>NC_064929.1:0-5000000 GCF_023897955.1 Schistocerca gregaria
CGCGTGTTGTTGATGAAACACAGAAATTGCATCGGGAATTGAATACAACAGTCACCATGCGCACTTTCATCCATGGGAGTAATGTCTCAAACAGTCTACGCTTTGATCGTTCCCTGAAAACCAGTAGTAGTTTCCGATGCATATCTGGAGGCATTCTGTAATCTGTGAACTATCGGAGTGTTGTTGAAACACAGAAATTGCATCGGGATTGATTACAACAGTCACCAGGCGTACTTTCCTCCATGGGAATAATGTCTCAAACTGTCATCGCTTTGATCGTTCCCTGAAGACCAGTAGCAGTTTCCGAGGCACATCTGGAGGCATTCTGTAATCTGTGGACTATCAGAGTGTTGATGAAATACAGAAATTGCATCGGGATTGAATACAACAGTCACCATGCTCACTTTCATTCATGGGAGTAATGTCTCAAACCGTCTACGATTTGATGGTCCCCTAAAAGACCAGTAGTAGTTTCCGATGCACATCTGGAGGCATTCTGTAATCTGTGGACTATCAGAGTGTTGATGAAACACAGAAATTGCATCGGGATTGAATTCAACAGTCACCATGCGCACTTTCCTCCATGGGAGTAATGACTCAAACAGTCTACGCTTTGATCGTTCCCTGGAAGACCAGCAGTAGTTTCCGGATGCACATCTGGAGGCATTGTGTAATCTGTGGACTATCAGAGTGTTGATGTAACGCAGAAATTGCATCCGGATTGAATACAAAAGTCACCATGCGCACTTTCCTCCATGGGAGTAATGACTCAAACAGTCTACGCTTTGATCGGTCCCTGGAAAACCAGTAGTAGTTTCCGATGCACATCTGGAGGCATTCTGTAATCTGTGGACTATCAGAGTGTTGATGTAACACAGAAATTGCATCGGGATTGAGTACAACAGTCACCATGCGCACTTTCCTCCATGGGAGTAATGACTCAAACAGTCTACGCTTTGATCGTTCCCTGGAAGACCAGCAGTAGTTTCCGATGCACATCTGGAGGCATTCTGTAATCTGTGGACTATCAGAGTGTTGATGTATCACAGAAATTGCATCCGGATTGAATACAAAAGTCACCATGTGCACTTTCCTCCATGGGAGTAATGTCTCAAACAGTCTACGCTTTGATCGTTCCCTGGAAAACCAGTATCCGATGCATATCTGGAGGCATTCTGTAATCTGTGGACTATCAGAGTGTTGATGTAACACAGAAATTGCATCGGGATTGAGTACAACAGTCACCATGCGCACTTTCCTCCATGGGAGTAATGTCACAAAGTGTCTACGCTTTGATCGTTCCCTGGAAGACCAGTAGTAGTTTCAGATGCACATCTGGTGGCAATCTGGAAACTGTGGGCTATCAGGGTGTTGATGAAACACAGAAATTGCATCGGGATTGAATACAACAGTCACCATGCTCACTTTCATTCATGGGAGTAATGTCTCAAACAGTCTACGCTTCGATCGTTCCCTGGAAAACCAGTAGTAGTTTCCGATGCACATCTGGAGGCATTCTGTAATCAGTGAACTATCAGAGTGTTGTTGAAACACAGAAATTGCATCGGGATTGATTACAACAGTCACCATTCGCACTTTCCTCCATGGGAGTAATGTCTCAAACAGTCTACGATTTGACCGTTCCCTGGAAGACCAGTAGTAGATTCCGTTGCACATCTGGAGGCATTCTGTAATCTGTGGACTATCAGAGTGTTGATGTAACACAGAAATTGCGTCGGGATTGATTACAACAGTCACCATGCGCACTTTCCTCCATGGGAGTAATGTCACAAAGTGTCTACGCTTTTTTCGTTCCCTGGAAGACCAGTAGTAGAGTCCGATGCACATCTGGAGGCATTCTGAAATCTGTGGACTATGAGACTGTGGTTCAAACACAGATATTGCATCGGGATTGAATACAACAGTCCCCATGCGCACTTTCCTCTATGGGAATATTGTCTCAAACTGTCATCGCTTTGATCGTTCCCTGAAGACCAGTAGTAGTTTCCGAGGCACATCTGGAGGCATTCTGTAATCAGTGGACTATCAGAGTGTTGATGAAATACAGAAATTGCATCGGGATTGAATACAACAGTCACCATGCTCACTTTCATTCATGGGAGTAATGTCTCAAACAGTCTACGCTTTGATAGTTCCCTGGAAGACCAGTAGTAGTTTCCGTTGCACATCTGGAGGCATTCTGTAATCTGTGGACCTTCAAAGTATTGACGTAACTCAGAAATTGCATCGGGATTGAATACAACTGTCACCATGCGCACTTTCCTCCATGGGTGTAATTCTCAAACAGTCTACGTTTTGATCGTTCCCGGGAAGACCAGTAGTAGCTTCCGATGCACATCTGGAGGCATTCTGTAATCTGTGACTATCAGAGTGTTGATGAAACACAGAAATTGCATCGGGATTGAATTCAACAGTCACCATGCGCACTTTCCTCCATGGGAGTAATCTCTCAAACAGTCTACGCTTTGATCGTTCCCTGGAAGACCAGTAGTAGTTTCCGGTGCATATCTGGAGTTTCTGTAATCTGTGGACTATCAGAGTGTTGATGAAACACAGAAATTGCATCGGGATTGAATACAACAGTCACCATGCGCACTTTCATCCATGGGAGTAATGTCTCAAAGAGTCTACGCTTTGATCTTTCCCTGGAAAACCAGTAGTAGTTTCCGATGCACATCTGGATGCATTCTGTAATCAGTGGACTATCATAGTGTTGATGAAACACAGATATTGCATCGGGATTGAATACAACAGTCACCATGCGCACTTTCATCCATGGGAGTAATGTCTCAAACAGTCTACGCTTTGATCGTTCCCTGGAAAACCAGTAGTAGTTTCCGATGCACATCTGAAGGCATTCTGTAATCTGTGGACTATCAGAGTGTTGATGTAACACAGAAATTGCATCGGGATTGAGTACAACAGTCACCATGCGCACTTTCCTCCATGGGAGTAATGACTCAAACAGTCTACGCTTTGATCGTTCCCTGGAAGACCAGTAGTAGTTTCCGATGCACATCTGGAGGCATTCTGTGATCTGTGGACTATCAGAGTGTTGATGTATCACAGAAATTGCATCCGGATTGAATACAAAAGTCACCATGTGCACTTTCCTCCATGGGAGTAATGTCTCAAACAGTCTACGCTTTGATCGTTCCCTGGAAAACCAGTAGTAGTTTCCGATGCACATCTGGAGGCATTCTGTAATCTGTGGACTATCAGAGTGTTGATGTAACACAGAAATTGCATCGGGATTGAGTACAACAGTCACCATGCGCACTTTCCTCCATGGGAGTAATGTCTCAAACAGTCTACGCTTTGATCGTTCCCTGGAAGACCAGTAGTAGTTTCAGATGCACATCTGGTGTCAATCTGGAAACTGTGGGCTATCAGGGTGTTGATGAAACACAGAAATTGCATCGGGATTGAATACAACAGTCACCATGCGCACTTTCATCCATGGGAGTAATGTCTCAAACAGTCTACGCTTCGATCGTTCCCTGGAAAACCAGTAGTAGTTTCCGATGCACATCTGGAGGCATTCTGTAATCAGTGAACTATCAGAGTGTTGTTGAAACACAGAAATTGCATCGGGATTGATTACAACAGTCACCATTCGCACTTTCCTCCATGGGAGTAATGTCTCAAACAGTCTACGATTTGACCGTTCCCTGGAAGACCAGTAGTAGATTCCGTTGCACATCTGGAGGCATTCTGTAATCTGTTGACTATCAGAGTGTTGATGTAACACAGAAATTGCATCGGGATTGATTACAACAGTCACCATGCGCACTTTCCTCCATGGGAGTAATGTCACAAAGTGTCTACGCTTTTTTCGTTCCCTGGAAGACCAGTAGTAGAGTCCGATGCACATCTGGAGGCATTCTGAAGTCTGTGGACTATGAGACTGTGGTTCAAACACAGATATTGCATCGGGATTGAATACAACAGTCCCCATGCGCACTTTCCTCCATGGGAATAATGTCTCAAACTGTCATCGCTTTGATCGTTCCCTTAAGACCAGTAGTAGTTTCAGAGGCACATCTGGAGGCATTCTGTAATCAGTGGACTATCAGAGTGTTGATGAAATACAGAAATTGCATCGGGATTGAATACAACAGTCACCATGCTCACTTTCATTCATGGGAGTAATGTCTCAAACAGTCTACGCTTTGATAGTTCCCTGGAAGACCAGTAGTAGTTTCCGTTGCACATCTGGAGGCATTCTGTAATCTGTGGACCTTCAAAGTATTGACGTAACTCAGAAATTGCATCGGGATTGAATACAACTGTCACCATGCGCACTTTCCTCCATGGGTGTAATTCTCAAACAGTCTACGTTTTGATCGTTCCCGGGAAGACCAGTAGTAGCTTCCGATGCACATCTGGAGGCATTCTGTAATCTGTGACTATCAGAGTGTTGATGAAACACAGAAATTGCATCGGGATTGAATTCAACAGTCACCTTGCGCACTTTCCTCCATGGGAGTAATCTCTCAAACAGTCTACGCTTTGATCGTTCCCTGGAAGACCAGTAGTAGTTTCCGGTGCATATCTGGAGTTTCTGTAATCTGTGGACTATCAGAGTGTTGATGAAACACAGAAATTGCATCGGGATTGAATACAACAGTCACCATGCGCACTTTCATCCATGGGAGTAATGTCTCAAACAGTCTACGCTTTGATCTTTCCCTGGAAAACCAGTAGTAGTTTCCGATGCACATCTGGATGCATTCTGTAATCAGTGGACTATCAGAGTGTTGATGAAACACAGAAATTGCATCGGGATTGAATACAACAGTCACCATGCGCACTTTCATCCATGGGAGTAATGTCTCAAACAGTCTACGCTTTGATCGTTCCCTGAAAACCAGTAGTAGTTTCCGATGCATATCTGGAGGCATTCTGTAATCTGTGAACTATCGGAGTGTTGTTGAAACACAGAAATTGCATCGGGATTGATTACAACAGTCACCAGGCGTACTTTCCTCCATGGGAATAATGTCTCAAACTGTCATCGCTTTGATCGTTCCCTGAAGACCAGTAGCAGTTTCCGAGGCACATCTGGAGGCATTCTGTAATCTGTGGACTATCAGAGTGTTGATGAAATACAGAAATTGCATCGGGATTGAATACAACAGTCACCATGCTCACTTTCATTCATGGGAGTAATGTCTCAAACCGTCTACGATTTGATGGTCCCCTGGAAGACCAGTAGTAGTTTCCGATGCACATCTGGAGGCATTCTGTAATCTGTGGACTATCAGAGTGTTGATGAAACACAGAAATTGCATCGGGATTGAATTCAACAGTCACCATGCGCACTTTCCTCCATGGGAGTAATGACTCAAACAGTCTACGCTTTGATCGTTCCCTGGAAGACCAGCAGTAGTTTCCGATGCACATCTGGAGGCATTGTGTAATCTGTGGACTATCAGAGTGTTGATGTAACGCAGAAATTGCATCCGGATTGAATACAAAAGTCACCATGCGCACTTTCCTCCATGGGAGTAATGACTCAAACAGTCTACGCTTTGATCGGTCCCTGGAAAACCAGTAGTAGTTTCCGATGCACATCTGGAGGCATTCTGTAATCTGTGGACTATCAGAGTGTTGATGTAACACAGAAATTGCATCGGGATTGAGTACAACAGTCACCATGCGCACTTTCCTCCATGGGAGTAATGACTCAAACAGTCTACGCTTTGATCGTTCCCTGGAAGACCAGCAGTAGTTTCCGATGCACATCTGGAGGCATTCTGTAATCTGTGGACTATCAGAGTGTTGATGTATCACAGAAATTGCATCCGGATTGAATACAAAAGTCACCATGTGCACTTTCCTCCATGGGAGTAATGTCTCAAACAGTCTACGCTTTGATCGTTCCCTGGAAAACCAGTATCCGATGCATATCTGGAGGCATTCTGTAATCTGTGGACTATCAGAGTGTTGATGTAACACAGAAATTGCATCGGGATTGAGTACAACAGTCACCATGCGCACTTTCCTCCATGGGAGTAATGTCACAAAGTGTCTACGCTTTGATCGTTCCCTGGAAGACCAGTAGTAGTTTCAGATGCACATCTGGTGGCAATCTGGAAACTGTGGGCTATCAGGGTGTTGATGAAACACAGAAATTGCATCGGGATTGAATACAACAGTCACCATGCTCACTTTCATTCATGGGAGTAATGTCTCAAACAGTCTACGCTTCGATCGTTCCCTGGAAAACCAGTAGTAGTTTCCGATGCACATCTGGAGGCATTCTGTAATCAGTGAACTATCAGAGTGTTGTTGAAACACAGAAATTGCATCGGGATTGATTACAACAGTCACCATTCGCACTTTCCTCCATGGGAGTAATGTCTCAAACAGTCTACGATTTGACCGTTCCCTGGAAGACCAGTAGTAGATTCCGTTGCACATCTGGAGGCATTCTGTAATCTGTGGACTATCAGAGTGTTGATGTAACACAGAAATTGCGTCGGGATTGATTACAACAGTCACCATGCGCACTTTCCTCCATGGGAGTAATGTCACAAAGTGTCTACGCTTTTTTCGTTCCCTGGAAGACCAGTAGTAGAGTCCGATGCACATCTGGAGGCATTCTGAAATCTGTGGACTATGAGACTGTGGTTCAAACACAGATATTGCATCGGGATTGAATACAACAGTCCCCATGCGCACTTTCCTCTATGGGAATATTGTCTCAAACTGTCATCGCTTTGATCGTTCCCTGAAGACCAGTAGTAGTTTCCGAGGCACATCTGGAGGCATTCTGTAATCAGTGGACTATCAGAGTGTTGATGAAATACAGAAATTGCATCGGGATTGAATACAACAGTCACCATGCTCACTTTCATTCATGGGAGTAATGTCTCAAACAGTCTACGCTTTGATAGTTCCCTGGAAGACCAGTAGTAGTTTCCGTTGCACATCTGGAGGCATTCTGTAATCTGTGGACCTTCAAAGTATTGACGTAACTCAGAAATTGCATCGGGATTGAATACAACTGTCACCATGCGCACTTTCCTCCATGGGTGTAATTCTCAAACAGTCTACGTTTTGATCGTTCCCGGGAAGACCAGTAGTAGCTTCCGATGCACATCTGGAGGCATTCTGTAATCTGTGACTATCAGAGTGTTGATGAAACACAGAAATTGCATCGGGATTGAATTCAACAGTCACCATGCGCACTTTCCTCCATGGGAGTAATCTCTCAAACAGTCTACGCTTTGATCGTTCCCTGGAAGACCAGTAGTAGTTTCCGGTGCATATCTGGAGTTTCTGTAATCTGTGGACTATCAGAGTGTTGATGTAACACAGAAATTGCATCGGGATTGAATATAACATTTACCATGCGCACTTTCATCCATGGGAGTAATGTCTCAAACAGTCTACGCTTTGATCGTTCCCTGGAAAGCCAGTAGTAGTTTCCGATGCACATCTGGAGGCATTGTGTAATCTGTGGACTATCAGAGTGTTGATGTAACACAGAAATTGCATCGGGATTGGATACAAAAGTCACCATGCGCACTTTCCTCCATGGGAGTAATGGCTCAAACAGTCTACGCTTTGATCGTTCCCTGGAAAACCAGTAGTAGTTTCCGATGCACATCTGGAGGCATTCTGTAATCTGTGGACTATCGGAGTGTTGATGTAACACAGAAATTGAATCGGGATTGAGTACAACAGTCACCATGCGCACTTTCCTCCATGGGAGTAATGGCTCAAACAGTCTACGCTTTGATCGTTCACTGGAAGACCATTAGTAGTTTCCGAGGCACATCTTTATTCATGCTGTAATCAGGGGACTATCAGAGTGTAGATGAAACACAGAAATTGCATCGGGATTGAATACAACAGTCACCATGCGCATTTTCATCCATGGGAGTAATGTCTCAAACAGTCTACGCTTTGATCGTTCCCTGGAAAACCAGTAGTAGTTTCCGATGCACATCTGGAGGCATTCTGTAATCTGTGAACTATCAGAGTGTTGTTGAAACACAGAAATTGCATCGGGATTGATTACAACAGTCACCATGCACACTTTCCTCCATGGGAGTAATGTCTCAAACAGTCTACAATTTGACCGTTCCCTGGAAGAACAGTAGTAGATTCCGTTGCACATCTGGAGGCATTGTGTAATCTGTGGACTATCAGAGTGTTGATGTAACACAGAACTTGCATCGGGATTGGATACAACAGTCACCATGCGTACTTTCCTCCTTGGGAATAATGTCTCAAACAGTCTACGCTTTGATCGTTCCCTGAAGACCAGTAGTAGTTTCCGAGGCAGATCTGGAGGCATTCTGTATTCAGTGGACTATCAGAGTGTTGATGAAACACAGAAATTGCATCGGGATTGAATACAACAGTCACCATGCACACTTTCATTCATGGGAGTAATGTCTCAAACAGTCTACGCTTTGATCGTTCCCTGGAAGACCAGTAGTAGTTTCCGATGCACATCTGGAGGCGTTCTGTAATCTGTGGACTAACAGAGTGTTGATGAAACACAGAAGATTCATCGGGATTGAATACAACAGTCACCATGCGCACTTTCCTCCATGGGACTAATGTCTCAAACAGTCTACGCTTTGATCGTTCCCTGCAAGAGCAGTAGTAGATTCCGATGCACATCTGGGGGCATTCTGTAATCTGTAGACTATCAGAATGTTGGTGAACCACAGATATTGCATCGGGATTGAATACAACAGTATACATGCGACTTTCCTCCATAGGAGTAATGTCTCAAAGGGTCTACAGTTTGATCGTTCCCTGGAAGTCCAGTAGTAGTATCCGATGCACATCTGGAGGCGTTCTGTAATCTGTGGTCTATCAGAGTGTTGATGAAACACAGAAATAGCATCGGCATTGAATGCAGCAGTCACCTTGCGCACTTTCCTCCATGGGAGTAATGTCTCAAACAGTCTACGCTTTGATCGTTCCCTGGAAAACCAGTAGTAGTTTCCGATGCACATCTGAAGGCATTCTGTAATCTGTGGACTATCAGAGTGTTGATGTAACACAGAAATTGCATCGGGATTGAGTACAACAGTCACCATGCGCACTTTCCTCCATGGGAGTAATGACTCAAACAGTCTACGCTTTGATCGTTCCCTGGAAGACCAGTAGTAGTTTCCGATGCACATCTGGAGGCATTCTGTGATCTGTGGACTATCAGAGTGTTGATGTATCACAGAAATTGCATCCGGATTGAATACAAAAGTCACCATGTGCACTTTCCTCCATGGGAGTAATGTCTCAAACAGTCTACGCTTTGATCGTTCCCTGGAAAACCAGTAGTAGTTTCCGATGCACATCTGGAGGCATTCTGTAATCTGTGGACTATCAGAGTGTTGATGTAACACAGAAATTGCATCGGGATTGAGTACAACAGTCACCATGCGCACTTTCCTCCATGGGAGTAATGTCTCAAACAGTCTACGCTTTGATCGTTCCCTGGAAGACCAGTAGTAGTTTCAGATGCACATCTGGTGTCAATCTGGAAACTGTGGGCTATCAGGGTGTTGATGAAACACAGAAATTGCATCGGGATTGAATACAACAGTCACCATGCGCACTTTCATCCATGGGAGTAATGTCTCAAACAGTCTACGCTTCGATCGTTCCCTGGAAAACCAGTAGTAGTTTCCGATGCACATCTGGAGGCATTCTGTAATCAGTGAACTATCAGAGTGTTGTTGAAACACAGAAATTGCATCGGGATTGATTACAACAGTCACCATTCGCACTTTCCTCCATGGGAGTAATGTCTCAAACAGTCTACGATTTGACCGTTCCCTGGAAGACCAGTAGTAGATTCCGTTGCACATCTGGAGGCATTCTGTAATCTGTTGACTATCAGAGTGTTGATGTAACACAGAAATTGCATCGGGATTGATTACAACAGTCACCATGCGCACTTTCCTCCATGGGAGTAATGTCACAAAGTGTCTACGCTTTTTTCGTTCCCTGGAAGACCAGTAGTAGAGTCCGATGCACATCTGGAGGCATTCTGAAGTCTGTGGACTATGAGACTGTGGTTCAAACACAGATATTGCATCGGGATTGAATACAACAGTCCCCATGCGCACTTTCCTCCATGGGAATAATGTCTCAAACTGTCATCGCTTTGATCGTTCCCTTAAGACCAGTAGTAGTTTCAGAGGCACATCTGGAGGCATTCTGTAATCAGTGGACTATCAGAGTGTTGATGAAATACAGAAATTGCATCGGGATTGAATACAACAGTCACCATGCTCACTTTCATTCATGGGAGTAATGTCTCAAACAGTCTACGCTTTGATAGTTCCCTGGAAGACCAGTAGTAGTTTCCGTTGCACATCTGGAGGCATTCTGTAATCTGTGGACCTTCAAAGTATTGACGTAACTCAGAAATTGCATCGGGATTGAATACAACTGTCACCATGCGCACTTTCCTCCATGGGTGTAATTCTCAAACAGTCTACGTTTTGATCGTTCCCGGGAAGACCAGTAGTAGCTTCCGATGCACATCTGGAGGCATTCTGTAATCTGTGACTATCAGAGTGTTGATGAAACACAGAAATTGCATCGGGATTGAATTCAACAGTCACCTTGCGCACTTTCCTCCATGGGAGTAATCTCTCAAACAGTCTACGCTTTGATCGTTCCCTGGAAGACCAGTAGTAGTTTCCGGTGCATATCTGGAGTTTCTGTAATCTGTGGACTATCAGAGTGTTGATGAAACACAGAAATTGCATCGGGATTGAATACAACAGTCACCATGCGCACTTTCATCCATGGGAGTAATGTCTCAAACAGTCTACGCTTTGATCTTTCCCTGGAAAACCAGTAGTAGTTTCCGATGCACATCTGGATGCATTCTGTAATCAGTGGACTATCAGAGTGTTGATGAAACACAGAAATTGCATCGGGATTGAATACAACAGTCACCATGCGCACTTTCATCCATGGGAGTAATGTCTCAAACAGTCTACGCTTTGATCGTTCCCTGAAAACCAGTAGTAGTTTCCGATGCATATCTGGAGGCATTCTGTAATCTGTGAACTATCGGAGTGTTGTTGAAACACAGAAATTGCATCGGGATTGATTACAACAGTCACCAGGCGTACTTTCCTCCATGGGAATAATGTCTCAAACTGTCATCGCTTTGATCGTTCCCTGAAGACCAGTAGCAGTTTCCGAGGCACATCTGGAGGCATTCTGTAATCTGTGGACTATCAGAGTGTTGATGAAATACAGAAATTGCATCGGGATTGAATACAACAGTCACCATGCTCACTTTCATTCATGGGAGTAATGTCTCAAACCGTCTACGATTTGATGGTCCCCTAAAAGACCAGTAGTAGTTTCCGATGCACATCTGGAGGCATTCTGTAATCTGTGGACTATCAGAGTGTTGATGAAACACAGAAATTGCATCGGGATTGAATTCAACAGTCACCATGCGCACTTTCCTCCATGGGAGTAATGACTCAAACAGTCTACGCTTTGATCGTTCCCTGGAAGACCAGCAGTAGTTTCCGATGCACATCTGGAGGCATTGTGTAATCTGTGGACTATCAGAGTGTTGATGTAACGCAGAAATTGCATCCGGATTGAATACAAAAGTCACCATGCGCACTTTCCTCCATGGGAGTAATGACTCAAACAGTCTACGCTTTGATCGGTCCCTGGAAAACCAGTAGTAGTTTCCGATGCACATCTGGAGGCATTCTGTAATCTGTGGACTATCAGAGTGTTGATGTAACACAGAAATTGCATCGGGATTGAGTACAACAGTCACCATGCGCACTTTCCTCCATGGGAGTAATGACTCAAACAGTCTACGCTTTGATCGTTCCCTGGAAGACCAGCAGTAGTTTCCGATGCACATCTGGAGGCATTCTGTAATCTGTGGACTATCAGAGTGTTGATGTATCACAGAAATTGCATCCGGATTGAATACAAAAGTCACCATGTGCACTTTCCTCCATGGGAGTAATGTCTCAAACAGTCTACGCTTTGATCGTTCCCTGGAAAACCAGTATCCGATGCATATCTGGAGGCATTCTGTAATCTGTGGACTATCAGAGTGTTGATGTAACACAGAAATTGCATCGGGATTGAGTACAACAGTCACCATGCGCACTTTCCTCCATGGGAGTAATGTCACAAAGTGTCTACGCTTTGATCGTTCCCTGGAAGACCAGTAGTAGTTTCAGATGCACATCTGGTGGCAATCTGGAAACTGTGGGCTATCAGGGTGTTGATGAAACACAGAAATTGCATCGGGATTGAATACAACAGTCACCATGCTCACTTTCATTCATGGGAGTAATGTCTCAAACAGTCTACGCTTCGATCGTTCCCTGGAAAACCAGTAGTAGTTTCCGATGCACATCTGGAGGCATTCTGTAATCAGTGAACTATCAGAGTGTTGTTGAAACACAGAAATTGCATCGGGATTGATTACAACAGTCACCATTCGCACTTTCCTCCATGGGAGTAATGTCTCAAACAGTCTACGATTTGACCGTTCCCTGGAAGACCAGTAGTAGATTCCGTTGCACATCTGGAGGCATTCTGTAATCTGTGGACTATCAGAGTGTTGATGTAACACAGAAATTGCGTCGGGATTGATTACAACAGTCACCATGCGCACTTTCCTCCATGGGAGTAATGTCACAAAGTGTCTACGCTTTTTTCGTTCCCTGGAAGACCAGTAGTAGAGTCCGATGCACATCTGGAGGCATTCTGAAATCTGTGGACTATGAGACTGTGGTTCAAACACAGATATTGCATCGGGATTGAATACAACAGTCCCCATGCGCACTTTCCTCTATGGGAATATTGTCTCAAACTGTCATCGCTTTGATCGTTCCCTGAAGACCAGTAGTAGTTTCCGAGGCACATCTGGAGGCATTCTGTAATCAGTGGACTATCAGAGTGTTGATGAAATACAGAAATTGCATCGGGATTGAATACAACAGTCACCATGCTCACTTTCATTCATGGGAGTAATGTCTCAAACAGTCTACGCTTTGATAGTTCCCTGGAAGACCAGTAGTAGTTTCCGTTGCACATCTGGAGGCATTCTGTAATCTGTGGACCTTCAAAGTATTGACGTAACTCAGAAATTGCATCGGGATTGAATACAACTGTCACCATGCGCACTTTCCTCCATGGGTGTAATTCTCAAACAGTCTACGTTTTGATCGTTCCCGGGAAGACCAGTAGTAGCTTCCGATGCACATCTGGAGGCATTCTGTAATCTGTGACTATCAGAGTGTTGATGAAACACAGAAATTGCATCGGGATTGAATTCAACAGTCACCATGCGCACTTTCCTCCATGGGAGTAATCTCTCAAACAGTCTACGCTTTGATCGTTCCCTGGAAGACCAGTAGTAGTTTCCGGTGCATATCTGGAGTTTCTGTAATCTGTGGACTATCAGAGTGTTGATGAAACACAGAAATTGCATCGGGATTGAATACAACAGTCACCATGCGCACTTTCATCCATGGGAGTAATGTCTCAAAGAGTCTACGCTTTGATCTTTCCCTGGAAAACCAGTAGTAGTTTCCGATGCACATCTGGATGCATTCTGTAATCAGTGGACTATCATAGTGTTGATGAAACACAGATATTGCATCGGGATTGAATACAACAGTCACCATGCGCACTTTCATCCATGGGAGTAATGTCTCAAACAGTCTACGCTTTGATCGTTCCCTGGAAAACCAGTAGTAGTTTCCGATGCACATCTGAAGGCATTCTGTAATCTGTGGACTATCAGAGTGTTGATGTAACACAGAAATTGCATCGGGATTGAGTACAACAGTCACCATGCGCACTTTCCTCCATGGGAGTAATGACTCAAACAGTCTACGCTTTGATCGTTCCCTGGAAGACCAGTAGTAGTTTCCGATGCACATCTGGAGGCATTCTGTGATCTGTGGACTATCAGAGTGTTGATGTATCACAGAAATTGCATCCGGATTGAATACAAAAGTCACCATGTGCACTTTCCTCCATGGGAGTAATGTCTCAAACAGTCTACGCTTTGATCGTTCCCTGGAAAACCAGTAGTAGTTTCCGATGCACATCTGGAGGCATTCTGTAATCTGTGGACTATCAGAGTGTTGATGTAACACAGAAATTGCATCGGGATTGAGTACAACAGTCACCATGCGCACTTTCCTCCATGGGAGTAATGTCTCAAACAGTCTACGCTTTGATCGTTCCCTGGAAGACCAGTAGTAGTTTCAGATGCACATCTGGTGTCAATCTGGAAACTGTGGGCTATCAGGGTGTTGATGAAACACAGAAATTGCATCGGGATTGAATACAACAGTCACCATGCGCACTTTCATCCATGGGAGTAATGTCTCAAACAGTCTACGCTTCGATCGTTCCCTGGAAAACCAGTAGTAGTTTCCGATGCACATCTGGAGGCATTCTGTAATCAGTGAACTATCAGAGTGTTGTTGAAACACAGAAATTGCATCGGGATTGATTACAACAGTCACCATTCGCACTTTCCTCCATGGGAGTAATGTCTCAAACAGTCTACGATTTGACCGTTCCCTGGAAGACCAGTAGTAGATTCCGTTGCACATCTGGAGGCATTCTGTAATCTGTTGACTATCAGAGTGTTGATGTAACACAGAAATTGCATCGGGATTGATTACAACAGTCACCATGCGCACTTTCCTCCATGGGAGTAATGTCACAAAGTGTCTACGCTTTTTTCGTTCCCTGGAAGACCAGTAGTAGAGTCCGATGCACATCTGGAGGCATTCTGAAGTCTGTGGACTATGAGACTGTGGTTCAAACACAGATATTGCATCGGGATTGAATACAACAGTCCCCATGCGCACTTTCCTCCATGGGAATAATGTCTCAAACTGTCATCGCTTTGATCGTTCCCTTAAGACCAGTAGTAGTTTCAGAGGCACATCTGGAGGCATTCTGTAATCAGTGGACTATCAGAGTGTTGATGAAATACAGAAATTGCATCGGGATTGAATACAACAGTCACCATGCTCACTTTCATTCATGGGAGTAATGTCTCAAACAGTCTACGCTTTGATAGTTCCCTGGAAGACCAGTAGTAGTTTCCGTTGCACATCTGGAGGCATTCTGTAATCTGTGGACCTTCAAAGTATTGACGTAACTCAGAAATTGCATCGGGATTGAATACAACTGTCACCATGCGCACTTTCCTCCATGGGTGTAATTCTCAAACAGTCTACGTTTTGATCGTTCCCGGGAAGACCAGTAGTAGCTTCCGATGCACATCTGGAGGCATTCTGTAATCTGTGACTATCAGAGTGTTGATGAAACACAGAAATTGCATCGGGATTGAATTCAACAGTCACCTTGCGCACTTTCCTCCATGGGAGTAATCTCTCAAACAGTCTACGCTTTGATCGTTCCCTGGAAGACCAGTAGTAGTTTCCGGTGCATATCTGGAGTTTCTGTAATCTGTGGACTATCAGAGTGTTGATGAAACACAGAAATTGCATCGGGATTGAATACAACAGTCACCATGCGCACTTTCATCCATGGGAGTAATGTCTCAAACAGTCTACGCTTTGATCTTTCCCTGGAAAACCAGTAGTAGTTTCCGATGCACATCTGGATGCATTCTGTAATCAGTGGACTATCAGAGTGTTGATGAAACACAGAAATTGCATCGGGATTGAATACAACAGTCACCATGCGCACTTTCATCCATGGGAGTAATGTCTCAAACAGTCTACGCTTTGATCGTTCCCTGAAAACCAGTAGTAGTTTCCGATGCATATCTGGAGGCATTCTGTAATCTGTGAACTATCGGAGTGTTGTTGAAACACAGAAATTGCATCGGGATTGATTACAACAGTCACCAGGCGTACTTTCCTCCATGGGAATAATGTCTCAAACTGTCATCGCTTTGATCGTTCCCTGAAGACCAGTAGCAGTTTCCGAGGCACATCTGGAGGCATTCTGTAATCTGTGGACTATCAGAGTGTTGATGAAATACAGAAATTGCATCGGGATTGAATACAACAGTCACCATGCTCACTTTCATTCATGGGAGTAATGTCTCAAACCGTCTACGATTTGATGGTCCCCTGGAAGACCAGTAGTAGTTTCCGATGCACATCTGGAGGCATTCTGTAATCTGTGGACTATCAGAGTGTTGATGAAACACAGAAATTGCATCGGGATTGAATTCAACAGTCACCATGCGCACTTTCCTCCATGGGAGTAATGACTCAAACAGTCTACGCTTTGATCGTTCCCTGGAAGACCAGCAGTAGTTTCCGATGCACATCTGGAGGCATTGTGTAATCTGTGGACTATCAGAGTGTTGATGTAACGCAGAAATTGCATCCGGATTGAATACAAAAGTCACCATGCGCACTTTCCTCCATGGGAGTAATGACTCAAACAGTCTACGCTTTGATCGGTCCCTGGAAAACCAGTAGTAGTTTCCGATGCACATCTGGAGGCATTCTGTAATCTGTGGACTATCAGAGTGTTGATGTAACACAGAAATTGCATCGGGATTGAGTACAACAGTCACCATGCGCACTTTCCTCCATGGGAGTAATGACTCAAACAGTCTACGCTTTGATCGTTCCCTGGAAGACCAGCAGTAGTTTCCGATGCACATCTGGAGGCATTCTGTAATCTGTGGACTATCAGAGTGTTGATGTATCACAGAAATTGCATCCGGATTGAATACAAAAGTCACCATGTGCACTTTCCTCCATGGGAGTAATGTCTCAAACAGTCTACGCTTTGATCGTTCCCTGGAAAACCAGTATCCGATGCATATCTGGAGGCATTCTGTAATCTGTGGACTATCAGAGTGTTGATGTAACACAGAAATTGCATCGGGATTGAGTACAACAGTCACCATGCGCACTTTCCTCCATGGGAGTAATGTCACAAAGTGTCTACGCTTTGATCGTTCCCTGGAAGACCAGTAGTAGTTTCAGATGCACATCTGGTGGCAATCTGGAAACTGTGGGCTATCAGGGTGTTGATGAAACACAGAAATTGCATCGGGATTGAATACAACAGTCACCATGCTCACTTTCATTCATGGGAGTAATGTCTCAAACAGTCTACGCTTCGATCGTTCCCTGGAAAACCAGTAGTAGTTTCCGATGCACATCTGGAGGCATTCTGTAATCAGTGAACTATCAGAGTGTTGTTGAAACACAGAAATTGCATCGGGATTGATTACAACAGTCACCATTCGCACTTTCCTCCATGGGAGTAATGTCTCAAACAGTCTACGATTTGACCGTTCCCTGGAAGACCAGTAGTAGATTCCGTTGCACATCTGGAGGCATTCTGTAATCTGTGGACTATCAGAGTGTTGATGTAACACAGAAATTGCGTCGGGATTGATTACAACAGTCACCATGCGCACTTTCCTCCATGGGAGTAATGTCACAAAGTGTCTACGCTTTTTTCGTTCCCTGGAAGACCAGTAGTAGAGTCCGATGCACATCTGGAGGCATTCTGAAATCTGTGGACTATGAGACTGTGGTTCAAACACAGATATTGCATCGGGATTGAATACAACAGTCCCCATGCGCACTTTCCTCTATGGGAATATTGTCTCAAACTGTCATCGCTTTGATCGTTCCCTGAAGACCAGTAGTAGTTTCCGAGGCACATCTGGAGGCATTCTGTAATCAGTGGACTATCAGAGTGTTGATGAAATACAGAAATTGCATCGGGATTGAATACAACAGTCACCATGCTCACTTTCATTCATGGGAGTAATGTCTCAAACAGTCTACGCTTTGATAGTTCCCTGGAAGACCAGTAGTAGTTTCCGTTGCACATCTGGAGGCATTCTGTAATCTGTGGACCTTCAAAGTATTGACGTAACTCAGAAATTGCATCGGGATTGAATACAACTGTCACCATGCGCACTTTCCTCCATGGGTGTAATTCTCAAACAGTCTACGTTTTGATCGTTCCCGGGAAGACCAGTAGTAGCTTCCGATGCACATCTGGAGGCATTCTGTAATCTGTGACTATCAGAGTGTTGATGAAACACAGAAATTGCATCGGGATTGAATTCAACAGTCACCATGCGCACTTTCCTCCATGGGAGTAATCTCTCAAACAGTCTACGCTTTGATCGTTCCCTGGAAGACCAGTAGTAGTTTCCGGTGCATATCTGGAGTTTCTGTAATCTGTGGACTATCAGAGTGTTGATGTAACACAGAAATTGCATCGGGATTGAATATAACATTTACCATGCGCACTTTCATCCATGGGAGTAATGTCTCAAACAGTCTACGCTTTGATCGTTCCCTGGAAAGCCAGTAGTAGTTTCCGATGCACATCTGGAGGCATTGTGTAATCTGTGGACTATCAGAGTGTTGATGTAACACAGAAATTGCATCGGGATTGGATACAAAAGTCACCATGCGCACTTTCCTCCATGGGAGTAATGGCTCAAACAGTCTACGCTTTGATCGTTCCCTGGAAAACCAGTAGTAGTTTCCGATGCACATCTGGAGGCATTCTGTAATCTGTGGACTATCGGAGTGTTGATGTAACACAGAAATTGAATCGGGATTGAGTACAACAGTCACCATGCGCACTTTCCTCCATGGGAGTAATGGCTCAAACAGTCTACGCTTTGATCGTTCACTGGAAGACCATTAGTAGTTTCCGAGGCACATCTTTATTCATGCTGTAATCAGGGGACTATCAGAGTGTAGATGAAACACAGAAATTGCATCGGGATTGAATACAACAGTCACCATGCGCATTTTCATCCATGGGAGTAATGTCTCAAACAGTCTACGCTTTGATCGTTCCCTGGAAAACCAGTAGTAGTTTCCGATGCACATCTGGAGGCATTCTGTAATCTGTGAACTATCAGAGTGTTGTTGAAACACAGAAATTGCATCGGGATTGATTACAACAGTCACCATGCACACTTTCCTCCATGGGAGTAATGTCTCAAACAGTCTACAATTTGACCGTTCCCTGGAAGAACAGTAGTAGATTCCGTTGCACATCTGGAGGCATTGTGTAATCTGTGGACTATCAGAGTGTTGATGTAACACAGAACTTGCATCGGGATTGGATACAACAGTCACCATGCGTACTTTCCTCCTTGGGAATAATGTCTCAAACAGTCTACGCTTTGATCGTTCCCTGAAGACCAGTAGTAGTTTCCGAGGCAGATCTGGAGGCATTCTGTATTCAGTGGACTATCAGAGTGTTGATGAAACACAGAAATTGCATCGGGATTGAATACAACAGTCACCATGCACACTTTCATTCATGGGAGTAATGTCTCAAACAGTCTACGCTTTGATCGTTCCCTGGAAGACCAGTAGTAGTTTCCGATGCACATCTGGAGGCGTTCTGTAATCTGTGGACTAACAGAGTGTTGATGAAACACAGAAGATTCATCGGGATTGAATACAACAGTCACCATGCGCACTTTCCTCCATGGGACTAATGTCTCAAACAGTCTACGCTTTGATCGTTCCCTGCAAGAGCAGTAGTAGATTCCGATGCACATCTGGGGGCATTCTGTAATCTGTAGACTATCAGAATGTTGGTGAACCACAGATATTGCATCGGGATTGAATACAACAGTATACATGCGACTTTCCTCCATAGGAGTAATGTCTCAAAGGGTCTACAGTTTGATCGTTCCCTGGAAGTCCAGTAGTAGTATCCGATGCACATCTGGAGGCGTTCTGTAATCTGTGGTCTATCAGAGTGTTGATGAAACACAGAAATAGCATCGGCATTGAATGCAGCAGTCACCTTGCGCACTTTCCTCCATGGGAGTAATGTCTCAAACAGTCTACGCTTTGATCGTTTCCTGGAAGTCCAGTAGTGGTTTCCGATGCATATCTTGAGGCATTCTGTAATCCGTGGACTATCAGAGTGTTGATGAAACACAGAAATTGCATCGGGATTGAATACAACAGTCACCATGAGCACGTTCCTCCATGGGAGTAATGTCTCAAACAGTCGACGCTTTGATCGTTCCCTGGAAGTCCAGTAGTAGTATCCGATGCACATCTGGAGGCATTCTGTTATCTGTGGACCTTCAAAATGTTGATGAAACACAGAAATTGCATCGGGATTGAATACAACAGTCCCCATGCGCACTTTCCTCCAAGGGAGTAATGTCTCAAACAGTCTACGCTTTGATCGTTTCCTGAAAGACCAGTAGTAGTTTCCGCTGCACATCTGGAGGCATTCTGGAAACTGTGGACTATCAGAGTGTTGATGAAACACAGAAATTGCATCGCGATTGAATACAACAGTCACCGTGCGCACTTTCCTCCATGGCAGTAATTCTCAAACAGTCTACGTTTTGATCGTTCCCGGGAAGACCAGTAGTAGCTTCCGATGCACATCTGGAGGCATTCTGTAATCTGTGGACTATCAGAGTGTTGATGAAACACAGAAATTGCATCGGGATTGAATTCAACAGTCACCATGCGCACTTTCCTCCATGGGAGTAATCTCTCAAACAGTCTACGCTTTGATCGTTCCCTGGAAGACCAGTAGTAGTTTCCGATGCATATCTGAAGGTTCCGTAATCTGTGGAATATCAGAGTGTTGATGTGATACAGAAATTGCATCGGGATTGAATATAACATTTACCATGCGCACTTTCATCCATGGGAGTAATGTCTCAAACAGTCTAGGCTTTGATCGTTCCCTGGAAAACCAGTAGTAGTTTCCGATGCACATCTGGAGGCATTGTGTAATCTGTGGACTATCAGAGTGTTGATGTAACACAGAAATTGCATCGGGATTGAATACAACAGTCACCATGCGCACTTTCCTCCATGGGAGTAATGTCTCAAACAGTCTACGCTTTGATCGTTCCCTGGAAACCCAGTAGTAGTTTCCGATGCACATCTGGAGGCATTCTGTAATCCGTGGACTATCAGAGTGTTGATGTAACACAGAAATTGCATCGGGATTGAGTACTACAGTCACCATGCGCACTTTCCTCAATGGGAGTAATGTCTCAAACAGTCTACGCTTTGATCGTTCACTGGAAGACCATTAGTAGTTTCCGAGGCACATCTTTAGGCATTCTGTAATCAGTGGACTATCAGAGTGTTGATGAAACACAGAAATTGCATCGGGATTGAATACAACAGTCACCATGCGCATTTTCATCCATGGGAGTAATGTCTCAAACAGTCTACGCTTTGATCGTTCCCTGGAAAACCAGTAGTAGTTTCCGATAAACATCTGGAGGCATTCTGTAATCTGTGGACTATCAGAGTGTTGATGTAACACAGAAATTGCATCGGGATTGAATACAACAGTCAGCATGCGTACTTTCCTCCATGGGAATAATGTCTCAAACAGTCTACGCTTTGATCGTTCCCTGAAGACCAGTAGTAGTTTCCGAGGCAGATCTGGAGGCATTCTGTAATCAGTGGACTATCAGAGTGTTGATGAAACACTGAAATTGCATCGGGATTGAATACAACAGTCACCATGCACACTTTCATTCATGGGAGTAATGTCTCAAACAGTCTACGCTTTGATCGTTGCCTGGAAGACCAGTAGTAGTTTCCGATGCACATCTGGAGGCGTTCTGTAATCTGTGGACTAACAGAGTGTTGATGAAACACAGAAATTTCATCGGGATTGAATACAACAGTCACCATGCGCACTTTCCTTCATGGGAGTAATGTCTCAAACAGTCTACGTTTTGATCGTTCCCTGCAAGAGCAGTAGTAGTTTCCGATGCACATCTGGGGGCATTCTGTAATCTGTGGACTATCAGAATGTTGGTGAACCACATATATTGCATCGGGATTGAATACAACAGTATACATGCGACTTTCCTCCATAGGAGTAATGTCTCAAAGGGTCTACGCTTTGATCGTTCCCTGCAAGACCAGTAGTAGTATCCGATTCACAACTGGAGGCATTCTTTAATCTGTGGACTTTATAAGTGTTGATGAAACACAGAAATTGCCTCGGGATTGAATACAACAGTCACCATGCGCACTTTCCTCCATGGGAGTAATGTCTGAAACAGTCTACGCTTTGACCTTTCCCTGGAAGACGAGTAGTAGATTCCGATGCACATCTGGAGACCTTCTGTAATCTGTGGACTATCAGAGTGTTTGTTGAAACACAGAAATTGCATTGGTATCGGATACAACAGTCACCGTTCGCCCTTTCCTCCATGGGAGTAATGTCTCAAACAGTCTACGCTTTGATCGTTTTCTGGAAGACCTGCAGTAGTTTCCGTTGCACATCTGGAGGCATTCTGTAATCTGTGGACTATCAGAGTGTTGATGAAACACAGAAATAGCATCGGCATTGAATACAACAGTCAACATGCGCACTTTCCTCCATGGGAGTAATGTGTCAAACAGTCTACGCTTTGATCGTTTCCTGGAAGTCCAGTAGTAGTTTCCGGTGCATATCTGGAGGCATTCTGTAATCTGTGGACTATCAGAGTGTTGATAAAACACAGAAATTGCATCGGGATTGAATACAACAGTCACCATGCGCACGTTGCTCCATGGGAGTAATGTCTCAATCAGTCTACGCTTTGATCGTTCCCCGGAAGACCAGTAGTAGTATCCGATGCACATCAGGAGGCATTCTGTAATCTGTGGACCTTCAAAATGTTGATGAAACACAGAAATTGCATCGGAATTGAATACAACAGTCACCATGCGCACTTTCCTCCAAGTGAGTAATGTCTCAAACAGTCTAGGCTTTGATCGTTTCCTGGAAGACCAGCAGTAGTTTCCGATGCACATCTGGAGGCATTCTGTAATCTGTGGACTATCAGAGTGTTTGTTGAAACACAGAAATTGCGTTGGTATCGGACTCAACAGTCACCGTTCGCCCTTTCCTCAATGGGAGTAATGTCTCAAACAGTCTACGCTTTGATCGTTTCTTGGAAGCCCAGCAGTAGTTTCCGATGCACGTCTGGGGGCATTCTGTAATCTGTGGTCTATCAGAGAGTTGATGAAACACAGAAATAGCATCGGCATTGAATGCAGCAGTCACCTTGCGCACTTTCCTCCATGGGAGTAATGTCTCAAACAGTCTACGCTTTGATCGTTTCCTGGAAGTCCAGTAGTAGTTTCCGATGCATATCTGGAGGCATTCTGTAATCTGTGGACTATCAGAGTGTTCTTGAAACACAGAAATTACATTGGTATTGGATACAACAGTCACCATTCACACTTTCCTCCATGGGAGTAATGTCTCAAACAGTCTACGCTTTGCTCGTTCCCTGGAAGACCAGTAGTAGTTTCCGATGCACATCTGGAGGCATTCTGTAATCTGTGGATTATCAGAATGTTGGTGAACCACAGATATTGCATCGGGATTGAATACAACAGTCACCATGCGCACTTTCTTCCATGGGAGTAATGTCTCAAACAGTCTACGCTTTGACCGTTCCCTGGAAGACCTGTAGTAGAATCCGATGCACATCTGGAGGCATTCTGTAGTCTGTGGACTATCAGAGTGTTCTTGAAACACAGAAATTACATTGCTATTGGATACAACAGTCACCATTCGCACTTTCCTCCATGGGAGTAATGTCTCAAACAGTCTACGCTTTGATCGTTTCCTGGAAGACCTTCAGTAGTTTCAGATGCGCATCTGGAGGCATTCTGTAATCTGTGGACTATCAGAGTGTTGATGAAACACAGAAATATCATCGGCATTGAATACAACAGTCAACATGCGCACTTTCCTCCATGGGAGTAATGTGTCAAACAGTCTACGCTTTGATCGTTTCCTGGAAGTCCAGTAGTAGTTTCCGATGCATATCTGGAGGCATTCTGTAATCTGTGGACTATCAGAGTGTTGATAAAACACAGAAATTGCATCGGGATTGAATACAACAGTCACCATGCGCACGTTCCTCCATGGGAGTAATGTCTCAAACAGTCTACGCTTTGATCGTTCCCTGGAAGACCAGTAGTAGTATCCGATGCACATCAGGAGGCATTCTGTAATCTGTGGACCTTCAAAATGTTGATGAAACACAGAAATTGCATCGGAATTGAATACAACAGTCACCATGCGCACTTTCCTCCAAGTGAGTAATGTCTCAAACAGTCTACGCTTTGATCGTTTCCTGGAAGACCAGCAGTAGTTTCCGATGCACATCTGGAGGCATTCTGTAATCTGTGGACTATCAGAGTGTTGATGAAACACAGAAATTGCATCGGGATTGAATACAACAGTCACCATGCGCACTTTCCTCCATGGGAGTAATGTCTCAAACAGTTTACGCCTTGATCGTTCCCTGGAAGACCAGTAGTAGTTTCCGATGCACATCAAAGGCATTCTGTAATCTGTGGACTATCAGGGTGTTGATGAAACACGGAAAGTGCATCGGCATTGAATACAACAGTCACCATGCGCACTTTCCTCATTGTGAGTAATGTCTCAAACAGTCTACGCTTCGATCGTTCCCTGGAAGACCAGTAGTAGTTTCCGTTGCGCATTGGAGACATTCTGTAATCTGTGGATCTTCAAAGTGTTGATGAAACACAGAAATTGCCTCGTGATTGAATACAACAGTCACCATGCGCACTTTCCTCCATGGGAGTAATGTCTCAACTAGTCTACGCTTTGACCGTTCCCTGGAAGACCAGTAGTAGATTCCGATGCACATCTGGAGGCATTCTGTAATCTGTGGACTATCAGAGTGTTCTTGAAACACAGAAATTACATTGCTATTGGATACAACAGTCACCATTCCCACTTTCCTCCATGGGAGTAATGTCTCAAACAGTCTACGCTTTGATCGTTTCCTGGAAGACCTGCAGTAGTTTCCGTTGCACATCTGGAGGCATTCTGTAATCTGTGGACTATCAGAGTGTTGATGAAACACAGAAATAGCATCGGCATTGAATACAACAGTCAACATGCGCACTTTCCTCCATGGGAGTAATGTGTCAAACAGTCTACGCTTTGATCGTTTCCTGGAAGTCCAGTAGTAGTTTCCGGTGCATATCTGGAGGCATTCTGTAATCTGTGGACTATCAGAGTGTTGATAAAACACAGAAATTGCATCGGGATTGAAAACAACAGTCACCATGCGCACGTTGCTCCATGGGAGTAATGTCTCAATCAGTCTACGCTTTGATCGTTCCCTGGAAGACCAGTAGTAGTATCCGATGCACATCAGGAGGCATTCTGTAATCTGTGGACCTTCAAAATGTTGATGAAACACAGAAATTGCATCGGAATTGAATACAACAGTCACCATGCGCACTTTCCTCCAAGTGAGTAATGTCTCAAACAGTCTAGGCTTTGATCGTTTCCTGGAAGACCAGCAGTAGTTTCCGATGCACATCTGGAGGCATTCTGTAATCTGTGGACTATCAGAGTGTTTGTTGAAACACAGAAATTGCGTTGGTATCGGACTCAACAGTCACCGTTCGCCCTTTCCTCAATGGGAGTAATGTCTCAAACAGTCTACGCTTTGATCGTTTCCTGGAAGCCCAGCAGTAGTTTCCGATGCACGTCTGGGGGCATTCTGTAATCTGTGGTCTATCAGAGTGTTGATGAAACACAGAAATAGCATCGGCATTGAATGCAGCAGTCACCTTGCGCACTTTCCTCCATGGGAGTAATGTCTCAAACAGTCTACGCTTTGATCGTTTCCTGGAAGTCCAGTAGTAGTTTCCGATGCATATCTGGAGGCATTCTGTAATCTGTGGACTATCAGAGTGTTCTTGAAACACAGAAATTACATTGGTATTGGATACAACAGTCACCATTCGCACTTTCCTCCATGGGAGTAATGTCTCAAACAGTCTACGCTTTGCTCGTACCCTGGAAGACCAGTAGTAGTTTCCGATGCACATCTGGAGGCATTCTGTAATCTGTGGATTATCAGAATGTTGGTGAACCACAGATATTGCATCGGGATTGAATACAACAGTCAACATGCGCACTTTCCTCCATGGGAGTAATGTCTCAAACAGTCTACGCTTTGACCGTTCCCTGGAAGACCTGTAGTAGAATCCGATGCACATCTGGAGGCATTCTGTAGTCTGTGGACTATCAGAGTGTTCTTGAAACACAGAAATTAAATTGATATTGGATACAACAGTCACCATTCGCACTTTCCTCCATGGGAGTAATGTCTCAAACAGTCTACGCTTTGATCGTTTCCTGCAAGACCTTCAGTAGTTTCAGATGCACATCTGGAGGCATTCTGTAATCTGTGGACTATCAGAGTGTTGATGAAACACAGAAATATCATCGGCATTGAATACAACAGTCAACATGCGCACTTTCCTCCATGGGAGTAATGTGTCAAACATTCTACGCTTTGATCGTTTCCTGGAAGTCCAGTAGTAGTTTCCGATGCATATCTGGAGGCATTCTGTAATCTGTGGACTATCAGAGTGTTGATAAAACACAGAAATTGCATCGGGATTGAATACAACAGTCACCATGCGCACGTTCCTCCATGGGAGTAATGTCTCAAACAGTCTACGCTTTGATCGTTCCCTGGAAGACCAGTAGTAGTATCCGATGCACATCAGGAGGCATTCTGTAATCTGTGGACCTTCAAAATGTTGATGAAACACAGAAATTGCATCGGAATTGAATACAACAGTCACCATGCGCACTTTCCTCCATGGGAGTAATGTCTCAAACAGTTTACGCCTTGATCGTTCCCTGGAAGACCAGTAGTAGTTTCCGATGCACATCAAAGGCATTCTGTAATCTGTGGACTATCAGGGTGTTGATGAAACACGGAAAGTGCATCGGCATTGAATACAACAGTCACCATGCGCACTTTCCTCATTGTGAGTAATGTCTCAAACAGTCTACGCTTCGATCGTTCCCTGGAAGACCAGTAGTAGTTTCCGTTGCGCATTGGAGACATTCTGTAATCTGTGGATCTTCAAAGTGTTGATGAAACACAGAAATTGCCTCGTGATTGAATACAACAGTCACCATGCGCACTTTCCTCCATGGGAGTAATGTCTCAACTAGTCTACGCTTTGACCGTTCCCTGGAAGACCAGTAGTAGATTCCGATGCACATCTGGAGGCATTCTGTAATCTGTGGACTATCAGAGTGTTCTTGAAACACAGAAATTACATTGCTATTGGATACAACAGTCACCATTCGCACTTTCCTCCATGGGAGTAATGTCTCAAACTGTCTACGCTTTGATCGTTTCCTGGAAGACCTGCAGTAGTTTCCGATGCACGTCTGGGGGCATTCTGTTATCTGTGGTCTATCAGAGTGTTGATGAAACACAGAAATAGCATCGGCATTGAATGCAGCAGTCACCTTGCGCACTTTCCTCCATGGGAGTAATGTCTCAAACAGTCTACGCTTTGATCGTTTCCTGGAAGACCAGCAGTAGTTTCCGATGCACATCTGGAGGCATTCTGTAATCTGTGGACTCTCAGAGTGTTTGTTGAAACACAGAAATTGCATTGGTATCGGATACAACAGTCACCATTCGCCCTTTCCTCCATGGGAGTAATGTCTCAAACAGTCTACGCTTTGATCGTTTCCTGGAAGCCCAGCAGTAGTTTCCGATGCACATCTGGAGGCATTCTGTAATCTGTGGACTATCAGAGTGTTTGTTGAAACACAGAAATTGCATTGGTATCGGATACAACAGTCACCGTTCGCCCTTTCCTCCATGGGAGTAATGTGTCAAACAGTCTACGCTTAGATCGTTTCATGGAAGTCCAGTAGTAGTTTCCGATGCATATCTGGAGGTATTCTGTAATCTGTGGACTATCAGAGTGTTGATAAAACAAAGAAATTGCATCGGGATTGAATACAACAGTCACCATGCGCACGTTGCTCCATGGGAGTAATGTCTCAAACAGTCTACGCTTTGATCGTTTCCTGGAAGTCCAGTAGTAGTTTCCGATGCATATCTGGAGGCATTCTGTAATCTGTGGACTATCAGAGTGTTCTTGAAACACAGAAATTACATTGGTATTGGATACAACAGTCACCATTCGCACTTTCCTCCATGGGAGTAATGTCTCAAACAGTCTACGCTTTGCTCGTACCCTGGAAGACCAGTAGTAGTTTCCGATGCACATCTGGAGGCATTCTGTAATCTGTGGATTATCAGAATGTTGGTGAACCACAGATATTGCATCGGGATTGAATACAACAGTCAACATGCGCACTTTCCTCCATGGGAGTAATGTCTCAAACAGTCTACGCTTTGACCGTTCCCTGGAAGACCTGTAGTAGAATCCGATGCACATCTGGAGGCATTCTGTAGTCTGTGGACTATCAGAGTGTTCTTGAAACACAGAAATTAAATTGATATTGGATACAACAGTCACCATTCGCACTTTCCTCCATGGGAGTAATGTCTCAAACAGTCTACGCTTTGATCGTTTCCTGCAAGACCTTCAGTAGTTTCAGATGCACATCTGGAGGCATTCTGTAATCTGTGGACTATCAGAGTGTTGATGAAACACAGAAATATCATCGGCATTGAATACAACAGTCAACATGCGCACTTTCCTCCATGGGAGTAATGTGTCAAACATTCTACGCTTTGATCGTTTCCTGGAAGTCCAGTAGTAGTTTCCGATGCATATCTGGAGGCATTCTGTAATCTGTGGACTATCAGAGTGTTGATAAAACACAGAAATTGCATCGGGATTGAATACAACAGTCACCATGCGCACGTTCCTCCATGGGAGTAATGTCTCAAACAGTCTACGCTTTGATCGTTCCCTGGAAGACCAGTAGTAGTATCCGATGCACATCAGGAGGCATTCTGTAATCTGTGGACCTTCAAAATGTTGATGAAACACAGAAATTGCATCGGAATTGAATACAACAGTCACCATGCGCACTTTCCTCCATGGGAGTAATGTCTCAAACAGTTTACGCCTTGATCGTTCCCTGGAAGACCAGTAGTAGTTTCCGATGCACATCAAAGGCATTCTGTAATCTGTGGACTATCAGGGTGTTGATGAAACACGGAAAGTGCATCGGCATTGAATACAACAGTCACCATGCGCACTTTCCTCATTGTGAGTAATGTCTCAAACAGTCTACGCTTCGATCGTTCCCTGGAAGACCAGTAGTAGTTTCCGTTGCGCATTGGAGACATTCTGTAATCTGTGGATCTTCAAAGTGTTGATGAAACACAGAAATTGCCTCGTGATTGAATACAACAGTCACCATGCGCACTTTCCTCCATGGGAGTAATGTCTCAACTAGTCTACGCTTTGACCGTTCCCTGGAAGACCAGTAGTAGATTCCGATGCACATCTGGAGGCATTCTGTAATCTGTGGACTATCAGAGTGTTCTTGAAACACAGAAATTACATTGCTATTGGATACAACAGTCACCATTCGCACTTTCCTCCATGGGAGTAATGTCTCAAACTGTCTACGCTTTGATCGTTTCCTGGAAGACCTGCAGTAGTTTCCGATGCACGTCTGGGGGCATTCTGTTATCTGTGGTCTATCAGAGTGTTGATGAAACACAGAAATAGCATCGGCATTGAATGCAGCAGTCACCTTGCGCACTTTCCTCCATGGGAGTAATGTCTCAAACAGTCTACGCTTTGATCGTTTCCTGGAAGACCAGCAGTAGTTTCCGATGCACATCTGGAGGCATTCTGTAATCTGTGGGCTCTCAGAGTGTTTGTTGAAACACAGAAATTGCATTGGTATCGGATACAACAGTCACCATTCGCCCTTTCCTCCATGGGAGTAATGTCTCAAACAGTCTACGCTTTGATCGTTTCCTGGAAGCCCAGCAGTAGTTTCCGATGCACATCTGGAGGCATTCTGTAATCTGTGGACTATCAGAGTGTTTGTTGAAACACAGAAATTGCATTGGTATCGGATACAACAGTCACCGTTCGCCCTTTCCTCCATGGGAGTAATGTGTCAAACAGTCTACGCTTAGATCGTTTCATGGAAGTCCAGTAGTAGTTTCCGATGCATATCTGGAGGTATTCTGTAATCTGTGGACTATCAGAGTGTTGATAAAACAAAGAAATTGCATCGGGATTGAATACAACAGTCACCATGCGCACGTTGCTCCATGGGAGTAATGTCTCAAACAGTCTACGCTTTGATCGTTCCCTGGAAGACCAGTAGTAGTATCCGATGCACATCAGGAGGCATTCTGTAATCTGTGGACCTTCAAAATGTTGATGAAACACAGAAATTGCATCGGAATTGAATACAACAGTCACCATGCGCACTTTCCTCCAAGTGAGTAATGTCTCAAACAGTCTACGCTTTGATCGTTTCCTGGAAGACCAGCAGTAGTTTCCGATGCACGTCTGGGGGCATTCTGTAATCTGTGGTCTATCAGAGTGTTGACGAAACACAGAAATAGCATCGGCATTGAATGCAGCAGTCACCTTGCGCACTTTCCTCCATGGGAGTAATGTCTCAAACAGTCTACGCTTTGATCGTTTCCTGGAACTCCAGTAGTAGTTTCCGATGCATATCTGCAGGCATTCTGTAATCTGTGGACTATCAGAGTGTTCTTGAAACACAGAAATTACATTGGTATTGGATACAACAGTCACCATTCGCACTTTCCTCCATGGGAGTAATGTCTCAAACAGTCTACGCTTTGCTCGTTCCCTGGAAGACCAGTAGTAGTTTCCGATGCACATCTGGAGGCATTCTGTAATCTGTGGATTATCAGAATGTTGGTGAACCACAGATATTGCATCGGGATTGTATACAACAGTCACCATGCGCACTTTCCTCCATGGGAGTAATGTCTCAAACAGTCTACGCTTTGACCGTTCCCTGGAAGACCAGTAGTAGATTCCGATGCACATCTGGAGGCATTCTGTAATCTGTGGACTATCAGAGTGTTCTTGAAACACAGAAATTACATTGCTATTGGATACAACAGTCACCATTCGCACTTTCCTCCATGGGAGTAATGTCTCAAACAGTCGACGCTTTGATCGTTCCCTGGAAGACCAGTAGTAGTTTCCGATGCACATCTGGAGGCATTCTGTAATCTGTGGACCATCAGAGTGTTGTTGAAACACAGAAATTGCATAGAGATTCAATACAACAATTACCACGCGTACTTTCCTCCGTGGGAGTTATGTCTCAAACAGTCTACGCTTTGATCGTTCCCTGGAAGACCAGTAGTAGTTTCCGTTGCGCATTGGAGACATTCTGTAATCTGTGGATCTTCAAAGTGTTGATGAAACACAGAAATTGCCTCGTGATTGAATACAACAGTCACCATGCGCACTTTCCTCCATGGGAGTAATGTCTCAACTAGTCTACGTTTTGTTAGTTCCCTGGAAGACCAGTAGTAGTTTCCCATGCACATCTGGAGGCATTTTGTGATCTGTGGACTATCAGAGTGTCGTTGAAACACAGAAATTGCATCGGGATTGAATACAACAGTTACCATGCGCACTTTCCTCCATGGGAGTAATGTCTCAAGTACTCTACGCTTTGATCGTTCCCTGAAGACCAGTAGTAGTTTCCGATGCACATCTAGAGGACTTCTGCAATCAGCGGACTATCTGAGTGTTGATGAAACACAGCAATTGCATCGGGATTAAATACAACAGTCACCATGCGCACTTCCCTCCATGGGAGTAATGTCTCAAACAGTCTACGTTTAGATCGTTCCCTGGAAGACGAGTAGTAGTTTCCGATGCACATCTGGAGGCATTCTGTAGTCTGTTGACCTTCAGAGTGTTGATAAAACACAGAAATTGCATCGGGATTCTATTCAGCAGACACCATGTGCACTTTTCTCCATGGGAGTAATGTCTCAAACAGTCTACGCTTTGATCGTTCCCTGGAAGACCAGTAGTAGTTTCCGATGCACATCTTAAGGCATTCTGTAATCTGTGTACCTTCAAAGTGTTGATGAAACACAGAAATTGCATCGGGATTGAATACAACAGTCACCATGCGCACTTTCATCCATGGGAGTAGTGTCACAAACAGTCTACGCTTTGATCGATACCTGGAAGACCAGTAGTAGTTTCAGATGCACATCTGGAGGCAATTTATAAACTGTGGGCTATCAGAGTGTTGATGAAACACAGAAATTGCATCGGGATTGAATACAACAGTCACCATGCGCACATTCATCCATGGGAGTAATGTCTCAAACAGTCTACGCTTTGAACGTTCCCTGGAAAACCAGTAGTAGTTTCCGATGCACATCTGGAATCATTCTGTAATCTGTGGTCTATCAGAGTGTTGTTGAAACACAGATATTACATCGGGTTTGAATACAACAATCACCATGCGCACTTTCCTCCATGGGAGTAATGTCTCAAACTGTCATCGCTTTGATCGTTACCTGAAGACCAGTAGTAGTTTCAGGTTCACATCTGGAGTTATTCTGTAATCAGTGGACTTACAGAGTGTTGATGAAACACAGAAATTGCATCGGGATTGAATACAACAGTCACCATGCGCACTTTCATCCATGGGAGTAATGTCTCAAACAGTCTACGCTTTGATCGTTCCCAGGAAAACCAGTAGTAGTTTCCGATGCACATCTCTAGGCATTGTGTAATCTGTGGACTATCAGAGTGTTAATGTAACACAGAAATTGCATCGGGATTGAATACAACAGTCACCGTGCGCACTTTCCTCCATGGGAGTATTGTCTCAAACAGTCTACGCTTTGATCGTTTCCTGGAAGACCAGCGGTAGTTTCCGATGCACATCTGGAGGCATTCTGTAATCTGTGGACTATCAGAGTGTTTGTTGAAACACAGAAATTGCATTGGTATCGGATACAACAGTCACCGTTCGCCCTTTCCTCCATGGGAGTAATGTCACAAACAGTCTACGCTTTGATCGTTTCCTGGAAGCCCAGCAGTAGTTTCCGATGCACGTCTGGGGGCATTCTGTAATCTGTGGTCTATCAGAGTGTTGACGAAACACAGAAATAGCATCGGCATTGAATGCAGCAGTCACCTTGCGCACTTTCCTCCATGGGAGTAATGTCTCAAACAGTCTACGCTTTGATCGTTTCCTGGAAGTCCAGTAGTAGTTTCCGATGCATATCTGGAGGCATTCTGTAATCTGTGGACTATCAGAGTGTTCTTGAAACACAGAAATTACATTGGTATTGGATACAACAGTCACCATTCGCACTTTCCTCCATGGGAGTAATGTCTCAAACAGTCTACGCTTTGCTCGTTCCCTGGAAGACCAGTAGTAGTTTTCCGATGCACATCTGGAGGCATTCTGTAATCTGTGGATTATCAGAATGTTGGTGAACCACAGATATTGCATCGGGATTGAATACAACAGTCACCATGCGCACTTTCCTCCATGGGAGTAATGTCTCAAACAGTCTACGCTTTGATCGTTCCCTAGAAGAATAGTAGTAGATTCCGATGCACATCTGGAGGCATTCTGTAATCTGTGGACTATCAGAGTGTTCTTGAAACACAGAAATTACATTGCTATTGGATCCAACAGTCACCATTCGCACTTTCCTCCATGGGAGTAATGTCTCAAACAGTCTACGCTTTGATCGTTTCCTGGAAGACCTGCAGTAGTTTCAGATGCACATCTGGAGGCATTCTATAATCTGTGGACTATCAGAGTGTTGATGAAACACAGAAATAGCATCGGCATTGAATACAACAGTCAACATGCGCACTTTCCTGCATGGGAGTAATGTGTCAATCAGTCTACGCTTTGATCGTTTCCTGGAAGTCCAGTAGTAGTTTCCGATGCATATCTGCAGGCATTCTGTAATCTGTGGACTATCAGAGTTTTGATAAAACACAGAAATTGCATGGGGATTGAATACAACAGTCACCATGCGCACGTTCCTCCATGGGAGTAATGTCTCAAACAGTCTACGCTTTGATCGTTCCCTGGAAGACCAGTAGTAGTATCCGATGCACATCAGGAGGCATTCTGTAATCTGTGGACCTTCAAAATGTTGATGAAACACAGAAATTGCATCGGAATTGAATACAACAGTCACCATGCGCACTTTCCTCCAAGTGAGCAATGTCTCAAACAGTCTACGCTTCGATCGTTACCTGGAAGACCAGTAGTAGTTTCCGATGCACATCTGGAGGCATTCTGTAATCTGTGGACCATCGAAGTGTTGATGTAACACAGAAATTGCCTCGGGATTGAACACAACAGTCACCATGAACACATTCTTCCATGGGAGTAATGTCTCAAACAGTCTACGCTTTGGTCGTTCACTGGAAGACCAGTAGTAATTTCCGACGCACATCTGGAGGCATTCTGTAAGCTGTGGACTATCAGAGTGTTGATGAAACACAGAAATTGCATCGGGATTGAATACAACAGTCACAATGCACACTTTATTCCATGGGAGTAATGTCTCAAACAGTCTACGCTTTGATCGTTCCCTGGAAGACCAGTAGTAGTTTCCGATGCACATCTAGAGGACTTCTGCAATCAGTGGACTAACTGAGTGTTGATGAAACACAGCAATTGCATCGGGATTAAATACAACAGTCACCATGCGCACTTCCCTCCATGGGAGTAATGTCTCAAACAGTCTACGTTTTGATCGTTCCCTGGAAGACGAGTAGTAGTTTCCGATGCACATCTGGAGGCATTCTGTAGTCTGTTGACCTTCAGAGTGTTGATAAAACACAGAAATTGCATCGGGATTCTATTCAGCAGACACCATGTGCACTTTTCTCCATGGGAGTAATGTCTCAAACAGTCTACGCTTTGATCGTTCCCTGGAAGACCAGTAGTAGTTTCCGATGCACATCTTAAGGCATTCTGTAATCTGTGTACCTTCAAAGTGTTGATGAAACACAGAAATTGCATCGGGATTGAATACAATAGTCACAATGCGCACTTTCATCCATGGGAGTAGTGTCACAAACAGTCTACGCTTTGATCGATCCCTGGAAGACCAGTAGTAGTTTCCGATGCACATCTTAAGGCATTCTGTAATCTGTGTACCTTCAAAGTGTTGATGAAACACAGAAATTGCATCGGGAATGAATACAACAGTCACCATGCGCATTTTCATCCATGGGAATAATGTCTCAAACAGTCTACGCTTTGAACGTTAGCTGGAAAACCAGTAGTAGTTTCCGATGCACATCTGGGGGCATTCTGTAATCTGTGGTCTATCAGAGTGTTGTTGAAACACAGATATTACATCGGGTTTGAATACAACAATCAATATGCGCACTTTCCTCCATGGGAGTAATGTCTCAAACTGTCATCGCTTTGATCGTTCCCTGAAGACCAGTAGTAGATTCAGGTTCACATCTGGAGTTATTCTGTAATCAGTGGACTTACAGAGTGTTGATGAAACACAGAAATTGCATCGGGATTGAATACAACAGTCACCATGCGCACTTTCATCCATGGGAGTAATGTCTCAAACAGTCTACGCTTTGATCGTTCCCAGGAAAACCAGTAGTAGTTTCCGATGCACATCTCTAGGCATTGTGTAATCTGTGGACTATCAGAGTGTTAATGTAACACAGAAATTGCATCGGGATTGAATACAACAGTCACCATGCGCACTTTCCTCCATGGGAGTATTGTCTCAAACAGTCTACGCTTTGATCGTTCCCTGGAAAACCAGTAGTAGTTTCCAAAGCACATCTGGAGGCATTCTGTAATCTGTGGACTATCAGAGTGTTGATGTAACACGGAAATTGGATCGGGATTGAATTCAACAGTCACCATGCGCACTTTCCTCCATGGTAGTAATGTCTCAAACAGTCTACGCTTTGATCGTTCACTGGAAGACCAGTAGTAGTGTCCGAGGCACATCTGGAGGCATTCTGTAATGAGTGGACTATCAGAGTGTAGATGAAACACAGAAATTGCATCGGGATTGAATACAATAATCACCATGTGCATTTTCATCCATGGGAGTAATGTCTCAAACAGTCTACGCTTTGATTCGTCCCTGGAAAACCAGTAGTAGTTTCCGATGCACATCTGGAGGCATTCTGTAATCTGTGGACTATCAGAGTTTTGTTGAAACACAGATATTGCATCGGGATTGAATACAACAGTCACCATGCGCACTTTCCTCCATGGGAAAAATGTTGCAAACTGTCATCGCTTTGATCGTTCCCTGAAGACCAGTAAGAGTTTCCGAGGCAGATCTGGAGGCAATCTGTAATCAGTGGACTATCAGAGTGTTGATGAAATTGCATCGGGATTGATTACAACAGTCACCATGCACACTTTCCTCCATGGGAGTAATGTCTCAAACAGTGTACGCTTTGACCGTTCCCGGAAGAGCAGTAGTAGATTCCGATGCACATCTGGAGGCATTCTGTAATCTGTGGACTATAAGAGTGTTGTTGAAACACAGAAATTGCATTGGTATTGGATACAACAGTAACCATTCGCACTTTCCTCCATGTGAGTAATGTCTCAAACTGTCACCGCTTTGATCGTTCCCTGGAAGACCAGTAGTAGTTTCAGATGCACATCTGGAGGCATTCTTTAATCAGTGGACTATCAGAGTGTTGATATAACACAGAAATTGCATCGGGATTGAATACAACAGTCACCATGCGCACTTTCCTACATGGGAGTATTGTCTCAAACAGTCTACGCTTTGATCGTTCCCTGGAAAACCAGTAGTAGTATCAGATGCACATCTGGAGGCAATTTATAAACTGTGGGCTATCAGAGTGTTGATGAAACACAGAAATTGCATCGGGATTGAATACAACAGTCACCATGCGCACATGCATCCATGGGAGTAACGTCTCAAACAGTCTACGCTTTGATCGTTCCCTGGAAAACCAGTAGTAGTAGTCCGATGCACATCTGGAGGCATTCTGTAATCTGTGGACTATCAGAGCGTTGTTGAAACACAGATATTACATCGGAATTGAATACAACAATCACCATGCGCACTTTCCTCCATGGGAGTAATGTCTCAAACTGTCATCGCTTTCATCGTTCCATGAAGACCAGTAGTAGTTTCAGGTTCACATCTGGAGGCATTCTGTAATCAGTGGACTTGCAGAGTGTTGATGAAACACAGAAATTGCATCGGGATTGAATACAACAGTCACCATGCGCACTTTCATCCATGGGAGTAATGTCTCAAACAGTCTACGATTTGATCGTTCCCTAGAAAACCAGTAGTAGTTTCCGATGCACATCTCTAGGCATTGTGTAATCTGTGGACCATCAGAGTGTTAATGTAACACAGAAATTGCATCGGGATTGAATACAACAGTCACCATGCGCACTTTCCTCCATGGGAGTAATGTCTCAAACAGTCTACGCTTTGTTCGTTCCCTGGAAAACCAGTAGTAGTTTCCAAAGCACATCTGGAGGCATTCTGTAATCTGTGGACTATCAGAGTGTTGATGTAACACGGAAATTGGATCGGGATTGAATTCAACAGTCACCATGCGCACTTTCCTCCTTGGGAGTAATGTCCCAAACAGTCTACGCTTTGATCGTTCACTGGAAGACCAGTAGTAGTTTCCGAGGCACATCTGGAGGCATTCTGTAATCAGTGGACTATCAGAGTGTAGATGAAACACAGAAATTGCATTGGGATTGAATACAACAGTCACCATGTGCATTTTCATCCATGGGAGAAATGTCTCAAACAGTCTACGCTTTGATTCGTCCCTGGAAAACCAGTAGTAGTTTCCGATGCACATCTGGAGGCATTCTGTAATCTGTGAACTATCAGAGTGATGTTGAAACACAGAAATTGCATCGGGATTGATTTCAACAGTCACCAATCGCACTATCCTCCATGGGAGTAATGTCTCAAACAGTCAACGCTTTGACCATTCCCTGGAAGCCCAGTAGTAGATTCCGATGCACATCTGGAGGCATTCTGTAATCTGTGGACTATCAGAGTGTTGATGTAACACAGAAATTGCATTGGGATTGAATACAACAGTCACCATGCGCACTTTCCTCCATGGGAGTAATGTCTCAAAGAGTCTACACTTTTTTCGTTCCCTGGAAGACCAGTAGTAGAGTCCGATGCACATCTGGAGGCACACTGTAATCTGTGGACTATCAGAGTGTTGTTGAAACACAGATATTGCATCGGGATTGAATACAACAGTCACCATGCGCACTTTCCTCCATGGGAATAATGTCGCAAACTGTCATCGCTTTGATCGTTCCCTGAAGACCAGTAGTAGTTTCCGAGGCAGATCTGGAGGCATTCTGTAATCAGTGGACTATCAGAGTGTTGATGAAACACAGAAATTGCATCGGGATTGATTACAACAGTCACCATGCACATTTTCCTCCATGGGAGTAATGTCTCAAACTGTCAACGATTCGACCGTTCCCTGGAAGACCAGTAGTAGATTCCGATGCACATCTGGAGGCATTCTGTAATCTGTGGACTATCAGAGTGCTGTTGAAACACAGAAATTGCATTGGTATTGGATACAACAGTAACCATTCGCACTTTCCTCCATGGGAGTAATGTCTCAAACTGTCACCGCTTTTATCGTTCCCTGGAAGACCAGTAGTACTTTTAAATGCACATCTGGAGGCATTCTGTAATCAGTGGACTATCAGAGTGTTGATGAAACACAGAAATTGCATCGGGATTGAATACAACAGTCACCATGCGCACTTTCATCCATGGGAGTAGTGTCACAAACAGTCTAACACGCGATCTAGTGTTGGAAAACCAGTGGTAGTTTCCGATGCACATCTGGAGGCATTCTGTAATCTGTGAACTATCAGATTGTTGCATCAGGATTGATTACAACAGTCACCATGCGCACTTTCTTCCATGGGAGTAATGTCTCAAACAGTCTACGCTTTGACCGTTCCCTGGAAGACCAGTAGTAGATTCCGATGCACATCTGGAGACCTTCTGTAATCTCTCGACTATCAGAGTGTTTGTTGAAACACAGAAATTGCATTGGTATCGGATACAACAGTAACCGTTCGCCCTTTCCGCCATGGGAGTAATGTCTCAAACTGTCTACGATTTGACCGTTCCCTGGAAGACCAGTAGTAGTTCCCGATGCACATCTGGAGGCATTCTGGAATCTGTGAACTATCAGAGTGTTGTTGAAACACAGAAATTGCATCGGGATTGATTACAACAATCACCATGCGCACTTTCTTCCATGGGAGTAAAGTCTCAAACAGTCTACGCTTTGACCGTTCATTTGAAGACCAGTAGTAGATTTCGATGCACATCTGGAGGCATTCTGTAATCTGTGGACTATCAGAGTGTTGATGTAACACAGAAATTGCATCGGGATTGAGTACAACAGTCACCATGCGCACTTTCCTCCATGGGAATAATGTCTCAAACTGTCATCGCTTTGATCGTTCCCTGAAGACCAGTAGTAGTTTCCGAGGCACATCTGGAGGCATTCTGTAATCTGTGCACTACCAGAGTGTTGATGTAAGACTGAAATTGCATCCGGATTGAATACAAAAGTCACCATGCGCACTCTACTCCATGGGAGTAATGTCTCAAACAGTCTACGCATTGATCGTTCCCTGGAAAACCAGTAGTAGTTTCCGATGCACATCTGGAGGCATTCTGTAATCTGTGGACTATCAGAGTGTTGATGTAACACAGAAATTGCATCGGGATTGAGTACAACAGTCACCATGCGCACTTTCCTCCATGGGAGTAATGTCTGAAACAGTCTACGCTTTGATCGTTCACTGGAAGTCCATTAGTAGCTTCCGAGGCACATCTTTTGGCATTCTGTAATCAGTGGACTATCAGAGTGTTGATGAAACACAGAAATTGCATCGGGATTGAATACAACTGTCACCATGCGCATTTTCATCCATGGGAGTAATGTCTCAAACAGTCTACGCTTCGATCGTGCCCTGGAAAACCAGTAGTAGTTTCCGATGCACAACTGGAGGCATTCTGTAATCTGTGAACTATCAGAGTGTTGTTGAAACACACAAATTGCATCGGGATTGATTACAACAGTCACCATTCGCACTTTCCTCCATGGGAGTAATGTCTCAAACAGTCTACGATTTGACCGTTCCCTGGAAGACGAGTAGTAGATTCCGTTGCACATCTGGAGGCATTCTGTAATCTGTGGACTATCAGATTGTTGATGTAACACAGAAATTGCATCGGGATTGATTACAACAGTCACCATGCGCACTTGCCTCCATGGGAGTAATGTCTCAAAGTGTCTACGCTTTTTTCGTTCCCTGGAAGACCAGTAGTAGAGTCCGATGCACATCTGGAGGCATTCCGTAGTCTGTGGACTATGAGAGTATTGTTCAAACACAGATATTGCATAGGGATTGAATACAACAGTCACCATGCGCAATTTCCTCCATGGGAATAATGTCTCAAACTGTCATCGCTTTGATCGTTCCCTGAAGACCAGTAGCAGTTTCCGAGGCACATCTGGAGGCATTCTGTAATCAGTGGACTATCAGAGTGTTGATGAAATACAGAAATTGCATCGGGATTGAATACAACAGTCACCATGCTCACTTTCATTCATGAAAGTAATGTCTGAAACAGTCTACGCTTTGATAGTTCCCTGGAAGACCAGTAGTAGTTTCCTTTGCACATCTGGAGGCACTCTGTAATTTGTGGACGTTCAAAGTATTGATGTAACTCAGAAATTGCATCGGGATTGAATACAACTGTCACCATGCGCAGTTTCCTCCATGGGAGTAATTCTCAAACAGTCTACGTTTTGATCGTTCCCGGGAAGACCAGTAGTAGCTTCCGATGCACATCTGGAGGCATTCTGTAATCTGTGGACTATCAGAGTGTTGATGTAACACAGAAATTGCATCGGGATTGAATAGAACAGTCACCATGCACACTTTCCTCCATGGGAGTAATGTCTCAAACAGTCTACGCTTTGATCGTTCCCTGGAAACCCAGTAGTAGTTTACGATGCACATCTGGAGGCATTGTGTAATCTGTGGACTATCAGAGTGTTGATGTAACACAGAAATTGCATCGGGATTGAGTACAACAGTCACCATGCGCACTTTCCTCCATGGGAGTAATGTCTCAAACAGTTACGCTTTGATCGTTCACTGGAAGACCATTAGTAATTTCCGAGGAACATCTGTAGGCATTCTGTAATCAGTGGACTATCAGAGTGTTGATGAAACACAGAAATTGCATCGGGATTGAATACAACAGTCACCATGCACACTTTCATTCATGGCAGTAATGTCTCATACAGTCTACGCTTTGATCGTTCCCTGGAAGACCAGTAGTAGTTTCCGATGCACATCTGGAGGCATTCTGTAGTCTGTTGACCTTCAGAGTGTTGATAAAACACAGAAATTGCATCGGGATTCTATTCAGCAGACACCATGTGCACTTTTCTCCATGGGAGTAATGTCTCAAACAGTCTACGCTTTGATCGTTCCCTGGAAGACCAGTAGTAGTTTCCGATGCACATCTGGAGGCATTCTCTAATCTGTGGACCTTCAAAGTGTTGAAGAAACACAGAAATTGCATCGGGATTGAATACAACAGTCACCATGCGCACATTCCTCCATGGGAGTAATGTCTCAAACTGTCATTGCTTTGATCGTTCCCTGAAGACCTGTAGTAGTTTCCGAGGCACATCTGGAGGTATTCTGTAATCAGTGGACTATCAGAGTGTTGATGAAACACAGAAATTGCCTCAAGGTAGAATACAACAGTCACCATGCCACTTTCCTCCATGGGAGTAATGTCTCAAGTAGTCTACGCTTTGATCGTTCTTTGGAAGACCAGTAGTAGTTTCCGATGCACATCTGGAGGACTTCTGTAGTCACTGGACTATCTGAGTGTTGATGAAACACAGAAATTGCATCGGAATTGAATACAACAGTCACCATACGCACTTTCCACAATGGGAGTAATGTCTCAAACAGTCTACGCATTGATCGTCCTCTGAAAGAAGAGTATTAGTTTCCGATGCACATCTGGAGGCATTCTGTAGTCTGTGGACCTTCAAAGTGTTGATAAAACACAGAAATTGCATCGGGATTCAATTCAACAGGCACCTTACGGACTTTTCTCCATGGGAGTAATGTCTCAAACTGTCTACGTTTTGATCGTTCCCTGGAAGACCAGTAGTAGTTTCCGAAGCACATCTGGAGGCATTCTGTAATCTGTGGACCTACAGGATGTTGATGAAACACAAAAATCACATCGGCATTGAATACAATAAGTTCCATGAGGACTTTTCTCGACGGGAGTAATGTCTCAAACTGTCTACAGTTTGATCGATCCATGGAAGACCAGTAGTAGTTTCCGAAGCACATCTGGAGGCAATCTGTAATCTGTGGTCCTACAGAGAGTTGACGAAACACAAAAATTGCATCGGCATTGAATACAATAGGTACCATGCAAACTTTTCTCCATGGGAGTAATGTCTCAAACTGTCTACGTTTCGATCGTTCCCTGGAAGACCAGTAGTAGTTTCCAAAGCACATCTGGAGGCATTCTGTAATCTGTGGAGCTACAGAGTGTTGATGAAGCACAAAAATTGCATCGGCATTGAATACAATAAGTACCATGCGGACTTTTCTCCATAGGAGTAATGTCTCAAACTGTCTACGCTTTGATCGATTCCAGGAAGACCAGTAGTAGTTTCCGAAGCACATCTGGAGGCATTCTGTAATCTCTGGACCTACAGAGTGTTGATGAAACACAAAAATTTCATCGGCATTGAATACAATAAGTACCATGCGGACTTTTCTCCACGGGAGAATTGTCTCAAACTGTCTACGCTTTGGTCGATTCCAGGAAGACCAGTAGTAGTTTCCGAAGCACATCTGGAGGCATGCTGTAATCTGTGGACCTACAGAGTGTTGATGAAACACAAAAATTGCATCGGCATTGAATACAATAATTACCATGGGGACTTTTCTCCATGGGAGTAATGTCTCAAACTGTCTACGCTTTTATCGTTCCCTGGAAGACCAGTAGTAGTTTCCGAAGCACATCTGGAGGCATTCAGTAATCAATGGAGCTTATGGGTGGTGATGGAACACAAAAATTGCATCGGCATTGATTACGATAAGTACCATGCGGACTTTTCTCCATGGGAGTAAAGTCTCAAACTGTCTACGTTTTGATCGCTCCCTAGAAGACCAGTAGTAGTTTCCTAACCGCATCTGGAGGCGTTTTGTAATTTATGGACCTACAGAGTGTTCATGAAACACAAAAATTGCATCGGAATTGAATACCATAAGTACCATGCGGACTTTTCTCTATGGGAGTAATGTCTCAAACTGTCTACGCTTTGATCGATTCCAGGAAGACCAGTAGTAGTTTCCGAAGCACATCTGGAGGCATGCTGTAATCTGTGGACCTACATTGTGTTGATGTAACACAAAAATTGCATCGGCATTGAATAGAATAAGTACCATGCGGACTTTTCTAAATGGGAGTAATGTCTCAAACTGTCTACGATTTGATCGTTCCCTGGAAGACCAGTAGTAGTTTCCGAAGCACATCTGGAGGCATTCTGTAATCTATGGAGCTTCAGAGTGGTGATGAAACACAAAAATAGCATCGGCATTGATACAATAAGTACCATGCGGACTTTTCTCCATGGGAGTAATGTCTCAAACTGTCTACCTTTTGATCGTTTCCTGGAAGACCAGTAATAGTTTCCGAAGCACATCTGGAAGCATTTTGTAATTTGTGGACCTACAGAGTGTTGATGAAACACAAAAGTTGCATCGGCATTGAATACAATAAGTACCATGCTGACTTTTCTCCATTGGAGTAATGTCTCAAACAGACCACGATTTAATCGTTCCCTGGAAGACCAGTAGTAGTTTCCGAAGCACATCTGGAGGCATTCTGGAAACTGTGGACCTACAGGATGTTGATGAAACACAAAAATTGCATCGGCATTGAATACAATAAGTTCCATGCGGACTTTTCTCCACGGGAGTAAAGTCTCAAACTGTCTACGATTCGATCGCTTCTTGGTAGACCAGTAGTAGTTTCCGAAGCACATCTGCAGGCATTCTGTGATCTGTGGACCTACAGAGAGTTGATGAAACACAAAAACTGCATCGGCATTGAATACAATAAGTACAATGCGGACATTTCTCCATGGGAGTAATGTCTTAAACCGTCTACGCTTTAATCGTTCCATGAAAGACCAGTAGTAGTTTCCGAACCACTTCTGGAGGCATTGTGTAATATATGGAACATCAGAGTGGTGATGAAACACAATTATAGCAACGGCATTTTATACAATAAGTACCATGCGGACTTTTCTCCATGGGACTAATGTCTCAAACTGTCTACGCTTTGATCGTTCCCTTTAACACCAGTAGTAGTTTCCGAAGCACATCGGGAGCCATTCTGTAATCTTTGGACCTACAGAGTGTTGATGAAGCACAAAAATTGCATCGGCATTGAATACAATAAGTACCATGCGGACTTTCCTCCATGGGAGTAATGTCTCAAACTGTCTACGAATTGATCGTTCCCTGGGAGACCAGTAATAGTTTCCGAAGCACATCTGGAGGTATTTTGTAATTTGTGAACCTACAGAGTTTAGATGAAACACAAAAATTTCATCGGCATTGAATACAATTAGTACCATGCGGAGTTTTCTCCATTGGAGTAATGTCTCAAACCGTCTACGTTATGATGGTTCCCTGGAAGACCAGTAGTAGTTTCCGAAGCACATCTGGGGGCATTCTGGAATCTGTGGACCTACAGGATGTTGATGAAACACAAAAATTGCATCGGCATTGAATACAATAAGTTCCATGAGGACTTTTCTCGACGGGAGTAATGTCTCAAACTGTCTACAGTTTGATCGATCCATGGAAGACCAGTAGTAGTTTCCGAAGCACATCTGGAGCCATTCTGTGATCTGTGGTCCTACAGAGAGTTGACGAAACACAAAAATTGCATCGACATTGAATACAATAAGTTCCATGCGGACTTTTCTCCATGGGAGTAATGTCTCAAGCTGTCTACGATTTGATTGCTCCCTGGAAGGCCAGTAGTTGTTTCCGAAGCACATCTGGAGGCATTCTGTGATCTGTGGACCTACAGAGAGTTGATGAAACACAAAAATTGCATCGGCATTGAATACAATAAATACAATGCGGACCTTTCTAATTGGGAGTAATATCTTAAACTGTCTACGCTTTGATCGTTCCCTGGAAGACCAGTAGTAGTTTCGGAAGCAAATCTGGAGGCATTCTGTAATATATGGATCTTCAGAGTGGTGATGAAACACAAATATAGCATCATCATTGTATACAATATGTACCATGCGGACTTTTCTCCATGGGAGTAATGCCTCATACTGTCTACGATTTGATCGTTCCCTGGAAGACCAGTAGTAGTCTCTGAAGCACATCTGGAGGCATTCTGTAATCTGTGGAGCTACAGAGTGTTGATGAAGCACAAAAATTGCATCGGCATTGAATACAATAAGTACCATGCGGACTTTTCTCCATAGGAGTAATGCCTCAAACTGTCTACGCTTTGATCGATTCCAGGAAGACCAGTGGTAGGTTCCGAAGCACATCTGGAGGCATTCTGTAATCTGTGGACCTACAGAGTGTTGATGAAACACAAAAATTTCATCGGCATTGAATACAATAAGTACCATGCGGACTTTTCTCCATGGGAGAATTGTCTCAAACTGTCTACGCTTTGATCGATTCCAGGAAGACCAGTAGTAGTTTCCGAAGCACATCTGGAGGCATGCTGTAATCTGTGGACCTACAGAGTGTTGATGAAACACAAAAATTGCATCGGCATTGAATACAATAAGTACCATGCGGACTTTTCTCCATGGGAGTAATGTCTCAAACTGTCTACGCTTTGATCGTTCCCTGGAAGACCAGTAGTAGTTTCCGAAGCACATCTGGAGGCATTCTGTAATCTATGGAGCTTATGAGTGGTGATGGAACACAAAAATTGCATCGGCATTGATTACGATAAGTGCCATGCGGACTTTTCTCCATGGGAGTAATGTCTCAAACTGACTACGCTTTGATCGATTCCAGAGAAACCTTTAGTAGTTTCCGAAGCACATCTGGAGGCATGCTGTAAAATGTGGAACTACAGAGTGTTGATGAAACACAAATATTGCAACGGCATTAAATACAATTAGTGCCATACGGACTTTTCTCCATGGGAGTAATGTCTCAAACTTTCTACGCTTTGATCTTTCCCTGGAAGACCAGTAGTAGTTTCCGAAGCACATCTGGAGGTATTCTGTAATCTATGGAGCTTATGAGTGGTGACGGAACACAAAAATTGCATCGTCATTGATTACGATAAGTACCATGCGGACTTTTCTCCATGGGAGTAATGTCTCAAACTGTCTACGCTTTGATCGATTCCAGGAAGACCAGTAGTAGTTTTTGAAGCACATCTGGATTCATAATGTAATCTGTGGAATTACAGAGTGTTAATGAAACACAAAAATTGCATCGGCATTGAATACAATAAGTACCATGCGGACTTTTCTCCATAGGAGTAATGTCTCAAACTGTCTACGCTTTGATCGATTCCAGGAAGACCAGTAGTAGTTTCCGAAGCACATCTGGAGGCATTCTGTAATCTCTGGACCTACAGAGTGTTGATGAAACACAAAAATTTCATCGGCATTGAATACAATAAGTACCATGCGGACTTTTCTCCACGGGAGAATTGTCTCAAACTGTCTACGCTTTGGTCGATTCCAGGAAGACCAGTAGTAGTTTCCGAAGCACATCTGGAGGCATGCTGTAATCTGTGGACCTACAGAGTGTTGATGAAACACAAAAATTGCATCGGCATTGAATACAATAATTACCATGGGGACTTTTCTCCATGGGAGTAATGTCTCAAACTGTCTACGCTTTTATCGTTCCCTGGAAGACCAGTAGTAGTTTCCGAAGCACATCTGGAGGCATTCAGTAATCAATGGAGCTTATGGGTGGTGATGGAACACAAAAATTGCATCGGCATTGATTACGATAAGTACCATGCGGACTTTTCTCCATGGGAGTAAAGTCTCAAACTGTCTACGTTTTGATCGCTCCCTAGAAGACCAGTAGTAGTTTCCTAACCGCATCTGGAGGCGTTTTGTAATTTATGGACCTACAGAGTGTTCATGAAACACAAAAATTGCATCGGAATTGAATACCATAAGTACCATGCGGACTTTTCTCTATGGGAGTAATGTCTCAAACTGACTACGCTTTGATCGATTCCAGAGAAACCTTTAGTAGTTTCCGAAGCACATCTGGAGGCATGCTGTAAAATGTGGAACTACAGAGTGTTGATGAAACACAAAAATTGCATCGGCATTGAATACATTAAGTACCATGCGGACTTTTCTCCATGGGAGAATTGTCTCAAACTGTCTTCGCTTTGATCATCCCTGGAAGACAAGTAGTAGTTTCCGAAGCACATCTGGAGGCATTCTGTAATCTGTGGACCTACAGAGTGTTGATGAAACGCAAAAATTGCATCCGCATTGAATACAATAATTACCATGGGGACTCTTCTTTATGGGAGTAATGTCTCAAACTCTCTACGCTTTGATCGTTCCCTGGAAGACCAGTAGTAGTTTCCGAAGCACATCTGGAGGCATTCTGTAATCTCTGGACCTACAGAGTATTGATGAAACACAAAAATTGCATCGGCATTGAATACAATAAGTACCATGCTGACTTTTCTCCATTGGAGTAATGTCTCAAACAGACCACGATTTAATCATTCCCTGGAAGACCAGTAGTAGTTTCCGAAGCACATCTGGAGGCATTCTGGAAACTGTGGACCTACAGGATGTTGATGAAACACAAAAATTGCATCGGCATTGAATACAATAAGTTCCATGCGGACTTTTCTCCACGGGAGTAAAGTCTCAAACTGTCTACGATTCGATCGCTTCTTGGAAGACCAGTAGTAGTTTCCGAAGCACATCTGCAGGCATTCTGTGATCTGTGGACCTACAGAGAGTTGATGAAACACAAAAACTGCATCGGCATTGAATACAATAAGTACAATGCGGACATTTCTCCATGGGAGTAATGTCTTAAACCGTCTACGCTTTAATCGTTCCATGAAAGACCAGTAGTAGTTTCCGAACCACTTCTGGAGGCATTGTGTAATATATGGAACATCAGAGTGGTGATGAAACACAATTATAGCAACGGCATTTTATACAATAAGTACCATGCGGACTTTTCTCCATGGGACTAATGTCTCAAACTGTCTACGCTTTGATCGTTCCCTTTAACACCAGTAGTAGTTTCCGAAGCACATCGGGAGCCATTCTGTAATCTTTGGACCTACAGAGTGTTGATGAAGCACAAAAATTGCATCGGCATTGAATACAATAAGTACCATGCGGACTTTCCTCCATGGGAGTAATGTCTCAAACTGTCTACGAATTGATCGTTCCCTGGGAGACCAGTAATAGTTTCCGAAGCACATCTGGAGGTATTTTGTAATTTGTGAACCTACAGAGTTTAGATGAAACACAAAAATTTCATCGGCATTGAATACAATTAGTACCATGCGGAGTTTTCTCCATTGGAGTAATGTCTCAAACCGTCTACGTTATGATGGTTCCCTGGAAGACCAGTAGTAGTTTCCGAAGCACATCTGGGGGCATTCTGGAATCTGTGGACCTACAGGATGTTGATGAAACACAAAAATTGCATCGGCATTGAATACAATAAGTTCCATGAGGACTTTTCTCGACGGGAGTAATGTCTCAAACTGTCTACAGTTTGATCGATCCATGGAAGACCAGTAGTAGTTTCCGAAGCACATCTGGAGCCATTCTGTGATCTGTGGTCCTACAGAGAGTTGACGAAACACAAAAATTGCATCGACATTGAATACAATAAGTTCCATGCGGACTTTTCTCCATGGGAGTAATGTCTCAAGCTGTCTACGATTTGATTGCTCCCTGGAAGGCCAGTAGTTGTTTCCGAAGCACATCTGGAGGCATTCTGTGATCTGTGGACCTACAGAGAGTTGATGAAACACAAAAATTGCATCGGCATTGAATACAATAAATACAATGCGGACCTTTCTAATTGGGAGTAATATCTTAAACTGTCTACGCTTTGATCGTTCCCTGGAAGACCAGTAGTAGTTTCGGAAGCAAATCTGGAGGCATTCTGTAATATATGGATCTTCAGAGTGGTGATGAAACACAAATATAGCATCATCATTGTATACAATATGTACCATGCGGACTTTTCTCCATGGGAGTAATGCCTCATACTGTCTACGATTTGATCGTTCCCTGGAAGACCAGTAGTAGTCTCTGAAGCACATCTGGAGGCATTCTGTAATCTGTGGAGCTACAGAGTGTTGATGAAGCACAAAAATTGCATCGGCATTGAATACAATAAGTACCATGCGGACTTTTCTCCATAGGAGTAATGCCTCAAACTGTCTACGCTTTGATCGATTCCAGGAAGACCAGTGGTAGGTTCCGAAGCACATCTGGAGGCATTCTGTAATCTGTGGACCTACAGAGTGTTGATGAAACACAAAAATTTCATCGGCATTGAATACAATAAGTACCATGCGGACTTTTCTCCATGGGAGAATTGTCTCAAACTGTCTACGCTTTGATCGATTCCAGGAAGACCAGTAGTAGTTTCCGAAGCACATCTGGAGGCATGCTGTAATCTGTGGACCTACAGAGTGTTGATGAAACACAAAAATTGCATCGGCATTGAATACAATAAGTACCATGCGGACTTTTCTCCATGGGAGTAATGTCTCAAACTGTCTACGCTTTGATCGTTCCCTGGAAGACCAGTAGTAGTTTCCGAAGCACATCTGGAGGCATTCTGTAATCTATGGAGCTTATGAGTGGTGATGGAACACAAAAATTGCATCGGCATTGATTACGATAAGTGCCATGCGGACTTTTCTCCATGGGAGTAATGTCTCAAACTGACTACGCTTTGATCGATTCCAGAGAAACCTTTAGTAGTTTCCGAAGCACATCTGGAGGCATGCTGTAAAATGTGGAACTACAGAGTGTTGATGAAACACAAATATTGCAACGGCATTAAATACAATTAGTGCCATACGGACTTTTCTCCATGGGAGTAATGTCTCAAACTTTCTACGCTTTGATCTTTCCCTGGAAGACCAGTAGTAGTTTCCGAAGCACATCTGGAGGTATTCTGTAATCTATGGAGCTTATGAGTGGTGACGGAACACAAAAATTGCATCGTCATTGATTACGATAAGTACCATGCGGACTTTTCTCCATGGGAGTAATGTCTCAAACTGTCTACGCTTTGATCGATTCCAGGAAGACCAGTAGTAGTTTTTGAAGCACATCTGGATTCATAATGTAATCTGTGGAATTACAGAGTGTTAATGAAACACAAAAATTGCATCGGCATTGAATACAATAAGTTCCATGCGGACATTTCTCCAAGGGAGTAATGTCTCAAACTGTCTACGCTTTGATCGTTCCCTGGAAGACCAGTAGTAGTTTCCGAAGACATCTGGAGGCATTCTGTAATCTATGGAGCTTCAGAGTGGTGATGAAACACAAAAATAGCATCTTCATTGTATACAATAAGTACCATGCGGACTTTTCTCCATGGGAGTAATGTCTCCAATTGTCTACGTTTTGAACGTTCCCTGGAAGACCAGTAGTAGGTTCCGAAGCACATCTGGAGGTATTCTGTAATCTGTGGACGTACAGAGTGTTGATGAAACACAAAAATTGCATCGGCATTGAATACAATAAGTTCCATGCGGACATTTCTCCAAGGGAGTAATGTCTCAAACAGTCTACGATTTGATCGCTCCCTGGAAGACTAGTAGTAGTTTCCGAAGCACATCTCGAGGCATTCTGGGATCTGTGGACTTACAGGATGTTGATGAAACAAAAAAATTGCATCGGCATTGAATACAATATGTTCCATGTGGACTTTTCCCTACGGGAGTAATGTCTCAAACTGTCTACGATTTGATCGCTCCCTGGAAGACCAGTAGTAGTTTTCGAAGCACATCTGGAGGCATTCTGTGATCTGTGGACCTACAGAGAGTTGATGAAACACAAAAATTGCATTGGCATTGAATACAATAAGTAACATGCAGACTTTTCTCCATGGGAGTAATGTCTTAATCTGTCTATGCTTTGATCGTACCATGGAAGACCAGTAGTAGTTTCCGAAGCACATCTGGTTGCATTCTGTTTTATATGGAGCTTCAGAGTGGTGATGAAACACAATAATAGCAACGGCATTGTATACAATAAGTACCATGCGGACTTTTCTCCATGGGATTAATGTCTCAAACTGTCTACGCTTTGATCGATTCCAGGAAGGCCAGTAGTAGTTTCCGAAGCACATCTGGAGGCATACTGTAATCTGTGGACCTCCATTGTGTTGATGAAACACAAAAATTGCATCGGCATTGAATAGAATAAGTACCACGCGGACTTTTCTCCATTGGAGTTATGTCTCAAACAGTCTACGTTCTGATCGTCCCCTGGAAGACTAGTAGTAGTTTCCGAAGCGCATCTCGAGGCATTCTGGAATCTGTGGACTTACAGGATGTTGATGAAACACAAAAATTGCATCGGCAATGAATACAATAAGCACCATGCGGACTTTTCTCCACGGGAGTAGTGTCTCAAACTCTCTGCGATTTGATCGCTCCCTGGAAGACCAGTAGTAGTTTCCGAAGCACATCTGGAGGCATTCTGAGATCTGTGGACCTACAGAGAGTTGATGAAACAGAAAAATTGCATCGGCATTGAATACAATAAGTTCCATGAGGACTTTTCTCCACGGGAGTAATGTCTCAAGATGTCTACGATTTGATTGCTCAATGGAAGGCCAGTAGTTGTTTCCGAAGCTCATCTGGAGGCATCCTGTGATCTGTGGACCTACAGAGAGTTGATGAAACACAAAAATTGCATCGGCATTGAAGACAATAAATACCATGCGGACTTTTCTCCATGGGAGTAATGTCTCAAACTGTCTACGTTTTGATCGCTCCCTAGAAGACCAGTAGAAGTTTCCCAACCACATCTGGAGGCATTTTGTAATTTGTGGACCTACAGAGTGTTGATGAAACACAAAAACTGCATCGGAATTGAATACCATAAGTACCATGCGGACTTTTCTCTATGGGAGTAATGTCTCAAACTGACTACGCTTTGATCGATTCCAGAAAAATCTGTAGTAGTTTCCGAAGCACAACTGGAGGCATGCTGTAAAATGTGGAACTACAGAGTGTTGATGAAACACAAATATTGCAACGGCATTAAATACAATTAGTGCCATGCGGACTTTTCTCCAATGGAGTAATGTCTCAAACTGTCTACGCTTTGATCGTCCCTGGAAGACCAGTAGTAGATTCCGAAGCACATCTGGAGGCATTCTGTAATATGTGGACCTACACAGTGTTGATGAAACACAAAAATTGCATCGGCATTGAATATAATAAGTACCATGCGGACTTTTCTCCATGGGAGAATTGTCTCAAACTGTCTACGCTTTGATCGATTGCAGAAAGACCATTACTAATTTCCGAAGCACATCTGGAGGCATGCTGTAATCTGTGGACCTACAGAGTGTTGATGAAACACAAAAATTGCATCGCCATTGAATACAATAAGTACCATGCGGACTTTTCTCCATGGGAGTAATGTCTCAAACTGTCTACATTTTGATGGTTCCCTGGAAGGCCAGTAGTAGTTTCCGAAGCACATCTCTAGGCAGTCTGTACTCTGTGGACCTACAGATTGTTGATGAAACACAAAAATTGCATCGGCATTGAATACAATAAGTTCCATGCGGACTTTTCTCCATGGGAGTATTGTCCCAAACTGTTTAGGCTTAGATCGCTCCCTGGAAGACCAGTAGTAGTTTCCGAAGCACATCTGGAGGCATTCTGTAATCTGTAGACCTACAGAGTGCTGATGAAACACAAAAATTGCATCGGAATTGAATACAATAAGTTCCATGCAGACTTTTCTAAACGGGAGAAATGTCTCAAACTGGCTACGATTTGATCGTTCCCTGGAAGACCAGTAGTAGTTTCCGAAGCACATCTGGAGGCATACTGTAATCTGTGGACCTACTGAGTGTTGATGAAACACAAAAATTGCATCGGCATTGAATACAATAAGTACCATGGGGACTTTTCTCAATGAGAGTAATGTCTGAAACTGTCCACGTTTTGGTCGTTCCCTGGAAGACCAGTAAGAGTTTCCGAAGAACACCTGGAGGCATTTTGTAATTTGTGGACCTACAGAGTGGTGATGAAACCCAAAAATTGCATCGGCATTGAATACAATAAGTACCATGCGGACTTTTCTCCATGGGAGTAATGTCTCAAACATTCTACGCTTTGATCGATTCCAGGAAGACCAGTAGTAGTTTCCGAAGCACATCTGGAGGCATTTTATAATTTGTGGAACTACAGAGTGTTGATGAAACACAAAAATTGCATCGGCATTGAATACAATAAGTACCATGTGACTTTTCGCCATTGGAGTAATGTCTCAAACTGTCTACGTTTTGATCGTTCCCTGGAAGACCATTAGTAGTTTCCGAAGCACATCTGGAGGCATTCTGTAATCTGTAGACCTACAGAGTGTTGATGAAACACAAAAATTGCATCGGCATTGAATACAATAAGTACCATGCTGACTTTTCTCCATGGAAATAATGTCTTAAACTGTCTACGCTTTGATCGTACCATGGAAGACCAATAGTAGTTTCCGACGCACATCTGGATTCATTCTGTAATATATGGAGCTTCAGAGTGGTGATGAAACACAATAATAGCAACGGTATTGTATACAATAAGTACCATGCGGACTTTTCTCCATGGGAGTAATGTCTCAAACTGTCTACGCTTTAAACTTTCCCTGGAAGACCAGTAGTAGTTTTTAAGCACTTCTGGAGGCATTTTGTAATCTGTGGACCTACAGAGTGTTGATGAAGTTCTAAAATTGCATCGGCATTGAATACAATAAGTACCATGCGGACTTTTCTCCATGGGAGTAATGTCTCAAACTGTCTACGATTTGATCGTTCCCTGGAAGACTAGTAGTAGTTTCCGAAGCACATCTGGAGGCATTCTGTAATCTATGGAGCTCAGAGTGGTGATGAAACACAAAAATAGCATCGGCATTGAATACAATAAGTAGCATGCGGACTTTTCTCCATGGGAGTAATGTCTCAAACAGTCGACGTTTTGATCGTTCCCTGGAAGACTAGTAGTAGTTTCCGAAGCACATCAGGAGGCATTCTGTAATCTGTCGACCTACGGAGTATTGAGGAAACACAAAAATTGCATCGGCATTGAATACAATAAGTTCCATGCGGACATTTCTCCAAGGGAGTAATGTCTCAAACTGTCTACGCTTTGATCGTTCCCTGGAAGACCAGTAGTAGTTTCCGAAGCACATCTGGAGGCATTCTGTATTCTATGGCGCTTCAGAGTGGTGATGAAACACAAAATAGCATCTTCATTGAATACAATAAGTCCATGCGGACTTTTCTCCACGGAAGTAATGTCTCAAACTGTCTACGATTTGATCGCTCCCTGGAAGACCAGTAGTAGTTTCCGAAGTTCATCGGGAGGCATTCTGTGATCTGTGGACCTACAGAGTTGATGAAACACAAAAATTACTTCGGCATTGAATACAATAAGTACCATGCGGACTTTTCTCCATGGGAGTAATGTCTCAAACTGTCTACGCTTTGATCGATCCCTGGAAGACCAGTAGTAGTTTCCGAAGCACTTCTGGAGGCATGTTGTAATCTGTGGACCTACAGAGTGTTGATGAAGCACAAAAATTGCAACGGCATTGAATACAATAAGTACCATGCGGACTTTTCTAGATGGGAGTAATGTCTCAAACTGTCTACGATTTGATCGTTTCCTGGAAGACCAGTAGTAGTTTCCGAAGCACATCTGGAGGCATTCTGTGATCTGTGGACCTACAGAGAGTTGATGAAACACAAAAATTGCATCGGCATTGAATACAATGAGTACCATGCTGACTTTTCTCCATGCAAGTAATGTCTCAAAATGTCTACGTTGCGATTGTTACCTGGAAGACCAGTAGTTGTTTCCAAAGAACATCTGGTGGCATTCTGGAATCTATGGACCTACAGGATGTTGATGAAACACAAAAATTGCATCGGCATTGAATATAATAAGTTCCATGCGGACTTTTCTCCACGGGAGTAATGACTCAAACTGTCTACGATTTGATCGATCCGTGGAAGACCAGTAGTAGTTTCTGAAGCACATCTGGAGGCATTCTGTGATCTGTGTTGCTACAGAGAGTTGATGAAACACAAAAATTACATCGGCATTGAATACAATAAGTACCATGCAGACTTTTCTTCATGGGAGTAATGTCTTAAACTGTCTACGCTTTGATCGTACCATGGAAGACCAGTAGTAGTTTCCGAAGCACATCTGGATGCATTCTATAATATATGGAGCTTCAGAGTGGTGATGAAACACAATAATAGCAACGGCATTGTATACAATAAGTACCATGCGGACTTTTCTCCATGGGAGTAATGTCTCAAACTGTCTACGTTTTGATCGTTGGCTGGAAAACCAGTAGTAGTTTCCGAAGCACTTCTGGAGGCATTTTGTAATCTGTGGACCTACAAAGTGTTGATGAAGCACAAAAATTGCACCGGCATTGAATACAATAAGTCCTATGCGGACTTTACTCCATGGGAGTAATGTCTCAAACTGTCTACGCTTTGATCGATTCCAGGAAGACCAGTAGTAGTTTCCGAAGCATATCTGGAGGCATTCTGTAATCTATGGAGCTTCGGAGTGGTGATGAAACACAAAACTTACATCGGCATTGAATACAATAAGTACCATGGGGACTTTTCTCAATGAGAGTAATGTCTCAAACTGTCCACGTTTTGATCGTTCCCTGGAAGACCAGTAAGAGTTTCCGAATTACACCTGGAGATATTTTGTAATTTGTGGACCTACAGAGTGGTGATGAAACACAAAAATTGCATCGGCATTGAATACAATATGTACCATGCGGACTTTTCTCCATGGGAGTAATGTCTCAAACATTCTACGCTTTGATCGATTCCAGGGAGACCAGTAGTAGTTTCCGAAGCACATCTGGAGGGATTTTATAATTTGTGGACCTACAGAGTGTTGATGAAACACAAAAGTTGCATCGGCATTGAATACAATAAGTACCATGCGGACTTTTCTCCATTGGAGTAATGTCTCAAACAATCTACGTTTTGATCGTTCCCAGGAAGACCAGTAGTAGTTTCCGAAGCACATCTGGAGGCATTCTGTAATCTGTAGACCTACAGAGTGTTGATGAAACACAAAAATTGCATCGGCATTGAATACAATAAGTACCATGCTGACTTTTCTCCATGGAAATAATGTCTTAAACTGTCTACGCTTTGATCGTACCATGGAAGACCAGTAGTAGTTTCTGAAGCACATCTGGATTCATTCTGTAATATATGGAGCTTCAGAGTGGTGATGAAACACAATAATAGCAATGGTATTGTATACAATAAGTACCATGCGGACTTTTCTCCATGGGTGTAATGTCTCAAACTGTCTACGCTTTAAACGTTCCCTGGAAGACCAGTAGTAGTTTCTGTAGCACTTCTGGAGGCATTTTGTAATCTGTGGACATACAGAGTGTTGATGAAGCTCTAAAATTGCATCGGCATTGAATACAATAAGTACCATGCAGACTTTCCTCCATGGAAATAATGTCTTAAACTGTCTACGCTTTGATCGTACCAAGGAAGACCAGTAGTAGTTTCCGAAGCACATCTGGATGCAATCTGTAATATATGGAGCTTCAGAGTGGTGATGAAACACAATAATAGCAACGGCATCGTATAGAATAAGTACCATGCGGACTTTACTCCATGGAAGTAATGTCTAAAACTGTCTACGCTTTGATCGATCCCTGGAAGACCAGTAGTAGTTTCCGAAGCACTTCTGGAGGCATTTTGTAATCTGTGGACCTACATAGTGTTGATGAAGCACAAAAATTGCAACGGCATTGAATACAATAAGTACCATGCGGACTTTTCTAGATGGGAGTAATGTCTCAAACTGTCTACGATTTGATCGTTTCCTGGAAGACCAGTAGTAGTTTCCGAAGCACATCTGGAGGCATTCTGTGATCTGTCGACCTACAGAGAGTTGATGAAACACAAAAATTGCATCGGCATTGAATACAATGAGTACCATGCTGACTTTTCTCCATGCAAGTAATGTCTCAAAATGTCTACGTTGCGATCGTTACCTGGAAGACCAGTAGTTGTATCCAAAGAACATCTGGTGGCATTCTGGAATCTATGGACCTACAGGATGTTGATGAAACACAAAAACTGCATCGGCATTGAATATAATAAGTTCCATGCGGACTTTTCTCCACGGGAGTAATGACTCAAACTGTCTACGATTTGATCGATCCATGGAAGACCAGTAGTAGTTTCTGAAGCACATCTGGAGGCATTCTGTGATCTGTGGTGCAACAGAGAGTTGATGAAACACAAAAATTACATCCGCATTGAATACAATAAGTACCATGCAGACTTTTTTCATGGGAGTAATGTCTTAAACTGTCTACGCTTTGATCGTACCATGGAATACCAGTAGTAGTTTCCGAAGCACATCTGGATGCATTCTATAATATATGGAGCTTCAGAGTGGTGATGAAACACAATAATAGCAACGGCATTGTATACAATAAGTACCATGCGGACTTTTCTCCATGGGAGTAATGTCTCAAACTGTCTACGTTTTGATCGTTGGCTGGAAAACCAGTAGTAGTTTCCGAAGCACTTCTGGAGGCATTTTGTAATCTGTGGACCTACAAAGTGTTGATGAAGCACAAAAATTGCACCGGCATTGAATACAATAAGTACTATGCGGACTTTTCTTTATGGGAGTAATGTCACAAACTGTCTACGCTTTGATCGATTCCAGGAAGACCAGTAGTAGTTTCCGAAGCACATCTGGAGGCATGCTGTAATCTGTGGACCTACATTGTGTTGATGTAACACAAAAATTGCATCGGCATTGAATAGAATAAGTACCATGCGGACTTTTCTAAATGGGAGTAATGTCTCAAACTGTCTACCATTTGATCGTTTCCTGGAAGACCAGTAATAGTTTCCGAAGCACATTTGGAAGCATTTTGTAATTTGTGGACCTACAGAGTGTTGATGAAACACAAAAGTTGCATCGGAATTGAATACAATAAGTACCATGCGGACTTTTCTCCATGGGAGAATTGTCTCAAACTTTCTACGCTTTGATCGATTCCAGGAAGACCAGTAGTAGTTTTCGAAGCACATCTGGAGGCATGCTGTAATCTGTGGACCTACAGAGTGTTGATGAAACACAAAAATTGCATCGGCATTGAATACAATAAGTTCCATGCGGACTTTTCTCATCGGGAGTAATGTCACAAACTGTCTACGATTTGATCGCTCCCTGGAAGACCAGTAGTAGTTTCCGATGCACATCTGGAGGCATTCTGTGATCTGTGGACCTACAGAGAGTTGATGAAACACAAAAATTGCATCGGCATTGAATACAATAAGTACCATGCAGACTTTTCTCCATGGGAGTAATGTCTTAAACGGTCTACGCTTTGATCGTACCATGGAAGACCAGTAGTAGTTTCTGAAGCACATCTGGATGCATTCTGTTTTATATGGAGCTTCAGAGGGGTGATGAAACAAAATAATAGCAACGGCAGTGTATACAATAAGTACAATGCGGACTTTTCTCCATGGGAGTAATGTCTCAAACTGTCTACGCTTTGATCGATTCCTGGAAGACCAGTAGTAGTTTCCGAAGCACATTTGGAGGCATGCTGTAATCTGTGGACCTACATTGTGTTGATGAAACACAAATATTGCATCGGCATTGAATAGAATAAGTACCACGCGGACTTTTCTCCATGGGAGTAATGTCTCAAACTTTCTACGATTTGATCGTACCATGGAAGACCAGTAGTAGTTTCCGAAGCACATCTAGAGGCATTCTGTAATCTATGGATCTTCAGAGTGGTGATGAAACACAAAAATTGCATCGGCATTGAATACAATATGTACCATGCGGACTTTTCTCCATGGGAGTAATGTCTCAAACATTCTACGCTTTGATCGATTCCAGGGAGACCAGTAGTAGTTTCCGAAGCACATCTGGAGGGATTTTATAATTTGTGGACCTACAGAGTGTTGATGAAACACAAAAGTTGCATCGGCATTGAATACAATAAGTACCATGCGGACTTTTCTCCATTGGAGTAATGTCTCAAACAGTCTACGTTTTGATCGTTCCCAGGAAGACCAGTAGTAGTTTCCGAAGCACATCTGGAGGCATTCTGTAATCTGTAGACCTACAGAGTGTTGATGAAACACAAAAATTGCATCGGCATTGAATACAATAAGTACCATGCTGACTTTTCTCCATGGAAATAATGTCTTAAACTGTCTACGCTTTGATCGTACCATGGAAGACCAGTAGTAGTTTCTGAAGCACATCTGGATTCATTCTGTAATATATGGAGCTTCAGAGTGGTGATGAAACACAATAATAGCAACGGTATTGTATACAATAAGTACCATGCGGACTTTTCTCCATGGGTGTAATGTCTCAAACTGTCTACGCTTTAAACGTTCCCTGGAAGACCAGTAGTAGTTTCTGAAGCACTTCTGGAGGCATTTTGTAATCTGTGGACCTACAGAGTGTTGATGATGCTCTAAAATTGCATCGGCATTGAATACAATAAGTACCATGCAGACTTTCCTCCATGGAAATAATGTCTTAAACTGTCTACGCTTTGATCGTACCAAGGAAGACCAGTAGTAGTTTCCGAAGCACATCTGGATGCAATCTGTAATATATGGAGCTTCAGAGTGGTGATGAAACACAATAATAGCAACGGCATCGTATAGAATAAGTACCATGCGGACTTTTCTCCATGGAAGTAATGTCTCAAACTGTCTACGCTTTGATCGATCCCTGGAAGACCAGTAGTAGTTTCCGAAGCACTACTGGAGGCATTTTGTAATCTGTGGACCTACAGAGTGTTGATGAAGCACAAAAATTGCAACGGCATTGAATACAATAAGTACCATGCGGACTTTTCTAGATGGGAGTAATGTCTCAAACTGTCTACGATTTGATCGTTTCCTGGAAGACCAGTAGTAGTTTCCGAAGCACATCTGGAGGCATTCTGTGATCTGTCGACCTACAGAGAGTTGATGAAACACAAAAATTGCATCGGCATTGAATACAATGAGTACCATGCTGACTTTTCTCCATGCAAGTAATGTCTCAAAATGTCTACGTTGCGATCGTTACCTGGAAGACCAGTAGTTGTTTCCAAAGAACATCTGGTGGCATTCTGGAATCTATGGACCTACAGGATGTTGATGAAACACAAAAATTGCATCGGCAATGAATATAATAAGTTCCATGCGGACTTTTCTCCACGGGAGTAATGACTCAAACTGTCTACGATTTGATCGATCCATGGAAGACCAGTAGTAGTTTCTGAAGCACATCTGGAGGCATTCTGTGATCTGTGGTGCAACAGAGAGTTGATGAAACACAAAAATTACATCCGCATTGAATACAATAAGTACCATGCAGACTTTTTTCATGGGAGTAATGTCTTAAACTGTCTACGCTTTGATCGTACCATGGAATACCAGTAGTAGTTTCCGAAGCACATCTGGATGCATTCTATAATATATGGAGCTTCAGAGTGGTGATGAAACACAATAATAGCAACGGCATTGTATACAATAAGTACCATGCGGACTTTTCTCCATGGGAGTAATGTCTCAAACTGTCTACGTTTTGATCGTTGGCTGGAAAACCAGTAGTAGTTTCCGAAGCACTTCTGGAGGCATTTTGTAATCTGTGGACCTACAAAGTGTTGATGAAGCACAAAAATTGCACCGGCATTGAATACAATAAGTACTATGCGGACTTTTCTCCATGGGAGTAATGCCACAAACTGTCTACGCTTTGATCGATTCCAGGAAGACCAGTAGTAGTTTCCGAAGCACATCTGGAGGCATGCTGTAATCTGTGGACCTACATTGTGTTGATGTAACACAAAAATTGCATCGGCATTGAATAGAATAAGTACCATGCGGACTTTTCTAAATGGGAGTAATGTCTCAAACTGTCTACGATTTGATCGTTCCCTGGAAGACCAGTAGTAGTTTCCGAAGCACATCTGGAGGCATTCTGTAATCTATGGAGCTTCAGAGTGGTGATGAAACACAAAAATAGCATCGGCATTGATACAATAAGTACCATGCGGACTTTTCTCCATGGGAGTAATGTCTCAAACTGTCTACCTTTTGATCGTTTCCTGGAAGACCAGTAATAGTTTCCGAAGCACATCTGGAAGCATTTTGTAATTTGTGGACCTACAGAGTGTTGATGAAACACAAAAGTTGCATCGGCATTGAATACAATAAGTACCATGCTGACTTTTCTCCATTGGAGTAATGTCTCAAACAGACCACGATTTAATCGTTCCCTGGAAGACCAGTAGTAGTTTCCGAAGCACATCTGGAGGCATTCTGGAAACTGTGGACCTACAGGATGTTGATGAAACACAAAAATTGCATCGGCATTGAATACAATAAGTTCCATGCGGACTTTTCTCCACGGGAGTAAAGTCTCAAACTGTCTACGATTCGATCGCTTCTTGGTAGACCAGTAGTAGTTTCCGAAGCACATCTGCAGGCATTCTGTGATCTGTGGACCTACAGAGAGTTGATGAAACACAAAAACTGCATCGGCATTGAATACAATAAGTACAATGCGGACATTTCTCCATGGGAGTAATGTCTTAAACCGTCTACGCTTTAATCGTTCCATGAAAGACCAGTAGTAGTTTCCGAACCACTTCTGGAGGCATTGTGTAATATATGGAACATCAGAGTGGTGATGAAACACAATTATAGCAACGGCATTTTATACAATAAGTACCATGCGGACTTTTCTCCATGGGACTAATGTCTCAAACTGTCTACGCTTTGATCGTTCCCTTTAACACCAGTAGTAGTTTCCGAAGCACATCGGGAGCCATTCTGTAATCTGTGGACCTACAGAGTGTTGATGAAGCACAAAAATTGCATCGGCATTGAATACAATAAGTACCATGCGGACTTTCCTCCATGGGAGTAATGTCTCAAACTGTCTACGATTTGATCGTTCCCTGGGAGACCAGTAGTAGTTTCCGAAGCACATCTGGAGGTATTTTGTAATTTGTGAACCTACAGAGTTTAGATGAAACACAAAAGTTTTATCGGCATTGAATACAATTAGTACCATGCGGAGTTTTCTCCATTGGAGTAATGTCTCAAACCGTCTACGTTATGATGGTTCCCTGGAAGACCAGTAGTAGTTTCCGAAGCACATCTGGGGGCATTCTGGAATCTGTGGACCTACAGGATGTTGATGAAACACAAAAATTGCATCGGCATTGAATACAATAAGTTCCATGAGGACTTTTCTCGACGGGAGTAATGTCTCAAACTGTCTACAGTTTGATCGATCCATGGAAGACCAGTAGTAGTTTCCGAAGCACATCTGGAGGCATTCTGTGATCTGTGGTCCTACAGAGAGTTGACGAAACACAAAAATTGCATCGACATTGAATACAATAAGTTCCATGCGGACTTTTCTCAATGGGAGTAATGTCTCAAGCTGTCTACGATTTGATTGCTCCCTGGAAGGCCAGTAGTTGTTTCCGAAGCACATCTGGAGGCATTCTGTGATCTGTGGACCTACAGAGAGTTGATGAAACACAAAAATTGCATCGGCATTGAATACAATAAATACCATGCGGACCTTTCTAATTGGGAGTAATATCTTAAACTGTCTACGCTTTGATCGTTCCCTGGAAGACCAGTAGTAGTTTCGGAAGCAAATCTGGAGGCATTCTGTAATATATGGATCTTCAGAGTGGTGATGAAACACAAATATAGCATCATCATTGTATACAATATGTACCATGCGGACTTTTCTCCATGGGAGTAATGCCTCATACTGTCTACGATTTGATCGTTCCCTGGAAGACCAGTAGTAGTCTCTGAAGCACATCTGGAGGCATTCTGTAATCTGTGGAGCTACAGAGTGTTGATGAAGCACAAAAATTGCATCGGCATTGAATACAATAAGTACCATGCGGACTTTTCTCCATAGGAGTAATGCCTCAAACTGTCTACGCTTTGATCGATTCCAGGAAGACCAGTGGTAGGTTCCGAAGCACATCTGGAGGCATTCTGTAATCTGTGGACCTACAGAGTGTTGATGAAACACAAAAATTTCATCGGCATTGAATACAATAAGTACCATGCGGACTTTTCTCCATGGGAGAATTGTCTCAAACTGTCTACGCTTTGATCGATTCCAGGAAGACCAGTAGTAGTTTCCGAAGCACATCTGGAGGCATGCTGTAATCTGTGGACCTACAGAGTGTTGATGAAACACAAAAATTGCATCGGCATTGAATACAATAAGTACCATGCGGACTTTTCTCCATGGGAGTAATGTCTCAAACTGTCTACGCTTTGATCGTTCCCTGGAAGACCAGTAGTAGTTTCCGAAGCACATCTGGAGGCATTCTGTTATCTATGGAGCTTATGAGTGGTGATGGAACACAAAAATTGCATCGGCATTGATTACGATAAGTGCCATGCGGACTTTTCTCCATGGGAGTAATGTCTCAAACTGACTACGCTTTGATCGATTCCAGAGAAACCTTTAGTAGTTTCCGAAGCACATCTGGAGGCATGCTGTAAAATGTGGAACTACAGAGTGTTGATGAAACACAAATATTGCAACGGCATTAAATACAATTAGTGCCATACGGACTTTTCTCCATGGGAGTAATGTCTCAAACTTTCTACGCTTTGATCTTTCCCTGGAAGACCAGTAGTAGTTTCCGAAGCACATCTGGAGGTATTCTGTAATCTATGGAGCTTATGAGTGGTGACGGAACACAAAAATTGCATCGTCATTGATTACGATAAGTACCATGCGGACTTTTCTCCATGGGAGTAATGTCTCAAACTGTCTACGCTTTGATCGATTCCAGGAAGACCAGTAGTAGTTTTTGAAGCACATCTGGATTCATAATGTAATCTGTGGAATTACAGAGTGTTAATGAAACACAAAAATTGCATCGGCATTGAATACAATAAGTTCCATGCGGACATTTCTCCAAGGGAGTAATGTCTCAAACTGTCTACGCTTTGATCGTTCCCTGGAAGACCAGTAGTAGTTTCCGAAGACATCTGGAGGCATTCTGTAATCTATGGAGCTTCAGAGTGGTGATGAAACAGAAAAATAGCATCTTCATTGTATACAATAAGTACCATGCGGACTTTTCTTCATGGGAGTAATGTCTCCAATTGTCTACGTTTTGAACGTTCCCTGGAAGACCAGTAGTAGGTTCCGAAGCACATCTGGAGGTATTCTGTAATCTGTGGACGTACAGAGTGTTGATGAAACACAAAAATTGCATCGGCATTGAATACAATAAGTTCCATGCGGACATTTCTCCAAGGGAGTAATGTCTCAAACAGTCTACGATTTGATCGCTCCTTGGAAGACTAGTAGTAGTTTCCGAAGCACATCTCGAGGCATTCTGGGATCTGTGGACTTACAGGATGTTGATGAAACAAAAAAATTGCATCGGCATTGAATACAATATGTTCCATGTGGACTTTTCCCTACGGGAGTAATGTCTCAAACTGTCTACGATTTGATCGCTCCCTGGAAGACCAGTAGTAGTTTTCGAAGCACATCTGGAGGCATTCAGTGATCTGTGGACCTACAGAGAGTTGATGAAACACAAAAATTGCATTGGCATTGAATACAATAAGTAACATGCAGACTTTTCTCCATGGGAGTAATGTCTTAATCTGTCTATGCTTTGATCGTACCATGGAAGACCAGTAGTAGTTTCCGAAGCACATCTGGTTGCATTCTGTTTTATATGGAGCTTCAGAGTGGTGATGAAACACAATAATAGCAACGGTATTGTATACAATAAGTACCATGCGGACTTTTCTCCATGGGATTAATGTCTCAAACTGTCTACGCTTTGATCGATTCCAGGAAGACCAGTAGTAGTTTCCGAAGCACATCTGGAGGCATACTGTAATCTGTGGACCTCCATTGTGTTGATGAAACACAAAAATTGCATCGGCATTGAATAGAATAAGTACCATGCGGACTTTTCTCCATTGGAGTTATGTCTCAAACAGTCTACGTTCTGATCGTCCCCTGGAAGACTAGTAGTAGTTTCCGAAGCGCATCTCGAGGCATTCTGGAATCTGTGGACTTACAGGATGTTGATGAAACACAAAAATTGCATCGGCAATAAATACAATAAGCACCATGCGGACTTTTCTCCACGGGAGTAGTGTCTCAAACTCTCTGCGATTTGATCGCTCCCTGGAAGACCAGTAGTAGTTTCCGAAGCACATCTGGAGGCATTCTGAGATCTGTGGACCTACAGAGAGTTGATGAAACAGAAAAATTGCATCGGCATTGAATACAATAAGTTCCATGAGGACTATTCTCCACGGGAGTAATGTCTCAAGATGTCTACGATTTGATTGCTCAATGGAAGGCCAGTAGTTGTTTCCGAAGCTCATCTGGAGGCATCCTGTGATCTGTGGACCTACAGAGAGTTGATGAAACACAAAAATTGCATCGGCATTGAAGACAATAAATACCATGCGGACTTTTCTCCATGGGAGTAATGTCTCAAACTGTCTACGTTTTGATCGCTCCCTAGAAGACCAGTAGAAGTTTCCCAACCACATCTGGAGGCATTTTGTAATTTGTGGACCTACAGAGTGTTGATGAAACACAAAAACTGCATCGGAATTGAATACCATAAGTACCATGCGGACTTTTCTCTATGGGAGTAATGTCTCAAACTGACTACGCTTTGATCGATTCCAGAAAAATCTGTAGTAGTTTCCGAAGCACATCTGGAGGCATGCTGTAAAATGTGGAACTACAGAGTGTTGATGAAACACAAATATTGCAACGGCATTAAATACAATTAGTGCCATGCGGACTTTTCTCCAATGGAGTAATGTCTCAAACTGTCTACGCTTTGATCGTCCCTGGAAGACCAGTAGTAGATTCCGAAGCACATCTGGAGGCATTCTGTAATATGTGGACCTACACAGTGTTGATGAAACACAAAAATTGCATCGGCATTGAATACAATAAGTACCATGCGGACTTTTCTCCATGGGAGAATTGTCTCAAACTGTCTACGCTTTGATCGATTGCAGAAAGACCATTACTAGTTTCCGAAGCACATCTGGAGGCATGCTGTAATCTGTGGACCTACAGAGTGTTGATGAAACACAAAAATTGCATCGCCATTGAATACAATAAGTACCATGCGGACTTTTCTCCATGGGAGTAATGTCTCAAACTGTCTACATTTTGATGGTTCCCTGGAAGGCCAGTAGTAGTTTCCGAAGCACATCTCTAGGCAGTCTGTACTCTGTGGACCTACAGATTGTTGATGAAACACAAAAATTGCTTCGGCATTGAATACAATAAGTTCCATGCGGACTTTTCTCCATGGGAGTATTGTCCCAAACTGTTTAGGCTTAGATCGCTCCCTGGAAGACCAGTAGTAGTTTCCGAAGCACATCTGGAGGCATTCTGTAATCTGTAGACCTACAGAGTGCTGATGAAACACAAAAATTGCATCGGAATTGAATACAATAAGTTCCATGCAGACTTTTCTAAACGGGAGAAATGTCTCAAACTGGCTACGATTTGATCGTTCCCTGGAAGACCAGTAGTAGTTTCCGAAGCACATCTGGAGGCATACTGTAATCTGTGGACCTACTGAGTGTTGATGAAACACAAAAATTGCATCGGCATTGAATACAATAAGTACCATGGGGACTTTTCTCAATGAGAGTAATGTCTCAAACTGTCCACGTTTTGATCGTTCCCTGGAAGACCAGTAAGAGTTTCCGAAGAACACCTGGAGGAATTTTGTAATTTGTGGACCTACAGAGTGGTGATGAAACCCAAAAATTGCATCGGCATTGAATACAATAAGTACCATGCGGACTTTTCTCCATGGGAGTAATGTCTCAAACATTCTACGCTTTGATCGATTCCAGGAAGACCAGTAGTAGTTTCCGAAGCACATCTGGAGGCATTCTGTAATCTATGGCGCTTCAGAGTGGTGATGAAACACAAAATAGCATCTTCATTGAATACAATAAGTCCATGCGGACTTTTCTCCACGGAAGTAATGTCTCAAACTGTCTACGATTTGATCGCTCCCTGGAAGACCAGTAGTAGTTTCCGAAGTTCATCGGGAGGCATTCTGTGATCTGTGGACCTACAGAGTTGATGAAACACAAAAATTACTTCGGCATTGAATACAATAAGTACCATGTGGACTTTTCTCCATTGGAGTAATGTCTCAAACTGTCTACGTTTTGATCGTTCCCTGGAAGACCATTAGTAGTTTCCGAAGCACATCTGGAGGCATTCTGTAATCTGTAGACCTACAGAGTGTTGATGAAACACAAAAATTGCATCGGCATTGAATACAATAAGTACCATGCTGACTTTTCTCCATGGAAATAATGTCTTAAACAGTCTACGCTTTGATCGTACCATGGAAGACCAATAGTAGTTTCCGACGCACATCTGGATTCATTCTGTAATATATGGAGCTTCAGAGTGGTGATGAAACACAATAATAGCAACGGTATTGTATACAATAAGTACCATGCGGACTTTTCTCCATGGGAGTAATGTCTCAAACTGTCTACGCTTTAAACTTTCCCTGGAAGACCAGTAGTAGTTTTTAAGCACTTCTGGAGGCATTTTGTAATCTGTGGACCTACAGAGTGTTGATGAAGTTCTAAAATTGCATCGGCATTGAATACAATAAGTACCATGCGGACTTTTCTCCATGGGAGTAATGTCTCAAACTGTCTACGATTTGATCGTTCCCTGGAAGACTAGTAGTAGTTTCCGAAGCACATCTGGAGGCATTCTGTAATTTATGGAGCTCAGAGTGGTGATGAAACACAAAAATAGCATCGGCATTGAATACAATAAGTAGCATGCGGACTTTTCTCCATGGGAGTAATGTCTCAAACAGTCTACGTTTTGATCGTTCCCTGGAAGACTAGTAGTAGTTTCCGAAGCACATCAGGAGGCATTCTGTAATCTGTCGACCTACGGAGTATTGAGGAAACACAAAAATTGCATCGGCATTGAATACAATAAGTTCCATGCGGACATTTCTCCAAGGGAGTAATGTCTCAAACTGTCTACGCTTTGATCGTTCCCTGGAAGACCAGTAGTAGTTTCCGAAGCACATCTGGAGGCATTCTGTAATCTATGGCGCTTCAGAGTGGTGATGAAACACAAAATAGCATCTTCATTGAATACAATAAGTCCATGCGGACTTTTCTCCACGGAAGTAATGTCTCAAACTGTCTAAGATTTGATCGCTCCCTGGAAGACCAGTAGTAGTTTCCGAAGTTCATCGGGAGGCATTCTGTGATCTGTGGACCTACAGAGTTGATGAAACACAAAAATTACTTCGGCATTGAATACAATAAGTACCATGCGGACTTTTCTCCATGGGAGTAATGTCTCAAACTGTCTACGCTTTGATCGATCCCTGGAAGACCAGTAGTAGTTTCCGAAGCACTTCTGGAGGCATGTTGTAATCTGTGGACCTACAGAGTGTTGATGAAGCACAAAAATTGCAACGGCATTGAATACAATAAGTACCATGCGGACTTTTCTAGATGGGAGTAATGTCTCAAACTGTCTACGATTTGATCGTTTCCTGGAAGACCAGTAGTAGTTTCCGAAGCACATCTGGAGGCATTCTGTGATCTGTGGACCTACAGAGAGTTGATGAAACACAAAAATTGCATCGGCATTGAATACAATGAGTACCATGCTGACTTTTCTCCATGCAAGTAATGTCTCAAAATGTCTACGTTGCGATTGTTACCTGGAAGACCAGTAGTTGTTTCCAAAGAACATCTGGTGGCATTCTGGAATCTATGGACCTACAGGATGTTGATGAAACACAAAAATTGCATCGGCATTGAATATAATAAGTTCCATGCGGACTTTTCTCCACGGGAGTAATGACTCAAACTGTCTACGATTTGATCGATCCGTGGAAGACCAGTAGTAGTTTCTGAAGCACATCTGGAGGCATTCTGTGATCTGTGGTGCTACAGAGAGTTGATGAAACACAAAAATTACATCGGCATTGAATACAATAAGTACCATGCAGACTTTTCTTCATGGGAGTAATGTCTTAATCTGTCTATGCTTTGATCGTACCATGGAAGACCAGTAGTAGTTTCCGAAGCACATCTGGTTGCATTCTGTTTTATATGGAGCTTCAGAGTGGTGATGAAACACAATAATAGCAACGGCATTGTATACAATAAGTACCATGCGGACTTTTCTCCATGGGATTAATGTCTCAAACTGTCTACGCTTTGATCGATTCCAGGAAGACCAGTAGTAGTTTCCGAAGCACATCTGGAGGCATACTGTAATCTGTGGACCTCCATTGTGTTGATGAAACACAAAAATTGCATCGGCATTGAATAGAATAAGTACCATGCGGACTTTTCTCCATTGGAGTTATGTCTCAAACAGTCTACGTTCTGATCGTCCCCTGGAAGACTAGTAGTAGTTTCCGAAGCGCATCTCGAGGCATTCTGGAATCTGTGGACTTACAGGATGTTGATGAAACACAAAAATTGCATCGGCAATGAATACAATAAGCACCATGCGGACTTTTCTCCACGGGAGTAGTGTCTCAAACTCTCTGCGATTTGATCGCTCCCTGGAAGACCAGTAGTAGTTTCCGAAGCACATCTGGAGGCATTCTGAGATCTGTGGACCTACAGAGAGTTGATGAAACAGAAAAATTGCATCGGCATTGAATACAATAAGTTCCATGAGGACTATTCTCCACGGGAGTAATGTCTCAAGATGTCTACGATTTGATTGCTCAATGGAAGGCCAGTAGTTGTTTCCGAAGCTCATCTGGAGGCATCCTGTGATCTGTGGACCTACAGAGAGTTGATGAAACACAAAAATTGCATCGGCATTGAAGACAATAAATACCATGCGGACTTTTCTCCATGGGAGTAATGTCTCAAACTGTCTACGTTTTGATCGCTCCCTAGAAGACCAGTAGAAGTTTCCCAACCACATCTGGAGGCATTTTGTAATTTGTGGACCTACAGAGTGTTGATGAAACACAAAAACTGCATCGGAATTGAATACCATAAGTACCATGCGGACTTTTCTCTATGGGAGTAATGTCTCAAACTGACTACGCTTTGATCGATTCCAGAAAAATCTGTAGTAGTTTCCGAAGCACATCTGGAGGCATGCTGTAAAATGTTTAACTACAGAGTGTTGATGAAACACAAATATTGCAACGGCATTAAATACAATTAGTGCCATGCGGACTTTTCTCCAATGGAGTAATGTCTCAAACTGTCTACGCTTTGATCGTCCCTGGAAGACCAGTAGTAGATTCCGAAGCACATCTGGAGGCATTCTGTAATATGTGGACCTACACAGTGTTGATGAAACACAAAAATTGCATCGGCATTGAATACAATAAGTACCATGCGGACTTTTCTCCATGGGAGAATTGTCTCAAACTGTCTACGCTTTGATCGATTGCAGAAAGACCATTACTAGTTTCCGAAGCACATCTGGAGGCATGCTGTAATCTGTGGACCTACAGAGTGTTGATGAAACACAAAAATTGCATCGCCATTGAATACAATAAGTACCATGCGGACTTTTCTCCATGGGAGTAATGTCTCAAACTGTCTACATTTTGATGGTTCCCTGGAAGGCCAGTAGTAGTTTCCGAAGCACATCTCTAGGCAGTCTGTACTCTGTGGACCTACAGATTGTTGATGAAACACAAAAATTGCTTCGGCATTGAATACAATAAGTTCCATGCGGACTTTTCTCCATGGGAGTATTGTCCCAAACTGTTTAGGCTTAGATCGCTCCCTGGAAGACCAGTAGTAGTTTCCGAAGCACATCTGGAGGCATTCTGTAATCTGTAGACCTACAGAGTGCTGATGAAACACAAAAATTGCATCGGAATTGAATACAATAAGTTCCATGCAGACTTTTCTAAACGGGAGAAATGTCTCAAACTGGCTACGATTTGATCGTTCCCTGGAAGACCAGTAGTAGTTTCCGAAGCACATCTGGAGGCATACTGTAATCTGTGGACCTACTGAGTGTTGATGAAACACAAAAATTGCATCGGCATTGAATACAATAAGTACCATGGGGACTTTTCTCAATGAGAGTAATGTCTCAAACTGTCCACGTTTTGATCGTTCCCTGGAAGACCAGTAAGAGTTTCCGAAGAACACCTGGAGGCATTTTGTAATTTGTGGACCTACAGAGTGGTGATGAAACCCAAAAATTGCATCGGCATTGAATACAATAAGTACCATGCGGACTTTTCTCCATGGGAGTAATGTCTCAAACATTCTACGCTTTGATCGATTCCAGGAAGACCAGTAGTAGTTTCCGAAGCACATCTGGAGGCATTCTGTAATCTATGGCGCTTCAGAGTGGTGATGAAACACAAAATAGCATCTTCATTGAATACAATAAGTCCATGCGGACTTTTCTCCACGGAAGTAATGTCTCAAACTGTCTACGATTTGATCGCTCCCTGGAAGACCAGTAGTAGTTTCCGAAGTTCATCGGGAGGCATTCTGTGATCTGTGGACCTACAGAGTTGATGAAACACAAAAATTACTTCGGCATTGAATACAATAAGTACCATGTGGACTTTTCTCCATTGGAGTAATGTCTCAAACTGTCTACGTTTTGATCGTTCCCTGGAAGACCATTAGTAGTTTCCGAAGCACATCTGGAGGCATTCTGTAATCTGTAGACCTACAGAGTGTTGATGAAACACAAAAATTGCATCGGCATTGAATACAATAAGTACCATGCTGACTTTTCTCCATGGAAATAATGTCTTAAACTGTCTACGCTTTGATCGTACCATGGAAGACCAATAGTAGTTTCCGACGCACATCTGGATTCATTCTGTAATATATGGAGCTTCAGAGTGGTGATGAAACACAATAATAGCAACGGTATTGTATACAATAAGTACCATGCGGACTTTTCTCCATGGGAGTAATGTCTCAAACTGTCTACGCTTTAAACTTTCCCTGGAAGACCAGTAGTAGTTTTTAAGCACTTCTGGAGGCATTTTGTAATCTGTGGACCTACAGAGTGTTGATGAAGTTCTAAAATTGCATCGGCATTGAATACAATAAGTACCATGCGGACTTTTCTCCATGGGAGTAATGTCTCAAACTGTCTACGATTTGATCGTTCCCTGGAAGACTAGTAGTAGTTTCCGAAGCACATCTGGAGGCATTCTGTAATTTATGGAGCTCAGAGTGGTGATGAAACACAAAAATAGCATCGGCATTGAATACAATAAGTAGCATGCGGACTTTTCTCCATGGGAGTAATGTCTCAAACAGTCTACGTTTTGATCGTTCCCTGGAAGACTAGTAGTAGTTTCCGAAGCACATCAGGAGGCATTCTGTAATCTGTCGACCTACGGAGTATTGAGGAAACACAAAAATTGCATCGGCATTGAATACAATAAGTTCCATGCGGACATTTCTCCAAGGGAGTAATGTCTCAAACTGTCTACGCTTTGATCGTTCCCTGGAAGACCAGTAGTAGTTTCCGAAGCACATCTGGAGGCATTCTGTAATCTATGGCGCTTCAGAGTGGTGATGAAATACAAAATAGCATCTTCATTGAATGCAATAAGTCCATGCGGACTTTTCTCCACGGAAGTAATGTCTCAAACTGTCTAAGATTTGATCGCTCCCTGGAAGACCAGTAGTAGTTTCCGAAGTTCATCGGGAGGCATTCTGTGATCTGTGGACCTACAGAGTTGATGAAACACAATAATAGCAACGGTATTGTATACAATAAGTACCATGCGGACTTTTCTCCATGGGAGTAATGTCTCAAACTGTCTACGCTTTGATCGATCCCTGGAAGACCAGTAGTAGTTTCCGAAGCACTTCTGGAGGCATGTTGTAATCTGTGGACCTACAGAGTGTTGATGAAGCACAAAAATTGCAACGGCATTGAATACAATAAGTACCATGCGGACTTTTCTAGATGGGAGTAATGTCTCAAACTGTCTACGATTTGATCGTTTCCTGGAAGACCAGTAGTAGTTTCCGAAGCACATCTGGAGGCATTCTGTGATCTGTGGACCTACAGAGAGTTGATGAAACACAAAAATTGCATCGGCATTGAATACAATGAGTACCATGCTGACTTTTCTCCATGCAAGTAATGTCTCAAAATGTCTACGTTGCGATTGTTACCTGGAAGACCAGTAGTTGTTTCCAAAGAACATCTGGTGGCATTCTGGAATCTATGGACCTACAGGATGTTGATGAAACACAAAAATTGCATCGGCATTGAATATAATAAGTTCCATGCGGACTTTTCTCCACGGGAGTAATGACTCAAACTGTCTACGATTTGATCGATCCGTGGAAGACCAGTAGTAGTTTCTGAAGCACATCTGGAGGCATTCTGTGATCTGTGGTGCTACAGAGAGTTGATGAAACACAAAAATTACTTCGGCATTGAATACAATAAGTACCATGCAGACTTTTCTTCATGGGAGTAATGTCTTAAACTGTCTACGCTTTGATCGTACCATGGAAGACCAGTAGTAGTTTCCGAAGCACATCTGGATGCATTCTATAATATATGGAGCTTCAGAGTGGTGATGAAACACAATAATAGCAACGGCATTGTATACAATAAGTACCATGCGGACTTTTCTCCATGGGAGTAATGTCTCAAACTGTCTACGTTTTGATCGTAGGCTGGAAAACCAGTAGTAGTTTCCGAAGCACTTCTGGAGGCATTTTGTAATCTGTGGACCTACAAAGTGTTGATGAAGCACAAAAATTGCACCGGCATTGAATACAATAAGTCCTATGCGGACTTTACTCCATGGGAGTAATGTCTCAAACTGTCTACGCTTTGATCGATTCCAGGAAGACCAGTAGTAGTTTCCGAAGCATATCTGGAGGCATTCTGTAATCTATGGAGCTTCGGAGTGGTGATGAAACACAAAAATTACATCGGCATTGAATACAATAAGTACCATGGGGACTTTTCTCAATGAGAGTAATGTCTCAAACTGTCCACGTTTTGATCGTTCCCTGGAAGACCAGTAAGAGTTTCCGAATTACACCTGGAGATATTTTGTAATTTGTGGACCTACAGAGTGGTGATGAAACACAAAAATTGCATCGGCATTGAATACAATATGTACCATGCGGACTTTTCTCCATGGGAGTAATGTCTCAAACATTCTACGCTTTGATCGATTCCAGGGAGACCAGTAGTAGTTTCCGAAGCACATCTGGAGGGATTTTATAATTTGTGGACCTACAGAGTGTTGATGAAACACAAAAGTTGCATCGGCATTGAATACAATAAGTACCATGCGGACTTTTCTCCATTGGAGTAATGTCTCAAACAGTCTACGTTTTGATCGTTCCCAGGAAGACCAGTAGTAGTTTCCGAAGCACATCTGGAGGCATTCTGTAATCTGTAGACCTACAGAGTGTTGATGAAACACAAAAATTGCATCGGCATTGAATACAATAAGTACCATGCTGACTTTTCTCCATGGAAATAATGTCTTAAACTGTCTACGCTTTGATCGTACCATGGAAGACCAGTAGTAGTATCTGAAGCACATCTGGATTCATTCTGTAATATATGGAGCTTCAGAGTGGTGATGAAACACAATAATAGCAACGGTATTGTATACAATAAGTACCATGCGGACTTTTCTCCATGGGTGTAATGTCTCAAACTGTCTACGCTTTAAACGTTCCCTGGAAGACCAGTAGTAGTTTCTGAAGCACTTCTGGAGGCATTTTGTAATCTGTGGACCTACAGAGTGTTGATGATGCTCTAAAATTGCATCGGCATTGAATACAATAAGTACCATGCAGACTTTCCTCCATGGAAATAATGTCTTAAACTGTCTACGCTTTGATCGTACCAAGGAAGACCAGTAGTAGTTTCCGAAGCACATCTGGATGCAATCTGTAATATATGGAGCTTCAGAGTGGTGATGAAACACAATAATAGCAACGGCATCGTATAGAATAAGTACCATGCGGACTTTACTCCATGGAAGTAATGTCTCAAACTGTCTACGCTTTGATCGATCCCTGGAAGACCAGTAGTAGTTTCCGAAGCACTTCTGGAGGCATTTTGTAATCTGTGGACCTACAGAGTGTTGATGAAGCACAAAAATTGCAACGGCATTGAATACAATAAGTACCATGCGGACTTTTCTAGATGGGAGTAATGTCTCAAACTGTCTACGATTTGATCGTTTCCTGGAAGACCAGTAGTAGTTTCCGAAGCACATCTGGAGGCATTCTGTGATCTGTCGACCTACAGAGAGTTGATGAAACACAAAAATTGCATCGGCATTGAATACAATGAGTACCATGCTGACTTTTCTCCATGCAAGTAATGTCTCAAAATGTCTACGTTGCGATCGTTACCTGGAAGACCAGTAGTTGTTTCCAAAGAACATCTGGTGGCATTCTGGAATCTATGGACCTACAGGATGTTGATGAAACACAAATATTGCATCGGCATTGAATATAATAAGTTCCATGCGGACTTTTCTCCACGGGAGTAATGACTCAAACTGTCTACGATTTGATCGATCCATGGAAGACCAGTAGTAGTTTCTGAAGCACATCTGGAGGCATTCTGTGATCTGTGGTGCAACAGAGAGTTGATGAAACACAAAAATTACATCCGCATTGAATACAATAAGTACCATGCAGACTTTTTTCATGGGAGTAATGTCTTAAACTGTCTACGCTTTGATCGTACCATGGAATACCAGTAGTAGTTTCCGAAGCACATCTGGATGCATTCTATAATATATGGAGCTTCAGAGTGGTGATGAAACACAATAATAGCAACGGCATTGTATACAATAAGTACCATGCGGACTTTTCTCCATGGGAGTAATGTCTCAAACTGTCTACGTTTTGATCGTTGGCTGGAAAACCAGTAGTAGTTTCCGAAGCACTTCTGGAGGCATTTTGTAATCTGTGGACCTACAAAGTGTTGATGAAGCACAAAAATTGCACCGGCATTGAATACAATAAGTACTATGCGGACTTTTCTTTATGGGAGTAATGTCACAAACTGTCTACGCTTTGATCGATTCCAGGAAGACCAGTAGTAGTTTCCGAAGCACATCTGGAGGCATGCTGTAATCTGTGGACCTACATTGTGTTGATGTAACACAAAAATTGCATCGGCATTGAATAGAATAAGTACCATGCGGACTTTTCTAAATGGGAGTAATGTCTCAAACTGTCTACGATTTGATCGTTCCCTGGAAGACCAGTAGTAGTTTCCGAAGCACATCTGGAGGCATTCTGTAATATATGGAGCTTCAGAGTGGGGATGAAACACAAATATAGCATCGGCATTGAATACAATAAGTACCATGCGGACTTTTCTCCATGGGAGTAATGTCTCAAACTGTCTACCATTTGATCGTTTCCTGGAAGACCAGTAATAGTTTCCGAAGCACATTTGGAAGCATTTTGTAATTTGTGGACCTACAGAGTGTTGATGAAACACAAAAGTTGCATCGGCATTGAATACAATAAGTACCATGCGGACTTTTCTCCATGGGAGAATTGTCTCAAACTTTCTACGCTTTGATCGATTCCAGGAAGACCAGTAGTAGTTTTCGAAGCACATCTGGAGGCATGCTGTAATCTGTGGACCTACAGAGTGTTGATGAAACACAAAAATTGCATCGGCATTGAATACAATAAGTTCCATGCGGACTTTTCTCATCGGGAGTAATGTCACAAACTGTCTACGATTTGATCGCTCCCTGGAAGACCAGTAGTAGTTTCCGATGCACATCTGGAGGCATTCTGTGATCTGTGGACCTACAGAGAGTTGATGAAACACAAAAATTGCATCGGCATTGAATACAATAAGTACCATGCAGACTTTTCTCCATGGGAGTAATGTCTTAAACGGTCTACGCTTTGATCGTACCATGGAAGACCAGTATCAGTTTCTGAAGCACATCTGGATGCATTCTGTTTTATATGGAGCTTCAGAGGGGTGATGAAACACAATAATAGCAACGGCAGTGTATACAATAAGTACAATGCGGACTTTTCTCCATGGGAGTAATGTCTCAAACTGTCTACGCTTTGATCGATTCCTGGAAGACCAGTAGTAGTTTCCGAAGCACATTTGGAGGCATGCTGTAATCTGTGGACCTACATTGTGTTGATGAAACACAAATATTGCATCGGCATTGAATAGAATAAGTACCACGCGGACTTTTCTCCATGGGAGTAATGTCTCAAACTTTCTACGATTTGATCGTACCATGGAAGACCAGTAGTAGTTTCCGAAGCACATCTAGAGGCATTCTGTAATCTATGGATCTTCAGAGTGGTGATGAAACACAAAAATTGCATCGGCATTGAATACAATAAGTACCATGCTGACTTTTCTCCATGGAAATAATGTCTTAAACTGTCTACGCTTTGATCGTACCATGGAAGACCAGTAGTAGTTTCTGAAGCACATCTGGATTCATTCTGTAATATATGGAGCTTCAGAGTGGTGATGAAACACAATAATAGCAACGGTATTGTATACAATAAGTACCATGCGGACTTTTCTCCATGGGTGTAATGTCTCAAACTGTCTACGCTTTAAACGTTCCCTGGAAGACCAGTAGTAGTTTCTGAAGCACTTCTGGAGGCATTTTGTAATCTGTGGACCTACAGAGTGTTGATGATGCTCTAAAATTGCATCGGCATTGAATACAATAAGTACCATGCAGACTTTCCTCCATGGAAATAATGTCTTAAACTGTCTACGCTTTGATCGTAGCAAGGAAGACCAGTAGTAGTTTCCGAAGCACATCTGGATGCAATCTGTAATATATGGAGCTTCAGAGTGGTGATGAAACACAATAATAGCAACGGCATCGTATAGAATAAGTACCATGCGGACTTTTCTCCATGGAAGTAATGTCTCAAACTGTCTACGCTTTGATCGATCCCTGGAAGACCAGTAGTAGTTTCCGAAGCACTACTGGAGGCATTTTGTAATCTGTGGACCTACAGAGTGTTGATGAAGCACAAAAATTGCAACGGCATTGAATACAATAAGTACCATGCGGACTTTTCTAGATGGGAGTAATGTCTCAAACTGTCTACGATTTGATCGTTTCCTGGAAGACCAGTAGTAGTTTCCGAAGCACATCTGAAGGCATTCTGTGATCTGTCGACCTACAGAGAGTTGATGAAACACAAAAATTGCATCGGCATTGAATACAATGAGTACCATGCTGACTTTTCTCCATGCAAGTAATGTCTCAAAATGTCTACGTTGCGATCGTTACCTGGAAGACCAGTAGTTGTTTCCAAAGAACATCTGGTGGCATTCTGGAATCTATGGACCTACAGGATGTTGATGAAACACAATAATTGCATCGGCATTGAATATAATAAGTTCCATGCGGACTTTTCTCCACGGGAGTAATGACTCAAACTGTCTACGATTTGATCGATCCATGGAAGACCAGTAGTAGTTTCTGAAGCACATCTGGAGGCATTCTGTGATCTGTGGTGCAACAGAGAGTTGATGAAACACAAAAATTACATCCGCATTGAATACAATAAGTACCATGCAGACTTTTTTCATGGGAGTAATGTCTTAAACTGTCTACGCTTTGATCGTACCATGGAATACCAGTAGTAGTTTCCGAAGCACATCTGGATGCATTCTATAATATATGGAGCTTCAGAGTGGTGATGAAACACAATAATAGCAACGGCATTGTATACAATAAGTACCATGCGGACTTTTCTCCATGGGAGTAATGTCTCAAACTGTCTACGTTTTGATCGTTGGCTGGAAAACCAGTAGTAGTTTCCGAAGCACTTCTGGAGGCATTTTGTAATCTGTGGACCTACAAAGTGTTGATGAAGCACAAAAATTGCACCGGCATTGAATACAATAAGTACTATGCGTACTTTTCTCCATGGGAGTAATGCCACAAACTGTCTACGCTTTGATCGATTCCAGGAAGACCAGTAGTAGTTTCCGAAGCACATCTGGAGGCATGCTGTAATCTGTGGACCTACATTGTGTTGATGTAACACAAAAATTGCATCGGCATTGAATAGAATAAGTACCATGCGGACTTTTCTAAATGGGAGTAATGTCTCAAACTGTCTACGATTTGATCGTTCCCTGGAAGACCAGTAGTAGTTTCCGAAGCACATCTGGAGGCATTCTGTAATCTATGGAGCTTCAGAGTGGTGATGAAACACAAAAATAGCATCGGCATTGATACAATAAGTACCATGCGGACTTTTCTCCATGGGAGTAATGTCTCAAACTGTCTACCTTTTGATCGTTTCCTGGAAGACCAGTAATAGTTTCCGAAGCACATCTGGAAGCATTTTGTAATTTGTGGACCTACAGAGTGTTGATGAAACACAAAAGTTGCATCGGCATTGAATACAATAAGTACCATTCAGACTTTTCTCCATGGGAGAATTGTCTCAAACTTTCTACGCTTTGATCGATTCCAGGAAGACCAGTAGTAGTTTTCGAAGCACATCTGGAGGCATTCTGTAATCTGTAGACCTACAGAGTGTTGATGAAACACAAAAATTGCATCGGCATTGAATTCAATAAGTACCATGCTGACTTTTCTCCATGGAAATAATGTCTTAAACTGTCTACGCTTTGATCGTACCATGGAAGACCAGTAGTAGTTTCTGAAGCACATCTGGATTCATTCTGTAATATATGGAGCTTCAGAGTGGTGATGAAACACAATAATAGCAACGGTATTGTATACAATAAGTACCATGCGGACTTTTCTCCATGGGAGTAATGTCTCAAACTGTCTACGCTTTAAACGTTCCCTGGAAGACCAGTAGTAGTTTCTGAAGCACTTCTGGAGGCATTTTGTAATCTGTGGACCTACAGAGTGTTGATGAAGCTCTAAAATTGCATCGGCATTGAATACAATAAGTACCATGCGGACTTTTCTCCATGCGAGTAATGTCTCAAACTGTCTACGATTTGATCGTTCCCTGGGAGACTAGTAGTAGTTGCCTAAGCACATCTGGAGGCATTTTGTAATCTGTGGACCTACAGAGTGTTGATGAAGCACAAAAATTGCAATGGCATTGAATACAATAAGTACCATGCGGACTTTTCTAGATGGGAGTAATGTCTCAAACTGTCTACGATTTGATCGCTTCCTGGAAGACCAGTAGTAGTTTCCGAAGCACATCTGGAGGCATTCTGTGATCTGTGGACCTACAGAGAGTTGATGAAACACAAAAATTGCATCGGCATTGAATACAATGAGTACCATGCTGACTTTTCTCCATGCAAGTAATGTCTCAAAATGATACGTTGCGATCGTTACCTGGAAGACCAGTAGTTGTTTCCAAAGAACATCTGGTGGCATTCTGGAATCTATGGACCTACAGGATGTTGATGAAACACAAAAATTGCTTCGGCATTGAATATAATAAGTTCCATGCGGACTTTTCTCCACGGGAGTAATGACTCAAACTGTCTACGATTTGATCGATCCATGGAAGACCAGTAGTAGGTTCTGAAGCACATCTGGAGGCATTCTGTGTTCTGTGGTGCAACAGAGAGTTGATGAAACACAAAAATTACATCCGCATTGAATATAATAAGTACCATGCGGACCTTTCTCCATGGGAGTAATGTCTCAAATTGTCTACGTTTTGATCGTTCCATTAAAGACCAGTAGTAGTTTCCGAAGCGCAACCGGAGGCACTCTGTAATCTGTGGACCTACAGAGTGTTGATGAAACACAAAAATTGCATCGACATTGAATACAATAAGTACCATGCGGACTTCTCTCCATGGGAGTAATGTCTGAAAATTGTCTACGTTTTGATCGATTCCTGGAAGACCAGTAGTAGTTTCCGAAGCGCATCTGGAGGCATTCTGTGATCTGTGGACCTACAGAGAGTTGATGAAACACAAAAATTGCATCGGCATTGAATACAATGAATACCATGCGGACTTATCTCCATGGGATTAATATCTTAAACTGGCTACGCTTTGATAATTCCTTGGAAGACCAGTAGTAGTTTCCGAAGCACATCTGGAGGCAATCTGTAATATATGGAGCTTCGGAGTGGTGATGAAACACAAATATGGCATCGGCATTGTATACAATAAGTACCATGCGGACTTTTCTAAATGGGAGTAATGCCTCAAACTTACTACGCTTTGATCGTTCCCTGAAAGACCAGTAGTAGTTTCCGAAGCACATCTGGAGGCATTCTGTAATATATGGAGCTTCAGAGTGGGGATGAAACACAAATATAGCATCGGCATTGTATACAATAAGTACGATGCGGACTTTTCTCCATCGGAGTAATGCCTCAAACTGTCTACACTTTCATCGTTCCCTGGAAGACCAGTAGTAGTTTCCGAAGCACATCTGGATTCATGCTGTAATCTGTGGACCTACAGAGTGTTGATGAAGCACAAAAATTGCATCGGCATTGAATTCAATAAGTACCATGCAGACTTTTCTTCATGGGAGTAATGTCTCAAACTGTCTACGATTTGATCGTTCCCTCTAAGATTAGTAGTAGTTTCCGAAGCACATCTGGAGGCATTCTGTAATCTGTGGACCTACAGAGTGTTGATGTAACACAAAAATTGCATCGGCATTGAATACAATAAGTACCATGCGGACTTTTCTCCATGGGAGTAATGTCTCAAATTGTCTACGTTTTGATCGATTCCTGGAAGACCAGTAGTAGTTTCCGAAGCGCATCTGGAGGCATTCTGTAATCTGTGGACCTACAGAGTGTTGATGAAACACAAAAATTGCATCGTCATTGAATACAATAAGTACCATGTAAAATTTTCTCCATGGGAGTAATGTCTCAAACTGTCTACGTTTCGATCGTTCCCTGGAAGACCAGTAGTAGTTTCGAAAGCACATCTGGGTTCATTCACGAATCTGTGGACCTACAGAGTGTTGATGAAACACAAAAATTGCATCGGCATTGAAGACAATTAGTACCATGTGGACTTTTCTCCATGGGAGAATTGTCTCAAACTGTCTACGCTTTGATCGATTGCACGAAGACCATTAGTAGTTTCCGAAGCACATCTGGAGGCATTCTGTAATCTGTGGACCTACAGATAGTTGATGAAACACAAAAATTGCATCGGCATTGATTACAATAAGTACCATGCGGACTTTTCTCCATGGGAGTAATGTCTCAAATTGTCTACGTTTTGATCGTTCCATTAAAGACCAGTAGTAGTTTCCGAAGCGCATCTGGAGACACTCTGTAATCTGTGGACCTACAGAGTGTTGATGAAACACAAAAATTGCATCGGAATTGAATACAATAAGTACCAAGCAAACTTTTCTCCATGGGAGTAATGTCTCAAACTGTCTACGTTTCGATCGTTCCCTGGAAGACCAGTAGTAGTTTCGAAAGCACATCTTGGTTCATTCACGAATCTGTGGACCTACAGGATGTTGATGAAACACAAAAATTGCATCGACATTGAATACAATAAGTTCCATGCGTACTTTTCTCCACGGGAGTAATGTCTCAAACTGTCTACGATTTGATTGCTCCCTGGAAGACCAGTAGTTGTTTCCGAAGCACATCTGGAGGCATTTTGTGATCTGTAGACCTACAGAGAGTTGATGAAACTCAAAAAGTGCATCGGCATTGAATACAATGAATACCATGCGGACTTATCTCCATGGGAGTAATATCTTAAACTGTCTACTCTTTGATCGTTCCCTGGAAGACCAGTAGTAGTTTCCGAAGCACATCTGGAGGCAATCTGTAATATATGGAGCTTCAGAGTGGTGATGAAACACAAATATGGCATCGGCATTGTATACAATAAGTACCATGCGGACTTTTCTAAATGGGAGTAATGCCTCAAACTGACTACGCTTTGATCGTTCCCTGGAAGACCAGTAGTAGTTTCTGAAGCACATCTGGAGGCATTCTGTAATCTGTGGACCTACAGAGTGTTGATGAAGCACAAAAATTGCATCGGCATTGAATACAATAAGTACCTTGCGGACTTTTCTTCTTGGGAGTAATGTCTCAAACTGTCTACGATTTGATCGTTCCCTGGAAGATTAGTAGTAGTTTCCCAAGCACATCTGGAGGCATTCTGTAATCTGTGGACCAACAGAGTGGTGATGAAACACAAATATAGCATCGGAATTGTATACAATAAGTACCATGCGGACTTTTCACCATGGGAGAATTGTCTCAAACTGTCTACGCTTTGATCGATTCCAGGAAGACCAGTAGTAGTTTCCGAAGCACATCTGGAGGAATGCTGTAATCTGTGGACCTACGGAGTGTTGATGAAGCACGAAAATTGCATCGGCATTGAATACAATACGTACCTTGCGGACTTTTCTCCATGGGAGAATTGTCTCAAACTGTCTACGCTTTGATCGATTCCAGGAAGACCAGTAGTAGTTTCCGAAGCGCATCTTGAGGCATTCTGTAATCTGTTGACCTACAGGGTGTTGATGAAACACAAAAATTGCATCGGCATTGAATACAATAAGTACCAAGCAAACTTTTCTCAATGGGAGTAATGTCTCAAACTGTATACGTCTCCATCTTTCCCTGGAAGACCAGTAGTAGTTTCCAAAGCACATCTTGGTTCATTCACGAATCTGTGGACCTACAGGATGTTGATGAAACACAAAAATTGCATCGACATTGAATACAATAAGTTCCATGCGTACTTTTCTCCACGGGAGTAATGTCTCAAACTGTCTACGATTTGATTGCTCCCTGGAAGACCAGTAGTTGTTTCCGAAGCACATCTGGAGGCATTTTGTGATCTGTAGACCTACAGAGAGTTGATGAAACTCAAAAATTGCATCGGCATTGAATACAATGAATACCATGCGGACTTATCTCCATGGGAGTAATATCTTAAACTGTCTACTCTTTGATCGTTCCCTGGAAGACCAGTAGTAGTTTCCGAAGCACATCTGGAGGCAATCTGTAATATATGGAGCTTCAGAGTGGTGATGAAACACAAATATGGCATCGGCATTGTATACAATAAGTACCATGCGGACTTTTCTAAATGGGAGTAATGCCTCAAACTGACTACGCTTTGATCGTTCCCTGGAAGACCAGTAGTAGTTTCTGAAGCACATCTGGAGGCATTCTGTAATCTGTGGACCTACAGAGTGTTGATGAAGCACAAAAATTGCATCGGCATTGAATACAATAAGTACCTTGCGGACTTTTCTTCTTGGGAGTAATGTCTCAAACTGTCTACGATTTGATCGTTCCCTGGAAGATTAGTAGTAGTTTCCCAAGCACATCTGGAGGCATTCTGTAATCTGTGGACCAACAGAGTGGTGATGAAACACAAATATAGCATCGGAATTGTATACAATAAGTACCATGCGGACTTTTCACCATGGGAGAATTGTCTCAAACTGTCTACGCTTTGATCGATTCCAGGAAGACCAGTAGTAGTTTCCGAAGCACATCTGGAGGAATGCTGTAATCTGTGGACCTACGGAGTGTTGATGAAGCACGAAAATTGCATCGGCATTGAATACAATACGTACCTTGCGGACTTTTCTCCATGGAAGAATTGTCTCAAACTGTCTACGCTTTGATCGATTCCAGGAAGACCAGTAGTAGTTTCCGAAGCGCATCTTGAGGCATTCTGTAATCTGTTGACCTACAGGGTGTTGATGAAACACAAAAATTGCATCGGCATTGAATACAATAAGTACCAAGCAAACTTTTCTCAATGGGAGTAATGTCTCAAACTGTATACGTCTCCATCTTTCCCTGGAAGACCAGTAGTAGTTTCCAAAGCACATCTGGGAGCATTCAGGAATCTGAGGACCTACAGGTTTTTGATGAAACACAAAAATTGCATCGACATTGAATACAATAAATTCCATGCGCACTTTTCTAGACGGGAGTAATGTCTCAAACTGTCTACGATTTGATTGCTCAATGGAAGACCAGTAGTTGTTTCCGAAGCACATCTGGAGGCATTCTGTGATCTGTGGACCTCCTGAGAGTGATAAAACACAAAAATTGCATCGGCATAGAATACAATAAATACCATGCGGACTTTTCTTCATGGCAGTAATGTCTCAAACTGTCTACGATTTGATCGTTCCCTGGAAGATTAGTAGTAGTTTCCGAAGTGCATCTGGAGGCATTCTGTAATCTGTGGACCTACAGAGTGTTGATGAAATACAAAAATTGCATCGGTATTGAATACAATAAGTACCAAGCGAACTTTTCTCCATGGGAGTAATGTCTCAAACTGTCTACGTTTCGAACGTTCCCTGGAAGACCAGTAGTAGTTTCCCAAGCACATCTGGGGGCATTCAGGTATCTGTGGACCTACAGGATGTTGAGGAAACACAAAAATTGCATCTACATTGAATACAATAAGTTCCATGCGGACTTTTCTCCACGGGAGTAATGTCTCAAACTGTCTACGATTTGATCGCTCCCTGGAAGACCAGTAGTTGTTTCCGAAGCACATATGGAGGCATTCTGTGATCTGTGGACCTACAGAGAGTTGATGAAACACAAAAATTGCATCGGCATTGAATACAATAAATACCATGCGGACTTTTCTCCATGGGAGTAATGTCTCAAATTGTCTACGTTTTGATCGTTCCATTAAAGACCAGTAGTAGTTTCCGAAGCGCATCTGGAGGCACTCTGTAATCTGTGGACCTACAGAGTGTTGATGAAACACAAAAATTGCATCAACATTGAATACAATAAGTTCCATGCGGACTTTTCTCCACGGGAGTAATGTCTCAAACTGTCTACGATTTGATTGCTCCCTGGAAGACCAGTAGTTGTTTCCGAAGCACAGCTGGAGGCATTCTGTGATCTGTGGACCTACAGAGAGTTGATGAAACACAAAAATTGCATCGGCATTGAATACAATGAATACCATGCAGACTTATCTCCATGGGATTAATATCTTAAACTGTCTACGCTTTGATCGTTCCCTGGAAGACCAGTAGTAGTTTCCGAAGCACGTCTGGAGGCAATCTGTAATATATGGAGCTTCAGAGTGGTGATGAAACACAAATATGGCATCGGCATTGTATACAATAAATACCATGCGGACTTTTCTAAATGGGAGTAATGCCTCAAACTTACTACGCTTTTATCGTTCCCTGGAAGACCAGTAGTAGTTTCCGAAGCACATCTGGAGGCATTCTGTAATCTGTGGACCTACAGAGTGTTGATGAAGCACAAAAATTGCATCGGCATTGAATACAATAAGTACCATGCGGACTTTTCTTCATGGGAGTAATGTCTCAAACTGTCTACGATTTGATCGTTCCCTGGAAGATTAGTAGTAGTTTCCGAAGCACATCTCGAGGCATTCTGTAATCTGTGGTCCTACAGAGTGTTGATGAAACACAAAAATTGCCTCGGCATTGAATACAATAAGTACCATGCACACTTTTCTCCATGGGAGTAATGTCTCAAATTGTCTACGTTTTGATCGTGCATTAAAGACCAGTAGTAGTTTCCGAAGCGCATCTGGAGGCATTCTGTAATCTGTGGACCTACAGAGTGTTGATGAAACACAAAAATTGCATCGTCATTGAATACAATAAGTACCATGCAAACTTTTCTCCATGGGAGTAATGTCTCAAATTGTCTACGTTTTGATCGTGCATTAAAGACCAGTAGTAGTTTCCGAAGCGCATCTGGAGGCATTCTGTAATCTGTGGACCTACAGAGTGTTGATGAAACACAAAAATTGCATCGGAATTGAATACAATAAGTACCAAGCAAACTTTTCGCCATGGGAGTAATGTCTCAAACTGTCTACGTTTCGATCGTTCCCTGGAAGACCAGTAGTAGTTTCGAAAGCACATCTGTGTTCATTCACGAATCTGTTTACCTACAGAATGCTGATGAAACACAAAAATTGCATCGTCATTGAATACAATAAGTTCCATGCGTACTTTTCTCCACGGGAGTAATGTCTCAAACTGTCTACGATTTGATTGCTCCCTGGAAGACCAGTAGTTGTTTCCGAAGCACATCTGGAGGCATTTTGTGATCTGTAGACCTACAGAGAGTTGATGAAACACAAAAATTGCATCGGCATTGAATACAATGAATACCATGCGGACTTATCTCCATGGGAGTAATATCTTAAACTGTCTACTCTTTGATCGTTCCCTGGAAGACCAGTAGTAGTTTCCGAAGCACATCTGGAGGCAATCTGTAATATATGGAGCTTCAGAGTGGTGATGAAACACAAATATGGCATCGGCATTGTATACAATAAGTACCATGCGGACTTTTCTAAATGGGAGTAATGCCTCAAACTTACTACGCTTTGATCGTTCCCTGAAAGACCAGTAGTAGTTTCCGAAGCACATCTGGAGGCATTCTGTAATATATGGAGCTTCAGAGTGGGGATGAAACACAAATATAGCATCGGCATTGTATACAATAAGTACGATGCGGACTTTTCTCCATCGGAGTAATGCCTCAAACTGTCTACGCTTTCATCGTTCCCTGGAAGACCAGTAGTAGTTTCCGAAGCACATCTGGATTCATGCTGTAATCTGTGGACCTACAGAGTGTTGATGAAGCACAAAAATTGCATCGGCATTGAATTCAATAAGTACCATGCAGACTTTTCTTCATGGGAGTAATGTCTCAAACTGTCTACGATTTGATCGTTCCCTCTAAGATTAGTAGTAGTTTCCGAAGCACATCTGGAGGCATTCTGTAATCTGTGGACCTACAGAGTGTTGATGTAACACAAAAATTGCATCGGCATTGAATACAATAAGTACCATGCGGACTTTTCTCCATGGGAGTAATGTCTCAAATTGTCTACGTTTTGATCGATTCCTGGAAGACCAGTAGTAGTTTCCGAAGCGCATCTGGAGGCATTCTGTAATCTGTGGACCTACAGAGTGTTGATGAAACACAAAAATTGCATCGTCATTGAATACAATAAGTACCATGTAAAATTTTCTCCATGGGAGTAATGTCTCAAACTGTCTACGTTTCGATCGTTCCCTGGAAGACCAGTAGTAGTTTCGAAAGCACATCTGGGTTCATTCACGAATCTGTGGACCTACAGAGTGTTGATGAAACACAAAAATTGCATCGGCATTGAAGACAATTAGTACCATGTGGACTTTTCTCCATGGGAGAATTGTCTCAAACTGTCTACGCTTTGATCGATTGCACGAAGACCATTAGTAGTTTCCGAAGCACATCTGGAGGCATTCTGTAATCTGTGGACCTACAGATAGTTGATGAAACACAAAAACTGCATCGGCATTGAATACAATAAGTACCATGCGGACTTTTCTCCATGGGAGTAATGTCTCAAATTGTCTACGTTTTGATCGCTCCATTAAAGACCAGTAGTAGTTTCCGAAGCGCATCTGGAGACACTCTGTAATCTGTGGACCTACAGAGTGTTGATGAAACACAAAAATTGCATCGGAATTGAATACAATAAGTACCAAGCAAACTTTTCTCCATGGGAGTAATGTCTCAAACTGTCTACGTTTCGATCGTTCCCTGGAAGACCAGTAGTAGTTTCGAAAGCACATCTTGGTTCATTCACGAATCTGTGGACCTACAGGATGTTGATGAAACACAAATATTGCATCGACATTGAATACAATAAGTTCCATGCGTACTTTTCTCCACGGGAGTAATGTCTCAAACTGTCTACGATTTGATTGCTCCCTGGAAGACCAGTAGTTGTTTCCGAAGCACATCTGGAGGCATTTTGTGATCTGTAGACCTACAGAGAGTTGATGAAACTCAAAAATTGCATCGGCATTGAATACAATGAATACCATGCGGACTTATCTCCATGGGAGTAATATCTTAAACTGTCTACTCTTTGATCGTTCCCTGGAAGACCAGTAGTAGTTTCCGAAGCACATCTGGAGGCAATCTGTAATATATGGAGCTTCAGAGTGGTGATGAAACACAAATATGGCATCGGCATTGTATACAATAAGTACCATGCGGACTTTTCTAAATGGGAGTAATGCCTCAAACTGACTACGCTTTGATCGTTCCCTGGAAGACCAGTAGTAGTTTCTGAAGCTCATCTGGAGGCATTCTGTAATCTGTGGACCTACAGAGTGTTGATGAAGCACAAAAATTGCATCGGCATTGAATACAATAAGTACCTTGCGGACTTTTCTTCTTGGGAGTAATGTCTCAAACTGTCTACGATTTGATCGTTCCCTGGAAGATTAGTAGTAGTTTCCCAAGCACATCTGGAGGCATTCTGTAATCTGTGGACCAACAGAGTGGTGATGAAACACAAATATGGCATCGGAATTGTATACAATAAGTACCATGCGGACTTTTCACCATGGGAGAATTGTCTCAAACTGTCTACGCTTTGATCGATTCCAGGAAGACCAGTAGTAGTTTCCGAAGCACATCTGGAGGAATGCTGTAATCTGTGGACCTACGGAGTGTTGATGAAGCACGAAAATTGCATCGGCATTGAATACAATACGTACCTTGCGGACTTTTCTCCATGGGAGAATTGTCTCAAACTGTCTACGCTTTGATCGATTCCAAGAAGACCAGTAGTAGTTTCCGAAGAGCATCTTGAGGCATTCTGTAATCTGTTGACCTACAGGGTGTTGATGAAACACAAAAATTGCATCGGCATTGAATACAATAAGTACCAAGCAAACTTTTCTCAATGGGAGTAATGTCTCAAACTGTATACGTCTCCATCTTTCCCTGGAAGACCAGTAGTAGTTTCCAAAGCACATCTGGGAGCATTCAGGAATCTGAGGACCTACAGGTTTTTGATGAAACACAAAAATTGCATCGACATTGAATACAATAAATTCCATGCGCACTTTTCTAGACGGGAGTAATGTCTCAAACTGTCTACGATTTGATTGCTCAATGGAAGACCAGTAGTTGTTTCCGAAGCACATCTGGAGGCATTCTGTGATCTGTGGACCTCCTGAGAGTGATAAAACACAAAAATTGCATCGGCATAGAATACAATAAATACCATGCGGACTTTTCTTCATGGCAGTAATGTCTCAAACTGTCTACGATTTGATCGTTCCCTGGAAGATTAGTAGTAGTTTCCGAAGTGCATCTGGAGGCATTCTGTAATCTGTGGACCTACAGAGTGTTGATGAAATACAAAAATTGCATCGGTATTGAATACAATAAGTACCAAGCGAACTTTTCTCCATGGGAGTAATGTCTCAAACTGTGTACGTTTCGAACGTTCCCTGGAAGACCAGTAGTAGTTTCCCAAGCACATCTGGGGGCATTCAGGTATCTGTGGACCTACAGGATGTTGAGGAAACACAAAAATTGCATCTACATTGAATACAATAAGTTCCATGCGGACTTTTCTCCACGGGAGTAATGTCTCAAACTGTCTACGATTTGATCGCTCCCTGGAAGACCAGTAGTTGTTTCCGAAGCACATATGGAGGCATTCTGTGATCTGTGGACCTACAGAGAGTTGATGAAACACAAAAATTGCATCGGCATTGAATACAATAAATACCATGCGGACTTTTCTCCATGGGAGTAATGTCTCAAATTGTCTACGTTTTGATCGTTCCATTAAAGACCAGTAGTAGTTTCCGAAGCGCATCTGGAGGCACTCTGTAATCTGTGGACCTACAGAGTGTTGATGAAACACAAAAATTGCATCAACATTGAATACAATAAGTTCCATGCGGACTTTTCTCCACGGGAGTAATGTCTCAAACTGTCTACGATTTGATTGCTCCCTGGAAGACCAGTAGTTGTTTCCGAAGCACAGCTGGAGGCATTCTGTGATCTGTGGACCTACAGAGAGTTGATGAAACACAAAAATTGCATCGGCATTGAATACAATGAATACCATGCAGACTTATCTCCATGGGATTAATATCTTAAACTGTCTACGCTTTGATCGTTCCCTGGAAGACCAGTAGTAGTTTCCGAAGCACGTCTGGAGGCAATCTGTAATATATGGAGCTTCAGAGTGGTGATGAAACACAAATATGGCATCGGCATTGTATACAATAAATACCATGCGGACTTTTCTAAATGGGAGTAATGCCTCAAACTTACTACGCTTTTATCGTTCCCTGGAAGACCAGTAGTAGTTTCCGAAGCACATCTGGAGGCATTCTGTAATCTGTGGACCTACAGAGTGTTGATGAAGCACAAAAATTGCATCGGCATTGAATACAATAAGTACCATGCGGACTTTTCTTCATGGGAGTAATGTCTCAAACTGTCTACGATTTGATCGTTCCCTGGAAGATTAGTAGTAGTTTCCGAAGCACATCTCGAGGCATTCTGTAATCTGTGGTCCTACAGAGTGTTGATGAAACACAAAAATTGCCTCGGAATTGAATACAATAAGTACCATGCACACTTTTCTCCATGGGAGTAATGTCTCAAATTGTCTACGTTTTGATCGTGCATTAAAGACCAGTAGTAGTTTCCGAAGCGCATCTGGAGGCATTCTGTAATCTGTGGACCTACAGAGTGTTGATGAAACACAAAAATTGCATCGTCATTGAATACAATAAGTACCATGCAAACTTTTCTCCATGGGAGTAATGTCTCAAATTGTCTACGTTTTGATCGTGCATTAAAGACCAGTAGTAGTTTCCGAAGCGCATCTGGAGGCATTCTGTATTCTGTGGACCTACAGAGTGTTGATGAAACACAAAAATTGCATCGGAATTGAATACAATAAGTACCAAGCACACTTTTCTCCATGGGAGTAATGTCTCAAACTGTCTACGTTTCGATCGTTCCCTGGAAGACCAGTAGTAGTTTCGAAAGCACATCTGGGTTCATTCACGAATCTGTGGACCTACAGGATGCTGATGAAACACAAAAATTGCATCGTCATTGAATACAATAAGTTCCATGCGTACTTTTCTCCATGGGAGTAATGTCTCAAACTGTCTACGATTTGATTGCTCCCTTGAAGACCAGTAGTTGTTTCCGAAGCACATCTGGAGGCATTTTGTGATCTGTAGACCTACAGAGAGTTGATGAAACACAAAAATTGCATCGGCATTGAATACAATGAATACCATGCGGACTTATCTCCATGGGAGTAATATCTTAAACTGTCTACTCTTTGATCGTTCCCTGGAAGACCAGTAGTAGTTTCCGAAGCACATCTGGAGGCAATCTGTAATATATGGAGCTTCAGAGTGGTGATGAAACACAAATATGGCATCGGCATTGTATACAATAAGTACCATGCGGACTTTTCTAAATGGGAGTAATGCCTCAAACTGACTACGCTTTGATAGTTCCCTGGAAGACCAGTAGTAGTTTCCGAAGCACATCTGGAGGCATTCTGTAATCTGTGGACCTACAGAGTGTTGATGAAGCACAAAAATTGCATCGGCATTGAATACAATAAGTACCATGCGGACTTTTCTTCTTGGGAGTAATGTCTCAAACTGTCTACGATTTGATCGTTCCCTGGAAGATTAGTAGTAGTTTCCCAAGCACATCTGGAGGCATTCTGTAAACTGTGGACCAACAGAGTGGTGATGAAACACAAATATAGCATCGGAATTGTATACAATAAGTACCATGCGGACTTTTCACCATGGGAGAATTGTCTCAAACTGTCTACGCTTTGATCGATTCCAGGAAGACCAGTAGTAGTTTCCGAAGCACATCTGGAGGAATGCTGTAATCTGTGGACCTACGGAGTGTTGATGAAGCACGAAAATTGCATCGGCATAGAATACAATACGTACCTTGCGGACTTTTCTCCATGGGAGAATTGTCTCAAACTGTCTACGCTTTGATCGATTCCAGGAAGACCAGTAGTAGTTTCCGAAGCGCATCTTGAGGCATTCTGTAATCTGTTGACCTACAGGGTGTTGATGAAACACAAAAATTGCATCGGCATTGAATACAATAAGTACCAAGCAAACTTTTCTCAATGGGAGTAATGTCTCAAACTGTCTACGTCTCGATCTTTCCCTGGAAGACCACTAGTAGTTTCCAAAGCACATCTGGGAGCATTCAGGAATCTGAGGACCTACAGGTTTTTGATGAAACACAAAAATTGCATCGACATTGAATACAATAAGTTCCATGCGCACTTTTCTAGACGGGAGTAATGTCTCAAATTGTCTACGATTTGATTGCTCCCTGGAAGTCCAGTAGTTGTTTCCGAAGCACATCTGGAGGCATTCTGTGATCTGTGGACCTCCTGACAGTGATAAAACACAAAAATTGCATCGGCATAGAATACAATAAATACCATGCGGACTTTTCTTCATGGCAGTAATGTCTCAAACTGTCTACGATTTGATCGTTCCCTGGAAGATTAGTAGTAGTTTCCGAAGCGCATCTGGAGTCATTCTGTAATCTGTGGACCTACAGAGTGTTGATGAAATACAAAAATTGCATCGGTATTGAATACAATAAGTACCAAGCGAACTTTTCTCCATGGGAGTAACGTCTCAAACTGTCTACGTTTCGAACGTTCCCTGGAAGACCAGTAGTAGTTTCCCAAGCACATCTGGGGTCATTCAGGAATCTGTGGACCTACAGGATGTTGAGGAAACACAAAAATTGCATCTACATTGAATACAATAAGGTCCATGCGGACTTTTCTCCACGGGAGTAATGTCTCAAACTGTCTACAATTTGATCGCTCGCTGGAAGACCAGTAGTTGTTTCCGAAGCACATATGGAGGCATTCTGTGATCTGTGGACCTACAGAGAGTTGATGAAACACAAAAATTGCATCGGCATTGAATACAATAAATACCATGCGGACTTTTCTCCATGGGAGTAATATCTTAAACTGTCTACGCTTTGATCGTTCCCTGGAAGACCAGTAATAGTTTCCGAAGCACATCTGGATGCATTCTGTAATATATGGAGCTTCAGAGTGTTGATGAATCACAAATATAGCATCGGCATTGTATACAATAAGTACCATGCGGACTTTTCTCCATGGGAGTAATGCCTCAAACTGTCTACGCTTTGATCGTTCCCTGGAAGACCAGTAGTAGTTTCCGAAGCACATCTGGAGGCATTCTGTAATCTGTGGACCTACAGAGTGTTGATGAAGCACAAAAATTGCATCGGCATTGAATACAATAAGTACCATGCGGACTTTTCTTCGTGGGAGTAGTGTCTCAAACTGTCTACGATTTGATCGTTCCCTGGAAGATTAGTAGTAGTTTCCGAAGCACATCTGGAGGCATACTGTAATCTGTGGACCTACAGAGTGTTGATGAAACACAAAAATTGCATCGGCATTGAATACAATAAGTACCATGCGGACTTTTCTCCATGGGAGTAATGTCTCAAATTGTCTACGTTTTGATCGTGCCATTAAAGACCAGTAGTAGTTTCCGAAACGCATCTAGAAGCATTCTGTAATCTGTGGACCTACAGAGTGTTGATGAAACACAAAAATTGCATCGTCATTGAATACAATTAGTACCATGCAAACTTTTCTCCATGGGAGTAATGTCTCAAACTGTCTACGTTTCGATCGTTCCCTGGAAGACCAGTAGTAGTTTCGAAAGCATATCTGGGTTCATTCACGAATCTGTGGACCTACAGGATGTTGATGAAACACAAAAATTGCATCGACATTGAATACAATAAGTTCCATGCGTACTTTTCTCCACGGGAGTAATGTCTGAAACTGTCTACGATTTGATTGCTCCCTGGAAGACCAGTGGTTGTTTCCGAAGCACATCTGGAGGCATTCTGTGATCTGTGGACCTACAGAGAGTTGATGAAACACAAAAATTACATCGGCATTGAATACAATGAATACCATGCGGACTTATCTCCATGGGAGTAATATCTTAAAATGTCTAATCTTTGATCGTTCCCTGGAAGACCAGTAGTAGTTTCCGAAGCACATCTATAGGCATTCTGTAATATATGGAGCTTCAGAGTGTTGATGAAACACAAATATAGCATCGGCATTGTATACAAGAAGTACCATGCGGACTTTTCTCCATGGGAGAATTGTCTCAAACTGTCTACGCTTTGATCGATTCCAGGAAGACAAGTGGTAGTTTCCGAAGCACATCTGGAGGAATGCTGTAATCTGTGGACCTACAGAGTGTTGATGAAGCACGAAAATTGCGTCGGCATTGAATACAATATGTACCTTGCGGACTTTTTCCCATGGGGGAATTGTCTCAAACTGTCTACGCTTTGATCGATTCCAGGAAGACCAGTAGTAGTTTCCGAAGCACATCTGGAGGCATTCTGTAATATATGGAGCTTCAGAGTGTTGATGAATCACAAATATAGCATCGGAATTGTATACAATAAGTACCATGCGGACTTTTCTCCATGGGAGTAATGGCTCAAACTGTCTACGATTTGATTGCTCCCTGGAAGACCAGTAGTTGTTTCCGAAGCACATCTGGAGGCATTCTGTGATCTGTGGACCTACAGAGAGTTGATGGAACACAAAAATTGCATCGGCATTGATTACAATAAATTCCATGCGGACTTTTCTCCATGGGAGTAATATCTTAAAGCGTCTAGGCTTTGATCGTTCCCTGGAAGACCAGTAGTAGGTTCCAAAGCACATCTGGGGGCATTCAGGCACCTGTGGACCAACAGGTTGTTGATGAAACACAAAAATTGCATCGACATTGAATACAATAAGTTCCATGAGGACTTCTCTCACGGGAGTAATGTCTCAAACTGTCTACGGTTTGATTGCTCCCTGGAAGACCAGTAGTTGTTTCCGAAGCACATCTGGAGGCATTCTGTGATCTGTGGACCTACAGAGAGTTGATGAAACACAAAAATTGCATCGGCATTGATTACAATAAATTCCATGCGGACTTTTCTCCATGGGAGTAATATCTTAAAGTGTCTACGCTTTTATCGTTCCCTGGAAGACCAGTAGTAGTTTCCGAAGCACATCTGGAGGCATTCTGTAATATATGGAGCTTCAGAGTGGTGATGAAACACAAATATAGCATCGGAATTGTATACAATAAGTTCCATGCGGACTTTTCTCATTGGGAGTAATGCCTCAAACTGTCTACGCTTTGATCGGTCCCTGGAAGACCAGTAGTAGTTTGCGAAGCACATCTGGAGGCATTCTGTTATATATGGAGCTTCAGAGTGGTGATGAAACACAAATATAGCATCGGCATTGTATACAATAAGTACAATGCGGACTTTTATCCAAGGCAGTAATGCCTCAAACTGTCTACGCTTTGATCGTTCCCTGGAAGACCAGTAGTAGTTTTCGAAGCACATCTGGAGGCATGCTGTAATTTGTGGACCTACAGAGTGTTGATGAAGCACAAAAATTGCATCGGCATTGAATACAATAAGTACCTTGCGGACTTTTCTCCATGGGAGTAATGTCTCAAACTGTCTACGCATTGATCGATTCCAGGAAGACCTGTAGTAGTTTCCGAAGCACATCTGGAGGCATTCTGTAATCTGTGGACCGAAAGAGTGTTGATGACACACAAAAATTGCATCGGCATTGACTACAATAAGTACCATGCGGACTTTTCTCCATGGGAGAATTATCTCAAACTGTCTACGCTTTGATCGATGCCAGGAAGACCAGTAGTAGTTACCGAAGCACATCTGGAGGCATTCAGGAATCTGTGGACCTACAGGAGTTTGATGAAACACAAAAATTGCATCGACATTGAATACAATAAGTTCCATGCGCACTTTCCTAGACGGGAGTAATGTCCCAAACTGTCTACGCTTTGATCGTTCCCTGGAAGACCAGTAGTAGTTTCCGAAGCACATCTGGAGGCATTCTGTAATATATGGAGCTTCAGAGTGGTGATGAAACACAAATATAGCATCGGAATTGTATACAATAAGTACCATGCGGACTTTTCTCATTGGGAGTAATGCCTCAAACTGTCTACGCTTTGATCGTTCCCTGGAAGACCAGTAGTACTTTCCAAAGCACATCAGGAGGCATTCTGTAATATATGGAGCTTCAGAGTGGTGATGAAACACAAATATAGCATCGGCATTGTATACAATAAGTACCATGCGGACTTTTCTCCATGGGAGTAATGCCTCAAACTGTCTACAATTTGATCGTTCCCTGGAAGACCAGTTGTAGTTTGCGAAGCACATCTGGAGGCATTCTGTAATCTGTGGACCTACAGAGTGTTGATGAAACACAAAAATATCATCGGAATTGAATACAATAAGTACCAAGCAAACTTTTCTCCATGGGAGTAATGTCTCAAACTGTCTACGTTTCGATCGTTCCCTGGAAGACCAGTAGTAGTTTCGAAAGCACATCTGGGTTCATTCACGAATCTGTGGACCTACAGGATGTTGATGAAACACAAAAATTGCATCGACATTGAATACAATAAGTTCCATGCGCACTTTTCTAGACGGGAGTAATGTCTCAAACTGTCTACGATTTGATTGCTCCCTGGAAGACCAGTAGTTGTTTCCGAAGCACATCTGGAGGCATTCTGTGATCTGCGGACCTCCTGAGAGTTGATAAAACACAAAAATTGCATCGGCATTGAATACAATAAATACCATGCGGACTTTTCTTCATGGCAGTAATGTCTCAAACTGTCTACGATTTGATCGTTCCCTGGAAGATTTTTAGTAGTTTCCGAAGCGCATCTGGAGGCATTCTGTAATCTGTGGACCTACAGAGTGTTGATGAAACACAAAAATTTCATCGGTATTGATGCAATAATTACCAAGCAAACTTTTCTCCATGGGAGTAATGTCTCAAACTGTCTACGTTTCGGTCGTTCCCTGGAAGACCAGTAGTAGTTTCCCAAGCACATCTGGGGGCATTCAGGAATCTGTGGACCTACAGGATGTTGAGGAAACACAAAAATTGCATCTACATTGAATACAATAAGTTCCATGCGGACTTTTCTCCACGGGAGTAATGTCTCAAACTGTCTACGATTTGATCGCTCCCTGGAAGACCAGTAGTTGTTTCCGAAGCACATATGGAGGCATTCTGTGATCTGTGGACCTACAGAGAGTTGATGAAACACAAAAATTGCATCGGCATTGAATACAATAAATACCATGCGGACTTTTCTCCATGGGAGTAATATCTGAAACTGTCTACCCTTTGATCGTTCCCTGGAAGACCAGTAATAGTTTCCGAAGCACATCTGGAGGCATTCTGTAATATATGGAGCTTCAGAGTGTTGATGAATCACAAATATAGCATCGGCATTGTATACAATAAGTACCATGCGGACTTTTCTCCATGGGGGTAATGCCTCAAACTGTCTACGCTTTGATCGTTCCCTGGAAGACCAGTAGTAGTTTCCGAAGCACATCTGGAGGCATTCGGTAATCTGTGGACCTACAGAGTGTTGATGAAGCACAAAAATTGCATCGGCATTGAATACAATAAGTACCATACGGACTTTTCTTCATGGGAGTAATGTCTCAAACTGTCTACGATTTGATCGTTCCCTGGAAGATTAGTAGTAGTTTCCGAAGCACATCTGGCGGCATTCTGTAATCTGTGGACCTACAGAGTGTTGATGAAACACAAAAATTGCATCGGCATTGAATACAATAAGTACCATGCGGACTTTTCTCCATGGGAGTAATGTCTCAAATTGTCTACGTTTTGATCGTGCCATTAAAGACCAGTAGTAGTTTCCGAAGCGCATCTGGAGGCATTCTGTAATCTGTGGACCTACAGAGTGTTGATGAAACACAAAAATTGCATCGTCATTGAATACAATAAGTACCATGCAAACTTTTCTCCATGGGAGTAATGTCTCAAACTGTCTACGTTTCGATCGTTCACTGGAAGACCAGTAGTAGTTTCGAAAGCACATCTGGGTTCATTCACGAATCTGTGGACCTACAGGATGTTGATGAAACACAAAAATTGCATCGACATTGAATACAATAAGTTCCATGCGTACTTTTCTCCACGGGAGTAATGTCCCAAACTGTCTACGATTTGATTGCTCCCTGGAAGACCAGTGGTTGTTTCCGAAGCACATCTGGAGGCATTCTGTGATCTGTGGATCTACAGAGAGTTGATAAAACACAAAAATTGCATCGGCATTGAATACAATAAATACCATGCGCACTTTTCTTCATGGGAGTAATGTCTCAAACTGTCTACGATTTGATCGTTCCCTGGAAGATTAGTAGTAGTTTCCGAAGCGCATCTGGAGGCATTCTGTAATCTGTGGACCTACAGATTGTTGATGAAACACAAAAATTGCATTGGCATTGAACACAATTAGTACCATGCAAACTTTTCTCCATGGGAGTAATGTCTCAAACTGGCTACGTTTCGATCGTTCCCTGGAAGACCAGTAGTAGTTTCCAAAGCACATCTGGGGGCATTCAGAAATCTGTGGACCTACAGGATGTTGATGTAACACAAAAATTGCATCGACATTGAATACAATAACTTCCATGAGGACTTTTCTCCACGGAAGCAATGTCTCAAACTGTCTACGATTTGATTGCTCCCTGGAAGACCAGTAGTTGTTTCCGAAGCACATCTGGAGGCATTCTGTGATCTGTGGACCTACAGAGAGTTGATGGAACACAAAAATTGCATCGGCATTGATTACAATAAATTCCATGCGGACTTTTCTCCATGGGAGAAATATCTTAAAGTGTCTACGCTTTGATCGTTCCCTGGAAGACCAGTAGTAGTTTCCGAAGCACATCTGGAGGCATTCTGTAATATAGGGAGCTTCAGAGTGGTGATGAAACACAAATATAGCATCGGAATTGTATACAATCAGTACCATGCGGACTTTTCTCCATGGGAGAATTGTCTCAAACTGTCTACGCTTTGATCGATTCCAGGAAGACCAGTAGTAGTTTCCGAACCACATCTGGAGGCATTCAGGAATCTGTGGACCTACAGGATGTTGATGAAACACAAAAATTGCATCTACATTGAATACAATAAGTTCCATGCGCACTCTTCTAGACGGGAGTAATGTCTCAAACTGTCTACGATTTGATTGCCCCCTGGAAGACCAGTAGTTGTCTCGGAAGCACATCTGGAGGCATTCTATGATCTGTGGGCCTACTGAGAGTTGATGAAACACAAAAATTGCATCAGCATCGAATACAATGAATACCATGCGGACTTTTCTCCAACGGAGTAATATCTTAAACTGTCTACGCTTTGATCGTTCCCTGGAAGACCAGTAGTAGTTTCCGAAGCACATCTGGAGGCATTCTGTAATATATGGAGCTTCAGAGTGGTGATGAAACACAAATATAGCATCGGCATTGTATACAATAAGTACCATGCGGACTTTTCTCCATGGGAGTAATGCCCAAAACAGTGTACAATTTGATCGTTCCCTGGAAGACCAGTCGTAGTTTGCGAAGGACATCTGGAGGCATTCTGTAATCTGTGGACAGACAGAGTGTTGATGAAGCACAAAAATTGCATCGGCATTGAATACAATACGTACCTTGCGGACTTTTCTCCATGGGAGAATTGTCTCAAACTGTCTACGCATTGATCGATTCCAGGAAGACCAGTAGTAGTTTCCGAAGCACATCTGGAGGAATGCTGTAATCTCTGGACCAACAGAGTGTTGATGAAACACAAAAATTGCATCGGCATTGAATACAATAAGTACCATGCGGACTTTTCTCCATAGGAGTAATGACTCAAACTGTCTACGCTTTGATCGTTCCCTGGAAGACCAGTAGTAGTTTCCGAAGCACATCTGGGGGCATTCTATAATATATGGACCTACAGAGTGTTGATGAAGCACAAAAATTGCATCGGCATTGTATACAATAAGTGCCATGCGGACTTTTCTTCATGGGAGTAATGTTTCAAACTGTCTACAATTTGATCGTTCCCTGGAAGATTAGTAGTAATTTCCGAAGCACATCTGAAGGCATTCTGTAATCTGTGGACCTACAGAGAGTTGATGAAACACAAAAATTGCATCGGTATTGAATACAATAAGTACCATGCGGACTTTTCTCCATGGGAGTAATGTTTCAAACTGTCTACGTTTTGATCGTTCCATGGAAGACCAGTAGTAGTTTCCGAAGCGCATCTGGAGGCATTCTGTAATCTGTGGACCTACAGAGTGTTGATGAAACACAAAAATTGCATCGGCATTGAATACAATAAGTACCAAGCAATCTTTTCTCCATGGGAGTAATGTCTCAAACTGTCTACGTTTCGATGTCTCCCTGGAAGACCAGTAGTAGTTTCCAAAGCACATCTGGGAGCATTCAGGAATCTGAGGACCTACAGGTTGTTGATGAAACACAAAAATTGCATCGACATTGAATACAATAAGTTCCATGCGCACTTTTCTAGACGGGAGTAATGTCTCAAACTGTCTACGATTTGATTGCTCCCTGGAAGACCAGTAGTTGTTTCCGAAGCACATCTGGAGGCATTCTGTGATCTGTCGACCTCCTGAGAGTTGATAAAACACAAAAATTGCATCGGAATTGAATACAATAAATACCATGCGGACTTTTCTTCATGGGAGTAATGTCTCAAACTCTCTACGATTTGATCGTTCCCAGGAAGATTAGTAGTAGTTTCCGAAGCGCATCTGGAGGCATTCTGTAATCTGTGGACCTACAGAGTGTTGATGAAACACAAATATTTCATCGGCATTGAATACAATAAGAACCATGCAAACTTTTCTCCATGGGAGTAAAGTCTCAAACTGTCTACGTTTCGATCGTTCCCTGGAAGACCAGTAGTAGTTTCCAAAGCACATCTGGGGGCATTCAGGAACCTGTGGACCTACAGGATGTTGATGAAACACAAAAATTGCATCGACATTGAATACAATAAGTTCCATGCGCACTTTTCTAGACGGGAGTAATGTCTCAAACTGTCTACGATTTGATTGCTCCCTGGAGGGCCAGTAGTTGTTTCCGAAGCACATCTGGAGGCATTCTGTAATCTGTGGACCTACAGAGAGTTGATGAAACACAAAAATTGCATCGGCATTGATTACAATAAATTCCATGCGGACTTTTCTCCATGGGAGTAATATCTTAAAGTGTCTACGCTTTGATCGTTCCCTGGAAGACCAGTAGTAGTTTCCGAAGCACATCTGGAGGCATTCTGTAATATATGGAGCTTCAGAGTGGTGATGAAACACAAATATAGCATCGGAATTGTATACAATAAGTACCATGCGGACTTTTCTCATTGGGAGTAATGCCTCAAACTGTCTACGCTTTGATCGGTCCCTGGAAGACCAGTAGTAGTTTGCGAAGCACATCTGGAGGCATTCTGTTATATATGGAGCTTCAGAGTGGTGATGAAACACAAATATAGCATCGGCATTGTATACAATAAGTACCATGCGGACTTTTATCCATGGCAGTAATGCCTCAAACTGTCTACGCTTTGATCGTTCCCTGGAAGACCAGTAGTAGTTTTCGAAGCACATCTGGAGGCATGCTGTAATCTGTGGACCTACAGAGTGTTGATGAAGCGCAAAAATTGCATCGGCATTGAATACAATAAGTACCTTGCGGACTTTTCTCCATGGGAGTAATGTCTCAAACTGTCTACGCATTGATCGATTCCAGGAAGACCTGTAGTAGTTTCCGAAGCACATCTGGAGGCATTCTGTAATCTGTGGACCGAAAGAGTGTTGATGAAACACAAAAATTGCATCGGCATTGACTACAATAAGTACCATGCGGACTTTTCTCCATGGGAGAATTGTCTCAAACTGTCTACGCTTTGATCGATTCCAGGAAGACCAGTAGTAGTTTCCTAAGCACATCTGGAGGCAATCTGTGATCTGTGGACCTACAGGATGTTGATGAAACACAAAAATTGCATCGACATTGAATACAATAAGTTCCATGCGCACTTTTCTAGACGGGAGTAATGTCTCAAACTGTCTACGCTTTGATCGTTCCCTGGAAGACCAGTAGTAGTTTCCGAAGCACATCTGGAGGCATTCTGTAATATATGGAGCTTCAGAGTGGTGATGAAACACAAATATAGCATCGGAATTGTATACAATAAGTACCATGCGGACTTTTCTCATTGGGAGTAATGCCTCAAACTGTCTACGCTTTGATCGGTCCCTGGAAAACCAGTAGTTGTTTCCGAAGGACATCTGGAGGCATTCTGTGATCTGTGGACATACTGAGAGTTGATGAAACACAAAAATTGCATTGGCATCGAATACAATAAATACCATGCGGACTTTTCTCAAAGGGAGTAATATCTTAAACTGTCTACGCTTTGATCGTTCCCTGGAAGACCAGTAGTAGTTTCCAAAGCACATCTGGAGGCATTCTGTAATATATGGAGCTTCAGAGTGGTGATGAAACACAAATATAGCATCGGCATTGTATACAATAAGTACCATGCGGACTTTTCTCCATGGGAGTAATGCCTCAAACTGTCTACAATTTGATCGTTCCCTGAAAGACCAGTTGTAGTTTGCGAAGCACATCTGGAGGCATTCTGTAATCTGTGGACCTACAGAGTGTTGATGAAACACAAAAATTTCATCGGAATTGAATACAATAAGTACAAAGCAAACTTTTCTCCAAGGGAGTAATGTCTCAAACTGTCTACGTTTCGATCGTTCCCTGGAAGACCAGTAGTAGTTTCGAAAGCACATCTGGGTCATTCACGAATCTGTGGACCTACAGGATGTTGATGAAACACAAAAATTGCATCGACATTGAATACAATAAGTTCCATGCCTACTTTTCTCCACGGGAGTATTGTCTCAAACTGTCTACGATTTGATTGCTCCCTGGAAGACCAGTAGTTGTTTCCGAAGCACACCTGGAGGCATTCTGTGACCTGTGGACCTACAGAGTGTTGACGAAGCACAACAATTGCATCGGCATTGAATACAATAAGTACCATGCGGACTTTTCTTTATGGGAGTAAAGTCTCAAACTGTCTACGATTTGATCGTTCCCTGGAAGATTAGTAGTAGTTTCCGAAGCACATCTGGAGGCATTCTGTAATCTGTGGACCTACAGAGTGGTGATGAAACACAAATATAGCATCGGAATTGTATACAATAAGTACCATGCGGACTTTTCTCCATGGGAGAATTGTCTCAAACTGTCTACGCTTTGATCGATTCCAGGAAGACCAGTAGTAGTTTCCGAAGCACATCTGGAGGAATGCTGTAATCTGTGGACCTACAGAGTGTTGATGAAGCACGAAAATTGCTTCGGCATTGAATACAATACGTACCATGCGGACTTTTCTCCATGGGAGAATTGTCTCAAACTGTCTACGCTTTGATCGATTCCAGGAAGACCAGTAGTAGTTTCCGAAGCGCATCTGGAGGCATTCTGTAATCTGTTGACCTACAGGGTGTTGATGAAACACAAAAATTGCATCGGCATTGAATACAATAAGTACCAAGCAAACTTTTCTCCATGGGAGTAATGTCTCAAACTGTCTACGTTTCGATCTTTCCCTGGAAGACCAGTAGTAGTTTCCAAAGCACATCTGGGAGCATTCAGGAATCTGAGGACCTACAGGTTGTTGATGAAACACAAAAATTGCATCGACATTGAATACAATAAGTTCCATGCGCACTTTTCTAGACGGGAGTAATGTCTCAAACTGTCTACGATTTGATTGCTCCCTGGAGGGCCAGTAGTTGTTTCCGAAGCACATCTGGAGGCATTCTGTGATCTGTGGACCTCCTGAGAGTTGATAAAACACAAAAATTGCATCGGCATTGAATACAATAAATACCATGCGGACTTTTCTTCATGGCAGTAATGTCTCAAACTGTCTACGATTTGATCGTTCCCTGGAAGATTAGTAGTAGTTTCCGAAGCGCATCTGGAGGCATTCTGTAATCTGTGGACCTACAGAGTGTTGATGAAACACAAAAATTTCATCGGTATTGAATACAATAATTACCAAGCAAACTTTTCTCCATGGGAGTAATGTCTCAAACTGTCTACGTTTCGGTCGTTCCCTGGAAGACCAGTAGTAGTTTCCCAAGCACATCTGGGGGCATTCAGGAATCTGTGGACCTACAGGATGTTGAGGAAACACAAAAATTGCATCTACATTGAATACAATAAGTTCCATGCGGACTTTTCTCCATGGGAGTAATGCCTCAAACTGTCTACGCTTTGATCGTTCCCTGGAAGACCAGTAGTAGTTTCCGAAGCACATCTGGAGGCATTCTGTATTCTGTGGACCTACAGAGTGTTGATGAAGCACAAAAATTGCATCGGCATTGAATACAATAAGTACCATGCGGACTTTTCTTCATGGGAGTAATATCTTAAACTGTCTACGCTTTGATCGTTCCCTGGAAGACCAGTAATAGTTTCCGAAGCACATCTATAGCATTCTGTAATATATGGAGCTTCAGAGTGTTGATGAATCACAATTATAGCATCGGCATTGTATACAATAAGTAAAATGCGGACTTTTCTCCATGGGAGTAATGCCTCAAACTGTCTACGTTTTGATCGTTCCCTGGAAGACCAGTAGTAGTTTCCGAAGCACATCTGGAGGCAATCTGTAATATATGGAGCTTCAGAGTGGTGATGAAACAGAAATATGGCATCGGCATTGTATACAATAAGTACCATGCGGACTTTTCTAAATGGGAGTAATGCCTCAAACTGACTACGCTTTGATCGTTCCCTGGAAGACCAATAGTAGTTTCCGAAGCACATCTGGAGGCATTCTGTAATATATGGAGCTTCAGAGTGGGGATGAAACACAAATATAGCATCGGCATTGTATACAATAAGTACCATGCGGACTTTTCTCCATGGGAGTAATGCCTAAAACCGTGTACAATTTGATCGTTCCCTGGAAGACCAGTTGAAGTTTGCGAAGGACATCTGGAGGCATTCTGTAATCTGTGGACCTACAGAGTGTTGATGAAGCATAAAAATTGCAACGGCATTGAATACAATACGTACCTTGCGGACTTTTCTCCATTGGAGAATTGTCTCAAACTGTCTACGCATTGATCGATTCCAGGAAGACCAGTAGTAGTTTCCGAAGCACATCTGGAGGAATGCTGTAATCTGTGGACCAACAGAGTGTTAATGAAACACATAAATTGCATCGGCATTGAATACAATAAGTACCATGCGGACTTTTCTCCATAGGAGTAATGACTCAAACTGTCTACGCTTTGATCGTTCCCTGGAAGACCAGTAGTAGTTTCCGAAGCACATCTTGAGGCATTCTATAATATATGGACCTACAGTGTGTTGATGAAGCACAAAAATTGCATCGGCATTGTATACAATAAGTACCATGCGGACTTTTCTTCATGGGAGTAATGTCTCAAACTGTCTACAATTTGATCGTTCTCTGGAAGATTAGTAGTAATTTCCGAAGCACATCTGAAGGCATTCTGTAATCTGTGGACCTACAGAGAGTTGATGAAACACAAAAATTGCATCGGCATTGATTACAATAAATTCCATGCGGACTTTTCTCCATGGGAGTAATATCTTAAAGTGTCTACGCTTTGATCGTTCACCTGAAGACCAGTAGTAGTTTCCGAAGCACATCTGGAGGCATTCTGTAATATATGGAGCTTCAGAGTGGTGATGAAACACAAATATAGCATCGGAATTGTATACAATAAGTACCATGCGGACTTTTCTCATTGGGAGTAATGCCTCAAACTGTCTACGCTTTGATTGGTCCCTGGAAGACCAGTAGTAGTTTGCGAAGCACATCTGGAGGCATTCTGTTATATATTGAGCTTCAGAGTGGTGATGAAACACAAAAATAGCATCGGCATTGTATACAATAAGTACCATGCGGACTTTTATCCATGGCAGTAATGCCTCAAACTGTCTACGCTTTGATCGTTCCCTGGAAGACCAGTAGTAGTTTTCGAAGCACATCTGGAGGCATGCTGTAATCTGTGGACCTACAGAGTGTTGATGAAGCTCAAAAATTGCATCGGCATTGAATACAATAATTACCTTGCGGACTTTTCTCCATGGGAGTAATGTCTCAAACTGTCTACGCGTTGATCGATTCCATGAAGACCTGTAGTAGTTTCCGAAGCACATCTTTAGGCATTCTGTAATCTGTGGACCGAAAGAGTGTTGATGAAACACAAAAATTGCATCGGCATTGACTACAATAAGTACCATGCGGACTTTTCTCCATGGGAGAATTGTCTCAAACTGTCTACGCTTTGATCGATTCCAGGAAGACCAGTAGTAGTTTCCGAAGCACATCTGGAGGCATTCAGGAATCTGTGGACCTACAGGATGTTGATGAAACACAAAAATTGCATCGACATTGAATACAATAAGTTCCATGCGCACTTTTCTAGACGGAAATAATGTCTCAAACTGTCTACGCTTTGTTCGTTCCCTGGAAGACCAGTAGTAGTTTCCGAAGCACATCTGGAGGCATTCTGTAATATATGGAGCTTCAGAGTGGTGATGAAACACAAATATAGCATCGGAATCGTATACAATAAGTAGCATGCGGACTTTTCTCATTGGGAGTAATGCCTCAAACTGTCTACGATTTGATCGGTCCCTGGAAGACCAGTAGTAGTTTGCGAAGCACATCTGGAGGCATTCTGTTATATATGGAGCTTCAGAGTGGTGATGAAACACAAATATAGCATCGGCATTGTATACAATAAGTACCATGCGGACTTTTATCCATGGCAGTAATGCCTCAAACTGTCTACGCTTTGATCGTTCCCTGGAAGACCAGTAGTAGTTTTCGAAGCACATCTGGAGGCATGCTGTAATCTGTGGACCTACAGAGTGTTGATGAAGCATAAAAATTGCATCGGCATTGAATACAATAAGTACCTTGCGGACTTTTCTCCATGGGAGTAATGTCTCAAACTGTCTACGTATTGATCGATTCCAGGAAGACCTGTAGTAGTTTCCGAAGAACATCTGGAGGCATTCTGTAATGTATGGAGCTTCAGAGTGGTGAGAAACTCAAATATAGCCTCGGAATTGTATACAATAAGTACCATGCGGACTTTTCTCATTGGGAGTAATGCCTCAAACTGTCTACGCTTTGATCGGTCCCTGGAAGACCAGTAGTTGTTTCCGAAGGACATCTGGAGGCATTCTGCGATCTGTGGACCTACTGAGAGTTGATGAAACACAAACATTGCATCGGCATCGAATACAATAAATACCATGCGGACTTTTCTCCAAGGGAGTAATATCTTAAACTGTCTACGCTTTGATCGTTCCCTGGAAGACCAGTAGTAGTTTCCAAAGCACATCTGGAGGCATTCTGTAATATATGGAGCTCAGAGTGGTGATGAAACACAAATATAGCATCGGCATTGTATACAATAAGTACCATGCGGACTTTTCTCCATGGGAGTAATGCCTCAAAGTGTCTACAATTTGATCGTTCCCTGGAAGACCAGTTGTAGTTTGCGAAGCACATCTGGAGGCATTCTGTAATCTGTGGACCTACAGAGTGTTGATGAAGCACTAAAATTGCATCGGCATTGAATACAATAAATACCATGCGGACTTTTCTCAATGGGAGTAATAAATTAAACTGTCTACGCTTTGATCGTTCCCTGGAAGACCAGTAGTAGTTTCCGAAGCACATCTGCAGGCATGCTGTAATCTGTGGACTTACAGAGTGTTGTTGAAGCACAAAAATTGCATCGGCATTGAATACAATACGTACCTTGCGGACTTTTCTCCATGGGAGTAATGTCTCAAACTGTCTACGCATTGATCGATTCCAGGAAGACCTGTAGTAGTTTCCGAAGCACATCTGGAGGCATTCTGTAATCTGTGGACCGAAAGAGTGTTGATGAAACACAAAAATTGCATCGGCATTGACTACAATAAGTACCATGCGGACTTTTCTCCATGGGAGAATTGTCTCAAACTGTCTACGCTTTGATCGATTCCAGGAAGACCAGTAGAAGTTTCCGAAGCACATCTGGAGGCATTCAGGAATCTGTGAACCTACAGGATGTTGATGAAACACAAAAATTGCATCGACATTGAATACAATAAGTTCCATGCGCACTTTTCTAGACGGGAGTAATGTCTCAAACTGTCTACGCTTTGATCGTTCCCTGGAAGACCAGTAGTAGTTTCCGAAGCACATCTGGAGGCATTCTGTAATATATGGAGCTTCAGAGTGGTGATGAAACACAAATATAGCATCGGAATTGTATACAATAAGTACCATGCGGACTTTTCTCATTGGGAGTAATGCCTCAAACTGTCTACGCTTTGATCGGTCCCTGGAAGACCAGTAGTAGTTTCCGAAGAACATCTGGAGGCATTCTGTAATCTGTGGACCTACAGAGTGTTGATGAAGCACAAAAATTGCATCGGCATTGAATACAATAAGTACCATGCGGACTTTTCTTTATGGGAGTAAAGTCTCAAACTGTCTACGATTTGATCGTTCCCTGGAAGATTAGTAGTAGTTTCCGAAGCACATCTGGAGGCATTCTGTAATCTGTGGACCTACAGAGTGGTGATGAAACCCAAATATAGCATCGGAATTGTATACAATAAGTACCATGCGGACTTTTCTCCATGGGAGAATTGTCTCAAACTGTCTACGCTTTGATCGATTCCAGGAAGACCAGTAGTAGTTTCCGAAGCACATCTGGAGGAATGCTGTAATCTGTGGACCTACAGAGTGTTGATGAAGCACGAAAATTGCTTCGGCATTGAATACAATACGTACCTTGCGGACTTTTCTCCATGGGAGAATTGTCTCAAACTGTCTACGCTTTGATCGATTCCAGGAAGACCAGTAGTAGTTTCCGAAGCGCATCTGGAGGCATTCTGTAATCTGTTCACCTACAGGGTGTTGATGAAACACAAAAATTGCATCGGCATTGAATACAATAAGTACCAAGCAAACTTTTCTCCATGGGAGTAATGTCTCAAACTGTCTACGTTTCGATCTTTCCCTGGAAGACCAGTAGTAGTTTCCAAAGCACATCTGGGAGCATTCAGGAATCTGAGGACCTACAGGTTGTTGATGAAACACAAAAATTGCATCGACATTGAATACAATAAGTTCCATGCGCACTTTTCTAGACGGGAGTAATGTCTCAAACTGTCTACGATTTGATTGCTCCCTGGAGGGCCAGTAGTTGTTTCCGAAGCACATCTGGAGGCATTCTGTGATCTGTGGACCTCCTGAGAGTTGATAAAACACAAAAATTGCATCGGCATTGAATACAATAAATACCATGCGGACTTTTCTTCATGGCAGTAATGTCTCAAACTGTCTACGATTTGATCGTTCCCTGGAAGATTAGTAGTAGTTTCCGAAGCGCATCTGGAGGCATTCTGTAATCTGTGGACCTACAGAGTGTTGATGAAACACAAAAATTTCATCGGTATTGAATACAAGAATTACCAAGCAAACTTTTCTCCATGGGAGTAATGTCTCAAACTGTCTACGTTTCGGTCGTTCCCTGGAAGACCAGTAGTAGTTTCCCAAGCACATCTGGGGGCATTCAGGAATCTGTGGACCTACAGGATGTTGAGGAAACACAAAAATTGCATCTACATTGAATACAATAAGTTCCATGCGGACTTTTCTCCATGGGAGTAATGCCTCAAACTGTCTACGCTTTGATCGTTCCCTGGAAGACCAGTAGTAGTTTCCGAAGCACATCTGGAGGCATTCTGTAATCTGTGGACCTACAGAGTGTTGATGAAGCACAAAAATTGCATCGGCATTTAATACAATAAGTACCATGCGGACTTTTCTTCATGGGAGTAATATCTTAAACTGTCTACGCTTTGATCGTTCCCTGGAAGACCAGTAATAGTTTCCGAAGCACATCTATAGGCATTCTGTAATATATGGAGCTTCAGAGTGTTGATGAATCACAATTATAGCATCGGCATTGTATACAATAAGTACCATGCGGACTTTTCTCCATGGGAGTAATGCCTCAAACTGTCTACGTTTTGATCGTTCCCTGGAAGACCAGTAGTAGTTTCCGAAGCACATCTGGAGGCAATCTGTAATATATGGAGCTTCAGAGTGGTGATGAAACAGAAATATGGCATCGGCATTGTATACAATAAGTACCATGCGGACTTTTCTAAATGGGGGTAATGCCTCAAACTGACTACGCTTTGATCGTTCCCTGGAAGACCAATAGTAGTTTCCGAAGCACATCTGGAGGCATTCTGTAATATATGGAGCTTCAGAGTGGGGATGAAACACAAATATAGCATCGGCATTGTATACAATAAGTACCATGCGGACTTTTCTCCATGGGAGTAATGCCTAAAACCGTGTACAATTTGATCGTTCCCTGGAAGACCAGTTGTAGTTTGCGAAGGACATCTGGAGGCATTCTGTAATCTGTGGACCTACAGAGTGTTGATGAAGCATAAAAATTGCATCGGCATTGAATACAATACGTACCTTGCGGACTTTTCTCCATTGGAGAATTGTCTCAAACTGTCTACGCATTGATCGATTCCAGGAAGACCAGTAGTAGTTTCCGAAGCACATCTGGAGGAATGCTGTAATCTGTGGACCAACAGAGTGTTAATGAAACACATAAATTGCATCGGCATTGAATACAATAAGTACCATGCGGACTTTTCTCCATAGGAGTAATGACTCAAACTGTCTACGCTTTGATCGTTCCCTGGAAGACCAGTAGTAGTTTCCGAAGCACATCTGGAGGCATTCTATAATATATGGACCTACAGTGTGTTGATGAAGCACAAAAATTGCATCGGCATTGTATACAATAAGTACCATGCGGACTTTTCTTCATGGGAGTAATGTCTCAAACTGTCTACAATTTGATCGTTCTCTGGAAGATTAGTAGTAATTTCCGAAGCACATCTGAAGGCATTCTGTAATCTGTGGACCTACAGAGAGTTGATGAAACACAAAAATTGCATTGGCATTGAATACAATAAGTACCATGCGGACTTTTTTAAATGGGAGTAATGTTTCAAACTGTCTACGTTTTGATCGTTCCATGGAAGACCAGTAGTAGTTTCCGAAGCGCATCTGGAGCCATTCTGTAATCTGTGGACCTACAGAGAGTTGATGAAACACAAAAATTGCATCGGCATTGATTACAATAAATTCCATGCGGACTTTTCTCCATGGGAGTAATATCTTAAAGTGTCTACGCTTTGATCGTTCCCCTGAAGACCAGTAGTAGTTTCCGAAGCACATCTGGAGGCATTCTGTAATATATGGAGCTTCAGAGTGGTGATGAAACACAAATATAGCATCGGAATTCTATACAATAAGTACCATGCGGACTTTTCTCATTGGGAGTAATGCCTCAAACTGTCTACGCTTTGATTGGTCCCTGGAAGACCAGTAGTAGTTTGCGAAGCACATCTGGAGGCATTCTGTTATATATTGAGCTTCAGAGTGGTGATGAAACACAAAAATAGCATCGGCATTGTATACAATAAGTACCATGCGGACTTTTATCCATGGCAGTAATGCCTCAAACTGTCTACGCTTTGATCGTTCCCTGGAAAACCAGTAGTAGTTTTCGAAGCACATCTGGAGGCATGCTGTAATCTGTGGACCTACAGAGTGTTGATGAAGCTCAAAAATTGCATCGGCATTGAATACAATAATTACCTTGCGGACTTTTCTCCATGGGAGTAATGTCTCAAACTGTCTACGCGTTGATCGATTCCAGGAAGACCTGTAGTAGTTTCCGAAGCACATCTGGAGGCATTCTGTAATCTGTGGACCGCAAGAGTGTTGATGAAACACAAAAATTGCATCGGCATTGACTACAATAAGTACCATGCGGACTTTTCTCCATGGGAGAATTGTCTCAAACTGTCTACGCTTTGATCGATTCCAGGAAGACCAGTAGTAGTTTCCGAAGCACATCTGGAGGCATTCAGGAATCTGTGGACCTACAGGATGTTGATGAAACACAAAAATTGCATCGACATTGAATACAATAAGTTCCATGCGCACTTTTCTAGACGGAAATAATGTCTCAAACTGTCTACGCTTTGTTCGTTCCCTGGAAGACCAGTAGTAGTTTCCGAAGCACATCTGGAGGCATTCTGTAATATATGGAGCTTCAGAGTGGTGATGAAACACAAATATAGCATCGGAATCGTATACAATAAGTAGCATGCGGACTTTTCTCATTGGGAGTAATGCCTCAAACTGTCTACGATTTGATCGGTCCCTGGAAGACCAGTAGTAGTTTGCGAAGCACATCTGGAGGCATTCTGTTATATATGGAGCTTCAGAGTGGTGATGAAACACAAATATAGCATCGGCATTGTATACAATAAGTACCATGCGGACTTTTATCTATGGCAGTAATGCCTCAAACTGTCTACGCTTTGATCGTTCCCTGGAAGACCAGTAGTAGTTTTCGAAGCATGCTGTAATCTGTGGACCTACAGAGTGTTGATGAAGCATAAAAATTGCATCGGCATTGAATACAATAAGTACCTTGCGGACTTTTCTCCATGGGAGTAATGTCTCAAACTGTCTACGTATTGATCGATTCCAGGAAGACCTGTAGTAGTTTCCGAAGCACATCTGGAGGCATTCTGTAATGTATGGAGCTTCAGAGTGGTGATGAAACTCAAATATAGCATCGGAATTGTATACAATAAGTACCATGCGGACTTTTCTCATTGGGAGTAATGCCTCAAACTGTCTACGCTTTGATCGGTCCCTGGAAGACCAGTAGTTGTTTCCGAAGGACATCTGGAGGCATTCTGCGATCTGTGGACCTACTGAGAGTTGATGAAACACAAACATTGCATCGGCATCGAATACAATAAATACCATGCGGACTTTTCTCCAAGGGAGTAATATCTTAAACTGTCTACGCTTTGATCGTTCCCTGGAAGACCAGTAGTAGTTTCCAAAGCACATCTGGAGGCATTCTGTAATATATGGAGCTCAGAGTGGTGATGAAACACAAATATAGCATCGGCATTGTATACAATAAGTACCATGCGGACTTTTCTCCATGGGAGTAATGCCTCAAAGTGTCTACAATTTGATCGTTCCCTGGAAGACCAGTTGTAGTTTGCGAAGCACATCTGGAGGCATTCTGTAATCTGTGGACCTACAGAGTGTTGATGAAGCACTAAAATTGCATCGGCATTGAATACAATAAATACCATGCGGACTTTTCTCAATGGGAGTAATAAATTAAACTGTCTACGCTTTGATCGTTCCCTGGAAGACCAGTAGTAGTTTCCGAAGCAGATCTGCAGGCATGCTGTAATCTGTGGACTTACAGAGTGTTGATGAAGCACAAAAATTGCATCGGCATTGAATACAATACGTACCTTGCGGACTTTTCTCCATGGGAGTAATGTCTCAAACTGTCTACGCATTGATCGATTCCAGGAAGACCTGTAGTAGTTTCCGAAGCACATCTGGAGGCATTCTGTAATCTGTGGACCGAAAGAGTGTTGATGAAACACAAAAATTGCATCGGCATTGACTACAATAAGTACCATGCGGACTTTTCTCCATGGGAGAATTGTCTCAAACTGTCTACGCTTTGATCGATTCCAGGAAGACCAGTAGAAGTTTCCGAAGCACATCTGGAGGCATTCAGGAATCTGTGGACCTACAGGATGTTGATGAAACACAAAAATTGCATCGACATTGAATACAATAAGTTCCATGCGCACTTTTGTAGACGGGAGTAATGTCTCAAACTGTCTACGCTTTGATCGTTCCCTGGAAGACCAGTAGTAGTTTCCGAAGCACATCTGGAGGCATTCTGTAATATATGGAGCTTCAGAGTGGTGATGAAACACAAATATAGCATCGGAATTGTATACAATAAGTACCATGCGGACTTTTCTCATTGGGAGTAATGCCTCAAACTGTCTACGCTTTGATCGGTCCCTGGAAGACCAGTAGTAGTTTCCGAAGGACATCTGGAGGCATTCTGTGATCTGTGGACCTACTGAGAGTTGATGAAAAACAAAAATTGCATCGGCATCGAATACAATAAATACCATGCGGACTTTTCTCCAAGGGAGTAATATCTTAAACTGTCTACGCTTTGATCGTTCCCTGGAAGACCAGTAGTAGTTTCCAAAGCACATCTGGAGGCATTCTGTAATCTGTGGACCAACAGAGTGTTAATGAAACACATAAATTGCATCGGCATTGAATACAATAAGTACCATGCAAACTTTTCTCCATGGGAGTAATGTCTCAAACTGTCTACGTTTCGATCGTTCCCTGGAAGACCAGTAGTAGTTTCCAAAGCACATCTGGGGGCATTCAGGAATCTGTGGACCTACAGGATGTTGATGTAACACAAAAATTGCATCGACATTGAATACAATAAGTTCCATGAGGACTTTTCTCCACGGGAGTAATGTCTCAAACTGTCTACGATTTGATTGCTCCCTGGAAGACCAGTAGTTGTCTCCGAAGCACATCTGGAGGCATTCTATGATCTGTGGACCTACTGAGAGTTGATGAAACACAAAAATTGCATCGGCATCGAATACAATGAATACCATGCGGACTTTTCTCCAACGGAGTAATATCTTAAACTGTCTACGCTTTGATCGTTCCCTGGAAGACCAGTAGTAGTTTCCGAAGCACATCTGGAGGCATTCTGTAATATATGGAGCTTCAGAGTGGTGATGAAACACAAATATAGCATCGGCATTGTATACAATAAGTACCATTCGGACTTTTCTCCATGGGAGTAATGCCTAAAACCGTGTACAATTTGATCGTTCCCTGGAAGACCAGTTGTAGTTTGCGAAGCACATCTGGAGGCATTCTGTAATCTGTGGACCTACAGAGTGTTGATGAAGCACAAAAATTGCATCGGCATTGAATACAATACGTACCTTGCGGACTTTTCTCCATGGGAGAATTGTCTCAAACTGTCTACGCATTGATCGATTCCAGGAAGACCAGTAGTAGTTTCCGAAGCACATCTGGAGGAATGCTGTAATCTGTGGACCAACAGAGTGTTAAAGAAACACATAAATTGCATCGGCATTGCATACAATAAGTACCATGCGGACTTTTCTCCATGGGAGAATTGTCTCAAACTGTCTACGCTTTGATCGATTCCAGGAAGACCAGTAGTAGTTTCCGAAGCACATCTGGAGGAATGCTGTAATCTGTGGACCTACAGAGTGTTGATGAAGCCTGAAAATTGCTTCGGCATTGAATACAATACGTACCTTGCGGACTTTTCTCCATGGGAGAATTGTCTCAAACTGTCTACGCTTTGATCGATTCCAGGAAGACCAGTAGTAGTTTCCGAAGCGCATCTGGAGGCATTCTGTAATCTGTTGACCTACAGGGTGTTGATGAAACACAAAAATTGCATCGGCATTGAATACAATAAGTACCAAGCAAACTTTTCTCCATGGGAGTAATGTCTCAAACTGTCTACGTTTCGATCTTTCCCTGGAAGACCAGTAGTAGTTTCCAAAGCACATCTGGGAGCATTCAGGAATCTGAGGACCTACAGGTTGTTGATGAAACACAAAAATTGCATCGACATTGAATACAATAAGTTCCATGCGCACTTTTCTAGACGGGAGTAATGTCTCAAACTGTCTACGATTTGATTGCTCCCTGGAGGGCCAGTAGTTGTTTCCGAAGCACATCTGGAGGCATTCTGTGATCTGTGGACCTACAGAGAGTTCATGAAACACAAAAATTGCATCGGCATTGAATACAATAAATAACATGCGGACTTTTCTTCATGGCAGTAATGTCTCAAACTGTCTACGATTTGATCGTTCCCTGGAAGATTAGTAGTAGTTTCCGAAGCGCATCTGGAGGCATTCTGTAATATATGGAGCTTCAGAGTGGTGATGAAACACAAAAATAGCATCGGCATTGTATACAATAAGTACCATGCGTACTTTTATCCATGGCAGTAATGCCTCAAACTGTCTACGCTTTGATCGTTCCCTGGAGGGCCAGTAGTTGTTTCCGAAGCACATCTGGAGGCATTCTGTGATCTGTGGACCTCCTGAGAGTTGATAAAACACAAAAATTGCATCGGCATTGAATACAATAAATACCATGCGGACTTTTCTTCATGGCAGTAATGTCTCAAACTGTCTACGATTTGATCGTTCCCTGGAAGATTAGTAGTAGTTTCCGAAGCGCATCTGGAGGCATTCTGTAATCTGTGGACCTACAGAGTGTTGATGAAACACAAAAATTTCATCGGTATTGAATACAATAATTACCAAGCAAACTTTTCTCCATGGGAGTAATGTCTCAAACTGTCTACGTTTCGGTCGTTCCCTGGAAGACCAGTAGTAGTTTCCCAAGCACATCTGGGGGCATTCAGGAATCTGTGGACCTACAGGATGTTGAGGAAACACAAAAATTGCATCTACATTGAATACAATAAGTTCCATGCGGACTTTTCTCCATGGGAGTAATGCCTCAAACTGTCTACGCTTTGATCGTTCCCTGGAAGACCAGTAGTAGTTTCCGAAGCACATCTGGAGGCATTCTGTAATCTGTGGACCTAAAGAGTGTTGATGAAGCACAAAAATTGCATCGGCATTGAATACAATAAGTACCATGCGGACTTTTCTTCATGGGAGTAATATCTTAAACTGTCTACGCTTTGATCGTTCCCTGGAAGACCAGTAATAGTTTCCGAAGCACATCTATAGGCATTCTGTAATATATGGAGCTTCAGAGTGTTGATGAATCACAATTATAGCATCGGCATTGTATACAATAAGTACCATGCGGACTTTTCTCCATGGGAGTAATGCCTCAAACTGTCTACGTTTTGATCGTTCCCTGGGAGACCAGTAGTAGTTTCCGAAGCACATCTGGAGGCAATCTGTAATATATGGAGCTTCAGAGTGGTGATGAAACAGAAATATGGCATCGGCATTGTATACAATAAGTACCATGCGGACTTTTCTAAATGGGAGTAATGCCTCAAACTGACTACGCTTTGATCGTTCCCTGGAAGACCAATAGTAGTTTCCGAAGCACATCTGGAGGCATTCTGTAATATATGGAGCTTCAGAGTGGGGATGAAACACAAATATAGCATCGGCATTGTATACAATAAGTACCATGCGGACTTTTCTCCATGGGAGTAATGCCTAAAACCGTGTACAATTTGATCGTTCCCTGGAAGACCAGTTGTAGTTTGCGAAGGACATCTGGAGGCATTCTGTAATCTGTGGACCTACAGAGTGTTGATGAAGCATAAAAATTGCATCGGCATTGAATACAATACGTACCTTGCGGACTTTTCTCCATGGGAGAATTGTCTCAAACTGTCTACGCATTGATCGATTCCAGGAAGACCAGTAGTAGTTTCCGAAGCACATCTGGAGGAATGCTGTAATCTGTGGACCAACAGAGTGTTAATGAAACACATAAATTGCATCGGCATTGAATACAATAAGTACCATGCGGACTTTTCTCCATAGGAGTAATGACTCAAACTGTCTACGCTTTGATCGTTCCCTGGAAGACCAGTAGTAGTTTCCGAAGCACATCTGGAGGCATTCTATAATATATGGACCTACAGTGTGTTGATGAAGCACAAAAATTGCATCGGAATTGTATACAATAAGTACCATGCGGACTTTTCTTCATGGGAGTAATGTCTCAAACTGTCTACAATTTGATCGTTCTCTGGAAGATTAGTAGTAATTTCCGAAGCACATCTGAAGGCATTCTGTAATCTGTGGACCTACAGAGAGTTGATGAAACACAAAAATTGCATCGGCATTGAATACAATAAGTACCATGCGGACTTTTCTAAATGGGAGTAATGTTTCAAACTGTCTACGTTTTGATCGTTCCATGGAAGACCAGTAGTAGTTTCCGAAGCGCATCTGGAGCCATTCTGTAATCTGTGGACCTACAGAGAGTTGATGAAACACAAAAATTGCATCGGCATTGATTACAATAAATTCCATGCGGACTTTTCTCCATGGGAGTAATATCTTAAAGTGTCTACGCTTTGATCGTTCCCCTGAAGACCAGTAGTAGTTTCCGAAGCACATCTGGAGGCATTCTGTAATATATGGAGCTTCAGAGTGGTGATGAAACACAAATATAGCATCGGAATTGTATACAATAAGTACCATGCGGACTTTTCTCATTGGGAGTAATGCCTCAAACTGTCTACGCTTTGATTGGTCCCTGGAAGACCAGTAGTAGTTTGCGAAGCACATCTGGAGGCATTCTGTTATATATTGAGCTTTAGAGTGGTGATGAAACACAAAAATAGCATCGGCATTGTATACAATAAGTACCATGCGGACTTTTATCCATGGCAGTAATGCCTCAAACTGTCTACGCTTTGATCGTTCCCTGGAAGACCAGTAGTAGTTTTCGAAGCACATCTGGAGGCATGCTGTAATCTGTGGACCTACAGAGTGTTGATGAAGCTCAAAAATTGCATCGGCATTGAATACAATAATTACCTTGCGGACTTTTCTCCATGGGAGTAATGTCTCAAACTGTCTACGCGTTGATCGATTCCAGGAAGACCTGTAGTAGTTTCCGAAGCACATCTGGAGGCATTCTGTAATCTGTGGACCGAAAGAGTGTTGATGAAACACAAAAATTGCATCGGCATTGACTACAATAAGTACCATGCGGACTTTTCTCCATGGGAGAATTGTCTCAAACTGTCTACGATTTGATCGATTCCAGGAAGACCAGTAGTAGTTTCCGAAGCACATCTGGAGGCATTCAGGAATCTGTGGACCTACTGGATGTTGATGAAACACAAAAATTGCATCGACATTGAATACAATAAGTTCCATGCGCACTTTTCTAGACGGAAATAATGTCTCAAACTGTCTACGCTTTGTTCGTTCCCTGGAAGCACATCTGGAGGCATTCTGTAATATATGGAGCTTCAGAGTGGTGATGAAACACAAAAATAGCATCGGAATCGTATACAATAAGTAGCATGCGGACTTTTCTCATTGGGAGTAATGCCTCAAACTGTCTACGATTTGATCGGTCCCTGGAAGACCAGTAGTAGTTTGCGAAGCACATCTGGAGGCATTCTGTTATATATGGAGCTTCAGAGTGGTGATGAAACACAAATATAACATCGGCATTGTATACAATAAGTACCATGCGGACTTTTATCCATGGCAGTAATGCCTCAAACTGTCTACGCTTTGATCGTTCACTGGAAGACCAGTAGTAGTTTTCGAAGCACATCTGGAGGCATGCTGTAATCTGTGGACCTACAGAGTGTTGATGAAGCATAAAAATTGCATCGGCATTGAATACAATAAGTACCTTGCGGACTTTTCTCCATGGGAGTAATGTCTCAAACTGTCTACGTATTGATCGATTCCAGGAAGACCTGTAGTAGTTTCCGAAGCACATCTGGAGCCATTCTGTAATGTATGGAGCTTCAGAGTGGTGATGAAACTCAAATATAGCATTGGAATTGTATACAATAAGTACCATGCGGACTTTTCTCCATGGGAGTAATGTCTCAATCTGTCTACGTTTTGATCGTTCCATGGAAGACCAGTAGTTGTTTCCGAAGGACATCTGGAGGCATTCTGCGATCTGTGGACCTACTGAGAGTTGATGAAACACAAACATTGCATCGGCATCGAATACAATAAATACCATGCGGACTTTTCTCCAAGGGAGTAATATCTTAAACTGTCTACGCTTTGATCGTTCCCTGGAAGACCAGTAGTAGTTTCCAAAGCACATCTGGAGGCATTCTGTAATATATGGAGCTCAGAGTGGTGATGAAACACAAATATAGCATCGGCATTGTATACAATAAGTACCATGCGGACTTTTCTCCATGGGAGTAATGCCTCAAAGTGTCTACAATTTGATCGTTCCCTGGAAGACCAGTTGTAGTTTGCGAAGCACATCTGGAGGCATTCTGTAATCTGTGGACCTACAGAGTGTTGATGAAGCACTAAAATTGCATCGGCATTGAATACAATAAATACCATGCGGACTTTTCACAATGGGAGTAATAAATTAAACTGTCTACGCTTTGATCGTTCCCTGGAAGACCAGTAGTAGTTTCCGAAGCACATCTGCAGGCATGCTGTAATCTGTGGACTTACAGAGTGTTGATGAAGCACAAAAATTGCATCGGCATTGAATACAATACGTACCTTGCGGACTTTTCTCCATGGGAGTAATGTCTCAAACTGTCTACGCATTGATCGATTCCAGGAAGACCTGTGGTAGTTTCCGAAGCACATCTGGAGGCATTCTGTAATCTGTGGACCGAAAGAGTGTTGATGAAACACAAAAATTGCATCGGCATTGACTACAATAAGTACCATGCGGACTTTTCTCCATGGGAGAATTGTCTCAAACTGTCTACGCTTTGATCGATTCCAGGAAGACCAGTAGAAGTTTCCGAAGCACATCTGGAGGCAGTCAGGAATCTGTGGACCTACAGGATGTTGATGAAACACAAAAATTGCATCGACATTGAATACAATAAGTTCCATGCGCACTTTTCTAGACGGGAGTAATGTCTCAAACTGTCTACGCTTTGATCGTTCCCTGGAAGACCAGTAGTAGTTTCCGAAGCACATCTGGAGGCATTCTGTAATATATGGAGCTTCAGAGTGGTGATGAAACACAAATATAGCATCGGAATTGTATACAATAAGTACCATGCGGACTTTTCTCATTGGGAGTAATGCCTCAAACTGTCTACGCTTTGATCGGTCCCTGGAAGACCAGTAGTAGTTTCCGAAGGACATCTGGAGGCATTCTGTGATCTGTGGACCTACTGAGAGTTGATGAAAAACAAAAATTGCATCGGCATCGAATACAATAAATACCATGCGGACTTTTCTCCAAGGGAGTAATATCTTAAACTGTCTACGCTTTGATCGTTCCCTGGAAGACCAGTAGTAGTTTCCAAAGTTCATCTGGAGGCATTCTGTAATCTGTGGACCAACAGAGTGTTAATGAAACACATAAATTGCATCGGCATTGAATACAATAAGTACCATGCAATCTTTTCTCCATGGGAGTAATGTCTCAAACTGTCTACGTTTCGATCGTTCCCTGGAAGACCAGTAGTAGTTTCCAAAGCACATCTGGGGGCATTCAGGAATCTGTGGACCTACAGGATGTTGATGTAACACAAAAATTGCATCGGCATCGAATACAATGAATACCATGCGGACTTTTCTCCAACGGAGTAATATGTTAAACTGTCTACGCTTTGATCGTTCCCTGGAAGACCAGTAGTAGTTTCCGAAGCACATCTGGAGGCATTCTGTAATATATGGAGCTTCAGAGTGGTGATGAAACGCAAATATAGCATCGGCATTGTATACAATAAGTACCATGCGGACTTTTCTCCATGGGAGTAATGCCTAAAACCGTGTACAATTTGATCGTTCCCTGGAAGACCAGTTGTAGTTTGCGAAGGACATCTGGAGGCATTCTGTAATCTGTGGACCTACAGAGTGTTGATGAAGCACAAAAATTGCATCGGCATTGAATACAATACGTACCTTGCGGACTTTTCTCCATGGGAGAATTGTCTCAAACTGTCTACGCATTGATCGATTCCAGGAAGACAAGTAGTAGTTTCCGAAGCACATCTGGAGGAATGCTGTAATCTGTGGACCAACAGAGTGTTAAAGAAACACATAAATTGCATCGGCATTGCATACAATAAGTACCATGCGGACTTTTCTCCATAGGAGTAATGACTCAAACTGTCTACGCTTTGATCGTTCCCTGGAAGACCAGTAGTAGTCTCCGAAGCACATCTGGAGGCATTCTATAATATATGGACCTACAATGTGTTGATGAAGCACAAAAATTGCATCGGCATTGTATACAATAAGTACCATGCGGACTTTTCTTCATGGGAGAAATGTCTCAAACTGTCTACAATTTGATCGTTCCATGGAAGACCAGTAGTAATTTCCGAAGCACATCTGAAGGCATTCTGTAATCTGTGGACCTACAGAGAGTTGATGAAACAAAAAAATTGCATCGGCATTGAATACAATAAGTACCATGCGGACTTTTCTCCATGGGAGTAATGTTTCAAACTGTCTACGTTTTGATCGTTCCATGGAAGACCAGTAGTAGTTTCCGAAGCGCATCTGGAGGCATTCTGTAATCTGTGGACCTACAGAGAGTTGATGAAACACAAAAATTGCATCGGCATTGATTACAATAAATTCCATGCGGACTTTTTTCCATGGGAGTAATATCTTAAAGTGTCTACTCTTTGATCGATCCCTGGAAGACCAGTAGTAGTTTCCGAAGCACATCTGGAGGCATTCTGTAATATATGGAGCTTCAGAGTGCTGATGAAACACAAATATAGCATCGGAATTGTATACAATAAGTACCATGCAGACTTTTCTCATTGGGAGTAATGCCTCAAACTGTCTACGCTTTGATTGGTCCCTGGAAGACCAGTAGTAGTTTGCGAAGCACATCTGGAGGCATTCTGTTATATATTGAGCTTCAGAGTGGTGATGAAACACAAATATAGCATTGGCATTGTATACAATAAGTACCATGCGGACTTTTATCCATGGCAGTAATGCCTCAAACTGTCTACGCTTTGATCGTTCCCTGGAAGACCAGTAGTAGTTTTCGAAGCACATCTGGAGGCATGCTGTAATCTGTGGACCTACAGAGTGTTGACGAAGCACAAAAATTGCATCGGCATTGAATACAATAAGTACCTTGCGGACTTTTCTCCATGGGAGTAATGTCTCAAACTGTCTACGCGTTGATCGATTCCAGGAAGACCTGTAGTAGTTTCCGAAGCACATCTGGAGGCATTCTGTAATCTGTGGACCGAAAGAGTGTTGATGAAACACAAAAATTGCATCGGCATTGACTACAATAAGTACCATGCGGACTTTTCTCCATGGGAGAATTGTCTCAAACTGTCTACGCTTTGATCGATTCCAGGAAGACCAGTAGTAGTTTCCGAAGCACATCTGGAGGCATTCAGGAATCTGTGGACCTACAGGATGTTGATGAAACACAAAAATTGCATCGACATTGAATACAATAAGTTCCATGCGCACTTTTCTAGACGGAAATAATGTCTCAAACTGTCTACGCTTTGATCGTTCCCTGGAAGACCAGTAGTAGTTTCCGAAGCACATCTGGAGGCATTCTGTAATATATGGAGCTTCAGAGTGGTGATGAAACACAAATATAGCATCGGAATTGTATACAATAAGTAGCATGCGGACTTTTCTCATTGGGAGTAATGCCTCAAACTGTCTACGCTTTGATCGGTCCCTGGAAGACCAGTAGTAGTTTGCGAAGCACATCTGGAGGCATTCTGTTATATATGGAGCTTCAGAGTGGTGATGAAACACAAATATAGCATCGGCATTGTATACAATAAGTACCATGCGGACTTTTATCCATGGCAGTAATGCCTCAAACTGTCTACGCTTTGATCGTTCCCTGGAAGACCAGTAGTAGTTTTCGAAGCACATCTGGAGGCATGCTGTCATCTGTGGACCTACAGAGTGTTGATGAAGCATAAAAATTGCATCCGCATTGAATACAATAAGTACCTTGCGGACTTTTCTCCATGGGAGTAATGTCTCAAACTGTCTACGTATTGATCGATTCCAGGAAGACCTGTAGTAGTTTCCGAAGCACATCTGGAGGCATTCTGTAATGTATGGAGCTTCAGAGTGGTGATGAAACTCAAATATAGCATCGGAATTGTATACAATAAGTACCATGCGGACTTTTCTCATTGGGAGTAATGCCTCAAACTGTCTACGCTTTGATCGGTCCCTGGAAGACCAGTATTTGTTTCCGAAGGACATCTGGAGGCATTCTGCGATCTGTGGACCTACTGAGAGTTGATGAAACACAAACATTGCATCGGCATCGAATACAATAATTACCATGCGGACTTTTCTCCAAGGGAGTAATATCTTAAACTGTCTACGCTTTGAACGTTCCCTGGAAGACCAGTAGTAGTTTCCAAAGCACATCTGGAGGCATTCTGTAATATATGGAGCTCAGAGTGGTGATGAAACACAAATATAGCATCGGCATTGTATACAATAAGTACCATGCGGACTTTTCTCCATGGGAGTAATGCCTCAAACTGTCTACAATTTGATCGTTCCCTGGAAGACCAGTTGTAGTTTGCGAAGCACATCTGGAGGTATTCTGTAATCTGTGGACCTACAGAGCGTTGATGAAGCACTAAAATTGCATCGGCATTGAATACAATAAATACCATGCGGACTTTTCTCAATGGGAGTAATAAATTAAACTGTCTACGCTTTGATCGTTCCCTGGAAGGCGAGTAGTAGCTTCCGAAGCACATCTGGAGGAATTCTGTAATATATGGAGCTTCAGAGTGGTGATAAAACACAAATATAGCATCGGCATTGTAGACAATGAGTACCATGCGGACTTTTCTCCATGGGAGTAACGCCTCAAACTGTCTACGCTTTGATCGTTCCCTGGAAGACCAGTAGTAGTTTCCGAAGCACATCTGCAGGCATGCTGTAATCTGTGGACTTACAGAGTGTTGATGAAGCACAAAAATTGCATCGGCATTGAATACAATACGTACCTTGCGGACTTTTCTCCATGGGAGTAATGTCTCAAACTGTCTACGCATTGATCGATTCCAGGAAGACCTGTAGTAGTTTCCGAAGCACATCTGGAGGCATTCTGTAATCTGTGGACCGAAAGAGTGTTGATGAAACACAAAAATTGCATCGGCATTGACTACAATAAGTACCATGCGGACTTTTCTCCATGGGAGAATTGTCTCAAACTGTCTACGCTTTGATCGATTCCAGGAAGACCAGTAGAAGTTTCCGAAGCACATCTGGAGGCATTCAGGAATCTGTGGACCTACAGGATGTTGATGAAACACAAAAATTGCATCGACATTGAATACAATAAGTTCCATGCGCACTTTTCTAGACGGGAGTAATGTCTCAAACTGTCTACGCTTTGATCGTTCCCTGGAAGACCAGTAGTAGTTTCCGAAGCACATCTGGAGGCATTCTGTAATATATGGAGCTTCAGAGTGGTGATGAAACACAAATATAGCATCGGAATTGTACACAATAAGTACCATGCGGACTTTTCTCTTTGAGAGTAATGCCTCAAACTGTCTACGCTTTGATCGGTCCCTGGAAGACCTGTAGTTGTTTCCGAAGGACATCTGGAGGCATTCTGTGATCTGTGGACCTACTGAGAGTTGATGAAAAACAAAAATTGCATCGGCATCGAATACAATAAATACCATGCGGACTTTTCTCCAAGGGAGTAATATCTTAAACCGTCTACGCTTTGATCGTTCCCTGGAAGACCAGTAGTAGTTTCCAAAGCACATCTGGAGGCATTCTGTAATCTGTGGACCCACAGAGTGTTGATGAAGCACTAAAATTGCATCGGCATTGAATACAATAAGTACCATGCGGACTATTCTCCATGGGAGTAATGTCTCAAACTGTCTACGCGTTGATCGATTCCAGGAAGACCAGTAGTAGTTTCCGAAGTACATCTGGAGGCATTCTGTAATCTGTGGACCTACAGAGTGTTGATGAAACACAAAAATTTCATCGGCATTGAATACAATAAGTACCATGCGGACTTTTCTCCATGGGAGAATTGTCTCAAACTGTCTACGCTTTGATCGATTCCAGGAAGACCAGTAGTAGATTCCGAAGCACATCTGGAGGAATGCTGTAATCTGTGGACCTACAGAGTGTTGATGAAACACAAAAATTGCATCGGCATTGATTACAATATACACCATGCGGACTTTTCTCCATAGGAGTAATGACTCAAACTGTCTACGCTTTGATCGTTCCCTGGAAGACCAGTAGTAGTTTCCGAAGCACATCTGGAGGCATTCTGTAATCTGTGAACGTACAGAGTGTTGATGAAACACAAAAATTGCATCGGCATTGAATACAATAAGTACCATGCGGACTTTTCTCCATGGGAGTAATGTCTCAAACTGTCTACGTTTTGATCGTTCCATGGAAGACCAGTAGTAGTTTCCGAAGCGCATCTGGAGGCATTCTGTAATCTGTGGACCTACAGAGTGTTGATGAAACACAAAAATTGCATCGGCATTGAATACAATTAGTACCATGCAAACTTTTCTCCATGGGAGATACGTCTCAAACTGTTTACGTTCCGATCGTTCCCTGGAAGACCAGTAATAGCTTCCAAAGCACATCTGGGGGCATTCAGGAATCTCTGGACCTCCAGGATGTTGATGAAACTCAAAAATTGCATCGACATTGAATACAATAAGTTCCATGCGGACTTTTCTAGACGGGAGTAATGTCTCAAACTGTCTATGATTTGATTGCTCCCTGGAAGACCAGTAGTTGTTTCCGAAGCACATCTGGAGGCATTCTGTGATCTGTGGACCTACTGAGAGTTGATAAAACACAAAAATTTCATCGGCATTGAATACAATAAATACCATGCGGACTTTTCTCAATGGGAGTAAAATCTTAAACTGTATACGCTTTGATCCTTCCCTGGAAGACTAGTAGTAGTTTCCGAAGCACATCTGGAGGAATTCTGTAATATATGGAGCTTCAGAGTGGTATTGAAACACAAATATAGCATCGGCATTGTATACAATAAGTACCATGCAGACTTTTCTCCTTGGGAGTAATGCCTCAAACTGTCTACGCTTTGATAGATCCCTGGAAGACCAGTAGTAGTTTCCGAAGCACATCTGGAGGCATGCTGTAATCTGTGTACTTACAGAGTGTTGATGAAGCACAAAAATTGCATCGGCATTGAATACAATACGTACCATGCGGACTTTTCTCCATGGGAGAATTGTCTCAAACTGTCTACGCTTTGATCGATTCCAGGAAGACCAGTAGTATTTTCCGAAGCACATCTGGAGGCATTCAGGAATCTGTGGACCTACAGGATGATGATGAAACACAAAAATTGCATCGACATTGAATACAATAAGTTCCATGCGCACTTTTCTAGACGGGAGTAATGTCTCAAACTGTCTACGCTTTGATCGTTCCCTGGAAGACCAGTAGTAGTTTCCGAAGCACATCTGGAGGCATTCTGTAATATATGGAGCTTCAGAGTGGTGATGAAACACAAATATAGCATCAGAATTGTATACAATAAGTACCATGCGGACTTTTCTCATTGGGAGTAATGCCTCAAACTGTCTACGCTTTGATCGGTCCCTGGAAGACCAGTAGTTGTTTCCGAAGGACATCTGGAGGCATTCTGTGATCTGTGGACCTACTGAGAGTTAATGAAACACAAAAATTGCATCGGCATCGAATACAATAAATACCATGCGGACTTTTCTCCAAGGGAATAATATCTTAAACTGTCTACGCTTTGATCGTTCCCTGGAAGACCAGTAGTAGTTTCCAAAGCACATCTGGAGGCATTCTGTAATCTGTGGACCTACAGAGTGTTGATGAAGCACTAAAATTGCATCGGCATTGAATACAATAAGTACCATGCGGACTTTTCTCCATGGGAGTAATGTCTCAAACTGTCTACGCCTTGATCGATTACAGGAAGACCAGTAGTAGTTTGCGAAGCACATCTGGAGGCATTCTGTAATCTGTGGACCTACAGAGTGTTGATGAAACACAAAAATTGCCTCGGCATTGAATACAATAAGTACCAAGCAAACTTTTCTCCATGGGAGTAATGTCTCAAACTGTCTACGTTTCGATCGTTCCCTGGAAGACCAGTAGTAGTTTCCAAAGCACATCTGGGAGCATTCAGGAATCTGAGGACCTACAGGTTGTTGATGAAACACAAAAATTGCATCGACATTGAATACAATAATTTCAATGCGCACTTTTCTAGACGGGAGTAATGTCTCAAACTGTCTACGATTTGATTGCTCCCTGGAAGACCAGTATTTGTTTCCGAAGCACATCTGGAGGCATGCTGTAATCTGTGGACCTACAGCGAGTTGATGAAACACAAAAATTGCATCGGCATTGAATACAATAAGTACCATGCGGACTTTTCTCCATGGGAGTAATGTTTCAAACTGTCTACGTTTTGATCGTTCCATGGAAGACCAGTAGTAGTTTCCGAAGCGCATCTGGAGGCATTCTGTAATCTGTGGACCTACAGAGATTTGATGAAACACAAAAATTGCATCGGCATTGATTACAATAAATTCCATGCGGACTTTTCTCATTGGGAGTAATGCCTCAAACTGTCTACGCTTTGATTGGTCCCTGGAAGATCAGTAGTAGTTTGCGAAGCACATCTGGAGGCATTCTGTTATATATTGAGCTTCAGAGTGGTGATGAAACACAAATATAGCATCGGCATTGTATACAATAAGTACCATGCGGACTTTTATCCATGGCAGTAATGCCCCAAACTGTCTACGCTTTGATCGTTCCCTGGAAGACCAGTAGTAGTTTTCGAAGCACATCTGGAGGCATGCTGTAATCTGTGGACCTACAGAGTGTTGATGAAGCACAAAAATTGCATCGGCATTAAATACAATAAGTACCTTGCGGACTTTTCTCCATGGGAGTAATGTCTCAAACTGTCTACGCGTTGATCGATTCCAGGAAGACCTGTAGTAGTTTCCGAAGCACATCTGGAGGCATTCTGTAATCTGTGGACCGAAAGAGTGTTGATGAAACACAAAAATTGCATCGGCATTGACTACAATAAGTACCATGCGGACTTTTCTCCATGGGAGAATTGTCTCAAACTGTCTACGCTTTGATCGATTCCAGGAAGACCAGTAGTAGTTTCCGAAGCACATCTGGAGGCATTCAGGAATCTGTGGACCTACAGGATGTTGATGAAACACAAAAATTGCATCGACATTGAATACAATAAGTTCCATGCGCACTTTTCTAGACGGAAATAATGTCTCAAACTGTCTACGCTTTGATCGTTCCCTGGAAGACCAGTAGTAGTTTCCGAAGCACATCTGGAGGCATTCTGTAATATATGGAGCTTCAGAGTGGTGATGAAACACAAATATAGCATCGGCATTGTATACAATAAGTACCATGCGGACTTTTATCCATGGCAGTAATGCCTCAAACTGTCTACGCTTTGATCGTTCCCTGGAAGACCAGTAGTAGTTTTCGAAGCGCATATGGAGGCATGCTGTAATCTGTGGACCTACAGAGTGTTGATGACGCATAAAAATTGCATTGGCATTGAATACAATAAGTACCTTGCGGACTTTTCTCCATGGGAGTAATGTCTCAAACTGTCTACGTATTGATCGATTCCAGGACGACCTGTAGTAGTTTCCGAAGCACATCTGGAGATATTCTGTAATGTATGGAGTTTCAGAGTGGTGATGAAACTCAAATATAGCATCGGAATTGTATACAATAAGTACCATGCGGACTTTTCTCATTGGGAGTAATGCCTCAAACTGTCTACGCTTTGATCGGTCCCTGGAAGACCAGTAGTTGTTTCCGAAGGACATCTGGAGGCATTCTGCGATCTGTGGACCTACTGAGAGTTGATGAAACACAAACATTGCATCGGCATCGAATACAATAAATACCATGCGGACTTTTCTCCAAGGGAGTAATATCTTAAACTGTCTACGCATTGATCGTTCCCTGGAAGACCAGTAGTAGTTTCCAAAGCACATCTGGAGGCATTCTGTAATATATGGAGCACAGAGTGGTGATGAAACACAAATATAGCATCGGCATTGTATACAATAAGTACCATGCGGACTTTTCTCCATGGGAGTAATGCCTCAAACTGTCTACAATTTGATCGTTCCCTGGAAGACCAGTTGTAGTTTGCGAAGCACATCTGGAGGCATTCTGTAATCTGTGGACCTACAGAGTGTTGATGAAGCACTAAAATTGCATCGGCATTGAATACAATAAATACCATGCGGACTTTTCTCAATGGGAGTAATAAATTAAACTGTCTACGCTTTGATCGTTCCCTGGAAGACGAGTAGTAGTTTCCGAAGCACATCTGGAGGAATTCTGTAATATATGGAGCTTCAGAGTGGTGATAAAACACAAATATAGCATCGGCATTGTATACAATGAGTACCATGCGGACTTTTCTCCATGGGAGTAACGCCTCAAACTGTCTACGCTTTGATCGTTCCCTGGAAGGCCAGTAGTAGTTTCCGAAGCACATCTGCAGGCATGCTGTAATCTGTGGACTTACAGAGTGTTGATGAAGCACAAAAATTGCATCGGCATTGAATACAATAAGTACCTTGCGGACTTTTCTCCATGGGAGTAATGTCTCAAACTGTCTACGCATTGATCGATTCCAGGAAGACCTGTAGTAGTTTCCGAAGCACATCTGGAGGCATTCTGTAATCTGTGGACCGAAAGAGTGTTGATGAAACACAAAAATTGCATCGGCATTGACTACAATAAGTACCATGCGGACTTTTCTCCATGGGAGAATTGTCTCAAACTGTCTACGCTTTGATCGATTCCAGGAAGACCAGTGGAAGTTTCCGAAGCACATCTGGAGGCATTCAGGAATCTGTGGACCTACAGGGTGTTGATGAAACACAAAAATTGCATCGACATTGAATACAATAAGTTCCATGCGCACTTTTCTAGACGGGAGTAATGTCTCAAACTGTCTACGCTTTGATCGTTCCCTGGAAGACCAGTAGTAGTTTCCAAAGCACATCTGGAGGCATTCTGTAATATATGGAGCTTCAGAGTGGTGATGAAACACAAATATAGCATCGGAATTGTATACAATAAGTACCATGCGGACTTTTCTCATTGGGAGTAATGCCCCAAACTGTCTACGCTTTGATCGGTCCCTGGAAGACCAGTAGTTGTTTCCGAAGGACATCTGGAGGCATTCTGTGATCTGTGGACCTACTGAGAGTTGATGAAAAACAAAAATTGCATCGGCATCGAATACAATAAATACCATGCGGACTTTTCTCCAAGGGAGTAATATCTTAAACTGTCTACGCTTTGATCGTTCCCTGGAAGACCAGTAGTAGTTTCCAAAGCACATCTGGAGGCATTCTGTAATCTTTGGACCCACAGAGTGTTGATGAAGCACTAAAATTGCATCGGCATTGAATACAATAAGTACCATGCGGACTATTCTCCATGGGAGAAATGTCTCAAACTGTCTACGCGTTGATCGATTCCAGGAAGACCAGTAGTAGTTTCCGAAGTACATCTGGAGGCATTCTGTAATCTGTGGACCTACAGAGTGTTGATGAAACACAAAAATTTCATCGGCATTGAATACAATAAGTACCATGCGAACTTTTCTCCATGGGAGAATTGTCTCAAACTGTCTACCCTTTGATCGATTCCAGGAAGACCAGTAGTAGATTCCGAAGCACATCTGGAGGAATTCTGTAATCTGTGGACCTACAGAGTGTTGATGAAACACAAAAATTGCATCGGCATTGATTACAATATACACCATGCGGACTTTTCTCCATAGGAGTAATGACTCAAACTGTCTACGCTTTGATCGTTCCCTGGAAGACCAGTAGTAGTTTCCGAAGCACATCTGGAGGCATTCTGTAATCTGTGAACGTACAGAGTGTTGATGAAACACAAAAATTGCATCGGCATTGAATACAATAAGTACCATGCGGACTTTTCGCCATGGGAGTAATGTCTCAAACTGTCTACGTTTTGATCGTTCCATGGAAGACCAGTAGTAGTTTCCGAAGCGCATCTGGAGGCATTCTGTAATCTGTGGACCTACAGAGTGTTGATGAAACACAAAAATTGCATCGGCATTGAATACAATAAGTACCATGCAAACCTTTCTCCATGGGAGATACGTCTCAAACTGTTTACGTTCCGATCGTTCCCTGGAAGACCAGTAATAGTTTCCAAAGCACATCTGGGGGCATTCAGGAATCTCTGGACCTCCAGGATGTTGATGAAACTCAAAAATTGCATCGACATTGAATACAATAAGTTCCATGCGGACTTTTCTAGACGGGAGTAATGTCTCAAACTGTCTATGATTTGATTGCTCCCTGGAAGACCAGTAGTTGTTTCCGAAGCACATCTGGAGGCATTCTGTGATCTGTGGACCTACTGAGAGTTGATAAAACACAAAAATTTCATCGGCATTGAATACAATAAATACCATGCGGACTTTTCTCAATGGGAGTAATATCTTAAACTGTCTACGCTTTGATCGTTCCCTGGAAGACTAGTAGTAGTTTCCGAAGCACATCTGGAGGAATTCTGTAATATATGGAGCTTCAGAGTGGTATTGAAACACAAATATAGCATCGGCATTGTATACAATAAGTACCATGCGGACTTTTCTCCATGGGAGTAATGCCTCAAACTGTCTACGCTTTGATAGTTCCCTGGAAGACCAGTAGTAGTTTCCGAAGCACATCTGGAGGCATGCTGTAATCTGTGTACTTACAGAGTGTTGATGAAGCACAAAAATTGCATCGGCATTGAATACAATACGTACCATGCGGACTTTTCTCCATGGGAGAATTGTCTCAAACTGTCTACGCTTTGATCGATTCCAGGAAGACCAGTAGTAGTTTCCGAAGCACATCTGGAGGCATTCAGGAATCTGTGGACCTACAGGATGATGATGAAACACAAAAATTGCATCGACATTGAATACAATAAGTTCCATGCGCACTTTTCTAGACGGGAGTAATGTCTCAAACTGTCTACGCTTTGATCGTTCCCTGGAAGACCAGTAGTAGTTTCCGAAGCACATCTGGAGGCATTCTGTAATATATGGAGCTTCAGAGTGGTGATGAAACACAAATATAGCATCGGAATTGTATACAATAAGTACCATGCGGACTTTTCTCATTGGGAGTAATGCCTCAAACTGTCTACGCTTTGATCGGTCCCTGGAAGACCAGTAGTTGTTTCCGAAGGACATCTGGAGGCATTCTGTGATCTGTGGACCTACTGAGAGTTGATGAAACACAAAAATTGCATCGGCATCGAATACAATAAATACCATGCGGACTTTTCTCCAAGGGAGTAATATCTTAAACTGTCTACGCTTTGATCGTTCCCTGGAAGACCACTAGTAGTTTCCAAAGCACATCTGGAGGCATTCTGTAATATATGGAGCTTCAGAGTGGTGATGAAACACAAATATAGCATCGGCATTGTATACAATAAGTACCATGTGGACTTTTCTCCATGGGAGTAATGCCTCAAACTGTCTACGCTTTGATCGTTCCCTGGAAGACCAGTAGTAGTTTCCGAAGCACATCTGGAGTCATGCTGTAATCTGTGGACTTACAGAGTGTTGATGAAGCACAAAAATTGCATCGGCATTGAATACAATACGTACCTTGCGGACTTTTCTCCATGGGAGTAATGTCTCAAACTGTCTACGCATTGATCGATTCCAGGAAGACCAGTAGTAGTTTTCGAAGCACATCTGGAGGCATTCTGTAATCTGTGGACCTACAGAGTGATGATAAACACAAAAATTGCATCGGCATTGACTACAGTAAGTACCATGCGGACTTTTCTCCATGGGAGAATTGTCTCAAACTGTCTACGCTTTGATCGATTACAGGAAGACCAGTAGTAGTTTCCGAAGGAAATCTGGAGGCATACTGTAATCTGTGGACCTACAGAGTGTTGATGAAACACAAAAATTGCATCTGGATTGAATACAATAAGTACCATGCGGACTTTTCTTCATGGGAGTAATGTCTCAAACTGTCTACGATTTGATCGTTCCCTGGAAGATTAGTAGTAGTTTCCGAAGCACATCTGGAGGCATTCTGTAATCTGTGGACCTACAGAGTGTTGATGAAACACAAACATTGCATCGGCACTGAATACAATAAGTTCCATGCGGACTTTTCTAGACGGGAGTAATGTCTCAAACTGTCTAAGATTTGATTGCTCCCTGGAAGACCAGTAGTTGTTTCCGAAGCACATCTGGAGGCATTCTGTGATCTGTGGACCTACGGAGAGTTGATGAAACACAAAAATTGCATCGGCATTGAATACAATAAATACCATGCCGTTTTTTCTTCATGGGAGTAATGTCTCAAACTGTCTACGATTTGATCGTTCCCTGGAAGATTAGTAGTAGTTCCCGAAGCACATCTGGAGGCATTCTGTAGTCTGTGGACTTACAGAGTGTTGATGAAGCACAAAAATTGCATCGGCATTGAATACAATACGTACCTTGCGGACTTTTCTCCATGGGAGTAATATCTTAAACATTCTACGCTTTGATCGTTCCCTGGAAGACCAGTAGTAATTTTTGAAGCACATCTGGAGGCATTCTGTAATATATGGAGCTTTAGAGTGGTGATGAAACACAAATATAGCATCGGCATTGAATACAATAAGTACCATGGGGACTTTTCTCCACGGGAGTAATGTCTCAAACTTTCTACGCTTTGATCGTTCTCTGGAAGACCAGTAGTAGTTTCCGAAGTACATCTGGAGGCATTCTATAATCTATGGACCTTATGAGTGGTGATGGAACACAAAAATTGCATCAGCATTGAATACGATAAGTACCATGCGGACTTTTCTCCATGGGTGTAATGTCTCAAACTGTCTACTATTTGATCGTTTCCTGGAAGATTAGTAGTAGCTTCCGAAGCACATCTGGAGGCATTCTGTAATCTGTGGACCTACGGAGTGTTGATGAAACACAAAAATTGCATCGGCATTGAATACAATAAGTACCATGCGGACTTTTCTCCATGGGAGTAATGTCTAAAACTGTGTACGCATTGATCGATTCCAGGAAGACCAGTATTAGTTTCTGAAGCATATCTGGAGGAAATCTGTAATCTGTGGACATACAGAGTGTTGATGAAACACAAAAATTGCATCTGCATTGACTACAATAAGTACCATGCGGACTTTTCTCCATGGGAGAATTGTCTCAAACTGTCTAAGCTTTGATCGACTCCAGGAAGACCAGTAGTAGTTTCCGAAGCACATCTGGAGGCATTCTGTTATATATGGAGCTTCAGAGTGGTGATGAAACACAAATATAGCATCGGCATTGTATACAATAAGTACCATGCGGACTTTTCTCCATGGGACTAATGCCTCAAACTGGCTACGCTTTGATCGTTCCCTGAAAGACCAGTAGTAGTTTCCGAAGCACATCTGGTGGCATGCTGTAATCTGTGGACCTACAGAGTGTTGATGAAGCAAAAAAATTTCATCCCCATTGAATACAATAAGTACCTTGCGGACTTTTCTCCATTGGAGTAATGTCTCAAACTGTCTACGCATTGATCGATTCCAGGAAGACCAGTATTAGTTTCTGAAGCATATCTGGAGGAAATCTGTAATCTGTGGACATACAGAGTGTTGATGAAACACAAAAATTGCATCTGCATTGACTACAATAAGTACCATGCGGACTTTTCTCCATGGGAGAATTGTCTCAAACTGTCTAAGCTTTGATCGACTCCAGGAAGACCAGTAGTAGTTTCCGAAGCACATCTGGAGGCATTCTGTTATATATGGAGCTTCAGAGTGGTGATGAAACACAAATATAGCATCGGCATTGTATACAATAAGTACCATGCGGTCTTTTCTCCATGGGAGTAATGCCTCAAACTGTCTACGCTTTGATCGTTCCCTGGAAGACCAGTAGTAGTTTCCGAAGCACATCTGGAGGCATGCTGTAATCTGTGGAACTACAGAGTGTTGATGAAGCACAAAAATTGTATCGGCATTGAATACAGTAAGTACCTTGCGGACTTTTCTCCATGGGAGTAATGTCTCAAACTGTGTACGCATTGATCGATTCCAGGAAGACCAGTAGTAGTTTCTGAAGCACATCTGGAGGCATTCTGTAATCTCTGGACCTACAGAGTGTTGATAAAACACAAAAATTGCATCGGCATTGAATACAATAAGTACCATGTAAACTTTTCTCCATGGGAGTAATGTCTCAAACTGTCTACGTTTTGATCGTGCCATGGAAGACCAGAAGTAGTCTCCGAAGCGCATCTGGAGGCACTCTGTAATCTGTGGACCTTCAGAGTGTTGATGAAACACAAAAATTGCATCGGCATTGAATACAATAAGTACCATGCGGACTTTTCTCCATGGGAGTAATGTCTCAATCTGTCTACGTTTTGATCGTTCCATGGAAGACCAGTAGTAGTTTCCGAAGCGTATCTGGAATCATTCTGTAATCTGTGGACCTACAGAGTGTTGATAAAACGCAAAAATTGCATCGGCATTGATTACAATAAATACCATATGGACTTTTCCCCATGGGGGTAATATCTTAAACTCTCTACGCTTTGATCGTTCCCTGGAAGACCAGTAGTAGTTTCCGAAGCACATCTGGAGGCATTCTGTAATATATGGAGCTTCAGAGTGGTGATGAAACACAAATATAGCATCGGCATTGACTACAATAAATACCATGCGGACTTTTCTCCATGGGAGTAATGCCTCAAACTGTCTACGCTTGGATCGTTCCCTGGAAGACCAGTAGTAGTTTCCGAAGCACATCTGGAGGCATTCTGTAATATATTGAGCTTCAGAGTGGTGATGAAACACAAATATAGCATCGGCATTGTATACAATAAGTACCATGCGGACTTTTCTCCATGGGAGTAATGTCTCAAACTGTCTACGGTTTGATCGTTCCCTGGAAGATTAGTAGTAGTTTCCGAAGCACATCTGGAGGCATTCTGTAATCTGTGGACCTACAGAGTGTTGATGAAACACAAAAATTGCATCGGCATTGAATACGATAAGTACCATGCGGACTTTTCTCCATGGGAGTAATGTCTCAAACTGTCTACGTTTTGATCGTGCCATGGAAGACCAGTAGTAGTTTCCGAAGCGCATCTGGAGGCATTCTGTAATCTGTGGACCTACAGAGTGTTGATCAAACACAAAAATTGCATCGACATTGAATTCAATAAGTTCCTTGCGGACTTATCTAGACGGGAGTAATGTCTCAGACTGTCTACGATTTGATTGCTCCCTGGAAGACCAGTAGTAGTTCCCAAAGCACATCTGGAGGCATTCTGTGATCTGTGGACCTACAGAGTGTTGATGAAACACAAAAATTGCATCGGCATTGAATACAATAAGTACCATGCAAACTTTTCTCCATGGGAGTAATGTCTCCAACTGTCTATGTTTCGATCGTTCACTGGAAGACCAGTAGTAGTTTCCAAAGCACATCTGGGGGCATTCAGGAAACTGTGGACCTACAGGATGTTGATGAAACACAAAAATTGCATCGACATTGAATACAATAAGTTCCATGCGGACTTTTCTAGACGGGAGTAATGTCTCAAACTGTCTACGATTTGATTGCTCCCTGGAAGACCAGTAGTTGTTTCCGAAGCACATCTGGAGGCATTCTGTGATCTGTGGACCTACAGAGAGTTGATGAAACACAAAAATTGCATCGGCATTGAATATAATCAATACCATGCGGACTTTTCTCCATGGGAGTAATATCTTAAACTGTCTACGCTTTGATCGTTCCCTGGAAGACCAGTACTAGTTTCCGAAGCACATCTGGAGGCATTCTGTAATATATGGAGCTTCACAGTGGTGATGAAACACAAATATAGCATCGGCATTGTATACAATAAGTACCATGCGGACTTTTCTCCATGGGAGTAATGCCTCAAACTGTCTACGCTGTGGTCGTTCCCTGGAAGACCAGTAGTAGTTTCCGAAGCACATCTGGAGGCATTCTGTAATATATGGAGCTTCAGAGTGGTGATGAAACACAAATATAGCATCGGCATTGTATACAATAAGTGCCATGCGGACTTTTCTGATTGGGAGTAATGCCTCAAACTGTCTACGCTTTGATCGTTCCCTGGAAGACCAGTAGTAGTTTCCGAAGGACATCTGGAGGCATGCTGTAATCTGTGGACCTACAGTATGTTGATGAAGCACAAAAATTGCATCGGCATTGAATACAATAAGTTCCATGCGGACTTTTCTCCACGGGAGTAATGTCTCAAACTGTAAACGCTTTGATCGTTCCCTGGAAGACCAGTATTAGTTACCGAAGCACATCTGGAGGCATTCTGTAATCTATGGAGCTTATGAGTGGTGATGGAACACAAAAATTGCATCGGCATTGAATACGATAAGTACCATGCGGGCTTTTCTCCATGGGAGTGATCCCTCAAACTGTCTACGCTTTGATCGTTCCTGGAAGACCAGTAGTAGTTTCCGAAGCACATCTGGAGGCATGCTGTAACCTGTGGAACTACAGAGTGTTGATGAAGCACAAAAATTGCATCGGCATTGAATACAATAAGTACCTTGCGGACTTTTCTCCATGGGAGTAATGTCTCAAACTGTGTACGCATTGATCGATTCCAGGAAGACCAGTAGTAGTTTCTGAAGCACATCTGGAGGCATTCTGTAATCTCTGGACCTTCAGAGTGTTGATGAAACACAAAAATTGCATCGGCATTGACTACAATAAGTACCATGCGGACTTTTCTCTATGGGAGAATTGTCTCAAACTGTCTACGCTTTGATCGATTCCTGGAAGACCAGTAGTAGTTTCCGAAGCAGATCTGGAGGCATGCTGTAATCTGTGGACCTACAGGGTGTTGATCAAACACAAAAATTGCATCGGCATTGAATACAACTAGTACCATGCGGACTTTAATTCATGGGAGTAATGTCTCAAACTGTATATGATTTGATCGTTCCCTGGACGGTTAGTAGTAGTTTCCGAAGCACATCTGGAGGCATTCTGTAATCTGTGGACTTACTGAGTGTTGATGAAACACAAAAATTGCATCGGCATTGAATACAATAATTACCATGGGGACTCTTCTCCATGGGAGTAATGTCTCAAACTGTCTACGCTTTGATCGTTCCCTGGAAGACCAGTAGTAGTTTCCGAAGCACATCTGAAGCATTCTGTAATCTATGGAGCTTATGAGTGGTGATGGAACACAAAAATTGCATCGGCATTGAATACAATAAGTACCATGTAAACTTTTCTCCATGGGAGTAATGTCTCAAACAGTCTACGTTTCGATCGTTCCCTGGAAGACGAGTAGTAGTTTCCAAAGCACATCTGGGGGCATTCAGGAATCTGCGAACCTACAGGATGTTGATGAAACACAAAAATTGCATCGAAATTGAATACAATAAGTTCCATGCGCTCTTTTCTAGATGGGAGTAATGTCTCAAACTGTCTACGATTTGATTGCTCCCTGGAAGACCAGTAGTTGTTTCCGAAGCACATCTGGAGGCATTCTGTGATCTGTGGACCTACAGAGAGTTGATGAAACACAAAAATTGCATCGGCATTGAATACAATAAGTACCATGCGGACTTTTCTCTATGGGAGTAATGTCTCAAACTGTCTACGTTTTGATCGTGCCATGGAAGACCAGTAGTAGTTTCCGAAGCGCATCTGGAGGCATTCTGTAATCTCTGGACCTACAGAGTGTTGATGAAACACAAAAATTGCATCGACATTGAATTCAATAAGTTCCCTGCGGACTTTTCTAGACGGGAGTAATGTCTCAGACTGTCTACGATTTGTTTGCTCCCTGGAAGACCAGTAGTTGTTTCCGAAGCACATCTGGAGGCATTCAATAATATATGGACCTACAGAGTGTTGATGAAGCACAAAAATTGCATCAGCATTGTATACAATAAGTACCATGCGGACTTTTCTTCATGGGAGTAATGTCTCAAACTGTCTACGATTTGATCGTTCCCTGGAAGACCAGTAGTAGTTCCCAAAGCACATCTGGGGGCATTCAGGAATCTGTGGACCTACAGGACGTTGATGAAACACAAAAATAGCATCGACATTGAATACAATAAGTTCCATGCGGACTTTTCTAGACGGGAGTAATGTCTCAAACTGTCTATGATTTGATTGCTCCCTGGAAGACAAGTAGTTGTTTCCGAAGCACATCTGGAGGCTTTCTGTGATCTGTGGACCTACAGAGTGTTGATGAAACACAAAAATTGCATCGGCATTGAATACAATAAGTACCATGCAAACTTTTCTCCATGGGAGTAATGTCTCAAACTGTCTATGTTTCGATCGTTCCCTGGAAGACCAGTAGTTGTTTCCAAAGCACATCTGGGGGCATTCAGGAATCTGTGGACCTACAGGATGTTGATGAAACACAAAAATTGCATCGACATTGAATACAATAAGTTCCATGCGGACTTTTCTAGACGGGAGTAATGTCTCAAACTGTCTAAGATTTGATTGCTCCCTGGAAGTCCAGTAGTTGTTTCCGAAGCAGATCTGGAGGCATTCTGTGATCTGTGGACCTACAGAGAGTTGATGAAACACAAAAATTGCATCGGCATTGAATATAATAAATACCATGCGGACTTTTCTCCATGGGAGTAATATCTCAAACTGTCTACGCTTTGATCGTTCCCTGGAAGACCAGTAGTAGTTTCCGAAGCACATCTGGAGGCATTCTGTAATATATGGAGCTTCAGAGTGGTGATGAAACACAAATATAGCATCGGCATTGTATACAATAAGTACCATGCGGACTTTTCTCCATGGGAGTAATGCCTCAAACTGTCTACGCTGTGGTCGTTCCCTGGAAGACCAGTAGTAGTTTCCGAAGCACATCTGGAGTCATTCTGTAATATATGGAGCTTCAGAGTGGTGATGAAACACAAATATAGCATCGGCATTGTATACAATAAGGGCCATGCGGACTTTTCTGATTGGGAGTAATGCCTCAAACTGTCTACGCTTTGATCGTTCCCTGGAAGACCAGTAGTAGTTTCCGAAGGACATCTGGAGGCATGCTGTAATCTGTGGACCTACAGAGTGTTGATGAAGCACAAAAATTGCATCGGCATTGAATACAATAAGTTCCATGCGGACTTTTCTCCACAGGTGTAATGTCTCAAACTGTCTACGATTTGATTGCTCCCTGGAAGACCAGTAGTTGTTTCCGAAGCACATCTCGAGGCATTCTGTGATCTGTGGACCTACAGAGAGTTGATGAAACACAAAAATTGCATCGGCATTGAAAACAGTAATTACCATGCAAACTTTTCTCCATGAGTGTAATGTCTCGAAATGTCTACGTTTCGATCGTTCCCTGGAAGACCAGTAGTAGTTTCCAAAGCACATCTGGGGGCATTCAGGAATCTGTGAACCTACAGAGAGTTGATGAAACACAAAAATTGCATCGAAATTGAATACAATAAGTTCCATGCGGACTTTTCTCCACGGGAGTAATGTCTCAAACTGTCTACGCTTTGATCGTTCCCTGGAAGACCAGTAGTAGTTACCGGAGCACATCTGGAGGCATTCTGTAATCTATGGAGCTTATGAGTGGTGATGGAACACAAAAATTGCATCGGCATAGAATACGATAAGTACCATGAGGACTTTTCTCCATGGGAGTAATGTCTAAAACTGTCCACGTATTGATGGCTCCCTAGAAGACCAGTAGTAGTTTCCGAACTACATCTGGAGGCATTTTGTAATTTGTGGACCAACAGAGTGTTGATGAAACACAAAAAATTGCATCGGCATTGAATACAATAAGTACCATTTGGACTTTACTCCATGGGAGTAATGTCTCAAACTGTCTAAGTTTCGATCGTTCCCTGGAAGACGAGTAGTAGTTTCCAAAGCACATCTGGGGGCATTCAGGAATCTGTGAACCTACAGGATGTTGATGAAACACAAAAATTGCATCGAAATTGAATACAATAAGTTCCATGCGCTCTTTTCTAGATGGGAGTAATGTCTCAAACTGTCTACGATTTGATTGCTCCCTGGAAGACCAGTAGTTGTTTCCGAAGCACATCTGGAGGCATTCTGTAATCTGTGGACTTACAGAGTGTTGATGAAACACAAAAATTGCATCGGCATTGAATACAATAATTACCATGGGGACTCTTCTCCATGGGAGTAATGTCTCAAACTGTCTACGCTTTGATCGTTCCCTGGAAGACCAGTAGTAGTTTCCGAAGCACATCTGAAGCATTCTGTAATCTATGGAGCTTATGAGTGGTGATGGAACACAAAAATTGCATCGGCATTGAATACAATAAGTACCATGTAAACTTTTCTCCATGGGAGTAATGTCTCAAACAGTCTACGTTTCGATCGTTCCCTGGAGGACGAGTAGTAGTTTCCAAAGCACATCTGGGGGCATTCAGGAATCTGCGAACCTACAGGATGTTGATGAAACACAAAAATTGCATCGAAATTGAATACAATAAGTTCCATGCGCTCTTTTCTAGATGGGAGTAATGTCTCAAACTGTCTACGATTTGATTGCTCCCTGGAAGACCAGTAGTTGTTTCCGAAGCACATCTGGAGGCATTCTGTGATATGTGGACCTACAGAGAGTTGATGAAACACAAAAATTGCATCGGCATTGAATACAATAAGTACCATGCGGACTTTTCTCTATGGGAGTAACGTCTCAAACTGTCTACGTTTTGATCGTGCCATGGAAGACCAGTAGTAGTTTCCGAAGCGCATCTGGAGGCATTCTGTAATCTCTGGACCTACAGAGTGTTGATGAAACACAAAAATTGCATCGACATTGAATTCAATAAGTTCCCTGCGGACTTTTCTAGACGGGAGTAATGTCTCAGAATGTCTACGATTTGATTGCTCCCTGGAAGACCAGTAGTTGTTTCCGAAGCACATCTGGAGGCATTCGATAATATATGGACCTACAGAGTGTTGATGAAGCACAAAAATTGCATCAGCATTGTATACAATAAGTACCATGCGGACTTTTCTTCATGGGAGTAATGTCTCAAACTGTCTACGATTTGATCGTTCCCTGGAAGACCAGTAGTAGTTCCCAAAGCACATCTGGGGGCATTCAGGAATCTGTGGACCTACAGGACGTTGATGAAACACAAAAATAGCATCGACATTGAATACAATAAGTTCCATGCGGACTTTTCTAGACGGGAGTAATGTCTCAAACTGTCTATGATTTGATTGCTCCCTGGAAGACAAGTAGTTGTTTCCGAAGCACATCTGGAGGCATTCTGTGATCTGTGGACCTACAGAGTGTTGATGAAACACAAAAATTGCATCGGCATTGAATACAATAAGTACCATGCAAACTTTTCTCCATGGGAGTAATGTCTCAAACTGTCTATGTTTCGATCGTTCCCTGGAAGACCAGTAGTAGTTTCCAAAGCACATCTGGGGGCATTCAGGAATCTGTGGACCTACAGGATGTTGATGAAACACAAAAATTGCATCGACATTGAATACTATAAGTTCCATGCGGACTTTTCTAGACGGGAGTAATGTCTCAAACTGTCTAAGATTCGATTGCTCCCTGGAAGACCAGTAGTTGTTTCCGAAGCACATCTGGAGGCATTCTGTGATCTGTGGACCTACAGAGAGTTGATGAAACACAAAAATTGCATCGGCATTGAATATAATAAATACCATGCGGACTTTTCTCCATGGGAGTAATATCTCAAACTGTCTACGCTTTGATCGTTCCCTGGAAGACCAGTAGTAGTTTCCGAAGCACATCTGGAGGCATTCTGTAATATATGGAGCTTCAGAGTGGTGATGAAACACAAATATAGCATCGGCATTGTATACAATAAGTACCATGCGGACTTTTCTCCATGGGAGTAATGCCTCAAACTGTCTACGCTGTGGTCGTTCCCTGGATGACCAGTAGTAGTTTCCGAAGCACATCTGGAGTCATTCTGTAATATATGGAGCTTCAGAGTGGTGATGAAACACAAATATAGCATCGGCATTGTATACAATAAGGGCCATGCGGACTTTTCTGATTGGGAGTAATGCCTCAAACTGTCTACGCTTTGATCGTTCCCTGGAAGACCAGTAGTAGTTTCCGAAGGACATCTGGAGGCATGCTGTGATCTGTGGACCTACAGAGTGTTGATGAAGCCAAAAATTGCATCGGCATTGAATACAATAAGTTCCATGCGGACTTTTCTCCACAGGTGTAATGTCTCAAACTGTCTACGATTTGATTGCTCCCTGGAAGACCAGTAGTTGTTTCCGAAGCACATCTCGAGGCATTCTGTGATCTGTGGACCTACAGAGAGTTGATGAAACACAAAAATTGCATCGGCATTGAAAACAGTAATTACCATGCAAACTTTTCTCATTGGGTGTAATGTCTCGAAATGTCTACGTTTCGATCGTTCCCTGGGAGACCAGTAGTAGTTTCCAAAGCACATCTGGGGGCATTCAGGGATCTGTGAACCTACAGGATGTTGATGAAACACAAAAATTGCATCGAAATTGAATACAATAAGTACCATGCGGACTTTTCACTATGGGAGTAATGTCTCAAACATTCTACGCTTTGATCGTTCCCTGGAAGACCAGTAGTAATTTTTGAAGCACATCTGGAGGCATTCTGTAATATATGGAGCTTTAGAGTGGTGATGAAACACAAATATAGCATCGGCATTGTATACAATAAGTACCATGCGGACTTTTCTCCATGGGAGTAATGCCTCAAACTGTCTACGCTGTGGTCGTTCCCTGGATGACCAGTAGTGGTTTCCGAAGCACATCTGGAGTCATTCTGTAATATATGGAGCTTCAGAGTGGTGATGAAACACAAATATAGCATCGGCATTGTATACAATAAGGGCCATGCGGACTTTTCTGATTGGGAGTAATGCCTCAAACTGTCTACGCTTTGATCGTTCCCTGGAAGACCAGTAGTAGTTTCCGAAGGACATCTGGAGGCATGCTGTAATCTGTGGACCTACAGAGTGTTGATGAAGCACAAAAATTGCATCGGCATTGAATACAATGAGTTCCATGCGGACTTTTCTCCACAGGAGTAATGTCTCAAACTTTCAACGATTTGATTGCTCCCTGGAAGACCAGTAGTTGTTTCCGAAGCACATCTCGAGGCATTCTGTGATCTGTGGACCTACAGAGAGTTGATGAAACACAAAAATTGCATCGGCATTGAAAACAGTAATTACCATGCAAACTTATCTCCATGGGTGTAATGTCTCGAAATGTCTACGTTTCGATCGTTCCCTGGAAGACCAGTAGTAGTTTCCAAAGCACATCTGAGGGCATTCAGGAATCTGTGGACCTACAGGATGTAGATGAAACACAAAAATTGCATCGACATTGAGTACAATAAGTTCCATGCGGACTTTTCTATACGGGAGTAATGTCTCAAACTGTCAACGCTTTGATCGTTCCCTGGAGGACCAGTAGTAGTTACCGAAGCATATCTGGAGGCATTCTGTAATCTATGGAGCTTATGAGTGGTGATGGAACACAAAAATTGCATCGGCATTGAATACGATAAGTACCATGTGGACTTTTCTCCATGGGAGTAATGTCTAAAACTGTCCATGTATTGATCGCTCCCTAGAAGACCAGTAGTAGTTTCAGAACCACATCTGGAGGCATTTTGTAATTTGTGGACCAACAGAGTGTTGATGAAACACAAAAAATTGCATCGGCATTGAATACAATAAGTACCATTCGGACTTTACTCCATTGGAGTAATGTCTCAAACTGTCTAAGTTCCGATCGTTCCCTGGAAGACGAGTAGTAGTTTCCAAAGCACATCTGGGGGCATTCAGGAATCTGTGAACCTACAGGATGTTGATGAAACACAAAAATTGCATCGAAATTGAATACAATAAGGTCCATGCGCTCTTTTCTAGATGGGAGTAATGTCTCAAACTGTCTACGATTTGATTGCTCCCTGGAAGACCAGTAGTTGTTTCCGAAGCACATCTGGAGGCATTCTGTGATCTGTGGACCTACAGAGAGTTGATGAAACACAAAAATTGCATCGTCATTGAATACAATAAGTACCATGAGGACTTTTCTCCATGGGAGTAATGTCTAAAACTGTCCACGTATTGATCGCTCCCTAGAAGACCAGTAGTAGTTTCCGAACCACATCTGGAGGCATTTTGTAATTTGTGGACCAACAGAGTGTTGATGAAACACAAAAAATTGCATCGGCATTGAATACATTAAGTACCATTCGGACTTTACTCCATGGGAGAATTGTCTCAAACTGTCTACGATTTGATCGATTGCAGGACGACCATTAGTAGTTTCCGAAGCACTTCTGGAGGCATGCTGTAAACTGTGGACCTACAGAGTGTTGTTGAAATACAAAAATTGCATCGGCATTGAATACAATAAGTACCATGGGGACTTTTCTCCATGGGAGTAATGTCTCAAACTGTCTACGTTTCGATCGTTCGCTGGAAGACCAGTAGTAGTTTCCAAAGCACATCTGGGGGCATTCAGGAATCTGTGGACCTACAGGATGTTGAGGAAACACAAAAATTGCATCTACATTGAATACAATAATTTCCATGCGGACCTTTCTCCACGGGAGTAATGTCTCAAACTGTCTACGATTTGATCGCTCAATGGAAGACCAGTAGTAGTTTAAGAAGCACATCTGGAGGCATTCTGTAATCTGTGGACCTACAGAGTGTTGATTAAGCACAAATATTGCATCGTCATTCAATACACTTAGTACCATGCGGACTTCTCTTCATGGTAGTAATGTCTCAAACTGTCTACGATTTGATCGTTCCCTGGAAGATTAGTAGTAGTTTCCGAAGCACATCTGGAGGCATTCTGTAATCTGTGGACCTACATAGTGTTGATGAAACACAAAAATTGCATCGGCATTGAATACAATAAGTACCATGCGGACTTTCATCCATGGGAGTAATGTCCCAAACTGTCTACGTTTTGATAGTTCCATTGAAGACCAGTAGTAGTCTCCGAAGCGCATCTGGAGGCACTCTGTAATCTGTGGACCTACAGAGTGTTGATGAAACACAAAAATTGCATCGGCATTGAATACAATAAGTACCATGCAAACTTTTCTCCAGGGGAGTAATGTCTCAAACTGTCTATGTTTCGATCGTTCCCTGGAAGACCAGTAGTAGTTTCCAAAGCACATCTGGGGGCATTCAGGAATCTGTGGACCTACAGGATGTTGATGAAACACAAAAATTGCATCGACATTGAATACAATAAGTTCCATGCGGACTTTTCTAGACGGGAGTAATGTCTCAAACTGTCTAAGATTTGATTGCTCCCTGGAAGACCAGTAGTTGTTTCCGAAGCACATCTGGAGGCATTCTGTGATCTGTGGACCTACAGAGAGTTGATGAAACACAAAAATTGCATCGGCATTGAATATAATAAATACCATGCGGACTTTTCTCCATGGGAGTAATATCTCAAACTGTCTACGCTTTGATCGTTCCCTGGAAGACCAGTAGTAGTTTCCGAAGCACATCTGGAGGCATTCTGTAATATATGGAGCTTCAGAGTGGTGATGAAACACAAATATAGCATCGGCATTGTATACAATAAGTACCATGCGGACTTTTCTCCATGGGAGTAATGCCTCAAACTGTCTACGCTGTGGTCGTTCCCTGGAAGACCAGTAGTAGTTTCCGAAGCACATCTGGAGTCATTCTGTAGTATATGGAGCTTCAGAGTGGTGATGAAACACAAATATAGCATCGGCATTGTATACAATAAGGGCCATGCGGACTTTTCTGATTGGGAGTAATGCCTCAAACTGTCTACGCTTTGATCGTTCCCTGGAAGACCAGTAGTAGTTTCCGAAGGACATCTGGAGGCATGCTGTAATCTGTGGACCTACAGAGTGTTGATGAAGCACAAAAATTGCATCGGCATTGAATACAATAAGTTCCATGCGGACTTTTCTCCACAGGAGAAATGTCTCAAACTGTCTACGATTTGATTGCTCCCTGGAAGACCAGTAGTTGTTTCCGAAGCACATCTCGAGGCATTCTGTGATCTGTGGACCTACAGAGAGTTGATGAAACACAAAAATTGCATCGGCATTGAAAACAGTAATTACCATGCAAACTTTTCTCCATGGGTGTAATGTCTCGAAATGTCTACGTTTCGATCGTTCCCTGGAACACGTGTAGTAGTTTCCAAAGCACATCTGGGGGCATTCAGGAATCTGTGGACCTACAGGATGTTGATGAAACACATAAATTGCATCGACATTGAATACAATAAGTTCCATGCGGACTTTTCTCCATGGGAGTAATGTCTCAAACTGTCTACGCTTTGATCGTTCCCTGGAAGACCAGTAGTAGTTACCGAAGCACATCTGAAGGCATTCTGTAATCTATGGAGCTTATGAGTGGTGATGGAACACAAAAATTGCATCGGCATTGAATACGATAAGTACCATGAGGACTTTTCTCCATGGGAGTAATGTCTAAAACTGTCTACGTATTGATCGCTCCCTAGAAGACCAGTAGTAGTTTCCGAACCACATCTGGAGGCATTTTGTAATTTGTGGACCAACAGAGTGTTGATGAAACACAAAAAATTGCATCGGCATTGAATACAATAAGTACCATTCGGACTTTACTCCATGGGAGAATTGTCTCAAACTGTCTACGATTTGATCGATTGCAGGACGACCATTAGTAGTTTCCGAAGCACTTCTGGAGGCATGCTGTAAACTGTGGACCTACAGAGTGTTGTTGAAATACAAAAATTGCATCGGCATTGAATACAATAAGTACCATGGGGACTTTTCTCCATGGGAGTAATGTCTCAAACTGTCTACGTTTCGATCGTTCGCTGGAAGACCAGTAGTAGTTTCCAATGCACATCTGGGGGCATTCAGGAATCTGTGGACCTACAGGATGTTGAGGAAACACAAAAATTGCATCTACATTGAATACAATAAGTTCCATGCGGACCTTTCTCCACGGGAGTAATGTCTCAAACTGTCTACGATTTGATCGCTCAATGGAAGACCAGTAGTAGTTTAAGAAGCACATCTGGAGGCATTCTGTAATCTGTGGACCTACAGAGTGTTGATGAAGCACAAATATTGCATCGTCATTCAATACACTAAGTACCATACGGACTTCTCTTCATGGGAGTAATGTCTCAAACTGTCTACGATTTGATCGTTCCCTGGAAGATTAGTAGTAGTTTCCGAAGCACATCTGGAGGCATTCTGTAATCAGTTGACCTACATAGTGTTGATGAAACACAAAAATTGCATCGGCATTGAATACAATAAGTACCATGCGGACTTTCATCCATGGGAGTAATGTCCCAAACTGTCTACGTTTTGATAGTTCCATTGAAGACCAGTAGTAGTCTCAGAAGCGCATCTGGAGGCATTCTGTAATCTGTGGACCTACAGAGTGTTGATGAAACACAAAAATTGCATCGACATTGAATACAATAAGTTCCATGTGGACTTTTCTAGACGGGAGTAATGTCTCAAACTGTCTACGATTTGATTGCTCCCTGGAAGACCAGTAGTTGTTTCCGAAGCACATCTGGAGCATTCTGTGATCTGTGGACCTATAGAGAGTTGATGAAACACAAAAATTGCATCGGCATTGAATATAATAAATACCATGCGGACTTTTCTTCATGGGAGTAATGTCTTAAACTGTCTACGCTTTGATCGTTTCCTGGAAGACCAGTACTAGTTTCCGAAGCACATCTGGAGGCATTCTGTAATATATGGAGCTTCAGAGTGGTGATGAAACACAAATATAGCATCGGCATTGTATACAATAAGTACCATGCGGACTTTTCTCCATGGGAGTAATGCCTCAAACTGTCTACGCTGTGGTCGTTCCCTGGAAGACCAGTAGTTGTTTCCGAAGCACATCTGGAGGCATTCTCTAATATATCTAGCTTCAGAGTGGTGATGAAACACAAATATAGCATCGGCATTGTGTACAATAAGTGCCGTGCGGACTTTTCTGATTGGGAGTAATGCCTCAAACTGTCTACGCTTTGATCGTTCCCTGGAAGACCAGTAGTAGGTACCGAAGCACATCTTTAGGCATTCTGTAATCTATGGAGCATATGAGTGGTGATGGAACACAAAAATTGCATCGACATTGAATACAATAAGTTCCATGCGGACTTTTCTAGACGGGAGTAATGTCTCAAACTGTCTACGATTTGATTGCTCCCTTGAAGACCGGTAGTAGTTTCCGAAGCGCATTTGGAGGCATTCTGTAATCTGTGGACCTACAGAGTGTTGATGAAACACAAAAATTGCATCGGCATTGAATACAATAAGTACCATGCAAACTTTTCTCCATGGGAGTAATGTCTCAAACTGTCTACGTTTTGATCGTTTCCTGGAAGACCAGTACTAGTTTCCGAAGTACATCTGGAGGCATTCTGTAATCTATGGAGCTTATGAGTGGTGATGGAACACAGAAATTGCATCGGGATTGAATACGATAAGTACCATGAGGACTTTTCTCCATGGGAGTAATGTCTAAAACTGTCTACGTTTTGATCGATTGCAGAAAAACCTGTAGTAGTTTCCGAAGCACATCTGGAGGCATTCTGTAATATGTGGAACTACAGAGTGTTGATGAAACACAAAAATTGCATCGGCATTGAATATAATAAGTACCATGCAAACTTTTCTCCATGGGAGTAATGTCTCAAACTGTCTATGTTTCGATCGTTCCCTGGAAGACCAGTAGTAGTTTCCAAAGCACATCTGGAGGCATTCAGGAATCTGTGGACCTACAGGATGTTGATGAAACACAAAAATTGCATCGACATTGAATACAATAAGTTCCATGCGGACTTTTCTAGACGGGAGTAATGTCTCATACTGTCTAAGATTTGATTGCTCCCTGGAAGACCAGTGGTTGTTTCCGAAGCACATCTGGAGGCATTCCGTGATCTGTGGACCTACAGAGAGTTGATGAAACACAAAAATTGCATCGGCATTGAATATAATAAATACCATGCGGACTTTTCTCCATGGGAGTAATATCTCAAACTGTCTACGCTTTGATCGTTCCCTGGAAGACCAGTAGTAGTTTCCGAAGCACATCTGGAGGCATTCTGTAATATATGGAGCTTCAGAGTGGTGATGAAACACAAATATAGCATCGGCATTGTATACAATAAGTACCATGCGGACTTTTCTCCATGGGAGTAATGCCTCAAACTGTCTACGCTGTGGTCGTTCCCTGGATGACCAGTAGTAGTTTCCGAAGCACATCTGGAGTCATTCTGTAATATATGGAGCTTCAGAGTGGTGATGAAACACAAATATAGCATCGGCATTGAATACAATAAGGGCCATGCGGACTTTTCTGATTGGGAGTAATGCCTCAAACTGTCTACGCTTTGATCGTTCCCTGGAAGACCAGTAGTAGTTTCCGAAGGACATCTGGAGGCATGCTGTAATCTGTGGACCTACAGAGTGTTGATGAAGCACAAAAATTGCATCGGCATTGTATACAATAAGTTCCATGCGGACTTTTCTCCACAGGAGTAATGTCTCAAACTTTCAACGATTTGATTGCTCCCTGGAAGACCAGTAGTTGTTTCCGAAGCACATCTCGAGGCATTCTGTGATCTGTGGACCTACAGAGAGTTGATGAAACACAAAAATTGCATCGGCATTGAAAACAGTAATTACCATGCAAACTTTTCTCCATGGGTGTAATGTCTCGAAATGTCTACGTTTCGATCGTTCCCTGGAAGACCAGTAGTAGTTTCCAAAGCACATCTGGGGGCATTCAGGAATCTGTGGACCTACAGGATGTTGATGAAACACAAAAATTGCATCGACAATGAATACAATAAGTTCCATGCGGACTTTTCTCCATGGGAGTAATGTCTCAAACTGTCAACGCTTTGATCGTTCCCTGGAAGACCAGTAGTAGTTACCGAAGCACATCTGGAGGCATTCTGTAATCTATGGAGCTTATGAGTGGTGATGGAACACAAAAATTGCATCGGCATTGAATACGATAAGTACCATGAGGACTTTTCTCCATGGGAGTAATGTCTAAAACTGTCCACGTATTGATCGCTCCCTAGAAGACCAGTAGTAGTTTCCGAACCACATCTGGAGGCATTTTGTAATTTGTGGACCAACAGAGTGTTGATGAAACACAAAAAATTGCATCGGCATTGAATACATTAAGTACCATTCGGACTTTACTCCATGGGAGAATTGTCTCAAACTGTCTACGATTTGATCGATTGCAGGACGACCATTAGTAGTTTCCGAAGCACTTCTGGAGGCATGCTGTAAACTGTGGACCTACAGAGTGTTGTTGAAATACAAAAATTGCATCGGCATTGAATAAGTACCATGGGGACTTTTCTCCATGGGAGTAATGTCTCAAACTGTCTACGTTTCGATCGTTCGCTGGAAGACCAGTAGTAGTTTCCAAAGCACATCTGGGGGCATTCAGGAATCTGTGGACCTACAGGATGTTGAGGAAACACAAAAATTGCATCTACATTGAATACAATAAGTTCCATGCGGACCTTTCTCCACGGGAGTAATGTCTCAAACTGTCTACGATTTGATCGCTCAATGGAAGACCAGTAGTAGTTTCCAAAGCACATCTGGAGCATTCTGTAATCTCTGGACCTACAGAGTGTTGATGAAACACAGAAATTGCATCGACATTGAATTCCATAAGTTCCCTGCGTACTTTTCTAGACGGGAGTAATGTCTCAGACTGTCTACGATTTGATTGCTCCCTGGAAGACCAGTAGTTGTTTCCGAAGCACATCTGGAGGCATTCTATAATATATGGACCTACAGAGTGTTGATGAAGCACAAAAATTGCATCAGCATTGTATACAATAAGTACCATGCGGACTTTTCTTCATGGGAGTAATGTCTCAAACTGTCTACGATTTGATCGTTCCCTGGAAGACCAGTAGTAGTTCCCAAAGCACATCTGGGGGCATTCAGGAATCTGTGGACCTACAGGATGTTGATGAAACACAAAAATAGCATCGACATTGAATACAATAAGTTCCATGCGGACTTTTCTAGACGGGAGTAATGTCTCAAACTGTCTATGATTTGATTGCTCCCTGGAAGACAAGTAGTTGTATCCGAAGCACATCTGGAGGCATTCTGTGATCTGTGGACCTACAGAGTGTTGATGAAACACAAAAATTGCATCGGCATTGAATACAATAAGTACCATGCAAACTTTTCTCCATGGGAGTAATGTCTCAAACTGTCTATGTTTCGATCGTTCCCTGGAAGACCAGTAGTAGTTTCCAAAGCACATCTGGGGGCATTCAGGAATCTGTGGACCTACAGGATGTTGATGAAACACAAAAATTGCATCGACATTGAATACAATAAGTTCCATGCGGACTTTTCTAGACGGGAGTAATGTCTCAAACTGTCTAAGATTTGATTGCTCCCTGGAAGACCAGTAGTTGTTTCCGAAGCACATCTGGAGGCATTCTGTGATCTGTGGACCTACAGAGAGTTGATGAAACACAAAAATTGCATCGGCATTGAATATAATAAATACCATGCGGACTTTTCTCCATGGGAGTAATATCTCAAACTGTCTACGCTTTGATCGTTCCCTGGAAGACCAGTAGTAGTTTCCGAAGCACATCTGGAGGCATTCTGTAATATATGGAGCTTCAGAGTGGTGATGAAACACAAATATAGCATCGGCATTGTATACAATAAGTACCATGCGGACTTTTCTCCATGGGAGTAATGCCTCAAACTGTCTACGCTGTGGTCGTTCCCTGGAAGACCAGTAGTAGTTTCCGAAGCACATCTGGAGTCATTCTGAAGTATATGGAGCTTGAGAGTGGTGATGAAACACAAATATAGCATCGGCATTGTATACAATAAGGGCCATGCGGACTTTTCTGATTGGGAGTAATGCCTCAAACTGTCTACGCTTTGATCGTTCCCTGGAAGACGAGTAGTAGTTTCCGAAGGACATCTGGAGGCATGCTGTAATCTGTGGACCTACAGAGTGTTGATGAAGCACAAAAATTGCATCGGCATTGAATACAATAAGTTCCATGCGGACTTTTCTCCACAGGAGAAATGTCTCAAACTGTCTACGATTTGATTGCTCCCTGGAAGACCAGTAGTTGTTTCCGAAGCACATCTCGACGCATTCTGTGATCTGTGGACCTACAGAGAGTTGATGAAACACAAAAATTGCATCGGCATTGAAAACAGTAATTACCATGCAAACTTTTCTCCGTGGGTGTAATGTCTCGAAATGTCTACGTTTCGATCGTTCCCTGGCAGACCAGTAGTAGTTTCCAAAGCACATCTGGGGGCATTCAGGAATCTGTGGACCTACAGGATGTTGATGAAACACATAAATTGCATCGACATTGAATACAATAAGTTCCATGCGGACTTTTCTCCATGGGAGTAATGTCTCAAACTGTCTACGCTTTGATCGTTCCCTGGAAGACCAGTAGTAGTTACCGAAGCACATCTGAAGGCATTCTGTAATCTATGGAGCTTATGAGTGGTGATGGAACACAAAAATTGCATCGGCATTGAATACGATAAGTACCATGAGGACTTTTCTCCATGGGAGTAATGTCTAAAACTGTCTACGTATTGATCGCTCCCTAGAAGACCAGTAGTAGTTTCCGAACCACATCTGGAGGCATTTTGTAATTTGTGGACCAACAGAGTGTTGATGAAACACAAAAAATTGCATCGGCATTGAATACAATAAGTACCATTCGGACTTTACTCCATGGGAGAATTGTCTCAAACTGTCTACGATTTGATCGATTGCAGGACGACCATTAGTAGTTTCCGAAGCACTTCTGGAGGCATGCTGTAAACTGTGGACCTACAGAGTGTTGTTGAAATACAAAAATTGCATCGGCATTGAATACAATAAGTACCATGGGGACTTTTCTCCATGGGAGTAATGTCTCGAACTGTCTACGTTTCGATCGTTCGCTGGAAGACCAGTAGTAGTTTCCAAAGCACATCTGGGGGCATTCAGGAATCTGTGGACCTACAGGATGTTGAGGAAACACAAAAATTGCATCTACATTGAATACAATAAGTTCCATGCGGACCTTTCTCCACCGGAGTAATGTCTCAAACTGTCTACGATTTGATCGCTCAATGGAAGACCAGTAGTAGTTTAAGAAGCACATCTGGAGGCATTCTGTAATCTGTGGACCTACAGAGTGTTGATGAAGCACAAATATTGCATCGTCATTCAATACACTAAGTACCATGCGGACTTCTCTTCATGGGAGTAATGTCTCAAACTGTCTACGATTTGATCGTTCCCTGGAAGATTAGTAGTAGTTTCCGAAGCACATCTGGAGGCATTCTGTAATCAGTTGACCTACATAGTGTTGACGAAACACAAAAATTGCATCGGCATTGAATACAATAAGTACCATGCGGACTTTCATCCATGGGAGTAATGTCCCAAACTGTCTACGTTTTGATAGTTCCATTGAAGACCAGTAGTAGTCTCAGAAGCGCATCTGGAGGCATTCTGTAATCTGTGGACCTACAGAGTGTTGATGAAACACAAAAATTGCATCGACATTGAATACAATAAGTTCCTTGCGGTCTTTTCCAGACGGGAGTAATGTCTCAGACTGTCTACGATTTGATTGCTCCCTGGAAGACCAATAGTTGTTTCCGAAGCACATCTGGAGGCATTCTATAGTATATGGACCTACAGAGTGTTGTTGAAGCACAAAAATTGCATCAGCATTGTATACAATAAGTACCATGCGGACTTTTCTTCATGGGAGTAATGTCTCAAACTGTCTACGATTTGATCGTTCCCTGGAAGACCAGTAGTAGTTCCCAAAGCACATCTGGGGGCATTCAGGAATCTGTGGACCTACAGGATGTTGATGAAACACAAAAATTGCATCGACATTGAATACAATAAGTTCCATGTGGACTTTTCTAGACGGGAGTAATGTCTCAAACTGTCTACGATTTGATTGCTCCCTGGAAGACCAGTAGTTGTTTCCGAAGCACATCTGGAGCATTCTGTGATCTGTGGACCTATAGAGAGTTGATGAAACACAAAAATTGCATCGTCATTGAATATAATAAATACCATGCGGACTTTTCTCCATGGAAGTAATATCTTAAACTGTCTACGCTTTGATCGTTCCCTGGAAGACCAGTACTAGTTTCCGAAGCAAATCTGGAGGCATTCTGTAATATATGGAGCTTCAGAGTGGTGATGAAACACAAATATAGCATCGGCATTGTATACAATAAGTACCATGCGGACTTTTCTCCATGGGAGTAATGCCTCAAACTGTCTACGCTGTGGTCGTTCCCTGGAAGACCAGTAGTTGTTTCCGAAGCACATCTGGAGGCATTCTCTAATATATCTAGCTTCAGAGTGGTGATGAAACGCAAATATAGCATCGGCATTGTGTACAATAAGTGCAGTGCGGACTTTTCTGATTGGGAGTAATGCCTCAAACTGTCTACGCTTTGATCGTTCCCTGGAAGACCAGTAGTAGTTAACGAAGCACATCTGGAGGCATTCTGTAATCTATGGAGCTTATGAGTGGTGATGGAACACAAAAATTGCATCGACATTGAATACAATAAGTTCCATGCGGACTTTTCTAGACGGGAGTAATGTCTCAAACTGTCTACGATTTGATTGCTCCCTTGAAGACCGGTAGTAGTTTCCGAAGCTCATTTGGAGGCATTCTGTAATCTGTGGACCTACAGAGTGTTGATGAAACACAAAAATTGCATCGGCATTGAATACAATAAGTACCATGCAAACTTTTCTCCATGGGAGTAATGTCTCAAACTGTCTACGTTTCGATCGTTCCCTGGAAGACCAGTAGTAGTTCCCAAAACACATCTGGGCTCATTCAGGAATCTGTGGACCTACAGGATGTTGATGAAACACAAAAATTGCATCGACATTGAATACAATAAGTTCCATGCGGACTTTTCTAGACGGGAGTAATGTCTCAAACTATCTACGTTTTGATCGTTTCCTGGAAGACCAGTACTAGTTTCCGAAGTACATCTGGAGGCATTCTGTAATCTATGGAGCTTATGAGTGGTGATGGAACACAGAAATTGCATCGGGATTGAATACGATAAGTACCATGAGGACTTTTCTCCATGGGAGTAATGTCTAAAAGTATCTACGTTTTGATCGATTGCAGAAAAACCTGTAGTAGTTTCCGAAGCACATCTGGAGGCATTCTGTAATATGTGGAACTACAGAGTGTTGATGAAACACAAAAATTGCATCGGCATTGAATACAATAAGTACCATGGGGACATTTCTCCATGGGAGTAATGTCTCAAACTGTCTACGTTTCGATCGTTCGCTGGAAGACCAGTAGTAGTTTCCAAAGCACATCTGGGGGCATTCAGGAATCTGTGGACCTACAGGATGTTGAGGAAACACAAAAATTGCATCTACATTGAATACAATAAGTTGCATGCGGACCTTTCTCCACGGGAGTAATGTCTCAAACTGTCTACGATTTGATCGCTCAATGGAAGACCAGTAGTAGTTTAAGAAGCACATCTGGAGGCATTCTGTAATCTGTGGACCTACAGAGTGTTGATGAAGCACAAATATTGCATCGTGATTCAATACACTAAGTACCATGCGGACTTCTCTTCATGGGAGTAATGTCGCAAACTGTCTACGATTCGATCGTTCCCTGGAAGATTAGTAGTAGTTTCCGAAGCACATCTGGAGGCATTCTGTAATCTGTGGACCTACATAGTGTTGATGAAACACAAAAATTGCATCGGCATTGAATACAATAAGTACCATGCAGACTTTTCTCCATGGGAGTAATGTCTCAAAGTGTCTACGTTTTGATCGTTCCATGGAAGAACAGTAGTAGTCTCCGAAGCGCATCTGGAGGCATTCTGTAATCTGTGGACCTACAGAGTGTTGATGAAACACAAAAATTGCATCTCCATTGAATAAAATAAGTACCATGCAAACTTTTCTCCATGGGAGTAATGTCTCAAACTGTCTACGTTTCGATCGTTCCCTGGAGGCCAGTAGTAGTTTCCAAAGCACATCTGGGGGCATTCAGGAATCTGTGGACCTACAGGATGTTGATGAAACGCAAAAATTGCCTCGACATAGAATACAATAAGTTCCATGCGGACTTTTCTCCATGGGAGTAATGCCTCAAACTGTCTACACTTTGATCGTTCCCTGGTAGTACAGTAGTAGTTAGCAAAGCACATCTGGAGGCATTCTGTAACCTGTGGACCTACAGAGTGTTGATGAAACACAAAAAATGCATCTCCATTGAATAAAATAAGTACCATGCAAACTTTTCTCCATGGGAGTAATGTCTCAAAGTGTCTACGTTTTGATCGCTCCCTAGAAGACCAGTAGTAGTTTCCGAACCACATCTGGAGGCATTTTGTAATTTGTGGACCAACAGAGTGTTGAAGAAACACAAAAATTGCATCGGCATTGAATACAATAAGTACCATGCTGACTTTTCTCTATGGTAGTAATGTCTCAAACTGACTACGCTTTGATCGATTCCAGAAAAACCTGTAGTAGTTTCCGAAGCACATCTGGAGGCATTCTGTAATATGTGGAACTACAGAGTGTTGATGAAACACAAAAAATTGCATCGGCATTGAATACAATAAGTACCATTCGGACTTTTCTAAATGGGAGAATTGTCTGAAACTGTCTACGATTTGATCGACTGCAGGAAGACCATTAGTAGTTTCCGGAGCACTTCTGGAGGCATGCTGTAATCTGTGGACCTACAAAGTGTTGTTGAAACACAAAAATTGCATCGGCATTGAATACAATAAGTACCATGGGGACTTTTCTCCATGGGAGTAATGTCTCAAACTGTCTACGTTTCGATCGTTCGCTGGAAGACCAGTAGTAGTTTCCAAAGCACATCTGGGGGCATTCAGGAATCTGTGGACCTACAGGATGTTGAGGAAACACAAAAATTGCATCTACATTGAATACAATAAGTTGCATGCGGACCTTTCTCCACGGGAGTAATGTCTCAAAATGTCTACGATTTGATCGCTCAATGGAAGACCAGTAGTAGTTTAAGAAGCACATCTGGAGGCATTCTGTAATCTGTGGACCTACAGAGTGTTGATGAAGCACAAATATTGCATCGTCATTCAATACACTAAGTACCATGCGGACTTCTCTTCATGGGAGTAATGTCGCAAACTGTCTACGATTCGATCGTTCCCTGGAAGATTAGTAGTAGTTTCCGAAGCACATCTGGAGGCATTCTGTAATCTGTGGACCTACATAGTGTTGATGAAACACAAAAATTGCATCGGCATTGAATACAATAGGTACCATGCGGACTTTCCTCCAAGGGAGTAATGTCCCAAACTGTCTACGTTTTGATCGTTCCATTGAAGACCAGTAGTAGTTTCCGAAGCGCATCTGGAGGCATTCTGTAATCTGTGGACCTACAGAGTGTTGATGAAACACAAAAATTGCATCGGCATTGAATACAATAAGTACCATGCAAACTTTTCTCCAGGGGAGTAATGTCTCAAACTGTCTACGTTTCGATCGTTCCCTGGAAGACCAGTAGTAGTTTCCAAGGCACATCTGGGGGCATTCAGGAATCTGTGGACGTACAGGATGTTGATGAAACACAAAAATTGCATCGACATTGAATACAATAAGTTCCATGCGGACTTTTCTCCATGGGAGTAACATCTTAAACTTTCTACGCTTTGTTCGTTCCCTGGAATAGCAGTTGTAGTTTCCGAAGAACATCTGGAGGCATTCTATAATATATGGAACTTCACAGTCGTGATGAAACACAAATATAGCATCGGCATTGAATACAATAAGTACCATGGGTACTTTTCCCCATGGGATCAATGTCTCAAACTGTCTACGCTTTGATCGTTCCCTGGAAGACCAGTACTAGTTTCCGAAGTACATCTGGAGGCATTCTGTAATCTATGGACCTCATGAGTGGTGATGGAACACAAAAATTGCATCAGCATAGAATACGATAAGTACCATGCGGACTTTTCTCCATGGGAGTAATGTCTCAAACTGTCTACGATTTGATCGTTCCCTGGAAGATTAGTAGTAGTTTCCGAAGCACATCTGGAGGTATTCTGTAATCTGTGGACCTACAGAGTGTTGATGAAACCCAAAAATTGCGTCGGCATTGAATACAATAAGTACCATGCGGACTTTTCTCCATGGGAGTAACGTCTCAAACTGTCTACGATTTATTCGTTCCCTGGAAGATTAGTAGTAGTTTCCGAAGCACATCTGGAGGTATTCTGTAATCTGTGGACCTACAGAGTGTTGATGAAACACAAAAATTGCGTTGGCATTGAATACAATAAGTACCATGCAGACTTTTCTCCATGGGAGCAATGTCTCAAACTGTCTACGTTTTGATCGTTCCATGGAAGACCAGTAGTAGTCTCCGAAGCGTATCTGGAGGCATTCTGTAATCTGTGGACCTACAGAGTGTTGATGAAACACAAAAATTGCATCTCCATTGAATAAAATAAGTACCTTGCAAACGTTTCTCCATGGGAGTAATGTCTCAAACTGTCTACGTTTCGATCGTTCCCTGGAGGCCAGTAGTAGTTTCCAAAGCACATCTGGGGGCATTCAGGAATCTGTGGACCTACAGGATGTTGATGAAACGCAAAAATTGCCTCGACACAGAATACAATAAGTTCCATGCGAACTTTTCTCCATGGGAGTAATGTCTCAAACTGTCTACGATTTGATCGTTCCCTGGAAGACCAGTAGTAGTTTCCGAAGCACATCTGGAGGCATTCTGTAATATATTGAGCTTCGGAGTGGTGATGAAACACAAATATAGCATCGGCATTGTATACAATAAGTACCATGCGGACTTTTCTCCATGGGAGTAATGCCTCAAACTGTCTACGCTTTGATCGTTCCCTGGTAGACCAGTAGTAGTTAGCAAAGCACATCTGGAGGCATTCTGTAACCTGTGGACCTACAGAGTGTTGATGAAACACAAAAATTTCATCGGCATTGAATACAATAAGTACCATGCGGACTTTTCTCCATGGGAGAATTGTCTCAAACTGTCTACACTTTGATCGTTCCCTGGAAGACCAGTAGTAGTTTCCGAAGCACATCTGGAGGCATTCTGTAATATGTGGACCTACAGAGTGTTGATGAAACACAAAAAATTGCATCGGCATTAAATACAATAAGTACCATTCGGACTTTTCTCCACGGGAGTAATGTCTCAAACTGTCAACGCTTTGATCGTTCCCTGGAAGACCAGTAGTAGTTACCGAAGCACATCTGGAGGCATTCTGTAATCTATGGAGCTTATGAGTGGTGATGGAACACAAAAATTGCATCGGCATTGAATACGATAAGTACCATGAGGACTTTTCCCCATGGGAGTAATTTCTAAAACTGTCTACGTTTTCATCGCTCCCTAGAAGACCAGTAGTACTTTCCGAACCACATCTGGAGGCATTTTGTAATTTGTGGACCAACAGAGTGTTGATGAAACACAAAAATTGCATCGGCATTGAATACAATAAGTACCATGCGGAGTTTTCTCTATGGTAGTAAGGTCTCAAAGTGACTACGCTTTGATCGATTCCAGAAAAACCTGTTGTAGTTTCCGAAGCACATCTGGAGGCATGCTGTAAAATGTGGAACTACAGACTGTTGATGAAACACAAATATTGCAACGGCATTAAATACAATTAGTGCCATGCGGACTTTTCTCCATGGGAGTAATGTCTCAAACTGTCTACGCTTTGATCGTTCCCTGGAAGACCAGTAGTTGTTTCCGAAGCACATCTGGAGGCATTCTGTAATATGTGGACCTACAGAGTGTTGATGAAACACAAAAAATTGTATCGGCATTGAATACAATAAGTACCATTCGGACTTTTCTCCATGGGAGAATTGTCTCAAACTGTCTACGATTTGATCGATTGCAGGAAGACCATTAGTAGTTTCCGAAGCACTTCTGGATTCATGCTGTAATCTGTGGACCTACAGAGTGTTGTTGAAACACAAAAATTGCATCGGCATTGAATACAATAAGTACCATGCAAACTTTTCTCCAGGGGAGTCATGTCTCAAACTGTCTACGTTTCGATCGTTCCCTGGAAGACCAGTAGTAGTTTCCAAGGCACATCTGGGGGCATTCAGGAATCTGTGTACATACAGGATGTTGATGAAACACAAAAATTGCATCGACATTGAATACAATAAGTTCCATGCGGACTTTTCACCATGGGAGTAATATCTTAAACTTTCTACGCTTTGATCGTTCCCTGGAATAGCAGTAGTAGTTTCCGAAGCACATCTGGAGGCATTCTATAATATATGGAGCTTCAGAGTGGTGATGAAACACAAATATAGCATCGGCATTGAATACAATAAGTACCATGGGGACTTTTCCCCATGGGAGTAATGTCTCAAACTGTCTATGCTTTGATCGTTCCCTGGAAGACCAGTACTAGTTTCCGAAGTACATCTGGAGGCATTCTGTAATCTATGGACCTTATGAGTGGTGATGGAACACAAATATAGCATCGGCATTGTATACAATAAGTACCATGCGGACTTTTCTCCATGGGAGTGATGCCTCAAACTATCTACGCTTTGATCGTTCCCTGGTAGACCAGTAGTAGTTTGCAAAGCACATCTGGAGGCATTCTGTAACCTGTGGACCTACAGAGTGTTGATGAAACACAAAAATTTCATCGGCATTGAATACAATAAGTACCATGCGGACTTTTCTCCATGGGAGAATTGTCTCAAACTGTCTACGCTTTGATCGTTCCCTGGAAGACCAGTGGTAGTTTCCGAAGCACATCTGGAGGCATTCTGTAATATGTGGACCTACAGAGTGTTGATGAAACACAAAAAATTGCTTCGGCATTATATACAATAAGTACCTTTCGGACTTTTCTCCACGGGAGTAATGACTCAAACTGTCTACGATTTGATCGCTCCCTGGAAGACCAGTAGTAGTTTCCGAAGCATATCTGGAGGCATTCTGTAATCTGTGGACCTACAGAGTGTTGATGAAGCACAAATATTGCATCGTCATTCAATACAATAAGTACCATGCGGACTTTTCTTCATGGGAGTAATGTCTCAAACTGTCTACGATTTGATCGTTCCCTGGAAGATTAGTAGTAGTTTCCGAAGCACATCTGAAGGCATTCTGTAATCTGTGGACCTACAGAGTGTTGATGAAACACAAAAATTGCATCGGCATTGAATACAATAAGTACCATGCGGACTTTCCTCCATGGGAGTAATGTCTCAAACTGTCTACGCTTTGATCGTTCCATTGAAGACCGGTAGTAGTTTCCGAAGCGCATCTGAAGGCATTGTGTAGACTGCGGACCTACAGAGTGTTGATGAAACACAAAAATTGCATCGGCATTGAATACAATAAGTACCATGCAAACTTTTCTCCATGGAAGTAATGTCTCAAACGGTCTACATTTCGATCGTTCCCTGGAAGACCAGTAGTAGTTTCCAAAGCACATCTGGGGGCATTCAGGAATCTGTGGACCTACAGGATGTTGTTGAAACACAAAAATTGCATCGACATTGAATACAATAAGTTCCATGAGGACTTTTCTTGACTGGAGTAATGTCTCAAACTGTCTACGCTTTGATCGTTCCATTGAAGACCGGTAGTAGTTTCCGAAGCGGATCTGGAGGCATTCTGTAATCTGTGGACCTACAGAGTGTTGATGAAACACAATAATTGCAATAGCATTGAGTACAATAAATACCATGCGGACTATTCTCCATGGGAGTAATACCTTAAACTTTCTACGCTTTGATCGTTCTCTTGAAGACCAGTAGTAGTTTCCGAAGTACATCTGGAGGCATTCTGTAATCTATGGACCTTATGAGTGGTGATGGAACACTAAAATTGCATCAGCATTGAATACGATAAGTACCATGCGGACTTTTCTCCATGGGAGTAATGTCTCAAACTGTCTACGTTTCGATCGTTCCCTGGAGGCCAGTTGTAGTTTCCAAAGTACATCTGGGGGCATTCAGGAATCTATGGACCTACAGGATGTTGATGAAACTCAAAAATTGCCTCGACATGGAATACAATAAGTTCCATGCGGACTTTTCTCCACGGGAGTAATGTCTTAAACTGTCTACGATTTGAATGCTCCCTGAAAGACCAGTAGTTGTTTCCGAAGCACATCTGGAGGCATTCTGTGATCTGTGGATCTACAGAGAGTTGATGAAACACAAAAATTGCATCGGCATTGAATACAATAAATACCATGCGGACTTTTCTCCATGGGAGTAATATCTTAAACTGTTTACGCTTTGATCGTTCCCTGGAAGACCAGTAGTAGTTTCAGAAGCACATTTGGCGGCATTCTGTAATATATGGAGCTTCAGAGTGGTGATGAAACACAAATATAGCATCGGCATAGTATACAATAAGTACCATGCGGACTTTTCTCCATGGGAGTAATGCCTCAAACTGTCTACGCTTTGATCGTTCCCTGGAAGACCAGTAGTAGTTTGCAATGCACATCTGGAGGCATTCTGTAATCTGTGGACCTACAGAGTGTAGATGAAGCGCTAAAGTTGCATCGGCATTGAATACAATAAGTAGCATGCGGACTTTTCTCCATGAGAGAAATTTCTCGAACTGTCTACGCTTTGATCGATTCCAGGAAGACCAGTAGTAGTTTCCGAAGCACATCTGGAGGCATTCTGTAATCTGTGGACCTACAGAGTGTTGATGAAACACAAAAATTTCATCGGCATTGAATACAATAAGTACCATGCGGAATTTTCTCCATGGGAGTAATGTCTCAAACTGTCTACGCTTTGATCGTTCCCTGGAAGACCAGTAGTAGTTTCCGAAGCATATCTGGAGGCATTCTGTAATCTGTGGACTTACAGAGTGTTGATGAAACACAAAAATTGCAATGGCATTGAATACAATATATACCATGCGGACTTTTCTCCATGGGAGTAATATCTTAAACTTTCTACGCTTTGATCGTTCTCTGGAAGACCAGTAGTAGTTTCCGAAGTACATATGGAGGCATTCTGTAATCTATGGACCGTATGAGTGGTGATGGAACATAAAATATGCATCAGCATTGAATACGACAAGTACCATGCGGACTTTTCTCCATGGGAGTAATGTCTCAAACTGTCTACGTTTCGATCGTTCCCTGGAGGCCAGTTGTAGTTTCCAAAGCACATCTGGGGGCATTCAGGAATCTGTGGACCTACAGGATGTTGATGAAACTCAAAAATTGCCTCGACATTGAATACAATAAGTTCCATGCGGACTTTTCTCCACGGGAGTAATGTCTCAAACTGTCTACGATTTGATCGTTCCCTGGAAGATTAGTAGTAGTTTCCGAAGCACATCTGGAGGCATTCTGTAATCTGTGGACCTACAGAGTGTTGATGAAACACAAATATTGCATCGTCATTCAATACAATAAGTACCATGCGGACTTTTCTTCATGTGAGTAATGTCTCAAACTGTCTACGATTTGATCGTTCCCTGGAAGATTAGTAGTAGTTTCCGAAGTACATCTGGAGGCATTCTGTAATCTGTGGACCTACAGAGAGTTGATGAAGCGCTAAAATTGCATCGGCATTGAATACAATAAGTACCATGCGGACTTTTCTCCATGAGAGAAATTTCTCAAACTGTCTACGCTTTGATCGATTCCAGGAAGACCAGTAGTAGTTTCCGAAGCACATCTGGAGGCATTCTGTAATCTGTGGACCTACAGAGAGTTGATGAAACACAAAAATTTCATCGGCATTGAATACAATAAGTACCATGCGGACTTTTCTCCATGGGAGAATTGTCTCAAACTGTCTACGATTTGATCGTTGCCTGGAAGACCAGTAATAGTTTCCGAAGCACATCTGGAGGCATTCTACAATATATATACCTACAGAGTGTTGATGAAGCACAAAAATTGCATCGGTATTGTATACAATAAGTACCATGCGGACTTTTCTTAATGAGAGAAATGTCTCAAACTGTCTACGATTTGATCGTTCCCTGGAAGATTAGTAGTAGTTTCCGTAGCACATCTGAAGGCATTCTGTAATCTGTGGACCTACAGAGTGTTGATGAAACACAAAAATTGCAAAGGCATTGAATACAATAAGTACCATGGGGACTTCTCTTCATGGGAGTAATGTCTCAAACTGTCTACGTTTCGATCTTTCCCTGGAAGACCAGTAGTAGTTTCCAAAGTTCATCTGGGTACATTCAGGAATCTGTAGACCTACAGGATGTTGATGAAACACAAAAATTGCATCGACATTGAATACAATAAGTTCCATGCGGACTTTTCTAGATGGAGTAATGTCTCAAACTGTCTACGAATTGATTGCTCCCTGTAGACCAGTAGTTGTTTCCGAAGCACATCTGTAGGCATTCTGTAATCTGTGGACCTACAGAGTATTGATGAAGCACTAAAATTGCATCGGCATTGAATACAATAAGTACCATGCGGACTTTTCCCAATGAGAGTAATTTCTCAAACTGTCTACGCTTTGATCGATTCCAGGAAGACCAGTAGTAGTTTCCGAAGCACATCTGGAGGCATGCTGTAATCTGTGGACCTACAGAGTGTTGTTGAAACACAAAAATTGCATCGGCATTGAATACAATAAGTACCATGGGGACTTTTCTCCATGGGAGTAATGTCTCAAACTGTCTACGTTTAGAACGTTCCCTGGAAGACCAGTAGTAGTTTCCAAAGCACATCTGGGGGCATTCAGGAATCTGTGGACCTACAGGATGTTGAGGAAACACAAAAATTGCATCTACATTGAATACAATAAGTTCCATGCGGACTTTTCTCCACGGGAGTAATGTCTCAAACTGTCTACGATTTGATCGTTCCCTGGAACATTAGTAGTAGTTTCCGAAGCACATCTGGAGGCATTCTGTAATCTGTGGACATACAGAGTGTTGATGAAACACAAATATTGCATCGTCATTCAATACAATAAGTACCATGCGGACTTTTCTTCATGTGAGTAATGTCTCAAACTGTCTACGATTTGATCGTTCCCTGGAAGATTAGTAGTAGTTTCCGAAGTACATCTGGAGGCATTCTGTAATCTATGGACTTTATGAGTGGTGATGGAACACAAAAATTGCATCAGCATTGAATACGATAAGTAACATGCGGACATTTCTCCATGGGAGTAATGTCTCAAACTGTCTACGATTTGATCGTTCCCTGGAAGATTAGTAGTAGTTTCCGAAGCACATCTGGAGGCATTCTGTAATCTGTGGACCTACAGAGTGTTGATGAAACACAAAAATTGCGTCGGCATTGAATACAATAAGTACCATGCGGACTTTTCTCTATGGGAGGAATGTCTCAAACTGTCTACGTTTTGATCGTTCCATGGAAGACCAGTAGTAGTTTCTAAGTGCATCTGGAGGCATTCTGTAATCTGTGGACCTACAGAGTTTTGATGAAACACAAAAATTGCATCGGCATTGAATACAATAAGTACCATGCAAACTTTTCTCCATGGGAGTAATGTCTCAAACTGTCTACGTTTCGATCGTTCCCTGGAGGCCAGTAGTAGTTTCCAAAGCACATCTGGGGGCATTCTGGAATCTGTGGACCTACAGGATGTTGATGAAACGCAAAAATTGCCTCGACATTGAATACAATAATTTCCATGCGGACTTTTCTCCACAGGAGTAATGTCTCAAACTGTCTACGATTTGATTGCTCCCTGGAAGACCAGTATTTGTTTCCGAAGCACATCTGGAGGCATTCTGTGATCTGTGGACCTACAGAGAGTTGATGAAACACAAAAATTGCATCGACATTGAATACAATAAATACCATGCGGACTTTTCTCCATGGGAGTAATATCTTAAACTGTCTACGCTTTGATCGTTCTCTGGAAGACCAGTAGTAGTTTCCGAAGTACATATGGAGGCATTCTGTAATCTATGGACCGTATGAGTGGTGATGGAACATAAAATATGCATCAGCATTGAATACGACAAGTACCATGCGGACTTTTCTCCATGGGAGTAATGTCTCAAACTGTCTACGTTTCGATCGTTCCCTGGAGGCCAGTTGTAGTTTCCAAAGCACATCTGGGGGCATTCAGGAATCTGTGGACCTACAGGATGTTGATGAAACTCAAAAATTGCCTCGACATTGAATACAATAAGTTCCATGCGGACTTTTCTCCACGGGAGTAATGTCTCAAACTGTCTACGATTTGAATGCTCCCTGGAAGACCAGTAGTTGTTTCCGAAGCACATTTGGCGGCATTCTGTAATATATGGAGCTTCAGAGTGGTGATGAAACACAAATATAGGATCGGCATAGTATACAATAAGTACCATGCGGACTTTTCTCCATGGGAGTAATGCCTCAAACTGTCTACGCTTTGATCGTTCCCTGGAAGACCAGTAGTAGTTTGCAAAGCACATCTGGAGGCATTCTGTAATCTGTGGACCTACAGAGAGTTGATGAAGCGCTAAAATTGCATCGGCATTGAATACAATAAGTACCATGCGGACTTTTCTCCATGAGAGAAATTTCTCAAACTGTCTACGCTTTGATCGATTCCAGGAAGACCAGTAGTAGTTTCCGAAGCACATCTGGAGGCATTCTGTAATCTGTGGACCTACAGAGAGTTGATGAAACACAAAAATTTCATCGGCATTGAATACAATAAGTACCATGCGGACTTTTCTCCATGGGAGAATTGTCTCAAACTGTCTACGCTTTGATCGTTGCCTGGAAGACCAGTAGTAGTTTCCGAAGCACATCTGGAGGCATTCTATAATATATATACCTACAGAGTGTTGATGAAGCACAAAAATTGCATCGGTATTGTATACAATAAGTACCATGCGGACTTTTCTTAATGAGAGAAATGTCTCAAACTGTCTACGATTTGATCGTTCCCTGGAAGATTAGTAGTAGTTTCCGTAGCACATCTGAAGGCATTCTGTAATCTGTGGACCTACAGAGTGTTGATGAAACACAAAAATTGCAAAGGCATTGAATACAATAAGTACCATGGGGACTTCTCTTCATGGGAGTAATGTCTCAAACTGTCTACGTTTCGATCTTTCCCTGGAAGACCAGTAGTAGTTTCCAAAGTTCATCTGGGTACATTCAGGAATCTGTAGACCTACAGGATGTTGATGAAACACAAAAATTGCATCGACATTGAATACAATAAGTTCCATGCGGACTTTTCTAGATGGAGTAATGTCTCAAACTGTCTACGAATTGATTGCTCCCTGTAGACCAGTAGTTGTTTCCGAAGCACATCTGTAGGCATTCTGTAATCTGTGGACCTACAGAGTATTGATGAAGCACTAAAATTGCATCGGCATTGAATACAATAAGTACCATGCGGACTTTTCCCAATGAGAGTAATTTCTCAAACTGTCTACGCTTTGATCGATTCCAGGAAGACCAGTAGTAGTTTCCGAAGCACATCTGGAGGCATGCTGTAATCTGTGGACCTACAGAGTGTTGTTGAAACACAAAAATTGCATCGGCATTGATTACAATAAGTACCATGGGGACTTTTCTCCATGGGAGTAATGTCTCAAACTGTCTACGTTTAGAACGTTCCCTGGAAGACCAGTAGTAGTTTCCAAAGCACATCTGGGGCATTCAGGAATCTGTGGACCTACAGGATGTTGAGGAAACACAAAAATTGCATCTACATTGAATACAATAAGTTCCATGCGGACTTTTCTCCACGGGAGTAATGTCTCGAACTGTCTACGATTTGATCGTTCCCTGGAAGATTAGTAGTAGTTTCCGAAGCACATCTGGAGGCATTCTGTAAACTGTGGACCTACAGAGTGTTGATGAAACATAAATATTGCATCGTCATTCAATACAATAAGTACCATGCGGACTTTTCTTCATATGAGTAATGTCTCAAACTGTCTACGATTTGATCGTTCCCTGGAAGATTAGTAGTAGTTTCCGAAGTACATCTGGAGGCATTCTGTAATCTATGGACTTTATGAGTGGTGATGGAACACAAAAATTGCATCAGCATTGAATACGATAAGTACCATGCGGACATTTCTCCATGGGAGTAATGTCTCAAACTGTCTACGATTTGATCGTTCCCTGGAAGACCAGTAGTAGTTTCTGAAGTGCATCTGGAGGCATTCTGTAATCTGTGGACCTACAGAGTTTTGATGAAACACAAAAATTGCATCGGCATTGAATACAATAAGTACCATGCAAACTTTTCTCCATGGGAGTAATGTCTCAAACTGTCTACGTTTCGATCGTTCCCTGGAGGCCAGTAGTAGTTTCCAAAGCACATCTGGGGCATTCAGGAATCTGTGGACCTACAGGATGTTGATGAAACGCAAAAATTGCCTCGACATTGAATACAATAAGTTCCATGCGGACTTTTCTCCACAGGAGTAATGTCTCAAACTGTCTACGATTTGATTGCTCCCTGGAAGACCAGTATTTGTTTCCGAAGCACATCTGGAGGCATTCTGTGATCTGTGGACCTACAGAGAGTTGATGAAACACAAAAATTGCATCGACATTGAATACAATAAATACCATGCGGACTTTTCTCCATGGGAGTAATATCTTAAACTGTCTACGCTTTGATCGTTCCCTGGAAGACCAGTAGTAATTTCCGAAGCACATCTGGAGGCATTCTGTAATATATGGAGCTTCAGAGTGGTGATGAAACACAAATATAGCATCGGCATTGTATACATTAAGTACCATGCGGACTTTTCTCCATGGGAGTAATGCCTCAAACTGTCTACGCTTTGATCGTTGCCTGGAAGACCAGTAGTAGTTTCCGAAGCACATCTGGAGGCATTCTATAATATATATACCTACAGAGTGTTGATGAAGCACAAAAATGGCATCGGCATTGTATACAATAAGTACCATGCGGACTTTTCTTAATGAGAGTAATGTCTCAAACTGTCTACGATTTGTTCGTTCCCTGGAAGATTAGTAGTAGTTTCCGAAGCACATCTGGAGGCATTCTGTAATCTGTAAAACTACAGTGTGTTGATGAAACACAAAAATTGCAAAGGCATTGAATACAATAAGTACCATGGGGACTTTTCTTCATGGGAGTAATGTCTCAAACTGTCTACGTTTTGATCGTTCCATGGAAGACCAGTAGTAGTTTCCGAAGCGCATCTGGAGGCATTCTGTAATCTGTGGACCTACAGAGTGTTGATGAAACACAAAAATTGCATCGGCATTGAATACAATAAGTTCCATGCGGACTTTTCTAGACGGGAGTAATGTCTCAAACTGTCTACGATTTGATTGCTCCCTGGAAGTCCAGTAGTTGTTTCCGAAGCACATCTGGAGGCATTCTGTGATCTGTGGACCTACAGAGAGTTGATGAAACACAAAAATTGCATCGGCATTGAATACAATAAATACCATGCGGACTTTTCTCCATGGGATTAATATCTTAAACTGTCTACGCTTTGATCGTTCCCTGGAAGACCAGTAGTAGATTCCTAAGCACATCTGGAGGCATTCTGTAATATATGGAGCTTCAGAGTGGTGATGAAACACAAATATAGCATCGGCATTGTATACAATAAGTACCATGCAGAGTTTTCTCCATGGGAGTAATGCCTCAAACTGTCTACGCTTTGATCGATTCCAGGAAGACCAGTAGAAGTTTCCGAAGCACATCTGGAGGCATTCTGTAATCTGTGGACCTACAGAGTGTTGATGAAGCACAAATATTGCATCGTCATTCAATTACAATAAGTACCATGCGGACTTTCCTCCATGGGAGTAATGTCTCAAACTGTCTACGTTTTGATCGTTCCATTGAAGACCGGTAGTAGTTTTCGAAGCGTATCTGGAGGCATTCTGTAATCTGTGGACCTACAGAGTGTTGATGAAACACAAAAATTGCATCGGCATTGAATACAATAAGTACCATGCAAACTTTTCTCCATGGGAGTAATGTCTCAAACTGTCTACGTTTCGATCGTTCCCTGGAAGACCAGTAGTAGTTCCCAAAACACATCTGGGCTCATTCAGGAATCTGTGGACCTACAGGATGTTGATGAAACACAAAAATTGCATCGACATTGAATACAATAAGTTCCATGCGGACTTTTCTAGACGGGAGTAATGTCTCAAACTGTCTACGCTTTTATCGTTCCCTGGAAGACCAGTAGTAGTTTCCGAAGCATATCTGGAGGCATTCTGTAATCTGTGGACTTACAGAGTGTTGATGAAACACAAAAATTGCATCGGCATTGAATACAATAAGTACCATGCAAACTTTTCTCCATGGGAGTAATGTCTCAAACTGTCTACGATTTGATCGTTCCCTGGAAGATTAGTAGTAGTTTCCGAAGCACATCTGGAGGCATTCTGTAATCTGTGGACCTACAGAGTGTTGATGAAACACAAAATTTGCGTCGGCATTGAATACAATAAGTACCATGCGGACTTTTCTCCATGGGAGTAATGTCACAAACTGTCTACGTTTTGATCGTTCGATGGAAGACCAGTAGTAGTTTCCGAAGCGCATCTGGAGGCATTCTGTAATCTGTGGACCTACAGAGTGTTGATGAAACACAAAAATTGCATCGGCATTGAATACAATAAGTACCATGCAAACTTTTCTCCATGGGAGTAATGTCTCAAACTGTCTACGTTTCGATCTTTCCCTGGAGGCCAGTAGTAGTTTCCAAAGCACATCTGGGGGCATTCTGGAATCTGTGGACCTACAGGATGTTGATGAAACGCAAAAATTGCCTCGACATTGAATACAATAAGTTCCATGCGGACTTTTCTCCACGGGAGTAATGTCTCAAACTGTCTACGATTTGATTGCTCCCTGGAAGACCAGTAGTTGTTTCCGAAGCACATCTGACGGCATTGTGTGGTCTGTGGACCTACAGAGAGTTCATGAAACACAAAAATTGCATCGGCATTGAATACAATAAATACCATGCGGACTTTCTCCATGGGAGTAATATCTTAAACTGTCTACGATTTGATCGTTCCCTGGAAGACCAGTAGTAGTTTCCGAAGCACATCTGGAGGCATTCTGTAATATATGGAGCTTCAGAGTAGTGATGAAACACAAATATAGCATCGGCATTGTATACAATAAGTACCATGCGGACTTTTCTCCATGGGGGTAATCCCTTAAACTGTCTACGCTTTGGTCGTTCCCTGGAATACCAGTAGTAGTTTGCAAAGCACATCTGGAGGCATTCTGGAATCTGTGGACCTACAGAGTGTTGATGAAACAAAAAAATTGTATCGGCATTGAATACAATAAGTACCATGCGGACTTTTCTCCATGAGAGTAATTTCTCAAAGTGTCTACGCTTTGATCGATTCCAGGAAGACAAGTAGTAGTTTCCGAAGCACATCTGGAGGCATTCTGTAATCTGTGGACCTACAGTGTGTTGATGAAACACAAAAATTTCATCGGCATTGAATACAATAAGTACCATGAGGACTTTTCTCCATAGGAGAATTGTCTCAAACTGTCTACGCTTTGATCGTTGCCTGGAAGACCAGTAGTAGTTTCCGAAGCACATCTGGAGCCATTCTATAATATTTATACCTACAGAGTGTTAATGAAGCACAAAAATTGCATCGGCATTGTATACAATAAGTACCATGCGTACTTTTCTTAATGAGAGTAATGTCTCAAACTGTCTACGATTTGATCGTTCCCTGGAAGATTAGTAGTAGTTTCCGAAGCACATCTGGAGGCATTCTGTAATCTGTGGACCTACAGAGTGTTGATGAAACACAAAAATTGCAAAGGCATTGAATACAATAAGTACCATGCTGACTTTTCTCCATGGGAGTAATGTCTCAAACTGTCTACGTTTTGATCGTTCCATGGAAGACCAGTAGTAGTTTCCGAAGCGCATCTGGAGGCATTCTGTAATCTGTGGACCTACAGAGTGTTGATGAAACAAAAAAATTGCATCGGTATTTGAATAAAATAAGTACCATGCAAACTTTTCTCCATGGGAGTAATGTCTCAAATTGTCTACTATTTGATTGCTCAATGGAAGACCAGTAGTTGTTTCCGAAGAACATCTGGAGGCATTCTGTGATCTGTGGAAATTCAGAGAGTTGATGAAACACAAAAATTGCATCGGCATTGAATACAATAAATACCATGCGGACTTTTCTCCATGGGAGTAATATCTTAAACTGTCAACGCTTTGATCGTTCCCTGGAAGACCAGTAGTAGATTCCGAAGCACATCAGGAGGCATTCTGTAATATTTGGAGCTTCAGAGTGGTGATGAAACACAAATGTCGCATCGGCATTGTATACAATAAGTACCATGCGGAGTTTTCTCCATGGGAGTAATGTCTCAAACTGTCTACGATTTGATCGATTCCAGGAAGACCAGTAGTAGTTTCCGAAGCACATCTGGAGGCATGCTGTAATCTGTGGACCTACAGAGTGTTGATGAAACACAAAAATTGCATCGGCATTGAATACAATAAGTACCATGCGGACTTTTCTTCATGGGAGTAATGTCTCAAACTGTCTACGATTTGATCGTTCCCTGGAAGATTAGTAGTAGTTTCCGAAGGACATCTGCAGGCATTCTGTAATCTGTGGACCTACAGAGTGTTGATGAAACACAAAAATTGCATCTGCATTGAATACAATAAGTACCATGCGGACTTTTCTCCATGGGAGTAATGTCTCAAACTGTCTACGTTTTGATCGTTCCATGGAAGACCAGTAGTAGTTTCCGAAGCGCATCTGGAGGCATTCTGTAATCTGTGGACCTACAGAGTGTTGATGACACACAAAAATTGCATCGGCATTGAATACAATAAGTACCATGCAAACTTTTCTGTATGGGAGTAATGTCTCAAACTGTCTACGTTTCGATCGTTCCGTGGAAGACCAGTAGTAGTTTCCAAAGCACATCTGGTGGCATTCAGGAACCTGTGGACCTACAGGATGTTGATGAAAAACACAAAAATTGCATCGACATTGAATACAATAAGTTCCATGCGGACTTTTCTAGACTGGAGTAGTGTCTCAAACTGTCTTCGATTTGATTGCTCCCTGGAAGACCAGTAGTTGTTTCCGAAGCACATCTGTAGGCATTCTGTGATCTGTGGACCTACAGAGAGTTGATGAAAGACAAAAATTGCATCGGCATTGAATACAATTAGTACCATGCGGACTTTTCTCCATTGGAGTAATGTCTCACACTGACTACGCTTTGATCGGTTCCATAAAAACGTGTAGTAGTTTCCGAACCACATCTGGAGGCATGCTGTAAAGTGTGGACCTACAGAGTGTTGATGAAACAAAAAAATTGCTACGGCATGAAATACAATTAGTGCCATGCGGACTTTTCTCCATGGGAGTAATGTCTCAAACTGCCTACGCTTTGATCGTTCCCTGGAAGACCAGTAGTAGTTTCCGAAGCACATCTGGAGGCATTCTGTAATATGTGGACCTACAGATAGTTGATGAAACACAAAAATTGCATCGGCATTGCATACGATAAGTACCATGCGGAATTTTCTCCATGGGAGTAATGTCTCTATCTGTCTTCGCATTCATAGATTCCTGGAAGACCAGTAGTAGTTTCCGAAGCACATCTGGAATCATTCTATAAACTGTGGACACTCAGATTGTTGATGAAACACAGAAAGTACATCGGTATTAAATACTACAGGCACCATGCGGACTTTTCTCCATGGGAGTAATGTCTCAAACTGTCTACGTTTCGATCTTTCCCTGGAAGACCAGTAGTAGTTAAAAAGAGAACATCTGCGGGCATTCAGGAATCTGTAGACCTACAGGATGTTGATGAAACACAAAAATTGCATCGACATTGAATACAATAAGTTCCATGCGGACTTTTCTAGACGGGAGTAGTGTCTCAAACTGTCTACGATTTGATTGCTTCCTGGAAGACCAGTAGTTGTTTCCGAAGCACATCTGTAGGCATTCTGTGATCTGTGGACCTACAGAGAGTTGATGAAACACAAAAATTGCATCGGCATTGAATACAATAGATTCCATGCGGACTTTTCTCCATGTGAGTAATATCTTAAACTGTCTACGCTTTGATCGTTCCCTGGATGACCAGTAGTGGATTCCGAAGCACATCTGGAGGAATTCTGTAATATATGGAGCTTCAGAGTGTTGATGAAACACCAATATAGCATCGGCATTGTATACAATAAGTACCATGCGGAGTTTTCTCCATGGGAGTAATGCCTCAAACTGTCTACACTTTGATCGTTCCCTGGAAGACCAGTAGTAGTTTCCGAAGCACATCTGGAGGCATTCAGTAATCTGTGGACCTACAGAGTGTTGATGAAACACAAAAATTGCATCGGCATTGACTACAATAAGTAACATGCGGACTTTTCTCCATGGGAGAATTGTCTCAAACTGTCTACGCTTTCATCGATTCCAGGAAGACCAGTAGTAGTTTCCGAAGCACATCTGGAGGCATGCAGTAATCTGTGGACCTACAGAGTGCTGATGAAACACAAAAACTGCATCGGCATTGAATACAATAAGTACCATGCGGACTTTTCCCCATGGGAGTAATGTCTCAAACTGTCTACGTTTTGATCGTTCCATGGAAGACTAGTAGTAGTTTCCGAAGCGCATCTGGAGGCATTTTGTAATCTGTGGACCTACAGAGTGTTGATGACACACAAAAATTGCATCGGCATTGAATACAATAAGTACCATGCAAACTTTTCTCCATGGGAGTAATGTCTCAAACTGTCTACGTTTCGATCGTTCCGTGGAAGACCAGTAGTAGTTTCCAAAGCACATTTGGGGGCATTCAGGAACCTGTGGACCTACAGGATGTTGATGAAACACAAAAATTGCATCGACATTGAATGCAATAAGTTCCATGCGGAGTTTTCTAGACGGGAGTAATGTCTCAAACTGCCTACGATTTGATTGCTCCCTGGAAGACCATTATTTGTTTCCGAAGCACATCTGGAGGCATTCTGTGATCTGTGGACCTACAGAGAGTTGATGAAACACAAAAATTGCAAAGGCATTGAATACAATAAGTACCATGGGGACTTCTCTTCATGGGAGTAATGTCTCAAACTGTCTACGTTTCGATCTTTCCCTGGAAGACCAGTAGTAGTTTCCAAAGTTCATCTGGGTACATTCAGGAATCTGTAGACCTACAGGATGTTGATGAAACACAAAAATTGCATCGACATTGAATACAATAAGTTCCACGCGGATTTTTCTAGATGGAGTAATGTCTCAAACTGTCTACGAATTGATTGCTCCCTGTAGACCAGTAGTTGTTTCCGAAGCACATCTGGAGGCATTCTGTAATCTGTAGACCTACAGAGTATTGATGAAGCACTAAAATTGCGTCGGCATTGAATACAATAAGTACCATGCGGACTTTTCCCAATGAGAGTAATTTCTCAAACTGTCTACGCTTTGATCGATTCCAGGAAGACCAGTAGTAGTTTCCGAAGCACATCTGGAGGCATGCTGAAATCTGTGGACCTACAGAGTGTTGTTGAAACACAAAAATTGCATCGGCATTGAATACAATAAGTACCATGGGGACTTTTCTCCATGGGAGTAATGTCTCAAACTGTCTACGTTTAGAACGTTCCCTGGAAGACCAGTAGTAGTTTCCAAAGCACATCTGGGGGCATTCAGGAATCTGTGGACCTACAGGATGTTGAGGAAACACAAAAATTGCATCTACATTGAATACAATAAGTTCCATGCGGACTTTTCTCCACGGGAGTAATGTCTCAAACTGTCTACGATTTGATCGTTCCCTGGAAGATTAGTAGTAGTTTCCGAAGCACATCTGGAGGCATTCTGTAATCTGTGGACCTACAGAGTGTTGATGAAACACAAATATTGCATCGTCATTCAATACAATAAGTACCATGCGGACTTTTCTTCATGTGAGTAATGTCTCAAACTGTCTACGATTTGATCGTTCCCTGGAAGATTAGTAGTAGTTTCCGAAGTACATCTGGAGGCATTCTGTAATCTATGGCCTTTATGAGTGGTGATGGAACACAAAAATTGCATCAGCATTGAATACGATAAGTACCATGCGGACATTTCTCCATGGGAGTAATGTCTCAAACTGTCTACGATTTGATCGTTCCCTGGAAGATTAGTAGTAGTTTCCGAAGCACATCTGGAGGCATTCTGTAATCTGTGGACCTACAGAGTGTTGATGAAACACAAAAATTGCGTCGGCATTGAATACAATAAGTACCATGCGGACTTTTCTCCATGGGAGTAATGTCTCAAACTGTCTACGTTTTGATCGTTCCATGGAAGACCAGTAGGAGTTTCTGAAGTGCATCTGGAGGCATTCTGTAATCTGTGGACCTACAGCGTTTTGATGAAACACAAAAATTGCATCGGCATTGAATACAATAAGTACCATGCAAACTTTTCTCCATGGGAGTAATGTCTCAAACTGTCTACGTTTCGATCGTTCCCTGGAGGCCAGTAGTAGTTTCCAAAGCACATCTTGGGGGCATTCAGGAATCTGTGGACCTACAGGATGTTGATGAAACGCAAAAATTGCCTCGACATTGAATACAATAAGTTCCATGCGGACTTTTCTCCACAGGAGTAATGTCTCAAACTGTCTACGATTTGATTGCTCCCTGGAAGACCAGTATTTGTTTCCGAAGCACATCTGGAGGCATTCTGTGATCTGTGGACCTACAGAGAGTTGATGAAACACAAAAATTGCATCGACATTGAATACAATAAGTACCATGCGGACTTTTCTACATGGGAGTAATATCTTAAACTGTCTACGCTTTGATCGTTCCCTGGAAGACCAGTAGTAATTTCCGAAGCACATCTGGAGGCATTCTGTAATATATGGAGCTTCAGAGTGGTGATGAAACACAAATATAGCATCGGCATTGTATACATTAAGTACCATGCGGACTTTTCTCCATGGGAGTAATGCCTCAAACTGTCTACGCTTTGATCGTTGCCTGGAAGACCAGTAGTAGTTTCCGAAGCACATCTGGAGGCATTCTATAATATATATACCTACAGAGTGTTGATGAAGCACAACAATTGCATCGGCATTGTATACAATAAGTACCATGCGGACTTTTCTTAATGAGAGTAATGTCTCAAACTGTCTACGATTTGTTCGTTCCCTGGAAGACCAGTAGTAGTTTCCGAAGCATATCTGGAGGCATTCTGTAATCTGTGGACTTACAGAGTGTTGATGAAACACAAAAATTGCATCGGCATTGAATACAATAAGTACCATGCAAACTTTTCTCCATGGGAGTAATGTCTCAAACTGTCTACGTTTCGATCGTTCCCTGGAAGACCAGTAGTAGTTCCCAAAACACATCTGGGCTCATTCTGGAATCTGTGGACCTACAGGATGTTGATGAAACACAAAAATTGCATCGACATTGAATACAATAAGTTCCATGCGGACTTTTCTAGACGGGAGTAATGTCTCAAACTGTCTACGCTTTGATCGTTCCCTGGAAGACCAGTAGTAGTTTCCGAAGCATATCTGGAGGCATTCTGTAATCTGTGGACTTACAGAGTGTTGATGAAACACAAAAATTGCATCGGCATTGAATACAATAAGTGCCATGCAAACTTTTCTCCATGGGAGTAATGTCTCAAACTGTCTACGATTTGATCGTTCCCTGGAAGATTAGTAGTAGTTTCCGAAGCACATCTGGAGGCATTCTGTAATCTGTGAACCTACAGAGTGTTGATGAAACACAAAATTTGCGTCGGCATTGAATACAATAAGTACCATGCGGACTTTTCTCCATGGGAGTAATGTCACAAACTGTCTACGTTTTGATCGTTCCATGGAAGACCAGTAGTAGTTTCCGAAGCGCATCTGGAGGCATTCTGTAATCTGTGGACCTACAGAGTGTTGATGAAACACAAAAATTGCATCGGCATTGAATACAATAAGTACCATGCAAACTTTTCTCCATGGGAGTAATGTCTCAAACTGTCTACGTTTCGATCTTTCCCTGGAGGCCAGTAGTAGTTTCCAAAGCACATCTGGGGGCATTCAGGAATCTGTGGACCTACAGGATGTTGATGAAACGCAAAAATTGCCTCGACATTGAATACAATAAGTTCCATGCGGACTTTTCTACACGGGAGTAATGTCTCAAACTGTCTACGATTTGATTGCTCCCTGGAAGACCAGTAGTTGTTTCCGAAGCACATCTGGCGGCATTGTGTGATCTGTGGACCTACAGAGTGTTGATGAAACACAAAAATTGCATCGGCATTGAATACAATAAGTACCATGCAAACTTTTCTCCATGGGAGTAATGTCTCAAACTGTCTACGTTTCGATCGTTCCCTGGAAGACCAGTAGTAGTTCCCAAAACACATCTGGGCTCATTCTGGAATCTGTGGACCTACAGGATGTTGATGAAACACAAAAATTGCATCGACATTGAATACAATAAGTTCCATGCGGACTTTTCTAGACGGGAGTAATGTCTCAAACTGTCTACGCTTTGATCGTTCCCTGGAAGACCAGTAGTAGTTTCCGAAGCATATCTGGAGGCATTCTGTAATCTGTGGACTTACAGAGTGTTGATGAAACACAAAAATTGCATCGGCATTGAATACAATAAGTGCCATGCAAACTTTTCTCCATGGGAGTAATGTCTCAAACTGTCTACGATTTGATCGTTCCCTGGAAGATTAGTAGTAGTTTCCGAAGCACATCTGGAGGCATTCTGTAATCTGTGAACCTACAGAGTGTTGATGAAACACAAAATTTGCGTCGGCATTGAATACAATAAGTACCATGCGGACTTTTCTCCATGGGAGTAATGTCACAAACTGTCTACGTTTTGATCGTTCCATGGAAGACCAGTAGTAGTTTCCGAAGCGCATCTGGAGGCATTCTGTAATCTGTGGACCTACAGAGTGTTGATGAAACACAAAAATTGCATCGGCATTGAATACAATAAGTACCATGCAAACTTTTCTCCATGGGAGTAATGTCTCAAACTGTCTACGTTTCGATCTTTCCCTGGAGGCCAGTAGTAGTTTCCAAAGCACATCTGGGGGCATTCAGGAATCTGTGGACCTACAGGATGTTGATGAAACGCAAAAATTGCCTCGACATTGAATACAATAAGTTCCATGCGGACTTTTCTACACGGGAGTAATGTCTCAAACTGTCTACGATATGATTGCTCCCTGGAAGACCAGTAGTTGTTTCCGAAGCACATCTGGCGGCATTGTGTGATCTGTGGACCTACAGAGAGTTCATGAAACACAAAAATTGCATCGGCATTGAATACAATAAATACCATGCGGACTTTCTCCATGGGAGTAATATCTTAAACTGTCTACGCTTTGATCGTTCCCTGGAAGACCAGTAGTAGTTTCCGAAGCACATCTGGAGGCATTCTGTAATATATGGAGCTTCAGAGTAGTGATGAAACACAAATATAGCATCGGCATTGTATACAATAAGTACCATGCGGACTTTTCTCCATGGGAGTAATGCCTTAAACTGTCAACGCTTTGATCGTTCCCTGGAATACCAGTAGTAGTTTGCAAAGCACATCTGGAGGCATTCTGTAATCTGTGGACCTACAGAGTGTTGATGAAACAAAAAAATTGCATCGGCATTGAATACAATAAGTACCATGCGGACTTTTCTCCATGAGAGTAATTTCTCAAAGTGTCTACGCTTTGATCGATTCCAGGAAGACAAGTAGTAGTTTCCGAAGCACATCTGGAGGCATTCTGTAATCTGTGGACCTACAGAGTGTTGATGAAACACAAAAATTTCATCGGCATTGAATACAATAAGTACCATGAGGACTTTTCTCCATAGGAGAATTGTCTCAAACTGTCTACGCTTTGATCGTTGCCTGGAAGACCAGTAGTAGTTTCCGAAGCACATCTGGAGCCATTCTATAATATTTATACCTACAGAGTGTTGATGAAGCACAAAAATTGCATCGGCATTGTATACAATAAGTACCATGCGTACTTTTCTTAATGAGAGTAATGTCTCAAACTGTCTACGATTTGATCGTTCCCTGGAAGATTAGTAGTAGTTTCCGAAGCACATCTGGAGGCATTCTGTAATCTGTGGACCTACAGAGTGTTGATGAAACACAAAAATTGCAAAGGCATTGAATACAATAAGTACCATGCTGACTTTTCTCCATGGGAGTAATGTCTCAAACTGTCTACGTTTTGATCGTTCCATGGAAGACCAGTAGTAGTTTCCGAAGCGCATCTGAGGGCATTCTGTAAACTGTGGACCTACAGAGTGTTGATGAAACAAAAAAATTGCATCGGTATTTGAATAAAATAAGTACCATGCAAACTTTTCTCCATGGGAGTAATGTCTCAAACTGTCTACTATTTGATTGCTCAATGGAAGACCAGTAGTTGTTTCCGAAGCACATCTGGAGGCATTCTGTGATCTGTGGAAATTCAGAGAGTTGATGAAACACAAAAATTGCATCGGCATTGAATACAATAAATACCATGCGGACTTTTCTCCATGGGAGTAATATCTTAAACTGTCAACGCTTTGATCGTTCCCTGGAAGACCAGTAGTAGATTCCGAAGCACATCTGGAGGCATTCTGTAATATTTGGAGCTTCAGAGTGGTGATGAAAAACAAATGTCGCATCGGCATTGTATACAATAAGTACCATGCGGAGTTTTCTCCATGGGAGTAATGTCTCAAACTGTCTACGATTTGATCGATTCCAGGAAGACCAGTAGTAGTTTCCGAAGCACATCTGGAGGCATGCTGTAATCTGTGGACCTACAGAGTGTTGATGAAACACAAAAATTGCATCGGCATTGAATACAATAAGTACCATGCGGACTTTTCTTCATGGGAGTAATGTCTCAAACTGTCTACGATTTGATCGTTCCCTGGAAGATTAGTAGTAGTTTCCGAAGGACATCTGGAGGCATTCTGTAATCTGTGGACCTACAGAGTGTTGATGAAACACAAAAATTGCATCGGCATTGAATACAATAAGTACCATGCGGACTTTTCTCCATGGGAGTAATGTCTCAAACAGTCTACGTTTCGATCGTTCCGTGGAAGACCAGTAGTAGTTTCCAAAGCACATCTGGTGGCATTCAGGATCCTGTGGACCTACAGGATGTTGATGAAAAACACAAAAATTGCATCGACATTGAATACAATAAGTTCCATGCGGACTTTTCTAGACGGGAGTAGTGTCTCAAACTGTCTACGATTCGATTGCTCCCTGGAAGACCAGTAGTTGTTTCCGAAGCACATCTGTAGGCATTCTGTGATCTGTGGACCTACAGAGAGTTGATGAAACACAAAAATTGCATCGGCATTGAATACAATAGATACCATGCGGACTTTTCTCCATGGGAGTAATATCTTAAACTGTCTACGCTTTGATCGTTCCCTGGATGACCAGTAGTGAATTCCGAAGCACATCTGGAGGCATTCTGTAATATATGGAGCTTCAGAGTGTTGATGAAACACCAATATAGCATCGGCATTGTATACAATAAGTACCATGCGGAGCTTTCTTCATGGGAGTAATGCCTCAAACTGTCTACACTTTGATCGTTCCCTGGAAGACCAGTAGTAGTTTCCGAAGCACATCTGGAGGCATTCAGTAATCTGTGGACCTACAGAGTGTTGATGAAACACAAAAATTGCATCGGCATTGACTACAATAAGTAACATGCGGACTTTTCTCCATGGGAGAATTGTCTCAAACTGTCTACGCTTTCATCGATTCCAGGAAGACCAGTAGTAGTTTCCGAAGCACATCTGGAGGCATGCTGTAATCTGTGGACCTACAGAGTGCTGATGAAACACAAAAACTGCATCGGCATTGAATACAATAAGTACCATGCGGACTTTTCCCCATGGGAGTAATGTCTCAAACTGTCTACGTTTTGATCGTTCCATGGAAGACTAGTAGTAGTTTCCGAAGCGCCTCTGGAGGCATTTTGTAATCTGTGGACCTACAGAGTGTTGATGACACACAAAAATTGCATCGGCATTGAATACAATAAGTACCATGCAAACTTTTCTCCATGGGAGTAATGTCTCAAACTGTCTACGTTTCGATCGTTCCGTGGAAGACCAGTAGTAGTTTCCAAAGCACATTTGGGGGCATTCAGGAACCTGTGGACCTACAGGATGTTGATGAAACACAAAAATTGCATCGACATTGAATGGAATAAGTTCCATGCGGAGTTTACTAGACGGGAGTAATGTCTCAAACTGCCTACGATTTGATTGCTCCCTGGAAGACCATTATTTGTTTCCGAAGCACATCTGGAGGCATTCTGTGATCTGTGGACCTACAGAGAGTTGATGAAACACAAAAATTGCATCGGCATTGAATACAATAAATACCATGCGGACTTTTCTAGACGGGAGTAGTGTCTCAAACTGTCTACGATTTGATTGCTCCCTGGAAGACCAGTAGTTGTTTCCGAAGCACATCTGTAGGCATTCTGTGATCTGTGGACCTACAGAGAGTTGATGAAACACAAAAATTGCATCGGCATTGAATACAATTAGTACCATGCGGACTTTTCTCCATTGGAGTAATGTCTCACACTGACTACGCTTTGATCGGTTAAATAAAAACGTGTAGTAGTTTCCGAACCACATCTGGAGGCATGCTGTAAAATGTGGACCTACAGAGTGTTGATGAAACAAAAAAATTGCTACGGCATGAAATACAATTAGTGCCATGCGGACTTTTCTCCATGGGAGTAATGTCTCAAACTGCCTACGCTTTGATCGTTCCCTGGAAGACCAGTAGTAGTTTCCGAAGCACATCTGGAGGCATTCTGTAATATGTGGACCTACAGATAGTTGATGAAACACAAAAATTGCATCGGCATTGCATACAATAAGTACCATGCGGAATTTTCTCCATGGGAGTAATGTCTCTATCTGTCTTCGCATTGATAGATTCCTGGAAGACCAGTAGTAGTTTCCGAAGCACATCTGGAATCATTCTATAAACTGTGGACACTCAGATTGTTGATGAAACACAGAAAGTACATCGGTATTAAATACTACAGGCACCATGCGGACTTTTCTCCATGGGAGTAATGTCTCAAACTGTCTACGTTTCGATCTTTCCCTGGAAGACCAGTAGTAGTTTAAAAGAGAACATCTGGGGGCATTCAGGAATCTGTAGACCTACAGGATGTTGATGAAACACAAAAATTGCATCGACATTGAATACAATAAGTTCCATGCGGACTTTTCTAGACGGGAGTAGTGTCTCAAACTGTCTACGATTCGATTGCTCCCTGGAAGACCAGTAGTTGTTTCCGAAGCACATCTGTAGGCATTCTGTGATCTGTGGACCTACAGAGAGTTGATGAAACACAAAAATTGCATCGGCATTGAATACAATAGATACCATGCGGACTTTTCTCCATGGGAGTAATATCTTAAACTGTCTACGCTTTGATCGTTCCCTGGATGACCAGTAGTGGATTCCGAAGCACATCTGGAGGCATTCTGTAATATATGGAGCTTCAGAGTGTTGATGAAACACCAATATAGCATCGGCATTGTATACAATAAGTACCATGCGGAGTTTTCTTCATGGGAGTAATGCCTCAAACTGTCTACACTTTGATCGTTCCCTGGAAGACCAGTAGTAGTTTCCGAAGCACATCTGGAGGCATTCAGTAATCTGTGGACCTACAGAGTGTTGATGAAACACAAAAATTGCATCGGCATTGACTACAATAAGTAACATGCGGACTTTTCTCCATGGGAGAATTGTCTCAAACTGTCTACGCTTTCATCGATTCCAGGAAGACCAGTAGTAGTTTCCGAAGCACATCTGGAGGCATGCTGTAATCTGTGGACCTACAGAGTGCTGATGAAACACAAAAACTGCATCGGCATTGAATACAATAAGTACCATGCGGACTTTTCCCCATGGGAGTAATGTCTCAAACTGTCTACGTTTTGATCGTTCCATGGAAGACTAGTAGTAGTTTCCGAAGCGCCTCTGGAGGCATTTTGTAATCTGTGGACCTACAGAGTGTTGATGACACACAAAAATTGCATCGGCATTGAATACAATAAGTACCATGCAAACTTTTCTCCATGGGAGTAATGTCTCAAACTGTCTACGTTTCGATCGTTCCGTGGAAGACCAGTAGTAGTTTCCAAAGCACATTTGGGGGCATTCAGGAACCTGTGGACCTACAGGATGTTGATGAAACACAAAAATTGCATCGACATTGAATGGAATAAGTTCCATGCGGAGTTTACTAGACGGGAGTAATGTCTCAAACTGCCTACGATTTGATTGCTCCCTGGAAGACCATTATTTGTTTCCGAAGCACATCTGGAGGCATTCTGTGATCTGTGGACCTACAGAGAGTTGATGAAACACAAAAATTGCATCGGCATTGAATACAATAAATACCATGCGGACTTTTCTCCATGGGAGTAATATCTTAAACTATCTACGCTTTGATCGTTCCCTGGAAGACCAGTAGTAGTTTCCGAAGCACATCTGGAGGCATTCTGTAATATATGGAGCTTCAGAGTGGTGATGAGACAAAAATATAGCATCGGCATTGTATACAATATGTACCATGCGGACTTTTCTCATTGGGAGTAATGCCTCACACTGTCTACGCTTCGATCGTTCAATGGAAGACCAGTAGTACTTTCCGAAGCACATCTGGAGGCATTCTGTAATATATGGAGCTTCAGAGTGGTGATGAAACACAAATATAGCATCGGCATTGTATACAATAAGTACCATGAAGACTTTTCTCCATGGGAGTAATGCCTCAAACTGTCTACGCTTTGATCGTTCAATGGAAGACCAGTAGTAGTTTCCGAAGCACATCTGGAGGCATGGTGTAATCTGTGGCACTACAGAGTGTTGATGAAGCACAAAAATTGCATCGGCATTGAATACAATAAGTACCTTGCGTACTTTTCTCCATTGGAGTAATGTCTCAAACTGTGTACGAATTGATCGATTCCAGGAAGACCAGTAGTAGTTTCCGAAGCACATCTGGAGGCATTCTGTAATCTGTGGACCTACAGAGTGTTGATCAAACACAAAAATTGCATCGGCATTGACTACAATTAGTACCATGCGGACTTTTCTCCATGGGAGAATTGTCTCAAACTGTCTACGCTTTGATCGATTCCAGGAAGACCAGTAGTAGTTTCCGAAGCACATCTGGAGGCATGCTGTAATCTGTGGACCTACAGAGTGTTGATGAAACACAAAAATTGCATCGGCATTGAATACAATAAGTACCATGCAAACTTTTCTCCATGGGAGTAATGTCTCAAACTGTCTACGTTTCGATCGTTCGCTGGAAGACCAGTAGTAGTTCCCAAAACACATCTGGACTCATTCAGGTATCTGTGGACCTACAGGATGTTGATGAAACACAAAAATTGCATCGACATTGAACACAATAAGTTCCATGCGGACTTTTCTAGACGGGAGTAATGTCTCAAACTGTCTACGCTTTGATCGTTCCCTGGAAGACCAGTAGTAGTTTCCGAAGCATATCTGGAGGCATTCTGTAATCTGTGGACTTACAGAGTGTTGATGAAACACAAAAATTGCATCGGCATTGAATACAATAAGTACCATGCGGACTTTTCTCCATGGGAGTAATATCTTAAACTTTCTACGCTTTGATCGTTGCCTGGAAGACCAGTAGTAGTTTCCGAAGTACATCTGGAGGCATTCTGTAATCTATGGACCTTATGAGTGGTGATGGAACACAAAAATTGCATCAGCATTGAATACGATAAGTACCATGCGGACTTTTCTCCATGGAAGTAATGTCTCAAACTGTCTACGATTTGATCGTTCCCTGGAAGATTAGTAGTAGTTTCCGAAGCACATCTGGAGGCATTCTGTAATCTGTGGACCTACAGAGTGTTGATGAAACACAAAATTTGCGTCGGCATTGAATACAATAAGTACCATGCGGACTTTTCTCCATGGGAGTAATGTCTCAAACTGTCTACATTTTGATCGTTCCATGGAAGACCAGTAGTAGTTTCCGTAGCGCATCTGGAGGCATTCTGTAATCTGTGGACCTACAGAGTGTTGATGAAACACAAAAATTGCATCGGCATTGAATACAATAAGTACCATGCAAACTTTTCTCCATGGGAGTAATGTCTCAAACTGTCTACGTTTCGACCTTTCCCTGGAGGCCAGTAGTAGTTTCCAAAGCACATCTGGGGGCATCCAGGAATCTGTGGACCTACAGGATGTTGATGAAACGCAAAAATTGCCTCGACATTGAATACAATAAGTTCCATGCGGACTTTTCACCACGGGAGTAATGTCTCAAACTGTCTACGATTTGGTTGCTCCCTGGAAGACCAGTAGTTGTTTCCGAAGCATATCTGGCGGCATTGTGTGATCTGTGGACCTACAGAGAGTTCATGAAACACAAAAATTGCATCGGCATTGAATACAATAAATACCATGCGGACTTTCTCCATGGGAGTAATATCTTAAACTGTCTACGCTTTGATCGTTCCCTGGAAGACCAGTAGTAGCTTCCGAAGCACATCTGGAGGCATTCTGTAATATATGGAGCTTCAGAGTGGTGATGAAACACAAATATAGCATCGGCATTGTATACAATAAGTACCATGCGGACTTTTCTCCATGGGAGTAATGCCTTAAACTGTCAACGCTTTGATCGTTCCCTGGAAGACCAGTAGTAGTTTGCAAAGCACATCTGGAGGCATTGTGTAATCTGTGGACCTACAGAGTGTTGATGAAACAAAAAAATTGCATCGGCATTGAATACAATAAGTACCATGCGGACTTTTCTCCATGAGAGTAATTTCTGAAAGTGTCTACGCTTTGATCGATTCCAGGAAGGCAAGTAGTAGTTTCCGAAGCACATCTGGAGGCATTCTGTAATCTGTGGACCTACAGAGTGTTGATGAAACACAAAAATTTCATCGGCATTGAATACAATAAGTACCATGAGGACTTTTCTCCATGGGAGAATTGTCTCAAACTGTCTACGCTTTGATCGTTGCCTGGAAGACCAGTAGTAGTTTCCGAAGCACATCTGGAGCCATTCTATAATATTTATACCTACAGAGTGTTGATGAAGCACAAAAATTGCATCGGCATTGTATACAATAAGTACCATGCGTACTTTTCTTAATGAGAATAATGTCTCAAACTGTCTACGATTTGATCGTTCCCTGGAAGATTAGTAGTAGTTTCCGAAGCACATCTGGAGGCATTCTGTAATCTGTGGACCTACAGAGTGTTGATGAAACACAAAAATTGCAAAGGCATTGAATGCAATAAGTACCATGCTGACTTTTCTCCATGGGAGTAATGTCCCAAACTGTCTACGTTTTGATCGTTCCATGGAAGACCAGTAGTAGTTTCCGAAGCGCATCTGGAGGCATTCTGTAATCTGTGGACCTACAGAGTGTTGATGAAACAAAAAAATTGCATCGGTATTTGAATAAAATAAGTACCATGCAAACTTTTCTCCATGGGAGTAATGTCTCAAACTGTCTACTATTTGATTGCTCAATGGAAGACCAGTAGTTGTTTCCGAAGCACATCTGGAGGCATTCTGTGATCTGTGGAAATTCAGAGAGTTGATGAAACACAAAAATTGCATCGGCATTGAATACAATAAATACCATGCGGACTTTTCTCCATGGGAGTAATATCTTAAACTGTCTACGCTTTGATCGTTCCCTGGAAGACCAGTAGTAGATTCCGAAGCACATCTGGAGGCATTCTGTAATATTTGGAGCTTCAGAGTGGTGATGAAACACAAATGTCGCATCGGCATTGTATACAATAAGTACCATGCGGAGTTTTCTCCATGGGAGATATGTCTCAAACTGTCTACGATTTGATCGATTCCAGGAAGACCAGTAGTAGTTTCCGAAGCACATCTGGAGGCATGCTGTAATCTGTGGACCTACAGAGTGTTGATGAAACACAAAAATTGCATCGGCATTGTCTACAATAAGTAACATGCGGACTTTTCTCCATGGGAGAATTGTCTCAAACTGTCTACGCTTTCATCGATTCCAGGAAGACCAGTAGTAGTTTCCGAAGCACATCTGGAGGCATGCTGTAATCTGTGGACCTACAGAGTGCTGATGAAACACAAAAACTGCATCGGCATTGAATACAATAAGTACCTTGCGTACTTTTCTCCATGGGAGTAATGTCTCAAACTGTGTACGAATTGATCGATTCCAGGAAGACCAGTAGTAGTTTCCGAAGGACATCTGGAGGCATTCTGTAATCTGTGGACCTACAGAGTGTTGATGACACACAAAAATTGCATCGGCATTGAATACAATAAGTACCATGCAAACTTTTCTCCATGGGAGTAATGTCTCAAACTGTCCACGTTTCGATCGTTCCGTGGAAGACCAGTAGTAGTTTCCAAAGCACATTTGGGGGCATTCAGGAACCTGTGGACCTACAGGATGTTGATGAAACACAAAAATTGCATCGACATTGAATGCAATAAGTTCCATGCGGAGTTTTCTAGACGGGAGTAATGTCTCAAACTGCCTACGATTTGATTGCTCCCTGGAAGACCATTAGTTGTTTCCGAAGCACATCTGGAGGCATTCTGTGATCTGTGGACCTACAGAGAGTTGATGAAACACAAAAATTGCATCGGCATTGAATTCAATAAATACCATGCGGACTTTTCTCCATGGGAGTAATATCTTAAACTATCTACGGTTTGATCGTTCCCTGGAAGACCAGTAGTAGTTTCCGAAGCACATCTGGAGGCATTCTGTAATATATGGAGCTTCAGAGTGGTGATGAAACAAAAATATAGCATCCGCATTGTATACAATAAGTACCATGCGGACTTTTCTCATTGGGAGTAATGCCTCAAACTGTCTACGCTTTGATCGTTCAATGGAAGACCAGTAGTACTTTCCGAAGCACATCTGGAGGCATTCTGTAATATATGGAGCTTCAGAGTGGTGATGAAACACAAATATAGCATCGGCATTGTATACAAAAAGTACCATGAAGACTTTTCTCCATGGGAGTAATGCCTCAAACTGTCTACGCTTTGATCGTTCCCTGGAAGACCAGTAGTAGTTTCCGAAGCACATCTGGAGGCATGGTGTAATCTGTGGCACTACAGAGTGTTGATGAAGCACAAAGATTGCATCGGCATTGAATACAATAAGTACCTTGCGTACTTTTCTCCATGGGAGTAATGTCTCAAACTGTGTACGAATTGATCGATTCCAGGAAGACCAGTAGTAGTTTCCGAAGCACATCTGGAGGCATTCTGTAATCTGTGGACCTACAGAGTGTTGATGAAACACAAAAATTGCATCGGCATTGACTACAATAAGTACCATGCGGACTTTTCTCCATGGGAGAATTGTCTCAAACTGTCTACGCTTTGATCGATTCCAGGAAGACCAGTAGTAGTTTCCGAAGCACATCTGGAGGCATGCTGTAATCTGTGGACCTACAGAGTGTTGATGAAACACAAAAATTGCATCGGCATTGAATACAATAAGTACCATGCAAACTTTTCTCCATGGGAGTAATGTCTCAAACTGTCTACGTTTCGATCGTTCCCTGGAAGACCAGTAGTAGTTCCCAAAACACATCTGGGCTCTTTCAGGAATCTGTGGACCTACAGGATGTTGATGAAACACAAAAACTGCATCGACATTGAATACAATAAGTTCCATGCGGACTTTTCTAGACGGGAGTAATGTCTCAAACTGTCTACGCTTTGATCGTTCCCTGGAAGACCAGTAGTAGTTTCCGAAGCATATCTGGAGGCATGCTGTAATCTGTGGACCTACAGAGTGCTGATGAAACACAAAAACTGCATCGGCATTGAATACAATAAGTACCTTGCGTACTTTTCTCCATGGGAGTAATGTCTCAAACTGTGTACGAATTGATCGATTCCAGGAAGACCAGTAGTAGTTTCCGAAGGACATCTGGAGGCATTCTGTAATCTGTGGACCTACAGAGTGTTGATGACACACAAAAATTGCATCGGCATTGAATACAATAAGTACCATGCAAACTTTTCTCCATGGGAGTAATGTCTCAAACTGTCCACGTTTCGATCGTTCCGTGGAAGACCAGTAGTAGTTTCCAAAGCACATTTGGGGGCATTCAGGAACCTGTGGACCTACAGGATGTTGATGAAACACAAAAATTGCATCGACATTGAATGCAATAAGTTCCATGCGGAGTTTTCTAGACGGGAGTAATGTCTCAAACTGCCTACGATTTGATTGCTCCCTGGAAGACCATTAGTTGTTTCCGAAGCACATCTGGAGGCATTCTGTGATCTGTGGACCTACAGAGAGTTGATGAAACACAAAAATTGCATCGGCATTGAATTCAATAAATACCATGCGGACTTTTCTCCATGGGAGTAATATCTTAAACTATCTACGGTTTGATCGTTCCCTGGAAGACCAGTAGTAGTTTCCGAAGCACATCTGGAGGCATTCTGTAATATATGGAGCTTCAGAGTGGTGATGAAACAAAAATATAGCATCCGCATTGTATACAATAAGTACCATGCGGACTTTTCTCATTGGGAGTAATGCCTCAAACTGTCTACGCTTTGATCGTTCAATGGAAGACCAGTAGTACTTTCCGAAGCACATCTGGAGGCATTCTGTAATATATGGAGCTTCAGAGTGGTGATGAAACACAAATATAGCATCGGCATTGTATACAAAAAGTACCATGAAGACTTTTCTCCATGGGAGTAATGCCTCAAACTGTCTACGCTTTGATCGTTCCCTGGAAGACCAGTAGTAGTTTCCGAAGCACATCTGGAGGCATGGTGTAATCTGTGGCACTACAGAGTGTTGATGAAGCACAAAGATTGCATCGGCATTGAATACAATAAGTACCTTGCGTACTTTTCTCCATGGGAGTAATGTCTCAAACTGTGTACGAATTGATCGATTCCAGGAAGACCAGTAGTAGTTTCCGAAGCACATCTGGAGGCATTCTGTAATCTGTGGACCTACAGAGTGTTGATGAAACACAAAAATTGCATCGGCATTGACTACAATAAGTACCATGCGGACTTTTCTCCATGGGAGAATTGTCTCAAACTGTCTACGCTTTGATCGATTCCAGGAAGACCAGTAGTAGTTTCCGAAGCACATCTGGAGGCATGCTGTAATCTGTGGACCTACAGAGTGTTGATGAAACACAAAAATTGCATCGGCATTGAATACAATAAGTACCATGCAAACTTTTCTCCATGGGAGTAATGTCTCAAACTGTCTACGTTTCGATCGTTCCCTGGAAGACCAGTAGTAGTTCCCAAAACACATCTGGGCTCATTCAGGAATCTGTGGACCTACAGGATGTTGATGAAACACAAAAACTGCATCGACATTGAATACAATAAGTTCCATGCGGACTTTTCTAGACGGGAGTAATGTCTCAAACTGTCTACGCTTTGATCGTTCCCTGGAAGACCAGTAGTAGTTTCCGAAGCATATCTGGAGGCATTCTGTAATCTGTGGACTTACAGAGTGTTGATGAAACACAAAAATTGCATCGGCATTGTATACAATAAGTACCATGCGTACTTTTCTTAATGAGAATAATGTCTCAAACTGTCTACGATTTGATCGTTCCCTGGAAGATTAGTAGTAGTTTCCGAAGCACATCTGGAGGCATTCTGTAATCTGTGGACCTACAGAGTGTTGATGAAACACAAAAATTGCAAAGGCATTGAATGCAATAAGTACCATGCTGACTTTTCTCCATGGGAGTAATGTCCCAAACTGTCTACGTTTTGATCGTTCCATGGAAGACCAGTAGTAGTTTCCGAAGCGCATCTGGAGGCATTCTGTAATCTGTGGACCTACAGAGTGTTGATGAAACAAAAAAATTGCATCGGTATTTGAATAAAATAAGTACCATGCAAACTTTTCTCCATGGGAGTAATGTCTCAAACTGTCTACTATTTGATTGCTCAATGGAAGACCAGTAGTTGTTTCCGAAGCACATCTGGAGGCATTCTGTGATCTGTGGAAATTCAGAGAGTTGATGAAACACAAAAATTGCATCGGCATTGAATACAATAAATACCATGCGGACTTTTCTCCATGGGAGTAATATCTTAAACTGTCTACGCTTTGATCGTTCCCTGGAAGACCAGTAGTAGATTCCGAAGCACATCTGGAGGCATTCTGTAATATTTGGAGCTTCAGAGTGGTGATGAAACACAAATGTCGCATCGGCATTGTATACAATAAGTACCATGCGGAGTTTTCTCCATGGGAGATATGTCTCAAACTGTCTACGATTTGATCGATTCCAGGAAGACCAGTAGTAGTTTCCGAAGCACATCTGGAGGCATGCTGTAATCTGTGGACCTACAGAGTGTTGATGAAACAAAAAAATCGCATCGGTATTTGAATAAAATAAGTACCATGCAAACTTTTCTCCATGGGAGTAATGTCTCAAACTGTCTACTATTTGATTGCTCAATGGAAGACCAGTAGTTGTTTCCGAAGCACATCTGGAGGCATTCTGTGATCTGTGGAAATTCAGAGAGTTGATGAAACACAAAAATTGCATCGGCATTGAATACAATAAATACCATGCGGACTTTTCTCCATGGGAGTAATATCTTAAACTGTCTACGCTTTGATCGTAACCCGGAAGACCAGTAGTAGATTCCGAAGCACATCTGGAGGCATTCTGTAATATTTGGAGCTTCAGAGTGGTGATGAAACACAAATGTCGCATCGGCATTGTATACAATAAGTACCATGCGGAGTTTTCTCCATGGGAGATATGTCTCAAACTGTCTACGATTTGATCGATTCCAGGAAGACCAGTAGTAGTTTCCGAAGCACATCTGGAGGCATGCTGTAATCTGTGGACCTACAGAGTGTTGATGAAACACAAAAATTGCATCGGCATTGTCTACAATAAGTAACATGCGGACTTTTCTCCATGGGAGAATTGTCTCAAACTGTCTACGCTTTCATCGATTCCAGGAAGACCAGTAGTAGTTTCCGAAGCACATCTGGAGGCATGCTGTAATCTGTGGACCTACAGAGTGCTGATGAAACACAAAAACTGCATCGGCATTGAGTACAATAAGTACCTTGCGTACTTTTCTCCATGGGAGTAATGTCTCAAACTGTGTACGAATTGATCGATTCCAGGAAGACCAGTAGTAGTTTCCGAAGGACATCTGGAGGCATTCTGTAATCTGTGGACCTACAGAGTGTTGATGACACACAAAAATTGCATCGGCATTGAATACAATAAGTACCATGCAAACTTTTCTCCATGGGAGTAATGTCTCAAACTGTCCACGTTTCGATCGTTCCGTGGAAGACCAGTAGTAGTTTCCAAAGCACATTTGGGGGCATTCAGGAACCTGTGGACCTACAGGATGTTGATGAAACACAAAAATTGCATCGACATTGAATGCAATAAGTTCCATGCGGAGTTTTCTAGACGGGAGTAATGTCTCAAACTGCCTACGATTTGATTGCTCCCTGGAAGACCATTAGTTGTTTCCGAAGCACATCTGGAGGCATTCTGTGATCTGTGGACCTACAGAGAGTTGATGAAACACAAAAATTGCATCGGCATTGAATTCAATAAATACCATGCGGACTTTTCTCCATGGGAGTAATATCTTAAACTATCTACGGTTTGATCGTTCCCTGGAAGACCAGTAGTAGTTTCCGAAGCACATCTGGAGGCATTCTGTAATATATGGAGCTTCAGAGTGGTGATGAAACAAAAATATAGCATCCGCATTGTATACAATAAGTACCATGCGGACTTCTCTCATTGGGAGTAATGCCTCAAACTGTCTACGCTTTGATCGTTCAATGGAAGACCAGTAGTACTTTCCGAAGCACATCTGGAGGCATTCTGTAATATATGGAGCTTCAGAGTGGTGATGAAACACAAATATAGCATCGGCATTATATACAAAAAGTACCATGAAGACTTTTCTCCATGGGAGTAATGCCTCAAACTGTCTACGCTTTGATCGTTCCCTGGAAGACCAGTAGTAGTTTCCGAAGCACATCTGGAGGCATGGTGTAATCTGTGGCACTACAGAGTGTTGATGAAGCACAAAGATTGCATCGGCATTGAATACAATAAGTACCTTGCGTACTTTTCTCCATGGGAGTAATGTCTCAAACTGTGTACGAATTGATCGATTCCAGGAAGACCAGTAGTAGTTTCCGAAGCACATCTGGAGGCATTCTGTAATCTGTGGACCTACAGAGTGTTGATGAAACACAAAAATTGCATCGGCATTGACTACAATAAGTACCATGCGGACTTTTCTCCATGGGAGAATTGTCTCAAACTGTCTACGCTTTGATCGATTCCAGGAAGACCAGTAGTAGTTTCCGAAGCACATCTGGAGGCATGCTGTAATCTGTGGACCTACAGAGTGTTGATGAAACACAAAAATTGCATCGGCATTGAATACAATAAGTACCATGCAAACTTTTCTCCATGGGAGTAATGTCTCAAACTGTTTACGTTTCGATCGTTCCCTGGAAGACCAGTAGTAGTTCCCAAAACACATCTGGGCTCATTCAGGAATCTGTGGACCTACAGGATGTTGATGAAACGCAAAAATTGCCTCGACATTGAATACAATAAGTTCCATGCGGACTTTTCACCACGGGAGTAATGTCTCAAACTGTCTACGATTTGATTGCTCCCTGGAAGACCAGTAGTTGTTTCCGAAGCATATCTGGCGGCATTGTGTGATCTGTGGACCTACAGAGAGTTCATGAAACACAAAAATTGCATCGGCATTGAATACAATAAATACCATGCGGACTTTCTCCATGGGAGTAATATCTTAAACTGTCTACGCTTTGATCGTTCCCTGGAAGACCAGTAGTAGCTTCCGAAGCACATCTGGAGGCATTCTGTAATATATGGAGCTTCAGAGTGGTGATGAAACACAAATATAGCATCGGCATTGTATACAATAAGTACCATGCGGACTTTTCTCCATGGGAGTAATGCCTTAAACTGTCTACGCTTTGATCGTTCCCTGGAAGACCAGTAGTAGTTTGCAAAGCACATCTGGAGGCATTCTGTAATCTGTGGACCTACAGAGTGTTGATGAAACAAAAAAATTGCATCGGCATTGAATACAATAAGTTCCATGCGGACTTTTCTCCATGAGAGTAATTTCTCAAAGTGTCTACGCTTTGATCGATTCCAGGAAGACAAGTAGTAGTTTCCGAACCCACTGGAGGCACTCTGTAATCTGTGGACCTACAGAGTGTTGATGAAACACAAAAATTGCAAAGGCATTGAATACAATAAGTACCATGCTGACTTTTCTCCATGGGAGTAATGTCCCAAATAGTCTACGTTTTGATCGTTCCATGGAAGACCAGTAGTAGTTTCCGCAGCGCATCTGGAGGCATTCTGTAATCTGTGGACCTACAGAGTGTTGATGAAACAAAAAAATTGCATAGGTATTTGAATAAAATAAGTACCATGCAAACTTTTCTCCATGGGAGTAATGTCTCAAACTGTCTACTATTTGATTGCTCAATGGAAGACCAGTAGTTGTTTCCGAAGCACATCTGGAGGCATTCTGTGATCTGTGGAAATTCAGAGAGTTGATGAAACACAAAAATTGCATCGGCATGGAATACAATAAATACCATGCGGACTTTTCTTCATGGGAGTAATATCTTAAACTGTCTACGCTTTGATCGTTCCCTGGAAGACCAGTAGTAGATTCCGAAGCACATCTGGAGGCATTCTGTAATATTTGGAGCTTCAGAGTGGTGATGAAACACAAGTGTCGCATCGGCATTGTATACAATAAGTACCATGCGGAGTTTTCTCCATGGGAGATATGTCTCAAACTGTCTACGATTTGATCGATTCCAGGAAGACCAGTAGTAGTTTCCGAAGCACATCTGGAGGCATGCTGTAATCTGTGGACCTTCAGAGTGTTGATGAAACACAAAAATTGCATTGGCATTGAATACAATAAGTACCATGCGGACTTTTCTCCATGGGAGTAATGTCTCAAACTGTCTACGTTTTGATCGTTCCATGGAAGACCAGTAGTAGTTTCCGAAGCGCATCTGGAGGCATTCTGTAATCTGTGGACCTACAGAGTGTTGATGACACACAAAAATTGCATCGACATTGAATACAATAAGTTCCATGCGGACTTTCCTAGACGGGAGTAATGTCTCAAACTGTCTACGATTTAATAGTTCTCTGGAAGACCAGTAGTTGTTTCCGAAGCACATCTGGAGGCATTCTCTGATCTGTCTACCTACAGAGAGTTGATGAAACACAAAAATTGCTTCGGCATTGAATACAATAAGTACCATGGGGACTTTTCTCAATGGGAGTAATGTCTCAAACTGTCTACGTTTTGATCGTTCCCTGGAAGACCAGTAGTAGTTTCCGAAGCCCATCTGGATGCATTCTGTAATCTATGGAGCTTATGAGTGGTGATGGAACACAAAATTTGCATCGGCATTGTATACGATAAGTACCATGCGGACTTTCCTCCATGGGAGTAATGTCTCAAACTGTCTACGTTTTGATCGTTCCCTAGAAGGCCAGTAGTAGTTTCCGAAGCACATCTGGAGAAATTTTGTAATTTGTGGACCTACAGAGTGTTGATGAAACACAAAAATTGCATCGGCATTGAATACAATTAGTACCATGCGGACTTTTCTCCATTGGAGTAATGTCTCACACTGACTACGCTTTGATCGGTTCCATAAAAACGTGTAGTAGTTTCCGAAGCACATCTGGAGGCATGCTGTAAAATGTGGACCTACAGAGTGTTGATGAAACAAAAAAATTGCTACGGCATTAAATACAATTAGTGCCATGCGGACTTTTCTCCATGGGAGTAATGTCTCAAACTGTCTACGCTTTGATCGTTCCCTGGAAGACCAGTAATAGTTTACGAAGCACATCTGGAGGCATTCTGTAATATGTGGACCTACAGATAGTTGATGAAACACTAAAATTGCATCGGCATTGCATACAATAAGTACCATGCGGAATTTTCTCCATGGGAGTAATGTCTCTATCTGTCTTCGCATTGATAGATTCCTGGAAGACCAGTAGTAGTTTCCGAAGCACATCTGGAATCATTCTATAAACTGTGGACACTCAGATTGTTGATGAAACGCAGAAAGTACATCGGTATTAAATACTACGGGCACCATGCGGACTTTTCTCCATGGGAGTAATGTCTCAAACTGTCTACGTTTCGATCTTTCCCTGGAAGACCAGTAGTAGTTTAAAAAAGAACATCTGGGGGCATTCAGGAATCTGTAGACCTACAGGATGTTGATGAAACACAAAAATTGCATCGACATTGAATACAATAAGTTCCATGCGGACTTTTCTAGACGGGAGTGGTGTCTCAAATTGTCTACGATTTGATTGCTCCCTGGAAGACCAGTAGTTGTTTCCGAAGCACATCTGGAGGCATTCTGTGATCTGTGGACCTACAGAGAGTTGATGAAACACAAAAATTGCATCGGCATTGAATACAATAGATACCATGCGGACTTTTCTCCATGGGAGTAATATCTTAAACTGTCTACGCTTTGATCGTTCCCTGGAAGACCAGTAGTAGATTCCGAAGCACATCTGGAGGCATTCTGTAATATATGGAGCTTCAGAGTGTTGATGAAACACCAATATAGCATCGGCATTGTATACAATAAGTACCATGCGGAGTTTTCTCCATGGGAGAATTGTCTCAAACTGTCTACGCTTTCATCGATTCCAGGAAGACCGGTAGTAGTTTCCGAAGCACATCTGGAGGCATGCTGTAAACTGTGGACCTACAGAGTGCTGATGAAACACAAAAACTGCATCGGCATTGAATACAATAAGTACCATGCGGACTTTTCCCCATGGGAGTAATGTCTCAAACTGTCTACGTTTTGATCGTTCCATGGAAGACTAGTAGTAGTTTCCGAAGCGCATCTGGAGGCATTTTGTAATCTGTGGACCTACAGAGTGTTGATGACACACAAAAATTGCATCGGCATTGAATACAATAAGTACCATGCAAACTTTTCCCCATGGGAGTAATGTCTCAAACTGTCTACGTTTCGATCGTTCCGTGGAAGACCAGTAGTAGTTTCCAAAGCACATTTGGGGGCATTCAGGAACCTGTGGAACTACAGGATGTTGATGAAACACAAAAATTGCATCGACATTGAATGCAATAAGTTCCATGCGGAGTTTTCTAGACGAGAGTAATGTCTCAAACTGCCTACGATTTGATTGCTCCCTGGAAGACCATTAGTTGTTTCCGAAGCACATCTGGAGGCATTCTGTGATCTGTGGACCTACAGAGAGTTGATGAAACACAAAAATTGCATCGGCATTGAATACAATAAATACCATGCGGACTTTTCTCCATGGGAGTAATATCTTAAACTATCTACGCTTTGATCGTTCCCTGGAAGACCAGTAGTAGTTTCCGAAGCACATCTGGAGGCATTCTGTAATATATGGAGCTTCAGAGTGGTGATGAAACAAAAATATAGCATCGGCATTGTATACAATAAGTACCATGCGGACTTTTCTCATTGGGAGTAATGCCTCAAACTGTCTACGCTTTGATCGTTCAATGGAAGACCAGTAGTACTTTCCGAAGCACATCTGGAGGCATTCTGTAATATATGGAGCTTCAGAGTGGTGATGAAACACAAATATAGCATCGGCATTGTATATAATAAGTACCATGAAGACTTTCCTCCATGGGAGTAATGCCTCAAACTGTCTACGCTTTGATCGTTCCCTGGAAGACCAGTAGTAGTTTCCGAAGCACATCTGGAGGCATTCTGTAATCTGTGGACCTACAGAGTGTTGATGAAACACAAAAATTGCATCGGCATTGACTACAATAAGTACCATGCGGACTTTTCTCCATGGGAGAATTGTCTCAAACTGTCTACGCTTTGATCGATTCCAGGAAGACCAGTAGTAGTTTACGAAGCACATCTGGAGGCATGCTGTAATCTGTGGACCTACAGAGTGTTGATGAAACACAAAAATTGCATCGGCATTGAATACAATAAGTACCATGCGGACTTTTCTTCATGGGAGTAATGTCTCAAACTGTCTACGATTTGATCGTTCCCTGGAAGATTAGTAGTAGTTTCCTAAGCACATCTGGAGGCATGCTGTAATCTGTGGACCTACCGAGTGTTGATGAAACACAAAAATTGCATCGGCATTCAATACAATAAGTACCATGCGGACTTTTCTCCATGGGAGTAATGTCCTAACTGTCTACGTTTTAATCGTTCCATGGAAGACCAGTAGTAGTTTCCGAAGCGCATCTGGAGGCATTCTGTAATCTGTGGACCCACAGAGTGTTGATGACACACAAAAATTGCATCGGCATTGAATACAATAAGTACCACGCTAACTTTTCTCAATGGGAGTAATGTCTCAAACTGTCTACGTTTCGATCGTTGCGTGGAAGACCAGTAGTAGTTTCCAAAGCACATTTGGTGGCATTCAGGAACCTGTGGACCTACAGGATGTTGATGAAACACAAAAATTGCATCGACATTGACTACAATAAGTTCCATGCGGACTTTTCTAGACGGGAGTAATGTCTCAAACTGTCTACGATTTGATCGATTCCAGGAAGACTAGTAGTAGTTTCCGAAGCACATCTGGAGGCATGCTGTAATCTGTGGACCTACAGAGTGTTGATGAAACACAAAAATTGCATCTGCATTGAATAGAATAAAAACCATGCGGACTTTTCTTCATGGGAGTAATGTCTCAAACTGTCTACGATTTGATCAATCCCTGGAAGATTAGTAGTAGTTTCCGAAGCACATCTGGAGGCAATCTGTAGTCTGTGGACCTACAGAGTGTTGCTGAAACACAAAAATTGCATCGGCATTGAATACAATAAATACCATGCGGACTTTTCTCCATGGGAGTAATGTCTTAAACTGTCTACGCTTTGATCTTTCCCTGGAAGACCAGTAGTAGTTTCCGAAGCACATATGGAGGCATTCTGTATTATATGGAGCTTCAGAGAGGTGATGAAACAAAATATAGCATCGGCATTGTATAAAATAAGTACCATGCGGAATTTTCTCTATGGGAGAATTGTCTCAAACTGTCTACGCTTTAATCGATTCCAGGAAGACCATTAGTAGTTTCCGAAGCACATCTGGAAGCATGCTGTAATCTGTGGACCTACAGAGTGTTGATGAAACACAAAAATTGCATCGGCATTGAATACAATAAGTACCATGGGGACTTTTCTCCATGGGAGTAATGTCTCAAACTGTCTACGTTTTGATCGTTCCCTGGAAGACCAGTAGTAGTTTCCGAAGCACATCTGGAGGCATTCTGTAGTCTATGGAGCTTATGAGTGGCGATGGAACACAAAATTTGCATCGGCATTGTATACGATAAGTACCATGCGGACTTTTCTCCATGGGAGTAATGTTTCAAACTGTCTACGTTATGATCGTTCCCTAGAAGGCCAGTAGTAGTTTCCGAAGCACATCTGGAGGCATTTTGTAATTTGTGGATCCACAGATAGTTGATGAAACACAAAAATTGCTTCGGCATTGCATACAATTAGTACCATGCGGACTTTTCTCCATGGGAGTAATATCTTAAACTATCTACGCTTTGATCGTTCCCTGGAAGACCAGTAGTAGTTTCCGAAGCACATCTGGAGGCATTCTGTAATCTGTGGACCTACAGAGTGTTGATGAAACACAAAAATTGCATCGGCATTGACTACAATAAGTACCATGCGGACTTTTCTCCATAGGAGAATTGTCTCAAACTGTCTACGTATTGATCGATTCCAGGAAGACCTGTAGTAGTTTCCGAAGCACATCTGGAGGCATTCTGTAATGTATGGAGTTTCAGAGTGGTGATGAAACTCAAATATAGCATCGGAATTGTATACAATAAGTACCATGCGGACTTTTCTCATTGGGAGTAATGCCTCAAACTGTCTACGCTTTGATCGGTCCCTGGAAGACCAGTAGTTGTTTCCGAAGCACATCTGGAGGCATGCTGTAATCTGTGGACCTACAGAGTGTTGATGAAACACAAAAATTGCATCGGCATTCAATACAATAAGTACAATACGGACTTTTCTCCATGGGAGTAATGTCCTAACTGTCTACGTTTTGATCGTTCCATGGAAGACCAGTAGTAGTTTGCGAAGCGCATCTGGAGGCATTCTGTAATCTGTGGACCTACAGAGTGTTGATGACACACAAAAATTGCATCGGCATTGAATACAATAAGTACCACGATAACTTTTCTCCATGGGAGTAATGTCTCAAACTGTCTACGTTTCGATCGTTGCGTGGAAGACCAGTAGTAGTTTCCAAAGCACATTTGGAGGCATTTAGGAACCTGTGGACCTACAGGATGTTGATGAAACACAAAAATTGCATCGATATTGAATGCAATAAGTTCCATGCGGACTTTTCTAGACGGGAGTAATGTCTCAAACTGTCTACGCTTTGACCGATTCCAGGAAGACTAGTAGTAGTTTCCGAAGCACATCTGGAGGCATGCTGTAATCTGTGGACCTACAGAGTGTTGATGAAACACAAAAATTGCATCGGCATTGAATACAATAAAAACCATGCGGACTTTTCTTCATGGGAGTAATGTCTCAAACTGTCTACGTTTTGATTGTTCCCTGGAAGACCAGTAGTAGTTTCCGAAGCACATCTGGAGGCATTCTATAGTCTATGGAGCTTATGAGTGGCGATGGAACACAAAATTTGCATCGGCATTGTATACGATAAGTACCATGCGGACTTTTCTCCATGGGAGTAATGTTTCAAACTGTCTACGTTATGATCGTTCCCTAGAAGGCCAGTAGTAGTTTCCGAAGCACATCTGGAGGCATTTTGTAATTTGTGGACCTACAGAGTGTTGATGAAACACAAAAATTGCATCGGCATTGAATACAATTAGTACCATGCGGACTTTTCTCCATGGGAATAATGTCTCACACTGACTACGCTTTGATCGATTCCAGAAAAACCTGTAGTAGTTTCCGAAGCACATCTGGGGGCATTCTGGAATCTGTGGACCTCTAGGATATTGATGAAACACAAAAATTCCATCAGCATTGAATACAATAAGTTCCATGCGGACTTTTCTCCACGGGAGTAATGTCGCAAACTGTCCACGTTTTGATCGTTCCCTGGAAGACCAGTAGTAGTTTAACAAGCACTTCTGGGGGCATTCAGGAATCTGTGGACCTACAGGATGTTGATGAAACACAAAAATTGCATCGACATTGAATACAATAAGTTCCATGCGGACTTTTCTCCATGGGAGTAATGTCTCAAACTGTCTACGATTTGATTGCTCCCTGGAAGACCAGTAGTAGATTCCGAAGCACATCTGGAGGCATTCTGTAAAATATTGAGCTTCAGAGTGTTGATGAAACACCAATATAGCATCGGCATTGTATACAATAAGTACCATGCGGAGTTTTCTCCATGGGAGTAATGCCTCAAAGTGTCTACGCTTTGATCGTTCCCTGGAAGACCAGTAGTAGTTTCCGAAGCACATCTGGAGGCATTCTGTAATCTGTGGACCTACAGAGTGTTGATGAAACACAAAAATTGCATCGGCATTGACTACAATAAGTACCATGCGGACTTTTCTCCATGGGAGAATTATCTCAAACTGTCTACGCTTTGATCGATTCCAGGAAGACCAGTAGTAGTTTCCGAAGCACATCTGGAGGCATTCTGTAATCTGTGGACCTACAGAGTGCTGATGAAACACAAAAACTGCATCGGCATTGAATACAATAAGTACCATGCGGACTTATCCCCATGGGAGTAATGTTTCAAACTGTCTACGTTTTGATCGTTCCATGGAAGACTAGTAGTAGTTTCCGAAGCGCATCTGGAGGCATTTTGTAATCTGTGGACCTACAGAGTGTTGATGACACACAAAAATTGCATCGGCATTGAATACAATAAGTACCATGCAAACTTTTCTCCATGGGAGTAATGTCTCAAACTGTCTACGTTCGATCGTTCCGTGGAAGACCAGTAGTAGTTTCCAAAGCACATTTGGGGGCATTTAGGAACCTGTGGACCTACAGGATGTTGATGAAACACAAAAATTGCATCGACATTGAATGCAATAAGTTCCATGCGGACTTTTCTAGACGGGAGTAATGTCTCAAACTGCCTACGATTTGATTGCTCCCTGGAAGACCATTAGTTGTTTCCGAAGCACATCTGGAGGCATTCTCTGATCTGTGGACCTACAGAGAGTTGATGAAACACAAAAATATCATCGGCATTGAATACAATAAATACCATGCGGGCTTTTCTCCATGGGAGTAATATCTTAAACTTTCTACGCTTCGATCGTTCCCTGGAAGACCAGTAGTAGTTTCCGAAGCACATCTGTAGGCATTCTGTAATATATTGAGCTTCAGAGTGGTGATGAAAAATAAATATAGCATCGGCATTGTATACAATAAGTACCATACGGACTTTTCTCCATGGGAGTAATGCCTCAAACTGTCTACGCTTTGATCGTTCCCTGGAAGACCAGTAGTAGTTTCCAAAGCACATCTGGGGGCTTTCAGGAATCTGTGGACCTACAGGATGTTGAGGAAACACAAAAATTGCATCTACATTGAATACAATAAGTTCCATGGGGACTCTTCTCCACGGGAGTAATGTCTCAAACTGTCTACGCATTGATCGATTCCAGGAAGACCAGTAGTAGTTTCCGAAGCACATCTGTACGCATGCTGTGATCTGTGGACCTACAGAGTGTTGATGAAACGCAAAAATTGCATCGGCATTGAATACAATAAGTACCATGGGGACTTTTCTCAATGGGAGTAATGTCTCAAACTGTCTACCTTTTGATCGTTACCTGGAAGACCAGTAGTAGTTTCCGAAGCACATCTGGAGGCATTCTGTAATCTATGGAGCTTATGAGTGGTGATGGAACACAAAATTTGCATCGGCATTGTATACGATAAGTACCATGCGGACATTCCTCCATAGGAGTAATGTCTCAAACTGTCTACGCTTTGATCGTTCCCTGGAAGACCAGTAGTAGTTTCCGAAGCACATCTGGAGGCATTCTGTAATATGTGGGCCTACAGATAGTTGATGAAACACTAAAATTGCATCGGCATTGCGTACAATAAGTACCATGCGGAATTTTCACCATGGGAGTAATGTCTCTATCTGTCTTCGCATTGATCGTTCCCTGGAAGACCAGTAGTAGTTTCCGAAGCACATCTGGAATCATTCTATAAACTGTGGACATTCAGACTGTTGATGAAACACAGAAAGTACATCGGTATTAAATACTACAGGCACCATGCGGACTTTTCTCCATGGGAGTAATGTCTCAAACTGTCTACGTTTCGATCTTTCCCTGGAAGACCAGTAGTAGTTTAAAAAAGAACATCTGGGGGCATTCAGGAATCTGTAGACCTACAGGATGTTGATGAATCACAAAAATGGCATCGACATTGAATACAATAAGTTCCATGCGGACTTTTCTCCATGGGAGTAATGTCTCAAACTGTCTACGATTTGATTGCTCCCTGGAAGACCAGTAGTTGTTTGCCAAGCACATCTGGAGGCATTCTGTGATCTGTGGACCTACAGAGAGTTGATGAAACACAAAAATTGCATCGGTATTGAATACAATAAATAACATGCGGAGTAATATCTTAAACTGTCTACGTTTTGATCGTTCCCTGGAAGACCATTAGTAGTTTCCGAAGCACATCTGGAGGCATTCTGTAATATATGGAGCTTCAGAGTGGTGATGGAACACAAATATAGCATCGGCATTGTATACAATAAGTACCATGCGGACTTTTCTCCATGGGAGTAATGCCTCAAACTGTCTACGCATTGATCGTTCCCTGGAAGACCAGTAGTAGTTTCCGAAGCACATCTGGACGCATGCTGTAATCTGTGGACCTACAGAGTGTTCATGAAGCACAAAATTTGCATTGGCATTGAAAACAATAGGTACCTTGCGGACTTTTCTCCATGGGAGTAATGTCTCAAACTGTGTACGAATTGATCGATTCCAGGAAGACCAGTAGTAGTTTCCGAAGCACGTCTGGAGGCATTCTGTAATCTGTGGACCTACAGAGTGTTGATGAAACACAAAAATTGCATCGGCATTGACTACAATAAGTACCAAGCGGACTTTTCTCCATGGGAGAATTGTCTCAAACTGTCAACGCTTTGATCGATTCCAGGAAGACCAGTAGTAGTTTCCGAAGCACATCTGGAGGCATGCTGTAATCTGTGGACCTACAGAGTGTTGATGAAACACAAAATTTGCATCGGCATTGACTACAATAAGTACCATGCGGACTTTTCTCCATGGGAGAATTGTCTAAAACTGTCTACGCTTCGATCGTTCCCTGGAATACCAGTAGTAGTTTCCGAAGCACATCTGGAGGCATTTTGTAATATATTGAGCTTCAGAGTGGTGATGAAAAACAAATATAGCATCGGCATTGTATACAATAAGTACCAAGCGGACTTTTCTCCATGGGAGTAATGCCTCAAACTGTCTACGCTTTGATCGTTCCCTGGAAGACCAGTAGTAGTTTCCAAAGCACATCTGGGGGCTTTCAGGAATCTGTGGACCTACAGGATGTTGAGGAAACACAAAAATTGCATCTACATTGAATACAATAAGTTCCATGGGGACTTTTCTCCACGGGAGTAATGTCTCAAACTGTCTACGCATTGATCGATTCCAGGAAGACCAGTAGTAGTTTCCGAAGCACATCTGTACGCATGCTGTAATCTGTGGACCTACAGAGTGTTGATGAAATGCAAAAATTGCATCGGCATTGAATACAATAAGTACCATGGGGACTTTTCCCAATGGGAGTAATGTCTCAAACTGTCTACGTTTTGATCGTTCCCTGGAAGACCAGTAGTAATTTCCGAAGCACATCTGGAGGCATTCTGTAATCTATGGAGATTATGAGTGGTGATGGAACACAAAATTTGCATCGGCATTGTATACGATAAGTACCATGCGGACTTTCCTCCATGGTAGTAATGTCTCAAACTGTCTACGTTTTGATCGTTCCCTAGAAGGCCAGTAGTAGTTTTCGAAGCACATCTGGAGAAATTTTGTAATTTGTGGACCTACAGAGTGTTGATGAAACACAAAAATTGCATCGGCATTGAATACAATTAGTACCAATGCGGACTTTTCTCCATGGGAGTAATGTCTCACACTGACTACGCTTTGATCGGTTCCATAAAAACGTGTAGTAGTTTCCGAAGCACATCTGGAGGCATGCTGTAAAATGTGGACCTACTGAGTGTTGATGAAACAAAAAAATAGCTACGGCATTAAATACAATTAGTGCCATGCGGACTTTTCTCCATGGGAGTAATTTCTCAAACTGTCTACGCTTTGATCGTTCCCTGGAAGACCAGTAGTAGTTTCCGAAGCACATCTGGAGGCTTTCTGTAATATGTGGACCTACAGATAGTTGATGAAACAATAAAATTGCATCGGCATTGCATACAATAAGTACCATGCGGAATTTTCTCCATGGGAGTAATGTCTCTATCTGTCTTCGCATTGATAGATTCCTGGAAGACCAGTAGTAGTTTCCGAAGCACATCTGGAATCATTCTATAAACTGTGGACATTCAGATTGTTGATGAAACACAGAAAGTACATCGGTATTAAACACTACAGGCACCATGCGGACTTTTCTCCATGGGAGTAATGTCTCAAACTGTCTACGTTTCGATCTTTCCCTGGAAGACCAGTAGTAGTTTAAAAAAGAACATCTGGGGGCATTCAGGAATCTGTAGACCTACAGGATGTTGATGAAACACAAAAATTGCATCGACATTGAATACAATAAGTTCCATGCGGACTTTTCTAGACGGGAGTAGTGTCTCAAACTGTCTACGATTTGATTGCTCCCTGGAAGACCAGTAGTGGTTTCCGAAGCACATCTGGAGGCATTCTGTGATCTGTGGACCTACAGAGAGTTGATGAAACACAAAAATTGCATCGGCATTGAATACAATAAATACCATGCGGACTTTTCTCCATGGGAGTAATATCTTAAACTGTCTACGCTTTGATCGTTCCCTGGATGACCAGTAGTAGATTCCGAAGCACATCTGGAGGCATTCTGTAATATATGGAGCTTCAGAGTGTTGATGAAACACCAATATAGCACCGGCATTGTATACAATAAGTACCATGCGGAGTTTTCTCCATGGGAGTAATGCCTCAAACTGTCTACGCTTTGATCGTTCCCTGGAAGACCAGTAGTAGTTTCCGAAGCACATCTGGAGGCATTCTGTAATCTGTGGACCTACAGAGTGTTGATGAAACACAAAAATTGCATAGGCATTGACTACAATAAGTACCATGCGGACTTTTCTCCATGGGAGAATTGTCTCAAACTGTCTACGCTTCGATCGATTCCAGGAAGACCATTAGTAGTTTCCAAAGCACATTTGGGGGCATTCAGGAACCTGTGGACCTACAGGATGTTGATGAAACACAAAAATTGCATCGACATTGAATGCAATAAGTTCCATGCGGACTTTTCTAGACGGGAGTAATGTCTCAAACTGCCTACGATTTGATTGCTCCCTGGAAGACCATTAGTTGTTTCCGAAGCACATCTGGAGGCATTCTGTAATATATTGAGCTTCAGAGTGGTGATGAAAAACAAATGTAGCATCGGCATTGTATACAATAAGTACCATGCGGACTCTTCTCCATGGGAGTAATGCCTCAAACTGTCTACGCTTTGATCGTTCCCTGGAAGACCAGTAGTAGTTTCCAAAGCACATCTGGGGGCTTTCAGGAATCTGTGGACCTACAGGATGTTGAGGAAACACAAAAATTGCATCTACATTGAATACAATAAGTTCCATGGGGACTTTTCTCCAAGGGAGTTATGTCTCAACCTGTCTACGCATTGATCGATTCCAGGAAGACCAGTAGTAGTTTCCGAAGCACATCTGTACGCATGCTGTAATCTGTGGACCTACACAGTGTTGATGAAACGCAAAAATTGCATCGGCATAGAATACAATAAGTACCATGGGGACTTTACTCAATGGGAGTAATGTCTCACACTGTCTACGTTTTGATCGTTCCCTGGAAGACCAGTAGTAGTTTCCGAAGCACATCTGGAGGCATTCTGTAATCTATGGAGCTTATGAGTGGTGATGGAACACAAAATTTGCATCGGCATTGTATACGATAAGTACCATGTGGACTTTCCTCCATGGGAGTAATGTCTCAAACTGTCTACGTTTTGATCGTTCCCTAGAAGGCCAGTAGTAGTTTCCGAAGCACATCTGGAGAAATTTTGTAATTTGTGGACCTACAGAGTGTTGATGAAACACAAAAATTGCATCTTCATTGAATACAATTAGTACCATGCGGATTTTTCGCCATGGGAGTAATGTCTCACACTGACTACGCTTTGATCGGTTCCATAAAAACGTGTAGTAGTTTCCGAAGCACATCTGGAGGCATGCTGTAAAATGTGGACCTACAGAGTGTTGATGAAACAAAAAAATTGCTACGGCATTAAATACAATTAGTGCCATGCGGACTTTTCTCCATGGGAGTAATGTCTCAAACTGTCTACGCTTTGATCGTTCCCTAGAAGACCAGTAGTAGTTTCCGAAGCACATCTGGAGGCATTCTGAAATATGTGGACCTACAGATAGTTGATGAAACACTAAAATTGCATCGGCATTGCATACTATAAGTACCATGCGGAATTTTCTCCATGGGAGTAATGTCTCTATCTGTCTTCGCATTGATAGATTCCTGGAAGACTAGTAGTAGTTTCCGAAGCACATCTGGAATCATTCTATAAACTGTGGACATTCAGATTGTTGATGAAACACAGAAAGTACATCGGTATTAAATACTACAGGCACCATGCGGACTTTTCTCCATGGGAGTAATGTCTCAAACTGTCTACGTTTCGATCTTTCCCTGGAAGACCAGTAGTAGTTTAAAAAAGAACATCTGGGGGCATTCAGGAATCTGTAGACCTACAGGATGTTGATGAAACACAATAATTGCATCGACATTGAATACAATAAGTTCCATGCGGACTTTTCTAGACGGGAGTTGTGTCTCAAACTGTCTACGATTTGATTGCTCCATGGAAGACCAGTAGTTGTTTCCGTAGCACATCTGGAGGCATTCTGTGATCTGTGGACCTACAGAGAGTTGATGAAACACAAAAATTGCATCGGCATTGAACACAATAAATACCATGCGGACTTTTCTCCATGGGAGTAATATCTTAAACTGTCTACGCTTTGATCGTTCCCTGGATGACCAGTAGTAGATTCCGAAGCACATCTGGAGGCATTCTGTAACATATGGAGCTTCAGAGTGTTGATGAAACACCAATATAGCATCGGCATTGTATACAATAAGTACCATGCGGAGTTTTCTCCATGGGAGTAATGCCTCAAACTGTCTACGCTTTGATCGTTCCCTGGAAGACCAGTAGTAGTTTCCGAAGCGCATCTGTAGGCATTCTGCAATCTGTGGACCTACTGAGTGTTGATGAAACACAAAAATTGCATCGGCATTGACTACAATAAGTACCATGCGGACTTTTCTCCATGGGAGAATTGTCTCAAACTGTCTACGCTTTGATCGATTCACGGAAGACCAGTAGTAGTTTCCGAAGTACATCTGGAGGCATGCTGTAATCTGTGGACCTACAGAGTGCTGATGAAACACAAAAACTGCATCGGCATTGAATACAATAAGTACCATGTGGACTTTTCCCCATGGGAGTAATGTCTCAAACTATCTACGTTTTGATCGTTCCATGGAAGACTAGTAGTAGTTTCCGAAGCGCATCTGGAGGCATTTTGTATTCTGTGGACCTACAGACTGTTGGTGACACACAAAAATTGCATCGGCATTGAATACATTAAGTACCATGCAAACTTTTCTCCATGGGAGTAATGTCTCAAACTGTCTACGTTTCGATCGTTCCGTGGAAGACCAGTAGTAGTTTCCAAAGCACATTTGGGGGCATTCAGGAACCTGTGGACCTACAGGATGTTGATGAAACACAAAAATTGCATCGACATTGAATGCAATAAGTTCCATGCGGACTTTTCTAGACGGGAGTAATGTCCCAAACTGCCTACGATTTGATTGCTCCCTGGAAGACCAGTAGTAGTTTCCGAAGCACATCTGGAGGCATTCTGTGATCTGTGGACCTACAGAGAGTTGATGAAACACAAAAATTGCATCGGCATTGAATACAATAAGTACCTTGCGTACTTTTCTCCATGGGAGTAATGTCTCTAACTGTCTACGATTTGATCGTTCCCTGGAAGATTAGTAGTAGTTTCCGAAGCACATCTGGAGGCATTCTGTAATATATTGAGCTTCAGAGTGTTGATGAAAAACAAATATAGCATCGGCATTGTATACAATAAGTACCATGCGGACTTTTCTCCATGGGGGTAATGCCTCAAACTGTCTACGCTTTGATCGTTCCCTGAAAGACCAGTAGTAGTTTCCAAAGCACATCTGGAGGCATTCTGTAATATATGGAGCTTCAGAGTGGTGATGAAACACAAATATAGCATCGGCATTGTATACAATAAGTACCATGAAGACTTTTCTCCATGGGAGTAATGCCTCAAACTGTCTACGCTTTGATCGTTCCCTGGAAGACCAGTAGTAGTTTCCGTAGCACATCTGGAGGCATGGTGTAATCTGTGGAACTACAGAGTGTTGATGAAGCACAAAAATTGCATCGGAATTGAATACAATAAGTACCTTGCGTACTTTTCTCCATGGGAGTAATGTCTCAAACTGTGTACGAATTGGTCGATTCCAGGAAGACCAGTAGTAGTTTCCGAAGCACATCTGGAGGCATTCTGTAATCTGTGGACCTACAGAGTGTTGATGAAACACAAAAATTGCATCGGCATTGATTACAATAAGTACCATGCGGACTTTTCTCCATGGGAGAATTGTCTCAAACTGTCTACGTTTTGATCGATTCCAGGAAGACCAGTAGTAGTTTCCGAAGCACATCTGGAGGCATGCTGTAATCTGTGGACCTACAGAGTGTTGATGATACACAAAAATTGCATCGGCATTGAATACAATAAGTACCATGCGGACTTTTCTTCATGGGAGTAATGTCTCAAACTGTCTACGATTTGATCGTTCCCTGGAAGATTAGTAGTAGTTTCCGAAGCACATCTGGAGGCATTCTGTAATCTGTGGACCTACAGAGTGTTGATGAAACACAAAAATTGCATCGGCATTCAATACAATAAGTACCATGCGGACTTTTCTCCATGGGAGTAATGTCCTAACTGTCTACGTTTTGATCGTTCCATGGAAGACCAGTAGTAGTTTCCGAAGCGCATCTGGAGGCATTCTGTAATCTGTGGACCTACAGAGTGTTGATGACACACAAATATTGCATCGGCATTGAATACAATAAGTACCACGCTAACTTTTCTCCATGGGAGTAATGTCTCAAACTGTCTATGTTTCGATCGTTCCGTGGAAGAGCAGTAGTAGTTTCCAAAGCAAATTTGGGGGCATTCAGGAACCTGTGGACCTACAGGATGTTGATGAAACACAAAAATTGCATCGACATTGAATGCAATAAGTTCCATGCGGACTTTTCTAGACGGGAGTAATGTCTCAAACTGTCTACGCTTTGATCGATTCCAGGAAGACTAGTAGTAGTTTCGGAAGAACATCTGGAGGCATGCTGTAATCTGTGGACCTACAGAGTGTTGATGAAACACAAAAATTGCATCGGCATTGAATACAATAAGTACCATGCGGACTTTTCTTCATGGGAGTAATGTCTCTAACTGTCTACGATTTGATCGTTCCCTGGAAGATTAGTAGTAGTTTCCGAAGCACATCTGGAGGCATTCTGTAGCCTGTGGACCTACAGAGTGTTGCTGAAACACAAAAATTGCATCGGCATTGAATACAATAAATACCATGCGGACTTTTCTCCATGGGAGTAATGTCTTAAACTGTCTACGTTTTGATCTTTCCCTGGAAGACCAGTAGTAGTTTCCGAAGCACATATGGAGGCATTCTGTATTATATGGAGCCTCAGAGAGGTGATGAAACACAAATATAGCATCGGCGTTGTATACAATAAGTACCATGCGAAATTTTCTCTATGGGAGAAATGTCTCAAACTGTCTACGCTTTAATCGATTCCAGGAAGACCATTAGTAGTTTCCGTAGCACATCTGGTGTTATGCTGTAATCTGTGGACCTACAGAGTGTTGATGAAACACAAAAATTGCATCGGCATTGAATACAATAAGTACCATGGGGACTTTTCTCCATGGGAGTAATGTCTCAAACTGTCTACGTTTCGATCGTTCCGTGGAAGACCAGTAGTAGTTTCCAAAGCACATCTGGGGGCTTTCAGGAATTTGTGGACCTACAGGATGTTGAGGAAATACAAAAATTGCATCTACATTGAATACAATAAGTTCCATGGGGACTTTTCTCCACGGGAGTAATGTCTCAAACTGTCTACGATTTGATCGCCCCCTGGAAGACCAGTAGTAGTTTCCGAAGCACATCTAGAGGCATTCTGTAATATATGGAGCTTCAGAGTGGTGATGAAACACAAATATAGCATCGGCATTGTATACAATAAGTACCATGCGGACTTTTCTCCATGGGAGTAATGCCTCAAACTGTCTACGCTTTGATCTTTCCCTGGAAGACCAGTAGTAGTTTGCGAAGCACATCTGGAGGTATTCTGTAATCTGTGCACCTACAGAGTGTTGATGGAGCACAAAAATTGCATCGGCATTGAATACAATAAGTACCATGCGAACTTTTCTCCATGGGAGTAATGTCTCAAACTGTCTACGCTTTGATCGATTCCAGGAAGACCAAAAGTAGTTTCCGAAGCACATCTGGAGGCATTCAGTAATCCGTGGACCTACAGAGTGTTGATGAAACACAAAAATTTCATCGGCATAGTATACAATAAGTAACATGCGGACTTTTCTCCATGGGAGAATTGTCTCAAACTGTCTACGCTTTTTATCGATTCCAGGAAGACCAGTAGTAGTTTCTGAAGAACATCTGGAGGCATGCTGTAATCTGTGGACTTACAGAGTGTTGATGAAACACAAAAATTGCATCGGCATTGAATACAACAAGTACCATGGGGACTTTTCTCCATGGGAGTAATGTCTCAAACTGTCTACGCTTTGATCGTTCCCTGGAGTACCAGTAGTAGTTACCGAAGCACATCTTAAGGCATTCTGTAATCTATGGAGCTTATGAGTGGTGATGGAACACAAAAATTGCATCGGCATTGAATACGATAAGTACCATGAGGACTTTTCTCCATGTTAGTAATGTCTCAAACTGTCTACGTTTTGATCGCTCCCTAGAAGAAAAGTAGTACTTTCCGAACCACATCTGGAGGCATTTTGTAATTTGTGGACCTACAGAGTGTTGATGAAACACAAAAATTGCATCGGCATTGAATACAATAAGTAGCATGCGGACTTTTCTCTATGGGAGTAATGTCTGAAACTGACTACGCTTTCATCGATTCCAGAAAAACCTGTAGTAGTTTCCGAAGCACATCTGGAGGCATGCTGTAAAATGTGGAACTACAGAGTGTTGATGAAACACAAATATTGCAACGGCATTAAATACAATTTGTGCCATGCGGACTTTTCTCCATGGGAGTAATGTCTCAAACTGTCTACGCTTTGATCGTTCCCTGGAAGAACAGTTGTAGTTTCCGAAGCACATCTGGAGGCATTCTATAATATGTGGACCTACAGAGTGTTGATGAAACACAAAAAAATGCATCGGCATTGAATACAATAAGTACCATTCGGACTTTTCTCCATGGGAGAATTGTCTCAAACTCTCTACGCTTTGATCGATTCCAGGCAGACCATTAGTAGATTCCGAAGCACTTCTGGAGGCATGCTGTAATCTGTGGACCTACAGAGTGTTGTTGAAACACAAAATTTGCATCGGCATTGAATACAATAAGTACCATGGGGACTTTTCTCCATGGGAGTAATGTCTCAAACTGTCTACGTTTCGATCGTTCCCTGGAAGACCAGTAGTAGTTTCCAAAGCACATCTGGGGGCATTCAGGAATCTGTGGACCTACAGGATGTTGCGGAAACACAAAAATTGCATCTACATTGAATACAATAAGTTCCATGCGGACTTTTCTCCACGGGAGTTATGTCTCAAACTCTCTACGATTTGATCGCTCCCTGGAAGACCAGTAGTAGATGCCGAAGCACATCTGGAGGCATTCTGTAAAATATGGAGCTTCAGAGTGGTGATGAAACACAAATATAGCATCGGCATTGTATACAATAAGTACCATGCGGACTTTTCTCCATGGGAGAATTGTCTCAAACTGTCTACGCTCTGATCGATTCCAGGAAGGCCAGTAGTAGTTTCCGAAGCACATCTGGAGGCATGCTGTAATCTGTGGACCTACAGAGTGTTGATGAAACACAAAATTTGCATCGGCATTGTATACAATAAGTACCATGCGGACTTTTCTCTATGGGATTAATGTCTCAAACTGACTACGCTTTGATCCATTCCAGAAAAACCTGTAGTAGTTTCCGAAGCACATCTGGAGGCATGCTGTAAAGTGTGGACTACAGAGCGTTGATGAAACACAAATATTGCAACGGCATTAAATACAATTTGTGCCATGCGGACTTTTCTCCATGGGAGTAATGTCTCAAACTGTCTACGTTTTGATCGTTCCATGGAAGGCCAGTAGTAGTTTCAGAAGCTCATCTGGAGGCATTCAGTAATCTGTGGACCTACAGAGTGTTGATGAAACAAAAAATTGCATCGGCATTGAATTCAACAAGTACCATGCGGACTTTTCTTCATGGGAGTAATGTCTCAAATTGTCTACGATTTGATCCTTCCCTGGAAGATTAGTAGTAGTTACCGAAGCACATCTGGAGGCATTCTGTAATCTATTAGGCTTATGAGTGGTGATGGAACACAAAAATTGCATCGGCATTGAATACGATAAGTACCATGAGGACTTTTCTCTATGGGAGTAATGTCTCAAACTGACTACGCTTTGATCGATTCCAGAAAAACCTGTAGTAGTTTCCGAAGCACATCTGGAGGCATGCTGTAAAATGTGGAACTACAGAGTGTTGATGAAACACAAATATTGCAACGGCATTAAATACAATTAGTGCCATGCGGACTTTTCTCCATGGGCGTAATGTCTCAAACTGTCTACGCTTTGATCGTTCCCAGGAAGACCAGTAGTAGTTTCCGAAGCACATGTGGAGGCATTCTGTAATATGTGGACCTACAGAGTGTTGATGAAACACAAAAAATTGCATCGGCATTGAATACAATAAGTACCATTCGGACATTTCTCCATGGGAGAATTGTCTCAAACTGTCTACGCTTTGATCGATTGCAAGAAGACCATTAGTAGTTTCCGAAGCACTTCTGGAGGAATGCTGTAATCTGTGGACCTACAGAGAGTTGATGAAACACAAAAATTGCATCGGCATTGAATACAATAAGTACCATGGGGACTTTTCTCCATGGGAGTAATGTCTCAAACTGTCTACGATTCTATCGTTCCATGCAAGACCAGTAGTAGTTTCCAAAGCACATCTGGGGGCATTCAGGAATCTGTGGACCTACAGGATGTTGAGGAAACACAAAAATTGCATCTACATTGAATACAATAAGTTCCATGCGGACTTTTCTTCATGGGAGTAATGGCTCAAACTGTCTACGATTTGGTCGTTCCCCGGAAGATTAGTAGTAGTTTCCGAAGCACATCTTTAGGCATTCTGTAATCTGTGGACCTACAGAGTGTTGAAGAAACACAAAAATTGCATCGGCATTGAATACAATAAGTACCATGCCGACTTTCCTTCATGGGAGTAATGTCTCAAACTGTCTACGTTTTGATCGTTCCATTGAAGACCAGTAGTAGTTTCCGAAGCGCATCTGGAGGCATTCTGTAATCTGTGGACCTACAGAGTGTTGAAGAAACACAAAAATTGCATCGGCATTGAATACAATAAGTACCATGCGGAGTTTCCTCCATGGGAGTAATGACTCAAACTGTCTACGATTTGATCGCTCCCTGGAAGACCAGTAGTAGTTTCCGAAGCACATCTGGAGGCATTCTGTAACCTGTGGACCTACAGAGTGTTGATGAAGCACAAGTATTGCATCGGAATTGAATACAATAAGTACCATGCGGACTTTTCTTCATGGGATAATGTCTCAAACTGTCTACGATTTGGTCGTTCCCCGGAAGATTAGTAATAGTTTCCGAAGCACATCTGGAGGCATTCTGTAATCTGTGGACCTACAGAGTGTTGAAGAAACACAAAAATTGCATCGGCATTGAATACAATAAGTACCATGCAAACTTTTCTCCATGGGAGTAATGTCTCAAACTGTCTACGTTTCGTTCGTTCCCTGGAAGACCAGTAGTAGTTTCCGAAGCACATCTGGAGGCATTCTGTAATATATGGAGTTTCAGAGTGGTGATGAAACACAAATATAGCATCGGCATTGTATACAATAAGTTCCATGCGGACTTTTCTCCATCGGAGTAATGCCTCAAACTGTCTACGCTTTGATAATTCCCTGGAAGACCAGTAGTAGTTTCCAAAGCACATCTGGAGGCATTCTGTAATCTGGGACCTACAGAGTGCTGATTAAGCACTAAAATTGCATCGGCATTGAATACAATAAGTACCATGCGGACTTTTCTCCATGAGAGTAATTTCTCAAACTGTCTACGATTTGATCGATTCCAGGAAGACCAGTAGTAGTTTCCAAAGCACAACTGGAGGCATTCTGTAATCTGTGGACCTACAGAGTGTTGATGAAACACAAATTTGCAAAGGCATTGAATACAATAAGTACCATGGGGACTTTTCTCTATGGGAGTAATGTCTCAAACTGTCTACGTTTTATTCGTTCCATGGAAGACCAGTAGTAGTTTCCCAAGCGCATCTGGAGGCATTCTGTAATCTGTGGACCTACAGAGAGTTGATGAAACAAAAAAATTGCATCGGCATTGAATACAATAAGTACCATGCAAACTTTTCTTCATGGGAGTAATGTCTCAAACTGTCTACGTTTCTATCTTTCCCTGGAAGACCAGTAGTAGTTTCAAAAGCACATCTGGGGGCATTCAGGAATCTGTAGACCTACAGGATGTTGATGAAACACAAAAATTGCATCGACATTGAATACAATAAGTTCCATGCCGAATTTTCTAGACGGGAGTAATGTCTCAAACTGTCTACGATTTGATTGCTCCCTGGAAGACCAGTAGCTGTTTCCGAAGCACATCTATAGGCATTCTGTAATCTGTAGACCTACAGAGTGTTGAAGAAACACAAAAATTGCATCGGCATTGACTACAATAAGTACCATGCGGACTTTTCTCCATGGGAGAACTGTCTCAAACTGTCTACGCTTCGATCGTTCCCTGGAAGACCAGTATTAGTTTCCGAAGCACATCTGGAGGCATGCTGTAATCTGTGGACCTACAGAGTGTTGATGAAACACAAAAATTGCATCGGCATTGAATACAATAAGTACCATGCGGACTTTTCTTCATGGGAGTAATGTCTCAAACTGTCTACGATTTGATCGTTCCCTGGAAGATTAGTAGTAGTTTCCGAAGCACATCTGGAGGCATTCTGTAATCTGTGGACCTACAGAGTGTTGATGAAACACAAAAATTGCATCGGCATTCAATACAATAAGTACCATGCGGACTTTTCTCCATGGGAGTAATGTCCTAACTGTCTACGTTTTGATCGTTCCATGGAAGACCAGTAGTAGTTTCCGAAGCGCATCTGGAGGCATTCTGTAATCTGTGGACCTACAGAGTGTTGATGACACACAAAAATTGCATCGGCATTGAATACAATAAGTACCACGCTAACTTTTCTCCATGGGAGTAATGTCTCAAACTGTCTACGTTTCGATAGTTCCGTGGAAGACCAGTAGTAGTTTCCAAAGCACATTTGGGGGCATTCAGGAAACTGTGGACCTACAGGATGTTGATGAAACACAAAAATTGCATCCACATTGAATGCAATAAGTTCCATGCGGACTTTTCTAGACGGGAGTAATGTCTCAAACTGTCTACGCTTTGATCGATTCCAGGAAGACTAGTAGTAGTTTCCGAAGCACATCTGGAGGCATGCTGTAATCTGTGGACCTACAGAGTGTTGATGAAACACAAAAATTGCATCGGCATTCAATACAATAAGTACCATGCGGACTTTTCTCCATGGGAGTAATGTCCTAACTGTCTACGTTTTGATCGTTCCATGGAAGACCAGTAGTAGTTTCCGAAGCGCATCTGGAGGCATTCTGTAATCTGTGGACCTACAGAGTGTTGATGACACACAAATATTGCATCGGCATTGAATACAATAAGTACCACGCTAACTTTTCTCCATGGGAGTAATGTCTCAAACTGTCTACGTTTCGATCGTTCCGTGGAAGACCAGTAGTAGTTTCCAAAGCACATTTGGGGGTATTCAGGAACCTGTGGACCTACAGGTTGTTGATGAAACACAAAAATTGCATCCACATTGAATGCAATAAGTTCCATGCGGACTATTCTAGACGGGAGTAATGTCTCAAACTGTATACGCTTTGATCGATTCCAGGAAGACTGGTAGTAGTTTCCGAAGCACATCTGGAGGCATGCTGTAATTTGTGGACCTACAGAGTGTTGATGAAACACAAAAATTGCATCGGCATTGAATACAATAAATACCATGCGGACTTTTCTCCATGGGAGTAATATCTTAAACTACCTACGCTTTGATCGTTCCCTGGAAGACCAGTAGTAGTTTCCGAAGCACATCTGGAGGCATTCTGTAATATATGGAGCTTCAGAGTGGTGATGAAACAAAAATATAGCATCGGCATTGTATACAATAAGTACCATGCGGACTTTTCTCATTGGGAGTAATGCCTCAAACTGTCTACGCTTTGATCGTTCAATGGAAGACCAGTAGTACTTTCCGAAGCACATCTGGAGGCATTCTGTAATATATGGAGCTTCAGAGTGGTGATGAAACACAAATATAGCATCGGCATTGTATACAATAAGTACCATGAAGACTTTTCTCCAAGGGAGTAATGCCTCAAACTGTCTACGCTTTGATCGTTCCCTGGAAGACCAGTAGTAGTTTCCGAAGCACATCTGGAGGCATTCTGTAACCTGTGGACCTACAGAGTGTTGATGAAGCACAAGTATTGCATCGGAATTGAATACAATAAGTACCATGCGGACTTTTCTTCATGGGATAATGTCTCAAACTGTCTACGATTTGGTCGTTCCCCGGAAGATTAGTAATAGTTTCCGAAGCACATCTGGAGGCATTCTGTAATCTGTGGACCTACAGAGTGTTGAAGAAACACAAAAATTGCATCGGCATTGAATACAATAAGTACCATGCAAACTTTTCTCCATGGGAGTAATGTCTCAAACTGTCTACGTTTCGTTCGTTCCCTGGAAGACCAGTAGTAGTTTCCGAAGCACATCTGGAGGCATTCTGTAATATATGGAGTTTCAGAGTGGTGATGAAACACAAATATAGCATCGGCATTGTATACAATAAGTTCCATGCGGACTTTTCTCCATCGGAGTAATGCCTCAAACTGTCTACGCTTTGATAATTCCCTGGAAGACCAGTAGTAGTTTCCAAAGCACATCTGGAGGCATTCTGTAATCTGGGACCTACAGAGTGCTGATTAAGCACTAAAATTGCATCGGCATTGAATACAATAAGTACCATGCGGACTTTTCTCCATGAGAGTAATTTCTCAAACTGTCTACGATTTGATCGATTCCAGGAAGACCAGTAGTAGTTTCCGAAGCACAACTAGAGGCATTCTGTAATCTGTGGACCTACAGAGTGTTGATGAAACACAAATTTGCAAAGGCATTGAATACAATAAGTACCATGGGGACTTTTCTCTATGGGAGTAATGTCTCAAACTGTCTACGTTTTATTCGTTCCATGGAAGACCAGTAGTAGTTTCCCAAGCGCATCTGGAGGCATTCTGTAATCTGTGGACCTACAGAGAGTTGATGAAACAAAAAAATTGCATCGGCATTGAATACAATAAGTACCATGCCAACTTTTCTTCATGGGAGTAATGTCTCAAACTGTCTACGTTTCTATCTTTCCCTGGAAGACCAGTAGTAGTTTCAAAAGCACATCTGGGGGCATTCAGGAATCTGTAGACCTACAGGATGTTGATGAAACACAAAAATTGCATCGACATTGAATACAATAAGTTCCATGCCGAATTTTCTAGACGGGAGTAATGTCTCAAACTGTCTACGATTTGATTGCTCCCTGGAAGACCAGTAGTTGTTTCCGAAGCACATCTATAGGCATTCTGTAATCTGTAGACCTACAGAGTGTTGATGAAACACAAAAATTGCATCGGCATTGAATACAATAAGTACCATGCGGACTTTTCTTCATGGGAGTAATGTCTCAAACTGTCTACGATTTGATCGTTCCCTGGAAGATTAGTAGTAGTTTCCGAAGCACATCTGGAGGCATTCTGTAATCTGTGGACCTACAGAGTGTTGATGAAACACAAAAATTGCATCGGCATTCAATACAATAAGTACCATGCGGACTTTTCTCCATGGGAGTAATGTCCTAACTGTCTACGTTTTGATCGTTCCATGGAAGACCAGTAGTAGTTTCCGAAGCGCATCTGGAGGCATTCTGTAATCTGTGGACCTACAGAGTGTTGATGACACACAAAAATTGCATCGGCATTGAATACAATAAGTACCACGCTAACTTTTCTCCATGGGAGTAATGTCTCAAACTGTCTACGTTTCGATAGTTCCGTGGAAGACCAGTAGTAGTTTCCAAAGCACATTTGGGGGCATTCAGGAAACTGTGGACCTACAGGATGTTGATGAAACACAAAAATTGCATCCACATTGAATGCAATAAGTTCCATGCGGACTTTTCTAGACGGGAGTAATGTCTCAAACTGTCTACGCTTTGATCGATTCCAGGAAGACTAGTAGTAGTTTCCGAAGCACATCTGGAGGCATGCTGTAATCTGTGGACCTACAGAGTGTTGATGAAACACAAAAATTGCATCGGCATTCAATACAATAAGTACCATGCGGACTTTTCTCCATGGGAGTAATGTCCTAACTGTCTACGTTTTGATCGTTCCATGGAAGACCAGTAGTAGTTTCCGAAGCGCATCTGGAGGCATTCTGTAATCTGTGGACCTACAGAGTGTTGATGACACACAAAAATTGCATCGGCATTGAATACAATAAGTACCACGCTAACTTTTCTCCATGGGAGTAATGTCTCAAACTGTCTACGTTTCGATCGTTCCGTGGAAGAACAGTAGTAGTTTCCAAAGCACATTTGGGGGCATTCAGGAACCTGTGGACCTACAGGATGTTGATGAAACACAAAAATTGCATCCACATTGAATGCAATAAGTTCCATGCGGACTTTTCTAGACGGGAGTAATGTCTCAAACTGTCTACGCTTTGATCGATTCCAGGAAGACTGGTAGTAGTTTCCGAAGCACATCTGGAGGCATGCTGTAATCTGTGGACCTACAGAGTGTTGATGAAACACAAAAATTGCATCGGCATTGAATACAATAAATACCATGCGGACTTTTCTCCATGGGAGTAATATCTTAAACTACCTACGCTTTGATCGTTCCCTGGAAGACCAGTAGTAGTTTCCGAAGCACATCTGGAGGCATTCTGTAATATATGGAGCTTCAGAGTGGTGATGAAACAAAAATATAGCATCGGCATTGTATACAATAAGTACCATGCGGACTTTTCTCATTGGGAGTAATGCCTCAAACTGTCTACGCTTTGATCGTTCAATGGAAGACCAGTAGTACTTTCCGAAGCACATCTGGAGGCATTCTGTAATATATGGAGCTTCAGAGTGGTGATGAAACACAAATATAGCATCGGCATTGTATACAATAAGTACCATGAAGACTTTTCTCCAAGGGAGTAATGCCTCAAACTGTCTACGCTTTGATCGTTCCCTGGAAGACCAGTAGTAGTTTCCGAAGCACATCTGGAGGCATTCTGTAACCTGTGGACCTACAGAGTGTTGATGAAGCACAAGTATTGCATCGGAATTGAATACAATAAGTACCATGCGGACTTTTCTTCATGGGATAATGTCTCAAACTGTCTACGATTTGGTCGTTCCCCGGAAGATTAGTAATAGTTTCCGAAGCACATCTGGAGGCATTCTGTAATCTGTGGACCTACAGAGTGTTGAAGAAACACAAAAATTGCATCGGCATTGAATACAATAAGTACCATGCAAACTTTTCTCCATGGGAGTAATGTCTCAAACTGTCTACGTTTCGTTCGTTCCCTGGAAGACCAGTAGTAGTTTCCGAAGCACATCTGGAGGCATTCTGTAATATATGGAGTTTCAGAGTGGTGATGAAACACAAATATAGCATCGGCATTGTATACAATAAGTTCCATGCGGACTTTTCTCCATCGGAGTAATGCCTCAAACTGTCTACGCTTTGATAATTCCCTGGAAGACCAGTAGTAGTTTCCAAAGCACATCTGGAGGCATTCTGTAATCTGGGACCTACAGAGTGCTGATTAAGCACTAAAATTGCATCGGCATTGAATACAATAAGTACCATGCGGACTTTTCTCCATGAGAGTAATTTCTCAAACTGTCTACGATTTGATCGATTCCAGGAAGACCAGTAGTAGTTTCCGAAGCACAACTAGAGGCATTCTGTAATCTGTGGACCTACAGAGTGTTGATGAAACACAAATTTGCAAAGGCATTGAATACAATAAGTACCATGGGGACCTTTCTCTATGGGAGTAATGTCTCAAACTGTCTACGTTTTATTCGTTCCATGGAAGACCAGTAGTAGTTTCCCAAGCGCATCTGGAGGCATTCTGTAATCTGTGGACCTACAGAGAGTTGATGAAACAAAAAAATTGCATCGGCATTGAATACAATAAGTACCATGCCAACTTTTCTTCATGGGAGTAATGTCTCAAACTGTCTACGTTTCTATCTTTCCCTGGAAGACCAGTAGTAGTTTCAAAAGCACATCTGGGGGCATTCAGGAATCTGTAGACCTACAGGATGTTGATGAAACACAAAAATTGCATCGACATTGAATACAATAAGTTCCATGCCGAATTCTCTAGACGGGAGTAATGTCTCAAACTGTCTACGATTTGATTGCTCCCTGGAAGACCAGTAGTTGTTTCCGAAGCACATCTATAGGCATTCTGTAATCTGTAGACCTACAGAGTGTTGAAGAAACACAAAAATTGCATCGGCATTGACTACAATAAGTACCATGCGGACTTTTCTCCATGGGAGAACTGTCTCAAACTGTCTACGCTTCGATCGTTCCCTGGAAGACCAGTATTAGTTTCCGAAGCACATCTGGAGGCATGCTGTAATCTGTGGACCTACAGAGTGTTGATGAAACACAAAAATTGCATCGGCATTGAATACAATAAGTACCATGCGGACTTTTCTTCATGGGAGTAATGTCTCAAACTGTCTACGATTTGATCGTTCCCTGGAAGATTGGTAGTAGTTTCCGAAGCACATCTGGAGGCATTCTGTAATCTGTGGACCTACAGAGTGTTGATGAAACACAAAAATTGCATCGGCATTCAATACAATAAGTACCATGCGGACTTTTCTCCATGGGAGTAATGTCCTAACTGTCTATGTTTTGATCGTTCCATGGAAGACCAGTAGTAGTTTCCGAAGCGCATCTGGAGGCATTCTGTAATCTGTGGACCTACAGAGTGTTGATGACACACAAAAATTGCATCGGCATTGAATACAATAAGTACCACGCTAACTTTTCTCCATGGGAGTAATGTCTCAAACTGTCTACGTTTCGATAGTTCCGTGGAAGACCAGTAGTAGTTTCCAAAGCACATTTGGGGGCATTCAGGAAACTGTGGACCTACAGGATGTTGATGAAACACAAAAATTGCATCCACATTGAATGCAATAAGTTCCATGCGGACTTTTCTAGACGGGAGTAATGTCTCAAACTGTCTACGCTTTGATCGATTCCAGGAAGACTAGTAGTAGTTTCCGAAGCACATCTGGAGGCATGCTGTAATCTGTGGACCTACAGAGTGTTGATGAAACACAAAAATTGCATCGGCATTCAATACAATAAGTACCATGCGGACTTTTCTCCATGGGAGTAATGTCCTAACTGTCTACGTTTTGATCGTTCCATGGAAGACCAGTAGTAGTTTCCGAAGCGCATCTGGAGGCATTCTGTAATCTGTGGACCTACAGAGTGTTGATGACACACAAAAATTGCATCGGCATTGAATACAATAAGTACCACGCTAACTTTTCTCCATGGGAGTAATGTCTCAAACTGTCTACGTTTCGATCGTTCCGTGGAAGAACAGTAGTAGTTTCCAAAGCACATTTGGGGCATTCAGGAACCTGTGGACCTACAGGATGTTGATGAAACACAAAAATTGCATCCACATTGAATGCAATAAGTTCCATGCGGACTTTTCTAGACGGGAGTAATGTCTCAAACTGTCTACGCTTTGATCGATTCCAGGAAGACTGGTAGTAGTTTCCGAAGCACATCTGGAGGCATGCTGTAATCTGTGGACCTACAGAGTGTTGATGAAACACAAAAATTGCATCGGCATTGAATACAATAAATACCATGCGGACTTTTCTCCATGGGAGTAATATCTTAAACTACCTACGCTTTGATCGTTCCCTGGAAGACCAGTAGTAGTTTCCGAAGCACATCTGGAGGCATTCTGTAATATATGGAGCTTCAGAGTGGTGATGAAACAAAAATATAGCATCGGCATTGTATACAATAAGTACCATGCGGACTTTTCTCATTGGGAGTAATGCCTCAAACTGTCTACGCTTTGATCGTTCAATGGAAGACCAGTAGTACTTTCCGAAGCACATCTGGAGGCATTCTGTAATATATGGAGCTTCAGAGTGGTGATGAAACACAAATATAGCATCGGCATTGTATACAATAAGTACCATGAAGACTTTTCTCCAAGGGAGTAATGCCTCAAACTGTCTACGCTTTGATCGTTCCCTGGAAGACCAGTAGTAGTTTCCGTAGCACATCTGGAGGCATGGTGTAATCTGTGGAACTACAGAGTTTTGATGAAGCACAAAAATTGCATAGGCATTGAATACAATAAGTACCTTGCGTACTTTTCTCCATGGGAGTAATGTCTCAAACTGTGTACGAATTGGTCGATTCCAGGAAGACCCGTAGTAGTTTCCGAAGCACATCTGGAGGCATTATGTAATCTGTGGACCTACAGAGTGTTGATGAAACACAAAAATTGCATCGGCATTGATTACAATAAGTACCATGCGGACTTTTCTCCATGGGAGAATTGTCTCAAACTGTCTACGTTTTGATCGATTCCAGGAAGACCAGTAGTAGTTTCCGAAGCACATCTGGAGGCATGCTGTAATCTGTGGACCTACAGAGTGTTGCTGAAACACAAAAATTGCATCGGCATTGAATACAATAAGTACCATGCGGACTTTTCTTCATGGGAGTAATGTCTCAAACTGTCTACGATTTGATCGTTCCCTGGAAGATTAGTAGTAGTTTCCGAAGCACATCTGGAGGCATTCTGTAATCTGTGGACCTACAGAGTGTTGATGAAACACAAAAATTGCATCGGCATTCAATACAATAAGTACCATGCGGACTTTTCTCCATGGGAGTAATGTCCTAACTGTCTACGTTTTGATCGTTCCATGGAAGACCAGTAGTAGTTTCCGAAGCGCATCTGGAGGCATTCTGTAATCTGTGGACCTACAGAGTGTTGATGACACAAAAAAATTGCATCCACATTGAATAAAATAAGTACCACGCTAACTTTTCTCCATGGGAGTAATGTCTCAAACTGTCTACGTTTCGATCGTTCTGTGGAAGACCAGTAGTAGTTTCCAAAGCACATTTGGGGGCATTCAGGAACCTGTGGACCTACAGGATGTTGATGAAACACAAAAATTGCATTTACATTGAATGCAATAAGTTCCATGCGGACTTTTCTAGACGGGAGTAATGTCTCAAACTGTCTACGCTTTAATCGATTCCAGGAAGACTAGTAGTAGTTTCCGAAGCACATCTGGAGGCATGCTGTAATCTGTGGACCTATAGAGTGTTGATGAAACACAAAAATTGCATCGGCATTGAATACAATAAGTACCATGCGGACTTTTCTTCATGGGAGTAATGTCTCTAACTGTCTACGATTTGATCGTTCCCTGGAAGATTAGTAGTAGTTTCCGAAGCACATCTGGAGGTATTCTGTAGTCTGTGGACCTACAGAGTGTTGCTGAAACACAAAAAATGCATCGGCATTGAATACAATAAATACCATGCGGACTTTTCTCCATGGGAGTAATGTCTTAAACTGTCTACGTTTTGATCTTTCCCTGGAAGACCAGTAGTAGTTTCCGAAGCACATATGGAGGCATTCTGTATTATATGGAGCCTCAGAGAGGTGATGAAACACAAATATAGCATCGGCGTTGTATACAATAAGTACCATGCGAAATTTTCTCTATGGGAGAAATGTCTCAAACTGTCTACGCTTTAATCGATTCCAGGAAGACCATTAGTAGTTTCCGTAGCACATCTGGTGTCATGCTGTAATCTGTGGACCTACAGAGTGTTGATGAAACACACAAATTGCATCGGCATTGAATACAATAAGTACCATGGGGACTTTTCTCCATGGGAGTAATGTCTCAAACTGTCTACGTTTCGATCGTTCCGTGGAAGACCAGTAGTAGTTTCCAAAGCACATCTGGGGGCTTTCAGGAATTTGTGGACCTACAGGATGTTGAGGAAATACAAAAATTGCATCTACATTGAATACAATAAGTTCCATGGGGACTTTTCTCCACGGGAGTAATGTCTCAAACTGTCTACGATTTGATCGCACCCTGGAAGACCAGTAGTACTTTCCGAAGCACATCTAGAGGCATTCTGTAATATATGGAGCTTCAGAGTGGTGATGAAACACAAATATAGCATCGGCATTGTATACAATAAGTACCATGCGGACTTTTCTCCATGGGAGTAATGGCTCAAACTGTCTACGCTTTGATCTTTCCCTGGAAGACCAGTAGTAGTTTGCGAAGCACATCTGGAGGTATTCTGTAATCTGTGCACCTACAGAGTGTTGATGGAGCACAAAAATTGCATCGGCATTGAATACAATAAGTACCATGCGAACTTTTCTCCATGGGAGTAATGTCTCAAACTGTCTACGCTTTGATCGATTCCAGGAAGACCAAAAGTAGTTTCCGAAGCACATCTGGAGGCATTCAGTAATCCGTGGAACTACAGAGTGTTGATGAAACACAAAAATTTCATCGGCATTGTATACAATAAGTACCATGCGGACTTTTCTCCATGGGAGAATTGTCTCAAACTGTCTACGCTTTTTATCGATTCCAGGAAGACCAGTAGTAATTTCTGAAGAACATCTGGAGGCATGCTGTAATCTGTGGACTTACAGAGTGTTGATGAAACACAAAAATTGCATCGGCATTGAATACAACAAGTACCATGGGGACTTTTCTCCATGGGAGTAATGTCTCAAACTGTCTACGCTTTGATCGTTCCCTGGAGTGCCAGTAGTAGTTACCGAAGCACATCTTAAGGCATTCTGTAATCTATGGAGCTTATGAGTGGTGATGGAACACAAAAATTGCATCGGCATTGAATACGATAAGTACCATGAGGACTTTTCTCCATGTTAGTAATGTCTCAAACTGTCTACGTTTTGATCGCTCCCTAGAATACCAGTAGTAGTTTCCGAACCACATCTGGAGGCATTTTGTAATTTGTGGACCTACAGAGTGTTGTTGAAACACAAAATGTGCATCGGCATTGAATACAATAAGTACCATGGGGACTTTTCTCCATGGGAGTAATGTCTCAAACTGTCTACGTTTCGATCGTTCCCTGGAAGACCAGTAGTATTTTCCAAAGCACATCTGGGGGCATTCAGGAATCAGTGGACCTACTGGATGTTGAGGAAACACAAAAATTGCATCTACATTGAATACAATAAGTTCCATGCGGACTTTTCTCCACGGGAGTTATGTCTCAAACTCTCTACGATTTGATCGCTCCCTGGAAGACCAGTAGTAGTTTCCGAAGCACATCTGGAGGCATTCTGTAATCTGTGGACCTACAGAGTGTTGATGAAGCACAAATATTGCATCGACATTGAATACAATAAGTTCCATGCGGACTTTTCTAGACGGGAGTAATGTCTCAAATTTTCTACGATTTGATTGCGGCCTGGAAGACCAGTAGTTGTTTCCGAAGCACATCTGGATCCATTCTGTGATCTGTGGACCTACAGAGAGTTGATGAAACACAAAAATTGCATCGGCATTGAATACAATAAATAGCATGCTGACTTTTCTCCATGGGAGTAATATCTTAAACTGTCTACGCTTTGATCGTTCCAAGGAAAACCAGTAGTAGATGCCGAAGCACATCTGGAGGCATTCTGTAATATATGGAGCTTCAGAGTGGTGATGAAACACAAATATAGCATTGGCATTGTATACAATAAGTACCATGCGGAGTTTTCTCCATGGGAGTAATGCCTCAAACTGTCTACGCTTTGATCGTTCCCTGGAAGTTCAGTAGTAGTTTCCGAAGCACATCTGGAGGCATTCTGTAATATATGGAGCTTCAGAGTGGTGATGAAACACAAATATAGCATCGGCATTGTATACAATAAGTACCATGCGGACTTCTCTCCATGGGAGAATTGTCTCAAACTGTCTACGCTCTGATCGATTCCAGGAAGGCCAGTAGTAGTTTCCGAAGCACATCTGGAGGCATGCTGTAATCTGTGGACCTACAGAGTGTTGATGAAACACAAAATTTGCATCGGCATTGTATACAATAAGTACCATGCGGACTTTTCTCTATGGGATTAATGTCTCAAACTGACTACGCTTTGATCGATTCCAGAAAAACCTGTAGTAGTTTCCGAAGCACATCTGGAGGCATGCTGTAAAATGTGGAACTACAGAGCGTTGATGAAACACAAATATTGCAACGGCATTAAATACAATTTGTGCCATGCGGACTTTTCTCCATGGGAGTAATGTCTCAAACTGTCTACGTTTTGATCGTTCCATGGAAGACCAGTAGTAGTTTCAGAAGCGCATCTGGAGGCATTCTGTAATCTGTGGACCTACAGAGTGTTGATGAAACAAAAAATTGCATCGGCATTGAATTCAACAAGTACCATGCGGACTTTTCTTCATGGGAGTAATGTCTCAAATTGTCTACGATTTGATCCTTCCCTGGAAGATTAGTAGTAGTTACCGAAGCACATCTGGAGGCATTCTGTAAACTATTAAGCTTATGAGTGGTGATGGAACACAAAAATTGCATCGGCATTGAATACGATAAGTACCATGAGGACTTTTCTCTATGGGAGTAATGTCTCAAACTGACTACGCTTTGATCGATTCCAGAAAAACCTGTAGTAGTTTCCGAATCACATCTGGAGGCATGCTGTAAAATGTGGAACTACAGAGTGTTGATGAAACACAAATATTGCAACGGCATTAAATACAATTAGTGCCATGCGGACTTTTCTCCATGGGCGTAATGTCTCAAACTGTCTACGCTTTGATCGTTCCCAGGAAGACCAGTAGTAGTTTCCGAAGCACATGTGGAGGCATTCTGTAATATGTGGACCTACAGAGTGTTGATGAAACTCAAAAAATTGCATCGGCATTGAATACAATAAGTACCATTCGGACATTTCTCTATGGGAGAATTGTCTCAAACTGTCTACGCTTTGATCGATTGCAAGAAGACCATTAGTAGTTTCGGAAGCACTTCTGGAGGAATGCTGTAATCTGTGGACCTACAGAGAGTTGATGAAACACAAAAATTGCATCGGCATTGAATACAATAAGTACCATGGGGACTTTTCTCCATGGGAGTAATGTCTCAAACTGTCTACGTTTCTATCGTTCCATGCAAGACCAGTAGTAGTTTCCAAAGCACATCTGGGGGGATTCAGGAATCTGTGGACCTACAGGATGTTGAGGAAACCCAAAAATTGCATCTACATTGAATACAATAAGTTCCATGCGGACATTTCTTCATGGGAGTAATGTCTCAAACTGTCTACGATTTGGTCGTTCCCCGGAAGATTAGTAGTAGTTTCCGAAGCACATCTTTAGGCATTCTGTAATCTGTGGACCTACAGAGTGTTGAAGAAACACAAAAATTGCATCGGCATTGAATACAATAAGTACCATGCCGACTTTCCTTTATGGGAGTAATTTCTCAAACTGTCTACGTTTTGATCGTTCCATTGAAGACCAGTAGTAGTTTCCGAAGCGCATCTGGAGGCATTCTGTAATCTGTGGACCTACAGAGTGTTGAAGAAACACAAAAATTGCATCGGCATTGAATACAATAAGTACCATGCGGAGTTTCCTCCATGGGAGTAATGTCTCAAACTGTCTACGATTTGATCGCTCCCTGGAAGACCAGTAGTAGTTTCCGAAGCACATCTGGAGGCATTCTGTAACCTGTGGACCTACAGAGTGTTGATGAAGCACAAGTATTGCATCGGAATTGAATACAATAAGTACCATGCGGACTTTTCTTCATGGGATAATGTCTCAAACTGTCTACGATTTGGTCGTTCCCCGGAAGATTAGTAGTAGTTTCCGAAGCACATCTGGAGGCATTCTGTAATCTGTGGACCTACAGAGTGTTGAAGAAACACAAAAATTGCATCGGCATTGAATACAATAAATACCATGCAAACTTTTCTCCATGGGAGTAATGTCTCAAACTGTCTACGTTTCGTTCGTTCCCTGGAAGACCAGTAGTAGTTTCCGAAGCACATCTGGAGGCATTCTGTAATATATGGAGTTTCAGAGTGGTGATGAAACACAAATATAGCATCGGCATTGTATACAATAAGTTCCATGCGGACTTTTCTCCATCGGAGTAATGCCTCAAACTGTCTACGCTTTGATAATTCCCTGGAAGACCAGTAGTAGTTTCCAAAGCACATCTGGAGGCATTCTGTAATCTGGGACCTACAGAGGGCTGATTAAGCACTAAAATTGCATCGGCATTGAATACAATAAGTACCATGCGGACTTTTCTCCATGAGAGTAATTTCTCAAACTGTCTACGATTTGATCGATTCCAGGAAGACCAGTAGTAGTTTCCGAAGCACAACTGGAGGCATTCTGTAATCTGTGGACCTACAGAGTGTTGATGAAACACAAATTTGCAAAGGCATTGAATACAATAAGTACCATGGGGACTTTTCTCTATGGGAGTAATGTCTCAAACTGTCTACGTTTTATTCGTTCCATGGAAGACCAGTAGTAGTTTCCCAAGCGCATCTGGAGGCATTCAGTAATCTGTGGACCTACAGAGAGTTGATGAAACAAAAAAATTGCATCGGCATTGAATACAATAAGTACCATGCAAACTTTTCTTCATGGGAGTAATGTCTCAAACTGTCTACGTTTCTATCTTTCCCTGGAAGACCAGTAGTAGTTTCAAAAGCACATCTGGGGGTATTCAGGAATCTGTAGACCTACAGGATGTTGATGAAACACAAAAATTGCATCGACATTGAATACAATAAGTTCCATGCTGAATTTCCTAGACGGGAGTAATGTCTCAAACTGTCTACGATTTGATTGCTCCCTGGAAGACCAGTAGTTGTTTCCGAAGCACATCTATAGGCATTCTGTAATCTGTAGACCTACAGAGTGTTGAAGAAACACAAAAATTGCATCGGCATTGACTACAATAAGTACCATGCGGACTTTTCCCCATGGGAGAACTGTCTCAAACTGTCTACGCTTTGATCGTTCCCTGGAAGACCAGTATTAGTTTCCGAAGCACATCTGGAGGCATGCTGTCATCTGTGGACCTACAGAGTGTTGATGAAACACAAATTTGCAAAGACATTGAATACAATAAGTACCATGGGGACTTTTCTCTATGGGAGTAATGTCTCAAACTGTCTACGTTTTATTCGTTCCATGGAAGACCAGTAGTAGTTTCCCAAGCGCATCTGGAGGCATTCAGTAATCTGTGGACCTACAGAGAGTTGATGAAACAAAAAAATTGCATCGGCATTGAATACAATAAGTACCATGCAAACTTTTCTTCATGGGAGTAATGTCTCAAACTGTCTACGTTTCTATCTTTCCCTGGAAGATCAGTAGTAGTTTCAAAAGCACATCTGGGGGCATTCAGGAATCCGTAGACCTACAGGATGTTGATGAAACACAAAAATTGCATCGACATTGAATACAATAAGTTCCATGCTGAATTTTCTAGACGGGAGTAATGTCTCAAACTGTCTACGATTTGATTGCTCCCTGGAAGACCAGTAGTTGTTTCCGAAGCACATCTATAGGCATTCTGTAATCTGTAGACCTACAGAGTGTTGAAGAAACACAAAAATTGCATCGGCATTGACTACAATAAGTACCATGCGGACTTTTCCCCATGGGAGAACTGTCTCAAACTGTCTACGCTTTGATCGTTCCCTGGAAGACCAGTATTAGTTTCCGAAGCACATCTGGAGGCATGCTATAATCTGTGGACCTACAGAGTGTTGATGAAACACAAAAATTGCATCGGCATTGAATACAATAAGTACCATGCGGACTTTTCTCCAAGGGAGTAATGTCTCAAACTGTCTACGATTTGATCGTTCCCTGGAAGATTAGTAGTAGTTTCCGAAGCACATCTGGAGGCATTCTGTAATCTGTGGACCTACAGAGTGTTGATGAAACACAAAAATTGCATCGGCATTGAATGCAATAAGTACCATGCGGACTTTTCTCCATGGGAGTAATGTCTCAAACTGTCTACGTTTTGATCGTTCCCTGGAAGACCAGTAGTAGTTTCCGAAGCACATCTGGAGGCATTCTGTAATCTGTGGACCTACAGAGTGTTGAAGAAACACAAAAATTGCATCGGCATTGACTACAATAAGTACCATGCGGACTTTTCTCCATGTCTCAAACTGTCTACGTTTTGATCGTTCCATGGAAGACCAGTAGTAGTTTCCGAAGCACATCTGGAGGCATTCTGTAATCTGTGGACCTACAGAGTGTTGATGACACACAAAAATTGCATCGGCATTGAATACAATAAGTACCATGCAAACTTTTCTCCATGGGAGTAATGTCTCAAACTGTCTACGTTTCGATCGTTCCATGGAAGACCAGTAGTAGTTTCCAAAGAACATCTGGGGGCATTCAGGAACCTGTGGACCTACAGGATGTTGATGAAACACAAAAATTGCATCGACATTGAATACAATAAGTTCCATGCGGACTTTTCTAGACGGGAGTAATGTCTCAAACTGTTTACGATTTGATTGCTCCCTGGAAGACCAGTAGTGGTTTCCGAAGCACATCTGGAGGCATTCTGTGGACCTAAAGAGAGTTGATGAAACACAAAAATTGCATCGGCATTGAATACAATATATACCATGCCGACTTTTCTCCATGGGAGTAATATCTTAAACTGTCTACGCTTTGATCGTTCCCTGGAAGACCAGTAGTAGTTTCCGAAGCACATCTGGAGGTATTCTGTAATATATGGAGCTTCAGAGTGGTGATGAAACACAAATATAGCTTCGGCATTGTATACAATAAGTACCATGCGGACTTTTCTCCATGGGAGTAATGCCTCAAACTGTCTACGCTTTGATCGTTCCCTGGAAGACCAGTAGTAGTTTCCGAAGCACATCTTTAGGCATTCTGTAATATATGGAGCTTCAGAGTGGTGATGAAATACAAATATAGCATCGGCATTGTATATAATAAGTACCATTCCGACTTTTCTCCATGGGAGTAATGACTCAAACTGTCTACGCTTTGATCGTACCCTGGAGGACCAGTAGTAGTTTCCGAAGCACATCTGGAGGCATGCTGTAATCTGTGGACCTACAGAGTGTTGATGAAGCACAAAAAGTGCATCGGCTTTGAATACAATAAGAACCTTGCGGGCTTTTCTCCATGGGAGTAATGTCTCAAACTGTGTACGTATTGATCGATTCCAGGAAGACCAGTAGCAGTTTCCGAAGCACATCTGGAGGCATTCTGTAATCTGTGGACCTACAGAGAGTTGATGAAACAAAAAAATTGCATCGGCATTGAATACAATAAGTACCATGCAAACTTTTCTTCATGGGAGTAATGTCTCAAACTGTCTACGTTTCTATCTTTCCCTGGAAGACCAGTAGTAGTTTCAAAAGCACATCTGGGGGCATTCAGGAATCTGTAGACCTACAGGATGTTGATGAAACACAAAAATTGCATCGACATTGAATACAATAAGTTCCATGCTGAATTTTCTAGACGGGAGTAATGTCTCAAACTGTCTACGATTTGATTGCTCCCTGGAAGACCAGTAGTTGTTTCCGAAGCACATCTATAGGCATTCTGTAATCTGTAGACCTACAGAGTGTTGAAGAAACACAAAAATTGCATCGGCCTTGACTACAATAAGTACCATGCGGACTTTTCCCCATGGGAGAACTGTCTCAAACTGTCTACGCTTTGATCGTTCCCTGGAAGACCAGTATTAGTTTCCGAAGCACATCTGGAGGCATGCTATAATCTGTGGACCTACAGAGTGTTGATGAAACACAAAAATTGCATCGGCATTGAATACAATAAGTACCATGCGGACATTTCTCCATGGGAGAATTGTCTCAAACTGTCTACGCTTCGATCGATTCCAGGAAGACCATTAGTAGTTTCCGAAGCACATCTGGAGTCATGCTGTAATCTGTGGACCTACAGAGTGTTGATGAAACACAAAAATTGCATCGGCATTGAATACAATAAGAACCATGGGGACTTTTCTCCATGGGAGTAATGTCTCAAACTGTCTACGTTTCAATCGTTCCCTGGAAGACCAGTAGTAGTGTCCAAGGCACATCTGGGGGCATTCAGGAATCTGTAGACCTACAGGATGTTGATGAAACACAAAAATTGCATCGACATTGAATACAATAAGTTCCATGCGGAATTTTCTAGACGGGAGTAATGTCTCAAACTGTCTACGATTTGATTGCTCCCTGGAAGACCAGTAGTTGTTTCCGAAGCACATCTGGAGGCGTTCTGTGATCTGTGGAACTACAGAGAGTTGATGAAACACAAAAATTGCATCCGCATTGAATACAATAAATGCCATGCGGACTTTTCTCCATGGGAGTAATGTCTCAAACTGACTACGCTTTGATCGATTCCAGAAAAACCTGTAGTAGTTTCCGAAGCACATCTGGAGGCATGCTGTGAAATGTGGAACTACAGAGTGTTGATGAAACACAAATATTGCAACGGCATTAAATACAATTAGTGCCATGCGCACTTTTCTCCATGGGCGTAATGTCTCAAACTGTCTACGCTTTGATCGTTCCCAGGAAGACCAGTAGTAGTTTCCGAAGCACATCTGGAGGCATTCTGTAATATGTGGACCTACAGAGTGTTGATGAAACACAAAAAATTGCATCGGCATTGACTACAATAAGTACCATGCGGACTTTTCTCCATGGGAGAATTGTCTCAAACTGTCTACGCTCTGATCGAATCCAGGAAGGCCAGTAGTAGTTTCCGAAGCACATCTGGAGGCATGCTGTAATCTGTGGACCTACAGAGTGTTGATGAAACAAAAAATTGCATCGGCATTGAATTCAACAAGTACCATGCGGACTTTTCTTCATGGGAGTAATGTCTCAAATTGTCTACGATTTGATCCTTCCCTGGAAGATTAGTAGTAGTTACCGAAGCACATCTGGAGGCATTCTGTAATCTATTAAGCTTATGAGTGGTGATGGAACACAAAAATTGCATCGGCATTGAATACGATAAGTACCATGAGGACTTTTCTCTATGGGAGTAATGTCTCAAACTGACTACGCTTTGATCGATTCCAGAAAAACCTGTAGTAGTTTCCGAAGCACATCTGGAGGCATGCTGTAAAATGTGGAACTACAGAGTGTTGATGAAACACAAATATTGCAACGGCATTAAATACAATTAGTGCCATGCGCACTTTTCTCCATGGGCGTAATGTCTCAAACTGTCTACGCTTTGATCGTTCCCAGGAAGACCAGTAGTAGTTTCCGAAGCACATCTGGAGGCATTCTGTAATATGTGGACCTACAGAGTGTTGATGAAACACAAAAAATTGCATCGGCATTGAATACAATAAGTACCATTCGGACATTTCTCCATGGGAGAATTGTCTCAAACTGTCTACGCTTTGATCGATTGCAAGAAGACCATTAGTAGTTTCCGAAGCACTTCCGGAGGAATGCTGTAATCTGTGGACCTACAGAGAGTTGATGAAACACAAAAATTGCATCGGCATTGAATACAATAAGTACCATGCCGACTTTCCTTCATGGGAGTAATGTCTCAAACTGTCTACGTTTTGATCGTTCCATTGAAGACCAGTAGTAGTTTCCGAAGCGCTTCTGGGGGCATTCTGTAATCTGTGGACCTACAGAGTGTTGAAGAAACACAAAAATTGCATCGGCATTGAATACAATAAGTACCATGCGGAGTTTCCTCCATGGGAGTAATGTCTCAAACTGTCTACGATTTGATCGCTCCCTGGAAGACCAGTAGTAGTTTCCGAAGCACATCTGGAGGCATTCTGTAACCTGTGGACCTACAGAGTGTTGATGAAGCACAAGTATTGCATCGGAATTGAATACAATAAGTACCATGCGGACTTTTCTTCATGGGATAATGTCTCAAACTGTCTACGATTTGGTCGTTCCCCGGAAGATTAGTAGTAGTTTCCGAAGCACATCTGGAGGCATTCTGTAATCTGTGGACCTACAGAGTGTTGATGACACACAAAAACTGCATCGGCATTGAATACAATAAGTACCATGCAAACTTTTCTCCATGGGAGTAATGTCTCAAACTGTCTACGTTTCGTTCGTTCCCTGGAAGACCAGTAGTAGTTTCCGAAGCACATCTGGAGGCATTCTGTAATATATGGAGTTTCAGAGTGGTGATGAAACACAAATATAGCATCGGCATTGTATACAATAAGTTCCATGCGGACTTTTCTCCATCGGAGTAATGCCTCAAACTGTCTACGCTATGATAATTCCCTGGAAGACCAGTAGTAGTTTGCAAAGCACATCTGGAGGCATTCTGTAATCTGGGACCTACAGAGTGCTGATTAAGCACTAAAATTGCATCGGCATTGAATACAATAAGTAGCATGCGGACTTTTCTCCATGAGAGTAATTTCTCAAACTGTCTACGATTTGATCGATTCCAGGAAGACCAGTAGTAGTTTCCGAAGCACAACTGGAGGCATTCTGTAATCTGTGGACCTACAGAGTGTTGATGAAACACAAATTTGCAAAGGCATTGAATACAATAAGTACCATGGGGACTTTTCTCTATGCGAGTAATGTCTCAAACTGTTTACGTTTTATTCGTTCCATGGAAGACCAGTAGTAGTTTCCCAAGCGCATCTCGAGGCATTCTGTTATCTGTGGACCTACAGAGTGTTGATGAAACAAAAAAATTGCATCGGCATTGAATTCAATAAGTACCATGCAAACTTTTCTCCATGGGAGTAATGTCTCAAACTGTCTACGTTTCTATCTTTCCCTGGAAGACCAGTAGTAGTTTCAAAAGCACATCAGGGGGCATTCAGGAATCTGTAGACCTACAGGATGTTGATGAAACACAAAAATTGCATCGACATTGAATACAATAAGTTCCATGCCTAATTTTCTAGACGGGAGTAATGTCTCAAACTGTCTACGATTTGATTGCTCCCTGGAAGACCAGTAGTTGTTTCCGAAGCACATCTATAGGCATTCTGTAATCTGTAGACCTACAGAGTGTTGAAGAAACACAAAAATTGCATCGGCATTGACTACAATAAGTACCATGCGGACTTTTCTCCATGGGAGAACTGTCTCAAACTGTCTACGCTTTGATCGTTCCCTGGAAGACCAGTATTAGTTTCCGAAGCACATCTGGAGGCATGCTGTAATCTGTGGACCTACAGAGTGTTGATGAAACACAAAAATTGCATCGGCATTGAATACAATAAGTACCATGCGGACTTTTCTCCAAGGGAGTAATGTCTCAAACTGTCGACGATTTGATCGTTCCCTGGAAGATTAGTAGTAGTTTTCGAAGCACATCTGGAGGCATTCTGTAATCTGTGGACCTACAGAGTGTTGATGAAACATAAAAATTGCATCGGCATTGAATACAATAAGTACCATGCGGACTTTTCTCCATGGGAGTAATGTCTCAAACTGTCTACGTTTTGATCGTTCCCTGGAAGACCAGTAGTAGTTTCCGAAGCACATCTGGAGGCATTCTGTAATCTGTGGACCTACAGAGTGTTGAAGAAACACAAAAATTGCATCGGCATTGACTACAATAAGTACCATGCGGACTTTTCTCCATGGGAGAATTGTCTCAAACTGTCTACGCTTTGATCGTTCTCTGGAAGACCAGTTGTAGTTTCCGAAGCACATCTGGAGGAATGCTGTAATCTGTGGACCTACAGAGTGTAGATGAAACACAAAAATTGAATCGGCATTGAATACAATAAGTACCATGCGGACTTTTCTCCATGGGAGTAATGTCTCAAACTGTCTACTTTTCGATCGATCCATGGAAGACCAGTAGTAGTTTCCAAAGAACATCTGGGGGCATTCAGGAACCTGTGGACCTACAGGATGTTGATGAAACACAAAAACTGCATCGACATTGAATACAATAAGTTCCATGCGGACTTTTCTAGACGGGAGTAATGTCTCAAACTGTTTACGATTTGATTGCTCCCTGAAGACCAGTAGTTGTTTCCGAAGCACCTCTGGAGGCATTCTGTGGACCTAAAGAGAGTTGATGAAACACAAAAATTGCATCGGCATTGAATACAATAAATACCATGCCGACTTTTCTCCATGGGAGTAATATCTTAAACGGTCTACGCTTTGATCGTTCCCTGGAAGACCAGTAGTAGTTTCCGAAGCACATCTGGAGGTATTCTGTAGTATATGGAGCTTCAGAGCGGTGATGAAACACAAATATAGCATCGGCATTGTATACAATAAGTACCATGCGGACTTTTCGCCATGGGAGTAATGTCTCACACTGACTACGCTTTGATCGGTTCCATAAAAACGTGTAGTAGTTTCCGAAGCACATCTGGAGGCATGCTGTAAAATGTGGACCTACAGAGTGTTGATGAAACAAAAAAATTGCTACGGCATTAAATACAATTAGTGCCATGCGGACTTTTCTCCATGGGAGTAATGTCTCAAACTGTCTACGCTTTGATCGTTCCCTGGAAGACCAGTAGTAGTTTCCGAAGCACATCTGGAGGCATTCTGTAATATGTGGACCTACAGATAGTTGATGAAACACTAAAATTGCATCGGCATTGCATACAATAAGTACCATGCGGAATTTTCTCCATGGGAGTAATGTCTCTATCTGTCTTCGCATTGATAGATTCCTGGAAGACCAGTAGTAGTTTCCGAAGCACATCTGGAATCATTCTATAAACTGTGGACATTCAGATTGTTGATGAAACACAGAAAGTACATCGGTATTAAATACTACAGGCACCATGCGGACTTTTCTCCATGGGAGTAATGTCTCAAACTGTCTACGTTTCGATCTTTCCCTGGAAGACCAGTAGTAGTTTAAAAAAGAACATCTGGGGGCATTCAGGAATCTGTAGACCTACAGGATGTTGATGAAACACAAAAATTGCATCGACATTGAATACAATAAGTTCCATGCGGACTTTTCTAGACGGGAGTAGTGTCTCAAACTGTCTACGATTTGATTGCTCCCTGGAAGACCAGTAGTTGTTTCCGTAGCACATCTGGAGGCATTCTGTGATCTGTGGACCTACAGAGAGTTGATGAAATACAAAAATTGCATCGGCATTGAATACAATAAATACCATGCGGACTTTTCTCCATGGGAGTAATATCTTAAACTGTCTACGCTTTGATCGTTCCCTGGATGACCAGTAGTAGATTCCGAAGCACATCTGGAGGCATTCTGTAATATATGGAGCTTCAGAGTGTTGATGAAACACCAATATAGCATCGGCATTGTATACAATAAGTACCATGCGGAGTTTTCTCCATGGGAGTAATGCCTCAAACTGTCTACGCTTTGATCGTTCCCTGGAAGACCAGTAGTAGTTTCCGAAGCACATCTGGAGGCACTCTGTAATCTGTGGACCTACTGAGTGTTGATGAAACACAAAAATTGCATCGGCATTGACTACAATAAGTACCATGCGGACTTTTCTCCATGGGAGAATTGTCTCAAACTGTCTACGCTTTGATCGATTCCAGGAAGACCAGTAGTAGTTTCCGAAGCACATCTGGAGGCATGCTGTAATCTGTGGACCTACAGAGTACTGATGAAACACAAAAACTGCATCGGCATTGAATACAATAAGTACCATGTGGACTTCTCCCCATGGAAGTAATGTCTCAAACTGTCTACGTTTTGATCGTTCCATGGAAGACTAGTAGTAGTTTCCGAAGCGCATCTGGAGGCATTTTGTAATCTGTGGACCTACAGACTGTTGGTGACACACAAAAATTGCACCGGCATTGAATACAATAAGTACCATGCAAACTTTTCTCCATGGGAGTAATGTCTCAAACTGTCTACGTTTCGATCGTTCCGTGGAAGACCAGTAGTAGTTTCCAAAGCACATTTGGGGGCATTCAGGAACCTGTGGACCTACAGGATGTTGATGAAACACAAAAATTGCATCGACATTGAATGCAATAAGTTCCATGCGGACTTTTCTAGACGGGAGTAATGTCTCAAACTGCCTACGATTTGATTGCTCCCTGGAAGACCATTAGTTGTTTCCGAAGCACATCTGGAGGCATTCTCTGATCTGTGGACCTACAGAGAGTTGATGAAACACAAAAATTGCATCGGCATTGAATACAATAAAAACCATGCGGGCTTTTCTCCATGGGAGTAATATCTTAAACTTTCTACGCTTCGATCGCTCCCTGGAAGACCAGTAGTAGTTTCCGAAGCACATCTGGAGGCATTCTGTAATATATTGAGCTTCAGAGTGTTGATGAAAAACAAATATAGCATCGGCATTGTATACAATAAGTACCATGCGGACTTTTCTCCATGGGAGTAATGCCTCAAACTGTCTACGCTTTGATCGTTCCCTGAAAGACCAGTAGTAGTTTCCAAAGCACATCTGGGGGCTTTCAGGAATCTGTGGACCTACAGGATGTTGAGGAAACACAAAAATTGCATCTACATTGAATACAATAAGTTCCATGGGGACTTTTCTCCACGGGAGTAATGTCTCAAACTGTCTACGCATTGATCGATTCCAGGAAGACCAGTAGTAGTTTCCGAAGCACATCTGTACGCATGCTGTAATCTGTGGACCTACACAGTGTTGATGAAACGCAAAAATTGCATCGGCATTGAATACAATAAGTACCATGGGGACTTTACTCAATGGGAGTAATGTCTCAAACTGTCTACGTTTTGATCGTTCCCTGGAAGACCAGTAGTAGTTTCCGAAGCACATCTGGAGGCATTCTGTAATCTATGGAGCTTATGAGTGGTGATGGAACACAAAATTTGCATCGGCATTGTATACGATAAGTACCATGCGGACTTTCCTCCATGGGAGTAATGTCTCAAACTGTCTACGTTTTGATCGTTCCCTAGAAGGCCAGTAGTAGTTTCCGAAGCACATCTGGAGAAATTTTGTAATTTGTGGACCTACAGAGTGTTGATGAAACACAAAAATTGCATCTTCATTGAATACAATTAGTACCATGCGGACTTTTCGCCATGGCAGTAATGTCTCACACTGACTACGCTTTGATCGGTTCCATAAAAACGTGTAGTAGTTTCCGAAGCACATCTGGAGGCATGCTGTAAAATGTGGACCTACAGAGTGTTGATGAAACAAAAAAATTGCTACGGCATTAAATACAATTAGTGCCATGCGGACTTTTCGCCATGGGAGTAATGTCTCACACTGACTACGCTTTGATCGGTTCCATAAAAACGTGTAGTAGTTTCCGAAGCACATCTGGAGGCATGCTGTAAAATGTGGACCTACAGAGTGTTGATGAAACAAAAAAATTGCTACGGCATTAAATACAATTAGTGCCATGCGGACTTTTCTCCATGGGAGTAATGTCTCAAACTGTCTACGCTTTGATCGTTCCCTGGAAGACCAGTAGTTGTTTCCGTAGCACATCTGGAGGCATTCTGTGATCTGTGGACCTACAGAGAGTTGATGAAACACAAAAATTGCATCGGCATTGAATACAATAAATACCATGCGGACTTTTCTCCATGGGAGTAATATCTTAAACTGTCTACGCTTTGATCGTTCCCTGGATGACCAGTAGTAGATTCCGAAGCACATCTGGAGGCATTCTGTAACACATGGAGCTTCAGAGTGTTGATGAAACACCAATATAGCATCGGCATTGTATACAATAAGTACCATGCGGAGTTTTCTCCATGGGAGTAATGCCTCAAACTGTCTACGCTTTGATCGTTCCCTGGAAGACCAGTAGTAGTTTCCGAAGCACATCTGTAGGCATTCTGTAATCTGTGGACCTACTGAGTGCTGATGAAACACAAAAACTGCATCGGCATTGACTACAATAAGTACCATGCGGACTTTTCTCCATGGGAGAATTGTCTCAAACTGTCTACGCTTTGATCGATTCCAGGAAGACCAGTAGTAGTTTCCGAAGTACATCTGGAGGCATGCTGTAATCTGTGGACCTACAGAGTGCTGATGAAACACAAAAACTGCATCGGCATTGAATACAATAAGTACCATGTGGACTTTTCCCCATGGGAGTAATGTCTCAAACTATCTACGTTTTGATCGTTCCATGGAAGACTAGTAGTAGTTTCCGAAGCGCATCTGGAGGCATTTTGTAATCTGTGGACCTACAGACTGTTGGTGACACACAAAAATTGCATCGGCATTGAATACAATAAGTACCATGCAAACTTTTCTCCATGGGAGTAATGTCTCAAACTGTCTACGTTTCGTTCGTTCCGTGGAAGACCAGTAGTAGTTTCCAAAGCACATTTGGGGGCATTCAGGAACCTGTGGACCTACAGGATGTTGATGAAACACAAAAATTGCATCGACATTGAATGCAATAAGTTCCATGCGGACTTTTCTAGACGGGAGTAATGTCTCAAACTGCCTACGATTTGATTGCTCCCTGGAAGACCATTAGTTGTTTCCGAAGCACATCTGGAGGCATTCTGTGATCTGTGGACCTACAGAGAGTTGATGAAACACAAAAATTGCATCGGCTTTGAATACAATAAATAACATGCGGACTTTTCTCCATGGGAGTAATATCTTAAACTATCTACGCTTTGATCGTTCCCTGGAAGACCAGTAGTAGTTTCCGAAGCACATCTGGAGGCATTCTGAAATATATGGAGCTTCAGAGTGGTGATGAAACAAAAATATAGCATCGGCATTATATACAATAAGTACCATGCGGACTTTTCTCATTGGGAGTAATGCCTCAAACTGTCTACGCTTTGATCGTTCAATGGAAGACCAGTAGTACTTTCCGAAGCACATCTGGAGGCATTCTGTAATATATGGAGCTTCAGAGTGGTGATGAAACACAAATATAGCATCGGCATTGTATACAATAAGTACCATGAAGACTTTTCTCCATGGGAGTAATGCCTCAAACTGTCTACGCTTTGATCGTTCCCTAGAAGACCAGTAGTAGTTTCCGTAGCACATCTGGAGGCATGGTGTAATCTGTGGAACTACAGAGTGTTGATGAAGCACAAAAATTGCATCGGCATTGAATACAATAAGTACCTTGCGTACTTTTCTCCATGGGAGTAATGTCTCAAACTGTGTACGAATTGGTCGATTCCAGGAAGACCAGTAGTAGTTTCCGAAGCACATCTGGAGGCATTCTGTAATCTGTGGACCTACAGAGTGTTGATGAAACACAAAAATTGCATCGGCATTGATTACAATAAGTACCATGAGGACTTTTCTCCATGGGAGAATTGTCTCAAACTGTCTACGTTTTAATCGATTCCAGGAAGACCAGTAGTAGTTTCCGAAGCACATCTGGAGGCATGCTGTAATCTGTGGACCTACAGAGTGTTGATGAAACACAAAAATTGCATCGGCATTGAATACAATAAGTACCATGCGGACTTTTCTTCATGGGACTAATGTCTCTAACTGTCTACGATTTGATCGTTCCCTGGAAGATTAGTAGTAGTTTCCGAAGCACATCTGGAGGCATTCTGTAGTCTGTGGACCTACAGAGTGTTGCTGAAACACAAAAAATGCATCGGCATTGAATACAATAAATACCATGCGGACTTTTCTCCATGGGAGTAATGTCTTAAACTGTCTACGTTTTGATCGTTCCATGGAAGACCAGTAGTAGTTTCCGAAGCGCATCTGGAGGCATTCTGTAATCTGTGGACCTACAGAGTGTTGATGACACACAAAAATTGCATCGGCATTGAATACAATAAGTACCACGCTAACTTTTCTCCATGGGAGTAATGTCTCAAACTGTCTACGTTTCGATCGTTCCGTGGAAGACCAGTAGTAGTTTCCAAAGCACATTATGGGGCATTCAGGAACCTGTGGACCTACAGGATGTTGATGAAACACAAAAATTGCATCCACATTGAATGCAATAAGTTCCATGCGGACTTTTCTAGACGGGAGTAATGTCTCAAACTGTCTACGCTATGATCGATTACAGGAAGACTAGTAGTAGTTTCCGAAGCACATCTGGAGGCATGCTGTAATCTGTGGACCTACAGAGTGTTGATGAAACACAAAAATTGCATCGGCATTGAATACAATAAGTACCATGCGGACTTTTCTTCATGGGACTAATGTCTCTAACTGTCTACGATTTGATCGTTCCCTGGAAGATTAGTAGTAGTTTCCGAAGCACATCTGGAGGCATTCTGTAGTCTGTGGACCTACAGAGTGTTGCTGAAACACAAAAAATGCATCGGCATTGAATACAATAAATACCATGCGGACTTTTCTCCATGGGGGTAATGTCTTAAACTGTCTACGTTTTGATCTTTCCCTGGAAGACCAGTAGTAGTTTCCGAAGCACATATGGAGGCATTCTGTATTATATGGAGCCTCAGAGAGGTGATGAAACACAAATATAGCATCGGCGTTGTATACAATAAGTACCATGCGAAATTTTCTCTATGGGAGAAATGTCTCAAACTGTCTACGCTTTAATCGATTCCAGGAAGACCATTAGTAGTTTCCATAGCACATCTGGTGTCATGCTGTAATCTGTGGACCTACAGAGTGTTGATGAAACACAAAAATTGCATCGGCATTGAATACAATAAGTACCATGGGGACTTTTCTCCATGGGAGTAATGTCTCAAACTGTCTACGTTTCGATCGTTCCGTGGAAGACCAGTAGTAGTTTCCAAAGCACATCTGGGGGCTTTCAGGAATTTGTGGACCTACAGGATGTTGAGGAAATACAAAAATTGCATCTACATTGAATACAATAAGTTCCATGGGGACTTTTCTCCACGGGAGTAATGTCTCAAACTGTCTACGATTTGATCGCCCCCTGGAAGACCAGTAGTAGTTTCCGAAGCACATCTAGAGGCATTCTGTAATATATGGAGCTTCAGAGTGTTGATGAAACACAAATATAGCATCGGCATTGTATACAATAAGTACCATGCGGACTTTTCTCCATGGGAGTAATGCCTCAAACTGTCTACGCTTTGATCTTTCCCTGGAAGACCAGTAGTAGTTTGCGAAGCACATCTGGAGGTATTCTATAATCTGTGCACCTACAGAGTGTAGATGGAGCACAAAAATTGCATCGGCATTGAATACAATAAGTACCATGCGAACTTTTCTCCATGGGAGTAATGTCTCAAAATGTCTACGCTTTGATCGATTCCAGGAAGACCAAAAGTAGTTTCCGAAGCACATCTGGAGGCATTCAGTAATCCGTGGACCTACAGAGTGTTGATGAAACACAAAAATTTCATCGGCATTGTATACAATAAGTACCATGCGGACTTTTCTCCATGGGAAAATTGTCTCAAACTGTCTACGATTTTTATCGATTCCAGGAAGACCAGTAGTAGTTTCTGAAGAACATCTGGAGGCATGCTGTAATCTGTGGACTTACAGAGTGTTGATGAAACACAAAAATTGCATCGGCATTGAATACAACAAGTACCATGGGGACTTTTCTCCATGGGAGTAATGTCTCAAACTGTCTACGCTTTGATCGTTCCCTGGAGTACCAGTAGTAGTTACCGAAGCACATCTTAAGGCATTCTGTAATCTATGGAGCTTATGAGTGGTGATGGAACACAAAAATTGCATCGGCATTGAATACGATAAGTACCATGAGGACTTTTCTCCATGTTAGTAATGTCTCAAACTGTCTACGTTTTGATCGCTCCCTAGAAGACCAGTAGTAGTTTCCGACCCACATCTGGAGGCATTTTGTAATTTGTGGACCTACAGAGTGTTGATGAAACACAAAAATTGCATCGGCATTGAATACAATAAGTAGCATGCGGACTTTTCTCTATGGGAGTAATGTCTCAAACTGACTACGCTTTGATCGATTCCAGAAAAACCTGTAGTAGTTTCCGAAGCACATCTGGAGGCATGCTGTAAAATGTGGAACTACAGAGTGTTGATGAAACACAAATATTGCAACGGCATTAAATACAATTTGTGCCATGCGGACTTTTCTCCATGGGAGTAATGCCTCAAACTGTCTACGCTTTGATCGTTCCCTGGAAGTTCAGTAGTAGTTTCCGAAGCACATCTGGAGGCATTCTGTAATATATGGAGCTTCAGAGTGGTGATGAAACACAAATATAGCATCGGCATTGTATACAATAAGTACCATGCGGACTTTTCTCCATGGGAGAATTGTCTCAAACTGTCTACGCTCTGATCGATTCCAGGAAGGCCAGTAGTAGTTTCCGAAGCACATCTGGAGGCATGCTGTAATCTGTGGACCTACAGAGTGTTGATGAAACACAAAATTTGCATCGGCATTGTATACAATAAGTACCATGCGGACTTTTCTCTATGGGATTAATGTCTCAAACTGACTACGCTTTGATCGATTCCAGAAAAACCTGTAGTAGTTTCCGAAGCACATCCGGAGGCATGCTGTAAAATGTGGAACTACAGAGCGTTGATGAAACACAAATATTGCAACGGCATTAAATACAATTTGTGCCATGCGGGCTTTTCTCCATGGGAGTAATGTCTCAAACTGTCTACGTTTTGATCGTTCCATGGAAGACCAGTAGTAGTTTCAGAAGCGCATCTGGAGGCATTCTGTAATATGTGGACCTACAGAGTGTTGATGAAACAAAAAATTGCATCGGCATTGAATTCAACAAGTACCATGCGGACTTTTCTTCATGGGAGTAATGTCTCAAATTGTCTACGATTTGATCCTTCCCTGGAAGATTAGTAGTAGTTACCGAAGCACATCTGGAGAAATTCTGTAATCTATTAAGCTTATGAGTGGTGATGGAACACAAAAATTGCATCGGCATTGAATACGATAAGTACCATGAGGACTTTTCTCTATGGGAGTAATGTCTCAAACTGACTACGCTTTGATCGATTCCAGAAAAACCTGTAGTAGTTTCCGAAGCACATCTGGAGGCATGCTGTAAAATGTGGAACTACAGAGTGTTGATGAAACACAAATATTGCAACGGCATTAAATACAATTAATGCCATGCGGACTTTTCTCCATATGCGTAATGTCTCAAACTGTCTACGCTTTTGATCGTTCCCAGGAAGACCAGTAGTAGTTTCCGAAGCACATGTGGAGGCATTCTGTAATATGTGGACCTACAGAGTGTTGATGAAACACAAAAAATTGCACCGGCATTGAATACAATAAGTACCATTCGGACATTTCTCCATGGGAGAATTGTCTCAAACTGTCTACGCTTTGATCGATTGCAAGAAGACCATTAGTAGTATCCGAAGCACTTCTGGAGGAATGCTGTAATCTGTGGACCTACAGAGAGTTGATGAAACACAAAAATTGCATCGGCATTGAATACAATAAGTACCATGGGGACTTTTCTCCATGTGAGTAATGTCTCAAACTGTCTACGTTTCTATCGTTCCATGCAAGACCAGTAGTAGTTTCCAAAGCACATCTGGGGGCATTCAGGAATCTGTGGACCTACAGGATGTTGAGGAAACACAAAAATTGCATCTACATTGAATACAATAAGTTCCATGCGGACTTTTCTTCATGGGAGTAATGTCTCAAACTGTCTACGATTTGGTCGTTCCCCGGAAGATTAGTAGTAGTTTCCGAAGCACATCTTTAGGCATTCTGTAATCTGTGGACCTACAGAGTGTTGAAGAAACACAAAAATTGCATCGGCATTGAATACTATAAGTACCATGCCGACTTTCCTTCATGGGAGTAATGTCTCAAACTGTCTACGTTTTGATCGTTCCATTGAAGACCAGTAGTAGTTTCCGAAGCGCATCTGGAGGCATTCTGTAATCTGTGGACCTACAGAGTGTTGAAGAAACACAAAAATTGCATCGGCATTGAATACAATAAGTACCATGCGGAGTTTCCTCCATGGGAGTAATGTCTCAAACTGTCTACGATTTGATCGCTCCCTGGAAGACCAGTAGTAGTTTCCGAAGCACATCTGGAGGCATTCTGTAACCTGTGGACCTACAGAGTGTTGATGAAGCACAAGTATTGCATCGGAATTGAATACAATAAGTACCATGCGGACTTTTCTTCATGGGATAATGTCTCAAACTGTCTACGATTTGGTCGTTCCCCGGAAGATTAGTAGTAGTTTCCGAAGCACATCTGGAGGCATTCTGTAATCTGTGTACCTACAGAGTGTTGAAGAAACACAAAAATTGCATCGGCATTGAATACAATAAGTACCATGCAAACTTTTCTCCATGGGAGTAATGTCTCAAACTGTCTACGTTTCGTTCGTTCCCTGGAAGACCAGTAGTAGTTTCCGAAGCACATCTGGAGGCATTCTGTAATATATGGAGTTTCAGAGTGGTGATGAAACACAAATATAGCATCGGCATTGTATACAATAAGTTCCATGCGGACTTTTCTCCATCGGAGTAATGCCTCAAACTGTCTACGCTTTGATAATTCCCTGGAAGACCAGTAGTAGTTTCCAAAGCACATCTGGAGGCATTCTGTAATCTGGGACCTACAGAGTGCTGATTAAGCACTAAAATTGCATCGGCATTGAATACAATAAGTACCATGCGGACTTTTCTCCATGAGAGTAATTTCTCAAACTGTCTACGATTTGATCGATTCCAGGAAGACCAGTAGTAGTTTCCGAAGCACAACTGGAGGCATTCTGTAATCTGTGGACCTACAGAGTGTTGATGAAACACAAATTTGCAAAGGCATTGAATACAATAAGTACCATGGGGACTTTTCTCTATGGGAGTTATGTCTCAAACTGTCTACGTTTTATTCGTTCCATGGAAGACCAGTAGTAGTTTCCCAAGCGCATCTGGAGGCATTCTGTAATCTGTGGACCTACAGAGAGTTGATGAAACAAAAAAATTGCATCGGAATTGAATACAATAAGTACCATGCAAACTTTGCTTCATGGGAGTAATGTCTCAAACTGTCTACGTTTCTATCTTTCCCTGGAAGACCAGTAGTAGTTTCAAAAGCACATCTGGGGGCATTCAGGAATCTGTAGACCTACAGGATGTTGATGAAACACAAAAATTGCATCGACATTGAATACAATAAGTTCCATGCCGAATTTTCTAGACGGGAGTAATGTCTCAAACTGTCTAAGATTTGATTGCTCCCTGGAAGACCAGTAGTTGTTTCCGAAACACATCTATAGGCATTCTGTAATCTGTAGACCTACAGAGTGTTGAAGAAACACAAAAATTGCATCGGCATTGACTACAATAAGTACCATGCGGACTTTTCTCCATGGGAGAACTGTCTCAAACTGTCTACGCTTTGATCGTTCCCTGGAAGACCAGTATTAGTTTCCGAAGCACATCTGGAGGCATGCTGTAATCTGTGGACCTACAGAGTGTTGATGAAACACAAAAATTGCATCGGCATTGAATACAATAAGTACCACGCTAACTTTTCTCCATGGGAGTAATGTCTCAAACTGTCTACGTTTCGATCGTTCCGTGGAAGACCAGTAGTAGTTTCAAAAGCACATTTGGGGGCATTCAGGAACCTGTGGACCTACAGGATGTTGATGAAACACAAAAATTGCATCCACATTGAATGCAATAAGTTCCATGCGGACTTTTCTAGACGGGAGTAATGTCTCAAACTGTCTACGCTTTGATCGATTCCAGGAAGACTAGTAGTAGTTTCCGAAGCACATCTGGAGGCATGCTGTAATCTGTGGACCTACAGAGTGTTGATGAAACACAAAAATTGCATCGGCATTCAATACAATAAGTACCATGCGGACTTTTCTCCATGGGAGTAATGTCCTAACTGTCTACGTTTTGATCGTTCCATGGAAGACCAGTAGTAGTTTCCGAAGCGCATCTGGAGGCATTCTGTAATCTGTGGACCTACAGAGTGTTGATGACACACAAAAATTGCATCGGCATTGAATACAATAAGTACCACGCTAACTTTTCTCCATGGGAGTAATGTCTCAAACTGTCTACGTTTCGATCGTTCCGTGGAAGACCAGTAGTAGTTTCCAAAGCACATTTGAGGGCATTCAGGAACCTGTGGACCTACAGGATGTTGATGAAACACAAAAATTGCATCCACATTGAATGCAATAAGTTCCATGCGGACTTTTCTAGACGGGAGTAATGTCTCAAACTGTCTACGCTTTGATCTATTCCAGGAAGACTAGTAGTAGTTTCCGAAGCACATCTGGAGGCATGCTGTAATCTGTGGACCTACAGAGTGTTGATGAAACACAAAAATTGCATCGGCATTGAATAGAATAAATACCATGCGGACTTTTCTCCATGGGAGTAATATCTTAAACTATCTACGCTTTGATCGTTCCCTGGAAGACCAGTAGTAGTTTCCGAAGCACATCTGGAGGCATTCTGTAATATATGGAGCTTCAGAGTGGTGATGAAACAAAAATATAGCATCGGCATTGTATACAATAAGTACCATGCGGACTTTTCTCATTGGGAGTAATGCCTCAAACTGTCTACGCTTTGATCGTTCAATGGAAGACCAGTAGTACTTTCCGAAGCACATCTGGAGGCATTCTGTAATATATGGAGCTTCAGAGTGGTGATGAAGCACAAATATAGCATCGGCATTGTATACAATAAGTACCATGAAGACTTTTCTCCATGGGAGTAATGCCTCAAACTGTCTACGCTTTGATCGTTCCCTGGAAGACCAGTAGTAGTTTCCGTAGCACATCTGGAGGCATGGTGTAATCTGTGGAACTACAGAGTGTTGATGAAGCACAAAAATTGCATCGGCACTGAATACAATAAGTACCTTGCGTACTTTTCTCCATGGGAGTAATGTCTCAAACTGTGTACGAATTGGTCGATTCCAGGAAGACCAGTAGTAGTTTCCGAAACATATCTGGAGGCATTCTGTAATCTGTGGACCTACAGAGTGTTGATGAAACACAAAAATTGCATCGGCATTGATTACAATAAGTACCATGCGGACTTTTCTCCATGGGAGAATTGTCTCAAACTGTCTACGTTTTGATTGATTCCAGGAAGACCAGTAGTAGTTTCCGAAGCACATCTGGAGGCATGCTGTAATCTGTGGACCTACAGAGTGTTGATGAAACACAAAAATTGCATCGGCATTGAATACAATAAGTACCATGCGGACTTTTCTTCATGGGAGTAATGTCTCAAACTGTCTACGATTTGATCGTTCCCTGGAAGATTAGTAGTAGTTTCCGAAGCACATCTGGAGGCATTCTGTAATCTGTGGACCTACAGAGTGTTGATGAAACACAAAAATTGCATCGGCATTCAATACAATAAGTACCATGCGGACTTTTCTCCATGGGAGTAATGTCCTAACCGTCTACGTTTTGATCGTTCCATGGAAGACCAGTAGTAGTTTCCGAAGCGCATCTGGAGGCATTCTGTAATCTGTGGACCTACAGAGTGTTGATGACACACAAAAATTGCATCGGCATTGAATACAATAAGTACCACGCTAACTTTTCTCCATGGGAGTAATGTCTCAAACTGTCTACGTTTCGATCGTTCCGTGGAAGACCAGTAGTAGTTTCCAAAGCACATTTGGGGGCATTCAGGAACCTGTGGACCTACAGGATGTTGATGAAACACAAAAATTGCATCCACATTGAATGCAATAAGTTCCATGCGGACTTTTCTAGACGGGAGTAATGTCTCAAACTGTCTAGGCTTTGATCGATTCCAGGAAGACTAGTAGTAGTTTCCGAAGCACATCTGGAGGCATGCTGTAATCTGTGGACCTACAGAGTGTTGATGAAACACAAAAATTGCATCGGCATTGAATACAATAAGTACCATGCGGACTTTTCTTCATGGGAGTAATGTCTCTAACTGTCTACGATTTGATCGTTCCCTGGAAGATTAGTAGTAGTTTCCGAAGCACATCTGGAGGCATTCTGTAGTCTGTGGACCTACAGAGTGTTGCTGAAACACAAAAATTGCATCGGCATTGAATACAATAAATACCATGCGGACTTTTCTCCATGGGAGTAATGTCTTAAACTGTCTACGTTTTGATCTTTCCCTGGAAGACCAGTAGTAGTTTCCGAAGCACATATGGAGGCATTCTGTATTATATAAAGCCTCAGAGAGGTGATGAAACACAAATATAGCATCGGCGTTGTATACAATAAGTACCATGCGAAATTTTCTCAATGGGAGAAATGTCTCAAACTGTCTACGCTTTAATCGATTCCAGGAAGACCATTAGTAGTTTCCGTAGCACATCTGGTGTCATGCTGTAATCTGTGGACCTACAGAGTGTTGATGAAACACAAAAATTGCATCGGCATTGAATACAATAAGTACCATGGGGACTTTTCTCCATGGGAGTAATGTCTCAAACTGTCTACGTTTCGATCGTTCCGTGGAAGACCAGTAGTAGTTTCCAAAGCACATCTGGGGGCTTTCAGGAATTTGTGGACCTACAGGATGTTGAGGAAATACAAAAATTGCATCTACATTGAATACAATAAGTTCCATGGGGACTTTTCTCCACGGGAGTAATGTCTCAAACTGTCTACGATTTGATCGCCCCCTGGAAGACCAGTAGTAGTTTCCGAAGCACATCTAGAGGCATTCTGTAATATATGGAGCTTCAGAGTGGTGATGAAACACAAATATAGCATAGGCATTGTATACAAAAAGTACCATGCGGACTTTTCTCCATGGGAGTAATGCCTCAAACTGTCTACGCTTTGATCTTTCCCTGGAAGACCAGTAGTAGTTTGCGAAGCACATCTGGAGGTATTCTGTAATCTGTGCACCTACAGAGTGTTGATGGAGCACAAAAACTGCATCGGCATTGAATACAATAAGTACCATGTGAACTTTTCTCCATGGGAGTAATGTCTCAAACTGTCTACGCTTTGATCGATTCCAGGAAGACCAAAAGTAGTTTCCGAAGCACATCTGGAGGCATTCAGTAATCCGTGGACCTACAGAGTGTTGATGAAACACAAAAATTTCATCGGCATTGTATACAATAAGTACCATGCGGACTTTTCTCCATGGGAGAATTGTCTCAAACTGTCTACGCTTTTTATCGATTCCAGGAAGACCAGTAGTAGTTTCTGAAGAACATCCGGAGGCATGCTGTAATCTGTGGACTTACAGAGTATTGATGAAACACAAAAATTGCATCGGCATTGAATACAACAAGTACCATGGGGACTTTTCTCCATGGGAGTAATGTCTCAAACTGTCTACGCTTTGATCGTTCCCTGGAGTACCAGTAGTAGTTACCGAAGCACATCTTAAGGCATTCTGTAATCTATGGAGCTTATGAGTGGTGATGGAACCCAAAAACTGCATCGGCATTGAATACGATAAGTACCATGAGGACTTTTCTCCATGTTAGTAATGTCTCAAACTGTCTACGTTTTGATCGCTCCCTAGAAGACCAGTAGTAGTTTCCGAAGCACATCTGGAGGCATTCTGTAATCTGTGGACCTACAGAGTGTTGATGAAGCACAAATATTGCATCGACATTGAATACAATAAGTTCCATGCGGACTTTTCTAGACGGGAGTAATGTCTCAAATTTTCTACGATTTGATTGCGGCCTGGAAGACCAGTAGTTGTTTCCGAAGCACATCTGGATCCATTCTGTGATCTGTGGACCTACAGAGAGTTGATGAAACACAAAAATTGCATCGGCATTGAATACAATAAATACCATGCTGACTTTTCTCCATGGGAGTAATATCTTAAACTGTCTACGCTTTGATCGTTCCCTGGAAGACCAGTAGTAGATGCCGAAGCACATCTGGAGGCATTCTGTAATATATGGAGCTTCAGAGTGGTGATGAAACACAAATATAGCATCGGCATTGTATACAATAAGTACCATGCGGAGTTTTCTCCATGGGAGTAATGCCTCAAACTGTCTACGCTTTGATCGTTCCCTGGAAGTTCAGTAGTAGTTTCCGAAGCACATCTGGAGGCATTCTGTAATATATGGAGCTTCAGAGTGGTGATGAAACACAAATATAGCATCGGCATTGTATACAATAAGTACCATGCGGACTTCTCTCCATGGGAGAATTGTCTCAAACTGTCTACGCTCTGATCGATTCCAGGAAGGCTAGTAGTAGTTTCCGAAGCACATCTGGAGGCATGCTGTAATCTGTGGACCTACAGAGTGTTGATGAAACACAAAATTTGCATCGGCATTGTATACAATAAGTACCATGCGGACTTTTCTCTATGGGATTAATGTCTCAAACTGACTACGCTTTCATCGATTCCAGAAAAACCTGTAGTAGTTTCCGAAGCACATCTGGAGGCATGCTGTAAAATGTGGAACTACAGAGCGTTGATGAAACACAAATATTGCAACGGCATTAAATACAATTTGTGCCATGCGGACTTTTCTCCATGGGAGTAATGTCTCAAACTGTCTACGTTTTGATCGTTCCCTGGAAGACCAGTAGTAGTTTCAAAAGCACATCTGGGGGCATTCAGGAATCTGTAGACCTACAGGATGTTGATGAAACACAAAAATTGCATCGACATTGAATACAATAAGTTCCATGCCGAATTTTCTAGACGGGAGTAATGTCTCAAACTGTCTAAGATTTGATTGCTCCCTGGAAGACCAGTAGTTGTTTCCGAAGCACATCTATAGGCATTCTGTAATCTGTAGACCTACAGAGTGTTGAAGAAACACAAAAATTGCATCGGCATTGACTACAATAAGTACCATGCGGACTTTTCTCCATGGGAGAACTGTCTCAAACTGTCTACGCTTTGATCGTTCCCTGGAAGACCAGTATTAGTTTCCGAAGCACATCTGGAGGCATGCTGTAATCTGTGGACCTACAGAGTGTTGATGAAACACAAAAATTGCATCGGCATTGAATACAATAAGTACCATGCGGACTTTTCTTCATGGGAGTAATGTCTCAAACTGTCTACGATTTGATCGTTCCCTGGAAGATTAGTAGTAGTTTCCGAAGCACATCTGGAGGCATTCTGTAATCTGTGGACCTACAGAGTGTTGATGAAACACAAAAATTGCATCGGCATTCAATACAATAAGTACCATGCGGACTTTTCTCCATGGGAGTAATGTCCTAACTGTCTACGTTTTGATCGTTCCATGGAAGACCAGTAGTAGTTTCCGAAGCGCATCTGGAGGCATTCTGTAATCTGTGGACCTACAGAGTGTTGATGACAAACAAAAATTGCATCGGCATTGAATACAATAAGTACCACGCTAACTTTTCTCCATGGGAGTAATGTCTCAAACTGTCTACGTTTCGATCGTTCCGTGGAAGACCAGTAGTAGTTTCAAAAGCACATTTGCGGGCATTCAGGAACCTGTGGACCTACAGGATGTTGATGAAACACAAAAATTGCATCCACATTGAATGCAATAAGTTCCATGCGGACTTTTCTAGACGGGAGTAATGTCTCAAACTGTCTACGCTTTGATCGATTCCAGGAAGACTAGTAGTAGTTTCCGAAGCACATCTGGAGGCATGCTGTAATCTGTGGACCTACAGAGTGTTGATGAAACACAAAAATTGCATCGGCATTCAATACAATAAGTACCATGCGGACTTTTCTCCATGGGAGTAATGTCCTAACTGTCTACGTTTTGATCGTTCCATGGAAGACCAGTAGTAGTTTCCGAAGCGCATCTGGAGGCATTCTGTAATCTGTGGACCTACAGAGTGTTGATGACACACAAAAATTGCATCGGCATTGAATACAATAAGTACCACGATAACTTTTCTCCATGGGAGTAATGTCTCAAACTGTCTACGTTTCGATCGTTCCGTGGAAGACCAGTAGTAGTTTCCAAAGCACATTTGGGGGCATTCAGGAACCTGTGGACCTACAGGATGTTGATGAAACACAAAAATTGCATCCACATTGAATGCAATAAGTTCCATGCGGACTTCTCTAGACGGGAGTAATGTCTCAAACTGTCTACGCTTTGATCTATTCCAGGAAGACTAGTAGTAGTTTCCGAAGCACATCTGGAGGCATGCTGTAATCTGTGGACCTACAGAGTGTTGATGAAACACAAAAATTGCATCGGCATTGAATACAATAAATACCATGCGGACTTTTCTCCATGGGAGTAATATCTTAAACTATCTACGCTTTGATCGTTCCCTGGAAGACCAGTAGTAGTTTCCGAAGCACATCTGGAGGCATTCTGTAATATATGGAGCTTCAGAGTGGTGATGAAACAAAAATATAGCATCGGCATTGTATACAATAAGTACCATGCGGACTTTTCTCATTGGGAGTAATGTCTCAAACTGTGTACGAATTGGTCGATTCCAGGAAGACCAGTAGTAGTTTCCGAAACACATCTGGAGGCATTCTGTAATCTGTGGACCTACAGAGTGTTGATGAAACACAAAAATTGCATCGGCATTGATTACAATAAGTACCATGCGGACTTTTCTCCATGGGAGAATTGTCTCAAACTGTCTACGTTTTGATCGATTCCAGGAAGACCAGTAGTAGTTTCCGAAGCACATCTGGAGGCATGCTGTAATCTGTGGACCTACAGAGTGTTGATGAAACACAAAAATTGCATCGGCATTGAATACAATAAGTACCATGCGGACTTTTCTTCATGGGAGTAATGTCTCAAACTGTCTACGATTTGATCGTTCCCTGGAAGATTAGTAGTAGTTTCCGAAGCACATCTGGAGGCATTCTGTAATCTGTGGACCTACAGAGTGTTGATGAAACACAAAAATTGCATCGGCATTCAATACAATAAGTACCATGCGGACTTTTCTCCATGGGAGTAATGTCCTAACCGTCTACGTTTTGATCGTTCCATGGAAGACCAGTAGTAGTTTCCGAAGCGCATCTGGAGGCATTCTGTAATCTGTGGACCTACAGAGTGTTGATGACACACAAAAATTGCATCGGCATTGAATACAATAAGTACCACGCTAACTTTTCTCCATGGGAGTAATGTCTCAAACTGTCTACGTTTCGATCGTTCCGTGGAAGACCAGTAGTAGTTTCCAAAGCACATTTGGGGGCATTCAGGAACCTGTGGACCTACAGGATGTTGATGAAACACAAAAATTGCATCCACATTGAATGCAATAAGTTCCATGCGGACTTTTCTAGACGGGAGTAATGTCTCAAACTGTCTAGGCTTTGATCGATTCCAGGAAGACTAGTAGTAGTTTCCGAAGCACATCTGGAGGCATGCTGTAATCTGTGGACCTACAGAGTGTTGATGAAACACAAAAATTGCAACGGCATTGAATACAATAAGTACCATGCGGACTTTTCTTCATGGGAGTAATGTCTCTAACTGTCTACGATTTGATCGTTCCCTGGAAGATTAGTAGTAGTTTCCGAAGCACATCTGGAGGCATTCTGTAGTCTGTGGACCTACAGAGTGTTGCTGAAACACAAAAATTGCATCGGCATTGAATACAATAAATACCATGCGGACTTTTCTCCATGGGAGTAATGTCTTAAACTGTCTACGTTTTGATCTTTCCCTGGAAGACCAGTAGTAGTTTCCGAAGCACATATGGAGGCATTCTGTATTATATGGAGCCTCAGAGAGGTGATGAAACACAAATATAGCATCGGCGTTTTATACAATAAGTACCATGCGAAATTTTCTCAATGGGAGAAATGTCCCTAACTGTCTACGCTTTAATCGATTCCAGGAAGACCATTAGTAGTTTCCGTAGCACATCTGGTGTCATGCTGTAATCTGTGGACCTACAGAGTGTTGATGAAACACAAAAATTGCATCGGCATTGAATACAATAAGTACCATGGGGACTTTTCTCCATGGGAGTAATGTCTCAAACTGTCTACGTTTCGATCGTTCTGTGGAAGACCAGTAGTAGTTTCTAAAGCACATCTGGGGGCTTTCAGGAATTTGTGGACCTACAGGATGTTGAGGAAATACAAAAATTGCATCTACATTGAATACAATAAGTTCCATGGGGACTTTTCTCCACGGGAGTAATGTCTCAAACTGTCTACGATTTGATCGCCCCCTGGAAGACCAGTAGTAGTTTCCGAAGCACATCTAGAGGCATTCTGTAATATATGGAGCTTCAGAGTTGTGATGAAACACAAATATAGCATCGGCATTGTATACAATAAGTACCATGCGGACTTTTCTCCATGGGAGTAATGCCTCAAAGTGTCTACGCTTTGATCTTTCCCTGGAAGACCAGTAGTAGTTTGCGAAGCACATCTGGAGGTATTCTGTAATCTGTGCACCTACAGAGTGTTGATGGAGCACAAAAACTGCATCGGCATTGAATACAATAAGTACCATGTGAACTTTTCTCCATGGGAGTAATGTCTCAAACTGTCTACGCTTTGATCGATTCCAGGAAGACCAAAAGTAGTTTCCGAAGCACATCTGGAGGCATTCAGTAATCCGTGGACCTACAGAGTGTTGATGAAACACAAAAATTTCATCGGCATTGTATACAATAAGTACCATGCGGACTTCTCTCCATGGGAGAATTGTCTCAAACTGTCTACGCTTTTTATCGATTCCAGGAAGACCAGTAGTAGTTTCTGAAGAACATCTGGAGGCATGCTGTAATCTGTGGACTTACAGAGTATTGATGAAACACAAAAATTGCATCGGCATTGAATACAACAAGTACCATGGGGACTTTTCTCCATGGGAGTAATGTCTCAAACTGTCTACGCTTTGATCGTTCCCTGGAGTACCAGTAGTAGTTACCGAAGCACATCTTAAGGCATTCTGTAATCTATGGAGCTTATGAGTGGTGATGGAACACAAAAACTGCATCGGCATTGAATACGATAAGTACCATGAGGACTTTTCTCCATGTTAGTAATGTCTCAAACTGTCTACGTTTTGATCGCTCCCTAGAAGACCAGTAGTAGTTTCCGAACCACATCTGGAGGCATTTTGTAATTTGTGGACCTACAGAGTGTTGATGAAACACAAAAATTGCATCGGCATTGAATACAATAAGTAGCATGCGGACTTTTCTCTATGGGAGTAATGTCTCAAACTGACTACGCTTTGATCGATTCCAGAAAAACCTGTAGTAGTTTCCGAAGCACATCTGGAGGCATGCTGTAAAATGTTGAACTACAGAGTGTTGATGAAGCACAAATATTGCATCGACATTGAATACAATAAGTTCCATGCGGACTTTTCTAGACGGGAGTAATGTCTCAAATTTTCTACGATTTGATTGCGGCCTGGAAGACCAGTAGTTGTTTCCGAAGCACATCTGGATCCATTCTGTGATCTGTGGACCTACAGAGAGTTGATGAAACACAAAAATTGCATCGGCATTGAATACAATAAATACCATGCTGACTTTTCTCCATGGGAGTAATATCTTAAACTGTCTACGCTTTGATCGTTCCCTGGAAGACCAGTAGTAGATGCCGAAGCACATCTGGAGGCATTCTGTAATATATGGAGCTTCAGAGTGGTGATGAAACACAAATATAGCATCGGCATTGTATACAATAAGTACCATGCGGAGTTTTCTCCATGGGAGTAATGCCTCAAACTGTCTACGCTTTGATCGTTCCCTGGAAGTTCAGTAGTAGTTTCCGAAGCACATCTGGAGGCATTCTGTAATATATGGAGCTTCAGAGTGGTGATGAAACACAAATATAGCATCGGCATTGTATACAATAAGTACCATGCTGACTTTTCTCCATGGGAGAATTGTCTCAAACTGTCTACGCTCTGATCGATTCCAGGAAGGCCAGTAGTAGTTTCCGAAGCACATCTGGAGGCATGCTGTAATCTGTGGACCTACAGAGTGTTGATGAAACACAAAATTTGCCTCGGCATTGTATACAATAAGTACCATGCGGACTTTTCTCCATGGGATTAATGTCTCAAACTGACTACGCTTTGATCGATTCCAGAAAAACTTGTAGTAGTTTCCGAAGCACATCTGGAGGCATGCTGTAAAATGTGGAACTACAGAGCGTTGATGAAACACAAATATTGCAACGGCATTAAATACAATTTGTGCCATGCGGACTTTTCTCCATGGGAGTAATGTCTCAAACTGTCTACGTTTTGATCGTTCCATGGAAGACCAGTAGTAGTTTCAGAAGCGCATCTGGAGGCATTCTGTAATCTGTGGACCTACAGAGTGTTGATGAAACAAAAAATTGCATCGGCATTGAATTCAGCAAGTGCCATGCGGACTTTTCTTCATGGGAGTAATGTCTCAAATTGTCTACGATTTGATCCTTCCCTGGAAGATTAGTAGTAGTTACCGAAGCACATCTGGAGGCATTCTGTAATCTATTAAGCATATGAGTGGTGATGGAACACAAAAATTGCATCGGCATTGAATACGATAAGTACCATGAGGACTTTTCTCTATGGGAGTAATGTCTCAAACTGACTACGCTTTGATCGTTTCCAGAAAAACCTGTAGTAGTTTCCGAAGCACATCTGGAGGCATGCTGTAAAATGTGGAACTACAGAGTGTTGATGAAACACAAATATTGCAACGGCATTAAATACAATTAGTGCCATGCGGACTTTTCTCCATGGGCGTATTGTCTCAAACTGTCTACGCTTTGATCGTTCCCAGGAAGACCAGTAGTAGTTTCCGAAGCACATGTGGAGGCATTCTGTAATATGTGGACCTACAGAGTGTTGATGAAACACAAAAAATTGCATCGGCATTGAATACAATAAGTACCATTCGGACATTTCTCCATTTGAGAATTGTCTACAACTGTCTACGCTTTGATCGATTGCAAGAAGACCATTAGTAGTTTCCGAAGCACTTCTGGAGGAATGCTGTAATCTGTGGACCTACAGAGAGTTGATGAAACACAAAAATTGCATCGGCATTGAATACAATAAGTACCATGGGAACTTTTCTCCATGGGAGTAATGTCTCAAACTGTCTACGCTTCTATCGTTCCATGCAAGACCAGTAGTAGTTTCCAAAGCACATCTGGGGGCATTCAGGAATCTGTGGACCTACAGGATGTTAAGGAAACACAAAAATTGCATCTACATTGAATACAATAAGTTCCATGCGGACTTTTCTTCATGGGAGTAATGTCTCAAACTGTCTACGATTTGGTCGTTCCCCGGAAGATTAGTAGTAGTTTCCGAAGCACATCTTTAGGCATTCTGTAATCTGTGGACCTACAGAGTGTTGAAGAAACACAAAAATTGCATCGGCATTGAATACAATAAGTACCATGCCGACTTTCCTTCATGGGAGTAATGTCTCAAACTGACTACGTTTTGATCGTTCCATTGAAGACCAGTAGTAGTTTCCGAAGCGCATCTGGGGGCATTCTGTAATCTGTGGACCTACAGAGTGTTGAAGAAACACAAAAATTGCATCGGCATTGAATACAATAAGTACCATGCGGAGTTTCCTCCATAGGAGTAATGTCTCAAACTGTCTACGATTTGATCGCTCCCTGGAAGACCAGTAGTAGTTTCCGAAGCACATCTGGAGGCATTCTGTAACCTGTGGACCTACAGAGTGTTGATGAAGCACAAGTATTGCATCGGAATTGAATACAATAAGTACCATGCGGACTTTTCTTCATGGGATAATGTCTCAAACTGTCTACGATTTGGTCGTTCCCCGGAAGATTAGTAGTAGTTTCCGAAGCACATCTGGAGGCATTCTGTAATCTGTGGACCTACAGAGTGTTGAAGAAACACAAAAATTGCATCGGCATTGAATACAATAAGTACCATTCAAACTTTTCTCCATGGGAGTAATGTCTCAAACTGTCTACGTTTCGTTCGTTCCCTGGAAGACCAGTAGTAGTTTCCGAAGCACATCTGGATGCATTCTGTAATATATGGAGTTTCAGAGTGGTGATGAAACACAAATATAGCATCGGCATTGTATACAATAAGTTCCATGCGGACTTTTCTCCATCGGAGTAATGCATCAAACTGTCTACGCTTTGATAATTCCCTGGAAGACCAGTAGTAGTTGGCAAAGCACATCTGGAGGCATCCTGTAATCTGGGACCTACAGAGTGCTGATTAAGCACTAAAATTGCATCGGCATTGAATACAATAAGTACCATGCGACTTTTCTCCATGAGAGTAATTTCTCAAACTGTCTACGATTTGATCGATTCCAGGAAGACCAGTAGTAGTTTCCGAAGCACAACTGGAGGCATTCTGTAATCTGTGGACCTACAGAGTGTAGATGAAACACAAATTTGCAAAGGCATTGAATACAATAAGTACCATGGGGACTTTTCTCTATGGGAGTAATGTCTCAAACTGTCTACGTTTTATTCGTTCCATGGAAGACCAGTAGTAGTTTCCCAAGCGCATCTGGAGGCATTCTGTTATCTGTGGACCTACAGAGTGTTGATGAAACAAAAAAATTGCATCGGCATTGAATACAATAAGTACCATGCAAACTTTTCTCCATGGGAGTAATGTCTCAAACTGTCTACGTTCCTATCTTTCCCTGGAAGACCAGTAGTAGTTTCAAAAGCATATCTGGGGGCATTCAGGAATCTGTAGACCTACAGGATGGTGATGAAACACAAAAATTGCATCGACATTGAATACAATAAGTTCCATGCCAAATTTTCTAGACGGGAGTAATGTCTCAAACTGTCTACGATTTGATTGCTCCCTGGAAGACCAGTAGTTGTTTCCGAAGCACATCTATAGGCATTCTGTAATCTGTAGACCTACAGAGTGTTGAAGAAACACAAAAATTGCATCGGCATTGACTACAATAAGTACCATGCGGACTTTTCTCCATGGGAGAACTGTCTCAAACTGTCTACGCTTTGATCGTTCCCTGGAAGACCAGTATTAGTTTCCGAAGCACATCTGGAGGCATGCTGTAATCTGTGGACCTACAGAGTGTTGATGAAACACAAAAAATTGCATCGGCATTGAATACAATAAGTACCATTCGGACATTTCTCCATTTGAGAATTGTCTACAACTGTCTACGCTTTGATCGATTGCAAGAAGACCATTAGTAGTTTCCGAAGCACTTCTGGAGGAATGCTGTAATCTGTGGACCTACAGAGAGTTGATGAAACACAAAAATTGCATCGGCATTGAATACAATAAGTACCATGGGAACTTTTCTCCATGGGAGTAATGTCTCAAACTGTCTACGCTTCTATCGTTCCATGCAAGACCAGTAGTAGTTTCCAAAGCACATCTGGGGGCATTCAGGAATCTGTGGACCTACAGGATGTTAAGGAAACACAAAAATTGCATCTACATTGAATACAATAAGTTCCATGCGGACTTTTCTTCATGGGAGTAATGTCTCAAACTGTCTACGATTTGGTCGTTCCCCGGAAGATTAGTAGTAGTTTCCGAAGCACATCTTTAGGCATTCTGTAATCTGTGGACCTACAGAGTGTTGAAAAAACACAAAAATTGCATCGGCATTGAATACAATAAGTACCATGCCGACTTTCCTTCATGGGAGTAATGTCTCAAACTGACTACGTTTTGATCGTTCCATTGAAGACCAGTAGTAGTTTCCGAAGCGCATCTGGGGGCATTCTGTAATCTGTGGACCTACAGAGTGTTGAAGAAACACAAAAATTGCATCGGCATTGAATACAATAAGTACCATGCGGAGTTTCCTCCATAGGAGTAATGTCTCAAACTGTCTACGATTTGATCGCTCCCTGGAAGACCAGTAGTAGTTTCCGAAGCACATCTGGAGGCATTCTGTAACCTGTGGACCTACAGAGTGTAGATGAAGCACAAGTATTGCATCGGAATTGAATACAATAAGTACCATGCGGACTTTTCTTCATGGGATAATGTCTCAAACTGTCTACGATTTGGTCGTTCCCCGGAAGATTAGTAGTAGTTTCCGAAGCACATCTGGAGGCATTCTGTAATCTGTGGACCTACAGTGTGTTGAAGAAACACAAAAATTGCATCGGCATTGAATACAATAAGTACCATTCAAACTTTTCTCCATGGGAGTAATGTCTCAAACTGTCTACGTTTCGATCGTTCCCTGGAAGACCAGTAGTAGTTTCCGAAGCACATCTGGAGGCATTCTGTAATATATGGAGTTTCAGAGTGGTGATGAAACACAAATATAGCATCGGCATTGTATACAATAAGTTCCATGCGGACTTTTCTCCATCGGAGTAATGCCTCAAACTGTCTACGCTTTGATAATTCCCTGGAAGACCAGTAGTAGTTGGCAAAGCACATCTGGAGGCATTCTGTAATCTGGGACCTACAGAGTGCTGATTAAGCACTAAAATTGCATCGGCATTGAATACAATAAGTACCATGCGGACTTTTCTCCATGAGAGTAATTTCTCAAACTGTCTACGATTTGATCGATTCCAGGAAGACCAGTAGTAGTTTCCGAAGCACAACTGGAGGCATTCTGTAATCTGTGGACCTACAGAGTGTAGATGAAACACAAATTTGCAAAGGCATTGAATACAATAAGTACCATGGGGACTTTTCTCTATGGGAGTAATGTCTCAAACTGTCTACGTTTTATTCGTTCCATGGAAGACCAGTAGTAGTTTCCCAAGCGCATCTGGAGGCATTCTGTTATCTGTGGACCTACAGAGTGTTGATGAAACAAAAAAATTGCATCGGCATTGAATACAATAAGTACCATGCAAACTTTTCTCCATGGGAGTAATGTCTCAAACTGTCTACGTTCCTATCTTTCCCTGGAAGACCAGTAGTAGTTTCAAAAGCATATCTGGGGGCATTCAGGAATCTGTAGACCTACAGGATGGTGATGAAACACAAAAATTGCATCGACATTGAATACAATAAGTTCCATGCCAAATTTTCTAGACGGGAGTAATGTCTCAAACTGTCTACGATTTGATTGCTCCCTGGAAGACCAGTAGTTGTTTCCGAAGCACATCTATAGGCATTCTGTAATCTGTAGACCTACAGAGTGTTGAAGAAACACAAAAATTGCATCGGCATTGACTACAATAAGTACCATGCGGACTTTTCTCCATGGGAGAACTGTCTCAAACTGTCTACGCTTTGATCGTTCCCTGGAAGACCAGTATTAGTTTCCGAAGCACATCTGGAGGCATGCTGTAATCTGTGGACCTACAGAGTGTTGATGAAACACAAAAATTGCATCGGCATTGAATACAATAAGTACCATGCGGACTTTTCTCCAAGGGAGTAATGTCTCAAACTGTCTACGATTTGATCGTTCCCTGGAAGATTAGTAGTAGTTTCCGAAGCACATCTTTAGGCATTCTGTAATCTGTGGACCTACAGAGTGTTGAAGAAACACAAAAATTGCATCGGCATTGAATACAATAAGTACCATGCCGACTTTCCTTCATGGGAGTAATGTCTCAAACTGACTACGTTTTGATCGTTCCATTGAAGACCAGTAGTAGTTTCCGAAGCGCATCTGGGGGCATTCTGTAATCTGTGGACCTACAGAGTGTTGAAGAAACACAAAAATTGCATCGGCATTGAATACAATAAGTACCATGCGGAATTTCCTCCATAGGAGTAATGTCTCAAACTGTCTACGATTTGATCTCTCCCTGGAAGACCAGTAGTAGTTTCCGAAGCACATCTGGAGGCATTCTGTAACCTGTGGACCTACAGAGTGTTGATGAAGCACAAGTATTGCATCGGAATTGAATACAATAAGTACCATGCGGACTTTTCTTCATGGGATAATGTCTCAAACTGTCTACGATTTGGTCGTTCCCCGGAAGATTAGTAGTAGTTTCCGAAGCACATCTGGAGGCATTCTGTAATCTGTGGACCTACAGAGTGTTGAAGAAACAGAAAAATTGCATCGGCATTGAATACAATAAGTACCATTCAAACTTTTCTCCATGGGAGTAATGTCTCAAACTGTCTACGTTTCGTTCGTTCCCTGGAAGACCAGTAGTAGTTTCCGAAGCACATCTGGAGGCATTCTGTAATATATGGAGTTTCAGAGTGGTGATGAAACACAAATATAGCATCGGCATTGTATACAATAAGTTCCATGCGGACTTTTCTCCATCGGAGTAATGCCTCAAACTGTCTACGCTTTGATAATTCCCTGGAAGACCAGTAGTAGTTGGCAAAGCACATCTGGAAGCATTCTGTAATCTGGGACCTACAGAGTGCTGATTAAGCACTAAAATTGCATCGGCATTGAATACAATAAGTACCATGCGGACTTTTCTCCATGAGAGTAATTTCTCAAACTGTCTACGATTTGATCGATTCCAGGAAGACCAGTAGTAGTTTCCGAAGCACAACTGGAGGCATTCTGTAATCTGTGGACCTACAGAGTGTAGATGAAACACAAATTTGCAAAGGCATTGAATACAATAAGTACCATGGGGACTTTTCTCTATGGGAGTAATGTCTCAAACTGTCTACGTTTTATTCGTTCCATGGAAGACCAGTAGTAGTTTCCCAAGCGCATCTGGATGCATTCTGTTATCTGTGGACCTACAGAGTGTTGATGAAACAAAAAAATTGCATCGGCATTGAATACAATAAGTACCATGCAAACTTTTCTCCATGGGAGTAATGTCTCAAACTGTCTACGTTCCTATCTTTCCCTGGAAGACCAGTAGTAGTTTCAAAAGCATATCTGGGGGCATTCAGGAATCTGTAGACCTACAGGATGGTGATGAAACACAAAAATTGCATCGACATTGAATACAATAAGTTCCATGCCAAATTTTCTAGACGGGAGTAATGTCTCAAACTGTCTACGATTTGATTGCTCCCTGGAAGACCAGTAGTTGTTTCCGAAGCACATCTATAGGCATTCTGTAATCTGTAGACCTACAGAGTGTTGAAGAAACACAAAAATTGCATCGGCATTGACTACAATAAGTACCATGCGGACTTTTCTCCATGGGAGAACTGTCTCAAACTGTCTACGCTTCGATCGTTCCCTGGAAGACCAGTATTAGTTTCCGAAGCACATCTGGAGGCATGCTGTAATCTGTGGACCTACAGAGTGTTGATGAAACACAAAAATTGCATCGGCATTGAATACAATAAGTACCATGCGGACTTTTCTCCATGGGAGTAATGTCTCAAACTGTCTACGATTTGATCGCTCCCTGGAAGATTAGTAGTAGTTTCCGAAGCACATCTGGAGGCATTCTGTAATCTGTGGACCTACAGAGTGTTGATGAAACACAAAAATTGCATCGGCATTGAACACAATAAGTACCATGCGGACTTTGCTCCATGGGAGTAATGTCTCAAACTGTCTACGTTTTGATCGTTCCATGGAAGACCAGTAGTAGTTTCCGAAGCACATCTTTAGGCATTCTGTAATCTGTGGACCTACAGAGTGTTGATGACACACAAAAATTGCATCGGCATTGAATACAATAAGTACCATGCAAACTTTTCTCCATGGGAGTAATGTCTCAAACTGTCTACGTTTCGATCGTTCCATGGAAGACCAGTAGTAGTTTCCAAAGAACATCTGGGGGCATTCAGGAACCTGTGGACCTACAGGATGTTGATGAAACACAAAAATTGCATCGACATTGAATACAATAAGTTCCATGCGGACTTTTCTAGACGGGAGTAATGTCTCAAACTGTTTACGATTTGATTGCTCCCTGGAAGACCAGTAGTTGTTTCCGAAGCACATATGGAGGCATTCTGTGGACCTAAAGAGAGTTGATGAAACACAAAAATTGCATCGGCATTGAATACAATAAATACCATGCGGACTTTTCTCCATGGGAGTAATATCTTAAACTGTCTACGCTTTGATCGTTCCCTGGAAGACCAGTAGTAGTTTCCGAAGCACATCTGGAGGTATTCTGTATTATATGGAGCTTCAGAGTGGTGATGAAACACAAATATAGCATCGGCATTGTATACAATAAGTACCATGCGGACTTTTCTCCATGGGAGTAATGCCTCAAACTGTCTACGCTTTGATCGTTCCCTGGAAGACCAGTAGTAGTTTCCGAAGCACATCTTTAGGCATTCTGTAATATATGGAGCTTCAGAGTGGTGATGAAACATAAATATAGCATCGGCATTGTATATAATAAGTACCATTCCGACTTTTCTCCATGGGAGTAATGCCTCAAACTGTCTACGCTTTGATCGTTCCCTGGAAGTTCAGTAGTAGTTTCCGAAGCACATCTGGAGGCATTCTGTAGTCTGTGGACCTACAGAGTGTTGATGAAACACAAAAATTGCATCGGCATTGACTACAATAAGTTCCATGCGGACTTTTCTCCATGGGAGAATTGTCTCAAACTGTCTACGCTTTGATCGTTCCCTGGAAGACCAGTATTAGTTTCCGAAGCACATCTGGAGTCATGCTGTAATCTGTGGACCTACAGAGTTTTGATGAAACACAAAAATTGCATCGGCATTGAATACAATAGGAACCATGGGGACTTTTCTCCATGGGAGTAATGTCTCAAACTGTCTACGTTTCAATCGTTCCCTGGAAGACCAGTAGTAGTTTCCAAGGCACATCTGGGGGCATTCAGGAATCTGTAGACCTACAGGATGTTGATGAAACACAAAAATTGCATCGACATTGAATACAATAAGTTCCATGCGGAATTTTCTAGACGGGAGTAATGTCTCAAACTGTCTACGATTTGATTGCTCCCTGGAAGACCAGTAGTTGTTTCCGAAGCACATCTGGAGGCATTCTGTGATCTGTGGAACTACAGAGAGTTGATGAAACACAAAAATTGCATCGGCATTGTATACAATAAATGCCATGCGGACTTTTGTCCATGGGAGTAATATCTTAAACTGTCTACGCTTTGATCGTTCCCTGGAAGACCAGTAGTAGTTTCCGAAGCACATCTGGAGGCATTCTGTAATCTCTGGACCTACAGATTGTTGATGAAACACAAAAATTGCATCGGCATTGACTACAATAAGTACCATTCGGACTTTTCTCCATGGGAGAATTGTCTCAAACTGTCTACGCTTTGATCGTTCTCAGGAAGACCAGTAGTAGTTTCCGAAGCACATCTGGAGGCATTCTGTAATCTGTGGACCTACAGAGTGTTGATGAAACACAATAATTGCATCGGCATTGAATACAATAAGTACCATGCAAACTTTTCTCCATGGGAGTAATGTCTCAAACTGTCTACGTTTCGATCGTACCATGGAAGACCAGTAGGAGTTTCCAAAGCACATCTGGGGGCTTTCAGGAATCTGTGGGCCTACAGGATGTTGAGGAAACACAAAAATTGCATCTACATTGAATACAATAAGTTCCATGGGGACTTTTCTCCACGGGAGTAATGTCTCAAACTGTGTACGATTTGCTCGCCACCTGGAAGACCAGTAGTTGTTTCCGAAGCACATCTAGAGGCATTCTGTGATCTGTCGACCTACAGAGAGTTGATGAAACAAAAAAATTGAATACAAAAAATACCATGCGGACTTTTCTCCATGGGAGTAATGTCTCAAACTGTCTACGCATTGATCGATTCCAGGAAGACCAGTAGTAGTTTCCGAAGCACATCTGGAGGCATGCTGTAATCTGTGGACCTACAGAGTGTTGATGAAGCACAAAAATTGCATCGGCATTGAAAACAATAAGTACCTTGCGGACTTTTCTCCATGGGAGTAATGTCTCAAACTGTGTACGAATTGATCGATTCCAGGAAGACCAATAGTAGTTTCCGAAGCACACCTGGAGGCATTCTGTAATCTGTGGACCTACAGAGTGTTGATGAAACACAAAAATTGCATCGGCATTGACTAGAATAAGTACCATGCGGACATTTCTCCATGGGAGAATTGTCTCAAACTGTCTACGCTTTGATCGATTCCAGGAAGACCAGTAGTAGTTTCCGAAGCACATCTGGAGGCATGCTGTAATCTGTGGACCTACAGAGTGTTGATGAAACAGAAAAATTGCATCGGCATTGAATACAATAAGTACCAAGCGGACTTTTCTTAATGGAAGTAATGTCTCAAACTGTCTACGATTTGATCGTTCCCTGGAAGATTAGTAGTAGTTTCCGAAGCACGTCTGGAGGCATTCTGTAATCTGTGGACCTACAGAGTGTTGATGAAACACAAAAATTGCATAGGCATTGTATACAATAAGTACCATGCGGACTTTTCTCCATTGGAGTAATGTCTCAAACTGTCTACGATTTGATCGTTCCCTGGAAGATTAGTAGTAGTTTCCGAAGCACATCTGGAGGCATTCTGTAATCTGTGGACCTACAGAGTGTTGATGAAACACAAAAATTGCATCGGCATTGAATACAATTAGTACCATGCGGTCTTTTCTCCATGGGAGTAATGTCTCAAACTGTCTACGTTTTGATCGTTCCATGGAAGACCAGTAGTAGTTTCCAAAGCACATCTGGGGGCATTCAGGAACCTGTGGACCTACAGGATGTTGATGAAACACAAAAATTGCATCGACATTGAATACAATAAGTTCCATGCCGACTTTTCTAAACGGGAGTAATGTCTCAAACTGTCTACGATTTGATTGCTCCCTGGAAGACCTGTGGTTGTTTCCGAAGCACATCTGGAGGCATTCTGTGATCTGTGGACCAACAGAGAGTTGATGAAACACAAAAATTGCATCGGCATTGAATACAATAAATGCTATGCGGACTTTTCTCCATGGGAGTAATGCCTCAAAATGTCTACGCTTTGATCGTTCCCTGGAAGACCAGTAGTAGTTTCCGTAGCACATCTGGAGGCATTCTGTAATATATGGAGCTTCAGAGTGGTGATAAAACACAAATATAGCATCGGCATTGTATACAATAAGTACCATGAGGACTTTTCTCCATGGGAGTAATGAATCAAACTGTCTACGCTTTGGTCGTTCCCTGGAAGACCAGTAGTAGTTTCCGAAGCACATCTGGAGGCATGCTATAATCTGTGGAACTACAGAGTGTTGATGAAACACAAAAATTGCATCGGCATTGAATACAATAAGCACCATGCGGACTTTTCTCCATGGGAGTAATGTCTCAAACTGTCTACGATTTGATCGTTTCCTGGAACACCAGTAGTAGTTTCCGAAGCACATCTGGAGGCATTCTGTAATCTGTGGACTTACAGAGTGTTGATGAAACACAAAAATTGCATCGGCATTGAATGCAATAAGTACCATGCGGACCTTTCTCCATGGGAGTAATGTCTCAAACTGTCTACGTTTTGATCGTTCCCTGGAAGACCAGTAGTAGTTTCCAAAGATCATCTGGGGGCATTAAGGAATCTGTGGACCTACAGGATGTTGATGAAACACAAAAATTGCATCGGCATTGAATACATAAATACCATGCGTACTTTTCTCCATGGGAGTAATATCTTAAACTGTCTACGCTTTGGTCGTTCCCTGGAAGACCAGTAGTAGTTTCCGAAGCACATCTGGAGCCATTCTGTAATATATGGAGCTTCAGAGTGGTGATGAAACACAAATATAGCATCGGCATTGTATACAATTAGTACCATGCGGACTTTTCTCCATGGAAGTAATGCCTGAAACTGTCTACGCTTTGATCGTTCCGTGGAAGACCAGTAGTAGTTTGCAAAGCACATCTGGAGGCATTCTGTAATCTGTGGACCTACAGAGTGTTGATGAAGCACTAAAATTGCATCGGCATTGAATACAATAAGTACCATGCGGACTTCTCTCCATGAGAGTAATGTCTCAACGTGTCTACGCTTTGATCGATTCCAGGAAGACAAGTAGTAGTTTCCGAAGCACATCTGGAGGCATTCTGTAATCTGTGGACCTACAGAGTGTTGATGAAACACAAAAATTTCATCGGCATTGGGTACAATAAGTACCATGCGGACTTATCTCCATGGGAGAATTGTCTCAAACTGTCTACGCTTTGATCGATTCCAGGAAGACCAGTAGTAGTTTCCGAAGCACATCTGGAGGAATGCTGTAAACTGTGGACCTACAGAGTGTTGATGAAACACAAAAATTGGATCGGCATTGAATACAATAAGTACCATGGTGACTTTTCTCCATGGGAGTAATGACTCAAACTGTCTACGCTTTGATCGTTCCCTGGAAGACCAGTAGTAGTTTCCGAAGCACATCTGAGGGCATTCTATAATATATGGACCTACAGAGTGTTGATGAAACACAAAATTGCATCGGCATTGAATACAATAAGTACCATGCAAACTTTTCTCCATGGGAGTAATGTATCAAACTCCTACGATTTGATTGCTCAATTGAATACAAGTAGTTGTTTCCGCAGCACATCTGGAGGCATTCTGTGATCTGTGGACTTACAGAGAGTTGATGAAACACAAAAATTGCATCAGAATTGAATACAATAAGTACCATGGGTCTTCTCTCCATGGGAGTAATATCTTAAACTGTCTACGCTTTGATCGTTCCCTGGTAGACCATTAGTAGATTCCGAAGCACATCTGGAGGCATTCTGTAATATATGGAGCTTCAGAGTGGTGATGAAACACAAATATAGCATCGGCATTGTATACAATAAGTACAATGCGGACTTTTCTCCATGGGTTTATTGCATCATACTATCAACGCTTTGATCGTTCCCTGGAAGACCAGTAGCAGTTTCCGAGGCACATCTGGAGGCATGCTGTAATCTGTGGACCTACAGAGAGTTGATGAAGCACAAAAATTGCATCGCCATTGAAACCAAAAAGTACCTTGCGGACTTTTCTCCATGGGAGTAATGTCTCAAACTGTGTACGCATTGATCGATTAAAGGAAGACCAGTAGTAGTTTCCGAAGCACATCTGGAGGCATTCTGTAATCTGTGGACCTACAGAGTGTTGATGAAACACAAATTTGCATCGGCATTGAATAGAATAAGTACCATGCAAACTTTTCTCCATGGGAGTAATGTCTCAAACTGTCTACGTTTCGATCTTTCCCTTGAAGACCAGTATTATTTTCCAAAGCACATCTGGGGCATTCAGGAATCTGTAGACCTAAAGGATGTTGATGAAACACAAAAATTGCATCGACTTTGAATACAATAAGTTCCATTCGGACTTTTCTAGACGGGAGTAATGTCTCAAACTGTCTACGATTTGATTGCTCCCTGGAAGACCAGTAGTAGTTTCCGAAGCACATCTGGAGGCATTCTGTAATCTGTGGACCTACAGAGTGTTGATGAAACACAAAACTTGCTTCGGCATTGACTACAATAAGTACCATGCGGACTTTTATCCATGGGAGTAATATCTTAAACTGTCTACGCTTTGATCGTTCACTGGTAGACCATTAGTAGATTCCGAAGCACATCTGGAGGCATTCTGTAATCTGTGGACCTACAGAGTGTTGATGAAACACAAAAATTGCATCGACATTGACTACAATAAGTACCATGCGGACTTTTCTCCTTGGATAATTGTCTCAAACTGTCTACGTTTTGATCGTTCCATTGAAGACCAGTAGTAGTTTCCGAAGCGCATCTGGAGGCATTCTATAATATATGGACCTACAGAGTGTCGATGAAGCACAAAAATTGCATCGGCATTGTTTACAATAAGTACCATGCGGACTTTTCTTCATTGGAGTAATGTCTCAAACTGTCTACGATTTGATCGTTCCCTGGAAGACCAGTAGTAGTTTCCGAAGCACATCTGGAGGCATGCTGTAATCTGTGGACCTACAGAGTGTTGATGAAGCACAAAAATTGCATCGGCATTAAAAACAATAAGTACCTTGCGGACTTTTCTCCATGGGAGTAATGTCTCAAACTGTGTACGCATTGATCGATTAAAGGAAGACCAGTAGTAGTTTCCGAAGCACATCTGGAGGCATTCTGTAATCTGTGGACCTACAGAGTGTTGATGAAACACAAAAATTGCATCGGCATTGACTACAATAAGTACCATGCGGACGTTTCTCCATGGGAGAATTGTCTCAAACTGTCTACGCTTTGATCGATTCCAGGAAGACCAGTAGTAGTTTCCGAAGCACATCTGGAGGCATGCTGAAATCTGTGGACCTACAGAGTGTTTATGAAACACAAAAATTGCATCGGCATTTAATACAACAAGTAACATGCGGACTTTTCTTCATGGGAGTAATGTCTCAAACTGTCTACGATTTTATCGTTGCCTGGAAGATTAGTAGTAGTTTCCGAAGCACATCTGGAGGCATTCTGTAATCTGTGGACCTACAGAGTGTTGATGAATCACAAAAATTGCATCAGCACTGAATACAATAAGTACCATGCGGACTTTTCTCCATGGGAGTAATGTCTCAAACAGTCTACGTTTTGATCGTTCCATTGAAGACCAGTAGTAGTTTCCGAAGCGCATCTGGAGGCATTCTATAATATATGGACCTACAGAGTGTAGATGAAGCACAAAAATTGCATCGGCATTGTATACAATAAGTACCATGCGGACTTTTCTTCATTGCAGTAATGTCTCAAACTGTCTACGATTTCATCGTTCCCTTGAAGATTAGTAGTAGTTTCCGAAGCACATCTGGAGGCATTCTGTGATCTGTGGACCTACAGAGAGTTGATGAAAGAAAAAAATTGCATCGGCATTGAATGCAATAAGTACCATGCGGACTTTTCTCCATGGGAGTAATGTCTCAAACTGTCTACGCATTGATCGATTCCAGGAAGACCAGTAGTAGTTTCCGAAGCACATCTGGAGGCATGCTGTAATTTGTGGACCTACAGAGTGTTGATGAAGCACAAAAATTGCATCGGCATTGAAAACAATAAGTACCTTGCGGACTTTTCTCCATGGGAGTAATGTCTCAAACTGTCTACGTTTCGTTCGTTCCCTGGAGGACCAGTAGTAGATTCCAAAGCACATCTGGGGGCTTTCAGGAATCTGTGGGCCTACAGGATGTTGAGGAAACACAAAAATTGCATCTACATTGAATACAATAAGTTCCATGGGGACTTTTCTCCACGGGAGTAATGTCTCAAACTGTGTACGATTTGATCGCCCCCTGGAAGACCAGTAGTTGTTTCCGAAGCACATCTGGAGGCATTCTGTGATCTGTCGACCTACAGAGAGTTGATGAAACAAAAAAATTGCATCGGCATTGAATACAAAAAATACCATGCGGACTTTTCTCCATGGGAGTAATGTCTCAAACTGTCTACGCATTGATCGATTCCAGGAAGACCAGTAGTAGTTTCCGAAGCACATCTGGAGGCATGCTGTAATCTGTGGACCTACAGAGTGTTGATGAAGCACAAAAATTGCATCGGCATTGAAAACAATAAGTACCTTGCGCACTTTTCTCCATGGGAGTAATGTCTCAAACTGTGTACGAATTGATCGATTCCAGGAAGACCAATAGTAGTTTCCGAAGCACACCTGGAGGCATTCTGTAATCTGTGGACCTACAGAGTGTTGATGAAACACAAAAATTGCATCGGCATTGACTAGAAGAAGTACCATGCGGACATTTCTCCATGGGAGAATTGTCTCAAACTGTCTACGCTTTGATCGATTCCAGGAAGACCAGTAGTAGTTTCCGAAGCACATCTGGAGGCATGCTGTAATCTGTGGACCTACAGAGTGTTGATGAAACACAAAAATTGCATCGGCATTGAATACAATAAGTACCAAGCGGACTTTTCTTAATGGAAGTAATGTCTCAAACTGTCTACGATGTGATCGTTCCCTGGAAGATTAGTAGTAGTTTCCGAAGGACGTCTGGAGGCATTCTGTAATCTGTGGACCTACAGAGTGTTGATGAAACACAAAAATTGCATAGGCATTGTATACAATAAGTACCATGCGGACTTTTCTTCATTGGAGTAATGTCTCAAACTGTCTACGATTTGATCGTTCCCTGGAAGATTAGTTGTAGTTTCCGAAGCACATCTGGAGGCATTCTGTAATCTGTGGACCTACAGAGTGTTGATGAAATACAAAAATTGCATCGGCATTGAATACAATTAGTACCATGCGGTCTTTTCTCCATGGGAGTAATGTCTCAAACTGTCTACGTTTTGATCGTTCCATGGAAGACCAGTAGTAGTTTCCAAAGCACAATTGGGGGCATTCAGGGACCTGTGGACCTACAGGATGTTGATGAAACACAAAAATTGCATCGACATTGAATACTATAAGTTCCATGCCGACTTTTCTAAACGGGAGTAATGTCTCAAACTGTCTACGATTTGATTGCTCCCTGGAAGACCTGTGGTTGTTTCCGAAGCACATCTGGAGGCATTCTGTGATCTGTGGACCAACAGAGAGTTGATAAAACACAAAAATTGCATCGGCATTGAATACAATAAATACCATGCGGACTTTTCTCCATGGGAGTAACATCTTAACCTGTCTACGCTTTGATCGTTCCCTGGAAGACCAGTAGTAGATTCCGAAGCACATCTGGAGGCATTCTGTAATATATGGAGCTTCGGAGTGGTGATGAAACACAAATATATCATCGGCATTGTATACAATAAGTACCATGCGGACTTTTCTCCATGGGAGTAGTGCCTCAAACTGTCTACGCTTTGATCGTTCCCTGGAAGACCAGTAGTAGTTCCCGAAGCACATCTGGAGGCATGCTGTAATCTGTGGACCTACAGAGTGTTGATGAAGCACAAAAATTGCATCGGCATTGAAAACAATAAGTACCTTGCGGACTTTTCTCCATGGGAGTAATGTCTCAAACTGTGTACGAATTGATCGATTCCAGGAAGACCAGTAGTAGTTTCCGAAGCACACCTGGAGGCATTCTGTAAACTGTGGACCAACAGAGTGTTGATGAAACACAAAAATTGCATCGGCATTGAATACAATAAGTACTAAGCGGACTTTTCTTAATGGAAGTAATGTCTCAAACTGTCTACGATTTGATCGTTCCCTGGAAGATTAGTAGTAGTTTCCAAAGCACGTCTGGAGGCATTCTGTAATCTGTGGACCTACAGAGTGTTGATGAAACACAAAAATTGCATAGGTATTGTATACAATAAGTACCATGCGGACTTTTCTTCATTGGAGTAATGTCTCAAACCGTCTACGATTTGATCGTTCCCTGGAAGATTAGTAGTAGTTTCCGAAGCACATCTGGAGGCATTCTGTAATCTGTGGACCTACAGAGTGTTGATGAAACACAAAAATTGCATCGGCATTGACTAGAATAAGTACCATGTGGACATTTCTCCATGGCAGAATTGTCTCAAACTGTCTACGCTTTGATCGATTCCAGGAAGACCAGTAGTAGTTTCCGAAGCACATCTGGAGGCATGCTGTAATCTGTGGACCTACAGAGTGTTGATGAAACACAAAAATTGCATCGGCATTGAATACAATAAGTACCAAGCGGACTTTTCTTAATGGAAGTAATGTCTCAAACTGTCTACGATTTGATCGTTCCCTGGAAGATTAGTAGTAGTTTCCGAAGCACGTCTGGAGGCATTCTGTAATCTGTGGACCTACAGAGTGTTGATGAAACACAAAAATTGCATAGGCATTGTATACAATAAGTACCATGCGGACTTTTCTTCATTGGAGTAATGTCTCAAACTGTCTACGATTTGATCGTTCCCTGGAAGATTAGTAGTAGTTTCCGAAGCACATCTGGAGGCATTCTGTAATCTGTGGACCTACAGAGTGTTGATGAAACACAAAAATTGCATCGGCATTGAATACAATTAGTACCATGCGGTCTTTTCTCCATGGGAGTAATGTCTCAAACTGTCTACGTTTTGATCGTTCCATGGAAGACCAGTAGTAGTTTCCAAAGCACATCTGGGGGCATTCAGGAACCTGTGGACCTACAGGATGTTGATGAAACACAAAAATTGCATCGACATTGAATACAATAAGTTCCATGCCGACTTTTCTAAACGGGAGTAATGTCTCAAACTGTCTACGATTTGATTGCTCCCTGGAAGACCTGTGGTTGTTTCCGAAGCACATCTGGAGGCATTCTGTGATCTGTGGACCAACAGAGAGTTGATGAAACACAAAAATTACATCGGCATTGAATACAATAAATACCATGCGGACTTTTCTCCATGGGAGTAACATCTTAACCTGTCTATGCTTTGATAGTTCCCTGGAAGACCAGTAGTAGATTCCGAAGCACATCTGGAGGCATTCTGTAATATATGGAGCTTCGGAGTGGTGATGAAACACAAATATATCATCGGCATTGAATACAATAAGTACCAAGCGGACTTTTCTTAATGGATGTAATGTCTCAAACTGTCTACGATTTGATCGTTCCCTGGAAGACCAGTAGCAGTTTCCGAGGCACATCTGGAGGCATGCTGTAATCTGTGGACCTACAGAGAGTTGATGAAGCACAAAAATTGCATCGCCATTGAAACCAATAAGTACCTTGCGGACTTTTCCCCATGGGAGTAATGTCTCAAACTGTGTACGCATTGATCGATTAAAGGAAGAGCAGTAGTAGTTTCCGAAGCACATCTGGAGGCATTCTGAAATCTGTGGACCTACAGAGTGTTGATGAAACACAAATTTGCATCGGCATTGAATACAATAAGTACCATGCAAACTTTTCTCCATGGGAGTAATGTCTCAAACTGTCTACGTTTCGATCTTTCCCTTGAAGACCAGTAGTATTTTCCAAAGCACATCTGGGGCATTCAGGAATCTGTAGACCTACAGGATGTTGATGAAACACAAAAATTGCATCGACTTTGCATACAATAAGTTCCATTCGGACTTTTCTAGACGGGAGTAATGTCTCAAACTGTCTACGATTTGATTGCTCCCTGGAAGACCAGTAGTAGTTTCCGAAGCACATCTGGAGGCATTCTGTAATCTGTGGACCTACAGAGTGTTGATGAAACACAAAAATTGCTTCGGCATTGACTACAATAAGTTCCATGCGGACTTTTCTCCATGGGAGTAATATCTTAAACTGTCTACGCTTTGATCGTTCACTGGTAGACCATTAGTAGATTCCGAAGCACATCTGGAGGCATTCTGTAATCTGTGGACCTACAGAGTGTTGATGAAACACAAAAATTGCATCGGCATTGACTACAATAAGTACCATGCGGACTTTTCTCCATGGGAGAATTGTCTCAAACTGTCTACGTTTTGATCGTTCCATTGAAGACCAGTAGTAGTTTCCGAAGCGCATCTGGAGGCATTCTGTAATATATGGACCTACAGAGTGTCGATGAAGCACAAAAATTGCATCGGCATTGTTTACAATAAGTACCATGCGGACTTTTCTTCATTGGAGTAATGTCTCAAACTGTCTACGATTTGATCGTTCCCTGGAAGACCAGTAGTAGTTTCCGAAGCACATCTGGAGGCATGCTGTAATCTGTGGACCTACAGAGTGTTGATGAAGCACAAAAATTGCATCGGCATTAAAAACAATAAGTACCTTGCGGACTTTTCTCCATGGGAGTAATGTCTCAAACTGTCTACGTTTCGTTCGTTCCCTGGAGGACCAGTAGTAGATTCCAAAGCACATCTGGGGGCTTTCAGGAATCTGTGGGCCTACAGGATGTTGAGGAAACACAAAAATTGCATCTACATTGAATACAATAAGTTCCATGGGGACTTTTCTCCACGGGAGTAATGTCTCAAACTGTGTACGATTTGATCGCCCCCTGGAAGACCAGTAGTTGTTTCCGAAGGACATCTGGAGGCATTCTGTGATCTGTCGACCTACAGAGAGTTGATGAAACAAAAAAATTGCATCGGCATTGAATACAAAAAATACCATGCGGACTTTTCTCCATGGGAGTAATGTCTCAAACTGTCTACGCATTGATCGATTCCAGGAAGACCAGTAGTAGTTTCCGAAGCACATCTGGAGGCATGCTGTAATCTGTGGACCTACAGAGTGTTGATGAAGCACAAAAATTGCATCGGCATTGAAAACAATAAGTACCTTGCGGACTTTTCTCCATGGGAGTAATGTCTCAAACTGTGTACGAATTGATCGATTCCAGGAAGACCAATAGTAGTTTCCGAAGCACACCTGGAGGCATTCTGTAATCTGTGGACCTACAGAGTGTTGATGAAACACAAAAATTGCATCGGCATTGACTAGAATAAGTACCATGCGGACATTTCTCCATGGGAGAATTGTCTCAAACCGTCTACGCTTTGATCGATTCCAGGAAGACCAGTAGTAGTTTCCGAAGCACATCTGGAGGCATGCTGTAATCTGTGGACCTACAGAGTGTTGATGAAACACAAAAATTGCATCGGCATTGAATACAATAAGTACCAAGCGGACTTTTCTTAATGGAAGTAATGTCTCAAACTGTCTACGATTTGATCGTTCCCTGGAAGATTAGTAGTAGTTTCCGAAGCACGTCTGGAGGCATTCTGTAATCTGTGGACCTACAGAGTGTTGATGAAACACAAAAATTGCATAGGCATTGTATACAATAAGTACCATGCGGACTTTTCTTCATTGGAGTAATGTCTCAAACTGTCTACGATTTGATCGTTCCCTGGAAGATTAGTAGTAGTTTCCGAAGCACATCTGGAGGCATTCTGTAATCTGTGGACCTACAGAGTGTTGATGAAACACAAAAATTGCATCGGCATTGAATACAATTAGTACCATGCGGTCTTTTCTCCATGGGAGTAATGTCTCAAACTGTCTACGTTTTGATCGTTCCATGGAAGACCAGTAGTAGTTTCCAAAGCACATCTGGGGGCATTCAGGAACCTGTGGACCTACAGGATGTTGATGAAACACAAAAATTGCATCGACATTGAATACAATAAGTTCCATGCCGACTTTTCTAAACGGGAGTAATGTCTCAAACTGTCTACGATTTGATTGCTCCCTGGAAGACCTGTGGTTGTTTCCGAAGCACATCTGGAGGCATTCTGTGATCTGTGGACCAACAGAGAGTTGATGAAACACAAAAATTGCATCGGCATTGAATACAATAAATACCATGCGGACTTTTCTCCATGGGAGTAACATCTTAACCTGTCTACGCTTTGATCGTTCCCTGGAAGACCAGTAGTAGATTCCGAAGCACATCTGGAGGCATTCTGTAATATATGGAGCTTCGGAGTGGTGATGAAACACAAATATATCATCGGCATTGTATACAATAAGTACCATGCGGACTTTTCTCCATGGGAGTAGTGCCTCAAACTGTCTACGCTTTGATCGTTCCCTGGAAGACCAGTAGTAGTTCCCGAAGCACATCTGGAGGCATGCTGTAATCTGTGGACCTACAGAGTGTTGATGAAGCACAAAAATTGCATCGGCATTGAAAACAATAAGTACCTTGCGGACTTTTCTCCATGGGAGTAATGTCTCAAACTGTGTACGAATTGATCGATTCCAGGAAGACCAGTAGTAGTTTCCGAAGCACACCTGGAGGCATTCTGTAAACTGTGGACCAACAGAGTGTTGATGAAACACAAAAATTGCATCGGCATTGAATACAATAAGTACTAAGCGGACTTTTCTTAATGGAAGTAATGTCTCAAACTGTCTACGATTTGATCGTTCCCTGGAAGATTAGTAGTAGTTTCCAAAGCACGTCTGGAGGCATTCTGTAATCTGTGGACCTACAGAGTGTTGATGAAACACAAAAATTGCATAGGTATTGTATACAATAAGTACCATGCGGACTTTTCTTCATTGGAGTAATGTCTCAAACCGTCTACGATTTGATCGTTCCCTGGAAGATTAGTAGTAGTTTCCGAAGCACATCTGGAGGCATTCTGTAATCTGTGGACCTACAGAGTGTTGATGAAACACAAAAATTGCATCGGCATTGACTAGAATAAGTACCATGTGGACATTTCTCCATGGCAGAATTGTCTCAAACTGTCTACGCTTTGATCGATTCCAGGAAGACCAGTAGTAGTTTCCGAAGCACATCTGGAGGCATGCTGTAATCTGTGGACCTACAGAGTGTTGATGAAACACAAAAATTGCATCGGCATTGAATACAATAAGTACCAAGCGGACTTATCTTAATGGAAGTAATGTCTCAAACTGTCTACGATTTGATCGTTCCCTGGAAGATTAGTAGTAGTTTCCGAAGCACGTCTGGAGGCATTCTGTAATCTGTGGACCTACAGAGTGTTGATGAAACACAAAAATTGCATAGGCATTGTATACAATAAGTACCATGCGGACTTTTCTTCATTGGAGTAATGTCTCAAACTGTCTACGATTTGATCGTTCCCTGGAAGATTAGTAGTAGTTTCCGAAGCACATCTGGAGGCATTCTGTAATCTGTGGACCTACAGAGTGTTGATGAAACACAAAAATTGCATCGGCATTGAATACAATTAGTACCATGCGGTCTTTTCTCCATGGGAGTAATGTCTCAAACTGTCTACGTTTTGATCGTTCCATGGAAGACCAGTAGTAGTTTCCAAAGCACATCTGGGGGCATTCAGGAACCTGTGGACCTACAGGATGTTGATGAAACACAAAAATTGCATCGACAATGAATACAATAAGTTCCATGCCGACTTTTCTAAACGGGAGTAATGTCTCAAACTGTCTACGATTTGATTGCTCCCTGGAAGACCTGTGGTTGTTTCCGAAGCACATCTGGAGGCATTCTGTGATCTGTGGACCAACAGAGAGTTGATGAAACACAAAAATTACATCGGCATTGAATACAATAAATACCATGCGGACTTTTCTCCATGGGAGTAACATCTTAACCTGTCTATGCTTTGATAGTTCCCTGGAAGACCAGTAGTAGATTCCGAAGCACATCTGGAGGCATTCTGTAATATATGGAGCTTCGGAGTGGTGATGAAACACAAATATATCATCGGCATTGAATACAATAAGTACCAAGCGGACTTTTCTTAATGGATGTAATGTCTCAAACTGTCTACGCTTTGATCGTTCCCTGGAAGACCAGTAGCAGTTTCCGAGGCACATCTGGAGGCATGCTGTAATCTGTGGACCTACAGAGAGTTGATGAAGCACAAAAATTGCATCGCCATTGAAACCAATAAGTACCTTGCGGACTTTTCCCCATGGGAGTAATGTCTCAAACTGTGTACGCATTGATCGATTAAAGGAAGAGCAGTAGTAGTTTCCGAAGCACATCTGGAGGCATTCTGAAATCTGTGGACCTACAGAGTGTTGATGAAACACAAATTTGCATCGGCATTGAATACAATAAGTACCATGCAAACTTTTCTCCATGGGAGTAATGTCTCAAACTGTCTACGTTTCGATCTTTCCCTTGAAGACCAGTAGTATTTTCCAAAGCACATCTGGGGCATTCAGGAATCTGTAGACCTACAGGATGTTGATGAAACACAAAAATTGCATCGACTTTGAATACAATAAGTTCCATTCGGACTTTTCTAGACGGGAGTAATGTCTCAAACTGTCTACGATTTGATTGCTCCCTGGAAGACCAGTAGTAGTTTCCGAAGCACATCTGGAGGCATTCTGTAATCTGTGGACCTACAGAGTGTTGATGAAACACAAAAATTGCTTCGGCATTGACTACAATAAGTTCCATGCGGACTTTTCTCCATGGGAGTAATATCTTAAACTGTCTACGCTTTGATCGTTCACTGGTAGACCATTAGTAGATTCCGAAGCACATCTGGAGGCATTCTGTAATCTGTGGACCTACAGAGTGTTGATGAAACACAAAAATTGCATCGGCATTGACTACAATAAGTACCATGCGGACTTTTCTCCATGGGAGAATTGTCTCAAACTGTCTACGTTTTGATCGTTCCATTGAAGACCAGTAGTAGTTTCCGAAGCGCATCTGGAGGCATTCTGTAATATATGGACCTACAGAGTGTCGATGAAGCACAAAAATTGCATCGGCATTGTTTACAATAAGTACCATGCGGACTTTTCTTCATTGGAGTAATGTCTCAAACTGTCTACGATTTGATCGTTCCCTGGAAGACCAGTAGTAGTTTCCGAAGCACATCTGGAGGCATGCTGTAATCTGTGGACCTACAGAGTGTTGATGAAGCACAAAAATTGCATCGGCATTAAAAACAATAAGTACCTTGCGGACTTTTCTCCATGGGAGTAATGTCTCAAACTGTCTACGTTTCGTTCGTTCCCTGGAGGACCAGTAGTAGATTCCAAAGCACATCTGGGGGCTTTCAGGAATCTGTGGGCCTACAGGATGTTGAGGAAACACAAAAATTGCATCTACATTGAATACAATAAGTTCCATGGGGACTTTTCTCCACGGGAGTAATGTCTCAAACTGTGTACGATTTGATCGCCCCCTGGAAGACCAGTAGTTGTTTCCGAAGGACATCTGGAGGCATTCTGTGATCTGTCGACCTACAGAGAGTTGATGAAACAAAAAAATTGCATCGGCATTGAATACAAAAAATACCATGCGGACTTTTCTCCATGGGAGTAATGTCTCAAACTGTCTACGCATTGATCGATTCCAGGAAGACCAGTAGTAGTTTCCGAAGCACATCTGGAGGCATGCTGTAATCTGTGGACCTACAGAGTGTTGATGAAGCACAAAAATTGCATCGGCATTGAAAACAATAAGTACCTTGCGGACTTTTCTCCATGGGAGTAATGTCTCAAACTGTGTACGAATTGATCGATTCCAGGAAGACCAATAGTAGTTTCCGAAGCACACCTGGAGGCATTCTGTAATCTGTGGACCTACAGAGTGTTGATGAAACACAAAAATTGCATCGGCATTGACTAGAATAAGTACCATGCGGACATTTCTCCATGGGAGAATTGTCTCAAACTGTCTACGCTTTGATCGATTCCAGGAAGACCAGTAGTAGTTTCCGAAGCACATCTGGAGGCATGCTGTAATCTGTGGACCTACAGAGTGTTGATGAAACACAAAAATTGCATCGGCATTGAATACAATAAGTACCAAGCGGACTTTTCTTAATGGAAGTAATGTCTCAAACTGTCTACGATTTGATCGTTCCCTGGAAGATTAGTAGTAGTTTCCGAAGCACGTCTGGAGGCATTCTGTAATCTGTGGACCTACAGAGTGTTGATGAAACACAAAAATTGCATAGGCATTGTATACAATAAGTACCATGCGGACTTTTCTTCATTGGAGTAATGTCTCAAACTGTCTACGATTTGATCGTTCCCTGGAAGATTAGTAGTAGTTTCCGAAGCACATCTGGAGGCATTCTGTAATCTGTGGACCTACAGAGTGTTGATGAAACACAAAAATTGCATCGGCATTGAATACAATTAGTACCATGCGGTCTTTTCTCCATGGGAGTAATGTCTCAAACTGTCTACGTTTTGATCGTTCCATGGAAGACCAGTAGTAGTTTCCAAAGCACATCTGGGGGCATTCAGGAACCTGTGGACCTACAGGATGATGATGAAACACAAAAATTGCATCGACATTGAATACAATAAGTTCCATGCCGACTTTTCTAAACGGGAGTAATGTCTCAAACTGTCTACGATTTGATTGCTCCCTGGAAGACCTGTGGTTGTTTCCGAAGCACATCTGGAGGCATTCTGTGATCTGTGGACCAACAGAGAGTTGATGAAACACAAAAATTACATCGGCATTGAATACAATAAATACCATGCGGACTTTTCTCCATGGGAGTAACATCTTAACCTGTCTATGCTTTGATAGTTCCCTGGAAGACCAGTAGTAGATTCCGAAGCACATCTGGAGGCATTCTGTAATATATGGAGCTTCGGAGTGGTGATGAAACACAAATATATCATCGGCATTGAATACAATAAGTACCAAGCGGACTTTTCTTAATGGATGTAATGTCTCAAACTGTCTACGATTTGATCGTTCCCTGGAAGATTAGTAGTAGTTTCCAAAGCACGTCTGGAGGCATTCTGTAATCTGTGGACCTACAGAGTGTTGATGAAACACAAAAATTGCATAGGTATTGTATACAATAAGTACCATGCGGACTTTTCTTCATTGGAGTAATGTCTCAAACCGTCTACGATTTGATCGTTCCCTGGAAGATTAGTAGTAGTTTCCGAAGCACATCTGGAGGCATTCTGTAATCTGTGGACCTACAGAGTGTTGATGAAACACAAAAATTGCATCGGCATTGAATAGAATTAGTACCATGCGGTCTTTTCTCCATGGGAGTAATGTCTCAAACTGTCTACGTTTTGATCGTTCCATGGAAGACCAGTAGTAGTTTCCAAAGGACATCTGGGGGCATTCAGGAACCTGTGGACCTACAGGATGTTGATGAAACACAAAAATTGCATCGACATTGAATACAATAAGTTCCATGCCGACTTTTCTAAACAGGAGTAATGTCTCAAACTGTCTACGATTTGATTGCTCCCTGGAAGACCTGTGGTTGTTTCCGAAGCACATCTGGAGGCATTCTGTGATCTGTGGACCAACAGAGAGTTGATGAAACACAAAAATTGCATCGGCTTTGAATACAATAAATGCTATGCGGACTTTTCTCCATGGGAGTAATGCCTCAAAATGTCTACGCTTTGATCGTTCCCTGGAAGACCAGTAGTAGTTTCCGTAGCACATCTGGAGGCATTCTGTAATATATGGAGCTTCAGAGTGGTGATAAAACACAAATATAGCATCGGCATTGTATACAATAAGTACCATGAGGACTTTTCTCCATGGGAGTAATGCCTCAAACTGTCTACGCTTTGGTCGTTCCCTGGAAGACCAGTAGTAGTATCCGAAGCACATCTGGAGGCATGCTATAATCTGTGGAACTACGGAGTGTTGATGAAACACAAAAATTGCATCGGCATTGAATACAATAAGCACCATGCGGACTTTTCTCCATGGGAGTAACGTCTCAAACTGTCTACGATTTGATCGTTTCCTGGAACACCAGTAGTAGTTTCCGAAGCACATCTGGAGGCATTCTGTAATCTGTGGACTTACAGAGTGTTGATGAAACACAAAAATTGCATCGGCATTGAATGCAATAAGTACCATGCGGACCTTTCTCCATGGGAGTAATGTCTCAAACTGTCTACGTTTTGATCGTTCCCTGGAAGACCAGTAGTAGTTTCCAAAGCACATCTGGGGGCATTAAGGAATCTGTGGACCTACAGGATGTTGATGAAACACAAAAATTGCATCGGCATTGAATACAATAAATACCATGCGGACTTTTCTCCATGGGAGTAATATCTTAAACTATCTACGCTTTGGTCGTTCCCTGGAAGACCAGTAGTAGTTTCCGAAGCACATCTGGAGCCATTCTGTAATATATGGAGCTTCAGAGTGGTGATGAAACACAAATATAGCATCGGCATTGTATACAATAAGTACCATGCGGACTTTTCTCCATGGAAGTAATGCCTGAAACTGTCTACGCTTTGATCGTTCCGTGGAAGACCAGTAGTAGTTTGCAAAGCACATCTGGAGGCATTCTGTAATCTGTGGACCTACAGAGTGTTGATGAAGCACTAAAATTGCATCGGCATTGAATACAATAAGTACCATGCAGACTTCTCTCCATGAGAGTAATGTCTCAACGTGTCTACGCTTTGATCGATTCCAGGAAGACAAGTAGTAGTTTCCGAAGCACATCTGGAGGCATTCTGTAATCTGTGGACCTACAGAGTGTTGATGAAACACAAAAATTTCATCGGCATTGAGTACAATAAGTACCATGCGGACTTTTCTCCATGGGAGAATTGTCTCAAACTGTCTACGCTTTGATCGATTCCAGGAAGACCAGTAGTAGTTTCCGAAGCACATCTGGAGGAATGCTGTAATCTGTGGACCTACAGAGTGTTAATGAAACACAAAAATTGGATCGGCATTGAATACAATAAGTACCATGGTGACTTTTCTCCATGGGAGTAATGACTCAAACTGTCTACGCTTTGATCGTTCCCTGGAAGACCAGTAGTAGTTTCCGAAGCACATCTGAGGGCATTCTATAATATATGGACCTACAGAGTGTTGATGAAACACAAAAATTGCATCGGCATTGAATACAATAAGTACCATGCAAACTTCTCTCTATGGGAGTAATGTCTCAAACTCCTACGATTTGATTGCTTAATGGAAGACAAGTAGTTGTTTCCGCAGCACATCTGGAGGCATTCTGTGATCTGTGGACTTACAGAGAGTTGATGAAACACAAAAATTGCATCAGAATTGAATACAATAAGTACCATGGGACTTCTCTCCATGGGAGTAATGTCTTAAACTGTCTACGCTTTGATCGTTCCCTGGTAGACCATTAGTAGATTCCGAAGCACATCTGGAGGCATTCTGTAATATATGGAGCTTCAGAGTGGTGATGAAACACAAATATAGCATCGGCATTGTATACAATAAGTACAATGCGGAGTTTTCTCCATGGGTTTATTGCATCATACTATCAACGCTTTGATCGTTCCCTGGAAGACCAGTAGCAGTTTCCGAGGCACATCTGGAGGCATGCTGTAATCTGTGGACCTACAGAGAGTTGATGAAGCACAAAAATTGCATCGCCATTGAAACCAATAAGTACCTCGCGGACTTTTCTCCATGGGAGTAATGTCTCAAACTGTGTACGCATTGATCGATGAAAGGAAGACCAGTAGTAGTTTCCGAAGCACATCTGGAGGCATTCTGTAATCTGTGGACCTACAGAGTGTTGATGAAACACAAATTTGCATCGGCATTGAATACAATAAGTACCATGCAAACTTTTCTCCATGGGAGCAATGTCTCAAACTGTCTACGTTTCGATCTTTCCCTTGAAGACCAGTAGTATTTTCCAAAGCACATCTGGGGCATTCAGGAATCTGTAGACCTACAGGATGTTGATGAAACACAAAAATTGCATCGACTTTGAATACAATAAGTTCCATTCGGACTTTTCTAGACGGGAGTAATGTCTCAAACTGTCTACGATTTGATTGCTCCCTGGAAGACCAGTAGTAGTTTCCGAAGCACATCTGGAGGCATTCTGTAATCTGTGGACCTACAGAGTGTTGATGAAACACAAAAATTGCTTCGGCATTGACTACAATAAGTACCATGCGGACTTTTCTCCATGGGAGTAATATCTTAAACTGTCTACGCTTTGATCGTTCACTGGTAGACCATTAGTAGATTCCGAAGCACATCTGGAGGCATTCTGTAATCTGTGGACCTACAGAGTGTTGATGAAACACAAAAATTGCATCGGCATTGACTACAATAAGTACCATGCGGACTTTTCTCCATGGGAGAATTGTCTCAACCTGTCTACGTTTTGATCCTTCCATTGAAGACCAGTAGTAGTTTCCGAAGCGCATCTGGCGGCATTCTATAATATATGGACCTACAGAGTGTCGATGAAGCACAAAAATTGCATCGGCATTGTTTACAATAAGTACCATGCGAACTTTTCTTCATTGGAGTAATGTCTCAAACTGTCTACGATTTGATCGTTCCCTGGAAGACCAGTAGTAGTTTCCGAAGCACATCTGGAGGCATGCTGTAATCTGTGGACCTACAGAGTGTTGATGAAGCACGAAAATTGCATCGGCATTAAAAACAATAAGTACCTTGCGGACTTTTCTCCATGGGAGTAATGTCTCAAACTGTGTACGCATTGATCGATTAAAGGAAGACTAGTAGTAGCTTCCGAAGCACATCTGGAGGCATTCTGTAATCTGTGGACCTACAGAGTGTTGATGAAACACAAAAATTGCATCGGCATTGACTCCAATAAGTACCATGCGGACGTTTCTCCATGGGAGAGTTGTCTCAAACTGTCTACGCTTTGATCGATTCCAGGAAGACCAGTAGTAGTTTCCGAAGCACATCTGGAGGCATGCTGTAGTCTGTGGACCTACAGAGTGTTTATGAAACACAAAAATTGCATCGGCATTGAATACAACAAGTACCATGCGGACTTTTCTTCATGGGAGTAATGTCTCAAACTGTCTACGATTTTATCGTTGCCTGGAAGATTAGTAGTAGTTTCCGAAGCACATCTGGAGGCATTCTGTAATCTGTGGACCTACAGAGTTTTGATGAATCACAAAAATTGCATCAGCACTGAATACAATAAGTACCATGCGGACTTTTCTCCATGGGAGTAATGTCTCAAACTGTCTACGTTTTGATCGTTCCATTGAAGACCAGTAGTAGTTTCCGAAGCGCATCTGGAGGCATTCTATAATATATGGACCTACAGAGTGTAGATGAAGCACAAAAATTGCATCGGCATTGTATACAATAAGTACCATGCGGTCTTTTCTTCATTGCAGTAATGTCTCAAACTGTCTACGATTTCATCGTTCCCTTGAAGATTAGTAGTAGTTTCCGAAGCACATCTGGACGCATTCTGTGATCTGTGGACCTACAGAGAGTTGATGAAAGAAAAAAATTGCATCGGCATTGAATGCAATAAGTACCATGCGGACTTTTCTCCATGGGTGTAATGTCTCAAACTGTCTACGTTTTGATCGTTCCCTGGAAGACCAGTAGTATTTTCCAAAGCACATCTGGGGGCATTCAGTAATCTGTAGACCTACAGGATGTTGATGAAACACAAAAATTGCATCGACTTTGAATACAATAAGTTCCATTCGGACTTTTCTAGACGGGAGTAATGTCTCAAACTGTCTACGATTTGATTGCTCCCTGGAAGACCAGTAGTAGTTTCCGAAGCACATCTGGAGGCATTCTGTAATCTGTGGACCTACAGAGTGTTGATGAAACACAAAAATTGCTTCGGCATTGACTACAATAAGTACCATGCGGACTTTTCTCCATGGGAGTAATATCTTAAACTGTCTACGCTTTGATCGTTCACTGGTAGACCATTAGTATATTCCGAAGCACATCTGGAGGCATTCTGTAATATATGGAGCTTCAGAGTGGTGATGAAACACAAATAAAGCATCGGCATTGTATACAATAAGTACAATGCGGACTTTTCTCCATGGGAGTAATGCATCATACTGTCTACGCTTTGATCGTTCCCTGGAAGACCAGTAGTAGTTTCCGAAGCACATCTGGAGGCATGCTGTAATCTGTGGGCCTACAGAGTGTCGATGAAGCACAAGAATTGCATCGGCATTGTATACAATAAGTACCATGCGGACTTTTCTCCATGGGAGTAATGTCTCAAACTGTCTACGTTTTGATCGTTCCATTGAAGACCAGTAATAGTTTCCGAAGCGCATCTGGAGGCATTCTATAATATATGGACCTACAGAGTGTAGATGAAGCACAAAAATTGCATCGGCATTGTATACAATAAGTACCATGCGGACTTTTCTTCATTGCAGTAATGTCTCAAACTGTCTACGATTTCATCGTTCCCTGGAAGATTAGTAGTAGTTTCCGAAGCACATCTGGAGGCATTCTGTGATCTGTGGACCTACAGAGAGTTGATGAAAGAAAAAAATTGCATCGGCATTGAATGCAATAAGTACCATGCGGACTTTTCTCCATGGGTGTAATGTCTCAAACTGTCTACGTTTTGATCGTTCCCTGGAAGACCAGTAGAAGTTTCCAAAGCACATCTGGGGGCATTCAGGAATCTGTGGACCTACAGAGTGTTGATGAAGCACAAAAATTGCATCGGCATTGAAAACAATAAGTACCTTGCGGACTTTTCTCCATGGGAGTAATGTCTCAAACTGTGTACGCATTGATCGATTCCAGGAATACCAGTAGTAGTTTACGAAGCACATCTGGAGGCATTCTGTAATCTGTGGACCTACAAAGTGTTGATGAAACACAAAAATTGCATCGGCATTGACTACAATAGGTACCATGCGGACTTTTCTCCATGGGAGTAATATCTTTAACTGTCTACGCTTTGATCGTTCCCTGGTAGACCATTAGTAGTTTCCGAAGCACATCTGTAGGCATTCTGTAATATATGGAGCTTCAGAGTGGTGATGAAACACAAATATAGCATCGGCATTGTATACAATAAGTACAATGCGGACTTTTCTCCATGGGACTATTGCATCATACTGTCAACGCTATGATCGTTCCCTGGAAGACCAGTAGCAGTTTCCGAGGCACATCTGGAGGCATGCTGTAATCTGTGGACCTACAGAGAGTTGATGAAGCACAAAAATTGCATCGCCATCGAAACCAATAAGTACCTTGCGGACTTTTCTCCATGGGAGTAATGTCTCAAACTGTGTACGCATTGATCGATTAAAGGAAGACCAGTAGTAGTTTCCGAAGCACATCTGGAGGCATTCTGTAATCTGTGGACCTACAGAGTGTTGATGAAACACAAATTTGCATCGGCATTGACTACAATAAGTACCATGCAGACGTTTCTCCATGGGAGAATTGTCTCAAACTGTCTACGCTTTGATCGATTCCAGGAAGACCAGTAGTAGTTTCCGAAGCACATCTGGAGGCATGCTGTAATCTGTGGACCTACAGAGTGTTGATGAAGCACAAAAATTGCGTCGGCATTGACTACAATAAGTACCATGCGGACTTTTCTCCATGGGAGTAATGTCTCAAACTGTGTACGCATTGATCGATTCCAGGAAGACCAGTAGTAGTTTCCGAAGCACATCTGGAGGCATTCTGTAATCTGTGGACCTACAGAGTGTTGATGAAACACAAAAATTGCATCGGCATTGACTACAATAAGTACCATGCGGACTTTTCTCCATGGGAGTAATATCTTAAACTGTCTACGCTTTGATCGTTCCCTGGTAGACCATTAGTAGATTCCGAAGCACATCTGGAGGCATTCTGTAATAAATGGAGCTTCAGAGTGGTGATGAAACACAAATATAGCATCGGCATTGTATATAATAAGTACAATGCGGACGGTTTCTCCACGGGAGTATTGCATCATACAGTCTACGCTGTGATCGTTCCCTGGAAGACCAGTAGTAGTTTCCGAAGCACATCTGGAGGCATGCTGTAATCTGTGGACCTACAGTGTGTTGATGAAGCACAAAAATTGCATCGCCATTGAAACCAATAAGTACCTTGCGGACTTTTCTCCATGGGAGTAATGTCTCAAACTGTGTACGCATTGATCGATTAAAGGAAGACCAGTAGTAGTTTCCGAAGCACATCTGGGGGCATTCTGTAATCTGTGGACCTACAGAGTGTTGATGAAACACAAAAATTGCATCGGCATTGACTACAATAAGTACCATGAGGACGTTTCTCCATGGGAGAATTGTCTCAAACTGTCTACGCTTTGATCGATTCCAGGAAGACCAGTAGTAGTTTCCGAAGCACATCTGGAGGCATTCTGTAATCTGTGGACCTACAGAGTGTTGATGAAACACAAAAATTGCATCGGCATTGACTACAATAAGTACCATGCGGACGTTTCTCCATGGGAGAATTGTCTCAAACTGTCTACGCTTTGATCGATTCCAGGAAGACCAGTAGTAGTTTCCGAAGCACATCTGGAGGCATGCTGTAGTCTGTGGACCTACAGAGTGTTTATGAAACACAAAAATTGCATCGGCATTGAATACAACAAGTACCATGCGGACTTTTCTTCATGGGAGTAATGTCTCAAACTGTCTACGATTTTATCGTTGCCTGGAAGATTAGTAGTAGTTTCCGAAGCACATCTGGAGGCATTCTGTAATCTGTGGACCTACAGAGTGTTGATGAATCACAAAAATTGCATCAGCACTGAATACAATAAGTACCATGCGGACTTTTCTCCATGGGAGTAATGTCTCAAACTGTCTACGTTTTGATCGTTCCATTGAAGACCAGTAGTAGTTTCCGAAGCGCATCTGGAGGCATTCTATAATATATGGACCTACAGAGTGTAGATGAAGCACAAAAATTGCATCGGCATTGTATACAATAAGTACCATGCGGTCTTTTCTTCATTGCAGTAATGTCTCAAACTGTCTACGATTTCATCGTTCCCTTGAAGATTAGTAGTAGTTTCCGAAGCACATCTGGAGGCATTCTGTGATCTGTGGACCTACAGAGAGTTGATGAAAGAAAAAAATTGCATCGGCATTGAATGCAATAAGTACCATGCGGACTTTTCTCCATGGGTGTAATGTCTCAAACTGTCTACGTTTTGATCGTTCCCTGGAAGACCAGTAGTATTTTCCAAAGCACATCTGGGGGCATTCAGTAATCTGTAGACCTACAGGATGTTGATGAAACACAAAAATTGCATCGACTTTGAATACAATAAGTTCCATTCGGACTTTTCTAGACGGGAGTAATGTCTCAAACTGTCTACGATTTGATTGCTCCCTGGAAGACCAGTAGTAGTTTCCGAAGCACATCTGGAGGCATTCTGTAATCTGTGGACCTACAGAGTGTTGATGAAACACAAAAATTGCTTCGGCATTGACTACAATAAGTACCATGCGGACTTTTCTCCATGGGAGTAATATCTTAAACTGTCTACGCTTTGATCGTTCACTGGTAGACCATTAGTATATTCCGAAGCACATCTGGAGGCATTCTGTAATATATGGAGCTTCAGAGTGGTGATGAAACACAAATAAAGCATCGGCATTGTATACAATAAGTACAATGCGGACTTTTCTCCATGGGAGTAATGCATCATACTGTCTACGCTTTGATCGTTCCCTGGAAGACCAGTAGTAGTTTCCGAAGCACATCTGGAGGCATGCTGTAATCTGTGGGCCTACAGAGTGTCGATGAAGAACAAAAATTGCATCGGCATTGTATACAATAAGTACCATGCGGACTTTTCTCCATGGGAGTAATGTCTCAAACTGTCTACGTTTTGATCGTTCCATTGAAGACCAGTAATAGTTTCCGAAGCGCATCTGGAGGCATTCTATAATATATGGACCTACAGAGTGTAGATGAAGCACAAAAATTGCATCGGCATTGTATACAATAAGTACCATGCGGACTTTTCTTCATTGCAGTAATGTCTCAAACTGTCTACGATTTCATCGTTCCCTGGAAGATTAGTAGTAGTTTCCGAAGCACATCTGGAGGCATTCTGTGATCTGTGGACCTACAGAGAGTTGATGAAAGAAAAAAATTGCATCGGCATTGAATGCAATAAGTACCATGCGGACTTTTCTCCATGGGTGTAATGTCTCAAACTGTCTACGTTTTGATCGTTCCCTGGAAGACCAGTAGAAGTTTCCAAAGCACATCTGGGGGCATTCAGGAATCTGTGGACCTACAGAGTGTTGATGAAGCACAAAAATTGCATCGGCATTGAAAACAATAAGTACCTTGCGGACTTTTCTCCATGGGAGTAATGTCTCAAACTGTGTACGCATTGATCGATTCCAGGAATACCAGTAGTAGTTTACGAAGCACATCTGGAGGCATTCTGTAATCTGTGGACCTACAAAGTGTTGATGAAACACAAAAATTGCATCGGCATTGACTACAATAGGTACCATGCGGACTTTTCTCCATGGGAGTAATATCTTTAACTGTCTACGCTTTGATCGTTCCCTGGTAGAACATTAGTAGTTTCCGAAGCACATCTGTAGGCATTCTGTAATATATGGAGCTTCAGAGTGGTGATGAAACACAAATATAGCATCGGCATTGTATACAATAAGTACAATGCGGACTTTTCTCCATGGGACTATTGCATCATACTGTCAACGCTATGATCGTTCCCTGGAAGACCAGTAGCAGTTTCCGAGGCACATCTGGAGGCATGCTGTAATCTGTGGACCTACAGACAGTTGATGAAGCACAAAAATTGCATCGCCATCGAAACCAATAAGTACCTTGCGGACTTTTCTCCATGGGAGTAATGTCTCAAACTGTGTACGCATTGATCGATTAAAGGAAGACCAGTAGTAGTTTCCGAAGCACATCTGGAGGCATTCTGTAATCTGTGGACCTACAGAGTGTTGATGAAACACAAATTTGCATCGGCATTGACTACAATAAGTACCATGCAGACGTTTCTCCATGGGAGAATTGTCTCAAACTGTCTACGTTTTGATCGATTCCAGGAAGACCAGTAGTAGTTTCCGAAGCACATCTGGAGGCATGCTGTAATCTGTGGACCTACAGAGTGTTGATGAAGCACAAAAATTGCGTCGGCATTGACTACAATAAGTACCATGCGGACTTTTCTCCATGGGAGTAATGTCTCAAACTGTGTACGCATTGATCGATTCCAGGAAGACCAGTAGTAGTTTCCGAAGCACATCTGGAGGCATTCTGTAATCTGTGGACCTACAGAGTGTTGATGAAACACAAAAATTGCATCGGCATTGACTACAATAAGTACCATGCGGACTTTTCTCCATGGGAGTAATATCTTAAACTGTCTACGCTTTGATCGTTCCCTGGTAGACCATTAGTAGATTCCGAAGCACATCTGGAGGCATTCTGTAATAAATGGAGCTTCAGAGTGGTGATGAAACACAAATATAGCATCGGCATTGTATATAATAAGTACAATGCGGACGGTTTCTCCACGGGAGTATTGCATCATACTGTCTACGCTGTGATCGTTCCCTGGAAGACCAGTAGTAGTTTCCGAAGCACATCTGGAGGCATGCTGTAATCTGTGGACCTACAGAGTGTTGATGAAGCACAAAAATTGCATCGCCATTGAAACCAATAAGTACCTTGCGGACTTTTCTCCATGGGAGTAATGTCTCAAACTGTGTACGCATTGATCGATTAAAGGAAGACCAGTAGTAGTTTCCGAAGCACATCTGGGGGCATTCTGTAATCTGTGGACCTACAGAGTGTTGATGAAACACAAAAATTGCATCGGCATTGACTACAATAAGTACCATGAGGACGTTTCTCCATGGGAGAATTGTCTCAAACTGTCTACGCTTTGATCGATTCCAGGAAGACCAGTAGTAGTTTCCGAAGCACATCTGGAGGCATGCTGTAATCTGTGGACCTACAGAGTGTTTATGAAACACAAAAAATGCATCGGCATTAAATACAATACGTACCATGCGGACTTGTCTTCATGGGAGTAATGTCTCAAACTGTCTACGATTTGATCGTTCCCTGGAAGATTAGTAGTAGTTTCCGAAGCACATCTGGAGGCATTCTGTAATCTGTGGACCTACAGAGTTTTGATGAAACACAAAAATTGCATCAGCACTGAATACAATAAGTACCATGCGGACTTTTCTCCATGGGTGTAATGTCTCAAACTGTCTACGTTTTGATCGTTCCATTGAAGACCAGTAGTAGTTTCTGAAGCGCATCTGGAGGCATTCTATAATATATGGACCTACAGAGTGTCGATGAAGCACAAAAATTGCATCGGCATTGAATGCAATAAGTACCATGCAAACTTTTCTCAATGGGAGTAATGTCTCAAACTGTCTACGTTTCGATCGTTCCCTGGAAGACCAGCAGTAGTTTCCAAAGCACATCTGGGGGCATACAGGAATCTGTGGACCTACAGGATGTTGATGAAAAGCAAAAATTGCATCGACATTGAATACAATATGTTCCATGAGGACATTTCTCCACGGGAGTAATATCTCATACTGTCTACGATTTGATTGCTCCCTGGAAGACCAGTAGTTGTTTCCGAAGCACATCTGGAGGCACTTTGTGATCTGTGGACCTACAGAGAGTTGATGAAACACAAAAATTGCATCGGCATTGAATACAATAAATACCATGCGGACTTTTCTCCGTGGGAGTAATATCTTAAACTGTCTACGCTTTGATCGTTCCCTGGTAGACCAGTAGTAGTTTCCGAAGCACATCTGGAGGCATTCTGTAATATATGGAGCTTCAGAGTGGTGATGAAACACAAATATAGCATCGCCATTGTATGCAATAAGTACCATGCAAACGTTTCTCCATGGGAGTAATGTCTGAAACTATGTACGTTTCGATCTTTCCCTGGAAGACCAGTAGTAGTTTCCAAAGCACATCTGGGGGCATTCAGGAATCTGTAGACCTACAGGATGTTGATGTAACACAAAAATTGCATCGACATTGAATACAATAAGTTCCATGCGGACTTTTCTAGACGGGAGTAATGTCTCAAACTGTCTACGATTTGATTGCTCCCTGGAAGACCAGTAGTTGTTTCCGAAGCACATCTGGAGGCATTCTGTGTTCTGTGGACCTACAGAGTGTTGATGAAGCACAAGAATTGCATCGGCATTGAAAACAATAAGTACCTTGCGGACTTTTCTCCATGGGAGTAATGTCTCAAACTGTGTACGCATTGATCGATTAAAGGAAGACCAGTAGTAGCTTCCGAAGCACATCTGGAGGCATTCTGTAATCTGTGGACCTACAGAGTGTTGATGAAACACAAAAATTGCATCGGCATTGACTACAATAAGTACCATGCGGACTTTTCTCCATGGGAGAATTGTCTCAAACTGTCTACGTTGTGATCGTTCCATTGAAGACCAGTAGTAGTTTCCGAAGCGCATCTGGAGGCATTCTATAATATATGGACCTACAGAGTGTCGATGAAGCACAAAAATTGCATCGGCATTGTATACAATAAGTACCATGCGGACTTTTCTTCATTGGAGTAATGTCTCAAACTGTCTACGATTTGATCGTTCCCTGGAAGACCAGTAGTAGTTTCCGAAGCACATCTGGAGGCATGCTGTAATCTGTGGACCGACAGAGTGTTGATGAAGCACAAAAATTGCATCGGCATTAAAAACAATAAGTACCTTGCGGACTTTTCTCCATGGGAGTAATGTCTCAAACTGTGTACGCATTGATCGATTAAAGGAAGACCAGTAGTAGTTTCCGAAGCACATCTGGAGGCATTCTGTAATCTGTGGACCTACAGAGTGTTGATGAAACACAAAAATTGCATCGGCATTGACTACAATAAGTACCATGCGGACGTTTCTCCATGGGAGAATTGTCTCAAACTGTCTACGCTTTGATCGATTCCAGGAAGACCAGTAGTAGTTTCCGAAGCACATCTGGAGGCATGCTGTAATCTGTGGACCTACAGAGTGTTTATGAAACACAAAAATTGCATCGGCATTGAATACAACAAGTACCATGCGGACTTTTCTTCATGGGAGTAATGTCTCAAACAGTCTACGATTTTATCGTTGCCTGGAAGATTAGTAGTAGTTTCCGAAGCACATCTGGAGGCATTCTTTAATCTGTGGACCTACAGAGTGTTGATGAATCACAAAAATTGCATCAGCACTGAATACAATAAGTACCATGCGGACTTTTCTCCATGGGAGTAATGTCTCAAACTGTCTACGTTTTGATCGTTCCATTGAAGACCAGTAGTAGTTTCCGAAGCGCATCTGGAGGCATTCTATAATATATGGACCTACAGAGTGTAGATGAAGCACAAAAATTGCATCGGCATTGTATACAATAAGTACCATGCGGACTTTTCTTCATTGCAGTAATGTCTCAAACTGTCTACGATTTCATCGTTCCCTGGAAGATTAGTAGTAGTTTCCGAAGCACATCTGGAGGCATTCTGTGATCTGTGGACCTACAGAGAGTTGATGAAAGAAAAAAATTGCATCGGCATTGAATGCAATAAGTGCCATGCGGACTTTTCTCCATGGGTGTATTGTCTCAAACTGTCTACGTTTTGATCGTTCCCTGGAAGACCAGTAGTAGTTTCCAAAGCACATCTGGGGGCATTCAGGAATCTGTGGACCTACAGAGTGTTGATGAAGCACAAAAATTGCATCGGCATTGAAAACAATAAGTACCTTGCGGACTTTTCTCCATGGGAGTAATGTCTCAAACTGTGTACGCATTGATCGATTCCAGGAAGACCAGTAGTAGTTTCCGAAGCACATCTGGAGGCATTCTGTAATCTGTGGACCTACAAAGTGTTGATGAAACACAAAAATTGCATCGGCATTGACTACAATAGGTACCATGCGGACTTTTCTCCATGGGAGTAATATCTTTAACTGTCTACGCTTTGATCGTTCCCTGGTAGACCATTAGTAGTTTCCGAAGCACATCTGTAGGCATTCTGTAATATATGGAGCTTCAGAGTGGTGATGAAACACAAATATAGCATCGGCATTGTATACAATAAGTACAATGCGGACTTTTCTCCATGGGACTATTGCATCATACTGTCAACGCTTTGATCGTTCCCTGGAAGACCAGTAGCAGTTTCCGAGGCACATCTGGAGGCATGCTGTAATCTGTGGACCTACAGAGAGTTGATGAAGCACAAAAATTGCATCGCCATCGAAACCAATAAGTACCTTGCGGACTTTTCTCCATGGGAGTAATGTCTCAAACTGTGTACGCATTGATCGATTAAAGGAAGACCAGTAGTAGTTTCCGAAGCACATCTGGAGGCATTCTGTAATCTGTGGACCTACAGAGTGTTGATGAAACACAAAAATTGCATCGGCATTGACTACAATAAGTACCATGAGGACGTTTCTCCATGGGAGAATTGTCTCAAACTGTCTACGCTTTGATCGATTCCAGGAAGACCAGTAGTAGTTTCCGAAGCACATCTGGAGGCATGCTGTAATCTGTGGACCTACAGAGTGTTTATGAAACACAAAAAATGCATCGGCATTAAATACAATAAGTACCATGCGGACTTGTCTTCATGGGAGTAATGTCTCAAACTGTCTACGATTTGATCGTTCCCTGGAAGATTAGTAGTAGTTTCCGAAGCACATCTGGAGGCATTCTGTAATCTGTGGACCTACAGAGTTTTGATGAAACACAAAAATTGCATCAGCACTGAATACAATAAGTACCATGCGGACTTTTCTCCATGGGTGTAATGTCTCAAACTGTCTACGTTTTGATCGTTCCATTGAAGACCAGTAGTAGTTTCTGAAGCGCATCTGGAGGCATTCTATAATATATGGACCTACAGAGTGTCGATGAAGCACAAAAATTGCATCGGCATTGTATACAGTAAGTACCATGCGGACTTTTCTTCATTGGAGTAATGTCTCAAACTGTCTACGATTTGATCGTTCCCTGGAAGATTAGTAGTAGTTTCCGAAGCACATCTGGAGGCATTCTGAGATCTGTGGACCTACAGAGAGTTGATGAAAGAAAAAAATTGCATCGGCATTGAATGCAATAAGTACCATGCAAACTTTTCTCAATGGGAGTAATGTCTCACACTGTCTACGTCTCGATCGTTCCCTGGAAGACCAGCAGTAGTTTCCAAAGCACATCTGGGGGCATACAGGAATCTGTGGACCTACAGGATGTTGATGAAAAGCAAAAATTGCATCGACATTGAATACAATATGTTCCATGCGGACATTTCTCCACAGGAGTAATATCTCAAACTGTCCTAGATTTGATTGCTCCCTGGAAGACCAGTAGTTGTTTCCGAAGCACATCTGGAGGCACTTTGTGATCTGTGGACCTACAGAGAGTTGATGAAACACAAAAATTGCATCGGCATTGAATACAATAAATACCATGCGGACTTTTCTCCGTGGGAGTAATATCTTAAACTGTCTACGCTTTGATCGTTCCCTGGTAGACCAGTAGTAGTTTCCGAAGCACATCTGGAGGCATTCTGTAATATATGGAGCTTCAGAGTGGTGATGAAACACAAATATAGCATCGCCATTGTATGCAATAAGTACCATGCAAACGTTTCTCCAAGGGAGTAATGTCTGAAACTATCTACGTTTCGATCTTTCCCTGGAAGACCAGTAGTAGTTTCCAAAGCACATCTGGGGGCATTCAGGAATCTGTAGACCTACAGGATGTTGATGTAACACAAAAATTGCATCGACATTGAATACAATAAGTTCCATGCGGACTTTTCTAGACGAGAGTAATGTCTCAAACTGTCTACGATTTGATTGCTCCCTGGAAGACCAGTAGTTGTTTCCGAAGCACATCTGGAGGCATTCTGTGTTCTGTGGACCTACAGAGTGTTGATGAAGCAGAAGAATTGCATCGGCATTGAAAACAATAAGTACCTTGCGGACTTTTCTCCATGGGAGTAATGTCTCAAACTGTGTACGCATTGATCGATTAAAGGAAGACCAGTAGTAGTTTCCGAAGCACATCTGGAGGCATTCTGTAATCTGTGGACCTACAGAGTGTTGATGAAACACAAAAATTGCATCGGCATTGAATACAACAAGTACCATGCGGACTTTTCTTCATGGGAGTAATGTCTCAAACTGTCTACGATTTTATCGTTGCCTGGAAGATTAGTAGTAGTTTCCGAAGCACATCTGGAGGCATTCTTTAATCTGTGGACCTACAGAGTGTTGATGAATCACAAAAATTGCATCAGCACTGAATACAATAAGTACCATGCGGACATTTCTCCATGGGAGTAATGTCTCAAACTGTCTACGTTTTGATCGTTCCATTGAAGACCAGTAGTAGTTTCCGAAGCGCATCTGGAGGCATTCTATAATATATGGACATACAGAGTGTAGATGAAGCACAAAAATTGCATCGGCATTGTATACAATAAGTACCATGCGGACTTTTCTTCATTGCAGTAATGTCTCAAACTGTCTACGATTTCATCGATCCCTGGAAGATTAGTAGTAGTTTCCGAAGCACATCTGGAGGCAATCTGTGATCTGTGGATCTACAGAGAGTTGATGAAAGAAAAAAATTGCATCGGCATTGAATGCAATAAGTACCATGCGGACTCTTCTCCATGGGTGTAATGTCTCAAACTGTCTACGTTTTGATCGTTCCCTGGAAGACCAGTAGTAGTTTCCAAAGCACATCTGGGGGCATTCAGGAATCTGTGGACCTACAGAGTGTTGATGAAGCACAAAAATTGCATCGGCATTGAAAACAATAAGTACCTTGCGGACTTTTCTCCATGGGAGTAATGTCTCAAACTGTGTACGCATTGATCGATTCCAGGAAGACCAGTAGTAGTTTCCGAAGCACATCTGGAGGCATTCTGTAATCTGTGGACCTACAAAGTGTTGATGAAACACAAAAATTGCATCGGCATTGACTACAATAGGTACCATGCGGACTTTTCTCCATGGGAGTAATATCTTTAACTGTCTACGCTTTGATCGTTCCCTGGTAGACTATTAGTAGTTTCCGAAGCACATCTGTAGGCATTCTGTAATATATGGAGCTTCAGAGTGGTGTTGAAACACAAATATAGCATCGGCATTGTATACAATAAGTACAATGCGGACTTTTCTCCATGGGACTATTGCATCATACTGTCAACGCTTTGATCGTTCCCTGGAAGACCAGTAGCAGTTTCCGAGGCACATCTGGAGGCATGCTGTAATCTGTGGACCTACAGAGAGTTGATGAAGCACAAAAATTGCATCGCCATCGAAACCAATAAGCACCTTGCGGACTTTTCTCCATGGGAGTAATGTCTCAAACTGTGTACGCATTGATCGATTAAAGGAAGACCAGTAGTAGTTTCCGAAGCACATCTGGAGGCATTCTGTAATCTGTGGACCTACAGAGTGTTGATGAAACACAAATTTGCATCGGCATTGACTACAATAAGTACCATGCAGACGTTTCTCCATGGGAGAATTGTCTCAAACTGTCTACGCTTTGATCGATTCCAGGAAGACCAGTAGTAGTTTCCGAAGCACATCTGGAGGCATGCTGTAATCTGTGGACCTACAGAGTGTTGATGAAGCACAAAAATTGCATCGGCATTGACTACAATAAGTACCATGCGGACTTTTCTCCATGGGAGTAACGTCTCAAACTGTGTACGCATTGATCGATTCCAGGAAGACCAGTAGTAGTTTCCGAAGCACATCTCGAGGCATTCTGTAATCTGTGGACCTACAGAGTGTTGATGAAACACAAAAATTGCATCGGCATTGACTACAATAAGTACCATGCGGACTTTTCTCCATGGGAGTAATATCTTAAACTGTCTACGCTTTGATCGTTCCCTGGTAGACCATTAGTAGATTCCGAAGCACATCTGGAGGCATTCTGTAATAAATGGAGCTTCAGAGTGGTGATGAAACACAAATATAGCATCGGCATTGTATATAATAAGTACAATGCGGACGGTTTCTCCATGGGAGTATTGCATCATACTGTCTACGCTGTGATCGTTCCCTCGAAGACCAGTAGTAGTTTCCGAAGCACATCTGGAGGCATGCTGTAATCTGTGGACCTACAGAGTCTTGATGAAGCACAAAAATTGCATCGCCATTGAAACCAATAAGTACCTTGCGGACTTTTCTCCATGGGAGTAATGTCTCAAACTGTGTACGCATTGATCGATTAAAGGAAGACCAGTAGTAGTTTCCGAAGCACATCTGGAGGCATTCTGTAATCTGTGGACCTACAGAGTGTTGATGAAACACAAAAATTGCATCGGCATTGACTACAATAAGTACCATGAGGACGTTTCTCCATGGGAGAATTGTCTCAAACTGTCTACGCTTTGATCGATTCCAGGAAGACCAGTAGTAGTTTCCGAAGCACATCTGGAGGCATGCTGTAATCTGTGGACCTACAGAGTGTTTATGAAACACAAAAAATGCATCGGCATTAAATACAATAAGTACCATGCGGACTTGTCTTCATGGGAGTAATGTCTCAAACTGTCTACGATTTGATCGTTCCCTGGAAGATTAGTAGTAGTTTCCGAAGCACATCTGGAGGCATTCTGTAATCTGTGGACCTACAGAGTTTTGATGAAACACAAAAATTGCATCAGCACTGAATACAATAAGTACCATGCGGACTTTTCTCCATGGGTGTAATGTCTCAAACTGTCTACGTTTTGATCGTTCCATTGAAGACCAGTAGTAGTTTCTGAAGCGCATCTGAAGGCATTCTATAATATATGGACCTACAGAGTGTCGATAAAGCACAAAAATTGCATCGGCATTGTATACACTAAGTACCATGCGGACTTTTCTTCATTGGAGTAATGTCTCAAACTGTCAACGATTTGATCGTTCCCTGGAAGATTAGTAGTAGTTTCCGAAGCACATCTGGAGGCATTCTGAGATCTGTGGACCTACAGAGAGTTGATGAAAGAAAAAAATTGCATCGGCATTGAATGCAATAAGTACCATGCAAACTTTTCTCAATGGGAGTAATGTCTCAAACTGTCTACGTTTCCATCGTTCCCTGGAAGACCAGCAGTAGTTTCCAAAGCACATCCGGGGGCATACAGGAATCTGTGGACCTACAGGATGTTGATGAAAAGCAAAAATTGCATCGACATTGAATACAATATGTTCCATGCGGACATTTCTCCACGGGAGTAATATCTCAAACTGTCTACGATTTGATTGCTCCCTGGAAGACCAGTAGTTGTTTCCGAAGCACATCTGGAGGCACTTTGTGATCTGTGGACCTACAGAGAGTTGATGAAACACAAAAATTGCATCGGCATTGAATACAATAAATACCATGCGGACTTTTCTCCGTGGGAGTAATATCTTAAACTGTCTACGCTTTGATCGTTCCCTGGTAGACCAGTAGTAGTTTCCGAAGCACATCTGGAGGCATTCTGTAATATATGGAGCTTCAGAGTGGTGATGAAACACAAATATAGCATCGCCATTGTATGCAATAAGTACCATGCAAACGTTTCTCCATGGGAGTAATGTCTGAAACTATCTACGTTTCGATCTTTCCCTGAAAGACCAGTAGTAGTTTCCAAAGCACATCTGGGGGCATTCAGGAATCTGTAGACCTACAGGATGTTGATGTAACACAAAAATTGCATCGACTTTGAATACAATAATTTCCATGCGGACTTTTCTAGACGGGAGTAATGTCTCAAACTGTCTACGATTTGATTGCTCCCTGGAAGACCAGTAGTTGTTTCCGAAGCACATCTGGAGGCATTCTGTGTTCTGTGGACCTACAGAGTGTTGATGAAGCACAAGAATTGCATCGGCATTGAAAACAATAAGTACCTTGCGGACTTTTCTCCATGGGAGTAATGTCTCAAACTGTGTACGCATTGATCGATTCCAGGAAGACCAGTAGTAGTTTCCGAAGCACATCTCGAGGCATTCTGTAATCTGTGGACCTACAGTGTGTTGATGAAACACAAAAATTGCATCGGAATTGACTACAATAAGTACCATGCGGACTTTTCTCCATGGGAGTAATATCTTAAACTGTCTAAGCCTTGATCGTTCCCTGGTAGACCATTAATAGATTCCGAAGCACATCTGGAGGCATTCTGTAATATATGGAGCTTCAGAGTGGTGATGAAACACAAATATAGCATCGGCATTGTATAAAATAAGTACCATGCGGACTTTTCTCCATGGGAGTAATGCATCATACTGTCTACGCTTTGATCGTTCCCTGGAAGATTAGTAGTAGTTTCCGAAGCACATCTTTAGGCATGCTGTAATCTGTGGACCTACAGAGTGTTGATGAAGCACAAAAATTGCATCGGCATTGAAAACAATACGTACCTTGCGGACTTTTCTCCATGGGATTAATGTATCAAACTGTGTACGCATTGATCGATTCCAGGAAGACCAGTAGTAGTTTCCGAAGCACATCGCGAGGCATTCTGTAATCTGTGGACCTACAGAGTGTTGATGAAACACAAAAATTGCATCGGCATTGACTACAATAAGTACCATGCGGGCTTTCCTCCATGGGAGAATTGTCTCAAACTGTCTACGTTTTGATCGATTCCAGGAAGGCCAGTAGTAGTTTCCGAAGCACATCTGGAGGCATGCTGTAATCTGTGGACCTACAGAGTGTGGTGATGAAACACAAAAATTGCATCGGCATTGAATACAATAGGTACCATGCGGACTTTTCTTCATGGGAGTAATGCCTCAAACTGTCTAGGATTTGATCGTTCACTGGAAGATTAGTAGTAGTTTCCGACGCACATCTGGAGGCATTATGTAATCTGTGGACCTACAGAGTGTTGATGAAACACAAAAATTGCATCAGCACTGAATACAATAAGTACCATACGGACTTTTCTCCATGGGAGTAATGTCTCAAACTGTCTACGTTTTGATCGTTCCATTGAAGACCAGTAGTAGTTTCCGAAGCGCATCTGGAGGCATTCTATAATATATGGACCTAATGAGTGTCGATGAAGAACAAAAATTGCATCTTCATTGTATACAATAAGTACCATGCGGACTTTTCTCCATGGGAGTAATGTCTTAAACTGTCTACTCTTTGATCGTACCATGGAAGACCAGTAGTAGTTTCCGATGCACATCTGGATGCATTCTGTAATATATGTAGCTTCAGAGTGGTGATGAAACACAATAATAGCAACGGCATTGTATACAATAAGTACCATGCGGACTTCTCTCCATGGGAGTAATGTCTCAAACTGTCTACGAGTTGATCGTTCCCTGGAAGACCAGTAGTAGTTTCCGAAGCACATCTGGAGGCATTTTGTAATCTGTGGACCTACAGAGTGGTGATGAAGCACAAAAATTGCATCGGCATTGATTACAAAGTACCATGAGGACTTTACTCCATGGGAGTAATGTCTCAAACTGTCTACGATTTGATCGTTTCCTTGAACACCAGTAGTAGTTTCCGAAGCACATCTGGAGGCATTCTGTAATCTGTGGACCTACAGAGTGTTGATGAAACACAAAAATTGCATCGGCATTGAATGCAATAAGTACCATGCCGACTTTTCTCCATGGGAATAATGTCTCAACTGTCTACGTTTTGATCGTTCCCTGGAAGACCAGTAGTAGTTTCCAAAGCACATCTGGGGGCGTTCGGGAATCTGTGGACATACAGGATGCTGATGAAACACAAAAATTGGATCGACATTGAATACAATAAGTTCCATGCGGACATTTCTCCACGGGAGTAATGTCTCAAACTGTCTTTGATTTGATTGCTCCCTGGAAGACCAGTAGTTGTTTCCGAAGCACATCTGGAGGCATTCTGTGATCTGTGGACCTACAGAGAGTTGATGAAACACAAAAATTGCATCGGCATTGAAAACAATAAACACCATGCGGACTTTTCTGCATGGGAGTAATATCTTAAACTGTCTACGCTTTGATCGTTCCCTGGTAGACCAGTAGTAGTTTCGAAGCACATCTGGAGGCCTTCTGTAATATATGGAGCTTCAGAGTGGTGATGAAACACAAATATATAGCATCGGCATTGAATACAATAAGTACCATGCGGACTTTTCTCCCTGGGAGTAATGCCTCAAACTGTCTACGCTTTGATCGTTCCCTGGAAGACCAGTAGTAGTTTGCAAAGCACATCTGGGGGCATTCTGTAATCTGTAGACCTACAGAGTGTTGATGAAGTACTAAAATTGCATCGGCGTTGAATACAATAAGTACCATGCGGACTTCTCTCCATGAGAGTAATGTCTCAAATTGTCTACGCTTTGATCGTTCCCTGGCACATTAGTAGTAGTTTCCGAAGCACATCTGGAGGCATTCTGTAATCTGTGGACCTACAGAGTGTTGATGAAACACAAAAATTGCATCAGCACTGAATACAATAAGTATCATGCGGACTTTTCTCCATGGGAGTAATGTCTCAAACTGTCTACGTTTTGATCGTTCCATTGAAGACCAGTAGTAGTTTCCGAAGCGCATCTGGAGGCATTCTATAATATATGGACCTACAGAGTGTCGATGAAGCACAAAAATTGCATCGGCATTGTATACAATAAGTACCATGCGGACTTTTCTTCATTGGAGTAATGTCTCAAACTGTGTACGCATTGATCGATTCCAGGAAGACCAGTAGTAGTTTCCGAAGCACATCTCGAGGCATTCTGTAATCTGTGGACCTACAGTGTGTTGATGAAACACAAAAATTGCATCGGCATTGACTACAATAAGTACCATGCGGACTTTTCTCCATGGGAGTAATATCTTAAACTGTCTACGCCTTGATCGTTCCCTGGTAGACCATTAATAGATTCCGAAGCACATCTGGAGGCATTCTGTAATATATGGAGCTTCAGAGTGGTGATGAAACACAAATATAGCATCGGCATTGTATACAATAAGTACCATGCGGACTTTTCTCCATGGGAGTAATGCATCATACTGTCTACGCTTTGATCGTTCCCTGGAAGATTAGTAGTAGTTTCCGAAGCACATCTTTAGGCATGCTGTAATCTGTGGACCTACAGAGTGTTGATGAAGCACTAAAATTGCATCGGCATTGAAAACAATAAGTACCTTGCGGACTTTTCTCCATGGGATTAATGTATCAAACTGTGTACGCATTGATCGATTCCAGGAAGACCAGTAGTAGTTTCCGAAGCACATCGCGAGGCATTCTGTAATCTGTGGACCTACAGAGTGTTGATGAAACACAAAAATTGCATCGGCATTGACTACAATAATTACCATGCGGGCTTTTCTCCATGGGAGAATTGTCTCAAACTGTCTACGTTTTGATCGATTCCAGGAAGACCAGTAGTAGTTTCCGAAGCACATCTGGAGGCATGCTGTAATCTGTGGACCTACAGAGTGTGGTGATGAAACACAAAAATTGCATCGGCATTGAATACAATAAGTACCATGCGGACTTTTCTTCATGGGAGTAATGCCTCAAACTGTCTAGGATTTGATCGTTCACTGGAAGATTAGTAGTAGTTTCCGACGCACATCTGGAGGCATTATGTAATCTGTGGACCTACAGAGTGTTGATGAAACACAAAAATTGCATCAGCACTGAATACAATAAGTACTATACGGACTTTTCTCCATGGGAGTAATGTCTCAAACTGTCTACGTTTTGATCGTTCCATTGAAGACCAGTAGTAGTTTCCGAAGCGCATCTGGAGGCATTCTATAATATATGGACCTAATGAGTGTCGATGAAGAACAAAAATTGCATCTTCATTGTATACAATAAGTACCATGCGGACTTTTCTCCATGGGAGTAATGTCTTAAACTGTTTACTCTTTGATCATACCATGGAAGACCAGTAGTAGTTTCCGATGCACATGTGGATGCATTCTGTAATATATGTAGCTTCAGAGTGGTGATGAAACACAATAATAGCAACGGCATTGTATACAATAAGTACCATGCGGACTTCTCTCCATGGGAGTAATGTCTCAAACTGTCTACGAGTTGATCGTTCCCTGGAAGACCAGTAGTAGTTTCCGAAGCACATCTGGAGGCATTTTGTAATCTGTGGACCTACAGAGTGGTGATGAAGCACAAAAATTGCATCGGCATTGATTACGAAGTACCATGAGGACTTTACTCCATGGGAGTAATGTCTCAAACTGTCTACGATTTGATCGTTTCCTTGAACACCAGTAGTAGTTTCCGAAGCACATCTGGAGGCATTCTGTAATCTGTGGACCTACAGAGTGTTGATGAAACACAAAAATTGCATCGGCAATGAATGCAATAAGTACCATGCCGACTTTTCTCCATGGGAATAATGTCTCAACTGTCTACGTTTTGATCGTTCCCTGGAAGACCAGTAGTAGTTTCCAAAGCACATCTGGGGGCATTCTGGAATCTGTGGTCCTACAGGATGCTGATGAAACACAAAAATTGGATCGACATTGAATACAATAAGTTCCATGGTGACTTTTCTCCACGGGAGTAATGTCTCAAACTGTCTACGATTTGATTGCTCCCTGGAAGACCAGTAGTTGTTCCCGAAGCGCATCTGGAGGCATTCTGTAATCTGTGGACCTACAGAGTGTTAATGAAACACAAAAATTGCATCGGCATTGAATACAATAAATACCATGCAAACTTTTCTCCATGGGAGTAATGTCTCAAACTGTCTACGTTTCGATCGTTCCCTGGAAGACCAGCAGTAGTTTCCTAAGCACATCTGGGGGCATTCAGGAATCTGTGGACCTACAGGATGTTGATGAAACGCAAAAATTGCATTGACATTGAATACAATAAGTTCCATGCGGACATTTCTCCACGGGAGTAATGTCTCAATCTGTCTTTGATTTGATTGCTCCCTGGAAGACCAGTAGTTGTTTCCGAAGCACATCTTTAGGCCTTCTGTAATATATGGAGCTTCAGAGTGGTGATGAAACACAAATATAGCATCGGCATTGCATACAATAAGTACCATGCGGACTTTTCTCCCTGGGAGTAATGCCTCAAACTGTCTACGCTTTGATCGTTCCCTGGAAGACCAGTAGTAGTTTGCAAAGCACATCTGGAGGCATTCTGTAATCTGTAGACCTACAGAGTGTTGATGAAGTACTAAAATTGCATCGGCGTTGAATACAATAAGTACCATGCGGACTTCTCTCCATGAGAGTAATGTCTCAAATTGTCTACGCTTTGATCGTTCCCTGGCACATTAGTAGTAGTTTCCGAAGCACATCTGGAGGCATTCTGTAATCTGTGGACCTACAGAGTGTTGATGAAACACAAAAATTGCATCAGCACTGAATACAATAAGTATCATGCGGACTTTTCTCCATGGGAGTAATGTCTCAAACTGTCTACGTTTTGATCGTTCCATTGAAGACCAGTAGTAGTTTCCGAAGCGCATCTGGAGGCATTCTATAATATATGGACCTACAGAGTGTCGATGAAGCACAAAAATTGCATCGGCATTGTATACAATAAGTACCATGCGGACTTTTCTTCATTGGAGTAATGTCTCAAACTGTCTACGATTTGATCGTTCCCTGGAAGATTAGTAGTAGTTTCCGAAGCACATCTGGAGGCATTCTGAGATCTGTGGACCTACAGAGAGTTGATGAAAGAAATAAATTGCATCGGCATTGAATGCAATAAGTACCATGCAAACTTTTCTCAATGGGAGTAATGTCTCAAACTGTCTACGTTTCGATCGTTCCCTGGAAGACAAGCAGTAGTTTCCAAAGCACATCTGGGGGCATACAGGAATCTGTGGACCTACAGGATGTTGATGAAAAGCAAAAATTGCATCGACATTGAATACAGTATGTTCCATGCGGACATTTCTCCACGGGAGTAATATCTCAAACTGTCTACGATTTGATTGCTCCCAGGAAGACCAGTAGTTGTTTCCGAAGCACATCTGGAGGCACTTTGTGATCTGTGGACCTACAGAGAGTTGATGAAACACAAAAATTGCATCGCCATCGAAACCAATAAGCACCTTGCGGACTTTTCTCCATGGGAGTAATGTCTCAAACTGTGTACGCATTGATCGATTAAAGGAAGACCAGTAGTAGTTTCCGAAGCACATCTGGAGGCATTCTGTAATCTGTGGACCTACAGAGTGTTGATGAAACACAAATTTGCATCGGCATTGACTACAATAAGTACCATGCAGACGTTTCTCCATGGGAGAATTGTCTCAAACTGTCTACGCTTTGATCGATTCCAGGAAGACCAGTAGTAGTTTCCGAAGCACATCTGGAGGCATGCTGTAATCTGTGGACCTACAGAGTGTTGATGAAGCACAAAAATTGCATCGGCATTGACTACAATAAGTACCATGCGGACTTTTCTCCATGGGAGTAACGTCTCAAACTGTGTACGCATTGATCGATTCCAGGAAGACCAGTAGTAGTTTCCGAAGCACATCTCGAGGCATTCTGTAATCTGTGGACCTACAGAGTGTTGATGAAACACAAAAATTGCATCGGCATTGACTACAATAAGTACCATGCGGACTTTTCTCCATGGGAGTAATATCTTAAACTGTCTACGCTTTGATCGTTCCCTGGTAGACCATTAGTAGATTCCGAAGCACATCTGGAGGCATTCTGTAATAAATGGAGCTTCAGAGTGGTGATGAAACACAAATATAGCATCGGCATTGTATATAATAAGTACAATGCGGACGGTTTCTCCATGGGAGTATTGCATCATACTGTCTACGCTGTGATCGTTCCCTCGAAGACCAGTAGTAGTTTCCGAAGCACATCTGGAGGCATGCTGTAATCTGTGGACCTACAGAGTCTTGATGAAGCACAAAAATTGCATCGCCATTGAAACCAATAAGTACCTTGCGGACTTTTCTCCATGGGAGTAATGTCTCAAACTGTGTACGCATTGATCGATTAAAGGAAGACCAGTAGTAGTTTCCGAAGCACATCTGGAGGCATTCTGTAATCTGTGGACCTACAGAGTGTTGATGAAACACAAAAATTGCATCGGCATTGACTACAATAAGTACCATGAGGACGTTTCTCCATGGGAGAATTGTCTCAAACTGTCTACGCTTTGATCGATTCCAGGAAGACCAGTAGTAGTTTCCGAAGCACATCTGGAGGCATGCTGTAATCTGTGGACCTACAGAGTGTTTATGAAACACAAAAAATGCATCGGCATTAAATACAATAAGTACCATGCGGACTTGTCTTCATGGGAGTAATGTCTCAAACTGTCTACGATTTGATCGTTCCCTGGAAGATTAGTAGTAGTTTCCGAAGCACATCTGGAGGCATTCTGTAATCTGTGGACCTACAGAGTTTTGATGAAACACAAAAATTGCATCAGCACTGAATACAATAAGTACCATGCGGACTTTTCTCCATGGGTGTAATGTCTCAAACTGTCTACGTTTTGATCGTTCCATTGAAGACCAGTAGTAGTTTCTGAAGCGCATCTGAAGGCATTCTATAATATATGGACCTACAGAGTGTCGATAAAGCACAAAAATTGCATCGACATTGTATACACTAAGTACCATGCGGACTTTTCTTCATTGGAGTAATGTCTCAAACTGTCAACGATTTGATCGTTCCCTGGAAGATTAGTAGTAGTTTCCGAAGCACATCTGGAGGCATTCTGAGATCTGTGGACCTACAGAGAGTTGATGAAAGAAAAAAATTGCATCGGCATTGAATGCAATAAGTACCATGCAAACTTTTCTCAATGGGAGTAATGTCTCAAACTGTCTACGTTTCCATCGTTCCCTGGAAGACCAGCAGTAGTTTCCAAAGCACATCCGGGGGCATACAGGAATCTGTGGACCTACAGGATGTTGATGAAAAGCAAAAATTGCATCGACATTGAATACAATATGTTCCATGCGGACATTTCTCCACGGGAGTAATATCTCAAACTGTCTACGATTTGATTGCTCCCTGGAAGACCAGTAGTTGTTTCCGAAGCACATCTGGAGGCACTTTGTGATCTGTGGACCTACAGAGAGTTGATGAAACACAAAAATTGCATCGGCATTGAATACAATAAATACCATGCGGACTTTTCTCCGTGGGAGTAATATCTTAAACTGTCTACGCTTTGATCGTTCCCTGGTAGACCAGTAGTAGTTTCCGAAGCACATCTGGAGGCATTCTGTAATATATGGAGCTTCAGAGTGGTGATGAAACACAAATATAGCATCGCCATTGTATGCAATAAGTACCATGCAAACGTTTCTCCATGGGAGTAATGTCTGAAACTATCTACGTTTCGATCTTTCCCTGAAAGACCAGTAGTAGTTTCCAAAGCACATCTGGGGGCATTCAGGAATCTGTAGACCTACAGGATGTTGATGTAACACAAAAATTGCATCGACTTTGAATACAATAATTTCCATGCGGACTTTTCTAGACGGGAGTAATGTCTCAAACTGTCTACGATTTGATTGCTCCCTGGAAGACCAGTAGTTGTTTCCGAAGCACATCTGGAGGCATTCTGTGTTCTGTGGACCTACAGAGTGTTGATGAAGCACAAGAATTGCATCGGCATTGAAAACAATAAGTACCTTGCGGACTTTTCTCCATGGGAGTAATGTCTCAAACTGTGTACGCATTGATCGATTCCAGGAAGACCAGTAGTAGTTTCCGAAGCACATCTCGAGGCATTCTGTAATCTGTGGACCTACAGTGTGTTGATGAAACACAAAAATTGCATCGGCATTGACTACAATAAGTACCATGCGGACTTTTCTCCATGGGAGTAATATCTTAAACTGTCTAAGCCTTGATCGTTCCCTGGTAGACCATTAATAGATTCCGAAGCACATCTGGAGGCATTCTGTAATATATGGAGCTTCAGAGTGGTGATGAAACACAAATATAGCATCGGCATTGTATAAAATAAGTACCATGCGGACTTTTCTCCATGGGAGTAATGCATCATACTGTCTACGCTTTGATCGTTCCCTGGAAGATTAGTAGTAGTTTCCGAAGCACATCTTTAGGCATGCTGTAATCTGTGGACCTACAGAGTGTTGATGAAGCACAAAAATTGCATCGGCATTGAAAACAATACGTACCTTGCGGACTTTTCTCCATGGGATTAATGTATCAAACTGTGTACGCATTGATCGATTCCAGGAAGACCAGTAGTAGTTTCCGAAGCACATCGCGAGGCATTCTGTAATCTGTGGACCTACAGAGTGTTGATGAAACACAAAAATTGCATCGGCATTGACTACAATAAGTACCATGCGGGCTTTCCTCCATGGGAGAATTGTCTCAAACTGTCTACGTTTTGATCGATTCCAGGAAGGCCAGTAGTAGTTTCCGAAGCACATCTGGAGGCATGCTGTAATCTGTGGACCTACAGAGTGTGGTGATGAAACACAAAAATTGCATCGGCATTGAATACAATAGGTACCATGCGGACTTTTCTTCATGGGAGTAATGCCTCAAACTGTCTAGGATTTGATCGTTCACTGGAAGATTAGTAGTAGTTTCCGACGCACATCTGGAGGCATTATGTAATCTGTGGACCTACAGAGTGTTGATGAAACACAAAAATTGCATCAGCACTGAATACAATAAGTACCATACGGACTTTTCTCCATGGGAGTAATGTCTCAAACTGTCTACGTTTTGATCGTTCCATTGAAGACCAGTAGTAGTTTCCGAAGCGCATCTGGAGGCATTCTATAATATATGGACCTAATGAGTGTCGATGAAGAACAAAAATTGCATCTTCATTGTATACAATAAGTACCATGCGGACTTTTCTCCATGGGAGTAATGTCTTAAACTGTCTACTCTTTGATCGTACCATGGAAGACCAGTAGTAGTTTCCGATGCACATCTGGATGCATTCTGTAATATATGTAGCTTCAGAGTGGTGATGAAACACAATAATAGCAACGGCATTGTATACAATAAGTACCATGCGGACTTCTCTCCATGGGAGTAATGTCTCAAACTGTCTACGAGTTGATCGTTCCCTGGAAGACCAGTAGTAGTTTCCGAAGCACATCTGGAGGCATTTTGTAATCTGTGGACCTACAGAGTGGTGATGAAGCACAAAAATTGCATCGGCATTGATTACAAAGTACCATGAGGACTTTACTCCATGGGAGTAATGTCTCAAACTGTCTACGATTTGATCGTTTCCTTGAACACCAGTAGTAGTTTCCGAAGCACATCTGGAGGCATTCTGTAATCTGTGGACCTACAGAGTGTTGATGAAACACAAAAATTGCATCGGCATTGAATGCAATAAGTACCATGCCGACTTTTCTCCATGGGAATAATGTCTCAACTGTCTACGTTTTGATCGTTCCCTGGAAGACCAGTAGTAGTTTCCAAAGCACATCTGGGGGCGTTCGGGAATCTGTGGACATACAGGATGCTGATGAAACACAAAAATTGGATCGACATTGAATACAATAAGTTCCATGCGGACATTTCTCCACGGGAGTAATGTCTCAAACTGTCTTTGATTTGATTGCTCCCTGGAAGACCAGTAGTTGTTTCCGAAGCACATCTGGAGGCATTCTGTGATCTGTGGACCTACAGAGAGTTGATGAAACACAAAAATTGCATCGGCATTGAAAACAATAAACACCATGCGGACTTTTCTGCATGGGAGTAATATCTTAAACTGTCTACGCTTTGATCGTTCCCTGGTAGACCAGTAGTAGTTTCGAAGCACATCTGGAGGCCTTCTGTAATATATGGAGCTTCAGAGTGGTGATGAAACACAAATATATAGCATCGGCATTGAATACAATAAGTACCATGCGGACTTTTCTCCCTGGGAGTAATGCCTCAAACTGTCTACGCTTTGATCGTTCCCTGGAAGACCAGTAGTAGTTTGCAAAGCACATCTGGGGGCATTCTGTAATCTGTAGACCTACAGAGTGTTGATGAAGTACTAAAATTGCATCGGCGTTGAATACAATAAGTACCATGCGGACTTCTCTCCATGAGAGTAATGTCTCAAATTGTCTACGCTTTGATCGTTCCCTGGCACATTAGTAGTAGTTTCCGAAGCACATCTGGAGGCATTCTGTAATCTGTGGACCTACAGAGTGTTGATGAAACACAAAAATTGCATCAGCACTGAATACAATAAGTATCATGCGGACTTTTCTCCATGGGAGTAATGTCTCAAACTGTCTACGTTTTGATCGTTCCATTGAAGACCAGTAGTAGTTTCCGAAGCGCATCTGGAGGCATTCTATAATATATGGACCTACAGAGTGTCGATGAAGCACAAAAATTGCATCGGCATTGTATACAATAAGTACCATGCGGACTTTTCTTCATTGGAGTAATGTCTCAAACTGTGTACGCATTGATCGATTCCAGGAAGACCAGTAGTAGTTTCCGAAGCACATCTCGAGGCATTCTGTAATCTGTGGACCTACAGTGTGTTGATGAAACACAAAAATTGCATCGGCATTGACTACAATAAGTACCATGCGGACTTTTCTCCATGGGAGTAATATCTTAAACTGTCTACGCCTTGATCGTTCCCTGGTAGACCATTAATAGATTCCGAAGCACATCTGGAGGCATTCTGTAATATATGGAGCTTCAGAGTGGTGATGAAACACAAATATAGCATCGGCATTGTATACAATAAGTACCATGCGGACTTTTCTCCATGGGAGTAATGCATCATACTGTCTACGCTTTGATCGTTCCCTGGAAGATTAGTAGTAGTTTCCGAAGCACATCTTTAGGCATGCTGTAATCTGTGGACCTACAGAGTGTTGATGAAGCACTAAAATTGCATCGGCATTGAAAACAATAAGTACCTTGCGGACTTTTCTCCATGGGATTAATGTATCAAACTGTGTACGCATTGATCGATTCCAGGAAGACCAGTAGTAGTTTCCGAAGCACATCGCGAGGCATTCTGTAATCTGTGGACCTACAGAGTGTTGATGAAACACAAAAATTGCATCGGCATTGACTACAATAATTACCATGCGGGCTTTTCTCCATGGGAGAATTGTCTCAAACTGTCTACGTTTTGATCGATTCCAGGAAGACCAGTAGTAGTTTCCGAAGCACATCTGGAGGCATGCTGTAATCTGTGGACCTACAGAGTGTGGTGATGAAACACAAAAATTGCATCGGCATTGAATACAATAAGTACCATGCGGACTTTTCTTCATGGGAGTAATGCCTCAAACTGTCTAGGATTTGATCGTTCACTGGAAGATTAGTAGTAGTTTCCGACGCACATCTGGAGGCATTATGTAATCTGTGGACCTACAGAGTGTTGATGAAACACAAAAATTGCATCAGCACTGAATACAATAAGTACTATACGGACTTTTCTCCATGGGAGTAATGTCTCAAACTGTCTACGTTTTGATCGTTCCATTGAAGACCAGTAGTAGTTTCCGAAGCGCATCTGGAGGCACTCTATAATATATGGACCTAATGAGTGTCGATGAAGAACAAAAATTGCATCTTCATTGTATACAATAAGTACCATGCGGACTTTTCTCCATGGGAGTAATGTCTTAAACTGTTTACTCTTTGATCATACCATGGAAGACCAGTAGTAGTTTCCGATGCACATGTGGATGCATTCTGTAATATATGTAGCTTCAGAGTGGTGATGAAACACAATAATAGCAACGGCATTGTATACAATAAGTACCATGCGGACTTCTCTCCATGGGAGTAATGTCTCAAACTGTCTACGAGTTGATCGTTCCCTGGAAGACCAGTAGTAGTTTCCGAAGCACATCTGGAGGCATTTTGTAATCTGTGGACCTACAGAGTGGTGATGAAGCACAAAAATTGCATCGGCATTGATTACGAAGTACCATGAGGACTTTACTCCATGGGAGTAATGTCTCAAACTGTCTACGATTTGATCGTTTCCTTGAACACCAGTAGTAGTTTCCGAAGCACATCTGGAGGCATTCTGTAATCTGTGGACCTACAGAGTGTTGATGAAACACAAAAATTGCATCGGCAATGAATGCAATAAGTACCATGCCGACTTTTCTCCATGGGAATAATGTCTCAACTGTCTACGTTTTGATCGTTCCCTGGAAGACCAGTAGTAGTTTCCAAAGCACATCTGGGGGCATTCTGGAATCTGTGGTCCTACAGGATGCTGATGAAACACAAAAATTGGATCGACATTGAATACAATAAGTTCCATGGTGACTTTTCTCCACGGGAGTAATGTCTCAAACTGTCTACGATTTGATTGCTCCCTGGAAGACCAGTAGTTGTTCCCGAAGCGCATCTGGAGGCATTCTGTAATCTGTGGACCTACAGAGTGTTAATGAAACACAAAAATTGCATCGGCATTGAATACAATAAATACCATGCAAACTTTTCTCCATGGGAGTAATGTCTCAAACTGTCTACGTTTCGATCGTTCCCTGGAAGACCAGCAGTAGTTTCCTAAGCACATCTGGGGGCATTCAGGAATCTGTGGACCTACAGGATGTTGATGAAACGCAAAAATTGCATTGACATTGAATACAATAAGTTCCATGCGGACATTTCTCCACGGGAGTAATGTCTCAATCTGTCTTTGATTTGATTGCTCCCTGGAAGACCAGTAGTTGTTTCCGAAGCACATCTTTAGGCCTTCTGTAATATATGGAGCTTCAGAGTGGTGATGAAACACAAATATAGCATCGGCATTGCATACAATAAGTACCATGCGGACTTTTCTCCCTGGGAGTAATGCCTCAAACTGTCTACGCTTTGATCGTTCCCTGGAAGACCAGTAGTAGTTTGCAAAGCACATCTGGAGGCATTCTGTAATCTGTAGACCTACAGAGTGTTGATGAAGTACTAAAATTGCATCGGCGTTGAATACAATAAGTACCATGCGGACTTCTCTCCATGAGAGTAATGTCTCAAATTGTCTACGCTTTGATCGTTCCCTGGCACATTAGTAGTAGTTTCCGAAGCACATCTGGAGGCATTCTGTAATCTGTGGACCTACAGAGTGTTGATGAAACACAAAAATTGCATCAGCACTGAATACAATAAGTATCATGCGGACTTTTCTCCATGGGAGTAATGTCTCAAACTGTCTACGTTTTGATCGTTCCATTGAAGACCAGTAGTAGTTTCCGAAGCGCATCTGGAGGCATTCTATAATATATGGACCTACAGAGTGTCGATGAAGCACAAAAATTGCATCGGCATTGTATACAATAAGTACCATGCGGACTTTTCTTCATTGGAGTAATGTCTCAAACTGTCTACGATTTGATCGTTCCCTGGAAGATTAGTAGTAGTTTCCGAAGCACATCTGGAGGCATTCTGAGATCTGTGGACCTACAGAGAGTTGATGAAAGAAATAAATTGCATCGGCATTGAATGCAATAAGTACCATGCAAACTTTTCTCAATGGGAGTAATGTCTCAAACTGTCTACGTTTCGATCGTTCCCTGGAAGACAAGCAGTAGTTTCCAAAGCACATCTGGGGGCATACAGGAATCTGTGGACCTACAGGATGTTGATGAAAAGCAAAAATTGCATCGACATTGAATACAGTATGTTCCATGCGGACATTTCTCCACGGGAGTAATATCTCAAACTGTCTACGATTTGATTGCTCCCAGGAAGACCAGTAGTTGTTTCCGAAGCACATCTGGAGGCACTTTGTGATCTGTGGACCTACAGAGAGTTGATGAAACACAAAAATTGCATTGGCATTGAATACAATAAATACCATGCGGACTTTTCTCCATGGGAGTAATATCTTAAACTGTCTACGCCTTGTTCGTTCCCTGGTAGACCAGTAGTAGTTTCCGAAGCACATCTGGAGGCATACTGTAATATATGGAGCTTCAGAGTGGTGATGAAACACAAATATAGCATCGGCATTGTATGCAATAAGTACCTTGCAAACGTTTCTCCATGGGAGTAATGTCTGAAACTGTCTACGCCTTGATCGTTCCCTGGTAGACCATTAGTAGATTCCGAAGCACATCTGGAGGCATTCTGTAATATATGGAGCTTCAGAGTGGTGATGAAACACAAATATAGCATCGGCATTGTATACAATAAGTACCATGCGGACTTTTCTCCATGGGAGTAATGCATCATACTGTCTACGCTTTGATCGTTCCCTGGAAGATTAGTAGTAGTTTCCGAAGCACATCTTTAGGCATGCCGTAATCTGTGGACCTACAGAGTGTTGATGAAGCACAAAAATTGCATCGGCATTGAAAACAATAAGTACCTTGCGGACTTTTCTCCATGGGAGTAATGTCTCAAACTGTGTACGCATTGATCGATTCCAGGAAGACCAGTAGTAGTTTCCGAAGCACATCGCGAGGCATTCTGTAATCTGTGGACCTACAGAGTGTTGATGAAACACAAAAATTGCATCAGCACTGAATACAATAAGTACCATACGGATTTTCTCCATGGGAGTAATGTCTCAAACTGTCTACGTTTTGATCGTTCCATTGAAGACCAGTAGTAGTTTCCGAAGCACATCTGGAGGCATTCTGTAATCTGTGGACCTACAGAGTGTTGATGAATCACAAAAATTGCATCGGCATTGAATGCAATAAGTACCATGCCGACTTTTCTCCATGGGAGTAATGTCTCAAATGTCTACGTTTTGATCGTTCCCTGGAAGACCAGTAGTAGTTTCCAAAAGCACATCTGGGGGCATTCAGGAATCTGTGGACCTACAGGATGCTGATGAAACACAAAAATTGCATCGACATTGAATACAATAAGCTCCATGGTGACTTTTCTCCATGGGAGTAATGTCTCAAACTGTCTACGATTTGATTGCTCCCTGGAAGACCAGTAGTTAATCCAGAAGCGCATCTGGAGGCATTCTGTAATCTGTGGACCTACCGAGTGTTGATGAAACTCAAAAATTGCATCGGCATTGAATACAATAATTACCATGCAAACTTTTCTCCATGGGAGTAATGTCTCAAACTGTCTACGTTTCGATTGTTCCCTGGAAGACCAGCAGTAGTTTCCAAAGCATATCTGGGGGCATTCAGGAATCTGTGGACCTACAGGATGTTGATGAAACGCAAAAATTGCATCGACATTCAATACAATAAGTTCCATGCGGACATTTCTCCACGGGAGTAATGTCTCAAACTGTCTACGATTTGATTACTCCCTGGAAGACCAGTAGTTGTTTCCGAAGCACATCTGGAGGCATTCTGTGATCTGTGGACCTACAGAGAGTTGATGAAACACAAAAATTGCATCGGCATTGAAAACAATAAGCACCATGCGGACTTCTCTGCATGGGAGTAATATCTTAAACTGTCTACGCTTTGATCGTTGCCTGGTAGACCAGTAGTAGTTTCCGAAGCACATCTGGAGGCCTTCTGTAATATATGGAGCTTCAGAATGGTGATGAAACACAAATATAGCATCGGCATTGCATAAAATAAGTACCATGCGGACTTTTCTCCCTAAGAGTAATGCCTCAAACTGTCTACGCTTTGATCGTTCCCTGGAAGACCAGTAGTAGTTTGCAAAGCACATCTGGAGGCATTCTGTAATCTGTAGACCTACAGAGTGTTGGTGAAGCACTAAAATTGCATCGGCGTTGAATACAATAAGTACCATGCGGACTTCTCTCAAATGAGAGTAATGTCTCAAACTGTCTACGCTTTGATCGATTCCAGGAAGACAAGTAGTAGTTTCCGAAGCACATCTGGAGGCATTCTGTAATCTGTGGACCTACAGAGTGTTGATGAAACACAAAAATTTCATCGGCATTGAGTACAATAAGTACCATGCGGAGTTTTCTCCATGGGAGAAATGTCTCAAACTGTCTAAGCTTTGATCGATTCCAGGAAGACCAGTAGTAGTTTCCGAAGCACATCTTGAGGCATTCTGTAATCTGTGGACCTACAGAGTGTTGATGAAACACAAAAATTGCATCGGCATTGAATGCAATATGTACCATGCCGACTTTTCTCCATGGGAGTAATGTCTCAACTGTCTACGATTTGATCGTTCCCTGGAAGACCAGTAGTAGTTTCCAAAGCACATCTGGGGGCATTCAGGAATCTGTGGACCTACAGGATGCTGATGAAACACAAAAATTGCATCGACATTGAATACAATAATTTCCAAGGCGACTTTTCTCCACGGGAGTAATGTCTCAAACTGTCTACGATTTGATTGCTCCCTGGAAGACCAGTAGTTGTTTCCGAGGCGCATCTGGAGGCATTCTGTAATCTGTGGACCTACAGAGTGTTGATGAAACACAAAGATTGCATCGGTATTGAATACAATAAGTACCATGCAAACTTTTCTCCATGGGAGTAATGTCTTAAACTGCCTACCCTTTGATCGTTCCCTGGAAGTCTAGTTGTCGTTTCCGAAGCACATCTGAAAGCATTCTGTAATCTGTGGACCTACAGAGTGTTGATGAAACACAAAAATTGCATCGGCATTGAATACAATAAATACCATGCGGACTTTTCTCCATGGGAGTAATATCTTAAACTGTCTACGCTTTGATCGTTCCCTGGAAGAGCAGTGGTAGTTTCCGAAGCCCATCTGGAGGCATTCTGTAATATATGGAGCTTCAGAGTGGTGATGAAACACAAATATAGCATCGGCATTGTATACAATAAGTACCATGCGGACTTTTCTCCATGGGAGTAATGCCTCAAACTGTCTACGCTTTGATCGTTCCCTGGAAGACCAGTAGTAGTTTCCGAAGCATATCTGGAGGCATTCTGTAATATATGGTGCTTCAGAGTGGTGATGGAACACAAATATAGCATCGGCATTGTATACAATAAGTACCATGCCGACTTTTCTCCATGGGAGTAATGCCTCAAACTGTCTACACTTTGATCGTTCCCTGGTAGACCAGTAGTAGTTTCCGAAGCACATCTGGAGGCATGCTGTAATCTGTGGACCTACAGAGTGTTGATGAAGCACAAAAATTGCATCGGCATTGAATACAATAAGTACCTTGCGGACTTTTCTCCATGGGATTAAAGTCTCAAACTGTGTACGCATTGATCGATTACAGGAAGAAAAGTAGTAGTTTCCGAAGCACCTCTGGAGGCATTCTGTAATCTGTGGACCTACAGAGTGTTGATGAAACACAAAAATTGCATCGGCATTGACTACAATAAGTACCATGCGGACTCTTCTCCATGGGAGAATTGTCTCAAACTGTCTACGCTTTGATCGATTCCAGGAAGACCAGTAGTAGTTTCCGAAGCACATCTGGAGGCATGCTGTAATCTGTGGACCTACAGAGTGTTGATGAAACACAAAAATTGCATCGGCATTGAATACAATAAGTACCATGCGACTTTTCTTCATGGGAATAATGTCTCAAACTGTCTTCGATTTGATCGTTCCCTGGAAGATTAGTAGTAGTTTCCGAAGCACATCTGGAGGCATTCTGTAATCTGTGGACCTACAGAGTGTTGCTGAAACACAAAAATTGCATCGGCATCGAATACAATAAATACCATGCGGACTTTTCTCCATCGGAGTAAAGTCTTAAACTGTCTACGCTTTGATCTTTCCCTGGAAGACCAGTAGTAGTTTCCGAAGCACATCTGGAGGCATTCTGTAATATATGGAGCTCCAAATTGGTGATGAAACACAAATATAGCATCGGCATTGTATACAATAAGTACCATGCGGACTTTTCTCATTGGGAGTAATGCCTCAAACTGTCTACGCTTTGATCGGTCCCTGGAAGACCAGTAGTTGTTTCCGAAGCACATCTGGAGGCATTCTGTGATCTGTGGACCTACAGAGAGTTGATGAAACAAAAAAATTGCATCGTCATTGAATACAATAAAAACCATGCGAACTTTTCTCCATGGGAGTAATGTCTCAAACTGTCTACGCATTGAGCGATTCCAGGAAGACCAGTAGTAGTTTCCGAAGCACATCTGGAGGCATTCTGTAATCTATGACCAACAGAGTGTTGATGAAACACAAAAATTGCATCGGCATTGACTACAATAAGTACCATGCTGACTTTTCTCCATGGGACAATTGTCTCAAACTAACTACGCTTTGATCGATTCCAGGAAGACCAGTAGTAGTTTCCGAAGCACATCTGGAGGCATGCTGTAATCTGTGGACCTACAGGGTGTTGATGAAACACAAATATTGCATCGGCATTGAATACAATAAGTACCATGGGGACTTTTCTCCATGGGAGTTATGTCTCAAACTGTCTACGTTTTGATCGTTCCCTGGAAGGCCAGTAGTAGTTTCAGAAGCACATATGGAGTCATTTTGTAATTTGTGGACATACAGAGTGTTGATGAAACACAAAAATTGCATCGGCATTGAATACAATTAGTACCATGCGTACTTTTCTCTTTGGGAGTAATGTCTCACACTGACTACGCTTTGATCGATTCCATAAAAACCTGTAGCAGTTTCCGAAGCACATCTGGAGGCATGCTGTAAAATGTGGACCTACAGAGTGTTTATGATACACAAAAATTGCTACGGTATTAAATTCAATTAGTGCCATGCGGACTTTTCTCCATGGGAGTAATGTCTCAAACTGTCTACGCTTTGATCGTTCCCTGGAAGACCAGTAGTAGTTTCCGAAGCACATCTGGAGGCCTTCTGTAATATGTGTACCCTCAGGGTGTTGTTGAAATATAAATATTGCATCGGGATTCAATACAACAGTCACCATGCGGACTCTTCTCCATGGGAGTAATCTCTCAATCCGTCTAATATTTGACAGATTTCTGGAAGACCAGTAGTAGTTTCCGAAGCACATCTGGAAACAATCTGTAAACTGTGGACTTTCAGAGAGTTGATGAAACACAGCAATTGCATCGGGATTGAATACAACAGACTCCATGCGGACTTTTCCCCATGTGAATAATGTCTCAAACTGTCTACCCTTTGATCGTTCCCTGGAAGACCAGTAGTAGTTACCGAAACACTTCTGGAGGAATTGTGTAATCTGTGAACCCTCAGAGTGTTAATGAAACACAGAAATAGCATCGGGAGTGAATACAACAAGCACCATGCGGACTTTTCTCCAAGGGAGTAATGTATCAAACTGTCTACGTTTTGATCATTCCCTGGAAGACCAGTAGTAGTTTCCGTAGCACATCTTGAGGCATTCTGTAATTTGTGGACCTACAGAGTGTTGATGAAACACAAATATTGCATCGGCATTGAATGCAATAAGTACCATGCAGACATTTCTCCATGGGAGTTATGTCTCAAACTGTCTACATTTTGATCGTTCCCTGGAAGACCAGTAGTTGTTTCCGAAGCACATCTGGGTGCATTCTGCAATCGGTGGACCTATAGGATGTTGATGAAACACAATAATATCATCGGCATTGAATACAATATGTTCCATGAGGACTTCTCTCCATGGGAGTAATGTCTCAAACTGTCTACGATTTGATCGCTCCATGGAAGACCAGTAGTAGTTTTCGAAGCACATCTGGAGGCATTCTGTGATCTGTGCTCCTACAGAGAGTGGATGAAACATAAAAATTGCATCGTCATTGAATACAATAAGTACCATGCGGACTTTTCTCCATGGGAGTAATGTCTTAAACTGTCTACGCTTTGATCGTACCATGGAAGACCAGTAGTAGTTTCCAATGCACATCTGGATGCATTCTGCAATATATGTAGCTTCAGAGTGGTGATGAAACACAATAATAGCAACGGCATTGTATACAATAAGTACCATGCGGACTTTTCTCCATGGGAGTAATGTCTCAATCTGTCTACGATTTGATCGTTCCCTGGAAGACCAGTAGTAGTTTCCGAAGCACATCTGGAGGCATTTTGTAATCTGTGGACCTATAGAGTGTTGATGAAACAGAAAAATTGCATCGGCATTGAGTACAATAAGTACCATGAGGACTTTACTCCATGGGAGTAATGTCTCAAACTGTCTACGATTTGATCGTTTCCTGGAATACCAGTAGTAGATTCCGAAGCACATCTGGAGGCATTCTGTAATCTGTGGACCTACAGAGTGTTGATGAAACACAAAAATTGCATCGGCATTGAATGCAATAAGTACCATGCGGACTTTTCTCCATGGGAGTAATGTCTCAAACTGTCTACGTTTTGATCGTTCCCTGGAAGACCAGTTGTAGTTTCCGAAGCACATCTGGAGGCATTTTGTAATTTGTCGACCTACAGATTGTTGATGAAACACAAAAATTGCATCGGCATTGAATACAATAAGTACAATGCGGACTTATCTCCATGGGAGTAATGTCTCAAACTGTGTACGCTTTGATCGATTCCAGGAAGACCAGTAGTAGTTTCCGAAGTACATCTGGAGGCTTGCTGTAATCTGTGGACCTACAGAGTGTTGATGAAACACAAAAATTGCATCGGCATTGAATACACTAAGTACCATGCAGACTTTTCTCCATTGGAGTAATGTCTCAAACTGTCTACGATTTGATCGTTCCCTGGAAGACCAGTAGTAGTTTCCGAAGCACATCTGGAGGCGTTCTGTAATCTATGGAGCTTCAGAGTGGTGATGAAACACAAAAATTGCATCTTCATTGAATACAATAAGTACCATGCGGACTTTTCTCCATGGGAGTATTGACTCAAACTGTCTACGTTTTGATCGTTCCCTGGAAGACCAGTAGTAGTTTCCGAAGCACATCTGCAGGCATTTTGTAATTTGTGGACCTACAGAGTGTAGATGAATCACAAAAATTGCATCGGCAGTGAATACAATACGTACCATGCGGCATTTTCTCCATGGGAGAATTGTCTCAAACTGTCTACGCTTTGATCGATTCCAGGAAGACCATTAGTAGTTTCCGAAGCACATCTGGAGGCATGCTGTAATCTGTGGACCTACAGAGTGTTGATGAAACACAAAAGTGCATCGGCATTGAATACAATAAGTACCATGGGGACTCTTCTCCATGGGAGTAATGTCTCAAATTGTCTATGTTTCGATCGTTCCCTGGAGGACCAGTAGTAGTTTCCAAAGCTCATCTGGGGGCATTCAGGAATCTGTGGACCTACAGGATGTTGAGGAAACACAAAAATTGCATCTACATTGAATACAATAAGTTCCATTGGGACTTTTCTCCACGGGACTAATGTCTCAAACTGTCTACGATTTGGTCGCTACCTGGAAGACCAGTAGTTGTTTCCGAAGCTCATCTGGAGGCATTCTGTGATCTGTGGACCTACAGAGAGTTGATGAAACAAAAAAATTGCATCGGCATTGTATACAATAAAAACCATGCGGACTTTTCTCCATGGGAGTAATGTCTCAAACTGTCTACGTATTGATCGATTAAAGGAAGACCAGTAGTAGTTTCGGAAGCACATCTGGAGGCATTCTGTAATCTGTGACCTACAGAGTGTTGATGAAACACAAAAATTGCATCGGCATTGACTACAATAAGTACCATGCGGACTTTTCTCCATGGGACAATTGTCTCAAACTATCTACGCTTTGATCGATTCCAGGAAGACCAGTAGTAGTTTCCGAAGCACATCTGGAGGCATGCTGTAATGTGTGGACCTACAGAGTGTTGATGAAACACAAATATTGCATCGGCATTGAATACAATAAGTACCAAGGGGACTTTTCTCCATGGGAGTTATGTCTCAAACTGTCTACGTTTTGATCGTTCCCTGGAAGACCAGTAGTCGTTTCCGAAGCACATCTGGAGGCATTCTGTAATCTATGGAGCTTATGAGTGGTGATGGAACACAAAATTTGCATCGGCATTGTATACGATAAGTACCATACGGACTTTCCTCCATGGGAGTAATGTCTCAAACTGTCTACGTTTTGATCGTTCCCTAGAAGACCAGTAGTAGTTTCCGAAGCACATCTGAAGGCATTTTGTAATTTGTGGACCTACAGAGTGTTGATGAAACACAAAAGTGCATCGGCATCGAATACAATAAGTACCATGGGGACTCTTCTCCATGGGAGTAATGTCTCAAACTGTCTACGTTTCGATCGTTCCCTGGAGGAACAGTAGTAGTTTCCAAAGCACATCTGGGGGCATTCAGGAATCTGTGGACCTACAGGATGTTGAGGAAACACAAAAATTGCATCTACATTGAATACAATAAGTTCCATTGGGACTTTTCTCCACGGGAGTAATGTCTCAAACTGTCTACGATTTGGTCGCTACCTGGAAGACCAGTAGTTGTTTCCGAAGCTCATCTGGAGGCATTCTGTGATCTGTGGACCTACTGAGAGTTGATGAAACAAAAAAATTGCATCGGCATTGAATACAATAAAAACCATGCGGACTTTTCTCCATGGGAGTAATGTCTCAAACTGTCTACGTATTGATCGATTCCAGGAAGACCAGTAGTAGTTTCGGAAGCACATCTGGAGGCATTCTGTAATCTGTGACCTACAGAGTGTTGATGAAACACAAAAATTGCATCGGCATTGACTACAATAAGTACCATGTGGACTTTTCTCCATGGGACAATTGTCTCAAACTATCTACGCTTTGATCGATTCCAGGAAGACCAGTAGTAGTTTCCGAAGCACATCTGGAATCATTCTATAAACTGTGGACATTCAGATTGTTGATGAAACACAGAAAGTACATCAGTATTGAATACTACAGGCACCATGCGGACTTTTCTCCATGATAGTAATGTCTCAAACTGTCTACGATTTGATAGTTCCCTGGAAGACCAGTTGTAGTTTCCGTAGCGCATCTGGAGGCATTCTGCAACCTGTGGACCTTCAGAGAATTGATGAAGCACAGAAATTACAATGGGATTCTCTACAACAGTAACCATGCGGACTTTTCTCCATGGGAGTAATGTCTCAATCTGTCTACACTTTGATAGATTTCTGGAAGACCAGTAGTAGATTCCGAAGCACATCTGGAAACAATCAGTAAACTGTGGACATTCAGAGTGTTGATGAAACACAGAAATTGCATCGGGATTGAATACAACAGACTCCATGCGGACTTTTCCCCATGTGAATAATGTCTCAAACTGTCTACCCTTTGACCGTTCCCTGGAAGACCAGTAGTAGTTACCGAAGCACTTCTGGAGGCATTGTGTAATCTGTGGACCATCAGAGTGTTAATGAAACACAGAAATAGCATCGGGAGTGAATACAACAAGCACCATGCGGACTTTTCTCCAAGGGAGTAATGTATCAAACTGTCTACGTTTTGATCATTACCTGGAAGACCAGTAGTAGTTTCCGAAGCACATCTTGAGGCATTGTGTAATCTGTGGACCTACAGAGTGTTGATGAAACACAAATATTGCATCGGCATTGAATGCAATAAGTACCATGCAGACATTTCTCCATGCGAGTTATGTCTCAAACTGTCTACGTTTAGATCGTTCCCTGGAAGACAAGTAGTTGTTTCCGAAGCACATCTGGGTTCATTCTGCAATCTGTGGACCTATAGGATGTTGATGAAACACAAAAATTGCATCGGCATTGAATACAATAAGTTCCATGCGGGCATTTCTCCACGGGAGTAATGTCTCAAACTGTCTACGATTTGATCGCTCCATGGAAGACCAGTAGTAGTTTTCGAAGCCTATCTGGAGGCATTCTGTGATCTGTGGTCCTACAGAGAGTGGATGAAACATAAAAATTGCATCGTCATTGAATATAATAAGTACCATGCGGACTTTTCTCCATGGGAGTAATGTCTTAAACTGTCTACGCTTTGATCGTACCATGGAAGACCAGTAGTAGTTTCCGATGCACATCTGGATGCATTCTGCAATATATGTAGCTTCAGAGTGGTGATGAAACACAATAATGGCAACGGCATTGTACACAATAAGTACCATCCGGACTTTTCTCCATGGGAGTAATGTCTCAAACTGTCTACGATTTGTTCGTTCCCTGGAAGACCAGTAGTAGTTTCCGAAGCACATCTGGAGGCATTTTGTAATCTGTGGACCTATAGAGTGTTGATGAAACAGAAAAATTGCATCGGCATTGAGTACAATAAGTACCATGAGGACTTTACTCCATGGGAGTAATGTCTCAAACTGTCTACGATTTGATCGTTTCCTGGAATACCAGTAGTAGTTTCCGAAGCACATCTGGAGGCATTCTGTAATCTGTGGACCGACAGAGTGTTGATGAAACACAAAAATTGCATCGGCATTGAATGCAATAAGTACCATGCGGACTTTTCTCCATGGGAGTAATGTCTCAAACTGTCTACGTTTTGATCGTTCCCTGGAAGCCCAGTAGTAGTTTCTGAAGCACATCTGGAGGCATTTTGTAATTTGTGGACCTACAGATTGTTGATGAAACACAAAAATTGCATCGGCATTGAATACAATAAGTACCATGCGGACTTTTCTCCATGGGAGTAATGTCTCAAACTGTGTACGCTTTGATCGATTCCAGGAAGACCAGTAGTAGTTTCCGAAGTACATCTGGAGGCTTGCTGTAATCTGTGGACCTACAGAGTGTTGATGAAACACAAATATTGCATCGGCATTGAATACAATAAGTACCAAGGGGACTTTTCTCCATGGGAGTTATGTCTCAAACTGTCTACGTTTTGATCGTTCCCTGGAAGACCAGTAGTCGTTTCCGAAGCACATCTGGAGGCATTCTGTAATCTATGGAGCTTATGAGTGGTGATGGAACACAAAATTTGCATCGGCATTGTATACGATAAGTACCATACGGACTTTCCTCCATGGGAGTAATGTCTCAAACTGTCTACGTTTTGATCGTTCCCTAGAAGACCAGTAGTAGTTTCCGAAGCACATCTGAAGGCATTTTGTAATTTGTGGACCTACAGAGTGTTGATGAAACACAAAAGTGCATCGGCATTGAATACAATAAGTACCATGGGGACTCTTCTCCATGGGAGTAATGTCTCAAACTGTCTACGTTTCGATCGTTCCCTGGAGGAACAGTAGTAGTTTCCAAAGCACATCTGGGGGCATTCAGGAATCTGTGGACCTACAGGATGTTGAGGAAACACAAAAATTGCATCTACATTGAATACAATAAGTTCCATTGGGACTTTTCTCCACGGGAGTAATGTCTCAAACTGTCTACGATTTGGTCGCTACCTGGAAGACCAGTAGTTGTTTCCGAAGCTCATCTGGAGGCATTCTGTGATCTGTGGACCTACTGAGAGTTGATGAAACAAAAAAATTGCATCGGCATTGAATACAATAAAAACCATGCGGACTTTTCTCCATGGGAGTAATGTCTCAAACTGTCTACGTATTGATCGATTCCAGGAAGACCAGTAGTAGTTTCGGAAGCACATCTGGAGGCATTCTGTAATCTGTGACCTACAGAGTGTTGATGAAACACAAAAATTGCATCGGCATTGACTACAATAAGTACCATGTGGACTTTTCTCCATGGGACAATTGTCTCAAACTATCTACGCTTTGATCGATTCCAGGAAGACCAGTAGTAGTTTCCGAAGCACATCTGGAATCATTCTATAAACTGTGGACATTCAGATTGTTGATGAAACACAGAAAGTACATCAGTATTGAATACTACAGGCACCATGCGGACTTTTCTCCATGATAGTAATGTCTCAAACTGTCTACGATTTGATAGTTCCCTGGAAGACCAGTTGTAGTTTCCGTAGCGCATCTGGAGGCATTCTGCAACCTGTGGACCTTCAGAGAATTGATGAAGCACAGAAATTACAATGGGATTCTCTACAACAGTAACCATGCGGACTTTTCTCCATGGGAGTAATGTCTCAATCTGTCTACACTTTGATAGATTTCTGGAAGACCAGTAGTAGATTCCGAAGCACATCTGGAAACAATCAGTAAACTGTGGACATTCAGAGTGTTGATGAAACACAGAAATTGCATCGGGATTGAATACAACAGACTCCATGCGGACTTTTCCCCATGTGAATAATGTCTCAAACTGTCTACCCTTTGACCGTTCCCTGGAAGACCAGTAGTAGTTACCGAAGCACTTCTGGAGGCATTGTGTAATCTGTGGACCATCAGAGTGTTAATGAAACACAGAAATAGCATCGGGAGTGAATACAACAAGCACCATGCGGACTTTTCTCCAAGGGAGTAATGTATCAAACTGTCTACGTTTTGATCATTACCTGGAAGACCAGTAGTAGTTTCCGAAGCACATCTTGAGGCATTGTGTAATCTGTGGACCTACAGAGTGTTGATGAAACACAAATATTGCATCGGCATTGAATGCAATAAGTACCATGCAGACATTTCTCCATGCGAGTTATGTCTCAAACTGTCTACGTTTAGATCGTTCCCTGGAAGACAAGTAGTTGTTTCCGAAGCACATCTGGGTTCATTCTGCAATCTGTGGACCTATAGGATGTTGATGAAACACAAAAATTGCATCGGCATTGAATACAATAAGTTCCATGCGGGCATTTCTCCACGGGAGTAATGTCTCAAACTGTCTACGATTTGATCGCTCCATGGAAGACCAGTAGTAGTTTTCGAAGCCTATCTGGAGGCATTCTGTGATCTGTGGTCCTACAGAGAGTGGATGAAACATAAAAATTGCATCGTCATTGAATATAATAAGTACCATGCGGACTTTTCTCCATGGGAGTAATGTCTTAAACTGTCTACGCTTTGATCGTACCATGGAAGACCAGTAGTAGTTTCCGATGCACATCTGGATGCATTCTGCAATATATGTAGCTTCAGAGTGGTGATGAAACACAATAATGGCAACGGCATTGTACACAATAAGTACCATCCGGACTTTTCTCCATGGGAGTAATGTCTCAAACTGTCTACGATTTGTTCGTTCCCTGGAAGACCAGTAGTAGTTTCCGAAGCACATCTGGAGGCATTTTGTAATCTGTGGACCTATAGAGTGTTGATGAAACAGAAAAATTGCATCGGCATTGAGTACAATAAGTACCATGAGGACTTTACTCCATGGGAGTAATGTCTCAAACTGTCTACGATTTGATCGTTTCCTGGAATACCAGTAGTAGTTTCCGAAGCACATCTGGAGGCATTCTGTAATCTGTGGACCGACAGAGTGTTGATGAAACACAAAAATTGCATCGGCATTGAATGCAATAAGTACCATGCGGACTTTTCTCCATGGGAGTAATGTCTCAAACTGTCTACGTTTTGATCGTTCCCTGGAAGCCCAGTAGTAGTTTCTGAAGCACATCTGGAGGCATTTTGTAATTTGTGGACCTACAGATTGTTGATGAAACACAAAAATTGCATCGGCATTGAATACAATAAGTACCATGCGGACTTTTCTCCATGGGAGTAATGTCTCAAACTGTGTACGCTTTGATCGATTCCAGGAAGACCAGTAGTAGTTTCCGAAGTACATCTGGAGGCTTGCTGTAATCTGTGGACCTACAGAGTGTTGATGAAACACAAAAATTGCATCGGCATTGAATACAATAAGTACCAAGCGAACATTTCTCCAAGGGAGTAATTTCTCAAACTGTCTACGCTTTGATCGTTCCCTGGAAGACCAGTAATAGTTTCCGAAGCACATCTGGAGGCATTCTGTAATCTTCGGAGCTTCAGAGTGGTGAAGAAACACAAAAATAGCATCTTCATTGAATACAATAAGTACAATGCGGCCTTTTCCCCATGGGAGAAATGTCTCAAACTGTCTACGTTTTGATCGTTCCCTGGAAGCCCAGTAGTAGTTTCTGAAGCACATCTGGAGGCATTTTGTAATTTGTGGACCTACAGATTGTTGATGAAACACAAAAATTGCATCGGCATTGAATACAATAAGTACCATGCGGACTTTTCTCCATGGGAGTAATGTCTCAAACTGTGTACGCTTTGATCGATTCCAGGAAGACCAGTAGTAGTTTCCGAAGTACATCTGGAGGCTTTCTGTAATCTGTGGACCTACAGAGAGTTGATGAAACACAAAAATTGCATCGGCATTGAATACAATAAGTACCATGCGGACTTTTCTCCATGGGAGTAATGTCTTAAAATGTCTACGTTTTAATCGTTCCATTTAAGGCCAGTAGTAGTTTAGGAACCAAATCTGGAGGCATTCTGTAATATATGGAGGTTCAGAGTGGTGATGAAACACAATTATAGCAACATCATTTTATACAATAAGTACCATGCAAACTTTTCTCCATGGGAGTAATGTCTCAAACTGTCTACATTATGATCGTTTCCTGGATGAACAGTAGTAGTTTCCGAAGCACATCTGGAAGCATTTTGTAATTTGTGGAACTACAGAGTGTTGATGAAACACAAAACTTGCATCGGCAATGAATACAATATGCACCATGCGGACTTTTGTCCACGGGAGTAATGTCTCAAACTGTCTGCGATTTGATCGCTCCCTGGAAGACCAGTAGTAGTTTCCGAAGCACATCTGGAGGCATTCTGTGATCTGTGGACCTACAGAGAGTTGATGAAACAGAAAAATTGCGTCGGCATTGAATACAATAAGTACCATGCGGACTTTTCTCCATGGGGGTAATGTCTTAAACTGTCTACGCTTTGATCGTTCCATGGAAGACCAGTAGTAGTTTCCGAAGCACATCTGGAGGCATTCCGTAATATATGGACCTACAGAGTGTTGATGAAGCACAAAAATTGCATCGGCATTGTATACAATAAGTACCATGCGGACTATTCTCCATGGGAGTAATGTCTCAAACAGTCTACGATTTGATCGTTCCCTGAAAGATTAGTAGTAGTTTCCGAAGTACACCTGGAGGCATTCTGTAATCTGTGGACCTACAGAGTGTTGATGAAACACAAAAATTGCATCGGCATTGAATACAATAAGTAATATGCGGACTTTTCTCCATGAGAGTAATGTCTCAAACTTACTACGGTTTGATCGATTCCAGAAAAACCTGTAGTAGTTTCTGAAGCACATCTGGAGGCATGCTGTAATCGGTGGACCTACAGAGTGTCGATGAAACACAAAAATTGCAACGGCATTAAATACAAATAGTGTCATGCGGACTTTTCTCCATGGGAGTAATGTCTCTATCTGGCTACGCTTTGATAGATTCCTGGAAGACCAGTAGTAGTTTTCGAAGTACATCTGGAGGCATTCTGTAATATGTGGACCTACAGAGAGTTGATGAAACACCAAAATTGCATCGGCATTGCATACAATATGTACCATGCGTAATTTTCTCTATGGGAGTAATATCTCTATCTGTCTACGTTTTGATAGATTCCTGGAAGACCAGTAGTAGTTTCCGAAGCACACCTGGAGGTATTCTGTAATCTGTGGACCTACAGAGTGTTGATGAAACACAAAAATTGCATCTTCATTGAATACAATAAGTACCATGCGGACTTTTCTCCATGGGAGAATTGTCTCAAACTGTCTACGCTTTGATCGATTCCAGTAGGACCAGTAGTAGTTTCCGAAGCAGATCTGGAGGCATGCTGTAATCTGTGGACCTACAGAGTGTTGATGAAACACAAAAATTGCATCGGCATTGAATACAATAAGTACCATTGGGACTTTTCTCAATGGGAGTAATGTCTCAAACTGTCTACGTTTTGATCGTTCCCTGGAATACCAGTAGTAGTTTCCGAAGCACATCTGGAGGCATTTTGTAATATGTGGACCTACAGAGTGTTGATGAAACACAAAAATTATATCGGCATTGAATACAATAAGTAATATGCGGACTTTTCTCCATGGGAGTAAAGTCTCAAACTGACTACGCTTTGATCGATTCCAGAAAAACCTGTAGTAGTTTCCGAAGCACATCTGGAGACATTCTGTAAACTTTGGACCTTCAGAGTGTTACTGAAACTCAGAAATTGCATCGGTATGGTATACAACATGCACCATGTGGACTATTATCCATGGGAGCAATGTCTCAAACTGTCTATGGTTTGAACATTTCCTGTGAGACCACTAGTAGCTTCCGAAGCACATCTGGAGGCATTCTGTAATCTGTGTACCTTCAGGGTGTAGATGAAACATAAATATTGCATCGGGATTGAATACAACAGTCACAATACTTACTTTTCTCCACGGGAGTAATGTCTCAAACTGTCTACGCTTTGATCGCTCCCTGGAAGACCAGTAGTAGTTTCCGAAGCACATCTGCAGGCATTCTGTAATCTATGGAAGTTCAGAGTGTTGATGAAACACAAAAATTGCATCGCCATTGAATACAATAAGTACCATGCTTACTTTTCTCCATGTTAGTAATATCTCAAACTATCTACGCTTTGATCGTTCCATGGAAGACCAGTAGTAGTTTCCGAAGCACATCTGGAGGCATTCTGTAATATATGGACCTACAGAGTGTTGATGAAGCACAAAAATTGCATCGGCATTGTATACAATAAGTACCATGCGGTCTTTTATCCATGGGAATAATGTCTCAAACTGTCTACGTTTTGATCGTTCCCTGGAAGACCAGTAGTAGTTTCCGAAGCACATCTGGAGGCATTTTGTAATTTGTGGACCTACAGAGTGTTGATGAAGCACAAATATTGCATCGGCATTGAATACAATGAGTAATATGCGGACTTTTCTCCATGGGAGTAGTGTCTCAAACTGACCACGCTTTGATTGATTCCAGAAAAACCTGTAGTAGTTTCCGAAGCACAACTGAAGGCATGCTGTAATCTGTGGACCTACAGAGTGTTGATGAAACACAAAAATTGCAACGTCATTAAATACAAATAGTGTCATGCGGACTTTTCTCCATGGGAGTAATGTCTCTATCTGGTTACGCTTTGATAGATTCCTGGAAGACCAGTAGTAGTTTTCGAAGCACATCTGGAGGCATTCTGTAATATGTGGACCTACAGAGAGTTGATGAAACACAAAAATTGCATCGGCATTGCATACAATAAGTACCATGCGGAATTTTCTCCATGGGAGTAATGTCTCTATCTGTCTACGTTTTGATAGATTCTTGGAAGACACGTAGTAGTTTCCGAAGCACACCTGGAGACATTCTGTAATATTTGGACCTTCAGAGTGTTAATAAAACTCAGAAATTGCATCGGTATGGAATACAACATGCACCATGTGGACTTTTATCCATGGGAGTAATATCTCAAACTGTCTACGTTTTGATCGCTCCCTGGAAGACCAGTAGTAGTTTCCGAAGCACATCTGGAGGCATTCTGTAATATGTGGACCTACAGATTGTCGATGAAACGCAAAAATTGCATCGGCATTGAATACAATAAGTACCATGCAGACTTTTCTCCATGGGAGTAATGTCTCAAACTGTCTACGCTTTGATCGATACCAGGAAGACCAGTAGTAGTTTCCGAAGCACATCTGGAGGCATGCTGTAATCTGTGGACCTACAGAGTGTTGATGAAACACAAAAATTGCATCGGCATTGAAATCAATAAGTACCAAGCGGACATTTCTCCAAGGGAGTAATGTCTCAAACTGTCAACACTTTGATCGATTCCAGGAAGACCAGTAGTAGTTTCCGAAGCACATCTGGAGGCATTCTGTAATCTATGGAGCTTCAGAGTGGTAATGAAACACAAAAATTGCATCGGCATTGAATACGATAAGTACCATGCGGACTTTTCTCCATGGGAGTAATGTCTCAAACTGTCTACGTTTTGATCGTTCCCTGGAAGACCAGTAGTAGTTTCCGAAGCACATCTGGAGGCATTTTGTAATTTGTGGACCTACAGAGTGTTGACGAAACACAAAAATTGCATCGGCATTGAATACAATAAGTAATATGCGGACTTTTGTCCACGGGAGTAAAGTCTTAAACTGTCTACGCTTTGATCGTTCCATGGAACACCAGTAGTAGTTTTCCGAAGCACACCTGGAGACATTCTGTAACCTTTGGACCTTCAGAGTGTTAATGAAACTCAGAAATTGCATCGGTATGGAATACAACGTGCACCATGTGGACTTTTATCCATGGGAGTAATGTCTCAAACTGTCTATGGTTTGAACAATTCCTATGAGACCACTAGTAGCTTCCGAAGCACAGATGGAGGCATACTTTAATCTGTGTAACTTCAGGGTGTTGATGAAACATATATATTGCATCGGGATTCAATACAACAGTCACCATGCGGACTTTTCTCCACGGGAGTAATCTCTCAATCTGTCATCGCTTTGATAGGTTTCTGGAAGACCAGTAGTAGTTTCCGAAGCACATCTGGAGGCATTTTGTAATTTGTGTACCTACAGAGTGTTGATGAAACAGAAAAAGTGCATCGGCATTGAATACAATAAGTACCATGCGGACTTTTCTCAATGGGAGTAATGTCTTAAACTGTATACGCTTTAATCGTTCCATTTAAGACCAGTAGTAGTTTCCGAACCACATCTGGAGGCATTCTGTAATATATGGAGCTTCAGAGTGGTGATGAAACACAATTATAGCAACGGCATTTTATACAATAAGTACCATGTGGACTTTTCTCCATGGGAGTAATGTCTCAAACTGTCTACATTTTGATCGTTTCCTGGAAGACAAGTAATAGTTTCCGAAGCACATCTCAAGCATTATGTAATTTGTGGACCTACAGAGTGTTGATGAAACACAAAAATTGCATCGGCATTGAGTACAATAAGTACTATGCGGACTTTTCTCCATGGGAGTAATGTCTCAAACTGTCTGCATTTTAATCGTTTCCTGGAAGACAAGTAGTAGTTTCCGAAGCACATCTCAAGCATTTTGTAATTTGTGGACCTACAGAGTGTTGATGAAACACAAAAATTTCATCGGCATTGAGTACAATATGTACTATGCGCACTTTTCTCCATGGGGAAAATGTCTCAAACTGTCTACGCTTTGATCGATTCCAGGAAGACCAGTAGTAGTTTCCGAAGCACATCTGGAGGTATTCTGTGATCTGTGGACCTACAGAGAGTTGATGAAACAGAAAAATTGCATCGGCATTGAATACAATAAGTACCATGCGGACTTTACTCCATGGGAGTAATGTCTCAAACTGTCTACGATTTGATAGTTCCATGGAAGACCGATAGTAGTTTCCGAAGCATATCTGGAGGCATTCTGTAATATATGGACCTACAGAGTGTTGATGAAGCACAAAAATTACATCGGCATTGTATACAATAAGTACCATGCGGACTTTTCTCCATGGGAGTAATATCTTAAACTGTCTACGGTTTGATCGTTCCCTGGAAGACCAGTAGTAGTTTCCAAAGCACATCTGGGGGCATTAAGGAATCTGTGGACCTACAGGATGTTGATGAAACACAAAAATTGCATCGGCAATGAACACATTAAGCACCATGCGGACTTTTCTCCACGGGAGTAATGTCTCAAACTGTCTGCGATTTGATCGCTCCCTGGAAGCCCAGTAGTAGTTTCCGAAGCACATCTGGAGGCATTCTGTGATCTGTTTACCTACAGAGATTTGATGAAACAGAAAAATTGCATCGGCATTGACAACAATAAATGCCATGCGGACTTTTCTCCATGGGAGAATTGTCTCAAACTGTCTACGCTTTGATCGTTCCATGGAAGACCAATAGTAGTTTCCGAAGCACATCTGGAGGCATTCTGTAATATATGGACCTACAGAGTGTTGATGAAGCACAAAAATTGCATCGGCATTGTATACAATAAGTACCATGCGGACTTTTCTCCATGGGAGTAATATCTTAAACTGTCTACGGTTTGATTGTTCCCTGGAAGACCGATAGTAGTTTCCGAAGCACACCTGGAGACATTCTGTATTCTTTAAACCTTCAGAGAAACTCTGAAATTGCATCGGTATGGAATACAACATGCACCATGTGGACTCTTATCCATGGGAGTACTGTCTAAAACTGTCTATGGTTTGATCAATTCCTGTGAGACTACTAGTAGCTTCCGAAGCACATCTGGAAGCACTCTGTAATCTGTATACCTTCAGGGTGTTGATGAAACATAAATATTGCATCGGGATTCAATATAACAGTCACCATGCGGACTTTTCTCCACGGGAGTAATCTCTCAATCTGTCAACGCTTTGATAGATTTCTGGAAGACCAGTAGTAGTTTCCGAAGCACATCTGGAATCATTCTGTAAACTGTGGACATTCAGAGTGTTGATGAAACACAGAAAGTACATCAGTATTGAATACTACAGGCACCACGCGGACTTTTCTTCATGGGAGTAATGTCTCAAACTTTCTACGCTTTGATCGTCCCCTGGAAGACCAGTTGTAGTTTCCGTAGCACATCTGGTGGCATTCTGTAATCTGTGGACCTTCAGAGTGTTAATGAAACACAGAAATAGCATCGGGATTGAGTACAACAAGCACCATGCGGACTTTTCTCCAAGGGAGTAATGTATCAAACTGTCTACGCTTTGATCGTTCAATGGAAGACCAGTTACAGTTTCCGTAGCACATCTGGAGGCATTCTGTAACCTGTGGACCTTCGGAGTGTTGATGAAGCACAGAAATTGCTTCGGGATTTAATACAACAATCTCCATGCGGACTTTTCTCCATGGGAGTAATGTCTCAAACTGTCTACGTTTTGATCGCTCCCTGGAAGAACAGTAGTAGTTTCCGAAGCACAACTGGAGGCATTCTGCAATCTATGGACGTTCAGAGTGTTGATGAAACACAAAAATTGCATCGGCATTGAATACAGTAAGTACCATGCTTACTTTTCTCCATGGGAGTAATGTCTCAAACTCTCTACGTTTTGATCGTTCCCTGGAAGACCAGTAGTAGTTTCCGAAGCACATCACTAGGCAGTCTGTAATTTGTGGACCTACAGAGTGTTGATGAAACACATATATTGTTTGGCATTGAATACAATAAATACCATGCAGACTTTTCTCCATGGGAGAAATGTCTCTAACTGTCTACGTTTTGATCGTTCCCTGGAAGACCAGTAATAGTTTCCAAAGCACATCGGGAGGCATTCTGTAATCTGTGTACCTTTAGGGTGTTGATGAAACGTAAATACTGCATCGGGATTCAATACAACAGTCACCATGCGGACTTTTCTCCACGGGAGTAATCTCTCAATCTGTCAACGCTTTGATAGATTTCTGGAAGACCAGTAGTAGTTTCCGAAGCACATCTGGAATCATTCTATAAACTGTGGACATTCAGAGTGTTGATGAAACACCGAAAGTACATCGGTATTTAATACTACAGGCACCATGCGGACTTTTCTCCATGGGAGTAATGTCTCAAACTGTCTACGCTTTGATAGTTCCCTGGAAGAACAGTTGTAGTTTCCGTAGCACATCTGGAGGCTTTCTGCAACCTGTGGACCTTCAGAGTGTTGATGAAGCTCAGAAATTACATCGGGATTCACTACAACAGTAACCATGCGGACGTTTCTCCATGGGAGTAATGTCTCAATCTGTCTACACTTTGATATTTTTCTGGAAGACCAGTAGTAGTTTCCGAAGCACATCTGGAAACAATCTGTAAACTGTGGACTTTCAGAGTGTTGATGAAACACAGAAATTGCATCGGGATTGAATACAACAAACACCATGCGGACTTTTCGCCATGTGAATAATGTCTCAAACTGTCTACGGTTTGATCGTTCCCTGGAAGACCAGTAGTAGTTACCGAAGCACTTCTGGAGGCCTTCTGTAATCTGTGAACCTTCAGAGTGTTAATGAAACACAGAAATAGCATCGGAATTGAATACAACAAGCACAATGCGGACTTTTCTCCAAGGGAGTAATGTATCGAACTGTCTACGCTTTGATCGTTCCCTGGTAGACCAGTTGCAGTTTCCGTAGCACATCTGGAGGCATTCTGTAACCTGTGGACCTTCAGAGTGTTGATGAAGCACAGAAATTGCTTCGGGATTTAATACAACAATCACTATGCGGACTTTTCTCCATGGGAGTAATGTCTCAAACTGTCTACGTTTTGATCGCTCCCTCTAAGCCCAGTAGTAGTTTCCGAATCACATCTGTAGGCATTCTGTAATCTATGGACGTTCAGAGTGTTGATAAAACACAAAAATTGCATCGGCATTGAATACAATAAGTACCATGCTTACTTTTCTCCATGGGCGTAATGTCTCAAACTGTCTACGCTTTGATCGTTCCCTGGAAGACCAGTAGTAGTTTGAAGCACATCTCTAGGCAGTCTGTAATTTGTGGACCTACGAGTGTTGATGAAACACAAATATTGTTTGGCATTGAATACAATAAGTACCAAGCAGACTATTCTCCATGGGAGTAATGTCTCAAACTGTCTACGTTTTGATCGTTCCCTGGAAGACCAGAAGTAGTTTCCACAGCACATTTGAAGGCATTCTGTAATCTATGGTGCTTCAGAGTGGTGATGAAACACAAAAATAGCATCGGCATTGTATACATAAGTACCATGCGGACTTTTCTCCATGGGAGTAATGTCTCAAACTGTCTACGCTTTGATCGTTCCCTGGAAGACCAGTAGTAGTTTCCGAAGCACATCTGCAGCCATTCTATAATCTGTGGACTTACAGAGTGTTGATGAAGCACAAAAATTTGCATCGACATTGAATACAATAAGTACCAAGAGGACTATTCTCCATGGGAGTAACGTCTCAAACTGTCTACGCTTTGATCGATTCGAGGAAGACCAGTAGTAGTTTCTGAAGCAGATCTGGAGGCTTGCTGTAATCTGTGGACCTACAGAGTGTTGATGAAACACAAAAATTGCATCGGCCTTCAATACAATTAGTACCATGGGGACTTTTCTCAATGGGAGTAATGTCGCAAACTGTCTACGCTTTGATCGTTCCCTGGAAGACCAGTAGTAGTTTCCGAAGCACATCTGGAGGCATTCTGTAATCTGTGGACCTTCAGAGTGTTAATGAAACACAGAAATAGCATCGGGATTGAATACAAGCACCATGCGGACTTTTCTCCATGGGAGTAATGTCTCAAACTGTCTATGGTTTTTACGTTTTGATCGTTCCCTGGAAGAGCAGAAGTAGTTTCTACAGCACATTTGGAGGCATTCTGTAATCTATGGTGCTTCAGAGTTGTGATGAAACACAAAAATAGCATCGGCATTGTATACAATAAGTACAATGCGGACTTTTCTCCATGGGAGTAATGTCTCAAACTGTCTACGCTTTGATCGTTCCCTGGAAGACCAGTAGTAGTTTCCGAAGCACATCTGCAGCCATTCTGTAATCTGTGGACCTACAGAGTGTTGATGAAGCACAAAAATTTGCATCGGCATTGAATACAATAAGTACCAAGAGGACTTTTCTCCATGGGAGTAATGTCTCAAACTGTCTACGCTTTGATCGATTCGAGGAAGAGCAGTGGTAGTTTCTGAAGCAGATCTGGAGGCTTGCTGTAATCTGTGGACCTACAGAGTGTTGATGAAACACAAAAATTGCATCGGCCTTGAATACAATAAGTACCATGGGGACTTTTCTCAATGGGAGTAATGTCTCAAACTGTCTACGCTTTGATCGTTCCCTGGAAGACCAGTAGTAGTTTCCGAAGCACAATTGGAGGCGTTCTGTAATCTATGGAGCTTCAGAGTGGTGATGAAATACAAAAATTGCATCGGCATTGAATACGATAAGTACCATGCGGACTTTTCTCCATGCGAGTAATGTCTCAAACTGTCTACGTTTTGATCGTTCACTGGAAGACCAGTAGTAGTTTCCGAAGCACATCTGGAGGCATTTTGTAATTTGTGGACCTACAGAGTGTTGATGAAACACAAAAATTGCATCTCCATTGAATACAATAAGTAATATGCGGACTTTTCTCCATGGGAGTAATGTGTCAAACTGCCTAAGCTTCGATCGATTCCAGAAAAACCTGTAGTAGTTTCCGAAGCACATCTGGAGGCATGCTGTAATCTGTGGCCCTACAGAGTGTTGATCAAACACAAAAATTGCAACGGCATTAAATACAAATAGTGCCATGCGGACTTTTCTCCATGGGAGTAATGTCTCTATCTGTCTACGCTTTGATAGATTCCTGGAAGACCAGTAGTAGTTTCCGAAGCACATCTGGAGGCATTTTGTAATTTGTGGACCTACAGAGTGTTGATGAAACACAAAAATTGCATCGGCATTGCATACAATAAGTACCATGCGGAATTTTCTCCACGGGAGTAATCTCTCAATCTGTCAACGCTTTGATAGATTTCTGGAAGACCAGTAGTAGTTTCCGAAGCACATCTGGAATCATTCTATAAACTGTGGACATTCAGAGTGTTGATGAAACGCAGAAAGTACATCAGTATTGAATACTACAGGCACCACGCGGACTTTTCTCCATGGGAGTAATGTCTCAAACTGTCTACGCTTTGATCGTCCCCTGGAAGACCAGTTGTAGTTTCCGTAGCACATCTGGTGGCATTCTGTAATCTGTGGACCTTCAGAGTGTTAATGAAACACAGAAATAGCATCGGGATTGAATACAACAAGCACCATGCGGACTTTTCTCCATGGGAGTTATGTCTCAAACTGTCTACGTTTTGACCGCTCCCTGGAAGAACAGTAGTAGTTTCCGAAGCACATCTGGAGGAATTCTGTAATCTATGGACGTTCAGAGTGTTGATGAAACACAAAAATTGCATCGGCATTGAATACAATAAGTACCATGCTAACTTTTCTCCATGGGAGTAATGTCTCATATTCTCTACGTTTTGATCGTTCCCTGGAAGAACATTAGTAGTTTCCGAAGCACATCACTAGGCAGTCTGTAATTTGTGAACCTACAGAGTGTTGATGAAACACATATATTGTTTGGCATTGAATACAATAAATACCATGCAGACTTTTCTCCATGGGAGTAATGTCTCAAACTGTCTACGTTTTGATCGCTCCCTGGAAGAACAGTAGTAGTTTCCGAAGCACATCTGGAGGCATTCTGTAACCTATGGACGTTCAGAGTGTTGATGAAACACAAAAATTGCATCGGCATTGCATACAATAAGTACCATGCTTACTTTTCTCCATGGGAGTAATGTCTCAAACTGTCTACGTTTTGATCGTTCCCTGGAAGACCAGTAGTAGTTTCCAAAGCACATCAGGAGGCATTCTGTATTCTGTTGACCTTCAAAGTGTTGATGAAACACAGAAATTGAATCGGCATTGAACACAATAAGCACCATGCGGACTTTTCTCCATGAGAGTAATGTCTTAAACTGTCTACGCTTTGATCGTTCACTGGAAGACCAGTAGTAGTTTGAAGCACATCTCTAGGCAGTCTGTAATTTGTGGACCTACGAGTGTTGATGAAACACATATATTGTTTGGCATTGAATACAATAAATACCATGCAGACTTTTCTCCATGGGAGTAATGTCTCATACTGTCTACGTTTTGATCGTTCCCTGGAAGAGCAGAAGTAGTTTCTACAGCACATTTGGAGGCATTCTGTAAACTATGGTGCTTCAGAGTGGTGATGAAACACAAAAATAGCATCGGCATTGTATACAATAAGTACAATGCGGACTTTTCTCCATGGGAGTAATGTCTCAAACTGTCTACGCTTTGATCGTTCCCTGGAAGACCAGTAGTAGTTTCCGAAGCACATCTGCAGCCATTCTGTAATCTGTGGACCTACAGAGTGTTGATGAAGCACAAAAATTTGCATCGGCATTGAATACAATAAGTACCAAGAGGACTTTTCTCCATGGGAGTAATGTCTCAAACTGTCTACGCTTTGATCGATTCGAGGAAGAGCAGTGGTAGTTTCTGAAGCAGATCTGGAGGCTTGCTGTAATCTGTGGACCTACAGAGTGTTGATGAAACACAAAAATTGCATCGGCCTTCAATACAATAAGTACCATGGGGACTTTTCTCAATGGGAGTAATGTCTCAAACTGTCTACGCTTTGATCGTTCCCTATAAGACCAGTAGTAGTTTCCGAAGCACATCTGGAGGCGTTCTGTAATCTATGGAGCTTCAGAGTGGTGATGAAATACAAAAATTGCATCGGCATTGAATACGATAAGTACCATGCGGACTTTTCTCCATGCGAGTAATGTCTCAAACTGTCTACGTTTTGATCGTTCACTGGAAGACCAGTAGTAGTTTCCGAAGCACATCTGGAGGCATTTTGTAATTTGTGGACCTACAGAGTGTTGATGAAACACAAAAATTGCATCGGCATTGAATACAATAAGTAATATGCGGACTTTTCTCCATGGGAGTAATGTGTCAAACTGCCTAAGATTCGATCGATTCCAGAAAAACCTGTAGTAGTTTCCGAAGCACATCTGGAGGCATGCTGTAATCTGTGGCCCTACAGAGTGTTGATCAAACACAAAAATTGCAACGGCATTAAGTACAAATAGTGCCATGCGGACTTTTCTCCATGGGAGTAATGTCTCTATCTGTCTACGCTTTGATAGATTCCTGGAAGACCAGTAGTAGTTTCCGAAGCACATCTGGAGGCATTTTGTAATTTGTGGACCTACAGAGTGTTGATGAAACACAAAAATTGCATCGGCATTGCATACAATAAGTACCATGCGGAATTTTCTCCACGGGAGTAATCTCTCAATCTGTCAACGCTTTGATAGATTTCTGGAAGACCAGTAGTAGTTTCCGAAGCACATCTGGAATCATTCTATAAACTGTGGACATTCAGAATGTTGATGAAACGCAGAAAGTACATCAGTATTGAATACTACAGGCACCACGCGGACTTTTCTCCATGGGAGTAATGTCTCAAACTGTCTACGCTTTGATCGTCCCCTGGAAGACCAGTTGTAGTTTCCGTAGCACATCTGGTGGCATTTTGTAATTTGTGGACCTATAGAGGGTTGATGAAACACAAAAATGCATCGGCATTGCATACAATAAGTACCATGCGGAATTTTCTCCATGGGAGTAATGTCTCTATCTGTCTACGCTTTGATAGATTCCTGGAAGAGCAGTAGTAATTTCCGAAGCACACCTGGAGACATTCTGTAATCTTTGGACCTTCAGAGTGTTAAGGAATTTCTGAAATTGCATCGGTATGGAATACAACATGCACCATGTGGAGTAATGGGAGTAATGGGAGTAATGTCTCAAACTGTCTATGGTTTGATCAATACCTGTGAGACCACTACTAGCTTCCGAAGCACATCTGGAAGCACTCTGTAATCTGTGTACCTTCAGGGTGTTGATGAAACATAAATATTGCATCGGGATTCAATACAACAGTCACCATGCGGACATTTCTAAACGGGAGCAATCTCTCAATCTGTCAACGCATTGATAGATTTCTAGAAGACCAGTAGTAGTTTCCGAAGCACATCTGGAATCATTCTATAAACTGTGGACATTCAGAGTGTTGATGAAACACAGAAAGTACATCAGTATTGAATACTACAGGCACCACGCGGACTTTTCTCCATGGGAGTAATGTCTCAAACTGTCTACTCTTTGATCGTCCCCTGGAAGATAAGTTGTAGTTTCCGTAGCACATCTGGTGGCATTCTGTAATCTGTGGACCTTCAGAGCGTTAATGAAACACAGAAATAGCATCGGGATTGAATACAAGCACCATGCGGACTTTTCCCCAAGGGAGTAATGTATCAAACTGTCTACGCTTTGATCGTTCCGTGGAAGACCAGTTGTAGTTTCCGTAGCACATCTGGAGGCATTCTGTAACCTGTGGACCTTCAGAGTGTTGATGAAGCACAGTAATTGCTTCGGGATTTAATACAACCATCACCATGCGGACTTTTCTCCATGGGAGTAATGTCTCAAACTGTCTACGTTTTGATCGCTCCCTGGAAGAACAGTAGTAGTTTCCGAAGCACATCTGGAGGCATTCTGTAATCTATGGACGTTCAGAGTGTTGATGAAACACAAAAATTGCATCGGCATTGCATACAATAAGTACCATGCTTACTTTTCTCCATGGGAGTAATGTATCAAACTGTCTACGTTTTGATCGTTCCCTGGAAGACCAGTAGTAGTTTCCAAAGCACATCAGGAGGCATTCTGTATTCTGTTGACCTTCAAAGTGTTGATGAAACACAGAAATTGAATCGGCATTGAACACAATAAGCACCATGCGGACTTTTCTCCATGAGAGTAATGTCTTAAACTGTCTACGCTTTGATCGTTCACTGGAAGACCAGTAGTAGTTTGAAGCACATCTCTAGGCAGTCTGTAATTTGTGGACCTACGAGTTTTGATGAAACACAAATATTGTTTGGCATTGAATACAATAAGTACCATGCAGACTTTTCTCCATGGGAGTAATGTCTCAAACTGTCTCCGTTTTGATCGTTCCCTGGAAGACCAGAAGTAGTTTCTACAGCACATTTGGAGGCATTCTGTAATCTATGGTGCTTCAGAGTGGTGATGAAACACAAAAATAGCATCGGCATTGTATACAATAAGTACAATGCGGACTTTTCTCCATGGGAGTAATGTCTCAAACTGTCTACGCTTTGATCGTTCCCTGGAAGACCAGTAGTAGTTTCCGAAGCACATCTGCAGCCATTCTGTAATCTGTGGACCTACAGAGTGTTGATGAAGCACAAAAATTTGCATCGGCATTGAATACAATAAGTACCAAGAGGACTTTTCTCCATGGGAGTAATGTCTCAAACTGTCTACGCTTTGATCGATTCGAGGAAGAGCAGTGGTAGTTTCTGAAGCAGATCTGGAGGCTTGCTGTGATCTGTGGACCTACAGAGTGTTGATGAAACACAAAAATTGCATCGGCCTTCAATACAATAAGTACCATGGGGACTTTTCTCAATGGGAGTAATGTCTCAAACTGTCTACGCTTTGATCGTTCCCTGGAAGACCAGTAGTAGTTTCCGAAGCACATCTGGAGGCGTTCTGTAATCTATGGAGCTTCAGAGTGGTGATGAAATACAAAAATTGCATCGGCATTGAATACGATAAGTACCATGCGGAATTTTCTCCATGCGAGTAATGTCTCAAACTGTCTACGTTTTGATCGTTCACTGGAAGACCAGTAGTAGTTTCCGAAGCACATCTGGAGGCATTTTGTAATTTGTGGACCTACAGAGTGTTGATGAAACACAAAAATTGCATCGGCATTGAATACAATAAGTAATATGCGGACTTTTCTCCATGGGAGTAATGTGTCAAACTGCCTAAGCTTCGATCGATTCCAGAAAAACCTGTAGTAGTTTCCGAAGCACATCTGGAGGCATGCTGTAATCTGTGGCCCTACAGAGTGTTGATCAAACACAAAAATTGCAACGGCATTAAATACAAATAGTGCCATGCGGACTTTTCTCCATGGGAGTAATGTCTCTATCTGTCTACGCTTTGATAGATTCCTGGAAGACCAGTAGTAGTTTCCGAAGCACATCTGGAGGCATTTTGTAATTTGTGGACCTACAGAGTGTTGATGAAACACAAAAATTGCATCGGCATTGCATACAATAAGTACCATGCGGAATTTTCTCCACGGGAGTAATCTCTCAATCTGTCAACGCTTTGATAGATTTCTGGAAGACCAGTAGTAGTTTCCGAAGCACATCTGGAATCATTCTATAAACTGTGGACATTCAGAGTGTTGATGAAACGCAGAAAGTACATCAGTATTGAATACTACAGGCACCACGCGGACTTTTCTCCATGGGAGTAATGTCTCAAACTGTCTACGCTTTGATCGTCCCCTGGAAGACCAGTTGTAGCTTTCGTAGCACATCTGGTGGCATTCTGTAATCTGTGGACCTTCAGAGTGTTAATGAAACACAGAAATAGCATCGGGATTGAATACAACAAGCACCATGCGGACTTTTCTCCATGGGAGTAATGTCTCAAACTGTCTACGTTTTGGTCGCTCCCTGGAAGAACAGTAGTAGTTTCCGAAGCACATCTGGAGGCATTCTGTAATCTATGGACGTTCAGAGTGTTGATGAAACACAAAAATTGCATCGGCATTGAATACAATAAGTACCATGCTTACTTTTCTCCATGGGAGTAATGTCTCAAATTCTCTACGTTTTGATCGTTCCCTGGAAGAACATTAGTAGTTTCCGAAGCACATCACGAGGCAGTCTGTAATTTGTGAACCTACAGAGTGTTGATGAAACACATATATTGTTTGGCATTGAATACAATAAATACCATGCAGACTTTTCTCCATGGGAGTAATGTCTCAAACTGTCTACGCTTTGATCGTTCCCTGGAAGACCAGTAGTAGTTTCCAAAGCACATCTGGAGGCATGCTGTAATCTGTGGACCTACAGAGTGTTAATGAAACTCAGAAATTGCATCGGTATGGATTACAACATCCACCATGTATACTTTTCTCCATGGGTGTAAGGTCTCAAACTGTCTATGGTTTGAACAATTCCTGTGAGACCACTAGTAGCTTCCGAAGCACATCTGGAGGCATTCTGTAATCTATGTACCTTTAGGGTGTTGATGAAACATAAATACTGCATCGGGATTCAATACAACAGTCACCATGCGGACTTTTCTGAACGGGAGTAATCTCTCAATCTGTCAACGCTTTGATAGATTTCTGGAAGACCAGTAGTAGTTTCCGAAGCACATCTGGAATCATTCTATAAACTGTGGACATTCAGAGTGTTGATGAAACACAGAGAGTACATCGGTATTTAATACTACAGGCACCATGCGGACTTTTCTCCATGGGAGTAATATCTCAAACTGTCTACGCTTTGATCGTTCCCTGGAAGACCAGTTGTAGTTTCCGTAGCACATCTGGAGGCATTCTGCAACCTGTGGACCTTCAGAGTGTTGATGAAGCACAGAAATTACATCGGGATTCACTACAACAGTAACCATGCGGACGTTTCTCCATGGGAGTAATGTCTCAATCTGTCTACACTTTGGTAGATTTCTGGAAGACCAGTAGTAGTTTCCGAAGCACATCTGGAAACAATCTGTAAACTGTGGACTTTCAGAGTGTTGATGAGACACAGAAATTGCATCCAATGTGAATAATGTCTCAAACTCTCTACGGTTTGATCGTTCCCTGGAAGACCAGTAGTAGTTACCGAAGCACTTCTGGAGGCCTTCTGTAATCTGTGGACCTTCAGAGTGTTAATGAAACACAGAAATAGCATCGGGATTGAATACAACAAGCACCATGCGGACTTTTCTCCAAGGGAGTAATGTATCAAACTGTCTACGCTTTGATCGTTCCCTGGAAGACCAGGTGTAGTTTCCGTAGCACATCTGGAGGCATTCTGTAACCTGTGGAACTTCAGAGTGTTGATGAAGCACAGAAATTGCTTCGGTATTTAACACAACAATCACTATGCGGACTTTTCTCCATGGCAGTAATGTCTCAAACTGTCTACGATTTGATCGCTCCCTGGAAGCCCAGTAGTAGTTTCCGAATCACATCTGTAGGCATTCTGTAATCTATGGACGTTCAGAGTGTTGATAAAACACAAAAATTGCATCGGCATTGAATACAATAAGTACCATGCTTACTTTTCTCCATGGGCGTAATGTCTCAAACTGTCTACGCTTTGATCGTTCCCTGGAAGACCAGTAGTAGTTTGAAGCACATCTCTAGGCAGTCTGTAATTTGTGGACCTACGAGTGTTGATGAAACACAAATATTGTTTGGCATTGAATACAATAAGTACCATGCAGACTTTTCTCCATGGGAGTAATGTCTCAAACTGTCTACGTTTAGATCGTTCCCTGGAAGACCAGAAGTAGATTCCACAGCACATTTGAAGGCATTCTGTAATCTATGGTGCTTCAGAGTGGTGATGAAACACAACAATAGCATCGGCATTGTATAAAATAAGTACCATGCGGACTTTTCTCCATGGGAGTAATGTCCAAACTGTCTACGCATTGATCGTTCCCTGGAAGACCAGTAGTACTTTCCGAAGCACATCTGTAGCCATTCTATAATCTGTGGACCTACACAGTGTTGATGAAGCACAAAAATTGGCATCGGCATTGAATACAATAAGTACCAAGAGGACTTTTCTCCATGGGAGTAATGTCCAAACTGTCTACGCTTTGATCGATTCGAGGAAGACCAGTAGTAGTTTCTGAAGCAGATCTGGAGGCTTGATGTAGTCTGTGGACCTACAGAGTGTTGATGAAACACAAAAATTGCATCGGCCTTGAATACAATAAGTACCATGGGGACTTTTCTCAATGGGTGTAATGTCTCAAACTGTCTACGCTTTGATCGTTCCCTGGAAGACCAGTAGTAGTTTCCGAAGCACATCTGGTGGCATTCTGTAATCTGTGGACCTTCAGAGTGTTGATGAAACACAAAAATTGCATCGGCATTGAATACAATAAGTACCATGCTTACTTTTCTCCATGGGAGTAATGTCTCAAATTCTCTACGTTTTGATCGTTCCCTGGAAGAACATTAGTAGTTTCCGAAGCACATCACGAGGCAGTCTGTAATTTGTGAACCTACAGAGTGTTGATGAAACACATATATTGTTTGGCATTGAATACAATAAATACCATGCAGACTTTTCTCCATGGGAGTAATGTCTCAAACTTTCTACGTTTTGATCGTTCCCTGGGAGACCAGTAGTAGTTTCCAAAGCACATCTGGAGGCATGCTGTAATCTGTGGACCTACAGAGTGTTAATGAAACTCAGAAATTGCATCGGTATGGATTACAACATCCACCATGTATACTTTTCTCCATGGGTGTAAGGTCTCAAACTGTCTATGGTTTGAACAATTCCTGTGAGACCACTAGTAGCTTCCGAAGCACATCTGGAGGCATTCTGTAATCTATGTACCTTTAGGGTGTTGATGAAACATAAATACTGCATCGGGATTCAATACAACAGTCACCATGCGGACTTTTCTGAACGGGAGTAATCTCTCAATCTGTCAACGCTTTGATAGATATCTGGAAGACCAGTAGTAGTTTCCGAAGCACATCTGGAATCATTCTATAAACTGTGGACATTCAGAGTGTTGATGAAACACAGAAAGTACATCGGTATTTAATACTACAGGCACCATGCGGACTTTTCTCCATGGGAGTAATATCTCAAACTCTCTACGCTTTGATCGTTCCCTGGAAGACCAGTTGTAGTTTCCGTAGCACATCTGGAGGCATTCTGCAACCTGTGGACCTTCAGAGTGTTGATGAAGCACAGAAATTACATCGGGATTCACTACAACAGTAACCATGCGGACGTTTCTCCATTGGAGTAATGTCTCAATCTGTCTACACTTTGGTAGATTTCTGGAAGACCAGTAGTAGTTTCCGAAGCACATCTGGAAACAATCTGTAAACTGTGGACTTTCAGAGTGTTGATGAGACACAGAAATTGCATCCAATGTGAATAATGTCTCAAACTCTCTACGGTTTGATCGTTCCCTGGAAGACCAGTAGTAGTTACCGAAGCACTTCTGGAGGCCTTCTGTAATCTGTGGACCTTCAGAGTGTTAATGAAACACAGAAATAGCATCGGGATTGAATACAACAAGCACCATGCGGACTTTTCTCCAAGGGAGTAATGTATCAAACTGTCTACGCTTTGATCGTTCCCTGGAAGACCAGGTGTAGTTTCCGTAGCACATCTGGAGGCATTCTGTAACCTGTGGAACTTCAGAGTGTTGATGAAGCACAGAAATTGCTTCGGTATTTAACACAACAATCACTATGCGGACTTTTCTCCATGGCAGTAATGTCTCAAACTGTCTACGATTTGATCGCTCCCTGGAAGCCCAGTAGTAGTTTCCGAATCACATCTGTAGGCATTCTGTAATCTATGGACGTTCAGAGTGTTGATAAAACACAAAAATTGCATCGGCATTGAATACAATAAGTACCATGCTTACTTTTCTCCATGGGCGTAATGTCTCAAACTGTCTACGCTTTGATCGTTCCCTGGAAGACCAGTAGTAGTTTGAAGCACGTCTCTAGGCAGTCTGTAATTTGTGGACCTACGAGTGTTGATGAAACACAAATATTGTTTGGCATTGAATACAATAAGTACCATGCAGACTTTTCTCCATGGGAGTAATGTCTCAAACTGTCTACGTTTTGATCGTTCCCTGGAAGACCAGAAGTAGATTCCACAGCACATTTGAAGGCATTCTGTAATCTATGGTGCTTCAGAGTGGTGATGAAACACAACAATAGCATCGGCATTGTATAAAATAAGTACCATGCGGACTTTTCTCCATGGGAGTAATGTCCAAACTGTCTACGCATTGATCGTTCCCTGGAAGACCAGTAGTACTTTCCGAAGCACATCTGTAGCCATTCTATAATCTGTGGACCTACACAGTGTTGATGAAGCACAAAAATTGGCATCGGCATTGAATACAATAAGTACCAAGAGGACTTTTCTCCATGGGAGTAATGTCCAAACTGTCTACGCTTTGATCGATTCGAGGAAGACCAGTAGTAGTTTCTGAAGCAGATCTGGAGGCTTGATGTAGTCTGTGGACCTACAGAGTGTTGATGAAACACAAAAATTGCATCGGCCTTGAATACAATAAGTACCATGGGGACTTTTCTCAATGGGTGTAATGTCTCAAACTGTCTACGCTTTGATCGTTCCCTGGAAGACCAGTAGTAGTTTCCGAAGCACATCTGGAGGCATTCTTTAATCTATGGAGCTTCAGACTGGTGATGAAACACAAAAATTGCATCGGCATTGAATACGATGAGTTATATGCGGAATTTTCTCCATGGGAGTAATGTGTCAAACTGACTACGCTTCGATCGATTCCAGAAAAACCTGTAGTAGTTTCCGAAGCACATCTGGAGGCATGCTGTAATCTGTGGACCTACAGAGTGTTGATCAAACACTAAAATTGCAACGGCATTAAATACAAATAGTGCCATGCGGACTTTTCTCCATGGGAGTAATGTCTCTATCTGTCTACGCTTTGATAGATTCCTGGAAGACCAGTAGTAGTTTCCGAAGCACATATGGAGGCATTTTGTAAATTGTGGACCTACAGAGTGTTGATGAAACACAAAAATTGCATCGGCATTGCATACAATAAGTACCATGCGGAATTTTCTCCATGGGAGTAATGTCTATATCTGTCTACGCTTTGATAGATTCCTGGAAGAGCAGTAGTAGTTTCCGAAGCACACCTGGAGACATTCTGTAATCTTTGGACCTTCAGAGTGTTAAGGAATCTCTGAAATTGCATCGGTATGGAATACAACATGCACCATGAGGACTTTTAACCATGGGAGTAATGTCTCAAACTGTCTATGGTTTGATCAATTCCTGTGAGACCACTACTACCTTCCGAAGCACATCTGGAAGCACTCTGTAATCTGTGTACCTTCAGGGTGTTGATGAAACATAAATATTGCATCGGGATTCAATACAACAGTCACCATGCGGACTTTTCTCCACGGGAGTAATCTCTCAATCTGTCAACGCTTTGATAGATTTCTGGAAGACCAGTAGTAGTTTCCGAAGCACATCTGGAATCATTCTATAAACTGTGGACATTCAGAGTGTTGATGAAACACAGAAAGTACATCAGTATTGAATACTACAGGCACCACGCGGACGTTTCTCCATGGGAGTAATGTCTCAAACTGTCTACGCTTTGATCGCTCCCTGGAAGAACAGTAGTAGTTTCCGAAGCACATCTGGAGGCATTCTGTATTCTGTTGACCTTCAAAGTGTTGATGAATCACAGAAATTGAATCGGCATTGAACACAATAAGCACCATGCGGACTTTTCTCCATGAGAGTAATGTCTCAAACTGTCTACGCTTTGATCGTTCACTGGAAGACCAGTAGTAGTTTGAAGCACATCTCTAGGCAGTCTGTAATTTGTGGACCTACGAGTGTTGATGAAACACCATTATTGTTTGGCATTGAATACAATAAGTACCATGCCGAATTTTCTCCATGAGAGTAATGTCTCAAACTGTCTACGTTTTGATCGTTCCCTGGAAGACCAGAAGTAGTTTCCACAGCACATTTGGAGGCATTCTGTAATCTATGGTGCTTCAGAGTGGTGATGAAACACAAAAATAGCATCGGCATTGTATACAATAAGTACCATGCGGACTTTTCTGCATGGGAGTAATGTCTCAAACTGTCTACGCTTTGATCGTTCCCTGGAAGACCAGTAGTAGTTTCCGAAGCACATCTGCAGACATTCTATAATCTGTTGGACCTACAGAGTGTTGATGAAGCACAAAAATTTGCATCGGCATTGAATACAATAAGTACCAACAGGACTTTTCTCCATGGGAGTAATGTCTCAAACTGTCTACGCTTTGATCGATTCGAGGAAGACCAGTAGTTGTTTCTGAAGCAGATCTGGAGGCTTGCTGTAATCTGTGGACCTACAGAGTGTTGATGAAACACAAAAATTGCATCGGCCTTGAATACAATAAGTACCATGGGGACTTTTCTCAATGGGAGTAATGTCTCAAACTGTCTATGGTTTGATCAATTCCTGTGAGACCACTACTAGCTTCCGAAGCACATCAGAAAGCACTCTGTAATCTGTGTACCTTCAGGGTGTTGATGAAACATAAATATTGCATCGGGATTCAAAACAACAGTCACCATGCGAACTTTTCTCCACGGGAGTAATCTGTCAATCTGTCAACGCTTTGATAGATTTCTGGCAGACCAGTAGTAGTTTACGAAGCACATCTGGAATCATTCTATAAACTGTGGACATTCAGAGTGTTGATGAAACACAGAAAGTACATTAGTATTGAATACCACAGGCACCACGCCGACTTTTCTCCATGGGAGCAATATCTCAAACAGTCTACGCTTTGATCTTCCACTGGAAGACCAGTTGTAGTTTCCGTAGCACATCTGGTGGCATTCTGTAATCTGTGGACCTTCAGAGTGTTAATGAAACACAGAAATAGCATCGGGATTGAATACAAGCACCATGCGGACTTTCCTCCAAGGGAGTAATGTATCAAACTGTCTACGCTTTGATCGTTCCCTGGAAGACCAGTTGTAGTTCCCGTAGCACATCTGGAGGCATTCTGTAACCTGTGGACCTTCAGAGTGTTGATGAAGCACAGAAATTGCTTCGGGATTTAATACAACAATCACCATGAGGAATTTTCTCCATTGGAGTAATGTCTTTAACTGCCTACGCTTTGATAATTCCCTGGAAGACTAGTAGTAGTTTTCGAAGCACATCTGGAAGCATTCTGTAATCTGTGAACCTTCAGAGTGTTGATGAAACACAAAAATTGCATCGGCATTGAACACAATGAGCACCATGTGGACTTTTCTCCAAGGGAGTAATGTCTTAAACTGTCGACACTTTGATCGTTCCCTGGAAGACTAGTAGTAGTTTCCGAAGCACATCTGGAGGCATTCCTTAATCTGTGGACCTTCAGAGTGTTGATGAAACACAGAAATGGAATCGGCATTGAACACAATAAGCACCATGCGGACTTTTCTCCATGGGAGTAATGTCTTAAACTGTCTACGCTTTGATCGTTCTTTGGAAGACTAGTAGTAGTTTCCGAAGCACATCTGGATGCATTCTGTAATCTGTGGACCTTCAGAGTGATGATGAAACACAAGAATTGCATCGGCATTGATTACAATAAGCACCATGCGGACTTTTCTCCATGGGAGTAATGTCTTAATCTGTCTACGCTTTGATCGTTCCCTGAAAGACTAGTAGTAGTTTCCGAAGCACATCTGGATGCATTCTGTAATCTATGGACCTTCAGAGTGTTGATGAAACACAAAAATTGCATCGGCATTGAATACAATATGCACCATGCCTACTTTTCTCTATGGGAGTAATGTCTTAAACTGTCTACGGTTTGATCGTTCACTGAAAGACTAGTAGTAGTTTCCGAAGCACATCTAGGGGCATTCTGTAATCTGTGGACTTTCAGAGTGTTGATGAAACACAAAAATTGCATCGGCATTTAATGCAATAAGCACCATGCAGACTTTTGTACATGGGAGTAATGTCTAAAACTGTCTACGCTTTCATCGTTCCCTGGAAGACTAGTAGTAGTTTCCGAAGCACATCTGGAGGCATTCTGTAATCTATGGACCTTCAGAGTGTTGATGAAACACAGAAATTGAATTGGCATTGAACACAATAAGCACCATTCGGAGTTTTCTCCATGGGAGTAATGTCTTAATCTGTCTACGCTTTGATCGTACACTGGAAGACTAGAAGTAGTTTCCGAAGCATATCTGGATCCATTCTGTAGTCTGTGGACCTTCAGGGTGTTGATGAAACACAAAATTTGCATCGTCATTGAACACAATAAGCAAAATGCGGACTTTTTTAAATGGGAGTAATGTCTTAAACTGTCGACGCTTTGATAGTTCCCTGGAAGACTAGTAGTAGATTTCGAAGCACATCTGGAGGCATTCTGTAATCTGTGGACCTTCAGAGTGTTGATGAAACACAGAAGTTGCATCGGCATTGAACACAATAACCTCAATGCGGACTTTTCTCCATGGGAGTAATGTCTCAAACTGTCTACGCTTTGATCGTCCCCTGGAAGACCAGTTGTAGTTTCCGTAGCACAACTGGTGGCATTCTGTAATCTGTGGACCTTCAGAGTGTTAATGAAACACAGAAATAGCATCGGGATTGAATACAACAAGCACAATGCGGACTTTTCTCCAAGGGAGTAATGTATCAAACTGTCTACGCTTTGATCGTTCCCTGGAAGACCAGTTGTAGTTTCCGTAGCACATCTGGAGGCATTCTGTAACCTGTGGACCTTCAGAGTGTTGATGAAGCACAGAAATTGCTTCGGGATTTAATACAACAATCACCATGCGGACTTTTCTCCATGGGAGTAATGTCTCAAACTGTCTACGTTTTGATCGCTCCCTGGAAGAACAGTAGTAGTTTCCGAAGCACATCTGGAGGCATTCTGTAATCTATGGACGTTCTGAGTGTTGATGAAACACAAAAATTGCATCGGCATTGAATACAATAAGTACCATGCTTACTTTTCTCCATGGGAGTAATGTCTCAAACTGTCTACGTTTTGATCGTTCCCTGGAAGACCAGTAGTAGTTTCCGAAGCACATCTCTAGGCAGTCTGTAATTTGTGGACCTACAGAGTGTTGATGAAACACATATATTGTTTGGCATTGAATACAATAAATACCATGCAGACTGTCTACGTTTTGATCGTTCCCTGGAAGACTAGTAGTAGTTTCCGAAGCACATCTGGAGGCATTCTGTAATCTGTGGACCTTCAGAGTGTTGATGAAACACAGAAATTGAATTGGCATTGAACACAATAAGCATCATTCGGAGTTTTCTCCATGGGAGTAATGTCTTAATCTGTCTACGCTTTGATCGTACACTGGAAGACTAGTAGTAGTTTCCGAAGCATATCTGGATCCATTCTGTAGTCTGTGGACCTTCAGGGTGTTGATGAAACACATAATTTGCATCGTTATTGAACACAATAAGCAAAATGCGGACTTTTCTCCATGGCAGTAATGTCTTAAATTGTCGACGCTTTGATAGTTCCCTGGAAGACTAGTAGTAGATTTCGAAGCACATCTGGAGGCATTCAGTAATCTGTGGACCTTCAGAGTGTTGATGAAACACAGAAGTTGCATCGGCATTGAACACAATAAGCACCATTCGGAGTTTTCTCCATGGGAGTAATGTCTTAATCTATCTACGCTTTGATCGTACACTGGAAGACTAGTAGTACTTTCCGAAGCATATCTGGATCCATTCTGTAGTCTGTGGACCTTCAGGGTATTGATGAAACAAAAAATTTGCATCGTCATTGAACACACTAAGCACCATGCGGACCTTTCTCAATGCGAGTAATGTCTTAAAGTGTCGACGCTTTGATAGTTCCCTGGAAGACTAGTAGTAGATTTCGAAGCACATCTGGAGGCATTCTGTAATCTGTGGACCTTCAGAGTGTTGACGAAACACAGAAGTTGCATCGGCATTGAACACAATAACCACCATGCGGACTTTTCTCCATGGGAGTAATGTCTCAAACTGTCTACGCTTTGATCGTCCCTGGAAAACCAGTTGTAGTTTCCGTAGCACATCTGGTGGCATTCTGTAATCTGTGGACCTTCAGAGTGTTGATGAAACACAAAAATTGCATCGGCATTGAATACAATATGCACCATGCCTACTTGTCTCTGTGGGAGTAATGTCTTAAACTGTCTACGCCTTGATCGATCCCTGAAAGACTAGTAGTAGTTTCGGAAGCACATCTGGATGCATTTTGTAATCTGTGGACCTTCAGAGTGTTGATGAAACACAAAAATTGCATCGGCATTGAATACAATATGCACCATGCCTACTTGTCTCTGTGGGAGTAATGTCTTAAACTGTCTACGCCTTGATCGATCCCTGAAAGACTAGTAGTAGTTTCGGAAGCACATCTGGAGGCATTCTGTAATCTGTGGACCTTCAGAGTGTTGATGAAACACAAAAATTGCATCGGCATTGATTACAATATACACCATGCGGACTTTTCTCCATGGGAGTAATGTCTTAAACTGTCTACGCTTTGATCGTTCTCTGGAAGACTAGTAGTAGTTTCCGAAGCACATCTGGATGCATTCTGTAATCTGTGGACCTTCAGAGTGTTGATGAAACACAAAAATTGCATCGGCATTGAATACGATATGCACCATGCCTAATTGTCTCTGTGGGAGTAATGTCTTAAACTGTCTACGCGTTGATCGTTCCCTGAAAGACTAGTAGTAGTTTCGGAAGCACATCTGGATGCATTTTGTAATCTGTGGGCTATCAGAGTGATGATGAAACACAAAAATTGCATCGGCATTGATTACAATATACACCATGCTGACTTTTCTCCATGGGAGTAATGTCTTAAACTGTCTACGCTTTGATCGTTCTCTGGAAGACTAGTAGTAGTTTCCGAAGCACATCTGGATGCATTCTGTAATCTGTGGACCTTCAGAGTGTTGATGAAACACAAAAATTGCATCGGAATTGAATACAATATGCACCATGCCTACTTGTCTCTGTGGGAGTAATGTCTTAAACTGTCTACGCCTTGATCGATCCCTGAAAGACTAGTAGTAGTTTCGGAAGCACATCTGGATGCATTTTGTAATCTGTGGGCTATCAGAGTGATGATGAAACACAGAATTGGAATCGGCATTGAACACAATAAGCACCACGCGGACTTTTCTCCATGGGAGTAATGTCTTAAACTGTCTACGCTTTGATCGTTCCCTGAAAGACTAGTTGTAGTTTCCGAAGCACATCTAGGGGCATTCTGTAATCTGTGGACTTTCAGAGTGTTGATGAAACACAAAAATTGCATCGGCATTTAATACAATAAGCTCCATTCAGACTTTTCTACATGGGAGTAATGTCTAAAACTGTCTACGCTTTGATCGTTCCCTGGCAGACTAGTAGTAGTTTCCGAAGCACATCTGGAGGCATTCTGTAATCTGTGGACCTTCAGAGTGTTGATGAAACACAGAAATTTAATTGGCATTGAACACAATAAGCACCATTCGGAGTTTCCTCCATGGGAGTAAAGTCTTAATCTGTCTACGCTTTGATCGTACACTGGAAGACTAGTAGTAGTTTCCGAAGCATATCTGGATCCATTCTGTAGTCTGTGGACCTTCAGGGTGTTGATGAAACACAAAATTTGCATCGTCATTGAACACAATAAGCAAAATGCGAACTTTTCTAAATGGGAGTAATGTCTTAAACTGTCGACGCTTTGATAGTTCCCTGGAAGACTAGTAGTAGATTTCGAAGCACATCTGGAGGCATTCTGTAATCTGTGGACCTTCAGAGTGTTGATGAAACACAGAAGTTGCATCGGCATTGAACACAATAACCACAATGCGGACTTTTCTCCATGGGAGTAATGTCTCAATCTGTCTACGCTTTGATCGTCCACTGGAAGACCAGTTGTAGTTTCCGTAGCACATCTGGTGGCATTCTGTAATCTGTGGACCTTCAGAGTGTTAATGAAACACAGAAATAGCATCGGGATTGAATACAACAAGCACCATGCGGACTTTTGTCCAAGGGAGTAATGTATCAAACTGTCTACGCATTGATCGTTCCCTGGAAGACCAGTTGTAGTTTCCGTAGCACATCTGGAGGCATTCTGTAACTTGTGGACCTTCAGAGTGTTGATGAAACACAAAAATTGCATCGGCATTGATTACAATATACACCATGCGGACTTTTCTCCATGGGAGTAATGTCTTAAACTGTCTACGCTTTGATCGTTCTCTGGAAGACTAGTAGTAGTTTCCGAAGCACATCTGGATGCATTCTGTAATCTGTGGACCTTCAGAGTGTTGATGAAACACAAAAATTGCATCGGAATTGAATACGATATGCACCATGCCTACTTGTCTCTGTGGGAGTAATGTCTTAAACTGTCTACGCCTTGATCGATCCCTGAAAGACTAGTAGTAGTTTCGGAACCACATCTGGATGCATTTTGTAATCTGTGGGCTATCAGAGTGATGATGAAACACAGAATTGGAATCGGCATTGAACACAATAAGCACCACGCGGACTTTTCTCCATGGGAGTAATGTCTTAAACTGTCTACGCTTTGATCGTTCCCTGAAAGACTAGTTGTAGTTTCCGAAGCACATCTAGGGGCATTCTGTAATCTGTGGACTTTCAGAGTGTTGATGAAACACAAAAATTGCATCGGCATTTAATACAATAAGCTCCATTCAGACTTTTCTACATGGGAGTAATGTCTAAAACTGTCTACGCTTTGATCGTTCCCTGGAAGACTAGTAGTAGTTTCCGAAGCACATCTGGAGGCATTCTGTAATCTGTGGACCTTCAGAGTGTTGATGAAACACAGAAATTTAATTGGCATTGAACACAATAAGCACCATTCGGAGTTTCCTCCATGGGAGTAATGTCTTAATCTGTCTACGCTTTGATCGTACACTGGAAGACTAGTAGTAGTTTCCGAAGCATATCTGGATCCATTCTGTAGTCTGTGGACCTTCAGGGTGTTGATGAAACACAAAATTTGCATCGTCATTGAACACAATAAGCAAAATGCGAACTTTTCTAAATGGGAGTAATGTCTTAAACTGTCGACGCTTTGATAGTTCCCTGGAAGACTAGTAGCAGATTTCGAAGCACATCTGGAGGCATTCTGTAATCTGTGGACCTTCAGAGTGATGATGAAACACAGAAGTTGCATCGGCATTGAACACAATAACCACAATGCGGACTTTTCTCCATGGGAGTAATGTCTCAATCTGTCTACGCTTTGATCGTCCACTGGAAGACCAGTTGTAATTTCCGTAGCACATCTGGTGGCATTCTGTAATCTGTGGACCTTCAGAGTGTTAATGAAACACAGAAATAGCATCGGGATTGAATACAACAAGCACAATGCGGACTTTTCTCCATGGGAGTAATGTCTCAATCTGTCTACGCTTTGATCGTCCACTGGAAGACCAGTTGTAGTTTCCGTAGCACATCTGGTGGCATTCTGTAATCTGTGGAACTTCAGAGTGTTAATGAAACACAGAAATAGCATCGGGATTGAATACAACAAGCACCATGCGGACTTTTGTCCAAGGGAGTAATGTCTCAAACTGTCTACGATTTGATCGCTCCCTGGAAGAACAGTAGTAGTTTCCGAAGCACATCTGGAGGCATTTTGTAATCAATGGTGGTTCAGAGTGTTGATGAAACACAAAAATTGCATCGGCATTGAATACAATAAGTACCATGCTTACTTTTCTCCATGGGAGTAATGTCTCAAACTGTCTACGTTTTGATCGTTCCCTGGAAGACCAGTAGTAGTTTCCGAAGCACATCTCTAGGCAGTCTGTAATTTGTGGACCTACAGAGTGTTGATGAAACACATATATTGTTTGGCATTTAATACAATAAATACCATGCAGACTGTCTACGTTTTGATCGTTCCCTGGAAGACTAGTAGTAGTTTCCGAAGCACATCTGGAGGCATTCTGTAATCTGTGGACCTTCAGAGTGTTGATGAAACACAGAAATTTAATTGGCATTGAACACAATAAGCACCATTCGGAGTTTTCTCCATGAGAGTAATGTCTTAAACTGTCTACGCTTTGATCGTTCACTGGAAGACTAGTAGTAGTTTCCGAAGCACATCTGGAGGCATTCAGTAATCTGAGGACCTTCAGAGTGTTGATGAAACACATAAATTCCATCGGCATTGAACACAATAAGCACCATGACGACTTTTCTCCGTGGGAGTAATGTCTTAAACTGCCTACGCATTGATCGTTCACTGGAAGACTAGTAGTAGTTTCCGAAGATCATCTGGAGGCATTCTGTAATCTGTGGACCTTCAGAGTGTTGATGAAACACAGAAATTGAATTGGCATTGAACACAATAAGCACCATTCGGAGTTTTCTCCACGGGAGTAATGTCTTAATCTGTCTACGCTTTGATCGTACACTGGAAGACTAGTAGTACTTTCCGAAGCATATCTGGATCCATTCTGTAGTCTGTGGACCTTCAGGGTATTGATGAAACACAAAATTTGCATCGTCAATGAACACACTAAGCACCATGCGGACCTTTCTCCATGGGAGTAATGTCTTAAACTGTCGACGCTTTGATAGTTCCCTGGAAGACTAGTAGTAGATTTCGAAGCACATCTGGAGGCATTCTGTAATCTGTGGACCTTCAGAGTGTTGATGAAACACAGAAGTTGCATCGGCATTGAACACAATAACCACAATGCGGACTTTTCTCCGTGGGAGTAATGTCTCAAACTTTCTACGCTTTGATCGTCCCCTGGAAGACCAGTTGTAGTTTCCGTAGCACATCTGGTGGCATTCTGTAATCTGTGGACCTTCAGAGTGTTAATGAAACACAGAAATAGCATCGGGATTGAATACAACAAGCACCATGCGAAGCACATCTGGAAACATTCTGTAATCTGTGGACCTTCAGAGTGTTGATGAAACACAGACGTTGCATCGGCATTGAACAAAATAAGCACCATGCGGACTTTTCTCTATGGGAGTAATGTCTTAAACTGTCTACGCTTTGATCGTTCCCTCGAAGACTAGTAGTACTTTACAAAGCACATCTGGATGCCTTCTGTAATCTGTGGACTCTCAGAGTGATGATGATACACAAAAATTGCATCGTCATTGATTACAATATACACCATGCGGACTTTTCTCCATGGGAGTAATGTCTTAAACTGTCTACGCTTTGATCGTTCCCTGGAAGACTAGTAGTAGTTTCCGAAGCACATCTGGATGCATTCTGTAATCTGTGGACCTTCAGAGTGTTGATGAAACACAAAAATTGCATCGGCATTGAATATAATATGCACCATGCCTATTTTTCTCTATGGGAGTAATGTCTTAAACTGTCTACGCTTTGATCGTTCCCTGAAAGACTAGTAGTAACTTCCGTAGCACATCTAGGGGCATTCTGTAATCTGTGGACTTTCAGAGTGTTGATGAAACACAAAAATTGCATCGGCATTTAATACAATAAGCACCATGCAGTCTTTTCTACATGGGAGTAATGTCTAAAACTGTCTACGCTTTGATCGTTCTCTGGAAGACTAGTAGTAGTTTCCGAAGCACATCTGGATGCATTCTGTAATCTGTGGACCTTCAGAGTGTTGATGAAACACAAAAATTGCATCGGAATTGAATACAATATGCACCATGCCTACTTGTCTCTGTGGGAGTAATGTCTTAAACTGTCTACGCCTTGATCGATCCCTGAAAGACTAGTAGTAGTTTCGGAAGCACATCTGGATGCATTTTGTAATCTGTGGGCTATCAGAGTGATGATGAAACACAGAATTGGAATCGGCATTGAACACAATAAGCACCACGCGGACTTTTCTCCATGGGAGTAATGTCTTAAACTGTCTACGCTTTGATCGTTCCCTGAAAGACTAGTTGTAGTTTCCGAAGCACATCTAGGGGCATTCTGTAATCTGTGGACTTTCAGAGTGTTGATGAAACACAAAAATTGCATCGGCATTTAATACAATAAGCTCCATTCAGACTTTTCTACATGGGAGTAATGTCTAAAACTGTCTACGCTTTGATCGTTCCCTGGAAGACTAGTAGTAGTTTCCGAAGCACATCTGGAGGCATTCTGTAATCTGTGGACCTTCAGAGTGTTGATGAAACACAGAAATTTAATTGGCATTGAACACAATAAGCACCATTCGGAGTTTCCTCCATGGGAGTAAAGTCTTAATCTGTCTAAGCTTTGATCGTACACTGGAAGACTAGTAGTAGTTTCCGAAGCATATCTGGATCCATTCTGTAGTCTGTGGACCTTCAGGGTGTTGATGAAACACAAAATTTGCATCGTCATTGAACACAATAAGCAAAATGCGAACTTTTCTAAATGGGAGTAATGTCTTAAACTGTCGACGCTTTGATAGTTCCCTGGAAGACTAGTAGTAGATTTCGAAGCACATCTGGAGGCATTCTGTAATCTGTGGACCTTCAGAGTGTTGATGAAACACAGAAGTTGCATCGGCATTGAACACAATAACCACAATGCGGACTTTTCTCCATGGGAGTAATGTCTCAATCTGTCTACGCTTTGATCGTCCACTGGAAGACCAGTTGTAGTTTCCGTAGCACATCTGGTGGCATTCTGTAATCTGTGGACCTTCAGAGTGTTAATGAAACACAGAAATAGCATCGGGATTGAATACAACAAGCACCATGCGGACTTTTGTCCAAGGGAGTAATGTATCAAACTGTCTACGCATTGATCGTTCCCTGGAAGACCAGTTGTAGTTTCCGTAGCACATCTGGAGGCATTCTGTAACTTGTGGACCTTCAGAGTGTTGATGAAACACAAAAATTGCATCGGCATTGATTACAATATACACCATGCGGACTTTTCTCCATGGGAGTAATGTCTTAAACTGTCTACGCTTTGATCGTTCTCTGGAAGACTAGTAGTAGTTTCCGAAGCACATCTGGATGCATTCTGTAATCTGTGGACCTTCAGAGTGTTGATGAAACACAAAAATTGCATCGGAATTGAATACGATATGCACCATGCCTACTTGTCTCTGTGGGAGTAATGTCTTAAACTGTCTACGCCTTGATCGATCCCTGAAAGACTAGTAGTAGTTTCGGAACCACATCTGGATGCATTTTGTAATCTGTGGGCTATCAGAGTGATGATGAAACACAGAATTGGAATCGGCATTGAACACAATAAGCACCACGCGGACTTTTCTCCATGGGAGTAATGTCTTAAACTGTCTACGCTTTGATCGTTCCCTGAAAGACTAGTTGTAGTTTCCGAAGCACATCTAGGGGCATTCTGTAATCTGTGGACTTTCAGAGTGTTGATGAAACACAAAAATTGCATCGGCATTTAATACAATAAGCTCCATTCAGACTTTTCTACATGGGAGTAATGTCTAAAACTGTCTACGCTTTGATCGTTCCCTGGAAGACTAGTAGTAGTTTCCGAAGCACATCTGGAGGCATTCTGTAATCTGTGGACCTTCAGAGTGTTGATGAAACACAGAAATTTAATTGGCATTGAACACAATAAGCACCATTCGGAGTTTCCTCCATGGGAGTAATGTCTTAATCTGTCTACGCTTTGATCGTACACTGGAAGACTAGTAGTAGTTTCCGAAGCATATCTGGATCCATTCTGTAGTCTGTGGACCTTCAGGGTGTTGATGAAACACAAAATTTGCATCGTCATTGAACACAATAAGCAAAATGCGAACTTTTCTAAATGGGAGTAATGTCTTAAACTGTCGACGCTTTGATAGTTCCCTGGAAGACTAGTAGCAGATTTCGAAGCACATCTGGAGGCATTCTGTAATCTGTGGACCTTCAGAGTGATGATGAAACACAGAAGTTGCATCGGCATTGAACACAATAACCACAATGCGGACTTTTCTCCATGGGAGTAATGTCTCAATCTGTCTACGCTTTGATCGTCCACTGGAAGACCAGTTGTAATTTCCGTAGCACATCTGGTGGCATTCTGTAATCTGTGGACCTTCAGAGTGTTAATGAAACACAGAAATAGCATCGGGATTGAATACAACAAGCACAATGCGGACTTTTCTCCATGGGAGTAATGTCTCAATCTGTCTACGCTTTGATCGTCCACTGGAAGACCAGTTGTAGTTTCCGTAGCACATCTGGTGGCATTCTGTAATCTGTGGAACTTCAGAGTGTTAATGAAACACAGAAATAGCATCGGGATTGAATACAACAAGCACCATGCGGACTTTTGTCCAAGGGAGTAATGTCTCAAACTGTCTACGATTTGATCGCTCCCTGGAAGAACAGTAGTAGTTTCCGAAGCACATCTGGAGGCATTCTGTAATCAATGGTGGTTCAGAGTGTTGATGAAACACAAAAATTGCATCGGCATTGAATACAATAAGTACCATGCTTACTTTTCTCCATGGGAGTAATGTCTCAAACTGTCTACGTTTTGATCGTTCCCTGGAAGACCAGTAGTAGTTTCCGAAGCACATCTCTAGGCAGTCTGTAATTTGTGGACCTACAGAGTGTTGATGAAACACATATATTGTTTGGCATTTAATACAATAAATACCATGCAGACTGTCTACGTTTTGATCGTTCCCTGGAAGACTAGTAGTAGTTTCCGAAGCACATCTGGAGGCATTCTGTAATCTGTGGACCTTCAGAGTGTTGATGAAACACAGAAATTTAATTGGCATTGAACACAATAAGCACCATTCGGAGTTTTCTCCATGAGAGTAATGTCTTAAACTGTCTACGCTTTGATCGTTCACTGGAAGACTAGTAGTAGTTTCCGAAGCACATCTGGAGGCATTCAGTAATCTGAGGACCTTCAGAGTGTTGATGAAACACATAAATTCCATCGGCATTGAACACAATAAGCACCATGACGACTTTTCTCCGTGGGAGTAATGTCTTAAACTGCCTACGCATTGATCGTTCACTGGAAGACTAGTAGTAGTTTCCGAAGATCATCTGGAGGCATTCTGTAATCTGTGGACCTTCAGAGTGTTGATGAAACACAGAAATTGAATTGGCATTGAACACAATAAGCACCATTCGGAGTTTTCTCCACGGGAGTAATGTCTTAATCTGTCTACGCTTTGATCGTACACTGGAAGACTAGTAGTACTTTCCGAAGCATATCTGGATCCATTCTGTAGTCTGTGGACCTTCAGGGTATTGATGAAACACAAAATTTGCATCGTCAATGAACACACTAAGCACCATGCGGACCTTTCTCCATGGGAGTAATGTCTTAAACTGTCGACGCTTTGATAGTTCCCTGGAAGACTAGTAGTAGATTTCGAAGCACATCTGGAGGCATTCTGTAATCTGTGGACCTTCAGAGTGTTGATGAAACACAGAAGTTGCATCGGCATTGAACACAATAACCACAATGCGGACTTTTCTCCGTGGGAGTAATGTCTCAAACTTTCTACGCTTTGATCGTCCCCTGGAAGACCAGTTGTAGTTTCCGTAGCACATCTGGTGGCATTCTGTAATCTGTGGACCTTCAGAGTGTTAATGAAACACAGAAATAGCATCGGGATTGAATACAACAAGCACCATGCGAAGCACATCTGGAAACATTCTGTAATCTGTGGACCTTCAGAGTGTTGATGAAACACAGACGTTGCATCGGCATTGAACAAAATAAGCACCATGCGGACTTTTCTCTATGGGTGTAATGTCTTAAACTGTCTACGCTTTGATCGTTCCCTCGAAGACTAGTAGTACTTTACAAAGCACATCTGGATGCCTTCTGTAATCTGTGGACTCTCAGAGTGATGATGATACACAAAAATTGCATCGTCATTGATTACAATATACACCATGCGGACTTTTCTCCATGGGAGTAATGTCTTAAACTGTCTACGCTTTGATCGTTCCCTGGAAGACTAGTAGTAGTTTCCGAAGCACATCTGGATGCATTCTGTAATCTGTGGACCTTCAGAGTGTTGATGAAACACAAAAATTGCATCGGCATTGAATATAATATGCACCATGCCTATTTTTCTCTATGGGAGTAATGTCTTAAACTGTCTACGCTTTGATCGTTCCCTGAAAGACTAGTAGTAACTTCCGTAGCACATCTAGGGGCATTCTGTAATCTGTGGACTTTCAGAGTGTTGATGAAACACAAAAATTGCATCGGCATTTAATACAATAAGCACCATGCAGTCTTTTCTACATGGGAGTAATGTCTAAAACTGTCTACGCTTTGATCGTTCCCTGGAAGACTAGTAGTAGTTTCCGAAGCACATCTGGATGCATTCTGTAATCTGTGGACCTTCAGAGTGTTGATGAAACACAAAAATTGCATCGGAATTGAATACGATATGCACCATGCCTACTTGTCTCTGTGGGAGTAATGTCTTAAACTGTCTACGCCTTGATCGATCCCTGAAAGACTAGTAGTAGTTTCGGAACCACATCTGGATGCATTTTGTAATCTGTGGGCTATCAGAGTGATGATGAAACACAGAATTGGAATCGGCATTGAACACAATAAGCACCACGCGGACTTTTCTCCATGGGAGTAATGTCTTAAACTGTCTACGCTTTGATCGTTCCCTGAAAGACTAGTTGTAGTTTCCGAAGCACATCTAGGGGCATTCTGTAATCTGTGGACTTTCAGAGTGTTGATGAAACACAAAAATTGCATCGGCATTTAATACAATAAGCTCCATTCAGACTTTTCTACATGGGAGTAATGTCTAAAACTGTCTACGCTTTGATCGTTCCCTGGAAGACTAGTAGTAGTTTCCGAAGCACATCTGGAGGCATTCTGTAATCTGTGGACCTTCAGAGTGTTGATGAAACACAGAAATTTAATTGGCATTGAACACAATAAGCACCATTCGGAGTTTCCTCCATGGGAGTAATGTCTTAATCTGTCTACGCTTTGATCGTACACTGGAAGACTAGTAGTAGTTTCCGAAGCATATCTGGATCCATTCTGTAGTCTGTGGACCTTCAGGGTGTTGATGAAACACAAAATTTGCATCGTCATTGAACACAATAAGCAAAATGCGAACTTTTCTAAATGGGAGTAATGTCTTAAACTGTCGACGCTTTGATAGTTCCCTGGAAGACTAGTAGCAGATTTCGAAGCACATCTGGAGGCATTCTGTAATCTGTGGACCTTCAGAGTGATGATGAAACACAGAAGTTGCATCGGCATTGAACACAATAACCACAATGCGGACTTTTCTCCATGGGAGTAATGTCTCAATCTGTCTACGCTTTGATCGTCCACTGGAAGACCAGTTGTAGTTTCCGTAGCACATCTGGTGGCATTCTGTAATCTGTGGACCTTCAGAGTGTTAATGAAACACAGAAATAGCATCGGGATTGAATACAACAAGCACAATGCGGACTTTTCTCCATGGGAGTAATGTCTCAATCTGTCTACGCTTTGATCGTCCACTGGAAGACCAGTTGTAGTTTCCGTAGCACATCTGGTGGCATTCTGTAATCTGTGGAACTTCAGAGTGTTAATGAAACACAGAAATAGCATCGGGATTGAATACAACAAGCACCATGCGGACTTTTGTCCAAGGGAGTAATGTCTCAAACTGTCTACGATTTGATCGCTCCCTGGAAGAACAGTAGTAGTTTCCGAAGCACATCTGGAGGCATTCTGTAATCAATGGTGGTTCAGAGTGTTGATGAAACACAAAAATTGCATCGGCATTGAATACAATAAGTACCATGCTTACTTTTCTCCATGGGAGTAATGTCTCAAACTGTCTACGTTTTGATCGTTCCCTGGAAGACCAGTAGTAGTTTCCGAAGCACATCTCTAGGCAGTCTGTAATTTGTGGACCTACAGAGTGTTGATGAAACACATATATTGTTTGGCATTTAATACAATAAATACCATGCAGACTGTCTACGTTTTGATCGTTCCCTGGAAGACTAGTAGTAGTTTCCGAAGCACATCTGGAGGCATTCTGTAATCTGTGGACCTTCAGAGTGTTGATGAAACACAGAAATTTAATTGGCATTGAACACAATAAGCACCATTCGGAGTTTTCTCCATGAGAGTAATGTCTTAAACTGTCTACGCTTTGATCGTTCACTGGAAGACTAGTAGTAGTTTCCGAAGCACATCTGGAGGCATTCAGTAATCTGAGGACCTTCAGAGTGTTGATGAAACACATAAATTCCATCGGCATTGAACACAATAAGCACCATGACGACTTTTCTCCATGGGAGTAATGTCTTAAACTGCCTACGCATTGATCGTTCACTGGAAGACTAGTAGTAGTTTCCGAAGCACATCTGGAGGCATTCTGTAATCTGTGGACCTTCAGAGTGTTGATGAAACACAGAAATTGAATTGGCATTGAACACAATAAGCACCATTCGGAGTTTTCTCCACGGGAGTAATGTCTTAATCTGTCTACGCTTTGATCGTACACTGGAAGACTAGTAGTACTTTCCGAAGCATATCTGGATCCATTCTGTAGTCTGTGGACCTTCAGGGTATTGATGAAACACAAAATTTGCATCGTCAATGAACACACTAAGCACCATGCGGACCTTTCTCCATGGGAGTAATGTCTTAAACTGTCGACGCTTTGATAGTTCCCTGGAAGACTAGTAGTAGATTTCGAAGCACATCTGGAGGCATTCTGATATCTGTGGACCTTCAGAGTGTTGATGAAACACAGAAGTTGCATCGGCATTGAACACAATAACCACAATGCGGACTTTTCTCCGTGGGAGTAATGTCTCAAACTTTCTACGCTTTGATCGTCCCCTGGAAGACCAGTTGTAGTTTCCGTAGCACATCTGGTGGCGTTCTGTAATCTGTGGACCTTCAGAGTGTTAATGAAACACAGAAATAGCATCGGGATTGAATACAACAAGCACCATGCGAAGCACATCTGGAAACATTCTGTAATCTGTGGACCTTCAGAGTGTTGATGAAACACAGACGTTGCATCGGCATTGAACAAAATAAGCACCATGCGGACTTTTCTCTATGGGAGTAATGTCTTAAACTGTCTACGCTTTGATCGTTCCCTCGAAGACTAGTAGTACTTTACAAAGCACATCTGGATGCCTTCTGTAATCTGTGGACTCTCAGAGTGATGATGATACACAAAAATTGCATCGTCATTGATTACAATATACACCATGCGGACTTTTCTCCATGGGAGTAATGTCTTAAACTGTCTACGCTTTGATCGTTCCCTGGAAGACTAGTAGTAGTTTCCGAAGCACATCTGGATGCATTCTGTAATCTGTGGACCTTCAGAGTGTTGATGAAACACAAAAATTGCATCGGCATTGAATATAATATGCACCATGCTTATTTTTCTCTATGGGAGTAATGTCTTAAACTGTCTACGCTTTGATCGTTCCCTGAAAGACTAGTAGTAACTTCCGTAGCACATCTAGGGGCATTCTGTAATCTGTGGACTTTCAGAGTGTTGATGAAACACAAAAATTGCATCGGCATTTAATACAATAAGCACCATGCAGTCTTTTCTACATGGGAGTAATGTCTAAAACTGTCTACGCTTTGATCGTTCCCTGGAAGACTAGTAGTAGTTTCCGAAGCACATCTGGAGGCATTCTGTAATCTGTGGACCTTCAGAGTGTTGATGAAACACAGAAATTGAATTAGCATTGAACACAATAGGCACCATTCGGAGTTTTCTCCATGGGAGTAATGTCTTAATCTGTCTACGCTTTGATCGTACACTGGAAGACTAGTAGTAGTTTCCGAAGCATATCTGGATCCATTCTGTAGTCTGTGGACCTTCAGGGTGTTGATGAAACACAAAATTTGCATATTCATTGAACACAATAAGCAAAATGCGGACTTTTCTCCATGGGAGTAATGTCATAAACTTTCGACGCTTTGATAGTTCCCTGGAAGACTAGTAGTAGATTTCGAAGCACATGTGGAGGCATTCTGTAATCTGTGGACCTTCAGAGTGTTGATGAAACACAGTAGTTGCATCGGCATTGAACACAATAACCACCATGCGGACTTTTCTCCATGGGAGTAATGTCTTAAACTGTCTACGCTTTGATCGCTCCCTGGAAGACTAGTAGTAGTTTCCGAAGCACATCTGGATGCATTCTGTAAACTGTGGACCTTCAGAGTGTTGATGAAACACAAAAATTGCATCGGCATTGATTACAATAAGCACCATGTGGACTTTTTCCCATGGGAGTAATGTCTTAAACTGTCTAGTCTTTGATCGTTCCCTGGAAGACTAGTAGTAGTTTCCGAAGCACATCTGGATGCATACTGTAATATGTGGACCTTCTGAGTGTTGATGAAACACAAAAATTGCATCGGCATTGAATACAATATGCACCATGCCTACTTTTCTCTATGGGAGTAATGTCTTAAACTGTCTGCGCTTTGATCGTACCCTGAAAGACTAGTAGTAGTTTCCGAATCACATCTAGGGGCATTCTGTAATCTGTGGACTTTCAGACTGTTGATGAAACACAAAAATTGCATCGGCATTTAATACAATAAGCACCATGCAGACTTTTCTACATGGGAGCAATGTCTAAAGCTGTCTACGCTTTGATCGTTCACTGGAAGACTAGTAGTAGTTTCCGAAGCACATCTGGAGGCATTCTGTAATCTGTGGACCTTCAGAGTGTTGATGAAACACAGAAATTGAATTGGCATTGAACACAATAAGCACCATTCGGAGTTTTCTCCATGGGAGTAATGTCTTAATCTGTCTACGCTTCGATCGTACACTGGAAGACTAGTAGTAGTTTCCGAAGCATATCTGGATCCATTCTGCAGTCTGTGGACCTTCAGGGAGTTGATGAATCACAAAATTTGCATCGTCATTGAACACAATAAGCAAAATGCGGACTTTTCTCCATGGGAGTAATGTCTTAAACTGTCGACGCTTTGATAGTTCCCTTTAAGACTAGTAGTAGTTTCCGAAGCACATCTGGATGCATTCTGTATTCTGTGGACCTTCAGAGTGTTGATGAAACACAGAAATTGCATCCGCATTGAACACAATAAGCACCATGCGGACTTTTCTCCATGGGAGTAATGTCTTAAACCGTCTACGCTTTGATCGTTCCCTGGAAGACCAGTAGTAGTTTCCGAAGCACATCTGGAGGCATTCTGTAATCAATGGTGGTTCAGAGTGTTGATGAAACACAAAAATTGCATCGGCATTGAATACAATAAGTACCATGCTTACTTTTCTCCATGGGAGTAATGTCTCAAACTGTCTACGTTTTGATCGTTCCCTGGAAGACCAGTAGTAGTTTCCGAAGCACATCTCTAGGCAGTCTGTAATTTGTGGACCTACAGAGTGTTGATGAAACACATATATTGTTTGGCATTTAATACAATAAATACCATGCAGACTGTCTACGTTTTGATCGTTCCCTGGAAGACTAGTAGTAGTTTCCGAAGCACATCTGGAGGCATTCTGTAATCTGTGGACCTTCAGAGTGTTGATGAAACACAGAAATTTAATTGGCATTGAACACAATAAGCACCATTCGGAGTTTTCTCCATGAGAGTAATGTCTTAAACTGTCTACGCTTTGATCGTTCACTGGAAGACTAGTAGTAGTTTCCGAAGCACATCTGGAGGCATTCAGTAATCTGAGGACCTTCAGAGTGTTGATGAAACACATAAATTCCATCGGCATTGAACACAATAAGCACCATGACGACTTTTCTCCATGGGAGTAATGTCTTAAACTGCCTACGCATTGATCGTTCACTGGAAGACTAGTAGTAGTTTCCGAAGCACATCTGGAGGCATTCTGTAATCTGTGGACCTTCAGAGTGTTGATGAAACACAGAAATTGAATTGGCATTGAACACAATAAGCACCATTCGGAGTTTTCTCCACGGGAGTAATGTCTTAATCTGTCTACGCTTTGATCGTACACTGGAAGACTAGTAGTACTTTCCGAAGCATATCTGGATCCATTCTGTAGTCTGTGGACCTTCAGGGTATTGATGAAACACAAAATTTGCATCGTCAATGAACACACTAAGCACCATGCGGACCTTTCTCCATGGGAGTAATGTCTTAAACTGTCGACGCTTTGATAGTTCCCTGGAAGACTAGTAGTAGATTTCGAAGCACATCTGGAGGCATTCTGATATCTGTGGACCTTCAGAGTGTTGATGAAACACAGAAGTTGCATCGGCATTGAACACAATAACCACAATGCGGACTTTTCTCCGTGGGAGTAATGTCTCAAACTTTCTACGCTTTGATCGTCCCCTGGAAGACCAGTTGTAGTTTCCGTAGCACATCTGGTGGCGTTCTGTAATCTGTGGACCTTCAGAGTGTTAATGAAACACAGAAATAGCATCGGGATTGAATACAACAAGCACCATGCGAAGCACATCTGGAAACATTCTGTAATCTGTGGACCTTCAGAGTGTTGATGAAACACAGACGTTGCATCGGCATTGAACAAAATAAGCACCATGCGGACTTTTCTCTATGGGAGTAATGTCTTAAACTGTCTACGCTTTGATCGTTCCCTCGAAGACTAGTAGTACTTTACAAAGCACATCTGGATGCCTTCTGTAATCTGTGGACTCTCAGAGTGATGATGATACACAAAAATTGCATCGTCATTGATTACAATATACACCATGCGGACTTTTCTCCATGGGAGTAATGTCTTAAACTGTCTACGCTTTGATCGTTCCCTGGAAGACTAGTAGTAGTTTCCGAAGCACATCTGGATGCATTCTGTAATCTGTGGACCTTCAGAGTGTTGATGAAACACAAAAATTGCATCGGCATTGAATATAATATGCACCATGCTTATTTTTCTCTATGGGAGTAATGTCTTAAACTGTCTACGCTTTGATCGTTCCCTGAAAGACTAGTAGTAACTTCCGTAGCACATCTAGGGGCATTCTGTAATCTGTGGACTTTCAGAGTGTTGATGAAACACAAAAATTGCATCGGCATTTAATACAATAAGCACCATGCAGTCTTTTCTACATGGGAGTAATGTCTAAAACTGTCTACGCTTTGATCGTTCCCTGGAAGACTAGTAGTAGTTTCCGAAGCACATCTGGAGGCATTCTGTAATCTGTGGACCTTCAGAGTGTTGATGAAACACAGAAATTGAATTAGCATTGAACACAATAGGCACCATTCGGAGTTTTCTCCATGGGAGTAATGTCTTAATCTGTCTACGCTTTGATCGTACACTGGAAGACTAGTAGTAGTTTCCGAAGCATATCTGGATCCATTCTGTAGTCTGTGGACCTTCAGGGTGTTGATGAAACACAAAATTTGCATATTCATTGAACACAATAAGCAAAATGCGGACTTTTCTCCATGGGAGTAATGTCATAAACTTTCGACGCTTTGATAGTTCCCTGGAAGACTAGTAGTAGATTTCGAAGCACATGTGGAGGCATTCTGTAATCTGTGGACCTTCAGAGTGTTGATGAAACACAGTAGTTGCATCGGCATTGAACACAATAACCACCATGCGGACTTTTCTCCATGGGAGTAATGTCTTAAACTGTCTACGCTTTGATCGCTCCCTGGAAGACTAGTAGTAGTTTCCGAAGCACATCTGGATGCATTCTGTAAACTGTGGACCTTCAGAGTGTTGATGAAACACAAAAATTGCATCGGCATTGATTACAATAAGCACCATGTGGACTTTTTCCCATGGGAGTAATGTCTTAAACTGTCTAGTCTTTGATCGTTCCCTGGAAGACTAGTAGTAGTTTCCGAAGCACATCTGGATGCATACTGTAATATGTGGACCTTCTGAGTGTTGATGAAACACAAAAATTGCATCGGCATTGAATACAATATGCACCATGCCTACTTTTCTCTATGGGAGTAATGTCTTAAACTGTCTGCGCTTTGATCGTACCCTGAAAGACTAGTAGTAGTTTCCGAATCACATCTAGGGGCATTCTGTAATCTGTGGACTTTCAGACTGTTGATGAAACACAAAAATTGCATCGGCATTTAATACAATAAGCACCATGCAGACTTTTCTACATGGGAGCAATGTCTAAAGCTGTCTACGCTTTGATCGTTCACTGGAAGACTAGTAGTAGTTTCCGAAGCACATCTGGAGGCATTCTGTAATCTGTGGACCTTCAGAGTGTTGATGAAACACAGAAATTGAATTGGCATTGAACACAATAAGCACCATTCGGAGTTTTCTCCATGGGAGTAATGTCTTAATCTGTCTACGCTTCGATCGTACACTGGAAGACTAGTAGTAGTTTCCGAAGCATATCTGGATCCATTCTGCAGTCTGTGGACCTTCAGGGAGTTGATGAATCACAAAATTTGCATCGTCATTGAACACAATAAGCAAAATGCGGACTTTTCTCCATGGGAGTAATGTCTTAAACTGTCGACGCTTTGATAGTTCCCTTTAAGACTAGTAGTAGTTTCCGAAGCACATCTGGATGCATTCTGTATTCTGTGGACCTTCAGAGTGTTGATGAAACACAGAAATTGCATCCGCATTGAACACAATAAGCACCATGCGGACTTTTCTCCATGGGAGTAATGTCTTAAACCGTCTACGCTTTGATCGTTCCCTGGAAGACTAGTAGTAGTTTTCGAAGCACATCTGGATGCATTCTGTAATCTGTGGACCTTCAGAGTGTTGATGAAACACAAAAATTGCATCGGCATTAAATACAATATGCACCATGCCTACTTGTCTCTGTGGGAGTAATGTCTTAAACTGTCTACGCGTTGATCGTTCCCTGAAAGACTAGTAGTAGTTTCGGAAGCACATCTGGATGCATTTTGTAATCTGTGGGCTATCAGAGTGATGATGAAACACAAAAATTGCATCGGCATTGATTACAATATACACCATGCGGACTTTTCTCCATGGGAGTAATGTCTTAAATTGTCTACGCTTTGATCGTTCTCTGGAAGACTAGTAGTAGTTTCCGAAGCACATCTGGATGCATTCTGTAATCTGTGGACCTTCAGAGTGTTGATGAAACACAAAAATTGCATCGGCATTGAATACGATATGCACCATGCCTACTTTTCTCTATGGGAGTAATGTCTTAAACTGTCTACGCTTTGATCGTTCCCTGAAAGACTAGTTGTAGTTTCCGAAGCACATCTAGGGGCATTCTGTAATCTGTGGACTTTCAGAGTGTTGATGAAACACAAAAATTGCATCGGCATTTAATACAATAAGCTCCATTCAGACTTTTCTAAATGGGAGTAATGTCTAAAACTGTCTACGCTTTGATCGTTCCCTGGAAGACTAGTAGCAGTTTCCGAAGCACATCTGGAGGCATTCTGTAATCTGTGGACCTTCAGAGTGTTGATGAAACACAGAAATTTAATTGGCATTGAACACAATAAGCACCATTCGGAGTTTCCTCCATGGGAGTAATGGCTTAATCTGTCTACGCTTTGATCGTACACTGGAAGACTAGTAGTAGCTTCCGAAGCATATCTGGATCCATTCTGTAGTCTGTGGACCTTCAGGGTGTTGATGAAACACAAAATTTGCATCGTCATTGAACACAATAAGCAAAATGCGGACTTTTCTAAATGGGAGTAATGTCTTAAACTGTCGACGCTTTGATAGTTCCCTGGAAGACTAGTAGTAGATTTCGAAGCACATCTGGAGGCATTCTGTAATCTGTGGACCTTCAGAGTGTTAATGAAACACAGAAGTTGCATCGGCATTGAACACAATAACCACAATGCGGACTTTTCTCCATGGGAGTAATGTCTCAATCTGTCTACGCTTTGATCGTCCACTGGAAGACCAGTTGTAGTTTCCGTAGCACATCTGGTGGCATTCTGTAATCTGTGGACCTTCAGAGTGTTAATGAAACACAGAAATAGCATCGGGATTGAATACAACAAGCACCATGCGGACTTTTGTCCAAGGGAGTAATGTATCAAACTGTCTACGCATTGATCGTTCCCTGGAAGACCAGTTGTAGTTTCCGCAGCACATCTGGAGGCATTCTGTAACTTGTGGACCTTCAGAGTGTTGATGAAGCACAGAAATTGCTTCGGGATTTAATACAACAATCACCATGCGGAATTTTCTCCATGGGAGTAATGTCTCAAGCAGTCTACGATTTGATCGCTCCCTGGAAGAACAGTAGTAGTTTCCGAAGCACATCTGGAGGCATTCTGTAATCAATGGACGTTCAGAGTGTTGATGAAACACAAAAATGGCATCGGCATTGACTACAATAAGTACCATGCTTACTTTTCTCCATGGGAGTAATGTCTCAAACTGTCTACGTTTTGATCGTTCCCTGGAAGACCAGTAGTAGTTTCCGAAGCACATCTCTAGGCAGTCTGTAATTTGTGGACCTACAGAGTGTTGATGAAACATAAATATTGTTTGGCATTTAATACAATAAATACCATGCAGACTGTCTACGATTTGATCGTTCCCTGGAAGACTAGTAGTAGTTTCCGAAGCACATCTGGAGGCATTCTGTAATCTGTGGACCTTCAGAGTGTTGATGAAACACAGAAATTTAATTGGCATTGAACACAATAAGCACCATTCGGAGTTTTCTCCATGGGAGTAATGTCTTAATCTGTCTAAGCTTTGATCGTACACTGGAAGACTAGTAGTAGTTTCCGAAGCATATCTGGATCCATTCTGTAGTCTGTGGACCTTCATGGTGTTGATGAAACACAAAATTTGCAACGTCATTGAACACAAAAAGCAAAATGTGGACTTTTCTCCATGGGAGTAATGTCTTAAACTGTCGACGCTTTGAGAGTTCCCTGGGTGACTAGTAGTAGATTTCGAAGCACATCTGGAGGCATTCAGTAATCTGTGGACCTTCAGACTGTTGATGAAACACAGAAGTTGCATCGGCATTGAACACAATAAGCACCATGCGGACTTTTCTCCATGAGAGTAATGTCTTAAACTGTCTACGCTTTGATCGTTCACTGGAAGACTAGTAGTAGTTTCCGAAGCACATCTGGAGGCATTCAGTAATCTGAGGACCTTCAGAGTGTTGATGAAACACATAAATTCCATCGGCATTGAACACAATAAGCACCATGACGACTTTTCTCCATGGGAGTAATGTCTTAAACTGCCTACGCATTGATCGTTCACTGGAAGACTAGTAGTAGTTTCCGAAGCACATCTGGAGGCATTCTGTAATCTGTGGACCTTCAGAGTGTTGATGAAACACAGAAATTGAATTGGCATTGAACACAATAAGCACCATTCGGAGTTTTCTCCACGGGAGTAATGTCTTAATCTGTCTACGCTTTGATCGTACGCTGGAAGACTAGTAGTACTTTCCGAAGCATATCTGGATCCATTCTGTAGTCTGTGGACCTTCAGGGTATTGATGAAACACAAAATTTGCATCGTCAATGAACACACTAAGCACCATGCGGACCTTTCTCCATGGGAGTAATGTCTTAAACTGTCGACGCTTTGATAGTTCCCTGGAAGACTAGTAGTAGATTTCGAAGCACATCTGGAGGCATTCTGTAATCTGTGGACCTTCAGAGTGTTGATGAAACACAGAAGTTGCATCGGCATTGAACACAATAACCACAATGCGGACTTTTCTCCGTGGGAGTAATGTCTCAAACTTTCTACGCTTTGATGGTCCCCTGGAAGACCAGTTGTAGTTTCCGTAGCTCATCTGGTGGCATTCTGTAATCTGTGGACCTTCAGAGTGTTAATGAAACACAGAAATAGCATCGGGATTGAATACAACAAGCACCATGCGAAGCACATCTGGAAGCATTCTGTAATCTGTGGACCTTCAGAGTGTTGATGAAACACAGACGTTGCATCGGCATTGAACAAAATAAGCACCATGCGGACTTTTCTCTATGGGAGTAATGTCTTAAACTGTCTACGCTTTGATCGTTCCCTCGAAGACTAGTAGTACTTTACAAAGCACATCTGGATGCATTCTGTAATCTGTAGACTATCAGAGTGATGATGATACACAAAAATTGCAGCGTCATTGATTACAATGTACACCATGCGGACTTTTCTCCATGGGAGTAATGTCTTAAACTGTCTACGCTTTGATCGTTCCCTGGAAGACTAGTAGTAGTTTCCGAAGCACATCTGGATGCATTCTGTAATCTGTGGACCTTCAGAGTGTTGATGAAACACAAAAATTGCATCGGCATTGAATACAATATGCACCATGCCTACTTTTCTCTATGGGAGTAATGTCTTAAACTGTCTACGCTTTGATCGTTCCCTGAAAGACTAGTAGTAGTTTCCGTCGCACATCTAGGGGCATTCTGTAATCTGTGGACTTTCAGATTGTTGATGAAACACAAAAATTGCATCGGCATTTAATACAATAAGCACCATGCAGACTTTTCTACATGGGAGTAATGTCTAAAACTGTCTACGCTTTGATCGTTCCCTCGAAGACTAGTAGTAGTTTCCGAAGCACATCTGGAGGCATTCTGTAATCTGTGGACCTTCAGAGTGTTCATGAAACACAAAAATTGAATTGGCATTGAACACAATAGGCACCATTCGGAGTTTTCTCCATGGGAGTAATGTCTTAATCTGTCTACGCTTTGATCGTACACTGGAAGACTAGTAGTAGTTTCCGAAGCATATCTGGATCCATTCTGTAGTCTGTGGACCTTCAGGGTGTTGATGAAACACAAAATTTGCATATTCATTGAACACAATAAGCAAAATGCGGACTTTTCTCCATGGGAGTAATGTCTTAAACTGTCGACGCTTTGATTGTTCCCTGGAAGACTAGTAGTAGATTTCGAAGCACATGTGGAGGCATTCTGTAATCTGTGGACCTTCAGAGTGTTGATGAAACACAGTAGTTGCATCGGCATTGAACACAATAACCACCATACGGACATTTCTCCATGGGAGTAATGTCTTAAACTGTCTACGCTTTGATCGTTCCCTGGAAGACTAGTAGTAGTTTCCGAAGCACATCTGGATGCATTCTGTAAACTGTGCACCTTCAGAGTGTTGATGAAACACAAAAATTGCATCGGCATTGATTACAATAAGCACCATGTGGACTTTTTCCCATGGGAGTAATGTCTTAAACTGACTAGTCTTTGATCGTTCCCTGGAAGACTAGTAGTAGTTTCCGAAGCACATCTGGATGCATACTGTAATATGTGGACCTTCTGAGTGTTGATGAAACACAAAAATTGCATCGGCATTGAATACAATATGCACCATGCCTACTTTTCTCTATGGGAGTAATGTCTTAAACTGTCTGCGCTTTGATCGTCCCCTGAAAGACTAGTAGTAGTTTCCGAATCACATCTAGGGGCATTCTGTAATCTGTGGACTTTCAGACTGTTGATGAAACACAAAAATTGCATCGGCATTTAATACAATAAGCACCATGCAGACTTTTCTACATGGGAGCAATGTCTAAAACTGTCTACGCTTTGATCGTTCACTGGAAGACTAGTAGTAGTTTCCGAAGCACATCTGGAGGCATTGTGTAATCTGTGGACCTTCAGAGTGTTGATGAAACACAGAAATTTAATTGGCATTGAACACAATAAGCACCATTCGGAGTTTTCTCCATGGGAGTAATGTCTTAATCTGTCTACGCTTCGATCGTACAGTGGAAGACTAGTAGTAGTTTCCGAAGCATATCTGGATCCATTCTGCAGTCTGGGGACCTTCAGGGAGTTGATGAATCACAAAATTTGCATCGTCATTGAACACAATAAGCAAAATGCGGACTTTTCTCCATGGGAGTAATGTCTTAAACTGTCGACGCTTTGATGGTTCCCTTTAAGACTAGTAGTAGTTCCCAAAGCACATCTGGATGCATTCTGTATTCTGTGGACCTTCAGAGTGTTGATGAAACACAGAAATTGCATCCGCATTGAACACAATAAGCACCATGCGGACTTTTCTCTATGGGAGTAATGTCTTAAACTGTCAACGCTTTGATCGTTCCCTGGAAGACTAGTAGTAGTTTCTGAACCACATCTTGATGCATTCTGTAATCTGTGGACCATCAGAGTGTTGATGAAACACAGAAATTGCATCGGCATTGAACCTAATAAGCACCATGCGGACTTTTCTCCATCGGAGTAATGTTTTAAACTGTCTACGCTTTGATCGTTCCCTGGAAGACTAGTAGTACTTTCCGAAGCACATCTGGAGGCATTCTGTAATCTGTGGACCTTCAGAGTGTTGATGAAACACAAAAATAGCATCGGCATTGAACACAATAAGCACAATGAGAACTTTTCTCTATGGGAGTAATGTCTTAAACTGTCTACTCTTTGATCGTTCTCTGGAAGACTAGTAGTAGTTTCCGAAGCACATCTGGAGGCATTCTGTAATCTGTGGACCTTCAGAGTGTTGATGAAACAGAGAAATTGCATCGGCATTGAACAGAATAAGCACCATGCGGACTTTTCTCCATCGGAGTAATGTTTTAAACTGTCTACGCTTTGATCGTTCCCTGGAAGACTAGTAGTAGTTTCCGAAGCACATCTGGATGCATTCTGTAATCTGTGGACCTTCAGGGTGTTGATGAAACACATAAATTCCATCGGCATTGAACACTATAAGCACCTTGAGGACTTTTCTCTATGGAAGTAATGTCTTAAACTGCCTACGCTTTGATCGTTCACTGGAGGACTAGTTGTAGTTTCCGAAGCACATCCGGAGGCATTCTGTAATCTGTGTACCTTCAGAGTGTTGATGAAGCATAGAAATTGAATTGGCATTGAACACAATAAGCACCATTCGGAGTTTTCTCCATGGGAGTAATGTCTTAATCTGTCTTCGCTTTGATCGTACACTGGAAGACTAGTAGTAGTTTCCGAAGCATATCTGTATCCATTCTGTAGTCTGTGGACCTTCAGGGTGTTGATGAAACACAGAAATTGCATCGGCATTGAACAGAATAAGCACCATGCGGACTTTTCACCATCGGAGTAATGTTTTAAACCGTCTACGCTTTGATCGTTCCCTGGATGACTAGTAGTAGTTTCCAAAGCACATCTAGATGCATACTGTAATCTGATGACCTTCAGAGTGTTGATGAGACACAGAAATTGATCGGCATTGAACAGAATAAGCACCATGCGGTCTTTTCTCCATCGGAGTAATGTTTTAAACTGTCTACGCTTTGATCGTTCCCTGGAAGACTAGTAGTAGTTTCCGAAGCACATCTAGATGCATTCTGTAATCTGATGACCTTCAGAGTGTTGATGAAACACAGAAATTGAATCGGGATTGAACACAATAAGCACCATTCGGAGTTTTCTCCACGGGAGTAATGTCTTAATATGTCTACGCTTTGATCGTACACTGGAAGACTAGTAGTAGTTTTCGAAGCATATCTGGATCCATTCTGTAGTCTGTGGACCTTCAGGGTATTGATGAAACACAAAATTTGCATCGTCATTGAACACACTAAGCACCATGCGGACCTTTCTCCAGGGGAGTAATGTCTTAAATTGTCGACGCTTTGATAGTTCCCTGGAAGACTAGTAGTGGATTTCGAAGCCCATCTGGAGGCATTCTGTAATCTGTGGACCTTCAGAGTGTTGATGAAACACAGAAGTTGCATCGGCATTGAACACAATAACCACAATGCGGACTTTTCTCCATGGGAGTAATGTCTCAAACTGTCTACGCTTTGATCGTCCCCTGGAAGACCAGTTGTAGTTTCCGTAGCACATCTGGTGGCATTCTGTAATCTGTGGACCTTCAGAGTGTTAATGAAACACAGAAATAGCATCGGGATTGAATACAACGAGCACCATGCGAAGCACATCTGGAATTATTCTGTAAACTCTGGACCTTCAGAGTGTTGATGAAACAGAGACGTTGCATCGGCATTGAACACAATATGCACCATGCGTCTTTTCTCTATGGGAGTAATGTCTTAAACTGTCTACGCTTTGATCGTTCCCTCGAAGACTAGTAGTACTTTACAAAGCACATCTGGATGCATTCTGTAATCTGTGGACCTTCAGAGTGTTGATGAAACACAAAAATGGCATCGGCATTGAATACAATATGCACCATGCCTACTTTTCTCTGTGGGAGTAATGTCTTAAACTGTCTACGCCTTGATCGTTCCCTGAAAGACTAGTAGTAGTTTCGGAAGCATATCTGGATGCATTCTGTAATCTGTGGACTATCAGAGTGATGATGAAACACAAAAATTGCATCGGCATTGATTACAATATACACCATGCGGACTTTTCTCCATGGGAGTAATGTCTTAAACTGTCTACGCTTTGATCGTTCCCCGGAAGACTAGTACTAGTTTCCGAAGCACATCTGGATGCATTCTGCAATCTGTGGACCTTCAGAGTGTTGATGAAACACAAAAATTGCATCGGCATTGAATACAATATGCACCATGCCTACATTTCTCTATGGGAGTAATGTCTTAAACTGTCTACGCTTTGATCGTTCCCTGAAAGACTAGTAGTAGTTTCCGAAGCACATCTAGGGGCATTCTGTAATCTGTGGACTTTCAGAGTGTTGAAGAAACACAAAAATTGCATCGGCATTTAATACAATAAGCACCATTCAGACTTTTCTACATGGGAGTAATGTCTAAAACTGTCTACGTTTTGATCGTTCCCTGGAAGACTAGTAGTAGTTTCCGAAGCACATCTGGAGGCATTCTGTAATCTGTGGACCTTCAGAGTGTTGATGAAACACAGAAATTGAATTGGCATTGAACACAATAGGCACCATTCGGAGTTTTCTCCATGGGAGTAATGTCTTAATCTGTCTACGCTTTGATCGTACACTGGAAGACTAGTAGTAGTTTCCGAAGCATATCTGGATCCATTCTGTAGTCTGTGGACCTTCAGGGTGTTGATGAAACACAAAATTTGCATCGTCATTGAACACAATAAGCAAAATGCGGACTTTTCTCCATGGCAGAAATGTCTTAAGCTGTCGACGCTTTGATAGTTCCCTGGAAGACTAGTAGTAGATTTCGAAGCACATGTGGAGGCATTCTGTAATCTGTGGACCTTCAGAGTGTTGATGAAACACAGTAGTTGCATCGGCATTGAACACAATAACCACCATGCGGACTTTTCTCCATGGGAGTAATGTCTTAAACTGTCTACGCTTTGATCGTTCCCTGGAAGACTTGTAGTAGTTTCGGAAGCACATGTGGAGGCATTCTGTAATCTGTGGACCTTCACAGTGTTGATGAAACACAGTAGTTGCATCGGCATTGAACACAATAACCACCATGCGGACTTTTCTCCACGGGAGTAATGTCTTAAACTGTCTACGCTTTGATCGTTCCCTGGAAGACTAGTAGTAGTTTCCGAAGCACATCTGGATGCATTCTGTAATCTGTGGACCTTCAGAGTGTTGATGAAACACAAAAATTTCATCGGCATTGATTACAATAAGCACCATGTGGACTTTTCCCCATGGGAGTAATGTCTTAAACTGTCTACGCTTTGAGTGTTCCCTGGAAGACTAGTAGTAGTTTCCGAAGCACATCTGGATGCATACTGTAATATGTGGACCTTCTGAGTGTTGATGAAACACAAAAATTGCATCGGCATTGAACACAATAAGCACCATGCGGACTTTTCTCTATGGGAGTAATGTCTTAAACTGTCTACGCTTTGATCGTTCCCTGGAAGACTAGTAGTAGTATCCGAAGCACATCTAGGGGCATTCTGTAATCTGTGGACTTTCAGAGTGTTGATGAAACACAAAAATTGCATCGGCATTTAATACAATAAGCACCATGCAGAGTTTTCTACATGGGAGCAATGTCTAAAACTGTCTACGCTTTGATCGTTCCCTGGAAGACTAGTAGTAGTTTCCGAAGCACATCTGGAGGCATTCTGTAATCTGTGGACCTTCAGAGTGTTGATGAAACACAGAAATTGAATTGGCATTGAACACAATAAGCACCATTCGGAGTTTTCTCCATGGGAGTAATGTCTTAATCTGTCTACGCTTCGATCGTACACTGGAAGACTAGTAGTAGTTTCCGAAGCATATCTGGATCCATTCTGTAGTCTGTGGACCTTCAGGGTGTTGATGAAACACCAAATTTGCATCGTCATTGAACACAATACGCAAAATGCGGACTTTTCTCCATGGGAGAAATGTCTTAAACTGTCGACGCTTTGATAGTTCCCTTTAAGACTAGTAGTAGTTTCCGAAGCACATCTGGATGCATTCTGTATTCTGTGGACCTTCAGAGTGTTGATGAAACACAGAAATTGCATCCGCATTGAACACAATAAGCACCATGCGGACTTTTCTCTATGGGAGTAATGTCTTAAACTGTCTACGCTTTGATCGTTCGCTGGAAGACTAGTAGTAGTTTCTGAACCACATCTGGATGCATTCTGTATTCTGTGGACCTTCAGAGTGTTGATGAAACACAGAAATTGCATCCGCATTGAACACAATAAGCACCATGCGGACTTTTCTCTATGGGAGTAATGTCTTAAACTGTCTACGCTTTGATCGTTCCCTGGAAGACTAGTAGTAGTTTCTGAACCACATCTGGATGCATTCTGTAATCTGTGGACATTCAGAGTGTTGATGAAACACAGAAATTGCATCGGCATTGAACAGAATAAGCACCATGCGGACTTTTCTCCATCGGAGTAATGTTTTAAACTGTCTACGCTTTGATCGTTCCCTGGAAGACTAGTAGTACTTTCCGAAGCACATCTGGCGGCATTCTGTAATCTGTGGACCTTCAGAGTGTTGATGAAACACAAAAATTGCATCGGCATTGAACACAATAAGCACCATGCGAACTTTTCTCTATGGGAGTAATGTCTTAAACTGTCTACTTTTTGATCGTTCTCTGGAAGACTAGTAGTAGTTTCTGAACCACATCTGGATGCATTCTGTAATCTGTGGACCTTCAGAGTGTTGATGAAACACAGAAATTGCATCGGCATTGAACAGAATAAGCTCCATGCGGACTTTTTTCCATCGGAGTAGTGTTTTAAACTGTCTACGATTTGATCTTTCCCTGGAAGACTAGTAGTGGTTTCCGAAGCACATCTGGATGCATTCTGTAATCTGTGGACCTTCAGAGTGTTGATGAAACACAAAAATTGCATCTGCATTGAACGCAATAAGCACCATGCGGACTTTTCTCCATGGGAGTAATGTCTTAAACTGTCTACGTTTTGATCGTACCCTGGAAGACTAGTAGTAGTTTCCGAAGCACATCTGGAAGCATTCTGTAATCTGTGGACCTTCAGAGTGTTGATGAAACACATAAATTCCATCGGCATTGAACACAATAAGCACCTTGAGGACTTTTCTCCATGGGAGTAATGTCTTAAACTGTCTACGCTTTGATCGTTCCCTGGAAGACTTGTAGTAGTTTCCGAAGCACATGTGGAGGCATTCTGTAATCTGTGGACCTTCAGAGTGTTGATGAAACACAGTAGTTGCATCGTCATTAAACACAATAACCACCATGCGGACTTTTCTCCATGGGAGTAATGTCTTAAACTGTCCACGCTTTGATCGTTCCCTGGAAGACTAGTAGTAGTTTCCGAAGCACATCTAGATGCATTCTGTAATCTGATGACCTTCAGAGTGTTGATGAAACACAGAAATTGAATCGGGATTGAACACAATAAGCACCATTCGGAGTTTTCTCCACGGGAGTAATGTCTTAATATGTCTACGCTTTGATCGTACACTGGAAGACTAGTAGTAGTTTTCGAAGCATATCTGGATCCATTCTGTAGTCTGTGGACCTTCAGGGTATTGATGAAACACAAAATTTGCATCGTCATTGAACACACTAAGCACCATGCGGACCTTTCTCCATGGGAGTAATGTCTTAAACTGTCGACGCTTTGATAGTTCCCTGGAAGACTAGTAGTAGATTTCGAAGCACATCTGGAGGCATTCTGTAATCTGTGGACCTTCAGAGTGTTGATGAAACACAGAAGTTGCATCGGCATTGAACACAATAACCACAACGCGGACTTTTCTCCATGGGAGTAATGTCTCAAACTGTCTACGCTTTGATCGTCCCCTGGAAGACCAGTTGTAGTTTCCGTAGCACATCTGGTGGCATTCTGTAATCTGTGGACCTTCAGAGTGTTAATGAAACACAGAAATAGCATCGGGATTGAATACAACGAGCACCATGCGAAGCACATCTGGAATTATTCTGTAATCTGTGGACCTTCAGAGTGTTGATGAAACAGAGACGTTGCATCGGCATTGAACACAATATGCACCATGCGGTCTTTTCTCTATGGGAGTAATGTCTTAAACTGTCTACGCTTTGATCGTTCCCTCGAAGACTAGTAGTACTTTACAAAGCACATCTGGATGCATTCTGTAATCTGTGGACCTTCAGAGTGTTGATGAAACACAAAAATTGCATCGGCATTGAATACAATATGCACCATGCCTACTTTTCTCTGTGGGAGTAATGTCTTAAACTGTCTACGCCTTGATCGTTCCCTGAAAGACTAGTAGTAGTTTCGGAAGCATATCTGGATGCATTCTGTAATCTGTGGACTATCAGAGTGATGATGAAACACAAAAATTGCATCGGCATTGATTACAATATACACCATGCGGACTTTTCTCCATGGGAGTAATGTCTTAAACTGTCTACGCTTTGATCGTTCCCCGGAAGACTAGTACTAGTTTCCGAAGCACATCTGGATGCATTCTGCAATCTGTGGACCTTCAGAGTGTTGATGAAACACAAAAATTGCATCGGCATTGAATACAATATGCACCATGCCTACATTTCTCTATGGGAGTAATGTCTTAAACTGTCTACGCTTTGATCGTTCCCTGAAAGACTAGTAGTAGTTTCCGAAGCACATCTAGGGGCATTCTGTAATCTGTGGACTTTCAGAGTGTTGAAGAAACACAAAAATTGCATCGGCATTTAATACAATTAGCACCATTCAGACTTTTCTACATGGGAGTAATGTCTAAAACTGTCTACGTTTTGATCGTTCCCTGGAAGACTAGTAGTAGTTTCCGAAGCACATCTGGAGGCATTCTGTAATCTGTGGACCTTCAGAGTGTTGATGAAACACAGAAATTGAATTGGCATTGAACACAATAGGCACCATTCGGAGTTTTCTCCATGGGAGTAATGTCTTAATCTGTCTACGCTTTGATCGTACACTGGAAGACTAGTAGTAGTTTCCGAAGCATATCTGGATCCATTCTGTAGTCTGTGGACCTTCAGGGTGTTGATGAAACACAAAATTTGCACCGTCATTGAACACAATAAGCAAAATGCGGACTTTTCTCCATGGCAGAAATGTCTTAAGCTGTCGACGCTTTGATAGTTCCCTGGAAGACTAGTAGTAGATTTCGAAGCACATGTGGAGGCATTCTGTAATCTGTGGACCTTCAGAGTGTTGATGAAACACAGTAGTTGCATCGGCATTGAACACAATAACCACCATGCGGACTTTTCTCCATGGGAGTAATGTCTTAAACTGTCTACGCTTTGATCGTTCCCTGGAAGACTTGTAGTAGTTTCGGAAGCACATGTGGAGGCATTCTGTAATCTGTGGACCTTCACAGTGTTGATGAAACACAGTAGTTGCATCGGCATTGAACACAATAACCACCATGCGGACTTTTCTCCACGGGAGTAATGTCTTAAACTGTCTACGCTTTGATCGTTCCCTGGAAGACTAGTAGTAGTTTCCGAAGCACATCTGGATGCATTCTGTAATCTGTGGACCTTCAGAGTGTTGATGAAACACAAAAATTGCATCGGCATTGATTACAATAAGCACCATGTGGACTTTTCCCCATGGGAGTAATGTCTTAAACTGTCTACGCTTTGAGTGTTCCCTGGAAGACTAGTAGTAGTTTCCGAAGCACATCTGGATGCATACTGTAATATGTGGACCTTCTGAGTGTTGATGAAACACAAAAATTGCATCGGCATTGAATACAATATGCACCATGCCTACTTTTCTCTATGGGAGTAATGTCTTAAACTGTCTACGCTTTGATCATCCCCCGAAAGACTAGTAGTAGTATCCGAAGCACATCTAGGGGCATTCTGTAATCTGTGGACTTTCAGAGTGTTGATGAAACACAAAAATTGCATCGGCATTTAATACAATAAGCACCATGCAGAGTTTTCTACATGGGAGCAATGTCTAAAACTGTCTACGCTTTGATCGTTCCCTGGAAGACTAGTAGTAGTTTCCGAAGCACATCTGGAGGCATTCTGTAATCTGTGGACCTTCAGAGTGTTGATGAAACACAGAAATTGAATTGGCATTGAACACAATAAGCACCATTCGGAGTTTTCTCCATGGGAGTAATGTCTTAATCTGTCTACGCTTCGATCGTACACTGGAAGACTAGTAGTAGTTTCCGAAGCATATCTGGATCCATTCTGTAGTCTGTGGACCTTCAGGGTGTTGATGAAACACCAAATTTGCATCGTCATTGAACACAATACGCAAAATGCGGACTTTTCTCCATGGGAGAAATGTCTTAAACTGTCGACGCTTTGATAGTTCCCTTTAAGACTAGTAGTAGTTTCCGAAGCACATCTGGATGCATTCTGTATTCTGTGGACCTTCAGAGTGTTGATGAAACACAGAAATTGCATCCGCATTGAACACAATAAGCACCATGCGGACTTTTCTCTATGGGAGTAATGTCTTTAACTGTCTACGCTTTGATCGTTCGCTGGAAGACTAGTAGTAGTTTCTGAACCACATCTGGATGCATTCTGTATTCTGTGGACCTTCAGAGTGTTGATGAAACACAGAAATTGCATCTGCATTGAACGCAATAAGCACCATGCGGACTTTTCTCCATGGGAGTAATGTCTTAAACTGTCTACGTTTTGATCGTACCCTGGAAGACTAGTAGTAGTTTCCGAAGCACATCTGGAAGCATTCTGTAATCTGTGGACCTTCAGAGTGTTGATGAAACACATAAATTCCATCGGCATTGAACACAATAAGCACCTTGAGGACTTTTCTCCATGGGAGTAATGTCTTAAACTGTCTACGCTTTGATCGTTCCCTGGAAGACTTGTAGTAGTTTCCGAAGCACATGTGGAGGCATTCTGTAATCTGTGGACATTCAGAGTGTTGATGAAACACAGTAGTTGCATCGTCATTAAACACAATAACCACCATGCGGACTTTTCTCCATGGGAGTAATGTCTTAAACTGTCCACGCTTTGATCGTTCCCTGGAAGACTAGTAGTAGTTTCCGAAGCACATCTAGATGCATTCTGTAATCTGATGACCTTCAGAGTGTTGATGAAACACAGAAATTGAATCGGGATTGAACACAATAAGCACCATTCGGAGTTTTCTCCACGGGAGTAATGTCTTAATATGTCTACGCTTTGATCGTACACTGGAAGACTAGTAGTAGTTTTCGAAGCATATCTGGATCCATTCTGTAGTCTGTGGACCTTCAGGGTATTGATGAAACACAAAATTTGCATCGTCATTGAACACACTAAGCACCATGCGGACCTTTCTCCATGGGAGTAATGTCTTAAACTGTCGACGCTTTGATAGTTCCCTGGAAGACTAGTAGTAGATTTCGAAGCACATCTGGAGGCATTCTGTAATCTGTGGACCTTCAGAGTGTTGATGAAACACAGAAGTTGCATCGGCATTGAACACAATAACCACAACGCGGACTTTTCTCCATGGGAGTAATGTCTCAAACTGTCTACGCTTTGATCGTCCCCTGGAAGACCAGTTGTAGTTTCCGTAGCACATCTGGTGGCATTCTGTAATCTGTGGACCTTCAGAGTGTTAATGAAACACAGAAATAGCATCGGGATTGAATACAACGAGCACCATGCGAAGCACATCTGGAATTATTCTGTAATCTGTGGACCTTCAGAGTGTTGATGAAACAGAGACGTTGCATCGGCATTGAACACAATATGCACCATGCGGTCTTTTCTCTATGGGAGTAATGTCTTAAACTGTCTACGCTTTGATCGTTCCCTCGAAGACTAGTAGTACTTTACAAAGCACATCTGGATGCATTCTGTAATCTGTGGACCTTCAGAGTGTTGATGAAACACAAAAATTGCATCGGCATTGAATACAATATGCACCATGCCTACTTTTCTCTGTGGGAGTAATGTCTTAAACTGTCTACGCCTTGATCGTTCCCTGAAAGACTAGTAGTAGTTTCGGAAGCATATCTGGATGCATTCTGTAATCTGTGGACTATCAGAGTGATGATGAAACACAAAAATTGCATCGGCATTGATTACAATATACACCATGCGGACTTTTCTCCATGGGAGTAATGTCTTAAACTGTCTACGCTTTGATCGTTTCCCGGAAGACTAGTAGTAGTTTCCGAAGAACATCTGGATGCATTCTGCAATCTGTGGACCTTCAGAGTGTTGATAAAACACAAAAATTGCATCGGCATTGAATACAATATGCACCATGCCTACTTTTCTCTATGGGAGTAATGTCTTAAACTGTCTACGCTTTGATCGTTCCCTGAAAGACTAGTAGTAGTTTCCGAAGCACATCTAGGGGCATTCTGTAATCTGTGGACTTTCAGAGTGTTGAAGAAACACAAAAATTGCATCGGCATTTAATACAATAAGCACCAATCAGACTTTTCTACATGGGAGTAATGTCTAAAACTGTCTACGCTTTGATCGTTCCCTGGAAGACTAGTAGTAGTTTCCGAAGCACATCTGGAGGCATTCTGTAATCTGTGGACCTTCAGAGTGTTGATGAAACACAGAAATTGAATTGGCATTGAACACAATAGGCACCATTCGGAGTTTTCTCCATGGGAGTAATGTCTTAATCTGTCTACGCTTTGATCGTACACTGGAAGACTAGTAGTAGTTTCCGAAGCATATCTGGATCCATTCTGTAGTCTGTGGACCTTCAGGGTGTTGATGAAACACAAAATTTGCATCGTCATTGAACACAATAAGCAAAATGCGGACTTTTCTCCATGGCAGAAATGTCTTAAGCTGTCGACGCTTTGATAGTTCCCTGGAAGACTAGTAGTAGATTTCGAAGCACATGTGGAGGCATTCTGTAATCTGTTGACCTTCAGAGTGTTGATGAAACACAGTAGTTGCATCGGCATTGAACACAATAACCACCATGCGGACTTTTCTCCATGGGAGTAATGTCTTAAACTGTCTACGCTTTGATCGTTCCCTGGAAGACTTGTAGTAGTTTCCGAAGCACATGTGGAGGCATTCTGTAATCTGTGGACCTTCACAGTGTTGATGAAACACAGTAGTTGCATCGGCATTGAACACAATAACCACCATGCGGACTTTTCTCCACGGGAGTAATGTCTTAAACTGTCTACGCTTTGATCGTTCCCTGGAAGACTAGTAGTAGTTTCCGAAGCACATCTGGATGCATTCTGTAATCTGTGGACCTTCAGAGTGTTGATGAAACACAGAAATTGCATCGGCATTGATTACAATAAGCACCATGTGGACTTTTCCCCATGGGAGTAATGTCTTAAACTGTCTACGCTTTGAGTGTTCCCTGGAAGACTAGTAGTAGTTTCCGAAGCACATGTGGATGCATACTGTAATATGTGGACCTTCTGAGTGTTGATGAAACACAAAAATTGCATCGGCATTGAATACAATATGCACCATGCCTACTTTTCTCTATGGGAGTAATGTCTTAAACTGTCTACGCTTTGATCGTCCCCTGAAAGACTAGTAGTAGTATCCGAAGCACATCTAGGGGCATTCTGTAATCTGTGGACTTTCAGAGTGTTGATGAAACACAAAAATTGCATCGTCATTGAACACAATACGCAAAATGCGGACTTTTCTCCATGGGAGAAATGTCTTAAACTGTCGACGCTTTGATAGTTCCCTTTAAGACTAGTAGTAGTTTCCGAAGCACATCTGGATGCATTCTGTATTCTGTGGACCTTCAGAGTGTTGATGAAACACAGAAATTGCATCCGCATTGAACACAATAAGCACCATGCGGACTTTTCTCTATGGGAGTAATGTCTTAAACTGTCTACGCTTTGATCGTTCGCTGGAAGACTAGTAGTAGTTTCTGAACCACATCTGGATGCATTCTGTATTCTGTGGACCCTCAGAGTGTTGATGAAACACAGAAATTGCATCCGCATTGAACACAATAAGCACCATGCGGACTTTTCCCTATGGGAGTAATGTCTTAAACTGTCTACGCTTTGATCGTTCCCTGGAATACTAGTAGTAGTTTCTGAACCACATCTGGATGCATTCTGTAATCTGTGGACCATCAGAGTGTTGATGAAACACAGAAATTGCATCGGTATTGAACAGAATAAGCACCATGCGGACTTTTCTCCATCGGAGTAATTTTTTAAACTGTCTACGCTTTGATCGTTCCCTGGAAGACTAGTAGTACTTTCCGAAGCACATCTGGAGGCATTCTGTAATCTGTGGACCTTCAGAGTGTTGATGAAACACAAAAATTGCATCGGCATTGAACACAATAAGCACCATGCGAACTTTTCTCTATGGGAGTAATGTCTTAAACTGTCTACTTTTTGATCGTTCTCTGGAAGACTAGTAGTAGTTTCTGAACCACATCTGGATGCATTCTGTAATCTGTGGACCTTCAGAGTGTTGATGAAACACAGAAATTGCATCGGCATTGAACAGAATAAGCTCCATGCGGACTTTTCTCCATCGGAGTAATGTTTTAAACTGTCTACGCTTTGATCTTTCCCTGGAAGACTAGTAGTGGTTTCCGAAGCACATCTGGATGCATTCTGTAATCTGTGGACCTTCAGAGTGTTGATGAAACACAAAAATTGCATCGGCATTGATTACAATAAGCACCATGTGGACTTTTCCCCATGGGAGTAATGTCTTAAACTGTGTACGCTTTGATCGTTCCCTGGAAGACTAGTAGTAGTTTCCGAAGCACATCTGGATGCATACTGTAATATGTGGACCTTCTGAGTGTTGATGAAACACAAAAATTGCATCGGCATTGAATACAATATGCACCATGCCTACTTTTCTTTATGGGAGTAATGTCTTAAACTGTCTACGCTTTGATCGTCCCTGAAAGACTAGTAGTAGTTTCCGAAGCACATCTAGGGGCATTCTGTAATCTGTGGACTTTCAGAGTGTTGATGAAACACAAAAATTGCATCGGCATTTAAAACAATAAGCACCATGCAGACTTTTCTACATCGGAGCAATGTCTAAAACTGTCTACGCTTTGATCGTTCCCTGGATGACTAGTAGTAGTTTCCGAAGCACATCTGGAGGCATTCTGTAATCTGTGTACCTTCAGAGTGTTGGTGAAACATAGAAATTGAATTGGCATTGAACACAATAAGCACCATTCGGAGTTTTCTCCATGGGAGCAATGTCTAAAACTGTCAACGCTTTGATCGTTCCCTGGAAGACTAGTAGTAGTTTCCGAAGCACATCTGGAGGCATTCTGTAACCTGTGGACCTTCAGAGTGTTGATGAAACACAGAAATTGCATCGGCATTGAATAGAATAAGCACCATGCGGACTTTTCTCCATCGGAGTAATGTTTTAAACTGTTTACGCTTTGATCGTTCCCTGGAAGACTAGTAGTGGTTTCCGAAGCACATCTGGATGCATTCTGTAATCTGTGGACCTTCAGAGTGTTGATGAAACACAAAAATTGCATCTGCATTGAACGCAATAAGCACCATGCGGACTTTTCTCCATGGGAGTAATGTCTTAAACTGTCTACGTTTTGATCGTACCCTGGAAGACTAGTAGTAGTTTCCGAAGCACATCTGGATGCATTCTGTAATCTGTGGACCTTCAGAGTGTTGATGAAACACAGTAGTTGCATCGGCATTGAACACAATAACCACCATGCGGACTTTTCTCCATGGGAGTAATGTCTTAAACTGTCTACGCTTTGATCGTTCCCTGGAAGACTTGTAGTAGTTTCCGAAGCACATGTGGAGCCATTCTGTAATCTGTGGACCTTCAGAGTGTTGATGAAACACAGTAGTTGCATCGGCAATGAACACAATAACCACCATGCGGACTTTTCTCCATGGGAGTAATGTCTTAAACTGTCTACGCTTTGATCGTTCCCTGGAAGACTAGTAGTAGTTTCCGATGCACATCTGGATGCATTCTGTAATCTGTGGACCTTCAGAGTGTTGATGAAACACAAAAATTGCATCGGCATTGATTACAATAAGCACCATGTGGACTTTTCCCCATGGGAGTAATGTCTTAAACTGTCTACGCTTTGATCGTTCCCTGGAAGACTAGTAGTAGTTTCCGAAGCACATCTGGATGCATACTGTAATATGTGGACCTTCTGAGTGTTGATGAAACACAAAAATTGCACCGGCATTGAATACAATATGCACCATGCCTACTTTTCTCTATGGGAGTAATGTCTTAAACTGTCTACGTTTTGATCGTCCCCTGAAAGACTAGTAGTAGTTTCCGAAGCACATCTAGGGGCATTCTGTAATCTGTGGACTTTCAGAGTGTTGATGAAACACAAACATTGCATCGGCATTTAATACAATAAGCACCATGCAGACTTTTCTACATGGGAGCAATGTCTAAAACTGTCTACGCTTTGATCGTTCCCTGGAAGACTAGTAGTAGTTTCCGAAGCACATCGTGAGGCATTCTGTAATCTGTGGACCTGCAGAGTGTTGATGAAACACAGAAATTGAATTGGCATTGAACACAATAAGCACCATTCGGAGTTTTCTCCATGGGAGTAATGTCTTAATCTGTCTACGCTTCGATCGTACACTGGAAGACTAGTAGTAGTTTCCGAAACATATCTGGATCCATTCTGTAGTCTGTGGACTTCAGGGTGTTGATGAAACACAAAATTTGCATCGTCATTGAACACAATAAGCAAAATGCGGACTTTTCTCCATGGGAGTAATGTCTTAAACTGTCGACGCTTTGATAGTTCCCTTTAAGACTAATAGTAGTTTCCGAAGCACATCTGGATGCATTCTGTATTCTGTGGACCTTCAGAGTGTTGATGAAACACAGAAATTGCATCTGCATTGAACACAATAAGCACCATGCGGACTTTTCTCTATGGGAGTAATGTCTTAAACTGTCTACGCTTTGATCGTCCCCTGGAAGACTAGTAGTAGTTTCTGAACCACATCTGGATGCATTCTGTAATCTGTGGACCTTCGGAGTGTTGATGAAACACAGAAATTGCATCGGCATTGAACAGAATAAGCACCATGCCGACTTTTCTCCATCGGAGTAATGTTTTAAACTGTCTACGCTTTGATCGTTCCCTGGAAGACTAGTAGTAGTTTCCGAAGCACATCTAGATGCATTCTGTAATCTGATGCCCTTCAGAGTGTTGATGAAACACAGAAATTGAATCCGGATTGAACACAATAAGCACCATGCGTACTTTTGTCCATGGGAGTAATGTCTTAAACTGTCGACGCTTTGATCGTTCCCTGGAAGACTAGTAGTTGTTTCCGAAGCACATCTGGATGCATTCTGTAATCTGTGGACCTTCAGAGTGTTGATGAAACACAGAAATTGCATCCGCATTGAACACAATAAGCACAATGCGGACTTTTCTCCATTGGAGTAATATCTTAAACAGCCTACGCTTTGATCGTTCACTGGAGGACTAGTAGTAGTTTCCGAAGCACATGTGGAGGCATTCTGTAATCTGTGGACCCTAAGAGTGTTGATGAAACATAGAAAATGAATTGGCATTGAACACAATAAGCACCATTCGGAGTTTTTTCCACGGGAGTAATGTCTTAAACTGTCTACGTTTTGATCGTCCCCTGAAAGACTAGTAGTAGTTTCCGAAGCACATCTAGGGGCATTCTGTAATCTGTGGACTTTCAGAGTGTTGATGAAACACAAAAATTACATCGGCATTTAATACAATAAGCACCATGCAGACTTTTCTACATGGGAGCAATGTCTAAAACTGTCTACGCTTTGATCGTTCCCTGGAAGACTAGTAGTAGTTTCCGAAGCACATCTGGAGGCATTCTGTAATCTGTGGACCTGCACAGTGTTGATGAAACACAGAAAATGAATTGGCATTGAACACAATAAGCACCATTCGGAGTTTTCTCCATGGGAGTAATGTCTTAATCTGTCTACGCTTCGATCGTACACTGGAAGACTAGTAGTAGTTTCCGAAACATATCTGCATCCATTCTGTAGTCTGTGGACCTTCAGGGTGTTGATGAAACACAAAATTTGCATCGTCATTGAACACAATAAGCAAAATGCGGACTTTTCTCCATGGGCGTAATGTCTTAAACTGTCGACGCTTTGATAGTTCCCTTTAAGACTAGTAGTAGTTTCCGAAGCACATCTGGATGCATTCTGTATTCTGTGGACCTTCAGAGTGTTGATGAAACACAGAAATTGCATCCGCATTGAACACAATAAGCACCATGCGGACTTTTCTCTATGGGAGTAATGTCTTAAACTGTCTACTCTTTGATCGTCCTCTGGAAGACTAGTAGTAGTTTCTGAACCACATCTGGATGCATTCTGTAATCTGTGGACCTTCAGAGTGTTGATGAAACACAGAAATTGCATCGGCATTGAACAGAATAAGCACCATGCGGACTTTTCTCCATCGGAGTAATGTTTTAAACTGTCTACGCGTTGATCGTTCCCTGGAAGACTAGTAGTGGTTTCCGAAGCACATCTGGATGCATTCTGTAATCTGTGGACCTTCAGAGTGATGATGAAACACAAAAATTGCATCTGAATTGAACACAATAAGCACCATGCGGACTTTTCTCCATGGGAGTAATGTCTTAAACTGTCTACGCTTTGATCGTTCCCTGGAAGACTAGTAGTAGTTTCCGAAGCACATCTGGATGCATTCTGTAATCTGTGGACCTTCAGAGTGTTGATGAAACACATAAATTCCATCGGCATTGAACACAATAAGCACCTTGAGGACTTTTCTCTATGGAAGTAATGTCTTAAACTGCCTACGCTTTGATCGTTCACTGGAGGACTAGTTGTAGTTTCCGAAGCACATCTGGAGGCATTCTGTAATCTGTGTACCTTCAGAGTGTTGATGAAACATAGAAATTGAATTGGCATTGAACACAATAAGCACCATTCGGAGTTTTCTCCATGGGAGTAATGTCTTAATCTGTCTTCGCTTTGATCGTACACTGGAAGCCTAGTAGAAGTTTCCGAAGCATATCTGGATCCATTCTGTAGTCTGTGGATCTTCAGGGTGTTGATGAAACACAGAAATTGCATCGGCATTGAACAGAATAAGCACCATGCGGACCTTTCTCCATCGGAGTAATGTTTTAAACTGTCTACGCTTTGATCGTTCCCTGGAAGACTAGTAGTAGTTTCCGAAGCACATCTAGATGCATTCTGTAATCTGATGCCCTTCAGAGTGTTGATGAAACACAGAAATTGAATCCGGATTGAACACAATAAGCACCATGCGTACTTTTGTCCATGGGAGTAATGTCTTAAACTGTCGACGCTTTGATCGTTCCCTGGAAGACTAGTAGTTGTTTCCGAAGCACATCTGGATGCATTCTGTAATCTGTGGACCTTCAGAGTGTTGATGAAACACAGAAATTGCATCCGCATTGAACACAATAAGCACAATGCGGACTTTTCTCCATTGGAGTAATATCTTAAACAGCCTACGCTTTGATCGTTCACTGGAGGACTAGTAGTAGTTTCCGAAGCACATGTGGAGGCATTCTGTAATCTGTGGACCCTAAGAGTGTTGATGAAACATAGAAAATGAATTGGCATTGAACACAATAAGCACCATTCGGAGTTTTTTCCACGGGAGTAATGTCTTAAACTGTCTACGTTTTGATCGTCCCCTGAAAGACTAGTAGTAGTTTCCGAAGCACATCTAGGGGCATTCTGTAATCTGTGGACTTTCAGAGTGTTGATGAAACACAAAAATTACATCGGCATTTAATACAATAAGCACCATGCAGACTTTTCTACATGGGAGCAATGTCTAAAACTGTCTACGCTTTGATCGTTCCCTGGAAGACTAGTAGTAGTTTCCGAAGCACATCTGGAGGCATTCTGTAATCTGTGGACCTGCACAGTGTTGATGAAACACAGAAAATGAATTGGCATTGAACACAATAAGCACCATTCGGAGTTTTCTCCATGGGAGTAATGTCTTAATCTGTCTACGCTTCGATCGTACACTGGAAGACTAGTAGTAGTTTCCGAAACATATCTGCATCCATTCTGTAGTCTGTGGACCTTCAGGGTGTTGATGAAACACAAAATTTGCATCGTCATTGAACACAATAAGCAAAATGCGGACTTTTCTCCATGGGCGTAATGTCTTAAACTGTCGACGCTTTGATAGTTCCCTTTAAGACTAGTAGTAGTTTCCGAAGCACATCTGGATGCATTCTGTATTCTGTGGACCTTCAGAGTGTTGATGAAACACAGAAATTGCATCCGCATTGAACACAATAAGCACCATGCGGACTTTTCTCTATGGGAGTAATGTCTTAAACTGTCTACTCTTTGATCGTCCTCTGGAAGACTAGTAGTAGTTTCTGAACCACATCTGGATGCATTCTGTAATCTGTGGACCTTCAGAGTGTTGATGAAACACAGAAATTGCATCGGCATTGAACAGAATAAGCACCATGCGGACTTTTCTCCATCGGAGTAATGTTTTAAACTGTCTACGCGTTGATCGTTCCCTGGAAGACTAGTAGTGGTTTCCGAAGCACATCTGGATGCATTCTGTAATCTGTGGACCTTCAGAGTGATGATGAAACACAAAAATTGCATCTGAATTGAACACAATAAGCACCATTCGGAGTTTTCTCCATGGGAGTAATGTTTTAATCTGTCTTCGCTTTGATCGTACACTGGAAGCCTAGTAGAAGTTTTTGAAGCATATCTGGATCCATTCTGTAGTCTGTGGACCTTCAGGGTGTTGATGAAACACAGAAATTGCATCGGCATTGAACAGAATAAGCACCATGCGGACTTTTCTCCATCTGAGTAATGTTTTAAACTGTCTACGCTTTGATCGTTCCCTGGATGACTAGTAGTAGTTTCCGAAGCACATCGGGAGGCATTCTGTAATCTGTGGACCTGCAGAGTGTTGATGAAACACAGAAATTGAATTGGCATTGAACACAATAAGCACCATTCGGAGTTTTCTCCATGGGAGTAATGTCTTAATCTGTCTTCGCTTTGATCGTACACTGGAAGCCTAGTAGAAGTTTCCGAAGCATATCTGGATCCATTCTGTAGTCTGTGGACCTTCAGTGTGTTGATGAAACACAGAAATTGAATCGACATTGAACACAATAAGCACCATGTGGACTTTTCTCAATGGGATTAATGTCTTAATTTGTCTACGAGTTGATCGTTCCCCGAAGACTAGTAGTAGATTCCGAAGCACATCTGAAGGCATTCTGTAATCTGTGGACCTTCAGAGGGTTGATGAAACTCAAAATTTGCATCGGCTTTGAACACAATAAGCACCATGCGGACTTTTCTACATGGGATTAATGTCTTAAACTGTCTACGTTTTGATTGTTCACTGGAAGACTAGTAGTAGTTTCCGAAGCACATCTGGAGGCATTCTCTAATCTGTGGACCTTCAGAGTGTTGATGAAACACAGAAATTGCATCGGCATTGTTCACAATAAGCACCATGTGTACTTTCCTCCATGGGAGTAAGGTCTTAAACTGACTACGCTTTGATCGTTCCCTGGAAGACTAGTAGTGCATTTCGAAGCACATCAGGATTCATTCTGTAATCTGTGGACAATCAGAGTGTTGATGAAATACAGAAATTGAATCGGCATTGAACACATTAAGCTCCATGCGGACTTCTCTCCATTAGAGTAATGTCTTAAACTGTTTACGCTTTGATCGATCACTGGAAGACTAGTAGTAGTTTTCGAAGCAAATCTGGAGGCATTCTGTAATCTGTGGACCTTCAGAGTGTTGATGAAACACAGAAATTGCATCGACATTGAACACAATAAGCACCATGCGGACTTTTCTCCATGAGAGTAATGTCTCCAAATGTCTACGCTTTGATCGATAACAGGAAGACTAGTAGTCGCTTCTGAAGCACATCTGGATGCATTCTGTAATCTGTGGACCTTCAGAGTGTTAATGAAACACAAAAATTGCATCGGCATTAAACACAATAAGCATCATGCGGACTTTTCTCCATGGGAATAATGTCTCAAACTGTCTACGCTTTGATCGTTTCCCGAAGTCTAGTAGTAGTTTCCGAAGCACATCTGGATGCATTCTGTAATCTGTGGACCTTCAGAGTGTTGATGAAACACAAAAATTGCATCGGTATTGAAGACAATAAGCACCCTGCGGACTTTTCTCCATGGTAGGAATGTCTTAAAGTGTCTACGCTTTGATCGTACCCTGGAAGACTAATAGTAGTTTCCGAAACACATCAGGAGGCAATCTGTAAACTGTGGACCTTCAGAGTGTTGATGAAACACAGAAACTGAATAGACATTGAATACAATAAGCACCATGCGGACTTTTCTCCATGGGAGTAATGTCTTAAAGTGTCTACTCTTCGATCGTACCCTGGAAGACTAGTAGTAGTTTCCGAAACACATCAGGAGGCAATCTGTAAACTGTGGACCTTCAGAGTGTTGATGAAACACAGCAATTGAATCGACATTGAACACAATACGCACCTTGTGGACTTTTCTCAATGGGAGTAATGTCTTAAACTGTCTACGAGTTGATCGTTCCCCGAAGACTAGTAGTAGTTTCCGAAGCACATCTGAAGGCATTCTGTAATCTGTGGACCTTCAGAGGGTTGATGAAACACAAAAATTGCATCGGCTTTGAACACAATAAGCACCATGTGGACTTTTCTACATGGGAGTAATATCTTAAAATGTCTACGTTTTGATCGTTCACTGGAAGACTAGTAGTAGTTTCCGAAGCACATCTGGAGGCATTTTCTAATCTGCGGACCTTCAGAGTGTTGATGAAACACAGAAATTGCATCGGCATTGTTCACAATAAGCACCATGCGTACTTTTCTCCATGGGAGTAAGGTCTTAAACTGACTACGCTTTGATCGTTCCCTGGAAGACTAGTAGTGGTTTTCGAAGCACATCAGGATTCATTCTGTAATCTGTGGACCCTCAGAGTGTTGATGAAATACAGAAATTGAATCGGTATTGAACACATTAAGCTCCATGCGGATTTCTCTCCATTGGAGTAATGTCTTAAACTGTCTACGCTTTGATCGATCACTGGAAGACTAGTAGTAGTTTTCGAAGCACATCTGGAAGCATTCTGTAATCTGTGGACCTTCAGAGTGTTGATGAAACACAGAAATTGAATCGGCATTGAACACAATAAGCATAATGCGGACTTTTCTCCATGAGAGTAATGTCTCCAACTGTCTACGCTTTGATCGATAACAGGAAGACTAGTAGTAGTTTCTAAAGCACATCTGGATGCATTCTGTAATCTGTGGACCTTCAGAGTGTTGATGAAACACAGAAATTGCATCGGCATCGAACACAATAAGCACCATGCGGACATTTCTCCATAAGAGTAATGTCTTATACTGTCTACGCTTTGATCGTACACTGGAAGACTAGTAGTAGTTTCCGAAGCACATCTGGAGGCATTCTGTAATCTGTGGACCTTCAGAGTGTTGATGAAACACAGAAATTGATACGGCATATAACACAATAAGCACCATGCGGACTTTTCTCCATGAGAGTAATGTCTTAAACTGTGTACGCTTTGATCGTTCACTGGAAGACTAGTAGTAGTTTCCGAAGCACATCTGGAGGCATTCTGTAATCTGTGGACATTCAGAGTGTTGATGAAACACAGAAATTGCATCGGCATTGAACACAATAAGCACCATGCGTACTTTTCTCCATGGGAGTAATGTCTTAAGCTGTCTACGATTTGATCGCTCCCTGGAAGACTAGTAGTTGTTTCCGAAGCACATCTGGATGCATTCTGTAATCTGTGGACCTTCAGAGTGTTAATGAAACACAAAAATTGCATCGGCATTGAACACAATAAGCATCATGCGGACTTTTCTCCATGGTAGGAATGTCTCAAACTGTCTACGCTTTGATCGTTCCCCGAAGACTAGTAGTAGTTTCCGAAGCACATCTGGAGGCATTCGTTACTCCGTGGACTTTCAGAGTGTTGATGAAACACAGAGATTGCATCGGCATTGAACACAATAAGCACCATGCGGACTTTTTTAAATGGGAGTAATGTCTTAAACTGTCTACGCTTTGATCGTACACTGGAAGACTAGTAGTAGTTTCCGAAGCACATCTGGAGGCATTCTGTAATCTGTGGACCTTCAGAGTATTGATGAAACACAGAAATTGAATCGGCATTGAATACAATAAGCAAAATGCGGAATTTTCTCCATGAGAGTAATGTCTTACACTGTCGACGCTTTGATCGTTCACTGGAATACTAGTAGTAGTTTCCGAAGCACATCTGGAGGCATTCTGTAATCTGTGGACATTCAGAGTGTTGATGAAACACAGAAATTGCATCGGCATTGAACACAATAAGCACCATGCGTACTTTTCTCCATGGGAGTAATGTCTTAAGCTGTCTACGATTTGATCGCTCCCTGGAAGACTAGTAGTTGTTTCCGAAGCACATCTGGATGCATTCTGTAATCTGTGGACCTTCAGAGTGTTAATGAAACACAAAAATTGCATCGGCATTGAACACAATAAGCATCATGCGGACTTTTCTCCATGGTAGGAATGTCTCAAACTGTCTACGCTTTGATCGTTCCCCGAAGACTAGTAGTAGTTTCCGAAGCACATCTGGATGCATTCTGTAATCTGTGGACCTTCAGAGTGTTCATGAAACACAAAAAAAGCATCGGTATTGAAGACAATAAGCACCCTGCGGACTTTTCTCCATGGTAGGAATGTCTTAAAGTGTCTACGCTTTGATCGTACCCTGGAAGACTAGTAGTAGTTTCCGAAACACATCAGGAGGCAATCTGTAAACTGTGGACCTTCAGAGTGTTGATGAAAGCCAGAAATTGAATAGGCATTGATTACAATAAGCACCATGCGGACTTTTCTCAATGGGAGTAATGTCTTAAACTGTCTATGTTTGATCGTTCCCTGGAAGACTAGTAGTAGTTTCCGAAGCACATCTGGTGGCATTATGTAATCTGTGGAACTTCAGAGTGTTGATGAAACACAGAAATTGAATCTGCATTGAATACAATAAGCACCATGCGGACTTTTCTCCATGGGTGTAGTGTCTTAAACTGTCTATGTTTGATCGTTCCCTGGAAGACTAGTAGTAGTTTCCGAAGCACATCTGGAGGCATTATGTAATCTGTGGACCTTCAGAGTGTTGATGAAACACAGAAATTGCATCGGCATTGAACACAATAAGCACCATGCGTACTTTTCTCCATGGGAGTAATGTCTTAAACTGTCTACGTTTTGATCGCTCCCTGGAAGACTAGTAGTTGTTTCCGAAGCACATCTGGATGCATTCTGTAATCTGTGGACATTCAGAGTGTTAATGAAACACAAAAACTGCATCGGCATTGAACACAATAAGCACCATGCGGTCTTTTCTCCATGGGAGTAATGTCTTAAACTGTCTATGGTTTGATCGTTCCCTGGAAGACTAGTAGTAGTTTCCGAAGCACATCTGGAGGCATACGTTACTCCGTGGACCTTCAGAGTGTTGATAAAACACAGAGATTGCATCGGCATTGAACACAATAAGCACCATGCGGACTTTTTTAAATGGGAGTAATGTCTTAAACTGTCTACGCTTTGATCGTACACTGGAAGACTAGTAGTAGTTTCCGAAGCACATCTGGAGGCATTCTGTAATCTGTGGACCTTCAGAGTGTTGATGAAACACAGAAATTGAATCGGCATTGAATACAATAAGCAAAATGCGGAATTTTCTCCATGAGAGTAATGTCTTACACTGTAGACGCTTTGATCGTTCACTGGAATACTAGTAGTAGTTTCCGAAGCACATCTGGAGGCATTCTGTAATCTGTGGACATTCAGAGTGTTGATGAAACACAGAAATTGCATCGGCATTGAACACAATAAGCACCATGCGTACTTTTCTCCATGGGAGTAATGTCTTAAGCTGTCTACGATTTGACCGCTCCCTGGAAGACTAGTAGTTTTTTCCGAAGCACATCTGGATGCATTCTGTAATCTGTGGACCTTCAGAGTGTTAATGAAACACAAAAATTGCATCGGCATTGAACACAATAAGCATCATGCGGACTTTTCTCCATGGTAGGAATGTCTCAAACTGTCTACGCTTTGATCGTTCCCCGAAGACTAGTAGTAGTTTCCGAAGCACATCTGGATGCATTCTGTAATCTGTGGACCTTCAGAGTGTTCATGAAACACAAAAAAAGCATCGGTATTGAAGACAATAAGCACCCTGCGGACTTTTCTCCATGGTAGGAATGTCTTAAAGTGTCTACGCTTTGATCGTACCCTGGAAGACTAGTAGTAGCTTCCGAAACACATCAGGAGGCAATCTGTAAACTGTGGACCTTCAGAGTGTTGATGAAAGCCAGAAATTGAATAGGCATTGATTACAATAAGCACCATGCGGACTTTTCTCCATGGGAGTAATGTCTTAAACTGTCTATGTTTGATCGTTCCCTGGAAGACTAGTAGTAGTTTCCGAAGCACATCTGGTGGCATTATGTAATCTGTGGAACTTCAGAGTGTTGATGAAACACAGAAATTGAATCTGCATTGAATACAATAAGCACCATGCGGACTTTTCTCCATGGGTGTAGTGTCTTAAACTGTCTATGTTTGATCGTTCCCTGGAAGACTAGTAGTAGTTTCCGAAGCACATCTGGAGGCATTATGTAATCTGTGGACCTTCAGAGTGTTGATGAAACACAGAAATTGCATCGGCATTGAACACAATAAGCACCATGCGTACTTTTCTCCATGGGAGTAATGTCTTAAACTGTCTACGTTTTGATCGCTCCCTGGAAGACTAGTAGTTGTTTCCGAAGCACATCTGGATGCATTCTGTAATCTGTGGACATTCAGAGTGTTAATGAAACACAAAAACTGCATCGGCATTGAACACAATAAGCACCATGCGGTCTTTTCTCCATGGGAGTAATGTCTTAAACTGTCTATGCTTTGATCGTTCCCTGGAAGACTAGTAGTAGTTTCCGAAGCACATCTGGAGGCATTCGTTACTCCGTGGACCTTCAGAGTGTTGATAACACACAGAGATTGCATCGGCATTGAACACAATAAGCACCATGCGGACTTTTTTAAATGGGAGTAATGTCTTAAACTGTCTACGCTTTGATCGTACACTGGAAGACTAGTAGTAGTTTCCGAAGCACATCTGGAGGCATTCTGTAATCTGTGGACCTTCAGAGTGTTGATGAAACACAGAAATTGAATCGGCATTGAATACAATAAGCAAAATGCGGAATTTTCTCCATGAGAGTAATGTCTTACACTGTAGACGCTTTGATCGTTCACTGGAATACTAGTAGTAGTTTCCGAAGCACATCTGGAGGCATTCTGTAATCTGTGGACATTCAGAGTGTTGATGAAACACAGAAATTGCATCGGCATTGAACACAATAAGCACCATGCGTACTTTTCTCCATGGGAGTAATGTCTTAAGCTGTCTACGATTTGACCGCTCCCTGGAAGACTAGTAGTTGTTTCCGAAGCACATCTGGATGCATTCTGTAATCTGTGGACCTTTAGAGTGTTAATGAAACACAAAAATTGCATCGGCATTGAACACAATAAGCATCATGCGGACTTTTCTCCATGGTAGGAATGTCTCAAACTGTCTACGCTTTGATCGTTCCCCGAAGACTAGTAGTAGTTTCCGAAGCACATCTGGATGCATTCTGTAATCTGTGGACCTTCAGAGTGTTCATGAAACACAAAAAAAGCATCGGTATTGAAGACAATAAGCACCCTGCGGACTTTTCTCCATGGTAGGAATGTCTTAAAGTGTCTACGCTTTGATCGTACCCTGGAAGACTAGTAGTAGTTTCCGAAACACATCAGGTTGCAATCTGTAACTGTGGACCTTCAGAGTGTTGATGAAACACAAAAACTGCATCGGCATTGAACACAGTAAGCATCGTGCGGACTTTTCTCCATGGGAGGAATGTCTCAAACTGTCTACGCTTTTGATCGTCCTCGAAGACTAATAGTAGTTTCCGAAGCACATCTGGATGCATTCTGTAATCTGTGGACCTTCAGAGTGTTGATGAAACACAAAAATTGCATCGGTATTGAAGACAATAAGCACCCTGCGGACTTTTCTCCATGGTAGGAATGTCTTAAAGTGTCTACGCTTTGATCGTACCCTGGAAGACTAGTAGTAGTGTCCGAAACACATGAGGAGGCAATCTGTAAACTGTGGACCTTCAGAGTGTTGATGAAAGACAGAAATTGAATAGGCATTGATTACAATAAGCACCATGCGGACTTTTCTCCATGGGAGTAATGTCTTAAACTGTCTATGTTTGATCGTTCCCTGGAAGACTAGTACTAGTTTCCGAAGCACATCTGGTGGCATTATGTAATCTGTGGAACTTCAGAGTGTTGATGAAACACAGAAATTGAATCTGCATTGAATACAATAAGCACCATGCGGACTTTTCTCCATGGGTGTAGTTTCTTAAACTGTCTATGTTTGATCGTTCCCTGGAAGACTAGTAGTAGTTTCCGAAGCACATCTGGAGGCATTATGTAATCTGTGGACCTTCAGAGTGTTGATGAAACACAGAAATTGCATCGGCATTGAACACAATAAGCATCATGCGTACTTTTCTCCATGGGAGTAATGTCTTAAACTGTCTACGTTTTGATCGCTCCCTGGAAGACTAGTAGTTGTTTTCGAAGCACATCTGGATGCATTCTGTAATCTGTGGACATTCAGAGTGTTAATGAAACACAAAAACTGCATCGGCATTGAACACAATAAGCATCGTGCGGACTTTTCTCCATGGGAGGAATGTCTCAAACTGTCTACGCTTTGATCGTCCTCGAAGACTAATAGTAGTTTCCGAAGCACATCTGGATGCATTCTGTAATCTGTGGACCTTCAGAGTGTTGATGAATCACAGAAATAGAATCGACATTGAACACAATAAGCACCTTGTGGACTTTTCTCAATGGTAGTAATGTCTTAAACTGTCAACGAGTTGATCGTTGCCCGAAGACTAGTAGTAGTTTCCGAAGCACATCTGAAGGCATTCTGTAATCTGTGGACCTTCAGAGGGTTGATGAAACACAAAAATTGCATCGGCTTTGAACACAATAAGCACCATGCGTACTTTTCTACATGGGAGTAATGTCTTAAACTGTCTACGTCTTGATCGTTCACTGGAAGACTAGTATTAGTTTCCGAAGCACATCTGAAGGCATTCTCTAATCTGCGGACTTTCAGAGTGTTGATGAAACACAGAAATTGCATCGGCATTGTTCACAATAAGCACCATGCGTACTTTTCTCCATGGGAGTAAGGACTTAAACTGACTACGCTTTGATCGTTCCCTGGAAGACTAGTAGTGGTTTTCGAAGCACATCAGGATTCATTCTGTAATCTGTGGACCGTCAGAGTGTAGATGAAATACAGAAATTGAATCGGCATTGAACACATTAAGCTCCATGCGGACTTCTCTCCATTGGAGTAATGTCTTAAACTGTCTACGCTTTGATCGATCACTGGAAGACTAGTAGTAGTTTTCGAAGCACATCTGGATGCATTCTGTAATCAGTGGACCTTCAGAGTGTTGATGAAACACAGAAATTGAATCGGCATTGAACACAATAAGCACCATGCGGACTTTTCTCCATGAGAGTAATGTCTCCAACTGTCTACGCTTTGATCGATAACAGGAAGACTAGTAGTAGTTTCTAAAGCACATCTGGATGCATTCTGTAATCTGTGGACCTTCAGAGTGTTGATGAAACACAGAAATTGAATCGTCATTGAATACAATAAGCACCATGCGGACTTTTCTCCATGGGAGTAACGTCTTAAACTGTCTATGTTTGATCGTTCCCTGGAAGACTAGTAGTAGTTTCCGAAACACATCTGGAGGCAATATGTAATCTGTGGAACTTCAGAGTGTTGATGAAACAAAGAAATTGCATCGGCATTGAACGCAATAAACACCACTCGGACTTTTCTCCATGGGAGTAATGTCTTAAACTGTCTATGTTTGATCGTTCCCTGGAAGACTAGTAGTAGTTTCCGAAGCACATCTGGAGGCATTATGTAATCTGTGGAACTTCAGAGTGTTGATGAAACACAGAAATTGCATCGACATTGAACACAATAAGCACCATGTGGACTTTTCTCCATGGGACTAATATCTTAAACTGTCTACGCTTTGATCGTTCACTGGAAGACTAGTAGTAGTTTCCGAAGTACATCTGGAGGCATTCTGTAATCTGTGGACCTTCAGAGTGTTGATGAAACACAGAAATTGCATCGGCATTGAACACAATAAGCACCATGCGGACATTTCTCCATAAGAGTAATGTCTTATACTGTCTACGCTTTGATCGTACACTGGAAGACTAGTAGTAGTTTCCGAAGCACATCTGGAGGCATTCTGTAATCTGTGGACCTGCAGAGTGTTGATGAAACACAGAAATTGAATCGGCATATAACCCAATAAGCACCATACGGACTTCTCTAAATGAGAGTAATGTCTTAAACTGTGTACGCTTTGATCGTTCACTGGAAGACTAGTAGTAGTTTCCGAAGCAAATCTGGAGGCATTCTGTAATCTGTGGACCTTCAGAGTGTTGATGAAACACAAAAATTGCATCGGCATTGAACAGAATAAACACCATGCGGACTTTTCTCCATGGGAGTAATGTCTTAAACTGTCTGCGCTTTGATCGTTCACTGGAAGACTAGTAGTAGTTTCCGAAGCACATCTGGAGGCATTCTGTAATCTGTGGACCTTCAGAGTGTTGATGAAACACAGAAATTGCATTGGCATTGAACACAATAAGCACCATGCGTACTTTTCTCCATGGGAGTAATGTCTTAAACTGTCTACGATTTGATCGCTTCCTGGAAGACTAGTAGCTGTTTCCGAAGCACATCTGGATGTATTCTGTAATCTGTAGACCTTCAGAGTGTTGATGAAACACATAAATTGCATCGGCATTGAACACAATAAGCACCATGCGGACTTTTCCCCATGAGAGTAATGTCTCCAACTGCCTACGCTTTGATCGTTCACTGGAAGACTAGTACCAGTTTCCGAAGCACATCTGTAGGCATTCTGCATCAGTGGACCTTCAGAGTGTTGATGAACCAAAGAAATTGCATCGGCATTGAACACAATATGCACCATGCGGACTTTTCTCCGTGGGAGTAGTGTCTTAAACTGTCTTCGCTTTGATCGTTCCCTGGAAGACTAGTAGTAGTTTCCGAAGCACATCTGGATGCATTCTGTACTCTGTGGACCTTCAGAGTGTTGATGAAACACAGAGATTGCATCGGCATTGAACACAATAAGCACCATGCGGACTTTTTTAAATGGGAGTAATGTCTTAAACTGTCTACGCTTTGATCGTACACTGGAAGACTAGTAGTAGTTTCCGAAGCACATCTGGAGGCAATCTGTAATCTGTGGACCTTCAGAGTGTTGATGAAACACAAAAATCACAATAGGCATTGAACAGAATAAGCACCATGCGGACTTTTCTCCATGGGAGTAATGTCTTCAACTGTCTACGCTTTGATCGTACACTGGAAGACTAGTAGTAGTTTCCGAAGCACATCTGTTGGCTTTCTGCAATCTATGGACCTTCAGAGTGTTGATGAAACACAGAAATTGAATCGGCATATAACACAATAAACAAAATGCGGAATTTTCTCCATGAGAGTAATGTCTTAAACTGTGTACGCTTTGATCGTTCACTGGAAGACTAGTAGTAGTTTCCGAAGCACATCTGGAGGCATTCTGTAATCTGTGGACCTTCAGAGTGTTGATGAAACACAGAAATTGCATCGGCATTGAACACAATAAGCACCATGCATACTTTTCTCCATGGGAGTAATGTCTTAAACTGTCTACGATTTGATCGCTTCCTGGAAGACTAGTAGCTGTTTCCCAAGCACATCTGGATGCATTATGTAATCTGTGGAACTGCAGAGTGTTGATGAAACACAGAAATTGAATCGACATTGAACACAATAAGCACCATGTGGACTTTTCTCCATGGGAGTAGTGTCTTAAACTGTCTATGTTTGATCGTTCCCTTGAAGACTAGTAGTAGTTTCCGAAGCACATCTGTAGGCATTATGTAATCTGTGGAACTTCAGAGTGTTGATGAAACACAGAAATTGCATCGACATTGAACACAATAAGCACCATGCGTACTTTTCTCCATGGGAGTAATGTCTTAAACTGTCGACGCTTTGATCGTTCCCAGGAAGACTAGTGGCACTTTCCGAAGCACATCTGGAGGCATTATGTAATCTGTGGAACTTCAGAGTGTTGATGAAACACAGAAATTGAATCGACATTGAACACAATAAGCACCATGTGGACTTTTCTCAATGGGAGTAATGTCTTAAACTGTCTACGAGTTGATCGTTCCCCGAAGACTAGTAGTAGTTTCCGAAGGACATCTGAAGGCATTCTGTAATCTGTGCACCTTCAGAGGTTTGATGAACACAAAAATTGCATCGGCTTTGAACACAATAAGCACCATGCGGACTTTTCTACATGGGAGTAATGTCTTAAACTGTCTACGTTTTGATCGTTCACTGGAAGACTAGTAGTAGTTTCCGAAGCACATCTGGAGGCATTCTCTAATCTGTGGACCTTCAGAGTGTTGATGAAACACAGAAATTGCATCGGCATTGTTCACAATAAGCACCATGCGTACTTTTCTCCATGGGAGTAAGGTCTTAAACTGACTACGCTTTGATCGTTCCCTGGAAGACTAGTAGTGCATTTCGAAGCACATCAGGATTCATTCTGTAATCTGTGGACAATCAGAGTGTTGATGAAATACAGAAATTGAATCGGCATTGAACACATTAAGCTCCATGCAGACTTCTCTCCATTGGAGTAATGTCTTAAACTGTTTACGCTTTGATCGATCACTGGAAGACTAGTAGTAGTTTTCGAAGCAAATCTGGAGGCATTCGGTAATCTGTGGACCTTCAGAGTGTTGATGAAACACAGAAATTGCATCGACATTGAACACAATAAGCAAAATGCGGACTTTTCTCCATGAGAGTAATGTCTTATACTGTCGACGCATTGATCGTTCACTGGAATACTAGTAGTAGTTTCCGAAGCACATCTGGAGGCATTCTGTAATCTGTGGACCTTCAGAGTGTTGATGAAACACAGAAATTGCATCGGCATTGAACACAATAAGCACCATGCGTACTTTTCTCCATGGGAGTAATGTCTTAAACTGTCTACGATTTGATCGCTCTCTGGAAGACTAGTAGTTGTTTCCGAAGCACATCTGGATGCATTCTGTAATCTGTGGATCTTCAGAGTGTTAATGAAACCCAAAGTTGCATCGGCATTGAACACAATAAGCATCATGCGGACTTTTCTCCATGGGAGGAATGTCTCAAACTGTCTACGCTTTGATCGTTCCCCGAAGTCTAGTAGTAGTTTCCCTAGCACATCTGGATGCATTCTGTAATCTGTGGACCTTCAGAGTGTTGATGAAACACAAAAATTGCATCGGTATTGAAGACAATAAGCACCCTGCGGACTTTTCTCCATGGTAGGAATGTCTTAAAGTGTCTACGCTTTGATCGTACCCTGGAAGACTAGTAGTAGTTTCCGAACTACATCAGGAGGCAATCTGTAAACTGTGGACCTTCAGAGTGTTGATGAAACACAGAAATTGAATAGACATTGAATACAAAAGCACCATGCGGACTTTTCTCCATGGGAGTAATGTCTTAAAGTGTCTATGCTTTGATCGTACCCTGGAAGACTAGTAGTAGTTTCCGAAACACATCAGGAGGCAATCTGTAAACTGTGGACCTTCAGAGTGTTGATGAAACACAGAAATTGAATCGACATTGAACACAATAAGCACCTTGTGGACTTTTCTCAATGGGAGTAATGTCTTAAACTGTCTACGAGTTTATCGTTCCCCGAAGACTAGTAGTAGTTTACGAAGCAGATCTGAAGGCATTCTGTAATCTGTGGACCTTCAGAGGGTTGATGAAACACAAAAATTGCATCGGCTTTGAACACAATAAGCACCATGCGGACTTTTCTACATGGGAGTAATATCTTAAACTGTCTACGTTTTGATCGTTCACTGGCAGACTAGTAGTAGTTTCCGAAGCACATCTGGAGGCATTTTCTAATCTGTGGACCTTAAGAGTGTTGATGAAACACAGAAATTGAATCGGCATTGAACACAATAAGCACCATGCGGACTTTTCTCCATGAGAGTAATGTCTCCAACTGTCTACGCTTTGATCGATAACAGGAAGACTAGTAGTAGTTTCTGAAGTACATCTGGAGGCATTCTGTAATCTGTGGACCTTCAGAGTGTTCATGAAACACAGAAATTGCATCGGCATTGAACGCAATAAGCACCATGCGGACTTTTCTCCATGGGAGTAATGTCTTAAACTGTCTACGCTTTGATCGTTCACTGGAAGACTAGTAGTAGTTTCCGAAGTACATCTGGAGGCATTCTGTAATCTGTGGACCTTCAGAGTGTTGATGAAACACAGAAATTGCATCGGCATTGAACACAATAAGCACCATGCGGACATTTCTCCATAAGAGTAATGTCTTATACTGTCTACGATTTGATCGTACTCTGGAAGACTAGTAGTAGTTTCCGAAGCACATCTGAAGGCATTCTCTAATCTGTGGACCTTCAGAGTGTTGATGAAACACAGAAATTGCATCGGCATTGTTCACAATAAGCACCATGCGTACTTTTCTCCATGGGAGTAAGGTCTTAAATTGACTACGCTTTGATCGTTCCCTGGAAGACTAGTAGTGGTTTTCGAAGCACATCAGGATTCATTCTGTAATCTGTGGACCCTCAGGGTGTTGATGAAATACAGAAATTGAATCGGCATTGAACACATTAAGCTCCATGCGGACTTCTCTCCATTGGAGTAATATCTTAAACTGTCTACGCTTTGATCGTTCACTGGAAGACTAGTAGTAGTTTCCGAAGTACATCTGGAGGCATTCTGTAATCTGTGGACCTTCAGAGTGTTGATGAAACACAGAAATTGCATCGGCATTGAACACAATAAGCACCATGCGGACATTTCTTCATAAGAGTAATGTCTTATACTGTCTACGCTTTGATCGTACACTGGAAGACTAGTAGTAGTTTCCGAAGCACATCTGGAGGCATTCTGTAATCTGTGGACCTTCAGAGTGTTGATGAAACACAGAAATTGAATCGGCATATAACACAATAAGCACCATGCGGACTTTTCTCCATGAGAGTAATGTCTTAAACTGTGTACGATTTGATCGTTCACTGGAAGACTAGTAGTAGTTTCTGAAGCACATCTGGAGGCATTCTGCAATCTGTGGACCTTCAGAGCGTTGATGAAACACAGAAATTGCATCGGCATTGAACCCAATAAGCACCATGCGAACTTTTCTCCATGGGAGTAATGTCTTAAACTGTCTATGCTTTGATCGTTCCCTGGAAGACTAGTAGTAGTTTCCGAAGCACATCTGGATGCATTCTGTAATCTGTGGACCTTCAGAGTGTTGATGAAACACAAAAATTGCATCGGTATTGAAGACAATAAGCACCCTGCGGACTTTTCTCCATGGTAGGAATGACTTAAAGTGTCTACGCTTTGATCGTACACTGGAAGACTAGTAGTAGTTTCCGAAACACATCAGGAAGCAATCTGTAAACTGTGGACCTTCAGAGTGTTGATGAAACACAGAAATTGAATCGGCATTGAATACAATAAGCACCATGCGGACTTTTCTCCATGGTAGGAATGCCTTAAAGTGTCTACGCTTTGATCGCACCCTGGAAGACTAGTAGTAGTTTCCGAAACACATCAGGAGGCAATCTGTAAACTGTGGTCCTTCAGAGTGTTGATGAAATACAGAAATTGAATCTGCATTGAATACAATAAGCACCATGCGGACTTTTCTCCATGGGAGTAGTGTCTTAAACTGTCCATGTTTGATCGTTCCCTGGAAGACTAGTAGTAGTTTCCGAAGCACATCTGGAAGCATTATGTAATCTGTGGACCTTCAGAGTGTTGATGAAACACAGAAATTGCATCGGCATTGAACACAATAAGCACCATGCGTACTTTTCTCCATGGGAGTAATGTCTTAAACTGTCTACGATTTGATCGCTCTCTGGAAGACTAGTAGTTGTTTCCGAAGCACATCTGGATGCATTCTGTAATCTGTGGACCTTCAGAGTGTTAATGAAACACAAAAACTGCATCGGCATTGAACACAATAAGCATCGTGCGGACTTTTCTCCATGGGAGGAATGTCTCAAACTGTCTACGCTTTGATCGTCCTCGAAGACTAGTAGTAGTTTCCGAAGCACATCTGGATGCATTCTGTAATTTGTGGACCTTCAGAGTGATGATGAAACACAAAAATTGCATCGGTATTGAAGACAATAAGCACCCTGCGGACTTTTCTCCATGGTAGGAATGACTTAAAGTGTCTACGCTTTGATCGTACACTGGAAGACTAGTAGTAGTTTCCGAAACACATCAGGAAGCAATCTGTAAACTGTGGACCTTCAGAGTGTTGATGAAACACAGAAATTGAATCGGCATTGAATACAATAAGCACCATGCGGACTTTTCTCCATGGGAGTAATGTCTTAAACTGTCTATGTTTGATCGTTCCCTGGAAGACTAGTAGTAATTTCCGAAGCACATCTGGATTCATTATGTAATCTGTGGAACTTCAGAGTGTTGATGTAACACATAGAAATTGAATCGACATTGAACACAATAAGCACCTTGTGGAGTTTTCTCAATGGGAGTAATGTCTTAAACTGACTACGAGTTGATCGTTCCCCGAAGACTAGTAGTAGTTTCCGAAGCACATCTGAAGGCATTCTGTAATCTGTGGACCTTCAGAGGGTTGATGAAACACAAAAATTGCATCGGCTTTGAACACAATAAGCACCATGCGGACTTTTCTACATGGGAGTAATGTCTTAAACTGTCTACGTCTTGATCGTTCACTGGAAGACTAGTAGTAGTTTCCGAAGCACATCTGAAGGCATTCTCTAATCTGTGGACCTTCAGAGTGTTGATGAAACACAGAAATTGCATCGGCATTGTTCACAATAAGCACCATGCGTACTTTTCTCCATGGGAGTAAGGTCTTAAACTGACTACGCTTTGATCGTTCCCTGGAAGACTAGTAGTGGTTTTCGAAGCACATCAGGATTCATTTTGTAATCTGTGGACCCTCAGGGTGTTGATGAAATACAGAAATTGAATCGGCATTGAACACATTAAGCTCCATGCGGACTTTTCTCCATTGGAGTAATGTCTTAAACTGTCTACGCTTTGATCGATCACTGGAAGACTAGTAGTAGTTTCCGAAGCACATCTGAAGGCATTCTGTAATCTGTGGACCTTCAGAGGGTTGATGAAACACAAAAATTGCATCGGCTTTGAACACAATAAGCACCATGCGGACTTTTCTACATGGGAGTAGTGTCTTAAACTGTCTACGCTTTGATCGATCACTGGAAGACTAGTAGTAGTTTTCGAAGCACATCTGGATGCATTCTGTAATCTGTGGACCTTCAGTGTGTTGATGAAACACAGAAATTGAATCGGCATTGAACACAATAAGCACCATGCGGACTTTTCTCCATGAGAGTAATGTCTCCAACTGTCTACGCTTTGATCGATAACAGGAAGACTAGTAGTAGTTTCTAAAGCACATCTGGATGCATTCTGTAATCTGTGGACCTTCAGAGTGTTGATGAAACACAGAAATTGAATCGTCATTGAATACAATAAGCACCATGCGGACTTTTCTCCATGGTAGTAATGTCTTAAACTGTCTATGTTTGATCGTTCCCTGGAAGACTAGTAGTAGTTTCCGAAACACATCTGGAGGCAATATGTAGTCTGTGGAACTTCAGAGTGTTGATGAAACAAAGAAATTGCATCGGCATTGAACGCAATAAACACCACGCGGACTTTTCTCCATGGGAGTAATGTCTTAAACTGTCTATGTTTGATCGTTCCCTGGAAGACTAGTAGTAGTTTCCGAAGCACATGTGGAGGCATTATGTAATCTGTGGAACTTCAGAGTGTTGATGAAACACAGAAATTGCATCGACATTGAACACAATAAGCACCATGTGGACTTTTCTCCATGGGGGTAATGTCTTAAACTGTCTACGATTTGATCGTACACTGGAAGACTAGTAATAGTTTCCGAAGCAAATCTGGAGGCATTCTGTAATCTGTGGACCTTCAGAGTGTTGATGTAACACAGAAATTGAATCGGCATTGAATACAATAAGCACCATACGGACTTTTCTCCATGAGAGTAATGTCTCCAACTGTCGACGCTTTGATCGTTCACTGGAAGACTAGTAGTAGTTTCCGAAGCACATCTGGAGGCATTCTGTAATCTGTGGACCTTCAGAGTGTTGATGAAACACAGAAATTGAATCGGCATATAACCCAATAAGCACCATGCGGACTTCTCTAAATGAGAGTAATGTCTTAAACTGTGTACGCTTTGATGGTTCACTGGAAGACTAGTAGTAGTTTCCGAAGCACATCTGGAGGCATTCTGTAATCTGTGGACCTCCAGAGTGTTAATGAAACACTAAAATTGCATCGGCATTGAACACAATAAGCATCATGCGGACTTTTCTCCATGGGAGGAATGTCTCAATCTGTCTACGCTTTGATCGTTCCCCGAAGACTAGTAGTAGTTTCCGAAGCACATCTGGATGCATTCTGTAATCTGTGGACCTTCAGAGTGTTGATGAAACACAAAAATTGCATCAGTATTGAAGACAATAAGCACCCTGCGGACTTCTCTCCATGGTAGGAATGTCTTAAAGTGTCTACGCTTTGATCGTACACTGGAAGACTAGTAGTAGTTTCCGAAACACATCAGGAGGTAATCCGTAAACTGTGGACCTTCAGAGTGATGATGAAACACAGAAATTGAATCGGCATTGAATACAATAAGCACCATGCGGACTTTTTTAAATGGGAGTAATGTCTTAAACTGTCTACGCTTTGATCGTACACTGGAAGACTAGTAATAGCTTCCGAAGCACATCTGGAGGCATTCTGTAATCTGTGGACCTTCAGAGTGTTGATGAAACACAAAAATTGCATCGGCATTGAACAGAATAAGCGCCATGCGTACTTTTCTCCATGGGAGTAATGTCTTAAACTGTCTACGCTTTGATCGTACACTGGAAGACTAGTAGTAGTTTCCGAAGCACATCTGGAGGCATCTGTAATCTGTGGACCTTCAGAGTGTTGATGAAACACAGAAATTGAATCGGCATTGAATACAATAAGTAAAATGCGGACTTTTCTCCATGAGAGTAATGTCTTAAACTGTCGACGCTTTGATCGTTCACTGGAAGACAAGTAGTAGTTTCCGAAGCACACCCGGAGGCATTCTGTAATATGTGGACCTTCAGAGTGTTGATGAAACACAGAAATTGCATCGGCATTGAACACAATAAGCACCATGCGTACTTTTCTCCATGGGAGTAATGTCTTAAACTGTCTACGATTTGATCGCTCCCTGGAAGACTAGTAGTTGTTTCCGAAGCACATCTGGATGCATTCTGTAATCTGTGGACCTTCAGAGTGTTAATGAAACACAAAAATTGCATCGGCATTGAACACAATAAGCATCATGCGGACTTTTCTCCATGGGAGGAATGTCTCAAACTGTCTATGCTTTGATCGTTCCCTGGAAGACTAGTAGTAGTTTCCGAAGCACATCTGGAGGCATTCTGTACTCTGTGGACCTTCAGAGTGTTGATGAAACACAGAGATTGCATCGGCATTGAACACAATAAGCACCATGCGGACTTTTCTCTATTGGAGTAATGTCTTAAACTGTCAACGCTTTGATCGTACACTGGAAGACTAGTAATAGTTTCCGAAGCACATCTGGAGGCATTCTGTAATCTGTGGACCTTTAGAGTGTTGATGAAACACAGAAATTGAATCGGCATTGAATACAATAAGCACCATGCCGACTTTTCTCCATGGGAGTAATGTCTTAAACTGTCTATGTTTGATCGTTCCTTGGAAGACTAGTAGTAGTTTCCGAAGCACATCTGGAGGCATAATGTAATCTGTGGAACTTCAGAGTGTTGATGAAACACAGAAATTGAATCTGCATTGAATACAATAAGCACCATGCGGACCTTTCTCCATGGGAGTAGTGTCTTAAAGTGTCTACGCTTTGATCGTTCCCTGGAAGACTAGTAGTAGTTTCCGAAGCACATCTGGAGGAATTCTGTAATCTGTGGACCTTCAGAGTGTTGATGAAGCACAGAAATTGCATCGGCATTGAACCCAATAAGCACCCTGCGGACTTTTCTCCATGGTAGGAATGACTTAAAGTGTCTACGCTTTGATCGTACACTGGAAGACTAGTAGTAGTTTCCGAAACACATCAGGAAGCAATCTGTAAACTGTGGACCTTCAGAGTGTTGATGAAACACAGAAATTGAATCGGCATTGAATACAATAAGCACCATGCGGACTTTTCTCCATGGGAGTAATGTCTTAAACTGTCTATGTTTGATCGTTCCCTGGAAGACTAGTAGTAATTTCCGAAGCACATCTGGATTCATTATGTAATCTGTGGAACTTCAGAGTGTTGATGTAACACATAGAAATTGAATCGACATTGAACACAATAAGCACCTTGTGGAGTTTTCTCAATGGGAGTAATGTCTTAAACTGACTACGAGTTGATCGTTCCCCGAAGACTAGTAGTAGTTTCCGAAGCACATCTGAAGGCATTCTGTAATCTGTGGACCTTCAGAGGGTTGATGAAACACAAAAATTGCATCGGCTTTGAACACAATAAGCACCATGCGGACTTTTCTACATGGGAGTAATGTCTTAAACTGTCTACGTCTTGATCGTTCACTGGAAGACTAGTAGTAGTTTCCGAAGCACATCTGAAGGCATTCTCTAATCTGTGGACCTTCAGAGTGTTGATGAAACACAGAAATTGCATCGGCATTGTTCACAATAAGCACCATGCGTACTTTTCTCCATGGGAGTAAGGTCTTAAACTGACTACGCTTTGATCGTTCCCTGGAAGACTAGTAGTGGTTTTCGAAGCACATCAGGATTCATTTTGTAATCTGTGGACCCTCAGGGTGTTGATGAAATACAGAAATTGAATCGGCATTGAACACATTAAGCTCCATGCGGACTTTTCTCCATTGGAGTAATGTCTTAAACTGTCTACGCTTTGATCGATCACTGGAAGACTAGTAGTAGTTTCCGAAGCACATCTGAAGGCATTCTGTAATCTGTGGACCTTCAGAGGGTTGATGAAACACAAAAATTGCATCGGCTTTGAACACAATAAGCACCATGCGGACTTTTCTACATGGGAGTAGTGTCTTAAACTGTCTACGCTTTGATCGATCACTGGAAGACTAGTAGTAGTTTTCGAAGCACATCTGGATGCATTCTGTAATCTGTGGACCTTCAGTGTGTTGATGAAACACAGAAATTGAATCGGCATTGAACACAATAAGCACCATGCGGACTTTTCTCCATGAGAGTAATGTCTCCAACTGTCTACGCTTTGATCGATAACAGGAAGACTAGTAGTAGTTTCTAAAGCACATCTGGATGCATTCTGTAATCTGTGGACCTTCAGAGTGTTGATGAAACACAGAAATTGAATCGTCATTGAATACAATAAGCACCATGCGGACTTTTCTCCATGGTAGTAATGTCTTAAACTGTCTATGTTTGATCGTTCCCTGGAAGACTAGTAGTAGTTTCCGAAACACATCTGGAGGCAATATGTAGTCTGTGGAACTTCAGAGTGTTGATGAAACAAAGAAATTGCATCGGCATTGAACGCAATAAACACCACGCGGACTTTTCTCCATGGGAGTAATGTCTTAAACTGTCTATGTTTGATCGTTCCCTGGAAGACTAGTAGTAGTTTCCGAAGCACATGTGGAGGCATTATGTAATCTGTGGAACTTCAGAGTGTTGATGAAACACAGAAATTGCATCGACATTGAACACAATAAGCACCATGTGGACTTTTCTCCATGGGGGTAATGTCTTAAACTGTCTACGATTTGATCGTACACTGGAAGACTAGTAATAGTTTCCGAAGCAAATCTGGAGGCATTCTGTAATCTGTGGACCTTCAGAGTGTTGATGTAACACAGAAATTGAATCGGCATTGAATACAATAAGCACCATACGGACTTTTCTCCATGAGAGTAATGTCTCCAACTGTCGACGCTTTGATCGTTCACTGGAAGACTAGTAGTAGTTTCCGAAGCACATCTGGAGGCATTCTGTAATCTGTGGACCTTCAGAGTGTTGATGAAACACAGAAATTGAATCGGCATATAACCCAATAAGCACCATGCGGACTTCTCTAAATGAGAGTAATGTCTTAAACTGTGTACGCTTTGATGGTTCACTGGAAGACTAGTAGTAGTTTCCGAAGCACATCTGGAGGCATTCTGTAATCTGTGGACCTCCAGAGTGTTAATGAAACACTAAAATTGCATCGGCATTGAACACAATAAGCATCATGCGGACTTTTCTCCATGGGAGGAATGTCTCAATCTGTCTACGCTTTGATCGTTCCCCGAAGACTAGTAGTAGTTTCCGAAGCACATCTGGATGCATTCTGTAATCTGTGGACCTTCAGAGTGTTGATGAAACACAAAAATTGCATCAGTATTGAAGACAATAAGCACCCTGCGGACTTCTCTCCATGGTAGGAATGTCTTAAAGTGTCTACGCTTTGATCGTACACTGGAAGACTAGTAGTAGTTTCCGAAACACATCAGGAGGTAATCCGTAAACTGTGGACCTTCAGAGTGATGATGAAACACAGAAATTGAATCGGCATTGAATACAATAAGCACCATGCGGACTTTTTTAAATGGGAGTAATGTCTTAAACTGTCTACGCTTTGATCGTACACTGGAAGACTAGTAATAGCTTCCGAAGCACATCTGGAGGCATTCTGTAATCTGTGGACCTTCAGAGTGTTGATGAAACACAAAAATTGCATCGGCATTGAACAGAATAAGCGCCATGCGTACTTTTCTCCATGGGAGTAATGTCTTAAACTGTCTACGCTTTGATCGTACACTGGAAGACTAGTAGTAGTTTCCGAAGCACATCTGGAGGCATCTGTAATCTGTGGACCTTCAGAGTGTTGATGAAACACAGAAATTGAATCGGCATTGAATACAATAAGTAAAATGCGGACTTTTCTCCATGAGAGTAATGTCTTAAACTGTCGACGCTTTGATCGTTCACTGGAAGACAAGTAGTAGTTTCCGAAGCACACCCGGAGGCATTCTGTAATATGTGGACCTTCAGAGTGTTGATGAAACACAGAAATTGCATCGGCATTGAACACAATAAGCACCATGCGTACTTTTCTCCATGGGAGTAATGTCTTAAACTGTCTACGATTTGATCGCTCCCTGGAAGACTAGTAGTTGTTTCCGAAGCACATCTGGATGCATTCTGTAATCTGTGGACCTTCAGAGTGTTAATGAAACACAAAAATTGCATCGGCATTGAACACAATAAGCATCATGCGGACTTTTCTCCATGGGAGGAATGTCTCAAACTGTCTATGCTTTGATCGTTCCCTGGAAGACTAGTAGTAGTTTCCGAAGCACATCTGGAGGCATTCTGTACTCTGTGGACCTTCAGAGTGTTGATGAAACACAGAGATTGCATCGGCATTGAACACAATAAGCACCATGCGGACTTTTCTCTATTGGAGTAATGTCTTAAACTGTCAACGCTTTGATCGTACACTGGAAGACTAGTAATAGTTTCCGAAGCACATCTGGAGGCATTCTGTAATCTGTGGACCTTTAGAGTGTTGATGAAACACAGAAATTGAATCGGCATTGAATACAATAAGCACCATGCCGACTTTTCTCCATGGGAGTAATGTCTTAAACTGTCTATGTTTGATCGTTCCTTGGAAGACTAGTAGTAGTTTTCGAAGCACATCTGGAGGCATAATGTAATCTGTGGAACTTCAGAGTGTTGATGAAACACAGAAATTGAATCTGCATTGAATACAATAAGCACCATGCGGACCTTTCTCCATGGGAGTAGTGTCTTAAAGTGTCTACGCTTTGATCGTTCCCTGGAAGACTAGTAGTAGTTTCCGAAGCACATCTGGAGGAATTCTGTAATCTGTGGACCTTCAGAGTGTTGATGAAGCACAGAAATTGCATCGGCATTGAACCCAATAAGCACCATGCGAACTTTTCTCCATGGGAGTAATGTCTTAAACTGTCTACGATTTGATCGCTCCCTGGAAGACTAGTAGTTGTTTCCGAAGCATATCTGGATGCTTTCTGTATTCAGTGGACCTTCAGAGTGATGATGAAACACAAAAATTGCATCGGCATTGAACACAATAAGCACCATGCGGACTTTTCTCCATGGGAGTAATGTCTGAAACTGTCTATGCTTTGATCGTTCCCTGGAAGACTAGTAGTAGTTTCCGAAGCACATCTGGAGGCATTCTGTACTCTGTGGACCTTCAGAGTGTTGATGAAACACAGAGATTGCATCGGCATTGAACACAATAAGCACCATGCGGACTTTTTTAAATGGGAGTAATGTCTTAAACTGTCTACGCTTTGATCGTACACTGGAAGACTAGTAATAGCTTCCGAAGCACATCTGGAGGCATTCTGTAATCTGTGGACCTTCAGAGTGTTGATGAAACACAAAAATTGCATCGGCATTGAACAGAATAAGCGCCATGCGTACTTTTCTCCATGGGAGTAATGTCTTAAACTGTCTACGCTTTGATCGTACACTGGAAGACTAGTAGTAGTTTCCGAAGCACATCTGGAGGCATCTGTAATCTGTGGACCTTCAGAGTGTTGATGAAACACAGAAATTGAATCGGCATTGAATACAATAAGTAAAATGCGGACTTTTCTCCATGAGAGTAATGTCTTAAACTGTCGACGCTTTGATCGTTCACTGGAAGACAAGTAGTAGTTTCCGAAGCACATCCGGAGGCATTCTGTAATATGTGGACCTTCAGAGTGTTGATGAAACACAGAAATTGCATCGGCATTGAACACAATAAGCACCATGCGTACTTTTCTCCATGGGAGTAATGTCTTAAACTGTCTACGATTTGATCGCTCCCTGGAAGACTAGTAGTTGTTTCCGAAGCACATCTGGATGCATTCTGTAATCTGTGGACCTTCAGAGTGTTAATGAAACACAAAAATTGCATCGGCATTGAACACAATAAGCATCATGCGGACTTTTCTCCATGGGAGGAATGTCTCAAACTGTCTATGCTTTGATCGTTCCCTGGAAGACTAGTAGTAGTTTCCGAAGCACATCTGGAGGCATTCTGTACTCTGTGGACCTTCAGAGTGTTGATGAAACACAGAGATTGCATTGGCATTGAACACAATAAGCACCATGCGCACTTTTCTCTATGGGAGTAATGTCTTAAACTGTCAACGCTTTGATCGTACACTGGAAGACTAGTAATAGTTTCCGAAGCACATCTGGAGGCATTCTGTAATCTGTGGACCTTTAGAGTGTTGATGAAACACAGAAATTGAATCGGCATTGAATACAATAAGCACCATGCCGACTTTTCTCCATGGGAGTAATGTCTTAAACTGTCTATGTTTGATCGTTCCTTGGAAGACTAGTAGTAGTTTCCGAAGCACATCTGGAGGCATAATGTAATCTGTGGAACTTCAGAGTGTTGATGAAACACAGAAATTGAATCTGCATTGAATACAATAAGCACCATGCGGACCTTTCTCCATGGGAGTAGTGTCTTAAAGTGTCTACGCTTTGATCGTTCCCTGGAAGACTAGTAGTAGTTTCCGAAGCACATCTGGAGGAATTCTGTAATCTGTGGACCTTCAGAGTGTTGATGAAGCACAGAAATTGCATCGGCATTGAACCCAATAAGCACCATGCGAACTTTTCTCCATGGGAGTAATGTCTTAAACTGTCTACGATTTGATCGCTCCCTGGAAGACTAGTAGTTGTTTCCGAAGCATATCTGGATGCTTTCTGTATTCAGTGGACCTTCAGAGTGATGATGAAACACAAAAATTGCATCGGCATTGAACACAATAAGCACCATGCGGACTTTTCTCCATGGGAGTAATGTCTGAAACTGTCTATGCTTTGATCGTTCCCTGGAAGACTAGTAGTAGTTTCCGAAGCACATCTGGAGGCATTCTGTACTCTGTGGACCTTCAGAGTGTTGATGAAACACAGAGATTGCATCGGCATTGAACACAATAAGCACCATGCGGACTTTTTTAAATGGGAGTAATGTCTTAAACTGTCAACGCTTTGATCGTACACTGGAAGACTAGTAATAGTTTCCGAAGCACATCTGGAGGCATTCTGTAATCTGTGGACCTTCAGAGTGTTGATGAAACACAAAAATTGCATCGGCATTGAACAGAATAAGCGCCATGCGTACTTTTCTCCATGGGAGAAATGTCTTAAACTGTCTACGCTAAGCATATCTGGATGCTTTCTGTATTCTGTGGACCTTCAGAGTGATGATGAAACACAAAAATTGCATCGGCATTGAACACAATAAGCACCATGCGGACTTTTCTCCATGGGAGTAATGTCTGAAACTGTCTATGCTTTGATCGTTCCCTGGAAGACTAGTAGTAGTTTCCGAAGCACATCTGGAGGCATTCTGTACTCTGTGGACCTTCAGAGTGTTGATGAAACACAGAGATTGCATCGGCATTGAACACAATAAGCACCATGCGGACTTTTTTAAATGGGAGTAATGTCTTAAACTGTCTACGCTTTGATCGTACACTGGAAGACTAGTAATAGCTTCCGAAGCACATCTGGAGGCATTCTGTAATCTGTGGACCTTCAGAGTGTTGATGAAACACAAAAATTGCATCGGCATTGAACAGAATAAGCGCCATGCGTACTTTTCTCCATGGGAGTAATGTCTTAAACTGTCTACGCTTTGATCGTACACTGGAAGACTAGTAGTAGTTTCCGAAGCACATCTGGAGGCATCTGTAATCTGTGGACCTTCAGAGTGTTGATGAAACACAGAAATTGAATCGGCATTGAATACAATAAGTAAAATGCGGAATTTTCTCCATGAGAGTAATGTCTTAAACTGTCGACGCTTTGATCGTTCACTGGAAGACAAGTAGTAGTTTCCGAAGCACATCCGGAGGCATTCTGTAATATGTGGACCTTCAGAGTGTTGATGAAACACAGAAATTGCATCGGCATTGAACACAATAAGCACCATGCGTACTTTTCTCCATGGGAGTAATGTCTTAAACTGTCTACGATTTGATCGCTCCCTGGAAGACTAGTAGTTGTTTCCGAAGCACATCTGGATGCATTCTGTAATCTGTGGACCTTCAGAGTGTTAATGAAACACAAAAATTGCATCGGCATTGAACACAATAAGCATCATGCGGACTTTTCTCCATGGGAGGAATGTCTCAAACTGTCTATGCTTTGATCGTTCCCTGGAAGACTAGTAGTAGTTTCCGAAGCACATCTGGAGGCATTCTGTACTCTGTGGACCTTCAGAGTGTTGATGAAACACAGAGATTGCATCGGCATTGAACACAATAAGCACCATGCGGACTTTTCTCTATGGGAGTAATGTCTTAAACTGTCAACGCTTTGATCGTACACTGGAAGACTAGTAATAGTTTCCGAAGCACATCTGGAGGCATTCTGTAATCTGTGGACCTTTAGAGTGTTGATGAAACACAGAAATTGAATCGGCATTGAATACAATAAGCACCATGCCGACTTTTCTCCATGGGAGTAATGTCTTAAACTGTCTATGTTTGATCGTTCCTTGGAAGACTAGTAGTAGTTTCCGAAGCACATCTGGAGGCATAATGTAATCTGTGGAACTTCAGAGTGTTGATGAAACACAGAAATTGAATCTGCATTGAATACAATAAGCACCATGCGGACCTTTCTCCATGGGAGTAGTGTCTTAAAGTGTCTACGCTTTGATCGTTCCCTGGAAGACTAGTAGTAGTTTCCGAAGCACATCTGGAGGAATTCTGTAATCTGTGGACCTTCAGAGTGTTGATGAAGCACAGAAATTGCATCGGCATTGAACCCAATAAGCACCATGCGAACTTTTCTCCATGGGAGTAATGTCTTAAACTGTCTACGATTTGATCGCTCCCTGGAAGACTAGTAGTTGTTTCCGAAGCATATCTGGATGCTTTCTGTATTCAGTGGACCTTCAGAGTGATGATGAAACACAAAAATTGCATCGGCATTGAACACAATAAGCACCATGCGGACTTTTCTCCATGGGAGTAATGTCTGAAACTGTCTATGCTTTGATCGTTCCCTGGAAGACTAGTAGTAGTTTCCGAAGCACATCTGGAGGCATTCTGTACTCTGTGGACCTTCAGAGTGTTGATGAAACACAGAGATTGCATCGGCATTGAACACAATAAGCACCATGCGGACTTTTTTAAATGGGAGTAATGTCTTAAACTGTCAACGCTTTGATCGTACACTGGAAGACTAGTAATAGTTTCCGAAGCACATCTGGAGGCATTCTGTAATCTGTGGACCTTCAGAGTGTTGATGAAACACAAAAATTGCATCGGCATTGAACAGAATAAGCGCCATGCGTACTTTTCTCCATGGGAGAAATGTCTTAAACTGTCTACGCTAAGCATATCTGGATGCTTTCTGTATTCTGTGGACCTTCAGAGTGATGATGAAACACAAAAATTGCATCGGCATTGAACACAATAAGCACCATGCGGACTTTTCTCCATGGGAGTAATGTCTGAAACTGTCTATGCTTTGATCGTTCCCTGGAAGACTAGTAGTAGTTTCCGAAGCACATCTGGAGGCAGTCTGTACTCTGTGGACCTTCAGAGTGTTGATGAAACACAGAGATTGCATCGGCATTGAACACAATAAGCACCATGCGGACTTTTTTAAATGGGAGTAATGTCTTAAACTGTCAACGCTTTGATCGTACACTGGAAGACTAGTAATAGTTTCCGAAGCACATCTGGAGGCATTCTGTAATCTGTGGACCTTCAGAGTGTTGATGAAACACAAAAATTGCATCGGCATTGAACAGAATAAGCGCCATGCGTACTTTTCTCCATGGGAGTAATGTCTTAAACTGTCTACGCTTTGATCGTACACTGGAAGACTAGTAGTAGTTTTCGAAGCACATCTGGATGCATTCTGTAATCTGTGGACCTTCAGAGTGTTGATGAAACACAGAAATTGAATCGTCATTGAATACAATAAGCACCATGCGGACTTTTCTCCATGGGAGTAATGTCTTAAACTGTCTATGTTTGATCGTTCCCTGGAAGACTAGTAGTAGTTTCCGAAACACATCTGGAGGCAATATGTAATCTGTGGAACTTCAAAGTGTTGATGAAACAAAGAAATTGCATCGGCATTGAACGCAATAAACACCACGCGGACTTTTCTCCATGGGAGTAATGTCTTAAACTGTCTATGTTTGATCGTTCCCTGGAAGACTAGTAGTAGTTTCCGAATCACATCTGGAGGCATTATGTAATCTGTGGAACTTCAAAGTGTTGATGAAACACAGAAATTGCATCGACATTGAACACAATAAGCACCATGTGGACTTTTCTCCATGGGAGTAATGTCTTAAACTGTCTACGATTTGATCGTACACTGGAAGACTAGTAGTAGTTTCCGAAGCACATCTGGAGGCATTCTGTAATCTGTGGACCTTCAGAGTGTTGATGTAACACAGAAATTGAATCGGCATTGAATACAATAAGCACCATACGGACTTTTCTCCATGAGAGTAATGTCTCCAACTGTCGACGCTTTGATCGTTCACTGGAAGACTAGTAGTAGTTTCCGAAGCACATCTGGAGGCATTCTGTAATCTGTGGACCTTCAGAGTGTTGATGAAACACAGAAATTGAATCGGCATATAACCCAATAAGCACCATGCGGACTTCTCTAAATGAGAGTAATGTCTTAAACTGTGTACGCTTTGATGGTTCACTGGAAGACTAGTAGTAGTTTCCGAAGCACATCTGGAGGCATTCTGTAATCTGTGGACCTCCAGAGTGTTAATGAAACACTAAAATTGCATCGGCATTGCACACAATAAGCATCATGCGGACTTTTCTCCATGGGAGGAATGTCTCAATCTGTCTACGCTTTGATCGTTCCCCGAAGACTAGTAGTAGTTTCCGAAGCACATCTGGATGCATTCTGTAATCTGTGGACCTTCAGAGTGTTGATGAAACACAAAAATTGCATCAGTATTGAAGACAATAAGCACCCTGCGGACTTCTCTCCATGGTAGGAATGTCTTAAAGTGTCTACGCTTTGATCGTACACTGGAAGACTAGTAGTAGTTTCCGAAACACATCAGGAGGTAATCCGTAAACTGTGGACCTTCAGAGTGATGATGAAACACAGAAATTGAATCGGCATTGAATACAATAAGCACCATGCGGACTTTTTTAAATGGGAGTAATGTCTTAAACTGTCTACGCTTTGATCGTACACTGGAAGACTAGTAATAGCTTCCGAAGCACATCTGGAGGCATTCTGTAATCTGTGGACCTTCAGAGTGTTGATGAAACACAAAAATTGCATCGGCATTGAACAGAATAAGCGCCATGCGTACTTTTCTCCATGGGAGTAATGTCTTAAACTGTCTACGCTTTGATCGTACACTGGAAGACTAGTAGTAGTTTCCGAAGCACATCTGGAGGCATCTGTAATCTGTGGACCTTCAGAGTGTTGATGAAACACAGAAATTGAATCGGCATTGAATACAATAAGTAAAATGCGGACTTTTCTCCATGAGAGTAATGTCTTAAACTGTCGACGCTTTGATCGTTGACTGGAAGACAAGTAGTAGTTTCCGAAGCACACCCGGAGGCATTCTGTAATATGTGGACCTTCAGAGTGTTGATGAAACACAGAAATTGCATCGGCATTGAACACAATAAGCACCATGCGTACTTTTCTCCATGGGAGTAATGTCTTAAACTGTCTACGATTTGATCGCTCCCTGGAAGACTAGTAGTTGTTTCCGAAGCACATCTGGATGCATTCTGTAATCTGTGGACCTTCAGAGTGTTAATGAAACACAAAAATTGCATCGGCATTGAACACAATAAGCATCATGCGGACTTTTCTCCATGGGAGGAATGTCTCAAACTGTCTATGCTTTGATCGTTCCCTGGAAGACTAGTAGTAGTTTCCGAAGCACATCTGGAGGCATTCTGTACTCTGTGGACCTTCAGAGTGTTGATGAAACACAGAGATTGCATCGGCATTGAACACAATAAGCACCATGCGGACTTTTCTCTATTGGAGTAATGTCTTAAACTGTCAACGCTTTGATCGTACACTGGAAGACTAGTAATAGTTTCCGAAGCACATCTGGAGGCATTCTGTAATCTGTGGACCTTTAGAGTGTTGATGAAACACAGAAATTGAATCGGCATTGAATACAATAAGCACCATGCCGACTTTTCTCCATGGGAGTTATGTCTTAAACTGTCTATGTTTGATCGTTCCTTGGAAGACTAGTAGTAGTTTCCGAAGCACATCTGGAGGCATAATGTAATCTGTGGAACTTCAGAGTGTTGATGAAACACAGAAATTGAATCTGCATTGAATACAATAAGCACCATGCGGACCTTTCTCCATGGGAGTAGTGTCTTAAAGTGTCTACGCTTTGATCGTTCCCTGGAAGACTAGTAGTAGTTTCCGAAGCACATCTGGAGGAATTCTGTAATCTGTGGACCTTCAGAGTGTTGATGAAACACAAAAATTGCATCGGCATTGAACAGAATAAGCGCCATGCGTACTTTTCTCCATGGGAGAAATGTCTTAAACTGTCTACGCTAAGCATATCTGGATGCTTTCTGTATTCTGTGGACCTTCAGAGTGATGATGAAACACAAAAATTGCATCGGCATTGAACACAATAAGCACCATGCGGACTTTTCTCCATGGGAGTAATGTCTGAAACTGTCTATGCTTTGATCGTTCCCTGGAAGACTAGTAGTAGTTTCCGAAGCACATCTGGAGGCATTCTGTACTCTGTGGACCTTCAGAGTGTTGATGAAACACAGAGATTGCATCGGCATTGAACACAATAAGCACCATGCGGACTTTTTTAAATGGGAGTAATGTCTTAAACTGTCTACGCTTTGATCGTACACTGGAAGACTAGTAATAGCTTCCGAAGCACATCTGGAGGCATTCTGTAATCTGTGGACCTTCAGAGTGTTGATGAAACACAAAAATTGCATCGGCATTGAACAGAATAAGCGCCATGCGTACTTTTCTCCATGGGAGTAATGTCTTAAACTGTCTACGCTTTGATCGTACACTGGAAGACTAGTAGTAGTTTCCGAAGCACATCTGGAGGCATAATGTAATCTGTGGAACTTCAGAGTGTTGATGAAACACAGAAATTGAATCTGCATTGAATACAATAAGCACCATGCGGACCTTTCTCCATGGGAGTAGTGTCTTAAAGTGTCTACGCTTTGATCGTTCCCTGGAAGACTAGTAGTAGTTTCCGAAGCACATCTGGAGGAATTCTGTAATCTATGGACCTTCAGAGTGTTGATGAAGCACAGAAATTGCATCGGCATTGAACCCAATAAGCACCATGCGAACTTTTCTCCATGGGAGTAATGTCTTAAACTGTCTACGATTTGATCGCTCCCTGGAAGACTAGTAGTTGTTTCCGAAGCACATCTGGAGGCATTCTGTAATCTGTGGACCTTCAGAGTGTTGATGAAACACAAAAATTGCATCGGCATTGAACAGAATAAGCGCCATGCGTACTTTTCTCCATGGGAGAAATGTCTTAAACTGTCTACGCTAAGCATATCTGGATGCTTTCTGTATTCTGTGGACCTTCAGAGTGATGATGAAACACAAAAATTGCATCGGCATTGAACACAATAAGCACCATGCGGACTTTTCTCCATGGGAGTAATGTCTGAAACTGTCTATGCTTTGATCGTTCCCTGGAAGACTAGTAGTAGTTTCCGAAGCACATCTGGAGGCATTCTGTACTCTGTGGACCTTCAGAGTGTTGATGAAACACAGAGATTGCATCGGCATTGAACACAATAAGCACCATGCGGACTTTTTTAAATGGGAGTAATGTCTTAAACTGTCAACGCTTTGATCGTACACTGGAAGACTAGTAATAGCTTCCGAAGCACATCTGGAGGCATTCTGTAATCTGTGGACCTTCAGAGTGTTGATGAAACACAAAAATTGCATCGGCATTGAACAGAATAAGCGCCATGCGTACTTTTCTCCATGGGAGTAATGTCTTAAACTGTCTACGCTTTGATCGTACACTGGAAGACTAGTAGTAGTTTCCGAAGCACATCTGGAGGCATCTGTAATCTGTGGACCTTCAGAGTGTTGATGAAACACAGAAATTGAATCGGCATTGAATACAATAAGTAAAATGCGGACTTTTCTCCATGAGAGTAATGTCTTAAACTGTCGACGCTTTGATCGTTCACTGGAAGACAAGTAGTAGTTTCCGAAGCACATCCGGAGGCATTCTGTAATATGTGGACCTTCAGAGTGTTGATGAAACACAGAAATTGCATCGGCATTGAACACAATAAGCACCATGCGTACTTTTCTCCATGGGAGTAATGTCTTAAACTGTCTACGATTTGATCGCTCCCTGGAAGACTAGTAGTTGTTTCCGAAGCACATCTGGATGCATTCTGTAATCTGTGGACCTTCAGAGTGTTAATGAAACACAAAAATTGCATCGGCATTGAACACAATAAGCATCATGCGGACTTTTCTCCATGGGAGGAATGTCTCAAACTGTCTATGCTTTGATCGTTCCCTGGAAGACTAGTAGTAGTTTCCGAAGCACATCTGGAGGCATTCTGTACTCTGTGGACCTTCAGAGTGTTGATGAAACACAGAGATTGCATCGGCATTGAACACAATAAGCACCATGCGGACTTTTCTCTATGGGAGTAATGTCTTAAACTGTCAACGCTTTGATCGTACACTGGAAGACTAGTAATAGTTTCCGAAGCACATCTGGAGGCATTCTGTAATCTGTGGACCTTTAGAGTGTTGATGAAACACAGAAATTGAATCGGCATTGAATACAATAAGCACCATGCCGACTTTTCTCCATGGGAGTAATGTCTTAAACTGTCTATGTTTGATCGTTCCTTGGAAGACTAGTAGTAGTTTCCGAAGCACATCTGGAGGCATAATGTAATCTGTGGAACTTCAGAGTGTTGATGAAACACAGAAATTGAATCTGCATTGAATACAATAAGCACCATGCGGACCTTTCTCCATGGGAGTAGTGTCTTAAAGTGTCTACGCTTTGATCGTTCCCTGGAAGACTAGTAGTAGTTTCCGAAGCACATCTGGAGGAATTCTGTAATCTGTGGACCTTCAGAGTGTTGATGAAGCACAGAAATTGCATCGGCATTGAACCCAATAAGCACCATGCGAACTTTTCTCCATGGGAGTAATGTCTTAAACTGTCTACGATTTGATCGCTCCCTGGAAGACTAGTAGTTGTTTCCGAAGCATATCTGGATGCTTTCTGTATTCAGTGGACCTTCAGAGTGATGATGAAACACAAAAATTGCATCGGCATTGAACACAATAAGCACCATGCGGACTTTTCTCCATGGGAGTAATGTCTGAAACTGTCTATGCTTTGATCGTTCCCTGGAAGACTAGTAGTAGTTTCCGAAGCACATCTGGAGGCATTCTGTACTCTGTGGACCTTCAGAGTGTTGATGAAACACAGAGATTGCATCGGCATTGAACACAATAAGCACCATGCGGACTTTTTTAAATGGGAGTAATGTCTTAAACTGTCAACGCTTTGATCGTACACTGGAAGACTAGTATTAGTTTCCGAAGCACATCTGGAGGCATTCTGTAATCTGTGGACCTTCAGAGTGTTGATGAAACACAAAAATTGCATCGGCATTGAACAGAATAAGCGCCATGCGTACTTTTCTCCATGGGAGAAATGTCTTAAACTGTCTACGCTAAGCATATCTGGATGCTTTCTGTATTCTGTGGACCTTCAGAGTGATGATGAAACACAAAAATTGCATCGGCATTGAACACAATAAGCACCATGCGGACTTTTCTCCATGGGAGTAATGTCTGAAACTGTCTATGCTTTGATCGTTCCCTGGAAGACTAGTAGTAGTTTCCGAAGCACATCTGGAGGCATTCTGTACTCTGTGGACCTTCAGAGTGTTGATGAAACACAGAGATTGCATCGGCATTGAACACAATAAGCACCATGCGGACTTTTTTAAATGGGAGTAATGTCTTAAACTGTCAACGCTTTGATCGTACACTGGAAGACTAGTAATAGTTTCCGAAGCACATCTGGAGGCATTCTGTAATCTGTGGACCTTCAGAGTGTTGATGAAACACAAAAATTGCATCGGCATTGAACAGAATAAGCGCCATGCGTACTTTTCTCCATGGGAGTAATGTCTTAAACTGTCTACGCTTTGATCGTACACTGGAAGACTAGTAGTAGTTTTCGAAGCACATCTGGATGCATTCTGTAATCTGTGGACCTTCAGAGTGTTGATGAAACACAGAAATTGAATCGTCATTGAATACAATAAGCACCATGCGGACTTTTCTCCATGGGAGTAATGTCTTAAACTGTCTATGTTTGATCGTTCCCTGGAAGACTAGTAGTAGTTTCCGAAACACATCTGGAGGCAATATGTAATCTGTGGAACTTCAAAGTGTTGATGAAACAAAGAAATTGCATCGGCATTGAACGCAATAAACACCACGCGGACTTTTCTCCATGGGAGTAATGTCTTAAACTGTCTATGTTTGATCGTTCCCTGGAAGACTAGTAGTAGTTTCCGAATCACATCTGGAGGCATTATGTAATCTGTGGAACTTCAAAGTGTTGATGAAACACAGAAATTGCATCGACATTGAACACAATAAGCACCATGTGGACTTTTCTCCATGGGAGTAATGTCTTAAACTGTCTACGATTTGATCGTACACTGGAAGACTAGTAGTAGTTTCCGAAGCACATCTGGAGGCATTCTGTAATCTGTGGACCTTCAGAGTGTTGATGTAACACAGAAATTGAATCGGCATTGAATACAATAAGCACCATACGGACTTTTCTCCATGAGAGTAATGTCTCCAACTGTCGACGCTTTGATCGTTCACTGGAAGACTAGTAGTAGTTTCCGAAGCACATCTGGAGGCATTCTGTAATCTGTGGACCTTCAGAGTGTTGATGAAACACAGAAATTGAATCGGCATATAACCCAATAAGCACCATGCGGACTTCTCTAAATGAGAGTAATGTCTTAAACTGTGTACGCTTTGATCGTTCACTGGAAGACTAGTAGTAGTTTCCGAAGCACATCTGGAGGCATTCTGTAATCTGTGGACCTTCAGAGTGTTGATGAAACACAGAAATTGCATCGGCATTTAACCCAATAAGCACCATGCGAACTTTTCTCCATGGGAGTAATGTCTTAAACTGTCTACGATTTGATCGCTCCCTGGAAGACTAGTAGTTGTTTCCGAAGCACATCTGGATGCATTCTGTAATCTGTGGACCTCCAGAGTGTTAATGAAACACTAAAATTGCATCGGCATTGAACACAATAAGCATCATGCGGACTTTTCTCCATGGGAGGAATGTCTCAATCTGTCTACGCTTTGATCGTTCCCCGAAGACTAGTAGTAGTTTCCGAAGCACATCTGGATGCATTCTGTAATCTGTGGACCTTCAGAGTGTTGATGAAACACAAAAATTGCATCAGTATTGAAGACAATAAGCACCCTGCGGACTTCTCTCCATGGTAGGAATGTCTTAAAGTGTCTACGCTTTGATCGCACACTGGAAGACTAGTAGTAGTTTCCGAAACACATCAGGAGGTAATCCGTAAACTGTGGACCTTCAGAGTGATGATGAAACACAGAAATTGAATCGGCATTGAATACAATAAGCACCATGCGGACTTTTTTAAATGGGAGTAATGTCTTAAACTGTCTACGCTTTGATCGTACACTGGAAGACTAGTAATAGCTTCCGAAGCACATCTGGAGGCATTCTGTAATCTGTGGACCTTCAGAGTGTTGATGAAACACAAAAATTGCATCGGCATTGAACAGAATAAGCGCCATGCGTACTTTTCTCCATGGGAGTAATGTCTTAAACTGTCTACGCTTTGATCGTACACTGGAAGACTAGTAGTAGTTTCCGAAGCACATCTGGAGGCATCTGTAATCTGTGGACCTTCAGAGTGTTGATGAAACACAGAAATTGAATCGGCATTGAATACAATAAGTAAAATGCGGACTTTTCTCCATGAGAGTAATGTCTTAAACTGTCGACGCTTTGATCGTTCACTGGAAGACAAGTAGTAGTTTCCGAAGCACATCCGGAGGCATTCTGTAATATGTGGACCTTCAGAGTGTTGATGAAACACAGAAATTGCATCGGCATTGAACACAATAAGCACCATGCGTACTTTTCTCCATGGGAGTAATGTCTTAAACTGTCTACCATTTGATCGCTCCCTGGAAGACTAGTAGTTGTTTCCGAAGCACATCTGGATGCATTCTGTAATCTGTGGACCTTCAGAGTGTTAATGAAACACAAAAATTGCATCGGCATTGAACACAATAAGCATCATGCGGACTTTTCTCCATGGGAGGAATGTCTCAAACTGTCTACGCTTTGATCGTTCCCCGAAGACTAGTAGTAGTCTCCGAAGCACATCTGGATGCATTCTGTAATCTGTGGACCTTCAGCGTGTTGATGAAACACAAAAATTTCATCGGTATTGAAGACAATAAGCACCCTGTGGACTTTTCTCCATGGTAGGAATGTCTTAAAGTGTCTACGCTTTGATCGTACACTGGAAGACTAGTAGTAGTTTCCGAAACACATCAGGAGGCAATCTGTAAACTGTGGACCTTCAGAGTGTTGATGAAACACAGAAATTGAATCGGCATTGAATACAATAAGCACCATGCCGACATTTCTATATGGGAGTAATGTCTTAAACTGTCTATGTTTGATCGTTCCTTGGAAGACTAGTAGTAGTTTCCGAAGCACATCTGGAGGCATTATGTAATCTGTGGAACTTCAGAGTGTTGATGAAACACAGAAATTGAATCTGCATTGAATACAATAAGCACCATGCGGACTTTTTTAAATGGGAGTAATGTCTTAAACTGTCAACGCTTTGATCGTACACTGGAAGACTAGTAATAGTTTCCGAAGCACATCTAGAGGCATTCTGTAATCTGTGGACCTTCAGAGTGTTGATGAAACACAAAAATTGCATCGGCATTGAACAGAAAAAGCGCCATGCGTACTTTTCTCCATGGGAGTAATGTCTTAAACTGTCTACGCTAAGCATATCTGGATGCTTTCTGTATTCTGTGGACCTTCAGAGTGATGAGGAAACACAAAAATTGCATCGGCATTGAACACAATAAGCACCATGCGGACTTTTCTCCATGGGAGTAATGTCTGAAACTGTCTATGCTTTGATAGTTCCCTGGAAGACTAGTAGTAGTTTCCGAAGCACATCTGGAGGCATTCTGTACTCTGTGGACCTTCAGAGTGTTGATGAAACACAGAGATTGCATCGGCATTGAACACAATAAGCACCATGCGGACTTTTTTAAATGGGAGTAATGTCTTAAACTGTCAACGCTTTGATCGTACACTGGAAGACTAGTAATAGTTTCCGAAGCACATCTGGAGGCATTCTGTAATCTGTGGACCTTCAGAGTGTTGATGAAACACAGAAATTGAATCGGCGTTGAATACAATAAGCAAAATGCGAACTTTTCTCCATGAGAGTAATGTCTTAAGCTGTCGACGCTTTGATCGTTCACTGGAAGACTAGTAGTAGTTTCCGAAGCACATCTGGAGGCATTCTGTAATCTGTGGACCTTCAGAGTGTTGATGAAACACAGAAATTGCATCGGCATTGAACACAATAAGCAACATGCGTACTTTTCTCCATGGGAGTAATGTCTTAAACTGTCTACGATTTGTTCGCTCCGTGGAAGACTAGTAGTTGTTTCCGAAGCACATCTGGATGCATTCTGTAATCTGTGGACCTTCATAGTGTTAATGAAACACAAAAATTGCATCGGCATTGAACACAATAAGCATCATGCGGACTTTTCTCCATGGGAGGAATGTCTCAAACTGTCTACGCTTTGATCGATCCCCGAAGACTAGTAGTAGTTTCCGAAGCACATCTGGATGCATTCTGTAATCTGTGGACCTTCAGAGTGTTGATGAAACACTAAAATTGCATCAGTACTGAAGACAATAAGCACCCTGCGGACTTTTCTCCATGGGAGGAATGTCTTAAACTGTCTACGATTTGATCGCTCCCTGGAAGACTAGTAGTTGTTCCGAAGCACATCTGGATGCTTTCTGTAATCTGTGGACCTTCAGAGTGTTGATGAAACACAAAAATTGCATCGGCATTGAACACAATTAGCACCATGCGGACTTTTCTCCATGGGAGTAATGTCTTAAACTGTGTATGCTTTGATCGTTCCCTGGAAGACTAGTAGTAGTTTCCGAAGCACATCTGGAGGCATTCTGTACTCTGTGGACCTTCAGAGTGTTGATGAAACACAGAGATTGCATCGGCATTGAACACAATAAGCACCATGCGGACTTTTTTAAATGGGAGTAATGTCTTAAACTGTCTACGCTTTGATCGTACACTGGAAGACTAGTAATAGTTTCTGAAGCACATCTGGAGGCATTCTGTAATCTGTGGACCTTCAGAGTGTTGATGAAACACAAAAATTGCATCGGCATTGAACAGAATAAGCGCCATGCGTACTTTTCTCCATGGGAGTAATGTCTTAAACTGTCTACGCTTTGATCGTACACTGGAGGACTAGTAGTAGTTTCCGAAGCACATCTGGAGGCATTCTGTAATCTGTGGACCTTCAGAGTGTTGATGAAACACAGAAATTGAATCGGCGTTGAATACAATAAGCAAAATGCGAACTTTTCTCCATGAGAGTAATGTCTTAAACTGTCGACGCTTTGATCGTTCACTGGAAGACTAGTAGTAGTTTCCGAAGCACATCTGGAGGCATTCTGTAATCTGTTGACCTTCAGAGTGTTGATGAAACACAGAAATTGCATCGGCATTGAACACAATAAGCAACATGCGTACTTTTCTCCATGGGAGTAATGTCTTAAACTGTCAACGATTTGATCGCTCCCTGGAAGACTAGTAGTTGTTTCCGAAGCACATCTGGATGCATTCTGTAATCTGTGGACCTTCAGAGTGTTAATGAAACACAAAAATTGCATCGGCATTGAACACAATAAGCATCGTGCGGACTTTTCTCCATGGGAGGAATGTCTCAAACTGTCTACGCTTTGATCGTTCCCCGAAGACTAGTAGTAGCTTCCGAAGCACATCTGGATGCATTCTGTAATCGGTGGACCTTCAGAGTGTTGATGAAACACAGAAATGGAATCTGCATTGAACACAATAAGCACCATGTGGACTTTTCTCCATGGGAGTAATATCTTAAACTGTCTACGCTTTGATCGTTCACTGGAAGACTAGTAGTAGTTTCCGAAGCACATCTGGAGGCATTCTGTAGTTTGTATGCCTTCAGAGTGTTGATGAAACACAGAAATTGCACCGGCATTGAACACAATAAGCACCATGCGTACTTTTCTCCATGGGAGTAATGTCTTAAACTGTCTACGATTTGATCGCTCCCTGGAAGACTAGTAGTTGTTTCCGAAGCACATCTGGATGCATTCTGTAATAAGTGGACCTTCAGAGTGTTGATGAAACACAAAAATTGCATCGGCATTGAACACAATAAGCACCATGCGGACTTTTCTCCATGGGAGTAATGTCTTAAGCTGTCTATGCGTTGATCGTTCCCTGGAAGACTAGTAGCAGTTTCCGAAGCACATCTGGAGGCATTATGTAATCTGTGGAACTTCAGAGTGTTGATGAAACACAGAAATTGAATCGACATTGAACACAATAAGCACCATGTGGACTTTTCTCCATGGGAGTAATGTCTTAAACTGTCTACGAGTTGATCGTTCCCCGAAGACTAGTAGTAGTTTCCGAAGCACATCTGAAGGCATTCTGTAATCTGTGGACCTTCAGAGGGTTGATGAAACACAAAAATTGCATCGGTATTGAACACAATAAGCAATATGCGGACTTTTCTCCATGGGAGTAATGTCTTAAACTGTCTACGTTTTGATCGTTCACTGGAAGACTAGTAGTAGTTTCCGAAGCACATCAGGAGGCATTCTGTAATCTGTGGACCTTCAGAGTGTTGATGAAACACAGAAATTGAATCGGCATTGAACACAATAAGCAAAATGCGGACGTTTCTCTATGAGAGTAATGTCTTAAACTGTCTACGCTTTGATCGTTCACTGGAAGACTAGTATTAGTTTCTGAAGCACATCTGGATGCATTCTGCATCAGTAGACCATCAGAGTGTTGATGAAACAAAGAAATTGCATCGGCATTGAACACAATATGCACCATGCGGACTTTTCTCCATGGGAGTAATGTCTTAAACGGTCTACGCTTTGATCGTTCCCTGGAAGACTAGTAGTAGTTTCCGAAGCACATCTGGATGCATTCTGTACTCTGTGGACCTTCAGAGTGTTGATGAAACTCAGAAATTGCATCGGCATTGAACACAATAAGCACCATGCGTACTTTTCTCCATGGGAGTAATGTCTTAAACTGTCTACGATTTGATCGCTCCCTGGAAGACTAGTAGTAGTTTCCGAAGCACATCTGGAGGCATTCTGTAATCTCTGGACATTCAGAGGGTTGATGAAACACAAAAATTGCATCGGCATTGAACACAATAAGCACCATGCGGACTTTTCTCCATGGGAGTAATGTCTTAAACTGTCTACGCTTTGATCGTACACTGGAAGACTAGTAGTAGTTTCCGAAGCACATCTGGAGGCATTCTGTAATCTGTGGACCTTCAGAGTGTTGATGAAACACAGAATTTTGCATCGGCATTGAACACAATAAGCACCATGCGGACTTTTCTCCATGGGAGAAATGTCTTAAACTGTCTACGCTTTGATCGTTCACTGGAAGACAAGTAGTAGTTTCCGAAGTAGTTTCTCTAATCTGTGGACCTTCAGAGTGTTGATGAAACACAGAAATTGCATCGGCATGAACACAATAAGCACCATGCGTACTTTTCTCCATGGGAGTAATGTCTTAAACTGTCTACGCTTTGATCGTTCACTGGAAGACTAGTAGTAGTTTCCGAAGCACATCTGGAGGCATTCTCTAATCTGTGGACCTACAGAGTGTTGATGAAACACAGAAATTGCATCGGCATTGAATACAATAAACACCATGCGTACTTTTCCCCATGGGAGTAATGTCTTAATCAGTCGACGCTTTGATCGTTCAGTGGAAGACTAGTAGCAGTTTCCGAAGCACATGTGGATGCATTCTGTATGCTGTGGACCTTCAGAGTGTTGATGAATCACAAAAATTGCATCGGCATTGAAAACAATAAGCACCATGCGGACTTTTCTCCATGGGAGTAATGTCTTAAACTGTCTACACTTTGATCGATCCCTGGAAGACTAGTAGTACATTCCAAAGCACATCTGGATGCATTCTGTAATCTGTGCACCTTCAGAGTGTTGATGAAACACAGAAATTGCAACGACATTGAACACAATAAGCACCATGTGGACTTTTCTCCATGGGAGTAATATCTTAAACTGTCTACGCTTTGATCGTTCACTGGAAGACTAGTAGTAGTTTCCGAAGTACATCTGGAGGCATTCTGTAATCTGTGGACCTTCGGAGTGTTGATGAAACACAGAAATTGCTTCGGCATTGAACACAATAAGCACCATGCGGACATTTCTCCATAAGAGAAATGTCTTATACTGTCTACGCTTTGATCGTACACTGGAAGACTAGTAGTAGTTTCCGAAGCACATCTGGAGGCATTCTATAACCTGTGGACCTTCAGAGTGTTGATGAAACACAGAAATTGAATCGGCATTGAACACAATAAGCACCATGCGGACTTTTCTCCATGAGAGTAATGTCTTAAACTGTGTACGCTTTGATCGTTCACTGGAAGACTAGTAGTAGTTTCCGAAGCACATCAGGAGGCATTCTGTAATCTGTGGAACTTCAGAGTGTTGATGAAATACAGAAATTGCATCGCCATTGAACACAATAAGCACCATGCGTACTTTTCTCCATGGGAGTAATGTCTTAAACTGTCTACAATTTGATCGCTCCCTATAAGACTAGAAGATGTTTCCGAAGCACATCTGGATGCATTCTGTAATCTGTGGACCTTCAGAGTGTTGATGAAATACAGAAATTGCATCGGCATTGAACACAATAAGCACCATGCACACTTTTCTCCATGGGAGTCATGTCTTAAACTGTCTATGCGTTGATCGTTCCCCGAAGACTAGTAGTAGTTTCCGAAGCACATCTGGAGGCATTCTGTAATCTGTGGACCTTCAGAGGGTTGATGAAACACAAAAATTGCATCGGCATTGAACACAATAAGCACCATGCGGACTTTTCTCCATGGGAGTAATGTCTTAAACTGTCTACGTTTTGATCGTTCACTGGAAGACTAGTAGTAGTTTCCGAAGCACATCTGGAGGCATTCTCTAATCTGTGGACCTTCAGAGTGTTGATGAAACACAGAAATTGCATCGGCATTGAACACAATAAGCACCATGCGTACTTTTCTGCATGGGAGTAATGTCTTAAACAATCGACGCTTTGATCGTTCAGTATAAGACTAGTAGTAGCTTCTTAAGCACATGTGGATGCATTCTGTATGCTGTGGACCTTCAGAGTGTTGATGAATCACAAAAATTGCATCGGCATTGAACACAATAAGCACTTTGCGGACTTTTCTCCATGGGAGTAAGGTCTTAAACTGAGATACGCTTTGATCGTTCTCTGGAAGACTAGTAGTAGTTTCCGAAGCACATCTGGGGGCATTATGTAATCTGTGGAACTTCAGAGTGTTGACGAAACAAAGAAATTGCATCGGCATTGAACGCAATAAGCACCACGCGGACTTTTCTCCATGGGAGTAATGTCTTAAACTGTCTATGTTTGATCGTTCCCTGGAAGACTAGTAGTAGTTTCCGAAGCACATCTGGAGTAATTATGTAATCTGTGGAACTTCAGAGTGTGGATGAAACACAGAAATTGCATCGACATTGAACACAATAAGCACCATGTGGACTTTTCTCCATGGGAGTAATATCTTAAACTGTCTACACTTTGATCGTTCCCTGGAAGACTAGTAGTACATTCCAAAGCACATCTGGATGCATTCTGTAATCTGTGGACCTTCAGAGTGTTGATGAAACACAGAAATTGAATCGGCATTGAACACAAGAAGCACCATGTGGACTTTTCCCCATGAGAGTAATGTCTTAAACTGTGTACGCTTTGATCGTTCACTGGAAGACTAGTAGTAGTTTCCGAAGCACATCTGGAGGCATTCTGTAATCTGTGGACCTTCAGAGTGTTGATGAAACACAGAAATTGCATCGGCATTGAACACAATAAGCACCATGCGTACTTTTCTCCATGGGAGTAATGTCTTAAACTGTCTACGATTTGATCGCTCCCTAGAAGACTAGAAGATATTTCCGAAGCACATCTGGATGCATTCTGTAATCTGTGGACCTTCAGAGTTTTGATGAAACACACAAATTGAATCGGCATTGAATACAATAAGCACCATGCGGACTTTTCTCCATGGGAGTAATGTCTTAAACTGTCTATGTTTGATCGTTCCCTGGAAGACTAGTAGTAGTTTCCGAAGCACATCTGGAGGCATTATGTAATCTGTGGAACTTCAGAGTGTTGATGAAACAAAGAAATTGCATCGGCATTGAACGCAATAAGCACCACGCAGACTTTTCTCCATGGGAGTAATGTCTTAAACTGTCTATGTTTGATCGTTCCCTGGAAGACTAGTAGTAGTTTCCGAAGCACATCTGGAGGCATTATGTTATCTGTGGAACTTCAGAGTGTTGATGAAACAAAGAAATTGCATCGGCATTGAACGCAATAAGCACCACGCGGACTTTTCTCCATGGGAGTAATGTCTTAAACTGTCTATGTTTGATCGTTCCCTGGAAGACTAGTAGTAGTTTCCGAAGCACATCTGGATGCATTCTGTACTCTGTGGACCTTCAGAGTGTTGATGAAACACAGAAATTGCATCGGCATTGAACACAATAAGCACCATGTGGACTTTTCTCCATGGGAGTAATATCTTTAACTGTCTACGCTTTGATCGTTCACTGGAAGACTAGTAGTAGTTTCCGAAGTACATCTGGAGGCATTCTGTAATCTGTGGACCTTCAGAGTGTTGATGAAACACAGAAATTGCATCGGCATTGAACACAATAAGCACCACGCGGACATTTCTCCATAAGAGTAATGTCTTATACTGTCTACGCTTTGATCGTACACTGGAAGACTAGTAGTAGTTTCCGAAGCACATCTGGAGGCATTCTCTAATCTGTGGACCTTCAGAGTGTTGATGAAACACAAAAATTGCATCGGCATTGAACACAATAAGCACCATGCGGACTTTTCTCCATGGGAGTAATGTCTTAAACGGTCTACGCTTTGATCGTTCCCTGGAAGACTAGTAGTAGTTTCCGAAGCACATCTGGATGCATTCTGTACTCTGTGGACCTTCAGAGTGTTGATGAAACACAGAAATTGCATCGGCATTGAACACAATAAGCACCATGCGTACTTTTCTCCATGGGAGTAATGTCTTAAACTGTCTTCGATTTGATCGCTCCCTGGAAGACTAGTAGTTGTTTCCGAAGCACATCTGGATGCATTCTGTAATCTGTGGACCTTCAGAGTGTTGATGAAACACAAAAATTGCATCGGCATTGAACACAATAAGCACCATGCGGACTTTTCTCCATGGGAGTAATGTCTTAAACTGTCTATGCTGTGATCGTTCCCTGGAAGACTAGTAGTAGTTTCCGAAGCACATCTGGAGGCATTCTGTAATCTGTGGACATTCAGAGGGTTGATGAATCACAAAAATTGCATCGGCATTGAAAACAATAAGCACCATGCGGACTCTTCTCCATGGGAGTAATGTCTTAAACTGTCTACACTTTGATCGTTCCCTGGAAGACTACTAGTACATTCCAAAGCACATCTGAATGCATTCTGTAATCTGTGCACCTTCAGAGTGTTGATGAAACATAGAAATTGCATCGACATTGAACACAATAAGCACCATGTGGACTATTCTCCATGGGAGTAATATCTTAAACTGTCTACGCTTTGATCGTTCACTGGAAGACTAGTAGTAGTTTCCGAAGTACATCTGGAGGCATTCTGTAATCTATGGACCTTCGGAGTGTTGATGAAGCACAGAAATTGCATCGGCATTGAACACAATAAGCACCATGCGGACATTTCTCCATAAGAGAAATGTCTTATACTGTCTACGCTTTGATCGTACACTGGAAGACTAGTAGTAGTTTTCGAAGCACATCTGGAGGCATTCTATAACCTGTGGACCTTCAGAGTGTTGATGAAACACAGAAATTGACTCGGCATTGAACACAATAAGCACCATGTTGACTTTTCTCCATGGGAGTAATGTATTGAACTGTCTACGCTTTGATCGTTCACTGGAAGACTATTAGTAGCTTCCGAAGCATATCTGGATGCACTCTGTAATCTGTGGACCTTCAAAGTGTTGATGAAACACAAAATATGCATCGGCATTGAACACAATAAGCACCATGCGGACTTTTCTCCATGGGAGTAATGTCTTCAACTGTCTATGCTTTGATCGTACACTGGAAGACAAGTAGTAGATTCCGAAGCACATCTGGAGGCATTCTGTAATCTGTGGAGCTTCAAAATGTTGATAAAACACAAAAATTACATCGGCATTGAACCCAATAAGCACCATGTGGACTTTTCTCCATGGGAGTAATGTCTTAAACTGTCTACGCTTTGATCGTACACTGGAAGACTAGTAGTAGTTTCCGAAACACATCTGGATGCATTCTGTAATCTGTGGACCTTCAGAGTGTTGATGAAACACAAAAATTGCATCGGCATTGAACACAATAAGCACCATGCGGACTTTTCATCATGTGAATAGTGTCTTAAACTGTCTACGCTTTGATCGTACACTGGAAGACTAGTAGTAGTTTCCGAAGCACATCTTGAGGCATTCTGTAATCTGTGGAACTTCGTAGTGTTCATGAAACACAAAAATTGCATCGGCATTGAACACAATAAGCACCATGCGGACTTTTCTCCATGGGAGGTATGTCTTAAACTGTCTACGCTTTGATCGTACACTGGAAGACTAATAGTTGTTTCCGAAGCACATCTGGATGCATTTTGTAATCTGTTTACCTTCAGAGTGTTGATGAAACACAAAAATTGCATCGGCATTTAACACAATAAGCACCATGCGGACTTTTCTACGTGGGAGTAATGTCTTGAACTGTCTACGATTTGATCGTACACTGTAAGACTAGTAGTATTTCCGAAGCACTTCTGGTTTCATTCTGTAATCTGTTGACTTTCAGAGTGTTGATGAAACACAAAAATTTGCATCGGCATTGAACACAATAAGCACCATGCGGACTTTTCTCCATGGTAGTAATGTCTTAAACTGTCTATGCTTTGATCGTTCCCTGGAAGACTAGTAGTAGTTTCCGAAGCACATCTGGAGGCATTCTGTAATCTGTGGACCTTGAGAGGGTTGATGAAACACAAAAATTGCATCGGCATTGAACACAATAAGCGCCATGCGGACTTTTCTCCATGGGAGTAATGTCTTAAACTGTCTACGCTTTGATCGTACACTGGAAGACTAGTAGTATTTTCCGAAGCATATCTGGAGGCATTCTGTAATCTGTGGACCTTCAGAGTGTTGATGAAACACAGAATTTTGCATCGTTATTGAACACAATAAGCACCATGCGGACTTTTTTCCATGGGAGAAATGTCTTAAACTGTCTACGCTTTGATCGTTCACTGGAAGACCAGTAGTAGTTTCCGAAACACATCTGGAGGCATTCTCTAATCTGTGGACCTTCAGAGTGTTGATGAAACACAGAAATTGCATCGGCATTGAACACAATAAGCACAATGCCTACTTTTCTCCATGGGAGTAATGTCTTAAACAATCGACGTTTTGATCGTTCAGTGGAAGACTAGTAGTAGTTTCTTAAGCACATGTGGATGCATTCTGTATGCTGTGGACCTTCAGAGTGTTGATGAATCACAAAAATTGCATCGGCATTGAACACAAAAAGCACCATGCGGGCTTTTCTCCATAGGAGTAAGGTCTTAAACTGACTACGCTTTGATCGTTCCCTGGAAGACTAGTAGTGGTTTTCGAAGCACATCAGGATTCATTCTGTAATGTGTAGATCCTCAGAGTGTTGATGAAACACAGAAATTGAATCGGCATTGAATACAATAAGCACCATGCGGACTTTTCTCCATGGGAGTATTGTCTTAAACTGTCTATGTTTGATCGTTCCCTGGAAGACTAGTAGTAGTTTCCGAAGCACATCTGGAGGCATTCTGTAATCTGTGGACCTTCAGAGTGTTGATGAAACACAGAAATTGCATCGGCATTGAACACAATAAGCACCAAGCGTACTTTTCTCCATGGGAGTATTGTCTTAAACTGTCTACGATTTGATCGCTCCCTGGAAGACTAGTAGTTATTTCCCAAGCATATCTGGATGCATTCTGTAATCTGTGGACCTTCAGAGTGTTGATGAAACACAAAAATTTGCATCGGCATTGAACACAATAAGCACCATGCGGACTTTTCTCCATGGGAGTAATGTCTTAAACTGTCTATGCTTTGATCGTTCCCTGGAAGACTAGTAGTAGTTTCCGAAGCACATCTGGAGGCATTCTGTAATCTGTGGACATTCAGAGGGTTGATGAAACACAAATATTGCATCGGCATTGAACACAATAAGCACCATGCGGACTTTTCTCCATGGGAGTAATGTCTTAAACTGTCTACGCTTTGATCGTACACTGGAAGACTAGTAGTAGTTTCCGAAGCACATCTGGAGGCATTCTCTAATCTGTGGATGTCAGAGTGTTGACGAAACACAGAATTTTGCATCGGCATTGAACACAATAAGCACCATGCGGACTTTTCTCCATAGGAGAAATGTCTTAAACTGTCTACGCTTTGATCGTTCACTGGAAGACAAGTAGTAGTTTCCGAAGCACATCTGGAGGCATTCTCTAATCTGTGGACCTTCAGAGTGTTGATGAAACACAGAAATTGCATCGGCATTAACACAATAAGCACCATGCGTACTTTTCTCCATGGGTGTAATGTCTTAAACTGTCAACGCTTTGATCGTTCAGTGGAAGACTAGTAGTAGTTTCCGAAGCACATGTGGATGCATTCTGTATGCTGTGGACACTCAGAGTGTTGATGAATCACAAAAATTGCATCTGCATTGTAAACAATAAGCACCATGCGGACTTTTCTCCATGGGAGTAATATCTTAAACTGTCTACACTTTGATCGTTCCCTGGAAGACTAGTAGTACATTCCAAAGCACATCTGGATGCATTCTGTAATCTGTGCACCTTCAGCGTGTTGATGAAACACAGAAATTGCCTCGGCATTGAACACAATAAGCACCATGCGGACTTTTCCCCATGGGAGTAATGTCTTAAACTGTCTACGCTTTGATCGTTCCCTGGAAGACTAGTAGTAGTTTTCGAAGCACATCTGGAGGCATTCTGTAATCTGTGGGCCTTCAGAATTTTGATGAAACACAGAAATTGAATCGGCATTGAACACAATAAGCACCATGCGAACTTTTCTCCATGAGAGTAATATCTCCAACTGTCTACGCTTTGATCGTTAAAAGGAAGACTAGTAGTAGTTTCTAAAGCACATCTGGATGCATTCTGTAATCTGTGGACCTTCAGAGTGCTGATGAAACACAGAAATTGCATCGGCATTGAACACAATAAGCACCATGCGGACATTTCTCCGTAAGAGTAATGTCTTATACTGTCCACGCTTTGATCGTACACTGGAAGTCTAGTAGTAGTTTCCGAAGTACATCTGGAGGCATTCTGTAATCTGTGGACCTTCAGAGTGTTGATGAAACACAGAAATTGCATCGGCATTGAACACAATAAGCACCATGCGTACCTTTCTCCATGGGAGTAATGTCTTAAACTGTCTACGATTTGATCGCTCCCTGGAAGACTAGTAGTTGCTTCCGAAGCACATCTGGATGCATTCTGTAATCTGTGGACCTACTGAGAGTTGATGAAACACAAAAATTGCATCGGCATTGAACACAATAAGCACCATGCGGACTTTTCTCCATGGGAGTAATGTCTTAAACTGTCTATGCTTTGATCGTTCCCTGGAAGACTAGTAGTAGTTTCCGAAGCACATCTGGAGGCATTCTGTAATCTGTGGACCTTCAGAGGGTTGATGAAACACAAAAATTGCATCGGCATTGAACACAATAATCACCATGCGGACTTTTCTCCATGGGAGTAATGTCTTATACTGTCTACGCTTTGATCGTTCACTGGAAGACAAGTAGTAGTTTCCGAAGCACATCTGGAGGCATTCTCTAATCTGTGGACCTTCAGAGTGTTGATGAAACACAGAAATTGCATCGGCATTGAACACAATAAGCACCATGCGTACTTTTCTCCATGGGAGTAATGTCTTAAACTGTCGACGCTTTGATCGTTCAGTGGAAGACTAGTAGTAGTTTCCGAAGCACATGTGGATGCATTCTGTAATCTGTGGACCTTCAGAGTGTTGATGAAACACAGGAATTCCATCGGCATTGAATACAATAAGCACCATGCCGACTTTTTTCCATCGAAAAAATGTATTAAACTGTCTACGCTTTGATCATTCCCTGGAAGACTGGTAGTAGTTTCCGAAGCACATCTGGAGTCATTCTGTAATCTGTGTAACTTCAGAGTGTTGATGAAACACAGAAATTGCACCGGCATTGAACACAATAAGCACCATGCGGACTTCTCTCCATGGGAGTAATGTCTTAATCTGTCTACGCTTTGATCGTTCCCTGGAAGACTAGTAGTAGTTTCCGAAGCACATCTGGAGTCACTCTGTAATCTGTGGACCTTCAGGGTATTGATGAAACACAGAAATTGCCTCGGCAGTGAACACAATAAGCACCATTCGGACTTTTCTCCATGGGAGTAATGTCTTAAACTGACTACGCTTTGATCGTTCCCTGGAAGACTAGTAGTAGTTTTCGAAGCACATCTGGATTCATTCTGTAATCTGTGGACCCTCACAGTGTTGATGAAACACAGAAATTGCATCGGCATTGAACACAATAAGCACCATGCGGACATTTCTCCATAAGAGTAATGTCTTATTTTGTCTACGCTTTGATCGTACACTGGAAGACTAGTAATAGTTTCCGAAGCACATCTGGAGGCATTCTGTAATCTGTTGACCTTCAGAGTGTTGATAAAACACAAAAATTGACTCGGCATTGAACACAATAAGCACTATGTGGACTTTTCTCCATGGGAGTAATGTCTTAAACTGTCTACGCTTTGATCGTACACTGGAAGACTAGTAGTAGTTTCCGAAACACATGTGGAGGCATTCTGCAATCTGAGGACCTTCAAAGTGTTGATGAAACACAAAAATTGCATCGGCAAAGAACACAATAAGCACCATGCGGACTTTTCTCCATTGGAGTAATGTCTTCAACTGTCTATGCTTTGATCGTACACTGGAAGACAAGTAGTAGTTTCCGAAGCACATCTGGAGGCATTTTGTAATCTGTGGACCTTCAGAGTGTTGATAAAACACAAAAATTGACTCGGCATTGAACACAATAAGCACCATGTGGACTTTTCTCCATGGGAGTAATGTATGAAACTGTCTACGCTTTGATCGTTCACTGGAAGACTATCAGTAGTTTCCGAAGCACATCTGGATGCATTCTGTAATCTGTGGACCTTCAAAGTGTTGATGAAACACAAAATATGCATCGGCATTGAACACAATAAGCACCATGCGGACTTTTCTCCATGGGAGTAATGTGTTCAACTGTCTATGCTTTGATCGTACACTGGAAGACAAGTAGTAGTTTCCGAAGCACATCTGGAGGCATTCTGTAATCTGTGGAGCTTCAAAATGTTGATAAAACACAAAAATTACATCGGCATTGAACACAATAAGCACCATGTGGGCTTTTCGCCATGGGAGTAATGTCTTAAACTGTCTACGCTTTGATCGTACACTGGAAGACTAGTAGTAGTTTCCGAAACACATCTGGATGCATTCTGTAATCTGTGGACCTTCAGAGTGTTGATGAAACACAAAAATTGCATCGCCATTGAACACAATAAGCACCATGCGGACTTTTCATCATGCGAATAGTGTCTTAAACTGTCTACGCTTTGATCGTACACTGGAAGACTAGTGATAGTTTCCGAAGCACATCTTGAGGCATTCTGTAATCTGTGGAACTTCGTAGTGTTCATGAAACACAAAAATTGCATCGGCATTGAACACAATAAGCACCATGCGGACTTTTCTCCATGGGAGTTATGTCTTAAACTGTCTACGCTTTGATCGTACACTGGAAGACTAATAGTAGTTTCCGAAGCACATCTGGATGCATTCTGTAATCTGTGGACCTTCAGAGTGTTGATGAAACACAAAAATTGCATCGGCATTTAACACAATAAGCACCATGCGGACTTTTCTCCATGGGAGTAATGTCTTGAACTGTCTACGATTTGATCGTACACTGTAAGACTAGTAGTATTTCCGAAGCACATCTGGTTTCATTCTGTAATCTGTTGACTTTCAGAGTGTTGATGAAACACAAAAATTGCATCGGCATTGAACACAATAAGCCCCATACGGACTTTTCTCCATGGGAGTAATGTCTTAAACTGTCTACGCTTTGATCGTCCCCTGGAAGTCTAGTAGTAGTTTCCGAAGCACATCTGGATGCATTCTGTAATCTGTGGACCTTCATAGTGTTGATGAAACACAGAAATTGAATCGGCATTGAACACAATAAGCACCATGCGGACTTCTCTCCATGGGAGTAATGTCTTGAACTGTCTACGCTTTGATCGTACACTGGAAGACCAGTTGTATTTCCGAAGAACATCTGGTGGCATTCTGTAATCTGTGGACCCTCACAGTGTTGATGAAACACAGAAATTGCATCGGCATTGAACACAATAAGCACCATGCGGACATTTCTCCATTACAGTAATGTCTTATTTTGTCTACGCTTTGATCGTACACTGGAAGACTAGTAATACTTTCCGAAGCACATCTGGAGGCATTCTGTAATCTGTTGACCTTCAGAGTGTTGATAAAACACAAAAATTGACTCGGCATTGAACACAATAAGCACTATGTGGACTTTTCTCCATGGGAGTAATGTCTTAAACTGTCTACGCTTTGATCGTACACTGGAAGACTAGTAGTAGTTTCCGAAACACATGTGGAGGCATTCTGCAATCTGAGGACCTTCAAAGTGTTGATGAAACACAAAAATTGCATCGGCAAAGAACACAATAAGCACCATGCGGACTTTTCTCCATTGGAGTAATGTCTTCAACTGTCTATGCTTTGATCGTACACTGGAAGACAAGTAGTAGTTTCCGAAGCACATCTGGAGGCATTCTGTAATCTGTGGACCTTCAGAGTGTTGATAAAACACAAAAATTGACTCGGCATTGAACACAATAAGCACCATGTGGACTTTTCTCCATGGGAGTAATGTATCAAACTGTCTACGCTTTGATCGTTCACTGGAAGACTATCAGTAGTTTCCGAAGCACATCTGGATGCATTCTGTAATCTGTGGACCTTCAAAGTGTTGATGAAACACAAAATATGCATCGGCATTGAACACAATAAGCACCATGCGGACTTTTCTCCATGGGAGTAATGTGTTCAACTGTCTATGCTTTGATCGTACACTGGAAGACAAGTAGTAGTTTCCGAAGCACATCTGGAGGCATTCTGTAATCTGTGGAGCTTCAAAATGTTGATAAAACACAAAAATTACATCGTCATTGAACACAATAAGCACCATGTGGACTCTTCGCCATGGGAGTAATGTCTTAAACTGTCTACGCTTTGATCGTACACTGGAAGACTAGTAGTAGTTTCCGAAACACATCTGGATGCATTCTGTAATCTGTGGACCTTCAGAGTGTTGATGAAACACAAAAATTGCATCGCCATTGAACACAATATGCAACATGTGGACTTTTCTCCATGGGAGTAATGTCTTAAACTGTCTACGCTTTGATCGTACACTGGAAGACTAGTGATAGTTTCCGAAGCACATCTTGAGGCATTCTGTAATCTGTGGAACTTCGTAGTGTTCATGAAACACAAAAATTGCATCGGCATTGAACACAATAAGCACCATGCGGACTTTTCTCCATGGGAGTTATGTCTTAAACTGTCTACGCTTTGATCGTACACTGGAAGACTAATAGTAGTTTCCGAAGCACATCTGGATGCATTCTGTAATCTGTGGACCTTCAGAGTGTTGATGAAACACAAAAATTGCATCGGCATTTAACACAATAAGCACCATGCGGACTTTTCTCCATGGGAGTAATGTCTTGAACTGTCTACGATTTGATCGTACACTGTAAGACTAGTAGTATTTCCGAAGCACATCTGGTTTCATTCTGTAATCTGTTGACTTTCAGAGTGTTGATGAAACACAAAAATTGCATCGGCATTGAACACAATAAGCCCCATACGGACTTTTCTCCATGGGAGTAATGTCTTAAACTGTCTACGCTTTGATCGTCCCCTGGAAGTCTAGTAGTAGTTTCCGAAGCACATCTGGATGCATTCTGTAATCTGTGGACCTTCATAGTGTTGATGAAACACAGAAATTGAATCGGCATTGAACACAATAAGCACCATGCGGACTTTTCTCCATGGGAGTAATGTCTTGAACTGTCTACGCTTTGATCGTACACTGGAAGACTAGTTGTATTTCCGAAGAACATCTGGTGGCATTCTGTAGTCTGTGGACCTTCAGAGTGTTGATGAAACACAGAAATTGCATCGGCATTGAACACAATAAGCACCATGCGGACTTTTCTCCATGGGAGTAATATCTTAAACTGTCTACGCTTTGATCGTCCCCTGGAAGTCTAGTAGTAGTTTCCGAAGAACATCTGGATGCATTCTGTAATCTGTGGACCTTTAGAGTGTTGATGAAACACAAAAATTATATCGGCATAGAACACAATCAGCACCATGCGGACTTTCCTCCATGGGAGTAATGTCTTAAACTGTCGACGCTTTGATCGTACACTGGAAGACTAGTAATAGTTTCCGAAGCACAGCAGGAGGCATTCTGTAATCTGTGGACCTTCAGTGTGTTGATGAAACACAGAAATTGAATCGGCATTGAACACAATAAGCACCATGTGGACTTTTCTCCATGGGAGTAATGTCTTAAACTGTCTACGCTTTGATCGTACACTGGAAGACTAGTAGTAGTTTCTGAAACGCATCTGGAGGCATTCTGCAATCTGTGGACTTTCAGAGTGTTGATGAAACACAAAAATTGCATCGGCAAAGAACACAATAAGCACCATGCGGACTTTTCTCCATGGGAGGAATGTCTTAAACTGTCTACGCTTTGATCGTACACTGGAAGACTATTAGTAGCTTCCGAAGCACATCTGGATGCATTCTGTAATCTGTGGACCTTCAAAGTGTTGACGAAACACAAAAATTGCATCGGCATTGAACACAATAAGCACCATGCGTACTTTTCTCCATGGGAGTAATGTCTTAAAATGTCTACGCCTTGATCGTACACTGGAAGACTAGTAGTAGTTTCCGAAGCATATCTGGAGGCATTCTGTAATCTGTGGACATTTAGAGTGTTGATGAAACCCAAAAATTTCATCGGCATTGAACACAATAAGCACCATGTGGACATTTCTCCATGGGAGTAATGTCATAAAGTGTCTACGCTTTGATCGTACACTGGAAGACTAGTAGTATTTCCGAAGCACATCTGGTGGCATTCTGTAATCTGTGGACTCTCAGAGTGTTGATGAAACACAGAAAATGCATAGGCATTGAACACAATAAGCCCCATGCGGACTTTTCTAGATGGGAGAAATGTCTTAAACTGTCTACGCTTTGATCGTCCCCTGGAAGTCTAGTAGTAGTTTCCGAAGCACATCTGGATGCATTTTGTAATCTGTGGACCTTCAGAGTGTTGATGAAACACATAATGCATCGGCATTGACACAATAAGCTCCATGCGGACTTTTCTCCATGTGAGTAATGTCTTGAACCGTCTAAGCTTTGATCGTACACTGGAAGACTAATAGTAGTTTCCAAAGCACATCTGGAGGCATTCAGTAATCTGTGGACCTTCAGAGTGTTGATGAAACACAAAAAATTCATCGGCATTGAACACAATAAGCTCCATGCGGACTTTTCTCCATGAGAGTAATGTCTCAAACTGTCTATGTTTTGATCGTTCCCTGGAAGACTAGTAGTATTTTCCGAAGCAAATCCGGAGGCATTCTGTAATCTGTGGACCTTTAGAGTGTTCATAAAACACAAAAATTATATCGGCATTGAACACAATAAGAACCCTGCGGACTTTCCTCCATGGGAGTAATGTCTTAAACGGTTGACGCTTTGATCGTACACTGGAAGACTAGTAGTAGTTTCCGAAGCACAGCTGGAGGCATTCTGTAATCTGTGGACCTTCAGTGTGTTGATGAAACACAGAAATTGAATCGGCATTGAACACAATAAGCACCATGTGGACTTTTCTCCATGGGAGTAATGTCTTAAACTGGGTACGCTTTGATCGTTCACTGGAAGACTATTAGTATTTTCCGAAGCAAATCTGGAGGCATTCTGTAATCTGTGGACCTTTAGAGTGTTGATAAAACACAAAAATTATATCGGCATTGAACACAATAAGAACCCTGCGGACTTTCCTCCATGGGAGTAATGTCTTAAACGGTCGACGCTTTGATCGTACACTGGAAGACTAGTAGTAGTTTCCGAAGCACAGCTGGAGGCATTCTGTAATCTGTGGACCTTCAGTGTGTTGATGAAACACAGAAATTGAATCGGCATTGAACACAATAAGAACCCTGCGGACTTTCCTCCATGGGAGTAATGTCTTAAACGGTCGACGCTTTGATCGTACACTGGAAGACTAGTAGTAGTTTCCGAAGCACAGCTGGAGGCATTCTGTAATCTGTGGACCTTCAGTATGTTGATGAAACACAGAAATTGAATCGGCATTGAACACAATAAGCACCATGTGGACTTTTCTCCATGGGAGTAATGTCTTAAACTGTCTGCGCTTTGATCGTCCCCTGGAAGACTAGTAGTAGTTTCCGAAGCACATCTTGAGGCATTCTGTAATCTGTGGACCTTCGGAGTGTTGATGAAACACAAAAATTGGGTCGGCATTGAACACAATAAGTACCATGCGGACTTTTCTCCATGGGAGTAATGTCTTAAACTGTCTACGCCTTGATCGTACACTGGAAGAGTAGCAGTAGTTTCTGAAGCACATCTGGAAGCATTCTCTAATCTGTGGACCTTCAGAGTGTTGATAAAACACAAAAAATATATCGGCATTGAACACAATAAGAACCCTGCGGACTTTCCTCCATGGGAGTAATGTCTCAAACGGTCGACGCTTTGATCGTACACTGGAAGACTAGTAGTAGTTTCCGAAGCACAGCTGGAGGCATTCTGTAATCTGTGGACATTCAGTGTGTTGATGAAACACAGAAATTGAATCGGCATTGAACACAATATGCACCATGTGGACTTTTCTCCATGGGAGTAATTTCTTTAACTGTCTCCGCTTTGATCGTACACTGGAAGACTAGTAGTAGTTTCCGAAGCACATCTTGAGGCATTCTGTAATCTGTGGACCTTCGGAGTGTTGATGAAACACAAAAATTGGGTCGGCATTGAACACAATAAGCACCATCCGGACTTTCCTCCATGGGAGTAATGTCTTGAACTGTCTACGCTTTGATCGTACAGTGGAAGACTAGTAGTAGATTCCGAAGCACATCTGGAGGCATTCTGTAATCTGTGGACCTTCACAGTGTTGATGAAACACAGAAATTGAATCGGAATTGAACACAATAAGCACCATCCGGACTTTTCTCCATGGGAGTAATGTCTTGAACTGTCTACGCTTTGATCGTACACTGGAAGACTAGTAGTAGTTTCCGAAGTTAATCTGGAGGCATACTGTAATCTGTGGACCTTCAGAGTGTTGATGAAACACAAAAATTGCATCGGCATTGAACACAATAAGCACCATGTGGACTTTTCTCCATGGGAGTAATGTCTTAAACTGGGTACGCTTTGATCGTACACTGGAAGACTAGTAGTAGTTTCCGAAAAACACATCTGGATGCATTCTGTAATCTGTGGACCTTCAGAGTGTTGTTGAAACTCAAAAATTGCATCGGCATTGACACAATAAGCACCATGCTGACTAATCTTCATGCGAATAGTGTCTTAAACTGTCTACGCTTTTATCGCACACTGGAAGACTAGTAGTGGTTTCCGAAGCACATCTTGACGCATTCTGTAATTCTTGGACCTACGTAGTGTTGATGAAACACAAAAATTGCATCGGCAAAGAACACAATAAGCACCATGCGGACTTTTCTCCATGGGAGTAATGTCTTAAACTGTCTACGCTTTGATCGTCCCCTGGAAGTCTAGTAGTAGTTTCCGAAGCACATCTGGAGGCATTCTCTAAACTGTGGACCTTCAGAGTGTTGATGAAACACAAAAATTGCATCGGCATTGAACACAATCAGCACCATGCGGACTTTTCTCTATGGGAGTTATGTCTTAAACTGTCTACGATTTGATCGTCCCCTGGAAGTCTAGTAGTAGTTTCCGAAGCACATCTGGATGCATTCTGTAATCTGTGGACCTTCAGAGTGTTGATGAAACACAGAAATTTAATCGGCATTGAACACAATAAGCACCATGCGGACTTTTCTCCATGGGAGTAATGTCTTGAACTGTCTACGCTTTGATCGTACACTGGAAGACTAGTAGTATTTCCGATACACATCTGGTGGCATTCTGTAGCCTGTGGACCTTCAGAGTGTTGATGAAACACAGAAATTGCGTCGGCATTGGACACAATAAGCCCCATGCGGACTTTTCTCCATGGGAGTAATGTCTTAAACTGTCTACGCTTTGATCGTCAGCTGGAAGTCTAGTAGTAGTTTCCGAAGCACATCTAAATGTATTCTGTAATCTGTGGACCTTCAGAGTGTTGATGAAACACAGAAATTGCATAGGCATTGAACACAATAAGCTCCATGCGGAATTTTCTCCATGAGACAAATGTCTCAAACTGTCTATGTTTTGATCGTTCCCTGGAAGACTAGTAGTATTTTCCGAAGCACATCTGGAGGCATTCTGTAATCTGTTTACCCTAAGAGTGTTGATGAAACACAACAATTATATCGGCATTGAACACAATAAGAACCCTGCGGACTTTCCTCCATGGGAGTAATGCCTTAAACTGTCGACGCTTTGATCGTACACTGGAAGACTAGTAGTAGTTTCTGAAGCCCATCTGGAGGCATTCTGCAATCTGTGGACTTTCAGAGTGTTGATGAAACACAAAAATTGCATCGTCATTGAACACAATAAGCACCATGCGGACTTTTCTCCATGGGAGTAATGTCTTAAACTGTCTACGCTTTGATCGTACACTGGAAGACTAGTAGTAGTTTCGGAAGCACATCTGGTGGCATTCTGTAATCTGTGGACCTTCAGAGTGTTGATGAAACACAGAAATTGAATCGGAATTGAACACAATAAGCACCATCCGGACTTTACTCCATGGGAGTAGTGTCTTGAACTGTCTACGCTTTGATCGTACAGGGGAAGACTAGTAGTAGTTTCCGAAGCACATCTGGAGGCATTCTGTAATCTGTGGACCTTCACAGTGTTGATGAAACCCAAACATTTCATCGGCATTGAACACAATAAGCCCCATGTGGACTTTTCTCCAAGGGAGTAATGTCTTAAACTGTCTACGCTTTGATCGTACACTGGTAGACTAGTAGTATTTCCGAAGCACATCTGGTGGGATTCTGTAATCTGTGGACCTTCAGAGTGTTGATGAAACACAGAAATTGCATAGGCATTGAACATAATAAGCCCCATGCGGACTTTTCTCCATGGGAGTAATGTCTTAAACTGTCTACGCTTTGATCGTCCTCTGGAAGTCTAGTAGTAGTTTCCGAAGCACATCTGGATGCATTCTGTAATCTGTGGACCTTCAGAGTGTTGATTAAACACAGAAATTGAATCGGCATTGAACACAATAAGCACCATGCGGACTTTTCTCCATGGGAGTAATGTCTTGAACTGTCTACGCTTTGATCGTACACTGGAAGACTAGTAGTATTTCCGAAACACATCTGGTGGCATTCTGTAGTCTGTGGACCTTCAGAGTGTTGATGAAACACAGAAATTGCGTCGGCATTGGACACAATAAGCCCCATGCGGACTTTTCTCCATGGGAGTAATGTCTTAAACTGTCTACGCTTTGATCGTCAGCTGGAAGTCTAGTAGTAGTTTCCGAAGCACATCTAAATGCATTCTGTAATCTGTGGACCTTCAGAGTGTTGATGAAACACAGAAATTGCATAGGCATTGAACACAATAAGCTCCATGCGGACTTTTCTCCATGAGACAAATGTCTCAAACTGTCTATGTTTTGATCGTTCCCTGGAAGACTAGTAGTATTTTCCGAAGCACATCTGGAGGCATTCTGTAATCTGTTTACCCTAAGAGTGTTGATGAAACACAAAAATTATATCGGCATTGAACACAATAAGACCCTGCGGACTTTCCTCCATGGGAGTAATGCCTTAAACTGTCGACGCTTTGATCGTACACTGGAAGACTAGTAGTAGTTTCCGAAGCCCATCTTGAGGCATTCTGCAATCTGTGGACTTTCAGAGTTTTGATGAAACACAAAAATTGCATCGTCATTGAACACAATAAGCACCATGCTGACTTTTCTCCATGGGAGTTATGTCTTAAACTGTCTACGCTTTGATCGTACACTGGAAGACTAGTAGTAGTTTCCGAAGCACATCTGGATACATTCTGTAATCTGTGGACCTTCAGAGTGTTGATGAAACACAAAAATTGCATCGGCATTGAACACAATGAGCACCATGTGGACTTCTCTCCATGGGAGTAATTTCTTAAACTGTCTACGCTTTGATCGTACATTGGAAGTCTAGTAGTAGTTTCCGAAGCACATCTGGATACATTCTGTAATCTGTGGACCTTCAGAGTGTTGATGAAACCCAGAAATTGAATCGGAATTGAACACAATAAGCACCATCCGGACTTTTCTCCATGGGAGTAATGTCTTGAACTGTCTACGCTTTGATCGTACAGTGGAAGACTAGTAGTAGTTTCCGAAGCACATCTGGAGGCATTCTGTAATCTGTGGGCCTTCACAGTGTTGATGAAACCCAAAAATTTCATCGGCATTGAACACAATAAGCCCCATGTGGACTTTTCTCCAAGGGAGTAATGTCTTAAACTGTCTACCCTCTGATCGTACACTGGAAGACTTGTAGTAGTTTCCGAAGCACATCTGGAGGCATTCTGTAATCTGTGGACATTCAGAGTGTTTATGAAACACAAAAATTGCATCGGCATTGACACAATAAGCACCATTTGGATTTTTCTCCCTGGGAGTAATGTCTTAAATTGTCTACGCTTTGATCGTACACTGGAAGACTAGTAGTAGTTTCCGAAACACATCTGGATGCATTCTGTAATCTGTGGACCTTCAGAGTGTTGATGAAACACAAAAATTGCATCGGCATTGAACACAATAAGCACCATGCGGACTTTTCATCATGCGAATAGTGTCTTAAACTGTCTACGCTTTGATCGTACACTGGAAGACTAGTAGTAGTTTCCGAAGCACATCTTGAGGCATTCTGTAATCTGTGGAACTTCGTAGTGTTGATGAAACACAAAAATTGCATCGGCATTGAACACAATAAGCACCATGCTGACTTTTCTCCATGGGAGTTATGTCTTAAACTGTCTACGCTTTGATCGTACAGTGGAAGACTAATAGTAGTTTCCGAAGCACATCTGGATGCATTCTGTAATCTGTGGACCTTCAGAGTGTTGATGAAACACAAAAATTGCATCGGCATTTAACACAATAAGCACCATGCGGACTTTTCTCCATGGGTGTGATGTCTTAAACTGTCTACGCTTTGATCGTACACTGTAAGACTAGTAGTATTTCCGAAGCACATCTGGTTTCATTCTGTAATCTGTGGACTTTCAGAGTGTTGATGAAACACAAAAATTGCATCGGCATTGAACACAATAAGTCCAGTACGGACTTTTCTCTATGGGGGTTTTGTCTTAAACTGTCTACGCTTTGATCGTCCCCTGGAAGTCTAGTAGTAGTTTCCGAAGCACATCTGGATGCATTCTGTAATCTGTGGACCTTCAGAGTGTTGATGAAACACGGAAATTGAATCGGCATTGAACACAATAAGCACCATGCGGACTTTTCTCCATGGGAGTAATGTCTTGAACTGTCTACGCTTTGATCGTACACTGGAAGACTAGTTGTATTTCCGAAGCACATCTGGTGGCATTATTTAGTCTGTGGACCTTCAGAGTGTTGATGAAACACAGAAATTGCATCGGCATTGAACACAATAAGCACCATGCGGACTTTCCTCCATGGGAGTAATGTCTTAAACTGTCGACGCTTTGATCGTACACTGGAAGACTAGTAGTAGTTTCCGAAGCACAGCTGGAGGCATTCTGTAATCTGTGGACCTTCAGTGTGTTGATGAAACACAGAAATTGAATCGGCATTGAACACAATAAGCACCATGTGGACTCTTCTCCATGGGAGTAGTGTCTTAAACTGTCTACGCTTTGATCGTACACTGGAAGACTAGTAGTAGTTTGCGAAACACATCTGGAGGCATTCTGCAATCTGTGGACTTTCAGAGTGTTGATGAAACACAAAAATTCCATCGGCAAAGAACACAATAAGCACCATGCGGACTTTTCTCCATGGGAGTAATGTCTTAAACTGTCTACGCTTCGATCGTACACTGGAAGACTAGTAGTAGTTTCCGAAGCACATCTGGCGGCATTCTGTAATCTGTGGACATTCAGAGTGTTGATGAAACCCAAAAATTGCATCGGCATTGAACACAATAAGCACCATGTGGACTTTTCTCCATGGGAGTAATGTCTTAAACTGTCTATGCTTTGATCGTACACTGGAAGACTAGTAGTAGTTTCCGAAACACATCTGGAGGCAGTCTGCAATCTGTGGACTTTCAGAGTGTTGATGAAACACAAAAATTGAATCGGCAAAGAACACAATAAGCACCATGCGGACTGTTCTCCATGGGAGTAATGTCTTAAACTGTCTATGCTTTGATCGTACACTGGAAGACAAGTAGTAGTTTCCGAAGCACATCTGGAGGCATTCTGTAATCTGTGGACCTTCAGATGTTGATGAAACACAAAAATTGCATCGGCATTGAACACAATAAGCACCATGTGGACTTTTCTCCATGGGAGTAATGTCTTAAACTGTCTACGCTTTGATCGTACACTGGAAGACTATTAGTAGCTTCCGAAGCACATCTGGATGCATTCTGTAATCTGTGGACCTTCAAAGTGTTGACGAAACACAAAAATTGCATCGGCATTGAACACAATAAGCACCATTCGTACTTCTCTCCAAGGGAGTAATGTCTCAAAATGTCTACGCTTTGATCGTACACTGGAAGACTAGTAGTAGTTTCCGAAGCACATCTGGAGGCATTCTGTAATCTGTGGACATTCAGAGTGTTGATGAAACCCAAAAATTTCATCGGCATTGAACACAATAAGCACCATGTGGCCTTTTCTCCATGGGAGTAATGTCTTAAACTGTCTACGCTTTGATCGTAAACTGGAAGACTAGTAGTAGTTTCCGAAACACATCTGGATGCATTCTGTTATCTGTGGACCTTCAGAGTGTTGATGAAACACAAAAATTGCATCGGCATTGAACACAATAAGCACCATGCGGACTTTTCATCATGCGAATAGTGTCTTAAACTGTGTACGCTTTGATCGTACACTGGAAGACTAGTAGTATTTCCGAATCACATCTGGTGGCATTCTGTAGTCTGTGGACCTTCAGAGTGTTGATGATACACAGAAATTGCATCGGCATTGGACACAATAAGCCCCATGCGGACTTTTCCCCATGGGAGTAATGTCTTAAACGGTCGACGCTTTGATCGTACACTGGAAGACTAGTAGTAGTTTCCGAAGCACATCTTGAGGCATTCTGTAATCTGTGGACCTTCGGAGTGTTGATGAACCACAAAAATTGCGTCGGCATTGAACACAATAAGTACCATGCGGACTTTTCTCCATGGGAGTAATGTCTTAAACTGTCTACGCTTTGATCGTACACTGGAAGACTAGTAGTAGTTTCCGAAGCTCATCTGGATGCATTCCGTAATCTGTGGACTTTCAGAGTGTTGATGAAACACAAAAATTGCATCGGTATTGAACACAATAAGCACTATGCGGACTTTTCTTCATGCGAATAGTGTCTTAAACTGTCTACGCTTTGATCGTACCCTGGAAGACTAGTAGTAGTTTCCGAAGCACATCTTGAGGCATTCTGTAATCTGTGGACCTTCGGAGTGTTGATGAACCACAAAAATTGCGTCGGCATTGAACACAATAAGTACCATGTGGACTTTTCTCCATGGGAGTAATGTCTTAAACTGTCTACGAATTGATCGTACACTGGAAGAGTAGCAGTAGTTTCCGAAGCACATCTGGAAGCATTCACTAATCTGTGGACCTTCAGAGTGTTGATGAAACACAAAATTTTGTATCGGCATTGAACACAATAAGTACCATGCGGACTTTTCTCCATTGGAGTAATGTCTTAAACTGTCTACGCTTTAGTCGTACACTGGAAGACTAGTAGTAGTTTCCGAAGCACATCTGGATGCCTTCTGTAATCTGTGGACCTTCAGAGTGTTGATGAAACACAGAAATTGAATCGGAATTGAACACAATAAGCACCATCCGGATTTTTCTCCATGGGAGTAATGTCTTGAACTGTCTACGCTTTTATCGTACCCTGGAAGACTAGTAGTAGTTTCCGAAGCACATCTTGACGCATTCTGTAATTCTTGGACCTTCGTAGTGTTGATGAAACACAAAAATTGCATCGGCATTGAACACAATATGCACCATGCGGACTTTTTTCCATGGGAGTAATGTCTTAAACTGTCTACGCTTTGATCGTACACTGGAAGACTAGCAGTAGTTTCCAAAGCACATCTGGAAGCATTCTCTAATCTGTGGACCTTCAGAGTGTTGATGAAACACAAAATTTTGCATCGGCATTGGACACAATAAGCCCCATGCGGACTTTTCTCCATGGGAGTAATGTCTTAAACTGTCTACGCTTTGATCGTACACTGGAAGACTAGTAGTAGTTTCCGAAGCACATCTGGATGCCTTTTGTAATCTGTGGACCTTCAGAGTGTTGATGAAACACAGAAATTGAATCGGAATTGAACACAAAATGCACCATCCGGATTTTTCTCCATGAGAGTAATGTCTTGAACTGTCTACGCTTTTATCGTACCCTGGAAGACTAGTAGTAGTTTCCGAAGCACATCTTGACGCATTCTGTAATTCTTGGACCTTCGTAGTGTTGATGAAACACAAAAATTGCATCGGCATTGAACACAATATGCACCATGCGGACTTTTTTCCATGGGAGTAATGTCTTAAACTGTCTACGCTTTGATCGTCAGCTGGAAGTCTAGTAGTAGTTTCCGAAGCACATCTGGATGCATTCTGTAATGTGTGGACCTTCAGAGTGTTGATGAAACACAAAAAATGCATCGGCATTGACACAATAAGCACCATGCGGACTTTTCTCCATGGGAGTAATGTCTTAAACTGTCTACGCTTTGATCGTACACTGGAAGACTAGTAGTAGTTTCCGAAGCACATCTGGAGGCATTCTGTATTCTGTGGACATTCAGAGTGTTGATGAAACCCAAAAATTTCATCGGTATTGAACACAATAAGCACCATGTGGACTTTTCTCCATGGGAGTAATGTCTTAAACTGTCTACGCTTTGATCGTACACTGGAAGACTAGTAGTAGTTTCCGAAACACATCTGGAGGCATTCTGCAAACTGTGGACTTTCAGAGTGTTGATGAAACACAAAAATTGCATTGGCAAAGAACACAATAAGCACCATGCGACTTTTCTCCATGGGAGTAATGTCTTAAACTGTCTACGCTTTGATCGTACACTGGAAGACTAGTAGTAGTTTCTGAAGCACATCTGGATGCATTCTGTAATCTGTGGGCCTTCAGAGTGTTGATGAAACACAAATATTGCATCGGCATTGAACCCAATAAGCACCATGCGTACTTTTCTCCATGGGAGTAATGTCTTAAACTGTCTACGCTTTGATCGTTCCCTGGAAGACTAGTAGTAGCTTCCGAAGCACATCTTGAGGCATTCTGTAATCTGTGGACCTTCAGTGTGTTGACGAAACACAGAATGTGAATCGCCATTGAACACAATAAGCACCATGTGGACTTTTCTCTATGGGAGTAATGTCTTAAACTGTCTACGATTTGATCGTACACTTTAAGACTAGTAGTAGTTTCCGAAAAACACCTGGAGGCATTCTGCAATCTATGGACTTTCAGAGTGTTGATGAAACGCAAAAATTGCATCGGCATTGAACACAATAAGCACCATGTGGACTTTTCTCCATGGGAGTAATGTCTTAAACTGTCTACGCTTTGATCGTACACTGGAAGACTAGTAGTAGTTTCCGAAAAACACATCTGGATGCATTCTGTAATCTGTGGACCTTCAGAGTGTTGATGAAACTCAAAAATTGCATCGGCATTGAACACAATAAGCACCATGAGGACTTTTCATCATGCGAATAGTGTCTTAAACTGTGTACGCTTTGATCGTACACTGGAAGACTAGTAGTATTTCCGAAGCACATCTGGTGGCATTCTGTAGTCTGTGGACCTTCAGAGTGTTGATGAAACACAGAAATAGCATCGGCATTGGACACAATAAGCCCCATGCGGACTTTTCTCCATGGGAGTAATGTCTTAAACTGTCTACGCTTTGATCGTCAGCTGGAAGTCTAGTAGTAGTTTCCGAAGCACATCTGGATGCATTCTGTAATCTGTGGATCTTCAGAGTGTTGATGAAACACAAAAATTGCATCGGCATTGAACACAATAAGCACTATGCGGACATTTCTTCATGCGAATAGTGTCTTAAACTGTCTACGCTTTGATCGTACACTGGTAGACTAGTAGTAGTTTCCGAAGCACATCTTGAGCCATTCTGTAATCTGTGGACCTTCGGAGTGTTGATGAACCACAAAAATTGCGTCGGCACTGAACACAATAAGTACCATGCGGACTTTTCTCCATGGGAGTAATGTCTTAAACTGTCTACGCCTTGATCTTACACTGGAAGAGTAGGAGTAGTTTCCGAAGCACATCTGGAAGCATTCACTAATCTGTGGACCTTCAGAGTGTTGATGAAACACAAAATTTTGTATCGGCATTGAACACAATAAGTACCATGCGGACTTTTCTCCATGGGAGTAATGTCTTAAACTGTCTACGATTTAGTCGTACACTGGAAGACTAGTAGTAGTTTCCGAAGCACACCTGGATGCCTTCGGTAATCTGTGGACCTTCAGAGTGTTGATGAAACACAGAAATTGAATCGGAATTGAACACAATAAGCACCATCCGGACTTTTCTCCATGGGAGTAATGTCTTGAACTGTCTACGCTTTGATCATACAGTGGAAGACTAGTAGTAGTTTCCGAAGCACATCTGGAGGCATTCTGTAATCTGTGGACCTTCACAGTGTTGATGAAACACAAAAATTGCGTCGGCATTGAACACAATAAGCCCCATGCGGACTTTTCTCCATGGGAGTAATGTCTTAAACTGTGTACGCTTTGATCGTACACTGGAAGACTAGTAGTAGTTTCCGAAGTTAATCTGGAGGCGTTCTGTAATCTGTGGACCTTCAGAGTGTTGATGAAACACAAAAATTTCATCGGCATTGAACACAATAAGCACCATGTGGACTTTTCTCCATGGGAGTAATGTCTTAAACTGTCTACGCTTTGATCGTACACTGGAAGACTAGTAGTAGTTTCCGAAACACATCTGGAGGCATTCTGCAAACTGTGGACTTTCAGAGTGTTGATGAAACACAAAAATTGCATTGGCAAAGAACACAATAAGCACCATGCAACTTTTCTCCATGGGAGTAATGTCTTAAACTGTCTACGCTTTGATCGTACACTGGAAGACTATTAGTAGTTTCTGAAGCACATCTGGATGCATTCTGTAATCTGTGGACCTTCAGAGTGTTGATGAAACACAAATATTGCATCGGCATTGAACCCAATAAGCACCATGCGGACTTTTCTCCATGGGAGTAATGTCTTAAACTGTCTACGCTTTGATCGTTCCCTGGAAGACTAGTAGTAGTTTCCGAAGCACATCTGGATGCATTCTGTAATCTGTGGACCTTTAGAGTGTTGATGAAACACAAAAATTGCATCGGCAAAGAACACAATAAGCACCATGCGGACTTTTCTCCATGGGAGTAATGTCTTGAACTGTCTACGCTTTGATCGTACACTGGAAGACTAGTAGTATTTCCGAAGCACATCTGGTGGCATTCTGTAATCTGTGGACCTTCAGAGTGTTGATGAAACACAGAAATAGCATAGGCATTGAACACAATAAGCCCCATGCGGACTTTTCTCCATGGGAGTAATGTCTTAAACTGTCTACGCTTTGATCGTCAGCTGGAAGTCTAGTAGTAGTTTCCGAAGCACATCTAAATGCATTCTGTAATCTGTGGCCCTTCAGAGTGTTGGTGAAACACAGATATTGCATAGGCATTGAACACATTAAGCTCCATGCGGACTTTTCTCCATGAGGCAAATGTCTCAAACTGTCTATGTTTTGATCGTTCCCTGGAAGACTAGTAGTATTTTCCGAAGCACATCTGGAGGCATTCTGTAATCTGTGGACCTTTAGAGTGTTGATGAAACACAAAAATTATGTCGGCATTGAACACAATAGGAACCCTGCGGACTTTCCTCCAAGGGAGTAATGCCTTAAACTGTCCACGCTTTGATCGTACACTGGAAGACTAGTAGTAGTTTCCGAAGCACAGCTGGAGGCATTCTGTAATCTGTGGACCTTCAGTGTGTTTATGAAACACAAAAAATGCATCGGCATTGACACAATAAGCACCATGCGGACTTTTCTCCATGTGAACAATGTCTTAAACGGTCGACGCTTTGATCGTACACTGCAAGACTAGTAGTAGTTTCCGAAGCACAGCTGGAGGCATTCTGTAATCTGTGGACCTTCAGTGTGTTGATGAAATACAGAAATTGAATCGGCATTGAACACAATAAGCCCCATGCGGACTTTTCTCCATGGGAGTAATGTCTTAAACTGTCTACGCTTTGATCGTACACTGGAAGACTAGTAGTACTTTCCGAAGTTAATCTGGAGGCATTCTGTAATCAGTGGACTTTCAGAGTGTTGATGAAACACAAAAATTGCATCGGCATTGAACACAATAAGCACCATGCGGACTTTTTTCCATGGGAGTAATGTCTTAAACTGTCTACGCTTTGATCGTACACTGGAAGACTAGCAGTAGTTTCCGAAGCACATCTGGAAGCATTCTCTAATCTGTGGACCTTCAGAGTGTTGATGAAATACAAAATTTTGTAACGGCATTGGACACAATAAGCCCCATGCGCACTTTTCTCCATGGGAGTAATGTCTCAAACTGTCTATGTTTTGATCGTTCCCCTGAAGACTAGTAGTATTTTCCGAAGCACATCTGGAGGCATTCTGTAATCTGTGGACCTTTAGAGTGTTGATGAAACACAAAAATTATGTCCTCATTGAACACAATAAGCACCATGCGGACTTTTCTCCATGGGAGTAATGTCTTGAACTGTCGACGGTTTGATCGTACACTGGAAGACTAGTAGTAGTTTCCGAAGCACAGCTGGAGGCATTCTGTATTCTGTGGACCTTCAGTGTGTTGACGAAACACAGAAATTGAATCGGCATTGAACACAATAAGCACCATGTGGACTTTTCTCTATGGGAGTAATGTCTTAAACTGTCTACGATTTGATCGTACACTTTAAGACTAGTAGTAGTTTCCGAAAAACATCTGGAGGCATTCTGCAATCTATGGACTTTCAGAGTGTTGATGAAACACAAAAATTGCATCGTTATTGAACACAATAAGCACCATGCGGACTTTTCTCCATGGGAGTAATGTCTTAAACTGTCTACGCTTTGATCGTACTCTGGAAGACTAGTAGTAGTTTCGGAAGCACATCTGGTGGCATTCTGTAAGCTGTGGACCTTCAGAGTGTTGATGAAACACTAAAATTGCATCGGCATTGAACACAATAAGCACCATGCGGACTTTTCTCCATGGGAGTAATGTCTTAAACTGTCTACACCTTGATCGTACACTGGAAGACTAGCAGTAGTTTCCGAAGCACGTCTGGAAGCATTCTCTAACATGTGGACCTTCAGAGTGTTGATGAAACACAAAATTTTTCATCGGCATTGAACACAATAAGCACCATGCGGACTTTTCTCCATGGGAGTAATGTCTTAACCTGTCTACGCTTTGGTCGTACACTGGAAGACTAGTAGTAGTTTCCGAAGCACATCTGGATGCATTCTGTAATCTGTGGACCTTCAGAGTGTTGATGAAACACAGAAATTGAATCGGAATTGAACACAATAAGCACCATCCGGACTTTTCTCCATGGGAGTCATGTCTTGAACTGTCTACGCATTGAACGTACAGTGGAAGACTAGTAGTAGTTTCCGAAGCACATCTGGAGGCATTCTATAATCTGTGGACCTTCACAGTGTTGATGAAACACAAAAATTGCATCGGCATTGAACACAATAAGCCCCATTCGGACTTTTCTCCATGGGAGTAATGTCTTAAACTGTCTACGCTTTGATCGTCCCCTGGATGTCTAGTAGTAGTTTCCGAAGCACACCTGGAGGCATTCTGTAATCTGTGGACACTCAGAGTGTTGATGAAACCCAAAAATTGCTTCGGCATTGAACACAATAAGCACCATGTGGACTTTTCTCCATGGGAGTAATGTGTTAAACTGTCTACGCTTTGATCGTACACTGGAAGACTAGTAGTAGTTTCTGAAACACATCTGGAGGCATTCTGCAATCTGTGGACTTTCAGAGTGTTGATGTAACACAAAAATTGCATCGGCAAAGAACACAATAAGCACCATGCGGACTTTTCTCCATGTGAGTAATGTTTTAAACTGTCTACGTTTTGATCGTACGCTGGAAGACTAGTAGTAGTTTCCGAAGAGCATCTGGATGCATTCTGTAATCTGTGGACCTTCAGAGTGTTGATGAAACACAAAAATTGCATCGGCATTGAACACAATAAGAACCATGTGGAATTTTCTCCATGGGAGTAATGTCTTAAACTGGGTACGCTTTGATCGTACACTGGAAAACTAGTAGTAGTTTCCGAGAAACACATCTGGATGCATTCTGTAATCTGTGGACCTTCAGAGTGTTGATGAAACACAAAACTTGCATCGGCATTGAACACAATAAGCTTCTTGCGAACTTTTCTCCATGATAGTAATGTCTTGAACTGTATACGCTTTGATCGTACACTGAAAAACTAGTAGTATTTCCGAAGCACATCTGGTAGCATTCTGCAATATGTGGACCGTCAGAGTGTTGATGAAACACAGAAATTGCATCGGCATTGAACTCAATAAGCCCCATGCGGACGTTTCTCCATGGGAGTGATGTCTTAAACTGTCTACGCTTTGATCGTCCCCTGGAAGTCTAGTAGTAGTTTCCGAAGCAAATCTGGATGCATTCTGTAATCTGTGGACCTTCAGAGTGTTGATGAAACAAAGAAATTGAATCGGCATTGAACACAATAAGCACCATGCGGACTTTTCTCCATGGGAGTAATGTCTTGAACCGTCTACGCTTTGATCGTACACTGGAAGACTAGTAGTATTTCCGAAGCACATCTGGTTGCATTCTGTAATCTGTGGACCTTCAGAGTGTTGATGAAACACAGAAATTGCATCGGCATTGAACACAATAATCCCCATGCGGACTTTTCTCCTTGGGAGTAATGTCTTAAACTGTCTACGCTTTGATCGTACACTGGAAGTCTAGTAGTAGTGTCCGAAGCACATCTGGATGCATTCTGTAATCTGTGGACCTTCAGAGTGTTGATGAAACACAAAAAATGCATCGGCATTGAACACAATAAGCACCATGCGGACTTTTCTCCATGTGAGGAAAGTCTCCAACCAACTACGCTTTGATCGTACACTGGAAGACTAGTAGTAGTTTCCGAAGCACATCTGGAGGCATTCAGTAATCTGTGGACTTTCAGAGTGTTGATGAAACACAGAAATTGCATCGGCATTGAACACGATAAGCACCATGCTTACTTTTCTCCATGGGAGTAATGTCTTAAACTGTCTACGCTATGATCGTCACCTGGAAGTCTAGTAGTAGTTTCCGAAGCACATGTGGATGCATTCTGTAACGTGTGGACCATCAGAGTTTTGAAGAAACACAAAAATTTCATCGGCATTAAACACAATAAGCACCATGCGGACTTTTCTCCATGAGAGTATTGTCTCAAACTGTCTATGCTTTGATCGTTCCCTGGAAGACTAGTAGTAGTTTCCGAAGCACATCTGGAGGCATTCTGTAATCTGTGGACCTTTGGAGTGTTGATGAAACACAAAAATTATATCGGCATTGAACACAATAAGCACCATGCCGACTTTCCTCCATGGGAGTAATGTCTTAAACTGTCGACGCTTTGATCGTACACTGGAAGACTAGCAGTAGTATCCGAAATACAGCTGGAAGCATTCTGAAATCTGAGGACATTCAGTGTGTTGATGAAACACAGAAATTGAATCGGCATTGAACACAATAAGAACCATGTCTACTTTTCTCCATGGGAGTAATGTCTTAAACTGTCTACGCTTTGATCGTACACTGGAAGACTAGTAATAGTTTCCGAAACACATCTGGAGGCATTCTGCAATCTGTGGACTTTCAGAGTGTTGATGAAACACTAAAATTGCATCGGCAAAGAACACAATAAGCACCATGCGGACTTTTCTCCATGGGAGTGATGTCTTAATCTGTCTACACTTTGATGGTACACTGGAAGACTAGTAGTAGTTTCGGAAGCACATCTTGACGCATTCTCTAATCTATGGATCTTTAGAGTGTTGATGAAACACAAAAATTGCATCGGCATTGAACACAATATGCACCATGCCGACTTTACTCCATGGGAGTAATGTCTTGAACTGTCTACGCTTTGATCGTACACTGGAAGACTAGTAGTATTTCCGAAGCACATCTGGTGGCATTCTGTAATCTGTGGACCTTCAGAGTGTTGATGAAACACAAAAAATGCATCGGCATTGAGCACAATAAGCACCATGCGGACTATTCTCCATGGGAGTAAAGTCTCCAACCGTCTACGCTTTGATCGTACACTGGAAGACTAGTAGTAGTTTCCGAGAAACACATCTGGATGCATTCTGTAATCTGTGGACCTTCAGAGTGTTGATGAAACACAAAACTTGCATCGGCATTGAACACAATAAGCTTCTTGCGAACTTTTCTTCATGATAGTAATGTCTTGAACTGTCTACGCTTTGATCGTACACTGAAAGACTAGTAGTATTTCCGAAGCACATCTGGTAGCATTCTGCAATATGTGGACCGTCAGAGTGTTGATGAAACACAGAAATTGCATCGGCATTGAACTCAATAAGCCCCATGCGGACGTTTCTCCATGGGAGTGATGTCTTAAACTGTCTACGCTTTGATCGTCCCCTGGAAGTCTAGTAGTAGTTTCCGAAGCACATCTGGATGCATTCTGTAATCTGTGGACCTTCAGAGTGTTGATGAAACAAAGAAATTGAATCGGCATTGAACACAATAAGCACCATGCGGACTTTTCTCGGTGGGAGTAATGTCTTGAACCGTCTACGCTTTGATCGTACACTGGAAGACTAGTAGTATTTCCGAAGCACATCTGGTTGCTTTCTGTAATCTGTGGACCTTCAGAGTGTTGATGAAACACAGATATTGCATCGGCATTGAACACAATAATCCCCATGCGGACTTTTCTCCTTGGGAGTAATGTCTTAAACTGTCTACGCTTTGATCGTACACTGGAAGTCTAGTAGTAGTGTCCGAAGCACATCTGGATGCATTCTGTAATCTGTGGACCTTCAGAGTGTTGATGAAACACAAAAAATGCATCGGCATTGAACACAATAAGCACCATGCGGACTTTTCTCCATGGGAGGAAAGTCTCCAACCAACTACGCTTTGATCGTACACTGGAAGACTAGTAGTAGTTTCCGAAGCACATCTGGAGGAATTCAGTAATCTGTGGACTTTCAGAGTGTTGATGAAACACAGAAATTGCATCGGCATTGAACACGATAAGCACCATGCTTACTTTTCTCCTTGGGAGTAATGTCTTAAACTGTCTACGCTATGATCGTCACCTGGAAGTCTAGTAGTAGTTTCCGAAGCACATGTGGATGCATTCTGTAACGTGTGGACCATCAGAGTGTTGATGAAACACAAAAATTTCATCGGCATTAAACACAATAAGCACCATGCGGACTTTTCTCCATGAGAGTAATGTCTCAAACTGTCTATGCTTTGATCGTTCCCTGGAAGACTAGTAGTAGTTTCCGAAGCACATCTGGAGGCATTCTGTAATCTGTGGACCTTTGGAGTGTTGATGAAACACAAAAATTATATCGGCATTGAACACAATAAGCACCATGCCGACTTTCCTCCATGGGAGTAATGTCTTAAACTGTCGACGCTTTGATCGTACACTGGAAGACTAGCAGTAGTTTCCGAAATACAGCTGGAAGCATTCTGTAATCTGAGGACATTCAGTGTGTTGATGAAACACAGAAATTCAATCGGCATTGAACACAATAAGAACCATGTCTACTTTTCTCCATGGGAGTAATGTCTTAAACTGTCTACGCTTTGATCGTACACTGGAAGACTAGTAGTAGTTTCCGAAACACATCTGGAGGCATTCTGCAATCTGTGGACTTTCAGAGTGTTGATGAAACACTAAAATTGCATCGGCAAAGAACACAATAAGCACCATGCGGACTTTTCTCCATGGGAGTAATGTCTTAATCTGTCTACGCTTTGATGGTACACAGGAAGACTAGTAGTAGTTTCGGAAGCACATCTTGACGCATTCTCTAATCTATGGATCTTTAGAGTGTTGATGAAACACAAAAATTATATCGGCATTGAACACAATAAGCACCATGCCGACTTTCCTCCATGGGAGTAATGTCTTAAACTGTCGACGCTTTGATCGTACACTGGAAGACTAGCAGTAGTTTCCGAAGCACATCTGGATGCATTCTGTAATCTGTGGACCTTCAGAGTGTTGATGAAACACAAAAAATGCATCGGCATTGAGCACAATAAGCACCATGCGGACTATTCTCCATGGGAGTAAAGTCTCCAACCGTCTACGCTTTGATCGTACACTGGAAGACTAGTAGTATTTCCGAAGCACATCTGGTTGCTTTCTGTAATCTGTGGACCTTCAGAGTGTTGATGAAACACAGATATTGCGTCGGCATTGAACACGATAAACTCCATGCGGACTTTTCTCTATGGGAGTAATGTCTTAAACTGTCTACGCTTTGATCGTCCCCTGGAAGTCTAGTAGTAGTTTCCGAAGCACATCTGGATGCATTCTGTAATCTGTGGACCTTCAGAGTGTCGATGAAACTCAAAAAAAGCATCGGCATAGAACACAATAAGCACCATGCGGACTTTTCTCCATGGGAGAAATGTCTTGATCCGTCTACGCTTTGATCGTACACTGGAAGACTAGTAGTAGTTTCCGAAGCACATCTGGAGGCATTCTGTAATCTGTTTACCTTTAGAGCGTTGATGAAACACAAAAATTACATCGGCATTGAACACAATAAGCAACATGCGGACTTTCCTCCATGGGAGTAATGTCTTAAACTGTCGACGCTTTGATCGTACACTGGAAGACTAGTAGTAGTTTCCGAAGCACAGCTGGAGGCATTCTGTAATCTGTGGACCTTCAGTGTGTTGATGAAATACAGAAATTGAATCGGCATTGAACACAATAAGCCCCATGCGGACTTTTCTCCATGGGAGTAATGTCTTAAACTGTCTACGCTTTGATCGTACACTGGAAGACTAGTAGTAGTTTCCGAAGTTAATCTGGAGGCATTCTGTAATCAGTGAACCTTCAGAGTGTTGATGAAACACAAAAATTGCATCGGCATTGAACACAATAAGCACCATGTGGACTTTTCTCCATGGGAGTAATGTCTTAAACTGGGTACGCTTTGATCGTACACTGGAAGACTAGTAGTAGTTTCCGAAAAAAACATCTGGATGCATTCTGTAATCTGTGGACCTTCAGAGTGTTGATGAAACTCAAAAATTGCATCGGCATTGACACAATAAGCACCATGCTGACTTTTCTTCATGCGAATAGTGTCTTAAACTGTCTACGCTTTTATCGTACACTTGAAGACTAGTAGTAGTTTCCGAAGCACATCTTGACGCATTCTGTAATTCTTGGACCTTCGTAGTGTTGATGAAACACAAAAATTGCATCGGCATTGAACACAATAAGCACCATGCGGACTTTTTTCCATGGGAGTAATTTCTTAAACTGTCTACGCTTTGATCGCACACTGGAAGACTAGCAGTAGTTTCCGAAGCACATCTGGAAGCATTCTCTAATCTGTGGACCTTCAGAGTGTTGATGAAATACAAAATTTTGTAACGGCATTGGACACAATAAGCCCCATGCGGACTTTTCTCCATGGGAGTAATGTCTCAAACTGTCTATGTTTTGATCGTTCCCTGGAAGACTAGTAGTATTTTCCGAAACACATCTGGAGGCATTCTGTATTCTGTGGACCTTTAGAGTGTTGATGAAACACAAAAATTATGTCGGCATTGAACACAATAAGCACCATGCGGACTTTTCTCTATGGGAGTAATGTCTTAAACTGTCTACACCTTGATCGTACACTGGAAGACTAGCAGTAGTTTCCGAAGCACGTCTGGAAGCATTCTCTAATATGTGGACCTTCAGAGTGTTGATGAAACACAAAATTTTTCATCGGCATTGAACACAATAAGCATCATGCGTATTTTTCTCCATGGGAGTAATGTCTTAACCTGTCTACGCTTTGGTCGTACACTGGAAGACTAGTAGTAGTTTCCGAAGCACATCTGGATGCATTCTGTAATCTGTGGACCTTCAGAGTGTTGATGAAACACAGAAATTGAATCGGAATTGAACACAATAAGCACCATCTGGACTTTTCTCCATGGGAGTCATGTCTTGAACTGTCTACGCTTTGAACGTACAGTGGAAGACTAGTAGTAGTTTCCGAAGCACATCTGGAGGCATTCTGTAATCTGTGGACCTTCAGAGTGTTGATGAAACACAAAAATTGCATCGGCATTGAACACAATAAGAACCATGTTGAATTTTCTCCATGGGAGTAATGTCTTAAACTGGGTACGCTTTGATCGTACACTGGAAGACTAGCAGTAGTTTCCGAAATACAGCTGGAAGCATTCTGTAATCTGAGGACATTCTGTGTGTTGATGAAACACAGAAATTGAATCGGCATTAAATACAATAAGATCCATGTCTACTTTTCTCCATGGGAGTAATGTCTTAAACTGTCTACGCTTTGATCGTACACTGGAAGTCTAGTAGTAGTTTCCGAAACACATCTGGAGGCATTCTGCAATCTGTGGACTTTCAGAGTGTTGATGAAACACTAAAATTGCATCGGCAAAGAACACAATAAGCACCATGCCGACTTTTCTCCATGGGAGTAATGTCTTAATCTGTCTACGCTTTGATGGTACACTGGAAGATTAGTAGTAGTTTCGGAAGCACATCTTGACGCATTCTCTAATCTATGGATCTTTAGAGTGTTGATGAAACACAAAAATTGCATCGGCATTGAACACAATATGCACCATGCAGACTTTCCACCATGGGAGTAATGTCTTGAACTGTCTACGCTTTGATCGTACACTGGAAGACTAGTAGTATATCCGAAGCACATCTGGTGGCATTCTGTAATCTGTGGACCTTCAGAGTGTTGATGAAACACAAAAAATGCATCGGCATTGAGCACAATAAGCACCATGCGGACTTTTCTCCATGGGAGTAAAGTCTCCAACCGTCTACGCTTTGATCGTACACTGGAAGACTAGTAGTAGTTTCCGAAGCACATCTGGAGGCATTCAGTAATCTGTGGACCTTCAGAGTGTTGATGAAACACAGATATTGCATCGGCATTGAACACGATAAACTCCATGCGGACTTTTCTCTATGGGAGTAATGTCTTAAACTGTCTACGCTTTGATCGTCCCCTGGAAGTCTAGTAGTAGTTTCCGAAGCACATCTGGATGCATTCTGTAATCTGTGGACCTTCAGAGTGTCGATGAAACTCAAAAAAAGCATCGGCATAGAACACAATAAGCACCATGCGGACTTTTCTCCATGGGAGAAATGTCTTGAACCGTCTACGCTTTGATCGTACACTGGAAGACTAGTAGTAGTTTCCGAAGCACATCTGGAGGCATTCTGTAATCTGTGGACCTTTAGAGCGTTGATGAAACACAAAAATTACATCGGCATTGAACACAATAAGCAACATGCAGACTTTCCTCCATGGGAGTAATGTCTTAAACTGTCGACGCTTTGATCGTACACTGGAAGACTAGTAGTAGTTTCCGAAGCACATCTCGATGCATTCTGTAATCTGTGGACCTTCAGAGTGTCGATGAAACTCAAAAAAAGCATCGGCATAGAACACAATAAGCACCATGCGGACTTTCCTCCATGGGAGAAATGTCTTGAACCGTCTACGCTTTGATCGTACACTGGAAGACTAGTAGTAGTTTCCGAAGCACATCTGGAGGCATTCTGTAATCTGTGGACCTTCAGAGTGTTGATGTAGCACAGAAATTGCATCGGCATTTAACACAATAAGCACCATGCGGACTTTTCTCCATGGGAGTAAAGTCTCCAACCGTCTACCCTTTGATCGTACACTGGAAGACTAGTAGTAGTTTCCGAAGCACATCTGGAGGCATTCAGTAATCTGTGGACCTTCAGAGTGTTGATGAAACACAGAAATTGCATCGGCATTGAACACGATAAGCACCATGCATACTTTTCTCCATGGGAGTAATGTCTTAAACTGTCTACGCTATGATCGTCACCTGGAAATCTAGTAGTAGTTTCCGAAGCACATCTGGATGCATTCTGTAACGTGTGGACCATCAGAGTGTTGATGAAACACAAAAATTTCATCGGCATTAAACACAATAAGCACCATGCGGACTTTTCTCCATGAGAGTAATGTCTCAAACTGTCTATGCTTTGATCGTTCCCTGGAAGACTAGTAGTAGTTTCCGAAGCACATCTGGAGGCATTCTGTAATCTGTGGACCTTTGGAGTGTTGATGAAACACAAAAATTATATCGGCATTGAACACAATAAGCACCATGCCGACTTTCCTCCATGGGAGTAATGTCTTAAACTGTCGACGCTTTGATCGTACACTGGAAGACTAGCAGTAGTTTCCGAAGTAAAGCTGGAAGCATTCTGTAATCTTAGGACATTCAGTGTGTTGATGAAACACAGAAATTGAATCGGCATTGAACACAATAAGAACCATGTCTACTTTTCTCCATGGGAGTAATGTCTTAAACTGTCTACGCTTTGATCGTACACTGGAAGACTAGTAGTAGTTTCCGAAACACATCTGGAGGCATTCTGCAATCTGTGGACTTTCAGAGTGTTGATGAAACACAAAAATTGCATCGGCAAAGAACACAATAAGCACCATGCGGACTTTTCTCCATGGGAGTAATGTCTTAATCTGTCTACGCTTTGATGGTACACTGGAAGACTAGTAGTAGTTTCGGAAGCACATCTTGACGCATTCTCTAATTTATGGATCTTTAGAGTGTTGATAAAACACAAAAATTGCATCGGCATTGAGCACAATATGCACCATGCCGACTTTTCTCCATGGGAGTAATGTCTTGAACTGTCTACGCTTTGATCGTACACTGGAAGACTAGTAGTATTTCCGAAGCACATCTGGTGGCATTCTGTAATCTGTGGACCTTCAGAGTGTTGATGAAACACAGAAATTGCATCGGCATTGAACACAATAAGCCCCATGCCGACTTTTCTCCATGGGAGTAATGTCTTAAACTGTCTACGCTTTGATCGTCCCCTGGAAGTCTAGTAGTAGTTTCCGAAGCACATCTGGATGCATTCTGTAATCTGTGGACCTTCAGAGTGTCGATGAAACTCAAAAAAAGCATCGGCATACAACACAATAAGCACCATGCGGACTTTTCTCCATGGGAGAAATGTTTTGAACCGTCTACGCTTTGATCGTACTCTGGAAGACTAGTAGTAGTTTCCGAAGCACATCTGGAGGCATTCAGTAATCTGTGGACCTTCAGAGTGTTGATGTAGCACAGAAATTGCATCGGCATTGAACACAATAAGCACCATGCGGAATTTTCTCCATGGGAGTAATGTCTTATACTGACTACGCTTTGATTGTCCACTGGAAGTCTAGTAGTACTTTCCGAAGCACATCTGGATGCATTCTGTATTCTGTGGACCTTCAGAGTGTTGATGAAACACAAAAAATTCATCGGCACTTAACACAATAAGCATCATGCGGACTTTTCTCCATGAGAGTAATGTCTAAACTGTCTATGCCTTGATCGTTCCCTGGAAGACTAGTAGTAGTTTCCGAAGCACATCTGGAGGCATTCTGTAATCTGTGGACCTTTAGAGCGTTGATGAAACACAAAAATTACATCGGCATTGAACACAATAAGCACCATGTGGACTTTTCTCCATGGGAGTAATGTCTTAAACTGTCTACGCTTTGATCGTATACTGGAAGACTAGTAGTAGTTTCCGAAGCACATCTGGAGCCATTCAGTAATCTGTGGACCTTCAGAGTGTTGATGAACCACAAATATTGCATCGGCATTGAACACAATAAGCACCATGGCGACTCTTCACCATGGGAGTAATGTCTTAAAATGTCTACGCCTTGATCGTACATTGGAAGACTAGTAGTTGTTTCCAAAGCACATCTGGAGGCATTCTGTAATCTGTGGACCTTCAGAGTGTCGATGAAACTCAAAAAAAGCATCGGCATACAACACAATAAGCACCATGCGGACTTTTCTCCATGGGAGAAATGTTTTGAACCGTCTACGCTTTGATCGTACTCTGGAAGACTAGTAGTAGTTTCCGAAGCACATCTGGAGGCATTCAGTAATCTGTGGACCTTCAGAGTGTTGATGTAGCACAGAAATTGCATCGGCATTGAACACAATAAGCACCATGCGGAATTTTCTCCATGGGAGTAATGTCTTATACTGACTACGCTTTGATTGTCCACTGGAAGTCCAGTAGTACTTTCCGAAGCACATCTGGATGCATTCTGTATTCTGTGGACCTTCAGAGTGTTGATGAAACACAAAAAATTCATCGGCACTTAACACAATAAGCATCATGCGGACTTTTGTCCATGAGAGTAATGTCTAAACTGTCTATGCCTTGATCGTTCCCTGGAAGACTAGTAGTAGTTTCCGAAGCACATCTGGAGGCATTCTGTAATCTGTGGACCTTTAGAGCGTTGATGAAACACAAAAATTACATCGGCATTGAACACAATAAGCACCATGTGGACTTTTCTCCATGGGAGTAATGTCTTAAACTGTCTACGCTTTGATCGTATACTGGAAGACTAGTAGTAGTTTCCGAAGCACATCTGGAGCCATTCAGTAATCTGTGGACCTTCAGAGTGTTGATGAACCACAAATATAGCATCGGCATTGAACACAATAAGCACCATGGCGACTCTTCACCATGGGAGTAATGTCTTAAAATGTCTACGCCTTGATCGTACATTGGAAGACTAGTAGTTGTTTCCAAAGCACATCTGGAGGCATTCTGTAATCTGTGGAGCTTCAGAGTGTTGAAGAAACACAAAAGTTGCATCGGCATTGAACACAATATGCACCATGTGGACTTTTCTCCATGGGAGTAATGTCTTAAACTGTCTACACTTTGATCGTACACTGGAAGACTAGTAGTAGTTTCCGAAGCACATCTGGAGGCATTCTGTAATCTGTGGACCTTCAGAGTGTGTGTGAAACACAAAAATGGCATCGGCATTGAACACAATATGCACCATGTGGACTTTTCTCCATGAGAGTAATGTCTTAAACTGTCTACGCTTTGATCGTACACTGGAAGACTAGTAGTATTTCCGAAGCACATCGGGTGGCATTCTGTAATCTGTGGACCTTTAGAGCGTTGATGAAACACAAAAATTACATCGGCATTGAACACAATAAGCAACATGCGGACTTTCCTCCATGGGAGTAATGTCTTAAACTGTCTACGCTTTGATCGTCCCCTTGATGTCTAGTAGTAGTTTCCGAAGCACATCTGGATGCATTCAGTAATCTGTGGACCTTCAGAGTGTCGATGAAACTCAAAAAAAGCATCGGCATAGAACACAATAAGCACCATGCGGACTTTTCTCCATGGGAGAAATGTTTTGAACCGTCTACGCTTTGATAGTACACTGGAAGACTAGTAGTAGTTTCCGAAGCACATCTGGAGGCATTCAGTAATCTGTGGACCTTCAGAGTGTTGATGTAGCACAGAAATTGCATCGGCATTGAACACAATAAGCACCAAGCGGACTTTTCTCCATGGGAGTAATGTCTTAAACTGTCTACGCTTTGATTGTCCACTGGAAGTCTAGTAGTACTTTCCGAAGCACATCTGGATGCATTCTGTATTCTGTGGACCTTCAGAGTGTTGATGAAACACAAAAAATTCATCGGCACTTAACACAATAAGCATCATGCGGACTTTTCACCATGAGAGTAATGTCTAAACTGTCTGTGCCTTGATCGTTCCCTGGAAGACTAGTAGTAGTTTCCGAAGCACATCTGGAGGCATTCTGTAATCTGTGGACCTTTAGAGCGTTGATGAAACACAAAAATTACATCGGCATTGAACACAATAAGCACCATGTGGACTTTTCTCCATGGGAGTAATGTCTTAAACTGTCTACGCTTTGATCGTATACTGGAAGACTAGTAGTAGTTTCCGAAACACATCTGGAGGCATTCTGCAATCTGTGGACCTTCAGAGTGTTGATGAAACACAAATATTGCATCGGCATAGAACACATTAAGCACAATGCCGACTTTTCTCAATGGGAGTAATGTCTTAAACTGTCTACGCTTTGATCGTACACTGGAAGACTAGCAGTAGTTTCCGAAGCACATCTGGGGGCATTCTGTAATCTGTGGACCTTCAGAGTGTTGATGAAACCCAAAAATTGCATCGGCATTGAACACAATAGGCACCATGTGGACTTTTCTCCATGTGAGTATGTCTTAAACTGTCTACGCTTTCATCGTACACCGGAAGACTAGTAGTAGTTTCCGAAACACATCTGGAGGCATTCTGCAATCTGTGGACCTTCAGAGTGTTGATGAAACACAAATATTGCATCGGCATAGAACACATTAAGCACAATGCCGACTTTTCTCCATGGGAGTAATGTCTTAAACTGTCTACGCTTTGATCGTACACTGGAAGACTAGTAGTAGTTTCCGAAGCACATCTGGGGGCATTCTGTAATCTGTGGACCTTCAGAGTGTGTGTGAAACACAAAATTTGCATCGGCATTGAACACAATATGCACCATGTGGACTTTTCTCCATGGCAGTAATGTCTTAAACTGTCTACACTTTGATCGTACACTGGAAGACTAGTAGTAGTTTCCGAAGCACATCTGGAGGCATTCTGTAATCTGTGGATCTTCAGAGTGTGTGTGAAACACAAAAATTGCATCGGCATTGAACACAATATGCGCCATGTGGACTTTTCTCCATGGGAGTAATGTCTTAAACTGTCTACGCTTTGATCGTACACTTGAAGACTAGTAGTATTTCCGAAGCACATCGGGTGGCATTCTGTACTCTGTGGACCTTCAGAGTGTTGATGAAACACAAAAAATGCATCGGCATTGAACACAATAAGCACCATGCGGACTCTTTCCCATGGGAGTAAAGTCTCCAACCGTCTACGCTTTGATCGTACACTGGAAGACTAGTAGTAGTTTCCGAAGCACATCTGGAGGCATTCAGTAATCTGTGGACCTTCAGAGTGTTGATGAAACACAGATATTGCATCGGCATTGAACACGATAAACTCCATGCGGACTTTTCTCCATGGGAGTAATGTCTTAAACTGTCTACGCTTTGATCGTCCCCTGGAAGTCTAGTAGTAGTTTCCGAAGCATATCTGGATGCATTCTGTAACGTGTGGACCTTCAGAGTGTTGATGAAACTCAAAATTTTGCATCGGCATTGAACACAATAAGCTCCATGCGGACTTTTCTCCATGGGAGTAATGTCTTAAACTGTTTACGCTTTGGTCGTACACTGGAAGACTAGTAGTAGTTTCCGAAGCACATCTGGATGCATTCAGTAATCTGTGGACCTTCAGAGTGTTGATGAAACACAGAAATTGAATCGGCAGTGCCCACAATAAGCACCATGCGGACTTTTCTCCATGGGAGTAATGTCTTGAACTGTCTACGCTTTGATCGTTCACTGGAAGACTAGTAGTATTTCCGAAGCACATCTGGTGGCATTCTGTAATCTGTGGACCTTCAGAGTGTTGATGAAACACAGAAATTGCACCGGCATTGAACACAATAAGCCCCATGCCGACTTTTCTCCATGGGAGTAATGTCTTAAACTGTCTACGCTTTGATCGTCCCCTGGGAGTCTAGTAGTAGTTTCCGAAGCACATCTGGATGCATTCTGTAATCTGTGGACCTTCAGAGTGTCGATGAAACTCAAAAAAAGCATCGGCATAGAACACAATAAGCACCATGCGGACTTTTCTCCATGGGAGAAATGTCTTGAACCGTCTACGCTTTGATCGTACACTGGAAGACTAGTAGTAGTTTCCGAAGCACATCTGGAGGCATTCAGTAATCTGTGGACCTTCAGAGTGTTGATGTAGCACAGAAATTGCATCGGCATTGAACACAATAAGCACCATGCGGACTTTTCTCAATGGGAGTAATGTCTTAAACTGTCTACGCTTTGATTGTCCACTGGAAGTCTAGTAGTACTTTCCGAAGCACATCTGGATGCATTCTGTATTCTGTGGACCTTCAGAGTGTTGATGAAACACAAAAAATTCATCGGCACTTAACACAATAAGCATCATGCGGACTTTTCTCCATGAGAGTAATGTCTAAACTGTCTATGCCTTGATCGTTCCCTGGAAGACTAGTAGTAGTTTCTGAGGCACATCTGGAGGCATTCTGTAATCTGTGGATCTTTAGAGCGTTGATGAAACACAAAAATTACATCGGCATTGAACACAATAAGCAACATGCGGACTTTCCTCCATGGGAATATTGTCTTAAACTGTCGACGCTTTGATCGTACACTGGAAGACTAGTAGTTGTTTCCGAAGCACATCTGGAGGCATTCTGTAATCTGTGGACCTTCAGTGTGTTGATGAAACACAGAATTTGAATCGGCATTGAACACAATCAGCACCATGTGGACTTTTCTCCATGGGAGTAATGTCTTAAACTGTCTACGCTTTGATCGTACACTGGAAGACTAGTAGTAGTTTCCGAAGCACATCTGGAGCCATTCAGTAATCTGTGGACCTTCAGAGTGTTGATGAACCACAAATATTGCATCGGCATTGAACACAATAAGCACCATGGCGACTCTTCACCATGGGAGTACAGTCTTAAAATGTCTACGCCTTGATCGTACATTGGAAGACTAGTAGTAGTTTCCAAAGCACATCTGGAGGCATTCTGTAATCTGTGGACCTTCAGAGTGTTGAAGAAACACAAAAATTGCATCGGCATTGAACACAATAAGCACCATGCGGACTTTTCACCATTGGAGTAATGTCCTAAACTGTCTACGCTTTGATCGTACACTGGAAGTCTAGTAGTAGTTTCCCAAGCACATCTGGAGACCTTCTGTAATCTGTGGACCTTAAGAGTGTTGATGAAACCCAAAAATTGCATCGGCATTGAACACAATAGGCACCATGTGGACTTTTCTCCATGTTAGTAATGTCTTAAACTGTCTACGCTTTCATCGTACACCGGAAGACTAGTAGTAGTTTCCGAAACACATCTGGAGGCATTCTGCAATCTGTGGACCTTCAGAGTGTTGATGAAACACAAATATTGCATCGGCATAGAACACATTAAGCACAATGCCGACTTTTCTCCATGGGAGTAATGTCATAAACTGTCTACGCTTTGATCATACACTGGAAGACTAGTAGTAGTTTCCGAAGCACATCTGGAGGCATTCAGTAATCTGTGGACCTTCAGAGTGTTGATGTAGCACAGAAATTGCATCGGCATTGAACACAATAAGCACCATGCGGACTTTTCTCCATGGGAGTAATGTCTTAAACTGTCTACGCTTTGATTGTCCACTGGAAGTCTAGTAGTACTTTCCGAAGCACATCTGGATGCATTCTGTATTCTGTGGACCTTCAGAGTGTTGATGAAACACAAAAAATTCATCGGCACTTAACACAATAAGCATCATGCGGACTTTTCTCCATGAGAGTAATGTCTAAACTGTCTATGCCTTGATCGTTCCCTGGAAGACTAGTAGTAGTTTCTGAGGCACATCTGGAGGCATTCTGTAATCTGTGGATCTTTAGAGCGTTGATGAAACACAAAAATTACATCGGCATTGAACACAATAAGCAACATGCGGACTTTCCTCCATGGGAATAATGTCTTAAACTGTCGACGCTTTGATCGTACACTGGAAGACTAGTAGTTGTTTCCGAAGCACATCTGGAGGCATTCTGTAATCTGTGGACCTTCAGTGTGTTGATGAAACACAGAAATTGAATCGGCATTGAACACAATCAGCACCATGTGGACTTTTCTCCATGGGAGTAATGTCTTAAACTGTCTACGCTTTGATCGTACACTGGAAGACTAGTAGTAGTTTCCGAAGCACATCTGGAGCCATTCAGTAATCTGTGGACCTTCAGAGTGTTGATGAACCACAAATATTGCATCGGCATTGAACACAATAAGCACCATGGCGACTCTTCACCATGGGAGTACAGTCTTAAAATGTCTACGCCTTGATCGTACATTGGAAGACTAGTAGTAGTTTCCAAAGCACATCTGGAGGCATTCTGTAATCTGTGGACCTTCAGAGTGTTGAAGAAACACAAAAATTGCATCGGCATTGAACACAATAAGCACCATGCGGACTTTTCACCATTGGAGTAATGTCCTAAACTGTCTACGCTTTGATCGTACACTGGAAGTCTAGTAGTAGTTTCCCAAGCACATCTGGAGACCTTCTGTAATCTGTGGACCTTAAGAGTGTTGATGAAACCCAAAAATTGCATCGGCATTGAACACAATAGGCACCATGTGGACTTTTCTCCATGTTAGTAATGTCTTAAACTGTCTACGCTTTCATCGTACACCGGAAGACTAGTAGTAGTTTCCGAAACACATCTGGAGGCATTCTGCAATCTGTGGACCTTCAGAGTGTTGATGAAACACAAATATTGCATCGGCATAGAACACATTAAGCACAATGCCGACTTTTCTCCATGGGAGTAATGTCATAAACTGTCTACGCTTTGATCATACACTGGAAGACTAGTAGTAGTTTCCGAAGCACATCTGGAGGCATTCTGTAATCTGTGGACCTTCAGAGTGTTGACAAATCACTAAAATTGCATCGGCATTGAACACAATAAGCACCATGCAGACTTTTCTCCATGTCAGTAATGTCTTAAACTGTCTACGCATTGATCGTGCACTGGAAGACTATTAGTAGTTTACGAAGCACATCTGGATGCATTCCGTAATCTGTGGACCTTCAGAGTGTTGATGAAACACAAAAATTGCATCGGCATTGAACACAATAAGCACCATGTGGACTTTTTACCATGGGAGTAATGTCTTCAACTGTCTACGCCTTGATCGTACATTATAAGACTAGTAGTAGTTTCCAAATCACATCTGGAGGCATTCTGTAATCTGTGGACCTTCAGAGTGTTGATGAAACACCAAAATTGCATCGGCATTGAACACAATAAGCACCATGTGGATTTTTCTCCATGGGAGTAATGTCTTAAACTGTCTACGCTTTGTTCGTCCCCTGGAAGTCTAGTAGTAGTGTCCGAAGCACGTCTGGATGCATTCTGTAATCTGTGGACCTTCAGAGTGTTGATGAAAACAAAAAAAGCATCGGCATTGAACACAATAAGCACCATGCGGACTTTTCTCCATGGGAGTAAAGTCTCCAACCGTCTACGCTTTGATCGTACACTGGAAGACTAGTAGTAGTTTCCGAAGCACATCTGGAGGCATTCAGTAATCTGTGGACCTTCAGAGTGTTGATGAAACACAGAAATTGCATCGGCATTGAACACGATAAACACTATGCGGACTTTTCTCCATGGGAGTAATGTCTTAAACTGTCTACGCTTTGATCGTCCCCTGGAAGTCTAGTAGTAGTTTCCGAAGCACATCTGGATGCATTCTGTAGCGTGTGGACCTTCAGAGGTTTGATGAAACACAAAAATTATATCGGCATTCAACACAATAAGCACCATGCCGACTTTCCTCCATGGGAGTAATGTCTTGAACTGTCTACGCTTTTATCGTACACTGGAAGACTAGTAGTAGTTTCCCAAGCACATCTGGAGACCTTCTGTAATCTGTGGACCTTCAGAGTGTTGATGAAACACAAAAATTGCATCGGCATTGAACACAATAGGCACCTTGTGGACTTTTCTCCATGTGAGAAATGTCTTAAACTGTCTACGCTTTCATCGTACACCGGAAGACTAGTAGTAGTTTCCGAAACACATCTGGAAGCATTCTGCAATCTGTGGACCTTCAGAGTGTTGATGAAACACAAATATTGCATCGGCATAGAACACATTAAGCACAATGCCGACTTTTCTCCATGGGAGTAATGTCTTAAACTGTCTACGCTTTGATCGTACACTGGAAGACTAGTAGTAGTTTCCGAAGCACATCTGGAGGCATTCTGCAATCTGTGGACCTTCAGAGTGTGTGTGAAACACAAAAATTGCATCGGCATTGAACACAATATGCACCATGTGGACTTTTCTCCATAGGAGTAATGTCTTAAACTGTCTACACTTTGATCGTACACTGGAAGACTAGTAGTAGTTTCCGAAGCACATCTGGAGGCATTCTGTAATCTGTGGACCTTCAGAGTGTGTGTGAAATACAAAAATTCCATCGGCATTGAATACAATATGCACCATGTGGACTTTTCTCCATGGGAGTAATGTCTTAAACTGTCTACGGTTTGATCGCACACTGGAAGACTAGTAGTAGCTTCCGAAGCACATCTGGAAGCATTCTGTAATCTGTGGACCTTCAGAGTGTTGATGAAACACAAAAATTGCATCGGCATTGAACACAATAAGCACCATGCAGACTTTTCTCCATGTCAGTAATGTCTTAAACTGTCTACGCATTGATCGTACACTGGAAGACCGGTAGTAGTTTCCGCAGCAGATATGGAGGCATTCTGTAATCTGTGGACCTTCGGAGTGTTGATGAAACACAAAAATTGCATCCGCAATGAACACAATAAGCACCATGCGGACTTTTCTCCATGGGAGTAATGTCTTAAACTGTCTACGCTTTGATCGTACAGTGGAAGACTAGTAGTAGTTTTCAAAGCACATCTGGATGCATTCTGTAGTCTGTGGACCTTCAGAGTGTTGATGAATCACAAAAATTGCATCGGCATTGAACACAATAGGCACCTTCCGGACTTTTTTCCATGGGAGAAATGTCTTAAAATGTCTACGATTTGGTCGTACACTGGAAGACTAACAGTAGCTTACGAAGCACATCTGGAAGCATTCAATAATCTGTGGACGTTCAGAGTGTTGATGAAACACTAAAATTGCATCGGCATTGAACACAATATGCACCATGTGGACTTTTCTCCATGGGAGTAATGTCTTGAACTGTCTACGCTTTTATCGTACACTGGAAGACTAGTAGTATTTCCGAAGCACATCTGGATGCATTCCGTAATCTGTGGACCTTCAGAGTGTTTATGAAACACAAAAATTGCATCGGCATTGAACACAATAAGCACCATGTGGACTTTTTACCATGGGAGTAATGTCTTAAACTGTCTACGCCTTGATCGTACATTATAAGACTAGTAGTAGTTTCCAAAGCACATCTGGAGGCATTCTGTAATCTGTGGACCTTCAGAGTGTTGATGAAACACCAAAATTGCATCGGCATTGAACACAATAAGCACCATGTGGATTTTTCTCCATGGGAGTAATGTCTTAAACTGTCTACGCTTTGATCGTCCCCTGGAAGTCTAGTAGTAGTGTCCGAAGCACATCTGGATGCATTCTGTAATCTGTGGACCTTCAGAGTGTTGATGAAACACAAAAAATGCATCGGCTTTGAACACAATAAGCACCATGCGGACTTTTCTCCATGGGAGTAAAGTCTCCAACCGTCTACGCTTTGATCTTACACTGGAAGACTAGTAGTAGTTTCCGAAGCACATCTGGAGGCATTCAGTAATCTGTGGACCTTCAGAGTGTTGATGAAACACAGAAATTGCATCGGCATTGAACACGATAAGCACTATGCGGACTTTTCTCCATGGGAGTAATGTCTTAAACTGTCTACGCTTTGATCGTCCCCTGGAAGTCTAGTAGTAGTTTCCGAAGCACATGTGGATGCATTCTGTAACGTGTGGACCTTCAGAGTGTTGATGAAACACAAAAATTTTATCGGCATTGAACACAATAAGCACCATGCCGACTTTCCTCCGTGGTGAGTAATGCCTTAAACTGTCGACGCTTTGATCGTACACTGGAAGACTAGCAGTAGTTTCCGAAGCACAGCTGGAAGCATTCTGTAATCTGAGGACTTTCAGTGTGTTGATGAAACACAGAAATTGAATCGGCATTGAACACAATAAGAACCATGTCTACTTTTCTCCATGGGAGTAATGTCTTAAACTGTCTACGCTTTATCGTACACTGGAAGACTAGTAGTAGTTTCCGAAACACATCTGGAGGCATACTGCAATCTGTGGACTTTCAGAGTGTTGATGAAACACAAAAATTGCATCGGCAAAGAACACAATAAGCACCATGCGGACTTTTCTCCATGGGAGTAATGTCTTAATCTGTCTACGCCTTGATGGTACACTGGAAGACTAGTAGTAGTTTCGGAAGCACATCTGGACGCATTCTGTAATCTATGGTTCTTCAGAGTGTTGATGAAACACAAAAAATTGCATCGGCATTTAACACAATATTCACCATGTCGACTTTTCTCCATGGGAGTAATGTCTTGAACTGTCTACGCTTTGATCGTACACTGGAAGACTAGTAGTATTTCCGAAGCACATTTGGTGGCATTCTGTAATCTGTGGACCTTCAGAGTGTTGATGAAACACAAAAAATTCATCGGCATTGAACACAATAAGCACCATGCGGACTTTTCTCCATGGGAGTAAAGTCTCCAACCGTCTACGATTTGATCGTACACTGGAAGACTAGTAGTAGTTTCCGAAGCACATCTGGAGGCATTCAGTAATCTGTGGACCTTCAGAGTGTTGATGAAACACAGATATTGCATCGGCATTGAACACGATAAACACCATGCGGACTTTTCTCCATGGGAGTAATGTCTTAAACTGTTTACGCTTTGGTCGTACTCTGGAAGACTAGTAGTAGTTTCCGAAGCACATCTGGATGCATTCTGTAATCTGTGGGGACGATCAAAGCGTAGACAGTTTAAGATTAGATTAATACTTGTACTGGAACAAGTATTAATCTAATCTTAAACTGTCTACGCTTTGATCGTCCCCTGGAAGTCTAGTAGTAGTTTCCGAAGCTCATCTGGATGCATTCTGTAACGTGTGGACCTTCAGAGTGTTGATGAAACACAAAATTTTGCATCGGCATTGAACACAATAAGCACCATGCGGACTTTTCTCCATGGGAGTAATGTCTTAAACTGTTTACGCTTTGGTCGTACTCTGGAAGACTAGTAGTAGTTTCCGAAGCACATCTGGATGCATTCTGTAATCTGTGGACCGTCAGAGTGTTGATGGAACACAGATATTGAATCGGCATTGAACACAATAAGCACCATGCGGACTTTTCTCCATGGGAGTAATGTCTTGAACTGTCTACGCTTTGATCGTTCACTGGAAGCCTAGTAGTATTTCCGAAGCACATCTGGTGGCATTCTGTAATCTGTGGACCTTCAGAGTGTTGATGAAACACAGAAATTGCATCGGCATTGAACACAATAAGCCTAATGCCGACTTTTCTCCATGGGAGTAATGTCTTAAACTGTATACGCTTTGATCGTCCCCTGGAAGTCTAGTAGTAGTTTCCGAAGGACATCTGGATGCATTCTGTAATCTGTGGACCTTCAGAGTGTTGATGAAACACAAAAAAAGCATCGGCATAGAACACAATAAGCACCATGCGGACTTTTCTACATGGGAGAAATGTCTTGAACCGTCTACGCTTTGATCGTACACTGGAAGACTAGTAGTAGTTTCCGAAGCACATCTGGAGGCATTCAGTAATCTGTGGACCTTCAGAGTGTTGATGTAGCACAGAAATTGCATCGGCATTGAACACAATAAGCACCATGCGGACTTTTCTCCATGGGAGTAATGTCTTAAACTGTCTACGCTTTGATCGTCCACTGGAAGTCTAGTAGTACTTTCCGAAGCACATCTGGATGCATTCAGTAATTAGTGGACCTTCAGAGTGTTGATGAAACACAAAAAATTCATCGGCACTTAACACAATAAGCATCATGCGGACTTTTCTCCATGAGAGTAATGTCTCAAACTGTCTACGCTTTGATCGTTCCCTGGAAGACTAGTAGTAGTTTCCGAAGCACATCTGGAGGCATTCTGTAATCTGTGGACCTTTAGAGCGTTGATGAAACACAAAAATTTCATCGGCATTGAACACAATAAGCAACATGCGGGCTTTCCTCCATGGGAGTAATGTCTTAAACAGTCTACGCTTTGATCGTACACTGGAAGACTAGTAGTAGTTTCCGAAGCACATCTGGAGGCATTCTGTAATCTGTGGACCCTCAGTGTGTTGATGAAACACAGAAATTGAATCGGCATTGAACACAATAAGCACCATGTGGACTTTTCTCCATGGGAGTAATGTCATAAACTGTCTACGCTTTGATCGTACACTGGAAGACTAGTAGTAGTTTCCGAAGCACATCTGGAGCCATTCAGTAATCTGTGGACCTTCAGAGTGTTGATGAAATACAAAAATTGCATCGGCATTGAACACAATAAGCACCATGCCGACTCTTCACCATGGGAGTAATGTCTTAAAATGTCTACGCCTTGATCGTACATAGGAAGACTAGTAGTAGTTTCCAAAGCACATCTGGAGGCATTCTGTAATCTGTGGACCTTCAGAGTGTTGAAGAAACACAGAAATTGCATCGGCATTGAACACAATAAGCACCATGCACACTTTTCTCCATGTCAGTAATGTCTTAAACTGTCTACGCATTGATCGTACACTGGAAGACCAGTAGTAGTTTCCGCAGCACATCTGGAGGCATTCTGTGATCTGTGGACCTTCAGAGTGTGTGTGAAACACAAAAATTGCATCGGCATTGAACACAATATGCACCATGTGGGCTTTTCTACATGGGAGTAATGTCTTAAACTGTCTACAGTTTGATCGTACACTGGAAGACTAGTAGTAGTTTCCGAAGCACATCTGGAGGCATTCTGTAATCTGTGGACCTTCAGAGTGTGTGTGAAACACAAAAATTGCATCGGCATTGAACACAATATGCACCATGTGGACTTTTCTCAATGGGAGTAATGTCTTAAACTGTCTACGCTTTGATCGTACACTGGAAGACTAGCAGTAGTTTCCGAAGCACTTCTGGAGGCATTCTGTAATCTGTGGACCTTCAGAGTGTTGATGAAACACAAAAATTGCATCGGCATTGAACACAATAAGCACCATGCACACTTTTCTCCATGTCAGTAATGTCTTAAACTGTCTACGCATTGATCGTACACTGGAAGACCGGTAGTAGTTTCCGCAGCACACCTGGAGGCATTCTGTAATCTGTGGACCTTCAGAGTGTTGATGAAACACAAAAATTGCATCCGCAATGAACACAATAAGCACCATGCGGACTTTTCTCCATGGGAGTAATGTCTTAAACTGTCTACGCTTTGATAGTACAGTGGAAGACTAGTAGTACTTTCCAAAGCACATCTAAATGCATTCTGTAGTCTGTGGACCTTCAGAGTGTTGATGAAACACAAAAATTGCATCGGCATTGAACACAATAGGCATCTTCCGGACTTTTCTCTATGGGAGTAATGTCTTAAACTGTCTACGCTTTGGTCGTACACTGGAAGACTAGCAGTAGCTTACGAAGCACATCTGGAAGCATTCTATAATCTGTGGACGTTCAGAGTGTTGATGAAACACAGAAATTGCATCGGCATTGAACACAATAAGAACCATGCGGACTTTCCTCCATTGGAGTAATGTCTTAAACTGTCTACGCTTTGGTCGTACACTGGAAGACTAGTAGTAGTTTCTGAAGCACATCTGGAGGCATTCTGAAATCTGTGGACCTTCAGAGTGTTGATGAAACACAAATATTGCATCGGCATTGAACACAATAACGGCCATGCGGACTCCTCTCCATGGGAGTAATGTCTTAAACTATCTACGTTTTTGGTCGTACACTGGAAGACTATTAGTACTTTACGAAGCACATCTGGATGCAATCCGTAATCTGTGGACCTTCAGAGTGTTGATGAAACACAAAAATTGCATCGGCATTGAACACAATATGCACCATGCGGACTTTTTACCATGGGAGTAATGTCTTAAACTGTCTACGCCTTCATCGTACATAATAAGACTAGTAGTAGTTTCCAAAGCACATCTGGAGGCATTCTGTAATCTGTGGACCTTCAGAGTGTTGATGAAACACCAAAATTGCATCGGCATTGAACACAATAAGCACCATGTGTATTTTTCTCCATGGGAGTAATGTCTTAAACTGTCTAAGCTTTGATCGTACACTGGAAGACTAGTAGTAGTTTTCCAAGCACATCTGGATGCATTCTGTAATCTGTGGACCTTCAGAGTGTTGATGAAACACAAAAATGGCATCGGCATTGAACACAATAAGCACCATGCGGACTTTTCTCCATTGGAGTAATGTCTTAAACTGTCTACGCTTTGATCGTACACTGGAAGACTAGTAGTAGTTTCCGAAGCACATCTGGAGGCATTCTGTAATCTGTGGACTTTCAGAGTGTTGATGAAACCCAAAAATTGCATCGGCATTGAATACAATAAGCACCATGTGGACTTATCTCCATGTGAGTAATGTCTTAAACTGTCTAAGCTTTGATCGTACACTGGAAGACTAGTAGTAGTTTTCGAAGCACATCTGGATGCATTCTGTAATCTGTGGACCTTCAGAGTGTTGATGAAACCCAAAAATTGCATCGGCATTGAACACAATAAGCACCATGCGGACTATTACCCATGGGAGTAATGTCTTAAACTGTCTACGCTTTGATCGTACACTGGAATTCTAGTAGTAGTTTCTGAAGAACATCTTTAGGCATTCTGTAATCTGTGGACCTGCAGAGTGTTGATGAAACCCAAAAATTGCATCGGCATTGAACACAATAAGCACCATGTGGACTTTACTCCATGTGAGTAATGTCTTAAACTGTCTACGCTTTCATAGTACACCGGAAGACTAGTAGTAGTTTCCGAAACACATCTGGAGGCATTCTGCAAACTGCGGACCTTCAGAGTGTTGATGAAACAAAAATATTGCATCGGCATAGAACACAATAAGCACCATGCCGACTTTTCTCCATGGGAGTAATGTCTTAAACTGTCTACGCTTTGATCGTACACTGGAAGACTAGTAGTAGTTTCCGAAGCACATCTGGAGGCATTCTGTAATCTGTGGACTTTCAGAGTGTGTGTGAAACACAAAAATTGCATCGGCATTGAACACAATATGCACCATGTGGACTTTCTCCATGGGAGTAATGTCTTAAACTGTCTAAGCTTTGATCGTACACTGGAAGACTAGTAGTGGTTTCCGAAGCACATCTGGATGCATTCTGTAATCTGCGGAACTTCAGAGTGTTGATGAAACACAAAAATTGCATCGGCATTGAACACAATAAGCACCTTCCGGACTTTTCTCCATGGGAGTAATGTCTTAAACTGTCTATGCTTTGGTCGTACACTGGAAGACTAGCAGTAGCTTACGAAGCACATCTGGAAGCATTCTATAATCTGTGGACCTTCAGAGTGTTGATGAAACACTAAAATTGCATCGCCATTGAACACAATAAGGACCATGCGGACTTCTCTCCATGGGAGTAATGTCTTAAGCTATCTACGTTTTTGGTCGTACACTGGAAGACTATTAGTAGTTTCCGAAGCACATCTGGAGGCATTCTGTAATCTGTGGACCTTCAGAGTGTTAATGAGACACAAACATTGCATCGGCATTGAACACAATAAGCACCATGCGGACTATTACCCATGGGAGTAATGTCTTAAACTGTCTACGCTTTGATCGTACACTGGAATTCTAGTAGTAGTTTCTGAAGAACATCTTTAGGCATTCTGTAATCTGTGGACCTGCAGAGTGTTGATGAAACACAAAAATTGCATCCGCATTGAACACAATAAGGACCATGCAGACTTTTCTTCATGGGAGTAATGTCTTAAACTGTCTACGCTTTGATCGTACACTGGAAGACTAGTAGTAGTTTCCGAAGCACATCTGGATGCATTCTGAAATCTTTGTACCTTCAGAGTGTTGATGAAACACAGAAATTGCATCGGCATTGAACACAATAATCACCTTGTGGACTTTTGTCCATGGGAGTAATGTCTCAAACTGTCTGCACTTTGATCATACACTGGAAGAGTAGCAGTAGCTTCCGAAGCACATCTGGAACCATTCTGTAATCTGTGGACCTTCAGAGTGTTGATGAAACCCAAAAATTGCATCGGCATTGAACACAATAAGCACCATGTGGACTTTACTCCATGTGAGTAATGTCTTAAACTGTCTACGCTTTCATAGTACACTGGAAGACTAGTAGTAGTTTCCGAAACACATCTGGAGGCATTCTGCAAACTGTGGACCTTCAGAGTGTTGATGAAACACAAATATTGCATCTGCATAGAACACAATAAGCACCATGCCGACTTTTCTCCATGGGAGTAACGTCTTAAACTGTCTACGCTTTGATCGTACACTGGAAGACTAGTAATAGTTTCCGAAGCACATCTGGAGGCATTCTGTAATCTGTGGACTTTCAGAGTGTGTGTGAAACACAAAAATTGCATCGGCATTGAACACAATATGCACCATGTGGACTTTCTCCATGGGAGTAATGTCTTAAACTGTCTAACCTTTGATCGTACACTGGAAGACTAGTAGTAGTTTCCGAAGCACATCTGGATGCATTCTGTAATCTGTGGACCTTCAGAGTGTTGATGAAACGCAAAAATTGCATCGGCATTGAACACAATAAGCACCATGCAGACTTTTCTCCATGTCAGTAATGTCTTAAACTGTCTACGCATTGATCGTACACTGGAAGACCGGTAGTAGTTTCCGAAGCACATCTGGATGCAACTGTAATCTTTGAACCTTCAGAGGGTTGATGAAACACAAAAATTGCATCGGCATTGAACAAAATTAGCACCATGCGGACTTTTCCCCATGGGAGTAATGTCTTAAACAGTCTACGCTTTGATCGTACACTGCAAGACTAGCAGTAGTTTCCGAAGCACATCTGGAAGCATTCTGTAATCTGTGGACCTACAGAGTGTTGATGAAACATCAAAATTACATCGGCATTGAACACAATAAGCACCATGTGGATTTTTCTCCATGGGAGTAATGTCTTAAACTGTCTACGCTTTGGTCGTACACTGGAGGACTACTAGTAGTTTCCGAAGAACATCTGGAGGCATTCTGTAATCTGTGCACCTTCAGAGTGTTGATGAGACACAAACATTGCATCGGCATTAAACACAATAAGCACCATGCGGACTTTTCTCCATGGGAGTAATGTCTTAAACTGTCTGCGCTTTGATTGTACACTGGAAGCTAGTAGTAGTTTCCGCAGCACATCTGGAGGCATTCTGTAATCTGTGGACCTTCAGAGTGTTGATGAAACACAAAAATTGCATCCGCAATGAACACAATAAGCACCATGCGGACTTTTCTCCATGGGAATAATGTCTTAAACTGTCTGCGCTTTGTTCGTACACTGGAAGACTAGTAGTAGTTTCTAAAGCACATCAGGATGCATTCTGTAGTCTGTGGACTTTCAGAGTGTTGATGAAACACAAAAATTGCATCAGCATTGAACACAATAAGCACCTTCCGGACTTTTCTCCATGGGAGTAATGTCTTAAACTGTCTATGTTTGGTCGTACACTGGAAGACTAGCAGTAGCTTACGAAGCACATCTGGAAGCATTCTGTAATCTGTGGACCTTCAGAGTGTTGATGAAACACAAAAATTGCATCTGCAATGAACACAATAAGCACCATGCGGACTTTTCTCCATGGGAATAATGTCTTAAACTGTCTACGCTTTGTTCGTACACTGGAAGACTAGTAATAGTTTCCGAAGCACATCTGGAGGCATTCTGTAATCTGTGGACCTTCAGTGTGTTGATGAAACACAGAAATTGAATCGACATTGAACACAATAAGCACCATGTGGACTTTTCTCCATGGGAGTAATGTCTTAAACTGTCTACGCTTTGATCGTACACTGGAAGACTAGTAGTAGTTTCCGAAGCACATCTAGAGGCATTCAGTAATCTGTGGACCTTCAGAGTGTTGATGAACCACAAAAATTGCATCGGCATTGGACACAATAAGCACCATGCAGACTCTTCACCATGGGAGTAATGTCTTAAACTGTCTACGCTTTGATCGCACACTGGAAGACTAGTAGTAGTTTCCGAAACACATCTGGAGGCATTCTGCAATCTGTGGACTTTCAGAGTGTTGATGAAACACAAAAATTGCATCGGCAATGAACACAATAAGCACCATTCGGACTTTTCTACATGGGAGTAATGTCTTAAACTGCCTACGCTTTGGTCGTACACTGGAAGACTAGTAGTAGTTTCTGAAGCATATCTTGAGGCATTCTGTAATCTGTGGACCTTCAGAGTGTTGATGAAACAGAGAACATGCATCGGCATTGAACACAATGAGCACCATGCGGACTTTTCTCAATGAGAGTAATGTCTCAAACTGTCTATGCTTTGATCGTTCCCTTGAAGCCTAGTAGTTGTATCCGAAGCACATCTGGAGGCATTCTGTAATCTGTGGTCCTTTAGAGTGTTGATGAAACACAAAAATTGCATCGGCATTGAACACAATAAGCACCATGCGGACTTCTCTCCATGGGAGTAATGTCTTAAACTGTCTACGCTTTGATCGTACACTGGAAGACTAGTAGTAGTTTCCGAAGCACATCTGAAGGCATTCTGTAATCTGTGGACCTTCAGAGTGTTGATGAAACGCAAAAATTGCATCGGCATTGAACACAATAAGCACCATGCTCACTTTTTACCATGGGAGTAATGTCTTAAACTGTCTACGCCTTGATCGTACATTGGAAGACTAGTAGTAGTTTCAAAAAGAACATCTGGAGGCATTCTGTAATCTGTGGACCTTCAGAGTGTTGGTGAAACACCAAAATTGCATCGGCATTGAACACAATAAGCACCATGTGGATTTTTCTCCATGGGAGTAATGTCTTAAACTGTCTACGCTTTGATCGTACACTGGAAGTCTAGTAGTAGTTTCTGAAGCACATCTGGATGCATTCTGTAATCTGTGGACCTTCAGAGTGTTGATGAAACACAAAAATTGCATCGGCATTGAACACAATTAGCACCATGCGGACTTTTCTCCATTGGAGTAATTTTTTTAAACTGTCTACGCTTTGATCGTACACTGGAAGACTAGTAGTAGTTTCCGAAGCACATCTGGAGACCTTCTGTAATCTGTGGACCTTCAGAGTGTTGATGAAACCCAAAAATTGCATCGGCATTGAACACAATAAGCACCATGTGGACTTTACTATATGTGAGTAATGTCTTAAACTGTCTACGCTTTCATCGTACACCGGAAGACTAGTAGTAGTTTCCGAAGCACATCTGGAGGCATTCTGTAATCTGTGGACCTGCAGAGTGTGCGTGAAACACAAAAATTGCATCGGCATTGAACACAATAAGCACCATGCGGACTTTTCTCCATTGGAGTAATGTCTTAAAGTGTCTACGCTTTGATCGTACACTGGAAGACTAGTAGTAGTTTCCGAAGCATATCTGGAGGCCTTCAGTAATCTGAGGACCTTCAGAGTGTTGATGAAACTCAAAAATTGCATCGGCATTGAACACAATAAGCACCATGTGGATTTATCTCCATGTGAGTAATGTCTTAAACTGTCTACGCTTTGATCGTACACCGGAAGACTAGTAGTAGTTTCCGAAACACATCTGGAGGCATTATGCAATCTGTGGACCTTCAGAGTGTTGATGAAAAACAAATATTGCATCGGCATAGAACACAATAAGCACCATGCGGACTTTTCTCCATGGGAATAATGTCTTAAACTGTCTACGCTTTGTTCGTACACTGGAAGACTAGTAGTAGTTTCTAAAGCACAACTGGATGCATTCTGTAATGTGTTGACCTTCAGAGTGTTGATGAAACACAAAAATTGCATCGGCATTGAACACAATAAGCACCTTCCGGACTTTTCTCCATGGGAGTAAAGTCTTAAACTGTCTATGCTATGGTCGTACACTGGAAGACTAGCAGTAGCTAAGGAAGCACATCTGGAAGCATTCTATAATCTGTGGACCTTCAGAGTGTTGATGAAACACTAAAATTGCATCGCCATTGAACACAATAAGGACCATGCGGACTTCTCTCCATGGGAGTAATGTCTTAAGCTATCTACGTTTTTGGTCGTACACTGGAAGACTATTAGTAGTTTCCGAAGCACATCTGGAGGCATTCTGTAATCTGTGGACCTTCAGAGTGTTAATGAGACACAAACATTGCATCGGCATTGAACACAATAAGCACCATGCGGACTATTACCCATGGGAGTAATGTCTTAAACTGTCTACGCTTTGATCGTACACTGGAATTCTAGTAGTAGTTTCTGAAGAACATCTTTAGGCATTCTGTAATCTGTGGACCTGCAGAGTGTTGATGAAACACAAAAATTGCATCCGCATTGATCACAATAAGGACCATGCAGACTTTTCTTCATGGGAGTAATGTCTTAAACTGTCTACGCTTTGATCGTACACTGGAAGACTAGTAGTAGTTTCCGAAGCACATCTGGATGCATTCTGAAATCTTTGTACCTTCAGAGTGTTGATGAAACACAGAAATTGCATCGGCATTGTACACAATAATCACCTTGCGGACTTTTCTCCATGGGAGTAATGTCTCAAACTGTCTGCACTTTGATCATACACTGGAAGAGTAGCAGTAGCTTCCGAAGCACATCTGGAACCATTCTGTAATCTGTGGACCTTCAGAGTGTTGATGAAACCCAAAAATTGCATCGGCAATGAACTCAATAAGCACCATGTGGACTTTACTCCATGTGAGTAATGTCTTAAACTGTCTACGCTTTCATAGTACACCGAAAGACTAGTAGTAGTTTCCGAAACACATCTGTAGGCATTCTGCAAACTGTGGACCTTCAGAGTGTTGATGAAACACAAATATTGCATCGGCATAGAACACAATAAGCACCATGCCGACTTTTCTCCATGGGAGTAATGTCTTAAACTGTCTACGCTTTGAACGTACACTGGAAGACTAGTAGTAGTTTCCGAAGCACATCTGGAGGCATTCTATAATCTGTGGACTTTCAGAGTGTGTGTGAAACACAAAAATTGCATCGGCATTGAACACAATATGCACCATGTGGACTTTCTCCATGGGAGTAATGTCTTAAACTGTTTAAGCTTTGATCGTACACTGGAAGACTAGTAGTAGTTTCCGAAGCACATCTGGATGCATTCTGTAATCTGTGGACCTTCAGAGTGTTGATGAAACACAAAAATTGCATCGGCATTGAACACAATAAGCACCATGCAGACTTTTCTCCATGTCAGTAATGTCTTAAACTGTCTACGCATTGATCGTACACTGGAAGACCGGTAGTAGTTTCCGAAGCACATCTGGATGCAACTGTAATCTGTGAACCTTCAGAGTGTTGATGAAACACAAAAATTGCATCGGCATTGAACAAAATAAGCACCATGCGGACTTTTCTCCATGGGAGTAATGTCTTAAACAGTCTACGCTTTGATCGTACACTGCAAGACTAGCAGTAGTTTCCGAAGCACATCTGGAAGCATTCTGTAATCTGTGGACCTTCAGAGTGTTGATGAAACATCAAAATTACATCGGCATTGAACACAATAAGCACGATGTGGATTTTACTCCATGGGAGTAATGTCTTAAACTGTCTACGCTTTGTTCGTACACTGGAAGACTAGTAGTAGTTTCCGAAGAACATCTGGAGGCATTCTGTAATCTGTGCACCTTCAGAGTGTTAATGAGACACAAACATTGCATCGGCATTAAACACAATAAGCACCATGCGGACTTTTCTCCATGGTAGTAATGTCTTAAACTGTCTGCGCTTTGATTGTACACTGGAAGCTAGTAGTAGTTTCCGCAGCACATCTGGAGGCATTCTGTAATTTGTGGACCTTCAGAGTGTTGATGAAACACAAAAATTGCATCGGCATAGAACACAAAAAGCACCAAACGGACTTTTCTCCATGGGAGTAATGTCATAAACTGTCTACGCTTTGGTCGTACACTGGAAGACTAGTAGTAGTTTCCGAAGCACATCTGGAGGCATTCTGTAATCTCTGGACCCTCAGAGTGTTGATAAAACACAGAAATTGCATCGGCATTGAACACAATAAGGGCCATGCGGACTTTTCTCCGTGGGAGTAATGTCTTAAACTGTCTACGCTTTGATCGTACACTGGAAGACTAGTAGTAGTTTCTAAAGCACATCAGGATGCATTCTGTAGTCTGTGGACCTTCAGAGTGTTGATGAAACACAAAAATTGCATCGGCATTGAACACAATAAGCACCTTCCGGACTTTTCTCCATGGGAGTAATGTCTTAAACTGTCTATGTTTGGTCGTACATTGGAAGACTAGCAGTAGCTTACGAAGCACATCTGGAAGCATTCTATAATCTGTGGACCTTCAGAGTGTTGATGAAACACAAAAATTGCATCCGCATTGAACACAATAAGGACCATGCAGACTTTTCTCCATGGGAGTAATGTCTTAAACTGTCTACGCTTTGATCGTACACTGGAAGACTAGTAGTAGTTTCCGAAGCACATCTGGATGCATTCTGAAATCTTTGTACCTTCAGAGTGTTGATGAAACACAGAAATTGCATCGGCATTGAACACAATAAGCACCTTGTGGACTTTTCTCCATGGGAGTAATGTCTCAAACTGTCTGCACTGTGATCATACACTGGAAGAGTAGCAGTAGCTTCCGAAGCACATCTGGAACCATTCTGTAATCTGTGGACCTTCAGAGTGTTGATGAAACACAAAAATTGCATCGGCATAGAACACAAAAAGCACCAAACGGACTTTTCTCCATGGGAGTAATGTCATAAACTGTCTACGCTTTGGTCGTACACTGGAAGACTAGTAGTAGTTTCCGAAGCACATCTGGAGGCATTCTGTAATCTCTGGACCCTCAGAGTGTTGATAAAACACAGAAATTGCATCGGCATTGAACACAATAAGGGCCATGCGGACTTTTCTCCGTGGGAGTAATGTCTTAAACTGTCTACGCTTTGGTCGTACACTGGAAGACTAGTAGTAGTTTCCGAAGCACATCTGGATGCATTCCGCAATCTGTGGACCTTCAGAGTGTTGATAAAACACAAAAAATTCATCGGCACTGAACACAGTAAGCATCATGCGGACTTTTCTCCATGAGAGTAATGTCTCAAACTGTCTATGCCTTGATCGTTCAATGGAAGACTAGTAGTAGTTTCCGAAGCACATCTGGAGGCATTCTGTAATCTGTGGACCTTTAGAGTGTTGATGAAACACAAAAATTACGTCGGCATTGAACACAATAAGCACCATGCGAACCTTCCTCCATGGGAGTAATTTCTTAAACTGTCGACGCTTTGATCGTACACTGGAAGACTAGTAGTAGTTTCCGAAGCACATCTGGAGGCATTCTGTAATCTGTGGACCTTCAGTGTGTTGATGAAACACAGAAATTGAATCGGCATTGAACACAATAAGCACCATGTGGACTTTTCTCAATGAGAGTAATGTCTCAAACTGTCTATGCTTTGATCGTTCCCTTGAAGCCTAGTAGTAGTATCCGAAGCACATCTGGAGACATTCTGTAATCTGTGGACCTTTAGAGTGTTGATGAAACACAAAAATTGCATCGGCATTGAACACAATAAGCACCATGCGGACTTCTCTCCATGGGAGTAATGTCTTAAACTGTCTACGCTTTGATCGTACACTGGAAGACTAGTAGTAGTTTCCGAAGCACATCTGGAGGCATTCTGTAATCTGTGGACCTTCAGAGTGTTGATGAAACGCAAAAATTGCATCGGCATTGAACACAATAAGCACCATGCTCACTTTTTACCATGGGAGTAATGTCTTAAACTGTCTACGCCTTGATCGTACATTGGAAGACTAGTAGTAGTTTCAAAAAGAACATCTGGAGGCATTCTGTAATCTGTGGACCTTCAGAGTGTTGGTGAAACACCAAAATTGCATCGGCATTGAACACAATAAACACCATGTGGATTTTTCTCCATGGGAGTAATGTCTTAAACTGTCTACGCTTTGATCGTACACTGGAAGTCTAGTAGTAGCTTCTGAAGCACATCTGGATGCATTCTGTAATCTGTGGACCTTCAGAGTGTTGATGAAACACAAAAATTGCATCTTCATTGAACACAATTAGCACCATGCGGACTTTTCTCCATTGGAGTAATTTTTTTAAACTGTCTACGCTTTGATCGTACACTGGAAGACTAGTAGTAGTTTCCGAAGCACATCTGGAGACCTTCTGTAATCTGTGGACCTTCAGAGTGTTGATGAAACCCAAAAATTGCATCGGCATTGAACACAATAAGCACCATGTGGACTTTACTATATGTGAGTAATGTCTTAAACTGTCTACGCTTTCATCGTACACCGGAAGACTAGTAGTAGTTTCCGAAGCACATCTGGAGGCATTCTGTAATCTGTGGACCTGCAGAGTGTGCGTGAAACACAAAAATTGCATCGGCATTGAACACAATAAGCACCATGCGGACTTTTCTCCATTGGAGTAATGTCTTAAAGTGTCTACGCTTTGATCGTACACTGGAAGACTAGTAGTAGTTTCCGAAGCATATCTGGAGGCCTTCAGTAATCTGAGGACCTTCAGAGTGTTGATGAAACCCAAAAATTGCATCGGCATTGAACACAATAAGCACCATGTGGACTTATCTCCATGTGAGTAATGTCTTAAACTGTCTACGCTTTGATCGTACACCGGAAGACTAGTAGTAGTTTCCGAAACACATCTGGAGGCATTATGCAATCTGTGGACCTTCAGAGTGTTGATGAAACACAAATATTGCATCGGCATAGAACACAATAAGCACCATGCGGACTTTTCTCCATGGGAATAATGTCTTAAACTGTCTACGCTTTGTTCGTACACTGGAAGACTAGTAGTAGTTTCTAAAGCACAACTGGATGCATTCTGTAGTGTGTTGACCTTCAGAGTGTTAATGAGACACAAACATTGCATCGGCATTGAACACAATAAGCACCATGCGGACTATTACCCATGGGAGTAATGTCTTAAACTGTCTACGCTTTGATCGTACACTGGAATTCTAGTAGTAGTTTCTGAAGAACATCTTTAGGCATTCTGTAATCTGTGGACCTGCAGAGTGGTGATGAAACACAAAAATTGCATCCGCATTGAACACAATAAGGACCATGCAGACTTTTCTTCATGGGAGTAATGTCTTAAACTGTCTACGCTTTGATCGTACACTGGAAGACTAGTAGTAGTTTCCGAAGCACATCTGGATGCATTCTGAAATCTTTGTACCTTCAGAGTGTTGATGAAACACAGAAATTGCATCGGCATTGTACACAATAATCACCTTGTGGACTTTTCTCCATGGGAGTAATGTCTCAAACTGTCTGCACTTTGATCATACACTGGAAGAGTAGCAGTAGCTTCCGAAGCACATCTGGAACCATTCTGTAATCTGTGGACCTTCAGAGTGTTGATGAAACCCAAAAATTGCATCGGCAATGAACTCAATAAGCACCATGTGGACTTTACTCCATGTGAGTAATGTCTTAAACTGTCTACGCTTTCATAGTACACCGGAAGACTAGTAGTAGTTTCCGAAACACATCTGTAGGCATTCTGCAAACTGTGGACCTTCAGAGTGTTGATGAAACACAAATATTGCATCGGCATAGAACACAATAAGCACCATGCCGACTTTTCTCCATGGGAGTAATGTCTTAAACTGTCTACGCTTTGATCGTACACTGGAAGACTAGTAGTAGTTTCCGAAGCACATCTGGAGGCATTCTGTAATCTGTGGACTTTCAGAGTGTGTGTGAAACACAAAAATTGCATCGGCATTGAACACAATATGCACCATGTGGACTTTCTCCATGGGAGTAATGTCTTAAACTGTCTAAGCTTTGATCGTACACTGGAAGACTAGTAGTAGTTTCTGAAGCACATCTGGATGCATTCTGTAATCTGTGGACCTTCAGAGTGTTGATGAAACACAAAAATTGCATCGGCATTGAACACAATAAGCACCATGCAGACTTTTCTCCATGTCAGTAATGTCTTAAACTGTCTACGCATTGATCGTACACTGGAAGACCGGTAGTAGTTTCCGAAGCACATCTGGATGCAACTGTAATCTGTGAACCTTCAGAGTGTTGATGAAACACAAAAATTGCATCGGCATTGAACAAAATAAGCACCATGCGGACTTTTCTCCATGGGAGTAATGTCTTAAACAGTCTACGCTTTGATCGTACACTGCAAGACTAGCAGTAGTTTCCGAAGCACATCTGGAAGCATTCTGTAATCTGTGGACCTTCAGAGTGTTGATGAAACAACAAAATTACATCGGCATTGAACACAATAAGCACCATGTGGATTTTACTCCATGGGAGTAATGTCTTAAACTGTCTACGCTTTGGTCGTACACTGGAAGACTAGTAGTAGTTTCCGAAGAACATCTGGAGGCATTCTGTAATCTGTGCACCTTCAGAGTGTTAATGAAACACAAACATTGCATCGGCATTAAACACAATAAGCACCATGCGGACTTTTCTCCATGGTAGTAATGTCTTAAACTGTCTGCGCTTTGATTGTACACTGGAAGCTAGTAGTAGTTTCCGCAGCACATCTGGAGGCATTCTGTAATTTGTGGACCTTCAGAGTGTTGATGAAACACAAAAATTGCATCCGCAATAAACACAATAAGCACCATGCGGACTTTTCTCCATGGGAATAATGTCTTAAACTGTCTACGCTTTGTTCGTACACTGGAAGACTAGTAGTAGTTTCTAAAGCACATCAGGATGCATTCTGTAGTCTGTGGACCTTCAGAGTGTTGATGAAACACAAAAATTGCATCGGCATTGAACACAATAAGCACCTTCCGGACTTTTCTCCATGGGAGTAATGTCTTAAACTGTCTATGTTTGGTCGTACATTGGAAGACTAGCAGTAGCTTACGAAGCACATCTGGAAGCATTCTATAATCTGTGGACCTTCAGAGTGTTGATGAAACACAAAAATTGCATCCGCATTGAACACAATAAGGACAATGCAGACTTTTCTCCATGGGAGTAATGTCTTAAACTGCCTACGCTTTGATCGTACACTGGAAGACTAGTAGTAGTTTCCGAAGCACATCTGGATGCATTCTGAAATCTTTGTACCTTCAGAGTGTTGATGAAACACAGAAATTGCATCGGCATTGAACACAATAAGCACCTTGTGGACTTTTCTCCATGGGAGTAATGTCTCAAACTGTCTGCACTGTGATCATACACTGGAAGAGTAGCAGTAGCTTCCGAAGCACATCTGGAACCATTCTGTAATCTGTGGACCTTCAGAGTGTTGATGAAACACAAAAATTGCATCGGCATAGAACACAAAAAGCACCAAACGGACTTTTCTCCATGGGAGTAATGTCATAAACTGTCTACGCTTTGGTCGTACACTGGAAGACTAGTAGTAGTTTCCGAAGCACATCTGGAGGCATTCTGTAATCTCTGGACCCTCAGAGTGTTGATAAAACACAGAAATTGCATCGGCATTGAACACAATAAGGGCCATGCGGACGTTTCTCCGTGGGAGTAATGTCTTAAACTGTCTACGCTTTGGTCGTACACTGGAAGACTAGTAGTAGTTTCCGAAGCACATCTGGATGCTCTCCGTAATCTGTGGACCTTCAGAGTGTTGATGAAACACAAAAAATTCATCGGCACTGAACACAATAAGCATCATGCGGACTTTTCTCCATGAGAGTAATGTCTCAAACTGTCTATGCCTTGATCGTTCAATGGAAGACTAGTAGTAGTTTCCGAAGCACATCTGGAGGCATTCTGTAATCTGTGGACCTTTAGAGTGTTGATGAAACACAAAAATTACGTCGGCATTGAACACAATAAGCACCATGCGAACCTTCCTCCATGGGAGTAATTTCTTAAACTGTCGACGCTTTGATCGTACACTGGAAGACTAGTAGTAGTTTCCGAAGCACATCTGGAGGCATTCTGTAATCTGTGGACCTTCAGTGTGTTGATGAAACACAGAAATTGAATCGGCATTGAACACAATAAGCACCATGTGGACTTTTCTCGATGAGAGTAATGTCTCAAACTGTCTATGCTTTGATCGTTCCCTTGAAGCCTAGTAGTAGTATCCGAAGCACATCTGGAGGCATTCTGTAATCTGTGGACCTTTAGAGTGTTGATGAAACACAAAAATTGCATCGGCATTGAACACAATAATCACCATGCGGACTTCTCTCCATGGGAGTAATGTCTTAAACTGTCTACGCCTTGATCGTACATTGGAAGACTAGTAGTAGTTTCAAAAAGCACATCTGGAGGCATTCTGTAATCTGTGGACCTTCAGAGTGTTGGTGAAACACCAAAATTGCATCGGCATTGAACACAATAAGCACCATGTGGATTTTTCTCCATGGGAGTAATGTCTTAAACTGTCTACGCTTTGATCGTACACTGGAAGTCTAGTAGTAGTTTCTGAAGCACATCTGGATGCATTCTGTAATCTGTGGACCTTCAGAGTGTTGATGAAACACAAAAATTCCATCGGCATTAACCACAATAAGCACCATGCGCACTTTTCTCCATTGGAGTAATTTTTTTAAACTGTCTACGCTTTGATCGTACACCGGAAGACTAGTAGTAGTTTCCGAAGCACATCTGGAGGCATTCTGTAATCTGTGGACCTGCAGAGTGTGCGTGAAACACAAAAATTGCATCGGCATTGAACACAATATGCACCATGTGGACTTTTCTCCATGGGAGTAATGTCTTAAACTGTCTACGCTTTGATCGTACACTGGAAGACTAGTCGTAGTTTCCGAAGCACATCTGGATGCAACTGTAATCTGTGAACCTTCAGAGTGTTGATGTAACACAAAAATTGCATCGGCATTGAACACAATAAGCACCATGCGGACTTTTCTCCATGGGAGTAATGTCTTAAACTGTCTACGCTTTGATTGTACACTAGAAACTAGTAGTAGTTTCCGAAGCACATCTGGAGGCATTCTGCAATCTGTGGACCTTCAGAGTGTTGATGAAACACAAAAATTGCATCCGCAATGAACACAATAAGCGCCATGCGGACTTTTCTCCATGGGAGTAATGTCTTAAACTGTCTACGCTTTGGTCGTACACTGGAAGATTAGTAGTAGTTTCCAAAGCACATCTGGATGCATTCTGTAGTCTGTGGACCTTCATAGTGTTGATGAAACACAACAATTGCATCGGCATTTAACACAATAAGCACCATGTGGACTTTTCTCCATGGGTGAAATGTATTAAACTGTCTACGCTTTGATCGTACACTGGAAGACTAGTAGTAGTTTCCGAATCACATTTGGAGGCATTCTGTAATCTTTGCACTTTCAGAGTGATGATGAGACACAAACATTGCATCGGCATTGAACACAATAAGCACCATGCGGACTTTTTTCCATGGGAGTAATGTCTTAATCTGTCTACGCTTTGATTGTACACTGGAATACTAGTAGTAGTTTCTGAAGCACATCTGTATGCATTCTGTAATCTGTGGACCTTCAGAGTGTTGATGAAACACAAATATTGCATCGGCATTGAACCCAATAAGCACCATGCGGACTTTTCTCCATGGGAGTAATGTCTTAAACTGTCTACGCTTTGATCGTTCCCTGGAAGACTAGTAGTAGTTTCCGAAGCACATCTTGAGGCAGTCTGTATTCTGTGGACCTTCAGAGTGTTGATGAAACACAAAAATTGCATCGGCATAGAACACAATAAACTCCAATTTGGACTCTTCTCCATGGGAGTAATGTCTTAAACTGTTTACGCTTTGATCGTACACTGGAAGACTAGTAGTAGCTTCCGAAGCACATCTGGAGGCATTCTGTAATCTATGGACCTTCAGAGTGTTGATGAAACACAAATATTGCATCGACATAGAACAAAATAAGGGCCATGCGGACTTCTCTCCATGGGAGTAATGTCTTAAATTGTCTACGTTTTTGGTCGTACACTGGAAGACTGTTAGTAGTTTCCGAAGCACATCTGGAAGCATTCTGTAATCTGTGAACATTCCGAGTGTTAATGAAACACAAATATTGCATCGGCATTGAACACAATATTGGCCATGCGGACTTCTCCCCATGGGAGGAATGTCTTAAACTGTCTACGCTATGATCATACTCTGGAAGAGTAGCAGTAGATTCCGAAGCACATCTGGAACCATTCTGTAATCTGTGGACCTTCAGAGTGTTGATGAAACACAAAAATTGCATCGGCATTGAACACAATATGGACCATGCGGACTTTTCTACATGGGAGTAAAGTCTTAAACTGTCTACGCTTTGGTCGTACACTGGAAGGCTAGTAGTAGTTTCCGAAGCACATCTGGAGGCATACTGTAATCTGTGGACCTTCAGAGTGTTGATGAAACACAAAAATTCCATCGGCATTAACCACAATAAGCACCATGCGCACTTTTCTCCATTGGAGTAATTTTTTTAAACTGTCTACGCTTTGATCGTACACCGGAAGACTAGTAGTAGTTTCCGAAGCACATCTGGAGGCATTCTGTAATCTGTGGACCTGCAGAGTGTGCGTGAAACACAAAAATTGCATCGGCATTGAACACAATATGCACCATGTGGACTTTTCTCCATGGGAGTAATGTCTTAAACTGTCTACGCTTTGATCGTACACTGGAAGACTAGACGTAGTTTCCGAAGCACATCTGGATGCAACTGTAATCTGTGAACCTTCAGAGTGTTGATGTAACACAAAAATTGCATCGGCATTGAACACAATAAGCACCATGCGGACTTTTCTCCATGGGAGTAATGTCTTAAACTGTCTACGCTTTGATTGTACACTAGAAACTAGTAGTAGTTTCCGAAGCACATCTGGAGGCATTCTGCAATCTGTGGACCTTCAGAGTGTTGATGAAACACAAAAATTGCATCCGCAATGAACACAATAAGCGCCATGCGGACTTTTCTCCATGGGAGTAATGTCTTAAACTGTCTACGCTTTGGTCGTACACTGGAAGATTAGTAGTAGTTTCCAAAGCACATCTGGATGCATTCTGTAGTCTGTGGACCTTCATAGTGTTGATGAAACACAACAATTGCATCGGCATTTAACACAATAAGCACCATGTGGACTTTTCTCCATGGGTGAAATGTATTAAACTGTCTACGCTTTGATCGTACACTGGAAGACTAGTAGTAGTTTCCGAATCACATTTGGAGGCATTCTGTAATCTTTGCACTTTCAGAGTGATGATGAGACACAAACATTGCATCGGCATTGAACACAATAAGCACCATGCGGACTTTTTTCCATGGGAGTAATGTCTTAATCTGTCTACGCTTTGATTGTACACTGGAATACTAGTAGTAGTTTCTGAAGCACATCTGTATGCATTCTGTAATCTGTGGACCTTCAGAGTGTTGATGAAACACAAATATTGCATCGGCATTGAACCCAATAAGCACCATGCGGACTTTTCTCCATGGGAGTAATGTCTTAAACTGTCTACGCTTTGATCGATCCCTGGAAGACTAGTAGTAGTTTCCGAAGCACATCTTGAGGCAGTCTGTATTCTGTGGACCTTCAGAGTGTTGATGAAACACAAAAATTGCATCGGCATAGAACACAATAAACTCCAATTTGGACTCTTCTCCATGGGAGTAATGTCTTACACTGTTTACGCTTTGATCGTACACTGGAAGACTAGTAGTAGCTTCCGAAGCACATCTGGAGGCATTCTGTAATCTATGGACCTTCAGAGTGTTGATGAAACACAAATATTGCATCGACATAGAACAAAATAAGGGCCATGCGGACTTCTCTCCATGGGAGTAATGTCTTAAATTGTCTACGTTTTTGGTCGTACACTGGAAGACTGTTAGTAGTTTCCGAAGCACATCTGGAAGCATTCTGTAATCTGTGAACATTCCGAGTGTTAATGAAACACAAATATTGCATCGGCATTGAACACAATATTGGCCATGCGGACTTCTCCCCATGGGAGGAATGTCTTAAACTGTCTACGCTATGATCATACTCTGGAAGAGTAGCAGTAGATTCCGAAGCACATCTGGAACCATTCTGTAATCTGTGGACCTTCAGAGTGTTGATGAAACCCAAAAATTGCATCGGCAATGAACTCAATAAGCACCATGTGGACTTTACTCCATGTGAGTAATGTCTTAAACTGTCTACGCTTTCATAGTACACCGGAAGACTAGTAGTAGTTTCCGAAACACATCTGTAGGCATTCTGCAAACTGTGGACCTTCAGAGTGTTGATGAAACACAAATATTGCATCGGCATAGAACACAATAAGCACCATGCCGACTTTTCTCCATGGGAGTAATGTCTTAAACTGTCTACGCTTTGATCGTACACTGGAAGACTAGTAGTAGTTTCCGAAGCACATCTGGAGGCATTCTGTAATCTGTGGACTTTCAGAGTGTGTGTGAAACACAAAAATTGCATCGGCATTGAACACAATATGCACCATGTGGACTTTCTCCATGGGAGTAATGTCTTAAACTGTCTAAGCTTTGATCGTACACTGGAAGACTAGTAGTAGTTTCTGAAGCACATCTGGATGCATTCTGTAATCTGTGGACCTTCAGAGTGTTGATGAAACACAAAAATTGCATCGGCATTGAACACAATAAGCACCATGCAGACTTTTCTCCATGTCAGTAATGTCTTAAACTGTCTACGCATTGATCGTACACTGGAAGACCGGTAGTAGTTTCCGAAGCACATCTGGATGCAACTGTAATCTGTGAACCTTCAGAGTGTTGATGAAACACAAAAATTGCATCGGCATTGAACAAAATAAGCACCATGCGGACTTTTCTCCATGGGAGTAATGTCTTAAACAGTCTACGCTTTGATCGTACACTGCAAGACTAGCAGTAGTTTCCGAAGCACATCTGGAAGCATTCTGTAATCTGTGGACCTTCAGAGTGTTGATGAAACAACAAAATTACATCGGCATTGAACACAATAAGCACCATGTGGATTTTACTCCATGGGAGTAATGTCTTAAACTGTCTACGCTTTGGTCGTACACTGGAAGACTAGTAGTAGTTTCCGAAGAACATCTGGAGGCATTCTGTAATCTGTGCACCTTCAGAGTGTTAATGAAACACAAACATTGCATCGGCATTAAACACAATAAGCACCATGCGAACTTTTCTCCATGGTAGTAATGTCTTAAACTGTCTGCGCTTTGATTGTACACTGGAAGCTAGTAGTAGTTTCCGCAGCACATCTGGAGGCATTCTGTAATTTGTGGACCTTCAGAGTGTTGATGAAACACAAAAATTGCATCCGCAATAAACACAATAAGCACCATGCGGACTTTTCTCCATGGGAATAATGTCTTAAACTGTCTACGCTTTGTTCGTACACTGGAAGACTAGTAGTAGTTTCTAAAGCACATCAGGATGCATTCTGTAGTCTGTGGACCTTCAGAGTGTTGATGAAACACAAAAATTGCATCGGCATTGAACACAATAAGCACCTTCCGGACTTTTCTCCATGGGAGTAATGTCTTAAACTGTCTATGTTTGGTCGTACATTGGAAGACTAGCAGTAGCTTACGAAGCACATCTGGAAGCATTCTATAATCTGTGGACCTTCAGAGTGTTGATGAAACACAAAAATTGCATCCGCATTGAACACAATAAGGACAATGCAGACTTTTCTCCATGGGAGTAATGTCTTAAACTGCCTACGCTTTGATCGTACACTGGAAGACTAGTAGTAGTTTCCGAAGCACATCTGGATGCATTCTGAAATCTTTGTACCTTCAGAGTGTTGATGAAACACAGAAATTGCATCGGCATTGAACACAATAAGCACCTTGTGGACTTTTCTCCATGGGAGTAATGTCTCAAACTGTCTGCACTGTGATCATACACTGGAAGAGTAGCAGTAGCTTCCGAAGCACATCTGGAACCATTCTGTAATCTGTGGACCTTCAGAGTGTTGATGAAACACAAAAATTGCATCGGCATAGAACACAAAAAGCACCAAACGGACTTTTCTCCATGGGAGTAATGTCATAAACTGTCTACGCTTTGGTCGTACACTGGAAGACTAGTAGTAGTTTCCGAAGCACATCTGGAGGCATTCTGTAATCTCTGGACCCTCAGAGTGTTGATAAAACACAGAAATTGCATCGGCATTGAACACAATAAGGGCCATGCGGACGTTTCTCCGTGGGAGTAATGTCTTAAACTGTCTACGCTTTGGTCGTACACTGGAAGACTAGTAGTAGTTTCCGAAGCACATCTGGATGCTCTCCGTAATCTGTGGACCTTCAGAGTGTTGATGAAACACAAAAAATTCATCGGCACTGAACACAATAAGCATCATGCGGACTTTTCTCCATGAGAGTAATGTCTCAAACTGTCTATGCCTTGATCGTTCAATGGAAGACTAGTAGTAGTTTCCGAAGCACATCTGGAGGCATTCTGTAATCTGTGGACCTTTAGAGTGTTGATGAAACACAAAAATTACGTCGGCATTGAACACAATAAGCACCATGCGAACCTTCCTCCATGGGAGTAATTTCTTAAACTGTCGACGCTTTGATCGTACACTGGAAGACTAGTAGTAGTTTCCGAAGCACATCTGGAGGCATTCTGTAATCTGTGGACCTTCAGTGTGTTGATGAAACACAGAAATTGAATCGGCATTGAACACAATAAGCACCATGTGGACTTTTCTCGATGAGAGTAATGTCTCAAACTGTCTATGCTTTGATCGTTCCCTTGAAGCCTAGTAGTAGTATCCGAAGCACATCTGGAGGCATTCTGTAATCTGTGGACCTTTAGAGTGTTGATGAAACACAAAAATTGCATCGGCATTGAACACAATAATCACCATGCGGACTTCTCTCCATGGGAGTAATGTCTTAAACTGTCTACGCCTTGATCGTACATTGGAAGACTAGTAGTAGTTTCAAAAAGCACATCTGGAGGCATTCTGTAATCTGTGGACCTTCAGAGTGTTGGTGAAACACCAAAATTGCATCGGCATTGAACACAATAAGCACCATGTGGATTTTTCTCCATGGGAGTAATGTCTTAAACTGTCTACGCTTTGATCGTACACTGGAAGTCTAGTAGTAGTTTCTGAAGCACATCTGGATGCATTCTGTAATCTGTGGACCTTCAGAGTGTTGATGAAACACAAAAATTCCATCGGCATTAACCACAATAAGCACCATGCGCACTTTTCTCCATTGGAGTAATTTTTTTAAACTGTCTACGCTTTGATCGTACACCGGAAGACTAGTAGTAGTTTCCGAAGCACATCTGGAGGCATTCTGTAATCTGTGGACCTGCAGAGTGTGCGTGAAACACAAAAATTGCATCGGCATTGAACACAATATGCACCATGTGGACTTTTCTCCATGGGAGTAATGTCTTAAACTGTCTACGCTTTGATCGTACACTGGAAGACTAGTCGTAGTTTCCGAAGCACATCTGGATGCAACTGTAATCTGTGAACCTTCAGAGTGTTGATGTAACACAAAAATTGCATCGGCATTGAACACAATAAGCACCATGCGGACTTTTCTCCATGGGAGTAATGTCTTAAACTGTCTACGCTTTGATTGTACACTAGAAACTAGTAGTAGTTTCCGAAGCACATCTGGAGGCATTCTGCAATCTGTGGACCTTCAGAGTGTTGATGAAACACAAAAATTGCATCCGCAATGAACACAATAAGCGCCATGCGGACTTTTCTCCATGGGAGTAATGTCTTATACTGTCTACGCTTTGGTCGTACACTGGAAGATTAGTAGTAGTTTCCAAAGCACATCTGGATGCATTCTGTAGTCTGTGGACCTTCATAGTGTTGATGAAACACAACAATTGCATCGGCATTTAACACAATAAGCACCATGTGGACTTTTCTCCATGGGTGAAATGTATTAAACTGTCTACGCTTTGATCGTACACTGGAAGACTAGTAGTAGTTTCCGAATCACATTTGGAGGCATTCTGTAATCTTTGCACTTTCAGAGTGATGATGAGACACAAACATTGCATCGGCATTGAACACAATAAGCACCATGCGGACTTTTTTCCATGGGAGTAATGTCTTAATCTGTCTACGCTTTGATTGTACACTGGAATACTAGTAGTAGTTTCTGAAGCACATCTGTATGCATTCTGTAATCTGTGGACCTTCAGAGTGTTGATGAAACACAAATATTGCATCGGCATTGAACCCAATAAGCACCATGCGGACTTTTCTCCATGGGAGTAATGTCTTAAACTGTCTACGCTTTGATCGTTCCCTGGAAGACTAGTAGTAGTTTCCGAAGCACATCTTGAGGCAGTCTGTATTCTGTGGACCTTCAGAGTGTTGATGAAACACAAAAATTGCATCGGCATAGAACACAATAAACTCCAATTTGGACTCTTCTCCATGGGAGTAATGTCTTAAACTGTTTACGCTTTGATCGTACACTGGAAGACTAGTAGTAGCTTCCGAAGCACATCTGGAGGCATTCTGTAATCTATGGACCTTCAGAGTGTTGATGAAACACAAATATTGCATCGACATAGAACAAAATAAGGGCCATGCGGACTTCTCTCCATGGGAGTAATGTCTTAAATTGTCTACGTTTTTGGTCGTACACTGGAAGACTGTTAGTAGTTTCCGAAGCACATCTGGAAGCATTCTGTAATCTGTGAACATTCCGAGTGTTAATGAAACACAAATATTGCATCGGCATTGAACACAATATTGGCCATGCGGACTTCTCCCCATGGGAGGAATGTCTTAAACTGTCTACGCTATGATCATACTCTGGAAGAGTAGCAGTAGATTCCGAAGCACATCTGGAACCATTCTGTAATCTGTGGACCTTCAGAGTGTTGATGAAACACAAAAATTGCATCGGCATTGAACACAATATGGACCATGCGGACTTTTCTACATGGGAGTAAAGTCTTAAACTGTCTACGCTTTGGTCGTACACTGGAAGGCTAGTAGTAGTTTCCGAAGCACATCTGGAGGCATACTGTAATCTGTGGACCTTCATAGTGTTGATGAAACACAAAAATTGCATGGGCATTGAACACAATAAGCACCATGCGGATTTCTCTATATGGGAGTAATGTCTTAAACTGTCTACGCTTCGATCGTACACTGGATGACTAGTAGTACTTTCCGAAGCACATCTGGAGGCATTCAGTAATCTGTGGACCTTCAGAGTGTTGATGAACCACAAAAATTGCATCGGCATTGAACACAATAAGCACCATGCAGACTCTTCACCATGGGAGTAATGTCTTAAACTGTCTACGCTTTGATCGTACACTGGAAGACTAGTAGTAGTTTCCGAAACACATCTGGAGGCATTCTGCATCTGTGGACTTTCAGAGTGTTGATGAAACACAAAAATTGCATCGGCAATGAACACAATAAGCACCATGCGGGCTTTTCTCCATGGGAGTAATGTCTTAAACTGTCTACGCTTTGGTCGTACACTTGAAGACTAGTAGTAGTTTCCGAAGCACATCTGGAGGCATTCTGTAATCTGTGGACCTTCAGAGTGTTGATGAAACAGAAAACATGCATCGGCATTGAACACAATGAGCACCATGCGGACTTTTCTCAATGAGAGTAATGTCTCAAACTGTCTATGCTTTGATCGTTCCTTTGAAGCCTAGTAGTAGTATCCGAAGCACATCTGGAGGCATTCTGTAATCTGTGGACCTTTAGAGTGTTGATGAAACACAAAAATTGCATCGGCATTGAACACAATAAGCACCATGCGGACTTCTCTCCATGGGAGTAATGTCTTAAACTGTCTACGCTTTGATCGTACACTGGAAGACTAGTAGTAGTTTCCGAAGCACATCTGGAGTCATTCTGTAATCTGTAGACCTTCAGAGTGTTGATGAAACGCAAAAATTGCATCGGCATTGAACACAATAAGCACCATGCGGACTTTTTACCATGGGGGTAATGTCTTAAACTGTCTACGCCTTGATCGTACATTGGAAGACTAGTAGTAGTTTCCAAAGCACAACTGGAGGCATTCTGTAATCTGTGGACGTTCAGAGTGTTGGTGAAACACCAAAATTGCATCGGCATTGAACACAATAAGCACCATGTGGATTTTTCTCCATGGGAGTAAGGTCTTAAACTGTCTACGCTTTGATCGTACACTGGAAGACTAGTAGTAGTTTCTGAAGCACAACTGGATGCATTCTGTAATCTGTGGACCTTCAGAGTGTTGATGAAACACAAAAATTGCATCGGCATTGAACACAATAAGCACCATGCAGATTTTTCTCCATTGGAGTAATGTCTTAAACTGTCTACGCATTGACGTACACTGGAAGACTTGTAGTAGTTTCCGAAGCACATCTGGAGACCTTCTGTAATCTGTGGACCTTCAGAGTGTTGATGAAACGCAAAAATTGCATCGGCATTGAACACAATAAGCACCATGCTCACTTTTTACCATGGGAGTAATGTCTTAAACTGTCTACGCCTTGATCGTACATTGGAAGACTAGTAGTAGTTTCAAAAAGCACATCTGGAGGCATTCTGTAATCTGTGGACCTTCAGAGTGTTGGTGAAACACCAAAATTGCATCGGCATTGAACACAATAAGCACCATGTGGATTTTTCTCCATGGGAGTAATGTCTTAAACTGTCTACGCTTTGATCGTACACTGGAAGTCTAGTAGTAGTTTCTGAAGCACATCTGGATGCATTCTGTAATCTGTGGACCTTCAGAGTGTTGATGAAACACAAAAATTGCATCGGCATTGAACGCAATAAGCACCATGCGGACTTCTCTCCATGGGAGTAATGTCTTAAACTGTCTACGCTTTGATCGTACACTGGAAGACTAGTAGTAGTTTCCGAAGCACATCTGGAGGCATTCTGTAATCTGTGGACCTTCAGAGTGTTGATGAAACGCAAAAATTGCATCGGCATTGAACACAATAAGCACCATGCTCACTTTTTACCATGGGAGTAATGTCTTAAACTGTCTACGCCTTGATCGTACATTGGAAGACTAGTAGTAGTTTCAAAAAGCACATCTGGAGGCATTCTGTAATCTGTGGACCTTCAGAGTGTTGGTGAAACACCAAAATTGCATCGGCATTGAACACAATAAGCACCATGTGGATTTTTCTCCATGGGAGTAATGTCTTAAACTGTCTACGCTTTGATCGTACACTGGAAGTCTAGTAGTAGTTTCTGAAGCACATCTGGATGCATTCTGTAATCTGTGGACCTTCAGAGTGTTGATGAAACACAAAAATTGCATCGGCATTGAACGCAATAAGCACCATGCGCACTTTTCTCCATTGGAGTAATTTTTTTAAACTGTCTACGCTTTGATCGTACACTGGAAGACTAGTAGTAGTTTCCGAAGCACATCTGGAGACCTTCTGTAATCTGTGGACCTTCAGAGTGTTGATGAAACCCAAAAATTGCATCGGCATTGAACACAATAAGCACCATGTGGACTTTACTCCATGTGAGTAATGTCTTAAACTGTCTACGCTTTCATCGTACACCGGAAGACTAGTAGTAGTTTCCGAAGCACATTTGGAGGCATTCTGTAATCTGTGGACATGCAGAGTGTGCGTGAAACACAAAAATTGCATCGGCATTGAACACAATATGCACCATGTGGACTTTTCTCCATGGGAGTAATGTCTTAAACTGTCTACGCTTTGATCGTACACCGGAAGGCTAGCAGTAGTTTCTGAAACACATCTGGAGGCATTCTGCAATCTGTGGAACTTCAGAGTGTTGATGAAACACAAAAATTGCATCTGCATTGAACACATTAAGCACCATGCGGACTTTTCTCTTTGGGAGTAATGTCTTAAACTGTCTACGCTTTGATCGTACACTGCAAGATTAGCAGTAATTTCCGAAGCATATTTGGAAGCATTCTGTAATCTGTGGACCTTCAGAGTGTTGATGAAACACAAAAATTGCATCGGCATTGAACACAATAAGCACCATGCGGACTTTTCTCCATGGGAGTAATGTCTTAAACTGTCTACGCTTTGGTGGTACACTGGAAGTCTAGTAGTAGTTTCCGAAGCACATCTGGAGGCATTCTGTAATCTTTGCGCCTTCAGAGTGATGATGAGACACAAACATTGCATCGGCATTGAACACAATAAGCACCATGCGGACTTTTCTCCATGGGAGTAATGTCTTAAAATGTCTACGCTTTGATTGTACACTGGAAGACTAGTAGTAGTTTCTGAAGCACATCTGGATGCATTCTGTAATCTGTGGACCTTCAGAGTGTTGATGAAACACAAATATTGCATCGGCGTTGAACCCAATAAGCACCATGCGGACTTTTCTCCATGGGAGTAATGTCTTAAACTGTCTACGCTTTGATCGTTCCCTGGAAGATTAGTAGTAGTTTCCGAAGCACATCTGGAGGCAATCTGTATTCTGTGGACCTTCAGAGTGTTGATGAAACACAAAAATTGCATCGGCATTGAACACAATAAGCACCATGCGGACTTTTCTCGATTGGAGTAATGTCTTAAACTGTCTACACTTTGACGAACACTGGAAGACTAGTAGTAGTTTCCGAAGAACATCTGGAGACCTTCTGTAATCTGTGGACCTTCAGTGTGTTGATGAATCCCAAAAATTGCATCGGCATTGAACACAATAAGCACCATGTGGACTTTTCTCCATGTGAGTAATGTCTTAAACTGTCTACGCTTTCATCGTACACCGGAAGACTAGTAGTAGTTTCCGAAGCACATCTGGAGGCATTCTGTAATCTGTGGACCTGCAGAGTGTGTGTGAAACACAAAAATTGCATCGGCATTGAACACAATTTGCAACATGTGGACTTTTCTCCATGGGAGTAATGTCATAAACTGTCTACGCTTTGGTCGTACACTGGAAGACTAGTAGTAGTTTCCGAAGCACATCTGGAGGCATTCTGTAATCTCTGGACCCTCAGAGTGTTGATAAAACACAGAAATTGCATCGGCATTGAACACAATAAGGGCCATGGGGACTTTTCTCCGTGGGAGTAATGTCTTAAACTGTCTACGCTTTGGTCGTACACTGGAAGACTAGTAGTAGTTTCCGAAGCACATCTGGATGCATTCCGTAATCTGTGGACCTTCAGAGTGTTGATGAAACACAAAAAATTCATCGGCACTGAACACAATAAGCATCATGCGGACCTTTCTCCATGAGAGTAATGTCTGAAACTGTCTATGCCTTGATCGTTCCCTGGAAGACTAGTAGTAGTTTCCGAAGCACATCTGGAGGCATTCTGTAATCTGTGGACCTTTAGAGTGTTGATGAAACACAAAAATTACGTCGGCATTGAAGACAATAAGCACCATGCGAACCTTCCTCCATGGGAGTAATTTCTTAAACTGTCGACGCTTTGATCGTACACTGGAAGACTAGTAGTAGTTTCCGAAGCACATCTGGAGGCATTCTGTAATCTGTGGAACTACAGTGTGTTGATGAAACACAGAAATTTAATGGGCATTGAACACAATAAGCACCATGTGGACTTTTCTCCATGGGAGTAATGTCTTAAACTGTCTACGCTTTGATCGTACACTGGAAGACTAGTAGTAGTTTCCGAAGCACATCTGGAGGCATTCAGTAATCTTTGGACCTTCAGAGTGTTGATGAACCACAAAAATTGCATCGGCATTGAACACAATAAGCACCATGCAGACTCTTCACCATGGGAGTAATGTCTTAAACTGTCTACGCTTTGATCGTACACTGGAAGACTAGTAGTAGTTTCCGAAACACATCTGGAGGCATTCTGCAATCTGTGGACTTCCAGAGTGTTGATGAAACACAAAAATTGCATCGGCAATGAACACAATAAGCACCATTCGGACTTTTCTACATGGGAGTAATGTCTTAAACTGTCTACGCTTTGGTCGTACACTGGAAGACTAGTAGTAGTTTCCGAAGCACATGTTGAGGCATTCTGTAATCTGTGGACCTTCAGAGTGTTGATGAAACAGAAAACATGCATCGGCATTGAACACAATGAGCACCATGCGGACTTTTCTCAATGAGAGTAATGTCTCAAACTGTCTATGCTTTGATCGTTCCCTTGAAGCCTAGTAGTAGTATCCGAAGCACATCTGGAGGCATTCTGTAATCTGTGGACATTTAGAGTGTTGATGAAACACAAAAATTGCATCGGCATTGAACACAATAAGCACCATGCGGACTTCTCTCCATGGGAGTAATGTCTTAAACTGTCTACGCTTTGATTGTACACTGGAAACTAGTAGTAGTTTCCAAAGCACATCTGGAGGCATTCTGCAATCTGTGGACCTTCAGAGTGTTGATGAAACGCAAAAATTGCATCGGCATTGAACACAATAAGCACCATGCTCACTTTTTACCATGGGAGTAATGTCTTAAACTGTCTACGCCTTGATCGTAGATTGGAAGACTATTAGTAGTTTCAAAAAGCACATCTGGAGGCATTCTGTAATCTGTGGACCTTCAGAGTGTTGGTGAAACACCAAAATTGCATCGGCATTGAACACAATAAGCACCATGTGGATTTTTCTCCATGGGAGTAATGTCTTAAACTGTCTACGCTTTGATCGTACACTGGAAGTCTAGTAGTAGTTTCTGAAGCACATCTGGATGCATTCTGTAATCTGTGGACCTTCAGAGTGTTGATGAAACACAAAAATTGCATCGGCATTGAACACAATAAGCACCATGCGCACTTTTCTCCATTGGAGTAATTTTTTTAAACTGTCTACGCTTTGATCGTACACTGGAAGACTAGTAGTAGTTTCCGAAGCACATCTGGAGACCTTCTGTAAGCTGTGGACCTTCAGAGTGTTGATGAAACCCAAAAATTGCATCGGCATTGAACACAATAAGCACCATGTGGACTTTACTCCATGTGAGTAATGTCTTAAACTGTCTACGCTTTCATCGTACACCGGAAGACTAGTAGTAGTTTCCGAAGCACATTTGGAGGCATTGTGTAATCTGTGGACATGCAGAGTGTGCGTGAAACACAAAAATTGCATCGGCATTGAACACAATATGCACCATGTGGACTTTTCTCCATGGGAGTAATGTCTTAAACTGTCTACGCTTTGATCGTACACTGGAAGACTAGTCGTAGTTTCCGAAGCACATCTGGATGCAACTGTAATCTGTGAACCCTCAGAGTGTTGATGAAACACAAAAATTGCATCGGCATTGAACACAATAAGCACCATGCGGACTTTTCTCCATGGGAGTAATGTCTTAAACTGTCTACGCTTTGATTGTACACTGGAAACTAGTAGTAGTTTCCGAAGCACATCTGGAGGCATTCTGCAATCTGTGGACCTTCAGAGTGTTGATGAAACACAAAAATTGCATCCGCAATGAACACAATAAGCACCATGCGGACTTTTCTCCATGGGAGTAATGGCTTAAACTGTCTACGCTTTGGTCGTACACTGGAAGATTAGTAGTAGATTCCAAAGCACATCTGGATGCATTCTGTAGTCTGTGGACCTTCATAGTGTTGATGAAACACAACAATTGCATCGGCATTTAACACAATAAGCACCATGTGGACTTTTCTCCATGGGTGAAATGTATTAAACTGTCTACGCTTTGATCGTACACTGGAAGACTAGTAGTAGTTTCCGAATCACATTTGGAGGCATTCTGTAATCTTTGCACTTTCAGAGTGATGATGAGACACAAACATTGCATCGGCATTGAACACAATAAGCACCATGCGGACTTTTTTCCATGGGAGTAATGTCTTAATCTGTCTACGCTTTGATTGTACACTGGGAGACTAGTAGTAGTTTCTGAAGCACATCTGTATGCATTCTGTAATCTGTGGACCTTCAGAGTGTTGATGAAACACAAATATTGCATCGGCATTGAACCCAATAAGCACCATGCGGACTTTTCTCCATGGGAGTAATGTCTTAAACTGTCTACGCTTTGATCGTTCCCTGGAAGACTAGTAGTAGTTTCCGAAGCACATCTTGAGGCAGTCTGTATTCTGTGGACCTTCAGAGTGTTGATGAAACACAAAAATTGCATCGGCATAGAACACAATAAGCTCCAATTTGGACTCTTCTCCATGGGAGTAATGTCTTAAACTGTTTACGCTTTGATCGTACACTGGAAGACTAGTAGTAGTTTCCAAAGCACATCTGGAGGCATTCTGTAATCTATGGACCTTCAGAGTGTTAATGAAACACAAATATTGCATCGACATTGAACAAAATAAGGGCCATGCGGACTTCTCTCCATGGGAGTAATGTCTTAAATTGTCTACGTTTTTGGTCGTACACTGGAAGACTGTTAGTAGTTTCCGAAGCACATCTGGAAGCATTCTGTAATCTGTGAACATTCCGAGTGTTAAAGAAACACAAATATTGCATCGGCATTGAACACAATATTGGCCATGCGGACTTCTCCCCATGGGAGGAATGTCTTAAACTGTCTACGCTTTGATCGTACACTGGAAGACAAGTAGTAGTTTCTGAAGAACATCTGGAGGCATCCTGTAATCTGTGGACCTTCAGAGTGTTGATGAAACACAAAAATTGCATCTGCATTGAACACAATAAGGACCATGCAGACTTTTCCTCACGGGAGTAATGTTTTAAACTGTCTACGCTTTGATCGTACACTGGAGGACTAGTAGTAGTTTCCGATGCACATCTGGATGCATTCTGAAATCTGTGGACCTTCAGCGTGTTGATGAAACAGAAAAATTGCATCGGCATTGAACACAATAAGCACCTTGTGGACTTTTCTCCATGGGAGTAATGTCTTAAACTGTCTACGCTATGATCATGCTCTGGAAGAGAAGCAGTAGCTTCCGAAGCACGTCTGGAACCATTCTGTAATCTGTGGACCTTCAGAGTGTTGATGAAACACAAAAGTTGCATCGGCATTGAACACAATATGGACCATGCGGACATTTCTACATGGGAGTAAAGTCTTAAACTGTCTACGCTTTCGTCGTACACTGGAAGGCTAGTAGTATTTTCCGAAGCACATCTGGAGGCATACTGTAATCTGTGGACCTTCATAGTGTTGATGAAACACAAAAATTGCATGGGCATTGAACACAATAAGCACCATGCGGATTTCTCTATATGGGAGTAATGTCTTAAACTGTCTACGCTTCGATCGTACACTGGATGACTAGTAGTAGTTTCCGAAGCACATCTGGAGGCATTCAGTAATCTGTGGACCTTCAGAGTGTTGATGAACCACAAAAATTGCATCGGCATTGAACACAATAAGCACCATGCAGACTCTTCACCATGGAAGTAATGTCTTAGACTGTCTACGCTTTGATCGTACACTGGAAGACTAGTAGTAGTTTCCGAAACACATCTGGAGGCATTCTGCGTCTGTGGACTTTCAGAGTGTTGATGAAACACAAAAATTGCATCGGCAATGAACACTAAGCACCATGCGGGCTTTTCTCCATGGGAGTAATGTCTTAAACTGTCTACGCTTTGGTCGTACACTGGAAGACTAGTAGTAGTTTCCGAAGCACATCTGGAGGCATTCTGTAATCTGTGGACCTTCAGAGTGTTGATGAAACAGAAAACATGCATCGGCATTGAACACAATGAGCACCATGCGGACTTTTCTCAATGAGAGTAATGTCTCAAACTGTCTATGCTTTGATCGTTCCTTTGAAGCCTAGTAGTAGTATCCGAAGCACATCTGGAGGCATTCTGTAATCTGTGGACCTTCAGAGTGCTGATGAAACGCAAAAATTGCATCGGCATTGAACACAATAAGCACCATGCGGACTTTTTACCATGGGAGTAATGTCTTAAACTGTCTACGCCTTGATCGTACATTGGAAGACTAGTAGTAGTTTCCAAAGCACAACTGGAGGCATTCTGTAATCTGTGGACCTTCAGAGTGTTGGTGAAACACCAAAATTGCATCGGCATTGAACACAATAAGCACCATGTGGATTTTTCTCCATGGGAGTAAGGTCTTAAACTGTCTAGGCTTTGATCGTACACTGGAAGACTAGTAGTAGTTTCTGAAGCACAACTGGATGCATTCTGTAATCTGTGGACCTTCAGAGTGTTGATGAAACACAAAAATTGCATCGGCATTGAACACAATAAGCACCATGCAGATTTTTCTCCATTGGAGTAATGTCTTAAACTGTCTACGCATTGACGTACACTGGAAGACTTGTAGTAGTTTCCGAAGCACATCTGGAGACCTTCTGTAATCTGTGGACCTTCAGAGTGTTGATGAAACCCAAAAATTGCATCGGCATTGAACACAATAAGCACCACGTGGACTTTTCTCCATGTGAGTAATGTCTTAAACTGTCTACGCTTTCATCGTACACCGGAAGACTAGTAGTAGTTTCCGAAGCACATCTGGAGGCATTCTGTAATCTGTGGACCTGCAGAGTGTGTGTGAAACACAAAAATTGCAGCGGCATTGAACACAATATGCACCATGTGGACTTTTCTCCATGTTAGTAATGTCTTACACTGTCTACGCTTTGATCGTATACTGGAAGACCAGTCGTAGTTTCCGAAAAACATCTGGATGCAACTGTAATTTGTAAACCTTCAGAGTGTTGATGAAACACAAAAATTGCATCGGCATTGAACACAATAAGCACCATGCGGACTTTTCTCCATGGGGGTAATGTCTTAAACTGTCTACGCTTTGATCGTACACTGGAAGACTAGTAGTAGTTTCCGAATCACATTTGGAGGCATTCTGTAATCTTTGCACTTTCAGAGTGATTATGAGACACAAACATTGTATCGGCATTGAACACAATAAGCACCATGCGGACTTTTTTCCATGGGAGTAATGTCTTAATCTGTCTACGCTTTGATTGTACACTGGAAGACTAGTAGTAGTTTCTGAAGCACATCTGGATGCATTCTGTAATCTGTGGACCTTCAGAGTGTTGATGAAACACAAATATTGCATCGGCATTGAACCCAATAAGCACCATGCGGACTTTTCTCCACGGGAGTAATGTCTTAAACTGTCTACGTTTTTGGTCATACACTGCAAGACTGTTAGTAGTTTCCGAAGCACATCTGGAAGCATTCTGCAATCTGTGAACCTTCAGAGTGTTAATGAAACACAAATATTGCATCGGCATTGAACACAATATTGGCCATGCGGACTTCTCCCCATGGGAGGAATGTCTTAAACTGTCTACGCTTTGATCGTACACTGGAAGACTAGTAGTAGTTTCTGAAGAACATCTGGAGGCATTCTGTAGTCTGTGGAACTTCAGAGTGTTGATGAAGCACAAAAATTGCATCCGCATTGAACAAAATAAGGACCATGCAGACTTTTCCTCATGGGAGTAATGTCTTAAACTGTCTACGCTTTGATCGTACACTGGAAGACTAGTAGTAGTTTCCGATGCACATCTGGATGCAACTGTAATCTGTGAACCTTCAGAGTGTTGATGAAACACAAAAATTGCATCGGCATTGAACACAATATGGACCATGCGGACTTTTCTCCATGGGAGTAAAGTCTTAAACTGTCTACGCTTTGGTCGTACTCTGGAAGACTAGTAGTAGTTTCCGAAGCACATCTGGAGGCATTTTGTAATCTGTGGACCTTCAGAGTGTTGATGAAACACAAAAATTGCATCGGCATTGGACACAATAAGCACCATGCGGACTTTTCACCATGGGAGTAGTGTCTTAAACTGTCTACGCTTTGATCATACTCTGGAAGAGTAGCAGTAGCTTCCGAAGCACATCTGGAACCATTCTGTAATCTGTGGTCCTTCAAAGTGTTGATGAAACACAAAAATTGCATCGGCATTGAACACAATATGGACCATGCGGACTTTTCTCCATGGGAGTAAAGTCTTAAACTGTCTACGCTTTGGTCGTACACTGGAAGACTAGTAGTAGTTTCCGATTCACATCTGGAGGCATATTGTAATCTGTGGACCTTCAGAGTGTTGATGAAACACAAAAATTGCATCGGCATTGGACACAATAAGCACCATGCGGACTTCTCAGCATGGGAGTAGTGTCTTAAACTGTGTACGCTTTGATCGTACAGTGGAAGACTAGTAGTAGTTTCCGAAGCACATCTCGATGCATTCTGTAATCTGTGGACATTCAGAGTGATGATGAAACACAAAAATTGCATCGGCATTGAACACATTAAGCACCATGTGGACTTTTCTCCATGGGAGTAATGTCTTAAACTGTCTACGCTTTGATCGTACACCGGAAGGGTAGCAGTAGTTTCCGAAACACATCTGGAGGCATTCTGCAATCTGTGGAACTTCAGAGTGTTGATGAAACACAAAAATTGCATCGGCATTGAACACATTAAGCACCATGCGGATTTTTCTCTTTGGGAGTAATGTCTTAAACTGTCTACGCTTTGATCGTACACTGCAAGATTAGCAGTAATTTCCGAAGCATATTTGGAAGCATTCTGTAATCTGTGGACCTTCAGAGTGTTGATGAGACACAAAAATTGCATCGGCATTGAACACAATAAGCACCATGCGGACTTTTCTCCATGGGAGTAATGTCTTAAACCGTCTACGCTTTGGTGGTACACTGGAAGTCTAGTAGTAGTTTCCGAAGCACATCTGGAGGCATTCTGTAATCTTTGCGCCTTCAGAGTGATGATGAAACACAAACATTGCATCGGCATTGAACACAATAAGCACCATGCGGACTTTTCTCCATGGGAATAATGTCTTAAAATGTCTACGCTTTGATTGTACACTGGAAGACTAGTAGTAGTTTCTGAAGCACATCTGGATGCATTCTGTAATCTGTGGACCTTCAGAGTGTTGATGAAACACAATTATTGCATCGGCATTGAACCCAATAAGCACCATGCGGACTTTTCTCCATGGGAGTAATGTCTTAAACTGTCTACGCTTTGATCGTTCCCTGGAAGACTAGTAGTAGTTTCCGAAGCACATCTGGAGGCAATCTGTATTCTGTGGACCTTCAGAGTGTTGATGAAACACAAAAATTGCATCGGCATTGAACACAATAAGCACCATGCGGACTTTTCTCGATTGGAGTAATGTCTTAAACTGTCTACGCTTTGACGAACACTGGAAGACTAGTAGTAGTTTCCGAAGCACATCTGGAGACCTTCTGTAATCTGTGGACCTTCAGAGTGTTGATGAAACCCAAAAATTGCATCGGCATTGAACACAATAAGCACCATGTGCACTTTTCTCCATGTGAGTAATGTCTTAAACTTTCTACGCTTTCATCGTACACCGGAAGTCTAGTAGTAGTTTCCGAAGCACATCTGGAGGCATTCTGTAATCTGTGGACCTGCAGAGTGTGTGTGAAACACAAAAATTGCATCGGCTTTGAACACAATATGCAACATGTGGACTTTTCTCCATGGGAGTAATGTCTTAAACTGTCTACGCTTTGATCGTACACTGGAAGACTAGTCTTAGTTTCCGAAGCACATCTGGATGCAACTGTAATCTGTGAACATTCAGAGTGTTGATGAAACACAAAAATTGCATCGACATTGAACACAATAAGCACCATGCGGAATTTTCTCCATGGTAGTAATGTCTTAAACTGTCTACGCTTTGATTGTACAATGGAAACTAGTAGTAGTTTCCGAAGCACATCTGGAGGCATTCTGCAATCTGTGAACCTTCAGATTGATGATGAAACACAAAAATTCCATCCGCAATTAACACAATAAGCACAATGCGGACTTCTCTCCATGGGAGTAATGTCTTAAACTGTCTACGCTTTGGTCGTACACTGGAAGACTAGTAGTAGTTTCCAAAGCACATCTGGATGCATTCTGTAATCTGTGGACCTCCATAGTGTTGATGAAACACAACAATTGCATCGGCATTGAACACAATAAGCACCATGTGGACTTTTCTCCATGGGTGAAATGTATTAAACTGTCTAAGCTTTGATCGTACACTGGAAGACTAGTAGTAGTTTCCGAATCATATTTGGAGGCATTCTGTAATCTTTGCACTTTCAGAGTGATGATGAGACACAAACATTGCATCGGCATTGAACACAATAAGCACCATGCGGACTTTTTTCCATGGGAGTAATGTCTTAATCTGTCTACGCTTTGATTGTACACTGGAAACTAGTAGTAGTTTCTGAAGCACATCTGGATGCATTCTGTAATCTGTGGACCTTCAGAGTGTTGATGAAACACAAATATTGCATCGGCATTGAACCCAATAAGCACCATGCGGACTTTTCTCCATGGGAGTAATCTCTTAAACTGTCTACGCTTTGATCGTTCCCTGGAAGACTAGTAGTAGTTTCCGAAGTACATCTTGAGGCAGTCTGTATTGTGTGGACCTTCAGAGTGTTGATGAAACACAAAAATTGCATCGGCATAGAACACAATAAGCTCCAATTCGGACTCTTCTCCATGGGAGTAATGTCTTAAACTGTTTACGCTTTGATCGTACACTGGAAGACTAGTAGTAGTTTCCGAAGCACATCTGGAGGCATTCTGTAATCTATGGACCTTCAGAGTGTTGATGAAATACAAATATTGCATCGGCATTGAACACAATAAGGGCCACGCGGACTTCTCTCCATGGGAGTAATGTCTTAAACTGTCTACGTTTTTGGACGTACACTGGAAGACTGTTAGTAGTTTCCGAAGCACATCTGGAAGCATTCTGTAATCTGTGAAAGTTCAGAGTGTTAATGAAACACAAATATTGAATCGGCATTGAACACAATATTGGCCATGCGGACTTCTCCCCATGGGAGGAATGTCTTAAACTGTCTACGCTTTGATCGTACACTGGACGACTAGTAGTAGTTTCTGAAGAACATCTGGAGGCATTCTGTAATCTGTGGACCTTCAGAGTGTTGATGAAACACAAAAATTGCATCCGCATTGAACACAATAAGGACCATGCAGACTTTTCCTCATGGGAGTAATGTCTTAAAATGTCTACGCTTTGATCGTACACTGGAAGACTAGTAGTAGTTTCCGAAGCACATCTGGAACCATTCTGTAATCTGTGGACCTTCAGAGTGTTGATGAAACACAAAAATTGCATCGGCATTGAACACAATATGGACCATGCGGACTTTTCTCCATGGGAGTAAAGTCTTAAACTGTCTACGCTTTGGTCGTACACTGGAAGACTAGTAGTAGTTTCCGAAGCACATTTGGAGGCACTCTGTAATCTTTGCACCTTCAGAGTGATGATGAAACACAAAAATTGCATCGGCATTGAACACATTAAGCACCATGTGGACTTTTCTCCATGGGAGTAATGTCTTAAACTGTCTACGCTTTGGTCGTACACTGGAAGACTAGTAGTAGTTTCCGAAGCACATTTGGAGGCACTCTGTAATCTTTGCATCTTCAGAGTGATGATGAGACACAAACATTGCATCGGCATTGAACACAATAAGCACCATGCGGACTTTTCTCCATGGGAGTAATGTCTTAAAATGTCTACACTTTGATTGTACACTGGAAGACTAGTAGTAGTTTCTGAAGCACATCTGGATGCATTCTGTAACCTGTGGACCTTCAGAGTGTTGATGAAACACAAATATTGCATCGGCATTGAACACAATAAGCACCATGCGGACTTTTCTCCATGGGAGTAATGTCTTAAACTGTCTACGCTTTGGTCGTACACTGGAAGACTAGTAGTAGTTTCCGAAGCACATTTGGAGGCATTCTGTAATCTTTGCACCTTCAGAGTGATGATGAGACACAAACATTGCATCGGCATTGAACACAATAAGCACCATGCGGACTTTTCGCCATGGGAGTAATGTCTTAAAATGTCTACGCTTTGATTGTACACTGGAAGACTAGTAGTAGTTTCTGAAGCACATCTGGATGCATTCTGTAACCTGTGGACCTTCAGAGTGTTGATGAAACACAAATATTGCATCGGCATTGAACCCAATAAGCACCATGCGGACTTTTCTCCATGGGAGTAATGTCTTAAACTGTCTACGCTTTGATCGTTCCCTGGAAGACTAGTAGTAGTTTCCGAAGCACATCTGGAGGCAATCTGTATTCTGTGGACCTTCAGAGTGTTGATGAAACACAAAAATTGCATCGGCATAGAACACAATAAGCTCCATGCGTACTCTTCTCCATGGGAGTAATGTCTTAAACTTTCTACGATTTGATCGTACACTGTAAGACTAGTAGTAGTTTCCGAAGCACATCTGGAGGCATTCTGTTATCCGTGGACCTTCAGAGTGTTGATGAAACACAAAAATTGCATCCGCATTGAACACAATAAGCAGCATGCGGACTTTTCCCCATGGGAGTAATGTCTTCAAATGTCTCCGCTTTGATCGTACACTGGAAGATAGTAGTAGTTTCCGAAGCACATCTGGATGCATTCTGTAATCTGTGGACCTTCAGAGTGATGATGAAACACAAAAATTGCATCGGCATTGAACACAATAAGCACCATGCGGACTTTTCTCCATGGGAGTAATGTCTTAAACTGTCTCCGCTTTGATCGTACCCTGGAAGATAGTACTAGTTTCCGAAGCACATCTGGATGCATTCAGTAATCTGTGGACCTTCAGAGTGTTGATGAAATACAAAAATTGCATCGGAATTGAACACAATATGCACCATGCGGACTTTTCTCCATGGGAATCGTGTCTTAAACTGTCTACGCATTGATCGTACACAGGAAGACCGGTAGTAGTTTCTGAAGCACATCTGGATGCAACTGTAATCTGCGGACCTTCAGAGTGTTGATGAAACACAAAAATTGCATCGGCATTGAACACAATAAGCACCATGCGGACTTTTCTCCATGGGAGTAAAGTCTTAAACTGTCTACGCTTTGATCGTACACTGCAAGACTAGCAGTAGTTTCCAAAGGACAGTTGGAAGCATTCTGTAACCTGTGGACCTTCAGAGTGTTGATGAAACACAAGAATTGCATCGGCATGGAACACAATAAGCACCACGCGGACATTTCTCCTTGGGAGTAAAGTCTTAAACTGTCTACGCTTTGTTCGTACACTGGAAGACTAGTAGTAGTTTCCGAAGCACATCTGGAGGCATACTGTACTCTGTGGACCTTCATAGTGTTGATGAAACACAAAAATTGCATCGGCATTGAACACAATAAGCACCATGCGGATTTCTCTCCTTGGGACTAATGTCTTAAACTGTCTACACTTTGATCGGACACTGGAAGGCTAGTAGTAGTTTCCGAAGCACATCTGGATGCATTCTGTAATCCGTGGACATTCAGAGTGTTGATGAAACACAAATATTGCATCGGCATTGAACACAATAAGGGCCATGCCGACTTTTCCCTTTGTTAGTAATGTCTTAAACTGTCTACGTCTTTGGTCGTACACTGAAAGACTATTAGTAGTTTCCGAAGCACTTCTGGAGGCATTCTGTAATCTGTGGACCTTCAGAGTGTTAATGAAACACAAATATTGCATCGGCATTGAACACAATAATGGCCATGCGGACTTCTCCCCATGGGAGTAATGTCTTAAACTGTCTACGCTTTGATCGTACACTGGAAGACTAGTGGTAGTTTCCGAAGCACATCTGGACCATTCTGTAATCTGTGAACCTTCAAAGTTTTGATGAAACACAAAAATTGCATCGGCATTGAACACAATAAGCACCATGCGGATTTCTCTCCATGGGACTAATGTCTTAAACTGTCTACGCTTCGATCGTACACTGGAAGACTAGTAGTAGTTTCCCAAGCACATCTGGAGGCATTCTGTAATCTGTGGACCTTCAGAGTGTTGATGAAACACAAAAATTGCATTGGCATTCAACACAATAAGCACCATGCGGACTTTTCACCATGGGAGTAATGTCTTAAACTGTCTACGCCTTGATCGGACACTGTAAGACTAGTAGTAGTTTCCGAAGCACATCTGGATGCATTCTGAAATCTGTGGACATTCAGAGTGTTGATGAAACACAAGAATTGCATCCGAATTGAACACAATAAGCACCATGCGGACTTTTCTCCATGGGAGTAATGTCTTAAACTGTCCACGCTTTGATCGTACACAGGAAGACTAGTAGTAGTTTCCGATGCACATCTGGATGCAACTGTAATCTGTGAACCTTCAGAGTGTTGATGAAACACAAAAATTGCATCGGCATTGAACACAATATGAACCATGCGGACTTTTCTCCATGGGAGTAAAGTCTTAAACTGTCTACGCTTTGGTCGTACACTGGAAGACTAGTAGTAGTTTCCGAAGCACATCTGGAGGCATTTTGTAATCTGTGGACCTTCAGAGTGTTGATGAAACACAAAAATTGCATCGGCATTGGACACAATAAGCACCATGCGGACTTTTCACCATGGGAGTAGTGTCTTAAACTGTCTACGCTTTGATTATACTCTGGAAGAGTAGCAGTAGCTTCCGAAGCACATCTGGAACCATTCTGTAATCTGTGGTCCTTCAAAGTGTTGATGAAACACAAAAATTGCATCGGCATTGAACACAATATGGACCATGCGGACTTTTCTCAATGGGAGTAAAGTCTTAAACTGTCTACGCTTTGGTCGTACACTGGAAGACTAGTAGTAGTTTCCGAAGCACATCTGGATGCATTTTGTAATCTGTGGACCTTCAGAGTGTTGATGAAACACAAAAATTGCATCGGCATTGGACACAATAAGCACCATGCGGACTTTTCACCATGGGAGTAGTGTCTTAAACTGCGTACGCTTTGATCGTACAGTGGAAGACTAGTAGTAGTTTCCGAAGCACATCTGGATGCATTCTGTAATCTGTGGACATTCAGAGTGATGATGAAACACAAAAATTGCATCGGCATTGAACACATTAAGCACCATGTGGACTTTTCTCCATGGGAGTAATGTCTTAAACTGTCTACGCTTTGATCGTACACCGGAAGGCTAGCAGTAGTTTCCGAAACACATCTGGAGGCATTCTGCAATCTGTGGAACTTCAGAGTGTTGATGAAACACAAAAATTGCATCGGCATTGATCACATTAAGCACCATGCGGACTTTTCTCTTTGGGAGTAATGTCTTAAACTGTCTACGCTTTGATCGTACACTGCAAGATTAGCAGTAATTTCCGAAGCATATTTATAAGCATTCTGTAATCTGTGGACCTTCAGAGTGTTGATGAAACACAAAAATTGCATCGGCATTGAACACAATAAGCACCATGTGGACTTTTCTCCATGTGAGTAATGTCTTAAACTGTCTACGCTTTCATTGTACACCGGAAGACTAGTAGTAGTTTCCGAAACACATCTGGAGGCATTCTGTAATCTGTGGACCTGCAGAGTGTGTGTGAAACACAAAAATTGCATCGGCATTGAACACAATATGCAACATGTGGACTTTTCTCCATGGGAGTAATGTCTTAAACTGTCTACGCTTTGATCGTACACTGGAAGACTAGTCGTAGTTTCCGAAGCACATCTGGATGCAACTGTAATCTGTGAACATTCAGAGTGTTGATGAAACACAAAAATTGCATCGGCATTGAACACAATAAGCACCATGCGGAATTTTCTCCATGGTAGTAATGTCATAAACTGTCTACGCTTTGATTGTACAATGGAAACTAGTAGTAGTTTCCGAAGCACATCTGGAGGCATTCTGCAATCTGTGAACCCTCAGAGTGTTGATGAAACACAAAAATTCCATCCGCAATTAACACAATAAGCACCATGCGGACTTCTCTCCATGGGAGTAATGTGTTAAACTGTCTACGCTTTGGTCGTACACTGGAAGACTAGTAGTAGTTTCCAAGGCACATCTGGATGCATTCTGTAGTCTGTGGACCTTCGTAGTGTTGATGAAACACAACAATTGCATCGACATTGAACACAATAAGCACCATGTGGACTTTTCTCCATGGGTGAAATGTATTAAACTGTCTACGCTTTGATCGTACACTGGAAGACTAGTAGTAGTTTCCGAATCATATTTGGAGGCATTCTGTAATCTTTGCACTTTCAGAGTGATGATGAGACACAAACATTGCATCGGCATTGAACACAATAAGCACCATGCGGACTTTTTTCCATGGGAGTAATGTCTTAATCTGTCTACGCTTTGATTGTACACTGGAAGACTAGTAGTAGTTTCTGAAGCACATCTGGATGCATTCTGTAATCTGTGGACCTTCAGAGTGTTGATGAAACACAAATATTGCATCGGCATTGAACCCAATAAGCACCATGCGGACTTTTCTCCATGGGAGTAATGTCTTAAACTGTCTACGCTTTGATCGTTCCCTGGAAGACTAGTAGTAGTTTCCGAAGTACATCTTGAGGCAGTCTGTATTCTGTGGACCTTCAGAGTGTTGATGAAACACAAAATTTGCATCGGCATAGAACACAATAAGCTCCAATTCGGACTCTTCTCCATGGAAGTAATGTCTACGCTTTGATCGTACACTGGAAGACTAGTAGTAGTTTCCGAAGCACATCTGGAGGCATTCTGTAATCTATGGACCTTCAGAGTGTTGATGAAACACAAATATTGCATTGGCATTGAACACAATAAGGGCCATGCGGACTTCTCTCCATGGGAGTAATGTCTTAAACTGTCTACGTTTTTGGACGTACACTGGAAGACTGATAGTAGTTTCCGGAGCACATCTGGTAGCATTCTGTAATCTGTGAACCTTCAGAGTGTTAATGAAACACAAATATTGCATCGGCATTGAACACAATATTGGCCATGCGGACTTCTCCCCATGGGAGGAATGTCTTAAACTGTCTATGCTTTGATCGTACACTGGACGACTAGTAGTAGTTTCTGAAGAACATCTGGAGGCATTCTGTAATCTGTGGACCTTCAGAGTGTTGATGAAACACAAAAATTGCATCCGCATTGAACACAATAAGGACCATGCAGACTTTTCCTCATGGGAGTAATGTCTTAAAATGTCTACGCTTTGATCGTACACTGGAAGACTAGTAGTAGTTTCCGAAGCACATCTGGAACCATTCTGTAATCTGTGGACCTTCAGAGTGTTGATGAAACACAAAAATTGCATCGGCATTGAACACAATATGGACCATGCGGACTTTTCTCCATGGGAGTAAAGTCTTAAACTGTCTACGCTTTGGTCGTACACTGGAAGACTAGTAGTAGTTTCCGAAGCACATCTGGAGGCATACTGTAATCTGTGGACCTTCATAGTGTTGATGAAACACAAAAATTGCATGGGCATTGAACACAATAAGCAACATGCGTATTTCTCTATATGGGAGTAATGTCTTAAACTGTGTACGCTTTGATCGTACAGTGGAAGACTAGTAGTAGTTTCCGAAGCACATCTGGATGCATTCTGTAATCTGTGGACATTCAGAGTGACGATGAAACACAAAAATTGCATCGGCATTGAACACATTAAGCACCATGTGGAGTTTTCTCCATGGGAGTAATGTCTTAAACTGTCTACGCTTTGGTCGTACACTGGAAGACTAGTAGTAGTTTCCGAAGCACATTTGGAGGCATTCTGTAATCTTTGCACCTTCAGAGTGATGATGAGACACAAACATTGCATCGGCATTGAACACAATAAGCACCATGCGGACTTTTCTCCATGGGAGTAATGTCTTAAAATGTCTACACTTTGATTGTACGCTGGAAGACTAGTAGTAGTTTCTGAAGCACATCTGGATGCATTCTGTAACCTGTGGACCTTCAGAGTGTTGATGAAACACAAATATTGCATCGGCATTGAACACAATAAGCACCATGCGGACTTTTCTCCATGGGAGTAATGTCTTAAACTGTCTACGCTATGGTCGTACACTGGAAGACTAGTAGTAGTTTCCGAAGCACATTTGGAGGCATTCTGTAATCTTTGCACCTTCAGAGTGATGATGAGACACAAACATTGCTTCGGCATTGAACACAATAAGCACCATGCGGACTTTTCGCCATGGGAGTAATGTCTTAAAATGTCTACGCTTTGATTGTACACTGGAAGACTAGTAGTAGTTTCTGAAGCACATCTGGATGCATTCTGTAACCTGTGGACCTTCAGAGTGTTGATGAAACACAAATATTGCATCGGCATTGAACCCAATTAGCACCATGCGGACTTTTCTCCATGGGCGTAATGTCTTAAACTGTCTACGCTTTGATCGTTCCCTGGAAGACTAGTAGTAGTTTCCGAAGCACATCTGGAGGCAATCTGTATTCTGTGGACCTTCAGAGTGTTGATGAAACACAAAAATTGCATCGGCATAGAACACAATAAGCTCCATGCGTACTCTTCTCCGTGGGAGTAATGTCTTAAACTTTCTACGATTTGATCGTACACTGTAAGACTAGTAGTAGTTTCCGAAGCACATCTGGAGGCATTCTGTTATCTGTGGACCTTAAGAGTGTTGATGAAACACAAAAATTGCATCCGCATTGAACACAATAAGCAGCATGCGGACTTTTCTCTTTGGGAGTAATGTCTTAAACTGTCTACGCTTTGATCGTACACTGCAAGACTAGCAGTAGTTTCCAAAGCACAGTTGGAAGCATTCTGTAATCTTTGCACCTTCAGAGTGATGATGAGACACAAACATTGCATCGGCATTGAACACAATAAGCACCATGCGGATTTCTCTCCATGGGACTAATGTCTTAAACTGTCTACACTTTGATCGGACACTGGAAGGCTAGTAGTAGTTTCCGAAGCACATCTGGATGCATTCTGTAATCCGTGGACATTCAGAGTGTTGATGAAACACAAATATTGCATCGGCATTGAACCCAATAAGCACCATGCGGACTTTTCTCCATGGGAGTAATGTCTTAAACTGTCTACGCTTTGGTCGTACACTGGAAGACTAGTGGTAGTTTCCGAAGCACATTTGGAGGCATTCTGTAATCTTTGCACCTTCAGAGTGATGATGAGACACAAACATTGCTTCAGCATTGAACACAATAAGCACCATGCGGACTTTTCACCATGGGAGTAGTGTCTTAAACTGTCTACGCTTTGAACATACTCTGGAAGAGTAGCAGTAGCTTCCGAAGCACATCTGGAACCATTCTGTAATCTGTGGTCCTTCAAAGTGTTGATGAAACACAAAAATTGCATCGGCATTGAACACAATATGGACCATGCGGACTTTTCTCCATGGGAGTAAAGTCTTAAACTGTCTACGCTTTGGTCGTACACTGGAAGACTAGTAGTAGTTTCTGAAGCACATCTGGAGGCATTTTGTAATCTGTGGACCTTCAGAGTGTTGATGAAACACAAAAATTGCATCGGCATTGGACACAATAAGCACCATGCGGACGTTTCACCATGGGAGTAGTGTCTTAAACTGTGTACGCTTTGATCGTACAGTGGAAGACTAGTAGTAGTTTCCGAAGCACATCTGGATGCATTCTGTAATCTGTGGACATTCAGAGTGATGATGAAACACAAAAATTGCATCGGCATTGAACACATTAAGCACCATGTGGACTTTTCTCCATGGGAGTAATGTCTTAAACTGTCTACGCTTCGATCGTACACCGGAAGGCTAGCAGTAGTTTCCGAAACACATCTGGAGGCATTCTGCAATCTGTGGAACTTCAGAGTGTTGATGAAACACAAAAATTGCATCGGCATTGATCACATTAAGCACCATGCGGAGTTTTCTCTTTGGGAGTAATGTCTTAAACTGTCTACGCTTTGATCGTACACTGCAAGATTAGCAGTAATTTCCGAAGCATATTTGGAAGCATTCTGTAATCTGTGGACCTTCAGAGTGTTGATGAAACACAAAAATTGCATCGGCATTGAACACAATAAGCACCATGTGGACTTTTCTCCATGTGAGTAATGTCTTAAACTGTCTACGCTTTCATCGTACACCGGAAGACTAGTAGTAGTTTCCGAAGCACATCTGGAGGCATTCTGTAATCTGTGGACCTGCAGAGTGTGTGTGAAACACAAAAATTGCATCGGCATTGAACACAAGATGCAACATGTGGACTTTTCTCCATGGGAGTAATGTCTTAAACTGTCTACGCTTTGATCGTACACTGGAAGACTAGTCGTAGTTTCCGAAGCACATATGGATGCAACTGTAATCTGTGAACATTCAGAGTGTTGATGAAACACAAACATTGTATCGGCATTGAACACAATAAGCACCATGCGGACTTTTTTCCATGGGAGTAATGTCTTAATCTGTCTACGCTTTGATTGTACACTGGAAGACTAGTAGTAGTTTCTGAAGCACATCTGGATGCATTCTGTAATCTGTGGACCTTCAGAGTGTTGATGAAACACAAATATTGCATCGGCATTGAACCCAATAAGCACCATGCGGACTTTTCTCCACGGGAGTAATGTCTTAAACTGTCTACGTTTTTGGTCATACACTGCAAGACTGTTAGTAGTTTCCGAAGCACATCTGGAAGCATTCTGCAATCTGTGAACCTTCAGAGTGTTAATGAAACACAAATATTGCATCGGCATTGAACACAATATTGGCCATGCGGACTTCTCCCCATGGGAGGAATGTCTTAAACTGTCTACGCTTTGATCGTACACTGGAAGACTAGTAGTAGTTTCTGAAGAACATCTGGAGGCATTCTGTAGTCTGTGGAACTTCAGAGTGTTGATGAAGCACAAAAATTGCATCCGCATTGAACAAAATAAGGACCATGCAGACTTTACCTCATGGGAGTAATGTCTTAAACTGTCTACGCTTTGATCGTACACTGGAAGACTAGTAGTAGTTTCCGATGCACATCTGGATGCAACTGTAATCTGTGAACCTACAGAGTGTTGATGAAACACAAAAATTGCATCGGCATTGAACACAATATGGACCGTGCGGACTTTTCTCCATGGGAGTAAAGTCTTAAACTGTCTACGCTTTGGTCGTACACTGGAAGACTAGTAGTAGTTTCCGAAGCACATCTGGAGGCATTTTGTAATCTGTGGACCTTCAGAGTGTTGATGAAACACAAAAATTGCATCGGCATTGGACACAATAAGCACCATGCGGACTTTTCTCTTTGGGAGTAGTGTCTTAAACTGTCTACGCTTTGATCATACTCTGGAAGAGTAGCAGTAGCTTCCGAAGCACATCTGGAACCATTCTGTAATCTGTGGTCCTTCAAAGTGTTGATGAAACACAAAAATTGCATCGGCATTGAACACAATATGGACCATGCGGACTTTTCTCCATGGGAGTAAAGTCTTAAACTGTCTACGCTTTGGTCGTACACTGGAAGACTAGTAGTAGTTTCCGATTCACATCTGGAGGCATATTGTAATCTGTGGACCTTCAGAGTGTTGATGAAACACAAAAATTGCATCGGCATTGGACACAATAAGCACCATGCGGACTTTTCAGCATGGGAGTAGTGTCTTAAACTGTGTACGCTTTGATCGTACAGTGGAAGACTAGTAGTAGTTTCCGAAGCACATCTGGATGCATTCTGTAATCTGTGGACATTCAGAGTGATGATGAAACACAAAAATTGCATCGGCATTGAACACATTAAGCACCATGTGGACTTTTCTCCATGGGAGTAATGTCTTAAACTGTCTACGCTTTGATCGTACACCGGAAGGCTAGCAGTAGTTTCCGAAACACATCTGGAGGCATTCTGCAATCTGTGGAACTTCAGAGTGTTGATGAAACACAAAAATTGCATCGGCATTGAACACATTAAGCACAATGCGAACTTTTCTCTTTGGGAGTAATGTCTTAAACTGTCTACGCTTTGATCGTACACTGCAAGATTAGCAGTAATTTCCGAAGCATATTTGGAAGCATTCTGTAATCTGTGGACCTTCAGAGCGTTGATGAAACACAAAAATTGCATCGGCATTGAACACAATAAGCACCATGCGGACTTTTCTCCATGGGAGTAATGTCTTAAACTGTCTACGCTTTGGTGGTACACTGGAAGTCTAGTAGTAGTTTCCGAAGCACATCTGGAGGCATTCTGTAATCTTTGCGCCTTCAGAGTGATGATGAAACACAAACATTGCATCGGCATTGAACACAATAAGCACCATGCGGACTTTTCTCCATGGGAATAATGTCTTAAAATGTCTACGCTTTGATTGTACACTGGAAGACTAGTAGTAGTTTCTGAAGCACATCTGGATGCATTCTGTAATCTGTGGACCTTCAGAGTGTTGATGAAACACAAATATTGCATCGGCATTGAACCCAATAAGCACCATGCGGACTTTTCTCCATGGGAGTAATGTCTTAAACTGTCTACGCTTTGATCGTTCCCTGGAAGACTAGTAGTAGTTTCCGAAGCACATCTGGAGGCAATCTGTATTCTGTGGACCTTCAGAGTGTTGATGAAACACAAAAATTGCATCGGCACTGAACACAATAAGCACCATGCGGACTTTTCTCGATTGGAGTAATGTCTTAAACTGTCTACGCTTTGACGAACACTGGAAGACTAGTAGTAGTTTCCGAAGCACATCTGGAGACCTTCTGTAATCTGTGGACCTTCAGAGTGTTGATGAAACCCAAAAATTGCATCGGCATTGAACACAATAAGCACCATGTGCACTTTTCTCCATGTGAGTAATGTCTTAAACTGTCTACGCTTTCATCGTACACCGGAAGACTAGTAGTAGTTTCCGAAGCACATCTGGAGGCATTCTGTAATCTGTGGACCTGCAGAGTGTGTGTGAAACACAAAAATTGCATCGGCATTGAACACAATATGCAACATGTGGACTTTTCTCCATGGGAGTAATGTCTTAAACTGTCTACGCTTTGATCGTACACTGGAAGACTAGTCGTAGTTTCCGAAGCACATCTGGATGCAACTGTAATCTGTGAACATTCAGAGTGTTGATGAAACACAAAAATTGCATCGGCATTGAACACAATAAGCACCATGCGGAATTTTCTCCATGGTAGTAATGTCTTAAACTGTCTACGCTTTGATTGTACAATGGAAACTAGTAGTAGTTTCCGAAGCACATCTGGAGGCATTCTGCAACCTGTGAACCTTCAGAGTGATGATGAAACACAAAAATTCCATCCGCAATTAACACAATAAGCACCATGCGGACTTCTCTCCATGGGAGTAATGTCTTAAACTGTCTACGCTTTGGTCGTACACTGGAAGACTAGTAGTAGTTTCCAAAGCACATCTGGATGCATTCTGTAATCTGTGGACCTCCATAGTGTTGATGAAACACAACAATTGCATCGGCATTGAACACAATAAGCACCATGTGGACTTTTCTCCATGGGTGAAATGTATTAAACTGTCTACGCTTTGATCGTACACTGGAAGACTAGTAGTAGTTTCCGAATCATATTTGGAGGCATTCTGTAATCTTTGCACTTTCAGAGTGATGATGAGACACAAACATTGCATCGGCATTGAACACAATAAGCACCATGCGGACTTTTTTCCATGGGAGTAATGTCTTAATCTGTCTACGCTTTGATTGTACACTGGAAGACTAGTAGTAGTTTCTGAAGCACATCTGGATGCATTCTGTAATCTGTGGACCTTCAGAGTGTTGATGAAACACAAATATTGCATCGGCATTGAACCCAATAAGCACCATGCGGACTTTTCTCCATGGGAGTAATCTCTTAAACTGTCTACGCTTTGATCGTTCCCTGGAAGACTAGTAGTAGTTTCCGAAGTACATCTTGAGGCAGTCTGTATTCTGTGGACCTTCAGAGTGTTGATGAAACACAAAAATTGCATGGGCATAGAACACAATAAGCTCCAATTCGGACTCTTCTCCATGGGAGTAATGTCTTAAACTGTTTACGCTTTGATCGTACACTGGAAGACTAGTAGTAGTTTCCGAAGCACATCTGGAGGCATTCTGTAATCTATGGACCTTCAGAGTGTTGATGAAATACAAATATTGCATCGGCATTGAACACAATAAGGGCCATGCGGACTTCTCTCCATGGGAGTAATGTCTTAAACTGTCTACGTTTTTGGACGTACACTGGAAGACTGTTAGTAGTTTCCGAAGCACATCTGGAAGCATTCTGTAATCTGTGAAAGTTCAGAGTGTTAATGAAACACAAATATTGAATCGGCATTGAACACAATATTGGCCATGCGGACTTCTCCCCATGGGAGGAATGTCTTAAACTGTCTACGCTTTGATCGTACACTGGACGACTAGTAGTAGTTTCTGAAGAACATCTGGAGGCATTCTGTAATCTGTGGACCTTCAGAGTGTTGATGAAACACAAAAATTGCATCCGCATTGAACACAATAAGGACCATGCAGACTTTTCCTCATGGGAGTAATGTCTTAAAATGTCTACGCTTTGATCGTACACTGGAAGACTAGTAGTAGTTTCCGAAGCACATCTGGAACCATTCTGTAATCTGTGGACCTTCAGAGTGTTGATGAAACACAAAAATTGCATCGGCATTGAACACAATATGAACCATGCGGACTTTTCTCCATGGGAGTAAAGTCTTAAACTGTCTACGCTTTGGTCGTACACTGGAAGACTAGTAGTAGTTTCCGAAGCACATCTGGAGGCATACTGTAATCTGTGGACCTTCATAGTGTTGATGAAACACAAAAATTGCATGGGCATTGAACACAATAAGCAACATGCGGATTTCTCTATATGGGAGTAATGTCTTAAACTGTGTACGCTTTGATCGTACAGTGGAAGAATAGTAGTAGTTTCTGAAGCACATCTGGATGCATTCTGTAATCTGTAAACATTCAGAGTGATGATGAAACACAAAAATTGCATCGGCATTGAACACATTAAGCACCATGTGGACTTTTCTCCATGGGAGTAATGTCTTAAACTGTCTACGCTTTGGTCGTACACTGGAAGACTAGTAGTAGTTTCCGAAGCACATTTGGAGGCACTCTGTAATCTTTGCATCTTCAGAGTGATGATGAGACACAAACATTGCATCGGCATTGAACACAATAAGCACCATGCGGACTTTTCTCCATGGGAGTAATGTCTTAAAATGTCTACACTTTGATTGTACACTGGAAGACTAGTAGTAGTTTCTGAAGCACATCTGGATGCATTCTGTAACCTGTGGACCTTCAGAGTGTTGATGAAACACAAATATTGCATCGGCATTGAACACAATAAGCACCATGCGGACTTTTCTCCATGGGAGTAATGTCTTAAACTGTCTACGCTTTGGTCGTACACTGGAAGACTAGTAGTAGTTTCCGAAGCACATTTGGAGGCATTCTGTAATCTTTGCACCTTCAGAGTGATGATGAGACACAAACATTGCATCGGCATTGAACACAATAAGCACCATGCGGACTTTTCGCCATGGGAGTAATGTCTTAAAATGTCTACGCTTTGATTGTACACTGGAAGACTAGTAGTAGTTTCTGAAGCACATCTGGATGCATTCTGTAACCTGTGGACCTTCAGAGTGTTGATGAAACACAAATATTGCATCGGCATTGAACCCAATAAGCACCATGCGGACTTTTCTCCATGGGAGTAATGTCTTAAACTGTCTACGCTTTGATCGTTCCCTGGAAGACTAGTAGTAGTTTCCGAAGCACATCTGGAGGCAATCTGTATTCTGTGGACCTTCAGAGTGTTGATGAAACACAAAAATTGCATCGGCATAGAACACAATAAGCTCCATGCGTACTCTTCTCCATGGGAGTAATGTCTTAAACTTTCTACGATTTGATCGTACACTGTAAGACTAGTAGTAGTTTCCGAAGCACATCTGGAGGCATTCTGTTATCCGTGGACCTTCAGAGTGTTGATGAAACACAAAAATTGCATCCGCATTGAACACAATAAGCAGCATGCGGACTTTTCCCCATGGGAGTAATGTCTTCAAATGTCTCCGCTTTGATCGTACACTGGAAGATAGTTGTAGTTTCCGAAGCACATCTGGATGCATTCTGTAATCTGTGGACCTTCAGAGTGATGATGAAACACAAAAATTGCATCGGCATTGAACACAATAAGCACCATGCGGACTTTTCTCCATGGGAGTAATGTCTTAAACTGTCTCCGCTTTGATCGTACCCTGGAAGATAGTACTAGTTTCCGAAGCACATCTGGATGCATTCAGTAATCTGTGGACCTTCAGAGTGTTGATGAAATACAAAAATTGCATCGGAATTGAACACAATATGCACCATGCGGACTTTTCTCCATGGGAGTCGTGTCTTAAACTGTCTACGCATTGATCGTACACAGGAAGACCGGTAGTAGTTTCTGAAGCACATCTGGATGCAACTGTAATCTGCGGACCTTCAGAGTGTTGATGAAACACAAAAATTGCATCGGCATTGAACACAATAAGCACCATGCGGACTTTTCTCTTTGGGAGTAATGTCTTAAACTGTCTACGCTTTGATCGTACACTGCAAGACTAGCAGTAGTTTCCAAAGCACAGTTGGAAGCATTCTGTAACCTGTGGGCCTTCAGAGTGTTGATGAAACACAAGAATTGCATCGGCATGGAACACAATAAGCACCACGCGGACATTTCTCCATGGGAGTAAAGTCTTAAACTGTCTACGCTTTGTTCGTACACTGGAAGACTAGTAGTAGTTTCCGAAGCACATCTGGAGGCATACTGTACTCTGTGGACCTTCATAGTGTTGATGAAACACAAAAATTGCATCGGCATTGAACACAATACGCACCATGCGGATTTCTCTCCATGGGACTAATGTCTTAAACTGTCTACACTTTGATCGGACACTGGAAGGCTAGTAGTAGGTTCCGAAGCACATCTGGATGCATTCTGTAATCCGTGGACATTCAGAGTGTTGATGAAACACAAATATTGCATCGGCATTGAACACAATAAGGGCCATGCCGACTTTTCTCTTTGTTAGTAATGTCTTAAACTGTCTACGTCTTTGGTCGTACACTGAAAGACTATTAGTAGTTTCCGAAGCACTTCTGGAGGCATTCTGTAATCTGTGGACCTTCAGAGTGTTAATGAAACACAAATATTGCATCGGCATTGAACACAATAATGGCCATGCGGACTTCTCCCCATGGGAGTAATGTCTTAAACTGTCTACGCTTTGATCGTACACTGGAAGACTAGTGGTAGTTTCCGAAGCACATCTGGACCATTTTGTAATCTGTGAACCTTCAAAGTTTTGATGAAACACAAAAATTGCATCGGCATTGAACACAATAAGCACCATGCGGATTTCTCTCCATGGGACTAATGTCTTAAACTGTCTACGCTTCGATCGTACACTGGAAAACTAGTAGTAGTTTCCCATGCACATCTGGAGGCATTCTGTAATCTGTGGACCTTCAGAGTGTTGATGAAACACAAAAATTGCATTGGCATTCAACACAATAAGCACCATGCGGATTTTTCACCATGGGAGTAATGTCTTAAACTGTCTACGCCTTGATCGGACACTGTAAGGCTAGTAGTAGTTTCCGAAGCATATCTGGATGCATTCTGAAATCTGTGGACATTCAGAGTGTTGATGAAACACAAGAATTGCATCCGAATTGAACACAATAAGCACCATGCGGACTTTTCTCCATGGGAGTAATGTCTTAAACTGTCCACGCTTTGATCGTACACAGGAAGACTAGTAGTAGTTTCCGATGCACATCTGGATGCAACTGTAATCTGTGAACCTTCAGAGTGTTGATGAAACACAAAAATTGCATCGGCATTGAACACAATATGAACCATGCGGACTTTTCTCCATGGGAGTAAAGTCTTAAACTGTCTACGCTTTGGTCGTACACTGGAAGACTAGTAGTAGTTTCCGAAGCACATCTGGAGGCATTTTGTAATCTGTGGACCTTCAGAGTGTTGATGAAACACAAAAATTGCATCGGCATTGGACACAATAAGCACCATGCGGACTTTTCACCATGGGAGTAGTGTCTTAAACTGTCTACGCTTTGATCATACTCTGGAAGAGTAGCAGTAGCTTCCGAAGCACATCTGGAACCATTCTGTAATCTGTGGTCCTTCAAAGTGTTGATGAAACACAAAAATTGCATCGGCATTGAACACAATATGGACCATGCGGACTTTTCTCAATGGGAGTAAAGTCTTAAACTGTCTACGCTTTGGTCGTACACTGGAAGACTAGTAGTAGTTTCCGAAGCACATCTGGAGGCATTTTGTAATCTGTGGACCTTCAGAGTGTTGATGAAACACAAAAATTGCATCGGCATTGGACACAATAAGCACCATGCGGACTTTTCACCATGGGAGTAGTGTCTTAAACTGCGTACGCTTTGATCGTACAGTGGAAGACTAGTAGTAGTTTCCGAAGCACATCTTTATGCATTCTGTAATCTGTGGACATTCAGAGTGATGATGAAACACAAAAATTGCATCGCCATTGAACACATTAAGCACCATGTGGACTTTTCTCCATGGGAGTAATGTCTTAAACTGTCTACGCTTTGATCGTACACCGGAAGGCTAGCAGTAGTTTCCGAAACACATCTGGAGGCATTCTGCAATCTGTGGAACTTCAGAGTGTTGATGAAACACAAAAATTGCATCGGCATTGATCACATTAAGCACCATGCGGACTTTTCTCTTTGGGAGTAATGTCTTAAACTGTCTACGCTTTGATCGTACACTGCAAGATTAGCAGTAATTTCCGAAGCATATTTGGAAGCATTCTGTAATCTGTGGACCTTCAGAGTGTTGATGAAACACAAAAATTGCATCGGCATTGAACACAATAAGCACCATGTGGACTTTTCTCCATGTGAGTAATGTCTTAAACTGTCTACGCTTTCATCGTACACCGGAAGACTAGTAGTAGTTTCCGAAGCACATCTGGAGGCATTCTGTTATCCGTGGACCTTCAGAGTGTTGATGAAACACAAAAATTGCATCCGCATTGAACACAATAAGCAGCATGCGGACTTTTTCCCATGGGAGTAATGTCTTCAAATGTCTCCGCTTTGATCGTACACTGGAAGATAGTAGTAGTTTCCGAAGCACATCTGGATGCATTCTGTAATCTGTGGACCTTCAGAGTGATGATGAAACACAAAAATTGCATCGGCATTGAACACAATAAGCACCATGCGGACTTTGCTCCATGGGAGTAATGTCTTAAACTGTCTCCGCTTTGATCGTACCCTGGAAGATAGTACTAGTTTCCGAAGCACATCTGGATGCATTCAGTAATCTGTGGACCTTCAGAGTGTTGATGAAATACAAAAATTGCATCGGAATTGAACACAATATGCACCATGCGGACTTTTCTCCATGGGAGTCGTGTCTTAAACTGTCTACGCATTGATCGTACACAGGAAGACCGGTAGTAGTTTCTGAAGCACATCTGGATGCAACTGTAATCTGCGGACCTTCAGAGTGTTGATGAAACACAAAAATTGCATCGGCATTGAACACAATAAGCACCATGCGGACTTTTCTCTTTGGGAGTAATGTCTTAAACTGTCTACGCTTTGATCGTACACTGCAAGACTAGCAGTAGTTTCCAAAGCACAGTTGGAAGCATTCTGTAACCTGTGGGCCTTCAGAGTGTTGATGAAACACAAGAATTGCATCGGCATGGAACACAATAAGCACCACGCGGACATTTCTCCATGGGAGTAAAGTCTTAAACTGTCTACGCTTTGTTCGTACACTGGAAGACTAGTAGTAGTTTCCGAAGCACATCTGGAGGCATACTGTACTCTGTGGACCTTCATAGTGTTGATGAAACACAAAAATTGCATCGGCATTGAACACAATAAGCACCATGCGGATTTCTCTCCATGGGACTAATGTCTTAAACTGTCTACACTTTGATCGGACACTGAAAGGCTAGTAGTAGTTTCCGAAGCACATCTGGATGCATTCTGTAATCCGTGGACATTCAGAGTGTTGATGAAACACAAATATTGCATCGGCATTGAACACAATAAGGGCCATGCCGACTTTTCTCTTTGTTAGTAATGTCTTAAACTGTCTACGTCTTTGGTCGTACACTGAAAGACTATTAGTAGTTTCCGAAGCACTTCTGGAGGCATTCTGTAATCTGTGGACCTTCAGAGTGTTAATGAAACACAAATATTGCATCGGCATTGAACACAATAATGGCCATGCGGACTTCTCCCCATGGGAGTAATGTCTTAAACTGTCTACGCTTTGATCGTACACTGGAAGACTAGTGGTAGTTTCCGAAGCACATCTGGACCATTCTGTAATCTGTGAACCTTCAAAGTTTTGATGAAACACAAAAATTGCATCGGCATTGAACACAATAAGCACCATGCGAATTTCTCTCCATGGGACTAATGTCTTAAACTGTCTACGCTTCGATCGTACACTGGAAGACTAGTAGTAGTTTCCCAAGCACATCTGGAGGCATTCTGTAATCTGTGGACCTTCAGAGTGTTGATGAAACACAAAAATGGCATTGGCATTCAACACAATAAGCACCATGCGGACTTTTCACCATGGGAGTAATGTCTTAAACTGTCTACGCCTTGATCGGACACTGTAAGGCTAGTAGTAGTTTCCGAAGCACATCTGGATGCATTCTGAAATCTGTGGACATTCAGAGTGTTGATGAAACACAAGAATTGCATCCGAATTGAACACAATAAGCACCATGCGGACTTTTCTCCATGGGAGTAATGTCTTAAACTGTCCACGCTTTGATCGTACACAGGAAGACTAGTAGTAGTTTCCGATGCACATCTGGATGCAACTGTAATCTGTGAACCTTCAGAGTGTTGATGAAACACAAAAATTGCATCGGCATTGAACACAATATGAACCATGCGGACTTTTCTCCATGGGAGTAAAGTCTTAAACTGTCTACGCTTTGGTCGTACACTGGAAGACTAGTAGTAGTTTCCGAAGCACATCTGGAGGCATTTTGTAATCTGTGGACCTTCAGAGTGTTGATGAAACACAAAAATTGCATCGGCATTGGACACAATAAGCACCATGCGGACTTTTCACCATGGGAGTAGTGTCTTAAACTGTCTACGCTTTGATCATACTCTGGAAGAGTAGCAGTAGCTTCCGAAGCACATCTGGAACCATTCTGTATTCTGTGGTCCTTCAAAGTGGTGATGAAACACAAAAATTGCATCGGCATTGAACACAATATGGACCATGCGGACTTTTCTCAATGGGAGTAAAGTCTTAAACTGTCTACGCTTTGGTCGTACACTGGAAGACTAGTAGTAGTTTCCGAAGCACATCTGGAGGCATTTTGTAATCTGTGGACCTTCAGAGTGTTGATGAAACACAAAAATTGCATCGGCATTGGACACAATAAGCACCATGCGGACTTTTCACCATGGGAGTAGTGTCTTAAACTGCGTACGCTTTGATCGTACAGTGGAAGACTAGTAGTAGTTTCCGAAGCACATCTGGATGCATTCTGTAATCTGTGGACATTCAGAGTGATGATGAAACACAAAAATTGCATCGGCATTGAACACATTAAGCACCATGTGGACTTTTCTCCATGGGAGTAATGTCTTAAACTGTCTACGCTTTGATCGTACACCGGAAGGCTAGCAGTAGTTTCCGAAACACATCTGGAGGCATTCTGCAATCTGTGGAACTTCAGAGTGTTGATGAAACACAAAAATTGCATCGGCATTGATCACATTAAGCACCATGCGTACTTTTCTCTTTGGGAGTAATGTCTTAAACTGTCTACGCTTTGATCGTACACTGCAAGATTAGCAGTAATTTCCGAAGCATATTTGGAAGCATTCTGTAATCTGTGGACCTTCAGAGTGTTGATGAAACACAAAAATTGCATCGGCATTGAACACAATAAGCACCATGTGGACTTTTCTCCATGTGAGTAATGTCTGAAACTGTCTACGCTTTCATCGTACACCGGAAGACTAGTAGTAGTTTCCGAAGCACATCTGGAGGCATTCTGTAATCTGTGGACCTGCAGAGTGTGTGTGAAACACAAAAATTGCATCGGCATTGAACACAATATGCAACATGTGGAATTTTCTCCATGGGAGTAATGTCTTAAACTGTCTACGCTTTGATCGTACACTGGAAGACTAGTCGTAGTTTCCCAAGCACATATGGATGCAACTGTAATCTGTGAACATTCAGAGTGTTGATGAAACACAAAAATTGCATCGGCATTGAACACAATAAGCACCATGCGGAATTTTCTCCATGGTAGTAATGTCATAAACTGTCTACGCTTTGATTGTACAATGGAAACTAGTAGTAGTTTCCGAAGCACATCTGGAGGCATTCTGCAATCTGTGAACCTTCAGAGTGTTGATGAAACACAAAAATTCCATCCGCAATTAACACAATAAGCACCATGCGGACTTCTCTCCATGGGAGTAATGTCTTAAACTGTCTACGCTTTGGTCGTACACTGGAAGACTAGTAGTAGTTTCCAAGGCACATCTGGATGCATTCTGTAGTCTGTGGACCTTCGTAGTGTTGATGAAACACAACAATTGCATCGGCATTGAACACAATAAGCACCATGTGGACTTTTCTCCATGGGTGAAATGTATTAAACTGTCTACGCTTTGATCGTACACTGGAAGACTAGTAGTAGTTTCCGAATCATATTTGGAGGCATTCTGTAATCTTTGCACTTTCAGAGTGATGATGAGACACAAACATTGCATCGGCATTGAACACAATAAGCACCATGCGGACTTTTTTCCATGGGAGTAATGTCTTAATCTGTCTACGCTTTGATTGTACACTGGAAGACTAGTAGTAGTTTCTGAAGCACATCTGGATGCATTCTGTAATCTGTGGACCTTCAGAGTGTTGATGAAACACAAATATTGCATCGGCATTGAACCCAATAAGCACCATGCGGACTTTTCTCCATGGGAGTAATGTCTTAAACTGTCTACGCTTTGATCGTTCCCTGGAAGACTAGTAGTAGTTTCCGAAGTACATCTTGATTCAGTCTGTATTCTGTGGACCTTCAGAGTGTTGATGAAACACAAAATTTGCATCGGCATAGAACACAATAAGCTCCAATTCGGACTCTTCTCCATGGGAGTAATGTCTTAAACTGTTTACGCTTTGATCGTACACTGGAAGACTAGTAGTAGTTTCCGAAGCACATCTGGAGGCATTCTGTAATCTATGGACCTTCAGAGTGTTGATGAAACACAAATATTGCATCGGCATTGAACACAATAAGGGCCATGCGGACTTCTCTCCATGGGAGTAATGTCTTAAACTGTCTACGTTTTTGGACGTACACTGGAAGACTGATAGTAGTTTCCGAAGCACATCTGGTAGCATTCTGTAATCTGTGAACCTTCAGAGTGTTAATGAAACACAAATATTGCATCGGCATTGAACACAATATTGGCCATGCGGACTTCTCCCCATGGGAGGAATGTCTTAAACTGTCTATGCTTTGATCGTACACTGGACGACTAGTAGTAGTTTCTGAAGAACATCTGGAGGCATTCTGTAATCTGTGGACCTTCAGAGTGTTGATGAAACACAAAAATTGCATCCGCATTGAACACAATAAGGACCATGCAGACTTTTCCTCATGGGAGTAATGTCTTAAAATGTCTACGCTTTGATCGTACACTGGAAGACTAGTAGTAGTTTCCGAAGCACATCTGGAACCATTCTGTAATCTGTGGACCTTCAGAGTGTTGATGAAACACAAAAATTGCATCGGCATTGAACACAATATGGACCATGCGGACTTTTCTCAATGGGAGTAAAGTCTTAAACTGTCTACGCTTTGGTCGTACACTGGAAGACTAGTAGTAGTTCCGAAGCACATCTGGATGCATTCTGTAATCTGTGGACATTCAGAGTGATGATGAAACACAAAAATTGCATCGGCATTGAACACATTAAGCACCATGTGGACTTTTCTCCATGGGAGTAATGTCTTAAACTGTCTACGCTTTGGTCGTACACTGGAAGACTAGTAGTAGTTTCCGAAGCACATTTGGAGGCATTCTGTAATCTTTGCACCTTCAGAGTGATGATGAGACACAAACATTGCATCGGCATTGAACACAATAAGCACCATGCGGACTTTTCGCCATGGGAGTAATGTCTTAAAATGTCTACGCTTTGATTGTACACTGGAAGACTAGTAGTAGTTTCTGAAGCACATCTGGATGCATTCTGTAACCTGTGGACCTTCAGAGTGTTGATGAAACACAAATATTGCATCGGCATTGAACCCAATAAGCACCATGCGGACTTTTCTCCATGGGAGTAATGTCTTAAACTGTCTACGCTTTGATCGTTCCCTGGAAGACTAGTAGTAGTTTCCGAAGCACATCTGGAGGCAATCTGTATTCTGTGGACCTTCAGAGTGTCGATGAAACACAAAAATTGCATCGGCATAGAACACAATAAGCTCCATGCGTACTCTTCTCCATGGGAGTAATGTCTTAAACTTTCTACGATTTGATCGTACACTGTAAGACTAGTAGTAGTTTCCGAAGCACATCTGGAGGCATTCTGTTATCCGTGGACCTTCAGAGTGTTGATGAAACACAAAAATTGCATCCGCATTGAACACAATAAGCAGCATGCGGACTTTTCCCCATGGGAGTAATGTCTTCAAATGTCTCCGCTTTGATCGTACACTGGAAGATAGTTGTAGTTTCCGAAGCACATCTGGATGCATTCTGTAATCTGTGGACCTTCAGAGTGATGATGAAACACAAAAATTGCATCGGCATTGAACACAATAAGCACCATGCGGACTTTTCTCCATGGGAGTAATGTCTTAAACTGTCTCCGCTTTGATCGTACCCTGGAAGATAGTACTAGTTTCCGAAGCACATCTGGATGCATTCAGTAATCTGTGGACCTTCAGAGTGTTGATGAAATACAAAAATTGCATCGGAATTGAACACAATATGCACCATGCGGACTTTTCTCCATGGGAGTCGTGTCTTAAACTGTCTACGCATTGATCGTACACAGGAAGACCGGTAGTAGTTTCTGAAGCACATCTGGATGCAACTGTAATCTGCGGACCTTCAGAGTGTTGATGAAACACAAAAATTGCATCGGCATTGAACACAATAAGCACCATGCGGACTTTTCTCTTTGGGAGTAATGTCTTAAACTGTCTACGCTTTGATCGTACACTGCAAGACTAGCAGTAGTTTCCAAAGCACAGTTGGAAGCATTCTGTAACCTGTGGACCTTCAGAGTGTTGATGAAACACAAGAATTGCATCGGCATGGAACACAATAAGCACCACGCGGACATTTCTCCATGGGAGTAAAGTCTTAAACTGTCTACGCTTTGTTCGTACACTGGAAGACTAGTAGTAGTTTCCGAAGCACATCTGGAGGCATACTGTACTCTGTGGACCTTCATAGTGTTGATGAAACACAAAAATTGCATCGGCATTGAACACAATAAGCACCATGCGGATTTCTCTCCATGGGACTAATGTCTTAAACTGTCTACACTTTGATCGGACACTGGAAGGCTAGTAGTAGTTTCCGAAGCACATCTGGATGCATTCTGTAATCCGTGGACATTCAGAGTGTTGATGAAACACAAATATTGCATCGGCATTGAACACAATAAGGGCCATGCCGACTTTTCTCTTTGTTAGTAATGTCTTAAACTGTCTACGTCTTTGGTCGTACACTGAAAGACTATTAGTAGTTTCCGAAGCACTTCTGGAGGCATTCTGTAATCTGTGGACCTTCAGAGTGTTAATGAAACACAAATATTGCATCGGCATTGAACACAATAATGGCCATGCGGACTTCTCCCCATGGGAGTAATGTCTTAAACTGTCTACGCTTTGATCGTACACTGGAAGACTAGTGGTAGTTTCCGAAGCACATCTGGACCATTCTGTAATCTGTGAACCTTCAAAGTTTTGATGAAACACAAAAATTGCATCGGCATTGAACACAATAAGCACCATGCGGATTTCTCTCCATGGGACTAATGTCTTAAACTGTCTACGCTTCGATCGTACACTGGAAAACTAGTAGTAGTTTCCCAAGCACATCTGGAGGCATTCTGTAATCTGTGGACCTTCAGAGTGTTGATGAAACACAAAAATTGCATTGGCATTCAACACAATAAGCACCATGCGGATTTTTCACCATGGGAGTAATGTCTTAAACTGTCTACGACTTGATCGGACACTGTAAGGCTAGTAGTAGTTTCCGAAGCATATCTGGATGCATTCTGAAATCTGTGGACATTCAGAGTGTTGATGAAACACAAGAATTGCATCCGAATTGAACACAATAAGCACCATGCGGACTTTTCTCCATGGGAGTAATGTCTTAAACTGTCCACGCTTTGATCGTACACAGGAAGACTAGTAGTAGTTTCCGATGCACATCTGGATGCAACTGTAATCTGTGAACCTTGAGAGTGTTGATGAAACACAAAAATTGCATCGGCATTGAACACAATATGAACCATGCGGACTTTTCTCCATGGGAGTAAAGTCTTAAACTGTCTACGCTTTGGTCGTACACTGGAAGACTAGTAGTAGTTTCCGAAGCACATCTGGAGGCATTTTGTAATCTGTGGACCTTCAGAGTGTTGATGAAACACAAAAATTGCATCGGCATTGGACACAATAAGCACCATGCGGACTTTTCACCATGGGAGTAGTGTCTTAAACTGTCTACGCTTTGATCATACTCTGGAAGAGTAGCAGTAGCTTCCGAAGCACATCTGGAACTATTCTGTAATCTGTGGTCCTTCAAAGTGTTGATGAAACACAAAAATTGCATCGGCATTGAACACAATATGGACCATGCGGACTTTTCTCAATGGGAGTAAAGTCTTAAACTGTCTACGCTTTGGTCGTACACTGGAAGACTAGTAGTAGTTTCCGAAGCACATCTGGAGGCATTTTGTAATCTGTGGACCTTCAGAGTGTTGATGAAACACAAAAATTGCATCGGCATTGGACACAATAAGCACCATGCGGACTTTTCACCATGGGAGTAGTGTCTTAAACTGCGTACGCTTTGATCGTACAGTGGAAGACTAGTAGTAGTTTCCGAAGCACATCTGGATGCATTCTGTAATCTGTGGACATTCAGAGTGATGATGAAACACAAAAATTGCATCGGCATTGAACACATTAAGCACCATGTGGACTTTTCTCCATGGGAGTAATGTCTTAAACTGTCTACGCTTTGATCGTACACCGGAAGGCTAGCAGTAGTTTCCGAAACACATCTGGAGGCATTCTGCAATCTGTGGAACTTCAGAGTGTTGATGAAACACAAAAATTGCATCGGCATTGATCACATTAAGCACCATGCGGACTTTTCTCTTTGGGAGTAATGTCTTAAACTGTCTACGCTTTGATCGTACACTGCAAGATTAGCAGTAATTTCCGAAGCATATTTGGAAGCATTCTGTAATCTGTGGACCTTCAGAGTGTTGATGAAACACAAAAATTGCATCGGCATTGAACACAATAAGCACCATGTGGACTTTTCTCCATGTGAGTAATGTCTTAAACTGTCTACGCTTTCATCGTACACCGGAAGACTAGTAGTAGTTTCTGAAGCACATCTGGAGGCATTCTGTTATCCGTGGACCTTCAGAGTGTTGATGAAACACAAAAATTGCATCCGCATTGAACACAATAAGCAGCATGCGGACTTTTTCCCATGGGAGTAATGTCTTCAAATGTCTCCACTTTGATCGTACACTGGAAGATAGTAGTAGTTTCCGAAGCACATCTGGATGCATTCTGTAATCTGTGGACCTTCAGAGTGATGATGAAACACAAAAATTGCATCGGCATTGAACACAATAAGCACCATGCGGACTTTTCTCCATGGGAGTAATGTCTTAAACTGTCTCCGCTTTGATCGTACCCTGGAAGATAGTACTAGTTTCCGAAGCACATCTGGATGCATTCAGTAATCTGTGGACCTTCAGAGTGTTGATGAAATACAAAAATTGCATCGGAATTGAACACAATATGCACCATGCGGACTTTTCTCCATGGGAGTCGTGTCTTAAACTGTCTACGCATTGATCGTACACAGGAAGACCGGTAGTAGTTTCTGAAGCACATCTGGATGCAACTGTAATCTGCGGACCTTCAGAGTGTTGATGAAACACAAAAATTGCATCGGCATTGAACACAATAAGCACCATGCGGACTTTTCTCTTTGGGAGTAATGTCTTAAACTGTCTACGCTTTGATCGTACACTGCAAGACTAGCAGTAGTTTCCAAAGCACAGTTGGAAGCATTCTGTAACCTGTGGACCTTCAGAGTGTTGATGAAACACAAGAATTGCATCGGCATGGAACACAATAAGCACCACGCGGACATTTCTCCATGGGAGTAAAGTCTTAAACTGTCTACGCTTTGTTCGTACACTGGAAGACTAGTAGTAGTTTCCGAAGCACATCTGGAGGCATACTGTACTCTGTGGACCTTCATAGTGTTGATGAAACACAAAAATTGCATCGGCATTGAACACAATAAGCACCATGCGGATTTATCTCCATGGGACTAATGTCTTAAACTGTCTACACTTTGATCGGACACTGGAAGGCTAGTAGTAGTTTCCGAAGCACATCTGGATGCATTCTGTAATCCGTGGACATTCAGAGTGTTGATGAAACACAAATATTGCATCGGCATTGAACACAATAAGGGCCATGCCGACTTTTCTCTTTGTTAGTAATGTCTTAAACTGTCTACGTCTTTGGTCGTACACTGAAAGACTATTAGTAGTTTCCGAAGCACTTCTGGAGGCATTCTGTAATCTGTGGACCTTCAGAGTGTTAATGAAACACAAATATTGCATCGGCATTGAACACAATAATGGCCATGCGGACTTCTCCCCATGGGAGTAATGTCTTAAACTGTCTACGCTTTGATCGTACACTGGAAGACTAGTGGTAGTTTCCGAAGCACATCTGGACCATTCTGTAATCTGTGAACCTTCAAAGTTTTGATGAAACACAAAAATTGCATCGGCATTGAACACAATAAGCACCATGCGGATTTCTCTCCATGGGACTAATGTCTTAAACTGTCTACGCTTCGATCGTACACTGGAAGACTAGTAGTAGTTTCCCAAGCACATCTGGAGGCATTCTGTAATCTGTGGACCTTCAGAGTGTTGATGAAACACAAAAATGGCATTGGCATTCAACACAATAAGCACAATGCGGACTTTTCACCATGGGAGTAATGTCTTAAACTGTCTACGCCTTGATCGGACACTGTAAGGCTAGTAGTAGTTTCCGAAGCACATCTGGATGCATTCTGAAATCTGTGGACATTCAGAGTGTTGATGAAACACAAGAATTGCATCCGAATTGAACACAATAAGCACCATGCGGACTTTTCTCCATGGGAGTAATGTCTTAAACTGTCCACGCTTTGATCGTACACAGGAAGACTAGTAGTAGTTTCCGATGCACATCTGGATGCAACTGTAATCTGTGAACCTTCAGAGTGTTGATGAAACACAAAAATTGCATCGGCATTGAACACAATATGAACCATGCGGACTTTTCTCCATGGGAGTAAAGTCTTAAACTGTCTACGCTTTGGTCGTACACTGGAAGACTAGTAGTAGTTTCCGAAGCACATCTGGAGGCATTTTGTAATCTGTGGACCTTCAGAGTGTTGATGAAACACAAAAATTGCATCGGCATTGGACACAATAAGCACCATGCGGACTTTTCACCATGGGAGTAGTGTCTTAAACTGTCTACGCTTTGATCATACTCTGGAAGAGTAGCAGTAGCTTCCGAAGCACATCTGGAACCATTCTGTAATCTGTGGTCCTTCAAAGTGGTGATGAAACACAAAAATTGCATCGGCATTGAACACAATATGGACCATGCGGACTTTTCTCAATGGGAGTAAAGTCTTAAACTGTCTACGCTTTGGTCGTACACTGGAAGACTAGTAGTAGTTTCCGAAGCACATCTGGAGGCATTTTGTAATCTGTGGACCTTCAGAGTGTTGATGAAACACAAAAATTGCATCGGCATTGGACACAATAAGCACCATGCGGACTTTTCACCATGGGAGTAGTGTCTTAAACTGCGTACGCTTTGATCGTACAGTGGAAGACTAGTAGTAGTTTCCGAAGCACATCTGGATGCATTCTGTAATCTGTGGACATTCAGAGTGATGATGAAACACAAAAATTGCATCGGCATTGAACACATTAAGCACCATGTGGACTTTTCTCCATGGGAGTAATGTCTTAAACTGTCTACGCTTTGATCGTACACCGGAAGGCTAGCAGTAGTTTCCGAAACACATCTGGAGGCATTCTGCAATCTGTGGAACTTCAGAGTGTTGATGAAACACAAAAATTGCATCGGCATTGATCACATTAAGCACCATGCGGACTTTTCTCTTTGGGAGTAATGTCTTAAACTGTCTACGCTTTGATCGTACACTGCTAGATTAGCAGTAATTTCCGAAGCATATTTGGAAGCATTCTGTAATCTGTGGACCTTCAGAGTGTTGATGAAACACAAAAATTGCATCGGCATTGAACACAATAAGCACCATGTGGACTTTTCTCCATGTGAGTAATGTCTTAAACTGTCTACGCTTTCATCGTACACCGGAAGACTAGTAGTAGTTTCCGAAGCACATCTGGAGGCATTCTGTAATCTGTGGACCTGCAGAGTGTGTGTGAAACACAAAAATTGCATCGGCATTGAACACAATATGCAACATGTGGACTTTTCTCCATGGGAGTAATGTCTTAAACTGTCTACGCTTTGATCGTACACTGGAAGACTAGTCGTAGTTTCCGAAGCACATATGGATGCAACTGTAATCTGTGAACATTCAGAGTGTTGATGAAACACAAAAATTGCATCGGCATTGAACACAATAAGCACCATGCGGAATTTTCTCCATGGTAGTAATGTCATAAACTGTCTACGCTTTGATTGTACAATGGAAACTAGTAGTAGTTTCCGAAGCACATCTGGAGGCATTCTGCAATCTGTGAACCTTCAGAGTGTTGATGAAACACAAAAATTCCATCCGCAATTAACACAATAAGCACCATGCGGACTTCTCTCCATGGGAGTAATGTCTTAAACTGTCTACGCTTTGGTCGTACACTGGAAGACTAGTAGTAGTTTCCAAGGCACATCTGGATGCATTCTGTAGTCTGTGGACCTTCGTAGTGTTGATGAAACACAACAATTGCATCGGCATTGAACACAATAAGCACCATGTGGACTTTTCTCCATGGGTGAAATGTATTAAACTGTCTGCGCTTTGATCGTACACTGGAAGACTAGTAGTAGTTTCCGAATCATATTTGGAGGCATTCTGTAATCTTTGCACTTTCAGAGTGATGATGAGACACAAACATTGCATCGGCATTGAACACAATAAGCACCATGCGGACTTTTTTCCATGGGAGTAATGTCTTAATCTGTCTACGCTTTGATTGTACACTGGAAGACTAGTAGTAGTTTCTGAAGCACATCTGGATGCATTCTGTAATCTGTGGACCTTCAGAGTGTTGATGAAACACAAATATTGCATCGGCATTGAACCCAATAAGCACCATGCGGACTTTTCTCCATGGGAGTAATGTCTTAAACTGACTACGCTTTGATCGTTCCCTGGAAGACTAGTAGTAGTTTCCGAAGTACATCTTGAGGCAGTCTGTATTCTGTGGACCTTCAGAGTGTTGATGAAACACAAAATTTGCATCGGCATAGAACACAATAAGCTCCAATTCGGACTCTTCTCCATGGGAGTAATGTCTTAAACTGTTTACGCTTTGATCGTACACTGGAAGACTAGTAGTAGTTTCCGAAGCACATCTGGAGGCATTCTGTAATCTATGGACCTTCAGAGTGTTGATGAAACACAAATATTGCATCGGCATTGAACACAATAAGGGCCATGCGGACTTCTCTCCATGGGAGTAATGTCTTAAACTGTCTACGTTTTTGGACGTACACTGGAAGACTGATAGTAGTTTCCGAAGCACATCTGGTAGCATTCTGTAATCTGTGAACCTTCAGAGTGTTAATGAAACACAAATATTGCATCGGCATTGAACACAATATTGGCCATGCGGACTTCTCCCCATGGGAGGAATGTCTTAAACTGTCTATGCTTTGATCGTACACTGGACGACTAGTAGTAGTTTCTGAAGAACATCTGGAGGCATTCTGTAATCTGTGGACCTTCAGAGTGTTGATGAAACACAAAAATTGCATCCGCATTGAACACAATAAGGACCATGCAGACTTTTCCTCATGGGAGTAATGTCTTAAAATGTCTACGCTTTGATCGTACACTGGAAGACTAGTAGTAGTTTCCGAAGCACATCTGGAACCACTCTGTAATCTCTGGACCTTCAGAGTGTTGATGAAACACAAAAATTGCATCGGCATTGAACACAATATGGACCATGCGGACTTTTTTCCATGGGAGTAAAGTCTTAAACTGTCTACGCTTTGGTCGTACACTGGAAGACTAGTAGTAGTTTCCGAAGCACATCTGGAGGCATACTGTAATCTGTGGACCTTCATAGTGTTGATGAAACACAAAAATTGCATGGGCATTGAACACAATAAGCAACATGCGGATTTCTCTATATGGGAGTAATGTCTTAAACTGTGTACGCTTTGATCGTACAGTGGAAGACTAGTAGTAGTTTCCGAAGCACATCTGGATGCATTCTGTAATCTGTGGACATTCAGAGTGATGATGAAACACAAAAATTGCATCGGCATTGAACACATTAAGCACCATGTGGACTTTTCTCCATGGGAGTAATGTCTTAAACTGTCTACGCTTTGGTCGTACACTGGAAGACTAGTAGTAGATTCCGAAGCACATTTGGAGGCATTCTGTAATCTTTGCACCTTCAGAGTGATGATGAGACACAAACATTGCGTCGGCATTGAACACAATAAGCACCATGCGGACTTTTCTCCATGGGAGTAATGTCTTAAAATGTCTACGCTTTGATTGTACACTGGAAGACTAGTAGTAGTTTCTGAAGCACATCTGGATGCATTCTGTAACCTGTGGACCTTCAGAGTGTTGATGAAACACAAATATTGCATCGGCATTGAACCCAATTGGCACCATGCGGACTTTTCTCCATGGGAGTAATGTCTTAAACTGTCTACGCTTTGATCGTTCCCTGGAAGACTAGTAGTAGTTTCCGAAGCACATCTGGAGGCAATCTGTATTCTGTGGACCTTCAGAGTGTTGATGAAACACAAAAATTGCATCGGCATAGAACACAATAAGCTCCATGCGTACTCTTCTCCGTGGGAGTAATGTCTTAAACTTTCTACGATTTGATCGTACACTGTAAGACTAGTAGTAGTTTCCGAAGCACATCTGGAGGCATTCTGTTATCTGTGGACCTTCAGAGTGTTGATGAAACACAAAAATTGCATCCGCATTGAACACAATAAGCAGCATGCGGACTTTTCTCTTTGGGAGTAATGTCTTAAACCGTCTACGCTTTGATCGTACACTGCAAGACTAGCAGTAGTTTCCAAAGCACAGTTGGAAGCATTCTGTAATCTTTGCACCTTCAGAGTGATGATGAGACACAAACATTGCATCGGCATTGAACACAATAAGCACCATGCGGACTTTTCTCCATGGGAGTAATGTCTTAAACTGTCTACGCTTTGGTCGTACACTGGAAGACTAGTAGTAGTTTCCGAAGCACATTTGGAGGCATTCTGTAATCTTTGCACCTTCAGAGTGATGATGAGACACAAACATTGCTTCGGCATTGAACACAATAAGCACCATGCGGACTTTTCACCATGGGAGTAGTGTCTTAAACTGTCTACGCTTTGATCATACTCTGGAAGAGTAACAGTAGCTTCCGAAGCACATCTGGAACCATTCTGTAATCTGTGGTATTTCAAAGTGTTGATGAAACACAAAAATTGCATCGGCATTGAACACAATATGGACCATGCGGACTTTTCTCCATGGGAGTAAAGTCTTAAACTGTCTACGCTTTGGTCGTACACTGGAAGACTAGTAGTAGTTTCTGAAGCACATCTGGAGGCATTTTGTAATCTCTGGACCTTCAGAGTGTTGATGAAACACAAAAATTGCATCGGCATTGGACACAATAAGCACCATGCGGACGTTTCACCATGGGAGTTGTGTCTTAAACTGTGTACGCTTTGATCGTACAGTGGAAGACTAGTAGTAGTTTCCGAAGCACATCTGGATGCATTCTGTAATCTGTGGACATTCAGAGTGATGATGAAACACAAAAATTGCATCGGCATTGAACACATTAAGCACAATGTGGACTTTTCTCCATGGGAGTAAAGTCTTAAACTGTCTACGCTTCGATCGTACACCGGAAGGCTAGCAGTAGTTTCCGAAACACATCTGGAGGCATTCTGCAATCTGTGGAACTTCAGAGTGTTGATGAAACACAAAAATTGCATCGGCATTGATCACATTAAGCACCATGCGGAGTTTTCACTTTGGGAGTAATGTCTTAAACTGTCTACGCTTTGATCGTACACTGCAAGATTAGCAGTAATTTCCGAAGCATATTTGGAAGCATTCTGTAATCTGTGGACCTTCAGAGTGTTGATGAAACACAAAAATTGCATCGGCATTGAACACAATAAGCACCATGTGGACTTTTCTCCATGTGAGTAATGTCTTAAACTGTCTACGCTTTCATCGTACACCGGAAGACTAGTAGTAGTTTCCGAAGCACATCTGGAGGCATTCTGTAATCTGTGGACCTGCAGAGTGTGTGTGAAACACAAAAATTGCATCGGCATTGAACACAATATGCAACATGTGGACTTTTCTCCATGGGAGTAATGTCTTAAACTGTCTACGCTTTGATCGTACACTGGAAGACTAGTCGTAGTTTCCGAAGCACATATGGATGCAACTGTAATCTGTGAACATTCAGAGTGTTGATGAAACACAAAAATTGCATCGGCATTGAACACAATAAGCTCCATGCGTACTCTTCTCCGTGGGAGTAATGTCTTAAACTTTCTACGATTTGATCGTACACTGTAAGACTAGTAGTAGTTTCCGAAGCACATCTGGAGGCATTCTGTTATCTGTGGACCTTCAGAGTGTTGATGAAACACAAAAATTGCATCCGCATTGAACACAATAAGCAGCATGCGGACTTTTCTCTTTGGGAGTAATGTCTTAAACTGTCTACGCTTTGATCGTACACTGCAAGACTAGCAGTAGTTTCCAAAGCACAGTTGGAAGCATTCTGTAATCTTTGCACCTTCAGAGTGATGATGAGACACAAACATTGCATCGGCATTGAACACAATAAGCACCATGCGGATTTCTCTCCATGGGACTAATGTCTTAAACTGTCTACACTTTGATCGGACACTGGAAGGCTAGTAGTAGTTTGCGAAGCACATCTGGATGCATTCTATAATCCGTGGACATTCAGAGTGTTGATGAAACACAAATATTGCATCGGCATTGAACCCAATAAGCACCATGCGGACTTTTCTCCATGGGAGTAATGTCTTAAACTGTCTACGCTTTGGTCGTACACTGGAAGACTAGTAGTAGTTTCCGAAGCACATTTGGAGGCATTCTGTAATCTTTGCACCTTCAGAGTGATGATGAGACACAAACATTGCTTCGGCATTGAACACAATAAGCACCATGCGGACTTTTCACCATGGGAGTAGTGTCTTAAACTGTCTACGCTTTGATCATACTCTGGAAGAGTAGCAGTAGCTTCCGAAGCACATCTGGAACCATTCTGTAACCTGTGGTCCTTCAAAGTGTTGATGAAACACAAAAATTGCATCGGCATTGAACACAATATGGACCATGCGGACTTTTCTCCATGGGAGTAAAGTCTTAAACTGTCTACGCTTTGGTCGTACACTGGAAGACTAGTAGTAGTTTCTGAAGCACATCTGGAGGCATTTTGTAATCTGTGGACCTTCAGAGTGTTGATGAAACACAAAAATTGCATCGGCATTGGACACAATAAGCACCATGCGGACGTTTCACCATGGGAGTTGTGTCTTAAACTGTGTACGCTTTGATCGTACAGTGGAAGACTAGTAGTAGTTTCCGAAGCACATCTGGATGCATTCTGTAATCTGTGGACATTCAGAGTGATGATGAAACACAAAAATTGCATCGGCATTGAACACATTAAGCACCATGTGGACTTTTCTCCATGGGAGTAATGTCTTAAACTGTCTACGCTTCGATCGTACACCGGAAGGCTAGCAGTAGTTTCCGAAACACATCTGGAGGCATTCTGCAATCTGTGGAACTTCAGAGTGTTGATGAAACACAAAAATTGCATCGGCATTGATCACATTAAGCACCATGCGGAGTTTTCTCTTTGGGAGTAATGTCTTAAACTGTCTACGCTTTGATCGTACACTGCAAGATTAGCAGTAATTTCCGAAGCATATTTGGAAGCATTCTGTAATCTGTGGACCTTCAGAGTGTTGATGAAACACAAAAATTGCATCGGCATTGAACACAATAAGCACCATGTGGACTTTTCTCCATGTGAGTAATGTCTTAAACTGTCTACGCTTTCATCGTACACCGGAAGACTAGTAGTAGTTTCCGAAGCACATCTGGAGGCATTCTGTAATCTGTGGACCTGCAGAGTGTGTGTGAAACACAAAAATTGCATCGGCATTGAACACAATATGCAACATGTGGACTTTTCTCCATGGGAGTAATGTCTTAAACTGTCTACGCTTTGATCGTACACTGGAAGACTAGTCGTAGTTTCCGAAGCACATATGGATGCAACTGTAATCTGTGAACATTCAGAGTGTTGATGAAACACAAAAATTGCATCGGCATTGAACACAATAAGCACCATGCGGAATTTTCTCCATGGTAGTAATGTCTTAAACTGTCTACGCTTTGATTGTACAATGGAAACTAGTAGTAGTTTCCGAAGCACATCTGGAGGCATTCTGCAATCTGTGAACCTTCAGAGTGTTGATGAAACACAAAAATTCCATCCGCAATTAACACAATAAGCACCATGCGGACTTCTCTCCATGGGAGTAATGTCTTAAACTGTCTACGCTTTGGTCGTACACTGGAGGACTAGTAGTAGTTTCCAAAGCACATCTGGATGCATTCTGTAGTCTGTGGACCTTCATAGTGTTGATGAAACACAACAATTGCATCGGCATTGAACACAATAAGCACCATGTGGACTTTTCTCCATGGGTGAAATGTATTAAACTGTCTACGCTTTGATCGTACACTGGAAGACTAGTAGTAGTTTCCGAATCATATTTGGAGGCATTCTGTAATCTTTGCAATTTCAGAGTGATGATGAGACACAAACATTGCATCGGCATTGAACACAATAAGCACCATGCGGACTTTTTTCCATGAGAGTAATGTCTTCATCTGTCTACGCTTTGATTGTACACTGGAAGACTAGTAGTAGTTTCTGAAGCACATCTGGATGCATTCTGTAATCTGTGGACCTTCAGAGTGTTGATGAAACACAAATATTGCATCGGCATTGAACCCAATAAGCACCATGCGGACTTTTCTCCATGGGAGTAATGTCTTAAACTGTCTACGCTTTGATCGTTCCCTGGAAGACTAGTAGTAGTTTCCGAAGTACATCTTGAGGCAGTCTGTATTCTGTGGACCTTCAGAGTGTTGATGAAACACAAAAATTGCATCGGCATAGAACACAATAAGCTCCAATTCGGACTCTTCTCCATGGGAGTAATGTCTTAAATTGTTTACGCTTTGATCGTACACTGGAAGACTAGTAGTAGTTTCCGAAGCACATCTGGAGGCATTCTGTAATCTATGGACCTTCAGAGTGTTGATGAAACACAAATATTGCATCGGCATTGAACACAATAAGGGCCATGCGGACTTCTCTCCATGGGAGTAATGTCTTAAACTGTCTACGTTTTTGGACGTACACTGGAAGACTGATAGTAGTTTCCGAAGCACATCTGGAAGCATTCTGTAATCTGTGAACCTTCAGAGTGTTAATGAAACACAAATATTGCATCGGCATTGAACACAATATTGGCCATGCGGACTTCTCCCCATGGGAGGAATGTCTTAAAATGTCTACGCTTTGATTGTACACTGGAAGACTAGTAGTAGTTTCTGAAGCACATCTGGATGCATTCTGTAACCTGTGGACCTTCAGAGTGTTGATGAAACACAAATATTGCATCGGCATTGAACCCAATAAGCACCATGCGGACTTTTCTCCATGGGAGTAATGTCTTAAACTGTCTACGCTTTGATCGTTCCCTGGAAGACTAGTAGTAGTTTCCGAAGCACATCTGGAGGCAATCTGTATTCTGTGGACCTTCAGAGTGTTGATGAAACACAAAAATTGCATCGGCATTGAACACAATAAGCTCCATGCGTACTCTTCTCCATGGGAGTAATGTCTTAAACTTTCTACGATTTGATCGTACACTGTAAGACTAGTAGTAGTTTCCGAAGCACATCTGGAGGCATTCTGTTATCTGTGGACCTTCAGAGTGTTGATGAAACACAAAAATTGCATCCGCATTGAACACAATAAGCAGCATGCGGACTTTTCTCCATGGGAGTAATGTCTTCAAATGTCTCCGCTTTGATCGTACACTGGAAGATAGTAGTAGTTTCCGAAGCACATCTGGATGCATTCTGTAGTCTGTGGACCTTCAGAGTGATGATGAAACACAAAAATTGCATCGGCATTGAACACAATAAGCATCATGCGGACTTTTCTCCATGGGAGTAATGTCTTAAACTGTCTCCGCTTTGATCGTACCCTGGAAGATAGTACTAGTTTCCGAAGCACATCTGGATGCATTCAGTAATCATGGACCTTCAGAGTGTTGATGAAATACAAAAAATTGCATCGGAATTGAACACAATATGCACCATGCGGACTTTTCTCCATGGGAGTCGTGTCTTAAACTGTCTACGCATTGATCGTACACAGGAAGACCGGTAGTAGTTTCTGAAGCACATCTGGATGCAACTGTAATCTGCGGACATTCAGAGTGTTGATGAAACACAAAAATTGCATCGGCATTGAACACAATAAGCACCATGCGGACTTTTCTCTTTGGGAGTAATGTCTTAAACTGTCTACGCTTTGATCGTACACTGCAAGACTAGCAGTAGTTTCCAAAGCACAGTTGGAAGCATTCTGTAATCTGTGGACCTTCAGAGTGTTGGTGAAACACAAGAATTGCATCGGCATTGAACACAATAAGCACCACGCGGACTTTTCTCCATGGGAGTAAAGTCTTATACTGTCTACGCTTTGGTCGTACACTGGAAGACTAGTAGTAGTTTCCGAAGCACATCTGGAGGCATACTGTACTCTGTGGACCTTCATAGTGTTGATGAAACACAAAAATTGCATCGGCATTGAACACAATAAGCACCATGCGGATTTCTCTCCATGGGACTAATGTCTTAAACTGTCTACACTTTGATCGGACACTGGAAGGCTAGTAGTAGTTTCCGAAGCACATCTGGATGCATTCTGTAATCCGTGGACATTCAGAGTGTTGATGAAACACAAATATTGCATCGGCATTGAACACAATAAGGGCCATGCCGACTTTTCTCTTTGTTAGTAATGTCTTAAACTGTCTACGTCTTTGGTCGTACACTGAAAGACTATTAGTAGTTTCCGAAGCACTTCTGTAGGCATTCTGTAATCTGTGGACCTTCAGAGTGTTAATGAAACACAAATATTGCATCGGCATTGAACACAATAATGGCCATGCGGACTTCTCCCCATGGGAGTAATGTCTTAAACTGTCTACGCTTTGATCGTACACTGGAAGACTAGTGGTAGTTTCCGAAGCACATCTGGACCATTCTGTAATCTGTGAACCTTCAAAGTGTTGATGAAACACAAAAATTGCATCGGCATTGAACACAATAAGCACCATGCGGATTTCTCTCCATGGGACTAATGTCTTAAACTGTCTACGCTTCGATCGTACACTGGAAGACTAGTAGTAGTTTCCCAAGCACATCTGGAGGCATTCTGTAATCTGTGGACCTTCAGAGTGTTGATGAAACACAAAAATTGCATTGGCATTCAACACAATAAGCACCATGCGGACTTTTCACCATGGGAGTAATGTCTTAAACTGTCTACGCCTTGATCGGACACTGTAAGGCTAGTAGTAGTTTCCGAAGCACATCTGGATGCATTCTGAAATCTGTGGACATTCAGAGTGTTGATGAAACACAAGAATTGCATCCGAATTGAACACAATAAGCACCATGAGGACTTTTCTCCATGGGAGTAATGTCTTAAACTGTCCACGCTTTGATCGTACACAGGAAGACTAGTAGTAGTTTCCGATGCACATCTGGATGCAACTGTAATCTGTGAACCTTCAGAGTGTTGATGAAACACAAAAATTGCATCGGCATTGAACACAATATGGACCATGCGGACTTTTCTCCATGGGAGTAAAGTCTTAAACTGTCTACGCTTTGGTCGTACACTGGAAGACTAGTAGTAGTTTCCGAAGCACATCTGGAGGCATTTTGTAATCTGTGGACCTTCAGAGTGTTGATGAAACACAAAAATTGCATCGGCATTGGACACAATAAGCACCATGCGGACTTTTCACCATGGGAGTAGTGTCTTAAACTGTGTACGCTTTGATCGTACAGTGGAAGACTAGTAGTAGTTTCCGAAGCACATCTGGATGCATTCTGTAATCTGTGGACATTCAGATTGATGATGAAACACAAAAATTGCATCGGCATTGAACACATTAAGCACCATGTGGACTTTTCTCCATGGGAGTAATGTCTTAAACTGTCTACGCTTTGATCGTACACCGGAAGGCTAGCAGTAGTTTCCGAAACACATCTGGAGGCATTCTGCAATCTGTGGAACTTCAGAGTGTTGATGAAACACAAAAATTGCATCGGCATTGATCACATTAAGCACCATGCTGACTTTTCTCTTTGGGAGTAATGTCTTAAACTGTCTACGCTTTGATCGTACACTGCAAGATTAGCAGTAATTTCCGAAGCATATTTGGAAGCATTCTGTAATCTGTGGACCTTCAGAGTGTTGATGAAACACAAAAATTGCATCGGCATTGAACACAATAAGCACCATGTGGACTTTTCTCCATGTGAGTAATGTCTTAAACTGTCTACGCTTTCATCGTACACCGGAAGACTAGTAGTAGTTTCCGAAGCACATCTGGAGGCATTCTGTAATCTGTGGACCTGCAGAGTGTGTGTGAAACACAAAAATTGCATCGGCATTGAACACAATATGCAACATGTGGACTTTTCTCCATGGGAGTAATGTCTTAAACTGTCTACGCTTTGATCGTACACTGGAAGACTAGTCGTAGTTTCCGAAGCACATATGGATGCAACTGTAATCTGTGAACATTCAGAGTGTTGATGAAACACAAAAATTGCATCGGCATTGAACACAATAAGCACCATGCGGAATTTTCCCCATGGTAGTAATGTCTTAAACTGTCTACGCTTTGATTTTACAATGGAAACTAGTAGTAGTTTCCGAAGCACATCTGGAGGCATTCTGCAATCTGTGAACCTACAGAGTGTTGATGAAACACAAAAATTCCATCCGCAATTAACACAATAAGCACCATGCGGACTTCTCTCCATGGGAGTAATGTCTTAAACTGTCTACGCTTTGGTCGTACACTGGAAGACTAGTAGTAGTTTCCAAAGCACATCTGGATGCATTCTGTAGTCTGTGGACCTTCATAGTGTTGATGAAACACAACAATTGCATCGGCATTGAACACAATAAGCACCATGTGGACTTTTCTCCATGGGTGAAATGTATTAAACTGTCTACGCTTTGATCGTACACTGGAAGACTAGTAGTAGTTTCCGAATCATATTTGGAGGCATTCTGTAATCTTTGCACTTTCAGAGTGATGATGAGACACAAACATTGCATCGGCATTGAACACAATAAGCACCATGCGGACTTTTTTCCATGGGAGTAATGTCTTAATCTGTCTACGCTTTGATTGTACACTGGAAGACTAGTAGTAGTTTCTGAAGCACATCTGGATGCATTCTGTAATCTGTGGACCTTCAGAGTGTTGATGAAACACAAATATTGCATCGGCATTGAACCCAATAAGCACCATGCGGACTTTTCTCCATGGGAGTAATGTCTTAAACTGTCTACGCTTTGATCGTTCCCTGGAAGACTAGTAGTAGTTTCCGAAGTACATCTTGAGGCAGTCTGTATTCTGTGGACCTTCAGAGTGTTGATGAAACACAAAAATTGCATCGGCATAGAACACAATAAGCTCCAATTCGGACTCTTCTCCATGGGAGTAATGTCTTAAACTGTTTACGCTTTGATCGTACACTGGAAGACTAGTAGTAGTTTCCGAAGCACATCTGGAGGCATTCTGTAATCTATGGACCTTCAGAGTGTTGATGAAACACAAATATTGCATCGGCATTGAACACAATAAGGGCCATGCGGACTTCTCTCCATGGGAGTAATGTCTTAAACTGTCTACGTTTTTGGACGTACACTGGAAGACTGATAGTAGTTTCCGAAGCACATCTGGAAGCATTCTGTAATCTGTGAACCTTCAGAGTGTTAATGAAACACAAATATTGCATCGGCATTGAACACAATATTGGCCATGCGGACTTCTCCCCATGGGAGGAATGTCTTAAACTGTCTATGCTTTGATCGTGCACTGGACGACTAGTAGTAGTTTCTGAAGAACATCTGGAGGCATTCTGTAATCTGTGGACCTTCAGAGTGTTGATGAAACACAAAAATTGCATCCGCATTGAACACAATAAGCAGCATGCGGACTTTTCTCCATGGGAGTAATGTCTTAAACTGTCTACGCTTTGGTCGTACACTGGAAGACTAGTAGTAGTTTCCGAAGCACACTTGGAGGCATTCTGTAATCTGTGGACCTTCAGAGTGTTGATGAAACACAAAAATTGCATCCGCATTGAACACAATATGGACCATGCGGACTTTTCTCCATGGGAGTAAAGTCTTAAACTGTCTACGCTTTGGTCGTACACTGGAAGACTAGTAGTAGTTACCGAAGCACATCTGGAGGCATACTGTAATCTGTGGACCTTCATAGTGTTGATGAAACACAAAAATTGCATGGGCATTGAACACAATAAGCAACATGCGGATTTCTCTATATGGGAGTAATGTCTTAAACTGTGTACGCTTTGATCGTACAGTGGAAGACTAGTAGTAGTTTCCGAAGCACATCTGGATGCATTCTGTAATCTGTGGACATTCAGAGTGATGATGAAACACAAAAATTGCATCGGCATTGAACACATTAAGCACAATGTGGACTTTTCTCCATGGGAATAATGTCTTAAACTGTCTACGCTTTGGTCGTACACTGGAAGACTAGTAGTAGTTTCCGAAGCACATTTGGACGCATTCTGTAATCTTTGCACCTTCAGAGTGATGATGAGACACAAACATTGCATCGGCATTGAACACAATAAGCACCATGCGGACTTTTCTCCATGGGAGTAATGTCTTAAAATGTCTACACTTTGATTGTACGCTGGAAGACTAGTAGTAGTTTCTGAAGCACATCTGGATGCATTCTGTAACCTGTGGACCTTCAGAGTGTTGATGAAACACAAATATTGCATCGGCATTGAACACAATAAGCACCATGCGGACTTTTCTCCATGGGAGTAATGTCTTAAACTGTCTACGCTTTGGTCGTACACTGGAAGACTAGTAGTAGTTTCCGAAGCACATTTGGAGGCATTCTGTAATCTTTGCACCTTCAGAGTGATGATGAGACACAAACATTGCATCGGCATTAAACACAATAAGCACCATGCGGACTTTTCGCCATGGGAGTAATGTCTTAAAATGTCTACGCTTTGATTGTACACTGGAAGACTAGTAGTAGTTTCTGAAGCACATCTGGATGCATTCTGTATCCTGTGGACCTTCAGAGTGTTGATGAAACACAAATATTGCATCGGCATTGAACCCAATAAGCACCATGCGGACTTTTCTCCATGGGAGTAATGTCTTAAACTGTCTACGCTTTGATCGTTCCCTGGAAGACTAGTAGTAGTTTCCGAAGCACATCTGGAGGCAATCTGTATTCTGTGGACCTTCAGAGTGTTGATGAAACACAAAAATTGCGTCGGCATAGAACACAATAAGCTCCATGCGTACTCTTCTCCATGGGAGTAATGTCTTAAACTTTCTACGATTTGATCGTACACTGTAAGACTAGTAGTAGTTTCCGAAGCACAGAGGGAGGCATTCAGTTATCTGTGGACCTTCAGAGTGTTGATGAAACACAAAAATTGCACCCGCATTGAACACAATAAGCAGCATGCGGACTTTTCTCCATGGGAGTAATGTCTTCAAATGTCTCCGCTTTGATCGTACACTGGAAGATAGTAGTAGTTTCCGAAGCACATCTGGATGCATTCTGTAATCTGTGGACCTTCAGAGTGATGATGAAACACAAATATTGCATCGGCATTGAACACAATAAGCACCTTGCGGACTTTTCTCCATGGGAGTAATGTCTTAAACTGTCTCCGCATTGATCGGACACTGGAAGGCTAGTAGTAGTTTCCGAAGCACATCTGGATGCATTCTGTAATCCGTGGACATTCAGAGTGTTGATGAAACACAAATATTGCATCAGCATTGAACACAATAAGGGCCATGCGGACTTTTCTCTTTGTTAGTAATGTCTTAAACTGTCTACGTCTTTGGTCGTACACTGAAAGACTATTAGTAGTTTCCGAAGCACTTCTGGAGGCAGTCTGTAATCTGTGGACCTTCAGAGTGTTAATGAAACACAAATATTGCATCGGCATTGAACACAATAATGGCCATGCGGACTTCTCCCCATGGGAGTAATGTCTTAAACTGTCTACGCTTTGATCGTACACTGGAAGACTAGTGGTAGTTTCCGAAGCACATCTGGACCATTCTGTAATCTGTGAACCTTCAAAGTGTTGATGAAACACAAAAATTGAATCGGCATTGAACACAATAAGCACCATACGGATTTCACTCCATGGGACTAATGTTTTAAACTGTCTACGCTTCGATCGTACACTGGAAGACTAGTAGTAGTTTCCCAAGCACATCTGGAGGCATTCTGTAATCTGTGGACCTTCAGAGTGTTGATGAAACACAAAAATTGCATTGGCATTCAACACAATAAGCACCATGCGGACTTTTCACCATGGGAGTAATGTCTTAAACTGTCTACGCCTTGATCGGACACTGTAAGGCTAGTAGTAGTTTCCGAAGCACATCTGGATGCATTCTGAAATCTGTGGACATTTAGAGTGTTAATGAAACACAAAAATTGCATCCGAATTGAACACAATAAGCACCATGCGGACTTTTCTCCATGGGAGTAATGTCTTAAACTGTCCACGCCTTGATCGTACACAGGAAGACTAGTAGTAGTCTCCGTAGCACATCTGGAGGCATTCTGTAATCTGTGGACCTTCAGAGTGTGATGAAACCCAAAAATTGCATCGGCATTGAACACAATAAGAACCATGTGGACTTTTCTCCATGGGAGTAATGCCTTAAACTGTCTACGCTTTGATCGTACACCGGAAGACTAGCAGTAGTTTCCGAAAAACACATCTGGAAGCATTCTGCAATCTTTGGAACTTCAGAGTGTTGATGAAACACAAAAATTGCATCGGCATTGAACACATTAAGTACCATGCGGACTTTTCTCTTTGGGAGTAATGTCTTAAACTGTCTAAGCTTTGATCGTACACTGCAAGATTTGCAGTAATTTCCGAAGCATATTTGGAAGCATTCTGTAGTCTGTGGACCTTCAGAGTGTTGATGAAACACAAAAATTGCATCGGCATTGAACACAATAAGCACCATGTGGACTTTTCTCCATGGGAGTAATGTCTTAAAATGTCTACGCTTTGATTGTACACTGGAAGACTATTGGTAGTTTCTGAAGCAGATCTGGATGCATTCTGTAATCTGTGGACCTTCAGAGTGTTGATGAAACACAAATATTGCATCGGCATTAAACCCAATAAGCACCATGCGGACTTTTCTCCATGGGAGTAATGTCTTAAACTGTCTACGCTTTATCGTTCCCTGGAAGACTAGCAGTAAATTCCGAAGCACATCTGGAAGAATTCTGTAATCTGTGGATCTTCAGAGAGTTGGTGAAACACAAAAATTGCATCGGCATTGAACACAATAAGAACCATGCGGACTTTTCTCCATGGAAATAATGTCTTAAACTTTCTACGCTTTGATCGTACACTGTAAGACTAGTAGTAGTTTCCGAAGCACATCTGGAGGCATTCTGTTATCTGTGTACCTTCAGAGTGTTGATGAAACACAAAAATTGCATCCGCATTGAACACAATAAGCACCATGCGGACTTTTCTCCATGGGAGTAATGTCTTCAACTGTCTCCGCTTTGATCGTACACTGGAAGATAGTAGTAGTTTCCGAAGCACATCTGGATGCATTCTGTAATCTGTGGACCTTCAGAGTGTTGATGAAACACAAAAATTGCATCGGCATTGAACACAATAAGCACCTTGCGGACTTTTCTCCATGGGAGTAATGTCTTAAACTGTCTCCGCTTTGATCGTATCCTGGAAGATAGTACTAGTTTCCGAAGCACATCTGGAGGCATTCTGTAATCTGATGACCTTCAGAGAGTTGATGAAACACAAAAATTGCTTCGGCATTGAACACAATAAGCACCATGCTGACGTTTCTCCATGGGAGTAATGTCTCAAACTGTCTACGCTTTGATCGTTCCCTGGAAGACTAGTAGTAGTTTCCGAAGCACATCTGGAGGCACTCTGTAATCTGTGGACCTTCAGAGTGTTGATAAAACACAAAAATTGCATCGGCATAGAACACAATAAGCTCCATGCGGACTTTTATCCATGGGAGTAATGTCTTAAACTGTCTACGCTTTGATCGTACACTGGAAGACTAGTAGTAGTTTCCGAAGCACATTTGGAGGCATTCTGTAATCTTTGCACCTTCAGAGTGTTGATGAAACACAAAAGTTGCATCAGCATTGAACAAAATAAGCACCATGCGGACTTTTCTCATTTGGAGTAATGTCTCAAACTGTCTACGGTTTGATCGTACACTGGAAGACTAGTAGTAGTTTCCGAAGCACATTTGGAGGCATTCTGTAATCTTTGCACCTTCAGAGTGTTGATGAAACACAAAAGTTGCATCGGCATTGAACAAAATAAGCACCATGCGGACTTATCTCATTGGGAGTAATGTCTTAAACTGTCTACGGTTTGATCGTACACTGGAAGACTAGCAGTAGTTTCCGAAGCACATCTGGAAGCATTCTGTAATCTGTGGACCTACAGAGTGATGATGAAACACAAAATTTGGCATCGACATTGAACACAATAAGAACCATGTATACATTTCTCCATGGGAGTAATGTCTTAAACTGTCTACGCTTTGGTCGTACACTCGAAGACTAGTAGTAGTTTCCGAAGCACATCTTGATGCATTCTGTAATCTGTGGACATTCAGAGTGTTGATGAAATACAAAAATTGCATCGGAATTGAACACAATATGCACCATGCGGACTTTTCTCCATGGGAGTCGTGTCTTAAACTTTCTACGCATTGATCGTACACTGGAAGACTGGTAGTAGTTTCCAAAGCACAGTTGGAAGCATTCTGTAATCTGTCGACCTTCAGAGTGTTGATGAAACACAAAAATTGCATCGGCATTGAACACAATAAGCACCATGCGGACATTTCTCCATGGGAGTAATGTCTTAAACTGTCTACGCTTTGGTCGTACACTCGAAGACTAGTAGTAGTTTCCGAAGCATATCTGGAGGCATTCTGTAATCTGTGGACCTTCAGAGTGTTGATGAAACAAAAATTTGGATCGGCATTGAACACAATATGGGCCATGCGGACTTCTCCCCATGGGAGTAATGTCTTAAACTGTCTACGCTTTGATCGTACACTGGAAGACTAGTAGTAGTTTCCGAAGCACATCTGGACCATTCTGTAATCTGTGAACCTTCAAAGTGTTGATGAAACACAAAAATTGCATCGCCATTGAACACAATATGGACCATGCGGACTTTTCTCCATGGGAGTAAAGTCTTAAACTGTCTACGCTTTGGTCCTACACTGGAAGACTAGTAGTAGTTTCCGAAGCACATCTGGAGGCATACTGTAATCTGTAGACTTTCATAGCGTTGATGAAACACAAAAATTGCATCGGCATTGAACACAATAAGCACCATGCGGATTTCTCTATATGGGACTAATGTCTTAAACTGTCTACGCTTCGATCGTACACTGGAAGACTAGTAGTAGTTTCCGAAGCACATCTATAGGCATTCTGTAATCTGTGGACCTTCAGAGTGTTGATGAAACACATAAATTGCATTAGCATTGAATACAATAAGCACCATGCGGACTTTTCACCATGTGGGTTATGTCTTAAACTGTCTACGCTTTGATCGGACACTGGAAGGCTAGTAGTAGTTTCCGAAGCACATGTGGATGCATTCTGTAATCTGTGGATATTCAGAGTGTTGATGAAACACAAAAATTGCATCCGAACTGAACACAATAAGCACCATGCGGACTTTTCTCCATGGGAGTAATGTCTTAAACTGTCCACGCTATGATCATACACAGGAAGACTAGTAGTAGTCTCCGTAGCACATCTGGAGGCATTCTGTAATCTGTGGACCTTCAGAGTGTTGATGAAACCCAAAAATTGCATCGGCATTGAACACAATAAGCACCATGTGGACTTTTCTCCATGGGAGTAATGTCTTAAACTGTCTACGCTTTGATCGTACACCGGAAGACTAGCAGTAGTTTCCGAAACACATCAGAGGCATTCTGCAATCTGTGGAACTTCAGAGTGTTGATGAAACACAAAAATTGCACCGGCATTGAACACATTAAGCACCATGCGGACTTTTCTCTTTGGGAGTAATGTCTTAAACTGTCTACGCTTTGATCGTACACTGCAAGATTAGCAGTAATTTCCGAAGCATATTTGGAAGCATTCTGTAATCTGTGGACCTTCAGAGTGTTGATGAAACACTAAATTGCATCGGCATTGAACACAATAAGCACCATGTGGACTTTTCTCCATGGGAGTAATGTCTTAAAATGTCTACGCTTTGACTGTACACTGGAAAACTAGTAGTAGTTTTTGAAGCACATCTGGATGCATTCTGAAATCTGTGGAGCTTCAGAGTGTTGATGAAACACAAATATTGCATCGGCATTAAACCCAATTAGCACCATGCGGACTTTTCTCCATGGGAGTAATGTCTTAAACTGTCTACGCTTTCATCGTTCCCTGGAAGACTAGCAGTAAATTCCGAAGCACATCTGGAAGAATTCTGTAATCTGTGGACCTTCAGAGTGTTGGTGAAACACAAAAATTGCATCGGCATTGAACACAATAAAGACCATGCGGACTTTTCTCCATGGGAATAATGTCTTAAAGTGTCTACGCTTTGGACGTACACTGGAAGACTAGTAGTAGTTTCCGAGGCACATCTGGTGGCAGTCTGTAATCTGTGGACCTTCAGAGTGTTGATGAAACACAAAAATTGCATCGGCATAGAACACAATAAGCTCCATGCGGACTTTTCTCCATGGGAGTAATGTCTTAAACTGTCTACGCTATGATCGTACACTGGAAGACTAGTAGTAGTTTCCGAAGCACATTTGGAGGCATTCTGTAATCTTTCCACCTTCTGAGTGTTGATGAGACACAAACATTGCATCGGCATTAAACCCAATAAGCACCATGCGGACTTTTCTCCATGGGAGTAATGTCTTAAACTGTCTACGCCTTGATCGTTCCCTGGAAGACTAATAGTAGTTTCCGAAGCACATCTGGAGGCAGTCTGTATTCTGTGGACCTTCAGAGTGTTGATGAAACACAAAAATTGCATCGGCATTGAACACAATAAGCACCATTCGGACATTTCTCCATGGCAGTAATGTCTTAAACTGTCTGCGCTTTGATCGTACATTGGAAGACTAGTAGTAGTTTCCGAAGCACATCTGCATGCATTCTGTAACCTGTGGACCTTCAGAGTGTTGATGAAACACAAAAATTGCATCGGCATTGAATAAAATAAGCACCATGCGGACTTTTCTCCATGGAAGTTATGTCTTAATCTGTCTACGCTTTGGTCGTACACTCGAAGACTAGTAGTAGTTTCCAAAGCACATCTGGATGCATTCGGTAATCTGTGGACCTTCAGAGTGTTGATGAAATATAAAAATTGCATCGGAATTGAACACAATATGCACCATGCGGACTTTTCTCCATGGGTGTCGTGTCTTAAACTGTCTACGCATAGATCTTACACTGGAAGACTGGTAGTAGTTTCTGAAGCACATCTGGATGCAACTGTAATCTGTGGACCTTCAGAGTGTTGATGAAAGACAAAAATTGCATCGGCATTGAACACAATAAGTACCATGTGGACTTTTCTCCATGGGAGTAATGTCTTAAACTGTCTACGCTTTGGTCTTACACTGGAAGACTAGTAGTAGTTTCCGAAGCACATCTGGAGGCATTCTGTAATCTGTGGACCTTCAGAGTGTTGATGAAACACAAAAATTGCATCGGCATTCAACACATAAGCACCATGCGGACTTTTCTCCATGGGAGTAATGTCTTAAACTGTCTACGCTTTGATCGTTCCCTGGAAGATTAGTAGTAGTTTCGGAAGCACATCTGGAGGCAGTCTGTATTCTGTGAACCTTCAGAGTGTTGATGAAACACAAAAATTGAGTCCGCATAGAACACAATAAGCTCCATGCAGACTTTTCTCCATGGGTGTAATGTCTTAAACAGTCTACGCTTTGATCGTATACTGGAAGACCAGTTGTAGTTTCCGAAGCGCATCTGGAGGCATTCTGTAATCTGTGGACCATCAGAGTGTTGATCAAAGACAGAAATTGCATCGGCATTGAATACAACAGTCACCATACGCACTTTCCAACATGGGCATAAGGTCTCAAACAGTCTGCGCTTTGACCGTTCCCTGGAAGACCAGTAAGAGTTTCCGATGAACATCTGGAGGAATTCTGTAATCTGTGGACCTTCCAAGTGTTGATGAAACACAGAAAATGCATCTGGATTGAATTCAACAGTCACCATGCGCACTTTCCTACGTGGGAGTAATGTCTCAAATTGTCTACGCTTTGATCGTTCCCTGGAAGACGAGTAGTCGTTTCCGATGCACATCTGGAGGCATTCTGTAATCTTTAGACTATCAGAGTGTTGATGAAACACAGAAATTGCATCGGGATTGTATACAACAGTCACTATGCGCACTTTCCAACATGGGAGTAATGTCTCAAACAGTCTACGCTTTGATCGTTCCCTGGAAGGCCAGTAGTAGTGTCCGATGCACATCTGAAGGCACTCTGTAATCTGTGGACTATCAGAATGTTGATGAAAGACAGAAATTGCATCGGGATTGAATACAACAGTCACCATGCACATTTTCCGACATGGGAGTAATGTCTCAAACAGTCTACGCTTTGATCGTTCCCTGGAAGACCAGTAGTAGTTTCCGATGTACATCTGGAGACATTCTGTAAGCTGTGGACCTTCAAAGTGTTGATAAAAGACAGAAGTTGCATCGGGATTGAATACAACAGTCGCCATGCGCACTTTCCTCCATGAGAGTAAAGTCTCAAACAGTCTACGCTTTGATCGTTCCCTGGAAGACCAGTACTAGTTTCCGATGCACATCTGGAGGCATTCTGTAATCTGTGGACTATCAGAGTTTTGATGAAACACAGAAATAGTATCGGGAGTGAATACAACAGTCACCATGCGCACTTTCCTCCATGGGAGTAATGTCTCAAACAGTCTACGCTTTGATCGTTAACTGGAATACCAGTAGTAGTGTCCGATGCACATCTGAAGGCACTCTGTAATCTGTGGACTTTCAAAGTGTTGATGAAACACAAAAATTGCATCGGGATTGTATACAACAGTCACCATGCAGGCTTTTCTCCATGGGAGTAATGTCTCAAACTGTCTACGCTTTGATCGTTCCCTGGAAGACCAGTTGTAGTTTCCGATGCCCATCAGGAGTCATTCTGTTATCTGTGGACAATCAGAGTGTTGATTAAACACAGAAATAGCATCGGGAATGAATACAACAGGCACCATGCGGGCTTTTCTCCACGGGAGTAATGTCTCAAACTGTCTACGCTTTGATCGTTCCCTGGAAGACCAGTAGTAGTTTCCGATGCACATTTGGAGGCATTCTGTATTCTGTGGATTATCAGAGTGTTTATAAAACACAGAAATTGCATCGGGATTGAATACAACAGTCACCATGCGCACATTCCTCCATGGGAGTAATGTCTCAAACTGTCTACGATTTGATCGTTCCCTGGAAGACCAGTAGTAGTTTAGGATGCACATCTGGAGGCATTCTGTAATCTGTGGAGTACCAGAGTGTTGATGAAACACAGAAATTGCATCTGGATTGAATACAACAGTCACCATGCACATTTTCCAACATGGGAGTAATGTCTCAAACAGTCTACGCCTTGATCGTTCCCTGGAAGACCAGTAGTAGTTTCCGATGTACATCTGGAGGCATTCTGTAAGCTGTGGACCTTCAAAGTGTTGACGAAACACAGAAATTGCATCGGGATGGAATACAACAGTCACCATGCGCTCTTTTCTCCATGGGAGTAATGTCTCAAACAGTCTACACTTTGGTCGTTTCCTAGAAGACCAGTAGTAGTTTCTGATGCACATCTGGAAGCATTCTGTAATCTGTGGACCTTCAAAGTGTTGACGAGACACAGAAATTGCGTCGGGATGGAATACAACAGTCTCCATGCGCACTTTCCTCCATGGGAGTAATGTCCCAAAGAGTCTACGCCTTGATCGTTCCCTGGAAGACCAGTAGTAGTTTAGGATGCACATCTGGAGGCATTCTGTAATCTGTGGACTATCAGAGTGTTGATGAAACACAGCAATTGCATCGGGATTGAATACAACAGTCACTATGCGCACATTCCTAAATGGGAGTAATGTCTCAAACAGTCAACGCTTTGATCGATCCCTGGAAGTCCAGTAGTAGTTTCCGATGCACATGTGGAGGCAGTCGGTAATCTGTGGACTATCAGAATGTTGATGAAAGACAGAAATTGCATCGGGATTGAATACAACAGTCACCATGCACATTTTCCAAAATGGGAGTAATGTCTCAAACAGTCTACGCTTTGATCGTTCCCTGGAAGACCAGTAGTAGTTTCCGATGTACATCTGGAGGCATTCTGTAAGCTGTGGACCCTCAAAGTGTTGATAAAAGACAGAAGTTGCATCGGGATTGAATACAACAGTCACCATGCGCACTTTCCTCCATGAGAGTAAAGTCTCAAACAGTCTACGCTTTGATCGTTCCCTGGAAGACCAGTATCAGTTTCCGATGCACATCTGGAGGCATTCTGTAATCTGTGGACTATCAGAGTGTTGATGAAACACAGAAATTGTATCGGGAGTGAATACAACAGTCACCATGCGCACTTTCCTCCATGGGAGTAATGTCTCAATCAGTCTACGCTTTGATCGTTCCCTGGAAGACCAGTAGTAGTGTCCGATGCACATCTGAAGGCACTCTGTAATCTGTGGACTTTCAAAGTGTTGATGAAACAGAAAAATTGCATCGGGATTGTGTACAACAGTCACCATGCAGGCTTTTCTCCATTAGAGTAATGTCTCAAACTGTCTACGATTTGATCGTTCCCTGAAAGACCAATAGTAGTTTCCGATGTACATCTGGAGGCGTTATGTAAGCTGTGGACCTTCAAAGTTTTGATAAAACACAGAAGTTGCATAGGGATGGAATACAACAGTCACCATGCGCACTTTCCTAAATGATAGTAATGTCCCAAACAGTCTACGCTTTGATCGTTCCCTGGAAGATCAGTAGAAGTTTCCGATGCACATCTGGAAGCATTCTGTAATCTGTGGACATTAATAGTGTTGATGAAACACAGAAATTGCATCGGGATTGAATACAACAGTCACCATGCAGGCTTTTCTCCCGGTGAGTAATGTGTCAAACTGTCTACGCTTTAATCGTTCCATGGAAGACCAATTTTAGTATCCGATGCCCATCTGGAGTCATTCTGTAATCTGTGGACTATCAGAGTCTTGATGAAACACAGAAATTGCATCGGGATTGAATACTACAGTCACCATGCGCACATTCCTCCATGGGAGTAATGTCTCAAACAGTCTACGCTTTGATCGTTCCGTGGAAGACCAGTAGTAGTTTCCGATGCACATCTGGAGGCATTCTGTAATATTTGGACCTTCAAAGTTTGGATGAAACACAGAAATTGCATCGGGATGGAATACAAAAGTCACCATGCGCACTTTTCTCCATGGGAGTAATCTCTCAAACAGTCTACAATTTGATCGTTTCCTGGAAGACCAGTAGTAGTTTCTGATACAGATCTGGAGGCATTCTGTAATCTGTGGACTTTCAAAGTGTTGATGAAACACAGAAATTGCATCGGGATTGTAAACAACTGGCACCATGCAGGCTTTACTCCATAGGAGTAATGTCTCAAACTGTCTACGCTTTGATCGTTCCCTGGAAGACCAGTAGTAGTTTCCGAAGCCCATCTGCAGTCATTCTGTAATCTGTGGACAATCAGAGTGTTGAATAAACACAGTAATTGCATCGTGATAGAATACAACAGGCACCATGCGGGCTTTTCTCCACAGGAGTAATGTCTCAAACTGTCTATGCTTTGAGCGTTCCCTGGAAGACCAGTAGTAGTTTCCTATGCACATTTGGAGGCATTCTGTAATCTGTGGACTTTCAAAGTGTTGATGAAAAAACAGAAACTGCATCGGTATTGTATACAACAGGCACCATGCAGGCTTTTCTCCATGGGAGTAATGTCTCAAACTGTCTACGCTTTGATCGTTCCCTGGAAGACCAGTAGTAGTTTCCGATGCACATTTGGAGGCATTCTGTATTCTGTGGATTATCAGAGTGTTTATAAAACACGGATATTGCATCGGGATTGAATACAACAGTCACCATGCGTACATTCCTCCATGGGAGTAATGTCTCAAACTGTCTACGATTTGATCGTTCCCTGGAAGACCAGTAGTAGTTTCCGACGCACATTTGGAGGCATTCTGTAATGTGTTGACTTTCAGAGTGTTGACGAAACACAGAAATTGCATCCGGATTGAATACAACAGGCACCATGAGCACTTTCCTCTATGGGAGTAATGTCTCAAACTGTCTACGCTTTCAGTGTTCCCTGGAAGACCAGTAGTAGTTTAGGATGCACGTCTGGAGGCAACCTTCAGAGTGTTGATGAAACACAGAAATTGCTTCGGGATTGAATACAACAGTCACCATGCGCACTTTCCTCCACGTGAGAAATGTCTCAAAAAGTCTACGCTTTCATCGTTCCCTGGAAGACCAATAGTAGTTTCCGATGCACATTTGGAGGCATTCTGTAATCTGTGGACCATCAGAGTGTTGATGAAAGACAGAAATTGCATCGGCATTGAATACAACAGTCACCATACGCACTTTCCAACATGGGCATAAGATCTCAAAAAGTCTACGCTTTGACCGTTCCCTGGAAGACCAGTAAGAGTTTCCGATGAACATGTGGAGGAATTCTGTAATCTGTGGACCTTCCAAGTGTTGATGAAACACAGAAAATGCATCTGGATTGAATACAACAGTCACCATGCGCACTTTCCTACGTGGGAGTAATGTCTCAAATTGTCTACGCTTTGATCGTTCCCTGGAAGACGAGTAGTAGTTTCCGATGCACATCTGGAGGCATTCTGTAATCTTTAGACTATCAGAGTGTTGATGAAACACAGAAATTGCATCGGGATTGTATACAACAGTCACTATGCGCACTTTCCAACATGGGAGTAATGTCTCAAACAGTCTACGCTTTTATCGTTCCCTGGAAGACCAGTAGTAGTGTCCGATGCACATCTGAAGGCACTCTGTAAACTATGGACTATCAGAATGTTGATGAAAGACAGAAATTGCATCGGGATTGAATACAACAGTCACCATGCACATTTTCCGACATGGGAGTAATGTCTCAAACAGTCTACGCTTTGATCGTTCCCTGGAAGACCAGTAGTAGTTTCCGATGTACATCTGGTGACATTCTGTAAGCTGTGGACCTTCAAAGTGTTGATAAAAGACAGAAGTTGCATCGGGATTGAATACAACAGTCGCCATGCGCACTTTCCTCCATGAGAGTAAAGTCTCAAACAGTCTACGCTTTGATCGTTCCCTGGAAGACCAGTATTAGTTTCCGATGCACATCTGGAGGCATTCTGTAATCTGTGGACTATCAGAGTTTTGATGAAACACAGAAATTGTATCGGGAGTGAATACAACAGTCACCATGCGCAATTTCCTCCATGGGAGTAATGTCTCAAACAGTCTACGCTTTGATCGTTCCCTGGAAGACCAGTAGTAGTGTCCGATGCACATCTGAAGGCACTCTGTAATCTGTGGACTTTCAAAGTGTTGATGAACACAAAAATTGCATCGGGATTGTATACAACAGTCACCATGCAGGCTTTTCTCCATGGGAGTAATGTCTCAAACTGTCTACGCTTTGATCGTTCCCTGGAAGACCAATTGTAGTTTCCCATGTACATCTGGAGGCATTCTGTAAGCTGTGGACCTTCAAAGTGTTGATAAAACACAGAAGTTGCATAGGGATGGAATACAACAGTCACCATGCGCACTTTCCTAAATGATAGTAATGTCCCAAACAGTCTACGCTTTGATCGTTCCCTGGAAGACCAGTAGAAGTTTCCGATGCACATCTGGAAGCAGTCTGTAATCTGTGGACATTAATAGTGTTGATGAAACACAGAAATTGCATCGGGATTGAATACAACAGTCACCATTCGCACTTTCCTCCATGTGAGTAATGTATAAAACAGTCTACGCTTTGATCGTTCCCTGGAAGACCAGTAGTAGTTTCCGATGCACATCTGGAGGCATTCTGTAATCTGTGGACTATCAGAGTCTTGATTAAACACAGATATAGCATCGGGAATGAATATAACAGGCACCATGGGGGCTTACCTCCGCGGGAGTAATGTCTCAAACTGTCTACGCTGTGATCGTTCCCTGGAAGACCAGTAGTAGTTTCCGATGCACATTTGGAGGCATTCTGTATTCTGTGGATTATCAGAGTGTTTATAAAACACAGAAATTGCATCAGGATTGAATACAACAGTCACCATGCGCACATTCCTCCATGGGAGTAATGTCTCAAACTGTCTACGATTTGATCGTTCCCTGGAAGACCAGTAGTAGTTTCCGATGCACATTTGGAGGCATTCTGTATTCTGTGGATTATCAGAGTGTTTATAAAACACAGAAATTGCATCGGGATTGAATACAACAGTCACCATGCGCACATTCCTCCATTGGAGTAATGTCTCAAACAGTCTACGCTTTGATCGATCCCTGGAAGACCAGTAGTAGTTTCCGATGCACATCTGGAGGCATTCGGTAATCTGTGGACTATCAGAATGTTGATGAAAGACAGAGATTGCGTCGGGATTGAATACAACAGTCACCATGCACATTTTCCAACATGGGAGTAATGTCTCAAACAGTCTACGCTTTGATCGTTCCCTGGAAGACCAGTAGTAGTGTCCGATGCACATCTGAAGGCACTCTGTAATCTGTGGACTTTCAAAGTGTTGATGAAACAAAAAAATTGCATCGGGATTGTATACAACAGTCACCATGCAGGCTTTTCTCCATGGGAGTAATGTCTCAAACTGTCTACGCTTTGATCGTTCCCTGGAAGACCAGTAGTAGTTTAGGATGCACATCTGGAGGCATTCTGTAATCTGTGGAGTACCAGAGTGTTGATGAAACACAGAAATTGCATCTGGATTGAATACAACAGTCACCATGCGCACTTTCCTAAATGATAGTAATGTCCCAAACAGTCTACGCTTTGATCGTTCCCTGGAAGACCAGTAGAAGTTTCCGATGCACATCTCGAAGCAGACTGTAATCTGTGGACATTAATAGTGTTGATGAAACACAGAAATTGCATCGGGATTGAATACATCAGTCACCATGCGCACTTTCCTCCATGTGAGTAATGTATAAAACAGTCTACGCTTTGATCGTTCCCTGGAAGACCAGTAGTAGTTTCCGATGCACATCTGGAGGCATTCTGTAATCTGTGGACCATCAGAGTCTTGATTAAACACAGATATAGCATCGGGAATGAATATAACAGGCATCATGCGGGCTTACCTCCGCGGGAGTAATGTCTCAAACTGTCTACGCTTTGATCGTTCCCTGGAAGACCAGTAGTAGTTTCCGATGCACATTTGGAGGCATTCTGTATTCTGTGGATTATCAGAGTGTTTATAAAACACAGAAATTGCATCAGGATTGAATACAACAGTCACCATGCGCACATTCCTCCATGGGAGTAATGTCTCAAACTGTCTACGATTTGATCGTTCACTGGTAGACCAGTAGTAGTTTCCGATGCACATCTCGTGGCATTCTGTAATCTGTTTACTATCAGAGTGTTGAAGAATCTCAGAAATTGCATCGGGATTGAATACAACAGTAACCATGCGCACTTTCCTCCATGAGAGTAAAGTCTCAAACAGTCTACGCTTTGATCGTTCCCTGGAAGACCAGTATTAGTTTCCGAGGCACATCTGGAGGCATTCTGTAAGCTGTGGACCTTCAAAGTGTTGATAAAAGACAGAAGTTGCATCGGGATTGAATACAACAGTCACCATGCGCACTTTCCTCCATGAGAGTAAAGTCTCAAACAGTCTACGCTTTGATCGTTCCCTGGAAGACCAGTATTAGTTTCCGAGGCACATCTGGAGGCATTCTGTAATCTGTGGACTATCAGAGTGTTGATGAAACACAGAAATTGTATCGGGAGTGAATACAACAGTCACCATGCGCACTTTCCTCCATGGGAGTAATGTCTCAAACAGTCTACGCTTTGATCGTTCCCTGGAAGACCAGTGGTAGTGTCGGATGCACATCTGAAGGCACTCTGTAATCTGTGGACTTTCAAAATGTTGATGAAACACAAAAATTGCATCGGGATTGTATACAACAGTCACCATGCAGGCTTTTCTCCATGGGAGCAATGTCTCAAACTGTCTGCGCTTTGATCGTTCCCTGGAAGACCAATAGTAGTTTCCGATGTACATCTGGAGGCATTCTGTAAGCTGTGGACCTTCAAAGTTTTGATAAAACACAGAAGTTGCATAGGGATGGAATACAACAGTCACCATGCGCACTTTCCTAAATGACAGTAATGTCCCAAACAGTCTACGCTTTGATCGTTCCCTGGAAGATCAGTAGAAGTTTCCGATGCACATCTGGAAGCATTCTGTAATCTGTGGACATTAATAGTGTTGATGAAACACAGAAATTGCATCGGGATTGAATACAACAGTCACCATGCAGGCTTTTCTCCCTGTGAGTAATGTCTCAAACTGTCTACGCTTTAATCGTTCCATGGAAGACCAGTTGTAGTTTCCGATGCCCATCTGGAGTCATTCTGTAATCTGTGGACTATCAGAGTCTTGATGAAACACAGAAATTGCATCGAGATTGTATACAACAGGCACCATGCAAGGCTTTTCTCCCTGTGAGTAATGTGTCAAACTGTCTACGCTTTAATCGTTCCCTGGAAGACCAGTATTAGTTTCCGATGCACATCTGGAGGCATTCTGTAATCTGTGGACTATCAGAGTGTTGATGAAACACAGAAATTGTATCGGGATTGAATACAACAGTCACCATGCGCACATTCCTCCATGGGAGTAATGTCTCAAACTGTCTACGCTTTGATCGTTCCCTGGAAGACCAGTAGTAGTTTCCGACGCACATTTGGAGGCATTCTGTAATGTGTTGACTTTCTGAGTGTTGACGAAACACAGAAATTGCATCCGGATTGAATACAACAGGCACCATGCGCACTTTCCTCTATGGGAGTAATGTCTCAAACTGTCTACGCTTTCAGTGTTCCCTGGAAGACCAGTAGTAGTTTAGGATGCACGTCTGGAGGCAACCTTCAGAGTGTTGATGAAACACAGAAATTGCTTCGGGATTGAATACAACAGTCACCATGCGCACTTTCCTCCACGTGAGAAATGTCTCAAAAAGTCTACGCTTTCATCGTTCCCTGGAAGACCAATAGTAGTTTCCGATGCACATTTGGAGACATTCTGTAATCTGTGGACCATCAGAGTGTTGATGAAAGACAGAAATTGCATCGGCATAGAATACAACAGTCACCATACGCACTTTCCAACATGGGCATAAGGTCTCAAACAGGCTACGCTTTTACCGTTCCCTGGAAGACCAGTAAGAGTTTCCGATGAACATCTGGAGGAATTCTGTATTCTGTGGACCTTCCAAGTGTTGATGAAACACAGAAAATGCATCTGGATTGAATACAACAGTCACCATGCGCACTTTCCTACGTGGGAGTAATGTCTCAAATTGTCTACGCTTTGATCGTTCCCTGGAAGACGAGTAGTAATTTCCGATGCACATCTGGAGGCATTCTGTAATCTTTAGACTATCAGAGTGTTGATGAAACACAGAAATTGCATCGGGATTGTATACAACAGTCACTATGCGCACTTTCCAACATGGGGGCAATGTCTCAAACAGTCTACGCTTTGATCGTTCCCTGGAAGACCAGTAGTAGTGTCCGATGCACATCTGAAGGCACTCTGTAATCTGTGGACTTTTAGAATGTTGATGAAAGACAGAAATTGCATCGGTATTGAATACAACAGTCGCCATGCGCACTTTCCTCCATGAGAGTAAAGTCTCAAACAGTCTACGCTTTGATCGTTCCCTGGATGACCAGTATTAGTTTCCGTTGCACATCTGGATGCATTCTGTAATCTGTGGACTATCAGAGTTTTGATGAAACACAGAAATTGTATCGGGAGTGAATACAACAGTCACCATGCGCACTTTCTTCCATGAGAGTAATGTCTCAAACAGTCTACGCCTTGATCGTTCCCTGGAAGACCAGTAGTAGTTTAGGATGCACATCTGGAGGCATTCTATAATCTGTGGAGTACCAGAGTGTTGATGAAACACAGAAATTGCATCTGGATTGAATACAACAGTCATTATGCACATTTTCCAACATGGGAGTAATGTCTCAAACAGTCTACGCCTTGATCGTTCCCTGGATGACCAGTAGTAGTTTCCGATGTACATCTGGAGGCATTCTGTAAGCTGTGGACCTTCAAAGTGTTGATAAAACACAGAAGTTGCTTAGGGATGGAATACAACAGTCACCATGCGCACTTTCCTAAATGATAGTAGTGTCCCAAACAGTCTACGCATTGATCGTTCCCTGGAAGACCAGTAGAAGTTTCCGATGCACATCTGGAAGCATTCTGTAATCTGTGGACATTAATAGTGTTGATGAAACACAGAAATTGCATCGGGATTGAATACAACAGTCACCATGCGCACTTTCCTCCATGTGAGTAATGTATAAAACAGTCTACGCTTTGATCGTTCCCTGGAAGACCAGTAGTAGTTACCGATGCACATCTGGGGGCATTCTGTAATCTGTGGACTATCAGAGTCTTGATTAAACACAGAAATAGCATCGGGAATGAATACAACAGGCACCATGCGGGCTTTTCTCCACGGGAGTAATGTCTCAAACTGTCTACGCTTTGATCATTCCCTGGAAGACCAGTAGTAGTTTCCGATGCACATTTGGAGGCATTCTGTATTCTGTGGATTATCAGAGTGTTTATAAAACACAGATATTGCATCGGGATTGAATACAACAGTCACCATGCGCACATTCCTCCCTGGGAGTAATGTCTCAAACTGTCTACGATTTGATCGTTCCCGGAAGACCAGTAGTAGTTTCCGATGCACATTTGGAGGCATTCTGTATTCTGTGGATTATCAGAGTGTTTATAAAACACAGAAATTGCATCGGGATTAAATACAACAGTAACCATGCGCACATTCCGCCATGGGAGTAATGTATCAAACAGTCTACGCTTTGATCGATCCCTTCAAGACCAGTAGTAGTTTCCGATGCACATCTGGAGGCATTCGGTAATCTGTGGACTATCAGATTGTTGATGAAAGACAGAAATTGCGTCGGGATTGAATACAACAGTCACCATGCATTTTTTCCAACATGGGAGTAATGTCTCAAACAGTCTACGCTTTGATCGTTCACTGGTAGACCAGTAGTAGTTTCCGATGCACATCTCGTGGCATTCTGTAATCTGTTTACTATCAGAGTGTTGAAGAATCTCAGAAATTGCATCGGGATTGATTACAACAGTAACCATGCGCACTTTCCTCCACGGGAGTAGTGTCCCAAACTGTCTACTTTTTGATCGTTCCCTGGAAGACCAGTAGTAGTTTAGGATGCACATCTGGAGGCATTCTGTAATCTGTGGAGTACCAGAGTGTTGATGAAACACAGAAATTGCATCTGGATTGAATACAACAGTCACCATGCACATTTTCCAACATGGGAGTAATGTCTCAAACAGTCTACGCCTTGATCGTTCCCTGGAAGACCAGTAGTAGTTTCCGATGTACATCTGGAGGCATTCTGTAAGCTGTGGACCTTCAAAGTGTTGACGAAACACAGAAATTGCATCGGGATAGAATACAACAGTCACCATGCGCACTTTTCTCCGTATGAGTAATGTTTCAAACAGTCTACACTTTGGTCGCTTCCTAGAAGACCAGTAGTAGTTTCCGATGCACATCTGGTGGCATTCTGTAATCTGTTTACTATCAGAGTGTTGATGAAACACAGAAATTGCATCGGGATTGAATACAACAGTCACCATGCGCACTTTCATCCATGAGAGTAATGTCTCAAACAGTCTACGCCTTGATCGTTCCCTGGAAGACCAGTAGTAGTTTAGGATGCACATCTGGAGGCATTCCATAATCTGTGGAGTACCAGAGTGTTGATGAAACACAGAAATTGCATCTGGATTGAATACAACAGTCACCATGCACATTTTCCAACATGGGAGTAATGTCTCAAACAGTCTACGCCTTGATCGTTCCCTGGAAGACCAGTAGTAGTTTCCGATGTACATCTGGAGGCATTCTGTAAGCTGTGGACCTTCAAAGTGTTGACGAAACACAGAAATTGCATCGGGATGGAATACAACAGTCACCATGCGCACTTTTCTCCATGGGAGTAATGTCTCAAACAGTCTACACTTTGGTCGTTTCCTAGAAGACCAGTAGTAGTTTCCGATGCACATCTGGAAGCATTCTGTAATCTGTGGACCTTCAAAGTGTTGACGAGACACAGAAATTGCGTCGGGATGGAATACAACAGTCTCCATGCGCACTTTCCTCCATGGGAGTAATGTCTCAAAGAGTTTACGCCTTGATCGTTCCCTGGAAGACCAGTAGTAGTTTAGGATGCACATCTGGAGGCATTCTGTAATCTGTGGACTATCAGAGTGTTGATGAAACACAGCTATTGCATCGGGATTGAATACAACAGTCACTATGCGCACATTCCTAAATGGGAGTAATGTCTCAAACAGTCTACGCTTTGATCGTTCCCTGGAAGACCAGTAGTAGTTTCCGATGTACATCTGGAGGCATTCTGTAAGCTGTGGACCTTCAAAGTGTTGATAAAAGACAGAAGTTGCATCGGGATTGAATACAACAGTCACCATGCGCACTTTCCTCCATGAGAGTAAAGTCTCAAACAGTCTACGATTTGATCGTTCCCTGGAAGACCAGTATTAGTTTCCGATGCACATCTGGAGGCATTCTGTAATCTGTGGACTATCAGAGTGTTGATGAAACACAGAAATTGTATCGGGAGTGAATACAACAGTCACCATGCGCACTTTCCTCCATGGGAGTAATGTCTCAAACAGTCTACGCTTTGATCGTTCCCTGGAAGACCAGTAGTAGTGTCCGATGCACATCTGAAGGCACTCTGTAATCTGTGGACTTTCAAAGTGTTGATGAAACACAAAAATTGCATCGGGATTGTATACAACAGTCACCATGCAGGCTTTTCTCCATGGGAGTAATGTCTCAAACTGTCTGCGCTTTGATCGTTCCCTGGAAGACCAATAGTAGTTTCCGATGTACATCTGGAGGCATTCTGTAAGCTGTGGACCTTCAAAGTTTTGATAAAACACAGAAGTTGCATTGGGATGGAATACAACAGTCACCATGCGCACTTTCCTAAATGATAGTAATGTCCCAAACAGTCTACGCTTTGATCGTTCCCTGGAAGATCAGTAGAAGTTTCCGATGCACATCTGGAAGCATTCTGTAATCTGTGGACATTAATAGTGTTGATGAAACACAGAAATTGCATCGGGATTGAATACAACAGTCACCATGCAGGCTTTTCTCCCTGTGAGTAATGTCTCAAACTGTCTACGCTTTAATCGTTCCATGGAAGACCAGTTGTAGTTTCCGATGCCCATCTGGAGTCATTCTGTAATCTGTGGACTATCAGAGTCTTGATGAAACACAGAAATTGCATCGAGATTGTATACAACAGGCTCCATGCAAGGCTTTTCTCCCTGTGAGTAATGTCTCAAACTGTCTACGCTTTAATCGTTCCCTGGAAGACCAGTATTAGTTTCCGATGCACATCTGGAGGCATTCTGTAATCTGTGGACTATCAGAGTGTTGATGAAACACAGAAATTGTATCGGGATTGAATACAACAGTCACCATGCGCACATTCCTCCATGGGAGTAATGTCTCAAACTGACTACGCTTTGATCGTTCCCTGGAAGACCAGTAGTAGTTTCCGACGCACATTTGGAGGCATTCTGTAATGTGTTGACTTTCAGAGTGTTGACGAAACACAGAAATTGCATCCGGATTGAATACAACAGGCACCATGCGCACTTTCCTCTATGGGAGTAATTACTCAAACTGTCTACGCTTTCAGTGTTCCCTGGTAGACCAGTAGTAGTTTAGGATGCACGTCTGGAGGCAACCTTTAAAGTGTTGATGAAACACAGAAATTGCTTCGGGATTCAATACAACAGTCACCATGCGCACTTTCCTCCACGTGAGAAATGTCTCAAAAAGTCTACGCTTTCATCGTTCCCTGGAAGACCAATAGTAGTTTCCGATGCACATTTGGAGACATTCTGTAATCTGTGGACCATCAGCGTGTTGATGAAAGACAGAAATTGCATCGGCATTGAATACAACAGTCACCATACGCACTTTCCAACATGGGTATAAGGTCTCAAACAGTCTACGCTTTGACCGTTCCCTGGAAGACCAGTAAGAGTTTCCGATGAACATCTGGAGGAATTCTGTAATCTGTGGACCTTCCAAGTGTTGATGAAACACAGAAAATGCATCTGGATTGAATACAACAGTCACCATGCGCACTTTCCTACGTGGGAGTAATGTCTCAAATTGTCTACGCTTTGATCGTTCCCTGGAAGACGAGTAGTACTTTCCGATGCACATCTGGAGGCATTCTGTAATCTTTAGACTATCAGAGTGTTAATGAAACACAGAAATTGCATCGGGATTGAATACAACAGTCACCATGCACATTTTCCGGCATGGGAGTAATGTCTCAAACAGTCTAAAGCTTTGATCGTTCCCTGGGAGACCAGTAGTAGTTTCCGATGTACGTCTGGAGACATTCTGTAAGCTGTGGACCTTCAAAGTGTTGATAAAAGACAGAAGTTGCATCGGGATTGAATACAACAGTCGCCATGCGCACTTTCCTCCATGAGAGTAAAGTCTCAAACAGTCTACGCTTTGATCGTTCCCTGGAAGACCAGTATTAGTTTCCGATGCACATCTGGATGCATTCTGTAATCTGTGGACTATCAGAGTTTTGATGAAACACAGAAATTGTATTGGGAGTGAATACAACAGTCACCATGCGCACTTTCTTCCATGAGAGTATTGTCTCAAACAGTCTACGCCTTGATCGTTCCCTGGAAGACCAGTAGTAGTTTAGGATGCACATCTGGAGGCATTCTATAATCTGTGGAGTACCAGAGTGTTGATGAAACACAGAAATTGCATCTGGATTGAATACAACAGTCACCATGCACATTATCGAACATGGGAGTAATGTCTCAAACAGTCTACGCCTTGATCGTTCACTGGAAGACCAGTAGTAGTTTCCGATGTACATCTGGAGGCATTCTGTAAGCTGTGGACCTTCAAAGTGTTGATAAAACACAGAAGTTGCATAGGGATGGAATACAACAGTCACCATGCGCACTTTCCTAAATGATAGTAATGTCCCAAACAGTCTACGCTTTGATCGTTCCCTGGAAGACCAGTAGAAGTTTCCGATGCACATCTGGAAGCATTCTGTAATCTGTGGACATTAATAGTGTTGATGAAACACAGTAATTGCATCGGGATTGAATACAACAGTCACCATGCGCACTTTCCTCCATGTGAGTAATGTATAAAACAGTCTACGCTTTGATCGTTCCCTGGAAGACCAGTAGTAGTTACCGATGCACATCTGGAGGCATTCAGTAATCTGTGGACTATCAGAGTCTTGATTAAACACAGAAATAGCATCGGGAATGAATACAACAGTCACCATGCGGGCTTTTCTCCACGGGAGTAATGTCTCAAACTGTCTACGCTTTGATCGTTCCCTGGAAGACCAGTAGTAGTTGCCGATGCACATTTGGAGGCATTCTGTATTCTGTGGATTATCAGAGTGTTTATAAAACAAAGATATTGCATCGGGATTGAATACAACAGTCACCATGCGCACATTCCACCATGGGAGTAATGTCTCAAACTGTCTACGATTTGATCGTTCCCTGGAAGACCAGTAGTAGTTTCCGATGCACATTTGGAGGCATTCTGTATTCTGTGGATTATCAGAGTGTTTATAAAACACAGAAATTGCATCGGGATTGAATACAAAAGTAACCATGCGCACATTCCTCCATGGGAGTAATGTATCAAACAGTCTACGCTTTGATCGATCCCTGGAAGACCAGTAGTAGTTTCCGATGCACATCTGGAGGCATTCGGTAATCTGTGGACTATCAGAATGTTGATGAAAGACAGAAATTGCATCGGGATTGAATACAACAGTGACCATGCGCACTTTCCTCCACGGGAGTAGTGTCTCAAACTGTCTACTCTTTGATCGTTCCCTGGAAGACCAGTAGTAGTTTAGGATGCACATCTGGAGGCATTCTGTAATCTGTGGAATACCAGAGTGTTGATGAAACACAGAAATTGCATCTGGATTGAATACAACAGTCACCATGCACATTTTCCAACATGGGAGTAATGTTTCAAACAGTCTACGCCTTGATCGTTCCCTGGAAGACCAGTAGTAGTTTCCGATGTACATCTGGAGGCATTCTGTAAGCTGTGGACCTTCAAAGTGTTGATAAAAGACAGAAGTTGCATCGGGATTGAATACAACAGTCGCCATGCGCACTTTCCTCCATGAGAGTAAAGTCTCAAACAGTCTACGCTTTGATCGTTCCCTGGAAGACCAGTATTAGTTTCCGATGCACATCTGGATGCATTCTGTAATCTGTGGACTATCAGAGTTTTGATGAAACACAGAAATTGTATTGGGAGTGAATACAACAGTCACCATGCGCACTTTCTTCCATGAGAGTATTGTCTCAAACAGTCTACGCCTTGATCGTTCCCTGGAAGACCAGTAGTAGTTTAGGATGCACATCTGGAGGCATTCTATAATCTGTGGAGTACCAGAGTGTTGATGAAACACAGAAATTGCATCGGGATGGAATACAACAGTCACCATGCGCACTTTTCTCCATATGAGTAATGTCTCAAACAGTCTACACTTTGGTCGTTTCCTAGAAGACCAGTAGTAGTTTCCGATGCACATCTGGTGGCATTCTGTAATCTGTTTACTATCAGAGTGTTGATGAAACACAGAAATTGCATCGGGATTGAATACAACAGACACCATGCGCACTTTCTTCCATGAGAGTAATGTCTCATACAGTCTACACCTTGATCGTTCCCTGGAAGACCAGTAGTAGTTTAGGATGCACATCTGGAGGCATTCTATAATCTGTGGAGTACCAGAGTGTTGATGAAACACAGAAATTGCATCTGGATTGAATGCAACAGTCACCATGCACATTTTCCAATATGGAAGTAATGTCTCAAACAGTCTACGCCTTGATCGTTCCCTGGAAGACCAGTAGTAGTTTCCGATGTACATCTGGAGGCATTCTGTAAGCTGTGGACCTTCAAAGTGTTGACGAAACACAGAAATTGCATCGGGATGGAATACAACAGTCACCATGCGCACTTTTCTCCATGGGAGTAATGTCTCAAACAGTCTACACTTTGATCGTTTCCTAGAAGACCAGTAGTAGTTTCCGATGCACATCTGGAAGCATTCTGTAATCTGTGGACCTTCAAAGTGTTGACGAGACACAGAAATTGCGTCGGGATGGAATACAACAGTCTCCATGCGCACTTTCCTCCATGGGAGTAATGTCTCAAAGAGTCTACGCCTTGATCGTTCCCTGGAAGACCAGTAGTAGTTTAGGATGCACATCTGGAGGCATTCTCTAATCTGTGGACTATCAGAGTGTTGATGAAACACAGCTATTGCATCGGGATTGAATACAACAGTCACTATGCGCACATTCCTAAATGGGAGTAATGTCTCAAACAGTCAACGCTTTGATCGATCCCTGGAAGACCAGTAGAAGTTTTCGATGCACATCTGGAGGCAGTCGGTAATCTGTGGACTATCAGAATGTTGATGAAAGACAGAAATTGCATCGGGATTGAATACAACAGTCACCATGCACATTTTCCAACATGGGAGTAATGTCTCAAACAGTCTACGCTTTGATCGTTCCCTGGAAGACCAGTAGTAGTTTCCGATGTACATCTGGAGGCATTCTGTAAGCTGTGGACCTTCAAAGTGTTGATAAAAGACAGAAGTTGTATCGGGATTGAATACAACAGTCACCATGCGCACTTTCCTCCATGAGAGTAAAGTCTCAAACAGTCTACGCTTTGATCATTCCCTGGAAGACCAGTATTAGTTTCCGATGCACATCTGTAGGCATTCTGTAATCTGTGGACTATCAGAGTGTTGATGAAACACAGAAATTGTATCGGGAGTGAATACAACAGTCACCATGCGCACTTTCCTCCATGGGAGTAATGTCTCAAATAGTCTACGCTTTGATCGTTCCCTGGAAGACCAGTAGTAGTGTCCGATGCACATCTGAAGGCACTCTGTAATCTGTGGACTTTCAAAGTGTTGATGAAACACAAAAATTGCATCGGGATTGTATACAACAGTCAACATGCAGGCTTTTCTCCATGGGAGTAATGTCTCAAACTGTCTGCGCTTTGATCGTTCCCTGGAAGACCAATAGTAGTTTCCGATGTACATCTGGAGGCATTCTGAAAGCTGTGGACCTTCAAAGTTTTGATAAAACACAGAAGTTGCATAGGGATGGAATACAACAGTCACCATGCGCACTTTCCTAAATGATAGTAATGTCCCAAACAGTCTACGCTTTGATCGTTCCCTGGAAGAGCAGTAGAAGTTTCCGATGCACATCTTGAAGCATTCTGTAGTCTGTGGACATTAATAGTGTTGATGAAACACAGAAATTGCATCGGGATTGAATACAACAGTCACCATGCAGGCTTTTCTCCCTGTGAGTAATGTCTCAAACTGTCTACGCTTTAATCGTTCCATGGAAGACCAGTTGTAGTTTCCGATGCCCATCTGGAGTCATTCTGTAATCTATGGACTATCAGAGTCTTGATGAAACACAGAAATTGCATCGAGATTGTATACAACAGGCACCATGCAGGCTTTTCTCCCTGTGAGTAATGTCTCAAACTGTCTACGCTTTAATCGTTCCCTGGAAGACCAGTTGTAGTTTCCGATGCCCATCTGGAGTCATTCTGTAATCTGTGGACTATCAGAGTGTTGATTAAACACAGAAATAGCATCGGGAATGAATACAACAGGCACCATGCGGGCTTTTCTCCACGGGAGTAATGTCTCAAACTGTCTACGCTTTAATCGTTCCCTGGAAGACCAGTAGTAGTTTCCGATGCACATTTGGAGGCATTCTGTATTCTGTGGATTATCAGAGTGTTTATAAAACACAGAAATTGCATCTGGATTGAATACAACAGTCACCATGCGCACATTCCTCCATGGGAGTAATGTCTCAAACAGTCTTCGCTTTGATCGTTACCTGGAAGACCAGTAGTAGTTTCCGATGCACATCTGGAGGCATTCTGTAATATGTGGACCTTCAAAGTGTGGATGAAACACAGAAATTGCATCGGGGTTGTATACAACTGGCACCATGCAGGCTTTACTCCATGGGAGTAATGTCTCAAACTGTCTACGCTTTGATCGTTCCCTGGAAGACCAGTAGTAGTTTCCGAAGCCCATCTGCAGTCATTCTGTAATCTGTGGACAATCAGAGTGTTGAATGAACACAGTAATTGCATCGGGATAGAATACAACAGGCACCATGCGGGCTTTTCTCCACAGGAGTAATGTCTCAAACTGACTATGCTTTGATCGTTCCCTGGAAGACCAGTAGTAGTTTCCTATGCACATTTGGAGGCATTCTGTAATCCGTGGACTTTCAAAGTGTTGATGAAACACAGAAACTGCATCGGTATTGTATACAACAGGCACCATGCAGGCTTTTCTCCATGGGAGTAATGTCTCAAACTGTCTACGCTTTAATCGTTCCCTGGAAGACCAGATGTAGTTTCCGATGGCCATCTGGAGTCATTCTGTAATCTGTGGAAAATCAGAGTGTTGATTAAACACAGAAATAGCATCGGGAATGAATACAACAGGCACCATGCGAGCTTTTCTCCACGGGAGTAATGTCTCAAACTGTCTACGCTTTGATCGTTCCCTGGAAGACCAGTAGTAGTTTCCGATGCACATTTGGAGGCATTCTGTATTCTGTGGATTATCAGAGTGTTTATAAAACACAGAAATTGCATCGGGATTGAATACAACAGTCACCATGCGCACATTCCTCAATGGGAGTAATGTCTCAAACAGTCAACGCTTTGATTGTTCCCTGGAAGACCAGTAGTAGTTGCCGATGCACATCTGGTGGCATTCTGTAATCTGTTTACTATCACAGTGCTGAAGAAACTCAGAAATTGCATTGGGATTGAATACAACAGTCACCATGCGCACTTTCCTCCACGGGAGTATAGTCGCAAACTGTCTACACTTTTATCGTTCCCTGGAAGACCAGTAGTAGATTCGGATGCACATCTGGAGGCATTCTATAGTCTGTGGAGTACCAGAGTGTTGATGAAACACAGAAATTGCGTCTGGATTGAATACAACAGTCACCATACACATTTTCCAACATGGGAGTAATGTCTCAAACAGTCTACGCCTTGATCGTTCCCTGGGAGACCAGTAGTAGTTTCCGATGTACATCAGGAGGCATTCTGTAAGCTGTGGACCTTAAAGTGTTTACGAAACACAGAAATTGCATCGGGTTGGAATACAACAGTCACCATGCGCACTTTTCTCCATGGGAGTAATGTCTCAAACAGTCTACACTTTGATCGTTTCCTAGAAGACCAGTAGTAGTTTCCGATGCACATCTGGAAGCATTCTGTAATCTGTGGACCTTCAAAGTGTTGACGAAACACAGAAATTGCGTCGGGATGGAATACAACAGTCACCATGCGCACTTTCCTCCATGGGAGTAATGTCTCAAAGAGTCCACGCCTTGATCGTTCCCTGGAAGAACAGTAGTAGTTTAGGATGCACATCTGGAGGCATTCTGTAATCTGTGGACAATCACAGTGTTGATGAAACACAGCAATTGCATCTGGATTGAATACAACAGTCACTATGCGCAGATTCCTAAATGGGAGAAATGTCTCAAACAGTCAACGCTTTGATCGTTCCCTGGAAGACCAATAATAGTTTCCGATGCAATCTGGAGGCATTCTGTAATCTGTGGACTATCAGAGTCTTGATGAAACACAGAAATTGCATCGGGATTGAATACAACAGTAACCATGCGCACTTTCCTCCATGTGTGTAATGTCGCAAACAATTTACGACTTGATCGTTTCGTGCAAGACCAGTAGTAGTTTCCGATGCACATCTGGAGGCATTCTGTAAGCTGTGGACCTTCAAAGTGTTGATAAAAGACAGAAGTTGCATCGGGATTGAATACAACAGTCACCATGCGCACTTTCCTCCATGAGAGTAAAGTCTCAAACAGTCTACGCTTTGATCGTTCCCTGGAAGACCAGTATTAGTTTCCAATGCACATCTGGAGGCATTCTGTAATCTGTGGACTATCAGAGTGTTGATGAAACACAGAAATTGTATCGTGAGTGAATACAACAGTCACCATGCGCAATTTCCTCCATGGGAGTAATGTCTCAAACAGTCTACGCTTTGATCGTTCCCTGGAAGACCAGTAGTAGTGTCCGATGCACATCTGAAGGCACTCTGTAATCTGTGGACTATCAGAATGTTGATGAAAGACAGATATTGCATCGGGATTGAATACAACAGTCACCATGCACATTTTCCGACATGGGAGTAATGTCTCAAACAGTCTACGCTTTGATCGTTTACTGGAAGACCAGTAGTAGTTTCCGATGTACATCTGGAGGCATTCTGTAAGCTGTGGACCTTCAAAGTGTTGGTAAAAGACAGAAGTTGCAACGTGATTGAATACAACAGTCACCATGCGCACTTTCCTCCATGAGAGTAATGTCTCAAACAGTCTACGCTTTGATCGTTCCCTGGAAGACCAGTATTAGTTTCCGATGCACATCTGGAGGCATTCTGTAATCTGTGGACTATCAGAGTGTTGATGAAACACAGAAATTGTATCGGGAGTGAAGACAACAGTCACCATGCGCATTTTCCTCCATGGGAGTAATGTCTCAAACAGTCTACGCTTTGATCGTTCCCTGGAAGACCAGTAGGAGTGTCCGATGCACATCTGAAGGCACTCTGTAATCTGTGGACATTCAAAGTGTTGATGAAACACAAAAATTGCATCGGGATTGTATACAACAGTCACCATGCAGGCTTTTCTCCATGGGAGTAATGTCTCAAACTGTCTACGCTTTGATCGTTCCCTGGAAGACCAATAGTAGTTTCCGATGTACATCTGGAGGCATTCTGTAAGCTGTGGACCTTCAAAGTGTTGATAAAACACAGAAGTTGCATAGGGATGGAATACAACGGTCACCGTGCGCACTTTCCTAAATGATAGTAATGTCCCAAACAGTCTACGCTTTGATCATTACCTGGAAGACCAGTAGAAGTTTCCGATGCACATCTGGAAGCATTCTGTAATCTGTGGACATTAATAGTGTTGATGAAACACAGAAATTGCATCGGGATTGAATACAACAGACACCATGCGCACTTTCCTCCATGTGAGTAATGTATAAAACAGTCTACGCTTTGATCGTTCCCTGGAAGACCAGTAGTAGTTTCCAATGCACATCTGGAGGCATTCTGTAATCTGTGGACTATCAGAGTCTTGATGAAACACAGAAATTGCATCGAGATTGTATACAACAGGCACCATGCAGGCTTTTCTCCCTGTGAGTAATGTCTCAAACTGTCTACGCTTTGATCGTTCCCTGGAAGACCAGTTGTAGTTTCCGATGCCCATCTGGAGTCATTCTGTAATCTGTGGACAATCAGAGTGTTGATTAAACACAGAAATAGCATCGGGAATGAATACAACAGGCACCATGCGGGCTTTTCTCCACGGGAGTAATGTCTTAAACTGTCAACGCTTTGATCGTTCCCTGGAAGACCAGTAGTAGTTTCCGATGAACATCTGCAGTCATTCTGTAATCTGTGGACAATCAGAGTGTTGAATAAACACAGTAATTGCATCGGGTTAGAATACATCAGGCACCATGCGTGCTTTTCTCCACAGGAGTAATGTCTCAAACTGTCTATGCTTTGATCGTTCCCTGGAAGACCAGTAGTAGTTTCCTATGCACATTTGGAGGCATTCTGTAATCTGTGGACTTTCAAAGTGTTGATGAAACACAGAAACTGCATCGGTATTGTATACAACAGGCACCATGCAGGCTTTTCTCCATGGGAGTAATGTCAAAACTGTCTACGCTTTGATCGTTCCCTGGAAAACCAGTAGTAGTTTCCGATGCACATTTGGAGGCATTCTGTATTCTGTGGATTATCAGAGTGTTTATAAAACACAGAAATTGCATCGGGATTGAATACAACAGTCACCATGCGCACATTCCTCCATGGGAGTAATGTCTCAAACTGTCTACGCTTTGATCGTTCCCTGGAAGACCAGTAGTAGTTTCCGATGTACATTTGGAGGCATTCCTTATTCTGTGGATTATCAGAGTGTTTATAAAACACAGAAGTTGTATCGGGATTGAATACAATAGTCACCATGCGCACATTCCTCCATGGGAGTAATGTCTCAAACAGTCTACGCTTTGATCGATCCCTCGAAGACCAGTAGTAGTTTCCGATGCACATCTGGAGGCATTCGGTAATCTGTGGACTATCAGAATGTTGATGAAAGACAGAAATTGCGTCGGGATTGAATACAACAGTCACCATGCACATTTTCCAACATGAGAGTAATGTCTCAAACAGTCTACGCTTTGATCGTTCCCTGGTAGACCAGTAGTAGTTTCCGATGCACATCTCGTGGCATTCTGTAATCTGTTTACTATCAGAGTGTTGAAGAATCTCAGAAATTGCATCGGGATTGAATACAACAGTCACCATGCGAACTTTCCTCCACGGGAGTAGTGTCTCAAACTGTCTACTCTTTGATCGTTCCCTGGAAGACCAGTAGTAGTATCAGATGCACATCTGGAGGCATTCTATAAACTGTGGAGTACCAGAGTGTTGATGAAACACAGAAATTGCATCGGGATTGAATACAACAGTCACCATGCGCACTTTCTTCCATGGGAGTAATGTCTCAAACAGTCTACGCCTTGATCGTTCCCTGGAAGACCAGTAGTAGTTTAGGATGCACATCTGGAGCCATTCTGTAATCTGTGGACAATCAGAGTGTTGATGAAACACAGAAATTGCGTCGGGATTGAATACAACAGTCACTATGCGCACATTCCTCCATGGGAGTAATGTCTCAAACAGTCAACGCTTTGATTGTTCCCTGGAAGACCAGTAGTAGTTTCCGATGCACATCTGGTGGCATTCTGTAATCTGTTTACTATCAGAGTGTTGAAGAAACTCAGAAATTGCATAGGGATTGAATACAACAGTCACCATGCGCACTTTCCTCCACGGGAGTAGTGTCGCAAACTGTCTACTCTTTGATCGTTCCCTGGAAGACCAGTAGTAGTTTCAGATGCACATCTGGAGGCATTCTATAATCTGTGGAGTACCAGAGTGTTGATGAAACACAGAAATTGCATCTGGATTGAATACAACAGTCACCATGCACATTTTCAAACATGGGAGTAATGTCTTAAACAGTCTACGCTTTGATCGTTCCCTGGAAGACCAGTATTAGTTTCCAATGCACATCTGGAGGCATTCTGTAATCTGTGGACTATCAGAGTGTTGATGAAACACAGAAATTGTATCGTGAGTGAATACAACAGTCACCTTGCGCACTTTCCTCCATGGGAGTAATGTCTCAAACAGTCTACGCTTTGATCGTTCCCTGGAAGACCAGTAGTAGTGTCCGATGCACATCGGAAGGCACTCTGTAATCTGTGGACTATCAGAATGTTGATGAAAGACAGAAATTGCATCGGGATTGAATACAACAGTCACCATGCACATTTTCCGACATGTGAGTAATGTCTCAAACAGTCTACGCTTTGATCGTTCCCTGGAAGACCAGTAGTAGTGTCCGATGCACATCTGAAGGCACTCTGTAATCTGTGGACTTTCAAAGTGTTGATGAAACACAAAAATTGCATCGGGATTGTATACAACATTCACCATGCAGGCTTTTCTCCATGGGAGTAATGTCTCAAACTGTCTACGCTTTGATCGTTCCCTGGAAGACCTATAGTAGTTTCCGATGTACATCTGGAGGCATTCTGTAAGCTGTGGACCTTCAAAGTGTTGATAAAACACAGAAGTTGCATAGGGATGGAATACACCAGTCACCATGCGCACTTTCCTAAATGATGGTAATGTCCCAAACAGTCTACGCTTTGATCGTTCCCTGGAAGACCAGTAGAAGTTTCCGATGCACATCTGGAAGCATTCTGTAATCTGTGGACATTAATAGTGTTGATGAAACACAGAAATTGCATCGGGATTGAATACAACAGTCACCATGCGCACTACCCTCCATGTGAGTAATGTCTCAAACAGTCTACGCTTTGATCGTTCCCTGGTAGACCAGTAGTAGTTTCCGATGCACATCTCGTGGCATTCAGTAATCTGTTTACTATCAGAGTGTTGACGAATCTCAGAAATTGCATCGGGATTGAATACAACAGTCACCATGCGCACTTTCCTCCACGGGAGTAGTGTCTCAAACTGTCTACTCTTTGATCGTTCCCTGGAAGACCAGTAGTAGTTTCAGATGCACATCTGGAGGCATTCTATAAACTGTGGAGTACCAGAGTGTTGATGAAACACAGAAATTGCATCGGGATTGAATACAGCAGTCACCATGCGCACTTTCTACCATGGGAGTAATGTCTCAAACAGTCTACGCCTTGATCGTTCCCTGGAAGACCAGTAGTAGTTTCAGATGCACATCTGGAGGCATTCTATAAACTGTGGAGTACCAGAGTGTTGATGAAACACAGATATTGCATCTGGATTGAATACAACAGTCACCATGCACATTTTCAGACATGGGAGTAATGTCTTAAACAGTCTACGCTTTGATTGTTCCCTGGAAGATCAGTATTAGTTTCCAATGCACATCTGGAGGCATTCTGTAATCTGTGGACTATCAGAGTGTTGATGAAACACAGAAATTGTATCGTGAGTGAATACAACAGTCACCATGCACACTTTCCTCCATGGGAGTAATGTCTCAAACAGTCTACACTTTGATCGTTCCTTGAAGGCCAGTAGTAGTTTCTGATACAGATCTGGAGGCATTCTGTAATCTGTGGACTTTCAATGTGTTGATGTAACACAGAAATTGCATCGGGATTGTATACAACTGGCACCATGCAGGCTTTTCTCCATGGGAGTAATGTCTCAAACTGTCTACGCTTTTATCGTTCCCTGGAAGACCAGTAGTAGTTTCCGAAGACCATCTGCAGTCATTCTGTAATCTGTGGACAATCAGAGTGTTTAATAAACACAGTAATTGCATCGGGATAGAATACAACAGGCACCATGCGGGCTTTTCTCCACAGGAGTAATGTCTCAAACTGTCTATGCTTTGATCGTTCCCTGGAAGACCAGTAGTAGTTTCCTATGCACATTTGGAGGCATTCTGTAATCTGTGGACTTTCAAAGGGTTGATGAAACACAGAAACTGCATCGGTATTGTATACAACAGGCACCATGCAGGCTTTTCTCCATGGGAGTAATGTCTCAAACTGTCTACGCTTGGATCGTTCCCTGGAAGACCAGTAGTAGTTTCCGAAGCCCATCTTCAGTCATTCTGTAATCTGTGGACAATCAGAGTGTTGAATGAACACAGTAATTGCATCGGAATAGAATACAACAGGCACCATGCGTGCTTTTCTTCACGGGAGTAATGTCTCAAAATATCTATGCTTTGATCGTTCCCTGGAAGACCAGGAATAGTTTCCTATGCACATTTGGAGGCATTCTGTAATCAGTGGACTATCAGAGTGTTGATAAAACACAGAAATTGCATCGGGATTGAATACAACAGTCACCATGCGCACATTTCTCAATGGGAGTAATGTCTCGAACAGTCTACGCTTTGATCGATCCCTGGAAGACCAGTAGTAGTTTCCGATGCACATCTGGAGGCATTCTGTAATCTGTGGACCTTCAAAGTGTTGACGCAACACAGAAATTGCGTCGGGATGGAATACAACAGTCATCATGCGCCCTTTCCTCCATGGGAGTAATGTCTCAAACAGTCTACGCCTTGATCGTTCCCTGGAAGACCAGTAGTAGTTTAGGATGCACATCTGGAGGTATTCTGTAATCTGTGGACTAGCAGAGTGTTGATGAAACACAGAAATTGCATCAGGATTGAATACAACAGTCACTATGTTCACATTCCTCCATGGGAGTAATGTCTCAAACAGTCTACGATTTGATCGTTCCCTAGAAGACCAGTAGTAGTTTCCGATGCACATCTGGAAGCATTCTGTAATCTGTGGACATTAATAGTGTTGATGAAACACAGAAATTGCATCGGGATTGAATACAACAGTCACCAAGCGCACTTTCCTCCATGTGACTAATTTCTCAAACAGTCTACGCTTTGATCGTTCCCTGGAAGACCAGTAGTAGTTTCCGATGCACATCTGGAGGCATTCTGTAATCTGTGGACTATCAGAGTGTTGATGAAACACAGAAATTGCATCGGGATTTAATAGAACAGTCACCATGCGCACTTCCCTCCATGGGAGTAATGTCTCAAACAGTCTACGGTTTGGTCGATCCCTGGAAGACCAGTAGTAGTTTCCGATGCACATCTGGAGACATTCTGTAATCTGTGGACTCTCAGAGTGTTGATGAAACACAGAAATTGCACCGGGATTGTATACAACAAGCAACATGCAGGCTTTCCTCCATGGGAGTAATGTCTCAAACTGTGAACGCCTTGATCGTTCCCTGGAAGACCAGTAGTAGTTTCCGAAGCCCTTCTAAATTCATTCTGTAATCTGTGGACAAACAGAGTGTTGATTAAACACAGAAATATCATCGGGATTGAATACAACTGGCACCATGCCGCCTTTTCTCCACGGGAGTAATGTCTCAAACTGTCTACGCTTTGATTGTTCACTGGAAGACCAGTAGTAGTTTCCGATTCACATTTGGAGATATTCTGTAATCTGTGGACTGTCAGAGTGTTGATAAAACACAGAAATTGCATCGGGATTGTATACAACAGTCACCATGCGCACTTTCCTCCATGGGAGTAATGTCTCAAACAGTCTATGCTTTGATCGTTTCCTGGAAAACCAGTAGTAGTTTCCGATGCACATTTGGAGAAATTCTGTAATCTGTGGACTATCAGAGTGTTGATAAAACACAGAAATTGCATCGGGATTGAATACAACAGTCACCATGTGCACTTTCCTCCATGTGAGGAATGTCTTAAACAGTCTACGTTTTGATCGTTCCCTGGAAGACCAGTAGTAGTTTCCGATGCACATCTGGAGGCATTCTGTAATCTGTGGACTATCAGAGTCTTGATGAAACACAGAAATTGCATCGGGATTGAATACAACAGTCACCATGCGCACTTTCCTCCTTGGGAGTAATGTCTCAAACTGTCTACGATTTGATCGTTCCCTGGAAGACCAGTAGTAGTTTCCGATGCACATCTGGAAGCATTCTGTAATATGTGGACCTTCAAAGTGTGGATGAAACACAGAAATTGCATCGGGATGGAATACAACAGTCACCATGCGCACTTTTCTCCATGGGAGTAATCTCTCAAACAGTCTACACTTTGATCGTTTCCTGGAAGACCAGTAGTAGTTTCTGATACAGATCTGGAGGCATTCTGTAATCTGTGGACTTTCAATGTGTTGATGTAACACAGAAATTGCATCGGGATTGTATACAACTGGCACCATGCAGGCTTTTCTCCATGGGAGTAATGTCTCAAACAGTCTACGATTTGATCGTTCCCTGGAAGACCAGTAGTAGTTTCCGATGCACATCTGGAGAAATTCTGTAATCTGTGGACCTTGAAAGTGTTGATGAAACACAGAAATTGCATCGGCATGGAATACAACAGTCACCATGCGCACTTTCCTCCATGTTAGTAATGTCTCAAACAGTCTACGATTTGATCGTTCCCTGGAAGACCAGTAGTAGTTTCCGATGCACAACTGGAGGAATTCTGTAATCTGTGGGCTTTCAAAGTGTTGATGAAACACAGAAATAGCATCGTGATTGAATACAACAGGCACCATGCGGGCTTGTCTCCATGGGAGTAATGTCTCAAACTGTCTACGTTTTGATCGTTCCCTGGAAGAACAGTAGTAGTTTCCGATGCACATCTGGAGTTATTATGTAATCTGTGGACTATCAGAGTGTTGATTAAACACAGAAATAGCATCGTGATTGAATACAACAGGCACCATGCGGGCTTGTCTCCACGGGAGTAATGTCTCAAACTGTCTACGCTTTGATCGTTCCCTGGAAGTCCAGTAGTAGTTTCCGATGCACATTTGGAGGCATTCTGTAATCTGTGGACTATCAGAATGTTGATAAAACACAGAAATTGCATCGGGATTGAATACAACAGTCACCATGCGAACATTCCTCCATGGGTGTAATGTCTCAAACAATCAACGCTTTGATCGTTCCCTGGAAGACCAGTAGTAGTTTCCGATGCACATCTGGAGGCATTCTGTAATCTGTGGACCTTCAAAGTGTTGATGAAACACAGAAATTGCATCGGGATTGAATACAACAGTCACCATGCGCACTTTCCTCCATGTGAGTAATGTCTCAAACAGTCGACGCTTTGATCGTTCCCTGGAAGACGAGTAGTAGTTTCCGATGCACATCTGGAGGCATACTGTAATCTGTGGACTATCAGGGTGTTGATGAAACACCGAAATTGCATCGGGATTGAATACAACAGTCACCATGCGCACTTACCTGCATGGGAGTAATGTCTCAAAGAGTTTACACTTTGATCGTTCCCTGGAAGACCAGTAGTAGTTTCCGATGCACATCTGGAGGCATTCTGTTATCTGTGGACCTTCAAAGTGTTGATGAAACACAGAAATTGCATCGGCATGGAATACAACAGTCACCATGCGCACTTTCCTCCATGTTAGTAATGTCTCAAACAGTCTACGCTTTGATCGTTCCCTGGAAGACCAGTAGTAGTTTCCGATGTGCATCTGGAGGCATTCTGTAAGCAGTGGACTTTCAAAGTGTTGATAAAACACAGAAGTTTCATCGAGATTGAATACAACAGTCACCATGTGCAATTTCCTCCATGAGAGTAATGTCTCAAACAGTCTACGCTTTGATCGTTCCCTGGAAGACCAGTATTAGTTTCCGATGCACATCTGGAATCATTCTGTAATCTGTGGACCTTCAGAGTGTTGATGAAACAAAGAAATTGCATCGGGATTGTATACAACAGTCACCATGCGCACTTTCCTCCATGGGAGTAATGTCTCAAACAGTCTATGCTTTGATCGTTTCCTGGAAGACCAGTAGTAGGTTCTGATACAAATTTGGAGGCATTCTGTAATCTGTGGACTATCAGATTGTTGATAAAACACAGAAGTTGCATCGGGATTTAATACAACAGTCACTATGCGCACATTCCTCCATTGGAGTAATGTCTCAAACAGTGTACGATTTGATCGATAACTGGAAGACCAGTAGTAGTTTCCGATGCACATCTGGAGGCATTCTGAAATCTGTGGACCTTCAAAGTGTTGATGAAACACAGAAATTGCATCGGGATGGAATACAACAGTCACCATGCGCACTTTCCGCCATGGGAGTAAAGTCTCAAACAGTCTACGCTTTGATCGTTCCCTGGAAGACCAGTAGTAGTTTCCGATGCACATATGAAGGCTTTCTGTAATCTGTGGACCTTCAAAGTGTTGATGAAACACAGAAATTGCATCGGGATGGAATACAACAGTCACCATGCGCACTTTCCTCCATGTTAGTAATGTCTCAAACAGTCTACGATTTGATCGTTCCCTGGAAGACCAGTAGTAGTTTCCGATGCACATCTGGAGAAATTCTGTAATCTGTGGACCTTCAAAGTGTTGATGAAACACAGAAATTGCATCGGCATGGAATACAACAGTCACCATGCGCACTTTCCTCCATGTTAGTAATGTCTCAAACAGTCTACGATTTGATCGTTCCCTGGAAGACCAGTAGTAGTTTCCGATGCACAACTGGAGGAATTCTGTAATCTGTGGACTTTCAAAGTGTTGATGAAACACAGAAATAGCATCGTGATTGAATACAACAGGCACCATGCGGGCTTGTCTCCATGGGAGTAATGTCTCAAACTGTCTACGTTTTGATCGTTCCCTGGAAGAACAGTAGTAGTTTCCGATGCACATCTGGAGTTATTATGTAATCTGTGGACTATCAGAGTGTTGATTAAACACAGAAATAGCATCGTGATTGAATACAACAGGCACCATGCGGGCTTGTCTCGAAGGGAGTAATGTCTCAAACTGTCTACGCTTTGATCGTTCCCTGGAAGTCCAGTAGTAGTTTCCGATGCACATTTGGAGGCATTCTGTAATCTGTGAACTATCAGAATGTTGATAAACACAGAAATTGCATCGGGATTGAATACAACAGTCACCATGCGAACATTCCTCCATGGGAGTAATGTCTCAAACAGTTTACGCTTTGATGGTTCCCTGGATGACCAGTATAAGTTTCCGATGCACATCTGAAGGCATTCTGCAACCTGTGTACTATCAGAGTGTTGATGAAACACAGAAATTGCATCGGGATGGAATGCAACAGTCACCATACGCACTTTCTTCCATGAGAGTAATGTCTCAAACAGTCTACGCTTTGATCGTTCCCTGGAAGACCAGTAGTAGTTTCTGATGCACATCTGGAGGCATTCTGTAATCTGTGGACTTTCAAAGTGTTGATGAAACACAGAAATTGCATCGGGTTTGTTACAACAGGCACCATGCAGGCTTTTCTCCATGGGAGTAATGTCTCAAAGTGTCTACGCTTTGATCGTTCCCTGGAAGAACAGTAGTAGTTTCGGAAGCCCATCTCTAGTTATTCTGTAATCTGTGGACAATCACAGTGTAGATTAAACACAGAAATAGCATCGGGATTGAATACAACAGGCACCATGTAGCTTTTTTCCACGGGAGTAATGTCTCAATCCGTCTACGCTTTGATCGTTCCCTGGAAGACCAGCAGTAGTTTCCGATGCACATCTGGATTCATTCTGTAATCTGTGGACCTTCAAAGTGTTGATGAAAAACAGAAATTGCATCGGGATTGAATACAACAGTCACCATGCGCACTTTCCTCCATGTGAGTAATGTATCAAACAGTCTACGCTTTGATCGTTCCCTGGAAGAACAGTAGTAGTTCCCGATGCACATCTGGAGGCATTCTGTAATCTGTGGAAGATCAGAGTGTTGATGAAACACAGAAATTGCATCGGGATTGAATACAAGAGTCGCTATGCGCACTTTCCACCATGGGAGTAATTTCTCAAACAGTCTACGCTTTGATCGTTCCCTGGAAGACCAGTAGTAGTTTCCGATGTACATCTGGGGGCATTCTGTAATCTGTGGACTATCAGTGTGTTGATGAAACAGAAGTTGCATCGGGATTGAATACAACAGTCACCATGCGCACTTTCCTCCATGCGAGTAATGCCTCATACGATCTACGCTTTGATCGTTCCCTGGAAGACCAGTAGTAGCTTCCGATGCACATCTGGAGGCATTTTGTAATCTGTGGACTATCAGAGTGTTGACGAAACGTAGAAATTGCATCGGGAATGAATACAACAGTCACCATGCGCAATTTCCTCCATGGGAGTAATGTCTCAAACAGTCTACGATTTGATCGTTCCCTGGAAGACCAGTAGTAGTTTCTGATGCACATCTTGAGGCATTCTGTATACTGTGGACCTTCAAAGTGTTGATGAAACACAGAAATTGCTTCGGGATTGAATACAACAGTCACCATGTGCACTTTCCTAAATGGGAGTAATGTCTCAAACAGTCTACGCTTTGATCGTTCACTGGAAGACCAGTAGTAGTTTGTGACGCACATCTTGAGGCATTCTGTAACCTGTGGACCTTCAAAGTGTTGATAAAACACAGAAGTTGCATCGGGATTGAATACAACAGTCACCATGCGCACTTTTTTTATGTTAGTAATGTCTCAAACAGTCTACGATTTGATCGTTCCCTGGAAGACCAGTAGTAGTTTCCGATGCACATATGAAGGCATTCTGTAATCTGTGGACCTTCAAAGTGTTGATGAAACACAGAAATTGCATCGGGATGGAATACAACAGTCACCATGCGCACTTTCCTCCATGTTAGTAATGTCTCAAACAGTCTACGATTTGATCGTTCCCTGGAAGACCAGTAGTAGTTTCCGATGCACATCTGGAGAAATTCTGTAATCTGTGGACCTTCAAAGTGTTGATGAAACACAGAAATTGCATCGGCATGGAATACAACAGTCACCATGCGCACTTTCCTCCATGTTAGTAATGTCTCAAACAGTCTACGCTTTGATCGTTCCCTGGAAGACCAGTAGTAGTTTCCGATGTACATCTGGAGGCATTCTGTAAGCAGTGGACTTTCAAAGTGTTGATAAAACACAGAAGTTTCATCGAGATTGAATACAACAGTCACCATGTGCAATTTCCTCCATGAGAGTAATGTCTCAAACAGTCTACGCTTTGATCGTTCCCTGGAAGACCAGTATTAGTTTCCGATGCACATCTGGAATCATTCTGTAATCTGTGGACCTTCAGAGTGTTGATGAAACAAAGAAATTGCATCGGGATTGAATACAACAGTCACCATGCGCACTTTCCTCCATGGGAGTAATGTCTCAAACAGTCTATGCTTTGATCGTTTCCTGGAAGACCAGTAGTAGGTTCTGATACAAATTTGGAGGCATTCTGTAATCTGTGGACTATCAGATTGTTGATAAAACACAGAAGTTGCATCGGGATTTAATACAACAGTCACTATGCGCACATTCCTGATGGGAGTAATGTCTCAAACAGTGTACGATTTGATCGATAACTGGAAGACCAGTAGTAGTTTCCGATGCACATCTGGAGGCATTCTGAAATCTGTGGACCTTCAAAGTGTTGATGAAACACAGAAATTGCATCGGGATGGAATACAACAGTCACCATGCGCACTTTCCGCCATGGGAGTAAAGTCTCAAACTGTCTACGCTTTGATCGTTCCCTGGAAGACCAGTAGTAGTTTCCGATGCACATATGAAGGCATTCTGTAATCTGTGGACCTTCAAAGTGTTGATGAAACACAGAAATTGCATCGGGATGGAATACAACAGTCACCATGCGCACTTTCCTCCATGTTAGTAATGTCTCAAACAGTCTACGATTTGATCGTTCCCTGGAAGACCAGTAGTAGTTTCCGATGCACATCTGGAGAAATTCTGTAATCTGTGGACCTTCAAAGTGTTGATGAAACACAGAAATAGCATCGTGATTGAATACAACAGGCACCATGCGGGCTTGTCTCCATGGGAGTAATGTCTCAAACTGTCTACGTTTTGATCGTTCCCTGGAAGAACAGTAGTAGTTTCCGATGCACATCTGGAGTTATTATGTAATCTGTGGACTATCAGAGTGTTGATTAAACACAGAAATAGCATCGTGATTGAATACAACAGGCACCATGCGGGCTTGTCTCCACGGGAGTAATGTCTCAAACTGTCTACGCTTTGATCGTTCCCTGGAAGTCCAGTAGTAGTTTCCGATGCACATCTGGAGTTATTATGTAATCTGTGGACTATCAGAGTGTTGATTAAACACAGAAATTGCATCGGCATGGAATACAACAGTCACCATGCGCACTTTCCTCCATGTTAGTAATGTCTCAAACAGTCTACGATATGATCGTTCCCTGGAAGACCAGTAGTAGTTTCCGATGCACAACTGGAGGAATTCTGTAATCTGTGGACTTTCAAAGTGTTGATGAAACACAGAAATAGCATCGTGATTGAATACAACAGGCACCATGCGGGCTTGTCTCCATGGGAGTAATGTCTCAAACTGTCTACGTTTTGATCGTTCCCTGGAAGAACAGTAGTAGTTTCCGATGCACATCTGGAGTTATTATGTAATCTGTGGACTATCAGAGTGTTGATTAAACACAGAAATAGCATCGTGATTGAATACAACAGGCACCATGCGGGCTTGTCTCCACGGGAGTAATGTCTCAAACTGTCTACGCTTTGATCGTTCCCTGGAAGTCCAGTAGTAGTTTCCGATGCATATTTTGGAGGCATTCTGTAATCTGTGGACTATCAGAATGTTGATAAACACAGAAATTGCATCGGGATTGAATACAACAGTCACCATGCGAACATTCCTCCATGGGTGTAATGTCTCAAACAGTCAACGCTTTGATCGTTCCCTGGAAGACCAGTAGTAGTTTCCGATGCACATCTGGAGGCATTCTGTAATCTGTGGACCTTCAAAGTGTTGATGAAACACAGAAATTGCATCGGGTTTGTTACAACAGGCACCATGCAGGCCTTTCTCCATGGGAGTAATGTCTCAAAGTGTCTACGCTTTGATCGTTCCCTGGAAGAACAGTAGTAGTTTCGGAAGCCCATCTCTAGTTATTCTGTAATCTGTGGACAATCACAGTGTAGATTAAACACAGAAATAGCATCGGGATTGAATACAACAGGCACCATGTAGCTTTTTTCCACGGGAGTAATGTCTCAATCCATCTACGCTTTGATCGTTCCCTGGAAGACCAGCAGTAGTTTCCGATGCACATCTGGATTCATTCTGTAATCTGTGGACCTTCAAAGTGTTGATGAAAAACAGAAATTGCATCGGGATTGAATACAACAGTCACCATGCGCACTTTCCTCCATGTGAGTAATGTATCAAACAGTCTACGCTTTGATCGTTCCCTGGAAGAACAGTAGTAGTTCCCGATGCACATCTGGAGGCATTCTGTAATCTGTGGAAGATCAGAGTGTTGATGAAACACAGAAATTGCATCGGGATTGAATACAACAGTCGCTATGCGCACTTTCCACCATGGGAGTAATTTCTCAAACAGTCTACGCTTTGATCGTTCCCTGGAAGACCAGTAGTAGTTTCCGATGTACATCTGGGGGCATTCTGTAATCTGTGGACTATCAGTGTGTTGATGAAACAGAAGTTGCATCGGGATTGAATACAACAGTCACCATGCGCACTTTCCTCCATGCGAGTAATGCCTCATACGATCTACGCTTTGATCGTTCCCTGGAAGACCAGTAGTAGCTTCCGATGCACATCTGGAGGCATTTTGTAATCTGTGGACTATCAGAGTGTTGACGAAACGTAGAAATTGCATCGGGAATGAATACAACAGTCACCATGCGCAATTTCCTCCATGGGAGTAATGTCTCAAACAGTCTACGATTTGATCGTTCCCTGGAAGACCAGTAGTAGTTTCTGATGCACATCTTGAGGCATTCTGTATACTGTGGACCTTCAAAGTGTTGATGAAACACAGAAATTGCTTCGGGATTGAATACAACAGTCACCATGTGCACTTTCCTAAATGGGAGTAATGTCTCAAACAGTCTACGCTTTGATCGTTCACTGGAAGACCAGTAGTAGTTTGTGACGCACATCTTGAGGCATTCTGTAACCTGTGGACCTTCAAAGTGTTGATAAAACACAGAAGTTGCATCGGGATTGAATACAAAAGTCACCATGCGCACTTTCTTCCATGAGAGTAATGTCTCAAACAGTGTACGCTTTGATCGTTCCCTGGAAGACCAGTAGTAGTTTCCGATGCACATCTGGAGGTATTCTGTAATTTGTGGACTATCAGAGTGTTAATTAAAGACAGAAATTGCATCGGGATTGAATACAACAGTCACCATGCACATTTTCCAACATGGGAGTAATGTCTCAAACAGTCTACGCTTTGATCGTTCCCTGGAAGATCAGTAGTAGTTTCCGATGTACATCTGGAGGCATTCTGTAAGCAATGGACCTTCAAAGTGTTGATAAAACACAGAAGTTGCATCGAGATTGAATACAACACTCACCATGCGCACTTTCCTCCACGGGAGTAATGTCTCAAACAGTCTACGCTTTGTTCGTTAACTGGAACACCAGTAGTAGTTTCCGATGCACATCTGGAGGCATTCCGCAATCTGTGGACTTTCAAAGTGTTGATGAAACACAGAAATTGCATCGGGATAGTATACAACAGGCACCATGCAGGCTTTTCTCCATGGGAGTAATGTCTCAACATGTCTACGCTTTGATCGTTCCCTGGAAGACCAGTAGTAGTTTCCGATGTACATCTGGAGGCATTCTGTAAGCAATGGACCTTCAAAGTGTTGATAAAACACAGAACTTGCATCGAGATTGAATACAACACTCACCATGCGCACTTTCCTCCATGGGAGTAATGTCTCAAACTGTCTACGCTTTGATCGTTCCCTGGAAGAACAGTAGTAGTTTCCGATGCACATCTGGAGTTCTTCTGTAATCTGTGGACTATCAGAGTGTTGCTTAAACACAGAAATAGCATCGTGATTGAATACAACAGGCACCATGCGGGCTTGTCTCCACGGGAGTAATGTCTCAAACTGTCTACGCTTTGATCGTTCCCTGGAAGTCCAGTAGTAGTTTCCGATGCACATTTGGAGGCGTTCTGTAATCTGTGGACTATCAGAATGTTGATAAAACACAGATATTGCATCGGGATTGAATACAACAGTCACCATGCGCACATTCCTACATGGGTGTAATGTCTAAAACAGTCAACGCTTTGATCGTTCCCTGGAAGACCAGTAGTAGTTTCCGATGCACATCTGGAGGCATTCTGTAATCTGTGGGCCTTAAAAGTGTTGATGAAACACAGAATTTGCATCGGGATGGAATACAACAGTCACCATGCGCACTTTCCTCCATGGGGGTAATGTCTCAAATTGTCGACGCTTTGATCGTTCCCTGGAAGACCAGTAGTAGTTTCCGATTCACATCTGGAGGCATTCTGTAATCTGTGGACCTTAAAAGTGTTGATGAAACACAGAAATTGCATCGGGATTGAATACAACAGTCACCATGCGCACTTTCCTCCATGTGAGTAATGTCTCAAACAGTCGACGCTTTGATCGTTCCCTGGAAGACGAGTAGTAGTTTCCGATGCACATCTGGAGGCATTCTGTAATCTGTGGACTATCAGAGTGTTGATGAAACAGAGAAATAGCATCGGGATTGAATACAACAGTCACCATGCGCACTTTCCTCCATGGGAATAATGTTTCAAACAGTCTACGCTTTGATCGATCCCTGGCACACAAGGGATCCAGTTTCCGATGCACATCTGGAGGCATTCTGTAATCTGTGGACTATCAGAGTGTTGATGAAAGACAGAAATTGCGTCGGGATTGAATACAACAGTCACAATGCACACTTTCCAAAATGGGAGTAATGTCTCAAACAGTCTACGCTTTGATCGTTCCCTGTAAGACCAGTTGTAGTTTCCGATGTACATCTGGAGGCATTCTGTAAGATGTAGACCATCAAAGTGTTGATAAAACACAGAAATTGCATCGGGATTGAATACAACAGTCACCATGCGCACTCACCTCCATGGGAGTAATGTCTCAAACAGTCTACGCTTTGATCGTTCCCTGGAAGACCAGTAGTAGTTTCTGATACACATCTGGAGGCATTCTGTATTCTGTGGACTATCAGTGTGTTGATGATACACAGAAATTGCATCGGGATTGAATACAACAGTCACCATGTGCACTTTCCTCCATGGGAGTAATGTCTCAAACAGTCTACGCTTTGACCGTTCCCTGGAAGACTAGTACTAGTTTCCGATGCACATCAGGAGGCATTCTGTAACCTGTGGACTTTCAAAGTGTTGATGAAACACAGAAATTCCATCGGGATTTAATACAACAGTCACCTGCGCACTTTCCTCCATGGGAGTAATGTCTCAAACAGTTTACGCTTTGATGGTTCCCTGGAAGTCCAGTATAAGTTTCCGATGCACATCTGAAGGCATTCTGCCACCTGTGGACTATCTGAGTGTTGATGAAACACAGATATTGCATCGGGATGGAATACAACAGTCACCATGCGCACTTTCCTCCATGGGTGTAATGTCCCAAACAGTGTTTGCTTTGCTCGTTCCCTGGAAGACCAGTAGTAGTTTCCGATGCACATCTGGAGGCATTCTGTTATCTGTGGACTCTCACAGTGTTGATGAAAGACATAAATTGCATCGGGATTGAATACAACAGTCACCATGCACATTTTACAAAATGCTAGTAATGTCTCAAACAGTCTATGCCTTGATCGTTCCCTGGAAGACCAGTAGTAGTTTCCGATGTACATCTGGAGGCATTCTGTAAGCAGTGGAACTTCAAAGTGTTCATAAAACACAGAGGTTGCATCGAGATTGAATACAACAGTCACCATGCGCACTTTCCTCCATGGGAGTAATGTCTCAAACAGTCTACGCTTTGATCGTTCCCTGGAAGACCAGTAGTAGTTTCCGATGCACATCTGGAGGCATTCTGTAATCTGTGGACTTTCAAAGTGTTGATGAAACACAGAAATTGCATCGGGATTGTTACAACAGGCACCATGCAGGCTTTTCTCCATGGGAGTAATGTCTCAAAGTGTCTACGTTTTGATCGTTCCCTGGAAGAACAGTAGTAGTTTCGGAAGCCCATCTCTAGTTATTCTGTAATCTGTGGACAATCACAGTGTAGATTAAACACAGAAATAGCATCGGGATTGAATACAACAGGCACCATGTAGGCTTTTCTCCACGGGAGTAATGTCTCAAACCGTCTACGATCTGATCGTTCCCTGGAAGACCAGTATTAGTTTCACATGCACATCTGGAGGCATTTTCTAATCTGTGGACTAACACAGTGCTGATGAAACAGAGAAATTGCATTTGGATTGAATACAACAGTCACCATGCGCACATTCCTCCATGGGAGTAATGTATCAAACAGTCAACGCTTTTATCGATCCCTGGAAGACCTGTAAGAGTTTCCGATGCACATCTGGAGGTATTCTGTAATCTGTGGACTATCAGAGTGTTAATTAAAGACAGAAATTGCATCGGGATTGAATACAATAGTCACCATGCACATTTTCCAACATGGGAGTAATGTCTCAAACAGTCTACGCTTTGTTCGTTACCTGGAACACCAGTAGTAGTTTCCGATGCACATCTGGAGGCATTCTGCAATCTGTGGACTTTCAAAGTGTTGACGAAACACAGAAATTGCATCGGGATTGTATACAACAGGCACCATGCAGGCTTTTCTCCGTGGGAGTAATGTCTCAAACTGTCTACGTTTTGATCGTTCACTCGAAGAACAGTAGTAGTTTCCGATGCACATCAGGAGTTATTCTGTAATCTGTGGACTATCAGAGTGTTGATTAAACACAGAAATAGCATCGTGATTGAATACAACAGGCACCATGCGGGCTTGTCTCCACGGGAGTAATGTCTCAAACTGTCTACGCTTTGATCGTTCCCTGGAAGACCAGTAGTAGTTTCTGATACACATCTGGAGGCATTCTGTAATCTGTGGACTATCAGTGTGTTGATGATACACAGAAATTGCATCGGGATTGAATACTACAGTCAACATGTGCACTTTCCTCCATGGGAGTAAAGTCTCAAATAGTCTACGCTTTGATCGTTCCCTGGAAGACTAGTACTAGTTTCCGATGCACATCAGGAGGCATTCTGTAACCTGTGGACTTTCAAAGTGTTGATGAAACACAGAAATTCTATCGGGATTTAATACAACAGTCGCCATGCGCACTTTCCTCCATGGGAGTAATGTCTCAAACAGTTTACGTTTTGATGGTTCAATGGAAGACCGGTATAAGTTTCCGATGCACATCTGAAGGCATTCTGCAACCTGTGGACTATCAGAGTGTTGATGAAACACAGAAATTGCATCGGGATGGAATACAACAGTCACCATGCGCACTTTCCTCCATGGGAGTAATGCCTCATACGGTCTACGCATTGATCGTTCCCTGGAAGACCAGTTGTAGTTCCTGATGCACATCTGGACTCATTCTGTAATCTGTGGACTACCAGAGTGTTGATGAAACACAGAAATTGCATCGTGATTGAATACAACAGTCACCATGCGCACTTTCCTCCATGGGAGTAATGTCCCAAACAGTCTTTGCTTTGCTCGTTCCCTATAAGACCAGTAGTAGTTTCCGATGCACATCTGGAGGCATTCTGTTATCTGTGGACTCTCACAGTGTTGATGAAAGACAGAAATTGCATCGGGATTGAATACAACAGTCACTGTGCACATTTTCCAAAATGCTAGTAATGTCTCAAACAGTCTATGCTTTGATCGTTCCCTGGAAGACCAGTAGTAGTTTCCGATGTACATCTGGAGGCATTCTGTAAGCAGTGGAACTTCAAAGTGTTGATAAAACACAGAAGTTGCATCGAGATTGAATACAACAGTCACCATGCGCACTTTCCTCCATGGGAGTAATGTCTCAAAGAGTCTACGCCTTGATCGTTCCCTAGAAGACCAGTAGTAGTTTCCGATGCACATCTGGAGGCATTCTGTAGTCTGTGGACCTTCAAAGTGTTGCTGTAAAACAGAAATTGCATCAGAATTGAATACAACAGTCACCATGCGCACTGTCCTCCATGTGAGTAATGTATCAAACAGTCTACGCTTTGATCGTTCCCTGGAAGAACAGTAGTAGTTTCCGATGCACATCTGGAGGCATTCTGTAATCTGTCGACTATCAGAGTGTTGGTGAAACACAGAAATTGCATCGGGATCGAATACAACAGTCGCCATGCGGACTTTCCCCCATGGAAGTAATGTCTCAAACAGTCTACGATTTGATCGTTCCCTGGAAGACCAGTAGTAGTTTCAGATGCACATCTGGCGGAATTCTGTAATCTGTGGACCTTCAAAGTGTTGATGAAACACAGAAATTGCATCGGCATGGAATACAACAGTCACCATGCGCACTTTCCTCCATGTTAGTAATGTCTCAAACTGTCTACGCTTTGATCGTTCCCTGGAAAACCAGTAGTAGTTTCCGATGTACATCTGGAGGCATTCTGTAAGCAATGGACCTTCAAAGTGTTGATAAAACACAGAAGTTGCATCGAGATTGAATACAACACTCACCATGCGCACTTTCCTCCATGGGAGTAATGTCTCAAACTGTCTACGCTTTGATCGTTCCCTGGAAGAACAGTAGTAGTTTACGATGCACATCTGGAGTTATTCTGTAATCTGTGGACTATCAGAGTGTTGATTAAACACAGATATAGCATCGTGATTGAATACAACAGGCACCATGCGGGCTTGTCTCCACGGGAGTAATGTCTCAAACTGTCTACGCTTTGATCGTTCCCTGGAAGACCATTAGTAGTTTCCGATGCACATCTGGAGGCTTCTGTAATCTGTGGACCTTCAAAGTGTTGATGAAACACAGAAATTGCATCGGGATTGAATACAACAGTCACCATGCGCACTCAACTCCATGGGAGTAATGTCTCAAACAGTCTACGCTTTGATCGTTCCCTGGAAGACCAGTAGTAGTTTCTGATACACATCTGGAGGCATTCTGTAATCTGTGGACTATCAGTGTGTTGATGATACACAGAAATTGAATCGGGATTGAATACAACAGTCACCATGTGCACTTTCCTCCATGGGAGTAATGTCTCAAACAGTCTACGCTTTGATCGTTCCCTGGAAGACTAGTACTAGTTTCCGATGCACATCAGGAGGCATTCTGTAACCTGCGGACTTTCAAAGTGTTGATGAAACACAGAAATTCCATCGGGATTTAATACAACAGTCACCTGCGCACTTTCCTCCATGGGAGTAATGTCTCAAACAGTTTACGCTTTGATGGTTCCCTGGAAGACCAGTATAAGTTTCCGATGCACATCTGAAGGCATTCTGCAACCTGTGGACTATCTGAGTGTTGATGAAACACAGAAATTGCATCGGGATGGAATACAACAGTCACCATGCGCACTTTCCTCCATGGGAGTAATGTCCCAAACAGTCTTTACTTTGCTCGTTCCCTGGAAGACCAGTAGTAGTTTCCGATGCACATCTGGAGGCATTCTGTTATCTGTGGACTCTCACAGTGTTGATGAAAGACAGAAATTGCATCGGGATTGAATACAACAGTCACCATGCACATTTTCCAAAATGCTAGTAATGTCTCAAACAGTAAATGCCTTGATCGTTCCCTGGAAGACCAGTAGTAGTTTCCGATGTACATCTGGAGGCATTCTGTAAGCAGTGGAACTTCAAAGTGTTGTTAAAACACATAGGTTGCATCGAGATTGAATACAACAGTCACCATGCGCACTTTCCTCCATGGGAGTAATGTCTCAAACAGTCTACGCTTTGATCGTTCCCTGGAAGACCAGTAGTAGTTTCCGATGCACATCTGGAGGCATTCTGTAAGCTGTGGACCTTCAAAGTGTTGATAAAACACAGATGTTGCATCGGGATTCAATACAACAGTCACCATACGCACTTTAATCCATGAGAGTAATGTCTCAAACAGTCTATGCTTTGATCGTTCCCTGGAAGACCAGTAGTAGTTTCTGATGCACATCTTGAGGCATTCTGTATACTGTGGACCTTCAAAGTGTTGATGAAAAACAGAAATTTCATCGGGATTGAATACAACAGTCACCATGTGCACTTTCCTAAATGGGAGTAATGTCTCAAACAGCCTACGCTTTGATCGTTCACTGGAAGACCAGTAGTAGTTTCTGACGCACATCTTGAGGCATTCTGTAAGCTGTGGACCTTCAAAGTGTTGATAAAACACAGAAGTTGCATCGGGATGGAATACAACATTCACCATGCGCACTTTCTTCCATGAGAGTAATGTCTCAAACAGTCTACGCTTTGAACGTTTCCTGGAAGACCAGTATTAGTTTCACATGCACATCTGGAGGCATTTTCTAATCTATGGACTAACACAGTGCTGATGAAACACAGAAATTGCATCTGGATTGAATACAACAGTCACCATGCGCACTTTCCTCCATGGGAGTAATGTATCAAACAGTCAACGCTTTTATCGATCCCTGGAAGACCTGTAAGAGTTTCCGATGCACATCTGGAGGTATTCTGTAATCTGTGGACTATCAGAGTGTTAATTAAAGACAGAAATTGCATCGGGATTGAATACAACAGTCACCATGCACATTTTCCAACATGGGAGTAATGTCTCAAACAGTCTACGCTTTGATCGTTCCCTCGAAGACCAGTAGTAGTTTCCGATGTACATCTGGAGGCATTCTGTAAGCAGTGGACCTTCAAAGTGTTGATAAAACACAGAAGTTGCATCGAGATTGAATACAACACTCACCATGCGCACTTTCCTCCATGGGAGTAATGTCTCAAACAGTCTACGCTTTGTTCGTTACCTGGAACACCAGTAGTAGTTTCCGATGCACATCTGGAGGCATTCTGCAATCTGTGGACTTTCAAAGTGTTGACGAAACACAGAAATTGCATCGGGATTGTATACAACAGGCACCATGCAGGCTTTTCTCCGTGGGAGTAATGTCTCAAACTGTCTACGTTTTGATCGTTCACTCGAAGAACAGTAGTAGTTTCCGATGCACATCTGGAGTTATTCTGTAATCTGTGGACTATCAGAGTGTTGATTAAACTCAGAAATAGCATCGTGATTGAATACAACAGGCACCATGCGGGCTTGTCTCCACGGGAGTAATGTCTCAAACTGTCTACGCTTTGATCGATCCCTGGAAGTCCAGTAGTAGTTTCTGATGCACATTTTGAGGCGTTCTGTAATCTGTGGACTATCAGAATGTTGATATAACACAGAAATTGCATCGGGATAGAATACAACAGTCACCATGCGCACTCTCCTCCATGGGAGTAATGTCTCAAACAGTCTACGCTTTGATCGTTCCCTGGAAGACCAGTAGTAGTTTCTGATACACATCTGGAGGCATTCTGTAATCTGTGGACTATCAGTGTGTTGATGACACACAGAAATTGCATCGGGATTGAATACTACAGTCAACATGTGCACTTTCCTCCATGGGAGTAAAGTCTCAAATAGTCTACGTTTTGATCGTTCCCTGGAAGACTAGTACTAGTTTCCGATGCACATCAGGAGGCATTCCGTAACCTGTGGACTTTCAAAGTGTTGATGAAACACAGATATTCCATCGGGATTTAATACAACAGTCACCATGCGCACTTTCCTCCATGGGAGTAATGTCTCAAACAGTTTACGTTTTGATGGTTCAATGGAAGACCAGTATAAGTTTCCGATGCACATCTGAAGGCATTCTGCAACCTGTGGACTATCAGAGTGTTGATGAAACACAGAAATTGCATCGGGATGGAATACAACAGTCACCATGCGCACTTTCCTCCATCGGAGTAATGCCTCATACGGTCTACGCATTGATCGTTCCCTGGAAGACCAGTTGTAGTTCCTGATGCACATCTGGACTCATTCTGTAATCTGTAGACTATCAGAGTGTTGATGAAACACAGAAATTGCATCGTGATTGAATACAACAGTCACCATGCGCACTTTCCTCCATGGGAGTAATGTCCCAAACAGTCTTTGCTTTGCTCGTTCCCTATAAGACCAGTAGTAGTTTCCGATGCACATCTGGAGGCATTCTGTTATCCGTGGACTCTCACAGTGTTGATGAAAGACAGAAATTGCATCGGGATTGAATACAACAGTCACTGTGCACATTTTCCAAAATGCTAGTAATGTCTCAAACAGTCTATGCTTTGATCGTTCCCTGGAAGACCAGTAGTAGTTTCCGATGTACATCTGGAGGCATTCTGTAAGCAGTGGAACTTCAAAGTGTTGATAAAACACAGAAGTTGCATCGAGATTGAATACAACAGTCACCATGCGCACTTTCCTCCATGGGAGTAATGTCTCAAAGAGTCTACGCTTTAATCGTTCCCTAGAAGACCAGTAGTAGTTTCCGATGCACATCTGGAGGCATTCTGTAGTCTGTGGACTTTCAAAGTGTTGATGAAACACAGAAATTGCATCGGGATTGTATACAACAGGCACCATGCAGGCTTTTCTACACGGGAGTAATGTCTCAAACCGTCTACGCTTTGATCGTTCCCTGGAAGACCAGTAGTAGTTTCCGATGCACATCTGGATTCATTCTGTAGTCTGAGGACCTTCAAAGTGTTGCTGAAAAACAGAAATTGCATCAGAATTGAATACAACAGTCACCATGCGCACTTTCCTCCATGTGAGTAATGTATCAAACAGTCTACGCTTTGATCGTTCCCTGGAAGAACAGTAGTAGTTTCCGATGCACATCTGGAGGCATTCTGTAATCTGTCGACTATCAGAGTGTTGGTGAAACACAGAAATTGCATCGGGATCGAATACAACAGTCGCCATGCGGACTTTCCCCCATGGAAGTAATGTCTCAAACAGTCTACGATTTGATCGTTCCCTGGAAGACCAGTAGTAGTTTCAGATGCACATCTGGCGGAAATCTGTAATCTGTGGACCTTCAAAGTGTTGATGAAACACAGAAATTGCATCGGCATGGAATACAACAGTCACCATGCGCACTTTCCTCCATGTTAGTAATGTCTCAAACTTTCTACGCTTTGATCGTTCCCTGGAAAACCAGTAGTAGTTTCCGATGTACATCTGGAGGCATTCTGTAAGCAATGGACCTTCACAGTGTTGATAAAACACAGAAGTAGCATCGAGATTGAATACAACACTCACCATGCGCACTTCCCTCCATGGGAGTAATGTCTCAAACTGTCTACGCTTTGATCGTTCCCTGGAAGAACAGTAGTAGTTTCCGATGCACATCTGGAGTTATTCTGTAATCTGTGGACTATCAGAGTGTTGATTAAACACAGAAATAGCATCGTGATTGAATACAACAGGCACCATGCGGGCTTGTCTCCACGGGAGTAATGTCTCAAACTGTCTACGCTTTGATCGTTCCCTGGAAGTCCAGTAGTAGTTTCCGATGCACATTTGGAGGCGCTCTGTAATCTGTGGACTATCAGAATGTTGATAAAACACAGATATTGCATCGGGATTGAATACAACAGTCACCATGCGCACATTCCTCCATGGGTGTAATGTCTAAAAAAGTCAACGCTTTGATCGTTCCCTGGAAGACCAGTAGTAGTTTCCGATGCACATCTGGAGGCATTCTGTAATCTGTGGGCCTTCAAAGTGTTGATGAAACACAGAATTTGCATCGGGATGGAATACAACAGTCACCATGCGCACTTTCCTCCATGGGAGTAATGTCTCAAACTGTCTACGCTTTGATCGTTCCCTGGAAGACCATTAGTAGTTTCCGATGCACATCTGGAGGCATTCTGTAATCTGTGGACCTTCAAAGTGTTGATGAAACACAGAAATTGAATCGGGATTGAATACAACAGTCACCATGCGCACTTTCCTCCATGTGAGTAATGTCTCAAACAGTCGACGCTTTGATCGTTCCCTGGAAGACGAGTAGTAGTTTCCGATGCACATCTGGAGGCATTCTGTAATCTGTGGACTATCAGAGTGTTGATGAAACACAGAAATTGCATCGGGATTGAATACAACAGTCACCATGCGCACTTTCCTCCATGGGAATAATGTTTCAAACAGTCTACGCTTTGATCGATCCCTGGCACACCACGGATCCAGTTTCCGATGCACATCTGGAGGCATTCTGTATTCTGTGGACTATCAGAGTGTTGATGAAAGACAGAAATTGCGTCGGGATTGAATACAACAGTCACAATGCACACTTTCCAAAATGGGAGTAATGTCTCAAACAGTCTACGCTTTGATCGTTCCCTGGAAGACCAGTTGTAGTTTCCGATGTACATCTGGAGGCATTCTGTAAGCTGTAGACCTTCAAAGTGTTGATAAAATACAGCAATTGCATCGGGATTGAATACAACAGTCACCATGCGCACTCAACTCCTTGGGAGTAATGTCTCAAACAGTCTACGCTTTGATCGTTCCCTGGAAGACCAGTAGTAGTTTCTGATACACATCTGGAGGCATTCTGTAATCTGTGGACTATCAGTGTGTTGATGATACACAGAAATTGCATCGGGATTGAATACAACAGTCACCATGTGCACTTTCCTCCATGGGAGTAATGTCTCAAACAGTCTACGCTTTGATCGTTCCCTGGAAGACTAGTACTAGTTTCCGATGCACATCAGGAGGCATTCTGTAACCTGCGGACTTTCAAAGTGTTGATGAAACACAGAAATTCCATCGGGATTTAATACAACAGTCACCTGCGCACTTTCCTCCATGGGAGTAATGTCTCAAACAGTTTACGCTTTGATGGTTCCCTGGAAGACCAGTATAAGTTTCCGATGCACATCTGAAGGCATTCTGCAACCTGTGGACTATCTGAGTGTTGATGAAACACAGAAATTGCATCGGGATGGAATACAACAGTCACCATGCGCACTTTCCTCCATGGGAGTAATGTCTCAAACAGTCTACGCTTTGATCGTTCCCTGGAAGACCAGTAGTAGTTTCCGATGCACATCTGGAGGCATTCTGTAAGCTGTGGACCTTCAAAGTGTTGATAAAACACAGATGTTGCATCGGGATTCAATACAACAGTCACCATACGCACTTTCCTCCATGAGAGTAATGTCTCAAACAGTCTATGCTTTGATCGTTCCCTGGAAGACCAGTAGTAGTTTCTGATGCACATCTTGAGGCATTCTGTATACTGTGGACCTTCAAAGTGTTGATGAAAAACAGAAATTGCATCGGGATTGAATACAACAGTCACCATGTGCACTTTCCTAAATGGGAGTAATGTCTCAAACAGCCTACGCTTTGATCGTTCACTGGAAGACCAGTAGTAGTTTCTGACGCACATCTTGAGGCATTCTGTAAGCTGTGGACCTTCAAAGTGGTGATAAAACACAGAAGTTGCATCGGGATTGAATACAACAGTCACCATGCGCACTTTCTTCCATGAGAGTAATGTCTCAAACAGTCTACGCTTTGATCGTTCCCTGGAAGACAAGTATTAGTTTCACATGCACATCTGGAGGCATTTTCTAATCTGTGGACTAACACAGTGCTGATGAAACACAGAAATTGCATCTGGATTGAATACAACAGTCACCATGCGCACTTTCCTCCATGGGAGTAATGTATTAAACAGTCAACGCTTTTATCGATCCCTGGAAGACCTGTAAGAGTTTCCGATGCACATCTGGAGGTATTCTGTAATCTGTGGACTATCAGAGTGTTAATTAAAGACAGAAATTGCATCGGAATTGAATACAACAGTCACCATGCACATTTTCCAACATGGGAGTAATGTCTCAAACAGTCTACGCTTTGATCGTTCCCTGGAAGACCAGTAGTAGTTTCCGATGTACATCTGGAGGCATCCTGTAAGCAGTGGACCTTCAAAGTGTTGATAAAACACAGAAGTTGCATCGAGATTGAATACAACACTCACCATGCGCACTTTCCTCCATGGGAGTAATGTCTCAAACAGTCTACGCTTTGTTCGTTACCTGGAACACCAGTAGTAGTTTCCGATGCACATCTGGAGGCATTCTGCAATCTGTGGACTTTCAAAGTGTTGACGAAACACAGAAATTGCATCGGGATTGTATACAACAGGCACCATGCAGGCTTTTCTCCGTGGGAGTAATGTCTCAAACTGTCTACGTTTTGATCGTTCACTCGAAGAACAGTAGTAGTTTCCGATGCACATCTGGAGTTATTCTGTAATCTGTGGACTATCAGAGTGTTGATTAAACACAGAAATAGCATCGTGATTGAATACAACAGGCACCATGCGGGCTTGTCTCCACGGGAGTAATGTCTCAAACTGTCTACGCTTTGATCGTTCCCTGGAAGTCCAGTAGTAGTTTCCGATGCACATTTTGAGGCGTTCTGTAATCTATGGACTATCAGAATGTTGATAAAACACAGAAATTGCATCGGGATTGAATACAACAGTCACCATGCGCACTCTCCTCCATGGGAGTAATGTCTCAAACAGTCTACGCTTTGATCGTTCCCTGGAAGACCAGTAGTAGTTTCTGATACACATCTGGAGGCATTCTGTTATCTGTGGACTCTCACAGTGTTGATGAAAGACAGAAATTGCATCGGGATTGAATACAACAGTCACTGTGCACATTTTCCAAAATGCTAGTAATGTCTCAAACAGTCTATGCTTTGATCGTTCCCTGGAAGACCAGTAGTAGTTTCCGATGCACATCTGGATTCATTCTGTAGTCTGTGGACCTTCAAAGTGTTGCTGAAAAACAGAAATTGCATCAGGATTGAATACAACAGTCACCATGCGCACTTACCTCCGTGTGAGTAATGTATCAAACAGTCTACGTTTTGATCGTTCCCTGGAAGAACAGTAGTAGTTTCCGATGCACATCTGGAGTTATTCTGTAATCTGTGAAAGATCAGAGTGTTGATGAAACACAGAAATTGCATTGGGATTGAATACAACAGTCACTATGCACTTTGATCTTTCCCTGGAAGACCAGTATTAGTTTCCGATGCACATCTGGAGGCATTCTGTAATCTGTCGACAATCAGAGTGTTGGTGAAACACAGAAATTGCATCGGGATCGAATACAACAGTCGCCATGCGGACTTTCCCCCATGGAAGTAATGTCTCAAACAGTCTACGATTTGATCGTTCCCTGGAAGACCAGTAGTAGTTTCAGATGCACATCTGGAGGAATTCTGTAATCTGTGGACCTTCAAAGTGTTGATGAAACACAGAAATTGCATCGGCATGGAATACAACAGTCACCATGCGCACTTTCCTCCATGTTAGTAATGTCTCAAACTGTCTACGCTTTGATCGTTCCCTGGAAAACCAGTAGTAGTTTCTGATGTACATCTGGAGGCATTCTGTAAGCAATGGACCTTCAAAGTGTTGATAAAACACAGAAGTTGCATCGAGATTGAATACAACACTCACCATGCGCACTTTCCTCCATGGGAGTAATGTCTCAAACTGTCTACGCTTTGATCGTTCCCTGGAAGAACAGTAGTAGTTTCCGATGCACATCTGGAGTTATTCTGTAATCTGTGGACTATCAGAGTGTTGATTAAACACAGAAATAGCATCGTGATTGAATACAACAGGCACCATGCGGGCTTGTCTCCACGGGAGTAATGTCTCAAACTGTCTACGCTTTGATCGTTCCCTGGAAGTCCAGTAGTAGTTTCCGATGCACATTTGGAGGCGTTCTGTAATCTGTGGACTATCAGAATGTTGATAAAACACAGATATTGCATCGGGATTGAATACAACAGTCACCATGCGCACATTCCTCCATGGGTGTAATGTCTAAAACAGTCAACGCTTTGATCGTTCCCTGGAAGACCAGTAGTAGTTTCCAATGCACATCTGGAGGCATTCTGTAATCTGTGGGCCTTCAAAGTGTTGATGAAACACAGAATTTGCATCGGGATGGAATACAACAGTCACCATGCGCACTTTCCTCCATGGGAGTAATGTCTCAAACTGTCTACGCTTTGATCGTTCCCTGGAAGACCATTAGTAGTTTCCGATGCACATCTGGAGGCATTCTGTAATCTGTGGACCTTCAAAGTGTTGATGAAACACAGAAATTACATCGGGATTTAATACAACAGTCACCATGCGCACTTTCCTCCATGGGAGTAATGTCTCAAACAGTTTACGCTTTGATGGTTCCCTGGATGACCAGTATAAGTTTCCGATGCTCATCTGAAGGCATTCTGCAACCTGTGTACTATCAGAGTGTTGATGAAACACAGAAATTGCATCGGGATGGAATGCAACAGTCACCATACGCACTTTCTTCCATGAGAGTAATGTCTCAAACAGTCTACGCTTTGATCGTTCCCTGGAAGACCAGTAGTAGTTTCTGATGCACATCTGGAGGCATTCTGTAATCTGTGGACTTTCAAAGTGTAGATGAAACACAGAAATTACATCGGGTTTGTTACAACAGGCACCATGCAGGCTTTTCTCCATGGGAGTAATGTCTCAAAGTGTCTACGCTTTGATCGTTCCCTGGAAGAACAGTAGTAGTTTCGGAAGCCCATCTCTAGTTATTCTGTAATCTGTGGACAATCACAGTGTAGATTAAACACAGAAATAGCATCGGGATTGAATACAACAGGCACCATGTAGCTTTTTTCCACGGGAGTAATGTCTCAATCCGTCTACGCTTTGATCGTTCCCTGGAAGACCAGCAGTAGTTTCCGATGCACATCTGGTTTCATTCTGTAATCTGTGGACCTTCAAAGTGTTGATGAAAAACTGAAATTGCATCGGGATTGAATACAACAGTCACCATGCGCACTTTCCTCCATGGGAGTAATGTATCAAACAGTCTACGCTTTGATCGTTCCCTGGAAGAACAGTAGTAGTTCCCGATGCACATCTGGATGCATTCTGTAATCTGTGGAAGATCAGAGTGTTGATGAAACACAGAAATTGCATCGGGATTGAATACAACAGTCGCTATGCGCACTTTCCACCATGGGAGTAATTTCTCAAACAGTCTACGCTTTGATCGTTCCCTGGAAGACCAGTAGTAGTTTCCGATGTACATCTGGGGGCATTCTGTAATCTGTGGACTATCAGTGTGTTGATGAAACACAGAAGTTGCATCGGGATTGAATACAACAGTCACCATGCGCACTTTCCTCCATGCGAGTAATGCCTCATACGATCTACGCTTTGATCGTTCCCTGGAAGACCAGTAGTAGCTTCCGATGCACATCTGGAGGCATTTTGTAATCTGTAGACTATCAGAGTGTTGACGAAACGTAGAAATTGCATCGGGAATGAATACACCAGTCACCATGCGCAATTTCCTCCATGGGAGTAATGTCTCAAACAGTATACGATTTGATCGTTCCCTGGAAGACCAGTAGTAGTTTCTGATGCACATCTTGAGGCATTCTGTATACTGTGGACCTTCAAAGTGTTGATGAAACACAGAAATTGCTTCGGGATTGAATACAACAGTCACCATGTGCACTTTCCTAAATGGGAGTAATGTCTCAAACAGTCTACGCTTTGATCGTTCACTGGAAGACCAGTAGTAGTTTGTGACGCACATCTTGAGGCATTCTGTAACCTGTGGACCTTCAAAGTGTTGATAAAGCACAGAAGTTGCATCGGGATTGAATACAACAGTCACCATGCGCACTTTCTTCCATGAGAGTAATGTCTCAAACAGTGCACGCTTTGATCGTTCCCTGGAAGACCAGTAGTAGTTTCCGATGCACATCTGGAGGCATTCTGCAATCTGTGGACTTTCAAAGTGTTGACGAAACACAGAAATTGCATCGGGATTGTATACAACAGGCACCATGCAGGCTTTTCTCCGTGGGAGTAATGTCTCAAACTGTCTACGTTTTGATCGTTCACTCGAAGAACAGTAGTAGTTTCCGATGCACATCTGGAGTTATTCTGTAATCTGTGGACTATCAGAGTGTTGATTAAACACAGAAATAGCATCGTGATTGAATACAACAGGCACCATGCGGGCTTGTCTCCACGGGAGTAATGTCTCAAACTGTCTAAGCTTTGATCGTTCCCTGGAAGTCCAGTAGTAGTTTCCGATGCACATTTTGAGGCGTTCTGTAATCTGTGGACTATCAGAATGTTGATAAAACACAGAAATTGCATCGGGATTGAATACAACAGTCACCATGCGCACTCTCCTCCATGGGAGTAATGTCTCAAACAGTCTACGCTTTGATCGTTCCCTGGAAGACCAGTAGTAGTTTCTGATACACATCTGGAGGCATTCTGTTATCTGTGGACTCTCACAGTGTTGATGAAAGACAGAAATTGCATCGGGATTGAATACAACAGTCACTGTGCACATTTTCCAAAATGCTAGTAATGTCTCAAACAGTCTATGCTTTGATCGTTCCCTGGAAGACCAGTAGTAGTTTCCGATGCACATCTGGATTCATTCTGTAGTCTGTGGACCTTCAAAGTGTTGCTGAAAAACAGAAATTGCATCAGGATTGAATACAACAGTCACCATGCGCACTTACCTCCGTGTGAGTAATGTATCAAACAGTCTACGTTTTGATCGTTCCCTGGAAGAACAGTAGTAGTTTCCGATGCACATCTGGAGTTATTCTGTAATCTGTGAAAGATCAGAGTGTTGATGAAACACAGAAATTGCATTGGGATTGAATACAACAGTCACTATGCACTTTGATCTTTCCCTGGAAGACCAGTATTAGTTTCCGATGCACATCTGGAGGCATTCTGTAATCTGTCGACAATCAGAGTGTTGGTGAAACACAGAAATTGCATCGGGATCGAATACAACAGTCGCCATGCGGACTTTCCCCCATGGAAGTAATGTCTCAAACAGTCTACGATTTGATCGTTCCCTGGAAGACCAGTAGTAGTTTCAGATGCACATCTGGAGGAATTCTGTAATCTGTGGACCTTCAAAGTGTTGATGAAACACAGAAATTGCATCGTCATGGAATACAACAGTCACCATGCGCACTTTCCTCCATGTTAGTAATGTCTCAAACTGTCTACGCTTTGATCGTTCCCTGGAAAACCAGTAGAAGTTTCTGATGTACATCTGGAGGCATTCTGTAAGCAATGGACCTTCAAAGTGTTGATAAAACACAGAAGTTGCATCGAGATTGAATACAACACTCACCATGCGCACTTTCCTCCATGGGAGTAATGTCTCAAACTGTCTACGCTTTGATCGTTCCCTGGAAGAACAGTAGTAGTTTCCGATGCACATCTGGAGTTATTCTGTAATCTGTGGACTATCAGAGTGTTGATTAAACACAGAAATAGCATCGTGATTGAATACAACAGGCACCATGCGGGCTTGTCTCCACGGGAGTAATGTCTCAAACTGTCTACGCTTTGATCGTTCCCTGGAAGTCCAGTAGTAGTTTCCGATGCACATTTGGAGGCGTTCTGTAATCTGTGGACTATCAGAATGTTGACGAAACACAGAAATTGCATCGGGATTGTATACAACAGGCACCATGCAGGCTTTTCTCCGTGGGAGTAATGTCTCAAACTGTCTACGTTTTGATCGTTCACTCGAAGAACAGTAGTAGTTTCCGATGCACATCTGGAGTTATTCTGTAATCTGTGGACTATCAGAGTGTTGATTAAACACAGAAATAGCATCGTGATTGAATACAACAGGCACCATGCGGGCTTGTCTCCACGGGAGTAATGTCTCAAACTGTCTACGCTTTGATCGTTCCCTGGAAGTCCAGTAGTAGTTTCCGATGCACATTTTGAGGCGTTCTGTAATCTGTGGACTATCAGAATGTTGATAAAACACAGAAATTGCATCGGGATTGAATACAACAGTCACCATGCGCACTCTCCTCCATGGGAGTAATGTCTCAAACAGTCTACGCTTTGATCGTTCCCTGGAAGACCAGTAGTAGTTTCTGATACACATCTGGAGGCATTCTGTTATCTGTGGACTCTCACAGTGTTGATGAAAGACAGAAATTGCATCGGGATTGAATACAACAGTCACTGTGCACATTTTCCAAAATGCTAGTAATGTCTCAAACAGTCTATGCTTTGATCGTTCCCTGGAAGACCAGTAGTAGTTTCCGATGCACATCTGGATTCATTCTGTAGTCTGTGGACCTTCAAAGTGTTGCTGAAAAACAGAAATTGCATCAGGATTGAATACAACAGTCACCATGCGCACTTACCTCCGTGTGAGTAATGTATCAAACAGTCTACGTTTTGATCGTTCCCTGGAAGAACAGTAGTAGTTTCCGATGCACATCTGGAGTTATTCTGTAATCTGTGAAAGATCAGAGTGTTGATGAAACACAGAAATTGCATTGGGATTGAATACAACAGTCACTATGCACTTTGATCTTTCCCTGGAAGACCAGTATTAGTTTCCGATGCACATCTGGAGGCATTCTGTAATCTGTCGACAATCAGAGTGTTGGTGAAACACAGAAATTGCATCGGGATCGAATACAACAGTCGCCATGCGGACTTTCCCCCATGGAAGTAATGTCTCAAACAGTCTACGATTTGATCGTTCCCTGGAAGACCAGTAGTAGTTTCAGATGCACATCTGGAGGAATTCTGTAATCTGTGGACCTTCAAAGTGTTGATGAAACACAGAAATTGCATCGGCATGGAATACAACAGTCACCATGCGCACTTTCCTCCATGTTAGTAATGTCTCAAACTGTCTACGCTTTGATCGTTCCCTGGAAAACCAGTAGTAGTTTCTGATGTACATCTGGAGGCATTCTGTAAGCAATGGACCTTCAAAGTGTTGATAAAACACAGAAGTTGCATCGAGATTGAATACAACACTCACCATGCGCACTTTCCTCCATGGGAGTAATGTCTCAAACTGTCTACGCTTTGATCGTTCCCTGGAAGAACAGTAGTAGTTTCCGATGCACATCTGGAGTTATTCTGTAATCTGTGGACTATCAGAGTGTTGATTAAACACAGAAATAGCATCGTGATTGAATACAACAGGCACCATGCGGGCTTGTCTCCACGGGAGTAATGTCTCAAACTGTCTACGCTTTGATCGTTCCCTGGAAGTCCAGTAGTAGTTTCCGATGCACATTTGGAGGCGTTCTGTAATCTGTGGACTATCAGAATGTTGATAAAACACAGATATTGCATCGGGATTGAATACAACAGTCACCATGCGCACATTCCTCCATGGGTGTAATGTCTAAAACAGTCAACGCTTTGATCGTTCCCTGGAAGACCAGTAGTAGTTTCCAATGCACATCTGGAGGCATTCTGTAATCTGTGGGCCTTCAAAGTGTTGATGAAACACAGAATTTGCATCGGGATGGAATACAACAGTCACCATGCGCACTTTCCTCCATGGGAGTAATGTCTCAAACTGTCTACGCTTTGATCGTTCCCTGGAAGACCATTAGTAGTTTCCGATGCACATCTGGAGGCATTCTGTAATCTGTGGACCTTCAAAGTGTTGATGAAACACAGAAATTACATCGGGATTTAATACAACAGTCACCATGCGCACTTTCCTCCATGGGAGTAATGTCTCAAACAGTTTACGCTTTGATGGTTCCCTGGATGACCAGTATAAGTTTCCGATGCTCATCTGAAGGCATTCTGCAACCTGTGTACTATCAGAGTGTTGATGAAACACAGAAATTGCATCGGGATGGAATGCAACAGTCACCATACGCACTTTCTTCCATGAGAGTAATGTCTCAAACAGTCTACGCTTTGATCGTTCCCTGGAAGACCAGTAGTAGTTTCTGATGCACATCTGGAGGCATTCTGTAATCTGTGGACTTTCAAAGTGTAGATGAAACACAGAAATTACATCGGGTTTGTTACAACAGGCACCATGCAGGCTTTTCTCCATGGGAGTAATGTCTCAAAGTGTCTACGCTTTGATCGTTCCCTGGAAGAACAGTAGTAGTTTCGGAAGCCCATCTCTAGTTATTCTGTAATCTGTGGACAATCACAATGTAGATTAAACACAGAAATAGCATCGGGATTGAATACAACAGGCACCATGTAGCTTTTTTCCACGGGAGTAATGTCTCAATCCGTCTACGCTTTGATCGTTCCCTGGAAGACCAGCAGTAGTTTCCGATGCACATCTGGTTTCATTCTGTAATCTGTGGACCTTCAAAGTGTTGATGAAAAACTGAAATTGCATCGGGATTGAATACAACAGTCACCATGCGCACTTTCCTCCATGGGAGTAATGTATCAAACAGTCTACGCTTTGATCGTTCCCTGGAAGAACAGTAGTAGTTCCCGATGCACATCTGGATGCATTCTGTAATCTGTGGAAGATCAGAGTGTTGATGAAACACAGAAATTGCATCGGGATTGAATACAACAGTCGCTATGCGCACTTTCCACCATGGGAGTAATTTCTCAAACAGTCTACGCTTTGATCGTTCCCTGGAAGACCAGTAGTAGTTTCCGATGTACATCTGGGGGCATTCTGTAATCTGTGGACTATCAGTGTGTTGATGAAACACAGAAGTTGCATCGGGATTGAATACAACAGTCACCATGCGCACTTTCCTCCATGCGAGTAATGCCTCATACGATCTACGCTTTGATCGTTCCCTGGAAGACCAGTAGTAGCTTCCGATGCACATCTGGAGGCATTTTGTAATCTGTGGACTATCAGAGTGTTGACGAAACGTAGAAATTGCATCGGGAATGAATACACCAGTCACCATGCGCAATTTCCTCCATGGGAGTAATGTCTCAAACAGTATACGATTTGATCGTTCCCTGGAAGACCAGTAGTAGTTTCTGATGCACATCTTGAGGCATTCTGTATACTGTGGACCTTCAAAGTGTTGATGAAACACAGAAATTGCTTCGGGATTGAATACAACAGTCACCATGTGCACTTTCCTAAATGGGAGTAATGTCTCAAACAGTCTACGCTTTGATCGTTCACTGGAAGACCAGTAGTAGTTTGTGACGCACATCTTGAGGCATTCTGTAACCTGTGGACCTTCAAAGTGTTGATAAAGCACAGAAGTTGCATCGGGATTGAATACAACAGTCACCATGCGCACTTTCTTCCATGAGAGTAATGTCTCAAACAGTGCACGCTTTGATCGTTCCCTGGAAGACCAGTAGTAGTTTCCGATGCACATCTGGAGGCATTCTGCAATCTGTGGACTTTCAAAGTGTTGACGAAACACAGAAATTGCATCGGGATTGTATACAACAGGCACCATGCAGGCTTTTCTCCGTGGGAGTAATGTCTCAAACTGTCTACGTTTTGATCGTTCACTCGAAGAACAGTAGTAGTTTCCGATGCACATCTGGAGTTATTCTGTAATCTGTGGACTATCAGAGTGTTGATTAAACACAGAAATAGCATCGTGATTGAATACAACAGGCACCATGCGGGCTTGTCTCCACGGGAGTAATGTCTCAAACTGTCTAAGATTTGATCGTTCCCTGGAAGTCCAGTAGTAGTTTCCGATGCACATTTTGAGGCGTTCTGTAATCTGTGGACTATCAGAATGTTGATAAAACACAGAAATTGCATCGGGATTGAATACAACAGTCACCATGCGCACTCTCCTCCATGGGAGTAATGTCTCAAACAGTCTACGCTTTGATCGTTCCCTGGAAGACCAGTAGTAGTTTCTGATACACATCTGGAGGCATTCTGTTATCTGTGGACTCTCACAGTGTTGATGAAAGACAGAAATTGCATCGGGATTGAATACAACAGTCACTGTGCACATTTTCCAAAATGCTAGTAATGTCTCAAACAGTCTATGCTTTGATCGTTCCCTGGAAGACCAGTAGTAGTTTCCGATGCACATCTGGATTCATTCTGTAGTCTGTGGACCTTCAAAGTGTTGCTGAAAAACAGAAATTGCATCAGGATTGAATACAACAGTCACCATGCGCACTTACCTCCGTGTGAGTAATGTATCAAACAGTCTACGTTTTGATCGTTCCCTGGAAGAACAGTAGTAGTTTCCGATGCACATCTGGAGTTATTCTGTAATCTGTGAAAGATCAGAGTGTTGATGAAACACAGAAATTGCATTGGGATTGAATACAACAGTCACTATGCACTTTGATCTTTCCCTGGAAGACCAGTATTAGTTTCCGATGCACATCTGGAGGCATTCTGTAATCTGTCGACAATCAGAGTGTTGGTGAAACACAGAAATTGCATCGGGATCGAATACAACAGTCGCCATGCGGACTTTCCCCCATGGAAGTAATGTCTCAAACAGTCTACGATTTGATCGTTCCCTGGAAGACCAGTAGTAGTTTCAGATGCACATCTGGAGGAATTCTGTAATCTGTGGACCTTCAAAGTGTTGATGAAACACAGAAATTGCATCGGCATGGAATACAACAGTCACCATGCGCACTTTCCTCCATGTTAGTAATGTCTCAAACTGTCTACGCTTTGATCGTTCCCTGGAAAACCAGTAGAAGTTTCTGATGTACATCTGGAGGCATTCTGTAAGCAATGGACCTTCAAAGTGTTGATAAAACACAGAAGTTGCATCGAGATTGAATACAACACTCACCATGCGCACTTTCCTCCATGGGAGTAATGTCTCAAACTGTCTACGCTTTGATCGTTCCCTGGAAGAACAGTAGTAGTTTCCGATGCACATCTGGAGTTATTCTGTAATCTGTGGACTATCAGAGTGTTGATTAAACACAGAAATAGCATCGTGATTGAATACAACAGGCACCATGCGGGCTTGTCTCCACGGGAGTAATGTCTCAAACTGTCTACGCTTTGATCGTTCCCTGGAAGTCCAGTAGTAGTTTCCGATGCACATTTGGAGGCGTTCTGTAATCTGTGGACTATCAGAATGTTGATAAAACACAGATATTGCATCGGGATTGAATACAACAGTCACCATGCGCACATTCCTCCATGGGTGTAATGTCTAAAACAGTCAACGCTTTGATCGTTCCCTGGAAGACCAGTAGTAGTTTCCAATGCACATCTGGAGGCATTCTGTAATCTGTGGGCCTTCAAAGTGTTGATGAAACACAGAATTTGCATCGGGATGGAATACAACAGTCACCATGCGCACTTTCCTCCATGGGAGTAATGTCTCAAACTGTCTACGCTTTGATCGTTCCCTGGAAGACCATTAGTAGTTTCCGATGCACATCTGGAGGCATTCTGTAATCTGTGGACCTTCAAAGTGTTGATGAAACACAGAAATTACATCGGGATTTAATACAACAGTCACCATGCGCACTTTCCTCCATGGGAGTAATGTCTCAAACAGTTTACGCTTTGATGGTTCCCTGGATGACCAGTATAAGTTTCCGATGCTCATCTGAAGGCATTCTGCAACCTGTGTACTATCAGAGTGTTGATGAAACACAGAAATTGCATCGGGATGGAATGCAACAGTCACCATACGCACTTTCTTCCATGAGAGTAATGTCTCAAACAGTCTACGCTTTGATCGTTCCCTGGAAGACCAGTAGTAGTTTCTGATGCACATCTGGAGGCATTCTGTAATCTGTGGACTTTCAAAGTGTAGATGAAACACAGAAATTACATCGGGTTTGTTACAACAGGCACCATGCAGGCTTTTCTCCATGGGAGTAATGTCTCAAAGTGTCTACGCTTTGATCGTTCCCTGGAAGAACAGTAGTAGTTTCGGAAGCCCATCTCTAGTTATTCTGTAATCTGTGGACAATCACAGTGTAGATTAAACACAGAAATAGCATCGGGATTGAATACAACAGGCACCATGTAGCTTTTTTCCACGGGAGTAATGTCTCAATCCGTCTACGCTTTGATCGTTCCCTGGAAGACCAGCAGTAGTTTCCGATGCACATCTGGTTTCATTCTGTAATCTGTGGACCTTCAAAGTGTTGATGAAAAACTGAAATTGCATCGGGATTGAATACAACAGTCACCATGCGCACTTTCCTCCATGGGAGTAATGTATCAAACAGTCTACGCTTTGATCGTTCCCTGGAAGAACAGTAGTAGTTCCCGATGCACATCTGGAGGCATTCTGTAATCTGTGGAAGATCAGAGTGTTGATGAAACACAGAAATTGCATCGGGATTGAATACAACAGTCGCTATGCGCACTTTCCACCATGGGAGTAATTTCTCAAACAGTCTACGCTTTGATCGTTCCCTGGAAGACCAGTAGTAGTTTCCGATGTACATCTGGGGGCATTCTGTAATCTGTGGACTATCAGTGTGTTGATGAAACACAGAAGTTGCATCGGGATTGAATACAACAGTCACCATGCGCACTTTCCTCCATGCGAGTAATGCCTCATACGATCTACGCTTTGATCGTTACCTGGAAGACCAGTAGTAGCTTCCGATGCACATCTGGAGGCATTTTGTAATCTGTGGACTATCAGAGTGTTGACGAAACGTAGAAATTGCATCGGGAATGAATACACCAGTCACCATGCGCAATTTCCTCCATGGGAGTAATGTCTCAAACAGTCTACGATTTGATCGTTCCCTGGAAGACCAGTAGTAGTTTCTGATGCACATCTTGAGGCATTCTGTATACTGTGGACCTTCAAAGTGTTGATGAAACACAGAAATTGCTTCGGGATTGAATACAACAGTCACCATGTGCACTTTCCTAAATGGGAGTAATGTCTCAAACAGTCTACGCTTTGATCGTTCACTGGAAGACCAGTAGTAGTTTGTGACGCACATCTTGAGGCATTCTGTAACCTGTGGACCTTCAAAGTGTTGATAAAGCACAGAAGTTGCATCGGGATTGAATACAACAGTCACCATGCGCACTTTCTTCCATGAGAGTAATGTCTCAAACAGTGCACGCTTTGATCGTTCCCTGGAAGACCAGTAGTAGTTTCCGATGCACATCTGGAGGTATTCTGTAATTTGTGGACTATCAGAGTGTTAATTAAAGACAGAAATTGCATCGGGATTGAATACAACAGTCACCATGCACATTTTCCAACATGGGAGTAATGTCTCAAACAGTCTACGCTTTGGTCGTTCCCTGGAAGGCCAGTAGTAGCTTCCGATGTACATCTGGAGGCATTCTGTAAGCAATGGACCTTCAAAGTGTTGATAAAACACAGAAGTTGCATCGAGATTGAATACAACACTCACCATGCGCACTTTCCTCCACGGGAGTAATGTCTCAAACAGTCTACGCTTTGTTCGTTAACTGGAACACCAGTAGTAGTTTCCGATGCACATCTGGAGGCATTCTGCAATCTGTGGACTTTCAAAGTGTTGATGAAACACAGAAATTGCATCGGGATAGTATACAACAGGCACCAAGCAGGCTTTTCTCCATGGGAGTAATGTCTCAACATGTCTACGCTTTGATCGTTCCCTGGAAGACCAGTAGTAGTTTCCGATGTACATCTGGAGGCATTCTGTAAGCAATGGACCTTCAAAGTGTTGATAAAACACAGAAGTTGCATCGAGATTGAATACAACACTCACCATGCGCACTTTCCTCCATGGGAGTAATGTCTCAAACTGTCTACGCTTTGATCGTTCCCTGGAAGAACAGTAGTAGTTTCCGATGCACATCTGGAGTTATTCTGTAATCTGTGGACTATCAGAGTGTTGATTAAACACAGAAATAGCATCGTGATTGAATACAACAGCCACCATGCGGGCTTGTCTCCACGGGAGTAATGTCTCAAACTGTCTACGCTTTGATCGTTCCCTGGAAGTCCAGTAGTAGTTTCCGATGCACATTTGGAGGCGTTCTGTAATCTGTGGACTATCAGAATGTTGATAAAACACAGATATTGCATCGGGATTGAATACAACAGTCACCATGCGCACATTCCTCCATGGGTGTAATGTCTAAAACAGTCAACGCTTTAATCGTTCCCTGGAAGACCTGTAGTAGTTTCCGATGCACATCTGGAGGCATTCTGTAATCTGTGGGCCTTAAAAGTGTTGATGAAACACAGAATTTGCATCGGGATGGAATACAACAGTCACCATGCGCACTTTCCTCCATGGGGGTAATGTCTCAAATTGTCGACGCTTTGATCGTTCCCTGGAAGACCAGTAGTAGTTTCCGATGCACATCTGGAGGCATTCTGTAATCTGTGGACCTTCAAAGAGTTGATGAAACACAGAAATTGCATCGGGATTGAATACAACAGTCACCATGCGCACTTTCCTCCATGTGAGTAATGTCTCAAACAGTCGACGCTTTGATCGTTCCCTGGAAGACGAGTAGTAGTTTCCGATGCACATCTGGAGGCATTCTGTAATCTGTAAACTATCAGAGTGTTGATGAAACACAGAAATTGCATCGGGATTGAATACAACAGACACCATGCGCACTTTCCTCCATAGGAATAATGTTTCAAACAGTCTACGCTTTGATCGATCCCTGGCACACAAGGGATCCAGTTTCCGATGCACATCTGGAGGCATTCTGTAATCTGTGGACTATCAGAGTGTTGATGAAAGACAGAAATTGCGTCGGGATTGAATACAACAGTCACAATGCACACTTTCCAAAATGGGAGTAATGTCTCAAACAGTCTACGCTTTGATCGTTCCCTGGAAGACCAGTTGTAGTTTCCGATGTACATCTGGAGGCATTCTGTAAGCTGTAGACCATCAAAGTGTTGATAAAACACAGAAATTGCATCTGGATTGAATACAACAGTCACCATGCGCACTCACCTCCATGGGAGTAATGTCTCAAACAGTCTACGCTTTGATCGTTCCCTGGAAGACCAGTAGTAGTTTCTGATACACATCTGGAGGCATTCTGTATTCTGTGGACTATCAGTGTGTTGATGATACACAGAAATTGCATCGGGATTGAATACAACAGTCACCACGTGCACTTTCCTCCATGGGAGTAATGTCTCAAACAGTCTACGCTTTGACCGTTCCCTGGAAGACTAGTACTAGTTTCCGATGCACATCAGGAGGCATTCTGTAACCTGTGGACTTTCAAAGTGTTGATGAAACACAGAAATTCCATCGGGATTTAATACAACAGTCACCTGCGCACTTTCCTCCATGGGAGTAATGTCTCAAACAGTTTACGCTTTGATGGTTCCCTGGAAGACCAGTATAAGTTTCCGATGCACATCTGAAGGCATTCTGCCACCTGTGGACTATCTGAGTGTTGATGAAACACAGAAATTGCATCGGGATTGAATACAAAAGTCACCATGTGCACTTTCCTAAATGGGAGTAATGTCTCAATCAGCCTAAGCTTTGATCGTTCACTGGAAGACCAGTAGTAGTTTCTGACGCATATCTTGAGGCATTCTGTAAGCTGTGGACCTTCAAAGTGTTGATGAAACACAGAAATTGCATCGGGATTGTTACAACAGGCACCATGCAGGCTTTTCTCCATGGGAGTAATGTCTCAAAGTGTCTACGTTTTGATCGTTCCCTGGAAGAACAGTAGTAGTTTCGGAAGCACATCTCTAGTTATTCTGTAATCTGTGGACAATCACAGTGTAGATAAAACACAGAAATAGCATCGGGATTGAATACAACAGGCACCATGTAGGCTTTTCTCCACGGGAGTAATGTCTCAAACCGTCTACGATCTGATCGTTCCCTGGAAGACCAGTAGTAGTTTCCGATGCACATCTCAATTCATTCTGTAATCTGTGGACCTTCAAAGTGTTGATGAAAAACAGAAATTGCATCGCGATTGAATACAACAGTCACCATGCGCAATATCCTCCATGGGAGTAATGTCTCAAACAGTCTACGATTTGATCGTTCCCTGGAAGACCAGTAGTAGTTTCTGATGCACATCTTGAGGCATTCTGTATACTGTGGACCTTCAAAGTGTTGACGAAACACAGAAATTGCATCGGGATTGAATACAAAAGTCACCATGTGCACTTTCCTAAATGGGAGTAATGTCTCAATCAGCCTAAGCTTTGATCGTTCACTGGAAGACCAGTAGTAGTTTCTGACGCATATCTTGAGGCATTCTGTAAGCTGTGGACCTTCAAAGTGTTGATAAAACACAGAGGTTGCATCGGGATTGAATACAACAGTCACCATGCGCGATTTCTTCCATGAGAGTAATGTCTCAAACAGTCTACGCTTTGATCGTTCCCTGGAAGACCAGTATTAGTTTCACATGCACATCTGGAGGCATTTTCTAATCTGTGGACTATCACAGTGCTGATGAAACACAGAAATTGCATCTGGATTGAATACAACAGTCACCATGCGCACTTTCCTCCATGGGAGTAATGTATCAAACAGTCAACGCTTTTATCGATCCCTGGAAGACCTGTAAGAGTTTCCGATGCACATCTGGAGGTATTCTGTAATCTGTGGACTATCAGAGTGTTAATTAAAGACAGTAATTGCATCGGGATTGAATACAACAGTCACCATGCACATTTTCCAACATGGGAGTAATGTCTCAAACAGTCTACGCTTTGATCGTTCCCTGGAAGACCAGTAGTAGTTTCCGATGTACACCTGGAGGCATTCTGTAAGCAGTGGACCTTCAAAGTGTTGATAAAACACAGAAGTGTCATCGAGATTGAATACAACACTCACCATGCGCACTTTCCTCTATGGGAGTAACGTCTCAAACAGTCTACGCTTTGTTCGTTACCTGGAACACCAGTAGTAGTTTCCGATGCACATCTGGAGGCATTCTGCAATCTGTGGACTTTCAAAGTGTTGACGAAACACAGAAATTGCATCGGGATTGTATACAACAGGTACCATGCAGGCTTTTCTCCGTGGGAGTAATGTCTCGAACTTTCTACGTTTTGATCGTTCTCTCGAAGAACAGTAGTAGTTTCCGATGCACATTTGGAGGCGTTCTGTAATCTGTGGACTATCAGAGTGTTGATTAAACACAGAAATAGCATCGTGATTGAATACAACAGGCACCATGCGGGCTTGTCTCCACGGGAGTAATGTCTCAAACTGTCTACGCTTTGATCGTTCCCTGGAAGTCCAGTAGTAGTTTCCGGTGCACATTTTGAGGCGTTCTGTAATCTGTGGACTATCAGAATGTTGATAAAACACAGAAATTGCATCGGGATTGAATACAACAGTCACCATGCGCACTCTCCTCCATGGGAGTAATGTCTCAAACAGTCTACGCTTTGATCGTTCCCTGGAAGACCAGTAGTAGTTTCTGATACACATCTGGAGGCATTCTGTAATCTGTGGACTATCAGTGTGTTGATGATACACAGATATTGCATCGGGATTGAATACTACAGTCAACATGTGCACTTTCCTCCATGGGAGTAAAGTCTCAAATAGTCTACGCTTTGATCGTTCCGTGGAAGACTAGTACTAGTTTCCGATGCACATCAGGAGGCATTCTGTAACCTGTGGACTTTCAAAGTGTTGATGAAACACAGAAATTCCATCGGGATTTAATACAACAGTCACCATGCGCACTTTCCTCCATGGGAGTAATGTCTCAAACAGTTTACGTTTTGATGGTTCAATGGAAGACCAGTATAAGTTTCCGATGCACATCTGAAGGCATTCTGCAACCTGTGGACTATCAGAGTGTTGATGAAACACAGAAATTGCATCGGGATGGAATACAACAGTCACCATGCGCACTTTCCTCCATGGGAGTAATGCCTCATACGGTCTACGCATTGATCGTTCCCTGGAAGACCAGTTGTAGTTCCTGGTGCACATCTGGACTCATTCTGTAATCTGTGGACTATCAGAGTGTTGATGAAACACAGAAATTGCATCGTGATTGAATACAACAGTCACCATGCGCACTTTCCTCCATGGGAGTAATGTCTCAAAGAGTCTACGCTTTGATCGTTCCCTAGAAGACCAGTAGTAGTTTCCGATGCACATCTGGAGGCATTCTGTAGTCTGTGGACTTTCAAAGTGTTGATGAAACACAGAAATTGCATCGGGATTGTATACAACAGGCACCATGCAGGCTTTTCTCCATGGGAGTAATGTGTCAAACTGTCTACGTTTTGATCGTTCCCTGGAAAAACGGTAGTAGTTTCGGAAGCCCATCTCTAGTTATTCTGTAATCTGTGGACAATCACAGTGTAGATTAAACACAGAAATAGCATCGGGATTGAATACAACAGACACCATGCGGGCTTTTCTCCACGGGAGTAATGTCTCAAACCGTCTACGCTTTGATCGTTCCCTGGAAGACCAGTAGTAGTTTCCGATGCACATCTGGATTCATTCTGTAGTCTGTGGACCTTCAAAGTGTTGCTGAAAAACAGAAATTGCATCAGGATTGAATACAACAGTCACCATGCGCACTTTCCTCCATGTGAGTAATGTATTAAAGAGTCTACGTTTTGATCGTTCCCTGGAAGAACAGTAGTAGTTTCCGATGCACATCTGGAGGCATTCTGTAATCTGTGGAAGATCAGAGTGTTGATGAAACACAGAAATTGCATTGGGATTGAATACAACAGTCACTATGCACTTTGATCTTTCCCTGGAAGACCAGTATTAGTTTCCGATGCACATCTGGAGGCATTCTGTAATCTGTCGACTATCAGAGTGTTGGTGAAACACAGAAATTGCATCGGGATCGAATACAACAGTCGCCATGCGGACTTTCCCCCATGGAAGTAATGTCTCAAACAGTCTACGATTTGATCGTTCCCTGGAAGACCAGTAGTAGTTTCAGATGCACATCTGGAGGAATTCTGTAATCTGTGGACCTTCAAAGTGTTGATGAAACACAGAAATTGCATCGGCATGGAATACAACAGTCACCATGCGCACTTTCCTCCATGGGAGTAATGTCTCAAACTGTCTACGCTTTGATCGTTCCCTGGAAGACCATTAGTAGTTTCCGATGCACATCTGGAGGCATTCTGTAATCTGTGGACCTTCAAAGTGTTGATGAAACACAGAAATTGAATCGGGATTGAATACAACAGTCACCATGCGCACTTTCCTCCATGTGAGTAATGTCTCAAACAGTCGACGCTTTGATCGTTCCCTGGAAGACGAGTAGTAGTTTCCGATGCACATCTGGAGGCATTCTGTAATCTGTGGACTATCAGAGTGTTGATGAAACACAGAAATTGCATCGGGATTGAATACAACAGGCACCATGCGGGCTTGTCTCCACGGGAGTAATGTCTCAAACTGTCTACGCTTTGATCATTCCCTGGAAGTCCAGTATTAGTTTCCGATGCACATTTGGAGGCGTTCTGTAATCTGTGGACTATCAGAATGTTGATAAAACACAGATATTGCATCGGGATTGAATACAACAGTCACCATGCGCACATTCCTCCATGGGTGTAATGTCTAAAACAGTCAACGCTTTGATCGTTCCCTGGAAGACCAGTAGTAGTTTCCGATGCACATCTGGAGGCATTCTGTAATCTGTGGGCCTTCAAAGTGTTGATGAAACACAGAATTTGCATCGGGATGGAATACAACAGTCACCATGCGCACTTTCCTCCATGGGAGTAATGTCTCAAACTGTCTACGCTTTGATCGTTCCCTGGAAGACCATTAGTAGTTTCCGATGCACATCTGGAGGCATTCTGTAATCTGTGGACCTTCAAAGTGTTGATGAAACACAGAAATTGAATCGGGATTGAATACAACAGTCACCATGCGCACTTTCCTCCATGTGAGTAATGTCTCAAACAGTCGACGCTTTGATCGTTCCCTGGAAGACGAGTAGTAGTTTCCGATGCACATCTGGAGGCATTCTGTAATCTGTGGACTATCAGAGTGTTGATGAAACACAGAAATTGCATCGGGATTGAATACAACAGTCACCATGCGCACTTTCCTCCATGGGAATAATGTTTCAAACAGTCTACGCTTTGATCGATCCCTGGCACACCAGGGATCCAGTTTCCGATGCACATCTGGAGGCATTCTGTATTCTGTGGACTATCAGAGTGTTGATGAAAGACAGAAATTGCGTCGGGATTGAATACAACAGTCACAATGCACACTTTCCAAAATGGGAGTAATGTCTCAAACAGTCTACGCTTTGATCGTTCCCTGGAAGACCAGTTGTAGTTTCCGATGTACATCTGGAGGCATTCTGTAAGGTGTAGACCTTCAAAGTGTTGATAAAACACAGAAATTGCATCGGGATTGAATACAACAGTCACCATGCGCACTCAACTCCATGGGAGTAATGTCTCAAACAGTCTACGCTTTGATCGTTCCCTGGAAGACCAGTAGTAGTTTCTGATACACATCTGGAGGCATTCTGTAATCTGTGGACTATCAGTGTGTTGATGATACACAGAAATTGCATCGGGATTGAATACAACAGTCACCATGTGCACATTCCTCCATGGGAGTAATGTCTCAAACAGTCTACGCTTTGATCGTTAACTGGAAGACTAGTACTAGTTTCCGATGCACATCAGGAGGCATTATGTAACCTGTGGACTTTCAAAGTGTTGATGAAACACAGAAATTCCATCGGGATTTAATACAACAGTCACCTGCGCACTTTCCTCCATGGGAGTAATGTCTCAAACAGTTTACGTTTTGATGCTTCCCTGGAAGACCAGTATAAGTTTCCGATGCACATCTGAAGGCATTCTGCAACCTGTGGACTATCTGAGTGTTGATGAAACACAGACATTGCATCGGGATGGAATACAACAGTCACCATGCGCACTTTCCTCCATGGGAGTAATGTCCCAAACAGTCTTTGCTTTGCTCGTTCCCTGGAAGACCAGTAGTAGTTTCCGATGCACATCTGGAGGCATTCTGTTATCTGTGGACTCTCACAGTGTTGATGAAAGACAGAAATTGCATCGGGATTGAATACAACAGTCACCATGCACATTTTCCAAAATGCTAGTAATGTCTCAAACAGTCTATGCCTTGATCGTTCCCTGGAAGACCAGTAGTAGTTTCCGATGTACATCTGGAGGCATTCTGTAAGCAGTGGAACTTCAAAGTGTTGATAAAACACAGAGGTTGCATCGAGATTGAATACAACAGTCACCATGCGCACTTTCCTCCATGGGAGTAATGTCTCAAACAGTCTACGCTTTGATCGTTCCCTGGAAGACCAGTAGTAGTTTCCGATGCACATCTGGAGGCATTCTGTAAGCTGTGGACCTTCAAAGTGTTGATAAAACACAGATGTTGCATCGGGATTCAATACAACAGTCACCATACGCACTTTCCTCCATGAGAGTAATGTCTCAAACAGTCTATGCTTTGATCGTTCCCTGGAAGACCAGTAGTAGTTTCTGATGCACAGCTTGAGGCATTCTGTATACTGTTGACCTTCAAAGTGTTGATGAAAAACAGAAATTGCATCGGGATTGAATACAACAGTCACCATGTGCACTTACCTAAATGGGAGTAATGTCTCAAACAGCCTACGCTTTGATCGTTCACTGGAAGACCAGTAGTAGTTTCTGACGCACATCTTGAGGCATTCTGTAAGCTGTGGACCTTCAAAGTGTTGATAAAACACAGAAGTTGCATCGGGATTGAATACAACAGTCACCATGCGCACTTTCTTCCATGAGAGTAATGTCTCAAACAGTCTACGCTTTGATCGTTCCCTGGAAGACCAGTATTAGTTTCACATGCACATCTGGAGGCATTTTCTAATCTGTGGACTAACACAGTGCTGATAAAACACAGAAATTGCATCTGGATTGAATACAACAGTCACCATGCGCACTTTCCTCCATGGGAGTAATGTATCAAACAGTCAACGCTTTTATCGATCCCTGGAAGACCTGTAAGAGTTTCCGATGCACATCTGGAGGTATTCTGTAATCTGTGGACTATCAGAGTGTTAATTAAAGACAGAAATTGCATCGGGATTGAATACAACAGTCACCATGCATATTTTCCAACATGGGAGTAATGTCTCAAACAGTCTACGCTTTGATCGTTTCCTGGAAGACCAGTAGTAGTTTCCGATGTACATCTGGAGGCATTCTGTATGCAGTGGACCTTCAAAGTGTTGATAAAACACAGCATTGGCATCGAGATTGAATACAACACTCACCATGCGCACTTTCCTCCATGGGAGTAATGTCTCAAACAGTCTACGCTTTGTTCGTTACCTGGAACACCAGTAGTAGTTTCCGATGCACATCTGGAGGCATTCTGCAATCTGTGGACTTTCAAAGTGTTGACGAAACACAGAAATTGCATCGGGATTGTATACAACTGGCACCATGCAGGCTTTTCTCCATGGGAGTAATGTCTCAAACTGTCTACGCTTTGATCGTTCCCTGGAAGAACAGTAGTAGTTTCCGATGCACATCTGGAGTTATTCTGTAATCTGTGGACTATCAGAGTGTTGATGAAACACAGAAATAGCATCGTGATTGAATACAACAGGCACCATGCGGGCTTGTCTCCACGGGAGTAATGTCTCAAACTGTCTACGCTTTGATCGTTCCCTGGAAGTCCAGTAGTAGTTTCCGATGCACATTTTGAGGCGTTCTGTAATCTGTGGACTATCAGAATGTTGATAAAACACAGAAATTGCATCGGGATTGAATACAACAGTCACCATGCGCACTCTCCTGCATGGGAGTAATGTCTCAAACAGTCTACGCTTTGATCGTTCCCTGGAAGACCAGTAGTAGTTTCTGATACACATCTGGAGGCATACTGTAATCTGTGGACTATCAGTGTGTTGATGATACAAAGAAATTGCATCGTGATTGAATACTACAGTCAACATGTGCACTTTCCTCCATGGGAGTAAAGTCTCAAATAGTCTACGCTTTGATCGTTCCCTGGAAGAGTAGTACTAGTTTCCGATGCACATCAGGAGGCATTCTGTAACCTGTGGTCTTTCAAAGTGTTGATGAAACACAGAAATTCCATCGGGATTTAATACAACAGTCACCATGCGCACTTTCCTACATGTGAGTAATGTCTCAAACAGTTTACGTTTTGATTGTTCAATGGAAGACCAGTATAAGTTTCCGATGCACATCTGAAGGCATTCTGCAACCTGTGGACTATCAGAGTGTTGATGAAACACAGAAATTGCATCGTGATTGAATACAACAGTCACCATGCGCACTTTCCTCCATGGGAGTAATGTCCCAAACAGTCTTTTCTTTGCTCGTTCCCTATAAGACCAGTAGTAGTTTCCGAAGCACATCTGGAGGCATTCTGTTATCTGTGGACTCTCACAGTGTTGATGAAAGACAGAAATTGCATCGGGATTGAATACAACAGTCACTGTGCACATTTTCCAAAATGCTAGTAATGTCTCAAACAGTCTATGCTTTGATCGTTCCCTGGAAGACCAGTAGTAGTTTCCGATGTACATCTGGAGGCATTCTGTAAGCATTGGAACTTCAAAGTGTTGATAAAACACAGAAGTTGCATCGAGATTGAATACAACAGTCACCATGCGCACTTTCCTCCATGGGAGTAATGTCTCAAACAGTCTACGATTTGATCGTTCCCTGGAAGACTAGTAGTAGTTTTCGATGCACATCTGGAGGCATTCTGTAAGCTGTGGACCTTCAAAGTATTGATAAAACACAGACGTTGCATCGGGATTCAATACAACAGTCACCATACGCACTTTCCTCCATGAGAGTAATGTCTCAAACAGTCTACGCTTTGATCGTTCCCTGGAAGACCAGTAGTAGTTTCCGATGCACATCTGGAGGCATTCTGTAGTCTGTGGACTTTCAAAGTGTTGATGAAACACAGAAATTGCATCCGGATTGTATACAACAGGCACCATGCAGGCTTTTCTCCATGGGAGTAATGTCTCAAACTGTCTACGTTTTGATCGTTCCCTGGAAGAACGGTAGTAGTTTCGGAAGCCCATCTCTAGTTATTCTGTAATCTGTGGACAATCACAGTGTAGATTAAACACAGAAATAGCATCGGGATTGAATACAACAGACACCATGCGGGCTTTTCTCCACGGGAGTAATGTCTCAAACCGTCTACGCTTTGATCGTTCCCTGGAAGACCAGTAGTAGTTTCCGATGCACATCTGGATTCATTCTGTAGTCTGCGGACCTTCAAAGTGTTGCTGAAAAACAGAAATTGCATCAGGATTGAATACAACAGTCACCATGCGCACTTTCCTCCATGTGAGTAATGTATCAAACAGTCTACGCTTTGATCGTTCCCTGGAAGAACAGTAGTAGTTTCCGATGCACATCTGGAGGCATTCTGTAATCTGTGGAAGATCAGAGTGTTGATGTAACACAGAAATTGCATTGGGATTGAATACAACAGTCACTATGCACTTTGATCGTTCCCTGGAAGACCAGTATTAGTTTCCGATGCACATCTGGAGGCATTCTGTAATCTGTCGACTATCAGAGTGTTGGTGAAACACAGAAATTGCATCGGGATTGAACACAACAGTCGCCATGCGGAGTTTCCCCCATGGAAGTAATGTCTCAAACAGACTACGACTTGATCGTTCCCTGGAAGACCAGTAGTAGTTTCAGATGCACATCTGGAGGAATTCTGTAATCTGTGGACCTTCAAAGTGTTGATGAAACACAGAAATTGCATCGGCATAGAATACAACAGTCACCATGCGCACTTTCCTCCATGGGAGTAATGTCTCAAACAGTCTACGCTTTGATCGTTCCCTGGAAGACCAGTAGTAGTTTCCGATGCACATATGGAGGCATTCTGTAATCTGTGGACCTTCAAAGTGTTGATGAAACACAGAAATTGCATCGGGATGGAATACAACAGTCACCATGCGCACTTTCCTCCATGTTAGTAATGTCTCAAACAGTCTACGATTTGATCGTTCCCTGGAAGACCAGTAGTAGTTTCCGATGCACATCTGGAGGAATTCTGTAATCTGTGGACCTTCAAAGTGTTGATGAAACACAGAAATTGCATCGGCATGGAATACAACAGTCACCATGCGCACTTTCCTCCATGTTAGTAATGTCTCAAACAGTCTACGATTTGATCGTTCCCTGGAAGACCAGTAGTAGTTTCCGATGCACATCTGGAGGAATTCTGTAATCTGTGGACTTTCAAAGTGTTGATGAAACACAGAAATTGCATCGGGATTGTATACAACAGGCACCATGCAGGCTTTTCTCCATGGGAGTAATGTCTCAAACTGTCTACGCTTTGATCGTTCCCTGGAAGAACAGTAGTAGTTTCCGATGCCCATCTGGAGTTATTCTGTAATCTGTGGACTATCAGAGTGTTGATTAAACACAGAAATAGCATCGTGATTGAATACAACAGGCACCATGCGGGCTTGTCTCCACGGGAGTAATGTCTCAAACTGTCTACGTTTTGATCGTTCCCTGGAAGTCCAGTAGTAGTTTCCGATGCACATTTGGAGGCATTCTGTAATCTGTGGACTATCAGAATGTTGATAAAACACAGAAATTGCATCGGGATTGAATACAACAGTCACCATGCGAACATTCCTCCATGGGTGTAATGTCTCAAACAGTCAACGCTTTGATCGTTCCCTGGAAGACCAGTAGTAGTTTCCGATGCACATCTGGAGGCATTCTGTAATCTGTGGGCCTTCAAAGTGTTGATGAAACACAGAATTTGCATCGGGATGAAATGCAACAGTCACCATGCGCACTTTCCTCCATGGGAGTAATGTCTCAAACAGTCTACGCTTTGATCGTTCCCTGGAAGACCAGTTGTAGTTTCTAATGCACATCTGGAGGCATTCTGTAATCTGTGGACTATCAGTGTGTTGATGATACACAGAAATTGCATCGGGATTGAATACAACAGTCACCATGTGCACTTTCCTCCATGGGAGTAATGTCTCAAACAGTCTACGCTTTGATCGTTCCCTGGAAGACCAGTAGTAGTTTCCGATGCACATCTGGATTCATTCTTTAATCTGTGGACCTTCAAAGTGTTGATGAAAAACAGAAATTGCATCGGGATTGAATACAACAGTCACCATGCGCACTTTCCTCCATGTGAGTAATGTATCAAACAGTCTACGCTTTGATCGTTCCCTGGAAGAACAGTAGTAGTTTCCGATGCACATCTGGATGCACTCTGTAATCTGTGGAAGATCAGAGTGTTGATGAAACACAGAAATTCCATCGGGATTGAATACAACAGTCGCTATGCGCACTTTCCACCATGGGAGTAATTTCTCAAACAGTCTACGGTTTGATCGTTCCCTGGAAGACCAGTAGTAGTTTCCGATGTACATCTGGGGGCATTCTGTAATCTGTGGACTATCAGTGTGTTGATTGAAACACAGAAGTTGCATCGGGATTGAATACAACAGTCACCATGCGCACTTTCCTCCATGGGAGTAATGTCTCAAACAGTCTACGATTTGATCGTTCCCTGGAAGACCAGTAGTAGTTTCTGATGCACATCTTGAGGCATTCTGTATACTGTGGACCTTCAAAGTGTTGATGAAACACAGAAATTGCTTCGGGATTGAATACAACAGTCACCATGTGCACTTTCCTAAATGGGAGTAATGTCTCAAACAGTCTACGCTTTGATCGTTCACTGGAAGACCAGTAGTAGTTTCCGATGTACATCTGGAGGCATTCTGTAAGCAGTGGAACTTCAAAGTGTTGATAAAACACAGAAGTTGCATCGAGATTGAATACAACAGTCACCATGCGCACTTTCCTCCATGGGAGTAATGTCTCAAACAGTCTACGATTTGATCGTTCCCTGGAAGACCAGTAGTAGTTTTCGATGCACATCTGGAGGCATTCTGTAAGCTGTGGACCTTCAAAGTATTGATAAAACACAGACGTTGCATCGGGATTCAATACAACAGTCACCATACGCACTTTCCTCCATGAGAGTAATGTCTCAAACAGTCTACGCTTTGATCGTTCCCTGGAAGACCAGTAGTAGTTTCCGATGCACATCTGGAGGCATTCTGTAGTCTGTGGACTTTCAAAGTGTTGATGAAACACAGAAATTGCATCGGGATTGTATACAACAGGCACCATGCAGGCTTTTCTCCATGGGAGTAATGTCTCAAACTGTCTACGTTTTGATCGTTCCCTGGAAGAACGGTAGTAGTTTCGGAAGCCCATCTCTAGTTATTCTGTAATCTGTGGACAATCACAGTGTAGATTAAACACAGAAATAGCATCGGGATTGAATACAACAGACACCATGCGGGCTTTTCTCCACGGGAGTAATGTCTCAAACCGTCTACGCTTTGATCGTTCCCTGGAAGACCAGTAGTAGTTTCCGATGCACATCTGGATTCATTCTGTAGTCTGTGGACCTTCAAAGTGTTGCTGAAAAACAGAAATTGCATCAGGATTGAATACAACAGTCACCATGCGCACTTTCCTCCATGTGAGTAATGTATCAAAAAGTCTACGCTTTGAACGTTGCCTGGAAGAACAGTAGTAGTTTCCGATGCACATCTGGAGGCATTCTGTAATCTGTGGAAGATCAGAGTGTTGATGAAACACAGAAATTGCATTGGGATTGAATACAACAGTCACTATGCACTTTGATCGTTCCCTGGAAGACCAGTATTAATTTCCGATGTACATCTGGAGGCATTCTGCAATCTGTGGACTATCAGTGTGTTGATGTAACACAGAAATTGCATTGGGATTGAATACAACAGTCACCATGCGCACTTACCTCCATGGGAGTAATGCCTCATACGATCTACGATTTGTTCGTTCCCTGGAAGACCAGTAGTAGTTTCTGATGCACATCTTGAGGCATTCTGTATACTGTGGACCTTCAAAGTGTTGATGAAACACAGAAATTGCATCGGGTTTGAATACAACAGTCACCATGCGCACTTTCCTATATGTTAGTAATGTCTCAAACAGTCTACGCTTTGATCGTTCCCTGGAAGACCAGTAGTAGTTTCCGATGTAAATCTGGAGGCATTCTGTAAGCAGTGGACCTTTAAAGTGTTGATAAAACACAGAAGTTTCATCGAGATTGAATACAACAGTCACCATGCGCAATTTCCTCCATGAGAGTAATGTCTCAAACAGTCTACGCTTTGATCGTTCCCTGGAAGACGAGTATTAGTTTCCGATGCACATCTGGAATCATTCTGTAATCTGTGGACCTTCAGAGTGTTGATGAAACTAAGAAATTGCATCGGGATTGAATACAACAGTCACCATGCGCACTTTCCTCCATGGGAGTAATGTCTCAAACAGTCTATGCTTTGATCGTTTCCTGGAAGACCAGTAGTAGGTTCTGATACACATTTGGAGGCATTCTGTAATCTGTGGACTATCAGATTGTTGATAAAACACAGAAGTTGCATCGGGATTGAATACAACAGTCACTATGCGCACATTCCTCCATGGGAGTAATGTCTCAAACAGTGTACGCTTTGATCGATAACTGGAAGACCAGTAGTAGTTTCCGATGCACATCTGGAGGCATTATGAAATCTGTGGACCTTCAAAGTGTTGATGAAACACAGAAATTGCATCGGGATGGAATACAACAGTCACCATGCGCACTTTCCGCCATGGGAGTAATGTCTCAAACAGTCTACGCTTTGATCGTTCCCTGGAAGACCAGTAGTAGTTTCCGATGCACATATGGAGGCATTCTGTAATCTGTGGATCTTCAAAGTGTTGATGAAACACAGAAATTGCATCGGGATGGAATACAACAGTCACCATGCGCACTTTCCTCCATGTTAGTAATGTCTCAAACAGTCTACGATTTGATCGTTCCCTGGAAGACCAGTAGTAGTTTCCGATGCACATCTGGAGGAATTCTGTAATCTGTGGACCTTCAAAGTGTTGATGAAACACAGAAATTGCATCGGCATGGAATACAACAGTCACCATGCGCACTTTCCTCCATGTTAGTAATGTCTCAAACAGTCTACGATTTGATCGTTCCCTGGAAGACCAGTAGTAGTTTCCGATGCACATCTGGAGGAATTCTGTAATCTGTGGACTTTCAAAGTGTTGATGAAACACAGAAATTGCATCGGGATTGTATACAACAGGCACCATGCAGGCTTTTCTCCATGGGAGTAATGTCTCAAACTGTCTACGCTTTGATCGTTCCCTGGAAGACCAGTTGTAGTTTCTAATGCACATCTGGAGGCATTCTGTAATCTGTGGACTATCAGTGTGTTGATGATACACAGAAATTGCATCGGGATTGAATACAACAGTCACCATGTGCACTTTCCTCCATGGGAAAAATGTTTCAAACAGTCTACGCTTTGATCGATCCCTGGCACACAAGGGATCCAGTTTCCGATGCACATCTGAAGGCATTCTGTAATCTGTGGACTATCAGAGTGTTGATGAAAGACAGAAATTGCATCGGGATTGAATACAACAGTCACAATGGACACTTTCCAAAATGGGAGTAATGTCTCAAACAGTCTACGCTTTGATCGTTCCCTGGAAGACCAGATGTAGTTTCCGATGTACATCTGGAGGCATTCTGTAAGCTGTGGACCTTCAAAGTGTTGATAAAACACAGAAATTGCATCGGGTTTGAATACAACAGTCACCATGCGCACATTCCCCCATGGGAGTAATGTCTCAAACAGTCTACGCTTTGATCGTTCCCTGGAAGACCAGTTGTAGTTTGTGATGCACATCTGGAGGCATTCTGTAATCTGTGGACTATCAGTGTGTTGATGATACACAGAAATTGCATCGGGATTGAATACAACAGTCACCATGTGCACTTTCCTCCATGGGAGTAATGTCTCAAACAGTCTACGCTTTGATCGTTCCCTGGAAGACTAGTACTAGTTTCCGATGCACATCAGGAGGCATTCTGTAATCTGTGGACTTTGAAAGTGTTGATGAAACACAGAAATTACATCGGGATTTAATACAACAGTAACCATGCGCACTTTCCTCCATGGGAGTAATGTCTCAAAGTGTCTACGCTTTGATCGTTCCCTGGAAGAACAGTAGTAGTTTCGGAAGCCCATCTCTAGTTATTCTGTAATCTGTGGACAATCACAGTGTAGATTAAACACAGAAATAGCATCGGGATTGAAACAACAGGCACCATGTAGCTTTTTTCCACGGGAGTAATGTCTCAAACCGTCTACGCTTTGATCGTTCCCTGGAAGACCAGTAGTAGTTTCCGATGCACATCTGGATTCATTCTGTAATCTGTGGACCTTCAAAGTGTTGATGAAAAACAGAAATTGCATCGGGATTGAATACAACAGTCACCATGCGCACTTTCCTCCATGTGAGTAATGTATCAAACAGTCTACGCTTTGATCGTTCCCTGGAAGAACAGTAGTAGTTTCCGATGCACATCTGGAGGCATTCTGTAATCTGTGGAAGATCAGAGTGTTGATGAAACACAGAAATTGCATCGGGATTGAATACAACAGTCGCTATGCGCACTTTCCACCATGGGAGTAATTTCTCAAACAGTCTACGCTTTGATCGTTCCCTAGAAGACCAGTAGTAGTTTCCGATGTACATCTGGGGGCATTCTGTAATCTGTGGACTATCAGTGTGTTGATGAAACACAGAAGTTGCATCGGGATTGAATACAACAGTCACCATGCGCACTTTCCTCCATGGGAGTAATGCCTCATACGATCTACGCTTTGATCGTTCCCTGGAAGACCAGTAGTAGCTTCCGATGCACATCTGGAGGCATTTTGTAATCTGTGGACTATCAGAGTGTTGACGAAACGTAGAAATTGCATCGGGAATGAATATAACAGTCACCATGTGCACTTTCCTAAATGGGAGTAATGTCTCAAACAGTCTACGCTTTGATCGTTCACTGGAAGACCAGTAGTAGTTTGTGACGATCATCTTGAGGCATTCTGTAAGCTGTGGACCTTCAGAGTGTTGATAAAACACAGAAGTTGCATCGGGATTGAATACAACAGTCACCATGCGCACTTTCCAACATGGGAGTAATGTCTCAAACAGTCTACGCTTTGATCGTTCCCTGGAAGACCAGTAGTAGTTTCCGATGAACATCTGGAGGCATTCTGTAAGCAATGGACCTTCAAAGTGTTGATGAAAAACAGAAATTGCATCGGGATTGAATACAACAGTCACCATGCGCACTTTCCTCCATGGGAGTAATGTCTCAAACAGTCTACGCTTTGATCGTTCCCTGGAAGACTAGTACTAGTTTCCGATGCACATCTGGAGGCATTCTGCAATCTGTGGACTTTCAAAGTGTTGATGAAACACAGAAATTGCATCGGGATAGTATACAACAGGCACCATGCAGGCTTTTCTCCATGGGAGTAATGTCTCAAACTGTCTACGCTTTGATCGTTCCGTGGAAGACCAGTAGTAGTTTCCGATGTACATCTCTAGGCATTCTGTAAGCAATGGACCTTCAAAGTGTTGATAAAACATAGAAGTTGCATCGAGATTGAATACAACACTCACCATGCGCACTTTCCTCCATGGGAGTAATGTCTCAAACTGTCTACGCTTTGATCGTTCCCTGGAAGAACAGTAGTAGTTTCCGATGCACATCTGAAGTTATTCTGTAATCTGTGGACTATCAGAGTGTTGATTAAACACAGAAATAGCATCATCATTGAATACAACAGGCACCATGCGGGCTTGTCTCCACGGGAGTAATGTCTCAAACTGTCTACGCTTTGATCGTTCCCTGGAAGTCCAGTAGTAGTTTCCGATGCACATTTGGAGGCGTTCTGTAATCTGTGGACTATCAGAATGTTGATAAAACACAGATATTGCATCGGGATTGAATACAACAATCACCATGCGCACTTTCCTCCATGGGAGTAATGTCTCAAACAGTCTACGCTTTGATCGTTCCCTGGAAGACTAGTACTAGTTTCCGATGCACATCAGGAGGCATTCTGTAATCTGTGGACTTTGAAAGTGTTGATGAAACACAGAAATTACATCGGGATTTAATACAACAGTAACCATGCGCAGTTTCCTCCATGGGAGTAATGTCTCAAAGTGTCTACGCTTTGATCGTTCCCTGGAAGAACAGTAGTAGTTTCGGAAGCCCATCTCTAGTTATTCTGTAATCTGTGGACAATCACAGTGTAGATTAAACACAGAAATAGCATCGGGATTGAATACAACAGGCACCATGTAGCTTTTTTCCACGGGAGTAATGTCTCAAACCGTCTACGCTTTGATCGTTCCCTGGAAGACCAGTAGTAGTTTCCGATGCACATCTGGATTCATTCTGTAATCTGTGGACCTTCAAAGTGTTGATGAAAAACAGAAATTGCATCGGGATTGAATACAACGGTCACCATGCGCACTTTCCTCCATGTGAGTAATGTATCAAACAGTCTACGCTTTGATCGTTCCCTGGAAGAACAGTAGTAGTTTCCGATGCACATCTGGAGGCATTCTGTAATCTGTGGAAGATCAGAGTGTTGATGAAACACAGAAATTGCATCGGGATTGAATACAACAGTCGCTATGCGCACTTTCCACCATGGGAGTAATTTCTCAAACAGTCTACGCTTTGATCGTTCCCTAGAAGACCAGTAGTAGTTTCCGATGTACATCTGGGGGCATTCTGTAATCTGTGGACTATCAGTGTGTTGATGAAACACAGAAGTTGCATCGGGATTGAATACAACAGTCACCATGCGCACTTTCCTCCATGGGAGTAATGCCTCATACGATCTACGCTTTGATCGTTCCCTGGAAGACCAGTAGTAGCTTCCGATGCACATCTGGAGGCATTTTGTAATCTGTGGACTATCAGAGTGTTGACGAAACGTAGAAATTGCATCGGGAATGAATACAACAGTCACCATGTGCACTTTCCTAAATGGGAGTAATGTCTCAAACAGTCTACGCTTTGATCGTTCACTGGAAGACCAGTAGTAGTTTGTGACGATCATCTTGAGGCATTCTGTAAGCTGTGGACCTTCAGAGTGTTGATAAAACACAGAAGTTGCATCGGGATTGATTACAACAGTCACCATGCGCACTTTCCAACATGGGAGTAATGTCTCAAACAGTCTACGCTTTGATCGTTCCCTGGAAGACCAGTAGTAGTTTCCGATGAACATCTGGAGGCATTCTGTAAGCAATGGACCTTCAAAGTGTTGATGAAAAACAGAAATTGCATCGGGATTGAATACAACAGTCACCATGCGCACTTTCCTCCATGTGAGTAATGTATCAAACAGTCTACGCTTTGATCGTTCCCTGGAAGAACAGTAGTAGTTTCCGATGCACATCTGGAGTTATTCTGTAATCTGTGGACTATCAGAGTGTTGATTAAACACAGAAATAGCATCGTGATTGAATACAACAGGCACCATGCGGGCTTGTCTCCACGGGAGTAATGTCTCAAACTGTCTACGCTTTGATCGTTCCCTGGAAGTCCAGTAGAAGTTTCCGATGCACATTTGGAGGCATTCTGTAATCTGTGGACTATCAGAGTGTTGATGAAAGACAGAAATTGCATCGGGATTGAATACAACAGTCACAATGCACACTTTCCAAAATGGGAGTAATGTCTCAAACAGTCTACGCATTGATCGTTCCTTGGAAGACCAGATGTAGTTTCCGATGTACATCTGGAGGCATTCTGTAAGCTGTAGACCTTCAAAGTGTTGATAAAACACAGAAATTGCATCGGGATTGAATACAACAGTCACCATGCGCACATTCCCCCATGGGAGTAATGTCTCAAACCGTCTACGCTTTGATCGTTCCCTGGAAGACCAGTTGTAGTTTCTGATGCTCATCTGGAGGCATTCTGTAATCTGTGGACTATCAGTGCGTTGATGATACACAGAAATTGCATCGGGATTGAATACAACAGTCACCATGTGCACTTTCCTCCATGGGAGTAATGTCTCAAACAGTCTACGCTTTGATCGTTCCCTGGAAGACTAGTACTAGTTTCCGATGCACATCTGGAGGCATTCTGCAATCTGTGGACTTTCAAAGTGTTGATGAAACACAGAAATTGCATCGGGATAGTATACAACAGGCACCATGCAGGCTTTTCTCCATGGGAGTAATGTCTCAAACTGTCTACGCTTTGATCGTTCCGTGGAAGACCAGTAGTAGTTTCCGATGTACATCCTTAGGCATTCTGTAAGCAATGGACCTTCAAAGTGTTGATAAAACATAGAAGTTGCATCGAGATTGAATACAACACTCACCATGCGCACTTTCCTCCATGGGAGTAATGTCTCAAACTGTCTACGCTTTGATCGTTCCCTGGAAGAACAGTAGTAGTTTCCGATGCACATCTGGAGTCATTCTGTAATCTGTGGACTATCAGAGTGTTGATTAAACACAGAAATAGCATCATCATTGAATACAACAGGCACCATGCGGGCTAGTCTCCACGGGAGTAATGTCTCAAACTGTCTACGCTTTGATCGTTCCCTGGAAATCCAGTAGTAGTTTCCGATGCACATTTGGAGGCGTTCTGTAATCTGTGGACTATCAGAATGTTGATAAAACACAGATATTGCATCGGGATTGAATACAACAATCACCATGCGCACATTCCTCCATGGGTGTAATGTCTAAAACAGTCAACGCTTTGATCGTTCCCTGGAAGACCAGTAGTAGTTTCCGATGCACATCTGGAGGCATTCTGTAATCTGTGGGCCTTCAAAGTGTTGATGAAACACAGAATTTGCATCGGGATGGAATACAACAGTCACCATGCGCACTTTCCTCCATGGGAGTGATGTCTCAAACTGTCTACGCTTTTATCGTTCCCTGGAAGACCAGTAGTAGTTTCCGATGCACATCTGGAGGCATTCTGTAATCTGTGGACCTTCAAAGTGTTGATGAAACACAGAAATTGCATCGGGATTGAATACAACAGTCACCATGCGCACTTTCCTCCATGTGAGTAATGTCTGAAACAGTCGACGCTTTGATCGTTCCCTGGAAGACGAGTAGTAGTTTCCGATGCACATCTGGAGGCATTCTGTAATCTGTGGACTATCAGTGTGTTGATGATACACAGAAATTGCATCGGGATTGAATACAACAGTCACCATGTGCACTTTCCTCCATGGGAGTAATGTCTCAAACAGTCTACGCTTTGATCGTTCCCTGGAAGACTAGTACTAGTTTCCGATGCACATCAGGAGGACTTCTGTAACCTGTGGACTTTCAAAGTGTTGATGAAACACAGAAATTCCATCGGGATTTAATACAACAGTCATCTGCGCACTTTCCTCCATGGGAGTAATGTCTCAAACAGTTTACGCTTTGATGGTTCCCTGGAAGACCAGTATAAGTTTCCGATGCACATCTGAAGGCATTCTGCAACCTGTGGACTATCTGAGTGTTGATGAAACACAGAAATTGCATCGGGATGGAATACAACAGTCACCATGCGCACTTTCCTCCATGGGAGTAATGTCCCAAACAGTCTTTGCTTTGCTCGTTCCCTGGAAGACCAGTAGTAGTTTCCGATGCACATCTGGAGGCATTCTGTTATCTGTGGACTCTCACAGTGTTGATGAAAGACAGAAATTGCATCGGGATTGAATACAACAGTCACCATGCACATTTTCCAAAATGCTAGTAATGTCTCAAACAGTCTATGCCTTGATCGTTCCCTGGAAGACCAGTAGTAGTTTCCGATGTACATCTGGAGGCATTCTGTAAGCAGTGGAACTTCAAAGTGTTGATAAAACACAGAGGTTGCATCGAGATTGAATACAACAGTCACCATGTGCACTTTCCTAAATGGGAGTAATGTCTCAAACAGTCTACGCTTTGATCGTTCACTGGAAGACCAGTAGTAGTTTGTGACGATCATCTTGAGGCATTCTGTAAGCTGTGGACCTTCAGAGTGTTGATAAAACACAGAAGTTGCATCGGGATTGATTACAACAGTCACCATGCGCACTTTCCAACATGGGAGTAATGTCTCAAACAGTCTACGCTTTGATCGTTCCCTGGAAGACCAGTAGTAGTTTCCGATGAACATCTGGAGGCATTCTGTAAGCAATGGACCTTCAAAGTGTTGATGAAAAACAGAAATTGCATCGGGATTGAATACAACAGTCACCATGCGCACTTTCCTCCATGTGAGTAATGTATCAAACAGTCTACGCTTTGATCGTTCCCTGGAAGAACAGTAGTAGTTTCCGATGCACATCTGGAGTTATTCTGTAATCTGTGGACTATCAGAGTGTTGATTAAACACAGAAATAGCATCGTGATTGAATACAACAGGCACCATGCGGGCTTGTCTCCACGGGAGTAATGTCTCAAACTGTCTACGCTTTGATCGTTCCCTGGAAGTCCAGTAGAAGTTTCCGATGCACATTTGGAGGCATTCTGTAATCTGTGGACTATCAGAGTGTTGATGAAAGACAGAAATTGCATCGGGATTGAATACAACAGTCACAATGCACACTTTCCAAAATGGGAGTAATGTCTCAAACAGTCTACGCTTTGATCGTTCCTTGGAAGACCAGATGTAGTTTCCGATGTACATCTGGAGGCATTCTGTAAGCTGTAGACCTTCAAAGTGTTGATAAAACACAGAAATTGCATCGGGATTGAATACAACAGTCACCATGCGCACATTCCCCCATGGGAGTAATGTCTCAAACCGTCTACGCTTTGATCGTTCCCTGGAAGACCAGTTGTAGTTTCTGATGCTCATCTGGAGGCATTCTGTAATCTGTGGACTATCAGTGCGTTGATGATACACAGAAATTGCATCGGGATTGAATACAACAGTCACCATGTGCACTTTCCTCCATGGGAGTAATGTCTCAAACAGTCTACGCTTTGATCGTTCCCTGGAAGACTAGTACTAGTTTCCGATGCACATCTGGAGGCATTCTGCAATCTGTGGACTTTCAAAGTGTTGATGAAACACAGACATTGCATCGGGATAGTATACAACAGGCACCATGCAGGCTTTTCTCCATGGGAGTAATGTCTCAAACTGTCTACGCTTTGATCGTTCCGTGGAAGACCAGTAGTAGTTTCCGATGTACATCCTTAGGCATTCTGTAAGCAATGGACCTTCAAAGTGTTGATAAAACATAGAAGTTGCATCGAGATTGAATACAACACTCACCATGCGCACTTTCCTCCATGGGAGTAATGTCTCAAACTGTCTACGCTTTGATCGTTCCCTGGAAGAACAGTAGTAGTTTCCGATGCACATCTGGAGTCATTCTGTAATCTGTGGACTATCAGAGTGTTGATTAAACACAGAAATAGCATCATCATTGAATACAACAGGCACCATGCGGGCTAGTCTCCACGGGAGTAATGTCTCAAACTGTCTACGCTTTGATCGTTCCCTGGAAATCCAGTAGTAGTTTCCGATGCACATTTGGAGGCGTTCTGTAATCTGTGGACTATCAGAATGTTGATAAAACACAGATATTGCATCGGGATTGAATACAACAATCACCATGCGCACATTCCTCCATGGGTGTAATGTCTAAAACAGTCAACGCTTTGATCGTTCCCTGGAAGACCAGTAGTAGTTTCCGATGCACATCTGGAGGCATTCTGTAATCTGTGGGCCTTCAAAGTGTTGATGAAACACAGAATTTGCATCGGGATGGAATACAACAGTCACCATGCGCACTTTCCTCCATGGGAGTGATGTCTCAAACTGTCTACGCTTTTATCGTTCCCTGGAAGACCAGTAGTAGTTTCCGATGCACATCTGGAGGCATTCTGTAATCTGTGGACCTTCAAAGTGTTGATGAAACACAGAAATTGCATCGGGATTGAATACAACAGTCACCATGCGCACTTTCCTCCATGTGAGTAATGTCTGAAACAGTCGACGCTTTGATCGTTCCCTGGAAGACGAGTAGTAGTTTCCGATGCACATCTGGAGGCATTCTGTAATCTGTGGACTATCAGTGTGTTGATGATACACAGAAATTGCATCGGGATTGAATACAACAGTCACCATGTGCACTTTCCTCCATGGGAGTAATGTCTCAAACAGTCTACGCTTTGATCGTTCCCTGGAAGACTAGTACTAGTTTCCGATGCACATCAGGAGGACTTCTGTAACCTGTGGACTTTCAAAGTGTTGATGAAACACAGAAATTCCATCGGGATTTAATACAACAGTCATCTGCGCACTTTCCTCCATGGGAGTAATGTCTCAAACAGTTTACGCTTTGATGGTTCCCTGGAAGACCAGTATAAGTTTCCGATGCACATCTGAAGGCATTCTGCAACCTGTGGACTATCTGAGTGTTGATGAAACACAGAAATTGCATCGGGATGGAATACAACAGTCACCATGCGCACTTTCCTCCATGGGAGTAATGTCCCAAACAGTCTTTGCTTTGCTCGTTCCCTGGAAGACCAGTAGTAGTTTCCGATGCACATCTGGAGGCATTCTGTTATCTGTGGACTCTCACAGTGTTGATGAAAGACAGAAATTGCATCGGGATTGAATACAACAGTCACCATGCACATTTTCCAAAATGCTAGTAATGTCTCAAACAGTCTATGCCTTGATCGTACCCTGGAAGACCAGTAGTAGTTTCCGATGTACATCTGGAGGCATTCTGTAAGCAGTGGAACTTCAAAGTGTTGATAAAACACAGAGGTTGCATCGAGATTGAATACAACAGTCACCATGCGCACTTTCCTCCATGGGAGTAATGTCTCAAACAGTCTACGCTTTGATCGTTCCCTGGAAGACCAGTAGTAGTTTCCGATGCACATCTGGAGGCATTCTGTAAGTTGTGGACCTTCAAAGTGTTGATAAAACACAGATGTAGCATCGGGATTCAATAGAACAGTCACCATACGCACTTTCCTCCATGAGAGTAATGTCTCAAACAGTCTATGCTTTGATCGTTCCCTGGAAGACCAGTAGTAGTTTCTGATGCTCATCTGGAGGCATTCTGTAATCTGTGGACTTTCAAAGTGTTGATGAAACACAGAAATTGCATCGGGATTGTTACAACAGGCACAATGCAGGCTTTTCTCCATGGGAGTAATGTCTCAAAGTGTCTACGTTTTGATCGTTCCCTGGAAGAACAGTAGTAGTTTCGGAAGCCCATCTCTAGTTATTCTGTAATCTGTGGACAATCACAGTGTAGATTAAACACAGAAATAGCATCGGAATTGAATACAACAGGCACCATGTAGGCTTTTCTCCACGGGAGTAATGTCTCAAACCGTCTACGATTTGATCGTTCCCTGGAAGACCAGTAGTAGTTTCCGATGCACATCTCAATTCATTCTGTAATCTGTGGACCTTCAAAGTGTTGATGAAAAACAGAAATTGCATCGGGATTGAATACAACAGTCACCATGCGCAATATCCTCCATGGGAGTAATGTCTCAAACAGTCTACGATTTGATCGTTCCCTGGAAGACCAGTAGTATTTTCTGATGCACATCTTGAGGCATTCTGTATACTGTGGACCTTCCAAGTGTTGATGAAACACAGAAATTTCATCGGGATTGAATACAACAGTCACCATGTGCACTTTCCTAAATGGGAGTAATGTCTCAAACAGCCTACGATTTGATCGTTCACTGGAAGACCAGTAGTAGTTTCTGACGCACATCTTGAGGCATTCTGTAAGCTGTGGACCTTCAAAGTGTTGATAAAACACAGAAGTTGCATCGGGATTGAATACAACAGTCACCATGCGCACTTTCTTCCATGAGAGTAATGTCTCAAACAGTCTACGCTTTGATCGTTCCCTGGAAGACCAGTATTAGTTTCACATGCACATCTGGAGGCATTTTCTAATCTGTGGGCTAACACAGTGCTGATGAAACACCGAAATTGCATCTGGATTGAATACAACAGTCACCATGCGCACTTTCCTCCATGGGAGTAATGTATCAAACAGTCAACGCTTTTATCGATCCCTGGAAGACCAGTAGTAGTTTCCGATGTACATCTGGAGGTATTCAGTAAGCAGTGGACCTTCAAAGTGTTGATAAAACACAGAAGTTGCATCGAGATTGAATACAACACTCACCATGCGCACTTTCCTCCATGGGAGTAATGTCTCAAACAGTCTACGCTTTGTTCGTTACCTGGAACACCAGTAGTAGTTTCCGATGCACATCTGGAGGCATTCTGCAATCTGTGGACTTTCAAAGTGTTGACGAAACACAGAAATTGCATCGGGATTGTATACAACAGGCACCATGCAGGCTTTTCTCCATGGGAGTAATGTCTACAAACTGTCTACGCTTTGATCGTTCCCTGGAAGAACAGTAGTAGTTTCCGATGCACATCTGGAGTTATTCTGTAATCTGTGGACTATCAGAGTGTTGATTAAACACAGAAATAGCATCGTGATTGAATACAACAGGCACCATGCGGGCTTGTCTCCACGGGAGTAATGTCTCAAACTGTCTACGCTTTGATCGTTCCCTGGAAGTCCAGTAGTAGTTTCCGATGCACATTTTGAGGCGTTCTGTAATCTGTGGACTATCAGAATGTTGATAAAACACAGAAATTGCATCAGGATTGAATACAACAGTCACCATGCGCACTCTCCTCCATGGGAGTAATGTCTCAAACAGTCTACGCTTTGATCGTTCCCTGGAAGACCAGTAGTAGTTTCTGATACACATCTGGAGGCATTCTGTAATCTGTGGACTATCAGTGTGTTGATGATACACAGAAATTGCATCGGGATTGACTACTACAGTCAACATGTGCACTTTCCTCCATGTTAGTAAAGTCTCAAATAGTCTACGCTTTGATCGTTCCCTGGAAGACTAGTACTAGTTTCCGATGCACATCAGGAGGCATTCTGTAACCTGTGGACTTTTAAAGTGTTGATGAAACACAGAAATTCCATCGGGATTTAATACAACAGTCACCATGCGCACTTTCCTCCATGGGAGTAATGTCTCAAACAGTTTACGTTTTGATGGTTCAATGGAAGACCAGTATAAGTTTCCGATGCACATCTGAAGGCATTCTGCAACCTGTGGACTATCAGAGTGTTGATGAAACACAGAAATTGCATCGGGATGGAATACAACAGTCACCATGCGCACTTTCCTCCATGGGAGTAATGCCTCATACGGTCTACGCATTGATCGTTCCCTGGAAGACCAGTTGTAGTTCCTGATGCACATCTGGACTCATTCTGTAATCTGTGGACTATCAGAGTGTTGATGAAACACAGAAATTGCATCGTGATTGAATACAACAGTCACCATGCACACTTTCCTCCATGGGAGTAATGTCCCAAACAGTCTTTGCTTTGCTCGTTCCCTATAAGACCAGTAGTAGTTTCCGATGCACTTCTGGAGGCATTCTGTTATCTGTGAACTCTCACAGTGTTGATGAAAGACAGAAATTGCATCGGAATTGAATACAACAGTCACCGTGCACATTTTCCAAAATGCTAGTAATGTCTCAAACAGTCTATGCTTTGATCGTTCCCTGGAAGACCAGTAGTAGTTTCCGATGCACATCTGGAGGCATTCTGTAATCTGTGGACTATCAGTGTGTTGATGATACACAGAAATTGCATCGGGATTGAATACAACAGTCACCATGTGCACTTTCCTCCATGGGAGTAATGTCTCAAACAGTCTACGCTTTGATCGTTCCCTGGAAGACTAGTACTAGTTTCCGATGCACATCAGGAGGACTTCTGTAACCTGTGGACTTTCAAAGTGTTGATGAAACACAGAAATTCCATCGGGATTTAATACAACAGTCATCTGCGCACTTTCCTCCATGGGAGTAATGTCTCAAACAGTTTACGCTTTGATGGTTCCCTGGAAGACCAGTATAAGTTTCCGATGCACATCTGAAGGCATTCTGCAACCTGTGGACTATCTGAGTGTTGATGAAACACAGAAATTGCATCGGGATGGAATACAACAGTCACCATGCGCACTTTCCTCCATGGGAGTAATGTCCCAAACAGTCTTTGCTTTGCTCGTTCCCTGGAAGACCAGTAGTAGTTTCCGATGCACATCTGGAGGCATTCTGTTATCTGTGGACTCTCACAGTGTTGATGAAAGACAGAAATTGCATCGGGATTGAATACAACAGTCACCATGCACATTTTCCAAAATGCTAGTAATGTCTCAAACAGTCTATGCCTTGATCGTTCCCTGGAAGACCAGTAGTAGTTTCCGATGTACATCTGGAGGCATTCTGTAAGCAGTGGAACTTCAAAGTGTTGATAAAACACAGAGGTTGCATCGAGATTGAATACAACAGTCACCATGCGCACTTTCCTCCATGGGAGTAATGTCTCAAACAGTCTACGCTTTGATCGTTCCCTGGAAGACCAGTAGTAGTTTCCGATGCACATCTGGAGGCATTCTGTAAGTTGTGGACCTTCAAAGTGTTGATAAAACACAGATGTAGCATCGGGATTCAATAGAACAGTCACCATACGCACTTTCCTCCATGAGAGTAATGTCTCAAACAGTCTATGCTTTGATCGTTCCCTGGAAGACCAGTAGTAGTTTCTGATGCTCATCTGGAGGCATTCTGTAATCTGTGGACTTTCAAAGTGTTGATGAACCACAGAAATTGCATCGGGATTGTTACAACAGGCACAATGCAGGCTTTTCTCCATGGGAGTAATGTCTCAAAGTGTCTACGTTTTGATCGTTCCCTGGAAGAACAGTAGTAGTTTCGGAAGCCCATCTCTAGTTATTCTGTAATCTGTGGACAATCACAGTGTAGATTAAACACAGAAATAGCATCGGAATTGAATACAACAGGCACCATGTAGGCTTTTCTCCACGGGAGTAATGTCTCAAACCGTCTACGATTTGATCGTTCCCTGGAAGACCAGTAGTAGTTTCCGATGCACATCTCAATTCATTCTGTAATCTGTGGACCTTCAAAGTGTTGATGAAAAACAGAAATTGCATCGGGATTGAATACAACAGTCACCATGCGCAATATCCTCCATGGGAGTAATGTCTCAAACAGTCTACGATTTGATCGTTCCCTGGAAGACCAGTAGTATTTTCTGATGCACATCTTGAGGCATTCTGTATACTGTGGACCTTCCAAGTGTTGATGAAACACAGAAATTTCATCGGGATTGAATACAACAGTCACCATGTGCACTTTCCTAAATGGGAGTAATGTCTCAAACAGCCTACGATTTGATCGTTCACTGGAAGACCAGTAGTAGTTTCTGACGCACATCTTGAGGCATTCTGTAAGCTGTGGACCTTCAAAGTGTTGATAAAACACAGAAGTTGCATCGGGATTGAATACAACAGTCACCATGCGCACTTTCTTCCATGAGAGTAATGTCTCAAACAGTCTACGCTTTGATCGTTCCCTGGAAGACCAGTATTAGTTTCACATGCACATCTGGAGGCATTTTCTAATCTGTGGGCTAACACAGTGCTGATGAAACACCGAAATTGCATCTGGATTGAATACAACAGTCACCATGCGCACTTTCCTCCATGGGAGTAATGTATCAAACAGTCAACGCTTTTATCGATCCCTGGAAGACCAGTAGTAGTTTCCGATGTACATCTGGAGGCATTCAGTAAGCAGTGGACCTTCAAAGTGTTGATAAAACACAGAAGTTGCATCGAGATTGAATACAACACTCACCATGCGCACTTTCCTCCATGGGAGTAATGTCTCAAACAGTCTACGCTTTGTTCGTTACCTGGAACACCAGTAGTAGTTTCCGATGCACATCTGGAGGCATTCTGCAATCTGTGGACTTTCAAAGTGTTGACGAAACACAGAAATTGCATCGGGATTGTATACAACAGGCACCATGCAGGCTTTTCTCCATGGGAGTAATGTCTACAAACTGTCTACGCTTTGATCGTTCCCTGGAAGAACAGTAGTAGTTTCCGATGCACATCTGGAGTTATTCTGTAATCTGTGGACTATCAGAGTGTTGATTAAACACAGAAATAGCATCGTGATTGAATACAACAGGCACCATGCGGGCTTGTCTCCACGGGAGTAATGTCTCAAACTGTCTACGCTTTGATCGTTCCCTGGAAGTCCAGTAGTAGTTTCCGATGCACATTTTGAGGCGTTCTGTAATCTGTGGACTATCAGAATGTTGATAAAACACAGAAATTGCATCGGGATTGAATACAACAGTCACCATGCGCACTCTCCTCCATGGGAGTAAGGTCTCAAACAGTCTACGCTTTGATCGTTCCCTGGAAGACCAGTAGTAGTTTCTGATACACATCTGGAGGCATTCTGTAATCTGTGGACTATCAGTGTGTTGATGATACACAGAAATTGCATCGGGATTGACTACTACAGTCAACATGTGCACTTTCCTCCATGTTAGTAAAGTCTCAAATAGTCTACGCTTTGATCGTTCCCTGGAAGACTAGTACTAGTTTCCGATGCACATCAGGAGGCATTCTGTAACCTGTGGACTTTTAAAGTGTTGATGAAACACAGAAATTCCATCGGGATTTAATACAACAGTCACCATGCGCACTTTCCTCCATGGGAGTAATGTCTCAAACAGTTTACGTATTGATGGTTCAATGGAAGACCAGTATAAGTTTCCGATGCACATCTGAAGGCATTCTGCAACCTGTGGACTATCAGAGTGTTGATGAAACACAGAAATTGCATCGGGATGGAATACAACAGTCACCATGCGCACTTTCCTCCATGGGAGTAATGCCTCATACGGTCTACGCATTGATCGTTCCCTGGAAGACCAGTTGTAGTTCCTGATGCACATCTGGACTCATTCTGTAATCTGTGGACTATCAGAGTGTTGATGAAACACAGAAATTGCATCGTGATTGAATACAACAGTCACCATGCACACTTTCCTCCATGGGAGTAATGTCCCAAACAGTCTTTGCTTTGCTCGTTCCCTATAAGACCAGTAGTAGTTTCCGATGCACTTCTGGAGGCATTCTGTTATCTGTGAACTCTCACAGTGTTGATGAAAGACAGAAATTGCATCGGAATTGAATACAACAGTCACCGTGCACATTTTCCAAAATGCTAGTAATGTCTCAAACAGTCTATGCTTTGATCGTTCCCTGGAAGACCAGTAGTAGTTTCCGATGTACATCTGGAGGCATTCTGTAAGCAGTGGAACTTCAAAGTGTTGATAAAACACAGAAGTTGCATCGAGATTGAATACAACAGTCACCATGCGCACTTTCCTCTATGGGAGTAATGTCTCAAACAGTCTACGCTTTGATCGTTCCCTGGGAGACCAGTAGTAGTTTTCGATGCACATCTGGAGGAATTCTGTAAGCTGTGGACCTTCAAAGTATTGATAAAACACAGACGTTGCATCGGGATTCAATACAACAGTCACCATACGCACTTTCCTACATGAGAGTAATGTCTCAAACAGTCTACGCTTTGATCGTTCCCTGGAAGACCAGTAGTGGTTTCCGATGCACATCTGGAGGCATTCTGTAGTCTGTGGACTTTCAAAGTGTTGATGAAACACAGAAATTGCATCGGGATTGTGTACAACAGGCACCATGCAGGCTTTTCTCCATGGGAGTAATGTCTCAAACTGTCTACGTTTTGATCGTTCCCTGGAAGAACAGTAGTAGTTTCGGAAGCCCATCTCAAGTTATTCTGTAATCTGTGGACAATCACAGTGTAGATTAAACACAGAAACAGCATCGGGATTGAATACAACAGACACCATGCGGGCTTTTCTCCACGGGAGTAATGTCTCAAACCGTCTACGACTTGATCGTTCCCTGGAAGACCAGTAGTAGTTTCCGATGCACATCTGGATTCATTCTGTAGTCTGTGGACCTTCAAAGTGTTGATGAAAAACAGAAATTGCATCAGGATTGAATACAACAGTCACCATGCGCACTTTCCTCCATGGGAGTAATGTATCAAACAGTCTACGCTTTGATCGTTCCCTGGAAGAACAGTAGTAGTTTCCGATGCACATCTGGAGGCATTCTGTAATCTGTGGAAGATCAGAGTGTTGATGAAACACAGAAATTGCATTGGGATTGAATACAACAGTCACTATGCACTTTGATCGTTCCCTGGAAGACCAGTATTAATTTCCGATGTACATCTGGAGGCATTCTGCAATCTGTGGACTATCAGTGTGTTGATGAAACACTGAAATTGCATCGGGATTGAATACAACAGTCACCATGCGCACTTACCTCCATGGGAGTAATGCCTCATACGGTCTACGCATTGATCGTTCCCTGGAAGACCAGATGTAGTTTCTGATGCACATCTGGACTCATTCTGTAATCTGTGGACTATCAGAGTGTTGATGAAACACAGAAATTGCATCGTGATTGAATAAAACAGTCACCATGCGCATTTTCCTCCATGGGAGTAATGTCCCAAATAGTCTTTGCTTTGCTCGTTCCCTGGAAGACCAGTAGTAGTTCCCGATGCACATCTTGAGGCATTCTGTATACTGTGGACCTTCAAAGTGTTGATGAAACACAGAAATTGCATCGGGTTTGAATACAACAGTCACCATGTGCACTTTCCTAATTGGGAGTAATGTCTCAAACAGTCTACGCTTTGATCGTTCGCTAGAAGACCAGTAGTAGTTTCCGATGTACATCTGGAGGCATTCTGTAAGCTGTGGACCTTCATAGTGTATATAAAACACAGAAGGTGCATCGGGATTGAATACAACAGTCACCATGCGCACTTTCTTCCATGAGAGTAATGTCTCAAACAGTCTACGCTTTGATCGTTCCCTGGAAGACCAGTATCAGTTTCACATTCACATCTGGAGGCATTTTCTAATCTGTGGACTAACACAGTGCTGATGAAACACAGAAATTGCATCGGAATTTAATACAACAGTCACCATGCGCACTTTCCTCCATGGGAGTAATGTCTCAAACAGTTTATGCTTTGATGGTTCCCTGGAAGATCAGTATAAGTTTCCGATGCACATCTGAAGTCATTCTGCAACCTGTGGACTATCAGAGTGTTGTTGAAACACAGAAATTGCACCGGGATGGATTACAACAGTCACCATGAGCACTTTCCTCCATGGGAGTAATGCCTCATACGGTCTACGCATTGATCGTTCCCTGGAAGACCAGATGTAGTTTCTGATGCACATCTGGACTCATTCTGTAATCTGTGGACTATCAGAGTGTTGATGAAACACAGAAATTGCATCGTGATTGAATAAAACAGTCACCATGCGCATTTTCCTCCATTAGAGTAATGTCCCAAATAGTCTTTGCTTTGCTCGTTCCCTGGAAGACCAGTAGTAGTTCCCGATGCACATCTGGAGGCATTCTGTAATCTGTGGACTCTCACAGTGTTGATGAAAGACAGAAATTGCATCGGGATTGAATACAACAGTCACCGTGCACATATTCCACAATGCTAGTAATGTCACAAACTGTCTATGCTTTGATCGTTCCATTGAAGACCAGTAGTAGTTTCCGATGTACATCTGGAGGCATTCTGTAAGCTGTGGACCTTCAAAGTGTTGATAAAACACAGAAGTTGCATCGGGATTCAATACAACAGTCACCATACGCACTTTCCTAAATGAGAGTAATGTCTCAAGCAGTCTACGATTTGATCGTTCCCTGGAAGGCCAGTAGTAGTTTCCGATGCACATCTGGAGGCATTCTGTAATCTGTGGACTTTCAAAGTGTTGATGAAACACAGAAATTGCATCGGGATTATATACAACAGTCACCATGCAGGCTTTTCTCCATGGGAGTAATGTCTCAAACTGTCTACGTTTTGATCGTTCCCTGGAAGAACAGTAGTAGTTTCGGAAGCCCATCTCTAGTTATTCTGTAATCTGTGGACAATCACAGTGTAGATTAAACACAGAAATAGCATCGGGATTGAATACAACAGGCACCATGCGGGCTTTTCTCCACAGGAGTAATGTCTCAAACCGTCTACGGTTTGATCGTTCCCTGGAAGACCAGTAGTAGTTTCCGATGCACATCTGGATTTATTCTGTAATCTGTGAACCTTCAAAGTGTTGATGGAAAACAGAAATTGCTTCGGGATTGAATACAACAGTCACCATGCGCACTTTCCTCCATGGGAGTAATGTCTCAAACAGTCTACGATTTGATCGTTCCCTGGAAGACCAGTAGTAGTTTCCGATGTACATCTGGAGGCATTCTGTAATCTGTGGACTATCAGTGTGTTGATGAAAGACAGAAATTGCATCGGGATTGAATACAACAGTCACCATGCGAACTTTCCTCCATGGGAGTAATGCCTCATACGATCTACGCTTTGATCGTTCCCTGGAAGACCAGTAGTAACTTCCGATGCACATCTGGAGTCATTTTGTAATCTGTGGACGATCAGAGTGTTGACGAAACGTAGAAATTGCATCGGGAATGAATACAACAGTCACCATGCGCAATTTCCTCCATAGGAGTAATGTCTCAAACAGTCTACGATTTGATCGTTCCCTGGAAGACCAGTAGTAGTTTCTGATGCACATCTAGAGGCATTCTGTAAACTGTGGACCTTCAAAGTGTTGATGAAACACAGAAATTGCATCGGGATTGAATACAACAGTCACCATGCGCACTTTCCTCCATGGGAGTAATGTCTCAAACAGTCTACGATTTGATCGTTCCCTGGAAGACCAGTAGTAGTTTCCGATGTACATCTGGAGGCATTCTGTAATCTGTGGACTATCAGTGTGTTGATGAAAGACAGAAATTGCATCGGGATTGAATACAACAGTCACCATGCGGACTTTCCTCCATGGGAGTAATGCCTCATACGATCTACGGTTTGATCGTTCCCTGGAAGACCAGTAGTAACTTCCGATGCACATCTGGAGTCATTTTGTAATCTGTGGACGATCAGAGTGTTGACGAAACGTAGAAATTGCATCGGGAATGAATACAACAGTCACCATGCGCAATTTCCTCCATAGGAGTAATGTCTCAAACAGTCTACGATTTGATCGTTCCCTGGAAGACCAGTAGTAGTTTCTGATGCACATCTAGAGGCATTCTGTAAACTGTGGACCTTCAAAGTGTTGATGAAACACAGAAATTGCATCGGGATTGAATACAACAGTCACCATGGGCACTTTCCAAAATGGGAGTAATGTCTCAAACAGTCTACGCTTTGATCGTTTACTGGAAGACCAGTAGTAGATTCCGATGTACATCTGGAAGCATTCTGTAAGCTGTGGACCATCAAAGTGTTGATAAAACACAGAAGTTGCATCGGGATTGAATACAACAGTCACCATGCGCACTTTCTTCCATGAGAGTAATGTCTCAAACAGTCTACGCTTTGATCGTTCCCTGGAAGACCAGTATTAGTTTCACATGCACATCTGGAGGCATTTTCTAATCTGTGGACTGACACAGTGCTGATGAAACACAGAAATTGCACCGGGATTAAATACAACAGGCACCATGCGGGCTTTACTCCACGGGAGTAATGTCTGAAAATGTCTACGCTTTGATCGTTCCCTGGGAGACCAGTAGTAGTTTCCGATGCACATTTGGAGGCATTCTGTAATCTGTGGACTATCAGAGTTTTGATAAAACACAGAAATTGCATCGGGATTAAATACAACAGACACCATGCGCACATTCCTCCATGGGAGTAATGTCTCAAACATTCTACGCTTTGATCGTTCCCTGGAAGACCAGTAGTAGTTTCCGATGCACATCTGGAGACATTCTGTAATCTGTGGACTATGAGAGTCTTGATGAAACCCCGAAATTGCATCGGGATTGAATACAACAGTCACCATGCGCACTTTCCTCCATAGGTGTAATGTCTCAAACAGTTTACGCTTTGATTGTTCCCTGGAAGACCAGTAGTAGTTTCCTATGCACATCTGGAGGCATTCTGTAATCTGTGGACTATCAGAGTGTTGATGAAACACAGAAATTGCATCGGGATTGAATACTACAGTCACCATGCACACTTTCCTCCATGGGAGTAATGTCGCAAACTGTCTACGCTTTGATCGTTCCCTGGAAGACCAGTAGTAGTATCCGATTCACATCTGGACGCATTCTGTAATCTGTGGACCTTCAAAGTGTTGATGAAAAACAGAAATTGCATCGGGATTGAATACAACAGTCACCATGCGCACTTTCCTGCATGTGAGTAATGTATCAAACAGTCTACGCTTTGATCGTTCCCTGGAAGAAATGTTGTAGTTTCCGATGCACATCTGGAGGCATTCTGTAATCTGTGGAAGATCAGAGTTTTGATGAAACACAGAAATTCCATCGGGATTGAATACAACAGTCACTATGCGCACTTTCATCCATGGGAGTAATGTCTCAAAGAGTCTACGATTTGATCGTTCCCTGGAAGACCAGTAGTAGTTTCCGATGTACATCTGGAGGCATTCTGTAATCTGTGGACTATCAGTGTGTTGATGAAACACAGAAATTGCATCGGGATTGAATACAACAGTCACCATGCGCACTTTCCACCATGGGAGTAATGCCTCATACGATCTACGTTTTGATCGTTCCCTGGAAGACCAGTAGTAGCTTCCGATGCACATCTGGAGGCATTTTGTAATCTGTGGACTATCAGAGTGTTGACGAAACGTAGAATTTGCATCGGGAATGAATACAACAGTCACCATGCGCAATTTCCTCCATGGGAGTAATGTCTCAAACAGTCTACGATTTGATCGTTCCCTGGAGAACCAGTAGTAGTTTCTGATGCACATCTTGAGGCATTCTGTAAACTGTGGACCTTCAAAGTGTTGATGAAACACAGAAATTACATCGGGAAAGAATACAACAGTCACCATGTGCACTTTCCTAAATGGCAGTAATGTCTCAAACAGTCTACGCTCTGATCGTTCACTGGAAGACCAGTAGTAGTTTCCGATGTACATCTGGAGGCATTCTGTAAGCTGTGGACCTTCAAAGTGTTGATAAAACACAGAAGTTGCATCGGGATTGAATACAACAGTCACCATGCGCACTTTCTTCCATGAGAGTTATGTCTCAAACAGTCTACGCTTTGATCGTTCCCTAAAAGACCAGTAGTAGTTTCTGATGCACATCTGGAGGCATTCTGTAATCTGTGGACTTTCAAAGTGTTGATGAAACACAGAAATTGCATCGGGATTGTTACAACAGGCACCATGCAGGCTTTTCTCCATGGGAGTAATGTCTCAAAGTGTCTACGTTTTGATCGTTCCCTGGAAGAACAGTAGTAGTTTCGGAAGCCCATATCTAGTTATTCTGTAATCTGTGGACAATCACAGTGTAGATTAAACACAGAAATAGCATCGGGATTGAATACAACAGGCACCATGTAGGCTTTTCTCCACGGGAGTAATGTCTCAAACCGTCTACGCTTTGATCGTTCCCTGGAAGACCAGTGGTAGTTTCCGATGTACATCTGGAGGCATTCGGTAAGCAGTGGACCTTCAAAGTGTTGATAAAACACAGAAGTTGCATCGAGATTGAATACAACACTCACCATGCGCACTTTCCTCCATGGGATTAATGTCTCAAACAGTCTACACTTTGTTTGTTACCTGGAACACCAGTAGTAGTTTCCGATGCACATCTGGAGGCATTCTGTAATCAGTGGACCTTCAAAGTGTTGATGAAACACAGAAATTGCATCGGGATTGAATACAACAGTCACCATGCGCACTTTCCTCCATGTGAGTAATGTCTCAAACAGTCTATGATCGTTCCCTTTAAGAACAGTAGTAGTTTCCGATGTACATCTGGAGGCATTCTGTAAGCAGTGGAACTTCAAAGTGTTGATAAAACACAGAAGTTGCATCGAGATTGAATACAACAGTCACCATGCGCACTCTCCTCCATGGGAGTAATGTCGCAAACAGTTTACACTTTGATGGTTCCCTGGAAGACCAGAATAAGTTTCCGATGCACATCTGAAGGCATTCTGCAACCTGTGGACTATCAGAGTGTTGATTAAACACAGATATTGCATCGGGATGGAATACAACAGTCACCATGCGCACTTTCCACCATGGGAGTAATGCCACATACGGTCTACGCATTGATCGTTCCCTGGAAGACCAGTTGTAGTTTCTGATGCACATCTGGACTCATTCCGTAATCTGTGGACTATGAGAGTCTTGATGAAACCCCGAAATTGCATCGTGATTGAATACAACAGTCACCATGCGCACTTTCTCCATGTGAGTAATGTATCAAACAGTCTATGCTTTGATCGTTCCCTGGAAGACCAGTAGTAGTTTCCGATGTACATCTGGAGGCATTCTGTAAGCAGTGGAACTTCAAAGTGTTGATAAAACACAGAAGTTGCATCGAGATGGAATACAACAGTCACCATGCGCACTTTCCTCCATGGGAGTAATGTCTCAAACAGTCTACGCTTTGATCGTTCCCTGGAAGACCAGTAGTAGTTTTCGAGCCACATCTGGAGGCATTCTGTAAGCTGTGAACCTTCAAAGTGTTGATAAATTACAGACGTTGCATCGGGATTCAATACAACAGTCACCATACGCACTTTCCTCCATGAGAGTAATGTCTCAAACAGTCTATGCTTTGATCGTTCATTGGAAGACCAGTAGTAGTTTCCGATGCACATCTGGAGGCATTCCGTAGTCTGTGGACTTTCAAAGTGTTGATGAAACACAGAAATTGCATGTGGATTGTATACAACAGGCACCATGCAGGCTTTTCTCCATGGGAGTAATGTCTCAAACAGTCTACGCCTTGATCGTTCACTGGAAGACCGGTAGTAGTTTCCGATGTACATCTGGAGGCATTCTGTAAGCTGTGGACCTTCAAAGTGTTGATAAAACACAGAAGTTGCATCGGGATTGAATACAACAGTCACCATGCGCACTTTCTTCCATGAGAGTAATGTCTCAAACAGTCTACGCTTTGATCGTTCCCTGGAAGACCAGTATTAGTTTCACATGCACATCTGGAGGCATTTTCAAATCTGTAGACTGACACAGTGCTGATGAAACACAGAAATTGCATCGGGATTGAATACAACAGTCACCATGCGCACTTTCCTCCATGGGAGTAATTTCTCAAACAGTCTACGCTTTGATCGTTCCCTGGAAGACCAGTAGTAGTTTCCGATTCACATCTGGAGGCATTCTGTAATCTGTGGACTTTTAAAGTGTTGATGAAACACAGAAATTGCATCGGGATTATATGCAACAGGCACCATGCAGGCCTTTCTCCATGGGAGTAATGTCTCATACTGTCTACGCTTTTATCGTTCCCTGGAAGACCAGTAGTAGTTTCCGATGCACATTTTGAGGCATTCTGTAATCTGTGGACTATGAGAGTCTTGATGAAACCCCGAAATTGCATCGGGATTGAATACAACAGTCACCATGCGCACTTTCCTCCATGGGTGTAATGTCTCAAACAGTTTACGCTTTGATTGTTCCCTGGAAGACTAGTAGTAGTTTCCTATGCACATCTGGAGGTATTCTGTAATCTGTGGACTATCAGAGTGTTGATGAAACACAGAAATTGCATCGTGATTGAATACTACTGTCACCATGCCCACTTTCCTCCATGGGAGTAATGTCGCAAACAGTCTACGCTTTGATCGTTCCTTGGGAGACCAGTAGTAGTTTCCGATTCACATCTGGACGCATTCTGTAATCTGTGGACCTTCAAAGTGTTGATGAAACACAGAAATTGCATCGGGATTGAATACTACAGTCACCATGCCCACTTTCCTCCATGGGAGTAATGTCGCAAACTGTCTACGCTTTGATCGATCCCTGGAAGACGAGCAGTAGTTTCCGATGCACATCTGGAGGCATTCTGTAATCTGTGGGCTATGAGACTCTTGATGAAACACAGAAATTGCATCGGGGTTGAATATAACGGGCACCATGCGGACTTTTTCTCCACGGGAGTAATGTCTCAAACCGTCTACGCTTTGATCGTTCCCTGGAAGACCAGTAGTAGTTTCCGATGCACATCTGGATTCATTCTGTAATCTGTATACCTTCAAAGTGTTGATGAAACACAGAAATTGCATCGGGATTATATGCAACAGGCACCATGCAGGCCTTTCTCCATGGGAGTAATGTCTCATACTTTCTACGCTTTTATCGTTCCCTGGAAGACCAGTAGTAGTTTCCGATGCACATTTTGAGGCATTCTGTAAGCTGTGGACCTTCAAAGTGTTGATAAAACTCAGACGTTGCATCGGGATTCAATACAACAGTCACCATACGCACTTTCCTCCATGAGAGTAATGTCTCAAACAGTCTACGCTTTGATCGTTCATTGGAAAACCAGTAGTAGTTTCCGATGCACATCTGGAGGCATTCTGTAATCTGTGGACTATGAGAGTCTTGATGAAACACAGAAATTGCATCGGGATTGAATACAACGGGCACCATGCGGACTTTTCTCCACGGGAGTAATGTCTCAAGCCGTCTACGCTTTGATCGTTCCCTGGAACAGCTCAGCAGCTGTTGTGGCTCAGCACCTGAAGAATAATTTGGAAAATATTTCGAGTAGATTTCCCCACCATGTTATAGTTCTGGGTGGAGATTTTAATTTGCCGGATATAGACTGGGAGACTCAAACGTTCATAACGGGTGGCAGGGACAAAGAATCCAGTGAAATATTTTTAAGTGCTTTATCTGAAAACTACCTTGAGCAGTTAAACAGAAAACCGACTCGTGGCGATAATATATTAGACCTTCTGGTGACAAACAGACCCGAACTATTTGAATCAGTTAATGCAGAACATCGAATCAGCGATCATAAAGCGGTTACTGCGTCGATGATTTCAGCCGTAAATAGAAATATTAAAAAAGGTAGGAAGATTTTTCTGTTTAGCAAAAGTGACAAAAAGCAGATTACAGAGTACCTGACGGCTCAACACAAAAGTTTTGTCTCAAGTGCAGATAGTGTTGAGGATCAGTGGACAAAGTTCAAAACCATGGTACAACATGCGTTAGATGAGTATGTGCCAAGCAAGATCGTAAGAGATGGAAAAGAGTCACCGTGGTACAACAACCGAGTTAGAAAACTGCTGCGGAAGCAAAGGGAACTTCACAGCAAACATAAACATAGCCAAAGCCTTGCAGACAAACAAAAATTACGCGAAGCGAAATGTAGTGTGAGGAGGGCTATGCGAGAGGCTTTCAATGAATTCGAAAGTAACGTTCTATGTACTGACTTGGCAGAAAATCGTAAGAAATTTTGGTCCTATGTCAAAGCGGTAGGTGGATCAAAACAAAATGTCCAGACACTCTGTGACCAAAATGGTACTGAAACAGAGGATGACTGTGCTTCCTTCTCTAGATTGTCGCACAGTTGACAAAATGGTAGATATCGAAGTAGACGACAGAGGGATAGAGAAACAATTAAAATCGCTCAAAAGAGGAAAGGCCGCTGGTCCTGATGGGATACCAGTTCGATTTTACACAGAGTACGCGAAGGAACTTGCCCCCCTTCTTGCAGCGGTGTACCGTAGGTCTCTAGAAGAGCGAAGCGTTCCAAAGGATTGGAAAAGGGCACAGGTCATCCCCGTTCTCAAGAAGGGACGTCGAACAGATGTGCAGAACTATAGACCTATATCTCTAACGTCGATCAGTTGTAGAATTTTGGAACACTTATTATGTTCGAGTATAATGTCTTTTCTGGAGACTAGAAATCTACTCTGTAGGAATCAGCATGGGTTTCGAAAAAGACGATCGTGTGAAACCCAGCTCGTGCTATTCGTCCACGAGACTCAGAGGGCCTTAGACACGGGTTCACAGGTAGATGCCGTGTTTCTTGACTTCCGCAAGGCGTTTGACACAGTTCCCCATAGTCGTTTAATGAACAAAGTAAGAGCATACGGACTATCAGATCAATTGTGTGATTGGATTGAGGAGTTCCTAGATAACAGAACGCAGCACGTCATTCTCAATGGAGAGAAGTCTTCCGAAGTAAGAGTGATTTCAGGTGTGCCGCAGGGGAGTGTCATAGGACCGTTGCTATTCACAATATACATAAATGACCTGGTGGATGACATCGGAAGTTCACTGAGGCTTTTTGCAGATGATGCTGTGGTGTATCGAGAGGTTGCAACAATGGAAAATTGTACTGAAATGCAGGAGGATCTGCTGCGAATTGACGCATGGTGCACGGAATGGCAATTGAATCTCAATGTAGCGAAGTATAATGTGATGCGAATACATAGAAAGATAGGTCCCTTATCATTTAGCTACAAAATAGCAGGTCAGCAACTGGAAGCAGTTAATTCCATAAATTATCTGGGAGTACGCATTAGAAGTGATTTAAAATGGAATGATCATATAAAGTTGATCGTCGGTAAAGCAGATGCCAGACTGAGATTCATTGGAAGAATCCTAAGGAAATGCAATCCGACAACAAAGGAAGTAGGTTACAGTACGCTTGTTCGCCCAATGCTTGAATACTGCTCAGCAGTGTGGGATCCGCACCAGGTAGGGTTGATAGAAGAGATAGAGAAGATCTAACGGAGAGCAGCGCGCTTCGTTACAGGATCATTTAGTAATTGCGAAAGCGTTACGGAGATGATAGATAAACTCCAGTGGAAGACTCTGCAGGAGAGACGCTCAGTAGCTCGGTACGGGCTTTTGTTGAAGTTTCGAGAACATACCTTCACCGAAGAGTCAAGCAGTATATTGCTCCCTCCTACGTATATCTCGCGAAGAGACCATGAGGATAAAATCAGAGAGATTAGAGCCCACACAGAAGCATACCGACAATCCTTCTTTCCACGTACAATACGAGACTGGAATAGAAGGGAGAACTGATAGAGGTACTCAGGGTACCCTCCGCCACACACCGTCAGGTGGCTTGCGGAGTACGGATGTAGATGTAGATGTAGATTAGTTTCACATGCACATCTGGAGGCATTTTCTAATCTGTGGACTAACACAGTGCTGATCAAACACAGAAATTGCTTCGGGATTGAATACAAAAGTCACCATGCGCACTTTTCTCCAATGAAGTAATTTCTCAAACATTCTACGCTTTGATCGTTCCCTGGAAGACCAGTAGTAGTTTCCGATGCACATCTGGAGGCATTCTGTAATCTGTGGACTTTTAAAGTGTTGATGAAACACAGAAATTGCATCGGGATTGAATACTACAGTCACCATGCCCACTTTCCTCCATGGTAGTAATGTCGCAAACAGTCTACGCTTTGATCGTTCCTTGGAAGACCAGTAGTAGTTTCCGAATCACATCTGGACGCATTCTGTAATCTGTGGACCTTCAAAGTGTTGATGAAACACAGAAATTGCATCGGGATTGAATACTACAGTCACCATGCCCACTTTCCTCCATGGGAGTAATGTCGCAAACTGTCTACGCTTTGATCGATCCCTGGAAGACGAGTAGTAGTTTCCGATGCACATCTGGAGGCATTCTGTAATCTGTGGGCTATGAGACTCTTGATGAAACACAGAAATTGCATCGGGATTGAATACAACGGGCACCATGCGGACTTTTCTCCACGGGAGTAATGTCTCAAACCGTCTACGCTTTGATCGTTCCCTGGAAGACCAGTAGTAGTTTCCGATGCACATCTGGATTCATTCTGTAATCTGTGGACCTTCAAAGTGTTGATGAAAAACAGAAATTGCATCGGGATTGCATACAACAGTCACCATGCGCACTTTCCTCTATGTGAGTAATGTATCAAACAGTCTACTCTTTGATCGTTCCCTGGAAGAAATGTAGTAGTTTCCGATGCACATCTGGAGGCATTCTGTAATCTGTGGAAGATCAGAGTGTTGATGAAACACAGAAATTCCATCGGGATTGAATACAACAGTCACTATGCGCACTTTCCTCCATGGGAGTAATGTCTCAAACAGTCTACGATTTGATCGTTCCCTGGAAGACCTGTAGAAGTTTCCGATGTACATCTGGAGGCATTCTGTAATCTGTGGACTATCAGTGTGTTGATGAAACACAGAAATTGCATCGGGATTGAATACAACACTCACCATGCGCACTTTCCTCCATGGGAGTAATGCCTCATACGATCTACGCTTTGATCGTTCCCTGGAAGACCAGTAGTAGCTTCCGATGCACATCTGGAGGCATTTTGTAATCTGTGGACTATCAGAGTGTTGACGAAACGTAGAAATTGCATCGGGAATGAATACAACAGTCACCATGGGCAATTTCCTCCATGGGAGTAATGTCTCAAACAGTCTACGATTTGATCGTTCCCTGGAAGACCAGTAGTAGTTTCTGATGCACATCTTGAGGCATTCTGTAAACTGTGGACCTTCAAAGTGTTGATGAAACACTGAAATTACATCGGGATTGAATACAACAGTCACAATGTGCACTTTCCTAAATGGCAGTAATGTCTCAAACAGTCTACGCTTTGATTGTTCACTGGAAGACCAGTAGTAGTTTTCGATGTACATCTGGAGGCATTCTATGAGCTGTGGACCTTCAAAGTGTTGGTAAAACACAGAAGTTGCATCGGGATTGAATACAACAGTCACCATGCGCTCTTTCTTCCATGAGAGTATTGTCTCAAACAGTCTACGCTTTGATCGTTCCCTGGAAGACCAGTATTAGTTTCACATGCACATCTGGAGGCATTTTCTAATCTGTGGACTAACACAGTGCTGATCAGACACAGAAATTGCTTCGGGATTGAATACAACAATCACCATGCGCACTTTCCTCCATGTTAGTAATTTCTCAAACATTCTACGCTTTGATCGTTCCCTGGAAGACCAGTAGTAGTTTCCGATGCACATCTTGAGGCATTCTGTAATCTGTGGACTTTCAAAGTGTTGATGAAACACAGAAATTGCATCGGGATTATATACAACAGGCACCATGCAGGCCTTTCCTCATGGGAGTAATGTCTCATACTGTCTACGCTTTTATCGTTCCCTGGAAGACCAGTAGTAGTTTCCGAAGCCCATCTGGAGTCATTCTGTAATCTGTGGACAATCAGAGTGTTGGTTAAACACAGAAATAGCATCGGGATTGAATACAACAGGCACCATGCGGGCTTTACTCCACGGGAGTAATGTCTGAAACTGTCTACGCTTTAATCGTTCCCTGGACGACCAGTAGTAGTTTCCGATGCATATTTCGAGGCATTCTGTAATCTGTGGACTATCAGAGTTTTGATAAAACACAGAAATTGCATCGGGATTAAATACAACAGTCACCATGCGCACATTCCTCCATGGGAGTAATGTCTCAAACAGTCTACGCTTTGACTGTTCCCTGGAAGACCAGTAGTAGTTTCCGATGCACATCTGGAGGCATTCTGTTATCTGTGGACCTTCAAAGTGTTGATGAAACACAGAAATTGCATTGGGATTGAATACAACAGTCACCATGCGCACTATCCTCCATGTGAGTAATGTCTCAAACAGTCTACGCTTTGATCGTTCCCTGGAAGACCAGTAGTAGCTTCCGATGCACATCTGGAGGCATTTTGTAATCTGTGGACTATCAGAGTGTTGATGAAACACAGATATTGCATTGGGATTGAATACAACAATCACCATGCGCACTTTCCTCCATGGTTGTAATGTCTCAAACAGTTTACGCATTGATCGTTCCGTGGAAGACCAGTAGTAGTTTCCGATGCACATCTGGAGGCATTCTGTAATCTGTGGACTATGAGAGTCTTGAAGAAACCCCGAAATTGCATCGTGATTGAATACAACAATCACCATGCGCACTTTCCTCCATGGGTGTAATGTCTCAAACTGTTTACGCTTTGATCTTTCCCTGGAAGACCAGTAGTAGTTTCCTATGCACATCTGGAGGCATTCTGTAATCTGTGGACTATCAGAGTGTTGATGAAACACAGAAATTGCATCAGGATTGAATACTACACTCACCATGCCCACTTTCCTCCATAGGACTAATGTCGCAAACAGTCTACGCTTTGAATGTTCCCTGGAAGACCAGTAGTAGTTTCCGATGCACATCTGGATGCATTCTTTAATCTGTGGACCTTCAAAGAGTTGATGAAACACAGAAATTGCATCGGGATTGAATACAACAGTCACCATGCGCACCTGCCTCCATGTTAGTAATGTCTCAAACAGTCTACGCTTTGATCGTTCCCTGGAAGAACAGTAGTAGTTTCCGATGCACATCTGGAGGCATTCTGTTATCTGTGGAAGATCAGAGTGTTGATGAAACACAGAAATTGCATCGGGATTGAATACAACATTCACTATGCGCACTTTCCTCCATGGGAGTAATGCCTCATACGATCTACGCTTTGATCGTTCCCTGGGAGACCAGTAGTAGCTTCCGATGCACATCTGGAGGCATTGTGTAATCTGTGGACTATCGGAGTGTTGACGAAACGTAGAAATTGCATCGGGATTGAATACAACATTCACTATGCGCACTTTCCTCCAAGGGAGTAATGTCTCAAACAGTCTACGCTTTGATCGTTCCCTGGAAGAACTGTAGTAGTTTCCGATGCTCATCTGGATTCATTCTGTAATCTGTGGACCTTCAAAGTGTTGATGAAAAACAGAAATTGCATCGGGATTGAATACAAAATTCACCATGCGCACTTACCTCCATGTGAGTAATGTATCAAACAGTCTACGCTTTGATCGTTCCCTGGAAGAAATGTTGTAGTTTCCGATGCACATCTGGAGGCATTCTGTAATCTGTGGAAGATCAGAGTGTTGATTAAACACAGAAATTCCATCGGGATTGAATACAACAGTCACTATGCGCACTTTCCTCCATGGGAGTAATGTCTCAAACAGTCGACGCTTTGATCGTTCCCTGGAAGACCAGTATTAGTTTCACATGCACATCTGGAGGCATTTTCTAATCTGTGGACTATCAGAGTGTTGATGAAACACAGAAATTGCATCGGGATTGAATACTACAGTCACCATGCCCACTTTCCTCCATGGTAGTAATGTCGCAAACAATCTACGCTTTGAACGTTCCTTGGAAGACCAGTAGCAGTTTCCGATTCACATCTGGACGCATTCTGTAATCTGTGGACCTTCAAAGTGTTGATGAAACCCAGAAATTGCATCGGGATTGAATACTACAGTCACCATGCCCACTTTCCTCCATGGGAGTAATGTCGCAAACTGTCTACGCTTTGATCGATCCCTGGAAGACGAGTAGTAGTTTCCGATGCACATCTGGAGGCATTCTGTAATCTGTGGGCTATGAGACTCTTGATGAAACACAGAAATTGCATCGGGATTGAATACAACGGGCACCATGCGGACTTTTCTCCACGGGAGTAATGTCTCAAACCGTCTACGCTTTGATCGTTCCCTGGAAGACCAGTAGTAGTTTCCGATGCACATCTGGATTCATTCTGTAATCTGTGGACCTTCAAAGTGTTGATGAAAAACAGAAATTGCATCGGGATTGAATACAACAGTCACCATGCGCACTTTCCTCCATGTGAGTAATGTATCAAACAGTCTACGCTTTGATCGTTCCCTGGAAGAAATGTAGTAGTTTCCGATGCACATCTGGAGGCATTCTGTAATCTGTGGAAGATCAGAGTGTTGATGAAACACAGAAATTCCATCGGGATTGAATACAACAGTCACTATGCGCACTTTCCTCCATGGGAGTAATGTCTCAAACAGTCTACGATTTGATCGTTCCCTGGAAGACCTGTAGAAGTTTCCGATGTACATCTGGAGGCATTCTGTAATCTGTGGACTATCAGTGTGTTGATGAAACACAGAAATTGCATCGGGATTGAATACAACACTCACCATGCGCACTTTCCTCCATGGGAGTAATGCCTCATACGATCTACGCTTTGATCGTTCCCTGGAAGACCAGTAGTAGCTTCCGATGCACATCTGGAGGCATTTTGTAATCTGTGGACTATCAGAGTGTTGACGAAACGTAGAAATTGCATCGGGAATGAATACAACAGTCACCATGGGCAATTTCCTCCATGGGAGTAATGTCTCAAACAGTCTACGATTTGATCGTTCCCTGGAAGACCAGTAGTAGTTTCTGATGCACATCTTGAGGCATTCTGTAAACTGTGGACCTTCAAAGTGTTGATGAAACACTGAAATTACATCGGGATTGAATACAACAGTCACCATGTGCACTTTCCTGAATGGCAGTAATGTCTCAAACAGTCTACGCTTTGATTGTTCACTGGAAGACCAATAGTAGTTTTCGATGTACATCTGGAGGCATTCTATGAGCTGTGGACCTTCTAAGTGTTGGTAAAACACAGAAGTTGCATCGGGATTGAATACAACAGTCACCATGCGCTCTTTCTTCCATGAGAGTATTGTCTCAAACAGTCTACGCTTTGATCGTTCCCTGGAAGACCAGTATTAGTTTCACATGCACATCTGGAGGCATTTTGTAATCTGTGGACTAACACAGTGCTGATCAGACACAGAAATTGCTTCGGGATTGAATACAACAATCACCATGCGCACTTTCCTCCATGTTAGTAATTTCTCAAACATTCTACGCTTTGATCGTTCCCTGGAAGACCAGTAGTAGTTTCCGATGCACATCTGGAGGCATTCTGTAATCTGTGGACTTTCAAAGTGTTGATGAAACACAGAAATTGCATCGGGATTATATACAACAGGCACCATGCAAGCCTTTCCTCATGGGAGTAATGTCTCATACTGTCTACGCTTTTATCGTTCCCTGGAAGACCAGTAGTAGTTTCCGAAGCCCATCTGGAGTCATTCTGTAATCTGTGGACAATCAGAGTGTTGGTTAAACACAGAAATAGCATCGGGATTGAATACAACAGGCACCATGCGGGCTTTACTCCACGGGAGTAATGTCTGAAACTGTCTACGCTTTAATCGTTCCCTGGACGACCAGTAGTAGTTTCCGATGCATATTTCGAGGCATTCTGTAATCTGTGGACTATCAGAGTTTTGATAAAACACAGAAATTGCATCGGGATTAAATACAACAGTCACCATGCGCACATTCCTCCATGGGAGTAATGTCTCAAACAGTCTACGCTTTGACTGTTCCCTGGAAGACCAGTAGTAGTTTCCGATGCACATCTGGAGGCATTCTGTTATCTGTGGACCTTCAAAGGGTTGATGAAACACAGAAATTGCATTGGGATTGAATACAACAGTCACCATGCGCACTATCCTCCATGTGAGTAATGTCTCAAACAGTCTACGCTTTGATCGTTCCCTGGAAGACCAGTAGTAGCTTCCGATGCACATCTGGAGGCATTCTGTAATCTGTGGACTATCAGAGTGTTGATGAAACACAGATATTGCATTGGGATTGAATACAACAATCACCATGCGCACTTTCCTCCATGGTTGTAATGTCTCAAACAGTTAACGCATTGATCGTTCCGTGGAAGACCAGTAGTAGTTTCCGATGCACATCTGGAGGCATTCTGTAATCTGTGGACTATGAGAGTCTTGAAGAAACCCCGAAATTGCATCGTGATTGAATACAACAATCACCATGCGCACTTTCCTCCATGGGTGTAATGTCTCAAACTGTTTACGCTTTGATCTTTCCCTGGAAGACCAGTAGTAGTTTCCTATGCACATCTGGAGGCATTCTGTAATCTGTGGACTATCAGAGTGTTGATGAAACACAGAAATTGCATCAGGATTGAATACTACACTCACCATGCCCACTTTCCTCCATAGGACTAATGTCGCAAACAGTCTACGCTTTGAATGTTCCCTGGAAGACCAGTAGTAGTTTCCGATGCACATCTGGATGCATTCTTTAATCTGTGGACCTTCAAAGAGTTGATGAAACACAGAAATTGCATCGGGATTGAATACAACAGTCACCATGCGCACCTGCCTCCATGTTAGTAATGTCTCAAACAGTCTACGCTTTGATCGTTCCCTGGAAGAACAGTAGTAGTTTCCGATGCACATCTGGAGGCATTCTGTTATCTGTGGAAGATCAGAGTGTTGATGAAACACAGAAATTGCATCGGGATTGAATACAACATTCACTATGCGCACTTTCCTCCATGGGAGTAATGCCTCATACGATCTACGCTTTGATCTTCCCTGGGAGACCAGTAGTAGCTTCCGATGCACATCTGGAGGCATTGTGTAATCTGTGGACTATCGGAGTGTTGACGAAACGTAGAAATTGCATCGGGATTGAATACAACATTCACTATGCGCACTTTCCTCCATGGGAGTAATGTCTCAAACAGTCTACGCTTTGATCGTTCCCTGGAAGAACAGTAGTAGTTTCCGATGCTCATCTGGATTCATTCTGTAATCTGTGGACCTTCAAAGTGTTGATGAAAAACAGAAATTGCATCGGGATTGAATACAAAAGTCACCATGCGCACTAACCTCCATGTGAGTAATGTATCAAACAGTCTACGCTTTGATCGTTCCCTGGAAGAAATGTTGTAGTTTCCGATGCACATCTGGAGGCATTCTGTAATCTGTGGAAGATCAGAGTGTTGATTAAACACAGAAATTCCATCGGGATTGAATACAACAGTCACTATGCGCACTTTCCTCCATGGGAGTAATGTCTCAAACAGTCGACGCTTTGATCGTTCCCTGGAAGACCAGTATTAGTTTCACATGCACATCTGGAGGCATTTTCTAATCTGTGGACTATCAGAGTGTTGATGAAACACAGAAATTGCATCGGGATTGAATACTACAGTCACCATGCCCACTTTCCTCCATGGTAGTAATGTCGCAAACAATCTACGCTTTGAACGTTCCTTGGAAGACCAGTAGCAGTTTCCGATTCACATCTGGACGCATTCTGTAATCTGTGGACCTTCAAAGTGTTGATGAAACCCAGAAATTGCATCGGGATTGAATACTACAGTCACCATGCCCACTTTCCTCCATGGGAGTAATGTCGCAAACTGTCTACGCTTTGATCGATCCCTGGAAGACGAGTAGTAGTTTCCGATGCACATCTGGAGGCATTCTGTAATCTGTGGGCTATGAGACTCTTGATGAAACACAGAAATTGCATCGGGATTGAATACAACGGGCACCATGCGGACTTTTCTCCACGGGAGTAATGTCTCAAACCGTCTACGCTTTGATCGTTCCCTGGAAGACCAGTAGTAGTTTCCGATGCACATCTGGATTCATTCTGTAATCTGTGGACCTTCAAAATGTTGATGAAAAACAGAAATTGCATCGGGATTGAATACAACAGTCACCATGCGCACATTCCTCCATGTGAGTAATGTATCAAACAGTCTACGCTTTGATCGTTCCCTGGAAGAAATGTAGTAGTTTCCGATGCACATCTGGAGGCATTCTGTAATCTGTGGAAGATCAGAGTGTTGATGAAACACAGAAATTCCATCGGGATTGAATACAACAGTCACTATGCGCACTTTCCTCCATGGGAGTAATGTCTCAAACAGTCTACGATTTGATCGTTCCCTGGAAGACCTGTAGAAGTTTCCGATGTACATCTGGAGGCATTCTGTAATCTGTGGACTATCAGTGTGTTGATGAAACACAGAAATTGCATCGGGATTGAATACAACACTCACCATGCGCACTTTCCTCCATGGGAGTAATGCCTCATACGATCTACGCTTTGATCGTTCCCTGGAAAACCAGTAGTAGCTTCCGATGCACATCTGGAGGCATTTTGTAATCTGTGGACTATCAGAGTGTTGACGAAACGTAGAAATTGCATCGGGAATGAATACAACATTCACTATGCGCACTTTCCTCCATGGGAGTAATGTCTCAAACAGTCTACGCTTTGATCGTTCCCTGGAAGAACAGTAGTAGTTTCCGATGCTCATCTGGATTCATTCTGTAATCTGTGGACCTTCAAAGTGTTGATGAAAAACAGAAATTGCATCGGGATTGAATACAAAAGTCACCATGCGCACTTACCTCCATGTGAGTAATGTATCAAACAGTCTACGCTTTGATCGTTCCCTGGAAGAAATGTTGTAGTTTCCGATGCACATCTGGAGGCATTCTGTAATCTGTGGAAGATCAGAGTGTTGATTAAACACAGAAATTCCATCGGGATTGAATACAACAGTCACTATGCGCACTTTCCTCCATGGGAGTAATGTCTCAAACAGTCGACGCTTTGATCGTTCCCTGGAAGACCAGTATTAGTTTCACATGCACATCTGGAGGCATTTTCTAATCTGTGGACTATCAGAGTGTTGATGAAACACAGAAATTGCATCGGGATTGAATACTACAGTCACCATGCCCACTTTCCTCCATGGTAGTAATGTCGCAAACAATCTACGCTTTGAACGTTCCTTGGAAGACCAGTAGCAGTTTCCGATTCACATCTGGACGCATTCTGTAATCTGTGGACCTTCAAAGTGTTGATGAAACCCAGAAATTGCATCGGGATTGAATACTACAGTCACCATGCCCACTTTCCTCCATGGGAGTAATGTCGCAAACTGTCTACGCTTTGATCGATCCCTGGAAGACGAGTAGTAGTTTCCGATGCACATCTGGAGGCATTCTGTAATCTGTGGGCTATGAGACTCTTGATGAAACACAGAAATTGCATCGGGATTGAATACAACGGGCACCATGCGGACTTTTCTCCACGGGAGTAATGTCTCAAACCGTCTACGCTTTGATCGTTCCCTGGAAGACCAGTAGTAGTTTCCGATGCACATCTGGATTCATTCTGTAATCTGTGGACCTTCAAAGTGTTGATGAAAAACAGAAATTGCATCGGGATTGAATACAACAGTCACCATGCGCACTTTCCTCCATGTGAGTAATGTATCAAACAGTCTACGCTTTGATCGTTCCCTGGAAGAAATGTAGTAGTTTCCGATGCACATCTGGAGGCATTCTGTAATCTGTGGAAGATCAGAGTGTTGATGAAACACAGAAATTCCATCGGGATTGAATACAACAGTCACTATGCGCACTTTCCTCCATGGGAGTAATGTCTCAAACAGTCTACGATTTGATCGTTCCCTGGAAGACCTGTAGAAGTTTCCGATGTACATCTGGAGGCATTCTGTAATCTGTGGACTATCAGTGTGTTGATGAAACACAGAAATTGCATCGGGATTGAATACAACACTCACCATGCGCACTTTCCTCCATGGGAGTAATGCCTCATACGATCTACGCTTTGATCGTTCCCTGGAAAACCAGTAGTAGCTTCCGATGCACATCTGGAGGCATTTTGTAATCTGTGGACTATCAGAGTGTTGACGAAACGTAGAAATTGCATCGGGAATGAATACAACAGTCACCATGGGCAATTTCCTCCATGGGAGTAATGTCTCAAACAGTCTACGATTTGATCGTTCCCTGGAAGACCAGTAGTAGTTTCTGATGCACATCTTGAGGCATTCTGTAAACTGTGGACCTTCAAAGTGTTGATGAAACACTGAAATTACATCGGGATTGAATACAACAGTCACCATGTGCACTTTCCTAAATGGCAGTAATGTCTCAAACAGTCTACGCTTTGATTGTTCACTGGAAGACCAGTAGTAGTTTTCGATGTACATCTGGAGGCATTCTAAGAGCTGTGGACCTTCAAAGTGTTGGTAAAACACAGAAGTTGCATCGGGATTGAATACAACAGTCACCATGCGCTCATTCTTCCATGAGAGTATTGTCTCAAACAGTCTACGCTTTGATCGTTCCCTGGAAGACCAGTATTAGTTTCACATGCACATCTGGAGGCATTTTCTAATCTGTGGACTAACACAGTGCTGATCAGACACAGAAATTGCTTCGGGATTGAATACAACAATCACCATGCGCACTTTCCTCCATGTTAGTAATTTCTCAAACATTCTACGCTTTGATCGTTCCCTGGAAGACCAGTAGTAGTTTCCGAAGCCCATCTGGAGTCATTCTGTAATCTGTGGACAATCAGAGTGTTGGTTAAACACAGAAATAGCATCGGGATTGAATACAACAGGCACCATGCGGGCTTTACTCCACGGGAGTAATGTCTGAAACTGTCTACGCTTTAATCGTTCCCTGGAAGACCAGTAGTAGTTTCCGATGCATATTTCGAGGCATTCTGTAATCTGTGGACTATCAGAGTTTTGATAAAACACAGAAATTGCATCGGGATTAAATACAACAGTCACCATGCGCACATTCCTCCATGGGAGTAATGTCTCAAACAGTCTACGCTTTGACTGTTCCCTGGAAGACCAGTAGTAGTTTCCGATGCACATCTGGAGGCATTCTGTTATCTGTGGACCTTCAAAGTGTTGATGAAACACAGAAATTGCATTGGGATTGAATACAACAGTCACCATGCGCACTATCCTCCATGTGAGTAATGTCTCAAACAGTCTACGCTTTGATCGTTCCCTGGAAGACCAGTAGTAGCTTCCGATGCACATCTGGAGGCATTCTGTAATCTGTGGACTATCAGAGTGTTGATGAAACACAGATATTGCATTGGGATTGAATACAACAATCACCATGCGCACTTTCCTCCATGGTTGTAATGTCTCAAACAGTTTACGCTTTGATCGTTCCGTGGAAGACCAGTAGTAGTTTCCGATGCACATCTGGAGGCATTCTGTAATCTGTGGACTATGAGAGTCTTGAAGAAACCCCGAAATTGCATCGTGATTGAATACAACAATCACCATGCGCACTTTCCTCCATGGGTGTAATGTTTCAAACTGTTTACGCTTTGATCTTTCCCTGGAAGACCAGTAGTAGTTTCCTATGCACATCTGGAGGCATTCTGTAATCTGTGGACTATCAGAGTGTTGATGAAACACAGAAATTGCATCAGGATTGAATACTACACTCACCATGCCCACTTTCCTCCATGGGACTAATGTCGCAAACAGTCTACGCTTTGAATGTTCCCTGGAAGACCAGTAGTAGTTTCCGATGCACATCTGGATGCATTCTTTAATCTGTGGACCTTCAAAGAGTTGATGAAACACAGAAATTGCATCGGGATTGAATACAACAGTCACCATGCGCACCTGCCTCCATGTTAGTAATGTCTCAAACAGTCTACGCTTTGATCGTTCCCTGGAAGAACAGTAGTAGTTTCCGATGCACATCTGGAGGCATTCTGTTATCTGTGGAAGATCAGAGTGTTGATGAAACACAGAAATTGCATCGGGATTGAATACAACATTCACTATGCGCACTTTCCTCCATGGGAGTAATGCCTCATACGATCTACGCTTTGATCGTTCCCTGGGAGACCAGTAGTAGCTTCCGATGCACATCTGGAGGCATTGTGTAATCTGTGGACTATCGGAGTGTTGACGAAACGTAGAAATTGCATCGGGATTGAATACAACATTCACTATGCGCACTTTCCTCCATGGGAGTAATGTCTCAAACAGTCTACGCTTTGATCGTTCCCTGGAAGAACAGTAGTAGTTTCCGATGCACATCTGGAGGCATTCTGTTATCTGTGGAAGATCAGAGTGTTGATGAAACACAGAAATTGCATCGGGATTGAATACAACATTCACTATGCGCACTTTCCTCCATGGAAGTAATGCCTCATACGATCTACGCTTTGATCGTTCCCTGGGAGACCAGTAGTAGCTTCCGATGCACATCTGGAGGCATTGTGTAATCTGTGGACTATCGGAGTGTTGACGAAACGTAGAAATTGCATCGGGATTGAATACAACATTCACTATGCGCACTTTCCTCCATGGGAGTAATGTCTCAAACAGTCTACGCTTTGATCGTTCCCTGGAAGAACAGTAGTAGTTTCCGATGCTCATCTGGATTCATTCTGTAATCTGTGGACCTTCAAAGTGTTGATGAAAAACAGAAATTGCATCGGGATTGAATACAAAAGTCACCATGCGCACTTACCTCCATGTGAGTAATGTATCAAACAGTCTACGCTTTGATCGTTCCCTGGAAGAAATGTTGTAGTTTCCGATGCACATCTGGAGGCATTCTGTAATCTGTGGAAGATCAGAGTGTTGATTAAACACAGAAATTCCATCGGGATTGAATACAACAGTCACTATGCGCACTTTCCTCCATGGGAGTAATGTCTCAAACAGTCGACGCTTTGATCGTTCCCTGGAAGACCAGTATTAGTTTCACATGCACATCTGGAGGCATTTTCTAATCTGTGGACTATCAGAGTGTTGATGAAACACAGAAATTGCATCGGGATTGAATACTACAGTCACCATGCCCACTTTCCTCCATGGTAGTAATGTCGCAAACAATCTACGCTTTGAACGTTCCTTGGAAGACCAGTAGCAGTTTCCGATTCACATCTGGACGCATTCTGTAATCTGTGGACCTTCAAAGTGTTGATGAAACCCAGAAATTGCATCGGGATTGAATAGTACAGTCACCATGCCCACTTTCCTCCATGGGAGTAATGTCGCAAACTGTCTACGCTTTGATCGATCCCTGGAAGACGAGTAGTAGTTTCCGATGCACATCTGGAGGCATTCTGTAATCTGTGGGCTATGAGACTCTTGATGAAACACAGAAATTGCATCGGGATTGAATACAACGGGCACCATGCGGACTTTTCTCCACGGGAGTAATGTCTCAAACCGTCTACGCTTTGATCGTTCCCTGGAAGACCAGTAGTAGTTTCCGATGCACATCTGGATTCATTCTGTAATCTGTGGACCTTCAAAGTGTTGATGAAAAACAGAAATTGCATCGGGATTGAATACAACAGTCACCATGCGCACTTTCCTCCATGTGAGTAATGTATCAAACAGTCTACGCTTTGATCGTTCCCTGGAAGAAATGTAGTAGTTTCCGATGCACATCTGGAGGCATTCTGTAATCTGTGGAAGATCAGAGTGTTGATGAAACACAGAAATTCCATCGGGATTGAATACAACAGTCACTATGCGCACTTTCCTCCATGGGAGTAATGTCTCAAACAGTCTACGATTTGATCGTTCCCTGGAAGACCTGTAGAAGTTTCCGATGTACATCTGGAGGCATTCTGTAATCTGTGGACTATCAGTGTGTTGATGAAACACAGAAATTGCATCGGGATTGAATACAACACTCACCATGCGCACTTTCCTCCATGGGAGTAATGCCTCATACGATCTACGCTTTGATCGTTCCCTGGAAAACCAGTAGTAGCTTCCGATGCACATCTGGAGGCATTTTGTAATCTGTGGACTATCAGAGTGTTGACGAAACGTAGAAATTGCATCGGGAATGAATACAACAGTCACCATGGGCAATTTCCTCCATGGGAGTAATGTCTCAAACAGTCTACGATTTGATCGTTCCCTGGAAGACCAGTAGTAGTTTCTGATGCACATCTTGAGGCATTCTGTAAACTGTGGACCTTCAAAGTGTTGATGAAACACTGAAATTACATCGGGATTGAATACAACAGTCACCATGTGCACTTTCCTAAATGGCAGTAATGTCTCAAACAGTCTACGCTTTGATTGTTCACTGGAAGACCAGTAGTAGTTTTCGATGTACATCTGGAGGCATTCTAAGAGCTGTGGACCTTCAAAGTGTTGGTAAAACACAGAAGTTGCATCGGGATTGAATACAACAGTCACCATGCGCTCATTCTTCCATGAGAGTATTGTCTCAAACAGTCTACGCTTTGATCGTTCCCTGGAAGACCAGTATTAGTTTCACATGCACATCTGGAGGCATTTTCTAATCTGTGGACTAACACAGTGCTGATCAGACACAGAAATTGCTTCGGGATTGAATACAACAATCACCATGCGCACATTCCTCCATGTTAGTAATTTCTCAAACATTCTACGCTTTGATCGTTCCCTGGAAGACCAGTAGTAGTTTCCGAAGCCCATCTGGAGTCATTCTGTAATCTGTGGACAATCAGAGTGTTGGTTAAACACAGAAATAGCATCGGGATTGAATACAACAGGCACCATGCGGGCTTTACTCCACGGGAGTAATGTCTGAAACTGTCTACGCTTTAATCGTTCCCTGGAAGACCAGTAGTAGTTTCCGATGCATATTTCGAGGCATTCTGTAATCTGTGGACTATCAGAGTTTTGATAAAACACAGAAATTGCATCGGGATTAAATACAACAGTCACCATGCGCACATTCCTCCATGGGAGTAATGTCTCAAACAGTCTACGCTTTGACTGTTCCCTGGAAGACCAGTAGTAGTTTCCGATGCACATCTGGAGGCATTCTGTTATCTGTGGACCTTCAAAGTGTTGATGAAACACAGAAATTGCATTGGGATTGAATACAACAGTCACCATGCGCACTATCCTCCATGTGAGTAATGTCTCAAACAGTCTACGCTTTGATCGTTCCCTGGAAGACCAGTAGTAGCTTCCGATGCACATCTGGAGGCATTCTGTAATCTGTGGACTATCAGAGTGTTGATGAAACACAGATATTGCATTGGGATTGAATACAACAATCACCATGCGCACTTTCCTCCATGGTTGTAATGTCTCAAACAGTTTACGCTTTGATCGTTCCGTGGAAGACCAGTAGTAGTTTCCGATGCACATCTGGAGGCATTCTGTAATCTGTGGACTATGAGAGTCTTGAAGAAACCCCGAAATTGCATCGTGATTGAATACAACAATCACCATGCGCACTTTCCTCCATGGGTGTAATGTTTCAAACTGTTTACGCTTTGATCTTTCCCTGGAAGACCAGTAGTAGTTTCCTATGCACATCTGGAGGCATTCTGTAATCTGTGGACTATCAGAGTGTTGATGAAACACAGAAATTGCATCAGGATTGAATACTACACTCACCATGCCCACTTTCCTCCATGGGACTAATGTCGCAAACAGTCTACGCTTTGAATGTTCCCTGGAAGACCAGTAGTAGTTTCCGATGCACATCTGGATGCATTCTTTAATCTGTGGACCTTCAAAGAGTTGATGAAACACAGAAATTGCATCGGGATTGAATACAACAGTCACCATGCGCACCTGCCTCCATGTTAGTAATGTCTCAAACAGTCTACGCTTTGATCGTTCCCTGGAAGAACAGTAGTAGTTTCCGATGCACATCTGGAGGCATTCTGTTATCTGTGGAAGATCAGAGTGTTGATGAAACACAGAAATTGCATCGGGATTGAATACAACATTCACTATGCGCACTTTCCTCCATGGGAGTAATGCCTCATACGATCTACGCTTTGATCGTTCCCTGGGAGACCAGTAGTAGCTTCCGATGCACATCTGGAGGCATTGTGTAATCTGTGGACTATCGGAGTGTTGACGAAACGTAGAAATTGCATCGGGATTGAATACAACATTCACTATGCGCATTTTCCTCCATGGGAGTAATGTCTCAAACAGTCTACGCTTTGATCGTTCCCTGGAAGAACAGTAGTAGTTTCCGATGCTCATCTGGATTCATTCTGTAATCTGTGGACCTTCAAAGTGTTGATGAAAAACAGAAATTGCATCGGGATTGAATACAAAAGTCACCATGCGCACTTACCTCCATGTGAGTAATGTATCAAACAGTCTACGCTTTGATCGTTCCCTGGAAGAAATGTTGTAGTTTCCGATGCACATCTGGAGGCATTCTGTAATCTGTGGAAGATCAGAGTGTTGATTAAACACAGAAATTCCATCGGGATTGAATACAACAGTCACTATGCGCACTTTCCTCCATGGGAGTAATGTCTCAAACAGTCGACGCTTTGATCGTTCCCTGGAAGACCAGTATTAGTTTCACATGCACATCTGGAGGCATTTTCTAATCTGTGGACTATCAGAGTGTTGATGAAACACAGAAATTGCATCGGGATTGAATACTACAGTCACCATGCCCACTTTCCTCCATGGTAGTAATGTCGCAAACAATCTACGCTTTGAACGTTCCTTGGAAGACCAGTAGCAGTTTCCGATTCACATCTGGACGCATTCTGTAATCTGTGGACCTTCAAAGTGTTGATGAAACCCAGAAATTGCATCGGGATTGAATACTACAGTCACCATGCCCACTTTCCTCCATGGGAGTAATGTCGCAAACTGTCTACGCTTTGATCGATCCCTGGAAGACGAGTAGTAGTTTCCGATGCACATCTGGAGGCATTCTGTAATCTGTGGGCTATGAGACTCTTGATGAAACACAGAAATTGCATCGGGATTGAATACAACGGGCACCATGCGGACTTTTCTCCACGGGAGTAATGTCTCAAACCGTCTACGCTTTGATCGTTCCCTGGAAGACCAGTAGTAGTTTCCGATGCACATCTGGATTCATTCTGTAATCTGTGGACCTTCAAAGTGTTGATGAAAAACAGAAATTGCATCGGGATTGAATACAACAGTCACCATGCGCACTTTCCTCCATGTGAGTAATGTATCAAACAGTCTACGCTTTGATCGTTCCCTGGAAGAAATGTAGTAGTTTCCGATGCACATCTGGAGGCATTCTGTAATCTGTGGAAGATCAGAGTGTTGATGAAACACAGAAATTCCATCGGGATTGAATACAACAGTCACTATGCGCACTTTCCTCCATGGGAGTAATGTCTCAAACAGTCTACGATTTGATCGTTCCCTGGAAGACCTGTAGAAGTTTCCGATGTACATCTGGAGGCATTCTGTAATCTGTGGACTATCAGTGTGTTGATGAAACACAGAAATTGCATCGGGATTGAATACAACACTCACCATGCGCACTTTCCTCCATGGGAGTAATGCCTCATACGATCTACGCTTTGATCGTTCCCTGGAAAACCAGTAGTAGCTTCCGATGCACATCTGGAGGCATTTTGTAATCTGTGGACTATCAGAGTGTTGACGAAACGTAGAAATTGCATCGGGAATGAATACAACAGTCACCATGGGCAATTTCCTCCATGGGAGTAATGTCTCAAACAGTCTACGATTTGATCGTTCCCTGGAAGACCAGTAGTAGTTTCTGATGCACATCTTGAGGCATTCTGTAAACTGTGGACCTTCAAAGTGTTGATGAAACACTGAAATTACATCGGGATTGAATACAACAGTCACCATGTGCACTTTCCTAAATGGCAGTAATGTCTCAAACAGTCTACGCTTTGATTGTTCACTGGAAGACCAGTAGTAGTTTTCGATGTACATCTGGAGGCATTCTAAGAGCTGTGGACCTTCAAAGTGTTGGTAAAACACAGAAGTTGCATCGGGATTGAATACAACAGTCACCATGCGCTCTTTCTTCCATGAGAGTATTGTCTCAAACAGTCTACGCTTTGATCGTTCCCTGGAAGACCAGTATTAGTTTCACATGCACATCTGGAGGCATTTTCTAATCTGTGGACTAACACAGTGCTGATCAGACACAGAAATTGCTTCGGGATTGAATACAACAATCACCATGCGCACTTTCCTCCATGTTAGTAATTTCTCAAACATTCTACGCTTTGATCGTTCCCTGGAAGACCAGTAGTAGTTTCCGAAGCCCATCTGGAGTCATTCTGTAATCTGTGGACAATCAGAGTGTTGGTTAAACACAGAAATAGCATCGGGATTGAATACAACAGGCACCATGCGGGCTTTACTCCACGGGAGTAATGTCTGAAACTGTCTACGCTTTAATCGTTCCCTGGAAGACCAGTAGTAGTTTCCGATGCATATTTCGAGGCATTCTGTAATCTGTGGACTATCAGAGTTTTGATAAAACACAGAAATTGCATCGGGATTAAATACAACAGTCACCATGCGCACATTCCTCCATGGGAGTAATGTCTCAAACAGTCTACGCTTTGACTGTTCCCTGGAAGACCAGTAGTAGCTTCCGATGCACATCTGGAGGCATTCTGTTATCTGTGGACCTTCAAAGTGTTGATGAAACACAGAAATTGCATTGGGATTGAATACAACAGTCACCATGCGCACTATCCTCCATGTGAGTAATGTCTCAAACAGTCTACGCTTTGATCGTTCCCTGGAAGACCAGTAGTAGCTTCCGATGCACATCTGGAGGCATTCTGTAATCTGTGGACTATCAGAGTGTTGATGAAACACAGATATTGCATTGGGATTGAATACAACAATCACCATGCGCACTTTCCTCCATGGTTGTAATGTCTCAAACAGTTTACGCTTTGATCGTTCCGTGGAAGACCAGTAGTAGTTTCCGATGCACATCTGGAGGCATTCTGTAATCTGTGGACTATGAGAGTCTTGAAGAAACCCCGAAATTGCATCGTGATTGAATACAACAATCACCATGCGCACTTTCCTCCATGGGTGTAATGTTTCAAACTGTTTACGCTTTGATCTTTCCCTGGAAGACCAGTAGTAGTTTCCTATGCACATCTGGAGGCATTCTGTAATCTGTGGACTATCAGAGTGTTGATGAAACACAGAAATTGCATCAGGATTGAATACTACACTCACCATGCCCACTTTCCTCCATGGGACTAATGTCGCAAACAGTCTACGCTTTGAATGTTCCCTGGAAGACCAGTAGTAGTTTCCGATGCACATCTGGATGCATTCTTTAATCTGTGGACCTTCAAAGAGTTGATGAAACACAGAAATTGCATCGGGATTGAATACAACAGTCACCATGCGCACCTGCCTCCATGTTAGTAATGTCTCAAACAGTCTACGCTTTGATCGTTCCCTGGAAGAACAGTAGTAGTTTCCGATGCACATCTGGAGGCATTCTGTTATCTGTGTAAGATCAGAGTGTTGATGAAACACAGAAATTGCAGCGGGATTGAATACAACATTCACTATGCGCACTTTCCTCCATGGGAGTAATGCCTCATACGATCTACGCTTTGATCGTTCCCTGGGAGACCTGTAGTAGCTTCCGATGCACATCTGGAGGCATTGTGTAATCTGTGGACTATCGGAGTGTTGACGAAACGTAGAAATTGCATCGGGATTGAATACAACATTCACTATGCGCACTTTCCTCCATGGGAGTAATGTCTCAAACAGTCTACGCTTTGATCGTTCCCTGGAAGAACAGTAGTAGTTTCCGATGCACATCTGGATTCATTCTGTAATCTGTGGACCTTCAAAGTGTTGATGAAAAACAGAAATTGCATCGGGATTGAATACAAAAGTCACCATGCGCACTTACCTCCATGTGAGTAATGTATCAAACAGTCTACGCTTTGATCGTTCCCTGGAAGAAATGTTGTAGTTTCCGATGCACATCTGGAGGCATTCTGTAATCTGTGGAAGAACAGAGTGTTGATTAAACACAGAAATTCCATCGGGATTGAATACAACAGTCACTATGCGCACTTTCCTCCATGGGAGTAATGTCTCAAACAGTCTACGCTTTGATCGTTCCCTGGTAGACCAGTATTAGTTTCACATGCACATCTGGAGGCATTTTCTAATCTGTGGACTAACACAGTGCTGATGAAACACAGAAATTGTATCGGGATTGAATACAACATTCACTATGCGCACTTTCCTCCATGGGAGTAATGTCTCAAACAGTCTACGCTTTGATCGTTCCCTGGAAGAACAGTAGTAGTTTCCGATGCACATCTGGATTCATTCTGTAATCTGTGCACCTTCAAAGTGTTGATGAAACACAGAAATTGCATCGGGATTGAATAATACAGTCACCATGCCCACTTTCCTCCATGGGAGTAATGTCGCAAACTGTCTACGCTTTGATCGATCCCTGGAAGACCAGTGGTAGTTTCCGATGCACATCTGGAGGAATTCTGTAATCTGTGGGCTATGAGAGTCTTGATGAAACACAGAAATTGCATCGGGATTCAATACAACAGGCACCATGCGGACTTTTCTCCACGGGAGTAATGTCTCATACCGTCTACGCTTTGATCGTTCCCTGGAAGACAAGTAGTAGTTTCCGATGCACATCTGGATTCATTCTGTAATCTGTGGACCTTCAAAGTGTTGATGAAAAACAGAAATTGCATCGGGATTGATTACAACAGTCACCATGCGCACTTTCCTCCATGTGAGTAATGTATCAAACAGTCTACGCTTTGATCGTTCCCTGGAAGAAATGTAGTAGTCTCCGATGCACATCTGGAGGCATTCTGTAATCTGTGGAAGATCAGAGTGTTGATGAAACACAGAAATTCCATCGGGATTGAATGCAACAGTCACTATGCGCACTTTCCTCCATGGGAGTAATGTCTCAAACAGTCTACGATTTTATCGTTCCCTGGAAGACCAGTAGTAGTTTCCGACGTACATCTGGAGGCATTCTGTAATCTGTGGACTATCAGTGTGTTGATGAATCACAGAAATTGCATCGGGATTGAATACAACAGTCACCATGCACCCTTTCCTCCATGGGAGTAATGCCTCATACGATCTACGCTTTGATCGTTCCCTGGAAGACCAGCAGTAGCTTCCGATGCACATCTGGAGGCATTTTGTAATCTGTGGACTATCAGAGTGTTGCCGAAACGTAGAAATTGCATCGGGAATGAATACAACAGTCACCATGCGCAATTTCCTCCATGGGAGTAATGTCTCAAACAGTCTACGCTTTGATCGTTCCCTGGAAGACCAGTAGTAGTTTCCTATGCACATCTGGAGGCATTCTGTAATCTGTGGACTATCAGAGTGTTGATGAAACACAGAAATTGCATCGGGATTGCATACAACAGTCACCATGCCCACTTTCCTAAATGGCAGTAATGTCTCAAACAGTTTAAGCTTTGATCGTTCACTGGAAGACCAGTAGTAGTCTCCGATGTACATCTGGAGGCATTCTGTAAGCTGTGGACCTTCAAAGTGTTGATAAAACACAGAAGTTGCATCGGGATTGAATACAACAGTCACCATGCGCACTTCCTTCCATGGTTGTAATGTCTCAAACAGTTTACGCTTTGATCGTTCCGTGGAAGACCAGTAGTAGTTTCCGGTGCACATCTTGAGGCATTCTGTAATCTGTGGACTGTGAGAGTCTTGATGAAACCCCCGAAATTGCATCGGCATTGAATACAACAGTCACCATGTGCACTTTCCTCCATGGGTGTAATGTCTCAAACAGTTTACGCTTTGATCTTTCCCTGGAAGACAAGTAGTAGTTTCCTATGCACATCTGGAGCCATTCTGAAATCTGTGGACTATCAGAGTGTTGATGAAACACAGAAATTGCATCGGGATTGAATACAACAGTCACCATGTGCACTTTCCTACATGGGAGTAATTTCTCAAACAGTCTACGCTTTAATCGTTCCCTGGAAGACAAGTAGTAGTTTCCGATGTACATCTGGAGGCATTCTGTGAGCTGTGGACCTTCAAAGTGTCGATAAAACAGAGAAGTTGCATCGGGATTCAATACAACAGTCACCATACGCACTTTCCTCCATGAGAGTAATGTCTCAAACAGTCTACGCTTTGATCGTTCCCTGGAAGACCAGTATTAGTTTCCGATGCACATCTGGAGGCATTTTTAATCTGTGGACTATCGGAGTGTTGATTAAACTTAGAAATTGCATCGGGATTGAATACAAAAGTCACCATGCGCACTTTCCTCCATGGGTGAAATGTCTCAAACAGTTTACTTTTTGATCGTTCCCTGGAAGACCAGTAGTAGATTCCGATGCATATCTGGAGGCATTCTGTAATCTGTGGACTATCAGAGTGTTGACGAAACGTAGAAATTGCATCGGGAATGAATACAACAGTCACCATGCGCAATTTCCTCTATGTGAGTAATGTATCAAACAGTCTACGCTTTGATCGTTCCCTGGAAGAACAGTAGTAGTTTCCGATGCACATCTGAAGGCATTCTGTAGTCTGTGGAAGATCAGAGTGTTGATGAAACACAGAAATTGCATCGGGATTGAATACAACAGTCACTATGCGCACTTTCCTCCATGGGAGTAATGTCTCAAACAGTCTACGCTTTGATCGTTCACTGGAAGACCAGTAGTAGTTTCCGATGTACATCTGGAGGCATTCTGTAATCTGTGGACTATCAGAGTGTTGATGAAACACAGAAATTGCATCGTGATTGAATACAACAGTCACCATGCGCACTTTCCTCCATTGGAGTAATGTCTCAAACAGTCTTTGCTTTGATCGTTCCCTGGAAGACCAGTAGTAGTTTCTGATGCACATCTTGAGGCATTCTGTAAACTGTGGACCTTCAAAGGGGTGATGAAGCACAGAAATTGCATCGGGATTGAATACAACAGTCACCATGTGCACTTTCCTCCGTGGGAGTAATGTCTCAAACAGTCTACGCTTTAATCGTTCCCTGGAAGACAAGTAGTAGTTTCCGATGTACATCTGGAGGCATTCTGTAAGCTCTGGACCTTCAAAGTGTTGATAAAACACAGAAGTTGCATCGGGATTGAATACAACAGTCACCATGCGCACTTTCCTCCATGAGAGTAATGTCTCAAACAGTCTACGCTTTGATCGTTCCCTGGAAGCCCACTATTAGTTTCACATGCACATGTGGAGGCATTTTCTAATCTGTGGACTAACACAGTGCTGATCAAACAAAGAAATTGCATCGGGATTGAATACAACAGTCACCATGTGCACTTTCCTAAATGGGAGTAATGTCTCAAACAGTCTTTGCTTTGATCGTTCCCTTGAAGACCAGTAGTAGTTTCCGAAGCACATATGGAGGCATTCTGTAATCTGTGGACTATCAGAGTCTTGATGAAACACAGAAATTGCATCGAGATTGAATACAACAGCCACCATGCGCACTTTAATCAATGGTTGTAATGTCTCAAAATGTTTACGCTTTGATCGTTCCCTGGAACCAGTAGTAGTTTCCGATGCACATCTGGAGGCATTCTGTAATCTGTGGACTATCTGAGTGTTGATGAAACACAGAAATTGCATCGGGATTGAATACAACAGTCACCATGCGCGCTTTCCTCCATGGGAGTAATGTCTCAAACAGTCTACGATTTGATGGTCCCCTTTAAGACCAGTAGTAGTTTCCGATTCACATCTGGATTCATTCTATAATCTGTGGACTAGCAGAGTGTTTATGAAACACAGAAATAGCATCGGGATTGAATACAACAGTCACCATGCTCACTTTCCTCCATGGGAGTAATGTCTCAAACAGTCTATTCTTTGATCGTTCCCTGGAAGTCATTGTAATAGTTTCCGATGCACATCTGGAGGCATTCTGTAATCTGTGGACTATCAGAGTGTCGATGAAACACAGAAATTGCATCGGGATTGAAAACAATAGTCACCATGCGCACATTCCTACATAGGAGTAATGTCTCAAACAGTCTACGCTTTGATCGTTACCTGGAAGACCAGTAGTAGTTTCCGATGCACATCTGGAGGCATTCTGTAATCTGTGGACTATCAGAGTGTTGATGAAACACAGAAATTGCATCGGGATTGAATACAATAGTCACCATGCGCACTTTCCTCCATGGGAGTAATGTCTCAAACTGTCTACGCTTGGATCTTTCCCTGGAAGACCAGTAATAGTTTCCGATGCACATCTGGAGGCATTCTGTAATCTGCGGACGTTCAAAGTGTTGATGAAACACAGAAATTGCATCGGGATTGAATACAACAGTCACCATGTGCACTTTCCTCCATGTGAGTAATGTCTCAAACAGTCTACGATTTGATCGATCCCTGGAAGACCAGTAGTAGTTTCCGATGCACATCTGGAGGCATTCTGTAACCTGTGGACTATCAGAGTGTTGATGAAACACAGAAATTGCATCGGGATTGAATACAACAGTCACCATGCGCACTTTACTCCATGGGAGTAATGTCTCAAACAGTCTACGCTTTGATCGTTCCCTGGAAGACCAGTAGTAGTTTCTGATGCACATCTTGAGGCATTCTGTAAACTGTGGACCTTCAAAGTGTTGATGAAACACAGAAATTGCATCGGGATTTAATACAACAGTCACCATGTGCACTTTCCTAAATGGGAGTAATGTCTCGAACAGACTACGCTTTGATCGTTCACTGGAAGACCAGTAGTAGTTTCCGATGTACATCTGGAGGCATTCTGTAAGCTGTGGACCTTCAAAGTGTTGATAAAACACAGAAGTAGCATCGGGATTGTATACAACAGGCACCATGCAAGCGTTTCTCCATGGGAGTAATGTCTCATACTGTCTACGCTTTTATCGTTCCCTGGAAGACCAGTAGTAGTTTCCGATGCAAATCTGGAGGTATTATGTAATCTGTGGACTATCTGAGTGTTGATGAAACACAGAAATTGCATCGGGATTGAATACAACAGTCACCATGCGCAATTCCTCCATGGGAGTAATGTCTCAAACAGTCTACGCTTTGATGGATCCCTGGAAGACCAGTAATAGTTTCCGATTCACATGTGGAGAAATTCTGTAAGTTGTGGACCTTCAAAGTGTTGATAAAACACAGAAGTTGCATCGGGATTCAATACAAAAGACACCATGCGCACTTTCCTCCATGGGTGCAATGTCTCAAACAGTTTACGCTTTGATCGTTCCCTGGAAGACCAGTAGTAATTTCCGATGCATATCTGGAGGCATTCTGTAATCTGTGGACTTTCGAAGTGTTGATGAAACACAGAAAGTGCATCAGGATTGTATTTAACAGGCACCATGCAGGCTTTTCTCCATGGGAGTAATGTCTCAAACAGTCTTCGCTTTTGATCGTTCCCTGGAAGACCAGTTGTAGTTTCCGATACACATCTGGAGGCATTCTGTAATCTGTGGACCATCAGAGTGTTGATGAAACACAGAAATTGCATCGTGATTGAATACAACAGTCACCATGCGCACTTTCCTCCATGGGAGTAATGTCTCAAACAGTCTTTGCTTTGTTCGTTCCCTGGAAGACCAGTAGTAGTTTCTGATGCACATCTTGAGGCATTCTGTAAACTGTGGTCCTTCAAAGGGGTGATGAAACACAGAAATTGCATCGGGATTGAATACAACAGTCACCATGCGCACTTTCCTCCATGGGAGTAATTTCTCAATCAGTCTACGCTTTGATCGTTCCCTGGAAGACCAGTAGTAGTTTCTGATGCACATTTGGAGGCATTCCGTAATCTGCGGACTATCAGAGTTTTGATAAAACACAGAAATTGAATCGGGATTAAATATAACAGTCACCATGCGCACATTCCTCCATGGGAGTAATGTCTCAAACAGTCTACGCTTTGATCGTTCACTGGAAGACCAGTAGTAGTTTCTGATGCACATCTAGAGGCATTCTGTAAACTGTGGACCTTCAAAGGGGTGATGAAGCACAGAAATTGCATCGGGATTGAATACAACAGTAACCATGTGCACTTTCTTCCATTGGAGTAATGTCTCAAACAGTCTACGATTTAATCGTTCCCTGGAAGACAAGTAGTAGTTTCCGATGTACATCTGGAGGCATTCTGTAATCTGTGGACCTTCAAAGTGTTGATAAAACACAGAAGTTGCATCGGGATTCAATACAACAGTCAACATGCCCACTTTCCTCTATGGGTGCTATGTCTCAAACAGTTTACGCTTTGATCGTTTCCTGGAAGACCAGTAGTAGTTTCCGATGCATATCTGGAGGCATTCTGTAATCTGTGGACTATCAGAGTGTTGACGAAACGTAGAAATTGCATCGGGAGTGAATACAACAGTCACCATGCGCAATTTCCTCTATGTGAGTAATGTATCAAACAGTCTACGCTTTGATCGTTCCCTGGAAGAACAGTAGTAGTTTCCGATGCACATCTGGAGGCATTCTGTAATCTGTGGAAGATCAGAGTGTTGATGAGACACAGAAATTGCATCGGGATTGAATACAACAGTCACTATGCGCACTTTCCTCCATGGGAGTAATGTCTCAAACAGTCTACGCTTTGATCGTTCCCAGGAAGACCAGTAGTAGTTTCCGATGTACATCTGGAGGCATTCTGTAATCTGTGGACTATCTGAGTGTTGATGAAACACAGAAATTGCATCGGGATTGAATACAACAGTCACCATGCGCGCTTTCCTCCATGGGAGTAATGTCTCAAACAGTCTACGATTTGATGGTCCCCTTTAAGACCAGTAGTAGTTTCCGATTCACATCTGGATTCATTCTATAATCTGTGGACTAGCAGAGTGTTTATGAAACACAGAAATAGCATCGGGATTGAATACAACAGTCACCATGCTCACTTTCCTCCATGGGAGTAATGTCTCAAACAGACTATTCTTTGATCGTTCCCTGGAAGTCATTGTAATAGTTTCCGATGCACATCTGGAGGCATTCTGTAATCTGTGGACTATCAGAGTGTCGATGAAACACAGAAATTGCATCGGGATTGAAAACAATAGTCACCATGCGCACATTCCTACATAGGAGTAATGTCTCAAACAGTCTACGCTTTGATCGTTCCCTGGAAGACCAGTAGTAGTTTCCGATGCACATCTGGAGGCATTCTGTAATCTGTGGACTATCAGAGTGTTGATGAAACACAGAAATTGCATCGGGATTGAATACAATAGTCACCATGCGCACTTTCCTCCATGGGAGTAATGTCTCAAACTGTCTACGCTTGGATCTTTCCCTGGAAGACCAGTAATAGTTTCCGATGCACATCTGGAGGCATTCTGTAATCTGCGGACGTTCAAAGTGTTGATGAAACACAGAAATTGCATCGGGATTGAATACAACAGTCACCATGTGCACTTTCCTCCATGTGAGTAATGTCTCAAACAGTCTACGATTTGATCGATCCCTGGAAGACCAGTAGTAGTTTCCGATGCACATCTGGAGGCATTCTGTAACCTGAGGACTATCAGAGTGTTGATGAAACACAGAAATTGCATCGGGATTGAATACAACAGTCACCATGCGCACTTTACTCCATGGGAGTAATGTCTCAAACAGTCTACGCTTTGATCGTTCCCTGGAAGACCAGTAGTAGTTTCTGATGCACATCTTGAGGCATTCTGTAAACTGTGGACCTTCAAAGTGTTGATGAAACACAGAAATTGCATCGGGATTTAATACAACAGTCACCATGTGCACTTTCCTAAATGGGAGTAATGTCTCGAACAGACTACGCTTTGATCGTTCACTGGAAGACCAGTAGTAGTTTCCGATGTACATCTGGAGGCATTCTGTAAGCTGTGGACCTTCAAAGTGTTGATAAAACACAGAAGTAGCATCGGGATTGTATACAACAGGCACCATGCAAGCGTTTCTCCATGGGAGTAATGTCTCATACTGTCTACGCTTTTATCGTTCCCTGGAAGACCAGTAGTAGTTTCCGATGCAAATCTGGAGGTATTATGTAATCTGTGGACTATCTGAGTGTTGATGAAACACAGAAATTGCATCGGGATTGAATACGACAGTCACCATGCGCAATTCCTCCATGGGAGTAATGTCTCAAACAGTCTACGCTTTGATGGATCCCTGGAAGACCAGTAATAGTTTCCGATTCACATGTGGAGGCATTCTGTAAGTTGTGGACCTTCAAAGTGTTGATAAAACACAGAAGTTGCATCGGGATTCAATACAAAAGACACCATGCGCACTTTCCTCCATGGGTGCAATGTCTCAAACAGTTTACGCTTTGATCGTTCCCTGGAAGACCAGTAGTAATTTCCGATGCATATCTGGAGGCATTCTGTAATCTGTGGACTTTCGAAGTGTTGATGAAACACAGAAAGTGCATCAGGATTGTATTTAACAGGCACCATGCAGGCTTTTCTCCATGGGAGTAATGTCTCAAACAGTCTTCGCTTTTGATCGTTCCCTGGAAGACCAGTTGTAGTTTCCGATACACATCTGGAGGCATTCTGTAATCTGTGGACCATCAGAGTGTTGATGAAACACAGAAATTGCATCGTGATTGAATACAACAGTCACCATGCGCACTTTCCTCCATGGGAGTAATGTCTCAAACAGTCTTTGCTTTGTTCGTTCCCTGGAAGACCAGTAGTAGTTTCTGATGCACATCTTGAGGCATTCTGTAAACTGTGGTCCTTCAAAGGGGTGATGAAACACAGAAATTGCATCGGGATTGAATACAACAGTCACCATGCGCACTTTCCTCCATGGGAGTAATTTCTCAATCAGTCTACGCTTTGATCGTTCCCTGGAAGACCAGTAGTAGTTTCTGATGCACATTTGGAGGCATTCCGTAATCTGCGGACTATCAGAGTTTTGATAAAACACAGAAATTGAATCGGGATTAAATATAACAGTCACCATGCGCACATTCCTCCATGGGAGTAATGTCTCAAACAGTCTACGCTTTGATCGTTCACTGGAAGACCAGTAGTAGTTTCTGATGCACATCTAGAGGCATTCTGTAAACTGTGGACCTTCAAAGGGGTGATGAAGCACAGAAATTGCATCGGGATTGAATACAACAGTAACCATGTGCACTTTCTTCCATTGGAGTAATGTCTCAAACAGTCTACGATTTAATCGTTCCCTGGAAGACAAGTAGTAGTTTCCGATGTACATCTGGAGTCATTCTGTAATCTGTGGACCTTCAAAGTGTTGATAAAACACAGAAGTTGCATCGGGATTCAATACAACAGTCAACATGCCCACTTTCCTCTATGGGTGCTATGTCTCAAACAGTTTACGCTTTGATCGTTCCCTGGAAGACGAGTAGTAGTTTCCGATGCATATCTGGAGGCATTCTGTAATCTGTGGACTATCAGAGTGTTGACGAAACGTAGAAATTGCATCGGGAGTGAATACAACAGTCACCATGCGCAATTTCCTCTATGTGAGTAATGTATCAAACAGTCTACGCTTTGATCGTTCCCTGGAAGAACAGTAGTAGTTTCCGATGCACATCTGGAGGCATTCTGTAATCTGTGGAAGATCAGAGTGTTGATGAGACACAGAAATTGCATCGGGATTGAATACAACAGTCACTATGCGCACTTTCCTCCATGGGAGTAAAGTCTCAAACAGTCTACGCTTTGATCGTTCCCAGGAAGACCAGTAGTAGTTTCCGATGTACATCTGGAGGCATTCTGTAATCTGTGGACTATCTGAGTGTTGATGAAACACAGAAATTGCATCGGGATTGAATACAACAGTCACCATGCGCGCTTTCCTCCATGGGAGTAATGTCTCAAACAGTCTACGATTTGATGGTCCCCTTTAAGACCAGTAGTAGTTTCCGATTCACATCTGGATTCATTCTATAATCTGTGGACTAGCAGAGTGTTTATGAAACACAGAAATAGCATCGGGATTGAATACAACAGTCACCATGCTCACTTTCCTCCATGGGAGTAATGTCTCAAACAGACTATTCTTTGATCGTTCCCTGGAAGTCATTGTAATAGTTTCCGATGCACATCTGGAGGCATTCTGTAATCTGTGGACTATCAGAGTGTCGATGAAACACAGAAATTGCATCGGGATTGAAAACAATAGTCACCATGCGCACATTCCTACATAGGAGTAATGTCTCAAACAGTCTACGCTTTGATCGTTCCCTGGAAGACCAGTAGTAGTTTCCGATGCACATCTGGAGGCATTCTGTAATCTGTGGACTATCAGAGTGTTGATGAAACACAGAAATTGCATCGGGATTGAATACAATAGTCACCATGCGCACTTTCCTCCATGGGAGTAATGTCTCAAACTGTCTACGCTTGGATCTTTCCCTGGAAGACCAGTAATAGTTTCCGATGCACATCTGGAGGCATTCTGTAATCTGCGGACGTTCAAAGTGTTGATGAAACACAGAAATTGCATCGGGATTGAATACAACAGTCACCATGTGCACTTTCCTCCATGTGAGTAATGTCTCATACTGTCTACGCTTTTATCGTTCCCTGGAAGACCAGTAGTAGTTTCCGATGCAAATCTGGAGGTATTATGTAATCTGTGGACTATCTGAGTGTTGATGAAACACAGAAATTGCATCGGGATTGAATACAACAGTCACCATGCGCAATTCCTCCATGGGAGTAATGTCTCAAACAGTCTACGCTTTGATGGATCCCTGGAAGACCAGTAATAGTTTCCGATTCACATGTGGAGGCATTCTGTAAGTTGTGGACCTTCAAAGTGTTGATAAAACACAGAAGTTGCATCGGGATTCAATACAAAAGACACCATGCGCACTTTCCTCCATGGGTGCAATGTCTCAAACAGTTTACGCTTTGATCGTTCCCTGGAAGACCAGTAGTAATTTCCGATGCATATCTGGAGGCATTCTGTAATCTGTGGACTTTCGAAGTGTTGATGAAACACAGAAAGTGCATCAGGATTGTATTTAACAGGCACCATGCAGGCTTTTCTCCATGGGAGTAATGTCTCAAACAGTCTTCGCTTTTGATCGTTCCCTGGAAGACCAGTTGTAGTTTCCGATACACATCTGGAGGCATTCTGTAATCTGTGGACCATCAGAGTGTTGATGAAACACAGAAATTGCATCGTGATTGAATACAACAGTCACCATGCGCACTTTCCTCCATGGGAGTAATGTCTCAAACAGTCTTTGCTTTGTTCGTTTCCTGGAAGACCAGTAGTAGTTTCTGATGCACATCTTGAGGCATTCTGTAAACTGTGGTCCTTCAAAGGGGTGATGAAACACAGAAATTGCATCGGGATTGAATACAACAGTCACCATGCGCACTTTCCTCCATGGGAGTAATTTCTCAATCAGTCTACGCTTTGATCGTTCCCTGGAAGACCAGTAGTAGTTTCTGATGCACATTTGGAGGCATTCCGTAATCTGCGGACTATCAGAGTTTTGATAAAACACAGAAATTGAATCGGGATTAAATATAACAGTCACCATGCGCACATTCCTCCATGGGAGTAATGTCTCAAACAGTCTACGCTTTGATCGTTCACTGGAAGACCAGTAGTAGTTTCTGATGCACATCTAGAGGCATTCTGTAAACTGTGGACCTTCAAAGGGGTGATGAAGCACAGAAATTGCATCGGGATTGAATACAACAGTAACCATGTGCACTTTCTTCCATTGGAGTAATGTCTCAAACAGTCTACGATTTAATCGTTCCCTGGAAGACAAGTAGTACTTTCCGATGTACATCTGGAGGCATTCTGTAATCTGTGGTCCTTCAAAGTGTTGATAAAACACAGAAGTTGCATCGGGATTCAATACAACAGTCAACATGCCCACTTTCCTCTATGGGTGCTATGTCTCAAACAGTTTACGCTTTGATCGTTCCCTGGAAGACCAGTAGTAGTTTCCGATGCATATCTGGAGGCATTCTGTAATCTGTGGACTATCAGAGTGTTGACGAAACGTAGAAATTGCATCGGGAGTGAATACAACAGTCACCATGCGCAATTTCCTCTATGTGAGTAATGTATCAAACAGTCTACGCTTTGATCGTTCCCTGGAAGAACAGTAGTAGTTTCCGATGCACATCTGGAGGCATTCTGTAATCTGTGGAAGATCAGAGTGTTGATGAGACACAGAAATTGCATCGGGATTGAATACAACAGTCACTATGCGCACTTTCCTCCATGGGAGTAATGTCTCAAACAGTCTACGCTTTGATCGTTCCCAGGAAGACCAGTAGTAGTTTCCGATGTACATCTGGAGGCATTCTGTAATCTGTGGACTATCAGTGTGTTGATGAAACACAGAAATTGCATCGGGATTGAATACAACAGTCACCATGCGCAATTTCCTCCATGGGAGTAATGTCTCAAACAATCTACGCTTTGATCGTTCCCTGGAAGACCAGTAGTAGTTTCTGATGCACATCTTGAGACATTCTGTAAACTATGGACCTTCAAAGTGTTGATGAAACACAGAAATTGCATCGGGATTGAATACAACAGTCACCATGTGCACTTTCCTAGGTGGGAGTAATGTCTCAAACAGTCTACGCTTTGATCGTTCTCTGGAAGACCAGTAGTAGTTTCCGATGTACATCTGGAAGCATTCTGTAAGCTGTGGACCTTCAAAGTGTTGATAAAACACAGAAGTTGCATCGGGATTGAATACAACAGTCACCATGCGCACTTTCCTCCATGAGAGTAATGTCTCAAACAGTCTACGCTTTGATCGTTCCCTGGAGGACCACTATTAGTTTCACATGCACATCTGGAGGCATTTTCTAATCTGTGGACTAACACAGTGCTGATGAAACACAGAAATCGCATCGGGATTGAATACAACAGTCACCATGCGCACTTTCCTCCATGGGAGTAATGTCTGAACAGTCTACGTTTTGATCGTTCCGTGGAAGACCAGTAGTAGTTTCCGATGCACATTTGGAGGCATTCTGTAATCTGTGGACTATCAGAATTTTGATAAAACACAGAAATTGCATCGGGATTGAATACAACAGTCACCATGAGAACATTCCTCCATGGGAGTAATGTCTCAAACAGTCTACGCTTTGATCGTTCACTGGAAAACCAGTAGTAGTTTCTGATGCACATCTTGAGGCATTCTGTAAACTGTGGACCTTCAAAGGGGTGATGAAACACAGAAATTGCATCGGGATTGAATACAACAGTCACCATGTGCACTTTCCACCATGGGAGTAATGACTCAAACAGTCTACGCTTTAATCGTTCCCTGGAAGACAAGTAGTAGTTTCCGATGTACATCTGGAGGCATTCTGTAAGCTGTTGACCTTCAAAGTGTTGATAAAACACAGAAGTTGCATCGGGATTGAATACAACAGTCACCATGCGCACTTTCCTCCATGGGAGTAATGTCTCAAACAGTCTTTGCTTTGATCGTTCCCTTGAAGACCAGTAGTAGTTTCCGAAGCACATCTGGAGGCATTCTGTAATCTGTGGACTATCAGAGTCTTGATGAAAAACAGAAATTGCATCGAGATTGAATACAACAGCCACCATGCGCACTTTCCTCAATGGTTGTAATGTCTCAAAATGTTTACGCTTTGATCGTTCCCTGGAACCAGTAGTAGTTTCCGATGCACATCTGGTGGCATTCTGTAATCTGTGGACTATCTGAGTGTTGATGAAACACAGAAATTGCATCGGGATTGAATACAACAGTCACCATGCGCACTTTCCTCCATGGGAGTAATGTCTCAAACAGTCTCCGATTTGATGGTTCCCTTTAAGACCAGTAGTAGTTTCCGATTCACATCTGGATTCATTCTTTAATCTGTGGACTAGCAGAGTGTTGATGAAACACAGAAATAGCTTCGGGTTTGAATACAACAGTCACCATGCTCACTTTCCTCCATGGGAGTAATGTCTCAAACAGTCTATTCTTTGATCGTTCCCTGGAAGTCATTGTAATAGTTCCCGATGCACATCTGGATGCATTCTGTAATCTGTGGACTATCAGAGTGTCGATGAAACACAGAAATTGCATCGGGATTGAAAACAACAGTCACCATGCGCACATTCCTACATAGGAGTAATGTCTCAAACAGTCTACGCTTCGATCGTTCCCTGGAAGACCAGTAGTAGTTTCCGATGCACATCTGGAGGCATTCTGTAATCTGTGGAACTTCAAACTTTTGATGAAACACAGAAATTGCTTCGGTATGGAATACATCAGTCACAATGCGCACTTTCCTCCATGTGAGTAATGTCTCAATCAGTCTAGGATTTGATCGTTCCCTGGAAGACCAGTAGTAGTTTCCGATGCACATCTGGAGGCATTCTGTAATCTGTGGACTATCAGAGTGTTGATGAAACACAGAAATTGCATCGGGATTGAATACAATAGTCACCAAGCACACTTTCCTCCATGGGAGTAATGTCTCAAACTGTCTACGCTTGGATCTTTCCCTGGAAGACCAGTAATAGTTTCCGATGCACATCTGGAGGCATTCTGTAATCTATGGACGTTCAAAGTGTTGATGAAACACAGAAATTGCATCGGGATTGAATACAACAGTCACCATGTGCACTTTCCTCCATGTGAGTAATGTCTCAAAGAGTCTACGATTTGATCGATCCCTGGAAGACCAGTAGTAGTTTCCGATGCACATCAGGAGGCATTCTGTAATCTGTGGACTATCAGAGTGTTGATGAAACACAGAAATTGCATCGGGATTGAATACAACAGTCACCGTGCGCACTTTCCTCCATGGGAGTAATGTCTCAAACAGTCTACGCTTTGATCGTTCCCTGGAAGACCAATAGTAGTTTCCGATGCAAATCTGGAGGTATTATGTAATCTGTGGACTATCTGAGTGTTGATGAAACACTGATATTGCATCGGGATTGAATACAACAGTCACCATGCGCAATTCCTCCATGGGAGTAATGTCTCAAACAGTCTACGCTTTGATGGATCCCTGGAAGACCAGTAGTAGTTTCCGATTCACATCTGGAGGCAATCTATAATCTGAGGACTGTCAGAGTGTTGATGAAACACAGAAATTGCATCGGGATTGAATACAACAGTCACCATGCGCACTTTCCTCCATGGGAGTAATGGCTCATACGATCTACGCTTTGATCGTTCCCTGGAAGACCAGTAGTAGCTTCCGATGCACATCTGGAGGCATTTTGTAATCTGTGGACTATCAGAGTGTTGACGAAACGTAGAAATTGCATCGGGAATGAATACAACGGTCACCATGTGCACTTTCCTCCATGTGAGTAATGTCTCAAACAGTCTACGATTTGATCGTTCCCTGAAAGACCAGTAGTAGTTTCTGATGCACATCTTGAGGCATTCTCTAAACCGTGGACCTTCCAAGTGTTGATAAAACACAGAAGTTGCATCGGGATTGTATACAACAGGCACCATGCAGGCGTTTCTCCATGGGAGTAATGTCTCATACTGTCTACGCTTTTATCGTTCCCTGGAAGACCAGTAGTAGTTTCCGATGCAAATCTGGAGGTATTATGTAATCTGTGGATTATCTGAGTGTTGATGAAACACAGAAATTGCATCGGGATTGAATACAACAGTCACCATGCGCAATCCCTCCATGGGAGTAATGTCTCAAACAGTCTACGCTTTGATGGATCCCTGGAAGACCAGTAGTAGTTTCCGATTCACATCTCGAGGCATGCTGTAATCTGTGGACTGTCAGAGTGTTGATGAAACACAAAAATTGCATCAAGATTGAATACAACAGTCACCATGCGCACTTTCCTCCATGGGAGTAATGCCTCATACGATCTACGCTTTGATCGTTCCCTGGAAGACCAGTAGTAGCTTCCGATGCACATCTGGAGGCATTTTGTAACCTGTGCACTATCGGAGTGTTGACGAAACGTAGAAATAGAATCGGGAATGAATACAACAGTCACCATGCGCAATTTCCTCCATGGTAGTAATGTCTTAAACATTCTACGCTTTGATCGTTCCCTGGAAGACCAGTAGTAGTTTCTGATGCACATCTTGAGGCAATCTGTAAACTGTGGACATTCAAAGTATTGATGAAGCACATACATTGCATGAGGATTGAATACAACAGTCACCATGTGCACTTTCCTCCATGGGAGTAATGTATCAAACAGTCTACGATTTAATCGTTCCCTGGAACACAAGTAGTAGTTTCCGATGTACATCTGGAGGCATTCTGTAAGCTGTGGACCTTCAAAGTGTTGATAAAACACAGAAGTTGCATCGGGATTCAATACAACAGTCACCATGCGCACTTTCCTCCATGGGAGTAATGTCTCAAACTGTCTACGCTTGGATCTTTCCCTGGAAGTCCAGTAATAGTTTCCAATGCACATCTGGAGGCATTCTGTAATCTGTGGACGTTCAAAGTTTTGATGAAACACAGAAATTGCATCGGGATTGAATACAACAGTCACCATGTGCACTTTCCTCCATGTGAGTAATGTCTCAAACAGTCTACGATTTGATCGATCCCTGGAAGACCAGTAGTAGTTTCCGATGCACATCTGGAGGCATTCTGTAATCTGTGGACTATCAGAGTGTTGATGAAACACAGAAATTGCATCGGGATTGAATACAACAGTCACCGTGCGCACTTTCCTCCATGGGAGTAATGTCTCAAACAGTCTACGCTTTGATCGTTCCCTGGAAGACCAATAGTAGTTTCCGATGCAAATCTGGAGGTATTATGTAATCTGTGGACTATCTGAGTGTTGATGAAACACTGATATTGCATCGGGATTGAATACAACAGTCACCATGCGCAATTCCTCCATGGGAGTAATGTCTCAAACAGTCTACGCTTTGATGGATCCCTGGAAGACCAGTAGTAGTTTCCGATTCACATCTGGAGGCAATCTATAATCTGAGGACTGTCAGAGTGTTGATGAAACACAGAAATTGCATCGGGATTGAATACAACAGTCACCATGCGCACTTTCCTCCATGGGAGTAATGGCTCATACGATCTACGCTTTGATCGTTCCCTGGAAGACCAGTAGTAGCTTCCGATGCACATCTGGAGGCATTTTGTAATCTGTGGACTATCAGAGTGTTGACGAAACGTAGAAATTGCATCGGGAATGAATACAACGGTCACCATGTGCACTTTCCTCCATGTGAGTAATGTCTCAAACAGTCTACGATTTGATCGTTCCCTGAAAGACCAGTAGTAGTTTCTGATGCACATCTTGAGGCATTCTGTAAACCGTGGACCTTCCAAGTGTTGATAAAACACAGAAGTTGCATCGGGATTGTATACAACAGGCACCATGCAGGCGTTTCTCCATGGGAGTAATGTCTCATACTGTCTACGCTTTTATCGTTCCCTGGAAGACCAGTAGTAGTTTCCGATGCAAATCTGGAGGTATTATGTAATCTGTGGATTATCTGAGTGTTGATGAAACACAGAAATTGCATCGGGATTGAATACAACAGTCACCATGCGCAATCCCTCCATGGGAGTAATGTCCCAAACAGTCTACGCTTTGGTGGATCCCTGGAAGACCAGTAGTAGTTTCCGATTCACATCTCGAGGCATGCTGTAATCTGTGGACTGTCAGAGTGTTGATGAAACACAAAAATTGCATCAAGATTGAATACAACAGTCACCATGCGCACTTTCCTCCATGGGAGTAATGCCTCATACGATCTACGCTTTGATCGTTCCCTGGAAGACCAGTAGTAGCTTCCGATGCACATCTGGAGGCATTTTGTAATCTGTGCACTATCAGAGTGTTGACGAAACGTAGAAATAGAATCGGGAATGAATACAACAGTCACCATGCGCAATTTCCTCCATGGTAGTAATGTCTTAAACATTCTACGCTTTGATCGTTCCCTGGAACACCAGTAGTAGTTTCTGATGCACATCTTGAGGCAATCTGTAAACTGTGGACATTCAAAGTATTGATGAAGCACAGAAATTGCATGAGGATTGAATACAACAGTCACCATGTGCACTTTCCTCCATGGGAGTAATGTATCAAACAGTCTACGATTTAATCGTTCCCTGGAACACAAGTAGTAGTTTCCGATGTACATCTGGAGGCATTCTGTAAGCTGTGGACCTTCAAAGTGTTGATAAAACACAGAAGTTGCATCGGGATTCAATACAACAGTCACCATGCGCACTTTCCTCCATGGGAGTAATGTCTCAAACTGTCTACGCTTGGATCTTTCCCTGGAAGTCCAGTAATAGTTTCCAATGCACATCTGGAGGCATTCTGTAATCTGTGGACGTTCAAAGTTTTGATGAAACACAGAAATTGCATCGGGATTGAATACAACAGTCACCATGTGCACTTTCCTCCATGTGAGTAATGTCTCAAACAGTCTACGATTTGATCGATCCCTGGAAGACCAGTAGTAGTTTCCGATGCACATCTAGAGGCATTCTGTAATCTGTGGACTATCAGAGTGTTGATGAAACACAGAAATTGCATCAGGATTGAATACAACAGTCACCATGCGCACTTTCCTCCATGGGAGTAATGTCTCAAACAGTCTAAGCTTTGATCGTTCCCTGGAAGACCAGTAGTAGTTTCCGATGCAAATCTGGAGGTATTATGTAATCTGTGGACTATCTGAGTGTTGATGAAACACAGATATTGCATCGGGATTGAATACAACAGTCACCATGCGCAATTCCTCCATGGGAGTAATGTCTCAAACAGTCTACGCTTTGATGGATCCCTGGACGACCAGTAGTAGTTTCCGATTCACATCTGGAGGCAATCTGTAATCTGAGGACTGTCAGAGTGTTGATGAAACACAGAAATTGCATCGGGATTGAATACAACAGTCACCATGCGCACTTTCCTCCATGGGAGTAATGCCTCATACGATCTACGCTTTGATCGTTCCCTGGAAGACCAGTAGTAGTTTCTGATGCATATCTGGAGGCATTCTGTAATCTGTGGACTATCAGAGTGTTGACGAAACGTAGAAATTGCATCGGGAATGAATACAACAGTCACCATGCGCAATTTCCTCTAAGTGAGTAATGTATCAAACAGTCTACGCTTTGAACGTTCCCTGGAAGAACAGTAGTAGTTTCCGATGCACATCTTTAGGCATTCTGTAATCTGTGGAAGAGCAGAGTGTTGATGAGACACAGAAATTGCATCGGGATTGAATACAACAGTCACTATGCGCACTTTCCTCCATGGGAGTAATGTCTCAAACAGTCTACGCTTTGATCGTTCCCTGGAAGACCAGTAGTAGTTTCCGATGTACATCTGGAGGCATTCTGCAATCTGTGGACTATCAGTGTGTTGATGAAACACAGAAATTGCATCGGGATTGAATACAACAATCACCATGCGCAATTTCCTCCATGGGAGTAATGTCTCAAACAATCTACGCTTTGATCGTTCCCTGGAAGACCAGTAGTAGTTTCTGATGCACATCTTGAGGCATTCTGTAAACTGTGGACCTTCAAATTGTTGATGAAACACAGAAATTGCATCGGGATTGAATACAACAGTCACCATGTGCACTTTCCTAAATGGGAGTAATGTCTCTAACAGTCTACGCTTTGATCGTTCACTGGAAGACCAGTAGTAGTTTCCGATGTACATCTGGAGGCATTCTGTAAGCTGTGGACCTTCAAAGTGTTGATAAAACACAGAAGTTGCATCGGGATTGAATACAACAGTCACCATGCGCACTTTCCTCCATGAGAGTAATGTCTCAAACAGTCTACGCTTTGATCGTTCCCTGGAAGACGACTATTAGTTTCACATGCACATCTGGAGGCATTTTCTAATCTGTGGCCTAACACAGTGCTGATGAAACACAGAAATTGCATCGGGATTGAATACAACAGTCACCATGCGCACTTTCCTCCATGGGAGTAATGTCTCAGCAGTCTACGCTTTGATCGTTCCCTGGAAGACCAGTAGTAGTTTCCGATGCACATTTGGAGGCATTCTGTAATCTGTGGACTATCAGAATTTTGATAAAACACAGAAATTGCATCGGGATTGAATACAACAGTCACCATGAGCACATTCCTCCATGGGAGTAATGTCTCAAACAGTCTACGCTATGATCGTTCACTGGAAGACCAGTAGTAGTTTCTGATGCACATCTTGAGGCATTCTGTAAACTGTGGACCTTCAAAGGGGTGATGAAACACAGAAATTGCATCGGGATTGAATACAACAGTCACCATGTGCACTTTCCACCATGGGAGTAATGACTCAAACAGTCTACGCTTTAATCGTTCTCTGGAAGACAAGTAGTAGTTTGCGATGTACATCTGGAGGCATTCTGTAAGCTGTGGACCTTCAAAGTGTTGATAAAACACAGAAGTTGCATCGGGATTGAATACAACAGTCAGCATGCGCACTTTCCTCCATGGGAGTAATGTCTCAAACAGTCTTTGCTTTGATCGTTCCCTTGAAGACCAGTAGTAGTTTCCGAAGCACATCTGGAGGCATTCTGTAATCTGTGGCCTATCAGAGTCTTGATGAAACACAGAAATTGCATCGAGATTGAATACAAAAGCCACCATGCGCACTTTCCTCAATGGTTGTAATGTCTCAAAATGTTTACGCTTTGATCGTTCCCGGGAACCAGAAGTAGTTTCCGATGCACATCTGGAGGCATTCTGTAATCTGTGGACTATCTGAGTGTTGATGAAACACAGGAATTGCATCGGGATTGAATACAACAGTCACCATGCGCACTTTCCTCCATGGGAGTAATGTCTCAAACAGTCTACGATATGATGGCTCCCTTTAAGACCAGTAGTAGTTTCCGATTCGCATCTGGATTCATTCTATAATCTGTGGACTAGCAGAGTGTTGATGAAACACAGAAATAGCATCGGGATTGAATACAACAGTCACCATGCTCACTTTCCTCCATGGGAGTAATGTCTCAAACAGTCTATTCTTTGATCGTTCCCTGGAAGTCATTGTAATAGTTTCCGATGCACATCTGGAGGCATTCTGTAATCTGTGGACTATCAGAGTGTCGATAAAACACAGAAATTGCATCAGGATTGAAAACAACAGTCACCATGCGCACATTCCTACATAGAAGTAATGTCTCAAACAGTCTACGCTTTGATCGTTCCCTGGAAGACCAGTAGTACTTTCCGATGCACATCTGGAGGCATTCTGTAATCTGTGGACCTTCAAACTTTTGATGAAACACAGAAATTGCTTCGTTATGGAATACATCAGTCACCATGCACACTTTCCTCCATGGGAGTAATTTGTCAAACTGTCTACGTTTTGATCGTTCCCTGGAAGACCAGTAGTAGTTTCCGATGCTCATCTGGAGGCATTCTGTAATCTGTGGAACTTCCAACTTTTGATGAAACACAGAAATTGCTTCGGTATGGAATACATCAGTCACCATGAGCACTTTCCTCCATGTGAGTAATGTCTCAATCAGTCTACGATTTGATCGTTCCCTGGAAGACCAGTAGTAGTTTCCGATGCACATCTGGAGGCATTCTGTAATCTGTGGACTATCAGAGTGTTGATGAAACACAGAAATTGCATCGGGATTGAATACAATAGTCACCATGCGCACTTTCCTCCATGGGAGTAATGTCTCAAACTGTCTACGCTTGGATCTTTCCCTGGAAGACCAGTAATAGTTTCCGATGCACATCTGGAGGCATTCTGTAATCTGTGGACCTTCAAAGTGTTGATGAAACACAGAAATTGCATCGGGATTGAATACAACAGACACCATGAGCACTTTCCTCCATGGGAGTAATGTCTCAAACAGTCTACGCTTTGATCGTTCCCTGGAAGACCAGTAGTAGCTTCCGATGCACATCTGGAGGCACTTTGTAATCTGTGGACTATCAGAGTGTTGACGAAACGTAGAAATTGCATCGGGAATTAATACAACGGTCACCATGTGCACTTTCCTCCATGTGAGTAATGTCTCAAACAGTCTACGATTTGATCGTTCCCTGGAAGACCAGTAGTAGTTTCTGATGCACATCTTGAGGCATTCTGTAAACTGTGGACCTTCAAAGTGTTGATGAAACACAGAAATTGCATCGGGATTTAATACAACAGTCACCATGTGCACTTTCCTAAATGGGAGTAATGTCTCGAACAGTCTACGCTTTGATCGTTCACTGGAAGACCAGTAGTAGTTTCCGATGTACATCTGGAGGCATTCTGCAATCTGTGGACTATCAGTGTGTTGATGAAACACAGAAATTGCATCGGGATTGAATACAACAGTCACCATGCGCAATTTCCTCCATGGGAGTAATGTCTCAAACAATCTACGCTTTGATCGTTTCCTGGAAGACCAGTAGTAGTTTCCGAAGCACATCTGGAGGCATTCTGTAATCTGTGGCCTATCAGAGTCTTGATGAAACACAGAAATTGCATCGAGATTGAATACAAAAGCCACCATGCGCACTTTCCTCAATGGTTGTAATGTCTCAAAATGTTTACGCTTTGATCGTTCCCGGGAACCAGAAGTAGTTCCCGATGCACATCTGGAGGCATTCTGTAATCTGTGGACTATCTGAGTGTTGATGAAACACAGAAATTGCATCGGGATTGAATACAACAGTCACCATGCGCACTTTCCTCCATGGGAGTAATGTCTCAAACAGTCTACGATATGATGGCTCCCTTTAAGACCAGTAGTAGTTTCCGATTCGCATCTGGATTCATTCTATAATCTGTGGACTAGCAGAGTGTTGATGAAACACAGAAATAGCTTCGGGTTTGAATACAACAGTCACCATGCTCACTTTCCTCCATGGGAGTAATGTCTCAAACAGTCTATTCTTTGATCGTTCCCTGGAAGTCATTGTAATAGTTCCCGATGCACATCTGGAGGCATTCTGTAATCTGTGGACTATCAGAGTGTCGATGAAACACAGAAATTGCATCGGGATTGAAAACAACAGTCACCATGCGCACATTCCTACATAGGAGTAATGTCTCAAACAGTCTACGCTTCGATCGTTCCCTGGAAGACCAGTAGTAGTTTCCGATGCACATCTGGAGGCATTCTGTAATCTGTGGAACTTCAAACTTTTGATGAAACACAGAAATTGCTTCGGTATGGAATACATCAGTCACAATGCGCACTTTCCTCCATGTGAGTAATGTCTCAATCAGTCTAGGATTTGATCGTTCCCTGGAAGACCAGTAGTAGTTTCCGATGCACATCTGGAGGCATTCTGTAATCTGTGGACTATCAGAGTGTTGATGAAACACAGAAATTGCATCGGGATTGAATACAATAGTCACCAAGCACACTTTCCTCCATGGGAGTAATGTCTCAAACTGTCTACGCTTGGATCTTTCCCTGGAAGACCAGTAATAGTTTCCGATGCACATCTGGAGGCATTCTGTAATCTATGGACGTTCAAAGTGTTGATGAAACACAGAAATTGCATCGGGATTGAATACAACAGTCACCATGTGCACTTTCCTCCATGTGAGTAATGTCTCAAAGAGTCTACGATTTGATCGATCCCTGGAAGACCAGTAGTAGTTTCCGATGCACATCAGGAGGCATTCTGTAATCTGTGGACTATCAGAGTGTTGATGAAACACAGAAATTGCATCGGGATTGAATACAACAGTCACCGTGCGCACTTTCCTCCATGGGAGTAATGTCTCAAACAGTCTACGCTTTGATCGTTCCCTGGAAGACCAATAGTAGTTTCCGATGCAAATCTGGAGGTATTATGTAATCTGTGGACTATCTGAGTGTTGATGAAACACTGATATTGCATCGGGATTGAATACAACAGTCACCATGCGCAATTCCTCCATGGGAGTAATGTCTCAAACAGTCTACGCTTTGATGGATCCCTGGAAGACCAGTAGTAGTTTCCGATTCACATCTGGAGGCAATCTATAATCTGAGGACTGTCAGAGTGTTGATGAAACACAGAAATTGCATCGGGATTGATTACAACAGTCACCATGCGCACTTTCCTCCATGGGAGTAATGGCTCATACGATCTACGCTTTGATCGTTCCCTGGAAGACCAGTAGTAGCTTCCGATGCACATCTGGAGGCATTTTGTAATCTGTGGACTATCAGAGTGTTGACGAAACGTAGAAATTGCATCGGGAATGAATACAACGGTCACCATGTGCACTTTCCTCCATGTGAGTAATGTCTCAAACAGTCTACGATTTGATCGTTCCCTGAAAGACCAGTAGTAGTTTCTGATGCACATCTTGAGGCATTCTGTAAACCGTGGACCTTCCAAGTGTTGATAAAACACAGAAGTTGCATCGGGATTGTATACAACAGGCACCATACAGGCGTTTCTCCATGGGAGTAATGTCTCATACTGTCTACGCTTTTATCGTTCCCTGGAAGACCAGTAGTAGTTTCCGATGCAAATCTGGAGGTATTATGTAATCTGTGGATTATCTGAGTGTTGATGAAACACAGAAATTGCATCGGGATTGAATACAACAGTCACCATGCGCAATCCCTCCATGGGAGTAATGTCTCAAACAGTCTACGCTTTGATGGATCCCTGGAAGACCAGTAGTAGTTTCCGATTCACATCTCGAGGCATGCTGTAATCTGTGGACTGTCAGAGTGTTGATGAAACACAAAAATTGCATCAAGATTGAATACAACAGTCACCATGCGCACTTTCCTCCATGGGAGTAATGCCTCATACGATCTACGCTTTGATCGTTCCCTGGAAGACCAGTAGTAGCTTCCGATGCACATCTGGAGGCATTTTGTAATCTGTGCACTATCAGAGTGTTGACGAAACGTAGAAATAGAATCGGGAATGAATACAACAGTCACCATGCGCAATTTCCTCCATGGTAGTAATGTCTTAAACATTCTACGCTTTGATCGTTCCCTGGAAGACCAGTAGTAGTTTCTGATGCACATCTTGAGGCAATCTGTAAACTGTGGACATTCAAAGTATTGATGAAGCACATAAATTGCATGAGGATTGAATACAACAGTCACCATGTGCACTTTCCTCCATGGGAGTAATGTATCAAACAGTCTACGATTTAATCGTTCCCTGGAACACAAGTAGTAAATTCCGATGTACATCTGGAGGCATTCTGTAAGCTGTGGACCTTCAAAGTGTTGATAAAACACAGAAGTTGCATCGGGATTCAATACAACAGTCACCATGCGCACTTTCCTCCATGGGAGGAATGTCTCAAACTGTCTACGCTTGGATCTTTCCCTGGAAGTCCAGTAATAGTTTCCAATGCACATCTGGAGGCATTCTGTAATCTGTGGACGTTCAAAGTTTTGATGAAACACAGAAATTGCATCGGGATTGAATACAACAGTCACCATGTGCACTTTCCTCCATGTGAGTAATGTCTCAAACAGTCTACGATTTGATCGATCCCTGGAAGACCAGTAGTAGTTTCCGATGCACATCTGGAGGCATTCTGTAATCTGTGGACTATCAGAGTGTTGATGAAACACAGAAATTGCATCGGGATTGAATACAACAGTCACCGTGCGCACTTTCCTCCATGGGAGTAATGTCTCAAACAGTCTACGCTTTGATCGTTCCCTGGAAGACCAATAGTAGTTTCCGATGCAAATCTGGAGGTATTATGTAATCTGTGGACTATCTGAGTGTTGATGAAACACTGATATTGCATCGGGATTGAATACAACAGTCACCATGCGCAATTCCTCCATGGGAGTAATGTCTCAAACAGTCTACGCTTTGATGGATCCCTGGAAGACCAGTAGTAGTTTCCGATTCACATCTGGAGGCAATCTATAATCTGAGGACTGTCAGAGTGTTGATGAAACACAGAAATTGCATCGGGATTGAATACAACAGTCACCATGCGCACTTTCCTCCATGGGAGTAATGGCTCATACGATCTACGCTTTGATCGTTCCCTGGAAGACCAGTAGTAGCTTCCGATGCACATCTGGAGGCATTTTGTAATCTGTGGACTATCAGAGTGTTGACGAAACGTAGAAATTGCATCGGGAATGAATACAACGGTCACCATGTGCACTTTCCTCCATGTGAGTAATGTCTCAAACAGTCTACGATTTGATCGTTCCCTGAAAGACCAGTAGTAGTTTCTGATGCACATCTTGAGGCATTCTGTAAACCGTGGACCTTCCAAGTGTTGATAAAACACAGAAGTTGCATCGGGACTGTATACAACAGGCACCATGCAGGCGTTTCTCCATGGGAGTAATGTCTCATACTGTCTACGCTTTTATCGTTCCCTGGAAGACCAGTAGTAGTTTCCGATGCAAATCTGGAGGTATTATGTAATCTGTGGATTATCTGAGTGTTGATGAAACACAGAAATTGCATCGGGATTGAATACAACAGTCACCATGCGCAATCCCTCCATGGGAGTAATGTCTCAAACAGTCTACGCTTTGATGGATCCCTGGAAGACCAGTAGTAGTTTCCGATTCACATCTCGAGGCATGCTGTAATCTGTGGACTGTCAGAGTGTTGATGAAACACAAAAATTGCATCAAGATTGAATACAACAGTCACCATGCGCACTTTCCTCCATGGGAGTAATGCCTCATACGATCTACGCTTTGATCGTTCCCTGGAAGACCAGTAGTAGCTTCCGATGCACATCTGGAGGCATTTTGTAATCTGTGCACTATCAGAGTGTTGACGAAACGTAGAAATAGAATCGGGAATGAATACAACAGTCACCATGCGCAATTTCCTCCATGGTAGTAATGTCTTAAACATTCTACGCTTTGATCGTTCCCTGGAACACCAGTAGTAGTTTCTGATGCACATCTTGAGGCAATCTGTAAACTGTGGACATTCAAAGTATTGATGAAGCACAGAAATTGCATGAGGATTGAATACAACAGTCACCATGTGCACATTCCTCCATGGGAGTAATGTATCAAACAGTCTACGATTTAATCGTTCCCTGGAACACAAGTAGTAGTTTCCGATGTACATCTGGAGGCATTCTGTAAGCTGTGGACCTTCAAAGTGTTGATAAAACACAGAAGTTGCATCGGGATTCAATACAACAGTCACCATGCGCACTTTCCTCCATGGGAGTAATGTCTCAAACTGTCTACGCTTGGATCTTTCCCTGGAAGTCCAGTAATAGTTTCCAATGCACATCTGGAGGCATTCTGTAATCTGTGGACGTTCAAAGTTTTGATGAAACACAGAAATTGCATCGGGATTGAATACAACAGTCACCATGTGCACTTTCCTCCATGTGAGTAATGTCTCAAACAGTCTACGATTTGATCGATCCCTGGAAGACCAGTAGTAGTTTCCGATGCACATCTGGAGGCATTCTGTAATCTGTGGACTATCAGAGTGTTGATGAAACACAGAAATTGCATCAGGATTGAATACAACAGTCACCATGCGCACTTTCCTCCATGGGAGTAATGTCTCAAACAGTCTACGCTTTGATCGTTCCCTGGAAGACCAGTAGTAGTTTCCGATGCAAATCTGGAGGTATTATGTAATCTGTGGACTATCTGAGTGTTGATGAAACACAGATATTGCATCGGGATTGAATACAACAGTCACCATGCGCAATTCCTCCATGGGAGTAATGTCTCAAACAGTCTACGCTTTGATGGATCCCTGGACGACCAGTAGTAGTTTCCGATTCACATCTGGAGGCAATCTGTAATCTGAGGACTGTCAGAGTGTTGATGAAACACAGAAATTGCATCGGGATTGAATACAACAGTCACCATGCGCACTTTCCTCCATGGGAGTAATGCCTCATACGATCTACGCTTTGATCGTTCCCTGGAAGACCAGTAGTAGTTTCTGATGCATATCTGGAGGCATTCTGTAATCTGTGGACTATCAGAGTGTTGACGAAACGTAGAAATTGCATCGGGAATGAATACAACAGTCACCATGCGCAATTTCCTCTAAGTGAGTAATGTATCAAACAGTCTACGCTTTGATCGTTCCCTGGAAGAACAGTAGTAGTTTCCGATGCACATCTTTAGGCATTCTGTAATCTGTGGAAGAGCAGAGTGTTGATGAGACACAGAAATTGCATCGGGATTGAATACAACAGTCACTATGCGCACTTTCCTCCATGGGAGTAATGTCTCAAACAGTCTACGCTTTGATCGTTCCCTGGAAGACCAGTAGTAGTTTCCGATGTACATCTGGAGGCATTCTGCAATCTGTGGACTATCAGTGTGTTGATGAAACACAGAAATTGCATCGGGATTGAATACAACAATCACCATGCGCAATTTCCTCCATGGGAGTAATGTCTCAAACAATCTACGCTTTGATCGTTCCCTGGAAGACCAGTAGTAGTTTCTGATGCACATCTTGAGGCATTCTGTAAACTGTGGACCTTCAAATTGTTGATGAAACACAGAAATTGCATCGGGATTGAATACAACAGTCACCATGTGCACTTTCCTAAATGGGAGTAATGTCTCTAACAGTCTACGCTTTGATCGTTCACTGGAAGACCAGTAGTAGTTTCCGATGTACATCTGGAGGCATTCTGTAAGCTGTGGACCTTCAAAGTGTTGATAAAACACAGAAGTTGCATCGGGATTGAATACAACTGTCACCATGCGCACTTTCCTCCATGAGAGTAATGTCTCAAACAGTCTACGCTTTGATCGTTCCCTGGAAGACGACTATTAGTTTCACATGCACATCTGGAGGCATTTTCTAATCTGTGGCCTAACACAGTGCTGATGAAACACAGAAATTGCATCGGGATTGAATACAACAGTCACCATGCGCACTTTCCTCCATGGGAGTAATGTCTCAGCAGTCTACGCTTTGATCGTTCCCTGGAAGACCAGTAGTAGTTTCCGATGCACATTTGGAGGCATTCTGTAATCTGTGGACTATCAGAATTTTGATAAAACACAGAAATTGCATCGGGATTGAATACAACAGTCACCATGAGCACATTCCTCCATGGGAGTAATGTCTCAAACAGTCTACGCTATGATCGCTCACTGGAAGACCAGTAGTAGTTTCTGATGCACATCTTGAGGCATTCTGTAAACTGTGGACCTTCAAAGGGCTGATGAAACACAGAAATTGCATCGGGATTGAATACAACAGTCACCATGTGCACTTTCCACCATGGGAGTAATGACTCAAACAGTCTACGCTTTAATCGTTCTCTGGAAGACAAGTAGTAGTTTGCGATGTACATCTGGAGGCATTCTGTAAGCTGTGGACCTTCAAAGTGTTGATAAAACACAGAAGTTGCATCGGGATTGAATACAACAGTCAGCATGCGCACTTTCCTCCATGGGAGTAATGTCTCAAACAGTCTTTGCTTTGATCGTTCCCTTGAAGACCAGTAGTAGTTTCCGAAGCACATCTGGAGGCATTCTGTAATCTGTGGCCTATCAGAGTCTTGATGAAACACAGAAATTGCATCGAGATTGAATACAAAAGCCACCATGCGCACTTTCCTCAATGGTTGTAATGTCTCAAAATGTTTACGCTTTGATCGTTCCCGGGAACCAGAAGTAGTTTCCGATGCACATCTGGAGGCATTCTGTAATCTGTGGACTATCTGAGTGTTGATGAAACACAGAAATTGCATCGGGATTGAATACAACAGTCACCATGCGCACTTTCCTCCATGGGAGTAATGTCTCAAACAGTCTACGATATGATGGCTCCCTTTAAGACCAGTAGTAGTTTCCGATTCGCATCTGGATTCATTCTATAATCTGTGGACTAGCAGAGTGTTGATGAAACACAGAAATAGCATCGGGATTGAATACAACAGTCACCATGCTCACTTTCCTCCATGGGAGTAATGTCTCAAACAGTCTATTCTTTGATCGTTCCCTGGAAGTCATTGTAATAGTTTCCGATGCACATCTGGAGGCATTCTGTAATCTGTGGACTATCAGAGTGTCGATAAAACACAGAAATTGCATCAGGATTGAAAACAACAGTCACCATGCGCACATTCCTACATAGAAGTAATGTCTCAAACAGTCTACGCTTTGATCGTTCCCTGGAAGACCAGTAGTACTTTCCGATGCACATCTGGAGGCATTCTGTAATCTGTGGACCTTCAAACTTTTGATGAAACACAGAAATTGCTTCGTTATGGAATACATCAGTCACCATGCACACTTTCCTCCATGGGAGTAATTTTTCAAACTGTCTACGTTTTGATCGTTCCCTGGAAGACCAGTAGTAGTTTCCGATGCTCATCTGGAGGCATTCTGTAATCTGTGGAACTTCCAACTTTTGATGAAACACAGAAATTGCATCGGTATGGAATTCATCAGTCACCATGAGCACTTTCCTCCATGTGAGTAATGTCTCAATCAGTCTACGATTTGATCGTTCCCTGGAAGACCAGTAGTAGTTTCCGATGCACATCTGGAGGCATTCTGTAATCTGTGGACTATCAGAGTGTTGATGAAACACAGAAATTGCATCGGGATTGAATACAATAGTCACCATGCGCACTTTCCTCCATGGGAGTAATGTCTCAAACTGTCTACGCTTGGATCTTTCCCTGGAAGACCAGTAATAGTTTCCGATGCACATCTGGAGGCATTCTGTAATCTGTGGACCTTCAAAGTGTTGATGAAACACAGAAATTGCATCGGGATTGAATACAACAGACACCATGAGCACTTTCCTCCATGGGAGTAATGTCTCAAACAGTCTACGCTTTGATCGTTCCCTGGAAGACCAGTAGTAGCTTCCGATGCACATCTGGAGGCACTTTGTAATCTGTGGACTATCAGAGTGTTGACGAAACTTAGAAATTGCATCGGGAATTAATACAACGGTCACCATGTGCACTTTCCTCCATGTGAGTAATGTCTCAAACAGTCTACGATTTGATCGTTCCCTGGAAGACCAGTAGTAGTTTCTGATGCACATCTTGAGGCATTCTGTAAACTGTGGACCTTCAAAGTGTTGATGAAACACAGAAATTGCATCGGGATTTAATACAACAGTCACCATGTGCACTTTCCTAAATGGGAGTAATGTCTCGAACAGTCTACGCTTTGATCGTTCACTGGAAGACCAGTAGTAGTTTCCGATGTACATCTGGAGGCATTCTGCAATCTGTGGACTATCAGTGTGTTGATGAAACACAGAAATTGCATCGGGATTGAATACAACAGTCACCATGCGCAATTTCCTCCATGGGAGTAATGTCTCAAACAATCTACGCTTTGATCGTTTCCTGGAAGACCAGTAGTAGTTTCTGATGCACATCTTGAGGCATTCTGTAAACTGTGGACCTTCAAATTGTTGATGAAACACAGAAATTGCATCGGGATTGAATACAACAGTCACCATGTGCACTTTCCTAAATGGGAGTAATGTCTCTAACAGTCTACGCTTTGATCGTTCACTGGAAGACCAGTAGTAGTTTCCGATGTACATCTGGAAGCATTCTGTAAGCTGTGGACCTTCAAAGTGTTGATAAAACACAGAAGTTGCATCGGGATTGAATACAACAGTCACCATGCGCACTTTCCTCCATGAGAGTAATGTCTCAAACAGTCTACGATTTGATCGTTCCCTGGAAGACGACTATTAGTTTCACATGCACATCTGGAGGCATTTTCTAATCTGTGGCCTAACACAGTGCTGATGAAACACAGAAATTGCATCGGGATTGAATACAACAGTCACCATGCGCACTTTCCTCCATGGGAGTAATGTCTCAACACTCTACGCTTTGATCGTTCCCTGGAAGACCAGTAGTAGTTTCCAATGCACATTTGGAGGCATTCTGTAATCTGTGGACTATCAGAATTTTGATAAAACACAGAAATTGCATCGGGAATGAATACAACAGTCACCATGAGCACATTCCTCCATGGGAGTAATGTCTCAAACAGTCTACGCTTTGATCGTTCACTGGAAGACCAGTAGTAGTTTCTGATGCACATCTTGAGGCATTCTGTAAACTGTGGACCTTCAAATGGGTGATGAAACACAGAAATTGCATCGGGATTGAATACAACAGTCACCATGTGCACTTTCCACCATGGGAGTAATGACTCAAACAGTCTACGCTTTAATCGTTCTCTGGAAGACAAGTAGTAGTTTGCGATGTACATCTGGAGGCAATCTGTAAGCTGTGGACCTTCAAAGTGTTGATAAATCACAGAAGTTGCATCGGGATTGAATACAACAGTCACCATGCGCACTTTCCTCCATGGGAGTAATGTCTCAAACAGTCTTTGCTTTGATCGTTCCCTTGAAGACCAGTAGTAGTTTCCGAAGCACATCTGGAGGCATTCTGTAATCTGTGGACTATCAGAGTCTTGATGAAACACAGAAATTGCATCGAGATTGAATACAACAGCCACCATGCGCACTTTCCTCAATGGTTGTAATGTCTCAAAATGTTTACGCTTTCATCGTTCCCTGGAACCAGAAGTAGTTTCCGATGCACATCTGGAGGCATTCTGTAATCTGTGGACTATCTGAGTGTTGATGAAACACAGAAATTGCATCGGGATTGAATACAACAGTCACCATGCGCACTTTCCACCATGGGAGTAATGACTCAAACAGTCTACGCTTTAATCGTTCTCTGGAAGACAAGTAGTAGTTTGCGATGTACATCTGGAGGCAATCTGTAAGCTGTGGACCTTCAAAGTGTTGATAAATCACAGAAGTTGCATCGGGATTGAATACAACAGTCACCATGCGCACTTTCCTCCATGGGAGTAATGTCTCAAACAGTCTACGCTTTGATCGTTCCCTGGAAGACCAGTAGTACTTTCCGATGCACATCTGGAGGCATTCTGTAATCTGTGGACCTTCAAACTTTTGATGAAACACAGAAATTGCTTCGGTATGGAATACATCAGTCACCATGCGCACTTTCCTCCATGGGAGTAATGTGTCAAACTGTCTACGTTTTGATCGTTCCCTGGAAGACCAGTAGTAGTTTCCGATGCTCATCTGGAGGCATTCTGTAATCTGTGGAACTTCCAACTTTTGATGAAACACAGAAATTGCTTCGGTATGGAATACATCAGTCACCATGAGCACTTTCCTCCATGTGAGTAATGTCTCAATCAGTCTACGATTTGATCGTTCCCTGGAAGACCAGTAGTAGTTTCCGATGCACATCTGGAGGCATTCTGTAATCTGTGGACTATCAGAGTGTTGATGAAACACAGAAATTGCATCGGGATTGAATACAATAGTCACCATGCGCACTTTCCTCCATGGGAGTAATGTCTCAAACTGTCTACGCTTGGATCTTTCCCTGGAAGACCAGTAATAGTTTCCGATGCACATCTGGAGGCATTCTGTAATCTGTGGACCTTCAAAGTGTTGATGAAACACAGAAATTGCATCGGGATTGAATACAACAGACACCATGCGCACTTTCCTCCATGGGAGTAATGTCTCAAACAGTCTACGCTTTGATCGTTCCCTAGAAGACCAGTAGTAGTTTCCGATGCAAATCTGGAGGTATTATGTAATCTGTGGACTATCTGTGTGTTGATGAAACACAGATATTGCATCGGGATTGAATACAACAGTCACCATGCGCAATTCCTCCATTGAAGTAATGTCTCAAACAGTCTACGCTTTGATGGATCCCTGGAAGACCAGTAGTAGTTTCCGATTCACATCTGGAGGCAATCTGTAATCTGAGGACTGTCAGAGTGTTGATGAAACACAGAAATTGCATCGGGATTGAATACAACAGTCACCATGCGCACTTTCCTCCATGGGAGTAATGCCTCATACGATCTACGCTTTGATCGTTCCCTGGAAGACCAGTAGTAGCTTCCGATGCACATCTGGAGGCACTTTGTAATCTGTGGACTATCAGAGTGTTGACGAAACGTAGAAATTGCATCGGGAATGAATACAACGGTCACCATGTGCACTTTCCTCCATGTGAGTAATGTCTCAAACAGTCTACGATTTGATCGTTTCCTGGAAGACCAGTAGTAGTTTCTGATGCACATCTTGAGGCATTCTGTAAACTGTGGACCTTCAAAGTGTTGATGAAACACAGAAATTGCATCCGGATTTAATACAACAGTCACCATGTGCACTTTCCTAAATGGGAGTAATGTCTCGAACAGTCTACGCTTTGATCGTTCACTGGAAGACCAGTAGTAGTTTCCGATGTACATCTGGAGGAATTCTGTAAGCTGTGGACCTTCAAAGTGTTGATAAAACACAGAAGTTGCATCGGGATTGTATACAACAGGCACCACGCAGGCGTTTCTCCATGGGAGTAATGTCTCATACTGTCTACGCTTTTATCGTTCCCTGGAAGACCAGTAGTAGTTTCCGATGCAAATCTGGAGGTATTATGTAATCTGTGGAATATCTGAGTGTTCATGAAACACAGAAATTGCATCGGGATTGAATACAACAGTCACCATGCGCAATTCCTCCATTGGAGTAATGTCTCAAACAGTCTATGCTTTGATGGATTCCTGGAAGACCAGTAGTAGTTTCCGATTCACATCTGGAGGCATGCTGTAATCTGTGGACTGTCAGAGTGTTGATGAAACACAGAGATTGCATCGGGATTGAATACAACAGTCACCATGCGCACTTTCCTCCATGGGAGTAATACCTCATACGATCTACGCTTTGATCGTTCCCTGGAAGACCAGTAGTAGCTTCCGATGCACATCTGGAGGCATTTTGTAATCTGTGCACTATCAGAGTGTTGACGAAACGTAGAAATAGAATCGGGAATGAATACAACAGTCACCATGCGCAATTTCCTCCATGGTAGTAATGTCTTAAACAGTCTACGCTTTGATCGTTCAGTGGAAGACCAGTAGTAGTTTCTGATGCACATCTTGAGGCATTCTGTAAACTGTGGACATTCAAAGTGTTGATGAAGCACAGATATTGCATGAGGATCGAACACAACAGTCACCATGTGCACTTTCCTCCATGGGAGTAATGTATCAAACAGTCTACCATTTAATCGTTCCCTGGAAGACAAGTAGTAGTTTCCGATGTACATCTGGAGGCATTCTGTAAGCTGTGGACCTTCAGAGTGTTGATAAAACACTGAAGTTGCATCGGGATTCAATACAACAGTCACCATACGCACTTTCCTCCATGAGAGTAATGTCTCAAACAGTCTACGCTTTGATCATTCCCTGGAAAACCAGTATTAGTTTCCGATGCACATCTGGAGGCATGTTGTAATCTGTGGACTATCGGAGTGTTGATGAAACACAGAAATTGCATCGGGATTGAATACAAAAGACACCATGCGCACTTTCCTCCATGGGTGCAATGTCTCAAACACTTTACGCTTTGATCGTTCCCTGGAAGACCAGTAGTAATTTCCGATGCATATCTGGAGGCATTCTGTAATCTGTGGACTTTCGAAGTGTTGATGAAACACAGAAAATGCATCAGGATTGTATTCAACAGGCACCATGCAGGCTTTTCTCCATGGGAGTAATGTCTCAAACAGTCAACGCTTTGATCGTTCCCTGGAAGACCAGTTGTAGTTTCCGATACACATCTGGAGGCATTCTGTAATCTGTGGACAATCAGAGTGTTGATGAAACACAGAAATTGCATCGGGATTGAATACAACAGTCACCATGTGCACTTTCCTCCATGGGAGTAATGTCTCAAACAGTCTACGCTTTAATCGTTCCCTGGAAGACAAGTAGTAGTTTCCGATGTACATCTGGAGGCATTCTGTAAGCTGTGGACCTTCAAAGTGTTGATAAAACACAGAAGTTGCATCGGGATTCAATACAACAGTCACCATACGCACTTTCCTCCATGAGAGTAATGTCTCAAACAGTCTACGCTTTGATCTTTCCCTGGAAGACTAGTATTAGTATCCGATGCACATCTGGAGGCATTTTGTAATCTGTGGACTATCGGAGTGGTGATGAAACACAGAAATTGCATCGGGATTGAATACAAAAGTCACCATGCGCACTTTCCTCCATGGGTGCAATGTCTCAAACAGTCTACGCTTTGATCGTTCCCTGGAAGACCAGTAGTAGTTTCCGATGCACACCTGGAGTCATTCTGTAATCTGTGGACTATCAGAGTCTTGATGAAACACAGAAATTGCATCGAGATTGAATACAACATCCACCATGCGCACTTTCCTCAATGGTTGTAATGTCTCAAACAGTTTACGCTTTGATCGTTCCCTGGAAGACCAGTAGTAGTTTCCGATGCACATCTGGAGGCATTCTGTAATCTGTGGACTGTCAGAGTGTTGATGAAACACAGAAATTGCATCGGGATTGAATACAATAGTCACCATGCGCACTTACCTCCATGGGAGTAATGCCTCATACGATCTACGCTTTGATCGTTCCCTGGAAGACCAGTAGTAGCTTCCGATGCACATTTGGAGGCATTTTGTAATCTGTGGACTATCAGAGTGTTGACGAAACGTAGAAATTGAATCGGGAATGAATACAACAGTCACCATGCGCAAGTTCCTTCATGGGAGTAATGTCTCAATCAGTCTACGCTTTGATCGTTCCCTGGAAGACCAGTAGTTGTTTCTGATGCACATCTTGAGGCATTCTGTAAACTGTGGACCTTCAAAGTGTTGATGAAACACAGAAATTGCATCGGGATTGAATACAACAGTCACCATGTGCACTTTCCAAAATGGGAGTAATGTCTCAAACAGTCTACGCTTTGGTCGTTCACTGGAAGACCAGTAGTAGTTTCCGATGTACATCTGGAGGCATTCTGTAAGCTGTGGACTATCAGAGTGTTGACGAAACGTAGAAATAGCATCGGGAATGAATACAAAAGTCACCATGCGCACTTTCCTCCATGGGTGCAATGTCTCAAACAGTCTACGCTTTGATCGTTCCCTGGAAGACCAGTAGTAGTTTCCGATGCATATCTTTAGGCATTCTGTAATCTGTGGACTTTCGAAGTGTCGATGAAACACAGAAAATGCATCAGGATTGTATTCAACAGGCACCATGCAGGCTTTTCTCCATGGGAGTAATGTCTCAAACAGTCAATGCTTTGATCGTTCCCTGGAAGACCTGTTGTAGTTTCCGATACATATCTGGAGGCATTCTGTAACCTTTGGACTATCAGAGTGTTGATGAAACACAGAAATTGCATCGTGATTGAAAACAACAGTCACCATGCGCACATTCCTACATAGGAGTAATGTCTCAAACAGTCTACGCTTTGATCGTTCCCTGGAAGACCAGTAGTAGTTTCCGATGCACATCTGCAGGCATTCTGTATTCTGTGGACCTTCAAACTTTTGATGAAACACAGAAATTGCTTCGGTATGGAATATATCAGTCACCATGCGCACTTTCCTCCATGGAAGTAATGTGTCAAACTGTCTACGTTTTGATCGTTCCCTGGAAGACCAGTAGTAGTTTCCGATGCTCATCTGGAGGCATTCTGTAATCTGTGGACCTTCAAACTTTTGATGAAACTCTGAAATTGCTTCGGTATGGAATACATCAGTCACCATGCGCACTTTCGTCCATGTGAGTAATGTCTCAATCAGTCTACGATTTGATCGTTCCCTGGAAGACCAGTAGTAGTCTCCGATGCACATCTGGAGGCATTCTGTAATCTGTGGACTATCAGAGTGTTGATGAAACACAGAAATTGCATCGGGATTGAATACAATAGTCACCATGCGCACTTTCCTCCATGGGAGTAATGTCTCAAACTGTCTACGCTTGGATCTTTCCCTGGAAGACCAGTAATAGTTTCCGATGCACATCTGGAGGCATTCTGTAATCTGTGGACCTTCAAAGTGTTGATGAAACACAGATATTGCATCGGGATTGAATACAACAGTCACCATGTGCACTTTCCTCCATGTGAGTAATGTCTCAAACAGTCCAGGATTTGATCGATCCCTGGAAGACCAGTAGTAGTTTCCGATGCACATCTGGAGGCATTCTGTAATCTGTGGACTATCAGAGTGTTGATGAAACACAGAAATTGCATCGGGATTGAATACAACAGTCACCATACGCACTTTCCTCCATGGGAGTAATGTCTCAAACAGTCTACGCTTTGATCGTTCCCTGGAAGACCAGTAGTAGTTTCCGAAGAAAATCTGGAGGTATTCTGTAAACTGTGGACCTTCAAAGTGTTGAAGAAACACAGAAATTGCATCGGGATTTAATACAACAGTCACCATGCGCAATTCCTCCATGGGAGTAATGTCTCAAACAGTCTACGCTTTGATGGATCCCTGGAAGACCAGTAGTAGTTTCCGATTCACATCTGGAGGCATGCTGTAATCTGTTGACTCTCAGAGTGATGATGAAACACAGAAATTGCATCGGGATTGAATACAACAGTCACCATGCGCACTTACCTCCATGGGAGTAATGCCTCATACGATCTACGCTTTGATCGTTCCCTGGAAGACCAGTAGTAGTTTCTGATGCACATCTTGGGGCATTCTGTAAACTGTGGACATTCAAAGTGTTGATGAAGCACAGAAATTGCATGAGGATTGAATACAACAGTCACCATGTGCACTTTCCTCCATGGGAGTAATGTATCAAACAGTTTACGATTTAATCGTTCCCTGGAAGACAAGTAGTAGTTTCCGATGTACATCTGGAGGCATTCTGTATGCTGTGGACCTTCAAAGTGTTGATAAAACACAGAGGTTGCATCGGGATTCAATACAACAGTCACCATACGCACTTTCCTCCATGAGAGTAATGTCTCAAACAGTCTACGCTTTGATCTTTCCCTGGAAGACTAGTATTAGTTTCCGATGCACATCTGGAAGCATTTTGTAATCTGTGGACTATCGGAGTGTTGATGAAACACAGAAATTGCATCGAGATTGAATACAACATCCACCATGCGCACTTTCCTCAATGGGTGTAATGTCTCAAACAGTTTACGCTTTGATCGTTCCCTGGAAGACCAGTAGTAGTATCCGATGCACATCTGGAGGCATTCTGTAATCTGTGGACTGTCAGAGTGTTGATGAAACACAGAAATTGCATCGGGATTGAATACAATAGTCACCATGCGCACTTTCCTCCATGGGAGTAATGCCTCATACGATCTACGCTTTGATCGTTCCCTGGAAGACCAGTAGTAGCTTCCGATGCACATTTGGAGGCATTTTGCAATCTGTGGACTATCAGAGTGTTGACGAAACGTAGAGATTGAATCGGGAATGAATACAACAGTCACCATGCGCAATTTCCTTCATGGGAGTAATGTCTCAAACAGTCTACGCTTTGATCGTTCCCTGGAAGACCAGTAGTTGTTTCTGATGCTCATCTTGAGGCATTCTGTAAACTGTGGACCTTCAAATTGTTGATGAAACACAGAAATTGCATCGGGATTGAATACAACAGTCACCATGTGCACCTTCATCCATGGGAGTAATGTATCAAACAGTCTACGCTTTAATCGTTCCCTGGAAGACAAGTAGTAGTTTCCGATGTACATCTGGAGGCATTCTGTAAGCTGTGGACCTTCAAAGTGTTGATGAAACACAGAAGTTGCATCGGGATTGAATACAACAGTCACCATGCGCAATTCCTCCATGAGAGTAATGTCTCAAACAGTCTACGCTTTGATCGTTCCCTGGAAGACCAGTATTAAATTCACATGCACATCTGGAGGCATTTTCTAATCTGTGGACTAACACAGTGCTGATGAAACACACAAATTGCATCGGGATTGAATACAACAGTCACCATGCGCACTTTCCTCCATGGGAGTAATGTCTCAAACAGTCTACTCTTTGGTAGTTCCCTGGAAGACCAGTAGCAGTTTCTGATGCACATCTGGAGGCATTCTGTAATCTGTGGACTTTCAAAGTGTTGATGAAACACAGAAATTGCATCGGGATTGTATACTACAGGCACCATGCAGGCGTTTCTCCATGGGAGTAATGTCTCATACTGTCTACGCTTTTATCGTTCCCTGGAAGACCAGTAGTAGTTTCCGATGCAAATCTGGAGGTATTGTGTAATCTGTGGACTATCTGAGTGTTGATGAAACACAGAAATTAGATCGGGATTGAATACAACAGTCACCATGCGCAATTCCTCCATGGGAGTAATGTCTCAAACAGTCTACGCTTTGATGGATCCCTGGAAGACCAGTAGTGGTTTCCGATTCACATCTGAAGACATTCTGTAATCTGTGGACTGTCAGAGTGTTGATGAAACACAGAAATTGCATCGGGATTGAATACAACAGTCACCATGCGCACTTTCCTCCATGGGAGTAATGCCTCATACGATCTACGCTTTGATCGTTCCCTGGAAGACCAGTAGTAGTTTCCGATGCACATCTGGAGGCATTCTGTATTCTGTGGACCTTCAAACTTTTGATGAAACACAGAAATTGCTTCGGTATGGAATATATCAGTCACCATGCGCACTTTCCTCCATGGGAGTAATGTGTCAAACTGTCTACGTTTTGATCGTTCCCTGGAAGACCAGTAGTAGTTTCCGATGCTCATCTGGAGGCATTCTGTAATCTGTGGACCTTCAAACTTTTGATGAAACTCTGAAATTGCTTCGGTATGGAATACATCTGTCACCATGCGCACTTTCCTCCATGTGAGTAATGTCTCAATCAGTCTACGATTTGATCGTTCCCTGGAAGACCAGTAGTAGTTTCCGATGCACGTCTGGAGGCATTCTGTAATCTGTGGACTATCAGAGTGTTGATGAAACACAGAAATTGCATCGGGATTGAATACAATAGTCACCATGCGCACTTCCCTCCATGGGAGTAATGTCACAAACTGTCTACGCTTGGATCTTTCCCTGGAAGACCAGTAATAGTTTCCGATGCACATCAGGAGGCATGCTGTAATCTGTGGACCTTCAAAGTGTTGATGAAACACAGAAATTGCATCGGGATTGAATACAACAGTCACCATGTGCACTTTCCTCCATGTGAGTAATGTCTCAAACAGTCTACGATTTGATCGATCCCTGGAAGACCAGTAGTAGTTTCCGATGCACCTCTGGAGGCATTCTGTAATCTGTGGACTATCAGAGTGTTGATGAAACGTACAAATTGCATCGGGAATGAATACAACAGTCACCATGCGCAATTTCCTCCATGGGAGTAATGTCTCAAACAGTCTACGCTTTGATCGTTCCCTGGAAGACCAGTAGTAGTTTCTGATGCACATCTGAAGGCATTCTGTAAACTGTGGACCTTCAAAGTGTTGATGAAACACAGAAATTGCATCGGGATTGAATACAACAGTCACCATGTGCACTTTCCTAAATGGGAGTAATGTCTCAAACAGTCTACGCTTTGATCGTTCACTGGAAGACCAGTAGTTGTTTCCGATGTACATCTGGAGGCATTCTGTAAGCTGTGGACCTTCAAAGTGTTGATAAAACACAGACGTTGCATCGGGATTGAATACAACAGTCACCATGCGCACTTTCTTCCATGAGAGTAATGTCTCAAACAGTGTACGCTTTGATCGTTCCCTGGAAGACCAGTAGTAGTTTCCGATGCACATCTGGAGGTATTCTGTAATTTGTGGACTATCAGAGTGTTAATTAAAGACAGAAATTGCATCGGGATTGAATACAACAGTCACCATGCGCAATTCCTCCATGGGAGTAATGTCTCAAACAGTCTACGCTTTGATGGATCCCTGGAAGACCAGTAGTAGTTTCCGATTCACATCTGGAGGCATGCTGTAATCTGTGGACTCTCAGAGTGATGATGAAACACAGAAATTGCATCGGGATTGAATACAACAGTCACCATGCGCACTTACCTCCATGGGAGTAATGCCTCATACGATCTACGCTTTGATCGTTCCCTGGAAGACCAGTAGTAGTTTCTGATGCACATCTTGAGGCATTCTGTAAACTGTGGACATTCAAAGTGTTGATGAAGCACAGAAATTGCATGAGGATTGAATACAACAGTCACCATGTGCACTTTCCTCCATGGGAGTAATGTATCAAACAGTTTACGATTTAATCGTTCCCTGGAAGACAAGTAGTAGTTTCCGATGTACATCTGGAGGCATTCTGTAAGCTGTGGACCTTCAAAGTGTTGATAAAACACAGAAGTTGCATCGGGATTCAATACAACAGTCACCATACGCACTTTCCTCCATGAGAGTAATGTCTCAAACACTCTACGCTTTGATCATTCACTGGAAAACCAGTATTAGTTTCCGATGCACATCTGGAGGCATGTTGTAATCTGTGGACTATCGGAGTGTTGATGAAACACAGAAATTGCATCGGGATTGAATACAAAAGACACCATGCGCACTTCCCTCCATGGGTGCAATGTCTCAAACAGTTTACGCTTTGATCGTTCCCTGGAAGACCAGTAGTAATTTCCGAAGCATATCTGGAGGCATTCTGTAATCTGTGGACTTTCGAAGTGTTGTTGAAACACAGAAAATGCATCAGGATTGTATTCAACAGGCACCATGCAGGCTTTTCTCCATGGGAGTAATGTCTCAAACATTCAACGATTTGATCGTTCCCTGGAAGACCAGTTGTAGTTTCCGATACACATCTGGAGGCATTCTGTAATCTGTGGGCTATCAGAGTGTTGATGAAACACAGAAATTGCATCGTGATTGAATACAACTGTCACCATGCGCACTTTCCTCCATGGGAGTAATGTCTCAAACAGTCTACGCCTTAATCGTTCCCTGGAAGACAAGTAGTAGTTTCCGATGTACATCTGGAGGCATTCTGTATGCTGTGGACCTTCAAAGTGTTGATAAAACACAGAGGTTGCATCGGGATTCAATACAACAGTCACCATACGCACTTTCCTCCATGAGAGTAATGTCTCAAACAGTCTACGCTTTGATCTTTCCCTGGAAGACTAGTATTAGTTTCCGATGCACATCTGGAAGCATTTTGTAATCTGTGGACTATCGGAGTGTTGATGAAACACAGAAATTGCATCGAGATTGAATACAACATCCACCATGCGCACTTTCCTCAATGGGTGTAATGTCTCAAACAGTTTACGCTTTGATCGTTCCCTGGAAGACCAGTAGTAGTATCCGATGCACATCTGGAGGCATTCTGTAATCTGTGGACTGTCAGAGTGTTGATGAAACACAGAAATTGCATCGGGATTGAATACAATAGTCACCATGCGCACTTTCCTCCATGGGAGTAATGCCTCATACGATCTACGCTTTGATCGTTCGCTGGAAGACCAGTAGTAGCTTCCGATGCACATTTGGAGGCATTTTGCAATCTGTGGACTATCAGAGTGTTGACGAAACGTAGAGATTGAATCGGGAATGAATACAACAGTCACCATGCGCAATTTCCTTCATGGGAGTAATGTCTCAAACAGTCTACGCTTTGATCGTTCCCTGGAAGACCAGTAGTTGTTTCTGATGCTCATCTTGAGGCATTCTGTAAACTGTGGACCTTCAAATTGTTGATGAAACACAGAAATTGCATCGGGATTGAATACAACAGTCACCATGTGCACCTTCATCCATGGGAGTAATGTATCAAACAGTCTACGCTTTAATCGTTCCCTGGAAGACAAGTAGTAGTTTCCGATGTACATCTGGAGGCATTCTGTAAGCTGTGGACCTTCAAAGTGTTGATGAAACACAGAAGTTGCATCGGGATTGAATACAACAGTCACCATGCGCAATTCCTCCATGAGAGTAATGTCTCAAACAGTCTACGCTTTGATCGTTCCCTGGAAGACCAGTATTAAATTCACATGCACATCTGGAGGCATTTTCTAATCTGTGGACTAACACAGTGCTGATGAAACACACAAATTGCATCGGGATTGAATACAACAGTCACCATGCGCACTTTCCTCCATGGGAGTAATGTCTCAAACAGTCTACGCTTTGGTAGTTCCCTGGAAGACCAGTAGCAGTTTCTGATGCACATCTGGAGGCATTCTGTAATCTGTGGACTTTCAAAGTGTTGATGAAACACAGAAATTGCATCGGGATTGTATACTACAGGCACCATGCAGGCGTTTCTCCATGGGAGTAATGTCTCATACTGTCTACGCTTTTATCGTTCCCTGGAAGACCAGTAGTAGTTTCCGATGCAAATCTGGAGGTATTGTGTAATCTGTGGACTATCTGAGTGTTGATGAAACACAGAAATTAGATCGGGATTGAATACAACAGTCACCATGCGCAATTCCTCCATGGGAGTAATGTCTCAAACAGTCTACGCTTTGATGGATCCCTGGAAGACCAGTAGTGGTTTCCGATTCACATCTGAAGACATTCTGTAATCTGTGGACTGTCAGAGTGTTGATGAAACACAGAAATTGCATCGGGATTGAATACAACAGTCACCATGCGCACTTTCCTCCATGGGAGTAATGCCTCATACGATCTACGCTTTGATCGTTCCCTGGAAGACCAGTAGTAGTTTCCGATGCACATCTGGAGGCATTCTGTATTCTGTGGACCTTCAAACTTTTGATGAAACACAGAAATTGCTTCGGTATGGAATATATCAGTCACCATGCGCACTTTCCTCCATGGGAGTAATGTGTCAAACTGTCTACGTTTTGATCGTTCCCTGGAAGACCAGTAGTAGTTTCCGATGCTCATCTGGAGGCATTCTGTAATCTGTGGACCTTCAAACTTTTGATGAAACTCTGAAATTGCTTCGGTATGGAATACATCTGTCACCATGCGCACTTTCCTCCATGTGAGTAATGTCTCAATCAGTCTACGATTTGATCGTTCCCTGGAAGACCAGTAGTAGTTTCCGATGCACGTCTGGAGGCATTCTGTAATCTGTGGACTATCAGAGTGTTGATGAAACACAGAAATTGCATCGGGATTGAATACAATAGTCACCATGCGCACTTCCCTCCATGGGAGTAATGTCACAAACTGTCTACGCTTGGATCTTTCCCTGGAAGACCAGTAATAGTTTCCGATGCACATCAGGAGGCATGCTGTAATCTGTGGACCTTCAAAGTGTTGATGAAACACAGAAATTGCATCGGGATTGAATACAACAGTCACCATGTGCACTTTCCTCCATGTGAGTAATGTCTCAAACAGTCTACGATTTGATCGATCCCTGGAAGACCAGTAGTAGTTTCCGATGCACCTCTGGAGGCATTCTGTAATCTGTGGACTATCAGAGTGTTGATGAAACGTACAAATTGCATCGGGAATGAATACAACAGTCACCATGCGCAATTTCCTCCATGGGAGTAATGTCTCAAACAGTCTACGCTTTGATCGTTCCCTGGAAGACCAGTAGTAGTTTCTGATGCACATCTGAAGGCATTCTGTAAACTGTGGACCTTCAAAGTGTTGATGAAACACAGAAATTGCATCGGGATTGAATACAACAGTCACCATGTGCACTTTCCTAAATGGGAGTAATGTCTCAAACAGTCTACGCTTTGATCGTTCACTGGAAGACCAGTAGTAGTTTCCGATGTACATCTGGAGGCATTCTGTAAGCTGTGGACCTTCAAAGTGTTGATAAAACACAGAAGTTGCATCGGGATTGAATACAACAGTCACCATGCGCACTTTCTTCCATGAGAGTAATGTCTCAAACAGTGTACGCTTTGATCGTTCCCTGGAAGACCAGTAGTAGTTTCCGATGCACATCTGGAGGTATTCTGTAATTTGTGGACTATCAGAGTGTTAATTAAAGACAGAAATTGCATCGGGATTGAATACAACAGTCACCATGCACATTTTCCAACATGGGAGTAATGTCTCAAACAGTCTACGCTTTGATCGTTCCCTGGAAGACCAGTAGTAGTTTCCGATGCACATCTGGAGGCATTCTGTAATCTGTGGACTATCAGAGGGTCGATGAAACACAGAAATTGCATCGAGATTAAATACAATATCCACCATGCGCACTTTCCTCAATGGTTGTAATGTCTCAAACAGTTTACGCTTTGATCGTTCCCTGGAAGACCAGTAGTAGTTTCCGATGCACATCTGGAGGCATTCTGTAATCTGTGGAATATCTGAGTGTTGATGAAACACAGAAATTGCATCGGGATTGAATACAACAGTCACCATGCGCACTTTCCTCCATGGGAGTAATGTCTCAAACAGTCTACGCTTGGATCTTTCCCTGGAAGACCAGTAATAGTTTCCGATGCACATCAGGAGGCATGCTGTAATCTGTGGACCTTCAAAGTGTTGATGAAACACAGAAATTGCATCGGGATTGAATACAACAGTCACCATGTGCACTTTCCTCCATGTGAGTAATGTCTCAAACAGTCAACGATTTGATCGATCCCTTTAAGACCAGTAGTAGTTTCCGATGCACATCTGGAGGCATTCTGTAATCTGTGGACTATCAGAGTGTTGATGAAACGTACAAATTGCATCGGGTATGAATACAACAGTCACCATGCGCAATTCCTCCATGGGAGTAATGTCTCAAACAGTCTACGCTTTGATGGATCTCTGGAAGACCAGTAGTATTTTCCGATTCACATCTGGAGGCATTCTGTAATCTGTGGACTGTCAGAGTGTTGATGAAACACAGAAATTTCATCGGGATTGAATACAACAGTCACCATGCGCACTTTCCTCCATGGGAGTAATGCCTCATACGATCTACGCTTTGATCATTCCCTGGAAGACCAGTAGTAGCTTCCGATGCAGATCTGGAGGCATTTTGTAATCTGTGGACTATCAGAGTGTTGACGAAACGTAGAAATTGCATCGGGAATGAATACAACAGTCACCATGCGCAATTTCCTCCATGGGAGTAATGTCTCAAACAGTCTCCGCTTTGATCGTTCCCTGGAAGACCAGTAGTAGTTTCGGATACACATCTGGAGGCATTCTGTAAACTGTGGACCTTCAAAGTGTTGATGAAACACAGAAATTGCATCGTGATTGAATACAACAGTCACCATGCGCACTTTCATCCATGGGAGTAATGTCTCAAACAGACTTTGCTTTGTTCGTTCCCTGGAAGACCAGTAGTAGTTTCCGATCACATCTGGAGGCATTCTGTAATCTGTGGACTATCAGAGTGTCGATGAAACACAGAAATTGCATCGAGATTGAATACAACATCCACCATGCGCACTTTCCTCAATGCTTGTAATGTCTCAAACAGTTTACGCTTTGATCGTTCCCTGGAAGACCAGTAGTAGTTTCCGATGCACATCTGGAGGCATTCTGTAATCTGTGGAATATCTGAGTGTTGATGAAACACAGAAATTGCATCGGGATTGAATACAACAGTCACCATGCGCACTTTCCTCCATGGGAGTAATGTCTCAAACAGTCTACGCTTTGATGGTTCCCTTTAAGACCAGTAGTAGTTTCCGATTCACATCTGGATTCATTCTGTAATCTGTGGACTAGCAGAGTGTTGATGAAACACAGAAATGGCATCGGGATTGAATACAACAGTCACCATGCGCACTTTCCTCCATGGGAGTAATGTCTCAAACAGTCTACGCTTTGATCGTTCCCTGGAAGTCATTGTAATAGTTTCCGATGCACATCTGGAGGCATTCTGTAATCTTTGGACTATCAGAGTGTCGATGAAACACAGAAAATGCATCGGGATTGAATACAACAGTCACCATGCGCACTTTCCTCCATGGGAGTAATGTCTCAAACAGTCTACGCTTTGATCGTTCCCTGGAAGTCATTGTAATAGTTTCCGATGCACATCTGGAGGCATTCTGTAATCTTTGGACTATCAGAGTGTCGATGAAACACAGAAAATGCATCGGGATTGAAAACAACAGTCACCATGCGCTACATTCCTACATAGGAGTAATGTCTCAAACAGTCCACGCTTTGATCGTTCCCTGGAAGACCAGTAGTAGTTTCCGATGCTCATCTGGAGGCATTCTGTATTCTGTGGACCTTCAAACTTTTGATGAAACACAGAAATTGCTTCGGTATGGAATACATCAGTCACCATGCGCACTTTCCTCCATGGGAGTAATGTGTCAAACTGTCTACGATTTAATCGTTCCCTGGAAGACCAGTAGTAGTTTCCGATGCTCATCTGGAGGCATTCTGTAATCTGTGGACCTTCAAACTTTTGATGAAACACAGAAATTGCTTCGGTATGGAATACATCAGTCACCAAGCGCACTTTACTCCATGTGAGTAATGTCTCAATCAGTCTACGATTTGATCGTTCCCTGGAAGACCAGTAGTACTTTCCGATGCACATCTGGAGGCATTCTGTAATCTGTGGACTATCAGAGTCTTGATGAAACACAGAAATTGCATCGGGATTGAATACAATAGTCACCATGAGCACTTTCCTCCATGGGAGTAATGTCTCAAACTGTCTACGCTTGGATCTTGCCCTGGAAGACCAGTACTAGTTTCCGATGCACATCTGGAGGCATTCTGTAATCTGTGGACCTTCAAAGTGTTGATGAAACACAGAAATTGCATCGGGATTGAATACAACAGTCACCATGTGCACATTCCTCCATGTGAGTAATGTCTCAAACAGTCTACGATTTGATCGATCCCTGGAAGACCAGTAGTAGCTTCCGATGCACATCTGGAGGCATTTTGTAATCTGTGGACTATCAGAGTGTTGACGAAACGTAGAAATTGCATCGAGAGTGAATACAACAGTCACCATGCGCAATTTCCTCCATGTGAGTAATGTCTCAAACAGTCTCCGCTTTGATCGTTCCCTGGAAGACCAGTAGTAGTTTCTGATGCACATCTGGAGGCATTCTGTAAACTGTGGACCTTCAAATTGTTGATGAAACACAGAAATTGCATCGGGATTGAATACAACAGTCACCATGCGCGCTTTCCTCCATGGGAGTAATGTCACAAACAGTCTACGCTTTAATCGTTCTCTGGAAGACAAGTAGTAGTTTCCGATGTACATCTGGAGGCATCCTCTAGGCTGTGGACCTTCAAAGTGTTGATAAAACACAGAAGTTGCATCGGGATTCAATACAACAGTCACCATACGCACTTTCCTCCATGAGAGTAATGTCTCAAACAGTCTACGCTTTGATCGTTCCCTGGAAGACCAGTTGTAGTTTCCGATACAGATCTGGAGGCATTCTGTAACCTGTGGACTATCAGAGTGTTGATGAAACACAGAAATTGCATCGTGATTGAATACAACAGTCACCATGCGCACTTTCCTCCATTGGAGTAATGTCTCAAACAGTCTTTGCTTTGATCGTTCCCTGGAAGACCAGTAGTAGTTTCCGATGCACATCTGGAGGCATTCTGTAATCTGTGGACTATCAGAGTCTTGATGAAACACAGAAATTGCATCGAGATTAAATACAACATCCACCATGCGCACTTTCCTCAATGGTTGTAATGTCTCAAACAGTTTACGATTTGATCGTTCCCTGGAAGACCAGTAGTAGTTTCCGATGCACATCTGGAGGCATTCTGTAATCTGTGGAATATCTGAGTGTTGATGAAACACAGAAATTGCATAGGGATTGAATATAACAGTCACCAGGCGCACTTTCCTCCATGGGAGTAATGTCTCAAACAGTCTACGCTTTGATCGTTCCCTGGAAGTCATTGTAATAGTTTCCGATGCACATCTGGAGGCATTCTGTAATCTGTGGACTATCAGAGTGTCGATGAAACACAGAAATTGCATCGGGATTGAAAACAACATTCACCATGCGCACATTCCTACATAGGAGTAATGTCTCAAACAGTCTACGCTTTGATCGTTCCCTGGAAGACCAGTAGTAGTTTCCGATGCACATCTGGAGGCATTCTGTATTCTGTGGACCTTCAAACTTTTGATGAAACACAGAAATTGCTTCGGTATGGAATACATCAGTCACCATGCGCACTTTCCTCCATGGGAGTAATGTGTCAAACTGTCTACGTTTTGATCGTTCCCTGGAAGATCAGTGGTAGTTTCCGATGCTCATCTGGAGGCATTCTGTAATCTGTGGACCTTCAAACATTTGATGAAACACAGAAATTGCTTCGGTATGGAATACATCAGTCACCATGCGCACTTTGCTCCATGTGAGTAATGTCTCAATCAGTCGACGATTTGATCGTTCCCTGGATGATCAGTAGTAGTTTCCGATGCACATCTGGAGGCATTCTGTAATCTGTGGACTATCAGAGTGTTGATGAAACACAGAAATTGCATCGGGATTGAATACAATAGTCACCATGCGCACTTTCCTCCATGGGAGTAATGTCTCAAACTGTCTACGCTTGGATCTTTCCCTGGAAGACCAGTAATAGTTTCCGCGGCACATCTGGATGCATTCTGTAATCTGTGGACCTTCAAAGTGTTGATGAAACACAGAAATTGCATCGGAATTGAATACAACAGTCACCATGCGCACTTTTCTCCATGGGAGTAATGTCTCAAAGAGTCTACGCTTTAGTCGTTCCCTGGAAGACCAGTAGTAGTTTCCGATGCAAAGCTGGAGGTATTATGTAATCTGTGGACTATCTGAGTGTTGATGAAACACAGAAATTGCATCGGGATTGAATACAACAGTCACCATGCGCAATTCCTCCATGGGAGTAATGTCTCAAACAGTCTACGCTTTAATCGTTCTCTGGATGACAAGTAGTAGTTTCCGATGTACATTTGGAGGCATTCTCTAGGCTGTGGACCTTCAAAGTGTTGATAAAACACAGAAGTTGCATCGGGATTCAATACACTAGTCACCATACGCACTTTCCTCCATGAAAGTAATGTCTCAAACAGTCTACGCTTTGATCGTTCCCTGGAAGACCAGTTGTAGTTTCCGATACAGATCTGGAGGCATTCTTTAACCTGTGGACTATCAGAGTGTTGATGAAACACAGAAATTGCATCGTGATTGAATACAACCGTCACCATGCGCACTTTCCTCCATGGGAGTAATGTCTCAAACTGTCTTTGCTTTGATCGTTCCCTGGAAGACCAGTAGTAGTTTCCGATGCACATCTGGAGGCATTCTGTAATCTGTGGACTATCAGAGTCTTGATGAAACACAGAAATTGCATCGAGATTAAATACAACATCCACCATGCGCACTTTCCTCAATGGTTGTAATGTCTCAAACAGTTTACGATTTGATCGTTCCCTGGAAGACCAGTAGTAGTTTCCGATGCACATCTGGAGGCATTCTGTAATCTGTGGAATATCTGAGTGTTGATGAAACACAGAAATTGCATGGGGATTGAATACAACAGTCACCATGCGCACTTTCCTCCATGGGAGTAATGTCTCAGACAGTCTACGCTTTGATCGTTCCCTGGAAGTCATTTTAATAGTTTCCGATTCACATCTGGAGGCATTCTGTAATCTGTGGACAATCAGAGTGTCGGTGAAAAACAGAAATTGCATCGGGATTGAAAACAACATTCACAATGCGCACATTCCTACATAGGAGTAATGTCTCAAACAGTCTACGCTTTGATCGTTCCCTGGAAGACCAGTAGTAGTTTCCGATGCACATCTGGAGGCATTCTGTATTATGTGGACCTTCAAACATTTGATGAAACACAGAAATTGCTTCGGTATGGAATACATCAGTCACCATGCGCACTTTGCTCCATGTGAGTAATGTCTCAATCAGTCGACGATTTGATCGTTCCCTGGAAGACCAGTAGTAGTTTCCGATGCACATCTGGAGGCATTCTGTAATCTGTGGACTATCAGAGTGTTGATGAAACACAGAAATTGCATCGGGATTGAATACAATAGTCACCATGCGCACTTTCCTCCATGGGAGTAATGTCTCAAACTGTCTACGCTTGGATCTTTCCCTGGAAGACCAGTAATAGTTTCCGCGGCACATCTGGATGCATTCTGTAATCTGTGGACCTTCAAAGTGTTGATGAAACACAGAAATTGCATCGGAATTGAATACAACAGTCACCATGCGCACTTTTCTCCATGGGAGTAATGTCTCAAAGAGTCTACGCTTTGATCGTTCCCTGGAAGACCAGTAGTAGTTTCCGATGCAAAGCTGGAGGTATTATGTAATCTGTGGACTATCTGAGTGTTGATGAAACACATAAATTGCATCGGGATTGAATACAACAGTCACCATGCGCAATTCCTCCATGGGAGTAATGTCTCAAACAGTCTACGCTTTGATGGATCCCTGGAAGACCAGTAGTAGTTTCCGATGCAAATCTGGAGGTATTATGTAATCTGTGGACTATCTGAGTGTTGATGAAACACAGAAACTGCATCGGGATTGAATACAACAGTCACCATGCGCACTTTCCTCCATGGGAGTAATGCCTCATACGATCTACGCTTTGATCGTTCCCTGAAAGACCAGTAGTAGCTTCCGATGCACATCTGGAGGAATTTTGTAATCTGTGGACTATCCGAGTGTTGACGAAACGTAGAAATTGCATCGGGAATGAATACAACAGTCACCATGCTCACTTTCCTCCATGGGAGTAATGTCTCGAACAGTCTCCGCATTGATCGTTCCCTGGAAGACCAGTAGTAGATTCTGATGCACATCTGGAGGCATTCTGTAAACTGTGGACCTTCAAAGTGTTGATGAAACACAGAAATTGCATCGGGATTGAATACAACAGTCACCATGCGCACTTTCCTCCATGGGAGTAATGTCTCAAACAGTCTACGCTTTAATCGTTCCCTGGAAGACAAGTAGTAGTTTCCGATGCACATCTGGAGGCATTTTGTAATCTGTGGACTATCAGAGTGTTGACGATACGTAGAAATTGCATCGAGAGTGAATACAACAGTCACCATGCGCAATTTCCTCCATTTGAGTAATGTCTCAAACAGTCTCCGCTTTGATCGTTCCCTGGAAGACCAGTAGTAGTTTCTGATGCACATCTGGAGGCATTCTGTAAACTGTGGACTATCAGAGTGTTGACGAAACGTAGAAATTGCACCGAGAGTGAATACAACAGTCACCATGCGCAATTTCCTCCATGTGAGTAATGTCTCAAACAGTCACCGCTTTGATCGTTCCCTGGAAGACCAGTAGTAGTGTCTGATGCACATCTGGAGGCATTCTGTAAACTGTGGACCTTCATAGTGTTGATGAAACACAGAAATTGCATCGGGATTGAATACAACAGTCACCATGCGCACTCACCTCCATGGGAGTAATGTCTCAAACAGTCTACGCTTTAATCGTTCTCTGGATGACAAGTAGTAGTTTCCGATGTACATCTGGAGGCATTCTCTAGGCTGTGGACCTTCAAAGTGTTGATAAAACACATAAGTTGCATCGGGATTCAATACAGCAGTCACCATATGCACTTTCCTCCATGAAAGTAATGTCTCAAACAGTCTACGCTTTGATCGTTCCCTGGAAGACCAGTTGTAGTTTCCGATACAGATCTGGAGGCATTCTTTAACCTGTGGACTTTCAGAGTGTTGATGAAACACAGAAATTGCATCGTGATTGAATACAACAGTCACCATGCGCACTTTCCTCCATGGGAGTAATGTCTCAAACAGTCTTTGCTTTGATCGTTCCCTGGAAGACCAGTAGTAGTTTCCGATGCACATCTGGAGGCATTCTGTAATCTGTGGACTATCAGAGTCTTGATGAAACACAGAAATTGCATCGAGATTAAATACAACATCCACCATGCGCACTTTCCTCAATGGTTGTAATGTCTCAAACAGTTTACGATTTGATCGTTCCCTGGAAGACCAGTAGTAGTTTCCGATGCACATCTGGAGGCATTCTGTAATCTGTGGAATATCTGAGTGTTGATGAAACACAGAAATTGCATCGGGATTGAATACAACAGTCACCATGCGCACTTTCCTCCATGGGAGTAATGTCTCAAACAGTCTACGCTTTGATCGTTCCCTGGAAGTCAATTTAATAGTTTCCGATTCACATCTGGAGGCATTCTGTAATCTGTGGACAATCAGAGTGTCGATGAAACACAGTAATTGCATCGGGATTGAAAACAACATTCACAATGCGCACATTCCTACATAGGAGTAATGTCTCAAACAGTCTACGCTTTGATCGTTCCCTGGAAGACCAGTAGTAGTTTCCGATGCACATCTGGAGGCATTCTGTATTCTGTGGACCTTCAAACTTTTGATGAAACACAGAAATTGCTTCGGTATGGAATACATCAGTCACCATGCGCACTTTCCTCCATGGGAGTAATGTGTCAAACTGTCTACGTTTTGATCGTTCCCTGGAAGACCAGTGGTAGTTTCCGATGCTCATCTGGAGGCATTCTGTAATCTGTGGACCTTCAAACATTTGATGAAACACAGAAATTGCTTCGGTATGGAATACATCAGTCACCATGCGAACTTTGCTCCATGTGAGTAATGTCTCAATCAGTCGACGATTTGATCGTTCCCTGGAAGACCAGTAGTAGTTTCCGATGCACATCTGGAGGCATTCTGTAATCTGTGGACTATCAGAGTGTTGATGAAACACAGAAATTGCATCGGGATTGAATACAATAATCACCATGCGCACTTTCCTCCATGGGAGTAATGTCTCAAACTGTCTACGCTTGGATCTTTCCCTGGAAGAACAGTAATAGTTTCCGAGGCACATCTGGATGCATTCTGTAATCTGTGGACCTTCAAAGTGTTGACGAAACACAGAAATTGCATCGGAATTGAATACAACAGTCACCATGCGCACTTTTCTCCATGGGAGTAATGTCTCAAAGAGTCTACGCTTTGATCGTTCCCTGGAAGACCAGTAGTAGTTTCCGATGCAAAGCTGGAGGTATTATGTAATCTGTGGACTATCTGAGTGTTGATGAAACACAGAAATTGCATCGGGATTGAATACAACAGTCACCATGCGCAATTCCTCCATGGGAGTAATGTCTCAAACAGTCTACGCTTTGATGGATCCCTGGAAGACCAGTAGTAGTTTCCGATGCAAATCTGGAGGTATTATGTAATCTGTGGACTATCTGAGTGTTGATGAAACACAGAAATTGCATCGGGATTGAATACAACAGTCACCATGCGCACTTTCCTCCATGGGAGTAATGCCTCATACGATCTACGCTTTGATCGTTCCCTGAAAGACCAGTAGTAGCTTCCGATGCACATCTGGAGGAATTTTGTAATCTGTGGACTATCCGAGTGTTGACGAAACGTAGAAATTGCATCGGGAGTGAATACAACAGTCACCATGCGCACTTTCCTCCATGGGATAATGTCTCAAACAGTCTCCGCTTTGATCGTTCCCTGGAAGACCAGTAGTAGATTCTGATGCACATCTGGAGGCATTCTGTAAACTGTGGACCTTCAAAGTGTTGATGAAACACAGAAATTGCATCGGGATTGAATACAACAGTCACCATGCGCACTTTCCTCCATGGGAGTAATGTCTCAAACAGTCTACGCTTTAATCGTTCCCTGGAAGACAGGTAGTAGTTTCCGATGTACATCTGGAGGCATTCTGTAGTCTGTGGACTATCAGACTCTTGATGAAACACAGAAATTGCATCGAGATTGAATACAACATCCACCATACGCACTTTCCTCCATGAGAGTAATGTCTCAAACAGTCTACGCTTTGATCTTTCCCAGGAAGACCAGTATTAGTTTCCGATGCACATCTGGAGGCATTTTGTAATCTGTGGACTATCGGAGTGTTGATGAAACACAGAAATTGCATCGGGATTGAATACAAAAGTCACCATGCGCATTTTCCTCCATGGGTGCTATGTCTCAAACAGTTTACGCTTTGATCGTTCCCTGGAAGACCAGTAGTAGTTTCCGATGCTCATCTGGAGGCATTCTGTAATCTGTGGACTATCAGAGTGTTGATGAAACACAGAAATTGCATCGGGATTGAATACAACAGTCACCATGCGCAATTCCTCCACAGGAGTAAAGTTTCAAACAGTCTACGCTTTGATGGATCCCTGGAAGACCAGTAGTAGTTTTCGATTCACATCTGGAGGCATTCTGTAATCTGTGGACTGTCAGAGTGTTGATGAAACACAGAAATTGCATCGGGATTGAATACAATAGTCACCATGCGCACTTTCCTCCATGGGAGTAATGTCTCAAACTGTCTACGCTTGGATCTTTCCCTGGAAGACCAGTAATAGTTTCCGATGCACATCTGGAGGCACTCTGTAATCTGTGGACCTTCAAAGTGTTGATGAAACACAGAAATTGCATCGGGATTGAATACAACAGTCACCATGCGCACTTTCCTCCATGGGAGTAATGTCTCAAACAGTCTACGCTTTGATCGTTCCCTGGAAGACCAGTAGTAGTTTCCGATGCAAATCTGGAGGTATTATGTAATCTGTATACTATCTGAGTGTTGATGAAACAGAGAAATTGCATCGGGATTGAATACAACAGTCACCATGCGCAATTCCTCCATGGGAGTAATGTCTCAAACAGTCTATGCTTTGATGGATCTCTGGAAGACCAATAGTAGTTTCCTTTTCACATCTATAGGCATTCTGTAATCTGTGGACTGTCAGAGTGTTGATGAAACACAGAAATAGCATCGGGATTGAATACAACAGTCACCATGCGCACTTTCCTCCATGGGAGTAATGCCTCATACGATCTACGCTTTGATCGTTCCCTGGAAGACCAGTAGTAGATTCCGATGCACATCTGGAGGAATTTTGTAATCTGTGGACTATCAGAGTGTTGACGAAACGTAGAAATTGCATCGGGAATGAATACAACAGTCACCATGCGCACTTTCCTCCATGGGAGTAATGTCTCAAACAGTCTCCGCTTTGATCGTTCCCTGGAAGACCAGTAGTAGTTTCTGATGCACATCTGGAGGCATTCTGTAAACTGTGGACCTTCAAAGTGTTGATGAAACACAGAAATTGCTTCGGGATTGAATACAACAGTCACCATGCGCACTTTCCTCCATGGGAGTAATGTCTCAATCAGTCTACGCTTTAATCGTTCTCTGGAAGACGAGTAGTAGTTTCCGATGTACATCTGGAGGCATTCTGTAGTCTGTCGACTATCAGAGTCTTGATGAAACACAGAAATTGCATCGAGATTGAATACAACATCCACCATACGCACTTTCCTCCATGAGAGTAATGTCTCAAACAGTCTACGCTTTCATCTTTCCCTGGAAGACCAGTATTAGTTTCCGATGCACATCTGGAGGCATTTTGTAATCTGTGGACTATCGGAGTGTTGATGAAACACAGAAATTGCATCGGGATTGAATACAAAAGTCACCATGCGCACTTTCCTCCATGGGTGCTATGTCTCAAACAGTTAAGCTTTGATCGTTCCCTGGAAGACCAGTAGTAGTTTCCGATGCTCATCTGGAGGCATTCTGTAATCTGTGGACTTTCGAAGTGTTGATGAAACACAGAAAATGCATCGGGATAGTATTCAACAGGCACCATGCAGGCTTTTCTCCATGGGAGTAATGCCTCAAACAGTCTACGCTTTGATCGTTCCCTGGAAGACCAGTTGTAGTTTCCGATACAGATCTGGAGGCATTCTGTAATCTGTGGACTATCAGAGTGTTGATGAAACACAGAAATTGCATCGTGATTGAATACAACAGTCACCATGCGCACTTTCCTCCATGGGAGTAATGTCTCAAACAGTATTTGCTTTGATCGTTCCCTGGAGGACCAGTAGTAGTTTCCGATGCACATCTGGAGGCATTCTGTAGTCTGTGGACTATCAGAGTCTTGATGAAACACAGATATTGCATCGAGATTGAATACAACATCCACCATGCGCACTTTCCTCAATGGTTGTAATGTCTCAAACAGTTTACGCTTTGATCGTTCCCTGGAAGACCAGTAGTAGTTTCCGATGCACATCTGGAGGCATTCTGTAATCTGTGGAATATCTGAGTGTTGATGAAACACAGAAATTGCATCGGGATTGAATACAACAGTCACCATGCGCACTTTCCTCCATGGGAGTAATGTCTCAAACAGTCTACGCTTTGATCGTTCCCTGGAAGTCATTGTAATAGTTTCCGATGCACATCTGGAGGCATTCTGTAATCTGTGGACTATCATAGTGTCGATGAAACACAGAAATTGCATCGGGATTGAAAACAACAGTCACCATGCGCACATTCCTACATAGGAGTAATGTCTCAAACTGTCTACGCTTTGATCGTTCCCTGGAAGACCAGTAGTAGTTTCCGATGCACATCTGGAGGCATTCTGTATTCTGTGGACCTTCAAACTTTTGATGAAACACAGAACTTGCTTCGGTATGGAATACATCAGTCACCATGCGCACTTTCCTCCATGGGAGTAATGTGTCAAACTGTCTACGTTTTGATCGTTCCCTGGAAGACCAGTGGTAGTTTCCGATGCTCATCTGGAGGCATTCTGTAATCTGTGGACCTTCAAAGTGTTGATGAAACACAGAAATTGCATCGGGATTGAATACAACAGTCACCATGTGCACTTTCCTCCATGTGAGTAATGTCTCAAACAGTCTACGATTTGATCGATCCCTGGAAGACCAGTAGTAGTTTCCGATGCACATTTGGAGGCATTCTGTAATCTGTGGACTGTCAGAGTGTTGATGAAACACAGAAATTGCATCGCGATTGAATACAATAGTCACCATGCGCACTTTCCTGCATGGGAGTAATGTCTCAAACTGGCTACGCTTGGATCTTTCCCTGGAAGACCAGTAATAGTTTCTAATAGTTTCCGATGCACATCTGGAGGCATTCTGTAATCTGTGGACTATCAGAGTGTTGATGAAACACAGAAATGGCATCGGGATTGAATATAACAGTCACCATGTGCACTTTCCTCCATGGGAGTAATGTCTCAAACAGTCTACGATTTGATCGATCCCTGGAAGACCAGTAGTAGTTTCCGATGCACATCTAGAGGCATTCTGTAATCTGTGGACTATCAGAGTGTTGATGAAACACAGAAATTCCATCGGGATTGAATACAACAGTCGCCATGCGCACTTTCCTCCATGGGAGTAATGTCTCAAACAGTCTACGCTTTCATCTTTCCCTGGAAGACCAGTAGTAGTTTCCGATGCACATCTGGAGGCATTCTGTAATCTGTGGACTATCAGAGTCTTGATGAAACACAGAAATTGCATCGAGATTAAATACAACATCCACCATGCGCACTTTCCTCAATGGTTGTAATGTCTCAAACAGTTTACGATTTGATCGTTCCCTGGAAGACCAGTAGTAGTTTCCGATGCACATCTGGAGGCATTCTGTAATCTGTGGAATATCTGAGTGTTGATGAAACACAGAAATTGCATCGGGATTGAATACAACAGTCACCATGCGCACTTTCCTCCATGGGAGTAATGTCTCAAACAGTCTACGCTTTGATCGTTCCCTGGAAGTCATTGTAATAGTTTCCGATGCACATCTGGAGGCATTCTGTAATCTGTGGACTATCAGAGTGTCGATGAAACACAGAAATTGCATCGGGATTGAAAACAACATTCACCATGCGCACATTCCTACATAGGAGTAATGTCTCAAACAGTCTACGCTTTGATAGTTCCCTGGAAGACCAGTAGTAGTTTCCGATGCACATCTGGAGGCATTCTGTATTCTGTGGACCTTCAAACTTTTGATGAAACACAGAAATTGCTTCGGTATGGAATACATCAGTCACCATGCGCACTTTCCTCCATGGGAGTAATGTGTCAAACTGTCTACGTTTTGATCGTTCCCTGGAAGATCAGTGGTAGTTTCCGATGCTCATCTGGAGGCATTCTGTAATCTGTGGACCTTCAAACATTTGATGAAACACAGAAATTGCTTCGGTATGGAATACATCAGTCACCATGCGCACTTTGCTCCATGTGGGTAATGTCTCAATCAGTCGACGATTTGATCGTTCCCTGGATGACCAGTAGTAGTTTCCGATGCACATCTGGAGGCATTCTGTAATCTGTGGACTATCAGAGTGTTGATGAAACACAGAAATTGCATCGGGATTGAATACAATAGTCACCATGCGCACTTTCCTCCATGGGAGTAATGTCTCAAACTGTCTACGCTTGGATCTTTCCCTGGAAGACCAGTAATAGTTTCCGCGGCACATCTGGATGCATTCTGTAATCTGTGGACCTTCAAAGTGTTGATGAAACACAGAAATTGCATCGGAATTGAATACAACAGTCACCATGCGCACTTTTCTCCATGGGAGTAATGTCTCAAAGAGTCTACGCTTTGGTCGTTCCCTGGAAGACCAGTAGTAGTTTCCGATGCAAAGCTGGAGGTATTATGTAATCTATGGACTATCTGAGTGTTGATGAAACACAGAAATTGCATCGGGATTGAATACAACAGTCACCATGCGCAATTCCTCCATGGGAGTAATGTCTCAAACAGTCTACGCTTTGATGGATCCCTGGAAGACGAGTAGTAGTTTCCGATGCAAATCTGGAGGTATTATGTAATCTGTGGACTATCTGAGTGTTGATGAAACACAGAAACTGCATCGGGATTGAATACAACAGTCACCATGCGCACTTTCCTCCATGGGAGTAATGCCTCATACGATCTACGCTTTGATCGTTCCCTGAAAGACCAGTAGTAGCTTGCGATGCACATCTGGAGGAATTTTGTAATCTGTGGACTATCCGAGTGTTGACGAAACGTAGAAATTGCATCGGGAATGAATACAACAGTCACCATGCGCACTTTCCTCCATGGGAGTAATGTCTGAAACAGTCTCCGCTTTGATCGTTCCCTGGAAGACCAGTAGTAGATTCTGATGCACATCTGGAGGCATTCTGTAAACTGTGGACCTTCAAAGTGTTGATGAAACACAGAAATTGCTTCGGGATTGAATACAACAGTCACCATGCGCACTTTCCTCCATGGGAGTAATGTCTCAAACAGTCTACGCTTTAATCGTTCTCTGGAAGACGAGTAGTAGTTTCCGATGTACATCTGGAGGCATTCTGTAGTCTGTCGACTATCAGAGTCTTGATGAAACACAGAAATTGCATCGAGATTGAATACAACATCCACCATACGCACTTTCCTCCATGAGAGTAATGTCTCAAACAGTCTACGCTTTCATCTTTCCCTGGAAGACCAGTATTAGTTTCCGATGCACATCTGGAGGCATTTTGTAATCTGTGGACTATCGGAGTGTTGATGAAACACAGAAATTGCATCGGGATTGAATACAAAAGTCACCATGCGCACTTTCCTCCATGGGTGCTATGTCTCAAACAGTTAAGCTTTGATCGTTCCCTGGAAGACCAGTAGTAGTTTCCGATGCTCATCTGGAGGCATGAAGTAATCTGTGGACTTTCGAAGTGTTGATGAAACACAGAAAATGCATCGGGATAGTATTCAACAGGCACCATGCAGGCTTTTCTCCATGGGAGTAATGCCTCAAACAGTCTACGCTTTGATCGTTCCCTGGAAGACCAGTTGTAGTTTCCGATACAGATCTGGAGGCATTCTGTAATCTGTGGACTATCAGAGTGTTGATGAAACACAGAAATTGCATCGTGATTGAATACAACAGTCACCATGCGCACTTTCCTCCATGGGAGTAATGTCTCAAACAGTATTTGCTTTGATCGTTCCCTGGAGGACCAGTAGTAGTTTCCGATGCACATCTGGAGGCATTCTGTAGTCTGTGGACTATCAGAGTCTTGATGAAACACAGATATTGCATCGAGATTGAATACAACATCCACCATGCGCACTTTCCTCAATGGTTGTTATGTCTCAAACAGTTTACGCTTTGATCGTTCCCTGGAAGACCAGTAGTAGTTTCCGATGCACATCTGGAGGCATTCTGTAATCTGTGGAATATCTGAGTGTTGATGAAACACAGAAATTGCATCGGGATTGAATACAACAGTCACCATGCACACTTTCCTCCATGGGAGTAATGTCTCAAACAGTCTACGCTTTGATCGTTCCCTGGAAGTCATTGTAATAGTTTCCGATGCACATCTGGAGGCATTCTGTAATCTGTGGACTATCATAGTGTCGATGAAACACAGAAATTGCATCGGGATTGAAAACAACAGTCACCATGCGCACATTCCTACATAGGAGTAATGTCTCAAACTGTCTACGCTTTGATCGTTCCCTGGAAGACCAGTAGTAGTTTCCGATGCACATCTGGAGGCATTCTGTATTCTGTGGACCTTCAAACTTTTGATGAAACACAGAACTTGCTTCGGTATGGAATACATCAGTCACCATGCGCACTTTCCTCCATGGGAGTAATGTGTCAAACTGTCTACGTTTTGATCGTTCCCTGGAAGACCAGTGGTAGTTTCCGATGCTCATCTGGAGGCATTCTGTAATCTGTGGACCTTCAAAGTGTTGATGAAACACAGAAATTGCATCGGGATTGAATACAACAGTCACCATGTGCACTTTCCTCCATGTGAGTAATGTCTCAAACAGTCTACGATTTGATCGATCCCTGGAAGACCAGTAGTAGTTTCCGATGCACATTTGGAGGCATTCTGTAATCTGTGGACTGTCAGAGTGTTGATGAAACACAGAAATTGCATCGCGATTGAATACAATAGTCACCATGCGCACTTTCCTGCATGGGAGTAATGTCTCAAACTGGCTACGCTTGGATCTTTCCCTGGAAGACCAGTAATAGTTTCTAATAGTTTCCGATGCACATCTGGAGGCATTCTGTAATCTGTGGACTATCAGAGTGTTGATGAAACACAGAAATGGCATCGGGATTGAATATAACAGTCACCATGTGCACTTTCCTCCATGGGAGTAATGTCTCAAACAGTCTACGATTTGATCGATCCCTGGAAGACCAGTAGTAGTTTCCGATGCACATCTAGAGGCATTCTGTAATCTGTGGACTATCAGAGTGTTGATGAAACACAGAAATTCCATCGGGATTGAATACAACAGTCGCCATGCGCACTTTCCTCCATGGGAGTAATGTCTCAAACAGTCTACGCTTTCATCTTTCCCTGGAAGACCAGTAGTAGTTTCCGATGCACATCTGGAGGCATTCTGTAATCTGTGGACTATCAGAGTCTTGATGAAACACAGAAATTGCATCGAGATTAAATACAACATCCACCATGCGCACTTTCCTCAATGGTTGTAATGTCTCAAACAGTTTACGATTTGATCGTTCCCTGGAAGACCAGTAGTAGTTTCCGATGCACATCTGGAGGCATTCTGTAATCTGTGGAATATCTGAGTGTTGATGAAACACAGAAATTGCATCGGGATTGAATACAACAGTCACCATGCGCACTTTCCTCCATGGGAGTAATGTCTCAAACAGTCTACGCTTTGATCGTTCCCTGGAAGTCATTGTAATAGTTTCCGATGCACATCTGGAGGCATTCTGTAATCTGTGGACTATCAGAGTGTCGATGAAACACAGAAATTGCATCGGGATTGAAAACAACATTCACCATGCGCACATTCCTACATAGGAGTAATGTCTCAAACAGTCTACGCTTTGATAGTTCCCTGGAAGACCAGTAGTAGTTTCCGATGCACATCTGGAGGCATTCTGTATTCTGTGGACCTTCAAACTTTTGATGAAACACAGAAATTGCTTCGGTATGGAATACATCAGTCACCATGCGCACTTTCCTCCATGGGAGTAATGTGTCAAACTGTCTACGTTTTGATCGTTCCCTGGAAGATCAGTGGTAGTTTCCGATGCTCATCTGGAGGCATTCTGTAATCTGTGGACCTTCAAACATTTGATGAAACACAGAAAATGCTTCGGTATGGAATACATCAGTCACCATGCGCACTTTGCTCCATGTGGGTAATGTCTCAATCAGTCGACGATTTGATCGTTCCCTGGATGACCAGTAGTAGTTTCCGATGCACATCTGGAGGCATTCTGTAATCTGTGGACTATCAGAGTGTTGATGAAACACAGAAATTGCATCGGGAATGAATACAACAGTCACCATGCGCACTTTCCTCCATGGGAGTAATGTCTCAAACAGTCTCCGCTTTGATCGTTCCCTGGAAGACCAGTAGTAGATTCTGATGCACATCTGGAGGCATTCTGTAAACTGTGGACCTTCAAAGTGTTGATGAAACACAGAAATTGCTTCGGGATTGAATACAACAGTCACCATGCGCACTTTCCTCCATGGGAGTAATGTCTCAAACAGTCTACGCTTTAATCGTTCTCTGGAAGACGAGTAGTAGTTTCCGATGTACATCTGGAGGCATTCTGTAGTCTGTCGACTATCAGAGTCTTGATGAAACACAGAAATTGCATCGAGATTGAATACAACATCCACCATACGCACTTTCCTCCATGAGAGTAATGTCTCAAACAGTCTACGCTTTCATCTTTCCCTGGAAGACCAGTATTAGTTTCCGATGCACATCTGGAGGCATTTTGTAATCTGTGGACTATCGGAGTGTTGATGAAACACAGAAATTGCATCGGGATTGAATACAAAAGTCACCATGCGCACTTTCCTCCATGGGTGCTATGTCTCAAACAGTTAAGCTTTGATCGTTCCCTGGAAGACCAGTAGTAGTTTCCGATGCTCATCTGGAGGCATTCTGTAATCTGTGGACTTTCGAAGTGTTGATGAAACACAGAAATTGCTTCGGGATTGAATACAACAGTCACCATGCGCACTTTCCTCCATGGGAGTAATGTCTCAAACAGTCTACGCTTTAATCGTTCTCTGGAACACGAGTAGTAGTTTCCGATGTACATCTGGAGGCATTCTGTAGTCTGTCGACTATCAGAGTCTTGATGAAACACAGAAATTGCATCGAGATTGAATACAACATCCACCATACGCACTTTCCTCCATGAGAGTAATGTCTCAAACAGTCTACGCTTTCATCTTTCCCTGGAAGACCAGTTTTAGTTTCCGATGCACATCTGGAGGCATTTTGTAATCTGTGGACTATCGGAGTGTTGATGAAACACAGAAATTGCATCGGGATTGAATACAAAAGTCACCATGCGCACTTTCCTCCATGGGTGCTATGTCTCAAACAGTTAAGCTTTGATCGTTCCCTGGAAGACCAGTAGTAGTTTCCGATGCTCATCTGGAGGCATTCTGTAATCTGTGGACTTTCGAAGTGTTGATGAAACACAGAAAATGCATCGGGATAGTATTCAACAGGCACCATGCAGGCTTTTCTCCATGGGAGTAATGCCTCAAACAGTCTACGCTTTGATCGTTCCCTGGAAGACCAGTTGTAGTTTCCGATACAGATCTGGAGGCATTCTGTAATCTGTGGACTATCAGAGTGTTGATGAAACACAGAAATTGCATCGTGATTGAATACAACAGTCACCATGCGCACTTTCCTCCATGGGAGTAATGTCTCAAACAGTATTTGCTTTGATCGTTCCCTGGAGGACCAGTAGTAGTTTCCGATGCACATCTGGAGGCATTCTGTAGTCTGTGGACTATCAGAGTCTTGATGAAACACAGATATTGCATCGAGATTGAATACAACATCCACCATGCGCACTTTCCTCAATGGTTGTAATGTCTCAAACAGTTTACGCTTTGATCGTTCCCTGGAAGACCAGTAGTAGTTTCCGATGCACATCTGGAGGCATTCTGTAATCTGTGGAATATCTGAGTGTTGATGAAACACAGAAATTGCATCGGGATTGAATACAACAGTCACCATGCGCACTTTCCTCCATGGGAGTAATGTCTCAAACAGTCTACGCTTTGATCGTTCCCTGGAAGTCATTGTAATAGTTTCCGATGCACATCTGGAGGCATTCTGTAATCTGTGGACTATCATAGTGACGATGAAACACAGAAATTGCATCGGGAATGAATACAACAGTCACCATGCGCACTTTCCTCCATGGGAGTAATGTCTCAAACAGTCTCCGCTTTGATCGTTCCCTGGAAGACCAGTAGTAGTTTCCGATGCACATCTGGAGGCATTCTGTAATCTGTGGACTATCCGAGTGTTGACGAAACGTAGAAATTGCATCGGGAATGAATACAACAGTCACCATGCGCACTTTCCTCCATGGGAGTAATGTCTCAAACAGTCTCCGCTTTGATCGTTCCCTGGAAGACCAGTAGTAGATTCTGATGCACATCTGGAGGCATTCTGTAAACTGTGGACCTTCAAAGTGTTGATGAAACACAGAAATTGCTTCGGGATTGAATACAACAGTCACCATGCGCACTTTCCTCCATGGGAGTAATGTCTCAAACAGTCTACGCTTTAATCGTTCTCTGGAAGACGAGTAGTAGTTTCCGATGTACATCTGGAGGCATTCTGTAGTCTGTCGACTATCAGAGTCTTGATGAAACACAGAAATTGCATCGAGATTGAATACAACATCCACCATACGCACTTTCCTCCATGAGAGTAATGTCTCAAACAGTCTACGCTTTCATCTTTCCCTGGAAGACCAGTATTAGTTTCCGATGCACATCTGGAGGCATTTTGTAATCTGTGGACTGTCGGAGTGTTGATGAAACACAGAAATTGCATCGGGATTGAATACAAAAGTCACCATGCGCACTTTCCTCCATGGGTGCTATGTCTCAAACAGTTAAGCTTTGATCGTTCCCTGGAAGACCAGTAGTAGTTTCCGATGCTCATCTGGAGGCATTCTGTAATCTGTGGACTTTCGAAGTGTTGATGAAACACAGAAAATGCATCGGGATAGTATTCAACAGGCACCATGCAGGCTTTTCTCCATGGGAGTAATGCCTCAAACAGTCTACGCTTTGATCGTTCCCTGGAAGACCAGTTGTAGTTTCCGATACAGATCTGGAGGCATTCTGTAATCTGTGGACTATCAGAGTGTTGATGAAACACAGAAATTGCATCGTGATTGAATACAACAGTCACCATGCGCACTTTCCTCCATGGGAGTAATGTCTCAAACAGTATTTGCTTTGATCGTTCCCTGGAGGACCAGTAGTAGTTTCCGATGCACATCTGGAGGCATTCTGTAGTCTGTGGACTATCAGAGTCTTGATGAAACACAGATATTGCATCGAGATTGAATACAACATCCACCATGCGCACTTTCCTCAATGGTTGTAATGTCTCAAACAGTTTACGCTTTGATCGTTCCCTGGAAGACCAGTAGTAGTTTCCGATGCACATCTGGAGGCATTCTGTAATCTGTGGAATATCTGAGTGTTGATGAAACACAGAAATTGCATCGGGATTGAATACAACAGTCACCATGCGCACTTTCCTCCATGGGAGTAATGTCTCAAACAGTCTACGCTTTGATCGTTCCCTGGAAGTCATTGTAATAGTTTCCGATGCACATCTGGAGGCATTCTGTAATCTGTGGACTATCATAGTGTCGATGAAACACAGAAATTGCATCGGGATTGAAAACAACAGTCACCATGCGCACATTCCTACATAGGAGTAATGTCTCAAACTGTCTACGCTTTGATCGTTCCCTGGAAGACCAGTAGTAGTTTCCGATGCACATCTGGAGGCATTCTGTATTCTGTGGACCTTCAAACTTTTGATGAAACACAGAACTTGCTTCGGTATGGAATACATCAGTCACCATGCGCACTTTCCTCCATGGGAGTAATGTGTCAAACTGTCTACGTTTTGATCGTTCCCTGGAAGACCAGTGGTAGTTTCCGATGCTCATCTGGAGGCATTCTGTAATCTGTGGACCTTCAAAGTGTTGATGAAACACAGAAATTGCATCGGGATTGAATACAACAGTCACCATGTGCACTTTCCTCCATGTGAGTAATGTCTCAAACAGTCTACGATTTGATCGATCCCTGGAAGACCAGTAGTAGTTTCCGATGCACATTTGGAGGCATTCTGTAATCTGTGGACTGTCAGAGTGTTGATGAAACACAGAAATTGCATCGCGATTGAATACAATAGTCACCATGCGCACTTTCCTGCATGGGAGTAATGTCTCAAACTGGCTACGCTTGGATCTTTCCCTGGAAGACCAGTAATAGTTTCTAATAGTTTCCGATGCACATCTGGAGGCATTCTGTAATCTGTGGACTATCAGAGTGTTGATGAAACACAGAAATGGCATCGGGATTGAATATAACAGTCACCATGTGCACTTTCCTCCATGGGAGTAATGTCTCAAACAGTCTACGATTTGATCGATCCCTGGAAGACCAGTAGTAGTTTCCGATGCACACCTAGAGGCATTCTGTAATCTGTGGACTATCAGAGTGTTGATGAAACACAGAAATTCCATCGGGATTGAATACAACAGTCGCCATGCGCACTTTCCTCCATGGGAGTAATGTCTCAAACAGTCTACGCTTTCATCTTTCCCTGGAAGACCAGTAGTAGTTTCCGATGCACATCTGGAGGCATTCTGTAATCTGTGGACTATCAGAGTCTTGATGAAACACAGAAATTGCATCGAGATTAAATACAACATCCACCATGCGCACTTTCCTCAATGGTTGTAATGTCTCAAACAGTTTACGATTTGATCGTTCCCTGGAAGACCAGTAGTAGTTTCCGATGCACATCTGGAGGCATTCTGTAATCTGTGGAATATCTGAGTGTTGATGAAACACAGAAATTGCATCGGGATTGAATACAACAGTCACCATGCGCACTTTCCTCCATGGGAGTAATGTCTCAAACAGTCTACGCTTTGATCGTTCCCTGGAAGTCATTGTAATAGTTTCCGATGCACATCTGGAGGCATTCTGTAATCTGTGGACTATCAGAGTGTCGATGAAACACAGAAATTGCATCGGGATTGAAAACAACATTCACCATGCGCACATTCCTACATAGGAGTAATGTCTCAAACAGTCTACGCTTTGATAGTTCCCTGGAAGACCAGTAGTAGTTTCCGATGCACATCTGGAGGCATTCTGTATTCTGTGGACCTTCAAACTTTTGATGAAACACAGAAATTGCTTCGGTATGGAATACATCAGTCACCATGCGCACTTTCCTCCATGGGAGTAATGTGTCAAACTGTCTACGTTTTGATCGTTCCCTGGAAGATCAGTGGTAGTTTCCGATGCTCATCTGGAGGCATTCTGTAATCTGTGGACCTTCAAACATTTGATGAAACACAGAAATTGCTTCGGTATGGAATACATCAGTCACCATGCGCACTTTGCTCCATGTGGGTAATGTCTCAATCAGTCGACGATTTGATCGTTCCCTGGATGACCAGTAGTAGTTTCCGATGCACATCTGGAGGCATTCTGTAATCTGTGGACTATCAGAGTGTTGATGAAACACAGAAATTGCATCGGGATTGAATACAATAGTCACCATGCGCACTTTCCTCCATGGGAGTAATGTCTCAAACTGTCTACGCTTGGATCTTTCCCTGGAAGACCAGTAATAGTTTCCGCGGCACATCTGGATGCATTCTGTAATCTGTGGACCTTCAAAGTGTTGATGAAACACAGAAATTGCATCGGAATTGAATACAACAGTCACCATGCGCACTTTTCTCCATGGGAGTAATGTCTCAAAGAGTCTACGCTTTGGTCGTTCCCTGGAAGACCAGTAGTAGTTTCCGATGCAAAGCTGGAGGTATTATGTAATCTGTGGACTATCTGAGTGTTGATGAAACACAGAAATTGCATCGGGATTGAATACAACAGTCACCATGCGCAATTCCTCCATGGGAGTAATGTCTCAAACAGTCTACGCTTTGATGGATCCCTGGAAGACGAGTAGTAGTTTCCGATGCAAATCTGGAGGTATTATGTAATCTGTGGACTATCTGAGTGTTGATGAACACAGAAACTGCATCGGGATTGAATACAACAGTCACCATGCGCACTTTCCTCCATGGGAGTAATGCCTCATACGATCTACGCTTTGATCGTTCCCTGAAAGACCAGTAGTAGCTTGCGATGCACATCTGGAGGAATTTTGTAATCTGTGGACTATCCGAGTGTTGACGAAACGTAGAAATTGCATCGGGAATGAATACAACAGTCACCATGCGCACTTTCCTCCATGGGAGTAATGTCTCAAACAGTCTCCGCTTTGATCGTTCCCTGGAAGACCAGTAGTAGATTCTGATGCACATCTGGAGGCATTCTGTAAACTGTGGACCTTCAAAGTGTTGATGAAACACAGAAATTGCATCGGGATTGAATACAACAGTCACCATGCGCACTTTCCTCCATGGGAGTAATGTCTCAAACAGTCTACGCTTTAATCGTTCCCTGGAAGACAAGTAGTAGTTTCCGATGCACATCTGGAGGCATTTTGTAATCTGTGGACTATCAGAGTGTTGACGATACGTAGAAATTGCATCGAGAGTGAACACAACAGTCACCATGCGCAATTTCCTCCATGTGAGTAATGTCTCAAACAGTCTCCGCTTTGATCGTTCCCTGGAAGACCAGTAGTAGTTTCTGATGCACATCTGGAGGCATTCTGTAAACTGTGGACTATCAGAGTGTTGACGAAACGTAGAAATTGCATCGAGAGTGAATACAACAGTCACCATGCGCAATTTCCTCCATGTGAGTAATGTCTCCAACAGTCTCCGCTTTGATCGTTCCCTGGAAGACCAGTAGTAGTGTCTGATGCACATCTGGAGGCATTCTGTAAACTGTGGACCTTCATAGTGTTGATGAAACACAGAAATTGCATCGGGATTGAATACAACAGTCACCATGCGCTCTTTCCTCCATGGGAGTAATGTCTCAAACAGTCTACGCTTTAATCGTTCTCTGGATGACAAGTAGTAGTTTCCGATGTACATCTGGAGGCATTCTCTAGGCTGTGGACCTTCAAAGTGTTGATAAAACACAGAAGTTGCATCGGGATTCAATACACCAGTCACCATACGCACTTTCCTCCATGAAAGTAATGTCTCAAACAGTCTACGCTTTGATCGTTCCCTGGAAGACCAGTTGTAGTTTCCGATACAGATCTGGAGGCATTCTTTAACCTGTGGACTATCAGAGTGTTGATGAAACACAGAAATTGCATCGTGATTGAATACAACAGTCACCATGCGCACTTTCCTCCATGGGAGTAATGTCTCAAACTGTCTTTGCTTTGATCGTTCCCTGGAAGACCAGTAGTAGTTTCCGATGCACATCTGGAGGCATTCTGTAATCTGTGGACTATCAGAGTCTTGATGAAACACAGAAATTGCATCGAGATTAAATACAACATCCACCATGCGCACTTTCCTCAATGGTTGTAATGTCTCAAACAGTTTACGATTTGATCGTTCCCTGGAAGACCAGTAGTAGTTTCCGATGCACATCTGGAGCCATTCTGTAATCTGTGGAATATCTGAGTGTTGATGAAACACAGAAATTGCATCGGGATTGAATACAACAGTCACCATGCGCACTTTCCTCCATGGGAGTAATGTCTCAAACAGTCTACGCTTTGATCGTTCCCTGGAAGTCATTTTAATAGTTTCCGATTCACATCTGGAGGCATTCTGTAATCTGTGGACAATCAGAGTGTCGGTGAAAAACAGAAATTGCATCGGGATTGAAAACAACATTCACAATGCGCACATTCCTACATAGGAGTAATGTCTCAAACAGTCTACGCTTTGATCGTTCCCTGGAAGACCAGTAGTAGTTTCCGATGCACATCTGGAGGCATTCTGTATTCTGTGGACCTTCAAACATTTGATGAAACACAGAAATTTCTTCGGTATGGAATACATCAGTCACCATGCGCACTTTGCTCCATGTGAGTAATGTCTCAATCAGTCGACGATTTGATCGTTCCCTGGAAGACCAGTAGTAGTTTCCGATGCACATCTGGAGGCATTCTGTAATCTGTGGACTATCAGAGTGTTGATGAAACACAGAAATTGCATCGGGATTGAATACAATAGTCACCATGCGCACTTTCCTCCATGGGAGTAATGTCTCAAACTGTCTACGCTTGGATCTTTCCCTGGAAGACCAGTAATAGTTTCCGCGGCAAATCTGGATGCATTCTGTAATCTGTGGACCTTCAAAGTGTTGATGAAACACAGAAATTGCATCGGAATTGAATACAACAGTCACCATGCGCACTTTTCTCCATGGGAGTAATGTCTCAAAGAGTCTACGCTTTGATCGTTCCCTGGAAGACCAGTAGTAGTTTCCGATGCAAAGCTGGAGGTATTATGTAATCTGTGGATTATCTGAGTGTTGATGAAACACAGAAAATGCATCGGGATTGAATACAACAGTCACCATGCGCAATTCCTCCATGGGAGTAATGTCTCAAACAGTCTACGCTTTGATGGATCCCTGGAAGACCAGTAGTAGTTTCCGATGCAAATCTGGAGGTATTATGTAATCTGTGGACTATCTGAGTGTTGATGAAACACAGAAACTGCATCGGGATTGAATACAACAGTCACCATGCACACTTTCCTCCATGGGAGTAATGCCTCATACGATCTACGCTTTGATCGTTCCCTGAAAGACCAGTAGTAGCTTCCGATGCACATCTGGAGGAATTTTGTAATCTGTGGACTATCCGAGTGTTGACGAAACGTAGAAATTGCATCGGGAATGAATACAACAGTCACCATGCTCACTTTCCTCCATGGGAGTAATGTCTCGAACAGTCTCCGCTTTGATCGTTCCCTGGAAGACCAGTAGTAGATTCTGATGCACATCTGGAGGCATTCTGTAAACTGTGGACCTTCAAAGTGTTGATGAAACACAGAAATTGCATCGGGATTGAATACAACAGTCACCATGCGCACTTTCCTCCATGGGAGTAATGTCTCAAACAGTCTACGCTTTAATCGTTCCCTGGAAGACAAGTAGTAGTTTCCGATGCACATCTGGAGGCATTTTGTAATCTGTGGACTATCAGAGTGTTGACGATACGTAGAAATTGCATCGAGAGTGAATACAACAGTCACCATGCGCAATTTCCTCCATTTGAGTAATGTCTCAAACAGTCTCCGCTTTGATCGTTCCCTGGAAGACCAGTAGTAGTTTCTGATGCACATCTGGAGGCATTCTGTAAACTGTGGACTATCAGAGTGTTGACGAAACGTAGAAATTGCATCGAGAGTGAATACAACAGTCACCATGCGCAATTTCCTCCATGTGAGTAATGTCTCAAACAGTCTCCGCTTTGATCGTTCCCTGGAAGACCAGTAGTAGTGTCTGATGCACATCTGGAGGCATTCTGTAAACTGTGGACCTTCATAGTGTTGATGAAACACAGAAATTGCATCGGGATTGAATACAACAGTCACCATGCGCACTCACCTCCATGGGAGTAATGTCTCAAACAGTCTACGCTTTAATCGTTCTCTGGATGACAAGTAGTAGTTTCCGATGTACATCTGGAGGCATTCTCTAGGCTGTGGACCTTCAAAGTGTTGATAAAACACATAAGTTGCATCGGGATTCAATACAGCAGTCACCATATGCACTTTCCTCCATGAAAGTAATGTCTCAAACAGTCTACGCTTTGATCGTTCCCTGGAAGACCAGTTGTAGTTTCCGATACAGATCTGGCGGCATTCTTTAACCTGTGGACTATCAGAGTGTTGATGAAACACAGAAATTGCATCGTGATTGAATACAACAGTCACCATGCGCACTTTCCTCCATGGGAGTAATGTCTCAAACAGTCTTTGCTTTGATCGTTCCCTGGAAGACCAGTAGTAGTTTCCGATGCACATCTGGAGGCATTCTGTAATCTGTGGACTATCAGAGTCTTGATGAAACACAGAAATTGCATCGAGATTAAATACAACATCCACCATGCGCACTTTCCTCAATGGTTGTAATGTCTCAAACAGTTTACGATTTGATCGTTCCCTGGAAGACCAGTAGTAGTTTCCGATGCACATCTGGAGGCATTCTGTAATCTGTGGAATATCTGAGTGTTGATGAAACACAGAAATTGCATCGGGATTGAATACAACAGTCACCATGCGCACTTTCCTCCATGGGAGTAATGTCTCAAACAGTCTACGCTTTGATCGTTCCCTGGAAGTCATTTTAATAGTTTCCGATTCACATCTGGAGGCATTCTGTAATCTGTGGACAATCAGAGTGTCGATGAAACACAGAAATTGCATCGGGATTGAAAACAACATTCACAATGCGCACATTCCTACATAGGAGTAATGTCTCAAACAGTCTACGCTTTGATCGTTCCCTGGAAGACCAGTAGTAGTTTCCGATGCACATCTGGAGGCACTCTGTATTCTGTGGACCTTCAACCTTTTGATGAAACACAGAAATTGCTTCGGTATGGAATACATCAGTCACCATGCGCACTTTCCTCCATGGGAGTAATGTGTCAAACTGTCTACGTTTTGATCGTTCCCTGGAAGACCAGTGGTAGTTTCCGATGCTCATCTGGAGGCATTCTGTAATCTGTGGACCTTCAAACATTTGATGAAACACAGAAATTGCTTCGGTATGGAATACATCAGTCACCATGCGCACTTTGCTCCATGTGAGTAATGTCTCAATCAGTCGACGATTTGATCGTTCCCTGGAAGACCAGTAGTAGTTTCCGATGCACATCTGGAGGCATTCTGTAATCTGTGGACTATCAGAGTGTTGATGAAACACAGAAATTGCATCGGGATTGAATACAATAATCACCATGCGCACTTTCCTCCATGGGAGTAATGTCTCAAACTGTCTACGCTTGGATCTTTCCCTGGAAGAACAGTAATAGTTTCCGAGGCACATCTGGATGCATTCTGTAATCTGTGGACCTTCAAAGTGTTGACGAAACACAGAAATTGCATCGGAATTGAATACAACAGTCACCATGCGCACTTTTCTCCATGGGAGTAATGTCTCAAAGAGTCTACGCTTTGATCGTTCCCTGGAAGACCAGTAGTAGTTTCCGATGCAAAGCTGGAGGTATTATGTAATCTGTGGACTATCTGAGTGTTGATGAAACACAGAAATTGCATCGGGATTGAATACAACAGTCACCATGCGCAATTCCTCCATAGGAGTAATGTCTCAAACAGTCTACGCTTTGATGGATCCCTGGAAGACCAGTAGTAGTTTTCGATTCACATCTGGAGGCATTCTGTAATCTGTGGACTGTCAGAGTGTTGATGAAACACAGAAATTGCATCGGGATTGAATACAATAGTCACCATGCGCACTTTCCTCCATGGGAGTAATGTCTCAAACTGTCTACGCTTGGATCTTTCCCTGGAAGACCAGTAATAGTTTCCGATGCACATCTGGAGGCACTCTGTAATCTGTGGACCTTCAAAGTGTTGATGAAACACAGAAATTGCATCGGGATTGAATACAACAGTCACCATGCGCACTTTCCTCCATGGGAGTAATGTCTCAAACAGTCTACGCTTTGATCGTTCCCTGGAAGACCAGTAGTAGTTTCCGATGCAAATCTGGAGGTATTATGTAATCTGTATACTATCTGAGTGTTGATGAAACAGAGAAATTGCATCGGGATTGAATACAACAGTCACCATGCGCTATTCCTCCATGGGAGTAATGTCTCAAACAGTCTATGCTTTGATGGATCTCTGGAAGACCAATAGTAGTTTCCTTTTCACATCTATAGGCATTCTGTAATCTGTGGACTGTCAGAGTGTTGATGAAACACAGAAATAGCATCGGGATTGAATACAACAGTCACCATGCGCACTTTCCTCCATGGGAGTAATGCCTCATACGATCTACGCTTTGATCGTTCCCTGGAAGACCAGTAGTAGATTCCGATGCACATCTGGAGGAATTTTGTAATCTGTGGACTATCAGAGTGTTGACGAAACGTAGAAATTGCATCGGGAATGAATACAACAGTCACCATGCGCACTTTCCTCCATGGGAGTAATGTCTCAAACAGTCTCCGCTTTGATCGTTCCCTGGAAGACCAGTAGTAGTTTCTGATGCACATCTGGAGGCATTCTGTAAACTGTGGACCTTCAAAGTGTTGATGAAACACAGAAATTGCTTCGGGATTGAATACAACAGTCACCATGCGCACTTTCCTCCATGGGAGTAATGTCTCAAACAGTCTACGCTTTAATCGTTCTCTGGAAGACAAGTAGTAGTTTCCGATGTACATCTGGAGGCATTCTGTAGTCTGTCGACTATCAGAGTCTTGATGAAACACAGAAATTGCATCGAGATTGAATACAACATCCACCATACGCACTTTCCTCCATGAGAGTAATGTCTCAAACAGTCTACGCTTTCATCTTTCCCTGGAAGACCAGTATTAGTTTCCGATGCACATCTGGAGGCATTTTGTAATCTGTGGACTATCGGAGTGTTGATGAAACACAGAAATTGCATCGGGATTGAATACAAAAGTCACCATGCGCACTTTCCTCCATGGGTGCTATGTCTCAAACAGTTAAGCTTTGATCGTTCCCTGGAAGACCAGTAGTAGTTTCCGATGCTCATCTGGAGGCATTCTGTAATCTGTGGACTTTCGAAGTGTTGATGAAACACAGAAAATGCATCGGGATAGTATTCAACAAGCACCATGCAGGCTTTTCTCCATGGGAGTAATGCCTCAAACAGTCTACGCTTTGATCGTTCCCTGGAAGACCAGTTGTAGTTTCCGATACAGATCTGGAGGCATTCTGTAATCTGTGGACTATCAGAGTGTTGATGAAACACAGAAATTGCATCGTGATTGAATACAACAGTCACCATGCGCACTTTCCTCCATGGGAGTAATGTCTCAAACAGTATTTGCTTTGATCGTTCCCTGGAGGACCAGTAGTAGTTTCCGATGCACATCTGGAGGCATTCTGTAGTCTGTGGACTATCAGAGTCTTGATGAAACACAGATATTGCATCGAGATTGAATACAACATCCACCATGCGCACTTTCCTCAATGGTTGTTATGTCTCAAACAGTTTACGCTTTGATCGTTCCCTGGAAGACCAGTAGTAGTTTCCGATGCACATCTGGAGGCATTCTGTAATCTGTGGAATATCTGAGTGTTGATGAAACACAGAAATTGCATCGGGATTGAATACAACAGTCACCATGCGCACTTTCTTCCATGGGAGTAATGTCTCAAACAGTCTACGCTTTGATCGTTCCCTGGAAGTCATTGTAATAGTTTCCGATGCACATCTGGAGGCATTCTGTAATCTGTGGACTATCATAGTGTCGATGAAACACAGAAATTGCATCGGGATTGAAAACAACAGTCACCATGCGCACATTCCTACATAGGAGTAATGTCTCAAACTGTCTACGCTTTGATCGTTCCCTGGAAGACCAGTAGTAGTTTCCGATGCACATCTGGAGGCATTCTGTATTCTGTGGACCTTCAAACTTTTGATGAAACACAGAACTTGCTTCGGTATGGAATACATCAGTCACCATGCGCACTTTCCTCCATGGGAGTAATGTGTCAAACTGTCTACGTTTTGATCGTTCCCTGGAAGACCAGTGGTAGTTTCCGATGCTCATCTGGAGGCATTCTGTAATCTGTGGACCTTCAAAGTGTTGATGAAACACAGAAATTGCATCGGGATTGAATACAACAGTCACCATGTGCACTTTCCTCCATGTGAGTAATGTCTCAAACAGTCTACGATTTGATCGATCCCTGGAAGACCAGTAGTAGTTTCCGATGCACATTTGGAGGCATTCTGTAATCTGTGGACTGTCAGAGTGTTGATGAAACACAGAAATTGCATCGCGATTGAATACAATAGTCACCATGCGCACTTTCCTGCATGGGAGTAATGTCGCAAACTGGCTACGCTTGGATCTTTCCCTGGAAGACCAGTAATAGTTTCTAATAGTTTCCGATGCACATCTGGAGGCATTCTGTAATCTGTGGACTATCAGAGTGTTGATGAAACACAGAAATTGCATCGGGATTGAATATAACAGTCACCATGTGCACTTTCCTCCATGGGAGTAATGTCTCAAACAGTCTACGATTTGATCGATCCCTGGAAGACCAGTAGTAGTTTCCGATGCACATCTAGAGGCATTCTGTAATCTGTGGACTATCAGAGTGTTGATGAAACACAGAAATTTCATCGGGATTGAATACAACAGTCACCATGCGCACTTTCCTCCATGGGAGTAATGTCTCAAACAGTCTACGCTTTCATCTTTCCCTGGAAGACCAGTATTAGTTTCCGATGCACATCTGGAGGCATTTTGTAATCTGTGGACTATCGGAGTGTTGATGAAACACAGAAATTGCATCGGGATTGAATACAAAAGTCACCATGCGCACTTTCCTCCATGGGTGCTATGTCTCAAACAGTTAAGCTTTGATCGTTCCCTGGAAGACCAGTAGTAGTTTCCGATGCTCATCTGGAGGCATTCTGTAATCTGTGGACTTTCGAAGTGTTGATGAAACACAGAAAATGCATCGGGATAGTATTCAACAGGCACCATGCAGGCTTTTCTCCATGGGAGTAATGCCTCAAACAGTCTACGCTTTGATCGTTCCCTGGAAGACCAGTTGTAGTTTCCGATACAGATCTGGAGGCATTTTGTAATCTGTGGACTATCGGAGTGTTGATGAAACACAGAAATTGCATCGGGATTGAATACAAAAGTCACCATGCGCACTTTCCTCCATGGGTGCTATGTCTCAAACAGTTAAGCTTTGATCGTTCCCTGGAAGACCAGTAGTAGTTTCCGATGCACATCTGGAGGCATTCTGTAGTCTGTGGACTATCAGAGTCTTGATGAAACACAGAAATTGCATCGAGATTGAATACAACATCCACCATGCGCACTTTCCTCAATGGTTGTAATGTCTCAAACAGTTTACGCTTTGATCGTTCCCTGGAAGACCAGTAGTAGTTTCCGATGCACATCTGGAGGCATTCTGTAATCTGTGGAATATCTGAGTGTTGATGAAACACAGAAATTGCATCGGGATTGAATACAACAGTCACCATGCGCACTTCCCTCCATGGGAGTAATGTCTCAAACAGTCTACGCTTTGATCGTTCCCTGGAAGTCATTGTAATAGTTTCCGATGCACATCTGGAGGCATTCTGTAATCTGTGGACTATCATAGTGTCGATGAAACACAGAAATTGCATCGGGATTGAAAACAACAGTCACCATGCGCACATTCCTACATAGGAGTAATGTCTCAAACTGTCTACGCTTTGATCGTTCCCTGGAAGACCAGTAGTAGTTTCCGATGCACATCTGGAGGCATTCTGTATTCTGTGGACCTTCAAACTTTTGATGAAACACAGAACTTGCTTCGGTATGGAATACATCAGTCACCATGCGCACTTTCCTCCATGGGAGTAATGTGTCAAACTGTCTACGTTTTGATCGTTCCCTGGAAGACCAGTGGTAGTTTCCGATGCTCATCTGGAGGCATTCTGTAATCTGTGGACCTTCAAAGTGTTGATGAAACACAGAAATTGCATCGGGATTGAATACAACAGTCACCATGTGCACTTTCCTCCATGTGAGTAATGTCTCAAACAGTCTACGATTTGATCGATCCCTGGAAGACCAGTAGTAGTTTCCGATGCACATTTGGAGGCATTCTGTAATCTGTGGACTGTCAGAGTGTTGACGAAACACAGAAATTGCATCGCGATTGAATACAATAGTCACCATGCGCACTTTCCTGCATGGGAGTAATGTCTCAAACTGGCTACGCTTGGATCTTTCCCTGGAAGACCAGTAATAGTTTCTAATAGTTTCCGATGCACATCTGGAGGCATTCTGTAATCTGTGGACTATCAGAGTGTTGATGAAACACAGAAATTGCATCGGGATTGAATATAACAGTCACCATGTGCACTTTCTGCCATGTGAGTAATGTCTCAAACAGTCTACGATTTGATCGATCCCTGGAAGACCAGTAGTAGTTTCCGATGCACATCTAGAGGCATTCTGTAATCTGTGGACTATCAGAGTGTTGATGAAACACAGAAATTCCATCGGGATTGAATACAACAGTCACCATGCGCACTTTCCTCCATGGGAGTAATGTCTCAAACAGTCTACGCTTTGATCGTTCCCTGGAAGACCAGTAGTAGTTTCCGATGCAAATCTGGATGTATTATGTAATCTGTGGACTATCTGAGTGTTGATGAAACACAGAAATTGCATCGGGATTGAATACAACCGTCACCATGCGCAATTCCTCCATGGGAGTAATGTCTCAAACAGTCTACGCTTTGATCGATCCCTGGAAGACCAGTAGTAGTTTCCGATGCACATTTGGAGGCATTCTGTAATCTGTGGACTGTCAGAGTGTTGACGAAACACAGAAATTGCATCGCGATTGAATACAATAGTCACCATGCGCACTTTCCTGCATGGGAGTAATGTCTCAAACTGGCTACGCTTGGATCTTTCCCTGGAAGACCAGTAATAGTTTCTAATAGTTTCCGATGCACATCTGGAGGCATTCTGTAATCTGTGAACTATCAGAGTGTTGATGAAACACAGAAATTGCATCGGGATTGAATATAACAGCCACCATGTGCACTTTCCGCCATGTGAGTAATGTCTCAAACAGTCTACGATTTGATCGATCCCTGGAAGACCAGTAGTAGTTTCCGATGCACATCTAGAGGCATTCTGTAATCTGTGGACTATCAGAGTGTTGATGAAACACAGAAATTCCATCGGGATTGAATACAACAGTCACCATGCGCACTTTCCTCCATGGGAGTAATGTCTCAAACAGTCTACGCTTTGATCGTTCCCTGGAAGACCAGTAGTAGTTTCCGATGCAAATCTGGAGGTATTATGTAAACTGTGGACTATCTGAGTGTTGATGAAACACAGAAATTGCATCGGGATTGAATACAACAGTCACCATGCGCAATTCCTCCATGGGAGTAATGTCTCAAACAGTCTACGCTTTGATGGATCCCTGGAAGACCAGTAGTAGTTTCCGATTCACATCTGGAGGCATTCTGTAATCTGTGGACTGTCAGAGTGTTAATGAAACACAGAAATTGCATCGGGATTGAATACAATAGTCACCATGCCCACTCTCCTCCATGGGAGTAATGTCTCAAACTGTCTACGCTTCGATCTTTCACTGGAAGACCAGTAATAGTTTCCGATGCACATCTGGAGGCATTCTGTAATCTGTGGACCTGCAAAGTGTTGATGAAACACAGAAATTGCATCGGGATTGAATACAACAGTCACCATGCGCACTTTCCTCCATGGGAGTAATGCCTCATACGATCTACGCTTTGATCGTTCCCTGGAAGACCAGTAGTAGCTTCCATTGCACATCTGGAGGCATTTTGTAATCTGTGGACTATCAGAGTGTTGACGAAACGTAGAAATTGCATCGGGAATGAATACAACAGTTACCATGCGCAATTTCCTCCACGGGTGCAATGTCTCAAACAGTTTACGCTTTGATCGTTCCCTGGAAGACCAGTAGTAGTTTCCGATGCTCATCTGGAGGCATTCTGTAATCTGTGGACTTTCGAAGTGTTGATGAAACACAGAAAATGCATCGGGATTGTATTCAACAGGCACCATGCAGGCTTTTCTCCATGGGAGTAATGCCTCAAACAGTCTACGCTTTGATCGTTCCCTGGAAGACCAGTTGTAGTTTCCGATACTGATCTGGAGGCATTCTGTAATCTGTGGACTATCAGAGTGTCGATGAAAGACAGAAATTGCATCGAGATTGAATACAACATCCACCATGTGCACTTTCCTCAATGGTTGTAATGTCTCAAACAGCTTACGCTTTGATCGTTCCCTGGAAGACCAGTAGTAGTTTCCGAAGCACATCTGGAGGCATTCTGTAATCTGTGGAATATCTGAGTGTTGATGAAACACAGAATTTGCATCAGGATTGAATACAACAGTCACCATGCGCACTTTCCTCCATGGGAGTAATGTCTCAAACAGTCTACGCTTTGATGGTTCCCTTTGAGACCAGTAGTAGTTTCCGATTCACATCGGGATTCATTCTGTAATCTGTGGACTAGCAGAGTGTTGATGAAACACAGAAATAGCATCGGGATTGAATACAACAGTTACCATGCGCACTTTCCTTCATGGGAGTAATGTCTCAAACAGTCTACGCTTTGATCGTTCCCTGGAAGACCAGTAGTAGTCTCTGATGCACATCTGGAGGCATTCTGTAAACTGTGGACCTTCAAAGTGTTCATGAAACACAGAAATTGCATCGGGATTGAATACAACAGTCACCATGCGCACTTTCCTCCATGGGAGTAATGTCTCAAACAGTCTACGCTTTAATCGTTCCTTGGAAGACAAGTAGTAGTTTCCGATGTACATCTGGTGGCATTCTGTAGGCTGTGGACCTTCAAAGTGTTGATAAAACACAGAAGTTGCATCGGGATTCAATACAACAGTCACCATACGCACTTTCCTCTATGAGAGTAATGTCTCAAACAGTCTACGCTTTGATCTTTCCCTGGAAGACCAGTATTAGTTTCCGATGCACATCTGGAGGCATTTTGTAATCTGTGGACTATCGGAGTGTTGATGAAACACAGAAATTGCATCGGGATTGAATACAAAAGTCACCATGCGCACTTTCCTCCATGAGTGCAATGTCTCAAACAGTTTACGCTTTGATCGTTCCCTGAAAGACCAGTAGTAGTTTCCGATGCTCGTCTGGAGGTATTCTGTAATCTGTGGACTTTCGAAGTGTTGATGAAACACAGAAAATGCATCGGGATTGTATTCAACAGGCACCATGCAGGCTTTTCTCCATGGGAGTAATGCCTCAAACAGTCTACGCTTTGATCGTTCCCTGGAAGACCAGTTGTAGTTTCCGATACAGATCTTGAGGCATTCTGTAATCTGTGGACTATCAGAGTGTTGATGAAACACAGAAATTGCATCGTGATTGAATACAACAGACACCATGCGCACTTTCCTCCATGGGAGTAATGTCTCAAACACTCTTTGCTTTGATCGTTCCCTGGAAGAGTAGTAGTAGTTTCCGATGCACATCTGGAGGCATTCTGTATTCTGTGGACCTTCAAACTTTTGATCAAACACAGAAATTGCTTCGGTATGGAATACATCAGTCTCCATGCGCACTTTCCTCCATGGGAGTAATGTGTCAAACTGTCTGCGTTTTGATCGTTCCCTGGAAGACCAGTGGTAGTTCCCGATGCTCATCTGGAGGCATTCTGTAATCTGTGGACCTTCAAACTTTTGATGAAACACAAAAATTGCTTCGGTATGGAATACATCAGTCACCATGCGCACTTTGCTCCATGTGAGTAATGTCTCAATCAGTCTACGATTTGATCGTTCCCTGGAAGACCGGTAGTAGTTTCCGATGCACATCTGGAGGCATTCTGTAACCTGTGGACTATCAGAGTGTTGATGAAACACAGAAATTGCATCGGGATTGAATACAATAGTCACCATGTGCACTTTTCTCCATGGGAGTAATGTCTCAAACTGTCTACGCTTGGATCTTTCCCTGGATGACCAGTAATAGTTTCCGATGCACATCTGGAGGCATTATGTAATCTATGGACCTTCAAAGTGTTGATGAAACACAGAAATTGCATCGGGATTGAATATAACAGTCACCATGTGCACTTTCCTCCATGTGATTAATGTCTCAAACAGTCTACGATTTGATCGATCATTGGAAGACCAGTAGTAGTTTCCGATGCACATCTGGAGGCATTCTGTCATCTGTGGACTATCAGAGTGTTGATGAAACACAGAAATTGTATCGGGATTGAATACAACAGTCACCATGCGGACTTTCCTCCATGGGAGTAATGTCTCAAACAGTCTAAGCTTTGATCGTTCCCTGGAAGACCAGTGGTAGTTTCCGATGCAAATCTGGAGGTATTATGTAATCTGTGGACTATCTGAGTGTTGATGAAACACAGAAATTGCATCGGGATTGAATACAACAGTCACCATGCGCAATTCCTCCATGGGAGTAATGTCTCAAACAGTCTACGCTTTGATGGATCCGTGGAAGACCAGTAGTAGTTTCCGATTCACATCTGGAGGCATTCTGTAATCTGTGGACAGTCAGAGTGTTGATGAAACACAGAAATTGCATCGGGATTGAATACAATAGTCACCATGCGCACTTTCCTCCATGGGAGTAATGTCTCAAACTGTCTACGCTTGGATCTTTCCCTGGAAGACCAGTAATAGTTTCCGATGCACATCTGGAGGCATTCTGTAATCTGTGGACCTTCAAAGTGTTGATGAAACACAGAAATTGCATCGGGATTGAATACAACAGTCACCATGTGCACTTTCCTCCATGTGAGTAATGTCTCAAACAGTCTACGATTTGATAGATCCCTGGAAGACCAGTAGTAGTTTCCCATGCACATCTGGAGGCATTCTGTAATCTGTGGACTATCTGAGTGTTGATGAAACACAGAAATTGCATCGGGATTGAATACAACAGTCACCAATCGCAATTCCTCCATGGGTGTAATGTCTCAAACAGTCTACGCTTTGATGGATCCCTGGAAGACCAGTAGTAGTTTCCGATTCACATCTGGAGGCATTCTGTAATCTGTGGACTGTCAGAGTGTTGATGAAACACAGATATTTCATCTGGATTGAATACAACAGTCACCATGCGCACTTTCCTCCATGGGAGTAATGTCTCAAACAGTCTACGCTTTGATCGTTCCCTGGAAGACCAGTTGTAGTTTCCGATACAGATCTGGAGGCATTCTGTAATCTGTGGACTATCAGAGTGTTGCCGAAACACAGAAATTGCATCGTGATTGAATACAACAGTCACCATGCGCACTTTCCTCCATGGGAGTAATGTCTCAAACAGTCTTTGCTTTGATCGTTCCCTGGAAGACCAGTAGTAGTTTCCGATGCACTTGTGGAGGCATTCTGTAATCTGTGGACAATCGGAGTGTTGATCAAACACAGAAATTGCATCGGGATTAAATACAAAAGTCACCATGTGCACTTTCCTCCATGGGTGCAATGTCTCAAACAGTTTACGTTTTGATCGTTCCCTGGAAGACCAGTAGTAGATTCCGATGCTCATCTTGAGGCATTCTGTAATCTGTGGACTTTCGAAGTGTTGATGAAACACAGAAAATGCATCGGGATTGTATTCAACAGGCACCATACAGGCTTTTCTCCATGGGAGTAATGCCTCAAACAGTCTACGCTTTGATCGTTCCCTGGAAGACCAGTTGTAGTATCCGATACAGATCTGGAGGCATTCTGTAATCTGTGGACTATCAGAGTGTTGATGAAACACAGAAATTGCATCGTGATTGAATACAACAGTCACCATGCGCACTTTCCTCCATGGGAGTAATGTCTCAAACAGTCTACGCTTTGATCGTTCCCTGGAAGACCAGTAGTAGTTTCCGATGCACATCTGGAGGCATTCTGTATTCTGTGGACCTTCAAACTTTTGATGAAACACAGAAATTGCTTTGGTATGGAATACATCAGTCACCATGCGCACTTTCTCCATGGGAGTAATGTGTCAAACTGTCTACGTTTTAATCGTTCCCTGGAAGACCAGTAGTAGTTTCCGATGCTCATCTGGAGGCATTCTGTAATCTGTGGACCTTCAAACTTTTGATGAAACAAAGAAATTGCTTTGGTATGGAATACATCAGTCACAATGCGCACTTTCCTCCATGTGAGTAATGTCTCAATCAGTCTACGATTTGATCGTTCCCTGGAAGACCAGTAGTAGTTTCCGATGCACATCTGAGGCATTCTGTAATCTGTGGACTATCAGAGTGTTGATGAAACACAGAAATTGCATCGGGATTGAATACAACAGTCACCATGCGCACTTTCCTCCATGTGAGTAATGTCTCAAACAGTCTACGATTTGATCGATCCCTGGAAGACCAGTAGTAGTTTCCGATGCACATCTGGAGGCATTCTGTAATCTGTGGACTATTAGAGTGTTGATGAAACACAGAAATTGCATCGGGATTGAATACAACAGTCACCATGCGCACTTTCCTCCAAGGGAGTAATGTCTCAAACAGTCTACGCTTTGATCGTTCCCTGGAAGAAGAGTAGTAGTTTCCGATGCAAATCTGGTGGTATTATGTAATCTGTGGACTATCTGAGTGTTGATGAAACACAGAAATTGCATCGGGATTGATTACAACAGTCACCATGCGCAATTCCTCCTTGGGAGTAATGTCTCAAACACTCTACGCTTTGATGGATCCCTGGAAGACCAGTAGTAGTTTCCGATTCACATCTGGAGGCATTCTGTAATCCTTGGACTGTCAGAGTGTTGATGAAACACAGAAATTGCATCGGGATTGAATACAATACTCACCATGCGCACTTCCTCCATGTGAGTAATGTCTCAAACTGTCTACGCTTGGATCTTTCCCTGGAAGACCAGTAATAGTTTCCGATGCACATCCGGAGGCATTCTGTAATCTGTGGACCTTCAAAGTGTTGATGAAACACAGAGATTGCATCGGGATTGAAAACAACAGTCACCATGTGCACTTTCCTCCATGTGAGTAATGTCTCAAACAGTCTACGATTTGATCGATCCCTGGAAGACCAGTAGTAGTTTCCGATGCACATCTGGAGGCATTCTGTAATCTGTGGATTATCAGTGTGTTGATGAAACATAGAAATTGCATCGGGATTGAATACAACAGTCACCATGCGCACTTTCCTCCATGGGAGTAAAGTCTCAAACAGTCTACGCTTTGATCGTTCCCTGGAAGACCAGTAGTAGTTTCCGATGCAAATCTAGAGGTATTATGTAATCTGTGGACTATCTGAGTGTTGATGAAACAAAGAAATTGCATCGGGATTGAATACAACAGTCACCATGCGCAATTCCTCCATGGGAGTAATGTCTCAAACAGTCTACGATTTGACCGTTCCCTGGAAGACCAGTAGTAGTTTCTGATGCACATCTGGAAGCATTCTGTAAACTGTGGACCTTCAAAGTGTTGATGAAACACAGAAATTGTATCGGGATTGAATACAACAGTCACCATGCGCACTTTCCTCCATGGGAGTAATGTCTCAAACAGTCTTTGCTTTGATCGTTCCCTGGAAGACCAGTAGTAGATTCTGATGCACATCTTGAGGCATTCTGTAAGCTGTGGTCCTTCAAAGGGGTGATGAAACACAGAAAATGCATCGGGATTGTATTCAACAGGCACCATGCAGGCTTTTCTCCATGGGAGTAATGCCTCAAACAGTCTACGCTTTGATCGTTCCCTGGAAGACCAGTTGTAGTTTCCGATACAGATCTGGAGGCATTCTGTAATCTGTGGACTATCAGAGTGTCGATGAAACACAGAAATTGCATCGAGATTGAATACAACATCCACCATGTGCACTTTCCACAATGGTTGTAATGTCTCAAACAGTTTACTCTTTGATCGTTCCCTGGAAGACCAGTAGTAGTTTCCGAAGCACATCTGGAGGCATTCTGTAATCTGTGGAATATCTGAGTGTTGATGAAACACAGAATTTGCATCAGGATTGAATACAACAGTCACCATGCGCACTTTCCTCCATGGGAGTAATGTCTCAAACAGTCTACGCTTTGATGGTTCCCTTTGGGACCAGTAGTAGTTTCCGATTCACATCGGGATTCATTCTGTAATCTGTGGACTAGCAGAGTGTTGATGAAACACAGAAATAGCATCGGGATTGAATACAACAGTCACCATGCGCACTTTCCTCCATGGGAGTAATGTCTCAAACAGTCTACGCTTTGATCGTTCCCTGGAAGACCAGTAGTAGTCTCTGATGCACATCTGGAGGCATTCTGTAAACTGTGGACCTTCAAAGTGTTGATGAAACACAGAAATTGCATCGGGATTGAATACAACAGTCACCATGCGCACTTTCCTCCATGGGAGTAATGTCTCAAACAGTCTACGCTTTAATCGTTCCCTGGAAGACAAGTATTAGTTTCCGATGTACATCTGGAGGCATTCTGTAGGCTGTGGACCTTCAAAGTGTTGATAAAACACAGAAGTTGCATCGGGATTCAATACAACAGTCACCATACGCACTTTCCTCTATGAGAGTAATGTCTCAAACAGTCTACGCTTTGATCTTTCCCTGGAAGACCAGTATTAGTTTCGGATGCACATCTGTAGGCATTTTGTAATCTGTGGACTATCGGAGTGTTGATGAAACACAGAAATTGCATCGGGATTGAATACAAAAGTCACTATGCGCACTTTCCTCCATGAGTGCAATGTCTCAAACAGTTTACGCTTTGATCGTTCCCTGGAAGACCAGTAGTAGTTTCCGATGCTCGTCTGGAGGTATTCTGTAATCTGTGGACTTTCGAAGTGTTGATGAAACACAGAAAATGCATCGGGATTGTATTCAACAGGCACCATGCAGGCTTTTCTCCATGGGAGTAATGCCTCAAACAGTCTACGCTTTGATCGTTCCTTGGAAGACCAGTTGTAGTTTCCGATACAGATCTGGAGGCATTCTGTAATCTGTGGACTATCAGAGTGTTGATGAAACACAGAAATTGCATCGTGATTGAATACAACAGACACCATGCGCACTTTCCTCCATGGGAGTAATGTCTCAAACAGTCTTTGCTTTGATCGTTCCCTGGAAGACCAGTAGTAGTTTCCGATGCACATCTGGAGGCATTCTGTAATCTGTGGACTATCAGAGTGTCGATGAAACACAGAAATTGCATCGGGAATGAAAACAACAGTCACCATGCGCACATTCCTACATAGGAGTAATGTCTCAAACAGTCTACGCTTTGATCGTTCCCTGGAAGAGCAGTAGTAGTTTCCGATGCACATCTGGAGGCATTCTGTATTCTGTGGACCTTCAAACTTTTGATCAAACACAGAAATTGCTTCGGTATGGAATACATCAGTCACCATGCGCACTTTCCTCCATGGGAGTAATGTGTCAAACTGTCTGCGTTTTGATCGTTCATTGGAAGACCAGTGGTAGTTTCCGATGCTCATCTGGAAGCATTCTGTAATCTGTGGACCTTCAAACTTTTGATGAAACACAGAAATTGCTTCGGTATGGAATACATCAGTCACCATGCGCACTTTGCTCCATGTGAGTAATGTCTCAATCAGTCTACGATTTGATCGTTCCCTGGAAGACCGGTAGTAGTTTCCGATGCACATCTGGAGGCATTCTGTAATCTGTGGATTATCAGAGTGTTGATGAAACACAGAAATTGCATCGGGATTGAATACAATAGTCACCATGTGCACTTTCCTCCATGGGAGTAATGTCTCAACATGTCTACGCTTGGATCTTTCCCTGGAAGACCAGTAATAGTTTCCGATGCACATCTGGAGGCATTATATAATCTGTGGACCTTCAAAGTGTTGATGAAACACAGAAATTGCATCGGGATTGAATATAACAGTCACCATGTGCACTTTCCTCCATGTAATTAATGTCTCAAACAGTCTACGATTTGATCGATCATTGGAAGACCAGTAGTAGTTTCCGATGCACATCTGGAGGCATTCTGTCATCTGTGGACTATCAGAGTGTTGATGAAACACAGAAATTGCATCGGGATTGAATACAACAGTCACCATGCGCACTTTCCTCCATGGGAGTAATGTCTCAAACAGTCTAAACTTTGATCGTTCCCTGGAAGACCAGTAGTAGTTTCCGATGCAAATCTGGAGGTATTATGTAATCTGTGGACTATCTGAGTGTTGATGAAACACAGAAATTGCATCGGGATTGAATACAACAGTCACCATGCGCAATTCCTCCATGGGAGTAAAGTCTCAAACTGTCTACGCTTTGATGGATCCCTGGAAGACCAGTAGTAGTTTCCGATTAACATCTGGAGGCATTCTGTAATCTGTGGACTGTCAGAGTGTTGATGAAACACAGAAATTGCATCGGGATTGAATACAATAGTCACCATGCGCACTTTCCTCCATGGGAGTAATGTCTCAAACTGTCTACGCTTGGATCTTTCCCTGGAATTCCATTAATAGTTTCCGATGCACATCTGGAGGCATTCTGTAATCTGTGGACCTTCAAAGTGTTGATGAAACAAATAAATTGCATCGGGATTGAATACAACAGTCACCATGTGCACTTTCCGCCATGTGAGTAATGTCTCAAACAGTCTACGATTTGATCGATCCCTGCAAGACCAGTAGTAGTTTCCGATGCACATCTGGAGGCATTCTGTAATCTGTGGACTATCAGAGTGTTGATGAAACACAGAGATTGAATCGGGATTGAATACAACAGTCACCATGCACACTTTCCTCCATGGGAGTAATGTCTCAAACAGTCTACGCTTTGATCGTTCCCTGGAAGACCAGTTTTAGTTTCCGATGCAAATCTGGTGGTATTTTGAAATCTGTGGACTATCTGAGTGTTGATGAAACACAGAAATTGCATCGGGATTGAATACAACAGTCACCAATCGCAATTCCTTCATGGGAGTAATGTTTCAAACAGTCTACGCTTTGATGGATCCCTGGAAGACCAGTAGTAGTTTCCGATTCACATCTGGAGGCATTCTGTAATCTGTGGACTGTCAGAGTGTTGATGAAACACAGAAATTTCATCGGGATTGAATACAACAGTCACCATGCGCACTTTCCTCCATGGGAGTAATGCCTCATACGATCTACGCTTTGATCGTTCCCTGGAAGACCAATAGTAGCTTCCGATGCACATCTGGAGGCATTTTGTAATCTGTGGACAATCGGAGTGTTGATGAAACACAGAAATAGCTTTGGGATTGAATACAAAAGTCACCATGCGCACTTTCCTCCATGGGTGCAATGTCTCAAACATTTTACGCTTTGATCGTTCCCTGGAAGACCAGTAGTAGTTTCCGATGCTCATCTTGAGGCATTCTGTAATCTGTGGACTTTGGAAGTGTTGATGAAACACAGAAAATGCATCGGAATTGTATTCAACAGGCACCATACACGCTTTTCTCCATGGGAGTAATGCCTCAAACAGTCTACTCTTTGATCGTTCCCTGGAAGACCAGTTGTAGTTTCCGATACAGATCTGGAGGCATTCTGTAATCTGTGGACTATCAGAGTGTTGATGAAACACAGAAATTGCATCGTGATTGAATACAACAGTCACCATGCGCACTTTCCTCCATGGGAGTAATGTCTCAAACAGTCTACGCTTTGATCGTTCCCTGGAAGACCAGTAGTAGTTTCCGATGCACATCTGGAGGCATTCTGTATTCTGTGGACCTTCAAACTTTTGATGAAACACAGAAATTGCTTCGGTATGGAATACATCAGTCACCATGCGCACTTTCTCCATGGGAGTAATGTGTCAAACTGTCTACGTTTTAATCGTTCCCTGGAAGACCAGTAGTAGTTTCCGATGCTCATCTGGAGGCATTCTGTAATCTGTGGACCTTCAAACTTTTGATGAAACAAAGAAATTGCTTAGGTATGGAATACATCAGTCACCATGCGCACTTTCCTCCATGTGAGTAATGTCTCAATCAGTCTACAATTTGATCGTTCCCTGGAAGACCAGTAGTAGTTTCCGATGCACATCTGAGGCATTCTGTAATCTGTGGACTATCAGAGTGTTGATGAAACACAGAAATTGCATCGGGATTGAATACAACAGTCACCATGCGCACTTTCCTCCATGTGAGTAATGTCTCAAACAGTCTACGATTTGATCGTTCCCTGGAAGACCAGTAGTAGTTTCCGATACAGATCTGGAGGCTTTCTGTAATCTGTGGACTATCAGAGTGTTGATGAAACACAGAAATTGCATCGGGATTGAATACAACAGTCACCATGCGCACTTTCCTCCAAGGGAGTAATGTCTCAAACAGTCTACGCTTTGATCGTTCCCTGGAAGAAGAGTAGTAGTTTCCGATGCAAATCTGGAGGTATTATGTAATCTGTGGACTATCTGAGTGTTGATGAAAGACAGAAATAGCATCGGGATTGATTACAACAGTCACTATGCGCAATTCCTCCTTGGGAGTAATGTCTCAAACACTCTACGCTTTGATGGATCCCTGGAAGACCAGTAGTAGTTTCCGATTCACATCTGGAGGCATTCTGTAATCCTTGGACTGTCAGAGTGTTGATGAAACACAGAAATTGCATCGGGATTGAAAACAACAGTCACCATGTGCACTTTCCTCCATGTGAGTAATGTCTCAAACAGTCTACGATTTGATCGATCCCTGGAAGACCAGTAGTAGTTTCCGATGCACATCTGGAGGCATTCTGTAATCTGTGGACTATCAGAGTGTTGATGAAACACAGAAATTGCATCGGGATTGAATACAACAGTCACCATGCGCACTTTCCTCCATGGGAGTAATGTCTCAAACAGTCTACGCTTTAATCGTTCCCTGGAAGACCAGTAGTAGTTTCCGATGTACATCTGGAGGCATTCTGTAAGCTGTGGACCTTCAAAGTGTTGATAAAATACAGAACTTGCATCGTGATTGAATACAACAGTCACCATGCGCACTTTCCTCCATGGGAGTAATGTCTCAAACAGTCTTTGCTTTGATCGTTCCCTGGAAGACCAGTAGTAGTTTCCGATGCACATCTGGAGGCATTCTGTAATCTGTGGACTATCAGAGTGTCGATGAAACACAGAAATTGCATCGGGATTGAAAACAACAGTCACCATGCGCACATTCCTACATAGGAGTATTGTCTCAAACAGTCTACGTTTTGCTCGATCCCTGGAAGACCAGTAGTAGTTTCCGATGCACATCTGGAGGCATTCTGTATTCTGTGGACCTTCAAACTTTTGATGAAACACAGAAATTGCTTCGGTATGGAATACATCAGTCACCATGCGCACTTTCCTCCATGGGAGTAATGTGTCAAACTGTCTACATTTTGATCGTTCATTGGAAGACCAGTAGTAGTTTCCGATGCTCATCTGGAGGCATTCTGTAATCTGTGGACCTTCAAACTTTTGATGAAACATAGAAATTGCTTCGGTAAGGAATACATCAGCCACCATGCGCACTTTCCTCAATGTGAGTAATGTCTCAATCAGTCTACGATTCGATCGTTATCTGGAAGACCAGTAGTAGTTTCTGATGCACATCTGGAGGCATTCTGTAATCTTTGGACTATCAGAGTGTTGATGAAACACAGAAATTGCATCGGGATTGAATACAATAGTCACCATGCGCACTTTTCTCCAGGGAGTAATGTCTCAAACTGTCTACGCTTGGATCTTTCCCTGGAAGACCAGTAATAGTTTCCGATGCACATCTGGAGGCATTCTGTAATCTGTGGACCTACAAAGTGTTGATGAAACACAGAAATTGCATCGGGATTGAATACAACAGTCACCATGTGCACTTTCCTCCATGTGAGTAATGTCTCAAACAGTCTGCGCTTTGATCGTTCCCTGGAAGACCAGTAGTAGTTTCCGATGCAAATCTGGAGGTATTATGTAATCTGTGGACTATCTGAGTGTTGATGAAACACAGAAATTGCATCGGGATTGAATACAACAGTCATCATGCGCAATTCCTCCATGGGGGTAATGTCTCAAACAGTCTACGCTTTGATGGATCCCTGGAAGACCAGTAGTAGATTCCGATTCACATCATGAGGCAATCTGTAATCTGTGGACTGTCAGAGTGTTGATGAAACACAGAAATTGCATCGGGATTGAATACAACAGTCACCATGCGCACTTTCCTTCATGGGAGTAATGTCTCATACGGTCTACGCATTGATCGTTCCCTGGAAGACCAGTAGTAGCTTCCGATGCACATCTGGAGGCATTTTGTAATCTGTGGACTATCAGAGTGTTGACGAAACGTAAAAAATTGCATCGGGAATGAATATAACAGTCACCATGCGCAATTTCCTCCATGGGAGTAATGTCTCAAACAGTCTACGCTTTGATCGTTCCCTGGAAGACCAGTAGTAGTTTCTGATGCACATCTTGAGTCATTCTGTAAACTGTGGACCTTCAAAGTGTTGATGAAACACAGAAATTGCATCGGGATTGAATACATCAGTCACCGTGTGCACTTTCCTAAATGGGAGTAATGTCTCAAACAGTCTACGCTTTGATCGTTCACTGGAAGACCAGTAGAAGTTTCCGATGTACATCTGGAGGCATTCTGTAAGCTGTGGACCTTCAAAGTGTTGATAAAACACAGAGGTTGCATCGGAATTCAATACAACAGTCACCATGCGCACTTTCCTCCATGGGAGTAATGTCTCAAAGAGTCTACGCTTTGATCGTTCCCTGGAAGACCAGTAGTAGTTTCCGATGCACATCTGGAGGCATTCTGTAATCTGTGGACTTTAAAAGTTTTGATGAAACACAGAAATTGCATCGGGATTGTATACAACAGGCACCATGCAGGCGATTCTCCATGGGAGTAATGTCTCATACTGTCTACGCTCTTTTCGTTCCCTGGAAGACCAGTAGTAGTTTCCGAAGCCCATCTGGAGTCATTCTGTAATCTGTGGACAATCAGAGAGTTGGTTAAACACAGAAATAGCATCGGGATTGAATACAACAGGCACCATGCGTCCTTTCTCCACGGGAGTAATGTCTGAAACTGTCTACGCTTTGATCGTTCCCTGGAAGACCAGTATTAGTTTCCGATGCACATTTGGAGGCATTCTGTAATGTGTGGACTATCAGAGTTTTGATAAAACACAGAAATTGCATCGGGATTAAATACAACAGTCACCATGCGCACATTCCTCCATGGGAGTAATGTCTCAAACAGACTACGCTTTGATCGTTCACTGGAAGCCCAGTAGTAGTTTCTGATGCACATCTTGAGACATTCTGTAAACAGTGGACCTTCAAAGGGGTGATGAAACACAGAAATTGCATCGGGATTGAATACAACAGTCAGCATGTGCACCTTCATCCATGAGAGTAATGTATCAAACAGTCTACGCTTTAATCGTTCCCTGGAAGACAAGTAGTAGTTTCCGATGTACATCTGGAGGCATTCTGTAAGCTGTGGACCTTCAAAGTGTTGATAAAACACAGAAGTTGCATCGGGAGTCAATACAACGGTCACCATACGCACTTTCCTCCATGAGAGTAATGTCTCAAACAGTCTACGCTTTGATCGTTCCCTGAAAGACCAGTATTAGTTTCCGATGCACATCTGGAGGCATTTTGTAATCTGTGGGCTATCGGAGTGTTGATGAAACACAGAAAATGCATCGGGATTGTATTGAACAGGCACCATGCAGGCTTTTCTCCATGGGAATAATGTCTCAAACAGTCTACGCTTTGTTCGTTCCCTGGAAGACCAGTTGTAGTTTCCGATACACATCTGGAGGCATTCTGTAATCTGTGGACTATCAGAGTGTTGATGAAACACAGAAATTGCATCGTGATTGAATAGAACAGTCACCATGCGCACTTTCCTCCATGGGAGTAATGTCTCAAACAGTCTTTGCTTTGATCGTTCCCTGGAAGACCAGTAGTAGTTTCCGATGCACATATGGAGTCATTCTTTAATCTGTGGACTATCAGAGTCTTGATGAAACACAGAAATGCATCGAGATTGAATACATCAGTCACCATGCCCACTTTCCTCCATGTGAGTAATGTCTCAATCAGTCTACGCTTTGATCGTTGCCTGGAATTCATTGTAATAGTTTCCGATGCACATCTGGAGGCATTCTGTAATCTGTGGACTATCAGAGTGTCAAAGAAACACAGAAATTGCATCGGGATTCAAAACAACAGTCACCATGCGCACATTCCTACATACGAGTAATGTCTCAAACAGTCTACGCTTTGATCGTTCCCTGGAAGACCAGTAGTAGTTTCCGATGCACATCTGGAGGCATTCTGTAATCTGTGGACCTTCAAACTTTTGATGAAACACAGAAATTGCTTCGGTATGGAATACATCAGTCACCATGAGCTCTTTCCTCCATGGGAGTAATGTCACAAACTGTCTACGCTTCGATCTTTCCCTGGAAGACCAGTAATATTTTCCGATGCACATCTGGAGGCATTCTGTAATCTGTGGACTATCAGAGTGTTGATGAAACACAGAAATTGCATCGGGATTGAACACAACAGTCACCATGCGCAATTTCCTCCATGGGAGTAATGTCTCAAACAGTCTACGCTTTGATCGTTCCCTGGAGGTCAATGTAATAGTTTCCGATGCACATCTGGAAGCATTCTGTAATCTGTAGACTATCAGAGTATTGATGAAACACAGAAATTGCATCGGGATTGTAAACAACAATCACCATGTGAACTTTACTCCATGGGAGTAATGTCTCAAACAGTCTACGCTTTGATCGTTCACTGGAAGACCAGTAGTAGTTAGTTTCTGATGCACATCTTGAGGCATTCTGTAAACAGTGGACCTTCAAAGGGGTGATGAAACACAGAAATTGCATCGGGATTGAATACAACAGTCACCATGTGCACCTTCATCCATGGGAGTAATGTATCAAACAGTCTACGCTTTAATCGTTCCCTGGAAGACAAGTAGTAGTTTCCGATGTACATCTGGAGGCATTCTGTAAGCTGTGGACCTTCAAAGTGTTGATAAAACACAGAAGTTGCATCGGGATTCAATACAACGGTTACCATACTTACTTTCCTCCATGAGAGTAATGTCTCAAACAGTCTACGCTTTGATCGTTCCCTGGAAGACCAGTATTAGTTTCCGATGCACATCTGGAGTCATTATGTAATCTGTGGACCTTCAAAGTGTTGATGAAACACAGAAATTGCATCGGGATTGAATATAACAGTCACCATGTGCACTTTCCTCCATGTGATTAATGTCTCAAACAGACTACGATTTGATCGATCATTGGAAGACCTGTAGTAGTGTCCGATGCACATCTGGAGGCATTCTGTTATCTGTGGACTATCAGAGTGTTGATGAAACACAGAAATTGCATCGGGATTGAATACAACAGTCACCATGCGCACTTTCCTCCATGGGAGTAATGTCTCCAACAGTCTACGCTTTGATCGTTCCCTGGAAGACCAGTAATAGTTTCCGATGCAAATCTGGAGGTATTATGTTATCTGTGGACTATCTGAGTGTTGATGAAACACAGAAACTGCATCGGGATTGAATACAACAGTCACCATGAGCAATTCTTCCATGGGAGTAATGTCACAAACAGTCTACGCTTTGATGGATCCCTGGAAGACCAGTAGTAGTTTCCGTTTAACATCTGGAGGCATTCTGTAATCTGTGGACTGTCAGAGTGTTGATGAAACACAGAAATTGCATCGGGATTGAATACAATAGTCACCATGCGCACTTTCCTCCATGGGAGTAATGTCTCAAACTGTCTACGCTTGGATCTTTCCCTGGAAGACCATTAATAGTTTCCGATGCACATCTGGAGGCATTCTGTAATCTGTGGACCTTCAAAGTGTTGATGAAACAAATAAATTGCATCGGGATTGAATACAACAGTCACCATGTGCACTTTCCGCCATGTGAGTAATGTCTCAAACAGTCTACGATTTAATCGATCCCTGGAAGACCAGTAGTAGTTTCCCATGCACATCTGGAGGCATTCTGTAATCTGTGGACTGTCAGAGTGTTGATGAAACACAGAAATTGCATCGGGATTGAATACAATAGTCACCATGCGCACTGTCCTCCATGGGAGTAATGTCTCAAACTGTCTACGCTTGGATCTTTCCCTGGAAGACCAGTAATAGTTTCCGATGCACATCTGGAGGCATTCTGTAATCTGTGGACCTTCAAAGTGTTGATGAAACACAGAAATTGCATCGGGATTGAATACAACAGTCACTATGTGCACTTTCCTCCATGTGAGTAATGTCTCAAACAGTCTACGATTTGATCGATCCCTGGAAGACCAGTAGTAGTATCCGATGCACATCTGGAGGCATTCTGTAATCTGTGGACTATCAGAGTGTTGATGAAACACAGAAATTGCATCGGGATTGAATACAACAGTCACCATGCACACTTTCCTCCATGGGAGTAATGTCTCAAACAGTCTACGCTTTGATCGTTCCCTGGAAGACCAGTTTTAGTTTCCGATGCAAATCTGGAGGTATTTTGAAATCTGTGGACTATCTGAGTGTTGATGAAACACAGAAATTGCATCGGGATTGAATACAACAGTCACCAATCGCAATTCCTCCATGGGAGTAATGTCTCAAACAGTCTACGCTTTGATGGATCCCTGGAAGACCAGTAGTAGTTTCCGATTCACATCTGGAGGCATTCTGTAATCTGTGGACTGTCAGAGTGTTGATGAAACACAGAAATTTCATCGGGATTGAATACAACAGTCACCATGCGCACTTTCCTTCATGGGAGTAATGCCTTATACGATCTACGCTTTGATCGTTCCCTGGAACACCAATAGTAGCTTCCGATGCACATCTGGAGGCATTTTGTAATCTGTTGACTATCAGAGTGTTGACGAAACGTAGAAATTGCATCGGGAATGAATACAACAGTCACCATGCGCAATTTCCTCCATGGGAGTAATGTCTTAAACAGTCTACGCTTTGACCGTTCCCTGGAAGACCAGTAGTAGTTTCTTATGCACATCTGGAGGCATTCTGTAAACTGTGGACCTTCAAAGTGTTGATGAAACACAGAAATTGTATCGGGATTGAATACAACAGTCACCATGCGCACTTTCTTCCATGGGAGTAATGTCTCAAACAGTCTTTGCTTTGATCGTTCCCTGGAAGACCAGTAGTAGTTTCTGATGCACATCTTGAGGCATTCTGTAAACTGTGGTCCTTCAAAGGTGTGATGAAACACAGAAATTGCATCGGGATTCAATACAACAGTCACCATACGCACTTTCCTCCATGAGAGTAATGTCTCAAACAGTCTACGCTTTGATCCTTCCCTGTAAGACCAGTAATAGTTTCCGATGCACATCTTGAGGCATTTTGTAATCTGTGGACAATCGGAGTGCTGATGAAACACAGAAATTGCATCGTGATTGAATAGAACAGTCACCATGCGCACTTTCCTCCATGGGAGTAATGTCTCAAACAGTCTTTGCTTTGATCGTTCCCTGGAAGACCAGTAGTAGTTTCCGATGCACATCTGGAGTCATTCTTTAATCTGTGGACTATCAGAGTCTTGATGAAACACAGAAATGCATCGAGATTGAATACATCAGTCACCATGCCCACTTTCCTCCATGTGAGTAATGTCTCAATCAGTCTACGCTTTGATCGTTGCCTGGAATTCATTGTAATAGTTTCCGATGCACATCTGGAGGCATTCTGTAATCTGTGGACTATCAGAGTGTCAAAGAAACACAGAAATTGCATCGGGATTCAAAACAACAGTCACCATGCGCACATTCCTACATATGAGTAATGTCTCAAACAGTCTACGCTTTGATCGTTCCCTGGAAGACCAGTAGTAGTTTCCGATGCACATCTGGAGGCATTCTGTAATCTGTGGACCTTCAAACTTTTGATGAAACACAGAAATTGCTTCGGTATGGAATACATCAGTCACCATGAGCTCTTTCCTCCATGGGAGTAATGTCACAAACTGTCTACGCTTCGATCTTTCCCTGGAAGACCAGTAATATTTTCCGATGCACATCTGGAGGCATTCTGTAATCTGTGGACTATCAGAGTGTTGATGAAACACAGAAATTGCATCGGGATTGAACACAACAGTCACCATGCGCAATTTCCTCCATGGGAGTAATGTCTCAAACAGTCTACGCTTTGATCGTTCCCTGGAGGTCAATGTAATAGTTTCCGATGCACATCTGGAAGCATTCTGTAATCTGTAGGCTATCAGAGTATTGATGAAACACAGAAATTGCATCGGGATTGTAAACAACAATCACCATGTGAACTTTACTCCATGGGAGTAATGTCCCAAACAGTCTACGCTTTGATCGTTCACTGGAAGACCAGTAGTAGTTAGTTTCTGATGCACATCTTGAGGCATTCTGTAAACAGTGGACCTTCAAAGGGGTGATGAAACACAGAAATTGCATCGGGATTGAATACAACAGTCACCATGTGCACCTTCATCCATGGGAGTAATGTATCAAACAGTCTACGCTTTAATCGTTCCCTGGAAGACAAGTAGTAGTTTCCGATGTACATCTGGAGGCATTCTGTAAGCTGTGGACCTTCAAAGTGTTGATAAAACACTGAAGTTGCATCGGGATTCAATACAACGGTTACCATACTTACTTTCCTCCATGAGAGTAATGTCTCAAACAGTCTACGCTTTGATCGTTCCCTGGAAGACCAGTATTAGTTTCCGATGCACATCTGGAGTCATTATGTAATCTGTGGACCTTCAAAGTGTTGATGAAACACAGAAATTGCATCGGGATTGAATATAACAGTCACCATGTGCACTTTCCTCCATGTGATTAATGTCTCAAACAGACTACGATTTGATCGATCATTGGAAGACCTGTAGTAGTGTCCGATGCACATCTGGAGGCATTCTGTTATCTGTGGTCTATCAGAGTGTTGATGAAACACAGAAATTGCATCGGGATTGAATACAACAGTCACCATGCGCACTTTCCTCCATGGGAGTAATGTCTCCAACAATCTACGCTTTGATCGTTCCCTGGAAGACCAGTAGTAGTTTCCGATGCAAATCTGGAGGTATTATGTTATCTGTGGACTATCTGAGTGTTGATGAAACACAGAAACTGCATCGGGATTGAATACAACAGTCACCATGAGCAATTCTTCCATGGGAGTAATGTCACAAACAGTCTACGCTTTGATGGATCCCTGGAAGACCAGTAGTAGTTTCCGTTTAACATCTGGAGGCATTCTGTAATCTGTGGACTGTCAGAGTGTTGATGAAACACAGAAATTGCATCGGGATTGAATACAATAGTCACCATGCGCACTTTCCTCCATGAGAGTAATGTCTCAAACTGTCTACGCTTGGATCTTTCCCTGGAAGACCATTAATAGTTTCCGATGCACATCTGGAGGCATTCTGTAATCTGTGGACCTTCAAAGTGCTGATGAAACAAATAAATTGCATCGGGATTGAATACAACAGTCACCATGTGCACTTTCCGCCATGTGAGTAATGTCTCAAACAGTCTACGATTTAATCGATCCCTGGAAGACCAGTAGTAGTTTCCCATGCACATCTGGAGGCATTCTGTAATCTGTGGACTGTCAGAGTGTTGATGAAACACAGAAATTGCATCGGGATTGAATACAATAGTCACCATGCGCACTGTCCTCCATGGGAGTAATGTCTCAAACTGTCTACGCTTGGATCTTTCCCTGGAAGACCAGTAATAGTTTCCGATGCACATCTGGAGGCATTCTGTAATCTGTGGACCTTCAAAGTGTTGATGAAACACAGAAATTGCATCGGGATTGAATACAACAGTCACTATGTGCACTTTCCTCCATGTGAGTAATGTCTCAAACAGTCTACGATTTGATCGATCCCTGGAAGACCAGTAGTAGTATCCGATGCACATCTGGAGGCATTCTGTAATCTGTGGACTATCAGAGTGTTGATGAAACACAGAAATTGCATCGGGATTGAATACAACAGTCACCATGCACACTTTCCTCCATGGGAGTAATGTCTCAAACAGTCTACGCTTTGATCGTTCCCTGGAAGACCAGTTTTAGTTTCCGATGCAAATCTGGAGGTATTTTGAAATCTGTGGACTATCTGAGTGTTGATGAAACACAGAAATTGCATCGGGTTTGAATACAACAGTCACCAATCGCAATTCCTCCATGGGATTAATGTCTCAAACAGTCTACGCTTTGATGGATCCCTGGAAGACCAGTAGTAGTTTCCGATTCACATCTGGAGGCATTCTGTAATCTGTGGACTGTCAGAGTGTTGATGAAACACAGAAATTTCATCGGGATTGAATACAACAGTCACCATGCGCACTTTCCTCCATGGGAGTAATGCCTTATACGATCTACGCTTTGATCGTTCCCTGGAAGACCAATAGTAGCTTCCGATGCACATCTGGAGGCATTTTGTAATCTGTTGACTATCAGAGTGTTGACGAAACGTAGAAATTGCATCGGGAATGAATACAACAGTCACCATGCGCAATTTCCTCCATGGGAGTAATGTCTCAAACAGTCTACGCTTTGACCGTTCCCTGGAAGACCAGTAGTAGTTTCTTATGCACATCTGGAGGCATTCTGTAAACTGTGGACCTTCAAAGTGTTGATGAAACACAGAAATTGTATCGGGATTGAATACAACAGTCACCATGCGCACTTTCTTCCATGGAAGTAATGTCTCAAACAGTCTTTGCTTTGATCGTTCCCTGGAAGACCAGTAGTAGTTTCTGATGCACATCTTGAGGCATTCTGTAAACTGTGGTCCTTCAAAGGTGTGATGAAACACAGAAATTGCATCGGGATTCAATACAACAGTCACCATACGCACTTTCCTCCATGAGAGTAATGTCTCAAACAGTCTACGCTTTGATCCTTCCCTGTAAGACCAGTAATAGTTTCCGATGCACATCTTGAGGCATTTTGTAATCTGTGGACAATCGGAGTGTTGATGAAACACAGAAATTGCATCGGGATTGAATACAAAAGTCACCATGCGCACTTTCCTCCATGGGTGCAATGTCTCAAACAGTTTACGCTTTGATCGTTCCCTGGAAGACCAGTAGTAGTTTCCGATGCTCATCTGGAGGCATTCTGTAATCTGTGGACTTTAGAAGTGTTGATGAAACACAGAAAATGCATCGGGATTGTTTTCAACAGGCACCATACAGGCTTTTCTCCATGGGAGTAATGCCTCAAACAGTCTACGCTTTGATCGGTCCCTGGAAGACCAGTTGTAGTTTCCGATACAGATCTGGAGGCATTCTGTAATCTGTGGACTATCAGAGTGTTGATGAAACACAGAAATTGCATCGTGATTGAATACAACAGTCACCATGCGCACTTTCCTCCATGGGAGTAATGTCTCAAACAGTCTTTGCTTTGATCGTTCCCTGGAAGACCAGTAGTAGTTTCCGATGCACATCTGGAGGCATTCTGTATTCTGTGGACCTTCTAACTTTTGATGAAACACAGAAATTGCTTCGGTATGGTATACATCAGTCACCATGCGCACTTTCTCCATATGAGTAATGTGTCAAACTGTCTACGTTTTAATCGTTCCCTGGAAGACCAGTAGTAGTTTCCGATGCTCATCTGGAGGCATTCTGTAATCTGTGGACCTTCAAACTTTTGATGAAACAAAGAAATTGCTTTGGTATGGAATACATCAGTCACCATGCCCACTTTCCTCCATGTGAGTAATGTCTCAATCAGTCTACGATTTGATCGTTCCCTGGAAGACCAGTAGTAGTTTCCGATGAACATCTGGGGCATTCTGTAATCTGTGGACTATCAGAGTGTTGATGAAACACAGAAATTGCATCGGGATTGAATACAATACTCACCATGCGCACTTCCTCCATGGGAGTAATGTCTCAAACTGTCTACGCTTAGATCTTTCCCTGGAAGACCAGTAATAGTTTCCGATGCACATCCGGAGGCATTCTGTAATCTGTGGACCTTCAAAGTGTTGATGAAACACAGAAATTGCATCGGGATTGAATACAACAGTCACCATGTGCACTTTCCTCCATGTGAGTAATGTCTCAAACAGTCTACGATTTGATCGATCCCTGGAAGACCAGTAGTAGTTTCCGATGCACATCTGGAGGCATTCTGTAATCTGTGGACTATCAGAGAGTTGATGAAACACAGAAATTGCATCGGGATTGAATACAACAGTCACCATGCAAACTTTCCTCCATGGGAGTAATGTCTCAAACAGTCTACGCTTTGATCGTTCCCTGGAAGACCAGTAGTAGTTTCCGATACAAATCTAGAGGTATTATGTAATCTGTGGACTATCTGAGTGTTGATGAAACAAAGAAATTGCATCGGGATTGAATACAACAGTCACCATGCGCAATTCCTCCATGGGAGTAATGTCAAAAACAGTCTACGATTTGACCGTTCCCTGGAAGACCAGTAGTAGTTTCTGATGCACATCTGGAAGCATTCTGTAAACTGTGGACCTTCAAAGTGTTGATGAAACACAGAAATTGTATCGGGATTGAATACAACAGTCACCATGCGCACTTTCCTCCATGGGAGTAATGTCTCAAACAGTCTTTGCTTTGATCGTTCCCTGGAAGACCAGTAGCAGGTTCTGATGCACATCTTGAGGCATTCTGTAAGCTGTGGTCCTTCAAAGGGGTGATGAAACACAGAAATTGCATCGGGATAGAATACAACAGACACCATGTGCACTTTCCTCCATGGGAGTAATGTCTCAAACAGTCTACGCTTTAATCGTTCCCTGGAAGACCAGTAGTAGTTTCCGATGTACATCTGGAGGCATTCAGTAAGCTGTGGACCTTCAAAGTGTTGATAAAACACAGAACTTGCATCGTGATTGAATACAACAGTCACCATGCGCACTTTCCTCCATGGGAGTAATGTCTCAAACAGTCTACGCTTTGATCGATCCCTGGAAGACCAGTAGTAGTTTCCGATGCACATCTGGAGGCATTCTGTATTCTATGGACCTTCAAACTTTTGATGAAACACAGAAATTGCATCGGTATGGAATACATCAGTCACCATGCGCACTTTCCTCCATGGGAGTAATGTGTCAAATTGTCTACATTTTGATCGTTCATTGGAAGACCAGTAGTAGTTTCCGATGCTCATCTGGAGGCATTCTGTAATCTGTGGACCTTCAAACTTTTGATGAACCACAGAAATTGCTTCGGTAAGGAATACATCAGCCACCATGCGCACTTTCCTCAATGTGAGTAATGTCTCAATCAGTCTACGATTTGATCGTTATCTGGAAGACCAGTAGTAGTTTCTGATGCACATCTGGAGGCATTCTGTAATCTGTGGACTATCAGAGAGTTGATGAAACACAGAAATTGCATCGGGATTGAATACAATAGTCACCATGCGCACTTTCCTCCAGGGAGTAATGTCTCAAACTGTCTACGCTTTGATCTTTCCCTGGAAGACCAGTAATAGTTTCCGATGCACATCTGGAGGCATTCTGTAATCTGTGGACCTTCAAAGTGTTGATGAAACACAGATATTGCATCGGGATTGAATACAACAGTCACCATGTGCACTTTCCTCCATGTGAGTAATGTCTCAAACAGTCTACGCTTTGATCGTTCCCTGGAAGACCAGTAGTAGTTTCCGATGCAAATCTGGAGGTATTATCTAATCTGTGGACTATCTGAGTGTTGATGAAACAGAAATTGCATCGGGATAGAATACAACAGTCATCATGCGCAATTCCTCCATGGGAGTAATGTCTCAAACAGTCTACGCTTTGATGGATCCCTGGAAGACCAGTAGTAGATTCCGATTCACATCATGAGGCAATCTGTAATCTGTGGACTGTCAGAGTGTTGATGAAACACAGAAATTGCATCGGGATTGAATACAACAGTCACCATGCGCACTTTCCTTCATGGGAGTAATGTCTCATACGATCTACGCATTGATCGTTCCCTGGAAGACCAGTAGTAGCTTCCGATGCACATCTGGAGGCATTTTGTAATCTGTGGACTATCAGAGTGTTGACGAAACGTCAAAAATTGCATCGGGAATGAATACAACAGTCACCATGCGCAATTTCCTCCATGGGAGTAATGTCTCAAACAGTCTACGCTTTGACCGTTCCCTGGAAGACCAGTAGTAGTTTCTTATGCACATCTGGAGGCATTCTGTAAACTGTGGACCTTCAAAGTGTTGATGAAACACAGAAATTGTATCGGGATTGAATACAACAGTCACCATGCGCACTTTCTTCCATGAGAGTAATGTCTCAAACAGTCTACGCTTTGATCCTTCCCTGTAAGACCAGTAATAGTTTCCGATGCACATCTTGAGGCATTTTGTAATCTGTGGACAATCGGAGTGTTGATGAAACACAGAAATTGCATCGGGATTGAATACAAAAGTCACCATGCGCACTTTCCTCCATGGGTGCAATGTCTCAAACAGTTTACGCTTTGATCGTTCCCTGGAAGACCAGTAGTAGTTTCCGATGCTCATCTGGAGGCATTCTGTAATCTGTGGACTTTAGAAGTGTTGATGAAACACAGAAAATGCATCGGGATTGTTTTCAACAGGCACCATACAGGCTTTTCTCCATGGGAGTAATGCCTCAAACAGCCTACGCTTTGATCGGTCCCTGGAAGACCAGTTGTAGTTTCCGATACAGATCTGGAGGCATTCTGTAATCTGTGGACTATCAGAGTGTTGATGAAACACAGAAATTGCATCGTGATTGAATACAACAGTCACCATGCGCACTTTCCTCCATGGGAGTAATGTCTCAAACAGTCTTTGCTTTGATCGTTCCCTGGAAGACCAGTAGTAGTTTCCGATGCACATCTGGAGGCATTCTGTATTCTGTGGACCTTCTAACTTTTGATGAAACACAGAAATTGCTTCGGTATGGTATACATCAGTCACCATGCGCACTTTCTCCATATGAGTAATGTGTCAAACTGTCTACGTTTTAATCGTTCCCTGGAAGACCAGTAGTAGTTTCCGATGCTCATCTGGAGGCATTCTGTAATCTGTGGACCTTCAAACTTTTGATGAAACAAAGAAATTGCTTTGGTATGGAATACATCAGTCACCATGCCCACTTTCCTCCATGTGAGTAATGTCTCAATCAGTCTACGATTTGATCGTTCCCTGGAAGACCAGTAGTAGTTTCCGATGAACATCTGGGGCATTCTGTAATCTGTGGACTATCAGAGTGTTGATGAAACACAGAAATTGCATCGGGATTGAATACAACAGTCACCATGCGCACTTTCCTCCATGTGAGTAATGTCACAAACAGTCTACGATTTGATCGATCCCTGGAAGACCAGTAGTAGTTTCCGATGCACATCTGGAGGCATTCTGTAATCTGTGGACTATCAGAGTGTTGATGAAACACAGAAATTGCATCGGGACTGAATACAACAGTCACCATGCGCACTTTCCTCCAAGGGAGTAATGTTTCAAACAGTCTACGCTTTGATCGTTCCCTGGAAGAAGAGTAGTAGTTTCCGATGCAAATCTGGAGGTATTATGTAATCTGTGGACTATCTGAGTGTTGATGAAACACAGAAATTGCATCGGGATTGATTACAACAGTCACCATGCGCAATTCCTCCTTGGGAGTAATGTCTCAAACACTCTACGCTTTGATGGATCCCTGGAAGACCAGTAGTAGTTTCCGATTCACATCTGGAGGCATTCTGTAATCCGTGGACTGTCAGAGTGTTGATGAAACACAGAAATTGCATCGGGATTGAATACAATACTCACCATGCGCACTTCCTCCATGGGAGTAATGTCTCAAACTGTCTACGCTTAGATCTTTCCCTGGAAGACCAGTAATAGTTTCCGATGCACATCCGGAGGCATTCTGTAATCTGTGGACCTTCAAAGTGTTGATGAAACACAGAAATTGCATCGGGATTGAATACAACAGTCACCATGTGCACTTTCCTCCATGTGAGTAATGTCTCAAACAGTCTACGATTTGATCGATCCCTGGAAGACCAGTAGTAGTTTCCGATGCACATCTGGAGGCATTCTGTAATCTGTGGACTATCAGAGAGTTGATGAAACACAGAAATTGCATCGGGATTGAATACAACAGTCACCATGCGCACTTTCCTCCATGGGAGTAATGTCTCAAACAGTCTACGCTTTGATCGTTCCCTGGAAGACCAGTAGTAGTTTCCGATGCAAATCTAGAGGTATTATGTAATCTGTGGACTATCTGAGTGTTGATGAAACAAAGAAATTGCATCGGGATTGAATACAACAGTCACCATGCGCAATTCCTCCATGGGAGTAATGTCAAAAACAGTCTACGATTTGACCGTTCCCTGGAAGACCAGTAGTAGTTTCTGATGCACATCTGGAAGCATTCTGTAAACTGTGGACCTTCAAAGTGTTGATGAAACACAGAAATTGTATCGGGATTGAATACAACAGTCACCATGCGCACTTTCCTCCATGGGAGTAATGTCTCAAACAGTCTTTGCTTTGATCGTTCCCTGGAAGACCAGTAGCAGGTTCTGATGCACATCTTGAGGCATTCTGTAAGCTGTGGTCCTTCAAAGGGGTGATGAAACACAGAAATTGCATCGGGATAGAATACAACAGACACCATGTGCACTTTCCTCCATGGGAGTAATGTCTCAAACAGTCTACGCTTTAATCGTTCCCTGGAAGACCAGTAGTAGTTTCCGATGTACATCTGGAGGCATTCAGTAAGCTGTGGACCTTCAAAGTGTTGATAAAACACAGAACTTGCATCGTGATTGAATACAACAGTCACCATGCGCACTTTCCTCCATGGGAGTAATGTCTCAAACAGTCTACGCTTTGATCGATCCCTGGAAGACCAGTAGTAGTTTCCGATGCACATCTGGAGGCATTCTGTATTCTATGGACCTTCAAACTTTTGATGAAACACAGAAATTGCTTCGGTATGGAATACATCAGTCACCATGCGCACTTTCCTCCATGGGAGTAATGTGTCAAATTGTCTACATTTTGATCGTTCATTGGAAGACCAGTAGTAGTTTCCGATGCTCATCTGGAGGCATTCTGTAATCTGTGGACCTTCAAACTTTTGATGAACCACAGAAATTGCTTCGGTAAGGAATACATCAGCCACCATGCGCACTTTCCTCAATGTGAGTAATGTCTCAATCAGTCTACGATTTGATCGTTATCTGGAAGACCAGTAGTAGTTTCTGATGCACATCTGGAGGCATTCTGTAATCTGTGGACTATCAGAGAGTTGATGAAACACAGAAATTGCATCGGGATTGAATACAATAGTCACCATGCGCACTTTCCTCCAGGGAGTAATGTCTCAAACTGTCTACGCTTTGATCTTTCCCTGGAAGACCAGTAATAGTTTCCGATGCACATCTGGAGGCATTCTGTAATCTGTGGACCTTCAAAGTGTTGATGAAACACAGATATTGCATCGGGATTGAATACAACAGTCACCATGTGCACTTTCCTCCATGTGAGTAATGTCTCAAACAGTCTACGCTTTGATCGTTCCCTGGAAGACCAGTAGTAGTTTCCGATGCAAATCTGGAGGTATTATCTAATCTGTGGACTATCTGAGTGTTGATGAAACAGAAATTGCATCGGGATAGAATACAACAGTCATCATGCGCAATTCCTCCATGGGAGTAATGTCTCAAACAGTCTACGCTTTGATGGATCCCTGGAAGACCAGTAGTAGATTCCGATTCACATCATGAGGCAATCTGTAATCTGTGGACTGTCAGAGTGTTGATGAAACACAGAAATTGCATCGGGATTGAATACAACAGTCACCATGCGCACTTTCCTTCATGGGAGTAATGTCTCATACGATCTACGCATTGATCGTTCCCTGGAAGACCAGTAGTAGCTTCCGATGCACATCTGGAGGCATTTTGTAATCTGTGGACTATCAGAGTGTTGACGAAACGTCAAAAATTGCATCGGGAATGAATATAACAGTCACCATGCGCAATTTCCTCCATGGGAGTAATGTCTGAAACAGTCTACGCTTTGATCGCTCCCTGGAAGACCAGTAGTAGTTTCTGATGCACATCTTGAGTCATTCTGTAAACTGTGGACCTTCAAAGTGTTGATGAAACACAGAAATTGCATCGGGATTGAATACAACGGTCACCATGTGCACTTTCCTAAATGGGAGTAATGTCTCAAACAGTCTACGCTTTGATCGTTCACTGGAAGACCAGTAGAAGTTTCCGATGTACATCTGGAGGCATTCTGTAAGCTGTGGACATTCAAAGTGTTGATAAAAGACAGAAGTTGCATCGGGATTCAATACAACAGTCACCATGTGCACTTTCCTCCATGGGAGTAATGTCTCAAACAGTCTACGCTTTGATCGTTCCCTGGAAGACCAGTAGTAGTTTCCGATGCACATCTGGAGGCATTCTGTAATCTGTGGACTTTAAAAGTGTTGATGAAACACAGAAATTGCATCGGGATTGTATACAACAGGCACCATGCAGGCGATTCTCCATGGGAGTAATGTCTCATACTGTCTACGCTCTTTTCGTTCCCTGGAAGACCAGTAGTAGTTTCCGAAGCCCATCTGGAGTCATTCTGTAATCTGTGGACAATCAGAGAGTTGGTTAAACACAGAAATAGCATCGGGATTGAATACAACAGACACCATGCGTGCTTTTCTCCACGGGAGTAATGTCTGAAACTGTCTACGCTTTGATCGTTCCCTGGAAAACCAGTATTAGTTTCCGATGCACATTTTTAGGCATTCTGTAATGTGTGGACTATCAGAGTTATGATAAAACACAGAAATTGCATCGGGATTAAATACAACAGTCACCATGCGCACATTCCTCCATGGGAGTAATGTCTCAAACAGACTACGCTTTGATCGTTCACTGGAAGACCAGTAGTAGTTTCTGATGCACATCTTGAGGCATTCTGTAAACAGTGGACCTTCAAAGGGGTGATGAAACACAGAAATAGCATCGGGATTGAATACAACAGTCACCATGTGCACCTTCATCCATGGGAGTAATGTATCAAACAGTCTACGCTTTAATCGTTCCCTGGAAGACAAGTAGTAGTTTCCGATGTACATCTGGATGCATTCTGTAAGCTGTGGACCTTCAAAGTGTTGATAAAACAAAGAAGTTGCATCGGGATTCAATACAACGGTCACCATACGCACTTTCCTCCATGCGAGAAATGTCTCAAACAGTCTACGCTTTGATCGTTCACTGAAAGACCAGTAGTAGTTTCCGATTCACATCTGGATTCATTCTGTAATCTGTGGACTAGCAGAGTGTTGATGAAATACAGAAATAGCATCGGGATTGAATACAACAGTCACCATGCGCACTTTCCTGCATTGGAGTAATGTCTCAAGCAGTCTACGCTTTGATCGTTCCCTGGAATTCATTGTAATAGTTTCCGATGCACATCTGGAGGCATTCTGTAATCTGTGGACTATCAGAGTGTCGATGAAACACAGAAATTGCATCGGGATTCAAAACAACAGTCTCCATGCGCACATTCCTCCACGGGAGTAATGTCTCAAACAGCCTACGCTTTGATCGTTCTCTGGAAGACCAGTAGTAGTTTCCGATGCACATCTGGAGGCATTCTGTAATCTGTGGACCTTCAAACTTTTGATGAAACACAGAAATTGCTTAGGTATGGAATACATCAGTCACCATGCGCTCTTTCCTCCATGGGAGTAATGTCACAAACTGTCTACGCTTCGATCTTTCCCTGGTAGACCAGTAATAGTTTCCGATGCTCATCTGGAGGCATTCTGTAATCTGTGGACCTTCAAAGTGTTGATGAAACACAGATATTGCATCGGGATTGAATACAACAGTCACCATGTGCACTTTCCTCCATGTGAGTAATGTCTCAATCAGTCTACGATTTGATCGTTATCTGGAAGACCAGTAGTAGTTTCTGATGCACATCTGGAGGCATTCTGTAATCTGTGGACCTTCAAACTTTTGATGAAACACAGAAATTGCTTCGGTATGGAATACATCAGTCACCATGCGCACTTTCCTCCATGGGAGTAATGTGTCAAATTGTCTACATTTTGATCGTTCATTGGAAGACCAGTAGTAGTTTCCGATGCTCATCTGGAGGCATTCTGTAATCTGTGGACCTTCAAACTTTTGATGAACCACAGAAATTGCTTCGGTAAGGAATACATCAGCCACCATGCGCACTTTCCTCAATGTGAGTAATGTCTCAATCAGTCTACGATTTGATCGTTATCTGGAAGACCAGTAGTAGTTTCTGATGCACATCTGGAGGCATTCTGTAATCTGTGGACTATCAGAGAGTTGATGAAACACAGAAATTGCATCGGGATTGAATACAATAGTCACCATGCGCACTTTCCTCCAGGGAGTAATGTCTCAAACTGTCTACGCTTTGATCTTTCCCTGGAAGACCAGTAATAGTTTCCGATGCACATCTGGAGGCATTCTGTAATCTGTGGACCTTCAAAGTGTTGATGAAACACAGATATTGCATCGGGATTGGATACAACAGTCACCATGTGCACTTTCCTCCATGTGAGTAATGTCTCAAACAGTCTACGCTTTGATCGTTCCCTGGAAGACCAGTAGTAGTTTCCGATGCAAATCTGGAGGTATTATCTAATCTGTGGACTATCTGAGTGTTGATGAAACAGAAATTGCATCGGGATAGAATACAACAGTCATCATGCGCAATTCCTCCATGGGAGTAATGTCTCAAACAGTCTACGCTTTGATGGATCCCTGGAAGACCAGTAGTAGATTCCGATTCACATCATGAGGCAATCTGTAATCTGTGGACTGTCAGAGTGTTGATGAAACACAGAAATTGCATCGGGATTGAATACAACAGTCACCATGCGCACTTTCCTTCATGGGAGTAATGTCTCATACGATCTACGCATTGATCGTTCCCTGGAAGACCAGTAGTAGCTTCCGATGCACATCTGGAGGCATTTTGTAATCTGTGGACTATCAGAGTGTTGACGAAACGTCAAAAATTGCATCGGGAATGAATATAACAGTCACCATGCGCAATTTCCTCCATGGGAGTAATGTCTGAAACAGTCTACGCTTTGATCGCTCCCTGGAAGACCAGTAGTAGTTTCTGATGCACATCTTGAGTCATTCTGTAAACTGTGGACCTTCAAAGTGTTGATGAAACACAGAAATTGCATCGGGATTGAATACAACGGTCACCATGTGCACTTTCCTAAATGGGAGTAATGTCTCAAACAGTCTACGCTTTGATCGTTCACTGGAAGACCAGTAGAAGTTTCCGATGTACATCTGGAGGCATTCTGTAAGCTGTGGACATTCAAAGTGTTGATAAAAGACAGAAGTTGCATCGGGATTCAATACAACAGTCACCATGTGCACTTTCCTCCATGGGAGTAATGTCTCAAACAGTCTACGCTTTGATCGTTCCCTGGAAGACCAGTAGTAGTTTCCGATGCACATCTGGAGGCATTCTGTAATCTGTGGACTTTAAAAGTGTTGATGAAACACAGAAATTGCATCGGGATTGTATACAACAGGCACCATGCAGGCGATTCTCCATGGGAGTAATGTCTCATACTGTCTACGCTCTTTTCGTTCCCTGGAAGACCAGTAGTAGTTTCCGAAGCCCATCTGGAGTCATTCTGTAATCTGTGGACAATCAGAGAGTTCGTTAAACACAGAAATAGCATCGGGATTGAATACAACAGACACCATGCGTGCTTTTCTCCACGGGAGTAATGTCTGAAACTGTCTACGCTTTGATCGTTCCCTGGAAGACCAGTATTAGTTTCCGATGCACATTTTTAGGCATTCTGTAATGTGTGGTCTATCAGAGTTATGATAAAACACAGAAATTGCATCGGGATTAAATACAACAGTCACCATGCGCACATTCCTCCATGGGAGTAATGTCTCAAACAGACTACGCTTTGATCGTTCACTGGAAGACCAGTAGTAGTTTCTGATGCACATCTTGAGGCATTCTGTAAACAGTGGACCTTAAAAGGGGTGATGAAACACAGAAATAGCATCGGGATTGAATACAACAGTCACCATGTGCACCTTCATCCATGGGAGTAATGTATCAAACAGTCTACGCTTTAATCGTTCCCTGGAAGACAAGTAGTAGTTTCCGATGTACATCTGGATGCATTCTGTAAGCTGTGGACCTTCAAAGTGTTGATAAAACAAAAAAGTTGCATCAGGATTCAATACAACGGTCACCATACGCACTTTCCTCCATGCGAGAAATGTCTCAAACAGTCTACGCTTTGATCGTTCACTGAAAGACCAGTAGTAGTTTCCGATTCACATCTGGATTCATTCTGTAATCTGTGGACTAGCAGAGTGTTGATGAAATACAGAAATAGCATCGGGATTGAATACAACAGTCACCATGCGCACTTTCCTGCATTGGAGTAATGTCTCAAGCAGTCTACGCTTTGATCGTTCCCTGGAATTCATTGTAATAGTTTCCGATGCACATCTGGAGGCATTCTGTAATCTGTGGACTATCAGAGTGTCGATGAAACACAGAAATTGCATCGGGATTCAAAACAACAGTCTCCATGCGCACATTCCTCCACGGGAGTAATGTCTCAAACAGCCTACGCTTTGATCGTTCTCTGGAAGACCAGTAGTAGTTTCTGATGCACATCTGGAGGCATTCTGTAATCTGTGGACTATCAGAGAGTTGATGAAACACAGAAATTGCATCGGGATTGAATACAATAGTCACCATGCGCACTTTCCTCCAGGGAGTAATGTCTCAAACTGTCTACGCTTTGATCTTTCCCTGGAAGACCAGTAATAGTTTCCGATGCACATCTGGAGGCATTCTGTAATCTGTGGACCTTCAAAGTGTTGATGAAACACAGATATTGCATCGGGATTGGATACAACAGTCACCATGTGCACTTTCCTCCATGTGAGTAATGTCTCAAACAGTCTACGCTTTGATCGTTCCCTGGAAGACCAGTAGTAGTTTCCGATGCAAATCTGGAGGTATTATCTAATCTGTGGACTATCTGAGTGTTGATGAAACAGAAATTGCATCGGGATAGAATACAACAGTCATCATGCGCAATTCCTCCATGGGAGTAATGTCTCAAACAGTCTACGCTTTGATGGATCCCTGGAAGACCAGTAGTAGATTCCGATTCACATCATGAGGCAATCTGTAATCTGTGGACTGTCAGAGTGTTGATGAAACACAGAAATTGCATCGGGATTGAATACAACAGTCACCATGCGCACTTTCCTTCATGGGAGTAATGTCTCATACGATCTACGCATTGATCGTTCCCTGGAAGACCAGTAGTAGCTTCCGATGCACATCTGGAGGCATTTTGTAATCTGTGGACTATCAGAGTGTTGACGAAACGTCAAAAATTGCATCGGGAATGAATATAACAGTCACCATGCGCAATTTCCTCCATGGGAGTAATGTCTGAAACAGTCTACGCTTTGATCGCTCCCTGGAAGACCAGTAGTAGTTTCTGATGCACATCTTGAGTCATTCTGTAAACTGTGGACCTTCAAAGTGTTGATGAAACACAGAAATTGCATCGGGATTGAATACAACGGTCACCATGTGCACTTTCCTAAATGGGAGTAATGTCTCAAACAGTCTACGCTTTGATCGTTCACTGGAAGACCAGTAGAAGTTTCCGATGTACATCTGGAGGCATTCTGTAAGCTGTGGACATTCAAAGTGTTGATAAAAGACAGAAGTTGCATCGGGATTCAATACAACAGTCACCATGTGCACTTTCCTCCATGGGAGTAATGTCTCAAACAGTCTACGCTTTGATCGTTCCCTGGAAGACCAGTAGTAGTTTCCGATGCACATCTGGAGGCATTCTGTAATCTGTGGACTTTAAAAGTGTTGATGAAACACAGAAATTGCATCGGGATTGTATACAACAGGCACCATGCAGGCGATTCTCCATGGGAGTAATGTCTCATACTGTCTACGCTCTTTTCGTTCCCTGGAAGACCAGTAGTAGTTTCCGAAGCCCATCTGGAGTCATTCTGTAATCTGTGGACAATCAGAGAGTTCGTTAAACACAGAAATAGCATCGGGATTGAATACAACAGACACCATGCGTGCTTTTCTCCACGGGAGTAATGTCTGAAACTGTCTACGCTTTGATCGTTCCCTGGAAGACCAGTATTAGTTTCCGATGCACATTTTTAGGCATTCTGTAATGTGTGGTCTATCAGAGTTATGATAAAACACAGAAATTGCATCGGGATTAAATACAACAGTCACCATGCGCACATTCCTCCATGGGAGTAATGTCTCAAACAGACTACGCTTTGATCGTTCACTGGAAGACCAGTAGTAGTTTCTGATGCACATCTTGAGGCATTCTGTAAACAGTGGACCTTAAAAGGGGTGATGAAACACAGAAATAGCATCGGGATTGAATACAACAGTCACCATGTGCACCTTCATCCATGGGAGTAATGTATCAAACAGTCTACGCTTTAATCGTTCCCTGGAAGACAAGTAGTAGTTTCCGATGTACATCTGGATGCATTCTGTAAGCTGTGGACCTTCAAAGTGTTGATAAAACAAAAAAGTTGCATCAGGATTCAATACAACGGTCACCATACGCACTTTCCTCCATGCGAGAAATGTCTCAAACAGTCTACGCTTTGATCGTTCACTGAAAGACCAGTAGTAGTTTCCGATTCACATCTGGATTCATTCTGTAATCTGTGGACTAGCAGAGTGTTGATGAAATACAGAAATAGCATCGGGATTGAATACAACAGTCACCATGCGCACTTTCCTGCATTGGAGTAATGTCTCAAGCAGTCTACGCTTTGATCGTTCCCTGGAATTCATTGTAATAGTTTCCGATGCACATCTGGAGGCATTCTGTAATCTGTGGACTATCAGAGTGTCGATGAAACACAGAAATTGCATCGGGATTCAAAACAACAGTCTCCATGCGCACATTCCTCCACGGGAGTAATGTCTCAAACAGCCTACGCTTTGATCGTTCTCTGGAAGACCAGTAGTAGTTTCCGATGCACATCTGGAGGCATTCTGTAATCTGTGGACCTTCAAACTTTTGATGAAACACAGAAATTGCTTAGGTATGGAATACATCAGTCACCATGCGCTCTTTCCTCCATGGGAGTAATGTCACAAACTGTCTACGCTTCGATCTTTCCCTGGTAGACCAGTAATAGTTTCCGATGCACATCTGGAGGCATTCTGTAATCTGTGCACTATCAGAGTGTTGATGAAACACAGAAATTGCATCGGGATTGAACACAACAGTCACCATGCGCAATTTCCTCCATGGGAGTAATGTCTCAAACAGTCTTAGCTTTGATCGTTCCCTGGAAGAGCAGTAGTAGTTTCCGATGCACATCTGGAGGCATTCTGTAATCTGTGGACTATCAGAGTGTCGATGAAACACAGAAATTGCATCGGGATTGAAAACAACAGTCACCATGCGCACATTCCTGCATAGGAGTAATGTCTCAAACAGTCTACGCTTAGATCGATCCCTGGAAGACCAGTAGTAGTTTCCGATGCACATCTGGAGGCATTCTGTATTCTATGGACCTTCAAACTTTTGATGAAACACAGAAATTGCTTCGGTATGGAATACATCAGTCACCATGCGCACTTTCCTCCATGGGAGTAATGTGTCAAATTGTCTACATTTTGATCGTTCATTGGAAGACCAGTAGTAGTTTCCGATGCTCATCTGGAGGCATTCTGTAATCTGTGGACCTTCAAACTTTTGATGAACCACAGAAATTGCTTCGGTAAGGAATACATCAGCCACCATGCGCACTTTCCTCAATGTGAGTAATGTCTCAATCAGTCTACGATTTGATCGTTATCTGGAAGACCAGTAGTAGTTTCTGATGCACATCTGGAGGCATTCTGTAATCTGTGGACTATCAGAGTGTTGATGAAACACAGAAATTGCATCGGGATTGAATACAATAGTCACCATGCGCACTTTCCTCCAGGGAGTAATGTCTCAAACTGTCTACGCTTTGATCTTTCCCTGGAAGACCAGTAATAGTTTTCGATGCACATCTGGAGGCATTCTGTAATCTGTGGACCTTCAAAGTGTTGATGAAACACAGATATTGCATCGGGATTGAATACAACAGTCACCATGTGCACTTTCCTCCATGTGAGTAATGTCTCAAACAGTCTACGCTTTGATCGTTCCCTGGAAGACCAGTAGTAGTTTCCGATGCAAATCTGGAGGTATTATCTAATCCGTGGACTATCTGAGTGTTGATGAAACAGAAATTGCATCGGGATAGAATACAACAGTCATCATGCGCAATTCCTCCATGGGAGTAATGTCTCAAACAGTCTACGCTTTGATGGATCCCTGGAAGACCAGTAGTAGATTCCGATTCACATCATGAGGCAATCTGTAATCTGTGGACTGTCAGAGTGTTGATGAAACACAGAAATTGCATCGGGATTGAATACAACAGTCACCATGCGCACTTTCCTTCATGGGAGTAATGTCTCATAAGATCTACGCATTGATCGTTCCCTGGAAGACCAGTAGTAGCTTCCGATGCACATCTGGAGGCATTTTGTAATCTGTGGACTATCAGAGTGTTGACGAAACGTCAAAAATTGCATCGGGAATGAATATAACAGTCACCATGCGCAATTTCCTCCATGGGAGTAATGTCTGAAACAGTCTACGCTTTGATCGCTCCCTGGAAGACCAGTAGTAGTTTCTGATGCACATCTTGAGTCATTCTGTAAACTGTGGACCTTCAAAGTGTTGATGAAACACAGAAATTGCATCGGGATTGAATACAACAGTCACCATGTGCACTTTCCTAAATGGGAGTAATGTCTCAAACAGTCTACGCTTTGATCGTTCACTGGAAGACCAGTAGAAGTTTCCGATGTACATCTGGAGGCATTCTGTAAGCTGTGGACATTCAAAGTGTTGATAAAAGACAGAAGTTGCATCGGGATTCAATACAACAGTCACCATGTGCACTTTCCTCCATGGGAGTAATGTCTCAAACAGTCTACGCTTTGATCGTTCCCTGGAAGACCAGTAGTAGTTTCCGATGCACATCTGGAGGCATTCTGTAATCTGGGGACTTTAAAAGTGTTGATGAAACACAGAAATTGCATCGGGATTGTATACAACAGGCACCATGCAGGCGATTCTCCATGGGAGTAATGTCTCATACTGTGTACGCTCTTTTCGTTCCCTGGAAGACCAGTAGTAGTTTCCGAAGCCCATCTGGAGTCATTCTGTAATCTGTGGACAATCAGAGAGTTGGTTAAACACAGAAATAGCATCGGGATTGAATACAACAGACACCATGCGTGCTTTTCTCCACGGGAGTAATGTCTGAAACTGTCTACGCTTTGATCGTTCCCTGGAAGACCAGTATTAGTTTCCGATGCACATTTTTAGGCATTCTGTAATGTGTGGACTATCAGAGTTTTGATAAAACACAGAAATTGCATCGGGATTAAATACAACAGTCACCATGCGCACATTCCTCCATGGGAGTAATGTCTCAAACAGACTACGCTTTGATCGTTCACTGGAAGACCAGTAGTAGTTTCTGATGCACATCTTGAGGCATTCTGTAAACAGTGGACCTTCAAAGGGGTGATGAAACACAGAAATAGCATCGGGATTGAATACAACAGTCACCATGTGCACCTTCATCCATGGGATTAATGTATCAAACAGTCTACGCTTTAATCGTTCCCTGGAAGACAAGTAGTAGTTTCCGATGTACATCTGGAGGCATTCTGTAAGCTGTGGACCTTCAAAGTGTTGATAAAACAAAGAAGTTGCATCGGGATTCAATACAACGGTCACCATATGCACTTTCCTCCATGCGAGAAATGTCTCAAACAGTCTACGCTTTGATCGTTCACTGGAAGACCAGTAGTAGTTTCCGATTCACATCTGGATTCATTCTGTAATCTGTGGACTAGCAGAGTGTTGATGAAATACAGAAATAGCATCGGGATTGAATACAACAGTCACCATGCGCACTTTCCTGCATTGGAGTAATGTCTCAAGCAGTCTACGCTTTGATCGTTCCCTGGAATTCATTGTAATAATTTCCGATGCACATCTGGAGGCATTCTGTAATCTGTGGACTATCAGAGTGTCGATGAAACACAGAAATTGCATCGGGATTCAAAACAACAGTCTCCATGCGCACATTCCTCCACGGGAGTAATGTCTCAAACAGTCTACGCTTTGATCGTTCTCTGGAAGACCAGTAGTAGTTTCCGATGCACATCTGGAGGCATTCTGTAATCTGTGGACCTTCAAACTTTTGATGAAAAACAGAAATTGCTTCGGTATGGAATACATCAGTCACCATGCGCTCTTTCCTCCATGGGAGTAATGTCACAAACTGTCTACGCTTCGATCTTTCCCTGGTAGACCAGTAATAGTTTCCGATGCACATCTGGAGGCATTCTGTAATCTGTGCACTATCAGAGTGTTGATGAAACACAGAAATTGCATCGGGATTGAACACAACAGTCACCATGCACAATTTCCTCCATGGGAGTAATGTCTCAAACAGTCTACGCTTTGATCGTTCCCTGGAGGTCAATGTAATAGTTTCCGATGCACATCTGGAAGCATTCTGTAATCTGTAGACTATCAGAGTATTGATGAAACACAGAAATTGCATCGGGATTGTAAACAACAATTACCATGTGAACTTTACTCCATGGGAGTAATGTCTCAAACAGTCTACGCTTTGATCGTTCACTGGAAGACCAGTAGTAGTTTCTGATGCACATCTTGAGGCATTCTGTAAACAGTGGACCCTCAAAGGGGTGATGAAACACAGAAATTGCATCGGGATTGAATACAACAGCCACCATGCGCACTTTCCTCCATGGTTGTAATGTCTCAAACTGTCTACGCTTCGATCTTTCTCTGGAAGACCAGTAATAGTTTCCGATGCACATCTGGAGGCATTCTGTATTCTGTGGACAATCAAAGTGTTGATGAAACACATATATTGCATCGGGATTGAATACAACAGTCACCATGCGCACATTCCTCCATGGGAGTAATGTCTCAAACAGTCTACGCTTTGATCGTTCCCTGGAAGACCAGTAGTAGTTTCCGATGCAAATCAGGAGGTATTATGTAATCTGTGGACTATCTGAGTGTTGATGAAACACAGAAATTGCATCGGGATTGAATACAACAGTCACCATGCGCAATTCCTCCATCGGAGTAAAGTCTGAAACAGTCTACGCTTTGATGGATCCCTGGAAGACCAGTAGTAGTTTCCGATTCTCATCTGGTGGCATTCTGTAATCTGTGGACTATCAGAGTGCTGATGAAAGACAGAAATTGCATCGGGATTGAATACAACAGTCACCATGCGAACATTCCTCCATGGGAGTATAGTCTAAAACAGCATACGCTTTGATCGTTCCCTGGAAGACCAGTAGTAGTTTCCGATGCTCATCTGGAGGCATTCTGTAATCTGTGGACCTTCATACTTTTGATGAAACACAGAAATTGCTTCGGTATGGAATACATCAGTCACCATGCGCACTTTGCTCCATGGGAGTAATGTCTCAAACTGTCTACGTTTTGATCGTTCAGTGGAAGACCAGTAGTAGTTTCCGATGCTCATCTGGAGGCATTCTGTAATCTGCGGACTTTCAAACTTTTGATGAAACACAGAAATTGCTTCGGTACTGAATACATCAGTCACCATGCGCACTTTCCTCCATGTGAGTAATGTCTTAATCAGTCTACGATTTGATCGTTCCCTGGAAGACCAGTAGTAGTTTCAGATGCACATCTGGAGGCATTCTGTAATCTGTGGACTATCGGAGTGTTGATGAAACACAGAAATTGCATCGGGATTGAATACAAATGTCACCATGCGCACTTTCCTCCATGGGAGTAATGTCTCAAACTGTCTACGCTTCGATCTTTCCCTGGAAGACCAGTAATAGTTTCCGATGCACATCTGGAGGCATTCTGTAATCTGTGGACAATCTAAGTGTTGATAAAACACAGAAATTGCATCCGGATTGAATACAACAGTCACCATGCGCACTTTCCTCCATGGGAGTAATGTCTCAAACAGTTCACGCTTTGATCGTTCCCTGGAAGACCAGTAGTAGTTTCCGATGCAAATCTGGAGGTATTATGTAATCTGTGGACTATCTGAGTGTTGATGAAACACAGAAATTGCATCGGGATTGAATACAACAGTCACCATGCGCAATTCCTCCATCGGGGTAATGTCTGAAACAGTGTACGCTTTGATGGATCCCTGGAAGACCAGTAGTAGTTTCCGATTCACATATGGAGGCATTCTGTAATCTGTGGACTATCAGAGTGTTGATGAAACACAGAAATTGCATCGGGATTGAATACAACAGTCACCATGCGAACTTTCCTCCATGGGAGTATAGTCTTAAACAGCATACGCTTTGATCGTTCCCTGGAAGACCAGTAGTAGTTTCCGATGCACATCTGGAGGCATTCTGTAATCTGTGAACAATCAAAGTGTTGATGAAACAGAGAAATTGCATCGGGATGGAATACAACAGTCACCATGCGCACTTTCCTACGTGGGAGTAATGTCTCAGACTGTCTACGCTTTGATCGTTCCCTGGAAGACCAGTAGTAGTTTCCGATGCACATCTTGAGGCATTCTGTAATCTGTGGACCTTCCAAGTGTTGATAAAACACAGAAATTGCATCGGGATGGAATACAACAGTCACCATGCGCAGTTTCCTCCGTGGGAGTAATGTCTCATTCAGTCTACGCTTTGATCGTTCCCTGGAAGACCAGTAGTAGTTTCCGATGCACATCTGGAGGCATTCTGTAATCTGTGGACCTTCAAAATGTTGATGAAACACAGAAATTGCATCGGGATTGAATACAACAGTCACCATGCGCACTTTCCTACGTGGGAGTAATGTCTCAGACTGTCTACGCTTTGATCGTTCTCTGGAAGACCAGTAGTAGTTTCCGATGCACATCTGGAGGCATTCTGTAATCTGTGGACCTTCAAACTTTTGATGAAACACAGAAATTGCTTAGGTATGGAATACATCAGTCACCATGCGCTCTTTCCTCCATGGGAGTAATGTCACAAACTGTCTACGCTTCGATCTTTCCCTGGTAGACCAGTAATAGTTTCCGATGCACATCTGGAGGCATTCTGTAATCTGTGCACTATCAGAGTGTTGATGAAACACAGAAATTGCATCGGGATTGAACACAACAGTCACCATGCGCAATTTCCTCCATGGGAGTAATGTCTCAAACAGTCTTAGCTTTGATCGTTCCCTGGAAGAGCAGTAGTAGTTTCCGATGCACATCTGGAGGCATTCTGTAATCTGTGGACTATCAGAGTGTCGATGAAACACAGAAATTGCATCGGGATTGAAAACAACAGTCACCATGCGCACATTCCTGCATAGGAGTAATGTCTCAAACAGTCTACGCTTAGATCGATCCCTGGAAGACCAGTAGTAGTTTCCGATGCACATCTGGAGGCATTCTGTATTCTATGGACCTTCAAACTTTTGATGAAACACAGAAATTGCTTCGGTATGGAATACATCAGTCACCATGCGCACTTTCCTCCATGGGAGTAATGTGTCAAATTGTCTACATTTTGATCGTTCATTGGAAGACCAGTAGTAGTTTCCGATGCTCATCTGGAGGCATTCTGTAATCTGTGGACCTTCAAACTTTTGATGAACCATAGAAATTGCTTCGGTAAGGAATACATCAGCCACCATGCGCACTTTCCTCAATGTGAGTAATGTCTCAATCAGTCTACGATTTGATCGTTATCTGGAAGACCAGTAGTAGTTTCTGATGCACATCTGGAGGCATTCTGTAATCTGTGGACTATCAGAGTGTTGATGAAACACAGAAATTACATCGGGATTGAATACAATAGTCACCATGCGCACTTTCCTCCAGGGAGTAATGTCTCAAACTGTCTACGCTTTGATCTTTCCCTGGAAGACCAGTAATAGTTTTCGATGCACATCTGGAGGCATTCTGTAATCTGTGGACCTTCAAAGTGTTGATGAAACACAGATATTGCATCGGGATTGAATACAACAGTCACCATTTGCACTTTCCTCCATGTGAGTAATGTCTCAAACAGTCTACGCTTTGATCGTTCCCTGGAAGACCAGTAGTAGTTTCCGATGCAAATCTGGAGGTATTATCTAATCCGTGGACTATCTGAGTGTTGATGAAACAGAAATTGCATCGGGATAGAATACAACAGTCATCATGCGCAATTCCTCCATGGGAGTAATGTCTCAAACAGTCTACGCTTTGATGGATCCCTGGAAGACCAGTAGTAGATTCCGATTCACATCATGAGGCAATCTGTAATCTGTGGACTGTCAGAGTGTTGATGAAACACAGAAATTGCATCGGGATTGAATACAACAGTCACCATGCGCACTTTCCTTCATGGGAGTAATGTCTCATACGATCTACGCATTGATCGTTCCCTGGAAGACCAGTAGTAGCTTCCGATGCACATCTGGAGGCATTTTGTAATCTGTGGACTATCAGAGTGTTGACGAAACGTCAAAAATTGCATCGGGAATGAATATAACAGTCACCATGCGCAATTTCCTCCATGGGAGTAATGTCTGAAACAGTCTACGCTTTGATCGCTCCCTGGAAGGCCAGTAGTAGTTTCTGATGCACATCTTGAGTCATTCTGTAAACTGTGGACCTTCAAAGTGTTGATGAAACACAGAAATTGCATCGGGATTGAATACAACAGTCACCATGTGCACTTTCCTAAATGGGAGTAATGTCTCAAACAGTCTACTCTTTGATCGTTCACTGGAAGACCAGTAGAAGTTTCCGATGTACATCTGGAGGCATTCTGTAAGCTGTGGACATTCAAAGTGTTGATAAAAGACAGAAGTTGCATCGGGATTCAATACAACAGTCACCATGTGCACTTTCCTCCATGGGAGTAATGTCTCAAACAGTCTACGCTTTGATCGTTCCCTGGAAGACCAGTAGTAGTTTCCGATGCACATCTGGAGGCATTCTGTAATCTGGGGACTTTAAAAGTGTTGATGAAACACAGAAATTGCATCGGGATTGTATACAACAGGCACCATGCAGGCGATTCTCCATGGGAGTAATGTCTTATACTGTGTACGCTCTTTTCGTTCCCTGGAAGACCAGTAGTAGTTTCCGAAGCCCATCTGGAGTCATTCTGTAATCTGTGGACAATCAGAGAGTTGGTTAAACACAGAAATAGCATCGGGATTGAATACAACAGACACCATGCGTGCTTTTCTCCACGGGAGTAATGTCTGAAACTGTCTACGCTTTGATCGTTCCCTGGAAGACCAGTATTAGTTTCCGATGCACATTTTTAGGCATTCTGTAATGTGTGGACTATCAGAGTTTTGATAAAACACAGAAATTGCATCGGGATTAAATACAACAGTCACCATGCGCACATTCCTCCATGGGAGTAATGTCTCAAACAGACTACGCTTTGATCGTTCACTGGAAGACCAGTAGTAGTTTCTGATGCACATCTTGAGGCATTCTGTAAACAGTGGACCTTCAAAGGGGTGATGAAACACAGAAATAGCATCGGGATTGAATACAACAGTCACCATGTGCACCTTCATCCATGGGAGTAATGTATCAAACAGTCTACGCTTTAATCGTTCCCTGGAAGACAAGTAGTAGTTTCCGATGTACATCTGGAGGCATTCTGTAAGCTGTGGACCTTCAAAGTGTTGATAAAACAAAGAAGTTGCATCGGGATTCAATACAACGGTCACCATATGCACTTTCCTCCATGCGAGAAATGTCTCAAACAGTCTACGCTTTGATCGTTCACTGGAAGACCAGTAGTAGTTTCCGATTCACATCTGGATTCATTCTGTAATCTGTGGACTAGCAGAGTGTTGATGAAATACAGAAATAGCATCGGGATTGAATACAACAGTCACCATGCGCACTTTCCTGCATTGGAGTAATGTCTCAAGCAGTCTACGCTTTGATCGTTCCCTGGAATTCATTGTAATAATTTCCGATGCACATCTGGAGGCATTCTGTAATCTGTGGACTATCAGAGTGTCGATGAAACACAGAAATTGCATCGGGATTCAAAACAACAGTCTCCATGCGCACATTCCTCAACGGGAGTAATGTCTCAAACAGTCTACGCTTTGATCGTTCTCTGGAAGACCAGTAGTAGTTTCCGATGCACATCTGGAGGCATTCTGTAATCTGTGGACCTTCAAACTTTTGATGAAACACAGAAATTGCTTCGGTATGGAATACATCAGTCACCATGCGCTCTTTCCTCCATGGGAGTAATGTCACAAACTGTCTACGCTTCGATCTTTCCCTGGTAGACCAGTAATAGTTTCCGATGCACATCTGGAGGCATTCTGTAATCTGTGCACTATCAGAGTGTTGATGAAACACAGAAATTGCATCGGGATTGAACACAACAATCACCATGCACAATTTCCTCCATGGGAGTAATGTCTCAAACAGTCTACGCTTTGATCGTTCCCTGGAGGTCAATGTAATAGTTTCCGATGCACATCTGGAAGCATTCTGTAATCTGTAGACTATCAGAGTATTGATGAAACACAGAAATTGCATCGGGATTGTAAACAACAATTACCATGTGAACTTTACTCCATGGGAGTAATGTCTCAAACAGTCTACGCTTTGATCGTTCACTGGAAGACCAGTAGTAGTTTCTGATGCACATCTTGAGGCATTCTGTAAACAGTGGACCCTCAAAGGGGTGATGAAACACAGAAATTGCATCGGGATTGAATACAACAGCCACCATGCGCACTTTCCTCCATGGTTGTAATGTCTCAAACTGTCTACGCTTCGATCTTTCTCTGGAAGACCAGTAATAGTTTCCGATGCACATCTGGAGGCATTCTGTATTCTGTGGACAATCAAAGTGTTGATGAAACACATATATTGCATCGGGATTGAATACAACAGTCACCATGCGCACATTCCTCCATGGGAGTAATGTCTCAAACAGTCTACGCTTTGATCGTTCCCTGGAAGACCAGTAGTAGTTTCCGATGCAAATCAGGAGGTATTATGTAATCTGTGGACTATCTGAGTGTTGATGAAACACAGAAATTGCATCGGGATTGAATACAACAGTCACCATGCGCAATTCCTCCATCGGAGTAAAGTCTGAAACAGTCTACGCTTTGATGGATCCCTGGAAGACCAGTAGTAGTTTCCGATTCACATCTGGTGGCATTCTGTAATCTGTGGACTATCAGAGTGCTGATGAAAGACAGAAATTGCATCGGGATTGAATACAACAGTCACCATGCGAACATTCCTCCATGGGAGTATAGTCTAAAACAGCATACGCTTTGATCGTTCCCTGGAAGACCAGTAGTAGTTTCCGATGCTCATCTGGAGGCATTCTGTAATCTGTGGACCTTCATACTTTTGATGAAACACAGAAATTGCTTCGGTATGGAATACATCAGTCACCATGCGCACTTTGCTCCATGGGAGTAATGTCTCAAACTGTCTACGTTTTGATCGTTCAGTGGAAGACCAGTAGTAGTTTCCGATGCTCATCTGGAGGCATTCTGTAATCTGCGGACTTTCAAACTTTTGATGAAACACAGAAATTGCTTCGGTACTGAATACATCAGTCACCATGCGCACTTTCCTCCATGTGAGTAATGTCTTAATCAGTCTACGATTTGATCGTTCCCTGGAAGACCAGTAGTAGTTTCAGATGCACATCTGGAGGCATTCTGTAATCTGTGGACTATCGGAGTGTTGATGAAACACAGAAATTGCATCGGGATTGAATACAAATGTCACCATGCGCACTTTCCCCCATGGGAGTAATGTCTCAAACTGTCTACGCTTCGATCTTTCCCTGGAAGACCAGTAATAGTTTCCGATGCACATCTGGAGGCATTCTGTAATCTGTGGACAATCTAAGTGTTGATAAAACACAGAAATTGCATCCGGATTGAATACAACAGTCACCATGCGCACTTTCCTCCATGGGAGTAATGTCTCAAACAGTTCACGCTTTGATCGTTCCCTGGAAGACCAGTAGTAGTTTCCGATGCAAATCTGGAGGTATTATGTAATCTGTGGACTATCTGAGTGTTGATGAAACACAGAAATTGCATCGGGATTGAATACAACAGTCACCATGCGCAATTCCTCCATCGGGGTAATGTCTGAAACAGTGTACGCTTTGATGGATCCCTGGAAGACCAGTAGTAGTTTCCGATTCACATATGGAGGCATTCTGTAATCTGTGGACTATCAGAGTGTTGATGAAACACAGAAATTGCATCGGGATTGAATACAACAGTCACCATGCGAACTTTCCTCCATGGGAGTATAGTCTTAAACAGCATACGCTTTGATCGTTCCCTGGAAGACCAGTAGTAGTTTCCGATGCACATCTGGAGGCATTCTGTAATCTGTGAACAATCAAAGTGTTGATGAAACAGAGAAATTGCATCGGGATGGAATACAACAGTCACCATGCGCACTTTCCTACGTGGGAGTAATGTCTCAGACTGTCTACGCTTTGATCGTTCCCTGGAAGACCAGTAGTAGTTTCCGATGCACATCTTGAGGCATTCTGTAATCTGTGGACCTTCCAAGTGTTGATAAAACACAGAAATTGCATCGGGATGGAATACAACAGTCACCATGCGCAGTTTCCTCCGTGGGAGTAATGTCTCATTCAGTCTACGCTTTGATCGTTCCCTGGAAGACCAGTAGTAGTTTCCGATGCACATCTGGAGGCATTCTGTAATCTGTGGACCTTCAAAATGTTGATGAAACACAGAAATTGCATCGGGATTGAATACAACAGTCACCATGCGCACTATCCTCCATGTGAGTAATGTCTCAAACAGTCTACGCCTTGATCGTTCCCTGGAAGACCAGTAGTAGTTTCCGATGCCCATCTGGAGGCATTCTGTAATCTGTGGACTATCAGAGTCTTGATGAAACACAGAAATTGCATCGGGATTGAATACAACAGTCACCATGCGCACTTTCCTCAATGGGAGTAATGTCTCAAAAAGTCTACGCTTTGATGGTTCCCAGGAAGACCAGTAGTAGCTTCCGATGCACATCTGGAGGCATTCTGTAAACTGTGGACTATCAGAGTGTTGATGAAACACTGATATTGCATTGGGGTTGAATACAACAGTCACCATGCGCACTTTCCTCCATGGTTGTAATGTCTAAAACAGTTTACGCTTTGATCGTTCCTTGGAAGACCAGTAGTAGTGTCCGATGCACATCTAGAGGCATTCTGTAATCTGTGCACTATCAGAGTCTTGATGACACACAGAAATTGCATCGGGATTGAATACAACAGTCACCATGCGCACTTTCCTCCATTTGTGTAATGTCTCAAACAGTTTACGCTTTGATCGTTTTCTGGAAGACGGGTAGTAGTTTCCGATGCACATCTGGAGGCATTCTGTAATCTGTGGACTATCAGAGTGTTGATGAAACACAGAAATTGCATGGGAATTGAATACTACAGTCACCATGACCACTATCCTCCGTGGGAGAAATGTCGCAAACAGTCTACTCTTTGATCGTTCCCTGGAAGACCAGTAGTAGTTCCGATGCACATCTGGAGGCATTCTGTAATCTGTGGACCTTCAAAGCGTTGATGAAACACAGAAATTCCATCGGGATTGAATACAACACTCACCATGCCCACTTTCCTCCAAATGAGTAATGTCACAAACAGTCTACGTTTTGATCGTTCCCTGGAATACCAGTAGTGGTTTCCGATGCACATCTTCTGACATTCTGTATTGTGTGGACTATCAGAGAGTTCATGAAACACAGAAATAGCATCAGGATTGAATACAACATTCACCATGCGCACTTTCCTCCATGGGAGGAATGTCTCAACAGTTTACGCTTTGATCGTTCCCTGGAAGACCAGTAGTAGTTTCCGATGCACATCCGGAGGCATTCTGTAATCTGTGGACTATCAGATTGTTGATGAAACACAGAAAATGCATCGGGATACAATACAACAGTCACCATGCGCACTTTCCTCCGTGGGAGTAATGTCTCAGACTGTCTACGCTTTGATCGTTCCCTGGAAGACCAGTAGTAGTTTCCGATGCACATCTGGAGGCATTCAGTAATCTGTGGACTATCAGAGTGTTGATGAAACAAGGAAATTGCATCGGGATTGAATACAACAGTCACCATGCGCACTTTCCTCCATAGGAGTAATGTCTCAAACAGTTTACGCTTTATCGTTCCCTGGAAGACCAGTAGTAGTTTCCGATGCACATCTTCTGACATTCTGTAATGTGTGGACTATCAGAGTGTTGATGAAACACAGAAATTGCATGGGGATTGAATACAACATTCACCATGCGCACTTTCCTCCATGGGAGTAATGTCTCAAACAGTCTACGCTTTGATCGTCCATTGCAAGACCAGTAGTAGTTTCCGATGCACATCTGGATTCATTCTGTAATCTGTGGACCTTCAAAGTGTTGATGCAACACAGAAATTGCATCGGGATTGAATACAACAGTCACCATGCCCACTTTCCTCCATGGGAGTAATGGCTCAAATAGTCTACGCTTTGATGGTTCCCAGGAAGACCAGTAGTAGTTTCCGGTGCAAATCTGTAGGTATTCTGTAATCTGTGGACTATCTGAGTGTTGATGAAACACAGAAATTGCGTCGGGATTGAATACAACAGTCACCATGCGCAATTCCTCCATGGGAGTAATGTCTCAAACAGTCTACGCTTTGATGGTTCCCTGAGAGACCAGTAGTAGTTTCCGATTCACATCTGGCGGCATTCTGTAATCTGTGGAATATCAGAGTGTTGATGAAACACAGAAAATGGATCGGGATTCAATACAACAGTCACCATGCGCACTTTCCTCCATGGGAGTATTGTCTAACACAGTATACGCTTTGATCGTTCCCTCGAAGACCAGTAGTAGTTTCCGATGCACATCTGGAGGCATTCTGTAATCTGTGGACCTTCAAAGAATTGATGAAACACAGAAATTGCATCGGGATGGAATACAACAGTCACCATGAGCACTTTCCTCCGTGGGACTAATGTCTCAAACTGTCTACGTTTTGATCGATCCCTGGAAGACCAGTAGTAGTTTCCGATGCACATCTGGAGGCATTCTGTAATCTGTGCACTATGAGAGTCTTGATGAAACACAGAAATTGCATCGCGATTGAATACAACAGTCACCATGCCCACTTTCCTCCATGGGAGTAATGTCGCAAACAGTCTACGGTTGATCGTTCTCTGGAAGACCAGTAGTACTTTCCGATTCACATCTGGAGGCATTCTGTAATCCGTGGACTATCAGAGTGTTGATGAAACACAGAAATTGCATAGGGATTCAATACAACAGTCACCATGCGCACTTTCCTCCATGGGAGTATTGTCTAAAACAGTATACGCTTTGATCGTTCCCTGGAAGTCCAGTAGTAGTTTCCGATGCACATCTGGAGGCATTCTGTAATCTGTGGACCTTCAAAGTGTTGATGAAACACAGAAATAGCATCGGGATTGAATACAACAGTCACCATGCGCACTATCCTCCATGTGAGTAATGTCACAAACAGTCTACGCTTTGATCGTTCCCTGGAAGACCAGTAGTAGTTTCCGATGCACATCTGGAGGCATTCTGTAATCTGTGGACTATCAGAGTGTTAATGAAACACATATATTGCATTGGGATTGAATACAACAGTCACCATGCGCACTTTCCTACATGGATGTAATGTCTAAAACATTTTACGCTTTGATCGTTCCCTGGAAGACCAGTAGTAGTTTCCGATGCACATCTTGAGCATTCTGTAATCTGTGGACTATGGGAGTCTTGATGAAACACAGAAATTGCATCGGGATTGAATACAACATTCACCATGCGCACTTTCCTCCATGGGTGTAATGTCTCAAACAGTTTACGCTTTGATCGTTCCCTGGAAGACCAGTAGTAGTTTCCGATGCACATCTGGAGGCATACTGTAATCTGTGGACTATCAGAGTGTTGATGAAACACAGAAATTGCATCGGAATTGAATACTACAGTCACCATGACCACTTTCCTCCGTGGGAGTAATGTCGCAAACAGTCTACTCTTTGATCGTTCCCTGGAAGACCAGTAGTAGTTCCGATGCACATCTGGATTCATTCTGTAATCCGTGAACCTTCAAAGTGTTGATGAAACACAGAAATTGCATCGGGATTGAATACAACAGTCACCATGCGCACTTTCCTCCATATGAGTAATGTCACAAACAGTCTACGTTTTGATCGTTCCCTGGAAGACCAGTAGTAGTTTCCGATGCACATCTGGCGGCATTCTGTAATCTGTGGACTATCAGAGTGTTGATGAAACAAGGAAATTGCATCGGGATTGAATACAACAGTCACCAAGGCGCTCTTTCCTCCATAGGAGTAATGTCTCAAACAGTTTACGCTTTGATCGTTCTCTGGAAGACCAGTAGTAGTTTCCGATGCACATCTTCTGACATTCTGTAATGTGTGGACTATCAGAGTGTTGATGAAACACAGAAATTGCATGGGGATTGAATACAACAGTCACCATGCGCACTTTCCTCCATGGGAGTAATGTCACAAACAGTCTACGTTTGATCGTTCCCTGGAAGACCAGTAGTAGTTTCCAGTCCAAATCAGGAGGTATTCTGTAATCTGTGGACTATCTGAGTGTTGATGAAACACAGAAATTGCATCGGGATTGAATACAACAGTCACCATGCGCAATTCCTCCATGGGAGTAATGTCTCAAACAGTCTACGCTTTGATGGTTCCCTGGAAGACCAGTAGTAGTTTCCGATTCACATCTGGAGGCATTCTGTAATCTGTGGACTATCAGAGTGTTGATGAAACACAGAAAATGCATCGGGATTCAATACAACAGTCACCATGCGCACTTTCCTCCATGGGAGTATTGTCTAACACAGTATACGCTTTGATCGTTCAATCCAAGACCAGTAGTAGTTTCCGATGCACATCTGGAGGCATTCTGTAATCTGTGGACCTTCAAAGTGTTGATGAAACACAGAAATTGCATCGGGATGGAATACAACAGTCACCATGCGCACTTTCCTCCGTGGGACTAATGTCTCAAACTGTCTAAGCTCTGATCGTTCCCCGGAAGACCAGTAGTAGTTTCCGATGCACATCTTCTGACATTCTGTAATGTGTGGACTATCAGAGTGTTGATGAAACACAGAAATTGCATGGGGATTGAATAAAACAGTCACCATGCGCACTTTCCTCCATGGGAGTAATGTCTCAAACAGTCTACGCTTTGATCGTCCATTGCAAGACCAGTAGTAGTTTCCGATGCACATCTGGAGGCATTCTGTAATCTGTGGACCTTCAAAGTGTTGATGAAACACAGAAATTGCATCCGTATGGAATACAATAGTCACCATGCGCACTTTCCTCCGTGGGAGTAATGTCTCAAACTGTCTACGCTTTGATCGTTCCCTGGATGACCAGTAGTAGTTTCCGATGCACATCTTGAGGCATTCTGTAATTTGTGGACCTTCAAAGTGTAGATGAAACACAGAAATTGCATCGGGATAGAATACAACAGTCACCATGCGCAATTTCCTCCGTGGGAGTAATGTCTCAAACAGTCTACGTTATGATAGTTCCCTGGAATACCAGTATTAGATTCCGATGCACATCTGGAGACATTCTGTAATCTGTTGACCTTCAAAGTGTTGATGAAACACAGAAATTGCATCGGGATTGAATACAACAGTCACCATGCGCACTTTCCTCCATGGGAGTAATGTCTCAAACTGTCTACGTTTTGATCGATCCCTGGAAGACCAGTAGTAGTTTCCGATGCACATCTGGAGGCATTCTGTAATCTGTGCACTATGAGAATCTTGATGAAACACAGAAATTGCATCGCGATTAAATACAACAGTCAACAAGCCCACTTTCCTCCATGGGAGTAATGTCGCAAACAGTCTACGGTTGATCGTTCCCTGGAAGATCAGTAGTAGTTTCCGATGCACATCTGGAGACATTCTGTAATCTGTGGACTATCTGAGTGTTGATGAAACACAGAAATTGCATCGGGATTGAATACAACAGTCACCATGCGCAATTCCTCCATGGGAGTAATGTCTCAACCAGTCTACGCTTTGATGGTCCCTGGAAGACCACTAGTAGTTTCCGACTCACATCTGGAGGCATTCTGTAATCCGTGGACTATCAGAGTGTTGATGAAACACAGAAATTGCATCGGGATTCAATACAACAGTCACCATGCGCACTTTCCTCCATGGGAGTATTGTCTAAAACAGTATACGCTTTGATCGTTCCCTGGAAAACCAGTAGTAGTTTCCGATGCACATCTGGAGGCATTCTGTAATCTGTGGACTATCAGAGTGTTAATGAAACACATATATTGCATTGGGATTGAATACAACTGTCACCATGCGCACTTTCCTCCATGGATGTAATGTCTCAAACAGTTTACGCTTTGATCGTTCCCTGGAAGACCAGTAGTAGTTTCCGATGCACATCTGGAGGCATTCTGTAATCTGTGGACTATGAGAGTCTTGATGAAACACAGAAATTGCATCGGGATTGAATACAACAGTCACCATGCGCACTTTCCTCCATGGGTGTAATGTCTCAAACAGTTTACGCTTTGATCGTTCCCTGGAAGACCAGTAGTAGTTTCCGATGCACATCTGGAGGCATTCTATAATCTGTGGACTATCAGAGTGTTGATGAAACAGAGAAATTGCATCGGAATTGAATACTACAGTCACCATGACCACTTTCCTCCGTGGGAGTAATGTCGCAAACAGTCTACTCTTTGATCGTTCCCTGGAAGACCAGTAGTAGTTTCCGATGCACATCTGGATTCATTCTGTAATCTGTGAACCTTCAAAGTGTTGAAGAAACACAGAAATTGCATCGGGATTGAATACAACAGTCACCATGCGCACTTTCCTCCATATGAGTAATGTCACAAACAGTCTACGTTTTGATCGATCCCTGGAAGACCAGTAGTAGTTTCCGATGCACATCTGGCGGCATTCTGTAATCTGTGGACTATCAGAGTGTTGATAAAACAAGGAAATTGCATCGGGATTGAATACAACAGTCATTAAGGCTCACTTTCCTCCATAGGAGTAATGTCTCAAACAGTTCACGCTTTGATCGTTCTCTGGAAGCCCAGTAGTGGTTTCCGATGCACATCTTCTGACATTCTGTAATGTGTGGACTATCAGAGTGTTGATGAAACACAGAAATTGCATCAGTATTGAATACAACAGTCACCATGCGCACTTTCCACCATGGGAGTAATGTCTCAAACAGTTTACGCTTTGATCGTTCCCTGGAACCAGTAGTAGTTTCCGACGCACATCTTCTGACATTCTGTAATGTGTGGACTATCAGAGTGTTGATGAAACACAGAAATTGCATCGGGATTGAATACATCAGTCACCACGCGCACTTTCCTCCATGGGAGTAATGTCTCAAACAGTCTACGCTTTGATCGTTCAATGCAAGACCAGTAGTAGTTCCGATGCACATCTGGAGGCATTCTGTAATCTGTGGACCTTCAAAGTGTTGATGAAACACAGAAATTGCATCGGGATTGAATACAACAGTCACCATGACCACTTTCCTCCATGGGAGTAGTGTCACAAACAGTCTACGTTTGATCGTTCCCTGGAAGACCAGTAGTAGTTTCCAGTGCAAATCTGGAGGTATTCTGTAATCTGTGGACTATCTGAGTGTTGATGAAACACAGAAATTGCATCGGGATTGAATACAACAGTCACCATGCGCAATTCCTCCATGGGAGTAATGTCTCAAACAGTCTACGCTTTGGTGGTTCCCTGGAAGACCAGTAGTAGTTTCCGATTCACATCTGGAGGCATTCTGTAATCTGTGGACTATCAGAGTGTTGATGAAACACAGAAAATGCATCGGGATTCAATACAACTGTCACCATGCGCACTTTCCTCCATGGGAGTATTGTCTAACACAGTATACGCTTTGATCGTTCCCTCGAAGACCAGTAGTAGTTTCCGATGCACATCTGGAGGCATTCTGTAATCTGTGGACCTTCAAAGTGTTGATGAAACACAGAAATTGCATCGGGATGGAATACAACAGTCACCATGCGCACTTTCCTCCGTGGGACTAATGTCTCAAACTGTCTACGCTCTGATCGTTCCCTGGAAAACCAGTAGTAGTTTCCGATGCACATCTGGAGGCATTCTGTAATCTGTGGGAGTTCAAAGTATTTATGAAACACAGAAATTGCATCGGGATGGAATACAACAGTCACCATGCGCACTTTCCTCCGTGGGAGTAATGTCACAATCAGTCTACGCTTTGATCGTTCCCTGGAAGACCAGTCGTTGTTTCCGATGCACATCTGGAAGCATTCTGTAATCTGTGGACCTTCAAAGTGTTGATGAAACACAGAAATTGCATCGGGTTTGAATACAACAGTCACCATGCGCACTATCCTCCATGTGAGTAATGTCTCAAACAGTCTACGCTTTGATCGTTCCCTGGAAGACCAGTAGTAGTTTCCGATGCACATCTGGAGGCGTTCTGTAATCTGTGGACTATCAGAGTGTTGATGAAACACAGAAATTGCATCGGGATTGAATACTACAGTCACCATGCCCACTTTCCTCAATGGGAGTAATGTCTCAAACTGTTTACGCTTTGATCGTTCCCTGGAAGACCAGTAGTAGTTTCCGATGCACATCTGGAGGCATTCTGTAATCTGTGGATCTTCAAAGTGTCGATGAAACACAGAAATTGCATTGGGATTGAATACAACAGTCACCATGCGCACTTCCCTCCATATAAGTAATCTCACAAACAGTCTACGTTATGATAGTTTCCTGGAATACCAGTAGTAGTTTCCGATGCACATCTGGAGGCATTCTGTAATCTGTGGACCTTCGAAGTGTTGATGAAACACAGAAAATGCATCGGGATTGAATACAACAGTCACCATGCGCACTTTCCTCCGTGGGAGTAATGTCTCAAACTGTCTACGCTTTGATCGTTCCCTGGAAGACCAGTAGTAGTTTCCGATGCACATCTTGAGGCATTCTGTAATTTGTGGACCTTCAAAGTGTTGATGAAACACAGAAATTGCATCGGGATGGAATACAACAGTCACCATGCGCAGTTTCCTCCGTGGGAGTAATGTCTCAAACAGTCTACGTTATGATAGTTAACTGGAATACCAGTAGTGGTTTCCAAAGCACATCTGGAGACATTCCGTAATCTGTTCACCTTCAAAGTGTTGATGAAACACAGAAATTGCATCGGGATTGAATACAACAGTCTTCATGCGCACTTTTCTCCGTGGGAGTAATGTCTCAAACTGTCTACGCTTTGATCGATCCCTGGAAGACCAGTAGTAGTTTCCGATGCACATCTGGAGGCATTCTGTAATCTGTGGACTATGAGAGTCTTGATGAAACACAGAAATTGCATCGGGATTGAATACAACAGTCACCATGCCCACTTTCCTCCATGGGAGTAATGTCGCAAACAGTCTACGTTTGATCGTTCCCTGGAAGACCAGTAGTAGTTTCCGATGCACATCTGGAGGCATTCTGTAATCTGTGGACTATCTGAGTGTTGATGAAACACAGAAATTGCATCGGGATTGAATATAACAGTCACCATGCGCAATTACTCCATGGGAGTAATGTCCCAAACAGTTTACGCTTTGATCGTTCCATGGAAGACCAGTAGTAGTTTCCGATGCACATCTGGAGGCATTCTGTAATCTGTGGACTATGAGAGACTTGATGAAACACAGAAATTGCATAGGGATTGAATACAACAGTCACCATGTGCACTTGCCTCCATGGGTGTAATGTCTCAAACAGTTTACGCTTTGATCGTTCCCTGGAAGACCAGTAGTAGTTTCCGACAAACATCTGGGGGCATTCTATAATGTGTGGACTATCAGAGTGTTGATGAAACACAGAAATTGCATCAGGATTGATTACAACAGTCACCATGCCCACTTTCCTCCATGGGAGTAATGTCTCAAACAGTCTACAGTTTGATCGTTCCCTACAAGACCAGTTGTAGTTTCCGGTGCAAATCTGGAGGTATTCTGTAATCTGTGGACTATCTGAGTGTTGATGAAACACAGAAATTGCATCGGGATTGAATACAACAGTCACCATGAGCAATTCCTCCATGGGAGTAATGTCTCAAACAGTCTACGCTTTGATGGTTCCCTGGAAGACCAGTAGTAGTTTCCGATTCACATCTGGAGGCATTCTGTAATCTGTGGACTATCAGAGTGTTTATGAAACACAGAAATTGCATCGGAATTGAATACTACAGTCACCATGACCACTTTCCTCCGTGGGAGTAATGTCGCAAACAGTCTACTCTTTGATCATTCCCTGGAAGACCAGTAGTAGTTCCGATTCACATCTGGATTCATTCTGTAATCTGTGAGCCTTCAAAGTGTTGATGAAACACAGAAATTGCATCAGGATTGAATACAACAGTCACCATGCGCACTTTCCACCATAAGAGTAATGTCTCAAACAGTTTACGCTTTGATCGTTCCCTGGAACCAGTAGTAGTCTCCGATGCACATCTTCTGACATTCTGTAATGTGTGGACTATCAGAGTGTTGATGAAACACAGAAATTGCATCGGGATTGAATACAACAGTCACCACGCGCACTTTCCTCCATGGGAGTAATGTCTCAAACAGTCTACGCTTTGATCGTTCAATGCAAGACCAGTAGTAGATTCCGATGCACATCTGGAGGCATTCTGTAATCCGTGGACCTTCAAAGTGTTGATGAAACACAGAAATTGCATCGGGATTGAATACAACAGTCACCATGACCACTTTCCTCCATGGGAGTAATGTCACAAACAGTCTACGTTTGATCGTTCCCTGGAAGACCAGTAGTAGTTTCCAGTGCAAATCTGGAGGTATTCTGTAATCTGTGGACTATCTGAGTGTTGATGAAACACAGAAATTGCATCGGGATTGAATACAACAGTCACCATGCGCAATTCCTCCATGGGAGTAATGTCTCAAACAGTCTACGCTTTGGTGGTTCCCTGGAAGACCAGTAGTAGTTTCCGATTCACATCTGGAGGCATTCTGTAATCTGTGGACTATCAGAGTGTTGATGAAACACAGAAAATGCATCGGGATTCAATACAACAGTCACCATGCGCACTTTCCTCCATGGGAGTATTGTCTAACACAGTATACGCTTTGATCGTTCCCTCGAAGACCAGTAGTAGTTTCCGATGCACATCTGGAGGCATTCTGTAATCTGTGGACCTTCAAAGTGTTGATGAAACACAGAAATTGCATCGGGATGGAATACAACAGTCACCATGTGCACTTTCCTCCGTGGGACTAATGTCTCAAACTGTCTACGCTCTGATCGTTCCCTGGAAGACCAGTAGTAGTTTCCGATGCACATCTGGAGGCATTCTGTAATCTGTGGGAGTTCAAAGTATTTATGAAACACAGAAATTGCATCGGGATGGAATACAACAGTCACCATGCGCACTTTCCTCCGTGGAGTAATGTCACAAACAGTCTACGCTTTGATCGTTCCCTGGAAGACCAGTCGTAGTTTCCGATGCACATCTGGAAGCATTCTGTAATCTGTGGACCTTCAAAGTGTTGATGAAACACAGAAATTGCATCGGGTTTGAATACAACAGTCACCATGCGCACTATCCTCCATGAGAGTAATGTCTCAAACAGTCAACGCTTTGATCGTTCCCTGGAAGACCAGTAGTAGTTTCCGATGCACATCTGGAGGCGTTCTGTAACCTGTGGACTATCAGAGTGATGATGAAACACAGATATTGCACCGGGATTGAATACTACAGTCACCATGCCCAGTTTCCTCCATGGGCGTAATGTCGCACACAGTCTACGATTTGATCGTTCCCTGGAAGACCAGTAGTAGTTTCCGATGCACATCTGGAGGCATTCTGTAATCTGTGGATCTTCAAAGTGTCGATGAAACACAGAAATTGCATCGGGATTGAATACAACAGTCACCATGCGCACTTTCCTCCATATGAGTAATCTCACAAACAGTCTACGTTATGATAGTTTCCTGGAATACCAGTAGTAGTTTCCGATGCACATCTGGAGGCGTTCTGTAATCTGTGGACTATCAGAGTGTTGATGAAACACAGAAAATGCATCGGGATTCAATACAACAGTCACCATGCGCACTTTTCTCCGTGGGAGTAATGTCTCAAACTGTCTACGCTTTGATCGATCCCTGGAAGACCAGTAGTAGTTTCCGATGCACATCTGGAGGCATTCTGTAATCTGTGGACTATGAGAGTCTTGATGAAACACAGAAATTGCATCGGGATTGAATACAACAGTCACCATGCCCACTTTCCTCCATGGGAGTAATGTCGCAAACAGTCTACGTTTGATCGTTCCCTGGAAGACCAGTAGTAGTTTCCGATGCACATCTGGAGGCATTCTGTAATCTGTGGACTATCTGAGTGTTGATGAAACACAGAAATTGCATCGGGATTGAATATAACAGTCACCATGCGCAATTACTCCATGGGAGTAATGTCTCAAACAGTTTACGCTTTGATCGTTCCATGGAAGACCAGTAGTAGTTTCCGATGCACATCTGGAGACGTTCTGTAATCTGTGGACTATCAGAGTGTTGATGAAACACAGAAATTGCACCGGGATTGAATACTACAGTCACCATGCCCAGTTTCCTCCATGGGCGTAATGTCGCACACAGTCTACGATTTGATCGTTCCCTGGAAGACCAGTAGTAGTTTCCGATGCACATCTGGAGGCATTCTGTAATCTGTGGATCTTCAAAGTGTCGATGAAACACAGAAATTGCATCGGGATTGAATACAACAGTCACCATGCGCACTTTCCTCCATATGAGTAATCTCACAAACAGTCTACGTTATGATAGTTTCCTGGAATACCAGTAGTAGTTTCCGATGCACATCTGGAGGCGTTCTGTAATCTGTGGACTATCAGAGTGTTGATGAAACACAGAAAATGCATCGGGATTCAATACAACAGTCACCATGCGCACTTTTCTCCGTGGGAGTAATGTCTGAAACTGTCTACGCTTTGATCGATCCCTGGAAGACCAGTAGTAGTTTCCGATGCACATCTGGAGGCATTCTGTAATCTGTGGACTATGAGAGTCTTGATGAAACACAGAAATTGCATCGGGATTGAATACAACAGTCACCATGCCCACTTTCCTCCATGGGAGTAATGTCGCAAACAGTCTACGTTTGATCGTTCCCTGGAAGACCAGTAGTAGTTTCCGATGCACATCTGGAGGCATTCTGTAATCTGTGGACTATCTGAGTGTTGATGAAACACAGAAATTGCATCGGGATTGAATATAACAGTCACCATGCGCAATAACTCCATGGGAGTAATGTCTCAAACAGTTTACGCTTTGATCGTTCCATGGAAGACCAGTAGTAGTTTCCGATGCACATCTGGAGGCGTTCTGTAATCTGTGGACTATCAGAGTGTTGGTGAAACACAGAAATTGCACCGGGATTGAATACTACAGTCACCATGCGCACTTTTCTCCATGGGAGTAATGTCTCAAACTGTTTACGCTTTGATCGTTCCCTGGAAGACCAGTAGTAGTTTCCGATGCACATCTGGAGTCGTTCTGTAATCTGTGGACTATCAGAGTGTTGATGAAACACAGAAATTGCACCGGGATTGAATACTACAGTCACCATGCCCAGTTTCCTCCATGGGCGTAATGTCGCACACAGTCTACGATTTGATCGTTCCCTGGAAGACCAGTAGTAGTTTCCGATGCACATCTGGAGGCATTCTGTAATCTGTGGATCTTCAAAGTGTCGATGAAACACAGAAATTGCATCGGGATTGAATACAACAGTCACCATGTGCACTTTCCTCCATATGAGTAATCTCACAAACTGGCTACGTTATGATAGTTTCCTGGAATACCAGTAGTAGTTTCCGATGCACATCTGGAGGCGTTCTGTAATCTGTGGACTATCAGAGTGTTGATGAAACACAGAAAATGCATCGGGATTCAATACAACAGTCACCATGCGCACTTTTCTCCGTGGGAGTAATGTCTCAAACTGTCTACGCTTTGATCGATCCCTGGAAGACCAGTAGTAGTTTCCGATGCACATCTGGAGGCATTCTGTAATCTGTGGACTATGAGAGTCTTGATGAAACACAGAAATTGCATCGGGATTGAATACAACAGTCACCATGCCCACTTTCCTCCATGGGAGTAATGTCGCAAACAGTCTACGTTTGATCGTTCCCTGGAAGACCAGTAGTAGTTTCCGATGCACATCTGGAGGCATTCTGTAATCTGTGGACTATCTGAGTGTTGATGAAACACAGAAATTGCATCGGGATTGAATATAACAGTCACCATGCGCAATTACTCCATGGGAGTAATGTCTCAAACAGTTTACGCTTTGATCGTTCCATGGAAGACCAGTAGTAGTTTCCGATGCACATCTGGAGCTATTCTGTAATCTGTGGACTATGAGAGACTTGACGAAACACAGAAATTGCATCGGGATTAAATACAACTGTCACCATGTGCACTTGCCTCCATGGGTGTAATGTCTCAAACAGTTTATGCTTTGATCGTTCCCTGGAAGACCAGTAGTAGTTTCCGACAAACATCTGGGGGCATTCTATAATGTGTGGACTATCAGAGTGTTGATGAAACACAGAAATTGCATCAGGATTGATTACAACAGTCACCATGCGCACTTTCCTCCATGGGAGTAATGTCTCAAACAGTCTACAGTTTGATCGTTCCCTGCAAGACCAGTAGTAGTTTCCGATGCACATCTGGAGGCATTCTGTAATCTGTGGACCTTCAAAGTGTTGATGAAACACAGAAATTGCATCGGGATTGAATACAACAGTCACCATGCCCACTTTCCTCCATGGGAGTAATGTCACAAACAATCTACGTTTGATCGTTCCCTGGAAGACCAGTAGTAGTTTCCGGTGCAAATCTGGAGGTATTCTGTAATCTGTGGACTATCTGAGTGTTGATGAAACACAGAAATTGCATCGGGATTGAATACAACAGTCACCATGAGCAATTCCTCCATGGGAGTAATGTCTCAAACAGTCTACGCTTTGATGGTTCCCTGGAAGACCAGTAGTAGTTTCCGATTCACATCTGGAGGCATTCTGTAATCTGTGGACTATCAGAGTGTTGATGAAACATAGAAAATGCATCGGGATTCAATACAACAGTCACCATGCGCACTTTCCTCCATGGGAGTGTTGTCTAACACAGTATACGCTTTGATCGTTCCCTCGAAGACCAGTAGTAGTTTCCGATGCACATCTGGAGGCATTCTGTAATCTGTGGACCTTCAAAGTGTTGATGAAACACAAAAATTGCATCGAGATGGAATACAACAGTCACCATGCGCACTTTCCTCCAGGGGACTAATGTCTGAAACTGTCTACGCTTTGATCGTTCCCTAGAAGACCAGTAGTAGTTTCCGATTCACATCTGGAGGCATTCTGTAATCTGTGGACCTTCAAAGTATTTATGAAACACAGAAATTGCATCGGGATGTAATACAACAGTCAACATGCGCACTTTCCTCCGTGGGAGTAATGTCACAAACAGTCTACGCTTTGATCGTTCCCTGGAAGACCAGTAGTAGTTTCCGATGCACATCTGGAGGCATTCTGTAATCTGTTGACCTTCAAAGTGTTGATGAAACACAGAAATTGCATCGGGATTGAATACAACAGTCACCATGCGCACTATCCTCCATGTGAGTAATGTCTCAAACAGTCTACGCTTTGATCGTTCCCTAGAAGACCAGTAGTAGTTTCCGATGCACATCTGGAGGCGTTCTGTAATCTGTGGACTATCAGAGTGTTGATGAAACACAGAAATTGCAACGGGATTGAATACTACAGTCACCATGCCCACTTTCCTCCATGGGAGTAATGTCTCAAACAGTTTACGCTTTGATCGTTCCCTGGAAGACCAGTAGTAGTTTCCGATGCACATCTGGAGGCGTTCTGTAATCTGTGGACTATCAGAATGTTGATGAGACACAGAAATTGCATCGGATTGAATACTACAGTCACCATGCCCAGTTTCCTCCATGGGAGTAATGTCGCACACAGTCTACGATTTGATCGTTCTCTGGAAGACCAGTAGTAGATTCCGATGCACATCTGGAGGCATTCTGTAATCTGTGGATCTTCAAAGGGTTGATGAAACACAGAAATTGAATCGGGATTGAATACAACAGTCACCATGCGCACTTTCCTCCATATGAGTAATCTCACAAACAGTCTACGTTATGATAGTTCCCTGGAATACCAGTAGTAGTTTCCGATGCACATCTGGAGGCATTCTGTAATCTGTGGACCTTCAAAGTGTTGATGAAACACAGAAATTGCATCGGGATGGAATACAACAGTCACCATGCGCACTTTCCTCCGTGGGACTAACGTCTCAAACTGTCTACGCTCTGATCGTTCCCTGGAAGACCAGTAGTAGTTTCCGATGCACATCTGGAGGCATTCTGTAATCTGTGGGAGTTCAAAGTATTTATGAAACACAGAAATTGCATCGGGATGGAATACAACAGTCACCATGCGCACTTTCCTCCGTGGGAGTAATGTCACAATCAGTCTACGCTTTGATCGTTCCCTGGAAGACCAGTCGTTGTTTCCGATGCACATCTGGAAGCATTCTGTAATCTGTGGACCTTCAAAGTGTTGACGAAACACAGAAATTGCATCGGGTTTGAATACAACAGTCACCATGCGCACTATCCTCCATGTGAGTAATGTCTCAAACAGTCTACGCTTTGATCGTTCCCTGGAAGACCAGTAGTAGTTTCCGATGCACATCTGGAGGCGTTCTGTAATCTGTGGACTATCAGAGTGTTGATGAAACACAGAAATTGCATCGGGATTGAATACTACAGTCACCATGCCCACTTTCCTCCATGGGAGTAATGTCTCAAACTGTTTACGCTTTGATCGTTCCCTGGAAGACCAGTAGTAGTTTCCGATGCACATCTGGAGGCGTTCTGTAATCTGTGGACTATCAGAGTGTTGATGAAACACAGAAATTGCACCGGGATTGAATACTACAGTCACCATGCCCAGTTTCCTCCATGGGCGTAATGTCGCACACAGTCTACGATTTGATCGTTCCCTGGAAGACCAGTAGTAGTTTCCGATGCACATCTGGAGGCATTCTGTAATCTGTGGATCTTCAAAGTGTCGATGAAACACAGAAATTGCATCGGGATTGAATGCAACAGTCACCATGCGCACTTCCCTCCATATGAGTAATCTCACAAACAGTCTACGTTATGATAGTTTCCTGGAATACCAGTAGTAGTTTCCGATGCACATCTGGAGGCATTCTGTAATCTGTGGACCTTCGAAGTGTTGATGAAACACAGAAAATGCATCGGGATTGAATACAACAGTCACCATGCGCACTTTCCTCCGTGGGAGTAATGTCTCAAACTGTCTACGCTTTGATCGTTCCCTGGAAGACCAGTAGTAGTTTCCGATGCACATCTTGAGGCATTCTGTAATTTGTGGACCTTCAAAGTGTTGATGAAACACAGAAATTGCATCGGGATGGAATACAACAGTCACCATGCGCAATTTCCTCCGTGGGAGTAATGTCTCAAACAGTCTACGTTATGATAGTTCCCTGGAATACCAGTAGTAGTTTCCAATGCACATCTGGAGACATTCCGTAATCTGTTCACCTTCAAAGTGTTGATGAAACACAGAAATTGCATCGGGATTGAATACAACAGTCACCATGCGCACTTTTCTCCGTGGGAGTAATGTCTCAAACTGTCTACGCCTTGATCGATCCCTGGAAGACCAGTAGTAGTTTCCGATGCACATCTGGAGGCATTCTGTAATCTGTGGACTATGAGAGTCTTGATGAAACACAGAAATTGCATCGGGATTGAATACAACAGTCACCATGCCCACTTTCCTCCATGGGAGTAATGTCGCAAACAGTCTACGTTTGATCGTTCCCTGGAAGACCAGTAGTAGTTTCCGATGCACATCTGGAGGCATTCTGTAATCTGTGGACTATCTGAGTGTTGATGAAACACAGAAATTGCATCGGGATTGAATATAACAGTCACCATGCGCAATTACTCCATGGGAGTAATGTCTCAAACAGTTTACGCTTTGATCGTTCCATGGAAGACCAGTAGTAGTTTCCGATGCACATCTGGAGGCATTCTGTAATCTGTGGACTATGAGAGACTTGATGAAACACAGAAATTGCATCGGGATTGAATACAACAGTCACCATGTGCACTTGCCTCCATGGGTGTAATGTCTCAAACAGTTTACGCTTTGATCGTTCCCTGGAAGACCAGTAGTAGTTTCCGACAAACATCTGGGGGCATTCTATAATGTGTGGACTATCAGAGTGTTGATGAAACACAGAAATTGCATCAGGATTGAATACAACAGTCGCCATGCGCACTTTCCACCATGGGAGTAATGTCTCAAACAGTTTACGCTTTGATCGTTCCCTGGAACCAGTAGTGGTTTCCGATGCACATCTTCTGACATTCTGTAATGTGTGGACTATCAGAGTGTTGATGAAACACAGAAATTGCATCGGGATTGAATACAACAGTCACCACGCGCACTTTCCTCCATGGGAGTAATGTCTCAAACAGTCTACGCTTTGATCGTTCAATGCAAGACCAGTAGTAGTTTCCGATGCACATCTGGAGGCATTCTGTAATCCGTGGACCTTCAAAGTGTTGATGAAACACAGATATTGCATCGGGATTGAATACAACAGTCACCATGACCACTTTCCTCCATGGGAGTAATGTCACAAACAGTCTACGTTTGATCGTTCCCTGGAAGACCAGTAGTAGTTTCCAGTGCAAATCTGGAGGTATTCTGTAATCTGTGGACTATCTGAGTGTTGATGAAACACAGAAATTGCATCGGGATTGAATACAACAGTCACCATGCGCAATTCCTCCATGGGAGTAATGTCTCAAACAGTCTACGCTTTGGTGGTTCCCTGGAAGACCAGTAGTAGTTTCCGATTCACATCTGGAGGCATTCTGTAATCTGTGGACTATCAGAGTGTTGATGAAACACAGAAAATGCATCGGGATTCAATACAACAGTCACCATGCGCACTTTCCTCCATGGGAGTATTGTCTAACACAGTATACGCTTTGATCGTTCCCTCGAAGACCAGTAGTAGTTTCCGATGCACATCTGGAGGCATTCTGTAATCTGTGGACCTTCAAAGTGTTGATGAAACACAGAAATTGCATCGGGTTTGAATACAACAGTCACCATGCGCACTATCCTCCATGTGAGTAATGTCTCAAACAGTCTACGCTTTGATCGTTCCCTGGAAGACCAGTAGTAGTTTCCGATGCACATCTGGAGGCGTTCTGTAATCTGTGGACTATCAGAGTGTTGATGAAACACAGAAATTGCATCGGGATTGAATACTATAGTCACCATGCCCACTTTCCTCCATGGGAGTAATGTCTCAAACTGTTTACGCTTTGATCGTTCCCTGGAAGACCAGTAGTAGTTTCCGATGCACATCTGGAGGCGTTCTGTAATCTGTGGACTATCAGAGTGTTGATGAAACACAGAAATTGCACCGGGATTGAATACTACAGTCACCATGCCCAGTTTCCTCCATGGGCGTAATGTCGCACACAGTCTACGATTTGATCGTTCCCTGGAAGACCAGTAGTAGTTTCCGATGCACATCTGGAGGCATTCTGTAATCTGTGGATCTTCAAAGTGTCGATGAAACACAGATATTGCATCGGGATTGAATGCAACAGTCACCATGCGCACTTCCCTCCATATGAGTAATCTCACAAACAGTCTACGTTATGATAGTTTCCTGGAATACCAGTAGTAGTTTCCGATGCACATCTGGAGGCATTCTGTAATCTGTGGACCTTCGAAGTGTTGATGAAACACAGAAAATGCATCGGGATTGAATACAACAGTCACCATGCGCACTTTCCTCCGTGGGAGTAATGTCTCAAACTGTCTACGCTTTGATCGTTCCCTGGAAGACCAGTAGTAGTTTCCGATGCACATCTTGAGGCATTCTGTAATTTGTGGACTTTCAAAGTGTTGATGAAACACAGAAATTGCATCGGGATGGAATACAACAGTCACCATGCGCAATTTCCTCCGTGGGAGTAATGTCTCAAACAGTCTACGTTATGATAGTTCCCTGGAATACCAGTAGTAGTTTCCAATGCACATCTGGAGACATTCCGTAATCTGTTCACCTTCAAAGTGTTGATGAAACACAGAAATTGCATCGGGATTGAATACAACAGTCACCATGCGCACTTTTCTCCGTGGGAGTAATGTCTCAAACTGTCTACGCTTTGATCGATCCCTGGAAGACCAGTAGTAGTTTCCGATGCACATCTGGAGGCATTCTGTAATCTGTGGACTATGAGAGTCTTGGTGAAACACAGAAATTGCATCGGGATTGAATACAACAGTCACCATGCCCACTTTCCTCCATGGGAGTAATGTCGCAAACAGTCTACGTTTGATCGTTCCCTGGAAGACGAGTAGTAGTTTCCGATGCACATCTGGAGGCATTCTGTAATCTGTGGACTATCTGAGTGTTGATGAAACACAGAAATTGCATCGGGATTGAATATAACAGTCACCATGCGCAATTACTCCATGGGAGTAATGTCTCAAACAGTTTACGCTTTGATCGTTCCATGGAAGACCAGTAGTAGTTTCCGATGCACATCTGGAGGCATTCTGTAATCTGTGGACTATGAGAGACTTGATGAAACACAGAAATTGCATCGGGATTGAATACAACAGTCACCATGTGCACTTGCCTCCATGGGTGTAATGTCTCAAACAGTTTACGCTTTGATCGTTCCCTGGAAGACCAGTAGTAGTTTCCGAGAAACATCTGGGGGCATTCTATAATGTGTGGACTATCAGAGTGTTGATGAAACACAGAAATTGCATCAGGATTGAATACAACAGTCGCCATGCGCACTTTCCACCATGGGAGTAATGTCTCAAACAGTTTACGCTTTGATCGTTCCCTGGAACCAGTAGTAGTTTCCGATGCACATCTTCTGACATTCTGTAATGTGTGGACTATCAGAGTGTTGATGAAACACAGAAATTGCATCGGGATTGAATACAACAGTCACCACGCGCACTTTCCTCCATGGGAGTAATGTCTCAAACAGTCTACGCTTTGATCGTTCAATGCAAGACCAGTAGTAGTTTCCGATGCACATCTGGAGGCACTCTGTAATCCGTGGACCTTCAAAGTGTCGATGAAACACAGAAATTGCATCGGGATTGAATACAACAGTCACCATGACCACTTTCCTCCATGGGAGTAATGTCACAAACAGTCTACGTTTGATCGTTCCCTGGAAGACCAGTAGTAGTTTCCAGTGCAAATCTGGAGGTATCCTGTAATCTGTGGACTATCTGAGTGTTGATGAAACACAGAAATTGCATCGGGATTGAATACAACAGTCACCATGCGCAATTCCTCCATGGGAGTAATGTCTCAAACAGTCTACGCTTTGGTGGTTCCCTGGAAGACCAGTAGTAGTTTCCGATTCACATCTGGAGGCATTCTGTAATCTGTGGACTATCAGAGTGTTGATGAAACACAGAAAATGCATCGGGATTCAATACAACAGTCACCATGCGCACTTTCCTCCATGGGAGTATTGTCCAACACAGTATACGCTTTGATCGTTCCCTCGAAGACCAGTAGTAGTTTCCGATGCACATCTGGAGGCATTCTGTAATCTGTGGACCTTAAAAGTGTTGATGAAACACAGAAATTGCATCGGGATGGAATACAACAGTCACCATGTGCACTTTCCTCCGTGGGACTAATGTCTCAAACTGTCTACGCTCTGATCGTTTCCTGGAAGACCAGTAGTAGTTTCCGATGCACATCTGGAGGCATTCTGTAATCTGTGGGAGTTCAAAGTATTTATGAAACACAGAAATTGCATCGGGATGGAATACAACAGTCACCATGCGCACTTTCCTCCGTGGGAGTAATGTCACAAACAGTCTACGCTTTGATCGTTCCCTGGAAGACCAGTCGTAGTTTCCGATGCACATCTGGAAGCATTCTGTAATCTGTGGACCTTCAAAGTGTTGATGAAACACAGAAATTGCATCGGGTTTGAATACAACAGTCACCATGCGCACTATCCTCCATGTGAGTAATGTCTCAAACAGTCTACGCTTTGATCGTTCCCTGGAAGACCAGCAGTAGTTTCCGATGCACATCTGGAGGCGTTCTGTAATCTGTGGACTATCAGAGTGTTGATGAAACACAGAAATTGCACCGGGATTGAATACTACAATCACCATGCCCAATTTCCTCCATGGGCGTAATGTCGCACACAGTCTACGATTTGATCGTTCCCTGGAAGACCAGTAGTAGTTTCCGATGCACATCTGGAAGCATTCTGTAATCTGTGGATCTTCAAAGTGTCGATGAAACACAGAAATTGCATCGGGATTGAATACAAGAGTCACCATGCGCACTTTCCTCCATATGAGTAATCTCACAAACAGTCTACGTTATGATAGTTTCCTGGAATACCAGTAGTAGTTTCCGATGCACATCTGGAGGCGTTCTGTAATCTGTGGACTATCAGAGTGTTGATGAAACACAGAAATTGCACCGGGATTGAATACTACAATCACCATGCCCAATTTCCTCCATGGGCGTAATGTCGCACACAGTCTACGATTTGATCGTTCCCTGGAAGACCAGTAGTAGTTTCCGATGCACATCTGGAGGCATTCTGTAATCTGTGGATCTTCAAAGTGTCGATGAAACACAGAAATTGCATCGGGATTGAATACAACAGTCACCATGCGCACTTTCCTCCATATGAGTAATCTCACAAACAGTCTACGTTATGATAGTTTCCTGGAATACCAGTAGTAGTTTCCGATGCACATCTGGAGGCATTCTGTAATCTGTGGACCTTCGAAGTGTTGATGAAACAAAGAAAATGCATCGGGATTGAATACAACAGTCACCATGCGCACTTTCCTCCGTGGGAGTAATGTCTCAAACTGTCTACGCTTTGATCGTTCCCTGGAAGACCAGTAGTAGTTTCCGATGCACATCTTGAGGCATTCTGTAATTTGTGGACCTTCAAAGTGTTGATGAAACACAGAAATTGCATCGGGATGGAATACAACAGTCACCATGCGCAGTTTCCTCCGTGGGAGTAATGTCTCAAACAGTCTACGTTATGATAGTTCCCTGGAATACCAGTAGTAGTTTCCAATGCACATCTGGAGACATTCCGTAATCTGTTGACCTTCAAAGTGTTGATGAAACACAGAAATTGCATCGGGATTGAATACAACAGTCACCATGCGCACTTTTCTCCGTGGGAGTAATGTCTCAAACTGTCTACGCTTTGATCGATCCCTGGAAGACCAGTAGTAGTTTCCGATGCACATCTGGAGGCATTCTGTAATCTGTGGACTATGAGAGTCTTGATGAAACACAGAAATTGCATCGGGATTGAATACAACAGTCACCATGCCCACTTTCCTCCATGGGAGTAATGTCGCAAACAGTCTACGTTTGATCGTTCCCTGGAAGACCAGTAGTAGTTTCCGATGCACATCTGGAGGCATTCTGTAATCTGTGGACTATCTGAGTGTTGATGAAACACAGAAATTGCATCGGGATTGAATATAACAGTCACCATGCGCAATTACTCCATGGGAGTAATGTCTCAAACAGTTTACGCTTTGATCGTTCCATGGAAGACCAGTAGTAGTTTCCGATGCACATCTGGAGGCATTCAGTAATCTGTGGACTATGAGAGACTTGATGAAACACAGAAATTGCATCGGGATTAAATACAACTGTCACCATGTGCACTTGCCTCCATGGGTGTAATGTCTCAAACAGTTTACGCTTTGATCGTTCCCTGGAAGACCAGTAGTAGTTTCCGACAAACATCTGGGGGCATTCTATAATGTGTGGACTATCAGAGTGTTGATGAAACACAGAAATTGCATCAGGATTGATTACAACAGTCACCATGCGCACTTTCCTCCATGGGAGTAATGTCTCAAACAGTCTACAGTTTGATCGTTCCCTGCAAGACCAGTAGTAGTTTCCGATGCACATCTGGAGGCATTCTGTAATCTGTGGACCTTCAAAGTGTTGATGAAACACAGAAATTGTATCGGGATTGAATACAACAGTCACCATGCCCACTTTCCTCCATGGGAATAATGTCACAAACAATCTACGTTTGATCGTTCCCTGGAAGACCAGTAGTAGTTTCCGGTGCAAATCTGGAGGTATTCTGTAATCTGTGGACTATCTGAGTGTTGATGAAACACAGAAATTGCATCGGGATTGAATACAACAGTCACCATGAGCAATTCCTCCATGGGAGTAATGTCTCAAACAGTCTACGCTTTGATGGTTCCCTGGAAGACCAGTAGTAGTTTCCGATTCACATCTGGAGGCATTCTGTAATCTGTGGACTATCAGAGTGTTGATGAAACATAGAAAATGCATCGGGATTCAATACAACAGTCACCATGCGCACTTTCCACCATGGGAGTGGTGTCTAACACAGTATACGATTTGATCGTTCCCTCGAAGACCAGTAGTAGTTTCCGATGCACATCTGGAGGCATTCTGTAATCTGTGGACCTTCAAAGTGTTGATGAAACACAAAAATTGCATCGGGATGGAATACAACAGTCACCATGCGCACTTTCCTCCAGGGGACTAATGTCTGAAACTGTCTACGCTTTGATCGTTCCCTAGAAGACCAGTAGTAATTTCCGATTCACATCTGGAGGCATTCTGTAATCTGTGGACCTTCAAAGTATTTATGAAACACAGAAATTGCATCGGGATGGAATACAACAGTCAACATGCTCACTTTCCTCCGTGGGAGTAATGTCACAAACAGTCTACGCTTTGATCGTTCCCTGGAAGACCAGTAGTAGTTTCCGATGCACATCTGGAGGCATTCTGTAATCTGTTGACCTTCAAAGTGTTGATGAAACACAGAAATTGCATCGGGATTGAATACAACAGTCACCATGCGCACTATCCTCCATGTGAGTAATGTCTCAAACAGTCTACGCTTTGATCGTTCCCTAGAAGACCAGTAGTAGTTTCCGATGCACATCTGGAGGCGTTCTGTAATCTGTGGACTATCAGAGTGTTGATGAAACACAGAAATTGCAACGGGATTGAATACTACAGTCACCATGCCCACTTTCCTCCATGGGAGTAATGTCTCAAACAGTTTACGCTTTGATCGTTCCCTGGAAGACCAGTAGTAGTTTCCGATGCACATCTGGAGGCGTTCTGTAATCTGTGGACTATCAGAATGTTGATGAAACACAGAAATTGCATCGGGATTGAATACTACAGTCACCATGCCCAGTTTCCTCCATGGGAGTAATGTCGCACACAGTCTACGATTTGATCGTTCTCTGGAAGACCAGTAGTAGATTCCGATGCACATCTTGAGGCATTCTGTAATTTGTGGAGCTTCAAAGTGTTGATGAAACACAGAAATTTCATCGGGATGGAATACAACAGTCACCATGCGCAGTTTCCTCCGTGGGAGTAATGTCTCAAACAGTCTACGTTATGATAGTTCCCTGGAATACCAGTAGTAGTTTCCGATGCACATCTGGAGACATTCTGTAATCTGTTGACCTTCAAAGTGTTGATGAAACACAGAAATTGCATCGGGATTGAATACAACAGTCACCATGCGCACTTTCCTCCGTGGGAGTAATGTCTCAAACTGTCTACGTTTTGATCGATCCCTCGAAGACCAGTAGTAGTTTCCGATGCACATCTGGACGCATTCTGTAATCTGTGGACTATGAGAGTCTTGATGAAACACAGAAATTGCATCGGGATTGAATACAACAGTCACAATGCCCACTTTCCTCCATGGGAGTAATGTCGCAAACAGTCTACGTTTGATCGTTCCCTGGAAGACCAGTAGTAGTTTCCGATGCACATCTGGAGGCATTCTGTAATCTGTGGACTATGTGAGTGTTGATGAAACACAGAAATTGCATCGGGATCGAATACAACAGTCACCATGCGCAATTCCACCATGGGAGTAATGTCTCAAACAGTTTACGCTTTGATCGTTCCTTGGAAGACCAGTAGTAGTTTCCGATGCACATCTGGAGGCATTCTGTAATCTGTGGACTATGAGAGTCTTGATGAAACACAGAAATTGCATCGGGATTGAATACAACAGTCACCATGTGCACTTGCCTCCCTGGGTGTAATGTCTCAAACAGTTTACGCTTTGATCGTTCCCTGGAAGACCAGTAGTAGTTTCCGACAAACATCTGGGGGCATTCTATAATGTGTGGACTATCAGAGTGTTGATGAAACACAGAAATTGCATCAGGATTGAATACAACAGTCACCATGCGCACTTTTCTCCATGGGAGTAATGTCTTAAACAGTCTACAGTTTGATCGATCCCTGCAAGACCAGTAGTAGTTTCCGATTCACATCTGGAGGCATTCTGTAATCTGTGGACTCTCAGAGTGTTGATGAAACACAGAAAATGCATCGGGATTCAATACAACAGTCACCATGCGCACATTCCTCCATGGGAGTGTTGCCTAACACAGTATACGCTTTGATCGTTCCCTCGAAGACCAGTAGTAGTTTCCGATGCACATCTGGAGGCATTCTGTAATCTGTGGACCATCAAAGTGTTGATGAAACACAAAAATTGCATCGGGATGGAATACAACAGTCACCATGCGCACTTTCCTCCGTGTTACTAATGTCTCAAACTGTCTACGCTTTGATCGTTCCCTGGAAGACCAGTAGTAGTTTCCGATGCACATCTGGAGGCATTCTGTAATCTGTGGACCTTCAAAGTATTTATGAAACACAGAAATTGCATCGGGATGGATTACAACAGTCACCATGCGCACTTTTCTCCGTCGGAGTAATGTCACAAACAGTCTACGCTTTGATCCTTCCCTGGAAGACCAGTAGTAGTTTCCGATGCACATCTGGAGGCATTCTGTAATCTGTGGACCTTCAAAGTGTTGATGAAACACTGAAACTGCATCGGGATTGAATACAACAGTCACCATGCGCACTTTCCTCCATATGAGTATTCTCACAAACAATCTACGTTATGATAGTTTCCTGGAATACCAGTAGTAGATTCCGATGCACATCTGGAGGCATTCTGTAATCTGTGGACCTTCAAAGTGTTGATGAAACACAGAAGTTGCATCGGGATTGAATACAACAGTCACCATGCGCACTTTCCTCCGTGGGAGCAATGTCTCAAAATGTCTACGCTTTGATCGTTCCCTGGAAGACCAGTAGTAGTTTCCGATGCACATCTTGAGGCATTCTGTAATCTGTGGAGCTTCAAAGTGTTGATGAAACACAGAAATTGCATCGGGATGGAATACTACAGTCACCATGCGCAGTTTCATCCGTGGGAGTAATGTCTCAAACAGTCTACGTTATGATAGTTCCCTGGAATACCAGTAGTAGTTTCCGATGCACATCTGGAGACACTCTGTAATCTGTTGACCTTCAAAGTGTTGATGAAACACAAAAATTGCATCGGGATTGAATACAACAGTCACCATGCGCACTTTCCTCCATATGAGTATTCTCACAAACAATCTACGTTATGATAGTTTCCTGGAATACCAGTAGTAGTTTCCGATGCACATCTGGAGGCATTCTGTAATCTGTGGACCTTCAAAGTGTTAATGAAACACAGAAATAGCATCGGGATTGAATACAACAGTCACCATGCGCACTTTCCTCCGTGGGAGCAATGTCTCAAACTGTCTACGCTTTGATCGTTCCCTGGAAGACCAGTAGTAGTTTCCGATGCACATCTTGAGGCATTCTGTAATCTGTGGAGCTTCAAAGTGTTGATGAAACACAGAAATTGCATCGGGATGGAATACTACAGTCACCATGCGCAGTTTCCTCCGTGGGAGTAATGTCTCAAACAGTCTACGTTATGATAGTTCCCTGGAATACCAGTAGTAGTTTCCGCTGCACATCTGGAGACATTCTGTAATCTGTTGACCTTCAAAGTGTTGATGAAACACAGAAATTGCATCGGGATTGAATACAACAGTCACCATGCGCACTTTCCTCCGGGGGAGTAATGTCTCAAACTGTCTACGCTTTGATCGATCCCTGGAAGACCAGTGGTAGTTTCCGATGCACATCTGGAGGCATTCTGTAATCTGTGGACTATGAGAGTCTTGATGAAACACAGAAATTGCATCGGGATTGAATACAACAGTCACCATGCCCACTTTCCTCCATGAGAGTAATGTCGCAAACAGTCTACGTTTGATCGTTCCCTGGAAGACCAGTAGTAGTGTCCGATGCACATCTGGAGGCATTCTGTAATCTGTGGACTATCTGAGTGTTGATGAAACACAGATATTGCATCGGGATTGAATACAAAAGTCACCATGCGCAATTCCTCCATGAGGGTAATGTCTCAAACAGTTTACGCTTAGATCGTTCCCTGGAAGACCAGTAGTAGTTTCCGATGCACATCTGGAGGCATTCTGTAATCTGTGGACTATGAGAGTCTTGATGAAACACAGAAATTGCATCGGGATTGAATACAACAGTCACCATGTGCACTTGCCTCCATGGGTGTAATGTCTCAAACAGTTTACGCTTTGATCGTTCCCTGGAAGTCCAGTAGTAGTTTCCGACAAACATCTGGGGGCATTCTATAATGTGTGGACTATCAGAGTGTTGATGAAACACAGAAATTACATCAGGATTGAATACAACAGTCACCATGCGCACTTTCCTCCATGGGAGTAATGTCTCAAACAGTCTACAGTTTGATCGTTCCCTGCAAGACCGGTAGTAGTTTCCGATGCACATCTGGAGGCATTCTGAAATCTGTGGACTTTCAAAGTGTTGATGAAACACAGAAATTGCCTGGGGATTGAATACAACAGTCATCATTCGCATTTTCCTCCACGGGAGTAATGTCTCCAGTAGTCTACGCTTTGATCGTTCCTTGGAAGACCAGTAGTAGTTTCCGATACACATCTGGAGTCATTCTGTAATCTGTAAACTATCAGAGTCTTGCTCAAACACAGAAATTGCATCGGGATTGAATACAACAGTCACCATGCACACTTTCCTCCATGGGAGTAATGTCTCAAACTGTTTACGCTTTGATCCTTCCCTGGAAGACCAGTAGTAGTTTCCGATGCACATCTGGAGGCATTCTGTATTCTGTGGACTATCAGAGTGTTGATGAAACACAGTAATTGCAACGGGATTGAATACAACAGTCACCATGCCCCCTTTCCTCCATGGGAGTAATGTCGCAAACAGTCTACGCTTTGATCGTTCCCTGGAAGACCAGTAGTAGTTTCCGATGCACATCTGGAGGCATTCTGTAATCTGTGGACTATCAGAGAGTTGATAAAACACAGATATTGCATCGGGATTGAATACAAGTCACCATGCGCACATTCCTCCATGAGAGTAATGTCTCAAACAGTCTACGCTTTGATCGTTCCCTGAAAGACCTGTATTAGTTTCCGATGCACATCTGGAGGCATTTTGTAAGCTGTGGACTATCAGAGTGTTGATGAAACAAAGAAATTGCATCGGGATTGAATACAACAGTCACCATGCGCACATTCCTCCTTGAGAGTAATGACTCAAACAGTCTACGCTTTGATCGTTCCCTGGAAGACCAGTAGTAGTTTCCCATGCACATCTGGAGGCATTCTGTAATCTGTGGACTATTAGAGAGTCGATAAAACACAGATATTGCATCGGGATTGAATACAAGTCACCATGCGCACATTCCTCCATGAGAGTAATGTCTCAAACAGTCTACGCTTTGATCGTTCCCTAAAAGACCTGTAGTAGTTTCCGATGCACATCTGGAGGCATTCTGTAATCTGTGGACCTTCAACGTGTTGATGAAACACAGAAATTGCCTCGGGATTGAATACAACAGACATCATTCGCATTTTCCTCCATGGGAGTAATGTCTCCAACAGTCTACGCTTTGGTCGTTCCCTGGAAGACCAGTAGTAGTTTCCGATGCACATCTGGAGGCATTCTGTAATCTGTGGACCTTCAAAGTGTTGATGAAACACAGAAATTGCATCGGGATTGAATGCAACAGTCACCATGCCCACTTTCTTCCATGGGAGTAATGTCTCAAACAGTTCACGATTTGATCGTTCCCTGGAAGACCAGTAGTACTTTCCGATGCACATCTTCTGACATTCTGTAATGTGTGGACTGTCAGAGTGTTGATGAAACACAGAAATTGCCTCAGGATCGTATACAACAGTTACCATGCGCACTTTCCTCAAGGGAGTAATGTCTCAAACAGTCTACGCTTTGATCGTTCCCTTGAAGACCAGTAGTAGTTTCCGATGCACATCTGGAGGCATTCTGTAATCTGTGGGCTATCATAGTGTTGATAAATCACAGAAATTGCATCGGGATTGAATACAACAGTCACCATGAGCACTTTTCTCCATGGGAGTAATGTCTCAAACAGTTTACGCTTTGATCGTTCCCTGGAAGACCAGTAGTAGCTTCCGATGCACATCTGGGGGCATTCTATAATGTGTGGACTATCAGACTGCTGATGAAACACAGAAATTCCATCAGGATTGAATACAACGGTTACCATGCGCACTTTCCTCCTTGGGAGTAATGTCTCAAACATTCTACGGTTTAATCGTTCCCTGCAAGACCAGTAGTAGTTTCCGATGCACATCTGGAGGCATTCTGTAATCTGTGGACTATCAGAGTGTTGATAAATCACAGAGATTGCATCGGGATTGAATACAACAGTCACCACGTGCACTTTTCTCCTTCGGAGTAATGTCTCAAACAGTTTACGCTTTGATCGTTCCCTTAAATACCAGTAGTAGTTTCCGATGCACATCTGGGGGCATCCTATAATGTGTGGACTATCAGAGTGTTGATGAAACACAGAAACTGCAAGGGGATTGAATACAACAGTCACCATGCGCAGTTTCGTCCATGGGAGTAATGTCTCAAACAGTCTACGCTTTGATCGTTCATTGCTAGACCAGTAGTAGTTTCCGATGCACATCTGAAGGCATTCTGTAATTTGTGGACCTTCAAAGTATTGATGAAACACAGAAATTGCATCGGGATTGAATACAACAGTCACCATGCCCACTTTCCTCCATGGGAGTAATGTCTCAAACAGTCTACGCTTTGATAGTTCCATTGAAGACCTGTAGTTGTTTCCGATGCACATATGGAGGCATTCTGTAATCTGTGGACTATCAGAGTGTTGATGAAACACAGAAATTGCATCGGGATTGAATACAACAGTCACCTTGTGCACTTTTCTCCATGGGAGTAATGTCTCAAACAGTTTACGCTTTGATCGTTCCCTGGAAGACCAGTAGTAGTTTCCGATGCACATCTGGAGGCGTTCTGTAATCTGTGGACCTTCATAGTGTTGATGAAACACAGAAATTGCCTCGGGATTGAATACAACAGTCACCATGCACACTTTCCTCCATGGGAGTAATGTCTCAAACTGTCTACGCTTTGATCGTTCCCTGGAAGACCAGTAGTAGTTTCCGATGCATATCTGGAGGAATTCTGTAATCTGTGGACCTTTACAGTGTTGATGAAACACAGAAATTGCATCGGGATTGTATACAACAGTAACCATGTGAACTTTCCTCCATGGGAGTAATGTCCCAAACAGTCTACGCTTTAATCGTTCCCTGGAAGACCAGTAGTAGTTTCCGATGTACATCTGGGGGCATTCTGTAAGCTGTGTACCTTCAAAGTGTTGATGAAAAACAGAAATTGCATCGGGATTGAATACAACAGTCACCATGCCCACTTTCCTCCATGGGAGTAATGTCTCATACAGTTTACGCTTTGATCCATCCCTGGAAGACCAGTATTAGTTTCCGATGCACATATGGAGGCATTCTGTAATCTGTGGACTATCTGAGTGTTGATGAAACACAGAAATTGCAACGGGATTGAATACAACAGTCTCCATGCCCACTTTTCTTCATTGGAGTAATGTCTCAAACTGTCTACGCTTTGATCGTTCCCTGGAAGACCAGTAGTAGTTTCCGATGCATATCTATAGGAATTCTGCAATCTGTGGACCTTTAAAGTGTTGATGAAACGCAGAAATTGCATCGGGATTGTATACAACAGTAACCATGTGAACTTTCCTCCATGGGAGTAATATCTCAAAGAGCCTACACTTTGATCATACCTTCGAAGACCAGTAGTAGTTTCCGATGCACATCTGGAGGCTTTCTGTAATCTGTAAACCATCAGAGTTTTGCTCAAACACAGAAATTGCATCGGAATTGAATACAACAGTCATCATGCGCACTTTCCTCCATGGGAGTAATGTCTCAAACAGTCTACGGTTTGATGGTTCCCGGGAAGACCAGTAGTAGTTACCGATGCACATCTGGAGGCGTTCTGTAATCTGTGGACCTTCAAAGTGTTGATGAAACACAGATATTGCATCGGGATTGAATACAACAGTCACCATGCGCACTATCCTCCATGTGAGTAATGTCTCCAACAGTCTACGCTTTGATCGTTCCCTGGAAGACCAGTAGTAGTTTCCGATGCACATCTGGAGGCATTCTGTAATCTGTGGACTATCAGAGTGTTGATGAAACACAGATATTGCATTGGGATTGAATACAACAGTCACCATGCGCACTTTCCTCCATGATTGTAATGTCTCAAACAGTTTACGCTTTGATCGTTCCCTGGCAGACCAGTAGTAGTTTCCGATGCACATCTGGAGGTATTCTGTAATCAGTGTTATGAGAGTCTTGATGAAACCCCGAAATTGCATCGGGATGGAATACAACAGTCACCATGCGCACTTTCCTCCGTGGGTGTAATGTCTCAAACAGTTTACGATTTGATCGTGCCCTGGAAGACCAGTAGTAGTTTCCGATGCACATCTGGAGGCATTCTGTAATCTGTGGACTATCAGAGTGTTGATGAAACACAGAAATTGCATCGGGATTGTATACTACAGTCACCATGCCCACTTTCCTCCATGGGAGTAATGTCGCAAACAGTCTACGCTTTGATCGTTCCCTGGAAGACCTGTAGTAGTTTCCGTTTCACATCTGGAGGCATTCTGTAATCTGTGGATCTTCAAAGTGTTGATGAAACACAGATATTGCATCGGGATTGAATACAACAGTCACCATGCGCACTTTCCTCCATATGAGTAATGTCACAAACAGTCTACGTTTGATCGTTCCCTGGAAGACCAGTAGTAGTTTCCGATGCACATCTGGAGGCATTCTGTAATCTGTGGACTATCTGAGTGTTGATGAAACACAGAAATTGCATCGGGATTGAATACAACAGTCACCATGCGCAATTCCTCCATGGCAGTAATGTCTAAAACAGTCTACGCTTTGATGGTTCCCTGGAAGACCAGTAGTAGTTTCCGATTCACATCTGGCGGCATTCTGTAATCCGTGGACTATCAGAGTGTTGATGAAACACAGAAATTGCATCGAGATTCAATACAACAGTCACCATGCGCACTTTCCTACATGGGAGTATTGTCTAAAACAGAATACGCTTTGATCGTTCCCTGGAAGACCAGTAGTAGTTTCCGATGCACATCTGGAGGCATTCTGTAATCTGTGGACTATGAGAGTCTTGATGAAACACAGAAATTGCATCAGGATTGAATACAACAGTCACCATGCGCACTTTCCTCCATGGGTGTAATGTCTCAAACAGTTTACGCTTTGATCGTTCCCTGGAAGACCAATAGTAGTTTCCGATGCACATCTGGAGGCATTCTGTAATCTGTGGACTATCAGAGTGTTGATGAAACACAGATATTGCATTGGGATTGAATACAACATTCACCATGCGCACTTTCCTCCGTGGGACTAATGTGTCAAACTGTCTACGATTTGATCGTTCCCTGGAAGACCAGTAGTAGTTTCCGATGCACGTGTGGAGGTATTCTATAATCTGTGGACCTTCAAAGTATTGATGAAACACAGAAATTGCATCGGGATTGAATACAACAGTCACCATGCGCACTTTCCTCCGTGGGAGTAATGTCTCAAACAGTCTACGCTTTGATCGTTCCCTGGAAGACCAATAGTAGTTTCCGATGCACATCTGGAGGCATTCTGTAATCTGTGGACTATCAGAGTGTTGATGAAACACAGATATTGCATTGGGATTGAATACAACAATCACCATGTGCACTTTCCTCCATGGATGTAGTGTCTCAATTAGTTTACGCTTTGATCGTTCCCTGGAAGACCAGTAGTAGTTTCCGATCCACATCTGGAGGCATTCTGAAATCTGTGGACCTTCAAAGTGTTGATGAAACACAGAAATTGCATCGGGATTGATTACAACAGTCACCATGCGCACTATCCTCCATGTGAGTAATGTCTCAAACAGTCTACGCTTTGATCGTTCCCTGGAAGACCAGCAGTATTTTCCGAAGCACATCTGGAGGCATTCTGTAATCTGTGTACTATCAGAGTCTTGATGAAACCCCGAAATTGCATCGGGATTGAATACAACAGTCACCATGCGCACTTTCCTCCATGGGTGTAATGTCTCAAACAGTTTACGATTTGATCGTTCCCTGGAAGACCAGTAGTAGTTTCCGATGCACATCTGAAGGCATTCTGTAATCTGTGGACTATCAGAGTGTTGATGAAACACAGAAATTGCATCGGGATTGAACATAACAGTCACCATGCGCAATTTCCTCCATGGGAGTAATGTCACAAACAGTCTACGCTTTGATCGTTCCCTGGAAGACCTGTAGTAGTTTTCGATGCACGTATGGATTCATTCTGTAATCTGTGGATCTTCAAAGTGTTGATGAAACACAGAAATTGCATCGGTATGGAATACAACAGTCACCATGCGGGCTTTTCTCCATGGGAGTAATGTCTCAAACAGTCTACGCTTTGATAGTTCCCTGGAAGACCAGTTGTAGTTTCCGATACACATCTGGAGGCATTCTGTAATCTGTGGACTATCAGAGTGTTATTGAAACACAGAAATTGCATCGGGATGGAATACAACAGTCACCATGAGCACTTTCCTCCGTGGGAGTAATGACTCAAACTGTGTACGCTTTGATCGTTCCCTGGACGACCAGTAGTAGTTTACGATGCACATCTTGAGGCATTCTGTAATCTGTGGACCTTCAAAGTGTTGATAAAACACAGAAATTGCATCGGGATGGAATACAACAGTCACCATGCGCAGTTTCCTCCGTGGGAGTAATGTCTCAAACAGTCTACGCTTTGATCGTTCCCTGGAAGACCAGTAGTAGTTTCCGATGCACATCTGGAGGCATTCTGTAATCTGTGGACCTTCAAAGTGTTGATGAAACACAGAAATTGCATCGGGATTGAAGACAACAGTCACCATGCGCACTATCCTCCATGTGAGTAATGCCTCAAACAGTCTACGCTTTGATCATTTCCTGGAAGACCAGCAGTAGTTTCTGATGCACATCTGGAGGCATTCTGTAATCTGTGTACTATCAGAGTCTTGATGAAACACAGAAATTGCATCGGGATTGAATACAACAGTCACCATGGGCACTTTCCTCCATGGGAGTAATGTCTCAAACAGTCTACGCTTTGATGGTTCCCAGGAAGACCAGTAGTAGTTTCCGATGCACATCTGGAGGCATTCTGTAATCTGTGGACCTTCAAAGTGTTGATGAAACACAGAAATTGCATCGGGATGGAATACAACAGTCACCATGCTCACTTTCCTCCGTGGGACTAATGTCTCAAACTGTCTACACTTTGATCGTTCCCTGGAAGACCAGTAGTAGTTTCCGATGCACATCTTGAGGCATTCTGTAATCGGTGGACCTTCAAAGTATTTATGAAACACAGAATTTGCATCGGAATACAATAGTCACCATGCGCACTTTCCTCCATGGGAGTAATGACTCAAACTGTCTACGCTTTGATGGTTCCCAGGAAGACCAGTAGTAGTTTCCGATGCACATCTGGAGGCATTCTGTAATCTGTGGACCTTCAAAGTGTTGATAAAACACAGAAATTGCATCGGGATTGAACATAACAGTCACCATGCGCAATTACCCTCATGGGAGTAATGTCGCAAACAGTCTACGCTTTGATAGTTCCCTGGAAGACCAGTTGTAGTTTCCGATACACATCTGGAGGCATTCTGTAATCTGCGGACTATCAGAGTGTTGATGAAACACAGAAATTGCATCGGGATGGAATACAACAGTCACCATGCGCACTTTCCTCCGTGGGAGTAATGACTCAAACTGTCTACGCTTTGATCGTTCCCTGGAAGACCAGTAGTAGTTTCCGATGCACATCTTGAGGCATTCTGTAATCTGTGGACCTTCAAAGTGTTGATAAAACACAGAAATTGCATCGGGATGGAATACAACAGTCACCATGCGCAGTTTCCTCCATGGGAGTAATGTCTCAAACAGTCTACGCTCTGATCGTTCCCTGGAAGACCAGTAGTAGTTTCCGATGCACATCTGGAGGCATTCTGTAATCTGTGGACCTTCAAAGTGTTGATGAAACACAGAAATTGCATCGGGATTGAATAAAACAGTCACCATGCGCACTATCCTCCATGTGAGTAATGTCTCAAACAATCTACGCTTCGATCGTTCCCTGGAAGACCAGCAGTAGTTTCCGATGCACATCTGGAGGCATTCTGTAATATGTGTACTATCAGAGTCTTGATGAAACACAGAAATTGCATCGGGATTGAATACAGCAGTCACCATGCGCACTTTCCTCCATGGGAGTAATGTCTCAAACAGTCTACGCTTTGATGGTTCCCAGGAAGACCAGTAGTAGTTTCCGATGCACATCTGGAGGCATTCTGTAATCTGTGGACCTTCAAAGTGTTGATGAAACACAGAAATTGCATCGGGATGGAATACAACAGTCACCATGCGCACTTTCCTCCGTGGGACTAATGTCTCAAACTGTCTACACTCTTATCGTTACCTGGAAGACCAGTAGTAGTTTCCGATGCATTCTGTAATCGGTGGACCTTCAAAGTATTTATGAAACACAGAAATTGCATCGGAATACAACAGTCACCATGCGCACTTTATTCCATGTGAGTAATGTCTCAAACAGTCTACGCTTTAATCGTTCCCTGGAAGACCAGTAGTAGTTTCCGATGCACATCAGGAGGCATTCTGTAATCTGTGGACTATCGGAGTGTTGATGAAACACAGATATTGCATTGGGATTGAATAAACAGTCACCATGCGCACTTTCCTCCATGGCTGTAATGTCTCAAACAGTTTACGCTTTGATCGTTCCCTGGAAGACAAGTAGTAGTTTCCGATGCACATCTGGAGGCATTCTGTAATCAGTGGACTATGAGAGTCTTGATGAAACCCCGAATTTGCATCGGGATTGAATACAACAGTCACCATGCGCACTTTCCTCCATTGTTGTAATGTCTCAAACAGTTTACGATTTGATCGTTCCCTGGAAGACCAGTAGTAGTTTCCGATGCACATCTGGAGGCATTCTGTAATCTGTGGACCATCAGAGTGTTGATGAAACACAGAAATTGCATCGGGATTGAATACTACAGTCACCATGCCCACTTTCCTCCATGGGAGTAATGTCGCAAACAGTCTACGCTTTATCGTTCCCTGGAAGACCAGTAGTAGTTTTTGATGCACGTCTGGAGGCATTCTGTAATCTGTGGATCTTCAAAGTGTTGATGAACACAGAAATTGCATCGGTATGGAATACAGCAGTCACCATGCGGGCTTTTCTCCATGGGAGTAATGTCGCAAACAGTCTACGCTTTGATAGTTCCCTGGAAGACCAGTTGTAGTTTCCGATACACATCTGGAGGCATTCTGTAATCTGTGGACTATCAGAGTGTTGATGAAACACAGAAATTGCATCGGGATGGAATACAACAGTCACCATGCGCACTTTCCTCCGTGGGAGTAATGACTCAAACTGTCTACGCTTTGATCGTTCCCTGGAAGACCAGTAGTAGTTTCCGATGCACATCTTGAGGCATTCTGTAATCTGTGGACCTTCAAAGTGTTGATAAAACACAGAAATTGCATCGGGATGGAATACAACAGTCACCATGCGCAGTTTCCTCCGTGGGAGTAATGTCTCAAACAGTCTACGCTTTGATCGTTCCCTGAAAGACCAGCAGTAGTTTCCGATGCACATCTGGAGGCATTCTGTAATCTGTGGACCTTCAAAGTGTTGATGAAACACAGAAATTGCATCGGTATGGAATACAACAGTCACCATGCGCACTATCCTTCATGTGAGTAATGTCTCAAACATTCTACGGTTTGATCGTTCCCTGCAAGACCAGTAGTAGTTTCCGATGCACATCTGGAGGCATTCTGTAATCTGTGGACTATCAGAGTGTTGATAAATCACAGAGATTGCATCGGGATTGAATACAACAGTCACCACGTGCACTTTTCTCCTTCGGAGTAATGTCTCAAACAGTTTACGCTTTGATCGTTCCCTTAAATACCAGTAGTAGTTTCCGATGCACATCTGGGGGCATCCTATAATGTGTGGACTATCAGAGTGTTGATGAAACACAGAAATTGCAAGGGGATTGAATACAACAGTCACCATGCGCACTTTCGTCCATGGGAGTAATGTCTCAAACAGTCTACGCTTTGATCGTTCATTGCTAGACCAGTAGTAGTTTCCGATGCACATCTGTAGGCATTCTGTAATCTGTGGACCTTCAAAGTATTGATGAAACACAGAAATTGCATCGGGATTGAATACAACAGTAACCATGCCCACTTTCCTCCATGGGAGTAATGTCTCAAACAGTCTACGCTTTGATAGTTCCATTGAAGACCTGTAGTGGTTTCCGATGCACATATGGAGGCATTCTGTAATCTGTGGACTATCAGAGTGTTGATGAAACACAGAAATTGCATCGGGATTGAATACAACAGTCACCTTGTGCACTTTTCTCCATGGGAGTAATGTCTCAAACAGTTTACGCTTTGATCGTTCCCTGGAAGACCAGTAGTAGTTTCCGATGCACATCTGGAGGCGTTCTGTAATCTGTGGACCTTCATAGTGTTGATGAAACACAGAAATTGCCTCGGGATTGAATACAACAGTCTCCATGCACACTTTCCTCCATGGGAGTAATGTCTCAAACTGTCTACGCTTTGATCGTTCCCTGGAAGACCAGTAGTAGTTTCCGATGCATATCTGGAGGAATTCTGTAATCTGTGGACCTTTACAGTGTTGATGAAACACAGAAATTGCATCGGGATTGTATACAACAGTAACCATGTGAACTTTCCTCCATGGGAGTAATGTCCCAAACAGTCTACGCTTTAATCGTTCCCTGGAAGACCAGTAGTAGTTTCCGATGCACATCTGGAGGCATTCTGTAATCTGTGGACTATCAGAGTGTTGATAAATCACAGAGATTGCATCGGGATTGAATACAACAGTCACCACGTGCACTTTTCTCCTTCGGAGTAATGTCTCAAACAGTTTACGCTTTGATCGTTCCCTTAAATACCAGTAGTAGTTTCCGATGCACATCTGGGGGCATCCTATAATGTGTGGACTATCAGAGTGTTGATGAAACACAGAAATTGCAAGGGGATTGAATACAACAGTCACCATGCGCACTTTCGTCCATGGGAGTAATGTCTCAAACAGTCTACGCTTTGATCGTTCATTGCTAGACCAGTAGTAGTTTCCGATGCACATCTGTAGGCATTCTGTAATCTGTGGACCTTCAAAGTATTGATGAAACACAGAAATTGCATCGGGATTGAATACAACAGTAACCATGCCCACTTTCCTCCATGGGAGTAATGTCTCAAACAGTCTACGCTTTGATAGTTCCATTGAAGACCTGTAGTGGTTTCCGATGCACATATGGAGGCATTCTGTAATCTGTGGACTATCAGAGTGTTGATGAAACACAGACATTGCATCGGGATTGAATACAACAGTCACCTTGTTCACTTTTCTCCATGGGAGTAATGTCTCAAACAGTTTACGCTTTGATCGTTCCCTGGAAGACCAGTAGTAGTTTCCGATGCACATCTGGAGGCGTTCTGTAATCTGTGGACCTTCATAGTGTTGATGAAACACAGAAATTGCCTCGGGATTGAATACAACAGTCACCATGCACACTTTCCTCCATGGGAGTAATGTCTCAAACTGTCTACGCTTTGATCGTTCCCTGGAAGACCAGTAGTAGTCTCCGATGCATATCTGGAGGAATTCTGTAATCTGTGGACCTTTACAGTGTTGATGAAACACAGAAATTGCATCGGGATTGTATACAACAGTAACCATGTGAACTTTCCTCCATGGGAGTAATGTCCCAAACAGTCTACGCTTTAATCGTTCCCTGGAAGACCAGTAGTAGTTTCCGATGTACATCTGGGGGCATTCTGTAAGCTGTGTACCTTCAAAGTGTTGATGAAAAACAGAAATTGCATCGGGATTGAATACAACAGTCACCATGCCCACTTTCCTCCATGGGAGTAATGTCTCATACAGTTTACGCTTTGATCCATCCCTGGAAGACCAGTATTAGTTTCCGATGCACATATGGAGGCATTCTGTAATCTGTGGACTATCTGAGTGTTGATGAAACACAGAAATTGCAACGGGATTGAATACAACAGTCTCCATGCCCACTTTTCTTCATTGGAGTAATGTCTCAAACTGTCTACGCTTTGATCGTTCCCTGGAAGACCAGTAGTAGTTTCCGATGCATATATATAGGAATTCTGCAATCTGTGGACCTTTAAAGTGTTGATGAAACGCAGAAATTGCATCGGGATTGTATACAACAGTAACCATGTGAACTTTCCTCCATGGGAGTAATATCTCAAAGAGCCTACTCTTTGATCATACCTTCGAAGACCAGTAGTAGTTTCCGATGCACATCTGGAGGCTTTCTGTAATCTGTAAACCATCAGAGTTTTGCTCAAACACAGAAATTGCATCGGAATTGAATACAACAGTCATCATGCGCACTTTCCTCCATGGGAGTAATGTCTCAAACAGTCTACGGTTTGATGGTTCCCGGGAAGACCAGTAGTAGTTACCGATGCACATCTGGAGGCATTCTGTAATCTGTGGACCTTCAAAGTGTTGATGAAACACAGAAATTGCATCGGGATTGAATACAACAGTCACCATGCGCACTATCCTCCATGTGAGTAATGTCTCCAACAGTCTACGCTTTGATCTTTCCCTGGAAGACCAGTAGTAGTTTCCGATGCACATCTGGAGGCATTCTGTAATCTGTGGACTATCAGAGTGTTGATGAAACACAGATATTGCATTGGGATTGAATACAACAGTCACCATGCGCACTTTCCTCCATGATTGTAATGTCTCAAACAGTTTACGCTTTGATCGTTCCCTGGAAGACCAGTAGTAGTTTCCGATGCACATCTGGAGGCATTCTGTAATCAGTGTTATGAGAGTCTTGATGAAACCCCGAAATTGCATCGGGATAGAATACAACAGTCACCATGCGCACTTTCCTCCATGGGTGTAATGTCTCAAACAGTTTACGATTTGATCGTGCCCTGGAAGACCAGTAGTAGTTTCCGATGCACACCTGGAGGCATTCTGTAATCTGTGGACTATCAGAGTGTTGATGAAACACAGAAATTGCATCGGGATTGTATACTACAGTCACCATGCCCACTTTCCTCCATGGGAGTAATGTCGCAAACAGTCTACGCTTTGATCGTTCCCTGGAAGACCTGTAGTAGTTTCCGTTTCACATCTGGAGGCATTCTGTAATCTGTGGATCTTCAAAGTGTTGATGAAACACAGATATTGCATCGAGATTCAATACAACAGTCACCATGCGCACTTTCCTACATGGGAGTATTGTCTAAAACAGTATACGCTTTGATCGTTCCCTGGAAGACCAGTAGTAGTTTCCGATGCACATCTGGAGGCATTCTGTAATCTGTGGACTATGAGAGTCTTGATGAAACACAGAAATTGCATCAGGATTGAATACAACAGTCACCATGCGCACTTTCCTCCATGGGTGTAATGTCTCAAACAGTTTACGCTTTGATCGTTCCCTGGAAGACCAATAGTAGTTTCCGATGCACATCTGGAGGCATTCTGTAATCTGTGGACTATCAGAGTGTTGATGAAACACAGATATTGCATTGGGATTGAATACAACATTCACCATGCGCACTTTCCTCCGTGGGACTAATGTGTCAAACTGTTTACGATTTGATCGTTCCCTGGAAGACCAGTAGTAGTTTCCGATGCACGTGTGGAGGTATTCTATAATCTGTGGACCTTCAAAGTATTGATGAAACACAGAAATTGCATCGGGATTGAATACAACAGTCACCATGCGCACTTTCCTCCGTGGGAGTAATGTCTCAAACAGTCTACGCTTTGATCGTTCCCTGGAAGACCAATAGTAGTTTCCGATGCACATCTGGAGGCATTCTGTAATCTGTGGACTATCAGAGTGTTGATGAAACACAGATATTGCATTGGGATTGAATACAACATTCACCATGCGCACTTTCCTATATGGATGTAATGTCTCCAACTGTTTACGCTTTGATAGTTCCCTGGAAGACCAGTAGTAGTTTCCGATGCACATCTGGAGGCATTCTGTAATCTGTGGACTATGAGAGTCTTGATGAAACACAGAAATTGCATCAGGATTGAATACAACAGTCACCATGCGCACTTTCCTCCATGGGTGTAATGTCTCAAACAGTTTACGCTTTGATCGTTCCCTGGAAGACCAGTAGTAGTTTCCGATGCACATCTGGAGGCATTCTGTAATCTGTGTACTATCAGAGTCTTGATGAAACCCCGAAATTGCATCGGTATTGAATACAACAGTCACCATGCGCACTTTCCTCCATGGGTGTAATGTCTCAAACAGTTTACGATTTGATCGTTCCCTGGAAGACCAGTAGTAGTTTCCGATGCACATCTGAAGGCATTCTGTAATCTGTGGACTATCAGAGTGTTGATGAAACACAGAAATTGCATCGGGATTGAACATAACAGTCACCATGCGCAATTTCCTCCATGGGAGTAATGTCACAAACAGTCTACGCTTTGATCGTTCCCTGGAAGACCTGTAGTAGTTTTCGATGCACGTATGGATTCATTCTGAAATCTGTGGATCTTCAAAGTGTTGATGAAACACAGAAATTGCATCGGTATGGAATACAACAGTCACCATGCGGGCTTTTCTCCATGGGAGTAATGTCTCAAACAGTCTACGCTTTGATAGTTCCCTGGAAGACCAGTTGTAGTTTCCGATACACATCTGGAGGCATTCTGTAATCTGTGGACTATCAGAGTGTTGATGAAACACAGAAATTGCATCGGGATGGAATACAACAGTCACCATGAGCACTTTCCTCCGTGGGAGTAATGACTCAAACTGTGTACGCTTTGATCGTTCCCTGGACGACCAGTAGTAGTTTACGATGCACATCTTGAGGCATTCTGTAATCTGTGGACCTTCAAAGTGTTGATAAAACACAGAAATTGCATCGGGATGGAATACAACAGTCACCATGCGCAGTTTCCTCCGTGGGAGTAATGTCTCAAACAGTCTACGCTTTGATCGTTCCCTGGAAGACCAGTAGTAGTTTCCGATGCACATCTGGAGGCATTCTGTAATCTGTGGACCTTCAAAGTGTTGATGAAACACAGAAATTGCATCGGGATTGAAGACAACAGTCACCATGCGCACTATCCTCCATGTGAGTAATGCCTCAAAAAGTCTACGCTTTGATCGTTTCCTGGAAGACCAGCAGTAGTTTCCGATGCACATCTGGAGGCATTCTGTAATCTGTGTACTATCAGAGTCTTGATGAAACACAGAAATTGCATCGGGATTGAATACAACAGTCACCATGCGCACTTTCCTCCATGGGAGTAATGTCTCAAACAGTCTACGCTTTGATAGTTCCCAGGAAGACCAGTAGTAGTTTCCGATGCACATCTGGAGGCATTCTGTAATCTGTGGACCTTCAAAGTGTTGATGAAACACAGAAATTGCATCGGGATGGAATACAACAGTCACCATGCGCACTTTTCTCCGTGGGACTAATGTCTCAAACTGTCTACACTTTTATCGTTCCCTGGAAGACCAGTAGTAGTTTCCGATGCACATCTTGAGGCATTCTGTAATCGAAGGACCTTCAAAGTATTTATGAAACACAGAAATTGCATCGGAATACAATAGTCACCATGCGCACTTTCCTCCGTGGGAGTAATGACTCAAACTGTCTACGCTTTGATCGTTCCCTGGAAGACTAGTAGTAGTTTCCGATGCACATCTTGAGGCATTCTGTAATCTGTGGACCTTCAAAGTGTTGATAAAACACAGAAATTGCATCGGGATTGAACATAACAGTCACCATGCGCAATTACCCTCATGGGAGTAATGTCGCAAACAGTCTACGCTTTGATAGTTCCCTGGAAGACCAGTTGTAGTTTCCGATACACATCTGGAGGCATTCTGTAATCTGCGGACTATCAGAGTGTTGATGAAACACAGAAATTGCATCGGGATGGAATACAACAGTCACCATGCGCACTTTCCTCCGTGGGAGTAATGACTCAAACTGTCTACGCTTTGATCGTTCCCTGGAAGACCAGTAGTAGTTTCCGATGCACATCTTGAGGCATTCTGTAATCTGTGGACCTTCAAAGTGTTGATAAAACACAGAAATTGCATCGGGATGGAATACAACAGTCACCATGCGCAGTTTCCTCCATGGGAGTAATGTCTCAAACAGTCTACGCTTTGATCGTTCCCTGGAAGACCAGTAGTAGTTTCCGATGCACATCTGGAGGCATTCTGTAATCTGTGGACCTTCAAAGTGTTGATGAAACACAGAAATTGCATCGGGATTGAATAAAACAGTCACCATGCGCACTATCCTCCATGTGAGTAATGTCTCAAACAATCTACGCTTCGATCGTTCCCTGGAAGACCAGCAGTAGTTTCCGATGCACATCTGGAGGCATTCTGTAATCTGTGTACTATCAGAGTCTTGATGAGACACAGAAATTGCATCGGGATTGAATACAGCAGTCACCATGCGCACTTTCCTCCATGGGAGTAATGTCTCAAACAGTCTACGCTTTGATGGTTCCCAGGAAGACCAGCAGTAGTTTCCGATGCACATCTGGAGGCATTCTGTAATCTGTGGACTATCGGAGTGTTGATGAAACACAGATATTGCATTGGGATTGAATAAACAGTCACCATGCGCACTTTCCTCCATGGTTGTAATGTCTCAAACAGTTTACGCTTTGATCGTTCCCTGGAAGACAAGTAGTAGTTTCCGATGCACATCTGGAGGCATTCTGTAATCAGTGGACTATGAGAGTCTTGATGAAACCCCGAAATTGCATCGGGTTTGAATACAACAGTCACCATGCGCACTTTCCTCAATTGTTGTAATGTCTCAAACAGTTTACGATTTGATCGTTCCCTGGAAGACCAGTAGTAGTTTCCGATGCACATCTGGAGGCATTCTGTAATCTGTGGACTATCAGAGTGTTGATGAAACACAGAAATTGCATCGGGATTGAATACTACAGTCACCATGCCCACTTTCCTCCATGGGAGTAATGTCGCAAACAGTCTACGCTTTATCGTTCCCTGGAAGACCAGTAGTAGTTTTCGATGCACGTCTGGAGGCATTCTGTAATCTGTGGATCTTCAAAGTGTTGATGAACACAGAAATTGCATCGGTATGGAATACAACAGTCACCATGCGGGCTTTTCTCCATGGGAGTAATGTCGCAAACAGTCTACGCTTTCATAGTTCCCTGGAAGACCAGTTGTAGTTTCCGATACACATCTGGAGGCATTCTGTAATCTGTGGACTATCAGAGTGTTGATGAAACACAGAAATTGCATCGGGATGGAATACAACAGGCACCATGCGCACTTTCCTCCGTTGGAGTAATGACTCAAACTGTCTACGCTTTGATCGTTCCCTGGAAGACCAGTAGTAGTTTCCGATGCACATCTTGAGGCATTCTGTAATCTGTTGACCTTCAAAGTGTTGATAAAACACAGAAATTGCATCGGGATGGAATACAACAGTCACCATGCGCAGTTTCCTCCGTGGGAGTAATGTCTCAAACAGTCTACGCTTTGATCGTTCCCTGGAAGACCAGCAGTAGTTTCCGATGCACATCTGGAGGCATTCTGTAATCTGTGGACCTTCAAAGTGTTGATGAAACACAGAAATTGCATCGGTATGGAATACAACAGTCACCATGCGCACTATCCTTCATGTGAGTAATGTCTCAAACAGTCTACGGTTTGATCGTTCCTTGGAAGATCAGCAATAGTTTCCGATGCACATCTGGAGGCATTCTGTAATCTGTGTACTGTCAGAGTCTTGATGAAACACAGATATTGCATCGGGATTGAATACTACAGTCACCATGCCCACTTTCCTCCATGGGAGTAATGTCGCAAACAGTCTACGCTTTATCGTTCCCTGGAAGACCAGTAGTAGTTTTCGATGCACGTCTGGAGGCATTCTGTAATCTGTGGATCTTCAAAGTGTTGATGAACACAGAAATTGCATCGGTATGGAATACAACAGTCACCATGCGGGCTTTTCTCCATGGGAGTAATGTCGCAAACAGTCTACGCTTTGATAGTTCCCTGGAAGACCAGTTGTAGTTTCCGATACACATCTGGAGGCATTCTGTAATCTGTGGACCTTCAAAGTGTTGATGAAACACAGAAATTGCATCGGGATGGAATACAACAGTCACCATGCGCACTTTCCTCCGTGGGACTAATGTCTCAAACTGTCTACACTCTTATCGTTACCTGGAAGACCAGTAGTAGTTTCCGATGCACATCTTGATGCATTCTGTAATCGGTGGACCTTCAAAGTATTTATGAAACACAGAAATTGCATCGGAATACAACAGTCACCATGCGCACTTTATTCCATGTGAGTATTGTCTCAAACAGTCTACGCTTTAATCGTTCCCTGGAAGACCAGTAGTAGTTTCCGATGCACATCTGGAGGCATTCTGTAATCTGTGGACTATCGGAGTGTTGATGAAACACAGATATTGCATTGGGATTGAATAAACAGTCACCATGCGCACTTTCCTCCATGGTTGTAATGTCTCAAACAGTTTACGCTTTGATCGTTCCCTGGAAGACAAGTAGTAGTTTCCGATGCACATCTGGAGGCATTCTGTAATCAGTGGACTATGAGAGTCTTGATGAAACCCCGAAATTGCATCGGGATTGAATACAACAGTCACTATGCGCACTTTCCTCCATTGTTGTAATGTCTCAAACAGTTTACGATTTGATCGTTCCCTGGAAGACCAGTAGTAGTTTCCGATGCACATCTGGAGGCATTCTGTAATCTGTGGACTATCAGAGTGTTGATGAAACACAGAAATTGCATCGGGATTGAATACTACAGTCACCATGCCCACTTTCCTCCATGGGAGTAATGTCGCAAACAGTCTACGCTTTATCGTTCCCTGGAAGACCAGTAGTAGTTTTCGATGCACGTCTGGAGGCATTCTGTAATCTGTGGATCTTCAAAGTGTTGATGAACACAAAAATTGCATCGGTATGGAATACAACAGTCACCATGCGGGCTTTTCTCCATGGGAGTAATGTCGCAAACAGTCTACGCTTTGATTGTTCCCTGAAAGACCAGTTGTAGTTTCCGATACACATCTGGAGGCATTCTGTAATCTGTGGACTATCAGAGTGTTGATGAAACACAGAAATTGCATCGGGATGGAATACAACAGTCACCATGCGCACTTTCCTCCGTGGGAGTAATGACTCAAACTGTCTACGCTTTGATCGTTCCCTGGAAGACCAGTAGTAGTTTCCGATGCACATCTTGAGGCATTCTGTAATCTGTGGACCTTCAAAGTGTTGATAAAACACAGAAATTGCATCGGGATGGAATACAACAGTCACCATGCGCAGTTTCCTCCGTGGGAGTAATGTCTCAAACAGTCTACGCTTTGATCGTTCCCTGGAAGACCAGCAGTAGTTTCCGATGCACATCTGGAGGCATTCTGTAATCTGTGGACCTTCAAAGTGTTGATGAAACACAGAAATTGCATCGGTATGGAATACAACAGTCACCATGCGCACTATCCTTCATGTGAGTAATGTCTCAAACAGTCTACGGTTTGATCGTTCCCTGGAAGACCAGCAATAGTTTCCGATGCACATCTGGAGGCATTCTGTAATCTGTGTACTGTCAGAGTCTTGATGAAACACAGATATTGCATCGGGATTGAATACAACAGTCACCATGCGCACTTTCCTCCATGGGAGTAATGTCTCAAACAGTCTACGATTTGATGGTTCCCAGGAAGACCAGTAGTAGTTTCCGATGCACATCTGGAGGCATTCTGTAATCTGTGGACCTTCAAAGTGTTGATGAAAAACAGAAATTGCATCGGGATGGAATACAACAGTCACCATGCGCACTTTCCTCCGTGGGACTAATGTCCCAAACTGTCTACACTTTGATCGTTCCCTGGAAGACCAGTAGTAGTTTCCGATGCAAATCTTGAGGCATTCTGTAATCGGTGGACCTTCAAAGTATTTATGAAACACAGAAATTGCTTCGGAATACAACAGTCACCATGCGCACTTTCCTCCGTGGGAGTAATGTCTCAACAGTCTACGCTTTGATCGTTTCCTGGAAGACCAGTAGTAGTTTATGATGCACATCTGGAGGCATTCTGTAATCTGTGGACCTTCAAAGTATTGATGAAACACAGAAATTGCATCGGGATTGAATACAACAGTCACCATGCGCACTATCGTCCATGTGAGTAATGTCTCAAACAGTCTACGCTTTCATCGTTCCCTGAAAGACCAGTAGTAGTTTCCGATGCACATCTGGAGGCATTCTGTAATCTGTGGACTATCAGAGTGTTGATGGAACACAGATATTGCATTGGGATTGAATACAACAGTCACCATGCGCACTTTCCTCCATGGTTGTAATGTATCAAACAGTTTACGTTTTGATCGTTCCCTGGAAGATCAGTAGTAGTTTCCGATGCACATCTGGAGGCATTCTGTAATCAGTGGACTATGAGAGTCTTGATGAAACCCCGAAATTGCATCGGGATTGAATACAACAGTCACCATGCGCACTTTCCTCCATTGTTGTAATGTCTCAAACAGTTTACGATTTGATCGTTCCCTGGAATACCAGTGGTAGTTTCCGATGCACATCTGGAGGCATTCTGTAATCTGTGGACTATCAGAGTGTTGATGAAACAAAGAAATTGCATCGGGATTGAATACTACAGTCACCATGCCCACTTTCCTCCGTGGGAGTAATGACTCAAACTGTCTACGCTTTGATCGTTCCCTGGAAGACCAGTAGTAGTTTCCGATACACATCTGGAGGCATTCTGTAATCTGCGGACTATCAGTGTGTTGTTGAAACACAGAAATTGCATCGGGATGGAATACAACAGTCACCATGCGCACTTTCCTCCGTGGGACTAATGACTCAAACTGTCTACGCTTTGATCGTTCCCTGGAAGACCAGTAGTAGTTTCCGATGCACATCTTGAGGCATTCTGTAATCTGTGGACCTTCAAAGTGTTGATAAAACAGAGAAATTGCATCGGGATGGAATACAACAGTCACCATGCGCAGTTTCCTCCATGGGAGTAATGTCTCAAACAGTCTAAGCTTTGATCGTTCCCTCGAAGACCAGTAGTAGTTTCCGATGCACATCTGGAGGCATTCTGTAATCTGTGGACCTTCAAAGTGTTGATGAAACACAGAAATTGCATCGGGATTGAATAAAACAGTCACCATGCGCACTATCCTCCATGTGAGTAATGTCTCAAACAATCTACGCTTCGATCGTTCCCTGGAAGACCAGCAGTAGTTTCCGATGCACATCTGGAGGCATTCTGTAATCTGTGTACTATCAGAGTCTTGATGAGACACAGAAATTGCATCGGGATTGAATACAGCAGTCACCATGCGCACTTTCCTCCATGGGAGTAATGTCTCAAACAGTCTACGCTTTGATGGTTCCCAGGAAGACCAGTAGTAGTTTCCGATGCACATCTGGAGGCATTCTGTAATCTGTGGACCTTCAAAGTGTTGATGAAACACAGAAATTGCATCGGGATGGAATACAACAGTCTCCATGCGCACTTTCCTCCGTGGGACTAATGTCTCAAACTGTCTACACTCTTATCGTTACCTGGAAGACCAGTAGTAGTTTCCGATGCACATCTTGATGCATTCTGTAATCGGTGGACCTTCAAAGTATTTATGAAACACAGAAATTGCATCGGAATACAACAGTCACCATGCGCACTTTATTCCATGTGAGTATTGTCTCAAACAGTCTACGCTTTAATCGTGCCCTGGAAGACCAGTAGTAGTTTCCGATGCACATCTGGAGGCATTCTGTAATCTGTGGACTATCGGAGTGTTGATGAAACACAGATATTGCATTGGGATTGAATAAACAGTCACCATGCGCACTTTCCTCCATGGTTGTAATGTCTCAAACAGTTTACGCTTTGATCGTTCCCTGGAAGACAAGTAGTAGTTTCCGATGCACATCTGGAGGCATTCTGTAATCAGTGGACTATGAGAGTCTTGATGAAACCCCGAAATTGCATCGGGATTGAATACAACAGTCACCATGCGCACTTTCCTCCATTGTTGTAATGTCTCAAACAGTTTACGATTTGATCGTTCCCTGGAAGACCAGTAGTAGTTTCCGATGCACATCTGGAGGCATTCTGTAATCTGTGGACTATCAGAGTGTTGATGAAACACAGAAATTGCATCGGGATTGAATACTACAGTCACCATGCCCACTTTCCTCCATGGGAGTAATGTCGCAAACAGTCTACGCTTTATCGTTCCCTGGAAGACCAGTAGTAGTTTTCGATGCACGTCTGGAGGCATTCTGTAATCTGTGGATCTTCAAAGTGTTGATGAACACAGAAATTGCATCGGTATGGAATACAACAGTCACCATGCGGGCTTTTCTCCATGGGAGTAATGTCGCAAACAGTCTACGCTTTGATAGTTCCCTGGAAGACCAGTTGTAGTTTCCGATACACATCTGGAGGCATTCTGTAATCTGTGGACTATCAGAGTGTTGATGAAACACAGAAATTGCATCGGGATGGAATACAACAGTCACCATGCGCACTTTCCTCCGTGGGAGTAATGACTCAAACTTTCTACGCTTTGATCGTTCCCTGGAAGACCAGTAGTAGTTTCCGATGCACATCTTGAGGCATTCTGTAATCTGTGGACCTTCAAAGTGTTGATAAAACACAGAAATTGCATCGGGATGGAATACAACAGTCACCATGCGCAGTTTCCTCCGTGGGAGTAATGTCTCAAACAGTCTACGCTTTGATCGTTCCCTGGAAGACCAGCAGTAGTTTCCGATGCACATCTGGAGGCATTCTGTAATCTGTGGACCTTCAAAGTGTTGATGAAACACAGAAATTGCATCGGTATGGAATACAACAGTCACCATGCGCACTATCCTTCATGTGAGTAATGTCTCAAACAGTCTACGGTTTGATCGTTCCCTGGAAGACCAGCAATAGTTTCCGATGCACATCTGGAGGCATTCTGTAATCTGTGTACTGTCAGAGTCTTGATGAAACACAGATATTGCATCGGGATTGAATACAACAGTCACCATGCGCACTTTCCTCCATGGGAGTAATGTCTCAAACAGTCTACGATTTGATGGTTCCCAGGAAGACCAGTAGTAGTTTCCGATGCACATCTGGAGGCATTCTGTAATCTGTGGACCTTCAAAGTGTTGATGAAACACAGAAATTGCATCGGGATGGAATACAACAGTCACCATGCGCACTTTCCTCCGTGGGACTAATGTCCCAAACTGTCTACACTTTGATCGTTCCCTGGAAGACCAGTAGTAGTTTCCGATGCAAATCTTGAGGCATTCTGTAATCGGTGGACCTTCAAAGTATTTATGAAACACAGAAATTGTTTCGGAATACAACAGTCACCATGCGCACTTTCCTCCGTGGGAGTAATGTCTCAACAGTCTACGCTTTGATCGTTTCCTGGAAGACCAGTAGTAGTTTATGATGCACATCTGGATTCATTCTGTAATCTGTGGACCTTCAAAGTATTGATGAAACACAGAAATTGCATCGGGATTGAATACAACAGTCACCATGCGCACTATCGTCCATGTGAGTAATGTCTCAAACAGTCTACGCTTTCATCGTTCCCTGGAAGACCAGTAGTAGTTTCCGATGCACATCTGGAGGCATTCTGTAATCTGTGGACTATCAGAGTGTTGATGAAACACAGATATTGCATTGGGATTGAATACAACAGTCACCATGCGCACTTTCCTCCATGGTTGTAATGTATCAAACAGTTTACGTTTTGATCGTTCCCTGGAAGATCAGTAGTAGTTTCCGATGCACATCTGGAGGCATTCTGTAATCAGTGGACTATGAGAGTGTTGATGAAACCCCGAAATTGCATCGGGATTGAATACAACAGTCACCATGCGCACTTTCCTCCATGGGTGTAATGTCTCAAACAGTTTACAATTTGATCGTTCCCTGGAATACCAGTGGTAGTTTCCGATGCACATCTGGAGGCATTCTGTAATCTGTGGACTATCAGAGTGTTGATGAAACAAAGAAATTGCATCGGGATTGAATACTACAGTCACCATGCCCACTTTCCTCCATGGGAGTAATGTCGCAATCAGTCTACGCTTTGATCGTTCCCTGGAAGACCATTAGTAGTTCTCGATGCACGTCTGGAGGCATTCTGTAATCTGTGGATCTTCAAAGTGTTGATGAAACACAGAAATTGCATCGGTATGGAATACAACAGTCACCATGCGGGCTTTACCCCATGGGAGTAATGTCTCAAACAGTCTACGCTTTGATAGTTCCCTGGAAGACCAGTTGTAGTTTCCGATACACATCTGGAGGCATTCTGTAATCTGTGGACTATCAGAGTGTTGATGAAACACAGAAATTGCATCGGGATGGAATACAACAGTCACCATGCGCACTTTCCTCCGTGGGAGTAATGACTCAAACTGTCTACGCTTTGATCGTTCCCTGGTAGACCAGTAGTAGTTTCCGATGCACTTCTTGAGGCATTCTGTAATCTGTGGACCTTCAAAGTGTTGATAAAACACAGAAATTGCATCGGGATGGAATACAACAGTCACCATGCGCAGTTTCCTCCGTGGGAGTAATGTCTCAAAAAGTCTACGCTTTGATCGTTCCCTGGAAGACCAGTAGTAGTTTCCGATGCACATCTGGAGGCATTCTGTAATCTGTGGACCTTCAAAGTGTTGATGAAACACAGAAATTGCATTGGGATTGAATACAACAGTCACCATGCGCACTATCCTCCATGTTAGTAATGTCTCAAACAGTCTACGCTTTGATCGTTCCCTGGAAGACCAGCAGTAGTTTCCGATGCACATCTGGAGGCATTCTGTAATCTGTGTACTATCAGAGTCTTGACGAAACACAGAAATTGCATCGGGATTGAATACAACAGTCACCATGCGCACTTTCCTCCATGGGAGTAATGTCTCAAACAGTCTACGCTTTGATGGTTCCCAGGAAGACCAGTAGTAGTTTCCGATGCACATCTGGAGGCATTCCGTAATCTGTGGACCTTCAAAGTGTTGATGAAACACAGAAATTGCATCGGGATGGAATACAACAGTCACCATGCGCACTTTCCTCCGTGGGAGTAATATCTCAAACTGTCTACACTTTGATCGTTCCCTGGAAGACCAGTAGTAGTTTCCGATGCACATCTGGAGGCATTCTGTAATCTGTGGACCTTCAAAGTGTTGATGAAACACAGAAATTGCATCGGGATTGAATACAACAGTCACCATGCGCACAATCCTCCATGTGAGTAATGTCTCAAACAGTCTACGCTTTGATCGTTCCCTGGAAGACCAGTAGTAGTTTCCGATGCATATCTGGAGGCATTCTGTAATCAGTGGACTATGAGAGTCTTGCTGAAACCCCGAAATTGCATCGGGATTGAATACAACAGTCACCATGCGCACTCTCCTCCATGGGTGTAATGTCTCAAACAGTTTACGATTTGATCGTTCCCTGGAAGACCAGTAGTAGTTTCCGATGCACATCTGGAGGCATTCTGTAATCTGTGGACTATCAGAGTGTTGATGAAACACAGAAATTGCATCGGGATTGAATACTACAGTCACCATGCCCACTTTCCTCCATGGGAGTAATGTCGCAAACAGTCTACGCTTTTATCGTTCCCTGGAAGACAACTAGTAGTTTCCGATGCACATCTTGGGGCATTCTGTAATCTGTGGACCTTCAAAGTGTTGATAAAACACAGAAATTGCGTCGGGATGGAATACAACAGTCACCATTCGCACTTTCCTCCGTGGGAGTAATGTCTCAAACAGTCTACGCTTTGATCGTTCCCTGGAAGACCAGTAGTAGTTTCCGATGCACATCTGGAGGCATTCTGTAATCTGTGGACCTTCAAAGTGTTGATGAAACACAGAAATTGCATCGGGATGGAATACAACAGTCACCATTCTCACTTTCCTCCGTGGGACTAATGTCTCAAACTGTCTGCACTTTGATCGTTCCCTGGAAGACCAGTAGTAGTTTCCGATGCACATCTGGAGGCATTCTGTAATCTGTGGACTATCGGAGTGTTGATGAAACACAAAAATTGCATCGGGATTGAATACAACAGTCACCATGCGCACTATCCTCCATGTGAGTAATGTCTCAAACAGTCTACGCTTTCATCGTTCCCTGGAAGACCAGTAGTAGTTTAAGATGCCCATCTGGAGGCATTCTGTAATCTGTGGACTATCAGAATGTTGATGAAACACAGATATTGCAAGGGGATTGAATACTACAGTCACCATGCCCACTTTCCTCCATGGGAGTAATGTCTCAAACAGTTTACGATTTGATCGTTTCCTGGAAGACCAGTAGTAGTTTCCGATGCACATCTGGAGGCATTCTGTAACCTGTGGACTATCAGTGTGTTGATGAACCACAGAAATTGCATCGGGATTGAATACTACAGTCACCATGCCCACTTTCCTCCATGGGAGTAATGTCGCAAACAGTCTACGCTTTGATCGTTCCCTGGAAGACCAGTAGTAGTTTTCGATGAACGTCTGGAGGCATTCTGTAATCTATGGATCTTCAAAGTGTTGATGAAACACAGAAATTGCATCGGTATGGATTACAACAGTCACCATGCGGGCTTTACTCCATCGGAGTAATGTCTCAAACAGTCTACGCTTTGATAGTTCCCTGGAAGACCAGTTGTAGTTTCCGATACACATCTGGAGGCATTCTGTAATCTGTGGACTATCAGAGTGTTGATGAAACACAGAAATTGCATCGGGATGGAATACAACAGTCACCATGCGCACTTTCCTCCGTGGGAGTAATGACTCAAACTGTCTACGCTTTGATCGTTCCCTGGAAGACCAGTAGTAGTTTCCGATGCACTTCTTGAGGCATTCTGTAATCTGTGGACCTTCAATGTGTGGATAAAACACAGAAATTGCATCGGGATGGAATACAACAGTCACCATGCGCAGTTTCCTCCGTGGGAGTAGTGTCTCAAACAGTCTACGCTTTGATCGTTCCCTGGAAGACCAGTAGTAGTTTCCGATGCACATCTGGAGGCATTCTGTAATCTGTGGACCTTCCAAATTTTTGATGAAACACAGAAATTGCATCGGAATTGAATACAACAGTCACCATGTGCACTATCCTCCATGTGAGTAATGTCTCAAACAGTCTACGCTTTGATCGTTCCCTGGAAGACCAGCAGTAGTTTCCGATGCACATCTGGAGGCATTCTGTAATCTGTGTACTATCAGAGTCTTGATGAAACACAGAAATTGCATCGGGATTGAATACAACAGTCACCATGCGCACTTTCCTCCATGGGAGTAATGTCTCAAACAGTCTACGCTTTGATGGTTCCCTGCTTGACCAGTAGTAGTTTCCGATGCAAATCTGCAGGCATTCTGTAATCTGTGGACCTTCAAAGTGTTGATAAAACACAGAAATTGCATCGGGATGGAATACAACAGTCACCATGCGCACTTTCCTCCGTGGGACTAATGTCTCAAACTGTCTACACTTTGATCGTTCCCTGGAAGAGCAGTAGTAGTTTCCGATGCACATCTTTAGGCATTCTGCAATCGGTGGACCTTCAAAGTATTTATGAAACACAGAAATTGCATCGGAAAACAACAGTCACCATGCGCACTTTCCTCCGTGGGAGTAATGTCTCAAACAGTCTACGCTTTGATCGTTCCCTGTAAGACCAGTAGTAGTCTCCGATGCACATCTGGAGGCACTCTGTAATCTGTGGACCTTCAAAGTGTTGATGAAACATTGAAATTGCATCGCGATTGAATACAACAGTCACCATGCGCACTATCGTCCATGTGAGTAATGTCTCAAACAGTCTACGCTTTGATCGTTCCCTGGAAGACCAGTAGTAGTTTGCGATGCACATCTGGAGGCATTCTGTAATCTGTGGACTATCAGAGTGTTGATGAAACACAGATATTGCATTGGGATTGAATACAACAGTCACCATGCGCACTTTCCTCCATGGTTGTAATGTCTCAAACAGTTTACGCTTTGATCGTTCCCTGGAAGACCAGTAGTAGTTTCCGATGCACATCTGGAGGCATTCTGTAATCAGTGGACTATGAGAGTCTTGATGAAACCCCGAAATTGCATCGGGATGAATACAACAGTCACCATGCGCACTTTCCTCCATGGGTGTAATGTCTCAAACAGTTTACGATTTGATCGGTCCCTGGAAGACCAGTAGTAGTTTCCGATGAACATCTGGAGGCATTCTGTAATCTGTGGACTATCAGAGTGTTGATGAAACACAGAAATTGCATCGGGATTGAATACTACAGTCACCATGCCCACTTTCCTCCATGGGAGTAATGTCGCAAACAGTCTACGCTTTGAACGTTCCCTGGAAGACCAGTAGTAGTGTCCGATGCACATCTGGAGGCATTCTGTAATCTGTGGATCTTCAAAGTGTTGATGAAACACAGAAATTGCGTCGGGATTGAATACAACAGTCACCATGCGCACTTTCCTCCATATGAGTAGTGTCACAAAAAGTCTACGATTTGATGGTTCCCTGGAAGACCAGTAGTAGTTTCCGATTCACATTTGGAAGCATTCTGTAATCCGTGGACTATCTGAGTGTTGATGAAACACAGAAATTGCATCGGGATTCAATACAACAGTCACCATGCGTACTTTCCTCCTTGGGAGTATTGTCTAAAACAGTATACGCTTTGATCGTTCCCTGGAAGACCAGTAGTAGTTTCCGATGCACCTCTGGACTCATTCTGTAATCTGTGGACCTTCAAAGTGTTGATGAAACACAGAAATTGCATCGCGATGGAATACAACAGTCACCATGCGCACTTTCCTCCGTGGGCGTAATGTGTCAAACTGTCTACGATTTGATCGTTCCCTGGAAGACCAGTAGTAGTTTCCGATGCACATCTGGAGGCATTCTGTAATCTGTAAACTATCAGAGTTTTGCTCAAAAACAGAAATTTCATCGGGATTGAATACAACAGTCACCATGCGCACTTTCCTCCATGGGAGTAATGTCTCAAACATTTTACGATTTGATCGTTCCCTGGAAGATCAGTATTAGTTTTCGATGCACATATGGGGGCATTGTGTAATGTGTGGACTATCAGAGTGTTGATGAAACACAGAAATTGCATCGGGATTGAATACAACAGACACCATGCGCACTTTCCTCCATGGGAGTAATGTCTCAAACAGTCTACGCTTTGATCGTTCCCTGCTAGACCAGTAGTAGTTTGCGACGCACATCTGGAATCGTTCTGTAATCTGTGGACCTTCAAAGTGTTGATGAAACACAGAAATTGCCTCGGGATTCAATACAACGGTCACAATGCGCACTTTCCTCCATGGGAGTAATGTCTCAAACTGTCTACGCTTTGATCGTTCCCTGGAAGACCAGTAGTAGTTTCCGATGCACATCTGGAGGCATTCTGTATTCTGTGGACTATCAGAGTGATGATGAAACACAGAAATTGCAACGGGATTGAATACAACAGTCACAATGCCCACTTTCCTCCATGGGACTAATGTGTCAAACTGTCTACGATTTGATCGTTCCCTGGAAGACCAGTAGTAGTTTCCGATGCACATCAGGAGGTATTCTGTAATCTGTGGACCTTCAAAGTATTGATGAAACACAGAAATTGCATCGGGATTGAATACAACAGTCACCATGCGCACTTTCCTCCGTGGGAGTAATGTCTCAAACAGTCTACGCTTTGATCGTTCCCTGGAAGACCAGTAGTAGTTTCCGATGCACATCTGGAGGCATTCTGTAATCTGTGGACTATGAGAGTCTTGATGAAACACAGAAATTGCATCGGGATTGAATACAACAGTCACCATGTGCACTTTCCTATATGGATGTAATGTCTCAAACAGTTTACGCTCTTATAGTTCCCTGGAAGACCAGTAGTAGTTTCCGATGCACATCTGGAGGCATTCTGTATTCTGTGGACTATCAGAGTGTTGATGAAACACAGAAATTGCATCGGGATTGAATACTACACTCACCATGCCCACTATCCTCCATGGGAGTAATGTCGCAAACAGTCTACGCTTTGATCGTTCCCTGGAAGACCAGTAGTAGTTTCCGATGCACATCTTGAGGCATTCTGTAATCTGTTGATCTTCAAAGTGTTGATGAAACACAGAAATTACATCGGGATTGAATACAACAGTCACCATGCGCACTTTCCTCCATATGAGTAATGTCACAAACAGTCTACGTTATTATAGTTCCCTGGAATACCAGTAGTAGTTTCCGATGCACATCTGGAGGCATTCTGTAATCTGTGGACTATCAGAGTGTTGATGAAACACAGATATTGCATTGGGATTGATTACAACAGTCACCATGCGCACTTTTCTCCATGGGAGTAATGTCTCAAACAGTTTACGCTTTTATCGTTCCCTGGAAGACCAGTAGTAGTTTCCGACAAACATCTTTGGGCATTCTATAATGTGTGGACTATCAGAGTGTTGATGAACCACAGAAATTGCATCAGGATTGAATACAACAGGCACCATGCGCACTTTCCTCTATGGGAGTAATGTCTCAAACAGTCTACGGTTTCATCGTTCCCTGCATGACCAGTAGTAGTTTCCGATGCACATCTGGAGGCATTCTGTAATCTGTGGACCTTCAAAGTGTTGATGAAACACAGAAATTGCCTGGGGATTGAATACAACAGTCATCATTCGCATTTTCCTCCAAGGGAGTAATGTCTCCAACAGTCTACGCTTTGATCGTTCCCTGGAAGACCAGTAGTAGCATCCGATGCACATCTGGAGGCATTCTGTAATCTGTAAACTATCAGAGTTTTGCTCAAACACTGAAATTGCATCGGGATTGAATACAACAGTCACCATGCGCACTTTCCTCCATGGGAGTAATGTCTCAAACAGTTTACGCTTTGATCGTTCCCTGGAAGATCAGTATTAGTTTCCGATGCACATATGGGGGCATTGTGTAATGTGTGGACTATCAGAGTGTTGATGAAACACAGAAATTGCATCGGGATTGAATACAACAGACACCATGCGCACTTTCCTCCATGGGAGTAATGTCTCAAACAGTCTACGCTTTGATCGTTCCCTGCTAGACCAGTAGTAGTTTCCGATGCACATCTGGAGGCATTCTGTAATCTGTGGACCTTCAAAGTGTTGATGAAACACAGAAATTGCCTCGGGATTCAATACAACAGTCACAATGCGCACTTTCCTCCATGGGAGTAATGTCTCAAACTGTCTACGCTTTGATCGTTCCCTGGAAGACCAGTAGTAGTTTTCGATGCACATCTGGAGGCACTCTGTAATCTGTGGACTATCAGGGTGATGAGGAAACACAGAAATTGCAACGGGATGGAATACAACAGTCACCATGCCCACTTTCCTACATGTGAGTAATTTCGCACACAGTCTACGCTTTGATCGTTCCCTATAAGACCAGTAGTAGTTTCCGATGCACATCTGGAGGCATTCTGTTATCTGTGGACCTTCAAAGTGTTTATGAGACACAGAAATTACATCGGGATGGAATACAACTGTCATCATTCGCATTTTCCTCCATGGGAGTAATGTCTCAAACTGTCTACGCTTTGATCGTTCCCTTGAAGACCAGTAGTAGTTTACGATTCACATCTGGAGGCATTCTGTAATCTGTGGATCTTCAAAGTGTTGATGAAACACAGAAATTGCATCGGTATGGAATACAACAGTCACCATGCGCACTTTCCTCCATGGGAGTAATGTCTCAAACTGTCTACGCTTTGATCGTTCCCTGGAAGGCCAGTATTAGTTTCCGATGCACATCTGGAGGCATTTTGCAAGCTGTGGACTATCGGAGTGTTGATGAAACAAAGAAATTGAATCGGGATTGAATACAACATTCACCATGCCCACTTTCCTCTATGGCACTAATGTCTCAAATAGTTTACGCTTTGATCGTTCCCTGGAAGACCAGTAGTAGTTTGCAATGCACATCTGGAGGCATTCTGTAATCTGTGGTCAATCAGAGTGTTTATGAAACACAGAAATTGCATCGGGATTGAATACAACAGTCACCATGCCCAATTTCCTCCACGGGAGTAAAGTCGCAAACAGTCTACGCTTTGATCGTTCCCTGGAAGACCAGTAGTAGTTTCCGATGCACATCTGGAGGCTTTCTGTAAGCTGTGGACCTTCAAAGTGTTGATAAAACACAGAAGTTGCATCGGGATTGAATACAACAGTCACTATGCACACTTTCCTCCATGAGAGAAATGTCTCAAACAGTCTACGCTTTGATCGTTCCCTGGATGGCCAGTAGTAGTTTCCGATTCACATCTGGAGGCATCCTGTAATCTGTGGACTATCTGAGTATTGATGAAACACAGAAATTGCATCGGGATTGAATACAACAGTCACCATGCGCACTTTCCTCCATGGGAGTAATGTCTCAAACAGTCTACGCTTTGATGGTTCCCTGGAAGACCAGTAGTAGTTTCCGATTCTCATCTGGAGGCATTTTGTAATCTGTGGACTATCAGACTGCTGATGAAACCCAGAAATTGCATATGGATTGAAAACAACATTCACCATGCCCACTTTCCTCCATGGGAGTAATGTCTAAAACAGTCTACGCTTTGATCGTTCCCTGGACGACCAGTAGTAGTTTCCGATGCACATCTGGAGACATTCTGTAAACTGTGGACTATCAGTGTGTTGATGAAACACAGAAATTGCATCGGGATTGAATACAACAGTCACCATGCCCACTTTCCTCCATGGATGTAATGTCGCAATCAGTCTACGCTTTGATCGTTCCCTGGAAGACCAGTAGTAGTTTCCGATGCACATCTGGAGGCATCCTGTACTCTGTCGACTATAGGAGTGTTGATGAAACACAGAAATTGCATCGGGATTGAATACAACAATCACCATGCGCACTTTCCTCCATGGGAGTAATGTCTCAAACAGTGTACGCTTTGATGGTTCCCTGGAAGACCAGTAGTAGTTTCCGTTTCTCATCTGGATTCATTTTGTAATCTGTGGACTATCAGAGTGTTGATGAAACCCAGAAATTGCATCGGGATTGAATACAACAGTCACTATGCGCACTTTCCTCCATGAGAGTAATGTCTCAAACAGACTACGCTTTGATCGTTCCCTGGAAGACAATGTAATACTTTCCGATGCACATCTGGAGGCATTCTGTAATCTGTGGACCTTCAAAGTGTTGATGAAACACAGAAATTGATTCGGGATGGAATACAACAGTCATCATTCGCATTTTCCTCCATGGGAGTAATGTCTCAAACAGTTTACGCTTTGATCGTTCCCTGGAAGTCCAGTAGTAGTTTCCGATGCACATCTGGGGGCATTCTACAATGTGTGGACTATCAGAGTGTTGATGTAACACAGAAATTGCATCAGGATTGAATACAACAGTCACCATGCGCACTTTCCTTTATGGGAGTAATGTCTCAAACAGTCTACGCTACGATCGTTCCGTGCAAGAGCAGTAGTAGTTTCCGATGCACATCTGGAGGCATTCTGTAATCTGTGGTCCTTCAAAGTGTTGATGAAACACAGAAATTGCATCGGGATTGAATACAGCAGTCACCATGCGCACTTTCCTCCATGGGAGTAATGTCTCAAACAGTCTACGCTTTCATCGTTCCCTGGAAGACAATGTAATAGTTTCCGATGCACATCTGCAGGCATTCTGTAATCTGTGGATCTTCAAATTGTTGATGAAACACAGAAATTGCATCGGTATGGAATACAACAGTCACCATGCGCACTTTCCTCCATGGGAGTAATGTCGCAAACAGTCTACGATTTGATCGTTCCCTGGAAGACCAGTAGTAGTTTCCGATGCACATCTGGAGGCATTCTGTAATTTGTGGATCTTCAAAGTGTTGATGAAACACAGAAATTGCATCGGTATGGAATACAACAGTCACCATGCGCACTTTCCTCCATGGGAGTAATGTCTCAAACTGTCTACGCTTTGATCGTTCCCTGGAAGGCCAGTATTAGTTTCCGATGCACATCTGGAGGCATTTTGCAAGCTGTGGACTATCAGAGTGTTGATGAAACAAAGAAATTGCATCGGGATTGAATACAACATTCACCATGCCCACTTTCCTCTATGGGACTAATGTCTCAATTAGTTTACGCTTTGATCGTTCCCTGGAAGACCAGTAGTAGTTTGCGATGCACATCTGGAGGCATTCTGTAATCTGTGGACAATCAGAGTGTTGATGAAACACAGAAATTGCATCGGGATTGAATACAACAGTCACCATGCCCACTTCCTCCACGGGAGTAATGCCGCAAACAGTCTACGCTTTGATCGTTCCCTGGAAGACCAGTAGTAGTTTCCGATGCACATCTGGAGGCATTCTGTAAGCTGTGGACCTTCAAAGTGTTGATAAAACATAGAAGTTGCATCGGGATTGAATACAACAGTCACTATGCACACTTTCCTCCATGAGAGAAATGTCTCAAACAGTCTACGCTTTGATCGTTCCCTGGAAGACCAGTAGTAGTTTCCGATGCACATCTGCAGGCATTCTGTAATCTGTGGATCTTCAAAGTGTTGATGAAACATAGAAATTGCATCGGTATGAAATACAACAGTCACCATGCGCACTTTCCTCCATGGGAGTAATGTCGCAAACAGTCTACGATTTGATCGTTCCCTGGAAGACCAGTAGTAGTTTCCGATGCACATCTGGAGGCATTCTGTAATCTGTGGATTTTCAAAGTGTTGATGAAACACAGAAATTGCATCGGTATGGAATACAACAGTCACCATGCGCACTTTCCTCCATGGGAGTAATGTCTCAAACAGTCTACGCTTTGATCGTTCCCTGGAAGACCAGTAGTAGTTTCCGATGCACATATGGAGCATTCTGTAATGTGCGGACTATCAGAGTGTTGATGAAACACAGAAATTGCATCGGGATTGAATACAACAGTCACCATGCGCACTTTCCTCCATGAGAGTAATGTCTCAAACAGACTACGCTTTGATCGCTCCCTGGAAGACAATGTAATACTTTCCGATGCACATCTGGAGGCATTCTGTAATCTGTGGACCTTCAAAGTGTTGATGAAACACAGAAATTGATTCGGGATGGAATACAACAGTCATCATTCGCATTTTCCTCCATGGGGGTAATGTCTCCAACAGTCTACGCATTGATCGTTCCCTGGAAGACCAGTAGTAGTTTCCGATGCACATCTGGAGGCATTCTGTAATCTGTAAACTATCAGAGTTTTCCTCAAACACAGAAATTGCATCGGGATTGAATACAACAGACACCATGCGCACTTTCCTTCATGGGAGTCATATCTCAGACAGTTTACGCTTTGATCCTTCCCTGGAAGACCAGTATTAGTTTCCGATGCACATATGGAGCATTCTGTAATGTGTGGACTATCAGAGTGTTGATGAAACACAGAAAGTGCATCGGGATTGAATACAACAGTCACCATGCGTACTTTCCTCCATGGGAGTAATGTCTCAAACAGTCTACGCTTTGATCGTTCCCTGGAAGACAATGTAATAGTTTCCGATGCACATCTGCAGGCATTCTGTAATCTGTGGATCTTCAAAGTGTTGATGAAACACAGAAATTGCATCGGTATGGAATACAACAGTCACCATGCGCACTTTCCTCCATGGGAGTAATGTCGCAAACAGTCTACGATTTGATCGTTCCCTGGAAGACCAGTAGTAGTTTCCGATGCACATCTGGAGGCATTCTGTAATCTGTGGACTATCTGAGTGTTGATGAAACACAGAAATTGCATCGGAATTGAATACAACAGTCTTCATGCCTACTTTCCTCCATGGGAGTAATGTCGCAAAAAGTCTACGCTTTGATCATTCCCTAGAAGACCAGTAGTAGTTTCCGATGCACATCTGGAGGCATTCTGTAATCTGTGGACCTTCAAAGAGTTGATGAAACACAGAAATTGCATCGGGATGGAATACAACAGTCACCATGCACACTTTCCTCCGTGGGAGTAATGTCTCAAACTGTATACGCTTTGATCGTTCCCTGCAAGACCAGTAGTAGTTTCCGATGCACATCTGGAGGCATTCTGTAATCTGTGTACCTTCAAAGTGTTGATGAAACACAGAAATTGCATCGGGATTGAATACAACAGTCACCATGCGCACTATCATCCATGTGAGTAATGTCTCAAACAGTCTACGCTTTGATCGTTCCCTGCAAGACCAGTAGTAGTTTCCGATGCACATCTGGAGGCATTCTGTAATCTGTGGACCTTCAAAGTGTTGATGAAACACAGAAATTGCCTCGGGATTCAATACAACAGTCACAATGCGCACTTTCCTCCATGGGAGTAATGTCTCAAACTGTCTACGCTTTAATCGTTCCCTGGAAGACCAGTAGTAGTTTTCGATGCACATCTGGAGGCACTCTGTAATCTGTGGACTATCAGGGTGATGAGGAAACACAGAAATTGCAACGGGATGGAATACAACAGTCACCATGCCCACTTTCCTACATTTGAGTAATTTCGCACACAGTCTACGCTTTGATCGTTCCCTGGAAGACCAGTAGTAGTTTCCGATGCACATCTGGAGGCATTCTGTAATCTGTGGACTATCAGAGTCTTGATGAAACACAGGAATTGCATCGGGATTGAATACAACAGTCACCATGCGCACTATCCTCCATGGGTGTAATGTCTCAAACAGTTTACGCTTTGATCGTTCCTTGGAAGACCAGTAGTAGTTTCCGATGCACATCTGGAGGCATTCTGTAATCTGTGGACTATCAGAGTGTTGATGAAACACAGAAATTGCATCGGGATTGAATACTACAGTCATCATGCCCACTTTCCTCCATGGGAGTAATGTCGCAAACAGTCTACGCTTTGATCGTTCCGTGCAAGACCAGTAGTAGTTTCCGATGCACATCTGGAGGCATTCTGTAATCTGTGGACCTACAAAGTGTTGATGAAACACAGAAATTGCATCGGTATGGAATACAACAGTCACCATGCGCACTTTCCTCCATGGGAGTAATGACGCAAACAGTCTACGATTTGATCGTTCCCTGGAAGACCAGTAGTAGTTTCCTATGCACATCTGGAGGCATTCTGTAATCTGTGGATCTTCAAAGTGTTGATGAAACACAGAAATTGCATCGGTATGGAATACAACAGTCACCATGCGCACTTTCCTCCATGGGAGTAATGTCTCAAACTGTCTACGCTTTGATCGTTCCCTGGAAGGCCAGTATTAGTTTCCGATGCACATCTGGGGGCATTTTGCAAGCTGTGGACTATCAGAGTGTTGATGAAACAAAGAAATTGCATCGGGATTGAATACAACATTCACCATGCCCACTTTCCTCTATGGGACTAATGTCTCAATTAGTTTACGCTTTGATCGTTCCCTGGAAGACCAGTAGTAGTTTTCGATGCACATCTGGAGGCATTCTGTAATCTGTGGACAATCAGAGTGTTGATGAAACACAGAAATTGCATCGGGATTGAATACAACAGTCACCATGCCCACTTTCCTCCACGGGAGTAATGCCGCAAACAGTCTACGCTTTGATCGTTCCCTGAAAGACCAGTAGTAGTTTCCGATGCACATCTGGAGGCATTCTGTAAGCTGTGGACCTTCAAAGTGTTGATAAAACATAGAAGTTGCATCGGGATTGAATACAACAGTCACTATGCACACTTTCCTCCATGAGAGAAATGTCTCAAACAGTCTACGCTTTGATCGTTCCCTGGAAGACCAGTAGTAGTTTCCGATGCACATCTGGAGGCATCCTGTAATCTGTGGACTATCTGAGTGTTGATGAAACACAGAAATTACATCGGGAATGAATACAACAGTCACCATGCGCACTTTCCTCCATGGGAGTAATGTCTCAAACAGTCTACGCTTTGATGGTTCCCTGGAAGACCAGTAGTAGTTTCCGATTCTCATCAGGAGGCATTTTGTAATCTGTGGACTATCAGAGTGCTGATGAAACCCTGAAATTGCATCGGGATTGAAAACTACATTCACCATGCCCACTTTCCTCCATGGGAGTAATGTCTCAAACAGTCTACGCTTTGATCGTTCCCTGGAAGACCAGTAGTAGTTTCCGATGCACATATGGAGCATTCTGTAATGTGTGGACTATCAGAGTGTTGATGAAACACAGAAATTGCATCGGGATTGAATACAACAGTCACCATGCGCACTTTCCTCCATGAGAGTAATGTCTCAAACGGACTACGTATTGATGGTTCCCTGGAAGACCAGTAGTAGTTTCCGATGCACATCTGGAGGCATTCTGTAATCTGTAAACTATCAGAGTTTTGCTCAAACACAGAAATTGCATCGGGATTGAATACAACAGACACCATGCGCACTTTCCTTCATGGGAGTAATATCTCAGACAGTTTACGCTTTGATCCTTCCCTGGAAGACCAGTATTTGTTTCCGATGCACATATGGAGCATTCTGTAATGTGTGGACTATCAGAGTGTTGATGATACACAGAAAGTGCATCGGGATTGAATACAACAGTCACCATGCGCACTATCCTCCATGGAAGTAATGTCTCAAACAGTCTACGCTTTGATCGTTCCCTGGAAGACAATGTAATAGTTTCCGATGCACATCTGCAGGCATTCTGTAATCTGTGGATCTTCAAAGTGTTGATGAAACACAGAAATTGCATCGGTATGGAATACAACAGTCACCATGCGCACTTTCCTCCATGGGAGTAATGTCGCAAACAGTCTACGATTTGATCGTTCCCTGGAAGACCAGTAGTAGTTTCCGATGCACATCTGGAGGCATTCTGTAATCTGTGGACTATCTGAGTGTTGATGAAACACAGAAATTGCATCGGAATTGAATACAACAGTCTTCATGCCTACTTTCCTCCATGGGAGTAATGTCGCAAACAGTCTACGCTTTGATCATTCCCTGGAAGACCAGTAGTAGTTTCCGATGCACATCTGGAGGCATTCTGTAATCTGTGGACCTTCAAAGAGTTGATGAAACACAGAAATTGCATCGGGATGGAATACAACAGTCACCATGCACACTTTCCTCCGTGGGATTAATGTCTCAAACTGTATACGCTTTGATCGTTCCCTGCAAGACCAGTAGTAGTTTCCGATGCACATCTGGAGGCATTCTGGAATCTGTGTACCTTCAAAGTGTTGATGAAACACAGAAATTGCATCGGGATTGAATACAACAGTCACCATGCGCACTATCATCCATGTGAGTAATGTCTCAAACAGTCTACGCTTTGATCGTTCCCAGCAAGACCAGTAGTAGTTTCCGATGCACATCTGGAGGCATTCTGTAATCTGTGGACCTTCAAAGTGTTGATGAAACACAGAAATTGCCTCGGGATTCAATACAACAGCCACAATGCGCACTTTCCTCCATGGGAGTAATGTCTCAAACTGTCTACGCTTTGATCGTTCCCTGGAAGACCAGTAGTAGTTTTCGATGCACATCTGGAGGCACTCTGTAATCTGTGGACTATCAGGGTGATGAGGAAACACAGAAATTGCAACGGGATGGAATACAACAGTCACCATGCCCACTTTCCTCCATGGGAGTAATGTCGCAAACAGTCTACGCTTTGATCGTTCCCTGGAAGACCAGTAGTAGTTTCCGATGCACATCTGGAGGCATTCTGTAATCTGTGGACTATCTGAGTGTTGATGAAACACAGAAATTGCATCGGGATAGAATACAACAGTTTTCATGCCCACTTTCCTCCATGGGAGTAATGTCGGAACAGTCTACGCTTTGATCATTCCCTGGAAGACCAGTAGTAGTTTCCGATGCACATCTGGAGGCATTCTGTTATCTGTGGACCTTCAAAGTGTTGATGAGACACAGAAATTGCATCGGGATGGAATACAACTGTCATCATTCGCATTTTCCTCCATGGGAGTAATGTCTCAAACTGTCTACGCTTTGATCGTTCCCTTGAAGACCAGTAGTAGTTTACGATGCACATCTGGAGGCAATCTGTAATCTGTGGATCTTCAAAGTGTTGATGAAACACAGAAATTGCATCGGTATGGAATACAACAGTCACCATGCGCACTTTCCTCCATGGGAGTAATGTCTCAAACTGTCTACGTTTTGATCGTTCCCTGGAAGGCCAGTATTAGTTTCCGATGCACATCTGGAGGCATTTTGCAAGCTGTGGACTATCAGAGTGTTGATGAAACAAAGAAATTGCATCGGGATTGAATACAACATCCACCATGCCCACTTTCCTCTATGGGACTAATGTCTCAAATAGTTTACGCTTTGATCGTTCCCTGGAAGACCAGTAGTAGTTTGCGATGCACATCTGGAGGCATTCTGTAATCTGTGGACAATCAGAGTGTTGATGAAACACAGAAATTGCATCGGGATTGAATACAACAGTCACCATGCCCAATTTCCTCCACGGGAGTAAAGTCGCAAACAGTCTACGCTTTGATCGTTCCCTGGAAGACCAGTAGTAGTTTCCGATGCACATCTGGAGGCATTCTGTAAGCTGTGGACCTTCAAAGTGTTGATAAAACACAGAAGTTGCATCGGGATTGAATACAACAGTCACTATGCACACTTTCCTCCATGAGAGAAATGTCTCAAACAGTCTACGCTTTGATCGTTCCCTGGAAGGCCAGTAGTAGTTTCCGATTCTCATCTGGAGGCATCCTGTAATCTGTCGACTATAGGAGTGTTGATGAAACACAGAAATTGCATCGGGATTGAATACAACAATCACCATGCGCACTTTCCTCCATGGGAGTAATGTCTCAAACAGTGTACGCTTTGATGGTTCCCTGGAAGACCAGTAGTAGTTTCCGATTCTCATCTGGAGGCATTTTGTAATCTGTGGACTATCAGAGTGTTGATGAAACCCAGAAATTGCATCGGGATTGAATACAACAGTCACTGTGCGCACTTTCCTATATGAGAGTAATGTCTCAAACAGACTACGCTTTGATCGTTCCCTGGAAGACAATGTAATACTTTCCGATGCACATCTGGATGCATTCTGTAATCTGTGGACCTTCAAAGTGTTGATGAAACACAGAAATTGATTCGGGATGGAATACAACAGTCATCATTCGCATTTTCCTCCATGGGAGTAATGTCTCAAACAGTTTACGCTTTGATCGTTCCCTGGAAGTCCAGTAGTAGTTTCCGATGCACATCTGGGGGCATTCTACGATGTGTGGACTATCAGAGTGTTGATCAAACACAGAAATTGCATCAGGATTGAATACAACAGTCACCATGCGCACTTTCCTTTATGGGAGTAATGTCTCAAACAGTCTACGCTTTGATCGTTCCGTGCAAGACCAGTAGTAGTTTCCGATGCACATCTGGAGGCATTCTGTAATCTGTGGACCTTCAAAGTGTTGATGAAACACAGAAATTGCATCGGGATTGAATACAACAGTCACCATGCGCACTTTCCTCCATGGGAGTAATGTCTCAAACAGTCTACGCTTTGATCGTTCCCTGGAAGACAATGTAATAGTTTCCGATGCACATCTGCAGGCATTCTGTAATCTGTGGATCTTCAAAGTGTTGATGAAACACAGAAATTGCATCGGTATGGAATACAACAGTCACCATGCGCACTTTCCTCCATGGGAGTAATGTCGCAAACAGTCTCCGATTTGATCGTTCCCTGGAAGACCAGTAGTAGTTTCCGATGCACATCTGGAGGCATTCTGTAATCTGTGGATCTTCAAAGTGTTGATGAAACACAGAAATTGCATCGGTATGGAATACAACAGTCACCATGCGCACTTTCCTCCATGGGAGTAATGTCTCAAACTGTCTACGCTTTGATCGTTCCCTGGAAGGCCAGTATTAGTTTCCGATGCACATCTGGAGGCATTTTGCAAGCTGTGGACTATCAGAGTGTTGATGAAACACAGAAATTGCATCGGGATTGAATACAACATCCACCATGCCCACTTTCCTCTATGGGACTAATGTCTCAAATAGTTTACGCTTTGATCGTTCCCTGGAAGACCAGTAGTAGTTTGCGATGCACATCTGGAGGCATTCTGTAATCTGTGGACAATCAGAGTGTTGATGAAACACAGAAATTGCATCGGGATTCAATACAACAGTCACCATGCCCAATTTCCTCCACGGGAGTAAAGTCGCAAACAGTCTACGCTTTGATCGTTTCCTGGAAGACCAGTAGTAGTTTCCGATGCACATCTGGAGGCAATCTGTAAGCTGTGGACCTTCAAAGTGTTGTTAAAACACAGAAGTTGCATCGGGATTGAATACAACAGTCACTATGCACACTTTCCTCCATGAGAGAAATGTCTCAAACAGTCTACGCTTTGATCGTTCCCTGGAAGGCCAGTAGTAGTTTCCGATTCACATCTGGAGGCATCCTGTAATCTGTGGACTATCTGAGTGTTGATGAAACACAGAAATTGCATCGGGATTGAATACAACAGTCACCATGCGCACTTTCCTCCATGGGAGTAATGTCTCAAACAGTCTACGCTTTGATGGTTCACTGGAAGACCAGTAGTAGTTTCCGATTCTCATCTGGAGGCATTTTGTAATCTGTGGACTATCAGAGTGCTGATGAAACCCAGAAATTGCATCGGGATTGAAAACAACATTCACCATGCCCACTTTCCTCCATGGGAGTAATGTCTCAAACAGTCTACGCTTTGATCGTTCCCTGGACGACCAGTAGTAGTTTCCGATGGACATCTGGAGACATTCTGTAATCTGTGGACTATCAGTGTGTTGATGAAACACAGAAATTGCATCGGGATTGAATACAACAATCACCATGCGCACTTTCCTCCATGGGAGTAATGTCTCAAACAGTTTACGCTTTGATGGTTCCCTGGAAGTCCAGTAGTAGTTTCCGATGCACATCTGGGGGCATTCTACAATGTGTGGACTATCGGAGTGTTGATGAAACACAGAAATTGCAACAGGATTGAATACAACAGTCACCATGCGCACTTTCCTCTATGGGAGTAATGTCTCAAACAGTCTACGCTTTGATCGTTCCGTGCAAGACCAGTAGTAGTTTCCGATGCACATCTGGAGGCATTCTGTAATCTGTGGACCTTCAAAGTGTTGATGAAACACAGAAATTGCATCGGGATTGAATACAACAGTCACCATGCGCACTTTCCTCCATGGGAGTAATGTCTCAAACAGTCTACGATTTGATCGTGCCCTGGAAGACAATGTAATAGTTTCCGATGCACATCTGCAGGCATTCTGTAATCTGTGGATCTTCAAAGTGTTGATGAAACACAGAAATTGCATCGGTATGGAATACAACAGTCACCATGCGCACTTTCCTCCATGGGAGTAATGTCGCAAACAGTCTACGATTTGAGCGTTCCCTGGAAGACCAGTAGTAGTTTCCGATGCACATCTGGAGGCATTCTGTAATCTGTGGATCTTCAAAGTGTTGATGAAACACAGAAATTGCATCGGTATGGAATACAACAGTCACCATGCGCACTTTCCTCCATGGGAGTAATGTCTCAAACTGTCTACGCTTTGATCGTTCCCTGGAAGGCCAGTATTAGTTTCCGATGCACATCTGGAGGCATTTTGCAAGCTGTGGACTATCAGAGTGTTGATGAAACAAAGAAATTGCATCGGGATTGAATACAACATTCACCATGCACACTTTCCTCCATGAGAGAAATGTCTCAAACAGTCTACGCTTTGATCGTTCCCTGGAAGACCAGTAGTAGTTTCCGATGCACATCTGGAGGCATCCTGTAATCTGTGGACTATCTGAGTGTTGATGAAACACAGAAATTGCATCGGGAATGAATACAACAGTCACCATGCGCACTTTCCTCCATGGGAGTAATGTCTCAAACAGTCTACGCTTTGATGGTTCCCTGGAAGACCAGTAGTAGTTTCCGATGCACATCTGGAGGCATTCTGTAAGCTGTGGACCTTCAAATTGTTGATAAAACATAGAAGTTGCATCGGGATTGAATACAACAGTCACTATGCACACTTTCCTCCATGAGAGAAATGTCTCAAACAGTCTACGCTTTGATCGTTCCCTGGAAGACCAGTAGTAGTTTCCGATGCACATCTGGAGGAATCCTGTAATCTGTGGACTATCTGAGTGTTGATGAAACACAGAAATTGCATCGGGAATGAATACAACAGTCACCATGCGCACTTTCCTCCATGGGAGTAATGTCTCAAACAGTCTACGGTTTGATGGTTCCCTGGAAGACCAGTAGTAGTTTCCGATTCTCATCTGGAGGCATTTTGTAATCTGTGGACTATCAGAGTGCTGATGAAACCCAGAAATTGCATCGGGATTGAAAACAACATTCACCATGCCCACTTTCCTCCATGGGAGTAATGTCTCAAACAGTCTACGCTTTGATCGTTCCCTGGAAGACCAGTAGTAGTTTCCGATGCACATCTGGAGACATTCTGTAATCTGTGGACTATCAGTGTGTTGAGGAATACAGATATTGCATCGGGATTGAATACAACAGACACCATGCCCACTTTCCTCCATGGAAGTAATGTCGCAATCAGTCTACGCTTTGATCGTTCCCTGGAGGACCAGTAGTAGTTTCCGATGCACATCTGGAGGCATTCTGTAATCTGTGGACCTTCAAAGTGTTGATGAAACACAGAAATTGCATCGGGATGGAATACAACATTCATCATTCGCATTTTCCTCCATGGGAGTAATGTCACCAACAGTCTACGCTTTGATCGTTCCCTGGAAGACCAGTAGTAGTTTCCGATGCACATCTGGAGGCATTCTGTAATCTGTGGATCTTCAAAGTGTTGATGAAACACAGAAATTGCATCGCAATGGAATACAACAGTCACCATGCGCACTTTCCTCCATATGAGTAATGTCTCAACCAGTCTACGCTTTGATCGTTCCCTGGAAGACAATGTAATAGTTTCCGATGCACATCTGGAGGCATTCTGTAATCTGTGGATCTTCAGAGTGTTGATGAAACACAGAAACCGCATCGGGATTGAATACAACAGTCACCGTGCGAACTTTCCTCCATGGGAGTAATGTCTCAAACTGTCTACGTTTTGATCGTTTCCTGGAAGACCAGTAGTAGTTTCCGATGCACATCTGGAGGCATTCTGTAATCTGTGGATCTTCAAAGTGTTGATGAATCATAGAAATTGCATCGGTATGGAAAACAACAGTCACCATGCGCACTTTCCTCCATGGGAGTAATGTCTCAAACTGTCTACATTTTGATCGTTCCCTGGAAGACCAGTAGTAGTTTCCGATGCACATCTGGAGGCATTCTGCAATCTGTGGTCCTTCAAAGTGTTGATGTAACACAGAAATTGCATCGGGATTGAATACAACAGGCACCTTGCGCACTTTCCTGCATGTGAGTAATGTCTCAAACAGTCTACGCTTTGATCGTTCCCTGGAAGACCAGTAGTAGTTTCCAAAGCACATCTGGAGGCATTCTGTAATCTGTGGACCTTCAAAGTGTTGATGAGACACAGAAATTGCATCGAGATTGAATACAACAGTCACCATGCGCACTTTCCTCCATGGGAGTAATGTCTCAAACAGTCTACGGTTAGATCGTTCCCTGCAAGACCAGTAGTAGTTTCCGATGCACATCTGGAGGCATTCTGTAATCTGTGGACCTTCAAAGTGTTGATGAAACACAGAAATTGCCTCGGGATTTACTACAACAGTCATCATTCGCATTTTCCTCCATGGGAGTAATGTCTCAAACTGTCTACGATTTGATCGTTCCCTGGAATACCAGTAGTAGTTTCCGATGCACATCTGGAGGCATTCTGTAATCTGTGGACCTTCAAAGTGTTGATGAAACACAGAAACTGCATCGGGATTGAATACAACAGGCACCATGCAGGCTTTTCTCCATAGGAGTAATGTCTCAAACAGTTTACGCTTTGATCGTTCCCTTGAAGACCAGTAGTAGTTTCCGATGCACATCTGGAGGCATTCTGTAGTCTGTGGACTATCAGAGTGTTGATGAAACACAGAAATTGCATCGGGATTGAATACAACAATCACCATGCGCAATATCCTATATGGGAGTAATGTCTGAAACAGTGTACGCTTCGATCGTTCCCTGGAAGTCAATGTAATAGTTTCCGATGCACATCTGGAGGCATTCTGTAATCTGTGGACCTTCAGAGTGTTGATGAAACACAGAAACTGCATCGGGATTGAATACAACTGTCACCATGAGCACTTTCCTCAATAGGAGTAATGTCTCAAACAGTCTACGCTTTGATAGTTACCTGGAAGACCAGTAGTAGTTTCCGATGCACATCTGGAGGCATTCTGTAATCTGTGGATCTTCAAAGTGTTGATGAAACACAGAAATAGCATCTGTATGGAATACAACAGTCACCATGCGCACTTTCCTCCATGGGAGTAATATTCTCAAACTGTCTACGTTTTGATCGTTCCCTGGAAGACCAGTAGTAGTTTCCGATGCACAACTGGAGGCATTCTGTAATCTGTGGACCTTCAAAGTGTTGATGAAACACAGAAATTGCATCGGGATTGAATACAACAGCCACCTTGCGCACTTTCCTGCATGTGAGTAATGTCTCAAACAGTCTACGCTTTGATCTTTCCCTGGAAGACCAGTAGTAGTTTCCGATGCACATCTGGAGGCATTCTGTAATCTGTGGCCCTTCAAAGTGTTGATGAAACACAGATTTTGCATCGAGATTGAATACAACAGTCACCATGCGCACTTTCCTCCATTTGAGTATTGTCCAAAACAGTCCACGCTTTGATCATTCCCTGGAAGACCTGTAGTAGTTTCCGATGCACATCAGGAGACATTTTGTAATCTGTGGACTATCAGAGTGTTGATGAAAACCAGAAATTGCATCGGGATTGAATACAACAGTCACCATGTGCACTTTTCTCCATGGGAGTAATGTCTCAAACAGTTTACGCTTTGATCGTTCCCTGGAAGACCAGTAGTAGTTTCCGATGCACATCTGGGGGTGTTCTATAATGTGTGGACTATCAGAGTGTAGATGAAACAAAGAAATTGCATCAGGATTGAATACAACAGTGACCATGCGCACTTTCATCCATGGGAGTAATGTCTCAAACAGTCTACGGTTTGATCGTTCCCTGCAAGACCAGTAGTAGTTTCCGATGCTCATCTGGAGGCATTCTATAATCTGTGGACCTTCAAAGTGTTGATGAAACACAGAAATTGCCTCGGGATTGAATACAACAGTCATCATTCGCATTTTCCTCCATGGGAGTAATGTCTCAAACTGTCTACGTTTTGATCGTTCCCTGGAACACCAGTAGTAGTTTCGGATGCACATCTGGAGGCATTCTGTAATCTGTGGACTATCAGAGTGTTGATGAAACACAGAAATTGCCTCGGGATTGAATACAACAGTCATCATTCGCATTTTCCTCCATGGGAGTAATGTCTCAAACTGTCTACGTTTTGATCGTTCCCTGGAACACCAGTAGTAGTTTCGGATGCACATCTGGAGGCATTTTGTAAGCTGTGGACTATCGGAGTGTTGATGAAACAAAGAAATTGCATCGGGATTGAATACAACATTCACCATGTCCACTTTCCTCTATGGGAGTAATGTCTCAAATAGTTTACGCTTTGATCGTTCCCTGGAAGACCAGTAGTAGTTTGCGATGCACATCAGAAGGCATTCTGTAATCTGTGGACAATCAGAGTGTTGATGAAACACAGAAATTGCATCGGGATTGAATACAACAGTCACCATGCCCACTTTCCTCCACGGGAGTAAAGTCGCAAACAGTCTACGCTTTGATCGTTCCCTGGAAGACCAGTAGTAGTTTCCGATGCACATCTGGAGGCATTCTGTAAGCTGTGGACCTTCAAAGTGTTGATAAAACACAGAAGTTGCATCGGGATTGAATACAACAGCCACTATGCGCACTTTCCTCCATGAGAGTAATGTCTCAAACAGTCTACGCTTTGATCGTTCCCTGGAAGACCAGTAGTAGTTTCCGATGCACATCTGGAGGCATCCTGTAATCTGTGGACTATCTGAGTGTTGATGAAACACAGAAATTGCATCGGGATTGAATACAACAGTCACCATGCGCACTTTCCTCCATGGGAGTAATGTCTCAAACAGTCTACGCTTTGATGGTTCCCTGGAAGACCAGTGGTAGTTTCCGATTCTCATCTGGAGGCATTTTGTAATCTGTGGACTATCAGAGTGCTGATGAAACCCAGAAATTGCATCGGGATTGAAAACAACATTCACCATGCCCACTTTCCTCCATTGGAGTAATGTCTCAAACAGTCCACGCTTTGATCGTTCCCTGGAAGACCAGTAGTAGTTTCCGATGCACATCTGGAGGCATTTTGCAAGCTGTGGACTATCAGAGTGTTGATGAAACAAAGAAATTGCATCGGGATTGAATACAACATCCACCATGCCCACTTTCCTCTATGGGACTAATGTCTCAAATAGTTTACGCTTTGATCGTTCCCTGGAAGACCAGTAGTAGTTTGCGATGCACATCTGGAGGCATTCTGTAATCTGTGGACAATCAGAGTGTTGATGAAACACAGAAATTGCATCGGGATTGAATACAACAGTCACCATGCCCAATTTCCTCCACGGGAGTAAAGTCGCAAACAGTCTACGCTTTGATCGTTCCCTGGAAGACCAGTAGTAGTTTCCGATGCACATCTGGAGGCATTCTGTAAGCTGTGGACCTTCAAAGTGTTGATAAAACACAGAAGTTGCATCGGGATTGAATACAACAGTCACTATGCACACTTTCCTCCATGAGAGAAATGTCTCAAACAGTCTACGCTTTGATCGTTCCCTGGAAGGCCAGTAGTAGTTTCCGATTCACATCTGGAGGCATCCTGTAATCTGTGGACTATCTGAGTGTTGATGAAACACAGAAATTGCATCGGGATTGAATACAACAGTCACCATGCGCACTTTCCTCCATGGGAGTAATGTCTCAAACAGTCTACGCATTGATGGTTCCCTGGAAGACCAGTAGTAGTTTCCGATTCTCATCTGGAGGCATTTTGTAATCTGTGGACTATCAGAGTGCTGATGAAACCCAGAAATTGCATCGGGATTGAAAACAACATTCACCATGCCCACTTTCCTCCATGGGAGTAATGTCTCAAACAGTCTACGCTTTGATCGTTCCCTGGACGACCAGTAGTAGTTTCCGATGCACATCTGGAGACATTCTGTAATCTGTGGACCTTCAAAGTGTTGATGAAACACAGAAATTGCATCGGTATGGAATACAACAGTCACCATGCGCACTTTCCTCCATGGGAGTAAAGTCGCAAACAGTCTACGATTTGATCGTTCCCTGGAAGACAATGTAATACTTTCCGATGCACATCTGGAGGCATTCTGTAATCTGTGGACCTTCAAAGTGTTGATGAAACACAGAAATTGATTCGGGATGGAATGCAACAGTCATCATTCGCATTTTCCTCCATGGGAGTAATGTCTCAAACAGTTTACGCTTTGATCGTTCCCTGGAAGTCCAGTAGTAGTTTCCGATGCACATCTGGAGGCATTCTGTAATCTGTGGACCTTCAAAGTGTTGATGAAACACAGAAATTGATTCGGGATGGAATACAACAGTCATCATTCTGTAATGTGTGGACTATCAGAGTGTTGATGAAACACAGAAATTGCATCGGGATTGAATACAACAGTGACCATGCGCACTTTCCTCCATGGGAGTAATGTCTCAAAGAGTCTACGCTTTGATCGTTCCCTGGAAGACAATGTAATAGTTTCCGATGCACATCTGCAGTGGACAGAGGACTATCTGAGTGTTGATGAAACACAGAAATTGCATCGGAATTGAATACAACAGTCTTCATGCCTACTTTCCTCCATGGGAGTAATGTCGCAAACAGTCTACGCTTTGATCATTCCCTGGAAGACCAGTAGTAGTTTCCGATGCACATCTGGAGGCATTCTGTAATCTGTGGACCTTCAAAGAGTTGATGAAATACTGAAATTGCATCGGGATGGAATACAACAGTCACCATGCACACTTTCCTCCGTGGGAGTAATGTCTCAAACTGTATACGCTTTGATCGTTCCCTGCAAGACCAGTAGTAGTTTCCGATGCACATCTGGAGGCATTCTGTAATCTGTGTACCTTCAAAGTGTTGATGAAACACAGAAATTGCATCGGGATTGAATACAACAGTCACCATGCGCACTATCATCCATGTGAGTAATGTCTCAAACAGTCTACGCTTTGATCGTTCCCTGCAAGACCAGTAGTAGTTTCCGATGCACATCTGGAGGCATTCTGTAATCTGTGGACCTTCAAAGTGTTGATGAAACACAGAAATTGCATCGGGATGGAATACAACAGTCATCATTCGCATTTTCCTCCATGGGAGTAATGTCACCAACAGTCTACGCTTTGATCGTTCCCTGGAAGACCAGTAGTAGTTTCCGATGCACATCTGGAGGCATTTTGCAAGCTGTGGACTATCAGAGTGTTGATGAAACAAAGAAATTGCATCGGGATTGAATACAACATCCACCATGCCCACTTTCCTCTATGGGACTAATGTCTCAAATAGTTTACGCTTTGATCGTTCCCTGGAAGACCAGTAGTAGTTTGCGATGCACATCTGGAGGCATTCTGTAATCTGTGGACAATCAGAGTGTTGATGAAACACAGAAATTGCATCGGGATTGAATACAACAGTCACCATGCCCAATTTCCTCCACGGGAGTAAAGTCGCAAACAGTCTACGCTTTGATCGTTCCCTGGAAGACCAGTAGTAGTTTCCGATGACATCTGGAGGCATTCTGTAAGCTGTGGACCTTCAAAGTGTTGATAAAACACAGAAGTTGCATCGGGATTGAATACAACAGTCACTATGCACACTTTCCTCCATGAGAGAAATGTCTCAAACAGTCTACGCTTTGATCGTTCCCTGGAAGGCCAGTAGTAGTTTCCGATTCACATCTGGAGGCATCCTGTAATCTGTGGACTATCTGAGTGTTGATGAAACACAGAAATTGCATCGGGATTGAATACAACAGTCACCATGCGCACTTTCCTCCATGGGAGTAATGTCTCAAACAGTCTACGCATTGATGGTTCCCTGGAAGACCAGTAGTAGTTTCCGATTCTCATCTGGAGGCATTTTGTAATCTGTGGACTATCAGAGTGCTGATGAAACCCAGAAATTGCATCGGGATTGAAAACAACATTCACCATGCCAACTTTCCTCCATGGGAGTATGTCTCAAACAGTCTACGCTTTGATCGTTCCCTGGACGACCAGTAGTAGTTTCCGATGCACATCTGGAGACATTCTGTAATCTGTGGACCTTCAAAGTGTTGATGAAACACAGAAATTGCATCGGTATGGAATACAACAGTCACCATGCGCACTCTCCTCCATGGGAGTAAAGTCGCAAACAGTCTACGATTTGATCGTTCCCTGGAAGACAATGTAATACTTTCCGATGCACATCTGGAGGCATTCTGTAATCTGTGGACCTTCAAAGTGTTGATGAAACACAGAAATTGATTCGGGATGGAATACAACAGTCATCATTCGCATTTTCCTCCATGGGAGTAATGTCTCAAACAGTTTACGCTTTGATCGTTCCCTGGAAGTCCAGTAGTAGTTTCCGATGCACATCTGGAGGCATTCTGTAATCTGTGGACCTTCAAAGTGTTGATGAAACACAGAAATTGATTCGGGATGGAATACAACAGTCATCATTCTGTAATGTGTGGACTATCAGAGTGTTGATGAAACACAGAAATTGCATCGGGATTGAATACAACAGTCACCATGCGCACTTTCCTCCATGGGAGTAATGTCTCAAAGAGTCTACGCTTTGATCGTTCCCTGGAAGACAATGTAATAGTTTCCGATGCACATCTGCAGTGGACAGAGGACTATCTGAGTGTTGATGAAACACAGAAATTGCATCGGAATTGAATACAACAGTCTTCATGCCTACTTTCCTCCATGGGAGTAATGTCGCAAACAGTCTACGCTTTGATCATTCCCTGGAAGACCAGTAGTAGTTTCCGATGCACATCTGGAGGCATTCTGTAATCTGTGGACCTTCAAAGAGTTGATGAAATACTGAAATTGCATCGGGATGGAATACAACAGTCACCATGCACACTTTCCTCCGTGGGAGTAATGTCTCAAACTGTATACGCTTTGATCGTTCCCTGCAAGACCAGTAGTAGTTTCCGATGCACATCTGGAGGCATTCTGTAATCTGTGTACCTTCAAAGTGTTGATGAAACACAGAAATTGCATCGGGATTGAATACAACAGTCACCATGCGCACTATCATCCATGTGAGTAATGTCTCAAACAGTCTACGCTTTGATCGTTCCCTGCAAGACCAGTAGTAGTTTCCGATGCACATCTGGAGGCATTCTGTAATCTGTGGACCTTCAAAGTGTTGATGAAACACAGAAATTGCATCGGGATGGAATACAACAGTCATCATTCGCATTTTCCTCCATGGGAGTAATGTCACCAACAGTCTACGCTTTGATCGTTCCCTGGAAGGCCAGTAGTAGTTTCCGATGTACATCTGGAGGCATTCTGTAATCTGTGGATCTTCAAAGTGTTGATGAAACACAGAAATTGCATCGCAATGGAATACAACAGTCACCATGCGCACTTTCCTCCATATGAGTAATGTCTCAACCAGTCTACGCTTTGATCGTTCCCTGGAAGACAATGTAATAGTTTCCGATGCACATCTGGAGGCATTCTGTAATCTGTGGACCTTCAGAGTGTTGATGAAACACTGAAACTGCATCGGGATTGAATACAACAGTCACCATGAGCACTTTCCTCCATATGAGTAATGTCTCAAACAGTCTACATTTTGATCGTTCCCTGCAAGACCAGTAGTAGTTTCCAATGCACATCTGGAGGCATTCTGTAATCTGTGGATCTTCAAAGTGTTGATGAATCACAGAAATTGCATCAGTATGGAATACAACAGTCACCGTGCGAACTTTCCTCCGTGGGAGTAATGTCTCAAACTGTCTACGTTTTGATCGTTTCCTGGAAGACCAGTAGTAGTTTCCGATGAACATGTGGAGGCATTCTGTAATCTGTGGACCTTCAAAGTGTTGATGAAACACAGAAATTGCATCGGGATTGAATACAACAGGCACCTTGCGCACTTACCTGCATGTGAGTAATGTCTCAAAGGGTGTACGCTTTGATCGTTCCCTGGAAGACCAGTAGTAGTTTCCAAAGCACATCTGGAGGCATTCTGTAATCTGTGGACCTTCAGAGTGTTGATGAACACAGAAACTGCATCGGGATTGAATACAACTGTCACCATGAGCACTTTCCTCCATAGGAGTAATGTCTCAAACAGTCTACGCTTTGATAGTTACCTGGAAGACCAGTAGTAGTTTCCGATGCACATCTGGAGGCATTCTGTAATCTGTGGATCTTCAAAGTGTTGATGAAACACAGAAATAGCATCTGTATGGAATACAACAGTCACCATGCGCACTTTCCTCCATGGGAGTAATGTCTCAAACTGTCTACGTTTTGATCGTTCCCTGGAAGACCAGTAGTAGTTTCCGATGCACAACTGGAGGCATTCTGTAATCTGTGGACCTTAAAAGTGTTGATGAAACACAGAAATTGCATCGGGATTGAATACAACAGGCACCTTGCGCACTTTCCTGCATGTGAGTAATGTCTCAAACAGTCTACGCTTTGATCGTTCCCTGGAAGACCAGTAGTAGTCTCTAAAGCACATCTGGAGGCATTCTGTAATCTGTGGACCTTCAAAGTGTTGATGAGACACAGAAATTGCATCGAGATTGAATACAACAGTCACCATGCGCACTTTCCTCCATGGGAGTAATGTCTCTAACAGTCTACGGTTAGATCGTTAACTGCAAGACCAGTAGTAGTTTCCGATGCACATCTGGAGGCATTCTGTAATCTGTGGACCTTCAAAGTGTTGATGAAACACAGAAATTGCCTCGGGATTGACTACAACAGTCATCATTCGCATTTTCCTCCATGGGAGTAATGTCTCAAACTGTCTACGATATGATCGATCCCTGGAAGACCAGTAGTAGTTTCCGATGCACATCTGGGTGTGTTCTATAATGTGTGGACTATCAGAGTGTAGATGAAACAAAGAAATTGCATCAGGATTGAATACAACAGTGACCATGCGCACTTTCATCCATGGGAGTAATGTCTCAAACAGTCTACGGTTTGATCGTTCCCTGCAAGACCAGTAGTAGTTTCCGATGCTCATCTGGAGGCATTCTATAATCTGTGGACCTTCAAAGTGTTGATGAAACACAGAAATTGCCTCGGGATTGAATACAACAGTCATCATTCGCATTTTCCTCCATGGGAGTAATGTCTCAAACTGTCTACGTTTTGATCGTTCCCTGGAACACCAGTAGTAGTTTCGGATGCACATCTGGAGGCATTCTGTAATCTGTGGACTATCAGAGTGTTGATGAAACACAGAAATTGCCTCGGGATTGAATACAACAGTCATCATTCGCATTTTCCTCCATGGGAGTAATGTCTCAAACTGTCTACGTTTTGATCGTTCCCTGGAACACCAGTAGTAGTTTCGGATGCACATCTGGAGGCATCCTGTAATCTGTGGACTATCTGAGTGTTGATGAAACACAGAAATTGCATCGGGATTGAATACACAGTCACCATGCGTACTTTCCTCCATGGGAGTAATGTCTCAAACAGTCTACGCTTTGATGGTTCCCTGGAAGACCAGTGGTAGTTTGCGATGCACATCAGAAGGCATTCTGTAATCTGTGGACAATCAGAGTGTTGATGAAACACAGAAATTGCATCGGGATTGAATACAACAGTCACCATGCCCACTTTCCTCCATGGGAGTAATGTCGCAAACAGTCTACGCTTTGATCGTTCCCTGGAAGACCAGTAGTAGTTTCCGATGCACATCTGGAGGCATTCTGTAAGCTGTGGACCTTCAAAGTGTTGATAAAACACAGAAGTTGCATCGGGATTGAATACAACAGTCACTATGCGCACTTTCCTCCATGAGAGTAATGTCTCAAACAGTCAACGCTTTGATCGTTCCCTGGAAGACCAGTAGTAGTTTCCGATGCACATCTGGAGGCATCCTGTAATCTGTGGACTATCTGAGTGTTGATGAAACACAGAAATTGCATCGGGATTGAATACACAGTCACCATGCGTACTTTCCTCCATGGGAGTAATGTCTCAAACAGTCTACGCTTTGATGGTTCCCTGGAAGACCAGTGGTAGTTTCCGATTCTCATCTGGAGGCATTTTGTAATCTGTGGACTATCAGAGTGCTGATGAAACCCAGAAATTGCATCGGAATTGAAAACAACATTCACCATGCCCACCTTCCTCCATGGGAGTAATGTCTCAAACAGTCCACGCTTTGATCGTTCCCTGGAAGACCAGTAGTAGTTTCCGATGCACATCTGGAGACATTCTGTAATCTGTGGACTATCAGAGTGTTGTTGAAACACAGAAATTGCATCGGGATTGAATATAACAGTAACCATGCCCACTTTCCTCCATGGAAGTAATTTCGCAAACAGTCTACGCTTTGATCGTTCCCTGGAAGCCCAGTAGTAGTTTCCGATGCACATCTGGAGGCATCCTGTAATCTGTCGACTATAGGAGGGTTGATGAAACACAGAAATTGCATCGGGATTCAATACAACAATCACCATGCGCACTTTCCTCCATGGGAGTAATGTCTCAAACAGTGTACGCTTTGATCGTTCCCTGGAAGTCAATGTAATAGTTTCCGATGCACATCTGGAGGCATTCTGTAAAATGTGGACTATCAGAGTGTTGATGGAACACAGAAACTGCATCGGGATTGAATACAACAGTCACCATGAGAACTTTCCTCCATAGGAGTAATGTCTCAAACAGTCTACGTTTTGATCGTTCCCTGGAAGACCAGTAGTAGTTTCCGATGCACATCTGGAGGCATTCTGTAATCTGTGGATCTTCAAAGTGTTGATGAATCATAGAAATTGCATCGGTATGGAAAACAACAGTCACCATGCGCACTTTCCTCCATGGGAGTAATGTCTCAAACTGTCTACATTATGATCGTTCCCTGGAAGACCAGTAGTAGTTTCCGATGCACTTCTGGAGGCATTCTGTAATCTGTGGACCTTCAAAGTGTTGATGAGACACAGAAATTGCATCGAGATTGAATACAACAGTCACCATGCGCACTTTCCTCCATGGCAGTAATGTCTCAAACAGTCTACGGTTAGATCGTTCCCTGCAAGACCAGTAGTAGTTTCGAATGCACATCTGGAGGCATTCTGTAATCTGTGGACCTTCAAAGTGTTGATGAAACACAGAAACTGCATCGGGATTGAATACAACAGGCACCATGCAGGCTTTTCTCCATAGGAGTAATGTCTCAAACAGTTTACGCTTTGATCGTTCCCTTGAAGACCAGTAGTAGTTTCCGATGCACATCTGGAGGCATTCTGTAGTCCGTGGACTATCAGAGTGTTGATGAAACACAGAAATTGCATCGGGATTGAATACAACAATCACCATGCGCAATATCCTATATGGGAGTAATGTCTGAAACAGTGTACGCTTTGATCGTTCCCTGGAAGTCAATGTAATAGTTTCCGATGCACATATGGAGGCATTCTGTAATCTGTGGACCTTCAGAGTGTTGATGAAACACAGAAACTGCATCGGGATTGAATACAACTGTCACCATGAGCACTTTCCTCCATAGGAGTAATGTCTCAAACAGTCTACGCTTTGATAGTTACCTGGAAGACCAGTAGTAGTTTCCGATGCACATCTGGAGGCATTCTGTAATCTGTGGATCTTCAAAGTGTTGATGAAACACAGAAATAGCATCTGTATGGAATACAACAGTCACCATGCGCACTTTCCTCCATGGGAGTAATGTCTCAAACTGTCTACGTTTTGATCGTTCCCTGGAAGACCAGTAGTAGTTTCCGATGCACAACTGGAGGCATTCTGTAATCTGTGGACCTTAAAAGTGTTGATGAAACACAGAAATTGCATCGGGATTGAATACAACAGCCACCTTGCGCACTTTCCTGCATGTGAGTAATGTCTCAAACAGTCTACGCTTTGATCGTTCCCTGGAAGACCAGTAGTAGTTTCCGATGCACATCTGGAGGCATTCTGTAATCTGTGGACCTTCAAAGTGTTGATGAAACACAGAAATTGCATCGAGATTGAATACAACAGTCACCATGCGCACTTTCCTCCATTTGAGTATTGTCTAAAACAGTCCACGCTTTGATCATTCCCTGGAAGACCTGTAGTAGTTTCCGATGCACATCAGGAGACATTTTGTAATCTGTTGACTATCAGAGTGTTGATGAAAACCAGAAATTGCATCGGGATTGAATACAACAGTCACCATGTGCACTTTTCTCCATGGGAGTAATGTCTCAAACAGTTTACGCTTTGATCGTTCCCTGGAAGACCAGTAGTAGTTTCCGATGCACATCTGGGGGTGTTCTATAATGTGTGGACTATCAGAGTGTAGATGAAACAAAGAAATTGCATCAGGATTGAATACAACAGTGACCATGCGCACTTTCATCCATGGGAGTAATGTCTCAAACAGTCTACGGTTTGATCGTTCCTTGCAAGACCAGTAGTAGTTTCCGATGCTCATCTGGAGGCATTCTATAATCTGTGGACCTTCAAAGTGTTGATGAAACACAGAAATTGCCTCGGGATTGAATACAACAGTCATCATTCGCATTTTCCTCCATGGGAGTAATGTTTCAAACTGTCTACGTTTTGATCGTTCCCTGGAACACCAGTAGTAGTTTCGGATGCACATCTGGAGGCATTCTGTAATCTGTGGACTATCAGAGTGTTGATGAAACACAGAAATTGCCTCGGGATTGAATACAACAGTCATCATTCGCATTTTCCTCCATGGGAGTAATGTCTCAAACTGTCTACGTTTTGATCGTTCCCTGGAACACCAGTAGTAGTTTCGGATGCACATCTGGAGGCATTTTGTAAGCTGTGGACTATCGGAGTGTTGATGAAACAAAGAAATTGCATCGGGATTGAGTACAACATTCACCATGTCCACTTTCCTCTATGGGAGTAATGTCTCAAATAGTTTACGCTTTGATCGTTCCCTGGAAGACCAGTAGTAGTTTGCGATGCACATCAGAAGGCATTCTGTAATCTGTGGACAATCAGAGTGTTGATGAAACACAGAAATTGCATCGGGATTGAATACAACAGTCACCATGCCCACTTTCCTCCATGGGAGTAATGTCGCAAACAGTCTACGCTTTGATCGTTCCCTGGAAGACCAGTAGTAGTTTCCGATGCACATCTGGAGGCATTCTGTAAGCTGTGGACCTTCAAAGTGTTGATAAAACACAGAAGTTGCATCGGGATTGAATACAACAGTCACTATGCGCACTTTCCTCCATGAGAGTAATGTCTCAAACAGTCTACGCTTTGATCGTTCCCTGGAAGACCAGTAGTAGTTTCCGATGCACATCTGGAGGCATCCTGTAATCAGTGGACTATCTGAGTGTTGATGAAACACAGAAATTGCATCGGGATTGAATACACAGTCACCATGCGCACTTTCCTCCATGGGAGTAATGTCTCAAACAGTCTACGCTTTGATGGTTCCCTGGAAGACCAGTGGTAGTTTCCGATTCTCATCTGGAGGCATTTTGTAATCTGTGGACTATCAGAGTGCTGATGAAACCCAGAAATTGCATCGGGATTGAATACAACAGTCACCTTGTGCACTTTTCTCCATGGGAGTAATGTCTGAAACAGTTTACGCTTTGATCGTTCCCTGGATGACCAGTAGTAGTTTCCGATGCACATCTGGGGGCATTCTATAATGTGTGGACTATCTGGCTGTTGATGAAACACAGAAATTGCATCAGGATTGAATACAACAGTGACCATGCACACTTTCCTCCATGGGAGTAATGTCTCAAACAGTCTACGGTTAGATCGTTCCCTGCAAGACCAGTAGTAGTTTCCGATGCACATCTGGAGTCATTCTGTAATCTGTGGACCTTCAAAGTGTTGATGAAACACAAAAACTGCCTCGGGATTGAGTACAACAGTCATCATTCGCATTTTCCTCCATGGGAGTAATGTCGCAAACTGTCTACGTATTGATCGTTCCCTGGAAGACCAGTAGTAGTTTCCGATGCACATCTGGAGCCATTCTGTAATCTGTGGACCTTCAAAGTGTTGATGAAACACAGAAAGTGCATCGGGATTGTATACAACAGGCACCAAGCAGGCTTTTCTCCATGGGAGTAACGTCTGAAACAGTTTACGCTTTGATCGTTCCCTTGAAGACTAGTAGTAGTTTCCGATGCACATCTGGAGTCATTCTGTAGTCTGTGGACTATCAGAGTGTTGATGAAACACAGAAATTGCATCGGGATTGAATACAACAGTCACCATGCGCAATTTCCTCTATGATAGTAATGTCTCAAACAGTCTACGCTTTGATCGTTCCCTGGAAGTCAATGTAATAGTTTCCGATGCACATCTGGAGGCATTCTGTAATGTGTGGACTATCAGAGTGTTGATGGAACACAGAAACTGCATCGGGATTGAATACAACAGTCACCATGAGAACTTTCCTCCATAGGAGTAATGTCTCAAACAGTCTACGTTTTGATCGTTCCCTGGAAGACCAGTAGTAGTTTCCGATGCACATCTGGAGGCATTCTGTAATCTGTGGATCTTCAAAGTGTTGATGAATCATAGAAATTGCATCGGTATGGAAAACAACAGTCACCATGCGCACTTTCCTCCATGGGAGTAATGTCTCAAACTGTCTACATTTTGATCGTTCCCTGGAAGACCAGTAGTAGTTTCCGATGCACTTCTGGAGGCATTCTGTAATCTGTGGACTTTCAAAGTGTTGATGTAACACAGAAATTGCATCGGGATTGAATACAACAGGCACCTTGCGCACTTTCCTGCATGTGAGTAATGTCTCAAACAGTCTACGCTTTGATCGTTCCCTGGAAGACCAGTAGTAGTTTCCAAAGCACATCTGGAGGCATTCTGTAATCTGTGGACCTTCAAAGTGTTGATGAGACACAGAAATTGCATCGAGATTGAATACAACAGTCACCATGCGCACTTTCCTCCATGGGAGTAATGTCTCTAACAGTCTACGGTTAGATCGTTAACTGCAAGACCAGTAGTAGTTTCCGATGCACATCTGGAGGCATTCTGTAATCTGTGGACCTTCAAAGTGTTGATGAAACACAGAAATTGCCTCGGGATTGACTACAACAGTCATCATTCGCATTTTCCTCCATGGGAGTAATGTCTCAAACTGTCTACGATATGATCGATCCCTGGAATACCAGTAGTAGTTTCCGATGCAGATCCGGAGGCATTCTGTAATCTGTGGACCTTCAAAGTGTTGATGAAACACAGAAACTGCATCGGGATTGAATACAACAGGCACCATGCAGGCTTTTCTCCATAGGAGCAATGTCTCAAACAGTTTACGCTTTGATCGTTCCCTTGAAGACCAGTAGTAGTTTCCGATGCACATCTGAGGCATTCTGAAGTCTGTGGACTATCAGAGTGTTGATGAAACACAGAAATTGCATCGGGATTGAATACAACAATCACCATGCGCAATATCCTATATGGGAGTAATGTCTGAAACAGTGTACGCTTTGATCGTTCCCTGGAAGTCAATGTAATAGTTTCCGATGCACATCTGGAGGCATTCTGTAATCTGTGGACCTTCAGAGTGTTGATGAAACACAGAAATAGCATCTGTATGGAATACAACAGTCACCATGCGCACTTTCCTCCATGGGAGTAATGTCTCAAACTGTCTACATTTTGATCGTTCCCTGGAAGACCAGTAGTAGTTTCCGATGCACTTCTGGAGGCATTCTGTAATCTGTGGACCTTCAAAGTGTTGATGTAACACAGATATTGCATCGGGATTGAATACAACAGGCACCTTGCGCACTTACCTGCATGTGAGTAATGTCTCAAAAGGTGTACGCTTTGATCGTTCCCTGGAAGACCAGTAGTAGTTTCCAAAGCACATCTGGAGGCATTCTGTAATCTGTGGACCTTCAAAGTGTTGATGAAACACAGAAATTGCATCGAGATTGAATATAACAGTCACCATGCGCACTTTCCTCCATGGGAGTAATGTCTCAAACAGTCTACGCTTTGATCGTTCCCTGGAAGACCTGTAGTAGTTTCCGATGCACATCAGAAGGCATTTTGTAATCTGTGGACTATCAGAGTGTTGATGAAACCCAGAAATTGCATCGGGATTGAATACAACAGTCACCTTGTGCACTTTTCTCCATGGGAGTAATGTCTGAAACAGTTTACGCTTTGATCGTTCCCTGGATGACCAGTAGTAGTTTCCGATGCACATCTGGGGGCATTCTATAATGTGTGGACTATCTGGCTGTTGATGAAACACAGAAATTGCATCAGGATTGAATACAACAGTGACCATGCACACTTTCCTCCATGGGAGTAATGTCTCAAACAGTCTACGGTTAGATCGTTCCCTGCAAGACCAGTAGTAGTTTCCGATGCACATCTGGAGTCATTCTGTAATCTGTGGACCTTCAAAGTGTTGATGAAACACAAAAACTGCCTCGGGATTGAGTACAACAGTCATCATTCGCATTTTCCTCCATGGGAGTAATGTCTCAAACTGTCTACGTTTTGATCGTTCCCTGGAAGACCAGTAGTAGTTTCCGATGCACATCTGGAGGCATTCTGTAATCTGTGGACCTTCAAAGTGTTGATGAAACACAGAAAGTGCATCGGGATTGTATACAACAGGCACCAAGCAGGCTTTTCTCCATGGGAGTAACGTCTGAAACAGTTTACGCTTTGATCGTTCCCTTGAAGGCCAGTAGTAGTTTCCGATGCATATCTGGAGTCATTCTGTAGTCTGTGGACTATCAGAGTGTTGATGAAACACAGAAATTGCATCGGGATTGAATACAACAGTCACCATGCGCAATTTCCTCTATGATAGTAATGTCTCAAACAGTCTACGCTTTGATCGTTCACTGGAAGTCAATGTAATAGTTTCCGATGCACATCTGGAGGCATTCTGTAATGTGTGGACTATCAGAGTGTTGATGGAACACAGAAACAGCATCGGGATTGAATACAACAGTCACCATGAGAACTTTCCTCCATAGGAGTAATGTCTCAAACAGTCTACGTTTTGATCGTTCCCTGGAAGACCAGTAGTAGTTTCCGATGCACATCTGGAGGCATTCTGTAATCTGTGGATATTCAAAGTGTTGATGAATCATAGAAATTGCATCGGTATGGAAAACAACAGTCACCATGCGCACTTTCCTCCATGGGAGTAGTGTCTCAAACTGTCTACATTTTGATCGTACCCTGGAAGACCAGTAGTAGTTTCCGATGCACTTCTGGAGGCATTCTGTAATCTGTGGACCTTCAAAGTGTTGATGTAACACAGAAATTGCATCGGGATTGAATACAACAGGCACCTTGCGCACTTTCCTGCATGTGAGTAATGTCTCAAACAGTCTACGCTTTGATCGTTCCCTGGAAGACCAGTAGTAGTTTCCAAAGCACATCTGGAGGCATTCTGTAATCTGTGGACCTTCAATGTGTTGATGAGACACAGAAATTGCATCGAGATTGAATACAACAGTCACCATGCGCACTTTCCTCCATGGGAGTAATGTCTCAAACAGTCTACGGTTAGATCGTTCCCTGCAAGACCAGTAGTAGTTTCCGATGCACATCTGGAGGCATTCTGTAATCTGTGGACCTTCAAAGTGTTGATGAAACACAGAAATTGCATCGAGATTGAATACAACAGTCACCATGCGCACTTTCCTCCATTTGAGTATTGTCTAAAACAGTCCACGCTTTGATCATTCCCTGGAAGACCTGTAGTAGTTTCCGATGCACATCAGGAGACATTTTGTAATCTGTTGACTATCAGAGTGTTGATGAAAACCAGAAATTGCATCGGGATTGAATACAACAGTCACCATGTGCACTTTTCTCCATGGGAGTAATGTCTCAAACAGTTTACGCTTTGATCGTTCCCTGGAAGACCAGTAGTAGTTTCCGATGCACATCTGGGGGTGTTCTATAATGTGTGGACTATCAGAGTGTAGATGAAACAAAGAAATTGCATCAGGATTGAATACAACAGTGACCATGCGCACTTTCATCCATGGGAGTAATGTCTCAAACAGTCTACGGTTTGATCGTTCCTTGCAAGACCAGTAGTAGTTTCCGATGCTCATCTGGAGGCATTCTATAATCTGTGGACCTTCAAAGTGTTGATGAAACACAGAAATTGCCTCGGGATTGAATACAACAGTCATCATTCGCATTTTCCTCCATGGGAGTAATGTCTCAAACTGTCTACGTTTTGATCGTTCCCTGGAACACCAGTAGTAGTTTCGGATGCACATCTGGAGGCATTCTGTAATCTGTGGACTATCAGAGTGTTGATGAAACACAGAAATTGCCTCGGGATTGAATACAACAGTCATCATTCGCATTTTCCTCCATGGGAGTAATGTCTCAAACTGTCTACGTTTTGATCGTTCCCTGGAACACCAGTAGTAGTTTCGGATGCACATCTGGAGGCATTTTGTAAGCTGTGGACTATCGGAGTGTTGATGAAACAAAGAAATTGCATCGGGATTGAGTACAACATTCACCATGTCCACTTTCCTCTATGGGAGTAATGTCTCAAATAGTTTACGCTTTGATCGTTCCCTGGAAGACCAGTAGTAGTTTGCGATGCACATCAGAAGGCATTCTGTAATCTGTGGACAATCAGAGTGTTGATGAAACACAGAAATTGCATCGGGATTGAATACAACAGTCACCATGCCCACTTTCCTCCATGGGAGTAATGTCGCAAACAGTCTACGCTTTGATCGTTCCCTGGAAGACCAGTAGTAGTTTCCGATGCACATCTGGAGGCATTCTGTAAGCTGTGGACCTTCAAAGTGTTGATAAAACACAGAAGTTGCATCGGGATTGAATACAACAGTCACTATGCGCACTTTCCTCCATGAGAGTAATGTCTCAAACAGTCTACGCTTTGATCGTTCCCTGGAAGACCAGTAGTAGTTTCCGATGCACATCTGGAGGCATCCTGTAATCTGTGGACTATCTGAGTGTTGATGAAACACAGAAATTGCATCGGGATTGAATACACAGTCACCATGCGCACTTTCCTCCATGGGAGTAATGTCTCAAACAGTCTACGCTTTGATGGTTCCCTGGAAGACCAGTGGTAGTTTCCGATTCTCATCTGGAGGCATTTTGTAATCTGTGGACTATCAGAGTGCTGATGAAACCCAGAAATTGCATCGGGATTGAATACAACAGTCACCTTGTGCACTTTTCTCCATGGGAGTAATGTCTGAAACAGTTTACGCTTTGATCGTTCCCTGGATGACCAGTAGTAGTTTCCGATGCACATCTGGGGGCATTCTATAATGTGTGGACTATCTGGCTGTTGATGAAACACAGAAATTGCATCAGGATTGAATACAACAGTGACCATGCACACTTTCCTCCATGGGAGTAATGTCTCAAACAGTCTACGGTTAGATCGTTCCCTGCAAGACCAGTAGTAGTTTCCGATGCACATCTGGAGTCATTCTGTAATCTGTGGACCTTCAAAGTGTTGATGAAACACAAAAACTGCCTCGGGATTGAGTACAACAGTCATCATTCGCATTTTCCTCCATGGGAGTAATGTCGCAAACTGTCTACGTATTGATCGTTCCCTGGAAGACCAGTAGTAGTTTCCGATGCACATCTGGAGCCATTCTGTAATCTGTGGACCTTCAAAGTGTTGATGAAACACAGAAAGTGCATCGGGATTGTATACAACAGGCACCAAGCAGGCTTTTCTCCATGGGAGTAACGTCTGAAACAGTTTACGCTTTGATCGTTCCCTTGAAGACTAGTAGTAGTTTCCGATGCACATCTGGAGTCATTCTGTAGTCTGTGGACTATCAGAGTGTTGATGAAACACAGAAATTGCATCGGGATTGAATACAACAGTCACCATGCGCAATTTCCTCTATGATAGTAATGTCTCAAACAGTCTACGCTTTGATCGTTCCCTGGAAGTCAATGTAATAGTTTCCGATGCACATCTGGAGGCATTCTGTAATGTGTGGACTATCAGAGTGTTGATGGAACACAGAAACTGCATCGGGATTGAATACAACAGTCACCATGAGAACTTTCCTCCATAGGAGTAATGTCTCAAACAGTCTACGTTTTGATCGTTCCCTGGAAGACCAGTAGTAGTTTCCGATGCACATCTGGAGGCATTCTGTAATCTGTGGATCTTCAAAGTGTTGATGAATCATAGAAATTGCATCGGTATGGAAAACAACAGTCACCATGCGCACTTTCCTCCATGGGAGTAATGTCTCAAACTGTCTACATTTTGATCGTTCCCTGGAAGACCAGTAGTAGTTTCCGATGCACTTCTGGAGGCATTCTGTAATCTGTGGACTTTCAAAGTGTTGATGTAACACAGAAATTGCATCGGGATTGAATACAACAGGCACCTTGCGCACTTTCCTGCATGTGAGTAATGTCTCAAACAGTCTACGCTTTGATCGTTCCCTGGAAGACCAGTAGTAGTTTCCAAAGCACATCTGGAGGCATTCTGTAATCTGTGGACCTTCAAAGTGTTGATGAGACACAGAAATTGCATCGAGATTGAATACAACAGTCACCATGCGCACTTTCCTCCATGGGAGTAATGTCTCTAACAGTCTACGGTTAGATCGTTAACTGCAAGACCAGTAGTAGTTTCCGATGCACATCTGGAGGCATTCTGTAATCTGTGGACCTTCAAAGTGTTGATGAAACACAGAAATTGCCTCGGGATTGACTACAACAGTCATCATTCGCATTTTCCTCCATGGGAGTAATGTCTCAAACTGTCTACGATATGATCGATCCCTGGAATACCAGTAGTAGTTTCCGATGCAGATCCGGAGGCATTCTGTAATCTGTGGACCTTCAAAGTGTTGATGAAACACAGAAACTGCATCGGGATTGAATACAACAGGCACCATGCAGGCTTTTCTCCATAGGAGCAATGTCTCAAACAGTTTACGCTTTGATCGTTCCCTTGAAGACCAGTAGTAGTTTCCGATGCACATCTGAGGCATTCTGAAGTCTGTGGACTATCAGAGTGTTGATGAAACACAGAAATTGCATCGGGATTGAATACAACAATCACCATGCGCAATATCCTATATGGGAGTAATGTCTGAAACAGTGTACGCTTTGATCGTTCCCTGGAAGTCAATGTAATAGTTTCCGATGCACATCTGGAGGCATTCTGTAATCTGTGGACCTTCAGAGTGTTGATGAAACACAGAAATAGCATCTGTATGGAATACAACAGTCACCATGCGCACTTTCCTCCATGGGAGTAATGTCTCAAACTGTCTACATTTTGATCGTTCCCTGGAAGACCAGTAGTAGTTTCCGATGCACTTCTGGAGGCATTCTGTAATCTGTGGACCTTCAAAGTGTTGATGTAACACAGATATTGCATCGGGATTGAATACAACAGGCACCTTGCGCACTTACCTGCATGTGAGTAATGTCTCAAAAGGTGTACGCTTTGATCGTTCCCTGGAAGACCAGTAGTAGTTTCCAAAGCACATCTGGAGGCATTCTGTAATCTGTGGACCTTCAAAGTGTTGATGAAACACAGAAATTGCATCGAGATTGAATATAACAGTCACCATGCGCACTTTCCTCCATGGGAGTAATGTCTCAAACAGTCTACGCTTTGATCGTTCCCTGGAAGACCTGTAGTAGTTTCCGATGCACATCAGAAGGCATTTTGTAATCTGTGGACTATCAGAGTGTTGATGAAACCCAGAAATTGCATCGGGATTGAATACAACAGTCACCTTGTGCACTTTTCTCCATGGGAGTAATGTCTGAAACAGTTTACGCTTTGATCGTTCCCTGGATGACCAGTAGTAGTTTCCGATGCACATCTGGGGGCATTCTATAATGTGTGGACTATCTGGCTGTTGATGAAACACAGAAATTGCATCAGGATTGAATACAACAGTGACCATGCACACTTTCCTCCATGGGAGTAATGTCTCAAACAGTCTACGGTTAGATCGTTCCCTGCAAGACCAGTAGTAGTTTCCGATGCACATCTGGAGTCATTCTGTAATCTGTGGACCTTCAAAGTGTTGATGAAACACAAAAACTGCCTCGGGATTGAGTACAACAGTCATCATTCGCATTTTCCTCCATGGGAGTAATGTCTCAAACTGTCTACGTTTTGATCGTTCCCTGGAAGACCAGTAGTAGTTTCCGATGCACATCTGGAGGCATTCTGTAATCTGTGGACCTTCAAAGTGTTGATGAAACACAGAAAGTGCATCGGGATTGTATACAACAGGCACCAAGCAGGCTTTTCTCCATGGGAGTAACGTCTGAAACAGTTTACGCTTTGATCGTTCCCTTGAAGACCAGTAGTAGTTTCCGATGCATATCTGGAGTCATTCTGTAGTCTGTGGACTATCAGAGTGTTGATGAAACACAGAAATTGCATCGGGATTGAATACAACAGTCACCATGCGCAATTTCCTCTATGATAGTAATGTCTCAAACAGTCTACGCTTTGATCGTTCACTGGAAGTCAATGTAATAGTTTCCGATGCACATCTGGAGGCATTCTGTAATGTGTGGACTATCAGAGTGTTGATGGAACACAGAAACAGCATCGGGATTGAATACAACAGTCACCATGAGAACTTTCCTCCATAGGAGTAATGTCTCAAACAGTCTACGTTTTGATCGTTCCCTGGAAGACCAGTAGTAGTTTCCGATGCACATCTGGAGGCATTCTGTAATCTGTGGATATTCAAAGTGTTGATGAATCATAGAAATTGCATCGGTATGGAAAACAACAGTCACCATGCGCACTTTCCTCCATGGGAGTAGTGTCTCAAACTGTCTACATTTTGATCGTACCCTGGAAGACCAGTAGTAGTTTCCGATGCACTTCTGGAGGCATTCTGTAATCTGTGGACCTTCAAAGTGTTGATGTAACACAGAAATTGCATCGGGATTGAATACAACAGGCACCTTGCGCACTTTCCTGCATGTGAGTAATGTCTCAAACAGTCTACGCTTTGATCGTTCCCTGGAAGACCAGTAGTAGTTTCCAAAGCACATCTGGAGGCATTCTGTAATCTGTGGACCTTCAATGTGTTGATGAGACACAGAAATTGCATCGAGATTGAATACAACAGTCACCATGCGCACTTTCCTCCATGGGAGTAATGTCTCAAACAGTCTACGGTTAGATCGTTCCCTGCAAGACCAGTAGTAGTTTCCGATGCACATCTGGAGGCATTCTGTAATCTGTGGACCTTCAAAGTGTTGATGAAACACAGAAACTGCATCGGGATTGAATACAACAGGCATCATGCAGGCTTTTCTCCATAGGAGTAATGTCTCAAACAGTTTACGCTTTGATCGTTCCCTTGAAGACCAGTAGTAGTTTCCGATGCACATCTGGAGGCATTCTGTAATCTGTGGACTATCAGAGTGTTGATGAAACCCAGAAATTGCATCGGGATTGAATACAACAGTCACCTTGTGCACTTTTCTCCATGGGAGTAATGTCTGAAACAGTTTACGCTTTGATCGTTCCCTGGATGACCAGTAGTAGTTTCCGATGCACATCTGGGGGCATTCTATAATGTGTGGACTATCTGGCTGTTGATGAAACACAGAAATTGCATCAGGATTGAATACAACAGTGACCATGCACACTTTCCTCCATGGGAGTAATGTCTCAAACAGTCTACGGTTAGATCGTTCCCTGCAAGACCAGTAGTAGTTTCCGATGCACATCTGGAGTCATTCTGTAATCTGTGGACCTTCAAAGTGTTGATGAAACACAAAAACTGCCTCGGGATTGAGTACAACAGTCATCATTCGCATTTTCCTCCATGGGAGTAATGTCTCAAACTGTCTACGTTTTGATCGTTCCCTGGAAGACCAGTAGTAGTTTCCGATGCACATCTGGAGGCATTCTGTAATCTGTGGACCTTCAAAGTGTTGATGAAACACAGAAAGTGCATCGGGATTGTATACAACAGGCACCAAGCAGGCTTTTCTCCATGGGAGTAACGTCTGAAACAGTTTACGCTTTGATCGTTCCCTTGAAGACCAGTAGTAGTTTCCGATGCATATCTGGAGTCATTCTGTAGTCTGTGGACTATCAGAGTGTTGATGAAACACAGAAATTGCATCGGGATTGAATACAACAGTCACCATGCGCAATTTCCTCTATGATAGTAATGTCTCAAACAGTCTACGCTTTGATCGTTCACTGGAAGTCAATGTAATAGTTTCCGATGCACATCTGGAGGCATTCTGTAATGTGTGGACTATCAGAGTGTTGATGGAACACAGAAACAGCATCGGGATTGAATACAACAGTCACCATGAGAACTTTCCTCCATAGGAGTAATGTCTCAAACAGTCTACGTTTTGATCGTTCCCTGGAAGACCAGTAGTAGTTTCCGATGCACATCTGGAGGCATTCTGTAATCTGTGGATATTCAAAGTGTTGATGAATCATAGAAATTGCATCGGTATGGAAAACAACAGTCACCATGCGCACTTTCCTCCATGGGAGTAGTGTCTCAAACTGTCTACATTTTGATCGTACCCTGGAAGACCAGTAGTAGTTTCCGATGCACTTCTGGAGGCATTCTGTAATCTGTGGACCTTCAAAGTGTTGATGTAACACAGAAATTGCATCGGGATTGAATACAACAGGCACCTTGCGCACTTTCCTGCATGTGAGTAATGTCTCAAACAGTCTACGCTTTGATCGTTCCCTGGAAGACCAGTAGTAGTTTCCAAAGCACATCTGGAGGCATTCTGTAATCTGTGGACCTTCAATGTGTTGATGAGACACAGAAATTGCATCGAGATTGAATACAACAGTCACCATGCGCACTTTCCTCCATGGGAGTAATGTCTCAAACAGTCTACGGTTAGATCGTTCCCTGCAAGACCAGTAGTAGTTTCCGATGCACATCTGGAGGCATTCTGTAATCTGTGGACCTTCAAAGTGTTGATGAAACACAGAAACTGCATGGGGTTGAATACAACAGGCATCATGCAGGCTTTTCTCCATAGGAGTAATGTCTCAAACAGTTTACGCTTTGATCGTTCCCTTGAAGACCAGTAGTAGTTTCCGATGCACATCTGGAGGCATTCTGTAGTCTGTGGACTATCAGAGTGTTGATGAAACACAGAAATTGCATCGGGATTGAATACAACAATCACCATGCGCAATATCCTATATGGGAGTAATGTCTGAAACACTGTACGCTTTGATCGTTCCCTGGAAGTCAATGTAATAGTTTCCGATGCACATATGGAGGCATTCTGTAATCTGTGGACCTTCAGAGTGTTGATGAAACACAGAAACTGCATCGGGATTGAATACAACTGTCACCATGAGCACTTTCCTCCATAGGAGTAATGTCTCAAACAGTCTACGCTTTGATAGTTACCTGGAAGACCAGTAGTAGTTTCCGATGCACATCTGGAGGCATTCTGTAATCTGTGGATCTTCAAAGTGTTGATGAAACACAGAAATAGTATCTGTATGGAATACAACAGTCACCATGCGCACTTTCCTCCATGGGAGTAATGTCTCAAACTGTCTACGTTTTGATCGTTCCCTGGAAGACCAGTAGTAGTTTCCGATGCACAACTGGAGGCATTCTGTAATCTGTGGACCTTAAAAGTGTTGATGAAACACAGAAATTGCATCGGGATTGAATACAACAGCCACCTTGCGGACTTTCCTGCATGTGAGTAATGTCTCAAACAGTCTACGCTTTGATCGTTCCCTGGAAGACCAGTAGTAGTTTCCGATGCACATCTGGAGGCATTCTGTAATCTGTGGACCTTCAAAGTGTTGATGAAACACAGAAATTGCATCGAGATTGAATACAACAGTCACCATGCGCACTTTCCTCCATTTGAGTATTGTCTAAAACAGTCCACGCTTTGATCATTCCCTGGAAGACCTGTAGTAGTTTCCGATGCACATCAGGAGACATTTTGTAAACTGTGGACTATCAGAGTGTTGATGAAAACCAGAAATTGCATCGGGATTGAATACAACAGTCACCATGTGCACTTTTCTCCATGGGAGTAATGTCTCAAACAGTTTACGCTTTGATCGTTCCCTGGAAGACCAGTAGTAGTTTCCGATGCACATCTGGGGGTGTTCTATAATGTGTGGACTATCAGAGTGTAGATGAAACAAAGAAATTGCATCAGGATTGAATACAACAGTGACCATGCGCACTTTCATCCATGGGAGTAATGTCTCAAACAGTCTACGGTTTGATCGTTCCCTGCAAGACCAGTAGTAGTTTCCGATGCTCATCTGGAGGCATTCTATAATCTGTGGACCTTCAAAGTGTTGATGAAACACAGAAATTGCCTCGGGATTGAATACAACAGTCATCATTCGCATTTTCCTCCATGGGAGTAATGTCTCAAACTGTCTACGTTTTGATCGTTCCCTGGAACACCAGTAGTAGTTTCGGATGCACATCTGGAGGCATTCTGTAGTCTGTGGACTATCAGAGTGTTGATGAAACACAGAAATTGCCTCGGGATTGAATACAACAGTCATCATTCGCATTTTCCTCCATGGGAGTAATGTCTCAAACTGTCTACGTTTTGATCGTTCCCTGGAACACCAGTAGTAGTTTCGGATGCACATCTGGAGGCATTTTGTAAGCTGTGGACTATCGGAGTGTTGATGAAACAAAGAAATTGCATCGGGATTGAGTACAACATTCACCATGTCCACTTTCCTCTATGGGAGTAATGTCTCAAATAGTTTACGCTTTGATCGTTCCCTGGAAGACCAGTAGTAGTTTGCGATGCACATCAGAAGGCATTCTGTAATCTGTGGACCTTCAAAGTGTTGATAAAACACAGAAGTTGCATCGGGATTGAATACAACAGTCACTATGCGCACTTTCCTCCATGAGAGTAATGTCTCAAACAGTCTACGCTTTGATCGTTCCCTGGAAGACCAGTAGTAGTTTCCGATGCACATCTGGAGGCATCCTGTAATCTGTGGACTATCTGAGTGTTGATGAAACACAGAAATTGCATCGGGATTGAATACACAGTCACCATGCGCACTTTCCTCCATGGGAGTAATGTCTCAAACAGTCTACGCTTTGATGGTTCCCTGGAAGACCAGTGGTAGTTTCCGATTCTCATCTGGAGGCATTTTGTAATCTGTGGACTATCAGAGTGCTGATGAAACCCAGAAAATTGCATCGGAATTGAAAACAACATTCACCATGCCCACTTTCCTCCATGGGAGTAATGTCTCAAACAGTCCACGCTTTGATCGTTCCCTGGAAGACCAGTAGTAGTTTCCGATGCACATCTGGAGACATTCTGTAATCTGTGGACTATCAGAGTGTTGTTGAAACACAGAAATTGCATCGGGATTGAATACAACAGTCACCATGCCCACTTTCCTCTATGGAAGTAATGTCGCAAACAGTCTACGCTTTGATCGTTCCCTGGAAGCCCAGTAGTAGTTTCCGATGCACATCTGGAGGCATCCTGTAATCTGTCGACTATAGGAGGGTTGATGAAACACAGAAATTGCATCGGGATTCAATACAACAATCACCATGCGCACTTTCCTCCATGGGAGTAATGTCTCAAACAGTCTACGCTTTGATGGTTCCCTGGAAGACCAGTAGTAGTTTCCGATTCTCATCTGGAGGCATTTTGTAATCTGTGGACCATCAGAGTGTTGATGAAACCCAGAAATTGCATCGGGATTGAATACAACAGTCACTATGCGCACTTTCCTCCATGAGAGTAATGTCTCAAACAGTCTACGCTTTGATCGTTCCCTGGAAGACAATGTAATACTTTCCGATGCACATCTGGAGGCATTCTGTAATCTGTGGACCTTCAAAATGTTGATGAAACACAGAAATTGCCTCGGGATGGAATACAACAGTCATCATTCGCATTTTCCTCCATGGGAGTAATGTCTCCAACAGTCTACGCATTGATCGTTCCCTGGAAGACCTGTAGTAGTTTCCGATGCACATCAGAAATCATTTGTAATCTGTGGACTATCAGAGTGTTGATGAAACCCAGAAATTGCATCGGGATTGAATACAACAGTCACCTTGTGCACTTTTCTCCATGGGAGTAATGTCTGAAACAGTTTACGCTTTGATCGTTCCCTGGATGACCAGTAGTAGTTTCCGATGCACATCTGGGGGCATTCTATAATGTGTGGACTATCTGGCTGTTGATGAAACACAGAAATTGCATCAGGATTGAATACAACAGTGACCATGCACACTTTCCTCCATGGGAGTAATGTCTCAAACAGTCTACGGTTAGATCGTTCCCTGCAAGACCAGTAGTAGTTTCCGATGCACATCTGGAGTCATTCTGTAATCTGTGGAACTTCAAAGTGTTGATGAAACACAAAAACTGCCTCGGGATTGAGTACAACAGTCATCATTCGCATTTTCCTCCATGGGAGTAATGTCTCAAACTGTCTACGTTTTGATCGTTCCCTGGAAGACCAGTAGTAGTTTCCGATGCACATCTGGAGCCATTCTGTAATCTGTGGACCTTCAAAGTGTTGATGAAACACAGAAAGTGCATCGGGATTGTATACAACAGGCACCAAGCAGGCTTTTCTCCATGGGAGTAACGTCTGAAACAGTTTACGCTTTGATCGTTCACTTGAAGACCAGTAGTAGTTTCCGATGCACATCTGGAGTCATTCTGTAGTCTGTGGACTATCAGAGTGTTGATGAAACACAGAAATTGCATCGGGATTGAATACAACAGTCACCATGCGCAATTTCCTCTATGATAGTAATGTCTCAAACAGTCTACGCTTTGATCGTTCCCTGGAAGTCAATGTAATAGTTTCCGATGCACATCTGGAGGCATTCTGTAATGTGTGGACTATCAGAGTGTTGATGGAACACAGAAACTGCATCGGGATTGAATACAACAGTCACCATTGGAACTTTCCTCCATAGGAGTAATGTCTCAAACAGTCTACGTTTTGATCGTTCCCTGGAAGACCAGTAGTAGTTTCAGATGCACATCTGGAGGCATTCTGTAATCTGTGGATCTTCAAAGTGTTGATGAATCATAGAAATTGCATCGGTATGGAAAACAACAGTCACCATGCGCACTTTCCTCCATGGGAGTAATGTCTCAAACTGTCTACATTTTGATCGTTCCCTGGAAGACCAGTAGTAGTTTCCGATGCACTTCTGGAGGCATTCTGTAATCTGTGGACTTTCAAAGTGTTGATGTAACACAGAAATTGCATCGGGATTGAATACAACATTCACCTTGCGCACTTTCCTGCATGTGAGTAATGTCTCAAACAGTCTACGCTTTGATCGTTCCCTGGAAGACCAGTAGTAGTTTCCAAAGCACATCTGGAGGCATTCTGTAATCTGTGGACCTTCAAAGTGTTGATGAGACACAGAAATTGCATCGATATTGAATACAACAGTCACCATGCGCACTTTCCTCCATGGGAGTAATGTCTCAAACAGTCTACGGTTAGATCGTTCCCTGCAAGACCAGTAGTAGTTTCCGATGCACATCTGGAGGCATTCTGTAATCTGTGGACCTTCAAAGTGTAGATGAAACACAGAAATTGCCTCGGGATTGACTACAACAGTCATCATTCGCATTTTCCTCCATGGGAGTAATGTCTCAAACTGTCTACGATTTGATCGATCCCTGGAATACCAGTAGTAGTTTCCGATGCACATCTGGAGGCATTCTGTAATCTGTGGACCTTCAAAGTGTTGATGAAACACAGAAACTGCATCGGGATTGAATACAACAGTGACCATGCGCACTTTCCTCATTGGAGTAATGTCTCAAACAGTCTACGCTTTGATAGTTACCTGGAAGACCAGTAGTAGTTTCGGATGCACATCTGGAGGCATTCTGTAATCTGTGGACCTTCAAAGTGTTGATGAAACACAGAAAGTGCATCGGGATTGTATACAACAGGCACCATGCAGGCTTTTCTCCATGGGAGTAATGTCTCAAACAGTTTACGCTTTCATCGTTCCCTTGAAGACCAGTAGTAGTTTCCGATGCACATCTGGAGGCATTCTGTAATCTGTGGCCTATCAGAGTGTTGATGAAACACAGAAATTGCCTCGGGATTGAATACAACAGTCATCATTCGCATTTTCCTCCATGGGAGTAATGTCTCAAACTGTCTACATTTTGATCGTTCCCTGGAAGACCAGTAGTAGTTTCCGATGCACTTCTGGAGGCATTCTGTAATCTGTGGACTTTCAAAGTGTTGATGTAACACAGAAATTGCATCGGGATTGAATACAACATTCACCTTGCGCACTTTCCTGCATGTGAGTAATGTCTCAAACAGTCTACGCTTTGATCGTTCCCTGGAAGACCAGTAGTAGTTTCCAAAGCACATCTGGAGGCATTCTGTAATCTGTGGACCTTCAAAGTGTTGATGAGACACAGAAATTGCATCGATATTGAATACAACAGTCACCATGCGCACTTTCCTCCATGGGAGTAATGTCTCAAACAGTCTACGGTTAGATCGTTCCCTGCAAGACCAGTAGTAGTTTCCGATGCACATCTGGAGGCATTCTGTAATCTGTGGACCTTCAAAGTGTAGATGAAACACAGAAATTGCCTCGGGATTGACTACAACAGTCATCATTCGCATTTTCCTCCATGGGAGTAATGTCTCAAACTGTCTACGATTTGATCGATCCCTGGAATACCAGTAGTAGTTTCCGATGCACATCTGGAGGCATTCTGTAATCTGTGGACCTTCAAAGTGTTGATGAAACACAGAAACTGCATCGGGATTGAATACAACAGTGACCATGCGCACTTTCCTCATTGGAGTAATGTCTCAAACAGTCTACGCTTTGATAGTTACCTGGAAGACCAGTAGTAGTTTCGGATGCACATCTGGAGGCATTCTGTAATCTGTGGACCTTCAAAGTGTTGATGAAACACAGAAAGTGCATCGGGATTGTATACAACAGGCACCATGCAGGCTTTTCTCCATGGGAGTAATGTCTCAAACAGTTTACGCTTTCATCGTTCCCTTGAAGACCAGTAGTAGTTTCCGATGCACATCTGGAGGCATTCTGTAATCTGTGGCCTATCAGAGTGTTGATGAAACACAGAAATTGCCTCGGGATTGAATACAACAGTCATCATTCGCATTTTCCTCCATGGGAGTAATGTCTCAAACTGTCTACGCTTTGATCGTTCCCTGGAACACCAGTAGTAGTTTCGGATGCACATCTGGAGGCATTTTGCAAGCAGTGGACTATCAGAGTGTTGATGAAACAAAGAAATTGCATCGGGATTGAATACAACATTCACCATGCCCACTCTCCTCTATGGGAGTAATGTCTCAAATAGTTTACGCTTTGATCGTTCCCTGGAAGACCAGTAGTAGTTTGCGATGCACTTCTGGAGGCATTCTGTAATCTGTGGACAATCAGAGTGTTGATGAAACACAGAAATTGCATCGGGATTGAATACAAAAGTCACCATGCCCACTTTCCTCCATGGAAGTAATGTCGCAAACAGTCTACGCTTTGATCGTTCCCTGGAAGACAAGTAGTAGTTTCCGATGCACTTCTGGAGGCATCCTGTAATCTGTCGACTATAGGAGTGTTGATGAAACACAGAAATTGCATCGGGATTGAATACAGCAGTCACCATGCCCACTTTCCTCCATGGAAGTAATGTCGCAAACAGTCTACGCTTTGATCGTTCCCTGGAAGACAAGTAGTAGTTTCCGATGCACATCTGGAGGCATCCTGTAATCTGTCGACTATAGGAGTGTTGATGAAACACAGAAATTGCATCGGGATTGAATACAACAATCACCATGCGCACTTTCCTCCATGGGAGTAATGTCTCAAACAGTGTACGCTTTGATGGTTCCCTGGAAGACCAGTAGTAGTTTCCGATTCTGATCTGGAGGCATTTTGTAATCTGTGGACTATCAGAGTGTTCATGAAACCCAGAAATTGCATCGGGATTGAATACAACAGTCACTATGCGCACTTTCCTCCATGAGAGTAATGTCTCAAACAGTCTACGCTTTGATCGTTCCCTGGAAGACAATGTAATACTTTCCGATGCACATCTGGAGGCATTCTGTAATCTGTGGACCTTCAAAGTGTTGATGAAACACAGAAATTGCCTCGGGATGGAATACAACAGTCATCATTCGCGTTTTCCTCCATGGGAGTAATGTCTCCAACAGTCTACGCATTGATCGTTCCCTGGAAGACCAGTAGTAGTTTCCAATGCACATCTGGAGGCATTCTGTAATCTGTAAACTATCAGAGTTTTGCTCAAACACAGAAATTGCATCGGGATTGAATACAACAGACACCATGCGCACTTTCCTCCATGGGAGTAATGTCTCAGACAGTTTACTCTTTGATCCTTCCCTGGAAGACCAGTATTAGTTTCCGATGCACATATGGGGCACTCTGTAATGTGTGGACTATCAGAGTGTTGATGAAACACAGAAATTCCATCGGGATTGAATACAACAGTCACCATGCGCACTATCCTCCATGGGAGTAATGTCTCAAACAGTCTACGCTTTGATCGTTCCCTGGAAGACCAGTAGTAGTTTCCGATGCACATCTGGAGCCATTCTGTAATCTGTGGATCTTCAAAGTGTTGATGAAACACAGAAATTGCATCGGTATGGAATACAACAGTCACCATGCGCACTTTCCTCCATGGGAGTAATGTCGCAAACAGTCTACGGATTGATCGTTCCCTGGAAGACCAGTAGTAGTTTCCGATGCACATCTGGAGGCATTCTGTAATCTGTGGACTATCTGAGTGTTGATGAAACACAGAAATTGCATCGGGATTGAATACAACAGTCTTCATGCCTGCTTTCCTCCATGGGAGTAATGTCGCAAGCAGTCTACGCTTTGATCATTCCCTGGAAGGCCAGTAGTAGTTTCCGATGCACATCTGGAGGCATTCTGTAATCTGTGGACCTTCAAAGAGTTGATGAAACACAGAAATTGCATCGGGATGGAATACAACAGTCACCATGCGCACTTTCCTCCGTGGGAGTAATGTCTCAAACTGTCTACGCTTTGATCGTTCCCTGGAAGACCAGTAGTAGTTTCCGATGCACATCTGGAGGCATTCTGTAATCTGTGTACCTTCAAAGTGTTGATGAAACACAGAAATTGCCTCGGGATTGAATACAACAGTCATCATTCGCATTTTCCTCCATGGGAGTAATGTCTCAAACTGTCTACGTTTTGATCGTTCCCTGGAACACCAGTAGTAGTTTCGGATTCACATCTGGATTCATTCTGTAATCTGTGGACTATCAGAGTGTTGATGAAACACAGAAATTGCCTCGGGATTGAATACAACAGTCATCATTCGCATTTTCCTCCATGGGAGTAATGTCTCAAACTGTCTACGTTTTGATCGTTCCCTGGAACACCAGTAGTGGTTTCGGATGCACATCTGGAGGCATTTTGTAAGCTGTGGACTATCGGAGTGTTGATGAAACAAAGAAATTGCATCGGGATTGAATACAACATTCACCATGTCCACTTTCCTCTATGGGAGTAATGTCTCAAATAGTTTACGCTTTGATCGTTCCCTGGAAGACCAGTAGTAGTTTGCGATGCACATCAGAAGGCATTCTGTAATCTGTGGACAATCAGAGTGTTGATGAAACACAGAAATTGCCTCGGGATTGAATACAACAGTCATCATTCGCATTTTCCTCCATGGGAGTAATGTCTCAAACTGTCTACGTTTTGATCGTTCCCTGGAACACCAGTAGTAGTTTCGGATGCACATCTGGAGCCATTCTGTAATCTGTGGACCTTCAAAGTGTTGATGAAACACAGAAAGTGCATCGGGATTGTATACAACAGGCACCATGCAGGCTTTTCTCCATGGGAGTAATGTCCCAAACAGTTTACGCTTTGATCGTTCCCTTGAAGACCAGTAGTAGTTTCCGATGCACATCTGGAGGCATTCTGTAATCTGTGGCCTATCAGAGTGTTGATGAAACACAGAAATTGCCTCGGGATTGAATACAACAGTCATCATTCGCATTTTCCTCCATGGGAGTAATGTCTCAAACTGTCTACGCTTTGATCGTTCCCTGGAACACCAGTAGTAGTTTCGGATGCACATCTGGAGGCCTTTTGCAAGCAGTGGACTATCAGAGTGTTGATGAAACAAAGAAATTGCATCGGGATTGAATACAACATTCACCATGCCCACTCTCCTCTATGGGAGTAATGTCTCAAATAGTTTACGCTTTGATCGTTCCCTGGAAGACCAGTAGTAGTTTGCGATGCACTTCTGGAGGCTTTCTGTAATCTGTGGACAATCAGAGTGTTGATGAAACACAGAAATTGCATCGGGATTGAATACAACAGTCACCATGCCCACTTTCCTCCATGGAAGTAATGTCGCAAACAGTCTACGCTTTGATCGTTCCCTGGAAGACAAGTAGTAGTTTCCGATGCACTTCTGGAGGCATCCTGTAATCTGTCGACTATAGGAGTGTTGATGAAACACAGAAATTGCATCGGGATTGAATACAGCAGTCACCATGCCCACTTTCCTCCATGGAAGTAATGTCGCAAACAGTCTACGCTTTGATCGTTCCCTGGAAGACAAGTAGTAGTTTCCGATGCACATCTGGAGGCATCCTGTAATCTGTCGACTATAGGAGTGTTGATGAAACACAGAAATTGCATCGGGATTGAATACAACAATCACCATGCGCACTTTCCTCCATGGGAGTAATGTCTCAAACAGTGTACGCTTTGATGGTTCCCTGGAAGACCAGTAGTAGTTTCCGATTCTCATCTGGAGGCATTTTGTAATCTGTGGACTATCAGAGTGTTGATGAAACCCAGAAATTGCATCGGGATTGAATACAACAGTCACTATGCGCACTTTCCTCCATGAGAGTAATGTCTCAAACAGTCTACGCTTTGATCGTTCCCTGGAAGACAATGTAATACTTTCCGATGCACATCTGGAGGCATTCTGTAATCTGTGGACTTTCAAAGTGTTGATGAAACACAGAAATTGCCTCGGGATGGAATACAACAGTCATCATTCGCGTTTTCCTCCATGGGAGTAATGTCTCCAACAGTCTACGCATTGATCGTTCCCTGGAAGACCAGTAGTAGTTTCCAATGCACATCTGGAGGCATTCTGTAATCTGTAAACTATCAGAGTTTTGCTCAAACACAGAAATTGCATCGGGATTGAATACAACAGACACCATGCGCACTTTCCTCCATGGGAGTAATGTCTCAGACAGTTTACTCTTTGATCCTTCCCTGGAAGACCAGTATTAGTTTCCGATGCACATATGGGGCACTCTGTAATGTGTGGACTATCAGAGTGTTGATGAAACACAGAAATTCCATCGGGATTGAATACAACAGTGACCATGCGCACTATCCTCCATGGGAGTAATGTCTCAAACAGTCTACGCTTTGATCGTTCCCTGGAAGACCAGTAGTAGTTTCCGATGCACATCTGGAGGCATTCTGTAATCTGTGGATCTTCAAAGTGTTGATGAAACACAGAAATTGCATCGGTATGGAATACAACAGTCACCATGCGCACTTTCCTCCATGGGAGTAATGTCGCAAACAGTCTACGGTTTGATCGTTCCCTGGAAGACCAGTAGTAGTTTCCGATGCACATCTGGAGGCATTCTGTAATCTGTGGACTATCTGAGTGTTGATGAAACACAGAAATTGCATCGGGATTGAATACAACAGACTTCATGCCTGCTTTCCTCCATGGGAGTAATGTCGCAAACAGTCTACGCTTTGATCATTCCCTGGAAGGCCAGTAGTAGTTTCCGATGCACATCTGGAGGCCTTCTGTAATCTGTGGACCTTCAAAGAGTTGACGAAACACAGAAATTGCATCGGGATGGAATACAACAGTCACCATGCGCACTTTCCTCCGTGGGAGTAATGTCTCAAACTGTCTACGCTTTGATCGTTCCCTGGAAGACCAGTAGTAGTTTCCGATGCACATCTGGAGGCATTCTGTAATCTGTGTACCTTCAAAGTGTTGATGAAACACAGAAATTGCATCGGGATTGAATACAACAGTCACCATGCGCACTATCATCCATGTGAGTAATGTCTCAAACAGTCTACGCTTTGATCGTTCCCTGCAAGACCAGTAGTAGTTTCCGATGCACATCTGGAGGCATTCTGTAATCTGTGGACCTTCAAAGTGTTGATGAAACACAGAAATTGCCTCGGGATGGAATACAACAGTCATCATTCGCGTTTTCCTCCATGGGAGTAATGTCTGCAACAGTCTACGCATTGATCGTTCCCTGGAAGACCAGTAGTAGTTTCCAATGCACATCTGGAGGCATTCTGTAATCTGTAAACTATCAGAGTTTTGCTCAAACACAGAAATTGCATCGGGATTGAATACAACAGACACCATGCGCACTTTCCTCCATGGGAGTTATGTCTCAGACAGTTTACGCTTTGATCCTTCCCTGGAAGACCAGTATTAGTTTCCGATGCACATATGGGGCATTCTGTAATGTGTGGACTATCAGAGTGTTGATGAAACACAGAAATTCCATCGGGATTGATTACAACAGTCACCATGCGCACTATCCTCAATGGAAGTAATGTCTCAAACTGTCTACGCGTTGATCGTTCCCTGGAAGGCCAGTATTAGTTTCCGATGCATATCTAAAGGCATTTTGAAAGCTGTGGACTATCAGAGTGTTGATGAAACACAGAAATTGCATCGGGATTGAATACAACAGTCACTTTGCGCACTTTCCTCCATGAGAGTAATGTCTCAAACAGTCTATGCTTTGATCGTGCCCTGGAAGACCAGTAGTAGTTTCCAATGCACATCTGGAGGCATTCTGTAATCTGTGGATCTTTAAAGTGTTGATGAATCACAGAAATTGCATCAGTATGTAATACAACAGTCACCATGCGCACTTTCCTCCATGGGAGTAATGTCTCAAACTGTCTACGTTTTGATCGTTCCCTGGAAGACCAGTAGTAGTTTCCGTTGCACATCTGGAGGCATTCTGTAAGCTGTGGACCTTCAAAGTGTTGATGAAACACAGAAATTGCATCGGGATTGAATACAACAGGCACCTTGCGCACTTTCCTGCATGTGAGTAATGTCTCAAACGGTGTACGCTTTGATCGTTCCCTGTAAGACCTGTAGTAGTTTCCGATGCACATCAGAGGCATTTTGTAATCTGTGGACTATCAGAGTGTTGATGGAACCCAGAAATTGCATCGGGATGGAATACAACAGTCACCATGTGCACTTTTCTCCATGGGAGTAATGTCTCAAACAGTTTACGCTTTGATCGTTCCCTGGAAGACCAGTAGTAGTTTCCTATGCACATCTGGGGGCATTCTATAATGTGTGGACTATCAGGGTGTTGATGAAACACAGAAATTGCATCAGGATTGAATACAACAGTGACCATGCGCACTTTCCTCCATGGGAGTAATGTCTCAAACAGTCTACGGTTAGATCGTTCCCTGCAAGACCAGTAGTAGCTTCCGATGCACATCTGGAGGCATTCTGTAATCTGTGGACCTTCCAAGTGTTGATGAAACACAGAAATTGCCTCGGGATTGAATACAACAGTCATCATTCGCATTTTCCTCCATGGGAGTAATGTCTCAAACTGTCTACGATTTGATCGTTCCCTGGAATACCAGTAGTATTTTCCGATGCACATCTGGAGGCATTCTGTAATCTGTGGACCTTCAAAGTGTTGATGAAACACAGAAACTGCATCGGGATTGAATACAACAGGCACCATGCAGGCTTTTCTCCATAGGAGTAATGTCTCAAACAGTTTACGCTTTGATCGTTCCCTTGAAGACCAGTAGTAGTTTCCGATGCACATCTGGAGGCATTCTGTAGTCTGTGGACTATCAGAGTGTTGATGAAACACAGAAATTGCATCGGGATTGAATACAACAATGACCATGCGCAATTTCCTATATGGGAGTAATGTCTCAAACAGTGTACGCTTTGATCGTTCCCTGGAAGTCAATGTAATAGTTTCCGATGCACATCTGGAGGCAGTCTGTAATCTGTGGACCTTCAGAGTGTTGATGAAACACAGAAACTGCATCGAGATTGAATACAACAGTCACCATGAACACTTTCCTCCATAGGAGTAATGTCTCAAACAGTCTACGCTTTGATCGTTCCCTGGAAGACAAGTAGTAGTTTCCAAAGAACATCTGGAGGCATTCTGTAATCTGTGGACCTTCAAAGTGTTGATGAAACACAGAAATTGTATCGAGATTGAATACAACAGTCACCATGCGCACTTTCCTCCATGGGAGTAATGTCTCAAACAGTCTACGCTTTGATCGTTCCCTGGAAGACCTGTAGTAGTTTCCGATGCACATCAGAGGCATTTTGTAATCTGTGGACTATCAGAGTGTTGATGAAACCCAGAAATTGCATCGGGATGGAATACAACAGTCACCATGTGCACTTTTCTCCATTGGAGTAATGTCTCAAACAGTTTACGCTTTGACCGTTCCCTGGAAGACCAGTAGTAGTTTCCGATGCACATCTGGGGGCATTCTATAATGTGTGGACTATCAGGGTGTTGATGAAACACAGAAATTGCATCAGGATTGAATACAACAGTGACCATGCGCACTTTCCTCCATGGGAGTAATGTCTCAAACAGTCTACGGTTAGATCGTTCCCTGCAAGACCAGTAGTAGTTACCGATGCACATCTGGAGGCATTCTATAATCTGTGGACCTTCAAAGTGTTGATGAAACACAGAAATTGCCTCGGGATTGAATACAACAGTCATCATTCGCATTTTCCTCCATGGGAGTAATGTCTCAAACTGTCTACGATTTGATCGTTCCCTGGAATACCAGTAGTAGTTTCCGATGCACATCTGGAGGCATTCTGTAATCTGTGGACCTTCAAAGTGTTGATGAAACACAGAATGTGCATCGGGATTGTATACAACAGGCACCATGAAGGCTTTTCTCTATAGGAGTAATGTCTCAAACAGTTTACGCTTTGATCGTTCCCTTGAAGACCAGTAGTAGTTTCCGATGCACATCTGGAGGCATTCTGTAGTCTGTGGACTATCAGAGTGTTGATGAAACACAGAAATTGCATCGGCAATGATTACAACAATCACCATGCGCAATTTCCTATATGGGAGTAATGTCTCAAACAGTGTACGCTTTGATCGTTCCCTGGAAGTCAATGTAATAGTTTCCGATGCACATCTGGAGGCATTCTGTAATCTGTGGACCTTCAGATAGTTGATGAAACACAGAAACTGCATCGGGATTGAATACAACAGACACCATGAGCACTTTCCTCCATAGGAGCAATGTCTCAAACAGGCTACGCTTTGATCGTTCCCTGGAAGACCAGTAGTAGTTTCCGATGCACATCTGGGGCATTCTGTAATCTGTGGACCTTCAAAGTGTTGATGAAACACAGAAATTGCATCGGGATTGAATACAACAGCCACCTTGCGCACTTTCCTGCATGTGAGTAATGTCTCAAACAGTCTATGCTTTGATCATTCCCTGGAAGACCTGTAGTAGTTTCCGATGCACATCAGGAGTCATTTTGTAATCTGTAGACCTTCAAAGTGTTGATGATACACAGAAATTGCATCGGGATTGAATACAACAGTCATCATTCGCATTTTCCTCCATGGGAGTAATGTCTCAAACTGTCTACGTTTTGATCGTTCCCTGGAACACCAGTAGTAGTTTCGGATGCACATCTGGAGGCATTCTGTAATCTGTGGACCTTCAAAGTGTTGATGAAACACAGAAAGTGCAACGGGATTGTATACAACAGGCACCATGCAGGCTTTTCTCCATGGGAGCAATGTCTCTAACAGTTTACGCTTTGATCGTTCCCTTGAAGACCAGTAGTAGTTTCCGATGCACATCCGGAGGCATTCTGTAATCTGTGGACTATCAGAGTGTTGATGAAACACAGAAATTGCATCGGGATTGAATACAACAGTCACCATGCGCAATTTCCTCTATAGGAGTAATGTCTCAAACAGTCTACGCTTTGATCGTTCCCTGGAAGACCAGTAGTAGTTTCCGATGCACATCTGGAGGCATTCTGTAATCTGTGGATCTTCAAAGTGTTGATGAAACACAGAAATTGCATCGGTATGGAATACAACAGTCACCATGCGCACTTTCCTCCATGGGAGTAATGTCGCAAACAGTCTACGGATTGATCGTTCCCTGGAAGACCAGTAGTAGTTTCCGATGCACATCTGGAGGCATTCTGTAACCTGTCGACCTTCAAAGTGTTGATGAAACACAGAAATTGCATCGGGATTGAATACAACAGTCTTCATGCCTGCTTTCCTCCATGGGAGTAATGTCGCAAGCAGTCTACGCTTTGATCATTCCCTGGAAGGCCAGTAATAGTTTCCGATGCACATCTGGAGGCATTCTGTAATCTGTGGACTATCAGAGTGTCGATGAAACACAGAATCTGCATCGGGATAGAATACAACATTCACCATGAGCACTTTCCTCCATAGGAGTAATGTCTCAAAGAGTCTACGCTTTGATCGTTCCCTGGAAGACCTGTAGTAATTTCCGATGCACATCTGGAGGCATTTTGTAATCTGTGGACTATCAGAGTGTTGATGAAACACAGATATTGCATTGGGATTGAATACAACAGTCACCATGCGCACTTACCTCCATGGGCGTAATGTCTCAAACAGTCTATGCTTTGATCGTTCCCTGGAAGTCAAGTAGAAGTTTCCGATGCACATCTGGGGGCATTCTACAATGTGTAGAATATCAGGGTGTTGATGAAACACAGAAATTGCATCAGGATTGAATACAACAGTCTTCATTCGCATTTTCCTATATGGGAGTAATGTCTCAAACAATGTACGCTTTGATCGTTCCCTGGAAGTCAATGTAATAGTTTCCGATGCACATCTGGAGGCATTCTGTAATCTGTGGACCTTCAGAGTGTTGATGAAACACAGAAACTGCATCGGGATTGAATACAACAGTCACCATGAGCACTTACCTCCATAGGAGTAATGTCTCAAACAGTCTACGCTTTGATCGTTCCCTGGAAGACCAGTAGTAGTTACTGATGCACATCTGGAGGCATTCTGTAATCTGTGGATCTTCAAAGTGTTGATGAATCATAGAAATTGCATCGGTATGGAATACAACAGTCACCATGCGCACTTTCCTCCATGGGAGTAAAGTCTCAAACTTTCTACGTTTTGATCGTTCCCTGGAAGACCAGTAGTAGTTTCCGATGCACATCTGGAATCATTCTGTAATCTGTGGACCTTCAAAGTGTTGATGAAACACAGAAATTGCCTCGGGATTGAATACAACAGTCATCATTCGCATTTTCCTCCATGGGAGTAATGTCTCAAACTGTCTACGATTTGATCGTTCCCTGGAATACCAGTAGTATTTTCCGATGCACATCTGGAGGCATTCTGTAATCTGTGGACCTTCAAAGTGTTGATGAAACACAGAAACTGCATCGGGATTGAATACAACAGGCACCATGCAGGCTTTTCTCCATAGGAGTAATGTCTCAAACAGTTTACGCTTTGATCGTTCCCTTGAAGACCAGTAGTAGTTTCCGATGCACATCTGGAGGCATTCTGTAGTCTGTGGACTATCAGAGTGTTGATGAAACACAGAAATTGCATCGGGATTGAATACAACAATGACCATGCGCAATTTCCTATATGGGAGTAATGTCTCAAACAGTGTACGCTTTGATCGTTCCCTGGAAGTCAATGTAATAGTTTCCGATGCACATCTGGAGGCAGTCTGTAATCTGTGGACCTTCAGAGTGTTGATGAAACACAGAAACTGCATCGAGATTGAATACAACAGTCACCATGAACACTTTCCTCCATAGGAGTAATGTCTCAAACAGTCTACGCTTTGATCGTTCCCTGGAAGACAAGTAGTAGTTTCCAAAGAACATCTGGAGGCATTCTGTAATCTGTGGACCTTCAAAGTGTTGATGAAACACAGAAATTGTATCGAGATTGAATACAACAGTCACCATGCGCACTTTCCTCCATGGGAGTAATGTCTCAAACAGTCTACGCTTTGATCGTTCCCTGGAAGACCTGTAGTAGTTTCCGATGCACATCAGAGGCATTTTGTAATCTGTGGACTATCAGAGTGTTGATGAAACCCAGAAATTGCATCGGGATGGAATACAACAGTCACCATGTGCACTTTTCTCCATTCGAGTAATGTCTCAAACAGTTTACGCTTTGACCGTTCCCTGGAAGACCAGTAGTAGTTTCCGATGCACATCTGGGGGCATTCTATAATGTGTGGACTATCAGGGTGTTGATGAAACACAGAAATTGCATCAGGATTGAATACAACAGTGACCATGCGCACTTTCCTCCATGGGAGTAATGTCTCAAACAGTCTACGGTTAGATCGTTCCCTGCAAGACCAGTAGTAGTTACCGATGCACATCTGGAGGCATTCTATAATCTGTGGACCTTCAAAGTGTTGATGAAACACAGAAATTGCCTCGGGATTGAATACAACAGTCATCATTCGCATTTTCCTCCATGGGAGTAATGTCTCAAACTGTCTACGATTTGATCGTTCCCTGGAATACCAGTAGTAGTTTCCGATGCACATCTGGAGGCATTCTGTAATCTGTGGACCTTCAAAGTGTTGATGAAACACAGAATGTGCATCGGGATTGTATACAACAGGCACCATGAAGGCTTTTCTCTATAGGAGTAATGTCTCAAACAGTTTACGCTTTGATCGTTCCCTTGAACACCAGTAGTAGTTTCCGATGCACATCTGGAGGCATTCTGTAGTCTGTGGACTATCAGAGTGTTGATGAAACACAGAAATTGCATCGGCATTGATTACAACAATCACCATGCGCAATTTCCTATATGGGAGTAATGTCTCAAACAGTGTACGCTTTGATCGTTCCCTGGAAGTCAATGTAATAGTTTCCGATGCACATCTGGAGGCATTCTGTAATCTGTGGACCTTCAGATTGTTGATGAAACACAGAAACTGCATCGGGATTGAATACAACAGACACCATGAGCACTTTCCTCCATAGGAGCAATGTCTCAAACAGGCTACGCTTTGATCGTTCCCTGGAAGACCAGTAGTAGTTTCCGATGCACATCTGGGGCATTCTGTAATCTGTGGACCTTCAAAGTGTTGATGAAACACAGAAATTGCATCGGGATTGAATACAACAGCCACCTTGCGCACTTTCCTGCATGTGAGTAATGTCTCAAACAGTCTATGCTTTGATCATTCCCTGGAAGACCTGTAGTAGTTTCCGATGCACATCAGGAGGCAATTTGTAATCTGTAGACCTTCAAAGTGTTGATGAAACACAGAAATTGCATCGGGATTGAATACAACAGTCATCATTCGCATTTTCCTCCATGGGAGTAATGTCTCAAACTGTCTACGTTTTGATCGTTCCCTGGAACACCAGTAGTAGTTTCGGATGCACATCTGGAGGCATTCTGTAATCTGTGGACCTTCAAAGTGTTGATGAAACACAGAAAGTGCAACGGGATTGTATACAACAGGCACCATGCAGGCTTTTCTCCATGGGAGTAATGTCTCTAACAGTTTACGCTTTGATCGTTCCCTTGAAGACCAGTAGTAGTTTCCGATGCACATCCGGAGGCATTCTGTAATCTGTGGACTATCAGAGTGTTGATGAAACACAGAAATTGCATCGGGATTGAATACAACAGTCACCATGCGCAATTTCCTCCATAGGAGTAATGTCTCAAACAGTCTACGCTTTGATCGTTCCCTGGAAGACCAGTAGTAGTTTCCGATGCACATCTGGAGGCATTCTGTAATCGTGGATCTTCAAAGTGATGATGAAACACAGAAATTGCATCGGTATGGAATACAACAGTCACCATGCGCACTTTCCTCCATGGGAGTAATGTCGCAAACAGTCTACGGATTGATCGTTCCCTGGAAGACCAGTAGTAGTTTCCGATGCACATCTGGAGGCATTCTGTAACCTGTCGACCTTCAAAGTGTTGATGAAACACAGAAATTGCATCGGGATTGAATACAACAGTCTTCATGCCTGCTTTCCTCCATGGGAGTAATGTCGCAAGCAGTCTACGCTTTGATCATTCCCTGGAAGGCCAGTAATAGTTTCCGATGCACATCTGGAGGCATTCTGTAATCTGTGGACTATCAGAGTGTCGATGAAACACAGAATCTGCATCGGGATAGAATACAACATTCACCATGAGCACTTTCCTCGATAGGAGTAATGTCTCAAAGAGTCTACGCTTTGATCGTTCCCTGGAAGACCTGTAGTAATTTCCGATGCACATCTGGAGGCATTTTGTAATCTGTGGACTATCAGAGTGTTGATGAAACACAGATATTGCATTGGGATTGAATACAACAGTCACCATGCGCACTTTCCTCCATGGGCGTAATGTCTCAAACAGTCCATGCTTTGATCGTTCCCTGGAAGTCAAGTAGAAGTTTCCGATGCACATCTGGGGGCATTCTACAATGTGTAGAATATCAGGGTGTTGATGAAACACAGATATTGCATCAGGATTGAATACAACAGTCTTCATTCGCATTTTCCTATATGGGAGTAATGTCTCAAACAGTGTACGCTTTGATCGTTCCCTGGAAGTCAATGTAATAGTTTCCGATGCACATCTGGAGGCATTCTGTAATCTGTGGACCTTCAGAGTGTTGATGAAACACAGAAACTGCATCGGGATTGAATACAACAGTCACCATGAGCACTTTCCTCCATAGGAGTAATGTCTCAAACAGTATACGCTTTGATCGTTCCCTGGAAGACCAGTAGTAGTTCCTGATGCACATCTGGAGGCATTCTGTAATCTGTGGATCTTCAAAGTGTTGATGAATCATAGAAATTGCATCGGTATGGAATACAACAGTCACCATGCGCACTTTCCTCCATGGGAGTAAAGTCTCAAACTTTCTACGTTTTGATCGTTCCCTGGAAGACCAGTAGTAGTTTCCGATGCACATCTGGAATCATTCTGTAATCTGTGGACCTTCAAAGTGTTGATGAAACACAGAAATTGCATCGGGATTGAATACAACAGGCACCTTGCGCACTTTCCTGCATGTGAGTAATGTCTCAAACAGTCTACGCTTTGATCGTTCCCTGGAAGACAAGTAGTAGTTTCCAAAGAACATCTGGAGGCATTCTGTAATCTGTGGACCTTAAAAGTGTTGATGAAACACAGAAATTGCATCGAGATTGAATACAACAGTCACCATGCGCACTTTCCTCCATGGGAGTAATGTCTCAAACAGTTTACGCTTTGACCGTTCCCTGGAAGACCAGTAGTAGTTTCCGATGCACATCTGGGGGCATTCTATAATGTGTGGACTATCAGGGTGTTGATGAAACACAGAAATTGCATCAGGATTGAATACAACAGTGACCATGCGCACTTTTCTCCATGGGAGTAATGTCTCAAACAGTCTACGGTTAGATCGTTCCCTGCAAGACCAGTAGTAGTTTCCGATGCACATCTGGAGGCATTCTGTAATCTGTGGACCTTCAAAGTGTTGATGAAACACAGAATGTGCATCGGGATTGTATACAACAGGCACCATGAAGGCTTTTCTCAATAGGAGTAATGTCTCAAACAGTTTACGCTTTGATCGTTCCCTTGAAGACCAGTAGTAGTTTCCGATGCACATCTGGAGGCATTCTGTAGTCTGTGGACTATCAGAGTGTTGATGAAACACAGAAATTGCATTGGGATTGAATACAACAATCACCATGCGCAATTTCCTATATGGGAGTAATGTCTCAAACAGTGTACGCTTTGATCGTTCCCTGGAAGTCAATGTAATAGTTTCCGATGCACATCTGGAGGCATTCTGTAATCTGTGGACCTTCAGAGTGTTGATGAAACAAAGAAACTGCATCGGGATTGAATACAACAGACACCATGAGCACTTTCCTCCATAGAAGTAATGTCTCAAACAGTCTACGCTTCGATTGTTCCCTGGAAGACCAGTAGTAGTTTCCGATACACATCTGGGGGTATTCTATAATGTGTGGACTATCAGAGTGTAGATGAAACACAGAAATTGCATCAGGATTGAATACAACAGTGACCATGCGCACTTTCATCCATGGGAGTAATGTCTCAAACAGTCTACGGTTTGATCGTTCCCTGCAGACCAGTAGTAGTTTCCGATGCACATCTGGAGGCATTCTTTAATCTGTAGACCTTCAAAGTGTTGATGAAACACAGAAATTGCATCCGGATTGAATACAACAGTCATCATTCGCATTTTCCTCCATGGGAGTAATGTCTCAAACGGTCTACGTTTTGATCGTTCCCTGGAAGACCAGTAGTAGTTTCCGATGCACATCTGGAGGCATTCTGTAACCTGTCGAAATTCAAATTGTTGATGAAACACAGAAATTGCATCGGGATTGAATACAACAGCCACCTTGCGCACTTTCCTCCATGTGAGTAATGTCTCAAACACTCTACGCTTTGATCGTTCCCTGGAAGACCAGTAGTAGTTTCCGATGCACATCTGGAGGCATTCTGTAATCTGTGGACCTTCAAAGTGTTGATGAAACACAGAAATTGCATCGCGATTGAATACAACAGTCACCATGCGCACTTTCCTCCATGGGAGAAATGTCTCAAACAGACTACGCTTTGATCGTTCCCTGGAAGACCTGTAGTAGTTACCGATGCACATCTGGGGGCATTCTACAATGTGTAGAATATCAGAGTGTTGATGAAACACAGAAATTGCATTAGGATTGAATACAACAGTCACCATGCGCACTTTCCTCCATGGGAGAAATGTCTCAAACAGTCTACGCTTTGATCGTTCCCTGGAAGTCAATGTAATAGTTTCCGATGCACATCTGGAGACATTCTGTAATCTGTGGACTATCAGAGTGTTGATGAAACACAGAATCTGCATCGGGATAGAATACAACAGTCACCATGAGCACTTTTCTCAATAGGGTTAATGTCTCAAAGAGTCTACGCTTTGATCGTTCCCTGGAAGTCCTGTAGTAATTTCCGATGCACATCTGGATTCATTTTGTAATCTGTGGACTATCAGAGTGTTGATGAAACACAGATATTGCATTGGGATTGAATACAACAGTCACCATGCGCACTTTCCTCCATGGGAGTAATGTCTCAAACAGTCTATGCTTTGATCGTTCCCTGGAAGACCTGTAGTAGTTTCCGATGCACATCAGAGGCATTTTGTAATCTGTGGACTATCACAGTGTTGATGAAACCCAGAAATTGCATCGGGATGGAATACAACAGTCACCATGTGCACTTTTCTCCATGGGAGTAATGTCTCAAACAGTTATGCTTTGATCGTTCCCTGGAAGGCCAGTAGTAGTTTCCGATGCACATCTGGGGGCATTCTATAATGTGTGGACTATCAGGGTGTTGATGAAACACAGGAATTGCATCAGGATTGAATACAACAGTGACCATGCGCACTTTCCTCCATGGGAGTAATGTCTCAAACAGTCTACGGTTAGATCGTTCCCTGCAAGACCAGTAGTAGTTTCCGATGCACATCTGGAGGCATTCTGTAATCTGTGGACCTTCAAAGTGTTGATGAAACACAAAATGTGCATCGGGATTGAATACAACAATCACCATGCGCAATTTCCTATATGGGAGTCATGTCTCAAACAGTGTACGCTTTGATCGTTCCCTGGAAGTCAATGTAATAGTTTCCGATGCACATCTGGAGGCATTCTGTAATCTGTGGACCTTTAGAGTGTTGATGAAACACAGAAACTGCATCGGGATTGAATACAACAGTCATCATGCGCACTTTCCTCCATGGGAGTAATGTCTCAAACTGTCTACGTTCTCATCGTTCCCTGGAAGACCAGTAGTAGTTTCCGATGCAAATCTGGAGGCATTCTGTAACCTGTCGACCTTCAAAGTGTTGATGAAACACAGAAACTGCATCGGGATTGAATACAACAGCCACCTTGCGCACTTTCCTCCATGTGAGTAATGTCTCAAACAGTCTACGCTTTGATCGTTCCCTGGAAGACCAGTAGTAGTTTCCGATGCACATCTGGAGGCATTCTGTAATCTGTGGACCTTCAAAGTGTTGATGAAACACAGAAATTGCATCGCGATTGAATACAACAGTCACCATGCGTACTTTCCTCCATGGGAGAAATGTCTCAAACAGTCTACGCTTTGATCGTTCCCTGGAAGACCTGTAGTAGTTACCGATGCACATCTGGGAGCATTTTGTAATATGTGGACTATCAGAGTGTTGATGAAACACAGAAATTGCCTCGGGATTGAATACAACAGTCACCATGTGCTCTTTTCTCCACGGGAGTAATGTCTCAAACAGTTTACGCTTTGATCGTTCCCTGGAAGTCCAGTAGTAGTTTCCGATGCACATCTGGGGGCGTTCTACAATGTGTGGAATATCAGAGTGTTGATGAAACACAGAAATTGCATCAGGATTGAATACAACAGTCACCATGCGCACTTTCCTCCATGGGAGTAATGTCTCAAACAGTCTACGCTTTGATCGTTCCCTGGAAGTCAATGTAATAGTTTCCGATGCACATCTGGAGGCATTCTGTAATCTGTGGAGTATCAGAGTGTTGATGAAACACAGAAACTGCATCGGGATTGAATACAACAGTCACCATGAGCACTTTGGTCCATAGGAGTAATGTCTCAAAGAGTCTACGCTTTGATCGTTCCCTGGAAGACCTGTAGTAATTTCCGATGCACATCTGGAGGCATTTTGTAATCTGTGGACTATCAGAGTGTTGATGAAACACAGATATTGCATCGGGATTGAATACAACAGTCACCATGCGCACTTTCCTCCATGGATGTAATGTCTCAAACAGTTTACGCTTTGATCGTTCCCTGGATGACCAGTAGTAGTTTCCGATGCACATCTGGAGGCATTTTGTAATCTGTGAACTATCAGAGTCTTGATGAAACACAGAAATTGCATCGGGATTGAATACAACAGTCACCGTGCGCACTTTCCTCGATTGGTGTAATGTATCAAAGAGTTTACGCTTTGATCGTTCCCTGGAAGACCAGTAGTAGTTTCCGATGCACATCTGGAGGCATTCTGTAATCTGTGGACTATCAGAGTGTTGATGAAACACAGATATTGGATTGGGATTGAATACAACAGTCACCATGCCCACTTTCCTTCATGGTTGTAATGTCTCAAACAGTTTACGCTTTGATCGTTCCCTGCAAGACCAGTAGTAGTTTCCGATGCACATCTGGAGGCATTCTGTAATCTGTGTACCTTCAAAGTGTTGATTAAACACAGAAATATCATCGGGATTGAATACAACAGTCATCATTCGCATTTTCCTCCATGGTAGTAATGTTTGAAACTGTCTACGTTTTGATCGTTCCCTGGAACACCAGTAGTAGTTTCCGATGCACATCTGAATGCATTCTGTAATCTGTGGACCTTCAAAGTGTTGATGAAACACAGAAAGTGCATCGGGATTGTATACAACAGGCACCATGCAGGCTTTTCTCCATGGGAGTAATGTCTCAAACAGTTTACTTTTTGATCGTTCCCTTGAAGACTCGTAGTAGTTTCCGATGCACATCTGGAGGCATTCTGTAATCTGTGGACTATCAGAGTGTTGATGAAACACAGAAATTGCATCGGGATTGAATACAACAGTCACCATGCGCAATTTCCTCCATGGGAGTAATGTCTCAAACAGTCTACGCTTTGATCGTTCCCTAGAAGTCAATGTAATAGTTTCCGATGCACATCTGGAGGCATTCTGTAATGTGTGGACTATCAGAGTGTTGATGAAACACAGAAACTGCATCGGGATTGAATACAATAGTCACCATGACCACTTTCCTCCATAGGAGTAGTGTCTCAAACAGTCTACGCTTTGATCGTTCCCTGGAAGACAAGTAGTAGTTTCCAAAGAACATCTGGAGGCATTCTGTAATCTGTGGACCTTAAAAGTGTTGATGAAACACAGAAATTGCATCGAGATTGAATACAACAGTCACCATGCGCACTTTCCTCCATGGGAGTAATATCTCAAACAGTTTACGCTTTGACCGTTCCCTGGAAGACCAGTAGTAGTTTCCGATGCACATCTGGGGGCATTCTATAATGTGTGGACTATCAGGGTGTTGATGAAACACAGAAATTGCATCAGGATTGAATACAACAGTGACCATGCGCACTTTCCTCCATGGGAGTAATGTCTCAAACAGTCTACGGTTAGATCGTTCCCTGCAAGACCAGTAGTAGTTTCCGATGCACATCTGGAGGCATTCTGTAATCTGTGGACCTTCAAAGTGTTGATGAAACACAGAATGTGCATCGGGATTGTATACAACAGGCACCATGAAGGCTTTTCTCAATAGGAGTAATGTCTCAAACAGTTTACGCTTTGATCGTTCCCTTGAAGACCAGTAGTAGTTTCCGATGCACATCTGGAGGCATTCTGTAGTCTGTGGACTATCAGAGTGTTGATGAAACAAAGAAACTGCATCGGGATTGAATACAACAGACACCATGAGCACTTTCCTCCATAGAAGTAATGTCTCAAACAGTCTACGCTTCGATCGTTCCCTGGAAGACCAGTAGTAGTTTCCGATACACATCTGGGGGTATTCTATAATGTGTGGACTATCAGAGTGTAGATGAAACACAGAAATTGCATCAGGATTGAATACAACAGTGACCATGCGCACTTTCATCCATGGGAGTAATGTCTCAAACAGTCTACGGTTTGATCGTTCCCTGCAGACCAGTAGTAGTTTCCGATGCACATCTGGAGGCATTCTTTAATCTGTAGACCTTCAAAGTGTTGATGAAACACAGAAATTGCATCCGGATTGAATACAACAGTCATCATTCGCATTTTCCTCCATGGGAGTAATGTCTCAAACGGTCTACGTTTTGATCGTTCCCTGGAAGACCAGTAGTAGTTTCCGATGCACATCTGGAGGCATTCTGTAACCTGTCGAAATTCAAATTGTTGATGAAACACAGAAATTGCATCGGGATTGAATACAACAGCCACCTTGCGCACTTTCCTCCATGTGAGTAATGTCTCAAACACTCTACGCTTTGATCGTTCCCTGGAAGACCAGTAGTAGTTTCCGATGCACATCTGGAGGCATTCTGTAATCTGTGGACCTTCAAAGTGTTGATGAAACACAGAAATTGCATCGCGATTGAATACAACAGTCACCATGCGCACTTTCCTCCATGGGAGAAATGTCTCAAACAGACTACGCTTTGATCGTTCCCTGGAAGACCTGTAGTAGTTACCGATGCACATCTGGGGGCATTCTACAATGTGTAGAATATCAGAGTGTTAATGAAACACAGAAATTGCATCAGGATTGAATACAACAGTCACCATGCGCACTTTCCTCCATGGGAGAAATGTCTCAAACAGTCTACGCTTTGATCGTTCCCTGGAAGTCAATGTAATAGTTTCCGATGCACATCTGGAGACATTCTGTAATCTGTGGACTATCAGAGTGTTGATGAAACACAGAATCTGCATCGGGATAGAATACAACAGTCACCATGAGCACTTTTCTCAATAGGGTTAACGTCTCAAAGAGTCTACGCTTTGATCGTTCCCTGGAAGACCTGTAGTAATTTCCGATGCACATCTGGATTCATTTTGTAATCTGTGGACTATCAGAGTGTTGATGAAACACAGATATTGCATTGGGATTGAATACAACAGTCACCATGCGCACTTTCCTCCATGGGAGTAATGTCTCAAACAGTCTATGCTTTGATCGTTCCCTGGAAGACCTGTAGTAGTTTCCGATGCACATCAGAGGCATTTTGTAATCTGTGGACTATCAGAGTGTTGATGAAACCCAGAAATTGCATCGGGATGGAATACAACAGTCACCATGTGCACTTTTCTCCATGGGAGTAATGTCTCAAACAGTTATGCTTTGATCGTTCCCTGGAAGGCCAGTAGTAGTTTCCGATGCACATCTGGGGGCATTCTATAATGTGTGGACTATCAGGGTGTTGATGAAACACAGGAATTGCATCAGGATTGAATACAACAGTGACCATGCGCACTTTCCTCCATGGGAGTAATGTCTCAAACAGTCTACGGTTAGATCGTTCCCTGCAAGACCAGTAGTAGTTTCCGATGCACATCTGGAGGCATTCTGTAATCTGTGGACCTTCAAAGTGTTGATGAAACACAAAATGTGCATCGGGATTGAATACAACAATCACCATGCGCAATTTCCTATATGGGAGTCATGTCTCAAACAGTGTACGCTTTGATCGTTCCCTGGAAGTCAATGTAATAGTTTCCGATGCACATCTGGAGGCATTCTGTAATCTGTGGACCTTTAGAGTGTTGATGAAACACAGAAACTGCATCGGGATTGAATACAACAGTCATCATGCGCACTTTCCTCCATGGGAGTAATGTCTCAAACTGTCTACGTTCTCATCGTTCCCTGGAAGACCAGTAGTAGTTTCCGATGCAAATCTGGAGGCATTCTGTAACCTGTCGACCTTCAAAGTGTTGATGAAACACAGAAACTGCATCGGGATTGAATACAACAGCCACCTTGCGCACTTTCCTCCATGTGAGTAATGTCTCAAACAGTCTACGCTTTGATCGTTCCCTGGAAGACCAGTAGTAGTTTCCGATGCACATCTGGAGGCATTCTGTAATCTGTGGACCTTCAAAGTGTTGATGAAACACAGAAATTGCATCGCGATTGAATACAACAGTCACCATGCGTACTTTCCTCCATGGGAGAAATGTCTCAAACAGTCTACGCTTTGATCGTTCCCTGGAAGACCTGTAGTAGTTACCGATGCACATCTGGGAGCATTTTGTAATATGTGGACTATCAGAGTGTTGATGAAACACAGAAATTGCCTCGGGATTGAATACAACAGTCACCATGTGCTCTTTTCTCCACGGGAGTAATGTCTCAAACAGTTTACGCTTTGATCGTTCCCTGGAAGTCCAGTAGTAGTTTCCGATGCACATCTGGGGGCGTTCTACAATGTGTGGAATATCAGAGTGTTGATGAAACACAGAAATTGCATCAGGATTGAATACAACAGTCACCATGCGCACTTTCCTCCATGGGAGTAATGTCTCAAACAGTCTACGCTTTGATCGTTCCCTGGAAGTCAATGTAATAGTTTCCGATGCACATCTGGAGGCATTCTGTAATCTGTGGAGTATCAGAGTGTTGATGAAACACAGAAACTGCATCGGGATTGAATACAACAGTCACCATGAGCACTTTGGTCCATAGGAGTAATGTCTCAAAGAGTCTACGCTTTGATCGTTCCCTGGAAGACCTGTAGTAATTTCCGATGCACATCTGGAGGCATTTTGTAATCTGTGGACTATAAGAGTGTTGATGAAACACAGATATTGCATCGGGATTGAATACAACAGTCACCATGCGCACTTTCCTCCATGGATGTAATGTCTCAAACAGTTTACGCTTTGATCGTTCCCTGGATGACCAGTAGTAGTTTCCGATGCACATCTGGAGGCATTTTGTAATCTGTGAACTATCAGAGTCTTGATGAAACACAGAAATTGCATCGGGATTGAATACAACAGTCACCATGCGCACTTTCCTCGATTGGTGTAATGTATCAAAGAGTTTACGCTTTGATCGTTCCCTGGAAGACCAGTAGTAGTTTCCGATGCACATCTGGAGGCATTCTGTAATCTGTGGACTATCAGAGTGTTGATGAAACACAGATATTGGATTGGGATTGAATACAACAGTCACCATGCCCACTTTCCTTCATGGTTGTAATGTCTCAAACAGTTTACGCTTTGATCGTTCCCTGGAAGACCAGTAGTAGTTTCCGATGCACATCTGGAGGCATTCTGTAATCTGTGTACCTTCAAAGTGTTGATTAAACACAGAAATATCATCGGGATTGAATACAACAGTCATCATTCGCATTTTCCTCCATGGTAGTAATGTTTGAAACTGTCTACGTTTTGATCGTTCCCTGGAACACCAGTAGTAGTTTCCGATGCACATCTGAATGCATTCTGTAATCTGTGGACCTTCAAAGTGTTGATGAAACACAGAAAGTGCATCGGGATTGTATACAACAGGCACCATGCAGGCTTTTCTCCATGGGAGTAATGTCTCAAACAGTTTACGTTTTGATCGTTCCCTTGAAGACTCGTAGTAGTTTCCGATGCACATCTGGAGGCATTCTGTAATCTGTGGACTATCAGAGTGTTGATGAAACACAGAAATTGCATCGGGATTGAATACAACAGTCACCATGCGCAATTTCCTCCATGGGAGTAATGTCTCAAACAGTCTACGCTTTGATCGTTCCCTTGAAGTCAATGTAATAGTTTCCGATGCACATCTGGAGGCATTCTGTAATGTGTGGACTATCAGAGTGTTGATGAAACACAGAAACTGCATCGGGATTGAATACAATAGTCACCATGAGCACTTTCCTCCATAGGAGTAGTGTCTCAAACAGTCTACGCTTTGATCGTTCCCTGGAAGACCAGTAGTAGTTTCCGATGCACATCTGGAGGCATTCTGAAATCTGTGGACCTTCAAAGTGATGATGAAACACAGAAATTGCATCGGGATTGAATACAACAGCCACCTTGCGCACTTTCCTGCATGTGAGTAATGTCTCAAACAGTCTACGCTTTGATCATTCCCTGGAAGACCTGTAGTAGTTTCCGATGCACATCAGGATGCATTTTGTAACCTGTGGACTATCAGAGTGTTAATGAAAACCAGAAATTGCATCGGGATTGAATACAACAGTCACCATGTGCACTTTTCTCCATGGGAGTAATGTCTCAAACAGTTTACGCTTTGATCGTTCCCTGGAAGACCAGTAGTAGATTCCGATGCACATCTGGGGGTATTCTATAATGTGTGGACTATCAGAGTGTAGATGAAACACAGAAATTGCATCAGGATTGAATACAACAGTGACCATGCGCACTTTCATCCATGGGAGTAATGTCTCAAACAGTCTACGGTTTGATCGTTCCCTGCAGACCAGTAGTAGTTTCCGATGCACATCTGGAGGCATTCTATAATCTGTGGACCTTCAAAGTGTTGATGAAACACAGAAATTGCCTCGGGATTGAATACAACAGTCATCATTCGCATTTTCCTCCATGGGAGTAATGTCTCAAACTGTCTACGTTTTGATCGTTCCCTGGAACACCAGTAGTAGTTTCGGATGCACATCTGGAGGCATTCTGTAATCTGTGGACCTTCAAAGTGTTGATGAAACACAGAAAGTGCAACGGGATTTTATACAACAGGCACCATGCAGGCTTTTCTCCATGGCAGTAATGTCTCAAACAGTTTACGCTTTGATCGTTCCCTTGAAGACCAGTAGTAGTTTCCGATGCACATCTGGAGGCATTCTGTAATCTGTGGACTATCAGAGTGTTGATGAAACACAGAAATTGCATCGGGATTGAATACAACAGTCACCATGCGCAATTTCCTCCCCGGGAGTAATGTCTCAAACAGTCTGCGCTTTGATCGTTCAATGGAAGTCAATGTAATAGTTTCCGATGCACATCTGGAGGCATTCTGTAATCTGTGGACTATCAGAGTGTTGATGAAACACAGAAACTGCATCGAGATTGAATACAACAGTCACCATGAGCACTTTCCTCCATAGGAGTAATGTCTCAAACAGTATACGCTTTGATCGTTCCCTGGAAGACCAGTAGTAGTTTTCGATGCACATCTGGAGGCATTCTGTAATCTGTGGATCTTCAAAGTGTTGATGAAACACATAAATTGCATCGGTATGGAATACAACAGTCATCATGCGCACTTACCTCCATGGGAGTAATGTCTCAAACAGTCTACGTTTTGATATTTCCCTGGAAGACCAGTAGTAGTTTCCGATGCACATCTGGAGGCATTCTGTAATCTGTGGATCTTCAAAGTGTTGATGAAACACAGAAATTGCATCGCGATTGAATACAACAGTCACCATGCGCACTTTCCTCCATGGGAGAAATGTCTCAAACAGTCTACGCTTTGATCGTTCCCTGCAAGACCTGTAGTAGTTACCGATGCACATCTGGGAGCATTTTGTAATATGTGGACTATCAGAGTGTTAATGAAACACAGAAATTGCATCGGGACTGAATACAACAGTCACCATGTGCTCTTTTCTCCATGGGAGTAATGTCTCAAACAGTTTACGCTTTGATTGTTCCCTGGAAGTCAAGTAGTAGTTTCCGATGCACATCTGGGGGCATTCTACAATGTGTAGAATATCAGAGTGTTGATGAAACACAGAAATTGCATCAGGATTGAATACAACAGTCACCATGCGCACTTTCCTCCATGGGAGTAATGTCTCAAACAGTCTACGCTTTGATCGTTCCCTGGAAGTCAATGTAATAGTTTCCGATGCTCATCTGGAGGCATTCTGTAATCTGTGGACTATCAGAGTGTTGATGAAACACAGAATCTGCATCGGGATAGTATACAACAGTCACCATGAGCACTTTCCTCCATAGGAGTATTGTCTCAAAGAGTCTACGCTTTGATCGTTCCCTGGAAGACCTGTAGTAATTTCCGATGCACATCTGGAGGCATTTTGTAATCTGTGGACTATCAGAGTGTTGAAGAAACACAGATATTGCATTCGGATTGAATACAACAGTCACCATGCGCACTTTCCTCCATGGGAATAATGTCTCAAACAGTCTATGCTTTGATCGTTCCCTGGAAGACCTGAAGTAGTTTCCGATGCACATCAAGGCATTTTGTAATCTGTGGACTATCAGAGTGTTGATGAAACCCAGAAATTGCATCGGAATGGAATACAACAGTCACCATGTGCACTTTTCTCCATGGGAGTAATGTCTCAAACAGTTATGCTTTGATCGTTCCCTGGAAGACCAGTAGTAGTTTCCGATGCACATCTGGAGGCATTCTGTAATCTGTGTACCTTCAAAGTGTTGATTAAACACAGAAATATCATCGGGATTGAATACAACAGTCATCATTCGCATTTTCCTCCATGGTAGTAATGTTTGAAACTGTCTACGTTTTGATCGTTCCCTGGAACACCAGTAGTAGTTTCCGATGCACATCTGAATGCATTCTGTAATCTGTGGACCTTCAAAGTGTTGATGAAACACAGAGAGTGCATCGGGATTGTATACAACAGGCACCATGCAGGCTTTTCTCCATGGGAATAATGTCTCAAACAGTTTACGTTTTGATCGTTCCCTTGAAGACTCGTAGTAGTTTCCGATGCACATCTGGAGGCATTCTGTAATCTGTGGACTATCAGAGTGTTGATGAAACACAGAAATTGCATCGGGATTGAATACAACAGTCACCATGCGCAATTTCCTCCATGGGAGTAATGTCTCAAACAGTCTACGCTTTGATCGTTCCCTAGAAGTCAATGTAATAGTTTCCGATGCACATCTGGAGGCATTCTGTAATGTGTGGACTATCAGAGTGTTGATGAAACACAGAAACTGCATCGGGATTGAATACAATAGTCACCATGAGCACTTTCCTCCATAGGAGTAGTGTCTCAAACAGTCTACGCTTTGATCGTTCCCTGGAAGACCAGTAGTAGTTTCCGATGCACATCTGGAGGCATTCTGAAATCTGTGGACCTTCAAAGTGATGATGAAACACAGAAATTGCATCGGGATTGAATACAACAGTCACCTTGCGCACTTTCCTGCATGTGAGTAATGTCTCAAACAGTCTACGCTTTGATCATTCCCTGGAAGACCTGTAGTAGTTTCCGATGCACATCAGGATGCATTTTGTAATCTGTGGACTATCAGAGTGTTAATGAAAACCAGAAATTGCATCGGGATTGAATACAACAGTCACCATGTGCACTTTTCTCCATGGGAGTAATGTCTCAAACAGTTTACGCTTTGATCGTTCCCTGGAAGACCAGTAGTAGATTCCGATGCACATCTGGGGGTATTCTATAATGTGTGGACTATCAGAGTGTAGATGAAACACAGAAATTGCATCAGGATTGAATACAACAGTGACCATGCGCACTTTCATCCATGGGAGTAATGTCTCAAACAGTCTACGGTTTGATCGTTCCCTGCAGACCAGTAGTAGTTTCCGATGCACATCTGGAGGCATTCTATAATCTGTGGACCTTCAAAGTGTTGATGAAACACAGAAATTGCCTCGGGATTGAATACAACAGTCATCATTCGCATTTTCCTCCATGGGAGTAATGTCTCAAACTGTCTACGTTTTGATCGTTCCCTGGAACACCAGTAGTAGTTTCGGATGCACATCTGGAGGCATTATGTAATCTGTGGACCTTCAAAGTGTTGATGAAACACAGAAAGTGCAACGGGATTTTATACAACAGGCACCATGCAGGCTTTTCTCCATGGGAGTAATGTCTCAAACAGTTTACGCTTTGATCGTTCCCTTGAAGACCAGTAGTAGTTTCCGATGCACATCTGGAGGCATTCTGTAATCTGTGGACTATCAGAGTGTTGATGAAACACAGAAATTGCATCGGGATTGAACACAACAGTCACCATGCGCAATTTCCTCCCCGGGAGTAATGTCTCAAACAGTCTACGCTTTGATCGTTCAATGGAAGTCAATGTAATAGTTTCCGATGCACATCTGGAGGCATTCTGTAATCTGTGGACTATCAGAGTGTTGATGAAACACAGAAACTGCATCGGGATTGAATACAACAGTCACCATGAGCACTTTCCTCCATAGGAGTAATGTCTCAAACAGTATACGCTTTGATCGTTCCCTGGAAGACCAGTAGTAGTTTTCGATGCACATCTGGAGACATTCTGTAATCTGTGGATCTTCAAAGTGTTGATGAAACACATAAATTGCATCGGTATGGAATACAACAGTCATCATGCGCACTTTCCTCCATGGGAGTAATGTCTCAAACAGTCTACGTTTTGATATTTCCCTGGAAGACCAGTAGTAGTTTCCGATGCACATCTGGAGGCATTCTGTAATCTGTGGATCTTCAAAGTGTTGATGAAACACAGAAATTGCATCGCGATTGAATACAACAGTCACCATGCGCACTTTCCTCCATGGGAGAAATGTCTCAAACAGTCTACGCTTTGATCGTTCCCTACAAGACCTGTAGTAGTTACCGATGCACATCTGGGAGCATTTTGTAATATGTGGACTATCAGAGTGTTAATGAAACACAGAAATTGCATCGGGACTGAATACAACAGTCACCATGTGCTCTTTTCTCCATGGGAGTAATGTCTCAAACAGTTTACGCTTTGATCGTTCCCTGGAAGTCAAGTAGTAGTTTCCGATGCACATCTGGGGGCATTCTACAATGTGTAGAATATCAGAGTGTTGATGAAACACAGAAATTGCATCAGGATTGAATACAACAGTCACCATGCGCACTTTCCTCCATGGGAGTAATGTCTCAAACAGTCTACGCTTTGATCGTTCCCTGGAAGTCAATGTAATAGTTTCCGATGCTCATCTGGAGGCATTCTGTAATCTGTGGACTATCAGAGTGTTGATGAAACACAGAATCTGCATCGGGATAGTATACAACAGTCACCATGAGCACTTTCCTCCATAGGAGTATTGTCTCAAAGGGTCTACGTTTTGATCGTTCCCTGGAAGACCTGTAGTAATTTCCGATGCACATCTGGAGGCATTTTGTAATCTGTGGACTATCAGAGTGTTGATGAAACACAGATATTGCATTCGGATTGAATACAACAGTCACCATGCGCACTTTCCTCCATGGGAGTAATGTCTCAAACAGTCTATGCTTTGATCGTTCCCTGGAAGACCTGAAGTAGTTTCCGATGCACATCAGAGGCATTTTGTAATCTGTGGACTATCAGAGTGTTGATGAAACCCAGAAATTGCATCGGAATGGAATACAACAGTCACCATGTGCACTTTTCTCCATGGGAGTAATGTCTCAAACAGTTATGCTTTGATCGTTCCCTGGAAGACCAGTAGTAGTTTCCGATGCACATCTGGGGGCATTCTATAATGTGTGGACTATCAGGGTGTTGATGAAACACAGAAATTGCATCAGGATTGAATACAACAGTGACCATGCGCACTTTCCTCCATGGGAGTAATGTCTCAAACAGTCTACGGTTAGATCGTTCCCTGCAAGACCAGTAGTAGTTTCCGATGCACATCTGGAGGCATTCTGTAATCTGTGGACCTTCAAAGTGTTGATGAAACACAGAAATTGCCTCGGGATTGAATACAACAGTCATCATTCGCATTTTCCTCCATGGGAGTAATGTCTCAAACTGTCTACGATTTGATCGTTCCCTGGAATACCAGTAGTAGTTTACGATGCACATCTGGAGGCATTCTGTAATCTGTGGACCTTCAAAGTGTTGATGAAACACAGAAATTGCATCGGGATTGTATACAACAGGCACCATGCAGGCTTTTCTCCATAGGAGTAATGTCTCAAACAGTTTACGCTTTGATCGTTCCCTTGAAGACCAGTAGTAGTATCCGATGCACATCTGGAGGCAATCTCTAGTCTGTGGACTATCAGAGTGTTGATGAAACACAGAAATTGCATCGGGATTAAATACAACAATCACCATGCGCAATTTCCTATATGGGAGTAATGTCTCAAACAGTGTACGCTTTGATCGTTCCCTGGAATTTAATGTAATAGTTTCCGATGCACATCTGGAGGCATTCTGTAATCTGTGGACCTTCAGAGTGTTGATGAAACACAGAAACTGCATCGGGATTGAATACAACAGTCACCATGAGCACTTTCCTCCATAGGAGTAATGTCTCAAACAGTCTTCGCTTTCATCGTTCCCTGGAAGACCAGTAGTAGTTTCCGATGCACATCTGGAGGCATTCTGTAATCTGTGGACCTTCAAAGTGTTGATGAAACACAGAAATTGCGTCGGGATTGAATACAACAGCCACCTTGCGCACTTTCCTGCATGTGAGTAATGTCTCGAACAGTCTACGCTTTGATCATTCCATGGAAGACCTGTAGTAGTTTCCGATGCACATCAGGAGGCATTTTGTAATCTGTGGACTATCAGAGTGTTAATGAAAACCAGAAATTGCATCGGGATTGAATACAACAGTCACCATGTGCAATTTCCTCCATGGGAGTAATGTCTCAAACAGTCTACGCTTTGATCGTTCCCTAGAAGTCAATGTAATAGTTTCCGATGCACATCTGGAGGCATTCTGTAATGTGTGGACTATCAGAGTGTTGATGAAACACAGAAACTGAATCGGGATTGAATACAATAGTCACCATGAGCACTTTCCTCCATAGGAGTAGTGTCTTAAACAGTCTACGCTTTGATCGTTCCCTGGAAGACCAGTAGTAGTTTCCGATGCACATCTGGAGGCATTCTGAAATCTGTGGACCTTCAAAGTGATGATGAAACACAGAAATTGCATCGGGATTGAATACAACAGCCACCTTGCGCACTTTCCTGCATGTGAGTAATGTCTCAAACAGTCTACGCTTTGATCATTCCCTGGAAGACCTGTAGTAGTTTCCGATGCACATCAGGATGCATTTTGTAATCTGTGGACTATCAGAGTGTTAATGAAAACCAGAAATTGCATCGGGATTGAATACAACAGTCACCATGTGCACTTTTCTCCATGGGAGTAATGTCTCAAACAGTTTACGCTTTGATCGTTCCCTGGAAGACCAGTAGTAGATTCCGATGCACATCTGGGGGTATTCTATAATGTGTGGACTATCAGAGTGTAGATGAAACACAGAAATTGCATCAGGATTGAATACAACAGTGACCATGCGCACTTTCATCCATGGGAGTAATGTCTCAAACAGTCTACGGTTTGATCGTTCCCTGCAGACCAGTAGTAGTTTCCGATGCACATCTGGAGGCATTCTATAATCTGTGGACCTTCAAAGTGTTGATGAAACACAGAAATTGCCTCGGGATTGAATACAACAGTCATCATTCGCATTTTCCTCCATGGGAGTAATGTCTCAAACTGTCTACGTTTTGATCGTTCCCTGGAACACCAGTAGTAGTTTCGGATGCACATCTGGAGGCATTCTGTAATCTGTGGACCTTCAAAGTGTTGATGAAACACAGAAAGTGCAACGGGATTTTATACAACAGGCACCATGCAGGCTTTTCTCCATGGGAGTAATGTCTCAAACAGTTTACGCTTTGATCGTTCCCTTGAAGACCAGTAGTAGTTTCCGATGCACATCTGGAGGCATTCTGTAATCTGTGGACTATCAGAGTGTTGATGAAACACAGAAATTGCATCGGGATTGAATACAACAGTCACCATGCGCAATTTCCTCCCCGGGAGTAATGTCTCAAACAGTCTACGCTTTGATCGTTCAATGGAAGTCAATGTAATAGTTTCCGATGCACATCTGGAGGCATTCTGTAATCTGTGGACTATCAGAGTGTTGATGAAACACAGAAACTGCATCGGGATTGAATACAACAGTCACCATGAGCACTTTCCTCCATAGGAGTAATGTCTCAAACAGTATACGCTTTGATCGTTCCCTGGAAGACCAGTAGTAGTTTTCGATGCACATCTGGAGGCATTCTGTAATCTGTGGATCTTCAAAGTGTTGATGAAACACATAAATTGCATCGGTATGGAATACAACAGTCATCATGCGCACTTTCCTCCATGGGAGTAATGTCTCAAACAGTCTACGTTTTGATATTTCCCTGGAAGACCAGTAGTAGTTTCCGATGCACATCTGGAGGCATTCTGTAATCTGTGGATCTTCAAAGTGTTGATGAAACACAGAAATTGCATAACGATTGAATACAACAGTCACCATGCGCACTTTCCTCCATGGGAGAAATGTCTCAAACAGTCTACGCTTTGATCGTTCCCTGCAAGACCTGTAGTAGTTACCGATGCACATCTGGGAGCATTTTGTAATATGTGGACTATCAGAGTGTTAATGAAACACAGAAATTGCATCGGGACTGAATACAACAGTCACCATGTGCTCTTTTCTCCATGGGAGTAATGTCTCAAACAGTTTACGCTTTGATCGTTCCCTGGAAGTCAAGTAGTAGTTTCCGATGCACATCTGGGGGCATTCTACAATGTGTAGAATATCAGAGTGTTGATGAAACACAGAAATTGCATCAGGATTGAATACAACAGTCACCATGCGCACTTTCCTCCATGGGAGTAATGTCTCAAACAGTCTACGCTTTGATCGTTCCCTGGAAGTCAATGTAATAGTTTCCGATGCTCATCTGGAGGCATTCTGTAATCTGTGGACTATCAGAGTGTTGATGAAACACAGAATCTGCATCGGGATAGTATACAACAGTCACCATGAGCACTTTCCTCCATAGGAGTATTGTCTCAAAGAGTCTACGCTTTGATCGTTCCCTGGAAGACCTGTAGTAATTTCCGATGCACATCTGGAGGCATTTTGTAATCTGTGGACTATCAGAGTGTTGATGAAACACAGATATTGCATTCGGATTGAATACAACAGTCACCATGCGCACTTTCCTCCATGGGAGTAATGTCTCAAACAGTCTATGCTTTGATCGTTCCCTGGAAGACCTGAAGTAGTTTCCGATGCACATCAGAGGCATTTTGTAATCTGTGGACTATCAGAGTGTTGATGAAACCCAGAAATTGCATCGGAATGGAATACAACGGTCACCATGTGCACTTTTCTCCATGGGAGTAATGTCTCAAACAGTTATGCTTTGATCGTTCCCTGGAAGACCAGTAGTAGTTTCCGATGCACATCTGGGGGCATTCTATAATGTGTGGACTATCAGGGTGTTGATGAAACACAGAAATTGCATCAGGATTGAATACAACAGTGACCATGCGCACTTTCCTCCATGGGAGTAATGTCTCAAACAGTCTACGGTTAGATCGTTCCCTGCAAGACCAGTAGTAGTTTCCGATGCACATCTGGAGGCATTCTGTAATCTGTGGACCTTCAAAGTGTTGATGAAACACAGAAATTGCCTCGGGATTGAATACAACAGTCATCATTCGCATTTTCCTCCATGGGAGTAATGTCTCAAACTGTCTACGATTTGATCGTTCCCTGGAATACCAGTAGTAGTTTACGATGCACATCTGGAGGCATTCTGTAATCTGTGGACCTTCAAAGTGTTGATGAAACACAGAAATTGCATCGGGATTGTATACAACAGGCACCATGCAGGCTTTTCTCCATAGGAGTAATGTCTCAAACAGTTTACGCTTTGATCGTTCCCTTGAAGACCAGTAGTAGTATCCGATGCACATCTGGAGGCAATCTGTAGTCTGTGGACTATCAGAGTGTTGATGAAACACAGAAATTGCATCGGGATTGAATACAACAATCACCATGCGCAATTTCCTATATGGGAGTAATGTCTCAAACAGTGTACGCTTTGATCGTTCCCTGGAAGTCAATGTAATAGTTTCCGATGCACATCTGGAGGCATTCTGTAATCTGTGGACCTTCAGAGTGTTGATGAAACACAGAAACTGCATCGGGATTGAATACAACAGTCACCATGAGCACTTTCCTCCATAGGAGTAATGTCTCAAACAGTCTACGCTTTCATCGTTCCCTGGAAGACCAGTAGTAGTTTCCGATGCACGTCTGGAGGCATTCTGTAATCTGTGGACCTTCAAAGTGTTGATGAAACACAGAAATTGCGTCGGGATTGAATACAACAGCCACCTTGCGCACTTTCCTGCATGTGAGTAATGTCTCGAACAGTCTACGCTTTGATCATTCCATGGAAGACCTGTAGTAGTTTCCGATGCACATCAGGAGGCATTTTGTAATCTGTGGACTATCAGAGTGTTAATGAAAACCAGAAATTGCATCGGGATTGAATACAACAGTCACCATGTGCACTTTTCTCCATGGGAGTAATGTCTCAAACAGTTTACGCTTTGATCGATCCCTGGAAGACCAGTAGTAGTTTCCGATGCACATCTGGGGGTATTCTATAATGTGTGGACTATCAGAGTGTAGATGAAACACAGAAATTGTATCGCGATTGAATACAACAGTCACCATGCGCACTTTCCACCATGGGAGAAATGTCTCAAACAGTCTACGCTTTGATCGTTCCCTGGAAGACCTGTAGTAGTTACCGATGCACATCTGGGAGCATTTTGTAATATGTGGACTATCAGAGTGTTGATGAAACACAGAAATTGAATCGGGATTGAATACAACAGTCAGCATGTGCTCTTTTCTCCATGGGAGTAATGTCTCAAACAGTTTACGCTTTGATCGTTCCCTGGAAGTCCAGTAGTAGTTTCCGATGCACATCTGGGGGCATTCTACAATGTGTGGAATATCAGAGTGTTGATGAAACACAGAAATTGCATCAGGATTGAATACAACAGTCACCATGCGCACTTTCCTCCATGGGAGTAATGTCTCAAACAGTCTACGCTTTGATCGTTTCCTGGAAGTCAATGTAATAGTTTCCGATGCACATCTGGAGGCATTCTGTAATCTGTGGAGTATCAGAGTGTTGATGAAACATAGAAACTGCATCGGGATTGAATACAACAGTCACCATGAGCACTTTGGTCCGTAGGAGTAATGTCTCAAAGAGTCTACGCTTTGATCGTTCCCTGGAAGACCTGTAGTAATTTCCGATGCACATCTGGAGGCATTTTGTAATCTGTGGACTATCAGAGTGTTGATGAAACACAGATATTGCATCGGGATTGAATACAACAGTCACCATGCGCACTTTCCTCCATGGATGTAATGTCTCAAACAGTTTACGCTTTGATCGTTAACTGGAAGACCAGTAGTAGTTTCCGATGCACATCTGGAGGCATTTTGTAATCTGTGAACTATCAGAGTCTTGATGAAACACAGAAATTGCATCGGGATTGAATACAACAGTCACCATGCGCACTTTCCTCGATTGGTGTAATGTATCAAACCGTTTACGCTTTGATCGTTCCCTGGAAGACCAGTAGTAGTTTCCGATGCACATCTGGAGGCATTCTGTAATCTGTGGACTATCAGAGTGTTGATGAATCACAGATATTGGATTGGGATTGAATACAACAGTCACCATGACCACTTTCCTCCATGGTTGTAATGTCTCAAACAGTTTACGCTTTGATCGTTCCCTGGAAGACCAGTAGTAGTTTCCGATGCACATCTGGAGGCATTCTGTAATCTGTGTACCTTCAAAGTGTTGATGAAACACAGAAATTGCATCGGCATTGAATACAACTGTCACCATGCGCACTTACCTCTATGGGTGTAATGTCTCAAAGAGTCTACGATTAGATCGTTCCCTGCAAGACCAGTAGTAGTTTCCGATGCACATCTGGAGGCATTCTGTAATATGTGGACAAACAGAGTGTTGATTAATTACAGAAATATCATCGGGATTGAATACAACAGTCATCATTCAAATTTTCTTCCATGGGAGTAATGTCTCAAGCTGTCTACGTTTTGATCGTTCCCTGGAACACCAGTAGTAGTCTCCGATGCACATCTGGATGCATTCTGTAATCTGTGGACCTTCAAAGTGTTGATGAAACACAGAAAGTGCATCGGGATTGTATACAACAGGCACCATGCAGGCTTTTCTCCATGGGAGTAATGTCTCAAACAGTTTACGTTTTGATCGTTCCCTTGAAGACTCGTAGTAGTTTCCGATGCACATCCGGAGGCATTCTGTAATCTGTGGACTATCAGAGTGTTGATGGAACACAGAAATTGCATCGGGATTGAATACAACAGTCACCATGCGCAATTTCCTCCATGGGAGTAATGTCTCAAACAGTCTACGCTTTGATCGTTCCCTAGAAGTCAATGTAATAGTTTCCGATGCACATCTGGAGGCATTCTGTAATGTGTGGACTATCAGAGTGTTGATGAAACACAGATATTGCATTCGGATTGAATACAACAGTCACCATGCGCACTTTCCTCCATGGGAGTAATGTCGCAAACAGTCTATGCTTTGATCGTTCCCTGGAAGACCTGTAGTAGTTTCCGATGCACATCAGAGGCATTTTGTAATCTGTGGACTATCAGAGTGTTGATGAAACCCAGAAATTGCATCGGAATGGAATACAACAGTCACCATGTGCACTTTTCTCCATGGGAGTAATGTCTCAAACAGTTATGCTTTGATCGTTCCCTGGAAGACCAGTAGTAGTATCCGATGCACATCTGGGGGCATTCTATAATGTGTGGACTATCTGGGTGTTGATGAAACACAGAAATTGCATCAGGATTGAATACAACAGTGACCATGCGCACTTTCCTCCATGGGAGTAATGTCTCAAACAGTCTACGGTTAGATCGTTCCCTGCAAGACCAGTAGTAGTATCCGATGCACATCTGGAGGCATTCTGTAATCTGTGGACCTTCAAAGTGTTGATGAAACACAGAAATTGCCTCGGGATTGAATACAACAGTCATCATTCGCATTTTCCTCCATGGGAGTAATGTCTCAAACTGTCTACGATTTGATCGTTCCCTGGAATACCAGTAGTAGTTTACGATGCACATCTGGAGGCATTCTGTAATCTGTGGACCTTCAAAGTGTTGATGAAACACAGAAATTGCATCGGGATTGTATACAACACTCACCATGCAGGCTTTTCTCCATAGGAGTAATGTCTCAAACAGTTTACGCTTTGATCGTTCCCTTGAAGACCAGTAGTAGTATCCGATGCACATCTGGAGGCAATCTGTAGTCTGTGGACTATCAGAGTGTTGATGAAACACAGAAATTGCATCGGGATTGAATACAACAATCACCATGCGCAATTTCCTATATGGGAGTAATGTCTCAAACAGTGTACGCTTTGATCGTTCCCTGGAAGTCAATGTAATAGTTTCCGATGCACATCTGGAGGCATTCTGTAATCTGTGGACCTTCAGAGTGTTGATGAAACACAGAAATTGCATCGGGATTGAATACAACAGTCACCATGTGCACTTTTCTCCATGGGAGTAATGTCTCAAACAGTTTACGCTTTGATCGATCCCTGGAAGACCAGTAGTAGTTTCCGATGCACATCTGGGGGTATTCTATAATGTGTGGACTATCAGAGTGTAGATGAAACACAGAAATTGTATCGCGATTGAATACAACAGTCACCATGCGCACTTTCCTCCATGGGAGAAATGTCTCAAACAGTCTACGCTTTGATCGTTCCCTGGAAGACCTGTAGTAGTTACCGATGCACATCTGGGAGCATTTTGTAATATGTGGACTATCAGAGTGTTGATGAAACACAGAAATTGCATCGGGATTGAATTCAACAGTCACCATGTGCTCTTTTCTCCATGGGAGTAATGTCTCAAACAGTTTACGCTTTGATCGTTCCCTGGAAGTCCAGTAGTAGTTTCCGATGCACATCTGGGGGCATTCTACAATGTGTGGAATATCAGAGTGTTGATGAAACACAGAAATTGCATCAGGATTGAATATAACAGTCACCATGCGCACTTTGCTCCATGGGAGTAATGTCTCAAACAGTCTACGCTTTGATCGTTTCCTGGAAGTCAATGTAATAGTTTCCGATGCACATCTGGAGGCATTCTGTAATCTGTGGAGTATCAGAGTGTTGATGAAACATAGAAACTGCATCGGGATTGAATACAACAGTCACCATGAGCACTTTGGTCCGTAGGAGTAATGTCTCAAAGAGTCTACGCTTTGATCGTTCCCTGGAAGACCTGTAGTAATTTCCGATGCACATCTGGAGGCATTTTGTAATCTGTGGACTATCAGAGTGTTGATGAAACACAGATATTGCATCGGGATTGAATACAACAGTCACCATGCGCACTTTCCTCCATGGATGTAATGTCTCAAACAGTTTACGCTTTGATCGTTCCCTGGAAGACCAGTAGTAGTTTCCGATGCACATCTGGAGGCATTTTGTAATCTGTGAACTATCAGAGTCTTGATGAAACACAGAAATTGCATCGGGATTGAATACAACAGTCACCATGCGCACTTTCCTCGATTGGTGTAATGTATCAAACCGTTTACGCTTTGATCGTTCCCTGGAAGACCAGTAGTAGTTTCCGATGCACATCTGGAGGCATTCTGTAATCTGTGGACTATCAGAGTGTTGATGAATCACAGATATTGGATTGGGATTGAATACAACAGTCACCATGACCACTTTCCTCCATGGTTGTAATGTCTCAAACAGTTTACGCTTTGATCGTTCCCTGGAAGACCAGTAGTAGTTTCCGATGCACATCTGGAGGCATTCTGTAATCTGTGTACCTTCAAAGTGTTGATGAAACACAGAAATTGCATCGGCATTGAATACAACTGTCACCATGCGCACTTACCTCTATGGGTGTAATGTCTCAAAGAGTCTACGGTTAGATCGTTCCCTGCAAGACCAGTAGTAGTTTCCGATGCACATCTGGAGGCATTCTGTAATCTGTGGACAAACAGAGTGTTGATTAAACACAGATATATCATCGGGATTGAATACAACAGTCATCATTCAAATTTTCCTCCATGGGAGTAATGTCTCAAGCTGTTTACGTTTTGATCGTTCCCTGGAACACCAGTAGTAGTTTCCGATGCACATCTGGATGCATTCTGTAATCTGTGGACCTTCAAAGTGTTGATGAAACACAGAAAGTGCATCGGGATTGTATACACCAGGCACCATGCAGGCTTTTCTCCATGGGAGTAATGTCTCAAACAGTTTACGTTTTGATCGTTCCCTTGAAGACTCGTAGTAGTTTCCGATGCACATCTGGAGGCATTCTGTAATCTGTGGACTATCAGAGTGTTGATGAAACACAGAAATTGCATCGGGATTGAATACAACAGACACCATGCGCACTTTCCTCCATGGGAGTAATGTCTCAGACAGTCTACGCTTTGATCGTTCCCTAGAAGTCAATGTAATAGTTTCCGATGAACATCTGGAGGCATTCTGTAATGTGTGGACTATCAGAGTGTTGATGAAACACAGAAACTGCATCGGGATTGAATACAATAGTCACCATGAGCACTTTCCTCCATAGGAGTAGTGTCTCAAACAGTCTACGCTTTGATCGTTCCCTGGAAGACCAGTATTGGTTTCCGATGCACATCTGGAGGCATTCTGTAATCTGTAGATCTTCAAAGTGTTGATGAAACACAGAAATTGCATCGGTATGGATACAACAGTCACCATGCGCACTTTCCTCCAAAGGAGTAATGTCTCAAACTGTCTACGTTTTGATCGTTCCCTGGAAGACCAGTAGTAGTTTCCGATGCAAATCTGGAGGCATTCTGTAACCTGTCGACCTTCAAAGTGTTGATGAAACACAGATATTGCATCGGGATTGAATACAACAGCCACCTTGCGCACTTTCCTCCATGTGAGTAATGCCTCAAACAGTATACGATTTGATCGTTCCCTGGAAGACCAGTAGTAGTTTCCGATGCTCATCTGGAGGCATTCTGTAATCTGTGGACTATCAGAGTGTTGATGAAACACAGAAATTGCATCGGGATTGAATACAACAGTCACCTTGAGCACTTTTCTCCATGGGAGTAATGTCTCAAACATTTTACGCTTTGATCGTTCCCTGGATGACCAGTAGTAGTTTCCGATGCACATCTGGGGGCATTCTATAATGTGTGGACTATCAGAGTGTTGATGAAACACAGAAATTGCATCAGGATTGAATACAACAGTCACCATGCGCACTTTCCTCCATGGGAGTAATGTCTCAAATAGTCTACGGTTAGATCGTTCCCTGCAAGACCAGTAGTAGTTTCCGATGCACATCCGGAGGCATTCTGTAATCTGTGGACCTTCAAAGTGTTGATGAAACACAGAAATCGCCTCGGGATTGAATACAACAGTCATCATTCGCATTTTCCTCCATGGGAGTAATGTCTCAAACTGTCTACGTTTTGATCGTTCCCTGGAAAACCAGTAGTAGTTTCCGATGCACATCTGGAGCCATTCTGTAATCTGTGGACCTTCAAAGTGTTGATGAAACACAGACAGTGCATCGGGATTGTATACAACAGGCACCATGCAGGCTTTTCTCCATGGGAGTAATGTCTCAAACAGTTTACGCTTTGATCCTTCCCTTTAAGACCAGATGTAGTTTCCGATGCACATCTGGAGGCATTCTGTAATCTGTGGACTATCAGAGTGTTGATGAAACACAGAAATTGCATCGGGATTGAATACAACAGTCACCATGCGCACTTTCCGCCATGGGAGTAATGTCTCAAACTGTCTTCGTTTTGATCGTTCCCTGGAAGACCAGTAATAGTTTCCGATGCACATCTGGAGGCAGTCTGTAACCTGTCGACCTTCAAAGTGTTGATGAAACACAGAAATTGCATCGTAATTGAATACAACAGCCACCTTGCACACTTTCCGCCATGTGAGTAATGTCTCAAACAGTCTACGCTTTGATCGTTCCCTGGAAGACCAGTAGTAGTTTCCGATGCACATCTGGAGGCATTCTGTAATCTGTGGACCTTCAAAGTTTTGATGAAACACAGAAATTGCATCGCGATTGAAAACAACAGTCACCATGCGCACTTTCCTCAATGGGAGTAATGTCTCAAACAGTCTACGCTTTGATCGTTCCCTGGAAGACCTGTAGTAGTTTCCAATGCACATCTAGAGGCTTTTTGTAAATGTGGACTATGAGAGTGTTGAAACACAGAAATTGCATAGGGAGTGAATACAACAGTCACCATGTGCAATTTTCTCCATGGGAGTAATGTCTCAAACTGTCTACGTTTTGATCGTTCCGTGGAAGAGCAGTAGTAGTTTCCGATGCACATCTGGAGGCATCCTGTAATCTGTGGACAATCTGAGTGTTGATGAAACACAGAAATTGCATCGGGATTGAATACAACAGTCACCATGCGCAATTTCCTCCATGGGAGTGATGTCTCAAACAGTCTACGCTTTGATTGTTCCCTGGAAGTCAATGTAATAGTTTCCGATGCACACCTATAGGCATTCTGTAATCTGTGGACCTTCAGAGTGTTGATGAAACACAGAATCTGCATCGGGACTGAATACAACAGTCACCACGAGTACTTTTCCCCATAGGAGTAATGTCTCAAACAGTCTACGTTTTGATCGTTCCCTGGAAGACCAGTAATAGTTTCCGATGCACATCTGGAGGCATTCTGTAACCTGTCGACCTTCAAAGTGTTGATGAAACACAGAAATTGCATCGTAATTGAATACAACAGCCACCTTGCGCACTTTCCTCCATGTGAGTACTGTCTCAAACAGTCTACGCTTTGATCGTTCCCTGGAAGACCAGTAGTAGTTTCCGATGCACATCTGGATTCATTCTGTAATCTGTGGACCTTCAAAGTGTTGATGAAACACAGAAATTGCCTCGGGATTGAATACAACAGTCATCATTCGCATTTTCCTCCATGGGAGTAATGTCTCAAACTGTCTACGTTTTGATCGTTCCCTGGAAGACCAGTAGTAGTTTCCGATGCACATCTGGAGGCATTCTGTAATCTGTGGACCTTCAAAGTGTTGATGAAACACAGAAATTGCCTCGGGATTGAATACAATAGTCACCATGCGCACTTTCCTCCATGGGAGTAATGTCTCAAACAGTCTACACTTTTATCGTTCCCTGGAAGACTTGTAGTAGTTTCCGATGCACATCTGGAGGCATCCTGTAATCTGTGGACTATCTGAGTGTTGATGAAACACAGAAATTGCATCAGGATTGAATACAACAGTCACCATGCGCAATTTCCTCCATGGGAGTAATGTCTCAAACAGTCTACGCTTTGATCGTTCCCTGGAAGTCAATGTAATAGTTTCCGATGCACATCTGGAGGCATTCTGTAATCTGTGGACCTTCAGAGTGATGATGAAACACAGAAACTGCATCGGGGTTGAATACAACAGTCACCATGAGCAATTTCCCCCATAGGAGTAATGTCTCAAACAGTCTACGCTTTCATCGTTCCCTGGAAGACCAGTAGTAGTTTCCGATGCACATCTGGAGGCATTCTGTAATCTGTGGATCTTCAAAGTGTTGATGAAACACAGAAATTGCATCGGTATGCAATACAACAGTCACCATGCGCACTTTCCTCCATGGGAGTAATGTCTCAAACAGTCTACGTTTTGATCGTTCCCTGGAACACCAGTAGTAGTTTCCGATGCACATCTGGAGGCATTCTGTAATCTGTGGACCTTCAAATTCTTGATGAAACACAGAAATTGCATCGGGATTCAATACAACAGCCACCTTGCGCACTCTCCTCCAGGTGAGTAATGTCTAAACAGTCTACGATTTGATCGTTCCCTGGAAGACCAGTAGTGGTTTCCGATGCACATCTGGAGGCATTCTGTAATCTGTGGACCTTCAAAGTGTTGATGAAACACAGAAATTGCCTCGGGATTGAATACAACAGTCATCATTCGCATTTTCCTCCATGGGAGTAATGTCTCAAACTGTCTACGTTTTGATCGTTCCCTGGAACACCAGCAGTAGTTTCCGATACACATCTGGAGGCATTCTGTAATCTGTGGACCTTCAAAGTGTTGTAGAAACACAGACAGTGCATCGGGATTGTATACAACAGGCACCATGCAGGCTTTTCTCCATGGGAGTAATGTCTCAAACAGTTTACGCTTTGATCGTTCCCTGGAAGACCTGTAGTAGTTTCCGATGCACATCTGGAGGCATCCTGTAATCTGTGGACTATCTGAGTGTTGATGAAACCCAGAAATAGCATCAGGATTGAATACAACAGTCACCATGCGCAATTTCCTCCATGGGAGTAATGTCTCAAACAGTCTACTCTTTGATCGTTCCCTGGAAGTCAATGTAATAGTTTCCGATGCACATCTGCAGGTATTCTGTAATCTGTGGACTATCAGAGTGTTGATGAACCCCAGAAATTGCATCGGGATTGAATACAACAGTCACCAGGTGCACTTTTCACCGTGGGAGTAATGTCTCAAACAGTTCACGCTTGGATCGTTCCCTGGAAGACCAGTAGTAGTTTCCGATGCACATCTGGGGGCATTCTATAATGTGGGGACTATCAGAGTGTTGATGAAACACAGAAATTGCATCAGGATTGAATACAACAGTGACCATGCGCACTTACCTCCATTGGAGTAATGTCTCTAACAGTCTACGGTTTGATCGTTCCGTGCAAGACCAGTAGTAGTTTCCGATGCACATCTGGAGGCATTCTGTAATCTGTGGACCTTCAAAGTGTTGATGAAACACAGAAATTGCCTCGGGATTGAATACAACAGTCATCATTCGCATTTTCCTCCATGGGAGTAATGTCTCAAACTGTCTACGTTTTGATCGTTCCCTGGAACACCAGCAGTAGTTTCCGATACAAATCTGGAGGCATTCTGTAATCTGTGGACCTTCAATGTGTTGTAGAAACACAGACAGTGCATCGGGATTGTATACAACAGGCACCATGCAGGCTTTTCTCCATGGGAGTAATGTCTCAAACAGTTTACGCTTTGATCGTTCCCTGGAAGACCTGTAGTAGTTTCCGATGCACATCTGGAGGCATCCTGTAATCTGTGGACTATCTGAGTGTTGATGAAACCCAGAAATTGCATCAGGATTGAATACAACAGTCACCATGCGCAATTTCCTCCATGGGAGTAATGTCTCAAACAGTCTACGCTTTGATCATTCCCTGGAAGACCTGTAGTAGTTTCCGATGCACATCAGGAGGCATTTTGTAATCTGTGGACTATCAGAGTGTTGATGAAACCCAGAAATTGCATCGGGATTGAATACAACAGTCACCAGGTGCACTTTTCTCCATGGGAGTAATGTCTCAAACAGTATACGCTTTGATCGATCCCTGGAAGACCAGTAGTAGTTTCCGATGCACATCTGGTGGCATTCTATAATGTGGGGACTATCAGAGTTTTGATGAAACACAGAAATTGCATCAGGATTGAATACAACAGTGACCATGCGCACTTACCTCCATGGGAGTAATGTCTCAAACAGTCTACGGTTTGATCGTTCCCTGCAAGACCAGTAGTAGTTTCCGATGCACATCTGGAGGCATTCTGTAATCTGTGGACCTTCAAAGTGTTGATGAAACACAGAAATTGCTTCGGGATTGAATACAATAGTCATCATTCGCATTTTCCTCCATGGGAGTAATGTCTCAAACAGTCTACGTTTGATCGTTCCCTGGAACACCAGTAGTAGTTTCCGATGCACATCAGAAGGCATTCTGTAATCTGTGGACTTTCAGAGTGTTGATAAAACACAGAAATTGCATCGGGATTGAATACAACAGTCACCATGCGCACATTCCTCCAAGGGAGTAATGTCTCAAACAGTCTAATCTTTGATGGTTCCCTGGAAGACCAGTAGTAGTTTCCGATGCACATCTGGAGGCATCCTGTAATCTGTGGACTATCTGAGTGTTGATGAAACACAGAAATAGCATCGGGATTGAATACAACAGTCACCATGCGCCATTTCCTCCATGGGAGTAATGTCTCAAACAGTCTACGCTTTGATCGTTCCCTGGAAGTCAATGTAATAGTTTCCGATGCACATCTGGAGGCATTCTGTAATCTGTGGACCTTCAGAGTGTTGATGAAACACAGAAACTGCATCGGGATTGAATACAACAGTCACCATGAGCACTTTCCCCCATAGGAGTAATGTCTCAAACAGTCTACGCTTTCGATAATGATCAAATATGATCGAAGCAGACTAAATCAATTAAAATTTGTGCCGCGGCCGGGACTCGAACCCGGTTCTTCTTGCTTACTAGGCAGATATGCTACCATTACACCACCGAGGCACTATGTCAGACATAGCTGCACGAACTACCTAGGTCGAGTTCCCTCCCCAACAGAAACTTTAATTCATTTTCCCTTAATACCGCCACTATTGCCAGGTCTCGCCGGTATTGGCGAGCTACCCAGCATTGGACATAGCGGGATGTCTGCTGTACCATATGGTGATCTTCTCAGATCTTATAATTAAATGTGTCCTTTGAGACTCCTGTCTCGTTATTATCTCACGATAATGATCAAATATGATCGAAGCAGACTAAATCAATTAAAATTTGTGCTGCGGCTGGGACTCGAACCTGGTTCTTCTTGCTTACTCGGCAGATATGCTACCATTACACCACCGACGCACTATGGCAGACATAGCTGCACGAACTACCTAGGTCGAGTTCCCTCCCCAACACAAACTTTAATTCATTTTCCCTTAATACCGTCACTATTGCCAGGTCTCGCCGGTATTGGCGAGCTACCCAGCATTGGACATAGCGGGACGTCTGCTGTACCATATGGTGATCTTCTCAGATCTTATAATTAAATGTATCCTTTGAGACTCCCGTCTCGTTATTATCTCACGATAATGATCAAATATGATCGAAGCAGACTAAATCAATTAAAATTTGTGCTGTGGCCGGGACTCGAACCCGGTTCTTCTTGCTTACTAGGCAGATATGCTACCATTACACCACCGAGGCACTATGGCAGACATAGCTGCACGAACTACCTAGGTCGAGTTCCCTCCCCAACACAAACTTTAATTCATTTTCCCTTAATACCGTCACTATTGCCAGGTCTCGCCGGTATTGGCGAGCTACCCAGCATTGGACATAGCGGGACGTCTGCTGTACCATATGGTGATCTTCTCAGATCTTATAATTAAATGTGTCCTTTGAGACTCCCGTCTCGTTATTATCTCACGATAATGATCAAATATGATCGAAGCAGACATAGTGCCTCGGTCGTGTAATGGTAGCATATCTGCCGAGTAAGCAAGAAAAACCGGGTTCGAGTCCCGGCTGCGGCACAAATTTTAATTGATTTAGTTTGCTTCGATCATATTTGATCATTATCGTGAGATAATAACGAGACGGGAGTCTCAAAGGACACATTTAATTATAAGATCTGAGAAGATCACCATATGGTACAGCAGACGTCCCGCTATGTCCAATGCTGGGTAGCTCGCCAATACCGGCGAGACCTGGCAATAGTGACGGTATTAAGGGAAAATGAATTAAAGTTTGTGTTGGGGAGGGAACTCGACCTAGGTAGTTCGTGCAGCTATGTCTGCCATAGTGCCTCGGTGGTGTAATGGTAGAATATCTGCCTAGTAAGCAAGAAGAACCGGGTTCGAGTCCCGGCCGCGGCACAAATTTTAATTGATTTAGTCTGCTTCGATCATATTTGATCATTATCGTGAGATAATAACGAGACGGGAGTCTCAAAGGACACATTTAATTATAAAGTCTACGCTTTGATCGTTCCCTGGAAGACCAGTAGTAGTTTGCGATGCACATCTGGAGGCATTCTGTAATCAGTGGATCTTCAAAGTGTTGATGAAACACAGAAATTGCATCGGGATGCAATACAACAGTACCATGCGCACTTTCCTCCATGGGAGTAATGTCTCAAACTGTCTACGTTTTGATCGTTCCCTGGTAGACCAGTAGTAGTTTCCGGTGCACATCTGGAGGCATTCTGTAATCTGTGTACCTTCAAAGTGTTGATGAAACACAGAAATTGCATCGGGATTGAATACAACAGTCACAATGCGCACTATCCTCCATGTGAGTAATGTCTCAAACAGTCTACGCTTTGATCGTTCCCTGGAAGACCAGTAGTAGGTTCCGATGCACATCTGGAGGCATTCTGTAATCTGTGGACTATATGAGTCTTGATGAAACACAGAAATTGCATCGGGATTGAATACAACAGTCAATATGCGCACTTTCCTCCATTGGTGTAATGTCTCAAACAGTTTACGCTTTGATCGTTCCCTGGAAGACCAGTAGTAGTTTCCGATGCACATCTGGAGGCATTCTGTAATCTGTGGACCTTCAAAGTTTTGATGAAACACAGAAATTGCATCGAGATTGAATACAATAGGCACCATGCGCACTTTCCTCCATGGGAGTAATGTCTCAAACAGTCTACGCTTTGATCTTTCCCTGGAAGACCAGTAGTAGTTTCCGATGCACATCAGAAGGCATTCTGTAATCTGCGGACTTTCACAGTGTTGATAAAACACAGAAATTGCATCGGGATTGAATACAACAGTCACCATGCGCACATTCCTCCATGGGAGTAATGTCTCAAACAGTCTACGCCTTGATCGTTCCCTGGAAGTCAATGTAATAGTTTCCGATGCACATCTGGAGGCATTCTGTAATCTGTGGACCTTCAGAGTGTTGATGAAACACAGAAACTGCATCGGGATTGAATACAACAGTCACCATGAGCACTTTCCCCCATAGGAGTAATGTCTCAAACAGTCTACGCTTTCGATAATGATCAAATATGATCGAAGCAGACTAAATCAATTAAAATTTGTGCTGTGGCCGGGACTCGAACCTGGTTCTTCTTGCTTACTAGGCAGATATGCTACCATTACACCACCGAGGCACTATGGCAGACATAGCTGCACGAACTACCTAGGTCGAGTTCCCTCCCCAACAGAAACTTTAATTCATTTTCCCTTAATACCGTCACTATTGCCAGGTCTCGCCGGTATTGGCGAGCTACCCAGCATTGGACATAGCGGGATGTCTGCTGTACCATATGGTGATCTTCTCAGATCTTATAATTAAATGTGTCCTTTGAGACTCCCGTCTCGTTATTATCTCACGATAATGATCAAATATGATCGAAGCAGACTAAATCAATTAAAATTTGTGCTGTGGCCGGGACTCGAACCCGGTTCTTCTTGCTTACTAGGCAGATATGCTACCATTACACCACCGAGGCACTATGGCAGACATAGCTGCACGAACTACCTAGGTCGAGTTCCCTCCCCAACACAAACTTTAATTCATTTTCCCTTAATACCGTCACTATTGCCAGGTCTCGCCGGTATTGGAGAGCTACCCAGCATTGGACATAGCGGGACGTCTGCTGTACCATATGGTGATCTTCTCAGATCTTATAATTAAATGTGTCCTTTGAGACTCCCGTCTCGTTATTATCTCACGATAATGATCAAATATGATCGAAGCAGACTAAATCAATTAAAAATTGTGCCGCGAACGGGACTCGAACCCGGTTCTTCTTGCTTACTAGGCAGATATGCTACCATTACACCACCGAGGCAATATGGCAGACATAGCTGCACGAATTACCTAGGTCGAGTTCCCTCCCCAACACAAACTTTAATTCATTTTCCCTTAATACCGTCACTATTGCCAGGTCTCGCCGGTATTGGCGAGCTACCCAGCATTGGACATAGCGGGACGTCTGCTGTACCATATGGTGATCTTCTCAGATCTTATAATTAAATGTGTCCTTTGAGACTCCCGTCTCGTTATTATCTCACGATAATGATCAAATATGATCGAAGCAGACATAGTGCCTCGGTGGTGTAATGGTAGCATATCTGCCGAGTAAGCAAGAAGAACCGGGTTCGAGTCCCGGCTGCGGCACAAATTTTAATTGATTTAGTCTGCTTCGATCATATTTGATCATTATCGTGAGATAATAACGAGACGGGAGTCTCAAAGGACACATTTAATTATAAGATCTGAGAAGATCACCATATGGTACAGCAGACGTCCCGCTATGTCCAATGCTGGGTAGCTCGCCAATACCGGCGAGACCTGGCAATAGTGACGGTATTAAGGGAAAATGAATTAAAGTTTGTGTTGGGGAGGGAACTCGACCTAGGTAGTTCGTGTAGCTATGTCTGCCATAGTGCCTCGGTGGTGTAATGGTAGCATATCTGCCTAGTAAGCAAGAAGAACCGGGTTCGAGTCCCGGCTGCGGCACAAATTTTAATTGATTTAGTCTGCTTCGATCATATTTGATTATTATCGTGAGATAATAACGAGACGGGAGTCTCAAAGGACACATTTAATTATAAGATCTGAGAAGATCACCATATGGTACAGCAGACGTCCCGCTATGTCCAATGCTGCATAGCTCGCCAATACCGGCGAGACCTGGCAATAGTGACGGTATTAGGGGAAAATGAATTAAAGTTTGTGTTGGGGAGGGAACTCGACCTAGGTAGTTCGTGCAGCTATGTCTGCCATAGTGCCTCGGTGGTGTAATGGTAGCGTATCTGCCTAGTAAGCAAGAAGAAGCGGGTTCGAGTCCCAGCTGCGGCACAAATTTTAATTGATTTAGTCTGCTTCGATCATATTTGATCATTATCGTGAGATAATAACGAGACGGGAGTCTCAAAGGACACATTTAATTATAAAGTCTACGCTTTGATCGTTCCCTGGAAGACCAGTAGTAGTGTGCGATGCACATCTGGAGGCATTCTGTAATCAGTGGATCTTCAAAGTGTTGATGAAACACAGAAATTGCATTGGGATGCAATACAACAGTCACCATGCGCACTTTCCTCCATGGGAGTAATGTCTCAACTGTCTACGTTTTGATCGTTCCCTGGAAGACCAGTAGTAGTTTCCGATGGACATCTGGAGGCTCTCTGTAATCTGTGGATCTTCAAAGTGTTGATGAAACACAGAAATTGCATCGGGATGCAATACAACAGTCACCATGCGCACTTTCCTCCATGGGAGTAATGTCTCAAACTGTCTACGTTTTGATCGTTCCCTGGAAGACCAGTAGTAGTTTCCGATGGACATCTGGAGGCATTCTGTAATCTGTGGACCTTCAAAGTGTTGATGAAACACAGAAATTGCATCGGGATTGAATACAACAGCCACCTTACGCACTTTCCTGCATGTGAGTAATGTCTCAAACAGTCTACGCTTTGATCATTCCTTGGAAGACCAGTAGTAGTTTCCGATGCACATCTGGAGGCATTCTGTAATCTGTGGACCTTCAAAGTGTTGATGAAACACAGAAATTGCATCGGGATGGAATACAACAGTCACCAGGCGCACTTTAATCCGTGGGAGTAATGTCTCAAACTGTCTACGTTTTGATCGTTCCCTGGAAGACCAGTAGTAGGTTCCGATGCACATCTGGAGGCATTCTGTAATCTGTGTACCTTCAAAGTGTTGATGAAACACAGAAATTGCATCGGGATTGAATACAACAGTCACAATGCGCACTATCCTCCATGTGAGTAATGTCTCAAACAGTCTACGCTTTGATCGTTCCCTGGAAGACCAGTAGTAGGTTCCGATGCACATCTGGAGGCATTCTGTAATCTGTGGACTATATGAGTCTTGATGAAACACAGATATTGCATCGGGATTGAATACAACAGTCACCATGCGCACTTTCCTCCATGGGTGTAATGTCTCAAACAGTTTACGCTTTGATCGTTCCCTGGAAGACCAGTAGTAGTTTCCGATGCACATCTGGAGGCATTCTGTAATCTGTGGACCTTCAAAGTGTTGATGAAACACAGAAATTGCATCGAGATTGAATACAATAGGCACCATGCGCACTTTCCTCCATGGGAGTAATGTCTCAAACAGTCTACGCTTTGATCATTCCCTGGAAGACCAGTAGTAGTTTCCGATGCACATCAGGAGGCATTTTGTCATCTGTGGACTATCAGAGTGTTGATGAAACCCAGAAATTGCATCGGAATTGAATACAACAGTCACCAGGTGCACTTTTCTCCATGGGAGTAATGTCTCAAAGAGTTTACGCTTTGATCGTTCCCAGGAAGACCAGTAGTAGTTTCCGACGCACATCTGCGGGCATTCTATAATGTGGGGACTATCAGAGTGTTGATGAAACACAGAAATTGCATCAGGATTGAATACAACAGTGACCATGCGCACTTACCTCCATGGGAGTAATGTCTCAAACAGTCTACGGTTTGATCGTTCCCTGCAAGACCAGTAGTAGTTTCCGATGCACATCTGGAGGCATTCTGTAATCTGTGGACCTTCAAAGTGTTGATGAAACACAGAAATTGCCTCGGGATTGAGTACAACAGTCATCATTCGCATTTTCCTCCATGGGAGTAATGTCTCAAACTGTCTACGATTTGATCGTTCCCTGGAACACCAGTAGTAGTTTCCGATGCACATCTGGAGGCATTCTGTAATCTGTGGACCTTCAAAGTGTTGATGAAACACAGACAGTGCATCGGGATTGTATACAACAGGCACCATGCAGGCTTTTCTCCATGGGAGTAATGTCTCAAACAGTCTAACCTTTGATGGTTCCCTGGAAGACCAGTAGTAGTTTCCGATGCACATCTGGAGGCATCCTGTAATCTGTGGACTATCTGAGTGTTGATGAAACACAGAAATAGCATCGGGATTGAATACAACAATCACCATGCGCCATTTCCTCCATGGGAGTAATGTCTCAAACAGTCTACGCCTTTATCGTTCCCTGGAAGTCAATGTAATAGTTTCCGATGCACATCTGGAGGCATTCTGTAATCTGTGGACCTTCAGAGTGTTGATGAAACACAGAAACTGCATCGGGATTGAATACAACAGTCACCATGAGCACTTTCCCCCATAGGAGTAATGTCTCAAACAGTCTACGCTTTCGATAATGATCAAATATGATCGAAGCAGACTAAATCAATTAAAATTTGTGCTGTGGCCGGGACTCGAACCCGGTTCTTCTTGCTTACTAGGCAGATATGCTACCATTACACCACCGAGGCACTATGGCAGACATAGCTGCACGAACTACCTAGGTCGAGTTCCCTCCCCAACACAAACTTTAATTCATTTTCCCTTAATACCGTCACTATTGCCAGGTCTCGCCGGTATTGGAGAGCTACCCAGCATTGGACATAGCGGGACGTCTGCTGTACCATATGGTGATCTTCTCAGATCTTATAATTAAATGTGTCCTTTGAGACTCCCGTCTCGTTATTATCTCACGATAATGATCAAATATGATCGAAGCAGACTAAATCAATTAAAAATTGTGCCGCGAACGGGACTCGAACCCGGTTCTTCTTGCTTACTAGGCAGATATGCTACCATTACACCACCGAGGCAATATGGCAGACATAGCTGCACGAATTACCTAGGTCGAGTTCCCTCCCCAACACAAACTTTAATTCATTTTCCCTTAATACCGTCACTATTGCCAGGTCTCGCCGGTATTGGCGAGCTACCCAGCATTGGACATAGCGGGACGTCTGCTGTACCATATGGTGATCTTCTCAGATCTTATAATTAAATGTGTCCTTTGAGACTCCCGTCTCGTTATTATCTCACGATAATGATCAAATATGATCGAAGCAGACATAGTGCCTCGGTGGTGTAATGGTAGCATATCTGCCGAGTAAGCAAGAAGAACCGCGTTCGAGTCCCGGCTGCGGCACAAATTTTAATTGATTTAGTCTGCTTCGATCATATTTGATCATTATCGTGAGATAATAACGAGACGGGAGTCTCAAAGGACACATTTAATTATAAGATCTGAGAAGATCACCATATGGTACAGCAGACGTCCCGCTATGTCCAATGCTGGGTAGCTCGCCAATACCGGCGAGACCTGGCAATAGTGACGGTATTAAGGGAAAATGAATTAAAGTTTGTGTTGGGGAGGGAACTCGACCTAGGTAGTTCGTGTAGCTATGTCTGCCATAGTGCCTCGGTGGTGTAATGGTAGCATATCTGCCTAGTAAGCAAGAAGAACCGGGTTCGAGTCCCGGCTGCGGCACAAATTTTAATTGATTTAGTCTGCTTCGATCATATTTGATTATTATCGTGAGATAATAACGAGACGGGAGTCTCAAAGGACACATTTAATTATAAGATCTGAGAAGATCACCATATGGTACAGCAGACGTCCCGCTATGTCCAATGCTGCATAGCTCGCCAATACCGGCGAGACCTGGCAATAGTGACGGTATTAGGGGAAAATGAATTAAAGTTTGTGTTGGGGAGGGAACTCGACCTAGGTAGTTCGTGCAGCTATGTCTGCCATAGTGCCTCGGTGGTGTAATGGTAGCATATCTGCCTAGTAAGCAAGAAGAACCGGGTTCGAGTCCCAGCTGCGGCACAAATTTTAATTGATTTAGTCTGCTTCGATCATATTTGATTATTATCGTGAGATAATAACGAGACGGGAGTCTCAAAGGACACATTTAATTATAAAGTCTACGCTTTGATCGTTCCCTGGAAGACCAGTAGTAGTGTGCGATGCACATCTGGAGGCATTCTGTAATCAGTGGATCTTCAAAGTGTTGATGAAACACAGAAATTGCATTGGGATGCAATACAACAGTCACCATGCGCACTTTCCTCCATGGGAGTAATGTCTCAACTGTCTACGTTTTGATCGTTCCCTGGAAGACCAGTAGTAGTTTCCGATGGACATCTGGAGGCTCTCTGTAATCTGTGGATCTTCAAAGTGTTGATGAAACACAGAAATTGCATCGGGATGCAATACAACAGTCACCATGCGCACTTTCCTCCATGGGAGTAATGTCTCAAACTGTCTACGTTTTGATCGTTCCCTGGAAGACCAGTAGTAGTTTCCGATGGACATCTGGAGGCATTCTGTAATCTGTGGACCTTCAAAGTGTTGATGAAACACAGAAATTGCATCGGGATTGAATACAACAGCCACCTTACGCACTTTCCTGCATGTGAGTAATGTCTCAAACAGTCTACGCTTTGATCATTCCTTGGAAGACCAGTAGTAGTTTCCGATGCACATCTGGAGGCATTCTGTAATCTGTGGACCTTCAAAGTGTTGATGAAACACAGAAATTGCATCGGGATGGAATACAACAGTCACCAGGCGCACTTTAATCCGTGGGAGTAATGTCTCAAACTGTCTACGTTTTGATCGTTCCCTGGAAGACCAGTAGTAGGTTCCGATGCACATCTGGAGGCATTCTGTAATCTGTGTACCTTCAAAGTGTTGATGAAACACAGAAATTGCATCGGGATTGAATACAACAGTCACAATGCGCACTATCCTCCATGTGAGTAATGTCTCAAACAGTCTACGCTTTGATCGTTCCCTGGAAGACCAGTAGTAGGTTCCGATGCACATCTGGAGGCATTCTGTAATCTGTGGACTATATGAGTCTTGATGAAACACAGATATTGCATCGGGATTGAATACAACAGTCACCATGCGCACTTTCCTCCATGGGTGTAATGTCTCAAACAGTTTACGCTTTGATCGTTCCCTGGAAGACCAGTAGTAGTTTCCGATGCACATCTGGAGGCATTCTGTAATCTGTGGACCTTCAAAGTGTTGATGAAACACAGAAATTGCATCGAGATTGAATACAATAGGCACCATGCGCACTTTCCTCCATGGGAGTAATGTCTCAAACAGTCTACGCTTTGATCATTCCCTGGAAGACCAGTAGTAGTTTCCGATGCACATCAGGAGGCATTTTGTCATCTGTGGACTATCAGAGTGTTGATGAAACCCAGAAATTGCATCGGAATTGAATACAACAGTCACCAGGTGCACTTTTCTCCATGGGAGTAATGTCTCAAAGAGTTTACGCTTTGATCGTTCCCAGGAAGACCAGTAGTAGTTTCCGACGCACATCTGCGGGCATTCTATAATGTGGGGACTATCAGAGTGTTGATGAAACACAGAAATTGCATCAGGATTGAATACAACAGTGACCATGCGCACTTACCTCCATGGGAGTAATGTCTCAAACAGTCTACGGTTTGATCGTTCCCTGCAAGACCAGTAGTAGTTTCCGATGCACATCTGGAGGCATTCTGTAATCTGTGGACCTTCAAAGTGTTGATGAAACACAGAAATTGCCTCGGGATTGAGTACAACAGTCATCATTCGCATTTTCCTCCATGGGAGTAATGTCTCAAACTGTCTACGATTTGATCGTTCCCTGGAACACCAGTAGTAGTTTCCGATGCACATCTGGAGGCATTCTGTAATCTGTGGACCTTCAAAGTGTTGATGAAACACAGACAGTGCATCGGGATTGTATACAACAGGCACCATGCAGGCTTTTCTCCATGGGAGTAATGTCTCAAACAGTTTACGCTTTGATCGTTCCCTTGAAGACCAGTAGTAGTTTCCGATGCACATCTGGAGGCATTCTGTAATCTGTGGACTATCAGAGTGTTGATGAAACACAGATATTGCATCGGGATTGAATACAACAGTCACCATGCGCACTTTCCGCCATGGGAGTAATGTCTCAAACTGTCTACGTTTTGATCGTTCCCTGGAAGACCAGTAATAGTTTCCGATGCACATCTGGAGGCATTCTGTAACCAGTCGACCTTCAAAGTGTTGATGAAACACAGAAATTGCATCGGGATTGAATACAACAGCCACCTTGCGCACTTTCCTCCATGTGAGTAATGTCTCAAACATTCTACGCTTTGATCGTTCCCTGGAAGACCAGTAGTAGTTTCCGATCCACATCTGGAGGCATTCTGTAATCTGTGGACCTTCAAAGTGTTGATGAAACACAGAAATTGCATCGCGATTGAAAACAACAGTCACCATGCGCACTTTCCTCCATAGGAGTAATGTCTCAAACAGTCTACGCTTTGATCGTTCCCTGGAAGACCTGTAGTAGTTTCCAATGCACATCTGGAGGCATTTTGTAATATGTGGACTATGAGAGTGTTATGAAACACAGAATTTGCTTCGGGATTGAATTCAACAGTCACCATGTGCAATTTTCTCCATGGGAGTAATGTCTCAAACAGTTTACGCTTTGATCGTTCCCTGGTAGTCCAGTAGTAGTTTCCGATGCACATCTGGGGGCATTCTACAATGTGTGGACTATCAGAGTGTTGATGAAACACAGAAATTGCATCAGGATTGAATACAACAGTCACCATGCGCACTTTCCTTTATGGGAGTAATGTCTCAAACAGTCTACGCTTTGATCGTTCCGTGCAAGACCAGTAGTAGTTTCCGATGCACATCTGGAGGCATTCTGTAATCTGTGGACCTTCAAAGTGTTGATGAAACACAGAAATTGCATCGCGTTTATATACAAAACTCACCATGCGCACTTTCCTCCATGGGAGTAATGTCTCAAACAGTCTACGCTTTGATCGTTCCCTTCAAGTCCAGTAGTAGTTTCCGATGCACATCTGGAGGCATTCTGTAATCTGTGGACCTTCAAAGTGTTGATGAAACACAGAAACTGCATCGGGATTGAATACAACAGCCACCTTGCGCACTCTCCTAGAGGTGATAATGTCTAAACAGTCTTCGCTTTGATCGTTCCCTGGAAGACCAGTAGTAGTTTCCGATGCACATCTGGAGGCATTCTGTAATCTGTGGACCTTCAAAGTGTGGATGAAACACAGAAATTGCATCGCGATTTAATACAACAGTCAACATTCGCACTTTCCTCCATGGGAGAAATGTCTCAAACAGTCTACGCTTTGATCGTTCCCTGGAAGACCAGTAGTAGATTCCGATGCACATCTGGAGGCATTCTGTAATCTGTGGACTATATGAGTCTTCATGAAACACAGAAATTGCATCGGGATTGAATACAACAGTCACCATGCGCACTTTCCTCCATTGGTGTAATGTCTCAAACAGTTTACGCTTTGATCGTTCCCTGGAAGACCAGTAGTAGTTTCCGATGCACATCTGGAGGCATTCTGGAATCTGTGGACTATCAGAGTCTTGATGAGACACAGAAATTGCATCGGGATTGAATACAACAGTCACCATGCGCACTTTCCTCCATTGGTGTAATGTCTCAAACAGTTTACGCTTTGATCGTTCCCTGGAAGACCAGTAGTAGTTTCCGATGGACATCTGGAGGCATTCTGTAATCTGTGGACCTTCAAAGTGTTGATGAAACACAGAAATTGCATCGGGATTGAATACAACAGCCACCTTACGCACTTTCCTGCATGTGAGTAATGTCTCAAACAGTCTACGCTTTGATTATTCCTTGGAAGACCAGTAGTAGTTTCCGATGCACATCTGGAGGCATTCTGTAATCTGTGGACCTTCAAAGTGTTGATGAAACACAGAAATTGCATCGGGATGGAATACAACAGTCACCAGGCGCACTTTAATCCGTGGGAGTAATGTCTCAAACTGTCTACGTTTTGATCGTTCCCTGGAAGACCAGTAGTAGGTTCCGATGCACATCTGGAGGCATTCTGTAATCTGTGTACCTTCAAAGTGTTGATGAAACACAGAAATTGCATCGGGATTGAATACAACAGTCACAATGCGCACTATCCTCCATGTGAGTAATGTCTCAAACAGTCTACGCTTTGATCGTTCCCTGGAAGACCAGTAGTAGGTTCCGATGCACATCTGGAGGCATTCTGTTATCTGTGGACTATATGAGTCTTGATGAAACACAGAAATTGCATCGGGATTGAATACAACAGTCACCATGCACACATTCCTCCATTGGTGTAATGTCTCAAACAGTTTACGCTTTGATCGTTCCCTGGAAGACCAGTAGTAGTTTCCGATGCACATCTGGAGGCATTCTGTAATCTGTGGACCTTCAAAGTGTTGATGAAACACAGAAATTGCATCGAGATTGAATACAATAGGCACCATGCGCACTTTCCTCCATGGGAGTAATGTCTCAAACAGTCTACGCTTTGAACATTCCCTGGAAGACCAGTAGTAGTTTCCGATGCACATCAGGAGGCATTTTGTCATCTGTGGACTATCAGAGTGTTGATGAAACCCAGAAATTGCATCGGGATTGAATACAACAGGCACCAGGTGCACTTTTCTCCATGGGAGTAATGTCTCAAAGAGTTTACGCTTTGATCGTTCCCAGGAAGACCAGTAGTAGTTTCCGACGCACATCTGCGGGCATTCTATAATGTGGGGACTATCAGAGTGTTGATGAAACACAGAAATTGCATCAGGATTGAATACAACAGTGACCATGCGCACTTACCTCCATGGGAGTAATGTCTCAAACAGTCTACGGTTTGATCGTTCCCTGCAAGACCAGTAGTAGTTTCCGATGCACATCTGGAGGCATTCTGTAATCTGTGGACCTTCAAAGTGTTGATGAAACACAGAAATTGCCTCGGGATTGAGTAAAACAGTCATCATTCGCATTTTCCTCCATGGGAGTAATGTCTCAAACTGTCTACGATTTGATCGTTCCCTGGAACACCAGTAGTAGTTTCCGATGCACATCTGGAGGCATTCTGTAATCTGTGGGCCTTCAAGGTGTTGATGAAACACAGACAGTGCATCGGGATTGTATACAACAGGCACCATGCAGGCTTTTCTCCATGGGAGTAATGTCTCAAACAGTTTACGCTTTGATCGTTCCCTTGAAGACCAGTAGTAGTTTCCGATGCACATCTGGAGGCATTCTGTAATCTGTGGACTATCAGAGTGTTGATGGAACACAGATATTGCATCGGGATTGAATACAACAGTCACCATGCGCACTTTCCGCCATGGGAGTAATGTCTCAAACTGTCTACGTTTTGATCGTTCCCTGGAAGACCAGTAATAGTTTCCGATGCACATCTGGAGGCATTCTGTAACCAGTCGACCTTCAAAGTGTTGATGAAACACAGAGATTGCATCGGGATTGAATACAACAGCCACCTTGCGCACTTTCCTCCATGTGAGTAATGTCTCAAACAGTCTACGATTTGATCGTTCCCTGGAAGACCAGTAGTAGTTTCCGATCCACATCTGGAGGCATTCTGTAATCTGTGGACCTTCAAAGTGTTGATGAAACACAGAAATTGCATCGCGATTGAAAACAACAGTCACCATGCGCACTTTCCTCCATGGGAGTAATGTCTCAAACAGTCTACGCTTTGATCGTTCCCTGGAAGACCTGTAGTAGTTTCCAATGCACATCTGGAGGCATTTTGTAATATGTGGACTATGAGAGTGTTATGAAACACAGAATTTGCATCGGGATTGAATTCAACAGTCACCATGTGCAATTTTCTCCATGGGAGTAATGTCTCAAACAGTTTACGCTTTGATCGTTCCCTGGTAGTCCAGTAGTAGTTTCCGATGCACATCGGGGGGCATTCTACAATGTGTGGACTATCAGAGTGTTGATGAAACACAGAAATTGCATCAGGATTGAATACAACAGTCACCATGCGCACTTTCCTTTATGGGAGTAATGTCTCAAACAGTCTACGCTTTGACCGTTCCGTGCAAGACCAGTAGTAGTTTCCGATGCACATCTGGAGGCATTCTGTAATCTGTGGACCTTCAAAGTGTTGATGAAACACAGAAATTGCATCGCGATTATATACAACACTCACCATGCGCACTTTCCTCCATGGGAGTAATGTCTCAAACAGTCTACGCTTTGATCGTTCCCTGCAAGTCCAGTAGTAGTTTCCGATGCACATCTGGAGGCATTCTGTAATCTGTGGACCTTCAAAGTGTTGATGAAACACAGAAACTGCATCGGGATTGAATACAACAGCCACCTTGCGCACTCTCCTCCAGGTGATAATGTCTAAACAGTCTTCGCTTTGATCGTTCCCTGGAAGACCAGTAGTAGTTTCCGATGCACATCTGGAGGCATTCTGTAATCTGTGGACCTTCAAAGTGTGGATGAAACACAGAAATTGCATCGCGATTTAATACAACAGTCACCATTCGCACTTTCCTCCATGGGAGAAATGTCTCAAACAGTCTACGCTTTGATCGTTCCCTGGAAGACCAGTAGTAGATTCCGATGCACATCTGGAGGCATTCTGTAATCTGTGGACTATATGAGTCTTCATGAAACACAGAAATTGCATCGGGATTGAATACAACAGTCACCTTGCGCACTTTCCTCCATTGGTGTAATGTCTCAAACAGTTTACGCTTTGATCGTTCCCTGGAAGACCAGTAGTAGTTTCCGATGCACATCTGGAGGCATTCTGGAATCTGTGGACTATCAGAGTCTTGATGAGACACAGAAATTGCATCGGGATTGAATACAACAGTCACCATGCGCACTTTCCTCCATGGGTGTAATGTCTCAAACAGTTTACGCTTTGATCGTTCCCTGGAAGACCAGTAGTAGTTTCCGATGCACATCTTCTGACAATCTGTAATGTGTGGACGATCAGAGTGTTGATGAAACACAGAAATTGCATCAGGATTGAATACAATAGTCACCATGCGCACTTTCCACCATGGGAGTAATGTCTCAAACAGTTTACGCTTTGATCGTTCCCTGGAAGACCAGTAGTAATTTCCGATGCACATCTGTGGGCATTCTGTAATCTGTGGACCTTCAAAGTGTTGATGAAACACAGAAATTGGATCGGGATTGAATTAAACAGTCACCATGCGCACTTTCCTCCATATGGGTAATATCACAAACAGTCTACGATTTGAACGTTCCCTGGAAGACCAGTAGTAGTTTCCGATGCACATCTGGAAGCATTTTGTAATCTGTGGATTATCAGAGTGTTGATGAAACACAGAAATTGCATCGGGATTGAATACAACAGTCACCATGCCTACTTTCTTCCATGGGAGTAATGTCGCAAACAGTCTACGATTTGATCGTTCCCTGGATGACCAGTAGTAGCTTCCGATGCACATCTGGAGGCATTCTGTAATCTGTGGACCTTCAAAGTGTTGATGAAACACAGACAGTGCATCGGGATTGTATACAACAGGCACCATGCAGGCTTTTCTCCATGGGAGTAATGTCTCAAACAGTTTACGCTTTGATCGTTCCCTTGAAGACCAGTAGTAGTTTCCGATGCACATCTGGAGGCATTCTGTAATCTGTGGACTATCAGAGTGTTGATGAAACACAGATATTGCATCGGGATTGAACACAACAGTCACCATGCGCACTTTCCGCCATGGGAGTAATGTCTCAAACTGTCTACGTTTTGATCGTTCCCTGGAAGACCAGTAATAGTTTCCGATGCACATCTGGAGGCATTCTGTAACCAGTCGACCTTCAAAGTGTTGATGAAACACAGAAATTGCATCGGGATTGAATACAACAGCCACCTTGCGCACTTTCCTCCATGTGAGTAATGTCTCAAACAGTCTACGCTTTGATCGTTCCCTGGAAGACCAGTAGTAGTTTCCGATCCACATCTGGAGGCATTCTGTAATCTGTGGACCTTCAAAGTGTTGATGAAACACAGAAATTGCATCGCGATTGAAAACAACAGTCACCATGCGCACTTTCCTCCATGGGAGTAATGTCTCAAACAGTCTACGCTTTGATCGTTCCCTGGAAGACCTGTAGTAGTTTCCAATGCACAACTGGAGGCATTTTGTAATACGTGGACTATGAGAGTGTTATGAAACACATAATTTGCATCGGGATTGAATTCAACAGTCACCATGTGCAATTTTCTCCATGGGAGTAATGTCTCAAACAGTTTACGCTTTGATCGTTCCCTGGTAGTCCAGTAGTAGTTTCCGATGCACATCTGGGGCCATTCTACAATGTGTGGACTATCAGAGTGTTGATGAAACACAGAAATTTCATCAGGATTGAATACAACAGTCACCATGCGCACTTTCCTTTATGGGAGTAATGTCTCAAACAGTCTACGCTTTGATCGTTCCGTGCAAGACCAGTAGTAGTTTCCGATGCACATCTGGAGGCATTCTGTAATCTGTGGACCTTCAAAGTGTTGATGAAACACAGAAATTGCATCGCGATTATATACAACACTCACCATGCGCACTTTCCTCCATGGTAGTAATGTCTCAAACAGTCTACGCTTTGATCGTTCCCTGCAAGTCCAGTAGTAGTTTCCGATGCACATCTGGAGGCATTCTGTAATCTGTGGACCTTCAAAGTGTTGATGAAACACAGAAACTGCATCGGGATTGAATACAACAGCCACCTTGCGCACTCTCCTCCAGGTGATAATGTCTAAACAGTCTTCGCTTTGATCGTTCCCTGGAAGACCAGTAGTAGTTTCCGATGCACATCTGGAGGCATTCTGTAATCTGTGGACCTTCAAAGTGTGGATGAAACACAGAAATTGCATCGCGATTTAATACAACAGTCACCATTCGCACTTTCCTCCATGGGAGAAATGTCTCAAACAGTCTACGCTTTGATCGTTCCCTGGAAGACCAGTAGTAGATTCCGATGCACATCTGGAGGCATTCTGTAATCTGTGGACTATATGAGTCTTCATGAAACACAGAAATTGCATCGGGATTGAATACAACAGTCACCTTGCGCACTTTCCTCCATTGGTGTAATGTCTCAAACAGTTTACGCTTTGATCGTTCCCTGGAAGACCAGTAGTAGTTTCCGATGCACATCTGGAGGCATTCTGGAATCTGTGGACTATCAGAGTCTTGATGAGACACAGAAATTGCATCGGGATTGAATACAACAGTCACCATGCGCACTTTCCTCCATGGGTGTAATGTCTCAAACAGTTTACGCTTTGATCGTTCCCTGGAAGACCAGTAGTAGTTTCCGATGCACATCTTCTGACAATCTGTAATGTGTGGACGATCAGAGTGTTGATGAAACACAGAAATTGCATCAGGATTGAATACAATAGTCACCATGCGCACTTTCCACCATGGGAGTAATGTCTCAAACAGTTTACGCTTTGATCGTTCCCTGGAAGACCAGTAGTAATTTCCGATGCACATCTGTGGGCATTCTGTAATCTGTGGACCTTCAAAGTGTTGATGAAACACAGAAATTGGATCGGGATTGAATTAAACAGTCACCATGCGCACTTTCCTCCATATGGGTAATATCACAAACAGTCTACGATTTGAACGTTCCCTGGAAGACCAGTAGTAGTTTCCGATGCACATCTGGAAGCATTTTGTAATCTGTGGATTATCAGAGTGTTGATGAAACACAGAAATTGCATCGGGATTGAATACAACAGTCACCATGCCTACTTTCTTCCATGGGAGTAATGTCGCAAACAGTCTACGATTTGATCGTTCCCTGGAAGACCAGTAGTAGCTTCCGATGCACATCTGGAGGCATTCTGTAATCTGTGGACCTTCAAAGTGTTGATGAAACACAGACAGTGCATCGGGATTGTATACAACAGGCACCATGCAGGCTTTTCTCCATGGGAGTAATGTCTCAAACAGTTTACGCTTTGATCGTTCCCTTGAAGACCAGTAGTAGTTTCCGATGCACATCTGGAGGCATTCTGTAATCTGTGGACTATCAGAGTGTTGATGAAACACAGATATTGCATCGGGATTGAACACAACAGTCACCATGCGCACTTTCCGCCATGGGAGTAATGTCTCAAACTGTCTACGTTTTGATCGTTCCCTGGAAGACCAGTAATAGTTTCCGATGCACATCTGGAGGCATTCTGTAACCAGTCGACCTTCAGAGTGTTGGTGAAACACAGAAATTGCATCGGGATTGAATACAACAGCCACCTTGCGCACTTTCCTCCATGTGAGTAATGTCTCAAACAGTCTACGCTTTGATCGTTCCCTGGAAGACCAGTAGTAGTTTCCGATCCACATCTGGAGGCATTCTGTAATCTGTGGACCTTCAAAGTGTTGATGAAACACAGAAATTGCATCGCGATTGAAAACAACAGTCACCATGCGCACTTTCCTCCATGGGAGTAATGTCTCAAACAGTCTACGCTTTGATCGTTCCCTGGAAGACCTGTAGTAGTTTCCAATGCACAACTGGAGGCATTTTGTAATACGTGGACTATGAGAGTGTTATGAAACACAGAATTTGCATCGGGATTGAATTCAACAGTCACCATGTGCAATTTTCTCCATGGGAGTAATGTCTCAAACAGTTTACGCTTTGATCGTTCCCTGGTAGTCCAGTAGTAGTTTCCGATGCACATCTGGGGCCATTCTACAATGTGTGGACTATCAGAGTGTTGATGAAACACAGAAATTTCATCAGGATTGAATACAACAGTCACCATGCGCACTTTCCTTTATGGGAGTAATGTCTCAAACAGTCTACGCTTTGATCGTTCCGTGCAAGACCAGTAGTAGTTTCCGATGCACATCTGGAGGCATTCTGTAATCTGTGGACCTTCAAAGTGTTGATGAAACACAGAAATTGCATCGCGATTATATACAACACTCACCATGCGCACTTTCCTCCATGGTAGTAATGTCTCAAACAGTCTACGCTTTGATCGTTCCCTGCAAGTCCAGTAGTAGTTTCCGATGCACATCTGGAGGCATTCTGTAATCTGTGGACCTTCAAAGTGTTGATGAAACACAGAAACTGCATCGGGATTGAATACAACAGCCACCTTGCGCACTCTCCTCCAGGTGATAATGTCTAAACAGTCTTCGCTTTGATCGTTCCCTGGAAGACCAGTAGTAGTTTCCGATGCACATCTGGAGGCATTCTGTAATCTGTGGACCTTCAAAGTGTGGATGAAACACAGAAATTGCATCGCGATTTAATACAACAGTCACCATTCGCACTTTCCTCCATGGGAGAAATGTCTCAAACAGTCTACGCTTTGATCGTTCCCTGGAAGACCAGTAGTAGATTCCGATGCACATCTGGAGGCATTCTGTAATCTGTGGACTATATGAGTCTTCATGAAACACAGAAATTGCATCGGGATTGAATACAACAGTCACCATGCGCACTTTCCTCCATTGGTGTAATTTCTCAAACAGTTTACGCTTTGATCGTTCCCTGGAAGACCAGTAGTAGTTTCCGATGCACATCTGGAGGCATTCTGGAATCTGTGGACTATCAGAGTCTTGATGAGACACAGAAATTGCATCGGGATTGAATACAACAGTCACCATGCGCACTTTCCTCCATGGGTGTAATGTCTCAAACAGTTTACGCTTTGATCGTTCCCTGGAAGACCAGTAGTAGTTTCCGATGCACATCTTCTGACAATCTGTAATGTGTGGACGATCAGAGTGTTGATGAAACACAGAAATTGCATCAGGATTGAATACAACAGTCACCATGCGCACTTTCCACCATGGGAGTAATGTCTCAAACAGTTTACGCTTTGATCGTTCCCTGGAAGACCAGTAGTAATTTCCGATGCACATCTGTGGGCATTCTGTAATCTGTGGACCTTCAAAGTGTTGATGAAACACAGAAATTGGATCGGGATTGAATACAACAGTCACCATGCGCACTTTCCTCCATATGGGTAATATCACAAACAGTCTACGATTTGAACGTTCCCTGGAAGACCAGTAGTAGTTTCCGATGCACATCTGGAAGCATTTTGTAATCTGTGGATTATCAGAGTGTTGATGAAACACAGAAATTGCATCGGGATTGAATACAACAGTCACCATGCCTACTTTCTTCCATGGGAGTAATGTCGCAAACAGTCTACGATTTGATCGTTCCCTGGAAGACCAGTAGTAGCTTCCGATGCACATGTGGAGGCCTTCTGTAATCTGTGGACTATCTGAGTGTTGATGAAACACAGAAATTGCATCGGGATTGAATACAACAGTCTCCATGCCCTATTTCCTCCATGGGAGTAATGTCGCAAACAGTCTACGCTTTGATCATTCCCTGGAAGACCAGTAGTATTTTCCGATGCACATCTGGAGGCATTTTGTAATCTTTGGACTATCAGAGTCTTGATGAGACACAGAAATTGCATCGGGATCGAATACAACAGTCTCCATGCGCACTTTCCTCCATGGGTGTAATGTCTCAAACAGTTTACCCTTTGATCGTTGCCTGGAAGACCAGTAGTAGTTTCCGATGCACATCTGGAGGCATTCTGTAATCTGTGGACTATCACAGTGTTGATGAAACACAGATATTGCGTTGGGATTGAATACAACAGTTACCATGCGCACTTTCCTCCATTGGTGTAATGTCTCAAACTGTCTACGTCTTGATCGTTCCCTGGAAGACCAGTAGTAGTTTCCGATGCACATCTGGAGGCATTCTGTAATCTGTGTACCTTCAAAGTGTTGATGAAACACAGAAATTGCATCGGGATTGAATACAACAGTCACCATGCGCACTATCCTCCATGTGAGTAATGTCTCAAACAGTCTACGCTTTGATCGTTCCCTGGAAGACCAGTAGTAGGTTCCGATGCACATCTGGAGGCATTCTGTAATCTGTGGACTATATGAGTCTTGATGAAACACAGAAATTGCATCGGGATTGAATACAACAGTCACTATGCGCACTTTCCTCCATTGGTGTAATGTCTCAAACAGTTTACGCTTTGATCGTTCCCTGGAAGACCAGTAGTATTTTCCGATGCACATATGGAGGCATTCTGTAATCTTTGGACTATCAGAGTCTTGATGAGACACAGAAATTGCATCGGGATTGAATACAACAGTCACCATGCGCACTTTCCTCCATGGGTGTAATGTCTCAAACAGTTTACGCTTTGATCGTTCCCTGGAAGACCAGTAGTAGTTTCCGATGCACATCTGGAGGCATTCTGTAATCTGTGGACTATCAGAGTGTTGATGAAACACAGATATTGCATCGGGATTGAATACAACAGTCACCATGCGCACTTTCCGCCATGGGAGTAATGTCTCAAACTGTCTACGTTTTGATCGTTCCCTGGAAGACCAGTAAAAGTTTCCGATGCACATCTGGAGGCATTCTGTAACCAGTCGACCTTCAAAGTGTTGATGAAACACAGAAATTGCATCGGGATTGAATACAATAGCCACCTTGCGCACTTTCCTCCATGTGAGTAATGTCTCAAACAGTCTACGCTTTGATCGTTCCCTGGAAGACCAGTAGTAGTTTCCGATCCACATCTGGAGGCATTCTGTAATCTGTGGACCTTCAAAGTGTTGATGAAACACAGAAATTGCATCGCGATTGAAAACAACAGTCACCATGCGCACTTTCCTCCATGGGAGTAATGTCTCAAACAGTCTACGCTTTGATCGTTCCCTGGAAGACCTGTAGTAGTTTCCAATGCACATCTGGAGGCATTTTGTAATATGTGGACTATGAGAGTGTTATGAAACACAGAATTTGCATCGGGATTGAATTCAACAGTCACCATGTGCAATTTTCTGCATGGGAGTAATGTCTCAAACAGTTTACGCTTTGATCGTTCCCTGGTAGTCCAGTAGTAGTTTCCGATGCACATCTGGGGGCATTCTACAATGTGTGGACTATCAGAGTGTTGATGAAACACAGAAATTGCATCAGGATTGAATACAACAGTCACCATGCGCACATTCCTCCATGGGAGTAATGTCTCAAACAGTCTACGCTTTGATCGTTCCGTGCAAGACCAGTAGTAGTTTCCGATGCACATCTGGAGGCATTCTGTAATCTGTGGACCTTCAAAGTGTTGATGAAACACAGAAATTGCATCGCGATTATATACAACACTCACCATGCGCACTTTCCTCCATGGGAGTAATGTCTCAAACAGTCTACGCTTTGATCGTTCCCTGCAAGTCCAGTAGTAGTTTCCGATGCACATCTGGAGGCATTCTGTAATCTGTGGACCTTCAAAGTGTTGATGAAACACAGAAACTGCATCGGGATTGAATACAACAGCCACCTTGCGCACTCTCCTCCAGGTGATAATGTCTAAACAGTCTTCGCTTTGATCGTTCCCTGGAAGACCAGTAGTAGTTTCCGATGCACATCTGGAGGCATTCTGTAATCTGTGGACCTTCAAAGTGTGGATGAAACACAGAAATTGCATCGCGATTTAATACAACAGTCACCATTCGCACTTTCCTCCATGGGAGAAATGTCTCAAACAGTCTACGCTTTGATCGTTCCCTGGAAGACCAGTAGTAGATTCCGATGCACATCTGGAGGCATTCTGTAATCTGTGGACTATATGAGTCTTCATCAAACACAGAAATTGCATCGGGATTGAATACAACAGTCACCATGCGCACTTTCCTCCATTGGTGTAATGTCTCAAACAGTTTACGCTTTGATCGTTCCCTGGAAGACCAGTAGTAGTTTCCGATGCACATCTGGAGGCATTCTGGAATCTGTGGACTATCAGAGTCTTGATGAGACACAGAAATTGCATCGGGATTGAATATAACAGTCACCATGCGCACTTTCCTCCATGGGTGTAATGTCTCAAACAGTTTACGCTTTGATCGTTCCCTGGAAGACCAGTAGTAGTTTCCGATGCACATCTTCTGACAATCTGTAATGTGTGGACGATCAGAGTGTTGATGAAACACAGAAATTGCATCAGGATTGAATACAACAGTCACCATGCGCACTTTCCACCATGCGAGTAATGTCTCAAACAGTTTACGCTTTGATCGTTCCCTGGAAGACCAGTAGTAATTTCCGATGCACATCTGTGGGCATTCTGTAATCTGTGGACCTTCAAAGTGTTGATGAAACACAGAAATTGCATCGGGATTGAATACAACAGTCACCATGCCTACTTTCTTCCATGGGAGTAATGTCGCAAACAGTCTACGATTTGATCGTTCCCTGGAAGACCAGTAGTAGCTTCCGATGCACATCTGGAGGCCTTCTGTAATCTGTGGACTATCTGAGTGTTGATGAAACACAGAAATTGCATCGGGATTGAATACAACAGTCTCCATGCCCTATTTCCTCCATGGGAGTAATGTCGCAAACAGTCTACGCTTTGATCATTCCCTGGAAGACCAGTAGTATTTTCCGATGCACATCTGGAGGCATTTTGTAATCTTTGGACTATCAGAGTCTTGATGAGACACAGAAATTGCATCGGGATCGAATACAACAGTCTCCATGCGCACTTTCCTCCATGGGTGTAATGTCTCAAACAGTTTACCCTTTGATCGTTGCCTGGACGACCAGTAGTAGTTTCCGATGCACATCTGGAGGCATTCTGTAATCTGTGGACTATCACAGTGTTGATGAAACACAGATATTGCGTTGGGATTGAATACAACAGTTACCATGCGCACTTTCCTCCATTGGTGTAATGTCTCAAACTGTCTACGTCTTGATCGTTCCCTGGAAGACCAGTAGTAGTTTCCGATGCACATCTGGAGGCATTCTGTAATCTGTGTACCTTCAAAGTGTTGATGAAACACAGAAATTGCATCGGGATTGAATACAACAGTCACCATGCGCACTATCCTCCATGTGAGTAATGTCTCAAACAGTCTACGTTTTGATCGTTCCCTGGAAGACCAGTAGTAGGTTCCGATGCACATCTGGAGGCATTCTGTAATCTGTGGACTATATGAGTCTTGATGAAACACAGAAATTGCATCGGGATTGAATACAACAGTCACCATGCGCACTTTCCTCCATTGGTGTAATGTCTCAAACAGTTTACGCTTTGATCGTTCCCTGGAAGACCAGTAGTATTTTCCGATGCACATATGGAGGCATTCTGTAATCTTTGGACTATCAGAGTCTTGATGAGACACAGAAATTGCATCGGGATTGAATACAACAGTCACCATGCGCACTTTCCTCCATGGGTGTAATGTCTCAAACAGTTTACGCTTTGATCGTTCCCTGGAAGACCAGTAGTAGTTTCCGATGCATATCTTCTGACATTCTGTAATGTGTGGACTATCAGAGTGTTGATGAAACACAGAAATTGCCTCAGGATTGAATACAACAGTCACCATGCGCACATTCCTCCATGGGAATAATGTCTCAATCAGTCAACGCTTTGATCGTTCCCTGGAGGCCCTGTAGTAGTTTCCGATGCACATCTGGATGCATTCTGTAATCTGTTGACTATCAGAGTGTTGATAAAACACAGAAATTGCATCGGGATTGAATACAACAGTCTCCATGCCCACTTTCCTCCATGGGAGTAATGTCGCAAACAGTCTACGCTTTGTTCATTCCTTGGAAGACCAGTAGTAGTTTCCGATGCACATCTGGAGGCATTCTGTAATCTGTGGACCTTCAAAGTGTTGATGAAACACAGAAATTGCATCGGGATGGAATACAACAGTCACCATGCGCACTTTCCTCCGTGGGAGTAATGTCTCAAACTGTCTACGTTTTGATCGTTCCCTGGAAGACCAGTAGTAGTTTCCGATGCACATCTGGAGGCATTCTGTAATCTGTGTACCTTCAAAGTGTTGATGAAACACAGAAATTGCATCGGGATTGAATACAACAGTCACCATGCGCACTATCCTCCATGTGAGTAATGTCTCAAACAGTCTACGCTTTGATCGTTCCCTGGAAGACCAGTAGTAGGTTCCGATGCACATCTGGAGGCATTCTGTAATCTGTGGACTATATGAGTCTTGATGAAACACACAAATTGCTTCGGGATTGAATACAACAGTCACCATGCGCACTTTCCTCCATTGGTGTAATGTCTCAAACAGTTTACGTTTTGATCGTTCCCTGGAAGACCAGTAGTAGTTTCCGATGCACATCTGGAGGCATTCTGTAATCTGTGGTCCTTCAGAGTGTTGATGAAACACAGAAACTGCATCGGGATTGAATACAACAGTCACCAAGAGCACTTTCCTCCATAGGAGTAATGTCTCAAGCAGTCTATGCTTTAATTGTTCCCTGGAAGACCAGTAGTAGTTTCCGATGCACATCTTTAGCATTCTGTAATCTGTGGACCTTCAAAGTGTTGATGAAACACAGAAATTGCATCGAGATTGAATACAACAGCCAACATGCTCACTTTCCTCCATGGGAGTAATGTTACAAACAGTCTACGTTTTGATCGTTCCCTGGAAGACCTGTAGTAGTTTCCGATGCACATCAGGAGGCATTTTGTTATCTGGGGACTATCCGAGTGTTAATGAAACCCAGAAATTGCATCGGGATTGAATACAACAGTCATCATGTGCACTTTTCTCCATGGGAGTAATGTCTCAAAGAGTTTACGCTTTGATCGTTCCCTGGACGACCAGTAGTAGTTTCCGATGCATATATGGGGGCATTCTATAATGTGCGGACTATCAGAGTGTTGATGAAACACAGAAATAGCATCAGGATTGAATACAACAGTGACAATGCGCACTTTGTCTCATGGGAGTAATGTCTCAAACAGTCTACGGTTTGATCGTTCCCTGCAAGACCAGTAGTAGTTTCCGATTCACATCTGGAGGCATTCTGTAATCTGTGGACCTTCAAAGTGTTGATGAAACACAGATATTGCCTCGGGATTGAATACAACAGTCATCATTCGCATTTTCCTCCATGGGAGTAATGTCTCAAACTGTCTACGTTTTGATCGTTCCCTGGAACACCAGTAGTAGTTTCCGATGCACATCTGGAGGCATTCTGTAGTCTGTGGACCTTCAAAGTGTCGATGAAACACTGAAATCGCCTCGGGATTGAATACAACACTCATCATTCGCATATTCCTCCATGGGGGTAATGTCTCAAACTGTCTACGTTTTGATCGTTCCCTGGAACACCAGTAGTAGTTTCCGATGCACATCTGGAGGCATTCTGTAATCTGTGGACTTTCAGAGTGTTGATAAAACACAGAAATTGCATCGGGATTGATACAACAGTCACCATGCGCACATTCCTCCATGGGAGTAATGTCTCAAACAGCCTACGCTTTGATGGTTTCCTGGAAGACCAGTAGTAGTTTCCAATGCACATCTGGAGGCATCCTGTAATCTGTGGACTATATGAGTCTTGATGAGACACAGAAATTGCATCGGGATTGAATACAACAGTCACCATGCGCACTTTTTTCCATTGGTGTAATGTCTCAAACAGTTTACGCTTTGATCGTTCCCTGGAAGACCAGTAGTAGTTTCCGATGCACATCTGGAGGCATTCTGTAATCTGTGGACTATCAGAGTCTTGATGAGACACAGAAATTGCATCGGGATTGAATACAACAGTCACCATGCGCACTTTCCTCCATGGGTGTAATGTCTCAAACAGTTTACGCTTTGATCGTTCCCTGGAAGACCAGTAGTAGTTTCCGATGCATATCTTCTGACATTCTGTAATGTGTGGACTATCAGAGTGTTGATGAAACACAGAAATTGCCTCAGGATAGAATACAACAGTCACCATGCGCACATTCCTCCATGGGAATAATGTCTCAATCAGTCAACGCTTTGATCGTTCCCTGGAGGACCTGTAGTAGTTTCCGATGCACATCTGGATGCATTCTGTAATCTGTTGACTATCAGAGTGTTGATAAAACACAGAAATTGCATCGGGATTGAATACAACAGTCTCCATGCCCACTTTCCTCCATGGGAGTAATGTCGCAAACAGTATACGCTTTGATCATTCCTTGGAAGACCAGTAGTAGTTTCCGATGCACATCTGGAGGCATTCTGTAATCTGTGGACCTTCAAAGTGTTGATGAAACACAGAAATTGCATCGGGATGGAATACAACAGTCACCATGCGCACTTTCCTCCGTGGGAGTAATGTCTCAAACTGTCTACGTTTTGATCGTTCCCTGGAAGACCAGTAGTAGTTTCCGATGCACATCTGGAGGCATTCTGTAATCTGTGTACCTTCAAAGTGTTGATGAAACACAGAAATTGCATCGGGATTGAATACAACAGTCACCATGCGCACTATCCTCCATGTGAGTAATGTCTCAAACAGTCTACGCTTTGATCGTTCCCTGGAAGACCAGTAGTAGGTTCCGTTGCACATCTGGAGGCATTCTGTAATCTGTGGACTATATGAGTCTTGATGAAACACACAAATTGCTTCGGGATTGAATACAACAGTCACCATGCGCACTTTCCTCCATTGGTGTAATGTCTCAAACAGTTTACGTTTTGATCGTTCCCTGGAAGACCAGTAGTAGTTTCCGATGCACATCTGGAGGCATTCTGTAATCTGTGGTCCTTCAGAGTGTTGATGAAACACAGAAACTGCATCGGGATTGAATACAACAGTCACCAAGAGCACTTTCCTCCATAGGAGTAATGTCTCAAGCAGTCTATGCTTTAATTGTTCCCTGGAAGACCAGTAGTAGTTTCCGATGCACATCTTTAGCATTCTGTAATCTGTGGACCTTCAAAGTGTTGATGAAACACAGAAATTGCATCGAGATTGAATACAACAGCCAACATGCTCACTTTCCTCCATGGGAGTAATGTTACAAACAGTCTACGTTTTGATCGTTCCCTGGAAGACCTGTAGTAGTTTCCGATGCACATCAGGAGGCATTTTGTTATCTGGGGACTATCCGAGTGTTAATGAAACCCAGAAATTGCATCGGGATTGAATACAACAGTCATCATGTGCACTTTTCTCCATGGGAGTAATGTCTCAAAGAGTTTACGCTTTGATCGTTCCCTGGACGACCAGTAGTAGTTTCCGATGCATATATGGGGGCATTCTATAATGTGCGGACTATCAGAGTGTTGATGAAACACAGAAATAGCATCAGGATTGAATACAACAGTGACAATGCGCACTTTGTCTCATGGGAGTAATGTCTCAAACAGTCTACGGTTTGATCGTTCCCTGCAAGACCAGTAGTAGTTTCCGATTCACATCTGGAGGCATTCTGTAATCTGTGGACCTTCAAAGTGTTGATGAAACACAGATATTGCCTCGGGATTGAATACAACAGTCATCATTCGCATTTTCCTCCATGGGAGTAATGTCTCAAACTGTCTACGTTTTGATCGTTCCCTGGAACACCAGTAGTAGTTTCCGATGCACATCTGGAGGCATTCTGTAGTCTGTGGACCTTCAAAGTGTCGATGAAACACTGAAATCGCCTCGGGATTGAATACAACACTCATCATTCGCATATTCCTCCATGGGGGTAATGTCTCAAACTGTCTACGTTTTGATCGTTCCCTGGAACACCAGTAGTAGTTTCCGATGCACATCTGGAGGCATTCTGTAATCTGTGGACTTTCAGAGTGTTGATAAAACACAGAAATTGCATCGGGATTGATACAACAGTCACCATGCGCACATTCCTCCATGGGAGTAATGTCTCAAACAGCCTACGCTTTGATGGTTTCCTGGAAGACCAGTAGTAGTTTCCAATGCACATCTGGAGGCATCCTGTAATCTGTGGACTATATGAGTCTTGATGAGACACAGAAATTGCATCGGGATTGAATACAACAGTCACCATGCGCACTTTTTTCCATTGGTGTAATGTCTCAAACAGTTTACGCTTTGATCGTTCCCTGGAAGACCAGTAGTAGTTTCCGATGCACATCTGGAGGCATTCTGTAATCTGTGGACTATCAGAGTCTTGATGAGACACAGAAATTGCATCGGGATTGAATACAACAGTCACCATGCGCACTTTCCTCCATGGGTGTAATGTCTCAAACAGTTTACGCTTTGATCGTTCCCTGGAAGACCAGTAGTAGTTTCCGATGCATATCTTCTGACATTCTGTAATGTGTGGACTATCAGAGTGTTGATGAAACACAGAAATTGCCTCAGGATTGAATACAACAGTCACCATGCGCACATTCCTCCATGGGAATAATGTCTCAATCAGTCAACGCTTTGATCGTTCCCTGGAGGACCTGTAGTAGTTTCCGATGCACATCTGGATGCATTCTGTAATCTGTTGACTATCAGAGTGTTGATAAAACACAGAAATTGCATCGGGATTGAATACAACAGTCTCCATGCCCACTTTCCTCCATGGGAGTAATGTCGCAAACAGTATACGCTTTGATCATTCCTTGGAAGACCAGTAGTAGTTTCCGATGCACATCTGGAGGCATTCTGTAATCTGTGGACCTTCAAAGTGTTGATGAAACACAGAAATTGCATCGGGATGGAATACAACAGTCACCATGCGCACTTTCCTCCGTGGGAGTAATGTCTCAAACTGTCTACGTTTTGATCGTTCCCTGGAAGACCAGTAGTAGTTTCCGATGCACATCTGGAGGCATTCTGTAATCTGTGTACCTTCAAAGTGTTGATGAAACACAGAAATTGCATCGGGATTGAATACAACAGTCACCATGCGCACTATCCTCCATGTGAGTAATGTCTCAAAGAGTCTACGCTTTGATCGTTCCCTGGAAGACCAGTAGTAGGTTCCGTTGCACATCTGGAGGCATTCTGTAATCTGTGGACTATATGAGTCTTGATGAAACACACAAATTGCTTCGGGATTGAATACAACAGTCACCATGCGCACTTTCCTCCATTGGTGTAATGTCTCAAACAGTTTACGTTTTGATCGTTCCCTGGAAGACCAGTAGTAGTTTCCGATGCACATCTGGAGGCATTCTGTAATCTGTGGTCCTTCAGAGTGTTGATGAAACACAGAAACTGCATCGGGATTGAATACAACAGTCACCAAGAGCACTTTCCTCCATAGGAGTAATGTCTCAAGCAGTCTATGCTTTAATTGTTCCCTGGAAGACCAGTAGTAGTTTCCGATGCACATCTTTAGCATTCTGTAATCTGTGGACCTTCAAAGTGTTGATGAAACACAGAAATTGCATCGAGATTGAATACAACAGCCAACATGCTCACTTTCCTCCATGGGAGTAATGTTACAAACAGTCTACGTTTTGATCGTTCCCTGGAAGACCTGTAGTAGTTTCCGATGCACATCAGGAGGCATTTTGTTATCTGGGGACTATCCGAGTGTTAATGAAACCCAGAAATTGCATCGGGATTGAATACAACAGTCATCATGTGCACTTTTCTCCATGGGAGTAATGTCTCAAAGAGTTTACGCTTTGATCGTTCCCTGGACGACCAGTAGTAGTTTCCGATGCATATATGGGGGCATTCTATAATGTGCGGACTATCAGAGTGTTGATGAAACACAGAAATAGCATCAGGATTGAATACAACAGTGACAATGCGCACTTTGTCTCATGGGAGTAATGTCTCAAACAGTCTACGGTTTGATCGTTCCCTGCAAGACCAGTAGTAGTTTCCGATTCACATCTGGAGGCATTCTGTAATCTGTGGACCTTCAAAGTGTTGATGAAACACAGATATTGCCTCGGGATTGAATACAACAGTCATCATTCGCATTTTCCTCCATGGGAGTAATGTCTCAAACTGTCTACGTTTTGATCGTTCCCTGGAACACCAGTAGTAGTTTCCGATGCACATCTGGAGGCATTCTGTAGTCTGTGGACCTTCAAAGTGTCGATGAAACACTGAAATCGCCTCGGGATTGAATACAACACTCATCATTCGCATATTCCTCCATGGGGGTAATGTCTCAAACTGTCTACGTTTTGATCGTTCCCTGGAACACCAGTAGTAGTTTCCGATGCACATCTGGAGGCATTCTGTAATCTGTGGACTTTCAGAGTGTTGATAAAACACAGAAATTGCATCGGGATTGATACAACAGTCACCATGCGCACATTCCTCCATGGGAGTAATGTCTCAAACAGCCTACGCTTTGATGGTTTCCTGGAAGACCAGTAGTAGTTTCCAATGCACATCTGGAGGCATCCTGTAATCTGTGGACTATATGAGTCTTGATGAGACACAGAAATTGCATCGGGATTGAATACAACAGTCACCATGCGCACTTTTTTCCATTGGTGTAATGTCTCAAACAGTTTACGCTTTGATCGTTCCCTGGAAGACCGGTAGTAGTTTCCGATGCACATCTGGAGGCATTCTGTAATCTGTGGACTATCAGAGTCTTGATGAGACACAGAAATTGCATCGGGATTGAATACAACAGTCACCATGCGCACTTTCCTCCATGGGTGTAATGTCTCAAACAGTTTACGCTTTGATCGTTCCCTGGAAGACCAGTAGTAGTTTCCGATGCATATCTTCTGACATTCTGTAATGTGTGGACTATCAGAGTGTTGATGAAACACAGAAATTGCCTCAGGATTGAATACAACAGTCACCATGCGCACATTCCTCCATGGGAATAATGTCTCAATCAGTCAACGCTTTGATCGTTCCCTGGAGGACCTGTAGTAGTTTCCGATGCACATCTGGATGCATTCTGTAATCTGTTGACTATCAGAGTGTTGATAAAACACAGAAATTGCATCGGGATTGAATACAACAGTCTCCATGCCCACTTTCCTCCATGGGAGTAATGTCGCAAACAGTATACGCTTTGATCATTCCTTGGAAGACCAGTAGTAGTTTCCGATGCACATCTGGAGGCATTCTGTAATCTGTGGACCTTCAAAGTGTTGATGAAACACAGAAATTGCATCGGGATGGAATACAACAGTCACCATGCGCACTTTCCTCCGTGGGAGTAATGTCTCAAACTGTCTACGTTTTGATCGTTCCCTGGAAGACCAGTAGTAGTTTCCGATGCACATCTGGAGGCATTCTGTAATCTGTGTACCTTCAAAGTGTTGATGAAACACAGAAATTGCATCGGGATTGAATACAACAGTCACCATGCGCACTATCCTCCATGTGAGTAATGTCTCAAACAGTCTACGCTTTGATCGTTCCCTGGAAGACCAGTAGTAGGTTCCGTTGCACATCTGGAGGCATTCTGTAATCTGTGGACTATATGAGTCTTGATGAAACACACAAATTGCTTCGGGATTGAATACAACAGTCACCATGCGCACTTTCCTCCATTGGTGTAATGTCTCAAACAGTTTACGTTTTGATCGTTCCCTGGAAGACCAGTAGTAGTTTCCGATGCACATCTGGAGGCATTCTGTAATCTGTGGTCCTTCAGAGTGTTGATGAAACACAGAAACTGCATCGGGATTGAATACAACAGTCACCAAGAGCACTTTCCTCCATAGGAGTAATGTCTCAAGCAGTCTATGCTTTAATTGTTCCCTGGAAGACCAGTAGTAGTTTCCGATGCACATCTTTAGCATTCTGTAATCTGTGGACCTTCAAAGTGTTGATGAAACACAGAAATTGCATCGAGATTGAATACAACAGCCAACATGCTCACTTTCCTCCATGGGAGTAATGTTACAAACAGTCTACGTTTTGATCGTTCCCTGGAAGACCTGTAGTAGTTTCCGATGCACATCAGGAGGCATTTTGTTATCTGGGGACTATCCGAGTGTTAATGAAACCCAGAAATTGCATCGGGATTGAATACAACAGTCATCATGTGCACTTTTCTCCATGGGAGTAATGTCTCAAAGAGTTTACGCTTTGATCGTTCCCTGGACGACCAGTAGTAGTTTCCGATGCATATATGGGGGCATTCTATAATGTGCGGACTATCAGAGTGTTGATGAAACACAGAAATAGCATCAGGATTGAATACAACAGTGACAATGCGCACTTTGTCTCATGGGAGTAATGTCTCAAACAGTCTACGGTTTGATCGTTCCCTGCAAGACCAGTAGTAGTTTCCGATTCACATCTGGAGGCATTCTGTAATCTGTGGACCTTCAAAGTGTTGATGAAACACAGATATTGCCTCGGGATTGAATACAACAGTCATCATTCGCATTTTCCTCCATGGGAGTAATGTCTCAAACTGTCTACGTTTTGATCGTTCCCTGGAACACCAGTAGTAGTTTCCGATGCACATCTGGAGGCATTCTGTAGTCTGTGGACCTTCAAAGTGTCGATGAAACACTGAAATCGCCTCGGGATTGAATACAACACTCATCATTCGCATATTCCTCCATGGGGGTAATGTCTCAAACTGTCTACGTTTTGATCGTTCCCTGGAACACCAGTAGTAGTTTCCGATGCACATCTGGAGGCATTCTGTAATCTGTGGACTTTCAGAGTGTTGATAAAACACAGAAATTGCATCGGGATTGATACAACAGTCACCATGCGCACATTCCTCCATGGGAGTAATGTCTCAAACAGCCTACGCTTTGATGGTTTCCTGGAAGACCAGTAGTAGTTTCCAATGCACATCTGGAGGCATCCTGTAATCTGTGGACTATATGAGTCTTGATGAGACACAGAAATTGCATCGGGATTGAATACAACAGTCACCATGCGCACTTTTTTCCATTGGTGTAATGTCTCAAACAGTTTACGCTTTGATCGTTCCCTGGAAGACCAGTAGTAGTTTCCGATGCACATCTGGAGGCATTCTGTAATCTGTGGACTATCAGAGTCTTGATGAGACACAGAAATTGCATCGGGATTGAATACAACAGTCACCATGCGCACTTTCCTCCATGGGTGTAATGTCTCAAACAGTTTACGCTTTGATCGTTCCCTGGAAGACCAGTAGTAGTTTCCGATGCATATCTTCTGACATTCTGTAATGTGTGGACTATCAGAGTGTTGATGAAACACAGAAATTGCCTCAGGATTGAATACAACAGTCACCATGCGCACATTCCTCCATGGGAATAATGTCTCAATCAGTCAACGCTTTGATCGTTCCCTGGAGGACCTGTAGTAGTTTCCGATGCACATCTGGATGCATTCTGTAATCTGTTGACTATCAGAGTGTTGATAAAACACAGAAATTGCATCGGGATTGAATACAACAGTCTCCATGCCCACTTTCCTCCATGGGAGTAATGTCGCAAACAGTATACGCTTTGATCATTCCTTGGAAGACCAGTAGTAGTTTCCGATGCACATCTGGAGGCATTCTGTAATCTGTGGACCTTCAAAGTGTTGATGAAACACAGAAATTGCATCGGGATGGAATACAACAGTCACCATGCGCACTTTCCTCCGTGGGAGTAATGTCTCAAACTGTCTACGTTTTGATCGTTCCCTGGAAGACCAGTAGTAGTTTCCGATGCACATCTGGAGGCATTCTGTAATCTGTGTACCTTCAAAGTGTTGATGAAACACAGAAATTGCATCGGGATTGAATACAACAGTCACCATGCGCACTATCCTCCATGTGAGTAATGTCTCAAACAGTCTACGCTTTGATCGTTCCCTGGAAGACCAGTAGTAGGTTCCGTTGCACATCTGGAGGCATTCTGTAATCTGTGGACTATATGAGTCTTGATGAAACACACAAATTGCTTCGGGATTGAATACAACAGTCACAATGCGCACTTTCCTCCATTGGTGTAATGTCTCAAACAGTTTACGCTTTGATCGTTCCCTGGAAGACCAGTAGTAGTTTCCGATGCACATCTGGAGGCATTCTGTAATCTGTGGTCCTTCAGAGTGTTGATGAAACACAGAAACTGCATCGGGATTGAATACAACAGTCACCAAGAGCACTTTCCTCCATAGGAGTAATGTCTCAAGCAGTCTATGCTTTAATTGTTCCCTGGAAGACCAGTAGTAGTTTCCGATGCACATCTTTAGCATTCTGTAATCTGTGGACCTTCAAAGTGTTGATGAAACACAGAAATTGCATCGAGATTGAATACAACAGCCACCATGCGCACTTTCCTCCATGGGAGTAATGTTTCAAACAGTCTACGTTTTGATCGTTCCCTGGAAGACCTGTAGTAGTTTCCGATGCACATCAGGAGGCATTTTGTTATCTGGGGACTATCCGAGTGTTAATGAAACACAGAAATTGCATCGGGATTGAATACAACAGTCATCATGTGCACTTTTCTCCATGGGAGTAATGTCTCAAAGAGTTTACGCTTTGATCGTTCCCTGGACGACCAGTAGTAGTTTCCGATGCATATATGGGGGCATTCTATAATGTGCGGACTATCAGAGTGTTGATGAAACACAGAAATAGCATCAGGATTGAATACAACAGTGACAATGCGCACTTTGTCTCATGGGAGTAATGTCTCAAACAGTCTACGGTTTGATCGTTCCCTGCAAGACCAGTAGTAGTTTCCGATTCACATCTGGAGGCATTCTGTAATCTGTGGACCTTCAAAGTGTTGATGAAACACAGATATTGCCTCGGGATTGAATACAACAGTCATCATTCGCATTTTCCTCCATGGGAGTAATGTCTCAAACTGTCTACGTTTTGATCGTTCCCTGGAACACCAGTAGTAGTTTCCGATGCACATCTGGAGGCATTCTGTAATCTGTGGACCTTCAAAGTGTCGATGAAACACTGAAATCGCCTCGGGATTGAATACAACACTCATCATTCGCATATTCCTCCATGGGGGTAATGTCTCAAACTGTCTACGTTTTGATCGTTCCCTGGAACACCAGTAGTAGTTTCCGATGCACATCTGGAGGCATTCTGTAATCTGTGGACTTTCAGAGTGTTGATAAAACACAGAAATTGCATCGGGATTGAATACAACAGTCACCATGCGCACATTCCTCCATGGGAGTAATGTCTCAAACAGCCTACGCTTTGATGGTTTCCTGGAAGACCAGTAGTAGTTTCCAATGCACATCTGGAGGCATCCTGTAATCTGTGGACTATCTGAGTGTTGATGAAACACAGAAATTGCATCGGGATTGAATACAACAGTCACCATGCGCACTTTTTTCCATTGGTGTAATGTCTCAAACAGTTTACGCTTTGATCGTTCCCTGGAAGACCAGTAGTAGTTTCCGATGCACATCTGGAGGCATTCTGTAATCTGTGGACAATCAGAGTCTTGATGAGACACAGAAATTGCATCGGGATTGAATACAACAGTCACCATGCGCACTTTCCTCCATGGGTGTAATGTCTCAAACAGTTTACGCTTTGATCGTTCCCTGGAAGACCAGTAGTTGCTTCCGATGCACATCTGGAGGCATTCTGTAATCTGTTGACTGTCAGAGTGTTGATGAAACACAGAAAATGAATCGGGATTGAATACAACAGTCACCATGCGCTCTTTCCTCCATATGAGTAATGTCACAAACAGTCTACGTTTTGATCGTTCCCTGGAAGACCAGTAGTAGTTTCCGATGCACATCTGGAGGCATTCTGTAATCTGTGGACTATCAGAGTGTTGATGAAACACAGAAATTGCATCGGGATTGAATACAACAGTCACCATGCGCACTTTCCTCCATGGGAGTTATGTCTCAAACAGTTTACGCTTTGATCGTTCCCTGGAAGACCAGTAGTAGATTTCGATGCACATCTTCTGACAATCTGTAATGTGTGGACGATCAGAGTGTTGATGAAACACAGAAATTGCATCAGGATTGAATACAACAGTCACCATGCGCACTTTCCATCATGGGAGTAATGTCTCAAACAGTTTACGCTTTGATCGTTCCCTGGAAGACCAGTAGTAGTTTCCGATGCACATCTGTGGGCATTCTGTAATCTGTGGACCTTCAAAGTGTTGATGAAACACAGAAATTGGATCGGGATTGAATACAACAGTCACCATGCGCACTTTCCTCCATATGGGTAATATCACAAACAGTCTACGATATGAACGTTCCCTGAAAGACCAGTAGTAGTTTCCGATGCACATCTGGAAGCATTCTGTAATCTGTGGACTATCAGAGTGTTGATGAAACACAGAAATTGCATCGGGATTGAATACAACAGTCACCATGCCCACTTTCTTCCATGGGAGTAATGTCGCAAACAGTCTACGATTTGATCGTTCCCTGGAAGACCAGTAGTAGCTTCCGATGCACATCTGGAGGCCTTCTGTAATCTGTGAACCTTCAAAGTGTTGATGAAACACAGAAATTGCATCGAGATTGAATACAACAGTCACCATGTGCACTTTTCTCCATGGGAGTAATGTCTCAAACAGTTTACGCTTTGATCGTTCCCTGGAAGACCAGTAGTAGTTTCCGATGCAATTATGGGGGCATTCTATAATGTGTGGACTATCAGAGTGTTGATGAAACACAGAAATTGCATCAGGATTGAATACAACAGTGACCATGCGCACTTTCCTCCATGGGAGTAATGTCTCAAACAGTCTACGGTTTGAGCGTTCGCTGCAAGACCAGTAGTAGTTTCCGATGCACATCTGGAGGCATTCTGTAATCTGTGGACCTTTCAAAGTGTTGATGAAACACAGAAATTGCATCGGGATTAAATACAACAGTCACCATGCGCAATTTCCTCCAAGGGAGTAATGTCTCAAACAGTCTACGCTTTGATCGTTCCCTGGAAGTCAATGTAATAGTTTCCGATGCACATCTGGAGGCATTCTGTAATCTGTGGTCCTTCAGAGTGTTGATGAAACACAGAAACTGCATCGGGATTGAATACAACAGTCACCAAGAGCACTTTCCTCCATAGGAGTAATGTCTCAAGCAGTCTATGCTTTGATCGTTCCCTGGAAGACCAGTAGTAGTTTCCGATGCACATCTGGAGCATTCTGTAATCTGTGGGCCTTCAAAGTGTTGATGAAACACAGAAATTGCATCGAGATTGAATACAACAGCCACCATGCGCACTTTCCTCCATGGGAGTAATGTTTCAAACAGTCTACGTTTTGATCGTTCCCTGGAAGACCTGTAGTAGTTTCCGATGCACATCTGGAGGCATCCTGTAATCTGTGGACAATCTGAGTGTTGATGAAACACAGAAATTGCATCGGCATTGAATGCAACAGTCACCATGCGCACTTTCCTCCATTGGAGTAATGTCTCAAACAGTCTACGCTTTGATGGTTCACTGGAAGACCAGTAGTAGTTTCCGATTCTCATCTGGAGGCATTCTGTAATCTGTGGACTATCAGAGTGTTGATGAAACACAGAAATTGCATCGGGATTGAATACAACAGTCACCATGCGCAATTTCCTCCATGGGAGTAAAGTCTCAAACAGTCTCCGCTTTGATCGTTCCCTGGAAGTCAATGTAATAGTTTCCGATGCACATCTGGAGGCATTCTGTAATCTGTGAACCTTCAAAGTGTTGATGAAACACAGAAATTGCATCGAGATTGAATACAACAGTCACCATGTGCACTTTTCTCCATGGGAGTAATGTCTCAAACAGTTTACGCTTTGATCGTTCCCTGGAAGACCAGTAGTAGTTTCCGATGCATATATGGGGGCATTCTATAATGTGTGGACTATCAGAGTGTTGATGAAACACAGAAATTGCATCAGGATTGAATACAACAGTGACCATGCGCACTTTCCTCCATGGGAGTAATGTCTCAAACAGTCTACGGTTAGAGCGTTCGCTGCAAGACCAGTAGTAGTTTCCGATGCACATCTGGAGGCATTCTGTAATCTGTGGACCTTTCAAAGTGTTGATGAAACACAGAAATTGCATCGGGATTAAATACAACAGTCACCATGCGCAATTTCCTCCAAGGGAGTAATGTCTCAAACAGTCTACGCTTTGATCGTTCCCTGGAAGTCAATGTAATAGTTTCCGATGCACATCTGGAGGCATTCTGTAATCTGTGGTCCTTCAGAGTGTTGATGAAACACAGAAACTGCATCGGGATTGAATACAACAGTCACCATGAGCACTTTCCTCCATAGGAGTAATGTCTCAAGCAGTCTATGCTTTGATCGTTCCCTGGAAGACCAGTAGTAGTTTCCGATGCACATCTGGAGCATTCTGTAATCTGTGGACCTTCAAAGTGTTGATGAAACACAGAAATTGCATCGAGATTGAATACAACAGCCACCATGCGCACTTTCCTCCATGGGAGTAATGTTTCAAACAGTCTACGTTTTGATCGTTCCCTGGAAGACCTGTAGTAGTTTCCGATGCACATCAGGAGGCATTTTGTTATCTGGGGACTATCCGAGTGTTAATGAAACCCAGAAATTGCATCGGGATTGAATACAACAGTCTTCATGTGCACTTTTCTCCATGGGAGTAATGTCTCAAAGAGTTTACGCTTTGATCGTTCCCTGGACGACCAGTAGTAGTTTCCGATGAACATCTGGGTGCATTCTATAATGTGCGGACTATCAGAGTGTTAATGAAACACAGAAATAGCATCAGGATTGAATACAACAGTGACAATGCGCACTTTGTCTCATGGGAGTAATGTCTCAAACAGTCTACGGTTTGATCGTTACCTGCAAGACCAGTAGTAGTTTCCGATTCACATCTGGTGGCATTCTGTAATCTGTGGACTTTCAGAGTGTTGATAAAACACAGAAATTGCATCGGGATTGAATACAACAGTCACCATGCGCACATTCCTCCATGGGAGTAATGTCTCAAACAGCCTACGCTTTGATGGTTCCCTGGAAGACCAGTAGTAGTTTCCGATGCACATCTGGAGGCATCCTGTAATCTGTGGACTATCTGAGTGTTGATGAAACACAGAAATTGCATCGGGATTGAATACAACAGTCACCATGCGCACTTTCCTCCATTGGTGTAATGTCTCAAACAGTTTACGCTTTGATTGTTCACTGGAAGACCAGTAGTAGTTTCCGATGCACATCTGGATGCATTCTGTAATCTGTGGACTATCAGAGTCTTGATGAGACACAGAAATTGCATCGGGATTGAATACAACAGTCACCATGCTCACTTTCCTCCATGGGTGTAATGTCTCAAACAGTTTACGCTTTGATCGTTCCCTGGAAGACCAGTAGTTGCTTCCGATGCACATCTGGAGGCATTCTGTAATCTGTTGACTGTCAGAGTGTTGATGAAACACAGAAAATGCATCGGGATTGAATACAACAGTCACCATGCGCTCTTTCCTCCATATGAGTAATGTCACAAACAGTCTACGTTTTGATCGTTCCCTGGAAGACCAGTAGTAGTTTCCGATGCACATCTGGAGGCATTCTGTAATCTGTGGACTATCAGAGTGTTGATGAAACACAGAAATTGCATCGGGATTGAATACAACAGTCACCATGCGCACTTTCCTCCATGGGAGTTATGTCTCAAACAGTTTACGCTTTGATCGTTCCCTGGAAGACCAGTAGTAGATTCCGATGCACATCTTCTGACAATCTGTAATGTGTGGACGATCAGAGTGTTGATGAAACACAGAAATTGCATCAGGATTGAATACAACAGTCACCATGCGCACTTTCCACCATGGGAGTAATGTCTCAAACAGTTTACGCTTTGATCTTTCCCTGGAAGACCAGTAGTAGTTTCCGATGCACATCTGTGGGCATTCTGTAATCTGTGGACCTTCAAAGTGTTGATGAAACACAGAAATTGGATCGGGATTGAATACAACAGTCACCATGCGCACTTTCCTCCATATGGGTAATATCACAAACAGTCTACGATTTGAACGTTCCCTGAAAGACCAGTAGTAGTTTCCGATGCACATCTGGAAGCATTCTGTAATCTGTGGACTATCAGAGTGTTGATGAAACACAGAAATTGCATCGGGATTGAATACAACAGTCACCATGCCCACTTTCTTCCATGGGAGTAATGTCGCAAACAGTCTACGATTTGATCGTTCCCTGGAAGACCAGTAGTAGCTTTTGATGCACATCTGGAGGCCTTCTGTAATCTGTGGACTATCTGAGTGTTGATGAAACACAGATATTGCATCGGGATTGAATACAACAGTCTCCATGCCCATTTCCTCCATGGGAGTAATGTCGCAAACAGTCTACGCTTTGATCATTCCCTGGAAGACCAGTAGTATTTTCCGATGCACATCTTTAGGCATTTTGTAATCTTTGGACTATCAGAGTCTTGATGAGACAGAAATTGCATCGGGATTGAATACAACAGTCACCATGCGCACTTTCCTCCATGGGTGTAATGTCTCAAACAGTTTACCTTTGATCGTTGCCTGGAAGACCAGTAGTAGTTTCCGATGCACATCTGGAGGCATTCTGTAATCTGTGGACTATCACAGTGTTGATGAAACACAGATATTGCATTGGGATTGAATACAACAGTCACCATGCGCACTTTCCTCCATTGGTGTAATGTCTCAAACTGTCTACGTTTTGATCGTTCCCTGGAAGACCAGTAGTAGTTTCCGATGCACATCTGGAGGCATTCTGGTATCTGTGTACCTTCAAAGTGTTGATGAAACACAGAAATTGCATCGGGATTGAATACAACAGTCACCATGCGCACTATCCTCCATGTGAGTAATGTCTCAAACAGTCTACGCTTTGATCGTTCCCTGGAAGACCAGTAGTAGGTTCCGATGCACATCTGGAGGCATTCTGTAATCTGTGGACTATATGAGTCTTGATGAAACACAGAAATTGCATCGGGATTGAATACAACAGTCACCATGCGCACTTTCCTCCATTGGTGTAATGTCTCAAACAGTTTACGCTTTGATCGTTCCCTGGAAGACCAGTAGTATTTTCCGATGCACATATGGAGGCATTCTGTAATCTTCGGGACTATCAGAGTCTTGATGAGACACAGAAATTGCATCGGGATTGAATACAACAGTCACCATGCGCACTTTCCTCCATGGGTGTAATGTCTCAAACAGTTTACGCTTTGATCGTTCCCTGGAAGACCAGTAGTAGTTTCCGATGCACATCTTCTGACATTCTGTAATGTGTGGACTATCAGAGTGTTGATGAAACACAGAAATTGCCTCAGGATTGAATACAACAGTCACCATGCGCACATTCCTCCATGGGAGTAATGTCTCAATCAGTCTACGCTTTGATCGTTCCCTGGAGGACCTGTAGTAGTTTCCGATGCACATCTGGAGGCATTCTGTAATCTGTTGACTATCAGAGTGTTGATAAAACACAGAAATTGCATCGGGATTGAATACAACAGTCTCCATGCCCACTTTCCTCCATGGGAGTAATGTCGCAAACAGTCTACGCTTTGATCATTCCTTGGAAGACCAGTAGTAGTTTCCGATGCACATCTGGAGGCATTCTGTAATCTGTGGACCTTCAAAGTGTTGATGAAACACAGAAATTGCATCGGGATGGAATATAACAGTCACCATGCGCACTTTCCTCCGTGGGAGTAATGTCTCAAACTGTCTACGTTTTGATCGTTCCCTGGAAGACCAGTAGTAGTTTCCGATGCACATCTGGAGGCATTCTGTAATCTGTGTACCTTCAAAGTGTTGATGAAACACAGAAATTGCATCGGGATTGAATACAACAGTCACCATGCGCACTATCCTCCTTGTGAGTAATGTCTCAAACAGTCTACGCTTTGATCGTTCCCTTGAAGACCAGTAGTAGGTTCCGATGCACATCTGGAGGCATTCTGTAATCTGTGGACTATATGAGTCTTGATGAAACACAGAAATTGCATCGGGATTGAATACAACAGTCACCATGCGCACTTTCCTCCATTGGTGTAATGTCTCAAACAGTTTACGCTTTGATCGTTCCCTGGAAGACCAGTAGTAGTTTCCGATGCACATCTGGAGGCATTCTGTAATCTGTGGACTATCACAGTGTTGATGAAACACAGATATTGCATTGGGATTGAATACAACAGTCACCATGCGCACTTTCCTCCATTGGTGTAATGACTCAAACAGTTTACGCTTTGATCGTTCCCTGGAAGACCAGTAGTATTTTCTGATGCACATCTGGAGGCATTCTGTAATCTTTGGACTATCAGAGTCTTGATGAGACACAGAAATTGCATCGGGATTGAATACAACAGTCACCATGCGCACTTTCCTCCATGGGAGTAATGTCTCAAACAGTCTACGGTTTGAGTGTTCCCTGCAAGACCAGTAGTAGTTTCCGATGCACATCTGGAGCATTCTGTAGTCTGTGGACCTTTCAAAAAGTTGATGAAACACAGAAATTGCATCGGGATTAAATACAACAGTCACCATGCGCAATTTCCTCCAAGGGAGTAATGTCTCAAACAGTCTACGGTTTGATCGTTCCCTGGAAGACCAGTAGTAGTTTCCGATGCACATCTGGAGGCATTCTGTAATCTGTGGACTTTCAGAGTGTTGATAAAACACAGAAATTGCATCGGGATTGAATACAACAGTCACCATGCGCACATTCCTCCATGGGAGTAATGTCTCAAACAGTCTACGGTTTGATCGTTCCCAGGATGACCAGTAGTAGTTTCCGATGCACATCTGGAGACAATCTGTAATCTGTGAACTATCAGAGTGTTGATGAAACACAGAAATTGCATCGGGATTGAATACAACAGTCACCATCCGCACTTTCCTCCATGGGAGTAACGTCTGAAACAGTCTACGTTTTGATCGTTCCCTGGAAGACCAGTAGTAGTTTCCGATGCACATCTGGAGGCATTCTGTAATCTGTTTACTATCAGAGTGATGTTGAACCACAGAAATTGCATCGGGATTGAATACAACAGTCACCATGAGGACTTTCCTCCATGGGAGTAATGTCTCAAACAGTATACGCTTTGATCGTTCCCTGGAAGACCAGTAGTAGTTTCCGATGCACATCTGGAGGCATTCTGTAATCTGTGGATCTTCAAAGTGTTGATGAAACACAGAAATTGGATCGGTATGCAATACAACAGTTACCATGAGCACTTTCCTCCATGGGAGTAAGCAGTCTACGCTTTGATCGTTCCCTGGAAGACCAGTAGTAGTTTCCGATGCACATCTGGAGGCATTCTGTAATCTGTGGACCTTCAAAGTGTTGATGAAACACAGAAATTGCATCGAGATTGAATACAACAGCCACCATGCGCACTTTCCTCCATGGGAGTAAAGTCTCAAACAGTCTACGTTTTGATCGTTCCCTGGAAGACCTGTAGTAGTTTCCGATGCACATCAGGAGGCATTTTGTTATCTGGGGACTATCGGAGTGTTAATGAAACCCAGAAATTGCATCGGGATTGAATACAACAGTCATCATGTGCACTTTTCTCCATGGGAGTAATGTCTCAAAGTGTTTACGCTTTGATCGTTCCCTGCAAGACCAGTAGTAGTTTCCGATGCACATCTGGAGGCATTCTATAATGTGTGGACTATCAGAGTGTTGATGAAATTCAGAAATAGCATCAGGATTGAATACAACAGTGACCATGCGCACTTTGTCCCATGGGAGTAATGTCTCAAACAGTCTACGGTTTGATCGTTCCCTGCAAGACCAGTAGTAGTTTCCGATTCACATCTGGAGGCAATCTGTAATCTGTGGACCTTCAAAGTGTTGATGAAACACAGAAATTGCCTCGGGATTGAATACAACAGTCATCATTCGCATTTTCCCCCATGGGAGTAATGTCTCAAACTGTCTACGTTTTGATCGTTCCCTGGAACACCAGTAGTAGTTTCCGATGCACATCTGGATGCATTCTGTAATCTGTGGACCTTCAAAGTGTTGATGAAACACAGAAAGTGCATCGGGATTGTATACAACAGGCACCATGCAGGCTTTTCTTCATGGGAGTAATGTCTCAAACAGTTTACGCATTGATCTTCCCTTGAATACCAGTAGTAGTTTCCGATGTACATATGGGGCATTCTGTAATCTGTCTACCTTCAAAGTGTTCATGAAACACAGAAATTGCATCGAGATTGAATACAACAGTCACCATGCGCACTTTCCTCCATGGGAGTAATGTCTCAAACAGTCTACGCTTTCATCGTTCCCTGAAAGACCTGTAGTAGTTTCCGATGCACATCAGGAGGAATTTTGTAAAGTGTGGACTATCAGAGTGTTGATGAAACACAGAAATTGCATCGGGATTGAATACAACAGTCACCATGTGCACTTTTCTCCATGGGAGTAATGTCTCAAACAGTTTACGCTTTGATTGTTACCTTGAAGACCAGTAGCAGTTTCCGATGCACATCTGGAGCATTCTGTAATCTGTGGACTATATGAGTCTTGATGAAACACAGAAATTGCATCGGGATTGAATACAACAGTCACCATGCGCACTTTCCTCCATTGGTGTAATGTCTCAAACAGTTTACGCTTTGATCGTTCCCTGGAAGACCAGTAGTATTTTCCGATGCACATATGGAGGCATTCTGTAATCTTCGGACTATCAGAGTCTTGATGAGACACAGAAATTGCATCGGGATTGAATACAACAGTCACCATGCGCACTTTCCTCCATGGGTGTAATGTCTCAAACAGTTTACGCTTTGATCGTTCCCTGGAAGACCAGTAGTAGTTTCCGATGCACATCTTCTGACATTCTGTAATGTGTGGACTATCAGAGTGTTGATGAAACACAGAAATTGCCTCAGGATTGAATACAACAGTCACCATGCGCACATTCCTCCATGGGAGTAATGTCTCAATCAGTCTACGCTTTGATCGTTCCCTGGAGGACCTGTAGTAGTTTCCGATGCACATCTGGAGGCATTCTGTAATCTGTTGACTATCAGAGTGTTGATAAAACAGAGAAATTGCATCGGGATTGAATACAACAGTCTCCATGCCCACTTTCCTCCATGGGAGTAATGTCGCAAACAGTCTACGCTTTGATCATTCCTTGGAAGACCAGTAGTAGTTTCCGATGCACATCTGGAGGCATTCTGTAATCTGTGGACCTTCAAAGTGTTGATGAAACACAGAAATTGCATCGGGATGGAATATAACAGTCACCATGCGCACTTTCCTCCGTGGGAGTAATGTCTCAAACTGTCTACGTTTTGATCGTTCCCTGGAAGACCAGTAGTAGTTTCCGATGCACATCTGGAGGCATTCTGTAATCTGTGTACCTTCAAAGTGTTGATGAAACACAGAAATTGCATCGGGATTGAATACAACAGTCACCATGCGCACTATCCTCCTTGTGAGTAATGTCTCAAACAGTCTACGCTTTGATCGTTCCCTTGAAGACCAGTAGTAGGTTCCGATGCACATCTGGAGGCATTCTGTAATCTGTGGACTATATGAGTCTTGATGAAACACAGAAATTGCATCGGGATTGAATACAACAGTCACCATGCGCACTTTCCTCCATTGGTGTAATGTCTCAAACAGTTTACGCTTTGATCGTTCCCTGGAAGACCAGTAGTAGTTTCCGATGCACATCTGGAGGCATTCTGTAATCTGTGGACTATCACAGTGTTGATGAAACACAGATATTGCATTGGGATTGAATACAACAGTCACCATGCGCACTTTCCTCCATTGGTGTAATGACTCAAACAGTTTACGCTTTGATCGTTCCCTGGAAGACCAGTAGTATTTTCTGATGCACATCTGGAGGCATTCTGTAATCTTTGGACTATCAGAGTCTTGATGAGACACAGAAATTGCATCGGGATTGAATACAACAGTCACCATGCGCACTTTCCTCCATGGGAGTAATGTCTCAAACAGTCTACGGTTTGAGTGTTCCCTGCAAGACCAGTAGTAGTTTCCGATGCACATCTGGAGCATTCTGTAGTCTGTGGACCTTTCAAAAAGTTGATGAAACACAGAAATTGCATCGGGATTAAATACAACAGTCACCATGCGCAATTTCCTCCAAGGGAGTAATGTCTCAAACAGTCTACGGTTTGATCGTTCCCTGGAAGACCAGTAGTAGTTTCCGATGCACATCTGGAGGCATTCTGTAATCTGTGGACTTTCAGAGTGTTGATAAAACACAGAAATTGCATCGGGATTGAATACAACAGTCACCATGCGCACATTCCTCCATGGGAGTAATGTCTCAAACAGTCTACGGTTTGATCGTTCCCAGGATGACCAGTAGTAGTTTCCGATGCACATCTGGAGACAATCTGTAATCTGTGAACTATCAGAGTGTTGATGAAACACAGAAATTGCATCGGGATTGAATACAACAGTCACCATCCGCACTTTCCTCCATGGGAGTAACGTCTGAAACAGTCTACGTTTTGATCGTTCCCTGGAAGACCAGTAGTAGTTTCCGATGCACATCTGGAGGCATTCTGTAATCTGTTTACTATCAGAGTGATGTTGAACCACAGAAATTGCATCGGGATTGAATACAACAGTCACCATGAGGACTTTCCTCCATGGGAGTAATGTCTCAAACAGTTTACGCTTTGATTGTTACCTTGAAGACTAGTAGCAGTTTCCGATGCACATCTGGAGCATTCTGTAATCTGTGGACTATCAGAGTGTTGATGAAACACAGAAATTGCATCGGGATTGAATACAACAGTCACCATGAGCAATTTCCTCCTTGGAAGTAATGTCTGAATCAGTCTACACTTTGATCGTTCCCTGGAAGTCAATGTAATAGTTTCCGATGCACATCTGGAGGCATTCTGTAATCTGTGGACTATCAGAGTGTTGATGAAACACAGAAACTGCATCGGTATTGAATACAACAGTCACCATGAGCACTTTCCTCCATAGGAGTAATGTCTCAAACCGTCTACGTTTTGATCGTTCCCTGGAAGACCAGTAGTAGTTTCCGATGCACATCTGGAGGCATTCTGTAACCTGTCGACCTTCACAGTGTTGTTGTAACACAGAAATTGCATCGGAATTGAATACAACAGCCACCTTGCGCACTTTCCTCCATGTGAGTAATGTCTAAAACAGTCTACGCTTGGATCGTTCCCTGGAAGACCGGTAGTAGTTTCCGATGCACATCTGGAGGCATTCTGTAATCTGTGGACCTTCAAAGTGTTGATGAAACACAGAAATTGCATCGCGATTGAATACAACAGTCACCATGCGCACATTTTTTCCATGTTAGTAATGTCTCAAACAGTCTACTCTTTGATCGTTCGATGGAAGACCTGCAGTAGTTTCCGATGCACATCTGGAGGCATTTTGTAATCTGTGGATCTTCAAAGTGTTGATGAAACACAGAAATTGCATCGGTATGGAATACAACAGTCACCATGCGCACTTTCCTCCATGGGAGTAATGTCTCAAACTGTCTACGTTTTGATCGTTCCCTGGAAGACCAGTAGTAGTTTCCGATGCACATCTGGAGGCATTCTGTAACCTGTCGACCTTCAAAGTGTTGTTGTAACACAGAAATTGCATCGGAATTGAATACAACAGCCACCTTGCGCACTTTGCTCCATGTGAGTAATGTCTCAAACAGTCTACGCTTTGATCGTTCCCTGGAAGACCGGTAGTAGTTTCCGATGCACATCTGGAGGCATTCTGTAATCTGTGGACCTTCAAAGTGTTGATGAAACACAGAAATTGCATCGGTATGGAATACAACAGTCACCATGCGCACTTTCCTCCATGGGAGTAATGTCTCAAACAGTCTACGCTTTGAAAGTTCCCTGGAAGACCAGTAGTAGTTTCCGATTCTCATCTGGAGGCATTCTGTAATCTGTGGACTATCAGAGTGTTGATGAAACACAGAAATTGCATCGGGATTGAGTACAACAGCCACCATGCCCAATTTCCTCCATGGGAGTAATGTCTCAAACAGTCTACGCTTTCATCGTTCCCTGGAAGTCAATGTAATAGTTTCCGATGCACATCTGGAGGCATTCTGTAATCTGTGGACCTTCAGAGTGTTGATGAAACACAGAAGCTGCATCGGGATTGAATACAACAGTCACCATGAGCACTTTCCTCCATAGGAGTAATGTCTCAAACAGTCTACGTTTTGATCGTTCCCTGGAAGACTAGTAGTAGTTTCCGATGCACATCTTTAGGCATTCTGTAATCTGTGGATCTTCAAAGTGTTGATGAAACACAGAAATTGCATCGAGATTGAATACAACAGTCACCATGCTTACTTTCCTCCATGGGAGTAATATCTCAAACAGTCTACGCTTTGATCGTTCCCTGGAAGACCTGTAGAAGTTTCCGATGCATATCAGGAGGCATTTTATAATCTGTGGACTATCAGATTGTTGATGAAACCCAGAAATTGCATCGGGATTGAATACAACAGTCGCCATGTGCACTTTTCTCCATGGGAGTAATGTCTCAAACAGTTTACGCTTTGATCGTTCCCTGGAAGACCAGTAGTAGTTTCCGATGCACATCTGGGGGCATTCTATAACGTGTCGACTATCAGAGTGTTGATGAAACACCGAAATTGCATCAGGATTTAATACAACAGTCACCATGCGCACTTTCCTCCATGGGAGTAATGTCTCAAACAGTCTACGGTTTGATCGTTCCCTGCAAGACCAGTAGTAGTTTCCGATGCACATCTGGAGCATTCTGTAGTCTGTGGACCTTTCAAAAAGTTGATGAAACACAGAAATTGCATCGGGATTAAATACAACAGTCACCATGCGCAATTTCCTCCAAGGGAGTAATGTCTCAAACAGTCTACGGTTTGATCGTTCCCTGGAAGACCAGTAGTAGTTTCCGATGCACATCTGGAGGCATTCTGTAATCTGTGGACTTTCAGAGTGTTGATAAAACACAGAAATTGCATCGGGATTGAATACAACAGTCACCATGCGCACATTCCTCCATGGGAGTAATGTCTCAAACAGTCTACGGTTTGATCGTTCCCAGGATGACCAGTAGTAGTTTCCGATGCACATCTGGAGACAATCTGTAATCTGTGAACTATCAGAGTGTTGATGAAACACAGAAATTGCATCGGGATTGAATACAACAGTCACCATCCGCACTTTCCTCCATGGGAGTAACGTCTGAAACAGTCTACGTTTTGATCGTTCCCTGGAAGACCAGTAGTAGTTTCCGATGCACATCTGGAGGCATTCTGTAATCTGTTTACTATCAGAGTGATGTTGAACCACAGAAATTGCATCGGGATTGAATACAACAGTCACCATGAGGACTTTCCTCCATGGGAGTAATGTCTCAAACAGTTTACGCTTTGATTGTTACCTTGAAGACTAGTAGCAGTTTCCGATGCACATCTGGAGCATTCTGTAATCTGTGGACTATCAGAGTGTTGATGAAACACAGAAATTGCATCGGGATTGAATACAACAGTCACCATGAGCAATTTCCTCCTTGGAAGTAATGTCTGAATCAGTCTACACTTTGATCGTTCCCTGGAAGTCAATGTAATAGTTTCCGATGCACATCTGGAGGCATTCTGTAATCTGTGGACTATCAGAGTGTTGATGAAACACAGAAACTGCATCGGTATTGAATACAACAGTCACCATGAGCACTTTCCTCCATAGGAGTAATGTCTCAAACCGTCTACGTTTTGATCGTTCCCTGGAAGACCAGTAGTAGTTTCCGATGCACATCTGGAGGCATTCTGTAACCTGTCGACCTTCACAGTGTTGTTGTAACACAGAAATTGCATCGGAATTGAATACAACAGCCACCTTGCGCACTTTCCTCCATGTGAGTAATGTCTAAAACAGTCTACGCTTGGATCGTTCCCTGGAAGACCGGTAGTAGTTTCCGATGCACATCTGGAGGCATTCTGTAATCTGTGGACCTTCAAAGTGTTGATGAAACACAGAAATTGCATCGCGATTGAATACAACAGTCACCATGCGCACATTTTTTCCATGTTAGTAATGTCTCAAACAGTCTACTCTTTGATCGTTCGATGGAAGACCTGCAGTAGTTTCCGATGCACATCTGGAGGCATTTTGTAATCTGTGGATCTTCAAAGTGTTGATGAAACACAGAAATTGCATCGGTATGGAATACAACAGTCACCATGCGCACTTTCCTCCATGGGAGTAATGTCTCAAACTGTCTACGTTTTGATCGTTCCCTGGAAGACCAGTAGTAGTTTCCGATGCACATCTGGAGGCATTCTGTAACCTGTCGACCTTCAAAGTGTTGTTGTAACACAGAAATTGCATCGGAATTGAATACAACAGCCACCTTGCGCACTTTGCTCCATGTGAGTAATGTCTCAAACAGTCTACGCTTTGATCGTTCCCTGGAAGACCGGTAGTAGTTTCCGATGCACATCTGGAGGCATTCTGTAATCTGTGGACCTTCAAAGTGTTGATGAAACACAGAAATTGCATCGGTATGGAATACAACAGTCACCATGCGCACTTTCCTCCATGGGAGTAATGTCTCAAACAGTCTACGCTTTGAAAGTTCCCTGGAAGACCAGTAGTAGTTTCCGATTCTCATCTGGAGGCATTCTGTAATCTGTGGACTATCAGAGTGTTGATGAAACACAGAAATTGCATCGGGATTGAGTACAACAGCCACCATGCCCAATTTCCTCCATGGGAGTAATGTCTCAAACAGTCTACGCTTTCATCGTTCCCTGGAAGTCAATGTAATAGTTTCCGATGCACATCTGGAGGCATTCTGTAATCTGTGGACCTTCAGAGTGTTGATGAAACACAGAAGCTGCATCGGGATTGAATACAACAGTCACCATGAGCACTTTCCTCCATAGGAGTAATGTCTCAAACAGTCTACGTTTTGATCGTTCCCTGGAAGACTAGTAGTAGTTTCCGATGCACATCTTTAGGCATTCTGTAATCTGTGGATCTTCAAAGTGTTGATGAAACACAGAAATTGCATCGAGATTGAATACAACAGTCACCATGCTTACTTTCCTCCATGGGAGTAATATCTCAAACAGTCTACGCTTTGATCGTTCCCTGGAAGACCTGTAGAAGTTTCCGATGCATATCAGGAGGCATTTTATAATCTGTGGACTATCAGATTGTTGATGAAACCCAGAAATTGCATCGGGATTGAATACAACAGTCGCCATGTGCACTTTTCTCCATGGGAGTAATGTCTCAAACAGTTTACGCTTTGATCGTTCCCTGGAAGACCAGTAGTAGTTTCCGATGCACATCTGGGGGCATTCTATAACGTGTCGACTATCAGAGTGTTGATGAAACACCGAAATTGCATCAGGATTTAATACAACAGTCACCATGCGCACTTTCCTCCATGGGAGTAATGTCTCAAACAGTCTACGGTTTGATCGTTCCCTGCAAGTCCAGTAGTAGTTTCCGATGCACATCTCGAGGCATTCTGTAATCTGTGGACCTTCAAAGTGTTGATGAAACACAGAAATTGCATCGGGATTGAATACAACAGTCATCATTCGCATTTCCCTCCCTGGGAGTAATGTCTCAAACTGTCTACGTTTTGATCGTTCCCTGGAAGTCAATGTAATAGTTTCCGATGCACATCTGGAGGCATTCTGTAATCTGTGGACCTTCAGAGTGTTGATGAAACACAGAAACTGCATCGGGATTGAATACAAGAGTCACCATGAGCACTTTCCTCCATAGGAGTAATGTCTCAAACAGTTTGTGCTTTGATCGTTCCCTGGAGGACAAGTAGTAGTTTCCGATGCACATCTGGAGGCATTCTGTAATCTGTGTACCTTCAAAGTGTTGATATAACACAGAAATTGCATCGGGATTGAATACAACAGTTACCATGATCACTATCCTCCATGTGAGTAATGTCTCAAACAGTCTACGCTTTGATCGTTCCCTGGAAGACCAATAGTAGTTTCCGATGCACATCTGGAGTCATTCTGTAATCTGTGGACTATATGAGTCTTGATGAAACACAGAAATTGCATCGGGATTGAATACAACAGTCACCATGCGCACTTTCCTCCATTGGTGTAATGTCTCAAACAGTTTACGCTTTGATCGTTCCCTGGAAGACCAGTAGTAGTTTCCGATGCACATCAGGTGGCATTTTGTAATCTGTGGACTATCAGAGTGTTGATGAAACACAGAAACTGCATCGGGATTGAATACAACAGTCACCATGAGCACTTTCCTCCATAGGAGTAATGTCTCAAACAGTCTACGTTTTGATCATTCCCTGGAAGACCAGTAGTAGTTTCCGATGCACATCTGGAGGCATTCTGTAATCTGTGGATCTTCAAAGTGTTGATGAAACACAGAAATTGCATCGGTATGGAATACAACAGTCACCATGTGCACTTTCCTCCATGGGAGTAATGTCTCAAACTGTCTACGTTTTGATCGTTCCCTGGAAGACCAGTAGTAGTTTCCGATGCACATCTGGAGGCATTCTGTAACCTGTCGACCTTCAAAGTGTTGTTGTAACACAGATATTGCATCGGAATTGAATACAACAGCCACCTTGCGCACTTTCCTCCATGTGAGTAATGTCTCAAACAGTTTACGCTTTGATCGTTCCCTGGAAGACCGGTAGTAGTTTCCGATGCACATCTGGAGGCATTCTGTAATCTGTGGACTTTCAAAGTGTTGATGAAACACAGAAATTGCATCGCGATTGAATACAAAAGTCACCATGCGCACTTTCCTCCATGTTAGTAATGTCTCAAACAGTCTACTCTTTGATCGTTCCCTGGAAGACTTGTAGTAGTTTCCGATGCACATCTGGAGGCATTTTGTAATCTGTGGACTATCAGAGTGTTGATGAAACACAGAAATTGCATCGGGATTGTATACAACAGTTACCATGTGAACTTTCCTCCATGGGAGTAATGTCTCAAACTGTCTACGCTTTAATCGTTCCCTGTAAGACCAGTAGTGGTTTCCGATGTACATCTGGGGGCATTCTGTAAGCTGTGGACCTTCAAAGTGTTGATAAAACACAGAAGATGCATCGGGATTAAATACAACAGTCACTATGCGCACTTTCCTCAATGAGAGTAATGTCTCAAACAGTCTACGATTTGATCGTTCCCTGGAAGACCAGTAGTAGTTTCCGATACACATCTGGAGGCATCCTGTAATCGTTGGACTATCTGAGTGTTGATGAAACACAGAAATTGCATCGGGATTGAATACAATAGTCACCATGCGCACTTCCCTCCATGGGAGTAATGTCTCAAACAGTCTACGGCTTGATGGTTCCCTGGAAGACCAGTAGTAGTTTCCGATTCTCATCTGGAGGCATTCTGTAATCTGTGGACTATCAGAGTGTTGATGAAACACAGAAATTGCATCGGGATTGAATACAACAATCACCATGCGAAATTTCCTCCATGGGAGTAATGTCTCAAACAGTCTACGTTTTGATCGTTCCCTGTAAGTCAATGTAATAATTTCCGATGCACATCTGGAGGCATTCTGTAATCTGTGGACCTTCAGAGTGTTGATGAAACACAGAAACTGCATCGGGATTGAATACAAGAGTCACCATGAGCACTTTCCTCCATAGGAGTAATAACTCAAACAGTTTGTGCTTTGATCGTTCCCTGGAAGACCAGTTGTAGTTTCCGATGCACATCTGGAGGCATTCTGTAATCTGTGTACCTTCAAAGTGTTGATATAACACAGAAATTGCATCGGGATTGAATACAACAGTTACCATGCGCACTATCCTCCATGTGAGTAATGTCTCAAACAGTCTACGCTTTGATCGTTCCCTGGAAGAAAAGTAGTAGTTTCCGATGCACATCTGGAGTCATTCTGTAATCTGTGGACTATATGAGTCTTGATGAAACACAGAAATTGCATCGGGATTGAATACAACAGTCACCATGCGCACTTTCCTCCATTGGTGTAATGTCTCAAACAGTTTACGCTTTGATCGTTCCCTGGAAGACCAGTAGTAATTTCCGATGCACATCAGGAGGCATTTTGTAATCTGTTGACTATCAGAGTGTTGATGAAACACAGAAACTGCATCGGGATTGAATACAACAGTCACCATGAGCACTTTCCTCCATAGGAGTAATGTCTCAAACAGTCTACGTTTAGATCGTTCCCTGGAAGACCAGTAGTAGTTTCCGATGCACATCTGGAGGCATTCTGTAATCTGTGGATCTTCAAAGTGTTGATGAAACACAGAAATTGCATCGGTATGGAATACAACAGTCACCATGCGCACTTTCCTCCATGGGAGTAATGTCTCAAACTATCTACGTTTTGATCGTTCCCTGGAAGACCAGTAGTAGTTTCCGATGCACATCTGGAGGCATTCTGTAACCTGTCGACCTTCAAAGTGTTGTTGTAACACAGAAATTGCATCGGAATTGAATACAACAGCCACCTTGCGCACTTTCCTCCATGTGAGTAATGTCTCAAACAGTCTACGCTTTGATCGTTCCCTGGAAGACCAGTAGTAGTTTCCGATGCACATCTGGAGGCATTCTGTAATCTGTGGACCTTCAAAGTGTTGATGAAACGCAGAAATTGCATCGCGATTGAATACAACAGTCACCATGCGCACTTTCCTCCATGTTAGTAATGTCTCAAACAGTCTACTCTTTGATCGTTCCCTGGAAGACCTGTAGTAGTTTCCGATGCACATCTGGAGGCATTTTGTAATCTGTGGACTATCAGAGTGTTGATGAAACACAGAAATTGCATCGGGATTGAATACAAAAGTCACCATGTGCACTTTTCTCCATGGGAGTAATGTCTCAAACGGTTTACGATTTGATCGTTCCCTGGAAGACCAGTAGTAGTTTCCGATGCACATCTGGGGGCATTCTATAATGTGTGGACTATCAGAGTGTTGATGAAACACAGAAATTGCATCAGGATTGAATACAACAGTCACCATGCGCACTTTCCTCCTTGGGAGTAATGTCTCAAACAGTCTACGCTTTGATGGTTCCCTGGAAGACGAGTATAAGTTTCCGATTCTCATCTGGAGGCATTCTGTAATCTGTGGACTATCAGAGTGTTGATGAAACACAGAAATTGCATCAGGATTGAATACAACAGTCATCATTCGCATTTTCCTCCATGGGAGTAATGTCTCAAACTGTCTACGTTTTGATCGTACCCTGCAAGACCAGTAGTAGTTTCCGATGCACATCTGGAGGCATTCTGTAATCTGTGGACCTTCAAAGTGTTGATGAAACACAGAAATTGCATCGGGATTGAATACAACAATCATCATTCGCATTTTCCTCCATGGGAGTAATGTCTCAAACTGTCTACGTTTTGATCGTTCCCTGGAAGTCAATGTAATAGTTTCCGATGCACATCTGGAGGCATTCTGTAATCTGTGGACCTTCAGAGTGTTGATGAAACACAGAAACTGCATCGGGATTGAATACAAGAGTCACCATGAGCACTTTCCTCCATAGGAGTAATAACTCAAACAGTTTGTGTTTTGATCGTTCCCTGGAAGACCAGTTGTAGTTTCCGATGCACATCTGGAGGCATTCTGTAATCTGTGTACCTTCAAAGTGTTGATATAACACAGAAATTGCATCGGGATTGAATACAACAGTTACCATGCGCACTATCCTCCATGTGAGTAATGTCTCAAACAGTCTACGCTTTGATCGTTCCCTGGAAGAAAAGTAGTAGTTTCCGATGCACATCTGGAGTCATTCTGTAATCTGTGGACTATATGAGTCTTGATGAAACACAGAAATTGCATCGGGATTGAATACAACAGTCACCATGCGCACTTTCCTCCATTGGTGTAATGTCTCAAACAGTTTACGCTTTGATCGTTCCCTGGAAGACCAGTAGTAATTTCCGATGCACATCAGGAGGCATTTTGTAATCTGTTGACTATCAGAGTGTTGATGAAACACAGAAACTGCATCGGGATTGAATACAACAGTCACCATGAGCACTTTCCTCCATAGGAGTAATGTCTCAAACAGTCTACGTTTTGATCGTTCCCTGGAAGACCAGTAGTAGTTTCCGATGCACATCTGGAGGCATTCTGTAATCTGTGGATCTTCAAAGTGTTGATGAAACACAGAAATTGCATCGGTATGGAATACAACAGTCACCATGCGCACTTTCCTCCATGGGAGTAATGTCTCAAACTATCTACGTTTTGATCGTTCCCTGGAAGACCAGTAGTAGTTTCCGATGCACATCTGGAGGCATTCTGTAACCTGTCGACCTTCAAAGTGTTGTTGTAACACAGAAATTGCATCGGAATTGAATACAACAGCCACCTTGCGCACTTTCCTCCATGTGAGTAATGTCTCAAACAGTCTACGCTTTGATCGTTCCCTGGAAGACCGGTAGTAGTTTCCGATGCACATCTGGAGGCATTCTGTAATCTGTGGACCTTCAAAGTGTTGATGAAACACAGAAATTGCATCGCGATTGAATACAACAGTCACCATGCGCACTTTCCTCCATGTTAGTAATGTCTCAAACAGTCTACTCTTTGATCGTTCCCTGGAAGACCTGTAGTAGTTTCCGATGCACATCTGGAGGCATTTTGTAATCTGTGGACTATCAGAGTGTTGATGAAACACAGAAATTGCATCGGGATTGAATACAAAAGTCACCATGTGCACTTTTCTCCATGGGAGTAATGTCTCAAACAGTTTACGATTTGATCGTTCCCTGGAAGACCAGTAGTAGTTTCCGATGCACATCTGGGGGCATTCTATAATGTGTGGACTATCAGAGTGTTGATGAAACACAGAAATTGCATCAGGATTGAATACAACAGTCACCATGCGCACTTTCCTCCATGGGAGTAATGTCTCAAACAGTCTACGCTTTGATGGTTCCCTGGAAGACCAGTATAAGTTTCCGATTCTCATCTGGAGGCATTCTGTAATCTGTGGACTATCAGAGTGTTGATGAAACACAGAAATTGCATCAGGATTGAATACAACAGTCATCATTCGCATTTTCCTCCATGGGAGTAATGTCTCAAACTGTCTACGTTTTGATCGTACCCTGCAAGACCAGTAGTAGTTTCCGATGCACATCTGGAGGCATTCTGTAATCTGTGGACCTTCAAAGTGTTGATGAAACACCGAAATTGCATCGGGATTGAATACAACAATCATCATTCGCATTTTCCTCCATGGGAGTAATGTCTCAAACTGTCTACGTTTTGATCGTTCCCTGGAAGTCAATGTAATAGTTTCCGATCCACATCTGGAGGCATTCTGTAATCTGTGGACCTTCAGAGTGTTGATGAAACACAGAAACTGCATCGGGATTGAATACAAGAGTCACCATGAGCACTTTCCTCCATAGGAGTAATGTCTCAAACAGTTTGTGCTTTGATCGTTCCCTGGAAGACCAATAGTAGTTTCCGATGCACATCTGGAGGCATTCTGTAATCTGTGTACCTTCAAAGTGATGATATAACACAGAAATTGCATCGGGATTGAATACAACAGTTACCATGCGCACTATCCTCCATGTGAGTAATGTCTCAAACAGTCTACGCTTTGATCGTTCCCTGGAAGACCAGTAGTAGTTTCCGATGCACATCTGGAGTCATTCTGTAATCTGTGGACTATATGAGTCTTGATGAAACACAGAAATTGCATCGGGATTGAATACAACAGTCACCATGCGCACTTTCCTCCATTGGTGTAATGTCTCAAACAGTTTACGCTTTGATCGTTCCCTGGAAGACCAGTAGTAATTTCCGATGCACATCAGGAGGCATTTTGTAATCTGTGGACTATCAGAGTGTTGATGAAACACAGAAACTGCATCGGGATTGAATACAACAGTCACCATGAGCACTTTCCTCCATGGGGGTAATGTCTCAAACAGTCTACGTTTTGATCGTTCCCTGGAAGACCAGTAGTAGTTTCCGATGCACATCTGGAGGCATTTTGTAATCTGTGGATCTTCAAAGTGTTGATGAAACACAGAAATTGCATCGGTATGGAATACAACAGTCACCATGCGCACTTTCCTCCATGGGAGTAATGTCTCAAACTATCTACGTTTTGATCGTTCCCTGGAAGACCAGTAGTAGTTTCCGATGCACATCTGGAGGCATTCTGTAACCTGTCGACCTTCAAAGTGTTGTTGTAACACAGAAATTGCATCGGAATTGAATACAACAGCCACCTTGCGCACTTTCCTCCATGTGAGTAATGTCTCAAACAGTCTACGCTTTGATCGTTCCCTGGAAGACCGGTAGTTGTTTCCGATGCACAACTGGAGGCATTCTGTAATCTGTGGACCTTCAAAGTGTTGATGAAACACAGAAATTGCATCGCGATTGAATACAACAGTCACCATGCGCACTTTCCTCCATGTTAGTAATGTCTCAAACAGTCTACTCTTTGATCGTTCCCTGGAAGACCTGTAGTAGTTTCCGATGCACATCTGGAGGCATTTTGTAATCTGTGGACTATCAGAGTGTTGATGAAACACAGAAATTGCATCGGGATTGAATACAAAAGTCACCATGTGCACTTTTCTCCATGGGAGTAATGTCTCAAACAGTTTACGATTTGATCGTTCCCTGGAAGACCAGTAGTAGTTTCCGATGCACATCTGGGGGCATTCTATAATGTGTGGACTATCAGAGTGTTGATGAAACACAGAAATTGCATCAGGATTGAATACAACAGTCACCATGCGCACTTTCCTCCATGGGAGTAATGTCTCAAACAGTCTACGCTTTGATGGTTCCCTGGAAGACCAGTAGTAGTTTCCGATTCTCATCTGGAGGCATTCTGTAATCTGTGGACTATCAGAGTGTTGATGAAACACAGAAATTGCATCAGGATTGAATACAACAGTCACCATGCGCACTTTCCTCCATGGGAGTAATGTCTCAAACAGTCTACGGTTTGATCGTTCCCTGCAAGACCAGTAGTAGTTTCCGATGCACATCTGGAGGCATTCTGTAATCTGCGGACCTTCAAAGTGTTGATGAAACACAGAAATTGCATCGGGATTGAATACAACAGTCATCATTCGCATTTTCCTCCATGGCAGTAATGTCACAAACTGTCTACGTTTTGATCGTACCCTGGAACACCAGTAGTAGTTTACGATGCACATCTGGAGGCATTCTGTAATCTGTGGACCTTCAAAGTGTTGATGAAACTCAGAAAGTGCATCTTTATTGTATACAACAGGCACCATGCAGGCTTTTCTCCATGGGAGTAATGTCTCAAACAGTTTACGCTTTGATCGCTCCCTTGAAGACCAGTAGTAGTTTCCGATGCACATCTGGAGGCGTTCTGTAATCTGTGGACTATCAGAGTGTTGATGAAACACAGAAATTGCATCGGGATTGAATACAACAGTCACCATGCGCAATTTCCTCCATGGGAGTAATGTCTTAAACAGTCTACGCTTTGATCGTTCCCTGGAAGTCAATGTAATAGTTACCGATGCACATCTGGAAGCAATCTGTAATCTGTGGACTATCAGAGTATTGATGAAACACAGAAATTGCATCGGGATTGTATACAACAGTCACCATGTGAACTTTCCTCCATGGGAGTAATGTCTCAAACTGTCTACGCTTTAATCGTTCCCTGTAAGACCAGTAGTGGTTTCCGATGTACATCTGGGGGCATTCTGTAAGCTGTGGACCTTCAAAGTGTTGATAAACACAGAAGATGCATCGGGATTAAATACAACAGTCACTATGCGCAGTTTCCTCCATGAGAGTAATGTCTCAAACAGTCTACGATTTGATCGTTCCCTGGAAGACCAGTAGTAGTTTCCGATGCACATCAGGAGGCATCCTGTAATCGTTGGACAATCTGAGTGTTGATGAAACACAGATATTGCATCGGGATTGAATACTATAGTCACCATGCGCACTTCCCTCCATGGGAGTAATGTCTCAAACAGTCTACGCCTTGATGGTTCCCTGGAAGACCAGTAGTGGTTTCCGATTCTCATCTGGAGGCATTCTGTAATCTGTGGACTATCAGAGTCTTGATGAAAGACAGAAATTGAATCGGGATTGAATGCAACACTCACCATGCGAAATTTCCTCTTTGGGAGTAATGTCTCAAACAGTCTACTCTTTGATCGTTCCCTGGAAGTCAATGTAATAGTTTCCGATGCACATCTGGAGGCATTCTGTAATCTGTGGACCTTCAGAGTGTTGATGAAACACAGAAACTGCATCGGGATTGAATACAAGAGTCACCATGAGCACTTTCCTCCATAGGAGTAATGTCTCAAACAGTTTGTGCTTTGATCGTTCCCTGGAAGACCAGTAGTAGTTTCCGATGCACATCTGGAGGCATTCTGTAATCTGTGTACCTTCAAAGTGTTGATATAACACAGAAATTGCATCGGGATTGGATACAACAGTTACGATGCGCACTATCCTCCATGTGAGTAATGTCTCAAACAGTCTACGCTTTGATCGTTCCCTGGAAGACCAGTAGTAGTTTCCGATGCACATCTGGAGTCATTCTGTAATCTGTGGGCTATATGAGTCTTGATGAAACACAGAAATTGCATCGGGATTGAATACAACAGTCACCATGCGCACTTTCCTCCATTGGTGTAATGTCTCAAACAGTTTACGCTTTGATCGTTCCCTGGAAGACCAGTAGTAGTTTCCGATGCACATCTGGAGGCATTCTGTAATCTGTGGACCTTCAAAGTGTTGATGAAACACAGAAATTGCATCAAGATTGAATACAACAGTCACCATGCGCACTTTCCTCCATGGGAGTAATGTCTCAAACTGTCTACGTTTTGATCGTTCCCTGGAACACCAGTAGTAGTTTCCGATGCACATCTGGAGGCATTCTGTAATCTGTGAACCTTCAAAGTGTTGATGAAACACAGAAAGTGCAACGGGATTGTATACAACAGGCACCATGCAGGCTTTTCTCAATGGGAGTAATGTCTCAAACAGTTTACGCTTTGATCGTTCCCTTGAAGTCCAGTAGTACTTCCGATGCACATCTGGAGGCATTCTGTAATCTGTGGACTATCAGAGTGTTGATGAAACACAGAAATTGCATCGGGATTGAATACAACAGTCACCATGAGCAAATTTCCTCCATGGGAGTAATGTCTCAAACAGTCTACGCTTTGATCGTTCCCTGGAAGTCAATGTAATAGTTTACGATGCACATCTGGAGGCATTCTGTAATCTGTGACCTATCAGAGTGTTGATGAAACACAGAAACTGCATCGGGATTGAATACAACAGTCACCATGAGCACTTTCCTCCATAGGAGTAATGTCTCAAACAGTCTACGCTTTGATCGTTCCCTGGAAGACCAGTAGTAGTTTCCGATGCACATCTGGAGGCATTCTGTAATCTGTCGTTCTTCAAAGTCTTGATGAAACACAGAAATTGCATCGGGATTGAATACAAAAGCCACCTTGCGCACTTTCCTCCATAGGAGTAATGTCTCAAACAGTCTACGCTTTGATCGTTCCCTGGAAGACCAGTAGTAGTTTCCGATGCACATCTGGGGGCATTCTATAATGTGTGGACTATCAGAGTGTTGATGAAACACAGAAATTGCATCATATTTGAATACAACAGTCACCATGCGCACTTTCCTCCATGGGAGTAATGTCTCAAACAGTCTACGGTTTGATCGTTCCCTGCAAGACCAGTAGTAGTTTACGATGCACATCTGAAGGCATTCTGTAATCTGTGGACCTTCAAAGTGTTGTTGAAACACCGAAATTGCCTCGGGATTGAATACAACAGTCATCATTCGCATTTTCCTCCATGGGAGTAATGTCTCAAACTGTCTACGTTTTGATCGTTCCCTGGAACAGCAGTAGTAGTTTCCGATGCACATCTGGAGGCATTCTGTAATCTGTGGACCTTCAAAGTGTTGATGAAACACAGAAAGTGCATCGGGATTGTATACAACAGGCACCATGCAGGCTTTTCTCCATGGGAGTAATGTCTCAAACAGTTTACGCATTGATCGTTCCCTTGAAGACCAGTATTAGTTTCCAATGCACATCTGGAGGCATTCTGTAATCTGTGGACTATCAAAGTGTTGATGAAACACAGAAATTGTATCGTGAGTGAATACAACAGTCACCATGCGCACTTTCCTCCATGGGAGTAATGTCTCAAACAGTCTACGCTTTCATCGTTCCCTGGAAGTCAATGTAATAGTTTCCGATGCACATCTGGAGGCATTCTGTAATCTGTGGACTATCAGAGTGTTGATGAAACACAGAAACTGCATCGGGATTGAATACAACAGTCACCATGAGCACTTTCCTCCATAGGAGTAATGTCTCAAACAGTCTACGCTTTGATCGTTATCTGGAAGACCAGTAGTAGTTTCCGATGCACATCTGGAGGCATTCTGTAACCTGTCGACCTTCAAAGTCTTGACGAAACACAGAAATTGCATCGGGATTGAATACAACAGCCACCTTGCGCACTTTCCTCCATGTGAGTAATGTCTCAAACAGTCTACGCTTTCATCGTTCCCTGAAAGACCTGTAAAAGTTTCCGATGCACATCAGGAGGCATTTTGTAATCTGTGGGCTATCAGAGTGTTGATGAAACACATAAATTGCATCGGGATTGAATACAACAGTCACCATGTGCACTTTTCTCCATGGGAGTAATGTCTCAAACAGTTTACGCTTTGATCATTACCTTGAAGACCAGTAGTAGTTTCCGATGCTCATCTGGAGCATTCTGTAATCTGTGGACTATCAGAGTGTTGATGAAACACAGAAATTGCATCGGGATTGAATACAACATTCACCATGCGCAATTTCCTCCATGGGAGTAATGTCTCAAACAGTGTACACTATGATCGTTCCCTGGAAGTCAATGTAATAGTTTCCGATGCACATCTGGAATCATTTTGTAATCTGTGGACTATCAGAGTGTTGATGAAACACAGAAATTGCATCGGGATTTAATACAAAAGTCACCATGTGCACATTTCTCCATGAGAGTAATGTCTCAAACAGTTTACGATTTGATCGTTCTCTGGAAGACCAGTAGTAGTTTCCGATGCACATCTGGGGGCATTCTGTAATCTGTGGACCTTCAAAGTGTTGATGAAACACAGAAATTGCCTCGGGATTGAATACAACAGTCATCATTCGCATTTTCCTCCATGGGAGTAATGTCTCAAACTGTCTACGTTTTGATCGTTCCCTGGAACACCAGTAGTAGTTTCCGATGCACATCTGGAGGCATTCTGTAATCTGTGGACCTTCAAAGTGTTGATGAAACACAGAAAGTGCATCGGGATTGTGTACAACAGGCACCATGCAGGGTTTTCTCCATGGGAGTAATGTCTCAATCAGTTTACGCATTGATCGTTCCCTTGAAGACCAGTAGTAGTTTCCAAAGTACATCTGGGGGCATTCTGTAATCTGTGGACCTTCAAAGTGTTCATGAAACACAGAAATTGCAGCGAGATTGAATACAACAGTCACCATGCGCCCTTTCCTCCATGGGAGTAATGTCTCAAACAGTCTACGCTTTCATCGATCCCTGAAAGACCTGTAGTAGTTTCCGATGCACATCAGGACGCATTTTGTAATCTGTGGACTATCAGAGTGTTGATGAAACGCAGAAATTACATCGGGATTGAATACAACAGTCACCATGTGCACTTTTCTCCATGGGAGTAATGTCTCAAACAGTTTACGCTTTGATCGTTCCCTTGAAGACCAGTAGTAGGTTCCGATGTACATCTGGGGGCATTCTGCAAGCTGTGGACCTTCAAAGTGTTGATAAAACACAGAAGGTGCATCGGGATTGAATACAACAGTCACTATAAGCACTTTCCTCCATGAGAGTAATGTCTCAAACAGTCTACGCTTTGATCGTTCCCTGGAAGACCAGTAGTAGTTTCCGATGCACATCTGGAGGCATCCTGTAATCTGTGGACTATCTGAGTGTTGATGAAACACAGAAATTGCATCGGGATTGAATACAACAGTCACCATGCGCACTTTCCTCCATGGGAGTAATGTCTCAAACAGTCTACGTTTTGATCGTTCCCTGGAAGACTAGTAGTAGTTTACGATGCACATCTGGAGGCATTCTGTAATCTGTCGTTCTTCAAAGTCTTGATGAAACACAGAAATTGCATCGGGATTAAATACAACAGCCCCCTTGCGCACTTTCCTCCATGTGAGTAATGTCTCAAATAGTCTACGCTTATATCGTTCCCTGGAAGACTAGTAGTAGTTTCCGATGCACATCTGGAGGCATTCTGTAACCTGTGGACCTTCAAAGTGTTGATGAAACACAGAAATTGCATCGCGATTGAATACAACAGTCACCATTGGCACTTTCCTCCATGGGAGTAATGTCTCAAACAGTCTACGGTTTGATCGTTCCCTGCAACACCAGTAGTAGTTTCCGATGCACATCTGGAGGCATTCTGTAATATGTGGACCTTCAAAGTGTTGTTGAAACACAGAAATTGCCTCGGGATTGAATACAACAGTCATCATTCGAATTTTCCTCCATGGGAGTAATGTCTCAAACAGTTTACGATTTGATCGTTCCCTGGAAGACCAGTAGTAGTTTCCGATGCACATCTGGGGGGCATTCTATAATGTGTGGACTATCAGAGTGTTGATGAAACACAGAAATTGCATCATATTTGAATACAACAGTCACCATGCGCACTTTCCTCCATGGGAGTAATGTCTCAAACAGTCTACGGTTTGATCGTTCCCTGCAAGACCAGTAGTAGTTTACGATGCACATCTGGAGGCATTCTGTAATCTGTGGACCTTCAAAGTGTTGTTGAAACACCGAAATTGCCTCGGGATTGAATACAACAGTCATCATTCGCATTTTCCTCCATGGGAGTAATGTCTCAAACTGTCTACGTTTTGATCGTTCCCTGGAACAGCAGTAGTAGTTTCCGATGCACATCTGGAGGCATTCTGTAATCTGTGGACCTTCAAAGTGTTGATGAAACACAGAAAGTGCATCGGGATTGTATACAACAGGCACCATGCAGGCTTTTCTCCATGGGAGTAATGTCTCAAACAGTTTACGCATTGATCGTTCCCTTGAAGACCAGTATTAGTTTCCAATGCACATCTGGAGGCATTCTGTAATCTGTGGACTATCAAAGTGTTGATGAAACACAGAAATTGTATCGTGAGTGAATACCACAGTCACCATGCGCACTTTCCTCCATGGGAGTAATGTCTCAAACAGTCTACGCTTTCATCGTTCCCTGGAAGTCAATGTAATAGTTTCCGATGCACATCTGGAGGCATTCTGTAATCTGTGGACTATCAGAGTGTTGATGAAACACAGAAACTGCATCGGGATTGAATACAACAGTCACCATGAGCACTTTCCTCCATAGGAGTAATGTCTCAAACAGTCTACGTTTTGATCGTTATCTGGAAGACCAGTAGTAGTTTCCGATGCACATCTGGAGGCATTCTGTAACCTGTCGACCTTCAAAGTCTTGACGAAACACAGAAATTGCATCGGGATTGAATACAACAGCCACCTTGCGCACTTTCCTCCATGTGAGTAATGTCTCAAACAGTCTACGCTTATATCGTTCCCTGGAAGACCAGTTGTAGTTTCCGATGCACATCTGGAGGCATTCTGTAATCTGTGGACCTTCAAAGTGTTGACGAAACACAGAAATTGCATCGCGATTGAATACAACAGTCACCATTGGCACTTTCCTCCATGGGAGTAATGTCTCAAACAGTCTACGGTTTGATCGTTCCCTGCAACACCAGTAGTAGTTTCCGATGCACATCTGGAGGCATTCTGTAATCTGTGGACCTTCAAAGTGTTGTTGAAACACAGAAAATGCCTCGGGATTGAATACAACAGTCATCATTCGAATTTTCCTCCATGGGAGTAATGTCTCAAACAGTTTACGATTTGATCGTTCCCTGGAAGACCAGTAGTAGTTTCCGATGCACATCTGGGGGCATTCTATAATGTGTGGACTATCAGAGTGTTGATGAAACACAGAAATTGCATCATATTTGAATACAACAGTCACCATGCGCACTTTCCTCCATGGGAGTAGTGTCTCAAACAGTCTACGGTTTGATCGTTCCCTGCAATACCAGTAGTAGTTTACGATGCACATCTGGAGGCATTCTGTAATCTGTGGACCTTCAAAGTGTTGTTGAAACACAGAAATTGCCTCGGGATTGAATACAACAGTCATCATTCGCATTTTCCTCCATGGGAGTAATGTCTCAAACTGTCTACGTTTTGATCGTTCCCTGGAACAGCAGTAGTAGTTTCCGATGCACATCTGGAGGCATTCTGTAATCTGTGGACCTTCAAAGTGTTGATGAAACACAGAAAGTGCATCGGGATTGTATACAACAGGCATCATGCAGGCTTTTCTCCATGGGAGTAATGTCTCAAACAGTTTACGCATTGATCGTTCCCTTGAAGACCAGTATTAGTTTCCAATGAACATCTGGAGGCATTCTGTAATCTGTGGACTATCAGAGTGTTGATGAAACACAGAAATTGTATCGTAAGTGAATACAACAGTCACCATGCGCACTTTCCTCCATGGGAGTAATGTCTCAAACAGTCTACGCTTTCATCGTTCCCTGAAAGACCTGTAAAAGATTCCGATGCACATCAGGAGGCATTTTGTAATCTGTGGACTATCAGAGTGTTGATGAAACACATAAATTGCATCGGGATTGAATACAACAGTCACCATGTGCACTTTTCTCCATGGGAGTAATGTCTCAAACAGTATACGCTTTGATCATTACCTTGAAGACCAGTAGTAGTTTCCGATGCTCATCTGGAGCATTCTGTAATCTGTGGACTATCAGAGTGTTGATGAAACACAGAAATTGCATCGGGATTGAATACAACATTCACCATGCGCAATTTCCTCCATGGGAGTAATGTCTCAAACAGTGTACACTATGATCGTTCCCTGGAAGTCAATGTAATAGTTTCCGATGCACATCTGGAATCATTTTGTAATCTGTGGACTATCAGAGTGTTGATGAAACACAGAAATTGCATCGGGATTTAATACAAAAGTCACCATGTGCACATTTCTCCATGAGAGTAATGTCTCAAACAGTTTACGATTTGATCGTTCTCTGGAAGACCAGTAGTAGTTTCCGATGCACATCTGGGGGCATTCTGTAATCTGTGGACCTTCAAAGTGTTGATGAAACACAGAAATTGCCTCGGGATTGAATACAACAGTCATCATTCGCATTTTCCTCCATGGGGGTAATGTCTCAAACTGTATACGTTTTGATCGTTCCCTGGAACACCAGTAGTAGTTTCCGATGCACATCTGGAGGCATTCTGTAATCTGTGGACCTTCAAAGTGTTGATGAAACACAGAAAGTGCATCGGGATTGTGTACAACAGGCACCATGCAGGCTTTTCTCCATGGGAGTAATGTCTCAATCAGTTTACGCATTGATCGTTCCCTTGAAGACCAGTAGTAGTTTCCAATGTACATCTGGGGGCATTCTGTAATCTGTGGACCTTCAAAGTGTTCATGAAACACAGAAATTGCAGCGAGATTGAATACAACAGTCACCATGCGCCCTTTCCTCCATGGGAGTAATGTCTCAAACAGTCTACGCTTTCATCGATCCCTGAAAGACCTGTAGTAGTTTCCGATGCACATCAGGACGCATTTTGTAATCTGTGGACTATCAGAGTGTTGATGAAACGCAGAAATTACATCGGGATTGAATACAACAGTCACCATGTGCACTTTTCTCCATGGGAGTAATGTCTCAAACAGTTTACGCTTTGATCGTTCCCTTGAAGACCAGTAGTAGGTTCCGATGTACATCTGGGGGCATTCTGCAAGCTGTGGACCTTCAAAGTGTTGATAAAACACAGAAGGTGCATCGGGATTGAATACAACAGTCACTATAAGCACTTTCCTCCATGAGAGTAGTGTCTCAAACAGTCTACGCTTTGATCGTTCCCTGGAAGACCAGTAGTAGTTTCCGATGCACATCTGGAGGCATCCTGTAATCTGTGGACTATCTGAGTGTTGATGAAACACAGAAATTGCATCGGGATTGAATACAACAGTCACCATGCGCACTTTCCTCCATGGGAGTAATGTCTCAAACAGTCTACGTTTTGATCGTTCCCTGGAAGACTAGTAGTAGTTTACGATGCACATCTGGAGGCATTCTGTAATCTGTGGATCTTCAAAGTGTTGATGAAACACAGAAATTGAATCGGTATGGAATACAACAATCACCATGGGCACTTTCCTCCATGGGAGTAATGTCTCAAACTGTCTACGTTTTGATCGTTCCCTGGAAGAGCAGTAGTAGTTTCCTATGCACATCTGGAGGCATTCTGTAGTCTGTGGACCTTCAAAGTGTTGATGAAACACAGAAATTGCATCGGATTGAATACAACAGCCACATTGCGCACTTTCCTGCATGTGAGTAACGTCTCAAACAGTCTACGCTTTGATTGTTCCCTGGAAGACCAGTAGTAGTTTCCGATGCACATCTGGCGGCATTCTGTAATCTGTGGACCTTCAAAGTGTTGATGAAACACAGAAATTGCATCGAGATTGAATACAACAGTCACCATGCGCACTTTCCTCCATGGGAGTAATGTCTCAAACAGTCTACGCTCTGATCGTTCCCTGGAAAACCTGTAGTAGTATCCGATGCACATCAGGAGGCATTTTGTAATCTGTGGACTATAAGAGTGTTGATGAAACCCAGAAATTGCATCGGGATTGAATACAACAGTCACCATGTGCACTTTTCTCCATGGGAGTAATGTCTCAAACTGTTTACGCTTCGATCGTTCCCTGGAAGACCAGTAGTAGTTTCCGATGCACATCTGGGGGCATTCTATAATGTGTGGACTATCAGAGTGTTGATGAAACACAGAAATTCCATCAGGATTTAATACAACAGTGACCATGCGCACTTTCCTCCATGGGAGTAATGTCTCAAACAGTCTACGCTTTGATCGTTCCCTGGAAGACCAGTAGTAAATTCCGATGCACATCTGGAGGCATTCTGTAATCTGTGGACTATATGAGCCTTGATGAAACACAGAAATTGCATCGGGATTGAATACAACAGTCACCATGCGCACTTTCCTCCATGGGAGTAAAGTCTCAAACAGTCTACGCTTTGATCGTTCCCTGGAAGACCTGTAATAGTTTCCGATTCACATCAGGAGGCATTTTGTAAGCTGTGGACTATCAGAGTGTTGATGAAACCCAGAAATTGCATCGGGATTGAATACAATATTCACCATGTGCACTTTTCTCCGTGGGAGTAATGTCTCAAACAGTTTACGCTTTGATCGTTCCCTGGAAGACCAGTAGTAGTTTCCGATGCACATCAGGAGGCATTTTGTAAGCTGTGGACTATCAGAGTGTTGATGAAACCCAGAAATTGCATCGGGATTCAATACAATATTCACCATGTGCACTTTTCTCCATGGGAGTAATGTCTCAAACAGTTTACGCTTTGATCGTTCCCTGGAAGACCAGTAGTAGTTTCCGATGCACATCTGGGGCATTCTATAATGTGTGGACTATAAGAGTGTTGATGAAACACAGAAATTGCATCAGGATTGAATACAACAGTGACCATGCGCACTTTCCTCCATGGGAGTAATGTCTCAAACAGTCTACGCTTATATCGTTCCCTGGAAGACCAGTAGTAGTTTCCGATGCACATCTGGAGGCATTCTGTAATCTGCGGACCTTCAAAGTGTTGATGAAACACAGAAATTGCATCGCGATTGAATACAACAGTCACCATGCGCACTTTCCTCCATGGGAGTAATGTCTCAAAAAGTATACGATTTGATCGTTCCCTGCAAGACCAGTAGTAGTTTCCGATGCACATCTGGAGGCATTCTGTAATCTGTGGACCTTCAAAGTGTTGTTGAAAGACAGAAATTGCCTCGGGATTGAATACAACAGTCATCATTCGCATTTTCCTCCATGGGAGTAATGTCTCAAACAGTTTACGATTTGATCGTTCCCTGGAAGACCAGTAATAGTTTCCGATGCACATCTGGGGGCATTCTATAATGTGTGGACTATCAGAGTGTTGATGAAACACAGAAATTGCATCATGATTGAATACAACAGTCACCATGCTCACTTTCCTCAATGGGAGTAATGTCTCAAACGTTCTACGGTTTGATCGTTCCCTGCAAGACCAGTAGTAGTTTCCGATGCACATCTGGAGGCATTCTGTAATCTGTGGACCTTCAAAGTGTTGTTGAAACACTGAAATTGCCTCGGGATTGAATACAACAGTCATCATTCGCATTTGCCTCCATGGGAGTAATGTCTCAAACTGTCTACGTTTTGATCGTTCCCTGGAACACCAGTAGTAGTTTCCGATGCACATCTGGAGGCATTCTGTAATCTATGGACCTTCAAAGTGTTGATGAAACACAGAAAGTGCATCGGGATTGTATACAACAGGCACCATGCAGGCTTTTCCCCATGGGAGTAATGTCTCAAACAGTTTACGCTTGGATCGTTCCCTTGAAGACCAGTAGTAGTTTCCGATGTACATCTGGGGCATTCTGTAAGCTGTGGGCCTTCAAAGTGTTGATAAAACACAGATGGTGCATCGGGATTGAATACAACAGTCACTATAAGCACTTTCCTCCATGGGAGTAATGTCTCAAACAGTCTACGTTTTGATGGGTCCCTGGAAGACCAGTAGTAGTTTCCGATGCACATCTGGGGGCATTCTATAATGTGTGGACTATCAGTGTGTTGATGAAACAGAGAAATTGCATCAGGATTTAATACAACAGTGACCATGCGCACTTTCCTTAATGGGAGTAATGTCTCAAACAGTCTACGCTTTCATCGTTCCCTTGAAGTCCAGTAGTAGTTATCGATGCACATCTGGAGGCGTTCTGTAATCTGTGGACTATCAGAGTGTTGATGAAACACAGAAATTGCATCGGGATTGAATACAACAGTCACCATGAGCAATTTCCTCCATGGGAGTAATGTCTCAAACAGTCCACGCTTTGATCGTTCCCTGGAGGTCAATGTAATAGTTTCCGATGCACATCTGGAGGCATTCTGTAATCTGTGGACTATCAGTGTGTTGATGAAACACAGAAACTGCTTCGGGATTGAATACAACAGTCACCATGCCCACTTTCCTCCATAGGTGTAATGTCTCAAACAGTCTACGCTTTGATCGTTCCCTGGAAGACCAGTAGTAGTTTCCGATGCACATCTGGAGGCATTCTGTAACCTGTCGACCTTCAAAGTCTTGATGAAACACAGAAATTGCATCGGGATCGAATACAACAGCAACCTTGCGCACTTTCCTCCATGTGAGTAATGTCTCAAACAGTCTACGCTTATATCATTCCCTGGAAGACCAGTAGTAGTTTCCGATGTACATCTGGGGCATTCTGTAAGCTGTGGGCCTTCAAAGTGTTGATAAAACACAGAAGGTGCATCGGGATTGAATACAACAGTCACTATAAGCACTTTCCTCCATGGGAGTAATGTCTCAAACAGTCTACGCTGTGATGGGTCCCTGGAAGACCAGTAGTAGTTTCCGATGCACATCTGGGGGCATTCTATAATGTGTGGACTATCAGAGTGTTGATGAAACACAGAAATTGCATCGGGATTGAATACAACAGTCATCATTCGCATTTTCCTCAATGGGAGTAATGTCTCAAACTGTCTACGTTTTGATCGTTCCCTGGAACACCAGTAGTAGTTTCCGATGCACATCTGGAGGCATTCTGTAGTCTGTGGACCTTCAAAGAGTTGATGAAACACAGAAAGTGCATCGGGATTTTATACAACAGGCACCATGCAGGCTTTTCTCCATGGGAGTAATGTCTCAAACAGTGTACGCTTTGATCGTTCCCTTGAAGACCAGTAGTAGATTCCGATGCACATCTGGAGGCGTTCTGTAATCTGTGGACTATCAGAGTGTTGATGAAACACAGAAATTGCATCGGGATTGAACACAACAGTCACCATGCGCAATTTCCTCCATGGGAGTAATGTCTCAAACAGTCTACGCTTTGATCGTTCCCTGGAAGTCAATGTAATAGTTTCCGATGCACATCTGGAAGCATTCTGTAATCTGTGGACTATCAGAGTATTGATGAAACACAGAAATTGCATCGGGATTGTAAACAACAATCACCATGTGAACTTTTCTCCATGGGAGTAATGTCTCAAACAGTCTACGCTTTAATCGTTCCCTGGAAGACCAGTAGTGGTTTCCGATGTACATCTGGGGGCAGTCTGTAAGCTGTGGACCTTCAAAGTGTTGATAAAACACAGAACATGCATCGGGATTAAATACAACAGTCACTATGCGCACTTTCCTCCATGAGAGTAATGTCTCAAACAGTCTACGCTTATATCGTTCCCTGGAAGACCAGTAGTAGTTTCCGATGCACATCTGGAGGCATTCTGTAATCTGTGGACTATATGAGCCTTGATGAAACACAGAAATTGCATCGGGATTGAATACAACAGTCACCATGCGCACTTTCCTCCATTGGTGTAATGTCTCAAACAGTTTACGCTTTGATCGTTACCTGGAAGACCTGTAATAGTTTCCGATGCACATCTGGGGCATTCTATAATGTGTGGACTATAAGAGTGTTGATGAAACACAGAAATTGCATCAGGATTGAATACAACAGTGACCATGCGCACTTTCCTCCATGGGAGTAATGTCTCAAACAGTCTACGGTATGACCGTTCCCTGCAAGGAAAGTAGTAGTTTCCGATGCACATCTGGAGTCATTCTGTAATCTGTGGACCTTCAAAGTGTTGATGAAACCCAGAATTTGCATCGGGATTGAATACAATATTCAACATGTGCACTTTTCTCCATGGGAGTAATGTCTCAAACAGTTTACGTTTTGATCGTCCCCTGGAACACCAGTAGTAGTTTCCGATGCACATCTGGAGGCATTCTGTAATCTGTGAACCTTCAAAGTGTTGATGAAACACAGAAAGTGCATCGGGATTGTATACAACAGGGACCATGCAGGCTTTTCTCAATGGGAGTAATGTCTCAAACAGTTTACGCTTTCATCGTTCCCTTGAAGTCCAGTAGTAGTTTCCGATGCACATCTGGAGGCGTTCTGTAATCTGTGGACTATCAGAGTGTTGATGAAACACAGAAATTGCATCGGGATTGAATACAACAGTCACCATGAGCAATTTCCTCCATGGGAGTAATGTCTCAAACAGTCCACGCTTTGATCGTTCCCTGGAAGTCAATGTAATAGTTTCCGATGCACATCTGGGGGCATTCTGTAATCTGTGGACTATCAGTGTGTTGATGAAACACAGAAACTGCTTCGGGATTGAATACAACAGTCACCATGCCCACTTTCCTCCATAGGAGTAATGTCTCAAACAGTCTACGCTTTGATCGTTCCCTGGAAGACCAGTAGTAGTTTCCGATGCACATCTGGAGGCATTCTGTAACCTGTCGACCTTCAAAGTCTCGATGAAACACAGAAATTGCATCGGGATCGAATACAACAGCAACCTTGCGCACTTTCCTCCATGTGAGTAATGTCTCAAACAGTCTACGCTTATATCGTTCCCTGGAAGACCAGTAGTAGTTTCCGATGCACATCTGGAGGCATTCTGTAATCTGTGGACCTTCAAAGTGTTGATGAAACACAGAAATTGCATCGCGATTGAATACAACAGTCACCATGCGCACTTTCCTCCATGGGAGTAATGTCTCAAACAGTCTACGATTTGATCGTTCCCTGCAAGACCAGTAGTAGTTTCCGATGCACATGTGGAGGCATTCTGTAATCTATGGACCTTCAAAGTGTTGTTGAAAGACAGAAATTGCCTCGGGATTGAATTCAACAGTCATCATTCGCATTTTCCTCCATGGGAGTAATGTCTCAAACAGTTTACGATTTGATCGTTCCCTGGAAGACCAGTAGTAGTTTCCGATGCACATCTGGGGGCATTCTATAATGTGTGGACTATCAGAGTGTTGATGAAACACAGAAATTGCATCATGATTGAATACAACAGTCACCATGCGCACTTTCCTCAATGGGAGTAATGTCTCAAACGGTCTACGGTTTGATCGTTCCCTGCAAGACCAGTAGTAGTTTCCGATGCACATCTGGAGGCATTCTGTAATCTGTGGACCTTCAAAGTTTTGTTGAAACACTGAAATTGCCTCGGGATTGAATACAACAGTTATCATTCGCATTTTCCTCCATGGGAGTAATGTCTCAAACTGTCTACGTTTTGATCGTTCCCTGGAACACCAGTAGTAGTTTCCGATGCACATCTGGATGCATTGTGTAATCTGTGGACAATCTGAGTGTTAATGAAACATAGAAATTGCGTCGGGATTGAATACAACAGTCACCATGCGCACTTTCCTCCATGGGAGTAATGTCTCAAACAGTTTACGCTTTGATCGTTCCCTTGAAGACCAGTAGTAGTTTCCGATGCACATCTGGAGGCATTCTGTAATCAGTGGACCTTCAGAGTGTTGATGAAACACAGAAGCTGCATCGGGATTGAATACAACAGTCACCATGAGCACTTACCTCCATAGGAGTAATGTCTCAAACAGTCTACGTTTTGATCGTTCCCTGGAAGACTAGTAGTAGTTTCCGATGCACATCTGGAGGCATTCTGTAATCTGTGGATCTTCAAAGTGTTGATGAAACACAGAAATTGAATCGGTATGGAATACAACAATCACCATGCGCACTTTCCTCCATGGGAGTAATGTCTCAAACTGTCTACGTTTTGATCGTGCCCTGGAAAAGCAGTAATAGTTTCCGATGCACATCTGGATGCATTCTGTAGTCTGTGGACCTTCAAAGTGTTGATGAAACACAGAAATTGCATCGGGATTGAATACAACAGCCACCTTGCGCACTTTCCTGCATGTGAGTAATGTCTCAAACAGTCTACGCTTTGATCGTTCCCTGGAAGACCAGTAGTAGTTTCCGATGCACATCTGGCGGCATTCTGTAATCTGTGGACCTTCAAAGTGTTGATGAAACACAGAAATTGAATCGAGATTGAATACAACAGTCACCATGCGCACTTTCCTCCATGGGTGTAATGTCTCAAACAGTCTACGCTTTGATCGTTCCCTGGAAGACCTGTAGTAGTATCCGATGCACATCAGGAGGCATTTTGTAATCTGTGGACTATCAGAGTGTTGATGAAACCCAGAAATGGCATCGGGATTGAATATAACAGTCACCATGTGCACTTTTCTCCATGGGAGTAATGTCTCAAACAGTTTACGATTTGATCTTTCCCTGGAAGACCAGTAGTAGTTTCCGATGCACATCTGGGGGCATTCTATAATGTGTGGACTATCAGAGTGTTGATGAAACACAGAAATTGCATCAGGATTTAATACAACAGTGACCATGCGCACTTTTCTCCATGGGAGTAATGTATCAAACAGTCTACATTTTGATCGTTCCCTGCAAGACCAGTAGTAGTTTCCGATGCACATCTGGAGGCATTCTGTAATCTGTGGACCTTCAAAGTGTTGATGAAACACAGAAATTGCATCGGGATTGAATACAACAGTCATCATTCGCATTTTCCTCCATGGGAGTATTGTCTCAAACTGTCTACGTTTTGATCGTTCCCTGGAACACCAGTAGTAGTTTCCGATGCACATCTGGAGGCATTCTGTAATCTGTGGACCTTCAAAGTGTTGGTGAAACACAGAAAGTGCATCGGGATTGTACACAACAGGCACCATGCAGGCTTTTCTCCATGGGAGTAATGTCTCAAACAGTTTACGCTTTGATCGTTCCCTTGAAGACCAGTAGTAGTTTCCGATGCACATCTGGAGGCGTTCTGTAATCTGTGGACTATCAGAGTGTTGATGAAACACAGAAATTGCATCGGGATTGAACACAACAGTCACCATGCGCAATTTCCTCCATGGGAGTAATGTCTCAAACAGTCTACGCTTTGATCGTTCCCTGGAAGTCAATGTAATAGTTTCCGATGCACATCTGGAAGCATTCTGTAATCTGTGGACTATCAGAGTATTGATGAAACACCGAAATTGCATCGGGATTGTAAACAACAATCACCATGTAAACTTTCCTAAATGGGAGTAATGTCTCAAACAGTCTTCGCTTTAGTCGTTCCCTGGAAGACCAGTAGTGGTTTCCGATGTACATCTGGGGGCATTCTGTAAGCTGTGGAACTTCAAAGTGTTGATAAAACACAGAAGATGCATGGGTATTAAATACAACATTCACTATGCGCACTTTCCTCCATGAGAGTCATGTCTCAAACAGTTTACGATTTGATCGTTCCCTGGAAGACCAGTAGTAGTTTCCGATGCACATCTGGAGGCATTCTGTAATCTGTGTACCTTCAAAGTGTTGATATAACACAGAAATTGCATCGGGATTGAATACAGCAGTCACCATGCGCACTATCCTCCATGTGAGTAATGTCTCGAACAGTCTACGCTTTGATCGTTCCCTGGAAGACCAGTAGTAGTTTCCGATGCACATCTGGAGGCATTCTGTAATCTGTGGACTATATGAGACTTGATGAAACACAGAAATTGCATCGGGATTGAATACAACAGTCACCATGCGCACTTTCCTCCATTGGTGTAATGTCTCAAACAGTTTACGCTTTGATCGTTCCCTGGAAGACCTGTAGTAGTTTCCGATGCACATCAGGAGGCATTTTGTAAGCTGTGGACTATCAGAGTGTTGATGAAACCCAGAAATTGCATCGGGATTGAATACAATAGTCACCATGTGCACTTTTCTCCATGGGAGTAATGTCTCAAACAGTTTACGCTTTGATCGTTCCCTGGAAGACCAGTAGTAGTTTCCGATGCACATCTGGGGCATTCTATAATGTGTGGACTATCAGAGTGTTGATGAATCACATAAATTGCATCAGGATTGAATACAACAGTGACCATGAGCACTTTCTTCCATGGGAGTAATGTGTCAAACAGTCTACGGTTTGATCGTTCCCTGCAAGGAAAGTAGTAGTTTCCGATGCACATCTGGAGGCATTCTGTAATCTGTGGACCTCCAAAGTGTTGATGAAACACAGAAATTGCATCGGGATTGAATACAACAGTCACCATACGCACTTTTCTCCATGGGAGTAATGTCGCAAACAGTCTACGCTATGATCTTTCCCTGGAAGACCAGTAGTAGTTTCCGATGCACATCTGGAGGCATTCTGTAATCTGTGGACTATCAGAGTGTTGATAAAACACAGAAATTGCATCGGGATTGAATACAACAGTCACCATGCGCACATTCTCCATGGGAGTAATGTCTCAAACAGTGTACGCTTTGATCGTTCCCTGGAAGACCAGTAGTAGTTTCTGATGCACATCTTGAGGCATTCTGTAAACTGTGGACCTTCAAAGTGTTGACGAAACACAGAAATTGCATCGGGATTGTACACACCATTCACCATGTGAACTTTCCTCCATGGAAGTAATATCTCAAACAGTCTACGTTTTAATCGATCCCTGGAAGACCAGTAGTAGTTTCCGATGCACATCTGGAGGCATCCTATAATCTGTGGACTATCTGAGTGTTGATGAAACACAGAAATTGCATCGGGATTGAATACAACAGTCACCATGCGCACTTTCCTCCATGGGAGTAATGTCTCAAACAGTCTACGTTTTGATCGTTCCCTGGAAGACTAGTAGTAGTTTCCGATGCACATCTGGAGGCATTCTGTAATCTGTGGATCTTCAAAGTGTTGATGAAACACAGAAATTGAATCGGTATGGAATACAACAATCACCATGCGCACTTTCCTCCATGGGAGTAATGTCTCAAACTGTCTACGTTTTGATTGTGCCCTGGAAAAGCAGTAGTAGTTTCCGATGCACATCTGGAGGCATTCTGTAGTCTGTGGACCTTCAAAGTGTTGATGAAACACATATATTGCATCGGGATTGAATACAACAGCCACCTTGCGCACGTTCCTGCATGTGAGTAATGTCTCAAACAGTCTACGGTTTGATCGTTCCCTGGAAGACCAGTAGTAGTTTCCGATGCACATCTGGAGGCATTCTGTAATCTGTGGACTATATGAGCCTTGATGAAACACAGAAATTGCATCGGGATTGAATACAACAGTCCCCATGCGCACTTTCCTCCATGGGAGTAAAGTCTCAAACAGACTACGCTTTGATCGTTCCCTGGAAGACCTGTAATAGTTTCCGATTCACATCAGGAGGCATTTTGTAAGCTGTGGACTATCAGAGTGTTGATGAAACCCAGAAATTGCATCGGGATTGAATACAATATTCACCATGTGCACTTTTCTCCGTGGGAGTAATGTCTCAAACAGTTTACGCTTTGATCGTTCCCTGGAAGACCAGTAGTAGTTTCCGATGCACATCAGGAGGCATTTTGTAAGCTGTGGACTATCAGAGTGTTGATGAAACCCAGAAATTGCATCGGGATTCAATACAATATTCACCATGTGCACTTTTCTCCATGGGAGTAATGTCTCAAACAGTTTACGCTTTGATCGTTCCCTGGAAGACCAGTAGTAGTTTCCGATGCACATCTGGGGCATTCTATAATGTGTGGACTATAAGAGTGTTGATGAAACACAGAAATTGCATCAGGATTGAATACAACAGTGACCATGCGCACTTTCCTCCATGGGAGTAATGTCTCAAACAGTCTACGCTTATATCGTTCCCTGCAAGGAAAGTAGTAGTTTCCGATGCACATCTGGAGTCATTCTGTAACCTGTCGACCTTCAAAGTCTTGATGAAACACAGAAATTGCATCGGGATCGAATACAACAGCAACCTTGCGCACTTTCCTCCATGTGAGTAATGTCTCAAACAGTCTACGCTTATATCGTTCCCTGGAAGACCAGTAGTAGTTTCCGATGCACATCTGGAGGCATTCTGTAATCTGCGGACCTTCAAAGTGTTGATGAAACACAGAAATTGCATCGCGATTGAATACAACAGTCACCATGCGCACTTTCCTCCATGGGAGTAATGTCTCAAAAAGTATACGATTTGATCGTTCCCTGCAAGACCAGTAGTAGTTTCCGATGCACATCTGGAGGTATTCTGTAATCTGTGGACCTTCAAAGTGTTGTTGAAAGACAGAAATTGCCTCGGGATTGAATACAACAGTCATCATTCGCATTTTCCTCCATGGGAGTAATGTCTCAAACAGTTTACGATTTGATCGTTCCCTGGAAGACCAGTAATAGTTTCCGATGCACATCTGGGGGCATTCTATAATGTGTGGACTATCAGAGTGTTGATGAAACACAGAAATTGCATCATGATTGAATACAACAGTCACCATGCTCACTTTCCTCAATGGGAGTAATGTCTCAAACGTTCTACGGTTTGATCGTTCCCTGCAAGACCAGTAGTAGTTTCCGATGCACATCTGGAGGCATTCTGTAATCTGTGGACCTTCAAAGTGTTGTTGAAACACTGAAATTGCCTCGGGATTGAATACAACAGTCATCATTCGCATTTGCCTCCATGGGAGTAATGTCTCAAACTGTCTACGTTTTGATCGTTCCCTGGAACACCAGTAGTAGTTTCCGATGCACATCTGGAGGCATTCTGTAATCTATGGACCTTCAAAGTGTTGATGAAACACAGAAAGTGCATCGGGATTGTATACAACAGGCACCATGCAGGCTTTTCCCCATGGGAGTAATGTCTCAAACAGTTTACGCTTGGATCGTTCCCTTGAAGACCAGTAGTAGTTTCCGATGTACATCTGGGGCATTCTGTAAGCTGTGGGCCTTCAAAGTGTTGATAAAACACAGAAGGTGCATCGGGATTGAATACAACAGTCACTATAAGCACTTTCCTCCATGGGAGTAATGTCTCAAACAGTCTACGTTTTGATGGGTCCCTGGAAGACCAGTAGTAGTTTCCGATGCACATCTGGGGGCATTCTATAATGTGTGGACTATCAGTGTGTTGATGAAACAGAGAAATTGCATCAGGATTTAATACAACAGTGACCATGCGCACTTTCCTTAATGGGAGTAATGACTCAAACAGTCTACGCTTTCATCGTTCCCTTGAAGTCCAGTAGTAGTTATCGATGCACATCTGGAGGCGTTCTGTAATCTGTGGACTATCAGAGTGTTGATGAAACACAGAAATTGCATCGGGATTGAATACAACAGTCACCATGAGCAATTTCCTCCATGGGAGTAATGTCTCAAACAGTCCACGCTTTGATCGTTCCCTGGAGGTCAATGTAATAGTTTCCGATGCACATCTGGAGGCATTCTGTAATCTGTGGACTATCAGTGTGTTGATGAAACACAGAAACTGCTTCGGGATTGAATACAACAGTCACCATGCCCACTTTCCTCCATAGGTGTAATGTCTCAAACAGTCTACGCTTTGATCGTTCCCTGGAAGACCAGTAGTAGTTTCCGATGCACATCTGGAGGCATTCTGTAACCTGTCGACCTTCAAAGTCTTGATGAAACACAGAAATTGCATCGGGATCGAATACAACAGCAACCTTGCGCACTTTCCTCCATGTGAGTAATGTCTCAAACAGTCTACGCTTATATCATTCCCTGGAAGACCAGTAGTAGTTTCCGATGCACATCTGGAGGCATTCTGTAATCTGTGGACCTTCAAAGTGTTGATGAAACACAGAAATTGCATCGCGATTGAATACAACAGTCACCATGCGCACTTTCCTCCATGGGAGTAATGTCTCAAACAGTCTACGATTTGATCGTTCCCTGCAAGACCAGTAGTAGTTTCCGATGCACATCTGGAGGCATTCTGTAATCTATGGACCTTCAAAGTGTTGTTGAAAGACAGAAAGTGCATCGGGATTGTATACAACAGGCACCATGCAGGCTTTTCCCCATGGGAGTAATGTCTCAAACAGTTTACGCTTGGATCGTTCCCTTGAAGACCAGTAGTAGTTTCCGATGTACATCTGGGGCATTCTGTAAGCTGTGGGCCTTCAAAGTGTTGATAAAACACAGAAGGTGCATCGGGATTGAATACAACAGTCACTATAAGCACTTTCCTCCATGGGAGTAATGTCTCAAACAGTCTACGCTGTGATGGGTCCCTGGAAGACCAGTAGTAGTTTCCGATGCACATCTGGGGGCATTCTATAATGTGTGGACTATCAGAGTGTTGATGAAACACAGAAATTGCATCGGGATTGAATACAACAGTCATCATTCGCATTTTCCTCAATGGGAGTAATGTCTCAAACTGTCTACGTTTTGATCGTTCCCTGGAACACCAGTAGTAGTTTCCGATGCACATCTGGAGGCATTCTGTAGTCTGTGGACCTTCAAAGAGTTGATGAAACACAGAAAGTGCATCGGGATTGTATACAACAGGCACCATGCAGGCTTTTCTCCATGGGAGTAATGTCTCAAACAGTTTACGCTTTGATCGTTCCCTTGAAGACCAGTAGTAGATTCCGATGCACATCTGGAGGCGTTCTGTAATCTGTGGACTATCAGAGTGTTGATGAAACACAGAAATTGCATCGGGATTGAACACAACAGTCACCATGCGCAATTTCCTCCATGGGAGTAATGTCTCAAACAGTCTACGCTTTGATCGTTCCCTGGAAGTCAATGTAATAGTTTCCGATGCACATCTGGAAGCATTCTGTAATCTGTGGACTATCAGAGTATTGATGAAACACAGAAATTGCATCGGGATTGTAAACAACAATCACCATGTGAACTTTTCTCCATGGGAGTAATGTCTCAAACAGTCTACGCTTTAATCGTTCCCTGGAAGACCAGTAGTGGTTTCCGATGTACATCTGGGGGCAGTCTGTAAGCTGTGGACCTTCAAAGTGTTGATAAAACACAGAACATGCATCGGGATTAAATACAACAGTCACTATGCGCACTTTCCTCCATGAGAGTAATGTCTCAAACAGTCTACGCTTATATCGTTCCCTGGAAGACCAGTAGTAGTTTCCGATGCACATCTGGAGGCATTCTGTAATCTGTGGACTATATGAGCCTTGATGAAACACAGAAATTGCATCGGGATTGAATACAACAGTCACCATGCGCACTTTCCTCCATTGGTGTAATGTCTCAAACAGTTTACGCTTTGATCGTTACCTGGAAGACCTGTAATAGTTTCCGATGCACATCTGGGGCATTCTATAATGTGTGGACTATAAGAGTGTTGATGAAACACAGAAATTGCATCAGGATTGAATACAACAGTGACCATGCGCACTTTCCTCCATGGGAGTAATGTCTCAAACAGTCTACGGTATGATCGTTCCCTGCAAGGAAAGTAGTAGTTTCCGATGCACATCTGGAGTCATTCTGTAATCTGTGGACCTTCAAAGTGTTGATGAAACCCAGAATTTGCATCGGGATTGAATACAATATTCAACATGTGCACTTTTCTCCATGGGAGTAATGTCTCAAACAGTTTACGTTTTGATCGTCCCCTGGAACACCAGTAGTAGTTTCCGATGCACATCTGGAGGCATTCTGTAATCTGTGAACCTTCAAAGTGTTGATGAAACACAGAAAGTGCATCGGGATTGTATACAACAGGGACCATGCAGGCTTTTCTCAATGGGAGTAATGTCTCAAACAGTTTACGCTTTCATCGTTCCCTTGAAGTCCAGTAGTAGTTTCCGATGCACATCTGGAGGCGTTCTGTAATCTGTGGACTATCAGAGTGTTGATGAAACACAGAAATTGCATCGGGATTGAATACAACAGTCACCATGAGCAATTTCCTCCATGGGAGTAATGTCTCAAACAGTCCACGCTTTGATCGTTCCCTGGAAGTCAATGTAATAGTTTCCGATGCACATCTGGGGGCATTCTGTAATCTGTGGACTATCAGTGTGTTGATGAAACACAGAAACTGCTTCGGGATTGAATACAACAGTCACCATGCCCACTTTCCTCCATAGGAGTAATGTCTCAAACAGTCTACGCTTTGATCGTTCCCTGGAAGACCAGTAGTAGTTTCCGATGCACATCTGGAGGCATTCTGTAACCTGTCGACCTTCAAAGTCTCGATGAAACACAGAAATTGCATCGGGATCGAATACAACAGCAACCTTGCGCACTTTCCTCCATGTGAGTAATGTCTCAAACAGTCTACGCTTATATCGTTCCCTGGAAGACCAGTAGTAGTTTCTGATGCACATCTGGAGGCATTCTGTAATCTGTGGACCTTCAAAGTGTTGATGAAACACAGAAATTGCATCGCGATTGAATACAACAGTCACCATGCGCACTTTCCTCCATGGGAGTAATGTCTCAAACAGTCTACGATTTGATCGTTCCCTGCAAGACCAGTAGTAGTTTCCGATGCACATGTGGAGGCATTCTGTAATCTATGGACCTTCAAAGTGTTGTTGAAAGACAGAAATTGCCTCGGGATTGAATTCAACAGTCATCATTCGCATTTTCCTCCATGGGAGTAATGTCTCAAACAGTTTACGATTTGATCGTTCCCTGGAAGACCAGTAGTAGTTTCCGATGCACATCTGGGGGCATTCTATAATGTGTGGACTATCAGAGTGTTGATGAAACACAGAAATTGCATCATGATTGAATACAACAGTCACCATGCGCACTTTCCTCAATGGGAGTAATGTCTCAAACGGTCTACGGTTTGATCGTTCCCTGCAAGACCAGTAGTAGTTTCCGATGCACATCTGTAGGCATTCTGTAATCTGTGGACCTTCAAAGTTTTGTTGAAACACTGAAATTGCCTCGGGATTGAATACAACAGTTATCATTCGCATTTTCCTCCATGGGAGTAATGTCTCAAACTGTCTACGTTTTGATCGTTCCCTGGAACACCAGTAGTAGTTTCCGATGCACATCTGGATGCATTGTGTAATCTGTGGACAATCTGAGTGTTAATGAAACATAGAAATTGCGTCGGGATTGAATACAACAGTCACCATGCGCACTTTCCTCCATGGGAGTAATGTCTCAAACAGTTTACGCTTTGATCGTTCCCTTGAAGACCAGTAGTAGTTTCCGATGCACATCTGGAGGCATTCTGTAATCAGTGGACCTTCAGAGTGTTGATGAAACACAGAAGCTGCATCGGGATTGAATACAACAGTCACCATGAGCACTTTCCTCCATAGGAGTAATGTCTCAAACAGTCTACGTTTTGATCGTTCCCTGGAAGACTAGTAGTAGTTTCCGATGCACATCTGGAGGCATTCTGTAATCTGTGGATCTTCAAAGTGTTGATGAAACACAGAAATTGAATCGGTATGGAATACAACAATCACCATGCGCACTTTCCTACATTGGGAGTAATGTCTCAAACTGTCTACGTTTTGATCGTGCCCTGGAAAAGCAGTAATAGTTTCCGATGCACATCTGGAGGCATTCTGTAGTCTGTGGACCTTCAAAGTGTTGATGAAACACAGAAATTGCATCGGGATTGAATACAACAGCCACCTTGCGCACTTTCCTGCATGTGAGTAATGTCTCAAACAGTCTACGCTTTGATCGTTCCCTGGAAGACCAGTAGTAGTTTCCGATGCACATCTGGCGGCATTCTGTAATCTGTGGACCTTCAAAGTGTTGATGAAACACAGAAATTGAATCGAGATTGAATACAACAGTCACCATGCGCACTTTCCTCCATGGGTGTAATGTCTCAAACAGTCTACGCTTTGATCGTTCCCTGGAAGACCAGTAGTAGTTTCCGATGCACATCTGGCGGCATTCTGTAATCTGTGGACCTTCAAAGTGTTGATGAAACACAGAAATTGCATCGTGATTGAATATAACAGTCACCATGTGCACTTTTCTCCATGGGAGTAATGTCTCAAACAGTTTACGATTTGATCTTTCCCTGGAAGACCAGTAGTAGTTTCCGATGCACATCTGGGGGCATTCTATAATGTGTGGACTATCAGAGTGTTGATGAAACACAGAAATTGCATCAGGATTTAATACAACAGTGACCATGCGCACTTTCCTCCATGGGAGTAATGTATCAAACAGTCTACATTTTGATCGTTCCCTGCAAGACCAGTAGTAGTTTCCGATGCACATCTGGAGGCATTCTGTAATCTGTGGACCTTCAAAGTGTTGATGAAACACAGAAATTGCATCGGGATTGAATACAACAGTCATCATTCGCATTTTCCTCCATGGGAGTATTGTCTCAAACTGTCTACGTTTTGATCGTTCCCTGGAACACCAGTAGTAGTTTCCGATGCACATCTGGAGGCATTCTGTAATCTGTGGACCTTCAAAGTGTTGGTGAAACACAGAAAGTGCATCGGGATTGTACACAACAGGCACCATGCAGGCTTTTCTCCATGGGAGTAATGTCTCAAACAGTTTACGCTTTGATCGTTCCCTTGAAGACCAGTAGTAGTTTCCGATGCACATCTGGAGGCGTTCTGTAATCTGTGGACTATCAGAGTGTTGATGAAACACAGAAATTGCATCGGGATTGAACACAACAGTCACCATGCGCAATTTCCTCCATGGGAGTAATGTCTCAAACAGTCTACGCTTTGATCGTTCCCTGGAAGTCAATGTAATAGTTTCCGATGCACATCTGGAAGCATTCTGTAATCTGTGGACTATCAGAGTATTGATGAAACACCGAAATTGCATCGGGATTGTAAACAACAATCACCATGTAAACTTTCCTAAATGGGAGTAATGTCTCAAACAGTCTTCGCTTTAGTCGTTCCCTGGAAGACCAGTAGTGGTTTCCGATGTACATCTGGGGGCATTCTGTAAGCTGTGGAACTTCAAAGTGTTGATAAAACACAGAAGATGCATGGGTATTAAATACAACATTCACTATGCGCACTTTCCTCCATGAGAGTCATGTCTCAAACAGTCTACGATTTGATCGTTCCCTGGAAGACCAGTAGTAGTTTCCGATGCACATCTGGAGGCATTCTGTAATCTGTGTACCTTCAAAGTGTTGATATAACACAGAAATTGCATCGGGATTGAATACAGCAGTCACCATGCGCACTATCCTCCATGTGAGTAATGTCTCGAACAGTCTACGCTTTGATCGTTCCCTGGAAGACCAGTAGTAGTTTCCGATGCACATCTGGAGGCATTCTGTAATCTGTGGACTATATGAGACTTGATGAAACACAGAAATTGCATCGGGATTGAATACAACAGTCACCATGCGCACTTTCCTCCATTGGTGTAATGTCTCAAACAGTTTACGCTTTGATCGTTCCCTGGAAGACCTGTAGTAGTTTCCGATGCACATCAGGAGGCATTTTGTAAGCTGTGGACTATCAGAGTGTTGATGAAACCCAGAAATTGCATCGGGATTGAATACAATAGTCACCATGTGCACTTTTCTCCATGGGAGTAATGTCTCAAACAGTTTACGCTTTGATCGTTCCCTGGAAGACCAGTAGTAGTTTCCGATGCACATCTGGGGTATTCTATAATGTGTGGACTATCAGAGTGTTGATGAATCACATAAATTGCATCAGGATTGAATACAACAGTGACCATGAGCACTTTCTTCCATGGGAGTAATGTGTCAAACAGTCTACGGTTTGATCGTTCCCTGCAAGGAAAGTAGTAGTTTCCGATGCACATCTGGAGGCATTCTGTAATCTGTGGACCTTCAAAGTGTTGATGAAACACAGAAATTGCATCGGGATTGAATACAACAGTCACCATACGCACTTTTCTCCATGGGAGTAATGTCGCAAACAGTCTACGCTATGATCTTTCCCTGGAAGACCAGTAGTAGTTTCCGATGCACATCTGGAGGCATTCTGTAATCTGTGGACTATCAGAGTGTTGATAAAACACAGAAATTGCATCGGGATTGAATACAACAGTCACCATGCGCACATTCTCCATGGGAGTAATGTCTCAAACAGTGTACGCTTTGATCGTTCCCTGGAAGACCAGTAGTAGTTTCTGATGCACATCTTGAGGCATTCTGTAAACTGTGGACCTTCAAAGTGTTGACGAAACACAGAAATTGCATCGGGATTGTACACACCATTCACCATGTGAACTTTCCTCCATGGAAGTAATATCTCAAACAGTCTACGTTTTAATCGATCCCTGGAAGACCAGTAGTAGTTTCCGATGCACATCTGGAGGCATCCTATAATCTGTGGACTATCTGAGTGTTGATGAAACACAGAAATTGCATCGGGATTGAATACAACAGTCACCATGCGCACTTTCCTCCATGGGAGTAATGTCTCAAACAGTCTACGTTTTGATCGTTCCCTGGATGACTAGTAGTAGTTTCCGATGCACATCTGGAGGCATTCTGTAATCTGTGGATCTTCAAAGTGTTGATGAAACACAGAAATTGAATCGGTATGGAATACAACAATCACCATGCGCACTTTCCTCCATGGGAGTAATGTCTCAAACTGTCTACGTTTTGATTGTGCCCTGGAAAAGCAGTAGTAGTTTCCGATGCACATCTGGAGGCATTCTGTAGTCTGTGGACCTTCAAAGTGTTGATGAAACACATATATTGCATCGGGATTGAATACAACAGCCACCTTGCGCACGTTCCTGCATGTGAGTAATGTCTCAAACAGTCTACGGTTTGATCGTTCCCTGGAAGACCAGTAGTAGTTTCCGATGCACATCTGGAGGCATTCTGTAATCTGTGGACTATATGAGCCTTGATGAAACACAGAAATTGCATCGGGATTGAATACAACAGTCACCATGCGCACTTTCCTCCATTGGTGTAATGTCTCAAACAGTTTACGCTTTGATCGTTACCTGGAAGACCTGTAATAGTTTCCGATGCACATCTGGGGCATTCTATAATGTGTGGACTATAAGAGTGTTGATGAAACACAGAAATTGCATCAGGATTGAATACAACAGTGACCATGCGCACTTTCCTCCATGGGAGTAATGTCTCAAACAGTCTACGGTTTGATCGTTCCCTGCAAGGAAAGTAGTAGTTTCCGATGCACATCTGGAGTCATTCTGTAATCTGTGGACCTTCAAAGTGTTGATGAAACCCAGAATTTGCATCGGGATTGAATACAATATTCACCATGTGCGCTTTTCTCCATGGGAGTAATGTCTCAAACAGTTTACGCTTTGATCGTCCCCTGGAACACCAGTAGTAGTTTCCGATGCACATCTGGAGGCATTCTGTAATCTGTGAACCTTCAAAGTGTTGATGAAACACAGAAAGTGCATCGGGATTGTATACAACAGGGACCATGCAGGCTTTTCTCAATGGGAGTAATGTCTCAAACAGTTTACGCTTTCATCGTTCCCTTGAAGTCCAGTAGTAGTTTCCGATGCACATCTGGAGGCGTTCTGTAATCTGTGGACTATCAGAGTGTTGATGAAACACAGAAATTGCATCGGGATTGAATACAACAGTCACCATGAGCAATTTCCTCCATGGGAGTAATGTCTCAAACAGTCCACGCTTTGATCGTTCCCTGGAAGTCAATGTAATAGTTTCCGATGCACATCTGGAGGCATTCTGTAACCTGTCGACCTTCAAAGTCTCGATGAAACACAGAAATTGCATCGGGATCGAATACAACAGCAACCTTGCGCACTATCCTCCATGTGAGTAATGTCTCAAACAGTCTACGCTTATATCGTTCCCTGGAAGACCAGTAGTAGTTTCCGATGCACATCTGGAGGCATTCTGTAATCTGTGGACCTTCAAAGTGTTGATGAAACACAGAAATTGCATCGCGATTGAATACAACAGTCACCATGCGCACTTTCCTCCATGGGAGTAATGTCTCAAACAGTCTACGATTTGATCGTTCCCTGCAAGACCAGTAGTAGTTTCCGATGCACATGTGGAGGCATTCTGTAATCTATGGACCTTCAAAGTGTTGTTGAAAGACTGAAATTGCCTCGGGATTGAATTCAACAGTCATCATTCGCATTTCCCTCCATGGGAGTAATGTCTCAAACAGTTTACGATTTGATCGTTCCCTGGAAGACCAGTAGTAGTTTCCGATGCACATCTGGGGGCATTCTATAATGTGTGGACTATCAGAGTGTTGATGAAACACAGAAATTGCATCATGATTGAATACAACAGTCACCATGCGCACTTTCCTCAATGGGAGTAATGTCTCAAACGGTCTACGGTTTGATCGTTCCCTGCAAGACCAGTAGTAGTTTCCGATGCACATCTGGAGGCATTCTGTAATCTGTGGACCTTCAAAGTTTTGTTGAAACACTGAAATTGCCTCGGGATTGAATACAACAGTCATCATTCGCATTTTCCTCCATGGGAGTAATGTCTCAAACTGTCTACGTTTTGATCGTTCCCTGGAACACCAGTAGTAGTTTCCGATGCACATCTGGATGCATTGTGTAATCTGTGGACAATCTGAGTGTTAATGAAACATAGAAATTGCGTCGGGATTGAATACAACAGTCACCATGCGCACTTTAATCCATGGGAGTAATGTCTCAAACAGTTTACGCTTTGATCGTTCCCTTGAAGACCAGTAGTAGTTTCCGATGCACATCTGGAGGCATTCTGTAATCAGTGGACCTTCAGAGTGTTGATGAAACACAGAAGCTGCATCGGGATTGAATACAACAGTCACCATGAGCACTTTCCTCCGTGGGAGTAATGTCTCAAACAGTCTACGTTTTGATCGTTCCCTGGAAGACTAGTAGTAGTTTCCGATGCACATCTGGAGGCATTCTGTAATCTGTGGATCTTCAAAGTGTTGATGAAACACAGAAATTGAATCGGTATGGAATACAACAATCACCATGCGCACTTTCCTCCATGGGAGTAATGTCTCAAACTGTCTACGTTTTGATCGTGCCCTGGAAAAGCAGTAGTAGTTTCCGATGCACATCTGGAGGCATTCTGTAGTCTGTGGACCTTCAAAGTGTTGATGAAACACAGAAATTGCATCGGGATTGAATACAACAGCCACCTTGCGCACTTTCCTGCATGTGAGTAATGTCTCAAACAGTCTACGCTTTGATCGTTCCCTGGAAGACCAGTAGTAGTTTCCGATGCACATCTGGCGGCATTCTGTAATCTGTGGACCTTCAAAGTGTTGATGAAACACAGAAATTGAATCGAGATTGAATACAACAGTCACCATGCGCACTTTCCTCCATGGGTGTAATGTCTCAAACAGTCTACGCTTTGATCGTTCCCTGGAAGACCTGTAGTAGTATCCGATGCACATCAGGAGGCATTTTGTAATCTGTGGACTATCAGAGTGTTGATGAAACCCAGAAATGGCATCGGGATTGAATATAACAGTCACCATGTGCACCTTTCTCCATGGGAGTAATGTCTCAAACAGTTTACGATTTGATCTTTCCCTGGAAGACCAGTAGTAGTTTCCGATGCACATCTGGGGGCATTCTATAATGTGTGGACTATCAGAGTGTTGATGAAACACAGAAATTGTATCAGGATTTAATACAACAGTGACCATGCGCACTTTCCTCCATGGGAGTAATGTATCAAACAGTCTACATTTTGATCGTTCCCTGCAAGACCAGTAGTAGTTTCCGATGCACATCTGGAGGCATTCTGTATTCTGTGGACCTTCAAAGTGTTGATGAAACACAGAAATTGCATCGGGATTGAATACAACAGTCATCATTCGCATTTTCCTCCATGGGAGTATTGTCTCAAACTGTCTACGTTTTGATCGTTCCCTGGAACACCAGTAGTAGTTTCCGATGCACATCTGGAGGCATTCTGTAATCTGTGGACCTTCAAAGTGTTGGTGAAACACAGAAAGTGCATCGGGATTGTACACAACAGGCACCATGCAGGCTTTTCTCCATGGGAGTAATGTCTCAAACAGTTTACGCTTTGATCGTTCCCTTGAAGACCAGTAGTAGTTTCCGATGCACATCTGGAGGCGTTCTGTAATCTGTGGACTATCAGAGTGTTGATGAAACACAGAAATTGCATCGGGATTGAACACAACAGTCACCATGCGCAATTTCCTCCATGTGAGTAATGTCTCGAACAGTCTACGCTTTGATCGTTCCCTGGAAGACCAGTAGTAGTTTCCGATGTACATCTGGAGGCATTCTGTAATCTGTGGACTATATGAGCCTTGATGAAACACAGAAATTGCATCGGGATTGAATACAACAGTCACCATGCGCACTTTCCTCCATTGGTGTAATGTCTCAAACAGTTTACGCTTTGATCGTTCCCTGGAAGACCTGTAGTAGTTTCCGATGCACATCAGGAGGCATTTTGTAAGCTGTGGACTATCAGAGTGTTGATGAAACCCAGAAATTGCATCGGGATTGAATACAATAGTCACCATGTGCACTTTTCTCCATGGGAGTAATGTCTCAAACAGTTTACGCTTTGATCGTTCCCTGGAAGACCAGTAGTAGTTTCCGATGCACATCTGGGGAATTCTATAATGTGTGGACTATCAGAGTGTTGATGAATCACATAAATTGCATCAGGATTGAATACAACAGTGACCATGAGCACTTTCTTCCATGGGAGTAATGTGTCAAACAGTCTACGGTTTGATCGTTCCCTGCAAGGAAAGTAGTAGTTTCCGATGCACATCTGGAGGCATTCTGTAATCTGTGGACCTTCAAAGTGTTGATGAAACACAGAAATTGCATCGGGATTGAATACAACAGTCACCATACGCACTTTTCTCCATGGGAGTAATGTCGCAAACAGTCTACGCTATGATCTTTCCCTGGAAGACCAGTAGTAGTATCCGATGCACATCTGGAGGCATTCTGTAATCTGTGGACTATCAGAGTGTTGATAAAACACAGAAATTGCATCGGGATTGAATACAACAGTCACCATGCGCACATTCTCCATGGGAGTAATGTCTCAAACAGTGTACGCTTTGATCGTTCCCTGGAAGACCAGTAGTAGTTTCTGATGCACATCTTGAGGCATTCTGTAAACTGTGGACCTTCAAAGTGTTGACGAAACACAGAAATTGCATCGGGATTGTACACACCATTCACCATGTGAACTTTCCTCCATGGAAGTAATATCTCAAACAGTCTACGTTTTAATCGATCCCTGGAAGACCAGTAGTAGTTTCCGATGCACATCTGGAGGCATCCTATAATCTGTGGACTATCTGAGTGTTGATGAAACACAGAAATTGCATCGGGATTGAATACAACAGTCACCATGCGCACTTTCCTCCATGGGAGTAATGTCTCAAACAGTCTACGTTTTGATCGTTCCCTGGAAGACTAGTAGTAGTTTCCGATGCACATCTGGAGGCATTCTGTAATCTGTGGATCTTCAAAGTGTTGATGAAACACAGAAATTGAATCGGTATGGAATACAACAATCACCATGCGCACTTTCCTCCATGGGAGTAATGTCTCAAACTGTCTACGTTTTGATTGTGCCCTGGAAAAGCAGTAGTAGTTTCCGATGCACATCTGGAGGCATTCTGTAGTCTGTGGACCTTCAAAGTGTTGATGAAACACATATATTGCATCGGGATTGAATACAACAGCCACCTTGCGCACGTTCCTGCATGTGAGTAATGTCTCAAACAGTCTACGGTTTGATCGTTCCCTGGAAGACCTGTAGTAGTTTCCGATGCACATCAGGAGGCATTTTGTAATCTGTGGACTATCAGAGTGTTGATGAAAAACAGAAATTGCATCGGGATTGAATACAACAGTCACCATGTGCACTTTTCTCCATGGGAGTAATGTCTCAAACTTTTTACGCTTTGATCGTTCCCTGGAAGACCAGTCGTAGTTTCCAATGCACATCTGGGGGCATTCTATAATGGGTGGACTATCAGAGTGTTAATGAAACACAGAAATTGCATCAGGATTGAATACAACAGTGACCATGCGCACTTTCCTCCATTTGAGTATTGTCTCAAACAGTCTACGGTTTGATCGTTCCCTGCAAGACCAGTAGTAGTTTCCGATGCACAACTGGAGGCATTATGTAATCTGTGGACCATCAAAGTGTTGATGAAACACAGAAATTGCCTCGGGATTGAATACAACAGTCATCATTCGCATTTTCCTCCATGAGAGTAATGTCTCAAACTGTCTGCGTTTTGATCGTTCCCTGGAACAACAGTAGTAGTTTCCGATGCACATCTGGAGGCTTTCTGTAACCTGTGGATCTTCAAAGTGTTGATGAAACACAGAAATTGCATCGGTATGGAATATAACAGTCACCATGCGCACTTTCCTCCATGGGAGTAATGTCTCAAACAGTCTACGCTTTGATCGTTCCCTGGAAGTCAATGTAATAGTTTCCGATGCACATCTGGAGGCATTCTGTAATCTGTGAACTATCTGAGTGTTGATGAAACAAAGAAATTGCATCACGATTGAATACAACAGTTACATGCGCACTTTGCTCCATGGGAGTAATGTCTCAAACAGTCTACGCTTTGATCGTTCCCTGGAAGACCTGTAGTAGTTTCCGATGCACATCTGGAAGCATTTTGTAATCTGTGGACTATCAGAGTCTTGATGAAACACAGAAGTTGCATGGGGATTGAATACAACAATCACCATGTGCACTTTTCTCCATGGGAGTAATGTCTCAAACAGTTTACGCTTTGATGGTTCCCTGGAAGACCAGTTGTAGTTTCCGATTCTCATTTGGATACATTCTGTAATCTGTGGACTATCAAAGTGTTGATTAAACACAGATATTGCATCGGGATTGAATACAACAGTCACCATGCGCAATTTCCTCCATGGGAGTAATGTCTCAAACAGTCTACGCTTTGATCGTTCCCTGGAAGTCAATGTAATAGTTTCCGATGCACATCTGGAGGCATTCTGTAATCTGTGGACCTTCAGAGTTTTGATGAAACACAGAAACTGCATCGTGATTGAATACAACAGCCACCATGAGCACTTTCCTCCATAGGAGTAATGTCTCAAGCAGTCTACGCTTTGATCGTTCCCTGGAAGACCAGTAGTAGTTTCCGGTGCACATCTGGAGGCATTCTGTAATCTGTGGACCTTCAAAGTGTTGATGAAACCCAGAAATTGAATCGGGATTGAATACAACAGCCACCTTGCGGACGTTCCTGCATGTGAGTAATGTCTCAAACAGTCTACGCTTTGATCGTTCCCTGGAAGACCAGTAGTAGTTTCCGATGCACATCTGGAGGCATTCTGTAATCTGTGGACCTTCAAAGTGTTGATGAAACACAGAAATTGCATCGAGATTGAATACAACAGTCACCATGCGCACTTTCCTCCATGGGAGTAATGTCTCAAAGCGTCTACGTTTTGATCGTTCCCTGGAAGACCTGTAGTAGTTTCCGATGCACATCAGGAGGCATTTTGTAATCTGTGGACTATCAGAGTGTTGATGAAACACAAAAATATCATCGGGATTGAATAAAACAGTCACCATGTGCACTTTTCTCCATGGGAGTAATGTCTCAAACAGTTTACGCTTTGATTGTTCCCTGGAAGACCAGTCGTAGTTTCCGATGCACATCTGGGGGCATTCTATAATGTGTGGACTATCAGAGTGTTGATGAAGCACAGAAATTGCATCAGGATTGAATACAACAGTGACCATCCGCACTTTCCTCCATGGGAGTATTGTCTCAAACAGTCTACGGTTTGATCGTTCCCTGCAAGACCAGTAGTAGTTTCCGATGCACAACTGGAGGCATTCTGTAATCTGTGGACCTTCAAAGTGTTGACGAAACACAGAAATTGCCTCGGGATTGAATACAACAGTCATCATTCGCATTTTCCTGCATGGGAGTAATGTCTCAAACTGTCTACGTTTTGATCGTTCCCTGGAACAACAGTAGTAGTTTCTGATGCACATCTGGAGGCATTTTGTAATCTGTGGCCCGTCAAAGTGTTGATGAAACACAGAAAGTGCATCGGGATTGTATACAACAGTCACCATGTGCACATTCCTCCATGGGGGTAATGTCTCAAACAGTTTACGCTTTGATCGTTCCCTTGAAGACCAGTAGTAGTTTCCGATGCACATCTGGAGGCATTCTGTAAACTGGGGACTATCAGAGTGTTGATGAAACACAGAAATTGCATCGGGATTGAATACAACAGTCACCATGACCACTTTCCTCCATGGGAGTAATGTTGCAAACACTCTACGATTTGATCGTTCCCTGGAAGACCAGTGCTAGTTTCCGATGAACATCTGGAAGCATTCTGTAATCTGTGGACTATCTGAGTGTTGATGAAACACAGAAATTGCATCGGGATTGAATACAACAGTCTCCATGCCTACTTTCCTCCATGGGAGTAATGTCACAAACAGTTTACGCTTTTATCGTTCCCTGGAAGACCAGTAATAGTTTCCGATGCACATCTGGAGGCATTATGTAATCTGTGGACTATCAGAGTCTTGATGAAACACAGAAATTGCATCGGGATTGAATACAACAGTCACCATGCGCACTTTCCTCCATTGGTGTAATGTCTCAAACAGTTTACGCTTTGATCTTTCCCTGGAAGACCAGTAGTAGTTTCCGATGCACATCTGGAGGCATTCTGTAATCTGTGGACTATCAGGGTGTTGATGAAACACAGATATTGCATTGGGATTGAATACAACAGTCACCATGCGCACTTTCCTCCATGGTTGTAATGTCTCAAACAGTTTACGGTTTGATCGTTCCCTGGAAGACCAGTAGTAGTTTCCGATGCACATCTGGAGGCATTCTGTAATCTGTGGACTATCAGAGTCTTGATGAAACACAGAAATTGCATCGGGATTGAATACAACAGTCACCATGCGCACTTTCCTCCATTGGTGTAATGTCTCAAACAGTTTACGCTTTGATCGTTCCCTGGAAGACCAGTAGTAGTTTCCGATGCACATCTGGAGGCATTCTGTAATCTGTGGACTATCAGGGTGTTGATGATACACAGAAATTGCCTCGGGATTGAATACAACAGTCATCATTCGCATTTTCCTCCATGGGAGTAATGTCTCAAACTGTCTACGTTTTGATCGTTCCCTGGAACACCAGTAGTAGTTTCCGATGCACATCTGGAGGCATTCTGTAATCTGTGGACCTTCAAAGTGTTGATGAAACACAGAAATTGAATCGGGATTGAATACAACAGCCACCTTGCGGACGTTCCTGCATGTGAGTAATGTCTCAAACAGTCTACGCTTTGATCGTTCCCTGGAAGTCAATGTAATAGTTTCCGATGCACATCTGGAGGCATTCTGTAATCTGTGGACCTTCAGAGTTTTGATGAAACACAGAAACTGCATCGTGATTGAATACAACAGCCACCATGAGCACTTTCCTCCATAGGAGTAATGTCTCAAGCAGTCTACGCTTTGATCGTTCCCTGGAAGACCAGTAGTAGTTTCCGGTGCACATCTGGAGGCATTCTGTAATCTGTGGACCTTCAAAGTGTTGATGAAACCCAGAAATTGAATCGGGATTGAATACAACAGCCACCTTGCGGACGTTCCTGCATGTGAGTAATGTCTCAAACAGTCTACGCTTTGATCGTTCCCTGGAAGACCAGTAGTAGTTTCCGATGCACATCTGGAGGCATTCTGTAATCTGTGGACCTTCAAAGTGTTGATGAAACACAGAAATTGCATCGAGATTGAATACAACAGTCACCATGCGCACTTTCCTCCATGGGAGTAATGTCTCAAAGCGTCTACGTTTTGATCGTTCCCTGGAAGACCTGTAGTAGTTTCCGATGCACATCAGGAGGCATTTTGTAATCTGTGGACTATCAGAGTGTTGATGAAACACAGAAATTGCATCGGGATTGAATAAAACAGTCACCATGTGCACTTTTCTCCATGGGAGTAATGTCTCAAACAGTTTACGCTTTGATCGTTCCCTGGAAGACCAGTCGTAGTTTCCGATGCACATCTGGGGGCATTCTATAATGCGTGGACTATCAGAGTGTTGATGAAGCACAGAAATTGCATCAGGATTGAATACAACAGTGACCATCCGCACTTTCCTCCATGGGAGTATTGTCTCAAACAGTCTACGGTATGATCGTTCCCTGCAAGACCAGTAGTAGTTTCCGATGCACAACTGGAGGCATTCTGTAATCTGTGGACCTTCAAAGTGTTGACGAAACACAGAAATTGCCTCGGGATTGAATACAACAGTCATCATTCGCATTTTCCTCCATGGGAGTAATGTCTCAAACTGTCTACGTTTTGATCGTTCCCTGGAACAACAGTAGTAGTTTCTGATGCACATCTGGAGGCATTTTGTAATCTGTGGCCCGTCAAAGTGTTGATGAAACACAGAAAGTGCATCGGGATTGTATACAACAGTCACCATGTGCACATTCCTCCATGGGGGTAATGTCTCAAACAGTTTACGCTTTGATCGTTCCCTTGAAGACCAGTAGTAGTTTCCGATGCACATCTGGAGGCATTCTGTAAACTGTGGACTATCAGAGTGTTGATGAAACACAGAAATTGCATCGGGATTGAATACAACAGTCACCATGACCACTTTCCTCCATGGGAGTAATGTTGCAAACACTCTACGATTTGATCGTTCCCTGGAAGACCAGGCCTAGTTTCCGATGAACATCTGGAAGCATTCTGTAATCTGTGGACTATCTGAGTGTTGATGAAACACAGAAATTGCATCGGGATTGAATACAACAGTCTCCATGCCTACTTTCCTCCATGGGAGTAATGTCACAAACAGTTTACGCTTTTATCGTTCCCTGGAAGACCAGTAGTAGTTTCCGATGCACATCTTTGGGCATTCTATAATGTGTGGACTATCAGAGTCTTGATGAAACACAGAAATGGCATCACGATTGAATGCAACAGTCCCCATGCGCACTTTCCTCCATGGGAGCAATGTCTCAAACTGTCTATGTTTTGATCGTTCATTGGAACACCAGTAGTAGTTTCCGATGCACATCTGGAGGCATTCTGTAATCTGTGTACCTTCAAAGTGTTGATGAAACACAGAAATTGCATCGGGATTGAATACAACAGTTACCCTGCGCACTATCCTCCATTGGTGTAATGTCTCAAACAGTTCACGCTATGATCGTTCCCTGGAAGACCAGTAGTAGTTTCCGATGCACATCTGGAGGCATTCTGTAATCTGTGTACCTTCAAAGTGTTGATGAAACATAGAAATTGCATCGGGATTGAAAACAACTGTCACCATGCGCACTATCCTCCATGTGAGTAATGTCTCAAACAGTCTACGCTTTGATATCGTTCCCTGGAAGACCAGTAGTAGTTTCCGATGCACATCTGGAGGCATTATGTAATCTGTGTACTATATGAGTCTTGATGAAACACAGAAATTGCATCGGGATTGAATACAACAGTCACCATGCGCACTGTCCTCAATTGGTGTAATGTCTCAAACAGTTTACGCTTTGATCGTTCCCTGGAAGACCAGTAGTGGTTTCCGATGCACATCTGGAGGCATTCTGTAATCTGTGTACCTTCAAAGTGTTGATGAAACACAGAAATTGCATCGGGATTGATTACAACAGTCACCATGCGCACTATCCTCCATGTGAGTAATGTCTCAAACAGTCTACGCTTTGATCGTTCCCTGGAAGACCAGTAATAGTTTCCGATGCACATCTGGAGGCATTCTGTAATCTGTGGACTATCAGAGTCTTGATGAAACACAGAAATTGCATCGGGATTGAATACAACAGTCACCATGCGCACTTTCCTCCATTGGTGTAATGTCTCAAACAGTTTACGCTTTGATCGTTCCCTGGAAGACCAGTAGTAGTTTCCGATGCACATCTGGAGGCATTCTGTAATCTGTGGACTATCAGGGTGTTGATGAAACACAGATATTGCATTGGGATTGAATACAACAGTCACCATGCGCACTTTCCTCCATGGTTGTAATGTCTCAAACAGTTTACGGTTTGATCGTTCCCTGGAAGACCAGTAGTAGTTTCCGATGCACATCTGGAGGCATTCTGTAATCTGTGGACTATCAGAGTCTTGATGAAACACAGAAATTGCATCGGGATTCAATACAACAGTCACCATGCGCACTTTCCTCCATTGGTGTAATGTCTCAAACAGTTTACGATTTGATCGTTCCCTGGAAGACCAGTAGTAGTTTCCGATGCACATCTGGAGGCATTCTGTAATCTGTGGACTATCAGGGTGTTGATGAAACACAGAAATTGCCTCGGGATTGAATACAATAGTCATCATTCGCATTTTCCTCCATGGGAGTAATGTCTCAAACTGTCTACGTTTTGATCGTTCCCTGGAACACCAGTAGTAGTTTCCGATGCACATCTGGAGGCATTCTGTAATCTGTGGACCTTCAAAGTGTTGATGAAACACAGAAATTGCATCGGGATTGAATACAACAGTCACCATGCGCACTTTCCTCCATGGGAGGAATGTCTAAAACAGTCTACGCTTTGATGGTTCCCTGGAAGACCAGTAGTAGTTTCCGATTCTCATCTGGAGGCATTCCTTAATCTGTGGACTATCAAAGTGTTGATTAAACACAGAAATTGCATCGGGATTGAATAAAACAGTCACCATGTGCACTTTTCTCCATGGGAGTAATGTCTCAAACAGTTTACGCTTTGATCGTTCCCTGGAAGACCAGTCGTAGTTTCCGATGCACATCTGGGGGCATTCTATAATGTGTGGACTATCAGAGTGTTGATGAAGCACAGAAATTGCATCAGGATTGAATACAACAGTGACCATCCGCACTTTCCTCCATGGGAGTATTGTCTCAAACAGTCTACGGTTTGATCGTTCCCTGCAAGACCAGTAGTAGTTTCCGATGCACATCTGGAAGCATTCTGTAATCTGTGGACTATCTGAGTGTTGACGAAACACAGAAATTGCATCGGGATTGAATACAACAGTCTCCATGCCTACTTTCCTCCATGGGAGTAATGTCACAAACAGTTTACGCTTTTATCGTTCCCTGGAAGACCAGTAGTAGTTTCCGATGCACATCTTTGGGCATTCTATAATGTGTGGACTATCAGAGTCTTGATGAAACACAGAAATGGCATCACGATTGAATGCAACAGTCCCCATGCGCACTTTCCTCCATGGGAGCAATGTCTCAAACTGTCTTTGTTTTGATCGTTCATTGGAACACCAGTAGTAGTTTCCGATGCACATCTGGAGGCATTCTGTAATCTGTGTACCTTCAAAGTGTTGATGAAACACAGAAATTGCATCGGGATTGAATACAACAGTTACCATGCGCACTATCCTCCATTGGTGTAATGTCTCAAACAGTTCACGCTCTGATCGTTCCCTGGAAGACCAGTAGTAGTTTCCGATGCACATCTGGAGGCATTCTGTAATCTGTGTACCTTCAAAGTGTTGATGAAACATAGAAATTGCATTGGGATTGAAAACAACTGTCACCATGCGCACTATCCTCCATGTGAGTAATGTCTCAAACAGTCTACGCTTTGATATCGTTCCCTGGAAGACCAGTAGTAGTTTCCGATGCACATCTGGAGGCATTCTGTAATCTGTGTACTATATGAGTCTTGATGAAACACAGAAATTGCATCGGGATTGAATACAACAGTCACCATGCGCACTTTCCTCAATTGGTGTAATGTCTCAAACAGTTTACGCTTTGATCGTTCCCTGGAAGACCAGTAGTGGTTTCCGATGCACATCTGGAGGCATTCTGTAATCTGTGTACCTTCAAAGTGTTGATGAAACACAGAAATTGCATCAGGATTGATTACAACAGTCACCATGCGCACTATCCTCCATGTGAGTAATGTCTCAAACAGTCTACGCTTTGATCGTTCCCTGGAAGACCAGTAAAAGTTTCCGATGCACATCTGGAGGCATTCTGTAATCTGTGGACTATCAGAGTGTTGATGAAACACAGAAATTGCATCGGGATTGAATACAACAGTCACCATGCGCACTTTCCTCCATTGGTGTAATGTCTCAAACAGTTTACGCTTTGATCGTTCCCTGGAAGACCAGTAGTAGTTTCCGATGCACATCTGGAGGCATTCTGTAATCTGTGGACCTTCAAAGTGTTGATGAAACACAGAAATTGCCTCGGGATTGAATACAACAGTCATCATTCGCATTTTCCTCCATGAGAGTAATGTCTCAAACTGTCTACGTTTTGATCGTTCCCTGGAACAACAGTAGTAGTTTCCGATGCACATCTGGAGGCTTTCTGTAATCTGTGGATCTTCAAAGTGTTGATGAAACACAGAAATTGCATCGGTATGGAATACAACAGTCACCATGCGCACTTTCCTCCGTGGGAGTAATGTTTCAAACCGTCTATGCTTTGATCGTTCCCTGGAAGACCAGTAGTAGTTTCCGATGCACATCTGGAGGCATTCTGTAAATTGTGTACTTTCAAAGTGTTGATGAAACACAGAAATTGCATCGGGATTGAATACAACGGTCACCATGCGCACTATCCTCCATTGTTGTAATGTCTCAAACAGTTTACGCTCTGATCGTTCCCTGGAAGACCAGTAGTAGTTTCCGATGCACATCTGGAGGCATTCTGTAATCTTTGTACCTTCAAAGTGTTGATGAAACACAGAAATTGCATCGGGATTGAAAACAACTGTCACCATGCGCACTATCCTCCATGTGAGTAATGTCTCAAACAGTCTACGCTTTGATCGTTCCCTGGAAGACCAGTAGTAGTTTCCGATGCACATCTGGAGGCATTCTGTAATCTGTGGACCTGCAGAGTGTTGATGAAACACAGAAATTGCATCTTGATTGAAAACAACTGTCACCATGCGCACTATCCACCATGTGAGTAATGTCTCAAACAGTCTACGCTTTGATCGTTCCCTGGAAGACCAGTAGTAGTTTCCGATGCACATCTGGAGGCATTCTGTAATCTGTGGACCTGCAGAGTCTTGATGAAACACAGAAATTGCATCGGGATTGAATACAACTGTCACCATGCGCACTTTCCTCCATTGGTGTAATGTCTCAAACAGTTTACGCTTTGATCGTTCCCTGGAAGACCAGTATTAGTTTCCGATGCACATCTGGAGGCATTCTGTAATCTGTGGACTATCAGGGTGTTGATGAAACACAGATATTGCATTGGGATTAAATACAACAGTCACCATGCGCACTTTCCTCCATTGTTGTAATGTCTCAAACAGTTTACGCTTTGATCGTTCCCTGGAAGACCAGTAGTAGTTTCCGATGCACATCTGGAGGCATTCTGTGATCTGTGGACTATCAGAGTCTTGATGAAACACAGAAATTGCATCGGGATTGAATACAACAGTCACCATGCGCACTTTCCTCCATTGGTGTAATGTCTCAAACAGTTTACGCTTTGAGCGTTCCCTGGAAGACCAGTAGTAGTTTCCGATGCACATCTGGAGGCATTCTGTAATCTGTGGACTATCAGGGTGTTGATGAAACACAGAAATTGCATCGGGATTGAATACAACAGTCATCATTCGCATTTTCCTCCATGGGAGTAATGTCTCAAACTGTCTACGTTTTGATCGTTCCCTGGAACACCAGTAGTAGTTTCCGATGCACATCTGGAGGCATTCTGTAATCTGTGGACCTTCAGAGTTTTGATGAAACACAGAAACTGCATCGGGATTGAATACAACAGCCACCATGAGCAGTTTCCTCCATAGGAGTAATGTCTAAAGCAGTCTACGCTTTGATCGTTCCCTGGAAGACCAGTAGTAGTTTCCGGTGCACATCTGGAGGCATTCTGTAATCTGTGGACCTTCAAAGTGGTGATGAAACACAGAAATTGCATCGGGATTGAATACAAAAGCCACCTTGCGGACGTTCCTGCATGTGAGTAATGTCTCAAACAGTCTACGCTTTGATCGTTCCCTGGAATACCAGTAGTAGTTTCCGAAGCACATCTAGAGGCATTCTGTAATCTGTGGACCATCAAAGTGTTGACGAAACACAGAAATTGCATCGAGATTGAATACAACTGTCGCCATGCGCACTTTCCTCCATGGGAGTAATGTCCCAAACAGTCTACGGTTTGATCGTTCCCTGGAAGATCTGTAGTAGCTTCCGATGCACATCAGGAGGCATTTTGTAATCTGTGGACTATCAGAGTGTTGATGAAAAACAGAAATTGCATCGGGATTGAATACGACAGTCACCATGTGCACTTTTCTCCATGGGAGTAATGTCTCAAACAGTTTACGCTTTGATCGTTCCCTGGAAGACCAGTCGTAGTTTCCGATGCACATCTGGGGGCATTCTATAATGGGTGGACTATCAGAGTGTTAATGAAACACAGAAATTGCATCAGGATTGAATACAACAGTGACCATGCGCACTTTCCTCCATTTGAGTATTGTCTCAAACAGTCTACGGTTTGATCGTTCCCTGCAAGACCAGCAGTAGTTTCCGATGCACAACTGGAGGCATTCTGTAATCTGTGGACCTTCAAAGTGTTGATGAAACACAGAAATTGCCTCGGGATTGAATACAACAGTCATCATTCGCATTTTCCTCCATGAGAGTAATGTCTCAAACTGTCTACGTTTTGATCGTTCCCTGGAACAACAGTAGTAGTTTCCGATGCACATCTGGAGGCTTTCTGTAATCTGTGGATCTTCAAAGTGTTGATGAAACACAGAAATTGCATCGGTATGGAATACAACAGTCACCATGCGCACTTTCCTCCATGGGAGTGTTGTCTCAAACAGTCTACGCTTTGATCGTTCCCTGGAAGTCAATGTAATAGTTTCCGATGCACATCTGGAGGCATTCTGTAATTTGTGAACCATCTGAGTGTTGATGAAACAAAGAAATTGCATCACGATTGAATACAACAGTCACCATGCGCACTTTCCTCCATGGGAGTAATGTCTCAAAGAGTCTACGCTTTGATCGTTCCCTGGAAGACCTGTAGTAGTTTCAGATGCACATCTGGAAGCATTTTGTAATCTGTGGACTATCAGAGTCTTGATGAAACACAGAAATTGCATGGGGATTGAATACAACAATCACCATGTGCACTTTTCTCCATGGGAGTAATGTCACAAACAGTTGACGCTTTGATCGTTCCCTGGAAGACCAGTAGTAGTTTCCGATGCACATCTTTGGGCATTCTATAATGTGTGGACTATCAGAGTCTTGATGAAACACAGAAATGGCATCAGGATTGAATGCAACGGTCCCCATGCGCACTTTCCTCCATGGGAGTAATGTCTCAAAATGTCTATGTTTTGATCGTTCATTGGAACAACAGTAGTAGTTTCCGATGCACATCTGGAGGCATTCTGTAATCTGTGGACCTTCAAAGTGTTGATGAAACACAGAAATTGCATCGGGATTGAATACAACATTCTCCATGCCTACTTTCTTCCATGGGAGTAATGTCGCAAACAGTCTACGCTTTGATCATTCCCTGGAAGAACAGTAGTAGTTTCCGATGCACATCTGGAGGCATTCTGTAATCTGTGGACCTTCAAAGTGTTGATGAAACACAGATATTGCATCGGGATGGAATACAACAGTCACCATGCGCACTTTCCTCCGTGGGAGTAATGTTTCAAACTGTCTACGCTTTGATCGTTCCCTGGAAGACCAGTAGTAGTTTCCGATGCACATCTGGAGGCATTCTGTAAATTGTGTACTTTCAAAGTGTTGATGAAACACAGAAATTGCATCGGGATTGAATACAACGGTCACCATGCGCACTATCCTCCATTGTTGTAATGTCTCAAACAGTTTACGCTCTGATCGCTCCCTGCAAGACCAGTAGTAGTTTCCCATGCACATCTGGAGGCATTCTGTAATCTGTGTACCTTCAAAGTGTTGATGAAACACAGAAATTGCATCGGGATTGAATACAACTGTCACCATGCGCACTATCCTCCATGTGAGTAATGTCTCATACAGTCTACGCTTTGATCGTTCCCTGGAAGACCAGTAGTAGTTTCCGATGCACATCTGGAGGCATTCTGTAATCTGTGGACTATATGAGTCTTGATGAAACACAGAAATTGCATCGGGTTAGAATACAACAGTCACCATGCGCACTTTCCTCCATGGGGTAATGTCTCAGACAGTTTACGCTTTAGTCGTTCCCAGGAAGGCCAGTAGTAGTTTCCGATGCACATCTGGAGGCATTCTGTAATCTGTGTACCTTCAAAGTGTTGATGAGACACAGAAATTGCATCGGGATTGAATACAACTGTCACCATGTGCACTTTTCTCCATGGGAGTAATGTCTCAAACAGTCTACGTTTTGATCGTTCCCTGGAAGACCAGTAGTAGTTTCCGATGCACATCTGGACGCATTCTGTAATCGGTGGACTATCAGGGTGTTGATGAAACACAGAAATTGCATCGGGATTGAATACAACAGTCACCATGCGCACTTTCCTGCATAGGAGTAATGTCTCAAACAGTCTACGCTTTGATCGTTCCCTGGAAGACCAGTAGTAGTTTCCGATGCACATCTTCTGACATTCCGTAATGTGTGGACTATCAGAGTGTTGATGAAACACAGAAATTGCATCGGGATTGAATACAACAGTCACCATGCGCACTTTCCTCCATGGGAGTAATGTCTCAAACTGTCTACGCTTTGATCGTTCATTGCAAGACCAGTAGTAGTTTCCGATGCACATCTGGAGGCATTCTGTAATCTGTGGACCTTCAAAGTGTTGATGAAACACAGAAATTGCATCGGGATGGAATACAACAGTCACCATGCGCACTTTCCTCCATGGGAGTAATGTCTCAATCAGTCTACGCTTTGATCGTTCCCTGGAAGACCTGTAGTAGTTTCCGATGCACATCTGGAGGCATTCTGTAATCTGTGGACTATCAGAGTGTTGATGAAACACAGAAATTGCATCGGGATTGAATACAACTGTCACCATGCGCACTATCCTCCATGTGAGTAATGTCTCAAACAATCTACGCTTTGATCGTTCCCTGGAAGACCAGTAGTAGTTTCCGATGCACATCTGGAGGCATTCTGTAATCTGTGGACTATATGATTCTTGATGAAACACAGAAATTGCATCGGGATTGAATACAACAGTCACCATGCGCACTTTCCTCCATGGGGTAATGTCTCAAACAGTTTACGCTTTGATCGTTCCCAGGATGGCCAGTAGTAGTTTCCGATGCACATCTGGAGGCATTCTGTAATCTGTGTACCTTCAAAGTGTTGATGAAACACAGAAATTGCATCGGGATTGAATACAACTGTCACCATGTGCACTTTTCTCCATGGGAGTAATGTCTCAAACAGTCTACGTTTTGATCGTTCCCTGGAAGACTAGTAGTAGTTTCCGATGCACATCTGGACGCATTCTGTAATCGGTGGACTATCAGGGTGTTGATGAAACACAGAAATTGCATCGGGATTGAATTCAACAGTCACCATGCGCACTTTCCTGCATAGGAGTAATGTCTCAAACAGTCTACGCTTTGATCGTTCCCTGGAAGACCAGTAGTAGTTTCCGATGCACATCTTCTGACATTCCGTAATGTGTGGACTATCAGAGTGTTGATGAAACACAGAAATTGCATCGGGATTGAATACAACAGTCACCATGCGCACTTTCCTCCATGGGAGTAATGTCTCAAACAGTCTACGCTTTGATCGTTCATTGCAAGACCAGTAGTAGTTTCCGATGCACATCTGGAGGCATTCTGTAATCTGTGGACCTTCAAAGTGTTGATGAAACACAGAAATTGCATCGGGATGGAATACAACAGTCACCATGCGCACTTTCCTCCATGGGAGTAATGTCTCAATCAGTCTACGCTTTGATCGTTCCCTGGAAGACCTGTAGTAGTTTCCGATGCACATCTGGAGGCATTCTGTAATCTGTGGACTATCAGAGTGTTGATGAAACACAGAAATTTCATCGGGATTGAATACAACAGTCACCATGTACACTTTCCTCCATGGGAGTAATGTCTCAAACAGTTTACGCTTTGATCGTTCATTGGAAGACTAGTAGTAGTTTCCGATGCACATCTGGGGGCATTCTATAATGTGTGGACTATCATAGTGTTGATGAAACACAGAAATTGCATCAGGATTGAATACAACAGTCACCATGCGCACTTTCCTCCATGGGAGTAATGTCTCAAACGGTCTACGGTTTGATCGTTCCCTGCAACACCAGTAGTAGTTTCCGATGCACATCTGGAGGCATTCTGTAATCTGTAAACTATCAGAGTTTTGCTCAAACACAGAAATTGCATCGGGATTGAATACAACAGTCACCATGCTCACTTTCCTCCATGGGAGTAATGTCTCAACATTTTACGCTTTGATCCTTCCCAGGAAGACCAGTATTAGTTTCCGATGCACATATGGGGGCATTCTGTAATGTGTGGACTATCAGAGTGTTGATGAAACACAGAAATTGCATCGGGATTCAATACAACAGACACCATGCGCACTTTCCTCCATGGGAGTAATGTCTCAAACAGTCTACGCTTTGATCGTTCCCTGCTTGACCAGTAGTAGTTTCCGATGCACATCTGGATGCGTTCTGTAATGTGTGGACTTTCAAAGTGTTGATGAAACACAGAAATTGCCTCGGGATTGAATACAACAGTCAACATGCGCACTTTCCTTGATGGGAGTAATGTCTCAAACTGTCTACGCTTTGATCGTCCCCTGGAAGACCAGTAGTAGTTTCCGATGCACATCTGGAGGCATTCTGTAATCTGTGGACTATCAGAGTGTTAATGAAACGCAGAAATTGCATCGGGATTGAATACAACAGTCACCATGAGCACTTTCCTCCAGGGGAGTTATGTCTCAAACAGTTTACGCTTTGATCGTTCCCTGGAAGACCAGTAGTAGTTTCCGATGCACATCTTCTGACATTCCGTAATGTGTGGACTATCAGAGTGTTGATGAAACACAGAAATTGCATCAGGATTGAATACAACAGTCACCATGCGCACTTTCCTCCATGGGAGTTATGTCTCAAACAGTCTACGCTTTGATCGTTCATTGCAAGACCAGTAGTTGTGTCCGATGCACATCTTGAGGCATTCTGTAATCTGTGGACCTTCAAAGTGTTGATGAACCACAGAAATTGTATCGGGATTGAATACAACAGTCACCATGCGCACTTTCCTCCATGGGAGTAATGTCTCTAACAGTCTACGCTTTGATCGTTCATTGCAAGACCAGTAGTTGTGTCCGATGCACATCTTGAGGCATTCTGTAATCTGTGGACCTTCAAAGTGTTGATGAACCACAGAAATTGTATCGGGATTGAATACAACAGTCACCATGCGCACTACCCTCCATGTGAGTAATGTCTCAAACAGTCTACGCTTTGATCGTTCCCTGGAAGACCAGTAGTAGTTTCCGATGCACATCTGGAGGCATCCTGTAATCTGTGGACTATCTGAGTGTTGATGAAACACAGAAATTGCATCGGGATTGAATACAACAGTCACCATGCGCAATTTCCTCCATGGGAGTAATGTCTCAAACAGTCTACGCTTTGATGGTTCCCTGGAAGACCAGTAGTAGTTTCCGATTCTCATCTGGAGGCATTCTGTAATCTGTGGACTATTAGAGTGTTGATGAAACACAGATATTGCATCGGGATTGAATATAACAGTCACCATGCGCAATTTCCTCCGTGGGAGTAATGTCTCAAAGAGTCTACGCTTTGATCGTTCCCTGGAAGTCAATGTAATAGTTTCCGGTGCACATCTGGAGGCAATCTGTAATCTGTGGACCTTCAGAGTGTTGATGAAACACAGAAACTGCATCGGGATTGAATACAACAGTCACCATGAGCACTTTCCCCCATAGGAGTAATGTCTCAAGCAGTCTACGCTTTGGTCGTTCCCTGGAAGACCAGTAGTAGTTTCCGATGCACATCTGGAGGCATTCTGTAATCTGTGGACCTTCAAAGTGTTGATGAAACACAGAAATTGCATCGGGATTGAATACAACAGTCACCTTGCGCACGTTCCTGCATGTGAGTAATGTCTCAAACAGTCTACGCTTTGATCGTTCCCTGGAAGACCAGTAGTAGTTTCCGATGCACATCTGGAGGCATTCTGTACTCTGTGGACTATCAGAGTGTTAATGAATCACAGAAATTGCATCGGGATTGAATACAACAGTAACCATGTGCACTTTCCACCATGGGAGTAATGTCTCAAACAGTTTACGCTTTGATCGTTCCCTGGAAGACCAGTAGTAGTTTCCGATGCACATCTTCTGACATTCCGTAATTTGTGGACTATCAGAGTGTTGATGAAACAGAGAAATTGCATCAGGATTGAATACAACAGTCACCATGCGCACTAACCTCCATGGGAGTAATGTCTCAAACAGTCTACGCTTTGATCGTTCATTGCAAGACCAGTAGTTGTGTCCGATGCACATCTTGAGGCATTCTGTAATCTGTGGACCTTCAAAGTGTTGATGAACCACAGAAATTGTATCGGGATTGAATACAACAGTCACCATGCGCACTATCCTCCATGTGAGTAATGTCTCAAACAGTCTACGCGTTGATCGTTCCCTGGAAGACCAGTACTAGTTTCCGATGCACATCTGGAGGCATCCTGTAATCTGTGGACTATCTGAGTGTTGATGAAACACAGAAATTGCATCGGGATAGAATATAACAGTCACCATGCGCAATTTCCTCCATGGGAGTAATGTCTCAAACAGTCTATGCCTTGATCGTTCCCTGGAAGTCAATGTAATAGTTTCCGATGCACATCTGGAGGCATTCTGTAATCTGTGGACCTTCAGAGTGTTGATGAAACACAGAAATTGCCTCGGGATTGAATACAACAGTCATCATTCGCAATTTCCTCCATGGGAGTAATGTCTCAAACTGTCTACGTTTTGATCGTTCCCTGGAACACCAGTAGAAGATTCCGATGCACATCTGGAGGCATTCTGTATTCTGTGGACCTTCAAAGTGTTGATGAAACACAGAACGTGCATCGGGATTGTATACAACCGGCACCATGCAGGCTTTTCTCCATGGGTGTAATGTCTCAAACAGTTTACGCTTTGATCGTTCCCTTGAAGACCAGTTTCAGTTTCCGATGCACATCTGGAAGCATTCTGTAATCTGTGAATTATCTGAGTGTTGATGAAACACAGAAACTGCATCGGGATTGAATACAACAGTCACCATGAGCACTTTCCTCCATAGGAGTAATGTCTCAAAGAGTCTACGCTTTGATCGTTCCCTGGAACACCAGTAGTAGTTTCCGATGCACATCTGGAGGCACTCTGTAATCTGTGGATCTTCAAAGTGTCGATGAAACACAGAAATTGCATCGGTATGGAATACAACAGTCACCATGCGCACTTTCCTCCATGGGAGTAATGTCTCAAAGAGTTTACGCTTTGATCGTTCCCTGGAAGACCAGTAGTAGTTTCCGATGCACATTTTCTGACATTCTGTAATGTGTGGACTATCAGAGTGTTAATGAAACACAGAAATTGCATCGGGATTTAATACAACAGTCTCCATGCGCACTTTCCTCCATGGGAGTATTGTCTCAAACAGTCTACGCTTTGATCGTTCATTGCAAGACCAGTAGTAGTTTCCGATGCACATCTGGAGGCATTCTGTAATCTGTGGACCTTCAAAGTGTTGATGAAACACAGAAATTGCATCGGGATGGAATACAACACTCACCATGCGCACTTTCCTCCATGGGAGTAATGTCTCAATCAGTCTACGCTTTGATCGTTCCCTGGAAGACCTGTAGTAGTTTCCGATGCACATCTGGAGGCATTCTGTAATCTGTGGACTATCAGAGTGTTGATGAAACACAGAAATTGCATCGGGATTGAATACAACAGTCACCATGCGCACTTTCCTCCATGGGAGTAATGTCTCAACATTTTACGCTTTGATCCATCCCTGGAAGACCAGTATTAGTTTCCGATGCACATATGGGGGCATTCTGTAATGTGTGGACTATCAGAGTGTTAATGAAACACAGAAATTGCATCGGGATTGAATACAACAGTCACCATGCGCACTTCCCTCCATGGGAGTAATGTCTCAAATAGTCTACGCTTTGATCGTTCCCTGCTTGACCAGTAGAAGTTTCCGATGCACATCTGGAGGCGTTCTGTAATGTGTGGACTTTCAAAGTGTTGATGAAACACAGAAATTGCCTCGGGATTGAATACAACAGTCACCATGCGCACTTTCCTCCATGGGAGTAATGTCTCAAACAGTCTACGCATTGATCGTTCCCTGGAAGACCAGTATTAGTTTCCGATGCACATCTGGAGGCATACTGTAATCTGTGGACTATCAGAGTCTTGATGAAACACAGAAATTGCATTGGGCTTGAATACAACAGTCACCGTGCGCACTTTCCTCCATAGGAGTAATGTCTCAAACAGTCTACGCTTTGATCGTTCCCTGGAAGACCAGTAGTAGTTTCCGATGCACATCTGGAGGCATTCTGTAATCTGTGGACCTTCAAAGTGTTGATGAAACACAGAAATTGCATCGGGATGCAATAAAACTGTCACCATGCGCACTTTCCTCCGTGGGAGTAATGTCTCAAACAATTTTCGCTTTGATGGTTCACTGGAAGACCAGTAGTAGTTTCCGATTCACATCTGGAGGGATTCTGTAATCTGTGGACTATCAGAGTGTTGATGAAACACAGAAATTGCATCCGGACTGAATACAACAGTCACCATGCGCACTTTCCTCCATGGGAGTAATATCTCAAACAGTCTACGCTTTGATCGTTCATTGCAAGACCAGTAGTAGTTTCCGATGCACATCTGGAGGCATTCTGTAATCTGTAAACTATCAGAGTTTTGCTCAAACACAGAAATTGCATCGGGATTGAATACAACAGTCACCATGCGCTCTTTCCTCCATGGGAGTAATGTCTCAACATTTTACGCTTTGATCCTTTCCTGGAAGACCAGTATTAGTTTCCGATGAACATATGGGGGCATTCTGTAATGTGTGGACTATCAGAGTGTTGATGAAACACAGAAATTGCATCAGGATTGAATACAACAGTGACCATGCACACTTTCCTCCATGGGAGTAATGTCTCAATCAGTCTACGCTTTGATCGTTCCCTGGAAGACCTGTAGTAGTTTCCCATGCACATCTGGAGGCATCCTGTAATCTGTGGACTATCAGAGTGTTGATGAAACACAGAAATTGCATCAGGATTGAATACAACAGTGACCATGCACACTTTCCTCCATGGGAGTAATGTCTCAATCAGTCTACGCTTTGATCGTTCCCTGGAAGACCTGTAGTAGTTTCCCATGCACATCTGGGGGCATTCTATAATGTGTGGACTATCAGAGTGTTGATGAAACACAGAAATTGCATCAGGATTGAATACAACAGTCACCATGCGCACTTTCCTCCATGGGAGTAATGTCTGAATCAGTGTACGGTTTGATCGTTCGCTGCAAAACCAGTAGTAGTTTCCGATGCACATCTGGAGCCAGTCTGTAATCTGTAAACTATCAGAGTTTTGCTCAAACACAGAAATTGCATCGGGATTGAATACAACAGTCACCATGCGCTCTTTCCTCCATGGGAGTAATGTCTCAACATTTTACGCTTTGATCCTTTCCTGGAAGACCAGTATTAGTTTCCGATGAACATATGGGGGCATTCTGTAATGTGTGGACTATCAGAGTGTTGATGAAACACAGAAATTGCATCAGGATTGAATACAACAGTGACCATGCACACTTTCCTCCATGGGAGTAATGTCTCAATCAGTCTACGCTTTGATCGTTCCCTGGAAGACCTGTAGTAGTTTCCCATGCACATCTGAAGGCATCCTGTAATCTGTGGACTATCAGAGTGTTGATGAAACACAGAAATTGCATCAGGATTGAATACAAGAGTGACCATGCACACTTTCCTCCATGGGAGTAATGTCTCAATCAGTCTACGCTTTGATCGTTCCCTGGAAGACCAGTAGTAGTTTCCGATGCACATCTTTTGACATTCCGTAATGTGTGGACTATCAGAGTGTTGATGAAACACAGAAATTGCATCAGGATTGAATACAACAGTCACCACGCGCACTTTCCTCCATGGGAGTAATGTCTCAAACAGTCTACGCTTTGATCGTTCATTGCAAGACCAGTAGCTGTGTCCGATGCACATCTTGGGGCATTCTGTAATCAGTGGACCTTCCAAGTGTTGATGAAACACAGAAATTGCACCGGGATTGAATACAACAGTCACCATGCGCACTACCCTCCATGTGAGTAATGTCTCAAACAGTCTACGCTTTGATCGTTCCCTGGAAGACCTGTAGTAGTTTCCGATGCACATCTGGAGGCACTCTGTAATCTGTGGACTATCAGAGTGTTGATGAAACACAGAAATTGCATCGGGATTGAATACAACAGTCACCATGCGCACTTTCCTCCATGGGAGTAATGTCTCAACATTTTACGCTTTGATCCTTTCCTGGAAGTCCAGTATTAGTTTCCGATGCACATATGGGGGCATTCTGTATTGTGTGGACTATCAGAGTGTTGATGAAACACAGAAATTGCATCGGGATTGAATACAACAGACACCATGCGCACTTCCCTCCATGGGAGTAATGTCTCAAACAGTCTACGATTTGATCGTTCCCTGCTTGACCAGTAGTAGTTTCCGATGCACATCTGGACTCGTTCTGTAATGTGTGGACTTTCAAAGTGTTGATGAAACACAGAAATTGCCTCGGGATTGAATATAACAGTCACCATGCGCAATTTCCTCCATGGGAGTAATGTCTCAAAAAGTTTACGCTTTGATCGTTCCCTGGAAGACCAGTAGTAGTTTCCGATGCACATCTTCTGACATTCCGTAATGTGTGGACTATCAGAGTGTTGATGAAACACAGAAATTGCATCAGGATTGAATACAACAGTCACCATGCGCACTTTCCTCCATAGGAGTAATGTCTCAAACAGTCTACGCTTTGATCGTTCATTGCAAGACCAGTAGTTGTGTCCGATGCACATCTTCAGGCATTCTGTAATCTGTGGACCTTCAAAGTGTTGATGAAACACAGAAATTGCATCGGGATTGAATACAACAGTCACCATGTGCACTTTTCTCCATGGGAGTAATGTCTCAAACAGTTTACGCTTTGATCGTTCATTGGAAGACGAGTAGTAGTTTCCGATGCAGATCTGGGGGCATTCTATAATGTGTGGACTATCAGAGTGTTGAAGAAACACAGCAATTGCATCAGGATTGAATACAACAGTCACCATGCGCACTTTCCTCCATGGGAGTAATGTCTCAAACAGTGTACGGTTTGATCGTTCGCTGCAAAACCAGTAGTAGTTTCCGATGCACATCTGGAGGCAGTCTGTAATCTGTAAACTATCAGAGTTTTGCTCAAACACAGAAATTGCATCGGGATTTAATACAACAGTCACCATGCGCACTTTCCTCCATGGGAGTAATGTCTCAACATTTTACGCTTTGATCCTTCCCTGGAAGACTAGTATTAGTTTCCGATGAACATATGGGGGCATTCTGTAATGTGTGGACTATCAGAGTGTTGATGAAACACAGAAATTGCATCGGGATTGAATACAACAGACACCATGCGCACTTCCCTCCATGGGAGTAATGTCTCAAACAGTCTACGCTTTGATCGTTCCCTGCTTGACCAGTAGTAGTTTCCGATGCACATCTGGAGGCGTTCTGTAATGTGTGGACTTTCAAAGTGTTGATGAAACACAGAAATTGCCTCGGGATTGTATACAACAGTCACCATGCGCACTTTCCTCCATGTGAGTAATGTCTCAAACAGTTTACGCTTTGATCGTTCCCTGGAAGACCAGTAGTACTTTCCGATGCACATCTTCTGACATTCCGTAATGTGTGGACTATCAGAGTGTTGATGAGACACAGAAATTGCATCAGGATTGAATACAACAGTCACCACGCGCACTTTCCTCCATGGGAGTAATGTCTCAAACAGTCTACGCTTTGATCGTTCATTGCAAGACCAGTAGTTGTGTCCGATGCACATCTTGAGGCATTCTGTAATCTGTGGACCTTCAAAGTGTTGATGAAACACAGAAATTGCATCGGGATTGAATACAACAGTCACCATGCGCACTACCCTCCATGTGAGTAATGTCTCAAACAGTCTACGCTTTGATCGTTCCCTGGAAGACCTGTAGAAGTTTCCGATGCACATCTGGAGGCATTCTGTAATCTGTGGACTATCAGAGTGTTGATGAAACACAGAAATTGCATCGGGATTTAATACAACAGTCACCATGCGCACTTTCCTCCATGGGAGTAATGTCTCAACATTTTACGCTTTGATCCTTTCCTGGAAGTCCAGTATTAGTTTCCGATGCACATATGGGGGCATTCTGTATTGTGTGGACTATCAGAGTGTTGATGAAACACAGAAATTGCATCGGGATTGAATACAACAGACACCATGCGCACTTCCCTCCATGGGAGTAATGTCTCAAACAGTCTACGATTTGATCGTTCCCTGCTTGACCAGTAGTAGTTTCCGATGCACATCTGGACTCGTTCTGCAATGTGTGGACTTTCAAAGTGTTGATGAAACACAGAAATTGCCTCGGGATTGAATACAACAGTCACCATGCGCACTTTCCTCCATGGGAGTAATGTCTCAAAAAGTTTACGCTTTGATCGTTCCCTGGAAGACCAGTAGTGGTTTCCGATGCACATCTTCTGACATTCCGTAATGTATGGACTATAAGAGTGTTGATGAAACACAGAAATTGCATCAGGATTGAATACAACAGTCACCATGCGCACTTTCCTCCATGGGAGTAATGTCTCAAACAGTCTACGCTTTGATCGTTCATTGCAAGACCAGTAGTTGTGTCCGATGCACATCTTGAGGCATTCTGTAATCTGTGGACCTTCAAAGTGTTGATGAAACACAGAAATTGCATCGGGATTGAATACAACAGTCACCATGCGCACTACCCTCCATGTGACTAATGTCTCAAACAGTCTACGCTTTGATCGTTCCCTGGAAGACCTGAGGTAGTTTCCGATGCACATCTGGAGGCATTCTGTAATCTGTGGACTATCAGAGTGTTGATGAAACACAGAAATTGCATCAGGATTGAATACAACAGTGACCATGCACACTTTCCTCCATGGGAGTAATGTCTCAATCAGTCTACGCTTTGATCGTTCCCTGGAAGACCTGTAGTAGTTTCCCATGCACATCTGGAGGCATCCTGTAATCTGTGGACTATCAGAGTGTTGATGAAACACAGAAATTGCATCGGGATTGAATACAACAGTCACCATGTGCACTTTTCTCCATGGGAGTAATGTCTCAAACAGTTTACGCTTTGATCGTTCATTGGAAGACGAGTTGTAGTTTCCGATGCACATCTGGGGGCATTCTATAATGTGTGGACTATCAGAGTGTTGATGAAACACAGAAATTGCATCAGGATTGAATACAACAGTCACCATGCGCACTTTCCTATATGGGAGTAATGTCTCAAACAGTGTACGGTTTGATCGTTCGCTGCAAAACCAGTAGTAGTTTCCGATGCACATCTGGAGGCAGTCTGTAATCTGTAAACTATCAGAGTTTTGCTCAAACACAGAAATTGCATCGGGATTGAATACAACAGTCACCATGCGCACTTTCCTCCATGGGAGTAATGTCTCAACATTTTACGCTTTGATCCTTCCCTGGAAGACCAGTATTAGTTTCCGATGAACATATGGGGGCATTCTGTAATGTGTGGACTATCAGAGTGTTGATGAAACACAGAAATTGCATCGGGATTGAATACAACAGACACCATGCGCACTTCCATCCATTGGAGTAATGTCTCAAACAGTCTACGCTTTGATCGTTCCCTGCTTGACCAGTAGTAGTTTCCGATGCACATCTGGAGGCGTTCTGTAATGTGTGGACTTTCAAAGTGTTGATGAAACACAGAAATTGCCTCGGGATTGTATACAACAGTCACCATGCGCACTTTCCTCCATGGGAGTAATGTCTCAAACAGTTTACGCTTTGATCGTTCCCTGGAAGACCAGTAGTAGTTTCCGATGCACATCTTCTGACATTCCGTAATGTGTGGACTATCAGAGTGTTGATGGAACACAGAAATTGCATCAGGATTGAATACAACAGTCACCACGCGCACTTTCCTCCATGGGAGTAATGTCTCAAACAGTCTACGCTTTGATCGTTCATTGCAAGACCAGTAGTTGTGTCCGATGCACATCTTGGGGCATTCTGTAATCTGTGGACCTTCAAAGTGTTGATGAAACACAGAAATTGCATCGGGATTGAATACAACAGTCACCATGCGCACTACCCTCCATGTGAGTAGTGTCTCAAACAGTCTACGCTTTGATCGTTCCCTGGAAGACCTGTAGTAGTTTCCGATGCACATCTGGAGGCACTCTGTAATCTGTGGACTATCAGAGTGTTGATGAAACACAGAAATTGCATCGGGATTGAATACAACAGTCACCATGCGCACTTTCCTCCATGGGAGTAATGTCTCAACATTTTACGCTTTGATCCTTTCCTGGAAGTCCAGTATTAGTTTCCGATGCACATATGGGGGCATTCTGTATTGTGTGGACTATCAGAGTGTTGATGAAACACAGAAATTGCATCGGGATTGAATACAACAGACACCATGCGCACTTCCCTCCATGGGAGTAATGTCTCAAACAGTCTACGATTTGATCGTTCAATGCTTGACCAGTAGTAGTTTCCGATGCACATTTGGACTCGTTCTGTAATGTGTGGACTTTCAAAGTGTTGATGAAACACAGAAATTGCCTCGGGATTGAATACAACAGTCACCATGCGCAATTACCTCCATGGGAGTAATGTCTCAAAAATTTTACGCTTTGATCGTTCCCTGGAAGACCAGTAGTAGTTTCCGATGCACATCTTCTGACATTCCGTAATGTGTGGACCATCAGAGTGTTGATGAAACACAGAAATTGCATCAGGATTGAATACAACAGTCACCATGCGCACTTTCCTCCATAGGAGTAATGTCTCCAACAGTCTACGCTTTGATCGTTCATTGCAAGACCAGTAGTTGTGTCCGATGCACATCATCAGGCATTCTGTAATCTGTGGACCTTCAAAGTGTTGATGAAACACAGAAATTGCATCGGGATTGAATACAACAGTCACCATGTGCACTTTTCTGCATGGGAGTAATGTCTCAAACAGTTTACGCTTTGATCGTTCATTGGAAGACGAGTAGTAGTTTCCGATGCACATCTGGGGGCATTCTATAATGTGTGGACTATCAGAGTGTTGAAGAAACACAGAAATTGCATCAGGATTGAATACAACAGTCACCATGCGCACTTTCCTCCATGGGAGTAATGTCTCAAACAGTGTACGGTTTGATCGTTCGCTGCAAAACCAGTAGTAGTTTCCGATGCACATCTGGAGCTAGTCTGTAATCTGTAAACTATCAGAGTTTTGCTCAAACACAGAAATTGCATCGGGATTTAATACAACAGTCACCATGCGCACTTTCCTCCATGGGAGTAATGTCTCAACATTTTACGCTTTGATCCTTCCCTGGAAGACCAGTATTAGTTTCCGATGAACATATGGGGGCATTCTGCAATGTGTGGACTATCAGAGTGTTGATGAAACACAGAAATTGCATCGGGATTGAATACAACAGACACCATGCGCACTTCCCTCCATGGGAGTAATGTCTCAAACAGTCTACGCTTTGATCGTTCCCTGCTTGACCAGTAGTAGTTTCCGATGCACATCTGGAGGCGTTCTGTAATGTGTGGAATTTCAAAGTGTTGATGAAACACAGAAATTGCCTCGGGATTGTATACAACAGTCACCATGCGCACTTTCCTCCATGTGAGTAATGTCTCAAACAGTTTACGCTTTGATCGTTCCCTGGAAGACCAGTAGTAGTTTCCGATGCACATCTTCTGACATTCCGTAATGTGTGGACTATCAGAGTATTGATGAAACACAGAAATTGCATCAGGATTGAATACAACAGTCACCACGCGCACTTTCCTCCATGGGAGTATTGTCTCAAACAGTCTACGCTTTGATCGTTCATTGCAAGACCAGTAGTTGTGTCCGATGCACATCTTGAGGCATTCTGTAATCTGTGGACCTTCAAAGTGTTGATGAAGCACAGAAATTGCATCGGGATTGAATACAACAGTCACCATGCGCACTACCCTCCATGTGAGTAATGTCTCAAACAGTCTACGCTTTGATCGTTCCCTGGAAGACCTGTAGAAGTTTCCGATGCACATCTGGAGGCATTCTGTAATCTGTGGACTATCAGAGTGTTGATGAAACACAGAAATTGCATCGGGATTGAATACAACAGTCACCATGCGCACTTTCCTCCATGGGAGTAATGTCTCAACATTTTACGCTTTGATCCTTTCCTGGAAGTCCAGTATTAGTTTCCGATGCACATATCGGGGCAATCTGTATTGTGTGGACTATCAGAGTGTTGATGAAACACAGAAATTGCATCGGGATTGAATACAACAGACACCATGCGCACTTCCCTCCATGGGAGTAATGTCTCAAACAGTCTACGATTTGATCGTTCCCTGCTTGACCAGTAGTAGTTTCCGATGCACATCTGGACTCGTTCTGCAATGTGTGGACTTTCAAAGTGTTGATGAAACACAGAAATTGCCTCGGGATTGAATACAACAGTCACCATGCGCACTTTCCTCCATGGGAGTAATGTCTCAAAATGTTTACGCTTTGATCGTTCCCTGGAAGACCAGTAGTAGTTTCCGATGCACATCTTCTGACATTCCGTAATGTGTGGACTATCAGAGTGTTGATGAAACACAGAAATTGCATCAGGATTGAATACAACAGTCACCACGCGCACTTTCCTCCATGGGAGTATTGTCTCAAACAGTCTACGCTTTGATCGTTCATTGCAAGACCAGTAGTTGTGTCCGATGCACATCTTGAGGCATTCTGTAATCTGTGGACCTTCAAAGTGTTGATGAAGCACAGAAATTGCATCGGGATTGAATACAACAGTCACCATGCGCACTACCCTCCATGTGAGTAATGTCTCAAACAGTCTACGCTTTGATCGTTCCCTGGAAGACCTGTAGAAGTTTCCGATGCACATCTGGAGGCATTCTGTAATCTGTGGACTATCAGAGTGTTGATGAAACACAGAAATTGCATCGGGATTGAATACAACAGTCACCATGCGCACTTTCCTCCATGGGAGTAATGTCTCAACATTTTACGCTTTGATCCTTTCCTGGAAGTCCAGTATTAGTTTCCGATGCACATATCGGGGCAATCTGTATTGTGTGGACTATCAGAGTGTTGATGAAACACAGAAATTGCATCGGGATTGAATACAACAGACACCATGCGCACTTCCCTCCATGGGAGTAATGTCTCAAACAGTCTACGATTTGATCGTTCCCTGCTTGACCAGTAGTAGTTTCCGATGCACATCTGGACTCGTTCTGCAATGTGTGGACTTTCAAAGTGTTGATGAAACACAGAAATTGCCTCGGGATTGAATACAACAGTCACCATGCGCACTTTCCTCCATGGGAGTAATGTCTCAAAATGTTTACGCTTTGATCGTTCCCTGGAAGACCAGTAGTAGTTTCCGATGCACATCTTCTGACATTCCGTAATGTGTGGACTATCAGAGTGTTGATGAAACACAGAAATTGCATCAGGATTGAATACAACAGTCACCATGCGCACTTTCCTCCATGGGAGTAATGTCTCAAACAGTCTACGCTTTGATCGTTCATTGCAAGACCAGTAGTTGTGTCCGATGCACATCTTGAGGCATTCTGTAATCTGTGGACCTTCAAAGTGTTGATGAAACACAGAAATTGCATCGGGATTGAATACAACAGTCACCATGCGCACTACCCTCCGTGTGAATAATGTCTCAAACAGTCTACGCTTTGATCGTTCCCTGGAAGACCTGTAGTAGTTTCCGATGCACATCTGGAGGCATTCTGTAATCTGTGGACTATCAGAGTGTTAATGAAACACAGAAATAGCATCGGGATTGAATACAACAGACACCATGCGCACTTCCCTCCATGGGAGTAATGTCTCAAACAGTCTACGATTTGATCGTTCCCTGCTTGACCAGTAGTAGTTTCCGATGCACATCTGGACTCGTTCTGCAATGTGTGGACTTTCAAAGTGTTGATGAAACACAGAAATTGCCTCGGGATTGAATACAACAGTCACCATGCGCACTTTCCTCCATGGGAGTAATGTCTCAAAATGTTTACGCTTTGATCGTTCCCTGGAAGACCAGTAGTAGTTTCCGATGCACATCTTCTGACATTCCGTAATGTGTGGACTATCAGAGTGTTGATGAAACACAGAAATTGCATCAGGATTGAATACAACAGTCACCACGCGCACTTTCCTCCATGGGAGTATTGTCTCAAACAGTCTACGCTTTGATCGTTCATTGCAAGACCAGTAGTTGTGTCCGATGCACATCTTGAGGCATTCTGTAATCTGTGGACCTTCAAAGTGTTGATGAAGCACAGAAATTGCATCGGGATTGAATACAACAGTCACCATGCGCACTACCCTCCATGTGAGTAATGTCTCAAACAGTCTACGCTTTGATCGTTCCCTGGAAGACCTGTAGAAGTTTCCGATGCACATCTGGAGGCATTCTGTAATCTGTGGACTATCAGAGTGTTGATGAAACACAGAAATTGCATCGGGATTGAATACAACAGTCACCATGCGCACTTTCCTCCATGGGAGTAATGTCTCAACATTTTACGCTTTGATCCTTTCCTGGAAGTCCAGTATTAGTTTCCGATGCACATATCGGGGCAATCTGTATTGTGTGGACTATCAGAGTGTTGATGAAACACAGAAATTGCATCGGGATTGAATACAACAGACACCATGCGCACTTCCCTCCATGGGAGTAATGTCTCAAACAGTCTACGATTTGATCGTTCCCTGCTTGACCAGTAGTAGTTTCCGATGCACATCTGGACTCGTTCTGCAATGTGTGGACTTTCAAAGTGTTGATGAAACACAGAAATTGCCTCGGGATTGAATACAACAGTCACCATGCGCACTTTCCTCCATGGGAGTAATGTCTCAAAATGTTTACGCTTTGATCGTTCCCTGGAAGACCAGTAGTAGTTTCCGATGCACATCTTCTGACATTCCGTAATGTGTGGACTATCAGAGTGTTGATGAAACACAGAAATTGCATCAGGATTGAATACAACAGTCACCATGCGCACTTTCCTCCATGGAGTAATGTCTCAAACAGTCTGCGGTTTGATCGTTCCCTGCAAGACCAGTAGTAGTTTCCAATGCACATCTGGAGGCATTCTGTAATCTGTAAACTATCAGAGTTTTGCTCAAACACAGAAATTGCATCGGGATTGAATAAAACAGTCACCATGCGCACTTTCCTCCATGGGAGTAATGTCTCAACATTTTACGCTTTGATCCTTCCATGGAAGACCAGTATTAGTTTCCGATGCACATATGGAGGCATTCTGTAATCTGTGGACTATCAGAGTGTTGATGAAACACAGGAATTGCATCGGGATTGACTACAACAGTCACAATGAGCACTACCCTCCATGTGAGTAATGTCTCAAACAGTCTACGCTTTGATCGTTCCCTGGAAGACCAGTAGTAGTTTCCGATGCACATCTGGAGGCATTCTGTAATCTGTGGACTATCAGAGTGTTAATGAAACACAGAAATAGCATCGGGATTGAATACAACAGTCACCATGTGCACTTTCCTCCATGGGAGTAATGTCTCAAACAGTTTACGCTTTGATCGTTCCCTGGAAGACCAGTAGTAGTTTCCGATGCACATCTTCTGACATTCCGTAATGTGTGGACTATCTGAGTGTTGATGAAACACAGAAATTGCATCGGGATTGAATACAACAGTCACCATGCGCACATTCCTCCATGGGAGTAATGTCTCAACATTTTACGCTTTGATCCTTTCCTGGAAGTCCAGTATTAGTTTCCGATGCACATATGGGGGCATTCTGTATTGTGTGGACTATCAGAGTGTTGATGAAACACAGAAATTGCATCGGGATTGAATACAACAGACACCATGCGCACTTCCCTCCATGGGAGTAATGTCTCAAACAGTCTACGATTTGATCGTTCCCTGCTTGACCAGTAGTAGTTTCCGATGCACATCTGGACTCGTTCTGTAATGTGTGGACTTTCAAAATGTTGATGAAACACAGAAATTGCCTCGGGATTGAATACAACAGTCACCATGCGCACTTTCCTCCATGGGAGTAATGTCTCAAAAAGTTTACGCTTTGATCGTTCCCTGGATGACCAGTAGTAGTTTCTGATGCACATCTTCTGACATTCCGTAATGTGTGGACTATCAGAGTGTTGATGAAACACAGAAATTGCATCAGGATTGAATACAACAGTCACCATGCGCACTTTCCTCCATGGGAGTAATGTCTCAAACAGTCTACGCTTTGATCGTTCATTGCAAGACCAGTAGTTGTGTCCGATGCACATCTTGAGGCATTCTGTAATCTGTGGAACTTCAAAGTGTTGATGAAACACAGAAATTGCATCGGGATTGAATACAACAGTCACCATGTGCACTTTTCTCCATGGGAGTAATGTCTCAAACAGTTTACGCTTTGATCGTTCATTGGAAGACGAGTAGTAGTTTCCGATGCACATCTGGGGGCATTCTATAATGTGTGGACTATCAGAGTGTTGATGAAACACAGAAATTGCATCGGGATTGAATACAACAGTCACAATGAGCACTACCCTCCATGTGAGTAATGTCTCAAACAGTCTACGCATTGATCGTTCCCTGGAAGACCAGTAGTAGTTTCCGATGCACATCTGGAGGCATCCTGTAATCTGTGGACTATCTGAGTGTTGATGAAACACAGAAATTTCATCGGGATTGAATACAACAGTCACCATGCGCACTTTCCTCCATGGGAGTAATGTCTCAACATTTTACGCTTTGATCCTTTCCTGGAAGACCAGTATTAGTTTCCGATGAACATATGGGGGCATTCTGTAATGTGTGGACTATCAGAGTGTTGATGAAACACAGAAATTGCATCAGGATTAAATACAACAGTGACCATGCACACTTTCCTCCATGGGAGTAATGTCTCAATCAGTCTACGCTTTGATCGTTCCCTGGAAGACCTGTAGTAGTTTCCCATGCACATCTGGAGGCATCCTGTAATCTGTGGACTATCAGAGTGTTGATGAAACACAGAAATTGCATCAGGATTGAATACAACAGTGACCATGCACACTTTCCTCCATGGGAGTAATGTCTCAATCAGTCTACGCTTTGATCGTTCCCTGGAAGACCAGTAGTAGTTTCCGATGCACATCTTTTGACATTCCGTAATGTGTGGACTATCAGAGTGTTGATGAAACACAGAAATTGCATCATGATTGAATACAACAGTCACCACGCGCACTTTCCTCCATGGGAGTAATGTCTCAAACAGTCTACGCTTTGATCGTTCATTGCAAGACCAGTAGTTGTGTCCGATGCACATCTTGGGGCATTCTGTAATCAGTGGACCTTCAAAGTGTTGATGAAACACAGAAATTGCACCGGGATTGAATACAACAGTCACCATGCGCACTACCCTCCATGTGAGTAATGTCTCAAACAGTCTACGCTTTGATCGTTCCCTGGAAGACCTGTAGTAGTTTCCGATGCACATCTGGAGGCACTCTGTAATCTGTGGACTATCAGAGTGTTGATGAAACACAGAAATTGCATCGGGGTTGAATACAACAGTCACCATGCGCACTTTCCTCCATGGGAGTAATGTCTCAACATTTTACGCTTTGATCCTTTCCTGGAAGTCCAGTATTAGTTTCCGATGCACATATGGGGGCATTCTGTATTGTGTGGACTATCAGAGTGTTGATGAAACACAGAAATTGCATCGGGATTGAATACAACAGACACCATGCGCACTTCCCTCCATGGGAGTAATGTCTCAAACAGTCTACGATTTGATCGTTCCCTGCTTGACCAGTAGTAGTTTCCGATGCACATCTGGACTCGTTCTGTAATGTGTGGACTTTCAAAGTGTTGATGAAACACAGAAATTGCCTCGGGATTGAATACAACAGTCACCATGCGCAATTTCCTCCATGGGAGTGATGTCTCAAAAAGTTTACGCTTTGATCGTTCCCTGGAAGACCAGTAGTAGTTTCCGATGCACATCTTCTGACATTCCGTAATGTGTGGACTATCAGAGTGTTGATGAAACACAGAAATTGCATCAGGATTGAATACAACAGTCACCATGCGCACTTTCCTCCATAGGAGTAATGTCTCAAACAGTCTACGCTTTGATCGTTCATTGCAAGACCAGTAGTTGTGTCCGATGCACATCTTCAGGCATTCTGTAATCTGTGGACCTTCAAAGTGTTGATGAAACACAGAAATTGCATCGGGATTGAATACAACAGTCACCATGTGCACTTTTCTCCATGGGTGTAATGTCTCAAACAGTTTACGCTTTAATCGTTAATTGGAAGACGAGTAGTAGTTTCCGATGCAGATCTGGGGGCATTCTATAATGTGTGGACTATCAGAGTGTTGAAGAAACACAGCAATTGCATCAGGATTGAATACAACAGTCACCATGCGCACTTTCCTCCATGGGAGTAATGTCTCAAACAGTGTACGGTTTGATCGTTCGCTGCAAAACCAGTAGTAGTTTCCGATGCACATCTGGAGGCAGTCTGTAATCTGTAAACTATCAGAGTTTTGCTCAAACACAGAAATTGCATCGGGATTTAATACAACAGTCACCATGCGCACTTTCCTCCATGGGAGTAATGTCTCAACATTTTACGCTTTGATCCTTCCCTGGAAGACTAGTATTAGTTTCCGATGTACATATGGGGGCATTCTGTAATGTGTGGACTATCAGAGTGTTGATGAAACACAGAAATTGCATCGGGATTGAATACAACAGACACCATGCGCACTTCCCTCCATGGGAGTAATGTCTCAAACAGTCTACGCTTTGATCGTTCCCTGCTTGACCAGTAGTAGTTTCCGATGCACATCTGGAGGCGTTCTGTAATGTGTGGACTTTCAAAGTGTTGATGAAACACAGAAATTGCCTCGGGATTGTATACAACAGTCACCATGCGCACTTTCCTCCATGTGAGTAATGTCTCAAACAGTTTACGCTTTGATCGTTCCCTGGAAGACCAGTAGTACTTTCCGATGCACATCTTCTGACATTCCGTAATGTGTGGACTATCAGAGTGTTGATGAAACACAGAAATTGCATCAGGATTGAATACAACAGTCACCACGCGCACTTTCCTCCATGGGAGTAATGTCTCAAACAGTCTACGCTTTGATCGTTCATTGCAAGACCAGTAGTTGTGTCCGATGCACATCTTGAGGCATTCTGTAATCTGTGGACCTTCAAAGTGTTGATGAAACACAGAAATTGCATCGGGATTGAATACAACAGTCACCATGCGCACTACCCTCCATGTGAGTAATGTCTCAAACAGTCTACGCTTTGATCGTTCCCTGGAAGACCTGTAGAAGTTTCCGATGCACATCTGGAGGCATTCTGTAATCTGTGGACTATCAGAGTGTTGATGAAACACAGAAATTGCATCGGGATTGAATACAACAGTCACCATGCGCACTTTCCTCCATGGGAGTAATGTCTCAACATTTTACGCTTTGATCCTTTCCTGGAAGTCCAGTATTAGTTTCCGATGCACATATGGGGGCATTCTGTATTGTGTGGACTATCAGAGTGTTGATGAAACACAGAAATTGCATCGGGATTGAATACAACAGACACCATGCGCACTTCCCTCCATGGGAGTAATGTCTCAAACAGTCTACGATTTGATCGTTCCCTGCTTGACCAGTAGTAGTTTCCGATGCACATCTGGACTCGTTCTGCAATGTGTGGACTTTCAAAGTGTTGATGAAACACAGAAATTGCCTCGGGATTGAATACAACAGTCACCATGCGCACTTTCCTCCATGGGAGTAATGTCTCAAAAAGTAAACGCTTTGATCGTTCCCTGGAAGACCAGTAGTAGTTTCCGATGCACATCTTCTGACATTCCGTAATGTATGGACTATCAGAGTGTTGATGAAACACAGAAATTGCATCAGGATTGAATACAACAGTCACCATGCGCACTTTCCTCCATGGGAGTAATGTCTCAAACAGTCTACGCTTTGATCTTTCATTGCAAGACCAGTAGTTGTGTCCGATGCACATCTTGAGTCATTCTGTAATCTGTGGACCTTCAAAGTGTTGATGAAACACAGAAATTGCATCGGGATTGAATACAACAGTCACCATGCGCACTACCCTCCATGTGACTAATGTCTCAAACAGTCTACGCTTTGATCGTTCCCTGGAAGACCTGTAATAGTTTCCGATGCACATCTGGAGGCATTCTGTAATCTGTGGACTATCAGAGTGTTGATGAAACACAGAAATTGCATCAGGATTGAATACAACAGTGACCATGCACACTTTCCTCCATGGGAGTAATGTCTCAATCAGTCTACGCTTTGATCGTTCCCTGGAAGACCTGTAGTAGTTTCCCATGCACATCTGGAGGCATCCTGTAATCTGTGGACTATCAGAGTGTTGATGAAACACAGAAATTGCATCGGGATTGAATACAACAGTCACCATGTGCACTTTTCTCCATGGGAGTAATGTCTCAAACAGTTTACGCTTTGATCGTTCATTGGAAGACGAGTTGTAGTTTCCGATGCACATCTGGGGGCATTCTATAATGTGTGGACTATCAGAGTGTTGATGAAACACAGAAATTGCATCAGGATTGAATACAACAGTCACCATGCGCACTTTCCTCCATGGGAGTAATGTCTCAAACAGTGTACGGTTTGATCGTTCGCTGCAAAACCAGTAGTAGTTTCCGATGCACATCTGGAGGCAGTCTGTAATCTGTAAACTATCAGAGTTTTGCTCAAACACAGAAATTGCATCGGGATTGAATACAACAGTCACCATGCGCACTTTCCTCCATGGGAGTAATGTCTCAACATTTTACGCTTTGATCCTTCCCTGGAAGACCAGTATTAGTTTCCGATGAACATATGGGGGCATTCTGTATTGTGTGGACTATCAGAGTGTTGATGAAACACAGAAATTGCATCGGGATTGAATACAACAGACACCATGCGCACTTCCATCCATTGGAGTAATGTCTCAAACAGTCTACGCTTTGATCGTTCCCTGCTTGACCAGTAGTAGTTTCCGATGCACATCTGGAGGCGTTCTGTAATGTGTGGACTTTCAAAGTGTTGATGAAACACAGAAATTGCCTCGGGATTGTATACAACAGTCACCATGCGCACTTTCCTCCATGGGAGTAATGTCTCAAACAGTTTACGCTTTGATCGTTCCCTGGAAGACCAGTAGTAGTTTCCGATGCACATCTTCTGACATTCCGTAATGTGTGGACTATCAGAGTGTTGATGAAACACAGAAATTGCATCAGGATTGAATACAACAGTCACCACGCGCACTTTCCTCCATGGGAGTAATGTCTCAAACAGTCTACGCTTTGATCGTTCATTGCAAGACCAGTAGTTGTGTCCGATGCACATCTTGGGGCATTCTGTAATCTGTGGACCTTCAAAGTGTTGATGAAACACAGAAATTGCATCGGGATTGAATACAACAGTCACCATGCGCACTACCCTCCATGTGAGTAGTGTCTCAAACAGTCTACGCTTTGATCGTTCCCTGGAAGACCTGTAGTAGTTTCCGATGCACATCTGGAGGCACTCTGTAATCTGTGGACTATCAGAGTGTTGATGAAACACAGAAATTGCATCGGGATTGAATACAACAGTCACCATGCGCACTTTCCTCCATGGGAGTAATGTCTCAACATTTTACGCTTTGATCCTTTCCTGGAAGTCCAGTATTAGTTTCCGATGCACATATGGGGGCATTCTGTATTGTGTGGACTATCAGAGTGTTGATGAAACACAGAAATTGCATCGGGATTGAATACAACAGACACCATGCGCACTTCCCTCCATGGGAGTAATGTCTCAAACAGTCTACGATTTGATCGTTCCCTGCCTGACCAGTAGTAGTTTCCGATGCACATTTGGACTCGTTCTGTAATGTGTGGACTTTCAAAGTGTTGATGAAACACAGAAATTGCCTCGGGATTGAATACAACAGTCACCATGCGCAATTTCCTCCATGGGAGTAATGTCTCAAAAAGTTTACGCTTTGATCGTTCCCTGGAAGACCAGTAGTAGTTTCCGATGCACATCTTCTGACATTCCGTAATGTGTGGACTATCAGAGTGTTGATGAAACACAGAAATTGCATCGGGATTGAATACAACAGTCACCATGTGCACTTTTCTGCATGGGAGTAATGTCTCAAACAGTTTACGCTTTGATCGTTCATTGGAAGACGAGTAGTAGTTTCCGATGCACATCTGGGGGCATTCTATAATGTGTGGACTATCAGAGTGTTGAAGAAACACAGAAATTGCATCAGGATTGAATACAACAGTCACCATGCGCACTTTCCTCCATGGGAGTAATGTCTCAAACAGTGTACGGTTTGATCGTTCGCTGCAAAACCAGTAGTAGTTTCCGATGCACATCTGGAGGCAGTCTGTAATCTGTAAACTATCAGAGTTTTGCTCAAACACAGAAATTGCATCGGGATTTAATACAACAGTCACCATGCGCACTTTCCTCCATGGGAGTAATGTCTCAACATTTTACGCTTTGATCCTTCCCTGGAAGACCAGTATTAGTTTCCGATGAACATATGGGGGCATTCTGCAACGTGTGGACTAACAGAGTGTTGATGAAACACAGAAATTGCATCGGGATTGAATACAACAGACACCATGCGCACTTCCCTCCATGGGAGTAATGTCTCAAACAGTCTACGCTTTGATCGTTCCCTGCTTGACCAGTAGTAGTTTCCGATGCACATCTGGAGGCGTTCTGTAATGTGTGGACTTTCAAAGTGTTGATGAAACACAGAAATTGCCTCGGGATTGTATACAACAGTCACCATGCGCACTTTCCTCCATGTGAGTAATGTCTCAAACAGTTTACGCTTTGATCGTTCCCTGGAAGACCAGTAGTAGTTTCCGATGCACATCTTCTGACATTCCGTAATGTGTGGACTATCAGAGTATTGATGAAACACAGAAATTGCATCAGGATTGAATACAACAGTCACCACGCGCACTTTCCTCCATGGGAGTATTGTCTCAAACAGTCTACGCTTTGATCGTTCATTGCAAGACCAGTAGTTGTGTCCGATGCACATCTTGAGGCATTCTGTAATCTGTGGACCTTCAAAGTGTTGATGAAGCACAGAAATTGCATCGGGATTGAATACAACAGTCACCATGCGCACTACCCTCCATGTGAGTAATGTCTCAAACAGTCTACGCTTTGATCGTTCCCTGGAAGACCTGTAGAAGTTTCCGATGCACATCTGGAGGCATTCTGTAATCTGTGGACTATCAGAGTGTTGATGAAACACAGAAATTGCATCGGGATTGAATACAACAGTCACCATGCGCACTTTCCTCCATAGGAGTAATGACTCAACATTTTACGCTTTGATCCTTTCCTGGAAGTCCAGTATTAGTTTCCGATGCACATATCGGGGCAATCTGTATTGTGTGGACTATCAGAGTGTTGATGAAACACAGAAATTGCATCGGGATTGAATACAACAGACACCATGCGCACTTCCCTCCATGGGAGTAATGTCTCAAACAGTCTACGATTTGATCGTTCCCTGCTTGACCAGTAGTAGTTTCCGATGCACATCTGGACTCGTTCTGCAATGTGTGGACTTTCAAAGTGTTGATGAAACACAGAAATTGCCTCGGGATTGAATACAACAGTCACCATGCGCACTTTCCTCCATGGGAGTAATGTCTCAAAAAGTTTACGCTTTGATCGTTCCCTGGAAGACCAGTAGTAGTTTCCGATGCACATCTTCTGACATTCCGTAATGTGTGGACTATCAGAGTGTTGATGAAACACAGAAATTGCATCAGGATTGAATACAACAGTCACCATGCGCACTTTCCTCCATGGGAGTAATGTCTCAAACAGTCTACGCTTTGATCGTTCATTGCAAGACCAGTAGTTGTGTCCGATGCACATCTTGAGGCATTCTGTAATCTGTGGACCTTCAAAGTGTTGATGAAACACAGAAATTGCATCGGGATTGAATACAACAGTCACCATGCGCACTACCCTCCGTGTGAATAATGTCTCAAACAGTCTACGCTTTGATCGTTCCCTGGAAGACCTGTAGTAGTTTCCGATGCACATCTGGAGGCATTCTGTAATCTGTGGACTATCAGAGTGTTGATGAAACACAGAAATTGCATCGGGATTGAATACAACAGTCACCATGTGCACTTTTCTCCATGGGAGTAATGTCTCAAACAGTTTACGCTTTTATCGTTCATTGGAAGACCAGTAGTAGTTTCCGATTTACATCTGGAGGCATTCTGTAATCTGTAAACTATCAGAGTTTTGCTCAAACACAGAAATTGCATCGGGATTGAATAAAACAGTCACCATGCGCACTTTCCTCCATGGGAGTAATGTCTCAACATTTTACGCTTTGATCCTTCCATGGAAGACCAGTATTAGTTTCCGATGCACATATGGAGGCATTCTGTAATCTGTGGACTATCAGAGTGTTGATGAAACACAGGAATTGCATCGGGATTGACTACAACAGTCACAATGAGCACTACCCTCCATGTGAGTAATGTCTCAAACAGTCTACGCTTTGATCGTTCCCTGGAAGACCAGTAGTAGTTTCCGATGCACATCTGGAGGCATTCTGTAATCTGTGGACTATCAGAGTGTTAATGAAACACAGAAATAGCATCGGGATTGAATACAACAGTCACCATGTGCACTTTCCTCCATGGGAGTAATGTCTCAAACAGTTTACGCTTTGATCGTTCCCTGGAAGACCAGTAGTAGTTTCCGATGCACATCTTCTGACATTCCGTAATGTGTGGACTATCAGAGTGTTGATGAAACACAGAAATTGCATCAGGATTGAATACAACCGTCACCATGCGCACTTTCCTCCATGGGAGTAACGTCTCAAACAGTCTACGCTTTGTTCGTTCATTGCAAGACCAGTAGTTGTGTCCGATGCACATCTTGAGGCATTCTGTAATCTGTGGACCTTCAAAGTGTTGATGAAACACAGAAATTGTATCGGGATTGAATACAACAGTCACAATGAGCACTACCCTCCATGTGAGTAATGTCTCAAACAGTCTACGCTTTGATCGTTCCCTGGAAGACCAGTAGTAGTTTCCGATGCACATCTGGAGGCATCCTGTAATCTGTGGACTATCTGAGTGTTGATGAAACACAGAAATTGCATCGGGATTGAATACAACAGTCACCATGCGCACTTTCCTCCATGGGAGTAATGTCTCAACATTTTACGCTTTGATCCTTTCCTGGAAGTCCAGTATTAGTTTCCGATGCACATATGGGGGCATTCTGTATTGTGTGGACTATCAGAGTGTTGATGAAACACAGAAATTGCATCGGGATTGAATACAACAGACACCATGCGCACTTCCCTCCATGGGAGTAATGTCTCAAACAGTCTACGATTTGATCGTTCCCTGCTTGACCAGTAGTAGTTTCCGATGCACATCTGGACTCGTTCTGTAATGTGTGGACTTTCAAAATGTTGATGAAACACAGAAATTGCCTCGGGATTGAATACAACAGTCACCATGCGCACTTTCCTCCATGGGAGTAATGTCTCAAAAAGTTTACGCTTTGATCGTTCCCTGGATGACCAGTAGTAGTTTCTGATGCACATCTTCTGACATTCCGTAATGTGTGGACTATCAGAGTGTTGATGAAACACAGAAATTGCATCAGGATTGAATACAACAGTCACCATGCGCACTTTCCTCCATGGGAGTAATGTCTCAAACAGTCTACGCTTTGATCGTTCATTGCAAGACCAGTAGTTGTGTCCGATGCACATCTTGAGGCATTCTGTAATCTGTGGAACTTCAAAGTGTTGATGAAACACAGAAATTGCATCGGGATTGAATACAACAGTCACCATGTGCACTTTTCTCAATGGGAGTAATGTCTCAAACAGTTTACGCTTTGATCGTTCATTGGAAGAGGAGTAGTAGTTTCCGATGCACATCTGGGGGCATTCTATAATGTGTGGACTATCAGAGTGTTGATGAAACACAGAATTTGCATCAGGATTGAATACAACAGTCACCATGCGCACTTTCCTCCATGGGAGTAATGTCTCAAACAGTGTACGGTTTGATCGTTCGCTGCAAAACCAGTAGTAGATTCCGATGCACATCTGGAGGCAGTCTGTAATCTGTAAACTATCAGAGTTTTGCTCAAACACAGAAATTGCATCGGGATTGAATACAACAGTCACCATGCGCACTTACCTCCATGGGAGTAATGTCTCAACATTTTACGCTTTGATCCTTCCCTGGAAGACCAGTATTAGTTTCCGATGAACATATGGGGGCATTCTGTAATGTGTGGACTATCAGAGTGTTGATGAAACACAGAAATTGCATCAGGATTGAATACAACCGTCACCATGCGCACTTTCCTCCATGGGAGTAACGTCTCAAACAGTCTACGCTTTGATCGTTCATTGCAAGACCAGTAGTTGTGTCCGATGCACATCTTGAGGCATTCTGTAATCTGTGGACCTTCAAAGTGTTGATGAAACACAGAAATTGTATCGGGATTGAATACAACAGTCACAATGAGCACTACCCTCCATGTGAGTAATGTCTCAAACAGTCTACGCTTTGATCGTTCCCTGGAAGACCAGTAGTAGTTTCCGATGCACATCTGGAGGCATCCTGTAATCTGTGGACTATCTGAGTGTTGATGAAACACAGAAATTTCATCGGGATTGAATACAACAGTCACCATGCGCACTTTCCTCCATGGGAGTAATGTCTCAACATTTTACGCTTTGATCCTTTCCTGGAAGACCAGTATTAGTTTCCGATGCACATATGGGGGCATTCTGTATTGTGTGGACTATCAGAGTGTTGATGAAACACAGAAATTGCATCGGGATTGAATACAACAGACACCATGCGCACTTCCCTCCATGGGAGTAATGTCTCAAACAGTCTACGATTTGATCGTTCCCTGCTTGACCAGTAGTAGTTTCCGATGCACATCTGGACTCGTTCTGTAATGTGTGGACTTTCAAAATGTTGATGAAACACAGAAATTGCCTCGGGATTGAATACAACAGTCACCATGCGCACTTTCCTCCATGGGAGTAATGTCTCAAAAAGTTTACGCTTTGATCGTTCCCTGGATGACCAGTAGTAGTTTCTGATGCACATCTTCTGACATTCCGTAATGTGTGGACTATCAGAGTGTTGATGAAACACAGAAATTGCATCAGGATTGAATACAACAGTCACCATGCGCACTTTCCTCCATGGGAGTAATGTCTCAAACAGTCTACGCTTTGATCGTTCATTGCAAGACCAGTAGTTGTGTCCGATGCACATCTTGAGGCATTCTGTAATCTGTGGAACTTCAAAGTGTTGATGAAACACAGAAATTGCATCGGGATTGAATACAACAGTCACCATGTGCACTTTTCTCCATGGGAGTAATGTCTCAAACAGTTTACGCTTTGATCGTTCATTGGAAGACGAGTAGTAGTTTCCGATGCACATCTGGGGGCATTCTATAATGTGTGGACTATCAGAGTGTTGATGAAACACAGAAATTGCATCAGGATTGAATACAACAGTCACCATGCGCACTTTCCTCCATGGGAGTAATGTCTCAAACAGTGTACGGTTTGATCGTTCGCTGCAAAACCAGTAGTAGATTCCGATGCACATCTGGAGGCAGTCTGTAATCTGTAAACTATCAGAGTTTTGCTCAAACACAGAAATTGCATCGGGATTGAATACAACAGTCACCATGCGCACTTTCCTCCATGGGAGTAATGTCTCAACATTTTACGCTTTGATCCTTCCCTGGAAGACCAGTATTAGTTTCCGATGAACATATGGGGGCATTCTGTAATGTGTGGACTATCAGAGTGTTGATGAAACACAGAAATTGCATCAGGATTGAATACAACCGTCACCATGCGCACTTTCCTCCATGGGAGTAACGTCTCAAACAGTCTACGCTTTGATCGTTCATTGCAAGACCAGTAGTTGTGTCCGATGCACATCTTGAGGCATTCTGTAATCTGTGGACCTTCAAAGTGTTGATGAAACACAGAAATTGTATCGGGATTGAATACAACAGTCACAATGAGCACTACCCTCCATGTGAGTAATGTCTCAAACAGTCTACGCTTTGATCGTTCCCTGGAAGACCAGTAGTAGTTTCCGATGCACATCTGGAGGCATCCTGTAATCTGTGGACTATCTGAGTGTTGATGAAACACAGAAATTTCATCGGGATTGAATACAACAGTCACCATGCGCACTTTCCTCCATGGGAGTAATGTCTCAACATTTTACGCTTTGATCCTTTCCTGGAAGACCAGTATTAGTTTCCGATGAACATATGGGGGCATTCCGTAATGTGTGGACTATCAGAGTGTTGATGAAACACAGAAATTGCATCAGGATTAAATACAACAGTGACCATGCACACTTTCCTCCATGGGAGTAATGTCTCAATCAGTCTACGCTTTGATCGTTCCCTGGAAGACCTGTAGTAGTTTCCCATGCACATCTGGAGGCATCCTGTAATCTGTGGACTATCAGAGTGTTGATGAAACACAGAAATTGCATCAGGATTGAATACAACAGTGACCATGCACACTTTCCTCCATGGGAGTAATGTCTCAATCAGTCTACGCTTTGATCGTTCCCTGGAAGACCAGTAGTAGTTTCCGATGCACATCTTTTGACATTCCGTAATGTGTGGACTATCAGAGTGTTGATGAAACACAGAAATTGCATCATGATTGAATACAACAGTCACCACGCGCACTTTCCTCCATGGGAGTAATGTCTCAAACAGTCTACGCTTTGATCGTTCATTGCAAGACCAGTAGTTGTGTCCGATGCACATCTTGGGGCATTCTGTAATCAGTGGACCTTCAAAGTGTTGATGAAACACAGAAATTGCACCGGGATTGAATACAACAGTCACCATGCGCACTACCCTCCATGTGAGTAATGTCTCAAACAGTCTACGCTTTGATCGTTCCCTGGAAGACCTGTAGTAGTTTCCGATGCACATCTGGAGGCACTCTGTAATCTGTGGACTATCAGAGTGTTGATGAAACACAGAAATTGCATCGGGATTGAATACAACAGTCACCATGCGCACTTTCCTCCATGGGAGTAATGTCTCAACATTTTACGCTTTGATCCTTTCCTGGAAGTCCAGTATTAGTTTCCGATGCACATATGGGGGCATTCTGTATTGTGTGGACTATCAGAGTGTTGATGAAACACAGAAATTGCATCGGGATTGAATACAACAGACACCATGCGCACTTCCCTCCATGGGAGTAATGTCTCAAACAGTCTACGATTTGATCGTTCCCTGCTTGACCAGTAGTAGTTTCCGATGCACATCTGGACTCGTTCTGTAATGTGTGGACTTTCAAAGTGTTGATGAAACACAGAAATTGCCTCGGGATTGAATACAACAGTCACCATGCGCAATTTCCTCCATGTGAGTAATGTCTCAAAAAGTTTACGCTTTGATCGTTCCCTGGAAGACCAGTAGTAGTTTCCGATGCACATCTTCTGACATTCCGTAATGTGTGGACTATCAGAGTGTTGATGAAACACAGAAATTGCATCAGGATTGAATACAACAGTCACCATGCGCACTTTCCTCCATAGGAGTAATGTCTCAAACAGTCTACGCTTTGATCGTTCATTGCAAGACCAGTAGTTGTGTCCGATGCACATCTTCAGGCATTCTGTAATCTGTGGACCTTCAAAGTGTTGATGAAACACAGAAATTGCATCGGGATTGAATACAACAGTCACCATGTGCACTTTTCTCCATGGGAGTAATGTCTCAAACAGTTTACGCTTTGATCGTTCATTGGAAGACGAGTAGTAGTTTCCGATGCAGATCTGGGGGCATTCTATAATGTGTGGACTATCAGAGTGTTGAAGAAACACATCAATTGCATCAGGATTGAATACAACAGTCACCATGCGCACTTTCCTCCATGGGAGTAATGTCTCAAACAGTGTACGGTTTGATCGTTCGCTGCAAAACCAGTAGTAGTTTCCGATGCACATCTGGAGGCAGTCTGTAATCTGTAAACTATCAGAGTTTTGCTCAAACACAGAAATTGCATCGGGATTTAATACAACAGTCACCATGCGCACTTTCCTCCATGGGAGTAATGTCTCAACATTTTACGCTTTGATCCTTCCCTGGAAGACTAGTATTAGTTTCCGATGAACATATGGGGGCATTCTGTAATGTGTGGACTATCAGAGTGTTGATGAAACACAGAAATTGCATCGGGATTGAATACAACAGACACCATGCGCACTTCCCTCCATGGGAGTAATGTCTCAAACAGTCTACGCTTTGATCGTTCCCTGCTTGACCAGTAGTAGTTTCCGATGCACATCTGGAGGCGTTCTGTAATGTGTGGACTTTCAAAGTGTTGATGAAACACAGAAATTGCCTCGGGATTGTATACAACAGTCACCATGCGCACTTTCCTCCATGTGAGTAATGTCTCAAACAGTTTACGCTTTGATCGTTCCCTGGAAGACCAGTAGTACTTTCCGATGCACATCTTCTGACATTCCGTAATGTGTGGACTATCAGAGTGTTGATGAAACACAGAAATTGCATCAGGATTGAATACAACAGTCACCACGCGCACTTTCCTCCATGGGAGTAATGTCTCAAACAGTCTACGCTTTGATCGTTCATTGCAAGACCAGTAGTTGTGTCCGATGCACATCTTGAGGCATTCTGTAATCTGTGGACCTTCAAAGTGTTGATGAAACACAGAAATTGCATCGGGATTGAATACAACAGTCACCATGCGCACTACCCTCCATGTGAGTAATGTCTCAAACAGTCTACGCTTTGATCGTTCCCTGGAAGACCTGTAGAAGTTTCCGATGCACATCTGGAGGCATTCTGTAATCTGTGGACTATCAGAGTGTTGATGAAACACAGAAATTGCATCGGGATTGAATACAACAGTCACCATGCGCACTTTCCTCCATGGGAGTAATGTCTCAACATTTTACGCTTTGATCCTTTCCTGGAAGTCCAGTATTAGTTTCCGATGCACATATGGGGGCATTCTGTATTGTGTGGACTATCAGAGTGTTGATGAAACACAGAAATTGCATCGGGATTGAATACAACAGACACCATGCGCACTTCCCTCCATGGGAGTAATGTCTCAAACAGTCTACGATTTGATCGTTCCCTGCTTGACCAGTAGTAGTTTCCGATGCACATCTGGACTCGTTCTGCAATGTGTGGACTTTCAAAGTGTTGATGAAACACAGAAATTGCCTCGGGATTGAATACAACAGTCACCATGCGCACTTTCCTCCATGGGAGTAATGTCTCAAAAAGTTTACGCTTTGATCGTTCCCTGGAAGACCAGTAGTAGTTTCCGATGCACATCTTCTGACATTCCGTAATGTATGGACTATCAGAGTGTTGATGAAACACAGAAATTGCATCAGGATTGAATACAACAGTCACCATGCGCACTTTCCTCCATGGGAGTAATGTCTCAAACAGTCTACGCTTTGATCTTTCATTGCAAGACCAGTAGTTGTGTCCGATGCACATCTTGAGTCATTCTGTAATCTGTGGACCTTCAAAGTGTTGATGAAACACAGAAATTGCATCGGGATTGAATACAACAGTCACCATGCGCACTACCCTCCATGTGACTAATGTCTCAAACAGTCTACGCTTTTATCGTTCCCTGGAAGACCTGTAGTAGTTTCCGATGCACATCTGGAGGCATTCTGTAATCTGTGGACTATCAGAGTGTTGATGAAACACAAAAATTGCATCAGGATTGAATACAACAGTGACCATGCACACTTTCCTCCATGGGAGTAATGTCTCAATCAGTCTACGCTTTGATCGTTCCCTGGAAGACCTGTAGTAGTTTCCCATGCACATCTGGAGGCATCCTGTAATCTGTGGACTATCAGAGTGTTGATGAAACACAGAAATTGCATCGGGATTGAATACAACAGTCACCATGTGCACTTTTCTCCATGGGAGTAATGTCTCAAACAGTTTACGCTTTGATCGTTCATTGGAAGACGAGTTGTAGTTTCCGATGCACATCTGGGGGCATTCTATAATGTGTGGACTATCAGAGTGTTGATGAAACACAGAAATTGCATCAGGATTGAATACAACAGTCACCATGCGCACTTTCCTCCATGGGAGTAATGTCTCAAACAGTGTACGGTTTGATCGTTCGCTGCAAAACCAGTAGTAGTTTCCGATGCACATCTGGAGGCAGTCTGTAATCTGTAAACTATCAGAGTTTTGCTCAAACACAGAAATTGCATCGGGATTGAATACAACAGTCACCATGCGCACTTTCCTCCATGGGAGTAATGTCTCAACATTTTACGCTTTGATCCTTCCCTGGAAGACCAGTATTAGTTTCCGATGAACATATGGGGGCATTCTGTAATGTGTGGACAATCAGAGTGTTGATGAAACACAGAAATTGCATCGGGATTGAATACAACAGACACCATGCGCACTTCCATCCATTGGAGTAATGTCTCAAACAGTCTACGCTTTGATCGTTCCCTGCTTGACCAGTAGTAGTTTCCGATGCACATCTGGAGGCGTTCTGTAATGTGTGGACTTTCAAAGTGTTGATGAAACACAGAAATTGCCTCGGGATTGTATACAAAAGTCACCATGCGCACTTTCCTCCATGGGAGTAATGTCTCAAACAGTTTACGCTTTGATCGTTCCCTGGAAGACCAGTAGTAGTTTCCGATGCACATCTTCTGACATTCCGTAATGTGTGGACTATCAGAGTGTTGATGAAACACAGAAATTGCATCAGGATTGAATACAACAGTCACCATGCGCACTACCCTCCATGTGAGTAGTGTCTCAAACAGTCTACGCTTTGATCGTTCCCTGGAAGACCTGTAGTAGTTTCCGATGCACATCTGGAGGCACTCTGTAATCTGTGGACTATCAGAGTGTTGATGAAACACAGAAATTGCATCGGGATTGAATACAACAGTCACCATGCGCACTTTCCTCCATGGGAGTAATGTCTCAACATTTTACGCTTTGATCCTTTCCTGGAAGTCCAGTATTAGTTTCCGATGCACATATGGGGGCATTCTGTATTGTGTGGACTATCAGAGTGTTGATGAAACACAGAAATTGCATCGGGATTGAATACAACAGACACCATGCGCACTTCCCTCCATGGGAGTAATGTCTCAAACAGTCTACGATTTGATCGTTCCCTGCTTGACCAGTAGTAGTTTCCGATGCACATTTGGACTCGTTCTGTAATGTGTGGACTTTCAAAGTGTTGATGAAACACAGAAATTGCCTCGGGATTGAATACAACAGTCACCATGCGCAATTTCCTCCATGGGAGTAATGTCTCAAAAAGTTTACGCTTTGATCGTTCCCTGGAAGACCAGTAGTAGTTTCCGATGCACATCTTCTGACATTCCGTAATGTGTGGACTATCAGAGTGTTGATGAAACACAGAAATTGCATCAGGATTGAATACAACAGTCACCATGCGCACTTTCCTCCATAGGAGTAATGTCTCAAACAGTCTACGCTTTGATCGTTCATTGCAAGACCAGTAGTTGTGTCCGATGCACATCTTGAGGCATTCTGTAATCTGTGGACCTTCAAAGTGTTGATGAAACACAGAAATTGCATCGGGATTGAATACAACAGTCACCATGTGCTCTTTTCTGCATGGGAGTAATGTCTCAAACAGTTTACGCTTTGATCGTTCATTGGAAGACGAGTAGAAGTTTCCGATGCACATCTGGGGGCATTCTATAATGTGTGGACTATCAGAGTGTTGAAGAGACACAGAAATTGCATCAGGATTGAATACAACAGTCACCACGCGCACTTTCCTCCATGGGAGTAATGTCTCAAACAGTCTACGCTTTGATCGTTCATTGCAAGACCAGTAGTTGTGTCCGATGCACATCTTGAGGCATTCTGTAATCTGTGGACCTTCAAAGTGTTGATGAAGCACAGAAATTGCATCGGGATTGAATACAACAGTCACCATGCGCACTACCCTCCATGTGAGTAATGTCTCAAACAGTCTACGCTTTGATCGTTCCCTGGAAGACCTGTAGAAGTTTCCGATGCACATCTGGAGGCATTCTGTAATCTGTGGACTATCAGAGTGTTGATGAAACACAGAAATTGCATCGGGATTGAATACAACAGTCACCATGCGCACTTTCCTCCATGGGAGTAATGTCTCAACATTTTACGCTTTGATCCTTTCCTGGAAGTCCAGTATTAGTTTCCGATGCACATATCGGGGCAATCTGTATTGTGTGGACTATCAGAGTGTTGATGAAACACAGAAATTGCATCGGGATTGAATACAACAGACACCATGCGCACTTCCCTCCATGGGAGTAATGTCTCAAACAGTCTACGATTTGATCGTTCCCTGCTTGACCAGTAGTAGTTTCCGATGCACATCTGGACTCGTTCTGCAATGTGTGGACTTTCAAAGTGTTGATGAAACACAGAAATTGCCTCGGGATTGAATACAACAGTCACCATTCGCACTTTCCTCCATGGGAGTAATGTCTCAAAAAGTTTACGCTTTGATCGTTCCCTGGAAGACCAGTAGTAGTTTCCGATGCACATCTTCTGACATTCCGTAATGTGTGGACTATCAGAGTGTTGATGAAACACAGAAATTGCATCAGGATTGAATACAACAGTCACCATGCGCACTTTCCTCCATGGGAGTAATGTCTCAAACAGTCTACGCTTTGATCGTTCATTGCAAGACCAGTAGTTGTGTCCGATGCACATCTTGAGGCATTCTGTAATCTGTGGACCTTCAAAGTGTTGATGAAACACAGAAATTGCATCGGGATTGAATACAACAGTCACCATGCGCACTACCCTCCGTGTGAATAATGTCTCAAACAGTCTACGCTTTGATCGTTCCCTGGAAGACCTGTAGTAGTTTCCGATGCACATCTGGAGGCATTCTGTAATCTGTGGACTATCAGAGTGTTGATGAAACACAGAAATTGCATCGGGATTGAATACAACAGTCACCATGTGCACTTTTCTCCATGGGAGTAATGTCTCAAACAGTTTACGCTTTTATCGTTCATTGGAAGACCAGTAGTAGTTTCCGATTTACATCTGGGGGCATTCTATAATGTGTGGACTATCAGAGTGTTGATGAAACACAGAAATTGCATCAGGATTGAATACAACAGTCACCATTCGCACTTTCCTCCATGGAGTAATGTCTCAAACAGTCTGCGGTTTGATCGTTCCCTGCAAGACCAGTAGTAGTTTCCAATGCACATCTGGAGGCATTCTGTAATCTGTAAACTATCAGAGTTTTGCTCAAACACAGAAATTGCATCGGGATTGAATAAAACAGTCACCATGCGCACTTTCCTCCATGGGAGTAATGTCTCAACATTTTACGCTTTGATCCTTCCATGGAAGACCAGTATTAGTTTCCGATGCACATATGGAGGCATTCTGTAATCTGTGGACTATCAGAGTGTTGATGAAACACAGGAATTGCATCGGGATTGACTACAACAGTCACAATGAGCACTACCCTCCATGTGAGTAATGTCTCAAACAGTCTACGCTTTGATCGTTCCCTGGAAGACCAGTAGTAGTTTCCGATGCACATCTGGAGGCATTCTGTAATCTGTGGACTATCAGAGTGTTAATGAAACACAGAAATAGCATCGGGATTGAATACAACAGTCACCATGTGCACTTTCCTCCATGGGAGTAATGTCTCAAACAGTTTACGCTTTGATCGTTCCCTGGAAGACCAGTAGTAGTTTCCGATGCACATCTTCTGACATTCCGTAATGTGTGGACTATCAGAGTGTTGATGAAACACAGAAATTGCATCAGGATTGAATACAACCGTCACCATGCGCACTTTCCTCCATGGGAGTAACGTCTCAAACAGTCTACGCTTTGTTCGTTCATTGCAAGACCAGTAGTTGTGTCCGATGCACATCTTGAGGCATTCTGTAATCTGTGGACCTTCAAAGTGTTGATGAAACACAGAAATTGTATCGGGATTGAATACAACAGTCACAATGAGCACTACCCTCCATGTGAGTAATGTCTCAAACAGTCTACGCTTTGATCGTTCCCTGGAAGACCAGTAGTAGTTTCCGATGCACATCTGGAGGCATCCTGTAATCTGTGGACTATCTGAGTGTTGATGAAACACAGAAATTGCATCGGGATTGAATACAACAGTCACCATGCGCACTTTCCTCCATGGGAGTAATGTCTCAACATTTTACGCTTTGATCCTTCCCTGGAAGACCAGTATTAGTTTCCGATGAACATATGGGGGCATTCTGTAATGTGTGGACTATCAGAGTGTTGATGAAACACAGAAATTGCATCAGGATTGAATACAACCGTCACCATGCGCACTTTCCTCCATGGGAGTAACGTCTCAAACAGTCTACGCTTTGATCGTTCATTGCAAGACCAGTAGTTGTGTCCGATGCACATCTTGAGGCATTCTGTAATCTGTGGACCTTCAAAGTGTTGATGAAACACAGAAATTGCCTCGGGATTGTATACAACAGTCACCATGCGCACTTTCCTCCATGTGAGTAATGTCTCAAACAGTTTACGCTTTGATCGTTCCCTGGAAGACCAGTAGTAGTTTCCGATGCACATCTTCTGACATTCCGTAATGTGTGGACTATCAGAGTGTTGATGAAACACAGAAATTGCATCAGGATTGAATACAACAGTCACCACGCGCACTTTCCTCCATGGGAGTAATGTCTCAAACAGTCTACGCTTTGATCGTTCATTGCAAGACCAGTAGTTGTGTCCGATGCACATCTTGAGGCATTCTGTAATCTGTGGACCTTCAAAGTGTTGATGAAACACAGAAATTGCATCGGGATTGAATACAACAGTCACCATGCGCACTACCCTCCATGTGAGTAATGTCTCAAACAGTCTACGCTTTGATCGTTCCCTGGAAGACCTGTAGAAGTTTCCGATGCACATCTGGAGGCATTCTGTAATCTGTGGACTATCAGAGTGTTGATGAAACACAGAAATTGCATCGGGATTGAATACAACAGTCACCATGCGCACTTTCCTCCATGGGAGTAATGTCTCAACATTTTACGCTTTGATCCTTTCCTGGAAGTCCAGTATTAGTTTCCGATGCACATATGGGGGTATTCTGTATTGTGTGGACTATCAGAGTGTTGATGAAACACAGAAATTGCATCGGGATTGAATACAACAGACACCATGCGCACTTCCCTCCATGGGAGTAATGTCTCAAACAGTCTACGATTTGATCGTTCCCTGCTTGACCAGTAGTAGTTTCCGATGCACATCTGGACTCGTTCTGTAATGTGTGGACTTTCAAAGTGTTGATGAAACACAGAAATTGCCTCGGGATTGAATACAACAGTCACCATGCGCACTTTCCTCCATGGGAGTAATGTCTCAAAAAGTTTACGCTTTGATCGTTCCCTGGAAGACCAGTAGTAGTTTCCGATGCACATCTTCTGACATTCCGTAATGTGTGGACTATCAGAGTGTTGATGAAACACAGAAATTGCATCAGGATTGAATACAACAGTCACCATGCGCACTTTCCTCCATGGGAGTAATGTCTCAAACAGTCTACGCTTTGATCGTTCATTGCAAGACCAGTGGTTGTGTCCGATGCACATCTTGAGGCATTCTGTAATCTGTGGACCTTCAAAGTGTTGATAAAACACAGAAATTGCATCCGGATTGAATACAACAGTCACCATGCGCACTACCCTCCATGTGACTAATGTCTCAAACAGTCTACGCTTTGATCGTTCCCTGGAAGACCTGTAGTAGTTTCCGATGCACATCTGGGGGCATTCTGTAATCTGTGGACTATCAGAGTGTTGATGAAACACAGAAATTGCATCGGGATTGAATACAACAGTCACCATGTGCACTTTTCTCCATGGGAGTAATGTCTCAAACAGTTTACGCTTTTATCGTTCATTGGAAGACCAGTAGTAGTTTCCGATGCACATCTGGGGGCATTCTATAATGTGTGGACTATCAGAGTGTTGATGAAACACAGAAATTGCATCAGCATTGAATACAACAGTCACCATGCGCACTTTCCTCCATGGGAGTAATGTCTCAAACAGTCTACGGTTTGATCGTTCTCTGCAAGACCAGTAGTAGTTTCCAATGCACATCTGGAGGCATTCTGTAATCTGTAAACTATCAGAGTTTTGCTCAAACACAGAAATTGCATCGGGATTGAATACAACAGTCACCATGCGCACCTTCCTCCATGGGAGTAATGTCTCAACATTTTACGCTTTGATCCTTCCATGGAAGACCAGTATTAGTTTCCGATGCACATATGGAGGCATTCTGTAATCTGTGGACTATCAGAGTGTTGATGAAACACAGAAATTGCATCGGGATTGAATACAACAGTCACCATGCGCACTTTCCTCCATGGGAGAAATGTCTCAAACTGTCTACGCTTTGATCGTTCCCTGGAAGACCAGTAGTAGTTTCCGATGCACATCTGGAGGCATTCTGTAATCTGTGGACTATCAGAGTGTTAATGAAACACAGAAATAGCATCGGGATTGAATACAACAGTCACCATGTGCACTTTCCTCCATGATAGTAATGTCTCAAACAGTTTACGCTTTGATCGTTCCCTGGAAGACCAGTAGTAGTTTCCGATGCACATCTTCTGACATTCCGTAATGTGTGGACTATCAGAGTGTTGATAAAACACAGAAATTGCATCAGGATTGAATACAACCGTCACCATGCGCACTTTCCTCCATGGGAGTAATGTCTCAAACAGTCTACGCTTCGATCGTTCATTGCAAGACCAGTAGTTGTGTCCGATGCACATCTTGAGGCATTCTGTAATCTGTGGACTTTCAAAGTGTTGATGAAACACAGAAATTGTATCGGGATTGAATACAACAGTCACAATGAGCACTACCCTCCATGTGAGTAATGTCTCAAACAGTCTACGCTTTGATCGTTCCCTGGAAGACCAGTAGTAGTTTCCGATGCACATCTGGAGGCATCCTGTAATCTGTGGACTATCTGAGTGTTGATGAAACACAGAAATTGCATCGGGATTGAATACAACAGTCACCATGCGCACTTTCCTCCATGGGAGTAATGTCTCAACATTTTACGCTTTGATCCTTCCCTGGAAGACCAGTATTAGTTTCCGATGAACATATGGGGGCATTCTGTAATGTGTGGACTATCAGAGTGTTGATGAAACACAGAAATTGCATCAGGATTGAATACAACCGTCACCATGCGCACTTTCCTCCATGGGAGTAACGTCTCAAACAGTCTACGCTTTGATCGTTCATTGCAAGACCAGTAGTTGTGTCCGATGCACATCTTGAGGCATTCTGTAATCTGTGGACCTTCAAAGTGTTGATGAAACACAGAAATTGCCTCGGGATTGTATACAACAGTCACCATGCGCACTTTCCTCCATGTGAGTAATGTCTCAAACAGTTTACGCTTTGATCGTTCCCTGGAAGACCAGTAGTAGTTTCCGATGCACATCTTCTGACATTCCGTAATGTGTGGACTATCAGAGTGTTGATGAAACACAGAAATTGCATCAGGATTGAATACAACAGTCACCACGCGCACTTTCCTCCATGGGAGTAATGTCTCAAACAGTCTACGCTTTGATCGTTCATTGCAAGACCAGTAGTTGTGTCCGATGCACATCTTGAGGCATTCTGTAATCTGTGGACCTTCAAAGTGTTGATGAAACACAGAAATTGCATCGGGATTGAATACAACAGTCACCATGCGCACTACCCTCCATGTGAGTAATGTCTCAAACAGTCTACGCTTTGATCGTTCCCTGGAAGACCTGTAGAAGTTTCCGATGCACATCTGGAGGCATTCTGTAATCTGTGGACTATCAGAGTGTTGATGAAACACAGAAATTGCATCGGGATTGAATACAACAGTCACCATGCGCACTTTCCTCCATGGGAGTAATGTCTCAACATTTTACGCTTTGATCCTTTCCTGGAAGTCCAGTATTAGTTTCCGATGCACATATGGGGGTATTCTGTATTGTGTGGACTATCAGAGTGTTGATGAAACACAGAAATTGCATCGGGATTGAATACAACAGACACCATGCGCACTTCCCTCCATGGGAGTAATGTCTCAAACAGTCTACGATTTGATCGTTCCCTGCTTGACCAGTAGTAGTTTCCGATGCACATCTGGACTCGTTCTGTAATGTGTGGACTTTCAAAGTGTTGATGAAACACAGAAATTGCCTCGGGATTGAATACAACAGTCACCATGCGCACTTTCCTCCATGGGAGTAATGTCTCAAAAAGTTTACGCTTTGATCGTTCCCTGGAAGACCAGTAGTAGTTTCCGATGCACATCTTCTGACATTCCGTAATGTGTGGACTATCAGAGTGTTGATGAAACACAGAAATTGCATCAGGATTGAATACAACAGTCACCATGCGCACTTTCCTCCATGGGAGTAATGTCTCAAACAGTCTACGCTTTGATCGTTCATTGCAAGACCAGTGGTTGTGTCCGATGCACATCTTGAGGCATTCTGTAATCTGTGGACCTTCAAAGTGTTGATAAAACACAGAAATTGCATCCGGATAGAATACAACAGTCACCATGCGCACTACCCTCCATGTGACTAATGTCTCAAACAGTCTATGCTTTGATCGTTCCCTGGAAGACCTGTAGTAGTTTCCGATGCACATCTGGGGGCATTCTGTAATCTGTGGACTATCAGAGTGTTGATGAAACACAGAAATTGCATCGGGATTGAATACAACAGTCACCATGTGCACTTTTCTCCATGGGAGTAATGTCTCAAACAGTTTACGCTTTTATCGTTCATTGGAAGACCAGTAGTAGTTTCCGATGCACATCTGGGGGCATTCTATAATGTGTGGACTATCAGAGTGTTGATGAAACACAGAAATTGCATCAGGATTGAATACAACAGTCACCATGCGCACTTTCCTCCATGGGAGTAATGTCTCAAACAGTCTACGGTTTGATCGTTCTCTGCAAGACCAGTAGTAGTTTCCAATGCACATCTGGAGGCATTCTGTAATCTGTAAACTATCAGAGTTTTGCTCAAACACAGAAATTGCATCGGGATTGAATACAACAGTCACCATGCGCACCTTCCTCCATGGGAGTAATGTCTCAACATTTTACGCTTTGATCCTTCCATGGAAGACCAGTATTAGTTTCCGATGCACATATGGAGGCATTCTGTAATCTGTGGACTATCAGAGTGTTGATGAAACACAGAAATTGCATCGGGATTGAATACAACAGTCACCATGCGCACTTTCCTCCATGGGAGAAATGTCTCAAACTGTCTACGCTTTGATCGTTCCCTGGAAGACCAGTAGTAGTTTCCGATGCACATCTGGAGGCATTCTGTAATCTGTGGACTATCAGAGTGTTAATGAAACACAGAAATAGCATCGGGATTGAATACAACAGTCACCATGTGCACTTTCCTCCATGATAGTAATGTCTCAAACAGTTTACGCTTTGATCGTTCCCTGGAAGACCAGTAGTAGTTTCCGATGCACATCTTCTGACATTCCGTAATGTGTGGACTATCAGAGTGTTGATAAAACACAGAAATTGCATCAGGATTGAATACAACCGTCACCATGCGCACTTTCCTCCATGGGAGTAATGTCTCAAACAGTCTACGCTTCGATCGTTCATTGCAAGACCAGTAGTTGTGTCCGATGCACATCTTGAGGCATTCTGTAATCTGTGGACTTTCAAAGTGTTGATGAAACACAGAAATTGTATCGGGATTGAATACAACAGTCACAATGAGCACTACCCTCCATGTGAGTAATGTCTCAAACAGTCTACGCTTTGATCGTTCCCTGGAAGACCAGTAGTAGTTTCCGATGCACATCTGGAGGCATCCTGTAATCTGTGGACTATCTGAGTGTTGATGAAACACAGAAATTGCATCGGGATTGAATACAACAGTCACCATGCGCACTTTCCTCCATGGGAGTAATGTCTCAAACAGTCTACGCTTTGATGGTTCCCTGGAAGACAAGTAGTAGTTTCCGATGCACATCTGGAGGCATCCTGTAATCTGAGAATTATCTGAGTGTTGATGAAACACAGAAACTGCATCGGGATTGAATACAACAGTCACCATGCGCAATTTCCTCCATTCGAGTAATGTCTCAAACAGTCTACGCTTCGATCGTTCCCTGGAAGTCAATGTAATAGTTTCCGATGCACATCTGGAGGCATTCTGTATTCTGTGGACCTTCAAAGTGTTGATGAAACACTGAAAGTGCATCGGGATTGTATACAACAGGCACAATGCAGGCTTTTCTCCATGGGAGTAATGTCTCAAACAGTTTACGCTTTGATCGTTCCCTCGAAGACCAGTAGTAGTTTCCGATGCACATCTGGAGGCATTCTGTAATCTGTGGACAATCAGAGTGTTGATGTAACACAGATATTGCATCGGGATTGAATACAACAATCACCATGCGCAATTTCCTCCATGGGAGTAATGTCTCAAACAGTCTACTCTTTGATCGTTCCCTGGAAGTCAATGTAATAGTTTCTGATGCACATCTGGAGGCATTCTGTAATCTGAGAATTATCTGAGTGTTGATGAAACACAGAAACTGCATCGGGATTGAATACAACAGTCACCATGAGCACTTTCCTCCATAGGAGTAATGTCTCAAACAGTCTGCGCTTTGATCGTTCCCTGGAAGACCAGTAGTAGTTTCCGATGCACATCTGGAGGCACTCTGTAATCTGTGGATCTTCAATGTGTTGATGAAACACAGAAATTGCCTCGGGATTGAATACAACAGTCACCATGCGCACTTTCCTCCATGGGAGTAATGTCTCAAACAGTTTACGCTTTGATCGTTCCCTGGAAGACCAGTAGTAGTTTCCGATGCACATCTTCTGACATTCCGTAATGTGTGGACTATCAGAGTGTTGATGAAACACAGAAATTGCATCAGGATTGAATACAACAGTCACCACGCGCACTTTCCTTCATGGGAGTAATGTCTCAAACAGTCTACGCCTTGAACGTTCATTGCAAGACCAGTAGTTGTGTCCGATGCACATCTTGAGGCAATCTGTAATCCGTGGACTATCTGAGTGTTGATGAAACACAGAAATTGCATCGGGATTAAATACAACAGTCACCATGCGCACTTTGCTCCATGGGAGTAATGTCTCAACATTTTACGCTTTGATCCTTCCCTGGAAGACCAGTATTAGTTTCCGATGCACATATGGGTTCATTCTGTAATGTGTGGACTATCAGAGTGTTGATGAAACACAGAAATTGCATCGGGATTGAATACAACAGACACCATGCGCACTACCCTCCATGTGAGTAATGTCTCAAACAGTCTACGCTTTGATCGTTCCCTGGAAGACCAGTAGTAGTTTCCGATGCACATCTGGAGGCATCCTGTAATCTGTGGACTATCTGAGTGTTGATGAAACACAGAAATTGCATCGGGATTGAATACAACAGTCACCATACGCACTTTCCTCCATGGGAGTAATGTCTCAAACAGTCTACGCTTTGATGGTTCCCTGGAAGACCAGTAGTAGTTTCCGATTCTCATCTGGAGGCATTCTGTAATCTGTGGACTATCAGAGTGTTGATGAAACACAGATATTGCATCGGGATTGAATACAACAGTCACCATGCGCAATTTCCTCCATGGGAGTAATGTCTCAAACAGTCTACGCATTGATCGTTCCCTGGAAGTCAATGTAATAGTTTCCGATGCACATCTGGATGCATTCTGTAATCTGTGGACCTTCAGAGTGTTGATGAAACACAGAAACTGCATCGGGATTGAATAGAACAGTCACCATGAGCACCTTCCTCCATAGGAGTAATGTCTCAAGCAGTCTACGCTTTGATCGTTCCCTGGAAGACCAGTAGTAGTTTCCGATGCACATCTGGAGGCATTCTGTAATCTGTGGACCTTCAAAGTGTTGATGAAACACAGAAATTGCATCGAGATTGAATACAACAGTCACCATGCGCACTTTCCTCCATGGGAGTAATGTCTCAAAAAGTTTACGCTTTGATCGTTCCCTGGAAGACCAGTAGTAGTTTCCGATGCACATCTTCTGACATTCCGTAATGTGTGGACTATCAGAGTGTTGATGAAACACAGAAATTGCATCGGGATTGAATACAACAGTCACCATGCGCACTACCCTCCGTGTGAATAATGTCTCAAACAGTCTACGCTTTGATCGTTCCCTGGAAGACCTGTAGTAGTTTCCGATGCACATCTGGAGGCATTCTGTAATCTGTGGACTATCAGAGTGTTGATGAAACACAGAAATTGCATCGGGATTGAATACAACAGTCACCATGTGCACTTTTCTCCATGGGAGTAATGTCTCAAACAGTTTACGCTTTTATCGTTCATTGGAAGACCAGTAGTAGTTTCCGATTTACATCTGGGGGCATTCTATAATGTGTGGACTATCAGAGTGTTGATGAAACACAGAAATTGCATCAGGATTGAATACAACAGTCACCATTCGCACTTTCCTCCATGGAGTAATGTCTCAAACAGTCTGCGGTTTGATCGTTCCCTGCAAGACCAGTAGTAGTTTCCAATGCACATCTGGAGGCATTCTGTAATCTGTAAACTATCAGAGTTTTGCTCAAACACAGAAATTGCATCGGGATTGAATAAAACAGTCACCATGCGCACTTTCCTCCATGGGAGTAATGTCTCAACATTTTACGCTTTGATCCTTCCATGGAAGACCAGTATTAGTTTCCGATGCACATATGGAGGCATTCTGTAATCTGTGGACTATCAGAGTGTTGATGAAACACAGGAATTGCATCGGGATTGACTACAACAGTCACAATGAGCACTACCCTCCATGTGAGTAATGTCTCAAACAGTCTACGCTTTGATCGTTCCCTGGAAGACCAGTAGTAGTTTCCGATGCACATCTGGAGGCATTCTGTAATCTGTGGACTATCAGAGTGTTAATGAAACACAGAAATAGCATCGGGATTGAATACAACAGTCACCATGTGCACTTTCCTCCATGGGAGTAATGTCTCAAACAGTTTACGCTTTGATCGTTCCCTGGAAGACCAGTAGTAGTTTCCGATGCACATCTTCTGACATTCCGTAATGTGTGGACTATCAGAGTGTTGATGAAACACAGAAATTGCATCAGGATTGAATACAACCGTCACCATGCGCACTTTCCTCCATGGGAGTAACGTCTCAAACAGTCTACGCTTTGTTCGTTCATTGCAAGACCAGTAGTTGTGTCCGATGCACATCTTGAGGCATTCTGTAATCTGTGGACCTTCAAAGTGTTGATGAAACACAGAAATTGTATCGGGATTGAATACAACAGTCACAATGAGCACTACCCTCCATGTGAGTAATGTCTCAAACAGTCTACGCTTTGATCGTTCCCTGGAAGACCAGTAGTAGTTTCCGATGCACATCTGGAGGCATCCTGTAATCTGTGGACTATCTGAGTGTTGATGAAACACAGAAATTGCATCGGGATTGAATACAACAGTCACCATGCGCACTTTCCTCCATGGGAGTAATGTCTCAACATTTTACGCTTTGATCCTTCCCTGGAAGACCAGTATTAGTTTCCGATGAACATATGGGGGCATTCTGTAATGTGTGGACTATCAGAGTGTTGATGAAACACAGAAATTGCATCAGGATTGAATACAACCGTCACCATGCGCACTTTCCTCCATGGGAGTAACGTCTCAAACAGTCTACGCTTTGATCGTTCATTGCAAGACCAGTAGTTGTGTCCGATGCACATCTTGAGGCATTCTGTAATCTGTGGACCTTCAAAGTGTTGATGAAACACAGAAATTGCCTCGGGATTGTATACAACAGTCACCATGCGCACTTTCCTCCATGTGAGTAATGTCTCAAACAGTTTACGCTTTGATCGTTCCCTGGAAGACCAGTAGTAGTTTCCGATGCACATCTTCTGACATTCCGTAATGTGTGGACTATCAGAGTGTTGATGAAACACAGAAATTGCATCAGGATTGAATACAACAGTCACCACGCGCACTTTCCTCCATGGGAGTAATGTCTCAAACAGTCTACGCTTTGATCGTTCATTGCAAGACCAGTAGTTGTGTCCGATGCACATCTTGAGGCATTCTGTAATCTGTGGACCTTCAAAGTGTTGATGAAACACAGAAATTGCATCGGGATTGAATACAACAGTCACCATGCGCACTACCCTCCATGTGAGTAATGTCTCAAACAGTCTACGCTTTGATCGTTCCCTGGAAGACCTGTAGAAGTTTCCGATGCACATCTGGAGGCATTCTGTAATCTGTGGACTATCAGAGTGTTGATGAAACACAGAAATTGCATCGGGATTGAATACAACAGTCACCATGCGCACTTTCCTCCATGGGAGTAATGTCTCAACATTTTACGCTTTGATCCTTTCCTGGAAGTCCAGTATTAGTTTCCGATGCACATATGGGGGTATTCTGTATTGTGTGGACTATCAGAGTGTTGATGAAACACAGAAATTGCATCGGGATTGAATACAACAGACACCATGCGCACTTCCCTCCATGGGAGTAATGTCTCAAACAGTCTACGATTTGATCGTTCCCTGCTTGACCAGTAGTAGTTTCCGATGCACATCTGGACTCGTTCTGTAATGTGTGGACTTTCAAAGTGTTGATGAAACACAGAAATTGCCTCGGGATTGAATACAACAGTCACCATGCGCACTTTCCTCCATGGGAGTAATGTCTCAAAAAGTTTACGCTTTGATCGTTCCCTGGAAGACCAGTAGTAGTTTCCGATGCACATCTTCTGACATTCCGTAATGTGTGGACTATCAGAGTGTTGATGAAACACAGAAATTGCATCAGGATTGAATACAACAGTCACCATGCGCACTTTCCTCCATGGGAGTAATGTCTCAAACAGTCTACGCTTTGATCGTTCATTGCAAGACCAGTGGTTGTGTCCGATGCACATCTTGAGGCATTCTGTAATCTGTGGACCTTCAAAGTGTTGATAAAACACAGAAATTGCATCCGGATTGAATACAACAGTCACCATGCGCACTACCCTCCATGTGACTAATGTCTCAAACAGTCTACGCTTTGATCGTTCCCTGGAAGACCTGTAGTAGTTTCCGATGCACATCTGGGGGCATTCTGTAATCTGTGGACTATCAGAGTGTTGATGAAACACAGAAATTGCATCGGGATTGAATACAACAGTCACCATGTGCACTTTTCTCCATGGGAGTAATGTCTCAAACAGTTTACGCTTTTATCGTTCATTGGAAGACCAGTAGTAGTTTCCGATGCACATCTGGGGGCATTCTATAATGTGTGGACTATCAGAGTGTTGATGAAACACAGAAATTGCATCAGGATTGAATACAACAGTCACCATGCGCACTTTCCTCCATGGGAGTAATGTCTCAAACAGTCTACGGTTTGATCGTTCTCTGCAAGACCAGTAGTAGTTTCCAATGCACATCTGGAGGCATTCTGTAATCTGTAAACTATCAGAGTTTTGCTCAAACACAGAAATTGCATCGGGATTGAATACAACAGTCACCATGCGCACCTTCCTCCATGGGAGTAATGTCTCAACATTTTACGCTTTGATCCTTCCATGGAAGACCAGTATTAGTTTCCGATGCACATATGGAGGCATTCTGTAATCTGTGGACTATCAGAGTGTTGATGAAACACAGAAATTGCATCGGGATTGAATACAACAGTCACCATGCGCACTTTCCTCCATGGGAGAAATGTCTCAAACTGTCTACGCTTTGATCGTTCCCTGGAAGACCAGTAGTAGTTTCCGATGCACATCTGGAGGCATTCTGTAATCTGTGGACTATCAGAGTGTTAATGAAACACAGAAATAGCATCGGGATTGAATACAACAGTCACCATGTGCACTTTCCTCCATGATAGTAATGTCTCAAACAGTTTACGCTTTGATCGTTCCCTGGAAGACCAGTAGTAGTTTCCGATGCACATCTTCTGACATTCCGTAATGTGTGGAATATCAGAGTGTTGATAAAACACAGAAATTGCATCAGGATTGAATACAACCGTCACCATGCGCACTTTCCTCCATGGGAGTAATGTCTCAAACAGTCTACGCTTCGATCGTTCATTGCAAGACCAGTAGTTGTGTCCGATGCACATCTTGAGGCATTCTGTAATCTGTGGACTTTCAAAGTGTTGATGAAACACAGAAATTGTATCGGGATTGAATACAACAGTCACAATGAGCACTACCCTCCATGTGAGTAATGTCTCAAACAGTCTACGCTTTGATCGTTCCCTGGAAGACCAGTAGTAGTTTCCGATGCACATCTGGAGGCATCCTGTAATCTGTGGACTATCTGAGTGTTGATGAAACACAGAAATTGCATCGGGATTGAATACAACAGTCACCATGCGCACTTTCCTCCATGGGAGTAATGTCTCAACATTTTACGCTTTGATCCTTCCCTGGAAGACCAGTATTAGTTTCCGATGAACATATGGGGGCATTCTGTAATGTGTGGACTATCAGAGTGTTGATGAAACACAGAAATTGCATCAGGATTGAATACAACCGTCACCATGCGCACTTTCCTCCATGGGAGTAACGTCTCAAACAGTCTACGCTTTGATCGTTCATTGCAAGACCAGTAGTTGTGTCCGATGCACATCTTGAGGCATTCTGTAATCTGTGGACCTTCAAAGTGTTGATGAAACACAGAAATTGCCTCGGGATTGTATACAACAGTCACCATGCGCACTTTCCTCCATGTGAGTAATGTCTCAAACAGTTTACGCTTTGATCGTTCCCTGGAAGACCAGTAGTAGTTTCCGATGCACATCTTCTGACATTCCGTAATGTGTGGACTATCAGAGTGTTGATGAAACACAGAAATTGCATCAGGATTGAATACAACAGTCACCACGCGCACTTTCCTCCATGGGAGTAATGTCTCAAACAGTCTACGCTTTGATCGTTCATTGCAAGACCAGTAGTTGTGTCCGATGCACATCTTGAGGCATTCTGTAATCTGTGGACCTTCAAAGTGTTGATGAAACACAGAAATTGCATCGGGATTGAATACAACAGTCACCATGCGCACTACCCTCCATGTGAGTAATGTCTCAAACAGTCTACGCTTTGATCGTTCCCTGGAAGACCTGTAGAAGTTTCCGATGCACATCTGGAGGCATTCTGTAATCTGTGGACTATCAGAGTGTTGATGAAACACAGAAATTGCATCGGGATTGAATACAACAGTCACCATGCGCACTTTCCTCCATGGGAGTAATGTCTCAACATTTTACGCTTTGATCCTTTCCTGGAAGTCCAGTATTAGTTTCCGATGCACATATGGGGGTATTCTGTATTGTGTGGACTATCAGAGTGTTGATGAAACACAGAAATTGCATCGGGATTGAATACAACAGACACCATGCGCACTTCCCTCCATGGGAGTAATGTCTCAAACAGTCTACGATTTGATCGTTCCCTGCTTGACCAGTAGTAGTTTCCGATGCACATCTGGACTCGTTCTGTAATGTGTGGACTTTCAAAGTGTTGATGAAACACAGAAATTGCCTCGGGATTGAATACAACAGTCACCATGCGCACTTTCCTCCATGGGAGTAATGTCTCAAAAAGTTTACGCTTTGATCGTTCCCTGGAAGACCAGTAGTAGTTTCCGATGCACATCTTCTGACATTCCGTAATGTGTGGACTATCAGAGTGTTGATGAAACACAGAAATTGCATCAGGATTGAATACAACAGTCACCATGCGCACTTTCCTCCATGGGAGTAATGTCTCAAACAGTCTACGCTTTGATCGTTCATTGCAAGACCAGTGGTTGTGTCCGATGCACATCTTGAGGCATTCTGTAATCTGTGGACCTTCAAAGTGTTGATAAAACACAGAAATTGCATCCGGATAGAATACAACAGTCACCATGCGCACTACCCTCCATGTGACTAATGTCTCAAACAGTCTATGCTTTGATCGTTCCCTGGAAGACCTGTAGTAGTTTCCGATGCACATCTGGGGGCATTCTGTAATCTGTGGACTATCAGAGTGTTGATGAAACACAGAAATTGCATCGGGATTGAATACAACAGTCACCATGTGCACTTTTCTCCATGGGAGTAATGTCTCAAACAGTTTACGCTTTTATCGTTCATTGGAAGACCAGTAGTAGTTTCCGATGCACATCTGGGGGCATTCTATAATGTGTGGACTATCAGAGTGTTGATGAAACACAGAAATTGCATCAGGATTGAATACAACAGTCACCATGCGCACTTTCCTCCATGGGAGTAATGTCTCAAACAGTCTACGGTTTGATCGTTCTCTGCAAGACCAGTAGTAGTTTCCAATGCACATCTGGAGGCATTCTGTAATCTGTAAACTATCAGAGTTTTGCTCAAACACAGAAATTGCATCGGGATTGAATACAACAGTCACCATGCGCACCTTCCTCCATGGGAGTAATGTCTCAACATTTTACGCTTTGATCCTTCCATGGAAGACCAGTATTAGTTTCCGATGCACATATGGAGGCATTCTGTAATCTGTGGACTATCAGAGTGTTGATGAAACACAGAAATTGCATCGGGATTGAATACAACAGTCACCATGCGCACTTTCCTCCATGGGAGAAATGTCTCAAACTGTCTACGCTTTGATCGTTCCCTGGAAGACCAGTAGTAGTTTCCGATGCACATCTGGAGGCATTCTGTAATCTGTGGACTATCAGAGTGTTAATGAAACACAGAAATAGCATCGGGATTGAATACAACAGTCACCATGTGCACTTTCCTCCATGATAGTAATGTCTCAAACAGTTTACGCTTTGATCGTTCCCTGGAAGACCAGTAGTAGTTTCCGATGCACATCTTCTGACATTCCGTAATGTGTGGACTATCAGAGTGTTGATAAAACACAGAAATTGCATCAGGATTGAATACAACCGTCACCATGCGCATTTTCCTCCATGGGAGTAATGTCTCAAACAGTCTACGCTTCGATCGTTCATTGCAAGACCAGTAGTTGTGTCCGATGCACATCTTGAGGCATTCTGTAATCTGTGGACTTTCAAAGTGTTGATGAAACACAGAAATTGTATCGGGATTGAATACAACAGTCACAATGAGCACTACCCTCCATGTGAGTAATGTCTCAAACAGTCTACGCTTTGATCGTTCCCTGGAAGACCAGTAGTAGTTTCCGATGCACATCTGGAGGCATCCTGTAATCTGTGGACTATCTGAGTGTTGATGAAACACAGAAATTGCATCGGGATTGAATACAACAGTCACCATGCGCACTTTCCTCCATGGGAGTAATGTCTCAAACAGTCTACGCTTTGATGGTTCCCTGGAAGACAAGTAGTAGTTTCCGATGCACATCTGGAGGCATCCTGTAATCTGAGAATTATCTGAGTGTTGATGAAACACAGAAACTGCATCGGGATTGAATACAACAGTCACCATGCGCAATTTCCTCCATTCGAGTAATGTCTCAAACAGTCTACGCTTCGATCGTTCCCTGGAAGTCAATGTAATAGTTTCCGATGCACATCTGGAGGCATTCTGTATTCTGTGGACCTTCAAAGTGTTGATGAAACACTGAAAGTGCATCGGGATTGTATACAACAGGCACAATGCAGGCTTTTCTCCATGGGAGTAATGTCTCAAACAGTTTACGCTTTGATCGTTCCCTCGAAGACCAGTAGTAGTTTCCGATGCACATCTGGAGGCATTCTGTAATCTGTGGACAATCAGAGTGTTGATGTAACACAGATATTGCATCGGGATTGAATACAACAATCACCATGCGCAATTTCCTCCATGGGAGTAATGTCTCAAACAGTCTACTCTTTGATCGTTCCCTGGAAGTCAATGTAATAGTTTCTGATGCACATCTGGAGGCATTCTGTAATCTGAGAATTATCTGAGTGTTGATGAAACACAGAAACTGCATCGGGATTGAATACAACAGTCACCATGAGCACTTTCCTCCATAGGAGTAATGTCTCAAACAGTCTGCGCTTTGATCGTTCCCTGGAAGACCAGTAGTAGTTTCCGATGCACATCTGGAGGCACTCTGTAATCTGTGGATCTTCAATGTGTTGATGAAACACAGAAATTGCCTCGGGATTGAATACAACAGTCACCATGCGCACTTTCCTCCATGGGAGTAATGTCTCAAACAGTTTACGCTTTGATCGTTCCCTGGAAGACCAGTAGTAGTTTCCGATGCACATCTTCTGACATTCCGTAATGTGTGGACTATCAGAGTGTTGATGAAACACAGAAATTGCATCAGGATTGAATACAACAGTCACCACGCGCACTTTCCTTCATGGGAGTAATGTCTCAAACAGTCTACGCCTTGAACGTTCATTGCAAGACCAGTAGTTGTGTCCGATGCACATCTTGAGGCAATCTGTAATCCGTGGACTATCTGAGTGTTGATGAAACACAGAAATTGCATCGGGATTGAATACAACAGTCACCATGCGCACTTTGCTCCATGGGAGTAATGTCTCAACATTTTACGCTTTGATCCTTCCCTGGAAGACCAGTATTAGTTTCCGATGCACATATGGGTTCATTCTGTAATGTGTGGACTATCAGAGTGTTGATGAAACACAGAAATTGCATCGGGATTGAATACAACAGACACCATGCGCACTACCCTCCATGTGAGTAATGTCTCAAACAGTCTACGCTTTGATCGTTCCCTGGAAGACCAGTAGTAGTTTCCGATGCACATCTGGAGGCATCCTGTAATCTGTGGACTATCTGAGTGTTGATGAAACACAGAAATTGCATCGGGATTGAATACAACAGTCACCATACGCACTTTCCTCCATGGGAGTAATGTCTCAAACAGTCTACGCTTTGATGGTTCCCTGGAAGACCAGTAGTAGTTTCCGATTCTCATCTGGAGGCATTCTGTAATCTGTGGACTATCAGAGTGTTGATGAAACACAGATATTGCATCGGGATTGAATACAACAGTCACCATGCGCAATTTCCTCCATGGGAGTAATGTCTCAAACAGTCTACGCATTGATCGTTCCCTGGAAGTCAATGTAATAGTTTCCGATGCACATCTGGATGCATTCTGTAATCTGTGGACCTTCAGAGTGTTGATGAAACACAGAAACTGCATCGGGATTGAATAGAACAGTCACCATGAGCACCTTCCTCCATAGGAGTAATGTCTCAAGCAGTCTACGCTTTGATCGTTCCCTGGAAGACCAGTAGTAGTTTCCGATGCACATCTGGAGGCATTCTGTAATCTGTGGACCTTCAAAGTGTTGATGAAACACAGAAATTGCATCGAGATTGAATACAACAGTCACCATGCGCACTACCCTCCATGGGAGTAATGTCTCAAACCGTCTACGTTTTGATCGTTCCCTGGAAGACCTGTAGTAGTTTCCGATGCACATCAGGAGGCATTTTGTAATCTGTGGACTATCAGAGTGTTGATGAATGACACCCAGAAATTGCATCGGGGTTGAATACAACAGTCACCATGTGCACTTTTCTCCATGGGAGTAATGTCTCAAACAGTCTACGCTTTGATCGTTCCCTGGAACACCAGTCGTAGTTTCCGATGCACATCTGGAGGCATTTGGTAATCTGTGGACTATCAGAGTGTTGATGACACCCAGAAATTGCATCGGGATTGAATAGAACAGTCACCATGTGCACTGTTCTCCATGGGAGTAATGTCTCAAACAGTTTACTCTTTGATCGTTCCCTGGAAGACCAGTCGTAGTTTCCGATGCACATCTGGGGGCATTCTATAATGTGTGGACTATCAGAGTGTTGATGAAACACAGAAATTGCATCAGGATTGAATACAACAGTGACCATGCACACTTTCCTCCATGCGAGTAATGTCTCAAACAGTCTAAGGTTTGATCGTTCATTGCAAGACAAGCAGTAGTTTGCGATGCACATCTGGAGGCATTCTGTAATCTGTGGACCTTCAAAGTGTTGATGAAGCACAGAAATTGCCTCTGGATTGAATACAATAGTCATCATTCGCTTTTTCCTCCATGGGAGTAATGTCTCAAACTGTCTACGTTTTGATCGTTCCCTGGAACACCAGTAGTAGTTTCCGATGCACATCTGGAGGCATTCTGTAATCTGTGGACCTTCAAAGTGTTGATGAAACACAGAAAGTGCATCGGGATTGTATACAACAGGCACCATGCAGGCTTTTCTCCATGGGAGTAATGTCTCAAACAGTTTACGCTTTGATCGTTCCCTTGAAGACCAGTAGTAGTTTCCGATGCACACCTGGAGGCATTCTGTAATCTGTGGACTATCAGAGTGTTGATGTAACACAGATATTGCATCGGGATTGAATACAACAATCACCATGCGCAATTTCCTCCATGGGAGTAATGTCTCAAACAGTCTACTCTTTGATCGTTCCCTGGAAGTCAATGTAATAGTTTCCGATGCACATCTGGAGGCATTCTGTAATCTGTGAATTATCTGAGTGTTGATGAAACACAGAAACTGCATCGGGATTGAATACAACAGTCACCATGAGCACTTTCCTCCATAGGAGTAATGTCTCAAACAGTCTACGCTTTGATCGTTCCCTGGAAGTCCAGTAGTACTTTCCGATGCACATCTGGAGGCACTCTGTAATCTGTGGATCTTCAAAGTGTTGATGAAACACAGAAATTGCCTCGGGATTGAATACAACAGTCACCATGCGCACTTTCCTCCATGGGAGTAATGTCTCAAACAGTTTACGCTTTGATCGTTCCCTGGAAGACCAGTAGTAGTTTCTGATGCACATCTTCTGACATTCCGTAATGTTTGGACTATCAGAGTGTTGATGAAACACAGAAATTGCACCAGGATTGAATACAACAGTCACCACGCGCACTTTCCTCCATGGGAGTAATGTCTCAAACAGTCTACGCTTTGATCGTTCATTGCAAGACCAGTAGTTGTGTCCGATGCACATCTTGAGGCAATCTGTAATCTGTGGACTATCTGAGTGTTGATGAAACACAGAAATTGTATCGGGATTGAATACAACAGTCACCATGCGCACTTTGCTCCATGGGAGTAATGTCTCAACATTTTACGCTTTGATCCTTCCCTGGAAGACGAGTATTAGTTTCCGATGCACATATGGGTTCATTCTGTAATGTGTGGACTATCAGAGTGTTGATGAAACACAGAAATTGCATCGGGATTGAATACAACAGACACCATGCGCACTACCCTCCATGTGAGTAATGTCTCAAACAGTCTACGCTTTGATCGTTCCCTGGAAGACCAGTAGTAGTTTCCGATGCACATCTGGAGGCATCCTGTAATCTGTGGACTATCTGAGTGTTGATGAAACACAGAAATTGCATCGGGATTGATTACAACAGTCACCATGCGCACTTTCCTCCATGGGAGTAATGTCTCAAACAGTCTACGCTTTGATGGTTCCCTGGAAGACCAGTAGTAGTTTCCGATTTTCATCTGTAGGCATTCTGTAATCTGTGGACTATCAGAGTGTTGATGAAACACAGATATTGCATCGGGATTGAATACAACAGTCACCATGCGCAATTTCCTCCATGGGAGTAATGTCTCAAACAGTCTACGCTTTGATCGTTCCCTGGAAGTCAATGTAATAGTTTCCGATGCACATCTGGAGGCATTCTGTAATCTGTGGACCTTCAGAGTGTTGATGAAACACAGAAACTGCATCGGGATTGAATACAACAGTCACCATGAGCACTTTCCTCCATAGGAGTCATGTCTCAAGCAGTCTATGTTTTGATCGTTCCCTGGAAGACCAGTAGTAGTTTCCGATGCACATCTGGAGGCATTATGTAATCTGTGGACCTTCAAAGTGTTGATGAAACACAGAAATTGCATCGAGATTGAATACAACAGTCACCATGCGCACTACCCTCCATGGGAGTAATGTCTCAAACAGTCTACGTTTTGATCGTTCCCTGGAAGACCTGTAGTAGTTTCCGATGCACATCTGGAGGCATTCTGTAATCTGTGGACCTTCAAAGTGTTTATGAAACACAGAAATTGCATCGGGATGGAATACAACAGTCACCATGCGCACTTTCCTCCATGGGAGTAATGTCTCAATCAGTCTACGCTTTGATCGTTCCCTGGAAGATCTGTAGTAGTTTCCGATGCACATCTGGAGGCATTCTGTAATCTGTGAATTATCTGAGTGTTGATGAAACACAGAAACTGCATCGGGATTGAATACAACAGTCATCATTCGCATTTTCCTCCATGGGAGTAATGTCTCAAACTGTCTGCGTTTTGATCGTTCCCTGGAATACCAGTAGTAGTTTCCGATGCACATCTGGAGGCATTCTGTAATCTGTGGATCTCCAAAGTGTTGATGTAACACAGAAAGTGCATCGGGATTGTATACAACAGGCACCATGCAGGCTTTTCTCCATGGGAGTAATGTCTCAAACAGTTTACGCTTTGATCGTTCCCTTGAAGACCAGTAGTAGTTTCCGATGCACATCTGGAGGCATCCTGTAATCTGTGGACTATCTGAGTGTTGATGAAACACAGAAATTGCATCGGGATTGAATACAACAGTCACCATGCGCACTTTCCTCCATGGGAGTAATGTCTCAAACAGTCTACGCTTTGATTTTTCCCTGGAAGACCAGTAGTAGTTTCCGATTCTCATCTGGAGGCATTCTGTAATCTGTGGACTATCGGAGTGTTGATGAAACACAGATATTGCATCGGGATTGAATACAACAGTCACCATGCGCAATTTCCTCCATGGGGGTAATGTCTCAAACAGTCTACGCTTTGATCGTTCCCTGGAAGTCAATGTAATAGTTTCCGATGCACATCTGGAGGCATTCTGTAATCTGTGGATCTCCAAAGTGTTGATGTAACACAGAAACTGCATCGGGATTGAATACAACAGTCACCATGAGCACTTTCCTCCATAGGAGTAATGTCTCAAGCAGTCTACGCTATGATCGTTCCCTGGAAGACCAGTAGTAGTTTCCGATGCACATCTGGAGGCATTCTGTAATCTGTGGACCTTCAAAGTGTTGATGAAACACAGAAATTGCATCGAGATTGAATACAACAGTCACCATGCGCACTACCCTCCATGGGAGTAATGTCTCAAACAGTCTACGTTTTGATCGTTCCCTGGAAGACCTGTAGTAGTTTCCGATGCACATCAGGAGGCATTTTGTAATCTGTGGACTATCAGAGTGTTGATGAATGACACCCAGACATTGCATTGGGATTGAATACAACAGTCACCATGTGCACTTTTCTCCATGGGAGTAATGTCTCAAACAGTTTACACTTTGATCGTTCCCTGGAAGACCAGTCGTAGTTTCCGATGCACATCTGGGGGCATTCTATAATGTGTGGACTATCAGAGTGTTGATGAAACACAGAAATTGCATCAGGATTGAATACAACAGTGACCATGCGCACTTTCCTATATGGGAGTAATGTCTCAAACAGTCCACGGTTTGATCGTTCCTGCAAGACCAGTAGTAGTTTCCGATGCACATCTGGAGGCATTCTGTAATCTGTGGACCTTCAAAGTGTTGATGAAACACAGAAATTGCCTCGGGATTGAATACAACAGTCATCATTCGCATTTTCTTCCATGGGAGTAATGTCTCAAACTGTCTACGTTTTTATCGTTCCCTGGAACACCAGTAGTAGTTTCCGATGCACATCTGGAGGCATTCTGTAATCTGTGGACCTTCAAAGTGTTGATGAAACACAGAAACTGCATCGGGATTGAATACAACAGTCACCATGAGCACATTCCTCCATAGGAGTTATGTCTCAAGCAGTCTACGTTATGATCGTTCCCTGGAAGACCAGTAGTAGTTTCCGATGCACATCTGGAGGCATTCTGTAATCTGTGGACCTTCAAAGTGTTGATGAAACACAGAAATTGCATCGAGATTGAATACAACAGTCACCATGCGCACTACCCTCCATGGGAGTAATGTCTCAAACAGTCTACGTTTTGATCGTTTCCTGGAAGACCTGTAGTAGTTTCCGATGCACATCAGGAGGCATTTTGTAATCTGTGGACTATCAGAGTGTTGATGAATGACACCCAGACATTGCATCGGGATTGAATACAACAGTCACCATGTGCACTTTTCTCCATGGGAGTAATGTCTCAAACAGTTTACGCTTTGATCGTTCCCTGGAAGACCAGTCGTAGTTTCCGATGCACATCTGGAGGCATTCTGTAATCTGTGGACCTTCAAAGTTTTGATGAAACACAGAAATTGCATCGGGATGGAATACAACAGTCACCATGCGCACTTTCCTCCATGGGAATAATGTCTCAATCAGTCTACGCTTTGATCGTTCCCTGGAAGATCTGTAGTAGTTTCCGATGCACATCTGGAGGTATTCTGTAATCTGTGAATTATCTGAGTGTTGATGAAACACAGAAACTGCATCGGGATTGAATACAACAGTCATCATTCGCATTTTCCTCCATGGGAGTAATGTCTCAAACTGTCTGCGTTTTGATCGTTCCCTGGAATACCAGTAGTAGTTTCCGATGCACATCTGGAGGCATTCTGTAATCTGTGGACCTTCAAAGTGTTGATGAAACACAGAAAGTGCATCGGGATTGTATACAACAGGCACCATGCAGGCTTTTCTCCATGGGAGTAATGTCTCAAACAGTTTACGCTTTGATCGTTCCCTTGAAGACCAGTAGTAGTTTCCGATGCACATCTGGAGGCATTCTGTAATCTGTGGACTATCAGAGTGTTGATGTAACACAGAAATTGCATCGGGATTGAATACAACAGTCACCATGCGCAATTTCCTCCATGGGAGTAATGTCTCAAACAGTCTACTCTTTGATCGTTCACTGGAAGTCAATGTAATAGTTTCCGATGCACATCTGGAGGCATTCTGTAATCTGTGAATTATCTGAGTGTTGATGAAACACAGAAACTGCATCGGGATTGAATACAACAGTCACCATGAGCACTTTCCTCCATAGGAGTAATGTCTCAAACAGTCTACGCTTTAATCGTTCCCTGGAAGACCAGTAGTAGTTTCCGATGCACATCCGGAGGCATTCTGTAATCTGTGGATCTTCAAAGTGTTGATGAAACACAGAAATTGCATCGGTATGGAATACAACAGTCACCATGCGCACTTTCCTCCATGGGAGTAATGTCTCAAACTGTCTACGATTTGATCGTTCCCTGGAAGACCAGTAGTAGTTTCCGATGCACATCTGGAGGCATTCTGTAATCTGTGGACCTTCAAAGTGTTGATGAAACACAGAAATTGCATCGAGATTTAATACAACAGTCACCATGCGCACTTTCCTCCATGGGAGTAATGTCTCAAACAGTCTACGTTTTGATTGTTCCCTGGAAGACCTGTAGTAGTTTCCGATGCACATCAGGAGGCATTTTGTAATCTGTGGACTATCAGAGTGTTGATGACACCCAGAAATTGCATCGGGATTGAATACAACAGTCACCATGTGCACTTTTCTCCATGGGAGTAATGTCTCAAACAGTTTACGCTTTGATCGTTCCCTGGAAGACCAGTCGTAGTTTCCGATGCACATCTGGAGGCATTCTGTAATATGTGGACCTTCAAAGTGTTTATGAAACACAGAAATTGCATCGGGATGGAATACAACAGTCACCATGCGCACTTTCCTCCATGGGAGTAATGTCTCAATCAGTCTATGCTTTGATCGTTCCCTGGAAGATCTGTAGTAGTTTCCGATGCACATCTGGAGGCATTCTGTAATCTGTGAATTATCTGAGTGTTGATGAAACACAGAAACTGCATCGGGATTGAATACAACAGTCATCATTCGCATTTTCCTCCATGGGAGTAATGTCTCAAACTGTCTGCGTTTTGATCGTTCCCTGGAATACCAGTAGTAGTTTCCGATGCACATCTGGAGGCATTCTGTAATCTGTGGATCTCCAAAGTGTTGATGTAACACAGAAAGTGCATCGGGATTGTATACAACAGGCACCATGCAGGCTTTTCTCCATGGGAGTAATGTCTCAAACAGTTTACGCTTTGATCGTTCCCTTGAAGACCAGTAGTAGTTTCCGATGCACATCTGGAGGCATCCTGTAATCTGTGGACTATCTGAGTGTTGATGAAACACAGAAATTGCATCGGGATTGAATACAACAGTCACCATGCGCACTTTCCTCCATGGGAGTAATGTCTCAAACAGTCTACGCTTTGATGAATCCCTGGAAGACCAGTAGTAGTTTCCGATTCTCATCTGGAGGCATTCTGTAATCTGTGGACTATCGGAGTGTTGATGAAACACAGATATTGCATCGGGATTGAATACAACAGTCACCATGCGCAATTTCCTCCATGGGGGTAATGTCTCAAACAGTCTACGCTTTGATCGTTCCCTGGAAGTCAATGTAATAGTTTCCGATGCACATCTGGAGGCATTCTGTAATCTGTGGACCTTCAGAGTGTTGATGAAACACAGAAACTGCATCGGGATTGAATACAACAGTCACCATGAGCACTTTCCTCCATAGGAGTAATGTCTCAAGCAGTCTACGCTATGATCGTTCCCTGGAAGACCAGTAGTAGTTTCCGATGCACATCTGGAGGCATTCTGTAATCTGTGGACCTTCAAAGTGTTGATGAAACACAGAAATTGCATCGAGATTGAATACAACAGTCACCATGCGCACTACCCTCCATGGGAGTAATGTCTCAAACAGTCTACGTTTTGATCGTTCCCTGGAAGACCTGTAGTAGTTTCCGATGCACATCAGGAGGCATTTTGTAATCTGTGGACTATCAGAGTGTTGATGAATGACACCCAGACATTGCATCGGGATTGAATACAACAGTCACCATGTGCACTTTTCTCCATGGGAGTAATGTCTCAAACAGTTTACACTTTGATCGTTCCCTGGAAGACCAGTCGTAGTTTCCGATGCACATCTGGGGGCATTCTATAATGTGTGGACTATCAGAGTGTTGATGAAACACAGAAATTGCATCAGGATTGAATACAACAGTGACCATGCGCACTTTCCTATATGGGAGTAATGTCTCAAACAGTCCACGGTTTGATCGTTCCTGCAAGACCAGTAGTAGTTTCCGATGCACATCTGGAGGCATTCTGTAATCTGTGGACCTTCAAAGTGTTGATGAAACACAGAAATTGCCTCGGGATTGAATACAACAGTCATCATTCGCATTTTCTTCCATGGGAGTAATGTCTCAAACTGTCTACGATTTTATCGTTCCCTGGAACACCAGTAGTAGTTTCCGATGCACATCTGGAGGCATTCTGTAATCTGTGGACCTTCAAAGTGTTGATGAAACACAGAAACTGCATCGGGATTGAATACAACAGTCACCATGAGCACTTTCCTCCATAGGAGTAATGTCTCAAGCAGTCTACGCTATGATCGTTCCCTGGAAGACCAGTAGTAGTTTCCGATGCACATCTGGAGGCATTCTGTAATCTGTGGACCTTCAAAGTGTTGATGAAACACAGAAATTGCATCGAGATTGAATACAACAGTCACCATGCGCACTACCCTCCATGGGAGTAATGTCTCAAACTGTCTACGATTTGATCGTTCCCTGGAAGACCAGTAGTAGTTTCCGATGCACATCTGGAGGCATTCTGTAATCTGTGGACCTTCAAAGTGTTGATGAAACACAGAAATTGCATCGAGATTTAATACAACAGTCACCATGCGCACTTTCCTCCATGGGAGTAATGTCTCAAACAGTCTACGTTTTGATTGTTCCCTGGAAGACCTGTAGTAGTTTCCGATGCACATCAGGAGGCATTTTGTAATCTGTGGACTATCAGAGTGTTGATGACACCCAGAAATTGCATCGGGATTGAATACAACAGTCACCATGTGCACTTTTCTCCATGGGAGTAATGTCTCAAACAGTTTACGCTTTGATCGTTCCCTGGAAGACCAGTCGTAGTTTCCGATGCACATCTGGAGGCATTCTGTAATCTGTGGACCTTCAAAGTGTTTATGAAACACAGAAATTGCATCGGGATGGAATACAACAGTCACCATGCGCACTTTCCTCCATGGGAGTAATGTCTCAATCAGTCTATGCTTTGATCGTTCCCTGGAAGATCTGTAGTAGTTTCCGATGCACATCTGGAGGCATTCTGTAATCTGTGAATTATCTGAGTGTTGATGAAACACAGAAACTGCATCGGGATTGAATACAACAGTCATCATTCGCATTTTCCTCCATGGGAGTAATGTCTCAAACTGTCTGCGTTTTGATCGTTCCCTGGAATACCAGTAGTAGTTTCCGATGCACATCTGGAGGCATTCTGTAATCTGTGGATCTCCAAAGTGTTGATGTAACACAGAAAGTGCATCGGGATTGTATACAACAGGCACCATGCAGGCTTTTCTCCATGGGAGTAATGTCTCAAACAGTTTACGCTTTGATCGTTCCCTTGAAGACCAGTAGTAGTTTCCGATGCACATCTGGAGGCATCCTGTAATCTGTGGACTATCTGAGTGTTGATGAAACACAGAAATTGCATCGGGATTGAATACAACAGTCACCATGCGCACTTTCCTCCATGGGAGTAATGTCTCAAACAGTCTACGCTTTGATGGTTCCCTGGAAGACCAGTAGTAGTTTCCGATTCTCATCTGGAGGCATTCTGTAATCTGTGGACTATCGGAGTGTTGATGAAACACAGATATTGCATCGGGATTGAATACAACAGTCACCATGCGCAATTTCCTCCATGGGGGTAATGTCTCAAACAGTCTACGCTTTGATCGTTCCCTGGAAGTCAATGTAATAGTTTCCGATGCACATCTGGAGGCATTCTGTAATCTGTGGACCTTCAGAGTGTTGATGAAACACAGAAACTGCATCGGGATTGAATACAACAGTCACCATGAGCACTTTCCTCCATAGGAGTAATGTCTCAAGCAGTCTACGCTATGATCGTTCCCTGGAAGACCAGTAGTAGTTTCCGATGCACATCTGGAGGCATTCTGTAATCTGTGGACCTTCAAAGTGTTGATGAAACACAGAAATTGCATCGAGATTGAATACAACAGTCACCATGCGCACTACCCTCCATGGGAGTAATGTCTCAAACAGTCTACGTTTTGATCGTTCCCTGGAAGACCTGTAGTAGTTTCCGATGCACATCAGGAGGCATTTTGTAATCTGTGGACTATCAGAGTGTTGATGAATGACACCCAGACATTGCATCGGGATTGAATACAACAGTCACCATGTGCACTTTTCTCCATGGGAGTAATGTCTCAAACAGTTTACACTTTGATCGTTCCCTGGAAGACCAGTCGTAGTTTCCGATGCACATCTGGGGGCATTCTATAATGTGTGGACTATCAGAGTGTTGATGAAACACAGAAATTGCATCAGGATTGAATACAACAGTGACCATGCGCACTTTCCTATATGGGAGTAATGTCTCAAACAGTCCACGGTTTGATCGTTCCTGCAAGACCAGTAGTAGTTTCCGATGCACATCTGGAGGCATTCTGTAATCTGTGGACCTTCAAAGTGTTGATGAAACACAGAAATTGCCTCGGGATTGAATACAACAGTCATCATTCGCATTTTCTTCCATGGGAGTAATGTCTCAAACTGTCTACGTTTTTATCGTTCCCTGGAACACCAGTAGTAGTTTCCGATGCACATCTGGAGGCATTCTGTAATCTGTGGACCTTCAAAGTGTTGATGAAACACAGAAACTGCATCGGGATTGAATACAACAGTCACCATGAGCACTTTCCTCCATAGGAGTAATGTCTCAAGCAGTCTACGCTATGATCGTTCCCTGGAAGACCAGTAGTAGTTTCCGATGCACATCTGGAGGCATTCTGTAATCTGTGGACCTTCAAAGTGTTGATGAAACACAGAAATTGCATCGAGATTGAATACAACAGTCACCATGCGCACTACCCTCCATGGGAGTAATGTCTCAAACAGTCTACGTTTTGATCGTTCCCTGGAAGACCTGTAGTAGTTTCCGATGCACATCAGGAGGCATTTTGTAATCTGTGGACTATCAGAGTGTTGACGAATGACACCCAGACATTGCATCGGGATTGAATACAACAGTCACCATGTGCACTTTTCTCCATGGGAGTAATGTCTCAAACAGTTTACGCTTTGATCGTTCCCTGGAAGACCAGTCGTAGTTTCCGATGCACATCTGGAGGCATTCTGTAATCTGTGGACCTTCAAAGTTTTGATGAAACACAGAAATTGCATCGGGATGGAATACAACAGTCACCATGCGCACTTTCCTCCATGGGAATAATGTCTCAATCTGTCTACGCTTTGATCGTTCCCTGGAAGATCTGTAGTAGTTTCCGATGCACATCTGGAGGCATTCTGTAATCTGTGAATTATCTGAGTGTTGATGAAACACAGAAACAGCATCGGGATTGAATACAACAGTCATCATTCGCATTTTCCTCCATGGGAGTAATGTCTCAAACTGTCTGCGTTTTGATCGTTCCCTGGAATACCAGTAGTAGTTTCCGATGCACATCTGGAGGCATTCTGTAATCTGTGGACCTTCAAAATGTTGATGAAACACAGAAAGTGCATCGGGATTGTATACAACAGGCACCATGCAGGCTTTTCTCCATGGGAGTAATGTCTCAAACAGTTTACGCTTTGATCGTTCCCTTGAAGACCAGTAGTAGTTTCCGATGCACATCTGGAGGCATTCTGTAATCTGTGGACTATCAGAGTGTTGATGTAACACAGAAATTGCATCGGGATTGAATACAACAGTCACCATGCGCAATTTCCTCCATGGGAGTAATGTCTCAAACAGTCTACTCTTTGATCGTTCACTGGAAGTCAATGTAATAGTTTCCGATGCACATCTGGAGGCATTCTGTAATCTGTGAATTATCTGAGTGTTGATGATACACAGAAACTGCATCGGGATTGAATACAACAGTCACCATGAGCACTTTCCTCCATAGGAGTAATGTCTCAAACAGTCTACGCTTTACTCGTTCCCTGGAAGACCAGTAGTAGTTTCCGATGCACATCTGGAGGCATTCTGTAATCTGTGGATCTTCAAAGTGTTGATGAAACACAGAAATTGCATCGGTATGGAATACAACAGTCACCATGCGCACTTTCCTCCATGGGAGTAATGTCTCAAACTGTCTACGATTTGATCGTTCCCTGGAATACCAGTAGTAGTTTCCGATGCACATCTGGAGGCATTCTGTAATCTGTGGACCTTCAAAGTGTTGATGAAACACAGAAATTGCATCGAGATTTAATACAACAGTCACCATGCGCACTTTCCTCCATGGGAGTAATGTCTCAAACAGTCTACGTTTTGATTGTTCCCTGGAAGACCTGTAGTAGTTTCCGATGCACATCAGGAGGCATTTTGTAATCTGTGGACTATCAGAGTGTTGATGACACCCAGAAATTGCATCGGGATTGAATACAACAGTCACCATGTGCACTTTTCTCCATGGGAGTAATGTCTCAAACAGTTTACACTTTGATGGTTCCCTGGAAGACCAGTCGTAGTTTCCGATGCACATCTGGGGGCATTCTATAATGTGTGGACTATCAGAGTGTTGATGAAACACAGAAATTGCATCAGGATTGAATACAACAGTGACCATGCGCATTTTCTTCCATGGGAGTAATGTCTCAAACTGTCTACGTTTTTATCGTTCCCTGGAACACCAGTAGTAGTTTCCGATGCACATCTGGAGGCATTCTGTACTCTGTGGACCTTCAAAGTGTCGATGAAACACAGAAAGTGCATCGGGATTGTATACAACAGGCACCATGCAGGCTTTTCTCCATGGGAGTAATGTCTCAAACAGTTTACGCTTTGATCGTTCCCTTGAAGACCAGTAGTAGTTTCCGATGCACATCTGGAGGCATTCTGTAATCTGTGGACCTTCAAAGTGTTGATGAAACACAGAAATTGCCTCGGGATTGAATACAACAGTCATCATTCGCATTTTCCTCCATGGGAGTAATGTCTCAAACAGTCTACGTTTTTATCGTTCCCTGGAACACCAGTAGTAGTTTCCGATGCACATCTGGAGGCATTCTGTAATCTGTGGACCTTCAAAGTGTTGATGAAACACAGAAATTGCATCGAGATTGAATACAACAGTCACCATGCGCACTACCCTCCATGGGAGTAATGTCTCAAACAGTCTACGTTTTGATCGTTCCCTGGAAGACCTGTAGTAGTTTCCGATGCACATCAGGAGGCATTTTGTAATCTGTGGACTATCAGAGTGTTGATGAATGACACCCAGAAATTGCATCGGGATTGAATACAACAGTCACCATGTGCACTTTTCTCCATGGGAGTAATGCCTCAAACAGTTTACGCTTTGATCGTTCCCTGGAAGACCAGTCGTAGTTTCCGATGCACATCTGGAGGCATTCTGTAATCTGTGGACCTTCAAAGTGTTGATGAAACACAGAAATTGCCTCGGGATTGAATACAACAGTCATCATTCGCATTTTCCTCCATGGGAGTAATGTCTCAAACTGTCTACGATTTTATCGTTCCCTGGAACACCAGTAGTAGTTTCCGATGCACATCTGGAGGCATTCTGTAATCTGTGGACCTTCAAAGTGTTGATGAAACACAGAAAGTGCATCGGGATTGTATACAACAGGCAACATGCAGGCTTTTCTCCATGAGAGTAATGTCTCAAACAGTTTACGTTTTGATCGTTCCCTTGAAGACCAGTAGTAGTTTCCGATGCACATCTGGAGGCATTCTGTAATCTGTGGACTATCAGAGTGTTGATGAAACACAGAAATTGCATCGGGATTGAATACAACAGTCACCATGCGCAATTTCCTCCATGGGAGTAATGTCTCAAACAGTCTACTCTTTGATCGTTCCCTGGAAGTCAATGTAATAATTTCCGATGCACATCTGGAGGCATTCTGTAATCTGTGGACCTTCAGAGTGTTGATGAAACACAGAGACTGCATCGGGATTGAATACAACAGTCACCATGAGCACTTTCCTCCATAGGAGTAATTTCTCAGCCAGTCTACGATTTGATCGTTCCCTGGAAGACCAGTAGTAGTTTCCGATGCACATCTGGAGGCATTCTGTAATCTGTGGACCTTCAAAGTGTTGATGAAACACATAAATTGCATCGGGATTGAATACAACAGCCACCTTGCGCACGTTCCTGCACGTGAGTAATGTCTCAAACAGTCTACGCTTTGATCGTTCCCTGGAAGACCTGTAGTAGTTTCTGATGCACATCTGGAGGCATTTTGTAATCTGTTTACTATCAGAGTGTTGATGACACCCAGAAATTGCATCGGGATTGCATCCAACAGTCATCATTCGCATTTTCCTCCATGGGAGTAATGTCTCAAACTGTCTACGTTTTGATCGTTCCCTGGAACACCAGTAGTAGTTTCCGATGCACATCTGGAGGCATTCTGTAATCTGTGGACCTTCAAAGTGTTGATGAAACACAGAAAGTGCATCGGGATTATATACAACAGGCAACATGCAGGCTTTTCTCCATGGGAGTAATGTCTCAAACAGCTTACGCTTTTATCGTTCCCTTGAAGACCAGTAGTAGTTTCCGATGCACATCTGGAGGCATTCTGTAATCTGTGGACTATCAGAGTGTTGATGAAACACAGAAATTTCATGGGGATTGAATACAACAGTTACCATGTGCACTTTTCTCCATGGGAGTAATGTCTCAATCAGTTTACGCTTTGATCGTTACCTGGAAGACCAGTAGTAGTTTCTGATGCACATCTTAGAGCATTCTATAATGTGTGGACTATCAGAGTGTTGATGAAACACAAAAATCGCATCAGGATTGAATACAACAGTCACCATGCGCACTTTCCTCCATGGGAGTAATGTCTCGAACTGTCTACGTTTTGATCGTTCCCTGGAACACCAGTAGTGGTTTCTGATGCACATCTGTAGGCATTCTGTAATCTGTGGACCTTAAAAGTGTTGATGAAACACAGAAAGTGCATCGGGATTGTATACAACAGACACCATGCAGGCTTTTCTCCATGGGAGTAATGTCTCAAACAGTTTACGCTTTGATCGTTCCCTAGAAGTCAATGTTATAGTTTCCGATGCACATCTGGAGGCATTCTGTAATCTGTGAACTATCTGAGTGTTGATGAAACACAGAAACTGCATCGGGATTGAATACAACAGTCACCATGAGCACTTTCCTCCATAGGAGTAATATCTCAAACAGCCTACGCTTTGATCGTTCCCTGGAAGACCAGTAGTAGTTTCCGATGCACATCTGGAGGCATTCTGTAATCTGTGGATCTTCAAAGTGTTGATGAAACACAGAAATTGCATCGGTATGGAATACAACAGTCACCATGCGCACTTTCCTCCATGGGAGTAATGTCTCAAACTGTCTACGATTTGATCGTTCCCTGGAAGACCAGTAGTAGTTTCCGATGCACATCTGGAGGCATTCTGTAATCTGTGGACTATCAAAGTGTTGATGAAACACAGAAATTGCATCGGGATTGAATACAACAGTCACCATGCCCAATTTCCTCCATGGGAGTAATATCGCAAACAGTCTACGATTTGATCGTTCCCTGGAAGACCAGTAGTAGTTTCCGATTAACATCTGAAGGCATTCTGTAATCTGTGGACTATCTGAGTGTTGATGAAACACAGAAATTGCATCGGGATTGACTACAACAGTCTCCATGCCCACTTTCCTCCATGGGAGTAATGTCGCAAACAGTCTACGCTTTGATCATTCCCTGGCAGAACAGTAGTAGTTTCCGATGCACATCTGGAGGCATTCTGTAATCTGTGGACCTTCAAGGTGTTGATGAAACACAGAAATTGCATCGAGATTGAATACAACAGTCACCATGCGCACTTTCCTCCATGGGAGTAATGTCTCAAACAGTCTACGGTTTGACCGTTCCTGCAAGACCAGTAGTAGTTTCCGATGCACATCTGGAGGCATTCTGTAATCTGTGGACCTTCAAAGTGTTGATGAAACACAGAAATTGCCTCGGGATTGAATACAACAGTCATCATTCGCATTTTCCTCCATGGGAGTAATGTCTCAAACTGTCTACGTTTTTATCGTTCCCTGGAACACCAGTAGTAGTTTCCGATGCACATCTGGAGGCATTCTGTAATCTGTGGACCTTCAAAGTGTTGATGAAACACAGAAAGTGCATCGGGATTGTATACAACAGGCAACATGCAGGCTTTTCTCCATGAGAGTAATGTCTCAAACAGTTTACGTTTTGATCGTTCCCTTGAAGACCAGTAGTAGTTTCCGATGCACATCTGGAGGCATTCTGTAATCTGTGGACTATCAGAGTGTTGATGAAACACAGAAATTGCATCGGGATTGAATACAACAGTCACCATGCGCAATTTCCTCCATGGGAGTAATGTCTCAAACAGTCTACTCCTTGATCGTTCCCTGGAAGTCAATGTAATAATTTCCGATGCACATCTGGAGGCATTCTGTAATCTGTGGACCTTCAGAGTGTTGATGAAACACAGAGACTGCATCGGGATTGAATACAACAGTCACCATGAGCACTTTCCTCCATAGGAGTAATTTCTCAGGCAGTCTACGCTTTGATCGTTCCCTGGAAGACCAGTAGTAGTTTCCGATGCACATCTGGAGGCATTCTGTAATCTGTGGACCTTCAAAGTGTTGATGAAACACATAAATTGCATCGGGATTGAATACAACAGCCACCTTGCGCATGTTCCTGCACGTGAGTAATGTCTCAAACAGTCTACGCTTTGATCGTTCCCTGGAAGACCAGTAGTAGTTTCCGATGCACATCTGGAGGTATTCTGTAATCTGTGGACTTTCAAAGTGTTGATGAAACACAGAATTGCATCGAGATTGAATACAACAGTCACCATGCGCACTTTCCTCCATGGGAGTAATGTCTCAAACAGTCTACGTTTTGATCGTTCCCTGGAAGACCTGTAGTAGTTTCTGATGCACATCAGGAGGCATTTTGTAATCTGTTTACTATCAGAGTGTTGATGACACCCAGAAATTGCATCGGGATTGCATCCAACAGTCATCATTCGCATTTTCCTCCATGGGAGTAATGTCTCAAACTGTCTACGTTTTGATCGTTCCCTGGAACACCAGTAGTAGTTTCCGATGCACATCTGGAGGCATTCTGTAATCTGTGGACCTTCAAAGTGTTGATGAAACACAGAAAGTGCATCGGGATTATATACAACAGGCAACATGCAGGCTTTTCTCCATGGGAGTAATGTCTCAAACAGCTTACGCTTTGATCGTTCCCTTGAAGACCAGTAGTAGTTTCCGATGCACATCTGGAGGCATTCTGTAATCTGTGGACTATCAGAGTGTTGATGAAACACAGAAATTTCATGGGGATTGAATACAAGAGTTACCATGTGCACTTTTCTCCATGGGAGTAATGTCTCAATCAGTTTACGCTTTGATCGTTACCTGGAAGACCAGTAGTAGTTTCTGATGCACATCTTAGGGCATTCTATAATGTGTGGACTATCAGAGTGTTGATGAAACACAAAAATCGCATCAGGATTGAATACAACAGTCACCATGCGCACTTTCCTCCATGGGAGTAATGTCTCGAACTGTCTACGTTTTGATCGTTCCCTGGAACACCAGTAGTGGTTTCTGATGCACATCTGTAGGCATTCTGTAATCTGTGGACCTTAAAAGTGTTGATGAAACACAGAAAGTGCATCGGGATTGTATACAACAGACACCATGCAGGCTTTTCTCCATGGGAGTAATGTCTCAAACAGTTTACGCTTTGATCGTTCAGTGGAAGTCAATGTTATAGTTTCCGATGCACATCTGGAGGCATTCTGTAATCTGTGAACTATCTGAGTGTTGATGAAACACAGAAACTGCATCGGGATTGAATACAACAGTCACCATGAGCACTTTCCTCCATAGGAGTAATATCTCAAACAGCCTACGCTTTGATCGTTCCCTGGAAGACCAGTTGTAGTTTCCGATGCACATCTGGAGGCATTCTGTAATCTGTGGATCTTCAAAGTGTTGATGAAACACAGAAATTGCATCGGTATGGAATACAACAGTCACCATGCGCACTTTCCTCCATGGGAGTAATGTCTCAAACTGTCTACGATTTGATCGTTCCCTGGAAGACCAGTAGTAGTTTCCGATGCACATCTGGAGGCATTCTGTAATCTGTGGACCTTCAAAGTGTTGATGAAACATAGAAATTGCATCGCGATTGAATACAACAGTCACCATTCGCACTTTCCTCCATGGGTGTAATGTCTCCAACAGTCTACGCTTTGATCGTCCCCTGGCAGACCTGTAGTAGTTTCCGATGCACATCTGGAGGCATTTTGTAATCAGTGGACTATCAGAGTGTTGATGAAACACAGAAATTTCATAGGGATTGAATACAACAGTTACCATGTGCACTTTTCTCCATGGGAGTAATATCTCAATCATTTTACGCTTTGATCGTTCCCTTGAAGACCAGTAGTAGTTTCCGATGCACATCTGGAGGCATTCTGTAATCTGTGGACTATCAAAGTGTTGATGAAACACAGAAATTGCATCGGGATTGAATACAACAGTCACCATGCCCAATTTCCTCCATGGGAGTAATATCGCAAACAGTCTACGATTTGATCGTTCCCTGGAAGACCAGTAGTAGTTTCCGATTAACATCTGAAGGCATTCTGTAATCTGTGGACTATCTGAGTGTTGATGAAACACAGAAATTGCATCGGGATTGACTACAACAGTCTCCATGCCCACTTTCCTCCATGGGAGTAATGTCGCAAACAGTCTACGCTTTGATCATTCCCTGGCAGAACAGTAGTAGTTTCTGATGCACATCTGGAGGCATTCTGTAATCTGTGGACCTTCAAAGTGTTCATGAAACACATAAATTGCATCGGGATTGAATACAACAGCCACCTTGCGCACGTTCCTGCACGTGAGTAATGTCTCAAACAGTCTACGCTTTGATCGTTCCCTGGAAGACCAGTAGTAGTTTCCGATGCACATCTGGAGGCATTCTGTAATCTGTGGACCTTCAAGGTGTTGATGAAACACAGAAATTGCATCGAGATTGAATACAACAGTCACCATGCGCACTTTCCTCCATGGGAGTAATGTCTCAAACAGTCTACGCTTTGATAGTTCCCTGGAAGACCTGAGTAGTTTCTGATGCACATCAGGAGTCATTTTGTAATCTGTTTACTATCAGAGTGTTGATGACACCCCGAAATTGCATCGGGATTGAATACAACAGTCATCATTCGCATTTTCCTCCATGGGAGTAATGTCTCAAACTGTCTACGTTTTGATCGTTCCCTGGAACACCAGTAGTAGCTTCCGATGCACATCTGGAGGCATTCTGTAATCTGTGGTCCTTGAAAGTGTTGATGAAACACAGAAAGTGCATCGGGATTGTATACAACAGGCACCATGCAGGCTTTTCTCCATGGGAGTAATGTCTCAAACAGTTTACGCTTTGATCGTTCCCTTGAAGACCAGTAGTAGTTTGCGATGCACATCTGGAGACATTCTGTAATCTGTGGACTATCAGAGTGTTGATGAAACACAGAAATTGCATCGGGATGGAATACAACAGTCACCATGCGCACTGTCCTCCGTGGGAGTAATGTCTCAAACTGTCTACGTTTTGATCGTTCCCTTGAAGACCAGTAGTAGTTTGCGATGCACATCTGGAGACATTCTGTAATCTGTGGACTATCAGAGTGTTGATGAAACACAGAAATTGCATCGGGATGGAATACAACAGTCACCATGCGCACTGTCCTCCGTGGGAGTAATGTCTCAAACAGTCTACGTTTTGATCGTTCCCTGGAAGTCAATGTAATAGTTTCCGATGCACATCTGGAGGCATTCTGTAATCTGTGAATTATCTGAGTGTTGATGAAACACAGAAAGTGCATCGGGATTGAATACAACAGTCACCATGAGCACTTTCCTCCATAGGAGTAATGTCTCAAGCAGTCTACGCTTTGATCGTTCCCTGGAAGGCCAGTAGTAGTTTCCGATGCACATCTGGAGGCATTCTGTAATCTGTGGACCTTCAAAGTGTTGATGAAACACATAAATTGCATCGGAGTTGAATACAACAGCCACCTTGCGCAAGTTCCTGCACGTGAGTAATGTCACAAACAGTCTACGCTTTGATCGTTCCCTGCAAGACCAGTAGTAGTTTCCGATGCACATCTGGAGGCATTCTGTAATCTGTGGACCTTCAAAGTGTTGATGAAAAACAGAAATTGCATCGGGATAGAATACAAAAGCCACCTTGCGCACTTTCCTCCATGTGAGTAATGTCTCAAACAGTCTACGCTTTTATCGTTCCCTGGAAGACCAGTAGTAGTTTCCGATGCACATCTGGAGGCATTCTGTAATCTGTGGACCTTCAAAGTGTTGATGAAACATAGAAAATGCATCGCGATTGAATACAACAGTCACCATTCGCACTTTCCTCCATGGGAGTAATGTCTCAAACTGTCTACGTTTTGATCGTTCCCTGGAAAACCAGTAGTAGTTTCCGATGCACATCTGAAGGCATTCTGTAATCTGTGGTCCTTGAAAGTGTTGATGAAACACAGAAAGTGCATCGGGATTGTATACAACAGGCACCATGCAGGCTTTTCTCCATGGGAGTAATGTCTCAAACAGTTTACGCTTTGATCGTTCCCTTGAAGACCAGTAGTAGTTTGCGATGCACATCTGGAGACATTCTGTAATCTGTGGACTATCAGAGTGTTGATGAAACACAGAAATTGCATCGGGATGGAATACAACAGTCACCATGCGCACTGTCCTCCGTGGGAGTAATGTCTCAAACTGTCTACGTTTTGATCGTAACCTGGAAGACTAGTAGTAGTTTCCTATGCACATCTGGAAGCATTCTGTAATCTGTGTACCTTCAAAGTGTTGATGAAACACAGAAATTGCATCAGGATTGAATACAACAGCCACAATGCGCACTTTCCTCCATGGGAGTAATGTCTCAAACAGTCTACGCTTTGATCGTTCATTGCAAGACCAGTAATAGTTTCCGATGCACATCTGGAGGCATTCTGTAATCTGTGGACCTTCAAAGTGTTGATGAAACACAGAAATTGCATCGTGATTGAATACACAGTCACAATGCGCACTACCCTCCATGTGAGTAATGTCTCAAACAGTTTACGCTTTGATCGTTCCCTGGAAGACCAGTAGTAGTTTCCGATGCACATCTGGAGTCATCCTGTAATCTGTGGACTATCTGAGTGTTGATGAAACACAGAAATTGCATCGGGATTGAATACAACTGTTGCCAAGAGCCCTTTCCTCCATGGGAGTAATGTCTCAAACAGTCTATGCTTTGATGGTTCCCTGGAAGACCAGTAGTAGTTTCCGATTCTCATCTGGAGGGATTCTGTAATTTGTAGACTATCAGAGTGTTGATGAAACACAGATTTTGCATCGGGATTGAATACAACAGTCACCATGAACAATTTCCTCCATGGGAGTAATGTCTCAAACAGTCTACGCTTTTATCGTTCCCTGGAAGTCAATGTAATAGTTTCCGATGCACATCTGGAGGCATTCTGTAATCTGTGGACCTTCAGAGTGTTGATGAAACACAGAAACTGCATCGGGATTGAATACAACAGTCTACATGAGCACTTTCCTCCATAGGAGTAATGTCTCAAGCAGTCTACGCTTTGATCGTTCCCTGGAAGACCAGTAGTAGTTTCCGATGCACATCTGGAGGCATTCTGTAATCAGTGGACCTTCAAAGTGTTGATGAAACACATAAATTGCATCGGGGTTGAATACAACAGCCACCTTGCGCACGTTCCTTCACGTGAGTAATGTCTCAAACAGTCTACGCTTTGATCGTTCCCTGGAAGACCAGTAGTAGTTACCGTTGCACATCTGGAGGCATTCTGTAATCTGTGGACCTTCAAAGTGTTGATGAAACACAGAAAGTGCATCGGGATTGTATACAACAGGCACCATGCAGGCTTTTCTCCATGGGAGTAATGTCTCAAACAGTTTACGCTTTGATCGTTCCCTTGAAGACCAGTAGTAGTTTTGATGCACATCTGGAGACATTCTGTAATCTGTGGACTATCAGAGTGTTGATGAAACGCAGAAATTGCATCGGGATGGAATACAACAGTCACCATGCGCACTGTCCTCCGTGGGAGTAATGTCTCAAACTGTCTACGCTTTGATCGTAACCTGGAAGACTAGTAGTAGTTTCCTATGCACATCTGGAAGCATTCTGTAATCCGTGTACCTTCAAAGTGTTGATGAAACACAGAAATTGCATCAGGATTGAATACAACAGCCACAATGCGCACTTTCCTCCATGGGAGTAATGTCTCAAACAGTCTACGCTTTGATCGTTCATTGCAAGACCAGTAATAGTTTCCGATGCACATCTGGAGGCATTCTGTAATCTGTGGACCTTCAAAGTGTTGATGAAACACAGAAATTGCATCGTGATTGAATACACAGTCACCATGCGCACTACCCTCCATGTGAGTAATGTCTCAAACAGTTTACGCTTTGATCGTTCCCTGGAAGACCAGTAGTAGTTTCCGATGCACATCTGGAGTCATCCTGTAATCTGTGGAGTATCTCAGTGTTGATGAAACACAGAAATTGCATCGGGATTGAATACAACTGTTACCAAGAGCCCTTTCCTCCATGGGAGTAATGTCTCAAACAGTCTATGCTTTGATGGTTCCCTGGAAGACCAGTAGTAGTTTCCGATTCTCATCTGGAGGGATTCTGTAATTTGTAGACTATCAGAGTGTTGATGAAACACAGATATTGCATCGGGATTGAATACAACAGTCACCATGAACTATTTCCTCCATGGGAGTAATGTCTCAAACAGTCTACGCTTTGATCGTTCCCTGGAAGTCAATGTAATAGTTTCCGATGCACATCTGGAGGCATTCTGTAATCTGTGGACCTTCAGAGTGTTGATGAAACACAGAAACTGCATCGGGATTGAATACAACAGTCTACATGAGCACTTTCCTCCATAGGAGTAATGTCTCAAGCAGTCTACGCTTTGATCGTTCCCTGGAAGACCAGTAGTAGTTTCCGATGCACATCTGGAGGCATTCTGTAATCAGTGGACCTTCTAAGTGTTGATGAAACACATAAATTGCATCGGGGTTGAATACAACAGCCACCTTGCGCACGTTCCTTCACGTGAGTAATGTCTCAAACAGTCTACGCTTTGATCGTTCCCTGGAAGACCAGTAGTAGTTACCGTTGCACATCTGGAGGCATTCTGTAATCTGTGGACCTTCAAAGTGTTGATGAAACACAGAAAGTGCATCGGGATTGTATACAACAGGCACCATGCAGGCTTTTCTCCATGGGAGTAATGTCTCAAACAGTTTACGCTTTGATCGATCCCTTGAAGACCAGTAGTAGTTTCCGATGCACATCTGGAGGCATTCTGTAATCTGTTGACTATCAGAGTGATGATGTAACACAGAAATTGCATCGGGATTGAATACAACAGTCACCATGCGCAATTTCCTCCATGGGAGTAATGTCTCAAACAGTCTACGCTTTGATCATTCCCTGGAAGAACAGTAGTAGTTTCTGTTACACATCTGGAGGCATTCTGTAATCTGTGGACCTTCAAAGTGTTGATGAAACACAGAAATTGCATCGGGATGGAATACAACAGTCACCATGCGCACTTTCCTCCATGGGAGTAATGTCTCAAACTGTCTACGCTCTGATCGTTACCTGGAAGACTAGTAGTAGTTTCCGATGCACATCTGGAGGCATTCTGTAATCTGTGTACCTTCAAAGTGTTGATGAAACACAGAAATTGCATCGGGATTGAATACAATAGTCACCATGCGCACTATCCTCCATGTGAGTAATGTCTCAAACAGTCTACGCTTTGATCGTTCCCTGGAAGACCAGTCGTAGTTTCCGATGCACATCTGGAGGCATTCTGCAATCTGTGGACTATATGAGTCTTGATGAAACACAGACATTGCATCGGAATTGAATACAACATTCACCATGCGCACTTTCCTCCATTGGTGTAATGTCACAATCAGTTTACGCTTTGATCGTTCCCTGGAAAACCAGTAGTAGTTTCCGATGCACATCTGACGCATTCTGTAATCTGTGGACTATCAGAGTGTTGATGGAACACAGAAATTGCATCGGGATAAAATACAACAGTCACCATGCGCACTTTCCTCCATGGGAGTAATGTCTCAAAGAGTTTACGCTTTGATCGTTCCCTGGAAGACCAGTAGTAGTTTCCGATGCACATCTTCTGACATTCTGTAATGTGTGGAATATCAGATTGTTGATGAAACAGAGAAATTGCATCGGGATTGAATACAACAGTCACCATGCACACTTTCCTCCATGGGAGTAATGTCTCAAACAGTCTACGCTTTGATCGTTCATTGCAAGACCAGTAGTAGTTTCCGATGCACATTTGGAGGCATTCTGTAATCTGTGGACTATCAGAGTGTTGATGAAACACAGAAATTGCATCGGGATTGAAAACAACAGTCACCATGTGCACTTTTCTCCATGATAGTAATGTCTCAAACAGTTTATGCATTGATCGTTCCCTGGAAGACCAGTAGTAGTTTCCGATGCACATCTGGGGGCATTCTATAATGTGTGGACTATCAGAGTGTTGATGAAACACAGAAATTGCATCGGGATTGAATACAACAGTCACCATGCGCACTTTCCTCCATGGGAGTAATGTCTCAAACTGTCTACGCTTTGATCGTTCACTGGAAGACCAGTAGTAGTTTCCGATGCACATCTGGAGGTATTCTGTAATCTGTGGACTATCAGAGTGTTGATGAAACACAGAAATTTCATCTGGATTGAATACAACAGTCACCATGCGCACTTTCCTCCATGGGAGTAATGTCTCAAACAGTTTACGTTTTGATCGTTGCCTTTAAGACCAGTAGTAGTTTCAGATGCACATCTTCTGACATTCTGTAATGTGTGGACTATCAGAGTGTTGATGAAACACAGAAATTGCATCAGGATTGAATACAACAGTCACCATGCGCACTTTCCACCATGGGAGTAATGTCTCAAACAGTTCACGCTTTGATCGTTCCCTGGAAGACCAGTAGTAGTTTCCGATGCACATCTGTGGGCAGTCTGTAATGTGTGGACTATCAGAGTGTTGATGATACACAGAAATTGCATCGGCATTGAATAGAACAGTCACCATGCGCACTTTCCTCCATGGGAGTAATGTCTCAAACAGTCTACGCTTTGATCGTTCATTGCAAGACCAGTAGTAGTTTCCGATGCACATCTGGAGGCATTCTGTAATCTGTGGACCTTCAAAGTGTTGATGAAACACAGAAATTGCATCGCGATTGAATACAACAGTCACCATGCGCACTACCCTCCATGTGAGTAATGTCTCAAACAGTCTACGCTTTGATCGTTCCCTGGAAGACCAGTGGTAGTTTCCGATGCACATCTGGAGGCATTCTGTAATCTGTGGACTATCAGAGTCTTGATGAAACACAGAAATTGCATCAGGATAGAATACAACAGTCACCATGCGTACTTTCCTCCATGGGATTAATGTCTCAAACTGCCTACGCTTTGATCGTTCCCTGGAAGACCACTAGTAGTTTCCGATGCACATCTGGAGGCATTCTGTAATCTGTGGACTATCAGAGTGTTGATGAAACACAGAAATTGCATCTGGATTGAATACAACAGTCACCATGCGCACTTTCCTCCATGTGAGTAATGTCTCAAACAGTCTACGCTTTGATCGTTCATTGCAAGACCAGTAGTAGTTTCCGATGCACATCTGGAGGCATTCTGTAATCTGTGGACCTTCAAAGTGTTGATGAAGCACAGAAATTGCATCGGGATTGAATACAACTGTCACCATGCGCACTTTCCTCCATTGGTGTAATGTCTCAAACAGTTTACGCTTTGATCGTTCCCTGGAAGACCAGTAGTAGTTTCCGATGCACATCTGGAGGCATTCAGTAATCTGTAGGCCTTCAAAGTGTTTATGAAACACAGAAATTGCATCGGGATTGAATACAACAGTCACCATGTGCACTTTCCTCCATATGAGTAATGTCACAAACAGTCTACGCTTTGATCGTTCCCTGGTAGCCCAGTAATAGTTTGCGATGCACATCTGGAGGCATTCTGTAATCTGTGGACTATCAGAGTGTTGATGAAACGCAGAAATTGCATCGGGATTGAATACAACAGTCACCATGCTCACTAACCCCCATGGGAGTAATGTGTCAAAGAGCCTACGCTTTGATCGTTCCTTGGAAGACCTGTAGTAGGTTCCGATGCACATCAGGAGGCATTTTGTAATCTGTGGACTATCAGAGTGTTGATGAAACCCAGAATTTGCATCGGGATTGAATACAACAGTCACCATGTGCACTTTTCTCCATGGGAGTAATGTCTCAAACAGTCTACGGTTTGATCGTTCCCTGCAAGACCAGTAGTAGTTTCCGATGCACATCTGGAAGCATTCTGTAATCTGTGGACTATCAGAGTTTTGATGAAACACAGAAATTGCATCGGGATTGAATACAACAGTCATCATTCGCATTTTCCTCCATGGGAGTAATGTCTAAAACTGTCTACGTTTTGATCGTTCCCTGGAACGCCAATAGTAGTTACCGATGCACATCTGGAGGCATTTTGTAATCAGTGGACTATCAGAGTGTTGATGCAACACAGAAATTTCATGGGGATTGAATACAACATTTACCATGTGCACTTTTCTCCATAGGAGTAATGTCTCAATCGGTTTACGCTTTGATCGTTACCTGGAAGACCAGTAGTAGTTTCTGATGCACATCTTTGGGCATTCTATAATGTGTGGACTATCAGAGTGTTGGTGAAACACAGAAATCGCATCAGGATTGAATACAACAGTCACCATGCGCACTTTCCTCCATGGGAGTAATGTCTCAAACTGTCTACGTTTTGATCGTTCCCTGGAACACCAGTAGTAGTTTCCGAAGCACATCTGTAGGCATTCTGTAATCTGTGGACTTTCAAAGTGTTGATGAAACTCAGAAAGTGCATCGGGATTGTATACAACAGGCACCATGCAGGCTTTTCTCCATGGGAGTTATGTCTCAAACAGTTTACGCTTTGATCGTTCCCTTGAAGAGCAGTAGTAGTTTCCGATGCACATCTGGAGGCATTCAGTAATCTGTGGACCTTCAAAGTGTTGATGAAACACAGAAATTGCATCGGGATTGAATACAACTGTCACCATGCGCACTTTCCTCCATTGGTGTAATGTCTCAAACAGTTTACGCTTTGATCTTTCCCAGGAAGACCAGTAGTGGTTTCCGATGCACATCTGGAGGCATTCTGCAATCTGTGGACTATCAGAGTGTTGATGAATCACAGATATTGCATTGGGATTAAATACAACAGTCACCATGCGCACTTTCCTCCATGGTTGTAATGTCTCAAACAGTTTACGCTTTGATCGTTCCCTGGAAGACCAGTAGTAGTTTCCGATGCACATCTGGAGGCATTCGGTAATCTGTGGAATATCAGAGTCTTGATGAGACACAGAAATTGCATCGGGATTGAATACAACAGTCACAATGCGCACATTCCTCCATGGGTGTAATGTCTCAAACAGTTTACGCTTTGATCGTTCCCTGGAAGACCAGTAGTACTTTCCGATGCACATCTGGAGGCATTCTGAAATCTGTGGACTATCAGAGTGTTGATGAAACACAGAAATTGCATCGGGATTGAATACTACAGACACCATGCCCACTTTCCTCCATCGGAGTAATGTCGCAAACAGTCGACGCTTTGATCGTTCCCTGGAAGACCAGTAGTAGTTTCCGATGCACATCTGGAGTCATTCTGTAATCTGTGGACCTTCAAAGTGTTGATGAAACACAGAAATTGCATCGGGATTGAATACAACAGTCACCATGCGCACTATCCTATATATGAGTAATGTCACAAACAGTCTACGTTTTGATCGTTCCCTGGAAGACCAGTACTAGTTTCCGATGCACATCTGGAGGCATTCGGTAATCTGTGGACTATCAGAGTCTTGATGAGACACAGAAATTGCATCGGGATTGAATACAACAGTCACCATGCGCACATTCCTCCATGGGTGTAATGTCTCAAACTGTCTACGCTTTGATCGTTCCCTGGAAGACCAGTAGTAGTTTCCGATGCACATCTGGAGGCATTCAGTAATCTGTGGACCTTCAAAGTGTTTATGAAACACAGAAATTGCATCGGGATTGAATACAACAGTCACCATGTGCACTTTCCTCCATATGAGTAATGTCACAAACAGTCTACGTTTTGATCGTTCCCTGGTAGCCCAGTAATAGTTTGCGATGCACATCTGGAGGCATTCTGTAATCTGTGGACTATCAGAGTGTTGATGAAACGCCGAAATTGCATCGGGATTGAATACAACAGTCACCATGCTCACTAACCCCCATGGGAGTAATGTCTCAAAGAGCCTACGCTTTGATCGTTCCTTGGAAGACCTGTAGTAGGTTCCGATGCACATCAGGAGGCATTTTGTAATCTGTGGACTATCAGAGTGTTGATGAAACCCAGAATTTGCATCGGGATTGAATACAACAGTCACCATGTGCACTTTTCTCCATGGGAGTAATGTCTCAAACAGTCTACGGTTTGATCGTTCCCTGCAAGACCAGTAGTAGTTTCCGATGCACATCTGGAGGCATTCTGTAATCTGTGGACTATCAGAGTGCTGATGAAACACAGAAATTGCTTCGGGATTGAATACAACAGACACCATGCGCACTTTCCTCCATGGGAGTAATGTCTCAAACAGTCTACGCTTTGATCGTTCCCTGCTTGATCAGTAGTAGTTTCCGATGCACATCTGGAGCCGTTCTGTAATGTGTGGACTTTCAAAGTGTTGATGAAACACAGAAATTGCCTCGGGATTGAATACAACAGTCACCATGCGAACTTTCCGCCATGGGAGTAATGTCTCAAACAGTCTACGGTTTGATCGTTCCCTGCAAGACCAGTAGTAGTTTCCGATGCACATCTGGAGGCATTCTGTAATCTGTGGACTATCAGAGTGCTGATGAAACACAGAAATTGCATCGGGATTGAATACAACAGTCATCATTCGCATTTTCCTCCATGGGAGTAATGTCTAAAACTGTCTACGTTTTGATCGTTCCCTGGAACGCCAATAGTAGTTACCGATGCACATCTGGAGGCATTTTGTAATCAGTGGACTATCAGAGTGTTGATGCAACACAGAAATTTCATGGGGATTGTATACAACATTTACCATGAGCACTTTTCTCCATAGGAGTAATGTCTCAATCGGTTTACGCTTTGATCGTTACCTGGAAGACCAGTAGTAGTTTCTGATGCACATCTTTGGGCATTCTATAATGTGTGGACTATCAGAGTGTTGGTGAAACACAGAAATCGCATCAGGATTGAATACAACAGTCACCATGCGCACTTTCCTCCATGGGAGTAATGTCTGAAACTGTCTACGTTTTGATCGTTCCCTGGAACACCAGTAGTAGTTTCCGAAGCACATCTGTAGGCATTCTGTAATCTGTTTACTTTCAAAGTGTTGATGAAACTCAGAAAGTGCATCGGGATTGTATACAACAGGCACCATGCAGGCTTTTCTCCATGGGAGTAATGTCTCAAACAGTTTACGCTTTGATCGTTCCCTTGAAGAGCAGTAGTAGTTTCCGATGCACATCTGGAGGAATTCAGTAATCTGTGGACCTTCAAAGTGTTGATGAAACACAGAAATTGCATCGGGATTGAATACAACTGTCACCATGCGCACTTTCCTCCATTGGTGTAATGTCTCAAACAATTTACGCTTTGATCTTTCCCAGGAAGACCAGTAGTGGTTTCCGATGCACATCTGGAGGCATTCTGCAAACTGTGGACTATCAGAGTGTTGATGAATCACAGATATTGCATTGGGATTGAATACAACAGTCACCATGCGCACTTTCCTCCATGGTTGTAATGTCTCAAACAGTTTACGCTTTGATCGTTCCCTGGAAGACCAGTAGTAGTTTCCGATGCACATCTGGAGGCATTCGGTAATCTGTGGACTATCAGAGTGTTGATGAGACACAGAAATTGCATCGGGATTGAATACAACAGTCACAATGCGCACATTCCTCCATGGGTGTAATGTCTCAAACAGTTTACGCTTTGATCGTTCCCTGGAAGACCAGTAGTAGTTTCCGATGCACATCTGGAGGCATTCAGTAATCTGTGGACCTTCAAAGTGTTGATGAAACACAGAAATTGCATCGGGATTGAATACAACAGTCACCATGCGCACTTTCCTCCATATGAGTAATGTCTCAAACAGTCTACGGTTTGATCGTTCCCTGCAAGACCAGTAGTAGTTTCCGATGCACATCTGGAGGCATTCTGTAATCTGTGGACTATCAGAGTGCTGATGAAACACAGAAATTGCTTCGGGATTGAATACAACAGACACCATGCGCACTTTCCTCCATGGGAGTAATGTCTCAAACAGTCTACGCTTTGATCGTTCCCTGCTTGATCAGTAGTAGTTTCCGATGCACATCTGGAGCCGTTCTGTAATGTGTGGACTTTCAAAGTGTTGATGAAACACAGAAATTGCCTCGGGATTGAATACAACAGTCACCATGCGAACTTTCCGCCATGGGAGTAATGTCTCAAACAGTCTACGGTTTGATCGTTCCCTGCAAGACCAGTAGTAGTTTCCGATGCACATCTGGAGGCATTCTGTAATCTGTGGACTATCAGAGTGCTGATGAAACACAGAAATTGCATCGGGATTGAATACAACAGTCATGATTCGCATTTTCCTCCATGGGAGTAATGTCTAAAACTGTCTACGTTTTGATCGTTCCCTGGAACGCCAATAGTAGTTACCGATGCACATCTGGAGGCATTTTGTAATCAGTGGACTATCAGAGTGTTGATGCAACACAGAAATTTCATGGGGATTGAATACAACATTTACCATGAGCACTTTTCTCCATAGGAGTAATGTCTCAATCGGTTTACGCTTTGATCGTTACCTGGAAGACCAGTAGTAGTTTCTGATGCACATCTTTGGGCATTCTATAATGTGTGGACTATCAGAGTGTTGGTGAAACACAGCAATCGCATCAGGATTGAATACAACAGTCACCATGCGCACTTTCCTCCATGGGAGTAATGTCTCAAACTGTCTACGTTTTGATCGTTCCCTGGAACACCAGTAGTAGTTTCCGAAGCACATCTGTAGGCATTCTGTAATCTGTGGACTTTCAAAGTGTTGATGAAACTCAGAAAGTGCATCGGGATTGTATACAACAGGCACCATGCAGGCTTTTCTCCATGGGAGTAATGTCTCAAACAGTTTACGCTTTGATCGTTCCCTTGAAGAGCAGTAGTAGTTTCCGATGCACATCTGGAGGAATTCAGTAATCTGTGGACCTTCAAAGTGTTGATGAAACACAGAAATTGCATCGGGATTGAATACAACTGTCACCATGCGCACTTTCCTCCATTGGTGTAATGTCTCAAACAGTTTACGCTTTGATCTTTCCCAGGAAGACCAGTAGTGGTTTCCGATGCACATCTGGAGGCATTCTGCAATCTGTGGACTATCAGAGTGTTGATGAATCACAGATATTGCATTGGGATTGAATACAACAGTCACCATGCGCACTTTCCTCCATGGTTGTAATGTCTCAAACAGTTTACGCTTTGATCGTTCCCTGGAAGACCAGTAGTAGTTTCCGATGCACATCTGGAGGCATTCGGTAATCTGTGGACTATCAGAGTGTTGATGAGACACAGAAATTGCATCGGGATTGAATACAACAGTCACAATGCGCACATTCCTCCATGGGTGTAATGTCTCAAACAGTTTACGCTTTGATCGTTCCCTGGAAGACCAGTAGTAGTTTCCGATGCACATCTGGAGACATTCAGTAATCTGTGGACCTTCAAAGTGTTGATGAAACACAGAAATTGCATCGGGATTGAATACAACAGTCACCATGCGCACTTTCCTCCATATGAGTAATGTCACATACAGTCTACGCTTTGATCGTTCCCTGGTAGCCCAGTAGTAGTTTGCGATGCACATCTGGAGGCATTCTGTAATCTGTGGACTATCAGAGTGTTGATGAAACGCAGAAATTGCATCGGGATTGAATACAACAGTCACCATGCTCACTTTCCTCCATGGGAGTAATGTCTCAAACAGTTTACGCTTTGATCGTTCCCTGGAAGACCAGTAGTAGTTTCCGATGCACATCTTCTGACATTCTGTAATGTGTGGACTATCAGAGTGTTGATGAAACACAGAAATGGCATCAGGATTGAATAAAACAGTCTCCATGCGCACTTTCCGCAATGCGAATAATGTCTCAAACAGTTTACGATTTGATTGTTCCCTGGAAGACCAGTAGTAGTTTCCGATGCCCATCTGTGGGCATTCTGTAATTTGTGGACTATCAGAGTGTTGATGAAACACAGAAATTGCATCCAGATTGAATACAACAGTCACCATGCGCACTTTCCTCCATAGGAGAAATGTCTCAAACAGTCTACGCTTTGATCGTTCATTGCAAGACCAGTAGTAGTTTCCGATGCACATCTGGAGGCATTCTGTAATCTGTGGACCTTCAAAGTGTTGATGAAACACAAAAATTGCATCGGGATTGAATACAACAGTCACCATGCGCACTTTCCTCCATGGGAGTAATGTCTCAATCAGTCTACGCTTTGATCGTTCCCTGGAAGACCTGTAGTAGTTTCCTATGCACATCTGCAGGCATTCCATAATGTGTGGACTATCACAGTGTTTATGAAACACAGAAATTGCATCAGGATTGAATACAACAGTCAACATGAACACTTTCCTCCATGGGAGTAATGTCTCAAACAGTCTACGGTTTGATCGTTCCCTGCAAGACCAGTAGTAGTTTCCGATGCACATCTGGAGGCATTCTGTAATCTGTGGACTATCAGAGTGCTGATGAAACACAGAAATTGCTTGGGGATTGAATACAACAGACACCATGCGCACTTTCCTCCATGGGAGTAATGTCTCAAACAGTCTACGCTTTGATCGTTCCCTGCTTGATCAGTAGTAGTTTCCGATGCACATCTGGAGCCGTTCTGTAATGTGTGGACTTTCAAAGTGTTGATGAAACACAGAAATTGCCTCGGGATTGAATACAACAGTCACCATGCGCACTTTCCGCCATGGGAGTAATGTCTCAAACTGTCTACGCTTTGATCGTTCCCTGGAAGACCAGTAGTAGTTTCCGATGCACATCTGGAGGCATTCTGTAATCTGTGGACTATCAGAGTGTTGATGAAACACAGAAATTGCATCGGGATTGAATACAACAGTCACCATGCGCACTTTCCTCCATTGGTGTAATGTCTCAAACAGTTTACGCTTTGATCGTTCCCTGGAAGACCAGTAGTAGTTTCCGATGCACATCTGGAGGCATTCTGTAATCTGTGGACTATCAGAGTCTTGATGAGACACAGAAATTGCATCGGGATTGAATACAACAGTCACCATTCGCACTTTCCTCCATCGGAGTAATGTCACAAACAGTCTACGTTTTGATCGTTCCCTGGAAGACCAGTACTAGTTTCCGATGCACATCTGGAGGCATTCTGTAATCTGTGGATTATCAGAGTGTTGATGAAACACAGAAATAGCATCGGGATTGAATACAACAGTCACCATGCGCACTTTCCTCCATGGGAGTAATGTCTCAAACAGTTTACGCTTTGATCGTTCCCTGGAAGACCAGTAGTGGTTTCCGATGCACATCTTCTGACATTCTGTATTGTGTGGACTATCAGAGTGTTGATGAAACACAGAAATTGCTTCGGGATTGAATACAACAGTCACCATGCGCAATTTCCTCCATGAGAGTAATCTCTCAAACAGTCTACGCTTTATCGTTCCCTGGAAGTTAATGTAATAGTTTCCGATGCACATCTGGAGGCATTCTGTAATCTGTGGACTATCAGAGTGTTGATGAAACACAGATACTGCATCGAGAGTGAATAGAACAGTCACCATGAGCACTTTCCTCCATAGGAGTAATGTCTCAAACAGTCTTCGCTTTGATCGTTCCCTGGAAGACCAGAAGTAGTTTACGATGCACTTCTGGAGGCATTCTGTAATCTGTGGAGCTTCAAAGTGTTGATGAAACACAGAAATTATATCGGTATAGAATACAACAGTTACCATGCGCACTTTCCTACATGGGAGTAATGTCTCCAACAGTCTACGATTTGATCGTTCCCTCGAAGACCTGTAGGAGTTTCCGATGCACATCTGGAGGCATTTTGTAATCTGTGGACCTTCAAAGTGTTGATGAAACACAGAAATTGCATCGGGATTGAATACAACAGCCACCTTACGCACTTTCCTGCATGTGAGTAATGTCTCAAACAGTCTACGGTTTGATCGTTCCCTGGAAGTCAATGTAATAGTTTCCGATGCACATCTGGAGGCATTCTGTAATCTGTGAATTATCTGAGTGTTGATGAAACACAGAAACTGCATCGGGATTGAATACAACAGTCACCATGAGCACTTTCCTCCATAGGAGTAATGTCTCAAACAGTTTACGCTTTGATCGTTCCCTGGAAGACCAGTAGTGGTTTCCGATGCACATCTTCTGACATTCCGTATTGTGTGGACTATCAGAGTGTTGATGAAACACAGAAATTGCCTCGGGATTGAATACAACAGTCACCATGCGCACTTTCCGCCATGGGAGTAATGTCTCAAACTGTTTACGCTTTGATCGTTCCCTGGAAGACCAGTAGTAGTTTCCGATGCACATCTGGAGGCATTCTGTAATCTGTGGACTATCAGAGTGTTGATGAAACACAGAAATTGCATCGGGATTGAATACAACAGTCACCATGCGCACTTTCCTCCATGGGTGTAATGTCTCAAACAGTTTACGCTTTGATCGTTCCCTAGAAGACCAGTAGTACTTTCTGATGCACATCTGGAGGCATTCTGTAATCTGTGGACTATCAGAGTGTTGATGAAACACAGAAATTGCATCGGGATTGAATACTACAGGCACCATGCCCACTCTCCTCCATCGGAGTAATGTCGCAAACAGTCGACGCTTTGATCGTTCCCTGGAAGACCAGTAGTAGTTTCCGATGCACATCTGGAGTCATTCTGTAATCTGTGGACCTTCAAAGTGTTGATGAAACACAGAAATTGCATCGGGATTGAATACAACAGTCACCATGCGCACTATCCTCCATATGAGTAATGTCACAAACAGTCTACGTTTTGATCGTTCCCTGGAAGACCAGTAGTAGTTTCCGATGCACATCTGGAGGCATTCTGTAATCTGTGGATTATCAGAGTGTTGATGAAACACAGAAATAGCATCGGGATTGAATACAACAGTCACCATACGCACTTTCCTCCATGGGAGTAATGTCTCAAACAGTTTACGCTTTGATCGTTCCCTGGAAGGCCAGTAGTGGTTTCCGATGCACATCTTCTGACATTCTGTATTGTGTGGACTATCAGAGTGTTGATGAAACACAGAAATTGCTTCGGGATTGAATACAACAGTCACCATGCGCAATTTCCTCCATGTGAGTAATGTCTCAAACAGAGTACGTTCTGATCGTTCCCTGGAAGACCAGTAATAGTTTCCGATGCAGATCTGGAGGCATTCTGTAATCTGTGGACTATCAGAGTGTTGATGAAACACAGAAATTGCATCGGGATTGAATACAACAGTCACCATGCGCACTTTCCTCCATGGGTGTAATGTCTCAAACTGTCTACGATTTGATCGTTCCCTGGAAGACCAGTAGTAGTTTCCGATTCACATCTGGAGGCATTCTGAAACCTGTCGACCTTCAAAGTGTTGATGAAACACAGAAATTGCATCGGGATTGAATACAACAGCCACCTTGCCCACTTTCCTCCATGTGAGTAATGTCTCAAACAGAGTACGTTCTGATCGTTCCCTGGAAGACCAGTAATAGTTTCCGATGCAGATCTGGAGGCATTCTGTAATCTGTGGACCTTCAAAGTGTTGACGAAACACAGGAATTGCATCGCGATTGAATACATCAGTCACCATGCGCACTTTCCTACATGGGAGTAATGTCTCAAACAGTCTACGCTTTGATCGTTCCCTCGATGACCAGTAGGAGTTTCCGATGCACATCTGGAGGCATTTTGTAATCTGTGGACCTTCAAAGTGTTGATGAAACACAGAAATTGCATCGGGATTGAATACAACAGCCACCTTACGCACTTTCCTGCATGTGAGTAATGTCTCAAACAGTCTACGGTTTGATCGTTCCCTGGAAGTCAATGTAATAGTTTCCGATGCACATCTGGAGGCATTCTGTAATCTGTGAATTATCTGAGTGTTGATAAAACACAGAAACTGCATCGGGATTGAATACAACAGTCACCATGAGCACTTTCCTCCATAGGAGTAATGTCTCAAACAGTTTACGCTTTGATCGTTCCCTGGAAGTCCAGTAGTGGTTTCCGATGCACATCTTCTGACATTCCGTATTGTGTGGACTATCAGAGTGTTGATGAAACACAGAAATTGCTTCGGGATTGAATACAACAGTCACCATGCGCAATTTCCTCCATGAGAGTAATCTGTCAAACAGTCTACGCTTTATCGTTCCCTGGAAGTTAATGTAATAGTTTCCGATGCACATCTGGAGGCATTTTGTAATCAGTGGACTATCAGAGTGTTGATGCAACACAGAAATTTCATGGGGATTGAATACAACAGTTACCATGTGCACTTTTCTCCATGGGAGTAATGTCTCAATCAGTTTACGCTTTGATCGTTACCTGGAAGACCAGTAGTAGTTTCTGATGCACATCTTTGGGCATTCTATAATGTGTGGACTATCAGAGTGTTGATGAAACACAGAAATCGCATCAGGATTGAATACAACAGTCACCATGCGCACTTTCCTCCATGGGAGTAATGTCTCAAACTGTTTACGCTTTGATCGTTCCCTGGAAGACCAGTAGTAGTTTCCGATGCACATCTGGAGGCATTCGGTAATCTGTGGACTATCAGAGTCTTGATGAGACACAGATATTGCATCGGGATTGAATACAACAGTCACCATGCGCACATTCCTCCATGGGTGTAATGTCTCAAACAGTCTACGGTTTGATCGTTCCCTGCAAGACCAGTAGTAGTTTCCGATGCACATCTGGAGGCATTCTGTAATCTGTGGACTATCAGAGTCTTGATGAAACACAGAAATTGCATCGGGATTGAATACAACAGTCACCATGCGCACTTTCCTCCATGGGAGTAATGTCTCAACAGTTTACGCTTTGATCCTTCCCTGGAAGACCAGTATTAGTTTCCGATGCTCATATGGGGGCATTCTGTAATGTGTGGACTATCAGAGTGCTGATGAAACACAGAAATTGCTTCGGGATTGAATACAACAGACACCATGCGCACTTTCCTCCATGGGAGTAATGTCTCAAACAGTCTACGCTTTGATCGTTCCCTGCTTGATCAGTAGTAGTTTCCGATGCACATCTGGAGCCGTTCTGTAATGTGTGGACTTTCAAAGTGTTGATGAAACACAAAAATTGCCTCGGGATTAAATACAACAGTCACATGAGCACTTTCCGCCATGGGAGTAATGTGTCTAACAGTCTACGCTTTGATCGTTCCCTCGAAGACCTGTAGGTGTTTCCGATGCACATCTGGAGGCATTTGTAATCTGTGGACTATCAGAGTGTTGATGAAACACAGAATTTGCATCGGGATTGAATACAACAGTCACCATGCGCACTTTCCTCCATGGGAGTAATATCTCAAACAGTCTACGATTTGATCGTTCCCTGGAAGACCAGCAGTAGTTTCCGATGCACATCTGGAGGCATTCTGTAATCTGTGGACTATCAGAGTCTTGATGAGACACAGAAATTGCATCGCGATTGAATACAACAGTCACCATTCGCACTTTCCTCCATGGGTGTAATGTCTCAAACAGTTTACGCTTTGATCGTTCCCTGAAAGACCAATAGTACTTTCCGATGCACATCTGGAGGCATTCTGTAATCTGTGGACTATCAGAGTGTTGATGAAACACAGAAATTGCATCGGGATTGAATCCTACAGACACCATGCCCACTCTCCTCCATCGGAGTTATGTCGCAAACAGTCGACGCTTTGATCGTTCCCTGGAAGACCAGTAGTAGTTTCCGATGCACATCTGGAGTCATTCTGTAATCTGTGGACCTTCAAAGTGTTGATGAAACACAGAAATTGCATCGGGATTGAATACAACAGTCACCATGCGCACTATCCTCCATATGAGTAATGTCACAAACAGTCTACGTTTTGATCGTTCCCTGGAAGACCAGTAGTAGCTTCCGATGCACATCTGGAGGCATTCTGTAATCTTTGGATTATCAGAGTGTTGATGAAACACAGAAATAGCATCGGGATTGAATACAACAGTCACCATGCGCACTTTCCTCCATGGGAGTAATGTCTCAAACAGTTTACGCTTTGATCGTTCCCTGGAAGACCAGTAGTGGTTTCCGATGCACATCTTCTGACATTCTGTATTGTGTGGACTATCAGAGTGTTGATGAAACACAGAAACTGCATCGAGATTGAATACAACAGTCACCATGAGCACTTTCCTCCATAGGAGTAATGTCTCAAACAGTCTTCGCTTTGATCGTTCCCTGGAAGACCAGAAGTAGTTTCCGATGCACTTCTGGAGGCATTCTGTAATCTGTGGATCTTCAAAGTGTTGATGAAACACAGAAATTATATCGGTATAGAATACAACAGTTACCATGTGCCCTTTCCTCCATGGGAGTGATGTCTCAAACTGTCTACGTTTTGATCGTTCCCTGGAAGACCAGTAGTAGTTTCCGATTCACATCTGAAGGCATTCTGAAACCTGTCGACCTTCAAAGTGTTGATGAAACACAGAAATTGCATCGGGATTGAATACAACAGCCACCTTGCGCACTTTCCTCCATGTGAGTAATGTCTCAAACAGTCTACGCTCTGATCGTTCCCTGGAAGACCAGTAATAGTTTCCGATGCAGATCTGGAGGCATTCTGTAATCTGTGGACCTTCAAAGTGTTGATGAAACGCAGGAATTGCATCGGTATGCAATACAACAGTCACCATGCGCACTTTCCTCCATGGGAGTAATGTCGCAAACAGTCTACGATTTGATCGTTCCCTCGAAGACCTGTAGGAGTTTCCGATGCACATTTGGAGGCATTTTGTAATCTGTGGACTATCAGAGTGTTGATGAAACACAGAATTTGCATCGGGATTGAATACAACTGTCACCATGCGCACTTTCCGCCATGGGAGTAATATCTCAAATAGTCTACGGTTTGATCGTTCCCTGGAAGACCAGTAGTAGTTTCCGATGCACATCTGGAGGCATTCTGTAATCTGTGGACCTTCAAAGTGTTGATGAAAAACAGAAAATGCCTCGGGATTGGATACAACAGTCATCATTCGGATTTTCCTCCATGGGAGTAATGTATCAAACTGTCTAAGTTTTGATCGTACCCTGGAACACCAGTAGTAGTTTCTGATGCACATCTGGAGGCATTCTGTAATCTGTGGACCTTCAAAGTGTTGATGAAACACAGAAAGTGCATCGGGATTGATTACAACAGTCACCATGAGCACTTTCCCCCACAGGAGTAATGTCTCAAACAGTCTACGCTTTGATCGTTCCCTGGAAGATCAGTAGTAGTTTCCGATGCACATCTGGAGGCTTTCTGTATTCTGTGGATCTTCAAAGTGTTGATGAAACACAGAAATTGCATCGGTATGCAATACAACAGTCACCATGCGCACTTTCCTCCATGGGAGTAATGTCGCAAACAGTCTACGATTTGATCGTTCCCTGGAAGACCAGTAGTAGTTTCCGATGCACATCTGGAGGCATTCTGTAATCTGTGGACTATCAGAGTCTTGATGAAACACAGAAATTGCATCGGGATTGAATACAACAGTCACCATGCGCACTTTCCTCCATGGGAGTAATGTCTCAACAGTTTACGCTTTGATCCTTCCCTGGAAGACCAGTATTAGTTTCCGATGCTCATATGGGGGCATTCTGTAATGTGTGGACTATCAGAGTGCTGATGAAACACAGAAATTGCTTCGGGATTGAATACAACAGACACCATGCGCACTTTCCTCCATGGGAGTAATGTCTCAAACAGTCTACGCTTTGATCGTTCCCTGCTTGATCAGTAGTAGTTTCCGATGCACATCTGGAGCCGTTCTGTAATGTGTGGACTTTCAAAGTGTTGATGAAACACAAAAATTGCCTCGGGATTAAATACAACAGTCACATGAGCACTTTCCGCCATGGGAGTAATGTGTCTAACAGTCTACGCTTTGATCGTTCCCTCGAAGACCTGTAGGTGTTTCCGATGCACATCTGGAGGCATTTGTAATCTGTGGACTATCAGAGTGTTGATGAAACACAGAAATTGCTTCGGGATTGAATACAACAGTCACCATGCGCAATTTCCTCCATGAGAGTAATCTGTCAAACAGTCTACGCTTTATCGTTCCCTGGAAGTTAATGTAATAGTTTCCGATGCACATCTGGAGGCATTTTGTAATCAGTGGACTATCAGAGTGTTGATGCAACACAGAAATTTCATGGGGATTGAATACAACAGTTACCATGTGCACTTTTCTCCATGGGAGTAATGTCTCAATCAGTTTACGCTTTGATCGTTACCTGGAAGACCAGTAGTAGTTTCTGATGCACATCTTTGGGCATTCTATAATGTGTGGACTATCAGAGTGTTGATGAAACACAGAAATCGCATCAGGATTGAATACAACAGTCACCATGCGCACTTTCCTCCATGGGAGTAATGTCTCAAACTGTTTACGCTTTGATCGTTCCCTGGAAGACCAGTAGTAGTTTCCGATGCACATCTGGAGGCATTCGGTAATCTGTGGACTATCAGAGTCTTGATGAGACACAGATATTGCATCGGGATTGAATACAACAGTCACCATGCGCACATTCCTCCATGGGTGTAATGTCTCAAACAGTCTACGGTTTGATCGTTCCCTGCAAGACCAGTAGTAGTTTCCGATGCACATCTGGAGGCATTCTGTAATCTGTGGACTATCAGAGTCTTGATGAAACACAGAAATTGCATCGGGATTGAATACAACAGTCACCATGCGCACTTTCCTCCATGGGAGTAATGTCTCAACAGTTTACGCTTTGATCCTTCCCTGGAAGACCAGTATTAGTTTCCGATGCTCATATGGGGGCATTCTGTAATGTGTGGACTATCAGAGTGCTGATGAAACACAGAAATTGCTTCGGGATTGAATACAACAGACACCATGCGCACTTTCCTCCATGGGAGTAATGTCTCAAACAGTCTACGCTTTGATCGTTCCCTGCTTGATCAGTAGTAGTTTCCGATGCACATCTGGAGCCGTTCTGTAATGTGTGGACTTTCAAAGTGTTGATGAAACACAAAAATTGCCTCGGGATTAAATACAACAGTCACATGAGCACTTTCCGCCATGGGAGTAATGTGTCTAACAGTCTACGCTTTGATCGTTCCCTCGAAGACCTGTAGGTGTTTCCGATGCACATCTGGAGGCATTTGTAATCTGTGGACTATCAGAGTGTTGATGAAACACAGAATTTGCATCGGGATTGAATACAACAGTCACCATGCGCACTTTCCTCCATGGGAGTAATATCTCAAACAGTCTACGATTTGATCGTTCCCTGGAAGACCAGCAGTAGTTTCCGATGCACATCTGGAGGCATTCTGTAATCTGTGGACTATCAGAGTCTTGATGAGACACAGAAATTGCATCGCGATTGAATACAACAGTCACCATTCGCACTTTCCTCCATGGGTGTAATGTCTCAAACAGTTTACGCTTTGATCGTTCCCTGAAAGACCAATAGTACTTTCCGATGCACATCTGGAGGCATTCTGTAATCTGTGGACTATCAGAGTGTTGATGAAACACAGAAATTGCATCGGGATTGAATCCTACAGACACCATGCCCACTCTCCTCCATCGGAGTTATGTCGCAAACAGTCGACGCTTTGATCGTTCCCTGGAAGACCAGTAGTAGTTTCCGATGCACATCTGGAGTCATTCTGTAATCTGTGGACCTTCAAAGTGTTGATGAAACACAGAAATTGCATCGGGATTGAATACAACAGTCACCATGCGCACTATCCTCCATATGAGTAATGTCACAAACAGTCTACGTTTTGATCGTTCCCTGGAAGACCAGTAGTAGCTTCCGATGCACATCTGGAGGCATTCTGTAATCTTTGGATTATCAGAGTGTTGATGAAACACAGAAATAGCATCGGGATTGAATACAACAGTCACCATGCGCACTTTCCTCCATGGGAGTAATGTCTCAAACAGTTTACGCTTTGATCGTTCCCTGGAAGACCAGTAGTGGTTTCCGATGCACATCTTCTGACATTCTGTATTGTGTGGACTATCAGAGTGTTGATGAAACACAGAAACTGCATCGAGATTGAATACAACAGTCACCATGAGCACGTTCCTCCATAGGAGTAATGTCTCAAACAGTCTTCGCTTTGATCGTTCCCTGGAAGACCAGAAGTAGTTTCCGATGCACTTCTGGAGGCATTCTGTAATCTGTGGATCTTCAAAGTGTTGATGAAACACAGAAATTATATCGGTATAGAATACAACAGTTACCATGTGCCCTTTCCTCCATGGGAGTGATGTCTCAAACTGTCTACGTTTTGATCGTTCCCTGGAAGACCAGTAGTAGTTTCCGATTCACATCTGAAGGCATTCTGAAACCTGTCGACCTTCAAAGTGTTGATGAAACACAGAAATTGCATCGGGATTGAATACAACAGCCACCTTGCGCACTTTCCTCCATGTGAGTAATGTCTCAAACAGTCTACGCTCTGATCGTTCCCTGGAAGACCAGTAATAGTTTCCGATGCAGATCTGGAGGCATTCTGTAATCTGTGGACCTTCAAAGTGTTGATGAAACGCAGGAATTGCATCGGTATGCAATACAACAGTCACCATGCGCACTTTCCTCCATGGGAGTAATGTCGCAAACAGTCTACGATTTGATCGTTCCCTCGAAGACCTGTAGGAGTTTCCGATGCACATTTGGAGGCATTTTGTAATCTGTGGACTATCAGAGTGTTGATGAAACACAGAATTTGCATCGGGATTGAATACAACTGTCACCATGCGCACTTTCCGCCATGGGAGTAATATCTCAAATAGTCTACGGTTTGATCGTTCCCTGGAAGACCAGTAGTAGTTTCCGATGCACATCTGGAGGCATTCTGTAATCTGTGGACCTTCAAAGTGTTGATGAAAAACAGAAAATGCCTCGGGATTGGATACAACAGTCATCATTCGGATTTTCCTCCATGGGAGTAATGTATCAAACTGTCTAAGTTTTGATCGTACCCTGGAACACCAGTAGTAGTTTCTGATGCACATCTGGAGGCATTCTGTAATCTGTGGACCTTCAAAGTGTTGATGAAACACAGAAAGTGCATCGGGATTGATTACAACAGTCACCATGAGCACTTTCCCCCACAGGAGTAATGTCTCAAACAGTCTACGCTTTGATCGTTCCCTGGAAGATCAGTAGTAGTTTCCGATGCACATCTGGAGGCTTTCTGTATTCTGTGGATCTTCAAAGTGTTGATGAAACACAGAAATTGCATCGGTATGCAATACAACAGTCACCATGCGCACTTTCCTCCATGGGAGTAATGTCGCAAACAGTCTACGATTTGATCGTTCCCTGGAAGACCAGTAGTAGTTTCCGATGCACATCTGGAGCCATTCTGCAATCTGTGAATAATCTGAGTGTTGATGAAACACAGAAATTGCATCGGGATTGAATACAACAGTCTCCATGCCCACTTTCCTCCATGGGAGTAATGTCTCAAACAGTCTACTCTTTGATCGTTCCCTGGAAGTCAATGTAATAGTTTCCGATGCACATCTGGAGGCATTCTGTAATCTGTGGACTATCAGAGTGTTGTTGAAACACAGAAACTGCAGCGAGATTGAATACAACAGTCACCATGAGGACTTTCCTCCATAGGAGTAATGTCTCGAACAGTCTTCGCTTTGATCGTTCCCTGGAAGACCAGAAGTAGTTTCCGATGCACTTCTGGAGGCATTCTGTAATCTGTGGATCTTCAAAGTGTTGATGAAAAACAGAAAATGCCTCGGGATTGGATACAACAGTCATCATTCGGATTTTCCTAGATGGGAGTAATGTATCAAACTGTCTAAGTTTTGATCATACCCTGGAACACCAGTAAAAGTTTCTGATGCACATCTGGAGGCATTCTGTAATCTGTGGATTTTCAAAGTGTTGATGAAACACAGAAAGTGCATCGGGATTGATTACAACAGTCACCATGCCCACTTTCCTCCATGGGGGTAATGTCGCAAACAGTCTACGATTTGATCGTTCCCTGGAAGACCAGTAGTAGTTTCCGATGCACATCTGGAGCCATTCTGTAATCTGTGGACTATCTGAGTGTTGATGAAACACAGAAATTGCATCGGGATTGAATACAACATTCTCCATGCCCACTTTCCTCCATGGGAGTGATGTCTCAAAGTGTCTACGTTTTGATCGTTCCCTGGAAGACCAGTAGTAGTTTCCGATTCACATCTGGAGGCATTCTGTAACCTGTCGACCTTCAAAGTGTTGATGAAACACAGAAATTGCATCGGGATTGAAAACAACAGCCACCTTGCGCACTTTCCTCCATGTGAGTAATGTCTCAAACGGTCTACGCTCTGATCGTTCCCTGGAATACCAGTAATAGTTTCCGATGCACATCTGGAGGCATTCTGTAATCTGTGGACCTTCAAAGTGTTGATGAAACACAGGAATTGCATCGCGATTGAATACAACAGTCACCATGCCCACTTTCCTACATGGGAGTAAAGTCTCAAACAGTCTATGCTTTGATCGTTCCCTCGAAGACCTGTAGGAGTTTCCGATGCACATCGGGAGGCATTTTGTAATCTATGGACTATCAGAGTGTTGATGAAACACAGAAATTGCATCGGGATTGAATACAACAGTCACCAGGCGCACTTTCCTTCATGGGAGTAATACCTGAAACAGTCTACGGTTTGATCGTTCCCTGGAAGACCAGTAGTAGTTTCCGATGCACATCTGGAGGCATTCTGTAATCTGTGGACCTTCAAAGTGTTGATGAAAAACAGAAAATGCCTCGGGATTGGATACAACAGTCATCATTCGGATTTTCCTCCATGGGAGTAATGTATCAAACTGTCTAAGTTTTGATCGTACCCTGGAACTCCAGTAGTAGTTTCTGATGCACATCTGGAAGCATTCTGTAATCTGTGGACTTTCAAAGTGTTGATGAATCACAGAAATTGCATCGGGGTGGAATACAACAGTCACCGTGCGCACTTTCCTCCGTGGGGTAATGTCTCAAACTGTCTACGCTTTGATCGTTCCCTGGAAGACCAGTAGTAGTTTCCGATGCACATCAGGAGGCATTCTGTAATCTGTGTACCTTCAAAGTGTTGATGAAACACAGAAATTGCATCGTGATTGAATACAACAGTCACCATGCGCACTTTCCTCCACGGTTGTAATGTCTCAAACAGTTTACGCTTTGATCGTTCCCTGGAAGACCAGTAGTAGATTCCGATGCACATCTGGAGGCATTCGGTTATCTGAGGACTATCAGAGTCTTGATGAGACACAGAAATTGCATCGGGATTGAATACAACAGTCACCACGCGCACATTCCTCCTAGGGTGTAATGTCTCAAACAGTCTACGCTTTGATCGTTCATTGCAAGACCAGTAGTAGTTTTCGATGCACATCTAGAGGCATTCTGTAATCTGTGGAGGTTCAAAGTGTTGATGAAACACAGGAATTGCATCGGGATTGAATACAACAGTCACCATGCGCACTTTCCTCCATGGGAGTAATGTCTCAATCAGTATACGCTTTGATCGTTTCCTGGAAGACCTGTAGTAGTTTCCGATGCACATATGGGGGCATTCTGTAATGTGTGGACAATCAGAGTGTTGATGAAACACAGAAATTGCCTCGGGATTGAATACAACAGTCACCATGCGCACTTTCCTCCAAGGGAGTAATGTCTCAAACTGTCTACGCTTTGATCGTTCCCTGGAAGACCAGTAGTAGTTTCCGATGCACATCTGGAGGCATTCTGTAATCTGTGGACTATCAGAGTGTTGATGAAACACAGAAACTGTATCGAGATTGAATACAACAGTCCCCATGAGCACTTTCCTCCATAGGAGTAATGTCTCAAACTGTCTACGCTTTGATCGTTCCCTGGAAGACCAGTAGTAGTTTCCGATGCACATCTGGAGGCATTCTGTAATCTGTGGATTTTCAAAGTGCTGATGAAACACAGAAATTATATCGGTATAGAATACAACAGTTACCATGCGCACTTTCCTCCATGGGAGTGATGTCTCAAAGTGTCTACGTTTTGATCGTTCCCTGGAAGACCAGTAGTAGTTTCCGATTCACATCTGGAGGCATTCTGTAACCTGTCGACCTTCAAAGTGTTGATGAAACACAGAAATTGCATCGGGATTGAAAACAACAGCCACCTTGCGCACTTTCCTCCATGTGAGTAATGTCTCAAACAGTCTACGCTCTGATCGTTCCCTGGAAGACCAGTAATAGATTCCGATGCACATCTGGAGGCATTCTGTAATCTGTGGACCTTCAAAGTGTTGATGAAACACAGGAATTGCATCGCGATTGAATACAACAGTCACCATGCCCACTTTCCTACATGGGAGTAATGTCTCAAACAGTCTACGCTTTGATCGTTCCCTCGAAGACCTGTAGGAGTTTCCGATGCACATCGGGAGGCATTTTGTAATCTGTGGACTATCAGAGTGTTGATGAAACACAGAAATTGCATCGGGATTGAATACAACAGTCACCAGGCGCACTTTCCTTCATGGGAGTAATACCTCAAACATTCTACGGTTTGATCGTTCCCTGGAAGACCAGTAGTAGTTTCCGATGCACATCTGGAGGCATTCTGTAATCTGTGGACCTTCAAAGTGTTGATGAAAAACAGAAAATGCCTCGGGTTTGGATACAACAGTCATCATTCGGATTTTCCTCCATGGGAGTAATGTATCAAACTGTCTAAGTTTTGATCGTACCCTGGAACACCAGTAGTAGTTTCTGATGCACATCAGGAGGCATTCTGTAATCTGTGGACTTTCAAAGTGTTGATGAATCACAGAAATTGCATCGGGGTGGAATACAACAGTCACCGTGCGCACTTTCCTCCGTGGGGTAATGTCTCAAACTGTCTACGCTTTGATCGTTCCCTGGAAGACCAGTAGTAGTTTCCGATGCACATCAGGAGGCATTCTGTAATCTGTGTACCTTCAAAGTGTTGATGAAACACAGAAATTGCATCGTGATTGAATACAACAGTCACCATGCGCACTTTCCTCCACGGTTGTAATGTCTCAAACAGTTTACGCTTTGATCGTTCCCTGGAAGACCAGTAGTAGATTCCGATGCACATCTGGAGGCATTCGGTTATCTGTGGACTATCAGAGTCTTGATGAGACACAGAAATTGCATCGGGATTGAATACAACTGTCACCACGCGCACATTCCTCCTGGGGTGTAATGTCTCAAACAGTCTACGCTTTGATCGTTCATTGCAAGACCAGTAGTAGTTTTCGATGCACATCTAGAGGCATTCTGTAATCTGTGGAGGTTCAAAGTGTTGATGAAACACAGGAATTGCATCGGGATTGAATACAACAGTCACCATGCGCACTTTCCTCCATGGGAGTAATGTCTCAATCAGTATACGCTTTGATCGTCTCCTGGAAGACCAGTAGTAGTTTCCGATGCACATATGGGGGCATTCTGTAATGTGTGGACAATCAGAGTGTTGATGAAACACAGATATTGCATTGGGATTGATTACAACAGTCACCATGCGCACTTTCCTCCATGGGAGTAATGTCTCAAACAGTCTCGCTTTGATCGTTCCCTGCTTGACCAGTAGTAGTTTCCGATGCACATCTGGAGGCGTTCTGTAATGTGTGGACTTTCAAAGTGTTGATGAAACACAGAAATTGCCTCGGGATTGAATACAACAGTCACCATGCGCTCTTTCCTCCAAGGGAGTAATGGCCCAAACTGTCTACGCTTTGATCGTTCCCTGGAAGACCAGTAGTAGTTTCCGATGCACACCTGGAGGCATTCTGTAATCTGTGGACTATCAGAGTGTTGATGAAAAACAGATATTGCATTGGGATTGAATACAACTGTCACCATGTGCACTTTCCTCCATGGTTGTAATGTCCAAACAGTTTACGCTTTGATCGTTCCCAGGAAGACCAGTAGTAGTTTCCGATGCACATCTGGAGGAATTCTGTAATCTGTGGACTATCAGAGTCTTGATGAGACACAGAAATTGCATCGGGATTGAATACAACAGACACCATGCGCACTTTCCTCCATGGGTGTAATGTTTAAAACAGTTTACGCTTTGATCGTTCCCTGGAAGACCAGTAGTAGTTTCCGATGCACATCTGGAGGCATTCTGTAATCTGTGGACTATCAGAGTGTTGATGAAACACAGAAATTACATCGGGATTGAATACTACAGTCACCATGCCCACTCTCCTCCATGGCAGTAATGTCGCAAACAATCGACGCTTTGATCGTTCCCTGGAATACCAGTAGTAGTTTCCGTTGCACATCTGGAGGCATTCGGTAATCTGTGGACCATCAGAGTCTTGATGAGACACAGAAACTGCATCGGGATTGAATACAACAGTCACCATGCGCACATTCCTCCATGGGTGTAATGTCTCAAACAGTTTACGCTTTGATCGTTCCCTGGAAGACCAGTAGTAGTCTCCGATGCACATCTGGAGGCATTCTGTAATCTGTGGACTATCAGAGTGTTGATGAAACACAGAAATTGCATCGCGATTGAATACAACTGTCACCATGCCCACTTTCCTCCACGGGAGTAATGTCGCAAACAGTCTAAACTTTCATCGTTCCCTGGAAGACCAGTAGTAGTTTCCGATGCACATTTGGAGGCATTCTGTAATCTGTGGACTATCAGAGTGTTGATGAAACACAGAAATTGCATCGGGATTGAATACAACAGTCACCATGCCCACTCTCCTCCATGGGAGTAATGTCGCAAACAATCGACGCTTTGATCGTTCCCTGGAATACCAGTAGTAGTTTCCGTTGCACATCAGGAGGCATTCGGTAATCTGTGGACCATCAGAGTCTTGATGAGACACAGAAACTGCATCGGGATTGAATACAACAGTCACCATGCGCACATTCCTCCATGGGTGTAATGTCTCAAACAGTTTACGCTTTGATCGTTCCCTGGAAGACCAGTAGTAGTCTCCGATGCACATCTGGAGGCATTCTGTAATCTGTGGACTATCAGAGTGTTGATGAAACACAGAAATTGCATCGCGATTGAATACAACAGTCACCATGCCCACTTTCCTCCACGGGAGTAATGTCGCAAACAGTCTAAACTTTCATCGTTCCCTGGAAGACCAGTAGTAGTTTCCGATGCACATCTAGAGGCATTCTGTAATCTGTGGACTATCAGAGTGTTGATGAAACACAGAAATTTCATCGGGATTGAATACAACTGTCTCCATGCCCACTTTCCTCCATGGGAGTAATGTGTCAAACAGTCTACTCTTTGTTCGTTCCCTGGAAGTCAATGTAATAGTTTCCGATGCACATCTGGAGGCATTCTGTAATCTGTGAATTATCTGAGTGTTGATGAAACACAGAAACAGCATCGGAATTGAATACAACAGTCACCATGCCAACTTTCCTCCATGGGAGTAATGTCGCAAACAGTCTACGATTTGATCTTTCCCTGGAAGACCAGTAGTAGTGTCCGATGCACATCTGGAGCCATTCTGTAATCTGTGGACTATCTGAGTGTTGATGAAACACAGAAATTGCATCGGGATTGAATACAACAGTCTCCATGCCCACTTTCCTCCATGGGAGTAATGTCTCAAACAGTCTACTCTTTGATCGTTCCTTGGAAGTCAATGTAATAGTTTCCGGTGCACATCTGGAGGCATTCTGTAATCTGTGAATTATCTGAGTGTTGATGAAACACAGAAACTGCATCGGGATTGAAAACAACAGTCACCATGAGCACTTTCCTCCACAGGAGTAATGTCTCAAACAGTTTACGCTTTGATCGTTCCCTGGAAGACCAGTAGTGGTTTCCGATGCACATCTTCTGACATTCTGTATTGTATGGACTATCAGAGTGTTGATGAAACACAGAAATTGCTTCGGGATTGAATACAACAGTCACCATGCGCAATTTCCTCCATGAGAGTAATCTCTCAAACAGTCTACGCTTTATCGTTCACTGGAAGTTAATGTAATAGTTTCCGATGCACATCTGGAGGCATTTTGTAATCTGTGGACTATCAGAGTGTTGATGAAACACAGAATTTGCATCGCGATTGAATACAACAGTCACCATGCGCACTTTCCACCATGGGAGTAATATCTCAAACAGTCTACGGTTTGATCGTTCCCTGGAAGACCAGTAGTAGTTTCCGATGCACATCTGGAGGCATTCTGTAATCTGTGGACCTTCAAAGTGTTGATGAAAAAAAGAAAATGCCTCGGGATTGGATACAACAGTCATCATTCGGATATTCCTCCATGGGAGTAATGTATCAAACTGTCTAAGTTTTGATCATACCCTGGAACACCAGTAGTAGTTTCTGATGCACATCTGGAGGCATTCTGTAATCTGTGGACCTTCAAAGTGTTGATGAAACACAGAAAGTGCATCGGGATTGATTACAACAGTCACCATGCCCACTTTCCTCCATGGGAGTAATGTCGCAAACAGTCTTCGCTTTGATCGTTCCCATGAAGACCAGAAGTAGTTTCCGATGCACTTCTGGAGGCATTCTGTAATCAGTGGATCTTCAAAGTGCTGATGAAACACAGAAATTATATCGGTATAGAATACAACAGTTACCATGCGCACTTTCCTCCATGGGAGTGATGTCTCAAAGTGTCTACGTTTTGATCGTTCCCTGGAAGACCAGTAGTAGTTTCCGATTCACATCTGGAGGTATTCTGTAACCTGTCGACCTTCAAAGTGTTGATGAAACACTGAAATTGCATCGGGAATGAATACAACAGCCACCTTGCGCACTTTCCTCCATGTGAGTAATGTCTCAAACAGTCTACGCTCTGAGCGTTCCCTGGAAGACCAGTAGTAGTTTCCGATGCACATCTGGAGGCATTCTGTAATCTGTGGACCTTCAAAGTGTTGATGAAACACAGGAATTGCATCGCGATTGAATACAACAGTTACCATGCCCACTTTCCTCCACAGGAGTAATGTCGCAAACAGTCTAAATTTTGATCGTTCCCTGGAAGACCAGTAGTAGTTTCCGATGCACATCTGGAGGCATTCTGTAATCTGTGGACTATCGGAGTGTTGATGAAACACAGAAATTGCATCGGGATTGAATACAACAGTCACCATGCGCACTTTCCTCCATTGGTGTAGTGTCTCAAACAGTTTACGCTTTGATCGTTCCCTGGAAGACCAGTAGTAGTTTCCGATGCACATCTGGAGGCATTCTGTAATCTGTGGATTATCAGAGTGTTGATGAAACACAGAAATTGCATCGGGATTGAATACAACAGTCTCCATTCCCACTTTCCTCCTTGGGAGTAATGTCTCAAACAGTCTACTCTTTGTTCGTTCCCTGGAAGTCAATGTAATAGTTTCCGATGCACATCTGGAGGCATTCTGTAATCTGTGAATTATCTGAGTGTTGATGAAACACAGAAACTGCATCGGGATTGAATACAACAGTCACCATGCCCACTTTCCTCCATGGGAGTAATGTCGCAAACAGTCTACGATTTGATCGTTACCTGGAAGACCAGTAGTAGTTTCCGATGCACATCTGGAGCCATTCTGTAATCTGTGGACTATCTGAGTGTTGATGAAACACAGAAATTGCATCGGGATTGAATACAAATGTCTCCATGCCCACTTTCCTCCATGGGAGTAATGTCTCAAACAGTCTACTCTTTGATCGTTCCCTGGAAGTCAATGTAATAGTATCCGATGCACATCTGGAGGCATTCTGTAATCTGTGAATTATCTGAGTGTTGATGAAACACAGAAACTGCATCGGGATTGAATACAACAGTCACCATGCCCACTTTCCTCCATGGGAGTAATGTCGCAAACAGTCTACGATTTGATCGTTCCCTGGAAGACCAGTAGTAGTTTCCGATGCACATCTGGAGGCATTCGATAATCTGTGGACTATCAGAGTCTTGATGAGACACAGAAATTACATCGGGATTGAATACAACAGTCACCATGCGCACATTATTCCATGGGTGTAATGTCTCAAACAGTTTACGCTTTGATCGTTCCCTGGAAGACCAGTAGTAGTTTCCGATGCACAACTGGAGGCATTCTGTAATCTGTGGACCTTCAAAGTGTTGATGAAAAAAAGAAAATGCCTCGGGATTGGATACAACAGTCGTCATTCGGATTATCATCCATGGGAGTAATGTATCAAACTGTCTAAGTTTTGATCATACCCTGGAACACCAGTAGTAGTTTCTGATGCACATCTGGAGGCATTCTGTAATCTGTGGACCTTCAAAGTGTTGATGAAACACAGAAAGTGCATCGGGATTGATTGCAACAGTCACCATGCGCACTTTCCTCCATTTGTGTAATGTCTCAAACAGTTTACGCTTTGATCGTTCCCTGGAAGACCAGTAGTAGCTTCCGATGCACATCTGGATGCATTCTGTAATCTGTGGACTATCAGAGTGTTGATGAAACACAGAAATTGCATCGGGATTGAATACAACAGTCTCCATGCCCACTTTCCTCCATGGGAGTAATGTCTCAAACAGTCTACTCTTTGTTCGTTCCCTGGAAGTCAATGTAATAGTTTCCGATGCACATCTGGATGCATTCTGTAATCTGTGGACTATCAGAGTGTTTATGAAACACAGAAATTGCATCGGGATTGAATACAACAGTCACCATGCTCACTTTCCTCCATTGGTGTAATGTCTCAAACAGTTTACGCTTTGATCGTTCCCTGGAAGACCAGTAGTAGTTTCCGATGCACATCTGGAGGCATTCTGTAATCTGTGGACTATCAGAGTGTTGATGAAACACAGAAACTGCATCGGGATTGAATACAACAGTCACCATGAGCACTTTCCTCCACAGGAGTAATGTCTCAAACAGTTTACGCTTTGATCGTTCCCTGGAAGACCAGTAGTGGTTTCCGATGCACATCTTCTGACACTCTGTATTGTATGGACTATCAGAGTGTTGATGAAACACAGATATTGCATCGGGATTGAATACAACAGTCACCATGCGCACTTTCCTCCATTGGTGTAATGTCTCAAACAGTTTACGCTTTGATCGTTCCCTGGAAGACCAGTAGTAGTTTCCGATGCACATCTGGAGGCATTCTGTAATCTGTGGACTATCAGAGTGTTGATGAAACACAGAAACTGCATCGGGATTGAATACAACAGTCACCATGAGCACTTTCCTCCATAGGAGTATTGTCTCAAACAGTTTACGCTTTGATCGTTCCCTGGAAGACCAGTAGTGGTTTCCGATGCACATCTTCTGACATTCTGTATTGTGTGGACTATCAGAGTGTTGATGAAACACAGAAATTGCTTCGGGATTGAATACAACAGTCACCATGCGCAATTTCCTCCATGAGAGTAATCTCTCAAAGAGTCTACGCTTTATCGTTCCCTGGAAGTTAATGTAATAGTTTCCGATGCACATCTGGAGGCATTCTGTAATCTGTGGACTATCAGAGTGTTGATGGAACACAGAAACTGCATCGAGATTGAATACAACAGTCACCATGAGCACTTTCCTCCATAGGAGTAATGTCTCAAACAGTCTTCGCTTTGATCGTTCCCTGGAAGACCAGAAGTAGTTTACGATGCACTTCTGGAGGCATTCTGTAATCTGTGGATCTTCAAAGTGCTGATGAAACACAGAAATTATATCGGTATAGAATACAACAGTTACCATGCGCACTTTCCTCCATGGGAGAGATGTCTCAAAGTGTCTACGTTTTGATCGTTCCCTGGAAGACCAGTAGTAGTTTCCGATTCACATCTGGTGGCATTCTGTAACCTGTCGACCTTCAAAGTGTTGATGAAACACAGAAAATGCATCGGGATTGAATTCAACAGCCACCTTGCGCACTTTCCTCCATGTGAGTAATGTCTCAAACAGTCTACGCTCTGAGCGTTCCCTGGAAGACCAGTAGTAGTTTCCGATGCACATCTGGAGGCATTCTGTAATCTGTGGACCTTCAAAGTGTTGATGAAACACAGGAATTGCATCGCGATTGAATACAACAGTCACCATACGCACTTTCCTACATGGGAGTAATGTCTCAAACAGTCTACGCTTTGATCGTTCCCTCGAAGACCTGTAGGAGTTTCCGATGCACATCTGGAGGCATTTTGTAATCTATGGACTATCAGAGTGTTGATGAAACACAGAAATTGCATCGGGATTGAATACAACAGTCACCATGCGCACTTTCCTCCATGGGAGTAATACCTCAAACAGTCTACGGTTTGATCGTTCCCTGGAAGACCAGTAGTAGTTTCCGTTGCACATCTGGAGGCATTCTGTAATCTGTGGACCTTCAAGGTGTCGATGAAAAACAGAAAATGCCTCGGGATTGGATACAACAGTCATCATTCGGATTTTCCTCCATGGGAGTAAAGTATCAAACTGTCTAAGTTTTGATCGTACCCTGGAGCACCAGTAGTAGTTTCTGATGCACATCTGGAGGCATTCTGTAATCTGTGGACTTTCAAAGTGTTGATGAATCACAGAAATTGCATCGGGGTGGAATACAACAGTCACCGTGCGCACTTTCCTCCATGGGAGTAATGTCTCAAACTGTCTACGCTTTGATCGTTCCCTGGAAGACCAATAGTAGTTTCCGATGCACATCAGGAGGCATTCTGTAATCTGTGTACCTTCAAAGTGTTGATGAAACACAGAAATTGCATCGTGGTTGAATACAACAGTCACCATGCGCACTTTCCTCCATTGTTGTAATGTCTCAAACAGTTTACGCTTTGATCGTTCCCTGGAAGACCAGTAGTAGTTTCCGATGCACATCTGGAGGCATTCGGTAATCTGTGGACTATCAGAGTCTTGATGAGACACAGAAATTGCATCGGGATTGAATACAACAGTCACCACGCGCACATTCCTCCTAGGTTGTAATGTCCCAAACAGTCTACTCTTTGATCGTTCATTGCAAGACCAGTAGTAGTTTCCGATGCACATACAGAGGCATTCTGTAATCTGTGGAGCTTCAAAGTGTTGATGAAACACAGAAATTGCATCGGGATTGAATACAACAGTCACCATGCGCACTTTCCTCCATGGGAGTAATGTCTCAATCAGTATACGCTTTGATCGTTTCCTGGAAGACCTGTAGTAGTTTCCGATGCACATATGGGGGCATTCTGTAATGTGTGGACAATCAGAGTGTTGATGAAACACAGATATTGCATTGGGATTGAATACAACAGTCACCATGCGCACTTTCCTCCATGGGAGTAATGTCTCAAACAGTCTACGCTTTGATCGTTCCCTGCTTGACCAGTAGTAGTTTCCGATGCACATCTGGAGGCGTTATGTAATGTGTGGACTTTCAAAGTGTTGATAAAACACAGAAATTGACTCGGGATTGAATACAACAGTCACCATGCGCACTTTCCTCCATGGGAGTAATGTCTCAAACTGTCTACGCTTTGATCGTTCCCTGGAAGACCAGTAGTAGTTTCCGATGCACATCTGGAGGCATTCTGTAATCTGTGGACTATCCGAGTGTTGATGAAACACAGATATTGCATTGGGATTGAATACAACAGTCACCATGCGCACTTTCCTCCATGGTTGTAATGTCCAAACAGTTTACGCTTTGATCGTACCCAGGAAGACCAGTAGTAGTTTCCGATGCACATCTGGAGGCATTCTGTAATCTGTGGACTATCAGAGTCTTGATGAGACACAGAAATTGCATCGGGATTGAATTCAACAAACACCATGCGCACTTTCCTCCATGGGTGTAATGTCTAAAACAGTTTACGCTTTGATCGTTCCCTGGAAGACCAGTAGTAGTTTCCGATGCACATCTGGAGGCATTCTGTAATCTGTGGACTATCAGAGTGTTGATGAAACACAGATATTACATCGGGATTGAATACTACAGTCACCATACCCACTCTCCTCCATGGGAGTAATGTCGCAAACAGTTGACGGTTTGATCGTTCCCTGGAAGACCAGTAGTAGTTTCCGATGCACATCTGGAGGCATTCTGTAATCTGTGGACCTTCAAAGTGTTGATGAAACACAGAAATTGCATCGGGATTGAATACAACAGTCACCATGCGCACTTTCCTCCATATGAGTAATGTCACAAACAGTCTACGTTTTGATCGTTCCCTGGAAGACCAGTAGTAGTTTCCGATGCACATCTGGTGGCATTCTGTAATCTTTGGACTATCAGAGTGTTGATGAAACACAGAAATAGCATCGGGATTGAATACAACAGTCACCATGCGCACTTTCCTCCATGACAGTAATGTCTCAATCAGTTTACGCTTTGGTCGTTCCCTGGAAGACCAGTAGTGGTTTTCGATGCACATCTTCTGACATTCTGTATTGTGTGGACTATCAGAGAGTTGATGAAACACAGAAATAGCATCGGGATTGAATACAACAGTCACCATGCGCACTTTCCTCCATGGGAGGAATGTCTCTACAGTTTACGCATTGATCATTCCCTGGAAGACCAGTAGTAGTTTCCGATGCACATCTGGAGGCATTCTGTAATCTGTGGACTATCAGAGTGTTGATGAAAGACAGATATAGCATTGGGATTGAATACAACAGTCACCATGCGCACTTTCCTCCATGGTTGTAGTGTCTCAAACAGTTTACGCTTTGATCGTTCCCTGGAAGACCAGTAGTAGTTTCCGATGCACATCTGGAGGCATTCGGTAACCTGTGGACTATCAGAGTCTTGATGAGACACAGAAATTGCATCGGGATTGAATACAACAGTCACCATGCGCACATTCCTCCATGGGTGTAATGTCTCAAACAGTTTACGCTTTGATCGTTCCCTGGAAGACCAGTAGTAGTTTCCGATGCACATCTGGAGGCATTCTGTAATCTGTGGACTATCAGAGAGTTGATGAAACACAGAAATTGCATCGGGATTGAATACAACAGTCACCATGCGCACATTCCTCCATTGGTGTAATGTCTCAAACAGTTTACGCTTTGATCGTTCCCTGGAAGACCAGTAGTAGTTTCCGATGCACATCTGGAGGCATTCTGTAATCTGTGGACTATCAGAGTGTTGATGAAACACAGATAAGGCATTGGGATTGAATACAACAGTCACCTTGCGCACTTTGATCCATGGTTGTAATGTCTCAAACAGTTTACGCTTTGATCTTTCCCTGGAAGACCAGAAGTAGTTTCCGATGCACATCTGGAGGCATTCTGTCATGTGTGGACTATCAGAGTCTTGATGAGACACAGAAATTGCATCGGGATTGAATACAACAGTCACCATGCGCACTTTCCTCCATGGGAGGAATGTCTCAACAGTTTACGCTTTGATCCTTCCCTGGAAGACCAGTAGTAGATTCCGATGCACATCTGGAGGCATTAGGTAATCTGTGGACTATCAGAGTCTTGATGAGACACAGAAATGGCATTGGGATTGAATACAACAGTCACCATGCGCACTTTCCTCCGTGGGAGTAATGTCTCAAACTGTCTACGCTTTGATCGTTCCCTGGAAGACCAGTAGTAGTTTCCGATGCACATCAGGAGGCATTCGGTAATCTGTGTACCTTCAAAGTGTTGATGAAACACAGAAATTGCATCGTGATTGAATACAACAGTCACCATGCGCACTTTCCTCCACGGTTGTAATGTCTCAAACAGTTTACGCTTTGATCGTTCCCTGGAAGACCAGTAGTAGTTTCCGATGCACATCTGGAGGCATTCGGTAATCTGTGGACTATCAGAGTCTTGATGAGACACAGAAATGGCATCGGGATTGAATACAACAGTCACCATGCGCACTTTCCTCCGTGGGAGTAATGTCTCAAACTGTCTACGCTTTGATCGTTCCCTGGAAGACCAGTAGTAGTTTCCGATGCACATCAGGAGGCATTCTGTAATCTGTGTACCTTCAAAGTGTTGATGAAACACAGAAATTGCATCGTGATTGAATACAACAGTCACTATGCGCACTTTCCTCCACGGCTGTAATGTCTCAAACAGTTTACGCTTTGATCGTTCCCTGGAAGACCAGTAGTAGTTTCCGATGCACATCTGGAGGCATTCGGTAATCTGTGGACTATCAGAGTCTTGATGAGACACAGAAATTGCATCGGGATTGAATACAACAGTCACCACGCGCACATTCCTCCTAGGGTGTAATGTCTCAAACAGTCTACGCTTTGATCGTTCATTGCAAGACCAGTAGTAGTTTCCGATGCACATCTAGAGGCATTCTGTAATCTGTGGAGCTTCAAAGTGTTGATGAAACACAGAGATTGCATCGGGATTGAATACAACAGTCACCATGCGTACTTTCCTCCATGGGAGTAATGTCTCAATCAGTATACGCTTTGATCGTTTCCTGGAAGACCTGTAGTAGTTTCCGATGCACATATGGGGGCATTCTGTAATGTGTGGACAATCAGAGTGTTGATGAAACTCAGATATTGCATTGGGATTGAATACAACAGTCACCATGCGCACTTTCCTCCATGGGAGTAATGTCTCAAACAGTCTACGCTTTGATCGTTCCCTGCTTGACCAGTAGTAGTTTCCGATGCACATCTGGAGGCGTTCTGTAATGTGTGGACTTTCAAAGTGTTGATGAAACACAGAAATTGCCTCGGGATTGAATACAACAGTCACCATGCGCACTTTCCTCCGTGGGAGTAATTTCTCAAACTGTCTACGCTTTGATCGTTCCCTGGAAGAACAGTAGTAGTTTCCGATGCACATCTGGAGGCATTCTGTAATCTGTGGACTATCAGAGTGTTGATGAAACACAGATATTGCATTGGGATTAAATACAACAGTCACCATGCGCAATTTCCTCCATGGTTGTAATGTCCAAACAGTTTACGCTATGATCGTTCCCAGGAAGACCAGTAGTAGTTTCCGATGCACATCTGGAGGCATTCTGCAATCTGTGGACTATCAGAGTCTTGATGAGACACAGAAATTGCATCGGGATTGAATACAACAGACACCATGCGCACTTTCCTCCATGGGTGTAATGTCTAACACAGTTTACGCTTTGATCGTTCCCTGGAAGACCAGTAGTAGTTTCCGATGCACATCTGGAGGCATTCTGTAATCTGTGGACTATCAGAGTGTTGATGAAACACAGAAATTACATCGGGATTGAATACTACAGTTATCATGCCCACTCTCCTCCATGGGAGTAATGTCGCCAACAGTCGACGCTTTGATCGTTCCCTGGAAGACCAGTAGTAGTTTCCGATGCACATCTGGAGGCATTCTGTAATCTGTGGACCTTCAAAGTGTTGATGAAACACAGAAATTGCATCGGGATTGAATACAACAGTCACCATGCGCACTTTCCTCCATATGAGTAATGTCACAAACAGTCTACGTTTTAATCGTTCACTGGAAGACAAGTAGTAGTTTCCGATGCACATCGGAGGCATTCTGTAATCTTTGGACTATCAGAGTGTTGATGAAACACAGAAATAGCATCGGGATTGAATACAACAGTCACCATGCGCACTTTCCTCCATGAGAGTAATGTCTCAATCAGTTTACGCTTTGGTCGTTCCCTGGAAGACCAGTAGTGGTTTCCGATGCACATCTTCTGACATTCTGTATTGTGTGGACTATCAGAGAGTTGATGAAACACAGAAATAGCATCGGGATTGAATACAACAGTCACCTTGCGCACTTTCCTCCATGGGAGGAATGTCTCAACAGTTTACGCTTTGATCCTTCCCTGGAAGACCAGTAGTAGTTTCCGATGCACATCTGGAGGCATTCTGTAATCTGTGGACTATCAGAGTGTTGATGAAACACAGATATTGCATTGGGATTGAATACAACAGTCACCATGCGCACTTTCCTCCATGGTTGTAGTGTCTCAAACAGTTTACGCTTTGATCGTTCCCTGGAAGACCAGTAGTAGTTTCCGATGCACATCTGGAGGCATTCGGTAATCTGTGGACTATCAGAGTCTTGATGAGACACAGAAATTGCATCGGGATTGAATACAACAGTCACCATGCGCACATTCCTCCATGGGTGTAATGTCTCAAACAGTTTACGCTTTGATCGTTCCCTGGAAGACCAGTAGTAGTCTCCGATGCACATCTGGAGGCATTCTGTAATCTGTGGACTATCAGAGTGTTGATGAAACACGGAAATTGCATCGCGATTAAATACAACGGTCACCATGCCCACTTTCCTCCACGGGAGTAATGTCGCAAACAGTCTAAACTTTGATCGTTCCCTGGAAGACCAGTAGTAGTTTCCGATGCACATCTGGAGGCATTCTGTAATCGGTGGTCTATCAGAGTGTTGATGAAAGACAGAAATTGCATCGGGATTGAATACAACAGTCACCATGCGCACTTTCCTCCATTGGTTTAATGTCTCAAACAGTTTACGCTTTGATCGTTCCCTGGAAGACCAGTAGTAGTTTCCGATGCACATCTGGAGGCATTCTGTAATCTGTGTACCTTCAAAGTGTTGATGAAACACAGAAATTGCATCGTGATTGAATACAACAGTCACCATGCGCACTTTCCTCCACGGTTGTAATCTCTCAAACAGTTTACGCTTTGATCGTTCCCTGGAAGACCAGTAGTAGTTTCCGATGCACATCTGGAGGCATTCGGTAATCTGTGGACTATCAGAGTCTTGATGAGACACAGAAATGGCATCGGGATTGAATACAACAGTCACCATGCGCACTTTCCTCCGTGGGAGTAATGTCTCAAACTGTCTACGCTTTGATCGTTCCCTGGAAGACCAGTAGTAGTTTCCGATGCACATCAGGAGGCATTCTGTAATCTGTGTACCTTCAAAGTGTTGATGAAACACAGAAATTGCATCGTGATTGAATACAACAGTCACCATGCGCACTTTCCTCCACGGTTGTAATGTCTCAAACAGTTTACGCTTTGATCGTTCCCTGGAAAACCAGTAGTAGTTTCCGATGCACATCTGGAGGCTTTCGGTAATCTGTGGACTATCAGAGTCTTGATGAGACACAGAAATTGCATCGGGATTGAATACAACAGTCACCACGCGCACATTCCTCCTAGGGTGTAATGTCTCAAACAGTCTACGCTTTGATCGTTCATTGCAAGACCAGTAGTAGTTTCCGATGCACATCTAGTGGCAATCTGTAATCTGTGGAGCTTCAAAGTGTAGATGAAACACAGAGATTGCATCGGGATTGAATACAACAGTCACCATGCGCACTTTCCTCCATGGGAGTAATGTCTCAAACAGTCTACGCTTTGATCGTTCCCTGCTTGACCAGTAGTAGTTTCCGATGCACATCTGGAGGCGTTCTGTAATGTGTGGACTTTAAAAGTGTTGATGAAAAACAGAAATTGCCTCGGGATTGAATACAACAGTCACCATGCGCACTTTCCTCCGTGGGAGTAATTTCTCAAACTGTCTACGCTTTGATCGTTCCCTGGAAGAACAGTAGTAGTTTCCGATGCACATCTGGAGGCATTCTGTAATCTGTGGACTATCAGAGTGTTGATGAAACACAGATATTGCATTGGGATTAAATACAACAGTCACCATGCGCAATTTCCTCCATGGTTGTAATGTCCAAACAGTTTACGCTTTGATCGTTCCCAGGAAGACCAGTAGTAGTTTCCGATGCACATCTGGAGGCATTCTGCAATCTGTGGACTATCAGAGTCTTGATGAGACACAGAAATTGCATATGGATTGAATACAACAGACACCATGCGCACTTTCCTCCATGGGTGTAATGTCTAACACAGTTTACGCTTTGATCGTTCCCTGGAAGACCAGTAGTAGTTTCCGATGCACATCTGGAGGCATTCTGTAATCTGTGGACTATCAGAGTGTTGATGAAACACAGAAATTACATCGGGATTGAATACTACAGTTATCATGCCCACTCTCCTCCATGGGAGTAATGTCGCAAACAGTCGACGCTTTGATCGTTCCCTGGAAGACCAGTAGTAGTTTCCGATGCACATCTGGAGGCATTCTGTAATCTGTGGACCTTCAAAGTGTTGATGAAAGACAGAAATTGCATCGGGATTGAATACAACAGTCACCATGCGCACTTTCCTCCATATGAGTAATGTCACAAACAGTCTACGTTTTAATCGTTACCTGGAAGACAAGTAGTAGTTTCCGATGCACATCTGGAGGCATTCTGTAATCTTTGGACTATCAGAGTGTTGATGAAACACAGAAATAGCATCGGGATTGAATACAACAGTCACCATGCGCACTTTCCTCCATGAGGGTAATGTCTCAATCAGTTTACGCTTTGGTCGTTCCCTGGAAGACCAGTAGTGGTTTCCGATGCACATCTTCTGACATTCTGTATTGTGTGGACTATCAGAGAGTTGATGAAACACAGAAATAGCATCGGGATTGAATACAACAGTCACCTTGCGCACTTTCCTCCATGGGAGGAATGTCTCAACCGTTTACGCTTTGATCCTTTCCTGGAAGACCAGTAGTAGTTTCCGATGCACATCTGGAGGCATTCTGTAATCTGTGGACTATCAGAGTGTTGATGAAACACAGATATTGCATTGGGATTGAATACAACAGTCACCATGCGCACTTTCCTCCGTGGTTGTAGTGTCTCAAACAGTTTACGCTTTGATCGTTCCCTGGAAGACCAGTAGTAGTTTCCGATGCACATCTGGAGGCATTCGGTAATCTGTGGACTATCAGAGTCTTGATGAGACACAGAAATTGCATCGGGATTGAATACAACAGTCACCATGCGCACATTCCTCCATGGGTGTAATGTCTCAAACAGTTTACGCTTTGATCGTTCCCTGGAAGACCAGTAGTAGTCTCCGATGCGCATCTGGAGGCATTCTGTAATCTGTGGACTATCAAAGTGTTGATGAAACACAGAAATTGCATCGCGATTAAATACAACAGTCACCATGCGCACTTTCCTCCACGGGAGTAATGTCGCAAACAGTCTAAACTTTGATCGTTCCCTGGAAGACCAGTAGTAGTTTCCGATGCACATCTGGAGGCATTCTGTAATCTGTAGACTATCAGAGTGTTGATGAAAGACAGAAATTGCATCGGGATTGAATACAACAGTCACCATGCGCACTTTCCTCCATTGGTGTAATGTCTCAAACAGTTTACGCTTTGATCGTTCCCTGGAAGACCAGTAGTAGTTTCCGATGCACATCTGGAGGCATTCTGTAATCTGTGGACTATCAGAGTGTTGATGAAACACATAAATTGCTTCGGGATTGAATACAACAGTCACCATGCGCAATTTCCTCCATGAGAGTAATCTCTCAAACAGTCTACGCTTTATCGTTCACTGGAAGTTAATGTAATAGTTTCCGATGCACATCTGGAGGCATTTTGTAATCTGTGGACTATCAGAGTGTTGATGAAACACAGAATTTGCATCGGGATTGAATACAACAGTCACCATGCGCACTTTCCTCCATGGGATTAATATCTCAAACAGTCTACGGTTTGATCGTTCCCTGGAAGACCAGTAGTAGTTTCCGATGCACATCTGGAGGCATTCTGTAATCTGTGGACCTTCAAAGTGTTGCTGAAAAACAGAAAATTCCTCGGGATTGGATACAACAGTCATCATTCGGATTTTCCTCCATGGGAGTTATGTATCAAACTGTCTAAGTTTTGATCATACCCTGGAACACCAGTAGTAGTTTCCGATGCACATCTGGAGCCATTCTGTAATCTGTGGACTATCAGAGTCTTGATGAGACACAGAAATTGCATCGAGATTGAATACAACAGTCACCACGCGCACATTCCTCCTAGGGTGTAATGTCTCAAACAGTCTACGCTTTGATCGTTCCCTGCTTGACCAGTAGTAGTTTCCGATGCACATCTGGAGGCGTTCTGTAATGTGTGGACTTTCAAAGTGCTGATGAAACACAGAAATTGCCTCGGGATTGAATACAACAGTCACCATGCGCACTTTCCTCCGTGGGTGTAATTTCTCAAACTGTCTACGCTTTGATCGTTCCCTGGAAGACCAGTAGTAGTTTCCGATGCACATCTGGAGGCATTCTGTAATCTGTGGACTATCAGAGTGTTGATGAAACACAGATATTGCATTGGGATTGAATACAACAGTCACCATGCGCACTTTCCTCCATGGTTGTAATGTCCAAACAGTTTACGCTTTGATCGTTCCCAGGAAGACCAGTAGTAGTTTCCCATGCACATCTGGAGGCATTCTGTAATCTGTGGACTATCAGAGTCTTGATGAGACACAGAAATAGCATCGGGATTGAATACAACAGACACCATGCGCACTTTCCTCCATGGGTGTAATGTCTAAAACAGTTTACGCTTTGATCGTTCCCTGGAAGACCAGTAGTAGTTTCCGATGCACATCTGGAGGCATTCTGTAATCTGTGGACTATCAGAGTGTTGATGAAACACAGAAATTACATCGGGATTGAATACTACAGTCACCATGCCCACTCTCCTCCATGGGAGTAATGTCGCAAACAGTCGACGCTTTGATCGTTCCCTGGAAGACCAGTAGTAGTTTCCGATGCACATCTGGAGGCATTCTGTAATCTGTGGACCTTCAAAGTGTTGATGAAACACAGAAATTGCATCGGGATTGAATACAACAGTCACCATGCGCACTTTCCTCCATATGAGTAATGTCACAAACAGTCTACGTTTTAATCGTTACCTGGAAGACAAGTAGTAGTTTCCGATGCACATCTGGAGGCATTCTGTAATCTGTGGACTATCAGAGTGTTGATGAAACACAGAAATAGCATCGGGATTGAATACAACAGTCACCATGCGCACTTTCCTCCATGAGAGTAATGTCTCAATCAGTTTACGCTTTGGTCGTTCCCTGGAAGACCAGTAGTGGTTTCCGATGCATATCTTCTGACATTCAGTATGGTGTGGACTATCAGAGAGTTGATGAAACACAGAAATAGCATCGGGATTGAATACAACAGTCACCTTGCGCACTTTCCTCCATGGGAGGAATGTCTCAACAGTTTACGCTTTGATCCTTCCCTGGAAGACCAGTAGTAGTTTCCGATGCACATCTGGAGGCATTCTGTAATCTGTGGACTATCAGAGTGTTGATGAAACACAGATATTGCATTGGGATTGAATACAACAGTCACCATGCGCACTTTCCTCCATGGTTGTAGTGTCTCAAACAGTTTACGCTTTGATCGTTCCCTGGAAGACCAGTAGTAGTTTCCGATGCACATCTGGAGGCATTCGGTAATCTGTGGACTATCAGAGTCTTGATGAGACACAGAAATTGCATCGGGATTGAATACAACAGTCACCATGCGCACATTCCTCCATGGGTGTAATGTCTCAAACAGTTTACGCTTTGATCGTTCCCTGGAAGACCAGTAGTAGTCTCCGATGCACATCTGGAGGCATTCTGTAATATGTGGACTATCAGAGTGTTGATGAAACACAGAAATTGCATCGCGATTAAATACAACAGTCACCATGCCCACTTACCTCCACGGGAGTAATGTCGCAAACAGTCTAAACTTTGATCGTTCCCTGGAAGACCAGTAGTAGTTTCCGATGCACATCTGGAGGCATTCTGTAATCTGTGGACTATCAGAGTGTTGATGAAACACAGAAATTGCATCGGGATTGAATACAACAGTCACCATGATCACTTTCCTCCATTGGTGTAATGTCTCAAACAGTTTACGCTTTGATCGTTCCCTGGAAGACCAGTAGTAGATTCCGATGCACATCTGGAGGCATTCTGTAATCTGTTGACTATCAGAGTGTTGATGAAACACAGAAATTGCTTCGGGATTGAATACAACGGTCACCATGCGCAATTTCCTCCATGAGAGTAATCTCTCAAACAGTCTACGCTTTATCGTTCACTGGAAGTTAATGTAATAGTTTCCGATGCACATCTGGAGGCATTTTGTAATCTGTGGACTATCAGAGTGTTGATGAAACACAGAATTTGCATCGGGATTGAATACAACAGTCACCATGCGCACTTTCCTCCATGGGATTAATATCTCAAACAGTCTACGGTTTGATCGTTCCCTGGAAGACCCGTAGTAGTTTCCGATGCACATCTGGAGGCATTCTGTAATCTGTGGACCTTCAAAGTGTTGATGAAAAACAGAAAATGCCTCGGGATTGGATACAACAGTCATCATTCGGATTTTCCTCCATGGGAGTAATGTATCAAACTGTCTAAGTTTTGATCATACCTTGGAACACCAGTAGTAGTTTCTGATGCACATCTGGAAGCATTCTGTAATCTGTGGACCTTCAAAGTGTTGATGAAACACAGAAAGTGCATCGAGACTGATTACAACAGTCACCATGCACACTTTCCTCCATGGGAGTAATGTCGCAAACAGTCTACGATTTGATCGTTCCCTGGAAGACCAGTAGTAGTTTCCGATGCACATCTGGAGCCATTCTGTAATCTGTGGACAATCTGAGTGTTGATGAAACACAGAAATTGCATCGGGATTGAATACAACAGTCTCCATGCCCACTTTCCTCCATAAAGAGTAATGTCTCAAACAGTCTACTCTTTGTTCGTTCCCTGGAAGTCAATGTAATAGTTTCCGATGCACATCTGGAGGCATTCTGTAATCTGTGAATTATCTGAGTGTTGATGAAACACAGAAACTGCATCGGGATTGAATACAACAGTCACCATGAGCACTTTCCTCCATGGAGTAATGTCTCAAACAGTTTACGCTTTGATCGTTCCCTGGAAGACCAGTAGTGGTTTCCGATGCACATCTTCTGACATTCTGTATTGTGTGGACTATCAGAGTGTTGATGAAACACAGAAATTGCTTCGGGATTGAATACAACAGTCACCATGCGCAATTTCCTCCATGAGAGTAATCTCTCAAACAGTCTACGCTTTATCGTTCCCTGGAAGTTAAAGTAATAGTTTCCGATGCACATCTGGAGGCATTCTGTAATCTGTGGACTATCAGAGTGTTGATGAAACACAGAAACTGCATCGAGATTGAATACAACAGTCACCATGAGCACTTTCCTTCATAGGAGTAATGTCTCAAACAGTCTTCGCTTTGATCGTTCCCTGGAAGACCAGAAGTAGTTTCCGATGCACTTCTGGAGGCATTCTGTAATCTGTGGATCTTCAAAGTGCTGATGAAACACAGAAATTATATCGGTATAGAATACAACAGTTACCATGCGCACTTTCCTCCATGGGAGTGATGTCTCAAAGTGTCTACGTTTTGATCGTTCCCTGGAAGACCAGTAGTAGTTTCCGATTCACATCTGGAGGCATTCTGTAACCTGTCGACCTTCAAAGTGTTGATGAAACACAGAAATTGCATCGGGAATGAATACAACAGCCACCTTGCGCACTTTCCTCCATGTGAGTAATGTCTCAAACAGTCTACGCTCTGAGCGTTCCCTGGAAGACCAGTAGTAGTTTCCGATGCACATCTGGAGGCATTCTGTAATCTGTGGAATTTCAAAGTGTTGATGAAACACAGGAATTGCATCGCGATTGAATACAACAGTCACCATGCCCACTTCCCTCCACGGGAGTAATGTCGCAAACAGTCTAAACTTTGATCGTTCCCTGGAAGACCAGTAGTAGTTCCCGATGCACATCTGGAGGAATTCGGTAATCTGTGGACTATCAGTGTCTTGATGAGACACAGAAATTGCATCGGGATTGAATACAACAGTCACCATGCGCACATTCCTCCATGGGTGTAATGTCTCAAACAGTTTACGCTTTGATCGTTTCCTTCAAGACCAGTAGTAGTCTCCGATGCACATCTGGAGGCATTCTGTAATCTGTGGACTATCAGAGTGTTGATGAAACACAGAAATTGCATCGCGATTGAATACAACAGTCACCATGCCCACTTTCCTCCACGGGAGTAATGTCGCAAACAGTCTAAACTTTGATCGTTCCCTGGAAGACCAGTAGTAGTTTCCGATGCACATCTGGAGGCATTCTGTAATCTGTGGACTATCAGAGTGTTGATGAAACACAGAAATTGCATCGGGATTGAATACAACAGTCACCATGCGCACTTTCCTCCATTGGTGTAATGTCTCAAACAGTTTACGCTTTGATCGTTCCCTGGAAGACCCATAGTAGTTTCCGATGCACATCTGGAGGCATTCTGTAATCTGTGGACTATCAGAGTGTTGATGAAACACAGAAATTGCATCGGGATTGAATACAACAGTCTCCATGCCCACTTTCCTCCACAGGAGTAATGTCTCAAACAGTTTACGCTTTAATAGTTCCCTGGAAGACCATTAGTGGTTTCCGATGCACATCTTCTGACACTCTGTATTGTATGGACTATCAGAGTGTTGATGAAACACAGAAATTGCTTCGGGATTGAATACAACAGTCACCATGCGCAATTTCCTCCATGAGAGTAATCTCTCAAACAGTCTACGCTTTATCGTTCACTGGAAGTTAATGTAATAGTTTACGATGCACATCTGGAGGATTTTGTAATCTGTGGACTATCAGAGTGTTGATGAAACACAGAACTAGCATCGGGATTGAATACAACAGTCACCATGCGCACTTTCCTCTATGGGAGTAATATCTCAAACAGTCTACGGTTTGATCGTTCCCTGGAAGACCAGTAGTAGCTTCCGATGCACATCTGGAGGCATTCTGTAATCTGTGGACCTTCAAAGTGTTGATGAAAAACAGAAAATGCCTCGGGATTGGATACAACAGTCGTCATTCGGATTTTCCTCCATGGGAGTAATGTATCAAACTGTCTAAGTTTTCATCATACCCTGGAACACCAGTAGTAGTTTCTGATGCACATCTGGAGGCATTCTGTAATCTGTGGACCTTCAAAGATTTGATGAAACACAGAAAGTGCATCGGGATTTATTACAACAGTCACCATGCCCACTTTCCTCCATGGGAGTAATGTCGCAAACAGTCTACGATTTGATCGTTCCCTGGAAGACCAGTAGTAGTTTCCGATGCACATCTGGAGCCATTCTGTAATCTGTGGACTATCTGAGTGTTGATGAAACACAGAAACTGCATCGGGATTGAATACAACAGTCACCATGAGCACTTTCCTCCATAGGAGTAATGTCTCAAACAGTTTACGCTTTGATCGTTCCCTGGAAGACCAGTAGTGGTTTCCGATGCACATCTTCTGACATTCTGTATTGTGTGGACTATCAGAGTGTTGATGAAACACAGAAATTGCTTCGGGATTGAATACAACAGTCACCATGCGCAATTTCTCCATGAGAGTAATCTCTGAAACAGTCTACGATTTATCGTTCCCTGGAAGTTAATGTAATAGTTTCCGATGCACATCTGGAGGCATTCTGTAATCTGTGGACTATCAGAGTGTTGATGAAACACAGAAACTGCATCGAGATTGAATACAACTGTCACCATGAGCACTTTCCTCCATAGGAGTAATGTCTCAAACAGTCTTCGCTTTGATCGTTCCCTGGAAGACCAGTAGTAGTTTCCGATTCACATCTGGAGGCATTCTGTAACCTGTCGACCTTCAAAGTGTTGATGAAACACAGAAATTGCATCGGGATTGAATTCAACAGCCACCTTGCGCACTTTCCTCCATGTGAGTAATGTCTCAAACAGTCTACGCTCTGAGCGTTCCCTGGAAGACCAGTAGTAGTTTCCGATGCACATCTGGAGGCATTCTGTAATCTGTGGACCTTCAAAGTGTTGATGAAACATAGGAATTGCATCGCGATTGAATACAACAGTCACCATGCGCACTTTCCAACATGGGAGTAATGTCTCAAACAGTCTACGCTTTGATCGTTCCCTCGAAGACCTGTATTAGTTTCCGATGCACATCTGGAGGCATTTTGTAATCTATGGACTATCAGAGTGTTGATGAAACACAGAAATTGCATCGGGATTGAATACAACAGTCACCATGCGCACTTTCCTCCATGGGAGTAATACCTCAAACAGTCTACGGTTTGATCGTTCCCTGGAAGACCAGTAGTAGTTTCCGATGCCCATCTGGAGGCATTCTGTAATCTGTGGACCTTCAAGGTGTTGATGAAAAACAGAAAATGCCTCGGGATTGGATACAACAGTCATCATTCGGATTTTCCTCCATGGGAGTAATGTATCAAACTGTCTAAGTTTTGATCGTACCCTGGAACACCAGTAGTAGTTTCTGATGCACATCTGGAGGCATTCTGTAATCTGTGGACTTTCAAAGTGTTGATGAATCACAGAAATTGCACCGGGGTGGAATACAACAGTCACCGTGCGCACTTTCCTCCGTGGGAGTCATGTCTCAAACTGTCTACGCTTTGATCGATCCCTGGAAGACCAGTAGTAGTTTCCGATGCACATCAGGAGGCATTTTGTAATCTGTGTACCTTCAAAGTGTTGATGAAACACAGAAATTGCATCGTGATTGAATACAACAGTCACCATGCGCACTTTCCTCCATGGTTGTAATGTCTCAAACAGTTTACGCTTTGATCGTTCCCTGGAAGACCAGTAGTAGTTTCCGATGCACATCTGGAGGCATTCGGTAATCTGTGGACTATAAGAGTCTTGATGAGACACAGAAATTGCATCGGGATTGAATACAACAGTCACCACGCGCACATTCCTCCTAGGTTGTAATGTCTCAATCAGTCTACGCTTTGATCGTTCATTGCAAGACCAGTAGTAGTTTCCGATGTACATCTAAAGGCATTCTGTAATCTGTGGAGCTTCAAAGTGTTGATGAAACACAGAAATTGCATCAGGAATGAATACAACAGTCACCATGCGCACTTTCCTCCATGGGAGTAATGTCTCAATCAGTATACGCTTTGATCGTTTCCTGGAAGACCTGTAGTAGTTTCCGATGCACATATGGGGGCATTCTGTAATGTGTGGACAATCAGAGTGTTGATGAAACACAGATATTGCATTGGGATTGAATACAACAGTCACCATGCGCACTTTCCTCCATGGGAGTAATGTCTCAAACAGTCTACGCTTTGATCGTTCCCTGCTTGACCAGTAGAAGTTTCCGATGCACATCTGGAGGCGTTCTGTAATGTGTGGACTTTCAAAGTGTTGATAAAACACAGAAATTGCCTCGGGATTGAATACAACAGTCACCATGCGCACTTTCCTCCATGGGAGTAATGTCTCAAACTGTCTACGCTTTGATCGTTCCCTAGAAGACCAGTAGTAGTTTCTGATGCACATCTGGAGGCATTCTGTAATCTGTGGACTATCAGAGTGTTGATGAAACACAGATATTGCATTGGGATTGAATACAACAGTCACCATGCGCACTTTCCTCCATGGTTGTAATGTCCAAACAGTTTACGCTTTGATCGTTCCCAGGAAGACCAGTAGTAGTTTCCGATGCACATCTGGAGGCATTGTGTAATCTGTGGACTATCAGAGTCTTGATGAGACACAGAAATTGCATCGGGATTGAATACAACAGACACCATGCGCACTTTCCTCCATGGGTGTAATGTCTAAAACAGTTTACGCTTTGATCGTTCCCTGGAAGACCAGTAGTAGTTTCCGATGCACATCTGGAGGCATTCTGTAATCTGTGGACTATCAGAGTGTTGATGAAACACAGAAATTACATCGTGATTGAATACTACAGTCACCATGCCCACTCTCCTCCATGGGAGTAATGTCGCAAACAGTCGACGGTTTGATCGTTCCCTGGAAGACCAGTAGTAGTTTCCGATGCACATCTGGAGCCATTCTGTAATCTGTGGACTATCTGAGTGTTGATGAAACACAGAAATTGCATCGGGATTGAATACAACAGTCACAATGCGCACTTTCTTCCATGGGAGTAATGTCTCAAACTGTCTACGCTTTGATCGTTCCCAGGAAGACCAGTAGTAGTTTCCGATGCACATCTGGAGGCATTCTGTAATCTGTGGACTATCAGAGTCTTGATGAGACACAGAAATTGCATCGGGATTGAATACAACAGACACCATGCGCACTTTCCTCCATGGGTGTAATGTCTAAAACAGTTTACGGATTGATCGTTCCCTGGAAGACCAGTAGTAGTTTCCGATGCACATCTGGAGGCATTCTGTAATCTGTGGACTATCAGAGTGTTGATGAAACACAGAACTAGCATCGGGATTGAATACAACAGTCACCATGCGCACTTTCCTCCATGGGAGTAATATCTCAAACAGTCTACGGTTTCATCATACCCTGGAACACCAGTAGTAGTTTCTGATGCACGTCTGGAGGCATTCTGTAATCTGTGGACCTTCAAAGTGTTGATGAAACACAGAAAGTGCATCGGGATTGATTACAACAGTCACCATGCCCACCTTCCTCCATGGGAGTAATGTCGCAAACAGTCTACGATTTGATCGTTCCCTGGAAGACCAGTAGTGGTTTCCGATGCACATCTTCTGACACTCTGTATTGTATGGACTATCAGAGTGTTGATGAAACACAGAAATTGCTTCGGGATTGAATACAACAGTCACCATGCTCAATTTCCTCCATGAGAGTAATCTCTCAAACAGTCTACGCGTTATCGTTCACTGGAAGTTAATGTAATAGTTTACGATGCACATCTGGAGGATTTTGTAATCTGTGGACTATCAGAGTGTTGATGAAACACAGAACTAGCATCGGGATTGAATACAACAGTCACCATGCGCACTTTCCTCAATGGGAGTAATATCTCAAACAGTCTACGGTTTGATCGTTCCCTGGAAGACCAGTAGTAGTTTCCGATGCACATCTGGAGCCATTCTGTAATCTGTGGACTATCTGAGTGTTGATGAAACACAGAAACTGCATCGAGATTGAATACAACAGTCACCATGAGCACTTTCCTCCATAGGAGAAATGTCTCAAAGTGTCTACGTTTTGATCGTTCCCTGGAAGACCAGTAGTAGTTTCCGATTCACATCTGGAGGCATTCTGTAACCTGTCGACCTTCAAAGTGTTAGTGAAACACTGAAATTGCATCGGGATTGAATTCAACAGCCACCTTGCGCACTTTCCTCCATGTGAGTAATGTCTCAAACAGTCTACGCTCTGAGCGTTCCCTGGAAGACCAGTAGTAGTTTCCGATGCACATCTGGAGGCATTCTGTAATCTGTGGACCTTCAAAGTGTTGATGAAACATAGGAATTGCATCGCGATTGAATACAACAGTCACCATGCGCACTTTCCAACATGGGAGTAATGTCTCAAACAGTCTACGCTTTGATCGTTCCCTCGAAGACCTGTATTAGTTTCCGATGCACATCTGGAGGCATTTTGTAATCTATGGACTATCAGAGTGTTGATGAAACACAGAAATTGCATCGGGATTGAATACAACAGTCACCATGCGCACTTTCCTCCATGGGAGTAATACCTCAAACAGTCTACGGTTTGATCGTTCCCTGGAAGACCAGTAGTAGTTTCCGATGCACATCTGGAGGCATTCTGTAATCTGTGGACCTTCAAGGTGTTGATGAAAAACAGAAAATGCCTCGGGATTGGATACAACAGTCATCATTCGGATTTTCCTCCATGGGAGTAATGTATCAAACTGTCTAAGTTTTGATCGTACCCTGGAACACCAGTAGTAGTTTCTGATGCACATCTGGAGGCATTCTGTAATCTGTGGACTTTCAAAGTGTTGATGAATCACAGAAATTGCATCGGGGTGGAATAAAACAGTCACCGTGCGCACTTTCCTCCGTGGGAGTAATGTCTCAAACTGTCTACGCTTTGATCGTTCCCTGGAAGACCAGTAGTAGTTTCCGATGCACATCAGGAGGCATTCTGTAATCTGTGTACCTTCAAAGTGTTGATGAAACACAGAAATTGCATCGTGATTGAATACAACAGTCACCATGCGCACTTTCCTCCATGGTTGTAATGTCTCAAACAGTTTACGCTTTGATCGTTCCCTGGAAGACCAGTGGTAGTTTCCGATGCACATCTGGAGGCATTCGGTAATCTGTGGACTATCAGAGTCTTGATGAGACACAGAAATTGCATCGGGATTGAATACAACAGTCACCACGCGCACATTCCTCCTAGGTTGTAATGTCTCAAACAGTCTACGCTTTGATCGTTCATTGCAAGACCAGTAGTAGTTTCCGATGTACATCTAGAGGCATTCTGTAATCTGTGGAGCTTCAAAGTGTTGATGAAACACAGAAATTGCATCGGGATTGAATACAACAGTCACCATGCGCACTTTCCTCCATGGGAGTAATGTCTCAATCAGTATACGCTTTGATCGTTTCCTGGAAGACCTGTAGTAGTTTCCGATGCACATATGGGGGCATTCTGTAAAGTGTGGACAATCAGAGTGTTGATGAAACACAGATATTGCATTGGGATTGAATACAACAGTCACCATGCGCACTTTCCTCCATGGGAGTAATGTCTCAAACAGTCTACGCTTTGATCGTTCCCTGCTTGACCAGTAGTAGTTTCCGATGCACATCTGGAGGCGTTCTGTAATGTGTGGACTTTCAAAGTGTTGATAAAACACAGAAATTGCCTCGGGATTGAATACAACAGTCACCATGCGCACTTTCCTCCATGGGAGTAATGTCTCAAACTGTCTACGCTTTGATCGTTCCCTGAAAGACCAGTAGTAGTTTCCGATGCACATCTGGAGGCATTCTGTAATCTGTGGACTATCAGAGTGTTGATGAAACACAGATATTGCATTGGGATTGAATACAACAGTCACCATGCGCACTTTCCTCCATGGTTGTAATGTCCAAACAGTTTACGCTTTGATCGCTCCCAGGAAGACCAGTAGTAGTTTCCGATGCACATCTGGAGGCATTCTGTAATCTGTGGACTATCAGAGTCTTGATGAGACACAGAAATTGCATCGGGATTGAATACAACAGACACCATGCGCACTTTCCTCCATGGGTGTAATGTCTAAAACAGTTTACGCTTTGATCGTTCCCTGGAAGACCAGTAGTAGTTTCCGATGCACATCTGGAGGCATTCTGTAATCTGTGGACTATCAGAGTGTTGATGAAACACAGAAATTACATCGTGATTGAATACTACAGTCACCATGCCCACTCTCCTCCATGGGAGTAATGTCGCAAACAGTCGACGGTTTGATCGTTCCCTGGAAGACCAGTAGTAGTTTCCGATGCACATCTGGAGGCATTCTGTAATCTGTGGACCTTCAAAGTGTTGATGAAACACAGAAATTGCATCGGGATTGAATACAACAGTCACCATGCGCACTTTCCTCCATATGAGTAATGTCACAAACAGTCTACGTTTTGATCGTTCCCTGGAAGACCAGTAGTGGTTTCCGATGCACATCTGGAGGCATTCTGTAATCTTTGGACTATCAGAGTGTTGATGAAACACAGAAATAGCATCGGGATTGAATACAACAGTCACCATGCGCACTTTCCTCCATGAGAGTAATGTCTCAATCAGTTTACCCTTTGGTCGTTCCCTGGAAGACCAGTAGTGGTTTCCGATGCACATCTTCTGACATTCTGTATTGTGTGGACTATCAGAGAGTTGATGAAACACAGAAATAGCGTCGGGATTGAATACAACAGTCACCATGCGCACTTTCCTCCATGGGAGGAATGTCTCAACAGTTTACGCTTTGATCGTTCCCTGGAAGACCAGTAGTAGTTTCCGATGCACATCTGGAGGCATTCTGTAATCTGTGGACTATCAGAGTGTTGATGAAACACAGATATTGCATTGGGATTGAATACAACAGTCACCTTGCGCACTTTCCTCCATGGTTGTAGTGTCTCAAACAGTTTACGCTTTGATCGTTCCCTGGAAGACCAGTAGTAGTCTCCGATGCACATCTGGAGGCATTCTGTAATCTGTGGACTATCAGAGTGTTGATGAAACACAGAAATTGCATCGCGATTGAATACAACAGTCACCATGCCCACTTTCTTCCACGGGAGTAATGTCGCAAACAGTCTAAACTTTGATCGTTCCCTGGAAGACTAGTAGTAGTTTCCGATGCACATCTGGAGGCATTCTGTAATCTGTGGACTATCAGAGTGTTGATGAAACACAGAAATTGCATCGGGATTGAACACTACAGTCACCATGCCCACTCTCCTCCATGGGAGTAATGTCGAAAACAGTCGACGCTTTGATCGTTCCCTGGAAGACCAGTAGTAGTTTCCGATGCACATCTGGTGGCATTCTGTAATCTGTGGACCTTCAAAGTGTTGATGAAACACTGAAATTGCATCGGGATTGAATACAACAGTCACCATGCCCACTTTCCTCCATGGGAGTAATGTCTCAAACAGTTTACGCTTTGATCGTTCCCTGGAAGACCAGTAGTGGTTTCCGATGCACATCTTCTGACACTCTGTATTGTATGGACTATCAGAGTGTTGATGAAACACAGAAATTGCTTCGGGATTGAATACAACAGTCACCATGCTCAATTTCCTCCATGAGAGTAATCTCTCAAACAGTCTACGCTTTATCGTTCACTGGAAGTTAATGTAATAGTTTACGATGCACATCTGGAGTATTTTGTAATCTGTGGACTATCAGAGTGTTGATGAAACACAGAACTAGCATCGGGATTGAATACAACAGTCACCATGCGCACTTTCCTCCATGGGAGTAATATCTCAAACAGTCTACGGTTTGATCGTTCCCTGGAAGACCAGTAGTAGTTTCCGATGCACATCTGGAGGCATTCTGTAATCTGTGGACCTTCAAAGTGTTGATGAAAAACAGAAAATGCCTCGGGATTGGATACAACAGTCATCATTCGGATTTTCCTCCATGGGAGTAATGTATCAAACTGTCTAAGTTTTCATCATACCCTGGAACACCAGTAGTAGTTTCTGATGCACATCTGGAGGCATTCTGTAATCTGTGGACCTTCAAAGTGTTGATGAAACACAGAAAGTGCATCGGGATTGATTACAACAGTCACCATGCCCACTTTCCTCCATGGGAGTAATGTCGCAAACAGTCTACGATTTGATCGTTCCCTGGAAGACCAGTAGTAGTTTCCGATGCACATCTGGAGCCATTCTGTAATCTGTGGACTATCTGAGTGTTGATGAAACACAGAAACTGCATCGAGATTGAATACAACAGTCACCATGAGCACTTTCCTCCATAGGAGAAATGTCTCAAAGTGTCTACGTTTTGATCGTTCCCTGGAAGACCAGTAGTAGTTTCCGATTCACATCTGGAGGCATTCTGTAACCTGTCGACCTTCAAAGTGTTGATGAAACACAGAAATTGCATCGGGATTGAATTCAACAGCCACCTTGCGCACTTTCCTCCATGTGAGTAATGTCTCAAACAGTCTACGCTCTGAGCGTTCCCTGGAAGACCAGTAGTAGTTTCCGATGCACATCTGGAGGCATTCTGTAATCTGTGGACCTTCAAAGTGTTGATGAAACATAGGAATTGCATCGCGATTGAATACAACAGTCACCATGCGCACTTTCCAACATGGGAGTAATGTCTCAAACAGTCTACGCTTTGATCGTTCCCTCGAAGACCTGTATTAGTTTCCGATGCACATCTGGAGGCATTTTGTAATCTATGGACTATCAGAGTGTTGATGAAACACAGAAATTGCATCGGGATTGAATACAACAGTCACCATGCGCACTTTCCTCCATGGGAGTAATACCTCAAACAGTCTACGGTTTGATCGTTCCCTGGAAGACCAGTAGTAGTTTCCGATGCACATCTGGAGGCATTCTGTAATCTGTGGACCTTCAAGGTGTTGATGAAAAACAGAAAATGCCTCGGGATTGGATACAACAGTCATCATTCGGATTTTCCTCCATGGGAGTAATGTATCAAACTGTCTAAGTTTTGATCGTACCCTGGAACACCAGTAGTAGTTTCTGATGCACATCTGGAGGCATTCTGTAATCTGTGGACTTTCAAAGTGTTGATGAACCACAGAAATTTCATCGGGGTGGAATACAACAGTCACCGTGCGCACTTTCCTCCGTGGGAGTAATGTCTCAAACTGTCTACGCTTTGATCGTTCCCTGGAAGACCAGTAGTAGTTTCCGATGCACATCTGGAGGCATTCGGTAATCTGTGGACTATCAGAGTCTTGATGAGACACAGAAATTGCATCGGGATTGAATACAACAGTCACCACGCGCACATTCCTCCTAAGTTGTAATGTCTCAAACAGTCTACGCTTTGATCGTTCATTGCAAGACCAGTAGTAGTTTCCGATGTACATCTAGAGGCATTCTGTAATCTGTGGAGCTTCAAAGTGTTGATGAAACACAGAAATTGCATCGGGATTGAATACAACAGTCACCATGCGCACTTTCCTCCATGGGAGTAATGTCTCAATCAGTATACGCTTTGATCGTTTCCTGGAAGACCTGTAGTAGTTTCCGATGCACATATGGGGGCATTCTGTAATGTGTGGACAATCAGAGTGTTGATGAAACACAGATATTGCATTGGGATTGAATACAACAGTCACCATGCGCACTTTCCTCCATGGGAGTAATGTCTCAAACAGTCTGCGCTTTGATCGTTCCCTGCTTGACCAGTAGTAGTTTCCGATGCACATCTGGAGGCGTTCTGTAATGTGTGGACTTTCAAAGTGTTGATAAAACACAGAAATTGCCTCGGGATTGAATACAACAGTCACCATGCGCACTTTCCTCCATGGGAGTAATGTCTCAAACTGTCTACGCTTTGATCGTTCCCTGGAAGACCAGTAGTAGTTTCCGATGCACATCTGGATGCATTCTGTAATCTGTGGACTATCAGAGTGTTGATGAAACACAGATATTGCATTGGGATTGAGTACAACAGTCACCATGCGCACTTTCCTCCATGGTTGTAATGTCCAAACAGTTTACGCTTTGATCGTTCGCAGGAAGACCAGTAGTCGTTTCCGATGCACATCTGGAGGCATTCTGTAATCTGTGGACTATCAGAGTCTTGATGAGACACAGAAATTGCATCGGGATAGAATACAACAGACACCATGCGCACTTTCCTCCATGGGTGTAATGTCTAAAACAGTTTACGCTTTGATCGTTCCCTGGAAGACCAGTAGTAGTTTCCGATGCACATCTGGAGGCATTCTGTAATCTGTGGACTATCAGAGTGTTGATGAAACACAGAAATTACATCGTGATTGAATACTACAGTCACCATGCCCACTCTCCTCCATGGGAGTAATGTCGCAAACAGTCGACGGTTTGATCGTTCCCTGGAAGACCAGTAGTTGTTTCCGATGCACATCTGGAGGCATTCTGTAATCTGTGGACCTTCAAAGTGTTGATGAAACACAGAAAGTGCATCGGGATTGATTACAACAGTCACCATGCCCACTTTCCTCCATGGGAGTAATGTCGCAAACAGTCTACGATTTGATCGTTCCCTGGAAGACCAGTAGTAGTTTCCGATGCACATCTGGAGCCATTCTGTAATCTGTGGACTATCTGAGTGTTGATGAAACACAGAAATTGCATCGGCATTGAATACAACAGTCTCCATGCCCACTTTCCTCCATGGGAGTAATGTCTCAAACAGTCTACTCTTTGTTCGTTCCCTGGAAGTCAATGTAATAGTTTCCGATGCACATCTGGAGGCATTCTGTAATCTGTGAATTATCTGAGTGTTGATGAAACACAGAAACTGCATCGGGATTGAATACAACAGTCACCATGAGCACTTTCCTCCACAGGAGTAATGTCTCAAACAGTTTACGCTTTGATCGTTCCCTGGAAGACCAGTAGTAGTTTCCGATGCACATCTGGAGGCATTCTGTAATCTGTGAACTATCAGAGTGTTGATGAAACACAGAAATTGCATCGGCATTGAATACAACAGTCTCCATGCCCACTTTCCTCCATGGGAGTAATGTCTCAAACAGTCTACTCTTTGTTCGTTCCCTGGAAGTCAATGTAATAGTTTCCGATGCACATCTGGAGGCATTCTGTAATCTGTGGACTATCAGAGTGTTGATGATACACAGAAATTGCATCGGGATTGAATACAACAGTCACCATGCGCACATTCCTCCATTGGTGTAATGTCTCAACAGTTTACGCTTTGATCGTTCCCTGGAAGACCAGTAGTAGTTTCCGATGCACATCTCGAGGCATTCTGTAATCTGTGGACTATCAGAGTGTTGATGAAACACAGAAATTGCATCGGGATTGAATACAACAGTCTCCATGCCCACTTTCCTCCACGGGAGTAATGTCTCAAACAGTCTACTCCTTGTTCGTTCCCTGGAAGTCAATGTAATAGTTTCCGATGCACATCTGGAGGCATTCTGTAATCTGTGAATTATCTGAGTGTTGATGAAACACAGAAACTGCATCGGGATTGAATACAACAGTCACCATGAGCACTTTCCTCCACAGGAGTAATGTCTCAAACAGTTTACGCTTTAATCGTTCCCTGGAAGACCAGTAGTGGTTTCCGATGCACATCTTCTGACACTCTGTATTGTATGGACTATCAGAGTGTTGATAAAACACAGAAATTGCTTCGGGATTGAATACAACAGTCACCATGCGCAATTTCCTCCATGAGAGTAATCTCTCAAACAGTCTACGCTTTATCGTTCACTGGAAGTTAATGTAATAGTTTACGAAGCACATCTGGAGGATTTTGTAATCTGTGGACTATCAGAGTGTTGATGAAACACAGAACTAGCATCGGGATTGAATACAACAGTCACCATGCGCACTTTCCTCCATGGGAGTAATATCTCAAACAGTCTACGGTTTGATCGTTCCCTGGAAGACCAGTAGTAGTTTCCGATGCACATCTGGAGGCATTCTGTAATCTGTGGACCTTCAAAGTGTTGATGAAAAACAGAAAATGCCTCGGGATTGGATACAACAGTCATCATTCGGATTTTCCTCCATGGGAGTAATGTATCAAACTGTCTAAGTTTTCATCATACCCTGGAACACCAGTAGTAGTTTCTGATGCACATCTGGAGGCATTCTGTAATCTGTGGACCTTCAAAGTGTTGATGAAACACAGAAGGTGCATCGGGATTGATTACAACAGTCACCATGCCCACTTTCCTCCATGGGAGTAATGTCGCAAACAGTCTACGATTTGATCGTTCCCTGGAAGACCAGTAGTAGTTTCCGATGCACATCTGGAGGCATTTTGTAATCTATGGACTATCAGAGTGTTGATGAAACACAGAAATTGCATCGGGATTGAATACAACAGTCACCATGCGCACTTTCCTCCATGGGAGTAATACCTCAAACAGTCTACGGTTTGATCGTGCCCTGGAAGACCAGTAGTAGTTTCCGATGCACATCTGGAGGCATTCTGTAATCAGTGGACCTTCAAGGTGTTGATGAAAAACAGAAAATGCCTCGGGATTGGATACAACAGTCATCATTCGGATTTTCCTCCATGGGAGTAATGTATCAAACTGTCTAAGTTTTGATCGTACCCTGGAACACCAGTAGTAGTTTCTGATGCACATCTGGAGGCATTCTGTAATCTGTGGACTTTCAAAGTGTTGATGAATCACAGAAATTGCATCGGGGTGGAATACAACAGTCACCGTGCGCACTTTCCTCCGTGGGAGTAATGTCTCAAACTGTCTACGCTTTGATCGTTCCCTGGAAGACCAGTAGTAGTTTCCGATGCACATCAGGAGGCATTCTGTAATCTGTGTACCTTCAAAGTGTTGATGAAACACAGAAATTGCATCGTGATTGAATACAACAGTCACCATGCGCACTTTCCTCCATGGTTGTAATGTCTCAAACAGTTTACGCTTTGATCGTTCCCGGGAAGACCAGTAGTAGTTTCCGATGCACATCTGGAGGCATTCGGTAATCTGTGGACTATCAGAGTCTTGATGAGACACAGAAATTGCATCGGGATTGAATACAACAGTCACCACGCGCACATTACTCCTAGGTTGTAATGTCTCAAACAGTCTACGCTTTGATCGTTCATTGCAAGACCAGTAGTAGTTTCCGATGTACATCTAGAGGCATTCTGTAATCTGTGGAGCTTCAAAGTGTTGATGAAACACAGAAATTGCATCGGGATTGAATACAATAGTCACCATGCGCACTTTCCTCCATGGGAGTAATGTCTCAATCAGTATACGCTTTGATCGTTTCCTGGAAGACCTATAGTAGTTTCCGATGCACATATGGGGGCATTCTGTAATGTGTGGACAATCAGAGTGTTGATGAAACACAGATATTGCATTGGGATTGAATACAACAGTCACCATGCGCACTTTCCTCCATGGGAGTAATGTCTCAAACAGTCTACGCTTTGATCGTTCCCTGCTTGACCAGTAGTAGTTTCCGATGCACATCTGGAGGCGTTCTGTAATGTGTGGACTTTCAAAGTGTTGATAAAACACAGAAATTGTCTCGGGATTGAATACAACAGTCACCATGCGCACTTTCCTCCATGGGAGTAATGTCTCAAACTGTCTACGCTTTGATCGTTCCCTGGAAGACCAGTAGTATTTTCCGAAGCACATCTGGATGCATTCTGTAATCTGTGGACTATCAGAGTGTTGATGAAACACAGATATTGCATTGGGATTGAATACAACAGTCACCATGCGCACTTTCCTCCATGGTTGTAATGTCCAAACAGTTTACGCTTTGATCGTTCCCAGGAAGACCAGTAGTCGTTTCCGATGCACATCTGGAGCCATTCTGTAATCTGTGGACTATCTGAGTGTTGATGAAACACAGAAATTGCATCGGCATTGAATACAACAGTCTCCATGCCCACTTTCCTCCATGGGAGTAATGTCTCAAACAGTCTACTCTTTGTTCGTTCCCTGGAAGTCAATGTAATAGTTTCCGATGCACATCTGGAGGCATTCTGTAATCTGTGAATTATCTGAGTGTTGATGAAACACAGAAACTGCATCGGGATTGAATACAACAGTCACCATGAGCACTTTCCTCCATAGGAGTAATGTCTCAAACAGTTTACGCTTTGATCGTTCCCTGGAAGACCAGTAGTCGTTTCCGATGCACATCTGGAGCCATTCTGTAATCTGTGGACTATCTGAGTGTTGATGAAACACAGAAATTGCATCGGCATTGAATACAACAGTCTCCATGCCCACTTTCCTCCATGGGAGTAATGTCTCAAACAGTCTACTCTTTGTTCGTTCCCTGGAAGTCAATGTAATAGTTTCCGATGCACATCTGGAGGCATTCTGTAATCTGTGAATTATCTGAGTGTTGATGAAACACAGAAACTGCATCGGGATTGAATACAACAGTCACCATGAGCACTTTCCTCCATAGGAGTAATGTCTCAAACAGTTTACGCTTTGATCGTTCCCTGGAAGACCAGTAGTAGTTTCCGATGCACATCTGGAGGCATTCTGTAATCTGTGGACTATCAGAGTGTTGATGAAACACAGAAATTGCATCGGGATTGAATACAACAGTCTCCATGCCCACTTTCCTCCATGGGAGTAATGTCTCAAACAGTCTACTCTTTGTTCGTTCCCTGGAAGTCAACGTAATAGTTTCCGATGCACATCTGGAGGCATTCTGTAATGTGTGGACTATCAGAGTGTTGATGATACACAGAAATTGCATCGGGATTGAATACAACAGTCACCATGCGCACATTCCTCCATTGGTGTAATGTCTCAACAGTTTACGCTTTGATCGTTCCCTGGAAGACCAGTAGTAGTTTCCGATGCACATCTGGAGGCATTCTGTAATCTGTGGACTATCAGAGTGTTGATGAAACACAGAAATTGCATCGGGATTGAATACAACAGTCTCCATGCCCACTTTCGTCCATGGGAGTAATGTCTCAAACAGTCTACTCCTTGTTCGTTCCCTGGAAGTCAATGTAATAGTTTCCGATGCACATCTGGAGGCATTCTGTAATCTGTGAATTATCTGAGTGTTGATGAAACACAGAAACTGCATCGGGATTGAATACAACAGTCACCATGAGCACTTTCCTCCACAGGAGTAATGTCTCAAACAGTTTACGCTTTAATCGTTCCCTGGAAGACCAGTAGTGGTTTCCGATGCACATCTTCTGACACTCTGTATTGTATGGACTATCAGAGTGTTGATAAAACACAGAAATTGCTTCGGGATTGAATACAACAGTCACCATGCGCAATTTCCTCCATGAGAGTAATCTCTCAAACAGTCTACGCTTTATCGTTCACTGGAAGTTAATGTAATAGTTTACGAAGCACATCTGGAGGATTTTGTAATCTGTGGACTATCAGAGTGTTGATGAAACACAGAACTAGCATCGGGATTGAATACAACAGTCACCATGCGCACTTTCCTCCATGAGAGTAATATCTCAAACAGCCTACGGTTTGATCGTTCCCTGGAAGACCAGTAGTAGTTTCCGATGCACATCTGGAGGCATTCTGTAATCTGTGGACCTTCAAAGTGTTGATGAAAAACAGAAAATGCCTCGGGATTGGATACAACAGTCATCATTCGGATTTTCCTCCATGGGAGTAATGTATCAAACTGTCTAAGTTTTCATCATACCCTGGAACACCAGTAGTAGTTTCTGATGCACATCTGGAGGCATTCTGTAATCTGTTGACCTTCAAAGTGTTGATGAAACACAGAAAGTGCATCGGGATTGATTACAACAGTCACCATGCCCACTTTCCTCCATGGGAGTAATGTCGCAAACAGTCTACGATTTGATCGTTCCCTGGAAGACCAGTAGTAGTTTCCGATGCACATCTGGAGCCATTCTGTAATCTGTGGACTATCTGAGTGTTGATGAAACACAGAAATTGCATCGGGATTGAATACAACAGTCTCCATGCCCACTTTCCTCCATGGGAGTAATGTCTCAAACAGTCTACTCTTTGTTCGTTCCCTGGAAGTCAATGTAATAGTTTCCGATGCACATCTGGAGGCATTCTGTAATCTGTGAATTATCTGAGTGTTGATGAAACACAGAAACTGCATCGGGATTGAATACAACAGTCACCATGAGCACTTTCCTCCATAGGAGTAATGTCTCAAACAGTTTACGCTTTGATCGTTCCCTGGAAGACCAGTAGTGGTTTCCGATGCACATCTTCTGACATTCTGTATTGTGTGGACTATCAGAGTGTTGATGAAACACAGAAATTGCTTCGGGATTGAATACAACAGTCACCATGCGCAATTTCTCCATGAGAGTAATCTCTCAAACAGTCTACGCTTTATCGTTCCCTGGAAGTTAATGTAATAGTTTCCGATGCACATCTGGAGGCATTCTGTAATCTGTGGACTATCAGAGTGTTGATGAAACACAGAAACTGCATCGAGATTGAATACAACAGTCACCATGAGCACTTTCCTCCATAGGAGTAATGTCTCAAAGTGTCTACGTTTTGATCGTTCCCTGGAAGACCAGTAGTAGTTTCCGATTCACATCTGGAGGCATTCTGTAACCTGTCGACCTTCAAAGTGTTGATGAAACACAGAAATTGCATCGGGATTGAATTCAACAGCCACCTTGCGCACTTTCCCCCATGTGAGTAATGTCTCAAACAGTCTACGCTCTGAGCGTTCCCTGGAAGACCAGTAGTAGTTTCCGATGCACATCTGGAGGCATTCTGTAATCTGTGGACCTTCAAAGTGTTGATGAAACATAGGAATTGCATCGCGATTGAATACAACAGTCACCATGCGCACCTTCCAACATGGGAGTAATGTCTCAAACAGTCTACGCTTTGATCGTTCCCTCGAAGACCTGTATTAGTTTCCGATGCACATCTGGAGGCATTCTGTAATCAGTGGACCTTCAAGGTGTTGATGAAAAACAGAAAATGCCTCGGGATTGGATACAACAGTCATCATTCGGATTTTCCTCCATGGGAGTAATGTATCAAACTGTCTAAGTTTTGATCGTACCCTGGAACACCAGTAGTAGTTTCTGATGCACATCTGGAGGCATTCTGTAATCTGTGGACTTTCAAAGTGTTGATGAATCACAGAAATTGCATCGGGGTGGAATACAACAGTCACCGTGCGCACTTTCCTCCGTGGGAGTAATGTCTCAAACTGTCTACGCTTTGATCGTTCCCTGGAAGACCAGTAGTAGTTTCCGATGCACATCAGGAGGCATTCTGTAATCTGTGTACCTTCAAAGTGTTGATGAAACACAGAAATTGCATCGTGATTGAATACAACAGTCACCATGCGCACTTTCCTCCATGGTTGTAATGTCTCAAACAGTTTACGCTTTGATCGTTCCCGGGAAGACCAGTAGTAGTTTCCGATGCACATCTGGAGGCATTCGGTAATCTGTGGACTATCAGAGTCTTGATGAGACACAGAAATTGCATCGGGATTGAATACAACAGTCACCACGCGCACATTCCTCCTAGGTTGTAATGTCTCAAACAGTCTACGCTTTGATCGTTCATTGCAAGACCAGTAGTAGTTTCCGATGTACATCTAGAGGCATTCTGTAATCTGTGGAGCTTCAAAGTGTTGATGAAACACAGAAATTGCATCGGGATTGAATACAATAGTCACCATGCGCACTTTCCTCCATGGGAGTAATGTCTCAATCAGTATACGCTTTGATCGTTTCCTGGAAGACCTGTAGTAGTTTCCGATGCACATATGGGGGCATTCTGTAATGTGTGGACAATCAGAGTGTTGATGAAACACAGATATTGCATTGGGATTGAATACAAAAGTCACCATGCGCACTTTCCTCCATGGGAGTAATGTCTCAAACAGTCTACGCTTTGATCGTTCCCTGCTTGACCAGTAGTAGTTTCCGATGCACATCTGGAGGCGTTCTGTAATGTGTGGACTTTCAAAGTGTTGATAAAACACAGAAATTGCCTCGGGATTGAATACAACAGTCACCATGCGCACTTTCCTCCATGGGAGTAATGTCTCAAACTGTCTACGCTTTGATCGTTCCCTGGAAGACCAGTAGTATTTTCCGAAGCACATCTGGATGCATTCTGTAATCTGTGGACTATCAGAGTGTTGATGAAACACAGATATTGCATTGGGATTGAATACAACAGTCACCATGCGCACTTTCCTCCATGGTTGTAATGTCCAAACAGTTTACGCTTTGATCGTTCCCAGGAAGACCAGTAGTCGTTTCCGATGCACATCTGGAGCCATTCTGTAATCTGTGGACTATCTGAGTGTTGATGAAACACAGAAATTGCATCGGCATTGAATACAACAGTCTCCATGCCCACTTTCCTCCATGGGAGTAATGTCTCAAACAGTCTACTCTTTGTTCGTTCCCTGGAAGTCAATGTAATAGTTTCCGATGCACATCTGGAGGCATTCTGTAATCTGTGAATTATCTGAGTGTTGATGAAACACAGAAACTGCATCGGGATTGAATACAACAGTCACCATGAGCACTTTCCTCCATAGGAGTAATGTCTCAAACAGTTTACGCTTTGATCGTTCCCTGGAAGACCAGTAGTAGTTTCCGATGCACATCTGGAGGCATTCTGTAATCTGTGGACTATCAGAGTGTTGATGAAACACAGAAATTGCATCGGGATTGAATACAACAGTCTCCATGCCCACTTTCCTCCATGGGAGTAATGTCTCAAACAGTCTACTCCTTGTTCGTTCCCTGGAAGTCAATGTAATAGTTTCCGATGCACATCTGGAGGCATTCTGTAATGTGTGGACTATCAGAGTGTTGATGATACACAGAAATTGCATCGGGATTGAATACAACAGTCACCATGCGCACATTCCTCCATTGGTGTAATGTCTCAACAGTTTACGCTTTGATCGTTCCCTGGAAGACCAGTAGTAGTTTCCGATGCACATCTGGAGGCATTCTGTAATCTGTGGACTATCAGAGTGTTGATGAAACACAGAAATTGCATCGGGATTGAATACAACAGTCTCCATGCCCACTTTCCTCCATGGGAGTAATGTCTCAAACAGTCTACTCCTTGTTCGTTCCCTGGAAGTCAATGTAATAGTTTCCGATGCACATCTGGAGGCATTCTGTAATCTGTGAATTATCTGAGTGTTGATGAAACACAGAAACTGCATCGGGATTGAATACAACAGTCACCATGAGCACTTTCCTCCACAGGAGTAATGTCTCAAACAGTTTACGCTTTAATCGTTCCCTGGAAGACCAGTAGTGGTTTCCGATGCACATCTTCTGACACTCTGTATTGTATGGACTATCAGAGTGTTGATAAAACACAGAAATTGCTTCGGGATTGAATACAACAGTCACCATGCGCAATTTCCTCCATGAGAGTAATCTCTCAAACAGTCTACGCTTTATCGTTCACTGGAAGTTAATGTAATAGTTTACGAAGCACATCTGGAGGATTTTGTAATCTGTGGACTATCAGAGTGTTGATGAAACACAGAACTAGCATCGGGATTGAATACAACAGTCACCATGCGCACTTTCCTCCATGAGAGTAATATCTCAAACAGCCTACGGTTTGATCGTTCCCTGGAAGACCAGTAGTAGTTTCCGATGCACATCTGGAGGCATTCTGTAATCTGTGGACCTTCAAAGTGTTGATGAAAAACAGAAAATGCCTCGGGATTGGATACAACAGTCATCATTCGGATTTTCCTCCATGGGAGTAATGTATCAAACTGTCTAAGTTTTCATCATACCCTGGAACACCAGTAGTAGTTTCTGATGCACATCTGGAGGCATTCTGTAATCTGTTGACCTTCAAAGTGTTGATGAAACACAGAAAGTGCATCGGGATTGATTACAACAGTCACCATGCCCACTTTCCTCCATGGGAGTAATGTCGCAAACAGTCTACGATTTGATCGTTCCCTGGAAGACCAGTAGTAGTTTCCGATGCACATCTGGAGCCATTCTGTAATCTGTGGACTATCTGAGTGTTGATGAAACACAGAAATTGCATCGGGATTGAATACAACAGTCTCCATGCCCACTTTCATCCATGGGAGTAATGTCTCAAACAGTCTACTCTTTGTTCGTTCCCTGGAAGTCAATGTAATAGTTTCCGATGCACATCTGGAGGCATTCTGTAATCTGTGAATTATCTGAGTGTTGATGAAACACAGAAACTGCATCGGGATTGAATACAACAGTCACCATGAGCACTTTCCTCCATAGGAGTAATGTCTCAAACAGTTTACGCTTTGATCGTTCCCTGGAAGACCAGTAGTGGTTTCCGATGCACATCTTCTGACATTCTGTATTGTGTGGACTATCAGAGTGTTGATGAAACACAGAAATTGCTTCGGGATTGAATACAACAGTCACCATGCGCAATTTCTCCATGAGAGTAATCTCTCAAACAGTCTACGCTTTATCGTTCCCTGGAAGTTAATGTAATAGTTTCCGATGCACATCTGGAGGCATTCTGTAATCTGTGGACTATCAGAGTGTTGATGAAACACAGAAACTGCATCGAGATTGAATACAACAGTCACCATGAGCACTTTCCTCCATAGGAGTAATGTCTCAAAGTGTCTACGTTTTGATCGTTCCCTGGAAGACCAGTAGTAGTTTCCGATTCACATCTGGAGGCATTCTGTAACCTGTCGACCTTCAAAGTGTTGATGAAACACAGAAATTGCATCGGGATTGAATTCAACAGCCACCTTGCGCACTTTCCCCCATGTGAGTAATGTCTCAAACAGTCTACGCTCTGAGCGTTCCCTGGAAGACCAGTAGTAGTTTCCGATGCACATCTGGAGGCATTCTGTAATCTGTGGACCTTCAAAGTGTTGATGAAACATAGGAATTGCATCGCGATTGAATACAACAGTCACCATGCGCACCTTCCAACATGGGAGTAATGTCTCAAACAGTCTACGCTTTGATCGTTCCCTCGAAGACCTGTATTAGTTTCCGATGCACATCTGGAGGCATTTTGTAATCTATGGACTATCAGAGTGTTGATGAAACACAGAAATTGCATCGGGATTGAATACAAAAGTCACCATGCGCACATTCCTCCATTGGTGTAATGTCTCAACAGTTTACGCTTTGATCGTTCCCTGGAAGACCAGTAGTAGTTTCCGATGCACATCTTCTGACACTCTGTATTGTATGGACTATCAGAGTGTTGATAAAACACAGAAATTGCTTCGGGATTGAATACAACAGTCACCATGCGCAATTTCCTCCATGAGAGTAATCTCTCAAACAGTCTACGCTTTATCGTTCACTGGAAGTTAATGTAATAGTTTACGAAGCACATCTGGAGGATTTTGTAATCTGTGGACTATCAGAGTGTTGATGAAACACAGAACTAGCATCGGGATTGAATACAACAGTCACCATGCGCACTTTCCTCCATGGGAGTAATATTTCAAACAGTCTACGGTTTGATCGTTCCCTGGAAGACCAGTAGTAGTTTCCGATGCACATCTGGAGGCATTCTGTAATCTGTGGACCTTCAAAGTGTTGATGAAAAACAGAAAATGCCTCGGGATTGGATACAACAGTCATCATTCGGATTTTCCTCCATGGGAGTAATGTATCAAACTGTCTAAGTTTTCATCATACCCTGGAACACCAGTAGTAGTTTCTGATGCACATCTGGAGGCATTCTGTAATCTGTGGACCTTCAAAGTGTTGATGAAACACAGAAAGTGCATCGGGATTGATTACAACAGTCACCATGCCCACTTTCCTCCATGGGAGTAATGTCGCAAACAGTCTACGATTTGATCGTTCCCTGGAAGACCTGTAGTAGTTTCCGATGCACATCTGGAGGCATTTTGTAATCTATGGACTATCAGAGTGTTGATGAAACACAGAAATTGCATCGGGATTGAATACAACCGTCACCATGCGCACTTTCCTCCATGGGAGTAATACCTCAAACAGTCTACGGTTTGATCGTTCCCTGGAAGACCAGTAGTAGTTTCCGATGCACATCTGGAGGCATTCTGTAATCAGTGGACCTTCAAGGTGTTGATGAAAAACAGAAAATGCCTCGGGATTGGATACAACAGTCATCATTCGGATTTTCCTCCATGGGAGTAATGTATCAAACTGTCTAAGTTTTGATCGTACCCTAGAACACCAGTAGTAGTTTCTGATGCACATCTGGAGGCATTCTGTAATCTGTGGACTTTCAAAGTGTTGATGAATCACAGAAATTGCATCGGGGTGGAATACAACAGTCACCGTGCGCACTTTCCTCCGTGGGAGTAATGTCTCAAACTGTCTACGCTTTGATCGTTCCCTGGAAGACCAGTAGTAGTTTCCGATGCACATCAGGAGGCATTCTGTAATCTGTGTACCTTCAAAGTGTTGATGAAACACAGAAATTGCATCGTGATTGAATACAACAGTCACCATGCGCACTTTCCTCCATGGTTGTAATGTCTCAAACAGTTTACGCTTTGATCGTTCCCGGGAAGACCAGTAGTAGTTTCCGATGCACATCTGGAGGCATTCGGTAATCTGTGGACTATCAGAGTCTTGATGAGACACAGAAATTGCATCGGGATTGAATACAACAGTCACCACGCGCACATTCCTCCTAGGTTGTAATGTCTCAAACAGTCTACGCTTTGATCGTTCATTGCAAGACCAGTAGTAGTTTCCGATGTACATCTAGAGGCATTCTGTAATATGTGGAGCTTCAAAGTGTTGATGAAACACAGAAATTGCATCGGGATTGAATACAATAGTCACCATGCGCACTTTCCTCCATGGGAGTAATGTCTCAATCAGTATACGCTTTGATCGTTTCCTGGAAGACCTGTAGTAGTTTCCGATGCACATATGGGGGCATTCTGTAATGTGTGGACAATCAGAGTGTTGATGAAACACAGATATTGCATTGGGATTGAATACAACAGTCACCATGCGCTCTTTCCTCCATGGGAGTAATGTCTCAAACAGTCTACGCTTTGATCGTTCCCTGCTTGACCAGTAGTAGTTTCCGATGCACATCTGGAGGCGTTCTGTAATGTGTGGACTTTCAAAGTGTTGATAAAACACAGAAATTGCCTCGGGATTGAATACAACAGTCACCATGCGCACTTTCCTCCATGGGAGTAATGTCTCAAACTGTCTACGCTTTGATCGTCCCCTGGAAGACCAGTAGTAGTTTCCGAAGCACATCTGGATGCATTCTGTAATCTGTGGACTATCAGAGTGTTGATGAAACACAGATATTGCATTGGGATTGAATACAACAGTCACCATGCGCACTTTCCTCCATGGTTGTAATGTCCAAACAGTTTACGCTTTGATCGTTCCCAGGAAGACCAGTAGTCGTTTCCGATGCACATCTGGAGCCATTCTGTAATCTGTGGACTATCTGAGTGTTGATGAAACACAGAAATTGCATCGGCATTGAATACAACAGTCTCCATGCCCACTTTCCTCCATGGGAGTAATGTCTCAAACAGTCTACTCTTTGTTCGTTCCCTGGAAGTCAATGTAATAGTTTCCGATGCACATCTGGAGGCATTCTGTAATCTGTGAATTATCTGAGTGTTGATGAAACACAGAAACTGCATCGGGATTGAATACAACAGTCACCATGAGCACTTTCCTCCATAGGAGTAATGTCTCAAACAGTTTACGCTTTGATCGTTCCCTGGAAGACCAGTAGTAGTTTCCGATGCACATCTGGAGGCATTCTGTAATCTGTGGACTATCAGAGTGTTGATGAAACACAGAAATTGCATCGGGATTGAATACAACAGTCTCCATGCCCACTTTCCTCCATGGGAGTAATGTCTCAAACAGTCTACTCTTTGTTCGTTCCCTGGAAGTCAATGTAATAGTTTCCGATGCACATCTGGAGGCATTCTGTAATGTGTGGACTATCAGAGTGTTGATGATACACAGAAATTGCATCGGGATTGAATACAACAGTCACCATGCGCACATTCCTCCATTGGTGTAATGTCTCAACAGTTTACGCTTTGATCGTTCCCTGGAAGACCAGTAGTAGTTTCCGATGCACATCTGGAGGCATTCTGTAATCTGTGGACTATCAGAGTGTTGATGAAACACAGAAATTGAATCGGGATTGAATACAACAGTCTCCATGCCCACTTTCCTCCATGGGAGTAATGTCTCAAACAGTCTACTCCTTGTTCGTTCCCTGGAAGTCAATGTAATAGTTTCCGATGCACATCTGGAGGCATTCTGTAATCTGTGAATTATCTGAGTGTTGATGAAACACAGAACCTGCATCGGGATTGAATACAACAGTCACCATGAGCACTTTCCTCCACAGGAGTAATGTCTCAAACAGTTTACGCTTTAATCGTTCCCTGGAAGACCAGTAGTGGTTTCCGATGCACATCTTCTGACACTCTGTATTGTATGGACTATCAGAGTGTTGATAAAACACAGAAATTGCTTCGGGATTGAATACAACAGTCACCATGCGCAATTTCCTCCATGAGAGTAATCTCTCAAACAGTCTACGCTTTATCGTTCACTGGAAGTTAATGTAATAGTTTACGAAGCACATCTGGAGGATTTTGTAATCTGTGGACTATCAGAGTGTTGATGAAACACAGAACTAGCATCGGGATTGAATACAACAGTCACCATGCGCACTTTCCTCCATGAGAGTAATATCTCAAACAGCCTACGGTTTGATCGTTCCCTGGAAGACCAGTAGTAGTTTCCGATGCACATCTGGAGGCATTCTGTAATCTGTGGACCTTCAAAGTGTTGATGAAAAACAGAAAATGCCTCGGGATTGGATACAACAGTCATCATTCGGATTTTCCTCCATGGGAGTAATGTATCAAACTGTCTAAGTTTTCATCATACCCTGGAACACCAGTAGTAGTTTCTGATGCACATCTGGAGGCATTCTGTAATCTGTGGACCTTCAAAGTGTTGATGAAACACAGAAAGTGCATCGGGATTGATTACAACAGTCACCATGCCCACTTTCCTCCATGGGAGTAATGTCGCAAACAGTCTACGATTTGATCGTTCCCTGGAAGACCAGTAGTAGTTTCCGATGCACATCTGGAGCCATTCTGTAATCTGTGGACTATCTGAGTGTTGATGAAACACAGAAATTGCATCGGGATTGAATACAACAGTCTCCATGCCCACTTTCCTCCATGGGAGTAATGTCTCAAACAGTCTACTCTTTGTTCGTTCCCTGGAAGTCAATGTAATAGTTTCCGATGCACATCTGGAGGCATTCTGTAATCTGTGAATTATCTGAGTGTTGATGAAACACAGAAACTGCATCGGGATTGAATACAACAGTCACCATGAGCACTTTCCTCCATAGGAGTAATGTCTCAAACAGTTTACGCTTTGATCGTTCCCTGGAAGACCAGTAGTGGTTTCCGATGCACATCTTCTGACATTCTGTATTGTGTGGACTATCAGAGTGTTGATGAAACACAGAAATTGCTTCGGGATTGAATACAACAGTCACCATGCGCAATTTCTCCATGAGAGTAATCTCTCAAACAGTCTACGCTTTATCGTTCCCTGGAAGTTAATGTAATAGTTTCCGATGCACATCTGGAGGCATTCTGTAATCTGTGGACTATCAGAGTGTTGATGAAACACAGAAACTGCATCGAGATTGAATACAACAGTCACCATGAGCACTTTCCTCCATAGGAGTAATGTCTCAAAGTGTCTACGTTTTGATCGTTCCCTGGAAGACCAGTAGTAGTTTCCGATTCACATCTGGAGGCATTCTGTAACCTGTCGACCTTCAAAGTGTTGATGAAACACAGAAATTGCATCGGGATTGAATTCAACAGCCACCTTGCGCACTTTCCCCCATGTGAGTAATGTCTCAAACAGTCTACGCTCTGAGCGTTCCCTGGAAGACCAGTAGTAGTTTCCGATGCACATCTGGAGGCATTCTGTAATCTGTGGACCTTCAAAGTGTTGATGAAACATAGGAATTGCATCGCGATTGAATACAACAGTCACCATGCGCACCTTCCAACATGGGAGTAATGTCTCAAACAGTCTACGCTTTGATCGTTCCCTCGAAGACCTGTATTAGTTTCCGATGCACATCTGGAGGCATTTTGTAATCTATGGACTATCAGAGTGTTGATGAAACACAGAAATTGCATCGGGATTGAATACAACAGTCACCATGCGCACTTTCCTCCATGGGAGTAATACCTCAAACAGTCTACGGTTTGATCGTTCCCTGGAAGACCAGTAGTAGTTTCCGATGCACATCTGGAGGCATTCTGTAATCTGTGGACCTTCAAGGTGTTGATGAAAAACAGAAAATGCCTCGGGATTGGATACAACAGTCATCATTCGGATTTTCCTCCATGGGAGTAATGTATCAAACTGTCTAAGTTTTGATCGTACCCTGGAACACCAGTAGTAGTTTCTGATGCACATCTGGAGGCATTCTGTAATCTGTGGACTTTCAAAGTGTTCATGAATCACAGAAATTGCATCGGGGTGGAATACAACAGTCACCGTGCGCACTTTCCTCCGTGGGAGTAATGTCTCAAACTGTCTACGCTTTGATCGTTCCCTGGAAGACCAGTAGTAGTTTCCGACGCACATCAGGAGGCATTCTGTAATCTGTGTACCTTCAAAGTGTTGATGAAACACAGAAATTGCATCGTGATTGAATACAACAGTCACCATGCGCACTTTCCTCCATGGTTGTAATGTCTCAAACAGTTTACGCTTTGATCGTTCCCTGGAAGACCAGTAGTAGTTTCCGATGCACATCAGGAGGCATTCGGTAATCTGTGGACTATCAGAGTCTTGATGAGACACAGAAATTGCATCGGGATTGAATACAACAGTCACCACGCGCACATTCCTCCTAGGTTGTAATGTCTCAAACAGTCTACGCTTTGATCGTTCATTGCAAGACTAGTAGTAGTTTCCGATGTACATCTAGAGGCATTCTGTAATCTGTGGAGCTTCAAAGTGTTGATGAAACACAGAAATTGCATCGGGATTGAATACAACAGTCACCATGCGCACTTTCCTCCATGGGAGTAATGTCTCAATCAGTATACGCTTTGATCGTTTCCTGGAAGACCTGTAGTAGTTTCCGATGCACATATGGGGGCATTCTGTAATGTGTGGACAATCAGAGTGTTGATGAAACACAGATATTGCATTGGGATTGAAACAACAGTCACCATGCGCACTTTCCTCCATGGGAGTAATGTCTCAAACAGTCTATGCTTTGATCGTTCCCTGCTTGACCAGTAGTAGTTTCCGATGCACATCTGGAGGCGTTCTGTAATGTGTGGACTTTCAAAGTGTTGATAAAACTCTGAAATTGCCTCGGGATTGAATACAACAGTCACCATGCGCACTTTCCTCCATGGGAGTAATGTCTCAAACTGTCTACGCTTTGATCGTTCCCTGGAAGACCAGTAGTAGTTTCCGATGCACATCTGGAGGCATTCTGTAATCTGTGGACTATCAGAGTGTTGATGAAACACAGATATTGCATTGGGATTGAATACAACAGTCACCATGCGCACTTTCCTCCATGGTTGTAATGTGCAAACAGTTTACGCTTTGATCGCTCCCAGGAAGACCAGTAGTAGTTTCCGATGCACATCTGGAGGCATTCTGTAATCTGTGGACTATCAGAGTCTTGATGAGACACAGAAATTGCATCGGGATTGAATACAACAGTCACCATGCCCACTTTCTTCCACGGAAGTAATGTCGCAAACAGTCTAAACTTTGATCGTTCCCTGGAAGACTAGTAGTAGTTTCCGATGCACATCTGGAGGCATTCTGTAATCTGTGGACTATCAGAGTGTTGATGAAACACAGAAATTGCATCGGGATTGAACACTACAGTCACCATGCCCACTCTCCTCCATGGGAGTAATGTCGCAAACAGTCGACGCTTTGATCGTTCCCTGGAAGACCAGTAGTAGTTTCCGATGCACATCTGGTGGCATTCTGTAATCTGTGGACCTTCAAAGTGTTGATGAAACACAGAAATTGCATCGGGATTGAATACAACAGTCACCTTGCGCACTTTCCTCCATGGGAGTAATGTCTCAAACAGTTTACGCTTTGATCGTTCCCTGGAAGACCAGTAGTGGTTTCCGATGCACATCTTCTGACACTCTGTATTGTATGGACTATCAGAGTGTTGATGAAACACAGAAATTGCTTCGGGATTGAATACAACGGTCACCATGCTCAATTTCCTCCATGAGAGTAATCTCTCAAACAGTCTACGCTTTATCGTTCACTGGAAGTTAATGTAATAGTTTACGATGCACATCTGGAGGATTTTGTAATCTGTGGACTATCAGAGTGTTGATGAAACACAGAACTAGCATCGGGATTGAATACAACAGTCACCATGCGAACTTTCCTCCATGGGTGTAATATCTCAAACAGTCTACGGTTTGATCGTTCCCTGGAAGACCAGTAGTAGTTTCCGATGCACATCTGGAGGCATTCTGTAATCTGTGGACCTTCAAAGTGTTGATGAAAAACAGAAAATGCCTCGGGATTGGATACAACAGTCATCATTCGGATTTTCCTCCATGGCAGTAATGTATCAAACTGTCTAAGTTTTCATCATACCCTGGAACACCAGTAGTAGTTTCTGATGCACATCTGGAGGCATTCTGTAATCTGTGGACCTTCAAAGTGTTGATGAAACACAGAAAGTGCATCGGGATTGATTACAACAGTCACCATGCCCACTTTCCTCCATGGGAGTAATGTCGCAAACAGTCTACGATTTGATCGTTCCCTGGAAGACCAGTAGTAGTTTCCGATGCACATCTGGAGCCATTCTGTAATCTGTGGACTATCTGAGTGTTGATGAAACACAGAAACTGCATCGAGATTGAATACAACAGTCACCATGAGCACTTTCCTCCATAGGAGAAATGTCTCAAAGTGTCTACGTTTTGATCGTTCCCTGGAAGACCAGTAGTAGTTTCCGATTCACATCTGGAGGCATTCTGTAACCTGTCGACCTTCAAAGTGTTGATGAAACACAGAAATTGCATCGGGATTGAATTCAACAGCCACCTTGCGCACTTTCCTCCATGTGAGTAATGTCTCAAACAGTCTACGCTCTGAGCGTTCCCTGGAAGACCAGTAGTAGTTTCCGATGCACATCTGGAGGCATTCTGTAATCTGTGGACCTTCAAAGTGTTGATGAAACATAGGAATTGCATCGCGATTGAATACAACAGTCACCATGCGCACCTTCCAACATGGGAGTAATGTCTCAAACAGTCTACGCTTTGATCGTTCCCTCGAAGACCTGTATTAGTTTCCGATGCACATCTGGAGGCATTTTGTAATCTATGGACTATCAGAGTGTTGATGAAACACAGAAATTGCATCGGGATTGAATACAACAGTCACCATGCGCACTTTCCTCCATGGGAGTAATACCTCAAACAGTCTACGGTTTGATCGTTCCCTGGAAGACCAGTAGTAGTTTCCGATGGACATCTGGAGGCATTCTGTAATCTGTGGACCTTCAAGGTGTTGATGAAAAACAGAAAATGCCTCGGGATTGGATACAACAGTCATCATTCGGATTTTCCTCCATGGGTGTAATGTATCAAACTGTCTAAGTTCTGATCGTACCCTGGAACACCAGTAGTAGTTTCTGATGCACATCTGGAGGCATTCTGTAATCTGTGGGCTTTCAAAGTGTTGATGAATCACAGAAATTGCATCGGGGTGGAATACAACAGTCACCGTGCGCACTTTCCTCCGTGGGAGTAATGTCTCAAACTGTCTACGCTATGATCGTTCCCTGGAAGACCAGTAGTAGTTTCCGATGCACATCAGGAGGCATTCTGTAATCTGTGTACCTTCAAAGTGTTGATGAAACACAGAAATTGCATCGTGATTGAATACAACAGTCACCATGCGCACTTTCCTCCATGGTTGTAATGTCTCAAACAGTTTACGCTTTGATCGTTCCCGGGAAGACCAGTAGTAGTTTCCGATGCACATCTGGAGGCATTCGGTAATCTGTGGACTATCAGAGTCTTGATGAGACACAGAAATTGCATCGGGATTGAATACAACAGTCACCACGCGCACATTCCTCCTAGGTTGTAATGTCTCAAACAGTCTACGCTTTGATCGTTCATTGCAAGACCAGTAGTAGTTTCCGATGTACATCTAGAGGCGTTCTGTAATGTGTGGACTTTCAAAGTGTTGATAAAACACAGAAATTGCCTCGGGATTGAATACAACAGTCACCATGCGCACTTTCCTCCATGGGAGTAATGTCTCAAACTGTCTACGCTTTGATCGTTTCCTGGAAGACCTGTAGTAGTTTCCGATGCACATATGGGGGCATTCTGTAATGTGTGGACAATCAGAGTGTTGATGAAACACAGATATTGCATTGGGATTGAATACAACAGTCACCATTCGCACTTTCCTCCATGGGAGTAATGTCTCAAACAGTCTACGCTTTGATCGTTCCCTGCTTGACCAGTAGTAGTTTCCGATGCACATCTGGAGGCGTTCTGTAATGTGTGGACTTTCAAAGTGTTGATAAAACACAGAAATTGCCTCGGGATTGAATACAACAGTCACCATGCGCACTTTCCTCCATGGGAGTAATGTCTCAAACTGTCTACGCTTTGATCGTTCCCTGGAAGACCAGTAGTAGTTTCCGATGCACATCTGGAGGCATTCTGTAATCTGTGGACTATCAGAGTGTTGATGAAACACAGATATTGCATTGGGATTGAATACAACAGTCACCATGCGCACTTTCCTCCATGGTTGTAATGTCCAAACAGTTTACGCTTTGATCGTTCCCAGGAAGACCAGTAGTCGTTTTCGATGCACATCTGGAGGCATTCTGTAATCTGTGGACTATCAGAGTCTTGATGAGACACAGAAATTGCATCGGGATAGAATACAGCAGACACCATGCGCACTTTCCTCCATGGGTGTAATGTCTAAAACAGTTTACGCTTTGATCGTTCCCTGGAAGACCAGTAGTAGTTTCCGATGCACATCTGGAGGCATTCTGTAATCTGTGGACTATCAGAGTGTTGATGAAACACAGAAATTACATCGTGATTGAATACTACAGTCACCATGCCCACTCTCCTCCATGGGAGTAATGTCGCAAACAGTCGACGGTTTGATCGTTCCCTGGAAGACCAGTAGTTGTTTCCGATGCACATCTGGAGGCATTCTGTAATCTGTGGACCTTCAAAGTGTTGATGAAACACAGAAAGTGCATCGGGATTAATTACAACAGTCACCATGCCCACTTTCCTCCATGGGAGTAATGTCGCAAACAGTCTACGATTTGATCGTTCCCTGGAAGACCAGTAGTAGTTTCCGATGCACATCTGGAGGCATTCTGTAATCTGTGGACTATCAGAGTGTTGATGAAACACAGATATTGCATTGGGATTGAATACAACAGTCACCATGCGCACTTTCCTCCATGGTTGTAGTGTCTCAAACAGTTTACGCTTTGATCGTTCCCTGGAAGACCAGTAGTAGTTTCCGATGCACATCTGGAGGCATTCGGTAATCTGTGGACTATCAGAGTCTTGATGAGACACAGAAATTGCATCGGGATTGAATACAACAGTCACCATGCGCACATTCCTCCATGGGTGTAATGTCTCAAACAGTTTACGCTTTGATCGTTCCCTGGAAGACCAGTAGTAGTTTCCGATGCACATCTGGAGGCATTCTGTAATCTGTGGACTATCAGAGTGTTGATGAAACACAGAAATTGCATCGGGATTGAATACAACAGTCTCCATGCCCACTTTCTCCATGGGAGTGATGTCTCAAACAGTCTACTCTTTGTTCGTTCCCTGGAAGTCAATGTAATAGTTTCCGATGCACATCTGGAGGCATTCTGTAATCTGTGGACTATCAGAGTGTTGATGATACACAGAAATTGCATCGGGATTGAATACAACAGTCACCATGCGCACTTTCCTCCATTGGTGTAATGTCTCAAACAGTTTACGCTTTGATCGTTCCCTGGAAGACCAGTAGTAGTTTCCGATGCACATCTGGAGGCATTCTGTAATCTGTGGACTATCAGAGTGTTGATGAAACACAGAAATTGCATCGGGATTGAATACAACAGTCACCATGCGCAATTTCCTCCATGAGAGTAATCTCTCAAACAGTCTACGCTTTTTCGTTCACTGGAAGTTAATGTAATAGTTTACGAAGCACATCTGGAGGATTTTGTAATCTGTGGACTATCAGAGTGTTGATGAAACACAGAACTAGCATCGGGATTGAATACAACAGTCACCATGCGCACTTTCCTCCATGGGAGTAATATCTAAAACAGTCTACGGTTTGATTGTTCCCTGGAAGACCAGTAGTAGTTTCCGATGCACATCTGGAGGCATTCTGTAATCTGTGGACCTTCAAAGTGTTGATGAAAAACAGAAAATGCCTCGGGATTGGATACAACAGTCATCATTCGGATTTTCCTCCATGGGAGTAATGTATCAAACTGTCTAAGTTTTCATTATACCCTGGAACACCAGTAGTAGTTTCTGATGCACATCTGGAGGCATTCTGTAATCTGTGGACCTTCAAAGTGTTGATGAAACACAGAAAGTGCATCGGGATTGATTACAACAGTCACCATGCCCACTTTCCTCCATGGGAGTAATGTCGCAAACAGTCTACGATTTGATCGTTCCCTGGAAGACCAGTAGTAGTTTCCGATGCACATCTGGAGCCATTCTGTAATCTGTGGACTATCTGAGTGTTGATGAAACACAGAAATTGCATCGGGATTGAATACAACAGTCTCCATGCCCACTTTCCTCCACGGGAGTAATGTCTCAAACAGTCTACTCTTTGTTCGTTCCCTGGAAGTCAATGTAATAGTTTCCGATGCACATCTGGAGGCATTCTGTAATCTGTGAATTATCTGAGTGTTGATGAAACACAGAAACTGCATCGGGATTGAATACAGCAGTCACCATGAGCACTTTCCTCCATAGGAGTAATGTCTCAAACAGTTTACGCTTTGATCGTTCCCTGGAAGACCAGTAGTGGTTTCCGATGCACATCTTCTGACATTCTGTATTGTGTGGACTATCAGAGTGTTGATGAAACACAGAAATTGCTTCGGGATTGAATACAACAGTCACCATGCGCAATTTCTCCATGAGAGTAATCTCTCAAACAGTCTACGCTTTATCGTTCCCTGGAAGTTAATGTAATAGTTTCCGATGCACATCTGGAGGCATTCTGTAATCTGTGGACTATCAGAGTGTTGATGAAACACAGAAACTGCATCGAGTTTCAATACAACAGTCACCATGAGCACTTTCCTCCATAGGAGTAATGTCTCAAAGTTTCTACGCTTTGATCGTTCCCTGGAAGACCAGTAGTAGTTTCCGATTCACATCTGGAGGCATTCTGTAACCTGTCGACCTTCAAAGTGTTGATGAAACACAGAAATTGCATCGGGATTGAATTCAACAGCCACCTTGCGCACTTTCCTCCATGTGAGTAATGTCTCAAACAGTCTACGCTTTGATCGTTCCCTCGAAGACCTGTATTAGTTTCCGATGCACATCTGGAGGCATTTTGTAATCTATGGACTATCAGAGTGTTGATGAAACACAGAAATTGCATCGGGATTGAATACAGCAGTCACCATGCGCACTTTCCTCCATGGGAGTAATACCTCAAACAGTCTACGGTTTGATCGTTCCCTGGAAGACCAGTAGTAGTTTCCGATGCACATCTGGAGGCATTCTGTAATCTGTGGACCTTCAAGGTGTTGATGAAAAACAGAAAATGCCTCGGGATTGGATACAACAGTCATCATTCGGATTTTCCTCCATGGGAGTAATGTATCAAACTGTCTAAGTTTTGATCGTACCCTGGAACACCAGTAGTAGTTTCTGATGCACATCTGGAGGCATTCTGTAATCTGTGGACTTTCAAAGTGTTGATGAAACACAGAAATTGCATCGTGATTGAATACAACAGTCACCATGCGCACTTTCCCCCATGGTTGTAATGTCTCAAACAGTTTACGCTTTGATCGTTCCCTGGAAGACCAGTAGTAGTTTCCGATGCACATCTGGAGGCATTCGGTAATCTGTGGACTATCAGAGTCTTGATGAGACACAGAAATTGCATCGGGATTGAATACAACAGTCACCATGCGCACTTTCCTCCATGGGAGTAATGTCTCAATCAGTATACGCTTTGATCGTTTCCTGGAAGACCTGTAGTAGTTTCCGATGCACATCTGGAGGCATTCTGTAATCTGTGGACGATCAGAGTGTTGATGAAACACAGATATTGCATTGGGATTGAATACAACAGTCACCATGCGCACTTTCCTCCATGGTTGTAATGTGCAAACAGTTTACGCTTTGATCGCTCCCAGGAAGACCAGTAGTAGTTTCCGATGCACATCTGGAGGCATTCTGTAATCTGTGGACTATCAGAGTCTTGATGAGACACAGAAATTGCATCGGGATTGAATACAACAGACACCATGCGCACTTTCCTCCATGGGTGTAATGTCTAAAACAGTTTACGCTTTGATCGTTCCCTGGAAGACCAGTAGTAGTTTCCGATGCACATCTGGAGGCATTCTGTAATCTGTGGACTATCAGAGTGTTGATGAAACACAGAAATTACATCGTGATTGAATACTACAGTCACCATGCCCACTCTCCTCCATGGGAGTAATTTCGCAAACAGTCGACGGTTTGATCGTTCCCTGGAAGACCAGTAGTAGTTTCCGATGCACATCTGGAGGCATTCTGTAATCTGTGGACCTTCAAAGTGTTGATGAAACACAGAAATTGCATCGGGATTGAATACAACAGTCACCATGCGCACTTTCCTCCATATGAGTAATGTCACAAACAGTCTACGTTTTGATCGTTCCCTGGAAGACCAGTAGTGGTTTCCGATGCACATCTGGAGGCATTCTGTAATCTTTGGACTATCAGAGTGTTGATGAAACACAGAAATAGCATCGGGATTGAATACAACAGTCACCATGCGCACTTTCCTCCATGAGAGTAATGTCTCAATCAGTTTACGCTTTGGTCGTTCCCTGGAAGACCAGTAGTGGTTTCCGATGCACATCTTCTGACATTCTGTATTGTGTGGACTATCAGAGAGTTGATGAAACACAGAAATAGCGTCGGGATTGAATACAACAGTCACCATGCGCACTTTCCTCCATGGGAGGAATGTCTCAACAGTTTACGCTTTGATCGTACCCTGGAAGACCAGTAGTAGTTTCCGATGCACATCTGGAGGCATTCTGTAATCTGTGGACTATCAGAATGTTGATGAAACACAGATATTGCATTGGGATTGAATACAACAGTCACCCTGCGCACTTTCCTCCATGGTTGTAGTGTCTCAAACAGTTTACGCTTTGATCGTTCCCTGGAAGACCAGTAGTAGTCTCCGATGCACATCTGGAGGCATTCTGTAATCTGTGGACTATCAGAGTGTTGATGAAACACAGAAATTGCATCGCGATTGAATACAACAGTCACTATGCCCACTTTCTTCCACGGGAGTAATGTCGCAAACAGTCTAAACTTTGATCGTTCCCTGGAAGACTAGTAGTAGTTTCCGATGCACATCTGGAGGCATTCTGTAATCTGTGGACTATCAGAGTGTTGATGAAACACAGAAATTGCATCGGGATTGAACACTACAGTCACCATGCCCACTCTCCTCCATGGGAGTAATGTCGCAAACAGTCGACGCTTTGATCGTTCCCTGGAAGACGAGTAGTAGTTTCCGATGCACATCTGGTGGCATTCTGTAATCTGTGGACCTTCAAAGTGTTGATGAAACACAGAAATTGCATCGGGATTGAATACAACAGTCACCTTGCGCACTTTCCTCCATATGAGTAATGTCACAAACAGTCTACGTTTTGATCGTTCCCTGGAAGACCAGTAGTAGTTTCCGATGCACATCTGGAGGCATTCTGTAATCTGTGGACTATCAGAGTGTTGATGAAACACAGAAATAGCATCGGGATTGAATACAACAGTCACCATGCCCACTTTCCTCCATGGGAGTAATGTCTCAAACAGTTTACGCTTTGATCGTTCCCTGGAAGAACAGTAGTGGTTTCCGATGCACATCTTCTGACATTCTGTATTGTGTGGACTATCAGAGTGTTGATGAAACACAGAAATTGCTTCGGGATTGAATACAACAGTCACCATGCGCAATTTCTCCATGAGAGTAATCTCTCAAACAGTCTACGCTTTATCGTTCCCTGGAAGTTAATGTAATAGTTTCCGATGCACATCTGGAGGCATTCTGTAATCTGTGGACTATCAGAGTGTTGATGAAACACAGAAACTGCATCGAGATTGAATACAACAGTCACCATGAGCACTTTCCTCCATAGGAGTAATGTCTCAAAGTGTCTACGTTTTGATCGTTCCCTGGAAGACCAGTAGTAGTTTCCGATTCACATCTGGAGGCATTCTGTAACCTGTCGACCTTCAAAGTGTTGATGAAACACAGAAATTGCATCGGGATTGAATTCAACAGCCACCTTGCGCTCTTTCCTCCATGTGAGTAATGTCTCAAACAGTCTACGCTCTGAGCGTTCCCTGGAAGACCAGTAGTAGTTTCCGATGCACATCTGGAGGCATTCTGTAATCTGTGGACCTTCAAAGTGTTGATGAAACATAGGAATTGCATCGCGATTGAATACAACAGTCACCATGCGCACTTTCCAACATGGGAGTAATGTCTCAAACAGTCTAAGCTTTGATCGTTCCCTCGAAGACCTGTATTAGTTTCCGATGCACATCTGGAGGCATTTTGTAATCTATGGACTATCAGAGTGTTCATGAAACACAGAAATTGCATCGGGATTGAATACAACAGTCACCATGCGCACTTTCCTCCATGGGAGTAATACCTCAAACATTCTACGGTTTGATCGTTCCCTGGAAGACCAGTAGTAGTTTCCGATGCACATCTGGAGGCATTCTGTAATCTGTGGACCTTCAAGGTGTTGATGAAAAACAGAAAATGCCTCGGGATTGGATACAACAGTCATCATTCGGATTTTCCTCCATGGGAGTAATGTATCAAACTGTCTAAGTTTTGATCGTACCCTGGAACACCAGTAGTAGTTTCTGATGCACATCTGGAGGCATTCTGTAATCTGTGGACTTTCAAAGTGTTGATGAATCACAGAAATTGCATCGGGGTGGAATACAACAGTCACCGTGCGCATTTTCCTCCGTGGGAGTAATGTCTCAAACTGTCTACGCTTTGATCGTTCCCTGGAAGACCAGTAGTAGTTTCCGATGCACATCTGGAGGCATTCTGTAATCTGTGTACCTTCAAAGTGTTGATGAAACACAGAAATTGCATCGTGATTGAATACAACAGTCACCATGCGCACTTTCCTCCATGGTTGTAATGTCTCAAACAGTTTACGCTTTGATCGTTCCCGGGAAGACCAGTAGTAGTTTCCGATGCACATCTGGAGGCATTCGGTAATCTGTGGACTATCAGAGTCTTGATGAGACACAGAAATTGCATCGGGATTGAATACAACAGTCACCACGCGCACATTCCTCCTAGGTTGTAATGTCTCAAACAGTCTACGCTTTGATCGTTCATTGCAAGACCAGTAGTAGTTTCCGATGTACATCTAGAGGCATTCTGTAATCTGTGGAGCTTCAAAGTGTTGATGAAACACAGAAATTGCATCGGGATTGAATACAACAGTCACCATGCGCACTTTCCTCCATGGGAGTAATGTCTCAATCAGTATACGCTTTGATCGTTTCCTGGAAGACCTGTAGTAGTTTCCGATGCACATATGGGGGCATTCTGTAATGTGTGGACAATCAGAGTGTTGATGAAACACAGATATTGCATTGGGATTGAATACAACAGTCACCATGCGCACTTTCCTCCATGGGAGTAATGTCTCAAACAGTCTACGCTTTGATCGTTCCCTGCTTGACCAGTAGTAGTTTCCGATGCACATCTGGAGGCGTTCTGTAATGTGTGGACTTTCAAAGTGTTGATAAAACACAGAAATTGCCTCGGGATTGAATACAACAGTCACCATGCGCACTTTCCTCCATGGGAGTAATGTCTCAAACTGTCTACGCTTTGATCGTTCCCTGGAAGACCGGTAGTAGTTTCCGATGCACATCTGGAGGCATTCTGTAATCTGTGGACTATCAGAGTGTTGATGAAACACAGATATTGCATTGGGATTGAATACAACAGTCACCATGCGCACTTTCCTCCATGGTTGTAATGTCCAAACAGTTTACGCTTTGATCGTTCCCAGGAAGACCAGTAGTAGTTTCCGATGCACATCTGGAGGCATTCTGCAATCTGTGGACTATCAGAATCTTGATGAGACACAGAAATTGCATCGGGATTGAATACAACAGACACCATATGCACTTTCCTCCATGGGTGTAATGTCTAAAACAGTTTACGCTTTGATCGTTCCCTGGAAGACCAGTAGTAGTTTCCGATGCACATCTGGAGGCATTCTGTAATCTGTGGACTATCAGAGTGTTGATGAAACACAGAAATTACATCGTGATTGAATACTACAGTCACCATGCCCACTCTCCTCCATGGGAGTAATGTCGCAAACAGTCGACGGTTTGATCGTTCCCTGGAAGACCAGTAGTAGTTTCCGATGCACATCTGGAGGCATTCTGTAATCTGTGGACCTTCAAAGTGTTGATGAAACACAGAAATTGCATCGGGATTGAATACAACAGTCATCATGCGCACTTTCCTCCATATGAGTAATGTCACAAACAGTCTACGTTTTGATCGTTCCCTGGAAGACCAGTAGTGGTTTCCGATGCACATCTGGAGGCATTCTGTAATCTTTGGACTATCAGAGTGTTGATGAAACACAGAAATAGCATCGGGATTGAATACAACAGCCACCATGCGCACTTTCCTCCATGAGAGTAATGTCTCAATCAGTTTACGCTTTGGTCGTTCCCTGGAAGACCATAGTGGTTTCCGATGCACATCTTCTGACATTCTGTATTGTGTGGACTATCAGAGAGTTGATGAAACACAGAAATAGCGTCGGGATTGAATACAACAGTCACCATGCGCACTTTCCTCCATGGGAGGAATGTCTCAACAGTTTACGCTTTGATCGTTCCCTGGAAGACCAGTAGTAGTTTCCGATGCACATCTGGAGGCATTCTGTAATCTGTGGACTATCAGAGTGTTGATGAAACACAGATATTGCATTGGGATTGAATACAACAGTCACCATGCGCACTTTCCTCCATGGTTGTAGTGTCTCAAACAGTTTACGCTTTGATCGTTCCCTGGAAGACCAGTAGTAGTCTCCGATGCACATCTGGAGGCATTCTGTAATCTGTGGACTATCAGAGTGTTGATGAAACACAGAAATTGCATCGCGATTGAATACAACAGTCACCATGCCCACTTTCTTCCACGGGAGTAATGTCGCAAACAGTCTAAACTTTGATCGTTCCCTGGAAGTCTAGTAGTAGTTTCCGATGCACATCTGGAGGCATTCTGTAATCTGTGGACTATCAGAGTGTTGATGAAACACAGAAATTGCATCGGGATTGAACACTACAGTCACCATGCCCACTCTCCTCCATGGGAGTAATGTCGCAAACAGTCGACGCTTTGATCGTTCCCTGGAAGACCAGTAGTAGTTTCCGATGCACATCTGGTGGCATTCTGTAATCTGTGGACCTTCAAAGTGTTGATGAAACACAGAAATTGCATCGGGATTGAATACAACAGTCACCTTGCGCACTTTCCTCCATATGAGTAATGTCACAAACAGTCTACGTTTTGATCGTTCCCTGGAAGACCAGTAGTAGTTTCCGATGCACATCTGGAGGCATTCTGTAATCTGTGGACTATCAGAGTGTTGATGAAACACAGAAATAGCATCGGGATTGAATACAACAGTCACCATGCCCACTTTCCTCCATGGGAGTAATGTCTCAAACAGTTTACGCTTTGATCGTTCCCTGGAAGACCAGTAGTGGTTTCCGATGCACATCTTCTGACATTCTGTATTGTGTGGACTATCAGAGTGTTGATGAAACACAGAAATAGGATCGGGATTGAATACAAATGTCGCCATGCGCACTTTCCTCCATGGGAGTAATATCTCAACAGTTTACGCTTTGATCCTTCCCTGGAAGACCAGTAGTAGTTTTCGATGCACATCTGGAGGCATTCTGTAATCTGTGGACTATCAGAGTGTTGATGAAACACAGATATTGCATTGGGATTGAATACATTAGTCACCATGCGCACTTTCCTCCATGGTTGTAATGTCTCAAACAGTTTACGCTTTGATCGTTCCCTGGAAGACCAGTAGTAGTTTCCGATGCACATCTGGAGTCATTCGGTAATCTGTGGACTATCAGAGTCTTGATGAGACACAGAAATTGCATCGGGATTGAATACAACAGTCACCATGCGCACATTCCTCCATATGTGTAATGTCTCCAACAGTTTACGCTTGATCGTTCCCTGGAAGACCAGTAGTAGTTTCCGATGCACATCTGGAGGCATTCAGTAATCTGTGGACCTTCAATGTGTTGATGAAACACAGAAATTGCATCGGGATTGAATACAACTGTCACCATGCGCACTTTCCTCCATATGAGTAATGTCACAAACAGTCTACGTTTTGATCGTTCCCTGGAAGCCCAGTAGTAGTTTCCGATGCACATCTGGAGGCATTCTGTAATCTGTGGACTATCAGAGTGTTGATGAAACACAGAAATTGCATCGGGATTGAATACAACAGTCACCATGCTCACTTTCCTCCATGGGAGTAATGTCTCAAACAGTTTACGTTTTGATCGTTCCCTGGAAGACCAGTAGTAGTTTCCGATGCACATCTTCTGACATTCTGAAATGTGTGGACTACCAGAGTGTTGATGAAAGACAGAAATTGCATCAGGATTGAATACAACAGTCACCATGCGCACTTTCCGCTATGCGAGTAATGTCTCAAAAGGTTTACGCTTTGATCGTTCCCTGGAAGACCAGTAGTAGTTTCCGATGCACATCTGTGGGCATTCTGTAATGTGTGGACTATCAGAGTGTTGTTGAAACACAGAAATTGCATCGGTGTTGAATACAACAGTCACCATGCGCACTTTCCTCCATGGGAGTAATGTCTCAAACAGTCTACGCTTTGATCGTTCATTGCAAGACCAGTAGTAGTTTCCGATGCACATCTGGAGGCATTCTGTAATCTGTGGACCTACAAAGTGTTGATGAAACACAAAAATTGCATCGGGATTGAATACAACAGTCACCATGCGCACTTTCCTCCATGGGAGTAATGTCTCAATCAGTCTACGCTTTGATCGTTCATTGCAAGACCAGTAGTAGTTTCCGATGCACATCTGGAGGCATTCTGTAATCTGTGGACCTACAAAGTGTTGATGAAACACAAAAATTGCATCGGGATTGAATACAACAGTCACCATGCGCACTTTCCTCCATGGGAGTAATGTCTCAATCAGTATACGCTTTGATCGTTTCCTGGAAGACCTGTAGTAGTTTCCGATGCACATATGGTGGCATTCTGTAATGTGTGGACAATCAGAGTGTTGATGAAACACAGATTGGGATTGAATACAACAGTCACCATGCGCACTTTCCTCCATGGGAGTAATGTCTCAAACAGTCTACGCTTTGATCGTTCCCTGCTTGACCAGTAGTAGTTTCCGATGCACATCTGGAGGCGTTCTGTAATGTGTGGACTTTCAAAGTGTTGATAAAACACAGAAATTGCCTCGGGATTGAATACAACAGTCACCATGCGCACTTTCCTCCATGGGAGTAATGTCTCAAACTGTCTACACTTTGATCGTTCCCTGGAAGACCGGTAGTAGTTTCCGATGCACATCTGGAGGCATTCTGTAATCTGTGGACTATCAGAGTGTTGATGAAACACAGATATTGCATTGGGATTGAATACAACAGTCACCATGCGCACTTTCCTCCATGGTTGTAATGTCCAAACAGTTTACGCTTTGATCGTTCCCAGGAAGACCAGTAGTAGTTTCCGATGCACATCTGGAGGCATTCTGCAATCTGTGGACTATCAGAATCTTGATGAGACACAGAAATTTCATCGGGATTGAATACAACAGACACCATTCGCACTTTCCTCCATGGGTGTAATGTCTAAAACAGTTTACGCTTTGATCGTTCCCTGGAAGACCAGTAGTAGTTTCCGATGCACATCTGGAGGCATTCTGTAATCTGTGGACTATCAGAGTGTTGATGAAACACAGAAATTACATCGTGATTGAATACTACAGTCACCATGCCCACTCTCCTCCATGGGAGTAATGTCGCAAACAGTCGACGCTTTGATCGTTCCCTGGAAGACCAGTAGTAGTTTCCGATGCACATCTGGAGGCATTCTGTAATCTGTGGACCTTCAAAGTGTTGATGAAACACAGAAATTGCATCGGGATTGAATACAACAGTCACCATGCGCACTTTCCTCCATATGAGTAATGTCACAAACAGTCTACGTTTTGATCGTTCCCTGGAAGACCAGTAGTGGTTTCCGATGCACATCTGGAGGCATTCTGTAATCTTTGGACTATCAGAGTGTTGATGAAACACAGAAATAGCATCGGGATTGAATACAACAGTCACCATGCGCACTTTCCTCCATGAGAGTAATGTCTCAATCAGTTATCGCTTTGGTCGTTCCCTGGAAGACCAGTAGTGGTTTCCGATGCACAACTTCTGACATTCTGTATTGTGTGGACTATCAGAGAGTTGATGAAACACAGAAATAGCGTCGGGATTGAATACAACAGTCACCATGCCCACTTTCTTCCACGGGAGTAATGTCGCAAACAGTCTAAACTTTGATCGTTCCCTGGAAGTCTAGTAGTAGTTTCCGATGCACATCTGGAGGCATTCTGTAATCTGTGGACTATCAGAGTGTTGATGAAACACAGAAATTGCATCGGGATTGAACACTACAGTCACCATGCCCACTCTCCTCCATGGGAGTAATGTCGCAAACAGTCGACGCTTTGATCGTTCCCTGGAAGACCAGTAGTAGTTTCCGATGCACATCTGGTGGCATTCTGTAATCTGTGGACCTTCAAAGTGTTGATGAAACACAGAAATTGCATCGGGATTGAATACAACAGTCACCTTGCGCACTTTCCTCCATATGAGTAATGTCACAAACAGTCTACGTTTTGATCGTTCCCTGGAAGACCAGTAGTAGTTTCCGATGCACATCTGGAGGCATTCTGTAATCTGTGGACTATCAGAGTGTTGATGAAACACAGAAATAGCATCGGGATTGAATACAACAGTCACCATGCCCACTTTCCTCCATGGGAGTAATGTCTCAAACAGTTTACGCTTTGATCGTTCCCTGGAAGACCAGTAGTGGTTTCCGATGCACATCTTCTGACATTCTGTATTGTGTGGACTATCAGAGTGTTGATGAAACACAGAAATAGGATCGGGATTGAATACAAATGTCGCCATGCGCACTTTCCTCCATGGGAGTAATATCTCAACAGTTTACGCTTTGATCCTTCCCTGGAAGACCAGTAGTAGTTTTCGATGCACATCTGGAGGCATTCTGTAATCTGTGGACTATCAGAGTGTTGATGAAACACAGATATTGCATTGGGATTGAATACATTAGTCACCATGCGCACTTTCCTCCATGGTTGTAATGTCTCAAACAGTTTACGCTTTGATCGTTCCCTGGAAGACCAGTAGTAGTTTCCGATGCACATCTGGAGTCATTCGGTAATCTGTGGACTATCAGAGTCTTGATGAGACACAGAAATTGCATCGGGATTGAATACAACAGTCACCATGCGCACATTCCTCCATATGTGTAATGTCTCCAACAGTTTACGCTTGATCGTTCCCTGGAAGACCAGTAGTAGTTTCCGATGCACATCTGGAGGCATTCAGTAATCTGTGGACCTTCAATGTGTTGATGAAACACAGAAATTGCATCGGGATTGAATACAACTGTCACCATGCGCACTTTCCTCCATATGAGTAATGTCACAAACAGTCTACGTTTTGATCGTTCCCTGGTAGCCCAGTAGTAGTTTCCGATGCACATCTGGAGGCATTCTGTAATCTGTGGACTATCAGAGTGTTGATGAAACACAGAAATTGCATCGGGATTGAATACAACAGTCACCATGCTCACTTTCCTCCATGGGAGTAATGTCTCAAACAGTTTACGTTTTGATCGTTCCCTGGAAGACCAGTAGTAGTTTCCGATGCACATCTTCTGACATTCTGAAATGTGTGGACTACCTGAGTGTTGATGAAAGACAGAAATTGCATCAGGATTGAATACAACAGTCACCATGCGCACTTTCCGCTATGCGAGTAATGTCTCAAAAGGTTTACGCTTTGATCGTTCCCTGGAAGACCAGTAGTAGTTTCCGATGCACATCTGTGGGCATTCTGTAATGTGTGGACTATCAGAGTGTTGTTGAAACACAGAAATTGCATCGGTGTTGAATACAACAGTCACCATGCGCACTTTCCTCCATGGGAGTAATGTCTCAAACAGTCTACGCTTTGTCGTTCATTGCAAGACCAGTAGTAGTTTCCGATGCACATCTGGAGGCATTCTGTAATCTGTGGACCTACAAAGTGTTGATGAAACACAAAAATTGCATCGGGATTGAATACAACAGTCACCATGCGCACTTTCCTCCATGGGAGTAATGTCTCAATCAGTCTACGCTTTGATCGTTCATTGCAAGACCAGTAGTAGTTTCCGATGCACATCTGGAGGCATTCTGTAATCTGTGGACCTACAAAGTGTTGATGAAATACAAAAATTGCATCGGGATTGAATACAACAGTCACCATGCGCACTTTCCTCCATGGGAGTAATGTCTCAAACAGTCTACGCTTTGTCGTTCATTGCAAGACCAGTAGTAGTTTCCGAAGCACATCTGGAGGCATTCTGTAATCTGTGGACCTACAAAGTGTTGATGAAACACAAAAATTGCATCGGGATTGAATACAACAGTCACCATGCGCACTTTCCTCCATGGGAGTAATGTCTCAATCAGTATACGCTTTGATCGTTTCCTGGAAGACCTGTAGTAGTTTCCGATGCACATATGGTGGCATTCTGTAATGTGTGGACAATCAGAGTGTTGATGAAACACAGATATTGCATTGGGATTGAATACAACAGTCACCATGCGCACTTTCCTCCATGGGAGTAATGTCTCAAACAGTCTACGCTTTGATCGTTCCCTGCTTGACCAGTAGTAGTTTCCGATGCACATCTGGAGGCGTTCTGTAATGTGTGGACTTTCAAAGTGTTGATAAAACACAGAAATTGCCTCGGGATTGAATACAACAGTCACCATGCGCACTTTCCTCCATGGGAGTAATGTCTCAAACTGTCTACACTTTGATCGTTCCCTGGAAGACCGGTAGTAGTTTCCGATGCACATCTGGAGGCATTCTGTAATCTGTGGACTATCAGAGTGTTGATGAAACACAGATATTGCATTGGGATTGAATACAACAGTCACCATGCGCACTTTCCTCCATGGTTGTAATGTCCAAACAGTTTACGCTTTGATCGTTCCCAGGAAGACCAGTAGTAGTTTCCGATGCACATCTGGAGGCATTCTGCAATCTGTGGACTATCAGAATCTTGATGAGACACAGAAATTTCATCGGGATTGAATACAACAGACACCATGCGCACTTTCCTCCATGGGTGTAATGTCTAAAACAGTTTACGCTTTGATCGTTCCCTGGAAGACCAGTAGTAGTTTCCGATGCACATCTGGAGGCATTCTGTAATCTGTGGACTATCAGAGTGTTGATGAAACACAGAAATTGCATCGGGATTGAACACTACAGTCACCATGCCCACTCTCCTCCATGGGAGTAATGTCGCAAACAGTCGACGCTTTGATCGTTCCCTGGAAGACCAGTAGTAGTTTCCGATGCACATCTGGTGGCATTCTGTAATCTGTGGACCTTCAAAGTGTTGATGAAACACAGAAATTGCATCGGGATAGAATACAACAGTCACCTTGCGCACTTTCCTCCATATGAGTAATGTCACAAACAGTCTACGTTTTGATCGTTCCCTGGAAGACCAGTAGTAGTTTCCGATGCACATCTGGAGGCATTCTGTAATCTGTGGACTATCAGAGTGTTGATGAAACACAGAAATAGCATCGGGATTGAATACAACAGTCACCATGCCCACTTTCCTCCATGGGAGTAATGTCTCAAACAGTTTACGCTTTGATCGTTCCCTGGAAGACCAGTAGTGGTTTCCGATGCACATCTTCTGACATTCTGTATTGTGTGGACTATCAGAGTGTTGATGAAACACAGAAATAGGATCGGGATTGAATACAAATGTCGCCATGCGCACTTTCCTCCATGGGAGTAATATCTCAACAGTTTACGCTTTGATCCTTCCCTGGAAGACCAGTAGTAGTTTTCGATGCACATCTGGAGGCATTCTGTAATCTGTGGACTATCAGAGTGTTGATGAAACACAGATATTGCATTGGGATTGAATACAATAGTCACCATGCGCACTTTCCTCCATGGTTGTAATGTCTCAAACAGTTTACGCTTTGATCGTTCCCTGGAAGACCAGTAGTAGTTTCCGATGCACATCTGGAGTCATTCGGTAATCTGTGGACTATCAGAGTCTTGATGAGACACAGAAATTGCATCGGGATTGAATACAACAGTCACCATGCGCACATTCCTCCATATGTGTAATGTCTCCAACAGTTTACGCTTGATCGTTCCCTCGAAGACCAGTAGTAGTTTCCGATGCACATCTGGAGGCATTCAGTAATCTGTGGACCTTCAATGTGTTGATGAAACACAGAAATTGCATCGGGATTGAATACAACTGTCACCATGCGCACTTTCCTCCATATGAGTAATGTCACAAACAGTCTACGTTTTGATCGTTCCCTGGAAGCCCAGTAGTAGTTCCGATGCACATCTGGAGGCATTCTGTAATCTGTGGACTATCAGAGTGTTGATGAAACACAGAAATTGCATCGGGATTGAATACAACAGTCACCATGCTCACTTTCCTCCATGGGAGTAATGTCTCAAACAGTTTACGCTTTGATCGTTCCCTGGAAGACCAGTAGTAGTTTCCGATGCACATCTTCTGACATTCTGAAATGTGTGGACTACCAGAGTGTTGATGAAAGACAGAAATTGCATCAGGATTGAATACAACAGTCACCATGCGCACTTTCCGCTATGCGAGTAATGTCTCAAAAGGTTTACGCTTTGATCGTTCCCTGGAAGACCAGTAGTAGTTTCCGATGCACATCTGTGGGCATTCTGTAATGTGTGGACTATCAGAGTGTTGATGAAACACAGAAATTGCATCGGTGTTGAATACAACAGTCACCATGCGCACTTTCCTCCATGGGAGTAATGTCTCAAACAGTCTACGCTTTGATCGTTCATTGCAAGACCAGTAGTAGTTTCCGATGCACATCTGGAGGCATTCTGTAATCTGTGGACCTACAAAGTGTTGATGAAACACAAAAATTGCATCGGGATTGAATACAACAGTCACCATGCGCACTTTCCTCCATGGGAGTAATGTCTCAATCAGTCTACGCTTTGATAGTTCATTGCAAGACCAGTAGTAGTTTCCGATGCACATCTGGAGGCATTCTGTAATCTGTGGACCTACAAAGTGTTGATGAAACACAAAAATTGCATCGGGATTGAATACAACAGTCACCATGCGCACTTTCCTCCATGGGAGTAATGTCTCAAACAGTCTACGCTTTGATCGTTCCCTGCTTCATCAGTAGTAGTTTCCGATGCACATCTGGAGCCGCTCTGTAATGTGTGGACTTTCAAAGTGTTGATGAAACACAGAAATTGCCTCGGGATTGAATACAACAGTCACCATGCGCACTTTCCGCCATGGGAGTAATGTCTCAAACTGTCTACGCTTTGATCGTTCCCTGGAAGACCAGTAGTAGTTTCCGATGCACATCTGGAGGCATTCTGTAATCTGTGGACTATCAGAGTGTTGATGAAACACAGAAATTGCATTGGGATTGAATACAACAGTCACCATGCGCACTTTCCTCCATTGGTGTAATGTCTCAAACTGTTTACGCTTTGATCGTTCCCTGGAAGACCAGTAGTAGTTTCCGATGCACATCTGGAGGCATTCTGTAATCTGTGGACTATCGGAGTCTTGATGAGACACAGAAATTGCATCGGGATTGAATACAACAGTCACCATGCGCACTTTCCTCCATGGGTGTAATGTCTCAAACAGTTTACGCTTTGATCGTTCCCTGGAAGACCAGTAGTAGTTTCCGATGCACATCTGGAGGCATTCTGTAATCTGTGGACTATCAGAGTGTTGATGAAACACAGAAATTGCATCGGGATTGAATACTACAGTCACCATGCCCACTCGCCTCCATGGGAGTAATGTCGCAAACAGTCGACGCTTTGATCGTTCCCTGGAAGACCAGTATTAGTTTCCGATGCACATCAGGAGGCATTCTGTAATCTGTGGACTATCAGAGTGTTGATGAAACACAGAAATAGCATCGGGATTGAATACAACAGTCACCATGCGCACTTTCCTCCATGGGTGTAATGTCTCAAACAGTTTACGCTTTGATCGTTCCCTGGAAGACCAGTAGTGGTTTCCGATGCACATCTTCTGACATTCTGTATTGTGTGGACTATCAGAGTGTTGATGCAACACAGAAATAGCATCGGGATTGAATACAACAGTCACCATGCTCACTTTCCTCCATAGGAGTAATGTCTCAACAGTTTACGCTTTGATCCTTCCCTGGAAGACCAGTAGTAGTTTCCGATGCACATCTGGAGGCATTCTGTAATCTGTGGTCTATCAGAGTGTTGATGAAACACAGATATTGCATTGGGATTGAATACAACAGTCACCATGCGCAATTTCCTCCATGGTTGTAATGTCTCAAACACTTTACGCTTTGATCGTTCCCTGGAAGACCAGTAGTAGTTTCCGATGCACATCTGGAGGCATTCTTAAATGTGTGGACTATCAGAGTGTTGATGAAACACAGAAATATCATCAGGATTGAATACAACAGTGACCATGCACACTTTCCTCCATAGGAGTAATGTCTCAAACAGTCTACGCTTTGATCGTTCCCTGGAAGACCAGAAGTAGTTTCCGATGCACTTCTGGAGGCATTCTGTAATCTGTGGATCTTCAAAGTGTTGATGAAACACAGAAAGTGCATCGGGATTGTATAAAACAGGCACCATGCAGGCTTTTCTCCATGGGAGTAATGTCTCAAACAGTTTACGCTTTGATCGTTCCCTTGAAGACCAGTAGTAGTTTCCGATGCACATCTGGAGGCATTCTGTGATCTGCGGACTATCAGAGTGTTGATGAAACACAGAAATTGCATCGGGATTGAATACAACAGTCAACTTGCGCAATTTTCTCCATGAGAGTAATCTCTCAAACAGTCTACGCTTTATAGTTCCCTGGAAGTTAATGTAATAGTTTCCGATGCACATCTGGAGGCATTCTGTAATCTGTGGACTATCAGAGTGTTGATGAAACACAGAAACTGCATCGAAATTGAATACAACAGTCACCATGAGCACTTTCATCCATAGGAGTAATGTCTCAAACAGTCTACGCTTTGATCGTTCCCTGAAAGACCAGAAGTAGTTTCCGATGCACATCTGGAGGCATTCAGTAATCTGTGGACCTTCAATGTGTTGATGAAACACAGAAATTGCATCGGGATTGAATACAACATTCACCATGCGCACTTTCCTCCATATTAGTAATGTCACAAACAGTCTACGATTTGATCGTTCCCTGGAAGCTCAGTAGTAGTTTCCGATGCACATCTGGAGGCATTCTGTAATCTGTGGACTATCAGAGTCTTGATGACACACAGAAATTGCATCGGGATTGAATACAACAGTCACCATGCGCACTTTCCTCCATGGGTGTAATGTCTCAAACAGTTTACGCTTTGATCGTTCCCTGGAAGACCAGTAGTGGTTTCCGATGCACATCTTCTGACATTCTGTATTGTGTGGACTATCAGAGTGTTGATGCAACACAGAAATAGCATCGGGATTGAATACAACAGTCACCATGCTCACTTTCCTCCATAGGAGTAATGTCTCAACAGTTTACGCTTTGATCCTTCCCTGGAAGACCAGTAGTAGTTTCCGATGCACATCTGGAGGCATTCTGTAATCTGCGGTCTATCAGAGTGTTGATGAAACACAGATATTGCATTGGGATTGAATACAACAGTCACCATGCGCAATTTCCTCCATGGTTGTAATGTCTCAAACACTTTACGCTTTGATCGTTCCCTGGAAGACCAGTAGTAGTTTCCGATGCACATCTGGAGGCATTCTTAAATGTGTGGACTATCAGAGTGTTGATGAAACACAGAAATATCATCAGGATTGAATACAACAGTGACCATGCACACTTTCCTCCATAGGAGTAATGTCTCAAACAGTCTACGCTTTGATCGTTCCCTGGAAGACCAGAAGTAGTTTCCGATGCACTTCTGGAGGCATTCTGTAATCTGTGGATCTTCAAAGTGTTGATGAAACACAGAAAGTGCATCGGGATTGTATAAAACAGGCACCATGCAGGCTTTTCTCCATGGGAGTAATGTCTCAAACAGTTTACGCTTTGATCGTTCCCTTGAAGACCAGTAGTAGTTTCCGATGCACATCTGGAGGCATTCTGTGATCTGTGGACTATCAGAGTGTTGATGAAACACAGAAATTGCATCGGGATTGAATACAACAGTCAACTTGCGCAATTTTCTCCATGAGAGTAATCTCTCAAACAGTCTACGCTTTATAGTTCCCTGGAAGTTAATGTAATAGTTTCCGATGCACATCTGGAGGCATTCTGTAATCTGTGGACTATCAGAGTGTTGATGAAACACAGAAACTGCATCGAAATTGAATACAACAGTCACCATGAGCACTTTCATCCATAGGAGTAATGTCTCAAACAGTCTACGCTTTGATCGTTCCCTGAAAGACCAGAAGTAGTTTCCGATGCACATCTGGAGGCATTCAGTAATCTGTGGACCTTCAATGTGTTGATGAAACACAGAAATTGCATCGGGATTGAATACAACATTCACCATGCGCACTTTCCTCCATATTAGTAATGTCACAAACAGTCTACGATTTGATCGTTCCCTGGAAGCTCAGTAGTAGTTTCCGATGCACATCTGGAGGCATTCTGTAATCTGTGGACTATCAGAGTCTTGATGACACACAGAAATTGCATCGGGATTGAATACAACAGTCACCATGCGCACTTTCCTCCATGGGTGTAATGTCTCAAACAGTTTACGCTTTGATCGTTCCCTGGAAGACCAGTAGTAGTTTTCGATGCACATCTGGAGGCATTCTGTAATCTGTGGACTATCAGAGTGTTGATGAGACACAGAAATTGCATCGGGATTGAATACTACAGTCACCATGCTCACTCTCCTCCATGGTAGTAATGTCTCAAACAGTTTACGCTTTGATCGTTCCCTGGAAGACCAGTAGTAGTTTTCGATGCACATCTGGAGGCATTCTGTAATCTTTGGACTATCAGAGTGTTGATGAAACACAGAAATAGCATCGGGATTGAATACAACAGCCACCATGCGCACTTTCCTCCATGAGAGTAATGTCTCAATCAGTTTACGCTTTGGTCGTTCCCTGGAAGACCAGTAGTGGTTTCCGATGCACATCTTCTGACATTCTGTATTGTGTGGACTATCAGAGAGTTGATGAAACACAGAAATTGCATCAGGATTGAATACAACAGTCACCATGCGCACTTTCCACCATGGGAGTAATGTCTCAAACAGTTTACGCTTTGATCGTTCCCTGGAAGACCAGTAGTGGTTTCCGATGCTCATCTTCTGACAGTCTGTATTGTGAGGACTATCAGAGTGTTGATGCAACACAGAAATAGTATCGGGATTGAATACAACAGTCACCATGCTCACTTTCCTCCATGGGAGTAATGTCTCAACAGTTTACGCTTTGATCCTTCCCTGGAAGACCAGTAGTGGTTTCCGATGCACATCTGGAGGCATTCTGTAATCTGCGGACTGTCAGAGCGTTGATGAAACACAGATATTGCATTGGGATTGAATACAACAGTCACTATGCGCACTTTCCTCCATGGTTGTAATGTCTCAAACAGATTACGCTTTGATCGTTCCCAGGAAAACCAGAAGTAGTTTCCGATGCACTTCTGGAGGCATTCTGTAACCTGTGGATCTTCAAAGTGTTGATGAAACACAGAAAGTAAATCGCAATTGTATACAACAGGCACCATGCAGGCTTTTCTCCATGGGAGTAATGTCTCAAACAGTTTACGCTTTGATCGTTCCCTGGAAGACCAGTAGTAGTTTCCGATGCACATCTGGAGGCATTCTGTAATCTGTGGACTATCAGAGTGTTGATGAAACACAGAAATTGCATCGGGATTGAATACAACAGTCACCATGCGCAATTTCCTCCATGAGAGTAATCTCTCAAACTGTCTACGCTTTATCGTTCCCTGGAAGTTAATGTAATAGTTTCCGATGCACATCTGGAGGCATTCTGTAATCTGTGGACTATCAGAGTGTTGATGAAACACAGAAACTGCATCGAGATTGAATACAACAGTCACCATGGGCACTTTCCTCCATAGGAGTAATGTCTCAAACAGTCTACGCTTTGATGGTTCCCTGGAAGACCAGAAGTAGTTTCCGATGCACTTCTGGAGGCATTCTGTAATCTGTGGATCTTCAAAGTGTTGATGAAACACAGATATTATATCGGTATAGAATACAAAAGTACCCATGCGCACTTTCCTCCATGGGAGTGATGTCTCAATCTGTCTACGTTTTGATCGTTCCCTGGAAGACCAGTAGTAGTTTCCGATGCACATCTGGAGGCATTCTGTAATCTGTGGACTATATGAGTCTTGATGAAACACAGAAATTGCATCGGGATTGAATACAACAGTCACCATGCGCACTTTCCTCCATTGAGGTAATGTCTCAAACAGTTTACGCTTTGATCGTTCCCTGGAAGACCAGTAGTAGTTTCCGATGCACATCTGGAGGCATTCTGTAATCTGTGTACCTTCAAAGTGTTGATGAAACACAGAAATTACATCGGGATTGAATGCAACTGTCACCATGCGCACTAACCTCAATGTGAGTAATGTCTCAAACAGTCTACGCTTTGATCGTTCCCTGGAAGACCAGTAGTAATTTCCGATGCACATCTGGAGGCATTCTGTAATCTGTGGACTATCAGAGTGTTGATGAAACACAGAAATTGCATCGGGATTGAATACAACAGTCACCATGCGCAGTTTCCTCCATTGGTGTAATGTCTCATCAGTTTACGCTTTGATCGTTCCCTGGAAGACCAGTAGTAGTTTCCGATGCACATCTGGAGGCATTCTGTAATCTGTGGACTATCAGAGTGTTAATGAAACACAGATATTGCATTGGGATTGAATACAACAGTCACCATGCGCACTTTCCTCCATGGTTGTAATGTCTCAAACAGTCTTCGCTTTGATCGTTCCCTGGAAGACCAGAAGTAGTTTCCGATATACTTCTGGAGGCATTCTGTAATCTGTGGATCTTCAAAGTGCTGATGAAACACAGAAATTATATCGGTATAGAATACAACAGTTACCATGGGCACTTTCCTCCATGGGAGTGATGTCTCAAAGTGTCTACGTTTTGATCGTTCCCTGGAAGACCAGTAGTAGTTTCCGATTCACACCTGGAGGCATTCTGTAACCTGTCGACCTTCAAAGTGTTGATGAAACACAGAAATTGCATCGGGATTGAATTCAACAGCCACCTTGCGCAGTTTCCTCCATGTGAGTAATGTCTCAAACAGTCTACGCTCTGAGCGTTCCCTGGAAGACCAGTAGTAGTTTCCGATGCACATCTGGAGGCATTCTGTAATCTGTGGACCTTCAAAGTGTTGATGAAACATAGGAATTGCATCGCGATTGAATACAACAGTCACCATGCGCACTTTCCAACATGGGAGTAATGTCTCAAACAGTCTACGCTTTGATCGTTCCCTCGAAGACCTGTATTAGTTTCCGATGCACATCTGGAGGCATTCTGTAATCTGTGGACTATCAGAGTGTTGATGAAACACAGAAATTGCATCGGGATTGAATACAACAGTCTCCATGCCCACTTTCCTCCATGGGGGTAATGTCTCAAACAGTCTACTCTTTGTTCGTTCCCTGGAAGTCAATGTAATAGTTTCCGATGCACATTTGGAGGCATTCTGTAATATGTTAATTATCTGAGTGTTGATGAAACACAGAAACTGCATCGGGATTGAATACAACAGTCACCATGAGCACTTTCCTCCACAGGAGTAATGTCTCAAACAGTTTACGCTTTAATCGTTCCCTGGTAGACCAGTAGTGGTTTCCGATGAACATCTTCTGACACTCTGTATTGTATGGTCTATCAGAGTGTTGATGAAACACAGAAATTGCTTCGGGATTGAATACAACAGTCACCATGCGCAATTTCCTCCATGAGAGTAATCTCTCAAACAGTCTACGCTTTATCGTTCACTGGAAGTTAATGTAATAGTTTACGATGCACATCTGGAGGCATTCTGTAATCTGTGGACCTTCAAGGTGTTGATGAAAAACAGAAAATGCCTCGGGACTGGATACAACAGTCATCATTCGGATTTTCCTCCATGGGAGTAATGTATCAATCTGTCTAAGTTTTGATCGTACCCTGGAACACCAGTAGTAGTTTCTGATGCACATCTGGAGGCATTCTGTAATCTGTGGACTATCAGAGTGTTGATGAAACACAGATATTGCATTGGGATTGAATACAACAGTCACCATGCGCACTTTCCTCCATGGTTGCAATGTCCAAACAGTTTACGCTTTGATCGTTCCCAGGAAGACCAGTAGTAGTTTCCGATGCACATCTGGAGGCATTCTGTAATCTGTGGACTATCAGAGTCTTGATGAGACACAGAAATTGCATCGGGATTGAATACAACAGACACCATGCGCACTTTCCTCCATGGGTGTAATGTCTAAAACAGTTTACGCTTTGATCGTTCCCTGGGAGACCAGTAGTAGTTTCCGATGCACATCTGGAGGCATTCTGTAATCTGTGGACTATCAGAGTGTTGATGAAACACAGAAATTACATCGTGATTGAATACTACAGTCACCATGCCCACTCTCCTCCATGGGAGTAATGTCGCAAACAGTCGACGGTTTTATCGTTCCCTGGAAGACCAGTAGTAGTTTCCGATGCACATCTGGAGCCATTCTGTAATCTGTGGACTATCTGAGTGTTGATGAAACACAGAAATTGCATCGGGATTGAATACAACAGTCCCCATGCCCACTTTCCTCCATGGGAGTAATGTCTGAAACAGTCTACTCTTTGTTCGTTCCCTGGAAGTCAATGTAATAGTTTCCGATGCACATCTGGAGGCATTCTGTAATCTGTGAATTATCTGAGTGTTGATGAAACACAGAAACTGCATCGGGATTGAATACAACAGTCACCATGCGCACTTTCCTCCATGGGAGTAATATCTCAAACAGTCTACGGTTTGATCGTTCCCTGGAAGACCAGTAGTAGTTTCCGATGCACATCTGGAGGCTTTCTGTAATCTGTGGACTATCAGAGTGTTGATGAAACACAGAAATTGCATCGGGATTGAATACAACAGTCTCCATGCCCACTTTCCTCCATGGGAGTAATGTCTCAAATAGTCTACTCTTCGTTCGTTCCCTGGAAGTCAATGTAATAGTTTCCGATGCACATCTGGAGGCATTCTGTAATCTGTGGACTATCAGAGTGTTGATGATACACAGAAATTGCATCGGGATTGAATACAACAGTCACCATGCGCACTTTCCTCCATTGGTGTAATGTCTCAAACAGTTTACGCTTTGATCGTTCCCTGGAAGACCAGTAGTAGTTTCCGATGCACATCTGGAGGCATTCTGTAATCTGTGGACTATCAGAGTGTTGATGAAACACAGAAATTGCATCGGGATTGAATACAACAGTCTCCATGCCCACTTTCCTCCATGGGAGTAATGTCTCAAACAGTCTACTCTTTGTTCGTTCCCTGGAAGTCAATGTAATAGTTTCCGATGCACATCTGGAGGCATTCTGTAATATGTTAATTATCTGAGTGTTGATGAAACACAGAAACTGCATCGGGATTGAATACAACAGTCACCATGAGCACTTTCCTCCACAGGAGTAATGTCTCAAACAGTTTACGCTTTAATCGTTCCCTGGTAGACCAGTAGTGGTTTCCGATGAACATCTTCTGACACTCTGTATTGTATGGACTATCAGAGTGTTGATGAAACACAGAAATTGCTTCGGGATTGAATACAACAGTCACCATGCGCAATTTCCTCCATGAGAGTAATCTCTCAAACAGTCTACGCTTTATCGTTCACTGGAAGTTAATGTAATAGTTTACGATGCACATCTGGAGTCATTCTGTAATCTGTGGACTATCAGAGTGTTGATGAAACACAGAACTAGCATCGGGATTGAATACAACAGTCACCATGCGCACTTTCCTCCATGGGAGTAATATCTCAAACAGTCTACGGTTTGATCGTTCCCTGGAAGACCAGTAGTAGTTTCCGATGCACATCTGGAGGCATTCTGTAATCTGTGGACCTTCAAAGTGTTGATGAAAAACAGAAAATGCCTCGGGATTGGATACAACAGTCATCATTCGGATTTTCCTCCATGGGAGTAATGTATCAAACTGTCTAAGTTTTCATCATACCCTGGAACACCAGTAGTAGTTTCTGATGCACATCTGGAGGCATTCTGTAATCTGTGGACCTTCAAAGTGTTGATGAAACACAGAAAGTGCATCGGGATTGATTACAACAGTCACCATGCCCACTTTCCTCCATGGGAGTAATGTCGCAAACAGTCTACGATTTGATCGTTCCCTGGAAGACCAGTAGTAGTTTCCGATGCACATCTGGAGCCATTCTGTAATCTGTGGACTATCTGAGTGTTGATGAAACACAGAAATTGCATCGAGATTGAATACAACAGTCACCATGAGCACTTTCCTCCATAGGAGTAATGTCTCAAACAGTCTTCGCTTTGATCGTTCCCTGGAAGACCAGAAGTAGTATCCGATGCACTTCTGGAGGCATTCTGTAATCTGTGGATCTCCAAAGTGCTGATGAAACACAGAAATTATATCGGTATAGAATACAACAGTTACCATGCGCACTTTCCTCCATGGGAGTGATGTCTCAAAGTGTCTACGTTTGATCGTTCCCTGGAAGACCAGTAGTAGTTTCCGATTCACATCTGGAGGCATTCTGTAACCTGTTGACCTTCAAAGTGTTGATGAATCACAGAAATTGCATCGGGATTGAATTCAACAGCCACCTTGCGCGCTTTCCTCCATGTGAGTAATGTCTCAAACAGTCTACGCTCTTAGCGTTCCCTGGAAGACCAGTAGTAGTTTCCGATGCACATCTGGAGGCATTCTGTAATCTGTGGACCTTCAAAGTGTTGATGAAACATAGGAATTGCATCGCGATTGAATACAACAGTCACCATGCGCACTTTCCAACATGGGAGTAATGTCTCAAACAGTCTACGCTTTGATCGTTCCCTCGAAGACCTGTATTAGTTTCCGATGCACATCTGGAGGCATTTTGTAATCTATGGACTATCAGAGTGTTGATGAAACACAGAAATTGCATCGGGATTGAATACAACAGTCACCATGCGCCCTTTCCTCCATGGGAGTAATACCTCAAACAGTCTACGGTTTGATCGTTCCCTGGAAGACCAGTAGTGGTTTCCGATGCACATCAGGAGGCATTCTGTAATCTGTGTACCTTCAAAGTGTTGATGAAACACAGAAATTGCATCGTGATTGAATACAACAGTCACCATGCGCACTTTCCTCCATGGTTGTAATGTCTCAAACAGTTTACGCTTTGATCGTTCCCAGGAAGACCAGTAGTAGTTTCCGATGCACATCTGGAGGCATTCTGTAATCTGTGGACTATCAGAGTCTTGATGAGACACAGAAATTGCATCGGGATTGAATACAACAGACACCATGCGCACTTTCCTCCATGGGTGTAATGTCTAAAACAGTTTACGCTTTGAACGTTCCCTGGAAGACCAGTAGTAGTTTCCGATGCACATCTGGAGGCATTCTGTAATCTGTGGACTATCAGAGTGTTGATGAAACACAGAAATTACATCGTGATTGAATACTACTGTCACCATGCCCACTCTCCTCCATGGGAGTAATGTCGCAAACAGTCGACGGTTTGATCGTTCCCTGGAAGACCAGTAGTAGTTTCCGATGCACATCTGGAGGCATTCTGTAATCTGTGGACCTTCATAGTGTTGATGAAACACAGAAATTGCATCGGGATTGAATACAACAGTCACCATGCGCACTTTCCTCCATATGAGGTTTGTCACAAACCGTCTACGTTTTGATCGTTCCCTGGAAGACCAGTAGTGGTTTCCGATGCACATCTGGAGGCATTCTGTAATCTTTGGACTATCAGAGTGTTGATGAAACACAGAAATAGCATCGGGATTGAATACAACAGTCACCATGCGCACTTTCCTCCATGAGAGTAATGTCTCAATCAGTTTACGCTTTGGTCGTTCCCTGGAAGACCAGTAGTGGTTTCCGATGCACATCTTCTGACATTCTGTATTGTGTGGACTATCGGAGAGTTGATGAAACACAGAAATAGCGTCGGGATTGAATACAACAGTCACCATGCGCACTTTCCTCCATGGGAGGAATGTCTCAACAGTTTACGCTTTGATCGTTCCCTGGAAGACCAGTAGTAGTTTCCGATGCACATCTGGAGGCATTCTGTAATCTGTGGACTATCAGAGTGTTGATGAAACACAGATATTGCATTGGGATTGAATACAACAGTCACCATGCGCACTTTCCTCCATGGTTGTAGTGTCTCAAACAGTTTACGCTTTGATCGTTCCCTGGAAGACCAGTAGTAGTCTCCGATGCACATCTGGAGGCATTCTGTAATCTGTGGACTATCAGAGTGTTGATGAAACACAGATATTGCATTGGGATTGAATACAACAGTCACCATGCGCACTTTCCTCCATGGTTGTAGTGTCTCAAACAGTTTACGCTTTGATCGTTCCCTGGAAGACCAGTAGTAGTCTCCGATGCACATCTGGAGGCATTCTGTAATCTGTGGACTATCAGAGTGTTGATGAAACACAGAAATTGCATCGGGATTGAACACTACAGTCACCATGCCCACTCTCCTCCATGGGAGTAATGTCACAAACAGTCTACGTTTTGATCGTTCCCTGGAAGACCAGTAGTAGTTTCCGATGCACATCTGGAGGCATTCTGTAATCTGTGGACTATCAGAGAGGCGATGAAACACAGAAATAGCATCGGGATTGAATACAACAGTCACCATGCCCACTTTCCTCCATGGGAGTAATGTCTCAAACAGTGTACGCTTTGATCGTTCCCTGGAAGACCAGTAGTGGTTTCCGATGCACATCTTCTGACATTCTGTATTGTGTGGACTATCAGAGTGTTGATGAAACACAGAAATAGGATCGGGATTGAATACAAATGTCGCCATGCGCACTTTCCTCCATGGTTGTAATGTCTCAAACAGTTTTTCGCTTTGATCGTTCCCTGGAAGACCAGTAGTAGTTTCCGATGCACATCTGGAGGCATTCGGTAATCTGTGGACTATCAGAGTCTTGATGAGACACAGAAATTGCATCGGGATTGAATACAACAGTCACCATGCGCACATTCCTCCATATGTGTAATGTCTCCAACAGTTTACGCTTGATCGTTCCCTGGAAGACCAGTAGTAGTTTCCGATGCACATCTGGAGGCATTCAGTAATCTGTGGACCTTCAATGTGTTGATGAAACACAGAAATTGCATCGGGATTGAATACAACAGTCACCATGCGCACTTTCCTCCATATGAGTAATGTCACAAACAGTCTACGTTTTGATCGTTCCCTGGAAGCCCAGTAGTAGTTTCCGATGCACATCTGGAGGCATTCTGTAATCTGTGGACTATCAGAGTGTTGATGAAACACAGAAATTGCATCGGGATTGAATACAACAGTCACCATGCTCACTTTCCTCCATGGGAGTAATGTCTCAAACAGTTTACGCTTCGATCGTTCCCTGGAAGACCAGTAGTAGTTTCCGATGCACATCTTCTGACATTCTGAAATGTGTGGACTACCAGAGTGTTGATGAAACACAGAAATTGCATCAGGATTGAATACAACAGTCACCATGCGCACTTTCCGCTATGCGAGTAATGTCTCAAAAGGTTTACGCTTTGATCGTTCCCTGGAAGACCAGTAGTAGTTTCCGATGCACATCTGTGGGCATTCTGTAATGTGTGGACTATCAGAGTGTTGATGAAACACAGAAATTGCATCGGCATTGTTCACAATAAGCACCATGCGTACTTTTCTCCATGGGAGTAAGGTCTTAAACTGACTACGCTTTGATCGTTCCCTGGAAGACTAGTAGTGGTTTTCGAAGCACATCAGGATTCATTTTGTAATCTGTGGACCCTCAGGGTGTTGATGAAATACAGAAATTTAATCGGCATTGAACACATTAAGCTCCATGCGGACTTCTCTCCATTGGAGTAATGTCATAAACTGTCTACGCTCTGATCGATCACTGGAAGACTAGTAGTAGTTTTCGAAGCACATCTGGATGCATTCTGTAATCTGTGGACCTTCAGAGTGTTGATGAAACACAGAAATTGAATCGGCATTGAACACAATAAGCACCATGCGGACTTTTCTCCATGAGAGTAATGTCTCCAAATGTCTACGCTTTGATCGATAACAGGAAGACTAGTAGTAGTTTCTAAAGCACATCTGGATGCATTCTGTAATCTGTGGACCTTCAGAGTGTTGATGAAACACAGAAATTGAATCGCCATTGAATACAATAAGCACCATGCGGACTTTTCTCCATGGGAGTAATGTCTTAAACTGTCTATGTTTGATCGTTCCCTGGAAGACTAGTAGTAGTTTCCGAAACACATCTGGAGGCAATATGTAATCTGTGGAACTTCAGAGTGTTGATGAAACAAAGAAATTGCATCGGCATTGAACGCAATAAACACCACGCGGACTTTTCTCCATGGGAGTAATGTCTTAAACTGTCTATGTTTGATCGTTCCCTGGAAGACTAGTAGTAGTTTCCGAAGCACATCTGGAGGCATTATGTAATCTGTGGACCTTCAGAGTGTTGATGAAACACAGAAATTGAATCGGCATATAACCCAATAAGCACCATGCGGACTTCTCTAAATGAGAGTAATGTCTTAAACTGTGTACGCTTTGATCGTTCACTGGAAGACTAGTAGTAGTTTCCGAAGCACATCTGGAGGCATTCTGTAATCTGTGGACCTTCAGAGTGTTGATGAAACACAGAAATTGCATCGGCATTTAACCCAATAAGCACCATGCGAACTTTTCTCCATGGGAGTAATGTCTTAAACTGTCTACGATTTGATCGCTCCCTGGAAGACTAGTAGTTGTTTCCGAAGCACATCATGATGCATTCTGTAATCTGTGGACCTCCAGAGTGTTAATGAAACACTAAAATTTCATCGGCATTGAACACAATAAGCAACATGCGGACTTTTCTCCATGGGAGGAATGTCTCAATCTGTCTACGCTTTGATCGTTCCCCGAAGACTAGTAGTAGTTTCCGAAGCACATCTGGATGCATTCTGTAATCTGTGGACCTTCAGAGTGTTGATGAAACACAAAAATTGCATCAGTATTGAAGACAATAAGCACCCTGCGGACTTCTCTCCATGGTAGGAATGTCTTAAACTGTCTACGCTTTGATCGTACACTGGAAGACTAGTAATAGCTTCCGAAGCACATCTGGAGGCATTCTGTAATCTGTGGACCTTCAGAGTGTTGATGAAACACAAAAATTGCATCGGCATTGAACAGAATAAGCGCCATGCGTACTTTTCTCCATGGGAGTAATGTCTTAAACTGTCTACGCTTTGATCGTACACTGGAAGACTAGTAGTAGTTTCCGAAGCACATCTGGAGGCATCTGTAATCTGTGGACCTTCAGAGTGTTGATGAAACACAGAAATTGAATCGGCATTGAATACAATAAGTAAAATGCGGACTTTTCTCCATGAGAGTAATGTCTTAAACTGTCGACGCTTCGATCGTTCACTGGAAGACAAGTAGTAGTTTCCGAAGCACATCCGGAGGCATTCTGTAATATGTGGACCTTCAGAGTGTTGATGAAACACAGAAATTGCATCGGCATTGAACACAATAAGCACCATGCGTACTTTTCTCCATGGGAGTAATGTCTTAAACTGTCTACGATTTGATCGCTCCCTGGAAGACTAGTAGTTGTTTCCGAAGCACATCTGGATTCATTCTGTAATCTGTGGACCTTCAGAGTGTTAATGAAACACAAAAATTGCATCGGCATTGAACACAATAAGCATCATGCGGACTTTTCTCCATGGGAGGAATGTCTCAAACTGTCTACGCTTTGATCGTTCCCCGAAGACTAGTAGTAGTCTCCGAAGCACATCTGGATGCATTCTGTAATCTGTGGACCTTCAGCGTGTTGATGAAACACAAAAATTTCATCGGTAATGAAGACAATAAGCACCCTGTGGACTTTTCTCCATGGTAGGAATGTCTTAAAGTGTCTACGCTTTGATCGTACACTGGAAGACTAGTAGTAGTTTCCGAAACACATCAGGAGGCAATCTGTGAACTGTGGACCTTCAGAGTGTTGATGAAACACCGAAATTGAATCGGCATTGAATACAATAAGCACCATGCCGACTTTTCTCCATGGGAGTAATGTCTTAAACTGTCTATGTTTGATCGTTCCCTGGAAGACTAGTAGTAGTTTCCGAAGCACATCTGGAGGCATTATGTAATCTGTGGAACTTCAGAGTGTTGATGAAACACAGAAATTGAATCTGCATTGAATACAATAAGCACCATGCGAACCTTTCTCCATGGGAGTAGTGTCTTAAAGTGTCTACGCTTTGATCGTTCCCTGGAAGACTAGTAGTAGTTTCCGAAGCACATATGGAGGAATTCTGTAATCTGTGGACCTTCAGAGTGTTGATGAAGCACAGAAATTGCATCGGCATTGAACCCAATAAGCACCATGCGAACTTTTCTCCATGGGAGTAATGTCTTAAACTGTCTACGATTTGATCGCTCCCTGAAAGTCTAGTAGTTGTTTCCGAAGCATATCTGGATGCTTTCTGTATTCTGTGGACCTTCAGAGTGTTGATGAAGCACAAAAATTGCATCGGCATTGAACACAATAAGCACCATGCGGACTTTTCTCCATGGGAGTAATGTCTGAAACTGTCTATGCTTTGATCGTTCCCTGGAAGACTAGTAGTAGTTTCCAAAGCACATCTGAAGGCATTCTGTACTCTGTGGACCTTCAGAGTGTTGATGAAACACAGAGATTGCATCGGCATTGAACACAATAAGCACCATGCGTACTTTTTTAAATGGGAGTAATGTCTTAAACTGTCAACGCTTTGATCGTACACTGGAAGACTAGTAATAGTTTCCGAAGCACATCTGGAGGCATTCTGTAATCTGTGGACCTTCAGGGTGTTGATGAAACACAAAAATTGCATCGGCATTGAACAGAATAAGCGCCATGCGTACTTCTCTCCATGGGAGTAATGTCTTAAACCGTCTACGCTTTGATCGTACACTGGAAGACTAGTAGTAGTTTCCGAAGCACATCTGGAGGCATTCTGTAATCTGTGGACCTTCAGAGTGTTGATGAAACACAGAAATTGAATCGGCGTTGAATACAATAAGCAAAATGCGAACTTTTCTCCATGAGAGTAATGTCTTAAGCTGTCGACGCTTTGATCGTTCACTGGAAGACTAGTAGTAGTTTCCGAAGCACATCTGGAGGCATTCTGTAATCTGTGGACCTTCAGAGTGTTGATGAAACACAGAAATAGCATCGGCATTGAACACAATAAGCAACATGCGTACTTTTCTCCATGGGAGTAATATCTTAAACTGTCTACGATTTGTTCGCTCCGTGGAAGACTAGTAGTTGTTTCCGAAGCACATCTGGATGCATCCTGTAATCTGTGGACTTTCAGAGTGTTAATGAAACACAAAAATTGCATCGGCATTGAACACAATAAGCATCATGCGGACTTTTCTCCATGGGAGGAATGTCTCAAACTGTCTACGCTTTGATCGATCCCCGAAGACTAGTAGTAGTTTCCGAAGCACATCTGGGCGCATTCTGTAATCTGTGGACCTTCAGAGAGTTGATGAAACACTAAAATTGCATCAGTACTGAAGACAATAAGCACCCTGCAGACTTTTCTCCATGGGAGGAATGTCTTAAACTGTCTACGATTTGATCGCTCCCTGGAAGACTAGTAGTTGCTTCCGAAGCACATCTGGATGCTTTCTGTAATCTGTGGACCTTCAGAGTGTTGATGAAACACAAAAATTGCATCGGCATTGAACACAATAAGCACCATGCGGACTTTTCTCCATGGGAGTAATGTCTTAAACTGTGTATGCTTTGATCGTTCCCTGGAAGACTAGTAGTAGTTTCCGAAGCACATCTGGAGGCATTCTGTACTCTGTGGACCTTCAGAGTGTTGATGAAACACAGAGATTGCATCGGCATTGAACACAATAAGCACCATGCGGACTTTTTTAAATGGGAGTAATGTCTTAAACTGTCTACGCTTTGATCGTACACTGGAAGACTAGTAATAGTTTCCGAAGCACATCTGGAGGCATTCTGTAATCTGTGGACCTTCAGAGTGTTGATGAAACACAAAAATTGCATCGGCATTGAACACAATAAGCATCGTGCGGACTTTTCTCCATGGGAGGAATGTCTCAAACTGTCTACGCTTTGATCGTTCCCCGAAGACTAGTAGTAGTTTCCGAAGCACATCTGGATGCATTCTGTAATCGGTGGACCTTCAGAGTGTTGATGAAACACAGAAATGGAATCTGCATTGAACACAATAATCACCATGTGGACTTTTCTCCATGGGAGTAATATCTTAAACTGTCTACGCTTTGATCGTTCACTGGAAGACTAGTAGTAGTTTCCGAAGCACATCTGGAGGCATTCTGTAGTCTGTGGACCTTCAGAGTGTTGATGAAACACAGAAATTGCATCGGCATTGAACACAATAAGCACCATGCGTACTTTTCTCCATGGGAGTAATGTCTTAAACTGTCTACGATTTGATCGCTCCCTGGAAGACTAGTAGTTGTTTCCGAAGCACATCTGGATGCATTCTGTAATAAGTTTACCTTCAGAGTGTTGATGAAACACAAAAATTGCATCGGCATTGAACACAATAAGCACCATGCGGACTTTTCTCCATGGAAGTAATGTCTTAAGCTGTCTATGCGTTGATCGTTCCCTGGAAGACTAGTAGCAGTTTCCGAAGCACATCTGGAGGCATTATGTAATCTGTGGAACTTCAGAGTGTTGATGAAACACAGAAATTGAATCGACATTGAACACAATAAGCACCATGTGGACTTTTCTCCATGGGAGTAATGTCTTAAACTGTCTACGAGTTGATCGTTCCCGGAAGACTAGTAGTAGTTTCCGAAGCACATCTGAAGGCATTCTGTAATCTGTGGACCTTCAGAGGGTTGATGAAACACAAAAATTGCATCGGTATTGAACACAATAAGCACCATGCGGACTTTTCTCTATGAGAGTAATGTCTTAAACTGTCTACGCTTTGATCGTTCACTGGAAGACTAGTATTAGTTTCCGAAGCACATCTGGATGCATTCTGCATCAGTAGACCATCAGAGTGTTGATGAATCAAAGAAATTGCATCGGCATTGAACACAATATGCACCATGCGGACTTTTCTCCATGGGAGTAATGTCTTAAACGGTCTACGCTTTGATCGTTCCCTGGAAGACTAGTAGTAGTTTCCGAAGCACATCTGGATGCATTCTGTACTCTGTGGACCTTCAGAGTGTTGATGAAACACAGAAATTGCATCGGCATTGAACACAATAAGCACCATGCGTACTTTTCTCCATGGGAGTAATGTCTTAAACTGTCTACGATTTGATCGCTCCCTGGAAGACTAGTAGTTGTTTCCGAAGCACATCTGGATGCATTCTGTAATCTGTGGACCTTCAGAGTGTTGATGAAACACAAAAATTGCATCGGCATTGAACACAATAAGTACCATGTGGACTTTTCTCCATGGGAGTAATGTCTTAAACTGTCTATGCTGTGATCGTTCCCTGGAAGACTAGTAGTAGCTTCCGAAGCACATCTGGAGGCATTCTGTAATCTGTGCACATTCAGAGGGTTGATGAAACACAAAAATTGCATCGGCATTGAACAGAATAAGCACCATGCGGACTTTTCTCCATGGGAGTAATGTCTTAAACTGTCTACGCTTTGATCGTACACTGGAAGACTAGTAGTAGTTTCCGAAGCACATCTGGAGGCATTCTGTAATCTGTGGACCTTCAGAGTGTTGATGAAACACAGAAATTGCATCGGCATGAACACAATAAGCACCATGCGTACTTTTCTCCATGGGAGTAATGTTTTAAACTGTCTACGCTTTGATCGTTCACTGGAAGACTAGTAGTAGTTTCCGAAGCACATCTGGAGGCATTCTCTAATCTGTGGACCTTCAGAGTGTTGATGAAACACAGAAATTGCATCGGCATTGAATACAATGAACACCATGCGTACTTTTCCCATTGGGAGTAATGTCTTAATCAGTCGACGTTTTGATCGTTCAGTGGAAGACTAGTAGCAGTTTCCGAAGCACATGTGTATGCATTCTGTATGCTGTGGACCTTCAGAGTGTTGATGAATCACAAAAATTGCATCGGCATTGAACACAATAAGCACCTTGCGGACTTTTCTCCATGGGAGTAAGGTCTTAAACTGAGATACGCTTTGATCGTTCTCTGGAAGACTAGTAGTAGTTTCCGAAGCACATCTGGGGGCATTCTGTAATCTGTGGACCTTCAGAGGGTTGATGAAACACAAAAATTGCATCGGCATTGAACACAATAAGCACCATGCGGACTTTTCTCCATGGGAGTAATGTCTTAAACTGTCTACGTTTTGATCGTTCACTGGAAGACTAGTAGTAGTTTCCGAAGCACATCTGGAGGCATTCTCTAATCTGTGGACCTTCAGAGTGTTGATGAAACACAGAAATTGCATCGGCATTGAACACAATAAGCACCATGCGTACTTTTCTGCATGGGAGTAATGTCTTAAACAATCGACGCTTTGATCGTTCAGTATAAGACTAGTAGTAGTTTCTTAAGTACATGTGGATGCATTCTGTATGCTGTGGACCTTCAGAGTGTTGATGAATCACAAAAATTGCATCGGCATTGAACACAATAAGCACCTTGCGGACTTTTCTCCATGGGAGTAAGGTCTTAAACTGAGATACGCTTTGATCGTTCTCTGGAAGACTAGTAGTAGTTTCCGAAGCACATCTGGGGGCATTATGTAATCTGTGGAACTTCAGAGTGTTGACGAAACAAAGAAATTGCATCGGCATTGAACGCAATAAGCACCACGCGGACTTTTCTCCATGGGAGTAATGTCTTAAACTGTCTCTCTTTGATCGTTCCCTGGAAGACTAGTAGTAGTTTCCGAAGCACATCTGGAGGAATTATGTAATCTGTGGAACTTCAGAGTGTGGATGAAACACAGAAATTGCATCGATATTGAACACAATAAGCACCATGTGGACTTTTCTCCATGGGAGTAGTATCTTAAACTGTCTACATTTTGATCGTTCCCTGGAAGACTAGTAGTACATTCCAAAGCACATCTGGATGCATTCTGTAATCTGTGGACCTTCAGAGTGTTGATGAAACACAGAAATTGAATCGGCATTGAACACAAGAAGCACCATGTGGACTTTTCTCCATGAGAGTAATGTCTTAAACTGTGTACGCTTTGATCGTTCCCTCGAAAACTAGTAGTAGTTTCCGAAGCACATCTGGAGGCATTCTGTAATCTGTGGACCTTCAGAGTGTTGATGAAACACAGAAATTGCATCGGCATTGAACACAATAAGCACCATGCGTACATTTCTCCATGGGAGTAATGTCTTAAACTGTCTACGATTTGATCGCTCCCTAGAAGACTAGAAGATGTTTCCGAAGCACATCTGGATGCATTCTGTAATCTGTGGACCTTCAGAGTGTTGATGAAACACACAAATTGAATCGGCATTGAATACAATAAGCACCATGCGGACTTTTCTCCATGGGAGTAATGTCTTAAACTGTCTATGTTTGATCGTTCCCTGGAAGACTAGTAGTAGTTTCCGAAGCACATCTGGAGGCATTATGTAATCTGTGGAACTTCAGAGTGTTGATGAAACAAAGAAATTGCATCGGCATTGAACGCAATAAGCACCACGCAGACTTTTCTCCATGGGAGTAATGTCTTAAACTGTCTATGTTTGATCGTTCCCTGGAAGACTAGTAGTAGTTTCCGAAGCACATCTGGAGGCATTATGTAATCTGTGGAACTTCAGAGTGTTGATGAAACAAAGAAATTGCATCGGCATTGAACGCAATAAGCACCACGCAGACTTTTCTCCATGGGAGTAATGTCTTAAACTGTCTATGTTTGATCGTTCCCTGGAAGACTAGTAGTAGTTTCCGAAGCACATCTGGAGGCATTATGTTATCTGTGGAACTTCAGAGTGTTGACGAAACAAAGAAATTGCATCGGCATTGAACGCAATAAGCACCACGCGGACTTTTCTCCATGGGAGTAATGTCTTAAACTGTCTATGTTTGATCGTTCCCTGGAAGACTAGTAGTAGTTTCCGAATCACATCTGGAGGAATTATGTAATCTGTGGAACTTCAGAGTGTTGATGAAACACAGAAATTGCATCGACATTAAACACAATAAGCACCATGTGGACTTTTCTCCATGGGAGTAATATCTTTAACTGTCTACGCTTTGATCGTTCACTGGAAGACTAGTAGTAGTTTCCGAAGTACATCTGGAGGCATTCTGTAATCTGTGGACCTTCAGAGTGTTGATGAAACACAGAAATTGCATCGGCATTGAACACAATAAGCACCACGCGGACATTTCTCCATAAGAGTAATGTCTTATACTGTCTACGCTTTGATCGTACACTGGAAGACTAGTAGTAGTTTCCGAAGCACATCTGGAGGCATTCTCTAATCTGTGGACCTTCAGAGTGTTGATGAAACACAAAAATTGCATCGGCATTGAACACAATAAGCACCATGCGGACTTTTCTCCATGGGAGTAATGTCTTAAACGGTCTACGCTTTGATCGTTCCCTGGAAGACTAGTAGTAGTTTCCGAAGCACATCTGGATGCATTCTGTACTCTGTGGACCTTCAGAGTGTTGATGAAACACAGAAATTGCATCGGCATTGAACACAATAAGCACCATGCGTACTTTTCTCCATGGGAGAAATGTCTTAAACTGTCTTCGATTTGATCGCTCCCTGGAAGACTAGTAGTTGTTTCCGAAGCACATCTGGATGCATTCTGTAATCTGTGGACCTTCAGAGTGTTGATGAAACACAAAAATTGCATCGGCATTGAACACAATAAGCACCATGCGGACTTTTCTCCATGGGAGTAATGTCTTAAACTGTCTATGCTGTGATCGTTCCCTGGAAGACTAGTAGTAGTTTCCGAAGCACATCTGGAGGCATTCTGTAATCTGTGGACATTCAGAGGGTTGATGAAACACAAAAATTGCATCGGCATTGAACACAATAAGCACCATGCGGACTTTTCTCCATGGGAGTAATGTCTTAAACTGTCTACGCTTTGATCGTACACTGGAAGACTAGTAGTAGTTTCCGAAGCACATCTGGAGGCATTCTGTAATCTGTGGACATTCAGAGGGTTGATGAAACACAAAAATTGCATCGGCATTGAACACAATAAGCACCATGCGGACTTTTCTCCATGGGAGAAATGTCTTAAACTGTCTACGCTTTGATCGTTCACTGGAAGACAAGTAGTAGTTTCCGAAGCACATCTGGAGGCATTCTCTAATCTGTGGACCTTCAGAGTGTTGATGAAACACAGAAATTGCATCGGCATGAACAAAATAAGCACCATGCGTACTTTTCTCCATGGGAGTAATGTCTTAAACTGTCTACGCTTTGTTCGTTCACTGGAAGACTAGTAGTAGTTTCCGAAGCACATCTGGAGGCATTCTCTAATCTGTGGACCTTCAGAGTGTTGATGAAACACAGAAATTGCATCGGCATTGAATACAATAAGCACCATGCGTACTTTTCCCCATGGGAGTAATGTCTTAATCAGTCGACGCTTTGATCGTTCAGTGGAAGAATAGTAGTAGTTTCCGAAGCACATGTGGATGCATTCTGTATGCTGTGGACCTTCAGAGTGTTGATGAATCACAAAAATTGCATCGGCATTGAAAACAATAAGCACCATGCGGACTCTTCTCCATGGGAGTAATGTCTTAAACTGTCTACACTTTGATCGTTCCCTGGAAGACTACTAGTACATTCCAAAGCACATCTGGATGCATTCTGTAATCTGTGCACCTTCAGAGTGTTGATGAAACATAGAAATTGCATCGACATTGAACAAAATAAGCACCATGTGGACTTTTCTCCATGGGAGTAATATCTTAAACTGTCTACGCTTTGATCGTTCACTGGAAGACTAGTAGTAGTTTCCGAAGTACATCTGGAGGCATTCTGTAATCTGTGGACCTTCGGAGTGTTGATGAAACACAGAAATTGCATCGGCATTGAACACAATAAGCACCATGCGGACATTTCTCCATAAGAGAAATGTCTTATACTTTCTACGCTTTGATCGTACACTTGAAGACTAGTAGTAGTTTCCGAAGCACATCTGGAGGCATTCTATAACCTGTGGACCTTCAGAGTGTTGATGAAACACAGAAATTGACTCGGCATTGAACACAATAAGCACCATGTGGACTTTTCTCCATGGGAGTAATGTATTAAACTGTCTACGCTTTGATCGTTCACTGGAAGACTATTAGTAGCTTCCGAAGCATATCTGGATGCACTCTCTAATCTGTGGACCTTCAAAGTGTTGATGAAACACAAAATATGCATCGGCATTGAACACAATAAGCACCATTCGGACTTTTCTCCATGGGAGTAATGTCTTCAACTGTCTATGCTTTGATCGTACACTGGAAGACAAGTAGTAGATTCCGAAGCACATCTGGAGGCATTCTGTAATCTGTGGAGCTTCAAAATGTTGATAAAACACAAAAATTACATCGGCATTGAACACAATAAGCACCATGTGGACTTTTCTCCACGGGAGTAATGTCTTAAACTGTCTACGCTTTGATCGTACACTGGAAGACTAGTAGTAGTTTCCGAAACACATCTGGATGCATTCTGTAATCTGTGGACCTTCAGAGTGTTGATGAAACACAAAAATTGCATCGGCATTGACCACAATAAGCACCATGCGCACTTTTCATCATGTGAATAGTGTCCTAAACTGTCTACGCTTTGATCGTACACTGGAAGACTAGTAGTAGTTTCCGAAGCACATCTGGAGGCATTCTGTAATCTGTGGACCTTCAGAGTGTTGATGAAATACAGAAATTGCATCGGCATTGAACACAATAAGCACCATGCGTACTTTTCTCCATGGGAGTAATGTCTTAAACTGTCTACAATTTGATCGCTCCCTATAAGACTAGAAGATGTTTCCGAAGCACATCTGGATGCATTCTGTAATCAGTGGACCTTCAGAGTGTTGATGAAACACAAAAATTGCATCGGCATTGAACACAATAAGCACCATGCTGACTTTTCTCCATGGGAGTCATGTCTTAAACTGTCTATGCGTTGATCGTTCCCCGAAGACTAGTAGTAGTTTCCGAAGCACATCTGGAGGCATTCTGTAATCTGTGGACCTTCAGAGGGTTGATGAAATACAAAAATTGCATCGGCATTGAACACAATAAGCACCATGCGGACTTTTCTCCATGGGAGTAATGTCTTAAACTGTCTACGTTTTGATCGTTCACTGGAAGACTAGTAGTAGTTTCCGAAGCACATCTGGAGGCATTCTCTAATCTGTGGACCTTCAGAGTGTTGATGAAACACAGAAATTGCATCGGCATTGAACACAATAAGCACCATGCGTACTTTTCTGCATGGGAGTAATGTCTTAAACAATCGACGCTTTGATCGTTCAGTATAAGACTAGTAGTAGTTTCTTAAGCACATGTGGATGCATTCTGTATGCTGTGGACCTTCAGAGTGTTGATGAATCACAAAAATTGCATCGGCATTGAACACAATAAGCACCTTGCGGACTTTTCTCCATGGGAGTAAGGTCTTAAACTGAGATACGCTTTGATCGTTCTCTGGAAGACTAGTAGTAGTTTCCGAAGCACATCTGGGGGCATTCTGTAATCTGTGGACCTTCAGAGTGTTGATGAAACACAAAAATTTGCATCGGCATTGAACACAATAAGCACCATGCGGACTTTTCTCCATGGGAATAATGTCTTAAACTGTCTATGTTTGATCGTTCCCTGGAAGACTAGTAGTAGTTTCCGAAGCACATCTGGAGGCATAATGTAATCTGTGGAACTTCAGAGTGTTGATGAAACAAAGAAATTGCATCGGCATTGAACGCAATAAGCACCACGCAGACTTTTCTCCATGGGAGTAATGTCTTAAACTGTCTATGTTTGATCGTTCCCTGGAAGACTAGTAGTAGTTTCCGAAGCACATCTCGAGGCATTATGTAATCTGTGGAACTTCAGAGTGTTGATGAAACAAAGAAATTGCATCGGCATTGAACGCAATAAGCACCACGCAGACTTTTCTCCATGGGAGTAATGTCTTAAACTGTCTATGTTTGATCGTTCCCTGGAAGACTAGTAGTAGTTTCCGAAGCACATCTGGAGGCATTATGTTATCTGTGGAACTTCAGAGTGTTGATGAAACAAAGAAATTGTATCGGCATTGAACGCAATAAGCACCACGCGGACTTTTCTCCATGGGAGTAATGTCTTAAACTGTCTATGTTTGATCGTTCCCTGGAAGACTAGTAGTAGTTTCCGAAGCACATCTGGAGGAATTATGTAATCTGTGGAACTTCAGAGTGTTGATGAAACACAGAAATTGCATCGACATTAAACACAATAAGCACCATGTGGACTTTTCTCCATGGGAGTAATATCTTTAACTGTCTACGCTTTGATCGTTCACTGGAAGACAAGTAGTAGATTCCGAAGCACATCTGGAGGCATTCTGTAATCTGTGGAGCTTCAAAATGTTGATAAAACACAAAAATTGCATCGGCATTGAACACAATAAGCACCATGTGGACTTTTCTCCACGGGAGTAATGTCTTAAACTGTCGACGCTTTGATCGTTCAGTGGAAGAATAGTAGTAGTTTCCGAAGCACATGTGGATGCATTCTGTATGCTGTGGACCTTCAGAGTGTTGATGAATCACAAAAATTGCATCGGCATTGAAAACAATAAGCACCATGCGGACTCTTCTCCATGGGAGTAATGTCTTAAACTGTCTACACTTTGATCGTTCCCTGGAAGACTACTAGTACATTCCAAAGCACATCTGGATGCATTCTGTAATCTGTGCACCTTCAGAGTGTTGATGAAACATAGAAATTGCATCGACATTGAACAAAATAAGCACCATGTGGACTTTTCTCCATGGGAGTAATATCTTAAACTGTCTACGCTTTGATCGTTCACTGGAAGACTAGTAGTAGTTTCCGAAGTACATCTGGAGGCATTCTGTAATCTGTGGACCTTCGGAGTGTTGATGAAACACAGAAATTGCATCGGCATTGAACACAATAAGCACCATGCGGACATTTCTCCATAAGAGAAATGTCTTATACTTTCTACGCTTTGATCGTACACTTGAAGACTAGTAGTAGTTTCCGAAGCACATCTGGAGGCATTCTATAACCTGTGGACCTTCAGAGTGTTGATGAAACACAGAAATTGACTCGGCATTGAACACAATAAGCACCATGTGGACTTTTCTCCATGGGAGTAATGTATTAAACTGTCTACGCTTTGATCGTTCACTGGAAGACTATTAGTAGCTTCCGAAGCATATCTGGATGCACTCTCTAATCTGTGGACCTTCAAAGTGTTGATGAAACACAAAATATGCATCGGCATTGAACACAATAAGCACCATTCGGACTTTTCTCCATGGGAGTAATGTCTTCAACTGTCTATGCTTTGATCGTACACTGGAAGACAAGTAGTAGATTCCGAAGCACATCTGGAGGCATTCTGTAATCTGTGGAGCTTCAAAATGTTGATAAAACACAAAAATTACATCGGCATTGAACACAATAAGCACCATGTGGACTTTTCTCCACGGGAGTAATGTCTTAAACTGTCTACGCTTTGATCGTACACTGGAAGACTAGTAGTAGTTTCCGAAACACATCTGGATGCATTCTGTAATCTGTGGACCTTCAGAGTGTTGATGAAACACAAAAATTGCATCGGCATTGACCACAATAAGCACCATGCGCACTTTTCATCATGTGAATAGTGTCCTAAACTGTCTACGCTTTGATCGTACACTGGAAGACTAGTAGTAGTTTCCGAAGCACATCTGGAGGCATTCTGTAATCTGTGGACCTTCAGAGTGTTGATGAAATACAGAAATTGCATCGGCATTGAACACAATAAGCACCATGCGTACTTTTCTCCATGGGAGTAATGTCTTAAACTGTCTACAATTTGATCGCTCCCTATAAGACTAGAAGATGTTTCCGAAGCACATCTGGATGCATTCTGTAATCAGTGGACCTTCAGAGTGTTGATGAAACACAAAAATTGCATCGGCATTGAACACAATAAGCACCATGCTGACTTTTCTCCATGGGAGTCATGTCTTAAACTGTCTATGCGTTGATCGTTCCCCGAAGACTAGTAGTAGTTTCCGAAGCACATCTGGAGGCATTCTGTAATCTGTGGACCTTCAGAGGGTTGATGAAATACAAAAATTGCATCGGCATTGAACACAATAAGCACCATGCGGACTTTTCTCCATGGGAGTAATGTCTTAAACTGTCTACGTTTTGATCGTTCACTGGAAGACTAGTAGTAGTTTCCGAAGCACATCTGGAGGCATTCTCTAATCTGTGGACCTTCAGAGTGTTGATGAAACACAGAAATTGCATCGGCATTGAACACAATAAGCACCATGCGTACTTTTCTGCATGGGAGTAATGTCTTAAACAATCGACGCTTTGATCGTTCAGTATAAGACTAGTAGTAGTTTCTTAAGCACATGTGGATGCATTCTGTATGCTGTGGACCTTCAGAGTGTTGATGAATCACAAAAATTGCATCGGCATTGAACACAATAAGCACCTTGCGGACTTTTCTCCATGGGAGTAAGGTCTTAAACTGAGATACGCTTTGATCGTTCTCTGGAAGACTAGTAGTAGTTTCCGAAGCACATCTGGGGGCATTCTGTAATCTGTGGACCTTCAGAGTGTTGATGAAACACAAAAATTTGCATCGGCATTGAACACAATAAGCACCATGCGGACTTTTCTCCATGGGAATAATGTCTTAAACTGTCTATGTTTGATCGTTCCCTGGAAGACTAGTAGTAGTTTCCGAAGCACATCTGGAGGCATAATGTAATCTGTGGAACTTCAGAGTGTTGATGAAACAAAGAAATTGCATCGGCATTGAACGCAATAAGCACCACGCAGACTTTTCTCCATGGGAGTAATGTCTTAAACTGTCTATGTTTGATCGTTCCCTGGAAGACTAGTAGTAGTTTCCGAAGCACATCTCGAGGCATTATGTAATCTGTGGAACTTCAGAGTGTTGATGAAACAAAGAAATTGCATCGGCATTGAACGCAATAAGCACCACGCAGACTTTTCTCCATGGGAGTAATGTCTTAAACTGTCTATGTTTGATCGTTCCCTGGAAGACTAGTAGTAGTTTCCGAAGCACATCTGGAGGCATTATGTTATCTGTGGAACTTCAGAGTGTTGATGAAACAAAGAAATTGTATCGGCATTGAACGCAATAAGCACCACGCGGACTTTTCTCCATGGGAGTAATGTCTTAAACTGTCTATGTTTGATCGTTCCCTGGAAGACTAGTAGTAGTTTCCGAAGCACATCTGGAGGAATTATGTAATCTGTGGAACTTCAGAGTGTTGATGAAACACAGAAATTGCATCGACATTAAACACAATAAGCACCATGTGGACTTTTCTCCATGGGAGTAATATCTTTAACTGTCTACGCTTTGATCGTTCACTGGAAGACAAGTAGTAGATTCCGAAGCACATCTGGAGGCATTCTGTAATCTGTGGAGCTTCAAAATGTTGATAAAACACAAAAATTGCATCGGCATTGAACACAATAAGCACCATGCGGACTTTTCTCCATGGGAGGTATGTCTTAAACTGTCTACGCTTTGATCGTACACTGGAAGACTAATAGTAGTTTCCGAAGCACATCTGGATGCATTCTGTAATCTGTGGACCTTCAGAGTGTTGATGAAACACAAAAATTGCATCGGCATTTAACACAATAAGCACCATGCGGACTTTTCTACGTGGGAGTAATGTCATGAACTGTCTACGATTTGATCGTACACTGTAAGACTAGTAGTATTTCCGAAGCACTTCTGGTTTCATTCTGTAATCTGTTGACTTTCAGAGTGTTGATGAAACACAAAAATTTGCATCGGCATTGAACACAATAAGCACCATGCGGACTTTTCTCCATGGGAGTAATGTCTTAAACTGTCTATGCTTTGATCGTTCCCTGGAAGACTAGTAGTAGTTTCCGAAGCACATCTGGAGGCATTCTGTAATCTGTGGACCTTGAGAGGGTCGATGAAACACAAAAATTGCATCGGCATTGAACACAATAAGCACCATGCGGATTTTTTCTCCATGGGAGTAATGTCTTAAACTGTCTACGCTTTGATCGTACACTGGAAGACTAGTAGTAGTTTCCGAAGCATATCTGGAGGCATTCTGTAATCTGTGGACCTTCAGAGTGTTGATGAAACACAGAATTTTGCATCGTTATTGAACACAATAAGCACCATACGGACTTTTTTCCATGGGAGAAATGTCTTAAACTGTCTACGCTTTGATCGTTCACTGGAAGACCAGTAGTAGTTTCCGAAACACATCTGGAGGCATTCTCTAATCTGTGGACCTTCAGAGTGTTGATGAAACACAGAAATTGCATCGGCATTGAACACAATAAGCACCATGCCTACTTTTCTCCATGGGAGTAATGTCTTAAACAATCGACGTTTTGATCGTTCAGTGGAAGACTAGTAGTAGTTTCTTAAGCACATGTGGATGCATTCTGTATGCTGTGGACCTTCAGAGTGTTGATGAATCACAAAAATTGCATCGGCATTGAACACAATAAGCACCATGCGGGCTTTTCTCCATAGGAGTAAGGTCTTAAACTGACTACGCTTTGATCGTTCCCTGGAAGACTAGTAGTGGTTTTCGAAGCACATCAGGATTCATTCTGTAATGTGTAGATCCTCAGAGTGTTGATGAAACACAGAAATTGAATCGGCATTGAATACAATAAGCACCATGCGGACTTTTCTCCATGGGAGTAATGTCTTAAACTGTCTATGTTTGATCGTTCCCTGGAAGACTAGTAGTAGTTTCCGAAGCACATCTGGAGGCATTCTGTAACCTGTGGACCTTCAGAGTGTTGATGAAACACAGAAATTGCATCGGCATTGAACACAATAAGCACCATGCGTACTTTTTTCCATGGGAGTAATGTCTTAAACTGTCTACGATTTGATCGCTCCCTGGAAGACTAGTAGTTGTTTCCGAAGCATATCTGGATGCATTCTGTAATCTGTGGACCTTCAGAGTGTTGATGAAACACAAAAATTTGCATCGGCATTGAACACAATAAGCACCATGCGGACTTTTCTCCATATGAGTAATGTCTTAAACTGTCTATGCTTTGATCGTTCCCTGGAAGACTAGTAGTAGTTTCCGAAGCACACCTGGAGGCATTCTGTAATCTGTGGACATTCAGAGGGTTGATGAAACACAAATATTGCATCGGCATTGAACACAATAAGCACCATGCGGACTTTTCTCCATGGGAGTAATGTCTTAAACTGTCTACGCTTTGATCGTACACTGGAAGACTAGTAGTAGTTTCCGAAGCACATCTGGAGGCATTCTCTAATCTGTGGATGTCATAGTGTTGACGAAACACAGAATTTTGCATCGGCATTGAACACAATAAGCACCATGCGGACTTTACTCCATGGGAGAAATGTCTTAAACTGTCTACGCTTTGATCGTTCACTGGAAGACAAGTAGTAGTTTCCGAAGCACATCTGGAGGCATTCTCTAATCTGTGGACCTTCAGAGTGTTGATGAAACACAGAAATTGTATCGGCATTAACACAATAAGCACCATGCGTACTTTTCTCCATGGGTGTAATGTCTTAAACTGTCGACGCTTTGATCGTTCAGTGGAAGACTAGTAGTAGTTTCCGAAGCACATGTGGATGCATTCTGTATGCTGTGGACATTCAGAGTGTTGATGAATCACAAAAATTGCATCGGCATTGTAAACAATAAGCACCATGCGGACTTTTCTCCATGGGAGTAATATCTTAAACTGTCTACACTTTGATCGTTCCCTGGAAGACTAGTATTACATTCCAAAGCACATCTGGATGCATTCTGTAATCTGTGCACCTTCAGCGTGTTGATGAAACACATAAATTGCCTCGGCATTGAACACAATAAGCACCATGCGGACTTTTCCCCATGGGAGTAATGTCTTAAACTGTCTACGCTTTGATCGTTCCCTGGAAGACTAGTAGTAGTTTTCGAAGCACATCTGGAGGCATTCTGTAATCTGTGGGCCTTCAGAGTTTTGATGAAACACAGAAATTGAATCGGCATTGAACACAATAAGCACCATGCGAACTTTTCTCCATGAGAGTAATATCTCCAACTGTCTACGCTTTGATCGTTAAAAGGAAGACTAGTAGTAGTTTCTAAAGCACATCTGGATGCATTCTGTAATCTGTGGACCTTCAGAGTGCTGATGAAACACAGAAATTGCATCGGCATTGGACACAATAAGCACCATGCGGACATTTCTCCGTAAGAGTAATGTCTTATACTGTCCACGCTTTGATCGTACACTGGAAGACTTGTAGTAGTTTCCGAAGTACATCTGGAGGCATTCTGTAATCTGTGGACCTTCAGAGTGTTGATGAAACACAGAAATTGCATCGGCATTGAACACAATAAGCACCATGCGTACCTTTCTCCATGGGAGTAATGTCTTAAACTGTCTACGATTTGATCGCTCCCTGGAAGACTAGTAGTTGCTTCCGAAGCACATCTGGATGCATTCTGTAATCTGTGGACCTACTGAGAGTTGATGAAACACAAAAATTGCATCGGCATTGAACACAATAATCACCATGCGGACTTTTCTCCATGGGAGTAATGTCTTATACTGTCTACGCTTTGATCGTTCACTGGAAGACAAGTAGTAGTTTCCGAAGCACATCTGGAGGCATTCTCTAATCTGTGGACCTTCAGAGTGTTGATGAAACACAGAAATTGCATCGGCATTGAACACAATAAGCACCATGCGTACTTTTCTCCATGGGAGTAATGTCTTAAACTGTCGACGCTTTGATCGTTCAGTGGAAGACTAGTAGTAGTTTCCGAAGCACATGTGGATGCATTCTGTAATCTGTGGACCTTCAGAGTGTTGATGAAACACAGAAATTCCATCGGCATTGAATACAATTAGCACCATGCCGACTTTTTTCCATCGGAAAAATGTATTAAACTGTCTACGCTTTGATCATTCCCTGGAAGACTGGTAGTAGTTTCCGAAGCACATCTGGAGTCATTCTGTAATCTGTTTAACTTCAGAGTGTTGATGAAACACAGAAATTGCACCGGCATTGAACACAATAAGCACCATGCGGACTTCTCTCCATGGGACTAATGTCTTAATCTGTCTACGCTTTGATCGTTCCCTGGAAGACTAGTAGTAGTTTCCGAAGCACATCTGGAGTCATTCTGTAATCTGTGGACCTTCAGGGTATTGATGAAACACAGAAATTGCCTCGGCAGTGAACACAATAAGCACCATGCGGACTTTTCTCCATGGGAGTAATGTCTTAAACTGACTACGCTTTGATCGTTCCCTGGAAGACTAGTAGTAGTTTTCGAAGCACATCTGGATTCATTCTGTAATCTGTGGACCCTCACAGTGTTGATGAAACACAGAAATTGCATCGGCATTGAACACAATAAGCACCATGCGGACATTTCTCCATAAGAGTAATGTCTTATTTTGTCTACGCTTTGATCGTACACTGGAAGACTAGTAATAGTTTCAGAAGCACATCTGGAGGCATTCTGTAATCTGTGGACCTTCAGAGTGTTGATAAAACACAAAAATTGACTCGGCATTGAACACAATAAGCACTATGTGGACTTTTCTCCATGGGAGTAATGTCTTAAACTGTCTACGCATTGATCGTACACTGGGAGACTAGTAGTAGTTTCCGAAACACATGTGGAGGCATTCTGCAATCTGAGGACCTTCAAAGTGTTGATGAAACACAAAAATTGCATCGGCAAAGAACACAATAAGCACCATGCGGACTTTTCTCCATTGGAGTAATGTCTTCAACTGTCTATGCTTTGATCGTACACTGGAAGACAAGTAGTAGTTTCCGAAGCACATCTGGAGGCATTCTGTAATCTGTGGACCTTCAGAGTGTTGATAAAACACAAAAATTGACTCGGCATTGAACACAATAAGCACCATGTGGACTTTTCTCCATGGGAGTAATGTATGAAACTGTCTACGCTTTGATCGTACACTGGAAGAGTATTAGTAGTTTCCGAAGCACATCTGGATGCATTCTGTAATCTGTGGACCTTCAAAGTGTTGATGTAACACAAAATATGCATCGGCATTGAACACAATAAGCACCATGCGGACTTTTCTCCATGGGAGTAATGTGTTCAACTGTCTATGCTTTGATCGTACACTGGAAGACAAGTAGTAGTTTCCGAAGCACATCTGGAGGCATTCTGTAATCTGTGGAGCTTCAAAATGTTGATAAAACACAAAAATTACATCGGCATTGAACACAATAAGCACCATGTGGACTTTTCGCCATGGGAGTAATGTCTTAAACTGTCTACGCTTTGATCGTACACTGGAAGACTAGTAGTAGTTACCGAATTACATCTGGATGCATTCTGTAATCTGTGGACCTTCAGAGTGTTGATGAAACACAAAAATTGCATCGGCATTGAACACAATAAGCACCATGCGGACTTATCATCATGCGAATAGTGTCTTAAACTGTCTACGATTTGATCGTACACTGGAAGACTAGTGATAGTTTCCGAAGCACATCTTGAGGCATTCTGTAATCTGTGGAACTTCGTAGTGTTCATGAAACACAAAAATTGCATCGGCATTGAACACAATAAGCACCATGCGGACTTTTCTCCATGGGAGTTATGTCTTAAACTGTCTACGCTTTGATCGTACACTGGAAGACTAATAGTAGTTTCCGAAGCACATCTGGATGCATTCTGTAATCTGTGGACCTTCAGAGTGTTGATGAAACACAAAAATTGCATCGGCATTTAACACAATAAGCACCATGCGGACTTTTCTCCATGGGAGTAATGTCTTGAACTGTCTACGATTTGATCGTACACTGTAAGACTAGTAGTATTTCCGAAGCACATCTGGTTTCATTCTGTAATCTGTTGACTTTCAGAGTGTTGATGAAACACAAAAATTGCATCGGCATTGAACACAATAAGCCCCATACGGACTTTTCTCCATGGGAGTAATGTCTTAAACTGTCTACGCTTTGATCGTACACTGGAAGACTATTAGTAGCTTCCGAAGCACATCTGGATGCATTCTGTAATCTGTGGACCTTCAAAGTGTTGACGAAACACAAAAATTGCATCGGCATTGAACACAAAAAGCACCATGCGTACTTTTCTCCATGGGAGTAATGTCTTAAAATGTCTACGCCTTGATCGTACACTGGAAGACTAGTAGTAGTTTCCGAAGCATATCTGGAGGCATTCTGTAATCTGTGGACATTTAGAGAGTTGATGAAACCCAAAAATTTCATCGGCATTGAACACAATAAGCACCATGTGGACATTTCTCCATGGGAGTAATGTCATAAAGTGTCTACGCTTTGATCGTACACTGGAAGACTAGTAGTAGTTTCCGAAACACATCTGGAGGCATTCTGCAAACTGTGGACTTTCAGAGTGTTGATGAAACACAAAAATTGCATTGGCAAAGAACACAATAAGCACCATGCGGACTTTTCTCCATGGGAGTAATGTCTTAAACTGTCTACGCTTTGATCGTACACTGGAAGACTAGTAGTAGTTTCCGAAGCACATCTGGATGCATTCTGTAATCTGTGGACCTTCCGAGTGTTGATGAAACACAAAAATTGCGTCGGCAAAGAACACAATAAGCACCATGCGGACTTTTCTCCATCGGAGTAATGGCTTGAACTGTCTTCGCTTTCATCGTACACTGGAAGACTAGTAGTATTTCCGAAGCACATCTGGTGGCATTCTGTAATCTGTGGACTCTCAGAGTGTTGATGAAACACAGAAATTGCATAGGCATTGAACACAATAAGCCCCATGCGGACTTTTCTCCATGGGAGAAATGTCTTAAACTGTCTACGCTTTGATCGTCCCCTGGAAGTCTAGTAGTAGTTTACGAAGCACATCTGGATGCATTCTGTAATCTGTGGACCTTCAGAGTGTTGATGAATCACAAAAATTGCATCGGCATTGAACACAATAAGCACCACGTGGACTTTTCTCCATGGGAGTAATGTCTTAAACTGGGTACGCTTTGATCGTTCACTGGAAGACTATTAGTATTTTCCGAAGCAAATCTGGAGGCATTCAGTAATCTGTGGACCTTTAGAGTGTTGATAAAACACAAAAATTATATCGGCATTGAACACAATAAGAATCCTGCGGACTTTCCTCCATGGGAGTAATGTCTTAAACGGTCGACGCTTTGATCGTACACTGGAAGACTAGTAGTAGTTTCCGAAGCACAGCTGGAGGCATTCTGTAATCTGTGGACCTTCAGTGTGTTGATGAAACACAGAAATTGAATCGGCATTGAACACAATAAGAACCCTGCGGACTTTCCTCCATGGGAGTAATGTCTTAAACGGTCGACGCTTTGATCGTACACTGGAAGACTAGTAGTAGTTTCCGAAGCACAGCTGGAGGCATTCTGTAATCTGTGGACCTTCAGTATGTTGATGAAACACAGAAATTGAATCGGCATTGAACACAATAAGCACCATGTGGACTTTTCTCCATGGGAGTAATGTCTTAAACTGTCTGCGCTTTGATCGTCCCCTGGAAGACTAGTAGTAGTTTCCGAAGCACATCTTGAGGCATTCTGTAATCTGTGGACCTTCGGAGTGTTGGTGAAACACAAAAATTGGGTCGGCATTGAACACAATAAGTACCATGCGGACTTTTCTAAAGGGGAGTAATGTCTTAAACTGTCTACGCCTTGATCGTACACTGGAAGAGTAGCAGTAGTTTCCGAAGCACATCTGGAAGCATTCTCTAATCTGTGGATTCAGAGTGTTGATAAAACACAAAAATTATATCGGCATTGAACACAATAAGAACCCTGCGGACTTTCCTCCATGGGAGTAATGTCTCAAACGGTCGACGCTTTGATCGTACACTGGAAGACTAGTAGTAGTTTCCGAAGCACAGCTGGAGGCATTCTGTAATCTGTGGACCTTCAGTGTGTTGATGAAACACAGAAATTGAATCGGCATTGAACACAATAAGCACCATGTGAACTTTTCTCCATGGGAGTAATTTCTTAAACTGTCTCCGCTTTGATCGTACACTGGAAGACTAGTAGTAGTTTCCGAAGCACATCTTGAGGCATTCTGTAATCTGTGGACATTATGAGTGTTGATGAAACACAAAAATTGGGTCGGCATTGAACACAATAAGCACCATCCGGACTTTCCTCCATGGGAGTAATGTCTTGAACTGTCTACGCTTTGATCGTACAGTGGAAGACTAGTAGTAGATTCCGAAGCACATCTGGAGGCATTCTGTAATCTGTGGACCTTCACAGTGTTGATGAAACACAGAAATTGAATCGGAATTGAACACAATAAGCACCATCCGGACTTTTCTCCATGGGAGTAATGTCTTGAACTGTCTACGCTTTGATCGTACACTGGAAGACTAGTAGTAGTTTCCGAAGTTAATCTGGAGGCATTCTGTAATCTGTGGACCTTCAGAGTGTTGATGAAACACAAAAATTGCATCGGCATTGAACACAATAAGCACCATGTGGACTTTTCTCCATGGGAGTAATGTCTTAAACTGGGTACGCTTTGATCGTACACTGGAAGACTAGTAGTAGTTTCCGAAAAACACATCTGGATGCATTCTGTAATCTGTGGACCTTCAGAGTGTTGATGAAACTCAAAAATTGCATCGGCATTGACACAATAAGCACCATGCTGACTAATCTTCATGCGAATAGTGTCTTAAACTGTCTACGCTTTTATCGCACACTGGAAGACTAGTAGTGGTTTCCGAAGCACATCTTGACGCATTCTGTAATTCTTGGACCTACGTAGTGTTGATGAAACACAAAAATTGCATCGGCAAAGAACACAATAAGCACCATGCGGACTTTTCTCCATGGGAGTAATGTCTTGAACTGTCTACGCTTTGATCGTACACTGGAAGACTAGTAGTATTTCCGAAGCACATCTGGTGGCATTCTGTAATCTGTAGACCTTCAGAGTGTTGATGAAACACAGAAATTGCATAGGCATTGAACACAATAAGCCCCGTGCGGACTTTTCTCAATGGGAGTAATGTCTTAAACTGTCTACGCTTTGATCGTCCCCTGGAAGTCTAGTAGTAGTTTCCGAAGCACATCTGGATGCATTCTGTAATCTGTGGACCTTCAGACTGTTGATGAAACACAAAAATTGCATCGGCATTGAACACAATAAGCACCATGTGGACTTTTCTCCATGGGAGTAATGTCTTAAACTGGGTACGCTTTGATCGTTCACTGGAAGACAAGTAGTAGTTTCCGAAGCACATCTGGAGGCATTCTCTAATCTGTGGACCTTCAGAGTGTTGATGAAACACAAAAATTGCATCGGCATTGAACACATCAGCACCATGCGGACTTTTCTCTATGGGAGTTATGTCTTAAACTGTCTACGATTTGATCGTCCCCTGGAAGTCTAGTAGTAGTTTCCGAAGCACATCTGGATGCATTCTGTAATCTGTGGACCTTCAGAGTGTTGATGAAACACAGAAATTTAATCGGCATTGAACACAATAAGCACCATGCGGACTTTTCTCCATGGGGGTAATGTCTTGAACTGTCTACGCTTTGATCGTACACTGGAAGACTAGTAGTATTTCCGATACACATCTGGTGGCATTCTGTAGTCTGTGGACCTTCAGAGTGTTGATGAAACACAGAAATTGCGTCGGCATTGGACACAATAAGCCCCATGCGGACTTTTCTCCATGGGAGTAATGTCTTAAACTGTCTACGCTTTGATCATCAGCTGGAAGTCTAGTAGTAGTTTCCGAAGCACATCTAAATGCATTCTGTAATCTGTGGACCTTCAGAGTGTTGATGAAACACAGAAATTGCATAGGCATTGAACACAATAAGCTCCATGCGGAATTTTCTCCATGAGACAAATGTCTCAAACTGTCTATGTTTTGATCGTTCCCTGGAAGACTAGTAGTATTTTCCGAAGCACATCTGGAGGCATTCTGTAATCTGTGGACCTTCAGAGTGTTAATGAAACACAAAAATTGCATCGGCATTGAACACAATAAGCACCATGTGGACTTTTCTCCATCGGAGTAATGTCTTAAACTGTATACGCTTTGATCGTACACTGGAAGACTAGTAGTAGTTTCGGAAGCACATCTGGTGAAATTCTGTAATCTGTGGACCTTCAGAGTGTTAATGAAACACAAAAATTGCATCGGCATTGAACACAATGAGCACCATGTGGACTTCTCTCCATGGGAGTAATTTCTTAAATTGTCTACGCTTTGATCATACACTGGAAGACTAGTAGTACTTTCCGAAGCACATCTGGATACATTCTGTAATCTGTGGACCTTCAGAGTGTTGATGAAACACAGAAATTGAATCGGAATTGAACACAATAAGCACCATCCGGACTTTTCTCCATGGGAGTAATGTCTTGAACTGTCTACGCTTTGATCGTACAGTGGAAGACTAGTAGTAGTTTCCGAAGCACATCTGGAGGCATTCTGTAATCTGTGGACCTTCACAGTGTTGATGAAACCCAAAAATTTCATCGGCATTGAACACAATAAGCCCCATGTGGACTTTTCTCCAAGGGAGTAATGTCTTAAACTGTCTACGCTTTGATCGTACACTGGTAGACTAGTAGTATTTCCGAAGCACATCTGGTGGGATTCTGTAATCTGTGGACCTTCAGAGTGTTGATGAAACACAGAAATTGCATAGGCATTGAACATAATAGGCCCCATGCGGACTTTTCTCCATGGGAGTAATGTCTTAAACTGTCTACGCTTTGATCGTCCCCTGGAAGTCTAGTAGTAGTTTCCGAAGCACATCTGGATGCATTCTGTAATCTGCGGACCTTCAGAGTGTTGATGAAACACAGAAATTGCGTCGGCATTGGACACAATAAGCCCCATGCGGACTTTTCTCCATGGGAGTAATGTCTTAAACTGTCTACGCTTTGATCGTCAGCTGGAAGTCTAGTAGTAGTTTCCGAAGCACATCTAAATGCATTCTGTAATCTGTGGACCTTCAGAGTGTTGATGAAACACAGAAATTGCATAGGCATTGAACACAATAAGCTCCATGCGGACTTTTCTCCATGAGACAAATGTCCCAAAATGTCTATGTTTTGATCGTTCCCTGGAAGACTAGTAGTATTTTCCGAATTACATCTGGAGGCATTCTGTAATCTGTTTACCCTAAGAGTGTTGATGAAACACAAAAATTATATCGGCATTGAACACAATAAGACCCTGCGGACTTTCCTCCATGGGAGTAATGCCTTAAACTGTCGACGCTTTGATCGTACACTGGAAGACTAGTAGTAGTTTCCGAAGCCCATCTTGAGGCATTCTGCAATCTGTGGACTTTCAGAGTTTTGATGAAACACAAAAATTGCATCGTCATTGAACACACTAAGCACCATGCTGACTTTCCTCCATGGGAGTTATGTCTTAAACTGTCTACGCTTTGATCGTACACTGGAAGACTAGTAGTAGTTTCCGAAGCACATCTGGATACATTCTGTAATCTGTGGACCTTCAGAGTGTTGATGAAACACAAAAATTGCATCGGCATTGAACACAATAAGCTCCATGCGGACTTTTCTCCATGAGACAAATGTCCCAAACTGTCTATGTTTTGATCGTTCCCTGGAAGACTAGTAGTATTTTCCGAAGCACATCTGGAGGCATTCTGTAATCTGTTTACCCTAAGAGTGTTGATGAAACACAAAAATTATATCGGCATTGAACACAATAAGACCCTGCGGACTTTCCTCCATGGGAGTAATGCCTTAAACTGTCGACGCTTTGATCGTACACTGGAAGACTAGTAGTAGTTTCCGAAGCCCATCTTGAGGCATTCTGCAATCTGTGGACTTTCAGAGTTTTGATGAAACACAAAAATTGCATCGTCATTGAACACAATAAGCACCATGCTGACTTTTCTCCATGGGAGTTATGTCTTAAACTGTCTACGCTTTGATCGTACACTGGAAGACTAGTAGTAGTTTCCGAAGCACATCTGGATACATTCTGTAATCTGTGGACCTTCAGAGTGTTGATGAAACACAAAAATTGCATCGGCATTGAACACAATGAGCACCATGTGGACTTCTCTCCATGGGAGTAATTTCTTAAACTGTCTACGCTTTGATCGTACACTGGAAGGCTAGTAGTAGTTTTCGAAGCACATCTGGATACATTCTGTAATCTGTGGACCTTCAGAGTGTTGATGAAACACAGAAATTGAATCGGAATTGAACACAATAAGCACCATCCGGACTTTTCTCCATGGGAGTAATGTCTTGAACTGTCTACGCTTTGATCGTACAGTGGAAGACTAGTAGTAGTTTCCGAAGCACATCTGGAGGCATTCTGTAATCTGTGGAGCTTCAAAATGTTGATAAAACACAAAAATTACATCGGCATTGAACACAATAAGCACCATGTGGACTTTTCGCCATGGGAGTAATGTCTTAAACTGTCTACGCTTTGATCGTACACCGGAAGACTAGTAGTAGTTTCCGAAACACATCTGGATGCATTCTGTAATCTGTGGAATTCAGAGTGTTGATGAAACACAAAAATTGCATCGGCATTGAACACAATAAGCACCATGCGGACTTTTCATCATGCGAATAGTGTCTTAAACTGTCTACGCTTTGATCGTACACTGGAAGACTAGTGATAGTTTCCGAAGCACATCTTGAGGCATTCTGTAATCTGTGGAACTTCGTAGTGTTGATGAAACACAAAAATTGCATCGTCATTGAACACAATAAGCACCATGCGGACTTTTCTCCATGGGAGTAATGTCTTAAACTGTCTACGTTTTGATCGTCCCCTGGAAGTCTAGTAGTAGTTTCCGAAGAACATCTGGATGCATTCTGTAATCTGTGGACCTTTAGAGTGTTGATGAAACACAAAAATTATATCGGCATAGAACACAATCAGCACCATGCGGACTTTCCTCCATGGGAGTAATGTCTTAAACTGTCGACGCTTTGATCGTACACTGGAAGACTAGTAATAGTTTCCGAAGCACAGCTGGAGGCATTCTGCAATCTGTGGACCTTCAGTGTGTTGATGAAACACAGAAATTGAATCGGCATTGAACACAATAAGCACCATGTGGACTTTTCTCCATGGGAGTAATGTCTTAAACTGTCTACGCTTTGATCGTACACTGGAAGACTAGTAGTAGTTTCCGAAACACATCTGGAGGCATTCTGCAATCTGTGGACTTTCAGAGTGTTGATGAAACACAAAAATTGCATCGGCAAACAACACAATAAGCACCATGCGGACTTTTCTCCATGGGAGTAATGTCTTAAACTGTCTACGCTTTGATCGTACACTGGAAGACTATTAGTAGCTTCCGAAGCACATCTGGATGCATTCTGTAATCTGTGGACCTTCAAAGCGTTGACGAAACACAAAAATTGCATCGGCATTGAACACAATAAGCACCATGCGTACTTTTCTCCATGGGAGTAATGTCTTAAAATGTCTACGCCTTGATCGTACACTGGAAGACTAGTAGTAGTTTCCGAAGCATATCTGGAGGCATTCTGTAATCTGTGGACATTTAGAGAGTTGATGAAACCCAAAAATTTCATCGGCATTGAACACAATAAGCACCATGTGGACATTTCTCCATGGGAGTAATGTCATAAAGTGTCTACGCTTTGATCGTACACTGGAAGACTAGTAGTAGTTTCCGAAACACATCTGGAGGCATTCTGCAAACTGTGGACTTTCAGAGTGTTGATGAAACACAAAAATTGCATTGGCAAAGAACACAATAAGCACCATGCGGACTTTTCTCCATGGGAGTAATGTCTTAAACTGTCTACGCTTTGATCGTACACTGGAAGACTAGTAGTAGTTTCCGAAGCACATCTGGATGCATTCTGTAATCTGTGGACCTTCCGAGTGTTGATGAAACACAAAAATTGCATCAGCAAAGAACACAATAAGCACCATGCGGACTTTTCTCCATCGGAGTAATGGCTTGAACTGTCTACGCTTTCATTGTACACTGGAAGACTAGTAGTATTTCCGAAGCACATCTGGTGGCATTCTGTAATCTGTGGACTCTCAGAGTGTTGATGAAACACAGAAATTGCATAGGCATTGAACACAATAAGCCCCATGCGGACTTTTCTCCATGGGAGAAATGTCTTAAACTGTCTACGCTTTGATCGTCCCCTGGAAGTCTAGTAGTAGTTTACGAAGCACATCTGGATGCATTCTGTAATCTGTGGACCTTCAGAGTGTTGTTGAATCACAAAAATTGCATCGGCATTGAACACAATAAGCACCACGTGGACTTTTCTCCATGGGAGTAATGTCTTAAACTGGGTACGCTTTGATCGTTCACTGGAAGACTATTAGTATTTTCCGAAGCAAATCTGGAGGCATTCAGTAATCTGTGGACCTTTAGAGTGTTGATAAAACACAAAAATTATATCGGCATTGAACACAATAAGAATCCTGCGGACTTTCCTCCATGGGAGTAATGTCTTAAACGGTCGACGCTTTGATCGTACACTGGAAGACTAGTAGTAGTTTCCGAAGCACAGCTGGAGGCATTCTGTAATCTGTGGACCTTCAGTGTGTTGATGAAACACAGAAATTGAATCGGCATTGAACACAATAAGAACCCTGCGGACTTTCCTCCATGGGAGTAATGTCTTAAACGGTCGACGCTTTGATCGTACACTGGAAGACTAGTAGTAGTTTCCGAAGCACAGCTGGAGGCATTCTGTAATCTGTGGACCTTCAGTGTGTTGATGAAACACAGAAATTGCATCGGCATTGAACACAATAAGCACCATGTGGACTTATCTCCATGGGAGGAATGTCTTAAACTGTCTACGCTTTGATCGTCCCCTGGAAGTCTAGTAGTAGTTTACGAAGCACATCTGGATGCATTCTGTAATCCGTGGACCTTCAGAGTGTTGATGAATCACAAAAATTGCATCGGCATTGAACACAATAAGCACCATGTGGACTTTTCTCCATGGGAGTAATGTCTTAAACTGGGTACGCTTTGATCGTTCACTGGAAGACTATTAGTATTTTCCGAAGCAAATCTGGAGGCATTCAGTAATCTGTGGACCTTTAGAGTGTTGATAAAACACAAAAATTATATCGGCATTGAACACAATAAGAACCCTGCGGACTTTCCTCCATGGGAGTAATGTCTTAAACGGTCGACGCTTTGATCGTACACTGGAAGACTAGTAGTAGTTTCCGAAGCACAGCTGGAGGCATTCTGTAATCTGTGGACCTTCAGTGTGTTGATGAAACACAGAAATTGAATCGGCATTGAACACAATAAGAACCCTGCGGACTTTCCTCCATGGGACTAATGTCTTAAACGGTCGACGCTTTGATCGTACACTGGAAGGCTAGTAGTAGTTTCCGAAGCACAGCTGGAGGCATTCTGTAATCTGTGGACCTTCAGTATGTTGATGAAACACAGAAATTGAATCGGCATTGAACACAATAAGCACCATGTGGACTTTTCTCCATGGGAGTAATGTCTTAAACTGTCTGCGCCTTGATCGTACACTGGAAGAGTAGCAGTAGTTTCCGAAGCACATCTGGAAGCATTCTCTAATCTGTGGACCTTCAGAGTGTTGATAAAACACAAAAATTATATCGGCATTGAACACAATAAGAACCCTGCGGACTTTCCTCCATGGGAGTAATGTCTCAAACGGTCGACGCTTTGATCGTACACTGGAAGACTAGTAGTAGTTTCCGAAGCACAGCTGGAGGCATTCTGTAATCTGTGGACCTTCAGTGTGTTGATGAAACACAGAAATTGAATCGGCATTGAACACAATAAGCACCATGTGAACTTTTCTCCATAAGAGTAATTTCTTAAACTGTCTCCGCTTTGATCGTACACTGGAAGACTAGTAGTAGTTTCCGAAGCACATCTTGAGGCATTCTGTAATCTGTGGACCTTCGGAGTGTTGATGAAACACAAAAATTGGGTCGGCATTGAACACAATAAGCACCATCCGGACTTTCCTCCATGGGAGTAATGTCTTGAACTGTCTACGCTTTGATCGTACAGTGGAAGACTAGTAGTAGATTCCGAAGCACATCTGGAGGCATTCTGTAATCTGTGGACCTTCACAGTGTTGATGAAACACAGAAATTGAATCGGAATTGAACACAATAAGCACCATCCGGACTTTTCTCCATGGGAGTAATGTCTTGAACTGTCTACGCTTTGATCGTACAGTGGAAGACTAGTAGTAGATTCCGAAGCACATCTGGAGGCATTCTGTAATCTGTGGACCTTCACAGTGTTGATGAAACACAGAAATTGAATCGGAATTGAACACAATAAGCACCATCCGGACTTTTCTCCATGGGAGTAATGTCTTGAACTGTCTACGCTTTGATCGTACACTGGAAGACTAGTAGTAGTTTCCGAAGTTAATCTGGAGGCATTCTGTAATCTGTGGACCTTCAGAGTGTTGATGAAACACAAAAATTGCATCGGCATTGAACACAATAAGCACCATGTGGACTTTTCTCCATGGGAGTAATGTCTTAAACTGGGTACGCTTTGATAATACACTGGAAGACTAGTAGTAGTTTCCGAAAAACACATCTGGATGCATTCTGTAATCTGTGGACCTTCAGAGTGTTGATGAAACTCAAAAATTGCATCGGCATTGACACAATAAGCACCATGCTGACTAATCTTCATGCGAATAGTGTCTTAAACTGTCTATTCTTTTATCGCACACTGGAAGACTAGTAGTGGTTTCCGAAGCACATCTTGACGCCTTCTGTAATTCTTGGACCTACGTAGTGTTGATGAAACACAAAAATTGCATCGGCAAAGAACACAATAAGCACCATGCGGACTTTTCTCCATGGGAGTAATGTCTTGAACTGTCTACGCTTTGATCGTACACTGGAAGACTAGTAGTATTTCCGAAGCACATCTGGTGGCATTCTGTAATCTGTAGACCTTCAGAGTGTTGATGAAACACAGAAATTGCATAGGCATTGAACACAATAAGCCCCGTGCGGACTTTTCTCCATGGGAGTAATGTCTTAAACTGTGTACGTTTTGATCGTCCCCTGGAAGTCTAGTAGTAGTTTCCGAAGCACATCTGGATGCATTCTGTAATCTGTGGACCTTCAGACTGTTGATGAAACACAAAAATTGCATCGGCATTGAACACAATAAGCACCATGTGGACTTTTCTCCATGGGAGTAATGTCTTAAACTGGGTACGCTTTGATCGTTCACTGGAAGACAAGTAGTAGTTTCCGAAGCACATCTGGAGGCATTCTCTAATCTGTGGACCTTCAGAGTGTTGATGAAACACAAAAATTGCATCGGCATTGAACACAATCAGCACCATGCGGACTTTTCTGTATGGGAGTTATGTCTTAAACTGTCTACGATCTGATTGTCCCCTGGAAGTCTAGTAGTAGTTTCCGAAGCACATCTGGATGCATTCTGTAATCTGTGGACCTTAAGAGTGTTGATGAAACACAGAAATTTAATCGGCATTGAACACAATAAGCACCATGCGGACTTTTCTCCATGGGAGTAATGTCTTGAACTGTCTACGCTTTGATCGTACACTGGAAGACTAGTAGTATTTCCGATACACATCTGGTGGCATTCTGTAGTCTGTGGACCTTCAGAGTGTTGATGAAACACAGAAATTGCGTCGGCATTGGACACAATAAGCCCCATGCGGACTTTTCTCCATGGGAGTAATGTCTTAAACTCTCTACGCTTTGATCGTCAGCTGGAAGTCTAGTAGTACTTTCCGAAGCACATCTAAATGCATTCTGTAATCTGTGGACCTTCAGAGTGTTGATGAAACACAGAAATTGCATAGGCATTGAACACAATAAGCTCCATGCGGAATTTTCTCCATGAGACAAATGTCTCAAACTGTCTATGTTTTGATCGTTCCCTGGAAGACTAGTAGTATTTTCCGAAGCACATCTGGAGGCATTCTGTAATCTGTTTAACTTAAGAGTGTTGATGAAACACAACAATTATATCGGCATTGAACACAATAAGAACCCTGCGGACTTTCCTCCATGGGAGTAATGCCTTAAACTGTCGACGCTTTGATCGCACACTGGAAGACTAGTAGTAGTTTCTGAAGCCCATCTGGAGGCATTCTGCAATCTGTGGACTTTCAGAGTGTTGATGAAACACAAAAATTGCATCGGCATTGAACACAATAAGCACCATGTGGACTTTTCTCCATGGGAGTAATGTCTTAAACTGTCTACGCTTTGATCGTACACTGGAAGACTAGTAGTAGTTTCGGAAGCACATCTGGTGGCATTCTGTAATCTGTGGACCTTCAGAGTGTTAATGAAACACAAAAATTGCATCGGCATTGAACACAATGAGCACCATGTGGACTTCTCTCCATGGGAGTAATTTCTTAAATTGTCTACGCTTTGATCGTACACTGGAAGACTAGTAGTACTTTCCGAAGCACATCTGGATACATTCTGTAATCTGTGGACCTTCAGAGTGTTGATGAAACACAGAAATTGAATCGGAATTGAACACAATAAGCACCATCCGGACTTTTCTCCATGGGAGTAATGTCTTGAACTGTCTACGCTTTGATCGTACAGTGGAAGACTAGTAGTAGTTTCCGAAGCACATCTGGAGGCATTCTGTAATCTGTGGACCTTCACAGTGTTGATGAAACCCAAAAATTTCATCGGCATTGAACACAATAAGCCCCATGTGGACTTTTCTCCAAGGGAGTAATGTCTTAAACTGTCTACGCTTTGATCGTACACTGGTAGACTAGTAGTATTTCCGAAGCACATCTGGTGGGATTCTGTAATCTGTGGACCTTCAGAGTGTTGATGAAACACAGAAATTGCATAGGCATTGAACATAATAAGCCCCATGCGGACTTTTCTCCATGGGAGTAATGTCTTAAACTGTCTACGCTTTGATCGTCCCCTGGAAGTCTAGTAGTAGTTTCCGAAGCACATCTAAATGCATTCTGTAATCTGTGGACCTTCAGAGTGTTGATGAAACACAGAAATTGCATAGGCAACGAACAAAATAAGCTCCATGCGGACTTTTCTCCATGAGACAAATGTCCCAAACTGTCTATGTTTTGATCGTTCCCTGGAAGACTAGTAGTATTTTCCGAAGCACATCTGGAGGCATTCTGTAATCTGTTTACCCTAAGAGTGTTGATGAAACACAAAAATTATATCGGCATTGAACACAATAAGACCCTGCGGACTTTCCTCCATGGGAGTAATGCCTTAAACTGTCGACGCTTTGATCGTACACTGGAAGACTAGTAGTAGTTTCCGAAGCCCATCTTGAGGCATTCTGCAATATGTGGACTTTCAGAGTTTTGATGAAACACAAAAATTGCATCGTCATTGAACACAATAAGCACCATGCTGACTTTTCTCCATCGGAGTTATGTCTTAAACTGTCTACGTTTTGATCGTACACTGGAAGACTAGTAGTAGTTTCCGAAGCACATCTGGATACATTCTGTAATCTGTGGACCTTCAGAGTGTTGATGAAACACAAAAATTGCATCGGCATTGAACACAATGAGCACCATGTGGACTTCTCTCCATGGGAGTAATTTCTTAAACTGTCTACGCTTTGATCGTACACTGGAAGGCTAGTAGTAGTTTCCGAAGCACATCTGGATACATTCTGTAATCTGTGGACCTTCAGAGTGTTGATGAAACACAGAAATTGAATCGGAATTGAACACAATAAGCACCATCCGGACTTTTCTCCATGGGAGTAATGTCTTGAACTGTCTACGCTTTGATCGTACAGTGGAAGACTAGTAGTAGTTTCCGAAGCACATCTGGAGGCATTCTGTAATCTGTGGACCTTCACAGTGTTGATGAAACCCAAAAATTTCATCGTCATTGAACACAATAAGCCCCATGTGGACTTTTCTCCAAGGGAGTAATGTCTTAAACTGTCTACGCTTTGATCGTACACTGGAAGACTAGTAGTAGTTTCCGAAGCACATCTGGAGGCATTCTGTAATCTGTGGACATTCAGAGTGTTTATGAAACACAAAAATTGCATCGGCATTGACACAATAAGCACCATTTGGATTTTTCTCCCTGGGAGTAATGTCTTAAATTGTCTACGCTTTGATCGTGCACTGGAAGACTAGTAGTAGTTTCCGAAACACATCTGGATGCATTCTGTAATCAGTGGACCTTCAGAGTGTTGATGAAACACAAAAATTGCATCGGCATTGAACACAATAAGCACCATGCGGACTTTTCATCATGCGAATAGTGTCTTAAACTGTCTACGCTTTGATCGTACACTGGAAGACTAGTAGTAGTTTCCGAAGCACATCTTGAGGCATTCTGTAATCTGTGGAACTTCGTAGTGTTGATGAAACACAAAAATTGCATCGGCATTGAACACAATAAGCACCATGCTGACTTTTCTCCATGGGAGTTATGTCTTAAACTGTCTACGCTTTGATCGTACAGTGGAAGACTAATAGTAGTTTCCGAAGCACATCTGGATGCATTCTGTAATCTGTGGACCTTCAGAGTGTTGATGAAACACAAAAATTGCATCGGCATTTAACACAATAAGCACCATGCGGACTTTTCTCCATGGGTGTAATGTCTTAAACTGTCTACGCTTTGATCGTACACTGTAAGACTAGTAGTATTTCCGAAGCACATCTGGTTTCATTCTGTAATCTGTGGACTTTCAGAGTGTTGATGAAACACAAAAATTGCATCGGCATTGAACACAATAAGCACCATGTGGACTTTTCTCCATGGGAGTAATGTCTTAAACTGTCTACGCTTTGATCGACCCCTGGAAGTCTAGTAGTAGTTTCCGAAGCACATCTGGATGCATTCTGTAATCTGTGGACCTTCAGAGTGTTGATGAAACACGGAAATTGAATCGGCATTGAACACAATAAGCACCATGCGGACTTTTCTCCATGGGAGTAATGTCTTGAACTGTCTACGCTTTGATCGTACACTGGAAGACTAGTTGTATTTCCGAAGCACATCTGGTGGCATTATTTAGTCTGTGGACCTTCAGAGTGTTGATGAAACACAGAAATTGCATCGGCATTGAACACGATAAGCACCATGCGGACTTTCCTCCATGGGAGTAATGTCTTAAACTGTCGACGCTTTGATCATACACTGGAAGACTAGTAGTAGTTTCCGAAGCACATCTGGAGGCATTCTGTAATCTGTGGACCTTCACAGTGTTGATGAAACCCAAAAATTTCATCGTCATTGAACACAATAAGCCCCATGTGGACTTTTCTCCAAGGGAGTAATGTCTTAAACTGTCTACGCTTTGATCGTACACTGGAAGACTAGTAGTAGTTTCCGAAGCACATCTGGAGGCATTCTGTAATCTGTGGACATTCAGAGTGTTTATGAAACACAAAAATTGCATCGGCATTGACACAATAAGCACCATTTGGATTTTTCTCCCTGGGAGTAATGTCTTAAATTGTCTACGCTTTGATCGTGCACTGGAAGACTAGTAGTAGTTTCCGAAACACATCTGGATGCATTCTGTAATCAGTGGACCTTCAGAGTGTTGATGAAACACAAAAATTGCATCGGCATTGAACACAATAAGCACCATGCGGACTTTTCATCATGCGAATAGTGTCTTAAACTGTCTACGCTTTGATCGTACACTGGAAGACTAGTAGTAGTTTCCGAAGCACATCTTGAGGCATTCTGTAATCTGTGGAACTTCGTAGTGTTGATGAAACACAAAAATTGCATCGGCATTGAACACAATAAGCACCATGCTGACTTTTCTCCATGGGAGTTATGTCTTAAACTGTCTACGCTTTGATCGTACAGTGGAAGACTAATAGTAGTTTCCGAAGCACATCTGGATGCATTCTGTAATCTGTGGACCTTCAGAGTGTTGATGAAACACAAAAATTGCATCGGCATTTAACACAATAAGCACCATGCGGACTTTTCTCCATGGGTGTAATGTCTTAAACTGTCTACGCTTTGATCGTACACTGTAAGACTAGTAGTATTTCCGAAGCACATCTGGTTTCATTCTGTAATCTGTGGACTTTCAGAGTGTTGATGAAACACAAAAATTGCATCGGCATTGAACACAATAAGCACCATGTGGACTTTTCTCCATGGGAGTAATGTCTTAAACTGTCTACGCTTTGATCGACCCCTGGAAGTCTAGTAGTAGTTTCCGAAGCACATCTGGATGCATTCTGTAATCTGTGGACCTTCAGAGTGTTGATGAAACACGGAAATTGAATCGGCATTGAACACAATAAGCACCATGCGGACTTTTCTCCATGGGAGTAATGTCTTGAACTGTCTACGCTTTGATCGTACACTGGAAGACTAGTTGTATTTCCGAAGCACATCTGGTGGCATTATTTAGTCTGTGGACCTTCAGAGTGTTGATGAAACACAGAAATTGCATCGGCATTGAACACGATAAGCACCATGCGGACTTTCCTCCATGGGAGTAATGTCTTAAACTGTCGACGCTTTGATCATACACTGGAAGACTAGTAGTAGTTTCCGAAGCACAGCTGGAGGCATTCTGTAATCTGTGGACCTTCAGTGTGTTGATGAAACTCAGAAATTGAATCGGCATTGAACACAATAAGCACCATGTGGACTCTTCTCCATGGGAGTAGTGTCTTAAACTGTCTACGCTTTGATCGTACAGTGGAAGACTAGTAGTAGTTTGCGAAACACATCTGGAGGCATTCTGCAGTCTGTGGACTTTCAGAGTGTTGATGAAACACAAAAATTCCATCGGCAAAGAACACAATAAGCACCATGCGGACTTTTCTCCATGGGAGTAATGTCTTAAACTGTCTACGCTTCGATCGTACACTGGAAGACTAGTAGTAGTATCCGAAGCACATCTGGCGGCATTCTGTAATCTGTGGACATTCAGAGTGTTGATGAAACCCAAAAATTGCATCGGCATTGAACACAATAAGCACCATGTGGACTTTTCTCCATGGGAGTAATGTCTTAAACTGTCTACGCTTTGATCGTACACTGGAAGACTAGTAGTAGTTTCCGAAACACATCTGGAGGCAGTCTGCAATCTGTGGACTTTCAGAGTGTTGATGAAACACAAAAATTGCATCGGCAAAGAACACAATAAGCACCATGCGGACTGTTCTCCATGGGAGTAATGTCTTAAACTGTCTATGCTTTGATCGTACACTGGAAGACAAGTAGTAGTTTCCGAAGCACATCTGGAGGCATTCTGTAATCTGTGGACCTTCAGATGTTGATGAAACACAAAAATTGCATCGGCATTGAACACAATAAGCACCATGTGGACTTTTCTCCATGGGAGTAATGTCTTAAACTGTCTACGCTTTGATCGTACACTGGAAGACTATTAGTAGCTTCCGAAGCACATCTGGATGCATTCTGTAATCTGTGGACCTTCAAAGTGTTGACGAAACACAAAAATTGCATCGGCATTGAACACAATAAACACCATGCGTACTTTTCTCCATGGGAGTAATGTCTTAAAATGTCTACGCTTTGATCGTACACTGGAAGACTAGTAGTAGTTTCCGAAGCACATCTGGAGGCATTCTGTAATCTGTGGACATTCAGAGTGTTGATGAAACCCAAAAATTTCATCGGCATTGAACACAATAAGCACCATGCGGACTTTTCATCATGCGAATAGTGTCTTAAACTGTGTACGCTTTGATCGTACACTGGAAGACTAGTAGTATTTCCGAAGCACATCTGGTGGCATTCTGTAGTCTGTGGACCTTCAGAGTGTTGATGAAACACAGAAATTGCATCGGCATTGGACACAATAAGCCCCATGCGGACGTTTCCCCATGGGAGTAATGTCTTAAACGGTCGACGGTTTGATCGTACACTGGAAGACTAGTAGTAGTTTCCGAAGCACAGCTGGAGGCATTCTGTAATCTGTGGACCTTCAGTGTGTTGATGAAATACAGAAATTGATTCGGCATTGAACACAATAAGCACCATGTGGACTATTCTCCATGGGAGTAATTTCTTAAACTGTCTCCGCTTTGATCGTACACTGGAAGACTAGTAGTAGTTTCCGAAGCTCATCTGGATGCATTCCGTAATCTGTGGACTTTCATAGTGTTGATGAAACACAAAAATTGCATCGGTATTGACCACAATAAGCACTATGCGGACTTTTCTTCATGCGAATAGTGTCTTAAACTGTCTACGCTTTGATCCTACCCTGGAAGACTAGTAGTAGTTTCCGAAGCACATCTTGAGGCATTCTGTAATCTGTGGACCTTCGTAGTGTTGATGAACCACAAAAATTGCGTCGGCATTGAACACAATAAGTACCATGCGGACTTTTCTCCATGGGAGTAATGTCTTAAACTGTCTACGCCTTGATCGTACACTGGAAGAGTAGCAGTAGTTTCCGAAGCACATCTGGAAGCATTCACTAATCTGTGGACCTTCAGAGTGTTGATGAAACACAAAATTTTGTATCGGCATTGAACACAATAAGTACCATGCGGACTTTTCTCCATTGGAGTAATGTCTTAAACTGTCTACGCTTTAGTCGTACACTGGAAGACTAGTAGTAGTTTCCGAAGCACATCTGGATGCCTTCTGTAATCTGTGGACCTTCAGAGTGTTGATGAAACACAGACATTGAATCGGAATTGAACACAATAAGCACCATCCGGATTTTTCTCCATGGGAGTAATGTCTTGAACTGTCTACGCTTTTATCGTACCCTGGAAGACTAGTAGTAGTTTCCGAAGCACATCTTGACGCATTCTGTAATTCTTGGACCTTCGTAGTGTTGATGAAACACAAAAATTGCATCGGCATTGAACACAATATGCACCATGCGGACTTTTTTCCATGGGAGTAATGTCTTAAACTGTCTACGCTTTCATCGTACACTGGAAGACTAGCAGTAGTTTCCAAAGCACATCTGGAAGCATTCTCTAATCTGTGGACCTTCAGAGTGTTGATGAAACACAAAATTTTGCATCGGCATTGGACACAATAAGCCCCATGCGGACTTTTCTCCATGGGAGTAATGTCTTAAACTGTCTACGCTTTGATCGTACACTGGAAGACTTGTAGTAGTTTCCGAAGCACATCTGGATGCCTTCTGTAATCTGTGGACCTTCAGAGTGTTGATGAAACACAGAAATTGAATCGGAATTGAACACAATAAGCACCATCCGGATTTTTCTCCATGGGAGTAATGTCTTGAACTGTCTACGCTTTTATCGTACCCTGGAAGACTAGTAGTAGTTTCCGAAGCACATCTTGACGCATTCTGTAATTCTTGGACCTTCGTAGTGTTGATGAAACACAAAAATTGCATCGGCATTGAACACAATATGCACCATGCGGACTTTTTTCCATGGGAGTAATGTCTTAAACTGTCTACGCTTTGATCGTCAGCTGGAAGTCTAGTAGTAGTTTCCGAAGCACATCTGGATGCATTCTGTAATGTGTGGACCATCAGAGTGTTGATGAAACACAAAAAATGCATCGGCATTGACACAATAAGCACCATGCGGACTTTTCTCCATGGGAGTAATGTCTTAAACTGTCTACGCTTTGATCGTTCCCTGGAAGACTAGTAGTAGTTTCCGAAGCACATCTTGAGGCATTCTGTAATCTGTGGACCTTCAGTGTGTTGACGAAACACAGAATGTGAATCGCCATTGAACACAATAAGCACCATGTGGAATTTTCTCTATGGGAGTAATGTCTTAAACTGTCTACGATTTGATCGTACACTTTAAGACTAGTAGTAGTTTCCGAAAAACACCTGGAGGCATTCTGCAATCTATGGACTTTCAGAGTGTTGATGAAACACAAAAATTGCATCGGCATTGAACACAATAAGCACCATGTGGACTTTTCTCCATGGGAGTAATGTCTTAAACTGTCTACGCTTTGATCGTCAGCTGGAAGTCTAGTAGTAGTTTCCGAAGCACATCTGGATGCATTCTGTAATGTGTGGACCATCAGAGTGTTGATGAAACTCAAAAATTGCATCGGCATTGAACACAATAAGCACCATGAGGACTTTTCATCATGCGAATAGTGTCTTAAACTGTGTACGCTTTGATCGTACACTGGAAGACTAGTAGTATTTCCGAAGCACATCTGGTGGCATTCTGTTGTCTGTGGACCTTCAGAGTGTTGATGAAACACAGAAATTGCATCGGCATTGGACACAATAAGCCCCATGCGGACTTTTCTCCATGGGAGTAATGTCTTAAACTGTCTACGCTTTGATCGTCAGCTGGAAGTCTAGTAGTAGTTTCCGAAGCACATCTGGATGCATTCTGTAATCTGTGGATCTTCATAGTGTTGATGAAACACAAAAAATGCATCGGCATTGACACAGTAAGCACCATGCGGACTTTTCTCCATGTGAGTAATGTCTTAAACGGTCGACGCTTTGATCGTACACTGGAAGACTAGTAGTAGTTTCCGAAGCACAGCTGGAGGCATTCTGTTTCTGTGGACCTTCAGTGTGTTGATGAAATACAGAAATTGAATCGGCATTGAACACAATAAGCACCATGCGGACTTTTCTCCATGGGAGTAATGTCTTAAACTGTCTACGCTTCGATCGTACACTGGAAGACTAGTAGTAGTTTCCGAAGCTCATCTGGCGGCATTCTGTAATCTGTGGACTTTCAGAGTGTTGATGAAACACAAAAATTGCATCGGCATTGAACACAATAAGCACTATGCGGACATTTCTTCATGCGAATAGTGTCTTAAACTGTCTACGCTTTGATCGTACACTGGTAGACTAGTAGTAGTTTCCGAAGCACATCTTGAGCCATTCTGTAATCTGTGGACCTTCGGAGTGTTGATGAAACACAAAAATTGCGTCGGCACTGAACACAATAAGTACCATGCGGACTTTTCTCCATGGGAGTAATGTCTTAAACTGTCTACGCCTTGATCTTACACTGGAAGAGTAGCAGTAGTTTCCGAAGCACATCTGGAAGCATTCACTAATCTGTGGACCTTCAGAGTGTTGATGAAACACAAAATTTTGTATCGGCATTGAACACAATAAGTACCATGCGGACTTTTCTCCATGGGAGTAATGTCTTAAACTGTCTACGCTATAGTCGTACACTGGAAGACTAGTAGTAGTTTCCGAAGCACACCTGGATGCCTTCTGTAATCTGTGGACCTTCAGAGTGATGATGAAACACAGAAATTGAATCGGAATTGAACACAATAAGCACCATCCGGACTTTTCTCCATGGGAGTAATGTCTTGAACTGTCTACGCTTTGATCATACAGTGGAAGACTAGTAGTAGTTTCCGAAGCACATCTGGAGGCATTCTGTAATCTGTGGACCTTCACAGTGTTGATGAAATACAAAAATTGCATCGGCATTGAACACAATAAGCCCCATGCGGACTTTTCTCCATGGGAGTAATGTCTTAAACTGTCTACGCTTTGATCGTACACTGGAAGACTAGTAGTAGTTTCCGAAGTTAATCTGGAGGCGTTCTGTAATCTGTGGACCTTCAGAGTGTTGATGAAACACAAAAATTGCAGCGGCATTGAACACAATAAGCACCATGTGGACTTTTCTCCATGGGAGTAATGTCTTAAACTGGGTACGCTTTGATCGTACACTGGAAGACTAGTAGTAGTTTCCGAAAAACACATCTGGATGCATTCTGTAATCTGTGGACCTTCAGAGTGTTGATGAAACTCAAAAATTGCATCGGCATTGACACAATAAGCACCATGCTGATTTTTCTTCACTCGAATAGTGTCTTAAACTGTCTACGCTTTTATCGTACACTGGAAGACTAGTAGTAGTTTCCGAAGCACATCTTGACGCATTCTGTAATTCTTGGACCTTCGTAGTGTTGATGAAACACAAAAATTGAATCGGCATTGAACACAATAAGCACCATGCGGACTTTTTTCCATGGGAGTAATGTCTTAAACAGGGTACGCTTTGATCGTACACTGGAAGACTAGCAGTAGTTTCCGAAGCACATCTGGAAGCATTCTCTAATCTGTGGACCTTCAGAGTGTTGATGAAACACAAAATTTTGCATCGGCATTGGACACAATAAGCCCCATGCGGTCTTTTATCCATGGGAGTAATGTCTTAAACTGTCTACCCTTTGATCGTCAGCTGGAAGTGTAGTAGTAGTTTCCGAAGCACATCTGGATGCATTCTGTAATCTGTATACCTTCAGAGTGTTGATGAAACACAAAAAATGCATCGGCATTGACACAATAAGCACCATGCGGACTTTTCTCCATGGGAGTAATGTCTTAAACTGTCTACGCTTTGATCGTACACTGGAAGACTAGTAGTAGTTTCCGAAGCACATCTGGAGGCATTCTGTATTCTGTGGACATTCAGAGTGTTGATGAAACCCAAAAATTTCATCGGCATTGAACACAATAAGCACCATGTGGACTTTTCTCCATGGGAGTAATGTCTTAAACTGTCTACGCTTTGATCGTACACTGGAAGACTAGTAGTAGTTTCCGAAACACATCTGGAGGCATTCTGCAAACTGTGGACTTTCAGAGTGTTGATGAAACACAAAAATTGCATTGGCAAAGAACACAATAAGCACCATGCAACTTTTCTCCATGGGAGTAATGTCTTAAACTGTCTACGCTTTGATCGTACACTGGAAGACTATTAGTAGTTTCTGAAGCACATCTGGATGCATTCTGTAATCTGTGGACCTTCAGAGTGTTGATGAAACACAAATATTGCATCGGCATTGAACCCAATAAGCACCATGCGGACTTTTCTCCATGGGAGTAATGTCTTAAACTGTCTACGCTTTGATCGTTCCCTGGAAGACTAGTAGTAGTTTCCGAAGCACATCTTGAGGCAGTCTGTATTCTGTGGACCTTCAGTGTGTTGATGAAACACAAAAATTGCATCGGCATAGAACACAATAAGCTCCAATTCGGACTCTTCTCCATGGGAGTAATGTCTTAAACTGGTTACGCTTTGATCGTACACTGGAAGACTAGTCGTAGTTTCCGAAGCACATCTGGATGCATTCTGTAATCTGTGGACCTTTAGAGTGTTGATGAAACACAAAAATTGCATCGGCAAAGAACACAATAAGCACCATGCGGACTTTTCTCCATGGGAGTAATGTCTTGAACTGTCTACGCTTTGATCGTACACTGGAAGACTAGTAGTATTTCCGAAGCACATCTGGTGGCATTCTGTAATCTGTGGACCTTCAGAGTGTTGATGAAACACAGAAATAGCATAGGCATTGAACACAATAAGCCCCATGCGGACTTTTCTCCATGGGAGTAATGTCTTAAACTGTCTACGCTTTGATCGTCAGCTGGAAGTCTAGTAGTAGTTTCCGAAGCACATCTAAATGCATTCTGTAATCTGTGGACCTTCAGAGTGTTGGTGAAACACAGAAATTGCATAGGCATTGAACACAATAAGCTCCATGCGGACTTTTCTCCATGAGGCAAATGTCTCAAATTGTCTATGTTTTGATCGGTCCCTGGAAGACTAGTAGTATTTTCCGAAGCACATCTGGAGGCATTCTGTAATCTGTGGACCTTTAGAGTGTTGATGAAATACAAAAATTATGTCGGCATTGAACACAATAAGAACCCTGCGGACTTTCCTCCAAGGGAGTAATGCCTTAAACTGTCCACGCTTTGATCGTACACTGGAAGACTAGTAGTAGTTTCCGAAGCACAGCTGGAGGCATTCTGTAATCTGTGGACCTTCAGTGTGTTTATGAAACACAAAAAATGCATCGGCATTGACACAATAAGCACCATGCGGACTTTTCTCCATGTGAATAATGTCTTAAACGGTCGACGCTTTGATCGTACACTGCAAGACTAGTAGTAGTTTCCGAAGCACAGCTGGAGGCATTCTGTAATCTGTGGACCTTCAGTGTGTTGATGAAATACAGAAATTGAATCGGCATTGAACACAATAAGCCCCATGCGGACTTTTCTCCATGGGAGTAATGTCTTAGACTGTCTACGCTTTGATCGTACACTGGAAGACTAGTAGTAGTTTCCGAAGTTAATCTGGAGGCATTCTGTAATCAGTGGACCTTCAGAGTGTTGATGAAACACAAAAATTCCATCGGCATTGAACACAATAAGCACCATGTGGACTTTTCTCCATGGGAGTAATGTCTTAAACTGGGTACGCTTTGATCGTACACTGGAAGACTAGTAGTAGTTTCCGAAAAAAAATCAGGATGCATTCTGTAATCTGTGGACCTTCAGAGTGTTGATGAAACTCAAAAACTGCATCGGCATTGACACAATAAGCACCATGCTGACTTTTCTTCATGCGAATAGTGTCTTAAACTGTCTACGCTTTTATCGTACACTGGAAGACTAGTAGTAGTTTCCGAAGCACATCTTGACGCATTCTGTAGTTCTTGGACCTTCGTAGTGTTGATGAAACACAAAAATTGCATCGGCATTGAACACAATAAGCACCATGCGGACTTTTTTCCATGGGAGTAATGTCTTAAACTGTCTACGCTTTGATCGTACACTGGAAGACTAGCAGTAGTTTCCGAAGCACATCTGGAAGCATTCTCTAATCTGTGGACCTTCAGAGTGTTGATGAAATACAAAATTTTGTAACGGCATTGGACACAATAAGCCCCATGCGCACTTTTCTCCATGGGAGTAATGTCTCAAACTGTCTATGTTTTGATCGTTCCCTGGAAGACTAGTAGTATTTTCCGAAGCACATCTGGAGGCATTCTGTAATCTGTGGACCTTTAGAGTGTTGATGAAACACAAAAATTATGTCCTCATTGAACACAATAAGCACCATGCGGACTTTTCTCCATGGGAGTAATGTCTTGAACTGTCGACGGTTTGATCGTACACTAGAAGACTAGTAGTAGTTTCCGAAGCACAGCTGGAGGCATTCTGTATTCTGTGGACCTTCAGTGTGTTGACGAAACACAGAAATTGAATCGGCATTGAACACAATAAGCACCATGTGGACTTTTCTCTATGGGAGTAATGTCTTAAACTGTCTACGATTTGATCGTACACTTTAAGACTAGTAGTAGTTTCCGAAAAACATCTGGAGGCATTCTGCAATCTATGGACTTTCAGAGTGTTGATGAAACACAAAAATTGCATCGTTATTGAACACAATAAGCACCATGCGGACTTATCTCCATGGGAGTAATGTCTTAAACTGTCTACGCTTTGATCGTACTCTGGAAGACTAGTAGTAGTTTCGGAAGCACATCTGGTGGCATTCTGTAATCTGTGGACCTTCAGAGTGTTGATGAAACACTAAAATTGCATCGGCATTGAACACAATAAGCACCATGTGGACTTTTCTCCATGGGAGTAATTTCTTAAACTGTCTACGCTTTGATCGTACACTGGAAGACTAGTAGTAGTTACCGAAGCACATCTGGATGCATTTTGTAATCTGTGGACCTTCAGAGTGTTGATGAAACACAAAAATTGCATCGGCATTGAACACAAAAAGCACTATGCGGACTTTTCTTCATGCGAATAGTGTCTTAAACTGTCTACGCTTTGATCATACACTGGAACACTAGTAGTAGTTTCCGAAGCACATCTTGAGGCATTCTGTAATCTGTGGACCTTCGGAGTGTTGATGAACCACAAAAATTGAGTCGGCATTGAACACAATAAGCACCATGCGGACTTTTCTCCATGGGAGTAATGTCTTAAACTGTCTACATCTTGATCGTACACTGGAAGACTAGCAGTAGTTTCCGAAGCACGTCTGGAAGCATTCACAAATATGTGGACCTTCAGAGTGTTGATGAAACACAAAATTTTTCATCGGCATTGAACACAATAAGCACCATGCGGACTTTTCTCCATGGGAGTAATGTCTTAACCTGTCTACGCTTTGGTCGTACACTGGAAGACTAGTAGTAGTTTCCGAAGCACATCTGGATGCATTCTGTAATCTGTGGACCTTCAGAGTGTTGATGAAACACAGAAATTGAATCGGAATTGAACACAATAAGCACCATCCGGACTTTTCTCCATGGGAGTCATGTCTTGAACTGTCTACGCTTTGAACGTACAGTGGAAGACTAGTAGTAGTTTCCGAAGCACATCTGGAGGCATTCTGTAATCTGTGGACCTTCACAGTGTTGATGAAACACAAAAATTGCATCGGCATTGAACACAATAAGCCCCATTCGGACTTTTCTCCATGGGAGTAATGTCTTAAACTGTCTACGCTTTGATCGTCCCCTGGATGTCTAGTAGTAGTTTCCGAAGCACATCTGGAGGCATTCTGTAATCTGTGGACACTCAGAGTGTTGATGAAACCCAAAAATTGCTTCGGCATTGAACACAATAAGCACCATGTGGACTTTTCTCCATGGGAGTAATGTGTTAAACTGTCTACGCTTTGATCGTACACTGGAAGACTAGTAGTAGTTTCTGAAATGCATCTGGAGGCATTCTGCAATCTGTGGACTTTCAGAGTGTTGATGTAACACAACAATTGCATCGGCAAAGAACACAATAAGCACCATGCGGACTTTTCTCCATGTGAGTAATGTTTTAAACTGTCTACGTTTTGATCGTACACTGGAAGACTAGTAGTAGTTTCCGAAGAGCATCTGGATGCATTCTGTAATCTGTGGACCTTCAGAGTGTTGATGAAACACAAAAATTGCATCGGCATTGAACACAATAAGAACCATGTGGAATTTTCTCCATGGGAGTAATGTCTTAAACTGGGTACGCTTTGATCGTACACTGGAAGACTAGTAGTAGTTTCCGAGAAACACATCTGGATGCATTCTGTAATCTGTGGACCTTCAGAGTGTTGATTAAACACAAAACTTGCATCGGCATTGAACACAATAAGCTTCTTGCGAACTTTTCTCCATGATAGTAATGTCTTGAACTGTCTACGCTTTGATCGTACACTGAAAAACTAGTAGTATTTCCGAAGCACATCTGGTAGCATTCTGCAATATGTGGACCGTCAGAGTGTTGATGGAACACAGAAATTGCATCGGCATTGAACTCAATAAGCCCCATGCGGACGTTTCTCCATGGGAGTGATGTCTTAAACTGTCTACGCTTTGATCGTCCCCTGGAAGTCTAGTAGTAGTTTCCGAAGCACATCTGGATGCATTCTGTAATCTGTGGACCTTCAGAGTGTTGATGAAACAAAGAAATTGAATCGGCATTGAACACAATAAGCACCATGCGGACTTTTCTCCATGGGAGTAATGTCTTGAACCGTCTACGCTTTGATCGTACACTGGAAGACTAGTAGTATTTCCGAAGCACATTTGGTTGCATTCTGTAATCTGTGGACCTTCAGAGTGTTGATGAAACACAGAAATTGCATCGGCATTGAACACAATAATCCCCATGCGGACTTTTCTCCTTGGGAGTAATGTCTTAAACTGTCTACGCTTTGATCGTACACTGGAAGTCTAGTAGTAGTGTCCGAACCACATCTGGATGCATTCTGTAATCTGTGGACCTTCAGAGTGTTGATGAAACACAAAAAATGCATCGGCATTGAACACAATAAGCACCATGCGGACTTTTCTCCATATGAGGAAAGTCTCCAACCAACTACGCTTTGATCGTACACTGGAAGACTAGTAGTAGTTTCCGAAGCACATCTGGAGGCATTCAGTAATCTGTGGACTTTCAGAGTGTTGATGAAACACAGAAATTGCATCGGCATTGAACACGATAAGCACCATGCTTACTTTTGTCCATGGGAGTAATGTCTTAAACTGTCTACGCTAAGATCGTCACCTGGAAGTCTAGTAGTAGTTTCCGAAGCACATGTGGATGCATTCTGTAACGTGTGGACCATCAGAGTGTTGATGAAACACAAAAATTTCATCGGCATTAAACACAATAAGCACCATGCGGACTTTTCTCCATGAGAGTAATGTCTCAAACTGTCTATGCTTTGATCGTTCCCTGGAAGACTAGTAGTAGTTTCCGAAGCACATCTGGAGGCATTCTGTAATCTGTGGACCTTTGGAGTGTTGATGAAACACAAAAATTATATTGGCATTGAACACAATAAGCACCATGCCGACTTTCCTCCATGGGTGTAATGTCTTAAACTGTCGACGCTTTGATCGTACACTGGAAGACTAGCAGTAGTTTCCGTAATACAGCTGGAAGCATTCTGTAATCTGAGGACATTCAGTGTGTTGATGAAACACAGAAATTGAATCGGCATTGAACACAATAAGAACCATGTCTACTTTTCTCCATGGGAGTAATGTCTTAAACTGTCTACGCTTTGATCGTACACTGGAAGACTAGTAGTAGTTTCCGAAACACATCTGGAGGCATTCTGCAATCTGTGGACTTTCAGAGTGTTGATGAAACACTAAAATTGCATCGGCAAAGAACACAATAAGCACCATGCGGACTTTTCTCCATGGGAGTGATGTCTTAATCTGTCTACGCTTTGATGGTACACTGGAAGACTAGTAGTAGTTTCGGAAGCACATCTTGACGCATTCTCTAATCTATGGATCTTTAGAGTGTTGATGAAACACAAAAATTGCATCGGCATTGAACACAATATGCACCATGCCGACTTTTCTCCATGGGAGTAATGTCTTGAACTGTCTACGCTTTGATCGTACACTGGAAGACTAGTAGTATTTCCGAAGCACATCTGGTGGCATTCTGTAATCTGTGGACCTTCAGAGTGTTGATGAAACACAAAAAATGCATCGGCATTGAGCACAATAAGCACCATGCGGACTATTCTCCATGGGAGTAAAGTCTCCAACCGTCTACGCTTTGATCGTACACTGGAAGACTAGTAGTAGTTTCCGAGAAACACATCTGGATGCATTCTGTAATCTGTGGACCTTCAGAGTGTTGATGAAACACAAAACTTGCATCGGCATTGAACACAATAAGCTTCTTGCGAACTTTTCTCCATGATAGTAATGTCTTGAACTGTCTACGCTTTGATCGTACACTGAAAGACTAGTAGTATTTCCGAAGCACATCTGGTAGCATTCTGCAATATGTGGACCGTCAGAGTGTTGATGAAACACAGAAATTGCATCGGCATTGAACTCAATAAGCCCCATGCGGACGTTTCTCCATGGGAGTGATGTCTTAAACTGTCTACGCTTTGATCGTCCCCTGGAAGTCTAGTAGTAGTTTCCGAAGCACATCTGGATGCATTCTGTAATCTGTGGACCTTCAGAGTGTTGATGAAACAAAGAAATTGAATCGGCATTGAACACAATAAGCACCATGCGGACTTTTCTCCATGGGAGTAATGTCTTGAACCGTCTACGCTTTGATCGTACACTGGAAGACTAGTAGTATTTCCGAAGCACATCTGGTTGCATTCTGTAATCTGTGGACCTTCAGAGTGTTGATGAAACACAGAAATTGCATCGGCATTGAACACAATAATCCCCATGCGGACTTTTCTCCTTGGGAGTAATGTCTTAAACTGTCTACGCTTTGATCGTACACTGGAAGTCTAGTAGTAGTGTCCGAAGCACATCTGGATGCATTCTGTAATCTGTGGACCTTCAGAGTGTTGATGAAACACAAAAAATGCATCGGCATTGAACACAATAAGCACCATGCGGACTTTTCTCCATGGGAGGAAAGTCTCCAACCAACTACGCTTTGATCGTACACTGGGAGACTAGTAGTAGTTTCCGAAGCACATCTGGAGGCATTCAGTAATCTGTGGACTTTCAGAGTGTTGATGAAACACAGAAATTGCATCGGCATTGAACACGATAAGCACCATGCTTACTTTTCTCCATGGGAGTAATGTCTTAAACTGTCTACGCTATGATCGTCACCTGTAAGTCTAGTAGTAGTTTCCGAAGCACATGTGGATGCATTCTGTAACGTGTGCACCATCAGAGTGTTGATGAAACACAAAAATTTCATCGGCATTAAACACAATAAGCACCATGCGGACTTTTCTCCATGAGAGTAATGTCTCAAATTGTCTATGCTTTGATCGTTCCCTGGAAGACTAGTAGTAGTTTCCGAAGCACATCTGGAGTCATTCTGTATTCTGTGGACCTTTGGAGTGTTGATGAAACACAAAAATTATATCGGCATTGAACACAATAAGCACCATGCCGACTTTCCTCCATGGGAGTAATGTCATAAACTGTCGACGCTTTGATCGTACACTGGAAGACTAGCAGTAGTTTCCGAAATACAGCTGGAAGCATTCTGTAATCTGAGGACATTCAGTGTGTTGATGAAACACAGAAATTCAATCGGCATTGAACACAATAACAACCATGTCTACTTTTCTCCATGGGAGTAATGTCTTAAACTGTCTACGCTTTGATCGTACACTGGAAGACTAGTAGTAGTTTCCGAAACACATCTGGAGGCATTCTGCAATCTGTGGACTTTCAGAGTGTTGATGAAACACTAAAATTGCATCGGCAAAGAACACAATAAGCACCATGCGGACTTTTCTCCATGGGAGTAATGTCTTAATCTGTCTACGCTTTGATGGTACACTGGAAGACTAGTAGTAGTTTCGGAAGCACATCTTGACGCATTCTCTAATCTATGGATCTTTAGAGTGTTGATGAAACACAAAAATTGCATCGGCATTGAACACAATATGCACAATGCCGACTTTTCTCCATGGGAGTAATGTCTTGAACTGTCTACGCTTTGATCGTACACTGGAAAGCTAGTAGTATTTCCGAAGCACATCTGGTGGCATTCTGTAATCTGTGGACCTTCAGAGTGTTGATGAAACACAAAAAATGCATCGGCATTGAGCACAATAAGCACCATGCGGACTATTCTCCATGGGAGTAAAGTCTCCAACCGTCTACGCTTTGATCGTACACTGGAAGACTAGTAGTAGTTTCCGAAGCACATCTGGATGCATTCTGTAATCTGTGGACCTTCAGAGTGTCGATGAAACTCAAAAAAAGCATCGGCATAGAACACAATAAGCACCATGCGGACTTTTCTCCATGGGAGAAATGTCTTGAACCGTCTACGCTTTGATCGTACACTGGAAGACTAGTAGTAGTTTCCGAAGCACATCTGGAGGCATTCTGTAATCTGTGGACCTTTAGAGCGTTGATGAAACACAAAAATTACATCGGCATTGAACACAATAAGCAACATGCGGACTTTCCTCCATGGGAGTAATGTCTTAAACTGTCGACGCTTTGATCGTACACTGGAAGACTAGTAGTAGTTTCCGAAGCACAGCTGGAGGCATTCTGTAATCTGTGGACCTTCAGTGTGTTGATGAAACACAAAAATTGCATCGGCATTGAACACAATAAGCACCATGCGGACTTTTTTCCATGGGAGTAATGTCTTAAACTGTCTACGCTTTGATCGTACACTGGAAGACTAGCAGTAGTTTCCGAAGCACATCTGGAAGCATTCTCTAATCTGTGGACCTTCAGAGTGTTGATGAATTACAAAATTTTGTAACGGCATTGGACACAATAAGCCCCATGCGGACTTTTCTCCATGGGAGTAATGTCTCAAACTGTCTATGTTTTGATCGTTCCCTGGAAGACTAGTAGTATTTTCCGAAGCACATCTGGAGGCATTCTGTAATCTGTGGACCTTTAGAGTGTTGATGAAACACAAAAATTATGTCGGCATTGACACAATAAGCACCATGCTGACTTTTCTTCATGCGAATAGTGTCTTAAACTGTCTACGCTTTTATCGTACACTGGAAGACTAGTAGTAGTTTCCGAGAAACACATCTGGATGCATTCTGTAATCTGTGGACCTTCAGAGTGTTGATGAAACACAAAACTTGCATCGGCATTGAACACAATAAGCTTCTTGCGAACTTTTCTCCATGATAGTAATGTCTTGAACCGTCTACGCTTTGATCGTACACTGGAAGACTAGTAGTATTTCCGAAGCACATCTGGTTGCATTCTGTAATCTGTGGACCTTCAGAGTGTTGATGAAACACAGAAATTGCATCGGCATTGAACACAATAATCCCCATGCGGACTTTTCTCCTTGGGAGTAATGTCTTAAACTGTCTACGCTTTGATCGTACACTGGAAGTCTAGTAGTAGTGTCCGAAGCACATCTGGATGCATTCTGTAATCTGTGGACCTTCAGAGTGTTGATGAAACACAAAAAATGCATCGGCATTGAACACAATAAGCACCATGCGGACTTTTCTCCATGGGAGGAAAGTCTCCAACCAACTACGCTTTGATCGTACACTGGAAGACTAGTAGTAGTTTCCGAAGCACATCTGGAGGCATTCAGAAATCTGTGGACTTTCAGAGTGTTGATGAAACACAGAAATTGCATCGGCATTGAACACGATAAGCACCATGCTTACTTTTCTCCATGGGAGTAATGTCTTAAACTGTCTACGCTATGATCGTCACCTGGAAGTTTAGTAGTAGTTTCCGAAGCACATCTGGATGCATTCTGTAACGTGTGGACCATCAGAGTGTTGATGAAACACAAAAATTTCGTCGGCATTAAACACAATAAGCACCATCCGGACTTTTCCCCATGAGAGTAATGTCTCAAACTGTCTATGCTTTGATCGTTCCCTTTAAGACTAGTAGTAGTTTCCGAAGCACATCTGGAGGCATTCTGTAATCTGTGGACCTTTGGAGTGTTGATGAAACACAAGAATTAAATCGGCATTGAACACAATAAGCACCATGCCGACTTTCCTCCATGGGAGTAATGTCTTAAACTTTCGACGCTTTGATCGTACACTGGAAGACTAGCAGTAGTTTCCGAAATACAGCTGGAAGCATTCTGTAATCTGAGGACATTCTGTGTGTTGATGAAACACAGAAATTGAATCGGCATTGAACACAATAAGAACCATGTCTACTTTTCTCCATGGGAGTAATGTCTTAAACTGTCTACGCTTTGATCGTACACTGGAAGACTAGTAGTAGTTTCCGAAGCACATCTGGAGGCATTTTGTAATCTGTGGACCTTCAGAGTGTTGATGAAACACAAAAATTGCATCGGCATTGGACACAATAAGCTCCATGCGGACTTTTCACCATGGGAGTAGTGTCTTAAACTGTCTACGCTTTGATCATACTCTGGAAGAGTAGCAGTAGCTTCCGAAGCACATCTGGAACCATTCTGTAATCTGTGGACCTTCAGAGTGTCGATGAAACTCAAAAAAAGCATCGGCATAGAACACAATAAGCACCATGCGGACTTTTCTCCATGGGAGAAATGTCTTTAACCGTCTACGCTTTGATCGTACACTGGAAGACTAGTAGTAGTTTCCGAAGCACATCTGGAGGCATTCTGTAATCTGTGGACCTTTAGAGCGTTGATGAAACACAAAAATTACATCGGCATTGAACACAATAAGCAACATGCGGACTTTCCTCCATGGGAGTAATGTCTTAAATTGTCGACGCTTTGATCGTACACTGGAAGACTAGTAGTAGTTTCCGAAGCACATCTCGATGCATTCTGTAATCTGTGGACCTTCAGAGTGTCGATGTAACTCAAAAAAAGCATCGGCATAGAACACAATAAGCACCATGCGGACTTTCCTCCATGGGAGAAATGTCTTGAACCGTCTACGCTTTGATCGTACACTGGAAGACTAGTAGTAGTTTCCGAAGCACATCTGGAGGCATTCAGTAATCTGTGGACCTTCAGAGTGTTGATGTAGCACAGAAATTGCATCGGCATTTAACACAATAAGCACCATGCGGACTTTTCTCCATGGGAGTAAAGTCTCCAACCGTCTACCCTTTGATCGTACACTGGAAGACTAGTAGTAGTCTCCGAAGCACATCTGGAGGCATTCAGTAATCTGGGGACCTTCAGAGTGTTGATGAAACACAGAAATTGCATCGGCATTGAACACGATAAGCACCATGCTTACTTTTCACCATGGGAGTAATGTCTTAAACTGTCTACGCTATGATCGTCACCTGGAAGTCTAGTAGTAGTTTCCGAAGCACATCTGGATGCATTCTGTAACGTGTGGACCATCAGAGTGTTGATGAAACACAAAAATTTCATCGGCATTAAACACAATAAGCACCATGCGGACTTTTCTCCATGAGAGTAATGTCTCAAACTGTCTATGCTTTGATCGTTCCCTGGAAGACTAGTAGTAGTTTCCGAAGCACATCTGGAGGCATTCTGTAATCTGTGGACCTTTGGAGTGTTGATGAAACACAAAAATTATATCGGCATTGAACACAATAAGCACCATGCCGACTTTCCTCCATGGGAGTAATGTCTTAAACTGTCGACGCTTCGATCGTACACTGGAAGACTAGCAGTAGTTTCCGAAGTAAAGCTGGAAGCTTTCTGTAATCTTAGGACATTCAGTGTGTTGATGAAACACAGAAATTGAATCGGCATTGAACACAATAAGAACCATGTCTACTTTTCTCCATGGGAGTAATGTCTTAAACTGTCTACGCTTTGATCGTACACTGGAAGACTAGTAGTAGTTTCCGAAACACATCTGGAGGCATTCTGCAATCTGTGGACTTTCAGAGTGTTGATGAAACACAAAAATTGCATCGGCAAAGAACACAATAAGCACCATGCGGACTTTTCTCCATGGGAGTAATGTCTTAATCTGTCTACGCTTTGATGGTACACTGGAAGACTAGTAGTAGTTTCGGAAGCACATCTTGACGCATTCTCTAATTTATGGACCTTTAGAGTGATGATGAAACACAAAAATTGCATCGGCATTGAACACAATATGCACCATGCCGACTTTTCTCCATGGGAGTAATGTCTTGAACTGTCTACGCTTTGATCGTACACTGGAAGACTAGTAGTATTTCCGAAGCACATCTGGTGGCATTCTGTAATCTGTGGACCTTCAGAGTGTTGATGAAACACAAAAAATGCATCGGCATTGAACACAATAAGCACCATGCGGACTTTTCTCCATGGGAGTAAAGTCTCCAACCGTCTACGCTTTGATCGTACACTGGAAGACTAGTAGTAGTTTCCGAAGCACATCTGGAGGCATTCAGTAATCTGTGGACCTTCAGAGTGTTGATGAAACACAGATATTGCATCGGCATTGAACACGATAAACTCCATGCGGACTTTTCTCTATGAGAGTAATGTCTTAAACTGTCTACGCTTTGATCGTCCCCTGGAAGTCTAGTAGTAGTTTCCGAAGCACATCTGAATGCATTCTGTAATCTGTGGACCTTCAGAGTGTTGATGTAGCACAGAAATTGCATCGGCATTGAACACAATAAGCACCATGCGGACTTTTCTCCATGGGAGTAATGTCTTAAACTGTCTACGCTTTGATTGTCCACTGGAAGTCTAGTAGTACTTTCCGAAGCACATCTGGATGCATTCTGTATTCTGTGGACCTTCAGAGTGTTGATGAAACACAAAAAATTCATCGGCACTTAACACAATAAGCATCATGCGGACTTTTCTCCATGAGAGTAATGTCTAAACTGTCTATGCCTTGATCGTTCCCTGGAAGACTAGTAGTAGATTCCGAAGCACATATGGAGGCATTCTGTAATCTGTGGACCTTTAGAGCGTTGATGAAACACAAAAATTACATCGGCATTGAACACAATAAGCAACATGCGGACTTTCCTCCATGGGAGTAATGTCTTAAGCTGTCTACGCTTTGATCGTCCCCTGGATGTCTAGTAGTAGTTTCCGAAGCACATCTGGATGCATTCTGTAATCTGTGGACCTTCAGAGTGTTGATGAAACACAGAAATTGCATCGGCATTGAACACAATAAGCCCCATGCCGACTTTTCTCCATGGGAGTAATGTCTTAAACTGTCTACGCTTTGATCGTCCCCTGGAAGTCTAGTAGTAGTTTCCGAAGCACATCTGGATGCATTCTGTAATCTATGGACCTTCAGAGTGTCGATGAAACTCAAAAAAAGCATCGGCATAGAACACAATAAGCACCATGCGGACTTTTCTCCATGGGAGAAATGTATGAACCGTCTACGCTTTGATCGTACACTGGAAGACTAGTAGTAGTTTCCGAAGCACATCTGGAGGCATTCAGTAATCTGTGGACCTTCAGAGTGTTGATGTAGCACAGAAATTGCATCGGCATTGAACACAATAAGCACCATGCGGACTTTTCTCCATGGGAGTAATGTCTTAAACTGTCTACGCTTTGATTGTCCACTGGAAGTCTAGTAGTACTTTCCGAAGCACATCTGGATGCATTCTGTATTCTGTGGACCTTCAGAGTGTTGATGAAACACAAAAAATTCATCGGCACTTAACACAATAAGCATCATGCGGACTTTTCTCCATGAGAGTAATGTCTAAACTCTCTATGCCTTGATCGTTCCCTGGAAGACTAGTAGTAGTTTCCGAAGCACATCTGGAGGCATTCTGTAATCTGTGGACCTTTAGAGCGTTGATGAAACACAAAAATTACATCGGCATGAACACAATAAGCACCATGTGGACTTTTCTCCATGGGAGTAATGTCTTAAACTGTCTACGCTTTGATCGTATACTGGAAGACTAGTAGTAGTTTCCGAAGCACATCTGGAGCCATTCAGTAATCTGTGGACCTTCAGAGTGTTGATGAACCACAAATATTGCATCGGCATTGAACACAATAAGCACCATGGCGACTCTTCACCATGGGAGTAATGTCTTAAAATGTCTACGCCTTGATCGTACATTGGAAGACTAGTAGTTGTTTCCAAAGCACATCTGGAGGCATTCTGTAATCTGTGGACCTTCAGAGTGTTGAAGAAACCCAAAAATTGCATCGGCATTGAACACAATAAGCACCATGCGGACTTTTTTCCATTGGAGTAATGTCTTAAACTGTCTACGCTTTGATCGTACACTGGAAGACTAGTAGTAGTTTCCCAAGCACATCTGGAGACTTTCTGTAATCTGTGGACCTTCAGAGTGTTGATGAAACCCAAAAATTGCATCGGCATTGAACACAATAGGCACCATGTGGACTTTTCTCCATGTGAGTAATGTCTTAAACTGTCTACGCTTTCATCGTACGCCGGAAGACTAGTAGTAGTTTCCGAAACACATCTGGAGGCATTCTGCAATCTGTGGACCTTCAGAGTGTTGATGAAACACAAATATTGCATCGGCATAGAACACATTAAGCACAATGCCGACTTTTCTCCATGGGAGTAATGTCTTAAACTGTCTACGCTTTGATCGTACACTGGAAGACTAGTAGTAGTTTCCGAAGCACATCTGGAGGCATTCTGTAATCTGTGAACCTTCAGAGTGTGTGTGAAACACAAAAATTGCATCGGCATTGAACACAATATGCACCATGTGGACTTTTCTCCATGGGAGTAATGTCTTAAACTGTCTACACTTTGATCGTACACTGGAAGACTAGTAGTAGTTTCCGAAGCACATCTGGAGGCATTCTGTAATCTGTGGACCTTCAGAGTGTGTGTGAAACACAAAAATTGCATCGGCATTGAACACAATATGCACCATGTGGACTCTTCTCCATGGGAGTAATGTCTTAAACTGTCTACGCTTTGATCGTACACTGGAAGACTAGTAGTATTTCCGAAGCACATCGGGTGGCATTCTGTACTCTGTGGACCTTCAGAGTGTTGATGAAACACAAAAAATGCATCGGCATTGAACACAATAAGCACCATGCGGACTTTTTCCCATGGGAGTAAAGTCTCCAACCGTCTACGCTTTGATCGTACACTGGAAGACTAGTAGTAGTTTCCGAAGCACATCTGGAGGCATTCAGTAATCTGTGGACCTTCAGAGTGTTGATGAAACACAGATATTGCATCGGCATTGAACACGATAAACTCCATGCGGACTTTTCTCCATGGGAGTAATGTCTTAAACTGTCTACGCTTTGATCGTCCCCTGGAAGTCTAGTAGTAGTTTCCGAAGCACATCTGGATGCATTCTGTAACGTGTGGACCTTCAGAGTGTTGATGAAACACAAAATTTTGCATCGGCATTGAACACAATAAGCACCATGCGGACTTTTCTCCATGGGAGTAATGTCTTAAACTGTTTACGCTTTGGTCGTACACTGGAAGACTAGTAGTAGTTTCCGATGCACATCTGGATGCATTCTGTAATCTGTGGACCTTCAGAGTGTTGATGAAACACAGAAATTGAATCGGCATTGACCACAATAAGCACCATGCGGACTTTTCTCCATGGGAGTAATGTCTTGAACTGTCTACGCTTTGATCGTTCACTGGAAGACTAGTAGTATTTCCGAAGCACATCTGGTGGCATTCTGTAATCTGTGGACCTTCGGAGTGTTGATGAAACACAGAAATTGCATCGGCATTGAACACAATAAGCCCCATGCCGACTTTTCTCCATGGGAGTAATGTCTTAAACTGTCTACGCTTTGATCGTCCCCTGGGAGTCTAGTAGTAGTTTCCAAAGCACATCTGGATGCATTCTGTAATCTGTGGACCTTCAGAGTGTCGATGAAACTCAAAAAAAGCATCGGCATAGAACACAATAAGCACCATGCGGACTTTTCTCCATGGGAGAAATGTCTTGGACCGTCTACGCTTTGATCGTACACTGGAAGACTAGTAGTAGTTTCCGAAGCACATCTGGAGGCATTCAGTAATCTGTGGACCTTCAGAGTGTTGATGTAGCACAGAAATTGCATCGGCATTGAACACAATAAGCACCATGCGGACTTTTCTCCATGGGAGTAATGTCTTAAACTGTCTACGCTTTGATTGTCCACTGGAAGTCTAGTAGTACTTTCCGAAGCACATCTGGATGCATTCTGTATTCTGTGGACCTTCAGAGTGTTGATGAAACACAAAAAATTCATCGGCACTTAACACAATAAGCATCATGCGGACTTTTCTCCATGAGAGTAATGTCTAAACTGTCTATGCCTTGAACGTTCCCTGGAAGACTAGTAGTAGTTTCTGAAGCACATCTGGAGGCATTCTGTAATCTGTGGATCTTTAGAGCGTTGATGAAACACAAAAATTACATCGGCATTGAACACAATAAGCAACATGCGGACTTTCCTCCATGGGAATAATGTCTTAAACTGTCGACGCTTTGATCGTACACTGGAAGACTAGTAGTTGTTTCCGAAGCACATCTGGAGGCATTCTGTAATCTGTGGACCTTCAGTGTGTTGATGAAACACAGTAATTGAATCGGCATCGAACACAATCAGCACCATGTGGACTTTTCTCCATGGGAGTAATGTCTTAAACTGTCTACGCTTTGATCGTACACTGGAAGACTAGTAGTAGTTTCCGAAGCACATCTGGAGCCATTCAGTAATCTGTGGACCTTCAGAGTGTTGATGAACCACAAATATTGCATCGGCATTGAACACAATAAGCACCATGGCGACTCTTCACCATGGGAGTACAGTCTTAAAATGTCTTCGCCTTGATCGTACATTGGAAGACTAGTAGTAGTTTCCAAAGCACATCTGGAGGCATTCTGTAATCTGTGGACCTTCAGAGTGTTGAAGAAACACAAAAATTGCATCGGCATTGAACACAATAAGCACCATGCGGACTTTTCACCATTGGAGTAATGTCCTAAACTGTCTACGCTTTGATCGTACACTGGAAGTCTAGTAGTAGTTTCCCAAGCACATCTGGAGACCTTCTGTAATCTGTGGACCTTCAGAGTGTTGATGAAACCCAAAAATTGCAACGGCATTGAACACAATAGGCACCATGTGGACTTTTCTCCATGTTAGTAATGTCTTAAACTGTCTACGCTTTCATCGTACACCGGAAGACTAGTAGTAGTTTCCGAAACACATCTGGAGGCATTCTGCAATCTGTGGTCCTTCAGAGTGTTGATGAAACACAAATATTGCATCGGCATAGAACACATTAAGCACAATGCCGACTTTTCTCCATGGGAGTAATGTCATAAACTGTCTACGCTTTGATCATACACTGGAAGACTAGTAGTAGTTTCCGAAGCACATCTGGAGCCATTCTGCAATCTGTGGACCTTCAGAGTGTGTGAAGCACAAACATTGCATCGGCATTGAACACAATATGCACCATGTGGGCTTTTCTCCATGGGAGTAATGTCTTAAACTGTCTACACTTTGATCGTACACTGGAAGACTAGTAGTAGTTTCCGAAGCACATCTGGAGGCATTCTGTAATCTGTGGACCTTCAGGGTGTGTGTGAAACACAAAAATTGCATCGGCATTGAACACATTATGCACCATGTGGACTTTTCTCCATGGGAGTAATGTCTTAAACTGTCTACGCTTTGATCGCACACTGGAAGACTAGTAGTAGTTTCCGAAGCACATCTGGAGGCATTCTGTAATCTGTGGACCTTCAGAGTGTTGATAAAACACAAAAATTGCATCGGCATTGAACACAATAAGCACCATGCAGACTTTTCTCCATGTCAGTAATGTCTTAAACTGTCTACGCATTGATCGTGCACTGGAAGACTATTAGTAGTTTACGAAGCACATCTGGATGCATTCCGTAATCTGTGGACCTTCAGAGTGTTGATGAAACACAAAAATTGCATCGGCATTGAACACAATAAGCACCATGTGGACTTTTTACCATGGGAGTAATGTCTTAAACTGTCTACGCCTTGATCGTACATTATAAGACTAGTAGTAGTTTCCAAATCACATCTGGAGGCATTCTGTAATCTGTGGACCTTCAGAGTGTTGATGAAACACCAAAATTGCATCGGCATTGAACACAATAAGCACCATGTGGATTTTTCTCCATGGGAGTAATGTCTTAAACTGTCTACGCTTTGTTCGTCCCCTGGAAGTCTAGTAGTAGTGTCCGAAGCACATCTGGATGCATTCAGTAATCTGTGGACCTTCAGAGTGTTGATGAAACACAGAAATTGCATCGGCATTGAACACGATAAACACTATGCGGACTTTTCTCCATGGGAGTAATGTCTTAAACTGTCTACGCTTTGATCGTCCCCTGGAAGTCTAGTAGTAGTTTCCGAAGCACATCTGGATGCATTCTGTAGCGTGTGGACCTTCAGAGGTTTGATGAAACACAAAAATTATATCGGCATTGAACACAATAAGCACCATGCCGACTTTCCTCCATGGGAGTAATGTCTTAAACTGTCGACGCTTTGATCGTACACTGGAAGACTAGCAGTAGTTTCCGAAGCACAGCTGGAAGCATTCTGTAATCTGAGGACTTTCAGTGTGTTGATGAAACACAGAAATTGAATCGGCATTGAACACAATAAGAACCATGTCTACTTTTCTCCATGGGAGTAATGTCTTAAACTGTCTACGCTTTGATCGTACACTGGAAGACTAGTAGTAGTTTCCGAAACACATCTGGAGGCATACTGCAATCTGTGGACTTTCAGAGTGTTGATGAAACACAAAAATTGCATCGGCAAAGAACACAATAAGCACCATGCGGACTTTTCTCCATGGGAGTATTGTCTTAATCTGTCTACGCTTTGATGGTACACTGGAAGACTAGTAGTAGTTTCGGAAGCACATCTGGACGCGTTCTGTAATCTATGGATCTTCAGAGTGTTGATGAAACACAAAAATTGCATCGGCATTTAACACAATATGCACCATGCCGACTTTTCTCCATGGGAGTAATGTCTTGAACTGTCTACGCTTTTATCGTACACTGGAAGACTAGTAGTATTTCCGAAGCACATCAGTTGGCATTCTGTAATCTGTGGACCTTCAGAGTGTTGATGAAACACAAAAAATTCATCGGCATTGAACACAGTAAGCACCATGCGGACTTTTCTCCATGGGAGTAATGTCTTTAACTGTCTACGCTTTGATCGTCCCCTGGAAGTCTAGTAGTAGTTTCCGAAGCACATCTGGATGCATTCTGTAACGTGTGGACCTCCAGTGTGTTGATGAAACACAAAATTTTGCATCGGCATTGAACACAATAAGCACCATGCGGACTTTTCTCCATGGGAGTATTGTCTTAAACTGTTTACGCTTCTGTCGTACACTGGAAGACTAGTAGTAGTTTCCGAAGCACATCTGGATGCATTCTGTAATCTGTGGACCTTCAGAGTGGTGATGAAACACAGAAATTGAATCGGCATTGAACACAATAAGCACCATGCGGACTTTTCTCCATTGGAGTAATGTCCTAAACAGTCTACGCTTTGATCGTACACTGGAAGACTAGTAGTAGTTTCCCAAGCACATCTGGAGACCTTCTGTAATCTGTGGACCTTCAGAGTGTTGATGAAACCCAAAAATTGCATCGGCATTGAACACAATAGGCACCTTGTGGACTTTTCTCAATGTGAGAAATGTCTTAAACTGTCTACGCTTTCATCGTACACCGGAAGACTAGTAGTAGTTTCCGAAACACATCTGGAGGCATTCTGCAATCTGTGGACCTTCAGAGTGTTGATGAAACACAAATATTGCATCGGCATAGAACACATTAAGCACAATGCCGACTTTTCTCCATGGGAGTAATGTCTTAAACTGTCTACGCTTTGATCGTACACTGGAAGACTAGTAGTAGTTTCCGAAGCACATCTGGAGGCATTCTGCAAACTGTGGACCTTCAGAGTGTGTGTGAAACACAAAAATTGCATCGGCATTGAACACAATATGCACCATGTGGACTTTTCTCCATGGGAGTAATGTCTTAAACTGTCTACACTTTGATCGTACACTGGAAGACTAGTAGTAGTTTCCGAAGCACATCTGGAGGCATTCTGTAATCTGTGGACCTTCAGAGTGTGTGTGAAACACAAAAATTGCATCGGCATTGAACACAATATGCACCATGTGGACTTTTCTCCATGGGAGTAATGTCTTAAACTGTCTACGCTTTGATCGCGCACTGGAAGACTAGTAGTAGCTTCCGAAGCACATCTGGAGGCATTCTGTAATCTGTGGACCTTCAGAGTGTTGATGAAACACAAAAATTGCATCGGCATTGAACACAATAAGCACCATGCAGACTTTTCTCCATGTCAGTAATGTCTTAAACTGTCTACGCATTGATCGTACACTGGAAGACCGGTAGTAGTTTCCGCAGCACATTTGGAGGCATTCTGTAATCTGTGGACCTTCGGAGTGTTGATGAAACACAAAAATTGCATCCGCAATGAACACAATAAGCACCATGCGGACTTTTCTCCATGGGAGTAATGTCTTAAACTGTCTACGTTTTGATCGTACAGTGGAAGACTAGTAGTAGTTTCCAAAGCACATCTGGATGCATTCTGTAGTCTGTGGACCATCAGAGTGTTGATGAATCACAAAAATTGCATCGGCATTGAACACAATAGGCACCTTCCGGACTTTTTTCCATGGGAGTAATGTCTTAAACTGTCTACGATTTGGTCGTACACTGGAAGACTAACAGTAGCTTACGAAGCACATCTGGAAGCATTCAATAATCTGTGGACGTTCAGAGTGTTGATGAAACACTAAAATTGCATCGGCATTGAACACAATATGCACCATGTGGACTTTTCTCCATGGGAGTAATGTCTTAAACTGTCTACGCTTTGGTCGTACACTGGAAGACTAGTAGTAGTTTCTGAAGCACATCTGGAGGCATTCTGAAATCTGTGGACCTTCAGAGTGTTGATGAAACACAAATATTGCATCGGCATTGAACACAATAACGGCCATGCGGACTTTTTACCATGGGAGTAATGTCTTAAACTGTCTACGCCTTGATCGTACATTATAAGACTAGTAGTAGTTTCCAAAGCACATCTGGAGGCATTCTGTAATCTGTGGACCTTCAGAGTGTTGATGAAACACCAAAATTGCATCGGCATTGAACACAATAAGCACCATGTGGATTTTTCTCCATGGGAGTAATGTCTTAAACTGTCTACGCTTTGATCGTCCCCTGGAAGTCTAGTAGTAGTGTCCGAAGCACATCTGGATGCATTCTGTAATCTGTGGACCTTCAGAGTATTGATGAAACACAAAAAATGCATCGGCTTTGAACACAATAAGCACCATGCAGACTTTTCTCCATGGGAGTAAAGTCTCCAACCGTCTACGCTTTGATCGTACACTGGAAGACTAGTAGTAGTTTCCGAAGCACATCTGGAGGCATTCAGTAATCTGTGGACCTTCAGAGTGTTGATGAAACACAGATATTGCATCGGCATTGAACACGATAAACACCATGCGGACTTTTCTCCATGGGAGTAATGTCTTAAACTGTCTACGCTTTGATCGTCCCCTGGAAGTCTAGTAGTAGTTTCCGAAGCTCATCTGGATGCATTCTGTAACGTGTGGACCTTCAGAGTGTTGATGAAACACAAAATTTTGCATCGGCATTGAACACAATAAGCACCATGCGGACTTTTCTCTATGGGAGTAATGTCTTAAACTGTTTACGCTTTGGTCGTACTCTGGAAGACTAGTAGTAGTTTCCGAAGCACATCTGGATGCATTCTGTAATCTGTGGAGACGATCAAAGCGTAGACAGTTTAAGATTAGATTAATACTTGTACTGGAACAAGTATTAATCTAATCTTAAACTGTCTACGCTTTGATCGTCCCCTGGAAGTCTAGTAGTAGTTTCCGAAGCTCATCTGGATGCATTCTGTAACATGTGGACCTTCAGAGTGTTGATGAAACACAAAATTTTGCATCGGCATTGAACACAATAAGCACCATGCGGACTTTTCTCCATGGGAGTAATGTCTTAAACTGTTTACGCTTTGGTCGTACTCTGGAAGACTAGTAGTAGTTTCCGAAGCACATCTGGATGCATTCTGTAATCTGTGGACCTTCAGAGTGTTGATGGAACACAGATATTGAATCGGCATTGAACACAATAAGCACCATGCGGACTTTTCTCCATGGAAGTAATGTCTTGAACTGTCTACGCTTTGATCGTTCACTGGAAGCCTAGTAGTATTTCCGAAGCACATCTGGTGGCATTCTGTAATCTGTGGACCTTCAGAGTGTTGATGAAACACAGAAATTGCATCGGCATTGAACGCAATAAGCCTAATGCCGACTTTTCTCCATGGGAGTAATGTCTTAAACTGTCTACGCTTTGATCGTCCCCTGGAAGTCTAGTAGTAGTTTCCGAAGGACATCTGGATGCATTCTGTAATCTGTGGACCTTCAGAGTGTTGATGAAACACAAAAAAAGCATCGGCATAGAACACAATAAGCACCATGCGGACTTTTCTCCATGGGAGAAATGTCTTGAACCGTCTACGCTTTGATCGTACACTGGAAGACTAGTAGTAGTTTCCGAAGCACATCTGGAGGCATTCAGTAATCTGTGGACCTTCAGAGTGTTGATGTAGCACAGAAATTGCATCGGCATTGAACACAATAAGCACCTTGCGGACTTTTCTCCATGGGAGTAATGTCTTAAACTGTCTACGCTTTGATCGTCCACTGGAAGTCTAGTAGTACTTTCCGAAGCACATCTGGATGCATTCAGTAATTAGTGGACCTTCAGAGTGTTGATGAAACACAAAAAATTCATCGGCACTTAACACAATAAGCATCATGCGGACTTTTCTCCATGAGAGTAATGTCTCAAACTGTCTATGCCTTGATCGTTCCCTGGAAGACTAGTAGTAGTTTCCGAAGCACATCTGGAGGCATTCTGTAATCTGTGGACCTTTAGAGCGTTGATGAAACACAAAAATTTCATCGGCATTGAACACAATAAGCAACATGCGGGCTTTCCTCCATGGGAGTAATGTCTTAAACAGTCTACGCTTTGATCGTACACTGGAAGACTAGTAGTAGTTTCCGAAGCACATCTGGAGGCATTCTGTAATCTGTGGACCTTCAGAGTGTTGAAGAAACACAGAAATTGCATCGGCATTGAACACAATAAGCACCATGCACACTTTTCTCCATGTCAGTAATGTCTTAAACTGTCTACGCATTGATCGTACACTGGAAGACCGGTAGTTGTTTCCGCAGCACATCTGGAGGCATTCTGTGATCTGTGGACCTTCAGAGTGTGTGTGAAACACAAAAATTGCATCGGCATTGAACACAATATGCACCATGTGGGCTTTTCTCCATGGGAGTAATGTCTTAAACTGTCTACACTTTGATCGTACACTGGAAGACTAGTAGTAGTTTCCGAAGCACATCTGGAGGCATTCTGTAATCTGTGGACCTTCAGAGTGTGTGTGAAACACAAAAATTGCATCGGCATTGAACACAATATGCACCATGTGGACTTTTCTCAATGGGAGTAATGTCTTAAACTGTCTACGCTTTGATCGTACACTGGAAGACTAGTAGTAGTTTCCGAAGCACTTCTGGAGGCATTCTGTAATCTGTGGACCTTCAGAGTGTTGATGAAACACAAAAATTGCATCGGCATTGAACACAATAAGCACCATGCACACTTTTCTCCATGTCAGTAATGACTTAAACTGTCTACGCATTGATCGTACACTGGAAGACCGGTAGTAGTTTCCGCAGCACACCTGGAGGCATTCTGTAATCTGTGGACCTTCAGAGTGTTGATGAAACACAAAAATTGCATCCGCAATGAACACAATAAGCACCATGCGGACTTTTCTCCATGGGAGTAATGTCTTAAACTGTCTACGCTTTGATAGTACAGTGGAAGACTAGTACTAGTTTCCAAAGCACATCTAAATGCATTCTGTAGTCTGTGGACCTTCAGAGTGTTGATGAAACACAAATATTGCATCGGCATTGAACACAATAGGCATCTTCCGGACTTTTCTCTATGGGAGTAATGTCTTAAACTGTCTACGCTTTGGTCGTACACTGGAAGACTAGCAGTAGCTTACGAAGCACATCTGGAAGCATTCTATAATCTGTGGACGTTCAGAGTGTTGATGAAACACTAAAATTGCATCGGCATTGAACACAATAAGGACCATGCGGACTTTCCTCCATTGGAGTAGTGTCTTAAACTGTCTACGCTTTGGTCGTACACTGGAAGACTAGTAGTAGTTTCTGAAGCACATCTGGAGGCATTCTGAAATCTGTGGACCTTCAGAGTGTTGATGAAACACAAATATTGCATCGGCATTGAACACAATAACGGCCATGCGGACTCCTCTCCATGGGAGTAATGTCTTAAACTATCTACGTTTTTGGTCGTACACTGGAAGACTATTAGTAGTTTACGAAGCACATCTGGATGCAATCCGTAATCTGTGGACCTTCAGAGTGTTGATGAAACACAAAAATTGCATCGGCATTGAACACAATATGCACCATGCGGACTTTTTACCATGGGAGTAATGTCTTAAACTGTCTACGCCTTCATCGTACATAATAAGACTAGTAGTAGTTTCCAAAGCACATCTGGAGGCATTCTGTAATCTGTGGACCTTCAGAGTGTTGATGAAACACCAAAATTGCATCGGCATTGAACACAATAAGCACCATGTGGATTTTTCTCCATGGGTGTAATGTCTTAAACTGTCTAAGCTTTGATCGTATACTGGAAGACTAGTAGTAGTTTTCCAAGCAAATCTGGATGCATTCTGTAATCTGTGGACCTTCAGAGTGTTGATGAAACACAAAAATGACATCGGCATCGAACACAATAAGCACCATGAGGACTTTTCTCCATTGGAGTAATGTCTTAAAGTGTCTACGATTTGATCGTACACTGGAAGACTAGTAGTAGTTTCCGAAGCACATCTGGAGGCCTTCTGTAATCTGTGGACCTTCAGAGTGTTGATGAAACCCAAAAATTGCATCGGCATTGAATACAATAAGCACCATGTGGACTTATCTCCATGTGAGTAATGTCTTAAACTGTCTAAGCTTTGATCGTACACTGGAAGACTAGTAGTAGTTTTCGAAGCACATCTGGATGCATTCTGTAATCTGTGGACCTTCAGAGTGTTGATGAAACCCAAAAATTGCATCGGCATTGAACACAATAAGCACCATGTGGACTTATCTCCATGTGAGTAATGTCATAAACTGTCTACGCTTTGATCGTACACCGGAAGACTAGTAGTAGTTTCCGAAACACATCTGGAGGCATTCTGCAATCTGTGGACCTTCAGAGTGTTGATGAAACACAAATATTGCATCGGCATAGAACACAATAAGCACCATGCCGACTTTTCTCCATGTGAGTAATGTCTTAAACTGTCTACGCTTTGATCGTACACTGGAAGACTAGTAGTAGTTTCCGAAGCACATCTGGAGGCACTCTGTAATCTGTGGACCTTCAGAGTGTGTGTGAAACACAAAAATTGCATCGGCATTGAACACAATATGCACCATGTGGACTTTTCTCCATGGGAGTAATGTCTTAAACTGTCTAAGCTTTGATCGTACACTGGAAGACTAGTAGTAGTTTCCGAAGCACATCTGGATGCATTCTGTAGTCTGTGGACCTTCAGAGTGTTGAAGAAACACAAAAATTGCATCGGCATTGAACACAATATGCACCATGCGGACTTTTCTCCATTGGAGTAATGTCTTAAACTGTCTACGCTTTGATCGTACACTGGAAGACTAGTAGTAGTTTCCCAAGCACATCTGGAGACCTTCTGTAATCTGTGGACGTTCAGAGTGTTGATGAAACACTAAAATTGCATCGGCATTGAACACAATAAGGACCATGCGGACTTTCCTCCATAGGAGTAATGTCTTAAACTGTCTACGATTTGGTCGTACACTGGAAGACTAGTAGTAGTTTCTGAAGCACATCTGGAGGCATTCTGAAATCTGTGGACCTTCAGAGTGTTGATGAAACACAAATATTGCATCGGCATTGAACACAATAACGGCCATGCGGACTTCTCTCCATGGTAGTAATGTCTTAAACTATCTACGTCTTTGGTCGTACACTGGAAGACTATTAGTAGTTTACGAAGCACATCTGGATGCATTCCGCAATCTGTGGACCTTCAGAGTGTTGATGAAACACAAATATTGCATCGGCATTGAACACAATAAGCACCATGCGGACTATTACCCATGGGAGTAATGTCTTAAACTGTCTACGCTTTGATCGTACACTGGAATTCTAGTAGTAGTTTCTGAAGAACATCTTTAGGCATTCTGTAATCTGTGGACCTGCAGAGTGTTGATGAAACCCAAAAATTGCATCGGCATTGAACACAATAAGCACCATGTGGACTTTACTCCATGTGAGTAATGTCTTAAACTGTCTACGCTTTCATAGTACACCGGAAGACTAGTAGTAGTTTCCGAAACACATCTGGAGGCATTCTGCAAACTGTGGACCTTCAGAGTGTTGATGAAACACAAATATTGCATCGGCATAGAACACAATAAGCACCATGCCGACTTTTCTCCATGGGAGTAATGTCTTAAACTGTCTACGCTTTGATCGTACACTGGAAGACTAGTAGTAGTTTCCGAAGCACATCTGGAGGCATTCTCTAATCTGTGGACTTTCAGAGTGTGTGTGAAACACAAAAATTGCATCGGCATTGAACACAATATGCAACATGTGGACTTTCTCCATGGGAGTAATGTCGTAAACTGTCTAAGCTTTGATCGTACACTGGAAGACTAGTAGTAGTTTCCGAAGCACATCTGGATGCATTCTGTAGTCTGTGGACCTTCAGAGTGTTAATGAAAAACAGAAATTGCATCGGCATTGAACACAATAAGCACCATGCTGACTTTTCTCCATGTCAGTAATATCTTAAACTCTCTACGCATTGATCGTACACTGGAAGACCGGTAGTAGCTTCCGAAGCACATCTGGATGCAACTGTAATCTGTGAACCTTCAGAGTGTTGATGAAACACAAAAATTGCATCGGCATTGAACAAAATAAGCACCATGCGGACTTTTCTCCATGGGAGTAATGTCTTAAACGGTCTACGCTTTGATCGTACACTGCAAGACTAGCAGTAGTTTCCGAAGCACATCTGGAAGCATTCTGTAATCTGTGGACCTTCAGAGTGTTGATGAAACATCAAAATTACATCGGCATTGAACACAATAAGCACCATGTGGATTTTTCTCCATGGGAGTAATGTCTTAAACTGTCTACGCTTTGGTCGTACACTGGAAGACTAGTAGTAGTTTCCGAAGAACATCTGGAGGCATTCTGTAATCTGTGCACCTTCAGAGTGTTGATGAGACACAAACATTGCATCGGCATTAAACACAATAAGCACCATGCGGACTTTTCTCCATGGGAGTAATGTCTTAAACTGTCTGCGCTTTGATTGTACACTGGAAGCTAGTAGTAGTTTCCGCAGCACATCTGGAGGCATTCTGTAATCTGTGGACCTTCAGAGTGTTGATGAAACACAAAAATTGCATCCGCAATGAACACAATAAGCACCATGCGGACTTTTCTCCATGGGAATAATGTCTTAAACTGTCTACGCTATGTTCGTGCACTGGAAGACTAGTAGTAGTTTCTAAAGCACATCAGGATGCATTCTGTAGTCTGTGGACCTTCAGAGTGTTGATGAAACACAAAAATTGCATCGGCATTGAACACAATAAGCACCTTCCGGACTTTTCTCCATGGGAGTAATGTCTTAAACTGTCTATGTTTGGTCGTACACTGGAAGACTAGCAGTAGCTTACGAAGCACATCTGGAAGCATTCTATAATCTGTGGACCTTCAGAGTGTTGATGAAACACAAAAATTGCATCCGCATTGAACACAATAAGGACCATGCAGACTTTTCTCCATGGGAGTAATGTCTTAAACTGTCTACGCTTTGATCGTACACTGGAAGACTAGTAGTAGTTTCCGAAGCACATCTGGATGCATTCTGAAATCTTTGTACCTTCAGAGTGTTGATGAAACACAGAAATTGCATCGGCATTGAACACAATAATCACCTTGTGGACTTTTCTCCATGGGAGTAATGTCTCAAACTGTCTGCACTTTGATCATACACTGGAAGAGTAGCAGTAGCTTCCGAAGCACATCTGGAACCATTCTGTAATCTGTGGACCTTCAGAGTGTTGATGAAACCCAAAAATTGTATCGGCATTGAACACAATAAGCACCATGTGGACTTTCCTCCATGTGAGTAATGTCTTAAACTGTCTACGCTTTCATAGTACACCGGAAGACTAGTAGTAGTTTCCGAAACACATCTGGAGGCATTCTGCAAACTGTGGACCTTCAGAGTGTTGATGAAACACAAATATTGCATCGGCATAGAACACAATAAGCACCATGCCGACTTTTCTCCATGGGAGTAATGTCTTAAACTGTCTACGCTTTGATCGTACACTGGAAGACTAGTAGTAGTTTCCGAAGCACATCTGGAGGCATTATGTAATCTGTGGACTTTCAGAGTGTGTGTGAAACACAAAAATTGCATCGGCATTGAACACAATATGCACCATGTGGACTTTCTCCATGGGAGTAATGTCTTAAACTGTCTAAGCTTTGATCGTACACTGGAAGACTAGTAGTAGTTTCCGAAGCACATCTGGATGCATTATGTAATCTGCGGACCTTCAGAGTGTTGATGAAACACAAAAATTGCATCGGCATTGAACACAATAAGCACCTTCCGGACTTTTCTCCATGGGAGTAATGTCTTAAACTGTCTATGCTTTGGTCGTACACTGGAAGACTAGCAGTAGCTTACGAAGCACATCTGGAAGCATTCTATTATCTGTGGACCTTCAGAGTGTTGATGAAACACTAAAATTGCATCGCCATTGAACACAATAAGTACCATGCGGACTTCTCTCCATGGGAGTAATGTCTTAAGCTATCTACGTTTTTGGTCGTACACTGGAAGACTATTAGTAGTTTCCGAAGCACATCTGGAGGCATTCTGTAATCTGTGGACCTTCAGAGTGTTAATGAGACACAAACATTGCATCGGCATTGAACACAATAAGCACCATGCGGACTATTACCCATGGGAGTAATGTCTTAAACTGTCTACGCTTTGATCGTACACTGGAATTCTAGTAGTAGTTTCTGAAGAACATCTTTAGGCATTCTGTAATCTGTGGACCTGCAGAGTGTTGATGAAACACTAAAATTGCATCCGCATTGAACACAATAAGGACCATGCAGACTTTTCTTCATGGGAGTAATGTCTTAAACTGTCTACGCTTTGATCGTACACTGGAAGACTAGTAGTAGTTTCCGAAGCACATCTGGATGCATTCTGAAATCTTTGTACATTCAGAGTGTTGATGAAACACAGAAATTGCATCGGCATTGAACACAATAATCACCTTGTGGACTTTTCTCCATGGGAGTAATGTCTCAAACTGTCTGCACTTTGATCATACACTGGAAGAGTAGCAGTAGCTTCCGAAGCACATCTGGAACCATTCTGTAATCTGTGGACCTTCAGAGTGTTGATGAAACCCAAAAATTGCATCGGCATTGAACACAATAAGCACCATGTGGACTTTAATCCATGTGAGTAATGTCTTAAACTGTCTACGCTTTCATAGTACACCGGAAGACTAGTAGTAGTTTCCGAAACACATCTGGAGGCATTCTGCAAACTGTGGACCTTCAGAGTGTTGATGAAACACAAAAATTGCATCGGCATTGAACACAATAAGCACCATGCAGACTTTTCTCCATGTCAGTAATGTCTTAAACTGTCTACGCATTGATCGTACACTGGAAGACCGGTAGTAGTTTCCGAAGCACATCTGGATGCAACTGTAATCTTTGAACCTTCAGAGTGTTGATGAAACACAAAAATTGCATCGGCATTGAACAAAATTAGCACCATGCGGACTTTTCCCCATGGGAGTAATGTCTTAAACAGTCTACGCTTTGATCGTACACTGCAAGACTAGCAGTAGTTTCCGAAGCACATCTGGAAGCATTCTGTAATCTGTGGACTTTCAGAGTGTTGATGAAACATCAAAATTACATCGGCATTGAACACAATAAGCACCATGTGGATTTTTCTCCATGGGAGTAATGTCTTAAACTGTCTACGCTTTGGTCGTACACTGGAAGACTACTAGTAGTTTCCGAAGAACATCTGGAGGCATTCTGTAATCTATGCACCTTCAGAGTGTTGATGAGACACAAACACTGCATCGGCATTAAACACAATAAGCACCATGCGGACTTTTCTCCATGGGAGTAATGTCTTAAACTGTCTGCGCTTTGATTGTACACTGGAAGCTAGTAGTAGTTTCCGCAGCACATCTGGAGGCATTCTGTAATCTGTGGACCTTCAGAGTGTTGATGAAACACAAAAATTGCATCCGAAATGAACACAATAAGCACCATGCGGACTTTTCTCCATGGGAATAATGTCTTAAACTGTCTACGCTTTGTTCGTACACTGGAAGACTAGTAGTAGTTTCTAAAGCACATCAGGATGCATTCTGTAGTCTGTGGACCTTCAGAGTGTTGATGAAACACAAAAATTGCATCGGCATTGAACACAATAAGCACCTTCCGGACTTTTCTCCATGGGAGTAATGTCTTAAACTGTCTATGTTTGGTCGTACACTGGAAGACTAGCAGTAGCTTACGAAGCACATCTGGAAGCATTCTATAATCTGTGGACCTTCAGAGTGTTGATGAAACACAAAAATTGCATCCGCAATGAACACAATAAGCACCATGCGGACTTTTCTCCATGGGAGTAATGTCTTAAACTGTCTGCGATTTGATTGTACACTGGAAGCTAGTAGTAGTTTCCGCAGCACATCTGGAGGCATTCTGTAATCTGTGGACCTTCAGAGTGTTGATGAAACACAAAAATTGCATCCGCAATGAACACAATAAACACCATGCGGACTTTTCTCCATGGGAATAATGTCTTAAACTGTCTACGCTTTGTTCGTACACTGGAAGACTAGTAGTAGTTTCCGAAGCACATCTGGAGGCATTCTGTAATCTGTGGACCTTCAGTGTGTTGATGAAACACAGAAATTGAATCGGCATTGAACACAATAAGTACCATGTGGACTTTTCTCCATGGGAGTAATGTCTTAAACTGTCTACGCTTTGATCGTACACTGGAAGACTAGTAGTAGTTTCCGAAGCACATCAAGAGGCATTCAGTAACCTGTGGACCTTCAGAGTGTTGATGAACCACAAAAATTGCATCGGCATTGAACACAATAAGCACCATGCAGACTCTTCACCATGGGAGTAATGTCTTAAACTGTCTACGCTTTGATCGTACACTGGAAGACTAGTAGTAGTTTCCGAAACACATCTGGAGGCATTCTGCAATCTGTGGACTTTCAGAGTGTTGATGAAACACAAAAATTGCATCGGCAATGAACACAATAAGCACCATTCGGACTTTCCTACATGGGAGTAATGTCTTAAACTGTCTACGCTTTGGTCGTACACTGGAAGACGAGTAGTAGTTTCCGAAGCATATCTTGAGGCATTCTGTAATCTGTGGACCTTCAGAGTGTTGATGAAACAGAGAACATGCATCGGCATTGAACACAATGAGCACCATGCGGACTTTTCTCAATGAGAGTAATGTCTCAAACTGTCTATGCTTTGATCGTTCCCTTGAAGCCTAGTAGTAGTATCCGAAGCACATCTGGAGGCATTCTGTAATCTGTGGACCTTTAGAGTGTTGATGAAACACAAAAATTGCATCGGCATTGAACACAATAAGCACCATGCGGACTTCTCTCCATGGGAGTAATGTCTTAAACTGTCTACGCTTTGATCGTACACTGGAAGACTAGTAGTAGTTTCCGAAGCACATCTGGAGGCATTCTGTATTCTGTGGACCTTCAGAGTGTTGATGAAACGCAAAAATTGCATCGGCATTGAACACAATAAGCACCATGCTCACTTTTTACCATGGGAGTAATGTCTTAAACTGTCTACGCCTTGATCGTACATTGGAAGACTAGTAGTAGTTTCAAAAAGCACATCTGGAGGCATTCTGTAATCTGTGGACCTTCAGAGTGTTGGTGAAACACCAAAATGGCATCGGCATTGAACACAATAAGCACCATGTGGATTTTTCTCCATGGGAGTAATGTCTTAAACTGTCTACGCTTTGATCGTACACTGGAAGTCTAGTAGTAGTTTCTGAAGCACATCTGGATGCATTCTGTAATCTGTGGACCTTCAGAGTGTTGATGAAACACAAAAATTGCATCGGCATTTAACACAATAAGCACCATGCGGACTTTTCTCCATTGGAGTAATTTTTTTAAACTGTCTACGCTTTGATCGTACACTGGAAGACTAGTAGTAGTTTCCGAAGCACATCTGGAGACCTTCTGTAATCTGTGGACCTTCGGAGTGTTGATGAAACCCAAAAATTGCATCGGCATTGAACACAATAAGCACCATGTGGACTTTACTATATGTGAGTAATGTCTTAAACTGTCTACGCTTTCATCGTACACCGGAAGACTAGTAGTAGTTTCCGAAGCACATCTGGAGGCATTCTGTAATCTGTGGACCTGCAGAGTGTGCGTGAAACACAAAAATTGCATCGCCATTGAACACAATAAGGACCATGCGGACTTCTCTCCATGGGAGTAATGTCTTAAGCTATCTACGTTTTTGGTCGTACACTGGAAGACTATTAGTAGTTTCCGAAGCACATCTGGAGGCGTTCTGTAATCTGTGGACCTTCAGGGTGTTAATGAGACACAAACATTGCATCGGCATTGAACACAATAAGCACCATGCGGACTATTACCCATGGGAGTAATGTCTTAAACTGTCTACGCTTTGATCGTACACTGGAATTCTAGTAGTAGTTTCTGAAGAACATCTTTAGGCATTCTGTAATCTGTGGACCTGCAGAGTGTTGATGAAACACAAAAATTGCATCCGCATTGAACACAATAAGGACCATGCAGACTTTTCTTCATGGGAGTAATGTCTTAAACTGTCTACGCTTTGATCGTACACTGGAAGACTAGTAGTAGTTTCCGAAGCACTTCTGGATGCATTCTGTAATCTGTGGACTTTCAGAGTGTGTGTGAAACACAAAAATTGCATCGGCATTGAACACAATATGCACCATGTGGACTTTCTCCATGGGAGTAATGTCTTAAACTGTCTACGCTTTGATCGTACACTGGAAGACTAGTAGTAGTTTCCGAAGCACATCTGGAAGCATTCTATAATCTGTGGACCTTCAGAGTGTTGATGAAACACAAAAATTGCATCCGCATTGAACACAATAAGGACCATGCAGACTTTTCTCCATGGGAGTAATGTCTTAAACTGTCTACGCTTTGATCGTACACTGGAAGACTAGTAGTAGTTTCCGAAGCACATCTGGATGCATTCTGAAATCTTTGTACCTTCAGAGTGTTGATGAAACACAGAAATTGCATCGGCATTGAACACAATAAGCACCTTGTGGACTTTTCTCCATGGGAGTAATGTCTCAAACTGTCTGCACTGTGATCATACACTGGAAGAGTAGCAGTAGCTTCCGAAGCACATCTGGAACCATTTTGTAATCTGTGGACCTTCAGAGTGTTGATGAAACACAAAAATTGCATCGGCATAGAACACAAAAAGCACCAAACGGACTTTTCTCCATGGGAGTAATGTCTTAAACTGTCTACGCCTTGATCGTACATTGGAAGACTAGTAGTAGTTTCAAAAAGCACATCTGGAGGCATTCTGTAATCTGTGGACCTTCAGAGTGTTGGGGAAACACCAAAATTGCATCGGCATTGAACACAATAAGCACCATGCGGACTTTTCTCCATGGGAGTAATGTCTTAAACTGTCTACGCTTTGGTCGTACACTGGAAGATTAGTAGTAGTTTCCAAAGCACATCTGGATGCATTCTGTAGTCTGTGGACCTTCATAGTGTTGATGAAACACAACAATTGCATCGGCATTTAACACAATAAGCACCATGTGGACTTTTCTCCATGGGTGAAATGTATTAAACTGTCTACGCTTTGATCGTACACTGGAAGACTAGTAGTAGTTTCCGAATCACATTTGGAGGCATTCTGTAATCTTTGCACTTTCAGAGTGATGATGAGACACAAACATTGCATCGGCATTGAACACAATAAGCACCATGCGGACTTTTTTCCATGGGAGTAATGTCTTAATCTGTCTACGCTTTGATTGTACACTGGAAGACTAGTAGTAGTTTCTGAAGCACATCTGTATGCATTCTGTAATCTGTGGACCTTCAGAGTGTTGATGAAACACAAATATTGCATCGGCATTGAACCCAATAAGCACCATGCGGACTTTTCTCCATGGGAGTAATGTCTTAAACTGTCTACGCTTTGATCGTTCCCTGGAAGACTAGTAGTAGTTTCCGAAGCACATCTTGAGGCAGTCTGTATTCTGTGGACCTTCAGAGTGTTGATGAAACACAAAAATTGCATCGGCATAGAACACAATAAGCTCCAATTTGGACTCTTCTCCATGGGAGTAATGTCTTAAACTGTTTACGCTTTGATCGTACACTGGAAGACTAGTAGTAGTTTCCGATGCACATCTGGGTGCATTCTGAAATCTGTGGACCTTCAGAGTGTTGATGAAACACAAAAATTGCATCGGCATTGAACAAAATAAGGGCCATGCGGACTTCTCTCCATGGGAGTAATGTCTTAAATTGTCTACGTTTTTGGTCGTACACTGGAAGACTGTTAGTAGTTTCCGAAGCACATCTGGAAGCATTCTGTAATCTGTGAACATTCCGAGTGTTAATGAAACACAAATATTGCATCGGCATTGAACACAATATTGGCCATGCGGACTTCTCCCCATGGGAGGAATGTCTTAAACTGTCTACGTTTTGATCGTACACTGGAAGACAAGTAGTAGTTTCTGAAGAACATCTGGAGGCATCCTGTAATCTGTGGACCTTCAGAGTGTTGATGAAACACAAAAATTGCATCTGCATTGAACACAATAAGGACCATGCAGACTTTTCCTCACGGGAGTAATGTCTTAAACTGTCTACGCTTTGATCGTACACTGGAAGACTAGTAGTAGTTTCCGATGCACATCTGGGTGCATTCTGAAATCTGTGGACCTTCAGAGTGTTGATGAAACACAAAAATTGCATCGGCATTGAACACAATAAGCACCTTGTGGACTTTTCTCCATGGGAGTAATGTCTTAAACTGGGTACGCTTTGATAATACACTGGAAGACTAGTAGTAGTTTCCGAAAAACACATCTGGATGCATTCTGTAATCTGTGGACCTTCAGAGTGTTGATGAAACAGAAAACATGCATCGGCATTGAACACAATGAGCACCATGCGGACTTTTCTCAATAAGAGTAATGTCTCAAACTGTCTATGCTTTGATCGTTCCTTTGAAGCCTAGTAGTAGTATCCGAAGCACATCTGGAGGCATTCTGTAATCTGTGGACCTTTAGAGTGTTGATGAAACACAAAAATTGCATCGGCATTGAACACAATAAGCACCATGAGGACTTCTCTCCATGGGAGTAATGTCTTAAACTGTCTACGCTTTGATCGTACACTGGAAGACTAGTAGTAGTTTCCGAAGCACATCTGGATGCAACTGTAATCTGTAAACCTTCAGAGTGTTGATGAAACACAAAAAATTGCATCGGCATTGAACACAATAAGCACCATGCGGACTTTTCTCCATGGGGGTAATGTCTTAAACTGTCTACGCTTTGATCGTACACTGGAAGACTAGTAGTAGTTTCCGAATCACATTTGGAGGCATTCTGTAATCTTTGCACTTTCAGAGTGATTATGAGACACAAACATTGTATCGGCATTGAACACAATAAACACCATGCGGACTTTTTTCCATGGGAGTAATGTCTTAATCTGTCTACGCTTTGATTGTACACTGGAAGACTAGTAGTAGGTTCTGAAGCACATCTGGATGCATTCTGTAATCTGTGGACCTTCAGAGTGTTGATGAAACACAAATATTGCATCGGCATTGAACCCAATAAGCACCATGCGGACTTTTCTCCATGGGAGTAATGTCTTAAACTGTCTACGTTTTTGGTCATACACTGGAAGACTGTTAGTAGTTTCCGAAGCACATCTGGATGCAACTGTAATCTGTGAACCTTCAGAGTGTTGATGAAACACAAAAATTGCATCGGCATTGAACACAATATGGACCATGCGGACTTTTCTCCATGGGAGTAAAGTCTTAAACTGTCTACGCTTTGGTCGTACACTGGAAGACTAGTAGTAGTTTCCGAAGCACATCTGGAGGCATTTTGTAATCTGTGGACCTTCAGAGTGTTGATGAAACACAAAAATTGCATCGGCATTGGACACAATAAGCACCATGCGGACTTTTCACCATGGGAGTAGTGTCTTAAACTGTCTACGCTTTGATCATACTCTGGAAGAGTAGCAGTAGCTTCCGAAGCACATCTGGAACCATTCTGTAATCTGTGGTCCTTCAAAGTGTTGATGAAACACAAAAATTGCATCGGCATTGAACACAATATGGACCATGCGGACTTTTCTCCATGGGAGTAAAGTCTTAAACTGTCTACGCTTTGGTCGTACACTGGAATACTAGTAGTAGTTTCCGAAGCACATCTGGAGGCATTTTGTAATCTGTGGACCTTCAGAGTGTTGATGAAACACAAAAATTGCATCGGCATTGGACACAATAAGCACCATGCGGACTTTTCAGCATGGGAGTAGTGTCTTAAACTGTGTACGCTTTGATCGTACAGTGGAAGACTAGTAGTAGTTTCCGAAGCACATCTGGATGCATTCTGTAATCTGTGGACATTCAGAGTGATGATGAAACACAAAAATTGCATCGGCATTGAACACATTAAGCACCATGTGGACTTTTCTCCATGGGAGTAATGTCTTAAACTGTCTACGCTTTGATCGTACACCGGAAGGCTAGCAGTAGTTTCCGAAACACATCTGGAGGCATTCTGCAATCTGTGGAACTTCAGAGTGTTGATGAAACACAAAAATTGCATCGGCATTGAACACATTAAGCACCATGCGGACTTTTCTCTTTGGGAGTAATGTCTTAAACTGTCTACGCTTTGATCGTACACTGCAAGATTAGCAGTAATTTCCGAAGCATATTTGGAAGCATTCTGTAATCTGGGGACCTTCAGAGTGTTGATGAAACACAAAAATTGCATCGGCATTGAACACAATAAGCACCATGCGGACTTTTCTCCATGGGAGTAATGTCTTAAACTGTCTACGCTTTGGTGGTACACTGGAAGTCTAGTAGTAGTTTCCGAAGCACATCTGGAGGCATTCTGTAATCTTTGCGCCTTCAGAGTGATGATGAGACACAAACATTGCATCGGCATTGAACACAATAAGCACCATGCGGACTTTTCTCCATGGGAGTAATGTCTTAAAATGTCTACGCTTTGATTGTACACTGGAAGACTAGTAGTAGTTTCTGAAGCACATCTGGATGCATTCTGTAATCTGTGGACCTTCAGAGTGTTGATGAAACACAAATATTGCATCGGCATTGAACCCAATAAGCACCATGCGGACTTTTCTCGATGGGAGTAATGTCTTAAACTGTCTACGCTTTGATCGTTCCCTGGAAGACTAGTAGTAGTTTCCGAAGCACATCTGGAGGCAATCTGTATTCTGTGGACCTTCAGAGTGTTGATGAAACACAAAAATTGCATCGGCATTGAACACAATAAGCACCATGCGGACTTTTCTCGATTGGAGTAATGTCTTAAACTGTCTACGCTTTGACGAACACTGGAAGACTAGTAGTAATTTCCGAAGCACATCTGGAGACCTTCTGTAATCTGTGGACCTTCAGAGTGTTGATGAAACCCAAAAATTGCATCGGCATTGAACACAATAAGCACCATGTGGACTTTTCTCCATGTGAGTAATGTCTTAAACTGTCTACGCTTTCATCGTACACCGGAAGACTAGTAGTAGTTTCCGAAGCACATCTGGAGGCATTCTGTAATCTGTTTACCTGCAGAGTGTGTGTGAAACACAAAAATTGCATCGGCATTGAACACAATACGCAACATGTGGACTTTTCTCCATGGGAAAAATGTCATAAACTGTCTACGCTTTGGTCGTACACTGGAAGACTAGTAGTAGTTTCCGAAGCACATCTGGAGGCATTCTGTAATCTCTGGACCCTCAGAGTGTTGATAAAACACAGAAATTGCATCGGCATTGAACACAATAAGGGCCATGCGGACTTTTCTCCGTGGGAGTAATGTCTTAAACTGTCTACGCTTTGGTCGTACACTGGAAGACTAGTAGTAGTTTCCGAAGCACATCTGGATGCATTCCGTAATCTGTGGACCTTCAGAGTGTTGATGAAACGCAAAAAATTCATCGGCACTGAACACAATAAGCATCATGCGGACTTTTCTCCATGAGAGTAATGTCTCAAACTGTCTATGCCTTGATCGTTCCCTGGAAGACTAGTAGTAGTTTCCGAAGCACATCTGGAGGCATTCTGTAATCTGTGGACCTTTAGAGTGTTGATGAAACACAAAAATTACGTCGGCATTGAACACAATAAGCACCATGCGAACCTTCCTCCATGGGAGTAATTTCTTAAACTGTCGACGCTTTGATCGTACACTGGAAGACTAGTAGTAGATTCCGAAGCACATCTGGAGGCATTCTGTAATCTGTGGACCTTCAGTGTTTTGATGAAACACAGAAATTGAATCGGCATTGAACACAATAAGCACCATGTGGACTTTTCTCCATGGGAGTAATGTCTTAATTTGTCTACGCTTTGATCGTACACTGGAAGACTAGTAGTAGTTTCCGAAGCACATCTGGAGGCATTCAGTAATCTTTGGACCTTCAGAGTGTTGATGAACCACAAAAATTGCATCGGCATTGAACACAATAAGCACCATGCAGACTCTTCACCATGGGAGTAATGTCTTAAACTGTCTACGCTTTGATCGTACACTGGAGGACTAGTAGTAGTTTCCGAAACACATCTGGAGGCATTCTGCAATCTGTGGACTTCCAGAGTGTTGATGAAACACAAAAATTGCATCGGCAATGAACACAATAAGCACCATTCGGACTTTTCTACATGGGAGTAATGTCTTAAACTGTCTACGCTTTGGTCGTACACTGGAAGACTAGTAGTAGTTTCCGAAGCACATCTTGAGGCATTCTGTAAGCTGTGGACCTTCAGAGTGTTGATGAAACGCAAAAATTGCATCGGCATTGAACACAATAAGCACCATGCTCACTTTTTACCATGGGAATAATGTCTTAAACTGTCTACGCCTTGATCGTACATTGGAAGACTAGTAGTAGTTTCAAAAAGCACATCTGGAGGCATTCTGTAATCTGTGGACCTTCAGAGTGTTGGTGAAACACCAAAATTGCATCGGCATTGAACACAATAAGCACCATGTGGATTTTTCTCCATGGGAGTAATGTCTTAAACTGTCTAAGCTTTGATCGTACACTGGAAGTCTAGTAGTAGTTTCTGAAGCACATCTGGATGCATTCTGTAATCTGTGGACCTTCAGAGTGTTGATGAAACACAAAAATTGCATCGGCATTGAACACAATAAGCACCATGCGCACTTTTCTCCATTGGAGTAATTTTTTTAAACTGTCTACGCTTTGATCGTACACTGGAAGACTAGTAGTAGTTTCCGAAGCACATCTGGAGACCTTCTGTAATCTGTGGACCTTCAGAGTGTTGATGAAACCCAAAAATTGCATCGGCATTGAACACAATAAGCACCATGTGGACTTTACTCCATGTGAGTAATGTCTTAAACTGTCTACGCTTTCATCGTACACCGGAAGACTAGTAGTAGTTTCCCAAGCACATCTGGAGGCATTCTGTAATCTGTGGACCTGCAGAGTGTGCGTGAAACACAAAAATTGCATCGGCATTGAACACAATATGCACCATGTGGACTTTTCTCCATGGGAGTAATGTCTTAAACTGTCTACGCTTTGATCGTACACTGGAAGACTAGTCGTAGTTTCCGAAGCACATCTGGATGCAACTGTAATCTGTGAACCTTCAGAGTGTTGATGAAACACAAAAATTGCATCGTCATTGAACACAATAAGCACCATGCGGACTTTTCTCCATGGGAGTAATGTCTTAAACTGTCTACGCTTTGATTGTACACTGGAAACTAGTAGTAGTTTCCGAAGCACATCTGGAGGCATTCTGCAATCTGTGGACCTTCAGAGTGTTGATGAAACACAAAAATTGCATCCGCAATGAACACAATAAGCACCATGCGGACTTTTCTGCATGGGAGTAATGTCTTAAACTGTCTACGCTTTGGTCGTACACTGGAAGATTAGTAGTAGTTTCCAAAGCACATCTGGATGCATTCTGTAGTCTGTGGACCTTCATAGTGTTGATGAAACACAACAATTGCATCGGCATTTAACACAATAAGCACCATGTGGACTTTTCTCCATGGGTGAAATGTATTAAACTGTCTACGCTTTGATTGTACACTGGAAGACTAGTAGTAGTTTCTGAAGCACAACTGGATGCATTCTGTAACCTGTGGACCTTCAGAGTGTTGATGAAACACAAAAATTACGTCGGCATTGAACACAATAAGCACCATGCGAACCTTCCTCCATGGGAGTAATTTCTTAAACTGTCGACGCTTTGATCGTACACTGGAAGACTAGTAGTAGATTCCGAAGCACATCTGGAGGCATTCTGTAATCTGTGGACCTTCAGTGTTTTGATGAAACACAGAAATTGAATCGGCATTGAACACAATAAGCACCATGTGGACTTTTCTCCATGTGAGTAATGTCTTAAACTGTCTACGCTTTCATCGTACACCGGAAGACTAGTAGTAGTTTCCGAAGCACATCTGGAGGCATTCTGTAATCTGTTTACCTGCAGAGTGTGTGTGAAACACAAAAATTGCATCGGCATTGAACACAATACGCAACATGTGGACTTTTCTCCATGGGAAAAATGTCATAAACTGTCTACGCTTTGGTCGTACACTGGAAGACTAGTAGTAGTTTCCGAAGCACATCTGGAGGCATTCTGTAATCTCTGGACCCTCAGAGTGTTGATAAAACACAGAAATTGCATCGGCATTGAACACAATAAGGGCCATGCGGACTTTTCTCCGTGGGAGTAATGTCTTAAACTGTCTACGCTTTGGTCGTACACTGGAAGACTAGTAGTAGTTTCCGAAGCACATCTGGATGCATTCCGTAATCTGTGGACCTTCAGAGTGTTGATGAAACGCAAAAAATTCATCGGCACTGAACACAATAAGCATCATGCGGACTTTTCTCCATGAGAGTAATGTCTCAAACTGTCTATGCCTTGATCGTTCCCTGGAAGACTAGTAGTAGTTTCCGAAGCACATCTGGAGGCATTCTGTAATCTGTGGACCTTTAGAGTGTTGATGAAACACAAAAATTACGTCGGCATTGAACACAATAAGCACCATGCGAACCTTCCTCCATGGGAGTAATTTCTTAAACTGTCGACGCTTTGATCGTACACTGGAAGACTAGTAGTAGATTCCGAAGCACATCTGGAGGCATTCTGTAATCTGTGGACCTTCAGTGTTTTGATGAAACACAGAAATTGAATCGGCATTGAACACAATAAGCACCATGTGGACTTTTCTCCATGGGAGTAATGTCTTAATTTGTCTACGCTTTGATCGTACACTGGAAGACTAGTAGTAGTTTCCGAAGCACATCTGGAGGCATTCAGTAATCTTTGGACCTTCAGAGTGTTGATGAACCACAAAAATTGCATCGGCATTGAACACAATAAGCACCATGCAGACTCTTCACCATGGGAGTAATGTCTTAAACTGTCTACGCTTTGATCGTACACTGGAGGACTAGTAGTAGTTTCCGAAACACATCTGGAGGCATTCTGCAATCTGTGGACTTCCAGAGTGTTGATGAAACACAAAAATTGCATCGGCAATGAACACAATAAGCACCATTCGGACTTTTCTACATGGGAGTAATGTCTTAAACTGTCTACGCTTTGGTCGTACACTGGAAGACTAGTAGTAGTTTCCGAAGCACATCTTGAGGCATTCTGTAAGCTGTGGACCTTCAGAGTGTTGATGAAACGCAAAAATTGCATCGGCATTGAACACAATAAGCACCATGCTCACTTTTTACCATGGGAATAATGTCTTAAACTGTCTACGCCTTGATCGTACATTGGAAGACTAGTAGTAGTTTCAAAAAGCACATCTGGAGGCATTCTGTAATCTGTGGACCTTCAGAGTGTTGGTGAAACACCAAAATTGCATCGGCATTGAACACAATAAGCACCATGTGGATTTTTCTCCATGGGAGTAATGTCTTAAACTGTCTAAGCTTTGATCGTACACTGGAAGTCTAGTAGTAGTTTCTGAAGCACATCTGGATGCATTCTGTAATCTGTGGACCTTCAGAGTGTTGATGAAACACAAAAATTGCATCGGCATTGAACACAATAAGCACCATGCGCACTTTTCTCCATTGGAGTAATTTTTTTAAACTGTCTACGCTTTGATCGTACACTGGAAGACTAGTAGTAGTTTCCGAAGCACATCTGGAGACCTTCTGTAATCTGTGGACCTTCAGAGTGTTGATGAAACCCAAAAATTGCATCGGCATTGAACACAATAAGCACCATGTGGACTTTACTCCATGTGAGTAATGTCTTAAACTGTCTACGCTTTCATCGTACACCGGAAGACTAGTAGTAGTTTCCCAAGCACATCTGGAGGCATTCTGTAATCTGTGGACCTGCAGAGTGTGCGTGAAACACAAAAATTGCATCGGCATTGAACACAATATGCACCATGTGGACTTTTCTCCATGGGAGTAATGTCTTAAACTGTCTACGCTTTGATCGTACACTGGAAGACTAGTCGTAGTTTCCGAAGCACATCTGGATGCAACTGTAATCTGTGAACCTTCAGAGTGTTGATGAAACACAAAAATTGCATCGTCATTGAACACAATAAGCACCATGCGGACTTTTCTCCATGGGAGTAATGTCTTAAACTGTCTACGCTTTGATTGTACACTGGAAACTAGTAGTAGTTTCCGAAGCACATCTGGAGGCATTCTGCAATCTGTGGACCTTCAGAGTGTTGATGAAACACAAAAATTGCATCCGCAATGAACACAATAAGCACCATGCGGACTTTTCTGCATGGGAGTAATGTCTTAAACTGTCTACGCTTTGGTCGTACACTGGAAGATTAGTAGTAGTTTCCAAAGCACATCTGGATGCATTCTGTAGTCTGTGGACCTTCATAGTGTTGATGAAACACAACAATTGCATCGGCATTTAACACAATAAGCACCATGTGGACTTTTCTCCATGGGTGAAATGTATTAAACTGTCTACGCTTTGATTGTACACTGGAAGACTAGTAGTAGTTTCTGAAGCACAACTGGATGCATTCTGTAACCTGTGGACCTTCAGAGTGTTGATGAAACACAAATATTGCATCGGCATTGAACCCAATAAGCACCATGCGGACTTTTCTCCATGGGAGTAATGTCTTAAACTGTCTACGCTTTGATTGTACACTGGAAACTAGTAGTAGTTTCCGAATCACATTTGGAGGCATTCTGTAATCTTTGCACTTTCAGAGTGATGATGAGACACAAACATTGCATCGGCATTGAACACAATAAGCACCATGCGGACTTTTTTCCATGGGAGTAATGTCATAATCTGTCTACGCTTTGATTGTACACTGGAAGACTAGTAATAGTTTCTGAAGCACATCTGTATGCATTCTGTAATCTGTGGACCTTCAGAGTGTTGATGAAACACAAATATTGCATCGGCATTGAACCCAATAAGCACCATGCGGACTTTTCTCCATGGGAGTAATGTCTTAAACTGTCTACGCTTTGATCGTTCCCTGGAAGACTAGTAGTAGTTTCCGAAGCACATCTTGAGGCAGTCTGTATTCTGTGGACCTTCAGAGTGTTGATGAAACACAAAAATTGCATCGGCATAGAACACAATAAGCTCCAATTTGGACTCTTCTCCATGGGAGTAATGTCTCAAACTGTTTACGCTTTGATCGTACACTGGAAGACTAGTAGTAGTTTCCGAAGCACATCTGGAGGCATTCTGTAATCTATGGACCTTCAGAGTGTTGATGAAACACAAGTATTGCATCGACATTGAACAAAATAAGGGCCATGCCGACTTCTCTCCATGGGAGTAATGTCTTAAATTGTCTACGTTTTTGGTCGTACACTGGAAGACTGTTAGTAGTTTCCGAATCACATCTGGAAGCATTCTGTAATCTGTGAACATTCCGAGTATTAATGAAACACAAATATTGCATCGGCATTGAACACAATATTGGCCATGCGGACTTCTCCCCATGGGAGGAATGTCTTAAACTGTCTACGCTTTGATCGTACACTGGAAGACAAGTAGTAGTTTCTGAAGAACATCTGGAGGCATCCTGTAATCTGTGGACCTTCAGAGTGTTGATGAAACACAAAAATTGCATCTGCATTGAACACAATAAGAACCATGCAGACCTTTCCTCACGGGAGTAATGTCTTAAACTGTCTACGCTTTGATCGTACACTGGAAGACTAGTAGTAGTTTCCGATGCACATCTGGATGCATTCTGAAATCTGTGGACCTTCAGAGTGTTGATGAAACACAAAAATTGCATCGGCATTGAACACAATAAGCACCTTGTAGACTTTTCTCCATGGGAGTAATGTCTTAAACTGTCTACGCTATGATCATACTCTGGAAGAGTAGCAGTAGCTTCCGAAGCACATCTGGAACCATTCTGTAATCTGTGGACCTTCAGAGTGTTGATGAAACACAAAAATTGCATCGGCATTGAACACAATATGGACTATGCGGACTTTTCTACATGGGAGTAAAGTCTTAAACTGTCTACGTTTGGTCGTACACTGGAAGGCTAGTAGTAGTTTCCGAAGCACATCTGGAGGCATACTGTAATCTGTGGACCTTCATAGTGTTGATGAAACACAAAAATTGCATGGGCATTGAACACAATAAGCACCATGCGGATTTCTCTATATGGGAGTAATGTCTTAAACTGTCTACGCTTCGATCGTACACTGGATGACTAGTAGTAGTTTCCGAAGCACATCTGGAGGCATTCAGTAATCTGTGGACCTTCAGAGTGTTGATGAACCACAAAAATTGCATCGGCATTGAACACAATAAGCACCATGCAGACTCTTCACCATGGGAGTAATGTCTTAAACTGTCTACGCTTTGATCGTACACTGGAAGACTAGTAGTAGTTTCCGAAACACATCTGGAGGCATTCTGCATCTGTGGACTTTCAGAGTGTTGATGAAACACAAAAATTGCATCGGCAATGAACACAATAAGCACCATGCGGGCTTTTCTCCATGGGAGTAATGTCTTAAACTGTCTACGCTTTGGTCGTACACTGGAAGACTAGTAGTAGTTTCCGAAGCACATCTGGAGGCATTCTGTAATCTGTGGACCTTCAGAGTGTTGATGAAACAGAAAACATGCATCGGCATTGAACACAATGAGCACCATGCGGACTTTTCTCAATGAGAGTAATGTCTCAAACTGTCTATGCTTTGATCGTTCCTTTGAAGCCTAGTAGTAGTATCCGAAGCACATCTGGAGGCATTCTGAAATCTGTTGACCTTTAGAGTGTTGATAAAACACAAAAATTGCATCGGCATTGAACACAATAAGCACCATGCGGACTTCTCTCCATGGGAGTAATGTCTTAAACTGTCTACGCTTTGATCGTACACTGGAAGACTAGTAGTAGTTTCCGAAGCACATCTGGAGGCATTCTGTAATCTGTAGACCTTCAGAGTGTTGATGAAACGCAAAAATTGCATCGGCATTGAACACGATAAGCACCATGCGGACTTTTTACCATGGGAGTAATGTCTTAAACTGTCTACGCCTTGATCGTACATTGGAAGACTAGTAGTAGTTTCCAAAGCACAACTGGAGGCATTCTGTAATCTGTGGACCTTCAGAGTGTTGGTGAAACACCAAAATTGCATCGGCATTGAACACAATAAGCACCATGTGGATTTTTCTCCATGGGAGTAAGGTCTTAAACTGTCTACGCTTTGATCGTACACTGGAAGACTAGTAGTAGTTTCTGAAGCACAACTGGATGCATTCTGTAATCTTTGGACCTTCAGAGTGTTGATGAAACACAAAAATTGCATCCGCATTGAACACAATAAGCACCATGCAGATTTTTCTCCATTGGAGTAATGTCTTAAACTGTCTACGCATTGACGTACACTGGAAGACTTGTAGTAGTTTCCGAAGCACACCTGGAGACCTTCTGTAATCTGTGGACCTTCAGAGTGTTGATGAAACCCAAAAATTGCATCGGCATTGAACACAATAAGCACCATGTGGACCTTTCTCCATGTGAGTAATGTCTTAAACTGTCTACGCTTTCATCGTACACCGGAAGACTAGTCGTAGTTTCCGAAGCACATCTGGATGCAACTGTAATCTGTAAACCTTCAGAGTGTTGATGAAACACAAAAATTGCATCGGCATTGAACACAATAAGCACCATGCGGACTTTTCTCCATGGGGGTAATGTCTTAAACTGTCTACGCTTTGATCGTACACTGGAAGACTAGTAGTAGTTTCCGAATCACATTTGGAGGCATTCTGTAATCTTTGCACTTTCAGAGTGGTTATGAGACACAAACATTGTATCGGCATTGAACACAATAAGCACCATGCGGACTTTTTTCCATGGGAGTAATGTCTTAATCTGTCTACGCTTTGATTGTACACTGGAAGACTAGTAGTAGTTTCTGAAGCACATCTGGATGCATTCTGTAATCTGTGGACCTTCAGAGTGTTGATGAAACACAAATATTGCATCGGCATTGAACCCAATAAGCACCATGCGGACTTTTCTCCACGGGAGTAATGTCTTAAACTGTCTACGTTTTTGGTCATACACTGGAAGACTGTTAGTAGTTTCCGAAGCACATCTGGAAGCATTCTGCAATCTGTGAACCTTCAGAGTGTTAATGAAACACAAATATTGCATCGGCATTGAACACAATATTGGCCATGCGGACTTCTCCCCATGGGAGGAATGTCTTAAACTGTCTACGCTTTGATCGTACACTGGAAGACTAGTAGTAGTTTCTGAAGAACATCTGGAGGCATTCTGTAATCTGTGGAACTTCAGAGTGTTGATGAAGCACAAAAATTGCATCCGCATTGAACAAAATAAGGACCATGCAGACTTTTCCTCATGGGAGTAATGTCTTAAACTGTCTACGCTTTGATCGTACACTGGAAGACTAGTAGTAGTTTCCGATGCACATCTGGATGCAACTGTAATCTGTGAACCTTCAGAGTGTTGATGAAACACAAAAATTGCATCGGCATTGAACACAATATGGACCATGCGGACTTTTCTCCATGGGAGTAAAGTCTTAAACTGTCTACGCTTTGGTCGTACACTGGATGACTAGTAGTAGTTTCCGAAGCACATCTGGAGGCATTTTGTAATCTGTGGACCTTCAGAGTGTTGATGAAACACAAAAATTGCATCGGCATTGGACACAATAAGCACCATGCGGACTTTTCACCATGGGAGTAGTGTCTTAAACTGTCTACGCTTTGATCATACTCTGGAAGAGTAGCAGTAGCTTCCGAAGCACATCTGGAACCATTCTGTAATCTGTGGTCCTTCAAAGTGTTGATGAAACACAAAAATTTCATCGGCATTGAACACAATATGGACCATGCGGACTTTTCTCCATGGGAGTAAAGTCTTAAACTGTCTACGCTTTGGTCGTACACTGGAAGACTAGTAGTAGTTTCCGAAGCACATCTGGAGGCATTTTGTAATCTGTGGACCTTCAGAGTGTTGATGAAACCCAAAAATTGCATCGGCATTGGACACAATAAGCACCATGCGGACTTTTCAGCATGGGAGTAGTGTCTTAAACTGTGTACGCTTTGATCGTACAGTGGAAGACTAGTAGTAGTTTCCGAAGCACATCTGGATGCATTCTGTAATATGTGGACATTCAGAGTGATGATGAAACACAAAAATTGCATCGGCATTGAACACATTAAGCACCATGTGGACTTTTCTCCATGGGAGTAATGTCTTAAACTGTCTACGCTTTGATCGTACACTGGAAGACTAGTAGTAGTTTCCGAAACACATCTGGAGGCATTCTGCATCTGTGGACTTTCAGAGTGTTGATGAAACACAAGAATTGCATCGGCAATGAACACAATAAGCACCATGCGGGCTTTTCTCCATGGGAGTAATGTCTTAAACTGTCTACGCTTTGGTCGTACACTGGAAGACTAGTAGTAGTTTCCGAAGCACATCTGGAGGCATTCTGTAATCTGTGGACCTTCAGAGTGTTGATGAAACAGAAAACATGCATCGGCAATGAACACAATGAGCACCATGCGGACTTTTCTCAATGAGAGTAATGTCTCAAACTGTCTATGCTTTGATCGTTCCTTTGAAGCCTAGTAGTAGTATCCGAAGCACATCTGGAGGCATTCTGAAATCTGTTGACCTTTAGAGTGTTGATAAAACACAAAAATTGCATCGGCATTGAACACAATAAGCACCATGCGGACTTCTCTCCATGGGAGTAATGTCTTAAACTGTCTACGCTTTGATCGTACACTGGAAGACTAGTAGTAGTTTCCGAAGCACATCTGGAGGCATTCTGTAATCTGTAGACCTTCAGAGTGTTGATGAAACGCAAAAATTGCATCGGCATTGAACACAATAAGCACCATGCAGACTTTTTACCATGGGAGTAATGTCTTAAACTGTCTACGCCTTGATCGTACATTGGAAGACTAGTAGTAGTTTCCAAAGCACAACTGGAGGCATTCTGTAATCTGTGGACCTTCAGAGTGTTGGTAAAACACCAAAATTGCATCGGCATTGAACACAATAAGCACCATGTGGATTTTTCTCCATGGGAGTAAGGTCTTAAACTGTCTACGCTTTGATCGTACACTGGAAGACTAGTAGTAGTTTCTGAAGCACAACTGGATGCATTCTGTAATCTTTGGACCTTCAGAGTGTTGATGAAACACAAAAATTGCATCGGCATTGAACACAATAAGCACCATGCAGATTTTTCTCCATTGGAGTAATGTCTTAAACTGTCTACGCATTGACGTACACTGGAAGACTTGTAGTAGTTTCCGAAGCACACCTGGAGACCTTCTGTAATCTGTGGACCTTCAGAGTGTTGATGAAACCCAAAAATTGCATCGGCATTGAACACAATAAGCACCATGTGGACTTTTCTCCATGTGAGTAATGTCTTAAACTGTCTACGCTTTCATCGTACACCGGAAGACTAGTCGTAGTTTCCGAAGCACATCTGGATGCAACTGTAATCTGTAAACCTTCAGAGTGTTGATGAAACACAAAAATTGCATCGGCATTGAACACAATAAGCACCATGCGGACTTTTCTCCATGGGGGTAATGTCTTAAACTGTCTACGCTTTGATCGTACACTGGAAGACTAGTAGTAGTTTCCGAATCACATTTGGAGGCATTCTGTAATCTTTGCACTTTCAGAGTGGTTATGAGACACAAACATTGTATCGGCATTGAACACAATAAGCACCATGCGGACTTTTTTCCATGGGAGTAATGTCTTAATCTGTCTACGCTTTGATTGTACACTGGAAGACTAGTAGTAGTTTCTGAAGCACATCTGGATGCATTCTGTAATCTGTGGACCTTCAGAGTGTTGATGAAACACAAATATTGCATCGGCATTGGACACAATAAGCACCATGCGGACTTTTCAGCATGGGAGTAGTGTCTTAAACTGTGTACGCTTTGATCGTACAGTGGAAGACTAGTAGTAGTTTCCGAAGCACATCTGGATGCATTCTGTAATATGTGGACATTCAGAGTGATGATGAAACACAAAAATTGCATCGGCATTGAACACATTAAGCACCATGTGGACTTTTCTCCATGGGAGTAATGTCTTGAACTGTCTACGATTTGATCGTACACTGTAAGACTAGTAGTATTTCCGAAGCACATCTGGTTTCATTCTGTAATCTGTTGACTTTCAGAGTGTTGATGAAACAGAAAACATGCATCGGCATTGAACACAATAAGCCCCATACGGACTTTTCTCAATGAGAGTAATGTCTCAAACTGTCTATGCTTTGATCGTTCCTTTGAAGCCTAGTAGTAGTATCCGAAGCACATCTGGAGGCATTCTGAAATCTGTTGACCTTTAGAGTGTTGATAAAACACAAAAATTGCATCGGCATTGAACACAATAAGCACCATGCGGACTTCTCTCCATGGGAGTAATGTCTTAAACTGTCTACGCTTTGATCGTACACTGGAAGACTAGTAGTAGTTTCCGAAGCACATCTGGAGGCATTCTGTAATCTGTAGACCTTCAGAGTGTTGATGAAACGCAAAAATTGCATCGGCATTGAACACAATAAGCACCATGCGGACTTTTTACCATGGGAGTAATGTCTTAAACTGTCTACGCCTTGATCGTACATTGGAAGACTAGTAGTAGTTTCCAAAGCACAACTGGAGGCATTCTGTAATCTGTGGACCTTCAGAGTGTTGGTGAAACACCAAAATTGCATCGGCATTGAACACAATAAGCACCATGTGGATTTTTCTCCATGGGAGTAAGGTCTTAAACTGTCTACGCTTTGATCGTACACTGGAAGACTAGTAGTAGTTTCTGAAGCACAACTGGATGCATTCTGTAATCTTTGGACCTTCAGAGTGTTGATGAAACACAAAAATTGCATCGGCATTGAACACAATAAGCACCATGCAGATTTTTCTCCATTGGAGTAATGTCTTAAACTGTCTACGCATTGACGTACACTGGAAGACTTGTAGTAGTTTCCGAAGCACACCTGGAGACCTTCTGTAATCTGTGGACCTTCAGAGTGTTGATGAAACCCAAAAATTGCATCGGCATTGAACACAATAAGCACCATGTGGACTTTTCTCCATGTGAGTAATGTCTTAAACTGTCTACGCTTTCATCGTACACCGGAAGACTAGTCGTAGTTTCCGAAGCACATCTGGATGCAACTGTAATCTGTAAACCTTCAGAGTGTTGATGAAACACAAAAATTGCATCGGCATTGAACACAATAAGCACCATGCGGACTTTTCTCCATGGGAGTAATGTCTTAATCTGTCTACGCTTTGATTGTACACTGGAAGACTAGTAGTAGTTTCTGAAGCACATCTGGATGCATTCTGTAATCTGTGGACCTTCAGAGTGTTGATGAAACACAAATATTGCATCGGCATTGAACCCAATAAGCACCATGCGGACTTTTCTCCACGGGAGTAATGTCTTAAACTGTCTACGTTTTTGGTCATACACTGGAAGACTGTTAGTAGTTTCCGAAGCACATCTGGAAGCATTCTGCAATCTGTGAACCTTCAGAGTGTTAATGAAACACAAATATTGCATCGGCATTGAACACAATATTGGCCATGCGGACTTCTCCCCATGGGAGGAATGTCTTAAACTGTCTACGCATTGATCGTACACTGGAAGACTAGTAGTAGTTTCTGAAGAACATCTGGAGGCATTCTGTAATCTGTGGAACTTCAGAGTGTTGATGAAGCACAAAAATTGCATCCGCATTGAACAAAATAAGGACCATGCAGACTTTTCCTCATGGGAGTAATGTCTTAAACTGTCTACGCTTTGATCGTACACTGGAAGACTAGTAGTAGTTTCCGATGCACATCTGGATGCAACTGTAATCTGTGAACCTTCAGAGTGTTGATGAAACACAAAAATTGCATCGGCATTGAACACAATATGGACCATGCGGACTTTTCTCCATGGGAGTAAAGTCTTAAACTGTCTACGCTTTGGTCGTACACTGGAAGACTAGTAGTAGTTTCCGAAGCACATCTGGAGGCATTTTGTAATCTGTGGACCTTCAGAGTGTTGATGAAACACAAAAATTGCATCGGCATTGGACACAATAAGCACCATGCGGACTTTTCACCATGGGAGTAGTGTCTTAAACTGTCTACGCTTTGATCATACTCTGGAAGAGTAGCAGTAGCTTCCGAAGCACATCTGGAACCATTCTGTAATCTGTGGTCCTTCAAAGTGTTGATGAAACACAAAAATTTCATCGGCATTGAACACAATATGGACCATGCGGACTTTTCTCCATGGGAGTAAAGTCTTAAACTGTCTACGCTTTGGTCGTACACTGGAAGACTAGTAGTAGTTTCCGAAGCACATCTGGAGGTATTTTGTAATCTGTGGACCTTCAGAGTGTTGATGAAACCCAAAAATTGCATCGGCATTGGACACAATAAGCACCATGCGGACTTTTCAGCATGGGAGTAGTGTCTTAAACTGTGTACGCTTTGATCGTACAGTGGAAGACTAGTAGTAGTTTCCGAAGCACATCTGGATGCATTCTGTAATATGTGGACATTCAGAGTGATGATGAAACACAAAAATTGCATCGGCATTGAACACATTAAGCACCATGTGGACTTTTCTCCATGGGAGTAATGTCTTAAACTGTCTACGCTTTGATCGTACACCGGAAGGCTAGCAGTAGTTTCCGAAACACATCTGGAGGCATTCTGCAATCTGTGGAACTTCAAAGTGTTGATGAAACACAAAAATTGCATCGGCATTGAACACATTAAGCACCATGCGGACTTTTCTCTTTGGGAGTAATGTCTTAAACTGTCTACGCTTTGATCGTACACTGCAAGATTAGCAGTAATTTCCGAAGCATATTTGGAAGCATTCTGTAATCTGTGGACCTTCAGAGTGTTGATGAAACACAAAAATTGCATCGGCATTGAACACAATAAGCACCATGCGGACTTTTCTCCATGGGAGTAATGTCTTAAACTGTCTACGCTTTGGTGGTACACTGGAAGTCTAGTAGTAGTTTCCGAAGCACATCTGGAGGCATTCTGTAATCTTTGCGCCTTCAGAGTGATGATGAGACACAAACATTGCATCGGCATTGAACACAATAAGCACCATGCGGACTTTTCTCCATGGGAGTAATGTCTTAAAATGTCTACGCTTTGATTGTACACTGGAAGACTAGTAGTAGTTTCTGAAGCACATCTGGATGCATTCTGTAATCTGTGGACCTTCAGAGTGTTGATGAAACACAAATATTGCATCGGCATTGAACCCAATAAGCACCATGCGGACTTTTCTCCATGGGAGTAATGTCTTAAAATGTTTACGCTTTGATCGTTCCCTGGAAGACTAGTAGTAGTTTCCGAAGCACATCTGGAGGCAATCTGTATTCTGTGGACCTTCAGAGTGTTGATGAAACACAAAAATTGCATCGGCATTGAACACAATAAGCACCATGCGGACTTTTCTCGATTGGAGTAATGTCTTAAACTGTCTACGCTTTGACGAACACTGGAAGACTAGTAGTAGTTTCCGAAGCACATCTGGAGACCTTCTGTAATCTGTGGACCTTCAGAATCTTGATGAAACCCAAAAATTGCATCGGCATTGAACACAATAAGCACCATGTGGACTTTTCTCCATGTGAGTAATGTCTTAAACTGTCTACGCTTTCATCGTACACCGGAAGACTAGTAGTAGTTTCCGAAGCACATCTGGAGGTATTTTGTAATCTGTGGACCTTCAGAGTGTTGATGAAACCCAAAAATTGCATCGGCATTGGACACAATAAGCACCATGCGGACTTTTCAGCAAGGGAGTAGTGTCTTAAACTGTGTACGCTTTGATCGTACAGTGGAAGACTAGTAGTAGTTTCCGAAGCACATCTGGATGCATTCTGTAATATGTGGACATTCAGAGTGATAATGAAACACAAAAATTGCATCGGCATTGAACACATTAAGCACCATGTGGACTTTTCTCCATGGGAGTAATGTCTTAAACTGTCTACGCTTTGATCGTACACCGGAAGGCTAGCAGTAGTTTCCGAAACACATCTGGAGGCATTCTGCAATCTGTGGAACTTCAAAGTGTTGATGAAACACAAAAATTCCATCCGCAATTAACACAATAAGCACCATGCGGACTTCTCTCCATGGGAGTAATGTCTTAAACTGTCTACGCTTTGGTCGTACACTGGAAGACTAGTAGTAGTTTCCAAAGCACATCTGGAGGCATTCTGTAGTCTGTGGACCTTCATAGTGTTGATGAAACACAACAATTGCATCGGCATTGAACACAATAAGCACCATGTGGACTTTTCTCCATGGGTGAAATGTATTAAACTGTCTACGCTTTGATCGTACACTGGAAGACTAGTGGTAGTTTCCGAATCATATTTGGAGGCATTCTGTAATCTTTGCACTTTCAGAGTGATGATGAGACACAAACATTGCATCGGCATTGAACACAATAAGCACCATGCGGACTTTTTTCCATGGGAGTAATGTCTTAATCTGTCTACGCTTTGATTGTACACTGGAAGACTAGTAGTAGTTTCTGAAGCACATCTGGATGCATTCTGTAATCTGTGGACCTTCAGAGTGTTGATGAAACACAAATATTGCATCGGCATTGAACCCAATAAGCACCATGCGGACTTTTCTCCATGGGAGTAATGTCTTAAACTGTCTACGCTTTGATCGTTCCCTGGAAGACTAGTAGTAGTTTCCGAAGTACATCTTGAGGCAGTCTGTATTCTGTGGACCTTCAGAGTGTTGATGAAACACAAAAATTGCATCGGCATAGAACACAATAAGCTCCAATTCGGACTCTTCTCCATGGGAGTAATGTCTTAAACTGTTTACGCTTTGATCGTACACTGGAAGACTAGTAGTAGTTTCCGAAGCACATCTGGAGGCATTCTGTAATCTATGGACCTTCAGAGTGTTGATGAAACACAAATATTGCATCGGCATTGAACACAATAAGGGCCATGCGGACTTCTCTCCATGGGAGTAATGTCTTAAACTGTCTACGTTTTTGGACGTACACTGGAAGACTGTTAGTAGTTTCCGAAGCACATCTGGAAGCATTCTGTAATCTGTGAAAGTTCAGAGTGTTAATGAAACACAAATATTGAATCGGCATTGAACACAATATTGGCCATGCGGACTTCTCCCCATGGGAGGAATGTCTTAAACTGTCTACGCTTTGATCGTACACTGGACGACTAGTAGTAGTTTCTGAAGAACATCTGGAGGCATACTGTAATCTGTGGACCTTCATAGTGTTGATGAAACACAAAAATTGCATGGGCATTGAACACAATAAGCAACATGCGGATTTCTCTATATGGGAGTGATGTCTTAAACTGTGTACGCTTTGATCGTACAGTGGAAGACTAGTAGTAGTTTCCGAAGCACATCTGGATGCATTCTGTAATCTGTGGACATTCAGAGTGATGATGAAACACAAAAATTGCATCGGCATTGAACACATTAAGCACCATGTGGACTTTTCTCCATGGGAGTAATGTCTTAAACTGTCTACGCTTTGGTCGTACACTGGAAGACTAGTAGTAGTTTCCGAAGCACATTTGGAGGCACTCTGTAATCTTTGCACCTTCAGAGTGATGATGAGACACAAACATTGCATCGGCATTGAACACAATAAGCACCATGCGGACTTTTCTCCATGGGAGTAATGTCTTAAAATGTCTACACTTTGATTGTACACTGGAAGACTAGTAGTAGTTTCTGAAGCACATCTGGATGCATTCTGTAACCTGTGGACCTTCAGAGTGTTGATGAAACACAAATATTGCATCGGCATTGAACACAATAAGCACCATGCGGACTTTTCTCCATGGGAGTAATGTCTTAAACTGTCTACGCTTTGGTCGTACACTGGAAGACTAGTAGTAGTTTCCGAAGCACATTTGGAGGCATTCTGTAATCTTTGCAGCTTCAGAGTGATGATGAGACACAAACTTTGCATCGGCATTGAACACAATAAGCACCATGCGGACTTTTCGCCATCGGAGTAATGTCTTAAAATGTCTACGCTTTGATTGTACACTGGAAGACTAGTAGTAGTTTCTGAAGCACATCTGGAGGCAATCTGTATTCTGTGGACCTTCAGAGTGTTGATGAAACACAAAAATTGCATCGGCATAGAACACAATAAGCTCCATGCGTACTCTTCTCCATGGGAGTAATGTCTTAAACTTTCTACGATTTGATCGTATACTGTAAGACTAGTAGTAGTTTCCGAAGCACATCTGGAGGCATTCTGTAATCTGTGGACCTTCAGAGTGTTGAAGAAACACAGAAATTGCATCGGCATTGAACACAATAAGCACCATGCACACTTTTCTCCATGTCAGTAATGTCTTAAACTGTCTACGCATTGATCGTACACAGGAAGACCGGTAGTAGTTTCTGAAGCACATCTGGATGCAACTGTAATCTGCGGACCTTCAGAGTGTTGATGAAACACAAAAATTGCATCGGCATTGAACACAATAAGCACCATGCGGACTTTTCTCTTTGGGAGTAATGTCTTAAACTGTCTACGCTTTGATCGTACACTGCAAGACTAGCAGTAGTTTCCAAAGCACAGTTGGAAGCATTCTGTAATCTGTCGACCTTCAGAGTGTTGATGAAACACAAGAATTGCATCGGCATTGAACACAATAAGCACCACGCGGACATTTCTCCATGGGAGTAAAGTCTTAAACTGTCTACGCTTTGGTCGTACACTGGAAGACTAGTAGTAGTTTCCGAAGCGCATCTGGAGGCATACTGTACTCTGTGGCCCTTCATAGTGTTGATGAAACACAAAAATTGCATCGGCATTGAACACAATAAGCACCATGCGGATTTCTCTCCATGGGACTAATGTCTTAAACTGTCTACACTTTGATCGGACACTGGAAGGCTAGTAGTAGTTTCCGAAGCACATCTGGATGCATTCTGTAATCCGTGGACATTCAGAGTGTTGATGAAACACAAATATTGCATCGGCATTGAACACAATAAGGGCCATGCCGACTTTTCTCTTTGTTAGTAATGTCTTAAACTGTCTACGTCTTTGGTCGTACACTGAAAGACTATTAGTAGTTTCTGAAGCACTTCTGGAGGCATTCTGTAATCTGTGGACCTTCAGAGTGTTAATGAAACACAAATATTGCATCGGCATTGAACACAATAATGGCCATGCGGACTTCTCCCCATGGGAGTAATGTCTTAAACTGTCTACGCTTTGATCGTACACTGGAAGACTAGTGGTAGTTTCCGGAGCACATCTGGACCATTCTGTAATCTGTGAACCTTCAAAGTTTTGATGAAACACAAAAATTGCATCGGCATTGAACACAATAAGCACCATGCGGATTTCTCTCCATGGGACTAATGTCTTAAACTGTCTACGCTTCGATTGTACACTGGAAGACTAGTAGTAGTTTCCCAAGCACATCTGGAGGCATTCTGTAATCTGTGGACCTTCAGAGTGTTGATGAAACACAAAAATTGCATCGGCATTGAACACAATATGGACCATGCGGACTTTTCTCCATGGGAGTAAAGTCTTAAACTGGCTACGCTTTGGTCGTACACTGGAAGACTAGTAGTAGTTTCCGAAGCACATCTGGAGGCATTTTGTAATCTGTGGACCTTCAGAGTTTTGATGAAACACAAAAATTGCATCGGCATTGGACACAATAAGCACCATGCGGACCTTTCACCATGGGAGTAGTGTCTTAAACTGTCTACGCCTTGATCATACTCTGGAAGAGTAGCAGTAGCTTCCGAAGCACATCTGGAACCATTCTGTAATCTGTGGTCCTTTAAAGTGTTGATGAAACACAAAAATTGCATCGGCATTGAACACAATATGGACCATGCGGACTTTTCTCAATGGGAGTAAAGTCTTAAACTGTCTACGCTTTGGTCGTACACTGGAAGACTAGTAGTAGTTTCCGAAGCACATCTGGAGGCATTTTGTAATCTGTGGACCTTCAGAGTGTTGATGAAACACAAAAATTGCATCGGCATTGGACACAATAAGCACCATGCGGACTTTTCACCATGGGAGTAGTGTCTTAAACTGTGTACGCTTTGATCGTACAGTGGAAGACTAGTAGTAGTTTCCGAAGCACATCTGGATGCATTCTGTAATCTGTGGACATTCAGAGTGATGATGAAACACAAAAATTGCATCGGCATTGAACACATTAAGCACCATGTGGACTTTTCTCCATGGGAGTAATGTCTTAAACTGTCTCCGCTTTGATCGTACACTGGAAGACTAGTCGTAGTTTCCGAAGCACATATGGATGCAACTGTAATCTGTGAACATTCAGAGTGTTGATGAAACACAAAAATTGCATCCGCAATTAACACAATAAGCACCATGAGGACTTCTCTCCATGGGAGTAATGTCTTAAACTGTCTACGCTTTGGTCGTACACTGGAAGACTAGTAGTAGTTTCCAAGGCACATCTGGATGCATTCTGTAGTCTGTGGACCTTCGTAGTGTTGATGAAGCACAACAATTGCATCGGCATTGAACACAATAAGTACCATGTGGACTTTTCTCCATGGGTGAAATGTATTAAACTGTCTACGCTTTGATCGTACACTGGAAGACTAGTAGTAGTTTCCGAATCATATTTGGAGGCATTCTGTAATCTTTGCACTTTCAGAGTGATGATGAGACACAAACATTGCATCGGCATTGAACACAATAAGCACCATGCGGACTTTTTTCCATGGGAGTAATGTCTTAATCTGTCTACGCTTTGATTGTACACTGGAAGACTAGTAGTAGTTTCTGAAGCACATCTGGTTGCATTCTGTAATCTGTGGACCTTCAGAGTGTTGATGAAACACAAATATTGCATCGGCATTGAACCCAATAAGCACCATGCGGACTTTTCTCCATGGGAGTAATGTCTTAAACTGTCTACGCTTTGATCGTTCCCTGGAAGACTAGTAGTAGTTTCCGAAGTACATCTTGAGGCAGTCTGTATTCTGTGGACCTTCAGAGTGTTGATGAAACACAAAAATTGCATCGGCATAGAACACAATAAGCTCCAATTCGGACTCTTCTCCATGGGAGTAATGTCTTAAACTGTTTACGCTTTGATCGTACACTGGAAGACTAGTAGTAGTTTCCGAAGCACATCTGGAGGCATTCTGTAATCTATGGACCTTCAGAGTGTTGATGAAACACAAATATTGCATCGGCATTGAACACAATAAGGGCCATGCGGACTTCTCTCCATGGGAGTAATGTCTTAAACTGTCTACGTTTTTGGACGTACACTGGAAGACTGATAGTAGTTTCCGAAGCACATCTGGTAGCATTCTGTAATCTGTGAACCTTCAGAGTGTTAATGAAACACAAATATTGCATCGGCATTGAACACAATATTGGCCATGCGGACTTCTCCCCATGGGAGGAATGTCTTAAACTGTCTATGCTTTGATCGTACACTAGACGACTAGTAGTAGTTTCTGAAGAACATCTGGAGGCATTCTGTAATCTGTGGACCTTCAGAGTGTTGATGAATCACAAAAATTGCATCCGCATTGAACACAATAAGGACCATGCAGACTTTTCCTCATGGGAGTAATGTCTTAAAATGTCTACGCTTTGATCGTACACTGGAAGACTAGTAGTAGTTTCCGAAGCACATCTGGAACCATTCTGTAATCTGTGGACCTTCAGAGTGTTGATGAAACACAAAAATTGCATCGGCATTGAACACAATATGGACCATGCGGACTTTTCTCCATGGGAGTAAAGTCTTAAACTGTCTACGCTTTGGTCGTACACTGGAAGACTAGTAGTAGTTTCCGAAGCACATCTGGAGGCATACTGTAATCTGTGGACCTTCATAGTGTTGATGAAACACAAAAATTGCATGGGCATTGAACACAATAAGCAACATGCGGATTTCTCTATATGGGAGTAATGTCTTAAACTGTGTACGCTTTGATCGTACAGTGGAAGACTAGTAGTAGTTTCCGAAGCACATCTGGATGCATTCTGTAATCTGTGGACATTCAGAGTGATGATGAAACACAAAAATTGCATCGGCATTGAACACAATAAGCACCATGCGGACTTTTCTCCATGGGAGTAATGCCTTAAACTGTCTACGCTTTGGTCGTACACTGGAAGACTAGTAGTAGTTTCCGAAGCACATTTGGAGGCATTCTGTAATCTTTGCACCTTCAGAGTGATGATGAGACACAAACATTGCATCGGCATTGAACACAATAAGCACCATGCGGACTCTTCGCCATCGGAGTAATGTCTTAAAATGTCTACGCTTTGATTGTACACTGGAAGACTAGTAGTAGTTTCTGAAGCACAACTGGATGCATTCTGTAACCTGTGGACCTTCAGAGTGTTGATGAAACACAAATATTGCATCGGCATTGAACACAATAAGCACCATGCGGACTTTTCTCCATGGGAGTAATGTCTTAAACTGTCTACGCTTTGGTCGTACACTGGAAGACTAGTAGTAGTTTCCGAAGCACATTTGGAGGCATTCTGTAATCTTTGCACCTTCAGAGTGATGATGAGACACAAACATTGCATCGGCATTGAACACAATAAGCACCATGCGGACTTTTCGCCATCGGAGTAATGTCTTAAAATGTCTACGCTTTGATTGTACACTGGAAGACTAGTAGTAGTTTCTGAAGCACAACTGGATGCATTCTGTAACCTGTGGACCTTCAGAGTGTTGATGAAACACAAATATTGCATCGGCATTGAACACAATAAGCACCATGCGGACTTTTCTCCATGGGAGTAATGTCTTAAACTGTCTACGCTTTGGTCGTACACTGGAAGACTAGTAGTAGTTTCCGAAGCACATCTGGAGGCATACTGTACTCTGTGGCCCTTCATAGTGTTGATGAAACACAAAAATTGCATCGGCATTGAACACAATAAGCACCATGCGGATTTCTCTCCATGGGACTAATGTCTTAAACTGTCTACACTTTGATCGGACACTGGAAGGCTAGTAGTAGTTTCCGAAGCACATCTGGATGCATTCTGTAATCCGTGGACATTCAGAGTGTTGATGAAACACAAATATTGCATCGGCATTGAACACAATAAGGGCCATGCCGACTTTTCTCTTTGTTAGTAATGTCTTAAACTGTCTACGTCTTTGGTCGTACACTGAAAGACTATTAGTAGTTTCCGAAGCACTTCTGGAGGCATTCTGTAATCTGTGGTCCTTCAAAGTGTTGATGAAACACAAAAATTGCATCGGCATTGAACACAATATGGACCATGCGGACTTTTCTCAATGGGAGTAAAGTCTTAAACTGTCTACGCTTTGGTCGTACACTGGAAGACTAGTAGTAGTTTCCGAAGCACATCTGGAGGCATTTTGTAATCTGTGGAACTTCAGAGTGTTGATGAAACACAAATATTGCATCGGCATTGAACCCAATAAGCACCATGCGAACTTTTCTCCATGGGAGTAATGTCTTAAACTGTCTACGCTTTGATCGTTCCCTGGAAGACTAGTAGTAGTTTCCGAAGTACATCTTGAGGCAGTCTGTATTCTGTGGACCTTCAGAGTGTTGATGAAACACAAAAATTGCATCGGCATAGAACACAATAAGCTCCAATTCGGACTCTTCTCCATGGGAGTAATGTCTTAAACTGTTTACGCTTTGATCGTACACTGGAAGACTAGTAGTAGTTTCCGAAGCACATCTGGAGGCATTCTGTAATCTATGGACCTTCAGAGTGTTGATGAAACACAAATATTGCATCGGCATTGAACACAATAAGGGCCATGCGGACTTCTCTCCATGGGAGTAATGTCTTAAACTGTCTACGTTTTTGGACGTACACTGGAAGACTGATAGTAGTTTCCGAAGCACATCTGGTAGCATTCTGTAATCTGTGAACCTTCAGAGTGTTGATGAATCACAAAAATTGCATCCGCATTGAACACAATAAGGACCATGCAGACTTTTCCTCATGGGAGTAATGTCTTAAAATGTCTACGCTTTGATCGTACACTGGAAGACTAGTAGTAGTTTCCGAAGCACATCTGGAACCATTCTGTAATCTGTGGACCTTCAGAGTGTTGATGAAACACAAAAATTGCATCGGCATTGAACACAATATGGACCATGCGGACTTTTCTCCATGGGAGTAAAGTTTCAAACTGTCTACGCTTTGGTCGTACACTGGAAGACTAGTAGTAGTTTCCGAAGCACATCTGGAGGCATACTGTAATCTGTGGACCTTCATAGTGTTGATGAAACACAAAAATTGCATGGGCATTGAACACATTAAGCAACATGCGGATTTCTCTATATGGGAGTAATGTCTTAAACTGTGTACGCTTTGATCGTACAGTGGAAGACTAGTAGTAGTTTCCGAAGCACATCTGGATGCATTCTGTAATCTGTGGACATTCAGAGTGATGATGAAACACAAAAATTGCATCGGCATTGAACACAATAAGCACCATGCGGACTTTTCTCCATGGGAGTAATGTCTTAAACTGTCTACGCTTTGGTCGTACACTGGAAGACTAGTAGTAGTTTCCGATGCACATTTGGAGGCATTCTGTAATCTTTGCACCTTCAGAGTGATGATGAGACACAAACATTGCATCGGCATTGAACACAATAAGCACCATGCGGACTTTTCGCCATCGGAGTAATGTCTTAAAATGTCTACGCTTTGATTGTACACTGGAAGACTAGTAGTAGTTTCTGAAGCACAACTGGATGCATTCTGTAACCTGTGGACCTTCAGAGTGTTGATGAAACACAAATATTGCATCGGCATTGAACACAATAAGCACCATGCGGACTTTTCTCCATGGGAGTAATGTCTTAAACTGTCTACGCTTTGGTCGTACACTGGAAGACTAGTAGTAGTTTCCGAAGCACATTTGGAGGCATTCTGTAATCTTTGCACCTTCAGAGTGATGATGAGACACAAACATTGCATCGGCATTGAACACAATAAGCACCATGCGGACTTTTCGCCATCGGAGTAATGTCTTAAAATGTCTACGCTTTGATTGTACACTGGAAGACTAGTAGTAGTTTCTGAAGCACAACTGGATGCATTCTGTAACCTGTGGACCTTCAGAGTGTTGATGAAACACAAATATTGCATCGGCATTGAACCCAATAAGCACCATGCGGACTTTTCTCCATGGGAGTAATGTCTTAAACTGTCTATGCTTTGATCGTTCCCTGGAAGACTAGTAGTAGTTTCCGAAGCACATCTGGAGGCAATCTGTATTCTGTGGACCTTCAGAGTGTTGATGAAACACAAAAATTGCATCGGCATAGAACACAATAAGCTCCATGCGTACTCTTCTCCATGGGGGTAATGTCTTAAACTTTCTACGATTTGATCGTACACTGTAAGACTAGTAGTAGTTTCCGAAGCACATCTGGAGGCATTCTGTTATCTGTGGACCTTCAGAGTGTTGATGAAACACAAAAATTGCATCCGCATTGAACACAATAAGCAGCATGCGGACTTTTCTCCATGGGAGTAATGTCTTCAAATGTCTCCGCTTTGATCGTACACTGGAAGATAGTAGTAGTTTCCGAAGCACATCTGGATGCATTCTGTAATCTGTGGACCTTCAGAGTGATGATGAAACACAAAAATTGCATCGGCATTGAACACAATAAGCACCATGTGGACTTTTCTCCATGGGAGTAATGTCTTAAACTGTCTCCGCTTTGATCGTACCCTGGAAGATAGTACTAGTTTCCGAAGCACATCTGGATGCATTCAGTAATCTGTGGACCTTCAGAGTGTTGATGAAATACAAAAATTGCATCGGAATTGAACACAATATGCACCATGCGGACTTTTCTCCATGGGAGTAAAGTCTTAAACTGTCTACGCATTGATCGTACACAGGAAGACCGGTAGTAGTTTCTGAAGCACATCTGGATGCAACTGTAATCTGCGAACCTTCAGAGTGTTGATGAAACACAAAAATTGCATCGGCATTGAACACAATAAGCACCATGCGGACTTTTCTCTTTGGGAGTAATGTCTTAAACTGTCTACGCTTTGATCGTACACTGCAAGACTAGCAGTAGTTTCCAAAGCACAGTTGGAAGCATTCTGTAATCTGTGGACCTTCAGAGTGTTGATGAAACACAAGAATTGCATCGGCATTGAACACAATAAGCACCACGCGGACATTTCTCCATGGGAGTAAAGTCTTAAACTGTCTACGCTTTGGTCGTACACTGGAAGACTAGTAGTAGTTTCCGAAGCACATCTGGAGGCGTACTGTACTCTGTGGACCTTCTTAGTGTTGATGAAACACAAAAATTGCATCGGCATTGAACACAATAAGCACCATGCGGATTTCTCTCCATGGGACTAATGTCTTAAACTGTCTACACTTTGATCGGACACTGGAAGGCTAGTAGTAGTTTCCGAAGCACATCTGGATGCATTCTGTAATCCGTGGACATTCAGAGTGTTGATGAAACACAAATATTGCATCGGCATTGAACACAATAAGGGCCATGCCGACTTTTCTCTTTGTTAGTAATGTCTTAAACTGTCTACGTCTTTGGTCGTACACTGAAAGACTATTAGTAGTTTCCGAAGCACTTCTGGAGGCATTCTGTAATCTGTGGACCTTCAGAGTGTTAATGAAACACAAATATTGCATCGGCATTGAACACAATATGGACCATGCGGACTTTTCTCCATGGGAGTAAAGTCTTAAACTGTCTACGCTTTGGTCGTACACTGGAAGACTAGTAGTAGTTTCCGAAGCACATCTGGAGGCATTTTGTAATCTGTGGACCTTCAGAGTGTTGATGAAACACAAAAATTGCATCGGCATTGGACACAATAAGCACCATGCGGACTTTTCTCCATGAGAGTAGTGTCTTAAACTGTCTACGCTTTGATCATACTCTGGAAGAGTAGCAGTAGCTTCCGAAGCACATCTGGAACCATTCTGTAATCTGTGGTCCTTCAAAGTGTTGATGAAACACAAAAATTGCATCGGCATTGAACACAATATGGACCATGCGGACTTTTCTCAATGGGAGTAAAGTCTTAAACTGTCTACGCTTTGGTCGTACACTGGAAGACTAGTAGTAGTTTCCGAAGCACATCTGGAGGCATTTTGTAATCTGTGGACCTTCAGAGTGTTGATGAAACACAAAAATTGCATCGGCATTTGACACAATAAGCACCATGCGGACTTTTCACCATGGGAGTAGTGTCTTAAACTGTGTACGCTTTGATCGTACAGTGGAAGACTAGTAGTAGTTTCCGAAGCACATCTGGATGCATTCTGTAATCTGTGGACATTCAGAGTGATGATGAAACACAAAAATTGCATCGGCATTGAACACATTAAGCACCATGTGGACTTTTCTCCATGGGAGTAATGTCTTAAACTGTCTACGCTTTGATCGTACACCGGAAGGCTAGCAGTAGTTTCCGAAACACATCTGGAGGCATTCTGCAATCTGTGGAACTTCAGAGTGTTGATGAAACACAAGAATTTCATCGGCATTGAACACAATAAGCACCACGCGGACATTTCTCCATGGGAGTAAAGTCTTAAACTGTCTACGCTTTGGTCGTACACTGGAAGACTAGTAGTAGTTTCCGAAGCACATCTGGAGGCATACTGTACTCTGTGGACCTTCATAGTGTTGATGAAACACAAAAATTGCATCGGCATTGAACACAATAAGCACCTTGCGGATTTCTCTCCATGGGACTAATGTCTTAAACTGTCTACACTTTGATCGGACACTGGAAGGCTAGTAGTAGTTTCCGAAGCACATCTGGATGCATTCTGTAATCCGTGGACATTCAGAGTGTTGATGAAACACAAATATTGCATCGGCATTGAACACAATAAGGGCCATGCCGACTTTTCTCTTTGTTAGTAATGTCTTAAACTGTCTACGTCTTTGGTCGTACACTGAAAGACTATTATTAGTTTCCGAAGCACTTCCGGAGGCATTCTGTAATCTGTGGACCTTCAGAGTGTTAATGAAACACAAATATTGCATCGGCATTGAACACAATAATGGCCATGCGGACTTCTCCCCATGGGAGTAATGTCTTAAACTGTCTACGCTTTGATCGTACACTGGAAGACTAGTGGTAGTTTCCGAAGCACATCTGGACCATTCTGTAATCTGTGAACCTTCAAAGTGTTGATGAAACACAAAAATTGCATCGGCATTGAACACAATAAGCACCATGCGGATTTCTCTCCATGGGACTAATGTCTTAAACTGTCTACGCTTCGATCGTACACTGGAAGACTAGTAGTAGTTTCCCAAGCACATCTGGAGGCATTCTGTAATCTGTGGACCTTCAGAGTGTTGATGAAACACAAAAATTGCATCGGCATTGAACACAATATGGACCATGCGGACTTTTCTCCATGGGAGTAAAGTCTTAAACTGTCTACGCTTTGGTCGTACACTGGAAGACTAGTAGTAGTTTCCGAAGCACATCTGGAGGCATTTTGTAATCTGTGGACCTTCAGAGTGTTGATGAAACACAAAAATTGCATCGGCATTGGACACAATAAGCACCATGCGGACTTTTCACCATGGGAGTAGTGTCTTAAACTGTCTACGCTTTGATCATACTCTGGAAGAGTAGCAGTAGCTTCCGAAGCACATCTGGAACCATTCTGTAATCTGTGGTCCTTCAAAGTGTTGATGAAACACAAAAATTGCATCGGCATTGAACACAATATGGACCATGCGGACTTTTCTCAATGGGAGTAAAGTCTTAAACTGTCTACGCTTTGGTCGTACACTGGAAGACTAGTAGTAGTTTCCGAAGCACATCTGGAGGCATTTTGTAATCTGTGGACATTCAGAGTGATGATGAATCACAAAAATTGCATCGGCATTGAACACAATATGGACCATGCGGACTTTTCTCCATGGGAGTAAAGTCTTAAACTATCTACGCTTTGGTCGTACACTGGAAGACTAGTAGTAGTTTCCGAAGCACATCTGGAGGCATTTTGTAATCTGTGGACCTTCAGAGTGTTGATGAAACACAAAAATTGCATCGGCATTTGACACAATAAGCACCATGTGGACTTTTCACCATGGGAGTAGTGTCTTAAACTGTCTACGCTTTGATCATACTCTGGAAGAGTAGCAGTAGCTTCCGAAGCACATCTGGAACCATTCTGTAATCTGTGGTCCTTCAAAGTGTTGATGAAACACAAAAATTGCATCGGCATTGAACACAATATGGACCATGCGGACTTTTCTCAATGGGAGTAAAGTCTTAAACTGTCTACGCTTTGGTCGTACACTGGAAGACTAGTAGTAGTTTCCGAAGCACATCTGGAGGCATTTTGTAATCTGTGGACCTTCAGAGTGTTGATGAAACACAAAAATTGCTTCGGCATTGGACACAATAAGCACCATGCGGACTTTTCACCATGGGAGTAGTGTCTTAAACTGTGTACGCTTTGATCGTACAGTGGAAAACTAGTAGTAGTTTCCGAAGCACATCTGGATGCATTCTGTAATCTGTGGACATTCAGAGTGATGATGAAACACAAAAATTGCATCGGCATTGAACACATTAAGCACCATGTGGACTTTTCTCCATGGGAGTAATGTCTTAAACTGTCTACGCTTTGATCGTACACCGGAAGGCTAGCAGTAGTTTCCGAAACACATCTGGAGGCATTCTGCAATCTGTGGAACTTCAGAGTGTTGATGAAACACAAAAATTGCATCGGCATTGATCACATTAAGCACCATGCGGACTTTTCTCTTTGGGAGTAATGTCTTAAACTGTCTACGCTTTGATCGTACACTGCAAGATTAGCAGTAATTTCCGAAGCATATTTGGAAGCATTCTGTAATCTGTGGACCTTCAGAGTGTTGATGAAACACAAAAATTGCATCGGCATTGAACACAATAAGCACCATGTGGACTTTTCTCCATGTGAGTAATGTCTTAAACTGTCTACGCTTTCATCGTACACCGGAAGACTAGTAGTAGTTTCCGAAGCACATCTGGAGGCATTCTGTAATCTGTGGACCTGCAGAGTGTGTGTGAAACACAAAAATTGCATCGGCATTGAACACCATATGCAACATGTGGACTTTTCTCCATGGGAGTAATGTCTTAAACTGTCTACGCTTTGATCGTACACTGGAAGACTAGTCGTAGTTTCCGAAGCACATATGGATGCAACTGTAATCTGTGAACATTCAGAGTGTTGATGAAACACAAAAATTGCATCGGCATTGAACACAATAAGCACCATGCGGAATTTTCTCCATGGTAGTAATGTCTTAAACTGTCTACGCTTTGATTGTACAATGGAAACTAGTAGTAGTTTCCGAAGCACATCTGGATTCATTCTGCAATCTGTGAACCTTCAGAGTGTTGATGAAACACAAAAATTCCATCCGCAATTAACACAATAAGCACCATGCGGACTTCTCTCCATGGGAGTAATGTCTTAAACTGTCTACGCTTTGGTCGTACACTGGAAGACTAGTAGTAGTTTCCATGGCACATCTGGATGCATTCTGTAGCCTGTGGACCTTCGTAGTGTTGATGAAACACAAGAATTGCATCGGCATTGAACACAATAAGCACCATGTGGACTTTTCTCCATGGGTGAAATGTATTAAACTGTCTACGCTTTGATCGTACACTGGAAGACTAGTAGTAGTTTCCGAATCATATTTGGAGGCATTCTGTAATCTTTGCACTTTCAGAGTGATGATGAGACACAAACATTGCATCGGCATTGAACACAATAAGCACCATGCGGACTTTTCTCCATGGGAGTAATGTCTTAAACTGTCTACGCTTTGATCGTTCCCTGGAAGACTAGTAGTAGTTTCCGAAGTACATCTTGAGGCAGTCTGTATTCTGTGGACCTTCAGAGTGTTGATGAAACACAAAAATTGCATCGGCATAGAACACAATAAGCTCCAATTCGGACTCTTCTCCATGGGAGTAATGTCTTAAACTGTTTACGCTTTGATCGTACACTGGAAGACTAGTAGTAGTTTCCGAAGCACATCTGGAGGCATTCTGTAATCTATGGACCTTCAGAGTGTTGATGAAACACAAATATTGCATCGGCATTGAACACAATAAGGGCCATGCGGACTTCTCTCCATGGGAGTAATGTCTTAAGCTGTCTACGTTTTTGGACGTACACTGGAAGACTGATAGTAGTTTCCGAAGCACATCTGGTAGCATTCTGTAATCTGTGAACCTTCAGAGTGTTAATGAAACACAAATATTGCATCGGCATTCAACACAATATTGGCCATGCGGACTTCTCCCCATGGGAGGAATGTCTTAAACTGTCTATGCTTTGATCGTACACTGGACGACTAGTAGTAGTTTCTGAAGAATATCTGGAGGCATTCTGTAATCTGTGGACCTTCAGAGTGTTGATGAAACACAAAAATTGCATCCGCATTGAACACAATAAGGACCATGCAGACTTTTCCTCATGGGAGTAATGTCTTAAAATGTCTACGCTTTGATCGTACACTGGAAGACTAGTAGTAGTTTCCGAAGCACATCTGGAATCATTCTGTAATCTGTGGACCTTCAGAGTGTTGATGAAACACAAAAATTGCATCGGCATTGAACACAATATGGACCATGCGGACTTTTCTCCATGGGAGTAAAGTCTTAAACTGTCTACGCTTTGGTCGTACACTGGAAGACTAGTAGTAGTTTCCGAAGCACATCTGGAGGCATACTGTAATCTGTGGACCTTCATAGTGTTGATGAAACACAAAAATTGCATGGGCATTGAACACAATAAGCAACATGCGGATTTCTCTATATGGGAGTAATGTCTTAAACTGTGTACGCTTTGATCGTACAGTGGAAGACTAGTAGTAGTTTCCGAAGCACATCTGGATGCATTCTGTAATCTATGGACATTCAGAGTGATGATGAAACACAAAAATTGCATCGGCATTGAACACATTAAGCACCATGTGGACTTCTCTCCAAGGGAGTAATGTCATAACTGTCTACGCTTTGGTCGTACACTGGAAGACTAGTAGTAGTTTCCGAAGCACATTTGGAGGCATTCTGTAATCTTTGCACCTTCAGAGTGATGATGAGACACAAACATTGCATCGGCATTGAACACAATAAGCACCATGCGGACTTTTCTCCATGGGAGTAATGTCTTAAAATGTCTACACTTTGATTGTACGTTGGAAGACTAGTAGTAGTTTCTGAAGCACATCTGGATGCATTCTGTAACCTGTGGACCTTCAGAGTGTTGATGAAACACAAATATTGCATCGGCATTGAACACAATAAGCACCATGCGGACTTTTCTCCATGGGAGTAATGTCTTCAAATGTCTCCGCTTTGATCGTACACTGGAAGATAGTAGTAGTTTCCGAAGCACATCTGGATGCATTCTGTAATCTGTGGACCTTCAGAGTGATGATGAAACACAAAAATTGAATCTGCATTGAACACAATATACACCATGCACACTTTTCTCCATGTCAGTAATGTCATAAAATGTCTCCGCTTTGATCGTACCCTGGAAGATAGTACTAGTTTCCGAAGCACATCTGGATGCATTCTGTAATCTGTGGACATTCAGAGTGATGATGAAACACAAAAATTGCATCGGCATTGAACACAATAAGCACCATGCGGACTTTTCTCCATGGGAGTAATGTCTTAAACTGTCTACGCTTTGGTCGTACACTGGAAGACTAGTAGTAGTTTCCGATGCACATTTGGAGGCATTCTGTTATCTTTGCACCTTCAGAGTGATGATGAGACACAAACATTGCATCGGCATTGAACACAATAAGCACCATGTGGACTTTTCGCCATCGGAGTAATGTCTTAAAATGTCTACGCTTTGATTGTACACTGGAAGACTAGTAGTAGTTTCTGAAGCACAACTGGATGCATTCTGTAACCTGTGGACCTTCAGAGTGTTGATGAAACACAAATATTGCATCGGCATTGAACACAATAAGCACCATGCGGACTTTTCTCCATGGGAGTAATGTCTTAAACTGTCTACGCTTTGGTCGTACACTGGAAGACTAGTAGTAGTTTCCGAAGCACATTTGGAGGCATTCTGTAATCTTTGCACCTTCAGAGTGATGATGAGACACAAACATTGCATCGGCATTGAACACAATAAGCACCATGCGGACTTTTCGCCATCGGAGTAATGTTTTAAAATGTCTACGCTTTGATTGTACACTGGAAGACTAGTAGTAGTTTCTGAAGCACAACTGGATGCATTCTGTAACCTGTGGACCTTCAGAGTGTTGATGAAACACAAATATTGCATCGGCATTGAACCCAATAAGCACCATGCGGACTTTTCTCCATGGGAGTAATGTCTTAAACTGTCTACGCTTTGATCGTTCCCTGGAAGACTAGTAGTAGTTTCCGAAGCACATCTGGAGGCAATCTGTATTCTGTGGACCTTCAGAGTGTTGATGAAACACAAAAATTGCATCGGCATAGAACACAATAAGCTCCATGCGTACTCTTCTCCATGGGAGTAATGTCTTAAACTTTCTACGATTTGATCGTACACTGTAAGACTAGTAGTAGTTTCCGAAGCACATCTGGAGGCATTCTGTTATCTGTGGACCTTCAGAGTGTTGATGAAACACAAAAATTGCATCCGCATTGAACACAATAAGCAGCATGCGGACTTTTCTCCATGGGAGTAATGTCTTCAAATGTCTCCGCTTTGATCGTACACTGGAAGATAGTAGTAGTTTCCGAAGCACATCTGGATGCATTCTGTAATCTGTGGACCTTCAGAGTGATGATGAAACACAAAAATTGCATCGGCATTGAACACAATAAGCACCATGTGGAATTTTCTCCATGGGAGTAATGTCTTAAACTGTCTCCGCTTTGATCGTACCCTGGAAGATAGTACTAGTTTCCGAAGCACATCTGGATGCATTCAGTAATCTGTGGACCTTCAGAGTGTTGATGAAATACAAAAATTGCATCGGAATTGAACACAATATGCACCATGCGGACTTTTCTCCATGGGAGTAAAGTCTTAAACTGTCTACGCATTGATCGTACACAGGAAGACCGGTAGTAGTTTCTGAAGCACATCTGGATGCAACTGTAATCTGCGAACCTTCAGAGTGTTGATGAAACACAAAAATTGCATCGGCATTGAACACAATAAGCACCATGCGGACTTTTCTCTTTGGGAGTAATGTCTTAAACTGTCTACGCTTTGATCGTACACTGCAAGACTAGCAGTAGTTTCCAAAGCACAGTTGGAAGCATTCTGTAATCTGTGGACCTTCAGAGTGTTGATGAAACACAAGAATTGCATCGGCATTGAACACAATAAGCACCACGCGGACATTTCTCCATGGGAGTAAAGTCTTAAACTGTCTACGCTTTGGTCGTACACTGGAAGACTAGTAGTAGTTTCCGAAGCACATCTGGAGGCTTACTGTACTCTGTGGACCTTCATAGTGTTGATGAAACACAAAAATTGCATCGGCATTGAACACAATAAGCACCATGCGGATTTCTCTCCATGGGACTAATGTCTTAAACTGTCTACACTTTGATCGGACACTGGAAGGCTAGTAGTAGTTTCCGAAGCACATCTGGATGCATTCTGTAATCCGTGGACATTCAGAGTGTTGATGAAACACAAATATTGCATCGGCATTGAACACAATATGGACCATGCGGACTTTTCTCCATGGGAGTAAAGTCTTAAACTGTCTACGCTTTGGTCGTACACTGGAAGACTAGTAGTAGTTTCCGAAGCACATCTGGAGGCATTTTGTAATCTGTGGACCTTCAGAGTGTTGATGAAACACAAAAATTGCATCGGCATTGGACACAATAAGCACCATGCGGACTTTTCTCCATGGGAGTAGTGTCTTAAACTGTCTACGCTTTGATCATACTCTGGAAGAGTAGCAGTAGCTTACGAAGCACATCTGGAACCATTCTGTAATCTGTGGTCCTTCAAAGTGTTGATGAAACACAAAAATTGCATCGGCATTGAACACAATATGGACCATGCGGACTTTTCTCAATGGGAGTAAAGTCTTAAACTGTCTACGCTTTGGTCGTACACTGGAAGACTAGTAGTAGTTTCCGAAGCACATCTGGAGGCATTTTGTAATCTGTGGACCTTCAGAGTGTTGATGAAACACAAAAATTGCATCGGCATTGGACACAATAAGCACCATGCGGACTTTTCACCATGGGAGTAGTGTCTTAAACTGTGTACGCTTTGATCGTACAGTGGAAGACTAGTAGTAGTTTCCGAAGCACATCTGGATGCATTCTGTAATCTGTGGACATTCAGAGTGATGATGAAACACAAAAATTGCATCGGCATTGAACACATTAAGCACCATGTGGACTTTTCTCCATGGGAGTAATGTCTTAAACTGTCTACGCTTTGATCGTACACCGGAAGGCTAGCAGTAGTTTCCGAAACACATCTGGAGGCATTCTGCAATCTGTGGAACTTCAGAGTGTTGATGAAACACAAGAATTTCATCGGCATTGAACACAATAAGCACCACGCGGACATTTCTCCATGGGAGTAAAGTCTTAAACTGTCTACGCTTTGGTCGTACACTGGAAGACTAGTAGTAGTTTCCGAAGCACATCTGGAGGCATACTGTACTCTGTGGACCTTCATAGTGTTGATGAAACACAAAAATTGCATCGGCATTGAACACAATAAGCACCTTGCGGATTTCTCTCCATGGGACTAATGTCTTAAACTGTCTACACTTTGATCGGACACTGGAAGGCTAGTAGTAGTTTCCGAAGCACATCTGGATGCATTCTGTAATCCGTGGACATTCAGAGTGTTGATGAAACACAAATATTGCATCGGCATTGAACACAATAAGGGCCATGCCGACTTTTCTCTTTGTTAGTAATGTCTTAAACTGTCTACGTCTTTGGTCGTACACTGAAAGACTATTATTAGTTTCCGAAGCACTTCTGGAGGCATTCTGTAATCTGTGGACCTTCAGAGTGTTGATGAAACACAAATATTGCATCGGCATTGAACACAATAATGGCCATGCGGACTTCTCCCCATGGGAGTAATGTCTTAAACTGTCTACGCTTTGATCGTACACTGGAAGACTAGTGGTAGTTTCCGAAGCACATCTGGACCATTCTGTAATCTGTGAACCTTCAAAGTGTTGATGAAACACAAAAATTGCATCGGCATTGAACACAATAAGCACCATGCGGATTTCTCTCCATGGGACTAATGTCTTAAACTGTCTACGCTTCGATCGTACACTGGAAGACTAGTAGTAGTTTCCCAAGCACATCTGGAGGCATTCTGTAATCTGTGGACCTTCAGAGTGTTGATGAAACACAAAAATTGCATCGGCATTGAACACAATATGGACCATGCGGACTTTTCTCCATGGGAGTAAAGTCTTAAACTGTCTACGCTTTGGTCGTACACTGGAAGACTAGTAGTAGTTTCCGAAGCACATCTGGAGGCATTTTGTAATCTGTGGACCTTCAGAGTGTTGATGAAACACAAAAATTGCATCGGCATTGGACACAATAAGCACCATGCGGACTTTTCACCATGGGAGTAGTGTCTTAAACTGTCTACGCTTTGATCATACTCTGGAAGAGTAGCAGTAGCTTCCGAAGCACATCTGGAACCATTCTGTAATCTGTGGTCCTTCAAAGTGTTGATGAAACACAAAAATTGCATCGGCATTGAACACAATATGGACCATGCGGACTTTTCTCAATGGGAGTAAAGTCTTAAACTGTCTACGCTTTGGTCGTACACTGGAAGACTAGTAGTAGTTTCCGAAGCACATCTGGAGGCATTTTGTAATCTGTGGACATTCAGAGTGATGATGAAACACAAAAATTGCATCGGCATTGAACACAATATGGACCATGCGGACTTTTCTCCATGGGAGTAAAGTCTTAAACTATCTACGCTTTGGTCGTACACTGGAAGACTAGTAGTAGTTTCCGAAGCACATCTGGAGGCATTTTGTAATCTGTGGACCTTCAGAGTGTTGATGAAACACAAAAATTGCATCGGCATTTGACACAATAAGCACCATGCGGACTTTTCACCATGGGAGTAGTGTCTTAAACTGTCTACGCTTTGATCATACTCTGGAAGAGTAGCAGTAGCTTCCGAAGCACATCTGGAACCATTCTGTAATCTGTGGTCCTTCAAAGTGTTGATGAAACACAAAAATTGCATCGGCATTGAACACAATATGGACCATGCGGACTTTTCTCAATGGGAGTAAAGTCTTAAACTGTCTACGCTTTGGTCGTACACTGGAAGACTAGTAGTAGTTTCCGAAGCACATCTGGAGGCATTTTGTAATCTGTGGACCTTCAGAGTGTTGATGAAACACAAAAATTGCTTCGGCATTGGACACAATAAGCACCATGCGGACTTTTCACCATGGGAGTAGTTTCTTAAACTGTGTACGCTTTGATCGTACAGTGGAAAACTAGTAGTAGTTTCCGAAGCACATCTGGATGCATTCTGTAATCTGTGGACATTCAGAGTGATGATGAAACACAAAAATTGCATCGGCATTGAACACATTAAGCACCATGTGGACTTTTCTCCATGGGAGTAATGTCTTAAACTGTCTACGCTTTGATCGTACACCGGAAGGCTAGCAGTAGTTTTCGAAACACATCTGGAGGCATTCTGCAATCTGTGGAACTTCAGAGTGTTGATGAAACACAAAAATTGCATCGGCATTGATCACATTAAGCACCATGCGGACTTTTCTCTTTGGGAGTAATGTCTTAAACTGTCTACGCTTTGATCGGACACTGGAAGACTAGTAGTAGTTTCCGAAGCACATCTGGAGGCATTTTGTAATCTGTGGACCTTCAGAGTGTTGATGAAACACAAAAATTGCATCGGCATTGGACACAATAAGCACCATGCGGACTTTTCTCCATGGGAGTAGTGTCTTAAACTGTCTACGCTTTGATCATACTCTGGAAGAGTAGCAGTAGCTTACGAAGCACATCTGGAACCATTCTGTAATCTGTGGTCCTTCAAAGTGTTGATGAAACACAAAAATTGCATCGGCATTGAACACAATATGGACCATGCGGACTTTTCTCAATGGGAGTAAAGTCTTAAACTGTCTACGCTTTGGTCGTACACTGGAAGACTAGTAGTAGTTTCCGAAGCACATCTGGAGGCATTTTGTAATCTGTGGACCTTCAGAGTGTTGATGAAACACAAAAATTGCATCGGCATTGGACACAATAAGCACCATGCGGACTTTTCACCATGGGAGTAGTGTCTTAAACTGTGTACGCTTTGATCGTACAGTGGAAGACTAGTAGTAGTTTCCGAAGCACATCTGGATGCATTCTGTAATCTGTGGACATTCAGAGTGATGATGAAACACAAAAATTGCATCGGCATTGAACACATTAAGCACCATGTGGACTTTTCTCCATGGGAGTAATGTCTTAAACTGTCTACGCTTTGATCGTACACCGGAAGGCTAGCAGTAGTTTCCGAAACACATCTGGAGGCATTCTGCAATCTGTGGAACTTCAGAGTGTTGATGAAACACAAGAATTTCATCGGCATTGAACACAATAAGCTCCACGCGGACATTTCTCCATGGGAGTAAAGTCTTAAACTGTCTACGCTTTGGTCGTACACTGGAAGACTAGTAGTAGTTTCCGAAGCACATCTGGAGGCATACTGTACTCTGTGGACCTTCATAGTGTTGATGAAACACAAAAATTGCATCGGCATTGAACACAATAAGCACCTTGCGGATTTCTCTCCATGGGACTAATGTCTTAAACTGTCTACACTTTGATCGGACACTGGAAGGCTAGTAGTAGTTTCCGAAGCACATCTGGATGCATTCTGTAATCCGTGGACATTCAGAGTGTTGATGAAACACAAATATTGCATCGGCATTGAACACAATAAGGGCCATGCCGACTTTTCTCTTTGTTAGTAATGTCTTAAACTGTCTACGTCTTTGGTCGTACACTGAAAGACTATTATTAGTTTCCGAAGCACTTCTGGAGGCATTCTGTAATCTGTGGACCTTCAGAGTGTTAATGAAACACAAATATTGCATCGGCATTGAACACAATAATGGCCATGCGGACTTCTCCCCATGGGAGTAATGTCTTAAACTGTCTACGCTTTGATCGTACACTGGAAGACTAGTGGTAGTTTCCGAAGCACATCTGGACCATTCTGTAATCTGTGAACCTTCAAAGTGTTGATGAAACACAAAAATTGCATCGGCATTGAACACAATAAGCACCATGCGGATTTCTCTCCATGGGACTAATGTCTTAAACTGTCTACGCTTCGATCGTACACTGGAAGACTAGTAGTAGTTTCCCAAGCACATCTGGAGGCATTCTGTAATCTGTGGACCTTCAGAGTGTTGATGAAACACAAAAATTGCATCGGCATTGAACACAATATGGACCATGCGGACTTTTCTCCATGGGAGTAAAGTCTTAAACTGTCTACGCTTTGGTCGTACACTGGAAGACTAGTAGTAGTTTCCGAAGCACATCTGGAGGCATTTTGTAATCTGTGGACCTTCAGAGTGTTGACGAAACACAAAAATTGCATCGGCATTTGACACAATAAGCACCATGCGGACTTTTCACCATGGGAGTAGTGTCTTAAACTGTCTACGCTTTGATCATACTCTGGAAGAGTAGCAGTAGCTTCCGAAGCACATCTGGAACCATTCTGTAATCTGTGGTCCTTCAAAGTGTTGATGAAACACAAAAATTGCATCGGCATTGAACACAATATGGACCATGCGGACTTTTCTCAATGGGAGTAAAGTCTTAAACTGTCTACGCTTTGGTCGTACACTGGAAGACTAGTAGTAGTTTCCGAAGCACATCTGGAGGCATTTTGTAATCTGTGGACCTTCAGAGTGTTGATGAAACACAAAAATTGCTTCGGCATTGGACACAATAAGCACCATGCGGACTTTTCACCATGGGAGTAGTGTGTTAAACTGTGTACGCTTTGATCGTACAGTGGAAAACTAGTAGTAGTTTCCGAAGCACATCTGGATGCATTCTGTAATCTGTGGACATTCAGAGTGATGATGAAACACAAAAATTGCATCGGCATTGAACACATTAAGCACCATGTGGACTTTTCTCCATGGGAGTAATGTCTTAAACTGTCTACGCTTTGATCGTACACCGGAAGGCTAGCAGTAGTTTTCGAAACACATCTGGAGGCATTCTGCAATCTGTGGAACTTCAGAGTGTTGATGAAACACAAAAATTGCATCGGCATTGATCACATTAAGCACCATGCGGACTTTTCTCTTTGGGAGTAATGTCTTAAACTGTCTACGCTTTGATCGTACACTGCAAGATTAGCAGTAATTTCCGAAGCATATTTGGAAGCATTCTGTAATCTGTGGACCTTCAGAGTGTTGATGAAACACAAAAATTGCATCGGCATTGAACACAATAAGCACCATGTGGACTTTTCTCCATGTGAGTAATGTCTTAAACTGTCTACGCTTTCATCGTACACCGGAAGACTAGTAGTAGTTTCCGAAGCACATCTGGAGGCATTCTGTAATCTGTGGACCTGCAGAGTGTGTGTGAAACACAAAAATTGCATCGGCATTGAACACAATATGCAACATGTGGACTTTTCTCCATGGGAGTAATGTCTTAAACTGTCTACGCTTTGATCGTACACTGGAAGACTAGTCGTAGTTTCCGAAGCACATATGGATGCAACTGTAATCTGTGAACATTCAGAGTGTTGATGAAACACAAAAATTGCATCGGCATTGAACACAATAAGCACCATGCGGAATTTTCTCCATGGTAGTAATGTCTTAAACTGTCTACGCTTTGATTGTACAATGGAAACTAGTAGTAGTTTCCGAAGCACATCTGGATTCATTCTGCAATCTGTGAACCTTCAGAGTGTTGATAAAACACAAAAATTCCATCCGCAATTAACACAATAAGCACCATGCGGACTTCTCTCCATGGGAGTAATGTCTTAAACTGTCTACGCTTTGGTCGTACACTGGAAGACTAGTAGTAGTTTCCATGGCACATCTGGATGCATTCTGTAGTCTGTGGACCTTCGTAGTGTTGATGAAACACAAGAATTGCATCGGCATTGAACACAATAAGCACCATGTGGACTTTTCTCCATGGGTGAAATGTATTAAACTGTCTACGCTTTGATCGTACACTGGAAGACTAGTAGTAGTTTCCGAATCATATTTGGAGGCATTCTGTAATCTTTGCACTTTCAGAGTGATGATGAGACACAAACATTGCATCGGCATTGAACACAATAAGCACCATGCGGACTTTTTTCCATGGGAGTAATGTCTTAATCTGTCTACGCTTTGATTGTACACTGGAAGACTAGTAGTAGTTTCTGAAGCACATCTGGATGCATTCTGTAATCTGTGGACCTTCAGAGTGTTGATGAAACACAAATATTGCATCGGCATTGAACCCAATAAGCACCATGCGGACTTTTCTCCATGGGAGTAATGTCTTAAACTGTCTACGCTTTGATCGTTCCCTGGAAGACTAGTAGTAGTTTCCGAAGTACATCTTGAGGCAGTCTGTATTCTGTGGACCTTCAGAGTGTTGATGAAACACAAAAATTGCATCGGCATAGAACACAATAAGCTCCAATTCGGACTCTTCTCCATGGGAGTAATGTCTTAAACTGTTTACGCTTTGATCGTACACTGGAAGACTAGTAGTAGTTTCCGAAGCACATCTGGAGGCATTCTGTAATCTATGGACCTTCAGAGTGTTGATGAAACACAAATATTGCATCGGCATTGAACACAATAAGGGCCATGCGGACTTCTCTCCATGGGAGTAATGTCTTAAACTGTCTACGTTTTTGGACGTACACTGGAAGACTGATAGTAGTTTCCGAAGCACATCTGGTAGCATTCTGTAATCTGTGAACCTTCAGAGTGTTAATGAAACACAAATATTGCATCGGCATTCAACACAATATTGGCCATGCGGACTTCTCCCCATGGGAGGAATGTCTTAAACTGTCTATGCTTTGATCGTACACTGGACGACTAGTAGTAGTTTCTGAAGAACATCTGGAGGCATTCTGTTATCTGTGGACCTTCAGAGTGTTGATGAAACACAAAAATTGCATCCGCATTGAACACAATAAGGACCATGCAGACTTTTCCTCATGGGAGTAATGTCTTAAAATGTCTACGCTTTGATCGTACACTGGAAGACTAGTAGTAGTTTCCGAAGCACATCTGGAGTCATTCTGTAATCTGTGGACCTTCAGAGTGTTGATGAAACACAAAAATTGCATCGGCATTGAACACAATATGGACCATGCGGACTTTTCTCCATGGGAGTAAAGTCTTAAACTGTCTACGCTTTGGTCGTACACTGGAAGACTAGTAGTAGTTTCCGAAGCACATCTGGAGGCATTCTGTAATCTGTGGACCTTCATAGTGTTGATGAAACACAAAAATTGCATGGGCATTGAACACAATAAGCAACATGCGGATTTCTCTATATGGGAGTAATGTCTTAAACTGTGTACGCTTTGATCGTACAGTGGAAGACTAGTAGTAGTTTCCGAAGCACATCTGGATGCATTCTGTAATCTATGGACATTCAGAGTGATGATGAAACACAAAAATTGCATCGGCATTGAACACATTAAGCACCATGTGGACTTCTCTCCATGGGAGTAATGTCATAACTGTCTACGCTTTGGTCGTACACTGGAAGACTAGTAGTAGTTTCCGAAGCACATTTGGAGGCATTCTGTAATCTTTGCCCCTTCAGAGTGATGATGAGACACAAACATTGCATCGGCATTGAACACAATAAGCACCATGCGGCCTTTCTCCATGGGAGTAATGTCTTAAAATGTCTACACTTTGATTGTACGTTGGAAGACTAGTAGTAGTTTCTGAAGCACATCTGGATGCATTCTGTAACCTGTGGACCTTCAGAGTGTTGATGAAACACAAATATTGCATCGGCATTGAACACAATAAGCACCATGCGGACTTTTCTCCATGGGAGTAATGTCTTCAAATGTCTCCGCTTTGATCGTACACTGGAAGATAGTAGTAGTTTCCGAAGCACATCTGGATGCATTCTGTAATCTGTGGACCTTCAGAGTGATGATGAAACACAAAAATTGCATCTGCATTGAACACAATAAGCACCATGCACACTTTTCTCCATGTCAGTAATGTCATAAAATGTCTCCGCTTTGATCGTACCCTGGAAGATAGTACTAGTTTCCGAAGCACATCTGGATGCATTCAGTAATCTGTGGACCTTCAGAGTGTTGATGAAATACAAAAATTGCATCGGAATTGAACACAATATGCACCATGCGGACTTTTCTCCATGGGAGTCGTGTCTTAAACTGTCTACGCATTGATCGTACACAGGAAGACCGGTAGTAGTTTCTGAAGCACATCTGGATGCAACTGTAATCTGCGGACCTTCAGAGTGTTGATGAAACACAAAAATTGCATCGGCATTGAACACAATAAGCTCCATGCGGACTTTTCTCTTTGGGAGTAATGTCTTAAACTGTCTACGCTTTGATCGTACACTGCAAGACTAGCAGTAGTTTCCAAAGCACAGTTGGAAGCATTCTGTAATCTGTGGACCTTCAGAGTGTTGATGAAACACAAGAATTGCATCGGCATTGAACACAATAAGCACCACGCGGACATTTCTCCATGGGAGTAAAGTCTTAAACTGTCTACGCTTTGGTCGTACACTGGAAGACTAGTAGTAGTTTCCGAAGCACATCTGGAGGCATACTGTACTCTGTGGACCTTCATAGTGTTGATGAAACACAAAAATTGCATCGGCATTGAACACAATAAGCACCATGCGGATTTCTCTCCATGGGACTAATGTCTTAAACTGTCTACACTTTGATCGGACACTGGAAGGCTAGTAGTAGTTTCCGAAGCACATCTGGATGCATTCTGTAATCCGTGGACATTCAGAGTGTTGATGAAACACAAATATTGCATCGGCATTGAACACAATAAGGGCCATGCCGACTTTTCTCTTTGTTAGTAATGTCTTAATCTGTCTACGTCTTTGGTCGTACACTGAAAGACTATTAGTAGTTTCCGAAGCACTTCTGGAGGCATTCTGTAATCTGTGGACCTTCAGAGTGTTAATGAAACACAAATATTGCATCGGCATTGAACACAATAATGGCCATGCTGACTTCTCCCCATGGGAGTAATGTCTTAAACTGTCTACGCTTTGATCGTACACTGGAAGACTAGTGGTAGTTTCCGAAGCACATCTGGACCATTCTGTAATCTGTGAACCTTCAAAGTGTTGATGAAACACAAAAATTGCATCGGCATTGAACACAATAAGCACCATGCGGATTTCTCTCCATGGGACTAATGTCTTAAACTGTCTACGCTTTGATCGTACACTGGAAGACTAGTAGTAGTTTCCCAAGCACATCTGGAGGCATTCTGTAATCTGTGGACCTTCAGAGTGTTGATGAAACACAAAAATTGCATTGGCATTCAACACAATAAGCACCATGCGGACTTTTCACCATGGGAGTAGTGTCTTAAACTGTCTACGACTTGATCGGACACTGTAAGGCTAGTAGTAGTTTCCGAAGCACATCTGGATGCATTCTGAAATCTGTGGACATTCAGAGTGTTGATGAAACACAAGAATTGCATCCGATTTGAACACAATAAGCACCATGCGGACTTTTCTCCATGGGAGTAATGTCTTAAACTGTCCACGCTTTGATCGTACACAGGAAGACTAGTAGTAGTTTCCGATGCACATCTGGATGCAACTGTAATCTGTGAACCTTCAGAGTGTTGATGAAACACAAAAATTGCATCGGCATTGAACACAATATTGACCATGCGGACTTTTCTCCATGGGAGTAAAGTCTTAAACTGTCTACGCTTTGGTCGTACACTGGAAGACTAGTAGTAGTTTCCGAAGCACATCTGGAGGCATTTTGTAATCTGTGGACCTTCAGAGTGTTGATGAAACACAAAAATTGCATCGGCATTGGACACAATAAGCACCATGCGGACTTTTCACCATGGGAGTAGTGTCTTAAACTTTGTACGCTTTGATCGTACAGTGGAAGACTAGTAGTAGTTTCCGAAGCACATCTGGATGCATTCTGTAATCTGTGGACATTCAGAGTGATGATGAAACACAAAAATTGCATCGGCATTGAACACATTAAGCACCATGTGGACTTTTCTCCATGGGAGTAATGTCTTAAACTGTCTAAGCTTTGATCGTACACCGGAAGGCTAGCAGTAGTTTCCGAAACACATCTGGAGGCATTCTGCAATCTGTGGAACTTCAGAGTGTTGATGAAACACAAAAATTGCATCGGCATTGATCACATTAAGCACCATGCGGACTTTTCTCTTTGGGAGTAATGTCTTAAACTGTCTACGCTTTGATCGTACACTGCAAGATTAGGAGTAATTTCCGAAGCATATTTGGAAGCATTCTGTAATCTGTGGACCTTCAGAGTGTTGATGAAACACAAAAATTGCATCGGCATTGAACACAATAAGCACCATGTGGACTTTTCTCCATGTGAGTAATGTCTTAAACTGTCTACGCTTTCATCGTACACCGGAAGACTAGTAGTAGTTTCCGAAGCACATCTGGAGGCATTCTGTAATCTGTGGACCTGCAGAGTGTGTGTGAAACACAAAAATTGCATCGGCATTGAACACAATATGCAACATGTGGACTTTTCTCCATGGGAGTAATGTCTTAAACTGTCTACGCTTTGATCGTACACTGGAAGACTAGTCGTAGCTTCCGAAGCACATATGGATGCAACTGTAATCTGTGAACATTCAGAGTGTTGATGAAACACAAAAATTGCATCGGCATTGAACACAATAAGCACCATGCGGAATTTTCTCCATGGTAGTAATGTCTTAAACTGTCTACGCTTTGATTGTACAATGGAAACTAGTAGTAGTTTCCGAAGGACATCTGGAGGCATTCTGCAATCTGTGAACCTTCAGAGTGTTGATGAAACACAAAAATTCCATCCGCAATTAACACAATAAGCACCATGCGGACTTCTCTCCATGGGAGTAATGTCTTAAACTGTCTACGCTTTGGTCGTACACTGGAAGACTAGTAGTAGTTTCCAAAGCACATCTGGATGCATTCTGTAGTCTGTGGACCTTCATAGTGTTGATGAAACACAACAATTGCATCGGCATTGAACACAATAAGCACCATGTGGACTTTTCTCCATGGGTGAAATGTATTAAACTGTCTACGCTTTGATCGTACACTGGAAGACTAGTAGTAGTTTCCGAATCATATTTGGAGGCATTCTGTAATCTTTGCACTTTCAGAGTGATGATGAGACACAAACATTGCATCGGCATTTAACACAATAAGCACCATGCGGACTTTTTTCCATAGGAGTAATGTCTTAATCTGTCTACGCTTTGATTGTACACTGGAAGACTAGTAGTAGTTTCTGAAGCACATCTGGATGCATTCTGTAATCTGTGGACCTTCAGAGTGTTGATGAAACACAAATATTGCATCGGCATTGAACCCAATAAGCACCATGCGGACTTTTCTCCATGGGAGTAATGTCTTAAACTGTCTACGCTATGATCGTTCCCTGGAAGACTAGTAGTAGTTTCCGAAGTACATCTTGAGGCAGTCTGTATTCTGTGGACCTTCAGAGTGTTGATGAAACACAGAAATTGCATATGCATAGAACACAATAAGCTCGGTTTCGGACTCTTCTCCATGGGAGTAATGTCTTAAACTGTTTACGCTTTGATCGTACACTGGAAGACTAGTAGTAGTTTCCGAAGCACATCTGGAGGCATTCTGTAATCTATGGACCTTCAGAGTGTTGATGAAACACAAATATTGCATCGGCATTGAACACAATAAGGGCCATGCGGACTTCTCTCCATGGGAGTAATGTCTTAAACTGTCTACGTTTTTGGACGTACACTGGAAGACTGATAGTAGTTTCCGAAGCACATCTGGAAGCATTCTGTAATCTGTGAACCTTCAGAGTGTTAATGAAACACAAATATTGCATCGGCATTGAACACAATATTGGCCATGCGGACTTCTCCCCATGGGAGGAATGTCTTAAACTGTCTATGCTTTGATCGTACACTGGACGACTAGTAGTAGTTTCTGAAGAACATCTGGAGGCATTCTGTAATCTGTGGACCTTCAGAGTGTTGATGAAACACAAAAATTGCATCCGCATTGAACACAATAAGGACCATGCAGACTTTTCCTCATGGGAGTAATGTCTTAAAATGTCTACGCTTTGATCGTACACTGGAAGACTAGTAGTAGTTTCCGAAGCACATCTGGAACCATTCTGTAATCTGTGGACCTTCAGAGTGTTGATGAAACACAAAAATTGCATCGGCATTGAACACAATATGGACCATGCGGACTTTTCTCCATGGGAGTAAAGTCTTAAACTGTCTACGCTTTGGTCGTACACTGGAAGACTAGTAGTAGTTTCCGAAGCACATCTGGAGGCATACTGTAATCTGTGGACCTTCATAGTGTTGATGAAACACAAAAATTGCATGGGCATTGAACACAATAAGCAACATGCGGATTTCTCTATATGGCAGTAATGTCTTAAACTGTGTACGCTTTGATCGTACAGTGGAAGACTAGTAGTAGTTTCCGAAGCACATCTGGATGCATTCTGTAATCTGTGGACATTCAGAGTGTTGATGAAACACAAATATTGCATCGGCATTGAACACAATAAGCACCATGCGGACTTTTCTCCATGGGAGTAATGTCTTAAACTGTCTACGCTTTGGTCGTACACTGGAAGACTAGTAGTAGTTTCCGAAGCACATTTGGAGGCATTCTGTAATCTTTGCACCTTCAGAGTGATGATGAGACACAAACATTGCATCGGCATTGAACACAATAAGCACCATGCGGACTTTTCTCCATGGGAGTAATGTCTTAAACTGTCTACGCTTTGATCGTTCCCTGGAAGACTAGTAGTAGTTTCCGAAGCACATCTGGAGGCAATCTGTATTCTGTGGACCTTCAGAGTGTTGATGAAACACAAAAATTGCATGGGCATAGAACACAATAAGCTCCATGCGTACTCTTCTCCATGGGAGTAATGTCTTAAACTTTCTACAATTTGATCGTACACTGTAAGACTAGTAGTGGTTTCCGAAGCACATCTGGAGGCATTCTGTTATCTGTGGACCTTCAGAGTGTTGATGAAACACAAAAATTGCATCCGCATTGAACACAATAAGCAGCATGCGGACTTTTCTCCATGGGAGTAATGTCTTCAAATGTCTCCGCTTTGATCGTACACTGGAAGATAGTAGTAGTTTCCGAAGCACATCTGGATGCATTCTGTAATCTGTGGACCTTCAGAGTGATGATGAAACACAAAAATTGCATCGGCATTGAACACAATAAGCACCATGCGGACTTTTCTCCATGGGAGTAATGTCTTAAACTGTCTCCGCTTTGATCGTACCCTGGAAGATAGTACTAGTTTCCGAAGCACATCTGGATGCATTCAGTAATCTGTGGACCTTCAGAGTGTTGATGAAATACAAATATTGCATCGGAATTGAACACAATATGCACCATGCGGACTTTTCTCCATGGGAGTCGTGTCTTAAACTGTCTACGCATTGATCGTACACAGGAAGACCGGTAGTAGTTTCTGAAGCACATCTGGATGCAACTGTAATCTGCGGACCTTCAGAGTGTTGATGAAACACAAAAATTGCATCGGCATTGAACACAATAAGCACCATGCGGACTTTTCTCTTTGGGAGTAATGTCTTAAACTGTCTACGCTTTGATCGTACACTGCAAGACTAGCAGTAGTTTCCAAAGCACAGTTGGAAGCATTCTGTAATCTGTGGACCTTCAGAGTGTTGATGAAACACAAGAATTGCATCGGCATTGAACACAATAAGCACCACGCGGACATTTCTCCATGGGAGTAAAGTCTTAAACTGTCTACGCTTTGGTCGTACACTGGAAGACTAGTAGTAGTTTCCGAAGCACATCTGGAGGCATACTGTACTCTGTGGACCTTCATAGTGTTGATGAAACACAAAAATTGCATCGGCATTGAACACAATAAGCACCATGCGGATTTCTCTCCATGGGACTAATGTCTTAAACTGTCTACACTTTGATCGGACACTGGAAGGCTAGTAGTAGTTTCCGAAGCACATCTGGATGCATTCTGTAATCCGTGGACATTCAGAGTGTTGATGAAACACAAATATTGCATCGGCATTGAACACAATAAGAGCCATGCCGACTTTTCTCTTTGTTAGTAATGTCTTAAACTGTCTACGTCTTTAGTCGTACACTGAAAGACTATTAGTAGTTTCCGAAGCACTTCTGGAGGCATTCTGTAATCTGTGGACCTTCAGAGTGTTAATGAAACACAAATATTGCATCGGCATTGAACACAATAATGGCCATGCGGACTTCTCCCCATGGGAGTAATGTCTTAAACTGTCTACGCTTTGATCGTACACTGGAAGACTAGTGGTAGTTTCCGAAGCACATCTGGACCATTCTGTAATCTGTGAACCTTCAAATTGTTGATGAAACACAAAAATTGCATCGCCATTGAACACAATAAGCACCATGCGGATTTCTCTCCATGGGACTAATGTCTTAAACTGTCTACGCTTCGATCGTACACTGGAAGACTAGTAGTAGTTTCTGAAGCACATCTGGAGGCATTCTGTAATCTGTGGACCTTCAGAGTGTTGATGAAACACAAATATTGCATCGGCATTGAACCCAATAAGCACCATGCGGACTTTTCTCCATGGGAGTAATGTCTTAAACTGTCTACGCTATGATCGTTCCCTGGAAGACTAGTAGTAGTTTCCGAAGTACATCTTGAGGCAGTCTGTATTCTGTGGACCTTCAGAGTGTTGATGAAACACAAAAATTGCATATGCATAGAACACAATAAGCTCCAATTCGGACTCTTCTCCATGGGAGTAATGTCTTAAACTGTTTACGCTTTGATCGTACACTGGAAGACTAGTAGTAGTTTCCGAAGCACATCTGGAGGCATTCTGTAATCTATGGACCTTCAGAGTGTTGATGAAACACAAATATTGCATCGGCATTGAACACAATAAGGGCCATGCGGACTTCTCTCCATGGGAGTAATGTCTTAAACTGTCTACGTTTTTGGACGTACACTGGAAGACTGATAGTAGTTTCCGAAGCACATCTGGAAGCATTCTGTAACCTGTGAACCTTCAGAGTGTTAATGAAACACAAATATTGCATCGGCATTGAACACAATATTGGCCATGTGGACTTCTCCCCATGGGAGGAATGTCTTAAACTGTCTATGCTTTGATCGTACACTGGACGACTAGTAGTAGTTTCTGAAGAACATCTGGAGGCATTCTGTAATCTGTGGACCTTCAGAGTGTTGATGAAACACAAAAATTGCATCCGCATTGAACACAATAAGGACCATGCAGACTTTTCCTCATGGGAGTAATGTCTTAAAATGTCTACGCTTTGATCGTACACTGGAAGACTAGTAGTAGTTTCCGAAGCACATCTGGAACCATTCTGTAATCTGTGGACCTTCAGAGTGTTGATGAAACACAAAAATTGCATCGGCATTGAACACAATATGGACCATGCGGACTTTTCTCCATGGGAGTAAAGTCTTAAACTGTCTACGCTTTGGTCGTACACTGGAAGACTAGTAGTAGTTTCCGAAGCACATCTGGAGGCATACTGTAATCTGTGGACCTTCATAGTGTTGATGAAACACAAAAATTGCATGGGCATTGAACACAATAAGCAACATGCGGATTTCTCTATATGGCAGTAATGTCTTAAACTGTGTACGCTTTGATCGTACAGTGGAAGACTAGTAGTAGTTTCCGAAGCACATCTGGATGCATTCTGTAATCTGTGGACATTCAGAGTGTTGATGAAACACAAATATTGCATCGGCATTGAACACAATAAGCACCATGCGGACTTTTCTCCATGGGAGTAATGTCTTAAACTGTCTACGCTTTGGTCGTACACTGGAAGACTAGTAGTAGTTTCCGAAGCACATTTGGAGGCATTCTGTAATCTTTGCACTTTCAGAGTGATGATGAGACACAAACATTGCATCGGCATTGAACACAATAAGCACCATGCGGACTTTTCGCCATGGGAGTAATGTCTTAAAATGTCTACGCTTTGATTGTACACTGGAAGACTAGTAGTAGTTTCTGAAGCACATCTGGATGCATTCTGTAACCTGTGGACCTTCAGAGTGTTGAAGAAACACAAATATTGCATCGGCATTGAACCCAATAAGCACCATGCGGACTTTTCTCCATGGGAGTAATGTCTTAAACTGTCTACGCTTTGATCGTTCCCTGGAAGACTAGTAGTAGTTTCCGAAGCACATCTGGAGGCAATCTGTATTCTGTGGACCTTCAGAGTGTTGATGAAACACAAAAATTGCATGGGCATAGAACACAATAAGCTCCATGCGTACTCTTCTCCATGGGAGTAATGTCTCAAACTTTCTACGATTTGATCGTACACTGTAAGACTAGTAGTACTTTCCGAAGCACATCTGGAGGCATTCTGTTATCTGTGGACCTTCAGAGTGTTGATGAAACACAAAAATTGCATCCGCATTGAACACAATAAGCAGCATGCGGACTTTTCTCCATGGGAGTAATGTCTTCAAATGTCTCCGCTTTGATCGTACACTGGAAGATAGTAGTAGTTTCCGAAGCACATCTGGATGCATTCTGTAATCTGTGGACCTTCAGAGTGATGATGAAACACAAAAATTGCATCGGCATTGAACACAATAAGCACCATGCGGACTTTTCTCCATGGGAGTAATGTCTTAAACTGTCTCCGCTTTGATCGTACCCTGGAAGATAGTACTAGTTTCCGAAGCACATCTGGATGCATTCAGTAATCTGTGGACCTTCAGAGTGTTGATGAAATACAAATATTGCATCGGAATTGAACACAATATGCACCATGCGGACTTTTCTCCATGGGAGTCGTGTCTTAAACTGTCTACGCATTGATCGTACACAGGAAGACCGGTAGTAGTTTCTGAAGCACATCTGGATGCAACTGTAATCTGCGGACCTTCAGAGTGTTGATGAAACACAAAAATTGCATCGGCATTGAACACAATAAGCACCATGCGGACTTTTCTCTTTGGGAGTAATGTCTTAAACTGTCTACGCTTTGATCGTACACTGCAAGACTAGCAGTAGTTTCCAAAGCACAGTTGGAAGCATTCTGTAATCTGTGGACCTTCAGAGTGTTGATGAAACACAAGAATTGCATCGGCATTGAACACAATAAGCACCACGCGGACATTTCTCCATGGGAGTAAAGTCTTAAACTGTCTACGCTTTGGTCGTACACTGGAAGACTAGTAGTAGTTTCCGAAGCACATCTGGAGGCATACTGTACTCTGTGGACCTTCATAGTGTTGATGAAACACAAAAATTGCATCGGCATTGAACACAATAAGCACCTTGCGGATTTCTCTCCATGGGACTAATGTCTTAAACTGTCTACACTTTGATCGGACACTGGAAGGCTAGTAGTAGTTTCCGAAGCACATCTGGATGCATTCTGTAATCCGTGGACATTCAGAGTGTTGATGAAACACAAATATTGCATCGGCATTGAACACAATAAGAGCCATGCCGACTTTTCTCTTTGTTAGTAATGTCTTAAACTGTCTACGTCTTTAGTCGTACACTGAAAGACTATTAGTAGTTTCCGAAGCACTTCTGGAGGCATTCTGTAATCTGTGGACCTTCAGAGTGTTAATGAAACACAAATATTGCATCGGCATTGAACACAATAATGGCCATGCGGACTTCTCCAAATGGGAGTAATGTCTTAAACTGTCTACGCTTTGATCGTACACTGGAAGACTAGTGGTAGTTTCCGAAGCACATCTGGACCATTCTGTAATCTGTGAACCTTCAAAGTGTTGATGAAACACAAAAATTGCATCGGCATTGAACACAATAAGCACCATGCGGATTTCTCTCCATGGGACTAATGTCTTAAACTGTCTACGCTTCGATCGTACACTGGAAGACTAGTAGTAGTTTCCCAAGCACATCTGGAGGCATTCTGTAATCTGTGGACCTTCAGAGTGTTGATGAAACACAAAAATTGCATTGGCATTCAACACAATAAGCACCATGCGGACTTTTCACCATGGGAGTAATGTCTTAAACTGTCTACGCCTTGATCGGACACTGTAAGGCTAGTAGTAGTTTCCGCAGCACATCTGGATGCATTCTGAAATCTGTGGACATTCAGAGTGTTGATGAAACACAAGAATTGCATCCGAATTGAACACAATAAGCACCATGAGGACTTTTCTCCATGGGAGTAATGTCTTAAACTGTCCACGCTTTGATCGTACACAGGAAGACTAGTAGTAGTTTACGATGCACATCTGGATGCAACTGTAATCTGTGAACCTTCAGAGTGTTGATGAAACACAAAAATTGCATCGGCATTGAACACAATATGGACCATGCGGACTTTTCTCCATGGGAGTAAAGTCTTAAACTGTCTACGCTTTGGTCGTACACTGGAAGACTAGTAGTAGTTTCCGAAGCACATCTGGAGGCATTTTGTAATCTGTGGACCTTCAGAGTGTTGATGAAACACAAAAATTGCATCGGCATTGGACACAATAAGCACCATGCGGACTTTTCACCATGGGAGTAGTGTCTTAAACTGTCTACGCTTTGATCATACTCTTGAAGAGTAGCAGTAGCTTCCGAAGCACATCTGGAACCATTCTGTAATCTGTGGTCCTTCAAAGTGTTGATGAAACACAAAAATTGCATCGGCATTGAACACAATATGGACCATGCGGACTTTTCTCCATGGGAGTAAAGTCGTAAACTGTCTACGCTTTGGTCGTACACTGGAAGACTAGTAGTAGTTTCCGAAGCACATCTGGAGGCATTTTGTAATCTGTGGACCTTCAGAGTGTTGATGAAACACAAAAATTGCATCGGCATTGGACACAATAAGCACCATGCGGACTTTTCACCATGGGAGTAGTGTCTTAAACTGTGTACGCTTTGATCGTACAGTGGAAGACTAGTAGTAGTTTCCGAAGCACATCTGGATGCATTCTGTAATCTGTGGACATTCAGAGTGATGATGAAACACAAAAATTGCATCGGCATTGAACACATTAAGCACCATGTGGACTTTTCTCCATGGGAGTAATGTCTTAAACTGTCTACGCTTTGATCGTACACCGGAAGGCTAGCAGTAGTTTCCGAAACACATCTGGAGGCATTCTGCAATCTGTGGAACTTCAGAGTGTTGATGAAACACAAAAATTGCATCGGCATTGATCACATTAAGCACCATGCGGACTTTTCTCTTTGGGAGTAATGTCTTAAACTGTCTACGCTTTGATCGTACACTGCAAGATTAGCAGTAATTTCCGAAGCATATTTGGAAGCATTCTGTAATCTGTGGACCTTCAGAGTGTTGATGAAACACAAAAATTGCATCGGCATTGAACACAATAAGCACCATGTGGACTTTTCCCCATGTGAGTAATGTCTTAAACTGTCTACGCTTTCATCGTACACCGGAAGACTAGTAGTAGTTTCCGAAGCACATCTGGAGGCATTCTGTAATCTGTGGACCTGCAGAGTGTGTGTGAAACACAAAAATTGCATCGGCATTGAACACAATATGCAACATGTGGACTTTTCTCCATGGGAGTAATGTCTTAAACTGTCTACGCTTTGATCGTACAGTGGAAGACTAGTCGTAGTTTCCGAAGCACATATGGATGCAACTGTAATCTGTGAACATTCAGAGTGTTGATGAAACACAAAAATTGCATCGGCATTGAACACAATAAGCACCATGCGGAATTTTCTCCATGGTAGTAATGTCTTCAACTGTCTACGCTTTGATTGTACAATGGAAACTAGTAGTAGTTTCCGAAGCACATCTGGAGGCATTCTGCAATCTGTGAACCTTCAGAGTGTTGATGAAACACAAAAGTTCCATCCGCAATTAACACAATAAGCACCATGCGGACTTCTCTACATGGGAGTAATGTCTTCAACTGTCTACGCTTTGGTCGTACACTGGAAGACTAGTAGTAGTTTCCAAAGCACATCTGGATGCATTCTGTAGTCTGTGGACCTTCATAGTGTTGATGAAACACAACAATTGCATCGGCATTGAACACAATAAGCACCATGTGGACTTTTCTCCATGGGTGAAATGTATTAAACTGTCTACGCTTTGATCGTACACTGGAAGACTAGTAGTAGTTTCCGAATCATATTTGGAGGCATTCTGTAATCTTTGCACTTTCAGAGTGATGATGAGACACAAACATTGCATCGGCATTGAACACAATAAGCACCATGCGGACTTTTTTCCATGGGAGTAATGTCTTAATCTGTCTACGCTTTGATTGTACACTGGAAGACTAGTAGTAGTTTCTGAAGCACATCTGGATGCATTCTGTAATTTGTGGACCTTCAGAGTGTTGATGAAACAAAATTATTGCATCGGCATTGAACCCAATAAGCACCATGCGGACTTTTCTCCATGGGTGTAATGTCTTAAACTGTCTACGCTTTGATCGTTCCCTGGAAGACTAGTAGTAGTTTCCGAAGTACATCTTGAGGCAGTCTGTATTCTGTGGACCTTCAGAGTGTTGATGAAACACAAAAATTGCATCGGCATAGAACACAATAAGCTCCAATTCGGACTCTTCTCCATGGGAGTAATGTCTTAAACTGTTTACGCTTTGATCGAACACTGGAAGACTAGTAGTAGTTTCCGAAGCACATCTGGAGGCATACTGTAATCTGTGGACCTTCATAGTGTTGATGAAACACAAAAACTGCATGGGCATTGAACACAATAAGCAACATGCGGATTTCTCTATATGGGAGTAATGTCTTAAACTGTGTACGCTTTGATCGTACAGTGGAAGACTAGTAGTAGTTTCCGAAGCACATCTGGATGCATTCTGTAATCTGTGGACATTCAGAGTGATGATGAAACACAAAAATTGCATCGCCATTGAACACATTAAGCACCATGTGGACTTTTCTCCATGGGAGTAATGTCTTAAACTGTCTACGCTTTGGTCGTACACTGGAAGACTAGTAGCAGTTTCCGAAGCACATTTGGAGGCATTCTGTAATCTTTGCACCTTCAGAGTGATGATGAGACACTAACATTGCATCGGCATTGAACACAATAAGCACCATGCGGACTTTTCTCCATGGGAGTAATGTCTTAAAATGTCTACACTTTGATTGTACGCTGGAAGACTAGTAGTAGTTTCTGAAGCACATCAGGATGCATTCTGTAACCTGTGGACCTTCAGAGTGTTGATGAAACACAAATATTGCATCGGCATTGAACACAATAAGCACCATGCGGACTTTTCTCCATGGGAGTAATGTCTTAAACTGTCTACGCTTTGGTCGTACACTGGAAGACTAGTAGTAGTTTCCGAAGCACATTTGGAGGCATTCTGTAATCTTTGCACCTTCAGAGTGATGATGAGACACAAACATTGCATCGGCATTGAACACAATAAGCACCATGCGGACTTTTCGCCATGGGAGTAATGTCTTAAAATGTCTACGCTTTGATTGTACACTGGAAGACTAGTAGTAGTTTCTGAAGCACATCTGGATGCATTCTGTATCCTGTGGACCTTCAGAGTGTTGATGCAACACAAATATTGCATCGGCATTGAACCCAATAAGCACCATGCGGACTTTTCTCCATGGGAGTAATGTCTTAAACTGTCTACGCTGTGATCGTTCCCTGGAAGACTAGTAGTAGTTTCTGAAGCACATCTGGAGGCAATCTGTATTCTGTGGACCTTCAGAGTGTTGATGAAACACAAAAATTGCATCGGCATAGAACACAATAAGCTCCATGCGTACTCTTCTCCATGGGAGTAATGTTTTAAACTTTCTACGATTTGATCGTACACTGTAAGACTAGTAGTAGTTTCCGAAGCACATCTGGAGGCATTCTGTTATCTGTGGACCTTCAGAGTGTTGATGAAACACAAAAATTGCATCCGCATTGAACACAATAAGCAGCATGCGGACTTTTCTCCATGGGAGTAATGTCTTAAACTGTCTACGCTTTGGTCGTACACTGGAAGACTAGTAGTAGTTTCCGAAGCATATTTGGAGGCATTCTGTAATCTGTGGACCTTCAGAGTGTTGATGAAAGACAAAAATTGCATCCGCATTGAACACAATAAGGACCATGCAGACTTTTCCTCATGGGAGTAATGTCTTAAAATGTGTACGCTTTGATCGTACACTGGAAGACTAGTAGTAGTTTCCGAAGCACATCTGGAATCATTCTGTAATCTGTGGACCTTCAGAGTGTTGATGAAACACAAAAATTGCATCGGCATTGAACACAATATGGACCATGCGGACTTTTCTCCATGGGAGTAAAGTCTTAAACTGTCTACGCTTTGGTCGTACACTGGAAGACTAGTAGTAGTTTCCGAAGCACATCTGGAGGCATACTGTAATCTGTGGACCTTCATAGTGTTGATGAAACACAAAAATTGCATGGGCATTGAACACAATAAGCAACATGCGGATTTCTCTATATGGGAGTAATGTCTTAAACTGTGTACGCTTTGATCGTACAGTGGAAGACTAGTAGTAGTTTCCGAAGCACATCTGGACCATTCTGTAATCTGTGAACCTTCAAAGTGTTGATGAAACACAAAAATTGCATCGGCATTGAACACAATAAGCACCATACGGATTTCTCTCCATGGGACTAATGTTTTAAACTGTCTACGCTTCGATCGTACACTGGAAGACTAGTAGTAGTTTCCCAAGCACATCTGGAGCCATTCTGTAATCTGTGGACCTTCAGAGTGTTGATGAAACACAAAAATTGCATTGGCATTCAACACAATAAGCACCATGCGGACTTTTCACCATGGGAGTAATGTCTTAAACTGTCTACGCCTTGATCGGACACTGTAAGGCTAGTAGTAGTTTCCGAAGCACATCTGGATGCATTCTGAAACCTGTGGACATTCAGAGTGTTGATGAAACACAAAAATTGCATCCGAATTGAACACAATAAGCACCATGCGGACTTTTCTCCATGGGAGTAATGTCTTAAACTGTCCACGCTTTGATCGTACACAGGAAGACTAGTAGTAGTCTCCGTAGCACATCTGGAGGCATTCTGTAATCTGTGGACCTTCAGAGTGTGATGAAACCCAAAAATTGCATCGGCATTGAACACAATAAGAACCATGTGGACTTTTCTCCATGGGAGTAATGTCTTAAACTGTCTACGCTTTGATCGTACACCGGAAGACTAGCAGTAGTTTCCGAAAAACACATCTGGAAGCATTCTGCAATCTTTGGAACTTCAGAGTGATGATGAAACACAAAAATTGCATCGGCATTGAACACATTAAGTACCATGCGGACTTTTCTCTTTGGGAGTAATGTCTTAAACGGTCTAAGCTTTGATCGTACACTGCAAGATTTGCAGTAATTTCCGAAGCATATTTGGAAGCATTCTGTAGTCTGTGGACCTTCAGAGTGTTGATGAAACACAAAAATTGCATCGGCATTGAACACAATAAGCACCATGTGGACTTTTCTCCATGGGAGTAATGTCTTAAAATGTCTACGCTTTGATTGTACACTGGAAGACTATTGGTAGTTTCTGAAGCAGATCTGGATGCATTCTGTAATCTGTGGACCTTCAGAGTGTTGATGAAACACAAATATTGCATCGGCATTAAACCCAATAAGCACCATGCGGACTTTTCTCCATGGGAGTAATGTCTTAAACTGTCTACGCTTTATCGTTCCCTGGAAGACTAGCAGTAAATTCCGAAGCACATCTGGAAGAATTCTGTAATCTGTGGACCTTCAGAGAGTTGGTGAAACACAAAAATTGCATCGGCATTGAACACAATAAGAACCATGCGGACTTTTCTCCATGGAAATAATGTCTTAAACTTTCTACGCTTTGATCGTACACTGTAAGACTAGTAGTAGTTTCCGAAGCACATCTGGAGGCATTCTGTTATCTGTGTACCTTCAGAGTGTTGATGAAACACAAAAATTGCATCCGCATTGAACACAATAAGCACCATGCGGACTTTTCTCCATGGGAGTAATGTCTTCAACTGTCTCCGCTTTGATCGTACACTGGAAGATAGTAGTAGTTTCCGAAGCACATCTGGATGCATTCTGTAATCTGTGGACCTTCAGAGAGTTGATGAAACACAAAAATTGCATCGGCATTGAACACAATAAGCACCTTGCGGACTTTTCTCCATGGGAGTAATGTCTTAAACTGTCTCCGCTTAGATCGTACTCTGGAAGATAGTACTAGTTTCCGAAGCACATCTGGAGGCATTCTGTAATCTGTGGACCTTCAGAGAGTTGATGAAACACAAAAATTGCATCGGCATTGAACACAATAAGCACCATGCGGACGTTTCTCCATGGGAGTAATGTCTCAAACTGTCTACGCTTTGATCGTTCCCTGGAAGACTAGTAGTAGTTTCCGAAGCACATCTGGAGGCACTCTGTAATCTGTGGACCTTCAGAGTGTTGATAAAACACAAAAATTGCATCGGCATAGAACACAATAAGCTCCATGCGGACTTTTCTCTATGGGAGTAATGTCTTAAACTGTCTACGCTTTGATCGTACACTGGAAGACTAGTAGTAGTTTCCGAAGCACATTTGGAGGCATTCTGTAATTTTTGCACTTTCAGAGTGTTGATGAAACACAAAAGTTGCATCAGCATTGAACAAAATAAGCACCATGCGGACTTTTCTCATTTGGAGTAATGTCTCAAACTGTCTACGGTTTGATCGTACACTGGAAGACTAGTAGTAGTTTCCGAAGCACATTTGGAGGCATTCTGTAATCTTTGCACCTTCAGAGTGTTGATGAAACACAAAAGTTGCATCGGCATTGAACAAAATAAGCACCATGCGGACTTATCTCATTGGGAGTAATGTCTTAATCTGTCTACGGTTTGATCGTACACTGGAAGACTAGCAGTAGTTTCCGAAGCACATCTGGAAGCATTCTGTAATCTGTGGACCTACAGAGTGATGATGAAACACAAAATTTGGCATCGACATTGAACACAATAAGAACCATGTATACATTTCTCCATGGGAGTAATGTCTTAAACTGTCTACGCTTTGGTCGTACACTCGAAGACTAGTAGTAGTTTCCGAAGCACATCTGGACCATTCTGTAATCTGTGAACCTTCAAAGTGTTGATGAAACACAAAAATTGCATCGGCATTGAACACAATAAGCACCATACGGATTTCTCTCCATGGGACTAATGTTTTAAACTGTCTACGCTTCGATCGTACACTGGAAGACTAGTAGTAGTTTCCCAAGCACATCTGGAGCCATTCTGTAATCTGTGGACCTTCAGAGTGTTGATGAAACACAAAAATTTCATTGGCATTCAACACAATAAGCACCATGCGGACTTTTCACCATTGAAGTAATGTCTTAAACTGTCTACGCCTTGATCGGACACTGTAAGGCTAGTAGTAGTTTCCGAAGCACATCTGGATGCATTCTGAAATCTGTGGACATTCAGAGTGTTGATGAAACACAAAAATTGCATCCGAATTGAACACAATAAGCACCATGCGGACTTTTCTCCAAATGAGTAATGTCTTAAACTGTCCACGCTTTGATCGTACACAGGAAGACTAGTAGTAGTCTCCGTAGCACATCTGGAGGCATTCTGTAATCTGTGGACCTTCAGAGTGTGATGAAACCCAAAAATTGCATCGGCATTGAACACAATAAGAACCATGTGGACTTTTCTCCATGGGAGTAATGTCTTAAACTGTCTACGCTTTGATCGTACACCGGAAGACTAGCAGTAGTTTCCGATAAACACATCTGGAAGCATTCTGCAATCTTTGGAACTTCAGAGTGTTGATGAAACACAAAAATTGCATCGGCATTGAACACATTAAGTACCATGCGGACTTTTCTCTTTGGGAGTAATGTCTTAAACGGTCTAAGCTTTGATCGTACACTGCAAGATTTGCAGTAATTTCCGAAGCATATTTGGAACCATTCTGTAGTCTGTGGACCTTCAGAGTGTTGATGAAACACAAAAATTGCATCGGCATTGAACACAATAAGCACCATGTGGACTTTTCTCCATGGGAGTAATGTCTTAAAATGTCTACGCTTTGATTGTACACTGGAAGACTATTGGTAGTTTCTGAAGCAGATCTGGATGCATTCTGTAATCTGTGGACCTTCAGAGTGTTGATGAAACACAAATATTGCATCGGCATTAAACCCAATAAGCACCATGCGGACTTTTCTCCATGGGAGTAATGTCTTAAACTGTCTACGCTTTATCGTTCCCTGGAAGACTAGCAGTAAATTCCGAAGCACATCTGGAAGAATTCTGTAATCTGTGGACCTTCAGAGAGTTGGTGAAACACCAAAATTGCATCGGCATTGAACACAATAAGAACCATGCGGACTTTTCTCCATGGAAATAATGTCTTAAACTTTCTACGCTTTGATCGTACACTGTAAGACTAGTAGTAGTTTCCGAAGCACATCTGGAGGCATTCTGTTATCTGTGTACCTTCAGAGTGTTGATGAAACACAAAAATTGCATCCGCATTGAACACAATAAGCACCATGCGGACTTTTCTCCATGGGAGTAATGTCTTCAACTGTCTCCGCTTTGATCGTACACTGGAAGATAGTAGTAGTTTCCGAAGCACATCTGGATGCATTCTGTAATCTGTGGACCTTCAGAGAGTTGATGAAACACAAAAATTGCATCGGCATTGAACATAATAAGCACCTTGCGGACTTTTCTCCATGGGAGTAATGTCTTAAACTGTCTCCGCTTAGATCGTACCCTGGAAGATAGTACTAGTTTCCGAAGCACATCTGGAGGCATTCTGTAATCTGTGGACCTTCAGAGAGTTGATGAAACACAAAAATTGCATCGGCATTGAACACAATAAGCACCATGCGGACGTTTCTCCATGGGAGTAATGTCTCAAACTGTCTACGCTTTGATCGTTCCCTGGAAGACTAGTAGTAGTTTCCGAAGCACATCTGGAGGCACTCTGTAATCTGTGGACCTTCAGAGTGTTGATAAAACACAAAAATTGCATCGGCATAGAACACAATAAGCTCCATGCGGACTTTTCTCCATGGGAGTAATGTCTTAAACTGTCTACGCTTTGATCGTACACTGGAAGACTAGTAGTAGTTTCCGAAGCACATTTGGAGGCATTCTGTAATTTTTGCACTTTCAGAGTGTTGATGAAACACAAAAGTTGCATCAGCATTGAACAAAATAAGCACCATGCGGACTTTTCTCATTTGGAGTAATGTCTCAAACTGTCTACGGTTTGATCGTACACTGGAAGACTAGTAGTAGTTTCCGAAGCACATTTGGAGGTATTCTGTAATCTTTGCACCTTCAGAGTGTTGATGAAACACAAAAGTTGCATCGGCATTGAACAAAATAAGCACCATGCGGACTTATCTCATTGGGAGTAATGTCTTAATCTGTCTACGGTTTGATCGTACACTGGAAGACTAGCAGTAGTTTCCGAAGCACATCTGGAAGCATTCTGTAATCTGTGGACCTACAGAGTGATGATGAAACACAAAATTTGGCATCGACATTGAACACAATAAGAACCATGTATACATTTCTCCATGGGAGTAATGTCTTAAACTGTCTACGCTTTGGTCGTACACTCGAAGACTAGTAGTAGTTTCCGAAGCACATCTTGATGCATTCTGTAATCTGTGGACATTCAGAGTGTTGATGAAATACAAAAATTGCATCGGAATTGAACACAATATGCACCATGCGGACTTTTCTCCATGGGAGTCGTGTCTTAAACTTTCTACGCATTGATCGTACACTGGAAGACTGGTAGTAGTTTCCAAAGCACAGTTGGAAGCATTCTGTAATCTGTCGACCTTCAGAGTGTTGATGAAACACAAAAATTGCATCGGCATTGAACACAATAAGCACCATGCGGACATTTCTCCATGGGAGTAATGTCTTAAACTGTCTACGCTTTGGTCGTACACTCGAAGACTAGTAGTAGTTTCCGAAGCATATCTGGAGGCATTCTGTAATCTGTGGACCTTCAGAGTGTTGATGAAACAAAAAATTTGGATCGGCATTGAACACAATAAGGGCCATGCGGACTTCTCCCCATGGGAGTAATGTCTTAAACTGTCTACGCTTTGATCGTACACTGGAAGACTAGTAGTAGTTTCCGAAGCACATCTGGACCATTCTGTAATCTGTGAACCTTCAAAGTGTTGATGAAACACAAAAATTGCATCGCCATTGAACACAATATGGACCATGCGGACTTTTCTCCATGGGAGTAAAGTCTTAAACTGTCTACGCTTTGGTCCTACACTGGAAGAGTAGTAGTAGTTTCCGAAGCACATCTGGAGGCATACTGTAATCTGTAGACTTTCATAGTGTTGATGAAACACAAAAATTGCATCGGCATTGAACACAATAAGCACCATGCGGATTTCTCTATATGGGACTAATGTCTTAAACTGTCTACGCGTCGATCGTACACTGGAAGACTAGTAGTAGTTTCCGAAGCACATCTATAGGCATTCTGTAATCTGTGGACCTTCAGAGTGTTGATGAAACACATAAACTGCATTAGCATTGAACACAATAAGCACCATGCGGACTTTTCACCATGGGGGTAATGTCTTAAACTGTCTACGCTTTGATCGGACACTGGAAGGCTAGTAGTAGTTTCCGAAGCACATGTGGATGCATTCTGTAATCTGTGGATATTCAGAGTGTTGATGAAACACAAAAACTGCATCCGAATTGAACACAATAAGCACCATGCGGACTTTTCTCCATGGGAGTAATGTCTTAAACTGTCTACGCTATGATCATACACAGGAAGACTAGTAGTAGTCTCCGTAGCACATCTGGAGGCATTCTGTAATCTGTGGACCTTCAGAGTGTTGATGAAACCCAAAAATTGCATCGGCATTGAACACAATAAGCACCATGTGGACTTTTCTCCATGGGAGTAATGTCTTAAACTGTCTACGCTTTGATCGTACACCGGAAGACTAGCAGTAGTTTCCGAAACACATCAGAGGGATTCTGCAATCTGTGGAACTTCAGAGTGTTGATGAAACACAAAAATTGCACCGGCATTGAACACATTAAGCACCATGCGGACTTTTCTCTTTGGGAGTAATGTCTTAAACTGTCTACGCTTTGATCGTACACTGCAAGATTAGCAGTAATTTCCGAAGCATATTTGGAAGCATTCTGTTCTCTGTGGGCCTTCAGAGTGTTGATGAAACACTAAATTGCATCGGCATTGAACACAATAAGCACCATGTGGACTTTCTCCATGGGAGTAATGTCTTAAAATGTCTACGCTTTGACTATACACTGGAAAACTAGTAGTAGTTTTTGAAGCACATCTGGATGCATTCTGAAATCTGTGGAGCTTCAGAGTGTTGATGAAACACAAATATTGCATCGGCATTAAACCAAATTAGCACCATGCAGACTTTTCTCCATGGGAGTAATGTCTTAAACTGTCTACGCTTTGATCGTTCCCTGGAAGACTAGCAGTAAATTCCGAAGCACATCTGGAAGAATTCTGTAATCTGTGGACCTTCAGAGAGTTGGTGAAGCACAAAAATTGCATCGGCATTGAACACAATAAGCACCATGTGGACTTTTCTCCATGGGAGTAATGTCTTAAACTGTCTACGCTTTGATCGTACACCGGAAGACTAGCAGTAGTTTCCGAAACACATCAGAGGGATTCTGCAATCTGTGGAACTTCAGAGTGTTGATGAAACACAAAAATTGCATCGGCATAGAACACAATAAGCTCCATGCGGACTTTTCTCCATGGGAGTAATGTCTTAAACTGTCTACGCTATGATCGTACACTGGAAGACTAGTAGTAGTTTCCGAAGCACATTTGGAGGCATTCTGTAATCTATCCACCTTCTGAGTGTTGATGAGACACAAACATTGCATCGGCATTAAACCCAATAAGCACCATGCGGACTTTTCTCCATGGGAGTAATGTCTTAAACTGTCTACGCCTTGATCGTTCCCTGGAAGACCAATACTAGTTTCCGAAGCACATCTGGAGGCAGTCTGTATTCTGTGGACCTTCAGAGTGTTGATGAAACACAAAAATTGCATCGGCATTGAACACAATAAGCACCATTCGCACATTTCTCCATGGCAGTAATGTCTTAAACTGTCTGCGCTTTGATCGTACATTGGAAGACTAGTAGTAGTTTCCGAAGCACATCTGCATGCATTCTGTAACCTGTGGACCTTCAGAGTGTTGATGAAACACAAAAATTGCATCGGCATTGAACAAAATAAGCACCATGCGGACTTTTCTCCATGGAAGTTATGTCTTAATCTGTCTACGCTTTGGTCGTACACTCGAAGACTAGTAGTAGTTTCCAAAGCACATCTGGATGCATTCGGTAATCTGTGGACCTTCAGAGTGTTGATGAAATACAAAAATTGCATCGGAATTGAACACAATATGCACCATGCGGACTTTTCTCCATGGGTGTCGTGTCTTAAACTGTCTACGCATAGATCTTACACTGGAAGACTAGTAGTAGTTTCTGAAGCACATCTGGATGCAACTGTAATCTGTGGACCTTCAGAGTGTTGATGAAAGACAAAAATTGCATCGGCATTGAACACAATAAGTACCATGTGGACTTTTCTCCATGGGAGTAATGTCTTAAACTGTCTACGCTTTGGTCTTACACTGGAAGACTAGTAGTAGTTTCTGAAGCACATCTGGAGGCATTCTGTAATCTGTGGACCTTCAGAGTGTTGATGAAACACAAAAATTGCATCGGCATTCAACACATAAGCACCATGCGGACTTTTCTCCATGGGAGTATTGTCTTAAACTGTCTACGCTTTGATTGTACACTGGAAGACTACTAGTAGTTTCTGAAGCACATCTGGATGCATTCTGTAATCTGTGGACCTGCAGAGTGTTGATGAAACACAAAAATTATATCGGCATTAAACCCTATAAGCACCATGCGGACTTTTCTCCATGGGAGTAATGTCTTAAACTGTCTACGCTTTGATCGTTCCCTGGAAGATTAGTAGTAGTTTCCGAAGCACATCTGGAGGCAGTCTGTATTCTGTAAACCTTCAGAGTGTTGATGAAACACAAAAATTGAGTCCGCATAGAACACAATAAGCTCCATGCGGACTTTTCTCCATGGGTGTAATGTCTTAAACTGTCTACGCTTTGATCGTATACTGGAAGACCAGTTGTAGTTTCCGAAGCGCATCTGGAGGCATTCTGTAATCTGTGGACCATCAGAGTGTTGATCAAAGACAGAAATTGCATCGGCATTGAATACAACAGTCACCATACGCACTTTCCAACATGGGCATAAGGTCTCAAACAGTCTGCGCTTTGACCGTTCCCTGGAAGACCAGTAAGAGTTTCCGATGAACATCTGGAGGAATTCTGTAATCTGTGGACCTTCCAAGTGTTGATGAAACACAGGAAATGCATCTGGATTGAATACAACAGTCACCATGCGCACTTTCCTACGTGGGAGTAATGTCTCAAATTGTCTACGCTTTGATCGTTCCCTGGAAGACGAGTAGTCGTTTCCGATGCACATCTGGAGGCATTCTGTAATCTTTAGACTATCAGAGTGTTGATGAAACACAGAAATTGCATCGGGATTGTATACAACAGTCACTATGCGCACTTTCCAACATGGGAGTAATGTCTCAAACAGTCTACGCTTTGATCGTTCCCTGGAAGGCCAGTAGTAGTGTCCGATGCACATCTGAAGGCACTCTGTAATCTGTGGACTATCAGAATGTTGATGAAAGACAGAAATTGCATCGGGATTGAATACAACAGTCACCATGCACATTTTCCAAAATGGGAGTAATGTCTCAAACAGTCTACGCTTTGATCGTTCCCTGGAAGACCAGTAGTAGTTTCCGATGTACATCTGGAGACATTCTGTAAGCTGTGGACCTTCAAAGTGTTGATAAAAGACAGAAGTTGCATCGGGATTGAATACAACAGTTGCCATGCGCACTTTCCTCCATGAGAGTAAAGTCTCAAACAGTCTACGCTTTGATCGTTCCCTGGAAGACCAGTATTAGTTTCCGATGCACATCTGGAGGCATTCTGTAATCTGTGGACTATCAGAGTTTTGATGAAACACAGAAATAGTATCGGGAGTGAATACAACAGTCACCATGCGCACTTTACTCCATGGGAGTAATGTCTCAAACAGTCTACGCTTTGATCGTTAACTGGAATACCAGTAGTAGTGTCCGATGCACATCTGAAGGCACTCTGTAATCTGTGGACTTTCAAAGTGTTGATGAAACACAAAAATTGCATCGGGATTGTATACAACAGTCACCATGCAGGCTTTTCTCCATGGGAGTAATGTCTCAAACTGTCTACGCTTTGATCGTTCCCTGGAAGACCAGTTGTAGTTTCCGATGCCCATCTGGAGTCATTCTGTTATCTGTGGATAATCTGAGTGTTGATTAAACACAGAAATAGCATCGGGAATGAATACAACAGGCACCATGCGGGCTTTTCTCCACGGGAGTAATGTCTCAAACTGTCTACGCTTTGATCGTTCCCTGGAAGACCAGTAGTAGTTTCCGATGCACATTTGGAGGCATTCTGTATTCTGTGGATTATCAGAGTGTTTATAAAACACAGAAATTGCATCGGGATTGAATACAACAGTCACCATGCGCACATTCCTCCATGGGAGTAATGTCTCAAACTGTCTACGATTTGATCGTTCCCTGTCAGACCAGTAGTAGTTTCCGATGCACATTTTGTGGCATTCTGTATTCTGTGGATTATCAGAGTGTTTATAAAACACAGAAATTGCAACGGGATTGAATACAACAATCACCATGCGCACATTCCTCCATGGGAGTAATGTCTCAAACAGTCTACGCTTTGATCGATCCCTGGAAGACCAGTAGTAGTTTCCGATGCACAACTTGAGGCATTCGGTAATCTGTGGACTATCAGAATGTTGATGAAAGACAGAAATTGCGTCGGGATTGAATACAACAGTCATCATGCAAATTTTCCAACATGGGAGTAATGTCTCAAACAGTCTACGCTTTGATCGTTCACTGTTAGCCCTGTAGTAGTTTCCGATGCACATCTCGTGGCATTCTGTAATCTGTTTACTATCAGAGTGTTGAAGAATCTCAGAAATTGCATCGGGATTGAATACAACAGTAACCATGCGCACTTTCCTCCACGGGAGTAGTGTCTCAAACTGTCTACTCTTTGATCGTTCCCTGGAAGACCAGTAGTAGTTTAGGATGCACATCTGGAGGCATTCTGTAATCTGTGGAGTACCAGAGTGTTGATGAAACACAGAAATTGCATCTGGATTGAATACAACAGTCACCATGCACATTTTCCAACATGGGAGTAATGTCTCAAACAGTCTACGCCTTGATCGTTCCCTGGAAGACCAGTAGTAGTTTCCGATGTACATGTGGAGGCATTCTGTAAGCTGTGGACCTTCAAAGTGTTGACGAAACACAGAAATTGCATCGGGATGGAATACAACAGTCACCATGCGCTCTTTTCTCCATGGGAGTAATGTCTCAAACTGTCTACACTTTGGTCGTTTCCTAGAAGACCAGTAGTAGTTTCTGATGCACATCTGGAAGCATTCTGTAATCTGTGGACCTTCAAAGTGTTGACGAGACACAGAAATTGCGTCGGGATGGAATACAACAGTCTCCATGCGCACTTTCCTCCATGGGAGTAATGTCTCAAAGAGTCTACGCCTTGATCGTTCCCTGGAAGACCAGTAGTAGTTTAGGATGCACATCTGGAGGCATTCTGTAATCTGTGGACTATCAGAGTGTTGATGAAACACAGCAATTGCATCGGGATTGAATACAACAGTCACTATGCGCACATTCCTAAATGGGAGTAATGTCTCAAACAGTCAACGCTTTGATCGATCCCTGGAAGTCCAGTAGTAGTTTCCGATGCACATCTGGAGGCAGTCGGTAATCTGTGGACTATCAGAATGTTGATGAAAGACAGAAATTGCATCGGGATTGAATACAACAGTCACCATGCACATTTTCCAAAATGGGAGTAATGTCTCAAACAGTCTACGCTTTGACTGTTCCCTGGAAGACCAGTAGTAGTTTCCGATGTACATCTGGAGGCATTCTGTAAGCTGTGGACCCTCAAAGTGTTGATAAAAGACAGAAGTTGCATCGGGATTGAATACAACAGTCACCATGCGCACTTTCCTCCATGAGAGTAAAGTCTCAAACAGTCCACGCTTTGATCGTTCCCTGGAAGACCAGTATTAGTTTCCGATGCACATCTGGAGGCATTCTGTAATCTGTGGACTATCAGAGTGTTGATGAAACACAGAAATTGTATCGGGAGTGAATACAACAGTCACCATGCGCACTTTCCTCCATGGGAGTAATGTCTCAAACAGTCTACGCTTTGATCGTTCCCTGGAAGACCAGTAGTAGTGTCCGATGCACATCTGAAGGCACTCTGTAATCTGTGGACTTTCAAAGTGTTGATGAAACAGAAAAATTGCATCGGGATTGTGTACAACAGTCACCATGCAGGCTTTTCTCCATTAGAGTAATGTCTCAAACTGTCTGCGCTTTGATCGTTCCCTGGAAGACCAATAGTAGTTTCCGATGTACATCTGGAGGCGTTATGTAAGCTGTGGACCTTCAAAGTTTTGATAAAACACAGAAGTTGCATAGGGATGGAATACAACAGTCACCATGCGCACTTTCCTAAATGATAGTAATGTCCCAAACAGTCTACGCTTTGATCGTTCCCTGGAAGATCAATAGAAGTTTCCGATGCACATCTGGAAGCATTCTGTAATCTGTGGACGTTAATAGTGTTGATGAAACACAGAAATTGCATCGGGATTGAATACAACAGTCACCATGCAGGCTTTTCTCCCGGTGAGTAATGTGTCAAACTGTCTACGCTTTAATCGTTCCATGGAAGACCAATTTTAGTTTCCGATGCCCATCTGGAGTCATTCTGTAATCTGTGGACTATCAGAGTCTTGATGTAACACAGAAATTGCATCGAGATTGTATACAACAGGCACCATGCAGGCTTTTCTCCCTGTGAGTAATGTCTCAAACTGTCTACGCTTTAATCGTACCCTGGAAGACCAGTTGTAGTTTCCGATGCCCATCTGGAGTCATTCTGTAATCTGTGGACAATCAGAGTGTTGATTAAACACAGAAATAGCATCGGGAATGAATACAACAGGCACCATGCGGGCTTTTCTCCACGGGAGTAATGTCTCAAACTGTCTACGCTTTGATCGTTCCCTGGAAGACCAGTAGTAGTTTCCGATGCACATTTGGAGGCATTCTGTATTCTGTGGATTATCAGAGTGTTTATAAAACACAGAAATTGCATCGGGATTGAATACCACAGTCACCATGCGCACATTCCTCCATGGGAGTAACGTCTCAAACAGTCTACGCTTTGATCGTTCCCTGGAAGACCAGTAGTAGTTTCCGATGCACATCTGGAGGCATTCTGTAATATGTGGACCTTCAAAGTTTGGATGAAACACAGAAATTGCATCGGGATGGAATACAAAAGTCACCATGCGCACTTTTATCCATGGGAGTAATCTCTCAAACAGTCTACAATTTGATCGTTTCCTGGAAGACCAGTAGTAGTTTCTGATACAGATCTGGAGGCATTCTGTAATCTGTGGACTTTCAAAGTGTTGATGAAACACAGAAATTGCATCGGGATTGTAAACAACTGGCACCATGCAGGCTTTACTCCATGGGAGTAATGTCTCAAACTGTCTACGCTTTGATCGTTCCCTGGAAGACCAGTAGTAGTTTCCGATGTACATCTGGAGACATTCTGTAAGCTGTGGACCTTCAAAGTGTTGATAAAAGACAGAAGTTGCATCGGGATTGAATACAACAGTCGCCATGCGCACTTTCCTCCATGAGAGTAAAGTCTCAAACAGTCTACGCTTTGATCGTTCCCTGGAAGACCAGTATTAGTTTCCGATGCACATCTGGAGGCATTCTGTAATCTGTGGACTATCAGAGTTTTGATGAAACACAGAAATTGTATCGGGAGTGAATACAACAGTCACCATGCGCAATTTCCTCCATGGGAGTAATGTCTCAAACAGTCTACGCTTTGATCGTTCCCTGGAAGACCAGTAGTAGTGTCCGATGCACATCTGAAGGCACTCTGTAATCTGTGGACTTTCAAAGTGTTGATGAAACACAAAAATTGCATCGGGATTGTATACAACAGTCACCATGCAGGCTTTTCTCCACGGGAGTAATGTCTCAAACTGTCTACGCTTTGATCGTTCCCTGGAAGACCAATTGTAGTTTCCGATGTACATCTGGAGGCATTCTGTAAGCTGTGGACCTTCAAAGTGTTGATAAAACACAGAAGTTGCATAGGGATGGAATACAACAGTCACCATGCGCACTTTCCTAAATCATAGTAATGTCCCAAACAGTCTACGCTTTGATCGTTCCCTGGAAGACCAGTAGAAGTTTCCGATGCACATCTGGAAGCAGTCTGTAATCTGTGGACATTAATAGTGTAGATGAAACACAGAAATTGCATCGGGATTGAATACAACAGTCACCATGCGCACTTTCCTCCATGTGAGTAATGTATAAAACAGTCTACGCTTTGATCGTTCCCTGGAAGACCAGTAGTAGTTTCCGATGCACATCTGGAGGCATTCTGTAATCTGTGGACTATCAGAGTCTTGATTAAACACAGATATAGCATCGGGAATGAATATAACAGGCACCATGCGGGCTTACCTCCGCGGGAGTAATGTCTCAAACTGTCTACGCTTTGATCGTTCCCTGGAAGACCAGTAGTAGTTTCCGATGCACATTTGGAGGCATTCTGTATTCTGTGGATTATCAGAGTGTTTATAAAACACAGAAATTGCATCAGGATTGAATACAACAGTCACCATGCGCACATTCCTCCATGGGAGTAATGTCTCAAACTGTCTACGATTTGATCGTTCCCTGGAAGACCAGTAGTAGTTTCCGATGCACATTTGGAGGCATTCTGTATTCTGTGGATTATCAGAGTGTTTATAAAACACAGAAATTGCATCGGGATTGAATACAACAGTCACCATGCGCACATTCCTCCATTGGAGTAATGTCTCAAACAGTCTACGCTTTGATCGATACCTGGAAGACCAGTAGTAGTTTCCGATGCACATCTGGAGGCATTCGGTAATCTGTGGACTATCAGAATGTTGATGAAAGACAGAGATTGCGTCGGGATTGAATACAACAGTCACCATGCACATTTCCCAACATGGGAGTAATGTCTCAAACAGTCTACGCTTTGATCGTTCCCTGGAAGACCAGTAGTAGTGTCCGATGCACATCTGAAGGCACTCTGTAATCTGTGGACTTTCAAAGTGTTGATGAAACAAAAAAATTGCTTCGGGATTGTATACAACAGTCACTATGCGCACTTTCCAACATGGGAGTAATGTCTAAAACAGTCTACGCTTTTATCGTTCCCTGGAAGACCAGTAGTAGTGTCCGATGCACATCTGAAGGCACTCTGTAAACTGTGGACTATCAGAATGTTGATGAAAGACAGAAATTGCATCGGGATTGAATACAACAGTCACCATGCACATTTTCCGACATGGGAGTAATGTCTCAAACAGTCTACGCTTTTATCGTTCCCTGGAAGACCAGTAGTAGTTTCCGATGTACATCTGGAGACATTCTGTAAGCTGTGGACCTTCAAAGAGTTGATAAAAGACAGAAGTTGCATCGGGATTGAATACAACAGTCGCCATGCGCACTTTCCTCCATGAGAGTAAAGTCTCAAACAGTCTACGCTTTGATCGTTCCCTGGAAGACCAGTATTAGTTTCCGATGCACATCTGGAGGCATTCTGTAATCTGTGGACTATCAGAGTTTTGATTAAACACAGAAATTGTATCGGGAGTGAATACAACAGTCACCATGCGCAATTTCCTCCATGGGAGTAATGTCTCAAACAGTCTACGCTTTGATCGTTCCCTGGAAGACCAGTAGTAGTGTCCGATGCACATCTGAAGGCACTCTGTAATCTGTGGACTTTCAAAGTGTTGATGAAACACAAAAATTGCATCGGGATTGTATACAACAGTCACCATGCAGGCTTTTCTCCATGGGAGTAATGTCTCAAACTGTCTACGCTTTGATCGTTCCCTGAAAGACCAATAGTAGTTTCCGATGTACATCTGGAGGCATTCTGTAAGCTGTGGACCTTCAAAGTGTTGATAAAACACAGAAGTTGCATAGGGATGGAATACAACAGTCACCATGCGCACTTTCCTAAATGATAGTAATGTCCCAAACAGTCTACGCTTTGATCGTTCCCTGGAAGACCAGTAGAAGTTTCCGATGCACATCTGGAAGCAGTCTGTAATCTGTGGACATTAATAGTGTTGATGAAACACAGAAATTGCATCGGGATTGAATACAACAGTCACCATGCGCACTTTCCTCCACGTGAGTAATGTATAAAACAGTCTACGCTTTGATCGTTCCCTGGAAGACCAGTAGTAGTTTCCGATGCACATCTGGAGGCATTCTGTAATCTGTGGACTATCAGAGTCTTGATTAAACACAGATATAGCATCGGGAATGAATATAACAGGCACCATGCGGGCTTACCTCCGCGGGAGTAATGTCTCAAACTGTCTACGCTTTGATCGTTCCCTGGAAGACCAGTAGTAGTTTCCGATGCACATTTGGAGGCATTCTGTATTCTGTGGATTATCAGAGTGTTTATAAAACACAGAAATTGCATCAGGATTGAATACAACAGTCACCATGCGCACATTCCTCCATGGGAGTAATGTCTCAAACTGTCTACGATTTGATCGTTCACTGGTAGACCAGTAGTAGTTTCCGATGCACATCTCGTGGCATTCTGTAATCTGTTTACAATCAGAGTGTTGAAGAATCTCAGAAATTGCATCGGGATTGAATACAACAGTAACCATGCTCACTTTCCTCCACGGGAGTGGTGTCTCAAACTGTCTACTCTTTGATCGTTCCCTGGAAGACCAGTAGTAGTTTAGGATGCACATCTGAAGGCACTCTGTAATCTGTGGACTTTCAAAATGTTGATGAAACACAAAAATTGCATCGGGATTGTATACAACAGTCACCATGCAGGCTTTTCTCCATGGGAGTAATGTCTCAAACTGTCTGCGCTTTGATCGTTCCCTGGAAGACCAATAGTAGTTTCCGATGTACATCTGGAGGCATTCTGTAAGCTGTGGACCTTCAAAGTTTTGATAAAACACAGAAGTTGCATAGGGATGGAATACAACAGTCACCATGCGCACTTTCCTAAATGACAGTAATGTCCCAAACAGTCTACGCTTTGATCGTTCCCTGGAAGATCAGTAGAAATTTCCGATGCACATCTGGAAGCATTCTGTAATCTGTGGACATTAATAGTGTTGATGAAACACAGAAAATGCATCGGGACTGAATACAACAGTCACCATGCAGGCTTTTCTCCCTGTGAGTAATGTCTCAAACTGTCTACGCTTTAATCGTTCCATGGAAGACCAGTTGTAGTTTCCGATGCCCATCTGGAGTCATTCTGTAATCTGTGGACTATCAGAGTCTTGATGAAACACAGAAATTGCATCGAGATTGTATACAACAGGCACCATGCAAGGCTTTTCTCCCTGTGAGTAATGTGTCAAACTGTCTACGCTTTAATCGTTCCCTGGAAGACCAGTATTAGTTTCCGATGCACATCTGGAGGCATTCTGTAATCTGTGGACTATCAGAGTTTTGATGAAACACAGAAATTGTATCGGGATTGAATACAACAGTCACCATGCGCACATTCCTCCATGGGAGTAATGTCTCAAACTGTCTACGCTTTGATCGTTCCCTGGAAGACCAGTAGTAGTTTCCGAAGCACATCTGGAGGCAGTCTGTATTCTGTAAACCTTCAGAGTGTTGATGAAACACAAAAATTGAGTCCGCATAGAACACAATAAGCTCCATGCGGACTTTTCTCCATGGGTGTAATGTCTTAAACTGTCTACGCTTTGATCGTATACTGGAAGACCAGTTGTAGTTTCCGAAGCGCATCTGGAGGCATTCTGTAATCTGTGGACCATCAGAGTGTTGATCAAAGACAGAAATTGCATCGGCATTGAATACAACAGTCACCATACGCACTTTCCAACATGGGCATAAGGTCTCAAACAGTCTGCGCTTTGACCGTTCCCTGGAAGACCAGTAAGAGTTTCCGATGAACATCTGGAGGAATTCTGTAATCTGTGGACCTTCCAAGTGTTGATGAAACACAGGAAATGCATCTGGATTGAATACAACAGTCACCATGCGCACTTTCCTACGTGGGAGTAATGTCTCAAATTGTCTACGCTTTGATCGTTCCCTGGAAGACGAGTAGTCGTTTCCGATGCACATCTGGAGGCATTCTGTAATCTTTAGACTATCAGAGTGTTGATGAAACACAGAAATTGCATCGGGATTGTATACAACAGTCACTATGCGCACTTTCCAACATGGGAGTAATGTCTCAAACAGTCTACGCTTTGATCGTTCCCTGGAAGGCCAGTAGTAGTGTCCGATGCACATCTGAAGGCACTCTGTAATCTGTGGACTATCAGAATGTTGATGAAAGACAGAAATTGCATCGGGATTGAATACAACAGTCACCATGCACATTTTCCAAAATGGGAGTAATGTCTCAAACAGTCTACGCTTTGATCGTTCCCTGGAAGACCAGTAGTAGTTTCCGATGTACATCTGGAGACATTCTGTAAGCTGTGGACCTTCAAAGTGTTGATAAAAGACAGAAGTTGCATCGGGATTGAATACAACAGTTGCCATGCGCACTTTCCTCCATGAGAGTAAAGTCTCAAACAGTCTACGCTTTGATCGTTCCCTGGAAGACCAGTATTAGTTTCCGATGCACATCTGGAGGCATTCTGTAATCTGTGGACTATCAGAGTTTTGATGAAACACAGAAATAGTATCGGGAGTGAATACAACAGTCACCATGCGCACTTTACTCCATGGGAGTAATGTCTCAAACAGTCTACGCTTTGATCGTTAACTGGAATACCAGTAGTAGTGTCCGATGCACATCTGAAGGCACTCTGTAATCTGTGGACTTTCAAAGTGTTGATGAAACACAAAAATTGCATCGGGATTGTATACAACAGTCACCATGCAGGCTTTTCTCCATGGGAGTAATGTCTCAAACTGTCTACGCTTTGATCGTTCCCTGGAAGACCAGTTGTAGTTTCCGATGCCCATCTGGAGTCATTCTGTTATCTGTGGATAATCTGAGTGTTGATTAAACACAGAAATAGCATCGGGAATGAATACAACAGGCACCATGCGGGCTTTTCTCCACGGGAGTAATGTCTCAAACTGTCTACGCTTTGATCGTTCCCTGGAAGACCAGTAGTAGTTTCCGATGCACATTTGGAGGCATTCTGTATTCTGTGGATTATCAGAGTGTTTATAAAACACAGAAATTGCATCGGGATTGAATACAACAGTCACCATGCGCACATTCCTCCATGGGAGTAATGTCTCAAACTGTCTACGATTTGATCGTTCCCTGTCAGACCAGTAGTAGTTTCCGATGCACATTTTGTGGCATTCTGTATTCTGTGGATTATCAGAGTGTTTATAAAACACAGAAATTGCAACGGGATTGAATACAACAGTCACCATGCGCACATTCCTCCATGGGAGTAATGTCTCAAACAGTCTACGCTTTGATCGATCCCTGGAAGACCAGTAGTAGTTTCCGATGCACAACTTGAGGCATTCGGTAATCTGTGGACTATCAGAATGTTGATGAAAGACAGAAATTGCGTCGGGATTGAATACAACAGTCATCATGCATATTTTCCAACATGGGAGTAATGTCTCAAACAGTCTACGCTTTGATCGTTCACTGTTAGCCCTGTAGTAGTTTCCGATGCACATCTCGTGGCATTCTGTAATCTGTTTACTATCAGAGTGTTGAAGAATCTCAGAAATTGCATCGGGATTGAATACAACAGTAACCATGCGCACTTTCCTCCACGGGAGTAGTGTCTCAAACTGTCTACTCTTTGATCGTTCCCTGGAAGACCAGTAGTAGTTTAGGATGCACATCTGGAGGCATTCTGTAATCTGTGGAGTACCAGAGTGTTGATGAAACACAGAAATTGCATCTGGATTGAATACAACAGTCACCATGCACATTTTCCAACATGGGAGTAATGTCTCAAACAGTCTACGCCTTGATCGTTCCCTGGAAGACCAGTAGTAGTTTCCGATGTACATGTGGAGGCATTCTGTAAGCTGTGGACCTTCAAAGTGTTGACGAAACACAGAAATTGCATCGGGATGGAATACAACAGTCACCATGCGCTCTTTTCTCCATGGGAGTAATGTCTCAAACTGTCTACACTTTGGTCGTTTCCTAGAAGACCAGTAGTAGTTTCTGATGCACATCTGGAAGCATTCTGTAATCTGTGGACCTTCAAAGTGTTGACGAGACACAGAAATTGCGTCGGGATGGAATACAACAGTCTCCATGCGCACTTTCCTCCATGGGAGTAATGTCTCAAAGAGTCTACGCCTTGATCGTTCCCTGGAAGACCAGTAGTAGTTTAGGATGCACATCTGGAGGCATTCTGTAATCTGTGGACTATCAGAGTGTTGATGAAACACAGCAATTGCATCGGGATTGAATACAACAGTCACTATGCGCACATTCCTAAATGGGAGTAATGTCTCAAACAGTCAACGCTTTGATCGATCCCTGGAAGTCCAGTAGTAGTTTCCGATGCACATCTGGAGGCAGTCGGTAATCTGTGGACTATCAGAATGTTGATGAAAGACAGAAATTGCATCGGGATTGAATACAACAGTCACCATGCACATTTTCCAAAATGGGAGTAATGTCTCAAACAGTCTACGCTTTGACTGTTCCCTGGAAGACCAGTAGTAGTTTCCGATGTACATCTGGAGGCATTCTGTAAGCTGTGGACCCTCAAAGTGTTGATAAAAGACAGAAGTTGCATCGGGATTGAATACAACAGTCACCATGCGCACTTTCCTCCATGAGAGTAAAGTCTCAAACAGTCCACGCTTTGATCGTTCCCTGGAAGACCAGTATTAGTTTCCGATGCACATCTGGAGGCATTCTGTAATCTGTGGACTATCAGAGTGTTGATGAAACACAGAAATTGTATCGGGAGTGAATACAACAGTCACCATGCGCACTTTCCTCCATGGGAGTAATGTCTCAAACAGTCTACGCTTTGATCGTTCCCTGGAAGACCAGTAGTAGTGTCCGATGCACATCTGAAGGCACTCTGTAATCTGTGGACTTTCAAAGTGTTGATGAAACAGAAAAATTGCATCGGGATTGTGTACAACAGTCACCATGCAGGCTTTTCTCCATTAGAGTAATGTCTCAAACTGTCTGCGCTTTGATCGTTCCCTGGAAGACCAATAGTAGTTTCCGATGTACATCTGGAGGCGTTATGTAAGCTGTGGACCTTCAAAGTTTTGATAAAACACAGAAGTTGCATAGGGATGGAATACAACAGTCACCATGCGCACTTTCCTAAATGATAGTAATGTCCCAAACAGTCTACGCTTTGATCGTTCCCTGGAAGATCAATAGAAGTTTCCGATGCACATCTGGAAGCATTCTGTAATCTGTGGACGTTAATAGTGTTGATGAAACACAGAAATTGCATCGGGATTGAATACAACAGTCACCATGCAGGCTTTTCTCCCGGTGAGTAATGTGTCAAACTGTCTACGCTTTAATCGTTCCATGGAAGACCAATTTTAGTTTCCGATGCCCATCTGGAGTCATTCTGTAATCTGTGGACTATCAGAGTCTTGATGTAACACAGAAATTGCATCGAGATTGTATACAACAGGCACCATGCAGGCTTTTCTCCCTGTGAGTAATGTCTCAAACTGTCTACGCTTTAATCGTACCCTGGAAGACCAGTTGTAGTTTCCGATGCCCATCTGGAGTCATTCTGTAATCTGTGGACAATCAGAGTGTTGATTAAACACAGAAATAGCATCGGGAATGAATACAACAGGCACCATGCGGGCTTTTCTCCACGGGAGTAATGTCTCAAACTGTCTACGCTTTGATCGTTCCCTGGAAGACCAGTAGTAGTTTCCGATGCACATTTGGAGGCATTCTGTATTCTGTGGATTATCAGAGTGTTTATAAAACACAGAAATTGCATCGGGATTGAATACCACAGTCACCATGCGCACATTCCTCCATGGGAGTAACGTCTCAAACAGTCTACGCTTTGATCGTTCCCTGGAAGACCAGTAGTAGTTTCCGATGCACATCTGGAGGCATTCTGTAATATGTGGACCTTCAAAGTTTGGATGAAACACAGAAATTGCATCGGGATGGAATACAAAAGTCACCATGCGCACTTTTATCCATGGGAGTAATCTCTCAAACAGTCTACAATTTGATCGTTTCCTGGAAGACCAGTAGTAGTTTCTGATACAGATCTGGAGGCATTCTGTAATCTGTGGACTTTCAAAGTGTTGATGAAACACAGAAATTGCATCGGGATTGTAAACAACTGGCACCATGCAGGCTTTACTCCATGGGAGTAATGTCTCAAACTGTCTACGCTTTGATCGTTCCCTGGAAGACCAGTAGTAGTTTCCGATGTACATCTGGAGACATTCTGTAAGCTGTGGACCTTCAAAGTGTTGATAAAAGACAGAAGTTGCATCGGGATTGAATACAACAGTCGCCATGCGCACTTTCCTCCATGAGAGTAAAGTCTCAAACAGTCTACGCTTTGATCGTTCCCTGGAAGACCAGTATTAGTTTCCGATGCACATCTGGAGGCATTCTGTAATCTGTGGACTATCAGAGTTTTCATGAAACACAGAAATTGTATCGGGAGTGAATACAACAGTCACCATGCGCAATTTCCTCCATGGGAGTAATGTCTCAAACAGTCTACGCTTTGATCGTTCCCTGGAAGACCAGTAGTAGTGTCCGATGCACATCTGAAGGCACTCTGTAATCTGTGGACTTTCAAAGTGTTGATGAAACACAAAAATTGCATCGGGATTGTATACAACAGTCACCATGCAGGCTTTTCTCCACGGGAGTAATGTCTCAAACTGTCTACGCTTTGATCGTTCCCTGGAAGACCAATTGTAGTTTCCGATGTACATCTGGAGGCATTCTGTAAGCTGTGGACCTTCAAAGTGTTGATAAAACACAGAAGTTGCATAGGGATGGAATACAACAGTCACCATGCGCACTTTCCTAAATCATAGTAATGTCCCAAACAGTCTACGCTTTGATCGTTCCCTGGAAGACCAGTAGAAGTTTCCGATGCACATCTGGAAGCAGTCTGTAATCTGTGGACATTAATAGTGTAGATGAAACACAGAAATTGCATCGGGATTGAATACAACAGTCACCATGCGCACTTTCCTCCATGTGAGTAATGTATAAAACAGTCTACGCTTTGATCGTTCCCTGGAAGACCAGTAGTAGTTTCCGATGCACATCTGGAGGCATTCTGTAATCTGTGGACTATCAGAGTCTTGATTAAACACAGATATAGCATCGGGAATGAATATAACAGGCACCATGCGGGCTTACCTCCGCGGGAGTAATGTCTCAAACTGTCTACGCTTTGATCGTTCCCTGGAAGACCAGTAGTAGTTTCCGATGCACATTTGGAGGCATTCTGTATTCTGTGGATTATCAGAGTGTTTATAAAACACAGAAATTGCATCAGGATTGAATACAACAGTCACCATGCGCACATTCCTCCATGGGAGTAATGTCTCAAACTGTCTACGATTTGATCGTTCCCTGGAAGACCAGTAGTAGTTTCCGATGCACATTTGGAGGCATTCTGTATTCTGTGGATTATCAGAGTGTTTATAAAACACAGAAATTGCATCGGGATTGAATACAACAGTCACCATGCGCACATTCCTCCATTGGAGTAATGTCTCAAACAGTCTACGCTTTGATCGATACCTGGAAGACCAGTAGTAGTTTCCGATGCACATCTGGAGGCATTCGGTAATCTGTGGACTATCAGAATGTTGATGAAAGACAGAGATTGCGTCGGGATTGAATACAACAGTCACCATGCACATTTCCCAACATGGGAGTAATGTCTCAAACAGTCTACGCTTTGATCGTTCCCTGGAAGACCAGTAGTAGTGTCCGATGCACATCTGAAGGCACTCTGTAATCTGTGGACTTTCAAAGTGTTGATGAAACAAAAAAATTGCTTCGGGATTGTATACAACAGTCACTATGCGCACTTTCCAACATGGGAGTAATGTCTAAAACAGTCTACGCTTTTATCGTTCCCTGGAAGACCAGTAGTAGTGTCCGATGCACATCTGAAGGCACTCTGTAAACTGTGGACTATCAGAATGTTGATGAAAGACAGAAATTGCATCGGGATTGAATACAACAGTCACCATGCACATTTTCCGACATGGGAGTAATGTCTCAAACAGTCTACGCTTTTATCGTTCCCTGGAAGACCAGTAGTAGTTTCCGATGTACATCTGGAGACATTCTGTAAGCTGTGGACCTTCAAAGAGTTGATAAAAGACAGAAGTTGCATCGGGATTGAATACAACAGTCGCCATGCGCACTTTCCTCCATGAGAGTAAAGTCTCAAACAGTCTACGCTTTGATCGTTCCCTGGAAGACCAGTATTAGTTTCCGATGCACATCTGGAGGCATTCTGTAATCTGTGGACTATCAGAGTTTTGATTAAACACAGAAATTGTATCGGGAGTGAATACAACAGTCACCATGCGCAATTTCCTCCATGGGAGTAATGTCTCAAACAGTCTACGCTTTGATCGTTCCCTGGAAGACCAGTAGTAGTGTCCGATGCACATCTGAAGGCACTCTGTAATCTGTGGACTTTCAAAGTGTTGATGAAACACAAAAATTGCATCGGGATTGTATACAACAGTCACCATGCAGGCTTTTCTCCATGGGAGTAATGTCTCAAACTGTCTACGCTTTGATCGTTCCCTGAAAGACCAATAGTAGTTTCCGATGTACATCTGGAGGCATTCTGTAAGCTGTGGACCTTCAAAGTGTTGATAAAACACAGAAGTTGCATAGGGATGGAATACAACAGTCACCATGCGCACTTTCCTAAATGATAGTAATGTCCCAAACAGTCTACGCTTTGATCGTTCCCTGGAAGACCAGTAGAAGTTTCCGATGCACATCTGGAAGCAGTCTGTAATCTGTGGACATTAATAGTGTTGATGAAACACAGAAATTGCATCGGGATTGAATACAACAGTCACCATGCGCACTTTCCTCCACGTGAGTAATGTATAAAACAGTCTACGCTTTGATCGTTCCCTGGAAGACCAGTAGTAGTTTCCGATGCACATCTGGAGGCATTCTGTAATCTGTGGACTATCAGAGTCTTGATTAAACACAGATATAGCATCGGGAATGAATATAACAGGCACCATGCGGGCTTACCTCCGCGGGAGTAATGTCTCAAACTGTCTACGCTTTGATCGTTCCCTGGAAGACCAGTAGTAGTTTCCGATGCACATTTGGAGGCATTCTGTATTCTGTGGATTATCAGAGTGTTTATAAAACACAGAAATTGCATCAGGATTGAATACAACAGTCACCATGCGCACATTCCTCCATGGGAGTAATGTCTCAAACTGTCTACGATTTGATCGTTCACTGGTAGACCAGTAGTAGTTTCCGATGCACATCTCGTGGCATTCTGTAATCTGTTTACAATCAGAGTGTTGAAGAATCTCAGAAATTGCATCGGGATTGAATACAACAGTAACCATGCTCACTTTCCTCCACGGGAGTGGTGTCTCAAACTGTCTACTCTTTGATCGTTCCCTGGAAGACCAGTAGTAGTTTAGGATGCACATCTGAAGGCACTCTGTAATCTGTGGACTTTCAAAATGTTGATGAAACACAAAAATTGCATCGGGATTGTATACAACAGTCACCATGCAGGCTTTTCTCCATGGGAGTAATGTCTCAAACTGTCTGCGCTTTGATCGTTCCCTGGAAGACCAATAGTAGTTTCCGATGTACATCTGGAGGCATTCTGTAAGCTGTGGACCTTCAAAGTTTTGATAAAACACAGAAGTTGCATAGGGATGGAATACAACAGTCACCATGCGCACTTTCCTAAATGACAGTAATGTCCCAAACAGTCTACGCTTTGATCGTTCCCTGGAAGATCAGTAGAAATTTCCGATGCACATCTGGAAGCATTCTGTAATCTGTGGACATTAATAGTGTTGATGAAACACAGAAAATGCATCGGGACTGAATACAACAGTCACCATGCAGGCTTTTCTCCCTGTGAGTAATGTCTCAAACTGTCTACGCTTTAATCGTTCCATGGAAGACCAGTTGTAGTTTCCGATGCCCATCTGGAGTCATTCTGTAATCTGTGGACTATCAGAGTCTTGATGAAACACAGAAATTGCATCGAGATTGTATACAACAGGCACCATGCAAGGCTTTTCTCCCTGTGAGTAATGTGTCAAACTGTCTACGCTTTAATCGTTCCCTGGAAGACCAGTATTAGTTTCCGATGCACATCTGGAGGCATTCTGTAATCTGTGGACTATCAGAGTTTTGATGAAACACAGAAATTGTATCGGGATTGAATACAACAGTCACCATGCGCACATTCCTCCATGGGAGTAATGTCTCAAACTGTCTACGCTTTGATCGTTCCCTGGAAGACCAGTAGTAGTTTCCGACGCACATTTGGAGGCATTCTGTAATGTGTTGACTTTCAGAGTGTTGACGAAACACAGTAATTGCATCCGGATTGAATACAACAGGCACCATGCGCACTTTCCTCTATGGGAGTAATGTCTCAAACTGTCTACGCTTTCAGTGTTCCCTGGTAGACCAGTAGTAGTTTAGGATGCACGTCTGGAGGCAACCTTTAAAGTGTTGATGAAACACAGAAATTGCTTCGGGATTGAATACAACAGTCACCATGCGCACTTTCCTACGTGGGGGCAATGTCTCAAACAGTCTACGCTTTGATCGTTCCCTGGAAGACCAGTAAGAGTTTCCGATGAACATCTGGAGGAATTCTGTAATCTGTGGACCTTCCAAGTGTTGATGAAACACAGAAAATGCATCTGGATTGATTACAACAGTCACCATGCGCACTTTCCTACGTGGGGGCAATGTCTCAAACAGTCTACGCTTTGATCGTTCCCTGGAAGACCAGTAGTAGTGTCCGATGCACATCTGAAGGCACTCTGTAATCTGTGGACTTTTAGAATGTTGATGAAAGACAGAAATTGCATCGGGATTGAATACAACAGTCACCATGCACATTTTCCGGCATGGGAGTAATGTCTCAAACAGTCTAAAGCTTTGATCGTTCCCTGGAAGACCAGTAGTAGTTTCCGATGCACATCTGGAAGCATTCTGTAATCTGTGGACCTTCAAAGTGTTGACGAGACACAGAAATTGCGTCGGGATGGAATACAACAATCTCCATGCGCACTTTCCTCCATGGGAGTAATGTCTCAAAGAGTTTACGCCTTGATCGTTCCCTGGAAGACCAGTAGTAGTTTAGGATGCACATCTGGAGGCATTCTGTAATCTGTGGACTATCAGAGTGTTGATGAAACACAGCTATTGCATCGGGATTGAATACAACAGTCACTATGCGCACTTTCCTCCATGAGAGTAAAGTCTCAAACAGTCTACGCTTTGATCGTTCCCTGGAAGACCAGTATTAGTTTCCGATGCACATCTGGATGCATTCTGTAATCTGTGGACTATCAGAGTTTTGATGAAACACAGAAATTGTATCGGGAGTGAATACAACAGTCACCATGCGCACTTTCTTAAATGAGAGTAATGTCTCAAATTGTCTACGCTTTGATCGTTCCCTGGAAGACGAGTAGTACTTTCCGATGCACATCTGGAGGCATTCTGTAATCTTTAGACTATCAGAGTGTTGATGAAACACAGAAATTGCATCGGGATTGTATACAACAGTCACTATGCGCACTTTCCAACATGGGGGCAATGTCTCAAACAGTCTACGCTTTGATCGTTCCCTGGAAGACCAGTAGTAGTGTCCGATGCACATCTGAAGGCACTCTGTAATCTGTGGACTTTTAGAATGTTGATGAAAGACAGAAATTGCATCGGGATTGAATACAACAGTCACCATGCACATTTTCCGGCATGGGAGTAATGTCTCAAACAGTCTAAAGCTTTGATCGTTCCCTGGAAGACCAGTAGTAGTTTCCGATGTACATCTGGAGACATTCTGTAAGCTGTGGACCTTCAAAGTGTTGATAAAAGACAGAAGTTGCATCGGGATTGAATACAACAGTCGCCATGCGCACTTTCCTCCATGAGAGTAAAGTCTCAAACAGTCTACGCTTTGATCGTTCCCTGGAAGACCAGTATTAGTTTCCGATTAACATCTGGATGCATTCTGTAATCTGTGGACTATCAGAGTTTTGATGAAACACAGAAATTGTATCGGGAGTGAATACAACAGTCACCATGCGCACTTTCTTCCATGAGAGTAATGTCTCAAACAGTCTACGCCTTGATCGTTCCCTGGAAGACCAGTAGTAGTTTAGGATGCACATCTGGAGGCATTCTATAATCTGTGGAGTACCAGAGTGTTGATGAAACACAGAAATTGCATCTGGATTGAATACAACAGTCATTATGCACATTTTCCAACATGGGAGTAATGTCTCAAACAGTCTACGCCTTGATCGTTCCCTGGATGACCAGTAGTAGTTTCCGATGTACATCTGGAGGCATTCTGTAAGCTGTGGACCTTCAAAGTGTTGATAAAACACAGAAGTTGCTTAGGGATGGAATACAACAGTCACCATGCGCACTTTCCTAAATGATAGTAATGTCCCAAACAGTCTACGCTTTGATCGTTCCCTGGAAGACCAGTAGAAGTTTCCGATGCACATCTGGAAGCATTCTGTAATCTGTGGACATTAATAGTGTTGATGAAACCCAGAAATTGCATCGGGATTGAATACAACAGTCACCATGCGCACTTTCCTCCATGTGAGTAATGTATAAAACAGTCTACGCTTTGATCGTTCCCTGGATGACCAGTAGTAGTTACCGATGCACATCTGGAGGCATTCTGTAATCTGTGGACTATCAGAGTCTTGATTAAACACAGAAATAGCATCGGGAATGAATACAACAGGCACCATGCGGGCTTTTCTCCACGGGAGTAATGTCTCAAACTGTCTACGCTTTGATCATTCCCTGGAAGACCAGTAGTAGTTTCCGATGCACATTTGGAGGCATTCTGTATTCTGTGGATTATCAGAGTGTTTATAAAACACAGATATTGCATCGGGATTGAATACAACAGTCACTATGCGCACATTCCTCCATGGGAGTAATGTCTCAAACTGTCTACGATTTGATCGTTCCCTGGAAGACCAGTAGTAGTTTCCGATGCACATTTGGAGGCATTCTGTATTCTGTGGATTATCAGAGTGTTTATAAAACACAGAAATTGCATCGGGATTGAATACAACAGTAACCATGCGCACATTCCTCCATGGGAGTAATGTATCAAACAGTCTACGGTTTGATCGATCCCTTCAAGACCAGTAGTAGTTTCCGATGTACATCTGGAGACATTCTGTAAGCTGTGGACCTTCAAAGTGTTGATAAAAGACAGAAATTGCGTCGGGATTGAATACAACAGTCACCATGCACATTTTCCAACATGGGAGTAATGTCTCAAACAGTCTACGCTTTGATCGTTCACTGGTAGACCAGTAGTAGTTTCCGATGCACATCTCGTGGCATTCTGTAATCTGTTTACTATCAGAGTGTTGAAGAATCTCAGAAATTGCATCGGGATTGATTACAACAGTAACCATGCGCACTTTCCTCCACGGGAGTAGTGTCTCAAACTGTCTACTCTTTGATCGTTCCCTGGAAGACCAGTAGTAGTTTAGGATGCACATCTGGAGGCATTCTGTAATCTGTGGAGTACCAGAGTGTTGATGAAACACAGAAATTGCATCTGGATTGAATACAACAGTCACCATGCACATTTTCCAACATGAGAGTAATGTCTCAAACAGTCTACGCCTTGATCGTTCCCTGGAAGACCAGTAGTAGTTTCCGATGTACATCTGGAGGCATTCTGTAAGCTGTGGACCTTCAAAGTGTTGACGAAACACAGAAATTGCATCGGGATGGAATACAACAGTCACCATGCGCACTTTTCTCCATGGGAGTAATGTCTCAAACAGTCTACACTTTGGTCGTTTCCTAGAAGACCAGTAGTAGTTTCCGATGCACATCTGGAAGCATTCTGTAATCTGTGGACCTTCAAACTGTTGACGAGACACAGAAATTGCGTCGGGATGGAATACAACAATCTCCATGCGCACTTTCCTCCATGGGAGTAATGTCTCAAAGAGTTTACGCCTTGATCGTTCCCTGGAAGACCAGTAGTAGTTTAGGATGCACATCTGGAGGCATTCTGTAATCTGTGGACTATCAGAGTGTTGATGAAACACAGCTATTGCATCGGGATTGAATACAACAGTCACTATGCGCACATTCCTAAATGGGAGTAATGTCTCAAACAATCTACGCTTTGATCGTTCCCTGGAAGACCAGTAGTAGTTTCCGATGTACATCTGGAGGCATTCTGTAAGCTGTGGACCTTCAAAGTGTTGATAAAAGACAGAAGTTGCATCGGGATTGAATACAACAGTCACCATGCGCACTTTCCTCCATGAGAGTAAAGTCTCAAACAGTCTACGGTTTGATCGTTCCCTGGAAGACCAGTATTAGTTTCCGATGCACATCTGGAGGCATTCTGTAATCTGTGGACTATCAGAGTGTTGATGAAACACAGAAATTGTATCGGGAGTGAATACAACAGTCACCATGCGCACTTTCCTCCATGGGAGTAATGTCTCAAACAGTCTACGCTTTGATCGTTCCCTGGAAGACCAGTAGTAGTGTCCGATGCACATCTGAAGGCACTCTGTAATCTGTGGACTTTCAAAGTGTTGATGAAACACAAAAATTGCATCGGGATTGTATACAACAGTCACCATGCAGGCTTTTCTCCATGGGAGTAATGTCTCAAACTGTCTGCGCTTTGATCGTTCCCTGGAAGACCAATAGTAGTTTCCGATGTACATCTGGAGGCATTCTGTAAGCTGTGGACCTTCAAAGTTTTGATAAAACACAGAAGTTGCATAGGGATGGAATACAACAGTCACCATGCGCACTTTCCTAAATGATAGTAATGTCCCAAACAGTCTACGCTTTGATCGTTCCCTGGAAGATCAGTAGAAGTTTCCGATGCACATCTGGAAGCATTCTGTAATCTGTGGACATTAATAGTGTTGATGAAACACAGAAATTGCATCGGGATTGAATACAACAGTCACCATGCAGGCTTTTCTCCCTGTGAGTAATGTCTCAAACTGTCTACGCTTTAATCGTTCCATGGAAGACCAGTTGTAGTTTCCGATGCCCATCTGGAGTCATTCTGTAATATGTGGACTATCAGAGTCTTCATGAAACACAGAAATTGCATCGAGATTGTATACAACAGGCACCATGCAAGGCTTTTCTCCCTGTGAGTAATGTCTCAAACTGTCTACGCTTTAATCGTTCCCTGGAAGACCAGTATTAGTTTCCGATGCACATCTGGAGGCATTCTGTAATCTGTGGACTATCAGAGTGTTGATGAAACACAGAAATTGTATCGGGATTTAATACAACAGTCACCATGCGCACATTCCTCCATGGGAGTAATGTCTCAAACTGTCTACGCTTTGATCGTTCCCTAAAAGATCAGTAGTAGTTTCCGACGCACATTTGGAGGCATTCTGTAATGTGTTGACTTTCAGAGTGTTGACGAAACACAGAAATTGCATCCGGATTTAATACAACAGGCACCATGCGCACTTTCCTCTATGGGAGTAATGTCTCAAACTGTCTACGCTTTCAGTGTTCCCTGGTAGACCAGTAGTAGTTTAGGATGCACGTCTGGAGGCAACCTTTAAAGTGTTGATGAAACACAGAAATTGCTTCGGGATTGAATACAACAGTCACCATGCGCACTTTCCTCCACGTGAGAAATGTCTCAAAAAGTCTACGCTTTCATCGTTCCCTGGAAGACCAATAGTAGTTTCCGATGCACGTTTGGAGACATTCTGTAATCTGTGGACCATCAGAGTGTTGATGAAAGACAGAAATTGCATCGGCATTGAATACAACAGTCACCATACGCACTTTCCAACATGGGCATAAGGTCTCAAACAGTCTACGCTTTGACCGTTCCCTGGAAGACCAGTAAGAGTTTCCGATGAACATCTGGAGGAATTCTGTAATCTGTGGACCTCCCAAGTGTTGATGAAACACAGAAAATGCATCTGGATTGAATACAACTGTCACCATGCACATTATCCAACATGGGAGTAATGTCTCAAACAGTCTACGCCTTGATCGTTCCCTGGAAGACCAGTAGTAGTTTCCGATGTACATCTGGAGGCATTCTGTAAGCTGTGGACCTTCAAAGTGTTGATAAAACACAGAAGTTGCATAGGGATGGAATACAACAGTCACCATGCGCACTTTCCTAAATGATAGTAATGTCCCAAACAGTCTACGCTTTGATCGTTCCCAGGAAGACCAGTAGAAGTTTCCGATGCACATCTGGAAGCATTCTGTAATCTGTGGACATTAATAGTGTTGATGAAACACAGTAATTGCATCGGGATTGAATACAACAGTCACCATGCGCACTTTCCTCCATGTGAGTAATGTATAAAACAGTCTACGATTTGATCGTTCCCTGGAAGACCAGTAGTAGTTACCGATGCACATCTGGAGGCATTCTGTAATCTGTGGACTATCAGAGTCTTGATTAAACACAGAAATAGCATCGGGAATGAATACAACAGTCACCATGCGGGCTTTTCTCCACGGGAGTAATGTCTCAAACTGTCTACGCTTTGATCGTTCCCTGGAAGACCAGTAGTAGTTGCCGATGCACATTTGGAGGCATTCTGTATTCTGTGGATTATCAGAGTGTTTATAAAACAAAGATATTGCATCGGGATTGAATACAACAGTCACCATGCGCACATTCCTCCATGGGAGTAATGTCTCAAACTGTCTACGATTTGATCGTTCCCTGGAAGACCAGTAGTAGTTTCCGATGCACATTTGGAGGCATTCTGTATTCTGTGGATTATCAGAGTGTTTATAAAACACAGAAATTGCATCGGGATTGAATACAAAAGTAACCATGCGCACATTCCTCCATGGGAGTAATGTATCAAACAGTCTACGCTTTGATCGATCCCTGGAAGACCAGTAGTAGTTTCCGATGCACATCTGGAGGCATTCGGTAATCTGTGGACTATCAGAATGTTGATGAAAGACAGAAATTGCATCGGGATTGAATACAACAGTAACCATGCGCACTTTCCTCCACGGGAGTAGTGTCTCAAACTGTCTACTCTTTGATCGTTCCCTGGAACACCAGTAGTAGTTTAGGATGCACATCTGGAGGCATTCTGTAATCTGTGGAATACCAGAGTGTTGATGAAACACAGAAATTGCATCTGGATTGAATACAACAGTCACCATGAACATTTTCCAACATGGGAGTAATGTCTCAAACAGTCTACGCCTTGATCGTTCCCTGGAAGACCAGTAGTAGTTTCCGATGTACATCTGGAGGCATTCTGTAAGCTGTGGACCTTCAAAGTGTTGACGAAACACAGAAATTGCATCGGGATGGAATACAACAGTCACCATGCGCACTTTTCTCCATATGAGTAATGTCTCAAACAGTCTACACTTTGGTCGTTTCCTAGAAGACCAGTAGTAGTTTCCGATGCACATCTGGTGGCATTCTGTAATCTGTTTACTATCAGAGTGTTGATGAAACACAGAAATTGCATTGGGATTGAATACAACAGACACCATGCGCACTTTCTTCCATGAGAGTAATGTCTCATACAGTCTACGCCTTGATCGTTCCCTGGGAGACCAGTAGTAGTTTAGGATGCACATCTGGAGGCATTCTATAATCTGTGGAGTACCAGAGTGTTGATGAAACACAGAAATTGCATCTGGATTGAATACAACAGTCACCATGCACATTTTCCAACATGGAAGTAATGTCTCAAACAGTCTTCGCCTTGATCGTTCCCTGGAAGACCAGTAGTAGTTTCTGATGTACATCTGGGGGCATTCTGTAAGCTGTGGACCTTCAAAGCGTTGACGAAACACAGAAATTGCATCGGGATGGAATACAACAGTCACCATGCACACTTTCCTCCATGGGAGTAATGTCTCAAACAGTCTGTGCTTTGATCGTTCCCTGCTTGACCAGTAGTAGTTTCCGATGCACATCTGGAGGCGTTCTGTAATGTGTGGACTTTCAAAGTGTTGATAAAACACAGAAATTGCATTGGGATTGAATACAACAGACACCATGCGCACTTTCTTCCATGAGAGTAATGTCTCATACAGTCTACGCCTTGATCGTTCCCTGGGAGACCAGTAGTAGTTTAGGATGCACATCTGGAGGCATTCTATAATCTGTGGAGTACCAGAGTGTTGATGAAACACAGAAATTGCATCTGGATTGAATACAACAGTCACCATGCACATTTTCCAACATGGAAGTAATGTCTCAAACAGTCTTCGCCTTGATCGTTCCCTGGAAGACCAGTAGTAGTTTCTGATGTACATCTGGAGGCATTCTGTAAGCTGTGGACCTTCAAAGTGTTGACGAAACACAGAAATTGCATCGGGATGGAATACAACAGTCACCATGCACATTTTCCAACATGGGAGTAATGTCTCAAACAGTCTACGCTTTGATCGTTCCCTGGAAGACCAGTAGTAGTTTCCGATGTACATCTGGAGGCATTCTGTAAGCTGTGGACCTTCAAAGTGTTGATAAAAGACAGAAGTTGTATCGGGATTGAATACAACAGTCACCATGCGCACTTTCCTCCATGAGAGTAAAGTCTCAAACAGTCTACGCTTTGATCGTTCCCTGGAAGACCAGTATTAGTTTCCGATGCACATCTGTAGGCATTCTGTAATCTGTGGACTATCAGAGTGTTGATGAAACACAGAAATTGTATCGGGAGTGAATACAACAGTCACCATGCGCACTTTCCTCCATGGGAGTAATGTCTCAGACAGTCTACGCTTTGATCGTTCCCTGGAAGACCAGTAGTAGTGTCCGATGCACATCTGAAGGCACTCTGTAATCTGTGGACTTTCAAAGTGTTGATGAAACACAAAAATTGCATCGGGATTGTATACAACAGTCACCATGCAGGCTTTTCTCCATGGGAGTAATGTCTCAAACTGTCTGCGCTTTGATCGTTCCCTGGAAGACCAATAGTAGTTTCCGATGTACATCTGGAGGCATTCTGAAAGCTGTGGACCTTCAAAGTTTTGATAAAACACAGAAGTTGCATAGGGATGGAATACAACAGTCACCATGCGCACTTTCCTAAATGATAGTAATGTCCCAAACAGTCTACGCTTTGATCGTTCCCTGGAAGAGCAGTAGAAGTTTCCGATGCACATCTTGAAGCATTCTGTAATCTGTGGACATTAATAGTGTTGATGAAACACAGAAATTGCATCGGGATTGAATACAACAGTCACCATGCAGGCTTTTCTCCCTGTGAGTAATGTCTCAAACTGTCTACGCTTTAATCGTTCCATGGAAGACCAGTTGTAGTTTCCGATGCCCATCTGGAGTCATTCTTTAAGCTGTGGACAATCAGTGTGTTGATTAAACACAGAAATAGCATCGGGAATGAATACAACAGGCACCATGCGGGCTTTTCTCCACGGGAGTAATGTCTCAAACTGTCTACGCTTTAATCGTTCCCTGGAAGACCAGTAGTAGTTTCCGATGCACATTTGGAGGCATTCTGTATTCTGTGGATTATCAGATTGTTTATAAAACACAGAAATTGCATCGGGATTGAATACAACAGTCACCATGCGCACATTCCTCCATGGGAGTAATGTCTCAAACAGTCTTCGTTTTGATCGTTACCTGGTAGACCAGTAGTAGTTTCCGATGCACATCTGGAGGCATTCTGTAATATGTGGACCTTCAAAGTGTGGATGAAACACAGAAATTGCATCGGGATGGAATACAAAAGTCACCATGCGCACTTTTCTCCATGGGAGTAATCTCTCAAACAGTCTACACTTTGATCGTTTCCTGGAAGACCAGTAGTAGTTTCTGATACAGATCTGGAGGCATTCTGTAATCTGTGGACTTTCAAAGTGTTGATGAAACACAGAAATTGCATCGGGGTTGTATACAACTGGCACCATGCAGGCTTTACTCCATGGGAGTAATGTCTCAAACTGTCTACGCTTTGATCGTTCCCTGGAAGACCAGTAGTAGTTTCCGAAGCCCATCTGCAGTCATTCTGTAATCTGTGGACAATCAGAGTGTTGAATGAACACAGTAATTGCATCGGGATAGAATACAACAGGCACCATGCGGGCTTTTCTCCACAGGAGTAATGTCTCAAACTGACTATGCTTTGATCGTTCCCTGGAAGACCAGTAGTAGTTTCCGATGCACATTTGGAGGCATTCTGTATTCTGTGGATTATCAGAGTGTTTATAAAACACAGAAAATGCATCCGGATTGAATACAACAGTCACCATGCGCACATTCCTCAATGGGAGTAATGTCTCAAACAGTCTACGCTTGATCGATCCCTGGAAAACCAGTAGTAGTTTCCGATGCACATCTGGAGGCATTCGGTAATCTGTGGACTATCAGAATGTTGATGAAAGACAGAAATTGCATCGGGATTGAATACAACAGTCACCATGCACATTTTCCAACATGGGAGTAATGTCTCAAACAGTCTACGCTTTGATCGTTCCCTGGAAGACCAGTAGTAGTTTCCGATGTACATCTGGAGGCATTCTGTAAGCTGTGGACCTTCAAAGTGTTGATAAAAGACAGAAGTTGCATCGGGATTGAATACAACAGTCACCATGCGCACTTTCCTCCACGGGAGTAGTGTATCAAACTGTCTACTCTTTGATCGTTCCCTGGAAGACCAGTAGTAGTTTCAGATGCACATCTGGAGGCATTCTATAATCTGTGGAGTACCAGAGTGTTGATGAAACACAGAAATTGCATCGGGATTGAATACAACAGTCACCATGCGCACTTTCTTCCATGGGAGTAATGTCTCAAACAGTCTACGCCTTAATCGTTCCCTGGAAGACCAGTAGTAGTTTAGGATGAACATCTGGAGGCATTCTGTAATCTGTGGACAATCAGAGTGTTGATGAAACTCAGAAATTTCATCGGGATTGAATACAACAGTCACTATGCACACAATCCTCCATGGGAGTAATGTCTCAAACAGTCAACGCTTTGATTGTTCCCTGGAAGACCAGTAGTAGTTGCCGATGCACATCTGGTGGCATTCTGTAATCTGTTTACTATCACAGTGTTGAAGAAACTCAGAAATTGCATTGGGATTGAATACAACAGTCACCATGCGCACTTTCCTCCACGGGAGTAGTGTCGCAAACTGTCTACTCTTTGATCGTTCCCTGGAAGACCAGTAGTAGATTCAGATGCACATCTGGAGGCATTCTATAGTCTGTGGAGTACCAGAGTGTTGATGAAACACAGAAATTGCGTCTGGACTGAATACAACAGTCACCATACACATTTTCCAACATGGGAGTAATGTCTCAAACAGTCTACGCCTTGATCGTTCCCTGGAAGACCAGTAGTAGTTTCCGATGTACATCAGGAGGCATTCTGTAAGCTGTGGACCTTAAAGTGTTGACGAAACACAGAAATTGCATCGGGTTGGAATACAACAGTCACCATGCGCAACTTTTCTCCATGGGTGTAATGTCTCAAACAGTCTACACTTTGGTCGTTTCCTATTAGACCAGTAGTAGTTTCCGATGCACATCTGGAAGCATTCTGTAATCTGTGGACCTTCAAAGTGTTAACGAAACACAGAAATTGCGTCGGGATGGAATACAACAGTCACCATGCGCACTTTCCTCCATGGGAGTAATGTCTCAAAGAGTCCACGCCTTGATCGTTCCCTGGAAGAACAGTAGTAGTTTAGGATGCACATCTAGAGGCATTCTGTAATCTGTGGACTATCACAGTGTTGATGAAACACAGCAATTGCATCTGGATTGAATACAACAGTCACTATGCGCAGATTCCTAAATGGGAGTAATGTCTCACACAGTCAACGCTTTGATCGATCCCTGGAAGACCAGTAGTAGTTTCCGATGCACATCAGGAGGCAGTCGGTAATCTGTGGACTATCAGAATGTTGATGAAAGACAGAAATTGCATCGGGATTGAATACAACAGTCACCATGCACATTTTCCAACATGGGAGTAATGTCTCAAACAGTCTACGCTTTGATCGTTCCCTGGAAGACCAGTAGTAGTTTCCGATGTACATCTGGAGGCATTCTGTAAGCTGTGGACCTTCAAAATGTTGATAAAAGACAGAAGTTGTATCGGGATTGAATACAACAGTCACCATGCGCACTTTCCTCCATGAGAGTAAAGTCTCAAACAGTCTACGCTTTGATCGTTCTCTGGAAGACCAGTATTAGTTTCCAATGCACATCAGGAGGCATTCTGTAATCTGTGGACTATCAGAGTGTTGATGAAACACAGAAATTGTATCGTGAGTGAATACAACAGTCACCATGCGCAATTTCCTCCATGGGAGTAATGTCTCAAACAGTCTACGCTTTGATCGTTCCCTGGAAGACCAGTAGTAGTGTCCGATGCACATCTGAAGGCACTCTGTAATCTGTGGACTATCAGAATGTTGATGAAAGACAGATATTGCATCGGGATTGAATACAACAGTCACCACGCACATTTTCCGTCATGGGAGTAATGTCTCAAACAGTCTACGCTTTGATCGTTTACTGGAAGACCAGTACTAGTTTCCGATGTACATCTGGAGGCATTCTGTAAGCTGTGGACCTTCAAAGTGTTGATAAAAGACAGAAGTTGCAACGTGATTGAATACAACAGTCACCATGCGCACTTTCCTCCATGAGAGTAATGTCTCAAACAGTCTACGCTTTGATCGTTCCCTGGAAGACCAGTATTAGTTTCCGATGCACATCTGGAGGCATTCTGTAATCTGTGGACTATCAGAGTGTTGATGAAACACAGAAATTGTATCGGGAGTGAAGACTACAGTCACCATGCGCATTTTCCTCCATGGGAGTAATGTCTCAAACAGTCTACGCTTTGATCGTTCCCTGGAAGACCAGTAGGAGTGTCCGATGCACATCTGAAGGCACTCTGTAATCTGTGGACTTTCAAAGTGTTGATGAAACACAAAAATTGCATCGGGATTGTATACAACAGTCACCATGCAGGCTTTTCTCCATGGGAGTAATGTCTCAAACTGTCTACGCTTTGATCGTTCCCTGGAAGACCAATAGTAGTTTCCGATGTACATCTGGAGGCATTCTGTAAGCTGTGGACCTTCAAAGTGTTGATAAAACACAGAAGTTGCATAGGGATGGAATACAACAGTCACCATGCGCACTTTCCTAAATGATAGTAATGTCCCAAACAGTCTACGCTTTGATCGTTACCTGGAAGACCAGTAGTAGTTTCCGATGCACATCTGGAGGCATTCTTTAATCTGTGGACTATCAAAGTCTTGATGAAACACAGAAATTGCATCGAGATTGTATACAACATGCACCATGCAGGCTTTTCTCCCTGTGAGTATTGTCTCAAACTGTCTACGCTTAGATCGTTCTCTGGAAGACCAGTTGTAGTTTCCGATGCCCATCTGGAGTCATTCTGTAATCTGTGGACAATCAGAGTGTTGATTAAACACAGAAATGGCATCGGGAATGAATACAACAGGCACCATGCGGGCTTTTCTCCACGGGAGTAATGTCTTAAACTGTCAACGCTTTGATCGTTCCCTGGAAGACCAGTAGTAGTTTCCGATGAACATCTGCAGTCATTCTGTAATCTGTGGACAATCAGAGTGTTGAATAAACACAGTAATTGCATCGGGTTAGAATACAACAGGCACCATGCGTGCTTTTCTCCACAGGAGTAATGTCTCAAACTGTCTATGCTTTGATCGTTCCCTGGAAGACCAGTAGTAGTTTCCTATGCACATTCGGAGGCATTCTGTAATCTGTGGACTTTCAAAGTGTTGATGAAACACAGAAACTGCATCGGTATTGTATACAACAGGCACCATGCAGGCTTTTCTCCATGGGAGTAATGTCAAAACTGTCTACGCTTTGATCGTTCCCTGGAAAACCAGTAGTAGTTTCCGATGCACATTTGGAGGCATTCTGTATTCTGTGGATTATCAGAGTGTTTATAAAACACAGAAATTGCATCGGGATTGAATACAACAGTCACCATGCGCACATTCCTCCATGGGAGTAATGTCTCAAACTGTCTACGCTTTGATCGTTCCCTGGAAGACCAGTAGTAGTTTCCGATGCACATTTGGAGGCATTCCTTATACTGTGGATTATCAGAGTGTTTATAAAACACAGAAGTTGTATCGGGATTGAATACAATAGTCACCATGCGCACATTCCTCCATGGGAGTAATGTCTCAAACAGTCTACGCTTTGATCGATCCCTCGAAGACCAGTAGTAGTTTCCGATGCACATCTGGAGGCATTCGGTAATCTGTGGACTATCAGAATGTTGATGAAAGACAGAAATTGCGTCGGGATTGAATACAACAGTCACCATGCACATTTTCCAACATGAGAGTAATGTCTCAAACAGTCTACGCTTTGATCGTTCCCTGGTAGACCAGTAGTAGTTTCCGATGCACATCTCGTGGCATTCTGTAATCTGTTTACTATCAGAGTGTTGAAGAATCTCAGAAATTGCATCGGGATTGAATACAACAGTCACCATGCGAACTTTCCTCCACGGGAGTAGTGTCTCAAACTGTCTACTCTTTGATCGTTCCCTGGAAGACCAGTAGTAGTTTCAGATGCACATCTGGAGGCATTCTATAAACTGTGGAGTACCAGAGTGTTGATGAAACACAGAAATTGCATCGGGATTGAATACAACAGTCACCATGCGCACTTTCTTCCATGGGAGTAATGTCTCAAACAGTCTACGCCTTGATCGTTCCCTGGAAGACCAGTAGTAGTTTAGGATGCACATCTGGAGCCATTCTGTAATCTGTGGACAATCAGAGTGTTGATGAAACACAGAAATTGCATCGGGATTGAATACAACAGTCACTATGCGCACATTCCTCCATGGGAGTAATGTCTCAAACAGTCAACGCTTTGATTGTTCCCTGGAAGACCAGTAGTAGTTTCCGATGCACATCTGGTGGCATTCTGTAATCTGTTTACTATCAGAGTGTTGAAGAAACTCAGAAATTGCATAGGGATTGAATACAACAGTCACCATGCGCACTATCCTCCACGGGAGTAGTGTCGCAAACTGTCTACTCTTTGATCGTTCCCTGGAAGACCAGTAGTAGTTTCAGATGCACATCTGGAGGCATTCTATAATCTGTGGAGTACCAGAGTCTTGATGAAACACAGAAATTGCATCTGGATTGAATACAACAGTCACCATGCACATTTTCAAACATGGGAGTAATGTCTTAAACAGTCTACGCTTTGATCGTTCCCTGGAAGACCAGTATTAGTTTCCAATGCACATCTGGAGGCATTCTGTAATCTGTGGACTATCAGAGTGTTGATGAAACACAGAAATTGTATCGTGAGTGAATACAACAGTCACCATGCGCACATTCCTCCATGGGAGTAATGTCTCAAACTGTCTACGCTTTGATCGTTCCCTGGAAGACCAGTAGTAGTTTCCGATGCACATTTGGAGGCATTCCTTATACTGTGGATTATCAGAGTGTTTATAAAACACAGAAGTTGTATCGGGATTGAATACAATAGTCACCATGCGCACATTCCTCCATGGGAGTAATGTCTCAAACAGTCTACGCTTTGATCGATCCCTCGAAGACCAGTAGTAGTTTCCGATGCACATCTGGAGGCATTCGGTAATCTGTGGACTATCAGAATGTTGATGAAAGACAGAAATTGCGTCGGGATTGAATACAACAGTCACCATGCACATTTTCCAACATGAGAGTAATGTCTCAAACAGTCTACGCTTTGATCGTTCCCTGGTAGACCAGTAGTAGTTTCCGATGCACATCTCGTGGCATTCTGTAATCTGTTTACTATCAGAGTGTTGAAGAATCTCAGAAATTGCATCGGGATTGAATACAACAGTCACCATGCGAACTTTCCTCCACGGGAGTAGTGTCTCAAACTGTCTACTCTTTGATCGTTCCCTGGAAGACCAGTAGTAGTTTCAGATGCACATCTGGAGGCATTCTATAAACTGTGGAGTACCAGAGTGTTGATGAAACACAGAAATTGCATCGGGATTGAATACAACAGTCACCATGCGCACTTTCTTCCATGGGAGTAATGTCTCAAACAGTCTACGCCTTGATCGTTCCCTGGAAGACCAGTAGTAGTTTAGGATGCACATCTGGAGCCATTCTGTAATCTGTGGACAATCAGAGTGTTGATGAAACACAGAAATTGCATCGGGATTGAATACAACAGTCACTATGCGCACATTCCTCCATGGGAGTAATGTCTCAAACAGTCAACGCTTTGATTGTTCCCTGGAAGACCAGTAGTAGTTTCCGATGCACATCTGGTGGCATTCTGTAATCTGTTTACTATCAGAGTGTTGAAGAAACTCAGAAATTGCATAGGGATTGAATACAACAGTCACCATGCGCACTATCCTCCACGGGAGTAGTGTCGCAAACTGTCTACTCTTTGATCGTTCCCTGGAAGACCAGTAGTAGTTTCAGATGCACATCTGGAGGCATTCTATAATCTGTGGAGTACCAGAGTCTTGATGAAACACAGAAATTGCATCTGGATTGAATACAACAGTCACCATGCACATTTTCCAACATGGGAGTAATGTCTCAAACAGTCTACGCTTTGATCGTTCCCTGGAAGACCAGTAGTAGTTTCCGATGTACATCTGGAGGCATTCTGTAAGCTGTGGACCTTCAAAGTGTTGATAAAAGACAGAAGTTGCATCGGGATTGAATACAACAGTCACCATGCGCACTTTCCTCCATGAGAGTAAAGTCTCAAACAGTCTACGCTTTGATCGTTCTCTGGAAGACCAGTATTAGTTTCCAATGCACATCTGGAGGCATTCTGTAATCTGTGGACTATCAGAGTGTTGATGAAACACAGAAATTGTATCGTGAGTGAATACAACAGTCACCATGCGCAATTTCCTCCATGGGAGTAATGTCTCAAACAGTCTACGCTTTGATCGTTCCCTGGAAGACCAGTAGTAGTGTCCGATGCACATCTGAAGGCACTCTGTAATCTGTGGACTATCAGAATGTTGATGAAAGACAGATATTGCATCGGGATTGAATACAACAGTCACCACGCACATTTTCCGACATGGGAGTAATGTCTCAAACAGTCTACGCTTTGATCGTTCCCTGGAAGACCAGTACTAGTTTCCGATGTACATCTGGAGGCATTCTGTAAGCTGTGGACCTTCAAAGTGTTGATAAAAGACAGAAGTTGCAACGTGATTGAATACAACAGTCACCATGCGCACTTTCCTCCATGAGAGTAATGTCTCAAACAGTCTACGCTTTGATCGTTCCCTGGAAGACCAGTATTAGTTTCCGATGCACATCTGGAGGCATTCTGTAATCTGTGGACTATCAGAGTGTTGATGAAACACAGAAATTGTATCGGGAGTGAAGACTACAGTCACCATGCGCATTTTCCTCCATGGGAGTAATGTCTCAAACAGTCTACGCTTTGATCGTTCCCTGGAAGACCAGTAGGAGTGTCCGATGCACATCTGAAGGCACTCTGTAATCTGTGGACTTTCAAAGTGTTGATGAAACACAAAAATTGCATCGGGATTGTATACAACAGTCACCATGCAGGCTTTTCTCCATGGGAGTAATGTCTCAAACTGTCTACGCTTTGATCGTTCCCTGGAAGACCAATAGTAGTTTCCGATGTACATCTGGAGGCATTCTGTAAGCTGTGGACCTTCAAAGTGTTGATAAAACACAGAAGTTGCATAGGGATGGAATACAACAGTCACCATGCGCACTTTCCTAAATGATAGTAATGTCCCAAACAGTCTACGCTTTGATCGTTACCTGGAAGACCAGTAGTAGTTTCCGATGCACATCTGGAGGCATTCTTTAATCTGTGGACTATCAAAGTCTTGATGAAACACAGAAATTGCATCGAGATTGTATACAACATGCACCATGCAGGCTTTTCTCCCTGTGAGTATTGTCTCAAACTGTCTACGCTTAGATCGTTCTCTGGAAGACCAGTTGTAGTTTCCGATGCCCATCTGGAGTCATTCTGTAATCTGTGGACAATCAGAGTGTTGATTAAACACAGAAATGGCATCGGGAATGAATACAACAGGCACCATGCGGGCTTTTCTCCACGGGAGTAATGTCTTAAACTGTCAACGCTTTGATCGTTCCCTGGAAGACCAGTAGTAGTTTCCGATGAACATCTGCAGTCATTCTGTAATCTGTGGACAATCAGAGTGTTGAATAAACACAGTAATTGCATCGGGTTAGAATACAACAGGCACCATGCGTGCTTTTCTCCACAGGAGTAATGTCTCAAACTGTCTATGCTTTGATCGTTCCCTGGAAGACCAGTAGTAGTTTCCTATGCACATTCGGAGGCATTCTGTAATCTGTGGACTTTCAAAGTGTTGATGAAACACAGAAACTGCGTCGGTATTGTATACAACAGGCACCATGCAGGCTTTTCTCCATGGGAGTAATGTCAAAACTGTCTACGCTTTGATCGTTCCCTGGAAAACCAGTAGTAGTTTCCGATGCACATTTGGAGGCATTCTGTATTCTGTGGATTATCAGAGTGTTTATAAAACACAGAAATTGCATCGGGATTGAATACAACAGTCACCATGCGCACATTCCTCCATGGGAGTAATGTCTCAAACTGTCTACGCTTTGATCGTTCCCTGGAAGACCAGTAGTAGTTTCCGATGCACATTTGGAGGCATTCCTTATACTGTGGATTATCAGAGTGTTTATAAAACACAGAAGTTGTATCGGGATTGAATACAATAGTCACCATGCGCACATTCCTCCATGGGAGTAATGTCTCAAACAGTCTACGCTTTGATCGATCCCTCGAAGACCAGTAGTAGTTTCCGATGCACATCTGGAGGCATTCGGTAATCTGTGGACTATCAGAATGTTGATGAAAGACAGAAATTGCGTCGGGATTGAATACAACAGTCACCATGCACATTTTCCAACATGAGAGTAATGTCTCAAACAGTCTACGCTTTGATCGTTCCCTGGTAGACCAGTAGTAGTTTCCGATGCACATCTCGTGGCATTCTGTAATCTGTTTACTATCAGAGTGTTGAAGAATCTCAGAAATTGCATCGGGATTGAATACAACAGTCACCATGCGAACTTTCCTCCACGGGAGTAGTGTCTCAAACTGTCTACTCTTTGATCGTTCCCTGGAAGACCAGTAGTAGTTTCAGATGCACATCTGGAGGCATTCTATAAACTGTGGAGTACCAGAGTGTTGATGAAACACAGAAATTGCATCGGGATTGAATACAACAGTCACCATGCGCACTTTCTTCCATGGGAGTAATGTCTCAAACAGTCTACGCCTTCATCGTTCCCTGGAAGACCAGTAGTAGTTTAGGATGCACATCTGGAGCCATTCTGTAATCTGTGGACATTCAGAGTGTTGATGAAACACAGAAATTGCATCGGGATTGAATACAACAGTCACTATGCGCACATTCCTCCATGGGAGTAATGTCTCAAACAGTCAACGCTTTGATTGTTCCCTGGAAGACCAGTAGTAGTTTCCGATGCACATCTGGTGGCATTCTGTAATCTGTTTACTATCAGAGTGTTGAAGAAACTCAGAAATTGCATAGGGATTGAATACAATAGTCACCATGCGCACTATCCTCCACGGGAGTAGTGTCGCAAACTGTCTACTCTTTGATCGTTCCCTGGAAGACCAGTAGTAGTTTCAGATGCACATCTGGAGGCATTCTATAATCTGTGGAGTACCAGAGTCTTGATGAAACACAGAAATTGCATCTGGATTGAATACAACAGTCACCATGCACATTTTCAAACATGGGAGTAATGTCTTAAACAGTCTACGCTTTGATCGTTCCCTGGAAGACCAGTATTAGTTTCCAATGCACATCTGGAGGCATTCTGTAATCTGTGGACTATCAGAGTGTTGATGAAACACAGAAATTGTATCGTGAGTGAATACAACAGTCACCATGCGCACTTTCCTCCATGGGAGTAATGTCTCAAACAGTCTACGCTTTGATCGTTTCCTGGAAGACCAGTAGTAGTGTCCGATGCACATCGGAAGGCACTCTGTAATCTGTGGACTATCAGAATGTTGATGAAAGACAGAAATTGCATCGGGATTGAATACAACAGTCACCATGCACATTTTCCGACATGTGAGTAATGTCTCAAACAGTCTACGCTTTGATCGTTCCCTGGAAGGCCAGTAGTAGTGTCCGATGCACATCTGAAGGCACTCTGTAATCTGTGGACTTTCAAAGTGTTGATGAAACACAAAAATTGCATCGGGATTGTATACAACATTCACCATGCAGGCTTTTCTCCATGGGAGTAATGTCTCAAACTGTCTACGCTTTGATCGTTCCCTGGAAGACCTATAGTAGTTTCCGATGTACATCTGGAGGCATTCTGTAAGCTGTGGACCTTCAAAGTGTTGATAAAACACAGAAGTTGCATAGGGATGGAATACAACAGTCACCATGCGCACTTTCCTAAATGATGGTAATGTCCCAAACAGTCTACGCTTTGATCGTTCCCTGGAAGACCAGTAGAAGTTTCCGATGCACATCTGGAAGCATTCTGTAATCTGTGGACATTAATAGTGTTGATGAAACACAGAAATTGCATCGGGATTGAATACAACAGTCACCATGCGCACTACCCTCCATGTGAGTAATGTCTCAAACAGTCTACGCTTTGATCGTTCCCTGGTAGACCAGTAGTAGTTTCCGATGCACATCTCGTGGCATTCAGTAATCTGTTTACTATCAGAGTGTTGACGAATCTCAGAAATTGCATCGGGATTGAATACAACAGTCACCATGCGCACTTTCCTCCACGGGAGTAGTGTCTCAAACTGTCTACTCTTTGATCGTTCCCAGGAAGACCAGTAGTAGTTTCAGATGCACATCTGGAGGCATTCTATAAACTGTGGAGTACCAGAGTGTTGATGAAACACAGAAATTGCATCGGGATTGAATACAACAGTCACCATGCGCACTTTCTTCCATGGGAGTAATGTCTCAAACAGTCTACGCCTTAATCGTTCCCTGGAAGACCAGTAGTAGTTTAGGATGAACATCTGGAGGCATTCTGTAATCTGTGGACAATCAGAGTGTTGATGAAACACAGAAATTTCATCGGGATTGAATACAACAGTCACTATGCACACAATCCTCCATGGGAGTAATGTCTCAAACAGTCAACGCTTTGATTGTTCCCTGGAAGACCAGTAGTAGTTGCCGATGCACATCTGGTGGCATTCTGTAATCTGTTTACTATCACAGTGTTGAAGAAACTCAGAAATTGCATTGGGATTGAATACAACAGTCACCATGCGCACTTTCCTCCACGGGAGTAGTGTCGCAAACTGTCTACTCTTTGATCGTTCCCTGGAAGACCAGTAGTAGATTCAGATGCACATCTGGAGGCATTCTATAGTCTGTGGAGTACCAGAGTGTTGATGAAACACAGAAATTGCGTCTGGATTGAATACAACAGTCACCATACACTTTTTCCAACATGGGAGTAATGTCTCAAACAGTCTACGCCTTGATCGTTCCCTGGAAGACCAGTAGTAGTTTCCGATGTACATCAGGAGGCATTCTGTAAGCTGTGGACCTTAAAGTGTTGACGAAACACAGAAATTGCATCGGGTTGGAATACAACAGTCACCATGCGCACTTTTCTCCATGGGTGTAATGTCTCAAACAGTCTACGCTTTGATCGTTTACTGGAAGACCAGTAGTAGTTTCCGATGTACATCTGGAGGCATTCTGTAAGCTGTGGACCTTCAAAGTGTTGATAAAAGACAGAAGTTGCAACGTGATTGAATACAACAGTCACCATGCGCACTTTCCTCCATGAGAGTAATGTCTCAAACAGTCTACGCTTTGATCGTTCCCTGGAAGAGCAGTATTAGTTTCCGATGCACATCTGGAGGCATTCTGTAATCTGTGGACTATCAGAGTGTTGATGAAACACAGAAATTGTATCGGGAGTGAAGACAACAGTCACCATGCGCATTTTCCTCCATGGGAGTAATGTCTCAAACAGTCTACGCTTTGATCGTTCCCTGGAAGACCAGTAGGAGTGTCCGATGCACATCTGAAGGCACTCTGTAATCTGTGGACTTTCAAAGTGTTGATGAAACACAAAAATTGCATCGGGATTGTATACAACAGTCACCATGCAGGCTTTTCTCCATGGGAGTAATGTCTCAAACTGTCTACGCTTTGATCGTTCCCTGGAAGACCAATAGTAGTTTCCGATGTACATCTGGAGGCATTCTGTAAGCTGTGGACCTTCAAAGTGTTGATAAAAGACAGAAGTTGCATCGGGATTGAATACAACAGTCACCATGCGCACTTTCCTCCATGAGAGTAAAGTCTCAAACAGTCTACGCTTTGATCGTTCCCTGGAAGACCAGGATTAGTTTCCAATGCACATCTGGAGGCATTCTGTAATCTGTGGACTATCAGAGTGTTGATGAAACACAGAAATTGTAACGTGAGTGAATACAACAGTCACCATGCGCAATTTCCTCCATGGGAGTAATGTCTCAAACAGTCTACGCTTTGATCGTTCCCTGGAAGACCAGTAGTAGTGTCCGATGCACATCTGAAGGCACTCTGTATTCTGTGGACTATCAGAATGTTGATGAAAGACAGATATTGCATCGGGATTGAATACAACAGTCACCATGCACATTTTCCGACATGGGAGTAATGTCTCAAACAGTCTACGCTTTGATCGTTTACTGGAAGACCAGTAGTAGTTTCCGATGTACATCTGGAGGCATTCTGTAAGCTGTGGACCTTCAAAGTGTTGATAAAAGACAGAAGTTGCAACGTGATTGAATACAACAGTCACCATGCGCACTTTCCTCCATGAGAGTAATGTCTCAAACAGTCTACGCTTTGATCGTTCCCTGGAAGAGCAGTATTAGTTTCCGATGCACATCTGGAGGCATTCTGTAATCTGTGGACTATCAGAGTGTTGATGAAACACAGAAATTGTATCGGGAGTGAAGACAACAGTCACCATGCGCATTTTCCTCCATGGGAGTAATGTCTCAAACAGTCTACGCTTTGATCGTTCCCTGGAAGACCAGTAGGAGTGTCCGATGCACATCTGAAGGCACTCTGTAATCTGTGGACTTTCAAAGTGTTGATGAAACACAAAAATTGCATCGGGATTGTATACAACAGTCACCATGCAGGCTTTTCTCCATGGGAGTAATGTCTCAAACTGTCTACGCTTTGATCGTTCCCTGGAAGACCAATAGTAGTTTCCGATGTACATCTGGAGGCATTCTGTAAGCTGTGGACCTTCAAAGTGTTGATAAAACACAGAAGTTGCATAGGGATGGAATACAACAGTCACCATGCGCACTTTCCTAAATGATAGTAATGTCCCAAACAGTCTACGCTTTGATCGTTACCTGGAAGACCAGTAGTAGTTTCCGATGCACATCTGGAGGCATTCTTTAATCTGTGGACTATCAAAGTCTTGATGAAACACAGAAATTGCATCGAGATTGTATACAACATGCACCATGCAGGCTTTTCTCCCTGTGAGTATTGTCTCAAACTGTCTACGCTTAGATCGTTCCCTGGAAGACCAGTTGTAGTTTCCGATGCCCATCTGGAGTCATTCTGTAATCTGTGGACAATCAGAGTGTTGATTAAACACAGAAATGGCATCGGGAATGAATACAACAGGCACCATGCGGGCTTTTCTCCACGGGAGTAATGTCTTAAACTGTCAACGCTTTGATCGTTCCCTGGAAGACCAGTAGTAGTTTCCGATGAACATCTGCAGTCATTCTGTAATCTGTGGACAATCAGAGTGTTGAATAAACACAGTAATTGCATCGGGTTAGAATACAACAGGCACCATGCGTGCTTTTCTCCACAGGAGTAATGTCTCAAACTGTCTATGCTTTGATCGTTCCCTGGAAGACCAGTAGTAGTTTCCTATGCACATTCGGAGGCATTCTGTAATCTGTGGACTTTCAAAGTGTTGATGAAACACAGAAACTGCATCGGTATTGTATACAACAGGCACCATGCAGGCTTTTCTCCATGGGAGTAATGTCAAAACTGTCTACGCTTTGATCGTTCCCTGGAAAACCAGTAGTAGTTTCCGATGCACATTTGGAGGCATTCTGTATTCTGTGGATTATCAGAGTGTTTATAAAACACAGAAATTGCATCGGGATTGAATACAACAGTCACCATGCGCACATTCCTCCATGGGAGTAATGTCTCAAACTGTCTACGCTTTGATCGTTCCCTGGAAGACCAGTAGTAGTTTCCGATGCACATTTGGAGGCATTCCTTATACTGTGGATTATCAGAGTGTTTATAAAACACAGAAGTTGTATCGGGATTGAATACAATAGTCACCATGCGCACATTCCTCCATGGGAGTAATGTCTCAAACAGTCTACGCTTTGATCGATCCCTCGAAGACCAGTAGTAGTTTCCGATGCACATCTGGAGGCATTCGGTAATCTGTGGACTATCAGAATGTTGATGAAAGACAGAAATTGCGTCGGGATTGAATACAACAGTCACCATGCACATTTTCCTACATGAGAGTAATGTCTCAAACAGTCTACGCTTTGATCGTTCCCTGGTAGACCAGTAGTAGTTTCCGATGCACATCTCGTGGCATTCTGTAATCTGTTTACTATCAGAGTGTTGAAGAATCTCAGAAATTGCATCGGGATTGAATACAACAGTCACCATGCGAACTTTCCTCCACGGGAGTAGTGTCTCAAACTGTCTACTCTTTGATCGTTCCCTGGAAGACCAGTAGTAGTTTCAGATGCACATCTGGAGGCATTCTATAAACTGTGGAGTACCAGAGTGTTGATGAAACACAGAAATTGCATCGGGATTGAATACAACAGTCACCATGCGCACTTTCTTCCATGGGAGTAATGTCTCAAACAGTCTACGCCTTGATCGTTCCCTGGAAGACCAGTAGTAGTTTAGGATGCACATCTGGAGCCATTCTGTAATCTGTGGACAATCAGAGTGTTGATGAAACACAGAAATTGCATCGGGATTGAATACAACAGTCACTATGCGCACATTCCTCCATGGGAGTAATGTCTCAAACAGTCAACGCTTTGATTGTTCCCTGGAAGACCAGTAGTAGTTTCCGATGCACATCTGGTGGCATTCTGTAATCTGTTTACTATCAGAGTGTTGAAGAAACTCAGAAATTGCATAGGGATTGAATACAACAGTCACCATGCGCACTATCCTCCACGGGAGTAGTGTCCCAAACTGTCTACTCTTTGATCGTTCCCTGGAAGACCAGTAGTAGTTTCAGATGCACATCTGGAGGCATTCTATAATCTGTGGAGTACCAGAGTCTTGATGAAACACAGAAATTGCATCTGGATTGAATACAACAGTCACCATGCACATTTTCAAACATGGGAGTAATGTCTTAAACAGTCTACGCTTTGATCGTTCCCTCGAAGACCAGTATTAGTTTCCAATGCACATCTGGAGGCATTCTGTAATCTGTGGACTATCAGAGTGTTGATGAAACACAGAAATTGTATCGTGAGTGAATACAACAGTCACCATGCGCACTTTCCTCCATGGGAGTAATGTCTCAAACAGTCTACGCTTTGATCGTTTCCTGGAAGACCAGTAGTAGTGTCCGATGCACATCGGAAGGCACTCTGTAATCTGTGGACTATCAGAATGTTGATGAAAGACAGAAATTGCATCGGGATTGAATACAACAGTCACCATGCACATTTTCCGACATGTGAGTAATGTCTCAAACAGTCTACGCTTTGATCGTTCCCTGGAAGACCAGTAGTAGTGTCCGATGCACATCTGAAGGCACTCTGTAATCTGTGGACTTTCAAAGTGTTGATGAAACACAAAAATTGCATCGGGATTGTATACAACATTCACCATGCAGGCTTTTCTCCATGGGAGTAATGTCTCAAACTGTCTACGCTTTGATCGTTCCCTGGAAGACCTATAGTAGTTTCCGATGTACATCTGGAGGCATTCTGTAAGCTGTGGACCTTCAAAGTGTTGATAAAACACAGAAGTTGCATAGGGATGGAATAAAACAGTCACCATGCGCACTTTCCTAAATGATGGTAATGTCCCAAACAGTCTACGCTTTGATCGTTCCCTGGAAGACCAGTAGAAGTTTCCGATGCACATCTGGAAGCATTCTGTAATCTGTGGACATTAATAGTGTTGATGAAACACAGAAATTGCATCGGGATTGAATACAACAGTCACCATGCGCACTACCCTCCATGTGAGTAATGTCTCAAACAGTCTACGCTTTGATCGTTCCCTGGTAGACCAGTAGTAGTTTCCGATGCACATCTCGTGGCATTCAGTAATCTGTTTACTATCAGAGTGTTGACGAATCTAAGAAATTGCATCGGGATTGAATACAACAGTCACCATGCGCACTTTCCTCCACGGGAGTAGTGTCTCAAACTGTCTACTCTTTGATCGTTCCCAGGAAGACCAGTAGTAGTTTCAGATGCACATCTGGAGGCATTCTATAAACTGTGGAGTACCAGAGTGTTGATGAAACACAGAAATTGCATCGGGATTGAATACAACAGTCACCATGCGCACTTTCTTCCATGGGAGTAATGTCTCAAACAGTCTACGCCTTAATCGTTCCCTGGAAGACCAGTAGTAGTTTAGGATGAACATCTGGAGGCATTCTGTAATCTGTGGACAATCAGAGTGTTGATGAAACACAGAAATCTCATCGGGATTGAATACAACAGTCACTATGCACACAATCCTCCATGGGAGTAATGTCTCAAACAGTCAACGCTTTGATTGTTCCCTGGAAGACCAGTAGTAGTTGCCGATGCACATCTGGTGGCATTCTGTAATCTGTTTACTATCACAGTGTTGAAGAAACTCAGAAATTGCATTGGGATTGAATACAACAGTCACCATGCGCACTTTCCTCCACGGGAGTAGTGTCGCAAACTGTCTACTCTTTGATCGTTCCCTGGAAGACCAGTAGTAGATTCAGATGCACATCTGGAGGCATTCTATAGTCTGTGGAGTACCAGAGTGTTGATGAAACACAGAAATTGCGTCTGGATTGAATACAACAGTCACCATACACTTTTTCCAACATGGGAGTAATGTCTCAAACAGTCTACGCCTTGATCGTTCCCTGGAAGACCAGTAGTAGTTTCCGATGTACATCAGGAGGCATTCTGTAAGCTGTGGACCTTAAAGTGTTGACGAAACACAGAAATTGCATCGGGTTGGAATACAACAGTCACCATGCGCACTTTTCTCCATGGGTGTAATGTCTCAAACAGTCAACACTTTGGTCGTTTCCTATTAGACCAGTAGTAGTTTCCGATGCACATCTGGAAGCATTCTGTAATCTGTGGACCTTCAAAGTGTTGACGAAACACAGAAATTGCGTCGGGATGGAATACAACAGTCACCATGCGCACTTTCCTCCATGGGAGTAATGTCTCAAAGAGTCCACGCCTTGATCGTTCCCTGGAAGAACAGTAGTAGTTTAGGATGCACATCTGGAGGCATTCTGTAATCTGTGGACTATCACAGTGTTGATGAAACACAGCAATTGCATCTGGATTGAATACAACAGTCACTATGCGCAGATTCCTAAATGGGAGTAATGTCTCACACAGTCAACGCTTTGATCGATCCCTGGAAGACCAGTAGTAGTTTCCGATGCACATCAGGAGGCAGTCGGTAATCTGTGGACTATCAGAATGTTGATGAAAGACAGAAATTGCATCGGGATTGAATACAACAGTCACCATGCACAATTTCCAACATGGGAGTAATGTCTCAAACAGTCTACGCTTTGATCGTTCCCTGGAAGACCAGTAGTAGTTTCCGATGTACATCAGGAGGCATTCTGTAAGCTGTGGACCTTCAAAGTGTTGATAAAAGACAGAAGTTGCATCCGGATTGAATACAACAGTCACCATGCGCACTTTCCTCCATGAGAGTAAAGTCTCAAACAGTCTACGCTTTGATCGTTCCCTGGAAGACCAGGATTAGTTTCCAATGCACATCTGGAGGCATTCTGTAATCTGTGGACTATTAGAGTGTTGATGAAACACAGAAATTGTAACGTGAGTGAATACAACAGTCACCATGCGCAATTTCCTCCATGGGAGTAATGTCTCAAACAGTCTACGCTTTGATCGTTCCCTGGAAGACCAGTAGTAGTGTCCGATGCACATCTGAAGGCACTCTGTATTCTGTGGACTATCAGAATGTTGATGAAAGACAGATATTGCATCGGGATTGAATACAACAGTCACCATGCACATTTTCCGACATGGGAGTAATGTCTCAAACAGTCTACGCTTTGATCGTTTACTGGAAGACCAGTAGTAGTTTCCGATGTACATCTGGAGGCATTCTGTAAGCTGTGGACCTTCAAAGTGTTGATAAAAGACAGAAGTTGCAACGTGATTGAATACAACAGTCACCATGCGCACTTTCCTCCATGAGAGTAATGTCTCAAACAGTCTACGCTTTGATCGTTCCCTGGAAGAGCAGTATTAGTTTCCGATGCACATCTGGAGGCATTCTGTAATCTGTGGACTATCAGAGTGTTGATGAAACACAGAAATTGTATCGGGAGTGAAGACAACAGTCACCATGCGCATTTTCCTCCATGGGAGTTATGTCTCAAACAGTCTACGCTTTGATCGTTCCCTGGAAGACCAGTAGGAGTGTATGATGCACATCTGAAGGCACTCTGTAATCTGTGGACTTTCAAAGTGTTGATGAAACACAAAAATTGCATCGGGATTGTATACAACAGTCACCATGCAGGCTTTTCTCCATGGGAGTAATGTCTCAAACTGTCTACGCTTTGATCGTTCCCTGGAAGACCAATAGTAGTTTCCGATGTACATCTGGAGGCATTCTGTAAGCTGTGGACCTTCAAAGTGTTGATAAAACACAGAAGTTGCATAGGGATGGAATACAACAGTCACCATGCGCACTTTCCTAAATGATAGTAATGTCCCAAACAGTCTACGCTTTGATCGTTACCTGGAAGACCAGTAGTAGTTTCCGATGCACATCTGGAGGCATTCTGTAATCTGTGGACTATCAAAGTCTTGATGAAACACAGAAATTGCATCGAGATTGTATACAACAGGCACCATGCAGGCTTTTCTCCCTGTGAGTATTGTCTCAAACTCTCTACGCTTTGATCGTTCCCTGGAAGACCAGTTGTAGTTTCCGATGCCCATCTGGAGTCATTCTGTAATCTGTGGACAATCAGAGTGTTGATTAAACACAGAAATAGCATCGGGAATGAATACAAAAGGCAGCATGCGGGCTTTTCTCCACGGGAGTAATGTCTTAAACTGTCAACGCTTTGATCGTTCCCTGGAAGACCAGTAGTAGTTTCCGATGAACATCTGCAGTCATTCTGTAATCTGTGGACAATCAGAGTGTTGAATAAACACAGTAATTGCATCGGGTTAGAATACAACAGGCACCATGCGTGCTTTTCTCCACAGGAGTAATGTCTCAAACTGTCTATGCTTTGATCGTTCCCTGGAAGACCAGTAGTAGTTTCCTATGCACATTTGGAGGCATTCTGTAATCTGTGGACTTTCAAAGTGTTGATGAAACACAGAAACTGCATCGGTATTGTATACAACAGGCACCATGCAGGCTTTTCTCCATGGGAGTAATGTCAAAACTGTCTACGCTTTGATCGTTCCCTGGAAAACCAGTAGTAGTTTCCGATGCACATTTGGAGGCATTCTGTATTCTGTGGATCATCAGAGTGTTTATAAAACACAGAAATTGCATCGGGATTGAATACAACAGTCACCATGCGCACATTCCTCCATGGGAGTAATGTCTCAAACTGTCTACGCTTTGATCGTTCCCTGGAAGACCAGTAGTAGTTTCCGATGCACATTTGGAGGCATTCCTCAAACTGTGGATTATCAGAGTGTTTATAAAACACAGAAGTTGTATCGGGATTGAATACAATAGTCACCATGCGCACATTCCTCCATGGGAGTAATGTCTCAAACAGTCTACGCTTTGATCGATCCCTCGAAGACCAGTAGTAGTTTCCGATGCACATCTGGAGGCATTCGGTAATCTGTGGACTATCAGAATGTTGATGAAAGACAGAAATTGCGTCGGGATTGAATACAACAGTCACCATGCACATTTTCCAACATGAGAGTAATGTCTCAAACAGTCTACGCTTTGATCGTTCCCTGGTAGACCAGTAGTAGTTTCCGATGCACATCTCGTGGCATTCTGTAATCTGTTTACTATCAGAGTGTTGAAGAATCTCAGAAATTGCATCGGGATTGAATACAACAGTCACCATGCGAACTTTCCTCCACGGGAGTAGTGTCTCAAACTGTCTACTCTTTGATCGTTCCCTGGAAGACCAGTAGTAGTTTCAGATGCACATCTGGAGGCATTCTATAAACTGTGGAGTACCAGAGTGTTGATGAAACACAGAAATTGCATCGGGATTGAATACAACAGTCACCATGCGCACTTTCTTCCATGGGAGTAATGTCTCAAACAGTCTACGCCTTTATCGTTCCCTGGAAGACCTATAGTAGTTTCCGATGTACATCTGGAGGCATTCTGTAAGCTGTGGACCTTCAAAGTGTTGATAAAACACAGAAGTTGCATAGGGATGGAATACAACAGTCACCATGCGCACTTTCCTAAATGATGGTAATGTCCCAAACAGTCTACGCTTTGATCGTTCCCTGGAAGACCAGTAGAAGTTTTCGATGCACATCTGGAAGCATTCTGTAATCTGTGGACATTAATAGTGTTGATGAAACACAGAAATTGCATCGGGATTGAATACAACAGTCACCATGCGCACTACCCTCCATGTGAGTAATGTCTCAAACAGTCTACGCTTTGATCGTTCCCTGGTAGACCAGTAGTAGTTTCCGATGCACATCTCGTGGCATTCAGTAATCTGTTTACTATCAGAGTGTTGACGAATCTCAGAAATTGCATCGGGATTGAATACAACAGTCACCATGCGCACTTTCCTCCACAGGAGTAGTGTCTCAAACTGTCTACTCTTTGATCGTTCCCAGGAAGACCAGTAGTAGTTTCAGATGCACATCTGGAGGCATTCTATAAACTGTGGAGTACCAGAGTGTTGATGAAACACAGAAATTGCATCGGGATTGAATACAGCAGTCACCATGCGCACTTTCTACCATGGGAGTAATGTCTCAAACAGTCTACGCCTTGATCGTTCATTGGAAGACCAGTAGTAGTTTCAGATGCACATCTGGAGGCATTCTATAAACTGTGGAGTACCAGAGTGTTGATGAAACACAGAAATTGCATCTGGATTGAATACAACAGTCACCATGCACATTTTCAGACATGGGAGTAATGTCTTAAACAGTCTACGCTTTGATTGTTCCCTGGAAGACCAGTATTAGTTTCCAATGCACATCTGGAGGCATTCTGTAATCTGTGGACTATCAGAGTGTTGATGAAACACAGAAATTGTATCGTGAGTGAATACAACAGTCACCATGCACACTTTCCTCCATAGGAGTAATGTCTCAAACAGTCTACACTTTGATCGTTTCCTGGAAGGCCAGTAGTAGTTTCTGATACAGATCTGGAGGCATTCTGTAATCTGTGGACTTTCAATGTGTTGATGTAACACAGAAATTGCATCGGGATTGTATACAACTGGCACCATGCAGGCTTTTCTCCATGGGAGTAATGTCTCAAACTGTCTACGCTTTGATTGTTCCCTGGAAGACCAGTAGTAGTTTCCTATGCACATTTGGAGGCATTCTGTAATCTGTGGACTTTCAAAGTGTTGATGAAACACAGAAACTGCATCGGTATTGTATACAACAGGCACCATGCAGGCTTTTCTCCATGGGAGTAATGTCTCAAACTGTCTACGCTTGGATCGTTCCCTGGAAGACCAGTAGTAGTTTCCGAAGCCCATCTTCAGTCATTCTGTAATCTGTGGACAATCAGAGTGTTGAATAAACACAGTAATTGCATCGGAATAGAATACAACAGGCACCATGCGTGCTTTTCTTCACGGGAGTAATGTCTCAAAATATCTATGCTTTGATCGTTCCCTGGAAGACCAGGAATAGTTTCCTATGCACATTTGGAGGCATTCTGTAATCTGTGGACTATCAGAGTGTTGATAAAACACAGAAATTGCATCGGGATTCAATACAACAGTCACCATGCGCACATTTCTCAATGGGAGTAATGTCTCGAACGGTCTACGCTTTGATCGATCCCTGGAAGACCAGTAGTAGTTTCCGATGCACATCTGGAGGCATTCTGTAATCTGTGGACCTTCAAAGTGTTGACGCAACACAGAAATTGCGACGGGATGGAATACAACAGTCACCATGCGCACTTTCCTCCATGGGAGTAATGTCTCAAACAGTCTACGCCTTGATCGTTCCCTGGAAGACCAGTAGTAGTTTAGGATGCACATCTGGAGGTATTCTGTAATCTGTGGACTAGCAGAGTGTTGATGAAACACAGAAATTGCATCAGGATTGAATACAACAGTCACTATGTTCACATTCCTCCATGGGAGTAATGTCTCAAACAGTCTACGATTTGATCGTTCCCTAGAAGACCAGTAGTAGTTTCCGATGCACATCTGGAAGCATTCTGTAATCTGTGGACATTAATAGTGTTGATGAAACACAGAAATTGCATCGGGATTGAATACAATAGTCACCAAGCGCACTTTTCTCCATGTGACTAATTTCTCAAACAGTCTACGCTTTGATCGTTCCCTGGAAGACCAGTAGTAGTTTCCGATGCACATCTGGAGGCATTCTGTAATCTGTGGACTATCAGAGTGTTGATGAAACACAGAAATTGCATCGGGATTTAATAGAACAGTCACCATGCGCACTTCCCTCCATGGGAGTAATGTCTCAAACAGTCTACGGTTTGATCGATCCCTGGAAGACCAGTAGTAGTTTCCGATGCACATCTGGAGACATTCTGTAATCTGTGGACTCTCAGAGTGTTGATGAAACACAGAAATTGCATCGGGATTGTATACAACAAGCAACATGCAGGCTTCCCTCCATGGGAGTAATGTCTCAAACTGTGAACGCCTTGATCGTTCCCTGGAAGACCAGTAGTAGTTTCCGAAGCCCTTCTAAATTCATTCTGTAATCTGTGGACAAACAGAGTGTTGATTAAACACAGAAATATCATCGGGATTGAATACAACAGGCACCATGCCGCCTTTTCTCCACGGGAGTAATGTCTCAAACTGTCTACGCTTTGATTGTTCCCTGGAGGACCAGTAGTAGTTTCCGATGCACATTTGGAGATATTCTGTAATCTGTGGACTGTCAGAGTGTTGATAAAACACAGAAATTGCATCGGGATTGTATACAACAGTCACCATGCGCACTTTCCTCCATGGGAGTAATGTCTCAAACAGTCTATGCTTTGATCGTTTCCTGGAAAACCAGTAGTAGTTTCCGATGCACATTTGGAGAAATTCTGTAATCTGTGGACTATCAGAGTGTTGATAAAACACAGAAATTGCATCGGGATTGAATACAACAGTCACCATGTGCACTTTCCTCCATGTGAGAAATGTCTTAAACAGTCTACGCTTTGATCGTTCCCTGGAAGACCAGTAGTAGTTTCCGATGCACATCTGGAGGCATTCTGTAATCTGTGGACTATCATAGTCTTGATGAAACACAGAAATTGCATCGGGATTGAATACAACAGTCACCATGCGCACTTTCCTCCTTGGGAGTAATGTCTCAAACTGTCTACGATTTGATCGTTCCCTGGAAGACCAGTAGTAGTTTCCGATGCACATCTGGAAGCAATCTGTAATATGTGGACCTTCAAAGTGTGGATGAAACACAGAAATTGCATCGGGATGGAATACAACAGTCACCATGCGCACTTTTCTCCATGGGAGTAATCTCTCAAACAGTCTACACTTTGATCGTTTCCTGGAAGACCAGTAGAAGTTTCTGATACAGATCTGGAGGCATTCTGTAATCTGTGGACTTTCAATGTGTTGATGTAACACAGAAATTGCATCGGGATTGTATACAACTGGCACCATGCAGGCTTTTCTCCATGGGAGTAATGTCTCAAACTGTCTACGCTTTGATCGTTCCTTGGAAGACCAGTAGTAGTTTCTGAAGCCCATCTGCAGTCATTCTGTAATCTGTGGACAATCAGAGTGTTGAATAAACACAGTAATTGCATCGGGATAGAATACAACAGGCACCATGCGGGCTTTTCTCCACAGGAGTAATGTCTCAAACTGTCTATGCTTTGATCGTTCCCTGGAAGACCAGTAGTAGTTTCCTATGCACATTTGGAGGCATTCTGTAATCTGTGGACTTTCAAAGTGTTGATGAAACACAGAAACTGCATCGGTATTGTACACAACAGGCACCATGCAGGCTTTTCTCCATGGGAGTAATGTCTCAAACTGTCTACGCTTTGATCGTTCCCTGGAAGACCAGTAGTAGTTTCCGAAGCCCATCTGCAGTCATTCTGTAATCTGTGGACAATCAGAGTGTTGAATAAACACAGTAATTGCATCGGAATAGAATACAACAGGCACCATGCGTGCTTTTCTTCACGGGAGTAATGTCTCAAAATATCTATGCTTTGATCGTTCCCTGGAAGACCAGGAATAGTTTCCTATGCACATTTGGAGGCATTCTGTAATCTGTGTACTATCAGAGTGTTGATAAAACACAGAAATTGCATCGGGATTTAATACAACAGTCACCATGCGCACATTTCTCAATGGGAGTAATGTCTCGAACAGTCTACGCTTTGATCGATCCCTGGAAGACCAGTAGTAGTTTCCGATGCACATCGGGAGGCATTCTGTAATCTGTGGACCTTCAAAGTGTTGACGCAACACAGAAATTGCGTCGGGATGGAATTCAACAGTCACCATGCACACTTTCCTCCATGGGAGTAATGTCTCAAACTGTCTACGCCTTGATCGTTCCCTGGAAGACCAGTAGTAGTTTAGGATGCACATCTGGAGGCATTCTGTAATCTGTGGACTATCACAGTGTTGATGAAACACAGAAATTGCATCGGGATTGAATACAACAGTCACTATGTTCACATTCCTCCATGGGAGTAATGTCTCAAACAGTCTACGATTTGATCGTTCCCTAGAAGACCAGTAGTAGTTTCCGATGCACATCCGGAAGCATTCTGTAATCTGTGGACATTAATAGTGTTGATGAAACACAGAAATTGCATCGGGATTGAATACAACAGTCACCAAGCGCACTTTCCTCCATGTGACTAATTTCCAAACAGTCTACGCTTTGATCGTTCCCTGGAAGACCAGTAGTAGTTTCCGATGCACATCTGGAGGCATTCTGTAATCTGTGGACTATCAGAGTGTTGATGAAACACAGAAATTGCATCGGGATTTAATAGAACAGTCACCATGCGCACTTCCCTCCATGGGAGTAATGTCTCAAACAGTCTACGGTTTGATCGATCCCTGGAAGACCAGTAGTAGTTTCCGATGCACATCTGGAGACATTCTGTAATCTGTGGACTCTCAGAGTGTTGATGAAACACAGAAATAGCATCGGGATTGTATACAACAGTCACCATGCGCACGTTCCTCCATGGGAGTAATGTCTCAAACAGTCTATGCTTTGATCGTTTCATGGAAAACCAGTAGTAGTTTCCGATGCACATTTGGAGATATTCTGTAATCTGTGGACTATCAGAGTGTTGATAAAACACAGAAATTGCATCGGGATTGAATACAACAGTCACCATGCGCACTTTCCTCCATGGGAGTAATGTCTCAAACAGTCTATGCTTTGATCGTTTCCTGGAAAACCAGTAGTAGTTTCTGATACACATTTGGAGGCATTCTGTAATCTGTGGACTGTCAGAGTGTTGATGAAACCAAAATTGCATCGGGATTGAATACAACAGTCACCATGCGCACTTTCCTCCATGGGAGTAATTTCTCAAACAGTATACGCTTTGATCGATTCCAGGAAGGCCAGTAGCAGTTTCAGATGCACATCTGGAGGCATTCTGTAATCTGTGGACTATCAGGGTGTTGATGAAACACCGAAATTGCATCGGGATTGAATACAACAGTCACCATGCGCACTTACCTGCATGGGAGTAATGTCTCAAAGAGTTTACACTTTGATCGTTCCCTGGAAGACCAGTAGTAGTTTCCGATGCACATCTGGAGGCATTCTGTTATCTGTGGACCTTCAAAGTGTTGATGAAACACAGAAATTGCATCGGCATGGAATACAACAGTCACCATGCGCACTTTCCTCCATGTTAGTAATGTCTCAAACAGTCTACGCTTTGATCGTTCCCTGGAAGACCAGTAGTAGTTTCCGATGTGCATCTGGAGGCATTCTGTAAGCAGTGGACTTTCAAAGTGTTGATAAAACACAGAAGTTTCATCGAGATTGAATACAACAGTCACCATGTGCAATTTCCTCCATGAGAGTAATGTCTCAAACAGTCTACGCTTTGATCGTTCTCGGGAAGACCAGTATTAGTTTCCGATGCACATCTGGAATCATTCTGTTATCTGTGGACCTTCAGAGTGTTGATGAAACAAAGAAATTGCATCGGGATTGAATACAACAGTCACCATGCGCACTATCCTCCATGGTAGTAATGTCTCAAACAGTGTACGATTTGATCGATAACTGGAAGACCAGTAGTAGTTTCCGATGCACATCTGGAGGCATTCTGAAATCTGTGGACCTTCAAAGTGTTGATGAAACACAGAAATTGCATCGGGATGGAATACAACAGACACCATGCGCACTTTCCGCCATGGGAGTAAAGTCTCAAACAGGCTACGCTTTGATCGTTCCCTGGAAGACCAGTAGTAGTTTCCGATGCACATATGAAGGCATTCTGTTATCTGTGGACCTTCAAAGTGTTGATGAAACACAGAAATTGCATCGGGATGGAATACAACAGTCACCATGCGCACTTTCCTCCATGTTAGTAATGTCTCAAACAGTCTACGATTTGATCGTTCCCTGGAAGACCAGTAGTAGTTTCCGATGCACATCTGGAGAAATTCTGTAATCTGTGGACCTTCAAAGTGTTGATGAAACACAGAAATTGCATCGGCATGGAATACAACAGTCACCATGCGCACTTTCCTCCATGTTAGTAATGTCTCAAACAGTCAACGATTTGATCGTTCCCTGGAAGACCAGTAGTAGTTTCCGATGCACAACTGGAGGAATTCTGTAATCTGTGGACTTTCAAAGTGTTGATGAAACACAGAAATAGCATCGTGATTGAATACAACAGGCACCATGCGGGCTTGTCTCCATGGGAGTATTGTCTCAAACTGTCTACGCTTTGATCGTTCCCTGGAAGAACAGTAGTAGTTTCCGATGCACATCTGGAGTTATTATGTAATCTGTGGACTATCAGAGTGTTGATTAAACACAGAAATTGCATCGGGATTGAATACAACAGTCACCATGCGAACATTCATCCATGGGTGTAATGTCTCAAACAGTCAACGCTTTGATCGTTCCCTGGAAGACCAGTAGTAGTTTCCGATGCACATCTGGAGGCATTCTGTAATCTGTGGACCTTCAAAGTGTTGATGAAACACAGAAATTGCATCGGGATTGAATACAACAGTCACCATGCGCACTTTCCTCCATGTGAGTAATGTCTCAAACAGTCGACGCTTTGATCGTTCCCTGGAAGACGAGTAGTAGTTTCCGATGCACATCTGGAGGCATTCTGTAATCTGTGGACTATCAGAGTGTTGATGAAACACAGAAATTGCATCGGGATTGAATACAACAGTCACTATGCGCACTTTCCTCCATGGGAATAATGTTTCAAACAGTCTACGCTTTGATCGATCCCTGGCACACCAGTAGTAGTTTCCGATGCACATCTGAAGGCATTCTGTAATCTGTGGACTATCAGGGTGTTGATGAAAGACAGAAATTGCATCGGGATTGAATACAACAGTCACAATGCACACTTTCCAAAATGGGAGTAATGTCTCAAACAGTCTACGCTTTGATCGTTCCCTGGAAGACCAGATGTAGTTTCCGATGTACATCTGGATGCATTCTGTAAGCTGTAGACCTTCAAAGTGTTGATAAAACACAGAAATTACATCGGGATTTAATACAACAGTCACCATGCGCACTTTCCTCAATGGGAGTAATGTCTCAAACAGTTTACGCTTTGATGGTTCCCTGGATGACCAGTATAAGTTTCCGATGCACATCTGAAGGCATTCTGCAACCTGTGTACTATCAGAGTGTTGATGAAACACAGAAATTGCATCGGGATGGAATGCAACAGTCACCATACGCACTTTCTTCCATGAGAGTAATGTCTCAAACAGTCTACGCTTTGATCGTTCAGTGGAAGACCAGTAGTAGTTTCTGATGCACATCTGGAGGCATTCTGTAATCTGTGGACTTTCAAAGTGTTGATGAAACACAGAAATTGCATCGGGTTTGTTACAACAGGCACCATGCATGCTTTTCTCCATGGGAGTAATGTCTCAAAGTGTCTACGCTTTGATCGTTCCCTGGAAGAACAGTAGTAGTTTCGGAAGCCCATCTCTAGTTATTCTGTAATCTGTGGACAATCACAGTGTAGATTAAACACAGAAATAGCATCGGGATTGAATACAACAGGCACCATGTAGCTTTTTTCCACGGGAGTAATGTCTCAATCCGTCTACGCTTTGATCGTTCCCTGGAAGACCAGCAGTAGTTTCCGATGCACATCTGGATTCATTCTGTAATCTGTGAACCTTCAAAGTGTTGATGAAAAACAGAAATTGCATCGGGATTGAATACAACAGTCACCATGCGCACTTTCCTCCATGTGAGTAATGTATCAAACAGTCTACGCTTTGATCGTTCCCTGGAAGACCAGTAGTAGTTTCCGATGCACATATGAAGGCTTCTGTTATCTGTGGACCTTCAAAGTGTTGATGAAACACAGAAATTGCATCGGGATGGAATACAACAGTCACCATGCGCACTTTCCTCCATGTTAGTAATGTCTCAAACAGTCTACGATTTGATCGTTCCCTGGAAGACCAGTAGTAGTTTCCGATGCACATCTGGAGAAATTCTGTAATCTGTGGACCTTCAAAGTGTTGATGAAACACAGAAATTGCATCGGCATGGAATACAACAGTCACCATGCGCACTTTCCTCCATGTTAGTAATGTCTGAAACAGTCAACGATTTGATCGTTCCCTGGAAGACCAGTAGTAGTTTCCGATGCACAACTGGAGGAATTCTGTAATCTGTGGACTTTCAAAGTGTTGATGAAACACAGAAATAGCATCGTGATTGAATACAACAGGCACCATGCGGGCTTGTCTCCATGGGAGTAATGTCTCAAACTGTCTACGCTTTGATCGTTCCCTGGAAGAACAGTAGTAGTTTCCGATGCACATCTGGAGTTATTATGTAATCTGTGGACTATCAGAGTGTTGATTAAACACAGAAATAGCATCGTGATTGAATACAACAGGCACCATGCGGGCTTGTCTCCACGGGAGTAATGTCTCAAACTGTCTACGCTTTGATCGTTCCCTGGAAGTCCAGTAGTAGTTTCCGATGCACATTTGGAGGCATTCTGTAATCTGTGGACTATCAGAATGTTGATAAAACACAGAAATTGCATCGGGATTGAATACAACAGTCACCATGCGAACATTCATCCATGGGTGTAAAGTCTCAAACAGTCAACGCTTTGATCGTTCCCTGGAAGACCAGTAGTAGTTTCCGATGCACATCTGGAGGCATTCTGTAATCTGTGGACCTTCAAAGTGTTGATGAAACACAGAAATTGCATCGGGATTGAATACAACAGTCACCATGCGCACTTTCCTCCATGTGAGTAATGTATCAAAGAGTCTACGCTTTGATCGTTCCCTGGAAGAACAGTAGTAGTTCCCGACGCACATCTGGAGGCATTCTGTAATCTGTGGACTATCAGAGTGTTGATGAAACACAGAAATTGCATCGGGATTGAATACAACAGTCGCTATGCGCACTTTCCACCATGGGAGTAATTTCTCAAACAGTCTACGCTTTGATCGTTCCCTGGAAGACCAGTAGTAGATTCCGATGTACATCTGGGGGCATTCTGTAATCTGTGGACTATCAGTGTGTTGATGAAACACTGAAGTTGCATCGGGATTGAATACAACAGTCACCATGCGCACTTTCCTCCATGCGAGTAATGCCTCATACGATCTACGCTTTGATCGTTCCCTGGAAGACCAGTAGTAGCTTCCGGTGCACATCTGGAGGCATTTTGTAATCTGTGGACTATCAGAGTGTTGACGAAACGTAGAAATTGCATCGGGAATGAATACAACAGTCACCATGCGCAATTTCCTCCATGGGAGTAATGTCTCAAACAGTCTACGATTTGATCGTTCCCTGGAAGACCAGTAGTAGTTTCTGATGCACATCTTGAGGCATTCTGTATACTGTGGACCTTCAAAGTGTTGATGAAACACAGAAATTGCTTCGGGATTGAATACAACAGTCACCATGTGCACTTTCCTAAATGGGAGTAATGTCTCAAACAGTCTACGCTTTGATCGTTCACTGGAAGACCAGTAGTAGTTTGTGACGCACATCTTGAGGCATTCTGTAACCTGTGGACCTTCAAAGTGTTGATAAAACACAGAAGTTGCATCGGGATTGAATACAACAGTCACCATGCGCACTTTCTTCCATGAGAGTAATGTCTCAAACAGAGTACGCTTTGATCGTTCCCTGGAAGACCAGTAGTAGTTTCCGATGCACATCTGGAGGTATTCTGTAATTTGTGGACTATCAGAGTGTTAATTAAAGACAGAAATTGCATCGGGATTGAATACAACAGTCACCATGCACATTTTCCAACATGGGAGTAATGTCTCAAACAGTCTACGCTTTGATCGTTCCCTGGAAGATCAGTAGTAGTTTCCGATGTACATCTGGAGGCATTCTGTAAGCAATGGACCTTCAAAGTGTTGATAAAACACAGAAGTTGCATCGAGATTGAATACAACACTCACCATGCGCACTTTCCTCCACGGGAGTAATGTCTCAAACAGTCTACGCTTTGTTCGTTAACTGGAACACCAGTAGTTTCCGATGCACATCTGGAGGCATTCCGCAATCTGTGGACTTTCAAAGTGTTGATGAAACACAGAAATTGCATCGGGATAGTATACAACAGGCACCATGCAGGCTTTTCTCCATGGGAGTAATGTCTTAACATGTCTACCCTTTGATCGTTCCCTGGAAGACCAGTAGTAGTTTCCGATGTACATCTGGAGGCATTCTGTAAGCAATGGACCTTCAAAGTGTTGATAAAACACAGAAGTTGCATCGAGATTGAATACAACACTCACCATGCGCACTTTCCTCCATGGGAGTAATGTCTCAAACTGTCTACGCTTTGATCGTTCCCTGGAAGAACAGTAGTAGTTTCCGATGCACATCTGGAGTTCTTCTGTAATCTGTGGACTATCAGAGTGTTGATTAAACACAGAAATAGCATCGTGATTGAATACAACAGGCACCATGCGGGCTTGTCTCCACGGGAGTAATGTCTCAAACTGTCTACGCTTTGATCGTTCCCTGGAAGTCCAGTAGTAGTTTCCGATGCACATTTGGAGGCGTTCTGTAATCTGTGGACTATCAGAATGTTGATAAAACACAGATATTGCATCGGGATTGAATACAACAGTCACCATGCGCACATTCCTCCATGGGTGTAATGTCTAAAACAGTCAACGGTTTGATCGTTCCCTGGAAGACCAGTAGTAGTTTCCGATGCACATCTGGAGGCATTCTGTAATCTGTGGGCCTTAAAAGTGTTGATGAAACACAGAATTTGCATCGGGATGGAATACAACAGTCACCATGCGCACTTCCTCCATGGGGGTAATGTCTCAAATTGTCGACGCTTTGATCGTTCCCTGGAAGACCAGTAGTAGTTTCCGATGCACATCTGGAGGCATTCTGTAATCTGTGGACCTTAAAAGTGTTGATGAAACACAGAAATTGCATCGGGATTGAATACAACAGTCACCATGCGCACTTTGCTCCATGTGAGTAATGTCTCAAACAGTCGACGCTTTGATCGTTCCCTGGAAGACGAGTAGTAGTTTCCGATGCACATCTGGAGGCATTCTGTTATCTGTGGACTATCAGAGTGTTGATGAAACACAGAAATTGCATCGGGATTGAATACAACAGTCACCATGCGCACTTTCCTCCATGGGAATAATGTTTCAAACAGTCTACGCTTTGATCGATCCCTGGCACACAAGGGATCCAGTTTCCGATGCACATCTGGAGGCATTCTGTAATCTGTGGACTATCAGAGTGTTGATGAAAGACAGAAATTGCGTCGTGATTGAATACAACAGTCACAATGCACACTTTCCAAAATGGGAGTAATGTCTCAAACAGTCTACGCCTTGATCGTTCCCTGGAAGACCAGTTGTAGTTTCCGATGTACATCTGGAGGCATTCTGTAAGATGTAGACCATCAAAGTGTTGATAAAACACAGGAATTGCATCGGGATTGAATACAACAGTCACCATGCGCACTCACCTCCATGGGAGTAATGTCTCAAACAGTCTACGCTTTGATCGTTCCCTGGAAGACCAGTAGTAGTTTCTGATACACATCTGGAGGCATTCTGTATTCTGTGGACTATCAGTGTGTTGATGATACACAGAAATTGCATCGGGATTGAATACAACAGTCGCCATGTGCACTTTCCTCCATGGGAGTAATGTCTCAAACAGTCTACGCTTTGACCGTTCCCTGGAAGACTAGTACTAGTTTCCGATGCACATCAGGAGGCATTCTGTAACCTGTGGACTTTCAAAGTGTTGATGAAACACAGAAATTCCATCGGGATTTAATACAACAGTCACCATGCGCACTTTCCTCCATGGGAGTAATGTCTCAAACAGTTTACGCTTTGATGGTTCCCTGGAAGACCAGTATAAGTTTCCGATGCACATCTGAAGGCATTCTGCCACCTGTGGACTATCTGAGTGTTGATGAAACACAGAAATTGCATCGGGATGGAATACAACAGTCACCATGCGCACTTTCCTCCATGGGTGTAATGTCCCAAACAGTGTTTGCTTTGCTCGTTCCCTGGAAGACCAGTAGTAGTTTCCGATGCACATCTGGAGGCATTCTGTTATCTGTGGACTCTCACAGTGTTGATGAAAGACATAAATTGCATCGGGATTGAATACAACAGTCACCATGCACATTTTCCAAAATGCTAGTAATGTCTCAAACAGTCTATGCCTTGATCGTTCCCTGGAAGACCAGTAGTAGTTTCCGATGTACATCTGGAGGCATTCTGTAAGCATTGGAACTTCAAAGTGTTCATAAAACACAGAGGTTGCATCGAGATTGAATACAACAGTCACCATGCGCACTTTCCTCCATGGGAGTAATGTCTCAAACAGTTTACGTTTTGATGGTTCAATGGAAGACCAGTATAAGTTTCCGATGCACATCTGAAGGCATTCTGCAACCTGTGGACTATCAGAGTGTTGATGAAACACAGAAATTGCATCGGGATGGAATACAACAGTCACCATGCGCACTTTCCTCCATGGGAGTAATGCCTCATACGGTCTGCGCATTGATCGTTCCCTGGAAGACCAGTTGTAGTTCCTGATGCACATCTGGACTCATTCTGTAATCTGTGGACTATCAGAGTGTTGATGAAACACAGAAATTGCATCGTGATTGAATACAACAGTCACCATGCGCACTTTCCTCCATGGGAGTAATGTCCCAAGCAGTCTTTGCTTTGCTCGTTCCCTATAAGACCATTAGTAGTTTCCGATGCACATCTGGAGGCATTCTGTTATCTGTGGACTCTCACAGTGTTGATGAAAGACAGAAATTGCATCGGGATTGAATACAACAGTCACTGTGCACATTTTCCAAAATGCTAGTAATGTCTCAAACAGTCTATGCTTTGATCGTTCCCTGGAAGACCAGTAGTAGTTTCCGATGTATATCTGGAGGCATTCTGCAAACAGTGGAACTTCAAAGTGTTGATAAAAGACAGAAGTTGCATCGAGATTGAATACAACAGTCACCATGCGCACTTTCCTCCATGGGAGTAATGTCTCAAAGAGTCTACGCTTTGATCGTTCCCTAGAAGACCAGTAGTAGTTTCCGATGCACATCTGGAGGCATTCGGTAGTCTGTGGACTTTCAAAGTGTTGATGAAACACAGAAATTGCATCGGGATTGTATACAACCGGCACCATGCAGGCTTTTCTACACGGGAGTAATGTCTCAAACCGTCTACGCTTTGATCGATCCCTGGAAGACCAGTAGTTGTTTCCGATGCACATCTGGAGTCATTTTGTAGTCTGTGGACCTTCAAAGTGTTGCTGAAAAACAGAAATTGCATCAGAATTGAATACAACAGTCACCATGCGCACTTTCCTCCATGTGAGTAATGTCTCAAACAGTCGACGCTTTGATCGTTCCCTGGAAGACGAGTAGTAGTTTCCGATGCACATCTGGAGGCATTCTGTAATCTGTGGACTATCAGAGTGTTGATAAAACACAGAAATTGCATCGGGATTGAATACAACAGTCACCATGCGCACTTTCCTCCATGGGAATAATGTTTCAAACAGTCTACGCTTTGATCGATCCCTGGCACACCACGGATCCAGTTTCCGATGCACATCTGGAGGCATTCTGTATTCTGTGGACTATCAGAGTGTTGATGAAAGACAGAAATTGAGTCGGGATTGAATACAACAGTTACAATGCACACTTTCCAAAATGGGAGTAATGTCTCAAACAGTCTACCTTTTGATCGTTCCCTGGAAGACCAGTTGTAGTTTCCGATGTACATCTGGAGGCATTCTGTAAGCTGTAGACCTTCAAAGTGTTGATAAAACACAGAAATTGCATCGGGATTGAATACAACAGTCACCATGCGCACTCAACTCCATGGGAGTAAAGTCTCAAACAGTCTACGCTTTGATCGTTCCCTGGAAGACCAGTAGTAGTTTCTGATACACATCTGGAGGCATTCTGTAATCTGTGGACTATCAGTTTGTTGATGATACACAGAAATTGCATCGGGATTGAATACAACAGTCACCATGTGCACTTTCCTCCATGGGAGTAATGTCTCAAACAGTCTACGCTTTGATCGTTCCCTGGAAGACTAGTACTAGTTTCCGATGCACATCAGGAGGCATTCTGTAACCTGCGGACTTTCAAAGTGTTGATGAAACACAGAAATTCCATAGGGATTTAATACAACAGTCACCTGCGCACTTTCCTCCATGGGAGTAATGTCTCAAACAGTTTACGCTTTGATGGTTCCCTGGAAGACCAGTATAATTTTCCGATGCACATCTGAAGGCATTCTGTTATCTGTGGACTCTCACAGTGTTGATGAAAGACAGAAATTGCATCGGGATTGAATACAACAGTCACCATGCACATTTTCCAAAATGCTAGTAATGTCTCAAACAGTCAATGCCTTGATCGTTCCCTGGAAGACCAGTAGTAGTTTCCGATGTACATCTGGAGGCATTCTGTAAGCAGTGGAACTTCAAAGTGTTGATAAAACACAGAGGTTGCATCGAGATTGAATACAACAGTCACCATGCGCATTTTCCTCCATGGGAGTAATGTCTCAAACAGTCTACGCTTTGATCGTTCCCTGGAAGACCAGTAGTAGTTTCCGATGCACATCTGGAGGCATTCTGTAAGCTGTGGACCTTCAAAGTGTTGATAAAACACAGATGTTGCATCGGGATTCAATACAACAGTCACCATACGCACTTTCCTCCATGAGAGTAATGTCTCAAAGAGTCTATGCTTTGATCGTTCCCTGGAAGACCAGTAGTAGTTTCTGATGCACATCTTGAGGCATTCTGTATACTGTGGACCTTCTAAGTGTTGATGAAAAACAGAAATTGCATCGGGATTGAATACAACAGTCACCATGTGCACTTTCCTAAATGGGAGTAATGTCTCAAACAGCCTACGCTTTGATCGTTCACTGGAAGACCAGTAGTAGTTTCTGACGCACATCTTGAGGCATTCTGTAAGCTGTAGACCTTCAAAGTGTTGGTAAAACACAGAAGTTGCATCGGGATTGAATACAACAGTCACCATGCGCACTTTCTTCCACGAGAGTAATGTCTCAAACAGTCTACGCTTTGATCGTTCCCTGGAAGACCAGTATTAGTTTCACATGCACATCTGGAGGCATTTTCTAATCTGTGGACTAACACAGTGCTGATGAAACACAGAAATTGCGTCTGGATTGAATACAACAGTCACCATGCGCACTTTCCTCCATGGGAGTAATGTATCAAACAGTCAACGCTTTTATCGATCCCTGGAAGACCTGTAAGAGTTTCCGATGCACATCTGGAGGTATTCTGTAATCTGTGGACTATCAGAGTGTTAATTAAAGACAGAAATTGCATCGGGATTGAATACAACAGTCACCATGCACATTTTCCAACATGGGAGTAATGTCTCAAACAGTCTACGCTTTGATCGTTCCCTGGAAGACCAGTAGTAGTTTCCGATGTACATCTGGAGGCATTCTGTAAGCAGTGGACCTTCAAAGTGTTGATAAAACACAGAAGTTGCATCGAGATTGAATACAACACTCACCATGCGCACTTTCCTCCATGGGAGTAATATCTCAAACAGTCTACGCTTTGTTCGTTACCTGGAACACCAGTAGTAGTTTCCGATGCACATCTGGAGGCATTCTGCAATCTGTGGACTTTCAAAGTGTTGACGAAACACAGAAATTGCATCGGGATTGTATACAACAGGCACCATGCAGGCTTTTCTCCGTGGGAGTAATGTCTCAAACTGTCTACGTTTTGATCGTTCACTCGAAGAACAGTAGTAGTTTCCGATGCACATCTGGAGTTATTCTGTAATCTGTGGACTATCAGAGTGTTGATTAAACACAGAAATAGCATCGTGATTGAATACAACAGGCACCATGCGGGCTTGTCTCCACGGGAGTAATGTCTCAAACTGTCTACGCTTTGATCGTTCCCTGGAAGTCCAGTAGTTGTTTCCGATGCACATTTTGAGGCGTTCTGTAATCTGTGGACTATCAGAATGTTGATAAAACACAGAAATTGCATCGGGATTGAATACAACAGTCACCATGCGCACTCTCCTCCATGGGAGTAATGTCTCAAACAGTCTACGCTTTGATCGTTCCCTGGAAGACTAGTAGTAGTTTCTGATACACATCTGGAGGCATTCTATAATCTGTGGACTATCAGTGTGTTGATGACACACAGAAATTGCATCGGGATTGAATACTACAGTCAACATGTGCACTTTCCTCCATGGGAGTAAAGTCTCAAATAGTCTACGTTTTGATCGTTCCCTGGAAGACTAGTACTAGTTTCCGATGCACATCAGGAGGCATTCTGTAACCTGTGGACTTTCAAAGTGTTGATGAAACACAGAAATTCCATCGGGATTTAATACAACAGTCACCATGCGCACTTTCCTCCATGGGAGTAATGTCTCAAACAGTTTACGTTTTGATGGTTCAATGGAAGACCAGTATAAGTTTCCGATGCACGTCTGAAGGCATTCTGCAACCTGTGGACTATCAGAGTGTTGATGAAACTCAGAAATTGCATCGGGATGGAATACAACAGTCACCATGCGCACTTTCCTCCATGGGAGTAATGCCTCATACGGTCTACGCATTGATCGTTCCCTGGAAGACCAGTTGTAGTTCCTGATGCACATCTGGACTCATTCTGTAATCTGTAGACTATCAGAGTGTTGATGAAACACAGAAATTGCATCGTGATTGAATACAACAGTCACCATGCGCACTTTCCTCCATGGGAGTAATGTCCCAAACAGTCTTTGCTTTTCTCGTTCCCTATAAGACCAGTAGTAGTTTCCGATGCACATCTGGAGGCATTCTGTTATCTGTGGACTCTCACAGTGTTGATGAAAGACAGAAATTGCATCGGGATTGAATACAACAGTCACTGTGCACATTTTCCAAAATGCTAGTAATGTCTCAAACAGTCTATGCTTTGATCGTTCCCTGGAAGACCAGTAGTAGTTTCCGATGTACATCTGGAGGCATTCTGTAAGCAGTGGAACTTCAAAGTGTTGATAAAACACAGAAGTTGCATCGAGATTGAATACAACAGTCACCATGCGCACTTTCCTCCATGGGAGTAATGTCTCAAAGAGTCTACGCTTTGATCGTTCCCTAGAAGACCAGTAGTAGTTTCCGATGCACATCTGGAGGCATTCTGTAGTCTGTGGACTTTCAAAGTGTTGATGAAACACAGAAATTGCATCGGGATTGTATACAACAGGCACCATGCAGGCTTTTCTACACGGGAGTAATGTCTCAAACCGTCTACGCTTTGATCGTTCCCTGGAAGACCAGTAGTAGTTTCCGATGCACATCTGGATTCATTCTGTAGTCTGTGGACCTTCAAAGTGTTGCTGAAAAACAGAAATTGCATCAGAATTGAATACAACAGTCACCATGCGCACATTCCTCCATGGGTGTAATGTCTTAAAAAGTCATCGCTTTGATCGTTCCCTGGAAGACCAGTAGTAGTTTCCGATGCACATCTGGAGGCATTCTGTTATCTGTGGGCCTTCAAAGTGTTGATGAAACACAGAATTTGCATCGGGATGGAATACAACAGTCACCATGCGCACTTTCCTCCATGGGAGTAATGTCTCAGACTGTCTACGCTTTGATCGTTCCCTGGAAGACCATTAGTAGTTTCCGATGCACATCTGGAGGCATTCTGTAATCTGTGGACCTTCAAAGTGTTGATGAAACACAGAAATTGAATCGGGATTGAATACAACAGTCACCATGCGCACTTTCCTCCATGTGAGTAATGTCTCAAACAGTCGACGCTTTGATCGTTCCTGGAAGACGAGTAGTAGTTTCCGATGCACATCTGGAGGCATTCTGTAATCTGTGGGCTATCAGAGTGTTGATGAAACACAGAAATTGCATCGGGATTGAATACAACAGTCACCATGCGCACTTTCCTCCATGGGAATAATGTTTCAAACAGTCTACGCTTTGATTGATCCCTGGCACACCACGGATCCAGTTTCCGATGCACATCTGGAGGCATTCTGTATTCTGTGGACTATCAGAGTGTTGATGAAAGACAGAAATTGCGTCGGGATTGAATACAACAGTCACAATGCACACTTTCCAAAATGGGAGTAATGTCTCAAACAGTCTACGCTTTGATCGTTCCCTGGAAGACCAGTTGTTGTTTCCGATGTACATCTGGAGGCATTCTGTAAGCTGTAGGCCTACAAAGTGTTGATAAAACACAGAAATTGCATCGGGATTGAATGCAACAGTCACCATGCGCACTCAACTCCATGGGAGTAATGTCTCAAACAGTCTACGCTTTGATCGTTCCCTGGAAGACCAGTAGTAGTTTCTGATACCCGTCTGGAGGCATTCTGTAATCTGTGGACTATAAGTGTGTTGATGATACACAGAAATTGCATCGGGATTGAATACAACAGTCACCATGTGCACTTTCCTCCATGGGAGTAATGTCTCAAACAGTCTACGCTTTGATCGTTCCCTGGAAGACTAGTACTAGTTTCCGATGCACATCAGGAGGCATTCTGTAACCTGCGGACTTTCAAAGTGTTGATGAAACACAGAAATTCCATCGGGATTTAATACAACAGTCACCTGCGCACTTTCCTCCATGGGAGTAATGTCTCAAACAGTTTACGCTTTGATGGTTCCCTGGAAGACCAGTATAAGTTTCCGATGCACATCTGAAGGCATTCTGCAACCTGTGGACTATCTGAGTGTTGATGAAACACAGAAATTGCATCGGGATGGAATACAACAGTCACCATGCGCACTTTCCTCCATGGGAGTAATGTCCCAAACAGTCTTTGCTTTGCTCGTTCCCTGGAAGACCAGTAGTAGTTTCCGATTCACATCTGGAGGCATTCTGTTATCTGTGGACTCTCACAGTGTTGATGAAAGACAGAAATTGCATCGGGATTGAATACAACAGGCACCATGCACATTTTCCAAAATGCTAGTAATGTCTCAAACAGTCAATGCCTTAATCGTTCCCTGGAAGACCAGTAGTAGTTTCCGATATACATCTGGAGGCATTCTGTAAGCAGTGGAACTTCAAAGTGTTGATAAAACACAGAGGTTGCATCGAGATTGAATACAACAGTCACCATGCGCACTTTCCTCCATGGGAGTAATGTCTCAAACAGTCTACGCTTTGATCGTTCCCTGGAAGACCAGTAGTAGTTTCCGATGCACATCTGGAGGCATTCTGTAAGCTGTGGACCTTCAAAGTGTTGATAAAACACAGCTGTTGCATCGGGATTCAATACAACAGTCACCATACGCACTTTCCTCCATGAGAGTAATGTCTCAAACAGTCTATGCTTTGATCGTTCCCTGGAAGACCAGTAGTAGTTTCTGTTGCACATCTTGAGGCATTCTGAATACTGTGGACCTTCAAAGTGTTGATGAAAAACAGAAATTGCATCGGGATTGAATACAACAGTCACCATGTGCACTTTCATAAATGGGAGTAATGTCTCAAACAGCCTACGCTTTGATCGTTCACTGGAAGACCAGTAGTAGTTTCTGACGCACATCTTGAGGCATTCTGTAAGCTGTGGACCTTCAAAGTGTTGATAAAACACAGAAGTTGCATCGGGATTGAATACAACAGTCACCATGCGCACTTTCTTCCATGAGAGTAATGTCTCAAACAGTCTACGCTTTGATCGTTCCCTGGAAGACCAGTATTAGTTTCACATGCACATCTGGAGGCATTTTCTAATCTGTGGACTAACACAGTGCTGATGAAACACAGAAATTGCATCTGGATTGAATACAACAGTCACCATGCGCACTTTCCTCCATGGGAGTAATGTATCAAACAGTCAACGCTTTTATCAATCCCTGGAAGACCTGTAAGAGTTTCCGATGCACATCTGGAGGTATTCTGTAATCTGTGGACTATCAGAGTGTTAATTAAAGACAGAAATTGCATCGGGATTGAATACAACAGTCACCATGCACATTTTCCAACATGGGAGTAATGTCTCAAACAGTCTACGCTTTGATCGTTCCCTGGAAGTCCAGTAGTAGTTTCCGATGCACATTTTGAGGCGTTCTGTAATCTGTGGACTATCAGAATGTTGATAAAACACAGAAATTGCATCGGGATTGAATACAACAGTCACCATGCGCACTCTTTTCCATGGGAGTAATGTCTCAAACAGTCTACGCTTTGATCGTTCCCTGGAAGACCAGTAGTAGTTTCTGATACACATCTGGAGGCATTCTGTAATCTGTGGACTATCAGTGTGTTGATGACACACAGAAATTGCATCGGGATTGAATACTACAGTCAACATGTGCACTTTCCTCCATGGGAGTAAAGTCTCAAATAGTCTACGTTTTGATCGTTCCCTGGAAGACTAGTACTAGTTTCCGATGCACATCAGGAGGCATTCTGTAACCTGTGGACTTTCAAAGTGTTGATGAAACACAGAAATTCCATCGGGATTTAATACAACAGTCACCATGCGCACTTTCCTCCATGGGAGTAATGTCTCAAACAGTTTACGTTTTGATGGTTCAATGGAAGACCAGTATAAGTTTCCGATGCACATCTGAAGGCATTCTGCAACCTGTGGACTATCAGAGTGTTGATGAAACACAGAAATTGCATCGGGATGGAATACAACAGTCACCATGCGCACTTTCCTCCATGGGAGTAATGCCTCATACGGTCTACGCATTGATCGTTCCCTGGAAGCCCAGTTGTAGTTCCTGATGCACATCTGGACTCATTCTGTAATCTGTAGACTATCAGAGTGTTGATGAAACACAGAAATTGCATTGTGATTGAATACAACAGTCACCATGCGCACTTTCCTCCATGGGAGTAATGTCCCAAACAGTCTTTGCTTTGCTCGTTCCCTATAAGACCAGTAGTAGTTTCCGATGCACATCTGGAGTCATTCTGTTATCTGTGGACTCTCACAGTGTTGATGAAAGACAGAAATTGCATCGGGATTGAATACAACAGTCACTGTGCACATTTTCCAAAATGCTAGTAATGTCTCAAACAGTCTATGCTTTGATCGTTCCCTGGAAGACCAGTAGTAGTTTCCGACGTACATCTGGAGGCATTCTGTAAGCAGTGGAACTTCAAAGTGTTGATAAAACACAGAAGTTGCATCGAGATTGAATACAACAGTCACCATGCGCACTTTCCTCCATGGGAGTAATGTCTCAAAGAGTCTACGCTTTGATCGTTCCCTAGAAGACCAGTAGCAGTTTCCGATGCACATCTGGAGGCATTCTGTAGTCTGTGGACTTTCCAAGTGTTGATGAAACACAGAAATTGCATCGGGATTGTATACAACAGGCACCATGCAGGCTTTTCTCCATGGGAGTAATGTGTCAAACTGTCTACGTTTTGATCGTTCCCTGGAAAAACGGTAGTAGTTTCGGAAGCCCATCTATAGTTATTCTGTAATCTGTGGACAATCACAGTGTAGATTAAACACAGAAATAGCATCGAGATTGAATACAACAGACACCATGCGGGCTTTTCTCCACGGGAGTAATGTCTAAAACCGTCTACGCTTTGATCGTTCCCTGGAAGACCAGTAGTAGTTTCCGATGCACATCTGGATTCATTCTGTAGTCTGTGGACCTTCAAAGTGTTGCTGAAAAACAGAAATTGCATCAGGATTGAATACAACAGTCACCATGCGCACTTACCTCCATGTGAGTAATGTATCAAACAGTCTACGCTTTGATCGTTCCCTGGAAGAACAGTAGTAGTTTCCGATGCACATCTGGAGTTATTCTGTAATCTGTGGAAGATCAGAGTGTTGATGAAACACAGAAATTGCATTGGGATTGAATACAACAGTCACTATGCACTTTGATCTTTCCCTGGAAGACCAGTATTAGTTTCCGATGCACATCTGGAGGCATTCTGTAATCTGTCGACTATCAGAGTGTTGGTGAAACACAGAAATTGCATCGGATCGAATACAACAGTCGCCATGCGGACTTTCCCCCATGGAAGTAATGTCTCAAACAGTCTACGATTTGATCGTTCCCTGGAAGACCAGTAGTAGTTTCAGATGCACATCTGGAGGAATTCTGTAATCTGTGGACCTTCAAAGTGTTGATGAAACACAGAAATTGCATCGGCATGGAATACAACAGTCACCATGCGCACTTTCCTCCATGCGAGTAATGCCTCATACGATCTACGCTTTGATCGTTCCCTGGAAGACCAGTAGTAGCTTCCGATGCACATCTGGAGTTATTCTGTAATCTGTGGACTATCAGAGTGTTGATTAAACATAGAAATAGCATCGTGATTGAATACAACAGGCACCATGCGGGCTTGTCTCCACGGGAGTAATGTCTCAAACTGTCTACGCTTTGATCGTTCCCTGGAAGTCCAGTAGTAGTTTCCGATGCACATTTGGAGGCGTTCTGTAATCTGTGGACTATCAGAATGTTGATAAAACACAGATATTGCATCGGGATTGAATACAACAGTCACCATGCGCACATTCCTCCATGGGTGTAATGTCTAAAACAGTCAACGCTTTGATCGTTCCCTGGAAGACCAGTAGTAGTTTCCAATGCACATCTGGAGGCATTCTGTAATCTGTGGGCCTTCAAAGTGTTGATGAAACACAGAATTTGCATCGGGATGGAATACAACAGTCACCATGCGCACTTTCCTCCATGGGAGTAATGTCTCAAACTGTCTACGCTTTGATCGTTCCCTGGAAGACCATTAGTAGTTTCCGATGCACATCTGGAGGCATTCTGTAATCTGTGGACCTTCAAAGTGTTGATGAAACACAGAAATTGAATCGGGATTGAATACAACAGTCACCATGCGCACTTTCCTCCATGGGAGTAATGTCTCAAACAGTTTACGCTTTGATGGTTCCCTGGATGACCAGTATAAGTTTCCGATGCTCATCTGAAGGCATTCTGCAACCTGTGTACTATCAGAGTGTTGATGAAACACAGAAATTGCGTCGGGATGGAATGCAACAGTCACCATACGCACTTTCTTCCATGAGAGTAATGTCTCAAACAGTCTACGATTTGATCGTTCCCTGGAAGACCAGTAGTAGTTTCTGATGCACATCTGGAGGCATTCTGTAATCTGTGGACTTTCAAAGTGTTGATGAAACACAGAAATTGCATCGGGTTTGTTACAACAGGCACCATGCAGGCTTTTCTCCATGGGAGTAATGTCTCAAAGTGTCTACGCTTTGATCGTTCCCTGGAAGAACAGTAGTAGTTTCGGAAGCCATTCTCTAGTTATTCTGTAATCTGTGGACAATCACAGTGTAGATTAAACACGGAAATAGCATCGGGATTGAATACAACAGGCACCATGTAGCTTTTTTCCACGGGACTAATGTCTCAATCCGTCTACGCTTTGATCGTTCCCTGGAAGACCAGCAGTAGTTTCCGATGCACATCTGGATTCATTCTGTAATCTGTGGACCTTCAAAGTGTTGATGAAAAACTGAAATTGCATCGGGATTGAATACAACAGTCACCATGCGCACTTTCCTCCATGTGAGTAATGTATCAAACAGTCTACGCTTTGATCGTTCCCTGGAAGAACAGTAGTAGTTCCCGATGCACATCTGGAGGTATTCTGTATACTGTGGACCTTCAAAGTGTTGATGAAACACAGAAATTGCTTCGGGATTGAATACAACAGTCACCATGTGCACTTTCCTAAATGGGAGTAATGTCTCAAACAGTCTACGCTTTGATCGTTCACTGGAAAACCAGTAGTAGTTTGTGACGCACATCTTGAGGCATTCTGTAACCTGTGGACCTTCAAAGTGTTGATAAAACACAGAAGTTGCATCGGGATTGAATACAACAGTCACCATGCGCACTTTCTTCCATGAGAGTAATGTCTCAAACAGTGTACGCTTTGATCGTTCCCTGGAAGACCAGTAGTAGTTTCCGATGCACATCTGGAGGTATTCTGTAATTTGTGGACTATCAGAGTGTTAATTAAAGACAGAAATTGCATCGGGATTGAATACAACAGTCACCATGCACATTTTCCAACATGGGAGTAATGTCTCAAACAGTCTACGCTTTGATCGTTCCCTGGAAGACCAGTAGTAGCTTCCGATGTACATCTGGAGGCATTCTGTAAGCAATGGATCTTCAAAGTGTTGATAAAACACAGAAGTTGCATCGAGATTGAATACAACACTCACCATGCGCACTTTCCTCCATGGGAATAATGTTTCAAACAGTCTACGTTTTGATCGATCCCTGGCACACAAGGGATCCAGTTTCCGATGCACATCTGGAGGCATTCTATAATCTGTGGACTATCAGAGTGTTGATGAAAGACAGAAATTGCGTCGGGATTGAATACATTAGTCACAATGCACACTTTCCAAAATGGGAGTAATGTCTCAAACAGTCTACGCTTTGATCGTTCACTGGAAGACCAGTTGTAGTTTCCGATGTACATCTGGAGGCATTCTGTAAGCTGTAGACCATCAAAGTGTTGATAAAACACAGAAATTGCATCGGGATTGAATACAACAGTCACCATGCGCACTCACCTCCATGGGAGTAATGTCTCAAACAGTCTACGCTTTGATCGTTCCCTGGAAGACCAGTAGTAGTTTCTGATACACATCTGGAGGCATTCTGTATTCTGTCGACTATCAGTGTGTTGATGATACACAGAAATTGCATCGGGATTGAATACAACAGTCACCATGTGCACTTTCCTCCATGGGAGTAATGTCTCAAACAGTCTACGCTTTGACCGTTCCCTGGAAGACTAGTACTAGTTTCCGATGCACATCAGGAGGCATTCTGTAACCTGTGGACTTTCAAAGTGTTGATGAAACACAGAAATTCCATCGGGATTTAATACAACAGTCACCTGCGCACTTTCCTCCATGGGAGTAATGTCTCAAACAGTTTACGCTTTGATGGTTCCCTGGAAGACCAGTATAAGTTTCCGATGCACATCTGAAGGCATTCTGCCACCTGTGGACTATCTGAGTGTTGATGAAACACAGAAATTGCATCGGGATGGAATACAACAGTCACCATGCGCACTTTCCTCCATGGGAGTAATGTCCCAAACAGTCTTTGCTTTGCTCGTTCCCTGGAAGACCAGTAGTAGTTTTCGATGCACATCTGGAGGCATTCTGTTATCTGTGGACTCTCACAGTGTTGATGAAAGACAGAAATTGCATCGGGATTGAATACAACAGTCACCATGCACATTTTCCAAAATGCTAGTAATGTCTCAAACAGTCTATGCCTTGATCGTTCCCTGGAAGACCAGTAGTAGTTTCCGATGTACATCTGGAGGCATTCTGTAAGCAGTGGAACTTCAAAGTGTTGATAAAACACAGAGGTTGCATCGAGATTGAATACAACAGTCACCATGCGCACTTTCCTCCATGGGAGTAATGTCTCAAACAGTCTACGCTTTGATCGTTCCCTGGAAGACCAGTTGCAGTTTCTGATGCACATCTGGAGGCATTCTGTAATCTGTGGACTATCAGTGCGTTGATGATACACAGAAATTGCATCGTGATTGTTACAACAGGCACCATGCAGGCTTTTCTCCATGGGAGTAATGTCTCAAAGTGTCTACGTTTTGATCGTTCGCTGGAAGAACAGTAGTAGTTTCGGAAGCCCATCTCTAGTTATTCTGTAATCTGTGGACAATCACAGTGTAGATTAAACACAGAAATAGCATCGGGATTGAATACAACAGGCACCATGTAGGCTTTTCTCCACGGGAGTAATGTCTCAAACCGTCTACGATCTGATCGTTCCCTGGAAGACCAGTAGTAGTTTCCGATGCACATCTCAATTCATTCTGTAATCTGTGGACCTTCAAAGTGTTGATGAAAAACAGAAATTGCATCGCGATTGAATACAACAGTCACCATGCGCAATATCCTCCATGGGAGTAATGTCTCAAACAGTCTACGATTTGATCGTTCCCTGGAAGACCAGTAGTAGTTTCTGATGCACATCTTGAGGCATTCTGTATACCGTGGACCTTCAAAGTGTTGATGAAACACAGAAATTGCATCGGGATTGAATACAAAAGTCACAATGTGCACTGTCCTAAATGGGAGTAATGTCTCAAACAGCCTACGCTTTGATCGTTCACTGGAAGACCAGTAGTAGTTTCTGACGCATATCTTGAGGCATTCTGTAAGCTGTGGACCTTCAAAGTGTTGATAAAACACAGAGGTTGCATCGGGATTGAATACAACAGTCACCATGCGCACTTTCCTCCATGGGAGTAATGTATCAAACAGTCAACGCTTTTATCGATCCCTGGAAGACCTGTAAGAGTTTCCGATGCACATCTGGAGGTATTCTGTAATCTGTGGACTATCAGAGTGTTAATTAAAGACAGAAATTGCATCGGGATTGAATACAACAGTCACCATGCACATTTTCCAACATGGGAGTAATGTCTCAAACAGTCTACGCTTTGATCGTTCCCTGGAAGACCAGTAGTAGTTTCCGATGTACATCTGGAGGCATTCTGTAAGCAGTGGACCTTCAAAGTGTTGATAAAACACAGAAGTTGCATCGAGATTGAATACAACACTCACCATGCGCACTTTCCTCCATGGGAGTAATGTCTCAAACAGTCTACGCTTTGTTCGTTACCTGGAACACCAGTAGTAGTTTCCGATGCACATCTGGAGGCATTCTGCAATCTGTGGACTTTCAAAGTGTTGACGAAACACAGAAATTGCATCGGGATTGTATACAACAGGCACCATGCAGGCTTCTCTCCGTGGGAGTAATGTCTCAAACTATCTACGTTTTGATCGTTCACTCGAAGAACAGTAGTAGTTTCCGATGCACATCTGGAGTTATTCTGTAATCTGTGGACTATCAGAGTGTTGATTAAACACAGAAATAGCATCGTGATTGAATACAACAGGCACCATGCGGGCTTGTCTCCACGGGAGTAATGTCTCAAACTGTCTACGCTTTGATCGTTCCCTGGAAGTCCAGTAGTAGTTTCCGATGCACATTTTGAGGCGTTCTGTAATCTGTGGACTATCAGAATGTTGATAAAACACAGAAATTGCATCGGGATTGAATACAACAGTCACCATGCGCACTCTCCTCCATGGGAGTAATGTCTCAAACAGTCTACGCTTTGATCGTTCCCTGGAAGACCAGTAGTAGTTTCTGATACACATCTGGAGGCATTCTGTAATCTGTGGACTATCAGTGTGTTGATGATACACAGAAATTGCATCGGGATTGAATACTACAGTCAACATGTGCACTTTCCTCCATGGGAGTAAAGTCTCAAATATTCCACGCTTTGATCGTTCCCTGGAAGACTAGTACTAGTTTCCGATGCACATCAGGAGGCATTCTGTAACCTGTGGACTTTCAAAGTGTTGATGAAACACAGAAATTCCATCGGGATTTAATACAACAGTCACCATGCGCACTTTCCTCCAAGGGAGTAATGTCTCAAACAGTTTACGTTTTGATGGTTCAATGGAAGACCAGTATAAGTTTCCGATGCACATCTGAAGGCATTCTGCAACCTGTGGACTATCAGAGTGTTGATGAAACACAGAAATTGCATCGGGATGGAATACAAAAGTCACCATGCGCACTTTCCTCCATGGGAGTAATGCCTCATACGGTCTACGCATTGATCGTTCCCTGGAAGACCAGTTGTAGTTCCTGATGCACATCTGGACTCATTCTGTAATCTGTGGACTATCAGAGTGTTGATGAAACACAGAAATTGCATCGTGATTGAATACAACAGTCACCATGCGCACTTTCCTCCATGGGAGTAATGTCCCAAACAGTCTTTGCTTTGCTCGTTCCCTATAAGACCAGTAGTAGTTTCCGATGCACATCTGGAGGCATTCTGTTATCTGTGGACTCTCACAGTGTTGATGAAAGACAGATATTGCATCGGGATTGAATACAACAGTCACTGTGCACATTTTCCAAAATGCTAGTAATGTCTCAAACAGTCTATGCTTTGATCGTTCCCTGGAAGACCAGTAGTAGTTTCCGATGTACATCTGGAGGCATTCTGTAAGCAGTGGAACTTCAAAGTGTTGATAAAACACAGAAGTTGCATCGAGATTGAATACAACAGTCACCATGCGCACTTTCCTCCATGGGAGTAATGTCTCAAAGAGTCTACGCTTTGATCGTTCCCTAGAAGACCAGTAGTAGTTTCCGATGCACATCTGGAGGCATTCTGTAGTCTGTGGACTTTCAAAGTGTTGATGAAACACAGAAATTGCATCGGGTTTGTATACAACAGGCACCATGCAGGCTTTTCTCCATGGGAGTAATGTGTCAAACTGTCTACGTTTTGATCGTTCCCTGGAAAAACGGTAGTAGTTTCGGAAGCCCATCTCTAGTTATTCTGTAATCTGTGGACAATCACAGTGTAGATTAAACACAGAAATAGCATCGGGATTGAATACAACAGACACCATGCGGGCTTTTCTCCACGGGAGTAATGTCTCAAACCGTCTACGCTTTGATCGTTCCCTGGAAGACCAGTAGTAGTTTCCGATGCACATCTGGATTCATTCTGTAGTCTGTGGACCTTCAAAGTGTTGCTGAAAAACAGAAATTGCATCAGGATTGAATACAACAGTCACCATGCGCACTTTCCTCCATGTGAGTAATGTATTAAACAGTCTACGCTTTGATCGTTCCCTGGAAGAACAGTAGTAGTTTCCGATGCACATCTGGAGGCATTCTGTAATCTGTGGAAGATCAGAGTGTTGATGAAACACAGAAATTGCATTGGGATTGAATACAACAGTCACTATGCACTTTGATCTTTCCCTGGAAGACCAGTATTAGTTTCCGATGCACATCTGGAGGCATTCTGTAATCTGTCGACTATCAGAGTGCTGGTGAAACACAGAAATTGCATCGGGATCGAATACAACAGTCGCCATGCGGACTTCCCCCCATGGAAGTAATGTCTCAAACAGTCTACGATTTGATCGTTCCCTGGAAGACCAGTAGTAGTTTCAGATGCACATCTGGAGGAATTCTGTAATCTGTGGACCTTCAAAGTGTTGATGAAACACAGAAATTGCATCGGCATGGAATACAACAGTCACCATGCGCACTTTCCTCCATGTTAGTAATGTCTCAAACTGTCTACGCTTTGATCGTTCCCTGGAAAACCAGTAGTAGTTTCCGATGTACATCTGGAGGCATTCTGTAAGCAATGGACCTTCAAAGTGTTGATAAAACACAGAAGTTGCATCGAGATTGAATACAACACTCACCATGCGCACTTTCCTCCATGGGAGTAAAGTCTCAAACAGTCTACGCTTTGATCGTTCTCTGGAAGACCAGTAGTAGTTTCCGATGCACATTAGGAGGCGTTCTGTAATCTGTGGACTATCAGAATGTTGATAAAACACAGATATTGCATCGGGATTGAATACAACAGTCACCATGCGCACATTCCTCCATGGGTGTAATGTCTAAAACAGTCAACGCTTTGATCGTTCCCTGGAAGACCAGTAGTAGTTTCCGATGCACATCTGGAGGCATTCTGTAATCTGTGGGCCTTCAAAGTGTTGATGAAACACAGAATTTGCATCGGGATGGAATACAACAGTCACCATGCGCACTTTCCTCCATGGGAGTAATGTCTCAAACTGTCTACGCTTTGATCGTTCCCTGGAAGACGAGTAGTAGTTTCCGATGCACATCTGGAGGCATTCTGTAATCTGTGGGCCTTCAAAGTGTTGATGAAACACAGAATTTGCATCGGGATGGAATACAACAGTCACCATGCGCACTTTCCTCCATGGGAGTAATGTCTCAAACTGTCTACGCTTTGATCGTTCCCTGGAAGACGAGTAGTAGTTTCCGATGCACATCTGGAGGCATTCTGTAATCTGTGGACTATCAGAGTGTTGATGAAACACAGAAATTGCATCGGGATTGAATACAACAGTCACCATGCGCACTTTCCTCCATGGGAATAATGTTTCAAACAGTCTACGCTTTGATCGATCCCTGGCACACCAGGGATCCAGTTTCCGATGCACATCTGGAGGCATTCTGTATTCTGTGGACCTTCAAAGTGTTGATGAAAAACAGAAATTGCATCGGGATTGAATACAACAGTCACCATGTGCACTTTCCTAAATGGGAGTAATGTCTCAAACAGTCTACGCTTTGATCGTTCCCTGGAAGACTAGTACTAGTTTCCGATGCACATCAGGAGGCATTCTGTAACCTGTGGACTTTCAAAGTGTTGATGAAACACAGAAATTTCATCGGGATTTAATACAACAGTCACCTGCGCACTTTCCTCGATGGGAGTAATGTCTCAAACAGTTTACGCTTTGATGGTTCCCTGGAAGACCAGTATAAGTTTCCGATGCACATCTGAAGGCATTCTGCAACCTGTGGACTATCTGAGTGTTGATGAAACACAGATATTGCATCGGGATGGAATACAACAGTCACCATGCGCACTTTCCTCCATGGGAGTAATGTCCCAAACAGTCTTTGCTTTGCTCGTTCCCTGGAAGACCAGTAGTAGTTTCCGATGCACATCTGGAGGCATTCTGTTATCTGTGAACTCTCACAGTGTTGATGAAAGACAGAAATTGCATCGGGATTGAATACAACAGTCACCATGCACATTTTCCAAAATGCTAGTAATGTCTCAAACAGTCTATGCCTTGATCGTTCCCTGGAAGACCAGTAGTAGTTTCCGATGTACATCTGGAGGCATTCTGTAAGCAGTGGAATTTCAAAGTGTTGATAAAACACAGAGGTTGCATCGAGATTGAATACAACAGTCACCATGCGCACTTTCCTCCATGGGAGTAATGTCTCAAACAGTCTACGCTTTGATCGTTCCCTGGAAGACCAGTAGTAGTTTCCGATGCACATCTGGAGGCATTCTGTAAGCTGTGGACCTTCAAAGTGTTGATAAAACACAGATGTTGCATCGGGATTCAATACAACAGTCACCATACGCACTTTCCTCCATGAGAGTAATGTCTCAAACAGTCTATGCTTTGATCGTTCCCTGGAAGACCAGTAGTAGTTTCTGATGCACATCTTGAGGCATTCTGTATACTGTGGACCTTCAAAGTGTTGATGAAAAACAGAAATTGCATCGGGATTGAATACAACAGTCACCATGTGCACTTTCCTAAATGGGAGTAATGTCTCAAACAGCCTACGCTTTGATCGTTCACTGGAAGACCAGTAGTAGTTTCTGACGCACATCTTGAGGCATTCTGTAAGCTGTGGACCTTCAAAGTGTTGATAAAACACAGAAGTTGCATCGGGATTGAATACAACAGTCACCATGCGCACTTTCTTCTATGAGAGTAATGTCTCAAACAGTCTACGCTTTGATCGTTCCCTGGAAGACCAGTATTAGTTTCACATGCACATCTGGAGGCATTTTCTAATCTGTGGACTAACACAGTGCTGATGAAACACAGAAATTGCATCTGGATTGAATACAACAGTCACCATGCGCACTTTCCTCCATGGGAGTAATGTTTTAAACAGTCAACGCTTTTATCGATCCCTGGAAGACCTGTAAGAGTTTCCGATGCACATCTGGAGGCATTCTGTAATCTGTGGACTATCAGTGTGTTGATGATACAAAGAAATTGCATCGGGATTGAATACTACAGTCAAAATGTGCACTTCTCTCCATGGGAGTAAAGTCTCAAATAGTCTACGCTTTGATCGTTCCCTGGAAGAGTAGTACTAGTTTCCGATGCACATCAGGAGGCATTCTGTAACCTGTGGTCTTTCAAAGTGTTGATGAAACACAGAAATTCCATCGGGATTTAATACAATAGTCACCATGCGCACTTTCCTCCATGGGAGTTATGTCTCAAACAGTTTACGTTTTGATTGTTCAATGGAAGACCAGTATAAGTTTCCGATGCACATCTGAAGGCATTCTGCAACCTGTGGACTATCAGAGTGTTGATGAAACACAGAAATTGCATCGGGATGGAATACAACAGTCACCATGCGCACTTTCCTCCATGGGAGTAATGCCTCATACGGTCTACGCATTGATCGTTCCCTGGAAGACCAGTTGTAGTTCCTGATGCACATCTGGACTCATTCTGTAATCTGTGGACTATCAGAGTGTTGATGAAACACAGAAATTGCATCGTGATTGAATACAACAGTCACCATGCGCACTTTCCTCCATGGGAGTAATGTCCCAAACAGTCTTTGCTTTGCTCGTTCCCTATAAGACCAGTAGTAGTTTCCGAAGCACATCTGGAGGCATTCTGTTATCTGTGGACTCTCACAGTGTTGATGAAAGACAGAAATTGCATCGGGATTGAATACAACAGTCACTGTGCACATTTTCCAAAATGCTAGTAATGTCTCAAACAGTCTATGCTTTGATCGTTCCCTGGAAGACCAGTAGTAGTTTCCGATGTACATCTGGAGGCATTCTGTAAGCTGTGGACTATCAGAGTGTTGATAAAACACAGAAGTTGCATCGAGATTGAATACAACAGTCACCATGCTCACTTTCCTCCATGGGAGTAATGTCTCAAACAGTCTACGATTTGATCGTTCCCTGGAAGACCAGTAGTAGTTTTCGATGCACATCTGGAGGCATTCTGTAAGCTGTGGACCTTCAAAGTGTTGATAAAACACAGACGTTGCATCGGGATTCAATACAACAGTCACCATACGCACTTTCCTCCATGAGAGTAATGTCTCAAACAGTCTACGCTTTGATCGTTCCCTGGAAGACCAGTAGTAGTTTCCGATGCACATCTGGAGGCATTCTGTAGTCTGTGGACTTTCAAAGTGTTGATAAAACACAGAAATTACATCGGGATTTAATACAACAGTAACCATGCGCACTTTCCTCCATGGGAGTAATGTCTCAAAGTGTCTACGCTTTGATCGTTCCCTGGAAGAACAGTAGTAGTTTCGGAAGCCCATCTCTAGTTATTCTGTAATCTGTGGACAATCCCAGTGTAGATTAAACACAGAAATAGCATCGGGATAGAATACAACAGGCACCATGTAGCTTTTTTCCACGGGAGTAATGTCTCAAACCGTCTACGCTTTGATCGTTCCCTGGAAGACCAGTAGTAGTTTCCGATGCACATCTGGATTCAATCTGTAATCTGTGGACCTTCAAAGTGTTGATGAAAAACAGAAATTGCATCGGGATTGAATACAACAGTCACCATGCGCACTTTCCTCCATGTGAGTAATGTATCAAACAGTCTACGCTTTGATCGTTCCCTGGAAGACCAGTAGTAGTTTCCGATGTACATCTGGGGGCATTCTGTAATCTATGGACTATCAGTGTGTTGACGAAACACAGAAGTTGCATCGGGATTGAATACAACAGTCACCATGCGCACTTTCCTCCATGGGAGTAATGCCTCTTACGATCTACGCTTTGATCGTTCCCTGGAAGACCAGTAGTAGCTTCCGATGCACATCTGGAGGCATTTTGTAATCTGTGGACTCTCAGAGTGTTGACGAAACGTAGAAATTGCATCGGGAATGAATACAACAGTCACCATGCGCAATTTCCTCCATGGGAGTAATGTCTCAAACAGTCTACGATTTGATCGTTCCCTGGAAGACCAGTAGTAGTTTCTGATGCACATCTTGAGGCATTCTGTATACTGTGGACCTTCAAAGTGTTGATGAAACACAGAAATTGCTTCGGGATTGAATACAACAGTCACCATGTGCACTTTCCTAAATGGGAGTAATGTCTCAAACAGTCTACGCTTTGATCGTTCACTGGAAGACCAGTAGTAGTTTCCGATGTACATCTGGAGGCATTCTGTAAGCAGTGGAACTTCAAAGTGTTGATAAAACACAGAAGTTGCATCGAGATTGAATACAACAGTCACCATGCGCACTTTCCTCCATGGGAGTAATGTCTCAAACAGTCTACGATTTGATCGTTCCCTGGAAGACCAGTAGTAGTTTTCGATGCACATCTGGAGGCATTCTGTAAGCTGTGGACCTTCAAAGTATTGATAAAACACAGACGTTGCATCGGGATTCAATACAACAGTCACCATACGCACTTTCCTCCATGAGAGTAATGTCTCAAACAGTCTACGCTTTGATCGTTCCCTGGAAGACCAGTAGTAGTTTCCGATGCACATCTGGAGGCATTCTGTAGTCTGTGGACTTTCAAAGTGTTGATGAAACACAGAAATTGCATCGGGATTGTATACAACAGGCACCATGCAGGCTTTTCTCCATGGGAGTAATGTCTCAAACTGTCTACGTTTTGATCGTTCCCTGGAAGAACGGTAGTAGTTTCGGAAGCCCATCTCTAGTTATTCTGTAATCTGTGGACAATCACAGTGTAGATTAAACACAGAAATAGCATCGGGATTGAATACAACAGACACCATGCGGGCTTTTCTCCACGGGAGTAATGTCTCAAACCGTCTACGCTTTGATCGTTCCCTGGAAGACCAGTAGTAGTTTCCGATGCACATCTGGATTCATTCTGTAGTCTGTGGACCTTCAAAGTGTTGCTGAAAAACAGAAATTGCATCAGGATTGAATACAACAGTCACCATGCGCACTTTCCTCCATGTGAGTAATGTATCAAACAGTCTACGCTTTGATCGTTCCCTGGAAGAACAGTAGTAGTTTCCGATGCACATCTGGAGGCATTCTGTAATCTGTGGAAGATCAGAGTGTTGATGTAACACAGAAATTGCATTGGGATTGAATACAACAGTCACTATGCACTTTGATCGTTCCCTGGAAGACCTGTATTAGTTTCCGATGCACATCTGGAGGCATTCTGTAATCTGTCGACTATCAGAGTGTTGGTGAAACACAGAAATTGCATCGGGATTGAATACAACAGTCGCCATGCGGAGTTTCCCCCATGGAAGTAATGTCTCAAACAGACTACGATTTGATCGTTCCCTGGAAGACCAGTAGTAGTTTCAGATGCACATCTGGAGGAATTCTGTAATCTGTGGACCTTCAAAGTGTTGATGAAACACAGAAATTGCATCGGCATGGAATACAACAGTCACCATGCGCACTTTCCTCCATGTTAGTAATGTCTCAAACAGTCTACGCTTTGATCGTTCCCTGGAAGACCAGTAGTAGTTTCCGATGTACATCTGGAGGCATTCTGTAAGCAGTGGACCTTTAAAGTGTTGATAAAACACAGAAGTTTCATCGAGATTGAATACAACAGTCACCATGCGCAATTTCCTCCATGAGAGTAATGTCTCAAACAGTCTACGCTTTGATCGTTCCCTGGAAGACCAGTATTAGTTTCCGATGCACATCTGGGATCATTCTGTAATCTGTAGACCTTCAGAGTGTTGATGAAACAAAGAAATTGCATCGGGATTGAATACAACAGTCACCATGCGCACTTTCCTCCATGGGAGTAATGTCTCAAACAGTCTATGCTTTGACCGTTTCCTGGAAGACCAGTAGTAGGTTCTGATACACATTTGGAGGCATTCTGTAATCAGTGGACTATCAGATTGTTGATAAAACACAGAAGTTGCATCGCGATTGAATACAACAGTCACTATGCGCACATTCCTCCATGGGAGTAATGTCTCAAACAGTGTACGCTTTGATCGATAACTGGAAGACCAGTAGTAGTTTCCGATGCACATCTGGAGGCATTCTGAAATCTGTGGACCTTCAAAGTGTTGATGAAACACAGAAATTGCATCGGGATGGAATACAACAGTCACCATGCGCACTTTCCGCCATGGGAGTAATGTCTCAAACAGTCTACCCTTTGATCGTTCCCTGGAAGACCAGTAGTAGTTTCCGATGCACATATGGAGGCATTCTGTAATCTGTGGACCTTCAAAGTGTTGATGAAACACAGAAATTGCATCGGGATGGAATACAATAGTCACCATGCACACTTTCCTCCATGTTAGTAATGTCTCAAACAGTCTACGATTTGATCGTTCCCTGGAAGACCAGTAGTAGTTTCCGATGCACATCTGGAGGAATTCTGTAATCTGTGGACCTTCAAAGTGTTGATGAAACACAGAAATTGCATCGGCATGGAATACAACAGTCACCATGCGCACTTTCCTCCATGTTAGTAATGTCTCAAACAGTCTACGATTTGATCGTTCCCTGGAAGACCAGTAGTAGTTTCCGATGCACATCTGGAGGAATTCTGTAATCTGTGGACTTTCAAAGTGTTGATGAAACACAGAAATTGCATCGGGATTGTATACAACAGGCACCATGCAGGCTTTTCTCCATCGGAGTAATGTCTCAAACTGTCTACGCTTTGATCGTTCCCTGGAAGAACAGTAGTAGTTTCCGATGCACATCTGGAGTTATTCTGTAATCTGTGGACTATCAGAGTGTTGATTAAACACAGAAATAGCATCGTGATTGAATACAACAGGCACCATGCGGGCTTGTCTCCACGGGAGTAATGTCTCAAACTGTCTACGTTTTGATCGTTCCTGGAAGTCCAGTAGTAGTTTCCGATGCACATTTGGAGGCATTCTGTAATCTGTGGACTATCAGAATGTTGATAAAACACAGAAATTGCATCGGGATTGAATACAACAGTCACCATGCGAACATTCCTCCATGGGTGTAATGTCTCAAACAGTCAACGCTTTGATCGTTCCCTGGAAGACCAGTAGTAGTTTCCGATGCACATCTGGACGCATTCTGTAATCTGTGGGCCTTCAAAGTGTTGATGAAACACAGAATTTGCATCGGGATGAAATACAACAGTCACCATGCGCACTTTCCTCCATGGGAGTAATGTCTCAAACAGTCTACGCTTTGATCGTTCCCTGGAAGACCAGTTGTAGTTTCTAATGCACATCTGGAGGCATTCTGTAATCTGTGGACTATCAGTGTGTTGATGATACACAGAAATTGCATCGGGATTGAATACAACAGTCACCATGTGCACTTTCCTCCATGGGAATAATGTTTCAAACAGTCTACGCTTTGATCGATCCCTGGCACACAAGGGATCCAGTTTCCGATGCACATCTGAAGGCATTCTGTAATCTGTGGACTATCAGAGTGTTGATGAAAGACAGAAATTGCATCGGGATTGAATACAACAGTCACAATGGACACTTTCCAAAATGGGAGTAATGTCTCAAACAGTCTACGCTTTGATCGTTCCCTGGAAGACCAGATGTAGTTTCCGATGTACATCTGGAGGCATTCTGTAAGATGCGGACCTTCAAAGTGTTGATAAAACACAGAAATTGCATCGGGATTGAATACAACAGTCACCAAGCGCACATTCCCCCATGGGAGTAATGTCTCAAACAGTCTACGCTATGATCGTTCCCTGGAAGACCAGTTGTAGTTTCTGATGCACATCTGGAGGCATTCTGTAATCTGTGGACTATCAGTGTGTTGATGATACTCAGAAATTGCATCGGGATTGAATACAACATCACCATGTGCACTTTCCTCCATGGGAGTAATGTCTCAAACAGTCTACGCTTTGATCGTTCCCTGGAAGACTAGTACTAGTTTCCGATGCACATCAGGAGGCATTCTGTAATCTGTGGACTTTCAAAGTGTTGATGAAACACAGAAATTACATCGGGATTGAATACAACAGGCACCATGTAGCTTTTTTCCACGGGAGTAATGTCTCAAACCGTCTACGCTTTGATCGTTCCCTGGAAGACCAGTAGTAGTTTCCGATGCACATCTGGATTCATTCTGTAATCTGTGGACCTTCAAAGTGTTGATGAAAAACAGAAATTGCATCGGGATTGAATTCAACAGTCACCATGCGCACTTTCCTCCATGTGAGTAATGTATCAAACAGTCTACGCTTTGATCGTTCTCTGGAAGAACAGTAGTAGTTACCGATGCACATCTGGAGGCATTCTGTAATCTGTGGAAGATCAGAGTGTTGATGAAACACAGAAATTGCATCGGGATTGAAGACAACAGTCGCTATGCGCACTTTCCACCATGGGAGTAATTTCTCAAACAGTCTACGCTTTGATCGTTCCCTGGAAGACCAGTAGTAGTTTCCGATGTACATCTGGGGGCATTCTGTAATCTGTGGACTATCAGTGTGTTGATGAAACACAGAAGTTGCATCGGGATTGAATACAACAGTCACCATGCGCACTTTCCTCCATGGGAGTAATGCCTCATACGATCTACGCTTTGATCGTTCCCTGGAAGACCAGTAGTAGCTTCCGATGCACATCTGGAGGCATTTTGTAATCTGTGGACTATCAGAGTGTTGACGAAACGTAGTAATTGCATCGGGAATGAATACAACAGTCACCATGTGCACTTTCCTCCATGGGAGTAATGTCTCAAACAGTCTATGCTTTGATCGTTCACTGGAAGACCAGTAGTAGTTTGTGACGCACATCTTGAGGCATTCTGTAAGCTGTGGACCTTCAAAGTGTTGATAAAACACAGAAGTTGCATCGGGATTGAATACAACAGTCACCATGCGCACTTTCCAACATGGGAGTAATGTCTCAAACAGTCTACGCTTTGATCGTTCCCTGGAAGACCAGTAGTAGTTTCCGATGAACATCTGGAGGCATTCTGTAAGCAATGGACCTTCAAAGTGTTGATGAAAAACAGAAATTGCATCGGGATTGAATACAACAGTCACCATGCGCACTTTCCTCCATGTGAGTAATGTATCAAACAGTCTACGCTTTGACCGTTCCCTGGAAGAACAATAGTAGTTTCCGATGCACATCTGGAGTTATTCTGTAATCTGTGGACTATCAGAGTGTTGATTAAACACAGAAATAGCATCGTGATTGAATACAACAGGCACCATGCGGGCTTGTCTCCACGGGAGTAATGTCTCAAACTGTCTACGCTTTGATCGTTCCCTGGAAGACCAGTAGTAGTTTCCGATGCACATTTGGAGGCATTCTGTAATCTGTGGACTATCAGAGTGTTGATGAAAGACAGAAATTGCATCGGGATTGAATACAACAGTCACAATGCACACTTTCCAAAATGGGAGTAATGTCTCAAACAGTCTACGCTTTGATCGTTCCCTGGAAGACCAGATGTAGTTTCCGATGTACATCTGGAGGCATTCTGTAAGCTGTAGACCTTCAGAGTGTTGATAAAACACAGAAATTGCATCGGGATTGAATACAACAGTCACCATGCGCACATTCCCCCATGGGAGTAATGTCTCAAACAGTCTACGCTTTGATCGTTCCCTGGAAGACCAGTTGTAGTTTCTGATGCACATCTGGAGGCATTCTGTAATCTGTGGACTATCAGTGCGTTGATGATACACAGAAATTGCATCGGGATTGAATACAACAGTCACCATGTGCACTTTCCTCCATGGGAGTAATGTCTCAAACAGTCTACGCTTTGATCGTTCCCTGGAAGACTAGTACTAGTTTCCGATGCACATCTGGAGGCATTCTGCAATCTGTGGACTTTCAAAGTGTTGATGAAACACAGAAATTGCATCGGGATAGTATACAACAGGCACCATGCAGGCTTTTTCCCATGGGAGTAATGTCTGAAACTGTCTACGCTTTGATCGTTCCGTGGAAGACCAGTAGTAGTTTCCGATGTACATCTCTAGTCATTCTGTAAGCAATGGACCTTCAAAGTGTTGATAAAACATAGAAGTTGCATCGAGATTGAATACAACACTCACCATGCGCACTTTCCTCCATGGGAGTAATGTCTCAAACTGTCTACGCTTTGATCGTTCCCTGGAAGAACAGTAGTAGTTTCCGATGCACATCTGGAGTTATTCTGTAATCTGTGGACTATCAGAGTGTTGATTAAACACAGAAATATCATCATGATTGAATACAACAGGCACCATGCGGGCTTGTCTCCACGGGAGTAATGTCTCAAACTGTCTACGCTTTGATCGTTCCCTGGAAGTCCAGTAGTAGTTTCCGATGCACATTTGGAGGCGTTCTGTAATCTGTGGACTATCAGAATGTTGATAAAACACAGATATTGCATCGGGATTGAATACAACAGTCACCATGCGCACATTCCTCCATGGGTGTAATGTCTAAAACAGTCAACGCTTTGATCGTTCCCTGGAAGACCAGTAGTAGTTTCCGATGCACATCTGGAGGCATTCTGTAATCTGTGGGCCTTCAAAGTGTTGATGAAACACAGAATTTGCATCGGGATGGAATACAACAGTCACCATGCGCACTTTCCTCCATGGGAGTAATGTCTCAAACTGTCTACGCTTTTATCGTTCCCTGGAAGACCAGTAGTAGTTTCCGATGCACATCTGGAGGCATTCTGTAATCTGTGGACCTTCAAAGTGTTGATGAAACACAGAAATTGCATCGGGATTGAATACAACAGTCACCATGCGCACTTTCCTCCATGTGAGTAATGTCTGAAACAGTCGACGCTTTGATCGTTCCCTGGAAGACGACTAGTAGTTTCCGATGCACATCTGGAGGCATTCTGTAATCTGTGGACTATCAGTGTGTTGATGATACACAGAAATTGCATCGGGATTGAATACAACAGTCACCATGTGCACTTTCCTCCATGGGAGTAATGTCTCAAACAGTCTACGCTTTGATCGTTCCCTGGAAGACTAGTACTAGTTTCCGATGCACATCAGGAGGACTTCTGTAACCTGTGGACTTTCAAAGTGTTGATGAAACACAGAAATTCCATCGGGATTTAATACAACAGTCATCAGCGCACTTTCCTCCATGGGAGTAATGTCTCAAACAGTTTACGCTTTGATGGTTCCCTGGAAGACCAGTATAAGTTTCCGATGCACATCTGAAGGCATTCTGCAACCTGTGGACTATCTGAGTGTTGATGAAACACAGAAATTGCATCGGGATGGAATACAACAGTCAGCATGCGCACTTTCCTCCATGGGAGTAATGTCCCAAACAGTCTTTGCTTTGCTCGTTCCCTGGAAGACCAGTAATAGTTTCCGATGCACATCTGGAGGCATTCTGTTATCTGTGGACTCTCACAGTGTTGATGAAAGACAGAAATTGCATCGGGATTGAATACAACAGTCACCATGCACATTTTCCAAAATGCTAGTAATGTCTCAAACAGTCTATGCCTTGATCGTTCCCTGGAAGACCAGTAGTAGTTTCCGATGTACATCTGGAGGCATTCTGTAAGCAGTGGAAGTTCAAAGTGTTGATAAAACACAGAGGTTGCATCGAGATTGAATACAACAGTCACCATGCGAACTTTCCTCCATGGGAGTAATGTCTCAAACAGTCTACGCTTTGATCGTTCCCTGGAAGACCAGTAGTAGTGTCCGATGCACATCTGGAGGCATTCTGTAAGCTGTGGACCTTCAAAGTGTTGATAAAACACAGATGTTGCATCGGGATTCAATACAACAGTCACCATACGCACTTTCCTCCATGAGAGTAATGTCTCAAACAGTCTATGCTTTGATCGTTCCCTGGAAGACCAGTAGTAGTTTCTGATGCTCATCTGGAGGCATTCTGTAATCTGTGGACTTTCAAAGTGTTGATGAAACACAGAAATTGCATCGGGATTGTTACAACAGGCACCATGCTGGCTTTTCTCCATGGGAGTAATGTCTCAAAGTGTCTACGTTTTGATCGTTCCCTGGAAGAACAGTAGTAGTTTCGGAAGCCCATCTCTAGTTATTCTGTAATCTGTGGACAATCACAGTGTAGATTAAACACAGAAATAGCATCGGGATTGAATACAACAGGCACCATGTAGGCTTTTCTCCACGGGAGTAATGTCTCAAACCGTCTACGATTTGATCGTTCCCTGGAAGACCAGTAGTAGTTTCCGATGCACATCTCAATTCATTCTGTAATCTGTGGACCTTCAAAGTGTTGATGAAAAACAGAAATTGCATCGGGATTGAATACAACAGTCACCATGCGCAATATCCTCCATGGGAGTAATGTCTCAAACAGTCTACGATTTGATCGTTCCCTGGAAGACCAGTAGTAGTTTCTGATGCACATCTTGTGGCATTCTGTATACTGTGGACCTTCCAAGTGTTGATGAAACACAGAAATTGCATCGGGATTTAATACAACAGTCACCATGCGCACTTTCCTCCATGGGAGTAATGTCTCAAACAGTTTACGTTTTGATGGTTCAATGGAAGACCAGTATAAGTTTCCGATGCACATCTGAAGGCATTCTGCAACCTGTGGACTATCAGAGTGTTGATGAAACACAGAAATTGCATCGGGATGGAATACCACAGTCACAATGCGCACTTTCCTCCATGGGAGTAGTGCCTCATACGGTCTACGCATTGATCGTTCCCTGGAAGACCAGTTGTAGTTCCTGATGCACATCTGGACTCATTCTGTAATCTGTGGACTATCAGAGTGTTGATGAAACACAGAAATTGCATCGTGATTGAATACAACAGTCACCATGCACACTTTCCTCCATGGGAGTAATGTCCCAAACAGTCTTTGCTTTGCTCGTTCCCTATAAGACCAGTAGTAGTTTCCGATGCACTTCTGGAGGCATTCTGTTATCTGTGGACTCTCACAGTGTTGATGAAAGACAGAAATTGCATCGGAATTGAATACAACAGTCACCGTGCACATTTTCCAAATTGCTAGTAATGTCTCAAACAGTCTATGCTTTGATCGTTCCCTGGAAGACCAGTAGTAGTTTCCGATGCACAGCTGGAGGCATTCTGTAAGCAGTGGAACTTCAAAGTGTTGATAAAACACAGAAGTTGCATCGAGATTGAATACAACAGTCACCATGCGCACTTTCCTCTATGGGAGTAATGTCTCAAACAGTCTACGCTTTGATCGTTCCCTGGAAGACCAGTAGTAGTTTTCGATGCACATCTGGAGGCATTCTGTAAGCTGTGGTCCTTCAAAGTATTGATAAAACACAGACGTTGCATCGGGATTCAATACAACAGTCACCATACGCACTTTCCTCCATGAGAGTAATGTCTCAAACAGTCTACGCTTTGATCGTTCCCTGGAAGACCAGTAGTGGTTTCCGATGCACATCTGGAGGCATTCTGTAGTCTGTGGACTTTCAAAGTGTTGATGAAACACAGAAATTGCATCGGGATTGTGTACAACAGGCACCATGCAGGCTTTTCTCCATGGGAGTAATGTCTCAAACTGTCTACGTTTTGATCGTTCCCTGGAAGAACAGTAGTAGTTTCGGAAGCCCATCTCAAGTTATTCTGTAATCTGTGGACAATCACAGTGTAGATTAAACACAGAAACAACATCGGGATTGAATACAACAGACACCATGCGGGCTTTTCTCCACGGGAGTAATGTCTCAAACCGTCTACGCTTTGATCGTTCCCTGGAAGACCAGTAGTAGTTTCCGATGCACATCTGGATTCATTCTGTAGTCTGTGGACCTTCAAAGTGTTGATGAAAAACAGAAATTGCATCAGGATTGAATACAACAGTCACCATGCGCACTTTCCTCCATGGGAGTAATGTATCAAACAGTCTACGCTTTGATCGTTCCCTGGAAGAACAGTAGTAGTTTCCGATGCACATCTGGAGGCATTCTGTAATCTGTGGAAGATCAGAGTGTTGATGTAACACAGAAATTGCATTGGGATTGAATACAACAGTCACCATGCGCACTTACCTCCATGGGAGTAATGCCTCATACGATCTACGATTTGATCGTTCCCTGGAAGACCAGTAGTAGTTTCTGATGCACATCTTGAGGCATTCTGTATACTGTGGACCTTCAAAGTGTTGATGAAACACAGAAATTGCATCGGGTTTGAATACAACAGTCACCATGTGCACTTTCCTAATTGGGAGTAATGTCTCAAACAGTCTACCCTTTGATCGTTCGCTGGAAGACCAGTAGTAGTTTCCGATGTACATCTGGAGGCATTCTGTAAGCTGTGGACCTTCATAGTGTTGATAAAACACAGAAGGTGCATCGGGATTGAATACAACAGTCACCATGCGCACTTTCTTCCATGAGAGTCATGTCTCAAACAGTCTACGCTTTGATCGTTCCCTGGAAGACCAGTATCAGTTTCACATTCACATCTGGAGGCATTTTCTAATCTGTGGACTAACACAGTGCTGATGAAACACAGAAATTGCATCGGAATTTAATACAACCGTCACCATGCGCACTTTCCTCCATGGGAGTAATGTCTCAAACAGTTTATGCTTTGATGGTTCCCTGGAAGACCAGTATAAGTTTCCGATGCACATCTGAAGTCATTCTGCAACCTGTGGACTATCAGAGTGTTGTTGAAACACAGAAATTGCACCGGGATGGAATACAACAGTCACCATGAGCACTTTCCTCCATGGGAGTAATGCCTCATACGGTCTACGCATTGATCGTTCCCTGGAAGACCAGATGTAGTTTCTGATGCACATCTGGACTCATTCTGTAATCTGTGGACTATCAGAGTGTTGATGAAACACAGAAATTGAATCGTGATTGAATAAAACAGTCACCATGCGCATTTTCCTCCATGGGAGTAATGTCCCAAATAGTCTTTGCTTTGCTCGTTCCCTGGAAGACCAGTAGTAGTTCCCGATGCACATCTGGAGGCATTCTGTAATCTGTGGACTCTCACAGTGTTGATGAAAGACAGAAATTGCATCGGGATTTAATACAACAGTCACCGTGCACATTTTCCACAATGCTAGTAATGTCACAAACTGTCTATGCTTTGATCTTTCCATTGAAGACCAGTAGTAGTTTCCGATGTACATCTGGAGGCATTCTGTAAGCTGTGGACCTTCAAAGCGTTGATAAAACACAGAAGTTGCATCGGGATTCAATACAACAGTCACCATACGCACTTTCCTAAATGAGAGTAATGTCTCAAGCAGTCTACGATTTGATCGTTCCCTGGAAGGCCAGTAGTAGTTTCCGATGCACATCTGGAGGCATTCTGTAATCTGTGGACTTTCAAAGTGTTGATCAAACACAGAAATTGCATCGGGATTGTATACAACAGGCACCATGCAGGCTTATCTCCATGGGAGTAATGTCTCAAACTGTCTACGTTTTGATCGTTCCCTGGAAGAACAGTAGTAGTTTCGGAAGCCCATCTCTAGTTATTCTGTAATCTGTGGACAATCACAGTGTAGATTAAACACAGAAATAGCATCGGGATTGAATACAACAGGCACCATGCGGGCTTTTCTCCACAGGAGTAATGTCTCAAACCGTCTACGATTTGATCGTTCCCTGGAAGACCAGTGGTAGTTTCCGAAGCACATCTGGATTTATTCTGTAATCTGTGGACCTTCAAAGTGTTGATGGAAAACAGAAATTGCTTCGGGATTGAATACAACAGTCACCATGCGCACTTTCCTCCATGGGAGTAATGTCTCAAACAGTCTACGATTTGATCGTTCCCTGGAAGACCAGTAGTAGTTTCCGATGTACATCTGGAGGCATTCTGTAATCTGTGGACTATCAGTGTGTTGATGAAAGACAGAAATTGCATCGGGATTGAATACAACAGTCACCATGCGGACTTTCCTCCATGGGAGTAATGCCTCATACGATCTACGCTTTGATCGTTCCCTGGAAGACCAGTAGTAGCTTCCGATGCACATCTGGAGGCATTTTGTAATCTGTGGACTATCAGAGTGTTGACGAAACGTAGAAATTGCATCGGGAATGAATACAACAGTCACCATGCGCAGTTTCCTCCATGGGAGTAATGTCTCAAACAGTCTACGATTTGATCGTTCCCTGGAAGACCAGTAGTAGTTTCTGATGCACATCTTGAGGCATTCTGTAAACTGTGAACCTTCAAAGTGTTGATGAAAAACAGAAATTGCATCGGGATTGAATACAACAGTCACCATGCGCACTTTCCTCCATGGGAGTAATGTCTCAAACAGTCTACGATTTGATCGTTCCCTGGAAGACCAGTAGTAGTTTCCGATGTACATCTGGAGGCATTCTGTAATCTGTGGACTATCAGTGTGTTGATGAAAGACAGAAATTGCATCGGGATTGAATACAACAGTCACCATGCGGACTTTCCTCCATGGGAGTAATGCCTCATACGATCTACGCTTTGATCGTTCCCTGGAAGACAAGTAGTAACTTCCGATGCACATCTGGAGTCATTTTGTAATCTGTGGACTATCAGAGTGTTGACGAAACGTAGAAATTGCATCGGGAATGAATACAACAGTCACCATGCGCAATTTCCTCCATGGGAGTAATGTCTCAAACAGTCTACGATTTGATCGTTCCCTGGAAGACCAGTAGTAGTTTCTGATGCACATCTAGAGGCTTTCTGTAAACTGTGGACCTTCAAAGTGTTGATGAAACACAGAAATTGCATCGGGATTGAATACAACAGTCACCATGTGCACTTTCCTAAATGGGAGTAATGTCTCAAACAGTCTACGCTTTGATCGTTTACTGGAAGACCAGTAGTAGATTCCGATGTACATCTGGAAGCATTCTGTAAGCTGTGGACCATCAAAGTGTTGATAAAACACAGAAGTTGCATCGGGATTGAATACAACAGTCACCATGCGCACTTTCTTCCATGAGAGTAATGTCTCAAACAGTCTACGCTTTGATCGTTCCCTGGAAGACCAGTATTAGTTTCACATGCACATCTGGAGGTATTTTCTAATCTGTGGACTGACACAGTGCTGATGAAACACAGAAATTGCATCGGGATTGAATACAACAGGCACCATGCGGGCTTTACTCCACGGGAGTAATGTCTGAAAATGTCTACGCTTTGATCGTTCCCTGGAAGACCAGTAGTAGTTTCCGATGCACATATGGAGGCATTCTGTAATCTGTGGACTATCAGAGTTTTGATAAAACACAGAAATTGCATCGGGATTAAATACAACAGTCACCATGCGCACATTCCTCCATGGGAGTAATGTCTCAAACAGTCTACGCTTTGATCGTTCCCTGGAAGACCAGTAGTAGTTTCCGATGCACATCTGGTGACATTCTGTAATCTGTGGACTATGAGAGTCTTGATGAAACCCCGAAATTGCATCGGGATTGAATACAACAGTCACCATGCGCACTTTCCTCCATAGGTGTATGTCTCAAACAGTTTACGCTTTGATTGTTCCCTGGAAGACCAGTAGTAGTTTCCTATGCACATCTGGAGGCATTCTGTAATCTGTGGACTATCAGAGTGTTGATGAAACACAGAAATTGCATCGGGATTGAATACTACAGTCACCATGCACACTTTCCTCCATGGGAGTAATGTCGCAAACTGTCTACGCTTTGATCGTTCCCTGGAAGACCAGTAGTAGTATCCGATTCACATCTGGACGCATTCTGTAATCTGTGGACCTTCAAAGTGTTGATGAAAAACAGAAATTGCATCGGGATTGAATACAACAGTCACCATGCGCACTTTCCTCCATGTGAGTAATGTATCAAACAGTCTACGCTTTGATCGTTAACTGGAAGAAATGTAGTAGTTTCCGATGCACATCTGGAGGCATTCTGTAATCTGTGGAAGATCAGAGTGTTGATGAAACACAGAAATTCCATCGGGATTGAATACAACAGTCACCATGCGCACTTTCCTCCATGGGAGTAATGCCTCATACGATCTACGTTTTGATCGTTCCCTGGAAGACCAGTAGTAGCTTCCGATGCACATCTGGAGGCATTTTGTAATCTGTGGACTATCAGAGTGTTGACGAAACGTAGAATTTGCATCGGGAATGAATACAACAGTCACCATGCGCAATTTCCTCCATGGGAGTAATGTCTCAAACAGTCTACGATTTGATCGTTCCCTGGAGGACCAGTAGTAGTTTCTGATGCACATCTTGAGGCATTCTGTAAACTGTGGACCTTCAAAGTGTTGATGAAACACAGAAATTACATCGGGAAAGAATACAACAGTCACCATGTGCACTTTCCTAAATGGCAGTAATGTCTCAAACAGTCTACGCTTTGATCGTTCACTGGAAGACCAGTAGTAGTTTCCGATGTACATCTGGAGGCATTCTGTAAGCTGTGGACCTTCAAAGTGTTGATAAAACACAGAAATTGCATCGGGATTGTTACAACAGGCACCATGCAGGCTTTTCTCCATGGGAGTAATGTCTCAAAGTGTCTACGTTTTGATCGTTCCCTGGAAGAACAGTAGTAGTTTCGGAAGCCCATATCTAGTTATTCTGTAATCTGTGGACAATCACAGTGTAGATTAAACACAGAAATAGCATCGGGATTGAATACAACAGGCACCATGTAGGCTTTTCTCCACGGGAGTAATGTCTCAAACCGTCTACGCTTTGATCGTTCCCTGGAAGACCAGTGGTAGTTTCCGATGTACATCTGGAGGCATTCGGTAAGCAGTGGACCTTCAAAGTGTTGATAAAACACAGAAGTTGCATCGAGATTGAATACAACACTCACCATGCGCACTTTCCTCCATGGGAGTAATGTCTCAAACAGTCTACACTTTGTTTGTTACCTGGAACACCAGTAGTAGTTTCCGATGCACATCTGGAGGCATTCTGTAATCAGTGGACCTTCAAAGTGTTGATGAAACACAGAAATTGCATCGGGATTGAATACAACAGTCATCATGCGCAATTTCCTCCATGTGAGTAATGTCTCAAACAGTCTATGCTTTGATCGTTCCCTGGAAGACCAGTAGTAGTTTCCGATGTACATCTGGAGGCATTCTGTAAGCAGTGGAACTTCAAAGTGTTGATAAAACACAGAAGTTGCATCGAGATTGAATACCACAGTCACCATGCGCACTCTCCTCCATGGGAGTAATGTCGCAAACAGTTTACACTTTCATGGTTCCCTGGAAGACCAGTATAAGTTTCCGATGCACATCTGAAGGCATTCTGCAACCTGTGGACTATCAGAGTGTTGATTAAACACAGATATTGCATCGGGATGGAATACAACAGTCACCATGCGCACTTTCCACCATGGGAGTAATGCCTCATACGGTCTACGCATTGATCGTTCCCTGGAAGACCAGTTGTAGTTTCTGATGCACATCTGGACTCATTCCGTAATCTGTGGACTATCAGAGTGTTGATGAAACACAGAAATTGCATCGTGATTGAATACAACAGTCACCATGCGCACTTTCCTCCATGTGAGTAATGTATCAAACAGTCTATGCTTTGATCGTTCCCTGGAAGACCAGTAGTAGTTTCCGATGTACATCTGGAGGCATTCTGTAAGCAGTGGAACTTCAAAGTGTTAATAAAACACAGAAGTTGCATCGAGATTGAATACAACAGTCACCATGCGCACTTTCCTCCATGGGAGTAATGTCTCAAACAGTCTACGCTTTGATCGTTCCCTGGAAGACCAGTAGTAGTTTTCGATGCACATCTGGAGGCATTCTGTAAGCTGTGGACCTTCAAAGTGTTGATAAAACACAGACGTTGCATCGGGATTCAATACAACAGTCACCATACGCACTTTCCTCCATGAGAGTAATGTCTCAAACAGTCTACGCTTTGATCGTTCATTGGAAGACCAGTAGTAGTTTCCGATGCACATCTGGAGGCATTCTGTAGTCTGTGGACTTTCAAAGTGTTGATGAAACACAGAAATTGCATGTGGATTGTATACAACAGGCACCATGCAGGTTTTTCTCCATGGGAGTAATGTCTCAAACGGTCTACGTTTTGATCGTTCCCTGGAAGAACGGTAGTAGTTTCGGATGCCCATCTCTAGTTATTCTGTAATCTGTGGACAATCACAGTGTAGATTATACACAGAAATAGCATCGGGATAGAATACAACAGTTACCTTGTGCACTTTCCTAAATGGGAGTAATTTCTCAAACAGTCTACGCTTTGATCGTTCCCTGGAAGACCAGTAGTAGTTTCCGATTCACATCTGGAGGCATTCTGTAATCTGTGGACTTTTAAAGTGTTGATGAAACACAGAAATTGCATCGGGATTATATGCAACAGGCACCATGCAGGCCTTTCTCCATGGGAGTAATGTCTCATATTGTCTACGCTTTTATCGTTCCCTGGAAGACCAGTAGTAGTTTCCGATGCACATTTTGAGGCATTCTGTAATCTGTGGACTATCAGAGTTTTGATAAAACACAGAAATTGCATCGGGATTAAATACAACAGTCACCATGCGCACTTTCCTCCATGGGAGTAATGTCTCAAACAGTCTACGCTTTGATCGTTCCCTGGAAGAAATGTAGTAGTTTCCGATGCACATCTGGAGGCATTCTGTAATCTGTGGACTATGAGAGTCTTGATGAAACCCCGAAATTGCATCGGGATTGAATACAACAGTCACCATGCGCACTTTCCTCCATGGGTGTAATGTCTCAAACAGTTTACGCTTTGATTGTTCCCTGGAAGACCAGTAGTAGTTTCCTATGCACATCTGGAGGTATTCTGTAATCTGTGGACTATCAGAGTGTTGATGAAACACAAAAATTGCATCGTGATTGAATACTACTGTCACCATGCCCACTTTCCTCCATGGGAGTAATGTCGCAAACAGTCTACGCTTTGATCGTTCCTTGGAAGACCAGTAGTAGTTTCCGATTCACATCTGGACGCATTCTGTAATCTGTGGACCTTCAAAGTGTTGATGAAACACAGAAATTGCATCAGGATTGAATACTACAGTCACCATGCCCACTTTCCTCCATGGGAGTAATGTCGCAAACTGTCTACGCTTTGATCGATCCCTGGAAGACGAGTAGTAGTTTCCGATGCACATCTGGAGGCATTCTGTAATCTGTGGGCTATGAGACTCTTGATGAAACACAGAAATTGCATCGGGGTTGAATATAACGGGCACCATGCGGACTTTTTCTCCACGGGAGTAATGTCTCAAACCGTCTACGCTTTGATCGTTCCCTGGAAGACCAGTAGTAGTTTCCGATACACATCTGGATTCATTCTGTAATCTGTGGACCTTCAAAGTGTTGATGAAACACAGAAATTGCGTCGGGATTATATGCAACAGGCAGCATGCAGGCCTTTCTCCATGGGAGTAATGTCTCACACTGTCTACGCTTTTATCGTTCCCTGGAAGACCAGTAGTAGTTTCCGATGCACATTTTGAGGCATTCTGTAAGCTGTGGACCTTCAAAGTGTTGATAAAACACAGACGTTGCATCGGGATTCAATACAACAGTCACCATACGCACTTTCCTCCATGAGAGTAATGTCTCAAACAGTCTACGCTTTGATCGTTCATTGGAAGACCAGTAGTAGTTTCCGATGCACATCTGGAGGCATTCTGTAATCTGTGGACTATGAGAGTCTTGATGAAACCCCGAAATTGCATCGGGATTGAATACAACAGTCACCATGCGCACTTTCCTCCATTGGTGTAATGTCTCAAACAGTTTACGCTTTGATTGTTCCCTGGAAGACCAGTAGTAGTTTCCTATGCACATCTGGAGGTATTCTGTAATCTGTGGACTATCAGAGTGTTGATGAAACACAGAAATTGCATCGGGATTGAATACTACAGTCACCATGCCCACTTTCCTCCATGGGAGTAATGTCGCAAACAGTCTACGCTTTGATCGTTCCTTGGAAGACCAGTAGTAGTTTCCGACGCACATCTGGAGGCATTCTGTAATCTGTGGAAGATCAGAGTGTTGATGAAACACAGAAATTCCATCGGGTTTGAATACAACAGTCACTATGCGCACTTTTCTCCATGGGAGTAATGTCTCAAACAGTGTACGATTTGATCGTTCCCTGGAAGACCAGTAGAAGTTTCCGATGTACATCTGGAGGCATTCTGTAATCTGTGGACTATCAGTGTGTTGATGAAACTCAGAAATTGCATCGGGATTGAATACAACAGTCACCATGCGCACTTTCCTCCATGGGAGTAATGCCTCATACGATCTACGCTTTGATCGTTCCCTGGAAGACCAGTAGTAGCTTCCGATGCACATCTGGAGGCATTTTGTAAACTGTGGACCTTCAAAGTGTTGATGAAACACAGAAATTAGATCGGGATTGAATACAACAGTCACCATGTAAATTTCCTAAATGGCAGTAATGTCTCAAACAGTCTACGCTTTGATTGTTCACTGGAAGACCAGTAGTAGTTTCCGATGTACATCTGGAGGCATTCTGTGAGCTGTGGACCTTCAAAGTGTTGGTAAAACACAGAAGTTGCATCGGGATTGAATACAACAGTCACCATGCGCTCTTTCTTCCATGAGAGTATTGTCTCAAACAGTCTACGCTTTGATCGTTCCCTGGAAGACCAGTAATAGTGTGTACGGACGCAGGAGGAGCTGGCCACTCTTCGCGAACAGCTGAGCGTGTTGATGGCCGCGGTCAGCCGTCTTCAGGCTGCTGCCTCGGAGTGTAGCGGCAGTGGGGAGTCTGGTGCGTCGCATGGTGCACCCCAGGTGTTAGATGCTTCACCCACTGTCCCTGCTGTCTGGACACCTTCGCGGGTACCGGGCGCGGTTGGGCCACCCACTCCCCAAGGGGAGTGGCGGGTTCAGCGGCGCACGAGGCGGAGGGTCAATGTGGAGGCTGGCCGTGTGGCATCGCCCGCTCTGCCTGTGAGTGGACATGTGGCTGCTCCTTCAGCAAGGTCCGAGCAGGCACACGGGGGGAGGGGTTTATTAGTTATTGGGAGCTCCAACGTTAGGCGGGTGATGGAGCCCCTTAGGGAAATAGCGGAAAGGTCGGGGAAGAAGGCCAGTGTTCACTCTGTCTGCTTGCCGGGGGGTCTCATCCGAGATGTGGAGGAGGCCCTACCGGCGGCGATAGAGAGCACTGGGTGCACCCGACTGCAAATTGTTGCTCATGTCGGCACCAATGACTCTTGCCGTCTGGGTTCAGAAGTCATCCTCAGTTCGTACAGGCGGTTGGCGAGTTGGTGAAGGTGGAAAGCCTCGCTCGCGGGGTGGAATCAGAGCTAACTCTTTGTAGTATCGTTCCGAGAACCGATCGCGGTCCTCTGGTTTGGAGCCGAGTGGAAGGCTTAAACCAGAGGCTCAGACGATTCTGCGGAGAGCTGGGGTGCAAATTTCTCGACCTCCGCTATCGGGTGGAGAAATGTAGGGTCCCCCTGAATAGGTCAGGCGTGCACTACACGCCGGAAGCGGCTACGAGGGTAGCGGAGTACGTGTGGAGTGCACATGGGGTTTTTTTAGGTTAGAGAATTCCCTCCCTAGGCCCGACAAGACGCCTCCTGAGACGCGGCAAGGCAGGAGTAGGCAAAATGCAACAAGGAATAACAATATTAATGTGCTAATAGCAAACTGCAGAAGCGTCTATAGAAAGGTCCCAGAACTGCTCTCATTAATAAACGGTCACAACGCCCATATAGTACTAGGAACAGAAAGTTGGCTGAAACCAGACGTAAACAGTAATGAAATCCTAAACTCTGATTGGAATGTATACCGCAGAGATAGGCTGGACAGTGAAGGGGGAGGCGTGTTTATAGCGATAAGAAGTGCAATAGTATCGAAGGAAATTGACGGAGATTCGAATTGTGAAATGATTTGGGTGAAGGTCACTGTTAAAGCAGGCTCAGACATGGTAATTGGATGTCTCTATAGGCCCCCGGGCTCAGCAGCTGTTGTGGCTCAGCACCTGAAGAATAATTTGGAAAATATTTCGAGTAGATTTCCCCACCATGTTATAGTTCTGGGTGGAGATTTTAATTTGCCGGATATAGACTGGGAGACTCAAACGTTCATAACGGGTGGCAGGGACAAAGAATCCAGTGAAATATTTTTAAGTGCTTTATCTGAAAACTACCTTGAGCAGTTAAACAGAAAACCGACTCGTGGCGATAATATATTAGACCTTCTGGTGACAAACAGACCCGAACTATTTGAATCAGTTAATGCAGAACATCGAATCAGCGATCATAAAGCGGTTACTGCGTCGATGATTTCAGCCGTAAATAGAAATATTAAAAAAGGTAGGAAGATTTTTCTGTTTAGCAAAAGTGACAAAAAGCAGATTACAGAGTACCTGACGGCTCAACACAAAAGTTTTGTCTCAAGTGCAGATAGTGTTGAGGATCAGTGGACAAAGTTCAAAACCATGGTACAATATGCGTTAGATGAGTATGTGCCAAGCAAGATCGTAAGAGATGGAAAAGAGTCACCGTGGTACAACAACCGAGTTAGAAAACTGCTGCGGAAGCAAAGGGAACTTCACAGCAAACATAAACATAGCCAAAGCCTTGCAGACAAACAAAAATTACGCGAAGCGAAATGTAGTGTGAGGAGGGCTATGCGAGAGGCTTTCAATGAATTCGAAAGTAACGTTCTATGTACTGACTTGGCAGAAAATCCTAAGAAATTTTGGTCCTATGTCAAAGCGGTAGGTGGATCAAAACAAAATGTCCAGGCACTCTGTGACCAAAATGGTACTGAAACAGAGGATGACAGACTAAAGGCCGAATTACTAAATGTCTTCTTCCAAAGCTGTTTCACAGAGGAAGACTGCACTGTGCTTCCTTCTCTAGATTGTCGCACAGTTGACAAAATGGTAGATATCGAAGTAGACGACAGAGGGATAGAGAAACAATTAAAATCGCTCAAAAGAGGAAAGGCCGCTGGTCCTGATGGGATACCAGTTCGATTTTACACAGAGTACGCGAAGGAACTTGCCCCCCTTCTTGCAGCGGTGTACCGTAGGTCTCTAGAAGAGCGAAGCGTTCCAAAGGATTGGAAAAGGGCACAGGTCATCCCCGTTCTCAAGAAGGGACGTCGAACAGATGTGCAGAACTATAGACTTATATCTCTAACGTCGATCAGTTGTAGAATTTTGGAACACGTATTATGTTCGAGTATAATGTCTTTTCTGGAGACTAGAAATCTACTCTGTAGGAATCAGCATGGGTTTCGAAAAAGACGATCGTGTGAAACCCAGCTCGTGCTATTCGTCCACGAGACTCAGAGGGCCTTAGACACGGGTTCACAGGTAGATGCCGTGTTTCTTGACTTCCGCAAGGCGTTTGACACAGTTCCCCATAGTCGTTTAATGAACAAAGTAAGAGCATACGGACTATCAGATCAATTGTGTGATTGGATTGAGGAGTTCCTAGATAACAGAACGCAGCACGTCATTCTCAATGGAGAGAAGTCTTCCGAAGTAAGAGTGATTTCAGGTGTGCCGCAGGGGAGTGTCATAGGACCGTTGCTATTCACAATATACATAAATGACCTGGTGGATGACATCGGAAGTTCACTGAGGCTTTTTGCAGATGATGCTGTGGTGTATCGAGAGGTTGCAACAATGGAAAATTGTACTGAAATGCAGGAGGATCTGCAGCGAATTGACGCATGGTGCACGGAATGGCAATTGAATCTCAATGTAGCGAAGTATAATGTGATGCGAATACATAGAAAGATAGGTCCCTTATCATTTTACAAAATAGCAGGTCAGCAACTGGAAGCAGTTAATTCCATAAATTATCTGGGAGTACGCATTAGGAGTGATTTAAAATGGAATGATCATATAAAGTTGATCGTCGGTAAAGCAGATGCCAGACTGAGATTCATTGGAAGAATCCTAAGGAAATGCAATCCGACAACAAAGGAAGTAGGTTACAGTACGCTTGTTCGCCCAATGCTTGAATACTGCTCAGCAGTGTGGGATCCGCACCAGGTAGGGTTGATAGAAGAGATAGAGAAGATCCAACGGAGAGCAGCGCGCTTCGTTACAGGATCATTTAGTAATTGCGAAAGCGTTACGGAGATGATAGAGAAACTCCAGTGGAAGACTCTGCAGGAGAGACGCTCAGTAGCTCGGTACGGGCTTTTGTTGAAGTTTCGAGAACATACCTTCACCGAAGAGTCAAGCAGTATATTGCTCCCTCCTACGTATATCTCGCGAAGAGACCATGAGGATAAAATCAGAGAGATTAGAGCCCACACAGAAGCATACCGACAATCCTTCTTTCCACGTACAATACGAGACTGGAATAGAAGGGAGAACCGATAGAGGTACTCAGGGTACCCTCCGCCACACACCGTCAGGTGGCTTGCGGAGTACGGATGTAGATGTAGATGTAGATTAGTTTCACATGCACATCTGGAGGCATTTTCTAATCTGTGGACTAACACAGTGCTGATCAAACACAGAAATTGCTTCGGGATTGAATACAAAAGTCACCATGCGCACTTTCCTCCAATGAAGTAATTTCTCAAACATTCTACGCTTTGATCGTTCCCTGGAAGACCAGTAGTAGTTTCCGATGCACATCTGGAGGCATTCTGTAATCTGTGGACTTTTAAAGTGTTGATGAAACACAGAAATTGCAATCGGGATTGTATGCAACAGGCACCATGCAGGCCTTTCTCCATGGGAGTAATGTCTCATACTGTCTACGCTTTTATCGTTCCCTGGAAGACCAGTAGTAGTTTCCGAAGCCCATCTGGAGTCATTCTGTAATCTGTGGACAATCAGAGTGTTGGTTAAACACAGAAATAGCATCGGGATTGAATACAACAGGCACCATGCGGGCTTTACTCCACGGGAGTAATGTCTGAAACTGTCTACGCTTTGATCGTTCCCTGGAAGACCAGTAGTAGTTCCCGATGCACATTTTGAGGCATTCTGTAATCTGTGGACTATCAGAGTTTTGATAAAACACAGAAATTGCATCGGGATTAAATACAACAGTCACCATGCGCACATTCCTCCATGGGAGTAATGTCTCAAACAGTCTACGCTTTGATCGTTCCCTGCAAGAAATGTAGTAGTTTCCGATGCACATCTGGAGGCATTCTGTAATTTGTGGACTATGAGAGTCTTGATGAAACCCCGAAATTGCATCGGGATTGAATACAACAGTCTCCATGCGCACTTTCCTCCATGGGTGTAATGTCTCAAACAGTTTACGCTTTGATTGTTCCCTGGAAGACCAGTAGTAGTTTCCTATGCACATCTGGAGGTATTCTGTAATCTGTGGACTATCAGAGTGTTGATGAAACACAGAAATTGCATCGGGATTGAATACTACAGTCACCATGCCCACTTTCCTCCATGGTAGTAATGTCGCAAACAGTCTACGCTTTGATCGTTCCTTGGAAGACCAGTAGTAGTTTCCGATTCACATCTGGACGCATTCTGTAATCTGTGGACCTTCAAAGTGTTGATGAAACCCAGAAATTGCATCGGGATTGAATACTACAGTCACCATGCCCACTTTCCTCCATGGGAGTAATGTCGCAAACTGTCTACGCTTTGATCGATCCCTGGAAGACGAGTAGTAGTTTCCGATGCACATCTGGAGGCATTCTGTAATCTGTGGGCTATGAGACTCTTGATGAAACACAGAAATTGCATCGGGATTGAATACAACGGGCACCATGCGGACTTTTATCCACGGGAGTAATGTCTCAAACCGTCTACGCTTTGATCGTTCCCTGGAAGACCAGTAGTAGTTTCCGATGCACATCTGGATTCATTCTGTAATCTGTGGACCTTCAAAGTGTTGATGAAAAACAGAAATTGCATCGGGATTGAATACAACAGTCACTATGCGCACTTTCCTCCATGGGAGTAATGTCTCAAACAGTCTACGATTTGATCGTTCCCTGGAAGACCTGTAGAAGTTTCCGATGTACATCTGGAGGCATTCTGTAATCTGTGGACTATCAGTGTGTTGATGAAACACAGAAATTGCATCGGGATTGAATACAACACTCACCATGCGCACTTTCCTCCATGGGAGTAATGCCTCATACGATCTACGCTTTGATCGTTCCCTGGAAGACCAGTAGTAGCTTCCGATGCACATCTGGAGGCATTTTGTAATCTGTGGACTATCAGAGTGTTGACGAAACGTAGAAATTGCATCGGGAATGAATACATCAGTCACCATGGGCAATTTCCTCCATGGGAGTAATGTCTCAAACAGTCTACGATTTGATCGTTCCCTGGAAGACCAGTAGTAGTTTCTGATGCACATCTTGAGGCATTCTGTAAACTGTGGACCTTCAAAGTGTTGATGAAACACTGAAATTACATCGGGATTGAATACAACAGTCACCATGTGCACTTTCCTAAATGGCAGTAATGTCTCAAACAGTCTACGCTTTGATTGTTCACTGGAAGACCAGTAGTAGTTTTCGATGTACATCTGGAGGCATTCTATGAGCTGTGGACCTTCAAAGTGTTGGTAAAACACAGAAGTTGCATCGGGATTGAATACAACAGTCACCATGCGCTCTTTCTTCCATGAGAGTATTGTCTCAAACAGTCTACGCTTTGATCGTTCCCTGGAAGACCAGTATTAGTTTCACATGCACATCTGGAGGCATTTTCTAATCTGTGGACTAACACAGTGCTGATCAGACACAGAAATTGCTTCGGGATTGAATACAACAGTCACCATGCGCACTTTCCTCCATGGGAGTAATTTCTCAAACATTCTACGCTTTTATCGTTCCCTGGAAGACCAGTAGTAGTTTCCGATGCACATCTGGAGGCATTCTGTAATCTGTGGACTTTCAAAGTGTTGATGAAACACAGAAATTGCATCGGGATTATATACAACAGGCACCATGCAGGCCTTTCCTCATGGGAGTAATGTCTCATACTGTCTACGCTTTTATCGTTCCCTGGAAGACCAGTAGTAGTTTCCGAAGCCCATCTTGAGTCAATCTGTAATCTGTGGATAATCAGAGTGTTGGTTAAACACAGAAATAGCATCGGGATTGAATACAACAGGCACCATGCGGGCTTTACTCCACGGGAGTAATGTCTGAAACTGTCTACGCTTTAATCGTTCCCTGGAAGACCAGTAGTAGTTTCCGATGCATATTTCGAGGCATTCTGTAATCTGTGGACTATCAGAGTTTTGATAAAACACAGAAATTGCATCGGGATTAAATACAACAGTCACCATGCGCACATTCCTCCATGGGAGTAATGTCTCAAACAGTCTACGCTTTGACTGTTCCCTGGAAGACCAGTAGTAGTTTCCGATGCACATCTGGAGGCATTCTGTAATCTGTGGACCTTCAAAGTGTTGATGAAACACAGAAATTGCATTGGGATTGAATACAACAGTCACCATGCGCACTATCCTCCATGTGAGTAATGTCTCAAACAGTCTACGCTTTGATCATTCCCTGGAAGACCAGTAGTAGCTTCCGATGCACATCTGGAGGCATTCTTTAATCTGTGGACTATCAGAGTGTTGATGAAACACAGATATTGTATTGGGATTGAATACAACAATCACCATGCGCACTTTCCTCCATGGTTGTAATGTCTCAAACAGTTTACGCTTTGATCGTTCCGTGGAAGACCAGTAGTAGTTTCCGATGCACATCTGGAGGCATTCTGTAATCTGTGGACTATGAGAGTCTTGAAGAAACCCCGAAATTGCATCGTGATTGAATACAACAATCACCATGCGCACTTTCCTCCATGGGTGTAATGTCTCAAACTGTTTACGCTTTGATCTTTCCCTGGAAGACCAGTAGTATTTTCCTATGCACATCTGGAGGCATTCTGTAATCTGTGGACTATCAGAGTGTTGATGAAACACAGAAATTGCATCAGGATTGAATACTACACTCACCATGCCCACTTTCCTCCATGGGACTAATGTCGCAAACAGTCTACGCTTTGAATGTTCCCTGGAAGACCAGTAGTAGTTTCCGATGCACATCTGGATGCATTCTTTAATCTGTGGACCTTCAAAGAGTTGATGAAACACAGAAATTGCATCAGGATTGAATACAACAGTCACCATGCGCACCTGCCTCCATGTTAGTAATGTCTCAAACAGTCTACGCTTTGATCGTTCCCTGGAAGAACAGTAGTAGTTTCCGATGCACATCTGGAGGCATTCTGTTATCTGTGGAAGATCAGAGTGTTGATGAAACACAGAAATTGCATCGGGATTGAATACAACATTCACTATTCGCACTTTCCTCCATGGGAGTAATGCCTAATACGATCTACGCTTTGATCATTCCCTGGGAGACCTGTAGTAGTTTCCGATGCACATCTGGATTCATTCTGTAATCTGTGGACCTTCAAAGTGTTGATGAAAAACAGAAATTGCATCGGGATTGAATACAACATTCACTATGCGCACTTTCCTCCATGGGAGTAATGTCTCAAACAGTCTACGCTTTGATCGTTCCCTGGAAGAACAGTAGTAGTTTCCGATGCACATCTGGATTCATTCTGTAATCTGTGCACCTTCAAAGTGTTGATGAAACACAGAAATTGCATCGGGATTGAATACTACAGTCACCATGCCCACTTTCCTCCATGGGAGTAATGTCGCAAACTGTCTACGCTTTGATCGATCCCTGGAAGACCAGTAGTAGTTTCCGATGCACATCTGGAGGAATTCTGTAATCTGTGGGCTATGAGAGTCTTGATGAAACACAGAAATTGCATCGGGATTCAATACAACAGGCACCATGCGGACTTTTCTCCACGGGAGTAATGTCTCATACCGTCTACGCTTTGATCGTTCCCTGGAAGACAAGTAGTAGTTTCCGATGCACATCTGGATTCATTCTGTAATCTGTGGACCTTCAAAGTGTTGATGAAAAACAGAAATTGCATCGGGATTGATTACAACAGTCACCATGCGCACTTTCCTCCATGTGAGTAATGTATCAAACAGTCTACGCTTTGATCGTTCCCTGGAAGAAATGTAGTAGTTTCCGATGCACATCTGGAGGCATTCTGTAATCTGTGGAAGATCAGAGTGTTGATGAAACACAGAAATTCCATCGGGATTGAATACAACAGTCACCATGCACCCTTTCCTCAATGGGAGTAATGCCTCATACGATCTACGCTTTGATCGTTCCCTGGAAGACCAGCAGTAGCTTCCGATGCACATCTGGAGGCATTCTGTAATCTGTGGACTATCAGAGTGTTGATGAAACACAGAAATTGCATCGGGATTGAATACAACAGTCACCATGCCCACTTTCCTAAATGGCAGTAATGTCTCAAACAGTTTAAGCTTTGATCGTTCACTGGAAGACCAGTAGTAGTCTCCGATGTACATCTGGAGGCATTCTGTAAGCTGTGGACCTTCAAAGTGTTGATAAAACACAGAAGTTGCATCGGGATTGAATACAACAGTCACCATGCCCACTTCCTTCCATGGTTGTAATGTCTCAAACAGTTTACGCTTTGATCGTTCCGTGGAAGACCAGTAGTAGTTTCCGGTGCACATCTTGAGGCATTCTGTAATCTGTGGACTGTGAGAGTCTTGATGAAACCCCCGAAATTGCATCGGGATTGAATACAACAGTCACCATGTGCACTTTCCTCAATGGGTGTAATGTCTCAAACAGTTTACGCTTTGATCCTTCCCTGGAAGACAAGTAGTAGTTTCCTATGCACATCTGGAGCCATTCTGTAATCTGTGGACTATCAGAGTGTTGATGAAACACAGAAATTGCATCGGGATTGAATACAACAGTCACCATGCGCACATTCCTCCATGGGAGTAATGTCTCAAACAGTCTACGCTTTCATCGTTCACTGGAAGACCAGTAGTAGTTTCTGATGCACATCTTGAGGCATTCTGTAAACTGTGGACCTTCAAAGGGGTGATGAAACACAGAAATTGCATCGGGATTGAATACAACAGTCACCATGTGCACTTTCCTACATGGGAGTAATGTCTCAAACAGTCTACGCTTTAATCGTTCCCTGGAAGACAAGTAGTAGTTTCCGATGTACATCTGGAGGCATTCTGTGAGCTGTGGACCTTCAAAGTGTCGATAAAACAGAGAAGTTGCATCAGGATTCAATACAACAGTCACCATACGCACTTTCCTCCATGAGAGTAATGTCTCAAACAGTCTACGCTTTGATCGTTCCCTGGAAGACCAATATTAGTTTCCGATGCACATCTGGAGGCATTTTTAATCTGTGGACTATCGGAGTGTTGATTAAACACAGAAATTGCATCGGGATTGAATACAAAAGTCACCATGCGCACTTTCCTCCATGGGTGCAATGTCTCAAACAGTTTACGATTTGATCGTTCCCTGGAAGACCAGTAGTAGTTTCCTATGCACATCTGGAGGCATTCTGTAATCTGTGGACTATCACAGTGTTGATGAAACACAGAAATTGCATCGGGATTGAATACTACAGTCACCATGTCCCACTTTCCTCCATGGGAGTAATGTCGCAAACAGTCTACGCTTTGATCGTTCCCTGGAAGACCAGTAGTAGTTTCCGATGCACATCGGGAGGCATTCTGTAATCTGTGGACTTTCAAAGTGTTGATGAAACACAGAAATTGCATCGGGATTGAATACTACAGTCACTATGCCCACTTTCCTCCATGGTAGTAATGTCGCAAACTGTCTACGCTTTGATCGTTCACTGGAAGACCAGTAGTAGTTTCCGATGTACATCTGGAGGCATTCTGTAATGTGTGGACTATGAGAGTCTTGATGAAACACAGAAATTGCATCTTGATTGAATACAACAGTCACCATGCCCACTTTCCTCCATGGGAGTAATGTCGCAAACAGTCTACGTTTGATGGTTCCCTGGAAGACCAGTAGTAGTTTCCGATTCACATCTAAAGGTATTCTGTATTCCGTGGACTATCAGAGTGTCGATGAAACACAGAAACTGCATCGGGATTCAATACAACAGTCACCATGCGCACTTTCCTCCATGGGTGCTATGTCTCAAACAGTTTACGCTTTGATCGTTCCCTGGAAGACCAGTGGTATTTTCCGAAGCATATCTGGAGGCATTCTGTAATCTGTGGACTATCAGAGTGTTGACGAAACGTAGAAATTGCATCGGGAATGAATACAACAGTCACCATGCGCAATTTCCTCTATGTGAGTAATGTATCAAACAGTCTACGCTTTGATCGTTCCCTGGAAGAACAGTAGTAGTTTCCGATGCACATCTGAAGGCATTCTGTAGTCTGTGGAAGATCAGAGTGTTGATGAAACACAGAAATTGCATCGGGATTGAATACAACAGTCACTATGCGCACTTTCCTCCATGGGAGTAATGTCTCAAACAGTCTACGCTTTGATCGTTCCCTGGAAGACCAGTAGTAGTTTCCGATGTACATCTGGAGGCATTCTGTAATCTGTGGACTATCAGTGTGTTGATGAAACACAGAAATTGCATCGGGATTGAATACAACAGTCACCATGTGCACTTTCCTAAATGGGAGTAATGTCTCAAACAGTCTACGCTTTGATCGTTCACTGGAAGACCAGTAGTAGTTTCCGATGTACATCTGGAGGCATTCTGTAATCTGTGGACTACCAGAGTGTTGATGAAACACAGAAATTGCATCGTGATTGAATACAACAGTCACCATGCGCACTTTCCTCCATTGGAGTAATGTCTCAAACAGTCTTTGCTTTGATCGTCCCTGGAAGACCAGTAGTAGTTTCTGATGCACATCTTGAGGCATTCTGTAAACTGTGGACCTTCAAAGGGGTGATGAAGCACAGAAATTGCATCGGGATTGAATACAACAGTCACCATGTGCATTTTCCTCCATGGGAGTAATGTCTCAAACAGTCTACGCTTTAATCGTTCCCTGGAAGACAAGTAGTAGTTTCCGATGTACATCTGGAGGCATTCTGTAAGCTGTGGACCTTCAAAGTGTTGATAAAACACAGAAGTTGCATCGGGATTGAATACAACAGTCACCATGCGCACTTTCCTCCATGAGAGTAATGTCTCAAACAGTCTACGCTTTGATCGTTCCCTGGAAGCCCACTATTAGTTTCACATGCACATCTGGAGGCATTTTCTAATCTGTGGACTAACACAGTGCCGATCAAACAAAGAAATTGCATCGGGATTGAATACAACAGTCACCATGTGCACTTTCCTAAATGGGAGTAATGTCTCAAACAGTCTTTGTTTTGATCGTTCCCTTGAAGACCAGTAGTAGTTTCCGAAGCACATATGGAGGCATTCTGTAATCTGTGGACTATCAGAGTCTTGATGAAACACAGAAATTGCATCGAGATTGAATACAACAGACACCATGCGCACTTTCCTCAATGGTTGTAATGTCTCAAAATGTTTACGCTTTGATCGTTCCCTGGAACCAGTAGTAGTTTCCGATGCACATCTGGAGGCATTCTGTAATCTGTGGACTATCTGAGTGTTGATGAAACACAGAAATTGCATCGGGATTGAATACAACAGTCACCATGCGCGCTTTCCTCCATGGGAGTAATGTCTCAAACAGTCTACGATTTGATGGTCCCCTTTAAGACCAGTAGTAGTTTCCGATTCACATCTGGATTCATTCTATAATCTGTGGACTAGCAGAGTGTTTATGAAACACAGAAATAGCATCGGGATTGAATACAACAGTCACCATGCTCACTTTCCTCCATGGGAGTAATGTCTCAAACAGTCTATTCTTTGATCGTTCCCTGGAAGTCATTGTAATAGTTTCCGATGCACATCTGGAGGCATTCTGTAATCTGTGGACTATCAGAGTGTCGATGAAACACAGAAATTGCATCGGGATTGAAAACAATAGTCACCATGCGCACATTCCTACATAGGAGTAATGTCTCAAACAGTCTACGCTTTGATCGTTCCCTGGAAGACCAGTAGTAGTTTCCGATGCACATCTGGAGGCATTCTGTAATCTGTGGACCTTCAAACTTTTGATGAAACACATAAATTGCTACGGTATGGAATACATCAGTCACCATGCGCACTTTCCTCCATGTGAGTAATGTCTCAATCAGTCTACGATTTGATCGTTCCCTGGAAGACCAGTAAGAGTTTCCGATGCACATCTGGAGGCATTCTGTAATCTGTGGACTATCAGAGTGTTGATGAAACACAGAAATTGCATCGGGATTGAATACAATAGTCACCATGCGCACTTTCCTCCATGGGAGTAATGTCTCAAACTGTCTACGCTTGGATCTTTCCCTGGAAGACCAGTAATAGTTTCCGATGCACATCTGGAGGCATTCTGTAATCTGTGGACGTTCAAAGTGTTGATGAAACACAGAAATTGCATCGGGATTGAATACAACAGTCACCATGTGCACTTTCCTCCATGTGAGTAATGTCTCAAACAGTCTACGATTTGATCGATCCCTGGAAGACCAGTAGTAGTTTCCGATGCACATCTGGAGGCATTCTGTAACCTGTGGACTATCAGAGTGTTGATGAAACACAGAAATTGCATCGGGATTGAATACAACAGTCACCATGCGCACTTTCCTCCATGGGAGTAATGTCTCAAACAGTCTACGCTTTGACCGTTCCCTGGAAGACCAGTAGTAGTTTCTGATGCACATCTTGAGGCATTCTGTAAACTGTGGACCTTCAAAGTGTTGATGAAACACAGAAATTGCATCGGGATTTAATACAACAGTCACCATGTGCACTTTCCTAAATGGGAGTAATGTCTCGAACAGTCTACGCTTTGATCGTTCACTGGAAGACCAGTAGTAGTTTCCGATGTACATCTGAAGGCATTCTGTAAGCTGTGGACCTTCAAAGTGTTGATAAAACACAGAAGTAGCATCGGGATTGTATACAACAGGCACCATGCAAGCGTTTCTCCATGGGAGTAATGTCTCATACTGTCTACGCTTTTATCGTTCCCTGGAAGACCAGTAGTAGTTTCCGATGCAAATCTGGAGGTATTATGTAATCTGTGGACTATCTGAGTGTTGATGAAACACAGAAAGTGCATCAGGATTGTATTTAACAGGCACCATGCAGGCTTTTCTCCATGGGAGTAATGTCTCAAACAGTCTTCGCTTTTGATCGTTCCCTGGAAGACCAGTTGTAGTTTCCGATACACATCTGGAGGCATTCTGTAATCTGTGGACCATCAGAGTGTTGATGAAACACAGAAATTGCATCGTGATTGAATACAACAGTCACCATGCGCACTTTCCTCCATGGGAGTAATGTCTCAAACAGTCTTTGCTTTGATCGTTCCCTGGAAGACCAGTAGTAGTTTCTGATGCACATCTTGAGGCATTCTGTAAACTGTGGTCCTTCAAAGGGGTGATGAAACACAGAAATTGCATCGGGATTGAATACAACTGTCTCCATGCGCACTTTCCTCCATGGGAGTAATTTCTCAAACAGTCTACGCTTTGATCGTTCCCTGGAAGACCAGTAGTAGTTTCTGATGCACATTTGGAGGCATTCCGTAATCTGCGGACTATCAGAGTTTTGATAAAACACAGAAATTGAATCGGGATTAAATATAACAGTCACCATGCGCACATTCCTCCATGGGAGTAATGTCTCAAACAGTCTACGCTTTGATCGTTCACTGGAAGACCAGTAGTAGTTTCTGATGCACATCTAGAGGCATTCTGTAAACTGTGGACCTTCAAAGGGGTGATGAAGCACAGAAATTGCATCGGGATTGAATACAACTGTAACCATGTGCACTTTCTTCCATTGGAGTAATGTCTCAAACAGTCTACGATTTAATCGTTCCCTGGAAGACAAGTAGTAGTTTCCGATGTACATCTGGAGGCATTCTGTAATCTGTGGACCTTCAAAGTGTTGATAAAACACAGAAGTTGCATCGGGATTCAATACAACAGTCAACATGCCCACTTTCCTCTATGGGTGCTATGTCTCAAACAGTTTACGCTTTGATCGTTCCCTGGAAGACCAGTAGTAGTTTCCGATGCATATCTGGAGGCATTCTGTAATCTGTGGACTATCAGTGTGTTGACGAAACGTAGAAATTGCATCGGGAGTGAATACAACAGTCACCATGCGCAATTTCCTCTATGTGAGTAATGTATCAAACAGTCTACGCTTTGATCGTTCCCTGGAAGAACAGTAGTAGTTTCCGATGCACATCTGGAGGCATTCTGTAATCTGTGGAAGATCAGAGTGTTGATGAGACACAGAAATTGCATCGGGATTGAATACAACAGTCACTATGCGCACTTTCCTCCATGGGAGTAATGTCTCAAACAGTCTACGCTTTGATCGTTCCCAGGAAGACCAGTAGTAGTTTCCGATGTACATCTGGAGGCATTCTGTAATCTGTGGACTATCAGCGTGTTGATGAAACACAGAAATTGCATCGGGATTGAATACAACAGTCACCATGCGCAATTTCCTCCATGGGGGTAATGTCTCAAACAATCTACGCTTTGATCGTTCCCTGGAAGACCAGTAGTAGTTTCTGATGCACATCTTGAGACATTCTGTAAACTGTGGACCTTCAAAGTGTTGATGAAACACAGAAATTGCATCGGGATTGAATACAACAGTCACCATGTGCACTTTCCTAAATGGGAGTAATGTCTCAAACAGTCTACGCTTTGATCGTTCTCTGGAAGACCAGTAGTAGTTTCCGATGTACATCAGGAAGCATTCTGTAAGCTGTGGACCTTCAAAGTGTTGATAAAACACAGAAGTTGCATCGGGATTGTATACAACAGTCACCATGCGCACTTTCCTCCATGAGAGTAATGTCTCAAACAGTCTACGCTTTGATCGTTCCCTGGAGGACCACTATTAGTTTCACATGCACATCTGGAGGCATTTTCTAATCTGTGGACTAACACAGTGCTGATGAAACACAGAAATCGCATCGGGATTGAATACAACAGTCACCATGCGCACTTTCCTCCATGGGAGTAATGTCTCAACAGTCTACGTTTTGATCGTTCCCTGGAAGACGAGTAGTAGTTTCCGATGCACATTTGGAGGCATTCTGTAATCTGTGGACTATCAGAATTTTGATAAAACACAGAAATTGCATCGGGATTGAATACAACAGTCACCATGAGAACATTCCTCCATGGGAGTAATGTCTCAAACAGTCTACGCTTTGATCGTTCACTGGAAAACCAGTAGTAGTTTCTGATGCACATCTTGAGGCATTCTGTAAACTGTGAACCTTCAAAGGGGTGATGAAACACAGAAATTGCATCGGGATTGAATACAACAGTCACCATGTGCACTTTCCACAATGGGAGTAATGACTCAAACAGTCTACGCTTTAATCGTTCCCTGGAAGACAAGTAGTAGTTTCCGATATACATCTGGAGGCATTCTGTAAGCTGTTGACCTTCAAAGTGTTGATAAAACACAGAAGTTACATCGGGATTGAATACAACAGTCACCATGCGCACTTTCCTCCATGGGAGTAATGTCTCAAACAGTCTTTGCTTTGATCGTTCCCTTGAAGACCAGTAGTAGTTTCCGAAGCACATCTGGAGGCATTCTGTAATCTGTGGACTATCAGAGTCTTGATGAAAAACAGAAATTGCATCGAGATTGAATACAACAGCCACCATGCGCACTTTCCTCAATGGTTGTAATGTCTCAAAATGTTTACGCTTTGATCGTTCCCTGGAACCAGTAGTAGTTTCCGATGCACATCTGGAGGCATTCTGTAATCTGTGGACTATCTGAGTGTTGATGAAACACAGAAATTGCATCGGGATTGAATACAACAGTCACCATGCGCACTTTCCTCCATGGGAGTAATGTCTCAAACAGTCTACGATTTGATGGTTCCCTTTAAGACCAGTATTAGTTTCCGATTCACATCTGGATTCATTCTATAATCTGTGGACTAGCAGAGTGTTGATGAAACACAGAAATAGCTTCGGGTTTGAATACAACAGTCACCGTGCTCACTTTCCTCCATGGGAGTAATGTCTCAAACGGTCTATTCTTTGATCGTTCCCTGGAAGCCATTGTAATAGTTTCCGATGCACATCTGGAGGCATTCTGTAATCTGTGGACTATCAGAGTGTCGATGAAACACAGAAATTGCATCGGGATTGAAAACAACAGTCACCATGCGCACATTCCTACATAGGAGTAATGTCTCAAACAGTCTACGCTTCAATCGTTCCCTGGAAGACCAGTAGTAGTTTCCGATGCACATCTGGAGGCATTCTGTAATCTGTGGACCTTCAAACTTTTGATGAAACACAGAAATTGCTTCGGTACGGAATACATCAGTCACAATGCGCACTTTCCTCCATGTGAGTAATCTCTCAATCAGTCTAGGATTTGATCGTTCCCTGGAAGACCAGTAGTAGTTTCCGATGCACATCTGGAGGCATTCTGTAATCTGTGGACTATCAGAGTGTTGATGAAACACAGAAATTGCATCGGGATTGAATACAATAGTCACCAAGCACACTTTCCTCCATGGGAGTAATGTCTCAAACTGTCTACGCTTGGATCTTTCCCTGGAAGACCAGTAATAGTTTCCGATGCACATCTGGAGGCATTCTGTAATCTGTGGACGTTCAAAGTGTTGATGAAACACAGAAATTGCATCGGGATTGAATACAACAGTCACCATGTGCACTTTCCTCCATGTGAGTAATGTCTCAAAGAGTCTACGATTTGATCGATCCCTGGAAGACCAGTAGTAGTTTCCGATGCACATCAGGAGGCATTCTGTAATCTGTGGACTATCAGAGTGTTGATGAAACACAGAAATTGCATCGGGATTGAATACAACAGCCACCGTGCGCACTTTCCTCCATGGGAGTAATGTCTCAAACAGTCTACGCTTTGATCGTTCCCTGGAAGACCAATAGTAGTTTCCGATGCAAATCTGGAGGTATTATGTAATCTGTGGACTATCTGAGTGTTGATGAAACACAGATATTGCATCGGGATTGAATACAACAGTCACCATGCGCAATTCCTCCATGGGAGTAATGTCTCAAACAGTCTACGCTTTGATGGATCCCTGGAAGACCAGTAGTAGTTTCCGATTCACATCTGGAGGCAATCTATAATCTGAGGACTGTCAGAGTGTTGATGAAACACAGAAATTGCATCGGGATTGAATACAACAGTCACCATGCGCACTTTCCTCCATGGGAGTAATGGCTCATACGATCTACGCTTTGATCGTTCCCTGGAAGACCAGTAGTAGCTACCGATGCACATCTGGAGGCATTTTGTAATCTGTTGACTATCAGAGTGTTGACGAAACGTAGAAATTGCATCGGGAATGAATACAACGGTCACCATGTGCACTTTCCTCCATGTGAGTAATGTCTCAAACAGTCTACGATTTGATCGTTCCCTGGAAGACCAGTAGTAGTTTCTGATGCACATCTTGAGGCATTCTGTAAACTGTGGACCTTCCAAGTGTTGATAAAACACAGAAGTTGCATCGGGATTGTATACAACAGGCACCATGCAGGCGTTTCTCCATGGGAGTAATGTCTCATACTGTCTACGCTTTTATCGTTCCCTGGAAGACCAGTAGTAGTTTCCGATGCAAATCTGGAGGTATTATGTAATCTGTGGACTATCTGAGTGTTGATGAAACACAGAAATTGCATCGGGATTGAATACAACAGTCACCATGCGCAATCCCTCCATGGGAGTAATGTCTCAAACAGTCTACGCTTTGATGGATCCCTGGAAGACCAGTAGTAGTTTCCGATTCACATCTGGAGGCATGCTGTAATCTGTGGACTGTCAGAGTGTTGATGAAACACAGAAATTGCATCAAGATTGAATACAACAGTCACCATGCGCACTTTCCTCCATGGGAGTAATGCCTCATACGATCTACGCTTTGATCGTTCCCTGGAAGACCAGTAGTAGCTTCCGATGCACATCTGGAGGCATTTTGTAATCTGTGGACTATCAGAGTGTTGACGAAACGTAGAAATTGCATCGGGAATGAATACAACGGTCACCATGTGCACTCTCCTCCATGTGAGTAATATCTCAAACAGTCTACGATTTGATCGTTCCCTGGAAGACCAGTAGTAGTTTCTGATGCACATCTTGAGGCATTCTGTAAACTGTGGACCTTCAAAGTGTTGATGAAACACAGAAATTGCATCGGGATTTAATACAACAGTCACCATGTGCACTTTCCTAAATCGGAGTAATGTCTCGAACAGTCTACGTTTTGATCGTTCACTGGAAGACCAGTAGTAGTTTCCGATGTACATCTGGAGGCATTCTGTAAGCTGTGGACCTTCAAAGTGTTGATAAAACACAGAAGTTGCATCGGGATGGTTTACAACAGGCACCATGCAGGCGTTTCTCCATAGGAGTAATGTCTCATACTGTCTACGCTTTTATCGTTCCCTGGAAGACCAGTCGTTGTTTCCGATGCAAATCTGGAGGTATTATGTAATCTGTGGACTATCTGAGTGTTGATGAAACACAGAAATTGCATCGGGATTGAATACAACAGTCACCATGCGCAATTCCTCCATGGGAGTAATGTCTCAAACAGTCTACGCTTTGATGGATCCCTGGAAGACCAGTAGTAGTTTCCGATTCACATCTGGAGGCATTTTGTAATCTGTGGACTATCAGAGTGTTGACGAAACGTAGAAATAGAATCGGGAATGAATACAACAGTCACCATGCGCAATTTCCTCCATGGTAGTAATGTCTTAAACAGTCTACGCTTTGATCATTCCCTGGAAAACCAGTATTAGTTTCCGATGCACATCTGGAGGCATGTTGTAATCTGTGGACTATCGGAGTGTTGATGAAACACAGAAATTGCATCGGGATTGAATACAAAAGACACCATGCGCACTTTCCTCCATGGGTGCAATGTCTCAAACAGTTTACGCTTTGATCGTTCCCTGGAAGACCAGTAGTAATTTCCGATGCATATCTGGAGGCATTCTGTAATCTGTGGACTTTCGAAGTGTTGATGAAACGCAGAAAGTGCATCAGGATTGTATTCAACAGGCACCATGCAGGCTTTTCTCCATGGGAGTAATGTCTCAAACAGTCTACGCTTTGATCGTTCCCTGGAAGACCAGTTGTAGTTTCCGATACACATCTGGAGGCATTCTGTAATCTGTGGACTATCAGAGTGTTGATGAAACACAGAAATTGCATCGTGATTGAATACAACAGTCACCATGCGCACTTTCCTACATGCGAGTAATGTCTCAAACAGTCTTTGCTTTGATCGTTCCCTGGAAGACCAGTAGTAGTTTCTGATGCACATCTTGAGGCATTCTGTAAACTGTGGTCCTTCAAAGGGGTGATGAAACACAGAAATTGCATCGGGATTGAATACAACAGTCACCATGCGCACTTTCCTCCATGGGAGTAATTTCTCAAACAGTCTACGCTTTGATCGGTCCCTGGAAGACCAGTAGTAGTTTCCGATGCACATTTGGAGGCATTCTGTAATCTGCGGACTATCAGAGTTTTGATAAAACACAGAAATTGAATCGGGATTAAATACAACAGTCACCATGCGCCCATTCCTCCATGGGAGTAATGTCTCAAACAGTCTACGCTTTGATCGTTCACTGGAAGACCAGTAGTAGTTTCTGATGCACATCTAGAGGCATTCTGTAAACTGTGGACCTTCAAAGGGGTGATGAAGCACAGAAATAGCATCGGGATTGAATACAACATTAACCATGTGCACTTTCCTCCATGGGAGTAATGTCTCAAACAGTCTACGCTTTAATCGTTCCCTGGAAGACAAGTAGTAGTTTCCGATGTACATCTGGAGGCATTCTGTAATCTGTGGACCTTCAAAGTGTTGATAAAACACAGAAGTTGCATCGGGATTCAATACAACAGTCACCATGCCCACTTTCCTCCATGAATGCTATGTATCAAACAGTTTATGCTTAGATCGTTCCCTGGAAGACCAGTAGTAGTTTCCGATGCATATCTGGAGGCATTCTGTAATCTGTGGACTATCAGAGTGTTGACGAAACGTAGAAATTGCATCGGGAATGAATACAACAGTCACTATGCGCACTTTCCTCCATGGGAGTAATGTCTCAAACAGTCTACGCTTTGATCGTTCCCAGGAAGACCAGTAGTAGTTTCCGATGTACATCTGGAGGCATTCTGTAATCTGTGGACTATCAGTGTGTTGATGAAACACAGAAATTGCATCGGGATTGAATACAACAGTCACCATGCGCAATTTCCTCCATGGGGGTAATGTCTCAAACAATCTACGCTTTGATCGTTCCCTGGAAGACCAGTAGTAGTTTCTGATGCACATCTTGAGACATTCTGTAAACTGTGGACCTTCAAAGTGTTGATGAAACACAGAAATTGCATCGGGATTGAATACAACAGTCACCATGTGCACTTTCCTAAATGGGAGTAATGTCTCAAACAGTCTACGCTTTGATCGTTCTCTGGAAGACCAGTAGTAGTTTCCGATGTACATCTGGAAGCATTCTGTAAGCTGTGGACCTTCAAAGTGTTGATAAAACACAGAAGTTGCATCGGGATTGAATACAACAGTCACCATGCGCACTTTCCTCCATGAGAGTAATGTCTCAAACAGTCTACGCTTTGATCGTTCCCTGGAGGACCACTATTAGTTTCACATGCACATCTGGAGGCATTTTCTAATCTGTGGACTAACACAGTGCTGATGAAACACAGAAATCGCATCGGGATTGAATACAACAGTCACCATGCGCACTTTCCTCCATGGGAGTAATGTCTCAACAGTCTACGTTTTGATCGTTCCCTGGAAGACCAGTAGTAGTTTCCGATGCACATTTGGAGGCATTCTGTAATCTGTGGACTATCAGAATTTTGATAAAACACAGAAATTGCATCGGGATTGAATACAACAGTCACCATGAGAACATTCCTCCATGGGAGTAATGTCTCAAACAGTCTACGCTTTGATCGTTCACTGGAAAACCAGTAGTAGTTTCTGATGCACATCTTGAGGCATTCTGTAAACTGTGAACCTTCAAAGGGGTGATGAAACACAGAAATTGCATCGGGATTGAATACAACAGTCACCATGTGCACTTTCCACAATGGGAGTAATGACTCAAACAGTCTACGCTTTAATCGTTCCCTGGAAGACAAGTAGTAGTTTCCGATATACATCTGGAGGCATTCTGTAAGCTGTTGACCTTCAAAGTGTTGATAAAACACAGAAGTTACATCGGGATTGAATACAACAGTCACCATGCGCACTTTCCTCCATGGGAGTAATGTCTCAAACAGTCTTTGCTTTGATCGTTCCCTTGAAGACCAGTAGTAGTTTCCGAAGCACATCTGGAGGCATTCTGTAATCTGTGGACTATCAGAGTCTTGATGAAAAACAGAAATTGCATCGAGATTGAATACAACAGCCACCATGCGCACTTTCCTCAATGGTTGTAATGTCTCAAAATGTTTACGCTTTGATCGTTCCCTGGAACCAGTAGTAGTTTCCGATGCACATCTGGAGGCATTCTGTAATCTGTGGACTATCTGAGTGTTGATGAAACACAGAAATTGCATCGGGATTGAATACAACAGTCACCATGCGCACTTTCCTCCATGGGAGTAATGTCTCAAACAGTCTACGATTTGATGGTTCCCTTTAAGACCAGTATTAGTTTCCGATTCACATCTGGATTCATTCTATAATCTGTGGACTAGCAGAGTGTTGATGAAACACAGAAATAGCTTCGGGTTTGAATACAACAGTCACCGTGCTCACTTTCCTCCATGGGAGTAATGTCTCAAACAGTCTATTCTTTGATCGTTCCCTGGAAGCCATTGTAATAGTTTCCGATGCACATCTGGAGGCATTCTGTAATCTGTGGACTATCAGAGTGTCGATGAAACACAGAAATTGCATCGGGATTGAAAACAACAGTCACCATGCGCACATTCCTACATAGGAGTAATGTCTCAAACAGTCTACGCTTCAATCGTTCCCTGGAAGACCAGTAGTAGTTTCCGATGCACATCTGGAGGCATTCTGTAATCTGTGGACCTTCAAACTTTTGATGAAACACAGAAATTGCTTCGGTACGGAATACATCAGTCACAATGCGCACTTTCCTCCATGTGAGTAATGTCTCAATCAGTCTAGGATTTGATCGTTCCCTGGAAGACCAGTAGTAGTTTCCGATGCACATCTGGAGGCATTCTGTAATCTGTGGACTATCAGAGTGTTGATGAAACACAGAAATTGCATCGGGATTGAATACAATAGTCACCAAGCACACTTTCCTCCATGGGAGTAATGTCTCAAACTGTCTACGCTTGGATCCTTCCCTGGAAGACCAGTAATAGTTTCCGATGCACATCTGGAGGCATTCTGTAATCTGTGGACGTTCAAAGTGTTGATGAAACACAGAAATTGCATCGGGATTGAATACAACAGTCACCATGTGCACTTTCCTCCATGTGAGTAATGTCTCAAAGAGTCTACGATTTGATCGATCCCTGGAAGACCAGTAGTAGTTTCCGATGCACATCAGGAGGCATTCTGTAATCTGTGGACTATCAGAGTGTTGATGAAACACAGATATTGCATCGGGATTGAATACAACAGCCACCGTGCGCACTTTCCTCCATGGGAGTAATGTCTCAAACAGTCTACGCTTTGATCGTTCCCTGGAAGACCAATAGTAGTTTCCGATGCAAATCTGGAGGTATTATGTAATCTGTGGACTATCTGAGTGTTGATGAAACACAGATATTGCATCGGGATTGAATACAACAGTCACCATGCGCAATTCCTCCATGGGAGTAATGTCTCAAACAGTCTACGCTTTGATGGATCCCTGGAAGACCAGTAGTAGTTTCCGATTCACATCTGGAGGCAATCTATAATCTGAGGACTGTCAGAGTGTTGATGAAACACAGAAATTGCATCGGGATTGAATACAACAGTCACCATGCGCACTTTCCTCCATGGGAGTAATGGCTCATACGATCTACGCTTTGATCGTTCCCTGGAAGACCAGTAGTAGCTACCGATGCACATCTGGAGGCATTTTGTAATCTGTTGACTATCAGAGTGTTGACGAAACGTAGAAATTGCATCGGGAATGAATACAACGGTCACCATGTGCACTTTCCTCCATGTGAGTAATGTCTCAAACAGTCTACGATTTGATCGTTCCCTGGAAGACCAGTAGTAGTTTCTGATGCACATCTTGAGGCATTCTGTAAACTGTGGACCTTCCAAGTGTTGATAAAACACAGAAGTTGCATCGGGATTGTATACAACAGGCACCATGCAGGCGTTTCTCCATGGGAGTAATGTCTCATACTGTCTACGCTTTTATCGTTCCCTGGAAGACCAGTAGTAGTTTCCGATGCAAATCTGGAGGTATTATGTAATCTGTGGACTATCTGAGTGTTGATGAAACACCGAAATTGCATCGGGATTGAATACAACAGTCACCATGCGCAATCCCTCCATGGGAGTAATGTCTCAAACAGTCCACGCTTTGATGGATCCCTGGAAGACCAGTAGTAGTTTCCGATTCACATCTGGAGGCATGCTGTAATCTGTGGACTGTCAGAGTGTTGATGAAACACAGAAATTGCATCAAGATTGAATACAACAGTCACCATGCGCACTTTCCTCCATGGGAGTAATGCCTCATACGATCTACGCTTTGATCGTTCCCTGGAAGACCAGTAGTAGCTTCCGATGCACATCTGGAGGCATTTTGTAATCTGTGGACTATCAGAGTGTTGACGAAACGTAGAAATTGCATCGGGAATGAATACTTCGGTCACCATGTGCACTCTCCTCCATGTGAGTAATATCTCAAACAGTCTACGATTTGATCGTTCCCTGGAAGACCAGTAGTAGTTTCTGATGCACATCTTGAGGCATTCTGTAAACTGTGGACCTTCAAAGTGTTGATGAAACACAGAAATTGCATCGGGATTTAATACAACAGTCACCATGTGCACTTCCCTAAATCGGAGTAATGTCTCGAACAGTCTACGTTTTGATCGTTCACTGGAAGACCAGTAGTAGTTTCCGATGTACATCTGGAGGCATTCTGTAAGCTGTGGACCTTCAAAGTGTTGATAAAACACAGAAGTTGCATCGGGATGGTTTACAACAGGCACCATGCAGGCGTTTCTCCATAGGAGTAATGTCTCATACTGTCTACGCTTTTATCGTTCCCTGGAAGACCAGTCGTTGTTTCCGATGCAAATCTGGAGGTATTATGTAATCTGTGGACTATCTGAGTGTTGATGAAACACAGAAATTGCATCGGGATTGAATACAACAGTCACCATGCGCAATTCCTCCATGGGAGTAATGTCTCAAACAGTCTACGCTTTGATGGATCCCTGGAAGACCAGTAGTAGTTTCCGATTCACATCTGGAGGCATTTTGTAATCTGTGGACTATCAGAGTGTTGACGAAACGTAGAAATAGAATCGGGAATGAATACAACAGTCACCATGCGCAATTTCCTCCATGGTAGTAATGTCTTAAACAGTCTACGCTTTGATCATTCCCTGGAAAACCAGTATTAGTTTCCGATGCACATCTGGAGGCATGTTGTAATCTGTGGACTATCGGAGTGTTGATGAAACACAGAAATTGCATCGGGATTGAATACAAAAGACACCATGCGCACTTTCCTCCATGGGTGCAATGTCTCAAACAGTTTACGCTTTGATCGTTCCCTGGAAGACCAGTAGTAATTTCCGATGCATATCTGGAGGCATTCTGTAATCTGTGGACTTTCGAAGTGTTGATGAAACGCAGAAAGTGCATCAGGATTGTATTCAACAGGCACCATGCAGGCTTTTCTCCATGGGAGTAATGTCTCAAACAGTCTACGCTTTGATCGTTCCCTGGAAGACCAGTTGTAGTTTCCGATACACATCTGGAGGCATTTAGTAATCTGTGGACTATCAGAGTGTTGATGAAACACAGAAATTGCATCGTGATTGAATACAACAGTCACCATGCGCACTTTCCTACATGCGAGTAATGTCTCAAACAGTCTTTGCTTTGATCGTTCCCTGGAAGACCAGTAGTAGTTTCTGATGCACATCTTGAGGCATTCTGTAAACTGTGGTCCTTCAAAGGGGTGATGAAACACAGAAATTGCATCGGGATTGAATACAACAGTCACCATGCGCACTTTCCTCCATGGGAGTAATTTCTCAAACAGTCTACGCTTTGATCGTTCCCTGGAAGACCAGTAGTAGTTTCCGATGCACATTTGGAGGCATTCTGTAATCTGCGGACTATCAGAGTTTTGATAAAACACAGAAATTGAATCGGGATTAAATACAACAGTCACCATGCGCCCATTCCTCCATGGGAGTAATGTCTGAAACAGTCTACGCTTTGATCGTTCACTGGAAGACCAGTAGTAGTTTCTGATGCACATCTAGAGGCATTCTGTAAACTGTGGACCTTCAAAGGGGTGATGAAGCACAGAAATAGCATCGGGATTGAATACAACAGTAACCATGTGCACTTTCCTCCATGGGAGTAATGTCTCAAACAGTCTACGCTTTAATCGTTCCCTGGAAGACAAGTAGTAGTTTCCGATGTACATCTGGAGGCATTCTGTAATCTGTGGACCTTCAAAGTGTTGATAAAACACAGAAGTTGCATCGGGATTCAATACAACAGTCACCATGCCCACTTTCCTCCATGAATGCTATGTATCAAACAGTTTATGCTTAGATCGTTCCCTGGAAGACCAGTAGTAGTTTCCGATGCATATCTGGAGGCATTCTGTAATCTGTGGACTATCAGAGTGTTGACGAAACGTAGAAATTGCATCGGGAATGAATACAACAGTCACCATGCGCAATTTCCTCTAAGTGAGTAATGTATCAAACAGTCTACGCTTTGATCGTTCCCTGGAAGAACAGTAGTAGTTTCCGATGCACATCTTTAGGCATTCTGTAATCTGTGGAAGATCAGAGTGTTGACGAGACACAGAAATTGCATCGGGATTGAATACAACAGTCACTATGCGCACTTTCCTCCATGGGAGTAATGTCTCAAACAGTCTACGCTTTGATCGTTCCCTGGAAGACCAGTAGTAGTTTCCGATGTACATCTGGAGACATTCTGCAATCTGTGGACTATCAGTGTGTTGATGAAACACAGAAATTGCATCGGGATTGAATACAACAGTCACCATGCGCAATTTCCTCCATGGGAGTAATGTCTCAAATAATCTACGCTTTGATCGTTCCCTGGAAGACCAGTAGTAGTTTCTGATGCACATCTTGAGGCATTCTGTAAACTGTGGACCATCAAATTGTTGATGAAACACAGAAATTGCATCGGGATTGAATACAACAGTCACCATGTGCACTTTCCTAAATGGGAGTAATGTCTCTAACAGTCTACGCTTTGGTCGTTCACTGGAAGACCAGTAGTAGTTTCCGATGTACATCTGGAGGCATTCTGTAAGCTGTGGACCTTCAAAGTTTTGATAAAACACAGAAGTTGCATCGGGATTGAATACAACAGTCACCATGCGCACTTTCCTCCATGAGAGTAATGTCTCAAACAGTCTACGCTTTGATCGTTCCCTGGAAGACGACTATTAGTTTCACATGCACATCTGGAGGCATTTTCAAATCTGTGGCCTAACACAGTGCTGATGAAACACAGAAATCGCATCGGGATTGAATACAACAGTCACCATGCGCACTTTCCTCCATGGGAGTAATGTCTCAGCAGTCTACGCTTTTATCGTTCCCTGGAAGACCAGTAGTAGTTTCCGATGCACATTTGGAGGCATTCCATAATCTGTGGACTAGCAGAGTGTTGATGAAACAAAGAAATAGCATCGGGATTGAATACAACAGTCACCATAATCACTTTCCTCCATGGGAGTAATGTCTCAAACAGTCTATTCTTTGATCGTTCCCTGGAAGTCATTGTAATAGTTTCCGATGCAAATCTGGAGGCATTCTGTAATCTGTGGACTATCAGAGTGTTGATAAAACACAGAAATTGCATCAGGATTGAAAACAACAGTCACCATGCGCACATTCCTACATGGGAGTAATGTCTCAAACAGTCTACGCTTTGATCGTTCCCTGGAAGACCAGTAGTACTTTCCGATGCACATCTGGAGGCATTCTGTAATCTGTGGACCTTCAAACTTTTGATGAAACACAGAAATTGCTTCGGTATGGAATACATCAGTCACCATGCACACTTTCCTCCATGGGAGTAATGTGTCAAACTGTCTACGTTTTGATCGTTCCCTGGAAGACCAGTAGTAGTTTCCGATGCTCATCTGGAGGCATTCTGTAATCTGTGGAACTTCCAACTTTTGATGAAACACAGAAATTGCTTCGGTATGGAATACATCAGTCACCATGAGCACTTTCCTCCATGTGAGTAATGTCTCAATCAGTCTACGATTTGATCGTTCCCTGGAAGACCAGTAGTAGTTTCCGATGCACATCTGGAGGCATTCTGTAATCTGTGGACTATCAGAGTGTTGATGAAACACAGAAATTGCATCGGGATTGAATACAATAGTCACCATGCGCACTTTCCTCCATGGGAGTAATGTCTCAAACTGTCTACGCTTGGATCTTTCCCTGGAAGACCAGTAATAGTTTCCAATGCACATCTGGAGGCATTCTGTAATCTGTGGACCTTCAAAGTGTTGATGAAACACAGAAATTGCATCGGGATTGAATACAACAGACACCATGCGCACTTTCCTCCATGGGAGTAATGTCTCAAACAGTCTACGCTTTGACCGTTCCCTGGAAGACCAGTAGTAGCTTCCGATGCACATCTGGAGGCACTTTGTAATCTGTGGATTATCAGAGTGTTGACGAAACGTAGAAATTGCATCGGGAATTAATACAACGGTCACCATGTGCACTTTCCTCCATGTGAGTAATGTCTCAAACAGTCTACGATTTGATCGTTCCCTGGAAGACCAGTAGTAGTTTCTGATGCACATCTTGAGGCATTCTGTAAACTGTGGACCTTCAAAGTGTTGATGAAACACAGAAATTGCATCGGGATTGAATACAACAGTCACCATGCGCACTTTCCTCCATGGGAGTAATGTCTCAACACTCTACGCTTTGATCGTTCCCTGGAAGACCAGTAGTAGTTTCCGATGCACATTTGGAGGCATTCTGTAATCTGTGGACTATCAGAATTTTGATAAAACACAGAAATTGCATCGGGATTGAATACAACAGTCACCATGAGCATATTCCTCCATGGGAGTAATGTCTCAAACAGTCTACGCTTTGATCGTTCACTGGAAGACCAGTAGTAGTTTCTGATGCACATCTTGAGGCATTCTGTAAACTGTGGACCTTCAAAGGGGTGATGAAACACAGAAATTGCATCGGGATTGAATACAACAGTCACCATGTGCACTTTCCACCATGGGAGTAATGACTCAAACAGTCTACGCTTTAATCGTTCTCTGGAAGACAAGTAGTAGTTTGCGATGTACATCTGGAGGCATTCTGTAAGCTGTGGACCTTCAAAGTGTTGATAAAACACAGAAGTTGCATCGGGATTGAATACAACAGTCACCATGCGCACTTTCCTCCATGGGAGTAATGTCTCAAACAGTCTTTGCTTTGATCGTTCCCTTGAAGACCAGTAGTAGTTTCCGAAGCACATCTGGAGGCATTCTGTAATCTGTGGACTATCAGAGTCTTGATGAAACACAGAAATTGCATCGAGATTGAATACAACAGCCACCTTGCGCACTTTCCTCAATGGTTGTAATGTCTCAAAATGTTTACGCTTTCATCGTTCCCTGGAACCAGAAGTAGTTTCCGATGCACATCTGGAGGCATTCTGTAATCTGTGGACTATCTGAGTGTTGATGAAACACAGAAATTGCATCGGGATTGAATACAACAGTCACCATGCGCACTTTCCTCCATGGGAGTAATGTGTCAAACTGTCTACGTTTTGATCGTTCCCTGGAAGACCAGTAGTAGTTTCCGATGCTCATCTGGAGGCATTCTGTAATCTGTGGAACTTCCAACTTTTGATGAAACACAGAAATTGCTTCGGTATGGAATACATCAGTCACCATGAGCACTTTCCTCCATGTGAGTAATGTCTCAATCAGTCTACGATTTGATCGTTCCCTGGAAGACCAGTAGTAGTTTCCGATGCACATCTGGAGGCATTCTGTAATCTGTGGACTATCAGAGTGTTGATGAAACACAGAAATTGCATCGGGATTGAATACAATAGTCACCATGCGCACTTTCCTCCATGGGAGTAATGTCTCAAACTGTCTACGCTTGGATCTTTCCCTGGAAGACCAGTAATAGTTTCCAATGCACATCTGGAGGCATTCTGTAATCTGTGGACCTTCAAAGTGTTGATGAAACACAGAAATTGCATCGGGATTGAATACAACAGACACCATGCGCACTTTCCTCCATGGGAGTAATGTCTCAAACAGTCTACGCTTTGACCGTTCCCTGGAAGACCAGTAGTAGCTTCCGATGCACATCTGGAATCACTTTGTAATCTGTGGATTATCAGAGTGTTGACGAAACGTAGAAATTGCATCGGGAATTAATACAACGGTCACCATGTGCACTTTCCTCCATGTGAGTAATGTCTCAAACAGTCTACGATTTGATCGTTCCCTGGAAGACCAGTAGTAGTTTCTGATGCACATCTTGAGGCATTCTGTAAACTGTGGACCTTCAAAGTGTTGATGAAACACAGAAATTGCATCGGGATTTAATACAACAGTCACCATGTGCACTTTCCTAAATGGGAGTAATGTCTCGAACAGTCTACGCTTTGATCGTTCACTGGAAGACCAGTAGTAGTTTCCGATGTACATCTGGAGGCATTCTGCAATCTGTGGACTATCAGTGTGTTGATGAAACACAGAAATTGCATCGGGATTGAATACAACAGTCACCATGCGCAATTTCCTCCATGGGAGTAATGTCTCAAACAATCTACGCTTTGATCGTTCCCTGGAAGACCAGTAGTAGTTTCTGATGCACATCTAGAGGCATTCTGTAAACTGTGGACCTTCAAATTGTTGATGAAACACAGAAATTGCATCGGGATTGAATACAACAGTCACCATGTGCACTTTCCTAAATGGGAGTAATGTCTCTAACAGTCTACGCTTTGATCGTTCACTGGAAGACCAGTAGTAGTTTCCGATGTACATCTGGAGGCATTCTGTAAGCTGTGGACCTTCAAAGTGTTGATAAAACACAGAAGTTGCATCGGGATTGAATACAACAGTCACCATGCGCACTTTCCTCCATGAGAGTAATGTCTCAAACAGTCTACGCTTTGATCGTTCCCTGGAAGACGACTATTAGTTTCACATGCACATCTGGAGGCATTTTCTAATCTGTGGCCTAACACAGTGCTGATGAAACACAGAAATTGCATCGGGATTGAATACAACAGTCACCATGCGCACTTTCCTCCATGGGAGTAATGTCTCAACACTCTACGCTTTGATCGTTCCCTGGAAGACCAGTAGTAGTTTCCGATGCACATTTGGAGGCATTCTGTAATCTGTGGACTATCAGAATTTTGATAAAACACAGAAATTGCATCGGGATTGAATACAACAGTCACCATGAGCACATTCCTCCATGGGAGTAATGTCTCAAACAGTCTACGCTTTGATCGTTCACTGGAAGACCAGTAGTAGTTTCTGATGCACATCTTGAGGCATTCTGTAAACTGTGGACCTTCAAAGGGGTGATGAAACACAGAAATTGCATCGGGATTGAATACAACAGTCACCATGTGCACTTTCCACCATGGGAGTAATGACTCAAACAGTCTACGCTTTAATCGTTCTCTGGAAGACAAGTAGTAGTTTGCGATGTACACCTGGAGGCATTCTGTAAGCTGTGGACCTTCAAAGTGTTGATAAAACACAGAAGTTGCATCGGGATTGAATACAACAGTCACCATGCGCACTTTCCTCCATGGGAGTAATGTCTCAAACAGTCTTTGCTTTGATCGTTACCTTGAAGACCAGTAGTAGTTTCCGAAGCACATCTGGAGGCATTCTGTAATCTGTGGACTATCAGAGTCTTGATGAAACACAGAAATTGCATCGAGATTGAATACAACAGCCACCTTGCGCACTTTCCTCAATGGTTGTAATGTCTCAAAATGTTTAGGCTTTCATCGTTCCCTGGAACCAGAAGTAGTTTCCGATGCACATCTGGAGGCATTCTGTAATCTGTGGACTATCTGAGTGTTGATGAAACACAGAAATTGCATCGGGATTGAATACAACAGTCACCATGCGCACTTTCCTCCATGGGAGTAATGTCTCAAACAGTCTACGATATGATGGCTCCCTTTAAGACCAGTAGTAGTTTCCGATTCACATCTGGATTCATTCTATAATCTGTGGACTAGCAGAGTGTTGATGAAACACAGAAATAGCATCGGGATTGAATACAACAGTCACCATGCTCACTTTCCTCCATGGGAGTAATGTCTCAAACAGTCTATTCTTTGATCGTTCCCTGGAAGTCATTGTAATAGTTTCCGATGCACATCTGGAGGCATTCTGTAATCTGTGGACTATCAGAGTGTCGATGAAACACAGAAATTGCATCAGGATTGAAAACAACAGTCACCATGCGCACATTCCTAAATAGGAGTAATGTCTCAAACAGTCTACGCTTTGATCGTTCCCTGGAAGACCAGTAGTACTTTCCAATGCACATCTGGAGGCATTCTGAAATCTGTGGACCTTCAAACTTTTGATGAAACACAGAAATTGCTTCGGTATGGAATACATCAGTCACCATGCGCACTTTCCTCCATGGGAGTAATGTGTCAAACTGTCTACGTTTTGATCGTTCCCTGGAAGACCAGTAGTAGTTTCCGATGCTCATCTGGAGGCATTCTGTAATCTGTGGAACTTCCAACTTTTGATGAAACACAGAAATTGCTTCGGTATGGAATACATCAGTCACCATGAGCACTTTCCTCCATGTGAGTAATGTCTCAATCAGTCTACGATTTGATCGTTCCCTGGAAGACCAGTAGTAGTTTCCGATGCACATCTGGAGGCATTCTGTAATCTGTGGACTATCAGAATGTTGATGAAACACAGAAATTGCATCGGGATTGAATACAATAGTCACCATGCGCACTTTCCTCCATGGGAGTAATGTCTCAATCTGTCTACGCTTGGATCTTTCCCTGGAAGACCAGTAATAGTTTCCGATGCACATCTGGAGGGATTCTGTAATCTGTGGACCTTCAAAGTGTTGATGAAACACAGAAATTGCATCGGGATTGAATACAACAGACACCATGCGCACTTTCCTCCATGGGAGTAATGTCTCAAACAGTCTACGCTTTGATCGTTCCCTGGAAGACCAGTAGTAGTTTCCGATGCAAATCTGGAGGTATTATGTAATCTGTGGACTATCTGAGTGTTGATGAAACACAGATATTGCATCGGGATTGAATACAACAGTCACCATGCGCAATTCCTCCATTGAAGTAATGTCTCAAACAGTCTACGCTTTGATGGATCCCTGGAAGACCAGTAGTAGTTTCCGATTCACATCTGGAGGCAATCTGTAATCTGAGGACTGTCAGAGTGTTGATGAAACACAGAAATTGCATCGGGATTGAATACAACAGTCACCATGCGCACTTTCCTCCATGGGAGTAATGCCTCATACGATCTACGCTTTGATCGTTCCCTGGAAGACCAGTAGTAGCTTCCGATGCACATCTGGAGGCACTTTGTAATCTGTGGACTATCAGAGTGTTGACGAAACGTAGAAATTGCATCGGGAATGAATACAACGGTCACCATGTGCACTTTCCTCCATGTGAGTAATGTCTCAAACAGTCTACGATTTGATCGTTCCCTGGAAGACCAGTAGTAGTTTCTGATGCACATCTTGAGGCATTCTGTAAACTGTGGACCTTCAAAGTGTTGATGAAACACAGAAATTGCATCCGGATTTAATACAGCAGTCACCATGTGCACTTTCCTAAATGGGAGTAATGTCTCGAACAGTCTACGCTTTGATCGTTCACTGGAAGACCAGTCGTAGTTTCCGATGTACATCTGGAGGAATTCTGTAAGCTGTGGACCTTCAAAGTGTTGATAAAACACAGAAGTTGCATCGGGATTGTATACAACAGGCACCACGCAGGCGTTTCTCCATGGGAGTAATGTCTCATACTGTCTACGCTTTTACCGTTCCCTGGAAGACCAGTAGTAGTTTCCGATGCAAATCTGGAGGTATTATGTAATCTGTGGACTATATGAGTGTTGATGAAACACAGAAATTGCATCGCGATTGAATACAACAGTCACCATGCGCAATTCCTCCATGGGAGTAATGTCTCAAACAGTCTATGCTTTGATGGATCCCTGGAAGACCAGTAGTAGTTTCCGATTCACATCTGGAGGCATGCTGTAATCTGTGGACTGTCAGAGTGTTGATGAAACACAGAAATTGCATCGGGATTGAATACAACAGTCACCATGCGCACTTTCCTCCATGGGAGTAATACCTCATACGATCTACGCTTTGATCGTTCCCTGGAAGACCAGTAGTAGCTTCCGATGCACATCTGGAGGCATTTTGTAATCTGTGCACTATCAGAGTGTTGACGAAACGTAGAAATAGAATCGGGAATGAATACAACAGTCACCATGCGCAATTTCCTCCATGGTAGTAATGTCTTAAACAGTCTACGCTTTGATCGTTCCCTGGAAGACCAGTAGTAGTTTCTGATGCACATCTTGAGGCATTCTGTAAACTGTGGACATTCAAAGTGTTGATGAAGCACAGAAATTGCATGAGGATTGAATACAACAGTCACCATGTGCACTTTCCTCCATGGGAGTAATGTATCAAACAGTCTACGATTTAATCGTTCCCTGGAAGACAAGTAGTAGTTTCCGATGTACATCTGGAGGCATTCTGTAAGCTGTGGACCTTCAAAGTGTTGATAAAACACAGAAGTTGCATCGGGATTCAATACAACAGTCACCATACGCACTTTCCTCCATGAGAGTAATGTCTCAAACAGTCTACGCTTTGATCATTCCCTGGAAAACCAGTATTAGTTTCCGATGCACATCTGGAGGCATGTTGTAATCTGTGGACTATCGGAGTGTTGATGAAACACAGAAATTGCATCGGGATTGAATACAAAAGACACCATGCGCACTTTCCTCCATGGGTGCAATGTCTCAAACAGTTTACGCTTTGATCGTTCCCTGGAAGACCAGTAGTAATTTCCGATGCATATCTGGAGGCATTCTGTAATCTGTGGACTTTCGAAGTGTTGATGAAACACAGAAAATGCATCAGGATTGTATTCAACAGGCACCATGCAGGCTTTTCTCCATGGGAGTAATGACTCAAACAGTCAACGCTTTGATCGTTCCCTGGAAGACCAGTTGTAGTTTCCGATACACATCTGGAGGCATTCTGTAATCTGTGGACAATCAGAGTGTTGATGAAACACAGAAATTGCATCGGGATTGAATACAACAGTCACCATGTGCACTTTCCTCCATGGGAGTAATGTCTCAAAAAGTCTACGCTTTAATCGTTCCCTGGAAGACAAGTAGTAGTTTCCGATGTACATCTGGAGGCATTCTGTAAGCTGTGGACCTTCAAAGTGTTGATAAAACACAGAAGTTGCATCGGGATTCAATACAACAGTCACCATACGCACTTTCCTCCATGAGAGTAATGTCTCAAACAGTCTACGCTTTGATCTTTCCCTGGAAGACTAGTATTAGTATCCGATGCACATCTTGAGGCATTTTGTAATCTGTGGACTATCGGAGTGGTGATGAAACACAGAAATTGCATCGGGATTGAATACAAAAGTCACCATGCGCACTTTCCTCCATGGGTGCAATGTCTCAAACAGTTTACGCTGTGATCGTTCCCTGGAAGACCAGTAGTAGTTTCCGATGCTCATCTGGAGGCATTCTGTAATCTGTGGACTTTCGAAGTGTTGATGAAACACAGAAAATGCATCGCGATTGTATTCAACAGGCACCATGCAGGCTTTTCTCCATGGGAGTAATGTCTCAAACAGTCTTTGCTTTGATCGTTCCCTGGAAGACCAGTAGTAGTTTCCGATGCACATCTGGAGGCATTCTGTAATCTGTGGACGTTCAAAGTTTTGATGAAACACCGAAATTGCATCGGGATTGAATACAACAGTCCCCATGTGCACTTTCCTCCATGTGAGTAATGTCTCAAACAGTCTACGATTTGATCGATCCCTGGAAGACCAGTAGTAGTTTCCGATGCACATCTGGAGGCATTCTGTAATCTGTGGACTGTCAGAGAGTTGATGAAACACAGAAATTGCATCGGGATTGAATACAATAGTCACCATGCGCACTTACCTCCATGGGAGTAATGCCTCATACGATCTACGCTTTGATCGTTCCCTGGAAGACCAGTAGTAGCTTCCGATGCACATTTGGAGGCATTTTGTAATCTGTGGACTATCAGAGTGTTGACGAAACGTAGAAATTGAATCGGGAATGAATACAACAGTCACCATGCGCAATTTCCTTCATGGGAGTAATGTCTCAATCAGTCTACGCTTTGATCGTTCCCTGGAAGACCAGTAGTTGTTTCTGATGCACATCTTGAGGCATTCTGTAAACTGTGGACCTTCAAAGTGTTGATGAAACACAGAAATAGCATCGGGATTGAATACAACAGTCACCATGTGCACTTTCCAAAATGGGAGTAATGTCTCAAACAGTCTACGCTTTGGTCGTTCACTGGAAGACCAGTAGTAGTTTCCGATGTACATCTGGAGGCATTCTGTAAGCTGTGGACTGTCAGAGTGTTGACGAAACGTAGAAATAGCATCGGGAATGAATACAAAAGTCACCATGCGCACTTTCCTCCATGCGTGCAATGTCTCAAACAGTTTACGCTTTGATCGTTCCCTGGAAGACCAGTAGTAGTTTCCGATGCATATCTGGAGGCATTCTGTAATCTGTGGACTTTCGAAGTGTTGATGAAACACAGAAAATGCATCAGGATTGTATTCAACAGGCACCATGCAGGCTTTTCTCCATGGGAGTAATGTCTCAAACAGTCAATGCTTTGATCGTTCCCTGGAAGACCTGTTGTAGTTTCCGATACACATCTGGAGGCATTCTGTAATCTTTGTACTATCAGAGTGTTGATGAAACACAGAAATTGCATCGTGATTGAATACAACAGTCACCATGCGCACTTTCCTCCATGGGAGAAATGTCTCAAACAGTCTTTGCTTTGATCGTTCCCTGGAAGACCAGTAATAGTTTCCGATGCACATCTGGAGGCATTCTGTAATCTGTGGACTATCAGTGTTTTGATGAAACACTGAAATAGCATCGGGATTGAATACAACAGTCACCATGCGCACTTTCCTCCATGGGAGTAATGTCTCAAACAGTCTACGCTTTGATCGTTCCCTGGAAGTCATTGTAATAGTTTCCGATGCACATCTGGAGGCATTCTGTAATCTGTGGACTATCAGTGTGTCGATGAAACACAGAAATTGCATCGGGATTGAAAACAACAGTCACCATGCGCACATTCCTACATAGGAGTAATGTCTCAAACAGTCTACGCTTTGATCGTTCCCTAGAAGACCAGTAGTAGTTTCCGATGCACATCTGCAGGCATTCTGTATTCTGTGGACCTTCAAACTTTTGATGAAACACAGAAATTGCTTCGGTATGGAATATATCAGTCACCATGCGCACTTTCCTCCATGGGAGTAATGTGTCAAACTGTCTACGTTTTGATCGTTCCCTGGAAGACCAGTAGTAGTTTCCGATGCTCATCTGGAGGCATTCTGTAATCTGTGGACCTTCAAACTTTTGATGAAACTCTGAAATTGCTTCGGTATGGAATACATCAGTCACCATGCGCACTTTCCTCAATGTGAGTAATGTCTCAATCAGTCTACGATTTGATCGTTCCCTGGAAGACCAGTAGTAGTTTCCGATGCACATCTGGAGGCATTCTGTAATCTGTGGACTATCAGAGTGTTGATGAAACACAGAAATTGCATCGGGATTGAATACAATAGTCACCATGCGCACTTTCCTCCATGGGAGTAATGTCTCAAACTGTCTACGCTTGGATCTTTCCCTGGAAGACCAGTAATAGTTTCCGATGCACATCTGGAGGCATTCTGTAATCTGTGGACCTTCAAAGTGTAGATGAAACACAGATATTGCATCGGGATTGAATACAACAGTCACCATGTGCACTTTCCTCCATGTGAGTAATGTCTCAAACAGTCCAGGATTTGATCGATCCCTGGAAGACCAGTAGTAGTTTCCGATGCACATCTGGAGGCATTCTGTAATCTGTGGACTATCAGAGTGTTGATGATACACAGAAATTGCATCGGGATTGAATACAACAGTCACCATACGCACTTTCCTTCATGGGAGTAATGTCTCAAACAGTCTACGCTTTGATCGTTCCCTGGAAGACCAGTAATAGTTTCCGATGAAAATCTGGAGGTATTCTGTAAACTGTGGACCTTCAAAGTGTTGATGAAACACAGAAATTGCATCGGGATTTAATACAACAGTCACCATGCGCAATTCCTCCATGGGAGTAATGTCTCAAACAGTCTAAGCTTTGATGGATCCCTGGAAGACCAGTAGTAGTTTCCGATTCACATCTGGAGGCATGCTGTAATCTGTGGACTCTCAGAGTGATGATGAAACACAGAAATTGCATCGGGATTGAATACAACAGTCACCATGCGCACTTCCCTCCATGGGAGTAATGCCTCATACGATCTACGCTTTGATCGTTCCCTGGAAGACCAGTAGTAGTTTCTGATGCACATCTTGAGGCATTCTGTAAACTGTGGACATTCAAAGTGTTGATGAAGCACAGAAGTTGCATGAGGATTGAATACAACAGTCACCATGTGCACTTTCCTCCATGGGAGTAATGTATCAAACAGTCTACGATTTAATCGTTCCCTGGAAGACAAGTAGTAGTTTCCGATGTACATCTGGAGGCATTCTGTAAACTGTGGACCTTCAAAGTGTTGATAAAACACAGTAGTTGCATCGGGATTCAATACAACAGTCACCATACGCACTTTCCTCCATGAGAGTAATGTCTCAAACACTCTACGCTTTGATCATTCACTGGAAAACCAGTATTAGTTTCCGATGCACATCTGGAGGCATGTTGTAATCTGTGGACTATCGGAGTGTTGATGAAACACAAAAATTGCATCGGGATTGAATACAAAAGGCATCATGCGCACTTCCCTCCATGGGTGCAATGTCTCAAACAGTTTACGCTTTGATCGTTCCCTGGAAGACCAGTAGTAATTTCCGATGCATATCTGGAGGCATTCTGTAATCTGTGGACTTTCGAAGTGTTGATGAAACACAGAAAATGCATTAGGATTGTATTCAACAGGCACCATGCAGGCTTTTCTCCATGGGAGTAATGTCTCAAACATTCAACGATTTGATCGTTCCCTGGAAGACCAGTTGTAGTTTCCGATACACATCTGGAGGCATTCTGTAATCTGTGGACTATCAGAGTGTTGATGAAACACAGAAATTGCATCGTGATTGAATACAACTGTCACCATGCGCACTTTCCTCCATGGGAGTAATGTCTCAAACAGTTTTTGCTTTGATCGTTCCCTGGAAGACCAGTAGTAGTTTCTGATGCACATCTTGAGGCATTCTGTAAACTGTGGTCCTTCAAAGGGGTGATGAAACACAGAAATTGCATCGGGATTGAATACAACAGTCACCATGTGCACTTTCCTCCATGGGAGTAATGTCTCAAACAGTCTACGCTTTAATCGTTCCCTGGAAGACAAGTAGTAGTTTCCGATGTACATCTGGAGGCATTCTGTATGCTGTGGACCTTCAAAGTGTTGATAAAACACAGAGGTTGCATCGGGATTCAATACAACAGTCACCATACGCACTTTCCTCCATGAGAGTAATGTCTCAAACAGTCTACGCTTTGATCTTTCCCTGGAACACTAGTATTAGTTTCCGATGCACATCTGGAAGCATTTTGTAATCTGTGGACTATCGGAGTGTTGATGAAACACAGAAATTGCATCGGGATTGAATACAAAAGTCACCATGCGCACTTTCCTCCATGGGTGCAATGTCTCAAACAGTTTACGCTTTGATCGTTCCCTGGAAGACCAGTAGTAGTTTCCGATGCTCATCTGGAGGCATTCTGTAATCTGTGGACTTTCGAAGTGTTGATGAAACACAGAAAATGCATCGCGATTGTATTCAACAGGCACCATGCAGGCTTTTCTCCATGGGAGTAATGCCTCAAACAGTCTACGCTTTGATCGTTCCCTGGAAGACCAGTTGTAGTTTCCGATACAGATCTGTTGGCATTCTGTAATCTGTGGACCATCAGAGTGTTGATGAAACACAGAAATTGCATCATGATTGAATATAACAGTCACCATGCGCACTTTCCTCCATGGGAGTAATGTCTCAAACAGTCTTTGCTTTGATCGTTCCCTGGAAGACCAGTAGTAGTTTCCGATGCACATCTGGAGGCATTCTGTAATCTGTGGACTATCAGAGTCTTGATGAAACACAGAAATTGCATCGAGATTGAATACAACATCCACCATGCGCACTTTCCTCAATGGGTGTAATGTCTCAAACAGTTTACGCTTTGATCGTTCCCTGGAAGACCAGTAGTAGTTTCCGATGCACATCTGGAGGCATTCTGTAATCAGTGGACTGTCAGAGTGTTGATGAAACACAGAAATTGCATCGGGATTGAATACAATAGTCACCATGCGCACTTTCCTCCATGGGAGTAATGCCTCATACGATCTACGCTTTGATCGTTCCCTGGAAGACCAGTAGTAGCTTCCGATGCACATTTGGAGGCATTTTGTAATCTGTGGACTATCAGAGTGTTGACGAAACGTAGAAATTGAATCGGGAATGAATACAACAGTCACCATGCGCAATTTCCTTCATGGGAGTAATGTCTCAAACAGTCTACGCTTTGATCGTTCCCTGGAAGACCAGTAGTTGTTTCTGATGCACATCTTGAGGCATTCTGTAAACTGTGGACCTTCAAAGTGTTGATGAAACACAGAAATTGCATCGGGATTGAATGCAACAGTCACCATGTGCACTTTCCAAAATGGGAGTAATGTCTCAAACAGTCTACGCTTTGGTCCTTCACTGGAAGACCAGTAGTAGTTTCCGATGTACATCTGGAGGCATTCTGTAAGCTGTGGACCTTCAAAGTGTTGATAAAACACAGAAGTTGCATCGGGATTGAATACAACAGTCACCATGCGCAATTCCTCCATGAGAGTAATGTCTCAAACAGTCTACGCTTTGATCGTTCCCTGGAAGACCAGTACTAAATTCACATGCACATCTGGAGGCATTTTCTAATCTGTGGACTAACACAGTGCTGATGAAACACAGAAATTGCATCGGGATTGAATACAACAGTCACCATGCGCACTTTCCTCCATGGGAGTAATGTCTCAAACAGTCTACGCTTTGGTAGTTCCCTGGAAGACCAGTAGCAGTTTCTGATGCACATCTGGAGGCATTCTGTAATCTGTGGACTTTCAAAGTGTTGATGAAACACAGAAATTGCATCGGGATTGTATACTACAGGCACCATGCAGGCGTTTCTCCATGGGAGTAATGTCTCATACTGTCTACGCTTTTATCGTTCCCTGGAAGACCAGTAGTAGTTTCCGATGCAAATCTGGAGGTATTGTGTAATCTGTGGACTATCTGAGTGTTGATGAAACACAGAAATTAGATCGGGATTGAATACAACAGTCACCATGCGCAATTCCTCCATGGGAGTAATGTCTCAAACAGTCTACGCTTTGATGGATCCCTGGAAGACCAGTAGTGGTTTCCGATTCACATCTAAAGACATTCTGTAATCTGTGGACTGTCAGAGTGTTGATGAAACACAGAAATTGCATCGGGATTGAATACAACAGTCACCATGCGCACTTTCCTCCATGGGAGTAATGCCTCATACGATCTACGCTTTGATCGTTCCCTGGAAGACCAGTAGTAGTTTCCGATGCACATCTGGAGGCATTCTGTATTCTGTGGACCTTCAAACTTTTGATGAAACACAGAAATTGCTCCGGTATGGAATATATCAGTCACCATGCGCACTTTCCTCCATGGGAGTAATGTGTCAAACTGTCTACGTTTTGATCGTTCCCTGGAAGACCAGTAGTAGTTTCCGATGCTCATCTGGAGGCATTCTGTAATCTGTGGACTTTCAAACTTTTGATGAAACTCTGAAATTGCTTCGGTATGGAATACATCAGTCACCATGCGCACTTTCCTCCATGTGAGTAATGTCTCAATCAGTCTACGATTTGATCGTTCCCTGGAAGACCAGTAGTAGTTTCCGATGCACGTCTGGAGGCATTCTGTAATCTGTGGACTATCAGAGTGTTGATGAAACACAGAAATTGCATCGGGATTGAATACAATAGTCACCATGCGCACTTTCCTCCATGGGAGTAATGTCACAAACTGTCTACGCTTGGATCTTTCCCTGGAAGACCAGTAATAGTTTCCGATGCACATCAGGAGGCATGCTGTAATCTGTGGACCTTCAAAGTGTTGATGAAACACAGAAATTGCATCGGGATTGAATACAACAGTCACCATGTGCACTTTCCTCCATGTGAGTAATGTCTCAAACAGTCTACGATTTGATCGATCTCTGGAAGACCAGTAGTAGTTTCCGATGCACATCAGGAGGCATTCTGTAATCTGTGGACTATCAGAGTGTTGACGAAACGTAGAAATTGCATCGGGAATGAATACAACAGTCACCATGCGCAATTTCCTCCATGGGAGTAATGTCTCAAACAGCCTCCGCTTTGATCGTTCCCTGGAAGACCAGTAGTAGTTTCGGATGCACATCTGGAGGCATTCTGTAAACTGTGGACCTTCAAAGTGTTGATGAAACACAGAAATTGCATCGTGATTGAATACAACAGTCACCATGCGCACTTTCCTCCATGGGAGTAATGTCTCAAACAGTCTTTGCTTTGTTCGTTCCCTGGAAGACCAGTAGTAGTTTCCGATCACATCTGGAGGCATTCTGTAATCTGTGGACTATCAGAGTGTCGATGAAACACAGAAATTGCATCGAGATTGAATACAACATCCACCATGTGCACTTTCCTCCATGGGAGTAATGCCTCATACGATCTACGCTTTGATCGTTCCCTGGAAGACCAGTAGTAGCTTCCGATGCACATTTGGAGGCATTTTGTAATCTGTGGACTATCAGAGTGTTGACGAAACGTAGAAATTGAATCGGGAATGAATACAACAGTCACCATGCGCAATTTCCTTCATGGGAGTAATGTCTCAAACAGTCTACGCTTTGATCGTTCCCTGGAAGACCAGTAGTTGTTTCTGATGCACATCTTGAGGCATTCTGTAAACTGTGGACCTTCAAAGTGTTGATGAAACACAGAAATTGCATCGGGATTGAATGCAACAGTCACCATGTGCACTTTCCAAAATGGGAGTAATGTCTCAAACAGTCTACGCTTTGGTCCTTCACTGGAAGACCAGTAGTAGTTTCCGATGTACATCTGGAGGCATTCTGTAAGCTGTGGACCTTCAAAGTGTTGATAAAACACAGAAGTTGCATCGTGATTGAATACAACAGTCACCATGCGCAATTCCTCCATGAGAGTAATGTCTCAAACAGTCTACGCTTTGATCGTTCCCTGGAAGACCAGTATTAAATTCACATGCACATCTGGAGGCATTCTGTAATCTGTTGACTAACACAGTGCTGATGAAACACAGAAATTGCATCGGGATTGAATACAACAGTCACCATGCGCACTTTCCTCCATGGGAGTAATGTCTCAAACAGTCTACGCTTTGGTAGTTCCCTGGAAGACCAGTAGCAGTTTCTGATGCACATCTGGAGGCATTCTGTAATCTGTGGACTTTCAAAGTGTTGATGAAACACAGAAATTGCATCGGGATTGAATACAATAGTCACCATGCAGGCGTTTCTCCATGGGAGTAATGTCACAAACTGTCTACGCTTGGATCTTTCCCTGGAAGACCAGTAATAGTTTCCGATGCACATCAGGAGGCATGCTGTAATCTGTGGACCTTCAAAGTGTTGATGAAACACAGAAATTGCATCGGGATTGAATACAACAGTCACCATGTGCACTTTCCTCCATGTGAGTAATGTCTCAAACAGTCTACGATTTGATCGATCTCTGGAAGACCAGTAGTAGTTTCCGATGCACATCAGGAGGCATTCTGTAATCTGTGGACTATCAGAGTGTTGACGAAACGTAGAAATTGCATCGGGAATGAATACAACAGTCACCATGCGCAATTTCCTCCATGGGAGTAATGTCTCAAACAGCCTCCGCTTTGATCGTTCCCTGGAAGACCAGTAGTAGTTTCGGATGCACATCTGGAGGCATTCTGTAAACTGTGGACCTTCAAAGTGTTGATGAAACACAGAAATTGCATCGTGATTGAATACAACAGTCACCATGCGCACTTTCCTCCATGGGAGTAATGTCTCAAACAGTCTTTGCTTTGTTCGTTCCCTGGAAGACCAGTAGTAGTTTCCGATCACATCTGGAGGCATTCTGTAATCTGTGGACTATCAGAGTGTCGATGAAACACAGAAATTGCATCGAGATTGAATACAACATCCACCATGTGCACTTTCCTCCATGGGAGTAATGCCTCATACGATCTACGCTTTGATCGTTCCCTGGAAGACCAGTAGTAGCTTCCGATGCACATTTGGAGGCATTTTGTAATCTGTGGACTATCAGAGTGTTGACGAAACGTAGAAATTGAATCGGGAATGAATACAACAGTCACCATGCGCAATTTCCTTCATGGGAGTAATGTCTCAAACAGTCTACGCTTTGATCGTTCCCTGGAAGACCAGTAGTTGTTTCTGATGCACATCTTGAGGCATTCTGTAAACTGTGGACCTTCAAAGTGTTGATGAAACACAGAAATTGCATCGGGATTGAATGCAACAGTCACCATGTGCACTTTCCAAAATGGGAGTAATGTCTCAAACAGTCTACGCTTTGGTCCTTCACTGGAAGACCAGTAGTAGTTTCCGATGTACATCTGGAGGCATTCTGTAAGCTGTGGACCTTCAAAGTGTTGATAAAACACAGAAGTTGCATCGGGATTGAATACAACAGTCACCATGCGCAATTCCTCCATGAGAGTAATGTCTCAAACAGTCTACGCTTTGATCGTTCCCTGGAAGACCAGTACTAAATTCACATGCACATCTGGAGGCATTTTCTAATCTGTGGACTAACACAGTGCTGATGAAACACAGAAATTGCATCGGGATTGAATACAACAGTCACCATGCGCACTTTCCTCCATGGGAGTAATGTCTCAAACAGTCTACGCTTTGGTAGTTCCCTGGAAGACCAGTAGCAGTTTCTGATGCACATCTGGAGGCATTCTGTAATCTGTGGACTTTCAAAGTGTTGATGAAACACAGAAATTGCATCGGGATTGTATACTACAGGCACCATGCATGCGTTTCTCCATGGGAGTAATGTCTCATACTGTCTACGCTTTTATCGTTCCCTGGAAGACCAGTAGTAGTTTCCGATGCAAATCTGGAGGTATTGTGTAATCTGTGGACTATCTGAGTGTTGATGAAACACAGAAATTAGATCGGGATTGAATACAACAGTCACCATGCGCAATTCCTCCATGGGAGTAATGTCTCAAACAGTCTACGCTTTGATGGATCCCTGGAAGACCAGTAGTGGTTTCCGATTCACATCTAAAGACATTCTGTAATCTGTGGACTGTCAGAGTGTTGATGAAACACAGAAATTGCATCGGGATTGAATACAACAGTCACCATGCGCACTTTCCTCCATGGGAGTAATGCCTCATACGATCTACGCTTTGATCGTTCCCTGGAAGACCAGTAGTAGTTTCCGATGCACATCTGGAGGCATTCTGTATTCTGTGGACCTTCAAACTTTTGATGAAACACAGAAATTGCTCCGGTATGGAATATATCAGTCACCATGCGCACTTTCCTCCATGGGAGTAATGTGTCAAACTGTCTACGTTTTGATCGTTCCCTGGAAGACCAGTAGTAGTTTCCGATGCTCATCTAGAGGCATTCTGTAATCTGTGGACCTTCAAACTTTTGATGAAACTCTGAAATTGCTTCGGTATGGAATATATCAGTCACCATGCGCACTTTCCTCCATGTGAGTAATGTCTCAATCAGTCTACGATTTGATCGTTCCCTGGAAGACCAGTAGTAGTTTCCGATGCACGTCTGGAGGCATTCTGTAATCTGTGGACTATCAGAGTGTTGATGAAACACAGAAATTGCATCGGGATTGAATACAATAGTCACCATGCGCACTTTCCTCCATGGGAGTAATGTCACAAACTGTCTACGCTTGGATCTTTCCCTGGAAGACCAGTAATAGTTTCCGATGCACATCAGGAGGCATGCTGTAATCTGTGGACCTTCAAAGTGTTGATGAAACACAGAAATTGCATCGGGATTGAATACAACAGTCACCATGTGCACTTTCCTCCATGTGAGTAATGTCTCAAACAGTCTACGATTTGATCGATCTCTGGAAGACCAGTAGTAGTTTCCGATGCACATCAGGAGGCATTCTGTAATCTGTGGACTATCAGAGTGTTGACGAAACGTAGAAATTGCATCGGGAATGAATACAACAGTCACCATGCGCAATTTCCTCCATGGGAGTAATGTCTCAAACAGCCTCCGCTTTGATCGTTCCCTGGAAGACCAGTAGTAGTTTCGGATGCACATCTGGAGGCATTCTGTAAACTGTGGACCTTCAAAGTGTTGATGAAACACAGAAATTGCATCGTGATTGAATACAACAGTCACCATGCGCACTTTCCTCCATGGGAGTAATGTCTCAAACAGTCTTTGCTTTGTTCGTTCCCTGGAAGACCAGTAGTAGTTTCCGATCACATCTGGAGGCATTCTGTAATCTGTGGACTATCAGAGTGTCGATGAAACACAGAAATTGCATCGAGATTGAATACAACATCCACCATGTGCACTTTCCTCCATGGGAGTAATGCCTCATACGATCTACGCTTTGATCGTTCCCTGGAAGACCAGTAGTAGCTTCCGATGCACATTTGGAGGCATTTTGTAATCTGTGGACTATCAGAGTGTTGACGAAACGTAGAAATTGAATCGGGAATGAATACAACAGTCACCATGCGCAATTTCCTTCATGGGAGTAATGTCTCAAACAGTCTACGCTTTGATCGTTCCCTGGAAGACCAGTAGTTGTTTCTGATGCACATCTTGAGGCATTCTGTAAACTGTGGACCTTCAAAGTGTTGATGAAACACAGAAATTGCATCGGGATTGAATGCAACAGTCACCATGTGCACTTTCCAAAATGGGAGTAATGTCTCAAACAGTCTACGCTTTGGTCCTTCACTGGAAGACCAGTAGTAGTTTCCGATGTACATCTGGAGGCATTCTGTAAGCTGTGGACCTTCAAAGTGTTGATAAAACACAGAAGTTGCATCGTGATTGAATACAACAGTCACCATGCGCAATTCCTCCATGAGAGTAATGTCTCAAACAGTCTACGCTTTGATCGTTCCCTGGAAGACCAGTATTAAATTCACATGCACATCTGGAGGCATTCTGTAATCTGTTGACTAACACAGTGCTGATGAAACACAGAAATTGCATCGGGATTGAATACAACAGTCACCATGCGCACTTTCCTCCATGGGAGTAATGTCTCAAACAGTCTACGCTTTGGTAGTTCCCTGGAAGACCAGTAGCAGTTTCTGATGCACATCTGGAGGCATTCTGTAATCTGTGGACTTTCAAAGTGTTGATGAAACACAGAAATTGCATCGGGATTGAATACAATAGTCACCATGCGCACTTTCCTCCATGGGAGTAATGTCACAAACTGTCTACGCTTGGATCTTTCCCTGGAAGACCAGTAATAGTTTCCGATGCACATCAGGAGGCATGCTGTAATCTGTGGACCTTCAAAGTGTTGATGAAACACAGAAATTGCATCGGGATTGAATACAACAGTCACCATGTGCACTTTCCTCCATGTGAGTAATGTCTCAAACAGTCTACGATTTGATCGATCTCTGGAAGACCAGTAGTAGTTTCCGATGCACATCAGGAGGCATTCTGTAATCTGTGGACTATCAGAGTGTTGACGAAACGTAGAAATTGCATCGGGAATGAATACAACAGTCACCATGCGCAATTTCCTCCATGGGAGTAATGTCTCAAACAGCCTCCGCTTTGATCGTTCCCTGGAAGACCAGTAGTAGTTTCGGATGCACATCTGGAGGCATTCTGTAAACTGTGGACCTTCAAAGTGTTGATGAAACACAGAAATTGCATCGTGATTGAATACAACAGTCACCATGCGCACTTTCCTCCATGGGAGTAATGTCTCAAACAGTCTTTGCTTTGTTCGTTCCCTGGAAGACCAGTAGTAGTTTCCGATCACATCTGGAGGCATTCTGTAATCTGTGGACTATCAGAGTGTCGATGAAACACAGAAATTGCATCGAGATTGAATACAACATCCACCATGTGCACTTTCCTCCATGGGAGTAATGCCTCATACGATCTACGCTTTGATCGTTCCCTGGAAGACCAGTAGTAGCTTCCGATGCACATTTGGAGGCATTTTGTAATCTGTGGACTATCAGAGTGTTGACGAAACGTAGAAATTGAATCGGGAATGAATACAACAGTCACCATGCGCAATTTCCTTCATGGGAGTAATGTCTCAAACAGTCTACGCTTTGATCGTTCCCTGGAAGACCAGTAGTTGTTTCTGATGCACATCTTGAGGCATTCTGTAAACTGTGGACCTTCAAAGTGTTGATGAAACACAGAAATTGCATCGGGATTGAATGCAACAGTCACCATGTGCACTTTCCAAAATGGGAGTAATGTCTCAAACAGTCTACGCTTTGGTCCTTCACTGGAAGACCAGTAGTAGTTTCCGATGTACATCTGGAGGCATTCTGTAAGCTGTGGACCTTCAAAGTGTTGATAAAACACAGAAGTTGCATCGTGATTGAATACAACAGTCACCATGCGCAATTCCTCCATGAGAGTAATGTCTCAAACAGTCTACGCTTTGATCGTTCCCTGGAAGACCAGTATTAAATTCACATGCACATCTGGAGGCATTCTGTAATCTGTTGACTAACACAGTGCTGATGAAACACAGAAATTGCATCGGGATTGAATACAACAGTCACCATGCGCACTTTCCTCCATGGGAGTAATGTCTCAAACAGTCTACGCTTTGGTAGTTCCCTGGAAGACCAGTAGCAGTTTCTGATGCACATCTGGAGGCATTCTGTAATCTGTGGACTTTCAAAGTGTTGATGAAACACAGAAATTGCATCGGGATTGTATACTACAGGCACCATGCAGGCGTTTCTCCATGGGAGTAATGTCTCATACTGTCTACGCTTTTATCGTTCCCTGGAAGACCAGTAGTAGTTTCCGATGCAAATCTGGAGGTATTGTGTAATCTGTGGACTATCTGAGTGTTGATGAAACACAGAAATTAGATCGGGATTGAATACAACAGTCACCATGCGCAATTCCTCCATGGGAGTAATGTCTCAAACAGTCTACGCTTTGATGGATCCCTGGAAGACCAGTAGTGGTTTCCGATTCACATCTGGAGACATTCTGTAATCTGTGGACTGTCAGAGTGTTGATGAAACACAGAAATTGCATCGGGATTGAATACAACAGTCACCATGCGCACTTTCCTCCATGGGAGTAATGCCTCATACGATCTACGCTTTGATCGTTCCCTGGAAGACCAGTAGTAGTTTCCGATGCACATCTGGAGGCATTCTGTATTCTGTGGACCTTCAAACTTTTGATGAAACACAGAAATTGCTTCGGTATGGAATATATCAGTCACCATGCGCACTTTCCTCCATGGGAGTAATGTGTCAAACTGTCTACGTTTTGATCGTTCCCTGGAAGACCAGTAGTAGTTTCCGATGCTCATCTGGAGGCATTCTGTAATCTGTGGACCTTCAAACTTTTGATGAAACTCTGAAATTGCTTCGGTATGGAATACATCAGTCACCATGCGCACTTTCCTCCATGTGAGTAATGTCTCAATCAGTCTACGATTTGATCGTTCACAGGAAGACCAGTAGTAGTTTCCGATGCACGTCTGGAGGCATTCTGTAATCTGTGGACTATCAGAGTGTTGATGAAACACAGAAATTGCATCGGGATTGAATACAATAGTCACCATGCGCACTTTCCTCCATGGGAGTAATGTCACAAAGTGTCTACGCTTGGATCTTTCCCTGGAAGACCAGTAATAGTTTCCGATGCACATCAGGAGGCATGCTGTAATCTGTGGACCTTCAAAGTGTTGATGAAACACAGAAATTGCATCGGGATTGAATACAACAGTCACCATGTGCACTTTCCTCCATGTGAGTAATGTCTCAAACAGTCTACGATTTGATCGATCCCTGGATGACCAGTAGTAGTTTCCGATGCACATCAGGAGGCATTCTGTAATCTGTGGACTATCAGAGTGTTGATGAAACGTACAAATTGCATCGGGAATAAATACAACAGTCACCATGCGCAATTTCCTCCATGGGAGTAATGTCTCAAACAGTCTACGCTTTGATCGTTCCCTGGAAGACCAGTAGTAGTTTCTGATGCACATCTGGAGGCATTCTGTAAACTGTTTACCTTCAAAGTGTTGATGAAACACAGAAATTGCATCGGGATTGAATACAACAGTCACCATGTGCACTTTCCTAAATGGGAGTAATGTCTCAAACAGTCTACGCTTTGATCGTTCACTGGAAGACCAGTAGTAGTTTCCGATGTACATCTGGAGGCATTCTGTAAGCTGCGGACCTTCAAAGTGTTGATAAAACACAGAAGTTGCATCGGGATTGAATACAACAGTCACCATGCGCACTTTCTTCCATGGGTGCAATGTCTCAAACAGTTTACGCTTTGATCGTTCCCTGGAAGACCAGTAGTAGTTTCCGATGCTCATCTGGAGGCATTCTGTAATCTGTGGACTATCAGAGTGTTGACGAAACGTAGAAATTGCATCGGGAATGAATACAACAGTCACCATGCGCAATTTCCTCCATGGGAGTAATGTCTCAAACAGCCTCCGCTTTGATCGTTCCCTGGAAGACCAGTAGTAGTTTCGGATGCACATCTGGAGGCATTCTGTAAACTGTGGACCTTCAAAGTGTTGATGAAACACAGAAATTGCATCGTGATTGAATACAACAGTCACCATGCGCACTTTCCTCCATGGGAGTAATGTCTCAAACAGTCTTTGCTTTGTTCGTTCCCTGGAAGACCAGTAGTAGTTTCCGATCACATCTGGAGGCATTCTGTAATCTGTGGACTATCAGAGTCTTGATGAAACACAGAAATTGCATCGAGATTGAATACAACATCCACCATGCGCACTTTCCTCCATGGGTGCAATGTCTCAAACAGTTTACGCTTTGATCGTTCCCTGGAAGACCAGTAGTAGTTTCCGATGCTCATCTGGAGGCATTCTGTAATCTGTGGACTTTCGAAGTGTTGATGAAACACAGAAAATGCATCGCGATTGTATTCAACAGGCACCATGCAGGCTTTTCTCCATGGGAGTAATGCCTCAAACAGTCTACGCTTTGATCGTTCCCTGGAAGACCAGTTGTAGTTTCCGATACAGATCTGTTGGCATTCTGTAATCTGTGGACTATCAGAGTGTTGATGAAAAACAGAAATTGCATCATGATTGAATATAACAGTCACCATGCGCACTTTCCTCCATGGGAGTAATGTCTCAAACAGTCTTTGCTTTGATCGTTCCCTGGAAGACCAGTAGTAGTTTCCGATGCACATCTGGAGGCATTCTGTAATCTGTGGACTATCAGAGTCTTGATGAAACACAGAAATTGCATCGAGATTGAATACAACATCCACCATGCGCACTTTCCTCAATGGGTGTAATGTCTCAAACAGTTTACGCTTTGATCGTTCCCTGGAAGACCAGTAGTAGTTTCCGATGCACATCTGGAGGCATTCTGTAATCAGTGGACTGTCAGAGTGTTGATGAAACACAGAAATTGCATCGGGATTGAATACAATAGTCACCATGCGCACTTTCCTCCATGGGAGTAATGCCTCATACGATCTACGCTTTGATCGTTCCCTGGAAGACCAGTAGTAGCTTCCGATGCACATTTGGAGGCATTTTGTAATCTGTGGACTATCAGAGTGTTGACGAAACGTAGAAATTGAATCGGGAATGAATACAACAGTCACCATGCGCAATTTCCTTCATGGGAGTAATGTCTCAAACAGTCTACGCTTTGATCGTTCCCTGGAAGACCAGTAGTTGTTTCTGATGCACATCTTGAGGCATTCTGTAAACTGTGGACCTTCAAAGTGTTGATGAAACACAGAAATTGCATCGGGATTGAATGCAACAGTCACCATGTGCACTTTCCAAAATGGGAGTAATGTCTCAAACAGTCTACGCTTTGGTCCTTCACTGGAAGACCAGTAGTAGTTTCCGATGTACATCTGGAGGCATTCTGTAAGCTGTGGACCTTCAAAGTGTTGATAAAACACAGAAGTTGCATCGGGATTGAATACAACAGTCACCATGCGCAATTCCTCCATGAGAGTAATGTCTCAAACAGTCTACGCTTTGATCGTTCCCTGGAAGACCAGTACTAAATTCACATGCACATCTGGAGGCATTTTCTAATCTGTGGACTAACACAGTGCTGATGAAACACAGAAATTGCATCGGGATTGAATACAACAGTCACCATGCGCACTTTCCTCCATGGGAGTAATGTCTCAAACAGTCTACGCTTTGGTAGTTCCCTGGAAGACCAGTAGCAGTTTCTGATGCACATCTGGAGGCATTCTGTAATCTGTGGACTTTCAAAGTGTTGATGAAACACAGAAATTGCATCGGGATTGTATACTACAGGCACCATGCAGGCGTTTCTCCATGGGAGTAATGTCTCATACTGTCTACGCTTTTATCGTTCCCTGGAAGACCAGTAGTAGTTTCCGATGCAAATCTGGAGGTATTGTGTAATCTGTGGACTATCTGAGTGTTGATGAAACACAGAAATTAGATCGGGATTGAATACAACAGTCACCATGCGCAATTCCTCCATGGGAGTAATGTCTCAAACAGTCTACGCTTTGATGGATCCCTGGAAGACCAGTAGTGGTTTCCGATTCACATCTGGAGACATTCTGTAATCTGTGGACTGTCAGAGTGTTGATGAAACACAGAAATTGCATCGGGATTGAATACAACAGTCACCATGCGCACTTTCCTCCATGGGAGTAATGCCTCATACGATCTACGCTTTGATCGTTCCCTGGAAGACCAGTAGTAGTTTCCGATGCACATCTGGAGGCATTCTGTATTCTGTGGACCTTCAAACTTTTGATGAAACACAGAAATTGCTCCGGTATGGAATATATCAGTCACCATGCGCACTTTCCTCCATGGGAGTAATGTGTCAAACTGTCTACGTTTTGATCGTTCCCTGGAAGACCAGTAGTAGTTTCCGATGCTCATCTGGAGGCATTCTGTAATCTGTGGACCTTCAAACTTTTGATGAAACTCTGAAATTGCTTCGGTATGGAATACATCAGTCACCATGCGCACTTTCCTCCATGTGAGTAATGTCTCAATCAGTCTACGATTTGATCGTTCCCTGGAAGACCAGTAGTAGTTTCCGATGCACGTCTGGAGGCATTCTGTAATCTGTGGACTATCAGAGTGTTGATGAAACACAGAAATTGCATCGGGATTGAATACAATAGTCACCATGCGCACTTTCCTCCATGGGAGTAATGTCACAAACTGTCTACCCTTGGATCTTTCCCTGGAAGACCAGTAATAGTTTCCGATGCACATCAGGAGGCATGCTGTAATCTGTGGACCTTCAAAGTGTTGATGAAACACAGAAATTGCATCGGGATTGAATACAACAGTCACCATGTGCACTTTCCTCCATGTGAGTAATGTCTCAAACAGTCTACGATTTGATCGATCCCTGGAAGACCAGTAGTAGTTTCCGATGCACATCAGGAGGCATTCTGTAATCTGTGGACTATCAGAGTGTTGACGAAACGTAGAAATTGCATCGGGAATGAATACAACAGTCACCATGCGCAATTTCCTCCATGGGAGTAATGTCTCAAACAGCCTCCGCTTTGATCGTTCCCTGGAAGACCAGTAGTAGTTTCGGATGCACATCTGGAGGCATTCTGTAAACTGTGGACCTTCAAAGTGTTGATGAAACACAGAAATTGCATCGTGATTGAATACAACAGTCACCATGCGCACTTTCCTCCATGGGAGTAATGTCTCAAACAGTCTTTGCTTTGTTCGTTCCCTGGAAGACCAGTAGTAGTTTCCGATCACATCTGGAGGCATTCTGTAATCTGTGGATTATCAGAGTGTCGATGAAACACAGAAATTGCATCGAGATTGAATACAACATCCACCATGTGCACTTTCCTCCATGGGAGTAATGCCTCATACGATCTACGCTTTGATCGTTCCCTGGAAGACCAGTAGTAGCTTCCGATGCACATTTGGAGGCATTTTGTAATCTGTGGACTATCAGAGTGTTGACGAAACGTAGAAATTGAATCGGGAATGAATACAACAGTCACCATGCGCAATTTCCTTCATGGGAGTAATGTCTCAAACAGTCTACGCTTTGATCGTTCCCTGGAAGACCAGTAGTTGTTTCTGATGCACATCTTGAGGCATTCTGTAAACTGTGGACCTTCAAAGTGTTGATGAAACACAGAAATTGCATCGGGATTGAATGCAACAGTCACCATGTGCACTTTCCAAAATGGGAGTAATGTCTCAAACAGTCTACGCTTTGGTCCTTCACTGGAAGACCAGTAGTAGTTTCCGATGTACATCTGGAGGCATTCTGTAAGCTGTGGACCTTCAAAGTGTTGATAAAACACAGAAGTTGCATCGTGATTGAATACAACAGTCACCATGCGCAATTCCTCCATGAGAGTAATGTCTCAAACAGTCTACGCTTTGATCGTTCCCTGGAAGACCAGTATTAAATTCACATGCACATCTGGAGGCATTCTGTAATCTGTTGACTAACACAGTGCTGATGAAACACAGAAATTGCATCGGGATTGAATACAACAGTCACCATGCGCACTTTCCTCCATGGGAGTAATGTCTCAAACAGTCTACGCTTTGGTAGTTCCCTGGAAGACCAGTAGCAGTTTCTGATGCACATCTGGAGGCATTCTGTAATCTGTGGACTTTCAAAGTGTTGATGAAACACAGAAATTGCATCGGGATTGTATACTACAGGCACCATGCAGGCGTTTCTCCATGGGAGTAATGTCTCATACTGTCTACGCTTTTATCGTTCCCTGGAAGACCAGTAGTAGTTTCCGATGCAAATCTGGAGGTATTGTGTAATCTGTGGACTATCTGAGTGTTGATGAAACACAGAAATTAGATCGGGATTGAATACAACAGTCACCATGCGCAATTCCTCCATGGGAGTAATGTCTCAAACAGTCTACGCTTTGATGGATCCCTGGAAGACCAGTAGTGGTTTCCGATTCACATCTGGAGACATTCTGTAATCTGTGGACTGTCAGAGTGTTGATGAAACACAGAAATTGCATCGGGATTGAATACAACAGTCACCATGCGCACTTTCCTCCATGGGAGTAATGCCTCATACGATCTACGCTTTGATCGTTCCCTGGAAGACCAGTAGTAGTTTCCGATGCACATCTGGAGGCATTCTGTATTCTGTGGACCTTCAAACTTTTGATGAAACACAGAAATTGCTTCGGTATGGAATATATCAGTCACCATGCGCACTTTCCTCCATGGGAGTAATGTGTCAAACTGTCTACGTTTTGATCGTTCCCTGGAAGACCAGTAGTAGTTTCCGATGCTCATCTGGAGGCATTCTGTAATCTGTGGACCTTCAAACTTTTGATGAAACTCTGAAATTGCTTCGGTATGGAATACATCAGTCACCATGCGCACTTTCCTCCATGTGAGTAATGTCTCAATCAGTCTACGATTTGATCGTTCACAGGAAGACCAGTAGTAGATTCCGATGCACGTCTGGAGGCATTCTGTAATCTGTGGACTATCAGAGTGTTGATGAAACACAGAAATTGCATCGGGATTGAATACAATAGTCACCATGCGCACTTTCCTCCATGGGAGTAATGTCACAAAGTGTCTACGCTTGGATCTTTCCCTGGAAGACCAGTAATAGTTTCCGATGCACATCAGGAGGCATGCTGTAATCTGTGGACCTTCAAAGTGTTGATGAAACACAGAAATTGCATCGGGATTGAATACAACAGTCACCATGTGCACTTTCCTCCATGTGAGTAATGTCTCAAACAGTCTACGATTTGATCGATCCCTGGAAGACCAGTAGTAGTTTCCGATGCACATCAGGAGGCATTCTGTAATCTGTGGACTATCAGAGTGTTGATGAAACGTACAAATTGCATCGGGAATAAATACAACAGTCACCATGCGCAATTTCCTCCATGGGAGTAATGTCTCAAACAGTCTACGCTTTGATCGTTCCCTGGAAGACCAGTAGTAGTTTCTGATGCACATCTGGAGGCATTCTGTAAACTGTTTACCTTCAAAGTGTTGATGAAACACAGAAATTGCATCGGGATTGAATACAACAGTCACCATGTGCACTTTCCTAAATGGGAGTAATGTCTCAAACAGTCTACGCTTTGATCGTTCACTGGAAGACCAGTAGTAGTTTCCGATGTACATCTGGAGGCATTCTGTAAGCTGCGGACCTTCAAAGTGTTGATAAAACACAGAAGTTGCATCGGGATTGAATACAACAGTCACCATGCGCACTTTCTTCCATGGGTGCAATGTCTCAAACAGTTTACGCTTTGATCGTTCCCTGGAAGACCAGTAGTAGTTTCCGATGCTCATCTGGAGGCATTCTGTAATCTGTGGACTATCAGAGTGTTGACGAAACGTAGAAATTGCATCGGGAATGAATACAACAGTCACCATGCGCAATTTCCTCCATGGGAGTAATGTCTCAAACAGCCTCCGCTTTGATCGTTCCCTGGAAGACCAGTAGTAGTTTCGGATGCACATCTGGAGGCATTCTGTAAACTGTGGACCTTCAAAGTGTTGATGAAACACAGAAATTGCATCGTGATTGAATACAACAGTCACCATGCGCACTTTCCTCCATGGGAGTAATGTCTCAAACAGTCTTTGCTTTGTTCGTTCCCTGGAAGACCAGTAGTAGTTTCCGATCACATCTGGAGGCATTCTGTAATCTGTGGACTATCAGAGTGTCGATGAAACACAGAAATTGCATCGAGATTGAATACAACATCCACCATGTGCACTTTCCTCCATGGGAGTAATGCCTCATACGATCTACGCTTTGATCGTTCCCTGGAAGACCAGTAGTAGCTTCCGATGCACATTTGGAGGCATTTTGTAATCTGTGGACTATCAGAGTGTTGACGAAACGTAGAAATTGAATCGGGAATGAATACAACAGTCACCATGCGCAATTTCCTTCATGGGAGTAATGTCTCAAACAGTCTACGCTTTGATCGTTCCCTGGAAGACCAGTAGTTGTTTCTGATGCACATCTTGAGGCATTCTGTAAACTGTGGACCTTCAAAGTGTTGATGAAACACAGAAATTGCATCGGGATTGAATGCAACAGTCACCATGTGCACTTTCCAAAATGGGAGTAATGTCTCAAACAGTCTACGCTTTGGTCCTTCACTGGAAGACCAGTAGTAGTTTCCGATGTACATCTGGAGGCATTCTGTAAGCTGTGGACCTTCAAAGTGTTGATAAAACACAGAAGTTGCATCGTGATTGAATACAACAGTCACCATGCGCAATTCCTCCATGAGAGTAATGTCTCAAACAGTCTACGCTTTGATCGTTCCCTGGAAGACCAGTATTAAATTCACATGCACATCTGGAGGCATTCTGTAATCTGTGGACTAACACAGTGCTGATGAAACACAGAAATTGCATCGGGATTGAATACAACAGTCACCATGCGCACTTTCCTCCATGGGAGTAATGTCTCAAACAGTCTACGCTTTGGTAGTTCCCTGGAAGACCAGTAGCAGTTTCTGATGCACATCTGGAGGCATTCTGTAATCTGTGGACATTCAAAGTGTTGATGAAACACAGAAATTGCATCGGGATTGTATACTACAGGCACCATGCAGGCGTTTCTCCATGGGAGTAATGTCTCATACTGTCTACGCTTTTATCGTTCCCTGGAAGACCAGTAGTAGTTTCCGATGCAAATCTGGAGGTATTGTGTAATCTGTGGACTATCTGAGTGTTGATGAAACACAGAAATTAGATCGGGATTGAATACAACAGTCACCATGCGCAATTCCTCCATGGGAGTAATGTCTCAAACAGTCTACGCTTTGATGGATCCCTGGAAGACCAGTAGTGGTTTCCGATTCACATCTGGAGACATTCTGTAATCTGTGGACTGTCAGAGTGTTGATGAAACACAGAAATTGCATCGGGATTGAATACAACAGTCACCATGCGCACTTTCCTCCATGGGAGTAATGCCTCATACGATCTACGCTTTGATCGTTCCCTGGAAGACCAGTAGTAGTTTCCGATGCACATCTGGAGGCATTCTGTATTCTGTGGACCTTCAAACTTTTGATGAAACACAGAAATTGCTTCGGTATGGAATATATCAGTCACCATGCGCACTTTCCTCCATGGGAGTAATGTGTCAAACTGTCTACGTTTTGATCGTTCCCTGGAAGACCAGTAGTAGTTTCCGATGCTCATCTGGAGGCATTCTGTAATCTGTGGACCTTCAAACTTTTGATGAAACTCTGAAATTGCTTCGGTATGGAATACATCAGTCACCATGCGCACTTTCCTCCATGTGAGTAATGTCTCAATCAGTCTACGATTTGATCGTTCACAGGAAGACCAGTAGTAGTTTCCGATGCACGTCTGGAGGCATTCTGTAATCTGTGGACTATCAGAGTGTTGATGAAACACAGAAATTGCATCGTAATTGAATACAATAGTCACCATGCGCACTTTCCTCCATGGGAGTAATGTCACAAAGTGTCTACGCTTGGATCTTTCCCTGGAAGACCAGTAATAGTTTCCGATGCACATCAGGAGGCATGCTGTAATCTGTGGACCTTCAAAGTGTTGATGAAACACAGAAATTGCATCGGGATTGAATACAACAGTCACCATGTGCACTTTCCTCCATGTGAGTAATGTCTCAAACAGTCTACGATTTGATCGATCCCTGGAAGACCAGTAGTAGTTTCCGATGCACATCAGGAGGCATTCTGTAATCTGTGGACTATCAGAGTGTTGATGAAACGTACAAATTGCATCGGGAATAAATACAACAGTCACCATGCGCAATTTCCTCCATGGGAGTAATGTCTCAAACAGTCTACGCTTTGATCGTTCCCTGGAAGACCAGTAGTAGTTTCTGATGCACATCTGGAGGCATTCTGTAAACTGTGGACCTTCAAAGTGTTGATGAAACATAGAAATTGCATCGGGATTGAATACAACAGTCACCATGTGCACTTTCCTAAATGGGAGTAATGTCTCAAACAGTCTACGCTTTGATCGTTCACTGGAAGACCAGTAGTAGTTTCCGATGTACATCTGGAGGCATTCTGTAAGCTGCGGACCTTCAAAGTGTTGATAAAACACAGAAGTTGCATCGGGATTGAATACAACAGTCACCATGCGCACTTTCTTCCATGGGTGCAATGTCTCAAACAGTTTACGCTTTGATCGTTCCCTGGAAGACCAGTAGCAGTTTCCGATGCTCATCTGGAGGCATTCTGTAATCTGTGGACTTTCGAAGTGTTGATGAAACACAGAAAATGCATCGGGATTGTATTCAACAGGCACCATGCAGGCTTTTCTCCATGGGAGTAATGTCTCAAACAGTCTACGCTTTGATGGATCTCTGGAAGACCAGTAGTAGTTTCCGATTCACATCTGGAGGCATTCTGTAATCTGTGGACTGTCAGAGTGTTGATGAAACACAGAAATTTCATCGGGATTGAATACAACAGTCACCATGCGCACTTTCCTCCATGGGAGTAAAGCCTCATACGATCTACGCTTTGATCATTCCCTGGAAGACCAGTAGTAGCTTCCGATGCAGATCTGGAGGCATTTTGTAATCTGTGGACTATCAGAGTGTTGACGAAACGTAGAAATTGCATCGGGAATGAATACAACAGTCACCATGCGCAATTTCCTCCATGGGAGAAATGTCTCAAACAGCCTCCGCTTTGATCGTTCCCTGGAAGACCAGTAGTAGTTTCGGATGCACATCTGGAGGAATTCTGTAAACTGTGGACCTTCAAAGTGTTGATGAAACACAGAAATTGCATCGTGATTGAATACAACAGTCACCATGCGCACTTTCCTCCATGGGAGTAATGTCTCAAACAGTCTTTGCTTTGTTCGTTCCCTGGAAGACCAGTAGTAGTTTCCGATCACATCTGGAGGCATTCTGTAATCTGTGGACTATCAGAGTGTCGATGAAACACAGAAATTGCATCGAGATTGAATACAACATCCACCATGCGCACTTTCCTCCATGGGAGTAATGCCTCATACGATCTACGCTTTGATCGTTCCCTGGAAGACCAGTAGTAGCTTCCGATGCACATTTGAAGGCATTTTGTAATCTGTGGACTATCAGAGTGTTGACGAAACGTAGAAATTGAATCGGGAATGAATACAACAGTCACCATGCGCAATTTCCTTCATGGGAGTAATGTCTCAAACAGTCTACGCTTTGATCGTTCCCTGGAAGACCAGTAGTAGTTTCTGATGCACATCTTGAGGCATTCTGTAAACTGTGGACATTCAAAGTGTTGATGAAGCACAGAAATTGCATGAGGATTGAATACAACAGTCACCATGTGCACTTTCCTCCATGGGAGTAATGTATCAAACAGTCTACGATTTAATCGTTCCCTGGAAGACAAGTAGTAGTTTCCGATGTACATCTGGAGGCATTCTGTAAGCTGTGGACCTTCAAAGTGTTGATAAAACACAGAAGTTGCATCGGGATTCAATACAACTGTCACCATACGCACTTTCCTCCATGAGAGTAATGTCTCAAACACTCTACGCTTTGATCATTCACTGGAAAACCAGTATTAGTTTCCGATGCACATCTGGAGGCATGTTGTAATCTGTGGACTATCGGAGTGTTGATGAAACACAGAAATTGCATCGGGATTGAATACAAAAAACACCATGCGCACTTCCCTCCATGGTTGCAATGTCTCAAACAGTTTACGCTTTGATCGTTCCCTGGAAGACCAGTAGTAATTTCCGATGCATATCTGGAGGCATTCTGTAATCTGTGGACTTTCGAAGTGTTGATGAAACACAGAAAATGCATCAGGATTGTATTCAACAGGCACCATGCAGGCTTTTCTCCATGGGAGTAATGTCTCAAACATTCAACGATTTGATCGTTCCCTGGAAGACCAGTTGTAGTTTCCGATACACATCTGGAGGCATTCTGTAATCTGTGGACTATCAGAGTGTTGATGAAACACAGAAATTGCATCGTGATTGAATACAACTGTCACCATGCGCCCTTTCCTCCATGGGAGTAATGTCTCAAACAGTTTTTGCTTTGATCGTTCCCTGGAAGACCAGTAGTAGTTTCTGATGCACATCTTGAGGCATTCTGTAAACTGTGGTCCTTCAAAGGGGTGATGAAACACAGAAATTGCATCGGGATTGAATACAACAGTCACCATGTGCACTTTCCTCCATGGGAGTAATGTCTCAAACAGTCTACCCTTTAATCGTTCCCTGGAAGACAAGTAGTAGTTTCCGATGTACATCTGGAGGCATTCTGTATGCTGTGGACCTTCAAAGTGTTGATAAAACACAGAGGTTGCATCGGGATTCAATACAACAGTCACCATACGCACTTTCCTCCATGAGAGTAATGTCTCAAACAGTCTACGCTTTGATCTTTCCCTGGAAGACTAGTATTAGTTTCCGATGCACATCTGGAAGCATTTTGTAATCTGTGGACTATCGGAGTGTTGATGAAACACAGAAATTGCATCGGGATTGAATACAAAAGTCACCATGCGCACTTTCCTCCATGGGTGCAATGTCTCAAACAGTTTACGCTTTGATCGTTCCCTGGAAGACCAGTAGTAGTTTCCGGTGCTCATCTGGAGGCATTCTGTAATCTGTGGACTTTCGAAGTGTTGATGAAACACAGAAAATGCATCGCGATTGTATTCAACAGGCACCATGCAGGCTTTTCTCCATGGGAGTAATGCCTCAAACAGTCTACGTTTTGATCGTTCCCTGGAAGACCAGTTGTAGTTTCCGATACAGATCTGTTGGCATTCTGTAATCTGTGGACTATCAGAGTGTTGATGAAACACAGAAATTGCATCATGATTGAATATAACAGTCACCATGCGCACTTTCCTCCATGGGAGTAATGTCTCAAACAGTCTTTGCTTTGATCATTCCCTGGAAGACCAGTAGTAGTTTCGGATGCACATCTGGAGGCATTCTGTAATCTGTGGACTATCAGAGTCTTGATGAAACACAGAAATTGCATCGAGATTGAATACAACATCCACCATGCGCACTTTCCTCAATGGGTGTAATGTCTCAAACAGTTTACGCTTTGATCGTTCCCTGGAAGACCAGTAGTAGTTTCCGATGCACATCTGGAGGCATTCTGTAATCAGTGGACTGTCAGAGTGTTGATGAAACACAGAAATTGCATCGGGATTGAATACAATAGTCACCATGCGCACTTTCCTCCATGGGATTAATGCCTCATACGATCTACGCTTTGATCGTTCCCTGGAAGACCAGTAGTAGCTTCCGATGCACATTTGGAGGCATTTTGTAATCTGTGGACTATCAGAGTGTTGACGAAACGTAGAAATTGAATCGGGAATGAATACAACAGTCACCATGCGCAATTTCCTTCATGGGAGTAATGTCTCAAACAGTCTACGCTTTGGTAGTTCCCTGGAAGACCAGTAGCAGTTTCTGATGCACATCTGGAGGCATTCTGTAATCTGTGGACTTTCAAAGTGTTGATGAAACACAGAAATTGCATCGGGATTGTATACTACAGGCACCATGCAGGCGTTTCTCCATGGGAGTAATGTCTCATACTGTCTACGCTTTTATCGTTCCCTGGAAGACCAGTAGTAGTTTCCGATGCAAATCTGGAGGTATTGTGTAATCTGTGGACTATCTGAGTGTTGATGAAACACAGAAATTAGATCGGGATTGAATACAACAGTCACCATGCGCAATTCCTCCATGGGAGTAATGTCTCAAACAGTCTACGCTTTGATGGATCCCTGGAAGACCAGTAGTGGTTTCCGATTCACATCTGGAGACATTCTGTAATCTGTGGACTGTCAGAGTGTTGATGAAACACAGAAATTGCATCGGGATTGAATACTACAGTCACCATGCGCACTTTCCTCCATGGGAGTAATGCCTCATACGATCTACGCTTTGATCGTTCCCTGGAAGACCAGTAGTAGTTTCCGATGCACATCTGGAGGCATTCTGTATTCTGTGGACCTTCAAACTTTTGATGAAACACAGACATTGCTTCGGTATGGAATATATCAGTCACCATGCGCACTTTCCTCCATGGGAGTAATGTGTCAAACTGTCTACGTTTTGATCGTTCCCTGGAAGACCAGTAGTAGTTTCCGATGCTCATCTGGAGGCATTCTGTAATCTGTGGACCTTCAAACTTTTGATGAAACTCTGAAATTGCTTCGGTATGGAATACATCAGTCACCATGCGCACTTTCCTCCATGTGAGTAATGTCTCAATCAGTCTACGATTTGATCGTTCCCTGGAAGACCAGTAGTAGTTTCCGATGCACGTCTGGAGGCATTCTGTAATCTGTGGACTATCAGAGTGTTGATGACACACAGAAATTGCATCGGGATTGAATACAATAGTCACCATGCGCACTTTCCTCCATGGGAGTAATGTCACAAACTGTCTACGCTTGGATCTTTCCCTGGAAGACCAGTAATAGTTTCCGATGCACATCAGGAGGCATGCTGTAATCTGTGGACCTTCAAAGTGTTGATGAAACACAGAAATTGCATCGGGATTGAATACAACAGTCACCATGTGCACTTTCCTCCATGTGAGTAATGTCTCAAACAGTCTACGATTTGATCGATCCCTGGAAGACCAGTAGTAGTTTCCGATGCACATCTGGAGGCATTCTGTAATCTGTGGACTATCAGTGTGTTGATGAAACGTACAAATTGCATCGGGAATGAATACAACAGTCACCATGCGCAATTTCCTCCATGGGAGTAATGTCTCAAACAGTCTACGCTTTGATCGTTCCCTGGAAGACCAGTAGTAGTTTCTGATGCACATCTGGAGGCATTCTGTAAACTGTGGACCTTCAAAGTGTTGATGAAACACAGAAATTGCATCGGGATTGAATACAACAGTCACCATGTGCACTTTCCTAAATGGGAGTAATGTCTCAAACAGTCTACGCTTTGATCGTTCACTGGAAGACCAGTAGTAGTTTCCGATGTACATCTGGAGGCATTCTGTAAGCTGCGGACCTTCAAAGTGTTGATAAAACACAGAAGTTGCATCGGGATTGAATACAACAGTCACCATGCGCACTTTCTTCCATGGGTGCAATGTCTCAAACAGTTTACGCTTTGATCGTTCCCTGGAAGACAAGTAGTAGTTTCCGATGCTCATCTGGAGGCATTCTGTAATCTGTGGACTTTCGAAGTGTTGATGAAACACAGAAAATGCATCGGGATTGTATTCAACAGGCACCATGCAGGCTTTTCTCCATGGGAGTAATGTCTCAAACAGTCTACGCTTTGATGGATCTCTGGAAGACCAGTAGTAGTTTCCGATTCACATCTGGAGGCATTCTGTAATCTGTGGACTGTCAGAGTGTTGATGAAACACAGAAATTTCATCGGGATTGAATACAACAGTCACCATGCGCACTTTCCTCCATGGGAGTAATGCCTCATACGATCTACGCTTTGATCATTCCCTGGAAGACCAGTAGTAGCTTCCGATGCAGATCTGGAGGCATTTTGTAATCTGTGGACTATCAGAGTGTTGACGAAACGTAGAAATTGCATCGGGAATGAATACAACAGTCACCATGCGCAATTTCCTCCATGGGAGTAATGTCTCAAACAGCCTCCGCTTTGATCGTTCCCTGGAAGACCAGTAGTAGTTTCGGATGCACATCTGGAGGCATTCTGTAAACTGTGGACCTTCAAAGTGTTGATGAAACACAGAAATTGCATCGTGATTGAATACAACAGTCACCATGCGCACTTTCCTCCATGGGAGTAATGTCTCAAACAGTCTTTGCTTTGTTCGTTCCCTGGAAGACCAGTAGTAGTTTCCGATCACATCTGGAGGCATTCTGTAATCTGTGGACTATCAGAGTGTCGATGAAACACAGAAATTGCATCGAGATTGAATACAACATCCACCATGCGCACTTTCCTCAATGCTTGTAATGTCTCAAACAGTTTACGCTTTGATCGTTCCCTGGAAGACCAGTAGTAGTTTCCGATGCACATCTGGAGGCATTCTGTAATCTGTGGAATATCTGAGTGTTGATGAAACACAGAAATGGAATCGGGATTGAATACAACAGTCACCATGCGCACTTTCCTCCATGGGAGTAATGTCTCAAACAGTCTACGCTTTGATCGTTCCCTGGAAGTCATTGTAATAGTTTCCGATGCACATCTGGAGGCATTCTGTAATCTTTGGACTATCAGGGTGTCGATGAAACACAGAAAATGCATCGGGATTGAATACAGCAGTCACCATGCGCACTTTCCTCCATGGGAGTAATGTCTCAAACAGTCTACGCTTTGATCGTTCCCTGGAAGTCATTGTAATAGTTTCCGATGCACATCTGGAGGCATTCTGTAATCTTTGGACTATCAGAGTGTCGATGTAACACAGAAAATGCATCGGGATTGAAAACAACAGTCACCATGCGCAACATTCCTACATAGGAGTAATGTCTCAAACAGTCCACGCTTTGATCGTTCCCTGGAAGACCAGTAGTAGTTTCCGATGCTCATCTGGAGGCATTCTGTATTCTGTGGACCTTCAAACTTTTGATGAAACACAGAAATTGCTTCGGTATGGAATACATCAGTAACCATGCGCACTTTCCTCCATGGGAGTAATGTGTCAAACTGTCTACGATTTAATCGTTCCCTGGAAGACCAGTAGTAGTTTCCGATGCTCATCTGGAGGCATTCTGTAATCTGTGGACCTTCAAACTTTTGATGAAACAGAGAAATTGCTTCGGTATGGAATACATCAGTCATTAAGCGCACTTTACTCCATGTGAGTAATGTCTCAATCAGTCTACGATTTGATCGTTCCCTGGAAGACCAGTAGTACTTTCCGATGCACATCTGGAGGCATTCTGTAATCTGTGGACTATCAGAGTCTTGATGAAACACAGAAATTGCATCGGGATTGAATACAATAGTCACCATGAGCACTTTCCTCCATGGGAGTAATGTCTCAAACTGTCTACGCTTGGATGTTGCCCTGGAAGACCAGTACTAGTTTCCGATGCACATCTGGAGGCATTCTGTAATCTGTGGACCTTCAAAGTGTTGATGAAACACAGAAATTGCATCGGGATTGAATACAACAGTCACCATGTGCACATTCCTCCATGTGAGTAATGTCTCAAACAGTGTACGATTTGATCGATCCCTGGAAGACCAGTAGTAGCTTCCGATGCACATCTGGAGGCATTTTGTAATCTGTGGACTATCAGAGTGTTGACGAAACGTAGAAAGTGCATCGAGAGTGAATACAACAGTCACCATGCGCAATTTCCTCCATGTGAGTAATGTCTCAAACAGTCTCCGGTTTGATCGTTCCCTGGAAGACCAGTAGTAGTTTCTGATGCACATCTGGAGGCATTCTGTAAACTGTGGACCTTCAAATTGTTGATGAAACACAGAAATTGCATCGGGATTGAATACAACAGTCACCATGCGCACTTTCCTCCATGGGAGTAATGTCACAAACAGTCTACGCTTTAATCGTTCTCTGGAAGACAAGTAGTAGTTTCCGATGTACATCTGGAGGCATCCTCTAGGCTGTGGACCTTCAAAGTGTTGATAAAACACAGAAGTTGCATCGGGATTCAATACAACAGTCACCATACGCACTTTCCTCCATGAGAGTAATGTCTCAAACAGTCTACGCTTTGATCGTTCCCTGGAAGACCAGTTGTAGTTTCCGATACAGATCTGGAGGCATTCTGTAACCTGTGGACTATCAGAGTGTTGATGAAACACAGAAATTGCATCGTGATTGAATACAACAGTCACCATGCGCACTTTCCTCCATTGGAGTAATGTCTCAAACAGTCTTTGCTTTGATCGTTCCCTGGAAGACCAGTAGTAGTTTCCGATGCACATCTGGAGGCATTCTGTAATCTGTGGACTATCAGAGTCTTGATGAAACACAGAAATTGCATCGAGATTAAATACAACATCCACCATGCGCACTTTCCTCAATGGTTGTAATGTCTCAAACAGTTTATGATTTGATCGTTCCCTGGAAGACCAGTAGTAGTTTCCGATGCACATCTGGAGGCATTCTGTAATCTGTGGAGTATCTGAGTGTTGATGAAACACAGAAATTGCATCGGGATTGAATACAACAGTCACCATGCGCACTTTCCTCCATGGGAGTAATGTCTCAAACAGTCTACGCTTTGATCGTTCCCTGGAAGTCATTGTAATAGTTTCCGATGCACATCTGGAGGCATTCTGTAATCTGTGGACTATCAGAGTGTCGATGAAACACAGAAATTGCATCGGGATTGAAAACAACATTCACCATGCGCACATTCCTACATAGGAGTAATGTCTCAAACAGTCTACGCTTTGATCGTTCCCTGGAAGACCAGTAGTAGTTTCCGATGCACATCTGGAGGCATTCTGTATTCTGTGGACCTTCAAACTTTTGATGAAACACAGAAATTGCTTCGGTATGGAATACATCAGTCACCATGCGCACTTTCCTCCATGGGAGTAATGTGTCAAACTGTCTACGTTTTGATCGTTCCCTGGAAGACCAGTGGTAGTTTCCGATGCTCATCTGGAGGCATTCTGTAATCTGTGGACCTTCAAACATTTGATGAAACACAGAAATTGCTTCGGTATGGAATACATCAGTCACCATGCGCACTTTGCTCCATGTGAGTAATGTCTCAATCAGTCGACGATTTGATCGTTCCCTGGATGACCAGTAGTAGTTTCCGATGCACATCTGACGGCATTCTGTAATCTGTGGACTATCAGAGTGTTGATGAAACACAGAAATTGCATCGGGATTGAATACAATAGTCACCATGCGCACTTTCCTCCATGGGAGTAATGTCTCAAACTGTCTACGCTTGGATCTTTCCCTGGAAGACCAGTAATAGTTTCCGTGGCACATCTGGATGCATTCTGTAATCTGTGGACCTTCAAAGTGTTGATGAAACACAGAAATTGCATCGGAATTGAATACAACAGTCACCATGCGCACTTTTCTCCATGGGAGTAATGTCTCAAAGAGTCTACGCTTTGATCGTTCCCTGGAAGACCAGTAGTAGTTTCCGATGCAAAGCTGGAGGTATTATGTAATCTGTGGACTATCTGAGTGTTGATGAAACACAGAAATTGCATCGGGATTGAATACAACAGTCACCATGCGCAATTCCTCCATGGGAGTATTGTCTCAAACAGTCTACGCTTTGATGGATCCCTGGAAGACCAGTAGTAGTTTCCGATGCAAATCTGGAGGTATTATGTAATCTGTGGACTATCTGAGTGTTGATGAAACACAGAAACTGCATCGGGATTGAATACAACAGTCACCATGCGCACTTTCCTCCATGGGAGTAATGCCTCATACGATCTACGCTTTGATCGTTCCCTGAAAGGCCAGTAGTAGCTTCCGATGCACATCTGGAGGAATTTTGTAATCTGTGGACTATCCGAGTGTGACGAAACGTAGAAATTGCATCGGGAATGAATACAACAGTCACCATGCGCACTTTCCTCCATGGGAGTAATGTCTCAAACAGTCTCCGCTTTGATCGTTCCCTGGAAGACAAGTAGTAGATTCTGATGCACATCTGGAGGCATTCTGTAAACTGTGGACCTTCAAAGTGTTGATGAAACACAGAAATTGCATCGGGATTGAATACAACAGTCACCATGCGCACTTTCCTCCATGGGAGTAATGTCTCAAACAGTCTACGTTTTAATCGTTCCCTGGAAGACAAGTAGTAGTTTCCGATGCACATCTGGAGGCATTTTGTAATCTGTGGACTATCAGAGTGTTGACGATACGTAGAAATTGCATCGACAGTGAATACAACAGTCACCATGCGCAATTTCCTCCATGTGAGTAATGTCTCAAACAGTCTCCGCTTTGATCGTTCCCTGGAAGACCAGTAGTAGTGTCTGATGCACATCTGGAGGCATTCTGTAAACTGTGGACCTTCATAGTGTTGATGAAACACAGAAATTGCATCGGGATTGAATACAACAGTCACCATGCGCACTTTCCTCCATGGGAGTAATGTCTCAAACAGTCTACGCTTTAATCGTTCTCTGGATGACAAGTAGTAGTTTCCGATGTACATCTGGAGGCATTCTCTAGGCTGTGGACCTTCAAAGTGTTGATAAAACACAGAAGTTGCATCGGGATTCAATACACCAGTCACCATACGCACTTTCCTCCATGAAAGTAATGTCTCAAACAGTCTACGCTTTGATCGTTCCCTGGAAGACCAGTTGTAGTTTCCGATACAGATCTGGAGGCATTCTTTAACCTGTGGACTATCAGAGTGTTGATGAAACACAGAAATTGCATCGTGATTGAATACAACAGTCACCATGCGCACTTTCCTCCATGGGAGTAATGTCTCAAACAGTCTTTGCTTTGATCGTTCCCTGGAAGACCAGTAGTAGTTTCCGATGCACATCTGGAGGCATTCTGTAATCTGTGGACTATCAGAGTCTTGATGAAACACAGAAATTGCATCGAGATTAAATACAACATCCACCATGCGCACTTTCCTCAATGGTTGTAATGTCTCAAACAGTTTACGATTTGATCGTTCCCTGGAAGACCAGTAGTAGTTTCCGATGCACATCTGGAGGCATTCCGTAATCTGTGGAATATCTGAGTGTTGATGAAACACAGAAATTGCATCGGGATTGAATACAACAGTCACCATGCGCACTTTCCTCCATGGGAGGAATGTCTCAAACAGTCTACGGTTTGATCGTTCCCTGGAAGTCATTTTAATAGATTCCGATTCACATCTGGAGGCATTCTGTAATCTGTGGACAATCAGAGTGTCGATGAAACACAGAAATTGCATCGGGATTGAAAACAACATTCACAATGCGCACATTCCTACATAGGAGTAATGTCTCAAACAGTCTACGCTTTGATCGTTCCCTGGAAGACCAGTAGTAGTTTCCGATGCACATCTGGAGGCATTCTGTATTCTGTGGACCTTCAAACTTTTGATGAAACACAGAAATTGCTTCGGTATGGAATACATCAGTCACCATGCGCACTTTCCTCCATGGGAGTAATGTGTCAAACTGTCTACGTTTTGATCGTTCCCTCGAAGACCAGTTGTAGTTTCCGATGCTCACCTGGAGGCATTCTGTAATCTGTGGACCTTCAAACATTTGATGAAACACAGAAATTGCTTCGGTATGGAATACATCAGTCACCATGCGCACTTTGCTCCATGTGAGTAATGTCTCAATCAGTCGACGATTTGATCGTTCCCTGGAAGACCAGTAGTAGTTTCCGATGCACATCTGGAGGCATTCTGTAATCTGTGGACTATCAGAGTGTTGATGAAACACAGAAATTGCATCGGGATTGAATACAATAGTCACCATGCGCACTTTCCTCCATGGGAGTAATGTCTCAAACTGTCTACGCTTGGATCTTTCCCTGGAAGACCAGTAATAGTTTCCGCGGCACATCTGGATGCATTCTGTAATCTGTGGACCTTCAAAGTGTTGATGAAACACAGAAATTGCATCGGAATTGAATACAACAGTCACCATGCGCACTTTTCTCCATGGGAGTAATGTCTCAAAGAGTCTACGCTTTGATCGTTCCCTGGAAGACCAGTAGTAGTTTCCGATGCAAAGCTGGAGGTATTATGTAATCTGTGGACTATCTGAGTGTTGATGAAACACAGAAATTGCATCGGGATTGAATACAACAGTCACCATGCGCACTTTCCTCCATGGGAGTAATGCCTCATACGATCTACGCTTTGATCGTTCCCTGAAAGACCAGTAGTAGCTTCCGATGCACATCTGGAGGAATTTTGTAATCTGTGGACTATCCGAGTGTTGACGAAACGTAGAAATTGCATCGGGAATGAATACAACAGTCACCATGCGCACTTTCCTCCATGGGAGTAATGTCTCAAACAGTCTTCGCTTTGATCGTTCCCTGGAAGACCAGTAGTAGATTCTGATGCACATCTGGAGGCATTCTGTAAACTGTGGACCTTCAAAGTGTTGATGAAACACAGAAATTGCATCGGGATTGAATACAACAGTCGCCATGCGCACTTTCCTCCATGGGAGTAATGTCTCAAACAGTCTACGCTTTAATCGTTCCCTGGAAGACAAGTAGTAGTTTCCGATGCACATCTGGAGGCATTTTGTAATCTGTTGACTATCAGAGTGTTGACGATACGTAGAAATTGCATCGAGAGTGAATACAACAGTCACCATGCGCAATTTCCTCCATGTGAGTAATGTCTCAAACAGTCTCCGCTTTGATCGTTCCCTGGAAGACCAGTAGTAGTTTCTGATGCGCATCTGGAGGCATTCTGTAAACTGTGGACTATCAGAGTGTTGACGAAACGTAGAAATTGCATCGAGAGTGAATACAACACTCACCATGCGCAATTGCCTCCATGTGAGTAATGTCTCAAACAGTCTCCGCTTTGATCGTTCCCTGGAAGACCAGTAGTAGTGTCTGATGCACATCTGGAGGCATTCTGTAAACTGTGGACCTTCATAGTGTTGATGAAACACAGAAATTGCATCGGGATTGAATACAACAGTCACCATGCGCACTTTCCTCCATGGGAGTAATGTCTCAAACAGTCTACGCTTTAATCGTTCTCTGGATGACAAGTAGTAGTTTCCGATGTACATCTGGAGGCATTCTCTAGGCTGTGGACCATTAAAGTGTTGATAAAACACAGAAGTTGCATCGGGATTCAATACACCAGTCACCATACGCACTTTCCTCCATGAAAGTAATGTCTCAAACAGTCTACGCTTTGATCGTTCACTGGAAGACCAGTTGTAGTTTCCGATACAGATCTGGAGGCATTCTTTAACCTGTGGACTATCAGAGTGTTGATGAAACACAGAAATTGCATCGTGATAGAATACTACAGTCACCATGCGCACTTTCCTCCATGGGAGTAATGTCTCAAACAGTCTTTGCTTTGATCGTTCCCTGGAAGACCAGTAGTAGTTTCCGATGCACATCTGGAGGCATTCTGTAATCTGTGGAATATCTGAGTGTTGATGAAACACAGAAATTGCATCGGGATTGAATACAACAGTCACCATGCGCACATTCCTACATAGGAGTAATGTCTCAAACAGTCTACGCTTTGATCGTTCCCTGGAAGACCAGTAGTAGTTTCCGATGCACATATGGAGGCATTCTGTATTCTGTGGACCTTCAAACTTTTGATGAAACACAGAAATTGCTTCGGTATGGAATACATCAGTCACCATGCGCACTTTCCTCCATGGGAGTAATGTGTCAAACTGTCTACGTTTTGATCGTTCCCTGGAAGACCAGTGGTAGTTTCCGATGCTCATCTGGAGGCATTCTGTAATCTGTGGACCTTCAAACATTTGATGAAACACAGAAATTGCTTCGGTATGGAATACATCAGTCACCATGCGCACTTTGCTCCATGTGAGTAATGTCTCAATCAGTCGACGATTTGATCGTTCCCTGGAAGACCAGTAGTAGTTTCCGATGCACATCTGGAGGCATTCTGTAATCTGTGGACTATCAGAGTGTTGATGAAACACAGAAATTGCATCGGTATTGAATACAATAGTCAACATGCGCACTTTCCTCCATGGGAGTAATGTCTCAAGCTGTCTACGCTTGGATCTTTCCCTGGAAGACCAGTAGTAGTTTCCGATGCATAGCTGGAGGTATTATGTAATCTGTGGACTATCTGAGTGTTGATGAAACACAGAAATTGCATCGGGATTGAATACAACAGTCACCATGCGCAATTCCTCCATGGGAGTAATGTCTCAAACAGTCTACGCTTTGATGGATCCCTGGAAGACCAGTAGTAGTTTCCGATGCAAATCTGGAGGTATTATGTAATCTGTGGACTATCTGAGTGTTAATGAAACACAGAAATTGCATCGGGATTGAATACAACAGTCACCATGCGCACTTTCCTCCATGGGAGTAATGCCTCATACGATCTACGCTTTGATCGTTCCCTGAAAGACCAGTAGTAGCTTCCGATGCACATCTGGAGGAATTTTGTAATCTGTGGACTATCCGAGTGTTGACGAAACGTAGAAATTGCATCGGGAATGAATACAACAGTCACCATGCGCACTTTCCTCCATGGGATAATGTCTCAAACAGTCTCCGCTTTGATCGTTCCCTGGAAGACCAGTAGTAGATTCTGATGCACATCTGGAGGCATTCTGTAAACTGTGGACCTTCAAAGTGTTGATGAAACACAGAAATTGCATCGGGATTGAATACAACAGTCACCATGCGCACTTTCCTCCATGGGAGTAATGTCTCAAACAGTCTACGCTTTAATCGTTCCCTGGAAGACAAGTAGTAGTTTCCGATGTACATCTGGAGGCATTCTGTAGTCTGTGGACTATCAGAGTGTTGACGATACGTAGAAATTGCATCGAGAGTGAATACAACAGTCACCATGCGCAATTTCCTCCATGTGAGTAATGTCTCAAACAGTCTCCGCTTTGATCGTTCCCTGGAAGACCAGTAGTAGTTTCTGATGCGCATCTGGAGGCATTCTGTAAACTGTGGACTATCAGAGTGTTGACGAAACGTAGAAATTGCATCGAGAGTGAATACAACAGTCACCATGCGCAATTTCCTCCATGTGAGTAATGTCTCAAACAGTCTCCGCTTTGATCGTTCCCTGGAAGACCAGTAGTAGTGTCTGATGCACATCTGGAGGCATTCTGTAAACTGTGGACCTTCATAGTGTTGATGAAACACAGAAATTGCATCGGGATTGAATACAACAGTCACCATGCGCACTTTCCTCCATGGGAGTAATGTCTCAAACAGTCTACGCTTTAATCGTTCTCTGGATGACAAGTAGTAGTTTCCGATGTACATCTGGAGGCATTCTCTAGGCTGTGGACCATCAAAGTGTTGATAAAACACAGAAGTTGCATCGGGATTCAATACACCAGTCACCATACGCACTTTCCTCCATGAAAGTAATGTCTCAAACAGTCTACGCTTTGATCGTTCACTGGAAGACCAGTTGTAGTTTCCGATACAGATCTGGAGACATTCTTTAACCTGTGGACTATCAGAGTGTTGATGAAACACAGAAATTGCATCGTGATTGAATACAACAGTCACCATGCGCACTTTCCTCCATGGGAGTAAAGTCTCAAACAGTCTTTGCTTTGATCGTTCCCTGGAAGACCAGTAGTAGTTTCCGATGCACATCTGGAGGCATTCTGTAATCTGTGGACTATCAGAGTCTTGATGAAACACAGAAATTGCATCGAGATTAAATACAACATCCACCATGCGCACTTTCCTCAATGGTTGTAATGTCTCAAACAGTTTACGATTTGATCGTTCCCTGGAAGACCAGTAGTAGTTTCCGATGCACATCTGGAGGCGTTCTGTAATCTGTGGAATATCTGAGTGTTGATGAAAAACAGAAATTGCATCGGGATTGAATACAACAGTCACCATGCGCACTTTCCTCCATGGGAGTAATGTCTCAAACAGTCTACGCTTTGATCGTTCCCTGGAAGTCATTTTAATAGTTTCCGATTCACATCTGGAGGCATTCTGTAATCTGTGGACAATCAGAGTGTCGATGAAACACAGAAATTGCATCGGGATTGAAAACAACATTCACAATGCGCACATTCCTACATAGGAGTAATGTCTCAAACAGTCTACGCTTTGATCGTTCCCTGGAAGACCAGTAGTAGTTTCCGATGCACATCTGGAGGCATTCTGTATTCTGTGGACCTTCAAACTTTTGATGAAACACAGAAATTGCTTCGGTATGGAATACATCAGTCACCATGCGCACTTTCCTCCATGGGAGTAATGTGTCAAACTGTCTACGTTTTGATCGTTCCCTGGAAGACCAGTGGTAGTTTCCGATGCTCATCTGGAGGCATTCTGTAATCTGTGGACCTTCAAACATTTGATGAAACACAGAAATTGCTTCGGTATGGAATACATCAGTCACCATGCGCACTTTGCTCCATGTGAGTAATGTCTCAATCAGTCGACGATTTGATCGTTCCCTGGAAGACCAGTAGTAGTTTCCGATGCACATCTGGAGGCATTCTGTAATCTGTGGACTATCAGAGTGTTGATGAAACACAGAAATTGCATCGGGATTGAATACAATAGTCAACATGCGCACTTTCCTCCATGGGAGTAATGTCTCAAACTGTCTACGCTTGGATCTTTCCCTGGAAGAACAGTAATAGTTTCCGAGGCACATCTGGATGCATTCTGTAATCTGTGGACCTTCAAAGTGTTGATGAAACACAGAAATTGCGTCGGAATTGAATACAACAGTCACCATGCGCACTTTTCTCCATGGGAGTAATGTCTCAAAGAGTCTACGCTTTGATCGTTCCCTGGAAGACAAGTAGTAGTTTCCGATGCAAAGCTGGAGGTATTATGTAATCTGTGGACTATCTGAGTGTTGATGAAACACAGAAATTGCATCGGGATTGAATACAACAGTCACCATGCGCACTTTCCTCCATGGGAGTAATGCCTCATACGATCTACGCTTTGATCGTTCCCTGAAAGACCAGTAGTAGCTTCCGATGCACATCTGGAGGAATTTTGTAATCTGTGGACTATCCGAGTGTTGACGAAACGTAGAAATTGCATCGGGAATGAATACAACAGTCACCATGCGCACTTTCCTCCATGGGATAATGTCTCAAACAGTCTCCGCTTTGATCGTTCCCTGGAAGACCAGTAGTAGATTCTGATGCACATCTGGAGGCATTCTGTAAACTGTGGACCTTCAAAGTGTTGATGAAACACAGAAATTGCATCGGGATTGAATACAACAGTCACCATGCGCACTTTCCTCCATGGGAGTAATGTCTCAAACAGTCTACGCTTTAATCGTTCCCTGGAAGACAAGTAGTAGTTTCCGATGTACATCTGGAGGCATTCTGTAGTCTGTGGACTATCAGAGTCTTGATGAAACACAGAAATTGCATCGAGATTGAATACAACATCCACCATACGCACTTTCCTCCATGAGAGTAATGTCTCAAACAGTCTACGCTTTGATCTTTCCCAGGAAGACCAGTATTAGTTTCCGATGCACATCTGGAGGCATTTTGTAATCTGTGGACTATCGGAGTGTTGATGAAACACAGAAATTGCATCGGGATTGAATACAAAAGTCACCATGCGCATTTTCCTCCATGGGTGCTATGTCTCAAACAGTTTACGCTTTGATCGTTCCCTGGAAGACCAGTAGTAGTTTCCGATGCACATCTGGAGGCATTCTGTAATCTGTGGAATATCTGAGTGTTGATGAAACACAGAAATTGCATCGGGATTGAATACAACAGTCACCATGCGCACATTCCTACATAGGAGTAATGTCTCAAACAGTCTACGCTTTGATCGTTCCCTGGAAGACCAGTAGTAGTTTCCGATGCACATATGGAGGCATTCTGTATTCTGTGGACCTTCAAACTTTTGATGAAACACAGAAATTGCTTCGGTATGGAATACATCAGTCACCATGCGCACTTTCCTCCATGGGAGTAATGTGTCAAACTGTCTACGTTTTGATCGTTCCCTGGAAGACCAGTGGTAGTTTCCGATGCTCATCTGGAGGCATTCTGTAATCTGTGGACCTTCAAACATTTGATGAAACACAGAAATTGCTTCGGTATGGAATACATCAGTCACCATGCGCACTTTGCTCCATGTGAGTAATGTCTCAATCAGTCGACGATTTGATCGTTCCCTGGAAGACCAGTAGTAGTTTCCGATGCACATCTGGAGGCATTCTGTAATCTGTGGACTATCAGAGTGTTGATGAAACACAGAAATTGCATCGGTATTGAATACAATAGTCAACATGCGCACTTTCCTCCATGGGAGTAATGTCTCAAGCTGTCTACGCTTGGATCTTTCCCTGGAAGACCAGTAGTAGTTTCCGATGCATAGCTGGAGGTATTATGTAATCTGTGGACTATCTGAGTGTTGATGAAACACAGAAAGTGCATCGGGATTGAATACAACAGTCACCATGCGCAATTCCTCCATGGGAGTAATGTCTCAAACAGTCTACGCTTTGATGGATCCCTGGAAGACCAGTAGTAGTTTCCGATGCAAATCTGGAGGTATTATGTAATCTGTGGACTATCTGAGTGTTAATGAAACACAGAAATTGCATCGGGATTGAATACAACAGTCACCATGCGCACTTTCCTCCATGGGAGTAATGCCTCATACGATCTACGCTTTGATCGTTCCCTGAAAGACCAGTAGTAGCTTCCGATGCACATCTGGAGGAATTTTGTAATCTGTGGACTATCCGAGTGTTGACGAAACGTAGAAATTGCATCGGGAATGAATACAACAGTCACCATGCGCACTTTCCTCCATGGGATAATGTCTCAAACAGTCTCCGCTTTGATCGTTCCCTGGAAGACCAGTAGTAGATTCTGATGCACATCTGGAGGCATTCTGTAAACTGTGGACCTTCAAAGTGTTGATGAAACACAGAAATTGCATCGGGATTGAATACAACAGTCACCATGCGCACTTTCCTCCATGGGAGTAATGTCTCAAACAGTCTACGCTTTAATCGTTCCCTGGAAGACAAGTAGTAGTTTCCGATGTACATCTGGAGGCATTCTGTAGTCTGTGGACTATCAGAGTGTTGACGATACGTAGAAATTGCATCGAGAGTGAATACAACAGTCACCATGCGCAATTTCCTCCATGTGAGTAATGTCTCAAACAGTCTCCGCTTTGATCGTTCCCTGGAAGACCAGTAGTAGTTTCTGATGCGCATCTGGAGGCATTCTGTAAACTGTGGACTATCAGAGTGTTGACGAAACGTAGAAATTGCATCGAGAGTGAATACAACAGTCACAATGCGCAATTTCCTCCATGTGAGTAATGTCTCAAACAGTCTCCGCTTTGATCGTTCCCTGGAAGACCAGTAGTAGTGTCTGATGCACATCTGGAGGCATTCTGTAAACTGTGGACCTTCATAGTGTTGATGAAACACAGAAATTGCATCGGGATTGAATACAACAGTCACCATGCGCACTTTCCTCCATGGGAGTAATGTCTCAAACAGTCTTTGCTTTGATCGTTCCCTGGAAGACCAGTAGTAGTTTCCGATGCACATCTGGAGGCATTCTGTAATCTGTGGACTATCAGAGTCTTGATGAAACACAGAAATTGCATCGAGATTAAATACAACATCCACCATGCGCACTTTCCTCAATGGTTGTAATGTCTCAGACAGTTTACGATTTGATCGTTCCCTGGAAGACCAGTAGTAGTTTCCGATGCACATCTGGAGGCATTCTGTAATCTGTGGAATATCTGAGTGTTGATGAAACACAGAAATTGCATCGGGATTGAATACAACAGTCACCATGCGCACTTTCCTCCATGGGAGTAATGTCTCAAACAGTCTACGCTTTGATCGTGACCTGGAAGACCAGTAGTAGTGTCTGATGCACATCTGGAGGCATTCTGTAAACTGTGGACCTTCATAGTGTTGATGAAACACAGAAATTGCATCGGGATTGAATACAACAGTCACCATGCGCACTTTCCTCCATGGGAGTAATGTCTCAAACAGTCTACGCTTTAATCGTTCTCTGGATGACAAGTAGTAGTTTCCGATGTACATCTGGAGGCATTCTCTAGGCTGTGGACCATCAAAGTGTTGATAAAACACAGAAGTTGCATCGGGATTCAATACACCAGTCACCATACGCACTTTCCTCCATGAAAGTAATGTCTCAAACAGTCTACGCTTTGATCGTTCACTGGAAGACCAGTTGTAGTTTCCGATACAGATCTGGAGACATTCTTTAACCTGTGGACTATCAGAGTGTTGATGAAACACAGAAATTGCATCGTGATTGAATACAACAGTCACCATGCGCACTTTCCTCCATGGGAGTAAAGTCTCAAACAGTCTTTGCTTTGATCGTTCCCTGGAAGACCAGTAGTAGTTTCCGATGCACATCTGGAGGCATTCTGTAATCTGTGGACTATCAGAGTCTTGATGAAACACAGAAATTGCATCGAGATTAAATACAACATCCACCATGCGCACTTTCCTCAATGGTTGTAATGTCTCAAACAGTTTACGATTTGATCGTTCCCTGGAAGACCAGTAGTAGTTTCCGATGCACATCTGGAGGCGTTCTGTAATCTGTGGAATATCTTAGTGTTGATGAAAAACAGAAATTGCATCGGGATTGAATACAACAGTCACCATGCGCACTTTCCTCCATGGGAGTAATGTCTCAAACAGTCTACGCTTTGATCGTTCCCTGGAAGTCATTTTAATAGTTTCCGATTCACATCTGGAGGCATTCTGTAATCTGTGGACAATCAGAGTGTCGATGAAACACAGAAATTGCATCGGGATTGAAAACAACATTCACAATGCGCACATTCCTACATAGGAGTAATGTCTCAAACAGTCTACGCTTTGATCGTTCCCTGGAAGACCAGTAGTAGTTTCCGATGCACATCTGGAGGCATTCTGTATTCTGTGGACCTTCAAACTTTTGATGAAACACAGAAATTGCTTCGGTATGGAATACATCAGTCACCATGCGCACTTTCCTCCATGGGAGTAATGTGTCAAACTGTCTACGTTTTGATCGTTCCCTGGAAGACCAGTGGTAGTTTCCGATGCTCATCTGGAGGCATTCTGTAATCTGTGGACCTTCAAACATTTGATGAAACACAGAAATTGCTTCGGTATGGAATACATCAGTCACCATGCGCACTTTGCTCCATGTGAGTAATGTCTCAATCAGTCGACGATTTGATCGTTCCCTGGAAGACCAGTAGTAGTTTCCGATGCACATCTGGAGGCATTCTGTAATCTGTGGACTATCAGAGTGTTGATGAAACACAGAAATTGCATCGGGATTGAATACAATAGTCAACATGCGCACTTTCCTCCATGGGAGTAATGTCTCAAACTGTCTACGCTTGGATCTTTCCCTGGAAGAACAGTAATAGTTTCCGAGGCACATCTGGATGCATTCTGTAATCTGTGGACCTTCAAAGTGTTGATGAAACACAGAAATTGCGTCGGAATTGAATACAACAGTCACCATGCGCACTTTTCTCCATGGGAGTAATGTCTCAAAGAGTCTACGCTTTGATCGTTCCCTGGAAGACAAGTAGTAGTTTCCGATGCAAAGCTGGAGGTATTATGTAATCTGTGGACTATCTGAGTGTTGATGAAACACAGAAATTGCATCGGGATTGAATACAACAGTCACCATGCGCACTTTCCTCCATGGGAGTAATGCCTCATACGATCTACGCTTTGATCGTTCCCTGAAAGACCAGTAGTAGCTTCCGATGCACATCTGGAGGAATTTTGTAATCTGTGGACTATCCGAGTGTTGACGAAACGTAGAAATTGCATCGGGAATGAATACAACAGTCACCATGCGCACTTTCCTCCATGGGATAATGTCTCAAACAGTCTCCGCTTTGATCGTTCCCTGGAAGACCAGTAGTAGATTCTGATGCACATCTGGAGGCATTCTGTAAACTGTGGACCTTCAAAGTGTTGATGAAACACAGAAATTGCATCGGGATTGAATACAACAGTCACCATGCGCACTTTCCTCCATGGGAGTAATGTCTCAAACAGTCTACGCTTTAATCGTTCCCTGGAAGACAAGTAGTAGTTTCCGATGTACATCTGGAGGCATTCTGTAGTCTGTGGACTATCAGAGTCTTGATGAAACACAGAAATTGCATCGAGATTGAATACAACATCCACCATACGCACTTTCCTCCATGAGAGTAATGTCTCAAACAGTCTACGCTTTGATCTTTCCCAGGAAGACCAGTATTAGTTTCCGATGCACATCTGGAGGCATTTTGTAATCTGTGGACTATCGGAGTGTTGATGAAACACAGAAATTGCATCGGGATTGAATACAAAAGTCACCATGCGCATTTTCCTCCATGGGTGCTATGTCTCAAACAGTTTACGCTTTGATCGTTCCCTGGAAGACCAGTAGTAGTTTCCGATGCTCATCTGGAGGCATTCTGTAATCTGTGGACTATCAGAGTGTTCATGAAACACAGAAATTGCATCGGGATTGAATACAACAGTCACCATGCGCAATTCCTCCATGGGAGTAATGTCTCAAACAGTCTACGCTTTGATGGATCCCTGGTAGACCAGTAGTAGTTTTCGATTCACATCTGGAGGCATTCTGTAATCTGTGGACTGTCAGAGTGTTGATGAAACACAGAAATTGCATCGGGATTGAATACAATAGTCACCATGCGCACTTTCCTCCATGGGAGTAATGTCTCAAACTGTCTACGCTTGGATCTTTCCCTGGAAGACCAGTAATAGTTTCCGATGCACATCTGGAGGCATTCTGTAATCTGTGGACCTTCAAAGTGTTGATGAAACCCAGAAATTGCATCGGGATTGAATACAACAGTCACCATGCGTACTTTCCTCCATGGGAGTAATGTCTCAAACAGTCTACGCTTTGATCGTTCCCTGGAAGACCAGTAGTAGTTTCCGATGCAAATCTGGAGGTATTATGTAATCTGTGGACTATCTGAGTGTTGATGAAACAGAGAAATTGCATCGGGATTGAATACAACAGTCACCATGCGCAATTCCTCCATGGGAGTAATGTCTCAAACAGTCTATGCTTTGATGGATCTCTGGAAGACCAGTAGTAGTTTCCTTTTCACATCTATAGGCATTCTGTAATCTGTGGACTGTCAGAGTGTTGATGAAACACAGAAATAGCATCGGGATTGAATACAACAGTCACCATGCGCACTTTCCTCCATGGGAGTAATGCCTCATACGATCTACGCTTTGATCGTTCCCTGGAAGACCAGTAGTAGATTCCGATGCACATCTGGAGGAATTTTGTAATCTGTGGACTATCAGAGTGTTGACGAAACGTAGAAATTGCATCGGGAATGAATACAACAGTCACCATGCGCACTTTCCTCCATGGGAGTAATGTCTCAAACAGTCTCCGTTTTGATCGTTCCCTGGAAGACCAGTAGTAGTTTCTGATGCACATCTGGAGGCATTTTGTAATCTGTGGACTATCGGAGTGTTGATGAAACACAGAAATTGCATCGGGATTGAATACAAAAGTCACCATGCGCACTTTCCTCCATGGGTGCTATGTCTCAAACAGTTTACGCTTTGATCGTTCCCTGGAAGACCAGTAGTAGTTTCCGATGCTCATCTGGAGGCATTCTGTAATCTGTGGACTTTCGAAGTGTTGATGAAACACAGAAAATGCATCGGGATAGTATTCAACAGGCACCATGCAGGCTTTTCTCCATGGGAGTAATGCCTCAAACAGTCTACGCTTTGATCGTTCCCTGGAAGACCAGTTGTAGTTTCCGATACAGATCTGGAGGCATTCTGTAATCTGTGGACTATCAGAGTGTTGATGAACACAGAAATTGCATCGTGATTGAATACAACAGTCACCATGCGCACTTTCCTCCATGGGAGTAATGTCTCAAACAGTATTTGCTTTGATCGTTCCCTGGAAGACCAGTAGTAGTTTCCGATGCACATCTGGAGGCATTCTGCAGTCTGTGGACTATCAGAGTCTTGATGAAACACAGAAATTGCATCGAGATTGAATACAACATCCACCATGCGCACTTTCCTCAATGGTTGTAATGTCTCAAACAGTTTACGCTTTGATCGTTCCCTGGAAGACCAGTAGTAGTTTCCGATGCACATCTGGAGGCATTCTGTAATCTGTGGAATATCTGAGTGTTGATGAAACACAGAAATTGCATCGGGATTGAATACAACAGTCACCATGCGCACTTTCCTCCATGGGAGTAATGTCTCAAACAGTTTACGCTTTGATCGTTCCCTGGAAGTCATTGTAATAGTTTCCGATGCACATCTGGAGGCATTCTGTAATCTGTGGACTATCATAGTGTCGATGAAACACAGAAATTGCATCGGGATTGAAAACAACAGTCACCATGCGCACATTCCTACATAGGAGTAATGTCTCAAACTGTCTACGCTTTGATCGTTCCCTGGAAGACCAGTAGTAGTTTCCGATGCAAATCTGGAGGCATTCTGTATTCTGTGGACCTTCAAACTTTTGATGAAACACAGAACTTGCTTCGGTATGGAATACATCAGTCACCATGCGCACTTTCCTCCATGGGAGTAATGTGTCAAACTGTCTACGTTTTGATCGTTCCCTGGAAGACCAGTGGTAGTTTCCGATGCTCATCTGGAGGCATTCTGTAATCTGTGGACCTTCAAAGTGTTGATGAAACACAGAAATTGCATCGGGATTGAATACAACAGTCACCATGTGCACTTTCCTCCATGTGAGTAATGTCTCAAACAGTCTACGATTTGATCGATCCCTGGAAGACCAGTAGTAGTTTCCGATGCACACCTAGAGGCATTCTGTAATCTGTGGACTATCAGAGTGTTGATGAAACACAGAAATTGCATCGGGATTGAATACAACAGTCACCATGCGCACTTTCCTCCATGGGAGTAATGTCTCAAACAGTCTACGCTTTGATCGTTCCCTGCAAGACCAGTAGTAGTTTCCGATGCAAATCTGGAGGTATTATGTAATCTGTGGACTATCTGAGTGTTGATGAAACACAGAAATTGCATCGGGATTGAATACAACAGTCACCATGCGCAATTCCTCCATGGGAGTAATGTCTCAAACAGTCTACGCTTTGATGGATCCCTGGAAGACCAGTAGTAGTTTCCGATTCACATCTGGAGGCATTCTGTAATCTGTGGACTGTCAGAGTGTTGATGAAACACAGAAATTGCATCGGGATTGAATACAATAGTCACCATGCCCACTTTCCTCCATGGGAGTAATGTCTCAAACTGTCTACGCTTCGATCTTTCACTGGAAGACCAGTAATAGTTTCCGATGCACATCTGGAGGCATTCTGTAATCTGTGGACCTGCAAAGTGTTGATGAAACACAGAAATTGCATCGGGATTGAATACAACAGTCACCATGTGCACTTTCCTCCGTGTGAGTAATGTCTCAAACAGTCTACGATTTGATCGATCCCTGGAAGACCAGTAGTAGTTTCCGATGCACATCTGGAGGCATTCTGTAAACTGTGGACTATCAGAGTGTTGATGAAACACCGAAATTGCATCGGGATTGAATACAACGGTCACCATGCGCACTTTCCTCCACGGTAGTAATGTCTCAAACAGTCTACGCTTCGATCGTTGCCTGGAAGACCAGTAGTAGTTTCCGATGCAAATCTGGAGGTATTATGATATCTGTGGACTATCTGAGTGTTTATGAAACACAGAAATTGAATCGGGATTGAATACAACAGTCACCATGCGCAATTCCTCCATGGGAGTAATGTCTCAAACAGTCTACGCTTTGATCGATCCCTGGAAGACCAGTAGTAGTTTCCGATTCACATCTGGAGGCATTCTGTAATCTGTGGACTATCAGAGTGTTGATGAAACACAGAAATTGCATCGGGATTGAATACAACAGTCACCATGCGCACTTTCCTCCATGGGAGTAATGTCTCAAACAGTCTACGCTTTGATCGTTCCCTGGAAGACCAGTAGTAGTTTCCGATGCAAATCTGGAGGTATTATGTAATCTGTGGACTATCTGAGTGTTGATGAAACACAGAAATTGCATCGGGATTGAATACAACAGTCACCATGCGCAATTCCTCCATGGGAGTAATGTCTCAAACAGTCTACGCTTTGATGGATCCCTGGAAGACCAGTAGTAGTTTCCGATTCACATCTGGAGGCATTCTGTAATCTGTGGACTGTCAGAGTGTTGATGAAACACAGAAATTGCATCGGGATTGAATACAATAGTCACCATGCCCACTTTCCTCCATGGGAGTAATGTCTCAAACTGTCTACGCTTCGATCTTTCACTGGAAGACCAGTAATAGTTTCCGATGCACATCTGGAGGCATTCTGTAATCTGTGGACCTGCAAAGTGTTGATGAAACACAGAAATTGCATCGGGATTGAATACAACAGTCACCATGTGCACTTTCCTCCGTGTGAGTAATGTCTCAAACAGTCTACGATTTGATCGATCCCTGGAAGACCAGTAGTAGTTTCCGATGCACATCTGGAGGCATTCTGTAATCTGTGGACTATCAGAGTGTTGATGAAACACCGAAATTGCATCGGGATTGAATACAACGGTCACCATGCGCACTTTCCTCCACGGGAGTAATGTCTCAAACAGTCTACGCTTCGATCGTTGCCTGGAAGACCAGTAGTAGTTTCCGATGCAAATCTGGAGGTATTATGATATCTGTGGACTATCTGAGTGTTTATGAAACACAGAAATTGAATCGGGATTGAATACAACAGTCACCATGCGCAATTCCTCCATGGGAGTAATGTCTCAAACAGTCTACGCTTTGATGGATCCCTGGAAGACCAGTAGTAGTTTCCGATTCACATCTGGAGGCATTCTGTAATCTGTGGACTATCAGAGTGTTGATGAAACACAGAAATTGCATCGGGATTGAATACAACAGTCACCATGCGCACTTTCCTCCATGGGAGTAATGTCTCAAACAGTCTACGCTTTGATCGTTCCCTGGAAGACCAGTAGTAGTTTCCGATGCAAATCTGGAGGTATTATGTAATCTGTGGACTATCTGAGTGTTGATGAAACACAGAAATTGCATCGGGATTGAATACAACAGTCACCATGCGCAATTCGTCCATGGGAGTAATGTCTCAAACAGTCTACGCTTTGATGGATCCCTGGAAGACCAGTAGTAGTTTCCGATTCACATCTGGAGGCATTCTGAAATCTGTGGACTGTCAGAGTGTTGATGAAACACAGAGATTGCATCGGGATTGAATACAATAGTCAATATGCGCACTTTCCTCCATGGGAGTAATGTCTCAAACTGTCTACGCTTCGATCTTTCACTGGAAGACCAGTAATAGTTTCCGATGCACATCTGGAGCCATTCTGTAATCTGTGGACCTTCAAAGTGTTGATGAAACACAGAAATTGCATCGGGATTGAATACAACAGTCACCATGTGCACTTTCCTCCATGTGAGTAATGTCTCAAACAGTCTACGATTTGATCGATCTCTGGAAGACCAGTAGTAGTTTCCGATGCACATCTGGAGGCATTCTGTAATCTGTGGACTATCAGAGTGTTGATGAAACACCGAAATTGCATCGGGATTGAATACAACAGTCACCATGCGCAATTCCTCCACGGGAGTAATGTCTCATACAGTCTAAGCTTTGATGGATCCCTGGAAGACCAGTAGTAGTTTCCGATTCACATCTGGAGGCATTCTGTAATCTGTGGACTGTCAGAGTGTTGATGAAACACAGAAATTGCATCGGGATTGAATACAACAGTCACCATGCGCACTTTTCTCAATGGGAGTAATGCCTCATACGATCTACGCTTTGATCGTTCCCTGGAAGACCAGTAGTAGCTTCCGATGCACATCTGGAGGCATTTTGTAATCTGTGGACTATCAGAGTGTTGACGAAACGTAGAAATTGCATCGGGAATGAATACAACAGTCACCATGCGCAATTTCCTCCATGGGAGTAATGTCTCAAATAGTCTACGCTTTGATGGTTCCCTGGAAGACCAGTAGTAGTTTCTGATGCACATCTGGAGGCATTCTGCAAACTGTGGACCTTCAAAGTGTTGATGAAACACAGAAATTGTATCGGGATTGAATACAACAGTCACCATGCGCACTTTCCTCCATGGGAGTAATGTCTCAAACAGTCTTTGCTTTGATCGTTCCCTGGAAGACCAGTAGTTGTTTCTGATGCACATCTGGAGGCATTCTGTAATCTGTGGACCTTCAAAGTGTTGATGAAACACAGAAATTGCATCGGGATTGAATACAACAGTCACCATGTGCACTTTCCTCCATGTGAGTAATGTCTCAAACAGTCTACGATTTGATCGATCTCTGGAAGACCAGTAGTAGTTTCCGATGCACATCTGGAGGCATTCTGTAATCTGTGGACTATCAGAGTGTTGATGAAACACCGAAATTGCATCGGGATTGAATACAACAGTCACCATGCGCACATTCCTCCATGGGAGTAATGTCTCAAACAGTCTACGCTTTGATCGTTCCCTGGAAGACCAGTAGTAGTTTCCGATGCAAATCTGGAGGTATTATGATATCTGTGGACTATCTGAGTGTTGATGAAACACAGAAATTGCATCGGGATTGAATACAACAGTCACCATGCGCAATTCCTCCATGGGAGTAATGTCTCAAACAGTCTACGCTTTGATGGATCCCTGGTAGACCAGTAGTAGTTTTCGATTCACATCTGGAGGCATTCTGTAATCTGTGGACTGTCAGAGTGTTGATGAAACACAGAAATTGCATCGGGATTGAATACAATAGTCACCATGCGCACTTTCCTCCATGGGAGTAATGTCTCAAACTGTCTACGCTTGGATCTTTCCCTGGAAGACCAGTAATAGTTTCCGATGCACATCTGGAGGCATTCTGTAATCTGTGGACCTTCAAAGTGTTGATGAAACCCAGAAATTGCATCGGGATTGAATACAACAGTCACCATGCGTACTTTCCTCCATGGGAGTAATGTCTCAAACAGTCTACGCTTTGATCGTTCCCTGGAAGACCAGTAGTAGTTTCCGATGCAAATCTGGAGGTATTATGTAATCTGTGGACTATCTGAGTGTTGATGAAACAGAGAAATTGCATCGGGATTGAATACAACAGTCACCATGCGCAATTCCTCCATGGGAGTAATGTCTCAAACAGTCTATGCTTTAATGGATCTCTGGAAGACCAGTAGTAGTTTCCTTTTCACATCTATAGGCATTCTGTAATCTGTGGACTGTCAGAGTGTTGATGAAACACAGAAATAGCATCGGGATTGAATACAACAGTCACCATGCGCACTTTCCTCCATGGGAGTAATGCCTCATACGATCTACGCTTTGATCGTTCCCTGGAAGACCAGTAGTAGATTCCGATGCACATCTGGAGGAATTTTGTAATCTGTGGACTATCAGAGTGTTGACGAAACGTAGAAATTGCATCGGGAATGAATACAACAGTCACCATGCGCACTTTCCTCCATGGGAGTAATGTCTCAAACAGTCTCCGTTTTGATCGTTCCCTGGAAGACCAGTAGTAGTTTCTGATGCACATCTGGAGGCATTTTGTAATCTGTGGACTATCGGAGTGTTGATGAAACACAGAAATTGCATCGGGATTGAATACAAAAGTCACCATGCGCACTTTCCTCCATGGGTGCTACGTCTCAAACAGTTTACGCTTTGATCGTTCCCTGGAAGACCAGTAGTAGTTTCCGATGCTCATCTGGAGGCATTCTGTAATCTGTGGACTTTCGAAGTGTTGATGAAACACAGAAAATGCATCGGGATAGTATTCAACAGGCACCATGCTGGCTTTTCTCCATGGGAGTAATGCCTCAAACAGTCTACGCTTTGATCGTTACCTGGAAGACCAGTTGTAGTTTCCGATACAGATCTGGAGGCATTCTGTAATCTGTGGACTATCAGAGTGTTGATGAACACAGAAATTGCATCGTGATTGAATACAACAGTCACCATGCGCACTTTCCTCCATGGGAGTAATGTCTCAAACAGTATTTGCTTTGATCGTTCCCTGGAAGACCAGTAGTAGTTTCCGATGCACATCTGGAGGCATTCTGCAGTCTGTGGACTATCAGAGTCTTGATGAAACACAGAAATTGCATCGAGATTGAATACAACATCCACCATGCGCACTTTCCTCAATGGTTGTAATGTCTCAAACAGTTTACGCTTTGATCGTTCCCTGGAAGACCAGTAGTAGTTTCCGATGCACATCTGGAGGCATTCTGTAATCTGTGGAATATCTGAGTGTTGATGAAACACAGAAATTGCATCGGGATTGAATACAACAGTCACCATGCGCACTTTCCTCCATGGGAGTAATGTCTCAAACAGTCTACGCTTTGATCGTTCCCTGGAAGTCATTGTAATAGTTTCCGATGCACATCTGGAGGCATTCTGTAATCTGTGGACTATCATAGTGTCGATGAAACACAGAAATTGCATCGGGATTGAAAACAACAGTCACCATGCGCACATTCCTACATAGGAGTAATGTCTCAAACTGTCTACGCTTTGATCGTTCCCTGGAAGACCAGTAGTAGTTTCCGATGCAAATGTGGAGGCATTCTGTATTCTGTGGACCTTCAAACTTTTGATGAAACACAGAACTTGCTTCGGTATGGAATACATCAGTCACCATGCGCACTTTCCTCCATGGGAGTAATGTGTCAAACTGTCTACGTTTTGATCGTTCCCTGGAAGACCAGTGGTAGTTTCCGATGCTCATCTGGAGGCATTCTGTAATCTGTGGACCTTCAAAGTGTTGATGAAACACAGAAATTGCATCGGGATTGAATACAACAGTCACCATGTGCACTTTCCTCCATGTGAGTAATGTCTCAAACAGTCTACGATTTGATCGATCCCTGGAAGACCAGTAGTAGTTTCCGATGCACATTTGGAGGCATTCTGTAATCTGTGGACTGTCAGAGTGTTGACGAAACACAGAAATTGCATCGGGATTGAATACAATAGTCACCATGCGCACTTTCCTGCATGGGAGTAATGTCTCAAACTGTCTACGCTTGGATCTTTCCCTGGGAGACCAGTAATAGTTTCCGATGCACATCTGGAGGCATTCTGTAATCTGTGGACTATCAGAGTGTTGATGAAACACAGAAATTGCATCGGGATTGAATATAACAGTCACCATGTGCACTTTCCGCCATGTGAGTAATGTCTCAAACAGTCTACGATTTGATCGATCCCTGGAAGACCAGTAGTAGTTTCCGAAGCACATCTAGAGGCATTCTGTAATCTGTGGACTATCAGAGTGTTGATGAAACACAGAAATTGCATCGGGATTGAATACAACAGTCACCATGCGCACTTTCCTCCATGGGAGTAATGTCTCAAACAGTCTACGCTTTGATCGTTCCCTGGAAGACCAGTAGTAGTTTCCGATGCAAATCTGGAGGTATTATGTAATCTGTGGACTATCTGAGTGTTGATGAAACACAGAAATTGCATCGGGATTGAATACAACAGTCACCATGCGCAATTCCTCCATGGGAGTAATGTCTCAAACAGTCTACGCTTTGATGGATCCCTGGAAGACCAGTAGTAGTTTCCGATTCACATCTGGAGGCATTCTGTAATCTGTGGACTGTCAGAGTGTTGATGAAACACAGAAATTGCATCGGGATTGAATACAATAGTCACCATGCCCACTTTCCTCCATGGGAGTAATGTCTCAAACTGTCTACGCTTCGATCTTTCACTGGAAGACCAGTAATAGTTTCCGATGCACATCTGGAGGCATTCTGTAATCTGTGGACCTGCAAAGTGTTGATGAAACACAGAAATTGCATCGGGATTGAATACAACAGTCACCATGTGCACTTTCCTCCGTGTGAGTAATGTCTCAAACAGTCTACGATTTGATCGATCCCTGGAAGACCAGTAGTAGTTTCCGATGCACATCTGGAGGCATTCTGTAATCTGTGGACTATCAGAGTGTTGATGAAACACCGAAATTGCATCGGGATTGAATACAACGGTCACCATGCGCACTTTCCTCCACGGTAGTAATGTCTCAAACAGTCTACGCTTCGATCGTTGCCTGGAAGACCAGTAGTAGTTTCCGATGCAAATCTGGAGGTATTATGATATCTGTGGACTATCTGAGTGTTTATGAAACACAGAAATTGAATCGGGATTGAATACAACAGTCACCATGCGCAATTCCTCCATGGGAGTAATGTCTCAAACAGTCTACGCTTTGATCGATCCCTGGAAGACCAGTAGTAGTTTCCGATTCACATCTGGAGGCATTCTGTAATCTGTGGACTATCAGAGTGTTGATGAAACACAGAAATTGCATCGGGATTGAATACAACAGTCACCATGCGCACTTTCCTCCATGGGAGTAATGTCTCAAACAGTCTACGCTTTTATCGTTCCCTGGAAGACCAGTAGTAGTTTCCGATGCAAATCTGGAGGTATTATGTAATCTGTGGACTATCTGAGTGTTGATGAAACACAGAAATTGCATCGGGATTGAATACAACAGTCACCATGCGCAATTCCTCCATGGGAGTAATGTCTCAAACAGTCTACGCTTTGATGGATCCCTGGAAGACCAGTAGTAGTTTCCGATTCACATCTGGAGGCATTCTGTAATCTGTGGACTGTCAGAGTGTTGATGAAACACAGAAATTGCATCGGGATTGAATACAATAGTCACCATGCCCACTTTCCTCCTTGGGAGTAATGTCTCAAACTGTCTACGCTTCGATCTTTCACTGGAAGACCAGTAATAGTTTCCGATGCACATCTGGAGGCATTCTGTAATCTGTGGACCTGCAAAGTGTTGATGAAACACAGAAATTGCATCGGGATTGAATACAACAGTCACCATGTGCACTTTCCTCCGTGTGAGTAATGTCTCAAACAGTCTACGATTTGATCGATCCCTGGAAGACCAGTAGTAGTTTCCGATGCACATCTGGAGGCATTCTGTAATCTGTGGACTATCAGAGTGTTGATGAAACACCGAAATTGCATCGGGATTGAATACAACGGTCACCATGCGCACTTTCCTCCACGGGAGTAATGTCTCAAACAGTCTACGCTTCGATCGTTGCCTGGAAGACCAGTAGTAGTTTCCGATGCAAATCTGGAGGTATTATGATATCTGTGGACTATCTGAGTGTTTATGAAACACAGAAATTGAATCGGGATTGAATACAACAGTCACCATGCGCAATTCCTCCATGGGAGTAATGTCTCAAACAGTCTACGCTTTGATGGATCCCTGGAAGACCAGTAGTAGTTTCCGATTCACATCTGGAGGCATTCTGTAATCTGTGGACTATCAGAGTGTTGATGAAACACAGAAATTGCATCGGGATTGAATACAACAGTCACCATGCGCACTTTCCTCCATGGGAGTAATGTCTCAAACAGTCTACGCTTTGATCGTTCCCTGGAAGACCAGTAGTAGTTTCCGATGCAAATCTGGAGGTATTATGTAATCTGTGGACTATCTGAGTGTTGATGAAACACAGAAATTGCATCGGGATTGAATACAACAGTCACCATGCGCAATTCGTCCATGGGAGTAATGTCTCAAACAGTCTACGCTTTGATGGATCCCTGGAAGACCAGTAGTAGTTTCCGATTCACATCTGGAGGCATTCTGAAATCTGTGGACTGTCAGAGTGTTGATGAAACACAGAGATTGCATCGGGATTGAATACAATAGTCAATATGCGCACTTTCCTCCATGGGAGTAATGTCTCAAACTGTCTACGCTTCGATCTTTCACTGGAAGACCAGTAATAGTTTCCGATGCACATCTGGAGCCATTCTGTAATCTGTGGACCTTCAAAGTGTTGATGAAACACAGAAATTGCATCGGGATTGAATACAACAGTCACCATGTGCACTTTCCTCCATGTGAGTAATGTCTCAAACAGTCTACGATTTGATCGATCTCTGGAAGACCAGTAGTAGTTTCCGATGCACATCTGGAGGCATTCTGTAATCTGTGGACTATCAGAGTGTTGATGAAACACCGAAATTGCATCGGGATTGAATACAACAGTCACCATGCGCAATTCCTCCACGGGAGTAATGTCTCATACAGTCTACGCTTTGATGGATCCCTGGAAGACCAGTAGTAGTTTCCGATTCACATCTGGAGGCATTCTGTAATCTGTGGACTGTCAGAGTGTTGATGAAACACAGAAGTTGCATCGGGATTGAATACAACAGTCACCATGCGCACTTTTCTCAATGGGAGTAATGCCTCATACGATCTACGCTTTGATCGTTCCCTGGAAGACCAGTAGTAGCTTCCGATGCACATCTGGAGGCATTTTGTAATCTGTGGACTATCAGAGTGTTGACGAAACGTAGAAATTGCATCGGGAATGAATACAACAGTCACCATGCGCAATTTCCTCCATGGGAGTAATGTCTCAAATAGTCTACGCTTTGATGGTTCCCTGGAAGACCAGTAGTAGTTTCTGATGCACATCTGGAGGCATTCTGCAAACTGTGGACCTTCAAAGTGTTGATGAAACACAGAAATTGTATCGGGATTGAATACAACAGTCACCATGCGCACTTTCCTCCATGGGAGTAATGTCTCAAACAGTCTTTGCTTTGATCGTTCCCTGGAAGACCAGTAGTTGTTTCTGATGCACATCTGGAGGCATTCTGTAATCTGTGGACCTTCAAAGTGTTGATGAAACACAGAAATTGCATCGGGATTGAATACAACAGTCACCATGTGCACTTTCCTCCATGTGAGTAATGTCTCAAACAGTCTACGATTTGATCGATCTCTGGAAGACCAGTAGTAGTTTCCGATGCACATCTGGAGGCATTCTGTAATCTGTGGACTATCAGAGTGTTGATGAAACACCGAAATTGCATCGGGATTGAATACAACAGTCACCATGCGCACATTCCTCCATGGGAGTAATGTCTCAAACAGTCTACGCTTTGATCGTTCCCTGGAAGACCAGTAGTAGTTTCCGATGCAAATCTGGAGGTATTATGATATCTGTGGACTATCTGAGTGTTGATGAAACACAGAAATTGCATCGGGATTGAATACAACAGTCACCATGCGCAATTCCTCCATGGGAGTAATGTCTCAAACAGTCTACGCTTTGATGGATCCCTGGAAGACCAGTAGTAGTTTCCGATTCACATCTGGAGGCATTCTGTAATCTGTGGACTGTCACAGTGTTGATGAAACACAGAAATTGCATCGGGATTGAATACAACAGTCACCATGCGCACTTTCCTCCATGGGAGTAATGCCTCATACGATCTACGCTTTGATCGTTCCCTGGAAGACCAGTAGTAGTTTAGGATGCACATCTGGAGGCATTTTGTAATCTGTGGACTATCAGAGTGTTGACGAAACGTAGAAATTGCATCGGGAATGAATACAACAGTCACCATGCGCAATTTCCTCCATGGGAGTAATGTCTCAAACAGTTTACGCTTTGACCGTTCCCTGGAAGACCAGTAGTAGTTTCTGATGCACATCAGGAGGCATTCTGCAAACTGTGGACCTTCAAAGTGTTGATGAAACACAGAAATTGTATCGGGATTGAATACAACAGTCACCATTCGCACTTTCCTCCATGGGAGTAATGTCTCAAACAGTCTTTGCTTTGATCGTTCCCTGGAAGACCAGTAGTAGTTTCTGATGCACATCTTGAGGCATTCTGTAATCTGTGGTCCTTCAAAGGGGTGATGAAACACAGAAATTGCATCGGGATTGAATACAACAGTCACCATGTGCACTTTCCTCCATGGGAGTAATGTCTCAAACAGTCTACGCTTTGATCGTTCCCTGGAAGACCAGTATTAGTTTCCGATGCACATCTGGAGGCATTTTGTAATCTGTGGACTATCGGAGTGTTGATGAAACACAGAAATTGCATCGGGATTGAATACAAAAGTCACCATGCGCACTTTCCTCCATGGGTGCAATGTCTCAAACAGTTTACGCTTGGATCTTTCCCTGGAAGACCAGTAATAGTTTCCGATGCACATCTGGAGGCATTCTGTAATCTGTGGACCTTCAAAGTGTTGATGAAACCCAGAAATTGCATCGGGATTGAATACAACAGTCACCATGCGTACTTTCCTCCATAGGAGTAATGTCTCAAACAGTCTACGCTTTGATCGTTCCCTGGAAGACCAGTAGTAGTTTCCGACGCAAATCTGGAGGTATTATGTAATCTGTGGACTATCTGAGTGTTGATGAAACAGAGAAATTGCATCGGGATTGAATACAACAGTCACCATGCGAAATTCCTCCATGGGAGTAATGTCTCAAACAGTCTATGCTTTGATGGATCTCTGGAAGACCAGTAGTAGTTTCCTTTTCACATCTATAGGCATTCTGTAATCTGTGGACTGTCAGAGTGTTGATGAAACACAGAAATAGCATCGGGATTGAATACAACAGTCACCATGCGCACTTTCCTCCATGGGAGTAATGCCTCATACGATCTACGCTTTGATCGTTCCCTGGAAGACCAGTAGTAGATTCCGATGCACATCTGGAGGAATTTTGTAATCTGTGGACTATCAGAGTGTTGACGAAACGTAGAAATTGCATCGGGAATGAATACAACAGTCACCATGCGCACTTTCCTCCATGGGAGTAATGTCTCAAACAGTCTCCGGTTTGATCGTTCCCTGGAAGACCAGTAGTAGTTTCTGATGCACATCTGGAGGCATTTTGTAATCTGTGGACTATCGGAGTGTTGATGAAACACAGAAATTGCATCGGGATTGAATACAAAAGTCACCATGCGCACTTTCCTCCATGGGTGCTATGTCTCAAACAGTTTACGCTTTGATCGTTCCCTGGAAGACTAGTAGTAGTTTCCGATGCTCATCTGGAGGCATTCTGTAATCTGTGGACTTTCGAAGTGTTGATGAAACACAGAAAATGCATCGGGATAGTATTCAACAGGCACCATGCAGGCTTTTCTCCATGGGAGTAATGCCTCAAACAGTCTACGCTTTGATCGTTCCCTGGAAGACCAGTTGTAGTTTCCGATACAGATCTGGAGGCATTCTGTAATCTGTGGACTATCAGAGTGTTGATGAACACAGAAATTGCATCGTGATTGAATACAACAGTCACCATGCGCACTTTCCTCCATGGGAGTAATGTCTCAAACAGTATTTGCTTTGATCGTTCCCTGGAAGACCAGTGGTAGTTTCCGATGCACATCTGGAGGCATTCTGCAGTCTGTGGACTATCAGAGTCTTGATGAAACACAGAAATTGCATCGAGATTGAATACAACATCCACCATGCGCACTTTCCTCAATGGTTGTAATGTCTCAAACAGTTTACGCTTTGATCGTTCCCTGGAAGACCAGTAGTAGTTTCCGATGCACATCTGGAGGCATTCTGTAATCTGTGGAATATCTGAGTGTTGATGAAACACAGAAATTGCATCGGGATTGAATACAACAGTCACCATGCGCACTTTCCTCCATGGGAGTAATGTCTCAAACAGTCTACGCTTTGATCGTTCCCTGGAAGTCATTGTAATAGTTTCCGATGCACATCTGGAGGCATTCTGTAATCTGTGGACTATCATAGTGTCGATGAAACACAGAAATTGCATCGGGTTTGAAAACAACAGTCACCATGCGCACATTCCTACATAGGAGTAATGTCTCAAACTGTCTACGCTTTGATCGTTCCCTGGAAGACCAGTAGTAGTTTCCGATGCACATTTGGAGGCATTCTGTAATCTGTGGACAGTCAGAGTGTTGACGAAACACAGAAATTGCATCGCGATTGAATACAATAGTCACCATGCGCACTTTCCTGCATGGGAGTAATGTCTCAAACTGTCTATGCTTGGATCTTTCCCTGGGAGACCAGTAATAGTTTCCGATGCACATCTGGAGGCATTCTGTAATCTGTGGACTATCAGAGTGTTGATGAAACACAGAAATTGCATCGGGATTGAATATAACAGTCACCATGTGCACTTTCCGCCATGTGAGTAATGTCTCAAACAGTCTACGATTTGATCGATCCCTGGAAGACCAGTAGTAGTTTCCGATGCTCATCTGGAGGCATTCTGTAATCTGTGGACCTTCAAAGTGTTGATGAAACACAGAAATTGCATCGGGATTGAATACAACAGTCACCATGTGCACTTTCCTCCATGTGAGTAATGTCTCAAACAGTCTACGATTTGATCGATCCCTGGAAGACCAGTAGTAGTTTCCGATGCACATTTGGAGGCATTCTGTAATCTGTGGACAGTCAGAGTGTTGACGAAACACAGAAATTGCATCGCGATTGAATACAATAGTCACCATGCGCACTTTCCTGCATGGGAGTAATGTCTCAAACTGTCTACGCTTGGATCTTTCCCTGGGAGACCAGTAATAGTTTCCGATGCACATCTGGAGGCCTTCTGTAATCTGTGGACTATCAGAGTGTTGATGAAACACAGAAATTGCATCGGGATTGAATATAACAGTCACCATGTGCACTTTCCGCCATGTGAGTAATGTCTCAAACAGTCTACGATTTGATCGATCCCTGGAAGACCAGTAGTAGTTTCCGATGCACATCTTGAGGCATTCTGTAATCTGTGGACTATCAGAGTGTTGATGAAACACAGAAATTGCATCGGGATTGAATACAACAGTCACCATGCGCACTTTCCTCCATGGGAGTAATGTCTCAAACAGTCTACGCTTTGATCGTTCCCTGGAAGACCAGTAGTAGTTTCCGATGCAAATCTGGAGGTATTATGTAATCTGTGGACTATCTGAGTGTTGATGAAACACAGAAATTGCATCGGGATTGAATACAACAGTCACCATGCGCAATTCCTCCATGGGAGTAATGTCTCAAACAGTCTACGCTTTGATGGATCTCTGGAAGACCAGTAGTAGTTTCCGATTCACATCTGGAGGCATACTGTAATCTGTGGACTGTCAGAGTGTTGATGAAACACAGAATTTGCATCGGGATTGAATACAATAGTCACCATGCCCACTTTCCTCCATGGGAGTAATGTCTCAAACTGTCTACGCTTCGATCTTTCACTGGAAGACCAGTAATAGTTTCCGATGCACATCTGGAGGCATTCTGTAATCTGTGGACCTGCAAAGTGTTGATGAAACACAGAAATTGCATCGGGATTGAATACAACAGTCACCATGTGCACTTTCCTCCGTGTGAGTAATGTCTCAAACAGTCTACGATTTGATCGATCCCTGGAAGACCAGTAGTAGTTTCCGATGCACATCTGGAGGCATTCTGTAATCTGTGGACTATCAGAGTGTTGATGAAACACCGAAATTGCATCGGGATTGAATACAACGGTCACCATGCGCACTTTCCTCCACGGGAGTAATGTCTCAAACAGTCTACGCTTCGATCGTTGCCTGGAAGACCAGTAGTAGTTTCCGATGCAAATCTGGAGGTATTATGATATCTGTGGACTATCTGAGTGTTTATGAAACACAGAAATTGAATCGGGATTGAATACAACAGTCACCATGCGCAATTCCTCCATGGGAGTAATGTCTCAAACAGTCTACGCTTTGATGGATCCCTGGAAGACCAGTAGTAGTTTCCGATTCACATCTGGAGGCATTCTGTAATCTGTGGACTATCAGAGTGTTGATGAAACACAGAAATTGCATCGGGATTGAATACAACAGTCACCATGCGCACTTTCCTCCATGGGAGTAATGTCTCAAACAGTCTACGCTTTGATCGTTCCCTGGAAGACCAGTAGTAGTTTCCGATGCAAATCTGGAGGTATTATGTAATCTGTGGACTATCTGAGTGTTGATGAAACACAGAAATTGCATCGGGATTGAATACAACAGTCACCATGCGCAATTCGTCCATGGGAGTAATGTCTCAAACAGTCTACGCTTTGATGGATCCCTGGAAGACCAGTAGTAGTTTCCGATTCACATCTGGAGGCATTCTGAAATCTGTGGACTGTCAGAGTGTTGATGAAACACAGAGATTGCATCGGGATTGAATACAATAGTCACCATGCGCACTTTCCTCCATGGGAGTAATGTCTCAAACTGTCTACGCTTCGATCTATCACTGGAAGACCAGTAATAGTTTCCGATGCACATCTGGAGGCATTCTGTAATCTGTGGACCTTCAAAGTGTTGATGAAACACAGAAATTGCATCGGGATTGAATACAACAGTCACCATGTGCACTTTCCTCCATGTGAGTAATGTCTCAAACAGTCTACGATTTGATCGATCTCTGGAAGACCAGTAGTAGTTTCCGATGCACATCTGGAGGCATTCTGTAATCTGTGGACTATCAGAGTGTTGATGAAACACCGACATTGCATCGGGATTGTATACAACAGTCACCATGCGCAATTTCCTCCACGGGAGTAATGTCTCAAACAGTCGACGCTTTGATCGTTCCCTGGAAGACCAGTAGTAGTTTCCGATGCAAATCTGGAGGTATTATGATATCTGTGGACTATCTGAGTGTTGATGAAACACAGAAATTGCATCGGGATTGAATACAACAGTCACCATGCGCAATTCCTCCACGGGAGTAATGTCTCAAACAGTCTACGCTTTGATGGATCCCTGGAAGACCAGTAGTAGTTTCCGATTCACATCTGGAGGCATTCTGTAATCAGTGGACTGTCAGAGTGTTGATGAAACACAGAATTTGCATCGGGATTGAATACAACAGTCACCATGCGCACTTTTCTCAATGGGAGTAATGCCTCATACGATCTACGCTTTGATCGTTCCCTGGAAGACCAGTAGTAGCTTCCGATGCACATCTGGAGGCATTTTGTAATCTGTGGACTATCAGAGTGTTGACGAAACGTAGAAATTGCATCGGGAATGAATACAACAGTCACCATGCGCAATTTCCTCCATGGGAGTAATGTCTCAAATAGTCTACGCTTTGATGGTTCCCTGGAAGACCAGTAGTAGTTTCTGATGCACATCTGGAGGCATTCTGCAAACTGTGGACCTTCAAAGTGTTGATGAAACACAGAAATTGTATCGGGATTGAATACAACAGTCACCATGCGCACTTTCCTCCATGGGAGTAATGTCTCAAACAGTCTTTGCTTTGATCGTTCCCTGGAAGACCAGTAGTAGTTTCTGATGCACATCTGGAGGCATTCTGTAATCTGTGGACCTTCAAAGTGTTGATGAAACACAGAAATTGCATCGGGATTGAATACAACAGTCACCATGTGCACTTTCCTCCATGTGAGTAATGTCTCAAACAGTCTACGATTTGATCGATCTCTGGAAGACCAGTAGTAGTTTCCGATGCACATCTGGAGGCATTCTGTAATCTGCGGACTATCAGAGTGTTGATGAAACACCGAAATTGCATCGGGATTGAATACAACAGTCACCATGCGCACATTCCTCCATGGGAGTAATGTCTCAAACAGTCTACGCTTTGATCGTTCCCTGGAAGACCAGTAGTAGTTTCCGATGCAAATCTGGAGGTATTATGATATCTGTGGACTATCTGAGTGTTGATGAAACACAGAAATTGCATCGGGATTGAATACAACAGTCACCATGCGCAATTCCTCCATGGGAGTAATGTCTCAAACAGTCTACGCTTTGATGGATCCCTGGAAGACCAGTAGTAGTTTCCGATTCACATCTGGAGGCATTCTGTAATCTGTGGACTGTCACAGTGTTGATGAAACACAGAAATTGCATCGGGATTGAATACAACAGTCACCATGCGCACTTTCCTCCATGGGAGTAATGCCTCATACGATCTACGCTTTGATCGTTCCCTGGAAGACCAGTAGTAGTTTAGGATGCACATCTGGAGGCATTTTGTAATCTGTGGACTATCAGAGTGTTGACGAAACGTAGAAATTGCATCGGGAATGAATACAACAGTCACCATGCGCAATTTCCTCCATGGGAGTAATGTCTCAAACAGTTTACGCTTTGACCGTTCCCTGGAAGACCAGTAGTAGTTTCTGATGCACATCAGGAGGCATTCTGCAAACTGTGGACCTTCAAAGTGTTGATGAAACACAGAAATTGTATCGGGATTGAATACAACAGTCACCATGCGCACTTTCCTCCATGGGAGTAATGTCTCAAACAGTCTTTGCTTTGATCGTTCCCTGGAAGACCAGTAGTAGTTTCTGATGCACATCTTGAGGCATTCTGTAATCTGTGGTCCTTCAAAGGGGTGATGAAACACAGAAATTGCATCGGGATTGAATACAACAGTCACCATGTGCACTTTCCTCCATGGGAGTAATGTATCAAACAGTCTACGCTTTAATCGTTCCCTGGAAGACAAGTAGTAGTTTCCGATGTACATCTGGAGGCATTCTGTAAGCTGTGGACTTTCAAAGTGTTGATAAAACACAGAACTGGCATCGGGATTCAATACAACAGTCACCATACGCACTTTCCTCCATAAGAGTAATGTCTCAAACAGTCTACGCTTTCATCTTTCCCTGGAAGACCAGTATTAGTTTCCGATGCACATCTGGAGGCATTTTGTAATCTGTGGACTATCGGAGTGTTGATGAAACACAGAAATTGCATCGGGATTGAATACAACAGCCACCTTGCGCACGTTCCTGCATGTGAGTAATGTCTCAAACAGTCTACGCTTTGATCGTTCCCTGGAAGACCAGTAGTAGTTTCCGATGCTCATCTGGAGGCATTCTGTAATCTGTGGACTTTCGAAGTGTTGATGAAACACAGAAAATGCATCGGGATTGTATTCAACAGGCACCATGCAGGCTTTTCTCCATGGGAGTAATGCCTCAAACAGTATACGCTTTGATCGTTCCCTGGAAGACCAGTTGTAGTTTCCGATACAGATCTGGAGGCATTCTGTAATCTGTGGACTATCAGAGTGTCGATGAAACACAGAAATTGCATCGAGATTGAATACAACATCCACCATGTGCACTTTCCTCAATGGTTGTAATGTCTCAAACAGTTTACGCTTTGATCGTTCCCTGGAAGACCAGTGGTAGTTTCCGAAGCTCATCTGGAGGCATTCTGTAATCTGTGGAATATCTGAGTGTTGATGAAACACAGAATTTGCATCAGGATTGAATACAACAGTCACCATGCGCACTTTCCTCCATGGGAGTAATGTCTCAAACAGCCTACGCTTTGATGGTTCCCTTTGAGACCAGTAGTAGTTTCCGATTCACATCGGGATTCATTCTGTAATCTGTGGACTAGCAGAGTGTTGATGAAACACAGAAATAGCATCGGGATTGAATACAACAGTCACCATGCGCACTTTCCTCCATGGGAGTAATGTCTCAAACAGTCTACGCTTTGATCGTTCCCTGGAAGACCAGTAGTAGTCTCTGATGCACATCTGGAGGCATTCTGTATACTGTGGACCTTCAAAGTGTTGATGAAACACAGAAATTGCATCGGGATTGAATACAACAGTCACCATGCGCACTTTCCTCCATGGGAGTAATGTCTCAAACATTCTACGCTTTAATCGTTCTCTGGAAGACAAGTAGTAGTTTCCGATGTACATCTGGTGGCATTCTGTAGGCTGTGGACCTTCAAAGTGTTGATAAAACACAGAAGTTGCATCGGGATTCAATACAACAGTCAATATACGCACTTTCCTCTATGAGAGTAATGTCTCAAACAGTCTACGCTTTGATCTTTCCCTGGAAGACCAGTATTAGTTTCCGATGCACATCTGGAGGCATTTTGTAATCTGTGGACTATCGGAGTGTTGATGAGACACAGAAATTGCATCGGGATTGAATACAAAAGTCACCATGCGCACTTTCCTCCATGAGTGCAATGTCTCAAACAGATTACGCTTTGATCGTTCCCTGGAAGACCAGTAGTAGTTTCCGATGCTCGTCTGGAGGTATTCTGTAATCTGTGGACTTTCGAAGTGTTGATGAAACACAGAAAATGCATCGGGATTGTATTCAACAGGCACCATGCAGGCTTTTCTCCATGGGAGTAATGCCTCAAAAAGTCTACGCTTTGATCGTTCCCTGGAAGACCAGTTGTAGTTTCCGATACAGATCTGGAGGCATTCTGTAATCTGTGGACTATCAGAGTGTTGATGAAACACAGAAATTGCATCGTGATTGAATACAACAGACACCATGCGCACTTTCCTCCATGGGAGTAATGTCTCAAACAGTCTTTGCTTTGATCGTTCCCTGGAAGAGCAGTAGTAGTTTCCGATGCACATCTGGAGGCATTCTGTATTCTGTGGACCTTCAAACTTTTGATCAAACACAGAAATTGCTTCGGTATGGAATACATCAGTCACCATGCGCACTTTCCTCCATGGGAGTAATGTGTCAAACTGTCTGCGTTTTGATCGTTCCCTGGAAGACCAGTGGTAGTTTCCGATGCTCATCTGGAGGCATTCTGTAATCTGTGGACCTTCAAACTTTTGATGAAACACAGAATTTGCTTCGGTATGGAATACATCAGTCACCATGCGCACTTTGCTCCATGTGAGTAATGTCTCAATCAGTCTACGATTTGATCGTTCCCTGGAAGACCGGTAGTAGTTTCCGATGCACATCTGGAGGCATTCTGTAATCTGTGGACTATCAGAGTGTTGATGAAACACAGAAATTGCATCGGGATTGAATACAATAGTCACCATGTGCACTTTTCTCCATGGGAGTAATGTCTCAAACTGTCTACGCTTGGATCTTTCCCTGGAAGACCAGTAATAGTTTCCGATGCACATCTGGAGGCATTATGTAATCTGTGGACCTTCAAAGTGTTGATGAAACACAGAAATTGCATCGGGATTGAATATAACAGTCACCATGTGCACTTTCCTCCATGTGATTAATGTCTCAAACAGTCTACGATTTGATCGATCATTGGAAGACCAGTAGTAGTTTCCGATGCACATCTGGAGGCATTCTGTCATCTGTGGACTATCAGAGTGTTGATGAAACACAGAAATTGCATCGGGATTGAATACAACAGTCACCATGCGGACTTTCCTCCATGGGAGTAATGTCTCAAACAGTCTAAGCTTTGATCGTTCCCTGGAAGACCAGTGGTAGTTTCCGATGCAAATCTGGAGGTATTATGTAATCTGTGGACTATCTGAGTGTTGATGAAACACAGAAATTGCATCGGGATTGAATACAACAGTCACCATGCGTAATTCCTCCATGGGAGTAATGTCTCAAACAGTCTACGCTTTGATGGATCCCTGGAAGACCAGTAGTAGTTTCCGATTAACATCTGGAGGCATTCTGTAATCTGTGGACTGTCAGAGTGTTGATGAAACACAGAAATTGCATCGGGATTGAATACAATAGTCACCATGCGCACTTTCCTCCATGGGAGTAATGTCTCAAACTGTCTACGCTTGGATCTTTCCCTGGAAGACCAGTAGTAGTTTCCGATGCACATCTGGAGGCATTCTGTAATCTGTGGACCTTCAAAGTGTTGATGAAACACAGAAAGTGCATCGGGATTGTATACAACAGGCACCATGCAGGCTTTTCTCCATGGGAGTAATGTCTCAAACAGTTTACGCTTTGATCGTTCCCTTGAAGACCAGTAGTAGTTTCCGATGCACATCTGGAGGCATTCTGTAATCTGTGGACTATCAGAGTGTTGATGTAACACAGATATTGCATCGGGATTGAATTCATCAGTCACCATGCGCACTTTCCTCCATGGGAGTAATGTCTCAAAGAGTTTACGCTTTGGTCGTTCCCTGGAAGACTAGTGGTAGTTTCCGATGCACATTTTCTCACATTCTGTAATGTGTGGACTATCAGATTGTTGATGAAACACAGAAATTGCATCGGGATTGAATACAACAGTCACCATGCGCACTTTCCTCCATGGGAGTAATGTCTCAAACAGTCTACGCTTTGATCGTTCATTGCAAGACCAGTAGTAGTTTCCGATGCACACCTGGAGGCATTCTGTGATCTGTGGACCTTCAAAGTGTTGATGAAACACAGAAACTGCTTCTGGATTGAATACAAAAGTCATCATGCGCACTTTCCTCCATGGGAGTAATGTCTCAATCAGTCTACGCTTTGATCGTTCCCTGGAAGACCTGTAGTAGTTTCCGATGCACATCTGGAGGAGTTCTGTAATCTGTGGACTATCAGAGTGTTGATGAAACACAGAAATTGCATCAGGATTGAATACAACAGTCACCATGCGCACTTTCCTCCATGGGAGTAATGTCTCAAACAGTCTACGGTTTGATCGTTCCCTGCAAGAACAGTAGCAGTTTCCGATGCACATCTGGAGGCAGTCTGTAATCTGTAAACTATCAGAGTTTTGCTCAAACACAGAAATAGCATCGGGATTGAATACAACAGTCACCATGCACACTTTCCTCCATGGAAGTAATGTCGCAAACAGTCTACGCTTTGATCGTTCCCTGGAAGACCAGTAGTAGTTTCCGATGCACATCTGGAGGCATTCTGTAATCTGTGGACTATCAGAGTGTTGATGAAACACAGAAATTGCATCGGGATTGAATACAACAATCACCATGCGCACTTTCCTCCATGGGAGTAATGTCTCAAACAGTGTACGCTTTGATGGTTCCCTGGAAGACCAGTAGTAGTTTCCGATTCTCATCTGGAGGCATTTTGTAATCTGTGGACTATCAGAGTGTTGATGAAACCCAGAAATTGCATCGGGATTGAATACAATAGTCACTATGCGCACTTTCCTCCATGAGAGTAATGTCTCAATCAGTCTACGCTTTGATCGTTGCCTGGAAGACCAGTATTAGTTCCCGATGCACATCTGGAGGCATTCTGTAATCTGTGGACTATCAGAGTGTTGATGAAACACAGAAATTGCATCGGGATTGAATACAACAGTGACCATGCGCACTTTCCTCCATGGGAGTAATGTCTCAAACTGTCTACGTTTTGATCGTTCCCTGGAAGACCAGTAGTAGTTTCCGATGCACATCTGGAGGCATGCTGTAATCTGTGGACCTTCAAAGTGTTGATGAAACACAGAAATTGCATCGGGATTGAATACAACAGGCACCTTGCGCACTTTCCTGCATGTGAGTAATGTCTCAAACAGTCTACGGTTTGATCGTTCCCTGGAAGACCAGTAGTAGTTTCCAAAGCACATCCTGAGGCATTCTGTAATCTGTGGACCTTCAAAGTGTTAATGAAACACAGAAATGGCATCGAGATTGAATATAACAGTCACCATGCGCACTTTCCTCCATGGGAGTAATGTCTCAAACAGTCTACGCTTTGATCGTTCCCTGGAAGACCTGTAGTAGTTTCCGATGCACATCAGAAGGCATTTTGTAATCTGTGGACTATCAGAGTGTTGATGAAACCCAGAAATTGCATCGGGATTGAATACAACAGTCACCATGTGCACTTTTCTCCATGGGAGTAATGTCTCAAACAGTTTACGCTTTGATCGTTCCATGGAAGACCAGTAGTAGTTTCCGATGCACATCTGGGGGCATTCTATAATGTGTGGACTATCAGGGTGTTTATGAAACACAGAAATTGCATCAGGATTGAATACAACAGTGACCATGCGCACTTTCCTCCATGGGAGTAATGTCTCAAACAGTCTACGGTTAGATCGTTCCCTGCAAGACCAGTAGTAGTTTCCGATGCACATCTGGAGGCATTCTGTAATCTGTCGACCTTCAAAGTGTTGATAAAACACAAAAATTGCCTCGGGATTGAGTACAACAGTCATCATTCGCATTTTCCACCATGGGAGTAATGTCTCAAACTGTCTACGTTTTGATCGTTCCCTGGAACACCAGTAGTAGTTTCCGATGCACATCTGGAGGCATTCTGTAATCTGTGGACCGTCAAAGTGCTAATGAAACACAGAAAGTGCATCGGGATTGTATACAACAGGCACCAAGCAGGCTTTTGTCCATGGGAGTAATGTCTCAAACAGTTTACGCTTTGACCGTTCCCTTGAAGACCAGTAGTAGTTTCCGATGCACATCTGGAGTCATTCTGTAGTCTGTGGACTATCAGAGTGTTGATGAAACCCAGAAATAGCATCGGGAGTGAATACAACAGTCACCATGCGCAATTTCCTCCATGGGAGTAATGTCTCAAACAGTCTACGCTTTGATCGTTCCCTGGAAGTCAATGTAATAGTTTCCGATGCAAATCTGGAGGCATTCTGCAATGTGTGGACTATCAGAGTGTTGATGAAACACAGAAACTGCATCGGGATTGAATACAACAGTCACCATGAGAACTTTCCTCCATAGGAGTAATGTCTCAAACAGTCTACGTTTTGATCGTTCCCTGGAAGACCTGTAGTAGTTTCTGATGCACATCTGGAGGCATTCTGTAATCTGTGGATCTTCAAAGTGTTGATGAATCACAGAAATTGCATCGGTATGGAATACAACAGTCACCATGCGCACTTCCCTCCATGGGAGTAATGTCTCAAACTGTCTACTTTTTGATCGTTCCCTGGAAGACCTGTAGTAGTTTCCGATGCACATCAGAGGCATTTTGTGATCTATGGACTATCAGAGTGTTGATGAAACCCAGAAATTGCATCGGGATGGAATACAACAGTCACCATGTGCACTTTTCTCCATGGGAGTAATGTCTCAAACAGTTTACGCTTTGATCGTTCCCTGGAAGACCAGTAGTAGTTTCCGATGCACATCTGGGGGCATTCTATAATGTGTGGACTATCAGGGTGTTGATGAAACACAGAAATTGCATCAGGATTGAATACAACAGTGACCAAGCGCACTTTCCTCCATGGGAATAATGTCTCAAACAGTCTACGGTTAGATCGTTCCCTGCAAGACCAGTAATAGTTTTCGATGCACATCTGGAGGCATTCTGTAATCTGTGGACCTTCAAAGTGTTGAAGAAACACAGAAATTGCCTCGGGATTGAATACAACAGTCATCATTCGCATTTTCCTCCATGGGAGTAATGTCTCAAACTGTCTACGATTTGATCGTTCCCTGGAATACCAGTAGTAGTTTCCGATGCACATCTGGAATCATTCTGTAATCTGTGGACCTTCAAAGTGTTGATGAAACACAGAATGTGCATCGGGATTGTATACAATAGGCACCATGCAGGCTTTTCTCCATAGGAGTAATGTCTCAAACAATTTACGCTTTGATCGTTCCCTTGAAGACCAGTAGTAGTTTCCGATGCACATCTGGAGGCATTCTGTAATCTGTGGATCTTCAAAGTGTTGATGAAACACAGAAATAGCATCGGTATGGAATACAACAGTCACCATGCGCACTTTCCTCCATGGGAGTAATGTCTCAAACTGTCTACGTTTTGATCGTTTCCTGGAAGACCAGTAGTAGTTTCCGATGCACATCTGGAGGCATTCTGTAATCTGTGGACCTTCAAAGTGTTGATGAAACACAGAAATTGCATCGGGATTGAATACAACAGCAACCTTGCGCACTTTCCTGCATGTGAGTAATGTCTCAAACAGTCTACGCTTTGATCGTTCCCTGGAAGACCAGTAGTAGTTTCCGATGCACATCTGGAGGCATTCTGTAATCTGTGGACTATCAGAGTGTTGATGAAAACCAGAAATTGCATCGGGATTGAATACAACAGTCACCATGTGCACTTTTCTAAATGGGAGTAATGTCTCAAACAGTTTACGCTTTGATCGTTCCCTGGAAGACCAGTAGTAGTTTCCGATGCACATCTGGGGGTATTCTATAATGTGTGGACTATCAGAGTGTAGAAGAAACACAGAAATTGCATCAGGATTGAATACAACAGTGACCATGCGCACCTTCATCCATGGGAGTAATGTCTCAAACAGTCTACGGTTTGATCGTTCCCTGCAAGACCAGTAGTAGTTTCCGATGCACATCTGGAGGCATTCTGTAATCTGTGGATCTTCAAAGTGCTGATGAAACACAGAAATTGCATCGGTATGGAATACAACAGTCACCATGCGCACTTTCCTCTATGGGAGTAATGTCTCAAACAGTCTACGCTTTGATCGTTCCCTGGAAGTCAATGTAATAGTTTCCGATGCACATCTGGAGGCATTCTGTAGTCTGTGGACCGTCAGAGTGTTGATGAAACACAGAAACTGCATCGGGATTGAATACAACAGTCACCATGAGCACTTTCCTCCATAGGAGTAATGTCTCAAACAGTCTACGCTTTGATAGTTACCTGGAAGACCAGTAGTAGTTTCCGATGCACATCTGGAGGCATTCTGTAATCTGTGGATCTTCAAAGTGTTGATGAAACACAGAAATAGCATCGGTATGGAATACAACAGTCACCATGCGCACTTTCCTCCATGAGAGTAATGTCTCAAACTGTCTACGTTTTGATCGTTTCCTGGAAGACCAGTAGTAGTTTCCGATGCACATCTGGAGGCATTCTGTAATATGTGGACCTTCAAAGTGTTGATGAAACACAGAAATTGCATCGGGATTGAATACAACAGCCACCTTGAGCACTTTCCTGCATGTGAGTAATGTCTCAAACAGTCTACGCTTTGATCGTTCCCTGGAAGACCAGTAGTAGTTTCCGATGCAGATCTGGAGGCATTCTGTAATCTGTGGACCTTCAAAGTGTTGATGAAACACAGAAATTGCATCGAGATTGAATACAACAGTCACCATGCGCACTTTCCTCCATGGGAGTATTGTCTAAAAGAGCCCACGCTTTGATCATTCCCTGGAAGACCCGTAGTAGTTTCCGATGCACATCAGGAGGCCTTTTGTAATCTGTGGACTATCAGAGTGTTGATGAAAACCAGAAATTGCATCGGGATTGAATACAACAGTCACCATGTGCACTTTTCTAAATGGGAGTAATGTCTCAAACTGTTTACGCTTTGATCGTTCCCTGGAAGACCAGTAGTAGTTTCCGATGCACATCTGGGGGTATTCTATAATGTGTGGACTATCAGAGTGTAGTAGAAACACAGAAATTGCATCAGGATTGAATACAACAGTGACCATGCGCACTTTCATCCATGGGAGTAACGTCTCAAACAGTCTACGGTTTGATCGTTCCCTGCAAGACCAGTAGTAGTTTCCGATGCACATCTGGGGGCATTCTATAATGTGTGGACTATCAGGGTGTTTATGAAACACAGAAATTGCATCAGGATTGAATACAACAGTGACCATGCGCACTTTCCTCCATGGGAGTAATGTCTCAAACAGTCTACGGTTAGATCGTTCCCTGCAAGACCAGTAGTAGCTTCCGATGCACATCTGGAGGCATTCTGTAATCTGTCGACCTTCAAATTGTTGATAAAACACAAAAATTGCCTCGGGATTGAGTACAACAGTCATCATTCGCATTTTCCTCCATGGGAGTAATGTCTCAAACTGTCTACGTTTTGATCGTTCCCTTGAACACCAGTAGTAGTTTCCGATGCACATCTGGAGGCATTCTGTAATCTGTGGACCTTCAAAGTGTTAATGAAACACAGAAAGTGCATCGGGATTGTATACAACAGGCACCAAGCAGGCTTTTCTCCATGGGAGTAATGTCTCAAACAGTTTACGCTTTGACCGTTCCCTTGAAGACCAGTAGTAGTTTCCGATGCACACCTGGAGTCATTCTGTAGTCTGTGGACTATCAGAGTGTTGATGAAACACAGAAATTGCATCGGGATTGAATACAACAGTCACCATGCGCAATTTCCTCCATGGGAGTAATGTCTCAAACAGTCTACGCTTTGATCGTTCCCTGGAAGTCAATGTAATAGTTTCCGATGCAAATCTGGAGGCATTCTGCAATGTGTGGACTATCAGAGTGTTGATGAAACACAGAAACTGCATCGGGATTGAATACAACAGTCACCATGAGAACTTTCCTCCATAGGAGTAATGTCTCAAACAGTCTACGATTTGATCGTTCCCTGGAAGACCTGTAGTAGTTTCTGATGCACATCTGGAGGCATTCTGTAATCTGTGGATCTTCAAAGTGTTGATGAATCACAGAAATTGCATCGGTATGGAATACAACAGTCACCATGCGCACTTTTCTACATGGGAGTAATGTCTCAAACTGTCTACTTTTTGATCGTTCCCTGGAAGACCAGTAGTAGTTTCCGATGCACATCTGGAGGCATTCTGTAATCTGTGGACCTTCAAAGTGTTGATGAAACACAGAAATTGCATCGGGATTGAATACAACAGGCACCTTGCGCACTTTCCTGCATGTGAGTAATGTCTCAAACAGTCTACGCTTTGATCGTTCCCTGGAAGACCAGTAGTAGTTTCCAAAGCACATCTGGAGGCATTCTGTAATCTGTGGACCTTCAAAGTGTTGATGAAACACAGAAATTGCCTCGGGATTGAATACAACAGTCATCATTCGCATTTTCCTCCATGGGAGTAATGTCTCAAACTGTCTACGATTTGATCGTTCCCTGGAATACCAGTAGTAGTTTCCGATGCACATCTGGAATCATTCTGTAATCTGTGGACCTTCAAAGTGTTGATGAAACACAGAATGTGCATCGGGATTGTATACAACAGGCACCATGCAGGCTTTTCTCCATAGGAGTAATGTCTCAAACAATTTACGCTTTGATCGTTCCCTTGAAGACCAGTAGTAGTTTCCGATGCACATCTGGAGGCATTCTGTAATCTGTGGACCTTCAAAGTGTTGATGAAACACAGAAATTGCATCGGGATTGAATACAACAGCAACCTTGCGCACTTTCCTGCATGTGAGTAATGTCTCAAACAGTCTACGCTTTGATCGTTCCCTGGAAGACCAGTAGTAGTTTCCGATGCACATCTGGAGGCATTCTGTAATCTGTGGACTATCAGAGTGTTGATGAAAACCAGAAATTGCATCGGGATTGAATACAACAGTCACCATGTGCACTTTTCTAAATGGGAGTAATGTCTCAAACAGTTTACGCTTTGATCGTTCCCTGGAAGACCAGTAGTAGTTTCCGATGCACATCTGGGGGTATTCTATAATGTGTGGACTATCAGAGTGTAGAAGAAACACAGAAATTGCATCAGGATTGAATACAACAGTGACATTGCGCACCTTCATCCATGGGAGTAATGTCTCAAACAGTCTACGGTTTGATCGTTCCCTGCAAGACCAGTAGTAGTTTCCGATGCACATCTGGAGGCATTCTGTAATCTGTGGATCTTCAAAGTGCTGATGAAACACAGAAATTGCATCGGTATGGAATACAACAGTCACCATGCGCACTTTCCTCTATGGGAGTAATGTCTCAAACAGTCTACGCTTTGATCGTTCCCTGGAAGTCAATGTAATAGTTTCCGATGCACATCTGGAGGCATTCTGTAGTCTGTGGACCGTCAAAGTGTTGATGAAACACAGAAACTGCATCGGGATTGAATACAACAGTCACCATGAGCACTTTCCTCCATAGGAGTAATGTCTCAAACAGTCTACGCTTTGATAGTTACCTGGAAGACCAGTAGTAGTTTCCGATGCACATCTGGAGGCATTCTGTAATCTGTGGATCTTCAAAGTGTTGATGAAACACAGAAATAGCATCGGTATGGAATACAACAGTCACCATGCGCACTTTCCTCCATGGGAGTAATGTCTCAAACTGTCTACGTTTTGATCGTTTCCTGGAAGACCAGTAGTAGTTTCCGATGCACATCTGGAGGCATTCTGTAATATGTGGACCTTCAAAGTGTTGATGAAACACAGAAATTGCATCGGGATTGAATACAACAGCCACCTTGAGCACTTTCCCGCATGTGAGTAATGTCTCAAACAGTCTACCCTTTGATCGTTCCCTGGAAGACCAGTAGTAGTTTCCGATGCAGATCTGGAGGCATTCTGTAATCTGTGGACCTTCAAAGTGTTGATGAAACACAGAAATTGCATCGAGATTGAATACAACAGTCACCATGCGCACTTTCCTCCATGGGAGTATTGTCTAAAAGAGCCCACGCTTTGATCATTCCCTGGAAGACCTGTAGTAGTTTCCGATGCACATCAGGAGGCCTTTTGTAATCTGTGGACTATCAGAGTGTTGATGAAAACCAGAAATTGCATCAGGATTGAATACAACAGTGACCATGCGCACTTTCATCCATGGGAGTAACGTCTCAAACAGTCTACGGTTTGATCGTTCCCTGCAAGACCAGTAGTAGTTTCCGATGCACATCAGGAGGCATTCTGTAATCTGTGGATCTTCAAAGTGCTGATGAATCACAGAAATTGCATCGGTATGGAATAGAACAGTCACCATGCGCACTTTCCTCCAAGGGAGTAATGTCTCAAACTCTCTACGTTTTGATCGTTCCCTGGAAGACCAGTAGTAGTTTCCGATGCACATCTGGAGGCATTCTGCAACCTGTCGACCTTCAAAGTGTTGTTGTAACACAGAAATTGCATCGGAATTGAATACAACAGCCACCTTGCGCACTTTCCTCCATGTGAGTAATGTCTCAAACAGTCTACGCTTTGATCGTTCCCTGGAAGACCAGTAGTAGTTTCCAATGCACATCTGGAGGCATTCTGTAATCTGTGGACTATCAGAGTGTTGATGAAACACAGAAATTGCATCTGGATTGAATACAACAGTCACCATGAGCACTTTCCTCCATAGGAGTAATGTCTCAAACAGTCTACGCTTTGATCGTTCCCTGAAAGACCAGTAGTAGTTTCCGATGCACATCTGGGGGCATTCTATAATGTGTGGACTATCAGGGTGTTTATGAAACACAGAAATTGCATCAGGATTGAATACAACAGTGACCATGCGCACTTTCCTCCATGGGAGTAATGTCTCAAACAGTCTACGGTTAGATCGTTCCCTGCAAGACCAGTAGTAGTTTCCGATGCACATCTGGAGGCATTCTGTAATCTGTCGACCTTCAAATTGTTGATAAAACACAAAAATTGCCTCGGGATTGAGTACAACAGTCATCATTCGCATTTTCCTCCATGGGAGTAATGTCTCAAACTGTCTACGTTTTGATCGTTCCCTTGAACACCAGTAGTAGTTTCCGATGCACATCTGGAGGCATTCTGTAATCTGTGGACCTTCAAAGTGTTAATGAAACACAGAAAGTGCATCGGGATTGTATACAACAGGCACCAAGCAGGCTTTTCTCCATGGGAGTAATGTCTCAAACAGTTTACGCTTTGACCGTTCCCTTGAAGACCAGTAGTAGTTTCCGATGCACACCTGGAGTCATTCTGTAGTCTGTGGACTATCAGAGTGTTGATGAAACACAGAAATTGCATCGGGATTGAATACAACAGTCACCATGCGCAATTTCCTCCATGGGAGTAATGTCTCAAACAGTCTACGCTTTGATCGTTCCCTGGAAGTCAATGTAATAGTTTCCGATGCAAATCTGGAGGCATTCTGCAATGTGTGGACTATCAGAGTGTTGATGAAACACAGAAACTGCATCGGGATTGAATACAACAGTCACCATGAGCACTTTCCTCCATAGGAGTAATGTCTCAAACAGTCTACGCTTTGATAGTTACCTGGAAGACCAGTAGTAGTTTCCGATGCACATCTGGAGGCATTCTGTAATCTGTGGATCTTCAAAGTGTTGATGAAACACAGAAATAGCATCGGTATGGAATACAACAGTCACCATGCGCACTTTCCTCCATGAGAGTAATGTCTCAAACTGTCTACGTTTTGATCGTTTCCTGGAAGACCAGTAGTAGTTTCCGATGCACATCTGGAGGCATTCTGTAATATGTGGACCTTCAAAGTGTTGATGAAACACAGAAATTGCATCGGGATTGAATACAACAGCCACCTTGAGCACTTTCCTGCATGTGAGTAATGTCTCAAACAGTCTACGCTTTGATCGTTCCCTGGAAGACCAGTAGTAGTTTCCGATGCAGATCTGGAGGCATTCTGTAATCTGTGGACCTTCAAAGTGTTGATGAAACACAGAAATTGCATCGAGATTGAATACAACAGTCACCATGCGCACTTTCCTCCATGGGAGTATTGTCTAAAAGAGCCCACGCTTTGATCATTCCCTGGAAGACCCGTAGTAGTTTCCGATGCACATCAGGAGGCCTTTTGTAATCTGTGGACTATCAGAGTGTTGATGAAAACCAGAAATTGCATCGGGATTGAATACAACAGTCACCATGTGCACTTTTCTAAATGGGAGTAATGTCTCAAACTGTTTACGCTTTGATCGTTCCCTGGAAGACCAGTAGTAGTTTCCGATGCACATCTGGGGGTATTCTATAATGTGTGGACTATCAGAGTGTAGTAGAAACACAGAAATTGCATCAGGATTGAATACAACAGTGACCATGCGCACTTTCATCCATGGGAGTAACGTCTCAAACAGTCTACGGTTTGATCGTTCCCTGCAAGACCAGTAGTAGTTTCCGATGCACATCTGGGGGCATTCTATAATGTGTGGACTATCAGGGTGTTTATGAAACACAGAAATTGCATCAGGATTGAATACAACAGTGACCATGCGCACTTTCCTCCATGGGAGTAATGTCTCAAACAGTCTACGGTTAGATCGTTCCCTGCAAGACCAGTAGTAGTTTCCGATGCACATCTGGAGGCATTCTGTAATCTGTCGACCTTCAAATTGTTGATAAAACACAAAAATTGCCTCGGGATTGAGTACAACAGTCATCATTCGCATTTTCCTCCATGGGAGTAATGTCTCAAACTGTCTACGTTTTGATCGTTCCCTTGAACACCAGTAGTAGTTTCCGATGCACATCTGGAGGCATTCTGTAATCTGTGGACCTTCAAAGTGTTAATGAAACACAGAAAGTGCATCGGGATTGTATACAACAGGCACCAAGCAGGCTTTTCTCCATGGGAGTAATGTCTCAAACAGTTTACGCTTTGACCGTTCCCTTGAAGACCAGTAGTAGTTTCCGATGCACACCTGGAGTCATTCTGTAGTCTGTGGACTATCAGAGTGTTGATGAAACACAGAAATTGCATCGGGATTGAATACAACAGTCACCATGCGCAATTTCCTCCATGGGAGTAATGTCTCAAACAGTCTACGCTTTGATCGTTCCCTGGAAGTCAATGTAATAGTTTCCGATGCAAATCTGGAGGCATTCTGCAATGTGTGGACTATCAGAGTGTTGATGAAACACAGAAACTGCATCGGGATTGAATACAACAGTCACCATGAGAACTTTCCTCCATAGGAGTAATGTCTCAAACAGTCTACGATTTGATCGTTCCCTGGAAGACCTGTAGTAGTTTCTGATGCACATCTGGAGGCATTCTGTAATCTGTGGATCTTCAAAGTGTTGATGAATCACAGAAATTGCATCGGTATGGAATACAACAGTCACCATGCGCACTTTTCTACATGGGAGTAATGTCTCAAACTGTCTACTTTTTGATCGTTCCCTGGAAGACCAGTAGTAGTTTCCGATGCACATCTGGAGGCATTCTGTAATCTGTGGACCTTCAAAGTGTTGATGAAACACAGAAATTGCATCGGGATTGAATACAACAGGCACCTTGCGCACTTTCCTGCATGTGAGTAATGTCTCAAACAGTCTACGCTTTGATCGTTCCCTGGAAGACCAGTAGTAGTTTCCAAAGCACATCTGGAGGCATTCTGTAATCTGTGGACCTTCAAAGTGTTGATGAAACACAGAAATTGCATCGAGATTGATTACAACAGTCACCATTCGCACTTTCCTCCATGGGAGTAATGTCTCAAACAGTCTACGCTTTGATCGTTGCCTGGAAGACCTGTAGTAGTTTCCGATGCACATCAGAGGCATTTTGTAATCTGTGGACCATCAGAGTGTTGATGAAACCCAGAAATTGCATCGGGATGGAATACAACAGTCACCATGTACACTTTTCTAAATGGGAGTAATGTCTCAAACAGTTTACGCTTTGATCGTTCCCTTGAAGACCAGTAGTAGTTTCCGATGCACATCTGGAGGCATTCTGTAATCTGTGGATCTTCAAAGTGCTGATGAAACACAGAAATTGCATCGGTATGGAATACAACAGTCACCATGCGCACTTTCCTCTATGGGAGTAATGTCTCAAACAGTCTACGGTTAGATCGTTCCCTGCAAGACCAGTAATAGTTTTCGATGCACATCTGGAGGCATTCTGTAATCTGTGGACCTTCAAAGTGTTGAAGAAACACAGAAATTGCCTCGGGATTGAATACAACAGTCATCATTCGCATTTTCCTCCATGGGAGTAATGTCTCAAACTGTCTACGATTTGATCGTTCCCTGGAATACCAGTAGTAGTTTCCGATGCACATCTGGAATCATTCTGTAATCTGTGGACCTTCAAAGTGTTGATGAAACACAGAATGTGCATCGGGATTGTATACAACAGGCACCATGCAGGCTTTTCTCCATAGGAGTAATGTCTCAAACAATTTACGCTTTGATCGTTCCCTTGAAGACCAGTAGTAGTTTCCGATGCACATCTGGAGGCATTCTGTAATCTGTGGACCTTCAAAGTGTTGATGAAACACAGAAATTGCATCGGGATTGAATACAACAGCAACCTTGCGCACTTTCCTGCATGTGAGTAATGTCTCAAACAGTCTACGCTTTGATCGTTCCCTGGAAGACCAGTAGTAGTTTCCGATGCACATCTGGAGGCATTCTGTAATCTGTGGACTATCAGAGTGTTGATGAAAACCAGAAATTGCATCGGGATTGAATACAACAGTCACCATGTGCACTTTTCTAAATGGGAGTAATGTCTCAAACAGTTTACGCTTTGATCGTTCCCTGGAAGACCAGTAGTAGTTTCCGATGCACATCTGGGGGTATTCTATAATGTGTGGACTATCAGAGTGTAGAAGAAACACAGAAATTGCATCAGGATTGAATACAACAGTGACATTGCGCACCTTCATCCATGGGAGTAATGTCTCAAACAGTCTACGGTTTGATCGTTCCCTGCAAGACCAGTAGTAGTTTCCGATGCACATCTGGAGGCATTCTGTAATCTGTGGATCTTCAAAGTGCTGATGAAACACAGAAATTGCATCGGTATGGAATACAACAGTCACCATGCGCACTTTCCTCTATGGGAGTAATGTCTCAAACAGTCTACGCTTTGATCGTTCCCTGGAAGTCAATGTAATAGTTTCCGATGCACATCTGGAGGCATTCTGTAGTCTGTGGACCGTCAAAGTGTTGATGAAACACAGAAACTGCATCGGGATTGAATACAACAGTCACCATGAGCACTTTCCTCCATAGGAGTAATGTCTCAAACAGTCTACGCTTTGATAGTTACCTGGAAGACCAGTAGTAGTTTCCGATGCACATCTGGAGGCATTCTGTAATCTGTGGATCTTCAAAGTGTTGATGAAACACAGAAATAGCATCGGTATGGAATACAACAGTCACCATGCGCACTTTCCTCCATGGGAGTAATGTCTCAAACTGTCTACGTTTTGATCGTTTCCTGGAAGACCAGTAGTAGTTTCCGATGCACATCTGGAGGCATTCTGTAATATGTGGACCTTCAAAGTGTTGATGGAACACAGAAATTGCATCGGGATTGAATACAACAGCCACCTTGAGCACTTTCCCGCATGTGAGTAATGTCTCAAACAGTCTACCCTTTGATCGTTCCCTGGAAGACCAGTAGTAGTTTCCGATGCAGATCTGGAGGCATTCTGTAATCTGTGGACCTTCAAAGTGTTGATGAAACACAGAAATTGCATCGAGATTGAATACAACAGTCACCATGCGCACTTTCCTCCATGGGAGTATTGTCTAAAAGAGCCCACGCTTTGATCATTCCCTGGAAGACCTGTAGTAGTTTCCGATGCACATCAGGAGGCCTTTTGTAATCTGTGGACTATCAGAGTGTTGATGAAAACCAGAAATTGCATCAGGATTGAATACAACAGTGACCATGCGCACTTTCATCCATGGGAGTAACGTCTCAAACAGTCTACGGTTTGATCGTTCCCTGCAAGACCAGTAGTAGTTTCCGATGCACATCAGGAGGCATTCTGTAATCTGTGGATCTTCAAAGTGCTGATGAATCACAGAAATTGCATCGGTATGGAATAGAACAGTCACCATGCGCACTTTCCTCCAAGGGAGTAATGTCTCAAACTCTCTACGTTTTGATCGTTCCCTGGAAGACCAGTAGTAGTTTCCGATGCACATCTGGAGGCATTCTGCAACCTGTCGACCTTCAAAGTGTTGTTGTAACACAGAAATTGCATCGGAATTGAATACAACAGCCACCTTGCGCACTTTCCTCCATGTGAGTAATGTCTCAAACAGTCTACGCTTTGATCGTTCCCTGGAAGACCAGTAGTAGTTTCCAATGCACATCTGGAGGCATTCTGTAATGTGTGGACTATCAGAGTGTTGATGAAACACAGAAATTGCATCTGGATTGAATACAACAGTCACCATGAGCACTTTCCTCCATAGGAGTAATGTCTCAAACAGTCTACGCTTTGATCGTTCCCTGAAAGACCAGTAGTAGTTTCCGATGCACATCTGGGGGCATTCTATAATGTGTGGACTATCAGGGTGTTTATGAAACACAGAAATTGCATCAGGATTGAATACAACAGTGACCATGCGCACTTTCCTCCATGGGAGTAATGTCTCAAACAGTCTACGGTTAGATCGTTCCCTGCAAGACCAGTAGTAGTTTCCGATGCACATCTGGAGGCATTCTGTAATCTGTCGACCTTCAAATTGTTGATAAAACACAAAAATTGCCTCGGGATTGAGTACAACAGTCATCATTCGCATTTTCCTCCATGGGAGTAATGTCTCAAACTGTCTACGTTTTGATCGTTCCCTTGAACACCAGTAGTAGTTTCCGATGCACATCTGGAGGCATTCTGTAATCTGTGGACCTTCAAAGTGTTAATGAAACACAGAAAGTGCATCGGGATTGTATACAACAGGCACCAAGCAGGCTTTTCTCCATGGGAGTAATGTCTCAAACAGTTTACGCTTTGACCGTTCCCTTGAAGACCAGTAGTAGTTTCCGATGCACACCTGGAGTCATTCTGTAGTCTGTGGACTATCAGAGTGTTGATGAAACACAGAAATTGCATCGGGATTGAATACAACAGTCACCATGCGCAATTTCCTCCATGGGAGTAATGTCTCAAACAGTCTACGCTTTGATCGTTCCCTGGAAGTCAATGTAATAGTTTCCGATGCAAATCTGGAGGCATTCTGCAATGTGTGGACTATCAGAGTGTTGATGAAACACAGAAACTGCATCGGGATTGAATACAACAGTCACCATGAGAACTTTCCTCCATAGGAGTAATGTCTCAAACAGTCTACGTTTTGATCGTTCCCTGGAAGACCTGTAGTAGTTTCTGATGCACATCTGGAGGCATTCTGTAATCTGTGGATCTTCAAAGTGTTGATGAATCACAGAAATTGCATCGGTATGGAATACAACAGTCACCATGCGCACTTTTCTCCATGGGAGTAATGTCTCAAACTGTCTACTTTTTGATCGTTCCCTGGAAGACCAGTAGTAGTTTCCGATGCACATCTGGAGGCATTCTGTAATCTGTGGACCTTCAAAGTGTTGATGAAACACAGAAATTGCATCGGGATTGAATACAACAGGCACCTTGCGCACTTTCCTGCATGTGAGTAATGTCTCAAACAGTCTACGCTTTGATCGTTCCCTGGAAGACCAGTAGTAGTTTCCAAAGCACATCTGGAGGCATTCTGTAATCTGTGGACCTTCAAAGTGTTGATGAAACACAGAAATTGCATCGAGATTGATTACAACAGTCACCATGCGCACTTTCCTCCATGGGAGTAATGTCTCAAACAGTCTACGCTTTGTTCGTTCCCTGGAACACCTGTAGTAGTTTCCGATGCACATCAGAGGCATTTTGTAATCTGTGGACTATCAGAGTGTTGATGAAACCCAGAAATTGCATCGGGATGGAATACAACAGTCACCATGTGCACTTTTCTCCATGTTAGTAATGTCTCAAACAGTTTACGTTTTTGATCGTTCCCTGGAAGACCAGTAGTAGTTTCCGATGCACATCTGGGGGCATTCTATAATGTGTGGACTATCAGGGTGTTGATGAAACACCGAAATTGCATCAGGATTGAATACAACAGTGACCATGCGCACTTTCCTCCATGGGAGTAATGTCTCAAACAGTCTACGGTTAGATCGTTCCCTGCAAGACCAGTAATAGCTTTCGATGCACATCTGGAGGCATTCTGTAATCTGTGGACCTTCAAAGTGTTGATGAAACACAGAAATTGCCTCGGGATTGAATACAACAGTCATCATTCGCATTTTCCTCCATGGGAGTAATGTCTCAAACTGTCTACGATTTGATCGTTCCCTGGAATACCAGTAGTAGTTTCCGATGCACATCTGGAATCATTCTGTAATCTGTGGCCCTTCAAAGTGTTGATGAAACACAGAATGTGCATCGGGATTGTATACAACAGGCACCATGCAGGCTTTTCTCCATAGGAGTAATGTCTCAAACAATTTACGCTTTGATCGTTCCCTTGAAGATTAATAGTAGTTTCCGATGCACATCTGGAGGCATTCTGTAATCTGTGGATCTTCAAAGTGTTGATGAAACACAGAAATAGCATCGGGAGTGAATACAACAGTCACCATGCGCACTTTCCTCCATGGGAGTAATGTCTCAAACTGTCTACGTTTTGATCGTTTCCTGGAAGACCAGTAGTAGTTTCCGATGCAAATCTGGAGGCATTCTGTAATCTGTGGACCTTCAAAGTGTTGATGAAACACAGAAATTGCATCGGGATTGAATACAACAGCCACCTTGCGCACTTTCCTGCATGTGAGTAATGTCTCAAACAGTCTACGCTTTGATCGTTCCCTGGAAGACCAGTAGTAGTTTCCGATGCACATCTGGAGGCATTCTGTAATCTGTGGACCTTCAAAGTGTTGATGCAACACAGAAATTGCATCGAGATTGAATACAACAATCACCATGCGCACTTTCCTCCATGGGAGTATTGTCTAAAAGAGCCCACGCTTTGATCATTCCCTGGAAGACCTGTAGTAGTTTCCGATGCACATCAGGAGGCATTTTGTAATCTGTGGACTATCAGAGTGTTGATGAAAACCAGAAATTGCATCGGGATTGAATACAACAGTCACCATGTGCACTTTTCTAAATGGGAGTAATGTCTCAAACAGTTTACGTTTTGATCGTTCCCTGGAAGACCAGTAGTAGTTTCCGATGCACATCAGGGGGTATTCTATAATGTGTGGACTATCAGAGTGTAGAAGAAACACAGAAATTGCATCAGGATTGAATACAACAGTGACCATGCGCACCTTCATCCATGGGAGTAATGTCTCAAACAGTCTACGGTTTGATCGTTCCCTGCAAGACCAGTAGTAGTTTCCGATGCACATCTGGAGGCATTCTGTAATCTGTGGATCTTCAAAGTGCTGATGAAACACAGAAATTGCATCGGTATGGAATACAACAGTCACCATGCGCACTTTCCTCTATGGGAGTAATGTCTCAAACAGTCTACGCTTTGATCGTTCCCTGGAAGTCAATGTAATAGTTTCCGATGCACATCTGGAGGCATTCTGTAGTCTGTGGACCGTCAGAGTGTTGATGAAACACAGAAACTGCATCGGGATTGAATACAACGGTCACCATGAGCACTTTCCTCCATAGGAGTAATGTCTCAAACAGTCTACGCTTTGATAGTTACCTGGAAGACCAGTAGTAGTTTCCGATGCACATCTGGAGGCATTCTGTAATCTGTGGATCTTCAAAGTGTTGATGAAACACAGAAATAGCATCGGTATGGAATACAACAGTCACCATGCGCACTTTCCTCCATGGGAGTAATGTCTCAAACTGTCTACGTTTTGATCGTTTCCTGGAAGACCAGTAGTAGTTTCCGATGCACATCTGGAGTCATTCTGTATTATGTGGACCTTCAAAGTGTTGATGAAACACAGAAATTGCATCGGGATTGAATACAACAGCCACCTTGAGCACTTTCCTGCATGTGAGTAATGTCTCAAACAGTCAACCCTTTGATCGTTCCCTGGAAGACCAGTAGTAGTTTCCGATGCAGATCTGGAGGCATTCTGTAATCTGTGGACCTTCAAAGTGTTGATGAAACACAGAAATTGCATCGAGATTGAATACAACAGTCACCATGCGCACTTTCCTCCATGGGAGTATTGTCTAAAAGAGCCCACGCTTTGATCATTCCCTGGAAGACCTGTAGTAGTTTCCGATGCACATCAGGAGGCATTCTGTAATCTGTGGATCTTCAAAGTGCTGATGAATCACAGAAATTACATCGGTATGGAATAGAACAGTCACCATGCGCACTTTCCTCCAAGGGAGTAATGTCTCAAACTGTCTACGTTTTGATCGTTACCTGGAAGACCAGTAGTAGTTTCCGATGCACATCTGGAGGCATTCTGCAACCTGTCGACCTTCAAAGTGTTGTTGTAACACAGAAATTGCATCGGAATTGAATACAACAGCCACCTTGCGCACTTTCCTCCATGTGAGTAATGTCTCAAACAGTCTACGCTTTGATCGTTCCCTGGAAGACCAGTAGTAGTTTCCAATGCACATCTGGAGGCATTCTGTAATCTGTGGACTATCAGAGTGTTGATGAAACACAGAAATTGCATCGGGATTGAATACAACAGTCACCATGCGCAATTATCTCCAAGGGAGTAATGTCTCAAACAGTCTACGCTTTGATCGTTCCCTGGAAGTCAATGTAATAGTTTCCGATGCACATCTGGAGGCATTCTGTAATCTGTGGACTATCAGAGTGTTGATGAAACACAGAAACTGCATCGGGATTGAATACAACAGTCACCATGAGCACTTTCCTCCATAGGAGTAATGTCTCAAACAGTCTACGCTTTGATCGTTCCCTGAAAGACCAGTAGTAGTTTCCGATGCACATCTGGGGGCATTCTATAATGTGTGGACTATCAGGGTGTTTATGAAACACAGAAATTGCATCAGGATTGAATACAACAGTGACCATGCGCAGTTTCCTCCATGGGAGTAATGTCTCAAACAGTCTACGGTTAGATCGTTCCCTGCAAGACCAGTAGTAGTTTCCGATGCACATCTGGAGGCATTCTGTAATCTGTCGACCTTCAAATTGTTGATAAAACACAAAAATTGCCTCGGGATTGAGTACAACAGTCATCATTCGCATTTTCCTCCATAGGAGTAATGTCTCAAACTGTCTACGTTTTGATCGTTCCCTTGAACACCAGTAGTAGTTTCCGATGCACATCTGGAGGCATTCTGTAATCTGTGGACCTTCAAAGTGTTAATGAAACACAGAAAGTGCATCGGGATTGTATACAACAGGCACCAAGCAGGCTTTTCTCCATGAGAGTAATGTCTCAAACAGTTTACGCTTTGACCGTTCCCTTGAAGACCAGTAGTAGTTTCCGATGCACACCTGGAGTCATTCTGTAGTCTGTGGACTATCAGAGTGTTGATGAAACACAGAAATTGCATCGGGATTGAATACAACAGTCACCATGCGCAATTTCCTCCATGGGAGTAATGTCTCAAACAGTCTACGCTTTGATCGTTCCCTGGAAGTCAATGTAATAGTTTCCGATGCAAATCTGGAGGCATTCTGCAATGTGTGGACTATCAGAGTGTTGATGAAACACAGAAACTGCATCGGGATTGAATACAACAGTCACCATGAGAACTTTCCTCCATAGGAGTAATGTCTCAAACAGTCTACGTTTTGATCGTTCCCTGGAAGACCTGTAGTAGTTTCTGATGCACATCTGGAGGCATTCTGTAATCTGTGGATCTTCAAAGTGTTGATGAATCACAGAAATTGCATCGGTATGGAATACAACAGTCACCATGCGCACTTTCCTCCATGGGAGTAATGTCTCAAACTGTCTACTTTTTGATCGTTCCCTGGAAGACCAGTAGTAGTTTCCGATGCACATCTGGAGGCATTCTGTAATCTGTGGACCTTCAAAGTGTTGATGAAACACAGAAATTGCATCGGGATTGAATACAACAGGCACCTTGCGCACTTTCCTGCATGTGAGTAATGTCTCAAACAGTCTACGCTTTGATTGTTCCCTGGAAGACCAGTAGTAGTTTCCAAAGCACATCTGGAGGCATTCTGTAATCTGTGGACCTTCAAAGTGTTGATGAAACACAGAAATTGCATCGAGATTGATTACAACAGTCACCATGCGCACTTTCCTCCATGGGAGTAATGTCTCAAACAGTCTACGCTTTGATCGTTCCCTGGAAGACCTGTAGTAGTTTCCGATGCACATCAGAGGCATTTTGTAATCTGTGGACTATCAGAGTGTTGATGAAACCCAGAAATTGCATCGGGATGGAATACAACAGTCACCATATGCACTTTTCTCCATGGGAGTAATGTCTCAAACAGTTTACGCTTTGATCGTTCCCTGGAAGACCAGTAGTAGTTTCCGATGCACATCTGGGGGCATTCTATAATGTGTGGACTATCAGGGTGTTGATGAAACACAGAAATTGCATCAGGATTGAATACAACAGTGACCATGCGCACTTTCCTCCATGGGAGTAATGTCTCAAACAGTCTACGGTTAGATCGTTCCCTGCAAGACCAGTAATAGTTTTCGATGCACATCTGGAGGCATTCTGTAATCTGTGGACCTTCAAAGTGTTGATGAAACACAGAAATTGCCTCGGGATTGAATACAACAGTCATCATTCGCATTTTCCTCCATGGGAGTAATGTCTCAAACTGTCTACGATTTGATCGTTCCCTGGAATACCAGTAGTAGTTTCCGATGCACATCTGGAATCATTCTGTAATCTGTGGACCTTCAAAGTGTTGATGAAACACAGAATGTGCATCGGGATTGTATACAACAGGCACCATGCAGGCTTTTCTCCATAGGAGTAATGTCTCAAACAATTTACGCTTTGATCGTTCCCTTGAAGACCAGTAGTAGTTTCCGATGCACATCTGGAGGCATTCTGTAATCTGTGGATCTTCAAAGTGTTGATGAAACACAGAAATAGCATCGGTATGGAATACAACAGTCACCATGCGCACTTTCCTCCATGGGAGTAATGTCTCAAACTGTCTACGTTTTGATCGTTTCCTGGAAGACCAGTAGTAGTTTCCGATGCAAATCTGGAGGCATTCTGTAATCTGTGGACCTTCAAAGTGTTGATGAAACACAGAAATTGCATCGGGATTGAATACAACAGCCACCTTGCGCACTTTCCTGCATGTGAGTAATGTCTCAAACAGTCTACGCTTTGATCGTTCCCTGGAGGACCAGTAGTAGTTTCCGATGCACATCTGGAGGCATTCTGTAATCTGTGGACCTTCAAAGTGTTGATGCAACACAGAAATTGCATCGAGATTGAATACAACAGTCACCATGCGCACTTTCCTCCATGGGAGTATTGTCTAAAAGAGCCCACGCTTTGATCATTCCCTGGAAGACCTGTAGTAGTTTCCGATGCACATCAGGAGGCATTTTGTAATCTGTGGACTATCAGAGTGTTGATGAAAACCAGAAATTGCATCGGGATTGAATACAACAGTCACCATGTGCACTTTTCTAAATGGGAGTAATGTCTCAAACAGTTTACGCTTTGATCGTTCCCTGGAAGACCAGTAGTAGTTTCCGATGCACATCTGGGGGTATTCTATAATGTGTGGACTATCAGAGTGTAGAAGAAACACAGAAATTGCATCAGGATTGAATACAACAGTGACCATGCGCACTTTCATCCATGGGAGTAATGTCTCAAACAGTCTACGGTTTGATCGTTCCCTGCAAGACCATTAGTAGTTTCCGATGCACATCTGGAGGCATTCTGCAATCTGTGGATCTTCAAAGTGCTGATGAAACACAGAAATTGCATCGGTATGGAATACAAAAGTCACCATGCGCACTTTCCTATATGGGAGTAATGTCTCAAACAGTCTACGCTTTGATCGTTCCCTGGAAGTCAATGTAATAGTTTCCGATGCACATCTGGAGGCATTCTGTAGTCTGTGGACCGTCAGTGTGTTGATGAAACACAGAAACTGCATCGGGATTGAATACAACAGTCACCATGAGCACTTTCCTCCATAGGAGTAATGTCTCAAACAGTCTACGCTTTGATAGTTACCTGGAAGACCAGTAGTAGTTTCCGATGCACATCTGGAGGCATTCTGTAATCTGTGGATCTTCAAAGTGTTGATGAAACACAGAAATAGCATCGGTATGGAATACAACAGTCACCATGCGCACTTTCTTCCATGGGAGTAATGTCTCAAACTGTCTACGTTTTGATCGTTTCCTGGAAGACCAGTAGTAGTTTCCGATGCACATCTGGAGGCATTCTGTAATCTGTGGACCTTCAAAGTGTTGATGAAACACAGAAATTGCATCGGGATTGAATACAACAGCCACCTTGCGCACTTTCCTGCATGTGAGTAATGTCTCAAACAGTCTACGCTTTGATCGTTCCCTGGAAGACCAGTAGTAGTTTCCGATGCACATCTGGAGGCATTCTGTAATCTGTGGACCTTCAAAGTGTTGATGAAACACAGAAATTGCATCGAGATTGAATACAACAGTCACCATGCGCACTTTCCTCCATGGGAGTATTGTCTAAAAGAGCCCACGCTTTGATCATTCCCTGGAAGACCTGTAGTAGTTTCCGATGCACATCAGGAGGCATTTTGTAATCTGTGGACTATCAGAGAGTTGATGAAACACAGAAGCTGCATCGGGATTGAATACAACAGTCACCATGAGCACATTCCTCCAGAGGAGTAATGTCTCAAAGCGTTTACGCTTTGGTCGTTCCCTGGAAGACCAGTAGTAGTTTCCGATGCACATCAGGAGGCATTTTGTAATCTGTGGACTATCAGAGTGTTGATGACACCCAGAAATTGCATCGGGATTGAATAAAACAGTCACCATGTGCACTGTTCTCCATGTGAGTAATGTCTCAAACAGTTTACGCTTTAATCGTTCCCTGGAAGACCAGCCGTAGTTTCCGATGCACATCTGGGGGCACTCTATAATGTGTGGACTATCAGAGTGTTGATGAAACACAGAAATTGCATCAGGATTGAATACAACAGGCACCATGCAGGCTTTTCTCCATGGGAGTAATGTCTCAAGCAGTTTACGCTTTGATCGTTCATTGCAAGACAAGTAGTAGTTTGCGATGCACATCTGGAGGCATTCTGTAATCTGTGGACCTTCAAAGTGTCGATGAAACACAGAAATTGCCTCGGGATTGAATACAACAGTCATCATTCGCATTTTCCTCCATGGGAGTAATGTCTCAAACTGTCTACGTTTTGATCGTTCCCTGGAACACCAGTAGTAGTTTCCGATGCACATCTGGAGGCATTCTGTAATCTGTGGACCTTCAAAGTGTTGATGAAACACAGAAAGTGCATCAGGATTGTATACAACAGGCACCATGCAGGCTTTTCTCCATGGGAGTAATGTCTCAAGCAGTTTACGCTTTGATCGTTCCCTTGAAGACCAGTAGTAGTTTCCGATGCACATCTGGAGGCATTCTGTAATCTGTGGACTATCAGAGTGTTGATGTAACACAGATATTGCATCGGGATTGAATACAACAGTCACCATGCGCAATTTCCTCCATTGGAGTAATGTCTCAAACAGTCTACTCTTTGATCGTTCCCTGGAAGTCAATGTAATAGTTTCCGATGCACATCTGGAGGCATTCTGTAATCTGTGAATTATCTGAGTGTTGATGAAACACAGAAACTGCATCGGGATTGAATACAACAGTCACCATGAGCACTTTCCTCCATAGGAGTAATGTCTCAAACATTCTACGCTGTGATCGTTCCCTTGAAGACCAGTAGTAGTTTCCGATGCACATCTGGAGGCACTCTGTAATCTGTGGATCTTCAAAGTGTTGATGAAACACAGAAATTGCATCGGTATGGAATACAACAGTCACCATGCGCACTTTCCTCCATGGGAGTAATGTCTCAAAGAGTTTACGCTTTGATCGTTCCCTGGAAGACCAGTGGTAGTTTCCGATGCACATTTTCTGACATTCTGAAATGTGTGGACTATCAGATTGTTGATGAAACACAGAAATTGCATCGGGATTGAGTACAACAGTCACCATGCGCACTTTCCTCCATGGGAGTAATGTCTCAAACAGTCTACGCTTTGATCGTTCATTGCAAGACCAGTAGTAGTTTCCGATGCACATCTGGAGGCATTCTGTGATCTGTGGACCTTCAAAGTGTTGATGAAACACAGAAACTGCTTCTGGATTGAATACAACAGTCATCATGCGCACTTTCCTCCATGGGAGTAATGTCTCAAACAGTCTACGCTTTGATCGTTCCCTGGAAGACCTGTAGTAGTTTCCGATGCACATCTGGAGGAATTCTGTTATCTGTGGACTATCAGAGTGTTGATGAAACACAGAAATTGCATCAGGATTGTATACAACAGTCACCATGCGCACTTTCCTCCATGGGAGTAATGTCTCAAACAGTCTACGGTTTGATCGTTCCCTGCAAGACCAGTAGCAGTTTCCGATGCACATCTGGAGGCAGTCTGTAATCTGTAAACTATCAGAGTTTTGCTCAAACACAGAAATTGCATCGGGATTGAATACAACAGTCACCATGCACACTTTCCTCCATGGAAGTAATGTCGCAAACAGTTTACGCTTTGATCGTTCCCTGGAAGACCAGTAGTAGTTTCCGATGCACATCTGGAGGCATTCTGTAATCTGTGAACTATCAGAGTGTTGATGAAACACAGAAATTGCATTTGGATTGAATACAACAATCACCATGCGCACTTTCCTCCATGGGAGTAATGTCTCAAACAGTGTACGCTTTGATGGTTCCCTGGAAGACCAGTAGTAGTTTCCGATTCTCATCTGGAGGCATTCTGTAATCTGTGGACTATCAGAGTGTTGATGAAACCCAGAAATTGCATCGGGATTGAATACAATAGTCACTATGCGCACTTTCCTCCATGAGAGTAATGCCTCAATCAGTCTACGCTTTGATCGTTGCCTGGAAGACCAGTATTAGTTTCCGATGCACATCTGGAGGCATTCTGTAATCTGTGTACCTTCAAAGTGTTTATGAAACACAGAAAATGCATCGGGATGGAATACAACAGTCATCATTCGCATTTTCCTCCATATGAGTAATGTCACCAAAAGTCTACGCTTTGATCGTTCCCTGGAAGACCAGTAGTAGTTTCCGATGCACATCTGGAGGCATTCTGTGATCTGTGGATCTTCAAAGTGTTGATGAAACACAGAAATTGCATCGGTATGGAATACAACAGTCACCATGCGCACTTTCCTCCATGGGAGTAAAGTCTCAAACTGTCTACGCGTTGATCGTTCCCTGGAAGGCCAGTATTAGTTTCCGATGCACATCTGGAGGCATTTTGTAAGCTGTGGACTATCAGAGTGTTGATGAAACACAGAAATTGCATCGGGATTGAATACAACAGTCACTATGCGCACTTTCCTCCGTGAGAGTAATGTCTCAAACAGTCTACGCTTTGATCGTACCCTGGAAGACCAGTAGTAGTTTCCGATGCACATCTGGAGGCATCCTGTAATCTGTGGACTATCTGAGTGTTGATGAAACACAGAAATTGCATCGGGATTGAATACAACAGTCACCATGCGCACTTTCCTCCATGGGAGTAATGTCTCAAACAGTCTACGCTTTGATGGTTCCCTGGAAGACCAATAGTAGTTTCCGATTCTCATCTGGAGGCATTTTGTAATCTGTGGACTATCAGGGTGCTGATGAAACCCAGAAATTGCATCGGGATTGAATACAACATTCACCATGCCCACTTTCCTCCATGGGAGTAATGTCTCAAACAGTTTACGCTTTGATCGTTGCCTGGAAGACCAGTAGTAGTTTCTGATGCACATCTGAAGGCATTCTGTAAGCTGTGGACCTTCAAAGTGTTGATAAAACACAGAAGTTGCATCGGGATTGAATACAACAGTCACTATGCGCACTTTCCTCCATGAGAATAATGTATCAGACAGTCCACGCTTTGATCGTTCCCTGGAAGACCAGTAGTAGTTTCCGATGCACATCTGGAGCCATCCTGTAATCTGCGGACTATCTGAGAGTTGATGAAACACAGAAATTGCATCGGGATTGAATACAACAGTCACCATGCGCACTTTCCTCCATGGGAGTAATGTCTCAAACAGTCTACGCTTTGATGGTTCCCTGGAAGACCAGTAGTAGTTTCCGATTCTCATCTGGAGGCATTTTGTAATCTGTGGACTATCAGAGTGTTGATGAAACTCAGAAATTGCATCGGGATTGAATACAACGGTCACTATGCGCACTTTCCTCCATGAGAGTAATGTCTCAAACAGTCTACGCTTTGATCGTTCCCTGGAAGACAATGTAATAGTTTCCGATGCACATCTGGAGGCATTCTGTAATCTGTGGACTTTCAGAGTGTTGATGAAACACAGAAACTGCATCGGGATTGAATACAACAGTCACCATGAGCACTTTCCTCCATGGGAGTAATGTCTCAAATTGTCTACGTTTTGATCGTTCCCTGGAAGACCAGTAGTAGTTTCCGATGCACATCTGGAGGCATTCTGTAATCTGTGGACCTTCAAAGTGTTGATGAAACAAAGAAATTGCATCGGGATTGAATACAACAGGCACCTTGCGCACTTTCCTGCATGTGAGTAATGTCTCATACAGTCTACGCTTTGATCGTTCAATGGAAGACCAGTAGAAGTTTCCGATGCACATCTGGGGTCATTCTATAATGTGTGGACTATCAGGGTGTTGATGAAACACTGAAATTGCATCAAGATTGAATACAACAGTGACCATGCGCACTTTCCTCCATGGGAGTAATGTCTCAAACTGTCTACGATTTTGATCGTTCCCTGGAAGACCAGTAGTAGTTTCCGATGCACATCTGGAGGCATGCTGTAATCTGTGGACCTTCAAAGTGTTGATGAAACACAGAAATTGCATCGGGATTGAATACAACAGGCACCTAGCGCACTTTCCTGCATGTGAGTAATGTCTCAAACAATCCACGGTTTGATCGTTCCCTGGAAGACCAGTAGTAGTTTCCAAAGCACATCTGGAGGCATTCTGTAATCTGTGGACCTTCAAAGTGTTGATGAAACACAGAAATTGCATCGAGATTGAATATAACAGTCACCATGCGCACTTTCCTCCATGGGAGTAATGTCTCAAACAGTCTACGCTTTGATCGTTCCCTGGAAGACCTGTAGTAGTTTCCGATGCACATCAGAAGGCATTTTGTAATCTGTGGACTATCAGAGTGTTGATGAAACCCAGAAATTGCATCGGGATTGAATACGACAGTCACCATGTGCACTTTTCTCCATGGGAGTAATGTCTCAAACAGTTTACGCTTTGATCGTTCCATGGAAGACCAGTAGTAGTTTCCGATGCACATCTGGGGGCATTCTATAATGTGTGGACTATCAGGGTGTTTATGAAACACAGAAATTGCATCAGGATTGAATACAACAGTGACCATGCGCACTTTCCTCCATGGGAGTAATGTCTCAAACAGTCTACGGTTAGATCGTTCCCTGCAAGACCAGTAGTAGTTTCCGATGCACATCTGGAGGCATTCTGTAATCTGTCGACCTTCAAAGTGTTGATAAAACACAAAAATTGCCTCGGGATTGAGTACAACAATCATCATTCGCATTTTCCTCCATGGGAGTAATGTCTCAAACTGTCTACGATTTGATCGTTCCCTGGAACACCAGTAGTAGTTTCCGATGCACATCTGGAGGCATTCTGTAATCTGTGGACCTTCAAAGTGTTAATGAAACACAGAAAGTGCATCGGGATTGTATACAACAGGCACCAAGCAGGCTTTTCTCCATGGGAGTAATGTCTCAAACAGTTTACGCTTTGACCGTTCCCTTGAAGACCAGTAGTAGTTTCCGATGCACATCTGGAGTCATTCTGTAGTCTGTGGACTATCAGAGTGTTGATGAAACACAGAAATTGCATCGGGATTGAATACAACAGTCACCATGCGCAATTTCCTCCATGGGAGTAATGTCTCAAACAGTCTACGCTTTGATCGTTCCCTGGAAGTCAATGTAATAGTTTCCGATGCAAATCTGGAGGCATTCTGCAATGTGTGGACTATCAGAGTGTTGATGAAACACAGAAACTGCATCGGGATTGAATACAACAGTCACCATGAGAACTTTCCTCCATAGGAGTAATGTCTCAAACAGTCTACGTTTTGATCGTTCCCTGGAAGACCTGTAGTAGTTTCTGATGCACATCTGGAGGCATTCTGTAATCTGTGGATCTTCAAAGTGTTGATGAATCACAGAAATTGCATCGGTATGCAATACAACAGTCACCATGCGCACTTTCCTGCATGGGAGTAATGTCTCAAACTGTCTACTTTTTGATCGTTCCCTGGAAGACCAGTAGTAGTTTCCGATGCACATCAGGAGGCATTCTGTAATCTGTGGACCTTCAAAGTGTTGATGAAACACAGAAATTGCATCGGGATTTAATACAACAGGCACCTTGCGCACTTTCCTGCATGTGAGTAATCTCACAAACAGTCTACGCTTTGATCGTTCCCTGGAAGACCAGTAGTAGTTTCCAAAGCACATCTGGAGGCATTCTGTAATCTGTGGACCTTCAAAGTGTTGATGAAACACAGAAATTGCATCGAGATTGAATACAACAGTCACCATACGCACTTTCCTCCATGGGAGTAATGTCTCAAACAGTCTACGCTTTGATCGTTCCCTGGAAGACCTGTAGTAGTTTCCGATGCACATCAGAGGCATTTTGTGATCTGTGGACTATCAGAGTGTTGATGAAACCCAGAAATTGCATCGGGATGGAATACAACAGTCACCATGTGCACTTTTCTCCATGGGATTAATGTCTCAAACAGTTTACGCTTTGATCGTTCCCTGGAAGACCAGTAGTAGTTTCCGATGCACATCTGGGGGCATTCTATAATGTGTGGACTATCAGGGTGTTGATGAAACACAGAAATTGCATCAGGATTGAATACAACAGTGACCATGCGCACTTTCCTCCATGGGAGTAATGTCTCAAACAGTCTACGGTTAGATCGTTCCCTGCAAGACCAGTAATAGTTTTCGATGCACATCTGGAGGCATTCTGTAAACTGTGGACCTTCAAAGTGTTGAAGAAACACAGAAATTGCCTCGGGATTGAATACAACAGTCATCATTCGCATTTTCCTCCATGGGAGTAATGTCTCAAACTGTCTACGATTTGATCGTCCCCTGGAATACCAGTAGTAGTTTCCGATGCACATCTGGAATCATTCTGTAATCTGTGGACCTTCAAAGTGTTGATGAAACACAGAATGTGCATCGGGATTGTATACAACAGGCACCATGCAGGCTTTTCTCCTTGGAGTAATGTCTCAAACAATTTACGCTTTGATCGTTCCCTTGAAGACCAGTAGTAGTTTCCGATGCACATCTGGAGGCATTCTGTAATCTGTGGACCTTCAAAGTGTTGATGCAACACAGAAATTGCATCGGTATGGAATACAACAGTCACCATGCGCACTTTCCTCCATGGGAGTAATGTCTCAAACTGTCTACGTTTTGATCGTTTCCTGGAAGACCAGTAGTAGTTTCCGATGCACATCTGGAGGCATTCTGTAATCTGTGGACCTTCAAAGTGTTGATGAAACACAGAAATTGCATCGGGATTGAATACAACAGCAACCTTGCGCACTTTCCTGCTTGTGAGTAATGTCTCAAACAGTCTACGCTTTGATCGTTCCCTGGAAGACCAGTAGTAGTTTCCGATGCACATCTGGAGGCATTCTGTAATCTGTGGACCTTCAAAGTGTTGATGCAACACAGAAATTGCATCGATATTGAATACATCAGTCACCATGCGCACTTTCCTCCATGGGAGTAATGTCTCAAACAGTCTACGGTTTGATCGTTCCCTGCAGGACCAGTAGTAGTTTCCGATGCACATCTGGAGGCATTCTGTAATCTGTGGATCTTCAAAGTGCTGATGAAACACAGAAATTGCATCGGTATGGAATACAACAGTCACCATGCGCACTTTCCTATATGGGAGTAATGTCTCAAACAGTCTACGCTTTGATCGTTCCCTGGAAGTCAATGTAATAGTTTCCGATGCACATCTGGAGGCATTCTGTAGTCTGTGGACCGTCAGAGTGTTGATGAAACACAGAAACTGCATCGGGATTGAATACAACAGTCACCATGAGCACTTTCCTCCATAGGAGTAATGTCTCAAACAGTCTACGCTTTGATAGTTACCTGGAAGACCAGTAGTAGTTTCCGATGCACATCTGGAGGCATTCTGTAATCTGTGGATCTTCAAAGTGTTGATGAAACACAGAAATAGCATCGGTATGGAATACAACAGTCACCATGCGCACTTTCCTCCATGGGAGTAATGTCTCAAACTGTCTACGTTTTGATCGTTTCCTGGAAGACCAGTAGTAGTTTCCGATGCACATCTGGAGGCATTCTGTAATCTGTGGCCCTTCAAAGTGTTGATGAAACACAGAAATTGCATCGGGATTGAATACAACAGCCACCTTGCGCACTTTCCTGCATGTGAGTAATGTCTCAAACAGTCTACGCTTTGATCGTTCCCTGGAAGACCAGTAGTAGTTTCCGATGCAGATCTGGAGGCATTCTGTAATCTGTGGACCTTCAAAGTGTTGATGAAACACAGAAATTGCATCGAGATTGAAGAAAACAGTCACCATGCGCACTTTCCTCCATGGGAGTATTGTCTAAAAGAGCCCACGTTTTTGATCATTCCCTGGAAGACCTGTAGTAGTTTCCGATGCACATCAGGAGGCCTTTTTTAATCTGTGGACTATCAGAGTGTTGATGAAAACCAGAAATTGCATCGGGATTGAATACAACAGTCACCATGTGCACTTTTCTAAATGGGAGTAATGTCTCAAACTGTTTACGCTTTGATCGTTCCCTGGAAGACCAGTAGTAGTTTCCGATGCACATCTGGGGGTATTCTATAATGTGTGGACTATCAGAGTGTAGAAGAAACACAGAAATTGCATCAGGATTGAATACAACAGTGACCATGCGCACTTTCATCCATGGGAGTAATGTCTCAAACAGTCTACGGTTTGATCGTTCCCTGCAAGACCAGTAGTAGTTTCCGATGCACATCTGGAGGCATTCTGTAATCTGTGGATCTTCAAAGTGCTGATGAATCACAGAAATTGCATCGGTATGGAATACAACAGTCACCATGCGCACTTTCCTCCAAGGGAGTAATGTCTCAAACTGTCTACGTTTTGATCGTTCCCTGGAAGACCAGTAGTAGTTTCCGATGCACATCTGGAGGCATTCTGTAACCTGTCGACCTTCAAAGTGTTGTTGTAACACAGAAATTGCATCGGAATTGAATACAACAGCCACCTTGCGCACTTTCCTCCATGTGAGTAATGTCTCAAACAGTCTACGCTTTGATCGTTCCCTGGAAGACCAGTAGTAGTTTCCGATTCACATCTGGAGGCATTCTGTAATCTGTGGACTATCAGAGTGTTGATGAAACACAGAAATTGCATCGGGATTGAATACAACAGTCACCATGCGCAGTTACCTCCAAGGGAGTAATGTCTCAAACAGTCTACGCTTTGATCGTTCCCTGGAAGTCAATGTAATAGTTTCCGATGCACATCTGGAGGCATTCTGTAATCTGTGGACTATCAGAGTGTTGATGAAACACAGAAACTGCATCGGGATTGAATACAACAGTACCATGAGCACTTTCCTCCATAGGAGTAATGTCTCAAACAGTCTACGCTTTGATCGTTCCCTGGAAGACCAGTAGTAGTTTCCGATGCACATCTGGGGGCATTCTATAATGTGTGGACTATCAGGGTGTTTATGAAACACAGAAATTGCATCAGGATTGAATACAACAGTGACCATGCGCACTTTCCTCCATTTGAGTAATGTCTCAAACAGTCTACGGTTAGATCGTTCCCTGCAAGACCAGTAGTAGTTTCCGATGCACATCTGGAGGCATTCTGTAATCTGTCGACCTTCAAAGTGTTGATAAAACACAAAAATTGCCTCGTTATTGAGTACAACAGTCATCATTCGCATTTTCCTCCATGGGAGTAATGTCTCAAACTGTCTACGTTTTGATCGTTCCCTGGAACACCAGTAGTAGTTTCCGATGCACATCTGGAGGCATTCTGTAATCTGTGGACCTTCAAAGTGTTAATGAAACACAGAAAGTGCATCGGGATTGTATACAACAGGCACCAAGCAGGCTTTTCTCCATGGGAGTAATGTCTCAAACAGTTTACGCTTAGACCGTTCCCTTGAAGACCAGTAGTAGTTTCCGATGCACATCTGGAGTCATTCTGTAGTCTGTGGACTATCAGAGTGTTGATGAAACACAGAAATTGCATCGGGATTGAATACAACAGTCACCATGCGCAATTTCCTCCATGGGAGTAATGTCTCAAACAGTCTACGTTTTGATCGTTCCCTGGAAGACCTGTAGTAGTTTCTGATGCACATCTGGAGGCATTCTGTAATCTGTGGATCTTCAAAGTGTTGATGAATCACAGAAATTGCATCGGTATGGAATACAACAGTCACCATGCGCACTTTTCTCCATGGGAGTAATGTCTCAAACTGTCTACTTTTTGATCGTTCCTTCGAAGACCAGTAGTAGTTTCCGATGCACATCTGGAGGCATTCTGTAATCTGTGGACCTTCAAAGTGTTGATGAAACACAGAAATTGCATCGGGATTGAATACAACAGGCACCTTGCGCACTTTCCTGCATGTGAGTAATGTCTCAAACAGTCTACGCTTTGATCGTTCCCTGGAAGACCAGTAGTAGTTTCCAAAGCACATCTGGACGCATTCTGTAATCTGTGGACCTTCAAAGTGTTGATGAAACACAGAAATTGCATCGAGATTGAATACAACAGTCACCATGCGCACTTTCCTCCATGGGAGTAATGTCTCAAACAGTCTACGCTTTGATCGTTCCCGTGAAGACCTGTAGTAGTTTCCGATGCACATCAGAGGCATTTTGTAATCTGTGGACTATCAGAGTGTTGATGAAACCCTGAAATTGCATCGGGATGGAATACAACAGTCACCATGTGCACTTTTCTCCATGGGAGTAATGTCTCAAACAGTTTACGCTTTGATCGTTCCCTGGAAGACCAGTAGTAGTTTCCGATGCACATCTGGGGGCATTCTATAATGTGTGGACTATCAGGGTGTTGATGAAACACAGAAATTGCATCAGGATTGAATACAACAGTGACCATGCGTACTTTCCTCCATGGGAGTAATGTCTTGAACAGTCTACGGTTAGATCGTTCCCTGCAAGACCAGTAATAGTTTTCGATGCACATCTGGAGGCATTCTGTAATCTGTGGACCTTCAAAGTGTTGATGAAACACAGAATGTGCATCGGGATTGTATACAACAGGCACCATGCAGGCTTTTCTCCATAGGAGTAATGTCTCAAACAATTTACGCTTTGATCGTTCCCTTGAAGGCCAGTAGTAGTTTCCGATGCACATCTGGAGGCATTCTGTAATCTGTGGATCTTCAAAGTGTTGATGAAACAGAGAAATAGCATCGGTATGGAATACAACAGTCACCATGCGCACTTTCCTCCATGGGAGTAATGTCTCAAACTGTCTACGTTTTGATCGTTTCCTGGAAGACCAGTAGTAGTTTCCGATGCACATCTGGAGGCATTCTGTAACCTGTGGACCTTCAAAGTGTTGATGAAACACAGAAATTGCATCGGGATTGAATACAACAGCCACCTTGCGCACTTTCCTGCATGTGAGTAATGTCTCAAACAGTCTACGCTTTGATCGTTCCCTGGAAGACCAGTAGTAGTTTCCGATGCACATCTGGAGGCATTCTGTAATCTGTGGACCTTCAAAGTGTTGATGCAACACAGAAATTGCATCGAGATTGAATACAACAGTCACCATGCGCACTTTCCTCCATGGGAGTATTGTCTAAAAGAGCCCACGCTTTGATCATTCCCTGGAAGACCTGTAGTAGTTTCCGATGCACATCAGGAGGCATTTTGTAATCTGTGGACTATTAGAGTGTTGATGAAAACCAGAAATTGCATCGGGATTGAATTCAACAGTCACCATGTGCACTTTTCTAAATGGGAGTAATGTCTCAAACAGTTTACGCTTCGATCGTTCCCTGGAAGACCAGTAGTAGTTTCCGATGCACATCTGGGGGTATTCTATAATGTGTGGACTATCAGAGTGTAGAAGAAACACAGAAATTGCATCAGGATTGAATACAACAGTGACCATGCGCACTTTCATCCATGGGAGTAATGTCTCAAACAGTCTACGGTTTGATCGTTCCCTGCAAGACCAGTAGTAGTTTCCGATGCACATCTGGAGGCATTCTGCAATCTGTGGATCTTCAAAGTGCTGATGTAACACAGAAATTGCATCGGTATGGAATACAACAGTCACCATGCGCACTTTCCTATATGGGAGTAATGTCTCAAACAGTCTACGCTTTGATCGTTCCCTGGAAGTCAATGTAATAGTTTCCGATGCACATCTGGAGGCATTCTGTAATCTGTGGACCGTCAGAGTGTTGATGAAACACAGAAACTGCATCGGGATTGAATACAACAGTCACCATGAGCACTTTCCTCCATAGGAGTAATGTCTCAAACAGTCTACGCTTTGATAGTTACCTGGAAGACCAGTAGTAGTTTCCGATGCACATCTGGAGGCATTCTGTAATCTGTGGATCTTCAAAGTGCTGATGAAACACAGAAATTGCATCGGTATGGAATACAACAGTCACCATGCGCACTTTCCTATATGGGAGTAATGTCTCAAACAGTCTACGCTTTGATCGTTCCCTGGAAGTCAATGTAATAGTTTCCGATGCACATCTGGAGGCATTCTGTAATCTGTGGACCGTCAGAGTGTTGATGAAACACAGAAACTGCATCGGGATTGAATACAACAGTCACCATGAGCACTTTCCTCCATAGGAGTAATGTCTCAAACAGTCTACGCTTTGATAGTTACCTGGAAGACCAGTAGTAGTTTCCGATGCACATCTGGGGGTATTCTATAATGTGTGGACTATCAGAGTGTAGAAGAAACTCAGAAATTGCATCAGGATTGAATACAACAGTGACCATGCTCACTTTCATCCATGGGAGTAATGTCTCAAAAAGTCTACGGTTTGATCGTTCCCTGCAAGACCAGTAGTAGTTTCCGATGCACATCTGGAGGCATTCTGTAATCTGTGGATCTTCAAAGTGCTGATGAAACACAGAAATTGCATCGGTATGGAATACAACAGTCACCATGCGCACTTTCCTCCAAGGGAGTAATGTCTCAAACTGTCTACGTTTTGATCGTTCCCTGGAAGACCAGTAGTAGTTTCCGATGCACATCTGGAGGCATTCTGTAACCTGTCGACCTTCAAAGTGTTGTTGTAACACAGAGATTGCATCGGAATTGAATACAACAGCCACCTTGCGCACTTTCCTCCATGTGAGTAATGTCTCAAACAGTCTACGCTTTGATCGTTCCCTGGAAGACCAGTAGTAGTTTCCGATGCACATCTGGAGGCATTCTGTAATCTGTGGACTATCAGAGTGTTGATGAAACACAGAAATTGCATCGGGATTGAATACAACAGTCACCAAGCGCAATTACCTCCAAGGGAGTAATGTCTCAAACAGTCTACGCTTTGATCGTTACCTGGAAGTCAATGTAATAGTTTCCGATGCACATCTGGAGGCATTCTGTAATCTGTGGACTATCAGAGTGTTGATGAAACACAGAAACTGCATCGGGATTGAATACAACAGTCACCATGAGCACATTCCTCCAGAGGAGTAATGTCTCAAAGCGTCTACGCTTTGATCGTTCCCTGGAAGACCTGTAGTAATTTCCGATGCACATCTGGAGGCATTTTGTAATGTGTGGACTATCAGAGTGTTGATGAAACACAGAAATTGCATCGGGATTGAATACAACAGTCACCATGCGCAATTTCCTCGATTGGTGTAATGTATCAAACAGTTTACGCTTTGATCGTTCCCTGGAAGACCAGTAGTAGTTTCCGATGCACATCTGGAGGCATTCTGTAATCTGTGGACTATCAGAGTGTTGATGAAACACAGATATTGGATTGGGATTGAATACAACAGTCACCATGCCCACTTTCCTCCATGGTTGTAATGTCTCAAACAGTTTACGCTTTGATCGTTCCCTGGAAGACCAGTAGTAGTTTCCGACGCACATCTGGAGGCATTCTGTAATCTGTGTACCTTCAAAGTGTTGATGAAACACAGAAATTGCATCGGGATTGATTACAACAGTCACCATGCGCACTTTCCTCCATGGGAGTAAGGTCTCAAACAGTCTACGGTTAGATCGATCCCTGCAAGACCAGTAGTAGTTTCCGATGCACATCTGGATGCATTCTGTAATCTGTGAACCTTCAAAGTGTTGATGAAACACAGAAAGTGCATCGGGATTGTATACAACAGGCACCATGCAGGATTTTCTCCATGGGAGTAATGTCTCATACAGTTTACGTTTTGATCGTTCCCTTGAAGACTCGTAGTAGTTTCCGATGCACATCTGGAGGCATTCTGTAATCTGTGGACTATCAGAGTGTTGATGAAACACAGAAATTGCATCGGGATTGAATACAACAGTCACCATGCGCAATTTCCTCCATGCGAGTAATGTCTGAAACAGTCTACGCTTTGATCGTTCCCTAGAAGTCAATGTAATAGTTTCCGATGCACATCTGGAGGCATTCTGTAATGTGTGGACTATCAGAGTGTTGATGAAACACAGAAACTGCATCGGGATTGAATACAACAGTCACCATGAGCACTTTCCTCCATAGGAGTAATGTCTCAAACAGTCTACGCTTTGATCGTTCCCTGGAAGACCAGTAGTAGTTTCCGATGCACATCTGTAGGCATTCTGTAATCTGTAGATCTTCAAAGTGTTGATGAAACACAGAAATTGCATCGAGATTGAATACAACAGTCAACATGCACACTTTCCTCAATGGGAGTAACGTCTCAAACAGTCTACGTTTTGATCGTTCCCTGGAAGACCTGTAGTAGTTTCCGATGCACATCAGGAGGCATTTTGTAATCTGTGGACCTTCAAAGTGTTGATGAAACACAGAAATTGCATCGAGATTGAATACAACAGTCAACATGCACACTTTCCTCAATGGGAGTAATGTCTCAAACAGTCTACGTTTTGATCGTTCCCTGGAAGTCAATGTAATAGTTTCCGATGCACATCAGGAGGCATTTTGTAATCTGTGGACTATCAGAGTGCTGATGACACCCAGAAATTGCATCGGGATTGAATACAACAGTCACCATGTGCACTGTTCTCCATGTGAGTAATGTCTCAAACAGTTTACGCTTTGATCGTTCCCTGGAAGACCAGTCGTAGTTTCCGATGCACATCTGGGGGCATTCTATAATGTGTGGACTATCAGAGTGTTGATGAAACACAGAAATTGCATCAGGATTGAATACAACAGTGACCATGCACACTTTCCTCCATGGGAGTAATGTCTCAAACAGTCTACGGTTTGATCGTTCATTGCAAGACCAGTAGTAGTTTGCGATGCACATCTGGAGGCATTCTGTAATCTGTGTATATCTCGCGAAGAGACCATGAGGATAAAATCAGAGAGATTAGAGCCCACACAGAAGCATACCGACAGTCCTTCTTTCCACGTACAATACGAGACTGGAATAGAAGGGAGAACCGATAGAGGTACTCAGGGTACCCTCCGCCACACACCGTCAGGTGGCTTGCGGAGTACGGATGTAGATGTAGATGTAGATGTGGACCTTCAAAGTGTCGATGAAACACAGAAATTGCCTCGGGATTGAATACAACAGTCATCATTCGCATTTTCCTCCATGGGAGTAATGTCTCAAACTGTCTACGTTTTGATCGATCCCTGGAACACCAGTAGTAGTTTCCGATGCACATCTGGAGGCATTCTGTAATCTGTGGACCTTCGAAGTGTTGATGAAACACAGAAAGTGCATCGGGATTGTATACAACAGGCACCATGCAGGCTTTTCTCCATGGGAGTAATGTCTCAAACAGTTTACGCTTTGATCGTTCCCTGGAAGACCAGTAGTAGTTTCCGATGCACATCTTCTGACATTCCGTAACGTGTGGACTATCAGAGTGTTGATGAAACACAGAAATTGCATCAGGATTGAATACAACAGTCACCACGCGCACTTTCCTCCATGGGAGTAATGTCTCAAAGAGTCTACGCTTTGACCGTTCCCTTGAAGACCAGTAGCAGTTTCCGATGCACATCTGGAGTCATTCTGTAGTCTGTGGACTATCAGAGTGTTGATGAAACACAGAAATTGCATCGGGATTGAATACAACAGTCACCATGCGCAATTTCCTCCATGGGAGTAATGTCTCAAACAGTCTACGCTTTGATCGTTCCCTGGAAGTCAATGTAATAGTTTCCGATGCAAGTCTGGAGGCATTCTGCAATGTGTGGACTATCAGAGTGTTGATGAAACACAGAAACTGCATCGGGATTGAATACAACAGTCACCATGAGAACTTTCCTCCATAGGAGTAATGTCTCAAACAGTCTACGTTTTGATCGTTCCCTGGAAGACCTGTAGTAGTTTCTGATGCACATCTGGAGGCATTCTGTAATCTGTGGATCTTCAAAGTGTTGATGAATCACAGAAATTGCATCGGTATGGAATGCAACAGTCACCATGCGCACTTTCCTCCATGGGAGTAATGTCTCAAACTGTCTACTTTTTGATCGTTTCCTGGAAGACCAGTAGTAGTTTCCGATGCACATCTGGAGGCATTCTGTAATCTGTGGACCTTCAAAGTGTTGATGAAACACAGAAATTGCATCGGGATTGAATACAACAGGCACCTTGCGCACTTTCCTGCATGTGAGTAATGTCTCAAACAGTCTACGCTTTGATCGTTCCCTGGAAGACCAGTAGTAGTTTCCAAAGCACATCTGGAGGCATTCTGTAATCTGTGGACCTTCAAAGTGTTGATGAAACACAGAAATTGCATCGAGATTGAATACAACAGTCACCATGCGCACTTTCCTCCATGGGAGTAATGTCTCAAACAGTCTACGCTTTGATCGTTCCCTGGAAGACCTGTAGTAGTTTCCGATGCACATCAGAGGCATTTTGTAATCTGTGGACTATCAGAGTGTTGATGAAACCCAGAAATTGCATCGGGATGGAATACAACAGTCACCATGTGCACTTTTCTCCATGGGAGTAATGTCTCAAATAGTTTACGCTTTGATCGTTCCCTGGAAGACCAGTAGTAGTTTCCTATGCACATCTGGGGGCATTCTATAATGTGTGGACTATCAGGGTGTTGATGAAACACAGAAATTGCATCAGGATTGAATACAACAGTGACCATGCGCACTTTCCTCCATGGGAGTAATTTCTCAAACAGTCTACGGTTAGATCGTTCCCTGCAAGACCAGTAATAGTTTTCGATGCACATCTGGAGGCATTCTGTAATCTGTGGACCTTCAAAGTGTTGATGAAACACAGAAATTGCCTCGGGATTGAATACAACAGTCATCATTCGCATTTTCCTCCATGGGAGTAATGTCTCAAACTGTCTACGATTTGATCGTTCCCTGGAATACCAGTAGTAGTTTCCGATGCACATCTGGAATCATTCTGTAATCTGTGGACCTTCAAAGTGTTGATGAAACACAGAATGTGCATCGGGATTGTATACAACAGGCACCATGCAGGCTTTTCTCCATAGGAGTAATGTCTCAAACAATTTACGCTTTGATCGTTCCCTTGAAGACCTGTAGTAGTTTCCGATGCACATCTGGAGGCATTCTGTAATCTGTGGATCTTCAAAGTGTTGATGAAACACAGAAATAGCATCGGTATGGAATACAACAGTCACCATGCGCACTTTCCTCCATGGGAGTAATGTCTCAAACTGTCTACGTTTTGATCGTTTCCTGGAAGACCAGTAGTAGTTTCCGATGCACATCTGGAGGCATTCTGTAATCTGTGGACCTTCGAAGTGTTGATGAAACACAGAAATTGCATCGGGATTGAATACAACAGCCACCTTGCGCACTTTCCTGCATGTGAGTAATGTCTCAAACAGTCTACGCTTTGATCGTTCCCTGGAAGACCAGTAGTAGTTTCCGATGCACATCTGGAGGCATTCTGTAATCTGTGGACCTTCAAAGTGTTGATGCAACACAGAAATTGCATCGAGATTGAATACAACAGTCACCATGCGCACTTTCCTCCATGGGAGTATTGTCTAAAAGGACCCACGCTTTGATCATTCCCTGGAAGACCTGTAGTAGTTTCCGATGCACATCAGGAGGCATTTTGTAATCTGTGGACTATCAGAGTGTTGATGAAAACCAGAAATTGCATCGGGATTGAATACAACAGGCACAATGTGCACTTTTCTAAATAGGAGTAATGTCTCAAACAGTTTACGCTTTGATCGTTCCCTGGAAGACCAGTAGTCGTTTCCGATGCACATCTGGGTGTATTCTATAATGTGTGGACTATCAGAGTGTAGAAGAAACACAGAAATTGCATCAGGATTGAATACAACAGTGACCATGCGCACTTTCATCCATGGGAGTAATGTCTCAAACAGTCTACGGTTTGATCGATCCCTGCAAGACCAGTAGTAGTTTCCGATGCACATCTGGAGGCATTCTGCAATCTGTGGATCTTCAAAGTGCTGATGAAACACAGAAATTGCATCGCTATGGAATACAACAGTCACCATGCGCACTTTCCTATATGGGAGTAATGTCTCAAACAGTCTACGCTTTGATCTTTCCCTGGAAGTCAATGTAATAGTTTCCGATGCACATATGGAGGCATTCTGTAATCTGTGGATCTTCAAAGTGTTGATGAAACACAGAAATAGCATCGGTATGGAATACAACAGTCACCATGCGCACTTTCCTCCAAGGGAGTAATGTCTCAAACTGTCTACGTTTTGATCGTTCCCTGGAAGACCAGTAGTAGTTTCCGATGCACATCTGGAGGCATTCGGTAATCTGTGGACCTTCAAAGTGTTGATGAAACACAGAAATTGCATCGGTATGGAATACAACAGTCACCATGCGCACTTTCCTCCAAGGGAGTAATGTCTCAAACTGTCTACGTTTTGATCGTTCCCTGGAAGACCAGTAGTAGTTTCCGATGCACATCTGGAGGCATTCTGTAACCTGTCGACCTTCAAAGTGTTGTTGTAACACAGAGATTGCATCGGAATTGAATACAACAGCCACCTTGCGCACTTTCCTCCATGTGAGTAATGTCTCAAACAGTCAACGCTTTGATCGTTCCCTGGAAGACCAGTAGTAGTTTCCGATGCACATCTGGAGGCATTCTGTAATCTGTGGACCTTCAAAGTGTTGATGAAACACAGAAATTGCATCGGGATTGAATACAACAGCCACCTTGCGCACTTTCCTGCATGTGAGTAATGTCTCAAACAGTCTACGCTTTGATCGTTCCCTGGAAGACCAGTAGTAGTTTCCGATGCACATCTGGAGGCATTCTGTAATCTGTGGACCTTCAAAGTGTTGATGAAACACAGAAATTGCATCGAGATTGAATACAACAGTCACCATGCGCACTTTCCTCCATGGGAGTATTGTCTAAAAGAGCCCACGCTTTGATCATTCCCTGGAAGACCTGTAGTAGTTTCCGATGCTCATCAGGAGGCATTTTGTAATCTGTGGACTATCAGAGTGTTGATGAAAACCAGAAATTGCATCGGGATTGAATACAACAGTCACCATGTGCACTTTTCTAAATGGGAGTAATGTCTCAAACAGTTTACGCTTTGATCGTTCCCTGGAAGACCAGTAGTAGTTTCCGATGCACATCTGGGGGTATTCTATAATGTGTGGACTATCAGAGTGTAGAAGAAACACAGAAATTGCATCAGGATTGAATACAACAGTGACCATGCGCACTTTCATCCATGGGAGTAATGTCTCAAACAGTCTACGGTTTGATCGTTCCCTGCAAGACCAGTAGTAGTTTCCGATGCACATCTGGAGGCATTCTGTAATCTGTGGAAATTCAAAGTGCTGATGAAACACAGAAATTGCATCGGTATGGAATACAACAGTCACCATGCGCACTTTCCTCCAAGGGAGTAATGTCTCAAACTGTCTACGTTTTGATCGTTCCCTGGAAGACCAGTAGTAGTTTCCGATGCACATCTGGAGGCATTCTGTAACCTGTCGACCTTCAAAGTGTTGTTGTAACACAGAGATTGCATCGGAATTGAATACAACAGCCACCTTGCGCACTTTCCTCCATGTGAGTAATGTCTCAAACTGTCTACGCTTCGATCGTTCCCTGGAAGACCAGTAGTAGTTTCCGATGCACATCTGGAGGCATTCTGTAATCTGTGGACTATCAGAGTGTTGATGAAACACAGAAATTGCATCGGGATTGAATACAACAGTCACCATACGCAATTACCTCCAAGGGAGTAATGTCTCAAACAGTCTACGCTTTGATCGTTCCCTGGAAGTCAATGTAATAGATTCCGATGCACATCTGGAGGCATTCTGTAATCTGTGGACTATCAGAGTGTTGATGAAACACAGAAACTGCATCGGGATTGAATACAACAGTCACCATGAGCACTTTCCTCCATAGGAGTAATGTCTCAAACAGTCTACGCTTTGATCGTTCCCTGGAAGACCAGTAGTAGTTTCCGATGCACATCTGGAGGCATTCTGTAATCTGTGGACCTTCAAAGTGCTGATGAAACACAGAAATTGCATCGCGATTGAATACTACAGTCACCATGCGCACTTTCCTCCATGGGAGAAATGTCTCAAACAGTCTACGCTTTGATCGTTCCCTGGAAGACCTGTAGTAGTTTCCGATGCACATCTGGGAGCATTTTGTAATATGTGGACTATCAGATTGTTGATGAAACACAGAAATTGCATCGGGATTGAATACAACAGTCACCATGTGCTCTTTTCTCCATGGGAGTAATGTCTCAAACATTCTACGCTTTGATAGTTCCCTGGAAGTCAATGTAATAGTTTCCGATGCACATCTGGAGGCATTCTGTAATCTGTGGACTATCAGAGTGTTGATGAAACACAGAAATTGCATCGGGATTGAATACAACAGTCACCATGCGCAATTTCCTCCATGCGAGTAATGTCTGAAACAGTCTACGCTTTGATCGTTCCCTAGAAGTCAATGTAATAGTTTCCGATGCACATCTGGAGGCATTCTGTAATGTGTGGACTATCAGAGTGTTGATGAAACACAGAAACTGCATCGGGATTGAATACAACAGTCACCATGAGCACTTTCCTCCATAGGAGTAATGTCTCAAACAGTCTACGTTTTGATCGTTCCCTGGAAGACCAGTAGTAGTTTCCGATGCACATCTGGAGGCATTCTGTAATCTGTAGATCTTCAAAGTGTTGATGAAACACAGAAATTGCATCAGGATTGAATACAACAGTGACCATGCACACTTTCCTCCATGGGAGTAATGTCTCAAACAGTCTACGGTTTGATCGTTCATTGCAAGACAAGTAGTAGTTTGCGATGCACATCTGGAGGCATTCTGTATTCTGTGGACCTTCAAAGTGTCGATGAAACACAGAAATTGCCTCGGGATTGAATACAACAGTCATCATTCGCATTTTCCTCCATGGGAGTAATGTCTCAAACTGTCTACGTTTTGATCGTTCCCTGGAACACCAGTAGTAGTTTCCGATGCACATCTGGAGGCATTCTGTAATCTGTGGACCTTCAAAGTGTTGATGAAACACAGAAAGTGCATCGGGATTGTATACAACAGGCACCATGCAGGCTTTTCTCCATGGGAGTAATGTCTCAAACAGTTTACGCTTTGATCGTTCCCTTGAAGACCAGTAGTAGTTTCCGATGCACATCTGGAGGCATTCTGTAATGTGTGGACTATCAGAGTGTTGATGTAACACAGATATTGCATCGGGATTGAATACAACAGTCACCATGCGCACTTCCCTCCATGGGAGTAATGTCTCAAACAGTCTACGCTTTGATCGTTCCCTGCTTGACCAGTAGTAGTTTCCGATGCACATCTGGAGGCGTTCTGTAATGTGTGGACTTTCAAAGTGTTGATGAAACACAGAAATTGCCTCGGGATTGAATACAACAGTCACCATGCGCACTTTCCTCCATGGGAGTAATGTCTCAAACAGTTATGCTTTGATCGTTCCCTGGAAGACCAGTAGTAGTTTCCGATGCACATCTTCTGACATTCCGTAACGTGTGGACTATCAGAGTGTTGATGAAACACAGAAATTGCATCAGGATTGAATACAACAGTCACCACGCGCACCTTCCTCCATGGGTGTAATGTCTCAAAGAGTCTACGCTTTGATCGTTCATTGCAAGACCAGTAGTTGTGTCCGATGCACATCTTGAGGCATTCTGTAATCTGTGGACTTTCAAAGTGTTGATGAAACACAAAAATTGCCTCGGGATTGAGTACAACAGTCATCATTCGCATTTTCCTCCATGGGAGTAATGTCTCAAACTGTCTACGTTTTGATCGTTCCCTGGAAAACCAGTAGTAGTTTCCGATGCACATCTGGAGGCATTCTGTAATCTGTGGACCTTCAAAGTGTTAATGAAACACAGAAAGTGCATCGGGATTGTATACAACAGGCACCTAGCAGGCTTTTCTCCATGGGAGTAATGTCTCAAACAGTTTACGCTTTGACCGTTCCCTGCTTGACCAGTAGTAGTTTGCGATGCACATCTGGAGTCATTCTGTAGTCTGTGGACTATCAAAGTGTTGATGAAACACAGAAATTGCATCGGGATTGAATACAACAGTCACCATACGCAATTTCCTCCATGGGAGTAATGTCTCAAACAGTCTACGCTTTGATCGTTCCCTGGAAGTCAATGTAATAGTTTCCGATGCTAACCTGGAGGCATTCTGCAATGTGTGGACTATCAGAGTGTTGATGAAACACAGAAACTGCATCGGGATTGAATACAACAGTCACCATGAGAACTTTCCTCCATTGGAGTAATGTCTCAAACAGTCTACGTTTTGACCGTTCCCTGGAAGACCTGTAGTAGTTTCTGATGCACATCTGGAGGCATTCTGTAATCTGTGGATCCTCAAAGTGTTGATGAATCACAGAAATTGCATCGGTATGGAATACAACAGTCACCATGCGCACTTTCCTCCATGGGAGTAATGTCTCAAACTGTCTACTTTTTGATCGTTCCCTGGAAGACCAGTAGTAGTTTCCGATGCACATCTGGAGGCATTCTGTAATCTGTGGACCTTCAAAGTGTTGATGAAACACAGAAATTGCATCGGGATTGAATACATCAGGCACCTTGCGCACTTTCCTGCATGTGAGTAATGTCTCAAACAGTCTACGCTTTGATCGTTCCCTGGAAGACCAGTAGTAGTTTCCAAAGCATATCTGGAGGCATTCTGTAATCTGTGGACCTTCAAAGTGTTGATGAAACACAGAAATTGCATCGAGATTGAATACAACAGTCACCATGCGCACTTTCCTCCATGGGAGTAATGTCTCAAACAGTCTACGGTTAGATCGTTCCCTGCAAGACCAGTAATAGTTTTCGATGCACATCTGGAGGCATTCTGTAATCTGTGGACCTTCAAAGTGTTGATGAAACACAGAAATTGCCTCGGGATTGAATACAACAGTCATCATTCGCATTTTCCTCCATGGGAGTAATGTCTCAAACTGTCTACGATTTGATCGTTCCCTGGAATACGAGTAGTAGTTTCCGATGCACATCTGGAATCATTCTGTAATCTGTGGACCTTCAAAGTGTTGATGAAACACAGAATGTGCATCGGGATTGTATACAACAGGCACCATGCAGGCTTTTCTCCATAGGAGTAATGTCTCAAACAATTTACGATTTGATCGTTCCCTTGAAGACCAGTAGTAGTTTCCGATGCACATCTGGAGGCATTCTGTAATCTGTGGATCTTCAAAGTGTTGATGAAACACAGAAATAGCATCGGTATGGAATACAACAGTCACCATGCGCACTTTCCTCCATGGGAGTAATGTCTCAAACTGTCTACGTTTTGATCGTTTCCTGGAAGACCAGTAGTAGTTTCCGATGCACATCTGGAGGCATTCTGTAATCTGTGGACCTTCAAAGTGTTGATGAAACACAGAAATTGCATCGGGATTGAATACAACAGCCACCTTGCGCACTTTCCTGCATGTGAGTAATGTCTCAAACAGTCTACGATTTGATCGTTCCCTGGAAGACCAGTAGTAGTTTCCGATGCACATCTGGAGGCATTCTGTAATCTGTGGACCTTCAAAGTGTTGATGCAACACAGAAATTGCATCGAGATTGAATACAACAGTCACCATGCGCACTTTCCTCCATGGGAGTATTGTCTAAAAGAGCCCACGCTTTGATCATTCCCTGGCAGACCTGTAGTAGTTTCCGATGCACATCAGGAGGCATTTTGTAATCTGTGGACTATCAGAGTGTTGATGAAAACCAGATATTGCATCGGGATTGAATACAACAGGCACCATGTGCACTTTTCTAAATGGGAGTAATGTCTCAAACAGTTTACGCTTTGATCGTTCCCTGGAAGACCAGTAGTAGTTTCCGATGCACATCTGGGGTTATTCTATAATGTGTGGACTATCAGAGTGTAGAAGAAACACAGAAATTGCATCAGGATTGAATACAACAGTGACCATGCGCACTTTCATCCATGGGACTAATGTCTCAAACAGTCTACGGTTTGATCGTTCCCTGCAAGACCAGTAGTAGTTTCCGATGCACATCTGGAGGCATTCTGTAATCTGTGGACCTTCAAAGTGCTGATGAAACACAGAAATTGCATCGCGATTGAATACTACAGTCACCATGCGCACTTTCCTCCATGGGAGAAATGTCTCAAACAGTCTACGCTTTGATCGTTCCCTGGAAGACCTGTAGTAGTTTCCGATGCACATCTGGGAGCATTTTGTAATATGTGGACTATCAGATTGTTGATGAAACACAGAAATTGCATCGGGATTGAATACAACAGTCACCATGTGCTCTTTTCTCCATGGGAGTAATGTCTCAAACATTCTACGCTTTGATAGTTCCCTGGAAGTCAATGTAATAGTTTCCGATGCACATCTGGAGGCATTCTGTAATCTGTGGACTATCAGAGTGTTGATGAAACACAGAAATTGCATCGGGATTGAATACAACAGTCACCATGCGCAATTTCCTCCATGCGAGTAATGTCTGAAACAGTCTACGCTTTGATCGTTCCCTAGAAGTCAATGTAATAGTTTCCGATGCACATCTGGAGGCATTCTGTAATGTGTGGACTATCAGAGTGTTGATGAAACACAGAAACTGCATCGGGATTGAATACAACAGTCACCATGAGCACTTTCCCCCATGGGAGTAATGTCTCAAACAGTCTACGTTTTGATCGTTCCCTGGAAGACCAGTAGTAGTTTCCGATGCACATCTGGAGGCATTCTGTAATCTGTAGATCTTCAAAGTGTTGATGAAACACAGAAGTTGCATCGAGATTGAATACAACAGTCAACATGCACACTTTCCTCAATGGGAGTAATGTCTCAAACAGTCTACGTTTTGATCGTTCCCTGGAAGACCTGTAGTAGTTTCCGATGCACATCAGGAGGCATTTTGTAATCTGTGGACCTTCAAAGTGTTGATGAAACACAGAAATTGCATCGAGATTGAATACAACAGTCAACATGCACACTTTCCTCAATGGGAGTAATGTCTCAAACAGTCTACGTTTTGATCGTTCCCTGGAAGACCTGTAGTAGTTTCCGATGCACATCAGGAGGCATTTTGTAATCTGTGGACTATCAGAGTGCTGATGACACCCAGAAATTGCATCGGGATTGAATACAACAGTCACCATGTGCACTGTTCTCCATGTGAGTAATGTCTCAAACAGTTTATGCTTTGATCGTTCCCTGGAAGACCAGTCGTAGTATCCGATGCACATCTGGGGGCATTCTATAATGTGTGGACTATCAGAGTGTTGATGAAACACAGAAATTGCATCAGGATTGAATACAACAGTGACCATGCACACTTTCCTCCATGGGAGTAATGTCTCAAACAGTCTACGGTTTGATCGTTCATTTCAAGACAAGTAGTAGTTTGCGATGCACATCTGGAGGCATTCTGTAATCTGTGGACCTTCAAAGTGTCGATGAAACACAGAAATTGCCTCGGGATTGAATACAACAGTCATCATTCGCATTTTCCTCCATGGGAGTAATGTCTCAAACTGTCTACGTTTTGATCGTTCCCTGGAACACCAGTAGTAGTTTCCGATGCACATCTGGAGGCATTCTGTAATCTGTGGACCTTCAAAGTGTTGATGAAACACAGAAAGTGCATCGGGATTGTATACAACAGGCACCATGCAGGCTTTTCTCCATGGGAGTAATGTCTCAAACAGTTTACGCTTTGATCGTTCCCTTGAAGACCAGTAGTAGTTTCCGATGCACATCTGGAGGCATTCTGTAATCTGTGGACTATCAGAGTGTTGATGTAACACAGATATTGCATCGGGATTGAATACAACAGTCACCATGCGCACTTCCCTCCATGGGAGTAATGTCTCAAACAGTCTACGCTTTGATCGTTCCCTGCTTGACCAGTAGTAGTTTCCGATGCACATCTGGAGGCGTTCTGTAATGTGTGGACTTTCAAAGTGTTGATGAAACACAGAAATTGCCTCGGGATTGAATACAACAGTCACCATGCGCACTTTCCTCCATGGGAGTAATGTCTCAAACAGTTATGCTTTGATCGTTCCCTGGAAGACCAGTAGTAGTTTCCGATGCACATCTTCTGACATTCCGTAACGTGTGGACTATCAGAGTGTTGATGAAACACAGAAATTGCATCAGGATTGAATACAACAGTCACCACGCGCACCTTCCTCCATGGGTGTAATGTCTCAAAGAGTCTACGCTTTGATCGTTCATTGCAAGACCAGTAGTTGTGTCCGATGCACATCTTGAGGCATTCTGTAATCTGTGGACTTTCAAAGTGTTGATGAAACACAAAAATTGCCTCGGGATTGAGTACAACAGTCATCATTCGCATTTTCCTCCATGGGAGTAATGTCTCAAACTGTCTACGTTTTGATCGTTCCCTGGAAAACCAGTAGTAGTTTCCGATGCACATCTGGAGGCATTCTGTAATCTGTGGACCTTCAAAGTGTTAATGAAACACAGAAAGTGCATCGGGATTGTATACAACAGGCACCAAGCAGGCTTTTCTCCATGGGAGTAATGTCTCAAACAGTTTACGCTTTGACCGTTCCCTGCTTGACCAGTAGTAGTTTGCGATGCACATCTGGAGTCATTCTGTAGTCTGTGGACTATCAAAGTGTTGATGAAACACAGAAATTGCATCGGGATTGAATACAACAGTCACCATGCGCAATTTCCTCCATGGGGGTAATGTCTCAAACAGTCTACGCTTTGATCGTTCCCTGGAAGTCAAGGTAATAGTTTCCGATGCAAATCTGGAGGCATTCTGCAATGTGTGGACTATCAGAGTGTTGATGAAACACAGAAACTGCATCGGGATTGAATACAACAGTCACCATGAGAACTTTCCTCCATAGGAGTAATGTCTCAAACAGTCTACGTTTTGACCGTTCCCTGGAAGACCTGTAGTAGTTTCTGATGCACATCTGGAGGCATTCTGTAATCTGTGGATCCTCAAAGTGTTGATGAATCACAGAAATTGCATCGGTATGGAATACAACAGTCACCATGCGCACTTTCCTCCATGGGAGTAATGTCTCAAACTGTCTACTTTTTGATCGTTCCCTGGAAGACCAGTAGTAGTTTCCGATGCACATCTGGAGGCATTCTGTAATCTGTGGACCTTCAAAGTGTTGATGAAACACAGAAATTGCATCGGGATTGAATACATCAGGCACCTTGCGCACTTTCCTGCATGTGAGTAATGTCTCAAACAGTCTACGCTTTGATCGTTCCCTGGAAGACCAGTAGTAGTTTCCAAAGCATATCTGGAGGCATTCTGTAATCTGTGGACCTTCAAAGTGTTGATGAAACACAGAAATTGCATCGAGATTGAATACAACAGTCACCATGCGCACTTTCCTCCATGGGAGTAATGTCTCAAACAGTCTACGCTTTGATCGTTCCCTGGAAGACCTGTAGTAGTTTCCGATGCACATCAGAGGCATTTTGTAATCTGTGGACTATCAGAGTGTTGATGAAACCCAGAAATTGCATCGGGATGGAATACAACAGTCACCATGTGCACTTTTCTCCATGGGAGTAATGTCTCAAACAGTCTACGCTTTGATCGTTCCCTGGAAGTCAATGTAATAGTTTCCGATGCAAATCTGGAGGCATTCTGCAATGTGTGGACTATCAGAGTGTTGATGAAACACAGAAACTGCATCGGGATTGAATACAACAGTCACCATGAGAACTTTCCTCCATAGGAGTAATGTCTCAAACAGTCTACGTTTTGATCGTTCCCTGGAAGACCTGTAGTAGTTTCTGATGCACATCTGGAGGCATTCTGTAATCTGTGGATCTTCAAAGTGTTGTTGAATCTCAGAAATTGCATCGGTATGGAATACAACAGTGACCATGCGCACTTTCCTCCATGGGAGTAATGTCTCAAACAGTCTACGGTTAGATCGTTCCCTGCAAGACCAGTAATAGTTTTCGATGCACATCTGGAGGCATTCTGTAATCTGTGGACCTTCAAGGTGTTGATGAAACACAGAAATTGCCTCGGGATTGAATACAACAGTCATCATTCGCATTTTCCTCCATGGGAGTAATGTCTCAAACTGTCTACGATTTGATCGTTCCCTGGAATACGAGTAGTAGTTTCCGATGCACATCTGGAATCATTCTGTAATCTGTGGACCTTCAAAGTGTTGATGAAACACAGAATGTGCATCGGGATTGTATACAACAGGCACCATGCAGGCTTTTCTCCATAGGAGTAATGTCTCAAACAATTTACGATTTGATCGTTCCCTTGAAGACCAGTAGTAGTTTCCGATGCACATCTGGAGGCATTCTGTAATCTGTGGATCTTCAAAGTGTTGATGAAACACAGAAATAGCATCGGTATGGAATACAACAGTCACCATGCGCACTTTCCTCCATGGGAGTAATGTCTCAAACTGTCTACGTTTTGATCGTTTCCTGGAAGACCAGTAGTAGTTTCCGATGCACATCTGGAGGCATTCTGTAATCTGTGGACCTTCAAAGTGTTGATGAAACACAGAAATTGCATCGGGATTGAATACAACAGCCACCTTGCGCACTTTCCTGCATGTGAGTAATGTCTCAAACAGTCTACGATTTGATCGTTCCCTGGAAGACCAGTAGTAGTTTCCGATGCACATCTGGAGGCATTCTGTAATCTGTGGACCTTCAAAGTGTTGATGCAACACAGAAATTGCATCGAGATTGAATACAACAGTCACCATGCGCACTTTCCTCCATGGGAGTATTGTCTAAAAGAGCCCACGCTTTGATCATTCCCTGGCAGACCTGTAGTAGTTTCCGATGCACATCAGGAGGCATTTTGTAATCTGTGGACTATCAGAGTGTTGATGAAAACCAGATATTGCATCGGGATTGAATACAACAGGCACCATGTGCACTTTTCTAAATGGGAGTAATGTCTCAAACAGTTTACGCTTTGATCGTTCCCTGGAAGACCAGTAGTAGTTTCCGATGCACATCTGGGGGTATTCTATAATGTGTGGACTATCAGAGTGTAGAAGAAACACAGAAATTGCATCAGGATTGAATACAACAGTGACCATGCGCACTTTCATCCATGGGACTAATGTCTCAAACAGTCTACGGTTTGATCGTTCCCTGCAAGACCAGTAGTAGTTTCCGATGCACATCTGGAGGCATTCTGTAATCTGTGTACCTTCAAAGTGCTGATGAAACACAGAAATTGCATCGCGATTGAATACTACAGTCACCATGCGCACTTTCCTCCATGGGAGAAATGTCTCAAACAGTCTACGCTTTGATCGTTCCCTGGAAGACCTGTAGTAGTTTCCGATGCACATCTGGGAGCATTTTGTAATATGTGGACTATCAGATTGTTGATGAAACACAGAAATTGCATCGGGATTGAATACAACAGTCACCATGTGCTCTTTTCTCCATGGGAGTAATGTCTCAAACATTCTACGCTTTGATAGTTCCCTGGAAGTCAATGTTATAGTTTCCGATGCACATCTGGAGGCATTCTGTAATCTGTGGACTATCAGAGTGTTGATGAAACACAGAAATTGCATCGGGATTGAATACAACAGTCACCATGCGCAATTTCCTCCATGCGAGTAATGTCTGAAACAGTCTACGCTTTGATCGTTCCCTAGAAGTCAATGTAATAGTTTCCGATGCACATCTGGAGGCATTCTGTAATGTGTGGACTATCAGAGTGTTGATGAAACACAGAAACTGCATCGGGATTGAATACAACAGTCACCATGAGCACTTACCCCCATGGGAGTAATGTCTCAAACAGTCTACGTTTTGATCGTTCCCTGGAAGACCAGTAGTAGTTTCCGATGCACATCTGGAGGCATTCTGTAATCTGTAGATCTTCAAAGTGTTGATGAAACACAGAAATTGCATCGAGATTGAATACAACAGTCAACATGCACACTTTCCTCAATGGGAGTAATGTCTCAAACAGTCTACGTTTTGATCGTTCCCTGGAAGACCTGTAGTAGTTTCCGATGCACATCAGGAGGCATTTTGTAATCTGTGGACCTTCAAAGTGTTGATGAAACACAGAAATTGCATCGAGATTGAATACAACAGTCAACATGCACACTTTCCTCAATGGGAGTAATGTCTCAAACAGTCTACGTTTTGATCGTTCCCTGGAAGACCTGTAGTAGTTTCCGATGCACATCAGGAGGCATTTTGTAATCTGTGGACTATCAGAGTGCTGATGACACCCAGAAATTGCATCGGGATTGAATACAACAGTCACCATGTGCACTGTTCTCCATGTGAGTAATGTCTCAAACAGTTTATGCTTTGATCGTTCCCTGGAAGACCAGTCGTAGTTTCCGATGCACATCTGGGGGCATTCTATAATGTGGGGACTATCAGAGGGTTGATGAAACACAGAAATTGCATCAGGATTGAATACAACAGTGACCATGCACACTTTCCTCCATGGGAGTAATGTCTCAAACAGTCTACGGTTTGATCGTTCATTGCAAGACAAGTAGTAGTTTGCGATGCACATCTGGAGGCATTCTGTAATCTGTGGACCTTCAAAGTGTCGATGAAACACAGAAATTGCCTCGGGATTGAATACAACAGTCATCATTCGCATTTTCCTCCATGGGAGTAATGTCTCAAACTGTCTACGTTTTGATCGTTCCCTGGAACACCAGTAGTAGTTTCCGATGCACATCTGGAGGCATTCTGTAATCTGTGGACCTTCAAAGTGTTGATGAAACACAGAAAGTGCATCGGGATTGTATACAACAGGCACCATGCAGGCTTTTCTCCATGGGAGTAATGTCTCAAACAGTTTACGCTTTGATCGTTCCCTTGAAGACCAGTAGTAGTTTCCGATGCACATCTGGAGGCGTTCTGTAATCTGTGGACTATCAGAGTGTTGATGTAACACAGATATTGCATCGGGATTGAATACAACAGTCACCATGCGCACTTCCCTCCATGGGAGTAATGTCTCAAACAGTCTACGCTTTGATCGTTCCCTGCTTGACCAGTAGTAGTTTCCGATGCACATCTGGAGGCGTTCTGTAATGTGTGGACTTTCAAAGTGTTGATGAAACACAGAAATTGCCTCGGGATTGAATACAACAGTCACCATGCGCACTTTCCTCCATGGGAGTAATGTCTCAAACAGTTATGCTTTGATCGTTCCCTGGAAGACCAGTAGTAGTTTCCGATGCACATCTTCTGACATTCCGTAACGTGTGGACTATCAGAGTGTTGATGAAACACAGAAATTGCTTCAGGATTGAATACAACAGTCACCACTCGCACTTTCCTCCATGGGAGTAATGTCTCAAAGAGTCTACGCTTTGATCGTTCATTGCAAGACCAGTAGTTGTGTCCGATGCACATCTTGAGGCATTATGTAATCTGTGGACTTTCAAAGTGTTGATGAAACACAAAAATTGCCTCGGGATTGAGTACAACAGTCATCATTCGCATTTTCCTCCATGGGAGTAATGTCTCAAACTGTCTACGTTTTGATCGTTCCCTGGAACACCAGTAGTAGTTTCCGATGCACATCTGGAGGCATTCTGTAATCTGTGGACCTTCAAAGTGTTGATGAAACACAGAAATTGCATCGGGATTGAATACAACAGGCACCTTGCGCACTTTCCTGCATGTGAGTAATGTCTAAAACAGTCTACGCTTTGATCGTCCCCTGGAAGACCAGTAGTAGTTTCCAAAGCATATCTGGAGGCATTCTGTAATCTGTGGACCTTCAAAGTGTTGATGAAACACAGAAATTGAATCGAGATTGAATACAACAGTCACCATGCGCACTTTCCTCCATGGGAGTAATGTCTCAAACAGTCTACGCTTTGATCGTTCCCTGGAAGACCTGTAGTAGTTTCCGATGCACATTAGAGGCATTTTGTAATCAGTGGACTATCAGAGTGTTGATGAAACCCAGAAATTGCATCGGGATGGAATACAACAGTCACCATGTGCACTTTTCTCCATGGGAGTAATGTCTCAAACAGTTTACGCTTTGATCGTTCCCTGGAAGACCAGTAGTAGTTTCCTATGCACATCTGGGGGCATTGTATAATGTGTGGACTATCAGGGTGTTGATGAAACACAGAAATTGCATCAGGATTGAATACAACAGTGACCATGCGCACTTTCCTCCATGGGAGTAATGTCTCAAACAGTCTACGGTTAGATCGTTCCCTGCAAGACCAGTAATAGTTTTCGATGCACATCTGGAGGCATTCTGTAATCTGTGGACCTTCAAAGTGTTGATGAAACACAGAAATTGCCTCGGGATTGAATACAACAGTCATCATTCGCATTTTCCTCCATGGGAGTAATGTCTCAAACTGTCTACGATTTGATCGTGCCCTGGAATACCAGTAGTAGTTTCCGATGCACATCTGGAATCATTCTGTAATCTGTGGACCTTCAAAGTGTTGATGAAACACAGAATGTGCATCGGGATTGTATACAACAGGCACCATGCAGGCTTTTCTCCATAGGAGTAATGTCTCAAACAATTTACGCTTTGATCGTTCCCTTGAAGACCAGTAGTAGTTTCCGGTGCACATCTGGAGGCATTCTGTAATCTGTTTATCTTCAAAGTGTTGATGAAACACAGAAATAGCATCGGTATGGAATACAACAGTCACCATGCGCACTTTCCTCCATGGGAGTAATGTCTCAAACTGTCTACGTTTTGATCGTTTCCTGGAAGACCAGTAGTAGTTTCCGATGCACATCTGGAGGCATTCTGTAATCTGTGGACCTTCAAAGTGTTGATGAAACACAGAAATTGCATCGGGATTGAATACAACAGCCACCTTGCGCACTTTCCTGCATGTGAGTAATGTCTCAAACAGTCTACGCTTTGATCGTTCCCTGGAAGACCAGTAGTGGTTTCCGATGCACATCTGGAGGCATTCTGTAATCTGTGGACCTTCAAAGTGTTGATGCAACACAGAAATTGCATCGAGATTGAATACAACAGTCACCATGCGCACTTTCCTCCAGGGGAGTATTGTCTAAAAGAGCCCACGCTTTGATCATTCCCTGGAAGACCTGTAGTAGTTTCCGATGCACATCAGGAGGCATTTTGTAATCTGTGGACTATCAGAGTGTTGATGAAAACCAGATATTGCATCGGGATTGAATACAACAGGCACCATGTGCACTTTTCTAAATGGGAGTAATGTCTCAAACAGTTTACGCTTTGATCGTTCCCTGGAAGACCAGTAGTAGTTTCCGATGCACATCTGGGGGTATTCTATAATGTGTGGACTATCAGAGTGTAGAAGAAACACAGAAATTGCATCAGCATTGAATACAACAGTGACCATGCGCACTTTCATCCATGGGACTAATGTCTCAAACAGTCTACGGTTTGATCGTTCCCTGGAAGACCAGTAGTAGTTTCCGATGCACATCTGGAGGCATTCTGCAATCTGTGGATCTTCAAAGTGCTGATGAAACACAGAAATTGCATCGGTATGGAATACAACAGTCACCATGCGCACTTTCCTATATGGGAGTAATGTCTCAAACAGTCTACGCTTTGATCGTTCCCTGGAAGTCAATGTAATAGTTTCCGATGCACATCTGGAGGCATTCTGTAGTCTGTGGACCGTCAGAGTGTTGATGAAACACAGAAACTGCATCGGGATTGAATACAACAGTCACCATGAGCACTTTCCTCCATAGGAGTAATGTCTCAAACAGTCTACGCTTTGATAGTTACCTGGAAGACCAGTAGTAGTTTCCGATGCACATCTGGAGGCATTCTGTAATCTGTGGATCTTCAAAGTGTTGATGAAACACAGAAATAGCATCGGTATGGAATACAACAGTCACCATGCGCACTTTCCTCCAAGGGAGTAATGTCTCAAACTGTCTACGTTTTGATCGTTCCCTGGAAGACCAGTAGTAGTTTCCGATGCACATCTGGAGGCATTCTGTAACCTGTCGACCTTCAAAGTGTTGTTGTAACACAGGGATTGCATCGGAATTGAATACAACAGCCACCTTGCGCACTTTCCTCCATGTGAGTAATGTCTCAAACTGTCTACGCCTTGATCGTTCCCTGGAAGACCAGTAGTAGTTTCCGATGCACATCTGGAGGCATTCTGTAATCTGTGGACTATCAGAGTGTTGATGAAACACAGAAATTGCATCGGGATTGAATACAACAGTCACCATGCGCAATTACCTCCAAGGGAGTAATGTCTCAAACAGTCTACGCTTTGATCGTTCCCTGGAAGTCAATGTAATAGATTCCGATGCACATCTGGAGGCATTCTGTAATCTGTGGACTATCAGAGTGTTGATGAAACACAGAAACTGCATCGGGATTGAATACAACAGTCACCATGCGCACTTTCCTCCATGGGAGTAATGTCTCAAACTGTCTACGTTTTGATCGTTTCCTGGAAGACCAGTAGTAGTTTCCGATGCACATCTGGAGGCATTCTGTAATCTGTGGACCTTCAAAGTGTTGATGAAACACAGAAATTGCATCGGGATTGAATACAACAGCCACCTTGCGCACTTTCCTGCATGTGAGTAATGTCTCAAACAGTCTACGATTTGATCGTTCCCTGGAAGACCAGTAGTAGTTTCCGATGCACATCTGGAGGCATTCTGTAATCTGTGGACCTTCAAAGTGTTGATGCAACACAGAAATTGCATCGAGATTGAATACAACAGTCACCATGCGCACTTTCCTCCATGGGAGTATTGTCTAAAAGAGCCCACGCTTTGATCATTCCCTGGCAGACCTGTAGTAGTTTCCGATGCACATCAGGAGGCATTTTGTAATCTGTGGACTATCAGAGTGTTGATGAAAACCAGATATTGCATCGGGATTGAATACAACAGGCACCATGTGCACTTTTCTAAATGGGAGTAATGTCTCAAACAGTTTACGCTTTGATCGTTCCCTGGAAGACCAGTAGTAGTTTCCGATGCACATCTGGGGGTATTCTATAATGTGTGGACTATCGGAGTGTAGAAGAAACACAGAAATTGCATCAGGATTGAATACAACAGTGACCATGCGCACTTTCATCCATGGGACTAATGTCTCAAACAGTCTACGGTTTGATCGTTCCCTGCAAGACCAGTAGTAGTTTCCGATGCACATCTGGAGGCATTCTGTAATCTGTGGACCTTCAAAGTGCTGATGAAACACAGAAATTGCATCGCGATTGAATACTACAGTCACCATGCGCACTTTCCTCCATGGGAGAAATGTCTCAAACAGTCTACGCTTTGATCGTTCCCTGGAAGACCTGTAGTAGTTTCCGATGCACATCTGGGAGCATTTTGTAATATGTGGACTATCAGATTGTTGATGAAACACAGAAATTGCATCGGGATTGAATACAACAGTCACCATGTGCTCTTTTCTCCATGGGAGTAATGTCTCAAACATTCTACGCTTTGATAGTTCCCTGGAAGTCAATGTAATAGTTTCCGATGCACATCTGGAGGCATTCTGTAATCTGTGGACTATCAGAGTGTTGATGAAACACAGAAATTGCATCGGGATTGAATACAACAGTCACCATGCGCAATTTCCTCCATGCGAGTAATGTCTGAAACAGTCTACGCTTTGATCGTTCCCTAGAAGTCAATGTAATAGTTTCCGATGCACATCTGGAGGCATTCTGTAATGTGTGGACTATCAGAGTGTTGATGAAACACAGAAACTGCATCGGGATTGAATACAACAGTCACCATGAGCACTTTCCTCCATGGGAGTAATGTCTCAAACAGTCTACGTTTTGATCGTTCCCTGGAAGACCAGTAGTAGTTTCCGATGCATATCTGGAGGCATTCTGTAATCTGTAGATCTTCAAAGTGTTGATGAAACAAAGAAATTGCATCGAGATTGAATACAACAGTCAACATGCACACTTTCCTCAATGGGAGTAATGTCTCAAACAGTCTACGTTTTGATCGTTCCCTGGAAGACCTGTAGTAGTTTCCGATGCACATCAGGAGGCATTTTGTAATCTGTGGACCTTCAAAGTGTTGATGAAACACAGAAATTGCATCGAGATTGAATACAACAGTCAACATGCACACTTTCCTCAATGGGAGTAATGTCTCAAACAGTCTACGTTTTGATCGTTCCCTGGAAGACCTGTAGTAGTTTCCGATGCACATCAGGAGGCATTTTGTAATCTGTGGACTATCAGAGTGCTGATGACACCCAGAAATTGCATCGGGATTGAATACAACAGTCACCATGTGCACTGTTCTCCATGTGAGTAATGTCTCAAACAGTTTATGCTTTGATCGTTCCCTGGAAGACCAGTCGTAGTTTCCGATGCACATCTGGGGGCATTCTATAATGTGGGGACTATCAGAGGGTTGATGAAACACAGAAATTGCATCAGGATTGAATACAACAGTGACCATGCACACTTTCCTCCATGGGAGTAATGTCTCAAACAGTCTACGGTTTGATCGTTCATTGCAAGACCTGTAGTTGTGTCCGATGCACATCTTGAGGCATTCTGTAATCTGTGGACTTTCAAAGTGTTGATGAAACACAAAAATTGCCTCGGGATTGAGTACAACAGTCATCATTCGCATTTTCCTCCATGGGAGTAATGTCTCAAACTGTCTACGTTTTGATCGTTCCCTGGAACACCAGTAGTAGTTTCCGATGCACATCTGGAGGCATTCTGTAATCTGTGGACCTTCAAAGTGTTAATGAAACACAGAAAGTGCATCGGGATTGTATACAACAGGCACCAAGCAGGCTTTCCTCCATGGGAGTAATGTCTCAAACAGTTTACGCTTTGACCGTTCCCTGCTTGACCAGTAGTAGTTTGCGATGCACATCTGGCGTCATTCTGTAGTCTGTGGACTATCAGAGTGTTGATGAAACACAGAAATTGCATCGGGATTGAATACAACAGTCACCATGCGCAATTTCCTCCATGGGAGTAATGTCTCAAACAGTCTACGCTTTGATCGTTCCCTGGAAGTCAATGTAATAGTTTCCGATGCAAATCTGGAGGCATTCTGCAATGTGTGGACTATCAGAGTGTTGATGAAACACAGAAACTGCATCGGGATTGAATACAAAAGTCACCATGAGAACTTTCCTCCATAGGAGTAATGTCTCAAACAGTCTACGTTTTGATCGTTCCCTGGAAGACCTGTAGTAGTTTCTGATGCACATCTGGAGGCATTCTGTAATCTGTGGATCTTCAAAGTGTTGATGAATCACAGATATTGCACCGGTATGGAATACAACAGTCACCATGCGCACTTTCCTCCATGGGAGTAATGTCTCAAACTGTCTACTTTTTGATCGTTCCCTGGAAGACCAGTAGTAGTTTCCGATGCACATCTGGAGGCATTCTGTAATCCGTGGACCTTCAAAGTGTTGATGAAACACAGAAATTGCATCGGGATTGAATACAACAGGCACCTTGCGCACTTTCCTGCATGTGAGTAATGTCTAAAACAGTCTACGCTTTGATCGTCCCCTGGAAGACCACTAGTAGTTTCCAAAGCATATCTGGAGGCATTCTGTAATCTGTGGACCTTCAAAGTGTTGATGAAACACAGAAATTGCATCGAGATTGAATACAACAGTCACCATGCGCACTTTCCTCCATGGGAGTAATGTCTCAAACAGTCTACGCTTTGATCGTTCCCTGGAAGACCTGTAGTAGTTTCCGATGCACATCAGAGGCATTTTGTAATCAGTGGACTATCAGAGTGTTGATGAAACCCAGAAATTGCATCGGGATGGAATACAACAGTCACCATGTGCACTTTTCTCCATGGGAGTAATGTCTCAAACAGTTTACGCTTTGATCGTTCCCTGGAAGACCAGTAGTAGTTTCCTATGCACATCTGGGGGCATTCTATAATGTGTGGACTATCAGGGTGTTGATGAAACACAGAAATTGCATCAGGATTGAATACAACAGTGACCATGCGCACTTTCCTCCATGGGAGTAATGTCTCAAACAGTCTACGGTTAGATCGTTCCCTGCAAGACCAGTAATAGTTTTCGATGCACATCTGGAGGCATTCTGTAATCTGTGGACCTTCAAAGTGTTGATGAAACACAGAAATTGCCTCGGGATTGAATACAACAGTCATCATTCGCATTTTCCTCCATGGGAGTAATGTCTCAAACTGTCTACCATTTGATCGTGCCCTGGAATACCAGTAGTAGTTTCCGATGCACATCTGGAATCATTCTGTAATCTGTGGACCTTCAAAGTGTTGATGAAACACAGAATGTGCATCGGGATTGTATACAACAGGCACCATGCAGGCTTTTCTCCATAGGAGTAATGTCTCAAACAATTTACGCTTTGATCGTTCCCTTGAAGACCAGTAGTAGTTTCCGGTGCACATCTGGAGGCATTCTGTAATCTGTTTATCTTCAAAGTGTTGATGAAACACAGAAATAGCATCGGTATGGAATACAACAGTCACCATGCGCACTTTCCTCCATGGGAGTAATGTCTCAAACTGTCTACGTTTTGATCGTTTCCTGGAAGACCAGTAGTAGTTTCCGATGCACATCTGGAGGCATTCTGTAATCTGTGGACCTTCAAAGTGTTGATGAAACACAGAAATTGCATCGGGATTGAATACAACAGCCACCTTGCGCACTTTCCTGCATGTGAGTAATGTCTCAAACAGTCTACGCTTTGATCGTTCCCTGGAAGACCAGTAGTGGTTTCCGATGCACATCTGGAGGCATTCTGTAATCTGTGGACCTTCAAAGTGTTGATGCAACACAGAAATTGCATCGAGATTGAATACAACAGTCACCATGCGCACTTTCCTCCATGGGAGTATTGTCTAAAAGAGCCCACGCTTTGATCATTCCCTGGAAGACCTGTAGTAGTTTCCGATGCACATCAGGAGGCATTTTGTAATCTGTGGACTATCAGAGTGTTGATGAAAACCAGATATTGCATCGGGATTGAATACAACAGGCACCATGTGCACTTTTCTAAATGGGAGTAATGTCTCAAACAGTTTACGCTTTGATCGTTCCCTGGAAGACCAGTAGTAGTTTCCGATGCACATCTGGGGGTATTCTATAATGTGTGGACTATCAGAGTGTAGAAGAAACACGGAAATTGCATCAGGATTGAATACAACAGTGACCATGCGCACTTTCATCCATGGGACTAATGTCTCAAACAGTCTACGGTTTGATCGTTCCCTGGAAGACCAGTAGTAGTTTCCGATGCACATCTGGAGGCATTCTGCAATCTGTGGATCTTCAAAGTGCTGATGAAACACAGAAATTGCATCGGTATGGAATACAACAGTCACCATGCGCACTTTCCTCCAAGGGAGTAATGTCTCAAACAGTCTACGTTTTGATCGTTCCCTGGAAGTCAATGTAATAGTTTCCGATGCACATCTGGAGGCATTCTGTAATCTGTGGACTATCAGAGTCTTGATGAAACACAGAAATTGCATCGGGATTGAATACAACAGTCACCATGCGCACTTTCCTCGATTGGTGTAATGTATCAAACAGTTTACGCTTTGATCGTTCCCTGGAAGACCACTAGTAGTTTCCAAAGCATATCTGGAGGCATTCTGTAATCTGTGGACCTTCAAAGTGTTGATGAAACACAGAAATTGCATCGAGATTGAATACAACAGTCACCATGCGCACTTTCCTCCATGGGAGTAATGTCTCAAACAGTCTACGCTTTGATCGTTCCCTGGAAGACCTGTAGTAGTTTCCGATGCACATCAGAGGCATTTTGTAATCAGTGGACTATCAGAGTGTTGATGAAACCCAGAAATTGCATCGGGATGGAATACAACAGTCACCATGTGCACTTTTCTCCATGGGAGTAATGTCTCAAACAGTTTACGCTTTGATCGTTCCCTGGAAGACCAGTAGTAGTTTCCTATGCACATCTGGGGGCATTCTATAATGTGTGGACTATCAGGGTGTTGATGAAACACAGAAATTGCATCAGGATTGAATACAACAGTGACCATGCGCACTTTCCTCCATGGGAGTAATGTCTCAAACAGTCTACGGTTAGATCGTTCCCTGCAAGACCAGTAATAGTTTTCGATGCACATCTGGAGGCATTCTGTAATCTGTGGACCTTCAAAGTGTTGATGAAACACAGAAATTGCCTCGGGATTGAATACAACAGTCATCATTCGCATTTTCCTCCATGGGAGTAATGTCTCAAACTGTCTACCATTTGATCGTGCCCTGGAATACCAGTAGTAGTTTCCGATGCACATCTGGAATCATTCTGTAATCTGTGGACCTTCAAAGTGTTGATGAAACACAGAATGTGCATCGGGATTGTATACAACAGGCACCATGCAGGCTTTTCTCCATAGGAGTAATGTCTCAAACAATTTACGCTTTGATCGTTCCCTTGAAGACCAGTAGTAGTTTCCGGTGCACATCTGGAGGCATTCTGTAATCTGTTTATCTTCAAAGTGTTGATGAAACACAGAAATAGCATCGGTATGGAATACAACAGTCACCATGCGCACTTTCCTCCATGGGAGTAATGTCTCAAACTGTCTACGTTTTGATCGTTTCCTGGAAGACCAGTAGTAGTTTCCGATGCACATCTGGAGGCATTCTGTAATCTGTGGACCTTCAAAGTGTTGATGAAACACAGAAATTGCATCGGGATTGAATACAACAGCCACCTTGCGCACTTTCCTGCATGTGAGTAATGTCTCAAACAGTCTACGCTTTGATCGTTCCCTGGAAGACCAGTAGTGGTTTCCGATGCACATCTGGAGGCATTCTGTAATCTGTGGACCTTCAAAGTGTTGATGCAACACAGAAATTGCATCGAGATTGAATACAACAGTCACCATGCGCACTTTCCTCCATGGGAGTAGTGTCTAAAAGAGCCCACGCTTTGATCATTCCCTGGAAGACCTGTAGTAGTTTCCGATGCACATCAGGAGGCATTTTGTAATCTGTGGACTATCAGAGTGTTGATGAAAACCAGATATTGCATCGGGATTGAATACAACAGGCACCATGTGCACTTTTCTAAATGGGAGTAATGTCTCAAACAGTTTACGCTTTGATCGTTCCCTGGAAGACCAGTAGTAGTTTCCGATGCACATCTGGGGGTATTCTATAATGTGTGGACTATCAGAGTGTAGAAGAAACACGGAAATTGCATCAGGATTGAATACAACAGTGACCATGCGCACTTTCATCCATGGGACTAATGTCTCAAACAGTCTACGGTTTGATCGTTCCCTGGAAGACCAGTAGTAGTTTCCGATGCACATCTGGAGGCATTCTGCAATCTGTGGATCTTCAAAGTGCTGATGAAACACAGAAATTGCATCGGTATGGAATACAACAGTCACCATGCGCACTTTCCTCCAAGGGAGTAATGTCTCAAACAGTCTACGTTTTGATCGTTCCCTGGAAGTCAATGTAATAGTTTCCGATGCACATCTGGAGGCATTCTGTAATCTGTGGACTATCAGAGTCTTGATGAAACACAGAAATTGCATCGGGATTGAATACAACAGTCACCATGCGCACTTTCCTCGATTGGTGTAATGTATCAAACAGTTTACGCTTTGATCGTTCCCTGGAAGACCAGTAGTAGTTTCCGATGCACATCTGGAGGCATTCTGTAATCTGTGGATCTTCAAAGTGTTGATGAAACACAGAAATAGCATCGGTATGGAATACAACAGTCACCATGCGCACTTTCCTCCAAGGGAGTAATGTCTCAAACTGTCTACGTTTTGATCGTTCCCTGGAAGACCAGTAGTAGTTTCCGATGCACATCTGGAGGCATTCTGTAACCTGTCGACCTTCAAAGTGTTGTTGTAACACAGAGATTGCATCGGAATTGAATACAACAGCCACCTTGCGCACTTTCCTCCATGTGAGTTATGTCTCAAACTGTCTACGCTTTGATCGTTCCCTGGAAGACCAGTAGTAGTTTCCGATGCACATCTGGAGGCATTCTGTAATCTGTGGACTATCAGAGTGTTGATGAAACACAGAAATTGCATCGGGATTGAATACAACAGTCACCATGCGCAATTACCTCCAAGGGAGTAATGTCTCAAACAGTCTACGCTTTGATCGTTCCCTGGAAGTCAATGTAATAGATTCCGATGCACATCTGGAGGCATTCTGTAATCTGTGGACTATCAGAGTGTTGATGAAACACAGAAACTGCATCGGGATTGAATACAACAGTCACCATGAGCACTTTCCTCCATAGGAGTAATGTCTCAAACAGTCTACGCTTTGATCGTTCCCTGGAAGACCAGTAGTAGTTTTCAATGCAAATCTGGAGGCATTCTGTAATCTGTGGATCTTCAAAGTGTTGATGAACCACAGAAATTGCATCGAGATTGAATACAACAGTCAACATGCACACTTTCCTCAATGGGAGTAATGTCTCAAACAGTCTACGTTTTGATCGTTCCCTGGAAGACCTGTAGTAGTTTCCGATGCACATCAGGAGGCATTCTGTAATCTGTGGACTATCAGGGTCTTGATGAAACACAGAAATTGCATCGGGATTGAATACAACAGTCACCATGCGCACTTTCCTCGATTGGTGTAATGTATCAAACAGTTTACGCTTTGATCGTTCCCTGGAAGACCAGTAGTAGTTTCCGATGCACATCTGGAGGCATTCTGTAATCTGTGGACTATCAGAGTGTTGATGAAACACAGAAACTGCATCGGGATTGAATACAACAGTCACCATGAGCACATTCCTCCAGAGGAGTAATGTCTCAAAGCGTCTACGCTTTGATCGTTCCTTGGAAGACCTGTAGTAATTTCCGATGCACATCTGGAGGAATTTTGTAATCTGTGGACTATCAGAGTGTTGATGAAACACAGAAATTGCATCGGGATTGAATACAACAGTCACCATGCGCAATTTCCTCGATTGGTGTAATGTATCAAACAGTTTACGCTTTGATCGTTCCCTGGAAGACCAGTAGTAGTTTCCGATGCACATCTGGAGGCATTCTCTAATCTGTGGACTACCAGAGTGTTGATGAAACACAGATATTGGATTGGGATTGAATACAACAGTCACCATGCCCACTTTCCTCCATGGTTGTAATGTCTCAAACAGTTTACGTTTTGGTCGTTCCCTGGAAGACCAGTAGTAGTTTCCGACGCACATCTGGAGGCATTCTGTAATCTGTGTACCTTCAAAGTGTTGATGAAACACAGAAATTGCATCGGGATTGAATACAACAGTCACCATGCGCACTATCCTCCATGGGAGTAAGGTCTCAAACAGTCTAAGGTTAGATCGATCCCTGCAAGACCAGTAGTAGTTTCCGATGCACATCTGGATGCATTCTGTAATCTGTGGACAAACAGAGTGTTGATTAAACACAGAAATATCATCGGGATTGAATACAACAGTCATCATTCGCTTTTTCCTCCATGGGAGTAATGTCTCAAACTGTCTACGTTTTGATCGTTCCCTGGAACACGAGTAGTAGTTTCAGATGCACATCTGGATGCATTCTGTAATCTGTGAACCTTCAAAGTGTTAATGAAACACAGAAAGTGCAACGGGATTGTATACAACAGGCACCATGCAGGATTTTCTCCATGGGAGTAATGTCTCATACAGTTTACGTTTTGATCGTTCCCTTGAAGACTCGTAGTAGTTTCCGATGCACATCTGGAGGCATTCTGTAATCTGTGGACTATCAGAGTGTTGATGAAACACAGAAATTGCATCGGGATTGAATACAACAGTCACCATGCGCAATTTCCTCCATGCGAGTAATGTCTGAAACAGTCTACGCTTTGATCGTTCCCTAGAAGTCAATGTAATAGTTTCCGATGCACATCTGGAGGCATTCTGTAATGTGTGGACTATCAGAGTGTTGATGAAACACAGAAACTGCATCGGGATTGAATACAACAGTCAACATGAGCACTTTCCTCCATAGGAGTAATGTCTCAAACAGTCTACGCTTTGATCGTTCCCTGGAAGACCAGTAGTAGTTTCCGATGCACATCTGGAGGCATTCTGTATTCTGTAGATCTTCAAAGTGTTGATGAAACACAGAAATTGCATCGAGATTGAATACAACAGTCAACATGCACACTTTCCTCAATGGGAGTAATGTCTCAAACAGTCTACGTTTTGATCGTTCCCTGGAAGACCTGTAGTAGTTTCCGATGCACATCAGGAGGCATTTTGTAATCTGTGGACCTTCAAAGTGTTGATGAAACACAGAAATTGCATCGAGATTGAATACAACAGTCAACATGCACACTTTCCTCAATGGGAGTAATGTCTCAAACAGTCTACGTTTTGATCGTTCCCTGGAAGACCTGTAGTAGTTTCCGATGCACATCAGGAGGCATTTTGTAATCTGTGGACTATCAGAGAGTTGATGACACCCAGAAATTGCATCGGGATTGAATACAACAGTCACCATGTGCACTGTTCTCCATGTGAGTAATGTCTCAAACAGTTTACGCTTTGATCGTTCCCTGCTTGACCAGTAGTAGTTTCCGATGCACATCTGGAGGCGTTCGGTAATGTGTGGACTTTCAAAGTGTTGATGAAACACAGAAATTGCCTCGGGATTGAATACAACAGTCACCATGCGCACTTTCCTCCATGGGAGTAATGTCTCAAACAGTTTACGCTTTGATCGTTCCCTGGAAGACCAGTAGTAGTTTCCGATGCACATCTTCTGACATTCCGTAACGTGTGGACTATCAGAGTGTTGATGAAACACAGAAATTGCATCAGGATTGAATACAACAGTCACCACGCGCACTTTCCTCCATGGAAGTAATGTCTCAAAGAGTCTACGCTTTGATCGTTCATTGCAAGACCAGTAGTTGTGTCCGATGCACATCTTGAGGCATTGTGTAATCTGTGGACTTTCAAAGTGTTGATGAAACACAGAAATTGCCTCGGGATTGAATACAACAGTCACCATGCGCACTTTCCTCCATGGGAATAATGTCTCAAAAAGTTTACGCTTTGATCTTTCCCTGGAAGACCAGTAGTAGTTTCCGATGCACATCTTCTGACATTCCGTAATGTGTGGACTATCAGAGTGTTGATGAAACACAGAAATTGCATCAGGATTGAATACAACAGTCACCATCGGAAACTACTTCAGGTCTTCCAGGGAACGATCAAAGCGTAGACTGTTTGAGACATTACTCACATGGAGAACAGTGCACATGGTGACTGTTGTATCCAATCCCGATGCAATTTCTGGGTGTCATCAACACTCTGATAGTCCACAGATTACAAAATGCCTCCTGATGAGCATCGGAAACTACCACTGGTCTTCCAGGGAACGATCAAAATTAGACTGCTTGAGACATTACTCCTATGGAGGAAAGTGCTCATGGTGACTGTTGTATTCAATCCCGATGCAATTTCTGTGTTTCATCAACACTCTGATAGTCCACAGATTACAGAATGCCTCCAGATGTGCATCGGAAACTACTACGAGTCTTCAAGGGAACGATCAAAACGTAAACTGTATGAGACATTACTCCCATGGAGAAAATCCTGCATGGTGCCTGTTGTATACAATCCCGATGCACTTTCTGTGTTTCATTAACACTTTGAAGGTTCACAGATTACTGATGCAATATCTGTGTTTCATCAACAGTCTGATAGTCCACAGATTACAGAAGGCCTCCAGATGAGAATCGGAAACTACTACTGGTCTTCCAGGGAACCATCAAAGCGTAGACTGTTTGAGACATAACTCCCATGGAGGAAAGTGCGCATGGTGACTGTTGTATTCAATCCCGATGCAATTTCTGTGTTTCATCAACACTCAGATAGTCCACAGATTACAGGATGCAACCAGTTGTGCATCGGAAACTACTACAGGTCTTCCAGGTAACGATCAAAGCGTACACTGTTTGAGACATTAGTCACATGGAGGCTAGTGCGCATGGTGACTGTTGTATTCAATCCCGATGCAATTTCTGTGTTTCATCAACACTTTGAAGGTCCACAGATTATAGAACGCCTCCAGATGTGCATCGGAAACTACTACTGGTCAAGCAGGGAACGATCAAAGCGTAGACTGTTTGAGACATTACTCACATGGAGGGAAGTGCGCATGGTGTCTGTTGTATTCAATCCCGATGCAATTTCTGTGTTTCATCAACACTCTGATAGTCCACACATTACAGAATGCCCCCATATGTGCATCGGAAACTAATACTGGTTTCCAGGGAAGGATCAAAGCGTAAAATGTTGAGACATTACTCCCATGGAGGAAAGTGCGCATGGTGACTGTTGTATTCAATCCCGATGCAATTTCTGTGTTTCATCAACACTTTGAAGGTCCACAGATTACAGAATGCCTCAAGATGTGCATCGGACACAACTACTGGTCTTGCAATGAACGATCAAAGCGTAGACTCTTTGAGACATTACTCCCATGGAGGAAAGTGCGCGTGGTGACTGTTGTATTCAATCCTGATGCAATTTCTGTGTTTCATCAACACTCTGATAGTCCACACGTTACGGAATGTCAGAAGATGTGCTTCGTAAACTACTACTGGTCTTCCAGGGAACGATCAAAGCGTAAACTGTTTGAGACATTACTCCCATGGAGGAAAGTGCGCATGGTGACTGTTGTATTCAATCCCGATTCAATATCTGTGTTTCATCAACACTTTGAAAGTCCACACATTACAGAACGCCTCCAGATGTGCATCGGAAACTACTACTGGTCAAGCAGGGAACGATCAAAGCGTAGACTGTTTGAGACATTACTCCCATGGAGGGAAGTGCGCATGGTGTCTGTTGTATTCAATCCCGATGCAATTTCTGTGTTTCATCAACACTCTGATAGTCCACAGATTACAGAATGCCTCCAGATGTGCATCGGAAACTACTACTGGTCTTGCAATGAACGATCAAATCGTAGACTGTTTGAGACATTACTCCCATGGAGGAAAGTGCGCATGGTGACTGTTGTATTCAATCCCGATGCAATTTCTGTTTTTCATCAACACTCTGATAGTCCTTACATTACAGAATGTCAGAAAATGTGCATCGGAAACTACTACTGGTCTTCCAGGGAACGATCAAAGCGTAAACTCTTTGAGACATTACTCCCATGGAGGAAAGTGCGCATGGTGACTGTTGTATTCCATACCGATGCAGTTTCTGTGTTTCATCAACACTCAGATAATTCACAGATTACAGAATGCCTCCAGATGTGCATCGGAAACTATTACATTGACTTTCAGGGAACGATCAAAGAGCAGACTGTTTGAGACAATACTCCCATGGAGGAAATTGCGCATGGTGACTGTTGTACTAAATCCCGATGCAATTTCTGTGTTACATCAACACTCTGATAGTCCACAGATTACAGAATGCCTCCAGATGTGCATCGGAAACTGCTACTGGTCTTCAAGGGAACGATCAAAGCGTAAACTGTTTGAGACATTACTCCCATGGAGAAAAGCCTGCATGGTTCGTGTTGTATACAATCCCGATGCACTTTCTGTGTTTCATCAACACTTTGAAGGTCCACAGATTACAGAATGCCTCCAGATGTGCATCGGAAACTACTACTGGTGTTCCAGGGAACGATCAAAACGTAGACAGTTTGAGACATTACTCCCATGGAGGAAAATGCGAATGATGACTGTTGTATTCAATCCCGAGGCAATTTCTGTGTTTCATCAACACTTTGAAGGTCCACAGATTACAGAATGCCTCCAGATGTGCATCGGAAACTACTACTTGTGTTGCAATGAACGATCAAACCGTAGACTGTTTGAGACATTACTCCCATGGAGGAAAGTGTGCATGGTCATTGTTGTATTCAATCCTGATGCAATTTCTGTGTTTCATCTACACTCGGATAGTCCACACATTATAGAATGCCCCCATATGTGCATCCGAAACTACGACTGGTCTTCCAGGGAACGATCAAAGCGTAAACTGTTTGAGACAATACTCCCATGGAGAACAGTGCACATGGTGACTGTTGTATTCAATCCAGATGCAATTTCTGGGTGTCATCAACACTCTGATAGTCCACAGATTACAAAATGCCTCCTGATGTGCATCGGAAACTACTACAGGTCTTCCAGGTAACGATAAAAACGTAGACTGTTTGAGACATTACTCCCATGGAGGAAAGTGCGCATGGTGACTGTTGTATTCAATCTCGATGCAATTTCTGTGTTTCATCAACACTTTGAAGGTCCACAGATTACAGAATGCCTCCAGATGTGCATCGGAAACTACTACTGGTCTTAAAGGGAACGATCAAAGCGTAGACTGTTTGAGACATTACTCACATGCAGGAACGTGCGCAAGGTGGCTGTTGTATTCAATCCCGATGCAATTTCTGTGTTTCATCAACACTTTGAAGGTCCACAGATTACAGAATGCCTCCAGATGTGCATCGGAAACTACTACTGGTCTTCCAGGGAACGATCAAAGCGTAGACTGCTTGAGACATTACACCTATGGAGGAAAGTGCTCATGGTGACTGTTGTATTCAATCCCGATGCAGTTTCTGTGTTTCATCAACACTCTGAAGGTCCACAGATTACAGAATGCCTCCAGATGTGCATCGGAAACTATTACATTGACTTCCAGGGAACGATCGAAGCGTAGACTGTTTGAGACATTACTCGAATGGAGAAAATTGCGCATGGTGACGGTTGTATTCAATCCCGATGCAATATCTGTGTTTCATCAACACTCTGATAGTCCACAGATTACAGAATGCCTCCAGATGAGAATCGTAAACTACTACTGGTCTTCCAGGGAACCATCAAAGCGTAGACTGTTTGAGACATTACTCCCATGGAGGAAAGTGCGCATGGTGACTGTTGTATTTAATCACGATACAATTTCTGTGTTTCATCAACACTCAGATATTTCACAGATTACAGGATGCCTCCAGATGTGCATCGGAAACTACTACTTGTCTTCCAGGGAACGATCAAAGCGTAGACTGTTTGAGACATTACTCACATGGAGGGTAGTGCGCATGTTGACTGTTGTATTCAATCCCGATACAATTTCTTTGTTTCATCAACACTTTGAAGGTCCACAGATTACAGAATGCCTCCAGATGTGCATCGGAAACTACTACTGGTCTTGCAGGGAACGATCAAACCGTTTGAGACATTACTCCCATGGAGGAAAGTGTGCATGGTGACTGTTGTATTCGATCCTGATGCAATTTCTGTGTTTCATCAACACTCTGATAGTCCACACATTATAGAATGCCCCCAGATGTGCATCGGAACTACTACTGGTCTTCCAATGAACGATCAAAGCGTAAACTGTTTGAGACATTACTCCCATTGAGAAAAGTGCACATGGTGACTGTTGTATTCAATCCCGATGCAATTTCTGTGTTTCATCAACACTCTGACAGTCCACAGATTACATAATGCCTCCAGATGTGCATCGGAAACTACTACAGGTCTTCCAGGGAACGATCAAAGCGTAGACTGTTTGAGACATTACTCCCATGGAGGAAAGTGCGCATGGTGACTGTTGTATTCAATCCTGATGCAATTTCTGTGCTTCATCAACACTCTGATAGTTCCACACATTACGGAATGTCAGAAGATGTGCATCGGAAACTACTACTGGTCTTCCAGGGAACGATCAAAGCGTAAACTGTTTGAGACATTACTCCCATGGAGGGAAGTGCGCATGGTGACTGTTGTATTCAATCCCGATGCAATTTCTGTGTTTCATCAACACTCTGATAGTCCACACATTACGGAATGTCAGAAGATGTGCATCGGAAACTACTACTGGTCTTCCAGGGAACGATCAAAGCGTAAACTGTTTGAGACATTACTCCCATGGAGAAAAGCCTGCATGGTGCCTGTTGTATACAATCCCGATGCACTTTCTGTGTTTCATCAACACTTTGAAGGTCCACAGATTACAGAATGCCTCCAGATGTGCATCGGAAACTACTACTGGTGTTCCAGGGAACGATCAAAACGTAGACAGTTTGAGACATTACTCCCATGGAGGAAAATGCGAATGATGACTGTTGTATTCAATCCCGAGGCAATTTCTGTGTTTCATCAACACTTTGAAGGTCCACAGATTACAGAATGCCTCCAGATGTGCATCGGAAACTACTACTGGTCTTAAAGGGAACGATCAAAGCGTAGACTGTTTGAGACATTACTCACATGCAGGAACGTGCGCAAGGTGGCTGTTGTATTCAATCCCGATGCAATTTCTGTGTTTCATCAACACTTTGAAGGTCCACAGATTACAGAATGCCTCCAGATGTGCATCGGAAACTACTACTGGTCTTCCAGGGAACGATCAAAGCGTAGACTGCTTGAGACATTACACCTATGGAGGAAAGTGCTCATGATGACTGTTGTATTCAATCCCGATGCAGTTTCTGTGTTTCATCAACACTCTGAAGGTCCACAGATTACAGAATGCCTCCAGATGTGCATCGGAAACTATTACATTGACTTCCAGGGAACGATCGAAGCGTAGACTGTTTGAGACATTACTCGAATGGAGAAAATTGCGCATGGTGACGGTTGTATTCAATCCCTATGCAATTTCTGTATTTCATCAACACTCTGATAGTCCACACATTACGGAATTTTAGAAGATGTGCATCGGAAACTACTACTGGTCTTCCAGGGAACGATCAAAGCGTAAACTGTTTGAGACATTACTCCCATGGAGGAAAGTGCGAATGGTGTCTGTTGTATTCAATCCCGAGGCAATTTCTGTGTTTCATCAACACTTTGAAAGTCCACACATTACAGAATGCCTCCAGATGTGCATCGGAAACTACTACAGGTCTTCCAGGGAACGATCAAAGCGTAAACTGTTTGAGACATTACTCCCATGGAGTACAGTGCACATGGTGACTGTTGTATTCAATCCCGATGCATTTTCTGGGTGTCATCAACACTTTGATAGTACACAGATTACAAAATGCCTCCTGATGTGCATCGGAAACTACTACAGGTCTTCCAGGGAACGATAAAAACGTAGACTGTTTGAGACATTACTCCCATGGAGGAAAGTGTGCATGGTGACTGTTGTATTCAAACTCGATGCAATTTCTGTGTTTCATAAACACTCTGAAGGTAGACAGATTACAGAATGCCTCCAGATGTGCATCGGAAACTATTACATTGACTTCCAGGGAACGATCGAAGCGTAGACTGTTTGAGACATTACTCGAATGGAGAAAATTGCGCATGGTGACGGTTATATTCAATCCCGATGCAATATCTGTGTTTCATCAACACTCTGATAGTCCACAGATTACAGAATGCCTCCAGATGAGAATCGGAAACTACTACTGGTCTTCCAGGGAACCATCTAAGCGTAGGCTGTTTGAGACATTACTCCCATGGAGGAAAGTGCGCATGGTGACTGTTGTATTCAATCCCGATGGAATTTCTGTGTTTCATCAACACTCAGATAGTTCACAAATTACAGGATGCCTCCAGATGTGCATCGGAAACTACTACTTGTCTTCCAGGGAACGATAAAAGCGTAGACTGTTTGAGACATTACTCACATGTAGGGTAGTGCGCATGGTGACTGTTGTATTCAATCCCGATACAATTTCTGTGTTTCATCAACACTTTGAAGGTCCACAGATTACAGAATGCCTCCAGATGTGCATCGGAAACTACTACTGGTCTTGCAGGGAACGATCAAACCGTTTACTGTTTGAGACATTACTCCCATGGAGGAAAGTGCGCATGGTGAATGTTGTATTCGATCCTGATGCAATTTCTGTGTTTCATCAACACTCTGATAGTCCACACATTATAGAATGCCCCCAGATGTGCATCGGAAACTACTACTGGTCTTCCAATGAACGATCAAAGCGTAAACTGTTTGAGACATTACTCCCATTGAGAAAAGTGCACATGGTGACTGTTGTATTCAATCCCGATGCAATTTCTGTGTTTCATCAACACTCTGATAGTCCACAGATTACAGAATGCCTCCAGATGTGCATCGGAAACTACTACAGGTCTTCCAGGGAACGATCAAAGCGTAGACTGTTAGAGACATTACTCACATGGAGGGTAGTGCGCATGGTGAGTGTTGTTTTCAATCCCGATGCAATATCTGTGTTTCATCAACACTTTGAAAGTCCACAGATTACAGAATGCCTCAAGATGTGCATCGGACACAACTACGGGTCTTGCAATGAACGATCAAAGCGTAGACTGTTTGAGACATTACTCCCATGGAGGAAAGTGCGCATGGTGAATGTTGTATTCGATCCTGATGCAATTTCTATGTTTCATCAACACTCTGATAGTCCACACATTATAGAATGCCCCCAGATGTGCATCGTAAACTACTACTGGTCTTCCAGGGAACAATCAAAGCGTAAACTGTTTGAGACATTACTCCCATGGAGGAAAGTGCGCATGGTGACTGTTGTATTCAATCCCGAGGCAATTTCTGTGTTTCATCAACACTTTGAAAGTCCACACATTACAGAACGCCTCCAGATGTGCATCGGAAACTACTACTGGTCAAGCAGGGAACGATCAAAGCGTAGACTGTTTGAGACATTACTCCCATGGAGGGAAGTGCGCATGGTGACTGTTGTATTCAATCCCGATCCAATTTCTGTGTTTCATCAACACTCTGATAGTCCACACATTACGGAATGTCAGAAGATGTGCATCGGAAACTACTACTGGTCTTCCAGGGAACGATCAAAGCGTAAACTGTTTGAGACATTACTCCCATAGAGGAAACTGCGAATGGTGTCTGTTGTATTCAATCCCGAGGCAATTTCTGTGTTTCATCAACACTTTGAAAGTCCACACATTACAGAACGCCTCCAGATGTGCATCGGAAACTACTACTGGTCAAGCAGGGAACGATCAAAGCGTAGACTGTTTGAGACATTACCCCCATGGAGGGAAGTGCGCATGGTGACTGTTGTATTCAATCCCGATGCAATTTCTGTGTTTCATCAACACTCTGATAGTCCACAGATTACAGAATGCCTCCAGATGTGCATCGGAAACTACTACAGGTCTTCCAGGGAACGATCAAAGCGTAGACTGTTTGAGACATTACTCACATGGAGGTTAGTGCGCATGGTGACTGTTGTATTCAATCCCGATGCAATTTCTGTGTTTCATCAACACTTTGAATGTCCACAGATTACAGAATGCCTCAAGATGTGCATCGGACAAAACTACTGGTCTTGCAATGAACGATCAAAGCGTAGACTGTTTGAGACATTACTCCCATGGAGGAAAGTGCGCATGGTGACTGTTGTATTCAATCCTGATGCAATTTCTGTGTTTCATCAACACTCTGATAGTCCACACATTACGGAATGTCAGAAGATGTGCATCGGAAACTACTACTGGTCTTCCAGGGAACGATCAAAGCGTAAACTGTTTGAGACATTACTCCCATGGTGGAAAGTGCGCATGGTGACAGTTGTATTCAATCCCGAGGCAATTTCTGTGTTTCATCAACACTTTGAAAGTCCACACATTACAGAACGCCTCCAGATGTGCATCGGAAACTACTACTGGTCAAGCTGGGAACGATCAAAGCGTAGACTGTTTGAGACATTACTCCCATGGAGGGAAGTGCGCATGGTGACAGTTGTATTCAATCCCGATGCAATTTCTGTGTTTCATCAACACTCTGATAGTCCACACATTACGGAATGTCAGAAGATGTGCATCGGAAACTACTACTGGTCTTCCAGGGAACGATCAAAGCGTAAACTGTTTGAGACATTACTCCCATGGAGGAAAGTGCGCATGGTGTCTGTTGTATTCAATCCCGAGGCAATTTCTGTGTTTCATCAACACTTTGAAAGTCCACACATTACAGAACGCCTCCAGATGTGCATCGGAAACTACTATTGGTCAAGCAGGGAACGATCAAAGCGTAGACTGTTTGAGACATTACTCCCATGGAGGGAAGTGCGCATGGTGACTGTTGTATTCAATCCCGATGCAATTTCTGGGTGTCATCAACACTCTGATAGTACACAGATTACAAAATGCCTTCTGATGTGCATCGGAAACTACTACAGGTCTTCCAGGGAACGATAAAAACGTAGACTGTTTGAGACATTACTCCCATGGAGGAAAGTGCGCATGGTGACTGTTGTATTCAAACTCGATGCAATTTCTGTGTTTCATCAACACTTTGAAGGTCCACAGATTACAGAATGCCTCCAGATGTGCATCGGAAACTACTACTGGTCTTCCAGGGAACGATCAATGCGTAGACTGTTTGAGACATTACTCACATGCAGGAACGTGCGCAAGGTGGCTGTTGTATTCAATCCCGATGCAATTTCTGTGTTTCATCAACACTTTGAAGGTCCACAGATTACAGAATGCCTCCAGATGTGCATCGGAAACTACTAAAGGTCTTCCAGGGAACGATCAAAGCGTAGACTGCTTGAGACATTACACCTATGGAGGAAAGTGCTCATGGTGACTGTTGTATTCAATCCCGATGCAGTTTCTGTGTTTCATCAACACTCTGAAGGTCCACAGATTACAGAATTCCTCCAGATGTGCATCGGAAACTATTACATTGACTTCCAGGGAACGATCGAAGCGTAGACTGTTTGAGACATTACTCGAATGGAGAAAATTGCGCATGGTGACGGTTGTATTCAATCCCGATGCAATATCTGTGTTTCATCAACACTCTGATAGTCCACATATTACAGAATGCCTCCAGATGAGAATCGGAAACTACTACTGGTCTTCCAGGGAACCATCAAAGCGTAGACCATTTGAGACATTACTCCCATGGAGGAAAGTGCGCATGGTGACTGTTGTATTCAATCCCGATACAATTTCTGTGTTTCATCAACACTTTGAAGGTCCACAGATTACAGAATGCCTCAAGATGTGCATCGGACACAACTACTGGTCTTGCAATGAACGATCAAAGCGTAGACTGTTTGAGACATTACTCCCATGGAGGAAAGTGCGCATGGTGACTGTTGTATTCAATCCCGATGCAATTTCTGTGTTTCATCAACACTTTGAAAGTCCACACATTACAGAACGCCTCCAGATGTGCATCGGAAACTACTACTGGTCAAGCAGGGAACGATCAAAGACTAGACTGTTTGAGACATTACTCCCATGGAGGGAAGTGCGCATGGTGACTGTTGTATTCAATCCCGATGCAATTTCTGTGTTTCATCAACACTCTGATAGTCCACACATTACAGAATGCCTCCAGATGTGCATCGGAAACTACTACAGGTCCTCCAGGGAACGATCAAAGCGTAAACTGTTTGAGACATTACTCCCATATAGAACAGTGCACATGGTGACTGTTGTATTCAATCCCGATGCATTTTCTGGGTGTCATCAACACTTTGATAGTACACAGATTACAAAATGCCTCCTGATGTGCATCGGAAACTACTACAGGTCTACCAGGGAACGATAAAAACGTAGACTGTTTGAGACATTACTCCCATGGAGGAAAGTGCGCATGGTGACTGTTGTATTCAAACTCGATGCAATTTCTGTGTTTCATCAACACTCTGAAGGTCCACAGATTACAGAATGCCTCCAGATGTGCATCGGAAACTATTACATTGACTTCCAGGGAACGATCGAAGCGTAGACTGTTTGAGACATTACTCGAATGGAGAAAATTGCGCATGGTGACGGTTGTATTCAATCCCGATGCAATTTCTGTGTTTCATCAACACTCTGATAGTCCACAGATTACAGAATGCCTCCAGATGAGAATCGGAAACTACTACTGGTCTTCCAGGGAACCATCTAAGCGTAGACTGTTTGAGACATTACTCCCATGGAGGAAAGTGCGCATGGTGACTGTTGTATTCAATCCCGATGCAATTTCTGTGTTTCATCAACACTCAGATAGTTCACATATTACAGGATGCCTCCAGATGTGCATCGGAAACTACTACTTGTCTTTAGGGAACGATCAAAGCGTAGACTGTTTGAGACATTACTCACATGTAGGGAAGTGCGCATGGTGACTGTTGTATTCAATCCCGAGGCAATTTCTGTGTTTCATCAACACTTTGAAAGTCCACACATTACAGAACGCCTCCAGATGTGCATCGGAAACTACTACTGGTCAAGCAGGGAACGATCAAAGCTTAGACTGTTTGAGACATTACTCCCATGGAGGGAAGTGCACATGGTGACTGTTGTATTCAATCCCAATGCAATTTCTGTGTTTCATCAACACTCTGATAGTCCACACATTACGGAATGTCAGAAGATGTGCATCGGAAACTACTACTGGTCTTCCAGGAAACGATCAAAGCGTAAACTGTTTGAGACATTACTCCCATGGAGGAAAGTGCGAATGGTGTCTGTTGTATTCAATCCCGAGGCAATTTCTGTGTTTCATCAACACTTTGAAAGTCCACACATTACAGAACGCCTCCAGATGTGCATCGGAAACTACTACTGGTCAAGCAGGGAACGATCAAAGCGTAGACTGTTTGAGACATTACCCCCATGGAGGGAAGTGCGCATGGTGACTGTTGTATTCAATCCCGATGCAATTTCTGTGTTTCATCAACACTCTGATAGTCAACAGATTACAGAATGCCTCCAGATGTGCATCGGAAACTACTACAGGTCTTCCAGGGAACGATCAAAGCGTAGACTGTTTGAGACATTACTCACATGGAGGTTAGTGCGCATGGTGACTGTTGTATTCAATCCCGATGCAATTTCTGTGTTTCATCAACACTTTGAAGGTCCACAGATTACAGAATGCCTCAAGATGTGCATCGGACAAAACTACTGGTCTTGCAATGAACGATCAAAGCGTAGACTGTTTGAGACATTACTCCCATGGAGGAAAGTGCGCATGGTGACTGTTGTATTCAATCCTGATGCAATTTCTGTGTTTCATCAACACTCTGATAGTCCACACATTACGGAATGTCTGAAGATGTGCATCGGAAACTACTACTGGTCTTCCAGGGAACGATCAAAGCGTAAGCTGTTTGAGACATTACTCCCATGGTGGAAAGTGCGCATGGTGACTGATGTATTCAATCCCGAGGCAATTTCTGTGTTTCATCAACACTTTGAAAGTCCACACATTACAGAACGCCTCCAGATGTGCATCGGAAACTACTGATGGTCAAGCAGGGAACGATCAAAGCGTAGACTGTTTGAGAGATTACTCCCATGGAGGGAAGTGCGCATGGTGACTGTTGTATTCAATCCCGATGCAATTTCTGTGTTTCATCAACACTCTAATAGTCCACACATTACGGAATGTCAGAAGATGTGCATCGGAAACTACTACTGGTCTTCCAGGGAACGATCAAAACGTAAACTGTTTGAGACATTACTCCCATGGAGGAAACTGCGCATGGTGTCTGTTGTATTCAATCCCGAGGCAATATCTGTGTTTCATCAACACTTTGAAAGTCCACACATAACAGAACGCCTCCAGATGTGCATCGGAAACTACTACTGGTCAAGCAGGGAACGATCAAAGCGTAGACTGTTTGAGACATTACTCCCATGGAGGGAAGCGCGCATGGTGACTGTAGTATTCAATCCCGATGGAATTTCTGGGTGTCATCAACACTCTGATAGTACACAGATTACAAAATGCCTCCTGATGTGCATCGGAAACTACTACAGGTCTTCCAGGGAACGATAAAAACGTAGACTGTTTGAGACATTACTCCCATGGAGGAAAGTGCGCATGGTGACTGTTGTATTCAAACTCGATGCAATTTCTGTGTTTCATCAACACTTTGAAGGTCCACAGATTACAGAATGCCTCCAGATGTGCATCGGAAAATACTACTGGTCTTCCAGGGAACGATCAATGCGTAGACTGTTTGAGACATTACTCACATGCAGGAACGTGCGCAAGGTGGCTGTTGTATTCAATCCCGATGCAATTTCTGTGTTTCATCAACACTTTGAAGGTCCACAGATTACAGAATGCCTCAAGATGTGCATCGGAAACTACTACTGGTCTTCCAGGGAACGATCAAAGCGTAGACTGCTTGAGACATTACACCTATGGAGAAAAGTGCTCATGGTGACTGTTGTATTCAATCCCGATGCAGTTTCTGTGTTTCATCAACACTCTGAAGGTCCACAGATTACAGAATTCCACCAGATGTGCATCGGAAACTATTACATTGACTTCCTGGGAACGATCGATGCGTAGACTGTTTGAGACATTACTCGAATGGAGAAAATTGCGCATGGTGACGGTTGTATTCAATCCCGATGCAATATCTGTGTTTCATCAACACTCTGATAGTCCACATATTACAGAATGCCTCCAGATGAGAATCGGAAACTACTACTGGTCTTCCAGGGAACCATCAAAGCGTAGACCATTTGAGACATTACTCCCATGGAGGAAAGTGCGCATGGTGACTGTTGTATTCAATCCCGATCCAATTTCTGTGTTTCATCAACACTTTGAAGGTCCACAGATTACAGAATGCCTCAAGATGTGCATCGGACACAACTACTGGTCTTGCAATGAACGATCAAAGCGTAGACTGTTTGAGACATTACTCCCATGGAGGAAAGTGCGCATGGTGACTGTTGTATTCAATCCCGATGCAATTTCTGTGTTTCATCAACACTTTGAAAGTCCACACATTAGAGAACGCCTCCAGATGTGCATCGGAAACTACTACTGGTCTTCCAGGGAACGATCAAAGCGTAGACAGTTTGAGACATTACTCCCATTGAGGAAAGTGCGCATGGTGACTGTTGTATTCAATCCGGAGGCAATTTCTGTGTTTCATCAACACTTAGAAAGTCCACACATTACAGAACGCCTCCAGATGTGCATAGGAAACTAATACTGGTCAAGCACGGAACGATCAAAGCGTAGACTGTTTGAGACATTACTCCCATGGAGGAAAGTGCGCATGGTGTCTGTTGTATTCAATCCCGATGCAATTTCTGTGTTTCATCAACACTCTGATAGTCCACACATTAAAGAATGTTCCCATATGTGCATCGGAAACTAATACTGGTCTTCCAGGGAAGGATCAAAGCGTAAAATATTGAGACATTACTCCAATGGAGGAAAGTGTGCATGGTGACTGTTGTATTCAACCCCGATGCAATTTCTGTGTTTGAACAAAACTCTGATAGTTTACAGATTACAGAATGCCTCCAGATGTTCATCGGAAACTACTACTGGTCTTCCAGGGAACGATCAAAGCTTAGACTGTTTGAGATATTACTCCCATGGAGGAAAGTGCGCATGGTGACTGTTGTATTCAATCCCGATGCAATTTCTGTGTTTCATTAACACTCTGATCGTCCACAGATTACAGAATGCCTCCAGATGTGCATCGGAAACTACTACAGGTTTTCCAGGGAACGATCAAAGCGTAGACTGATTGAGACATTACTCCCATTGAGGAAAGTGCGCATGGTGACTGTTGTATTCCATCCCGATGCAATTTCTGTGTTTCATCAACACTTTGAAGGTCCACAGATTACAGAATGATTCCAGATGTGCATCGGAAACTACAACTGGTCTTGCAATGAACGATCAAAACGTAGACTGTTTGCGACATTACTCCCATGGAGGAACGTGCGCATGGTGACTGTTGTATTCAATCCCGATGCAATTTCTGTGTTTCATCAACACTCTGATAGTCCACACATTACAGAATGTCAGAAAATGTGCATCGGAAACTACTACTGGTCTTCCAGGGAACGATAAAAACGTTGACTGTTTGAGACATTACTCCCATGGAGGAAAGTGCGCATGGTGACTGTTGTATTGAAACTCGATGCAATTTCTGTGTTTCATCAACACTTTGAAGGTCCACAGATTACAGAATGCCTCCAGATGTGCATCGGAAACTACTACTGGTCTTCCAGGGAACGATCAATGCGTAGACTGTTTGAGACATTACTCACATGCAGGAACGTGCGCAAGGTGGCTGTTGCATTCAATCCCGATGCAATTTCTGTGTTTCATCAACACTTTGAAGGTCCACAGATTACAGAATGCCTCCAGATGTGCATCGGAAACTACTACTGGTCTTCCAGGGAACGATCAAAGCGTAGACTGCTTGAGACATTACACCTATGGAGGAAAGTGCTCATGGTGACTGTTGTATTCAATCCCGATGCAGTTTCTGTGTTTCATCAACACTCTGAAGGTCCACAGATTACAGAATTCCTCCAGATGAGAATCGGAAACTACTACTGGTCTTCCAGGGAACCATCAAAGCGTAGACCATTTGAGACATTACTCCCATGGAGGAAAGTGCGCATGGTGACTGTTGTATTCAATCCCGATACAATTTATGTGTTTCATCAACACTTTGAAGGTCCACAGATTACAGAATGCCTTAAGATGTGCATCGGACACAACTACTGGTCTTGCAATGAACGCTGAAAGCGTAGACTGTTTGAGACATTACGCCCATGGAGGAACGTGCGCATGGTGACTGTTGTATTCAATCCCGATGCAATTTCTGTGTTTCATCAACACACTGATAGTCCACACATTACAGAATGTCAGAAAATGTGCATCGGAAACTACTACTGGTCTTCCAGGGAACGATCAAAGCGTAAACTCTTTGAGACATTACTCCCATGGAGGAAAGTGCGCATGGTGACTGTTGTATTCCATACCGATGCAATTCCTGTGTTTCATCAACACTTTGAAGATCCACAGATTACAGAGTGCCTCCAGATGTGCATCGGAAACTACTACTGGTCTTGCAGGGAACGATCAAAACGTAGACTGTTTGAGACATTACTCCCATGGAGGAAAGTGCGCTTGGTGACTCTTGTATTCAATCGCGATGCAATTTCTGTGTTTCATCAACACTCTGATAGTCCACAGATTACAGAATGCCTCCAGATGTGCATCGGAAACTACTACTGGTCTTGCAGGGAACGATCAAAACGTAGACTGTTTGAGACATTACTCCCATATAGGAACGTGCGCATGGTGACTGTTATATTCAATCCCGATGCAATTTCTCTGTTTCATCAACACACTGATAGCCCACACATTACAGAATGTCAGAAAATGTGCATCGGAAACTACTACTGGTCTTCCAGGGAACGATCAAAGCGTAAACTCTTTGAGACATTACTCCCATGGAGGAAAGTGCGCATGGTGACTGTTGTATTCCATACCGATGCAATTCCTGTGTTTCATCAACACTTTGAAGATCCACAAATTACAGAGTGCCTCCAGATGTGCATCGGAAACTACTACTGGTCTTGCAGGGAACGATCAAAACGTAGACTGTTTGAGACATTACTACTATGGAGGAAATTGCGCAAGGTGGCTGTTGTATTCAATCCCGATGCAATTTCTGTGTTTCATCAACACTTTGAAGGTCCACAGATTACAGAATGCCTCAATATGTGCATCGGACACAACTACTGGTCTTGCAATGAAAGATCAAAGCGTAGACTGTTTGAGACATTACTCCCATGGAGGTTAGTGCGCATGGTGACTGTTGTATTCAATCCTGATGCAATTTCTGTGTTTCATCAACACTCTGATAGTCCACACATTACGGATTGTCAGAAGTTGTGCATCGGAAACTACTACTGGTATTCCAGGGAACGATCAATGCGTAAACTGTTTGAGACATTACTCCCATTGTGGAAAGTGCACATGGTGACTGTTGTATTCAATCCCGATGCAATTTCTGTGTTTCATTAACACTCTGATAGTCCACAGATTACAGAATGCCTCCAGATGTGCGTCGGAAACTACTACTGGTCTTCCAGGGAACGATCAAAGCGTAGACTGTTTGAGACATTACTCACATGCAGGAACGTGCGCAAGGTGGCTGTTGTATTCAATCCCGATGCAATTTCTGTGTTTCATCAACACTTTGAAGGTCCACAGATTACAGAATGCCTACAGATGTGCATCGGAAACTACTACTGGTCTTCCAGGGAACGATCAAAGCGTACACTGCTTGAGACATTACTCCTATGGAGGAAAGTGCTCATGGTGACTGTTGTATTCAATCCCGATGCAGTTTCTGTGTTTCATCAACACTCTGAAGGTCCACAGATTACAGAATGCCTCCAGATGTGCATCGGAAACTATTACATTGACTTCCAGGGAACGATCAAAGCGTAGACTGTTTGAGACATTACTCCCACGGAGGAAATTGCGCATGGTGAGTGTTATATTCAATCACGATGCAATATCTGTGTTTCATCAACACTCCGATAGTCCACAGATTACTCCACAGATTACAGAATGCCTCCAGATGAGAATCGGAAACTACTACTGGTCTTCCAGGGCACCATCAAAGCGTAGACTGTTTGAGACATTACGCCCATGGAGGAAAGTGCGCATGGTGACTGTTCTATTCAATCCCGATGCAATTTCTGTGTTTCATCAACACTCAGATAGTCCACAGATTACAGGATGCCTCCAGATGTGCATCGGAAACTACTACTGGTCTTCCAGGGAACGATCAAAGCGTAGACTGTTTGTGACATTACTCATATGGAGGAAAGTGCGCATGGTGACTGTTGTATTCAATCCCGATGCAATTTCTGTGTTTCATCAACACCCTGATAGTCCACCGATTACAGAATGCGTCCAGATGTGCATCGGAAACTACTACTGGTCTTCCAGGGAACGATCAAAACGTAGACTGTTTGTGACATTACTCATAAGGAGGAAAGTGCGCATGGTGACTGTTGTATTCAATCCCGATGCAATTTCTGTGTTTCATCAACACTTTGAAGGTCCACAGATTCCAGAATGCCACCAGATGTGCATCGGAAACTACTACTGGTCTTCCAGGGAACGATCAAAGCGTAAACTGTTCGTGACATTACACCCATGGTGGAAAGTGCGCATGGTGACTGTTGTATTCAATCCCGATGCAATTTCTGTGTCTCATCAAGACTCTGATAGTCCACAGATTACAGAATGCCTCCAGATGTGCATCGGAAACTACTACTGGTCTTCCAGGGAACGATCAAAGCGTAAACAGTTTGAGACATTACAACCATTGAGGAAAGTGCGCATGGTGACTGTTGTATTCAATCCCAATGCAATATCTGTGTTTCATCAACACCCTGATAGTCCACAGATTACAGAATGCCTTCAGATGTGCATCGGAAACTACTACTGGTCTTCCAGGGAATGATCAAAGCGTAAACTGTTTGAGACAATACTCACATGGAGGATAGTGCGCATGGTGACAGTTGTATTCAATCTCGATGCAATTTCTGTGTTTCATCAACACTTTGAAGGTACACAGATTACAGAATGCCTCCAGATGTCATCGGAAACTACTACTGGTCTTCCAGGGAACGATCAAAGCGTAAATTGTTTGAGACATTACCCCATGGAGGAAAGTGCACATGGTGACTGTTGTATTCAATCCCGATGCAATTTCTGTGTTTCATCAAGGCTCATATAGTCTACAGATTACAGAATGCCTCCAGATGTGTATCGGAAACTACTACTGGTCTTCCAGGGAACGATCAAAGCGTAGACTGTTTGAGACATTACTCACATGGAGGATAGTGCGCATGGTGACAGTTGTATTCAATCCCGATGCAATTTCTCTGTTTCATTAACACTCTGATAGTCCACAGATTACAGAATGGCTCCAGATGTGCATCGGAAACTACTACTGGTCTTCCAGGGAACGATCAAATCGTAGACTGTTTGAGACATTACTCACATGCAGGAACGTGCGCAAGGTGGCTGTTGTATTCAATCCCGATGCAATTTCTGTGTTTCATCAACACTTTGAAGGTCCACAGATTACAGAATGCCTACAGATGTGCATCGGAAACTACTACTGGTCTTCCAGGGAACGATCAAAGCGTAGACTGCTTGAGACATTACTCCTATGGAGGAAAGTGCTCATGGTGACTGTTGTATTCAATCCCGATGCAGTTTCTGTGTTTCATCAACACTCTGAAGGTCCACAGATTACAGAATGCCTCCAGATGTGCATCGGAAACTATTACATTGACTTCCAGGGAACGATCAAAGCGTAGACTGTTTGAGACATTACTCCCACGGAGGAAATTGCGCATGGTGACTGTTATATTCAATCCCGATGCAATATCTGTGTTTCATCAACACTCAGATAGTCCACAGATTACTCCACAGATTACAGAATGCCTCCAAATGAGAATCGGAAACTACTACTGGTCTTCCAGGGAACGATCAAAGCGTAAACTCTTTGAGACATTACTCCCATTGGAGGAAAGTGCGCATGGTGACTGTTGTATTCAATCCCGATGCAATTTCTGTGTTTCATCAACACCCTGATAGTCCACCGATTACAGAATGCGTCCAGATGTGCATCGGAAACTACTACTGGTCTTCCAGGGAACGATCAAAACGTAGACTGTTTGAGACATTACTCCCATGGAGGAAAGTGCGCATGGTGACTGTTGTATTAAATCCCGATGCATTTTCTGTGTTTCATCAACACTCTGATAGTCCGCAGATTACAGTATGCCTCCAGATGTGAATCGGAAACTATTACTGGTCTTCCAGGGAACGATCAAAGCGTAAACAGTTTGAGACATTGCAACCATGGAGGAAAGTGCGCATGGTGACTGTTGTATTCAATCCCGATGCAATATCTGTGTTTCATCAACACCCTGATAGTCCACAGATTACAGAATGCCTCCAGATGTGCATCGGAAACTACTACTGGTCTTCCAGGGAACGATCAAAGCGTAAACTGTTTGAGACATTACTCACATGGAGGATAGTGCGCATGGTGACAGTTGTATTCAATCCCGATGCAATTTCTGTGTTTCATCAACACTTTGAAGGTACACAGATTACAGAATGCCTCCAGATGTCATCGGAAACTACTACTGGTCTTCCAGGGAACGATCAAAGCGTAAATTGTTTGAGACATTACCCCATGGAGGAAAGTGCGCATGGTGACTGTTGTATTCAATCCCGATGCAATTTCTGTGTTTCATCAAGGCTCATATAGTCTACAGATTACAGAATGCCTCCAGATGTGTATCGGAAACTACTACTGGTCTTCCAGGGAACGATCAAAGCGTAGACTGTTTGAGACATTACTCACATGGAGGATAGTGCGCATGGTGACAGTTGTATTCAATCCCGATGCAATTTCTCTGTTTCATTAACACTCTGATAGTCCACAGATTACAGAATGGCTCCAGATGTGCATCGGAAACTACTACTGGTCTTCCAGGGAACGATCAAAGCGTAGACTGTTTGAGACATTACTCACATGCAGGAACGTACGCAAGGTGGCTGTTGTATTCTATCCCGATGCAATTTCTGTGTTTCATCAACACTTTGAAGGTCCACAGATTACAGAATGCCTACAGATGTGCATCGGAAACTACTACTGGTCTTCCAGGGAACGATCAAAGCGTAGACTGCTTGAGACATTACTCCTATGGAGGAAAGTGCTCATGGTGACTGTTGTATTCAATCCCGATGCAGTTTCTGTGTTTCATCAACACTCTGAAGGTCCACAGATTACAGAATGCCTCCAGATGTGCATCGGAAACTATTACATTGACTTCCAGGGAACGATCAAAGCGTAGACTGTTTGAGACATTACTCCCACGGAGGAAATTGCGCATGGTGACTGTTATATTCAATCCCGATGCAATATCTGTGTTTCATCAACACTCAGATAGTCCACAGATTACTCCACAGATTACAGAATGCCTCCAAATGAGAATCGGAAACTACTACTGGTCTTCCAGGGAACGATCAAAGCGTAAACTCTTTGAGACATTACTCCCATTGGAGGAAAGTGCGCATGGTGACTGTTGTATTCAATCCCGATGCAATTTCTGTGTTTCATCAACACCCTGATAGTCCACCGATTACAGAATGCGTCCAGATGTGCATCGGAAACTACTACTGGTCTTCCAGGGAACGATCAAAACGTAGACTGTTTGAGACATTACTCCCATGGAGGAATGTGCGCATGGTGACTGTTGTATTCAATCCCGATGCAATTTCTGTGTTTCATCAAAACTGTGAAGGTCCACAGATTACAGAATGCCACCAGATGTGCATCGGAAACTACTACTGGTCTTCCAGGGAACGATCAAAGCGTCGACTGTTTGAGACATTACTCCCATGGAGGAAAGTTTGCATGGTGACTGTAGTATTCAATCCCGATGCATTTTCTGTGTTTCATCAACACTCTGATAGTCCGCAGATTACAGTATGCCTCCAGATGTGAATCGGAAACTATTACTGGTCTTCCAGGGAACGATCAAAGCGTAAACAGTTTGAGACATTACAACCATGGAGGAAAGTGCGCATGGTGACTGTTGTATTCAATCCCGATGCAATATCTGTGTTTCATCAACATCCTGATAGTCCACAGATTACAGAATGCCTCCAGATGTGCATCGGAAACTACTACTGGTCTTCCAGGGAACGATCAAAGCGTAAACTGTTTGAGACATTACACCAATGGAGGAAAGTGCGCATGGTGACTGTTGTATTCAATCCCGATGCAATTTCTGTGTTTCATCAAGGCTCATATAGTCTACAGATTACAGAATGCCTCCAGATGTGCATCGGAAACTACTACTGGTCTTCCAGGGAACGATCAAAGCGTAGACTGTTTGAGACATTACTCACATGGAGGATAGTGCGCATGGTGACAGTTGTATTCAATCCCGATGCAATTTCTGTGTTTCATCAACACTTTGAAGGTACACAGATTACAGAATGCCTCCAGATGTCCATCGGAAACTACTACTGGTCTTCCAGGGAACGATCAGAGCGTAAACTCTTTGAGACATTACAACAATGGAGGATAGTGCGCATGGTGACCGTTGTATTCAATCCCGATGCAATTTCTGTGTTTCATCAACACTTTGAAGGTACACAGATTACAGAATGCCTCCAGATGTGCATCGGAAACTACTACTGGTCTTCCAGGGAACTATCAAAGCGTAGACAGTTTGAGACATTACACCCACGGAGGGAAGTGCGCATGGTGACTGTTGTATTCAATCCTGATGCAATTTCTGTGTTTCATCAACACTCTGATAGTCCACACATTATAGAATGCCCCCAGATGTGCATCGGTAACTACGACTGGTCTTCCAGGGAACGATCAAAGCGTGAACTGTTTGAGACATAACCCCCATTGAGAAAAGTGCACATGGTGACTGTTGTATTCAATCCCGATGCTATTTCTGTTTTTCATCAACACTCTGATAGTCCACAGATTACAAAATGCCTCCTGATGTGCATCGGAAACTACTACAGGTCTTCAAGGGAACGTTCAGACCGTAGACTGTTTGAGACATTACTCCCATGGAGGAAAGTGCGCATAGTGACTGTTGTATTCAATCTAGATGCAATTTCTGTGTTTCATCAACACTTTGAAGGTCCACAGATTACAGAATGCCTCCAGATGTGCATCGGAAACTACTACTGGTCTTCCAGGGAACGATCAAAGCGTAGACTGTTTGAGACATTACTCACATGCAGGAACGTCCGCAAGGTGGCTGTTGAATTCAATCTCGATGCAATTTCTGTGTTTCATCAACACTTTGAAGGTCAACAGATTACAGAATGCCTCCAGATGTACACCGGAAACTACTACTGGTCTTCCAGGGAACGATCAAAGCGTAGACTGCTTGAGACATTACTCCTATGGAGGAAACTGCTCATGGTGGCTGTTGTATTCAATCCCGATGCAGTTTCTGTGTTTCATCAAAACTCTGAAGGTCCACAGATTACAGAATGCCTCCAGATGTGCATCGGAAACTATTACATTGACTTCCAGGGAACGATCAAAGCGTAGACTGTTTGAGACATTACTCCCATGGAGGAAATTGCGAATGGTGACTGTTGTATTCAATCCCGATGCAATATCTGTGTTTAATCAACACGTTGATAGTTCACAGATTAAAGAATGCCTCCAGATGAGAATCGGAAACTACTACTGGTCTTCCAGGGAACCATCAAAGCGTAGACTGTTCGAGACATTACTCCCATGGAGGAAAGTGCGCATGGTGACTGTTGTATTCAATCCCGATGCAATTTCTGTGTTTCATCAACACTTTGAAAGTCCACAGATTACAGAATGCCTCCAGATGTGCATCGTAAACTACTACTGGAGTTCCAGGGAACGATCAAAACGTGGACAGTTTGAGACATTACTCCCATGGAGGAAAATGCGAATGATGACTGTTGTATTCAATCCCGAGGAAATTTCTGGATTTCATCAACACTTTGAAGGTCCACAGATTACAGAAAGCCTCCAGATGTGCATCGGAAACTAATACTGGTCTTCCAGGGAACGATCAAACCGTAGACTGTTTGAGACATTATTCCCATGGAGGAAAGTGCGCATGGTCACTGTTGTATTCAATCCTGATGCAATTTCTGTGTTTCATCAACACTCTGATAGTCCACAGATTACAGAATGCCTCCAGATGTGCATCGGAAACTACTACTGGTGTTCCAATGAACGATCAAAACATAAGACAGTTTGAGACATTACTCCCATGGAGGAAAGTGCGCATGGCTACTGTTGTATTCAATCCTGATGCAATTTCTGTGTTTCATCAAGACTCTGATAGTCCACTCATTATAGAATGCCCAAAGACGTGCATCGGAAACTACTACTGGTCTACCAGGGAAGGATCAAAGCGTAAACTGTTTGAGACATTACTCACATGCAGGAACGTGCGCAAGGTGACTGTTGTATTCAATCCCGATGCAATTTCTGTGTTTCATCAACACTTTGAAGGTCCACAGATTACAGAATGCCTCCAGATGTGCATCGGAAACTACTACTGGTCTTCCAGGGAACGATCAAAGCGTAGACTGCTTGAGACATTACTCCTATGGAGGTAAGTGCTCATGGTGACTGTTGTATTCAATCCCGATGCAGTTTCTGTGTTTCATCAACACTCTGAAGGTGCACAGATTACAGAATGCCTCCAGACGTGCATCGGAAACTATTACATTGACTTCCAGGGAACGATCAAAGCGTAGACTGTTTGAGACATTGCTCCCATGGAGGAAATTGCGAATGGTGACTGTTGTATTCAATCCCGATGCAATATCTGTGTTTCATCAACACTCTGATAGTCCACAGATTACAGAATGCCTAAAGATGAGAATCGGAAACTACTACTGGTCTTCCAGGGAACCATCAAAGCGTAGACTGTTTGAGACACTACTCCCATGGAGGAAAGTGCGCATGGTGACTGTTGTATTCAATCCCGATGCAATTTCTGTGTTTCATCAACACTCAGATAGACCACAGATTACAGGATGCCCCCAGATGTGCATCGGAAACTACTACTGGTCTTCCAGGATACGATCAAAGCGTAAACTGTTTGAGACATTACACCAATGGAGGAAAGTGCTCATGGTGACTGTTGTATTCAATCCCGATGCAATTTCTGTGTTTCATCAAGACTCTGATAGTCCACAGATTACAGAATGCCTCCAGATGTGCATCGGAAACTATGACTGGTCTTCCAGGGAACTATCAAAGCGTAGACTGTTGAGACATTACTCACATGGAGGATAGTGCGCATGGTGAAAGTTGTATACAATCCCGATGCAATTTCTGTGTTTCATCAACACTTTGAAGGTACACAGATTACAGAATGCCTCCAGATGTGCATCGGAAACTACTACTGGTCTTCCAGGGAACGATCAAAGCGTAAACTGTTTGAGACATTACACCAATGGAGGAAAGTGCGCATGGTGACTGTTGTATTCAATCCCGATGCAATTTCTGTGTTTCATCAAGACTCATATAGTCCACAGATTATAGAATGCCTCCAGATGTGCATCGGAAACTACTACTGGTCTTCCAGGGAACGATCAGAGCGTAAACTGTTTGAGACATTACACCAATGGAGGATAGTGCGCATGGTGACTGTTGTATTCAATCCCGATGCAATTTCTGTGTTTCATCAACACTTTGAAGGTACACAGATTACAGAATGCCTCCAGATGTGCATCGGAAACTACTACTGTTCTTCCAGGGAATGATCAAAGCGTAGACTGTTTGCGACATTACTCCCTTGAAGGAAAGTAGGCATGGAGACTGTTGTATTCAATCCCGATGCAATTTCTGTGTTTCATCAACACTCAGATAGTCCACAGATTACAGAATGCTTCCAGATGTTCATCGGAAACTACTACTGGTCTTCCAGGGAACGATCAAATCGTAGACTGTTTGCAACATTACTCCCATGGAGGAAAGTGGTCATGGTGACTGTCGTATTCAATCCCAATGCAACTTCTGTGTTTCATCAACACTCTGATAGTCCACAGATTACAGAATGCCTCCAGATGTGCATCGGAAACTACTACTGGTCTTCAAGGGAACGATCAAAGCGTAAACTGTTTGAGACATTACTCCCATGGAGAAAAGCCTGCATGGTGCCTGTTGTATACAATTCCGATGCACTTTCTGTGTTTCATCAACACTTTGAAGGTCCACAGATTACAGAATGCCTCCAGATGTGCATCGGAAACTACTACTGGTGTTCCAATGAACGATCAAAACATAGACAGTTTGAGACATTACTCCCATGGAGGAAAGTGCGCATGGGGACTGTTGTATTCAATCCTGATGCAATTTTTGTGTTTCATCAACACTCTGATAGTCCACACATTATAGAATGCCCAAAGATGTGCATCGGAAACTACTACTGGTCTTCCAGGGAGCGATCAAAGCGTAAACTGTTTGAGACATTACTCCCATGGAGAACAGAGCACATGGTGATTGTTGTATTTAATCCCCATGCAATTTCTGTGTTTCATCAAGACTCTGATAGTCCACAGATTACAAAATGCTTCCAGATGTGCATCGGAAACTACTACAGGTCTTCCAGGGAACGTTAAAATCGTAGACTGTTTGAGACATTACTCCCATGGAGGAAAGTGCGCATGGTGACTGTTGTATTCAATCGCGATGCAATTTCTGTGTTTCATCAACACTTTGAAGGTCCACAGATTACAGAATGCCTCCAGATGTGCATCGGAAACTATTACTGGTCTTCCAGGGAACGATCAAAGCGTAGACTGTTTGAGACATTACTCACATGGAGGAAAGTGCGCATGGTGGCTGTTGTATTCAATCCCGATGCAATTTCTGTGTTTCATCAACACTTTGAAGGTCGACAGGTTACAGAATGCCTCCAGATGTGCATCGGAAACTACTACTGGTCTTCCAGGGAACGATCAAATCGTAAACAGTTTGAGACATTACTCCCATGGAGGAAAGTGCGCATGGTGACTGTTGTATTCAATCCCGATGCAGTTTCTGTGTTTCATCAACACTCAGATAGTTCACAGATTACAGAATGCCTCCAGATGTGCATCGGAAACTATTACATTGACTTCCAGGGAACGATCAAAGCGTAGACTGTTTGAGACATTACTCCCATGGAGGAAAGTGAGCATGGTGACTGTTGTATTCCATACCGATGCAATTCTGTGTTTCATCAACACTTTGAAGATCCACAGATTACAGAATGCCTCCAGATGTGCATCGGAAACTACTACTGGTCTTCAAGGGAACGATCAAAGCGTAAACTGTTGGAGACATTACCCCCATGGAAGAATGTGCACATGGTGACAGTTGTATACAATCCCGATGCAATTTCTGTGTTTCATCAACACTTTGAAGGTACACAGATTACAGAATGCCTCCAGATGTGCATCGGAAACTACTACTGGTCTTCCAGGGAACGATCAAAGCGTAAACTGTTTGAGACATTACACCAATGGAGGAAAGTGCGCATGGTGACTGTTGTATTCAATGCCGATGCAATTTCTGTGTTTCATCAAGACTCATATAGTGCACAGATTATAGAATGCCTCCAGATGTGCATCGGAAACTACTACTGGTCTTCCAGGGAACGATCAGAGCGTAAACTGTTTGAGACATTACACCAATGGAGGATAGTGCGCATGGTGACTGTTGTATTCAATCCCGATGCAATTTCTGTGTTTCATCAACACTTTGAAGGTACACAGATTACAGAATGCCTCCAGATGTGCATCGGAAACTACTACTGTTCTTCCAGGGAATGATCAAAGCGTAGACTGTTTGCGACATTACTCCCTTGGAGGAAAGTATGGATGGAGACTGTTGTATTCAATCCCGATGCAATTTCTGTGTTTCATCAACACTCAGATAGTCCGCAGATTACAGAATGCTTCCAGATGTTCATCGGAAACTACTACTGGTCTTCCAGGGAACGATCAAATCGTAGACTGTTTGCAACATTACTCCCATGGAGGAAAGTGGTCATGGTGACTGTCGTATTCAATCCCGATGCAACTTCTGTGTTTCATCAACACTCTGATAGTCCACAGGTTACAGAATGCCTCCAGATGTGCATCGGAAACTACTACTGGTCTTCAAGGGAACGATCAAAGCGTAAACTGTTTGAGACATTACTCCCATGGAGAAAAGCCTGCATGGTGCCTGTTGTATACAATTCCGATGCACTTTCTGTGTTTCATCAACACTTTGAAGGTCCACAGATTACGGAATGCCTCCAGATGTGCATCGGAAACTACTGGTGTTCCAGTGAACGATCAAAACATAGACATTTTGAGACATTACTCCCATGGAGGAAAGTGCGCATGGGGACTGTTGTATTCAATCCTGATGCAATTTTTGTGTTTCATCAACACTCTGATAGTCCACACATTATAGAATGCCCAAAGATGTGCATCGGAAACTACTACTGGTCTTCCAGGGAACGATCAAAGCGTAAACTGTTTGAGACATTACTCCCATGGAGAACAGAGCACATGGTGATTGTTGTATTTAATCCCCATGCAATTTCTGTGTTTCATCAAGACTCTGATAGTCCACAGATTACAAAATGCTTCCAGATGTGCATCGGAAACTACTACAGGTCTTCCAGGGAACGTTAAAAGCGTAGACTGTTTGAGACATTACTCCCATGGAGGAAAGTGCGCATGGTGACTGTTGTATTCAATCGCGATGCAATTTCTGTGTTTCGTCAACACTTTGAAGGTCCACAGATTACAGAATGCCTCCAGATGTGCATCGGAAACTACTACTGGTCTTCCAGGGAACGATCAAAGCGTAGACTGTTTGAGACATTACTCACATGGAGGAAAGTGCGCATGGTGGCTGTTGTATTCAATCCCGATGCAATTTCTGTGTTTCATCAACACTTTGAAGGTCGACAGGTTACAGAATGCCTCCTGATGTGCATCGGAAACTACTACTGGTCTTCCAGGGAACGATCAAATCGTAAACAGTTTGAGACATTATTCCCATGGAGGAAAGTGCGCATGGTGACTGTTGTATTCAATCCCGATGCAGTTTCTGTGTTTCATCAACACTCAGATAGTTCACAGATTACAGAATGCCTCCAGATGTGCATCGGAAACTATTACATTGACTTCCAGGAAACGATCAAAGCGTAGACTGTTTGAGACTTTACTCCCATGGAGGAAAGTGAGCATGGTGACTGTTGTATTCCATACCGATGCAATTCTGTGTTTCATCAACACTTTGAAGATCCACAGATTACAGAATGCCTCCAGATGTGCATCGGAAACTACTACTGGTCTTCAAGGGAACGATCAAAGCGTAAACTGTTGGAGACATTACCCCCATGGAGGAATGTGCACATGGTGACTGTTGTATACAATCCCGATGCACTTTCTGTGTTTCATCAACACTTTGAAGGGCCATACCGATGCAATTCTGTGTTTCAACAACACTTTGAAGATCCACAGATTACAGAATGCCTCCAGATGTGCATCGGAAACTACTACTGGTCTTCAAGGGAACGATCAAAGCGTAAACTGTTGGAGACATTACCCCCATGGAGGAATGTGCACATGGTGACTTTTGTATACAATCCCGACGCACATTCTGTGTTTCATCAACACTTTGAAGGGCCACAGATTACAGAATGCCTCCAGATGTGCATCGGAAACTACTACTGTTGTTCCAGTGAACGATCAAAACGTAGACAGTTTGAGACATTACTCCCATGGAGGAAAATGCGAATGATGACTGTTGTATACAATCCCGAGGCAATTTCTGTGTTTCATCAACACTTTGAAGGTCCACAGATTGCAGAATGCCTCCAGTTGTGCATCGGAACCTACTGCTGGTCTTGCAGGGAACGATCAAACCGTAGACTGTTTGAGAAAATACTCCCATGGAGGAAAGTGCGCATGGTCACTGTTGTATTCAATCCTGATGCAATTTCTGTGCTTCATCAACACTCTGATAGTCCACACATTATAGAATGCCCCCAGATGTGCATCGGAAACTACGACTGGTCTTCCAGGGAACGATCAAAGCGTAAACTGTTTGAGACATTACTTCCATGGAGAGAAGTGCACATGGTGACTGTTGTATTCAATCCCGATGCAATTTCTGTGTTTCATCAACACTCTGATAGTCCACAGATTACAAAATGCCTCCTGATGTGCATCGGAAACTACTACAGGTCTTCCAGGGAACGATCAAAACGTAGACTGTTTGAGACATTACTCCCATGGAGGAAAGTGCGCATGGTGACTGTTGTATTCAATCTCGACGCAATTTCTGTGTTTCATCAACACTTTGAAGGTCCACAGATTACAGAATTCCTCCAGATGTGCATCGGAAACTACTACTGGTCTTCCAGGGAACGATCAAAGCGTTGACTGTTTGAGACATTACTCACATGCAGGAACGTCCGCAAGGTGGCTGTTGTATTCTATCCCGATGCAATTTCTGTGTTTCATCAACACTTTGAAGGTCCACAGATTACAGAATGCCTCCAGATGTGCACCGGAAACTACTACTGGTCTTCCAGGGAACGATCGAAGCGTAGACTGCTTGAGACATTACTCCTATGGAGGAAAGTGCTCATGGTGGCTGTTGTATTCAATCCCGATGCAGTTTCTGTGTTTCGTCAAAACTCTGAAGGTCCACAGATTACCGAATGCCTCCAGATGTGCATCGGAAACTATTACATTGACTTCCAGGGAACGATCAAAGCGTAGACTGTTTGAGACATTACTCCCATGGAGGAAATTGCGCATGGTGACTGTTGTATTCAATCCCGATGCAATATCTGTGTTTAATCAACACTTTGATAGTCCACAGATTACAGAATGCCTCCAGATGAGAATCGGAAACTACTACTGGTCTTCCAGGGAACCATCAAAGCGTAGACTGTTTGAGACATTACTCCCATGGAGGAAAGTGCGCATGGTGACTGTTGTATTCAATCCCGATGCTATTTCTGTGTTTCATCAACACTCAGATAGTCCACAGATTACAGAATGCCTCCAGATGTGCATCGGAAACTACTAATGGTCTTCCAGGGAACGATCAAAGCGTAGACTGATTGAGACATTACTCTCATGGAGGAAAGTGCGCATAGTGACTGTTGTATTCAATCCCGATGCAACTTCTGTGTTTTATCAACACTTTGAAGGTCTACAGCTTACAGAATGCCCCCAGATGTACATCGGAAACTACTACTGGTCTTCCAGGGAACGATTAAAGCGTAGACTGTTTGAGACATTACTTACATGGAAGAAAGTTCACATGGTGAATGTTGTATACAATCCCGATGCAATTTCTGTGTTTCATCAACACTTTGAAGGTCCACAGTTTACAGAATGCCTCAAGATATGCATCAGAAACTACTACTGGTCTTCCAGGGAACGATCAAAGCGTAAACTGTTTGAGACATTAATCCCATGGAGAAAAGCCTGCATGGTGCCTGTTGTACACAATCCCGATGCACTTTCTGTGTTTCATCAACACTTTGAAGGTCCACAGATTACAGAATGCCTCCAGATGTGCATCGGAAACTACTACTGGTCTTCCAGGGAACGATCAAAGCGTAGACAGTTTGAGACATTACTCCCATGGAGGAAAATGCGAATGATGACTGTTGTATTCAATCCCGATGCAATATCTGTGTTTAATCAACACTTTGATAGTCCACAGATTACAGAATGCCTCTAGATGAGAATCGGAAACTACTACTGGTCTTCCAGGGAACCATCGAAGCGTAGACTGTTTGAGACATTACTCCCATGGAGGAAAGTGCGCATGGTCACTGTTGTATTCAATCCTGATGCAATTTCTGTGTTTCATCAACACTCTGATAGTCCACACATTATAGAATGACCCCAGATGTGCATCGGAAACTAAGACTGGTCTTCCAGCGAACGATCAAGGCGTAGACTGATTGAGACATTACTCCCATGGAGAAAAGTGCACATGGTGACTGTTGTATTCAATCCCGATGCAATTTCTGGGTTTCATCAACCCTCTGATAGTCCACAGATTACAGAATGCCTCCAGATGTGCATCGGAAACTACTACTGGTCTTCCAGGGAACGATCAAAGCGTAGAGAGTTTGAGACCTTACTCACATGCAGGAACGTGCGCAAGGTGGCTGTTGTATTCAATCCCGATGCAATTTCTGTGTTTCATCAACACTTTGAAGGTCCAGAGATCACAGAATGCCTCCAGATGTGCATCGGAAACTACTGCTGGTCTTCCAGGGAACGATCAAAGCGTAGACTGCTTGAGACATTACTCCTATGGAGGAAAGTGCTCATGGTGACTGTTGTATTCAATCCCAATGCAGTTTCTGTGTTTCATCCACACTCGGAAGGTCCACAGATTACAGAATGCCTCCAGATGTGCATCGGAAACTATTACATTGACTTCCAGGGAACGATCAAAGCATAGACTATTTGAGACATGGCTCCCATGGAGGAAATTGCGCATGGTGACTGTTGTATTCGATCCCGATGCAATATCTGTGTTTCATCAACATTTTGATAGTCCACAGATTACAGAATGCCTCCAGATGAGAATCGGAAACTACTACTGGTCTTCCAGGGAACCATCAAAGCGTAGACTGTTTGAGACATTACTCTCATGGAGGAAAGTGCGCATAGTGACTGTTGTATTCAATCCCGATGCAACTTCTGTGTTTTATCAACACTTTGAAGGTCCACAGCTTACAGAATGCCGCCAGATTTACATCGGAAACTACTACTGGTCTTCCAGGGAACGATTAAACCGTAGACTGTTTGTGACATTACTTCCATGGAGGAAAGTTCACATGGTGAATGGTGTGTACAATCCCGATGCAATTTCTGTGTTTCATCAACACTTTGAAGGTCCATAGTTTACAGAATGCCTCAAGATGTGCATCTGAAGCTAGTACTGGTCTTCCAGGGAACGATCAAAGCGTACACTGTTTGAGACATTACTCCCATGGAGAATGTGCGCATGGTGACTGTTGTATTCAATCCCGATGCAATTTCTGTGTTTTATCAACACTCTGATAGTCCACAGATTACAGAATGCCTCCAGATGTGCATCGGAAACTACTACTGGTCTTCCAGGGAACGATCAAAGCGTAGACTGTTTGAGACATTACTCCCATGGAGGAAAGTGCGCATGGTGACTGTTGTATTCAATCTAGATGCAATTTCTGTGTTTCATCAACACTTTGAAGGTCCACAGATTACAGAATGCCTCCAGTTGTGCATCGTAAACTACTACTGGTCTTGCAGGGAACGATCAAACCGTAGACTGTTTGAGACATTACTCCCATGGAGGAAAGTGCGCATGGTCACTGTTGTATTCAATCCTGATGCAATTTCTGTGCTTCATCAACACTCTGATAGTCCACACATTATAGAATGAACAAGATGTGCATCGGAAACTACGACTGGTCTTCCAGGGAACGATCAAAGCGTAAACTGTTTGAGACATTACTCCCATGGAGAAAAGTGCACATGGTGACTGTTGTATTCAATCCCGATGCAATTTCTGTGTTTCATCAACACACTGATAGCCACAGATTACAAAATGCCTACTGATGTGCATCGGAAACTACTACAGGTCTTCCAGGGAACGATCAAAACGTAGACTTTTTGAGACATTACTCCCATGGAGGAAAGTGCGCATGGTGACTGTTGTATTCAATCTCGATGCAATTTCTGTGTTTCATCAACACTTTGAAGGTCTACAGATTACAGAATGCCTCCAGATGTGCATCGGAAACTACTACTGGTCTTCCAGAGAACGATCAAAGCGTAGACTGTTTGAGACATTACTCACATGCAGGAACGCCCGCAAGGTAGCTGTTGTATTCAATCCCGATGCAATTTCTGTGCTTCATCAACACTTTGAAGGTCCACAGATTACAGAATGCCTCCAGATGTGCACCGGAAACTACTACTGGTCTTCCAGGGAACGATCAAAGCGTAGACTGCTTGAGACATTACTCCTATGGAGGAAAGTGCTCATGGTGGCTGTTGTATTCAATCCCGATGCAGTTTCTGTGTTTCATCAAAACTCTGAAGGTCCACAGATTACAGAATGCCTACAGATGTGCATCGGAAACTATTACATTGACTTCCAGGGAACGATCAAAGCGTAGACTGTTTGAGACATTACTCCCATGGAGGAAATTGCGCATGGTGACTGTTGTATTCAATCCCGATGCAATATCTGTGTTTAATGAACACTTTGATAGTCCACAGATTACAGAATGCCTCCAGATGAGAATCGGAAACTACTACTGGTCTTCCAGGGAACGATCTAAGCGTAGACTGATTGAGACATTACTCTCATGGAGGAAAGTGCGCATTGTGACTGTTGTATTCAATCCCGATGCAACTTCTGTGTTTTATCAACACTTTGAAGGTCTACAGCTTACAGAATGCCCCCAGAAGTACATCGGAAACTACTACTGGTCTTCCAGGGAACGATTAATTTGTAGACCATTTGAGACATTACTTACATGGAGGAAAGTTCACATGGTGAATGTTGTATACAATCCCGATGCTATTTCTGTGTTTCATCAACACTTTGAAGGTCCACAGTTTACAGAATGCCTCAAGATGTGCATCAGAAACTACTACTGGTCTTCCAGGGAACGATCAAAGCGTAAACTGTTTGAGACATTAATCCCATGGAGAAAAGCCTGCATGGTGCCTGTTGTATACAATCGCGATGCACTTTCTGTGTTTCATCAACACTTTGAAGGTCCACAGATTACAGAATGCCTCCAGATGTGCATCGGAAACTACTACTGGTGTTCCAGGGAGCGATCAAAACGTAGACAGTTTGAGACATTACTCCCATGGAGGAATATGCGAATGATGACTGTTGTATTCAATCCCGAGGCAATTTCTGGATTTCATCAAAACTTTGAAGGTCCACTGATTACAGAATGCCTCCAGATGTGCATCGGAAACTACTACTGTTGTTCCAGGAAACGATCAAAACGTAGACTGTTTGAGACATTACTCCCATGGAGGAAAATGCGAATGATGACTGTTGTATTCAATCCCGAGGCAATTTCTGTCTTTCATCAACACTTTGAAGGTCCACAGATTACAGAATGCCTCCAGTTGTGCATCGGAAACTATTACTGGTCTTGCAGGGAACGATCAAACCGTAGACTGATTGAGACAATACTCCCATGGAGGAAAGTGCGCATGGTGACTGTTGTATTCAATCTCGATGCAATTTCTGTGTTTCATCAACACCTTGAAGGTCCACAGATTACAGAATGCCTCCAGATGTGCATCGGAAACTACTACTGGTCTTCCAGGGAACGATCAAAGCGTAGACTGTTTGAGACATTACTCTCATGGAGGAAAGTGCGCATAGTGACTGTTGTATTCAATCCCGATGCAACTTCTGTGTTTTATCAACACTTTGAAGGTCCACAGCTTACAGAATGCCCCCAGAAGTACATCCGAAACTACTACTGGTCTTCCAGGGAACGACTAATTTGTAGACTGTTTGAGACATTACTTACATGGAGGAAAGTTCACATGGTGACTGTTGTATACAATCCCGATGCACTTTCTGTGTTTCATCAACACTTTGAAGGTCCACAGATTACAGAATGCCTCCAGTTGTGCATCGGAAACTACTACTGGTCTTGCAGGGAACGATCAAACCGTAGACTGATTGAGACAATACTCCCATGGAGGAAAGTGCGCATGGTCACTGTTGTATTCTATCCTGATGCAATTTCTGTGCTTCATCAACACTCTGATAGTCCACACATTATAGAATGCCCCCAGATGTGCATCGGAAACTACGACTGGTCTTCCAGGGAACGATCAAAGCGTAAACTGTTTGAGACATTACTCCCATGTAGAAAAGTGCACATGGTGACTGTTGTATTCAATCCCGATGCAATTTCTGTGTTTCATCAACACTCTGATAGCCACAGATTACAAAATGCCTCCTGATGTGCATCGGAAACTACTACAGGTCTTCCAGGGAACGATCAAAACGTAGACTGTTTGAGACATTACTCCCATGGAGGAAAGTGCGCATGGTGACTGTTGTATTCAATCTCGATGCAATTTCTGTGTATCATCAACACTTTGAAGGTCCACAGATTACAGAATGCCTCCAGATGTGCATCGGAAACTATTACTGGTCTTCCAGGGAACGATCAAAGCGTAGACTGTTTGAGACATTACTCACATGCAGGAACGTCCGCAAGGTGGCTGTTGTATTCAATCCCGATGCAATTTCTGTGTTTCATCAACACTTTGAAGGTCCACAGATTACAGAATGCCTCCAGATGTGCACCGGAAACTACTACTGGTCTTCCAGGGAACGATCAAAGCGTAGACTGCTTGAGACATTACTCCTATGGAGGAAAGTGCTCATGGTGGCTGTTGTATTCAATCCCGATGCAGTTTCTGTGTTTCATCAAAACTCTGAAGGTCCACAGATTACAGAATGCCTCCAGATGTGCATCGGAAACTACTACTGGTCTTCCAGGGAACGATCAAACCGTAGACTGTTTGAGACATTACTCCCAAGGAGGAAAGTGCACATGGTCAAAGTTGTATTCAATCCTGATGCAATTTCTGTGTTTTATCAACACTTTGAAGGTCTACAGCTTACAGAATGCCCCCAGATGTACATCGGAAACTACTACTGGTCTTCCAGGGAACGATCAAAGCGTAGACTGCTTCAGACATTACTCTCATGGAGGAAAGTGCGCATAGTGACTGTTGTATTCAATCCCAATGCAACTTCTGTGTTTTATCAACACTTTGAAGGTCTACAGCTTACAGAATGCCCCCAGATGTACATCGGAAACTACTACTGGTCTTCCAGGGAACGATTAATGCGTAGACTGTTTGAGACATTACTTACATGGAGGAAAGTTTGGTGAATGTTGTATACAATCCCGATGCAATTTCTGTGTTCATCAAAACTTTGAAGGTCCACAGTTTACAGAATGCCTCAAGATGTGCATCAGAAACTACTACTGGTCTTCCAGGGAACGATCAAAGCGTAAACTGTTTGAGACATTAATCCCATGGAGAAAAGCTTGCATGGTGCCTGTTGTATACAATCCCGATGCACTTTCTGTGTTTCATCAACACTTTGAAGGTCCACAGATTACAGAATGCCTCCAGATGTGCATCGGAAACTACTACTGGTGTTCCAGGGAACGATCAAAACGTAGACAGTTTGAGACATTACTCCCATGTAGGAAAATGCGAATGATGACTGTTGTATTCAATCCCGAGGCAATTTCTGGATTTCATCAACACTTTGAAGGTCCACAGATTACAGAATGCCTCCAGATGTGCATCGGAAACTACTACTGGTCTTCCAGGGAACGATGAAACCGTAGACTGTTTGACACATTACTCCCAAGGAGGAAAGTGCGCATGGTGACTGTTGTATTCAATCCCGATGCAATTTCTGTGTTTCATCAACACTCTGATAGTCCACACATTATAGAATGACCCCAGATGTGCATCGGAAACTACGACAGGTCTTCCAGGGAACGATTAAAGCGTAGACTGTTTGAGACATTACTTCCATGGAGGAAAGTTCACATGGTGAATGGTGTGTACAATCCCGATGCAATTTCTGTGTTTCATCAACACTTTGAAGGTCCACAGTTTACACAATGCCTCAAGATGTGCATCAGAAACTACTACTGGTCTTCCAGGGAACGATCAAAGCGTGCACTGTTTGAGACATTACTCCCATGGAGAATGTGCGCATGGTGACTGTCGTATTCAATCCCGATGCAATTTCTGTGTTTTATCAACACTCTGATAGTCCACAGATTACAGAATGCCTCCAGATGTGCATCGGAAACTACTACTGGTCTTCCAGGGAAAGATCAAAGCGTAGACTGTTTGCGACATTACTCCCATGGAGGAAAGTGGGCATGGTGACTGTTGTATTCAATCCCTATGCAATTTCTGTGTTTCATCAACACTCTGATAGTCCACACATTACAGAATGCCCACAGATGTGCATCGGAAACTACTACTGGTCTTCCAGGGAACGATCAAAGCGTAAACTGTTTGAGACATTACTCCCATGGTGGAAAGTGCATATGGTGACTGTTGTATTCAATCCTGATGCAATTTCTGTCTTTCATCAACACTCTGATAGTCCACACATTACAAAATGACAGAAGATGTGCATCGGAAACTACTACTGGCCTTCCAATGAACGATCAAAGCGTAAACTGTTTGAGACATTACTCCCATAGAGGAAAGTGCGTATGGTGACTGTTGTATTCAAACCCGATGCAATTTCTGTGTTTCATCAACACTTTGAAGGTCCACAGATTACAGAATGCCTCCAGATGTGCATCGGAAACTACTACTGGTCTTGCAATGAATGATCAAAGCGTAGACTGTTTGAGACATTACTATCATGGAGGAATGTGCGCATGGTGACTGTTGTATTCAATCCCGAAGCAATTTCTGTGTTTCATCAACACTCTGATAGTCCACACATTACAGAATGCCCACAGATGTGCATCGGAAACTACTACTGGTCTTCCAGGGAACGATCAAAACGTAAACTGTTTGAGACATTGGTCACATGGTGGAAAGTGCGCATGGTGACTGCTGTATTCAATCCTGATGCAATTTCTGTGTTTCATCAACACTCTGATAGTCCACACATTACAAAATGTCAGAAGATGTTCATTGGAAACTACTACCGGTCTTCCAATGAACGATCAAAGCGTAAACTGTTTGAGACATTACTCCCATAGAGGAAAGTGCGCATGGTGACTGTTGTATTCAATCCCGATGCAATTTCTGTGTTTCATCAACACTCTGATAGTCCACAGATTACAGAATGCCTCCAGATGTGCATCGGAAACTACTACTGGTCTTCCAGGGAACGATCAAAACGTAGACTGTTTGTGACATTACTCATATGGAGGAAAGTGCGCATGGTGACTGTTGTATTCAATCCCGACGCAATCTGTGTTTCATCAACACTTTGAAGGTCCACAGATAACAGAATGCCTCCAGATGTCCATCGGAAACTACTACTGGTCTTCCAGGGAACTAATAAAGCGTCGACTGTTTGCGACATTACTCCCATGGAGGAAAGTTCGCTTGGTGACTGTAGTATTCAATCCCGATGCATTTTCTGAGTTTCATCAACACTCTGACAGTCCGCAGATTACAAAATGCCTGCAGATGTGCATCGGAAACTACTACTGGTCTTCCAGGGAGCGATCAAAGCATAAACTGTTTGAGACATTACAACCATGGAGGAAGGTGCGCATGGTGACTGTTGTGTTCCATCCCGATGCAATATCTGTGTTTCATCAACACTTTGAAGGTCCACAGATTACAGAATGCCTCCAGATGTGCATCGGAAACTACAACTGGTCTTCCAGGGAACGATCAAAGCGTAAACTGTTTGAGACATTAATCCCATGGAGAAAAGCCTGCATGGTGCCTGTTGTATACAATCCCGATGCACTTTCTGTGTTTCATCAACACTTTGAAGGTCCACAGATTACAGAATGCCTCCAGATGTGCATCGGAAACTACTACTGGTGTTCCAGGGAACGATCAAATCGTAGACAGTTTGAGACATTACTCCCATGTAGGAAAATGCGAATGATGACTGTTGTATTCAATCCCGAGGCAATTTCTGGATTTCATCAACACTTTGAAGGTCCACAGATTACAGAATGCCTCCAGATGTGCATCGGAAACTACTACTGTTCTTCCAGGGAACGATGAAACCGTAGACTGTTTGAGACATTACTCCCAAGGAGGAAAGTACGCATGGTCACTGTTGTATTCAATCCTGATGCAATTTCTGTGTTTCATCAACACTCTGATAGTCCACACATTATAGAATGACCCCAGATGTGCATCGGAAACTACGACTGGTCTTCCAGGGAACGATCAAATCGTAGACTGATTGAGACATTACTCCCATGGAGTAAAGTGCACATGGTGACTGTTGTATTCAATCCCGATGCAATTTCTGGGTTTCATCAACCCTCTGATAGTCCACAGATTACAGAATGCCTCCAGATGTGCATCGGAAACTACTACTGGTCTTCCAGGGAACGATCAAAACGTAGAGTGTTTGAGACATTACTCACATGCAGGAACGTGCGCAAGGTGGCTGTTGTATTCAATCCCGATGCAATTTCTGTGTTTCATCAACACTTTGAAGGTACACAGATTACAGAATGCCTCCAGATGTGCATCGGAAACTACTGCTGGTCTTCCAGGGAACGATCAAAGCGTAGACTGCTTGAGACATTACTCCTATGGAGGAAAGTGCTCATGGTACTGTTGTATTCAATCCCGATGCAGTTTCTGTGTTTCATCAACTCTCTGAAGGTCCACAGATTACAGAATGCCTCCAGATGTGCATCGGAAACTACTACTGGTGTTCCAGGGAACGATCAAATCGTAGACAGTTTGAGACATTACTCCCATGTAGGAAAATGCGAATGATGACTGTTGTATTCAATCCCGAGGCAATTTCTGGATTTCATCAACACTTTGAAGGTCCACAGATTACAGAATGCCTCCAGATGTGCATCGGAAACTACTACTGGTCTTCCAGGGAACGATGAAACCGTAGACTGTTTGAGACATTACTCCCAAGGAGGAAAGTGCGCATGGTCACTGTTGTATTCAATCCTGATGCAATTTCTGTGTTTCATCAACACTCTGATAGTCCACACATTATAGAATGACCCCAGATGTGCATCGGAAACTACGACTGGTCTTCCAGGGAACGATCAAATCGTAGACTGATTGAGACATTACTCCCATGGAGTAAAGTGCACATGGTGACTGTTGTATTCAATCCCGATGCAATTTCTGGGTTTCATCAACCCTCTGATAGTCCACAGATTACAGAATGCCACCACATTTGCATCGGAAACTACTACTGGTCTTCCAGGGAACGATCAAAGCGTAAACTGTTTGAGACATTACTCCCATGGTGGAAAGTGCATATGGTGACTGTTGTATTCAATCCTGATGCAATTTCTGTCTTTCATCAACACTCTGATAGTCCACACATTACAAAATGACAGAAGATGTGCATCGGAAACTACTACTGGCCTTCCAATGAACGATCAAAGCGTAAACTGTTTGAGACATTACTCCCATAGAGGAAAGTGCGTATGGTGACTGTTGTATTCAAACCCGATGCAATTTCTGTGTTTCATCAACACTTTGAAGGTCCACAGATTACAGAATGCCTCCAGATGTGCATCGGAAACTACTACTGGTCTTGCAATGAATGATCAAAGCGTAGACTGTTTGAGACATTACTATCATGGAGGAATGTGCGCATGGTGACTGTTGTATTCAATCCCGAAGCAATTTCTGTGTTTCATCAACACTCTGATAGTCCACACATTACAGAATGCCCACAGATGTGCATCGGAAACTACTACTGGTCTTCCAGGGAACGATCAAAACGTAAACTGTTTGAGACATTACTCACATGGTTGAAAGTGCGCATGGTGACTGCTGTATTCAATCCTGATGCAATTTCTGTGTTTCATCAACACTCTGATAGTCCACACATTACAAAATGTCAGAAGATGTTCATTGGAAACTACTACCGGTCTTCCAATGAACGATCAAAGCGTAAACTGTTTGAGACATTACTCCCATAGAGGAAAGTGCGCATGGTGACTGTTGTATTCAATCCCGATGCAATTTCTGTGTTTCATCAACACTCTGATAGTCCACAGATTACAGAATGCCTCCAGATGTGCATCGGAAACTACTACTGGTCTTCCAGGGAACGATCAAAACGTAGACTGTTTGTGACATTACTCATATGGAGGAAAGTGCGCATGGTGACTGTTGTATTCAATCCCGACGCAATCTGTGTTTCATCAACACTTTGAAGGTCCACAGATAACAGAATGCCTCCAGATGTGCATCGGAAACTACTACTGGTCTTCCAGGGAACTAATAAAGCGTCGACTGTTTGCGACATTACTCCCATGGAGGAAAGTTCGCTTGGTGACTGTAGTATTCAATCCCGATGCATTTTCTGAGTTTCATCAACACTCTGACAGTCCACAGATTACAAAATGCCTGCAGATGTGCATCGGAAACTACTACTGGTCTTCCAGGGAGCGATCAAAGCATAAACTGTTTGAGACATTACAACCATGGAGGAAGGTGCGCATGGTGACTGTTGTGTTCCATCCCGATGCAATATCTGTGTTTCATCAACACTTTGAAGGTCCACAGATTACAGAATGCCTCCAAATGTGCATCGGAAACTACAACTGGTCTTCCAGGGAACGATCAAAGCGTAAACTGTTTGAGACATTAATCCCATGGAGAAAAGACTGCATGGTGCCTGTTGTATACAATCCCGATGCACTTTCTGTGTTTCATCAACACTTTGAAGGTCCACAGATTACAGAATGCCTCCAGATGTGCATCGGAAACTACTACTGGTGTTCCAGGGAACGATCAAATCGTAGACAGTTTGAGACATTACTCCCATGTAGGAAAATGCGAATGATGACTGTTGTATTCAATCCCGAGGCAATTTCTGGATTTCATCAACACTTTGAAGGTCCACAGATTACAGAATGCCTCCAGATGTGCATCGGAAACTACTACTGGTCTTCCAGGGAACGATGAAACCGTAGACTGTTTGAGACATTACTCCCAAGGAGGAAAGTACGCATGGTCACTGTTGTATTCAATCCTGATGCAATTTCTGTGTTTCATCAACACTCTGATAGTCCACACATTATAGAATGACCCCAGATGTGCATCGGAAACTACGACTGGTCTTCCAGGGAACGATCAAATCGTAGACTGATTGAGGCATTACTCCCATGGAGTAAAGTGCACATGGTGACTGTTGTATTCAATCCCGATGCAATTTCTGGGTTTCATCAACCCTCTGATAGTCCACAGATTACAGAATGCCTCCAGATGTGCATCGGAAACTACTACTGGTCTTCCAGGGAACGATCAAAACGTAGAGTGTTTGAGACATTACTCACATGCAGGAACGTGCGCAAAGTGGCTGTTGTATTCAATCCCGATGCAATTTCTGTGTTTCATCAACACTTTGAAGGTACACAGATTACAGAATGCCTCCAGATGTGCATCGGAAACTACTGCTGGTCTTCCAGGGAACTATCAAAGCGTAGACTGCTTGAGACATTACTCCTATGGAGGAAAGTGCTCATGGTGACTGTTGTATTCAATCCCGATGCAGTTTCTGTGTTTCATCAACACTCTGAAGGTCCACAGATTACAGAATGCCTCCAGATGAGCATCGGAAACTACTACTGGTGTTCCAGGGAACGATCAAATCGTAGACAGTTTGAGACATTACTCCCATGTAGGAAAATGCGAATGATGACTGTTGTATTCAATCCCGAGGCAATTTCTGGATTTCATCAACACTTTGAAGGTCCACAGATTACAGAATGCCTCCAGATGTGCATCGGAAACTACTACTGGTCTTCCAGGGAACGATGAAACCGTAGACTGTTTGAGACATTACTCCCAAGGAGGAAAGTGCGCATGGTCACTGTTGTATTCAATCCTGATGCAATTTCTGTGTTTCATCAACACTCTGATAGTCCACACATTATAGAATGACCCCAGATGTGCATCGGAAACTACGACTGGTCTTCCAGGGAACGATCAAATCGTAGACTGATTGAGACATTACTCCCATGGAGTAAAGTGCACATGGTGACTGTTGTATTCAATCCCGATGCAATTTCTGGGTTTCATCAACCCTCTGATAGTCCACAGATTACAGAATGCCTCCAGATGTGCATCGGAAACTACTACTGGTCTTCCAGGGAACGATCAAAGCGTAGAGTGTTTGAGACATTACTCACATGCAGGAACGTGCGCAAGGTGGCTGTTGTATTCAATCCCGATGCAATTTCTGTGTTTCATCAACACTTTGAAGGTCCACAGATTACAGAATGCCTCCAGATGTGCATCGGAAACTACTGCTGGTCTTCCAGGGAACGATCAAAGCGTAGACTGCTTGAGACATTACTCCTATGGAGGAAAGTGCTCATGGTGACTGTTGTATTCAATCCCGACGCAGTTTCTGTGTTTCATCAACACTCTGAAGGTCCACAGATTACAGAATGCCTCCAGATGTGCATCGGAAACTACTACTGGTGTTCCAGGGAACGATCAAATCGTAGACAGTTTGAGACATTACTCCCATGTAGGAAAATGCGAATGATGACTGTTGTATTCAATCCCGAGGCAATTTCTGGATTTCATCAACACTTTGAAGGTCCACAGATTACAGAATGCCTCCAGATGTGCATCGGAAGCTACTACTGGTCTTCCAGGGAACGATGAAACCGTAGACTGTTTGAGACATTACTCCCAAGGAGGAAAGTGCGCATGGTCACTGTTGTATTCAATCCTGATGCAATTTCTGTGTTTCATCAACACTCTGATAGTCCACACATTATAGAATGACCCCAGATGTGCATCGGAAACTACGACTGGTCTTCCAGGGAACGATCAAATCGTAGACTGATTGAGACATTACTCCCATGGAGTAAAGTGCACATGGTGACTGTTGTATTCAATCCCGATGCAATTTCTGGGTTTCATCAACCCTCTGATAGTCCACAGATTACAGAATGCCTCCAGATGTGCATCGGAAACTACTACTGGTCTTCCAGGGAACGATCAAAGCGTAGAGTGTTTGAGACATTACTCACATGCAGGAACGTGCGCAAGGTGGCTGTTGTATTCAATCCCGATGCAATTTCTGTGTTTCATCAACACTTTGAAGGTCCACAGATTACAGAATGCCTCCAGATGTGCATCGGAAACTACTGCTGGTCTTCCAGGGAACGATCAAAGCGTAGACTGCTTGAGACATTACTCCTATGGAGGAAAGTGCTCATGGTGACTGTTGTATTCAATCCCGATGCAGTTTCTGTGTTTCATCAACACTCTGAAGGTCCACAGATTACAGAATGCCTCCAGATGTGCATCGGAAACTATTACATTGTCTTCCAGTGAACGATCAAAGCGTAGACTATTTGAGACATGACTCCCATGGAGGAAATTGCGCATGGTGACTGTTGTATTCAATCCCGATGCAATATCTGTGTTTCATCAACACTCTGATAGTCCACAGATTACAGAATGCCTCCAGATGAGAATCGGAAACTACTACTGGTCTTCCAGGGAACCATCAAAGCGTAGACAGTTTGAGACACTACTCCCATGGAGGAAAGTGCGCATGGTGACTGCTGTATTCAATCCCGATGTAATTTCTGTGTTTCATCAACACTCAGATAGTCCACAGATTACAGGATGCCTCCAGATGTGCATCGGAAACTACTACTGGTCTTCAAGGGAACGATCAAAGCGTAGACAGTTTGAGACATTACTCTCATGGAGGAAAGTGCGCATAGTGACTGTTGTATTCAATCCATATGCAATTTCTGTGTTTTATCAACACTTTGAAGGTCCACAGCTTACTGAATGCCCCCAGATTTACATCGGAAACTACTACTGGTCTTCCAGGGAACGATTAAAGCGTAGACTGTTTGAGACATTACTTCCATGGAGGAAAGTTCACATGGTGAATGGTGTGTACAATCCCGATGCAATTTCTGTGTTTCATCAACACTTTGAAGGTCCACAGTTTACAGAATGCCTCAACATGTGCATCAGAAACTACTACTGGTCTTCCAGGGAACGATCAAAGCGTACACTGTTTGAGACATTACTCCCATGGAGAATGTGCGCATGGTGACTGTCGTATTCAATCCCGATGCAATTTCTGTGTTTTATCAACACTCTGATAGTCCACACATTACTGAATGCCCACAGATGTGCATCGGAAACTACTACTGGTCTTCCAGGGAACGATCAAAGCGTAAACTGTTTGAGACATTACTCCCATGGTGGAAAGTGCATATGGTGACTGTTGTATTCAATCCTGATGCAATTTCTGTCTTTCATCAACACTCTGATAGTCCACACATTACAAAATGACAGAAGATGTGCATCGGAAACTACTACTGGCCTTCCAATGAACGATCAAAGCGTAAACTGTTTGAGACATTACTCCCATAGAGGAAAGTGCGTATGGTGACTGTTGTATTCAATCCCGATGCAATTTCTGTGTTTCATCAACACTTTGAAGGTCCACAGATTACAGAATGCCTCCAGATGTGCATCGGAAACTACTACTGGTCTTGCAATGAATGATCAAAGCGTAGACTGTTTGAGACATTACTATCATGGAGGAATGTGCGCATGGTGACTGTTGTATTCAATCCCGTAGCAATTTCTGTGTTTCATCAACACTCTGATAGTCCACACATTACAGAATGCCCACAGATGTGCATCGGAAACTACTACTGGTCTTCCAGGGAACGATCAAAGCGTAAACTGTTTGAGACATTACTCCCATGGTGGAAAGTGCGCATGGTGACTGCTGTATTCAATCCTGATGCAATTTCTGTGTTTCATCAACACTCTGATAGTCCACAGATTACAGAATGCCTCCAGATGTGCATCGGAAACTACTACTGGTCTTCCAGGGAACGATCAAAACGTAGACTGTTTGTGACATTACTCATATGGAGGAAAGTGCGCTTGGTGACTGTTGTATTCAATCCCGACGCAAGCTGTGTTTCATCAACACTTTGAAGGTCCACAGATAACAGAATGCCTCCAGATGTGCATCGGAAACTACTACTGGTCTTCCAGGGAGCGATCAAAGCATAAAATGTTTGAGACATTACACCCATGTAGGAAGATGCGCATGGTGACTGTTGTATTCCATCCCGATGCAATATCTGTGTTTCATCAACACTTTGAAGGTCCACAGATTACAGAATGCCTCCAGATGTGCATCGGAAACTACAACTGGTCTTCCAGGGAATGATCAATGCGTAGACTGTTTGCGACATTACTCCCATGGAGGAAAGTGGGCATGGAGACTGTTGTATTCAATCCCGATGCAATTTCTTTGTTTCATCAACACTCAGATAGTCCACAGATTACAGAATGCCTCCAGATGTGCATCGGAAACTACTACTGGTCTTCCAGGGAACGGTCAAATCGTAGACTGTTTGCGACATTACTCCCATGGAAGAAAGTGGGCTTTGTGACTGTTGTATTCAATCCCGATGCAATTTCTGTGTTTCATCAACACTCTGATAGTCCACAGATTACAGAATGCCTCCAGATGTGCATAGGAAACTACTACTGGTCTTGTGGGAACGATCAAAACGTAGACTGTTTGTGACATTACTCATATGGAGGAAAGTGCGCATGGTGACTGTTCTATTCAATCCCGATGCAATTTCTGTGTTTCATCAACACTTTGAAGGTCCACAGATTACAGAATGCCTCCAGATGTGCGTCGGAAACTACTACTGGTCTTCCAGGGATCGATCAAATCGTAGACAGTTTGAGACATTACTCTCACGGAGGAAAGTGCGCATGGTGACTGTTGTATTCCATCCCGACGCAATTTCTGTGTTTCATCAACACTTTCAAGGTCCACAGATTACAGAATGCCTCCAGATGTGCATCGGAAACTACTACTGGTCTTCCAGGGAATGATCAAAGCGGAGACTGTTTGCGACATTACTCCCATGGAGGAAAGTGGGCATGGAGACAGTTGTATTCAATCGCGATGCAATTTCTGTGTTTCATCAACACTCAGATAGTCTACAGATTACAGAATGCCTCCAGATGTGCATCGGAATTTACTACTGGTCATCCAGGGAACGATCAAATCGTAGACTGCTAGCGACATTACTCCCATGGAAGAAAGTGGGCATGGTGACTGTTGTATTCAATCCCGATGCAATTTCTGTGTTTCATCAACACTCTGATAGTCCACTGATTACAGAATGCCTCCAGATGTGCATCGGAAACTACTACTGGTCTTCAAGGGAACGATCAAATCGTAGACTGTTTGAGACATTACTCCCATGGAAGAAAGTGGGCTTTATGACTGCTGTATTCAATCCCGATGCAATTTCTGTGTTTCATCAACACTCTGATAGTCCACAGATTACAGAATGCCTCCAGATGTGCATAGGAAACTACTACTGGTCTTCTGGGAACGATCAAATCGTAGACTGTTTGTGACATTACTCATATGGAGGAAAGTGCGCATGGTGACTGTTCTATTCAATCAGGATTAAATTTCTGTGTTTCATCAACACTTTGAAGATCCACAGATTACAGAATGCCTCCAGATGTGCATCGGAAACTACGACTGGTCTTCCAGGGAACGATCAAACCGTAAACTGTTTGAGAATATACTCCCATGGTGGAAAGTGCGCATGGTGACTGTTGTATTCAATCCCGATGCAATTTCTGTGTTTCATCAAGACTCATATAGTCCACAGATTACAGAATGCCTCCAGGTGTGCATCGGAAACGACTACTGGTCTTCCAGGGAACGATCAAAGCGTAGACTGTTTGAGACATTACTCACATGGAGGATAGTGCGTATGGTGACTTTTGTATTCAATCCCGATGCAATTTCTGTGTTTCATCAACACTTTGAAGGTACACAGATTACAGAATGCCTCCAGATGTGCGTCGTAAACTACTACTGGTCTTCCAGGGAACGATCAAAGTGTAGACAGTTTGAGACATTACTCCCACGGAGGAAAGTGCACATGGTGACTGTTGTATTCCATCCCGACGCAATTTCTGTGTTTCATCAACACTTTAAAGGTCCACAGATTACAGAATGCCTCCAGATGTGCATCGGAAACTACTACTGGTCTTCCAGGGAATGATCAAAGCGTAGACTGTTTGCGACATTACTCCCATGGAGGAAAGTGGGCATGGAGACTGTTGTATTCAATCCCGTTGCAATTTCTGTGTTTCATCAACACTCAGATAGTCTACAGATTAGAGAATGCCTCCAGATGTGCATCGTAAACTACTACTGGTCATCCAGGGAACGATCAAGTCGTAGACTGTTTGCGACATTACTCCAATGGAAGAAAGTGGGCAAGGTGACTGTTGTATTCAATCCCGATGCAATTTCTGTGTTTAATCAACACTCTGATAGTCCACTGATTACAGAATGCCTCCAGATGTGCATCGGAAACTACTACTGGTCTTCAAGGGAACGATCAAAGCGTAAACTGTTTGAGACATTACTCCCATGGAGGAAAGTGCGAATGGTGACTGTTGTATTCAATCCCGACGCAATTCATTTGTTTCATTAACACTCAGATTGTCCACAGATTACACAATGCTTCCAGATGAGCATCGGAAACTACTACTGGTGTTCCAGGGAACGATCAAAACGTAGACAGTTTGAGACATTACTCCCATGGAGGGAAATGCGAATGATGACTGTTGTATTCAATCCCGAGGCAATTTCTGTGTTTCAACAACACTTTGAAGGTCCACAGATTGCAGAATGCCTCCAGATGTGCATCGGAAACTACTACTGGTCTTGCAGGGAACGATCAAACCGTAGACTGTTTGAGACATTACTCCCATGGAGGAAAGTGCGCAAGGTGACTGTTGTATTGAATCATGATGCAATTTCTGTGTCATCAACACTCTGATAGTCCACACATTATAGAATGCCCCCAGATGTGCATCGGAAACTACTACTGGTCTTCCAGGGAACGATCAAATCGTGAACTGTTTGAGACATTACTCCCATGGAGGAAAATGCGAATGATGACTGTTGAATTCAATCCCGAGGCAATTTCTGTGTTTCAACAACACTTTGAAGGTCCACAGTTTACAGAATGCCTCCAGATGTGCGACGGAAACTACTACTGGTCTTGCAGGGAACGATCAAACCGTAGACTGTTTGAGACATTACTCCCATGGAGGAAAGTGCGTATGGTGGCTGTTGTATTCAAACGCGATGCAATTTCTGGGTTTCATCAACACTCTGATAGTCCACAGCTTACAAAATGCCTCCTGATGTGCATCGGAAACTACTACAGGACTTCCAGGGAACGATCAAAGCGTAGACTGTTTGAGACATTACTCCCATGGAGGAAAGTGCGCATGGTGACTGTTGTATTCAATCTCGATGCAATTTCTGTGTTTCATCAACACTTTGAAGGTCCACAGATTACAGAATGCCTCCAGATGTGCATCGGAAACTACTACTGGTCTTCCAGGGAACGATCAAAGCGTAAGCTGTTTGAGACATTACACCAATAGAGGAAAGTGCGCATGGTGACTGTTGTATTCAATCCCGAAGCAATTTCTGTGTTTCATCAAGGCTCATATAGTCCACAGATAACAGAATGCCTCCAGATGTGCATCGGAAACTACTACTGGTCTTCCAGGGAACGATCAAAGCGTAGACTGTTTGAGACATTACTCACATGGAGGATAGTGCGCATGGTGACAGTGGTATTCAATCCCGATGCAATTTCTGTGTTATATCAACACTTTGAAGGTACACAGATTACAGAATGCCTCCAGATGTGCATCGGAAACTACTACTGGTCTTCCAGGGAACGAACAAATCGTAGACTGTTTGAGACATGACTCTCATGGAGGAAAGTGCGCATAGTGACTGTTGTATTTAATACCCATGCATCTTATGTGTTTTATCAACACTTTGAAGGTCCACAGCTTACAGCATGCCCCAGATGTACATCGGAAACCACTACTAGTCTTCCAGGGAACGACTAAAGCGTAGACTGTTTGAGACATTACTCCCATGGAGGAAAGTTCACATGGTGATTGTTGTTTACAATCCCGATGCAATTTCTGTGTTTCATCAATACTCTGATAGCCCACAGATTACAGAATGCTTCCAGATGTGCATCGGAAACTATTACATTGACTTCCAGGGAACGATCAAAGCGTAGACTGTTTGAGACATTACTCCCATGGAGGAAATTGCGCATGGTGACTGTTGTGTTCAATCCCGATGCAATTTCTGTGTTTCATCAACACTCTGATAGTCCACAGATTACAGAACGCCTCCAGATGTGCATCGAAAACTACTACTGGTCTTCAAGGGAACGATCAAAGCGTAAACTGTTTGAGACATTACTCCCATGGAGAAAAGCCTGCATGGTGCCTGTTGTATACAATCCCGATGCACTTTCTGTGTTTCATCAACTCTTTGAAGGTCCACAGATTACAGAATGCCTCCAGATGTGCATCGCAAACTACTACTGGTGTTCCAGGGAACGATCAAAACGTAGACAGTTTGAGACATTACTCCCATGGAGGAAAGTGCGCATGGTCACTGTTGTATTAAATCCTGATGCAATTTCTGTGTTTCATCAACACTCTGATAGTCCACACATTATAGAAATCCCCCCAGATGTGCTTCGGAAACTACTACTGGTCTTCCAGGGAACGATCAGAGCGTAAACTGTTTGAGACATTACTCCCATGGAGAAAAGTGCACATGGTGACTGTTATATTCAATCCCGATGCAATTTCTGGGTTTTATCAACACTCTGATAGTCCACAGATTACAAAATGCCTCCTGATGTGGATCGGATACTACTACAGGTCTTCCAGGGAATGATCAAAGCGTAGACTGTTTGAGACATTACTCCCATGGAGGAAAGTGCGCATGGTGACTGTTGTTTTCAATCTCGATGCAATTTCTGTGTTTCATCAACACTTTGAAGGTCCACAGATTACAGAATGCCGCCAGATGTGCATCGGAAACTACTACTGCTCTTCCAGGGAACGATCAAAACGTAGGCAGTTTGAGACATTACTCCCATGAAGGAAAGTGCGCATTGTGATTGTTGTATTCCATACCGATGCAATTTCTGTGTTTCATCAACACTTTGAAGATCCACAGATTACAGAATGCCTCCAGATGTGCATCGGAAACTACTACTAGTCTTCCAGGGAACGATCAAAACGTAGACTGTTTGAGACATTACTCCTATGGAGGAAAGTGCACATGGTGACAGTTGTATTCAATCCCGATGCAGCTTCTGTGTTCCATCAACACTCTGAAGGTCCACTGATTACAGAATGCCTCCAGATGTGCATCGGAAACTATTACATTGACTTCCAGGGAACGATCAAAGCGTAGGCTGTTTGAGACATTACTCCCATGGAGGAAATTGCGCATGGTGGCTGTTGTATTCAATCCCAATGCAATTTCTGGGTTTCATCAACACTCTGATAGTCTACTGATTACAGAATGCCTCCAGATGTGCATCGGAAACTAATACTGGTCTTCAAGGGAACGATCAAAGCGTAAACTGTTTGAGACATTACTCCCATGGAGGAAAGTGCGCATGGTGACTGTTGTATTCAATCCCGACGCAATTTCTATGTTTCATTAACACTCAGATTGTCCACAGATTACACAATGCATCCAGATGTGCATCGGAAACTACTACTGGTGTTCCAGGGAACGATCAAAACGTAGACAGTTTGAGACATTACTCCCATGGAGGAAAATGAGAATGAAGACTGTTGTATTCACACCCGAGGAAATTTCTGTGTTTCAACAACACTTTGAAGGTCCACAGATTACAGAATGCCTCCAGATGTGCATCGGAAACTACTACTGGTCTTGCAGGGAACGATCAAACCGTAGACTGTTTGAGACATTACTCCCATGGAGGAAAGTGCGCATGGTGACTGTTGTATTCAATCATGATGCAATTTCGGTGTTTCATCAACACTCTGATAGTGCACACATTATAGAATGCCCCCAGATGTGCATCGGAAACTACTACTGGTCTTCCAGGGAACGATCAAATCGTAAACTGTTTGAGACATTACTCCCATGGAGGAAAATGCGAATGATGACTGTTGTATTCAATCCCGAGGCAATTTCTGTGTTTCAACAATACTTTGAAGGTCCACAGATTACAGAATGCCTCCAGATGTGCATCGGAAACTACTACTGGTCTTGCAGGGAACGATCAAACCGTAGACAGTTTGAGACATTACTCCCATGGAGGAAAGTGCGCATGGTGACTATTGTATTCAATCGCGATGCAATTTCTGTGTTTCATCAACACTTTGAAGGTCCACAGATTACAGAATGCCTCCAGATGTGCATCGGAAACTACTACAGGTCTTCCAGGGAACGATATAAGCGTAGACTGTTTGAGACATTACTCACATGGAGGATAGTGCGCATGGTGACTGTTGTATTCAATCCCGATGCAATTTCTGTGTTATATCAACACTTTGAAGGTACACAGATTGCAGAATGCCTCCAGATGTGCATCGGAAACTACTACTGGTCTTCCAGGGAACGAACAAATCGTAGACTGTTTGAGACATGACTCTCATGGAGGAAAGTGCTCATAGTGACTGTTGTATTTAATACCCATGCATCTTCTGTGTTTTATCAACACTTTGAAGGTCCACAGCTTACAGAATGCCCCCAGATGTACATCGGAAACCACTACTGGTCTTCCAGGGAACGACTAAAGCGTAGACTGTTTGAGACATTACTCCCATGGAGGAAAGTTCACATGGTGATTGTTGTTTACAATCCCGATGCATTTTCTGTGTTTCATCAATACTCTGATAGTCCACAGATTACAGAATGCTTCCAGATGTGCATCGGAAACTATTACATTGACTTCCAGGGAACGATCAAAGCGTAGACTGTTTGAGACATTACTTCCATGGAGGAAATTGCGCCTGGTGACTGTTGTATTCAATCTCGATGCAATTTCTGTGTTTCAACAACACTTTGAAGGTCCACAGATTACAGAATGCCTCCAGATGTGCATCGGAAACTACTACTGGTCTTGAAGGGAACGATCAAAATGTAGACTGTTTGAGACATTACTCCCATGGAGGAAAGTGCGCATGCTCACTGTTGTATTAAATCCTGATGCAATTTCTGTGTTTCATCAACACTCTGATAGTCCACACATTATAGAATGCCCCCAGATGTGCATCGGAAACTACTACTGGTCTTCCAGGGAACGATCAAAGCGTAAACTGTTTGGGACATTACTCCCATGGAGAAAAGTGCACATGGTGACTGTTATATTCAATCCCGATGCAATTTCTGGGTTTCATCAACACTCTGATAGTCCACAGATTACAAAATGCCTCCTGATGTGCATCGGATACTACTACAGGTCTTCCAGCGAATGATCAAAGCGTAGACTGTTTGAGACAATACTCCCATGGAGGAAAGTGCGCATGGTGACTGTTGTATTCAATCTCGATGCAATTTCTGTGTTTCATCAACACTTTGAAGGTCCACAGATTACAGAATGCCGCCAGATGTGCATCGGAAACTACTACTGGTCTTCCAGGGAACGAGCAAAGCGTAGACTGTTTGAGACATTACTCCCATGGAGGAAAGTGCGCAAGGTGGCTGTTGTATTCAATCCCGATGCAATTTCTGTGTATCATCAACACTTTGAAGGTCCACAGACTACAGAATGCCTTCAGATGTGCATCGGAAACTATTACATTGACTTCCAGGGAACGATCAAAGCGTAGACTGTTTGAGACATTACTCCCATGGAGGAAATTGCGCATGGTGGCTGTTGTATTCAATCCCGATGCAATTTCTGGGTTTCATCAACACTCTGATAGTCCACTGATTACAGAATGCCTCCAGATGTGCATCGGAAACTACTACTGGTCTTCAAGGGAACGATCAAAGCGTAAACTGTATGAGACATTACTCCCATGGATGAAAGTGCGCATGGTGACTGTTGTATTCAATCCCGACGCAATTTCTATGTTTCATTAACACTCAGATTGTCCACAGATTACACAATGCATCCAGATGTGCATCGGAAACTACTACTGGTGTTCCAGGGAACGATCAAAACGTAGACAGTTTGAGACATTACTCCCATGGAGGAAAATGCGAATGATGACTGTTGTATTCAATCCCGAAGCAATTTCTGTGTTTCAACAACACTTTGAAGGTCCACAGATTACAGAATGCCTCCAGATGTGCATCGGAAACTACTACTGGTCTTCCAGGGAACGATATAAGCGTAGACTGTTTGAGACATTACTCACATGGAGGAAAGTGCGCTAGGTGGCTGTTGTATTCAATCCCGATGCAATTTCTGTGTTTCATCAAGACTTTGAAGGTCGACAGGTTACAGAATGCCTCCAGATGTGCATCGGAAACTACTACTGGTCTTCCAGGGAACGATCAAAGCGTAGACTGTTAGAGACATTACTCCTATGGAGGAAAGTGGGCATGGTGACTGTTGTATTCAATCCCGAAGCAGTTTCTGTGTTTCATCAACACACTGATAGTCCACAGATTACAGAATGCCTCCAGATGTGCATCAGAAAATATTACATTGACTTCCAGGGAACGATCAAAGCGTAGACTGTTTGAGACATTATTCCCATGGAGGAAATTGTTCATGGTGACTGTTGTATTCAATCCCGATGCAATTTCTGTGTTTCATCAACACTCTGATAGTCCACAGATTACAGAATGCCTCCAGATGTGCATCGGAAGTACTTCTGGATTTCAAGGGAACGATCAAAGCGTAAACTGTTTGAGACATTACTCCCATTGAGAAAAGCCTGCATGGTGCCTGTTGTATACAATCCCGATGCACTTTCTGTGTTTCATCAACACTTTGAAGGTTCACAGATTACAGAATGCCTCCAGATGTGCATCGGAAACTACTACTGGTGTTCCAGGGAACGATCAAAACGTAGACAGTTTGAGACATAACTCCCATGGAGGAAAATGCGAAGGATGACTGTTGGATTCAATCCCGAGTCAATTTCTGTGTTTCATCAACACTTTGAAGGTTCACAGATTACAAAATGCCTCTAGATGTGCATCGGAAACTACTACTTTCCTTGCAGGGAACGATCAAACCGTAGACTGTTTGAGACATTACTCCCATGGAGGAAAGTGCGCATGGTCACTGCTGTATTCAATCCTGATGCAATTTCTGTGTTTCATCAACACTCTTATAGTCCACACATTATAGAATGCCCCAGATGTGCATCGGAAACTACTACTGGTCTTCCTGGGAACGATCAAAGCGTAAAATGTTTGAGACATTACTCCATGGAGAAAAGTGCACATGGTGACTATTGTATTCAATCCCGATGCAATTTCTGGGTTTCATCAACACTCTGATAGTCCACAGCGTACAAAATGCCTCCTGATGTGCATCGGAAACTACTACAGGTCTTCCAGGGAACGATCAAAGCGTAGACTGTTTGAGACATTACTCCCATGGAGGAAAGTTCGCATGGTGACTGTTGTATTCAATCTCGATGCAATTTCTGTGTTTCATCAGCACTTTGAAGGTCCACAGATTACAGAATGCCTCCAGATGTGCATCGGAAACTACTACTGCTCTTCCAGGGAACGATCAAAGCGTAAACTGTTTGAGACATTACAACAATGAAGGGAAGTGCGCATGGTGACTGTTGTATTTAATCCCGATGCAATTTCTGTGTTTCATCAAGGCTCATATAGTCCACAGATTACAGAATGCCTCCAGATGTGCATCGGAAACTACTACAGGTCTTCCAGGGAACGATCAAATCGTAGACAGTTTGAGACATGACTCTCATGGAGGATAGTGCGCATAGTGACTGTTGTATTTAATCCCGATGCATCCTCTGTGTTTTATCAACACTTTGAAGGTCCACAGCTTACAGAATGCCCCCAGATGTACATCGGAAACCACTACTGGTCTTCCAGGGAACGATTAAAGCGTAGACTGTTTGAGATATTACTCCCATATAGAAAAGTTCACATGGTGATTGTTGTTTACAATCCCAATACAATTTCTGTGTTTCATCAATACACTGATAGTCCACAGATTACAGAATGCATCCAGCTGTGCATCTGAAACTATTACATTGACTTCCAGGGAACGATCAAAGCGTAGACTGTTTGAGACATTACTCCCATGGAGGAAATTGCGCATGGTGACTGTTGTGTTCAATCCCGATGCAATTTCTGTGTTTCATCAACACTCTGATAGTCCACAGATTACAGAACGCCTCCAGATGTGCATCGGAAACTACTACTGGTCTTCAAGGGGACGATCAAAGCGTAAACTGTTTGAGACATTACTCCTATGGAGAAAAGCCTGGATGGTGCCTGTTGTATACAATCCCGATGCACTTTCTGTGTTTCATCAACACTTTGAAGGTCCACAGACTACAGAATGCCTCCAGATGGCATCGGAAACTACTACTGGTGTTCCAGGGAACGATCAAAACGTAGACAGTATGAGACATTACTCCCATGGAGGAAAATGAGAATGATGACTGTTGTATTCAATCCCGATGCAATTTCTGTGTTTCATCAACACTTTGAAGGTCCACAGATTACAGAATGCCTCCAGATGTGCATCGGAAACTACTTCTGGTCTTGCAGGGAACGATCAAACCGTAGACTGTTAGAGACATTACTCCCATGGAGGAAAGTGCGCATGGTCACTGTTGTATTAAATCCTGATGCAATTTCTGTGTTTCATCAACACTCAGATAGTCCACACATTATAGAATGCCCCCAGATGTGCATCGGAAACTACTACTGGTCTTCCAGGGAACGATCAAAGCGTAGACTGTTTGAGACATTACTCACATGCAGGAAAGTGCGCAAGGTGGCTGTTGTATTCGATCCCGATGCAATTTCTGTGTTTCATCAACACTTTGAAGGTCCACAGACTACAGAATGCCTCCAGATGTGCATCGGAAACTACTACTGCTCTTCCAGGGAACGATCAAAACGTACACAGTTTGAGACATTACTCCAAATGGAGGAAACTTCGCTTGGTGATTGTTGTATTCCATACCGATGCAATTTCTGTGTTTCATCAACTCTTTGAAGATCCACAGATTACAGAATGCCTCCAGATGTGCATCGGAAACTACTACTGGTCTTCCAGGGAACGATCAAAACGTAGACTTTTTGAGCCATTACTCCTATGGAGGTAAGTGCTCATGGTGACCGTTGTATTCAATCCCGATGCAGCTTCTGTGTTTCATCAACACTCTGAAGGTCCACTGGTTACAGAATGCCTCCAGATGTGCATCGGAAACTATTACATTGACTTCCAGGGAACGATCAAAGCGTAGACTGTTTGAGACTTTACTCACATGCAGGAAAGTGCGCAAGGTGGCTGTTGTATTCGATCCTGATGCAATTTCTGTGTTTCATCAACACTTTGAAGGTCCACAGCTTACAGAATGCCCCCAGATGTACATCGGAAACTACTACAGGTCTTCAAGGGTACGATCAATGCGTAAACTGTTTGAGACATTACTCACATGGAGAAAAGCCTGCATGGTGCCTGTTGTATACAATCCCGATGCGCTTTCTGTGTTTCATCAACACTTTGAAGGTCCACAGATAACAGAATGCCTCCAGATGTGCATCGGAAACTACTACTGGTGTTCCAGGGAACGATCAAAACGTAGACAGTTTGAGACATTACTCCCATGGAGGAAAATGCGAATGATGACTGTTGTATTCAATCCCGAGGCAATTTCTGTGTTTCATCAACACTTTGAAGGTCCACAGATTACAGAACGCCTCCAGATGTGTATCGGAAGCTACTACTGGTCTTGCAGGGATCGATCAAAACTTAGACTGTTTGAGACATTACTCCCATGGAGGAAAGTGCGCATGGTGACTGTTGTATTCAATCCTGATGCAATTTCTGTGTTTCATCAACACTCCGATAGTCCACACATTATAGAATGCCCCCAGATGTGCATCGGAAACTACTACTGGTTTTCCAGAGAACGATCAAATCGTAAACTGTTTGAGACATTACTCTCATGGAGAAAAGTGCACATGGTGACTCTTGTATTCAATACCGATGCAATTTCTGTGTTTCGTCAACACTCTGATAGTCCACAGATTACAAAATGCCTCCAGATGTGCATCGGAAACTACTACAGGTCTTCCTGGGAACGATCAAAGAGTAGACTGTTTGAGACATTACTAACATGGAGGAAAGTGCGCATGGTGACTGTTGTATTCAATGGCGATGCAATTTCTGTGTTTCATCAACACTTTGAAGTTCCACAGATTACAGAATGCCTCCAGATGTGCATCGGAAACTACTACTGGTCTATCAGGGAACGATCAAAACGTAGACAGTTTGAGACATTACTCCCATCTAGGAAAGTGCGCATGGTGACTGTTGTATTCCATACCGATGCAATTTCTGTGTTTCATCAACACTTTGAAGATCCACAGATTACAGAATGCCTCCAGATGTGCATCGGAAACTACTACTGGTCTTCCAGGGAACGATCAAAGCGTAGACTGATTGAGACATTACTCCTATTTTGGAAAGTGCTCATGGTGACAGTTGTATCAATCCCGATGCAGTTTCTGTGTTTCATCAACACTCTGATAGTCCACAGATTACAGAATGCTCCAGATGTGCATCGGAAACTATTACTGGTCTTCAAGGTAACGATCAAAGCGTAAACTGTTTGAGACATTACTCCCATGGAGAAAAGTGCACATGGTGACTGTTGTATTCAATCCCGATGCAATTTCTGTGTTTCATCAACACTCTGATAGTCCACAGATTACAAAATGCCTCCTGATGTGCATCGGAAACTACTACAGGTCTTTCAGGGAACGATGAAAGCGTAGACTGTTTGAGACATTACTCCCATGGAGGAAAGTGCGCATTTTGACTGTTGTATTCAATCTCGATTCAATTTCTGTGTTTCATGAACACTTTGAAGGTCCAAAGATTACAGAATGCCCCCAGATGTACATCGGAAACTACTACTGGTCTTCAAGGCAACGATCAATGCGTAAACTGCTTGAGACATTACTCCCATGGAGAAAAGCCTGCATGGTGCCTGTTGTATACAATCCCGATGCACTTTCTGTGTTTCATCAACACTTTGAAGGTCCACAGATTACAGAATGCCTCCAGATGTGCATCGGAAACTACTACTGGTCTTCCAGCGAACGATGAAAGCGTAGACTGTTAGAGACATTACTCCTATGGAGGAAAGTGGGCATGGTGACTGTTGTATTCAATCCCGAAGCAGTTTCTGTGTTTCATCAACACACTGATAGTCCACAGATTACAGAATGCCTCCAGATGTGCATCAGAAACTATTACATTGACTTCCAGGGAACGATCAAAGCGTAGACTGTTTGAGACATTATTCCCATGGAGGAAATTGTTCATGGTGACTGTTGTATTCAATCCCGATGCAATTTCTGTGTTTCATCAACACTCTGATAGTCCACAGATTACACAATGCCTCCAGATGTGCATCGGAAGTACTACTGGACTTCAAGGGAACGATCAAAACGTAAACTTTTTGAGACATTACTCCCATTGAGAAAAGCCTGCATGGTGCCTGTTGTATACAATCCCGATGCACTTTCTGTGTTTCATCAACACTTTGAAGGTTCACAGATTACAGAATGCCTCCAGATGTGCATCGGAAACTACTACTGGTGTTCCAGGGAACGATCAAAACGTAGACAGTTTGAGACATTACAACAATGGAGGAAAGTGTGCATGGTGACTGTTGTATTTAATCCCGATGCAATTTCTGTGTTTCATCAAGGCTCATATAGTCCACAGATTACAGAATGCCTCCAGATGTGCATCGGAAACTACTACTGGTCTTCAAGGGGACGATCAAAGCGTAAACTGTTTGAGACATTACTCCCATGGAGAAAAGCCTGCATGGTGCCTGTTGTATACAATCCCGATGCACTTTCTGTGTTTCATCAACACTTTGAAGGTCCACAGACTACAGAATGCCTCCAGATGTGCATCGGAAACTACTTCTGGTCTTGCAGGGAACGATCAAACCGTAGACTGTTAGAGACATTACTCCCATGGAGGAAAGTGCGCATGGTCACTGTTGTATTAAATCCTGATGCAATTTCTGTGTTTCATCAACACTCTGATAGTCCACACATTATAGAATGCCCCCAGATGTGCATCGGAAACTACTACTGGTCTTCCAGGGAACGATCAAAGCGTAAACTCTTTGAGACATTACTCCCATGGAGAAAAGTGCACATGGTGACTGTTGTATTCAATCCCGATGCAATTTCTGGGTTTCATCAACACTCTGATAGTCCACAGATTACAAAATGCCTCCTGATGTGTATCGGATACTACTACAGGTCTTCCAGGGAACGATCAGAGCGTAGACTGTTTGAGACATTACTCCCATGGAGGAAAGTGCGCATGGTGACGGTTGTATTCAATCTCGATGCAATTTCTGTGTTTCATCAACACTTTGAAGGTCCACAGATTACAGAATGCCGCCAGATGTGCATCGGAAACTACTACTGGTCTTCCAGGGAACGATCAAAGCGTAGACTGTTTGAGACATTACTCACATGCAGGAAAGTGCGCAAGGTGGCTGTTGTATTCAATCCCGATGCAATTTCTGTGTTTCATCAACACTTTGAAGGTCCACAGACTACAGAATGCCTCCAGATGTGCATCGGAAACTACTACTGCTCTTCCAGGGAACGATCAAAACGTACACAGTTTGAGACATTACTCCCATGGAGGAAAGTTCGCATGGTGATTGTTGTATTCCATACCGATGCAATTTCTGTGTTTCATCAACTCTTTGAAGATCCACAGATTACAGAATGCCTCCAGATGTGCATCGGAAACTACTACTAGTCTTCCAGGGAACGATCAAAACGTAGACTTTTTGAGCCATTACTCCGATGGAGGAAAGTGCTCATGGTGACTGTTGTATTCAATCCCGATGCAGCTTCTGTGTTTCATCAACATTCTGAAGGTCCACTGGTTACAGAATGCCTCCAGATGTGCATCGGAAACTATTACATTGACTTCCAGGGAACGATCAAAGCGTAGACTGTTTGAGACATTACTCCCATGGAGGAAATTGCGCATGGTGGCTGTTGTATTCAATCCCGATGCACCTTCTGTGTTTTATCAAAACTTTGAAGGTCCACAGCTTACAGAATGCCCCCAGATGTACATCGGAAACTACTACTGGTCTTCAAGGGAACGATCAAAGCGTAAACTATTTGAGACATTACTCCCATGGGGAAAAGCCTGCATGGTGCCTGTTGTTTACAATCCCGATGCACTCTCTGTGTTTCATCAACACTTTGAAGGTCCATAGACTACAGAATGCTTCCAGATGTGCATCGGAAACTACTACTGGTGTTCCAGGGAACGATCAAAACATAGACAGTTTGAGACATTACTCCCATGGAGGCAAATGCGAATGATGACTGTTGTATTCAATCCCGAGGCAATTTCTGTGTTTCATCAACACTTTGAAGGTCCACAGATTACAGAATGCCTCCAGATGTGCATCGGAAACTACTACTGGTCTTGCAGGGAACGATCAAACCGTAGACTGTTTGAGACATTACTCCCATGGAGGAAAGTGCGCATGGTGATTGTTGTATTCAATCCTGAAGCAATTTCTGTGTTCCATCAACACTCTGATAGTCCACACATTATAGAATGCCCCCAGATGTACATCGGAAACTGCTACTGGTCTTCCAGGGAACGATCAAAGCGTAAACTGTTTGAGACATTACTCCCATGGAGAAAATTGCACATGGTGACTGTTGTATTCAATCTCGATACAATCTCTGTGTTTCATGAACACTTTGAAGGTCCACAGATTAAGGAATGCCCCCAGATGTACATCGGAAACTACTACTGGTCTTCAAGGGAACGATCAATGCGTAAACTGTTTGAGACATTACTCACATGGAGAAAAGCCTGCATGGTGCCTGTTGTATACAATCCCGATGCACTTTCTGTGTTTCATCAACACTTTGAAGGTCCACAGATAACAGAATGCCTCCAGATGTGCATCGGAAACTACTACTGGTGTTCCAGGGAACGATCAAAACGTAGACAGTTTGAGACATTACTCCCATGGAGGAAAATGCGATTGATGACTGTTGTATTCAATCCCGAGGCAATTTCTGTGTTTCATCAACACTTTGAAGGTCCACAGATTACAGAACGCCTCCAGATGTGCATCGGAAGCTACTACTGGTCTTGCAGGGAACGATCAAAGCTTAGACTGTTTGAGACATTACTCCCATGGAGGAAAGTGCGCATGGTGACTGTTGTATTCAATCCTGATGCAATTTCTGTGTTTCATCAACACTCCGATAGTCCACACATTATAGAATGCCCCCAGATGTGCATCGGAAACTACTACTGGTCTTCCAGAGAACGATCAAATCGTAAACTGTTTGAGACATTACTAACATGGAGGAAAGTGCGCATGGTGACTGTTGTATTCAATGGCGATGCAATTTCTGTGTTTCATCAACACTTTGAAGGTCCACAGATTACAGAATGCCTCCAGATGTGCATCGGAAACTACTACTGGTCTATCAGGGAACGATCAAAACGTAGACAGTTTGAGACATTACTCCCATGGAGGAAAGTGCGCATGGTGACTGTTGTATTCCATACCGATGCAATTTCTGTGTTTCATCAACACTTTGAAGATCCACAGATTACAGAATGCCTCCAGATGTGCATCGGAAACTACTACTGGTCTTCCAGGGAACGATCAAAGCGTAGACTGATTGAGACATTACTCCTATATTGGAAAGTGCTCATGGTGACAGTTGTATCAATCCCGATGCAGTTTCTGTGTTTCATCAACACTCTGATAGTCCACAGAACACAGAATGCCTCCAGATGTGAATCGTAAACTATTACATTCACTTCCAGGGAACGATCAAAGTGTACACTGTTTGAGACATTACTCCTATGGAGGAAATTGCGCATGGTGACTTTTGTATTCAATCCCGATGCAATTTCTGTGTTTCATCAACACTCTGATAGTCCACAGATTACAGAATGCTCCAGATGTGCATCGGAAACTACTACTGGTCTTCAAGGTAACGATCAAAGCGTAAACTGTTTGAGACATTACTCCCATGGAGAAAAGTGCACATGGTGACTGTTGTATTCAATCCCGATGCAATTTCTGTGTTTCATCAACACTCTGATAGTCCACAGATTACAAAATGCCTCCTGATATGCATCGGAAACTACTACAGGTCTTTCAGGGAACGATGAAAGCGTGGACTGTTTGAGACATTACTCCCATGGAGGAATGTGCGCATGGTGACTGTTGTATTCAATCTCGATTCAATTTCTGTGTTTCATGAACACTTTGAAGGTCCAAAGATTACAGAATGCCCCCAGATGTACATCGGAAACTACTACTGGTCTTCAAGGCAACGATCAATGCGTAAACTGCTTGAGACATTACTCCCATGGAGAAAAGCCTGCATGGTGCCTGTTGTATACAATCCCGATGCACTTTCTGTGTTTCATCAACACTTTGAAGGTCCACAGATTACAGAATGCCTCCAGATGTGCATCGGAAACTACTACTGGTGTTCCAGGGAACGATCAAAACGTAGACAGTTTGAGACATTACTCCCATGGAGGAAAATGCGAATGATGACTGTTGTATTCAATCCCGAGGCAATTTCTGTGTTTCAACAACACTTTGAAGGTCCAACAGATTACAGAATGCCTCCAGATGTGCATCGTAAACTACCACTGGTCTTGCAGGGAACGATCAACCCGTAGACTGTTTGAGGCATTACTCCCATGGAGGAAAGTGGGCATGGTGACTGTTGTATTCAATCATGATGCAATATCTGTGTTTCATCAACTCTCTGATAGTCAACTCATTATAGAATGCCCCCAGATGTGCATCGGAAACTACTACTGGTCTTCCAGAGAACGATCAAATCGTAAACTGTTTGAGACGTTACTCCCATGGAGAAAAGTGCACATGGTGACTTTTGTATTCAATCCCAATGCAATTTCTGTGTTTCATCAACACTCTGATAGTCCACAGATTACAAAATGCCTCCATATGTGCATCGGAAACTACTACAGGTCTTCCAGGGAACGATCAAAGAGTAGACTGTTTGAGACATTATTAACATGGAGGAAAGTGCGCATGGTGACTGTTGTATTCAATGGCGATGCAATTTCTGTGTTTCATCAACACTTTGAAGGTCCACAGATTACAGAATGCCTCCAGATGTGCATCGGAAACTACTACTGGTCTTCCAGGGAACGATCAAAGCGTAGACTGTTTGAGACATTACTCACATGGAGGAAAGTGCGCAAGGTGGCTGTTGTATTCAATTCCGATGCAATTTCTGTGTTACAACAACACTTTGAAGGTCGACAGGTTACAGAATGCCTCCAGATGTGCATCGGAAACTACTACTGGTCTTTCAGGGAACGATCAAAACGTAGACAGTTTGAGACATTACTCCCATGGAGGAAAGTGCGCATGGTGACTGTTGTATTCCATACCGATGCAATTTATGTGTTTCATCAACACTTTGAAGATCCACAGATTACAGAATGCCTCCAGATGTGCATCGGAAACTACTACCGGTCTTCCAGGGAACGATCAAAGCGTAGACTGTTTGAGACATTACTCCAATTGAGGAAAGTGCTCATGGTGACAGTTGTATCAATCCCGATGCAGTTTCTGTGTTTCATCAACACTCTGATAGTCCACAGATTACAGAATGCCTCCAGATGTGCATCGGAAACTATTACATTGACTTCCACTGAACGATCAAAGTGTACACTGTTTGAGACATTACTCCCATGGAGGAAATTGCGCATGGTGACTGTTGTATTCAATCCCGATGCAATTTCTGTGTTTCATCAACACTCTGATAGTCCACAGATTACAGAATGCTCCAGATGTGCATCGGAAACTACTACTGGTCTTCCAGGGAACGATCAAAGCGTAGACTGTTTGAGACATTACTCACATGGAGGAAAGTGCGCAAGGTGGCTGTTGTATTCAATTCCGATGCAATTTCTGTGTTTCAACAACACTTTGAAGGTCCAACAGATTACAGAATGCCTCCAGATGTGCATCGTAAACTACTACTGGTCTTGCAGGGAACGATCAAAGCGTAGACTCTTTGAGACATTACTCCCATGGAGGAAATTTCGGATGGTGACTATTGTATTCAATCCCGATGCAATTTCTGTGTTTCATCAACACTCAGATAGTCCAACGATTACAGGATGCCTCCAGATGTGCATCGGAAACTACTACTGGTCTTCCAGGGAACGATCAAATCGTAGACTGTTTGAGACATTACTCTCATCTAGGTAAGTGCGCATAGTGACTGTTGTATTTAATCCCGATGCATCTTCTGTGTTTTATCAACACTTTGAAGGTCCACAGCTTACAGAATGCCCCCAGATGTGCATCGGAAACTACTACTGGTCTTCCAGAGAACGGTCAAATCGTAAACTGTTTGAGACATTACTCCCATGGAGAAAAGTGCACATGGTGACTTTTGTATTCAATCCCGATGCAATTTCTGTGTTTCATCAACACTCTGATAGTCCACAGATTACAAAATGCCTCCATATGTGCATCGGAAACTACTACAGGTCTTCCAGGGAACGATCAAAGAGTAGACTGTTTGAGACATTACTAACATGGAGGAAAGTGCGCATGGTGACTGTTGTATTCAATGGCGATGCAATTTCTGTGTTTCATCAACACTTTGAAGGTCCACAGATTACAGAATGCCTCCAGATGTGCATCGGAAACTACTACTGGTCTTCCAGGGAACGATCAAAGCGTAGACTGTTTGAGACATTACTCACATGGAGGAAAGTGCGCAAGGTGGCTGTTGTATTCAATTCCGATGCAATTTCTGTGTTACAACAACACTTTGTAGGTCGACAGGTTACAGAATGCCTCCAGATGTGCATCGGAAACTACTACTGGTCTTTCAGGGAACGATCGAAACGTAGACAGTTTGAGACATTACTCCCATGGAGGAAAGTGCGCATGGTGACTGTTGTATTCCATACCGATGCAATTTATGTGTTTCATCAACACTTTGAAGATCCACAGATTACAGAATGCCTCCAGATGTGCATCGGAAACTACTACCGGTCTTCCAGGGAACGATCAAAGAGTAGACTCTTTGAGACATTACTCCCATGGAGGAAATTTCGCATGGTGATTGTTGTATTCAATCCCGATGCAATTTCTGTGTTTCATCAACACTCTGATAGTCCACAGATTACAGAATGCCTCCCGATGAGAATCGGAAACCACTACTGGTCTTCCAGGGAACCATAAAGGCGTAGACTGTTTGAGACATTACTCCCATGGAGGAAATTGCGCATGGTGACTATTGTATTCAATCCCGATGCAATTTCTGTGTTTCATCAACACTAAGATAGTCCAACGATTACAGGATGCCTCCAGATGTGCATCGGAAACTATTACTACTGGTCTTCCACGGAACGATCAAAGCGTAGACTGTTTGAGACATTACTCCCATGGAGGAAATTGCGCATGGTGACTGTTGTATTCAATCCCGATGCAATTTCTGTGATTCATCAACACTCTGATAGTCCACAGATTACAGAACGCCTCGAGATGTGCATCGGAAACTACTACTGGTCTTCAAGGGAACGATCAAAGCGTAAACTGTTTGAGACATTACTCCCATGGAGAAAAGCCTGCATGGTGCCTGTTGTATACAATCGCGATGCACTTTCTGTGTTTCATCAACTCTTTGAAGGTCCACAGATTACAGAATGCCTCCAGATGTGCATCGGAAACTATTACTGGTCTTGCAGATAACGATCAAACCGTGGACTGTTTGAGACATTACTCCCATGGAGGAAAGTGCGCATTGTGACTGTTGTATTAAATCCTGATGCAATTTCGGTGTTTCATCAACACTCTGATAGTCCACACATTATAGAATGCCCCCAGATGTGCATCGGAAACTACTACTGGTCTTCCAGGGAACGATCAAAGCGTAAACTGTTTGGGACATTACCCCCATGGAGAAAAGTGCACATGGTGACTGTTGTATTCAATCCCGATGCAATTTCTGGGTTTCATCAACACTCAGATAGTCCAACGATTACAGGATGCCTCCAGATGTGCATCGGAAACTACTACTGGTCTTCCAGGGAACGATCAAATCGTAGACTGTTTGAGACATTACTCTCATGGAGGAAAGTGCACATAGTGACTGTTGTATTTAATCCCGATGCATCTTCTGTGTTTTATCAACACTTTGAAGGTCCACAGCTTACAGAATGCCTCCAGATGTGCATCGGAAACTACTACTGGTCTTGCAGATAACGATCAAACCGTGGACTGTTTGAGACATTACTCCCATGGAGGAAAGTGCGCATTGTGACTGTTGTATTAAATCTTGATGCAATTTCGGTGTTTCATCAACACTCTGATAGTCCACACATTATAGAATGCCCCCAGATGTGCATCGGAAACTACTACTGGTCTTCCAGGGAACGATCAAAGCGTAAACTGTTTGAGACATTACTCCCATGGAGAAAAGTGCACATGGTGACTGTTGTATTCAATCCCGATGCAATTTCTGGGTTTCATCAACACTCTGATAGTCCACAGATTACAGAATGCCTCCAGATGTGCATCGGAAACTTCTACTAGTCTTCCAGGGAAAGATCAAAACGTAGACTGTTTGAGACATTACTCCTATGGAGGAAAGTGCTCATGGTGACTGTTGTATTCAATCCCGATGCAGCTTCTGTGTTTCATCAACACTCTGAAGGTCCACAGATTACAGAATGCCTCCAGATGTGCATCGGAAACTATTACATTGACTTCCAGGGAACGATCAAAGCGTAGACTGTTTGAGACATTACTCCCATGGAGGAAATTGCGCATGGTGGCTGTTGTATTCAATCCCGATGCAATTTCTGTGTTTCATCAACACTCTGATAGTCCACAGATTACAGAATGCCTCCAGATGAGAATCGGAAACTATTACTGGTGTTCCAGGGAACCATCAAAGCGTAGACTGTTTGAGGCGTTACTCCCATGGAGGAAATTGCGCATGGTGACTGTTGTATTCAATCCTGATGCAATTTCTGTGTTTCATCAACACTCTGATAGTCCACACATTATAGAATGCCCCCAGATGTGCATCGGAAACTACTACTGGTCTTCCAGAGAACGATCAAATCGTAAACGGTTTGAGACATTACTCCCATGGAGAAAAGTGCACATGGTGACTTTTGTATTCAATCCCGATGCAATTTCTGTGTTTCATCAACACTCTGATAGTCCACAGATTACAAAATGCCTCCAGATGTGCATCGGAAACTACTACAGGTCTTCCAGGGAACGATCAAAGAGTAGACTGTTTGAGACATTACTAACATGGAGGAAAGTGCGCATGGTGACTGTTGTATTCAATCGCGATGCAATTTCTGTGTTTCATCAACACTTTGAAGGTCCACAGATTACAGAATGCCTCCAGATGTGCATCGGAAACTACTACTGGTCTTCCAGGGAACGATCAAAGCGTAGACAGTTTGAGACATTACTCACATGGAGGAAAGTGCGCAAGATGGCTGTTGTATTCAAATCCGATGCAATTTCTGTGTTACAACAACACTTTGAAGGTCGACAGGTTACAGAATGCCTCCAGATGTGCATCGGGAACTACTACTGGTCTTCCAGGGACGATCAAAACGTAGACAGTTTGAGACATTACTCCCATGGAGGAAAGTGCGCATGGTGACTGTTGTATTCCATACCGATGCAATTTCTGTGTTTCATCAACACTTTGAAGATCCACAGATTACAGAATGCCTCCAGATGTGCATCGGAAACTACTACTGGTCTCCCAGGGAACGATCAAAGCGTAGACTGTTTGAGACATTACTCCTATGGAGGAAAGTGCTCATGGTGACTGTTGTATTCAATCCCGATGCAGTTTCTGTGTTTCATCAACACTCTGATAGTCCACAGATTACAGAATGCCTCCAGATGTGCATCGGAAACTATTACATTGACTTCCAGGGAACGATCAAAGTGTAGACTGTTTGAGTCATTACTCCCATGGAGGAAATTGCTCATGGTGACTGTTGTATTCAATCCCGATGCAATTTCTTTGTTTCATCAACACTCTGATAGTCCAGAGATTACAGAATGCTCCAGATGTGCATCGGAAACTACTACTGGTCTTCAAGGTAACGATCAAAGCGTAAACTGTTTGAGACATTACTCCCATGGAGAAAAGTGCACATGGTGACTGTTCTATTCAATCCCGATGCAATTTCTGTGTTTCATCAACACTCTGATAGTCCACAGATTACAAAAGGCCTCCTGATGTGCATCGGAAACTACTACAGGTCTTTCAGGGAACGATGAAAGCGTAGACTGTTTGAGACATTACTCCCATGGAGGAAAGTGCGCATGGTGACTGTTGTATTCAATCTCGATGCAATTTCTGTGTTTTATGAACACTTTGAAGGTCCACAGATTACAGAATGCCCCCAGATGTACATCGGAAACTACTACTGGTCTTCAAGGGAACGATCAATGCGTAAACTGTTTGAGACATTCCTCCCATGGAGAAAAGCCTGCATGGTGCCTGTTGTATACAATCCCGATGCACTTTCTGTGTTTCACCAACACTTTGAAGGTCCACAGATTAAAGAATGCCTCCAGATGTGCATCGGAAACTACTACTGGTGTTCCAGGGAACGATCAAATCGTAGACAGTTTGAGACATTACTCCCATGGAGGAAAATGCGAATGATGACTGTTGTATTCAATCCCGAGGCAATTTCTTTGTTTCATCAACACTTTGAAGGTCCACAGATTACAGAATGCCTCCAGATGTGCATCGGAAACTACTACTGGTCTTGCAGGGAACAATCAAACCGTAGACTGTTTGAGACATTACTCCCTTGGAGGAAATTGCGCATGGTGACTGTTGTATTTAATCGCGATGCAATTTCTGTGTTTCATCAACACTTTGAAGGTCCACAGATTACAGAATGCCTCCAGATGTGCATCGGAAACTACTACTGGTCTTCCAGGGAACGATCAAAGCGTAGACAGTTTGAGACATTACTCACATGGAGGAAAGTGCGCAAGATGGCTGTTGTATTCAAATCCGATGCAATTTCTGTGTTACAACAACACTTTGAAGGTCGACAGGTTACAGAATGCCTCCAGATGTGCATCGGAAACTACTACTGGTCTTCCAGGGAACGATCAAAACGTAGACAGTTTGAGACATTACTCCCATGGAGGAAAGTGCGCATGGTGACTGTTGTATTCCATACCGATGCAATTTCTGTGTTTCATCAACACTTTGAAGATCCACAGATTACAGAATGCCTCCAGATGTGCATCGGAAACTACTACTGGTCTCCCAGGGAACGATCAAAGCGTAGACTGTTTGAGACATTACTCCTATGGAGGAAAGTGCTCATGGTGACTGTTGTATTCAATCCCGATGCAGTTTCTGTGTTTCATCAACACTCTGATAGTCCACAGATTACAGAATGCCTCCAGATGTGCATCGGAAACTATTACATTGACTTCCAGGGAACGATCAAAGTGTAGACTGTTTGAGTCATTACTCCCATGGAGGAAATTGCTCATGGTGACTGTTGTATTCAATCCCGATGCAATTTCTTTGTTTCATCAACACTCTGATAGTCCAGAGATTACAGAATGCTCCAGATGTGCATCGGAAACTACTACTGGTCTTCAAGGTAACGATCAAAGCGTAAACTGTTTGAGACATTACTCCCATGGAGAAAAGTGCACATGGTGACTGTTCTATTCAATCCCGATGCAATTTCTGTGTTTCATCAACACTCTGATAGTCCACAGATTACAAAAGGCATCCTGATGTGCATCGGAAACTACTACAGGTCTTTCAGGGAACGATGAAAGCGTAGACTGTTTGAGACATTACTCCCATGGAGGAAAGTGCGCATGGTGACTGTTGTATTCAATCTCGATGCAATTTCTGTGTTTTATGAACACTTTGAAGGTCCACAGATTACAGAATGCCCCCAGATGTACATCGGAAACTACTACTGGTCTTCAAGGGAACGATCAATGCGTAAACTGTTTGAGACATTCCTCCTATGGAGAAAAGCCTGCATGGTGCCTGTTGTATACAATCCCGATGCACTTTCTGTGTTTCACCAACACTTTGAAGGTCCACAGATTAAAGAATGCCTCCAGATGTGCATCGGAAACTACTACTGGTGTTCCAGGGAACGATCAAATCGTAGACAGTTTGAGACATTACTCCCATGGAGGAAAATGCGAATGATGACTGTTGTATTCAATCCCGAGGCAATTTCTTTGTTTCATCAACACTTTGAAGGTCCACAGATTACAGAATGCCTCCAGATGTGCATTGGAAACTACTACTGGTCTTGCAGGGAACAATCAAACCGTAGACTGTTTGAAACATTTCTCCCATGGAGGAAAGTGGGCATGGTGGCTGTTGTATTCAATCTCGATGCAATTTCTGTGTTTCATCAACACTTTGAAGGTCCACAGATTACGGAATGCCTCCAGATGTGCATCGGAAACTACTACTGGTCTTCCAGGGAACGATCAAAGCGTAGACTGCTTGAGACATTACTCCTATGGAGGAAAGTGCTAATGTTGACTGTTGTATTCAATCCCGATGCAGTTTCTGTGTTTCATCAACACTCTGAAGGTCCACAGATTACAGAATGCCTCCAGATGTGCATCGGAAACTATTACATTGACTTCCAGGGAACGATCAAAGTGTAGACTGTTTGAGACATTACTCCCTTGGAGGAAATTGCGCATGGTGACTGTTGTATTTAATCCCGATGCAATTTCTGTGTTTCATCAACACTTTGAAAGGTCCACAGATTAGAGAATGCCTCCAGATGTGCATCGGACACTACTACTGGTCTTGCAGGGTACGATCAAACCGTAGACTGTTTGAGACATTACTCCCATGGAGGAAAGTGCGCATGGTCACTGTTGTATTCAATCCTGATGCAATTTCTGTGTTTCATCAACACTCTGATAGTCCACACATTATAGAATGTCCCCATATGTGCATCGGAAACTACTACTGGTCTTCCAGGCAACGATCAAAGCGTAAACTGTTTGAGACATTACTCCCATGGAGACAAGTGCACATGGTGACTGTTGTATTCAATCTCGATGCAATTTCTGTGTTTCATCAACACTTTGAAGGTTCACTGATTACAGAATGCCTCCAGATGTGCATCGGAAACTATTACATTGACTTCCAGGGAACGATCAAAGCGGAGACTGTTTGAGACTTTACTCCCATGGAGGAAACTGTGCATGGAGACTGTTGTATTCAATCCCGATGCAATTTCTGTGTTTTATCAACACTCTGATAGTCCACAGATTACATAATGCCTCCAGATGTGTTCGGAAACTACTACTGGTCTTCCAGGGAACCATCAAAGCGTAGACTGTTTGAGACATTAATCCCATGGAGAAAAGTGCTCATGGTGACTGTTGCATTCAATCCTGATGAAATTTCTGTGTTTCATCAACACTCAGATAGTCCACAGATTACAGGATGCCTCCAGATGTGCATCGGAAACTACTACAGGTCCTCCAGGGAACGATCAAAGCGTAGATTGATTGAGACATTACTCCCATGGAGGAATGTGCGCATGGTGACTGTTGTATTCAATCCCGATGCAATTTCTGTGTTTCATCAACACTTTGAAGGTCCACAGATAACAGAATGCCTCCAGATGTGCATCGGAAACTACTACTAGTCTTGCAATGAACGATCAAAGCGTAGACTGTTTGAGACATTACTCCCATGGTGGAAAGTGCGCATGGTGACTGTTGTATTCAATCCTGAGGCAATTTCTGTGTTTCATCAACACTCTGATAGTCCACACATTACAGAATGTCAGAAGATGTGCATCGGAAACTACTACTGGTCTTCCAGGGAACGATCAAATCGTAAACTGTTTGAGACATTTCACCCATGGAGGAAAGTGCGCATGGTGACTGTTGTATTCAATCCCGATGCAATTTCTGTGTCTCATCAAGACTCTGATAGTCCACAGATTACAGAATGCCTCCCGATGTGCATCGGAAAATACTACTGGTCTTCCAGGGAACGATCAAAGCGTAAACTGTTTGAGACATTACACCAATAGAGGAAAGTGTGCCTGGTGGCTGTTGTATTCAATCCCAATGCAATATCTGTGTTTCATCAACACTGTGATAGTGCACAGATTACAGAATGCCTCCAGATGTGCATCGGAAACTACTACTGGTCTTCCAGGGAACGATCAAATCGTAAACTGTTTGAGTCATTACACCAATGGAGGAAAGTGCGCATGGTGACTGTTGTATTCAATCCCGATGCAATTTCTGTGTTTCATCAAGACTCATATAGTCCACAGATTACAGAATGCCTCCAGATGTGCATCGGAAAATACTACTGGTCTTCCAGGGAACGATCAAAGCGTAAACTGTTTGAGACATTACACCAATGGAGGAAAGTGTGCATGGTGACTGTTGTATTCAATCCCAATGCAATATCTGTGTTTCATCAACACTGTGATAGTGCACAGATTACAGAATGCCTCCAGATGTGCATCGGAAACTACTACTGGTCTTCCAGGTAACGATAAAAGCGTAGACTGTTTGAGACATTACTCACATGGAGGATAGTGCGCATGGTGACTGTTGTATTCAATCCCGATGCAATTTCTGTGTTTCATCAACACTTTGAAGGTACACAGATTACAGAATGCCTCCAGATGTGCATCGGAAACTACTACTGGTCTTCCAGGGAACGATCAAAACGTAGACAGTTTGAGGCATTACTCCTACGGAGGAAAGTGCGAATGGTGACTGTTGTATTCCATCCCGAAGCAATGTCTGTGTTTCATCAACACTTTGAAGGTCCACAGATTACAGAATGCTTCCAGATGTGCATCGGAAACTACTACTGGTCTTCCAGGGAATGATCAAAGCGTAGACTGTTTGCGACATTACTCCCATGGAGGAAATTGGGCATGGAGACTGTTGTATTCAATCCCGATGCAATTTCTGTGTTTCATCAACACTCAGATAGTCCACAGATTACAGAATGCCTCCAGATGTGCATCGGAAGCTACTACTGGTCTTCCAGGAAATGATCAAAGCGTAGACTGTTTGCGACATTACTCCCATGGAGGAAACTGTGCATGGAGACTATTGTATTCAATCCCGATGCAATTTCTGTGTTTTATCAACACTCTGATAGTCCACAGATTTCAGAATGCCTCCAGATGTGCATCGGAAACTACTACAGGTCCTCCAGGGAACGATCAAAGCGTAGACTGATTGAGACTTTACTCCCATGGAGGAATGTGCGCATGGTGACTGTTGTATTCAATCCCAATGCAATTTCTGTGTTTCATCAACACTTTGTAGGTCCACAGATAACAGAATGCCTCCAGATGTGCATCGGAAACTACTACTGGTCTTGCAATGAACGATCAAATCGTAGACTGTTTGAGACATTACTCCCATGGTGGAAAGTGCGCATGGTGACTGTTGTATTCAATCCTGAGGCAATTTCTGTGTTTCATCAACACTCTGATAGTCCACACATTACAGAATGTCAGAAGATGTGCATCGGAAACTACTACTGGCCTTCCAGGGAACGATCAAAGCGTAAACTGTTTGAGACATTACACCCATGGAGGAAAGTGCGAATGGTGACTGTTGTATTCAATCCCGATGCAATTTCTGTGTTTCATCAAATCTTTGAAGGTACACAGATTACAGAATGTCTCCAGATGTACATCGGAAACTACTACTGGTCTTCCAATGATCGATCAAAGCGTAAACTGTTTGAGACATTACACCAATGGAGGAAAGTGCGCATGGTGACTGTTGTATTCAATCCCGATGCAATTTCTGTGTTTCATCAAGACTCATATAGTCCACAGATTACAGAATGACTCCAGATGTGCATCGGAAACTACTACTGGTCATCCAGGGAACGATCAAAGCGTAGACTGTTTGAGACATTACTCCCATGGAGGAAAGTGCGAATGGTGACTGTTGTATTCAATCGCGATGCAATTTCTGTGTTTCATCAACACTTTGAAGGTCCACAGATTACAGAATGCCTCCAGATGTGCATCGGAAACTACTACTGGTCTTCCAGGGAACGATCAAAACGTAGACAGTTTGAGACATTACTCCCACGGAGGAAAGTGCGCATGGTGACTGTTGTATTCAATCCCGATGCAATTTCTGTTTCTCATCAAGACTCTGATAGTCCACAGATTACAGAATGCCTCCAGATGTGCATCGGAAAATACTACTGGTCTTCCAGGGAACGATCAAAGCGTAAACTGTTTGAGACATTACACCAATGGAGGAAAGTGCGCATGGTGACTGTTGTATTCAATCCCAATGCAATATCTGTGTTTCATCAACACTGTGATAGTGCACTGATTACAGAATGCCTCCAGATGTGCATCGGAAACTACTACTGGTCTTCCAGGGAACGATCAAAGCGTAAACTGTTTGAGACATTACACCAATGGAAGAAAGTGCGCATGGTGACTGTTGTATTCAATCCCGATGCAATTCCTGTGTTTCATTAAGACTCATATAGTCCACAGATTACAGAATGCCTCCAGATGTGCATCGGAAACTACTACTGGTCTTCCAGGGAACGATCAAAGTGTAGACTGTTTGAGACATTACTCACATGGAGGATAGTGCGCATGGTGACTGTTGTATTCAATCCCGATGCATTTTCTGTGTTTCATCAACACTTTGAAGGTACACAGATTACAGAATGCCTCCAGATGTGCATCGGAAGCTACTACTGGTCTTCCAGGGAACGATCAAAACGTAGACAAATTGAGACATTACTCCCACGGAGGAAAGTGCGATTGGTGACTGTTGTATTCCATCCCGATGCAATTCCTGTGTTTCATCAACACTTTGAAGGTCCACAGATTAGAGAATGCCTCCAGATGTGCATCGGAAACTACTACTGGTCTTCCAGGGAATGATCAAAGACGTAGACTGTTTGCGACATTACTCCCATGGAGGAAATTGGGCATGGAGACTGTTGTATTCAATCCCGATGCAATTTCTGTGTTTCATCAACACTCAGATAGTCCACAGATTACAGAATGCCTCCAGATGTGCATCGGAAGCTACTACTGGTTATCCAGGGAACGATCAAATCTTAGACTGTTTGCGACATTACCCATATGGAAGAAAGTGCGCATGGTGACTGTTGTATTCAATCCCGATGCAATTTCTGTGTTTCATCAACACTTTGAAGGTCCGCAGATTACAGAATGATTCCAGATGTGCATCGGAAACTACTACTGGTCTTCCAGGGAACGATCAAAGCGTAAACTGTTTGAGACATTACTCCCATGGTGGAAAGTGCGCATGGTGACTGTTGTATTCAATCCTGATGCAATTTCTGTGTTTCATCAACACTCAGATAGTCCACACATTACAGATTGTCGGAAGATTTGCATCGGAAACTACTACTGGTCTTCCAGGGAACGATCAAAGCGTAAACTGTTTGAGACATAACTCCCATGGAGGAAAGTGCGCATGGTCACTGTTGTATTCAATCCCGATGCAATTTCTGTGTTTCATCAACTCTCTGATAGTCCACAGATTACAGAATGCCTAAAGATGTGCATCGGAAACTACTACTGGTCTTCCAGGGAACGATCAAAACGTAGACTGTTTGTGACATTACTCATATAGAGGAAAGTGCGCATGGTGACTGTTGTATTCAATCCCGATGCAATTTCTGTGTTTCATCAACACTTTGAAGGTCCACAGATTACAGAATGCCTCCAGATGTGCATCGGAAACAACTGCTGGTCTTCCAGGGAACGATCAAAGCGTAAACTGTTTGAGACATTACACCCATGGAGGAAAGTGCGCATGGTGCCTGTTGTATTCAATCCCGATGCAATTTCTGTGTCTCATCAAGACTCTGATAGTCCACAGATTACAGAATGCCTCCAGATGTGCATCGGAAACTACTGCTGGTCTTCCAGGGAACGATCAAAGCGTAGACTGTTTGAGACATTACTCACATGGAGGATAGTGCGCATGGTGACTGTTGTATTCAATCCCGATGCAATTTCTGTGTTTCATCAAATCTTTGAAGGTACACAGATTACAGAATGTCTCCAGATGTGCATCGGAAACTACTACGGGTCTTCCAATGAACGATCAAAGCGTAAACTGTTTGAGACATTACACCAATGGAGGAAAGTGCGCATGGTGACTGTTGTATTCAATCCCGATGCAATTTCTGTGTTTCATCAAGACTCATATAGTCCACAGATTACAGAATGACTCCAGATGTGCATCGGAAACTGCTACTGGTCATCCAGGGAACGATCAAAGCGTAGACTGTTTGAGACATTACTCCCATGGAGGAAAGTGCGAATGGTGACTGTTGTATTCAATCGCGATGCAATTTCTGTGTTTCATCAACACTTTGAAGGTCCACAGATTACAGAATGCCTCCAGATGTGCATCGGAAACTACTACTGGTCTTCCAGGGAACGATCAAAGCGTAGACTGTTTAGACATTACTCACCTGGAGGAGAGTGCGCAAGGTGGCTGTTGTATTCAATCCCGATGCAATTTCTGCGTTTCATCAACACTTTGAAGGTCCACAGATTACAGAATGCCTCCAGATGTGCATCGGAAACTACTACTGGTGTTCCAGGGAACGATCAAAACGTAGACAGTTTGAGACATTACTCCCATGGAGGAAAATGCGATTGATGACTGTTGTATTCAATCCCGAGGCAATTTCTGTGTTTCATCAACACTTTGAAGGTCCACAGATTACAGAATGCCTCCAGATGTGCATCGGAAACTACTACTGGTCTTGCAGGGAACGATCAAAGCGTAGACTGTTTGAGACATTACTCCCATGGAGGAAAGTGCGCATGGTGACTGTTGTATTCAATCCCGATGCAATTTCTGTGTTTCATCAAATCTTTGAAAGTACACAGATTACAGAATGTCTCCAGATGTGCATCGGAAACTACTACTGGTCTTCCAATGAAATATCAAAGCGTAAACTGTTTGAGACATTACTCCCATGGAGGAAAGTGCGAATGGTGACTGTTGTATTCAATCTCGATGCAATTTCTGTGTTTCATCAACACTTTGAAGGGCCACAGATTACAGAATGCCTCCAGATATGCATCGGAAACTACTACTGGTCTTCCAGGGAACGATCAAAGCGTAGACTGCTTGAAACATTACTCCTATGGAGGAAAGTGCTAATGTTGACTGTTGTATTCAATCCCGATGCAGTTTCTGTGTTTCATCAACACTCTGAAGGTCCACAGATTACAGAATGCCTCCAGATGTGCATCGGAAACTATTACATTGACTTCCAGGGAACGATCAAAGTGTAGACTGTTTGAGACATTACTCCCTTGGAGGAAATTGCGCATGGTGACTGTTGTATTTAATCCCGGTGCAATTTCTGAGTTTCATCAACACTTTGAAAGGTCCACAGATTACAGAATGCCTCCAGATGTGCATCGGAAACTACTACTGGTCTTGCAGGGTACGATCAAACCGTAGACTGTTTGAGACATTACTCCCATGGAGGAAAGTGCGCATGGTCACTGTTGTATTCAATCCTGATGCAATTTCTGTGTTTCATCAACACTCTGATAGTCCACACATTATAGAATGTCCCCATATGTGCATCGGAAACTACTACTGGTCTTCCAGGGAACGATCAAAGCGTAAACTGTTTGAGACATTACTCCCATGGAGACAAGTGCACATGGTGACTGTTGTATTCAATCTCGATGCAATTTCTGTGTTTCATCAACACTTTGAAGGTTCACAGATTACAGAATGCCTCCAGATGTGCATCGGAAACTATTACATTGACTTCCAGGGAACGATCAAAGCGGAGACTGTTTGAGACTTTACTCCCATTGAGGAAACTGTGCATGGAGACTGTTGTATTCAATCCCGATGCAATTTCTGTGTTTTATCAACACTCTGATAGTCCACAGATTACAGAATGCCTCCAGATGTGCATCGGAAACTACTACTGGTCTTCCAGGGAACCATCAAAGCGTAGACTGTTTGAGACATTACTCCCATGGAGAAAGTGCTCATGGTGACTGTTGCATTCAATCCCGATGAAATTTCTGTGTTTCATCAACACTCAGATAGTCCACAGATTACAGGATGCCTCCAGAAGTGCATCGGAAACTACTACTGGTCTTCCAGGGAACGATCAAAGCGTAGACTCTTTGAGACACTACTCTTATGGAGGAAAGTGCGCATAGTGACAGTTGTATTCAATCCCGATGCAACTTCTGTGTTTTATCAACACTTTGAAGGTCCACAGCTTAGAGAATGCCCCCAGATGTACATCGTAAACTACTACTGGTCTTCCAAGGAACGATTAAAGCGTAGACTGTTTGAGACATTACTCCCATGGAGGAATGTTCACATGGTGACTGTTGTATACAATACCGATGCAATTTCTGTGTTTCATCAAGACTCAAATAGTCCACAGATTACAGAATGCCTCCAGATGTGCATCGGAAAATACTACTGGTCTTCCAGGGAACGATCAAAGCGTAAACTGTTTGAGACATTACACCAATGGAGGAAAGTGCGCATGGTGACTGTTGTATTCAATCCCAATGCAATATCTGTGTTTCATCAACAGTGTGATAGTGCACAGATTACAGAATGCCTCCAGATGTGCATCGGAAACTACTACTGGTCTTCCAGGGAACGATCAAAGCGTAAACCGTTTGAGACATTACACCAATGGAGGAAAGTGCGCATGGTGACTGTTGTATTCAATCCCGATGCAATTTCTGTGTTTCATCAAGACTCATATAGTCCACAGATTACAGAATGCCTCCAGATGTGCATCGGAAACTACTACTGGTCTTCCAGGGAACGATAAAAGCGTAGACTGTTTGAGACATTACTCACATGGAGGATAGTGCGCATGGTGACTGTTGTATTCAATCCCGATGCAATTTCTGTGTTTCATCAACACTTTGAAGGTACACAGATTACAGAATGCCTCCAGATGTGCATCGGAAACTACTACTGGTCTTCCAGGGAACGATCAAAACGTAGACAGTTTGAGACATTACTCCTACGGAGGAAAGTGCGAATGGTGACTGTTGTATTCCATCCCGATGCAATTTCTGTGTTTCATCAACACTTTGAAGGTCCACAGATTACAGAATGCTTCCAGATGTGCATCGGAAACTACTACTGGTCTTCCAGGGAATGATCAAAGCGTAGACTGTTTGCGACATTACTCCCATGGAGGAAATTGGGCATGGAGACTGCTGTATTCAATCCCGATGCAATTTCTGTGTTTCATCAACACTCAGATAGTCCACAGATTACAGAATGCCTCCAGATGTGCATCGCAAGCTACTACTGGTCTTCCAGGGAATGATCAAAGCGTAGACTGTTTGCGACATTACTCCCATGGAGGAAACTGTGCATGGAGACTGTTGTATTCAATCCCGATGCAATTTCTGTGTTTTATCAACACTCTGATAGTCCACAGATTTCAGAATGCCTCCAGATGTGCATCGGAAACTACTACAGGTCCTCCAGGGAACGATCAAAGCGTAGACTGATTGAGACTTTACTCCCATGGAGGAATGTGCGCATGGTGACTGTTGTATTCAATCCCGATGCAATTTCTGTGTTTCATCAACACTTTGAAGGTCCACAGATAACAGAATGCCTCCAGATGTGCATCGGAAACTACTACTGGTCTTGCAATGAACGATCAAATCGTAGACTGTTTGAGACATTACTCCCATGGTGGAAAGTGCGCATGGTGACTGTTGTATTCAATCCTGAGGTAATTTCTGTGTTTCATCAACACCCTGATAGTCTACACATTACAGAAAGTCAGAAGATGTGCATCGGAAGCTACTACTGGTCTTCCAGGGAACGATCAAAGCGTAAACTGTTTGAGACATTACACCAATGGAGGAAAGTGCGCATGGTGACTGTTGTATTCAATCCCAATGCAATATCTGTGTTTCATCAACACTGTGATAGTGCACTGATTACAGAATGCCTCCAGATGTGCATCGGAAACTACTACTGGTCTTCCAGGGAACGATCAAAGCGTAAACTGTTTGAGACATTACACCAATGGAAGAAAGTGCGCATGGTGACTGTTGTATTCAATCCCGATGCAATTCCTGTGTTTCATCAAGACTCATATAGTCCACAGATTACAGAATGCCTCCAGATGTGCATCGGAAACTACTACTGGTCATCCAGGGAACGATCAAAGCGTAGACTGTTTGAGACATTACTCACATGGAGGATAGTGCGCATGGTGACTGTTGTATTCAATCCCGATGCATTTTCTGTGTTTCATCAACACTTTGAAGGTACACAGATTACAGAATGCCTCCAGATGTGCATCGGAAACTACTACTGGTCTTCCAGGGAACGATCAAAACGTAGACAATTTGAGACATTACTCCCACGGAGGAAAGTGCGATTGATGACTGTTATATTCCATCCCGATGCAATTTCTGTGTTTCATCAACACTTTGAAGGTCCACAGATTACAGAATGCCTCCAGATGTGCATCGGAAACTACTACTGGTCTTCCAGGGAATGATCAAAGCGTAGACTGTTTGCGACATTACTCCCATGGAGGAAATTTTGCATGGAGACTGTTGTATTCAATCCCGATGCAATTTCTGTGTTTCATCAACACTCAGATAGTCCACAGATTACAGAATGCCTCCAGATGTGCATCGGAAGCTACTACTGGTCTTCCTGGGAACGATCAAATCGTAGACTGTTTGCGACATTACCCATATGGAGGATAGTGCGCATGGTGACTGTTGTATTCAATCCCGATGCAATTTCTGTGTTTCATCAACACTTTGAAGGTCCGCAGATTACAGAATGACTCCAGATGTGCATCGGAAACTACTACTGGTCTTCCAGGGAACGATCAAAGCGTAAACTGTTTGAGACATTACTCCCATGGTGGAAAGTGCGCATGGTGCTGTTGTATTCAATCCTGATGCAATTTCTGTGTTTCATCAACACTCAGATAGTCCACACATTACAGATTGTCAGAAGATTTGCATCGGAAACTACTACTGGTCTTCCAGGGAACGATCAAAGCGTAAACTGTTTGAGACATAACTCCCATGGAGGAAAGTGCGCATGGTCACTGTTGTATTCAATCCCGATGCAATTTCTGTGTTTCATCAACTCTCTGATAGTCCACAGATTACAGAATGCCTAAAGATGTGCATCGGAAACTACTACTGGTCTTCCAGGGAACGATCAAAACGTAGACTGTTTGTGACGTTACTCATATAGAGGAAAGTGCGCAAGGTGACTGTTGTATTCAATCCCGATGCAATTTCTGTGTTTCATCAACACTTTGAAGGTCCACAGATTACAGAATGCCTCCAGATGTGCATCGGAAACAACTGCTGGTCTTCCAGGGAACGATCAAAGCGTAAACTGTTTGAGACATTACACCCATGGAGGAAAGTGCGCATGGTGACTGTTGTATTCAATCCCGATGCAATTTCTGTGTCTCATCAAGACTCTGATAGTCCACAGATTACAGAATGCCTCCAGATGTGCATCGGAAACTACTGCTGGTCTTCCAGGGAACGATCAAAGCGTAGACTGTTTGAGACATTACTCACATGGAGGATAGTGCGCATGGTGACTGTTGTATTCAATCCCGATGCAATATCTGTGTTTCATCAAATCTTTGAAGGTACACAGATTACAGAATGTCTCCAGATGTGCATCGGAAACTACTACTGGTCTTCCAATGAACGATCAAAGCGTAAACTGTTTGAGACATTACACCAATGGAGGAAAGTGCGCATGGTGACTGTTGTATTCAATCCCGATGCAATTTCTGTGTTTCTTCAAGACTCATATAGTCCACAGATTACAGAATGACTCCAGATGTGCATCGGAAACTACTACTGGTCATCCAGGGAACGATCAAAGCGTAGACTGTTTGAGACATTACTCCCATGGATAAAAGTGCGAATGGTGACTGTTGTATTCAATCGCAATGCAATTTCTGTGTTTCATCAACACTTTGAAGGTCCACAGATTACAGAATGCCTCCAGATGTGCATCGGAAACTACTACTGGTCTTCCAGGGAACGATCAAAGCGTAGACTGTTTAGACATTACTGACCTGGAGGAGAGTGCGCAAGGTGGCTGTTGTATTCAATCCCGATGCAATTTCTGCGTTTCATCAACACTTTGAAGGTCCACAGATTACAGAATGCCTCCAGATGTGCATCGGAAACTACTACTGGTGTTCCAGGGAACGATCAAAACGAAGACAGTTTGAGACATTACTCCCATGGAGGAAAATGCGATTGATGACTGTTGTATTCAATCCCGAGGCAATTTCTGTGTTTCATCAACACTTTGAAGGTCCACAGATTACAGAATGCCTCCAGATGTGCATCGGAAACTACTACTGGTCTTGCACGGAACGATCGAAGCGTAGACTGTTTGAGACATAACTCCCATAAAGGAAAGTGCGCATGGTGACTGTTGTATTCAATCCTGATGCAATTTCTGTGTTTCATCAACACTCTGATAGTCCACACATTGTAGAATGCCCCCAGATGTGCATTGGAAACTACTACTGGACTTCCAGGGAACGATCAAAGCGTAAACTGTTTGAGACATTACTCCCATGTAGAAAATTGCACATGGTGACTGTTGTATTCAATCCCGATGCAATTTCTGTGTTTCATCAACACTCTCATTGTCCACATATTACAAAATGCTTCCAGATGTGCATTGAAAACTACTACAGGTCTTCCAGGGAACGATCAAAGTTTAGACTGTTTGAGACATTACTCCCATGGAGGATAGTGCGCATGGTGACTGTTGTTTTCAATCGCGATGCAATTTCTGTGTTTCATCAACACTATGAAGGTCCACAGATTACAGAATGGCTCCAGATGTGCATCGGACACTACTACTGGTCTTCCAGGGAACGATAAAAGCGTAGACTGTTTGAGACATCACTCACATATCGGAAAGTGCGCAAGGTGGCTGTTGTATTCAATCCCGATGCAATTTCTGTGTTTCATCAACACTTTGAACGTCCACAGATTACAGAATGCCTCCAGATGTGCATTGGAAACTACTACTGGTCTTGCAGGGAACGATCAAACCGTAGACTGTTTGAGACATTACTCCCATGGAGGTAAGTGCGCATGGTCACTGTTGTATTCAATCCTGATGCAATTTCTGTGTTTCATCAACACTCTGATAGTCCCCACATTATAGAATGCCCCCAGATGTGCATCGGAAACTACTACTGGTCTTCCAGGGAACTATCAAAGCGTAAACTGTTTGAGACATTACTCCCATGGAGATAAGTGCACCTGGTGACTGTTGTATTCAATCCCGATGCAATTTATGGGTTTCATCAACACTCTGATAGTCCACAGATTACAAAATGCCTCCTGATGTGCATCGGAAACTACTACAGGTCTTCCAGGGAATGATCAAAGCGTAGACTGTTTGAGACATTACTCCCATGGAGGAAAGTGCGCATGGTGACTGTTGTATTCAATGTCGATGGAATTCCTGTGTTTCATCAACACTTTGAAGGTGCACAGATTACAGAATGCCTCCAGATGTGCATCGGAAACTACTACTGGTCTTCCAGGGAACGATCAAAACGTAGACAGTTTAAGACATTACTCCCATGGAGGAAAGTGCGCATGGTGACTGTTGTATTGCATACCGATGCAATTTCTGTGTTTCATCAACACTTTGAAGGTACACAGATTACAGAATGTCTCCAGATGTGCATCGGAAACTACTACTGGTCTTCCAGGGAACGATCAAAGCGTAAACAGTTTGAGACATTACACCAATGGAGGAAAGTGCGCATGATGACTGTTGTATTCAATCCCGATGCAATTTCTGTGTTTAATCAAGACTCACATAGTCCACAGATTACAGAATGCCTCCAGATGAGCATCGGAAACTACTACTGGTCATCCAGGGAACGATCAAAACGTAGACTGTTTGAGACATTACTCCCATGGAGGAAAGTGCGAATGGTGACTGTTGTATTCAATCGCGATGCAATTTCTGTGTTTCATCAACACTTTGAATGTCCACAGATTACAGAATGCCTCCAGATGTGCATCGGAAACTACTACTGGTCTTCCAGGGAACGATCAAAGCGTAGACTGTTTAGACATTACTCACCTGGAGGAGAGTGCGCAAGGTGGCTGTTGTATTCAATCCTGTTGCAATTTCTGCGTTTCATCAACACTTTGAAGGTCCACAGATTACAGAATGCCTCCAGATGTGCATCGGAAACTACTACTGGTGTTCCAGGGAACGATCAAAACGTAGACAGTTTGAGACATTACTCCCATGGAGGAAAATGCGATTGATGACTGTTGTATTCAATCCCGAGGCAATTTCTGTGTTTCATCAACACTTTGAAGGTCCACAGATTACAGAATGCCTCCAGATGTGCATCGGAAACTACTACTGGTCTTGCAGGGAACGATCAAAGCGTAGACAATTTGAGACATTACTCCCATAAAGGAAAGTGCGCATGGTGACTGTTGTATTCAATCCTGATGCAATTTCTGTGTTTCATCAACACTCTGATAGTCCACACATTGTAGAATGCCCCCAGATGTGCATCGGAAACTACTACTGGACTTCCAGGGAACGATCAAAGCGTAAACTGTTTGAGACATTACTCCCATGGAGAAAATTGCACATGGTGACTGTTGTACTCAATCCCGATGCAATTTCTGTGTTTCATCAACACTCTCATCGTCCACATATTACAAAATGCCTCCAGATGTGCATTGGAAACTACTACAGGTCTTCCAGGGAACGATCAAAACTTAGACTGCTTGAGACATTACTCCCATACAGGAAAGTGCGCATGGTGGCTGTTGTATTCAATCCCGATGCAATTTCTGTGTTTCATCAACACTTTGAAGGTCGACAGGTTACAGAATGCCTCCAGATGTGCATCGGAAACTATTACTGGTCTTCCAGGGAACGATCAAAGCGTAGACTGTTTAGACATTACTCACCTGGAGGAGAGTGCGCAAGGTGGCTGTTGTATTCAATCCCGATGCAATTTCTGCGTTTCATCAACACTTTGAACGTCCACAGATTACAGAATGCCTCCAGATGTGCATCGGAAACTACTACTGGTCTTGCAGGGAACGATCAAACCGTAGACTGTTTGAGACATTACTCCCATGGAGGTAAGTGCGCATGGTCACTGTTGTATTCAATCCCGATGCAATTTCTGGGTTTCATCAACACTCTGATAGTCCACAGATTAAAAAATGCCTCCTGATGTGCATCGGAAACTACTACAGGTCTTCCAGGGAATGATAAAAGCGTAGACTGTTTGAGACATTACTCCCATGGAGGAAAGTGCGAATGGTGACTGTTGTATTCAATCGCGATGCAATTTCTGTGTTTCAGCAACACTTTGAAGGTCCACAGATTACAGAATGCCTCCATATGTGTATCGGAAACTACTACTGGTCTTCCAGGGAACGATCAAAGCGTAGACTGTTTAGACATTACTCACCTGGAGGAGAGTGCGCAAGGTGGCTGTTGTATTCAATCCCGATGCAATTTCTGCGTTTCATCAACACTTTGAACGTCCACAGATTACAGAATGCCTCCAGATGTGCATCGGAAACTACTACTGGTCTTGCAGGAACGATCAAAGCGTAGACTGTTTGAGACATTACTCCCATGGAGGAAAGTGCGCATGGTGACTGTTGTATACAATCGCGATGCAAATTCTGTGTTTCATCAACACTTTGAAGGTCCACAGATTACAGAATGCCTCCAGATGTGCATCGGAAACTACTACTGGTCTTGCACGGAACGATCAAAGCGTAGACTGTTTGAGACATTACTCCCATTAAGGAAAGTGCGCATGGTGACTGTTGTATTCAATCCTGATGCAATTTCTGTGTTTCATCAACACTCTGATAGTCCACACATTGTAGAATGCCCCCAGATGTGCATCGGAAACTACTACTGGACTTCCAGGGAACGATCAAAGCGTAAACTGTTTGAGACATTACTCCCATGGAGAAAATTGCACATGGTGACTGTTGTATTCAATCCCGATGCAATTTCTGTGTTTCATCAACACTCTCATCGTCCACATATTACAAAATGCCTCCAGATGTGCATTGGAAACTACTACAGGTCTTCCAGGGAGCGATCAAAACTTAGACTGTTTGAGACATTACTCCCACTGAGGAAGGTGCGCATGGTAAATGTTGTATTCAATCCCGATGCAGTTTCTGTGTTTCATCAACACTCTGATACTCCACAGATTACAGAATGCCTCCAGATGTGAATCGGAACCTACTACTGGTCTTCCTGGGAACGTCCAAGGCTAGACTGTTAGAGACATTACTCCCATGGAGGAAAGTGCGCATGGTGACTGTTATATTCAATCCCGATGCAATTTCTGTGTTTCATCAACACTCAGTTAGTCCACAGATTTCAGAATGCCTCCAGATGTGCATCGGAAACTACTACTGGTCTTCTAGGGAACGATCAAAGCGTAGACTGTTTGAGACATTACTCCCATTGAGGAAGGTGCGCATGGTGAATGTTGTATTCAATCCCGATGCAATTTCTGTGTTTCATCAACACTTTGATAGTCCACAGATTACAGAATGCCTAAAGATGTGCATTGGAAACTACCACTGGTCTTCCAGGGAACGATCAAAGCGTAGACAGTTTGAGACATTACTAACATGGAGGAGAGTGGGCATGGCGACTGTTGTATTCAATCCCGATGCAATTTCTGTGTTTCATCGACACTCTGATAGTCCACAGATTACAGAATGCCTCCAGTTGTGCATCGGAAACTACTACTGGTCTTCCAGGGAACGATCAACACGTAAACTCTTTGAGACATTACTCCCTTGGAGGAAGGTGCGCATGGTGACTGTTGTAATCAATCCCGATGCTATTTCTGTTTTTCATCAACACTCTCATACTCCACTGATTACAGAATGCCTCCAGATGTGCATCGGAAACTACTACTGGTCTTCCTGGGAACGATCTAAGCGTAGACTATTTGAGACATTACTCCCATGGATGAAAGTGCGCATGGTGACTGTTGTATTCAATCCCGATGCAATTTCTTTGTTTCATCTACACGCTGATATTGTTCAGAATACAGAATGCCACCAGATGTGCTTTGGAAACTACTACTGGTCTTCCAGGGAACGATCGAAGCGTAGACTGTTTGAGACATTACTCCCGTAGAGGAAAGTGCGCATGGTGACTGTTGTATTCAATCCCGATGCAATTACTGTGTTTCATCAACACCCTGATAGTCAGCAGATTACAGAATGCCTGCTGATGTGCATCGGAAACTACTACTGGTCTTCCTATGAACGTCCAAACGTAGACTGTTAGAGACATACCTCCCATCTTGGAAAGTGCGCATGGAGAATGTTGTATTCAATCCCAATGCAATTTCTGAGTTTAATCAACACTCAATTAGTCCACAGATTTCAGAATCCCTCCAGATGTGCATCGGAAACTACTACTGGTCTTCCAGGGAACGATCAAAGCGTAGACTGTTTGAGACATTACTCACATTGAGGAAGGTGCGCATGGTAAATGTTGTATTCAATCCCGATGCAGTTTCTGTGTTTCATCGACACTCTGATAGTCCACAGATTACAGAATGCCTCCAGTTGTGCATCGGAAACTACTACTGGTCTTCCAGGGAACGATCAACACGTAAACTCTTTGAGACATTACTCCCTTGGAGGAAGGTGCGCATGGTGACTGTTGTAATCAATCCCGATGCTATTTCTGTTTTTCATCAACACTCTGATACTCCACAGATTACAGAATGCCTCCAGATGTGCATCGGAACCTACTACTGGTCTTCCTGGGAAGGTCCAAGCCTAGACTGTTAGAGACATTACTCCCATGGAGGAAAGTGCGCATGGTGACTGTTGTATTCAATCTTGATGCAATTTCTGTGTTTCATCAACACTCAGTTAGTCCACAGATTTCAGAATGCCTCCAGATTTGCATCGGAAACTACTACTGGTCTTCCAGGGGACGATCAAAGCGTAGCCTGTTTTTAGACATTACTCCCGTGGAGGAAAGTGCGCATGGTGACTGTTGTATTCAATCCCGATGCAATTTCTGTGTTTCATCAACACTCTGATAGTCAACAGATTACAGAATGCCACCAGATTTGCATCGGAAACTACTACTGGTCTTCCAGGTAACGATCAAAGCATAGACTGTTTGAGACATACCTCCCGTGGAGAGAAGTGCGCATGGTGACTGTTTTATTCAATCCCGATGCAATTTCTGTGTTTCATCAACACTCAGTTAGTCCACAGATTTCAGAATCCCTCCAGATGTGCATCGGAAACTACTACTGGTCTTCCAGGGAACGATCAAAGCGTAGACTGTTTGAGACATTACTCCCACTGAGGAAGGTGCGCATGGTAAATGTTGTATTCAATCCCGATGCAGTTTCTGTGTTTCATCAACACTCTGATAGTCAACAGATTACAGAATGCCACCAGATTTGCATCGGAAACTACTACTGGTCTTCCAGGTAACGATCAAAGCATAGACTGTTTGAGACATACCTCCCGTGGAGGAAAGTGCTCATGGTGACTGTTTTATTCAATCCCGATGCAATTTCTGTGTTTCATCAACACTCAGTTAGTCCACAGATTTCAGAATCCCTCCAGATGTGCATCGGAAACTACTACTGGTCTTCCAGGGAACGATCAAAGGGTGGACTGTTTCAGTCATTACTCCCACGGAGGAAAGTGCACATGGTGACTGTTGTATTCAATCCCGATGCAATTTCTGTGTTTTATCAACACTTTGATAGTCCGCAGATTACAGAATGCCTCCAGATGTGCATTGAAAGCTACCACTGGTCTTCCAGGGAACGATCAAAGCGTAGACTGTTTGGGACATTACTAACATGGAGGAGAGTGCGCATGGTGACAGTTGTATTCAATCCCGATGCAATTTCTGTGTTTCATCAACACTCTGATACTCCACAGATTACAGAATGCCTCAAGATGATCATCGGAAACTACTACTGGTCTTCCTATGAACGTCCAAGCGTAGACTGTTAGAGACATTACTCCATTGGAGGAAAGTGCGCATGGAGACTGTTGTATTCAATCCAGATGCAATTTCTGTGTTTCATCAACACTCAGTTAGTCCACAGATTTCAGAATGCCTCCAGATGGGGATCGGAAACTACTACAGGTCTTCCAGGGAACGATCAAAGCGTAGACTGTTTGAGACTTTACTCCCGTGGAGGAAAGTGCGCATTATGACTGTTGTATTCAATCCCGATGCAATTTCTGTGTTTCATCAACACTCTGATAGTCCACAGATTACAGAATGACACCAGATAAGCATCGGAAACAACTGCTGGTCTTCCAGGCAACGATCAAAGCGTAAACTGTTTGAGACATTACTCCCCTGGAGGAAAGTGCGCATGGTGACTGTTGTATTCAATCCCGATGCAATTTCTGTGTTTCATCAACACTCTGATAGTCAACAGATTACAGAATGCCACCAGATGTGCATCGGAAACTACTACTGGTCTTCCAGGTAACGATCAAAGCGTAGACTGTTTGAGACATACCTCCCGTGGAGGGTAGTGCGCATGGTGACTGTTTTATTCAATCCCAATACAATTTCTGTGTTTCATCAACACTCTGATAGTCCACAGATTACAGAATGCCACCAGATGTGCATCGGAAACTACTACTGGTCTTCCAGGGAACGATCAAAGTGTGGACTCTTTCAATCATTACACCATGGAGGAAAGTGCGCATGGTGACTGTTGTATTCAATCCCGATGCAATTTCTGTGTTTCATCAACACTCTGATAGTCCACAGATTACAGAATGCCTGCAGTTGTGCATTGGAAACTACCACTCGTCTTCCAGGGAACGATCAAAGCGTAGACTGTTTGAGACATTACTAACATGGAGGAAAGTGCGCATGGTGACTGTTGTATTACATCCCGATGCAATTTCTGTGTTTCATCAACACTCTGATAGTCCACAGATTACAGAATGCCTCCAGATGTGCATCGGAAACTACTACTGGTCTTCCAGGGAACGATCAAAGCGTAAACTCTTTGAGACATTACTCCCTTGGAGGAAGGTGCGCATGGTAAATGTTGTATTCAATCCCGATGCAGTTTCTGTGTTTCATCAACACTCTGATAGTCAACAGAATACAGAATGCCACCAGATTTGCATCGGAAACTACTACTGGTCTTCCAGGGAACGATCAAAGCGTAAACTCTTTGAGACATTACTCCCATGGATGAAAGTGCGCATGGTGACTGTTGTATTCAATCCCGATGCAATTTCTTTGTTTCATCTACACGCTGATATTGTTCAGAATACAGAATGCCACCAGATGTGCTTTGGAAACTACTACTGGTCTTCCAGGGAACGATCGAAGCGTAGACTGTTTGAGACATTACTCCCGTGGAGGAAAGTGCGCATTGTGACTGTTGTATTCAATCCCGATGCAATTACTGTGTTTCATCAACACCCTGATAGTCAGCAGATTACAGAATGCCTGCTGATGTGCATCGGAAACTACTACTGGTCTTCCTATGAACGTCCAAACGTAGACTGTTAGAGACATACCTCCCATCTTGGAAAGTGCGCATGGAGAATGTTGTATTCAATCCCAATGCAATTTCTGAGTTTAATCAACACTCAGTTAGTCCACAGATTTCAGAATCCCTCCAGATGTGCATCGGAAACTACTACTGGTCTTCCAGGGAACGATCAAAGCGTAGACTGTTTGAGACATTACTCACATTGAGGAAGGTGCGCATGGTAAATGTTGTATTCAATCCCGATGCAGTTTCTGTGTTTCATCGACACTCTGATAGTCCACAGATTACAGAATGCCTCCAGTTGTGCATCGGAGACTACTACTGGTCTTCCAGGGAACGATCAACACGTAAACTCTTTGAGACATTACTCCCTTGGAGGAAGGTGCGCATGGTGACTGTTGTAATCAATCCCGATGCTATTTCTGTTTTTCATCAACACTCTGATACTCCACAGATTACAGAATGCCTCCAGATGTGCATCGGAACCTACTACTGGTCTTCCTGGGAAGGTCCAAGCCTAGACTGTTAGAGACATTACTCCCATGGAGGAAAGTGCGCATGGTGACTGTTGTATTCAATCTTGATGCAATTTCTGTGTTTCATCAACACTCAGTTAGTCCACAGATTTCAGAATGCCTCCAGATTTGCATCGGAAACTACTACTGGTCTTCCAGGGGACGATCAAAGCGTAGCCTGTTTTTAGACATTACTCCCGTGGAGGAAAGTGCGCATGGTGACTGTTGTATTCAATCCCGATGCAATTTCTGTGTTTCATCAACACTCTGATAGTCAACAGATTACAGAATGCCACCAGATTTGCATCGGAAACTACTACTGGTCTTCCAGGTAACGATCAAAGCATAGACTGTTTGAGACATACCTCCCGTGGAGAGAAGTGCGCATGGTGACTGTTTTATTCAATCCCGATGCAATTTCTGTGTTTCATCAACACTCAGTTAGTCCACAGATTTCAGAATCCCTCCAGATGTGCATCGGAAACTACTACTGGTCTTCCAGGGAACGATCAAAGCGTAGACTGTTTGAGACATTACTCCCACTGAGGAAGGTGCGCATGATAAATGTTGTATTCAATCCCGATGCAGTTTCTGTGTTTCATCAACACTCTGATAGTCAACAGATTACAGAATGCCACCAGATTTGCATCGGAAACTACTACTGGTCTTCCAGGTAACGATCAAAGCATAGACTGTTTGAGACATACCTCCCGTGGAGGAAAGTGCTCATGGTGACTGTTTTATTCAATCCCGATGCAATTTCTGTGTTTCATCAACACTCAGTTAGTCCACAGATTTCAGAATCCCTCCAGATGTGCATCGGAAACTACTACTGGTCTTCCAGGGAACGATCAAAGGGTGGACTGTTTCAGTCATTACTCCCACGGAGGAAAGTGCACATGGTGACTGTTGTATTCAATCCCGATGCAATTTCTGTGTTTTATCAACACTTTGATAGTCCGCAGATTACAGAATGCCTCCAGATGTGCATTGAAAGCTACCACTGGTCTTCCAGGGAACGATCAAAGCGTAGACTGTTTGGGACATTACTAACATGGAGGAGAGTGCGCATGGTGACAGTTGTATTCAATCCCGATGCAATTTCTGTGTTTCATCAACACTCTGATACTCCACAGATTACAGAATGCCTCAAGATGATCATCGGAAACTACTACTGGTCTTCCTATGAACGTCCAAGCGTAGACTGTTAGAGACATTACTCCATTGGAGGAAAGTGCGCATGGAGACTGTTGTATTCAATCCAGATGCAATTTCTGTGTTTCATCAACACTCAGTTAGTCCACAGATTTCAGAATGCCTCCAGATGGGCATCGGAAACTACTACAGGTCTTCCAGGGAACGATCAAAGCGTAGACTGTTTGAGACTTTACTCCCATGGAGGAAAGTGCGCATTATGACTGTTGTATTCAATCCCGATGCAATTTCTGTGTTTCATCAACACTCTGATAGTCCACAGATTACAGAATGACACCAGATAAGCATCGGAAACAACTGCTGGTCTTCCAGGCAACGATCAAAGCGTAAGCTGTTTGAGACATTACTCCCCTGGAGGAAAGTGCGCATGGTGACTGTTGTATTCAATCCCGATGCAATTTCTGTGTTTCATCAACACTCTGATAGTCAACAGATTACAGAATGCCACCAGATGTGCATCGGAAACTACTACTGGTCTTCCAGGTAACGATCAAAGCGTAGACTGTTTGAGACATACCTCCCGTGGAGGGTAGTGCGCATGGTGACTGTTTTATTCAATCCCGATACAAATTCTGTGTTTCATCAACACTCTGATAGTCCACAGATTACAGAATGCCACCAGATGTGCATCGGAAACTACTACTGGTCTTCCAGGGAACGATCAAAGTGTGGACTCTTTCAATCATTACACCATGGAGGAAAGTGCGCATGGTGACTGTTGTATTCAATCCCGATGCAATTTCTGTGTTTCATCAACACTCTGATAGTCCACAGATTACAGAATGCCTGCAGTTGTGCATTGGAAACTACCACTCGTCTTCCAGGGAACGATCAAAGCGTAGACTGTTTGAGACATTACTAACATGGAGGAAAGTGCGCATGGTGACTGTTGTATTACATCCCGATGCAATTTCTGTGTTTCATCAACACTCTGATAGTCCACAGATTACAGAATGCCTCCAGATGTGCATCGGAAACTACTACTGGTCTTCCAGGGAACGATCAAAGCGTAAACTCTTTGAGACATTACTCCCTTGGAGGAAGGTGCGCATGGTAAATGTTGTATTCAATCCCGATGCAGTTTCTGTGTTTCATCAACACTCTGATAGTCAACAGATTACAGAATGCCACCAGATTTGCATCGGAAACTACTACTGGTCTTCCAGGTAACGATCAAAGCATAGACTGTTTGAGACATACCTCCCGTGGAGGAAAGTGCTCATGGTGACTGTTTTATTCAATCCCGATGCAATTTCTGTGTTTCATCAACACTCAGTTAGTCCACAGATTTCAGAATCCCTCCAGATGTGCATCGGAAACTACTACTGGTCTTCCAGGGAACGATCAAAGGGTGGACTGTTTCAGTCATTACTCCCACGGAGGAAAGTGCACATGGTGACTGTTGTATTCAATCCCGATGCAATTTCTGTGTTTTATCAACACTTTGATAGTCCGCAGATTACAGAATGCCTCCAGATGTGCATTGAAAGCTACCACTGGTCTTCCAGGGAACGATCAAAGCGTAGACTGTTTGGGACATTACTAACATGGAGGAGAGTGCGCATGGTGACAGTTGTATTCAATCCCGATGCAATTTCTGTGTTTCATCAACACTCTGATACTCCACAGATTACAGAATGCCTCCAGATGTGCATCGGAAACTACTACTGGTCTTCCTATGAACGTCCAAGCGTAGACTGTTAGAGACATTACTCCATTGGAGGAAAGTGCGCATGGAGACTGTTGTATTCAATCCAGATCCAATTTCTGTGTTTCATCAACACTCAGTTAGTCCACAGATTTCAGAATGCCTCCAGATGTGAATCGGAACCTACTACTGGTCTTCCTGGGAACGTCCAAGGCTAGACTGTTAGAGACATTACTCCCATGGAGGAAAGTGCGCATGGTGACTGTTATATTCAATCCCGATGCAATTTCTGTGTTTCATCAACACTCAGTTAGTCCACAGATTTCAGAATGCCTCCAGATGTGCATCGGAAACTACTACTGGTCTTCCAGGGAACGATCAAAGCGTAGACTGTTTGAGACATTACTCCAATTGAGGAAGGTGCGCATGGTGAATGTTGTATTCAATCCCGATGCAATTTCTTTGTTTCATCTACACGCTGATATTGTTCAGAATACAGAATGCCACCAGATGTGCTTTGGAAACTACTACTGGTCTTCCAGTTAACGATCGAAGCGTAGACTGTTTGAGACATTACTCCCGTGGAGGAGAGTGCGCATGGTGACTGCTGTATTCAATCCCTATGCAATCTCTGTGTTTCATCAACACTCTGATAGTCCACAGACTACAGAATGCCACCAGATGTGCATCGGAAACTACTACTGGTTTTCGAGGTAACGATCAAAGCGTAGACTCTTTGAGACATACCTCCCGTGGAGGAAAGTGCGCATGGTGACTGTTTTATTCAATCCCGATGCAATTTCTGTGTTTCATCAACACTCTGATAGTCCACAGATTACAGAATGCCACCAGATGTGCATCGGTAACTACTACTGGTCTTCCAGGGAACGATCAAAGGGTGGACTTTTACAGTCATTACTCCCACGGAGAAAAGTGCACATGGTGACTGTTGTATTCAATCCCGATGCAATTTCTGTGTTTCATCAACACTTTGATAGTCCACAGATTACAGAATGCCTAAAGATGTGCATTGGAAACTACCACTGGTCTTCCAGGGAACGATCAAAGCGTAGACAGTTTGAGACATTACTAACATGGAGGAGAGTGGGCATGGCGACTGTTGTTTTCAATCCCGATGCAATATCTGTGTTTCATCGACACTCTGATAGTCCACAGATTACAGAATGCCTCCAGTTGTGCATCGGAAACTACTACTGGTCTTCCAGGGAACGATCAACACGTAAACTCTTTGAGACATTACTCCCTTGGAGGAAGGTGCGCATGGTGACTGTTGTAATCAATCCCGATGCTATTTCTGTTTTTCATCAACACTCTCATACTCCACTGATTACGGAATGCCTCCAGATGTGCATCGGAAACTACTACTGGTCTTCCTGGGAACGATCTAAGCGTAGACTATTTGAGACATTACTCCCATGGATGAAAGTGCGCATGGTGACTGTTGTATTCAATCCCGATGCAATTTCTTTGTTTCATCTACACGCTGATATTGTTCAGAATACAGAATGCCACCAGATGTGCTTTGGAAACTACTACTGGTTTTCCAGGGAACGATCGAAGCGTAGACTGTTTGAGACATTACTCCCGTGGAGGAAAGTGCGCATGGTGACTGTTGTATTCAATCCCGATGCAATTACTGTGTTTCATCAACACCCTGATAGTCCACAGATTACAGAATGCCTGCTGATGTGCATCGGAAACTACTACTGGTCTTCCTATGAACGTCCAAACGTAGACTGTTAGAGACATACCTCCCATCTTGGAAAGTGCGCATGGAGAATGTTGTATTCAATCCCAATGCAATTTCTGAGTTTAATCAACACTCAGTTAGTCCACAGATTTCAGAATCCCTCCAGATGTGCATCGGAAACTACTACTGGTCTTCCAGGGAACGATCAAAGCGTAGACTGTTTGAGACATTACTCACATTGAGGAAGGTGCGCATGGTGAATGTTATATTCAATCCCGATGCAGTTTATGTTTTTCATCAACACTCTGATACTCCACAGATTACAGAATGCCTCCAGATGTGCATCGGAACCTACTACTGGTCTTCCTGGGAAGGTCCAAGCCTAGACTGTTAGAGACATTACTCCCATGGAGGAAAGTGCGCATGGTGACTGTTGTATTCAATCTTGATGCAATTTCTGTGTTTCATCAACACTCAGTTAGTCCACAGATTTCAGAATGCCTCCAGATTTGCATCGGAAACTACTACTGGTCTTCCAGGGGACGATCAAAGCGTAGCCTGTTTTTAGACATTACTCCCGTGGAGGAAAGTGCGTATGGTGACTGTTGTATTCAATCCCGATGCAATTTCTGTGTTTCATCAACACTCTGATAGTCAACAGATTACAGAATGCCACCAGATTTGCATCGGAAACTACTTCTGGTCTTCCAGGTAACGATCAAAGCATAGACTGTTTGAGACATACCTCCCGTGGAGGAAAGTGCTCATGGTGACTGTTTTATTCAATCCCGATGCAATTTATGTGTTTCATCAACACTCAGTTAGTCCACAGATTTCAGAATCCCTCTAGATGTGCATCGGAAACTACTACTGGTCTTCCAGGGAACGATCAAAGCGTAGACTGTTTGAGACATTACTCCCACTGAGGAAGGTGCGCATGGTTTATGTTGTATTCAATCCCGATGCAGTTTCTGTGTTTCATCAACACTCTGATAGTCAACAGATTACAGAATGCCACCAGATTTGCATCGGAAACTACTACTGGTCTTCCAGGTAACGATCAAAGCATAGACTGTTTGAGACATACCTCCCGTGGAGGAAAGTGCTCATGGTGACTGTTTTATTCAATCCCGATGCAATTTCTGTGTTTCATCAACACTCAGTTAGTCCACAGATTTCAGAATCCCTCCAGATGTGCATCGGAAACTACTACTGGTCTTCCAGGGAACGATCAAAGGGTGGACTGTTTCAGTCATTACTCCCACGGAGGAAAGTGCACATGGTGACTGTTGTATTCAATCCCGATGCAATTTCTGTGTTTTATCAACACTTTGATAGTCCGCAGATTACAGAATGCCTCCAGATGTGCATTGAAAGCTACCACTGGTCTTCCAGGGAACGATCAAAGCGTAGACTCTTTGGGACATTACTAACATGGAGGAGAGTGCGCATGGTGACAGTTGTATTCAATCCCGATGCAATTTCTGTGTTTCATCAACACTCTGATACTCCACAGATTACAGAATGCCTCCAGATGTGCATCGGAAACTACTACTGGTCTTCCTATGAACGTCCAAGCGTAGACTGTTAGAGACATTACTCCATTGGAGGAAAGTGCGCATGGTGACTGTTGTATTCAATCCAGATGCAATTTCTGTGTTTCATCAACACTCAGTTAGTCCACAGATTTCAGAATGCCTCCTGATGGGCATCGGAAACTACTACAGGTCTTCCAGGGAACGATCAAAGCGTAGACTGCTTGAGACTTTACTCCCGTGGAGGAAAGTGCGCATTATGACTGTTATATTCAATCCCGATGCAATTTCTGTGTTTCATCAACACTCTGATAGTCCACAGATTACAGAATGACACCAGATAAGCATCGGAAACAACTGCTGGTCTTCCAGGCAACGATCAAAGCGTAAACTGTTTGAGACATTACTCCCCTGGAGGAAAGTGCGCATGGTGACTGTTGTATTCAATCCCGATGCAATTTCTGTGTTTCATCAACACTCTGATAGTCAACAGATTACAGAATGCCACCAGATGTGCATCGGAAACTACTACTGGTCTTCCAGGTAACGATCAAAGCGTAGACTGTTTGAGACATACCTCCCGTGGAGGGTAGTGCGCATGGTGACTGTTTTATTCAATCCCGATACAATTTCTGTGTTTCATCAACACTCTGATAGTCCACAGATTACAGAATGCCTCCAGATGTGCATCGGAAACTACTACTGGTCTTCCAGGGAACGATCAAAGCGTAAACTCTTTGAGACATTACTCCCTTGGAGGAAGGTGCGCATGGTAAATGTTGTATTCAATCCCGATGCAGTTTCTGTGTTTCATCAACACTCTGATAGTCAACAGATTACAGAATGCCACCAGATTTGCATCGGAAACTACTACTGGTCTTCCAGGTAACGATCAAAGCATAGACTGTTTGAGACATACCTCCCGTGGAGGAAAGTGCTCATGGTGACTGTTTTATTCAATCCCGATGCAATTTCTGTGTTTCATCAACACTCAGTTAGTCCACAGATTTCAGAATCCCTCCAGATGTGCATCGGAAACTACTACTGGTCTTCCAGGGAACGATCAAAGGGTGGACTGTTTCAGTCATTACTCCCACGGAGGAAAGTGCACATGGTGACTGTTGTATTCAATCCCGATGCAATTTCTGTGTTTTATCAACACTTTGATAGTCCGCAGATTACAGAATGCCTCCAGATGTGCATTGAAAGCTACCACTGGTCTTCCAGGGAACGATCAAAGCGTAGACTGTTTGGGACATTACTAACATGGAGGAGAGTGCGCATGGTGACAGTTGTATTCAATCCCGATGCAATTTCTGTGTTTCATCAACACTCTGATACTCCACAGATTACAGAATGCCTCCAGATGTGCATCGGAAACTACTACTGGTCTTCCTATGAACGTCCAAGCGTAGACTGTTAGAGACATTACTCCATTGGAGGAAAGTGCGCATGGAGACTGTTGTATTCAATCCAGATGCAATTTCTGTGTTTCATCAACACTCGGTTAGTCCACAGATTTCAGAATGCCTCCAGATGGGCATCGGAAACTACTACAGGTCTTCCAGGGAACGATCAAAGCGTAGACTGTTTGAGACTTTACTCCCGTGGAGGAAAGTGCGCATTATGACTGTTGTATTCAATCCCGATGCAATTTCTGTGTTTCATCAACACTCTGATAGTCCACAGATTACAGAATGACACCAGATAAGCATCGGAAACAACTGCTGGTCTTCCAGGCAACGATCAAAGCGTAAACTGTTTGAGACATTACTCCCCTGGAGGAAAGTGCGCATGGTGACTGTTGTATTCAATCCCGATGCAATTTCTGTGTTTCATCAACACTCTGATAGTCAACAGATTACAGAATGCCACCAGATGTGCATCGGAAACTACTACTGGTCTTCCAGGTAACGATCAAAGCGTAGACTGTTTGAGACATACCTCCCGTGGAGGGTAGTGCGCATGGTGACTGTTTTATTCAATCCCGATACAATTTCTGTGTTTCATCAACACTCTGATAGTCCACAGATTACAGAATGCCACCAGATGTGCATCGGAAACTACTACTGGTCTTCCAGGGAACGATCAAAGTGTGGACTCTTTCAATCATTACACCATGGAGGAAAGTGCGCATGGTGACTGTTGTATTCAATCCCGATGCAATTTCTGTGTTTCATCAACACTCTGATAGTCCACAGATTACAGAATGCCTGCAGATGTGCATTGGAAACTACCACTCGTCTTCCAGGGAACGATCAAAGCGTAGACTGTTTGAGACATTACTAACATGGAGGAAAGTGCGCATGGTGACTGTTGTATTACATCCCGATGCAATTTCTGTGTTTCATCAACACTCTGATAGTCCACAGATTACAGAATGCCTCCAGATGTGCATCGGAAACTACTACTGGTCTTCCAGGGAACGATCAAAGCGTAAACTCTTTGAGACATTACTCCCTTGGAGGAAGGTGCGCATGGTAACTGTTGTATTCAATCCCGATGCAATTTCTGTGTTTAATCATCACTCTGATACTCCACAGATTACAGAATGCCTACAGATGTGCATCGGAAACTACTACTGGTCTTCCAGGGAACGATCAAAGTGTGGACTCTTTCAATCATTACACCATGGAGGAAAGTGCGCATGGTGACTGTTGTATTCAATCCCGATGCAATTTCTGTGTTTCATCAACACTCTGATAGTCCACAGATTACAGAATGCCTGCAGATGTGCATTGGAAACTACCACTCGTCTTCCAGGGAACGATCAAAGTGTAGACTGTTTGAGACATTACTCCCGTGGAGGACAGTGTGCATGGTGACTGTTGTATTCAATCCCGATGCAATTTCTGTGTTTCATCAACACTCTGATAGTACACAGATTACAGAATTATACCAGACGTGCATCTGAAACTACTACTGGTCTTCCATGGAACGATCAAAGCGTAAACCGTTAGAGACATTACTGCCATGGAGGAAAGTGCGCATGGTGACTGTTGTATTCACTCTCGTTGCAATTTCTGTGTTTCATCAACATTTCTAAGTTCCACAGATTACAGAATGCCTCCAATTGTGCATCGGAAACTACTACTGGTCTTCCAGGGAACGATCAAAGCGTAGACTGTTTCAGACATTAAACCCATGGAGGAAAGTGCGGATGGTGACTGTAGTATTCAATCCCGATGCAATTTCTGTGTTTCATCAACACTCAGTTAGTCCACAGATTACAGAATGCCTCCAGATGCACATCGGAAACTACTACTGGTCTTCCAGGGAACGATCAAAGCGTAGACTGTTTGAGACATTACTCCCGTGGAGGAAAGTGCGCATTATGACTGTTGTATTCAATCCCGATGCAATTTCTGTGTTTCATCAACACTCTGATAGTCCACAGATTACAGAATGACACCAGATAAGCATCGGAAACAACTGCTGGTCTTCCAGGCAACGATCAAAGCGTAAACTGTTTGAGACATTACTCCCCTGGAGGAAAGTGCGCATGGTGACTGTTGTATTCAATCCCGATGCAATTTCTGTGTTTCATCAACACTCTGATAGTCAACAGATTACAGAATGCCACCAGATGTGCATCGGAAACTACTACTGGTCTTCCAGGTAACGATCAAAGCGTAGACTGTTTGAGACATACCTCCCGTGGAGGGTAGTGCGCATGGTGACTGTTTTATTCAATCCCGATACAATTTCTGTGTTTCATCAACACTCTGATAGTCCACAGATTACAGAATGCCACCAGATGTGCATCGGAAACTACTACTGGTCTTCCAGGGAACGATCAAAGTGTGGACTCTTTCAATCATTACACCATGGAGGAAAGTGCGCATGGTGACTGTTGTATTCAATCCCGATGCAATTTCTGTGTTTCATCAACACTCTGATAGTCCACAGATTACAGAATGCCTGCAGATGTGCATTGGAAACTACCACTCGTCTTCCAGGGAACGATCAAAGCGTAGACTGTTTGAGACATTACTAACATGGAGGAAAGTGCGCATGGTGACTGTTGTATTACATCCCGATGCAATTTCTGTGTTTCATCAACACTCTGATAGTCCACAGATTACAGAATGCCTCCAGATGTGCATCGGAAACTACTACTGGTCTTCCAGGGAACGATCAAAGCGTAAACTCTTTGAGACATTACTCCCTTGGAGGAAGGTGCGCATGGTAACTGTTGTATTCAATCCCGATGCAATTTCTGTGTTTAATCATCACTCTGATACTCCACAGATTACAGAATGCCTACAGATGTGCATCGGAAACTACTACTGGTCTTCCAGGGAACGATCAAAGTGTGGACTCTTTCAATCATTACACCATGGAGGAAAGTGCGCATGGTGACTGTTGTATTCAATCCCGATGCAATTTCTGTGTTTCATCAACACTCTGATAGTCCACAGATTACAGAATGCCTGCAGATGTGCATTGGAAACTACCACTCGTCTTCCAGGGAACGATCAAAGTGTAGACTGTTTGAGACATTACTCCTGTGGAGGACAGTGTGCATGGTGACTGTTGTATTCAATCCCGATGCAATTTCTGTGTTTCATCAACACTCTGATAGTACACAGATTACAGAATTATACCAGACGTGCATCTGAAACTACTACTGGTCTTCCATGGAACGATCAAAGCGTAAACCGTTAGAGACATTACTGCCATGGAGGAAAGTGCGCATGGTGACTGTTGTATTCACTCTCGTTGCAATTTCTGTGTTTCATCAACATTTCTAAGTTCCACAGATTACAGAATGCCTCCAATTGTGCATCGGAAACTACTACTGGTCTTCCAGGGAACGATCAAAGCGTAGACTGTTTCAGACATTAAACCCATGGAGGAAAGTGCGGATGGTGACTGTAGTATTCAATCCCGATGCAATTTCTGTGTTTCATCAACACTCAGTTAGTCCACAGATTACAGAATGCCTCCAGATGCACATCGGAAACTACTACTGGTCTTCCAGGGAACGATCAAAGCGTAGACTGTTTGAGACATTACTCCCATGGAGGAGAGTACGCAAGGTGACCGTTGTATTCAATCCCGATGCAATTTCTGTGTTTCAACAACACTCTGATAGCCCACAGATTACAGAATATCTCCAGATGTGCATCGGAAACTACTACTGGTCTTCCAGGGAACGATCAAAGCGTAGACTCTTAGAGACATTACTCATATGGATGAAAGTGCGCATGGTGACTGTTGTATTCAATCCCGATGCAATTTCTGTGTTTCATCAACACCCTGATAGTCCACAGATTACAGAATGTCACCAGATGTGCATCGGAAACTACTACTGGTCTTCCAGGTGACGTTCAAAGCGTAAACTCTTTGAGACGTTACTCCCATGGAATGAGTTGCGCATGGTGAATGTTGTATTCAATCCCGATGCGGTTTCTGTGTTTCATCAACACTCTGATACTCCACAGATTACAGAATGCCTCCAGATGTGCATCGGAACCTTTTACTGGCCTTCCTGGGAACGTCCAAGCCTAGACTTGTTAGAGACATTACTCCCATGGAGGAAAGTGCGCATGGTGACTGTTGTATTCAATCCCGATGCAATTTATGTGTTTCATCAACACTCAGTTAGTCCAGAGATTTCAGAATGCCTCCAGATGTGCATCGGAAACTACTACTGGTCTTCCAGGAAACGATCAAAGCGTAGACTGTTTGAGACATTACTCCCGTGGAGGGAGATACGCATGGTGACTGTTGTATTCAATCCCGATGCAATTTCTGTGTTTCATCAACACTCAGTTAGTCCACAGATTTCAGAATGCCTCCACATGTGCATCGAAAACTACTACTGGTCTTCCAGGGAACGATCAAAGCGTAGACTGTTTGAGACATAACTCCCGTGGAGTAAAGTGCGCATGGTGACTGTTGTATTCAATCCCGATGCAATTTCTGTGTTTCATCAACACTCTGATAGTCCACAGATTACAGAATGCCACCTGATATGCATCGGAAACTACTACTGGTCTTCCAGGGAACGATCAAAGCGTAGACTGTTTGAGACATTACTCCCGTGGAGGGAAGTGCGCATGGTGACTGTTGTATTCAATCCCGATGCAAAATCTGTGTTTCATCAACACTCTGATAGTCAACAGATTACAAAATCCCTCCAGATGTGCATAGGAAACTACTACTGGTCTTCCAGGGAACGATCAAAGCGTAGACTGTTTGAGACATACCTCCCGTGGAGGAAAGTGCGCATGGTGACTGTTTTATTCAATCCCGATGCAATATCTGTGTTTCATCAACACTCAGTTAGTCCCACAGATTTCAGAATGCCTCCAGATGTGCATCGGAAACTACTACTGGTCTTCCAGGGAGCGATCAAAGCGTAGACTGTTTGAGACATTACTCCCGTGGAGGAGAGTGCGCATGGTGACTACTGTATTCAATCCCGATGCAATCTCTGTGTTTCATCAACAGTCTGATAGTCCACAGATTACAGAATGCCACAAGATGTGCATCGGAAACTACTACTGGTCTTCCAGGGAACGATCAATGTGTGGACTGTTTCAATCATTACACCATGGAGGAAAGTGCGCATGGTGACTGTTGTATTTAATCCCGATGCAATTTCTGTGTTTCATCAACACTCTGATAGTCCACAGATTACAGAATGCCTGCAGATGTGCATTGGAAAATACCACTCGTCTTCCAGGGAACGATCAAAGCGTAGACTGTTTGAGACATTACTAACATGGAGGAAAGTGCGCATGGTGACTGTTGTATTACATCCAGATGCAATTTCTGTGTTTCATCAACACCCTGATAGTCCACAGATTACAGAATGCCTCCAGATGTGCATCGGAAACTACTACTGGTCTTCCAGGGAACGATCAAAGCGTAAACTCTTTGAGACATTACTCCCTTGGAGGAAGGTGCGCATGGTAACTGTTGTATTCAATCCCGATGCAATTTCTGTGTTTAATCATCACTCTGATACTCCACAGATTACAGAATGCCTCCAGATGTGCATCGGAAACTACTACTGGTCATCCTGGGAACGATCTAAGCTTAGACTATTTCTGACATTACTCCCATTAAGGAAAGTGCGCATGGTGACTGTTGTATTCAATCCGGATGCAATTTCTGTGTTTCATCAACACTCTGATAGTCCACAGATTAAGGAATGCCACCAGATGTGCATCGGAAACTATCTACTGGTCTTCCAGGGAACGATCAAAGCGTAGACTGTTTGAGACATTATTCCGGTGGAGGAAAGTGCGCATGATGACTGCTGTATTCAATCCCGATGCAATCTCTGTGTTTCATCAACACTCTGATAGTCCACAGATTAAGGAATGCCACCAGATGTGCATCGGAAACTACTACTGGTCTTCCAGGGAACGATCAAACCGTAGACTGTTTGAGACATTACTCCCGTTTAGTAAAGTGCGCATGGTGGCTGTTGTATTCATCCCGATGAAATTTCTGTGTTTCATCAACACTCTGATAGTCCACAGACTACAGAATGCCACCAGATGTGCATCGGAAACTACTACATGTCTTCCAGGGAAGGATCAGAGCGTAGACTGAGTGAGACATTACTCCCGTGGAGGAAAGTGCGCATGGTGACTGTTGTATTCAATCTTGATGCAATTTCTGTGTTTCATCAACACTCTGATAGTCAACAGATTACAGAATGCCACCAGATGTGCATCGGAAACTACTACTGGTCTTCGAGGTAAGGATCAAAGCGTAGACTGTTTGAGACATACCTCCCGTGGAGGAAAGTGCGCATGGTGACTGTTTTATTCAATCCCGATGCAATTTCTGTGTTTCATCAACACTCTGATAGTCCACAGATTACAGAATGCCACCTGATGTGCATCGGAAACTACTACTGGTCTTCCAGGGAACGATCAAAGGGTGGACTGTTTCAGTCATTACTCCCACGGGGGAAAGTGCACATGGTGACTGTTGTATTCAATCCCGATGCAATTTCTATGTTTCATCAACACTTTGATAGTCCACAGGTTACAGAATGCCTCCAGATGTGCATTGGAAGCTACCACTGGTCTTCCAGGGAACGATCAAAGCGTAGACTGATTGAGACATTACTAACATGGTGGAGAGTGCGCATGGTGACAGTTGTATTCAATCCCGATGCAATTTCTGTGTTTCATCTACACTCTGATAGTCCACAGATTACTGAATGCCTCCAGATGTGCATCGGAAACTACTACTGGTCTTCCAGGGAACGATCAAAACGTAAACTCTTTGAGACATTACTCCCTTGGAGGAAGGTGCGCATGGTGACTGTTGTAATCAATCCTGATGCAATTTCTGTGTTTCATCAACACTCTGATACTCCACAGATTACAGAATGCCTCCAGATGTGCATCGGAAACTACTATTGGTCTTCCTGGGAACGATCTAAGCGTAGACTGTTTGAGACATTACTCCCGTGGAGGAAAGTGCGCATGGTGACTGTTGTGTACAATCAACATTTCTAAGGTCCACAGATTACAGAATGCCTCCAATTGTGCATCGGAAACTACTACTGGTCTTCCAGGGAACGATCAAAGAGTAGACTGTTTCAGACACTAAACCCATGGAGGAAAGTGAGGGTGGTGACTGTTGTATTCACTCCTGATGCAATTTCTGTGTTTCATCATTATTTCTAAGGTCCACAGATTACAGAATGCCTCCAATAGTGCATCGGAAACTACTACTGGTCTTCCAGGGAAAGATCAAAGCGTAGACTGTTTCAGACATTACACCCATGGAGGAAAGTGTGCATGGTGACTGTTGTATTCAATACCAATGCAATTTCTGTGTTTCATCAACACTCAGTTAGTCCACAGATTACAGAATGCCTCCAGATGCACATCGGAAACTACTACTGGTCTTCCAGGGAACGATCAAAGCGTAGACTGTTTGAGACATTACTCCCATGGGGGAGAGTACGCAAGGTGACCGTTGTATTCAATCCCGATGCAATTTCTGTGTTTCAAAAACACTCTGATAACCCACAGATTACAGAATATCTCCAGATCTGCATCGGAAACTACTACTGGTCTCCCAGCGAACGATCAAAGCATAGACTCTTAGAGACATTACTCATATGGATGAAAGTGCGCATGGTGACTGTTGTATTCAATCCCGATGCAATTTCTGTGTTTCATCAACACCCTGATAGTCCACAGATTACAGAATGTCACCAGATGTGCATCGGAAACTACTACTGGTCTTCCAGGTGACGTTCAAAGCGTAAACTCTTAGAGACATTACTCCCATGGAGGGAGTTGCGCATGGTGAATGTTGTATTCAATCCCGATGCGGTTTCTGTGTTTCATCAACACTCTGATACTCCACAGATTACAGAATGCCTCCAGATGTTCATCGGAACCTACTACTGGCCTTCCTGGGAACGTCCAAGCCTAGACTGTTAGAGACTTTACTCCCATGGAGGAAAGTGCGCATGGTGACTGTTGTATTCAATCCCGATGCAATTTCTGTGTTTCATCAACACTCAGTTAGTCCACAGATTTCAGAATGCCTCCAGATGTGCATCGGAAACTACTACTGGTCTTCCAGGAAACGATCAAAGCGTAGACTGTTTGAGACATTACTCCCGTGGAGGAGACTGCGCATGGTGACTGCTGTATTCAATCCAGATGCAATCTCTGTGTTTCATCAACAGTCTGATAGTCCACAGATTACAGAATGCCACCAATTGTGCATCGGAAACTACTACTGGTCTTCCAGGGAACGATCAAAGCGTAGACTGTTTGAGACATTACTCCCATGGAGGAGAGTGCGCATGGTGACTTCTGTATTCAATCCCGATGCAATCTCTGTGTATCATCAACACTCTGATAGTCCACAGATTTCAGAATGCCTCCACATGTGCATCGAAAACTACTACTGGTCTTCCAGGGAACGATCAAAGCGTAGACTGTTTGAGACATAACTCCCGTGGAGTAAAGTGCGCATGGTGTCTGTTGTATTCAATCCCGATGCAATTTCTGTGTTTCATCAACACTCTGATAGTGCACAGATTACAGAATGCCACCAGATATGCATCGGAAACTACTACTGGTCTTCCAGGGAGCGATCAAATTGTGGACTGTTTCAGTCATTACTCCTTGGAGGAAAGTACGCATGGTGACTGTTGTATTCAAACCCGATGCAATTTCTGTGTTTCGTCTACACTCTGATACTCCACAGATTACAGAATGCCTCCAGATGTGCATCGGAAACTACTACTGGCCATCCTGGGAACGATCTAAGCTTAGACTATTTGAGACATTACTCCCATTAAGGAAAGTGCGCATAGTGACTGTTGTATTCAATCCAGATGCAATTTCTGTGTTTCATCAACACTCTGATAGTCCACAGATTAAGGAATGCCACCAGATGTGCATCGGAAACTGCTACTGGTCTTCCAGGGAACGATCTAAGCGTAGACTGTTTGAGACATTACTCTGGTGGAGGAAAGTGCGCATGGTGACTGCTGTATTCAATCCCGATGCAATCTCTGTGTTTCATCAACACTCTGATAGTCCACAGATTAAGGAATGCCACCAGATGTGCATCGGAAGCTACTACTGGTCTTCCAGGGAACGATCAAACCGTAGACTGTTTGAGACATTACTCCCGTTTAGGAAAGTGCGCATGGTGGCTGTTGTATTCATCCCGATGAAATTTCTGTGTTTCATCAACACTCTGATAGTCCACAGACTACAGAATGCCACCAGATGTGCATCGGAAACTACTACATGTCTTCCAGGGAAGGATCAGAGCGTAGACTGAGTGAGACATTACTCCCGTGGAGGAAAGTGCGCATGGTGACTGTTGTATTCAATCTTGATGCAATTTCTGTGTTTCATCAACACTCTGATAGTCAACAGATTACAGAATGCCACCAGATGTGCATCGGAAACTACTACTGGTCTTCGAGGTAAGGATCAAAGCGTAGACTGTTTGAGACATACCTCCCGTGGAGGAAAGTGCGCATGGTGACTGTTTTATTCAATCCCGATGCAATTTCTGTGTTTCATCAACACTCTGATAGTCCACAGATTACAGAATGCCACCAGATGTGCATCGGAAACTACTACTGGTCTTCCAGGGAACGATCAAAGGGTGGACTGTTTCAGTCATTACTCCCACGGGGGAAAGTGCACATGGTGACTGTTGTATTCAATCCCGATGCAATTTCTATGTTTCATCAACACTTTGATAGTCCACAGGTTACAGAATGCCTCCAGATGTGCATTGGAAGCTACCACTGGTCTTCCAGGGAACGATCAAAGCGTAGACTGATTGAGACATTACTAACATGGTGGAGAGTGCGCATGGTGACAGTTGTATTCAATCCCGATGCAATTTCTGTGTTTCATCTACACTCTGATAGTCCACAGATTACAGAATGCCTCCAGATGTGCATCGGAAACTACTACTGGTCTTCCAGGGAACGATCAAAACGTAAACTCTTTGAGACATTACTCCCTTGGAGGAAGGTGCGCATGGTGACTGTTGTAATCAATCCCGATGCAATTTCTGTGTTTCATCAACACTCTGATACTCCACAGAATACAGAATGCCTCCAGATGTGCATCGGAAACTACTATTGGTCTTCCTGGGAACGATCTAAGCGTAGACTGTTTGAGACATTACTCCCGTGGAGGAAAGTGCGCATGGTGACTGTTTGTACAATCAACATTTCTAAGGTCCACAGATTACAGAATGCCTCCAATTGTGCATCGGAAACTACTACTGGTCTTCCAGGGAACGATCAAAGAGTAGACTGTTTCAGACACTAAACCCATGGAGGAAAGTGAGGGTGGTGACTGTTGTATTCACTCCTGATGCAATTTCTGTGTTTCATCATTATTTCTAAGGTCCACAGATTACAGAATGCCTCCAATTGTGCATCGGAAACTACTACTGGTCTTCCAGGGAACGATCAAAGCGTAGACTGTTTCAGACATTACACCCATGGAGGAAAGTGCGCATGGTGACTGTTGTATTCAATACCGATGCATTTTCTGTGTTTCATCAACACTCAGTTAGTCCACAGATTACAGAATGCCTCCAGATGCACATCGGAAACTACTACTGGTCTTCCAGGGAACGATCAAAGCGTAGACTGTTTGAGACATTACTCCCATGGAGGAGAGTACGCAAGGTCACCGTTGTATTCAATCCCGATGCAATTTCTGTGTTTCAACAACACTCTGATAGCCCACAGATTACAGAATATCTCCAGATCTGCATCGGAAACTACTACTGGTCTTCCAGCGAACGATCAAAGCGTAGACTCTTAGAGACATTACTCATATGGATGAAAGTGCGCATGGTGACTGTTGTATTCAATCCCGATGCAATTTCTGTGTTTCATCAACACCCTGATAGTCCACAGATTACAGAATGTCACCAGATGTGCATCGGAAACTACTACTGGTCTTCCAGGTGACGTTCAAAGCGTACACTCTTAGAGACATTACTCCCATGGAGGGAGTTGCGCATGGTGAATGTTGTATTCAATCCCGATGCGGTTTCTGTGTTTCATCAACACTCTGATACTCCACAGATTACAGAATGCCTCCAGATGTGCATCGGAACCTACTACTGGTCTTCCTTGGAACGTCCAAGCCTAGACTGTTAGAGACATTACTCCCATGGAGGAAAGTGCGCATGGGGACTGTTGTATTCAATCCCGATGCAATTTCTGTGTTTCATCAACACTCAGTTAGTCCACAAATTTCAGAATCCCTCCAGATGTGCATAGGAAACTACTACTGGTCTTCCAGGGAGCGATCAAAGCGTAGACTGTTTGAGACATACCTCCCGTGGAGGATAGTGCGCATGGTGACTGTTTTATTCAATCCCGATGCAATTTCTGTGTTTCATCAACACTCAGTTAATCCCACAGATTTCAGAATGCCTCCAGATGTGCATCGGAAACTACTGCTGGTCTTCCAGGGAGCGATCAAAGCGTAGACTGTTTGAGACATTACTCCCGTGGAGGAGAGTGCGCATGGTGACTGCTGTATTCAATCCCGATGCAATCTCTGTGTTTCATCAACAGTCTGATAGTCCACAGATTACAGAATGCAACCTGATGTGCATCGGAAACTACTACTGGTCTTCCAGGGAACGATCAAATTGTGGACTGTTTCAGTCATTACTCCATGGAGGAAAGTACGCATGGTGACTGTTGTATTCAATCCCGATGCAATTTCTGTGTTTCCTCAACACTCTGATAGTCCGCAGATTACAGAATGCCTGCAGATGTGCATTGGAAATTACCACTGGTCTTCCAGGGAACGATCAAAGCGTAGAGTGTTTGAGACATTACTAACATGGAGGAAAGTGCTCATGGTGACTGTTGTATTAAATCACGATGCATTTTCTGTGTTTCATCAACACTCTGCTGGTCCACAGATTACAGAATGCCTCCAGATGTGCATCAGAAACTACTACTGGTCTTCCAGGGAACGATCAAAGCGTAAACTCTTTGAGACATTACTCCCTTGGAGGAAGGTGCGCATGGTAACTGTTGTATTCAATCCCGATGCAATTTCTGTGTTTCGTCAACACTCTGATACTCCACAGATTACAGAATGCCTCCAGATGTGCATCGGAAACTACTACTGGTCATCCTGGGAACGATCTAAGCTTAGACTATTTGAGACATTACTCCCATTATGGAAAGTGCGCATAGTGACTGTTGTATTCAATCCAGATGCAATATCTGTGTTTCATCAACACTCTGATAGTCCACAGATTAAGGAATGCCACCAGATGTGCATCGGAAACTACTAGTGGGCTTCCAGGGAACGATCTAAGCGTAGACTGTTTGAGACATTACTCTGGTGGAGGAAAGTGCGCATGGTGACTGCTGTAGTCAATCCCGATGCAATCTCTGTGTTTCATCAACACTCTGATAGTCCACAGATTAAGGAATGCCACCAGATGTGCATCGGAAACTACTACTGGTCTTCCAGGGAACGATCAAAGCGTAGACTGTATGAGACACTACTCCCGTGGAGGAGAGTGCGCATGGTGACTGCTGTATACAATCCCGATGCAATCTCTGTGTTTCATCGACACTCTGATAGACCACAGATTACACAATGCCACCAGATGTGCATCGGAAACTACTACTGGTCTTCCAGGGAACGATCAAACCGTAGACTGTTTGAGACATTACTCCCGTGGAGGAAAGTGCACATGGTGACTGTTGTATTCAATCCCGATGCAATTTCTGTGTTTCATCAACACTCTGACAGTCAACAGATTACAGAATGCCACCAGATGTGCATCGGAAACTACTACTGGTCTTCCAGGGAACGATCAAACCGTAGACTGTTTGAGACATTACTCCCGTGGATGAAAGTGCGCATGGTGACTGTTGTATTCAATCCCGATGCAATTTCTGTGTTTCATCAACACTCTGACAGTCAACAGATTACAGAATGCCACCAGATGTGCATCGGAAACTACTACTGGTCTTCGAGGTAAGGATCAAAGCGTAGACTGTTTGAGACATACCTCCCGTGGAGGAAAGTGCGCATAGTGACTGTTTTATTCAATCCCGATGCAATATCTGTGTTTCATCAACACTCTGATAGTCCGCAGATTACAGAATGCCACCGGATGTGCATCGGAACCTACTACTGGTCTTCCAGGGAACGATCAAAGGGTGGACTATTCAGTCATTACTCCCACGGAGGAAAGTGCACATGGTGACTGTTGTATTCAATCCCGATGCAATTTCTGTGTTTCATCAACACTTTGATAGTCCGCAGATTACAGAATGCCTCCAGATGTGCATTGGAAGCTACCACTGGTCTTCCAGGGAACGATCAAAACGTAAACTCTTTGAGACATTACTCCCTTGGAGGAAGGTGCGCATGGTGACTGTTGTAATCAATCCCGATGCAATTTCTGTGTTTCATCAACACTCTGATACTCCACAGATTACAGAATGCCTCCAGATGTGCATCGGAAACTACTATTGGTCTTCCTGGGAACGATCTAAGCGTAGACTGTTTGAGACATTACTCCCGTGGAGGAAAGTGCGCATGGTGACTGTTGTATACAATCCCGATGCCATTTCTGTGTTTCATCAACACTCTGATAGTCCACAGATTTTAGAATGCCACTAGATGTGCATCGGAAACTACTACTGGTCTTCCAGGGAACGATCAAAGCGTAGACTGTTTGAGACATTACTCCCGTGGAGGACAGTGCGCATGGTGACTGTTGTATTCAATCCCGATGCATTTTCTGTGTTTCATCAACACTCTGATAGTCCACAGATTACAGAATGCCACCAGACGTGCATCTGAAACTACTACTGGTCTTCCATGGAACGATCAAAGCGTAAACCGTTAGAGACATTACTGCCATGGAGGAAAGTGCGCATGGTGACTGTTGTATTCAATCCCGATGCAATTTCTGTTTTTCATCAACAGTCTGATAGTCCACAGATTACAGAATGCCTCCAGATGCACATCGGAAACTACTACTGGTCTCCCATTTAACGATCAAAGCGTAGACTGTTTGAGACATTACTGCCATGGATGAATGTGCGCATGGTGACTGTTGTATTCAATCCCGATGCAATTTCTGATTTTCATCAACACTCTGATAGTCCACAGATTACAGATTGCCTGCAGATGTGCATTGGAAATTACCACTGGTCTTCCAGGGAACGATCAAAGCGTAGAGTGTTTGAGACATTACTAACATGGAGGAAAGTGCTCATGGTGACTGTTGTATTAAATCACGATGCAATTTCTGTGTTTCATCAACACTCTCCTGGTCCACAGATTACAGAATGCCTCCAGATGTGCATGGGAAACTACTACTGGTCTTCCAGGGAACGATCAAAGCGTAAACTCTTTGAGATATTACTCCCTTGGAGGAAGGTGCGCATGGTGAATGTTGTACTCAATCCCGATGCGGTTTCTATGTTTCATCAACACTCTGATACTCCACAGATTACAGAATGCCTCCAGATGTGCATCGGAACCTACTACTGGTCTTCCTGGGAACGTCCAAGCCTAGACTGTTAGAGACATTACTCCCATGGAGGAAAGTGCGCATGGTGACTGTTGTATTCAATCCCGATTCAATTTCTGTGTTTCATCAAAACTCAGTTCGTCCACAGATTTCAGAATGCCTCCAGATGTGCATCGGAAACTACTACTGGTCTTCCAGGGAACGATCAAAGCGTAGACTGTTTGAGACATTACTCCCGTGGCGGAAAGTGCGCATGGTGACTGTTGTATTCAATCCCGATGCAATTTCTGTGTTTCATCAACACTCAGTTAGTCCACAGATTTCAGAATCCCTCCAGATGTGCATAGGAAGCTACTACTGGTCTTCCAGGGAGTGATCAAAGCGTAGACTGTTTGAGACATACCTCCCGTGGAGGATAGTGCGCATGGTGACTGCTGTATTCAATCCCGATGCAATCTCTGTGTTTCATCAACAGTCTGATAGTCCACAGATTACAGAATGCAACCAGATGCGCATCGGAAACTACTACTGGTCTTCCAGGGAACGATCAAATTGTGGACTGTTTCAGTCATTACTCCATGGAGGAAAGTACGCATGGTGACTGTTGTATTCAATCCCGATGCAATTTCTGTGTTTCCTCAACACTCTGATAGTCCGCAGATTACAGAATGCCTGCAGATGTGCATTGGAAATTACCACTGGTCTTCCAGGGAACGATCAAAGCGTAGAGTGTTTGAGACATTACTAACATGGAGGAAAGTGCTCATGGTGACTGTTGTATTAAATCACGATGCAATTTCTGTGTTTCATCAACACTCTCCTGGTCCACAGATTACAGAATGCCTCCAGATGTGCATGGGAAACTACTACTGGTCTTCCAGGGAACGATCAAAGCGTAAACTCTTTGAGATATTACTCCCTTGGAGGAAGGTGCGCATGGTAACTGTTGTATTCAATCCCGATGCAATTTCTGTGTTTCGTCAACACTCTGATACTCCACAGATTACAGAATGCCTCCAGATGTGCATCGGAAACTACTACTGGTCATCCTGGGAACGATCTAAGCTTAGACTATTTGAGACATTACTCCCATTATGGAAAGTGCGCATAGTGACTGTTGTATTCAATCCAGATGCAATTTCTGTGTTTCATCAACACTCTGATAGTCCACAGATTAAGGAATGCCACCAGATGTGCATCGGAAACTACTAGTGGTCTTCCAGGGAACGATCTAAGCGTAGACTGTTTGAGACATTACTCTGGTGGAGGAAAGTGCGCATGGTGACTGCTGTATTCAATCCCGATGCAATCTCTGTGTTTCATCAACACTCTGATAGTCCACAGATTAAGGAATACCACCAGATGTGCATCGGAAACTACTACTGGTCTTCCAGGGAACGATCAAAGCGTAGACTGTATGAGACACTACTCCCGTGGAGGAGAGTGCGCATGGTGACTGCTGTATTCAATCCCGATGCAATCTCTGTGTTTCATCCACACTCTGATAGTCCACAGATTACAGAATGCCACCAGATGTGCATCGGAAACTACAACTTGTCATCCAGGGAACGATCAGACCGTAGACTGTTTGAGACATTACTCCCGTTTAGGAAAGTGCGCATGGTGACTGTTGTAATCAATCCCGATGCAACTCCTTTTTTTTCTTCTACACGCTGATATTGTTCAGAATACAGAATGCCATCAGATGTGCTTTGGAAACTACTACTGGTCTTCCAGGGAACGATCGAAGCGTAGACTGTTTGAGACATTACTCCCGTGGAGGAGAGTGAGCATGGTGACTGCTGTATTCAATCCCGATGCAATCTCTGTGTTTCATCAACACTCTGATAATCCACAGACTACAGAATGCCTCCAGATGTGCATCGGAAACTACTACTGGTTTTCGAGGTAACGATCAAAGCGTAGACTCTTTGAGACATACCTCCCGTGGAGGAAAGTGCGTATGGTGACTGTTTTATTCAATCCCGATGCAATTTCTGTGTTTCATCAACACTCTGATAGTCCACAGATTACAGAATGCCACCAGATGTGCATCGGTAACTACTACTGGTCTTCCAGGGAACGATCAAAGGGTGGACTTTTACAGTCATTACTCCCACGGAGGAAAGTGCACATGGTGACTGTTGTATTCAATCCCGATGCAATTTCTGTGTTTCATCAACACTTTGATAGTCCACAGATTACAGAATGCCTAAAGATGTGCATTGGAAACTACCACTGGTCTTCCAGGTAACGATCAAAGCGTAGACTGTTTGAGACATTACTAACATGGAGGAGAGTGGGCATGGTGACTGTTGTATTCAATCCCGATGCAATTTCTGTGTTTCATCAACACTTTGATAGTCCACAGATTACAGAATGCCTAAAGATGTGCATTGGAAACTACCACTGGTCTTCCAGGTAACGATCAAAGCGTAGACTGTTTGAGACATTACTAACATGGAGGAGAGTGGGCATGGCGACTGTTGTATTCAATCCCGATGCAATTTCTGTGTTTCATCAACACTCTGATAGTCCACAGACTACAGAATGCCACCAGATGTGCATCGGAAACTACTACTGGTTTTTGAGGTAACGATCAAAGCGTAGACTCTTTGAGACATACCTCCCGTGGAGGAAAGTGCGCATGGTGACTGTTTTACTCAATCCCGATGCAATTTCTGTGTTTCATCAACACTCTGATAGCCCACAGATTACAGAATGCCACCAGATGTGCATCGGTAGCTACTACTGGTCTACCAGGGAACGATCAAAGGGTGGACTTTTACACTCATTACTCCCACGGAGGAAAGTGCACATGGTGACTGTTGTATTCAATACCGATGCAATTTCTGTGTTTCATCAACACTTTGATAGTCCACAGATTACAGAATGCCTAAAGATGTACATTGGAAACTACCACTGGTCTTCCAGGGAACGATCAAAGCGTAGATTGTTTGAGACATTACTAACATGGAGGAGAGGGGGCATGGCGACTGTTGTATTCAATCCCGATGCAATTTCTGTGTTTCATCAACACTCTGATAGTCCACAGATTACAGAATGCCTCCAGTTGTGCATCGGAAACTACTACTGGTCTTCCAGGGAACGAACAACACGTAAACTCTTTGAGACATTACTCCCTTGGAGGAAGGTGCGCATGGTGACTGTTGTAATCAATCCCGATGCTATTTCTGTTTTTCATCAACACTCTCATACTCCACAGATTACAGAATGCCTCCAGATGTGCATCGGAAACTACTTCTGGTCTTCCTGGGAACGATCTAAGCGTAGACTATTTGAGACATTACTCCCATGGATGAAAGTGCGCATGGTGACTGTTGTATTCAATCCCGATGCAATTTCTTTGTTTCATCTACACGCTGATATTGTTCAGAATACAGAATGCCACCAGATGTGCTTTGGAAACTACTACTGGTCTTCCAGGGAACGATCGAAGCGTAGACTGTTTGAGACATTACTCCCGTGGAGGAAAGTGCGCATGGTGACTGTTGTATTCACTCCCGTTGCAATTTCTGTGTTTCATCAACATTTATAAGGTCCACAGATTACAGAATGTCTCCAATTGTGCATTGGAAACTACTACTGGTCTTCCAGGGAACGATCAAAGCGTAGACTGTTTCAGACATTACACCCATGGAGGAATATGCGGATGGTGACTGTTGTATTCAATCCCGATGAAATTTCTGTGTTTCATCAACACTCTGATAGTCCACAGATAACAGATTGAATCCAGATCTGCATCTGAAACTACTACTGCTCTTCCATGGAACGATGAAAGCGTAGACCGTTAGAGACTTTACTCCCATGGAGGAAAGTGCGCATGGTGACTGTTGTATTCAATCGCGATGCAATTTCTGTGTTTCATCAACACGCTGATAGTCCACAGATTACAGAATGCCTGCTGATGTGCATCGGAAACTACTACTGGTCTTCCTATGAACGTCCAAACGTAGACTGTTAGAGACATTACTCCCATCTTGGAAAGTGCGCATGGAGACTGTTGTATTCAATCCCAATGCAATTTCTGAGTTTCATCAACACTCAGTTAGTCCACAGATTTCAGAATCCCTCCAGATGTGCATCGGAAACTACTACTGGTCTTCCAGGGAACGATCAAAGCGTAGACTGTTTGAGACATTACTCCCATTGAGGAAGGTGCGCATGGTGAATGTTGTATTCAATCCCGATGCAGTTTCTGTTTTTCATCAACACTCTGATACTCCACAGATTACAGAATGCCTCCAGATGTGCATCGGAACCTACTACTGGTCTTCCTGGGAAAGTCCAAACCTAGACTGTTAGAGACATTACTCCCATGGAGGAAAGTGCGCATGGTGACTGTTGTATTGAATCCTGATGCAATTTCTGTGTTTCATCAAACTCAGTTATTCCACAGATTTCAGAATGCCTCCAGATTTGCATCGGAAACTTCTACTGGTCTTCCAGGGGACGATCAAAGCGTAGACTGTTTGAGACATTACTCCCGTGGAGGAAAGTGCGCATGGTGACTGTTCTATTCAATCCCGATGCAATTTCTGTGTTTCATCAACACTCTGATAGTCCACATATTACAGAATGCCACCAGATATGCATCCGAAACTACTATTGGTTTTCCAGGGAACAATCAAAGCGTAGACTGTTTGAGACATTACTCCCGTGGAGGCAAGTGCGCATGGTGACTGTTGTATTCAATCCCGATGCAATTTCTGTGTTTCATCAACACTCTGATAGTCAACAGATTACAGAATGCCACCACATTTGCATCGGAAACTACTACTGGTCTTCCAGGTAACGATCAAAGCGTAGACTGTTTGAGACATACCTCCCAAGAGGAAAGTGCTCATGGTGAATGTTTTATTCAATCCCGATGCAATTTCTGTGTTTCATCAACACTCAGTTAGTCCACAGATTTCAGAATCCCTCCAGATGTGCATCGGGAACTACTACTGGTCTTCCAGGGAACGATCAAAGCGTAGACTGTTTGAGACATTACTCCCACTGAGGAAGGTGCGCATGGTGAATGTTGTATTCAATCCCAATGCAATTTCTTTGTTTCATGTACACGCTGATATTGTTCAGAATACAGAATGCCACCAGATGTGCTTTGGAAACTACTACTGGTCTTCCAGGGAACGATCGAAGCGTAGACAGTTTGAGACATTACTCCCGTGGAGGAGAGTGCGCATGGTGACTGCTGTATTCAATCCCGATGCAATCTCTGTGTTTCATCAACACTCTGATAGTCCACAGACTACAGAATGCCACCAGATGTGCATCGGAAACTACTACTGGTTTTCGAGGTAACGATCAAAGCGTAGACTCTTTGAGACATACCTCCCGTGGAGGAAATTGCGCATGATGACTGTTTTATTCAATCCCGATGCAATTTCTGTGTTTCATCAACACTCTGATAGTCCACAGATTACAGAATGCCACCAGATGTGCATCGGTAACTAGTACTGGTCTTCCAGGGAACGATCAAAGGGTGGACTTTTACAGTCATTACTCCCACGGAGGAAAGTGCACATGGTGACTGTTGTATTAAATCCCGATGCAATTTCTGTGTTTCATCAACACTTTGATAGTCCACAGATTACAGAATGCCTAAAGATGTGCATTGGAAACTACCACTGGTCTTCCAGGGAACGATCAAAGCGTAGACTGTTTGAGACATTACTAACATGGAGGAGAGTGGGCATGGCGACTGTTGTATTCAATCCCGATGCAATTTCTGTGTTTCATCAACACTCTGATAGTCCACAGATTACAGAATGCCTCCGGTTGTGCATCGGAAACTACTACTGGTCTTCCAGGGAACGATCAAAACGTAAACTCTTGAGACATTACTCCCTTGGAGGAAGGTGCGCATGGTGACTGTTGTAATCAATCCCGATGCTAGTTCTGTTTTTCATCAACACTCTCATACTCCACAGATTACAGAATGCCTCCAGATGTGCATCGGAAACTACTACTGGTCTTCCTGGGAACGATCTAAGCGTAGACTATTTTAGACATTACTCCCATGGATGAAAGTGCGCATGGAGACTGTTGTATTCAATCCCGATGCAATTTCTTTGTTTCATCTACACGCTGATATTGTTCAGAATACAGAATGCCACCAGATGTGCTTTGGAAACTACTACTGCTCTTCCAGGGAACGATCGAAGCGTAGACTGTTTGAGACATTACTCCCGTGCAGGAAAGTGCGCATGGTGACTGTTGTATTCAATCCCGATGCAATTTCTGTGTTTCATCAACACCCTGATAGTCCACAGATTAGAGAATGCCTGCTGATGTGCATCGGAAACTACTACTGGTCTTCCTATGAACGTCCAAACGTAGACTGTTAGAGACATACCTCCCATCTAGGAAAGTGCGCATGGTAAATGTTGTATTCAATCCCGATGCAATTTCTGTGTTTCATCAACACTCAGTTAGTCCACAGATTTCAGAATGCCTCCAGATGTGCATCGGAAACTACTACTGGTCTTCCAGGTAACGATCAAAGCGTAGACTGTTTGAGACATTACTCCCATTGAGGAAGGTGCGCATGGTGAATGTTGTATTCAATCCCGATGCAATTTCTTTGTTTCATCTACACGCTGATATTGTTCAGAATACAGAATGCCACCAGATGTGCTTTGGAAACTACTACTGGTCTTCCAGGGAACGAACGAAGCGTAGACTGTTTGAGGCATTACTCCCGTGGAGGAGAGTGCGCATGGTGACTGCTGTATTCAATCCCGATGCAATCTCTGTGTTTCATCAACACTCTGATAGTCCACAGACTACAGAATGCCACCAGATGTGCATCGGAAACTACTACTGGTTTTTGAGGTAACGATCAAAGCGTAGACTCTTTGAGACATACCTCCCGTGGAGGAAAGTGCGCATGGTGACTATTTTACTCAATCCCGATGCAATTTCTGTGTTTCATCAACACTCTGATAGTCCACAGATTACAGAATGCCACCAGATGTGCATCGGTAGCTACTAGTGGTCTTCCAGGGAACGATCAAAGGGTGGACTTTTACAGTCATTACTCCCACGGAGGAAAGTGCACATGGTGACTGTTGTATTCAATCCCGATGCAATTTCTGTGTTTCATCAACACTTTGATAGTCCACAGATTACAGAATGCCTAAAGATGTGCATTGGAAACTACCACTGGTCTTCCAGGGAACGATCAAAGCGTAGACTGTATGAGACATTACTAACATGAAGGAGAGGGGGCATGGCGACTGTTGTATTCAATCCCGATGCAATTTCTGTGTTTCATCAACACTCTGATAGTCCACAGATTACAGAATGCCTCCAGTTGTGCATCGGAAACTACTACTGGTCTTCCAGGGAACGATCAACACGTAAACTCTTTGAGACATTACTCCCTTGGAGGAAGGTGCGCATGGTGACTGTTGTAATCAATCCCGATGCTATTTCTGTTTTTCATCAACACTCTCATACTCCACAGATTACAGAATGCCTCCAGATGTGCATCGGAAACTACTTCTGGTCTTCCTGGGAACGATCTAACCGTAGACTATTTGAGACATTACTCCCATGGATGAAAGTGCGCATGGTGACTGTTGTATCCAATCCCGATGCAATTTCTTTGTTTCATCTACACGCTGATATTGTTCAGAATACAGAATGCCACCAGATGTGCTTTGGAAACTACTACTGGTCTTCCAGGGAACGATCGAATCGTAGACTGTTTGAGACATTACTCCCGTGGAGGAAAGTGCGCATGGTGACTGTTGTATTCACTCCCGTTGCAATTTCTGTGTTTCATCAACATTTATAAGGTCCACAGATTACAGAATGTCTCCAATTGGGCATTGGAAACTACTACTGGTCTTCCAGGGAACGATCAAAGCGTAGACTGTTTCAGACATTACACCCATGGAGGAATATGCGGATGGTGACTGTTGTATTCAATCCCGATGAAATTTCTGTGTTTCATCAACACTCTGATAGTCCACAGATAACAGATTGAATCCAGATCTGCATCTGAAACTACTACTGCTCTTCCATGGAACGATGAAAGCGTAGACCGTTAGAGACATTACTCCCATCTTGGAAAGTGCGCATGGAGACTGTTGTATTCAATCCCAATGCAATTTCTGAGTTTCATCAACACTCAGTTAGTCCACAGATTTCAGAATCCCTCCAGATGTGCATCGGAAACTACTACTGGTCTTCCAGGGAACGATCAAAGCGTAGACTGTTTGAGACATTACTCCCATTGAGGAAGGTGCGCATGGTGAATGTTGTATTCAATCCCGATGCAGTTTCTGTTTTTCATCTACACTCTGATACTCCACAGATTACAGAATGCCTCCAGATGTGCATCGGAACCTACTACTGGTCTTCCTGGGAAAGTCCAAACCTAGACTGTTAGAGACATTACTCCCATGGAGGAAAGTGCGCATGGTGACTGTTGTATTCAATCCTGATGCAATTTCTGTGTTTCATCAACACTCAGTTAGTCCACAGATTTCAGAATGCCTCCAGATTTGCATCGGAAACTACTACTGGTCTTCCAGGGGACGATCAAAGCGTAGACTGTTTGGGACATTACTCCCGTGGAGGAAAGTGCGCATGGTGACTGTTCTATTCAATCCCGATGCAATTTCTGTGTTTCATCAACACTCTGATAGTCCACATATTACAGAATGCCACCAGATATGCATCCGAAACTACTATTGGTTTTCCAGGGAACAATCAAAGCGTAGACTGTTTGAGACATTACTCCCGTGGAGGCAAGTGCGCATGGTGACTGTTGTATTCAATCCCGATGCAATTTCTGTGTTTCATCAACACTCTGATAGTCAACAGATTACAGAATGCCACCACATTTGCATCGGAAACTACTACTGGTCTTCCAGGGAACGATCAAAGCGTAGACTGTTTGGGATACTACTCCCATGGAGGAAGGTGCGCATGGTGACTGTTGTATTCAATCCCGATGCTGTTTCTGTGTTTCATCAACACTCTGATACTACACAGATTACAGAATGCCTCCACATGTGCATCGGAAACTACTACTGGTCTTCCTATGAACGTCCAGACGTAGACTGTTAGAGACTTTACTCCCATGGTGGAAACTGCGCATGGAGACTGTTGTATTCAATCCCAATGCATTTCTGTGTTTCATCAACACTCAGTTAATCCACAGATTTCAGATTGCCTATAGATTTGCATCGGCAACTACTACTGGTCTTCCAGGGGACGATCAAATCGTAGACTGTTTGAGACATTACTCCCGTGGTGGAAAGTGCGCATGGTGACTGTTGTATTCAATCCCGATGCAATTTCTGTGTTTCATCAACACCCTGATAATCCACAGATTACAGAATGCCTCCACATGTGCATCGGAAACTACTACTGGTCTTCCTATGAACGTCCAGACGTAGACTGTTAGAGACTTTACTCCCATGGTGGAAACTGCGCATGGAGACTGTTGTATTCAATCCCAATGCATTTCTGTGTTTCATCAACACTCAGTTAGTCCACAGATTACAGAATGCCACCAGATGTGCATCGGTAACTACTACTGGTCTTCCAGGGAACGATCAAAGCGTAGACTGTTTGAGACATTATTAACATGGAGGAGAGTGCGCATGGCGACTGTTGTATTCAATCCCGATGCAATTTCTGTGTTTCATCAACACTCAGTTAGTCCACAGATTTCAGAATGCCTCCAGATGTGCATCGGAACCTACTACTGGTCTTCCTGGGAAAGTCCAAACCTAGACTGTTAGAGACATTACTCCCATGGAGGAAAGTGCGCATGGTGACTGTTGTATTCAATCCTGATGCAATTTCTGTGTTTCATCAACACTCAGTTAGTCCACAGATTTCAGAATGCCTCCAGATTTGCATCGGAAACTACTACTGGTCTTCCAGGGGACGATCAAAGCGTAGACTGTTTGAGACATTACTCCCGTGGAGGAAAGTGCGCATGGTGACTGTTCTATTCAATCCCGATGCAATTTCTGTGTTTCATCAACACTCTGATAGTCCACATATTACAGAATGCCACCAGATATGCATCCGAAACTACTATTGGTTTTCCAGGGAACAATCAAAGCGTAGACTGTTTGAGACATTACTCCCGTGGAGGCAAGTGCGCATGGTGACTGTTGTATTCAATCCCGATGCAATTTCTGTGTTTCATCAACACTCTGATAGTCAACAGATTACAGAATGCCACCACATTTGCATCGGAAACTACTACTGGTCTTCCAGGTAACGATCAAAGCGTAGACTGTTTGAGACATACCTCCCGTGGAGGAAAGTGCTCATGGTGACTGTTTTATTCAATCCCGATGCAATTTCTGTGTTTCATCAACACTCAGTTAGTCCACAGATTTCAGAATCCCTCCAGATGTGCATCGGGAACTACTACTGGTCTTCCAGGGAACGATCAAAGCGTAGACTGTTTGAGACATTACTCCCACTGAGGAAGTTGCGCATGGTAAATGTTGTATTCAATCCCGATGCAGTTTCTGTGTTTCATCAACACTCTGATACTCCACAGATTACAGAATGCCTCCAGATGTGCATCGGAACCTACTACTGGTCTTCCTGGGAACGTCCAAGGCTAGACTGTTAGAGACATTACTCCCATGGAGGAAAGTGCGCATGGTGACTGTTATATTCAATCCCGATGCAATTTCTGTGTTTCATCAACACTCTGATAGTCAACAGATTACAGAATGCCACCAGATGTGCATCGGAAACTACTACTGGTATTCCAGGTAACGATCAAAGCGTAGACTGTTTGAGACATACCTCCCGCGGAGGGAAGTGCGCATGGTGACTGTTTTATTCAATCCCGATGCAATATCTGTGTTTCATCAACACTCTGATAGTCCACAGATTACAGAATGCCACCAGATGTGCATCGGAAACTACTACTGGTCTTCCAGGGAACGATCAAAGCGTAGACTGTTTGAGACATTACTGCCGTGGAAGAGACTGCGCATGGTGACTGCTGTATTCAATCCCGATGCAATCTGTGTGTTTCATCAACAGTCTGATAGTTTACAGATTACAGAATGCCACCAATTGTGCATCGGAAACTACTACTGGTCTTCCAGGGAACGATCAAAGCGTAGACTGTTTGAGACATTACTCCCATGGAGGAAGGTGCGCATGGTGACTGTTGTATTCAATCCCGATGCAGTTTCTGTGTTTCATCAACACTCTGATAGTCCTCAGATTACAGAATGCCTGCAGATGTGCATTGGAAATTACCACTGGTCTTCCAGGGAACGATCAAAGCATAGAGTGTTTGAGACATTACTAACATGGAGGAAAGTGCTCATGGTGACTGTTGTATTAAATCACGATGGAATTTCTGTGTTTCATCAACACTCTGTAGTCCACAGATTACAGAATGCCACCAGATGTGCATCGGAAACTACTACTGGTCTTCCAGGGAACGATCAAAGCGTAAACTCTTTGAGACATTACTCCCTTGGAGGAAGGTGCGCATGGTAACTGTTGTATTCAATCCCGATGCAATTTCTGTGTTTCGTCAACACTCTGATACTCCACAGATTTCAGAATGCCTCCTGATGTGCATCGGAAAATACTACTGGTCTTCCAGGGAACGATCTAAGCTTAGACTATTTGAGACATTACTCCCATTATGGAAAGTGCGCATAGTGACTGTTGTATTCAATCCAGATGCAATTTCTGTGTTTCATCAACACTCTGATAGTCCACAGATTACAGAATGCCACCAGATGTGCATCGGAAACTACTACTTGTCTTCCAGGGAACGATCAAACCGTAGACTGTTTGAGACATTACTCCCGTTTAGGAAAGTGCGCATGGTGACTGTTTTATTCATTCCGAAAAAAATTTCTGGGTTTCATCAACACTCTGATAGTCCACAGACTACAGAATGTTACCAGGTGTGCATCGGTAACTACTACTGGTTTTCGAGGTAACGATCAAAGCGTAGACTCTTTGAGACATACCTCCCGTGGAGGAAAGTGCGCATGGTGACTGTTTTACTCAATCCCGATGCAATTTCTGTGTTTCATCAACACTCTGATAGTCCACAGATTACAGAATGCCACCAGATGTGCATCGGTAACTACTACTGGTCTTCCAGGGAACGATCAAAGGATGGACTTTTACAGTCATTACTCCCACGGAGGAAAGTGCACATGGTGACTGTTGTATTCAATCCCAATGCAATTTCTGTGTTTCATCAACACTTTGATAGTCCACAGATTACAGAATGCCTAAAGATGTGCATTGGAAACTGCCACTGGTCTTCCAGGGAACGATCAAAGCGTAGACTGTTTGAGACATTATTAACATGGAGGAGAGTGCGCATGGCGACTGTTGTATTCAATCCCGATGCAATTTCTGTGTTTCATCAACACTCTGATAGTCCACAGATTACAGAATGCCTCCAGATGTGCATCGGAAACTACTACTGGTCTTCCAGGGAACGATCAAAGCGTAGACTGTTTCAGACATTACACCCATGGAGGAATATGCGGATGGTGACTGTTGTATTCAATCCCGATGAAATTTCTGTGTTTCATCAACACTCTGATAGTCCACAGATAACAGATTGAATCCAGATCTGCAAATGAAACTACTACTGCTCTTCCATGGAACGATCAAAGCGTAGACCGTTAGAGACTTTACTCCCATGGAGGAAAGTGCGCATGGTGACTGTTGTATTCAATCCCGATGCAATTTCTGTCTTTCATCAACACTCTGATAGTCAACAGATTACAGAATGATACCAGATTTGCATCGGAAACTACTACTGGTCTTCCAGGTAACGATCAAATCATAGACTGTTTGAGACATACCTCCCGTGGAGGAAAGTGTGCATGGTGACTGTTTTATTCAATCCCGATGCAATCTCTGTGTTTCATCAACAGTCTGATAGTCCACAGATTACAGAATGCCACCAGATGTGCACCGGAAACTACTACTGGTCTTCCAGGGAACGATCAAAGCGTAGACTGTTTGATACATTACTCCCATGGAGGGAGGCGCGCATGGTGACAGTTGTATTCAATCCCGATGCAGTTTCTGTGTTTCATCAACACTCTGATACTCCACAGATTACAGAATGCCTCCAGATGTGCATCGGAAACTACTACTGGTCTTCCTATGCACGTCTAAGCGTAGACTGTTAGAGAAATTACTCCCATGGAGGAAAGTGCGCATGGAGACTGTTGTATTCAATCCCGATGTAATTTCTGTGTTTCATCAACACTCTGATAGTTAACAGATTACAGAATGCCACCAGATGTGCATCGGAACTACTACTGGTCTTCCAGGTAACGATCAAAACGGAGACTGTTTGAGACATACCTCCCGTGGAGGGAAGTGCGCATGGTGACTGTTTTATTCAATCCCGATGCAATTTCTGTGTTTCATCAACACTCTGATAGTCCACAGATTACAGAATGCCACCAGATGTGCATCGGAAACTACTACTGGTCTTCGAGGGAACGATCAAAGTGTGGACTGTTTCAGTCATTACTCCCATGGAGGAAAGTGCGCATGGTGACTGTTGATTTCAATCCCGATGCAATTTCTGTGTTTCATCAACACTCTGATACTCCACAGATTACAGAATGTCTCCAGATGTGCATCGGAAACTACTACTGGTCATCCAAGTAACGATCAAAGCATGGACTGTTTCAGACATTACTTCCGTGGAGGAAAGTGCGCATGGTGACTGTTGTATTCGATCCCGATGCAATCTCTGTGTGTCATCAACACTCTGATAGTCAACAGATTACAGAATGCCACCAAATGTGCATCGGAAACTACTACTGGTCTTCCAGGTAACGATCGAAGCGTAGACTGTTTGAGACATACCTCCGGTGGAGGAATGTGCGCATGGTGACTGTTTTATTTAATCCCGATGCAATTATTGAGTTTCATCAACACTCTGATAGCCCATAGATTACAGAATGCCAGCAGATGTGCATCGGAAACTACTACTGGTCTTCCAGGGAACGATCAAAGGGTGGACTGTTTCAGTCATTACTCCCATGGAGGAAAGTGCGCATGGTGACTGTAGTATTCGATCCCGATGCAATTTCTGTGTTTCATCAACACTCTGATTGTCCACTGATTACAGAATGCCTCCAGATGTGCATTGGAAACTACCAATGGTCTTCCAGGGAACGATCAAAGCGTAGACTGTTTGAGACATTACTAACATGGAGGCAAGTGCGCATGGTGACTGTTGTAATCAATCCCGATGCAATTTCTGTGTTTCATCAACACTCTGATAGTACACAGATTACACAATGCCTCCAGATGTGCATCGGAAACTACTACTGGTCTTCCAGGGAACGATCAAAGCGTAAACTCTTTGAGACATTACTCCCTTGGAGGAAGGTGCGCATGGTGACTGTTGAATTCAATCCCTATGCAATTTCTGTGTTTCATCAACACTCTGATACTCCTCAGATTACAGAATGTCTCCAGATGTGCATAGGAAACTACTACTGGTTTTCCTGGGAACGATCTAAACGTAAACTATTTGAGACATTACTCCCATGGAGGAAAGTTCGCATAGTGACTGTTGTATTCAATCCGGATACAATTTCTGTGTTTCATCAACACTCTGATGGTATACAGATTAAGGAATGCCACCAGATGTGCATCGGAAACTACTACTGGTCTTTCAGGGAACGATCATAGCATAGACTGTTTGAGACAACACTCCCCTGGAGGAAAGTGCGCATGGTGACTGCTGTATTCAATCTCGATGCAATCTCTGTGTTTCATCAACACTCTGATAGTCCACAGATTAATGAATGCCAGCAGATGTGCATCGGAAACTACTACTGGTCTTCCAGGTAAGGATCAAAGCGTAGACTGTTTGAGACATTACTCCCATGGAGGAGAGTGCGCATGGTGACTGCTGCATTCAATCCCGATGCAATCTCTGTGTATCATCAACACTCTGATAGTCCACAGATTACAGAATGCCACCAGATGTGCATCGGAAACTACTATTGGTCTCCCAGGGAACGATCAAACCGTAGACTGTTTGAGATATTACTCCCGTTTAGGAAAGTGCGCATGGTGACTGTTGTATTCAATTCCGATGCAATTTCTGTGTTTCATCAACACTCTGACAGTCCACAGATTAAAAATGCCACCAGACGTGCATCAGAAACTACTACTGGTCTTCCAGGGAACGATCAAAACGTAGACCGTTTGGGACCTTACTCCCGTGGAGGAAAGTGCGCATGGTGACTGTTGTATTCAATTGTGATGCAATTTCTGTGTTTCATCAACACTCTGATAGTCCACTGATTACAGAATGCCACCAGATGTGCATCGGAAACTACTACTGGTCTTCCAGGGAACGATCAAATCGTAGTCTGTTGGAGACGTTACTCCCCTGGTGGAAAGTGCGCATGGTGACTGTTGTATTCAATCCCGATGCAATTTCTGTGTTTCATCAACACTCTGATAGTCCACAGATTACAGAATGCCACCATATGTGCATCGGAAACTACTACTGGTCTTCCAGGAAACGATCAAATCGTAGACTGTTTGAGGTATTACTCCCGTTTAGGAAATTGCGCATGTTCACTGTTGTATTCAATCCCGATGCAATTTCTGTGTTCCATCAACACTCTGATAGTCCACAGATTACAGAATGCCTCCAGATGAGCATCGGAAACTACTTCTGGTCTTCCAGGGAACGATCAAAGCGTAGACTCTTTGAGACATACCTCCCATGGAGGAAAGTGCGCATGGTGACTGTTGTATTCAATCCCGATGCAATTTCTGTGTTTCATCAACACTCAGTTAGTCCACAGATTTCAGAATGCCTCCAGATGTGCTTCGGAAACTACTACAGGTCTTCCAGGGAACGATCAAAGCGTAGACTGTTTGAGACATTACTCCCGTGGAGGAAAGTGCGCATAGTGACTGTTGAATTCAATCCCGATGCAATTTCTGTGTTTCATCAACACTCTGATAGTCAACAGATTACAGAATGTCACCAGATGTGCATCGGAAACTACTACTGGTCTTCCAGGTAACGATCAAATCGTAGACTGTTTGAGACATACCTCCCGTGGAGGAAAGTGCGCATGGTGACTTTTATTCAATCCCGATACAATTTCTGTGTTTCATCAACACTTTGATAGTCCGCAGATTATAGAATGCCACCAGATGTGCATCGTAAACTACTACTGGTCTTCCAGAAAACGATCGAAGGGTGGACTGTTTCAGTCATTACTCACATGGAGGAAAGTGCGCATGGTGACTGTTGTATTCAATCCCTATGCAATTTCTGTGTTTCTGATACTCCACAGATTACAGAATGTCTCCAGATGTGCATAGGAAACTACTACTGGTTTTCCTGGGAACGATCTAAGCGTAGACTATTTGAGACATTACTCCCATGGAGGAAAGTGCGCATAGTGACTGTTGTATTCAATCCCGATGCAATCTCTGTGTTTCTTTAACACTCTGATAGTCCACAGGTTAATGAATGCCAGCTGATGTGCATCGGAAACTACTACTGGTCTTCCAGGTAACGATCAAAGCGTAGACTGTTTGAGACAACACTCCCATGGAGGAGAGTGCGCATGGTGACTTCTGTATTCAATCCCGATGCAATCTCTGTGTATCATCAACACTCTGATAGTCCACAGATTACAGAATGCCACCAGATGTGCATCGGAAACTACTACTGGTTTTCCAGGGAACGATCAAAGGGTGGACTGTTTCAGTCATTACTCCCATGGAGGAAAGTGCGCATGGTGACTGTTGTATTCGATCCCGATGCAATTTCTGTGTTTCATCAACACTCTGATTGTCCACTGATTACAGAATGCCTCCAGATGTGCATTGGAAACTACCAATGGTCTTCCAGGGAACGATCAAAGCGTAGACTTTTTGAGACATTACTAACATGGAGGCAAGTGCGCATGGTGACTGTTGTAATCAATCCCGGTGCAATTTCTGTGTTTCATCAACACTCTGATAGTACACAGATTACACAATGCCTCCAGATGTGCATCGGAAACTACTACTGGTCTTCCAGGGAACGATCAAAGCGTAAACTCTTTGAGACATTACTCCCTTGGAGGAAGGTGCGCATGGTGACTGTTGTATTCAATCCCTATGCAATTTCTGTGTTTCATCAACACTCTGATACTCCTCAGATTACAGAATGTCTCCAGATGTGCATAGGAAACTACTACTGGTTTTCCTGGGAACGATCTAAACGTAAACTATTTGAGACATTACTCCCATGGAGGAAAGTTCGCATAGTGACTGTTGTATTCAATCCGGATACAATTTCTGTGTTTCATCAACACTCTGATGGTATACAGATTAAGGAATGCCACCAGATGTGCATCGGAAACTACTACTGGTCTTTCAGGGAACGATCATAGCATAGACTGTTTGAGACAACACTCCCCTGGAGGAAAGTGCGCATGGTGACTGCTGTATTCAATCTCGATGCAATCTCTGTGTTTCATCAACACTCTGATAGTCCACAGATTAATGAATGCCAGCAGATGTGCATCGGAAACTACTACTGGTCTTCCAGGTAAGGATCAAAACGTAGACTGTTTGAGACATTACTCCCATGGAGGAGAGTGCGCATGGTGACTGCTGCATTCAATCCCGATGCAATCTCTGTGTATCATCAACACTCTGATAGTCCACAGATTACAGAATGCCACCAGATGTGCATCGGAAACTACTATTGGTCTCCCAGGGAACGATCAAACCGTAGACTGTTTGAGATATTACTCCCGTTTAGGAAAGTGCGCATGGTGACTGTTGTATTCAATTCCGATGCAATTTCTGTGTTTCATCAACACTCTGACAGTCCACAGATTAAAAATGCCACCAGACGTGCATCAGAAACTACTACTGGTCTTCCAGGGAACGATCAAAACGTAGACCGTTTGGGACCTTACTCCCGTGGAGGAAAGTGCGCATGGTGACTGTTGTATTCAATTGTGATGCAATTTCTGTGTTTCATCAACACTCTGATAGTCCACTGATTACAGAATGCCACCAGATGTGCATCGGAAACTACTACTGGTCTTCCAGGGAACGATCAAATCGTAGTCTGTTGGAGACGTTACTCCCCTGGTGGAAAGTGCGCATGGTGACTGTTGTATTCAATCCCGATGCAATTTCTGTGTTTCATCAACACTCTGATAGTCCACAGATTACAGAATGCCACCATATGTGCATCGGAAACTACTACTGGTCTTCCAGGAAACGATCAAATCGTAGACTGTTTGAGGTATTACTCCCGTTTAGGAAATTGCGCATGGTCACTGTTGTATTCAATCCCGATGCAATTTCTGTGTTCCATCAACACTCTGATAGTCCACAGATTACAGAATGCCTCCAGATGAGCATCGGAAACTACTTCTGGTCTTCCAGGGAACGATCAAAGCGTAGACTGTTTGAGACATACCTCCCATGGAGGAAAGTGCGCATGGTGACTGTTGTATTCAATCCCGATGCAATTTCTGTGTTTCATCAACACTCAGTTAGTCCACAGATTTCAGAATGCCTCCAGATGTGCTTCGGAAACTACTACAGGTCTTCCAGGGAACGATCAAAGCGTAGACTGTTTGAGACATTACTCCCGTGGAGGAAAGTGCGCATAGTGACTGTTGAATTCAATCCCGATGCAATTTCTGTGTTTCATCAACACTCTGATAGTCAACAGATTACAGAATGTCACCAGATGTGCATCGGAAACTACTACTGGTCTTCCAGGTAACGATCAAATCGTAGACTGTTTGAGACATACCTCCCGTGGAGGAAAGTGCGCATGGTGACTTTTATTCAATCCCGATACAATTTCTGTGTTTCATCAACACTTTGATAGTCCGCAGATTATAGAATGCCACCAGATGTGCATCGTAAACTACTACTGGTCTTCCAGAAAACGATCGAAGGGTGGACTGTTTCAGTCATTACTCACATGGAGGAAAGTGCGCATGGTGACTGTTGTATTCAATCCCTATGCAATTTCTGTGTTTCTGATACTCCACAGATTACAGAATGTCTCCAGATGTGCATCGGAAACTACTACTGGTCTTCCAGGGAACGATCAAAGCGTAAACTCTTTGAGACATTACTCCCTTGGAGGAAGGTGCGCATGGTGACTGTTGTATTCAATCCCTATGCAATTTCTGTGTTTCATCAACACTCTGATACTCCTCAGATTACAGAATGTCTCCAGATGTGCATAGGAAACTACTACTGGTTTTCCTGGGAACGATCTAAACGTAAACTATTTGAGACATTACTCTAATGGAGGAAAGTTCGCATAGTGACTGTTGTATTCAATCCGGATACAATTTCTGTGTTTCATCAACACTCTGATGGTCCACAGATTAAGGAATGCCACCAGATGTGCATCGGAAACTACTACTGGTCTTTCAGGGAACGATCATAGCATAGACTGTTTGAGACAACACTCCCCTGGAGGAAAGTGCGCATGGTGACTGCTGTATTCAATCCCGATGCAATCTCTGTGTTTCATCAACACTCTGATAGTCCACAGATTAATGAATGCCAGCAGATGTGCATCGGAAACTGCTACTGGTCTTCCAGGTAAGGATCAAAGCGTAGACTGTTTGAGACATTACTCCCATGGAGGAGAGTGCGCATGGTGACTGCTGTATTCAATCCCGATGCAATCTCTGTGTATCATCAACACTCTGATAGTCCACAGATTACAGAATGCCACCAGATGTGCATCGGAAACTACTATTGGTCTTCCAGGGAACGATCAAACCGTAGACTGTTTGAGACATTACTCCCGTTTAGGAAAGTGCGCATGGTGACTGTTGTATTCAATTCCGATGCAATTTCTGTGTTTCATCAACACTCTGACAGTCCACAGATTAAAGAATGCCACCAGACGTGCATCAGAAACTACTACTGGTCTTCCAGGGAACGATCAAAACGTAGACCGGTTGGGACCTTACTCCCGTGGAGGAAAGTGCGCATGGTGACTGTTGTATTCAATTGTGATGCAATTTCTGTGTTTCATCAACACTCTGATAGTCCACTGATTACAGAATGTCACCAGATGTGCATCGGAAACTACTACTGGTCTTCCAGGGAACGATCAAATCGTAGTCTGTTGGAGACGTTACTCCCCTGGTGGAAAGTGCGCATGGTGACTGTTGTATTCAATCCCGATGCAATTTCTGTGTTTCTTCACACTCTGATAGTCCACAGATTACAGAATGCCACCATATGTGCATCGGAAACTACTACTGGTCTTCCAGGAAACGATCAAATCGTAGACTGTTTGAGATATTACTCCCGTTTAGGAAAGTGCGCATGGTCACTGTTGTATTCAATCCCGATGCAATTTCTGTGTTCCATCAACACTCTGATAGTCCACAGATTACAGAATGCCTCCAGATGAGCATCGGAAACTACTTCTGGTCTTCCAGGGAACGATCAAAGCGTAGACTGTTTGAGACATACCTCCCATGGAGGAAAGTGCGCATGGTGACTCTTGTATTCAATCCCGATGCAATTTCTGTGTTTCATCAACACTCAGTTAGTCCACAGATTTCAGAATGCCTCCAGATGTGCATCGGAAACTACTACAGGTCTTCCAGGGAACGATCAAAGCGTAGACTGTTTGAGACATTACTCCCGTGGAGGAAAGTGCGCATAGTGACTGTTGTATTCAATCCCGATGCAATTTCTGTGTTTCATCAACACTCTGATAGTCAACAGATTTCAGAATGTCACCAGATGTGCATCGGAAACTACTACTGGTCTTCCAGGTAACGATCAAAGCGTAGACTGTTTGAGACATACCTGCCGTGGAGGAAAGTGCGCATGGTGGCTTTTATTCAATCCCGATACAATTTCTGTGTTTCATCAACACTTTGATAGTCCGCAGATTATAGAATGCCACCAGATGTGCATCGTAAACTACTACTGGTCTTCCAGAAAACGATCGAAGGGTGGACTGTTTCAGTCATTACTCACATGGAGGAAAGTGCGCATGGTGACTGTTGTATACAATCCCGATGCAATTTCTGTGTTTCATCAACACACTGATAGTACACAGATTACACAATGCCTCCAGATGTGCATCGGAAACTACTACTGGTCTTCCAGGGAACGATCAAAGCGTAAACTCTTTGAAACATTACTCCCTTGGAGGAAGGTTCGCATGGTGACTGTTGTATTCAATCCCTATGCAATTTCTGTGTTTCATCAACACTCTGATACTCCACAGATTACAGAATGTCTCCAGATGTGCATAGGAAACTACTACTGGTTTTCCTGGGAACGATCTAAGCGTAGACTATTTGAGAGATTGCTCCCATGGAGGAGAGTGCGCATAGTGACTGTTGTATTCAATCCGGATACAATTTCTGTGTTTCATCAACACTCTGATGGTCCACAGATTAAGGAATGCCACCAGATGTGCATCGGAAACTACTACTGGTCTTTCAGGTAACGATCAAAGCATAGACTGTTTGAGACAACACTCCCGTGGAGGAAAGTGGGCATGGTGACTGCTGTATTCAATTCCGAAGCAATTTCTGTGTTTCATCAACACTCTGATAGTCCACAGATTAAAGAATGCCACCAGACGTGCATCAGAAACTACTACTGGTCTTCCAGGGAACGATCAAAACGTAGACCGTTTGGGACCCTACTCCCGTGGAGGAAAGTGGCATGGTGACTGTTGTATTCAATTCCGATGCAATTTCTGTGTTTCATCAACACTCTGATAGTCCACTGATTACAGAATGCCACAAGATGTGCATCGGAAACTACTACTGGTCTTCCAGGGAACGATCAAATCGTAGTCTGTTGGAGACGTTCCTCCCCTGGTGGAAAGTGTGCATGGTGACTGTTGTATTCAATCCCGATGCAATTTCTGTGTTTCATCAACACTCTGATAGTCCACAGATTACAGAATGCCACCATATGTGCATCGGAAACTACTACTGGTCTTCTAGGAAACGATCAAATCGTAGACTGTTTGAGATATTACTCCCGTTGAGGAAAGTGCGCATGGTGACTGTTGTATTCAATCCCGATGCAATTTCTGTGTTCCATCAACATTCTGATAGTCCACAGATTACAGAATGCAACCAGATGAGCATCGGAAACTACTTCTGGTCTTCCAGGGAACGATCAAAGCGTAGACTGTTTGAGACATACCTCCCATGGAGGAAAGTGCGCATGGTGACTGTTGTATTCAATCCCGATGCAATTTCTGTGTTTCATCAACACTCAGTTAGTCCACAGATTTCAGAATGCCTCCAGATGTGCATCGGAAACTACTACAGGTCTTCCAGGGAACGATCAAAGCGTAGACTGTTTGAGACATTACTCCCGTGGAGGAAAGTGGGCATAGTGACTGTTGTATTCAATCCCGATGCAATTTCTGTGTTTCATCAACACTCTGATAGTCAACAGATTTCAGAATGTCACCAGATGTGCATCGGAAACTACTACTGGTCTTCCAGGTAACGATCAAAGCGTAGACTGTTTGAGACATACCTGCCGTGGAGGAAAGTGCGCATGGTGGCTTTTATTCAATCCCGATACAATTTCTGTGTTTCATCAACACTTTGATAGTCCGCAGATTATAGAATGCCACCAGATGTGCATCGTAAACTACTACTGGTCTTCCAGAAAACGATCGAAGGGTGGACTGTTTCAGTCATTACTCACATGGGGGAAAGTGCGCATGGTGACTGTTGTATACAATCCCGATGCAATTTCTGTGTTTCATCAACACACTGATAGTACACAGATTACACAATGCCTCCAGATGTGCATCGGAAACTACTACTGGTCTTCCAGGGAACGATCAAAGCGTAAACTCTTTGAAACATTACTCCCTTGGAGGAAGGTTCGCATGGTGACTGTTGTATTCAATCCCTATGCAATTTCTGTGTTTCATCAACACTCTGATACTCCACAGATTACAGAATGTCTCCAGATGTGCATAGGAAACTACTACTGGTTTTCCTGGGAACGATCTAAGCGTAGACTATTTGAGAGATTGCTCCCATGGAGGAAAGTGCGCATAGTGACTGTTGTATTCAATCCGGATACAATTTCTGTGTTTCATCAACACTCTGATGGTCCACAGATTAAGGAATGCCACCAGATGTGCATCGGAAACTACTACTGGTCTTTCAGGGAACGATCAAAGCATAGACTGTTTGAGACAACACTCCCGTGGAGGAAAGTGGGCATGGTGACTGCTGTATTCAATTCCGAAGCAATTTCTGTGTTTCATCAACACTCTGATAGTCCACAGATTAAAGAATGCCACCAGACGTGCATCAGAAACTACTACTGGTCTTCCAGGGAACGATCAAAACGTAGACCGTTTGGGACCCTACTCCCGTGGAGGAAAGTGGCATGGTGACTGTTGTATTCAATTCCGATGCAATTTCTGTGTTTCATCAACACTCTGATAGTCCACTGATTACAGAATGCCACAAGATGTGCATCGGAAACTACTACTGGTCTTCCAGGGAACGATCAAATCGTAGTCTGTTGGAGACGTTCCTCCCCTGGTGGAAAGTGTGCATGGTGACTGTTGTATTCAATCCCGATGCAATTTCTGTGTTTCATCAACACTCTGATAGTCCACAGATTACAGAATGCCACCATATGTGCATCGGAAACTACTACTGGTCTTCTAGGAAACGATCAAATCGTAGACTGTTTGAGATATTACTCCCGTTGAGGAAAGTGCGCATGGTGACTGTTGTATTCAATCCCGATGCAATTTCTGTGTTCCATCAACATTCTGATAGTCCACAGATTACAGAATGCAACCAGATGAGCATCGGAAACTACTTCTGGTCTTCCAGGGAACGATCAAAGCGTAGACTGTTTGAGACATACCTCCCATGGAGGAAAGTGCGCATGGTGACTGTTGTATTCAATCCCGATGCAATTTATGTGTTTCATCAACACTCAGTTAGTCCACAGATTTCAGAATGCCTCCAGATGTGCATCGGAAACTACTACAGGTCTTCCAGGGAACGATCAAAGCGTAGACTGTTTGAGACATTACTCCCGTGGAGGAAAGTGCGCATACTGACTGTTGTATTTAATCCCGATGCAATTTCTGTGTTTCATCAACACTCTGATAGTCAACAGATTACAGAATGTCGCCAGATGTGTATCGGAAACTACTACTGGTCTTCCAGGTAACGATCAAAGCGTAGACTGTTTGAGACATACCTCCCGTGGACGAAAGTGCGCATGGTGACTTTTATTCAATCCCGATACAATTTCTGTGTTTCATCAACACTCTGATAGTCCGCAGATTATAGAATGCCACCAGATGTGCATCGGAAACTACTACTGGTCTTCCAGAAAACGATTAAAGGGTGGACTGTTTCAGTCATTACTCCCATGGAGGAAAGTGCGCATGGTGACTGTTGTATTCAATCACGATGCAATTTCTGTGTTTCATCAACACTTTGATAGTCCACAGATTACAGAATGCCTCCATATGTGCATTGGATACTACCAATGGTCTTCCAGGGAACGTTCAAAGCGTAGACTGTTTGAGACATTACTAACATGGAAGCAAGTGCGCATGGTGACTGTTGTATTCAATCCCGATGCAATTTCTGTGTTTCATCAACACTCTGATAGTACACAGATTATAGAATGCCTCCAGATGTGCATCGTAAACTACTACTGGTCTTCCAGGGAACGATCAAAGCGTAAACTCTTTGAGACATTACTCCCTTGGAGGAAGGTGCGTATGGTGACTGTTGTATTCAATCCCTATGCAATTTCTGTGTTTCATCAACACTCTGATACTCCACAGATTACAGAATGTCTCCAGATGTGCATCGGAAACTTCTACTGGGCTTCCTGGGAACGATCAAAGCGTAGACTACTTGAGACATTACTCCCATGGAGGAAAGTGCGCATGGTGACTGTTGTATTCAATCCGGATACAATTTCTATGTTTCATCAACACTCTGATAGTCCTCAGATTACAGAATGCCTCGAGATGTGCATCGGAAACTACTACTGGTCTTCCAGGGAACGATCAAAGCATAGACTGTTTGAGACAACACTCCCGTGGAGGAAATTGCGCATGGTGACTGCTGAATTTAATCCCGATGCAATCTCTGTGTTTCATCAACACTCTGATAGTCCACAGATTAAGGAATGCCAGCAGATGTGCATCGGAAACTACTACTGGTCTTCCAGGTAACGATCAAAGCGTAGACTGTTTGAGACATTACTCCCGTGGAGGAGAGTGCGCATGGTGACTGCTGTATTCAATCCCGATGCAATCTCTGTGTTTCATCAACACTCTGATAGTCCACAGATTACAGAATGCCACCAGATGTGCATCGGAAACTACTATTGGTCTTCCAGGGAACGATCAAACCGTAGACTGTTTGAGACATTACTCCCGTGGAGGAAAGTGCGCATGGTGACTGTTGTATTCAATTCCGATGCAATTTCTGAGTTTCATCAACACTCTGATAGTCCACAGATTAAAGGATGCCACCAGACGTGCATCGGAAACTACTACTGGTCTGCCAGGGAACGATCAAAGCGTAGACCGTTTGGGACCTTACTCCCGTGGAGGAAAGTGCGCATGGTGACTGTTGTATTCAATTCCGGTGCAAATTCTGTGTTTCATCAACACTCTGATAGTCCACAGATTACAGAATGCCACCAGATCTGCATCGGAAACTACTACTGGTCTTCCAGGGAACGATCAAAACGTAGACTGTTTGAGACATTACTCCCGTGGAGGAAAGTGCGCATGGTGTCTGTTGTATTCAATTCCGGTGCAAATTCTGTGTTTCATCAACACTCTGATAGTCCACAGATTACAGAATGCCTCCAGATGAGCATCGGAAACTACTTCTGGTCTTCCAGGGAACGATCAAATCGTAGTCTGTTGGAGACGTTACTCCCCTTTAGGTAAGTGCGCATGGTGACTGTTGTATTCAATCCCAATGCAATTTCTGTGTTTCATCAACACTCTGATAGTCCACAGATTACAGAATACCACCAGATGAGCATCGGAAACTACTTCTGGTCTTCCAGGGAACGATCAAAGCGTAGACTGTTTGAGACATACCTCCCATGGAGGAAAGTGCGCATGGTGACTGTTGTATTCAATCCTGATGCAATTTCTGTGTTTCATCAACACTCAGATAGTCCACAGATTTCAGAATGCCTCCAGATGTGCATCGGAAACTACTACAGGTCTTCCAAGGAACGATCAAAGCGTAGACTGTTTGAGACATTACTCCCGTGGAGGAAAGTGCGCATAGTGACTGTTGTATTTAATCCCGATGCAATTTCTGTGTTTCATCAACACTCTGATAGTCAACAGATTACAGAATGTCACCAGATGTGCATCGGAAACTACTACTGGTCTTCCAGGTAACGATCAAAGCGTAGACTGTTTGAGACATACCTCCCGTGGAGGAAAGTGCGCATGGTGACTTTTATTCAATCCCGATACAATTTCTGTGTTTCATCAACACTCTGATAATCCGCAGATTAAAGAATGCCACCAGATGTGCATCGGAAACTACTACTGGTCTTCCAGAAAACGATCAAAGGGTGGACTATTTCAGTCATTACTCCCATGGAGGAAAGTGCGCATGGTGACTGTTGTATTCAATCCCGATGCAATTTCTGTGTTTCATCTACACTTTGATAGTCCACAGATTACAGAATGCCTCCATATGTGCATTGGATACTACCAATGGTCTTCCAGGGAACGTTCAAAGCGTAGACTGTTTGAGACATTACTAACATGGAAGCAAGTGCGCATGGTGACTGTTGTATTCAATCCCTATGCAATTTCTGTGTTTCATCAACACTCTGATACTCCACAGATTACAGAATGTCTCCAGATGTGCATCGGAAACTTCTACTGGGCTTCCTGGGAACGATCAAAGCGTAGACTACTTGAGACATTACTCCCATGGAGGAAAGTGCGCATGGTGACTGTTGTATTCAATCCGGATACAATTTCTATGTTTCATCAACACTCTGATAGTCCTCAGATTACAGAATGCCTCGAGATGTGCATCGGAAACTACTACTGGTCTTCCAGGGAACGATCAAAGCATAGACTGTTTGAGACAACACTCCCGTGGAGGAAAGTGCGCATGGTGACTGCTAAATTCAATCCCGATGCAATCTCTGTGTTTCATCAACACTCTGATAGTCCACAGATTAAGGAATGCCAGCAGATGTGCATCGGAAACTACTACTGGTCTTCCAGGTAACGATCAAAGCGTAGACTGTTTGAGACATTACTCCCGTGGAGGAGATTGCGCATGGTGACTGCTGTATTCAATCCCGATGCAATCTCTGTGTTTCATCAACACTCTGATAGTCCACAGATTACAGAATGCCACCAGATGTGTATCGGAAACTACTATTGGTCTTCCAGGGAACGATCAAACCGTAGACTGTTTGAGACATTACTCCCGTGGAGGAAAGTGCGCATGGTGACTGTTGTATTCAATTCCGATGCAATTTCTGAGATTCATCAACACTCTGATAGTCCACAGATTAAAGGATGCCACCAGACGTGCATCGGAAACTACTACTGGTCTGCCAGGGAACGATCAAAGCGTAGACCGTTTGGGACCTTACTCCCGTGGAGGAAAGTGCGCATGGTGGCTGTTGTATTCAATTCCGATGCAATTTCTGTGTTTCATCAACACTCTGATAGTCCACAGATTACAGAATGCCACCTGATGTGCATCGGAAACTACTACTGGTCTTCCAGGGAACGATCAAAACGTAGGCTCTTTGAGACATTACTCCCGTGGAGGAAAGTGCGCATGGTGTCTGTTGTATTCAATCCCGATGCAAATTCTCTGTTCCATCAACACTCTGATAGTCCACAGATTACAGAATGCCTCCAGATTAGCATCGGAAACTACTTCTGGTCTTCCAGGGAACGATCAAATCGTAGTCTGTTGGAGACGTTACTCCCCTTTAGGTAAGTGCGCATGGTGACTGTTGTATTCAATCCCAATGCAATTTCTGTGTTTCATCAACACTCTGATAGTCCACAGATTACAGAATGCCACCAGATGTGCATCGGAAACTACTACTGGTCTTCTAGGGAACGATCAAAGGGTGGACTGTTTCAGTCATTATTCCCACAGAGGAAAGTGCGCATGGTGACTGTTGTATTCAATCCCGATGCAATTTCTGTGTTTCATCAAAACTCTGATAGTCCACAGATTACAGAATGCCTCCAGATGTGCATTGGAAACTACCACTGGTCTTCCAGGGAATGATCAAAGCGTAGACTGTTTGAGACATTACTAACATGGAGGAAAGTGCGCATGGTGACTTTTATTCAATCCCGATACAATTTCTGTGTTTCATCAACACTCTGATAGTCCGCAGATTATAGAGTGCCACCAGATGTGCATCGGAAACTACTACTGGTCTTCCAGAAAACGATCAAAGGGTGGACTGTTTCAGTCATTACTCCCATGGAGGAAAGTGCGCATGGTGACTGTTGTATTCAATCCCGATGCAATTTCTGTGTTTCATCAACACTTTGATAGTCCACAGGTTACAGAATGCCTCCATATGTGCATTGGATACTACCAATGGTCTTCCAGGGAACGTTCAAAGCGTTGACTGAGACATTACTAACATGGAAGCAAGTGCGCATGGTGACTGTTGTATTCAATCCCGATGCAATATCTGTGTTTCATCAACACTCTGATAGTACACAGATTATAGAATGCCTCCAGATGTGCATCGTAAACTACTACTGGTCTTCCAGGGAACGATCAAAGCGTAAACTCTTTGAGACATTACTCCCTTGGAGGAAGGTGCGTATGGTGACTGTTGTATTCAATCCCTATGCAATATCTGTGTTTCATCAACACTCTGATACACCACAGATTACAGAATGTCTCCAGATGTGCATCGGAAACTACTACTGGGCTTCCTGGGAACGATCAAAGCGTAGACTACTTGAGACATTACTCCCATGGATTAAAGTGCGCATGGTGACTGTTGTATTCAATCCGGATACAATTTCTATGTTTCATCAACACTCTGATAGTCCTCAGATTACAGAATGCCTCGAGATGTGCATCGGAAACTACTACTGGTCTTCCAGGGAACGATCGAAGCATAGACTGTTTGAGACAACACTCCCGTGGAGGAAAGTGCGCATGGTGACTGCTGAATTCAATCCCGATGTAATCTCTGTGTTTCATCAACACTCTGATAGACCACAGATTAAGGAATGCCAGCAGATGTGCATTGGAAACTACTACTGGTCTTCCAGGTAACGATCAAAGCGTAGACTGTTTGAGACATTACTCCCGTGGAGGAAAGTGCGCATGGTGACTGTTGTATTCAATTCCGATGCAATTTCTGAGTTTCATCAACACTCTGATAGTCCACAGATTAAAGGATGCCACCAGACGTGCATCGGAAACTACTACTGGTCTGCCAGGGAACGATCAAAGCGTAGACCGTTTGGGACCTTACTCCCGTGGAGGAAAGTGCGCATGGTGACTGTTGTATTCAATTCCGATGCAATTTCTGTGTTTCATCAACACTCTGATAGTCCACAGATTACAGAATGCCACCAGATCTGCATCGGAAACTACTACTGGTCTTCCAGGGAACGATCAAAACGTAGACTGTTTTAGACATTACTCCCGTGGAGGAAAGTGCTCATGGTGTCTGTTGTATTCAATCCCGATGCAAATTCTCTGTTCCATCAACACTCTGATTGTCCACAGATTACAGAATGCCTCCAGATGAGCATCGGAAACTACTTCTGGTCTTCCAGGGAACGATCAAATCGTAGTCTGTTGGAGACGTTACTCCCCTTTAGGTAAGTGCGCATGGTGACTGTTGTATTCAATCCCGATGCAATTTCTGTGTTTCATCAACACTCTGATAGTCCACAGATTACAGAATGCCACCAGATGTGCATCGGAAACTACTACTGGTCTTCTAGGGAACGATCAAAGGGTGGACTGTTTCAGTCATTATTCCCACAGAGGAAAGTGCGCATGGTGACTGTTGTATTCAATCCCGATGCAATTTCTGTGTTTCATCAACACTCTGATAGTCCACAGATTAAGGAATGCCACCAGATGTGCATCGGAAACTACTACTGGTCTTCCAGGGAACGATCAAAGCGTAGACTGTTTGAGACATTACTCCGGTGGAGGAAAGTGCGCATGGTGACTGCTGTATTCAATCCCGATGATATCTCTGTGTTTCATCAACACTCTGATAGTCCACAGATTACAGAATGCCTCCAGATGTGCATCGGAAACTACTACTGGTCTTCCAGGGAACGATCAAACCGTAGACTGTTTGAGACATTACTCCCGTTCAGGAAAGTGCGCATGGTGACTGTTGTATTCAACCCGATGAAATTTCTGTGTCTCATCAACACTCTGATAGTCCACAGACTACAGAATGCCACCAGATGTGCATCGGAAACTACTACAGGTCTTCCAGGGAACAATCAAAGCGTAGACTGTTTGAGACATTACTCCCGTTCAGGAAAGTGCGCATGGTGACTGTTGTATTCAACCCGATGAAATTTCTGTGTCTCATCAACACTCTGATAGTCCACAGACTACAGAATGCCACCAGATGTGCATCGGAAACTACTACAGGTCTTCCAGGGAACAATGAAAGCGTAGACTGTTTGAGACATTACTCCCGTGGAGGAAAGTGCGCATAGTGACTGTTGTATTCAATCCCGATGTAATTTCTGTGTTTCATCAACACTCTGATAGTCAACAGATTACAGAATGCCACCAGATGTGCATCGGAAACTACTACTGGTCTTCCAGGTAACGATCAAAGCGTAGACTGTTTGAGACATACCTCCTGTGGAGGAAAGTGCGCATGGTGACTGTTTTATTCAATCCCGATGCAATTTCTGTGTATCATCAACACTTTGATAGTCCACAGATTACAGAATGCCACCAGATGTGCATTGGATACTACCAATGGTCTTCCAGGGAACGATTAAAGCGTAGACTGTTTGAGACATTACTAACATGGAAGCAAGTGCGCATGGTGACTGTTGCATTCAATCCCGATGCAATTTCTGTGTTTCATCAACACTCTGATAGTCCACAGATTACAGAATGCCTCCAGATGTGCATCGGAAACTACTACTGGTCTTCCAGGGAACGATCAAACCGTAGACTGTTTGAGACATTACTCCCGTACAGGAAAGTGCGCATGGTGACTGTTGTATTCATCCCGATGAAATTTCTGTGTTTCATCAACACTCAGATAGTCCACAGATTACAGAATGCCTCCAGATGTGCATTGGAAACTACCACTGGTCTTCCAGGGAACGATCAAAGCGTAGAATGTTTGAGACATTACTAACATGGAGGAAAGTACGCATGGTGACTGTTGTATTCAATCCCGATGCAATTTCGGTGTTTCATCAACACTCTGATAGTCCACAGATTAAGGAATGCCACCAGATGTGCATCGGAAACTACTACTGGTCTTCCAGGGAACGATCAAAGCGTAGACTGTTTGAGACATTACTCCGGTGGAGGAAAGTGCGCATGGTGACTGCTGTATTCAATCCCGATGCAATCTCTGTGTTTCATCAACACTCTGAAAGTCCACAGATTACAGAATGCCACCAGATGTGCATCGGAAACTGCTACTGGTCTTCCTGGGAACGATCAAACCGTAGACTGTTTGAGACATTACTCCCGTTCAGGAAAGTGCGCATGGTGACTGTTGTATTCATCCCGATGAAATTTCTGTGTTTCATCAACACTCTGATAGTCCACAGACTACAGAATGCCACCAGATTTGCATCGGAAACTACTACTGGTCTTCCAGGTAACGATCAAAGCGTAGACTGTTTGAGACATACCTCCCGTGGAGTAAAGTGCGCATGGTGACTGTTGTATTCAATCCCGATGCAATTTCTGTGTTTCATCAACAATCTGATAGTCCACAGATTACAGAATGCCACCAGATGTGCATCGGAAACTACTACTGGTCTTTCAGGAAACGATCAAAGGGTGGACTGTTTCAGTCATTACTCCCACGGAGGAAAGTGCGCATGGTGACTGTTGTATTCAATCCCGATGCAATTTCTGTGTTTCATCAACACTCTGATAGTCCACAGATTACAGAATGCCACCAGATGTGCATCGGAAACTACTACTGGTCTTCCAGGGAACGATCAAAACGTAAACTTTTTGAGACATTACTCCCTTGGAGGAAGGTGCGCATGGTGACTGTTGTAATCAATCCCGATGCAATTTCTGTGTTTCATCAACACTCAGTTAGTCCACAGATTTCAGAATGCCTCCAGATGTGCATCGGAAACTACTACTGGTCTTCCAGGTAACGATCAAAGCGTAGACTGTTTGAGACATTACTCCCGTGGAGGAAAGTGCACATGGTGACTGTTGTATTCGATCCCGATGCAATCTCTGTGTGTTATCAACACTCTGATAGTCCACAGATTAAGGAATGCCACCAGATGTGCATCGGAAACTACTACTGGTCTTCCAGGGAACGATCAAAGCGTAGACTGTATGAGACACTACTCCCGTGGAGGAGAGTGCACATGGTGACTGCTGTATTCAATCCCGATGCAATCTGTGTGTTCCATCAACACTCTGAAAGTCCACAGATTTCAGAATGCCACCAGATGTGCATCGGAAACTACTGCTGGTCTTCCTGGGAACGATCAAACCGTAGACTGTTTGAGACATTACTCCCGTTCAGGAAAGTGCGCATGGTGATTGTTGTATTCATCCCGGTGAAATTTCTGTGTTTCATCAACACTCTGATAGTCCACAGATTACAGAATGCCACCAGATGTGCATCGGAAACTACTACTGGTCTTCCAGAGAACGATCAAAACGTAAACTTTTTGAGACATTACTCCCTTGGAGGAAGGTGCGCATGGTGACTGTTGTATTAAATCCCGATGCAATTTCTGTGTTCAATCAACACTCTGATAGTCCACAGATTACAGAATGCCACCAGATGTGCATCGGAAACTACTACTGGTCTTCCTGGGAACGTCCAAGAGTAGACTGTTAGAGACATTACTCCCATGGAGGAAACTGCGCATAGTGACTGTTGTATTCAATCCCGATGCAATTTCTGTGTTTCATCAACACTCAGTTAGTCACAGATTTCAGAATGCCTCCAGATGTGCATCGGTAACTACTACTGGTCTTCCAGGTAACGATCAAAGCGTAGACTGTTTGAGACATACCTCCCGTGGAGGAAAGTGCACATGGTGACTGTTTTATTCAATCCCGATGCAATTTCTGTGTTTCATCAACACTCTGATAGTCCACAGATTACAGAATGCCACCAGATGTGCATCGGAAACTACTACTGGTCTTCCAGGAAACGATCAAAGGGTGGACTGTTTCAGTCATTACTCCCACGGAGGAAAGTGCGCATGGTGACTGTTGTATTCAATTCCGATGCAATTTCTGTGTTTCATCAACACTCTGATAGTCCACAGATTACAGAATGCCACCAGATCTCCATCGGAAACTACTACTGGTCTTCCAGGAAACGATCAAAACGTAGACTGTTTGAGACATTACTCCCGTGGAGGAAAGTGCGCATGGTGTCTGTTGTATTCAATCCCGATGCAATTTCTGTGTCCCATCAACACTCTGATAGTCGACAGATTACAGAATGCCTCCAGATGAGCATCGGAAACTACTTCTGGTCTTCCAGGGAACGATCAAATCGTAGTCTGTTGGAGACGTTACCCCCCTTTAGGAAAGTGCGCATGGTTACTGTTGTATTCAATCCCGATGCAATTTCTGTGTTTCATCAACACTCTGATAGTCAACAGATTACAGAATGCCACCAGATGTGCATCGGAAACTACTACTGGTCTTCCAGGGAACGATCAAAGGGTGGACTGTTTCAGTCATTATTCCCACAGAGGAAAGTGCGCATGGTGACTGTTGTATTCCATCCCGATGCAATTTCTGTGTTTCTTCAAAACTCTGATAGTCCACAGATTACAGAATTCCTCCAGATGTGCATTGGAAACTACCACTGGTCTTCCAGGGAATGATCAACGCGTAGACTGTTTGAGACATTACTAACATGGAGGAGAGTGCGCATGGTGACTGTTGTATTCAATCCCGATGCAATTTCTGTGTTTCATCAACACTCTGATAGTCCACAGATTAAGGAATGCCACCAGATGTGCATCGGAAACTACTACTGGTCTTCCAGGGAACGATCAAAGCGTAGACTGTTTGAGACAACACTCCCGTGGAGGAAAGTGCGCATGGTGACTGCTGAATTCAATCCCGATGCAATCTCTGTGTTTCATCAACACTCTGATAGTCCACAGATTAAGAAATGCCACCAGATGTGCATCGGAAACTACTACTGGTCTTCCAGGGAATGATCAAAGGGTGGACTGTTTCAGTCATTATTCCCACAGAGGAAAGTGCGCATGGTGACTACTGTATTCAATCCCGATGCAATCTCTGTGTTTCATCAACACTCTGATAGTCCGCAGATTACAGAATGCCTCCAGATGTGCATCAGAAACTACTACTGGTCTTCCAGGGAACGATCAAACCGTAGACTGTTTGAGACATTACTCCCGTTCAGGAAAGTGCGCATGGTGACTGTTGTATTCATCCCGATGAAATTTCTGTGTCTCATCAACACTCTGATAGTCCACAGACTACAGAATGCCACCTGATGTGCATCGGAAACTACTACAGGTCTTCCAGGGAACGATCAAAGCGTAGACTGTTTGAGACATTACTCCCGAGGAGGAAAGTGCGCATAGTGACTGTTGTATTCAATCCCGATGTAATTTCTGTGTTTCATCAACACTCTGATAGTCAACAGATTACAGAATGCCACCAGATGTGCATCGGAAACTACTACTGGTCTTCCAGGTAACGATCAAAGCGTAGACTGTTTGAGACATACCTCCCGTGGAGGAAAGTGCGCATGGTGACTCTTTTATTCAATCCCGATGCAATTTCTGTGTTTCATCAACACTCTGATAGTCCACAGATTACAGAATGCCACCAGATGTGAATCGGAAACTACTACTGGTCTTCCAGAAAACGATCAAGGGGTGGACTTTTTCAGTCATTACTGCCATGGAGGAAAGTGCGCATGGTGACTGTTGTATACAATCCCGATGCAATTTCTGTGTTTCATCAACACTTTGATAGTCCACAGATTACAGAATGCCTCCAGATGTGCATTGGATACTACCAATGGTCTTCCAGGGAACGATCAAAGCGTAGACTGTTTGAGACAATACTAACATGGAAGCAAGTGCGCATGGTGACTGTTGTATTCAATCCCGATGCAATTTCTGTGTTTCATCAACACTCTGATAGTACACAGATTACAGAATGCTTCCAGATGTGCATCGGAAACTACTACTGGCCTTCCAGGGAACGATCAAAGCGTAAACTCTTTGAGACATCAATCCCTTGGAAGAAGGTGCGTATGGTGACTGTTGTATTCAATCCCTATGCAATTTCTGTGTTTCATCAACACTCTGATACTCCACAGATTACAGAATGTCTCCAGATGTGCATCGGAAACTACTACTGATCTTCCTGGGAACGATCTAAGCGTAAACTATTTGAGACATTACTCCAATGGTGGAAAGAGCGCATTGTGACTGTTGTATTCAATCCGGATACAATTTCTGTGTTTCATCAACACTCTGATGGTCTGCAAATTAAGGAATGCCACCAGATATGCATCGGAAACTACTACTGGTCTTCCAGGGAACGATCAAAGCATCGACTGTCTGAGACAACACTCCCGTTGAGGAAAGTGCGCATGGTGACTGCTGATTTCAATCCCGATGCAATCTCTGTGTTTCATCAACACTCTGATAGTCCACAGATTACAGAATGCCACCGGATGTGCATCGGAAACTACTATTGGTCTTCCAGGGAACGATCAAAACGTATACTGTTTGAGACATTACTCCCGTGGAGGAAAGGGCGCATGGTGTCTGTTGTATTCTATCCCGATGCAATTTCTGTGTTCCATCAACACTCTGATAGTCCACAGATTACAGAATGCCTCCAGATGAGCATCGGAAACTACTTCTGGTCTTCCAGGGAACGATCAAAGCGTAGACTGTTTGAGACATACCTCCCGTGGAGGAAAGTGCGCATGGTGACTGTTTTATTCTATCCCGATGCAATTTCTGTGTTTCATCAACACTCTGATAGTCCACAGATTACAGAATGCCACCAGATGTGCATCTGAAACTACTACTGGTCTTCCAGGGAACGATCAAAGGGGGGACTGTTTCAGTCATAATTCCCACAGAGGAAAGTGCACATGGTGACTGTTGTGTTCAATCCCGATGCAATTTCTGTGTTTCATCAACACTCTGATAGTCCACAGATTACAGAATGCCTCCAGATGTGCATTGGAAACTACCACTGGTCTTCCAGGGAACGATCAAAGCGTAGAATGTTTGAGACATTACTATCATGGAGGAAAGTGCGCATGGTGACTGTTGTATTCAATCCCGATGCAATTTCTGTGTTTCATCAAGACCCTGATAGTCCACAGATTACAGAATGCCTCCAGATGTGCATCGGAAACTACTACTGGTCTTCCAGGGAACGATCAAACCGTAGACTGTTTGAGACATTACTCCCGTTCAGGATAGTGCGCATGGTGACTGTTGTATTCATCCCGATGAAATTTCTGTGTTTCATCAACACTCTGATAGTCCACAGACTACAGAATGCCACCAGATGTGCATCGGAAACTACTACTGGTCTTCCAGGGAACGATCAAAGCGTAGACTGTATGAGACACTACTCCCGTGGAGGAGAGTGCGCATGGTGACTGCTGTATTCAATCCCGATGCAATCTCTGTGTTTCATCAACACTCTGATAGTCCACAGATTACAGAATGCCACCAGATGTGCATCGGAAACTACTACTGGTCTTCCAGGGAACGATCAAAGGGTGGACGGTTTCAGTCATTATTCCCACAGAGGAAAGTGCGCATGGTGAATGTTGTATTCATTCCCGATGCAATTTCTGTGTTTCATCAACACTCTGATAGTCCACAGATTACAGAATGCCTCCAGACGTGCATTGGAAACTACCACTGCTCTTAGAGGGAACGATCAAAGCGTAGAATGTTTGAGACATTACTAACATGGAGGAAACTGCGCATGGTGACTGTTGTATTCCATCCCGATGCAATTTCGGTGTTTCATCAACACTCTGATAGTCCACAGATTAAGGAATGCCACCAGATGTGCATCAGAAGCTACTACTGGTCTTCCACTGAACGATCAAAGCGTAGACTGTTTGAGACATTTTTCCGGTGGAGGAAAGTGCACATGGTAACTGTTTTATTCAATCCCGATGCAATTTCTGTGTTTCATCAACACTCTGATAGTCCACAGATTACAGAATGCCACCAGATGTGCATCGGAAACTACTACTGGTCTTCCAGGAAACGATCAAAGGGTGGACTGTTTCAGTCATTACTCCCACGGAGGAAAGTGCGCATTGTGACTGTTGTATTCAATCCCGATGCAATTTATGTGTTTCATCAACACTCTGATAGTCCACAGATTTCAGAATGCCACCAGATGTGCATCGGAAAAAACTACTGGTCTTCCAGGGAACGATCAAAACTGAAACATTTTGAGACATTACTCCCTTGGAGGAAGGTGCGCATGGTGACTGTTCTAATCAATCGCGATGCAATTTCTGTGTTTCATCAACATTCTGATACTCAACAGTTTACAGAATGCTCCCAGATGTGCATCGGAAACTACTACTGGTCTTCCTGGGAACGATCTAAGCGTAGACTATTTGAGACAATACTCCCATGGAGGAAAGTGCGCATGGTGACTGTTGTATTCAATCCCGCTGCAATTTCTGTGTTTCATCAACACTCTGATAGTCCACAGATTACAGAAGGCCTCCAGATGTGCATCGGAAACTACTACTGGTCTTCCTGGGAACGTCCAAGCGTAGACTGTTAGAGACATTACTCCCATGGAGGAAACTGCGCATAGTGACTGTTGTATTCAATCCCGATGCAATTTCTGTGTTTCATCAACACTCAGTTAGTCCACAGATTTCAGAATGCCTCCAGATGTGCATCGGAAACTACTACTGGTCTTCCTGGGAACGATGTAAGCGTAGACTATTTGAGACAATACTCCCATGGAGGAAAGTGCGCATGGTGACTGTTGTATTCAATCCCGATGCAATTTCTGTGTTTCATCAACACTCTGACAGTCCACAGATTACAGAATGCCTCCAGATGTGCATCGGAAACTACTACTGGTCTTCCTGAGAACGTCCAAGCGTAGACTGTTAGAGAGATTACTCCCATGGAGGAAACTGCGCATAGTGACTGTTGTATTCAATCCCGATGCAATTTCTGTGTTTCATCAACACTCTGATACTCCACAGATTACAGAATGCCTCCAGATGTGCATCGGAACCAACTACTGGTCTTCCAGGGAACGATCAAAACGTAAACTCTTTGAGACATTACTCCCTTGGAGGAAGGTGAGCATGGTGACTGTTGTAATCAATCCCGATGCAATTTCTGTGTTTCATCAACACTCTGATACTCCACAGATTACAGAATGCCTCCAGATGTGCATCGGAAACTACTACTGGTCTTCCTGGGAACGATCTAAGCGTAGACTATTTGAGACATTACTCCCATGGAGGAGAGTGCGCATGGTGACTGTTGTATTCAATCCCGATGCAATTTCTGTGTTTCATCAACACTCAGTTAGTCCACAGATTACAGAATGCCACCAGATGTGCATTGGAATCTACCACTGGTCGCCCAGGGAACGATCAAACCGTAGACTGTTTGAGACATTACTCCCGTTCAGGAAAGTGCGCATGGTGACTGTTGTATTCATCCCGATGAAATTTCTGTGTTTCATCAACACTCTGATAGTCCACAGACTACAGAATGCCACCAGATGTGCATCGGAAACTACTACAGGTCTTCCAGGGAACGATCAAAGCGTAGACTGTTTGAGACATTACTCCCGTGGAGGAAAGTGCACATGATGTCTGTTGTATTCAATCCCGATGCAATTTCTGTGTTTCATCAACACTCTGATAGTCAACAGATTACAGAATGCCTCCAGATGTGCATTGGAAACTACCACTGGTCTTCCAGGGAACGATCAAAGCGTAGACTGTTTGAGACATTACTAACATGGAGGAGAGTGCGCATGGTGACTGTTGTATTCAATCCCGGTGCAATTTCTGTGCTTCATCAACACTCTGATAGTCCACAGATTACAGAATGCCACCAGATGTGCATCGGAAACTACTACTGGTCTTCCAGGGAAGGATCATAACGTAAACTCCTTGAGACATTACTCCCTTGGAGGAAGGTGCGCATGGTGACTGTTGTAATCAATCTCGATGCAATTTCTGTGTTTCATCAACACTCTGATACTCCACAGATTACAGAATGCCCCCAGATGTGCATCGGAAACTACTACTGGTCTTCCCGGGAACGATCTAAGCGTAGACTATTTGAAACAATACTCCCATGGAGGAAAGTGCGCATGGTGACCGTTGTATTCAATCCCGATGCAAAACCTGTGTTTCATCAACACTCTGATAGTCCACAGATTACAGAATGCCTCCAGATGTGCATCGGAAACTACTACTGGTCTTCCTGGGAACGTCCAAGCGTAGACTGTTAGAGACATTACTCCCACGGGGGAAAGTGCGCATAGTGACTTTTGTATTCAATCCCGATGCAATTTCTGTGTTTCATCAACACTCAGTTAGTCCACAGATTTCAGAATGCCTCCAGATGTGCATCGGAAACTACTACTGGTCTTCCAGGTAACGATCAAAGCGTAGACTGTTTGAGACATTACTCCCGTGGAGGAAAGTGCGCATGGTGACTGTTTTATTCAATCCCGATGCAATTTCTGTGTTTCATCAACACTCTGATAGTCCACAGATTACAGAATGCCACCAGATGTGCATCGGAAACTACTACTGGTCTCCCAGGTAACGATCAAAGCGTAGACTGTATGAGACATACCTCCCGTTGAGGAAAGTGCGCATGGTGACTGTTTTATTCAATCCCGATGCAATTTCTGTGTTTCATCAACACTCTGATAGTCCACAGATTACAGAATGCCACCAGATGTGCATCGGAAACTACTACTGGTCTTCCAGAAAACGATCAAAGTGTGGACGTTTTCAGTCATTACTCCCACGGAGGAAAGTGCGCATGGTGACTATTGTATATAATCCCGATGTAATTTCTGTGTTTCATCAATACTTTGATAGTCCACAGATTACAGAATGCCTCCAGATGTGAATTGGAAACTGCCACTGGTATTCCAGGGAACGATCAAAGCGTAGACTGTTTGAGACATTACTAACATGGAGGAGAGTGCGCATGGTGACTGTTGTATTCAATCCCGATGTAATTTCTGTGTTTCATCAACACTCTGATAGTCCACAGATTACAGAATGCTTCCAGATGTGCATCGGAAACTACTACTGGTCTTCCAGGGAACGATCAAAACGTAAACTCTTGGAGACTTTACTCCCTTGGAGGAAGGTGCGCATGGTGACTGTTGTAATCAATCCCGATGCAATTTCTGTGTTTCTTCAACACTCTGATAGTCCACAGATTACAGAATGCCACCATATGTGCATCGGAAACTACTACTGGTCTTCCAGGGAACGATCAAATCGTAGACTGTTTGAGACATTACTCCCGTGTAGGAAAGTGCGCATGGTGACTGTTGTATTCAATCCCGATGCTATTTCTGTGTTCCATCAACACTCTGATAGTCCACAGATTACAGAATGCCTAGAGATGAGCATCGGAAACTACTTCTAGTCTTCCAGGGAACGATCAAATCGTAGACTGTTGGAGACGTTACTCCCGCGGAGGAAAGTGCGCATGATGACTGTTGTATTCAATCCCGATACAATTTCTGTGTTTCATCAACACTCTGATAGTCCACAGATTACAGAATGCCACCGGATGTGCATCGGAAACTACTACTGGTCTTCCAGGGAACGATCAAAGCGTAGACTGTTTGAGACATTACTCCCATGGAGGAAAGTGCGCATGATGTCTGTTGTATTCAATCCCGATGCAATTTCTGTGTTTCATCAACACTCTGATACTCCACAGATTACAGAATGCCTCCAGATGTGCATCGGAACCAACTACTGGTCTTCCAGGGAACGATCAAAACGTAAACTCTTTGAGACATTACTCCCTTGGAGGAAGGTGAGCATGGTGACTGTTGTAATCAATCCCGATGCAATTTCTGTGTTTCATCAACACTCTGATACTCAACAGATTACAGAATGCCTCCAGATGTGCATCGGAAACTACTACTGGTCTTCCTGGGAACGATCGAAGCGTAGACTATTTGAGACATTACTCCCATGGAGGAGAGTGCGCATGGTGACTCTTGTATTCAATCCCGATGCAGTTTCTGTGCTTCATCAACACTCTGATACTCCACAGATTACAGAATGCCTCCAGATGTGCATCGGAACCTACTACTGGTCTTCCTGGGAACGTCCAAGCGTAGACTGTTAGAGACATTACTCCCATGGAGGAAAGTGCGCATGGTGACTGTTGTATTCAATCCCGATGCAATTTCTGTGTTTCATCAACACTCTGATAGACCACAGATTAGAGAATGCCACCAGATGTGCATCGGAAACTAGTACTGGTCTTCTAGGGAACGATCAAAGCGTGGACTGTTTCAGACATTACCGCCATGGAGGAAAGTGCGGATGGTGACTGTTGTATTCAATCCCGAAGCAAGTTCTGTGTTTCATCAACACTCTGATAGTCCACAGATTATAGAATGCCACCGGATGTGCATCTGAAACTACTACTGGTCTTCCGGGGAACGATCAACTCGTAGACTCTTCGAGATATACCTCCCGTGGAGGAAAGTGGGCATGGTGACTGTGGTATTCAATCCCGATGCAATTTCTGTGTTTCATCAACACTATGATAGTCCACAGATTACAGAATGCCTCCAGATGTGCATCGGAAACTACTACTGGTCTTCCAGGGAACGATCAAAGCGTAGACTATTTTTTTTTTTTTTTTTTGAGAGATAACTACCATGGAGAAAAGTGCGCATGGTGACTGTTGTACTCAATCCCGATGCAATTTCTGTGTTTCATCAACACTCTGATAGTCCACAGATTACAGATTGTCTCCAGATGTGCATCGGAAACTACTACTGGTCTTCCAGGGAACGATCAAATCGTAGACTGTTTTAGACATTACTCCCTTGGAGGAAAATGACTGTTGTATTCAATCCCGAAGCTATTTCAGTCTTTCATCAACACTCTGATAGTCCACAGATTACAGAATACCACCAGATGTGCATCGGAAACTACTACTGGTATTCCAGGGAACGATCAAAGCGTAGACTGTTTGAGACATTACTCCCATGGAGGAAAGTGGGGATGGTGACTGTTGTATTCTATCCCGATGCAATTTCTGTGTTTCATCAACACTCTGATAGTCCACAGATTACAGAGTGCCACCGCATGTGCATCGGAAACTACTACTGGTCTTCCAGGGACGATCAAAGCGTAGACTGTTTCAGACGTTACTCCCATGGAGGAAAGTGCGCATGGTGACTGTTGAATTCATTCCCGATGCTATCTCTGTGTTTCATCAACACTCTGACAGACCACAGATTACAGAATGCCACCAGATGTGCATCGGAAACTACTACTGGTATTCCTGGGAACGATCAAAGCGAAGACTCTTTGAGACATTACTCCCGTGGAGGAAAGTGCGCATGGTGACAGTTGTATTCAATCCCGATGCATTTCCTGTGTTTCATCAACACTCTGATAATCCACAGATTACAGAATTCCACCAGTTGTGCATCGGAAACCACTACTGGTCTTCCAGGGAACGATCAAAGCGTAGCCTGTTTGAGACATTACTCCCATGGAGGAAAGTGCAGATGATGACTGTTGTATTCAATCCCGATGCATTTCCTGTGTTTCATCAACACTCTGATAGTCCACAAATTACAGAATGCCACCAGATGTACATCGGGAACTACTACTGGTCTTCCATTTAACGATCAAAACCTAGACTGTTTGTGACATTACTTCCGTTGAGGAAAGTGGGCATGGTGGCTGTTGTATTCAATCCCGATGCAATTTCTGTGTTTCATCAACACTCTGATAGACCACAGATTAGAGAATGCCACCAGATGTGCATCGGAAACTAGTACTGGTCTTCTAGGGAACGATCAAAACGTGGACTGTTTCAGACATTACCGCCATGGAGGAAAGTGAGGATGGTGACTGTTGTATTTAATTCCGATGCAATTTCTGTGTTTCATCAAGACTCTGATAGTCCACAGATTACAAAATGCCTCCAGATGTGCATCGGAAACTACTACTGGTCTTCCAGGGAACGATCAAAGCGTAGACTGTTTCAGACATTACTCCCATGGAGGAAGGTGTGGATGGTGACTGTTCTATTCAATCCCGATGCAATTTCTGTGTTTCATTAACACCCTGATAATCCACAGATTACAGAATGCCTGCAGATGTGCATCGGAAACTACTACTGGTCTTCCAGGGAACGATCAAACCGTAAACTCTTTGAGACATTACTCCTATGGAGGAAGGTGCGCATGGTGACTGTTGTATTCAATCCCGATGCAGTTTCTGTGCTTCATCAACACTCTGTAACTCCGCAGATTACAGAATGCCTCCAGATGTGCATCGGAACCTACTACTGGTCTTCCTGGGAACGTCCAAGCTTAGACTGTTAGAGACATTACTCCCATGTAGAAAAGTGCGCATGGTGACTGTTGTATTCAATCGCGATGCAATTTCTGTGTTTCATCAACACTCTGATAGACCACAGAATAGAGAATGCCACCAGATGTGCATCGGAAACTAGTACTGGTCTTCTAGGGAACGATCAAAGCGTGGACTGTTTCAGACATTACCGCCATGGAGGGAAGTGCCGATGGTGACTGTTGTATTCAATCCCGATGCAATTTCTGTGTTTCATCAACACTCTGATAGCCCACAGATTACAGAATGCCACCGCATGTGCATCGGAAACTACTACTGGTCTTCCAGGGACGATCAAAGCGTGGACTGTTTCAGACGTTACTCCCATGGAGGAAAGTGCGGATGGTGGCTGTTGTATTCAATCAAGATGCAATTTCTGTGTCTCATCAACACTCTGATAGTCCACAGATTACACAATGAAACCAGATGTGCATCGGAAACTACTACTGGTCTTCCAGGGAACGATAAAAGTGTAGACTGTTTGAGACATTACTCCAATGGATGAAAGTGCGCATGGTGACTTTTGTATTCAATCCCGATGCTATCTCTGTGTTTCATCAACACTCTGACAGACCAGAGATTACAGAATGCCACCAGATTCTATCGGAAACTACTACTGGTATTCCAGGGCGCGATCAAAGCGAAGACTGTTTGAGACATTACTCCCGTGCAGGAAAGTGCGCATAGTGACTGTTTATTCAATCCCGATGCATTTTCTGTGTTTCATCAACACTCTGATAGTCCACAGATTACACAATGCCACCAGTTGTGCATCGGAAACCACTACTGGTCTTCCAGGGAACGATCAAAGCGTAGACTGTTTGAGACATTACTCCCTTGGAGGAAAGTGTGGATGGTGACTGTTGTATTCTATCCCGATGCAATTTCTGTGTTTCATCAACACTCTGATAGTCCACAAATTACAGATTGCCACCAGATGTACATGGGGAACTACTACTGGTCTTCCAGTTAACGATCAAAACCTAGACTGTTTGTGACATTACTTCCGTTGAGGAAAGTGGGCATGGTGACTGTTGTATTCAATCCCGATGCAATTTCTGTGTTTCATCAACACTCTGATAGACCACAGATTAGAGAATGCCACCAGATATGCATCGGAAACTAGTACAGGTCTTCTAGGGAACGATCAAAGCGTGGACTGTTCCAGACATTACCGCTATGGAGGAAAGTGCGGATGGTGACTGTTGAATTCAATCCCGATGCAATTTCTGTGTTTCATCAACACTCTGAAAGTCCACAGATAACAGAATGCCACCGGATGTGCATCGGAAACAACTACTGGTCTTCCCGAGAACGATCAAAGCGTAGACTCTTTGAGATATACCTCCCGTGGAGGAAAGTGCGCATGGTGACTGTTGTATTCAATCCCGATGCAATTTCTGTGTTTCATCAACACTATGATAGTCCACAGATTACAGAATGCCTCCAGATGTGCATCGGAAACTACTACTGGACTTCCAGGGAACGATCAGAGCGTAGACTGTTTGAGACATTACTCCCATGGAGGAATGTGCGAATGGTGACTGTTGTATTCTATCCCGATGCAATTTCTGTGTTTCATCAACACTCTGATAGTCCACATATTACAGAATGCCACCAGATGTACATCGGGAACTACAACTGGTCTTCCAGTTAACGATCAAAACCTAGACTGTTTGTGACATTACTTCCGTTGAGGGAAGTGGGCATGGTGTCTGTTGTATTCAATCCCGATGCAATTTCTGTGTTTCATCAACACTCTGATAGCCCACAGATTACAGAATGCCTCCAGATGTGCATCGGAAACTACTACTTGTCTTCCAGGGAACGATAAAAACGTAGACTGTTTGAGACATTACTCCCATGGAGGAAAGTGTGCATTGTAACTGTTGTATTCAATCCCGATACTATATCTGTGTTTCATCAACACTCTGATAGTCCACAGATTACAGAATGCCACCAGATGTGCATTGGAAACTAGTACAGGTCTTCTAGGGAACGATCAAAGCGTGGACTGTTTCAGACTTTACCGCCATGGAGGAAAGGGCGGATGGTGACTGTTGTATTCAATCCCGATACAATTTCTGTGTTTCATCAACACTCTGATAGTCCACGGATTACAGAATGCCTCCAGATGTGCATCGGAAACTACTACTTGTCTTCCAGGGAACGATCAAAGCGTAGACTGTCTGATACATTACTCCCATGGAGGAAAGTGCGGATGGTGACTCGTATTGAATTCCGATGCAATTTCTGTGTTTCATCAACACTCTGATAGTCCACAAATTACAGAATGCTACCAGATGTACATCGGGAACTACTACTGGTCTTCCAGGGAACGATCAAAGCCTAGACTGTTTGAGACATTACTCCCATGGAGGAAACTGTGCATGGTGACTGTTGTATTCAATCCCGATGCAATATTTGTGTTTCATCAACACTCTGATAGTCCACAGATTACAGAATGCCACCAGATGTGCATCGGAAACTAATATTGGTCTTCGAGGGAACGATCAAAGCGAAGACTGTTTCAGACTTTACACCCATGGAGGAAAGTGCGGATGGAGACTGTTGTATTCAATCACGATGCAATTGATGTGTTTCATCAACACTCTGATAGTCCACAGATTACAGATTGTCTCCAGATGTGCATCGGAATCGACTACTGGTCTTCCAGGGAACGATCAAATCGTAGACTGTTTTAGACATTACTCCCATGGAGGAAAATGACTGTTGTATTCAATCCCGATGCTATTTCAGTCTTTCATCAACACTCTGATAGTCCACAGATTACAGAATACCACCAGATGTGCATCAGAAACTACTACTGGTATTCCAGGGAACGATCAAAGCGTAGACTGTTTGAGACATTACGCCCATGGAGGAAAGTGCGGATGGTGACTGTTGTATTCAATCCCGATGCAATTTCTGTGTTTCATCAACACTCTGATAGTCGACAGATTACAGAATGCCACCACATGTGCATCGGAAACTACTACTGGTATTCCAGGGAACGATCAAAGCGAAGACTGTTTGAGACATTACTCCCGTGGAGGAAAGTGCGCATGGTGACTGTTGTATTCAATCCCGAAGCATTTCCTGTGTTTCATCAACACTCTGATAATCCACAGATTACAGAATGCCACCAGTTGTGCATCGGAAACCACTACTGGTCTTCCAACGAACGATCAAAGCGTAGACTGTTTGAGACATTACTCCCATGGAGGAAAGTGCGGATTGTGACTGTTGTATTCAATCCCGATGCAATTTCTGTGTTTCATCAACACTCTGATAGTCCACAAATTACAGAATGCCACCAGATGTACATCGGGAACTACTACTGGTCTTCCAGTTAACGATCAAAACCCAGGCTGTTTGTGACATTACTTCCGTTGCGGAAAGTGGGCATGGTGACTGTTGTATTCAATCCCGATGCAATTTCTGTGTTTCATCAACTCTGTGATAGACCACAGAATAGAGAATGCCACCAGATGTGCATCGGAAACTAGCACTGGTGTTCTAGGGAACGATCAAAGCGTGGACTGTTTCTGACATTACCGCCATGGAGGAAAGTGAGGATGGTGACTGTTGTATTCAATCCCGATGCAATTTCTGTGTTTCATCAACACTCTGATGGTCCACAGATTACAGAATGTCTCCAGATGTGCATCGGAAACTACTACTGGTCTTCGATTGAACGATCAAAGCGTAGACTGTTTCAGACATTACTCCCATGGAGGAATGTGCGGATTGTGATTGTTGTATTCACTCCCGATGCAGTTTCTGTGTTTCATCAACACTTTGAAGGTCCACAGATCACAGAATGCCTCCAGATGTGTATCGGAAACTACTACTGGTCTTCCAGGGAACGATCAATGCGTAGACTGTTTGAGACATTACTCCCATGGAGGAAAGTGCGCATGGTGACTGTTGTATTCAAACCCGATGCAATTTCTCTGTTTCATCAACACTTTGAAGGGCCACAGATTACAGAATGCCTCCAGCTGTGAATCGGAAACTACTACTGGTCTTCCAAGGAACGATCAAACGTTGACTGTTTGAGTAAGACATTACTCCCATGGAGGAAAGTGCGGATGGTGACTGTTGTATTCAATCCCGATGCAATTTCTGTGTTTCATCAACACTCTGTTAGTCCACAGATTGCAGAATGCCACCAGATGTGCATCGGAAACTACTACTGATCTTCCAGGGAACGATCAAAACGTAGACTGTTTGAGACATCACTCACATGGAGGAATGTGCGCAGGGTGACTGTTGTATTCAATCGCGATGCTATTTCTGTGTTTCATCAACACTCTGAGAGTCCACAGATTACAGAATGCCATCAGATGTGCATCGGAAAATACTACTGGTATTCCAAGGAACGATCAAAGCGTAGACTGTTTGAGAAATTACTCCCGTGGAGAAAAGTGCGCATGGTGACTGTTGTATTCAATCCCGATGCAATTTCTGTGTTTCATCAACACTCTGATAGTCCACAGATTACAGAATGCCACCAGTTGTGTCTCGGAAACCACTACTGGTATTCCAGGGAACAATCAAAGCGTAGACTGTTTGAGATATTACTCAAATGGAGTAAAGTGCGGATGGTGACTTGTATTCAATCCCGATGCAATTTCTGTGTTTCATCAACACTCTGATAGTCCACAAATTACAGAATGCCACCAGATGTACTTCGGGAGCTACTACTGGTCTTCCAGGGAACGATCAAAGCCTAGACTGTTTGAGACATTACTCCCGTGGGGAAAAGTGTGCATGATGACTGTTGTATTCAATCCCGATGCAATTTCTGTGTTTCATCAACACTCTGATAGTCCACAGATTACAGAATGCCACCAGATGTGCATCGGAAAGTACTACTGGTCTTCCTTGGAACGATCAAAGCGTAGACTGTTTCAGACGTTACTCCCATGGATTAAAGTACGGATGGTGACTGTTGTATTCAATCCCGATTCAATTTCTGTGTTTCATCAACACTCTGATAGTCCACAGATTACAGATTGAATCCAGATCTGCATCGGAAACTACTACTGGTCTTCCTGGGAAGGATCAAAGCGTAGACTGTTTGAGACATTACTCCCGTGGATGAAAGTGCTCATGGTGACTGTTGTATTAATCCCGATGCAATTTCTGATTTTCATCAACACTCTGATAGTCCACAGATTACAGAATGCAACCACATGTGCATCGGAAACTACTACTGGTCTTATAGGGAACGATCAAATCGTAGACTGTTTCAGACATTACTTACATCGACGTAAGTGCGTATGGTGATTGTTGTATTCAATCCTGATGAAATTTCTGTGTTTCATCAACACTCTGATAGTCCGCAGATTACAAAATGCCACCGGATGTGCATCGGAAACTACTACTGGTCTTCCAGGAACGATCAAATCGTAGACTGTTCGAGACATACCTCACATGGAGGAAAGTGCGCATGGTGACTGTTGTATTCAATCCTGATGCAATTTCTGTGTTTCATCAACACTCTGATAGTCCACAGATTACAGAATGCCTCCAGATGTCCATCGGAAACTACTACTGATCTACCAGGGAATGATCAAAACGTAGTCTGTTTGACACATTACTCCCATGGAGGAAAGTGCGCATGGTGACTGTTGTATTCAATCCCGATGATATTTCTGTGTTTCATCAACACTCTGATAGTCCACAGTTTACAGAATGCCTCCAGATGTGCATCGGAAACTACTACTGGTCTTCCAGGGAACGATCAAAGCGTAGACTGTTTGAGACATTACTCCCATGGAGGAAGTGCGCATGGTGACTGTTGTATTCAATCCCGATGATATTTCTGTGTTTCATCAACACTCTGATAGTCCGCAGATTACAGAATGCCACCGGATGTGCATCGGAAACTACTACTGGTCTTCCAGGGAACGATCAAAGCCTAGACTGTTTGAGACATACCTCACATGGAGGAAAGAGCGCATGGTGACTGTTGTATTCAATCCTGATGCAATTTCTGTGTTTCATTAAGACTCTGATAGTCCACAGATTACAGAATGCCTCCAGATGTCCATCGAAAACTACTACTGATCTACCAGGGAATGATCAAAACGTAGACTGTTTTACACATTACTCCCATGGAGGAAAGTGCGCATGGTGAGTGTTGTATTCAATCCCGATGCTATTTCTGTGTTTCATCAACACTCTGATAGTCCACAGATTACAGAATGCCTCCAGATGTGCATCGGAAAATACTACTGGTCTTCCAGGGAACGATCAAAGCGTAGACTGTTTGAGACATTACTCCCATGGAGGAAAGTCCGCATGGTGACTGTTGTATTCAACCTTGATGCAATTTCTGTGTTTCATCAACACTCTGATAGTCCACAGATACAGAATGCCACCAGATGTGCATCGGAAACTACTACTGGTCTTCCAGGGAACGATCAAATCGTAGACTGTTTGAGATATTACTATCGTTTAGGAAAGTGCGCATGGTGACTGTTGTATTCAATCCCGATGCAATTTCTTTGTTTCTTCTACACGCTGATATTGTTCAGATTACAGAATGCCACCAGATGTGCTTCGGAAACTACTACTGGTCTTCCAGGGAACGATCGAAGCGTAGACTGTTTGAGACATTACTCCCATGGAGGAAAGTGCGCGTGGTGACGGTTGTATTCAATCCCGATGCAATTTCTGTGTTTCATCAACACTCTGATAGTCCACAGATTACAGAATGCCACCGGATGTGCATCGGAAACTACTACTGGTCTTCCAGGGAACGATCAAAGCGTAGACTGTTTGAGTCATTACTACCGTGGAGGATAGTGCGCATGGTGACTGTTGTATTCAATCCCGATTCAATTTCTGTGTTTCATCAACACTCTGATAGTTCACAGATTACAGAATGCCACCAGACGTGCATCTGAAACTACTACTGGTCTTCCATGGAACGATCAAAGCGTAGACCGTCAGAGACATTACTCCCATTTAGGAAAGTGCGCATGGTGACTGTTGTACTCAATCCCGATGCAATTTCTGTATTTCATCAACACTCTGATAGTCCACAGATTACAGATTGAATCCAGATCTGCATCGGAAACTACTACTGGTCTTCCTGGGAACGATCAAATCGTAGACTGTTTGAGACACTATTCCCGTGGAGGGAAGTGCGCATGGAGACTGTTGTATTCAACCTGATGCAATATCTATGTTTCATCAACACTCTGATAGTCCACAGATTACAGAATGCCTCCAACTGTGCATCGGAAACTACTACTGGTCTTCCAGGGAAGGATCAAACCGTAGACTGTTTCAGACATTACTCCCGTCGAGGAAAGTGCGCATGGTGATTGTTGTATTCAATCTCGATGAAATATCTGTGTTTCATCAACACTCTGATAGTCCACAGATTACAGAATGCCACCGCATGTGCATCGGAAACTACTACTGGTCTTCCAGGGAAAGATCAAAGCGTAGACTTTTCGAGACATACCTGCAATGGAGGAAAGTGCGCATGGTGGATGTTGAATTCAATCCCAATGCAATTTCTGTGTTTCATCAACACTCTGTTACTCCTCAGATTACAGAATGCCTCGAGATGTGCATCGGAAACTACTACTGGTCTTCCAGGGAACGATCAAACCGTAGACTGTTTGACACATTACTCCCATGGAGAAAAGTGCGGATGATGAGTGTTGTATTCAATCCCGATGCAAATTCTGTGTTTCATCAACACTCTGATAGTCCACAGATTACAGATTGCCACCAGATGTGCATCGGAAACTCCTGCTGGTCTTCCAGTGAACGATCAAAGCGTAGACTGTTTGAGACATTACTCCCATGGAGGAAAGTGCGGATGGTGACTGTTGTATTCAATCCCGATGCTATTTCTGTGTTTCATCAACACTCTGATAGTCAACAGATTACAGAATGCCACCGCATGTGCATCGGAAACTACTACTGGTATTCCAGGGAACGATCAAAGCGAAGACTGTTTGAGACATTACTCCCGTGGAGGAAAGTGCGCATGGTGACTGTTGTATTCAATCCCGAAGCATTTCCTGTGTTTCATCAACACTCTGATAATCCACAGATTACAGAATGCCACCAGTTGTGCATCGGAAACCACTACTGGTCTTCCAGGGAACGATCAAAGCGTAGACTGTTTGAGACATTACTCCCATGGAGGAAAGTGCGGATTGTGACTGTTGTATTCAATTCCGATGCAATTTCGGTGTTTCATCAACACTCTGATAGTCCACAGATTACAGAATGCCACCAGTTGTGTCTCGGAAACCACTACTGGTATTCCAGGGAACAATCAAAGCGTAGACTGTTTGAGACATTACTCCCATGGAGGAAAGTGCGGATGGTGACTTGTATTCAATCCCGATGCAAATTCTGTGTTTCATCAACACTCTGATAGTCCACAGTCTACAGAATGCCTCCAGATGTGCATCGGAAACTACTACTGGTCTTCCAGGGAACGATCAAAGCGTAGACTGTTTGAGACATTATCCCATGGATGAAAGTGCGCATGGTGACTGTTGTATTCAATCCCGATGCTATCTCTGTGTTTCATCAAAACTCTGACAGACCACAGTTTACAGAATGCCACCAGATGTGCATCGGAAACTACTACTTGTATTCCAGGGAACGATCAAATCGTAGACTGTTTGAGACATTACTCCCATGAAGGGAAGTGCACATGGTGACTGTTGTATTCAACCTGATGCAATATCTATGTTTCATCAACACTCTGATAGTCCACAGATTACAGAATGCCTCCAATTGTGCATCGGAAACTACTACTGGTCTTCCAGGGAAGGATCAAATCGTAGACTGTTTCAGACATTACTCCCGTCGAGGAAAGTGCGCATGGTGATTGTTGTATTCAATCTCGATGAAATATCTGTGTTTCATCAACACTCTCATAGTCCACAGATTACAGAATGCCACCGCATGTGCATCGGAAACTACTACTGGTCTTCCAGGGAAAGATCAAAGCGTAGACTTTTCGAGACATACCTGCAATGGAGGAAAGTGCGCATGGTGAATGTTGTATTCAATCCCAATGCAATTTCTGTGTTTCATCAACACTCTGTTAGTCCTCAGATTACAGAATGCCTCGAGATGTGCATCGGAAACTACTACTGGTCTTCCAGGGAACGGTCAAACCGTAGACTGTTTGACACATTACTCCCATGGAGAAAAGTGCGGATGATGACTGTTGTATTCAATCCCGATGCAAATTCTATGTTTCATCAACACTCTGATAGTCCACAGATTACAGATTGCCACCATATGTGCATCGGAAACTCCTGCTGGTCTTCCAGTGAACGATCAAAGCGTAGACTGTTTGAGACATTACTCCCATGGAGGAAAGTGCGGATGGTGACTGTTGTATTCAATCCCGATGCAATTTCTGTGTTTCATCAACACTCTGATAGTCAACAGATTACAGAATGCCACCGCATGAGCATCGGAAACTACTACAGGTATTCCAGGGAACGATCAATGCGAAGACTGTTTGAGACATTACTCCCGTGGAGGAAAGTGCGCATGGTGACTGTTGTATTCAATCCCGAAGCATTTCCTGTGTTTCATCAACACTCTGATAATCCACAGATTACATAATGCCACCAGTTGTGCATCGGAAACCACTACTGGTCCTCCAGGGAACGATCAAACCGTAGACTGTTTGAGACATTACTCCCATGGAGGAAAGTGCGGATTGTGACTGTTGTATTCAATTCCGATGCAATTTCGGTGTTTCATCAACACTCTGATAGTCCACAGATTACAGAATGCCACCAGTTGTGTCTCGGAAACCACTACTGGTATTCCAGGGAACAATCAAAGCGTAGACTCTTTGAGACATTACTCCCATGGAGGAAAGTGCGGATGGTGACTTGTATTCAATCCCGATGCAATTTCTGTGTTTCATCAACACTCTGATAGTCCACAGATTACAGAATGCCACCAGATGTGCATCGGAATGTACTACTGGTCTTCCTGGGAACGATCAAAGCGTAGACTCTTTGAGACATTACTCCCGTGGAGGAAAGTGCGAATGGTGACTGTTGTATTCAATCCCGATGCAATTTCTGTGTTTTATCAACACTCTGATAGTCCACAGATTACAGAATGCCACCAGATGTGCATCGGAATGTACTACTGGTCTTCCTGGGAACGATCAAAGCGTAGACTCTTTGAGACATTACTCCCGTGGAGGAAAGTGCGAATGGTGACTGTTGTATTCAATCCCGATGCAATTTCTGTGTTTCATCAACACTCTGATAGCCCACAGATTACAGAATGCCAACAGATGTGCATCTGAAACTGCTACTGGTCTTCCATGGAACGATCAAAGCGTAGACCGTTAGAGACATTACTCCCATGGAGGAAAGTGCGCATAGTGCCTGTTGTATTCAATCCCGATGCAATTTCTGATTTTCAACAACACTCTGATAGTCCACAGATTAAAGATTGCCTCCAGATGTGCATCGGAAACTACTACTGGTCTTCCTTGGAACGATCAAAGCGTAGACTGTTTCAGACGTTACTCCCATGGAGGAAAGTACGGATGGTGACTGTTGTATTCAATCCCGATTCAATTTCTGTGTTTCATCAACACTCTGATAGTCCACAGATTACAGATTGAATCCAGATCTGCATCGGAAACTACTACTGGTCTTCTGGGAACGATCAAAGCGTAGACTGTTTGAGACATTACTCCCGTGGATGAAAGTGCTCATGGTGACTGTTATATTAAACCCGATGCAATTTCTGATTTTCATCAACACTGTGATAGTCCGCAGATTACAGAATGCAACCACATGTGCATCGGAAACTACTACTGGTCTTATAGGGAACGATCAAATCGTAGACTGTTTCAGACATTACTTACATCGATGTAAGTGCGTATGGTGATTGTTGTATTCAATCCTGATGAAATTTCTGTGTTTCATCAACACTCTGATAGTCCGCAGATTACAGAATGCCACCGGATGTGCGTCGGAAACTATTAATGGTCTTCCAGGGAACGATCAAAGCGTAGACTGTTCGAGACATACCTCACATGGAGGAAAGTGCGCATGGTGACTGTTGTATTCAATCCCCATTCAATTTCTGTGTTTCATCAACACTCTGATAGTCCACAGATTACAGAATGCCTCGAGATGTGCATCGGAAACTACTACTGGTCTTCCAGGGAACGGTCAAACCGTAGACTGTTTGACACATTACTCCCATGGAGAAAAGTGCGGATGATGACTGTTGTATTCAATCCCGATGCAAATTCTGTGTTTCATCAACACTCTGAAAGTCCACAGATTACAGATTGCCACCATATGTGCATCGGAAACTCCTGCTGGTCTTCTAGTGAACGATCAAAGCGTAGACTGTTTGAGACATTACTCCCATGGAGGAAAGTGCGGATGGTGACTGTTGTATTCAATCCCGATGCAATTTCTGTGTTTCATCAACACTCTGATAGTCAACAGATTACAGAATGCCACCGCATGAGCATCGGAAACTACTACAGGTATTCCAGGGAACGATCAATGCGAAGACTGTTTGAGACATTACTCCCGTGGAGGAAAGTGCGCATGGTGACTGTTGTATTCAATCCCGAAGCATTTCCTGTGTTTCATCAACACTCTGATAATCCACAGATTACATAATGCCACCAGTTGTGCATCGGAAACCACTACTGGTCCTCCAGGGAACGATCAAACCGTAGACTGTTTGAGACATTACTCCCATGGAGGAAAGTGCGGATTGTGACTGTTGTATTCAATTCCGATGCAATTTCGGTGTTTCATCAACACTCTGATAGTCCACAGATTACAGAATGCCACCAGTTGTGTCTCGGAAACCACTACTGGTATTCCAGGGAACAATCAAAGCGTAGACTGTTTGAGATATTACTCAAATGGAGTAAAGTGCGGATGGTGACTTGTATTCAATCCCGATGCAATTTCTGTGTTTCATCAACACTCTGATAGTCCACAAATTACAGAATGCCACCAGATGTACTTCGGGAGCTACTACTGGTCTTCCAGGGAACGATCAAAGCCTAGACTGTTTGAGACATTACTCCCGTGGAGAAAAGTGTGCATGATGACTGTTGTATTCAATCCCGATGCAATTTCTGTGTTTCATCAACACTCTGATAGTCCACAGATTACAGAATGCCACCAGATGTGCATCGGAAAGTACTACTGGTCTTCCTTGGAACGATCAAAGCGTAGACTGTTTCAGACGTTACTCCCATGGATTAAAGTACGGATGGTGACTGTTGTATTCAATCCCGATTCAATTTCTGTGTTTCATCAACACTCTGATAGTCCACAGATTACAGATTGAATCCAGATCTGCATCGGAAACTACTACTGGTCTTCCTGGGAAGGATCAAAGCGTAGACTGTTTGAGACATTACTCCCGTGGATGAAAGTGCTCATGGTGACTGTTGTATTAATCCCGATGCAATTTCTGATTTTCATCAACACTCTGATAGTCCACAGATTACAGAATGCAACCACATGTGCATCGGAAACTACTACTGGTCTTATAGGGAACGATCAAATCGTAGACTGTTTCAGACATTACTTACATCGACGTAAGTGCGTATGGTGATTGTTGTATTCAATCCTGATGAAATTTCTGTGTTTCATCAACACTCTGATAGTCCGCAGATTACAGAATGCCACCGGATGTGCATCGGAAACTACTACTGGTCTTCCAGGAACGATCAAATCGTAGACTGTTCGAGACATACCTCACATGGAGGAAAGTGCGCATGGTGACTGTTGTATTCAATCCTGATGCAATTTCTGTGTTTCATCAACACTCTGATAGTCCACAGATTACAGAATGCCTCCAGATGTCCATCGGAAACTACTACTGATCTACCAGGGAATGATCAAAACGTAGTCTGTTTGACACATTACTCCCATGGAGGAAAGTGCGCATGGTGACTGTTGTATTCAATCCCGATGATATTTCTGTGTTTCATCAACACTCTGATAGTCCACAGTTTACAGAATGCCTCCAGATGTGCATCGGAAACTACTACTGGTCTTCCAGGGAACGATCAAAGCGTAGACTGTTTGAGACATTACTCCCATGGAGAAAGTGCGCATGGTGACTGTTGTATTCAATCCCGATGATATTTCTGTGTTTCATCAACACTCTGATAGTCCGCAGATTACAGAATGCCACCGGATGTGCATCGGAAACTACTACTGGTCTTCCAGGGAACGATCAAAGCCTAGACTGTTTGAGACATACCTCACATGGAGGAAAGAGCGCATGGTGACTGTTGTATTCAATCCTGATGCAATTTCTGTGTTTCATTAAGACTCTGATAGTCCACAGATTACAGAATGCCTCCAGATGTCCATCGAAAACTACTACTGATCTACCAGGGAATGATCAAAACGTAGACTGTTTTACACATTACTCCCATGGAGGAAAGTGCGCATGGTGAGTGTTGTATTCAATCCCGATGCTATTTCTGTGTTTCATCAACACTCTGATAGTCCACAGATTACAGAATGCCTCCAGATGTGCATCGGAAAATACTACTGGTCTTCCAGGGAACGATCAAAGCGTAGACTGTTTGAGACATTACTCCCATGGAGGAAAGTCCGCATGATGACTGTTGTATTCAATCCCGATGCAAATTCTGTGTTTCATCAACACTCTGATAGTCCACAGATTACAGATTGCCACCATATGTGCATCGGAAACTCCTGCTGGTCTTCTAGTGAACGATCAAAGCGTAGACTGTTTGAGACATTACTCCCATGGAGGAAAGTGCGGATGGTGACTGTTGTATTCAATCCCGATGCAATTTCTGTGTTTCATCAACACTCTGATAGTCAACAGATTACAGAATGCCACCGCATGAGCATCGGAAACTACTACAGGTATTCCAGGGAACGATCAATGCGAAGACTGTTTGAGACATTACTCCCGTGGAGGAAAGTGCGCATGGTGACTGTTGTATTCAATCCCGAAGCATTTCCTGTGTTTCATCAACACTCTGATAATCCACAGATTACATAATGCCACCAGTTGTGCATCGGAAACCACTACTGGTCCTCCAGGGAACGATCAAACCGTAGACTGTTTGAGACATTACTCCCATGGAGGAAACTGCGGATTGTGACTGTTGTATTCAATTCCGATGCAATTTCGGTGTTTCATCAACACTCTGATAGTCCACAGATTACAGAATGCCACCAGTTGTGTCTCGGAAACCACTACTGGTATTCCAGGGAACAATCAAAGCGTAGACTGTTTGAGATATTACTCAAATGGAGTAAAGTGCGGATGGTGACTTGTATTCAATCCCGATGCAATTTCTGTGTTTCATCAACACTCTGATAGTCCACAAATTACAGAATGCCACCAGATGTACTTCGGGAGCTACTACTGGTCTTCCAGGGAACGATCAAAGCCTAGACTGTTTGAGACATTACTCCCGTGGAGAAAAGTGTGCATGATGACTGTTGTATTCAATCCCGATGCAATTTCTGTGTTTCATCAACACTCTGATAGTCCACAGATTACAGAATGCCACCAGATGTGCATCGGAAAGTACTACTGGTCTTCCTTGGAACGATCAAAGCGTAGACTGTTTCAGACGTTACTCCCATGGATTAAAGTACGGATGGTGACTGTTGTATTCAATCCCGATTCAATTTCTGTGTTTCATCAACACTCTGATAGTCCACAGATTACAGATTGAATCCAGATCTGCATCGGAAACTACTACTGGTCTTCCTGGGAAGGATCAAAGCGTAGACTGTTTGAGACATTACTCCCGTGGATGAAAGTGCTCATGGTGACTGTTGTATTAATCCCGATGCAATTTCTGATTTTCGTCAACACTCTGATAGTCCACAGATTACAGAATGCAACCACATGTGCATCGGAAACTACTACTGGTCTTATAGGGAACGATCAAATCGTAGACTGTTTCAGACATTACTTACATCGACGTAAGTGCGTATGGTGATTGTTGTATTCAATCCTGATGAAATTTCTGTGTTTCATCAACACTCTGATAGTCCGCAGATTACAGAATGCCACCGGATGTGCATCGGAAACTACTACTGGTCTTCCAGGAACGATCAAATCGTAGACTGTTCGAGACATACCTCACATGGAGGAAAGTGCGCATGGTGACTGTTGTATTCAATCCTGATGCAATTTCTGTGTTTCATCAACACTCTGATAGTCCACAGATTACAGAATGCCTCCAGATGTCCATCGGAAACTACTACTGATCTACCAGGGAATGATCAAAACGTAGTCTGTTTGACACATTACTCCCATGGAGGAAAGTGCGCATGGTGACTGTTGTATTCAATCCCGATGATATTTCTGTGTTTCATCAACACTCTGATAGTCCACAGTTTACAGAATGCCTCCAGATGTGCATCGGAAACTACTACTGGTCTTCCAGGGAACGATCAAAGCGTAGACTGTTTGAGACATTACTCCCATGGAGAAAGTGCGCATGGTGACTGTTGTATTCAATCCCGATGATATTTCTGTGTTTCATCAACACTCTGATAGTCCGCAGATTACAGAATGCCACCGGATGTGCATCGGAAACTACTACTGGTCTTCCAGGGAACGATCAAAGCCTAGACTGTTTGAGACATACCTCACATGGAGGAAAGAGCGCATGGTGACTGTTGTATTCAATCCTGATGCAATTTCTGTGTTTCATTAAGACTCTGATAGTCCACAGATTACAGAATGCCTCCAGATGTCCATCGAAAACTACTACTGATCTACCAGGGAATGATCAAAACGTAGACTGTTTTACACATTACTCCCATGGAGGAAAGTGCGCATGGTGAGTGTTGTATTCAATCCCGATGCTATTTCTGTGTTTCATCAACACTCTGATAGTCCACAGATTACAGAATGCCTCCAGATGTGCATCGGAAAATACTACTGGTCTTCCAGGGAACGATCAAAGCGTAGACTGTTTGAGACATTACTCCCATGGAGGAAAGTCCGCATGGTGACTGTTGTATTCAACCTTGATGCAATTTCTGTGTTTCATCAACACTCTGATAGTCCACAGATTACAGAATGCCACCGGATGTGCATCGGAAACTACTACTGGTCTTCCAGGGAACGATCAAAGCGTAGACTGTTTGAGTCATTACTACCGTGGAGGATAGTGCGCATGGTGACTGTTGTATTCAATCCCGATTCAATTTCTGTGTTTCATCAACACTCTGATAGTTCACAGATTACAGAATGCCACCAGACGTGCATCTGAAACTACTACTGGTCTTCCATGGAACGATCAAAGCGTAGACCGTCAGAGACATTACTCCCATTTAGGAAAGTGCGCATGGTGACTGTTGTACTCAATCCCGATGCAATTTCTGTATTTCATCAACACTCTGATAGTCCACAGATTACAGATTGAATCCAGATCTGCATCGGAAACTACTACTGGTCTTCCTGGGAACGATCAAATCGTAGACTGTTTGAGACACTATTCCCGTGGAGGGAAGTGCGCATGGAGACTGTTGTATTCAACCTGATGCAATATCTATGTTTCATCAACACTCTGATAGTCCACAGATTACAGAATGCCTCCAACTGTGCATCGGAAACTACTACTGGTCTTCCAGGGAAGGATCAAACCGTAGACTGTTTCAGACATTACTCCCGTCGAGGAAAGTGCGCATGGTGATTGTTGTATTCAATCTCGATGAAATATCTGTGTTTCATCAACACTCTGATAGTCCACAGATTACAGAATGCCACCGCATGTGCATCGGAAACTACTACTGGTCTTCCAGGGAAAGATCAAAGCGTAGACTTTTCGAGACATACCTCCAATGGAGGAAAGTGCGCATGGTGGATGTTGAATTCAATCCCAATGCAATTTCTGTGTTTCATCAACACTCTGTTACTCCTCAGATTACAGAATGCCTCGAGATGTGCATCGGAAACTACTACTGGTCTTCCAGGGAACGATCAAACCGTAGACTGTTTGACACATTACTCCCATGGAGAAAAGTGCGGATGATGAGTGTTGTATTCAATCCCGATGCAAATTCTGTGTTTCATCAACACTCTGATAGTCCACAGATTACAGATTGCCACCATATGTGCATCGGAAACTCCTGCTGGTCTTCCAGTGAACGATCAAAGCGTAGACTGTTTGAGACATTACTCCCATGGAGGAAAGTGCGGATGGTGACTGTTGTATTCAATCCCGATGCAATTTCTGTGTTTCATCAACACTCTGATAGTCAACAGATTACAGAATGCCACCGCATGTGCATTGGAAACTACTACTGGTATTCCAGGGAACGATCAAAGCGAAGACTGTTTGAGACATTACTCCCGTGGAGGAAAGTGCGCATGGTGACTGTTGTATTCAATCCCGAAGCATTTCCTGTGTTTCATCAACACTCTGATAATCCACAGATTACAGAATGCCACCAGTTGTGCATCGGAAACCACTACTGGTCTTCCAGGTAACGATCAAAGCGTAGACTGTTTGAGACATTACTCCCATGGAGGAAAGTGCGGATTGTGACTGTTGTATTCAATTCCGATGCAATTTCGGTGTTTCATCAACACTCTGATAGTCCACAGATTACAGAATGCCACCAGTTGTGTCTCGGAAACCACTACTGGTATTCCAGGGAACAATCAAAGCGTAGACTGTTTGAGACATTACTCCCATGGAGGAAAGTGCGGATGGTGACTTGTATTCAATCCCGATGCAATTTCTGTGTTTCATCAACACTCTGATAGTCCACAGTCTACAGAATGCCTCCAGATGTGCATCGGAAACTACCACTGGTCTTCCAGGGAACGATCAAAGCGTAGACTGTTTGAGACATTACTCCCATGGATGAAAGTGCGCATGGTGACTGTTGTATTCAATCCCGATGCTATCTCTGTGTTTCATCAAAACTCTGACAGACCACAGTTTACAGAATGCCACCAGATGTGCATCGGAAACTACTACTTGTATTCCAGGGAACGATCAAATCGTAGACTGTTTGAGACATTACTCCCATGAAGGGAAGTGCACATGGTGACTGTTGTATTCAACCTGATGCAATATCTATGTTTCATCAACACTCTGATAGTCCACAGATTACAGAATGCCTCCAATTGTGCATCGGAAACTACTACTGGTCTTCCAGGGAAGGATCAAATCGTAGACTGTTTCAGACATTACTCCCGTCGAGGAAAGTGCGCATGGTGATTGTTGTATTCAATCTCGATGAAATATCTGTGTTTCATCAACACTCTCATAGTCCACAGATTACAGAATGCCACCGCATGTGCATCGGAAACTACTACTGGTCTTCCAGGGAAAGATCAAAGCGTAGACTTTTCGAGACATACCTGCAATGGAGGAAAGTGCGCATGGTGAATGTTGTATTCAATCCCAATGCAATTTCTGTGTTTCATCAACACTCTGTTAGTCCTCAGATTACAGAATGCCTCGAGATGTGCATCGGAAACTACTACTGGTCTTCCAGGGAACGGTCAAACCGTAGACTGTTTGACACATTACTCCCATGGAGAAAAGTGCGGATGATGACTGTTGTATTCAATCCCGATGCAAATTCTGTGTTTCATCAACACTCTGATAGTCCACAGATTACAGATTGCCACCATATGTGCATCGGAAACTCCTGCTGGTCTTCCAGTGAACGATCAAAGCGTAGACTGTTTGAGACATTACTCCCATGGAGGAAAGTGCGGATGGTGACTGTTGTATTCAATCCCGATGCAATTTCTGTGTTTCATCAACACTCTGATAGTCAACAGATTACAGAATGCCACCGCATGAGCATCGGAAACTACTACAGGTATTCCAGGGAACGATCAATGCGAAGACTGTTTGAGACATTACTCCCGTGGAGGAAAGTGCGCATGGTGACTGTTGTATTCAATCCCGAAGCATTTCCTGTGTTTCATCAACACTCTGATAATCCACAGATTACATAATGCCACCAGTTGTGCATCGGAAACCACTACTGGTCCTCCAGGGAACGATCAAACCGTAGACTGTTTGAGACATTACTCCCATGGAGGAAAGTGCGGATTGTGACTGTTGTATTCAATTCCGATGCAATTTCGGTGTTTCATCAACACTCTGATAGTCCACAGATTACAGAATGCCACCAGTTGTGTCTCGGAAACCACTACTGGTATTCCAGGGAACAATCAAAGCGTAGACTGTTTGAGATATTACTCAAATGGAGTAAAGTGCGGATGGTGACTTGTATTCAATCCCGATGCAATTTCTGTGTTTCATCAACACTCTGATAGTCCACAAATTACAGAATGCCACCAGATGTACTTCGGGAGCTACTACTGGTCTTCCAGGGAACGATCAAAGCCTAGACTGTTTGAGACATTACTCCCGTGGAGAAAAGTGTGCATGATGACTGTTGTATTCAATCCCGATGCAATTTCTGTGTTTCATCAACACTCTGATAGTCCACAGATTACAGAATGCCACCAGATGTGCATCGGAAAGTACTACTGGTCTTCCTTGGAACGATCAAAGCGTAGACTGTTTCAGACGTTACTCCCATGGATTAAAGTACGGATGGTGACTGTTGTATTCAATCCCGATTCAATTTCTGTGTTTCATCAACACTCTGATAGTCCACAGATTACAGATTGAATCCAGATCTGCATCGGAAACTACTACTGGTCTTCCTGGGAAGGATCAAAGCGTAGACTGTTTGAGACATTACTCCCGTGGATGAAAGTGCTCATGGTGACTGTTGTATTAATCCCGATGCAATTTCTGATTTTCATCAACACTCTGATAGTCCACAGATTACAGAATGCAACCACATGTGCATCGGAAACTACTACTGGTCTTATAGGGAACGATCAAATCGTAGACTGTTTCAGACATTACTTACATCGACGTAAGTGCGTATGGTGATTGTTGTATTCAATCCTGATGAAATTTCTGTGTTTCATCAACACTCTGATAGTCCGCAGATTACAGAATGCCACCGGATGTGCATCGGAAACTACTACTGGTCTTCCAGGAACGATCAAATCGTAGACTGTTCGAGACATACCTCACATGGAGGAAAGTGCGCATGGTGACTGTTGTATTCAATCCTGATGCAATTTCTGTGTTTCATCAACACTCTGATAGTCCACAGATTACAGAATGCCTCCAGATGTCCATCGGAAACTACTACTGATCTACCAGGGAATGATCAAAACGTAGTCTGTTTGACACATTACTCCCATGGAGGAAAGTGCGCATGGTGACTGTTGTATTCAATCCCGATGATATTTCTGTGTTTCATCAACACTCTGATAGTCCACAGTTTACAGAATGCCTCCAGATGTGCATCGGAAACTACTACTGGTCTTCCAGGGAACGATCAAAGCGTAGACTGTTTGAGACATTACTCCCATGGAGAAAGTGCGCATGGTGACTGTTGTATTCAATCCCGATGATATTTCTGTGTTTCATCAACACTCTGATAGTCCGCAGATTACAGAATGCCACCGGATGTGCATCGGAAACTACTACTGGTCTTCCAGGGAACGATCAAAGCCTAGACTGTTTGAGACATACCTCACATGGAGGAAAGAGCGCATGGTGACTGTTGTATTCAATCCTGATGCAATTTCTGTGTTTCATTAAGACTCTGATAGTCCACAGATTACAGAATGCCTCCAGATGTCCATCGAAAACTACTACTGATCTACCAGGGAATGATCAAAACGTAGACTGTTTTACACATTACTCCCATGGAGGAAAGTGCGCATGGTGAGTGTTGTATTCAATCCCGATGCTATTTCTGTGTTTCATCAACACTCTGATAGTCCACAGATTACAGAATGCCTCCAGATGTGCATCGGAAAATACTACTGGTCTTCCAGGGAACGATCAAAGCGTAGACTGTTTGAGACATTACTCCCATGGAGGAAAGTCCGCATGGTGACTGTTGTATTCAACCTTGATGCAATTTCTGTGTTTCACCAACACTCTGATAGTCCACAGATTACAGAATGCCACCGGATGTGCATCGGAAACTACTACTGGTCTTCCAGGGAACGATCAAAGCGTAGACTGTTTGAGTCATTACTACCGTGGAGGATAGTGCGCATGGTGACTGTTGTATTCAATCCCGATTCAATTTCTGTGTTTCATCAACACTCTGATAGTTCACAGATTACAGAATGCCACCAGACGTGCATCTGAAACTACTACTGGTCTTCCATGGAACGATCAAAGCGTAGACCGTCAGAGACATTACTCCCATTTAGGAAAGTGCGCATGGTGACTGTTGTACTCAATCCCGATGCAATTTCTGTATTTCATCAACACTCTGATAGTCCACAGATTACAGATTGAATCCAGATCTGCATCGGAAACTACTACTGGTCTTCCTGGGAACGATCAAATCGTAGACTGTTTGAGACACTATTCCCGTGGAGGGAAGTGCGCATGGAGACTGTTGTATTCAACCTGATGCAATATCTATGTTTCATCAACACTCTGATAGTCCACAGATTACAGAATGCCTCCAACTGTGCATCGGAAACTACTACTGGTCTTCCAGGGAAGGATCAAACCGTAGACTGTTTCAGACATTACTCCCGTCGAGGAAAGTGCGCATGGTGATTGTTGTATTCAATCTCGATGAAATATCTGTGTTTCATCAACACTCTGATAGTCCACAGATTACAGAATGCCACCGCATGTGCATCGGAAACTACTACTGGTCTTCCAGGGAAAGATCAAAGCGTAGACTTTTCGAGACATACCTGCAATGGAGGAAAGTGCGCATGGTGGATGTTGAATTCAATCCCAATGCAATTTCTGTGTTTCATCAACACTCTGTTACTCCTCAGATTACAGAATGCCTCGAGATGTGCATCGGAAACTACTACTGGTCTTCCAGGGAACGATCAAACCGTAGACTGTTTGACACATTACTCCCATGGAGAAAAGTGCGGATGATGAGTGTTGTATTCAATCCCGATGCAAATTCTGTGTTTCATCAACACTCTGATAGTCCACAGATTACAGATTGCCACCATATGTGCATCGGAAACTCCTGCTGGTCTTCCAGTGAACGATCAATGCGTAGACTGTTTGAGACATTACTCCCATGGAGGAAAGTGCGGATGGTGACTGTTGTATTCAATCCCGATGCAATTTCTGTGTTTCATCAACACTCTGATAGTCAACAGATTACAGAATGCCACCGCATGTGCATTGGAAACTACTACTGGTATTCCAGGGAACGATCAAAGCGAAGACTGTTTGAGACATTACTCCCGTGGAGGAAAGTGCGCATGGTGACTGTTGTATTCAATCCCGAAGCATTTCCTGTGTTTCATCAACACTCTGATAATCCACAGATTACAGAATGCCACCAGTTGTGCATCGGAAACCACTACTGGTCTTCCAGGGAACGATCAAAGCGTAGACTGTTTGAGACATTACTCCCATGGAGGAAAGTGCGGATTGTGACTGTTGTATTCAATTCCGATGCAATTTCGGTGTTTCATCAACACTCTGATAGTCCACAGATTACAGAATGCCACCAGTTGTGTCTCGGAAACCACTACTGGTATTCCAGGGAACAATCAAAGCGTAGACTGTTTGAGACATTACTCCCATGGAGGAAAGTGCGGATGGTGACTTGTATTCAATCCCGATGCAATTTCTGTGTTTCATCAACACTCTGATAGTCCACAGTCTACAGAATGCCTCCAGATGTGCATCGGAAACTACCACTGGTCTTCCAGGGAACGATCAAAGCGTAGACTGTTTGAGACATTACTCCCATGGATGAAAGTGCGCATGGTGACTGTTGTATTCAATCCCGATGCTATCTCTGTGTTTCATCAAAACTCTGACAGACCACAGTTTACAGAATGCCACCAGATGTGCATCGGAAACTACTACTTGTATTCCAGGGAATGATCAAATCGTAGACTGTTTGAGACATTACTCCCATGAAGGGAAGTGCACATGGTGACTGTTGTATTCAACCTGATGCAATATCTATGTTTCATCAACACTCTGATAGTCCACAGATTACAGAATGCCTCCAATTGTGCATCGGAAACTACTACTGGTCTTCCAGGGAAGGATCAAATCGTAGACTGTTTCAGACATTACTCCCGTCGAGGAAAGTGCGCATGGTGATTGTTGTATTCAATCTCGATGAAATATCTGTGTTTCATCAACACTCTCATAGTCCACAGATTACAGAATGCCACCGCATGTGCATCGGAAACTACTACTGGTCTTCCAGGGAAAGATCAAAGCGTAGACTTTTCGAGACATACCTGCAATGGAGGAAAGTGCGCATGGTGAATGTTGTATTCAATCCCAATGCAATTTCTGTGTTTCATCAACACTCTGTTAGTCCTCAGATTACAGAATGCCTCGAGATGTGCATCGGAAACTACTACTGGTCTTCCAGGGAACGGTCAAACCGTAGACTGTTTGACACATTACTCCCATGGAGAAAAGTGCGGATGATGACTGTTGTATTCAATCCCGATGCAAATTCTGTGTTTCATCAACACTCTGATAGTCCACAGATTACAGATTGCCACCATATGTGCATCGGAAACTCCTGCTGGTCTTCCAGTGAACGATCAAAGCGTAGACTGTTTGAGACATTACTCCCATGGAGGAAAGTGCGGATGGTGACTGTTGTATTCAATCCCGATGCAATTTCTGTGTTTCATCAACACTCTGATAGTCAACAGATTACAGAATGCCACCGCATGAGCATCGGAAACTACTACAGGTATTCCAGGGAACGATCAATGCGAAGACTGTTTGAGACATTACTCCCGTGGAGGAAAGTGCGCATGGTGACTGTTGTATTCAATCCCGAAGCATTTCCTGTGTTTCATCAACACTCTGATAATCCACAGATTACATAATGCCACCAGTTGTGCATCGGAAACCACTACTGGTCCTCCAGGGAACGATCAAACCGTAGACTGTTTGAGACATTACTCCCATGGAGGAAAGTGCGGATTGTGACTGTTGTATTCAATTCCGATGCAATTTCGGTGTTTCATCAACACTCTGATAGTCCACAGATTACAGAATGCCACCAGTTGTGTCTCGGAAACCACTACTGGTATTCCAGGGAACAATCAAAGCGTAGAGTCTTTGAGACATTACTCCCATGGAGGAAAGTGCGGATGGTGACTTGTATTCAATCCCGATGCAATTTCTGTGTTTCATCAACACTCTGATAGTCCACAGATTACAGAATGCCACCAGATGTGCATCGGAATGTACTACTGGTCTTCCTGGGAACGATCAAAGCGTAGACTCTTTGAGACATTACTCCCGTGGAGGAAAGTGCGAATGGTGACTGTTGTATTCAATCCCGATGCAATTTCTGTGTTTTATCAACACTCTGATAGTCCACAGATTACAGAATGCCACCAGATGTGCATCGGAATGTACTACTGGTCTTCCTGGGAACGATCAAAGCGTAGACTCTTTGAGACATTACTCCCGTGGAGGAAAGTGCGAATGGTGACTGTTGTATTCAATCCCGATGCAATTTCTGTGTTTCATCAACACTCTGATAGCCCACAGATTACAGAATGCCACCAGATGTGCATCTGAAACTGCTACTGGTCTTCCATGGAACGATCAAAGCGTAGACCGTTAGAGACATTACTCCCATGGAGGAAAGTGCGCATAGTGCCTGTTGTATTCAATCCCGATGCAATTTCTGATTTTCAACAACACTCTGATAGTCCACAGATTAAAGATTGCCTCCAGATGTGCAACGGAAACTACTACTGGTCTTCCTTGGAACGATCAAAGCGTAGACTGTTTCAGACGTTACTCCCATGGAGGAGAGTACGGATGGTGACTGTTGTATTCAATCCCGATTCAATTTCTGTGTTTCATCAACACTCTGATAGTCCACAGATTACAGATTGAATCCAGATCTGCATCGGAAACTACTACTGGTCTTCTGGGAACGATCAAAGCGTAGACTGTTTGAGACATTACTCCCGTGGATGAAAGTGCTCATGGTGACTGTTATATTAATCCCGATGTAATTTCTGATTTTCATCAACACTGTGATAGTCCGCAGATTACAGAATGCAACCACATGTGCATCGGAAACTACTACTGGTCTTATAGGGAACGATCAAATCGTAGACTGTTTCAGACATTACTTACATCGAGGTAAGTGCGTATGGTGATTGTTGTATTCAATCCTGATGAAATTTCTGTGTTTCATCAACACTCTGATAGTCCGCAGATTACAGAATGCCACCGGATGTGCGTCGGAAACTATTAATGGTCTTCCAGGGAACGATCAAAGCGTAGACTGTTCGAGACATACCTCACATGGAGGAAAGTGCGCATGGTGACTGTTGTATTCAATCCCCATTCAATTTCTGTGTTTCATCAACACTCTGATAGTCCACAGATTACAGAATGCCTCGAGATGTGCATCGGAAACTACTACTGGTCTTCCAGGGAACGGTCAAACCGTAGACTGTTTGACACATTACTCCCATGGAGAAAAGTGCGGATGATGACTGTTGTATTCAATCCCGATGCAAATTCTGTGTTTCATCAACACTCTGATAGTCCACAGATTACAGATTGCCACCATATGTGCATCGGAAACTCCTGCTGGTCTTCCAGTGAACGATCAAAGCGTAGACTGTTTGAGACATTACTCCCATGGAGGAAAGTGCGGATGGTGACTGTTGTATTCAATCCCGATGCAATTTCTGTGTTTCATCAACACTCTGATAGTCAACAGATTACAGAATGCCACCGCATGAGCATCGGAAACTACTACAGGTATTCCAGGGAACGATCATTGCGAAGACTGTTTGAGACATTACTCCCGTGGAGGAAAGTGCGCATGGTGACTGTTGTATTCAATCCCGAAGCATTTCCTGTGTTTCATCAACACTCTGATAATCCACAGATTACATAATGCCACCAGTTGTGCATCGGAAACCACTACTGGTCCTCCAGGGAACGATCAAACCGTAGACTGTTTGAGACATTACTCCCATGGAGGAAAGTGCGGATGGTGACTGTTGTATTCAATTCCGATGCAATTTCTGTGTTTCATCAACACTCTGATAGTCCACAAATTACAGAATGCCACAAGATGTACTTCGGGAGGTACTACTGGTCTTCCAGGGAACGATCAAAGCCTAGACTGTTTGAGACATTACTCCCGTGGAGAAAAGTGTGCATGATGACTGTTGTATTCAATCCCGATGCAATTTCTGTGTTTTATCAACACTCTGATAGTCCACAGATTACAGAATGCCACCAGATGTGCATCGGAATGTACTACTGGTCTTCCTGGGAACGATCAAAGCGTAGACTCTTTGAGACATTACTCCCGTGGAGGAAAGTGCGAATGGTGACTGTTGTATTCAATCCCGATGCAATTTCTGTGTTTCATCAACACTCTGATAGCCCACAGATTACAGAATGCCACCAGATGTGCATCTGAAACTGCTACTGGTCTTCCATGGAACGATCAAAGCGTAGACCGTTAGAGACATTACTCCCATGGAGGAAAGTGCGCATAGTGCCTGTTGTATTCAATCCCGATGCAATTTCTGATTTTCAACAACACTCTGATAGTCCACAGATTAAAGATTGCCTCCAGATGTGCATCGGAAACTACTACTGGTCTTCCTTGGAACGATCAAAGCGTAGACTGTTTCAGACGTTACTCCCATGGAGGAAAGTACGGATGGTGACTGTTGTATTCAATCCCGATTCAATTTCTGTGTTTCATCAACACTCTGATAGTCCACAGATTACAGATTGAATCCAGATCTGCATCGGAAACTACTACTGGTCTTCTGGGAACGATCAAAGCGTAGACTGTTTGAGACATTACTCCCGTGGATGAAAGTGCTCATGGTGACTGTTATATTAATCCCGATGCAATTTCTGATTTTCATCAACACTGTGATAGTCCGCAGATTACAGAATGCAACCACATGTGCATCGGAAACTACTACTGGTCTTATAGGGAACGATCAAATCGTAGACTGTTTCAGACATTACTTACATCGAGGTAAGTGCGTATGGTGATTGTTGTATTCAATCCTGATGAAATTTCTGTGTTTCATCAACACTCTGATAGTCCGCAGATTACAGAATGCCACCGGATGTGCGTCGGAAACTATTAATGGTCTTCCAAGGAACGATCAAAGCGTAGACTGTTCGAGACATACCTCACATGGAGGAAAGTGCGCATGGTGACTGTTGTATTCAATCCCCATTCAATTTCTGTGTTTCATCAACACTCTGATAGTCCACAGATTACAGATTGAATACAGATCTGCATCGGAAACTACTACTGGTCATCCTGGGAACGATCAAAGCGTAGACTGTTTGAGACATTACTCCCGTGGAGTGAAGTGCGCATGGTGACTGTTGTATTCAACCTGATGCAATATCTATGTTTCATCAACACTCTGATAGTCCACAGATTACAGAATGCCTCCAATTGTGCATCGGAAACTACTACTGGTCTTCCAGTGAACGATCAAAGCGTAAACTGTTTGAGACATTACTCCCATGGAGGGAAGTCAGCATGGTGACTGTTGTATTCAATCCCGATGCAATTTCTGTGTTTCATCAACACTCTGATAGTCCACAGATTACAGTATGCCACCAGATGTGCATCAGAAACTACTACTGGACTTCCATGGAACGATCAAATCGTAGACTGTTTGAGACTTTACTATCGTTTAGGAAAGTGCGGATGGTGCCTGTTGTATTCAATCCCGATGCAATTTCTTTGTTTCATCTACACGCTGATATTGTTCAGATTACAGAATGCCACCAGATGTGCTTTGGAAACTACTACTGGTCTTCCAGGGAACGATCGAAGCAAAGAATGTTTGAGACATTACTCCCGTGGAGGAAAGTGCGCATGGTGACTGTTGTATTCAATCCCGATGCAATATCTGTGTTTCATCAACACTCTGATAGTCCACAGATTACAGAGTGCCACCAGATGTGCATCGGAAACTACTACTGGTCTTCCAGGGAACAATCAAAGCGTAGACTGTTTGAGACATTACTCCCGTGGAGGACAGTGCGCATGGTGACTGTTGTATTCAATCCCGATGCAATTTCTGTGTTTCATCAACACTCTGATAGTCCACAGATTAAAGAATGACACCAGACGTGCATCTGAAACTACTACTGGTCTTCCATGGAACGATCAAAGCGTAGACCGTTGGAGACATTACTCCCATGGAGGAAAGTGCGCATGGTGACTGTTGTATTCAATCCAGATGCAATTTCTGATATTCATCTACACTCTGATAGTCCACAGATTACAGAATGCCTCCAGATGTGCATCGGAAACTACTACTGGTCTTCTTTGGAACGATCAAAGCGTAGACTGTTTCAGACATTACACCCATGGAGGAAAGTGCTAATGGTATCTGTTGTATACACTCCCGATGCAATTTCTGCGTTTCATCAACATTTCTATGGTCCACAGATTACAGAATGCCTCCAATTGTGCATCGGAAACCACTACTGGTCTTCCAGGGAACGATCAAAGCGTAGACTGTTTCAGACATTACACCCATGGAGGAAAGTGCGCATGGTGACTGTTGTATTCAATCCCGATGCAATTTCTGATTTTCATCAACACTCTGATAGTCCACAGATTACAGAATGGCTCCAGATTCACATCGGAAACTACTACTGGTCTTCCAGGGAACGATCAAAGCGTAGACTGTTCCAGACATTACTTCCATCGAGGTAAGTGCGGAAGGTGATTGTTGTATTCAATCCTGATGAAATTTCTGTGTTTCATCAACACTCTGATAGTCCGCAGATTACAGAATGCCACCGGATGTGCATCGGAAACTACTACTGGTCTTCCAGGGAACGATCAAAGCGTAGACTGTTCGAGACATACCTCACATGGAGGAAAGTGCGCATGGTGACTGTTGTATTCAATCCTGATGCAATTTCAGTGTTTCATCAACACTCTGATAGTCCACAGATTACAGAATGCCTCCAGATGTCCATCGGAAACTACTACTGATCTACCAGGGAATGATCGAAACGTAGACTGTTTGACACATTACTCCCATGGAAGAAAGTGCGCATGGTGACTGTTGTATTCAATCCCGATGATATATCTGTGTTTCATCAACACTCAGATAGTCCACAGGTTACAGAATGCCTCCAGATGTGCATCAGAAACTACTACTGGTCTTCCAGGGAACGATCAAAGCGTAGACTGTTTGAGACATTACTCCCATGGATGAAAGTGCGCATGGTGACTGTTGTATTCAATCCCGATGCTATCTCTGAGTTTCATCAACACTGTGACAGACCACAGATTACAGAATGCCACCAGATGTGCATCGGAAACTACTACTGGTATTCCAGGGAACGATCAAAGCGAAGAATGTTTGAGACATTACTCACGTGGAGGAAAGTGCGGATGGTGATTGTTGTATTCAATCCCGATGAAATTTCTGTGTTTCATCAACACTCTGATAGTCTGGAGATTACAGAATGCCACCGGATGTGCATCGGAAACTACTACTGGTCTTCCAGATAACGATCAAAGCGTAGACTGTTCGAGACATACCTCACATGGAGGAAAGTGCGCATGGTGACTGTTGTATTGAATCCTGATGCAATTTATGTGTTTCATTAACACTTTGATAGTCCACAGATTACAGAATGCCTCCAGATGTCCATCGGAAACTACTACTGATCTACCAAGGAATGATCAAAACGTAGACTGTTTGACACATTACTCCCATGGAGGAAAGTGCGCGTGGTGACTGTTGTATTCAATCCCGATGCAATTCCAGTGTTTCATCAACACTCTGATAGTCCACAGATTACAGAATGCCACCAGATGTGCATCAGAAACTACTACTGGTCTTCCAGGGAACGATCAAAGCTTAGACTGTTTGAGTCATTACTACCGTGGAGGATAGTGCGCATGGTGAATGTTGTATTCATTCCCGATGCAGTTTCTGTGTTTCATCAACACTCTGATACTCCACAGATTACAGAATGCCTGGAGATGTGCATCGGAACCTACCACTGGTCTTCCTGGGAACGTCCAAGCCTAGACTGTTAGAGACATTACTCCCATGGAGGAAAGTGCGCATGGTGACTGTTGTATTCAATCCCGATGCTAATTCTGTGTTTCGTCAACACTCTGATAGTCCACAGATTACAGAATGCCACGAGATGAGCATCAGAAACTACTACTGGTGTTCCAGGAAACGATCAAAGCGTAGACTGTTTCAGACATTACTCCCATGGAGGAAGGTGCGGATGGTGACTGTTGTATTCAATCCCGATGCAATTTCTGTGTTTCATCTACACCCTGATAATCCACAGATTACAGAATGCCTGCAGATGTGCATCGGAAACTACTACTGGTCTTCCAGGGAACGATCAATCCGTAAACTCTTGGAGACATTACCCCCATGGAGGAAGGTGCGCATGGTGACTGTTGTATTCAATCCCGATGCAGTTTCTGTGCTTCATCAACACTCTGATACTCCACAGATTACAGAATGCCTCCAGATGTGCATCGGAACCTACTACTGGTCTTCCTGGGAACGTCCAAGCGTAGACTGTTAGAGACATTACTCCCATGGAGGAAAGTGCGCATGGTGACTGTTGTATTCAATCCCGATGCAATTTCTGTGTTTCATCAACACTCTGATAGACCACAGATTAGAGAATGCCACCAGATGTGCATCGGAAACTAGTACTGGTCTTCTAGGGAACGATCAAAGCGTGGACTGTTTCAGACATTACCGCCATGGAGGAAAGTGCGGCTGGTGACTGTTGTATTCAATCCCGAAGCAAGTTCTGTGTTTCATCAACACTCTGATAGTCCACAGATTATAGAATGCCACCGGATGTGCATCGGAAACTACTACTGGTCTTCCGGGGAACGATCAAATCGTAGACTCTTCGAGATATACCTCCCGTGGAGGAAAGTGCGCATGGTGACTGTGGTATTCAATCCCGATGCAATTTCTGTGTTTCATCAACACTATGATAGTCCACAGATTACAGAATGCCTCCAGATGTGCATCGGAAACTACTACTGGTCTTCCAGGGAACGATCAAAGCGTAGACTGTTTTTTTTTTTTTTTTTTTTGAGAGATAACTACCATGGATAAAAGTGCGCATGGTGACTGTTGTACTCAATCCCGATGCAATTTCTGTGTTTCATCAACACCCTGATAATCCACAAATTACAGAATGCCTGCAGATGTACATCGGAAACTACTACTGGTCTTCCAGGGAACGATCAAAGCGTAGACTGTCTGATACATTACTCCCATGGAGGAAAGTGCGGATGGTGACATGTATTCAATCCCGATGATATTTCTGTGTTTCTTCAACACTATGATAGTCCACAAATTACAGAATGCCACCAGATGTACATCGGGAACTACTACTGGTCTTCCAGGGAACGATCAAAGCCTAGACTGTTTGAGACATTACCCCCATGGAGGAAAGTGTGCATGGAGACTGTTGTATTCAATCACGATGCAATTTCTGTGTTTCATCAACACTCTGATAGTCCACAGATTACAGATTGTCTCCAGATGTGCATCGGAAACTACTACTGGTCTTCCAGGGAACGATCAAATCGTAGACTGTTTTAGACATTACTCCCTTGGAGGAAAATGACTGTTGTATTCAATCCCGAAGCTATTTCAGTCTTTCATCAACACTCTGATAGTCCACAGATTACAGAATACCACCAGATGTGCATCGGAAACTAATACTGGTATTCCAGGGAACGATCAAAGCGTAGACTGTTTGAGACATTACTCCCATGGAGGAAAGTGGGGATGGTGACTGTTGTATTCTATCCCGATGCAATTTCTGTGTTTCATCAACACTCTGATAGTCCACAGATTACAGAATGCCACCGCATGTGCATCGGAAACTACTACTGGTCTTCCAGGGACGATCAAAGCGTAGACTGTTTCAGACGTTACTCCCATGGAGAAAAGTGCGCATGGTGACTGTTGAATTCATTCCCGATGCTATCTCTGTATTTCATCAACACTCTGACAGACCACAGATTACAGAATGCCACCAGATGTGCATCGGAAACTACTACTGGTATTCCTGGGAACGATCAAAGCGAAGACTCTTTGAGACATTACTCCCGTGGAGGAAAGTGCGCATGGTGACAGTTGTATTCAATCCCGATGCATTTCCTGTGTTTCATCAACACTCTGATAATCCACAGATTACAGAATTCCACCAGTTGTGCATCGGAAACCACTACTGGTCTTCCAGGGAACGATCAAAGCGTAGACTGTTTGAGACATTACTCCCATGGAGGAAAGTGCAGATGGTGACTGTTGTATTCAATCCCGATGCAATTTCTGTGTTTCATCAACACTCTGATAGTCCACAAATTACAGAATGCCACCAGATGTACATCGGGAACTACTACTGGTCTTCCAGTTAACGATCAAAACCTAGACTGTTTGTGACATTACTTCCGTTGAGGAAAGTGGGCATGGTGGCTGTTGTATTCAATCCCGATGCAATTTTTGTGTTTCATCAACATCTGATAGACCACAGAATAGAGAATGCCACCAGATGTGCATCGGAAACTAGTACTGGTCTTCTAGGGAACGATCAAAACGTGGACTGTTTCAGACATTACCGCCATGGAGGAAAGTGAGGATGGTGACTGTTGTATTTAATTCCGATGAAATTTCTGTGTTTCATCAACACTCTGATAGTCCACAGATTACAAAATGCCTCCTGATGTGCATCGGAAACTACTACTGGTCTTCCAGGGAACGATCAAAGCGTAGACTGTTTCAGACATTACTCCCATGGAGGAAGGTGTGGATGGTGACTGTTCTATTCAATCCCGATGCAATTTCTGTGTTTCATTAACACCCTGATAATCCACAGATTACAGAATGCCTGCAGATGTGCATCGGAAACTACTACTGGTCTTCCAGGGAACGATCAAACCGTAAACTCTTTGAGACATTACTCCTATGGAGGAAGGTGCGCATGGTGACTGTTGTATTCAATCCCGATGCAGTTTCTGTGCTTCATCAACACTCTGTAACTCCGCAGATTACAGAATGCCTCCAGATGTGCATCGGAACCTACTACTGGTCTTCCTGGGAACGTCCAAGCTTAGACTGTTAGAGACATTACTCCCATGGAGGAAAGTGCGCATGGTGACTGTTGTATTCAATCGCGATGCAATTTCTGTGTTTCATCAACACTCTGATAGACCACAGAATAGAGAATGCCACCAGATGTGCATCGGAAACTAGTACTGGTCTTCTAGGGAACGATCAAAGCGTGGACTGTTTCAGACATTACCGCCATGGAGGGAAGTGCTGATGGTGACTGTTGTATTCAATCCCGATGCAATTTCTGTGTTTCATCAACACTCTGATAGCCCACAGATTACAGAATGCCACCAGATGTGCATCGGAAAGTACTACTTGTCTTCCAGGGAACGATAAAAACGTAGACTGTTTGAGACATTACTCCCACGGAGGAAAGTGCGCATGGTGACTGTTGTATGCAATCCCGATACTATTTCTGTGTTTCATCAACACTCTGATAGTCCACAGATTACAGAATGCCACCGCATGTGCATCGGAAACTACTACTGGTCTTCCAGGGACGATCAAAGCGTGGACTGTTTCAGACGTTACTCCCATGGAGGAAAGTGCGGATGGTGGCTGTTGTATTCAATCAAGATGCAATTTCTGTGTTTCATCAACACTCTGATAGTCCACAGATTACACAATGAAACCAGATGTGCATCGGAAACTACTACTGGTCTTCCAGGGAACGATAAAAGCGTAGACTGTTTGAGACATTACTCCAATGGATGAAAGTGCGCATGGTGACTTTTGTATTCAATCCCGATGCTATCTCTGTGTTTCATCAACACTCTGACAGACCAGAGATTACAGAATGCCACCAGATTCTATCGGAAACTACTACTGGTATTCCAGGGCGCGATCAAAGCGAAGACTGTTTGAGACATTACTCCCGTGGAGGAAAGTGCGCATGGTGACTGTTTATTCAATCCCGATGCATTTTCTGTGTTTCATCAACACTCTGATAGTCCACAGATTACACAATGCCACCAGTTGTGCATCGGAAACCACTACTGGTCTTCCAGGGAACGATCAAAGCGTAGACTGTTTGAGACATTACTCCCTTGGAGGAAAGTGTGGATGGTGACTGTTGTATTCTATCCCGATGCAATTTCTGTGTTTCATCAACACTCTGATAGTCCACAAATTACAGATTGCCACCAGATGTACATGGGGAACTACTACTGGTCTTCCAGTTAACGATCAAAACCTAGACTGTTTGTGACATTACTTCCGTTGAGGAAAGTGGGCATGGTGACTGTTGTAATCAATCCCGATGCAATTTCTGTGTTTCATCAACACTCTGATAGACCACAGATTAGAGAATGCCACCAGATATGCATCGGAAACTAGTACAGGTCTTCTAGGGAACGATCAAAGCGTGGACTGTTCCAGACATTACCGCTATGGAGGAAAGTGCGGATGGTGACTGTTGAATTCAATCCCGATGCAATTTCTGTGTTTCATCAACACTCTGAAAGTCCACAGATAACAGAATGCCACCGGATGTGCATCGGAAACTACTACTGGTCTTCCCGAGAACGATCAAAGCGTAGACTCTTTGACATATACCTCCCGTGGAGGAAAGTGCGCATGGTGACTGTTGTATTCAATCCCGATGCAATTTCTGTGTTTCATCAACACTATGATAGTCCACAGATTACAGAATGCCTCCAGATGTGCATCGGAAACTACTACTGGTCTTCCAGGGAACGATCAGAGCGTAGACTGTTTGAGACATTACTCCCATGGAGGAATGTGCGAATGGTGACTGTTGTATTCAATCCCGATGCAATTTCTGTGTTTCATCAACACTCTGATAGTCCACATATTACAGAATGCCACCAGATGTACATCGGGAACTACAACTGGTCTTCCAGTTAACGATCAAAACCTAGACTGTTTGTGACATTACTTCCGTTGAGGAAAGTGGGCATGGTGTCTGTTGTATTCAATCCCGATGCAATTTCTGTGTTTCATCAACACTCTGATAGCCCACAGATTACAGAATGCCACCAGATGTGCATCGGAAACTACTACTTGTCTTCCAGGGAACGATAAAAACGTAGACTGTTTGAGACATTACTCCCATGGAGGTAAGTGTGCATAGTAACTGTTGTATTCAATCCCGATACTATATCTGTGTTTCATCAACACTCTGATAGTCCACAGATTACAGAATGCCACCAGATGTGCATTGGAAACTAGTACAGGTCTTGTAGGGAACGATCAAAGCGTGGACTGTTTCAGACTTTACCGCCATGGAGGAAAGGGCTGATGGTGACTGTTGTATTCAATCCCGATACAATTTCTGTGTTTCATCAACACTCTGATAGTCCACGGATTACAGAATGCCTCCAGATGTGCATCGGAAACTACTACTTGTCTTCCAGGGAACGATCAAAGCGTAGACTGTCTGATACATTACTCCCATGGAGGAAAGTGCAGATGGTGACTCGTATTGAATTCCGATGCAATTTCTGTGTTTCATCAACACTCTGATAGTCCACAAATTACAGAATGCTACCAGATGTACATCGGGAACTACTACTGGTCTTCCAGGGAACGATCAAAGCCTAGACTGTTTGAGACATTACTCCCATGGAGGAAAGTGTGCATGGTGACTGTTGTATTCAATCCCGATGCAATATCTGTGTTTCATCAACACTCTGATAGTCCACAGATTACAGAATGCCACCAGATGTGCATCGGAAACTACTATTGGTCTTCGAGGGAACGATCAAAGTGAAGACTGTTTCAGACTTTACACCCATGGAGGAAAGTGCGGATGGAGACTGTTGTATTCAATCACGATGCAATTGATGTGTTTCATCAACACTCTGATAGTCCACAGATTACAGATTGTCTCCAGATGTGCATCGGAATCTACTACTGGTCTTCCAGGGAACGATCAAATCGTAGACTGTTTTAGACATTACTCCCATGGAGGAAAATGACTGTTGTATTCAATCCCGATGCTATTTCAGTCTTTCATCAACACTCTGATAGTCCACAGATTACAGAATACCACCAGATGTGCATCAGAAACTACTACTGGTATTCCAGGGAACGATCAAACGTTGTCTGTTTGAGTTAGACATTACTCCCATGGAGGAAAGTGCGGATGGTGACTGTTGTATTCAATCCCGATGCAATTTCTGTGTTTCATCAACACTCTGTTAGTCCACAGATTGCAGAATGCCACCAGATGTGCATCGGAAACTACTACTGATCTTCCAGGGAACGATCAAAACGTAGACTGTTTGAGACATTACTCACACGGAGGAATGTGCGCAGGGTGACTGTTGTATTCAATCGCGATGCTATTTCTGTGTTTCATCAACACTCTGAGAGTCCACAGATTACAGAATGCCTCCAGATGTGCATCGGAAAATACTACTGGTATTCCAAGGAACGATCAAAGCGTAGACTGTTTGAGAAATTACTCCCGTGGAGAAAAGTGCGCATGGTGACTGTTGTATTCAATCCCGATGCAATTTCTGTGTTTCATCAACACTCTGATAGTCCACAGATTACAGAATGCCACCAGATGTGCATCGGAAAGTACTACTGGTCTTCCTGGGAACGATCAAAGCGTAGACTGTTTGAGACATTACTCCCGTGAAGGAAAGTGCGCATGGTGACTGTTGTATTCAATCCCGATGCAATTTCTGTGTTTCATCAACACTCTGATAGCCCACAGATTACAGAATGCCACCAGATGTGCATCTGAAACTAGTACTGGTCTTCCATGGAACGATCAAAGCGTAGACCGTTAGAGACATTACTCCCATGGAGGAAAGTGCGCATGGTGCCTGTTGTATTCAATCCCGATGCAATTTCTGATTTTCAACAACACTCTGATAGTCCACTGATTAAAGATTGCCTCCAGATGTGCATCGGAATCTACTACAGGTCTTCCTTGGAACGATCAAAGCGTAGACTGTTTCAGACGTTACTCCCATGGAGGAAAGTACGGATGGTGACTGTTGTATTCAATCCCGATTCAATTTCTGTGTTTCATCAACACTCTGATAGTCCACAGATTACAGATTGAATCCAGATCTGCATCGGAAACTACTACTGGTCTTCCTGGGAAGGATCAAAGCGTAGACTCTTTGAGACATTACTCCCGTGGATGAAAGTGCTCATGGTGACTGTTGTATTAATCCCGATGCAATTTCTGATTTTCATCAACACTCTGATAGTCCACAGATTACAGAATGCAACCACATGTGCATCGGAAACTACTACTGGTCTTATAGGGAACGATCAAATCGTAGACTGTTTCAGACAATACTTACATCGACGTAAGTGCTTATGGTGATTGTTGTATTCAATCCTGATGAAATTTCTGTGTTTCATCAACACTCTGATAGTCCGCAGATTACAGAATGCCACCGGATGTGCATCGGAAACTACTACTGGTCTTCCAGGAACGATCAAATCGTAGACTGTTCGAGACATACCTCACATGGAGGAAAGTGCGCATGGTGACTGTTGTATTCAATCCTGATGCAATTTCTGTGTTTCATCAACACTCTGATAGTCCACAGATTAGAGAATGCCTCCAGATGTCCATCGGAAACTACTACTGATCTACCAGGGAATGATCAAAACGTAGTCTGTTTGACACATTACTCACATGGAGGAAAGTGCGCATGGTGACTGTTGTATTCAATCCCGATGATATTTCTGTGTTTCATCAACACTCTGATAGTCCACAGTTTACAGAATGCCTCCAGATGTGCATCGGAAACTACTACTGGTCTTCCAGGGAACGATCAAAGCGTAGACTGTTTGAGACATTACTCCCATGGATGAAAGTGCGCATGGTGACTGTTGTATTCAATCCCGATGCTATCTCTGTGTTTCATCAAAACTCTGACAGACCACAGTTTAAAGAATGCCACCAGATGTGCATCGGAAACTACTACTTGTATTCCAGGGAACGATCAAAGCGAAGACTGTTTGAGACATTACTCCCGTGGAGGAAAGTGCGGATGGTGATTGTTGTATTCAATCCCGATGAAATTTCTGTGTTTCATCAACACTCTGATAGTCCGCAGATTACAGAATGCCACCGGATGTGCATCGGAAACTACTACTGGTCTTCCAGGGAACGATCAAAGCCTAGACTGTTTGAGACATACCTCACATGGAGGAAAGAGCGCATGGTGACTGTTGTATTCAATCCTGATGCAATTTCTGTGTTTCATTAAGACTCTGATAGTCCACAGATTACAGAATGCCTCCAGATGTCCATCGAAAACTAGTACTGATCTACCAGGGAATGATCAAAACGTAGACTGTTTTACATATTACTCCCATGGAGGAAAGTGCGCATGGTGAGTGTTGTATTCAATCCCGATGCTATTTCAGTGTTTCATCAACACTCTGATAGTCCACAGATTACAGAATGCCTCCAGATGTGCATCGGAAAATACTACTGGTCTTCCAGGGAACGATCAAATCGTAGACTGTTTGAGATATTACTATCGTTTAGGAAAGTGCGCATGGTGACTGTTGTATTCAATCCCGATGCAATTTCTTTGTTTCTTCTACACGCTGATATTGTTCAGATTACAGAATGCCACCAGATGTGCTTCGGAAACTACTACTGGTCTTCCAGGGAACGATCGAAGCGTAGACTGTTTGAGACATTACTCCCATGGAGGAAAGTGCGCGTGGTGACGGTTGTATTCAATCCCGATGCAATTTCTGTGTTTCATCAACACTCTGATAGTCCACAGATTACAGAATGCCACCGGATGTGCATCGGAAACTACTACTGGTCTTCCAGGGAACGATCAAAGCGTAGACTGTTTGAGTCATTACTACCATGGAGGATAGTGCGCATGGTGACTGTTGTATTCAATCCCGATTCAATTTCTGTGTTTCATCAACACTCTGATAGTTCACAGATTACAGAATGCCACCAGACGTGCATCTGAAACTACTACTGGTCTTCCATGGAACGATCAAAGCGTAGACCGTTAGAGACATTACTCCCATTTAGGAAAGTGCGCATGGTGACTGTTGTACTCAATCCCGATGCAATTTCTGTATTTCATCAACACTCTGATAGTCCACAGATTACAGATTGAATCCAGATCTGCATCGGAAACTACTACTGGTCTTCCTGGGAACGATCAAATCGTAGACTGTTTGAGACATTATTCCCGTGGAGGGAAGTGCGCATGGTGACTGTTGTATTCAACCTGATGCAATATCTATGTTTCATCAACACTCTGATAGTCCACAGATTACAGAATGCCTCCAATTGTGCATCGGAAACTACTACTGGTCTTCCAGGGAAGGATCAAATCGTAGACTGTTTCAGACATTACTCCCGTCGAGGAAAGTGCGCATGGTGATTGTTGTATTCAATCTCGATGAAATATCTGTGTTTCATCAACACTCTGATAGTCCACAGATTACAGAATGCCACCGCATGTGCATCGGAAACTACTACTGGTCTTCCAGGGAAAGATCAAAGCGTAGACTTTTCGAGACATACCTGCAATGCAGGAAAGTGCGCATGGTGGATGTTGTATTCAATCCCGATGCAATTTCTGTGTTTCATCAACACTCTGATAGCCCACAGATTACAGAATGCCACCAGATGTGCATCGGTAACTACTACTTGTCTTCCAGGGAACGATAAAAACGTAGACTGTTTGAGACATTACTCCCATGGAGGTAAGTGTGCATAGTAACTGTTGTATTCAATCCCGATACTATATCTGTGTTTCATCAACACTCTGATAGTCCACAGATTACAGAATGCCACCAGATGTGCATTGGAAACTAGTACAGGTCTTCTAGGGAGCGATCAAAGCGTGGACTGTTTCAGACTTTACCGCCATGGAGGAAAGGGCGGATGGTGACTGTTGTATTCAATCCCGATACAATTTCTGTGTTTCATCAACACTCTGATAGTCCACGGATTACAGAATGCCTCCAGATGTGCATCGGAAACTACTACTTGTCTTCCAGGGAACGATCAAAGCGTAGACTGTCTGATACATTACTCCCATGGAGGAAAGTGCAGATGGTGACTCGTATTGAATTCCGATGCAATTTCTGTGTTTCATCAACACTCTGATAGTCCACAAATTACAGAATGCTACCAGATGTGCATCGGAAACTACTACTGATCTTCCAGGGAACGATCAAAACGTAGACTGTTTGAGACATTACTCACACGGAGGAATGTGCGCAGGGTGACTGTTGTATTCAATCGCGATGCTATTTCTGTGTTTCATCAACACTCTGAGAGTCCACAGATTACAGAATGCCTCCAGATGTGCATCGGAAAATACTACTGGTATTCCAAGGAACGATCAAAGCGTAGACTGTTTGAGAAATTACTCCCGTGGAGAAAAGTGCGCATGGTGACTGTTGTATTCAATCCCGATGCAATTTCTGTGTTTCATCAACACTCTGATAGTCCACAGATTACAGAATGCCACCAGTTGTGTCTCGGAAACCACTACTGGTATTCCAGGGAACAATCAAAGCGTAGACTGTTTGAGACATTACTCAAATGGAGGAAAGTGCGGATGGTGACTTGTATTCAATCCCGATGCAATTTCTGTGTTTCATCAACACTCTGATAGTCCACAAATTACAGAATGCCACCAGATGTACTTCGGGAGCTACTACTGGTCTTCCAGGGAACGATCAAAGCCTAGACTGTTTGAGACATTACTCCCGTGGAGAAAAGTGTGCATGATGACTGTTGTATTCAATCCCGATGCAATTTCTGTGTTTCATCAACACTCTGATAGTCCACAGATTACAGAATGCCACCAGATGTGCATCGGAAAGTACTACTGGTCTTCCTGGGAACGATCAAAGCGTAGACTGTTTGAGACATTACTCCCGTGAAGGAAAGTGCGCATGGTGACTGGTGTATTCAATCCCGATGCAATTTCTGTGTTTCATCAACACTCTGATAGCCCACAGATTACAGAATGCCACCAGATGTGCATCTGAAACTAGTACTGGTCTTCCATGGAACGATCAAAGCGTAGACCGTTAGAGACATTACTCCCATGGAGGAAAGTGCGCATGGTGCCTGTTGTATTCAATCCCGATGCAATTTCTGATTTTCAACAACACTCTGATAGTCCACTGATTAAAGATTGCCTCCAGATGTGCATCGGAAACTACTACAGGTCTTCCTTGGAACGATCAAAGCGTAGACTGTTTCAGACGTTACTCCCATGGAGGAAAGTACGGATGGTGACTGTTGTATTCAATCCCGATTCAATTTCTGTGTTTCATCAACACTCTGATAGTCCACAGATTACAGATTGAATCCAGATCTGCATCAAAAACTACTACTGGTCTTCCTGGGAAGGATCAAAGCGTAGACTGTTTGAGACATTACTCCCGTGGATGAAAGTGCTCATGGTGACTGTTGTATTAATCCCGATGCAATTTCTGATTTTCATCAACACTCTGATAGTCCACAGATTACAGAATGCAACCACATGTGCATCGGAAACTACTACTGGTCTTATAGGGAACGATCAAATCGTAGACTGTTTCAGACAATACTTACATCGACGTAAGTGCTTATGGTGATTGTTGTATTCAATCCTGATGAAATTTCTGTGTTTCATCAACACTCTGATAGTCCGCAGATTACAGAATGCCACCGGATGTGCATCGGAAACTACTACTGGTCTTCCAGGAACGATCAAATCGTAGACTGTTCGAGACATACCTCACATGGAGGAAAGTGCGCATGGTGACTGTTGTATTCAATCCTGATGCAATTTCTGTGTTTCATCAACACTCTGATAGTCCACAGATTAGAGAATGCCTCCAGATGTCCATCGGAAACTACTACTGATCTACCAGGGAATGATCAAAACGTAGTCTGTTTGACACATTACTCACATGGAGGAAAGTGCGCATGGTGACTGTTGTATTCAATCCCGATGATATTTCTGTGTTTCATCAACACTCTGATAGTCCACAGTTTACAGAATGCCTCCAGATGTGCATCGGAAACTACTACTGGTCTTCCAGGGAACGATCAAAGCGTAGACTGTTTGAGACATTACTCCCATGGATGAAAGTGCGCATGGTGACTGTTGTATTCAATCCCGATGCTATCTCTGTGTTTCATCAAAACTCTGACAGACCACAGTTTACAGAATGCCACCAGATGTGCATCGGAAACTACTACTTGTATTCCAGGGAACGATCAAAGCGAAGACTGTTTGAGACATTACTCCCGTGGAGGAAAGTGCGGATGGTGATTGTTGTATTCAATCCCGATGAAATTTCTGTGTTTCATCAACACTCTGATAGTCCGCAGATTACAGAATGCCACCGGATGTGCATCGGAAACTACTACTGGTCTTCCAGGGAACGATCAAAGCCTAGACTGTTTGAGACATACCTCACATGGAGGAAAGAGCGCATGGTGACTGTTGTATTCAATCCTGATGCAATTTCTGTGTTTCATTAAGACTCTGATAGTCCACAGATTACAGAATGCCTCCAGATGTCCATCGAAAACTACTACTGATCTACCAGGGAATGATCAAAAACGTAGACTGTTTTACATATTACTCCCATGGAGGAAAGTGCGCATGGTGAGTGTTGTATTCAATCCCGATGCTATTTCTGTGTTTCATCAACACTCTGATAGTCCACAGATTACAGAATGCCTCCAGATGTGCATCGGAAAATACTACTGGTCTTCCAGGGAACGATCAAATCGTAGACTGTTTGAGATATTACTATCGTTTAGGAAAGTGCGCATGGTGACTGTTGTATTCAATCCCGATGCAATTTCTTTGTTTCTTCTACACGCTGATATTGTTTAGATTACAGAATGCCACCAGATGTGCTTCGGAAACTACTACTGGTCTTCCAGGGAACGATCGAAGCGTAGACTGTTTGAGACATTACTCCCATGGAGGAAAGTGCGCGTGGTGACGGTTGTATTCAATCCCGATGCAATTTCTGTGTTTCATCAACACTCTGATAGTCCACAGATTACAGAATGCCACCGGATGTGCATCGGAAACTACTACTGGTCTTCCAGGGAACGTTCAAAGCGTAGACTGTTTGAGTCATTACTACCGTGGAGGATAGTGCGCATGGTGACTGTTGTATTCAATCCCGATTCAATTTCTGTGTTTCATCAACACTCTGATAGTTCACAGATTACAGAATGCCTCCAGATGTCCATCGGAAACTACTACTGATCTACCAGGGAATGATCAAAACGTAGTCTGTTTGACACATTACTCACATGGAGGAAAGTGCGCATGGTGACTGTTGTATTCAATCCCGATGATATTTCTGTGTTTCATCAACACTCTGATAGTCCACAGTTTACAGAATGCCTCCAGATGTGCATCGGAAACTACTACTGGTCTTCCAGGGAACGATCAAAGCGTAGACTGTTTGAGACATTACTCCCATGGATGAAAGTGCGCATGGTGACTGTTGTATTCAATCCCGATGCTATCTCTGTGTTTCATCAAAACTCTGACAGACCACAGTTTACAGAATGCCACCAGATGTGCATCGGAAACTACTACTTGTATTCCAGGGAACGATCAAAGCGAAGACTGTTTGAGACATTACTCCCGTGGAGGAAAGTGCGGATGGTGATTGTTGTATTCAATCCCGATGAAATTTCTGTGTTTCATCAACACTCTGATAGTCCGCAGATTACAGAATGCCACCGGATGTGCATCGGAAACTACTACTGGTCTTCCAGGGAACGATCAAAGCCTAGACTGTTTGAGACATACCTCACATGGAGGAAAGAGCGCATGGTGACTGTTGTATTCAATCCTGATGCAATTTCTGTGTTTCATTAAGACTCTGATAGTCCACAGATTACAGAATGCCTCCAGATGTCCATCGAAAACTACTACTGATCTACCAGGGAATGATCAAAACGTAGACTGTTTTACATATTACTCCCATGGAGGAAAGTGCGCATGGTGAGTGTTGTATTCAATCCCGATGCTATTTCTGTGTTTCATCAACACTCTGATAGTCCACAGATTACAGAATGCCTCCAGATGTGCATCGGAAAATACTACTGGTCTTCCAGGGAACGATCAAATCGTAGACTGTTTGAGATATTACTATCGTTTAGGAAAGTGCGCATGGTGACTGTTGTATTCAATCCCGATGCAATTTCTTTGTTTCTTCTACACGCTGATATTGTTCAGATTACAGAATGCCACCAGATGTGCTTCGGAAACTAATACTGGTCTTCCAGGGAACGATCGAAGCGTAGACTGTTTGAGACATTACTCCCATGGAGGAAAGTGCGCGTGGTGACGGTTGTATTCAATCCCGATGCAATTTCTGTGTTTCATCAACACTCTGATAGTCCACAGATTACAGAATGCCACCGGATGTGCATCGGAAACTACTACTGGTCTTCCAGGGAACGATCAAATCGTAGACTGTTTGAGTCATTACTACCGTGGAGGATAGTGCGCATGGTGACTGTTGTATTCAATCCCGATTCAATTTCTGTGTTTCATCAACACTCTGATAGTTCACAGATTACAGAATGCCACCAGACGTGCATCTGAAACTACTACTGGTCTTCCATGGAACGATCAAAGCGTAGACCGTTAGAGACATTACTCCCATTTAGGAAAGTGCGCATGGTGACTGTTGTACTCAATCCCGATGCAATTTCTGTATTTCATCAACACTCTGATAGTCCACAGATTACAGATTGAATCCAGATCTGCATCGGAAACTACTACTGGTCTTCCTGGGAACGATCAAATCGTAGACTGTTTGAGACATTATTCCCGTGGAGGGAAGTGCGCATGGTGACTGTTGTATTCAACCTGATGCAATATCTATGTTTCATCAACACTCTGATAGTCCACAGATTACAGAATGCCTCCAATTGTGCATCGGAAACTACTACTGGTCTTCCAGGGAAGGATCAAATCGTAGACTGTTTCAGACATTACTCCCGTCGAGGAAAGTGCGCATGGTGATTGTTGTATTCAATCTCGATGAAATATCTGTGTTTCATCAACACTCTGATAGTCCACAGATTACAGAATGCCACCGCATGTGCATCGGAAACTACTACTGGTCTTCCAGGGAAAGATCAAAGCGTAGACTTTTCGAGACATACCTGCAATGCAGGAAAGTGCGCATGGTGGATGTTGAATTCAATCCCAATGCAATTTCTGTGTTTCATCAACACTCTGTTAGTCCTCAGATTACAGAATGCCTCGAGATGTGCATCGGAAACTACTACTGGTCTTCCAGGGAACGATCAAACCGTAGACTGTTTGACACATTACTCCCATGGAGAAAAGTGCGGATGATGACTGTTGTATTCAATCCCGATGCAAATTCTGTGTTTCATCAACACTCTGATAGTCCACAGATTACAGATTGCCACCATATGTGCATCGGAAACTCCTGCTGGTCTTCCAGTGAACGATCAAAGCGTAGACTGTTTGAGACATTACTCCCATGGAGGAAAGTGCGGATGGTGACTGTTGTATTCAATCCCGATGCAATTTCTGTGTTTCATCAACACTCTGATAGTCAACAGATTACAGAATGCCACCGCATGTGCATCGGAAACTACTACTGGTATTCCAGGGAACGATCAAAGCGAAGACTGTTTGAGACATTACTCCCGTGGAGGAAAGTGCGCATGGTGACTGTTGTATTCAATCCCGAAGCATTTCCTGTGTTTCATCAACACTCTGATAATCCACAGATTACAGAATGCCACCAGTTGTGCATCGGAAACCACTACTGGTCTTCCAGGGAACGATCAAAGCGTAGACTGTTTGAGACATTACTCCCATGGAGGAAAGTGCGGATTGTGACTGTTGTATTCAATTCCGATGCAATTTCGGTGTTTCATCAACACTCTGATAGTCCACAGATTACAGAATGCCACCAGTTGTGTCTCGGAAACCACTACTGGTATTCCAGGGAACAATCAAAGCGTAGACTGTTTGAGACATTACTCCCATGGATGAAAGTGCGGATGGTGACTTGTATTCAATCCCGATGCAATTTCTGTGTTTCATCAACACACTGATAGTCCACAGTCTACAGAATGCCTCCAGATGTGCATCGGAATCTACTACTGGTTTTCCAGGGAACGATCAAAGCGTAGACTGTTTGAGACATTACTCCCATGGATGAAAGTGCGCATGGTGACTGTTGTATTCAATCCCGATGCTATCTCTGTGTTTCATCAAAACTCTGACAGACCACAGTTTACAGAATGCCACCAGATGTGCATCGGAAACTACTACTTGTATTCCAGGGAACGATCAAAGCGAAGACTGTTTGAGACATTACTCCCGTGGAGGAAAGTGCGGATGGTGATTGTTGTATTCAATCCCGATGAAATTTCTGTGTTTCATCAACACTCTGATAGTCCGCAGATTACAGAATGCCACCGGATGTGCATCGGAAACTACTACTGGTCTTCCAGGGAACGATCAAAGCCTAGACTGTTCGAGACATACCTCACATGGAGGATAGTGCGCATGGTGACTGTTGTATTCAATCCTGATGCAATTTCTGTGTTTCATTAAGACTCTGATAGTCCATAGATTACAGAATGCCTCCAGATGTCCATCGAAAACTACTACTGATCTACCAGGGAATGATCAAAACGTAGACTGTTTTACACATTACTCCCATGGAGGAAAGTGCGCATGGTGAGTGTTGTATTCAATCCCGATGCTATTTCTGTGTTTCATCAGCTCTCTGATAGTCCACAGATTACAGAATGCCTCCAGATGTGCATCGGAAAATACTACTGGTCTTCCAGGGAACGATCAAAGCGTAGACTGTTTGAGACATTACTCCCATGGAGGAAAGTCCGCATGGTGACTGTTGTATTCAACCTTGGTGCAATTTCTGTGTTTCATCAGCACTCTGATAGTCCACAGATACAGAATGCCACCAGATGTGCATCGGAAACTACTACTGGTCTTCCAGGTTACGATCAAATCGTTGACTGTTTGAGATATTACTATCGTTTAGGAAAGTGCGCATGGTGACTGTTGTATTCAATCCCGATGCAATTTCTTTGTTTCATCTACACGCTGATATTGTTCAGATTACAGAATGCCACCAGATGTGCTTCGGAAACTACTACTGGTCTTCCAGGGAACGATCGAAGCGTAGACTGTTTGAGACATTACTCCCATGGAGGAAAGTGCGCGTGGTGACTGTTGTATTCAATCCCGATGTAATTTCTGTGTTTCATCAACACTCTGATAGTCCACAGATTACAGAATGCCACCGGATGTGCATCGGAAACTACTACTGGTCTTCCAGGGAACGATCAAAGCGTAGACAGTTTGAGTCAATACTACCGTGGAGGATAGTGCGCATGGTGACTGTTGTATTCAATCCCGATTCAATTTCTGTGTTTCATCAACACTCTGATAGTTCACAGATTACAGAATGCCACCAGACGTGCATCTGAAACTACTACTGGTCTTCCATGGAACGATCAAAGCGTAGACCGTTAGAGACATTACTCCCATTAAGGAAAGTGCGCATGGTGACTGTTGTACTCAATCCCGATGCAATTTCTGTATTTCATCAACACTCTGATAGTCCACAGATTACAGATTGAATCCAGATCTGCATCGGAAACTACTACTGGTCTTCCTGGGAACGATCAAAGCGTTGACTGTTTGAGACATTACTCCCGTGAAGGGAAGTGCGCATGGTGACTGTTGTATTCAACCTGATGCAATATCTATGTTTCATCAACACTCTGATAGTCCACAGATTGCAGAATGCCTCCAATTGTGCATCGGAAACTACTACTGGTCTTCCAGGGATGGATCAAATCGTAGACTGTTTCAGACATTACTCCCGTCGAGGAAAGTGCGCATGGTGATTGTTGTATTCAATCTCGATGAAATATCTGTGTTTCATCAACACTCTCATAGTCCACAGATTACAGAATGCCACCGCATTTGCATCGGAAACTACTACTGGTCTTCCAGGGAAAGATCAAAGCGTAGACTTTTCGAGACATACCTGCAATGGAGGAAAGTGCTCATGGTGAATGTTGTATTCAATCCCAATGCAATTTCTGTGTTTCATCAACACTCTGTTAGTCCTCAGATTACAGAATGCCTCGAGATGTGCTTCGGAAACTACTACTCGTCTTCCAGGGAACGGTCAAACCGTAGACTGTTTGACACATTACTCCCATGGAGAAAAGTGCGGATGATGACTGTTGTATTCAATCCCGATGCAAATTCTGTGTTTCATCAACACTCTGATAGTCCACAGATTACAGATTGCCACCATATGTGCATCGGAAACTCCTGCTGGTCTTCCAGTGAACGATCAAAGCGTAGACTGTTTGAGACATTACTCCCGTGGAGGAAAGTGCGCATGGTGACTGTTGTATTCAATCCCCAAGCATTTCCTGTGTTTCATCAACACTCTGATAATCCACAGATTACAGAATGCCACCAGTTGTGCATCGGAAACCACTACTGGTCTTCCAGGGAACGATCAAAGCGTAGACTGTTTGAGACATTACTCCCATGGAGGAAAGTGCGGATGGTGACTTGTATTCAATCCCGATGCAATTTCTGTGTTTCATCAACACTCTGATAGTCCACAGTTTACAGAATGCCACCAGATGTGCATCTGAAACTGCTACTGGTCTTCCATGGAACGATCAAAGCGTAGACCGTTAGAGACATTACTCCCATGGAGGAAAGTGCGCATAGTGCCTGTTGTATTCAATCCCGATGCAATTTCTGATTTTCAACAACACTCTGATAGTCCACAGATTAAAGATTGCCTCCAGATGTGCATCGGAAACTACTACTGGTCTTCCTGGGAACGATCAAAGCGTAGACTGTTTGAGACATTACTCCCGTTGATGAAAGTGCTCATGGTGACTGTTATATTAATCCCGATGCAATTTCTGATTTTCATCAACACTGTGATAGCCAGCAGATTACAGAATGCCACCGGATGTGCATCGTAAACTATTACTGGTCTTCCAGGGAACGATCAAAGCGTAGACTGTTCGAGACATACCTCACATGGAGGAAAGTGCGCATGGTGACTGTTGTATTCAATCCTGATGAAATTTCTGTGTTTCATCAACACTCTGATAGTCCGCAGATTACAGAATGCCACCGGATGTGCATCGGAAACTATTACTGGTCTTCCAGGGAACGATCAAAGCGTAGACTGTTCGAGACATACCTCACATGGAGGAAAGTGCGCATGGTGACTGTTGTATTCAATCCTGATGCAATTTCTGTGTTTCATCAACACTCTGATAGTCCACAGATTACAGAATGCCTCCAGATGTCCATCGGAAACTACTACTGATCTACCAGGGAATGATCAAAACGTAGACTGTTTGACACATTACTCCCATGGAGGAAAGTGCGCATGGTGACTGTTGTATTCAATCCCGACGATATTTCAGTGTTTCTTCAACACTCTGATAGTCCACAGTTTACAGAAAGCCTCCAGATGTGCATCGGAAACTACTACTGGTCTTCCAGGGAACGATCAAAGCGTAGCCTGTTTGAGACATTACTCCCATGGATGAAAGTGCGCATGGTGACTGTTGTATTCAATCCCGATGCTATCTCTGTGTTTCTTCAAAACTCTGACAGACCACAGTTTACAGAATGCCACCAGATGTGCATCGGAAACTACTACTGGTATTCCAGGGAACGATCAAAGCGAAGACTGTTTGAGACATTACTCCCGTGGAGGAAAGTGCGGATGGTGATTGTTGTATTCAATCCCGATGAAATTTCCGTGTTTCATCAACACTCTGATAGTCCGCAGATTACAGAATGCCACCGGATGTGCATCGGAAACTACTACTGGTCATCCAGGGAACGATCAAAGCCTAGACTGTTCGAGACATACCTCACATGTAGGAAAGTGCGCATGGTGACTGTTGTATTCAATCCTGATGCAATTTCTGTGTTTCATTAAGACTCTGATAGTCCACAGATTACAGAATGTCTCCAGATGTCCATCGAATACTACTACTGATTTACCAGGGAATGATCGAAACGTAGACTGTTTACACATTACTCCCATGGAGGATAGTGCGCATGGTGACTGTTGTATTCAATCCCGATTCAATTTCTGTGTTTCATCAACACTCTGATAGTTCACAGATTACAGAATGCCACCAGACGAGCATCTGAAACTACTACTGGTCTTCCATGGAACGATCAAAGCGTAGACCGTTAGAGACATTACTCCCATTTAGGAAAGTGCGCATGGTGACTGTTGTACTCAATCCTGATGCAATTTCTGTATTTCATCAACACTCTGATAGTCCACAGATTACAGATTGAATCCAGATCTGCATCGGAAACTACTACTGGTCTTCCTGGGAACGATCAAAGCGTAGACTGTTTGAGACATTACTCCCGTGGAGGAAAGTTCGGTTGGTGACTGTTGTATTCAATCCCCATTCAATTTCTGTGTTTCATCAACACTCTGATAGTCCACAGATTACAGAATGCCTCCAATTGTGCATCGGAAACTACTACTGGTCTTCCAGTGAACGATCAAAGCGTAAACTGTTTGAGACATTACTCCCATGGAGGGAAGTCAGCATGGTGACTGTTGTATTCAATCCCGATGCAATTTCTGTGTTTCATCAACACTCTGATAGTCCACAGATTACAGTATGCCACCAGATGTGCATCAGAAACTACTACTGGACTTCCATGGAACGATCAAATCGTAGACTGTTTGAGACTTTACTATCGTTTAGGAAAGTGCGGATGGTGCCTGTTGTATTCAATCCCGATGCAATTTCTTTGTTTCATCTACACGCTGATATTGTTCAGATTACAGAATGCCACCAGATGTGCTTTGGAAACTACTACTGGTCTTCCAGGGAACGATCGAAGCAAAGAATGTTTGAGACATTACTCCCGTGGAGGAAAGTGCGCATGGTGACTGTTGTATTCAATCCCGATGCATTATCTGTGTTTCATCAACACTCTGATAGTCCACAGATTACAGAGTGCCACCAGATGTGCATCGGAAACTACTACTGGTCTTCCAGGGAACAATCAAAGCGTAGACTGTTTGAGACATTACTCCCGTGGAGGACAGTGCGCATGGTGACTGTTGTATTCAATCCCGATGCAATTTCTGTGTTTCATCAACACTCTGATAGTCCACAGATTAAAGAATGACACCAGACGTGCATCTGAAACTACTACTGGTCTTCCATGGAACGATCAAAGCGTAGACCGTTGGAGACATTACTCCCATGGAGGAAAGTGCGCATGGTGACTGTTGTATTCAATCCCGATGCAATTTCTGATTTTCATCAACACTCTGATAGTCCACAGATTACAGAATGGCTCCAGATTCACATCGGAAACTACTACTGGTCTTCCAGGGAACGATCAAAGCGTAGACTGTTTCAGACATTACTTCCATCGAGGTAAGTGCGGATGGTGATTGTTGTATTCAATCCTGATGAAATTTCTGTGTTTCATCAACACTCTGATAGTCCGCAGATTACAGAATGCCACCGGATGTGCATCGGAAACTACTACTGGTCTTCCAGGGAACGATCAAAGCGTAGACTGTTCGAGACATACCTCACATGGAGGAAAGTGCGCATGGTGACTGTTGTATTCAATCCTGATGCAATTTCTGTGTTTCATCAACACTCTGATAGTCCACAGATTACAGAATGCCTCCAGATGTCCATCGGAAACTACTACTGATCTACCAGGGAATGATCAAAACGTAGACTGTTTGACACATTACTCCCATGGAGGAAAGTGCGCATGGTGACTGTTGTATTCAATCCCGATGATATATCTGTGTTTCATCAACACTCAGATAGTCCACAGATTACAGAATGCCTCCAGATGTGCATCGGAAACTACTACTGGTCTTCCAGGGAACGATCAAAGCGTAGACTGTTTGAGACATTACACCCATGGATGAAAGTGCGCATGGTGACTGTTGTATTCAATCCCGATGCTATCTCTGAGTTTCATCAACACTGTGACAGACCACAGATTACAGAATGCCACCAGATGTGCATCGGAAACTACTACTGGTATTCCAGGGAACGATCAAAGCGAAGAATGTTTGAGACATTACTCCCGTGGAGGAAAGTGCGGATGGTGATTGTTGTATTCAATCCCGATGAAATTTCTGTGTTTCATCAACACTCTGATAGTCTGCAGATTACAGAATGCCACCGGATGTGCATCGGAACTACTACTGGTCTTCCAGGGAACGATCAAAGCGTAGACTGTTCGAGACATACCTCACATGGAGGAAAGTGCGCATGGTGACTGTTGTATTCAATCCTGATGCAATTTATGTGTTTCATTAACACTCTGATAGTCCACAGATTACAGAATGCCTCCAGATGTCCATCGGAAACTACTACTGATCTACCAAGGAATGATCAAAACGTAGACTGTTTGACACATTACTCTCATGGAGGAAAGTGCGCATGGTGAGTGTTGTATTCAATCCCGATGCTATTTCCGTGTTTCATCAACACTCTGATAGTCCACAGATTACAGAATACCTCCAGATGTGCTTCGGAAACTACTACTGGTCTTCCAGGTAACGATCGAAGCGTAGACTGTTTGAGACATTACTCCCATGGAGGAAAGTGCGCGTGGTGACTGTTGTATTCAATCCCGATGCAATTCCTGTGTTTCATCAACACTCTGATAGTCCACAGATTACAGAATGCCACCAGATGTGCATCAGAAACTACTACTGGTCTTCCAGGGAACGATCAAAGCTTAGACTGTTTGAGTCATTACTACCGTGGAGGATAGTGCGCATGGTGAATGTTGTATTCATTCCCGATGCAGTTTCTGTGTTTCATCAACACTCTGATACCCAACAGATTACAGAATGCCTCGAGATGTGCATCGGAACCTACCACTGGTCTTCCTGGGAACGTCCAAGCCTAGACTGTTAGAGACATTACTCCCATGGAGGAAAGTGCGCATGGTGACTGTTGTATTCAATCCCGATGCAATGTCTGTGTTTCATCAACAATTCTAAGGTCCACAGATTACAGAATGCATCCAATTGTGCATCGGAAACTACTACTGGTCTTCCAGGGAACGATCAAAGTGTAGACTGTTTCAGACATTACTCCCATGGAGGAAAGTGCGGATGGTGACTGTTGTATTCAATCCCGATGCAATTTCTGTGTTTCATGAACACTCTGATAGTCCACAGATTACAGATTGAATCCAGATCTGCATCGGAAACTACTACTGGTCTTCCTGGGAACGATCAAAGCGTAGACTGTGTTAGACATTACTCCCATGGAGGTAAGTGCGCATGGTGACTGTTGTATTCAATCCCGATGCAGTTTCTGTCTTTCATCAACACTTTGAAGGTATACAGATTACAGAATGCCTCCAGATGCACACCAGAAACTACTACTGGTCTTCCAGGTAACGATCAAAGCGTAGACTGTTTGAGACATTACTCCAGTGGAGGAAAGTGCGCATGGTGACTGTTGTATTCAAACCCGATGCAATTTCTGTGTTTCATCAACACTCTGATAGTCCACAGATTACGGAATGCCAACAAATGTGCATCGGAAACTACTTCTGGTCTTATACGGATCGATCAAATCGTAGATTGCTTCAGACATTACTCCCATCGAGGAAAGTGTGGATATTGATTGTTGTATTCAATCCCAATGAAATTTCTGTGTTTCATCAACACTCTGATAGTCCACAGATTACAGAATGCCAACGGATGTGCATCGGAAACTACTACTGGTCTTCCGGGGAACGATCAAAGCGTAGACTCTTCGGGATATACCTCCCGTGGAGGAAAGTGCGCATGGTGACTGTTGTATTCAATCCCGATGCAATTTCTGTGTTTCATCAACACTATGATAGTCCACAGATTACAGAATGCCTCCAGATGTGCATCTGAAACTACTACTGGGCTTCCAGGGAACGATCAAAGCGTAGACTGTTTTTTTTTTTTTGTGAGGTTACTCCCATGGAGGAAAGTGCGCATGGTGACTGTTGTACTCAATCCCGAAGAAATTTCTGTGTTTCATCAACACTCAGTTAGTCCACAGATTTCAGAATGCCTCCAGATGTGCATCGGAAACTACTACTGGTCTTCCAGGGAACGATCAAACCGTAGACTGTATGAGACACTACTCCCGTGGAGGAGAGTGCGCATGGTGACTGCTGTACTCAATTCCGATGCAATCTCTGTGTTTCATCGACACTCTGATAGTCCACAGATTACAGAATGCCACCAGATGTGCATCGGAAACTACTACTGGTCTTCCAGGGAACGATCAAACCGTAGACTGTTTGAGACACTACTCCCGTGGAGGAAAGTGCGCATGGTGACTGTTGTATTCAATCCCGATGCAATTTCTGTGTTTCATCAACACTCTGACAGTCAACAGATTACAGAATGCCACCAGATGTGCATCGGAAACTACTACTGGTCTTCCAGGGAACGATCAAAGAGTAGACTTTTTGAGACTTTACTCCCGTGGAGGAAAGTGCGCATTGTGACTGTTGTATTCAATCCCGATGCAATTTCTGTGTTTCATCAACACTCTGATAGTCCACACATTACAGATTGAATCCAGATGTGCATCGGAAACTACTACTGGTCTTCCAGGGAACGATCAAAGCGTAGACTGTTTGAGACATTACTCCCGTGGAGGAAAGTTCGGTTGGTGACTGTTGTATTCAATCCCCATTCAATTTCTGTGTTTCATCAACACTCTGATAGTCCACAGATTACAGATTGAATACAGATCTGCATCGGAAACTACTACTGGTCTTCCTGGGATCGATCAAAGCGTAGACTGTTTGAGACATTACTCCTGTGGAGAGAAGTGCGCATGGTGACTGTTGTATTCAACCTGATGTAATATCTGTGTTTCATAAACACTCAGTTAGTCCATAGATTTTAGAGTGCCTCCAGATGTGCATTGGAAACCACTACTGGTCTTCCAGGGAACGATCAAAGCGTAGATTGTTTGAGACATAACTCCCATGGAGGAGAGTGCGCATGGTGACCGTTGTATTCAATCCCGATGCAATTTCTGTGTTTCAACAACACTCTGATAGTCCACAGATTACAGAATATCTCCAGATGTGCATCAGAAACTACTACTGGTTATCCAGGGAACGATCAAAGCGTAGACTCTTAGAGACATTTTTCATATGGATGAAAGTGCGCATTGCGACTGTTTTATTCAATCCCGATGCAGTTTCTGTGGTTCATCAACACTCTGATACTCCACAGATTACAGAATGAAACCATTGGGCATCGGAAACTACTATTCGTCTTCCATGGAACGATCAAAGCGTAGATCGTTAGAGACATTACTCCCATGGAGGAAAGTGCGCATGGTGACTGTTGTATTCAATCCCGATGCAATTTCTGATTTTCATCAACACTCTGATAGTCCACAGTTTACAGATTGAATCCAGATGTGCATCGGAGACTACTACTGGTCTTCTTTGGAACGATCAAAGCGTAGACTGTTTCAGCCATTACACCCATGGAGGAAAGTGCGGATGGTGACTGCTGTATACACTCCCGATGCAATGTCTGTGTTTCATCAACATTTCTAAGGTCCACAGATTACAGAATGCCTCCAGTTGTGCATCGGAAACTACTACTGGTCTTCCAGGGAACGATCAAAGCGTAGACTGCTTCAGACATTACACCCATGGAGGAAAGTGCGCATGGTGACTGTTGTATTCAATCCCGATTCAATTTCTGATTTTCATCAACGCTCTGATAGTCCACAGATTACAGAATGCCTACAGATGCACATCGGAAACTACTACTGGTCTTCCAGGGAACGATCATAGCGCAGACTGTTTTTTTTTAGACATTACTCCCATGGAGGAAAGTGCGCATGTTGACTGTTGTATTCAATCCCGATGCAATTTCATGGTTTCATCAACACTCAGTTAGTCCACAGATTTTAGAGTGCCTCCAGATGTGCATTGGAAACTACTACTGGTCTTCCAGGGAACGATCAAAGCGTAGATTGTTTGAGACATAACTCCCATGGAGGAGAGTGCGCATGGTGACCGTTGTATTCAATCCCGATGCAATTTCTGTGTTTCAACAACACTCTGATAGTCCACAGATTACGGAATATCTCCAGATGTGCATCGGAAACTACTACTGGTCTTCCAGGGAACGATCAAAGCGTAGACTCTTAGAGACATTTTTCATATGGATGAAAGTGCGCATTGCGACTGTTTTATTCAATCCCGATGCAGTTTCTGTGGTTCATCAACACTCTGATACTCCACAGATTACAGAATGCCTCCAGATGTGCATCGGAACCTACTACTGGTCATCCTGGGAACGTCCTGTCGTAGACTGTTAGAGACATTACTCCCATGGAGGAAAGTGCGCATGGTGACTGTTTTATTCAATCCCGATGCAATTTCTGTGTTTCATCAACACTCAGTTAGTCCACAGATTTCAGAATGCCTCCAGATGTGCATCGGAAACTACTACTTGTCTTCCAGGGAACGATCAAAGCGTAGACTGTTTGAGACATTACTCCCGTGGAGGAGAGTGCGCATGGTGGCTGCTGTATTCAATCCCGATGCAATCTCTGTGTTTCATCAACAGTCTGATAGTCCACAGATTACAGAATGCCACCAATTGTGCATCGGAAACTACTGCTCGTCTTCCAGGGAACGATCAAAGCGTAGACTGTTTGAGACATTACTCTCATGGAGGAAGGTGCGCATGGTGACTGTTGAATTCAATCCCGATGCAGTTTCTGTGTTTCATCAACACTCTGATACTCCACAGATTACAGAATGCCTTCAGATATGCATCGGAAACTACTACCTTTCTTCCTATGAACGTCCAAGCGTAGACTGTGAGAGACATTACTCCATTGGAGGAAAGTGCGCATGGAGACTGTTGTATTCAATCCCGATGCAATTTCTGTGTTTCATCAACACTCAGTTGGTCCACAGATTTCAGAATGCCTCCAGATGTGCATCGGAAACTACTACTGGTCTTCCATGGAACGATCAAAGCGTAGATCGTTAGAGACATTACTCCCATGGAGGAAAGTGCGCATGGTGACTGTTGTATTCAATCCCGATGCAATTTCTGATTTTCATCAACACTCTGATAGTCCACAGTTTACAGATTGAATCCAGATGTGCATCGGAGACTACTACTGGTCTTCTTTGGAACGATCAAAGCGTAGACTGTTTCAGCCATTACACCCATGGAGGAAAGTGCGGATGGTGACTGCTGTATACACTCCCGATGCAATGTCTGTGTTTCATCAACATTTCTAAGGTCCACAGATTACAGAATGCCTCCAGTTGTGCATCGGAAACTACTACTGGTCTTCCAGGGAACGATCAAAGCGTAGACTGCTTCAGACATTACACCCATGGAGGAAAGTGCGCATGGTGACTGTTGTATTCAATCCCGATTCAATTTCTGATTTTCATCAACGCTCTGATAGTCCACAGATTACAGAATGCCTACAGATGCACATCGGAAACTACTACTGGTCTTCCAGGGAACGATCATAGCGCAGACTGTTTTTTTTTAGACATTACTCCCATGGAGGAAAGTGCGCATGTTGACTGTTGTATTCAATCCCGATGCAATTTCATGGTTTCATCAACACTCAGTTAGTCCACAGATTTTAGAGTGCCTCCAGATGTGCATTGGAAACTACTACTGGTCTTCCAGGGAACGATCAAAGCGTAGATTGTTTGAGACATAACTCCCATGGAGGAGAGTGCGCATGGTGACCGTTGTATTCAATCCCGATGCAATTTCTGTGTTTCAACAACACTCTGATAGTCCACAGATTACGGAATATCTCCAGATGTGCATCGGAAACTACTACTGGTCTTCCAGGGAACGATCAAAGCGTAGACTCTTAGAGACATTTTTCATATGGATGAAAGTGCGCATTGCGACTGTTTTATTCAATCCCGATGCAGTTTCTGTGGTTCATCAACACTCTGATACTCCACAGATTACAGAATGCCTCCAGATGTGCATCGGAACCTACTACTGGTCATCCTGGGAACGTCCTGTCGTAGACTGTTAGAGACATTACTCCCATGGAGGAAAGTGCGCATGGTGACTGTTTTATTCAATCCCGATGCAATTTCTGTGTTTCATCAACACTCAGTTAGTCCACAGATTTCAGAATGCCTCCAGATGTGCATCGGAAACTACTACTTGTCTTCCAGGGAACGATCAAAGCGTAGACTGTTTGAGACATTACTCCCGTGGAGGAGAGTGCGCATGGTGGCTGCTGTATTCAATCCCGATGCAATCTCTGTGTTTCATCAACAGTCTGATAGTCCACAGATTACAGAATGCCACCAATTGTGCATCGGAAACTACTGCTCGTCTTCCAGGGAACGATCAAAGCGTAGACTGTTTGAGACATTACTCTCATGGAGGAAGGTGCGCATGGTGACTGTTGAATTCAATCCCGATGCAGTTTCTGTGTTTCATCAACACTCTGATACTCCACAGATTACAGAATGCCTTCAGATATGCATCGGAAACTACTACCTTTCTTCCTATGAACGTCCAAGCGTAGACTGTGAGAGACATGACTCCATTGGAGGAAAGTGCGCATGGAGACTGTTGTATTCAATCCCGATGCAATTTCTGTGTTTCATCAACACTCAGTTAGTCCACAGATTTCAGAATGCCTCCAGATGTGCATCGGAAACTACTACTGGTCTTCCAGGGAACGATCAAAACGTAGACTGTTTGAGACATTACCCCTGTGGAGGAAAGTGCGCATGGTGACTGTTGTATTCAATCCCGATGCAATTTCTGTGTTTCATCAACACTCAGTTAGTCCACAGATTTCAGAATGCCTCCAGATGGGCATCGGAAACTACTACTGGTCTTCCAGGGAACGATCAAAGCGTAGACTGTTTGAGACATTACTCCCGTGGAGGAAAGTGCGCATGGTGACTGTTTTATTCTATCCCGATGCAATTTCTGTGTTTCATCAACACTCAGTTAGTCCACAGATTTCAGAATCCCTCCAGATGTGCATAGGAAACTACTGCTGGTCTTCCAGGGAACGATCAAAGTGTAGACTGTTTGAGACATACCTCCCGTGGGGGAAAGTGCGCATGGTGACTGTTTTATTCAATCCCGATGCAATTTCTGTGTTTCATCAACACTCAGTTAGTTCACAGATTTCAGAATGCCTCCAGATGTGCATCGGAAACTACTACTGGTCTTCCAGGGAACGATCAAAGCGTAGACTGTTTGAGACATTACTCCCGTTGAGGAGAGTGCGCATGGTGACTGCTGTATTCAATCCCGATGCAATCTCTGTGTTTCATCAACAGTCTGATAGTCCACAGATTACTGAATGCCACCAGATGTGCATCGGAAACTACTACTGGTCTTCCAGGGAACGATCAAATTGTGGACTGTTTCAGTCATTACTCCATGGAGGAAAGTGCGCATGGTGACTGTTGTATTCAATCCCGATGCAATTTCTGTGTTTCCTCAACACTCTGATAGTCCACAGATTATAGAATGACTGCAGATGTGCATTGGATATTACCACTGGTCTTCCAGGGAACGATGAAAGCGTAGACTCTTAGAGACATTTTTCATATGGATGAAAGTGCGCATTGCGACTTTTTTATTCAATCCCGATGCAGTTTCTGTGGTTCATCAACACTCTGATACTCCACAGATTACAGAATGCCTCCAGATGTGCATCGGAACCTACTACTGGTCTTCCTGGGAACGTCCAAGCGTAGACTGTTAGAGACATTACTCCCATGGTTGAAAGTGCGCATGGTGACTGTTGTATTCAATCCCGATGCAATTTCTGTGTTTCATCAACACTCAGTTAGTCCACAGATTTCAGAATGCCTCCAGATGTGCATCGGAAACTACTACTGGTCTTCCAGGGAACGATCAAAGCGTAGACTGTTTGAGACATTACTCCCATGGAGGAGAGTGCGCATGGTGACTGCTGTATTCAATCCCGATGCAATCTCTGTGTTTCATCAACAGTCTGATAGTCCACAGATTACAGAATGCCACCAATTTTGCATCGGAAACTACTACTCGTCTTCCAGGGAACGATCAAAGCGTAGACTGTTTGAGACATTACTCTCATGGAGGAAGGTGCACATGGTGACTGTTGAATTCAATCCCGATGCAGTTTCTGTGTTTCATCAACACTCAGTTAGTCCACAGATTACAGAATGCCTTCAGATGTGCATAGGAAACTACTACTGTTCTTCCTAATAACGTCCAAGCGTAGACTGTTAGAGACATTACTCCATTGGAGGAAAGTGCGCATGGAGACTGTTGTATTCAATCCCGATGCAATTTCTGTGTTTCATCAACACTCAGTTAGTCCACAGATTTCAGAATGCCTCCAGATGTGCATCGGAAACTACTACTGGTCTTCCAGGGAACGATCAAAGCGTAGACTGTTTGAGACATTACTCCCGTGGAGGAAAGTGCGCATGGTGACTGTTTTATTCAATCCCGATGCAATTTCTGTGTTTCATCAACACTCAGTTAGTCCACAGATTTCAGAATCCCTCCAGATGTGCATAGGAAACTACTACTGGTCTTCCAGGGAACGATCAAAGCGTAGACTGTTTGAGACATACCTCCCGTGGGGGAAAGTGCGCATGGTGACTGCTGTATTCAATCCCGATGCAATCTCTGTGTTTCATCAACAGTCTGATAGTCCACAGATTACTGAATGCCACCAGATGTGCATCGGAAACTACTACTGGTCTTCCAGGGAACGATCAAATTGTGGACTGTTTCAGTCATTACTCCATGGAGGAAAGTGCGCATGGTGACTGTTGTATTCAATCCCGATGCAATTTCTGTGTTTCCTCAACACTCTGATAGTCCACAGATTACAGAATGACTGCAGATGTGCATTGGAAATTACCACTGGTCTTCCAGGGAACGATGAAAGCGTAGACCCTTAGAGACATTTTTCATATGGATGAAAGTGCGCATTGCGACTGTTTTATTCAATCCCGATGCAGTTTCTGTGGTTCATCAACACTCTGATACTCCACAGATTACAGAATGCCTCCAGATGTGCATCGGAACCTACTACTGGTCTTCCTGGGAACGTCCAAGCGTAGACTGTTAGAGACATTACTCCCATGGAGGAAAGTGCGCATGGTGACTGTTGTATTCAATCCCGATGCAATTTCTGTGTTTCCTCAACACTCTGATAGTCCACAGATTACAGAATGACTGCAGATGTGCATTGGAAATTACCACTGGTCTTCCAGGGAACGATCAAAGCGTAGAGTGTTTGAGACATTACTAACATGGAGGAAAGTGCTCATGGTGACTGTTGTATTAAATCCCGATGCAATTTCTGTGTTTCATCAACACTCTGATAGTCCACAGATTACAGAATGCCTCCAGATGTGCATCGGAAACTACTACTGGTCTTCCAGGGAACGATCAAAGCGTAAACTCTTTGAGACATTACTCCCTTGGAGGGAGGTGCGCATGGTAACTGTTGTATTCAATCCCGATGCAATTTCTGTGTTTCGTCAACACTCTGATACTCCACAGATTACAGAATGCCTCCAGATGTGCATCGGAAACTACTACTTGTCTTCCAGGGAAAGATCAAACCGTAGACTGTTTGAGACATTACTCCCGTTTAGAAAAGTGTGCATGGTGACTGTTTTATTCATTCCGATTACATTTCTGTGTTTCGTCAACACTCTGATACTCCACAGATTTCAGAATGCCTCCAGATTTGCATCGGAAACTACTACTGGTCTTCCAGGGAACGATCAAAGCGTAGACTGTTTGAGACATTACTCCCGTGGAGGGAAGTGCGCATGGTGACTGTTGTATTCAACCTGATGTTATATCTGTGTTTCATAAACACTCTGATAGTCTACAGATTACAGAATGCCTCCAATTTTGCAACGGAAACTACTACTGGTCTTCCAGGGAACGATCAAATCGTAGACTGTTTCAGACATTACTCCCGTCGAGGAAAGTGCGGATGGTGACTGTTGTTTTCAATCCCGATGCCATTTCTGTGTTTCATCACACTCTGATAGCTAAACAGATTACAGATAGAATCCAGATCTGCATCTGAAACTACTACTGGTCTTCCATGGAACGATCAAAGCGTAGAGCGTTAGAGACAATACTCCCATGGAGGAAAGTGCGCATGGTGACTGTTGTATTCAATCCCGATGCTATCTCTGAGTTTCATCAACACTGTGACAGACCACAGATTACAGAATGCCACCAGATGTGCATCGGAAACTACTACTGGTATTCCAGGGAACGATCAAAGCGAAGAATGTTTGAGACATTACTCCCGTGGAGGAAAGTGCGCATAGTGACTGTTGTATTCAATCCCGATGCAATTTCTGATTTTCATCAACACTCGGATAGTCCACAGATTACAGATTGAATCCAGATGTGCATCGGAAACTACTACTGGTCTTCTTTGGAACGATCAGAGCGTAGACTGTTTCAGCCATTACACCCATGGTGGAAAGTGCGGATGGTGACTTCTGTATACACTCCCGATGCAATGTGTGTGTTTCATCAACATTTCTAAGGTCCACAGATTACAGAATGCCTCCAATTGTGCATCGGAAACTACTACTGGTCTTCCAGGGAACGATCAAAGCGTAAACTGCTTCAGACATTACACCCATGGAGGAAAGTGCGCATGGTGACTGTTGTATTCGATCCCGATTCAATTTCTGATTATCGTCAACACTCTGATAGTCCACAGATTACAGAATGCCTCCAGATGCACATCGGAAACTACTACTGGTCTTCCAGGGTACGATCATAGCGCAGACTGTTTTTTTTAGACATTACTCCCATGGAGGAAAGTGCGCATGTTGACTGTTGTATTCAATCCCGATGCAATTTCATGGTTTCATCAACACTCAGTTAGTCCACAGATTTTAGAGTGCCTCCAGATGTGCATTGGAAACTACTACTGGTCTTCCAGGGAACGATCAAAGCGAAGATTGTTTGAGACATAACTCCCATGGAGGAAAGTCCGCATGGTGACCGTTGTATTCAATCCCGATGCAATTTCTATGTTTCAACAACACTCTGATAGTCTACAGATTACAGAATATCTCCAGATGTGCATCGGAAACTACTACTGGTCTTCCAGGGAACGATCAAATTGTGGACTGTTTCAGTCATTACTCCCTGGAGGAAAGTGCGCATGGTGACTGTTGTATTCAATCCCGATGCAATTTCTGTGTTTCCTCAACACTCTGATAGTCCACAGATTACAGAATGCCTCCAGATGTGCATCGGAAACTACTACTGGTTTTCGAGGTAACGATCAAAGCGTAGACTCTTTGAGACATAACTCCCGTGGAGGAAAGTGCGCATGGTGACTGTTTTTTTCAATCCCGATGGAATTTCTGTGTTTCATCAACAATCTGACAGTCCACAGATTACAGAATGCCACCAGATGTGCATCGGTAACTACTACTGGTCTTCCAGGGAACGATCAAAGGGTGGACTTTTTCAGTCATTACTCCCTCGGAGGAAAGTGCACATGGTGACTGTTGTATTCAATCCCGATGCAATTTCTGTGTTTCATCAACACTCTGATAGTCCACAGATTGCAGAATGCCTCCAGATGTGCATCTGAAACTAGTACTGGTCTTCCAGGGAACGATTAAAACGTAAACTCTTTGAGACATTACTCCCTTGGAGGAAGGTGCGCATGGTGACTGTTGTATTCAATCCCGATGAAATTTCTGTGTTTCATCAACACTCTGATAGTCCACAGATTACAGATTGCCTTCAGATGTGCATCGGAAACTACTACTGGTCTTCCAGGTAACGATCAAAGCGTAGACTGTTTGAGACATTACTCCCGTGGAGGAAAGTGCGCATGGTGACTGTTGTATTCAATCCCGATGCAATATCTGTGTTTCATCAACACTCTGATCGTCAACAGATTACAGAATGCCACCAGATTTGCATCGGAAACTACTACTGGTCTTCCAGGTAACTATCAAAGCGTAGACTGTTTGAGACATACCTCCCGTGGAGGAAAGTGCTCATGGTGACTGTTTTATTCAATCCCGATGCAATTTCTGTGTTTCATCAACACTCAGTCAGTCCACAGATTTCAGAATCACTCCAGATGTGCATCGGAAACTACTACTTGTCTTCCAGGGAACGATCAAAGCGTAGACTGTTTTAGACATTACTACCATTGAGGAAGGTGCGCATGGTGAATGTTGTATTCAATCCCGATGCAGTTTCTGTTTTTCATCAACACTCTGATACTCCACAGATTACAGAATGCATCCAGATGTGCATCGGAACCTACTACTGGTCTTCCTGGGAACGTCCAAGCCTAGACTGTTAGAGACATTACTCCCATGGGGGAAAGTGCGCATGGTGACTGTTGTATTCAATCCCGATGCAATTTCTGTGTTTCATCAACACTCAGTTAGTCCACTGATTTCAGAATGCCTCCAGATGTGCATCGTAAACTACTACTGGTCTTCCAGGGAACGATCAAAGCGTAGACTGTTTGAGACATTACTCCCATGGAGGAAGGTGCGCATGGTGACTGTTGTATTCAATACCGATGCAGTTTCTGTGTTTCATCAACACTCTGATACTACACAGATTACAGAATGCCTCCAGATGTGCATCGGAAACTACTACTGGTCTTCCTATGAACGTCCATACGTAGACTGTTAGAGACTTAACTCCCATGGTGGAAAGTGCGCATGGAGACTGTTGTATTCAATCCCAATGCAATTTCTGTGTTTCATCAACACTCAGTTGGTCCACAGATTTCAGAATGCCACCAGATATGCATCGGAAACTACTACTGGTTTTCCAGGGAACGATCAAAGCGTAGACTGTTTGAGACATTACTCCCGTGGAGGAAAATGTGCATGGTGACTGTTGTAATCAATCCCGATGCAATTTCTGTGTTTCATCAACACTCTGTTAGTCAACAGATTACAGAATGCCACCAGATTTGCATCGGAAACTACTACTGGTCTTCCAGGGAACGATCAAAGCGTAGACTGTTTGAGACATTACTCCCGTGGAGGAGAGTGCGCATGGTGACTGCTGTATTCAATCCCGATGCAATCTCTGTGTTTCATCAACAAACTGATAATCCACAGATTACAGAATGCCACCAGATGTGCACCGGAAACTACTACTGGTCTTCCAGGGAACGATCAAAGCGTAGACTGTTTGAGACATTAATCCCATGGAGTGAGGTACGCATGGTGACTGTTGTATTCAATCCCGATGCAGTTTCTGTGTTTCATCAACACTCTGATACTCCACAGATTACAGAATGCCTCCAGATGTGCATCGGAAACTGCTACTTGTCCTCCTATGAACGTCTAAGCGTAGACTGTTAGAGAAATTACTCCCATGGAGGAAAGTGGGCATGGAGACTGTTGTATTCAATCCCGATGCAATTTCTGTGTTTCATCAACACTCTGATAGTCAACAGATTACAGAATGCCACCAGATGTGCATCGGAAACTACTACTGGTCTTCCAAGTAACGATCATAGCGTAGACTGTTTGAGACATACCTCCCGCGGAGGGAAGTGCGCATGGTGACTGTTTTATTCAATCCCGATGCAATTTCTGTGCTTCATCAACACTCTGATAGTCCACAGATTACAGAATGCCACCAGATGTGCATCGGAAACTACTACTGGTCTTCCAGGGAACGATCAATGAGTGGACTGTTTCAGTCATTACTCCCATGGAGGAAAGTGCGCATGGTGAATGTTGTATTCAATCCCGATGCAGTTTCTGTGGTTCATCAACACTCTGATACTCCACAGATTACAGAATGATTCCAGATGTGCATCGGAACCTACTACTGGTCTTCCTGGGAACGTTCAAGCCTAGACTGTTAGAGACATTACTCCCATGAAGGAAAGTGCGCATGGTGACTGTTGTATTCAATCGCGATGCAATTTCTGTGTTTCATCAACACTCAGTTAGTCCACAGATTTCAGAATGAATCCAGATGTGCATCGGAAAATACTACTGGTCTTCCAGGGAACGATCAAAGCGTAGACTGTTTGAGGCAGTACTGCCGTGGAGGGGACTGCGCATGGTGACTGCTGTATTTAATCCCGATGCAATCTGTGTGTTTCATCAACAGTCTGATAGTCCACAGATTACAGAATGCCACCAATTGTGCATGGGAAACTACTACTGGTCTTCCAGGGAACGATCAAATCGTAGACTGTTTGAGACATTACTCCCATGGAGGAAGGTGCGCATGGTGACAGTTGTATTCAATCCCGATGCAGTTTCTGTGTTTCAGCAACACTCTGATACTACACAGATTACAGAATGCCTGCAGATGTGCATCGGAATCGACTACTGGTCTTCCTATGAGCGTCCAAACGTAGACTGTTAGAGAAATTACTCCCATGGAGGAAAGTGGGCATGGAGACTGTTGTATTCAATCCCGATGCAATTTCTGTGTTTCATCAACACTCTGATAGTCAACAGATTACAGAATGCCACCAGATGTGCATCGGAAACTACTACTGGTCTTCCAAGTAACGATCATAGCGTAGACTGTTTGAGACATACCTCCCGCGGAGGGAAGTGCGCATGGTGACTGTTTTATTCAATCCCGATGCAATTTCTGTGCTTCATCAACACTCTGATAGTTCACAGATTACAGAATGCCTCCAGATGTGCATCGGAAACTACTACTGGTCTTCCAGGGAACGATCAAAACATAAACTCTTTGAGACATTACTCCCTTGGAGGAAGGTGCGCATGGTGACTGTTGTAATCAATCCCGATGCAATTTCTGTGTTTCATCAACACTCTGATAGTCAACAGATTACAGAATGCCACCAGATTTGGATCGGAAACTACTACTGGTCTTCCAGGTAACGATCAAAGCGTAGACTGTTTGAGACATACCTCCCGTGGAGGAAAGTGCTCATGGTGACTGTTTTATTCAATCCCGATGCAATTTCTGTGTTTCATCAACACTCTGATAGTCAACAGATTACAGAATTCCTCCAGATGTGCATGGGAAACTACTACTGGTCTTCCAGGGAACGATCAAAGCGTAGACTGTTTGAGACATTACTCCCGTGGAGGAGAGTGCGCATGGTGACTGTTGTATTCAATCCCGATGCAATTTCTGTGTTTCATCAACACTTTGATAGTTCACTGATTACAGAATGCCTCCAGATGTGCATTTTAAACTACCACTGGTCTTCCAGGGAACGATCAAAGCGTAGACTGTTTGAGACATTACTAACATGGAGGAGAGTGCGCATGGTGACTATTGTATTTAATCCCGATGCAATTTCTGCGTTTCATCAACATTCTGATAGTTCACAGATTACAGAATGCCTCCAGATGTGCATCGGAAACTAGTACTGGTCTTCCAGGGAACGATCAAAACATAAACTCTTTGAGACATTACTCCCTTGGAGGAAGGTGCGAATGGTGACTGTTGTAATCAATCCCGATGCAATTTCTGTGTTTCATCAACACTCTGATAGTCAACAGATTACAGAATGCCACCAGATTTGGATCGGAAACTACTACTCGTCTTCCAGCTAACGATCAAAGCGTAGACTGTTTGAGACATACCTCCCGTGGAGGAAAGTGCTCATGGTGACTGTTTTATTCAATCCCGATGCAATTTCTGTGTTTCATCAACACTCTGATAGTCCACAGATTACAGAATTCCACCAGATGTGCACCGGAAACTGCCACTGGTCTTCCAGGGAACGATCAAAGCGTAGACTGTTTGAGACATTACTCCCATGGAGGGAGGTGCGCATGGTGACTGTTGTATTCAATCAAGATGCAGTTTCTGTGTTTCATCAACACTCTGATACTCCACAGATTACAGAATGCCTCCAGATGTGCATCGGAAACTGCTACTGGTCTTCCTATGAACGTCTAAGCGTCTAAGCGCATGGAGACTGTTGTATTCAATCCTGATGCAATTTCTTTGTTTCATCAACACTCTGATAGTCAAAAGATTACAGAATGCCACCAGATTTGCATCGGAAACTACTACTGGTCTTCCAGGTAACTATCAAAGCGTAGACTGTTTGAGACATACCTCCCGTGGAGGAAAGTGCTCATGGTGACTGTTTTATTCAATCCCGGTGCAATTTCTGTGTTTCATCAACACTCAGATAGTCCACAGATTTCAGAATCCCTCCAGATGTGCATCGGAAACTACTACTGGTCTTCCAGGGAACGATCAAAGCGTAGAATATTTGAGACATTACTACCATTGAGGAAGGTGCGCATGGTGAATGTTGTAGTCAATCCCGATGCAGTTTCTGTGTTTCATCAACACTCTGATACTCCACAGATTACAGAATGCATCCAGATGTGCATCGGAACCTACTACTGGTCTTCCTGGGAACGTCCAAGCCTAGACTAATAGAGACATTACTCCCATGGAGGAAAGTGCGCATGGTGACTGTTGTATTGAATCCCGATGCAATTTCTGTGTTTCATCAACACTCAGTTAGTCCACAGATTTCAGAATGCCTCCAGATGTGCATCGGAAATTACTACTGGTCTTCCAGGGAACGATCAAAGCGTAGACTGTTTGAGACATTACTCCCATGGAGGAAGGTGCGCATGGTGACTGTTGTATTCAATACCGATGCAGTTTCTGTGTTTCATCAACACTCTGATACTACACAGGTTACAGAATGCCTCCAGATGTGCATCGGAAACTACTACTGGTCTTCCTATGAACGTCCAAACGTAGACTGTTAGAGACTTTACTCCCATGGTGGAAAGTGCGCATGGAGACTGTTGTATTCAATCCCAATGCAATTTCTGTGTTTCATCAACACTCAATTAGTCCACAGATTTCAGAATGCCTCCAGATTTGCATCGGAAACTACTACTGGTCTTCCATGGGACGATCAAAGCGTAGACTGTTTGAGACATTACTACCGTGGAGGAAAGTGCGCATGGTGAATGTTGTATTAAATCCCGATGCAATTTCTGTGTTTCATCAACACTCTGATAGTCCACATATTACAGAATGCCACCAGATATGCATCGGAAACTACTACTGGTTTTCCAGGGAACGATCAAAGCGTAGACTGTTTGAGACATTACTCCCATGAAGGAAAATGCGCATGGTGACTGTTGTATTCAATCCCGATGCAATTTCTGTGTTTCATCAACACTCTGATAGTCAACAGATTACAGAATGCCACCAGATTTGCATCGGAAACTACTACTGGTCTTCCAGGGAACGATCAAAGCGTAGACTGTTTGAGACAATACTCCCGTGGAGGAGAGTGCGCATGGTGACTGCTGTATTCAATCCCGATGCAATCTCTGTGTTTCATCAGCAAACTGATAGTCCACAGATTACAGAATGCCACCAGATGTGCACCGGAAACTACTACTGGTCTTCCAGGGAACGATCAAAGCGTAGACTGTTTGAGACATTAATCCCATGGAGTGAGGTACGCATGGTGACTGTTGTATTCAATCCCGATGCAGTTTCTGTGTTTCATCAACACTCTGATACTCCACAGATTACAGAATGCCTCCAGATGTGCATCGGAAACTGCTACTGGTCTTCCAATGAACGATCAAATCGTAGACTGTTAGAGAAATTACTCCCATGGAGGAAAGTGGGCATGGAGACTGTTGTATTCAATCCCGATGCAATTTCTGTGTTTCATCAACACTCTAATAGTAACAGATTACAGAATGCCACCAGATGTGCATCGGAAACTACTACTGGTCTTCCAAGTAAAGATCATAGCGTAGACTGTTCGAAACATACCTCCCGCGGAGGGAAGTGCGCATGGTGACTGTTTTATTCAATCCCGATGCAATTTCTGTGCTTCATCAACACTCTGATAGTCCACAGATTACAGAATGCCACCAGATGTGCATCGGAAACTACTACTGGTCTTCCAGGGAACGATCAAAGAGTGGACTGTTTCAGTCATTACTCCCATGGAGGAAAGTGCGCATGGTGAATGTTGTATTCAATCCCGATGCAGTTTCTGTGGTTCATCAACACTCTGATACTCCACAGATTACAGAATGATTCCAGATGTGCATCGGAACCTACTACTGGTCTTCCTGGGAACGTTCAAGCCTAGACTGTTAGAGACATTACTCTCATGGTGGAAAGTGCGCATGGAGACTGTTGTATTCAATCCCAATGCTATTTCTGTGTTTCATCAACACTCAGTTAGTCCACAGATTTTAGAATGCCTACAGAATTGCATCGGAAACTACTACTGGTCTTCCATGGGACGATCAAAGCGTAGCCTGTTTGAGACATTACTCCCGTGGAGGAAAGTGCGCATGGTGACTGTTGTATTCAATCCCGATGCAATTTCTGTGTTTCATCGACACTCTGATAGTCCACATATTACAGAATGCCACCAGATGTGCATCGGAAACTACTACTGGTCTTCCAGAAAACGATCAAAGGGTGGACTGTTTCAGTCATTACACCCACGGAGGTAAGTGCGCATGGTGACTGTTGTATTCAATCCCGATGCAATTTCTGTGTTTCATCAACACTTTGATAGTTCACAGATTACAGAATGCCTCCAGATGTGCATTGGAAACTACCACTGGTCTTCCAGGGAACGATCAAAGCGTAGACTGTTTGTGACATAACTAACATGGAGGAGAGTGCGCATGGTGACTATTGTATTCAATCCCGATGCAATTTCTGTGTTTCATCAACATTCTGATAGTTCACAGATTACAGAATGCCTCCAGATGTGCATCGGAAACTACTATTGGTCTTCCAGGGAACGATCAAAACGTAGACTGTTTGAGACATTACTCCCATTGAGGAAGGTGCGCATGGTGACTGTTGTATTCAATACCGATGCAGTTTCTGTGTTTCATCAACACTCTGATACTACACAGATTACAGAATGCCTCCAGATGTGCATCGGAAACTACTACTGGTCTTCCTATGAACGTCCAAACGTAGACTGTTAGAGACTTTACTCCCATGGTGGAAAGTGCGCATGGAGACTGTTGTATTCAATCCCGATGCAATTTCTGTGTTTCATCAACACTCTGATAGTCCACATATTACAGAATGCCACCAGATATGCATCGGAAACTACTACTGGTTTTCCAGGGAACGATCAAAGCGTAGACTGTTTGAGACATTACTCCCGTGGAGGAAAATGCGCATGGTGACTGTTGTATTCAATCCCGATGCAATTTCTGTGTTTCATCAACACTCTGATAGTCAACAGATTACAGAATGCCACCAGATTTGCATCGGAAACTACTACTGGTCTTCCAGGGAACGATCAAAGCGTAGACTGTTTGAGACATTACTCCCGTGGAGGAGAGTGCGCATGGTGACTGCTGTATTCAATCCCGATGCAATCTCTGTGTTTCATCAACAAACTGATAGTCCACAGATTACAGAATGCCACCAGATGTGCACCGGAAACTACTACTGGTCTTCCAGGGAACGATCAAACATAAACTCTTTGAGACATTACTCCCTTGGAGGAAGGTGCGCATTTTGACTGTTGTAATCAATCCCGATGCAATTTCTGTGTTTCATCAACACTCTGATAGTCAACAGATTACAGAATGCCACCAGATTTGGATCGGAAACTACTACTGGTCTTCCAGGTAACGATCAAAGCGTAGACTGTTTGAGACATACCTCCCGTGGAGGAAAGTGCTCATGGTGACTGTTTTATTCAATCCCGATGCAATTTCTGTGTTTCATCAACACTCTGATAGTCAACAGATTACAGAATCCCTCCAGATGTGCATGGGAAACTACTACTGGTCTTCCAGGGAACGATCAAAGCGTAGACTGTTTGAGACATTACTCCCGTGGAGGAGAGTGCGCATGGTGACTGCTGTATTCAATCCCCATGCAATTTCTGTGTTTCATCAACAAACTGATAGTCCACAGATTACAGAATGCCACCAGATGTGCACCGGAAACTGCTACTTGTCTTCCAGGGAACGATCAAAGCGTAGACTGTTTGAGACATTACTCCCATGGAGGGAGGTGCGCATGGTGACTGTTGTATTCAATCAAGATGCAGTTTCTGTGTTTCATCAACACTCTGATACTCCACAGATTACAGAATGCCTCCAGATGTGCATCGGAAACTGCTACTGGTCTTCCTATGAACGTCTAAGCGTAGACTAATAGAGAAATTACTCCCATGGAGGAACGTGCGCATGGAGACTGTTGTATTCAATCCTGATGCAATTTCTTTGTTTCATCAACACTCTGATAGTCAAAAGATTACAGAATGCCACCAGATGTGCATCGGAAACTTCTACTGGTCTTCCAAGTAACGGTCAAAGCGTAGACTGTTTGAGACGTACCTCCCGCGGAGGGAAGTGCGCATGGTGACTGTTTTATTCAATCCCGATGCAATTTCTGTGTTCCATTAACACTCTGATAGTCCACAGATTACAGAATGCCACCAGATGTGCATCGGAAACTACTACTGGTCTTCCAGGGAACGATCAAATTGTGGACTGTTTCAGTCATTACTCCCATGGAGGAAAGTGCGCATGGTGAATGTTGTATTCAATCCCGATGCAGTTTCTGTGGTTCATTAACACTCTGATACTCCACAGATTACAGAATGCCTCCAGATGTGCATCGGAAACTACTACTGGTCTTCCAGGGAACGATCAAAGTGTGGACTGTTTCAGTCATTACTCCCATGGAGGAAAGTGCGCATGGTGACTGTTTTATTCAATCCCGATGCAATTTCTGTGTTTCATCAACACTCAGTTAGTCCACAGGTTTCAGAATCCCTCCAGATGTGCATCGGAAACTACTACTGGTCTTCCAGGGAACGATCAAAGCGTAGACTGTTTGAGACATTACTCCCGTGGAGGAGATTGCGCATGGTGACTGCTGTATTCAATCCCGATGCAATCTATCTGTGTCATCAACAGTCTGATAGTCCACAGATTACAGAATGCTTCCAGATGTGCCTCGGAAACTACTACTGGTCTTCCAGGGAACGATCAAAGCGTAGACTGTTTGAGACATTACTCCCATGGAGGGAGGTGCGCATGGTGACTGCTGTATTCAATCCCGATGCAGTTTCTGTGTTTCATCAACACTCTGATACTCCACAGATTACAGAATGCCTCCAGATGTGCATCGGGAACTACTACTGGTCTTCCTATGAACGTCTAAGCGTAGACTGTTAGAGAAATTACTCCCATGGAGGAAAGTGCGCATGGAGGCTGTAGTATTCAATCCCGATGCAATTTCTGTGTTTCATCAACACTCTGATAGTCAACAGATTACAGAATGCCACCAGATGTGCATCGGAACTACTACTGGTCTTCCAGTTAACGATCAAAACGTAGACTGTTTGAGACATAACTCCCGTGAAGGGAAGTGCGCATGGTGACTGTTTTATTCAATCCCGATGCAATTTCTATGTTTCATCAACACTCTGATAGTCCACAGATTACAGAATGCCACCAGATGTGCATCGGAAAATACTACTGGTCTTCGAGGGAACGATCAAAGTGTGGACTGTTTCAGTCATTACTCCCATGGAGGAAAGTGCGCATGGTGACTGTTGTATTCAATCCTGATGCAATTTCTGTGTTTCATCAACACTCTGATACTCCACAGATTACAGAATGCCTGCAGATGTGCATCGGAAACTACTACTGGTCTTCGTGGGAATGATCTAAGCTTAGACTATTTGAGACATTACTCCCATTAAGGAAAGTGCGCACGGTGACTGTTGTATTCAATCCGGATGGATTTTTTTGTTTCAACAACACTCTGATAGACCACAGATTACAGAATGCCACCAGATGTGCTTTGGAAACTACTACTGGTCTTCCAGAAAACGATCAAAGGGTGGACTGTTTCAATCATTACTCCCACGGAGGAAAGTGCGCATGGTGACTGTTGTAATCAATCCCGATGCAATTTCTGTGTTTCATCAACTCTCTGATACTCCACAGATTACAGAATGCCTCAGGATGTGCATCGGAAACTACTACTGGTCTTCCTGGGAACGCTCTAAGCGTAGACTATTTGAGACATTACTCCCATGAAGGAAAGTGCGAATGGTGACTGTTCTTTTCAATCCTGATGCAATATCTGTTTTTTATCAACACTCTGATAGTCCACACATTACAGAATGTCCCCAGATGTGCATCTTCCAGGTTCTATCAAATCGTAAAATGTTTGAGGCATTACTCCCATGGAAAAAAGTGCGCATGGTGACTGTTGTATTCAATCCCGATGCAATTTCTGTGTTTCATCAACACTCTGATAGTCCACAGATTACAGAATGGGTCCAGATGTGCATCGGAAACTACTACTGGTCTTCCAGGTAACGATCAAAGCGTAGACTGTTTGAGACATTATTCCGTGGAGGAAAGTGCGCATGGTGACTGTTGTATTCGATCCCGATGCAATCTCTGTGTGTCATCAGCACTCTGAAAGTCCACAGATTACAGAATGCCTCCAGATGTTCATTGGAAACTACCAATGGTCTTCCAGGGAACGATCAAAGCGAAGACTCTTTGAGACATTACTAACATGGAGGCAAGTGCGCATTGTGACTGTTGTAATCAATCCCGACGCAATTTCTGTGTTTCATCAACACTCCGATAGTACACAGATTACAGAATGCCTCCAGTTGTGCATCGGAAACTACTACTGGTCTTCCAGGGAACGATCAAAGCGTAAACTCTTTGAGACATTACTCCCTTGTAGGAAGGTGCGCATGGTGACTGCTGTATTCAATCCCTATGCAATTTCTGTGTTTCATCAACACTCTGATACTCCACAGTTTACAGAATGTCTCCAGATGTGCATCGGAAACTACTACTGGTCTTCCTGGGAACGATCTAAGCGTAGACTATTTGAGACATAACTCCCATGGAGGAAAGTGCGCATTGTGACCGTTGTATTCAATCCCGATACAATTTCTGTGTTTCATCAACACTCAGATGGTCCACAGATTACAGAATGCCACCAGATGTGCATCGGAAACTACTATTGGTCTTCCAGGGAACGATCAAACTGTAGACTGTATGAGACATTACTCCCGTGGAGGAAAGTGCGCATGGTGACTGTTGTATTCAATTCCGTTGCAATTTCTGTGTTTCATCAACACTCTGATAGTCCACAGATTAAAGAATGCCACCAGACGTAAATCGGAAACTACTAATGGTCTTCCAGGGAACGATCGCAGCGTAGACCGTATGGGACCTTACTCCCGTGGAGGAAAGCGCGCATGTTGACTGTTGCATTCCATTCCGATGCAATTTCTGTGTTTCATCAACAATCTGATAGTCCACAGATTACAGAATGGCACCAGATGTGCATCGGAAACAACTACTGGTGTTCCAGGGAACGATCAAATCGTAGACTGTTGGAGACGTTACTCCCGTGGGGGAAAGTGTGCATGGTGACTGTTGTATTCAATCCCGATGCAATCTCTGTGTTTCATCAACACTCTGATAGTCCACTGATTACAGAATGCCACCAGATGTGCATCGGAAACTACTACTGGTCTTCCACGGAACGATCAAAACGTAGACTGTTTGAGACATTACACCCATGGAGGAAAGTGCGCATGGTGACTGTTGTATTCAATCCCGATGCAATTTCTGTGTTTCATCAACACTCTGATAGTCCACAGATTACAGAATGCCACCATATGTGCATCGGAAACTACTACTGGTCTTCCAGGGAACGATCAAAACATAAACTCTTTGAGACATTACTCCCTTGGAGGAAGGTGCGCATGGTGACTGTTGTAATCAATCCCGATGCAATTTCTGTGTTTCATCAACAGTCTGATAGTCAACAGATTACAGAATGCCACCAGATTTGCATCGGAAACTACTACTGGTCTTCCAGGTAACGATCAAAGCGTAGACTGTTTGAGACATACCTCCCGTGGAGGAAAGTGCTCTTGGAGACTGTTTTATTCAATCCCGATGCAATTTCTGTGTTTCATCAACACTCTGATAGTCAACAGATTACAGAATCCCTCCAGATGTGCATCGGAAACTACTACTGGTCTTCCAGGGAACGATCAAAGCGTAGACTGTTTGAGACATTACTCCCGTGGAGGAGAGTGCGCATGGTGACTGCTGTATTCAATCCCGATGCAATCTCTGTGTTTCATCAACAAACTGATAGTCCACAGATTACAGAATGCCACCAGATGTGCACCGGAAACTGCCACTGGTCTTCCAGGGAACGATCAAAGCGTAGACTGTTTGAGACATTACTCCCATGGAGGGAGGTGCGCATGGTGACTGTTGTATTCAATCAAGATGCAGTTTCTGTGTTTCATCAACACTCTGATACTCCACAGATTACAGAATGCCTCCAGATGTGCATCGGAAACTGCTACTGGTCTTCCTATGAACGTCTAAGCATAGACTGTTAGAGAAATTACTCCCATGGAGGAAAGTGCGCATGGAGCCTGTTGTATTCAATCCTGATGCAATTTCTTTGTTTCATCAACACTCTGATAGTCAACAGATTACAGAATGCCACCATATGTGCATCGGAAACTACTACTGGTCTTCCAAGTAATGATCAAAGCGTAGACTGTTTGAGACATACCTCCCGCGGAGGGAAGTGCGCATGGTGACTGTTTTATTCAATCCCGATGCAATTTCTGTGTTTCATCAACACTCTGATAGTCCACAGATTACAGAATGCCACCAGATGTGCATCGGAAACTACTATTGGTCTTGCAGGGAACGATCAAAGTGTGGACTAATTCAGTCATTACTCCCATGGAGGAAAGTGCGCATGGTGAATGTTGTATTCAATCCCGATGCAGTTTCTGTGCTTCATCAACACTCTGATACTCCACAGATTACAGAATGCCTCCAGATGTGCATCGGAACCTACTACTGGTCCTCCTGGGAACGTCCAAGCCTAGACTGTTAGAGACATTACTCCCATGGAGGAAAGTGCGCATGGTGACTGTTGTATTCAATGCCGATCCAATTTCTGTGTTTCATCAACACTCTGATACTACACAGATTACAGAATGCCTCCAGATTTGCATCGGAAACTACTACTGGTCTTCCAGGGGACGATCAAAGCGTAGACTGAGACATTACTCCCGTGGAGGAAAGTGCGCATGGCGACTGTTGTATTCAATCCCGATGCAATTTCTGTGTTTCATCAACACTCTGATAGTCCACATATTACAGAATGCCACCAGATATGCATCGAAAACTACTACTGGTTTTCCAGGGAACGATCAAAGCGTAGACTGTTTGAGACATTACTCCCGTGGAGGAAAGTGCGCATGGTGACTGTTGTATTCAATCCCGATGCAATTTCTGTGTTTCATCAACACTCTGATAGTCAACAGATTACAGAATGCCACCAGATTTGCATCGGAAACTACTATTGGTCTTCCAGGTAACGATCAAAGCGTAGACTGTTTGAGACATACCTCCCGTGGAGGAAAGTGCGCAAGGTGACTGTTTTATTCAATCCCGATGCAATTTCAGTGTTTCATCAACACTCAGTTAGTCCACAGGTTTGAGAATCCCTCCAGATGTGCATCGGAAACTACTACTGGTCTTCCAGGGAACGATCAAAGCTTAGACTGTTTGAGACATTACTCCCGTGGAGGAGACTGCCCATGGTGACTGCTGTATTCAATCCCGATGCAATCTCTGTGTGTCATCAACACGCTGATACTCCACAGATTACAGAATGCCTCCAGATGTGCATCGGGAACTACTACTGGTCTTCCTATGAACGTCTAAGCGTAGACTGTTAGAGAAATTACTCCCATGGAGGAAAGTGCGCATGGAGACTGTTGTATTTAATCCCGATGCAATTTCTGTGTTTCATCAACACTCTGATAGTCAACAGATTACAGAATGCCACCAGATGTGCATCGGAACTACTACTGGTCTTCCAGGTAACGATCAAAACGTAGACTGTTTGAGACATACCTCCCGTGAAGGGAAGTGCGCATGGTGACTGTTTTATTCAATCCCGATGCAATTTCTGTGTTTCATCAACACTCTGATAGTCCACAGATTACAGAATGCCACCAGATGTGCATCGGAATCTACTACTGGTCTTCGGGGGAACGATCAAAGTGTGGACTGTTTCAGTCATTACTCCCATGGAGGAAAGTGCGCATGGTGACTGTTGTATTCAATCCCGATGCAATTTCTGTGTTTCATCAACACTCTGATACTCCACAGATTACAAAATGCCTGCAGATGTGCATCGGAAACTACTACTGGTCTTCCTGGGAATGATCTAAGCTTAGACTATTTGAGACATTACTCCCATTAAGGAAAGTTCGCATGGTGACTGTTGTATTCAATCCGGATGCAATTTCTGTGTTTCATCAACACTCTGATAGTCCACAGATTACAGAATGCCACCAGATGTGCATCGGAAACCACTACTGGTCTTCCAGAAAACGTTCAAAGGGTGGACTGTTTCAGTCATTACTCCCACGGAGGAAAGTGCGCATGGTGACTGTTGTATTCAATCCCGATGCAATTTCTGTGTTTCATCAACACTCTGATAGTCCACAGATTACAGAATGCCTCCAGATGTGCATCGGAAACTACTACTGGTCTTCCAGGTAACGATCAAAGCGTAGACTGTATGAGACATTATTCCGTGGAGGAAAGTGCGCATGGTGACTGTTGTATTCGATCCCGATGCAATCTCTGTGTGTCATCAGCACTCTGAAAGTCCACAGATTACAGAATGCCTCCAGATGTGCATTGGAAACTACCAATGGTCTTCCAGGGAACGATCAAAGCGTAGACTCTTTGAGACATTACTAACATGGAGGCAAGTGAGCATTGTGGCTGTTGTAGACAAACCCGACGCAATTTCTGTGTTTCATCAACACTCCGATTGTACACAGATTACAGAATGCCTCCAGATGTGCATCGGAAACTACTACTGGTCTTCCAGGGAACGATCAAAGCGTAAACTCTTTGAGACATTACTCCCTTGTAGGAAGGTGCTCATGGTGACTGCTGTATTCAATCCCTATGCAATTTCTGTGTTTCATCAACACTCTGATACTCCACAGATTACAGAATGTCTCCAGATGTGCATCGGAAACTACTACTGGTCTTCCTGGGAACGATCTAAGCGTAGACTATTTGAGACATAACTCCCATGGAGGAAAGTGCGCATGGTGACTGTTGTATTCAATCCCGATACAATTTCTGTGTTTCATCAACACTCAGATGGTCCACAGATTACAGAATGCCACCAGATGTGCATCGGAAACTACTATTGGTCTTCCAGGGAACGATCAAACTGTAGACTGTATGAGACATTACTAACGTGGAGGAAAGTGCGCATGGTGACTGTTGTATTCAATTCCGATGCAATTTCTGTGTTTCATCAACACTCCGATAGTCCACAGATTAAAGAATGCCACCAGACGTGCATCGGAAACTACTAATGGTCTTCCAGGGAACGATCAAAGAGTAGACCGTATGGGACCTTACTCCCGTGGAGGAAAGTGCGCATGGTGACTGTTGTATTCAATCCCGATACAATTTCTGTGTTTCATCAACACTCAGATGGTCCACAGATTACAGAATGCCACCAGATGTGCATCGGAAACTACTATTGGTCTTCCAGGGAACGATCAAACTGTAGACTGTATGAGACATTACTAACGTGGAGGAAAGTGCGCATGGTGACTGTTGTATTCAATTCCGATGCAATTTCTGTGTTTCATCAACACTCTGATACTCCACAGATTACAGAATGTCTCCAGATGTGCATCGGAAACTACTACTGGTCTTCCTGGGAACGATCTAAGCGTAGACTATTTGAGACATAACTCCCATGGAGGAAAGTGCGCATGGTGACCGTTGTATTCCATTCCGATGCAACTTCTGTGTTTCATCAACAATCTGATAGTCCACAGATTACAGAATGCCACCAGATGTGCATCGGAAACAACTACTGGTGTTCCAGGGAACGATCAAATCGTAGACTGTTGGAGACGTTACTCCCGTGGAGGAAAGTGCGCATGGTGACTGTTGTATTCAATCCCGATGCAATCTCTGTGTTTCATCAACACTCTGATAGTCCACTGATTACAGAATGCCACCAGATGTGCATCGGAAACTACTACTAGTCTTCCAGGGAACGATCAAAACGTAGACTGTTTGAGACATTACTCCCATGGAGGAAAGTGCGCATGGTGACTGTTGTATTCAATCCCGATGCAATTTCTGTGTTTCATCAACACTCTGATAGTCCACAGATTACAGAATGCCACCATATGTGCATCGGAAACTACTACTGGTCTTCCAGGGAACGATCAAAACATAAACTCTTTGAGACATTACTCCCTTGGAGGAAGGTGCGCATGGTGACTGTTGTAATCAATCCCGATGCAATTTCTATGTTTCATCAATACTCTGATAGTCAACAGATTACAGAATGCCACCAGATTTGCATCGGAAACTACTACTGGTCTTCCAGGTAACGATCAAAGCGTAGACTGTTTGAGACATACCTCCCGTGGAGGAAAGTGCTCATGGTGACTGTTTTATTCAATCCCGATGCAATTTCTGTGTTTCATCAACACTCTGGTAGTCCACAGATTACAGAATGCCACCAGATGTGCACCGGAAACTGCCACTGGTCTTCCAGGGAACGATCAAAGCGTAGACTGTTTGAGACATTACTCCCATGGAGGGAGGTGCGCATGGTGACTGTTGTATTCAATCAAGATGCAGTTTCTGTGTTTCATCAACACTCTGATACTCCACAGATTACAGAATCCCTCCAGATGTGCATCGGAAACTGCTACTGGTCTTCCTATGAACGTCTAAGCATAGACTGTTAGAGAAATTACTCCCATGGAGGAAAGTGCGCATGGAGACTGTTGTATTCAATCCCGATCCAATTTCTGTGTTTCATCAACACTCTGATACTACACAGATTACAGAATGCCTCCAGATTTGCATCGGAAACTACTACTGGTCTTCCAGGGGACGATCAAAGCGTAGACCGAAACATTACCCCCGTGGAGGAAAGTGCGCATGGCGACTGTTGTATTCAATCCCGATGCAATATCTGTGTTTCATCAACACTCTGATAGTCCACATATTACAGAATGCCACCAGATATGCATCGGAAACTACTACTGGTTTTCCAGGGAACGATCAAAGCGTAGACTGTTTGAGACATTACTCCCGTGGAGGAAAGTGCGCATGGTGACTGTTGTATTGAATCCCGATGCAATTTCTGTGTTTCATCAACACTCTGATAGTCAACGGATTACAGAATGCCACCAGATTTGCATCGGAAACTACTACTGGTCTTCCGGGTAACGATCAAAGCGTAGACTGTTCGAGACATACCTCCCGTGGAGGAAAGTGTGCATGGTGACTGTTTTATTCAATCCCGATGCAATTTCTTTGTTTCATCAACACTCAGTTAGTCCACAGGTTTCAGAATCCCTCCAGATGTGCATCGGAAACTACTACTGGTCTTCCAGGGAACGATCAAAGCGTAGACTGTTTGAGACATTACTCCCGTGGAGGAGACTGCCCATGGTGACTGTTGAATTCAATCCCGATGCAATTTCTGTGTTTCATCAACACTCTGATAGTCCACAGATTACAGAATGCCACCATATGTGCATCGGAACTACTACTGGTCTTCCAGGTAACGATCAAAACGTAGACTGTTTGAGACATACCTCCCGTGAAGGGAAGTGCGCATGGTGACTGTTTTATTCAATCCCGATGCAATTTCTGTGTTTCACCAACACTCTGATAGTCCACAGATTACAGAATGCCACCAGATGTGCATCGGAAACTACTACTGGTCTTCGGGGGAACGATCAAAGTGTGGACTGTTTCAGTCATTACTCCCATGGAAGAAAGTGCGCATGGTGACTGTTGTATTCAATCCCGATGCAATTTCTGTGTTTCATCAACACTCTGATACTCCACAGATTACAGAATGCCTGCAGATGTGCATCGGAAACTACTACTGGTCTTCCTGGGAATGATCTAAGCTTAGACTATTTGAGACATTACTCCCATTAAGGAAAGTTCGCATGGTGACTGTTGTATTCAATCCGGATGCAATTTCTGTGTTTCATCAACACTCTGATAGTCCATAGATTACAGAATGCCACCAGATGTGCATCGGAAACTACTACTGGTCTTCCAGAAAACGATCAAAGGGTGGACTGTTTGAGTCATTACTCCCACGGAGGAAACTGTGCATGGTGACTGTTGTATTCAATCCCGATGCAATTTCTGTGTTTCATCAACACTTTGATAGTTCACAGATTACAGAATGCCTCCAGATGTGCATCGGAAACTACCACTGGTCTTCCAGGGAACGATCAAAGCGTAGACTGTTTGAGACATTGCTAACATGGAGGTGAGTGCGCATGGTGACTATTGTATTCAATCCCGATGCAATTTCTGTGTTTCATCAACACTCTGATAGTTCACAGATTACAGAATGCCTCCAGATGTGCATCGGAAACTACTACTGGACTTCCAGGGAACGATCAAAACATAAACTCTTTGAGACATTACTCCCTTGGAGGAAGGTGCGCATGGTGACTGTTGTAATCAATCCCGATGCAATTTCTGTGTTTCATCAACACTCAGATACTCCACAGATTACAGAATGCCTCAGGATGTGCATCGGAAACTACTACTGGTCTTAATGGGAACGCTCTAAGCGTAGACAATTTGAGACATTACTCCCATGGAGGAAAGTGCGCATGGTGACTGTTGTATTCTATCCCGATGCAATCTCTGTGTGTCATCAACACTCTGATAGTCAACAGATTACATAATGCCACCAAATGTGCATCGGAAACTACTACTGGTCTTCTAGGTAACCATCAAAGCTAGACTGTTTGAGACATACCTCCCGTGGAGGAATGTGCGCATGGTGACTGTTGTATTCAATCCCGATGCAATTTCTGAGTTTCATCAACACTCTGATAGCCCACAGATTACAGAATGCCAGCAGATGTGCATCGGAATCTACTACTGGTCTTCCAGGGAACGATCAAAGGGTGGACTGTTTCAGTCATTACTTCCATGGAAGAATGTGCGCATGGTGACTGTTGTATTCAATCCCGATGCAATTTCTGTGTTTCATCAGCACTCTGAAAGTCCACAGATTACAGAATGCCTCCAGATGTGCATTGGAAACTACCAATGGTCTTCCAGGGAACGATCAAAGCGTAGACTCTTTGAGACATTACTAACATGGAGGCAAGTGCGCATTGTGACTGTTGTAATCAATCCCGACGCAATTTCTGTGTTTCATCAACACTCCGATAGTACACAGATTACAGAATGCCTCCAGATGTGCATCGGAAACTACTACTGGTCTTCCAGTGAACGATCAAAGCGTAAACTCTTTGAGACATTACTCCCTTGTAGGAAGCTGCGCATGGTGACTGCTGTATTCAATCCCTATGCAATTTCTGTGTTTCATCAACACTCTGATACTCCACAGATTACAGAATGTCTCCAGATGTGCATCGGAAACTACAAATGGTCTTCCTGAGAACGATCTAAGCTTAGACTATTTGAGACATTACTCCCATGGAGGAAAGTGCGCATGGTGACTGTTGTATTCAATCCCGATACAATTTCTGTGTTTCATCAACACTCAGATGGTCCAGAGATTACAGAATGCCACCAGATGTGCTTCGGAAACTACTATTGGTCTTCCATGGAACGATCAAACTGTAGACTGTATGAGACATTACTCCCGTGGAGGAAAGTGCGCATGGTGACTGTTGTATTCAATTCCGATGCAATTTCTGTGTTTCATCAACACTCTGATAGTCCACAGATTAAAGAATGCCACCAGACGTGCATCGGAAACTACTAATGGTCTTCCAGGGAACGATCAAAGCGTAGACCGTTTGGGACCTTACTCCCGTGGAGGAAAGTGCGCATGGTGACTGTTGTATTCCATTCCGAAGCAATTTCTGTGTTTCATCAACAATCTGATAGTCCACAGATTACAGAATGCCACCAGATGTGCATCGGAAACAACTACTGGTGTTCCAGGGAACGATCAAATCGTAGACTGTTGGAGACGTTACTCCCGTGGAGGAAAGTGCGCATGGTGACTGATATATTCAATCCCGATGCAATCTCTGTGTTTCATCAACACTCTGATAGTCCACTGATTACAGAATGCCACCAGATGTGCATCGGAAACTACTACTGGTCTTCCAGGGAACGATCAAAACGTAGACTGTTTGAGACATTACTCCCATGGAGGAAAGTGCGCATGGTGACTGTTGAATTCAATCCCGATGCAATTTCTGTGTTTCATCAACACTCTGATAGTCCACAGATTACAGAATGCCACCATATGTGCATCGGAAACTACTACTGGTCTTCCAGGGAACGATCAAAACGTAGACTGTTGGAGACGTTACTCCCGTGGAGGAAAGTGCGCATGGTGACTGTTGTATTCGATCCCGATGCAATTTCTGTGTTTCATCAACAATCTGATAGTCCACAGATTACAGATTGCCACCAGATGTGCATCGGAAACAACTACTGGTGTTCCAGGGAACGATCAAATCGTAGACTGTTGGAGACGTTACTCCCGTGGAGGAAAGTGCGCATGGTGACTGTTGTATTCAATCCCGATGCAATCTCTGTGTTTCATCAACACTGTGATAGTCCACTGATTACAGAATGCCACCAGATGTGCATCGGAAACTACTACTGGTCTTCCAGGGAACGATCAAAACATAAACTCTTTGAGACATTACTCCCTTGGAGGAAGGTGCGCATGGTGACTGTTGTAATCAATCCCGATGCAATTTCTGTGTTTCATCAACACTCTGATAGTCAACAGATTACGGAATGCCACCAGATATGCATCGGAAACTACTACTGGTCTTCCAGGTAACGATCAAAGCGTAGACTGTTTGAGACAAACCTCCCGTGGAGGAAAGTGCTCATGGTGACTGTTTTATTCAATCCCGATGCAATCTCTGTGTTTCATCAACACTCTGATAGTCCACTGATTACAGAATGCCACCAGATGTGCATCGGAAACTACTACTGGTCTTCCAGGGAACGATCAAAACGTAGACTGTTTGAGACATTACTCCCATGGAGGAAAGTGCGCATGGTGACTGTTGAATTCAATCCCGATGCAATTTCTGTGTTTCATCAACACTCTGATAGTCCACAGATTACAGAATGCCACCATATGTGCATCGGAAACTACTACTGGTCTTCCAGGGAACGATCAAAACGTAGACTGTTGGAGACGTTACTCCCGTGGAGGAAAGTGCGCATGGTGACTGTTGTATTCGATCCCGATGCAATTTCTGTGTTTCATCAACAATCTGATAGTCCACAGATTACAGATTGCCACCAGATGTGCATCGGAAACAACTACTGGTGTTCCAGGGAACGATCAAATCGTAGACTGTTGGAGACGTTACTCCCATGAAGGAAAGTGCGAATGGTGACTGTTCTTTTCAATCCTGATGCAATATCTGTGTTTTATCAACACTCTGATAGTCCACACATTACAGAATGTCCCCAGATGTGCATCTTCCAGGTTCTATCAAATCGTAAAATGTTTGAGGCATTACTCCCATGGAAAAAAGTGCGCATGGTGACTGTTGTATTCAATCCCGATGCAATTTCTGTGTTTCATCAACACTCTGATAGTCCACAGATTACAGAATGGGTCCAGATGTGCATCGGAAACTACTACTGGTCTTCCAGGTAACGATCAAAGCGTAGACTGTTTGAGACATTATTCCGTGGAGGAAAGTGCGCATGGTGACTGTTGTATTCGATCCCGATGCAATCTCTGTGTGTCATCAGCACTCTGAAAGTCCACAGATTACAGAATGCCTCCAGATGTGCATTGGAAACTACCAATGGTCTTCCAGGGAACGATCAAAGCGAAGACTCTTTGAGACATTACTAACATGGAGGCAAGTGCGCATTGTGACTGTTGTAATCAATCCCGACGCAATTTCTGTGTTTCATCAACACTCCGATAGTACACAGATTACAGAATGCCTCCAGTTGTGCATCGGAAACTACTACTGGTCTTCCAGGGAACGATCAAAGCGTAAACTCTTTGAGACATTACTCCCTTGTAGGAAGGTGCGCATGGTGACTGCTGTATTCAATCCCTATGCAATTTCTGTGTTTCATCAACACTCTGATACTCCACAGTTTACAGAATGTCTCCAGATGTGCATCGGAAACTACTACTGGTCTTCCTGGGAACGATCTAAGCGTAGACTATTTGAGACATAACTCCCGTGGAGGAAAGTGCGCATGGTGACTGTTGTATTCAATTCCGTTGCAATTTCTGTGTTTCATCAACACTCTGATAGTCCACAGATTAAAGAATGCCACCAGACGTGCATCGGAAACTACTAATGGTCTTCCAGGGAACGATCAAAGCGTAGACCGTATGGGACCTTATTCCTGTGGAGGAAAGCGCGCATGTTGACTGTTGCATTCCATTCCGATGCAATTTCTGTGTTTCATCAACAATCTGATAGTCCACAGATTACAGAATGGCACCAGATGTGCATCGGAAACAACTACTGGTGTTCCAGGGAACGATCAAATCGTAGACTGTTGGAGACGTTACTCCCGTGGGGGAAAGTGTGCATGGTGACTGTTGTATTCAATCCCGATGCAATCTCTGTGTTTCATCAACACTCTGATAGTCCACTGATTACAGAATGCCACCAGATGTGCATCGGAAACTACTACTGGTCTTCCACGGAACGATCAAAACGTAGACTGTTTGAGACATTACACCCATGGAGGAAAGTGCGCATGGTGAATGTTGTATTCAATCCCGATGCAATTTCTGTGTTTCATCAACACTCTGATAGTCCACAGATTACAGAATGCCACCATATGTGCATCGGAAACTACTACTGGTCTTCCAGGGAACGATCAAAACATAAACTCTTTGAGACATTACTCCCTTGGAGGAAGGTGCGCATGGTGACTGTTGTAATCAATCCCGATGCAATTTCTGTGTTTCATCAACACTCTGATAGTCAACAGATTACAGAATGCCACCAGATTTGCATCGGAAACTACTACTGGTCTTCCAGGTAACGATCAAAGCGTAGACTGTTTGAGACATACCTCCCGTGGAGGAAAGTGCTCTTGGAGACTGTTTTATTCAATCCCGATGCAATTTCTGTGTTTCATCAACACTCTGATAGTCAACAGATTACAGAATCCCTCCAGATGTGCATCGGAAACTACTACTGGTCTTCCAGGGAACGATCAAAGCGTAGACTGTTTGAGACATTACTCCCGTGGAGGAGAGTGCGCATGGTACTGCTGTATTCAATCCCGATGCAATCTCTGTGTTTCATCAACAAACTGATAGTCCACAGATTACAGAATGCCACCAGATGTGCACCGGAAACTGCCACTGGTCTTCCAGGGAACGATCAAAGCGTAGACTGTTTGAGACGTTACTCCCATGGAGGGAGGTGCGCATGGTGACTGTTGTATTCAATCAAGATGCAGTTTCTGTGTCTCATCAACACTCTGATACTCCACAGATTACAGAATGCCTCCAGATGTGCATCGGAAACTGCTACTGGTCTTCCTATGAACGTCTAAGCATAGACTGTTAGCGAAATTACTCCCATGGAGGAAAGTGCGCATGGAGCCTGTTGTATTCAATCCTGATGCAATTTCTTTGTTTCATCAACACTCTGATAGTCAACAGATTACAGAATGCCACCATATGTGCATCGGAAACTACTACTGGTCTTCCAAGTAATGATCAAAGCGTAGACTGTTTGAGACATACCTCCCGCGGAGGGAAGTGCGCATGGTGACTGTTTTATTCAATCCCGATGCAATTTCTGTGTTTCATCAACACTCTGATAGTCCACAGATTACAGAATGCCACCAGATGTGCATCGGAAACTACTATTGGTCTTGCAGGGAACGATCAAAGTGTGGACTAATTCAGTCATTACTCCCATGGAGGAAAGTGCGCATGGTGAATGTTGTATTCAATCCCGATGCAGTTTCTGTGCTTCATCAACACTCTGATACTCCACAGATTACAGAATGCCTCCAGATGTGCATCGGAACCTACTACTGGTCTTCCTGGGAACGTCCAAGCCTAGACTGTTAGAGACATTACTCCCATGGAGGAAAGTGCTCATGGTGACTGTTGTATTCAATGCCGATCCAATTTCTGTGTTTCATCAACACTCTGATACTACACAGATTACAGAATGCCTCCAGATTTGCATCGGAAACTACTACTGGTCTTCCAGGGGACGATCAAAGCGTAGACTGAGACATTACTCCCGTGGAGGAAAGTGCGCATGGCGACTGTTGTATTCAATCCCGATGCAATTTCTGTGTTTCATCAACACTCTGATAGTCCACATATTACAGAATGCCACCAGATATGCATCGGAAACTACTACTGGTTTTCCAGGGAACGATCAAAGCGTAGACTGTTTGAGACATTACTCCCGTGGAGGAAAGTGCGCATGGTGACTGTTGTATTCAATCCCGATGCAATTTCTGTGTTTCATCAACACTCTGATAGTCAACAGATTACAGAATGCCACCAGATTTGCATCGGAAACTACTATTGGTCTTCCAGGTAACGATCAAAGCGTAGACTGTTTGAGACATACCTCCCGTGGAGGAAAGTGCGCAAGGTGACTGTTTTATTCAATCCCGATGCAATTTCTGTGTTTCATCAACACTCAGTTAGTCCACAGGTTTGAGAATCCCTCCAGATGTGCATCGGAAACTACTACTGGTCTTCCAGGGAACGATCAAAGCTTAGACTGTTTGAGACATTACTCCCGTGGAGGAGACTGCCCATGGTGACTGCTGTATTCAATCCCGATGCAATCTCTGTGTGTCATCAACACGCTGATACTCCACAGATTACAGAATGCCTCCAGATGTGCATCGGGAACTACTACTGGTCTTCCTATGAACGTCTAAGCGTAGACTGTTAGAGAAATTACTCCCATGGAGGAAAGTGCGCATGGAGACTGTTGTATTTAATCCCGATGCAATTTCTGTGTTTCATCAACACTCTGATAGTCAACAGATTACAGAATGCCACCAGATGTGCATCGGAACTACTACTGGTCTTCCAGGTAACGATCAAAACGTAGACTGTTTGAGACATACCTCCCGTGAAGGGAAGTGCGCATGGTGACTGTTTTATTCAATCCCGATGCAATTTCTGTGTTTCATCAACACTCTGATAGTCCACAGATTACAGAATGCCACCAGATGTGCATCGGAATCTACTACTGGTCTTCGGGGGAACGATCAAAGTGTGGACTGTTTCAGTCATTACTCCCATGGAGGAAAGTGCGCATGGTGACTGTTGTATTCAATCCCGATGCAATTTCTGTGTTTCATCAACACTCTGATACTCCACAGATTACAAAATGCCTGCAGATGTGCATCGGAAACTACTACTGGTCTTCCTGGGAATGATCTAAGCTTAGACTATTTGAGACATTACTCCCATTAAGGAAAGTTCGCATGGTGACTGTTGTATTCAATCCGGATGCAATTTCTGTGTTTCATCAACACTCTGATAGTCCACAGATTACAGAATGCCACCAGATGTGCATCGGAAACCACTACTGGTCTTCCAGAAAACGTTCAAAGGGTGGACTGTTTCAGTCATTACTCCCACGGAGGAAAGTGCGCATGGTGACTGTTGTATTCAATCCCGATGCAATTTCTGTGTTTCATCAACACTCTGATAGTCCACAGATTACAGAATGCCTCCAGATGTGCATCGGAAACTACTACTGGTCTTCCAGGTAACGATCAAAGCGTAGACTGTATGAGACATTATTCCGTGGAGGAAAGTGCGCATGGTGACTGTTGTATTCGATCCCGATGCAATCTCTGTGTGTCATCAGCACTCTGAAAGTCCACAGATTACAGAATGCCTCCAGATGTGCATTGGAAACTACCAATGGTCTTCCAGGGAACGATCAAAGCGTAGACTCTTTGAGACATTACTAACATGGAGGCAAGTGAGCATTGTGGCTGTTGTAGACAAACCCGACGCAATTTCTGTGTTTCATCAACACTCCGATTGTACACAGATTACAGAATGCCTCCAGATGTGCATCGGAAACTACTACTGGTCTTCCAGGGAACGATCAAAGCGTAAACTCTTTGAGACATTACTCCCTTGTAGGAAGGTGCTCATGGTGACTGCTGTATTCAATCCCTATGCAATTTCTGTGTTTCATCAACACTCTGATACTCCACAGATTACAGAATGTCTCCAGATGTGCATCGGAAACTACTACTGGTCTTCCTGGGAACGATCTAAGCGTAGACTATTTGAGACATAACTCCCATGGAGGAAAGTGCGCATGGTGACTGTTGTATTCAATCCCGATACAATTTCTGTGTTTCATCAACACTCAGATGGTCCACAGATTACAGAATGCCACCAGATGTGCATCGGAAACTACTATTGGTCTTCCAGGGAACGATCAAACTGTAGACTGTATGAGACATTACTAACGTGGAGGAAAGTGCGCATGGTGACTGTTGTATTCCATTCCGATGCAATTTCTGTGTTTCATCAACAATCTGATAGTCCACAGATTACAGAATGCCACAAGATGTGCATCGGAAACAACTACTGGTGTTCCAGGGAACGATCAAATCGTAGACTGTTGGAGACGTTACTCCCGTGGAGGAAAGTGCGCATGGTGACTGTTGTATTCAATCCCGATGCAATCTCTGTGTTTCATCAACACTCTGATAGTCCACTGATTACAGAATGCCACCAGATGTGCATCGGAAACTACTACTAGTCTTCCAGGGAACGATCAAAACGTAGACTGTTTGAGACATTACTCCCATGGAGGAAAGTGCGCATGGTGACTGTTGTATTCAATCCCGATGCAATTTCTGTGTTTCATCAACACTCTGATAGTCCACAGATTACAGAATGCCACCATATGTGCATCGGAAACTACTACTGGTCTTCCAGGGAACGATCAAAACATAAACTCTTTGAGACATTACTCCCTTGGAGGAAGGTGCGCATGGTGACTGTTGTAATCAATCCCGATGCAATTTCTATGTTTCATCAATACTCTGATAGTCAACAGATTACAGAATGCCACCAGATTTGCATCGGAAACTACTACTGGTCTTCCAGGTAACGATCAAAGCGTAGACTGTTTGAGACATACCTCCCGTGGAGGAAAGTGCTCATGGTGACTGTTTTATTCAATCCCGATGCAATTTCTGTGTTTCATCAACACTCTGGTAGTCCACAGATTACAGAATGCCACCAGATGTGCACCGGAAACTGCCACTGGTCTTCCAGGGAACGATCAAAGCGTAGACTGTTTGAGACATTACTCCCATGGAGGGAGGTGCGCATGGTGACTGTTGTATTCAATCAAGATGCAGTTTCTGTGTTTCATCAACACTCTGATACTCCACAGATTACAGAATCCCTCCAGATGTGCATCGGAAACTGCTACTGGTCTTCCTATGAACGTCTAAGCATAGACTGTTAGAGAAATTACTCCCATGGAGGAAAGTGCGCATGGAGACTGTTGTATTCAATCCTGATGCAATTTCTTTGTTTCATCAACACTCTGATAGTCAACAGATTACAGAATGCCACCATATGTGCATCGGAAACTACTACTGGTCTTCCAAGTAACGATCAAAGCGTAGACTGTTTGAGACATACCTCCCGCGGAGGGAAGTGCGCATGGTGACTGTTTTATTCAATCCCGATGCAATTTCTGTGTTTCATCAACACTCTGATAGTCCACAGATTACAGAATGCCACCAGATGTGCATCGGAAACTACTACTGGTCTTGCAGGGAACGATCAAAGTGTGGACTGTTTCAGTCATTACTCCCATGGAGGAAAGTGCGCATGGTGAATGTTGTATTCAATCCCGATGCAGTTTCTGTGGTTCATCAACACTCTGATACTCCACAGATTACAGAATGCCTCCAGATGTGCATCGGAACCTACAACTGGTCTTCCTGGGAACGTCCAAGCCTAGACTGTTAGAGACATTACACCCATGGAGGAAAGTGCGCATGGTGAATGTTGTATTCAATCCCGATGCAATATCTGTGTTTCATCAACACTCTGATAGTCCACATATTACAGAATGCCACCAGATATGCATCGGAAACTACTACTGGTTTTCCAGGGAACGATCAAAGCGTAGACTGTTTGAGACATTACTCCCGTGGAGGAAAGTGCGCATGGTGACTGTTGTATTGAATCCCGATGCAATTTCTGTGTTTCATCAACACTCTGATAGTCAACAGATTACAGAATGCCACCAGATATGCATCGGAAACTACTACTGGTTTTCCAGGGAACGATCAAAGCGTAGACTGTTTGAGACATTACTCCCGTGGAGGAAAGTGCGCATGGTGACTGTTGTATTGAATCCCGATGCAATTTCTGTGTTTCATCAACACTCTGATAGTCAACAGATTACAGAATGCCACCAGATTTGCATCGGAAACTACTACTGGTCTTCCAGGGGACGATCAAAGCGTAGACCGAAACATTACCCCCGTGGAGGAAAGTGCGCATGGCGACTGTTGTATTCAATCCCGATGCAATATCTGTGTTTCATCAACACTCTGATAGTCCACATATTACAGAATGCCACCAGATATGCATCGGAAACTACTACTGGTTTTCCAGGGAACGATCAAAGCGTAGACTGTTTGAGACATTACTCCCGTGGAGGAAAGTGCGCATGGTGACTGTTGTATTGAATCCCGATGCAATTTCTGTGTTTCATCAACACTCTGATAGTCAACAGATTACAGAATGCCACCAGATTTGCATCGGAAACTACTACTGGTCTTCCGGGTAACGATCAAAGCGTAGACTGTTCGAGACATACCTCCCGTGGAGGAAAGTGCGCATGGTGACTGTTTTATTCAATCCCGATGCAATTTCTTTGTTTCATCAACACTCAGTTAGTCCACAGGTTACAGAATCCCTCCAGATGTGCATCGGAAACTACTACTGGTCTTCCAGGGAACGATCAAAGCGTAGACTGTTTGAGACATTACTCCCGTGGAGGAGACTGCCCATGGTGACTGTTGAATTCAATCCCGATGCAATTTCTGTGTTTCATCAACACTCTGATAGTCCACAGTTTACAGAATGCCACCATATGTGCATCGGAACTACTACTGGTCTTCCAGGTAACGATCAAAACGTAGACTGTTTGAGACATACCTCCCGTGAAGGGAAGTGCGCATGGTGACTGTTTTATTCAATCCCAATGCAATTTCTGTGTTTCACCAACACTCTGATAGTCCACAGATTACAGAATGCCACCAGATGTGCATCGGAAACTACTACTGGTCTTCGGGGGAACGATCAAAGTGTGGACTGTTTCAGTCATTACTCCCATGGAAGAAAGTGCGCATGGTGACTGTTGTATTCAATCCCGATGCAATTTCTGTGTTTCATCAACACTCTGATACTCCACAGATTACAGAATGCCTGCAGATGTGCATCGGAAACTACTACTGGTCTTCCTGGGAATGATCTAAGCTTAGACTATTTGAGACATTACTCCCATTAAGGAAAGTTCGCATGGTGACTGTTGTATTCAATCCGGATGCAATTTCTGTGTTTCATCAACACTCTGATAGTCCATAGATTACAGAATGCCACCAGATGTGCATCGGAAACTACTACTGGTCTTCCAGAAAACGATCAAAGGGTGGACTGTTTGAGTCATTACTCCCACGGAGGAAACTGCGCATGGTGACTGTTGTATTCAATCCCGATGCAATTTCTGTGTTTCATCAACACTTTGATAGTTCACAGATTACAGAATGCCTCCAGATGTGCATCGGAAACTACCACTGGTCTTCCAGGGAACGATCAAAGCGTAGACTGTTTGAGACATTACTAACATGGAGGTGAGTGCGCATGGTGACTATTGTATTCAATCCCGATGCAATTTCTGTGTTTCATCAACACTCTGATAGTTCACAGATTACAGAATGCCTCCAGATGTGCATCGGAAACTACTACTGGACTTCCAGGGAACGATCAAAACATAAACTCTTTGAGACATTACTCCCTTGGAGGAAGGTGCGCATGGTGACTGTTGTAATCAATCCCGATGCAATTTCTGTGTTTCATCAACACTCAGATACTCCACAGATTACAGAATGCCTCAGGATGTGCATCGGAAACTACTACTGGTCTTAATGGGAACGCTCTAAGCGTAGACAATTTGAGACATTACTCCCATGGAGGAAAGTGCGCATGGTGACTGTTGTATTCTATCCCGATGCAATCTCTGTGTGTCATCAACACTCTGATAGTCAACAGATTACATAATGCCACCAAATGTGCATCGGAAACTACTACTGGTCTTCCAGGTAACCATCAAAGCTAGACTGTTTGAGACATACCTCCCGTGGAGGAATGTGCGCATGGTGACTGTTTTATTCAATCCCGATGCAATTTCTGAGTTTCATCAACACTCTGATAGCCCACAGATTACAGAATGCCAGCAGATGTGCATCGGAATCTACTACTGGTCTTCCAGGGAACGATCAAAGGGTGGACTGTTTCAGTCATTACTTCCATGGAAGAATGTGCGCATGGTGACTGTTGTATTCAATCCCGATGCAACTTCTGTGTTTCATCAGCACTCTGAAAGTCCACAGATTACAGAATGCCTCCAGATGTGCATTGGAAACTACCAATGGTCTTCCAGGGAACGATCAAATCGTAGACTCTTTGAGACATTACTAACATGGAGGCAAGTGCGCATTGTGACTGTTGTAATCAATCCCGACGCAATTTCTGTGTTTCATCAACACTCCGATAGTACACAGATTACAGAATGCCTCCAGATGTGCATCGGAAACTACTACTGGTCTTCCAGTGAACGATCAAAGCGTAAACTCTTTGAGACATTACTCCCTTGTAGGAAGGTGCGCATGGTGACTGCTGTATTCAATCCCTATGCAATTTCTGTGTTTCATCAACACTCTGATACTCCACAGATTACAGAATGTCTCCAGATGTGCATCGGAAACTACAATTGGTCTTCCTGAGAACGATCTAAGCTTAGACTATTTGAGACATTACTCCCATGGAGGAAAGTGCGCATGGTGACTGTTGTATTCAATCCCGATACAATTTCTGTGTTTCATCAACACTCAGATGGTCCAGAGATTACAGAATGCCACCAGATGTGCTTCGGAAACTACTATTGGTCTTCCAGGGAACGATCAAACTGTAGACTGTATGAGACATTACTCGCGTGGAGGAAAGTGCGCATGGTGACTGTTGTATTCAATTCCGATGCAATTTCTGTGTTTCATCAACACTCTGATAGTCCGCAGATTAAAGAATGCCACCAGACGTGCATCGGAAACTACTAATGGTCTTCCAGGGAAGGATCAAAGCGTAGACCGTTTGGGACCTTACTCCCGTGGAGGAAAGTGCGCATGGTGACTGTTGTATTCCATTCCGAAGCAATTTCTGTGTTTCATCAACAATCTGATAGTCCACAGATTACAGAATGCCACCAGATGTGCATCGGAAACAACTACTGGTGTTCCAGGGAACGATCAAATCGTAGACTGTTGGAGACGTTACTCCCGTGGAGGAAAGTGCGCATGGTGACTGTTATATTCAATCCCGATGCAATCTCTGTGTTTCATCAACACTCTGATAGTCCACTGATTACAGAATGCCACCAGATGTGCATCGGAAACTACTACTGGTCTTCCAGGGAACGATCAAAACGTAGACTGTTTGAGACATTACTCCCATGGAGGAAAGTGCGCATGGTGACTGTTGAATTCAATCCCGATGCAATTTCTGTGTTTCATCAACACTCTGATAGTCCACAGATTACAGAATGCCACCATATGTGCATCGGAAACTACTACTGGTCTTCCAGGGAACGATCAAAACGTAGACTGTTGGAGACGTTACTCCCGTGGAGGAAAGTGCGCATGGTGACTGTTGTATTCGATCCCGATGCAATTTCTGTGTTTCATCAACAATCTGATAGTCCACAGATTACAGATTGCCACCAGATGTGCATCGGAAACAACTACTGGTGTTCCAGGGAACGATCAAATCGTAGACTGTTGGAGACATAACTCCCGTGGAGGAAAGTGCGCATGGTGACTGTTGTATTCAATCCCGATGCAATCCCTGTGTTTCATCAACACTCTGATAGTCCACTGATTACAGAATGCCACCAGATGTGCATCGGAAACTACTACTGGTCTTCCAGGGAACGATCAAAACATAAACTCTTTGAGACATTACTCCCTTGGAGGAAGGTGCGCATGGTGACTGTTGTAATCAATCCCGATGCAATTTCTGTGTTTCATCAACACTCTGATAGTCAACAGATTACGGAATGCCACCAGATATGCATCGGAAACTACTACTGGTCTTCCAGGTAACGATCAAAGCGTAGACTGTTTGAGACAAACCTTCCGTGGAGGAAAGTGCTCATGGTGACTGTTTTATTCAATCCCGATGCAATTTCTGTGTTTCATCAACACTCTGATAGTCAACAGATAACAGAATCCCTCCAGATGTGCATCGGAAACTATAACTGGTCTTCCAGGGAACGATCAAAGCGTAGACTGTTTGAGACATTACTCCCGTGGAGGAGAGTGCGCATGGTGACTGCTGTATTCAATCCCGATGCAATCTCTGTGTTTCATCAACAAACTGATAGTCCACAGATTACAGAATGCCACCAGATGTGCACCGGAAACTGCTACTGGTCTTCCAGGGAACGATCAAAGCGTAGACTGTTTGACACATTACTCCCATGGAGGAAAGTGCGCATGGTGACTGTTGTATTCAATCCCGATGCAATTTCTGTGTTTCATCAACACTCTGATACTCCACAGATTACAGAATGCCTCCAGATGTGCGTCGGAAACTACTACTGGTCTTCCTATGAACGTCTAAGCGTAGACTGTTAGAAAAATTACTCCCATGGGCGAAAATGCGCATGGAGACTGTTGTATTCAATCCCAATGCAATTTCTGTGTTTCATCAACACTGTGATTGTCCACAGATTACAGAATGCCACCAGATGTGCATCGGAAACTACTACTGGTCTTCCAGGGAACGATCAAAGTGTGGACTGTTTCAGTCATTACTCCCATGGAGGAAAGTGCGCATGGTGACTGTTGTATTCAATCCCGATGCAATTTCTGTGTTTCATCAACACTCTGATACTCCACAGAATACAGAATGCCTCCAGATGTGCATCGGAAACTACTACTGGTCTTCCTGGGAACGATCTAAGCTTAGACTATTTGAGACATTACTCCCATTAAGGAAAGTGCGCATGCTGACTGTTGTATTCAATCCGGATGCTATTTCTGTGTTTCATCAACACTCTGATAGTCCACAGATTACAGAGGGCCACCAGATGTGCATCGGAAACTACTACTGGTCTTCCAGTAAACGATCAAAGGGTGGACTGTTTCAGTCATTACTCCCACGGAGGAAAGTGCGCATGGTGACTGTTGAATTCAATCCCGATACAATTTCTGTGTTTCATCAACACTTTGATAGTCCACAGATTACAGAATGCCTCCAGATGTGCATTGGAAACTACCACTGGTCTTCCAGGGAACGATCTAAGCTTAGACTATTTGAGACATTACTCCCATTAAGGAAAGTGCGCATGCTGACTGTTGTATTCAATCCGGATGCAATTTCTGTGTTTCATCAACACTCTGATAGTCCACAGATTACAGAGGGCCACCAGATGTGCATCGGAAACTACTACTGGTCTTCCAGTAAACGATCAAAGGGTGGACTGTTTCAGTCATTACTCCCACGGAGGAAAGTGCGCATGGTGACTGTTGAATTCAATCCCGATACAATTTCTGTGTTTCATCAACACTTTGATAGTCCACAGATTACAGAATGCCTCCAGATGTGCATTGGAAACTACCACTGGTTTTCCAGGGAACGATGAAAGCGTAGACTGTTTGAGACATTACTAAAATGGAGGAGAGTGCGCATGGTGACTGTTGTATTCAATCCCGATGCAATTTCTGTGTTTCATCAACACTCTGATAGTCCACAGATTACAGAATGCCACCAGATGTGCATCGGAAACTACTACTGGTCTTCCAGGGAACGATCAAAACGTAAACTCTTTGAGACATTACTCCCTTGGAGGAAGGTGCGCATGGTCTGTTGTAATCAGTCCCGATGCAATTTCTGTGTTTCATCAACACTCTGATACTCCACAGATTACAAAATGCCTCCAGATGTGCATTGGAAACTACCACTGGTCTTCTAGGGAACGATCAAAGCGTAGAATGAGACATTACTCCCTCGGAGGAAGGTGCGCATGGTGACTGTTGTAATCAATCCCGATGCTATTTCTGTGTTTCATCAACACTCTGATAGTCCACAGATTACAGAATGCCACCAGATGTGCATCGGAAACTACTACTGGTCTTCCATGGAACGATCAAAGTGTGGACTGTTTCAGTCATTACTCCCATGGAGGGAAGTGCGCATGGTGACTGTTGTATTCAATCCCGATGCAATTTCTGTGTTTCATCAACACTCTGATACTCCACAGATTACAGAATGCCTGCAGATGTGCATCGGAAACTACTATTGGTCTTCCTGGGAACGATCTAAGTTTAGACTACTTGAGACATTACTCCCATTAAGGAAAGTGCGTATGCTGACTGTTGTATTCAATCCGGATGCAATTTCTGTGTTTCATCAACACTCTGATAATCCACAGATTACAGAGGGCCACCAGATGTGCATCGGAAACTACTACTGGTCTTCCAGTAAACGATCAAAGGGTGGACTGTTTCAGTCATTACTCCCACGGAGGAAAGTGCGCATGGTGACTGTTGTATTCAATCCCTAAGCAATTTCTGTGTTTCATCAACACTCTGATAGTCCACAGATTACAGAATGCCTCCAGATGTGCATCGGAAACTACTACTGGTCTTCCTGGGAACGTCCAAGCATAGACTGTTAGAGACATTACTCCCATGGAGGAACGTGCGCATAGTGACTGTTGTATTCAATCCCGATGCAATTTCTGTGTTTCATCAACACTCAGTTAGTCCACAGATTTCAGAATGCCTCCAGATGTGCATCGGAAACTACTACTGGTCTTCCAGGTAACGATCAAAGCGTAGACTGTTTGAGACATTACTCCCGTGGAGGAAAGTGCGCATGGTGACTGTTGTATTCAATCCCGATGCAATTTCTGTGTTTCATCAACACTCAGTTAGTCCACAGATTTCAGAATCCCTCCAGATGTGCATAGGAAGCTACTACTGGTCTTCCAGGGAGCGATCAAAGCGTAGACTGTTTGAGACATACCTCCCGTGGAGGATAGTGCGCATGGTGACTGTTTTATTCAATCCCGCTGCAATTTCTGTGTTTCATCAACACTCAGTTAATCCCACAGATTTCAGAATGCCTCCAGATGTGCATCGGAAACTACTACTGGTCTTCCAGGGAGCGATCAAAGCGTAGACTGTTTGAGACATTACTCCCGTGGAGGAGAGTGCGCATGGTGACTGCTGTATTCAATCCCGATGCAATCTCTGTGTTTCATCAACAGTCTGATAGTCCACAGATTACAGAATGCAATCAGATGCGCATTGGAAACTACTACTGGTCTTCCAGGGAACGATCAAATTGTGGACTGTTTCAGTCATTACTCCATGGAGGAATGTACGCATGGTGACTGTTGTATTCAATCCCGATGCAATTTCTGTGTTTCATCAACACTCTGATAGTCCACATTTTACAAAATGCCTCCAGATGTGCATTGGAAACTACCACTGGTCTTCCAGGGAATGATCAAAGCGTAGACTGTTTGAGACATTACTAACATGGAGGAAAGTGCGCATGGTGACTGTTTTATTCAATCACGATGCAATTTCTGTGTTTCATCAACACTCTGATAGTCCACAGATTAAGGAATGCCACCAGATGTGCATCGGAAACTACTACTGGTCTTCCAGGGAACGATCAAAGCGTAGACTGTTTGAGACATTACTCCGGTGGAGGAAAGTGCGCATGGTGACTGCTGTATTCAATCCCGATGCAATCTCTGTGTTTCATCAACACTCTGATAGTATACAGATTAAGGAATGCCACCAGATGTGCATCGGAAACTACTACTTGTCTTCCAGGGAACGATCAAAGCATAGACTGTATGAGACACTACTCCCGTGGAGGAGAGTGCGCATGGTGACTGCTGTATTCAATCCCGATGCAATCTCTGTGTTTCATCAACACTCTGATAGTCCACAGATTACAGAATGCCTCCAGATGTGCATCGGAAACTACTACTGGTCTTCCAGGGAACGATCAAACCGTAGACTGTTTGAGACATTACTCCCGTTCAGGAAAGTGCGCATGGTGACTGTTGTATTCATCCCGATGAAATTTCTGTGTTTCATCAACACTCTGATAGTCCACAGACTACAGAATGCCACCAGATGTGCATCGGAAACTACTACTGGTCTTCCAGAAAACGATCAAATAGTGGACTGTTTCAGTCATTACTCCATGGAGGAATGTACGCATGGTGACTGTTGTATTCAATCCCGATGCAATTTCTGTGTTTCATCAACACTCTGATAGTCCACAGATTACAGAATGCCACCAGATGTGCATCGGAAACTACTACTGGTCTTCCAGGGAACGATCAAAACGTAAACTCTTTGAGACATTACTCCCTTGGAGGAAGGTGCGCATGGTCTGTTGTAATCAGTCCCGATGCAATTTCTGTGTTTCATCAACACTCTGATACTCCACAGATTACAAAATGCCTCCAGATGTGCATTGGAAACTACCACTGGTCTTCTAGGGAACGATCAAAGCGTAGAATGAGACATTACTCCCTCGGAGGAAGGTGCGCATGGTGACTGTTGTAATCAATCCCGATGCTATTTCTGTGTTTCATCAACACTCTGATAGTCCACAGATTACAGAATGCCACCAGATGTGCATCGGAAACTACTACTGGTCTTCCATGGAACGATCAAAGTGTGGACTGTTTCAGTCATTACTCCCATGGAGGAAAGTGCGCATGGTGACTGTTGTATTCAATCCCGATGCAATTTCTGTGTTTCATCAACACTCTGATACTCCACAGATTACAGAATGCCTGCAGATGTGCATCGGAAACTACTATTGGTCTTCCTGGGAACGATCTAAGCTTAGACTACTTGAGACATTACTCCCATTAAGGAAAGTGCGTATGCTGACTGTTGTATTCAATCCGGATGCAATTTCTGTGTTTCATCAACACTCTGATAATCCACAGATTACAGAGGGCCACCAGATGTGCATCGGAAACTACTACTGGTCTTCCAGTAAACGATCAAAGGGTGGACTGTTTCAGTCATTACTCCCACGGAGGAAAGTGCGCATGGTGACTGTTGTATTCAATCCCTAAGCAATTTCTGTGTTTCATCAACACTCTGATAGTCCACAGATTACAGAATGCCTCCAGATGTGCATCGGAAACTACTACTGGTCTTCCTGGGAACGTCCAAGCATAGACTGTTAGAGACATTACTCCCATGGAGGAACGTGCGCATAGTGACTGTTGTATTCAATCCCGATGCAATTTCTGTGTTTCATCAACACTCAGTTAGTCCACAGATTTCAGAATGCCTCCAGATGTGCATCGGAAACTACTACTGGTCTTCCAGGTAACGATCAAAGCGTAGACTGTTTGAGACATTACTCCCGTGGAGGAAAGTGCGCATGGTGACTGTTGTATTCAATCCCGATGCAATTTCTGTGTTTCATCAACACTCAGTTAGTCCACAGATTTCAGAATCCCTCCAGATGTGCATAGGAAGCTACTACTGGTCTTCCAGGGAGCGATCAAAGCGTAGACTGTTTGAGACATACCTCCCGTGGAGGATAGTGCGCATGGTGACTGTTTTATTCAATCCCGCTGCAATTTCTGTGTTTCATCAACACTCAGTTAATCCCACAGATTTCAGAATGCCTCCAGATGTGCATCGGAAACTACTACTGGTCTTCCAGGGAGCGATCAAAGCGTAGACTGTTTGAGACATTACTCCCGTGGAGGAGAGTGCGCATGGTGACTGCTGTATTCAATCCCGATGCAATCTCTGTGTTTCATCAACAGTCTGATAGTCCACAGATTACAGAATGCAATCAGATGCGCATTGGAAACTACTACTGGTCTTCCAGGGAACGATCAAATTGTGGACTGTTTCAGTCATTACTCCATGGAGGAATGTACGCATGGTGACTGTTGTATTCAATCCCGATGCAATTTCTGTGTTTCATCAACACTCTGATAGTCCACATTTTACAAAATGCCTCCAGATGTGCATTGGAAACTACCACTGGTCTTCCAGGGAATGATCAAAGCGTAGACTGTTTGAGACATTACTAACATGGAGGAAAGTGCGCATGGTGACTGTTTTATTCAATCACGATGCAATTTCTGTGTTTCATCAACACTCTGATAGTCCACAGATTAAGGAATGCCACCAGATGTGCATCGGAAACTACTACTGGTCTTCCAGGGAACGATCAAAGCGTAGACTGTTTGAGACATTACTCCGGTGGAGGAAAGTGCGCATGGTGACTGCTGTATTCAATCCCGATGCAATCTCTGTGTTTCATCAACACTCTGATAGTATACAGATTAAGGAATGCCACCAGATGTGCATCGGAAACTACTACTTGTCTTCCAGGGAACGATCAAAGCATAGACTGTATGAGACACTACTCCCGTGGAGGAGAGTGCGCATGGTGACTGCTGTATTCAATCCCGATGCAATCTCTGTGTTTCATCAACACTCTGATAGTCCACAGATTACAGAATGCCTCCAGATGTGCATCGGAAACTACTACTGGTCTTCCAGGGAACGATCAAACCGTAGACTGTTTGAGACATTACTCCCGTTCAGGAAAGTGCGCATGGTGACTGTTGTATTCATCCCGATGAAATTTCTGTGTTTCATCAACACTCTGATAGTCCACAGACTACAGAATGCCACCAGATGTGCATCGGAAACTACTACTGGTCTTCCAGAAAACGATCAAATAGTGGACTGTTTCAGTCATTACTCCCATGGAGGAAAGTGCGCATGGTGACTGTTGTATCCAATCCCGATGCAATTTCTGTGTTACATCAACACTTTGATAGTCCACAGATTACAGAATGCCTCCAGATGTGCATTGGATACTACCAATGGTCTTCCAGGGAACGATCAAAGCGTAGACTGTTTGAGACATTACTAACATGGAAGCAAGTGCGCATGGTGACTGTTGTACTCAATCCCGATGCAATTTCTGTGTTTCATCAACACTCTGATAGTACACAGATTACAGAATTCATCCAGATGTGCATCGGAAACTACTACTGGTCTTCCAGGGAACGATCAAAGGGTAAACTCCTTGAGACATTACTCCCTTGGAGGAAGGTGCGTATGGTGACTGTTGTTTTCAATCCCTATGCAATTTCTGTGTTTCATCAACACTCTGATACTCCACAGATTACAGAATGTCCCCAGATGTGCATCGGAAACTACCACTGGGCATCCTGGGAACGATCAAAGCGTAGACTATTTGAGACATTACTCCCATGGATGAAAGTGCGCATTGTTACTGTTGTATTCAATCCGGATACAATTTCTGTGTTTCATCAACACTCTGATGGTCCACAGATTAAGGAATGCCACCAGATGTGCATCGGAAACCACTACTGGTCTTCCAGGGAACGATCAAAGCATAGAATCTTTGAGACAACACTCCCGTGGAGGAAAGTGCGCATGGTGACTGCTGAATTCAATCCCGATGCAATCTCTGTGTTTCATCAACACTTTGATAGTCCACAGATTAAGGAATGCCAGCAGATGTGCATCGGAAACCACTACTGGTCTTCCAGGTAACGATCAAAACGTAGACTGTTTGAGACATTACTCCCGCGGAGGAGAGTGCGCATGGTGGCTGCTGTATTCAATCCCGATGCAATCTCTGTGTTTCATCAACACTCTGATAGTCCACAGATTCCAGAATGCCACCAGATGTGCATCGGAAACTACTATTGGTCTTCCAGGGAACGATCAAACCCTAGACTGTTTGAGACATTACTCCCGTGGAGGGAAGTGCGCCTGGTGACTGTTGTATTCAATCCCGATGCAATTTCTGTGTTTCATCAACACTCAGTTAGTATACAGATTTCAGAATCCCTCCAGATGTGCATAGGAAGCTACTACTGGTCTTCAAGGGAGCGATCAAAGCGTAGACTGTTTGAGACATACCTCCCGTGGAGGATAGTGCCCATGGTGACTGTTTTATTCAATCCCGATGCAATTTCTGTGTTTCATCAACACTCAGTTAATCCCTCAGATTTCAGAATGCCTCCAGATGTGCATCGGAAACTACTACTGGTCTTCCAGGGAGCGATCAAAGCGTAGACTGTTTGAGACATTACTCCCGTGGAGGAGAGTGCGCATGGTGACTGCTGTATTCAATCCCGATGCAATCTCTGTGTTTCATCAACAGTCTGATAGTCCACAGATTACAGAATGCAATCAGATGCGCATTGGAAACTACTACTGGTCTTCCAGGGAACGATCAAATTGTGGACTGTTTCAGTCATTACTCCATGGAGGAATGTACGCATGGTGACTGTTGTATTCAATCCCGATGCAATTTCTGTGTTTCATCAACACTCTGATAGTCAACAGGTTACGGAATGCCACCAGATATGCATCGGAAACTACTACTGGTCTTCCAGGTAACGATCAAAGCGTAGACTGTTTGAGACAAACCTCCCGTGGAGGAAAGTGCTCATGGTGACTGTTTTATTCAATCCCGATGCAATTTCTGTGTTTCATCAACACTCTGATAGTCAACAGATTACAGAATCCCTCCAGATGTGCATCGGAAACTATAACTGGTCTTCCAGGGAACGATCAAAGCGTAGACTGTTTGAGACATTACTCCCGTGGAGGAGAGTGCGCATGGTGACTGCTGTATTCAATCCCGATGCAATCTCTGTGTTTCATCAACAAACTGATAGTCCACAGATTACAGAATGCCAATAGATGTGCACCGGAAACTGCTACTGGTCTTCCAGGGAACGATCAAAGCGTAGACTGTTTGACACATTACTCCCATGGAGGAAAGTGCGCATGGTGACTGTTGTATTCAATCCCGATGCAATTTCTGTGTTTCATCAACACTCTGATACTCCACAGATTACAGAATGCCTCCAGATGTGCGTCGGAAACTACTACTGGTCTTCCTATGAACGTCTAAGCGTAGACTGTTAGAAAAATTACTCCCATGGGCGAAAATGCGCATGGAGACTGTTGTATTCAATCCCAATGCAATTTCTGTGTTTCATCAACACTGTGATTGTCCACAGATTACAGAATGCCACCAGATGTGCATCGGAAACTACTACTGGTCTTCCAGGGAACGATCAAAGTGTGGACTGTTTCAGTCATTACTCCCATGGAGGAAAGTGCGCATGGTGACTGTTGTATTCAATCCCGATGCAATTTCTGTGTTTCATCAACACTCTGATACTCCACAGAATACAGAATGCCTCCAGATGTGCATCGGAAACTACTACTGGTCTTCCTGGGAACGATCTAAGCTTAGACTATTTGAGACATTACTCCCATTAAGGAAAGTGCGCATGCTGACTGTTGTATTCAATCCGGATGCTATTTCTGTGTTTCATCGACACTCTGATAGTCCACAGATTACAGAGGGCCACCAGATGTGCATCGGAAACTACTACTGGTCTTCCAGTAAACGATCAAAGGGTGGACTGTTTCAGTCATTACTCCCACGGAGGAAAGTGCGCATGGTGACTGTTGAATTCAATCCCGATACAATTTCTGTGTTTCATCAACACTTTGATAGTCCACAGATTACAGAATGCCTCCAGATGTGCATTGGAAACTACCACTGGTCTTCCAGGGAACGATCTAAGCTTAGACTATTTGAGACATTACTCCCATTAAGGAAAGTGCGCATGCTGACTGTTGTATTCAATCCGGATGCAATTTCTGTGTTTCATCAACACTCTGATAGTCCACAGATTACAGAGGGCCACCAGATGTGCATCGGAAACTACTACTGGTCTTCCAGTAAACGATCAAAGGGTGGACTGTTTCAGTCATTACTCCCACGGAGGAAAGTGCGCATGGTGACTGTTGAATTCAATCCCGATACAATTTCTGTGTTTCATCAACACTTTGATAGTCCACAGATTACAGAATGCCTCCAGATGTGCATTGGAAACTACCACTGGTTTTCCAGGGAACGATGAAAGCGTAGACTGTTTGAGACATTACTAAAATGGAGGAGAGTGCGCATGGTGACTGTTGTATTCAATCCCGATGCAATTTCTGTGTTTCATCAACACTCTGATAGTCCACAGATTACAGAATGCCACCAGATGTGCATCGGAAACTACTACTGGTCTTCCAGGGAACGATCAAATCGTAAACTCTTTGAGACATTACTCCCTTGGAGGAAGGTGCGCATGGTCTGTTGTAATCAGTCCCGATGCAATTTCTGTGTTTCATCAACACTCTGATACTCCACAGATTACAAAATGCCTCCAGATGTGCATTGGAAACTACCACTGGTCTTCTAGGGAACGATCAAAGCGTAGAATGAGACATTACTCCCTCGGAGGAAGGTGCGCATGGTGACTGTTGTAATCAATCCCGATGCTATTTCTGTGTTTCATCAACACTCTGATAGTCCACAGATTACAGAATGCCACCAGATGTGCATCGGAAACTACTACTGGTCTTCCAGGGAACGATCAAAGTGTGGACTGTTTCAGTCATTACTCCCATGGAGGAAAGTGCGCATGGTGACTGTTGTATTCAATCCCGATGCAATTTCTGTGTTTCATCAACACTCTGATACTCCACAGATTACAGAATGCCTGCAGATGTGCATCGGAAACTACTATTGGTCTTCCTGGGAACGATCTAAGCTTAGACTACTTGAGACATTACTCCCATTAAGGAAAGTGCGCATGGTGACTGTTGTACTCAATCCCGATGCAATTTCTGTGTTTCATCAACACTCTGATAGTACACAGATTACAGAATTCATCCAGATGTGCATCGGAAACTACTACTGGTCTTCCAGGGAACGATCAAAGCGTAAACTCTTTGAGACATTACTCCCTTGGAGGAAGGTGCGTATGGTGACTGTTGTTTTCAATCCCTATGCAATTTCTGTGTTTCATCAACACTCTGATACTCCACAGATTACAGAATGTCCCCAGATGTGCATCGGAAACTACCACTGGGCATCCTGGGAACGATCTAAGCGTAGACTATTTGAGACATTACTCCCATGGATGAAAGTGCGCATTGTTACTGTTGTATTCAATCCGGATACAATTTCTGTGTTTCATCAACACTCTGATGGTCCACAGATTAAGGAATGCCACCAGATGTGCATCGGAAACCACTACTGGTCTTCCAGGGAACGATCAAAGCATAGAATCTTTGAGACAACACTCCCGTGGAGGAAAGTGCGCATGGTGACTGCTGAATTCAATCCCGATGCAATCTCTGTGTTTCATCAACACTTTGATAGTCCACAGATTAAGGAATGCCAGCAGATGTGCATCGGAAACCACTACGGGTCTTCCAGGTAACGATCAAAACGTAGACTGTTTGAGACATTACTCCCGCGGAGGAGAGTGCGCATGGTGGCTGCTGTATTCAATCCCGATGCAATCTCTGTGTTTCATCAACACTCTGATAGTCCACAGATTCCAGAATGCCACCAGATGTGCATCGGAAACTACTATTGGTCTTCCAGGGAACGATCAAACCCTAGACTGTTTGAGACATTACTCCCGTGGAGGGAAGTGCGCATGGTGACTGTTGTATTCAATCCCGATGCAATTTCTGTGTTTCATCAACACTCAGTTAGTCCACAGATTTCAGAATCCCTCCAGATGTGCATAGGAAGCTACTACTGGTCTTCCAGGGAGCGATCAAAGCGTAGACTGTTTGAGACATACCTCCCGTGGAGGATAGTGCCCATGGTGACTGCTGTATTCAATCCCGATGCAATCTCTGTGTTTCATCAACAGTCTGATAGTCCACAGATTACAGAATGCAATCAGATGCGCATTGGAAACTACTACTGGTCTTCCAGGGAGCGATCAAAGCGTAGACTGTTTGAGACATTACTCCTGTGGAGGAGAGTGCGCATGGTGACTGCTGTATTCAATCCCGATGCAATCTCTGTGTTTCATCAACAGTCTGATAGTCCACAGATTACAGAATGCAATCAGATGCGCATTGGAAACTACTACTGGTCTTCCAGGGAACGATCAAATTGTGGACTGTTTCAGTCATTACTCCATGGAGGAATGTACGCATGGTGACTGTTGTATTCAATCCCGATGCATTTTCTGTGTTTCATCAACACTCTGATAGTCCACATTTTACAAAATTCCTCCAGATGTGCATTGGAAACTACCACTGGTCTTCCAGGGAATGATCAAAGCGTAGATTGTTTGAGACATTACTAACATGGAGTTAAGTGCGCATGGTGACTGTTTTATTCAATCACGATGCAATTTCTGTGTTTCATCAACACTCTGATAGTCCACAGATTAAGGAATGCCACCAGATGTGCATCGGAAACTACTACTGGTCTTCCAGGGAACGATCAAAGCGTAGACTGTTTGAGACATTACTCCGGTGGAGGAAAGTGCGCATGGTGACTGCTGTATTCAATCCCGATGCAATCTCTGTGTTTCATCAACACTCTGATAGTATACAGATTAAGGAATGCCACCAGATGTGCATCGGAAACTACTACTGGTCTTCCAGGGAACGATCAAAGCATAGGCTGTATGAGACACTACTCCCGTGGAGGAGAGTGCGCATGGTGACTGTTGTATTCAATCAAGATGCAGTTTCTGTGTTTCATCAACACTCTGATACTCCACAGATTACAGAATGCCTCCAGATGTGCATCGGAAACTGCTACTGGTCTTCCTATGAACGTCTAAGCATAGACTGTTAGAGAAATTACTCCCATGGAGGAAAGTGCGCAAGGAGACTGTTGTATTCAATCCTGATGCAATTTCTTTGTTTCATCAGCACTCTGATAGTCAACAGATTACAGAATGCCACTATATGTGCATCGGAAACTACTACTGGTCTTCCAAGTAACGATCAAAGCGTAGACTGTTTGAGACATACCTCCTGCGGAGGGAAGTGCGCATGGTGACTGTTTTATTCAATCCCGATGCAATTTCTGTGTTTCATCAACACTCTGATAGTCCACAGATTACAGAATGCCACCAGATGTGCATCGGAAACTACTACTGGTCTTGCAGGGAACGATCAAAGTGTGGACTGTTTCAGTCATTACTCCCATGGAGGAAAGTGCGCATGGTGAATGTTGTATTCAATCCCGATGCAGTTTCTGTGGTTCATCAACACTCTGATACTCCACAGATTACAGAATGCCTCCAGATGTGCATCGGAACCTACAACTGGTCTTCCTGGGAACGTCCAAGCCTAGACTGTTAGAGACATTACACCCATGGAGGAAAGTGCGCATGGTTACTGTTGTATTCAATCCCGATCCAATTTCTGTGTTTCATCAACACTCTGATACTACACAGATTACAGAATGCCTCCAGATTTACATCGGAAACTACTACTGGTCTTCCAGGGGACGATCAAAGCGTAGACCGAAACATTACTCCCGTGGAGGAAAGTGCGCATGGCGACTGTTGTATTCAATCCCGATGCAATATCTGTGTTTCATCAACACTCTGATAGTCCACATATTACAGAATGCCACCAGATATGCATCGGAAACTACTACTGGTTTTCCAGGGAACGATCAAAGCGTAGACTGTTTGAGACATTACTCCCGTGGAGGAAAGTGCGCATGGTGACTGTTGTATTGAATCCCGATGCAATATCTGTGTTTCATCAACACTCTGATAGTCAACAGATTACAGAATGCCACCAGATTTGCATCGGAAACTACTACTGGTCTTCCGGGTAACGATCAAAGCGTAGACTGTTCGAGACATACCTCCCGTGGAGGAAAGTGCGCATGGTGACTGTTTTATTCAATCCCGATGCAATTTCTTTGTTTCATCAACACTCAGTTAGTCCACAGGTTTCAGAATCCCTCCAGATGTGCATCGGAAACTACTACTGGTCTTCCAGGGAACGATCAAAGCGTAGACTGTTTGAGACATTACTCCCGTGGAGGAGACTGCCCATGGTGACTGTTGAATTCAATCCCGATGCAATTTCTGTGTTTCATCAACACTCTGATAGTCCACAGATTACAGAATGCCACCATATGTGCATCGGAACTACTACTGGTCTTCCAGGTAACGATCAAAACGTAGACTGTTTGAGACATACCTCCCGTGAAGGGAAGTGCGCATGGTGACTGTTTTATTCAATCCCGATGCAATTTCTGTGTTTCATCAACACTCTGATAGTCCACAGATTACAGAATGCCACCAGATGTGCATCGGAAACTACTACTGGTCTTCAGGGGAACGATCAAAGTGTGGACTGTTTCAGTCATTACTCCCATGGAGGAAAGTGCGCATGGTGACTGTTGTATTCAATCGCGATGCAATTTCTGTGTTTCATCAACACTCTTATACTCCACAGATTACAGAATGCCTGCAGATGTGCATCGGAAACTACTACTGGTCTTCCTGGGAATGATCTAAGCTTAGACTATTTGAGACATTACTCCCATTAAGGAAAGTTCGCATGGTGACTGTTGTATTCAATCCGGATGCAATTTCTGTGTTTCATCAACACTCTGATAGTCCATAGATTACAGAATGCCACCAGATGTGCATCGGAAACTACTACTGGTCTTCCAGAAAACGATAAAAGGGTGGACTGTTTGAGTCATTACTCCCACGGAGGAAACTGCGCATGGTGACTGTTGTATTCAATCCCGATGCAATTTCTGTGTTTCATCAACACTTTGATAGTTCACAGATTACAGAATGCCTCCAGATGTGCATCGGAAACTACCACTGGTCTTCCAGGGAACGATCAAAGCGTAGACTGTTTGAGACATTACTAACATGGAGGTGAGTGCGCATGGTGACTATTGTATTCAATCCCGATGCAATTTCTGTGTTTCATCAACACTCTGATAGTTCACAGATTACAGAATGCCTCCAGATGTGCATCGGAAACTACCACTGGACTTCCAGGGAACGATCAAAACATAAACTCTTTGAGACATTACTCCCTTGGAGGAAGGTGCGCATGGTGACTGTTGTAATCAATCCCGATGCAATTTCTGTGTTTCATCAACACTCAGATACTCCACAGATTACAGAATGCCTCAGGATGTGCATCGGAAACTACTACTGGTCTTCCTGGGAACGCTCTAAGCGTAGACAATTTGAGACATTACTCCCATGGAGGAAAGTGCGCATGGTGACTGTTGTATTCTATCCCGATGCAATCTCTGTGTGTCATCAACACTCTGATAGTCAACAGATTACATAATGCCACCAAATGTGCATCGGAAACTACTACTGGTCTTCCAGGTAACGATCAAAGCTAGAATGTTTGAGACATACCTCCCGTGGAGGAATGTGCGCATGGTGACTGTTTTATTCAATCCCGATGCAATTTCTGAGTTTCATCAACACTCTGATAGCCCACAGATTACAGAATGCCAGCAGATGTGCATCGGAATCTACTACTGGTCTTCCAGGGAACGATCAAAGGGTGGACTGTTTCAGTCATTACTTCCATGGAAGAATGTGCGCATGGTGACTGTTGTATTCAATCCCGATGCAATTTCTGTGTTTCATCAGCACTCTGAAAGTCCACAGATTACAGAATGCCTCCAGATGTGCATTGGAAACTACCAATGGTCTTCCAGGGAACGATCAAAGCGTAGACTCTTTGAGACATTACTAACATGGAGGCAAGTGCGCATTGTGACTGTTGTAATCAATCCCGACGCAATTTCTGTGTTTCATCAACACTCCGATAGTACACAGATTACAGAATGCCTCCAGATGTGCATCGGAAACTACTACTGGTCTTCCAGTGAACGATCAAAGCGTAAACTCTTTGAGACATTACTCCCTTGTAGGAAGGTGCGCATGGTGACTGCTGTATTCAATCCCTATGCAATTTCTGTGTTTCATCAACACTCTGATACTCCACAGATTACAGAATGTCTCCAGATGTGCATCGGAAACTACAATTGGTCTTCCTGAGAACGATCTAAGCTTAGACTATTTGAGACATTACTCCCATGGAGGAAAGTGCGCATGGTGACTGTTGTATTCAATCCCGATACAATTTCTGTGTTTCATCAACACTCAGATGGTCCAGAGATTACAGAATGCCACCAGATGTGCATCGGAAACTACTATTGGTCTTCCAGGGAACGATCATACTGTAGACTGTATGAGACATTACTCCCGTGGAGGAAAGTGCGCATGGTGACTGTTGTATTCAATTCCGATGCAATTTCTGTGTTTCATCAACACTCTGATAGTCCACAGATTAAAGAATGCCACCAGACGTGCATCGGAAACTACTAAAGGTCTTCCAGGGAACGATCAAAGCGTAGACCGTTTGGGACCTTACTCCCGTGGAGGAAAGTGCGCATGGTGACTGTTGTATTCCATTCCGAAGCAATTTCTGTGTTTCATCAACAATCTGATAGTCCACAGATTACAGAATGCCACCAGATGTGCATCGGAAACAACTACTGGTGTTCCAGGGAACGATCAAATCGTAGACTGTTGGAGACGTTACTCCCGTGGAGGAAAGTGCGCATGGTGACTGTTATATTCAATCCCGATGCAATCTCTGTGTTTCATCAACACTCTGATAGTCCACAGATTACAGAATGCCACCAGATGTGCATCGGAAACTACTACTGGTCTTCCAGGGAACGATCAAAACGTAGACTGTTGGAGACGTTACTCCCGTGGAGGAAAGTGCGCATGGTGACTGTTGTATTCGATCCCGATGCAATTTCTGTGTTTCATCAACAATCTGATAGTCCGCAGATTACAGATTGCCACCAGATGTGCATCGGAAACAACTACTGGTGTTCCAGGGAACGATCAAATCGTAGACTGTTGGAGACGTTACTCCCGTGGAGGAAAGTGCGCATGGTGACTGTTGTATTCAATCCCGATGCAATCTCTGTGTTTCATCAACACTCTGATAGTCCACTGATTACAGAATGCCACCAGATGTGCATCGGAAACTACTACTGGTCTTCCAGGGATCGATCAAAACATAAACTCTTTGAGACATTACTCCCTTGGAGGAAGGTGCGCATGGTGACTGTTGTAATCAATCCCGATGCAATTTCTGTGTTTCATCAACACTCTGATAGTCAACAGATTACGGAATGCCACCAGATATGCATCGGAAACTACTACTGGTCTTCCAGGTAACGATCAAAGCGTAGGCTGTTTGAGACAAACCTCCCGTGGAGGAAAGTGCTCATGGTGACTGTTTTATTCAATCCCGATGCAATTTCTGTGTTTCATCAACACTCTGATAGTCAACAGATTACAGAATCCCTCCAGATGTGCATCGGAAACTATAACTGGTCTTCCAGGGAACGATCAAAGCGTAGACTGTTTGAGACATTAGTCCCGTGGAGGAGAGTGCGCATGGTGACTGCTGTATTCAATCCCGATGCAATCTCTGTGTTTCATCAACAAACTGATAGTCCACAGATTACAGAATGCCACCAGATGTGCACCGGAAACTGCTACTGGTCTTCCAGGGAACGATCAAAGCGTAGACTGTTTGACACATTACTCCCATGGAGGAAAGTGCGCATGGTGACTGTTGTATTCAAACCCGATGCAATTTCTGTGTTTCATCAACACTCTGATACTCCACAGATTACAGAATGCCTCCAGATGTGCGTCGGAAACTACTACTGGTCTTCCTATGAACGTCTAAGCGCAGACTGTTAGAAAAATTACTCCCATGGGGGAAAATGCGCATGGAGACTGTTGTATTCAATCCCAATGCAATTTCTGTGTTTCATCAACACTGTGATTGTCCACAGATTACAGAATGCCACCAGATGTGCATCGGAAACTACTACTGGTCTTCCAGGGAACGATCAAAGTGTGGACTGTTTCAGTCATTACTCCCATGGAGGAAAATGCGCATGGTGACTGTTGTATTCAATCCCGATGCAATTTCTGTGTTTCATCAACACTCTGATACTCCACAGAATACAGAATGCCTCCAGATGTGCATCGGAAACTACTACTGGTCTTCCTGGGAACGATCTAAGCTTAGACTATTTGAGACATTACTCCCATTAAGGAAAGTGCGCATGCTGACTGTTGTATTCAATCCGGATGCTATTTCTGTGTTTCATCAACACTCTGATAGTCCACAGATTACAGAGGGCCACCAGATGTGCATCGGAAACTACTACTGGTCTTCCAGTAAACGATCAAAGGGTGGACTGTTTCAGTCATTACTCCCACGGAGGAAAGTGCGCATGGTGACTGTTGAATTCAATCCCGATACAATTTCTGTGTTTCATCAACACTTTGATAGTCCACAGATTACAGAATGCCTCCAGATGTGCATTGGAAACTACCACTGGTCTTCCAGGGAACGATCTAAGGTTAGACTATTTGAGACATTACTCCCATTAAGGAAATTGCGCATGCTGACTGTTGTATTCAATCCGGATGCAATTTCTGTGTTTCATCAACACTCTGATAGTCCACAGATTACAGAGGGCCACCAGATGTGCATCGGAAACTACTACTGGTCTTCCAGAAAACGATCAAAGGGTGGACTGTTTCAGTCATTACTCCCACGGAGGAAAGTGCGCATGGTGACTGTTGTATTCAATCCCGATGCAATTTCTGTGTTTCATCAACACCTTGATAGCCCACAGATTACAGAATGCTTCCAGATGTGCATAGGAAACTACCACTGGTTTTCCAGGGAACGAAGAAAGCGTAGACTGTTTGAGACATTACTAAAATGGAGGAGAGTGCGCATGGTGACTGTTGTATTCAATCCCGATGCAATTTCTGTGTTTCATCAACACTCTGATAGTCCACAGATTACAGAATGCCACCAGATGTGCATCGGAAACTACTACTGGTCTTCCAGGGAACGATCAAAACGTAAACTCTTTGAGACATTACTCCCTTGGAGGAAGGTGCGCATGGTCTGTTGTAATCAGTCCCGATGCAATTTCTGTGTTTCATCAACACTCTGATACTCCACAGATTACAAAATGCCTCCAGATGTGCATTGGAAACTACCACTGGTCTTCTAGGGAACTATCAAAGCGTAGAATGAGACATTACTCCCTCGGAGGAAGGTGCGCATGGTGACTGTTGTAATCAATCCCGATGCTATTTCTGTGTTTCATCAACACTCTGATAGTCCACAGATTACAGAATGCCACCAGATGTGCATCGGAAACTACTACTGGTCTTCCAGGGAACGATCAAAGTGTGGACTGTTTCAGTCATTACTCCCATGGAGGAAAGTGCGCATGGTGACTGTTGTATTCAATCCCGATGCAATTTCTGTGTTTCATCAGCACTCTGATACTCCACAGATTACAGAATGCCTGCAGATGTGCATCGGAAACTACTATTGGTCTTCCTGGGAACGATCTAAGCTTAGACAACTTGAGACATTACTCCCATTAAGGAAAGTGCGTATGCTGACTGTTGTATTCAATCCGGATGCAATTTCTGTGTTTCATCAACACTCTGATAATCCACAGATTACAGAGGGCCACCAGATGTGCATCGGAAACTACTACTGGTCTTCCAGTAAACGATCAAAGGGTGGACTGTTTCAGTCATTACTCCCACGGAGGAAAGTGCGCATGGTGACTGTTGTATTCAATCCCTAAGCAATTTCTGTGTTTCATGAACACTCTGATAGTCCACAGATTACAGAATGCCTCCAGATGTGCATCGGAAACTACTACTGGTCTTCCTGGGAACGTCCAAGCATAGACTGTTAGAGACATTACTCCCATGGAGGCACGTGCGCATAGTGACTGTTATATTCAATCCCGATGCAATTTCTGTGTTTCATCAACACTCAGTTAGTCCACAGATTTCAGAATGCCTCCAGATGTGCATCGGAAACTACTACTGGTCTTCCAGGTAACGATCAAAGCGTAGACTGTTTGAGACATTACTCCCGTGGAGGAAAGTGCGCATGGTGACTGTTGTATTCAATCCCGATGCAATTTCTGTGTTTCATCAACACTCAGTTAGTCCACAGATTTCAGAATCCCTCCAGATGTGCATAGGAAGCTACTACTGGTCTTCCAGGGAGCGATCAAAGCGTAGACTGTTTGAGACATACCTCCCGTGGAGGATAGTGCGCATGGTGACTGTTTTATTCAATCCCAATGCAATTTCTGTGTTTCATCAACACTCAGTTAATCCCACAGATTTCAGAATGCCTCCAGATGTTTATCGGAAACTACTACTGGACTTCCAGGGAGCGATCAAAGCGTAGACTGTTTGAGACATTACTCCCGTGGAGGAGAGTGCGCATGGTGACTGCTGTATTCAATCCCGATGCAATCTCTGTGTTTCATCAACAGTCTGATAGTCCACAGATTACAGAATGCAATCAGATGCGCATTGGAAACTACTACTGGTCTTCCAATGAACGATCAAATTGTGGACTGTTTCAGTCATTACTCCATGGAGGAATGTACGCATGGTGACTGTTGTATTCAATCCCGATGCAATTTCTGTGTTTCATCAACACTCTGATAGTCCACATTTTACAAAATGCCTCCAGATGTGCATTGGAAACTACCACTGGTCTTCCAGGGAATGATCAAAGCGTAGACTGTTTGAGACATTACTAACATGGAGGAAAGTGCGCATGGTGACTGTTTTATTCAATCACGATGCAATTTCTGTGTTTCATCAACACTCTGATAGTCCACAGATTAAGGAATGCCACCAGATGTGCATCGGAAACTACTACTGGTCTTCCAGGGAACGATCAAAGCGTAGACTGTTTGAGACATTACTCCGGTGGAGGAAAGAGCGCATGGTGACTGCTGTATTCAATCCCGATGCAATCTCTGTGTTTCATCAACACTCTGATAGTATACAGATTAAGGAATGCCACCAGATGTGCATCGGAAACTACTACTTGTCTTCCAGGGAACGATCAAAGCATAGACTGTATGAGACACTACTCCCGTGGAGGAGAGTGCGCATGGTGACTGCTGTATTCAATCCCGATGCAATCTCTGTGTTTCATCAACACTCTGATAGTCCACAGATTACAGAATGCCTCCAGATGTGCATCGGAAACTACTACTGGTCTTCCAGGGAACGATCAAACCGTAGACTGTTTGAGACATTACTCCCGTTCAGGAAAGTGCGCATGGTGACTGTTGTATTCATCCCGATGAAATTTCTGTGTTTCATCAGCACTCTGATAGTCCACAGACTACAGAATGCCACCAGATGTGCATCGGAAACTACTACTGGTCTTCCAGAAAACGATCAAATAGTGGACTGTTTCAGTCATTACTCCCATGGAGGAAAGTGCGCATGGTGACTGTTGTATTCAATCCCGATGCAATTTCTGTGTTACATCAACACTTTGATAGTCCACAGATTACAGAATGCCTCCAGATGTGCATTGGATACTACCAATGGTCTTCCAGGGAACGATCAAAGCGTAGACTGTTTGAGACATTACTAACATGGAAGCAAGTGCGCATGGTGACTGTTGTACTCAATCCCGATGCAATTTCTGTGTTTCATCAACACTCTGATAGTACACAGATTACAGAATTCATCCAGATGTGCATCGGAAACTACTACTGGTCTTCCAGGGAACGGTCAAAGCGTAAACTCTTTGAGACATTACTCCCTTGGAGGAAGGTGCGTATGGTGACTGTTGTTTTCAATCCCTATGCAATTTCTGTGTTTCATCAACACTCTGATACTCCACGGATTACAGAATGTCCCCAGATGTGCATCGGAAACTACCACTGGGCATCCTGGGAACGATCTAAGCGTAGACTATTTGAGACATTACTCCCATGGATGAAAGTGCGCATTGTTACTGTTGTATTCAATCCGGATACAATTTCTGTGTTTCATCAACACTCTGATGGTCAACAGATTAAGGAATGCCACCAGATGTGCATCGGAAACCACTACTGGTCTTCCAGGGAACGATCAAAGCATAGAATCTTTGAGACAACACTCCCGTGGAGGAAAGTGCGCGTGGTGACTGCTGAATTCAATCCCGATGCAATCTCTGTGTTTCATCAACACTTTGATAGTCCACAGATTAAGGAATACCAGCAGATGTGCATCGGAAACTACTACTGGTCTTCCAGGTAACGATCAAAGCGTAGACTGTTTGAGACATTACTCCCGCGGAGGAGAGTGCGCATGGTGGCTGCTGTATTCAATCCCGATGCAATCTCTGTGTTTCATCAACACTCTGATAGTCCACAGACTCCAGAATGCCACCAGATGTGCATCGGAAACTACTATTGGTCTTCCAGGGAACGATCAAACCCTAGACTGTTTGAGACATTACTCCCGTGGAGGGAAGTGCGCATGGTGACTGTTATATTCAATCCCGATGCAATTTCTGTGTTTCATCAACACTCAGTTAGTCCACAGATTTCAGAATCCCTCCAGATGTGCATAGGAAGCTACTACTGGTCTTCCAGGGAGCGATCAAAGCGTAGACTGTTTGAGACATACCTCCCGTGGAGGATAGTGCCCATGGTGACTGTTTTATTCAATCCCGATGCAATTTCTGTGTTTTATCAACACTCGGTTAATCCCACAGATTTCAGAATGCCTCCAGATGTGCATCGGAAACTACTACTGGTCTTCCAGGGAGCGATCAAAGCGTAGACTGTTTGAGACATTACTCCCGTGGAGGAGAGTGCGCATGGTGACTGCTGTATTCAATCCCGATGCAATCTCTGTGTTTCATCAACAGTCTGATAGTCCACAGATTACAGAATGCAATCAGATGCGCATTGGAAACTACTACTGGTCTTCCAGGGAACGATCAAATTGTGGACTGTTTCAGTCATTACTCCATGGAGGAATGTACGCATGGTGACTGTTGTATTCAATCCCGATGCAATTTCTGTGTTTCATCAACACTCTGATGGTCCACATTTTACAAAATTCCTCCAGATGTGCATTGGAAACTACCACTGGTCTTCCAGGGAACGATCAAAGCGTAGACTGTTTGAGACATTACTCCCGTGGAGGAAAGTGCGCATGGTGACTGTTGTATTGAATCCCGATGCAATATCTGTGTTTCATCAACACTCTGATAGTCAACAGATTACAGAATGCCACCAGATTTGCATCGGAAACTACTACTGGTCTTCCGGGTAACGATCAAAGCGTAGACTGTTCGAGACATACCTCCCGTGGAGGAAAGTGCGCATGGTGACTGTTTTATTCAATCCCGATGCAATTTCTTTGTTTCATCAACACTCAGTTAGTCCACAGGTTTCAGAATCCCTCCAGATGTGCATCGGAAACTACTACTGGTCTTCCAGGGAACGATCAAAGCGTAGACTGTTTGAGACATTACTCCCGTGGAGGAGACTGCCCATGGTGACTGTTGAATTCAATCCCGATGCAATTTCTGTGTTTCATCAACACTCTGATAGTCCACAGATTACAGAATGCCACCATATGTGCATCGGAACTACTACTGGTCTTCCAGGTAACGATCAAAACGTAGACTGTTTGAGACATACCTCCCGTGAAGGGAAGTGCGCATGGTGACTGTTTTATTCAATCCCGATGCAATTTCTGTGTTTCATCAACACTCTGATAGTCCACAGATTACAGAATGCCACCAGATGTGCATCGGAAACTACTACTGGTCTTCGGGGGAACGATCAAAGTGTGGACTGTTTCAGTCATTACTCCCATGGAGGAAAGTGCGCATGGTGACTGTTGTATTCAATCGCGATGCAATTTCTGTGTTTCATCAACACTCTGATACTCCACAGATTACAGAATGCCTGCAGATGTGCATCGGAAACTACTACTGGTCTTCCTGGGAATGATCTAAGCTTAGACTATTTGAGACATTACTCCCATTAAGGAAAGTTCGCATGGTGACTGTTGTATTCAATCCGGATGCAATTTCTGTGTTTCATCAACACTCTGATAGTCCATAGATTACAGAATGCCACCAGATGTGCATCGGAAACTACTACTGGTCTTCCAGAAAACGATCAAAGGGTGGACTGTTTGAGTCATTACTCCCACGGAGGAAACTGCGCATGGTGACTGTTGTATTCAATCCCGATGCAATTTCTGTGTTTCATCAACACTTTGATAGTTCACAGATTACAGAATGCCTCCAGATGTGCATCGGAAACTACCACTGGTCTTCCAGGGAACGATCAAAGCGTAGACTGTTTGAGACATTACTAACATGGAGGTGAGTGCGCATGGTGACTATTGTATTCAATCCCGATGCAATTTCTGTGTTTCATCAACACTCTGATAGTTCACAGATTACAGAATGCCTCCAGATGTGCATCGGAAACTACTACTGGACTTCCAGGGAACGATCAAAACATAAACTCTTTGAGACATTACTCCCTTGGAGGAAGGTGCGCATGGTGACTGTTGTAATCAATCCCGATGCAATTTCTGTGTTTCATCAACACTCAGATACTCCACAGATTACAGAATGCCTCAGGATGTGCATCGGAAACTACTACTGGTCTTCCTGGGAACGCTCTAAGCGTAGACAATTTGAGACATTACTCCCATGGAGGAAAGTGCGCATGGTGACTGTTGTATTCTATCCCGATGCAATCTCTGTGTGTCATCAACACTCTGATAGTCAACAGATTACATAATGCCACCAAATGTGCATCGGAAACTACTACTGGTCTTCCAGGTAACGATCAAAGCTAGACTGTTTGAGACATACCTCCCGTGGAGGAATGTGCGCATGGTGACTGTTTTATTCAATCCCGATGCAATTTCTGAGTTTCATCAACACTCTGATAGCCCACAGATTACAGAATGCCAGCAGATGTGCATCGGAATCTACTACTGGTCTTCCAGGGAACGATCAAAGGGTGGACTGTTTCAGTCATTACTTCCATGGAAGAATGTGCGCATGGTGACTGTTGTATTCAATCCCGATGCAATTTCTGTGTTTCATCAGCACTCTGAAAGTCCACAGATTACAGAATGCCTCCAGATGTGCATTGGAAACTACCAATGGTCTTCCAGGGAACGATCAAAGCGTAGACTCTTTGAGACATTACTAACATGGAGGCAAGTGCGCATTGTGACTGTTGTAATCAATCCCGACGCAATTTCTGTGTTTCATCAACACTCCGATAGTACACAGATTACAGAATGCCTCCAGATGTGCATCGGAAACTACTACTGGTCTTCCAGTGAACGATCAAAGCGTAAACTCTTTGAGACATTACTCTCTTGTAGGAAGGTGCGCATGGTGACTGCTGTATTCAATCCCTATGCAATTTCTGTGTTTCATCAACACTCTGATACTCCACAGATTACAGAATGTCTCCAGATGTGCATCGGAAACTACAATTGGTCTTCCTGAGAACGATCTAAGCTTAGACTATTTGAGACATTACTGCCATGGAGGAAAGTGCGCATGGTGACTGTTGTATTCAATCCCGATACAATTTCTGTGTTTCATCAACACTCAGATGGTCCAGAGATTACAGAATGCCACCAGATGTGCATCGGAAACTACTATTGGTCTTCCAGGGAACGATCATACTGTAGACTGTATGAGACATTACTCCCGTGGAGGAAAGTGCGCATGGTGACTGTTGTATTCAATTCCGATGCAATTTCTGTGTTTCATCAACACTCTGATAGTCCACAGATTAAAGAATGCCACCAGACGTGCATCGGAAACTACTAATGGTCTTCCAGGGAACGATCAAAGCGTAGACCGTTTGGGACCTTACTCCCGTGGAGGAAAGTGCGCATGGTGACTGTTGTATTCCATTCCGAAGCAATTTCTGTGTTTCATCAACAATCTGATAGTCCACAGATTACAGAATGCCACCAGATGTGCATCGGAAACAACTACTGGTGTTCCTGGGAACGATCAAATCGTAGACTGTTGGAGACGTTACTCCCGTGGAGGAAAGTGCGCATGGTGACTGTTATATTCAATCCCGATGCAATCTCTGTGTTTCATCAACACTCTGATAGTCCACAGATTACAGAATGCCACCAGATGTGCATCGGAAACTACTACTGGTCTTCCAGGGAACGATCAAAACGTAGACTGTTGGAGACGTTACTCCCGTGGAGGAAAGTGCGCATGGTGACTGTTGTATTCGATCCCGATGCAATTTCTGTGTTTCATCAACAATCTGATAGTCCACAGATTACAGATTGCCACCAGATGTGCATCGGAAACAACTACTGGTGTTCCAGGGAACGATCAAATCGTAGACTGTTGGAGACGTTACTCCCGTGGAGGAAAGTGCGCATGGTGACTGTTGTATTCAATCCCGATGCAATCTCTGTGTTTCATCAACACTCTGATAGTCCACTGATTACAGAATGCCACCAGATGTGCATCGGAAACTACTACTGGTCTTCCAGGGAACGATCGAAACATAAACTCTTTGAGACATTACTCCCTTGGAGGAAGGTGCGCATGGTGACTGTTGTAATCAATCCCGATGCAATTTCTGTGTTTCATCAACACTCTGATAGTCAACAGATTACGGAATGCCACCAGATATGCATCGGAAACTACTACTGGTCTTCCAGGTAACGATCAAAGCGTAGACTGTTTGAGACATACCTCCCGTGGAGGAAAGTGCTCATGGTGACTGTTTTATTCAATCCCGATGCAATTTCTGTGTTTCATCAACACTCTGATAGTCAACAGATTACAGAATCCCTCCAGATGTGCATCGGAAACTACTACTGGTCTTCCAGGGAACGATCAAAGCGTAGACTGTTTGAGACATTACTCCCGTGGAGGAGAGTGCTCATGGTGACTGCTGTATTCAATCCCGATGCAATCTCTGTGTTTCATCAACAAACTGATAGTCCACAGATTACAGAATGCCACCAGATGTGCATCGGAAACTGCTACTGGTCTTCCAGGGAACGATCAAAGCGTAGACTGTTTGACACATTACTCCCATGGAGGAAAGTGCGCATGGTGACTGTTGTATTCAATCCCGATGCAATTTCTGTGTTTCATCAACACTCTGATACTCCACAGATTACAGAATGCCTCCAGATGTGCGTCGGAAACTACTACTGGTCTTCCTATGAACGTCTAAGCGTAGACTGTTAGAAAAATTACTCCCATGGGGGAAAATGCGCATGGAGACTGTTGTATTCAATCCCAATGCAATTTCTGTGTTTCATCAACACTGTGATTGTCCACAGATTACAGAATGCCACCAGATGTGCATCGGAAACTACTACTGGTCTTCCAGGGAACGATCAAAGTGTGGACTGTCTCAGTCATTACTCCCATGGAGGAAAGTGCGCATGGTGACTGTTGTATTCAATCCCGATGCAATTTCTGTGTTTCATCAACACTCTGATACTCCACAGAATACAGAATGCCTCCAGATGTGCATCGGAAACTACTACTGGTCTTCCTGGGAACGATCTAAGCTTAGACTATTTGAGACATTACTCCCATTAAGGAAAGTGCGCATGCTGACTGTTGTATTCAATCCGGATGCTATTTCTGTGTTTCATCAACACTCTGATAGTCCACAGATTACAGAGGGCCACCAGATGTGCATCGGAAACTACTACTGGTCTTCCAGTAAACGATCAAAGGGTGGACTGTTTCAGTCATTACTCCCTCGGAGGAAAGTGCGCATGGTGACTGTTGAATTCAATCCCGATACAATTTCTGTGTTTCATCAACACTTTGATAGTCCACAGATTACAGAATGCCTCCAGATGTGCATTGGAAACTACCACTGGTCTTCCAGGGAACGATCTAAGCTTAGACTATTTGAGACATTACTCCCATTAAGGAAAGTGCGCATGCTGACTGTTGTATTCAATCCGGATGCAGTTTCTGTGTTTCATCAACACTCTGATAGTCCACAGATTACAGAGGGCCACCAGATGTACATCGGAAACTACTACTGGTCTTCCAGAAAACGATCAAAGGGTGGACTGTTTCAGTCATTACTCCCACGGAAGAAAGTGCGCATGGTGACTGTTGTATTCAATCCCGATGCAATTTCTGTGTTTCATCAACACCTTGATAGTCCACAGATTACAGAATGCTTCCAGATGTGCATAGGAAACTATCACTGGTTTTCCAGGGAACGATGAAAGCGTAGACTGTTTGAGACATTACTAAAATGGAGGAGAGTGCGCATGGTGACTGTTGTATTCAATCCCGATGCAATTTCTGTGTTTCATCAACACTCTGATAGTCCACAGATTACAGAATGCCACCAGATGTGCATCGGAAACTACTACTGGTCTTCCAGGGAACGATCAAAACGTAAACTCTTTGAGACATTACTCCCTTGGAGGAAGGTGCGCATGGTCTGTTGTAATCAGTCCCGATGCAATTTCTGTGTTTCATCAACACTCTGATACTCCACAGATTACAAAATGCCTCCAGATGTGCATTGGAAACTACCACTGGTCTTCTAGGGAACGATCAAAGCGTAGAATGAGACATTACTCCCTCGGAGGAAGGTGCGCATGGTGACTGTTGTAATCAATCCCGATGCTATTTCCGTGTTTCATCAACACTCTGATAGTCCACAGATTACAGAATGCCACCAGATGTGCATCGGAAACTACTACTGGTCTTCCAGGGAACGATCAAAGTGTGGACTGTTTCAGTCATTACTCCCATGGAGGAAAGTGCGCATGGTGACTGTTGTATTCAATCCCGATGCAATTTCTGTGTTTCATCAACACTCTGATACTCCACAGATTACAGAATGCCTGCAGATGTGCATCGGAAACTACTATTGGTCTTCCTGGGAACGATCTAAGCATAGACTACTTGAGACATTACTCCCATTAAGGAAAGTGCGTATGCTGACTGTTGTATTCAATCCGGATGCAATTTCTGTGTTTCATCAACACTCTGATAATCCACAGATTACAGAGGGCCACCAGATGTGCATCGGAAACTACTACTGGTCTTCCAGTAAACGATCAAAGGGTGGACTGTTTCAGTCATTACTCCCACGGAGGAAAGTGCGCATGGTGACTGTTGTATTCAATCCCTAAGCAATTTCTGTGTTTCATCAACACTCTGATAGTCCACAGATTACAGAATGCCTCCAGATGTGCATCGGAAACTACTACTGGTCTTCCTGGGAACGTCCAAGCATAGACTGTTAGAGACATTACTCCCATGGAGGAACGTGCGCATAGTGACTGTTGTATTTAATCCCGATGCAATTTCTGTGTTTCATCAACACTCAGTTAGTCCACAGATTTCAAAATGCCTCCAGATGTGCATCGGAAACTACTACTGGTCTTCCAGGTAACGATCAAAGCGTAGACTGTTTGAGACATTACTCCCGTTTAGGAAAGTGCGCATGGTGACTGTTGTATTCAATCCCGATGCAATTTCTGTGTTTCATCAACACTCAGTTAGTCCACAGATTTCAGAATCCCTCCAGATGTGCATAGGAAGCTACTACTGGTCTTCCAGGGAGCGATCAAAGCGTAGACTGTTTGAGACATACCTCCCGTGGAAGATAGTGCGCATGGTGACTGTTTTATTCAATCCCGATGCAATTTCTGTGTTTCATCAACACTCAGTTAATCCCACAGATTTCAGAATGCCTCCAGATGTGCATCGGAAACTACTACTGGTCTTCCAGGGAGCGATCAAAGCGTAGTCTGTTTGAGACATTACTCCCGTGGAGGAGAGTGCGCATGGTGACTGCTGTATTCAATCCCGATGCAATCTCTGTGTTTCATCAACAGTCTGATAGTCCACAGACTACAGAATGCAATCAGATGCGCATTGGAAACTACTACTGGTCTTCCAGGGAACGATCAAATTGTGGACTGTTTCAGTCATTACTCCATGGAGGAATGTACGCATGGTGACTGTTGTATTCAATCCCGATGCAATTTCTGTGTTTCATCAACACTCTGATAGTCCACATTTTACAAAATGCCTCCAGATGTGCATTGGAAACTACCACTGGTCTTCCAGGGAATGATCAAAGCGTAGACTGTTTGAGACATTACTAACATGGAGGAAAGTTCGCATGGTGACTGTTTTATTCAATCACGATGCAATTTCTGTGTTTCATCAACACTCTGATAGTCCACAGATTAAGGAATGCCACCAGATGTGCATCGGAAACTACTACTGGTCTTCCAGGGAACGATCAAAGCGTAGACTGTTTGAGACATTACTCCGGTGGAGGAAAGTGCGCATGGTGACTGCTGTATTCAATCCCGATGCAATCTCTGTGTTTCATCAACACTCTGATAGTATTCAGATTAAGGAATGCCACCAGATGTGCATCGGAAACTACTACTGGTCTTCCAGGGAACGATCAAAGCATAGACTGTATGAGACACTACTCCCGTGGAGGAGAGTGCGCATGGTGACTGCTGTATTCAATCCCGATGCAATCTCTGTGTTTCATCAACACTCTGATAGTCCACAGATTACAGAATGCCTCCAGATGTGCATCGGAAACTACTACTGGTCTTCCAGGGAACGATCAAACCGTAGACTGTTTGAGACATTACTCCCATTCAGGAAAGTGCGCATGGTGACTGTTGTATTCATCCCGATGAAATTTCTGTGTTTCATCAGCACTCTGATAGTCCACATACTACAGAATGCCACCAGATGTGCATCGGAAACTACTACTGGTCTTCCAGAAAACGATCAAATAGTGGACTGTTTCAGTCATTACTCCCATGGAGGAAAGTGCGCATGGTGACTGTTGTATTCAATCCCGATGCAATTTCTGTGTTTCATCAACACTTTGATAGTCCACAGATTACAGAATGCCTCCAGATGTGCATTGGATACTACCAATGGTCTTCCAGGGAACGATCAAAGCGTAGACTGTTTGAGACATTACTAACATGGAAGCAAGTGCGCATGGTGACTGTTGTACTCAATCCCGATGCAATTTCTGTGTTTCATCAACACTGTGATAGTACACAGATTACAGAATTCATCCAGATGTGCATCGGAAACTACTACTGGTCTTCCAGGGAACGATCAAATCGTAAACTCTTTTTGACATTACTCCCTTGGAGGAAGGTGCGTATGTTGACTGTTGTATTCAATCCCTATGCAATTTCTGTGTTTCATCAACACTCTGATACTCCACAGATTACAGAATGTCCCCAGATGTGCATCGGAAACTACCACTGGGCATCCTGGGAACGATCTAAGCGTAGACTATTTGAGACATTACTCCCATGGATGAAAGTGCGCATTGTTACTGTTGTATTCAATCCGGATACAATTTCTGTGTTTCATCAACACTCTGATGGTCCACAGATTAAGGAATGCCACCAGATGTGCATCGGAAACCACTACTGGTCTTCCAGGGAACGATCAAAGCATAGAATCTTTGAGACAACACTCCCGTGGAGGAAAGTGCGCATGGTGACTGCTGAATTCAATCCCGATGCAATCTCTGTGTTTCATCAACACTTTGATAGTCCACACATTAAGGAATGCCAGCAGATGTGCATCGGAAACTACTACTGGTCTTCCAGGTAACGATCAAAGCGTAGACTGTTTGAGACATTACTCCCGCGGAGGAGAGTGCGCATGGTGGCTGCTGTATTCAATCCCGATGCAATCTCTGTGTTTCATCAACACTCTGATAGTCCACAGATTCCAGAATGCCACCAGATGTGCATCGGAAACTACTATTGGTCTTCCAGGGAACGATCAAACCCTAGACTGTTTGAGACATTACTCCTGTGGAGGGAAGTGCGCATGGTGACTGTTGTATTCAATCCCGATGCAATTTCTGTGTTTCATCAACACTCAGTTAGTCCACAGATTTCAGAATCCCTCCAGATGTGCATAGGAAGCTACTACTGGTCTTCCAGGGAGCGATCAAAGCGTAGACTGTTTGAGACATACCTCCCGTGGAGGATAGTGCCCATGGTGACTGTTTTATTCAATCCCGATGCAATTTCTGTGTTTCATCAACACTCAGTTAATCCCACAGATTTCAGAATGCCTCCAGATGTGCATCGGAAACTACTACTGGTCTTCCAGGGAGCGATCAAAGCGTAGACTGTTTGAGACATTACTCCCGTGGAGGAATGTACGCATGGTGACTGTTGTATTCAATCCCGATGCAATTTCTGTGTTTCATCAACACTCTGATAGTCCACATTTTACAAAATTCCTCCAGATGTGCATTGGAAACTACCACTGGTCTTCCAGGGAATGATCAAAGCGTAGATTGTTTGAGACGTTACTAACATGGAGGAAAGTGCGCATGGTGACTGTTTTATTCAATCACGATGCAATTTCTGTGTTTCATCAACACTCTGATAGTCCACAGATTAAGGAATGCCACCAGATGTGCATCGGAAACTACTACTGGTCTTCCAGGGAACGATCAAAGCGTAGACTGTTTGAGACATTACTCCGGTGGAGGAAAGTGCGCATGGTGACTGCTGTACTCAATCCCGATGCAATCTCTGTGTTTCATCAACACTCTGATAGTATACAGATTAAGGAATGCCACCAGATGTGCATCGGAAACTACTACTGGTCTTCCAGGGAACGATCAAAGCATAGACTCTATGAGACACTACTCCCGTGGAGGAGAGTGCGCATGGTGACTGCTGTATTCAATCCCGATGCAATCTCTGTGTTTCATCAACACTCTGATAGTCCACAGATTACAGAATGCCTCCAGATGTGCATCGGAAACTACTACTGGTCTTCCAGGGAACGATCAAACCGTAGACTGTTTGAGACATTACTCCCGTTCAGGAAAGTGCGCATGGTGACTGTTGTATTCATCCCGATGAAATTTCTGTGTTTCATCAGCACTCTGATAGTCCACAGACTACAGAATGCCACCAGATGTGCATCGGAAACTACTACTGGTCTTCCAGAAAACGATCAAATAGTGGACTGTTTCAGTCATTACTCCCATGGAGGAAAGTGCGCATGGTGACTGTTGTATTCTATCCCGATGCAATTTCTGTGTTTCATCAACACTTTGATAGTCCACAGATTACAGAATGCCTCCAGATGTGCATTGGATACTACCAATGGTCTTCCAGGGAACGATCAAAGCGTAGACTGTTTGAGACATTACTAACATGGAAGCAAGTGCGCATGGTGACTGTTGTATTCAATCCCGATGCAATTTCTGTGTTTCATCAACACTCTGATAGTACACAGATTACAGAATTCATCCAGATGTGCATCGGAAACTACTACTGGTCTTCCAGGGAACGATCAAAGCGTAAACACTTTGAGACATTACTCCCTTGGAGGAAGGTGCGTATGGTGACTGTTGTATTCAATCCCTATGCAATTTCTGTGTTTCATCAACACTCTGATACTCCACAGATTACAGAATGTCCCCAGATGTGCATCGGAAACTACCACTGGGCATCCTGGGAACGATCTAAGCGTAGACTATTTGAGACATTACTCCCATGGATGAAAGTGCGCATTGTTACTGTTGTATTCAATCCGGATACAATTTCTGTGTTTCATCAACACTCTGATGGTCCACTGATTAAGGAATGCCACCAGATGTGCATCGGAAACCACTACTGGTCTTCCAGGGAACGATCAAAGCATAGAATCTTTGAGACAACACTCCCGTGGAGGAAAGTGCGCTTTGTGACTGCTGAATTCAATCCCGATGCAATCTCTGTGTTTCATCAACACTTTGATAGTCCACAGATTAAGGAATGCCAGCAGATGTGCATCGGAAACTACTACTGGTCTTCCAGGTAACGATCAAAGCGTAGACTGTTTGAGACATTACTCCCGCGGAGGAGAGTGCGCATGGTGGCTGCTGTATTCAATCCCGATGCAATCTCTGTGTTTCATCAACACTCTGATAGTCCACAGATTCCAGAATGCCACCAGATGTGCATCGGAAACTACTATTGGTCTTCCAGGGAACGATCAAACCCTAGACTGTTTGAGACATTACTCCTGTGGAGGGAAGTGCGCATGGTGACTGTTGTATTCAATTCCGATGCAATTTCTGTGTTTCATCATCACTCTGATAGTCCACAGATTAAAGAATGCCACCAGACGTGCTTCGGAAACTACTACTGGTCTTCCAGGGAACGATCAAAGCGTAGACCGTTTGGGACATTACTCCCGTGGAGGAAAGTGCGCATGGTGACTGTTGTATTCAATTCCGATGCAATTTCTGTGTTTCGTCAACACTCTGATAGTCCACTGATTACAGAATGCCACCAGATGTGCATCGGAAACTACTACTGGTCTTCCAGGGAACGATCAAATCGTAGTCTGTTGGAGACGTTACTCTCCTGGAGGCAAGTGCGCATGGTGACTGTTGTATTCAATCCCGATGCAATTTCTGTGTATCATCAACACTCTGATAGTCCACAGATTACAGAATGCCTCCAGATGTGCATTGGAAACTACCACTGGTCTTCCAGGGAATGATCAAACCGTAGACTGTTTGAGACATTACTAACATGGAGGAAAGTGCGCATGGTGACTGTTTTATTCAATCCCGATGCAATCTCTGTGTTTCATCAACACTCTGATAGTCCACGGATTAAGGAATGCCACCAGATGTTCATCGAAAAGTACTACTGGTCGTCCAGGGAACGATCAAAGCGTAGACTGTATGAGACACTACTCCCGTGGAGGAGAGTGCGCATGGTGACTGCTGTATTCAATCCCGATGCAATTTCTGTGTTTCATCAACACTCTGATAGTCCACAGATTACAGAATGCCTCCAGATGTGCATTGGATACTACCAATGGTCTTCCAGGGAACGATCAAAGCGTAGACTGTTTGAGACTTAACTAACATGGAAGCAAGTGCGCATGGTGACTGTTGTATTCAATCCCGATGCAATTTCTGTGTTTCATCAACACTCTGATAGTACACAGATTACAGAATACCTCCAGATGTGCATCGGAAACTACTATTGGTCTTCCAGGGAACGATCAAAACGTTATCTCTTTGAGACATTACTCCCTTGGAGGAAGGTGCGTATGGTGACTGTTGTATTCAATCCCTATGCAACTTCTGTGTTTCATCAACACTCTGATACTCCACAGATTACAGAATGTCTCCAGATGTGCATCGGAAACTACTACTGGGCTTCCTGGGAACGATCTAAGCGTAGACTATTTGAGACATTACTCCCATGGCGGAAAGTGCGCATGGTTACTGTTGTGTTCAATCCGGATACAATTTCTGTGTTTCATCAACACTCTGATGGTCCACAGATTAAGGAATGCCACCAGATGTGCATCGGAAACTACTACTAGTCTTCCAGGGAACGATCAAAGCTTAGACTGTTTGAGACAACACTCCCGTGGAGGAAAGTGCGCATGGTGACTGCTGAATTCAATCCCGGTGCAATCTCTTTGTTTCATCAACACTCTGATAGTCCACAGATTACAGAATGCCTCCAGATGTGCATTGGAAACTACCACTGGTCTTCCAGGGAATGATCAAAGCGTAGACTGTTTGAGACATTACTAACATGGAAGCAAATGCGCATGGTGACTGTTGTATTCAATCCCGATGCAATTTCTGTGTTTCATCAACACTCTGATAGTACACAGATTACAAAATGCCTCCAGATGTGCATCGGAAACTACTACTGGTCTTCCAGGGAACGATCAAAGCGTAAACTCTTTGAGACATTACTCCCTTGGAGGAAGGTGCGTATGGTGACTGTTGTATTCAATCCCTATGCAATTTCTGTGTTTCATCAACACTCTGATAGTCCACAGATTAAAGAATGCCACCAGACGTGCATCGGAAACTACTACTGGTCTGCCAGGGAACGATCAAAATGAAGACCGTTTGGGACCTTACTCCCGTGGAGGAAAGTGCGCATGGTGACTGTTGTATTCAATTCCGATGCAATTTCTGTGTTTCATCAACACTCTGATAGTCCACAGATTACAGAATGCCACTAGATGTGCATCGGAAACAACTACTGGTATTCCAGGGAACGATCAAATCGTAGACTGTTGGAGACGTTACTCCCGTGGAGGAAAGTGCGCATGGTGACTGTTGTATTCAATCCCGATGCAATCTCTGTGTTTCATCAACACTCTGATAGTCCACTGATTACAGAATGCCACCAGATCTGCATCGGAAACTACGACTGGTCTTCCAGGGAACGATCAAAACGTAGACTGTTTGAGACATTACTCCCGTGGAGGAAAGTGCGCATGGTGTCTGTTGTATTCAATCCCGATGCAATTTGTGTGTTCCATCAACACTCTGATAGTCCACAGATTACAGAATGCCTCCAGATGAGCATCGGAAACTACTTCTGGTCTTCCAGGCAACGATCAAAACGTAGACTGTTTGAGACATACCTCCCGTGGAGGAAAGTACGCATGGTGACTGTTTTATTCAATCCCGATGCAAATTCTGTGTTTCATCAACACTCTGATAGTCCACAGATTACAGAATGCCACCAGATGTGCATCGGAAACTACTACTGGTCTTCCAGGGAACGATCAAAGGGTAGACTGTATGAGACACTACTCCCGTGGAGGAGAGTGCGCATGGTGACTGCTGTATTTTATCCCGATGCAATCTCTGTGTTTCATCAACACTCTGATAGTCCACAGATTACAGAATGCCACCAGATGTGCATCGGAAACTACTACTGGTCTTCCAGGGAACAATCAAACCGTAGACTGTTTGAGACATTACTCCAGTTCAGGAAAGTGTGCAAGGTGACAGTTGTATTCATCCCGATGTAATTTCTGTGTTTCATCAACACTCTGATTGTCCACAGACTACAGAATGCCACCAGATGTGCATCGGAAACTACTACAGGTCTTCCAGGTAACGATCAAATCGTAGACGGTTTGAGGCATTACTCCCGTGGAGGAAAGTGCGCATAGTGAATGTTGTATTCAATCCCGATGCAATTTCTGTATTTCATCAACACTCTGATAGTCAACAGATTACAGAATGCCACCAGATGTGCATCGGAAACTACTACTGGTCTTCCAGGTAACGATCAAACCGTAGACTGTTTGAGACATACCTCCCGTGGAGGAAAGTGCGCATGGTGACTGTTTTATTCAATCCCGATGCAATTTCTGTGTTTCATCAACACTCTGATACTCCACAGATTACAGAATGCGACCAGATGTGCATCGGAAACTACTACTGGTCTTCCAGGGAACGATCAAAGGGTGGACTGTTTCAGTCATTATTCCCACAGAGGAAAGTGCGCACGGTGACTGTTGTATTCAATCCCGATGCAATTTCTGTATTTCATCAACACTCTGATAGTCCACAGATTACAGAAGGCCTCCAGATGTGCATTGGAAACTACCACTGGTCTTCCAGTCAACGATCAAAGCGTAGAATGTTTGAGACATTACTAACATGGAGGAAAGTGCGCATAGTGACTGTTGTATTCAATCCCGATGCAATATCTGTGTTTCATCAACACTCTGATAGTCCACAGATTAAGGAATGCCACCAGATGTGCATCAGAAACTACCACTGGTCTTCCAGGGAACGATCAAAGCGTAGACTGTTTGAGACATTACTCCGGTGGAGGAAAGTGCGCATGGTGACTGCTGTATTCAATCCCGATGCAATCTCTGTGTTTCATCAAAACTCTGATAGTCCACAGATTAAGAAATGCCACCAGATGTGCATCGGAAACTACTACAGGTCTTCGAGGTAACGATCAAATCGTAGACGGTTTGAGACATTACTCCCGTGGAGGAAAGTGCGCATAGTGAATGTTGTATTCAATCCCGATGCAATTTCTGTATTTCATCAACACTCTGATAGTCCACAGATTACAGAATGCCACCAGATGTGCATCTGAAACTACCATTGGTCTTCCAGGAAACCTTGAAAGCGTAGACTGTTTGAGACATTACTAACATGGAGGAGATTGCGCATGGTGACTGTTGTATTCAATCCCGATGCAATTTCTGTGTTTCATCAACACTCTGTTAGTCCACAGATTTCAGAATGCCTCCAGATGTGCATCGGAAACTACTACTGGTCTTCCAGGTAACGATCAAAGCGTAGACTGTTTGAGACATACCTCCCCTGGAGGAAAGTGGGCAAGTTGACTGTTTTATTCAATCCCGATGCAATTTCTGTGTTTCATCAACACTCTGATAGTCCACAGATTACAGAATGCCACCAGATGTGCATCGTAAACTACAACTACTCTTCCAGGGAACGATCAAAGCGTAGACTGTTTGAGACATTACTAACATGGAGGAGAGTGCGCATGGTGACTGTTGTATACAATCCCGATGTAATTTCTGTGTTTCATCAACACTCTGATAGTCCACAGATTACAGAATGCCTCCAGATGTACATCGGAAACTACTACTGGTCTTCCAGGGAACGATCAAAACGTAAAATCTTTGAGACATTACTCCCTTGGAGGAAGGTGCGCATGGTGACTGTTGTAATCAATCCCGATGCAATATCTGTGTTTCATCAACACTCTGATACTCCACAGATAACAGAATGCCTCCAGATGTGCATCGGAAACTACTACTGGTCTTCCTGGGAACGTCCAAGCGTAGACTGTTAGAGACATTACTCCCATGGAGGAAAGTGCGCATAGTGACTGTTGTATTCAATCCCGATGCAATTTCTGTGTTTCATCAACACTCAGTTAGTCCACAGATTTCATAATGCCTCCAGATGTGCAACGGAAACCACTACTGATCTTCCAGGTAACGATGAAAGCGTAGACTGTTTGAGACATTACTCCCGTGGAGGAAAGTGCGCATGTTGACTGTTGTATTCGATCCCGATGCAATCTCTGTGTGTCATCAACACTCTGATAGTCAACAGACTACAGAATGCCACCAAATGTGCATCGGAAACTACTAATGTTCTTCCAGGGAACGATCAAACCGTAGACTGTTTGAGACATTACTCCCGTGGAGGAAAGAGCGCATGGTGACTGTTGTATTCAATTCCGATGCAATTTCTGTGTTTCATCAACACTCTGATAGTCCACAGATTACAGAATGCCACCAGATGTGCATCGGAAACAACTACTGGTATTCCAGGGAACGATCAAATCGTAGACTGTTGGAGACGTTACTCCCGTGGAGCAATGTGCGCATGGTGACTGTTGTATTCAATCCCGATGCAATTTCTGTGTTTCATCAGCACTCTGATAGACCACAGATTATAGAATGCCACAAGATGTGCATCGGAAACTACTACTGGTCTTCCAGGGAACGATCAAAACTTAGACTGTTTGAGACATACTCCCGTGGAGGAAAGTGCGCATGGTGACTGTTGTATTCAATCCAGATGCAATTTCTGTGTTTCATCAACACTGTGATAGTCCACAGATTACAGAATGCCACCAGATGTGCATCGGAAACTACTACTGGTCTTCCTATGAACGATCTAAGCGTACACTATTTGAGACATTACTCCCATGGAGGAAAGTGCGAATGGTGACTGTTGTATTCAATCCGGATACAATTTCTGTGTTTCATCAACACTCTGATGGTCCACAGATTAAGGAATGCCACCAGATGTGCATCGGAAACTACTACTGGTCTTCCAGGGAACGATCAAAGCATAGACTGTTTGAGACAACACTCCCGTGGAGGAAAGTGCGCATGGTGACTGCTGTATTCAATCCCGATGCAATCTCTGTGTTTCATCAACACTCTGATAGTCCACAGATTAAGGAATGCCTCCAGATGTGCATCGGAAACTACTACTTGTCTTCCAGGGAACGATCAAATCGTAGTCTGTTGGAGACGTTACTCCCCTGGAGGAAAGTGCGCATGATGACTGTTGTATTCAATCCCGATGCAATTTCTGTGTTTCATCAACACTCTGATAGTCCACAGATTACAGAATGTCACCATATGTGCATCGGAAACTACTACTGGTCTTCCAGGAAACGATCAAATCGTAGACTGTTTGAGATATTACTCCCGTTTAGGAAAGTGCGCATGTTGACTGTTGTATTCAATCCCGATGCAATTTCTGTGTTCCATCAACACTCTGATAGTCCACAGATTACAGAATGCCTCCAGATGAGCATCGGAAACTACTTCTGGTCTTCCAGGGAACGATCAAAGCGTAGACGGTTTGAGACATACCTCCCGTCGGGGAAAGTGCGCATGGTGACTGTTTTATTCAATCCCGATGCAATTTCTGTGTTTCATCAACACTCTGATAGTCCACAGATTACAGAATGCCACCAGATGTGCATCGGAAACTACTACTGGTCTTCCAGGGAACGATCAAAGGGTGGACTGTTTCAGTCATTATTCCCGCAGAGGAAACTGCGCATGGTGACTGTTGTATTCAATCCCGATGCAATTTCTATGTTTCATCAACACTCTGATAGTCCACAGTTTACAGAATGCCTCCAGATGTGCATTGGAAACTACCACTGGTCTTCCACGGAATGATCAAAGCGTAGACTGTTTGAGACATTACTAACATAGAGGAAAGTGCGCATGGTGACTGTTTTATTCAATCCTGATGCAATTTCTGTGTTTCATCAACACTCTGATAGTCCACAGATTAAGGAATGCCACCAGATGTGCATCGGAAATTACTACTGGTCTTCCAGGGAACGATCAAAGCGTAGACTGTTTGAGACACTAATCCCGTGGAGGAGAGTGCGCATGGTGACTGCTGTATTCAATCCCGATGCAATCTCTGTGTTTCATCAACACTCTGATAGTCCACAGATTAAGGAATGCCACCAGATGTGCATCGGAAACTACTACTGGTCTTCCAGGGAACGATCAAAGCGTAGACTGTATGAGACACTACTCCCGTGCAGGAGAGTGCGCATGGTGACTGCTGTATTCAATCCCGATGCAATCTCTGTGATTCATCAACACTCTGATAGTCCACAGATTACAGAATGCCTCCAGATCTGCATCGGAAACTACTACTGGTCTTCCATTGAAGGATCAAAGCGTAGACTGTTTGAGACATTACTCCCGTGGAGGAAAGTGCGCATGGTGACTGTTGTATTCAATTCCGATGCAATTTCTGTGTTTCATCAACACTCTGATAGTCCACAGATTACAGAATGCCACCAGATGTGCATCGGAAACAACTACTGGTATTCCAGGGAACGATCAAATCGTAGACTGTTGGAGACGTTACTCCCGTGGAGCAATGTGCGCATGGTGACTGTTGTATTCAATCCCGATGCAATTTCTGTGTTTCATCAGCACTCTGATAGACCACAGATTATAGAATGCCACCAGATGTGCATCGGAAACTACTACTGGTCTTCCAGGGAACGATCAAAACTTAGACTGTTTGAGACATACTCCCGTGGAGGAAAGTGCGCATGGTGACTGTTGTATTCAATCCAGATGCAATTTCTGTGTTTCATCAACACTGTGATAGTCCACAGATTACAGGATGCCACCAGATGTGCATCGGAAACTACTACTGGTCTTCCTATGAACGATCTAAGCGTAGACTATTTGAGACATTACTCCCATGGAGGAAAGTGCGCATGGTGACTGTTGTATTCAATCCGGATACAATTTCTGTGTTTCATCAACACTCTGATGGTCCACAGATTAAGGAATGCCACCAGATGTGCATCGGAAACTACTACTGGTCTTCCAGGGAACGATCAAAGCATAGAGTGTTTGAGACAACACTCCCGTGGATGAAAGTGCGCATGGTGACTGCTGTATTCAATCCCGATGCAATCTCTGTGTTTCATCGACACTCTGATAGTCCACAGATTAAAGAATGCCACCAGACGTGTATCGGAAACTACTACTGGTCTTCCAGGGAACGATCAAAGCGTAGACCGTTTGGGACCTTACTCCCGTGGAGGAAAGTGCGCATGGTGACTGTTGTATTCAATTCCGATGCAATTTTTGTGTTTCATCAACACTCTGATAGTCCACTGATTACAGAATGCCACCAGATGTGCATCGGAAACTACTACTGGTCTTCCAGGGAACGATCAAATCGTAGTCTGTTGGAGACGTTACTCCCCTGGAGGAAAGTGCGCATGGTGACTGTTGTATTCAATCCCGATGCAATTTCTGTGTTTCATCAACACTCTGATAGTCCACAGATTACAGAATGCCACCATATGTGCATCGGAAACTACTACTGGTCTTCCAGGAAACGATCAAATCGTAGACTGTTTGAGATATTACTCCCGTTTAGGAAAGTGCGCATGTTGACTGTTGTATTCAATCCCGATGCAATTTCTGTGTTCCATCAACACACTGATAGTCCACAGATTACAGAATGCCTCCAGATGAGCATCGGAAACTACTTCTGGTCTTCCAGGGAACGATCAAAGCGTAGACGGTTTGAAACATACCTCCCGTGGGGGAAAGTGCGCATGGTGACTGTTTTATTCAATCCCGATGCAATTTCTGTGTTTCATCAACACTCTGATAGTCCACAGATTACAGAATGCCACCAGATGTGCATCGGAAACTACTACTGGTCTTCCAGGGAACGATCAAAGAGTGGACTGTTTCAGTCATTATTCCCACAGAGGAAAGTGCGCATGGTGACTGTTGTATTCAATCCCGATGCAATTTCTATGTTTCATCAACACTCTGATAGTCCACAGTTTACAGAATGCCTCCAGATGTGCATTGGAAACTACCACTGGTCTTCCACGGAATGATCAAAGCGTACACTGTTTAGGACATTACTAACATAGAGGAAAGTGCGCATGGTGACTGTTTTATTCAATCCTGATGCAATTTCTGTGTTTCATCAACACTCTGATAGTCCACAGATTAAGGAATGCCACCAGATGTGCATCGGAAACTACTACTGGTCTTCCAGGGAACGATCAAAGCGTAGACTGTATGAGACACTACTCCCGTGGAGGAGAGTGCGCATGGTGACTGCTGTATTCAATCCCGATGCAATCTCTGTGTTTCATCAACACTCTGATAGTCCACAGATTACAGAATGCCTCCAGATGTGCATCGGAAACTACTACTGGTCTTCCAGGGAACGATCAAACCGTAGACTGTATGAAACATTACTCCCGTTCAGGAAAGTGCGCATGGTGACTGTTGTATTCATCCCGATGAAATTTCTGTGTTTCATCAACACTCTGATAGTCCACAGACTACAGAATGCCACCAGATGTGCATCGGAAACTACTACAGGTCTTCCAGGGAACGATCAAAGCGTAGACTGTTTGAGACATTACTCCCGTGGAGGAAAGTGCGCATAGTGACTGTTGTATTCAATCCCGATGCAATTTCTGTGTTTCATCAACAATCTGATAGTCAACAGATGTGCATCGGAAACTACTACTGGTCTTCCAGGTAACGATCAAAGCGTAGTCTGTTTGAGACATACCTCCCGTGGAGGAAAGTGCGCATGGTGACTGTTGTATTCATCCCGATGAAATTTCTGTGTTTCATCAACACTCTGATAGTCCACAGACTACAGAATGCCACCAGATGTGCATCGGAAACTACTACTGGTCTTCCAGCTAACGATCAAACCGTAGACTGTTTGAGAAATTACTCCCGTGGAGGTAAGTGCACATGGTGACTGTTGTATTCAATTCCGATGCAATTTCTGTGTTTCATCGACACTCTGATAGTCCACAGATTAAGGAATGCCAGCAGATGTGCATCGGAAACCACTACTGGTCTTCCAGGTAACGATCAAAGCGTAGACTGTTTGAGACATTACTCCCGTGGAGGAGAGTGCGCATGGTGACTGCTGTATTCAATCCCGATGCAATCTCTGTGTTTCATCAACACTCTGATAGTCCACAGATTACAGAATGCCACCAGATGTGCATCAGAAACTACTATTGGTCTTCCAGGGAACGATCAAACCGTAGACTGTTTGATAAATTACTCCCGTGGAGGTAAGTGCGCATGGTTACTGTTGTATTCAATTCCGATGCAATTTCTGTGTTTCATCGACACTCTGATAGTCCACAGATTAAAGAATGCCACCAGACGTGCATCGGAAACTACTACTGGTCTTCCAGGGAACGATCAAAACGTAGACCGTTTGGGACCTTACTCCCGTGGTGGAAAGTGCGCATGGTGACTGTTGTATTCAATTCCGATGCAATTTTTGTGTTTCATCAACACTCTGATAGTCCACTGATTACAGAATGCCACCAGACGTGCATCGGAAACTACTACTGGTCTTCCAGGGAACGATCAAATCGTAGTCTGTTGGAGACGTTATTCCCCTGGAGGAAAGTGCGCATGGTGACTGTTGTATTCAATCCCGATGCTACTTCTGTGTTTCATCAACACTCTGATAGTCGACAGATTACAGAATGCCACCATATGTGCATCGGAAACTACTACTGGTCTTCCAGGAAACGATCAAATCGTAGACTGTTTGAGTTTTTACTCCCGTTTAGGAAAGTGCGCATGGTGACTGTTGTATTCAATCCCGATGCAATTTCTGTGTTCCATCAACACTCTGATAGTCCACAGATTACAGAATGCCTCCAGATGAGCATCGGAAACTACTTCCGGTCTTCCAGGGAACGATCAAAGCGTAGACTGTTTGAGACATACCTCCCGTGGGGGAAAGTGCGCATGGTGACTGTTTTATTCAATCCCGATGCAATTTCTGTGTTTCATCAACACTCTGATAGTCCACAGATTACAGAATGCCACCAGATGTGCATCGGAAACTACTACTGGTCTTCCAGGGAACGATCAAAGGGTGGACTGTTTCAGTCATTATTCCCGCAGAGGAAAGTGCGCAATGTTGTATTCAATCCCGATGCAATTTCTATGTTTCATCTACACTCTGATAGTCCACAGATTAAGGAATGCCACCAGATGTGCAACGGAAACTACTACTGGTCTTCCAGGGAACGATCAAAGCGTAGACTGTTTGAGAAATTACTCCGGTGGAGGAAAGTGCGCATGGTGACTGCTGTATTCAATCCCGATGCAATCTCTGTGTTTCATCAACACTCTGATAGACCACAGATTAAGGAATGCCACCAGATGTGCATCGGAAACTACTACTGGTCTTCCAGGGAACGATCAAAGCGTAGACTGTATGAGACACTACTCCCGTGGAGGAGAGTGCGCATGGTGACTGCTGTATTCAATCCCGATGCAATCTCTGTGTTTCGTCAACACTCTGATAGTCCACAGATTACAGAATGCCTCAAGATGTGCATCGGAAACTACTACTGGTCTTCCAAGGAACGATCAAACCGTAGACTGTATGAGACATTACTCCCGTTCAGGAAAGTGCGCATGGTGACTTTTGTATTCATCCCGATGAAATTTCTGTGTTTCATCAACACTCTGATAGTCCACAGACTACAGACTGCCACCAGATGTGCATCGGAAACTACTACAGGTCTTCCAGGGAACGATCAAAGCGTAGACTGTTTGAGACATTACTCCCGTGGAGGAAAGTGCGCATGGTGACTGTTGTATTCAATTCCGATGCAATTTCTGTGTTTTATCGTCACTCTGATAGTCCACAGATTAAGGAATGCCAGCAGATGGGCATCGGAAACCACTACTGGTCTTCCAGGTAACGATCAAAGCGTAGACTGTTTGAGACATTACTCCCGTGGAGGAGAGTGCGCATGGTGACTGCTGTATTCAATCCCGATGCAATCTCTGTGTTTCATCAACACTCTGATAGTCCACAGATTACAGAATGCAACCAGATGTGCATCGGAAACTACTATTGGTCTTCCAGGGAACGATCAAACCGTAGACTGTTTGAGAAATTACTCCCGTGGAGGTAAGTGCGCATGGTGACTGTTGTATTCAATTCCGATGCAATTTCTGTGTTTCATCGACACTCTGATAGTCCACAGATTAAAGAATGCCACCAGACGTGCATCGGAAACTACTACTGGTCTTCCAGGGAACGATCAAAGCGTAGACCGTTTGGGACCTTACTCCCGTGGAGGAAAGTGCGCATGGTGACTGTTGTATTCAATTCCGATGCAATTTTTGTGTTTCATCAACACTCTGATAGTCCACTGATTACAGAATGCCACCAGACGTGCATCGGAAACTACTACTGGTCTTCCAGGGAACGATCAAATCGTAGTCTGTTGGAGACGTTATTCCCCTGGAGGAAAGTGCGCATGGTGACTGTTGTATTCAATCCCGATGCTATTTCTGTGTTTCATCAACACTCTGATAGTCCACAGATTACAGAATGCCACCATATGTGCATCGGAAACTACTACTGGTCTTCCAGGAAACGATCAAATCGTAGACTGTTTGAGTTATTACTCCCGTTTAGGAAAGTGCGCATGGTGACTGTTGTATTCAATCCCGATGCAATTTCTGTGTTCCATCAACACTCTGATAGTCCACAGATTACAGAATGCCTCCAGATGAGCATCGGAAACTACTTCCGGTCTTCCAGGGAACGATCAAAGCGTAGCCTGTTTGAGACATACCTCCCGTGGGGGAAAGTGCGCATGGTGACTGTTTTATTCAATCCCGATGCAATTTCTGTGTTTCATCAACACTCTGATCCACAGATTACAGAATGCCACCAGATGTGCATCGGAAACTACTACTGGTCTTCCAGGGAACGATCAAAGGGTGGACTGTTTCAGTCATTATTCCCACAGAGGAAAGTGCGCATTGTTGTATTCAATCCCGATGCAATTTCTATGTTTCATCAACACTCTGATAGTCCACAGATTAAGGAATGCCACCAGATGTGCAACGGAAACTACTACTGGTCTTCCAGGGAACGATCAAAGCGTAGACTGTTTGAGAAATTACTCCGGTGGAGGAAAGTGCGCATGGTGACTGCTGTATTCAATCCCGATGCAATCTCTGTGTTTCATCAACACTCTGATAGACCACAGATTAAGGAATGCCACCAGATGTGCATCGGAAACTACTACTGGTCTTCCAGGGAACGATCAAAGCGTAGACCGTATGAGACACTACTCCCGTGGAGGAGAGTGCGCATGGTTACTGCTGTATTCAATCCCGATGCAATCTCTGTGTTTCGTCAACACTCTGATAGTCCACAGATTACAGAATGCCTCCAGATGTGCATCGGAAACTACTACTGGTCTTCCAGGGAACGATCAAACCGTAGACTGTATGAGACATTACTCCCGTTCAGGAAAGTGCGCATGGTGACTGTTGTATTCATCCCGATGAAATTTCTGTGTTTCATCAACACTCTGATAGTCCACAGACTACAGACTGCCACCAGATGTGCATCGGAAACTACTACAGGTCTTCCAGGGATCGATCAAAGCGTAGACTGTTTGAGACATTACTCCCGTGGAGGAAAGTGCGCATGGTGACTGTTGTATTCAATTCCGATCAATTTCTGTGTTTTATCGACACTCTGATAGTCCACAGATTAAGGAATGCCAGCAGATGTGCATCGGAAACCACTACTGGTCTTCCAGGTAACGATCAAAGCGTAGACTGTTTGAGACATTACTCCCGTGGAGGAGAGTGCGCATGGTGACTGCTGTATTCAATCCCGATGCAATCTCTGTGTTTCATCAACACTCTGATAGTCCACAGATTACAGAATGCCACCAGATGTGCATCGGAAACTACTATTGGTCTTCCAGGGAACGATCAAACCGTAGACTGTTTGAGAAATTACTCCCGTGGAGGTAAGTGCGCATGGTGACTGTTGTATTCAATTCCGATGCAATTTCTGTGTTTCATCGACACTCTGATAGTCCACAGATTAAAGAATGCCACCAGACGTGCATCGGAAACTACTACTGGTCTTCCAGGGAACGATCAAAGCGTAGACCGTTTGGGACCTTACTCCCGTGGAGGAAAGTGCGCATGGTGACTGTTGTATTCAATTCCGATGCAATTTTTGTGTTTCATCAACACTCTGATAGTCCACTGATTACAGAATGCCACCAGATGTGCATCGGAAACTACTACTGGTCTTCCAGGGAACGATCAAATTGTAGTCTGTTGGAGACAATATTCCCCTGGAGGAAAGTGCGCATTGTGACTGTTGTATTCAATCCCGATGCAATTTCTGTGTTTCATCAACACTCTGATAGTCCACAGATTACAGAATTCCACCATATGTGCATCGTAAACTACTACTGGTCTTCCAGGAAACGATCAAACCGTAGACTGTTTGAGACATTACTCCCGTTTAGGAAAGTGCGCATGGTGACTGTTGTATTCAATCCCGATGCAATTTCTGTGTTTCATCAACACTCTGATAGTCCACAGATTACAGAATGCCACCAGATGTGCATCGGAAACTACTACTGGTCTTCCAGGGAACGATCAAAGGGTGGACTGTTTCAGTCATTATTCCCACAGAGGAAAGTGCGCATTGTTGTATTCAATCCCGATGCAATTTCTATGTTTCATCAACACTCTGATAGTCCACAGATTAAGGAATGCCACCAGATGTGCAACGGAAACTACTACTGGTCTTCCAGGGAACGATCAAAGCGTAGACTGTTTGAGAAATTACTCCGGTGGAGGAAAGTGCGCATGGTGACTGCTGTATTCAATCCCGATGCAATCTCTGTGTTTCATCAACACTCTGATAGACCACAGATTAAGGAATGCCACCAGATGTGCATCGGAAACTACTACTGGTCTTCCAGGGAACGATCAAAGCGTAGACCGTATGAGACACTACTCCCGTGGAGGAGAGTGCGCATGGTTACTGCTGTATTCAATCCCGATGCAATCTCTGTGTTTCGTCAACACTCTGATAGTCCACAGATTACAGAATGCCTCCAGATGTGCATCGGAAACTACTACTGGTCTTCCAGGGAACGATCAAACCGTAGACTGTATGAGACATTACTCCCGTTCAGGAAAGTGCGCATGGTGACTGTTGTATTCATCCCGATGAAATTTCTGTGTTTCATCAACACTCTGATAGTCCACAGACTACAGACTGCCACCAGATGTGCATCGGAAACTACTACAGGTCTTCCAGGGATCGATCAAAGCGTAGACTGTTTGAGACATTACTCCCGTGGAGGAAAGTGCGCATGGTGACTGTTGTATTCAATTCCGATCAATTTCTGTGTTTTATCGACACTCTGATAGTCCACAGATTAAGGAATGCCAGCAGATGTGCATCGGAAACCACTACTGGTCTTCCAGGTAACGATCAAAGCGTAGACTGTTTGAGACATTACTCCCGTGGAGGAGAGTGCGCATGGTGACTGCTGTATTCAATCCCGATGCAATCTCTGTGTTTCATCAACACTCTGATAGTCCACAGATTACAGAATGCCACCAGATGTGCATCGGAAACTACTATTGGTCTTCCAGGGAACGATCAAACCGTAGACTGTTTGAGAAATTACTCCCGTGGAGGTAAGTGCGCATGGTGACTGTTGTATTCAATTCCGATGCAATTTCTGTGTTTCATCGACACTCTGATAGTCCACAGATTAAAGAATGCCACCAGACGTGCATCGGAAACTACTACTGGTCTTCCAGGGAACGATCAAAGCGTAGACCGTTTGGGACCTTACTCCCGTGGAGGAAAGTGCGCATGGTGACTGTTGTATTCAATTCCGATGCAATTTTTGTGTTTCATCAACACTCTGATAGTCCACTGATTACAGAATGCCACCAGATGTGCATCGGAAACTACTACTGGTCTTCCAGGGAACGATCAAATTGTAGTCTGTTGGAGACAATATTCCCCTGGAGGAAAGTGCGCATTGTGACTGTTGTATTCAATCCCGATGCAATTTCTGTGTTTCATCAACACTCTGATAGTCCACAGATTACAGAATTCCACCATATGTGCATCGTAAACTACTACTGGTCTTCCAGGAAACGATCAAACCGTAGACTGTTTGAGACATTACTCCCGTTTAGGAAAGTGCGCATGGTGACTGTTGTATTCAATCCCGATGCAATTTCTGTGTTTCATCAACACTCTGATAGTCCACAGATTACAGAATGCCACCAGATGTGCATCGGAAACTACTACTGGTCTTCCAGGGAACGATCAAAGGGTGGACTGTTTCAGTCATTATTCCCACAGAGGAAAGTGCGCATGGTGACTGTTGTATTCAATCCCGATGCAATTTCTATGTTTCATCAACACTCTGATAGTCCACAGATTACAGAATGCCTCCAGATGTGCATTGGAAACTACCACTGGTCTTCCAGGGAATGATCAAAGCGTACACTGTTTGAGACATTTCTAACATAGAGGAAAGTGCGCATGGTGACTGTTTTATTCAATCCCGATGCAATTTATGTGTTTCATCAACACTCTGATAGTCCACAGATTAAGGAATGCCACCAGATGTGCATCGGAAACTACTACTGGTCTTCCAGGGAAGGATCAAAGCGTAGACTGTATGAGACACTACTCCCGTGGAGGAGAGTGCGCATGGTGACTGCTGTATTCAATCCCGATGCAATCTCTGTGTTTCATCAACACTCTGATAGTCCACAGATTACAGAATGCCTCCAGATGTGCATCGGAAACTACTACTGGTCTTCCAGGGAACGATCAAACCGTAGACTGTATGAGACATTACTCCCGTTCAGGAAAGTGCCCAAGGTGACTGTTGTAATCATCCCGATGAAATTTCTGTGTTTCATCAACACTCTGATAGTCCACAGACTACAGAATGCCACCAGATGTGCATCGGAAACCACTACAGGTCTTCCAGGGAACGATCAAAGCGTAGACTGTTTGAGACATTACTCCCGTGGAGGAAAGTGCGCATAGTGACTGTTGTATTCAATCCCGATGCAATTTCTGTCTTTCATCAACACTCTGATAGTCAACAGATTACAGAATGCCACCAGATGTGCATCGGAAACTACTACTGGTCTTCCAGGCAACGATGAAAGCGTAGACTGTTTGAGACATACCTCCCGTGGAGGAAAGTGCGCATGGTGACTGTTTTATTCAATCCCGATGCAATTTCTGTGTTTCATCAACACTCTGATACTCCACACATTACAGAATGCGACCAGATGTGCATCGGAAACTACTACTGGTCTTCCAGAAAACGATCAAAGGGTGGACTGTTTCAGTCATTACTCCCATGGAGGAAAGTGCGCATGGTGACTGCTGTATTCAATCCTGATGCAATCTCTGTGTTTCATCAGCACTCTGATAGTCCACAGATTACAGAATGCCACCAGATGTGCATCGGAAACTACTATTGGTCTTCCAGGGAACGATCAAACCATAGACTGTTTGAGACATTACTCCCGTGGAGGAAAGTGCGCATGCTGACTGTTGTATTCAATTCCGATGCAATTTCTGTGTTTCATCAACCCTCTGATAGTCCACAGATTAAAGAATGCCACCAGACGTGCATCGGACACTACTACTGGTCTTCCAGGGAACGATCAAAGCGTAGACCGTTTGGGACCTTACTCCCGTGGAGGAAAGTGCGCATGTTGACTGTTGTATTCAATTCCGATGCAATTTTTGTGTTTCATCAACACTCTGATAGTCCACTGAATACAGAATGCCACCAGATGTGCATCGGAAACTACTACTGGTCTTCCAGGGAACGATCAAATCGTAGTCTGTTGGAGACGTTACTCCCCTGGAGGAAAGTGCGCATGGTGACTGTTGTATTCAATCCCGATGCAATTTCTGTGTTTCATCAACACACTGATAGTCCACAGATTACAGAATGCCACCATATGTGCATCGGAAACTAATACTGGTCTTCCAATAAACGATGAAATCGTAGACTGTTTGAGATATTACTCCGGTGGAGGAAAGTGCGCATGGTGACTGCTGTATTCAATCCCGATCCAATCTCTGTGTTTCATCAACACTCTGATAGTCCACAGATTACAGAATGCCTCCAGATGTGCATCGGAAACTACTACTGGTCTTCCAGGGAACGATCAAACCGTCGATTGCTTCAGACATTACTCCCGTTCAGGAAAGTGCGCATGGTGACTGTTGTATTCATCCCGATGAAATTTCTGTGTTTCATCAACACTCTGATAGTCCACAGACTACAGAATGCCACCACATGTGCATTGGATACTACCAATGGTCTTCCAGGGAACGATCAAAGCGTAGACTGTTTGAGACATTACTAACATGGAAGCAAGTGCGCATGGTGACTGTTGTATTCAATCCCGATGCAATTTCTGTGTTTCATCAACACTCTGATAGTACACAGATTACAGAATGACTCCAGATGTGCATCGGAAACTACTACTGGTCTTCCAGGGAACGATCAAACAGTAAACTCTTTGAGACATTACTCCCTTGGAGGAAGGTGCGTATGGTGACTGTTGTATTCAATCCCTATGCAATTTCTGTGTTTCATCAACACTCTGATACTCCACAGATTACAGAATGTCTCCAGATGTGCATCGGAAACTACTACTGGGATTCCTGGGAACGATCTAAGCGTAGACTATTTGAGACATTACTCCCATGGAGGAAAGTGCGCGTGGTTACTGTTGTATTCAATCCGGATACAATTTCTGTGTTTCATCAACACTCTGATGGTCCACAGATTAAGGAATGCCACCAGATGTGCATCGGAAGCCACTACTGGTCTTCCAGGGAACGATCAAAGCGTAGACTGTTTGAGACATTACTCCGGTGGAGGAAAGTGCGCATGGTGACTGCTGTATTCAATCCCGATGCAATCTCTGTGTTTCATCAACACTCTGATAGTCCACAGATTAAGGAATGCCACCAGATGTGCATCGAAAACTACTACTGGTCTTCCAGGGAACGAGCAAAGCGTAGACTGTTTGAGACATTACTCCCGTGAGGGAAAGTGCGCATAGTGACTGTTGTATTCAATCCCGATGCAATTTCTGTGTTTCATCAACACTCTGATCGTCCACAGACTACAGAATGCCACCACATGTGCATCGGAAACTACTACTGGTCTTCCAGGAAACGATCAAATCGTAGACTGTTTGAGTTATTACTCCCGTTTAGGAAAGTGCGCATGGTGACTGTTGTATTCAATCCCGATGCAATTACTGTGTTCCATCAACACTCTGATAGTCCACAGATTACAGAATGCCTCCAGATGAGCATCGGAAACTACTTCCGGTCTTCCAGGGAACGATCAAAGCGTAGCCTGTTTGAGACATACCTCCCGTGGGGGAAAGTGCGCATGGTGACTGTTTTATTCAATCCCGATGCAATTTCTTTGTTTCATCAACACTCTGATAGTCCACAGATTACAGAATGCCACCAGATGTGCATCGGAAACTACTACTGGTCTTCCAGGGAACGATCAAAGGGTGGACTGTTTCAGTCATTATTCCCACAGAGGAAAGTGCGCATTGTTGTATTCAATCCCGATGCAATTTCTATGTTTCATCAACACTCTGATAGTCCACAGATTAAGGAATGCCACCAGATGTGCAACGGAAACTACTACTGGTCTTCCAGGGAACGATCAAAGCGTAGACTGTTTGAGAAATTACTCCGGTGGAGGAAAGTGCGCATGGTGACTGCTGTATTCAATCCCGATGCAATCTCTGTGTTTCATCAACATTCTGATAGACCACAGATTAAGGAATGCCACCAGATGTGCATCGGAAACTACTACTGGTCTTCCAGGGAACGATCAAAGCGTAGACTGTATGAGACACTACTCCCGTGGAGGAGAGTGCGCATGGTGACTGCTGTATTCAATCCCGATGCAATCTCTGTGTTTCGTCAACACTCTGATAGTCCACAGATTACAGAGTGCCTCCAGATGTGCATCGGAAACTACTACTGGTCTTCCAGGGAACGATCAAACCGTAGACTGTATGAGACATTACTCCCGTTCAGGAAAGTGCGCATGGTGACTGTTGTATTCATCCCGATGAAATTTCTGTGTTTCATCAACACTCTGATAGTCCACAGACTACAGACTGCCACCAGATGTGCATCGGAAACTACTACAGGTCTTCCAGGGATCGATCAAAGCGTAGACTGTTTGAGACATTACTCCCGTGGAGGAAAGTGCGCATGGTGACTGTTGTATTCAATTCCGATGCAATTTCTGTGTTTTATCGTCACTCTGATAGTCCACAGATTAAGGAATGCCAGCAGATGTGCATCGGAAACCACTACTGGTCTTCCAGGTAACGATCAAAGCGTAGACTGTTTGAGACATTACTCCCGTGGAGGAGAGTGCGCATGGTGACTGCTGTATTCAATCCCGATGCAATCTCTGTGTTTCATCAACACTCTGATAGTCCACAGATTACAGAATGCCACCAGATGTGCATCGGAAACTACTATTGGTCTTCCAGGGAACGATCAAACCGTAGACTGTTTGAGAAATTACTCCCGTGGAGGTAAGTGCGCATGGTGACTGTTGTATTCAATTCCGATGCAATTTCTGTGTTTCATCGACACTCTGATAGTCCACAGATTAAAGAATGCCACCAGACGTGCATCGGAAACTACTACTGGTCTTCCAGGGAACGATCAAAGCGTAGACCGTTTGGGACCTTACTCCCGTGGAGGAAAGTGCGCATGGTGACTGTTGTATTCAATTCCGATGCAATTTTTGTGTTTCATCAACACTCTGATAGTCCACTGATTACAGAATGCCACCAGATGTGCATCGGAAACTACTACTGGTCTTCCAGGGAACGATCAAATCGTAGTCTGTTGGAGACAATATTCCCCTGGAGGAAAGTGCGCATTGTGACTGTTGTATTCAATCCCGATGCAATTTCTGTGTTTCATCAACACTCTGATAGTCCACAGATTACAGAATTCCACCATATGTGCATCGTAAACTACTACTGGTCTTCCAGGAAACGATCAAACCGTAGACTGTTTGAGACATTACTCCCGTTTAGGAAAGTGCGCATGGTGACGGTTGTATTCAATCCCGATGCAATTTCTGTGTTTCATCAACACTCTGATAGTCCGCAGATTACAGAATGCCACCAGATGTGCATCGGAAACTACTACTGGTCTTCCAGGGAACGATCAAAGGGTGGACTGTTTCAGTCATTATTCCCACAGAGGAAAGTGCGCATGGTGACTGTTGTATTCAATCCCGATGCAATTTCTATGTTTCATCAACACTCTGATAGTCCACAGATTACAGAATGCCTCCAGATGTGCATTGGAAACTACCACTGGTCTTCCAGGGAATGATCAAAGCGTACACTGTTTGAGACATTTCTAACATAGAGGAAAGTGCGCATGGTGACTGTTTTATTCAATCCCGATGCAATTTATGTGTTTCATCAACACTCTGATAGTCCACAGATTAAGGAATGCCACCAGATGTGCATCGGAAACTACTACTGGTCTTCCAGGGAAGGATCAAAGCGTAGACTGTATGAGACACTACTCCCGTGGAGGAGAGTGCGCATGATGACTGCTGTATTCAATCCCGATGCAATCTCTGTGTTTCATCAACACTCTGATAGTCCACAGATTACAGAATGCCTCCAGATGTGCATCGGAAACTACTACTGGTCTTCCAGGGAACGATCAAACCGTAGACTGTATGAGACATTACTCCCGTTCAGGAAAGTGCCCAAGGTGACTGTTGTAATCATCCCGATGAAATTTCTGTGTTTCATCAACACTCTGATAGTCCACAGACTACAGAATGCCACCAGATGTGCATCGGAAACCACTACAGGTCTTCCAGGGAACGATCAAAGCGTAGACTGTTTGAGACATTACTCCCGTGGAGGAAAGTGCGCATAGTGACTGTTGTATTCAATCCCGATGCAATGTCTGTCTTTCATCAACACTCTGATAGTCAACAGATTACAGAATGCCACCAGATGTGCATCGGAAACTACTACTGGTCTTCCAGGCAACGATGAAAGCGTAGACTGTTTGAGACATACCTCCCGTGGAGGAAAGTGCGCATGGTGACTGTTTTATTCAATCCCGATGCAATTTCTGTGTTTCATCAACACTCTGATACTCCACACATTACAGAATGCGACCAGATGTGCATCGGAAACTACTACTGGTCTTCCAGAAAACGATCAAAGGGTGGACTGTTTCAGTCATTACTCCCATGGAGGAAAGTGCGCATGGTGACTGCTGTATTCAATCCTGATGCAATCTCTGTGTTTCATCAGCACTCTGATAGTCCACAGATTACAGAATGCCACCAGATGTGCATCGGAAACTACTATTGGTCTTCCAGGGAACGATCAAAGCATAGACTGTTTGAGACATTACTCCCGTGGAGGAAAGTGCGCATGCTGACTGTTGTATTCAATTCCGATGCAATTTCTGTGTTTCATCAACCCTCTGATAGTCCACAGATTAAAGAATGCCACCAGACGTGCATCGGACACTACTACTGGTCTTCCAATAAACGATGAAATCGTAGACTGTTTGAGATATTACTCCGGTGGAGGAAAGTGCGCATGGTGACTGCTGTATTCAATCCCGATCCAATCTCTGTGTTTCATCAACACTCTGATAGTCCACAGATTACAGAATGCCACCACATGTGCATTGGATACTACCAATGGTCTTCCAGGGAACGATCAAAGCGTAGACTGTTTGAGACATTACTAACATGGAAGCAAGTGCGCATGGTGACTGTTGTATTCAATCCCGATGCAATTTCTGTGTTTCATCAACACTCTGATAGTACACAGATTACAGAATGACTCCAGATGTGCATCGGAAACTACTACTGGTCTTCCAGGGAACGATCAAACCGTAAACTCTTTGAGACATTACTCCCTTGGAGGAAGGTGCGTATGGTGACTGTTGTATTCAATCCCTATGCAATTTCTGTGTTTCATCAACACTCTGATACTCCACAGATTACAGAATGTCTCCAGATGTGCATCGGAAACTACTACTGGGATTCCTGGGAACGATCTAAGCGTAGACTATTTGAGACATTACTCCAATGGAGGAAAGTGCGCGTGGTTACTGTTGTATTCAATCCGGATACAATTTCTGTGTTTCATCAACACTCTGATGGTCCACAGATTAAGGAATGCCACCAGATGTGCATCGGAAGCCACTACTGGTCTTCCAGGGAACGATCAAAGCGTAGACTGTTTGAGACATTACTCCGGTGGAGGAAAGTGCGCATGGTGACTGCTGTATTCAATCCCGATGCAATCTCTGTGTTTCATCAACACTCTGATAGTCCACAGATTAAGGAATGCCACCAGATGTGCATCGAAAACTACTACTGGTCTTCCAGGGAACGAGCAAAGCGTAGACTGTTTGAGACATTACTCCCGTGAGGGAAAGTGCGCATAGTGACTGTTGTATTCAATCCCGATGCAATTTCTGTGTTTCATCAACACTCTGATCGTCCACAGACTACAGAATGCCACCACATGTGCATCGGAAACTACTACTGGTCTTCCAGGAAACGATCAAATCGTAGACTGTTTGAGTTATTACTCCCGTTTAGGAAAGTGCGCATGGTGACTGTTGTATTCAATCCCGATGCAATTACTGTGTTCCATCAACACTCTGATAGTCCACAGATTACAGAATGCCTCCAGATGAGCATCGGAAACTACTTCCGGTCTTCCAGGGAACGATCAAAGCGTAGCCTGTTTGAGACATACCTCCCGTGGGGGAAAGTGCGCATGGTGACTGTTTTATTCAATCCCGATGCAATTTCTTTGTTTCATCAACACTCTGATAGTCCACAGATTACAGAATGCCACCAGATGTGCATCGGAAACTACTACTGGTCTTCCAGGGAACGATCAAAGGGTGGACTGTTTCAGTCATTATTCCCACAGAGGAAAGTGCGCATTGTTGTATTCAATCCCGATGCAATTTCTATGTTTCATCAACACTCTGATAGTCCACAGATTAAGGAATGCCACCAGATGTGCAACGGAAACTACTACTGGTCTTCCAGGGAACGATCAAAGCGTAGACTGTTTGAGAAATTACTCCGGTGGAGGAAAGTGCGCATGGTGACTGCTGTATTCAATCCCGATGCAATCTCTGTGTTTCATCAACATTCTGATAGACCACAGATTAAGGAATGCCACCAGATGTGCATCGGAAACTACTACTGGTCTTCCAGGGAACGATCAAAGCGTAGACTGTATGAGACACTACTCCCGTGGAGGAGAGTGCGCATGGTGACTGCTGTATTCAATCCCGATGCAATCTCTGTGTTTCGTCAACACTCTGATAGTCCACAGATTACAGAGTGCCTCCAGATGTGCATCGGAAACTACTACTGGTCTTCCAGGGAACGATCAAACCGTAGACTGTATGAGACATTACTCCCGTTCAGGAAAGTGCGCATGGTGACTGTTGTATTCATCCCGATGAAATTTCTGTGTTTCATCAACACTCTGATAGTCCACAGACTACAGACTGCCACCAGATGTGCATCGGAAACTACTACAGGTCTTCCAGGGATCGATCAAAGCGTAGACTGTTTGAGACATTACTCCCGTGGAGGAAAGTGCGCATGGTGACTGTTGTATTCAATTCCGATGCAATTTCTGTGTTTTATCGTCACTCTGATAGTCCACAGATTAAGGAATGCCAGCAGATGTGCATCGGAAACCACTACTGGTCTTCCAGGTAACGATCAAAGCGTAGACTGTTTGAGACATTACTCCCGTGGAGGAGAGTGCGCATGGTGACTGCTGTATTCAATCCCGATGCAATCTCTGTGTTTCATCAACACTCTGATAGTCCACAGATTACAGAATGCCACCAGATGTGCATCGGAAACTACTATTGGTCTTCCAGGGAACGATCAAACCGTAGACTGTTTGAGAATTTACTCCCGTGGAGGTAAGTGCGCATGGTGACTGTTGTATTCAATTCCGATGCAATTTCTGTGTTTCATCGACACTCTGATAGTCCACAGATTAAAGAATGCCACCAGACGTGCATCGGAAACTACTACTGGACTTCCAGGGAACGATCAAAGCGTAGACCGTTTGGGACCTTACTCCCGTGGAGGAAAGTGCGCATGGTGACTGTTGTATTCAATTCCGATGCAATTTTTGTGTTTCATCAACACTCTGATAGTCCACTGATTACAGAATGCCACCAGATGTGCATCGGAAACTACTACTGGTCTTCCAGGGAACGATCAAATCGTAGTCTGTTGGAGACAATATTCCCCTGGAGGAAAGTGCGCATTGTGACTGTTGTATTCAATCCCGATGCAATTTCTGTGTTTCATCAACACTCTGATAGTCCACAGATTACAGAATTCCACCATATGTGCATCGTAAACTACTACTGGTCTTCCAGGAAACGATCAAACCGTAGACTGTTTGAGACATTACTCCCGTTTAGGAAAGTGCGCATGGTGACGGTTGTATTCAATCCCGATGCAATTTCTGTGTTTCATCAACACTCTGATAGTCCACAGATTACAGAATTCCACCATATGTGCATCGTAAACTACTACTGGTCTTCCAGGAAACGATCAAACCGTAGACTGTTTGAGACATTACTCCCGTTTAGGAAAGTGCGCATGGTGACGTTTGTATTCAATCCCGATGCAATTTCTGTGTTTCATCAACACTCTGATAGTCCACAGATTAAGGAATGCCACCAGATGTGCATCGGAAACTACTACTGGTCTTCCAGGGAAGGATCAAAGCGTAGACTGTATGAGACACTACTCCCGTGGAGGAGAGTGCGCATGGTGACTGGTGTATTCAATCCCGATGCAATCTCTGTGTTTCATCAACACTCTGATAGTCCACAGATTACAGAATGCCTCCAGATGTGCATCGGAAACTACTACTGGTCTTCCAGGGAACGATCAAACCGTAGACTGTATGAGACATTACTCCCGTTCAGGAAAGTGCCCAAGGTGACTGTTGTAATCATCCCGATGAAATTTCTGTGTTTCATCAACACTCTGATAGTCCACAGACTACAGAATGCCACCAGATGTGCATCGGAAACCACTACAGGTCTTCCAGGGAACGATCAAAGCGTAGACTGTTTGAGACATTACTCCCGTGGAGGAAAGTGCGCATAGTGACTGTTGTATTCAATCCCGATGCAATGTCTGTCTTTCATCAACACTCTGATAGTCAACAGATTACAGAATGCCACCAGATGTGCATCGGAAACTACTACTGGTCTTCCAGGCAACGATGAAAGCGTAGACTGTTTGAGACATACCTCCCGTGGAGGAAAGTGCGCATGGTGACTGTTTTATTCAATCCCGATGCAATTTCTGTGTTTCATCAACACTCTGATACTCCACACATTACAGAATGCGACCAGATGTGCATCGGAAACTACTACTGGTCTTCCAGAAAACGATCAAAGGGTGGACTGTTTCAGTCATTACTCCCATGGAGGAAAGTGCGCATGGTGACTGCTGTATTCAATCCTGATGCAATCTCTGTGTTTCATCAGCACTCTGATAGTCCACAGATTACAGAATGCCACCAGATGTGCATCGGAAACTACTATTGGTCTTCCAGGGAACGATCAAACCATAGACTGTTTGAGACATTACTCCCGTGGAGGAAAGTGCGCATGGTGACTGTTGTATTCAATTCCGATGCAATTTCTGTGTTTCATCAACCCTCTGATAGTCCAAAGATTAAAGAATGCCACCAGACGTGCATCGGACACTACTACTGGTCTTCCAGGGAACGATCAAAGCGTAGACCGTTTGGGACCTTACTCCCGTGGAGGAAAGTGCGGATGTTGACTGTTGTATTCAATTCCGATGCAATTTTTGTGTTTCATCAACACTCTGATAGTCCACTGAATACAGAATGCCACCAGATGTGCATCGGAAACTACTACTGGTCTTCCAGGGAACGATCAAATCGTAGTCTGTTGGAGACGTTACTCCCCTGGAGGAATGTGCGCATGGTGACTGTTGTATTCAATCCCGATGCAATTTCTGTGTTTCATCAACACTCTGATAGTCCACAGATTACAGAATGCCACCATATGTGCATCGGAAACTACTACTGGTCTTCCAATAAACGATGAAATCGTAGACTGTTTGAGATATTACTCCGGTGGAGGAAAGTGCGCATGGTGACTGCTGTATTCAATCCCGATCCAATCTCTGTGTTTCATCAACACTCTGATAGTCCACAGATTACAGAATGCCTCCAGATGTGCATCGGAAACTACTACTGGTCTTCCAGGGAACGATCAAACCGTCGATTGTTTCAGACATTACTCCCGTTCAGGAAAGTGCGCATGGTGACTGTTGTATTCATCCCGATGAAATTTCTGTGTTTCATCAACACTCTGATAGTCCACAGACTACAGAATGCCACCACATGTGCATTGGATACTACCAATGGTCTTCCAGGGAACGATCAAAGCGTAGACTGTTTGAGACATTACTAACATGGAAGCAAGTGCGCATGGTGACTGTTGTATTCAATCCCGATGCAATTTCTGTGTTTCATCAACACTCTGATAGTACACAGATTACACAATGCCTCCAGATGTGCATCGGAAACTACTACTGGTCTTCCAGGGAACGATCAAACCGTAAACTCTTTGAGACATTACTCCCTTGGAGGAAGGTGCGTATGGTGACTGTTGTATTCAATCCCTATGCAATTTCTGTGTTTCATCAACACTCTGATACTCCACAGATTACAGAATGTCTCCAGATGTGCATCGGAAACTACTACTGGGCTTCCTGGGAACGATATAAGCGTAGACTATTTGAGACATTACTCCCATGGAGGAAAGTGCGCGTGGTTACTGTTGTATTCAATCCGGATACAATTTCTGTGTTTCATCAACACTCTGATGGTCCACAGATTAAGGAATGCCACCAGATGTGCATCGGAAACTACTACTGGTCTTCCAGGGAACGATCAAAGCGTAGACTGTTTGAGACATTACTCCGGTGGAGGAAAGTGCGCATGGTGACTGCTGTATTCAATCCCGATGCAATCTCTGTGTTTCATCAACACTCTGATAGTCCACAGATTAAGGAATGCCACCAGATGTGCATCGAAAACTACTACTGGTCTTCCAGGGAACGAGCAAAGCGTAGACTGTTTGAGACATTACTCCCGTGAGGGAAAGTGCGCATAGTGACTGTTGTATTCAATCCCGATGCAATTTCTGTGTTTCATCAACACTCTGATCGTCCACAGACTACAGAATGCCACCACATGTGCATCGGAAACTACTACAGGTCTTCCAGGGAACGAGCAAAGCGTAGACTGTTTGAGACATTATTCCCGTGAGGGAAAGTGCGCATAGTGACTGTTGTATTCAATCCCGATGCAATTTCTGTGTTTCATCAACACTCTGATAGTCAAAAGATTACAGAATGCCACCAGATGTGCATCGGAAACTACTACTGGTCTTCCAGGTAACGATCAAAGCGTAGACTGTTTGCGACATACCTCCCGTGGAGGAAAGTGCGCATGGTGACTGTTTTATTCAATCCCGATGCAATTCCTGTGTTTTATCAACACTCTGATAGTCCACAGATTACAGAATGCCACCAGATGTGCATCGGAAACTACTACTGGTCTTCCAGAAAACGATCAAACGGTGGACTGTTTCAGTCAATACTCCCATGGAGGAACGTGCGCATGGTGACTGTTGTATTGAATCCCGATGCAATTTTTGTGTTTCATCAACACTTTGATAGTCCACAGATTACAGAATGCCTCCAGATGTGCATTGGATACTACCAATGGTCTTCCAGGGAACGATCAAAGCGTAGACTGTTTGAGACATTACTAACATGGAAGCAAGTGCGCATGGTGACTGTTGTATTCAATCCCGATGCAATTTCTGTGTTTCATCAACACTCTGATAGTACACAGATTACAGAATGCCTCCAGATGTGCATCGCAAACTACTACTGGTCTTCCAGGGAACGATGAAACCGCAAACTCTTTGAGACACTACTCCCTTGGAGGAAGGTGCGTATGGTGACTGTTGTATTCAATGCCTATGCAATTTCTGTGTTTCATCAACACTCTGATACTCCACAGATTACAGAATGTCTCCAGATGTGCATCGGAAACTACTACTGGGCTTCCTGGGAACGATCTAAGCGTAGACTATTTGAGACATTACTTCCATGGAGGAAAGTCCGCATGGTTACTGTTGTATTCAATCCGGATACAATTTCTGTGTTTCATCAACACCCTGATGGTCCACAGATTAAGGAATGCCACCAGATGTGCATCGGAAACTACTACTAGTCTTCCAGGGAACGATCAAAGCATAGACTGTTTGAGACAACACTCCCGTGGAGGAAAGTGCGCATGGTGACTGCTGAATTCAATCCCGATGCAATCTCTGTGTTTCATCAACACTCTGATAGTCCACAGATTACAGAATGACACCATATGTGCATCGGAAACTACTACTGGTCTTCCAGGAAACAATCAAATCGTAGACTGTTTGAGATATTACTCCCGTTTAGGAAAGTGCGCGTTGTGACTGTTGTATTCAATCCCGATGCAATTTCTGTGTTCCATCAACACTCTGATAGTCCACAGATTACAGAATGCCTCCAGATGAGCATCGGAAACTACTTCTGGTCTTCCAGGGAACGATGAAAGCGTAGACTGTTTGAGACATACCTCCCGTGGAGGAAAGTGCGCATGGTGACTGTTTTATTCAATCCTGATGCAATTTCTGTGTTTCATCAACACTCTGATAGTCCACAGATTACAAAATGCCACCAGATGTGCATCGGAAACTACTACTGGTCTTCCAGGGAACGATCAAATCGTAGTCTGTTAGAGACGTTACTCCCCTGGAGGAAAGTGCGCATGGTGACTGTTGATTCAATCCCGATGCAATTTCTGTGTTTCATCAACACTCTGATAGTCCACAGATTACAGAATGCCACCATATGTGCATCGGAAACTACTACTGGTCTTCCAGGAAACGATCAAATCGTACACTGTTTGAGATATTACTCCCGTTCAGGAAAGTGCGCATGGTGACTGTTGTATTCAATCCCGATGCAATTTCTGTATTCCATCAACACTCTGATAGTCCACAGATTACAGAATGCCTCCAGATGAGCATGGGAAACTACTTCTGGTCTTCCAGGGAACGATCAAAGCGTAGACTGTTTGAGACATTCCTCCCGTGGAGGAAAGTGCGCATGGTGACTGTTTTATTCAATCCCGATGCAATTTCTGTGCTTCATCAACACTCTGATAGTCCACAGATTACAGAATGCCACCAGATGTGCATCGGAAACTACTACTGGTCTTCCAGGGAACGATCAAAGGGTGGACTGTTTCAGTCATTATTCCCACAGAGGAAAGTGCGCATGGTGACTGTTGTATTCAATCCCGATGCAATTTCTGTGTTTCATCAACACTCTGATAGTCCACAGATTACAGAATGCCTCCAGATGTGCATTGGAAACTACCACTGGTCTTCCAGGGAATGATCAAAGCGTAGACTGTTTGAGACATTACTAAGATGGAGGAAAGTGCGCATGGTGACTGTTTTATTCAATCCCGATGCAATTTCTGTGTTTCATCAACACTCTGATAGTCCACAGATTAAGGAATGCCACCAGATGTGCATCGGAAACTACTACTGGTCTTCCAGGGAACGATCAAAGCGTAGACTGTTTGAGACATTACTCCGGTGGAGGGAAGTGCGCATGGTGACTGCTGTATTCTATCCCGATGCAATCTCTGTGTTTCATCAACACTCTGATAGTCCACAGATTAAGGAATGCCACCAGATGTGCATCGAAAACTACTACTGGTCTTCCAGGGAACGATCAAAATCGTAGACTGTATGAGACACAACTCCCGTGGAGGAGAGTGCGCATGGTGACTGCTGTATTCAATCCCGATGCAATGTCTGTGTTTCATCAACACTCTGATAGTCCACAGATTACAGAATGCCTCCAGATGTGCATCGGACACTACTACTGGTCTTCCAGGGAACGATCAAACCGTAGACTGTTTGAGACATTACTCCCGTTCAGGAAAGTGCGCATGGTGACTGTTGTACTCATCCCGATGAAATTTCTGTGTTTCATCAACACTCTGATAGTCCACAGACTACAGAATGCCATCAGATGTGCAACGGAAACTACTACAGGTCTTCCAGGGAGCGATCCAAGCGTAGACTGTTTGAGACATTACTCCCGTGGAGGAAAGTGCGCATAGTGACTGTTGTAATCAATCCCGATGCAATTTCTGTGTTTCATCAACTCTCTGATAGTCAACAGATTACAGAATGCCACCAGATGTGCATCGGAAACTACTACTGGTCTTCCAGGGAAGGATCAAAGCGTAGACTGTTAGAGACATACCTCCCGTGGAGGAAAGTGCGCATGTTGACTGTTTTATTCAATCCCGATGCAATTTCTGTGTTTCATCAATAGTCTGATAGTCCACAGATTACAGAATGCCACCAGATGTGCATCGGAAACTACTACTGGTCTTCCAGAAAACGATCAAAGGGTGGACTGTTTCAGTCATTACTCCCATGGAGGAACGTGCGCATGGTGACTGTTGTATTCAATCCCGATGCAGTTTTTGTGTTTCATCAACACTTTGATAGTCCACAGATTACAGAATGCCTCCAGATGTGCATTGGATACTACCAATGGTCTGCCAGGGAACGATCAAAGCGTAGACTGTTTGAGACATTACTAACATGGAAGCAAGTGCGCATGGTGTCTGTTGTATTCAATCCCGATGCAATTTCTGTGTTTCATCAACACTCTGATAGTACACAGATTACAGAATGCCTCCTGATGTGCATCGGAAACTACTACTGGTCTTCCAGGGAACGATCAAAGCGCAAACTCTTTGAGACATTACACCCATGGAGGAAGGTGCGTATGGTGTCTGTTGTATTCAATCCCTATGCAATTTCTGTGTTTCATCAACACTCTGATACTCCACAGATTACAGAGTGTCTCCAGATGTGCATCGGAAACTACTACTGGGCTTCCTGGGAACGATCTAAGCGTAGACTATTTGAGACATTACTCCCATGGAGGAAAGTGCGCATGGTTACTGTTGTATTCAATCCGGATACAATTTCTGTGTTTCATCAAAACTCTGATGGTCCACAGATTAAGGAAGGCCACCAGATGTGCATCGGAAACTACTACTTGTCTTCCAGGGAACGTTCAAAGCATAGACTGTTTGAGACAACATTCCCGTGGAGGAAAGTGCGCATGGTGACTGCTGAATTCAATCCCGATGCAATCTCTGTGTTTCATCAACACTCTGATAGTCCACAGATTAAAGAATGCCACAGACGTGCATCGGAAACTACTACTGGTCTGCCAGGGAACGATCAAAGCGAAGACCGTTTGGGAACTTACTCCCGTGGAGGAAAGTGAGCATGGTGACTGTTGTATTCAATCCCGATGCACTTTCTGTGTTTCATCAACACTCTGATAGTCCACAGATTAAGGAATGCCACCAGATGTGCATCAGAAACTACTACTGGTCTTCCAGGGAACGATCAAAGCGTAGACTTTTTGAGACATTACTCCGGTGGAGGAAAGTGCGCATGGTGACTGCTGTATTCAATCCCGATGCAATCTCTGTGTTTCATCAACACTCTGATAGTCCACAGATTAAGGAATGCCACCAGATGTGCATCGGAAACTACTACTGGTCTTCCAGGGAACGATCAAAGCGTAGACTGTATGAGACACTACTCCCGTGGAGGAGAGTGCGCATGGTGACTGCTGTATTCAATCCCGATGCAATCTCTGTGTTTCATCAACACTCTGATAGTCCACAGATTACAGAATGCCACCAGATGTGCATCGGAAACTACTACTGGTCTTCCAGGGAACGATCAAACCGTAGACTGTTTGTGACATTACTCCCGTTCAGGAAAGTGTGCATGGTGACTGTTGTATTCATCCCGATGAAATTTCTGTGTTTCATCAACACTCTGATAGTCCACAGACTACAGAATGCCACCAGATGTGCATCGGAAACTACTTCTGGTCTTCCAGGGAACGATCAAAGCGTAGACTGTTTGAGACATTACTCCCGTTTAGGAAAGTGCGTATAGTGACTGTTGTATTCAATCCCGATGCAATTTCTGTATTTCATCAACACTCTGATAGTCAACAGATTACAGAATGCCACCAGATGTGCATCGGAAACTACTACTGGTCTTCCAGGTAACGATCAAAGCGTAGACTGTTTGAGACATACCTCCCGTGGAGGAAAGTGCGCATGGTGACTGTTTTATTCAATCCCGATGCAATTTCTGTGTTTCATCAACACTCTGATAGTCCACAGATTACTGAATGCATCCAGATGTGCATCGGAAACTACTACTGGTCTTCCAGAAAACGATCAAAGTGTGGACTGTTTAAGTCATTACTCCCACTGAAGAAAGTGCGCATGGTGACTGTTGTATTCAATCCCGATGAAATTTCTGTGTTTCATCAACACTCTGATACTCCACAGATTACAGAATGCCTCCAGATGTGCATCGGAAACTACTACTGGTCTTCCTGGGAACGTCCAAGCGTAGACTGTTAGATACATTACTCCCATGGAGGAAAGTGCGCATAGTGACTGTTGTATTCAATCCAGATGCAATTTCTGTGTTTCATCAACACTCAGTTAGTCCACAGATTTCAGAATGCTTCCAGATGTGCATCGGAAACTACTACTGGTCTTCCAGGTAACGATCAAAGCGTAGACTGTTTGAGACATTACTCCCGTGGAGGAAAGTGCGCATGGTGACTGCTGTATTCAATCCCGATGCAATTTCTGTGTTTCATCAACACTCTGATTGTCCACAGATTACAGAATGCCAATAGATGTGCATCGGAAACTACTACTGGTCTTCCAGAAAACGATCAAAGGGTGGACTTTTTCAGTCATTAGTCCCACGGAGGAAACTGCGCATGGTGACTGTTGTATTCAATCCCGATGTAATTTCTGTGTTTCATCAACACTTTGATAGTCCACAGATTACAGAATGCCTCCAGATGTGCATCGGAAACTACTACTGGTCTTCCTGGGAACGTCCAAGCGTAGACTGTTAGAGACATTACTCCCATGGAGGAAAGTGCGCATAGTGACTGTTGTATTCAATCCCGATGCAATTTCTGTGTTTCATCAACACTTAGTTAGTCCACAGATTTCAGAATGCCTCCAGATGTGCATCGGAAACCACTACTGGTCTTCCAGGTAACGATGAAAGCGTAGACTGTTTGAGACATTACTCCCGTGGAGGAAAGTGCGCATGTTGACTGTTGTATTCCATCCCGATGCAATCTCTGTGTGTCATCAACACTCTGATAGTCAACAGACTACGGAAAGCCACCAAATGTGCATCGGAAACTACTAATGATCTTCCAGAGAACGATCAAACCGTAGACTGTTTGAGACATTACTCCCGTGGAGGAAAGTGCGCATGGTGACTGTTGTATTCAATTCCGATGCAATTTCTGTGATTCATCAACACTCTGATAGTCCACAGATTACAGAATGCCACCAGATGTGCATCGGACACAACTACTCGTATTCCGGGGAACGATCAAATCGTAGACTGTTGGAGACGTTACTCCCGTGGAGCAATGTCGCATGGTGACTGTTGTATTCATCCCGATGCAATTTCTGTGTTTCATCAGCACTCTGATAGACCACAGATTATAGAATGCCACCAGATGTGCATCGGGAATTACTAGTGGTCTTCCAGGGAACGATCAAAACTTAGACTGTTTGAGACATACTCCCGTGGAGGAAAGTGCGTATGGTGACTGTTGTATTCAATCCAGATGCAATTTCTGTGTTTCATCAACACTCTGATAGTCCACAGATTACAGAATGCCACCAGATGTGCTTCGGAAACTACTACTGGTCTTCGAGGGAACGATCAAATCATAGACTGTTGGAGACGTTACTCCCGTGGAGGAAAGTGCGCATGATGACTGTTGTATTCAATCCCGATGCAATTTCTGTGTTTCATCAACACTCTGATAGTCCATAGATTACAGAATGCCACCATATGTGCATCGGAAACTACTACTGGTCTTGCAGGGAACGATCAAATCGTAGACTGTTTGAGACATTACTCCCCTGGAGGGAGTGCGCATGGTGACTGTTGTATTCAATCCCGATGCAATTTCTGTGTTCCATCAACACTCTGATAGTCCACAGATTACAGAATGCCACAGGATGTGCATCGGAAACTACTACTGGTCTTCCAGGTAACGATCAAAGCGTAGACTGTTTGAGACATACCTCCCGTGGAGGAAAGTGCGCATGGTGACTGTTTTATTCAATCCCGATGCAATTTCTGTGTTTCATCAACACTCTGATTGTCCACAGATTACAGAATGCCAATAGATGTGCATCGGAAACTACTACTGGTCTTCCAGAAAACGATCAAAGGGTGGACTTTTTCAGTCATTAGTCCCACGGAGGAAACTGCGCATGGTGACTGTTGTATTCAATCCCGATGTAATTTCTGTGTTTCATCAACACTTTGATAGTCCACAGATTACAGAATGCCTCCAGATGTGCATCGGAAACTACTACTGGTCTTCCTGGGAACGTCCAAGCGTAGACTGTTAGAGACATTACTCCCATGGAGGAAAGTGCGCATAGTGACTGTTGTATTCAATCCCGATGCAATTTCTGTGTTTCATCAACACTTAGTTAGTCCACAGATTTCAGAATGCCTCCAGATGTGCATCGGAAACCACTACTGGTCTTCCAGGTAACGATGAAAGCGTAGACTGGTTGAGACATTACTCCCGTGGAGGAAAGTGCGCATGTTGACTGTTGTATTCGATCCCGATGCAATCTCTGTGTGTCATCAACACTCTGATAGTCAACAGACTACGGAAAGCCACCAAATGTGCATCGGAAACTACTAATGATCTTCCAGGGAACGATCAAACCGTAGACTGTTTGAGACATTACTCCCGTGGAGGAAAGTGCGCATGGTGACTGTTGTATTCAATTTCGATGCAATTTCTGTGATTCATCAACACTCTGATAGTCCACAGATTACAGAATGCCACCAGATGTGCATCGGAAACAACTACTCGTATTCCAGGGAACGATCAAATCGTAGACTGTTGGAGACGTTACTCCCGTGGAGCAATGTCGCATGGTGACTGTTGTATTCATCCCGATGCAATTTCTGTGTTTCATCAGCACTCTGATAGACCACAGATTATAGAATGCCACCAGATGTGCATCGGGAATTACTAGTGGTCTTCCAGGGAACGATCAAAACTTAGACTGTTTGAGACATACTCCCGTGGAGGAAAGTGCGTATGGTGACTGTTGTATTCAATCCAGATGCAATTTCTGTGTTTCATCAACACTCTGATAGTCCACAGATTACAGAATGCCACCAGATGTGCTTCGGAAACTACTACTGGTCTTCGAGGGAACGATCAAATCATAGACTGTTGGAGACGTTACTCCCGTGGAGGAAAGTGCGCATGATGACTGTTGTATTCAATCCCGATGCAATTTCTGTGTTTCATCAACACTCTGATAGTCCATAGATTACAGAATGCCACCATATGTGCATCGGAAACTACTACTGGTCTTGCAGGGAACGATCAAATCGTAGACTGTTTGAGACATTACTCCCCTGGAGGGAGTGCGCATGGTGACTGTTGTATTCAATCCCGATGCAATTTCTGTGTTCCATCAACACTCTGATAGTCCACAGATTACAGAATGCCACAGGATGTGCATCGGAAACTACTACTGGTCTTCCAGGTAACGATCAAAGCGTAGACTGTTTGAGACATACCTCCCGTGGAGGAAAGTGCGCATGGTGACTGTTTTATTCAATCCCGATGCAATTTCTGTGTTTCATCAACACTCTGATGGTCCACAGATTACAGAATGCCAATAGATGTGCATCGGAAACTACTACTGGTCTTCCAGAAAACGATCAAAGGGTGGACTTTTTCAGTCATTAGTCCCACGGAGGAAACTGCGCATGGTGACTGTTGTATTCAATCCCGATGTAATTTCTGTGTTTCATCAACACTTTGATAGTCCACAGATTACAGAATGCCTCCAGATGTGCATCGGAAACTACTACTGGTCTTCCTGGGAACGTCCAAGCGTAGACTGTTAGAGACATTACTCCCATGGAGGAAAGTGCGCATAGTGACTGTTGTATTCAATCCCGATGCAATTTCTGTGTTTCATCAACACTTAGTTACTCCACAGATTTCAGAATGCCTCCAGATGTGCATCGGAAACCACTACTGGTCTTCCAGGTAACGATGAAAGCGTAGACTGTTTGAGACATTACTCCCGTGGAGGAAAGTGCGCATGTTGACTGTTGTATTCGATCCCGATGCAATCTCTGTGTGTCATCAACACTCTGATAGTCAACAGACTACGGAAAGCCACCAAATGTGCATCGGAAACTACTAATGATCTTCCAGGGAACGATCAAACCGTAGACTGTTTGAGACATTACTCCCGTGGAGGAAAGTGCGCATGGTGACTGTTGTATTCAATTCCGATGCAATTTCTGTGATTCATCAACACTCTGATAGTCCACAGATTACAGAATGCCACCAGATGTGCATCGGAAACAACTACTCGTATTCCAGGGAACGATCAAATCGTAGACTGTTGGAGACGTTACTCCCGTGGAGCAATGTCGCATGGTGACTGTTGTATTCATCCCGATGCAATTTCTGTGTTTCATCAGCACTCTGATAGACCACAGATTATAGAATGCCACCAGATGTGCATCGGGAATTACTAGTGGTCTTCCAGGGAACGATCAAAACTTAGACTGTTTGAGACATACTCCCGTGGAGGAAAGTGCGTATGGTGACTGTTGTATTCAATCCAGATGCAATTTCTGTGTTTCATCAACACTCTGATAGTCCACAGATTACAGAATGCCACCAGATGTGCTTCGGAAACTACTACTGGTCTTCGAGGGAACGATCAAATCATAGACTGTTGGAGACGTTACTCCCGTGGAGGAAAGTGCGCATGATGACTGTTGTATTCAATCCCGATGCAATTTCTGTGTTTCATCAACACTCTGATAGTCCATAGATTACAGAATGCCACCATATGTGCATCGGAAACTACTACTGGTCTTGCAGGGAACGATCAAATCGTAGACTGTTTGAGACATTACTCCCCTGGAGGGAGTGCGCATGGTGACTGTTGTATTCAATCCCGATGCAATTTCTGTGTTCCATCAACACTCTGATAGTCCACAGATTACAGAATGCCACAGGATGTGCATCGGAAACTACTACTGGTCTTCCAGGTAACGATCAAAGCGTAGACTGTTTGAGACATACCTCCCGTGGAGGAAAGTGCGCATGGTGACTGTTTTATTCAATCCCGATGCAATTTCTGTGTTTCATCAACACTCTGATAGTCCACAGATTACAGAATGCCACCAGATGTGCATCGGAAACCACTACAGATCTTCCAGAAAACGATCAAATTGTGGACTGTTTCAGTCATTACTCCCATGGAGGAACGTGCGCATGGTGACTGTTGTATTCAATCCCGATGCAATTTTTGTGTTTCATCAACACTTTGATAGTCCACAGATTACAGAATGCCTCCAGATGTGCATTGGATACTACCAATGGTCTTCCAGGGAACGATCAAAGCGTAGACTGTTTGAGACACTAGTAACATGGAAGCAAGTGCGCATGGTGACTGTTGTATTCAATCCCGATGCAATTTCTGTGTTTCATTAACACTCTGATACTCCACAGATTACAGAATGCCTCCAGATGTGCATCGGAAACTACTACTGGTCTTCCAGGGAACGATCAAAGCGTAGACTGTTTGAGACATTACTCCCGTTCAGGAAAGTCCGCATGGTGGCTGTTGTATTCATCCCGATGAAATTTCTGTGTTTCATCAACACTCTGATAGTCCACAGACTACAGAATGCCACCAGATGTGCATCGGAAAATACTACAGGTCTTCCAGGGAACGATCAAAGCGTTGACTGTTTGAGACAAACCTCCCGTGGAGGAAAGTGCGCATGGTGACTGTTGTATTCGATCCCGATGAAATTTCTGTGTTTCATCAACACTCTGATACTCCACAGATTTCAGAATGCTTCCAGATGTGCATCGGAAACTACTACTGGTCTTCCAGGTAACGATCAAAGCGTAGACTGTTTGAGACATTACTCCCGTGGAGGAAAGTGCGCATGGTGACTGCTGTATTCAATCCCGATGCAATTTCTGTGTTTCATCAACACTCTGATTGTCCACAGATTACAGAATGCCAATAGATGTGCATCGGAAACTACTACTGGTCTTCCAGAAAACGATCAAAGGGTGGACTTTTTCAGTCATTAGTCCCACGGAGGAAACTGCGCATGGTGACAGTTGTATTCAATCCCGATGTAATTTCTGTGTTTCATCAACACTTTGATGGTCCACAGATTACAGAATGCCTCCAGATGTGCATTGGAAACTACCACTGGTCTTCCAGGGAACGATCAAAGCGTAGACTGTTTGAGACATTACTAACATGGAGGAGAGTGCGCATGGTGACTGTTGTATTCAATCCCGATGCAATTTCTGTGTTTCATCAACACTCTGATAGTCCACAGATTACAGAATGCCTCCAGATGTGCATCGGAAACTACTACTGGTCTTCCTGGGAACGTCCAAGCGTAGACTGTTAGGGACATTACTCCCATGGAGGAAAGTGCGCATAGTGACTGTTGTATTCAATCCCGATGCAATTTCTGTGTTTCATCAACACTTAGTTAGTCCACAGATTTCAGAATGCCTCCAGATGTGCATCGGAAACCACTACTGGTCTTCCAGGTAACGATGAAAGCGTAGACTGTTTGAGACATTACTCCCGTGGAGGAAAGTGCGCATGTTGACTGTTGTATTCGATCCCGATGCAATCTCTGTGTGTCATCAACACTCTGATAGTCAACAGACTACGGAAAGCCACCAAATGTGCATCGGAAACTACTAATGATCTTCCAGGGAACGATCAAACCGTAGACTGTTTGAGACATTACTCCCGTGGAGGAAAGTGCGCATGGTGACTGTTGTATTCAATTGCGATGCAATTTCTGTGAATCATCAACACTCTGATAGTCCACAGATTACAGAATGCCACCAGATGTGCATCGGAAACAACTACTCGTATTCCAGGGAACGATCAAATCGTAGACTGTTGGAGACGTTACTCCCGTGGAGCAATGTCGCCTGGTGACTGTTGTGTTCATCCCGATGCAATTTCTGTGTTTCATCAGCACTTTGATAGACCACAGATTATAGAATGCCACCATATGTGCATCGGGAATTACTAGTGGTCTTCCAGGGAACGATCAAAACTTAGACTGTTTGAGACATACTCCCGTGGAGGAAAGTGCGTATGGTGACTGTTGTATTCAATCCAGATGCAATTTCTGTGTTTCATCAACACTCTGATAGTCCACAGATTACAGAATGCCACCAGATGTGCTTCGGAAACTACTACTGGTCTTCCAGGGAACGATCAAATCGTAGACTGTTGGAGACGTTACTCCCGTGGAGGAAAGTGCGCATGATGACTGTTGTATTCAATCCCGATGCAATTTCTGTGTTTCAGCAACACTCTGATAGTCCACAGATTACAGAATGCCACCATATGTGCATCGGAAACTACTACTGGTCTTGCAGGGAACGATCAAATCGTAGACTGTTTGAGACATTACTCCCCTGGAGGGAGTGCCCATGGTGACTGTTGTATTCAATCCCGATGCAATTTCTGTGTTCCTTCAACACTCTGATAGTCCACAGATTACAGAATGCCACAGGATGTGAATCGGAAACTACTACTGGTCTTCCAGGTAACGATCAAAGCGTAGACTGTTTGAGACATACCTCCCGTGGAGGAAAGTGCGCATGGTGACTGTTTTATTCAATCCCGATGCAATTTCTGTGTTTCATCAACACTCTGATAGTCCACAGATTACAGAATGCCACCAGATGTGCATCGGAAACTACTACTGATCTTCCAGAAAACGATCAAATTGTGGACTGTTTCAGTCATTACTCCCATGGAGGAACGTGCGCATGGTGACTGTTGTATTCAATCCCGATGCAATTTTTGTGTTTCATCAACACTTTGATAGTCCACAGATTACAGAATGCCTCCAGATGTGCATTGGATACTACCAATGGTCTTCCAGGGAACGATCAAAGCGTAGACTGTTTGAGACATTAGTAACATGGAAGCAAGTGCGCATGGTGACTGTTGTATTCAATCCCGATGCAATTTCTTTGTTTCATTAACACTCTGATACTCCACAGATTACAGAATGCCTCCAGATGTGCATCGGAAACTACTACTGGTCTTCCAGGGAACGATCAAACCGTAGACTGTTTGAGACATTACTCCCGTTCAGGGAAGTCCGCATGGTGGCTGTTGTATTCATCCCGATGAAATTTCTGTGTTTCATCAACACTCTGATAGTCCACAGACTACAGAATGCCACCAGATGTGCATCGGAAACTACTACAGGTCTTCCAGGGAACGATCAAAGCGTTGACTGTTTGAGACATACCTCCCGTGGAGGAAAGTGCGCATGGTGACTGTTGTATTCGATCCCGATGAAATTTCTGTGTTTCATCAACACTCTGATACTCCACAGATTACAGAATGCCTCCAGATGTGCATCGGAAACTACTACTGGTCTTCCTGGGAACGTCCAAGCGTAGACTGTTAGAGACATTACTCCCATGGAGGAAAGTGCGCGTAGTGACTGTTGTATTCAATCCAGATGCAATTTCTGTGTTTTATCAACACTCAGTTAGTCCACAGATTTCAGAATGCTTCCAGATGTGCATCGGAAACTACTACTGGTCTTCCAGGTAACGATCAAAGCGTAGACTGTTTGAGACATTACTCCCGTGGAGGAAAATGCGCATGGTGACTGCTGTATTCAATCCCGATGCAATTTCTGTGTTTCATCAACACTCTGATTGTCCACAGATTACAGAATGCCAATAGATGTGCATCGGAAACTACTACTGGTCTTCCAGAAAATGATCAAAGGGTGGACTTTTTCAGTCATTAGTCCCACGGAGGAACCTGCTCATGGTGACTGTTGTATTCAATCCCGATGTAATTTCTGTGTTTCATCAACACTTTGATAGTCCACAGATTACAGAATGCCTCCAGATGTGCATCGGAAACTACTACTGGTCTTCCTGGGAACGTCCAAGCGTAGACTGTTAGAGACATTACTCCCATGGAGGAAAGTGCGCATAGTGACTGTTGTATTCAATCCCGATGCAATTTCTGTGTTTCATCAACACTTAGTTAGTCCACAGATTACAGAATGCCTCCAGATGTGCATCGGAAACTACTACTGGTCTTCCTGGGAACGTCCAAGCGTAGACTGTTAGAGACATTACTCCCATGGAGGAAAGTGCGCATAGTGACTGTTGTATTCAATCCCGATGCAATTTCTGTGTTTCATCAACACTTAGTTAGTCCACAGATTTCAGAATGCCTCCAGATGTGCATCGGAAACCACTACTGGTCTTCCAGGTAACGATGAAAGCGTAGACTGTTTGAGACATTACTCCCGTGGAGGAAAGTGCGCATGTTGACTGTTGTATTCGATCCCGATGCAATCTCTGTGTGTCATCAACACTCTGATAGTCAACAGACTACGGAAAGCTACCAAATGTGCATCGGAAACTACTAATGATCTTCCAGGGAACGATCAAACCGTAGACTGTTTGAGACATTACTCCCGTGGAGGAAAGTGCGCATGGTGACTGTTGTATTCAATTCCGATGCAATTTCTGTGATTCATCAACACTCTGATAGTCCACAGATTACAGAATGCCACCAGATGTGCATCGGAAACAACTACTCGTATTCCAGGGAACGATCAAATCGTAGACTGTTGGAGACGTTACTCCCGTGGAGCAATGTCGCATTGTGACTGTTGTATTCATCCCGATGCAATTTCTGTGTTTCATCAGCACTCTGATAGACCACAGATTATAGAATGCCACCAGATGTGCATCGGGAATTACTAGTGGTCTTCCAGGGAACGATCAAAACTTAGACTGTTTGAGACATACTCCCGTGGAGGAAAGTGCGTATGGTGACTGTTGTATTCAATCCAGATGCAATTTCTGTGTTTCATCAACACTCTGATAGTCCACAGATTACAGAATGCCACCAGATGTGCTTCGGAAACTACTACTGGTCTTCCAGGGAACGATCAAATCGTAGACTGTTGGAGACGTTACTCCCGTGGAGGAAAGTGCGCATGATGACTGTTGTATCCAATCCCGATGCAATTTCTGTGTTTCATCAACACTCTGATAGTCCACAGATTACAGAATGCCACCATATGTGCATCGGAAACTACTACTGGTCTTGCAGGGAACGATCGTAGACTGTTTGAGACATTACTCCCCTGGAGGGAGTGCCCATGGTGACTGTTGTATTCAATCCCGATGCAATTTCTGTGTTCCTTCAACACTCTGATAGTCCACAGATTACAGAATGCCACAGGATGTGCATCGGAAACTACTACTGGTCTTCCAGGTAACGATCAAAGCGTAGACTGTTTGAGACATACCTCCCGTGGAGGAAAGTGCGCATGGTGACTGTTTTATTCAATCCCGATGCAATTTCTGTGTTTCATCAACACTCTGATAGTCCACAGATTACAGAATGCCACCAGATGTGCATCGGAAACTACTACTGATCTTCCAGAAAACGATCAAATAGTGGACTGTTTCAGTCATTACTCCCATGGAGGAACGTGCGCATGGTGACTGTTGTATTCAATCCCGATGCAATTTTTGTGTTTCATCAACACTTGGATAGTCCACAGATTACAGAATGCCTCCAGATGTGCATTGGATACTACCAATGGTCTTCCAGGGAACGATCAAAGCGTAGACTGTTTGAGACATTAGTAACATGGAAGCAAGTGCGCATGGTGACTGTTGTATTCAATCCCGATGCAATTTCTTTGTTTCATTAACACTCTGATACTCCACAGATTACAGAATGCCTCCAGATGTCCATCGGAAACTACTACTGGTCTTCCAGGGAACGATCAAACCGTAGACTGTTTGAGACATTACTCCCGTTCAGGGAAGTCCGCATGGTGGCTGTTGTATTCATCCCGATGAAATTTCTGTGTTTCATCAACACTCTGATAGTCCACAGACTACAGAATGCCACCAGATGTGCATCGGAAACTACTACAGGTCTTCCAGGGAACGATCAAAGCGTTGACTGTTTGAGACATACCTCCCGTGGAGGAAAGTGCGCATGGTGACTGTTGTATTCGATCCCGATGAAATTTCTGTGTTTCATCAACACTCTGATACTCCACAGATTACAGAATGCCTCCAGATGTGCATCGGAAACTACTACTGGTCTTCCTGGGAACGTCCAAGCGTAGACTGTTAGAGACATTACTCCCATGGAGGAAAGTGCGCGTAGTGACTGTTGTATTCAATCCAGATGCAATTTCTGTGTTTTATCAACACTCAGTTAGTCCACAGATTTCAGAATGCTTCCAGATGTGCATCGGAAACTACTACTGGTCTTCCAGGTAACGATCAAAGCGTAGACTGTTTGAGACATTACTCCCGTGGAGGAAAGTGCGCATGGTGACTGCTGTATTCAATCCCGATGCAATTTCTGTGTTTCATCAACACTCTGATTGTCCACAGATTACAGAATGCCAATAGATGTGCATCGGAAACTACTACTGGTCTTCCAGAAAATGATCAAAGGGTGGACTTTTTCAGTCATTAGTCCCACGGAGGAACCTGCTCATGGTGACTGTTGTATTCAATCCCGATGTAATTTCTGTGTTTCATCAACACTTTGATAGTCCACAGATTACAGAATGCCTCCAGATGTGCATTGGAAACTACCACTGGTCTTCCAGGGAACGATCAAAGCGTAGACTGTTTGAGACATTACTAACATGGAGGAGAGTGCGCATGGTGACTGTTGTATTCAATCCCGATGCAATTTCTGTGTTTCATCAACACTCTGATAGTCCACAGATTACAGAATGCCTCCAGATGTGCATCGGAAACTACTACTGGTCTTCCTGGGAACGTCCAAGCGTAGACTGTTAGAGACATTACTCCCATGGAGGAAAGTGCGCATAGTGACTGTCGTATTCAATCCCGATGCAATTTCTGTGTTTCATCAACACTTAGTTAGTCCACAGATTTCAGAATGCCTCCAGATGTGCATCGGAAACCACTACTGGTCTTCCAGGTAACGATGAAAGCGTAGACTGTTTGAGACATTACTCCCGTGGAGGAAAGTGCGCATGTTGACTGTTGTATTCGATCCCGATGCAATCTCTGTGTGTCATCAACACTCTGATAGTCAACAGACTACGGAAAGCCACCAAATGTGCATCGGAAACTACTAATGATCTTCCAGGGAACGATCAAACCGTAGACTGTTTGAGACATTACTCCCGTGGAGGAAAGTGCGCATGGTGACTGTTGTATTCAATTCCGATGCAATTTCTGTGATTCATTAACACTCTGATAGTCCACAGATTACAGAATGCCACCAGATGTGCATCGGAAACAACTACTCGTATTCCAGGGAACGATCAAATCGTAGACTGTTGGAGACGTTACTCCCGTGGAGCAATGTCGCATGGTGACTGTTGTATTCATCCCGATGCAATTTCTGTGTTTCATCAGCAATCTGATAGACCACAGATTATAGAATGCCACCAGATGTGCATCGGGAATTACTAGTGGTCTTCCAGGGAACGATCAAAACTTAGACTGTTTGAGACATACTCCCGTGGAGGAAAGTGCGTATGGTGACTGTTGTATTCAATCCAGATGCAATTTCTGTGTTTCATCAACACTCTGATAGTCCACAGATTACAGAATGCCACCAGATGTGCTTCGGAAACTACTACTGGTCTTCCAGGGAACGATCAAATCGTAGACTGTTGGAGACGTTACTCCCGTGGAGGAAAGTGCGCATGATGACTGTTGTATTCAATCCCGATGCAATTTCTGTGTTTCATCAACACTCTGATAGTCCACAGATTACAGAATGCCACCATATGTGCATCGGAAACTACTACTGGTCTTGCAGGGAACGATCAAATCGTAGACTGTATGAGACGTTACTCCACTGGAGGGAGTGCGCCTGGTGACTGTTGTATTCAATCCCGATGCAATTTCTGTGTTCCATCAATACTCTGATAGTCCACAGATTACAGAATGCCACAGGATGTGCATCGGAAACTACTACTGGTCTTCCAGGTAACGATCAAAGCGTAGACTGTTTGAGACATACCTCCCGTGGAGGAAAGTGAGCATGGTGACTGTTTTATTCAATCCCGATGCAATTTCTGTGTTTCATCAACACTCTGATAGTCCACAGATTACAGAATGCCACCAGATGTGCATCGGAAACTACTACTGATCTTCCAGAAAACGATCAAATTGTGGACTGTTTCAGTCATTACTCCCATGGAGGAACGTGCGCATGGTGACTGTTGTATTCAATCCCGATGCAATTTTTGTGTTTCATCAACACTTTGATAGTCCACAGATTACAGAATGCCTCCAGATGCGCATTGGATACTACCAATGGGCTTCCAGGGAACGATCAAAGCGTAGACTGTTTGAGACATTAGAAACATGGAAGCAAGTGCGCATGGTGACTGTTGTATTCAATCCCGATGCAATTTCTGTGTTTCATTAACACTCTGATACTCCACAGATTACAGAATGCCTCCAGATGTGCATCGGAAACTACTACTGGTCTTCCAGGGAACGATCAAACCGTAGACTGTTTGAGACATTACTCCCGTTCAGGAAAGTCCGCATGGTGGCTGTTGTATTCATCCCGATGAAATTTCTGTGTTTCATCAACACTCTGATAGTCCACAGACTACAGAATGCCACCAGATGTGCATCGGAAACTACTACAGGTCTTCCAGGGAACGATCAAAGCGTTGACTGTTTGAGACATACCTCCCGTGGAGGAAAGTGCGCATGGTGACTGTTTTATTCAATCCCGATGCAATTTCTGTGTTTCATCAACACTCTGATAGTCCACAGATTACAGAATGCCACCAGATGTGCATCGGAAACTACTACTGGATTCCAGAAAACGATCAAAGGGTGGACTGTTTCAGTCATTACTCCCATGGAGGAACGTGCGCATGGTGACTGTTGTATTCAATCCCGATGCAATTTTTGTGTTTCATCAACACTTTGATAGTCCACAGATTACAGAATGCCTCCAGATGTGCATAGGATACTACCAATGGTCTTCCAGGGAACGATCAAAGCGTAGACTGTTTGAGACATTACTAACATGGAAGCAAGTGCGCATGGTGACTGTTGTATTCAATCCCGATGCAATTTCTGTGTTTCATCAACACTCTGATAGTACACAGATTACAGAATGCCTCCAGATGTGCATCGGAAACTACTACTGGTCTTCCTGGGAACGATCAAAGCGTAAACTCTTTGAGACATTACTCCTTTGGAGGAAGGTGCGTATGGTTACTGTTGTATTCAATCCCTATGCAATTTCTGTGTTTCATGAACACTCTGATACTCCACAGATTACAGAATGTCTCCAGATGTGCATCGGAAACTACTACTGGGCTTCCTGGGAACAATCTAAGCGTAGACTATTTGAGACATTACTCCCATGGAGGGAAGTGCGCATGGTTACTGTTGTATTCAATCCGGATACAATTTCTGTGTTTCACCAACACTCTGATGGTCCACAGATTAAGGAATGCCACCAGATGTGCATCGGAAACTGCTACTAGTCTTCCAGGGAACGATCAAAGCATAGACTGTTTGAGACAACACTCCCGTGGAGGAAAGTGCGCATGGTGACTGCTGAATTCTATCCCGATGCAATCTCTGTGTTTCATCAACACTCTGATAGTCCACAGATTAAGGAATGCCACCAGATGTGCATCGGAAAAAACTACTGGTCTTCCAGGGAACGATCAAAGCGTAGACTGTATGAGACACTACTCCCGTGGAGGAGAGTGCGCATGGTGACTGCTGTATTCAATCCCGATGCAATCTCTTAGTTTCATCAACACTCTGATAGTCCACAGATCACAGAATGCCACCAGATGTGCATCGGAAACTACTACTGGACTTCCAGGGAACGATCAAACCGTAGACTGTTTGAGACATTACTCCCGTTCAGGAAAGTGTGCATGGTGACTGTTGTATTCATCCCGATGAAATTTCTGTGTTTCATCAACACTCTGATAGTCCACAGACTACAGAATGCCACCAGATGTGCATCGGAAACTACTACAGGTCTTCCAGGGAACGATCAAAGCGTAGACTGTTTGAGACATTACTCCCGTGGAGGAAAGTGCGCATAGTGACTGTTGTATTCAATCCTGATGCAATTTCTGTATTTCATCAACACTCTGATAGTCAACAGATTACAGAATGCCACCAGATGTGCATCGGAAACTACTACTGGTCTTCCAGGGAACGATCAAAACGTAGACTGTTTGAGACATTACTCCCGTATAGGAAAGTGCGCATAGTGACTGTTGTATTCAATCCTGATGCAATTTCTGTATTTCATCAACACTCTGATATGCAACAGATTACAGAATGCCTCCAGATGTGCATTGGAAACAACACTGGTCTTCCAGGAAACGATGAAAGCGTAGACTGTTTGAGACATTACTAACATGGAGGAGAGTGCGCATGGTGACCGTTGTATTCAATCCCGATGCTATTTCTGGGTTTCATCAACACTCTGATAGTCCACAGATTACAGAATGCCACCAGATGTGCATCGGAAACTACTACTGGTCTTCCAGGTAACGATCAAAGCGTAGACTGTTTGAGACATTACTCCCGTGGAGGAGAGTGCGCATGGTGACTGCTGTATTCAATCCCGATGCAATCTCTGTGTTTCATTAACTCTCTGATAGTCCACAGATTACAGAATGCCACCAGATGTGCATCGGAAACTACTATTGGTCTTCCAGGGAACGATCAAACCGTAGACTGTTTGAGACATTACTCCAGTGGAGGAAAGTGCGCATGGTGACTGTTGTATTCAATTCCGATGCAATTTCTGTGTTTCATCAACACTCTGATAGTCCACAGACTAAAGAATGCCACCAGACGTGCATCGGAAACTACTACTGGTCTGCCAGGGAACGATCAAAGCGAAGACCGTTTGGGACCTTACTCCCGTGGAGGAAAGTGCGCATGGTGACTGTTGTATTCAATTCCGATGCAATTTCTGTGTTTCATCAATACTCTGATAGTCCACAGATTACAGAATGCCACCAGATGTGCATCGGAAACAACTACTGGTATTCCAGGGAACGATCAAATCGTAGACTGTTGGAGACGTTACTCCCGTGGAGGAAAGTGCGCATGGGGACTGTTGTATTCAATCCCGATGCAATCTCTGTGTTTCATCAACACTCTGATAGTCCACTGATTACAGAATGCCACCAGATCTGCATCGGAAACTACTACTGGTCTTCCAGGGAACGATCAAAGCGTAGACTGTATGAGACACTACTCCTGTGGAGGAGAGTGCGCATGGTGACTGCTGTATTCAATCCCGATGCAATCTCTGAGTTTCATTAGCACTCTGATAGTCCACAGATCACAGAATGCCACCAGATGTGCATCGGAAACTACTACTGGTCTTCCAGGGAACGATCAAACCGTAGACTGTTTGAGACATTACTCCCGTTCAGGAAAGTGTGCATGGTGACTGTTGTATTCATCCCGATGAAATTTCAGTGTTTCATCAACACTCTGATAGTCCACAGACTACAGAATGCCACCAGATGTGCATCGGAAACTACTACAGGTCTTCCAGGGAACGATCAAAGCGTAGACTGTTTGAGACATTACTCCCGTGGAGGAAAGTGCGCATAGTGACTGTTGTATTCAATCCCGATGCAATTTCTGTGTTTCATCAACACTCTGATACTCCACAGATTACAGAATGTCTCCAGATGTGCATCGGAAACTACTACTGGGTTTCCTGGGAACAATCTAATTGTAGACTATTTGAGACATTACTCCCATGGAGTAAAGTGCGCATGGTTACTATTGTATTCAATCCGGATACAATTTCTGTGTTTCATCAACACTCTGATGGTCCACAGATTAAGGAATGCCACCAGATGTGTATCGGAAACTACTACTAGTCTTCCAGGGAACGATCAAAGCATAGACTGTTTGAGACAACACTCCCGTGGAGTAAAGTGCGCATGGTGACTGCTGAATTCTATACCGATGCAATCTCTGTGTTTCATCAACACTCTGATAGTCCACAGATTAAGGAATGCCACCAGATGTGCATCGGAAACTACTACTGGTCTTCCAGGGAACGATCAAAGCGTAGACTGTATGAGACACTACTCCCGTGGAGGAGAGTGCGCATGGCGACTGCTGTATACAATCCCGATGCTATCTCTGAGTTTCATCAACACTCTGATAGTCCACAGATCACAGAATGCCACCAGATGTGCATCGGAAACTACTACTGGTCTTCCAGGGAACGATCAAACCGTAGACTGTTTGAGACATTACTCCCGTTCAGGAAAGTGTGCATGGTGACTGTTGTATTCATCCCAAAGAAATTTCTGTGTTTCATCAACACTCTGATAGTCCACAGACTACAGAATGCCACCAGATGTGCATCGGAAACTACTACAGGTCTTCCAGGTAACGATCAAAGCGTAGACTGTTTGAGACATTACTCCCGTGGAGGAAAGTGCGCATAGTGGCTGTTGTATTCAATCCCGATGCAATTTCTGTATTTCATCAACACTCTGATAGTCAACAGATTACAGAATGCCACCAGATGTGCATCGGAAACTACTACTGGTCTTCCAGGGAACGATCAAAACGTAGACTGTTTGAGACATTACTCCCGTGGAGGAAAGTGCGCATAGTGACTGTTGTATTCAATCCCGATGCAATTTATGTATTTCATCAACACTCTGATAGTCAACAGATTACAGAATGCCTCCAGATGTGCATTGGAAACTACCACTGGTCTTCCAGGAAACGATGAAAGCGTAGACTGTTTGAGACATTACTAACATGGAGGAGAGTGCGCATGGTGACTGTCGTATTCAATCCCGATGCAATTTCTGTGTTTCATCAACACTCTGATAGTCCACAGATTACAGAATGCCTCCAGATGTGCATCGGAAACTACTACTGGTCTTCCAGGTAACGATCAAAGCGTAGACTGTTTGAGACATTATTCCCGTGGAGGAGAGTGCGCATGGTGACTGTTGTATTCAATCCCGATGCAATCACTGTGTTTCATCAACACTCTGATAGTCCACAGATTACAGAATGCCACCAGATGTGCATCTGATACTACTATTGGTCTTCCTGGGAACGATCAAACCGTAGACTGTTTGAGACATCACTCCAGTGGAGGAAAGTGCGCATGGTGACTGTTGTATTCAATTCCGATGCAATTTCTGTGTTTCATCAACACTCTGATAGTCCACAGATTAAAGAATGCCACCAGACGTGCATCGGAAGCTACTACTGGTCTGCCAGGGAACGATCAAAGCGAAGACCGTTTGGGACCTTACTCCCGTGGAGGAAAGTCCGCATGGTGACTGTTCTATTCAATTCCGATGCAATTTCTGTGTTTCATCAACACTCTGATAGTCCACAGATTACAGAATGCCACCAGACGTGCATCGGAAACAACTACTGGTATTCCAGGGAACGATCAAATCGTAGACTGTTGGAGACGTTACTCCCGTGGAGGAAAGTGCGCATGGTGACTGTTGTATTCAATCCCGATGCAATCTCTGTGTTTCATCAACACTCTGATAGTCCACTGATTACAGAATGCCACCAGATCTGCATCGGAAACTACTACTGGTCTTCCAGGGAACGAACAAAACGTATACTGTTTGAGACATTACTCCCATGGAGGAAAGTGCGCATGGTGTCTGTTGTATTCAATCCCGATGCAATTTCTTTGTTCCATCAACACTCAGATAGTCCACAGATTACAGAATGCCTCCAGATAAGCATCGGAAACTACTTCTGGTCTTCCAGGCAACGATCAAAACGTAGACTCTTTGAGACATACCTCCGTGGAGGAAAGTGCGCATGGTGACTGTTTTATTCAATCCCGATGCAATTTCTGTGTTTCATCAACACTCTGATAGACCACAGATTACAGAATGCCACCAGATGTGCATCGGAAACTACTACTGGTCTTCCAGGGAACGATCAAAGGGTGGACTGTTTCAGTCATTATTCCCACAGAGGAAAGTGCGCATGGTGACTGTTGTATTCAATCCCGATGCAATTTCTGTGTTTCGTCAACACTCTGATAGTCCACAGATTACAGAATGCCTCCAGATGTGCATTGGAAACTACCACTGGTCTTCCAGCCAACGATCAAAGCGTAGAATGTTTGAGACATTACTAACATGGAGGAAAGTGCGCATGGTGACTGTTGTATTCAATCCTGATGCAATTTCTGTGTTTCATCAACACTCTGATAGTCCACAGATTAAGGAATGGCACCAGATGTGCATCAGAAACTACTACTGGTCTTCCAGGGAACGATCAAAGCGTAGACTGTTTGAGACATTACTCCGGTGGAGGAAAGTGCGCATGGTGACTGCTGTATTCAATCCCGATGCAATCTCTGTGTTTCATCAACACTCTGATAGTCCACAGATTAGGGAATGCCACCAGATGTGCATCGGAAACTACTACTGGTCTTCCAGGGAACGATCAAAGCGTAGACTGTATGAGACACTACTCCCGTGGATTAGATTGCGCATGGTGACTGCTGTATTCAATCCCGATGCAATCTCTGTGTTTCATCAGCACTCTGATAGTCCACAGATTACAGAATGCCACCAGATGTGCATCGGAAACAACTACTGGTCTTCCAGGGAACGATCAAACCGTAGACTGTTTGAGACATTACTCCCGTTCAGGAAAGTGTGCATGGTGACTGTTGTATTCATCCCGATTAAATTTCTGTGTTTCATCAACACTCTGATAGTCCACAGACTACAGAATGCCACCAGATGTGCATCGGAAACTACTACAGGTCTTCCAGGGAATGATCAAAGCGTAGACTGTTTGAGACATTACTCCCGTGGAGGAAAGTGCGCATAGTGACTGTTGTATTCAATCCCGATGCAATTTCTGTATTTCATCAACACTCTGATAGTCAACAGATTACAGAATGCCACCAGATGTGCATCGGAAACTACTACTGGTCTTCCAGGGAACGATCAAAACGTAGACTGTTTGAGACATTTCTCCCGTGGAGGAAAGTGCGCATAGTGACTGTTGTATTCAATCCCGATGCAATTTCTGTATTTCATCAACACTCTGATAGTCAACAGATTACAGAATGCCTCCAGATGTGCATTGGAAACTACCACTGGTCTCCCAGGAAACGATGAAAGCGTAGACTGTTTGAGACATTACTAACATGGAGGAGAGTGAGCATGGTGACTGTTGTATTCAATCCCGATGCAATTTCTGTGTTTCATCAACACTCTGATAGTCCACAGATTACAGAATGCCACCAGATGTGCATCGGAAACTACTACTGGTCTTCCAGGGAACGATCAAAACGTAAACTCTTTGAGACATTACTCCCTTGGAGGAAGGTGCGCATGGTGACTGTTGTAATCAATCCCGATGCAATTTCTGTGTTTCATCAACACTCTGATACGCCACAGATTACAGAATGCCCCCAGATGTGCATCGGAAACTACTACTGGTCTTCCTGGGAACGATCTAAACGTAGACTATTTGAGACAATACTCCCATGGAGGAAAGTACGCATGGTGACTGTTGTATTCAATCCCGATGCAATTTCTGTGTTTCATCAACACTCTGATAGTCCACAGATTACAGAATGCCTCCAGATGTGCATCGGAAACTACTACTGGTCTTCCTGGGAACGTACAAACGTAGACTGTTAGAGACATTAGTCCCATTGAGGAAAGTGCGCATAGTAACTGTTGTATTCAATCCCGATGCAATTTCTGTGTTTCATCAACACTCAGTTAGTCCACAGATTTCAGAATGCCTCCAGATGTGCATCGGAAACTACTACTGGTCTTCCAGGTAACGATCAAAGCGTAGACTGTTTGAGACATTACTCCTGTGGAGGAAAGTGCGCATGGTGACTGTTTTATTCAATCCCGATGCAATTTCTGTGTTTCATCAACACTCTGATAGTCCACAGATTAAAGAATGCCACCAGAAGTGCATCGGAAACTACTACTGGTCTTCCAGAAAACGGTCAAAGGGTGGACTTTTTCAGTCATTACTCCCACGGAGGAAAGTGCGCATGGTGACTGTTGTGTTCAATCCCGATGTAATTTCTGTGTTTCATCAACACTTTGATAGTCCACAGATTACAGAATGCCTCCAGATGTGCATTGGAAACTACCACTGGTCTTCCAGGGAACGATCAAAGCGTAGACTGTTTGAGACATTACTAACATGGAGGAGAGTGCGCATGGTGACTGTTGTATACAATCCCGATGTAACTTCTGTGTTTCATCAACACACTGATAGTCCACAGATTACAGAATGCCTCCAGATGTGCATCGGAAACTACTACTGGTCTTCCAGGGAACGATCAAAACGTGAATTCTTTGAGACATTACTCCCTTTGAGGAAGGTGCGCATGGTGACTGTTGTAATCAATCCCGATGCAATATCTGTGTTTCATCAACACTCTGATACTCCACAGATTACAGAATGCCTCCAGATGTGCATCGGAAACTACTACTGGTTTTCCAGTTAAGGATCAAATCTTACACTGTTTAAGACATACTCCCGTGGAGGAAAGTGCGCATGGTGACTGTTGTATTCAATCCAGATGCAATTTCTGTGTTTCATCAACACTCTGATAGTCCACAGATTACAGAATGCCTCCAGATGTTCATTGGATACTACCAATGGTCTTCCAGGGAACGATCAAAGCGTAGACTGTTTGAAACTTTACTAACATGGAAGCAAGTGCGCATGGTGACTGTTGTATTAAATCCCGATGCAATTTCTGTGTTTCATCAACACTCTGATAGTCCACAGATTAAAGAATGCCACCAGACGTGCATCGGAAGCTACTACTGGTCTGCCAGGGAACGATCAAAGCGAAGACCGTTTGGGACCTTACTCCCGTGGAGGAAAGTGCGCATGGTGACTGTTCTATTCAATTCCGATGCAATTTCTGTGTTTCATCAACACTCTGATAGTCCACAGATTACAGAATGCCACCAGACGTGCATCGGAAACAACTACTGGTATTCCAGGGAACGATCAAATCGTAGACTGTTGGAGACGTTACTCCCGTGGAGGAAAGTGCGCATGGTGACCGTTGTATTCAATCCCGATGCAATCTCTGTGTTTCATCAACACTCTGATAGTCCACTGATTACAGAATGCCACCAGATTTGCATCGGAAACAACTACTGGTCTTCCAGGTAACGATCAAAGCGTAGACTGTTTGAGACATTACTCCCGTGGAGGAGAGTGCGCATGGTGTCTGCTGTATTCAATCCCGATGCAATCTCTGTGTTTCATCAGCACTCTGATAGTCCACAGATTACAGAATGCCACCAGATGTGCATCGGAAACTACTATTGGTCTTCCAGGGAACGATCAAACCGTAGACTGTTTGAGACATACTCCCGTGGAGGAAAGTGCGCATCGTGACTGTTGTATTCAATTCCGATGCAATTTCTGTGTTTCATCAACACTCTGATAGTCCACAGATTAAAGAATGCCACCAGACGTGCATCGGAAACTACTACTGGTCTGCCAGGGAACGATCAAAGCGTAGACCGTTTGGGACCTTACTCCCGTGGAGGAAAGTGCGCATGGTGACTGTTGTATTCAAATCCGATGCAATTTCTGTGTTTCATCAACACTCTGATAGTCCACAGATTACAGAATGCCACCAGATGTGCATCGGAAACAACTACTGGTATTCCAGGGAACGATCAAATCGTAGACTGTTGGAGACGTTACTCACGTGGAGGAAAGTGCGCATGGTGACTGTTGTATTCAATCCCGATGTAATCTCTGTGTTTCATCAACACTCTGATAGTCCACTGATTACAGAATGCCACCAGACGTGCATCGGAATCTACTACTGGTCTTCCAGGGAACGATCAAAACGTAGACTGTTTGAGATATTACTCCCGTGGAGGAAAGTGCGCATGGTGTCTGTTGTATTCAATCCCGATGCAATTTCTGTGTTCCATCAACACTCTGATAGTCCACAGATTACAGAATGCCTCCAGATGAGCATCGGAAACTATTTCTGGTCTTCCAGGGAACGATCAAAGCGTAGACTGTTTGAGACATACCTCCCGTGGAGGAAAGTGCGCATGGTGACTGTTTTATTCAATCCCGATGCAATTTCTGTGTTTCATCAACACTCTGATAGTCCACAGATTACAGAATGCCACCAGATGTGCATCGGAAACTACTACTGGTCTTCCATGGAACGATCAAAGGGTGGACTGTTTCAGTCATTATTCCCACAGAAGAAAGTGCGCATTGTGACTGTTGTAGTCAATCCCGATGCAATTATGTGTTTCATCAACACTCTGATAGTCCACAGATTACGGAATGCCTCCAGATGTGCATTGGAAACTACCACTGGTTTTCAAGGTAACGATCAAAGCGTAGAATGTTTGAGACATTACTAACATGGAGGAAAGTGCGCATGGTGACTGTTGTATTCAATCCCGATGCAATTTCTGTGTTTCATCAACACTCTGATCGTCCACAGATTAAGGAATGCCACCAGATGTGCATCAGAAACTACTACTGGTCTTCCAGGGAACGATCAAAACGTAGACTGTTTGAGACATTACTCCGGTGGAAGAAAGTGCGCATGGTGACTGCTGTATTCAATCCCGATGCAATCTCTGTGTTTCATCAACACTCTGATAGTCCACAGATTACGGAATGGCACCAGATGCGCATCGGAAACTACTACTGGTCTTCCAGGGAACGATCAAAGCGTAGACTGTATGAGACACTACTCCCGAGGAGGAGAGTGCGCATGGTGACTGCTGTATTCAATCCCGATGCAATCTCTGTGTTTCATCAACACTCTGATAATCCACAGATTACAGAATGCCACCAGATGTGCATCGGAAACTACTACTGGGGTTCCAGGGAACTATCAAACCGTAGACTGTTTGAGACATTACTCCCGTTCAGGAAAGTGTGTATGGTGATTGTTGTATTCATCCCGATGAAATTTCTGTGTTTCATCAACACTCTGATAGTCCACAGACTACAGAATGCCACCAGATGTGCATCGGAAACTACTACAGGTCTTCCAGGGAACGATCAAAGCGTAGACTGTTTGAGACATACCTCCCGTGGAGGAAAGTGCGCATGGTGACTGTTTTATTCAATCCCGATGCAATTTCTGTGTTTCATCAACACTCTGATAGTCCACAGATTACAGAATGCCACCAGATGTGCATCGGAAACTACTACTGGTCTTCCAGAAAACGATCAAAGTGTGGACTGTTTCAGTCATTACTCCCACGGAGGAAAGTGCGCATGGTGACTGTTGTATTCAATCCCGATGCAATTTCTGTGTTTCATCAACACTTTGATAGTATACAGATTACAGAATGCCTCCAGATGTGCATTGGAAACTACCACTGGTCTTCCAGGGAACGATCAAAGCGTAGACTGTTTGAGACATTACTAACATTGAGGAGAGTGCGCATGGTGACTGTTGTATTCAATCCCGATGCAATTTCTGTGTTTCATCAACACTCTGATAGCCCACAGATTACAGAATGCCACCAGATGTGCATCGGAAACTACTACTGGTCTTCCAGGGAACGATCAAAACGTAAACTCTTTGAGACATTACTCCCTTGGAGGAAGGTGCGCATGGTGACTGTTGTAATCAATCCCGATGCAATTTCTGTGTTTCATCAACACTCAGTTAGTCCACAGATTTCAGAATGCCCCCAGATGTGCATCGGAAACTACTACTGGTCTTCCTGGGAACGATCTAAACGTAGACCATTTGAAACAATACTCCCATGGAGGAAAGTGCGCATGGTGACTGTTGTATTCAATCCCGATGCAATTTCTGTGTTTCATCAACACTCTGATAGTCCACAGATTACAGAAAGCCTCCAGATGTGCATCGGAAACTACTACTGGTCTTCCTGGGAACGTCCAAGCGTAGACTGTTAGAGACATTACTCCCATGGAGGAAAGTGCGCATAGTGACTGTTGTATTCGATCTCGATGCAATTTCTGTGTTTCATCAACACTCAGTTAGTCCCCAGATTTCAGAATGCCTCCAGATGTGCATCGGAAACTACTACTGGTCTTCCAGGTAACGATCAAATCGTAGACTGTTTGAGACATTACTCCCGTGGGGGAATGTGCGCATGGTGACTGTTGTACTCGATCCCGTTGCAATCTCTGTGTGTCATCAACACTCTGATGGTCAACAGATTACAGAATGCCACCAAATGTGCATCGGAAACTGCTGCTGGTCTTCCAGGTAACGATCAAAGCGTAGACTGTTTGAGACATACCTCCCGTGGAGGAAAGTGCGCATGGTGACTGTTTTATTCAATCCCGATGCAATTTCTGTGTTTCATCAACACTCCGATAGTCCACAGATAACAGAATGCCACCAGATGTGCATCGGAAACTACTACTGGTCTTTCAGAAGACGATCAAAGGGTGGACTTTTTCAGTCATTACTCCCACGGAGGAAAGTGCGCATGGTGACTGTTGTATTCAACCCCGATGTAATTTCTGTGTTTCATCAACACTTTGATAGTCGACAGATTACAGAATGCCTCCAGATGTGCATTGGAAACTACCACTGGTCTTCCAGGGAACGTTCAAAGCGTGGACTGTTTGAGACATTACTAACATGGAGGAGAGTGCGCATGGTGACTGTTGTATACAATCCCGATGTAATTTCTGTGTTTCATCAACACTCTGATACTCCACAGATTACAGAATGCCACCAGATGTGCACCGGAAACTACTACTGGTCTTCCAAGGAACGATCAAACCGTAGACTGTTTGAGACATTACTCCCGTTCAGGAAAGTGTGCATGGTGATTGTTGTATTCATCCCGATGAAATTTCTGTGTTTCATCAACACTCTGATAGTCCACAGACTACAGAATGCCACCAGATGTGCATCGGAAGCTACTACAGGTCTTCCAGTTAACGATCAAAGCGTAGACTGTTTGAGACATACCTCCCGTGGAGGAAAGTGCGCATGGTGACTGTTTTATTCAATCCCGATGCAATTTCTGTGTTTCATCAACACTCCGATAGTCCACAGATTATAGAATGCCACCATATGTGCATCGGAAACTACTACTGGTCTTCCAGAAAACGATCAAATGGTGGCCTGTTTCAGTCATTACTCCCACGGAGGAAAGTGCGCATGGTTACTGTTGTATTCAATCCCGATGCAATTTCTGTGTATCATCAACACTCTGATAGTCCACAGATTACAGAATGCCACCAGATGTGCATCGGAAACTACTACTGGTCTTCCAGGGAACGATCAAACCGTAGACTGTATGAGACATTACTCCCGTTCAGGAAAGTGTGCATGGTGATTGTTGTATTCATCCCGATGAAATTTCTGTGTTTCATCAACACTCTGATAGTCCACAGACTACAGAATGCCACCAGATGTGCATCGGAAGCTACTACAGGTCTTCCAGTTAACGATCAAAGCGTAGACTGTTTGAGACATACCTCCCGTGGAGGAAAGTGCGCATGGTGACTGTTTTATTCAATCCCGATGCAATTTCTGTGTTTCATCAACACTCCGATAGTCCACAGATTATAGAATGCCACCAGATGTGCATCGGAAACTACTACTGGTCTTCCAGAAAACGATCAAAGGGTGGACTGTTTCAGTCATTGCTCCCACGGAGGAAAGTGCGCATGGTGACTGTTGTATTCAATCCCGATGCAATTTCTGTGTTTCATCAACACTTTGATAGTCCACAGATTACAGAATGCCACCAGATGTGCATCGGAAACTACTACTGGTCTTCCAGGGAACGATCAAAACGTAAACTCTTTGAGACATAACTCCCTTGGAGGAAGTTGCGCATGGTGACTGTTGTAATCAATCCCGATGCAATTTATGTGTTTCATCAACACTCTGATACTCCACAGATTACAGAATGCCCCCAGATGTGCATCGGAAACTACTACTGGTCTTCCTGGGAACGATCTAAACGTAGACTATTTGAGACAATACTCCCATGGAGGAAAGTTCGCATGGTGACTGTTGTATTCAATCCCGATGCAATATCTGTGTTTCATCAACACTCTGATAGTCCACAGATTACAGAAAGCCTCCAGATGTGCATCGGAAACTACTACTGGTCTTCCTGGGAACGTCCAAGCGTAGACTGATAGAGACATTACTCCCATGGAGGACAGTGCGCATAGTGACTGTTGTATTCAATCCCGATGCAATTTCTGTGTTTCATCAACACTCAGTTAGTCCACAGATTTCAGAATGCCACCAGACGTGCATCGGAAACTACTACTGGATTTCCAGGGAACGATCAAAGCGTAGACCGTTTGGGACCTTACTCCCGTGGAGGAAAGTGCTCATGGTGACTGTTGTATTCAATCCCGATGCAATTTCTGTGTTTCATCAACACTCAGTTAGTCCACAGATTTCAGAATGCCACCAGACGTGCATCGGAAACTACTACTGGATTTCCAGGGAACGATCAAATCGTAGACCGTTTGGGACCTTACTCCCGTGGAGGTAAGTGCTCATGGTGACTGTTGTATTCAATCCCGATGCAATTTCTGTGTTTCATCAGCACTCTGATAGTCCACAGATTATAGAATGCCACCAGACGTGCTTCGGAAACTACTACTGGTCTTCCAGGGAACGATCAAATCGTAGACTGTTGGAGACGTTACTCCCGTGGAGGAAAGTGCGCATGATGACTGTTGTATTCAATCCCGATGCCATTTCTGTGTTTCATCAACACTATGATAGTCCACAGATTACAGAATGCCACCATATGTGCATCGGAAACTACTACTGGTCTTCCAGGGAACGATCAAATCGTAGACTGTTTGAGACATTACTCCCGTGGAGGAAAGTGCGCATGGTGACTGTTGTATTCAATCCCGATGCAATTTCTGTGTTCCATCAACACTCTGATAGTCCACAGATTACAGAATGCCTCCAGTTGAGCATCGGAAAATACCTCTGGTCTTCCAGGGAACGATCAAAACGTAGACTGTTTGAGACATACCTCCAGTGGAGTAAAGTGCGCATGGTGACTGTTTTATTCAATCCCGATGCAATTTCTGTGTTTCATCAACACTCTGATAGTCCACAGATTACAGAATGCCACCAGATGTGCATCGGAAACTACTACTGGTCTTCCAGGGAACGATCAAAGGGTGGACTGTTTCAGTCATTACTCCCACGGAGGAAAGTGCGCATGGTGGCTGTTGTATTCAATCCCGATGCTATTTCTGTTTTTCATCAACACTCTGATAGTACACAGATTTCAGAATGCCTCCAAATGTGCATTGGAAACTACCACTGGTCGTCCAGGGAACGATCAAACCGTAGACTGTATGAGACATTACTCCCGTTCAGGAAAGTGCGCATAGTGACTGTTGTATTCATCCCGATGAAATTTCTGTGTTTCATCAACACTCTGATAGTCCACAGACTACAGAATGCCACCAGATGTGCATCGGAAACTATTACAGGTCTTCCAGGGAACGATCAAAGCGTAGACTGTTTGAGACATTACTCCCGTTGAGGAAAGTGCGCATTGTGACTGTTGTATTCAATCCCGATGCAATTTCTGTGTTTCATCAACACTCTGATAGTCAACAGATTACAGAATGCCACCAGATGTGCATCGGAAACTACTACTGGTCTTCCAGGTAACGATCAAAGCGAAGACTGTTTGAGACATACCTCCCGTGGAGGAAAGTGGCATGGTGACTGTTGTATTCAATCCCGATGCAATTTCTGTGTTTCATCAACACTCTGATAGTCCACAGATTACAGAATGCCACCAGATGTGCATCCGAAACTACTACTGGTATTCCAGAAAACGATCAAAGGGTGGACTGTTTCAGTCATTACTCCCACGGAGTAAGTGCGCATGGTGACTGTTGTATTCAATCCCGATGCAATTTCTGTGTTTCATCAACACTTTGATAGTCCACAGATTACAGATTGCCTCCAGATGTGCATTGGAAACTACCACTGGTCTTCCAGGGAACGATCAAAGCGTAGACTGTTTGAGACATTACTAACATGGAGGAGAGTGCCCATGGTGACTGTTGTATTCAATCCCGATGCAATTTCTGTGTTTCATCAACACTCTGATAGTCCACAGATTACAGAATGCCACCAGATGTGCATCGGAAACTACTACTGGTCTTCCAGGGAACGATCAAAACCTAAACTCTTTGAGACATTACTCCCTTGGAGGAAGGTGCGCATGGTGACTGTTGTAATCAATCCCGATGCAATTTCTGTGTTTCATCAACACTCTGATACTCCACAGATTACAGAATGCCCCCAGATGAGCATCAGAAACTACTACTGGTCTTCCTGGGAACGATCTAAGCGTAGACTATTTGAGACAATACTCCCATGGAGGAAAGTGCGCATGGTGACTGTTGTATTCAATCCCGATGCAATTTCTGTGTTTCATCAACACTCTGATAGTCCACAGATTACAGAATGCCTCCAGATGTGCATCGGAAACTACTACTGGTCTTCCTGGGAACGTCCAAGCGTAGACTGTTAGAGACATTACTCCCATGGAGGAAAGTGCGCATAGTGACTGTTGTATTCAATCCCGATGCAATTTCTGTGTTTCATCAACACTCAGTTGGTCCACAGATTTCAGAATGCCTCCAGATGTGCATCGGAAACTACTACTAGTCTTCCAGGTAACGATCAAAGCGTAGACTGTTTGAGACATTACTCCCGTGGAGGAAAGTGCGCATGGTGACTGTTGTATTCGATCCCGATGCAATCTCTGTGTGTCGTCAACACTCTGATAGTCAACAGATTACAGAATGCCACCAAACGTGCATCGGAAACTACTACTGGTCTTCCAGGTAACGATCAAAGCGTAGACTGTTTGAGACATACCTCCCGTGGAGGAAAGTGCGCATGGTGACTGTTTTATTCAATCCCGATGCAATTTCTGTGTTTCATCAACACTCTGATAGTCCACAGATTACAGAATGCCACCAGATGTGCATCGGAAACTACTACTGGTCTTCCAGAAAACGATCAAAGAATGGACTTTTTCAGTCATTACTCCCACGGACTAAAGTGCGCATGGTGACTGTTCTATTCAATCCCGATGTAATTTCTGTGTTTCATCAACACTTTGATAGTCCACAGATTACAGAATGCCTCCAGATGTGCATTGGAAACTACCATTGGTGTTCCAGGGAACGATCAAATCGTAGACTGTTTGAGACATTACTAACATGGAGGAGAGTGCGCATGGTGACTGTTGTATTCAATCCCGATGTAATTTCTGTGTTTCATCAACACTCTGATAGTCCACAGATTAAAGAATGTCACCAGACGTGCATCGGAAACTACTACTGGAATTCCAGGGAACGATCAAAGCGTAGACCGTTTGGGACCTTACTCCCGTGGAGGAAACTGCGCATGGTGACTGTTGTATTCAACTCCGATGCAATTTTTGTGTTTCATCAAGACTCTGATAGTCCACAGATTACAGAATGCCACCAGATGTGCATCGGAAACAACTACTGGTATTCCAGGGAACGATCGAATCGTAGACTGTTGGAGACGTTTCTCCCGTGGAGCAAAGTGCGCATGGTGACTGATGTATTCAATAGCGATGCAATTTCTGTGTTTCATCAGCACTCTGATAGTCCACAGATTATAGAATGCCACCAGATGTGCTTCGGAAACTACTACTGGTCTTCCAGGGAACGAACAAATCTTAGACTGTTTGAGACATACCTCCCGTGTAGGAAAGTGTGCATGGTGATTGTTTTATTCAATCCCGATGCAATTTCTGTGTTTCATCAACACTCTGATAGTCCACAGATTACAGAATGCCACCAGATGTGCATCGGAAACTAGTACTGGTCTTCCAGGGAACGATCAAAACGTAAACTCTTTGAGACATTACTCCCTTGGAGGAAGGTGCGCATGGTGACTGTTGAAATCAATCCCGATGCAATTTCTGTGTATCATCAACACTCTGATACACCACAGATTACAGAATGCCCCCAGATGTGCATCTGAAACTACTACTGGTCTTCCTGGGAACGATCTAAGCGTAGACTATTTGAGACAATACTGCCATGTTGGAAAGTGCGCATGGTGACTGTTGTATTCAATCCTGATGCAATTTCTGTGTTTCATCAACACTCAGTTAGTCCACAGATTTCAGAATGACTCCAGATGTGCATCGGAAACTACTACTGGTCTTCCAGGTAACGATCAAACCGTAGACTGTTTGAGACATACCTCCCGTGGAGGAAAGTGCGCATGGTGACTGTTTTATTCAATCCCGATGCAATTTCTGTGTTTCATCAACACTCTGATAGTCCACAGATTACAGAAAGCCTCCAGATGTGCATCGGAAAGTACTACTGGTCTTCCTGGGAACGTCCTAGCGTAGACTTTTAGAGACATTACTCCCATGGAGGAAAGTGCGCATAGTGACTGTTGTATTCAATCCCGATGCAATTTCTGTGTTTCATCAACACTCAGTTAGTCCACAGATTTCAGAATGCCACCAGACGTGCATCGGAAACTACTACTGGATTTCCAGGGAACGATCAAAGCGTAGACCGTTTGGGATCTTACTCCCGTGGAGGAAAGTGCTCATGGTGACTGTTGTATTCAATTCCGATGCAATTTCTGTGTTTCATCAACACTCTGATAGTCCACAGATTACAGAATGCCACCAGATGTCCATCGGAACAACTACTGGTATTCCAGGGAACGATCAAATTGTAGACTGTTGGAGACGTTACTCCTGTGGAGCAATGTGCGCATGGTGACTGTTGTATTCAATCCCGATGCAATTTCTGTGTTTCATCAGCACTCTGATAGTCCACAGATTATAGAATGCCACCAGACGTGCTTCGGGAACTACTACTGGTCTTCCAGGGAACGATCAAATCGTAGACTCTTGGAGACGTTACTCCCGTGGAGGAAAGTGCGCATGATGACTGTTGTATTCAATACCGATGCAATTTCTGTGTTTCATCAACACTCTGATAGTCCACAGATTACAGAATGCCACCATATGTGCATCGGAAACTACTACTGGTCTTCCAGGGAACGATCAAAGGGTAGACTGTATGAGACACTACTCCCGTGGAGGAGAGTGCGCATGGTGACTGCTGCATTCAATCCCGATGCAATTTCTGTGTTCCATCAACACTCTGATAGTCCACAGATTACAGAATGCCTCCAGATGAGCATCGGAAACTACCTCTGCTCTTCCAGGGAACGATCAAATCGTAGACTGTTGGAGACGTTACTCCCGTGGAGGAAAGTGCGCATGATGACTGTTGTATTCAATCCCGATGCAATTTCTGTGTTTCATCAACACTCTGATAGTCCACAGATTACAGAATGCCTCCAGACGTGCATCGGAAACTACTACTGGTCTTCCTGGGAACGTCCAAGCGTAGACTGTTGGAGACATTACTCCCATGGAGGAAAGTGCGCATAGTGACTGTTGTGTTCAATCCCGATGCAATTTCTGTGTTTCATCAACACTCAGTTAGTCCACAGATTTCAGAATGCCTCCAGATGTGCATCGGAAACTACTACTGGTCTTCCAGGTAACGATCAAAGCATAGACTGTTTGAGACATTACTCCCGTGGAGGAAAGAGCGCATGGTGACTGTTGTATTCGATCCCGATGCAATCTCTGTGTGTCATCAACACTCTGATAGTCAACAGATTACAGAATGCCACCAAATGTGCACCGGAAACTACTATTGATCTTCCAGGGAACGATCAAATCGTAGACTGTTTGAGACATTACTCCTGTGAAGGAAAGTGCGCATGGTGACTGTTGTATTCATTTCCGATGCAATCTCTGTGTGTCATCAACAGTCTGATAGTCCACAGATTACAGAATGCCACCAGATGTGCATCGGAAACTACTACTGGTCTTCCAGAAAACGATCAAAGGGTGGACTGTTTCAGTCATTACTCACACGGAGGAAAGTGCGCATGGTGACTGTTGTATTCAATCCCGATGCAATTTCTGTGTTTCATCAACACTCTGATAGCCCACAGATTACAGAATGCCACCAGATGTACATCGGAAACTACTACTGGTCTTCCAGGGAACGATCAAAACGTAAACTCTATGAGACATTACTCCCTTGGAGGAAGGTGCGCATGGTGACTGTTGTAATCAATCCCGATGCAATTTCTGTGTTTCATCAACACTCTGATACTCCACAGATTACAGAATGCCCCCAGATGTGCATCGGAAACTACTACTGGTCTTCCTGGGAACGATCTAAACGTAGACTATTTGAGACATTACTCCCGTTGAGGAAAGTGCGCATGGTGACTGTTGTATTCAATCCCGATGCAATTTCTGTATTTCAACAACACTCTGATAGTCCACAGATTACAGAAAGCCTCCAGATGTGCATCGGAAACTACTACTGGTCTTCCTGGGATCGTCCAAGCGTAGACTTTTAGAGACATTACTCCCATGGAGGAAAGTGCGCATAGTGACTGTTGTATTCAATCCCGATGCAATTTCTGTGTTTCATCAACACTCAGTTAGTCCACAGATTTCAGAATGCCACCAGACGTGCATCGGAAACTACTACTGGATTTCCAGGGAACGATCAAAGCGTAGACCGTTTGGGACCTTACTCCCGTGGAGGAAAGTGCTCATGGTGACTGTTGTATTCAATTCCGATGCAATTTCTGTGTTTCATCAACACTCTGATAGTCCACAGATTACAGAATGCCACCAGATGTCCATCGGAAACAACTACTGGTATTCCAGGGAACGATCAAATCGTAGACTGTTGGAGACGTTACTCCCGTGGAGCAATGTGCGCATGGTGACAGTTGTATTCAATCCCGATGCAATTTCTGTGTTTCATCAGCACTCTGATAGTCCACAGATTATAGAATGCCACCAGACGTGCTTCGCAAACTACTACTGGTCTTCCAGGGAACGATCAAATCGTAGACTCTTGGAGACGTTACTCCCGTGGAGGAAAGTGCGCATGATGACTGTTGTATTCAATCCCGATGCAATTTCTGTGTTTCATCAACACTCTGATAGTCCACAGATTACAGAATGCCACCATATGTGCATCGGAAACTACTACTGGTCTTCCAGGGAACGATCAAATCGTAGACTGTTTGAGACATTACTCCCGTGGAGGAAAGTGCGCATGGTGAGTTTTGTATTCAATCCCGATGCAATTTCTGTGTTCCATCAACACTCTGATAGTCCACAGATTACAGAATGCCTCCAGATGAGCATCGGAAACTACCTCTGGTCTTCCAGGGAACGAACAAATCGTAGACTGTTGGAGACGTTACTCCCGTGGAGGAAAGTGAGCATGATGACTGTTGTATTCAATCCCGATGCAATTTCTGTGTTTCATCAACACTCTGATAGTCCACAGATTACAGAATGCCACCAGATGTGCATCGGAAACTACTACTGGTCTTCCAGGGAACGATCAAAGGGTGGACTGTTTCAGTCATTACTCCCACGGAGGAAAGTGCGCATGGTGGCTGTTGTATTCAATCCCGATGCAATTTCTGTGTTTCATCAACACTCTGATAGTCCACAGATTACAGAATGCCTCCAGATGTGCATTGGAAACTACCACTGGTCGTCCAGGGAACGATCAAAACGTAGACTGTTTGAGACATTACTCCCGTTCAGGAAAGTGCGCATGGTGACTGTTGTATTCATCCCAATGAAATTTCTGTGTTTCATCAACACTCTGATAGTCCACAGACTACAGAATGCCACCAGATGTGCATCGGAAACTATTACAGGTCTTCCAGGGAACGATCAAAGCGTAGACTGTTTGAGACATTACTCCCGTTGAGGAAAGTGCGCATAGTGACTGTTGTATTCAATCCCGATGCAATTTCTGTGTTTCATCAACACTCTGATAGTCAACAGATTACAGAATGCCACCAGATGTGCATCGGAAACTACTACTGGTCTTCCAGGTAACGATCAAAGCGTAGACTGTTTGAGACATACCTCCCGTGGAGGAAAGTGGCATGGTGACTGTTGTATTCAATCCCGATGCAATTTCTGTGTTTCATCAACACTTTGATAGTCCACAGATTACAGAATGCCTCCAGATGTGCATTGGAAACTACCACTGGTCTTCCAGGGAACGATCAAAGCGTAGACTGTTTGAGACATTACTAATATGGAGGAGAGTGCGCATGGTGACTGTTGTATTTAATCCCGATGCAATTTCTGTGTTTCATCAACACTCTGATAGTCCACAGATTACAGAATGCCTCCAGATGTGCATCGGAAACTACTACTGGTCTTCCTGGGAACGTCCAAGCGTAGACTGTTAGAGACATTACTCCCATGGAGGAAAGTGCGCATAGTGACTGTTGTATTCAATCCCGATGCAATTTCTGTGTTTCATCAACACTCAGTTGGTCCACAGATTTCAGAATGCCTCCAGATGTGCATCGGAAACTACTACTGGTGTTCCAGGTAACGATCAAAGCGTAGACTGTTTGAGACATTACTCCCGTGGAGGAAAGTGCGCATGGTGACTGTTGTATTCGATCCCGATGCAATCTCTGTGTGTCATCAACACTCTGATAGTCAACAGATTACAGAATGCCACCAAATGTGCATCGGAAACTACTACTGGTCTTCCACGTAACGATCAAAGCGTAGACTGTTTGAGACATACCTCCCGTGGAGGAAAGGGCGCATGGTGACTGTTTTATTCAATCCCGATGCAATTTCTGTGTTTCATCAACACTCTGATAGTCCACAGATTACAGAATGCCACCAGATGTGCATCGGAAACTACTACTGGTCTTCCAGAAAACGATCAAAGGGTGGACTTTTTCAGTCATTACTCCCACAGAGGAAAGTGCGCATGGTGACTGTTGTATTCAATCCCGATGTAATTTCTGTGTGTCATCAACACTTTGATAGTCCACAGATTACAGAATGCCTCCAGATGTGCATTGGAAACTACCATTGGTCTTCCAGGGAACGATCAAATCGTAGACTGTTTGAGACGTTACTAACATGGAGGAGAGTGCGCATGGTGACTGTTGTATTCAATCCCGATGTAATTTCTGTGTTTCATCAACACTCTGATAGTCCACAGATTAAAGAATGCCACCAGACGTGCATCGGAAACTACTACTGGAATTCCAGGGAACGATCAAAGCGTAGACCGTTTGGGACCTTACTCCCGTGGAGGAAACTGCGCATGGTGACTGTTGTATTCAATTCCGATGCAATTTCTGTGTTTCATCAACACTCTGATGGTCCACAGATTACAGAATGCCACCAGATGTGCATCGGAAACAACTACTGGTATTCCAGGGAACTATCAAATCGTAGACTGTTGGAGACGTTTCTCCCGTGGAGCAAAGTGCGCATGGTGACTGTTGTATTCAATCGCGATGCAATTTCTGTGTTTCATCAGCACTCTGATAGTCCACAGATTATAGAATGCCACCAGATGTGCATCGGAAACTACTACTGGTCTTCCAGGGAACGATCAATACTTAGACTGTTTGAGACATACCTCCCGTGTAGGAAAGTGCGCATGGTGATTGTTTTATTCAATCCCGATGCAATTTCTGTGTTTCATCAACACTCTGATAGTCCACAGATTACAGAATGCCACCAGATGTGCATCGGAAACTACTACTGGTCTTCCAGGGAACGATCAAAGGGTGGACTGTTTCAGTCATTACTCCCACAGAGGAAAGTGCGCATGGTGACTATTGTATTCAATCGCGATGCAATTTCTGTGTTTCATCAACACTCTGATAGTCCACAGATTACAGAATGCCACCAGATGTGCATCGGAAACTACTACTGGTCTTCCTGGGAACGATCTAAGCGTAGACTATTTGAGACAATACTGCCATGGAGGAAAGTGCGCATGCTGACTGTTGTATTCAATCCCGATGCAATTTCTGTGTTTCATCAACACTCAGTTAGTCCACAGATTTCAGAATGCCTCCAGATGTGCATCGGAAACTACTACTGGTCTTCCAGGTAACGATCAAAGCGTAGACTGTTTGAGACATTACTCCCGTGGAGGAAAGTGCGCATGGTGACTGTTAAGTTCGATCCCGATGCAATCTCTGTGTGTCATCAACACTCTGATAGTCAACAGATTACAGAATGCCACCAAATGTGCATCGGAAACTACTACTGGTCTTCCAGGTAACGATCAAAGCGTAGACTGTTTGAGACATACCTCCCGTGGAGGAAAGTGCGCATGGTGACTGTTTTATTCAATCCCCATGCAATTTCTGTGTTTCATCAACACTCAGATAGTCCACAGATTACAGAATGCCACCAGATATGCATCGGAAACTACTACTGGTCTTCCAGAAAACGATCAAAGGGTGGACTTTTTCAGTCATTACTCCCACGGAGGAAAGTGCGCATGGTGACTGATGTCTTCAATTCCGATGTAATTTCTGTGTTTCATCAACACTTTGATAGTCCACAGATTACAGAATACCTCCAGATGTGCATCGGAAACTACTACTGGTCTTCCAGGGAACGATCAAAACGTAAACTCTTTGAGACATTACTCCCTTGGAGGAAGATGCGCATGGTGACTGTTGTAATCAATCCCGATGCAATTTCTGTGTTTCATCAACACTCTGATAGTCCACAGATTACAGAATGCCTCCAGATGTGCATCGGAAACTACTACTGGTCTTCCTGGAACGATCTAGGCGTAGACTATTTGAGACATTACTCCCATGGAGGAAAGTGCGCATGGTGACAGTTGTATTCAATCCCGATGCAATTTCTGTGTTTCATCAACACTCTGATAGTCCACAGATTACAGAATGCCTCCAGACGTGCATCGGAAAATACTACTGGTCTTCCTGGGAACGTCCAAGCGTAGACTGTTAGAGACATTACTCCCATGGAGGAAAGTGCGCATAGTGACTGTTGTGTTCAATCCCGATGCAATTTCTGTGTTTCATCAACACTCAGTTAGTCCACAGATTTTAGAATGCCTCCAGATGTGCATCGGAAACTACTACTGGTCTTCCAGGTAACGATCAAAGCATAGACTGTTTGAGACATTACTCCCGTGGAGGAAAGTGCGCATGGTGACTGTTGTATTCGATCCCGATGCAATCTCTGTGTGTCATCAACACTCTGATAGTCAACAGATTACAGAATGCCACCAAATGTGCACCGGAAACTACTATTGATCTTCCAGGGAACGATCAAATCGTAGACTGTTTGCGACATTACTCCTGTGGAGAAAAGTGCGCATGGTGACTGTTGTATTCATTTCCGATGGAATTTCTGTGTTTCATCAACACTCTGATAGTCCACAGATTAAAGAATGCCACCAGACGTGCATCGGAAACTGCTACTGGAATTCCAGGGAACGATCAAATCGTTGACCGTTTGGGACCTTACTCCCGTGGAGGAAAGTGCGCATGGTGACTGTTGTATTCAATTCCGATGCAATTTCTGTGTTTCATCAACACTCTGATAGTCCACAGATTACAGAATTCCACCTGATGTGCATCGGAAACAACTACTGGTATTCCAGGGAAAGATCAAATCGTAGACTGTTGGAGACGTTACTCCCGTGGAGCAAAGTGCGCATGGTGACTGTTGTATTCAATCGCGATGCAATTTCTGTGTTTCATCAGCACTCTGATAGTCCACAGAGTATAGAATGCCACCAGATGTGCATCGGAAACTACTACTGGTCTTCCTGGGAATGATCAAAACTTAGACTGTTTGAGACATACTCCCGTGGAGGAAAGTGCACATGGTGACTGTTGTATTCAATCCCGATGCAATTTCTGTGTTTCATCAACACTCTGATAGTCCACAGATTACAGAATGCCACCAGATGTGCTTCGGAAACTACTACTGGTCTTCCAGGGAACGATCAAATCGTAGACTGTTGGAGACGTTACTCCCGTGGAGGAAAGTGCGCATGATGACTGTTGTATTCAATCCCGATGCAATTTCTGTGTTTCATCAACACTCTGATAGTCCACAGATTACAGAATGCCACCATATGTGCATCGGAAACTACTACTGGTCTTCCAGGGAACGATCAAATCGTAGACAGTTTGAGACATTACTCCCGTGGAGGAAAGTGCGCATGGTGACTGTTGTGTTCAATCCCGATGGAATTTCTGTGTTCCATCAACACTCTGATAGTCCACAGATTACAGAATGCCTCCAGATGAGCATCGGAAACTACTTCTGGTCATCCAGGGAACGATCAAAGCGTAGACTGTTTGAGACATACCTCCCGTGTAGGAAAGTGCGCATGGTGACTGTTTTATTCAATCCCGATGCAATTTCTGTGTTTCATCAACACTCTGATAGTCCACAGATTACAGAATGCCACCAGATGTGCATCGGAAACTACTACTGGTCTTCCAGGAGACGTTCAAAGCGTAGACTGTTTGAGACATACCTCCCGTGTAGGAAACTGCGCATGGTGACTGTTTTATTCAATCCCGATGCAATTTCTGTGTTTCATCAACACTCTGATAGTCCACAGATTACAGAATGCCACCAGATGTGCATCGGAAACTACTACTGGTCTTCCAGGAGACGTTCAAAGCGTAGACTGTTTGAGACATTATTCCCATATAGGACAATGCGCATGGTGACTGTTGTATTCAATCCTGATGCAATTTCTGTGTTTCAACAACACTCTGATAGTCAACAGATTACAGAATGCCTTCAGATGTGCATCGGAAACTACTAATGGTCTTCCAGGGAACGATTAAAGAGTAGACTGTTTGAGACATTACTCAAATGGAGGAAAGTGCGCATGGTGACTGTTGTATTCAATCCCGAGGCAATTTCTGTGTTTCATCAACACTCAGATAGTCCACAGATTACAGAATGCCTCCTGACGTGCATCGGAAACTACTACTGGTGTTCCAGGGATGGATGAAAGCGTAGACTCTTTGAGACAATACACCCATGGAGGAAAGTGCGCATGGTGACTGTTGTATTCAATCCCGAGGCAATTCCTGTGTATCATAAACACTTTGAAGGTCCACGGATTACAGAATGCCTCCCGATGTGAATCGGAAACTATTACTGATCTTCCAGGAAACGATCAAAGCGTAGACTGTTTGAGGCATTACTCCCATATAGGAAAGTGTTCATGGTGGCTGTTGTATTCAATCCCGATGCATTTTTTGTGTTTCAACAACCCTCTGATAGTCCACAGTTTACAGAATGCATCCAGATGTGCATCAGAAGCTACTAATGGTCTTCCAGGGAACGATCAAAGCGTAAACTGTTTGAGACATTACTCCCATGGAGGAAAGTGCGCATGGTGACTGTTGTATTCAATCCCGATGCAAATTCTGTGTTTCACCAACACTCTGATAGTCCACAGATTACAGAATGCCTCCAGATGTGCATCGGAAACTACTACTGGACTTCCAGGGAACGATCAGGTCGTAGACTGTTTGAGACATTACTCTCATGGAGGAAAGTGATCATGGTGACTGTTGTATTCAATCCCGATGCAATTTCTGTGTTTCATCAACACTTTGAAGGTCCACAGATCACAGAATGCCTCAAGATGTGCATCGGAAACTACTACTGGTCTTCCAGGGAGCGATCAGTGCGTAGACTGTTTGAGACATTACTCCCATGGAGGAAATTGCGCATGGTGACTGTTGTATTCAATCACGATGCAATATTTGTGTTTCACCAACACTCTGATAGTCCACAGATTACAGAATGCCTCCAGATGTGCATCGGAAACTACTACTGGTCGTCCAGGGAACGATCAAAACTTAGACTGTTTGAGACATTACTCCCATGGAGGAAAATTGCGCATGGTGACTGTTGTATTCAATCCCAAAGCAAATTCTTTGTTTCATTAACAATTTGAAGGTCCACAGATTACAGAATGCCTCCAGATGTTCATAGGAAGCTACAACTGGTCTTCCAGGGAACGATCAAAACGTAGACTGTTTGAGACATTACTGACATGGAGGAACGAGCGCATGGTGACTGTTGTATTCAATTTCGATGCAATTTCTGTGATTCAACAACACTCTGATAGTCCACAGAATACAGAATGCCTCCAGATGTGCATCGGAAACTACTACTGGTCTTCCAGAGAACGATCAAAGCGGAGACTGTTTGAGACATTACTCTAATGGAGGAAAGTGCGCATGGTGACTGTTGTATTCAATCGCGATGCAATTTCTGTGTTTCATCAATACTCAGATAGTCCACAGATTACAGAATGCCTCCTGATGTGCATCGGAAACTACTACTGATCTTCCAGGGAAGGATGAAAGCGTAGACTCTTTGAGACATTACTCCCATGTAGGAAAGTGCGCATGGTGACTGTTGTATTCAATCCCGAGGAAATTTCTGTGTTTCATCAACACTTTGAAGGTCCACGGATTACAGAATGCCTCCCGATGTGAATCGGAAACAATTACTGGTCTTCCAGGAAACGATCAAAGCGTAGACTGTTTGAGACATTACTCCCATATAGGAATGTGTTCATGGTGACTGTTGTATTCAATCCCGATGCATTTTCTGTGTTTCAACAACACTCTGATAGGCCACAGATTACAGAATGCCTCCAGATGTGCATCGGAAGCTACTAATGGTCTTCCAGGGAACGATCAAAGCGTAGACTCTTTGAGACATTACTCCCATGGAGGAAAGTGCGCATGGTGACTGCTGTATTCAATCCCGATGCAATTTCTGTGTTTCACCAACACTCTGATAGTCCACAGATTACAGAATGCCTCCAGATGTGCATCGGAAACTACTACTGGTCTTCCAGGGAACGATCAGATCGTAGACTGTTTGAGACATTACTCCCATGGAGGAAAGTGCGCATGGTGACTGTTGTGATCAATCCCGTGGCACTTTCGGTGTTTCTTCAACACTTTGAAGGTCCACAGATTACAGAATACCTCCAGATGTGCATCGGAAACTACTACTGGTCTTCCAGGGAACGATCTAAGCGTAGACTGTTTGAGACATTACTCCCATGGAGGAAAGTGCGCATGGTGACTGTTGTATTCAATCGCGATGCAATTTCTGTGTTTCATCAAAACTCAGATAGTCCAAAGATTACAGAATGCCTCCTGATGTGCATCGGAAACTACTACTGGTCTTCCAGGGAACGATCAAAGCGTAGACTCTTTGAGACATTACTCCCATGGAGGAAAGTGCGCATGGTGACTGTTGTATTCAACCTCGATGCAATTTCTGTGTTTGAACAACACTTTGATAGTTTACAAATTACAGAATGCCTCCAGATGTGCATCGGAAACTACTACTGGTCTTCCAGGGAACGATCAGAGCGTAGACTGTTTGAGACATTACTCCCATGGAGGAAATTGCGCATGGTGACCGTTGTATTCAATCCCGATGCCATATTTGTGTTTCACCAACACTCTGATAGTCCACAGATTACAGAATGCCTCCAGATGTGCATCGGAAACTACTACTGGTCTTCCAGGAAACGATCAAAACTTAGACTGTTTGAGACATTACTCCCATGGAGGAAAATTGCGCATGGTGACTGTTGTATTCAATCCCGATGCAATTTCTGTGTTTCATTAACACTTTGAAGGTCCACAGATTACAGAATGCCTCCAGATGTGCATCGGAAGCTATAACTGGTCTTCCAGGGAACGATCAAAACGTAGACTGTTTGAGACATTACTTCCATGGAGGAACGCGCGCATGGTGACTGTTGTATTCAATTTCGATGCAATATTTGTGTTTCACCAACACTCTGATAGTCAACAGATTACAGAATGCCACCAGATGTGCATCGGAAGCTACAACTGGTCTTCCAGGGAACGATTAAAACGTAGACTGTTTGAGATATTACTCCCATGGAGGAAATTGCGCATGGTGACTGTTGTATTCGATCCCGATGCAATCTCTGTGTGTCATCAACATTCTGATAGTCAACAGATTACAGAATGCCACCAAATGTGCATCGGAAACTACTACTGGTCTTCCAGGTAACGATCAAATCGTAGACTGTTTGAGACATACCTCCCCTGGAGGAAAGTGCGCATGGTGACTGTTTTATTCAATCCCGATGCAATTTCTGTGTTTCATCAACACTTTGATAGTCCACAGATTACAGAATACCTCCAGATGTGCATCGGAAACTACTACTGGTCTTCCAGGGAACGATCAAAACGTAAACTCTTTGAGACATTACTCCCTTGGAGGAAGATGCGCATGGTGACTGTTGTAATCAATCCCGATGCAATTTCTGTGTTTCATCAACACTCTGATACTCCACAGATTACAGAATGCCTCCAGATGTGCATCGGAAACTACTACTGGTCTTCCTGGAACGATCTAAGCGTAGACTATTTGAGACATTACTCCCATGGAGGAAAGTGCGCATGGTGACTGTTGTATTCAATCCCGATGCAATTTCTGTGTTTCATCAACACTCTGATAGTCCACAGATTACAGAATGCCTCCGGACGTGCATCGGAAACTACTACTGGTCTTCCTGGGAACGTCCAAGCGTAGACTGTTAGAGACATTACTCCCATGGAGGAAAGTGCGCATAGTGACTGTTGTGTTCAATCCCGATGCAATTTCTGTGTTTCATCAACACTCAGTTAGTCCACAGATTTCAGAATGACTCCAGATGTGCATCGGAAACTACTACTGGTCTTCCAGGTAACGATCAAAGCATAGACTGTTTGAGACATTACTCCCGTGGTGGAAAGTGCGCATGGTGACTGTTGTATTCGATCCCGATGCAATCTCTGTGTGTCATCAACACTCTGATAGTCAACAGATTACAGAATGCCACCTGATGTGCATCGGAAACAACTACTGGTATTCCAGGGAACGATCAAATCGTAGACTGTTGGAGACGTTACTCCCGTGGAGCAAAGTGCGCATGGTGACTGTTGTATTCAATCGCAATGCAATTTCTGTGTTTCATCAGCACTCTGATAGTCCACAGATTATAGAATGCACCAGATGTGCATCGGAAACCACTACTGGTCTTCCTGGGAACGATCAAAACTTAGACTGTTTGAGACATAATCCCGTGGAGGAAAGTGCACATGGTGACTGTTGTATTCAATCCCGATGCAATTTCTGTGTTTCATCAACACTCTGGTAGTCCACAGATTACAGAATGCCACCAGATGTGCTTCGGAAACTACTACTGGTCTTCCAGGGAACGATCAAATCGTAGACTGTTGGAGACGTTACTCCCGTGGAGGAAAGTGCGCATGATGACTGTTGTATTCAATCCCCATGCAATTTCTGTGTTTCATCAACACTCTGATAGTCCACAGATTACAGAATGCCACCATATGTGCATCGGAAACTACTACTGGTCTTCCAGGGAACGATCAAATCGTAGACTGTTTGAGACATTACTCCCGTGGAGGAAAGTGCGCATGGTGACTGTTTTATTCAATCTCGATGCAATTTCTGTGTTCCATCAACACTCTGATAGTCCACAGATTACAGAATGCTTCCAGATGAGCATAGAAAACTACTTCTGGTCTTCCAGGGAACGATGAAAGCGTAGACTGTTTGAGACATTACTCTTATATAGGAAAGTGTTCATGGTGACTGTTGTATTCAATCCCGATGCATTTTTTGTGTTTCATCAACACTCAGATAGTCCACAGATTACAGAATGCCTCCTGATGTGCATCGGAAACTACTACTGGTGTTCCAGGGAAGGATGAAAGCGTAGACTCTTTGGGACATTACACCCATGGAGGAAAGTGCGCATGGTGACTTTTGTATTCAATCCCGAGGCAATTTCTGTGTTTCATCAAAACTTTGAAGGTCCACGGATTACAGAATGCCTCCCGATGTGAATCGGAAACTATTACTGGTCTTCCAGGAAACGATCAAAGCGTAGACTGTTTGAGACATTACTCTTATATAGGAAAGTGTTCATGGTGACTGTTGTATTCAATCCCGATGCATTTTTTGTGTTTCAACAACCCTCTGATAGTCCACAGATTACAGAATGCATCCAGATGTGCATCAGAAGCTACAAATGGTCTTCCAGGGAACGATCAAAGCGTAGACTGTTTGAGACATTACTCCCATGGAGGAATGTGCGCATGGTGACTGTTGTATTCAATCCCGATGCAATTTCTGTGTTTCACCAACACTCTGATAGTCCACAGATTACAGAATGCCTCCTGATGTGCATCGGAAACTACTACTGGTCTTCCAGGGAACGATCAGGTCGTAGACTGTTTGAGACATTACTCTCATGGAGGAAAGTGATCATGGTGACTGTTGTATTCAATCCCGATGCAATTTCTGTGTTTCATCAACACTTTGAAGGTCCACAGATTACAGAATGCCACCAGATGTGCATCGGAAACTACTACTGGTCTTCCAGGGAGCGATCAGTGCGTAGACTGTTTGAGACATTACTCCCATGGAGGAAATTGCGCATGGTGACTGTTGTATTCAATCACGATGCAATATTTGTGGTTCACCAACACTCTGATAGTCCACAGATTACAGAATGCCTCCAGATGTGCATCGGAAACTACTACTGGTCGTCCAGGGAACGATCAAAACTTAGACTGTTTGAGACATTACTCCCATGGAGGAAAATTGCGCATGGTGACTGTTGTATTCAATCCCAAAGCAAATTCTGTGTTTCATTAACAATTTGAAGGTCCACTGATTACAGAATGCCTCCAGATGTTCATCGGAAGCTACAACTGGTCTTCCAGGGAACGATCAAAACGTAGACTGTTTGAGACATTACTGACATGGAGGAACGAGCGCATGGTGACTGTTGTATTCAATTTCGATGCAATTTCTGTGATTCAACAACACTCTGATAGTCCACAGAATACAGAATGCCTCCAGATGTGCATCGGAAACTACTACTGGTCTTCCAGAGAACGATCAAAGCGGAGACTGTTTGAGACATTACTCTAATGGAGGAAAGTGCGCATGGTGACTGTTGTATTCAATCGCGATGCAATTTCTGTGTTTCATCAACACTCAGATAGTCCACAGATTATAGAATGCCTCCTGATGTGCATCGGAAACTACTACTAATCTTCCAGGGAAGGATGAAAGCGTAGACTCTTTGAGACATTACTCCCATGTAGGAAAGTGCGCATGGTGACTGTTGTATTCAATCCCGATGCAGTTTCTGTGTTTCATCAACACTTTGAAGGTCCACAGATTACAGAATGCCTCCAGATGTGCATCGGAAACTACTACTGGTCTTCCAGGGAACGATCAGAGCGTAGACTGTTTGAGACATTACTCCCGTGGTGGAAATTGCGCATGGTGACTGTTGTATTCAATCCCGATGCAATATTTGTGTTTCACCAACACTCTGATAGTCCACAGATTACAGAATGCCTCCAGATGTGCATCGGAAACTACTACTGGTCTTCCAGGGAACGATCAAAACTTAGACTGTTTGAGACATTACTCCCATGGAGGAAAATTGCGCATGGTGACTGTTGTATTCAATCCCGATGCAATTTCTGTGTTTCATTAACATTTTGAAGGTCCACAGATTACAGAATGCCTCCAGATGTGCATCGGAAGCTACAACTGGTCTTCCAGGGAACGATCAAAACGTAGACTGTTTGAGACATTACTCCCATGGAGGAACGGGCGCATGGTGACTGTTGTATTCAATTTCGATGCAATTTCTTTGTTTCAACAACACTCTGATAGTCCACAGATTACAGAATGCCTCCAGATGTGCATCGGAAACTACTACTGGTCTTCCAGAGAACGATCAAAGCGGAGACTGTTTGAGACATTACTCCATGGAGGAAAGTGCGCATGGTGACTGTTGTGATCAATCCCGTGGCACTTTCTGTGTTTCTTCAAAACTTTGAATTTCCACAGATTACAGAATACCTACAGATGTGCATCGGAAACTACTACTGGTCTTCCAGGGAACGATCTAAGCGTTGACTGTTTGAGACATTACTCCCATGGAGGAAAGTGCGCATGGTGACTGTTGTATTCAATCACGATGCACTTTCTGTGTTTCATCAAAACCCAGATTGTCCACAGATTACAGAATGCCTCCTGATGTGCATCGGAAACTACTACTGGTCTTCCAGGGAACGATCAAATCGTAGACTCTTTGAGACATTACTCCCATGGAGGAAAGTGCGCATGGTGACTGTTGTATTCAACCTCGATGCAATTTCTGTGTTTGAACAACACTTTGATAGTTTACAAATTACAGAATGCCTCCAGATGTGCATCGGAAACTACTACTGGTCTTCCAGGGAACGATCAGAGCGTAGACTGTTTGAGACATCACTCCCATGGAGGAAATTGCGCATGGTGATTGTTGTATTCAATCCCGATGCAATATTTGTGTTTCACCAACACTCTGATAGTCCACAGATTACAGAATGCCTCCAGATGTGCATCGGAAACTACTACTGGTCTTCCAGGAAACGATCAAAACTTAGACTGTTTGAGACATTACTCCCATGGAGGAAAGTGCGCATGGTGACTGTTGTATTCAACCTCGATGCAATTTCTGTGTTTGAACAACACTTTGATAGTTTACAAATTACAGAATGCCTCCAGATGTGCATCGGAAACTACTACTGGTCTTCCAGGGAACGATCAGAGCGTAGACTGTTTGAGACATTACTCCCATGGAGGAATGTGCGCATGGTGACTGTTGTATTCAATCCCGATGCAATTTCTGTGTTTCACCAACACTCTGATAGTCCACAGATTACAGAATGCCTCCAGATGTGCATCGGAAACTACTACTGGTCTTCCAGGGAACGATCAGGTCGTAGACTGTTTGAGACATTACTCTCATGGAGGAATGTGATCATGGTGACTGTTGTATTCAATCCCGATGCAATTTCTGTGTTTCATCAACACTTTGAAGGTCCACAGATTACAGAATGCCACCAGATGTGCATCGGAAACTACTACTGGTCTTCCAGGGAGCGATCAGTGCGTAGACTGTTTGAGACATTACTCCCATGGAGGAAATTGCGCATGGTGACTGTTGTATTCAATCACGATGCAATATTTGTGTTTCACCAACACTCTGATAGTCCACAGATTACAGAATGCCTCCAGATGTGCATCGGAATCTACTACTGGTCGTCCAGGGAACGATCAAAACTTAGACTGTTTGAGACATTACTCCCATGGAGGAAAATTGCGCATGGTGACTGTTGTATTCAATCCCAAAGCAAATTCTGTGTTTCATTAACAATTTGAAGGTCCACTGATTACAGAATGCCTCCAGATGTTCATCGGAAGCTACAACTGGTCTTCCAGGGAACGATCAAAACGTAGACTGTTTGAGACATTACTGACATGGAGGAACGAGCGCATGGTGACTGTTGTATTCAATTTCGATGCAATTTCTGTGATTCAACAACACTCTGATAGTCCACAGAATACAGAATGCCTCCAGATGTGCATCGGAAACTACTACTGGTCTTCCAGAGAACGATCAAAGCGGAGACTGTTTGAGACATTACTCTAATGGAGGAAAGTGCGCATGGTGACTGTTGTATTCAATCGCGATGCAATTTCTGTGTTTCATCAACACTCAGATAGTCCACAGATTACAGAATGCCTCCTGATGTGCATCGGAAACTACTACTAATCTTCCAGGGAAGGATGAAAGCGTAGACTCTTTGAGACATTACTCCCATGTAGGAAAGAGCGCATGGTGACTGTTGTATTCAATCCCGATGCAGTTTCTGTGTTTCATCAACACTTTGAAGGTCCACAGATTACAGAATGCCTCCAGATGTGCATCGGAAACTACTACTGGTCTTCCAGGGAACGATCAGAGTCTAGACTGTTTGAGACATTACTCCCGTGGAGGAAATTGCGCATGGTGACTGTTGTATTCAATCCCGATGCAATATTTGTGTTTCACCAACACACTGATAGTCCACAGATTACAGAATGCCTCCAGATGTGCATCGGAAACTACTACTGGTCTTCCAGGGAACGATCAAAACTTAGACTGTTTGAGACATTACTCCCATGGAGGAAAATTGCGCATGGTGACTGTTGTATTCAATCCCGATGCAATTTCTGTGTTTCATCAACACTTTGAAGGTCCACGGATTACAGAATGCCTCCCGATGTGAATCGGAAACAATTACTGGTCTTCCAGGAAACGATCAAAGCGTAGACTGTTTGAGACATTACTCCCATATAGGAATGTGTTCATGGTGACTGTTGTATTCAATCCCGATGCATTTTCTGTGTTTCAACAACACTCTGATAGGCCACAGATTACTAAATGCCTCCAGATGTGCATCGGAAACTACTACTGGTCTTCCAGGGAACGATCAGATCGTAGACTGTTTGAGACATTACTCCCATGGAGGAAAGTGCGCATGGTGACTGTTGTGATCAATCCCGTGGCACTTTCGGTGTTTCTTCAACACTTTGAAGGTCCACAGATTACAGAATACCTCCAGATGTGCATCGGAAACTACTACTGGTCTTCCAGGGAACGATCTAAGCGTAGACTGTTTGCGACATTACTCCTGTGGAGGAAAGTGCGCATGGTGACTGTTGTATTCAATCGCGATGCAATTTCTGTGTTTCATCAAAACTCAGATAGTCCACAGATTACAGAATGCCTCCTGATGTGCATCGGAAACTACTACTGGTCTTCCAGGGAACGATCAAAGCGTAGACTCTTTGAGACATTACTCCCATGGAGGAAAGTGCGCATGGTGACTGTTGTATTCAACCTCGATGCAATTTCTGTGTTTGAACAACACTTTGATAGTTTACAAATTACAGAATGCCTCCAGATGTGCATCGGAAACTACTACTGGTCTTCCAGGGAACGATCAGAGCGTAGACTGTTTGAGACATTACTCCCATGGAGGAAATTGCGCATGGTGACTGTTGTATTCAATCCCGATGCCATATTTGTGTTTCACCAACACTCTGATAGTCCACAGATTACAGAATGCCTCCAGATGTGCATCGGAAACTACTACTGGTCTTCCAGGAAACGATCAAAACTTAGACTGTTTGAGACATTACTCCCATGGAGGAAAATTGCGCATGGTGACTGTTGTATTCAATCCCGATGCAATTTCTGTGTTTCATTAACACTTTGAAGGTCCACAGATTACAGAATGCCTCCAGATGTGCATCGGAAGCTATAACTGGTCTTCCAGGGAACGATCAAAACGTAGACTGTTTGAGACATTACTTCCATGGAGGAACGCGCGCATGGTGACTGTTGTATTCAATTTCGATGCAATATTTGTGTTTCACCAACACTCTGATAGTCAACAGATTACAGAATGCCACCAGATGTGCATCGGAAGCTACAACTGGTCTTCCAGGGAACGATTAAAACGTAGACTGTTTGAGATATTACTCCCATGGAGGAAAGTGCGCATGGTGACTGTTGTATTCGATCCCGATGCAATCTCTGTGTGTCATCAACATTCTGATTGTCAACAGATTACAGAATGCCACCAAATGTGCATCGGAAACTACTACTGGTCTTCCAGGTAACGATCAAATCGTAGACTGTTTGAGACATACCTCCCCTGGAGGAAAGTGCGCATGGTGACTGTTTTATTCAATCCCGATGCAATTTCTGTGTTTCATCAACACTTTGATAGTCCACAGATTACAGAATACCTCCAGATGTGCATCGGAAACTACTACTGGTCTTCCAGGGAACGATCAAAACGTAAACTCTTTGAGACATTACTCCCTTGGAGGAAGATGCGCATGGTGACTGTTGTAATCAATCCCGATGCAATTTCTGTGTTTCATCAACACTCTGATAGTCCACAGATTACAGAATGCCTCCAGATGTGCATCGGAAACTACTACTGGTCTTCCTGGAACGATCTAGGCGTAGACTATTTGAGACATTACTCCCATGGAGGAAAGTGCGCATGGTGACAGTTGTATTCAATCCCGATGCAATTTCTGTGTTTCATCAACACTCTGATAGTCCACAGATTACAGAATGCCTCCAGACGTGCATCGGAAAATACTACTGGTCTTCCTGGGAACGTCCAAGCGTAGACTGTTAGAGACATTACTCCCATGGAGGAAAGTGCGCATAGTGACTGTTGTGTTCAATCCCGATGCAATTTCTGTGTTTCATCAACACTCAGTTAGTCCACAGATTTTAGAATGCCTCCAGATGTGCATCGGAAACTACTACTGGTCTTCCAGGTAACGATCAAAGCATAGACTGTTTGAGACATTACTCCCGTGGAGGAAAGTGCGCATGGTGACTGTTGTATTCGATCCCGATGCAATCTCTGTGTGTCATCAACACTCTGATAGTCAACAGATTACAGAATGCCACCAAATGTGCACCGGAAACTACTATTGATCTTCCAGGGAACGATCAAATCGTAGACTGTTTGCGACATTACTCCTGTGGAGAAAAGTGCGCATGGTGACTGTTGTATTCATTTCCGATGGAATTTCTGTGTTTCATCAACACTCTGATAGTCCACAGATTAAAGAATGCCACCAGACGTGCATCGGAAACTGCTACTGGAATTCCAGGGAACGATCAAATCGTTGACCGTTTGGGACCTTACTCCCGTGGAGGAAAGTGCGCATGGTGACTGTTGTATTCAATTCCGATGCAATTTCTGTGTTTCATCAACACTCTGATAGTCCACAGATTACAGAATTCCACCTGATGTGCATCGGAAACAACTACTGGTATTCCAGGGAAAGATCAAATCGTAGACTGTTGGAGACGTTACTCCCGTGGAGCAAAGTGCGCATGGTGACTGTTGTATTCAATCGCGATGCAATTTCTGTGTTTCATCAGCACTCTGATAGTCCACAGAGTATAGAATGCCACCAGATGTGCATCGGAAACTACTACTGGTCTTCCTGGGAATGATCAAAACTTAGACTGTTTGAGACATACTCCCGTGGAGGAAAGTGCACATGGTGACTGTTGTATTCAATCCCGATGCAATTTCTGTGTTTCATCAACACTCTGATAGTCCACAGATTACAGAATGCCACCAGATGTGCTTCGGAAACTACTACTGGTCTTCCAGGGAACGATCAAATCGTAGACTGTTGGAGACGTTACTCCCGTGGAGGAAAGTGCGCATGATGACTGTTGTATTCAATCCCGATGCAATTTCTGTGTTTCATCAACACTCTGATAGTCCACAGATTACAGAATGCCACCATATGTGCATCGGAAACTACTACTGGTCTTCCAGGGAACGATCAAATCGTAGACAGTTTGAGACATTACTCCCGTGGAGGAAAGTGCGCATGGTGACTGTTGTGTTCAATCCCGATGGAATTTCTGTGTTCCATCAACACTCTGATAGTCCACAGATTACAGAATGCCTCCAGATGAGCATCGGAAACTACTTCTGGTCATCCAGGGAACGATCAAAGCGTAGACTGTTTGAGACATACCTCCCGTGTAGGAAAGTGCGCATGGTGACTGATTTATTCAATCCCGATGCAATTTCTGTGTTTCATCAACACTCTGATAGTCCACAGATTACAGAATGCCACCAGATGTGCATCGGAAACTACTACTGGTCTTCCAGGAGACGTTCAAAGCGTAGACTGTTTGAGACATACCTCCCGTGTAGGAAACTGCGCATGGTGACTGTTTTATTCAATCCCGATGCAATTTCTGTGTTTCATCAACACTCTGATAGTCCACAGATTACAGAATGCCACCAGATGTGCATCGGAAACTACTACTGGTCTTCCAGGAGACGTTCAAAGCGTAGACTGTTTGAGACATTATTCCCATATAGGACAATGCGCATGGTGACTGTTGTATTCAATCCTGATGCAATTTCTGTGTTTCAACAACACTCTGATAGTCAACAGATTACAGAATGCCTTCAGATGTGCATCGGAAACTACTAATGGTCTTCCAGGGAACGATTAAAGAGTAGACTGTTTGAGACATTACTCAAATGGAGGAAAGTGCGCATGGTGACTGTTGTATTCAATCCCGAGGCAATTTCTGTGTTTCATCAACACTCAGATAGTCCACAGATTACAGAATGCCTCCTGACGTGCATCGGAAACTACTACTGGTGTTCCAGGGATGGATGAAAGCGTAGACTCTTTGAGACAATACACCCATGGAGGAAAGTGCGCATGGTGACTGTTGTATTCAATCCCGAGGCAATTCCTGTGTATCATAAACACTTTGAAGGTCCACGGATTACAGAATGCTTCCCGATGTGAATCGGAAACTATTACTGATCTTCCAGGAAACGATCAAAGCGTAGACTGTTTGAGGCATTACTCCCATATAGGAAAGTGTTCATGGTGGCTGTTGTATTCAATCCCGATGCATTTTTTGTGTTTCAACAACCCTCTGATAGTCCACAGTTTACAGAATGCATCCAGATGTGCATCAGAAGCTACTAATGGTCTTCCAGGGAACGATCAAAGCGTAAACTGTTTGAGACATTACTCCCATGGAGGAAAGTGCGCATGGTGACTGTTGTATTCAATCCCGATGCAAATTCTGTGTTTCACCAACACTCTGATAGTCCACAGATTACAGAATGCCTCCAGATGTGCATCGGAAACTACTACTGGACTTCCAGGGAACGATCAGGTCGTAGACTGTTTGAGACATTACTCTCATGGAGGAAAGTGATCATGGTGACTGTTGTATTCAATCCCGATGCAATTTCTGTGTTTCATCAACACTTTGAAGGTCCACAGATCACAGAATGCCTCAAGATGTGCATCGGAAACTACTACTGGTCTTCCAGGGAGCGATCAGTGCGTAGACTGTTTGAGACATTACTCCCATGGAGGAAATTGCGCATGGTGACTGTTGTATTCAATCACGATGCAATATTTGTGTTTCACCAACACTCTGATAGTCCACAGATTACAGAATGCCTCCAGATGTGCATCGGAAACTACTACTGGTCGTCCAGGGAACGATCAAAACTTAGACTGTTTGAGACATTACTCCCATGGAGGAAAATTGCGCATGGTGACTGTTGTATTCAATCCCAAAGCAAATTCTTTGTTTCATTAACAATTTGAAGGTCCACAGATTACAGAATGCCTCCAGATGTTCATAGGAAGCTACAACTGGTCTTCCAGGGAACGATCAAAACGTAGACTGTTTGAGACATTACTGACATGGAGGAACGAGCGCATGGTGACTGTTGTATTCAATTTCGATGCAATTTCTGTGATTCAACAACACTCTGATAGTCCACAGAATACAGAATGCCTCCAGATGTGCATCGGAAACTACTACTGGTCTTCCAGAGAACGATCAAAGCGGAGACTGTTTGAGACATTACTCTAATGGAGGAAAGTGCGCATGGTGACTGTTGTATTCAATCGCGATGCAATTTCTGTGTTTCATCAATACTCAGATAGTCCACAGATTACAGAATGCCTCCTGATGTGCATCGGAAACTACTACTGATCTTCCAGGGAAGGATGAAAGCGTAGACTCTTTGAGACATTACTCCCATGTAGGAAAGTGCGCATGGTGACTGTTGTATTCAATCCCGAGGAAATTTCTGTGTTTCATCAACACTTTGAAGGTCCACGGATTACAGAATGCCTCCCGATGTGAATCGGAAACAATTACTGGTCTTCCAGGAAACGATCAAAGCGTAGACTGTTTGAGACATTACTCCCATATAGGAATGTGTTCATGGTGACTGTTGTATTCAATCCCGATGCATTTTCTGTGTTTCAACAACACTCTGATAGGCCACAGATTACAGAATGCCTCCAGATGTGCATCGGAAGCTACTAATGGTCTTCCAGGGAACGATCAAAGCGTAGACTCTTTGAGACATTACTCCCATGGAGGAAAGTGCGCATGGTGACTGCTGTATTCAATCCCGATGCAATTTCTGTGTTTCACCAACACTCTGATAGTCCACAGATTACAGAATGCCTCCAGATGTGCATCGGAAACTACTACTGGTCTTCCAGGGAACGATCAGATCGTAGACTGTTTGAGACATTACTCCCATGGAGGAAAGTGCGCATGGTGACTGTTGTGATCAATCCCGTGGCACTTTCGGTGTTTCTTCAACACTTTGAAGGTCCACAGATTACAGAATACCTCCAGATGTGCATCGGAAACTACTACTGGTCTTCCAGGGAACGATCTAAGCGTAGACTGTTTGAGACATTACTCCCATGGAGGAAAGTGCGCATGGTGACTGTTGTATTCAATCGCGATGCAATTTCTGTGTTTCATCAAAACTCAGATAGTCCAAAGATTACAGAATGCCTCCTGATGTGCATCGGAAACTACTACTGGTCTTCCAGGGAACGATCAAAGCGTAGACTCTTTGAGACATTACTCCCATGGAGGAAAGTGCGCATGGTGACTGTTGTATTCAACCTCGATGCAATTTCTGTGTTTGAACAACACTTTGATAGTTTACAAATTACAGAATGCCTCCAGATGTGCATCGGAAACTACTACTGGTCTTCCAGGGAACGATCAGAGCGTAGACTGTTTGAGACATTACTCCCATGGAGGAAATTGCGCATGGTGACCGTTGTATTCAATCCCGATGCCATATTTGTGTTTCACCAACACTCTGATAGTCCACAGATTACAGAATGCCTCCAGATGTGCATCGGAAACTACTACTGGTCTTCCAGGAAACGATCAAAACTTAGACTGTTTGAGACATTACTCCCATGGAGGAAAATTGCGCATGGTGACTGTTGTATTCAATCCCGATGCAATTTCTGTGTTTCATTAACACTTTGAAGGTCCACAGATTACAGAATGCCTCCAGATGTGCATCGGAAGCTATAACTGGTCTTCCAGGGAACGATCAAAACGTAGACTGTTTGAGACATTACTTCCATGGAGGAACGCGCGCATGGTGACTGTTGTATTCAATTTCGATGCAATATTTGTGTTTCACCAACACTCTGATAGTCAACAGATTACAGAATGCCACCAGATGTGCATCGGAAGCTACAACTGGTCTTCCAGGGAACGATTAAAACGTAGACTGTTTGAGATATTACTCCCATGGAGGAAATTGCGCATGGTGACTGTTGTATTCGATCCCGATGCAATCTCTGTGTGTCATCAACATTCTGATAGTCAACAGATTACAGAATGCCACCAAATGTGCATCGGAAACTACTACTGGTATTCCAGGTAACGATCAAATCGTAGACTGTTTGAGACATACCTCCCCTGGAGGAAAGTGCGCATGGTGACTGTTTTATTCAATCCCGATGCAATTTCTGTGTTTCATCAACACTTTGATAGTCCACAGATTACAGAATACCTCCAGATGTGCATCGGAAACTACTACTGGTCTTCCAGGGAACGATCAAAACGTAAACTCTTTGAGACATTACTCCCTTGGAGGAAGATGCGCATGGTGACTGTTGTAATCAATCCCGATGCAATTTCTGTGTTTCATCAACACTCTGATACTCCACAGATTACAGAATGCCTCCAGATGTGCATCGGAAACTACTACTGGTCTTCCTGGAACGATCTAAGCGTAGACTATTTGAGACATTACTCCCATGGAGGAAAGTGCGCATGGTGACTGTTGTATTCAATCCCGATGCAATTTCTGTGTTTCATCAACACTCTGATAGTCCACAGATTACAGAATGCCTCCGGACGTGCATCGGAAACTACTACTGGTCTTCCTGGGAACGTCCAAGCGTAGACTGTTAGAGACATTACTCCCATGGAGGAAAGTGCGCATAGTGACTGTTGTGTTCAATCCCGATGCAATTTCTGTGTTTCATCAACACTCAGTTAGTCCACAGATTTCAGAATGACTCCAGATGTGCATCGGAAACTACTACTGGTCTTCCAGGTAACGATCAAAGCATAGACTGTTTGAGACATTACTCCCGTGGTGGAAAGTGCGCATGGTGACTGTTGTATTCGATCCCGATGCAATCTCTGTGTGTCATCAACACTCTGATAGTCAACAGATTACAGAATGCCACCTGATGTGCATCGGAAACAACTACTGGTATTCCAGGGAACGATCAAATCGTAGACTGTTGGAGACGTTACTCCCGTGGAGCAAAGTGCGCATGGTGACTGTTGTATTCAATCGCAATGCAATTTCTGTGTTTCATCAGCACTCTGATAGTCCACAGATTATAGAATGCACCAGATGTGCATCGGAAACCACTACTGGTCTTCCTGGGAACGATCAAAACTTAGACTGTTTGAGACATAATCCCGTGGAGGAAAGTGCACATGGTGACTGTTGTATTCAATCCCGATGCAATTTCTGTGTTTCATCAACACTCTGGTAGTCCACAGATTACAGAATGCCACCAGATGTGCTTCGGAAACTACTACTGGTCTTCCAGGGAACGATCAAATCGTAGACTGTTGGAGACGTTACTCCCGTGGAGGAAAGTGCGCATGATGACTGTTGTATTCAATCCCCATGCAATTTCTGTGTTTCATCAACACTCTGATAGTCCACAGATTACAGAATGCCACCATATGTGCATCGGAAACTACTACTGGTCTTCCAGGGAACGATCAAATCGTAGACTGTTTGAGACATTACTCCCGTGGAGGAAAGTGCGCATTGGTGACTGTTTTATTCAATCTCGATGCAATTTCTGTGTTCCATCAACACTCTGATAGTCCACAGATTACAGAATGCTTCCAGATGAGCATAGAAAACTACTTCTGGTCTTCCAGGGAACGATGAAAGCGTAGACTGTTTGAGACATTACTCTTATATAGGAAAGTGTTCATGGTGACTGTTGTATTCAATCCCGATGCATTTTTTGTGTTTCATCAACACTCAGATAGTCCACAGATTACAGAATGCCTCCTGATGTGCATCGGAAACTACTACTGGTGTTCCAGGGAAGGATGAAAGCGTAGTCTCTTTGGGACATTACACCCATGGAGGAAAGTGCGCATGGTGACTTTTGTATTCAATCCCGAGGCAATTTCTGTGTTTCATCAAAACTTTGAAGGTCCACGGATTACAGAATGCCTCCCGATGTGAATCGGAAACTATTACTGGTCTTCCAGGAAACGATCAAAGCGTAGACTGTTTGAGACATTACTCTTATATAGGAAAGTGTTCATGGTGACTGTTGTATTCAATCCCGATGCATTTTTTGTGTTTCAACAACCCTCTGATAGTCCACAGATTACAGAATGCATCCAGATGTGCATCAGAAGCTACAAATGGTCTTCCAGGGAACGATCAAAGCGTAGACTGTTTGAGACATTACTCCCATGGAGGAATGTGCGCATGGTGACTGTTGTATTCAATCCCGATGCAATTTCTGTGTTTCACCAACACTCTGATAGTCCACAGATTACAGAATGCCTCCTGATGTGCATCGGAAACTACTACTGGTCTTCCAGGGAACGATCAGGTCGTAGACTGTTTGAGACATTACTCTCATGGAGGAAAGTGATCATGGTGACTGTTGTATTCAATCCCGATGCAATTTCTGTGTTTCATCAACACTTTGAAGGTCCACAGATTACAGAATGCCACCAGATGTGCATCGGAAACTACTACTGGTCTTCCAGGGAGCGATCAGTGCGTAGACTGTTTGAGACATTACTCCCATGGAGGAAATTGCGCATGGTGACTGTTGTATTCAATCACGATGCAATATTTGTGGTTCACCAACACTCTGATAGTCCACAGATTACAGAATGCCTCCAGATGTGCATCGGAAACTACTACTGGTCGTCCAGGGAACGATCAAAACTTAGACTGTTTGAGACATTACTCCCATGGAGGAAAATTGCGCATGGTGACTGTTGTATTCAATCCCAAAGCAAATTCTGTGTTTCATTAACAATTTGAAGGTCCACTGATTACACAATGCCTCCAGATGTTCATCGGAAGCTACAACTGGTCTTCCAGGGAACGATCAAAACGTAGACTGTTTGAGACATTACTGACATGGAGGAACGAGCGCATGGTGACTGTTGTATTCAATTTCGATGCAATTTCTGTGATTCAACAACACTCTGATAGTCCACAGAATACAGAATGCCTCCAGATGTGCATCGGAAACTACTACTGGTCTTCCAGAGAACGATCAAAGCGGAGACTGTTTGAGACATTACTCTAATGGAGGAAAGTGCGCATGGTGACTGTTGTATTCAATCGCGATGCAATTTCTGTGTTTCATCAACACTCAGATAGTCCACAGATTATAGAATGCCTCCTGATGTGCATCGGAAACTACTACTAATCTTCCAGGGAAGGATGAAAGCGTAGACTCTTTGAGACATTACTCCCATGTAGGAAAGTGCGCATGGTGACTGTTGTATTCAATCCCGATGCAGTTTCTGTGTTTCATCAACACTTTGAAGGTCCACAGATTACAGAATGCCTCCAGATGTGCATCGGAAACTACTACTGGTCTTCCAGGGAACGATCAGAGCGTAGACTGTTTGAGACATTACTCCCGTGGTGGAAATTGCGCATGGTGACTGTTGTATTCAATCCCGATGCAATATTTGTGTTTCACCAACACTCTGATAGTCCACAGATTACAGAATGCCTCCAGATGTGCATCGGAAACTACTACTGGTCTTCCAGGGAACGATCAAAACTTAGACTGTTTGAGACATTACTCCCATGGAGGAAAATTGCGCATGGTGACTGTTGTATTCAATCCCGATGCAATTTCTGTGTTTCATTAACATTTTGAAGGTCCACAGATTACAGAATGCCTCCAGATGTGCATCGGAAGCTACAACTGGTCTTCCAGGGAACGATCAAAACGTAGACTGTTTGAGACATTACTCCCATGGAGGAACGGGCGCATGGTGACTGTTGTATTCAATTTCGATGCAATTTCTTTGTTTCAACAACACTCTGATAGTCCACAGATTACAGAATGCCTCCAGATGTGCATCGGAAACTACTACTGGTCTTCCAGAGAACGATCAAAGCGGAGACTGTTTGAGACATTACTCCATGGAGGAAAGTGCGCATGGTGACTGTTGTGATCAATCCCGTGGCACTTTCTGTGTTTCTTCAAAACTTTGAATTTCCACAGATTACAGAATACCTACAGATGTGCATCGGAAACTACTACTGGTCTTCCAGGGAACGATCTAAGCGTTGACTGTTTGAGACATTACTCCCATGGAGGAAAGTGCGCATGGTGACTGTTGTATTCAATCGCGATGCACTTTCTGTGTTTCATCAAAACCCAGATTGTCCACAGATTACAGAATGCCTCCTGATGTGCATCGGAAACTACTACTGGTCTTCCAGGGAACGATCAAATCGTAGACTCTTTGAGACATTACTCCCATGGAGGAAAGTGCGCATGGTGACTGTTGTATTCAACCTCGATGCAATTTCTGTGTTTGAACAACACTTTGATAGTTTACAAATTACAGAATGCCTCCAGATGTGCATCGGAAACTACTACTGGTCTTCCAGGGAACGATCAGAGCGTAGACTGTTTGAGACATCACTCCCATGGAGGAAATTGCGCATGGTGATTGTTGTATTCAATCCCGATGCAATATTTGTGTTTCACCAACACTCTGATAGTCCACAGATTACAGAATGCCTCCAGATGTGCATCGGAAACTACTACTGGTCTTCCAGGAAACGATCAAAACTTAGACTGTTTGAGACATTACTCCCATGGAGGAAAGTGCGCATGGTGACTGTTGTATTCAACCTCGATGCAATTTCTGTGTTTGAACAACACTTTGATAGTTTACAAATTACAGAATGCCTCCAGATGTGCATCGGAAACTACTACTGGTCTTCCAGGGAACGATCAGAGCGTAGACTGTTTGAGACATTACTCCCATGGAGGAATGTGCGCATGGTGACTGTTGTATTCAATCCCGATGCAATTTCTGTGTTTCACCAACACTCTGATAGTCCACAGATTACAGAATGCCTCCAGATGTGCATCGGAAACTACTACTGGTCTTCCAGGGAACGATCAGGTCGTAGACTGTTTGAGACATTACTCTCATGGAGGAATGTGATCATGGTGACTGTTGTATTCAATCCCGATGCAATTTCTGTGTTTCATCAACACTTTGAAGGTCCACAGATTACAGAATGCCACCAGATGTGCATCGGAAACTACTACTGGTCTTCCAGGGAGCGATCAGTGCGTAGACTGTTTGAGACATTACTCCCATGGAGGAAATTGCGCATGGTGACTGTTGTATTCAATCACGATGCAATATTTGTGTTTCACCAACACTCTGATAGTCCACAGATTACAGAATGCCTCCAGATGTGCATCGGAATCTACTACTGGTCGTCCAGGGAACGATCAAAACTTAGACTGTTTGAGACATTACTCCCATGGAGGAAAATTGCGCATGGTGACTGTTGTATTCAATCCCAAAGCAAATTCTGTGTTTCATTAACAATTTGAAGGTCCACTGATTACAGAATGCCTCCAGATGTTCATCGGAAGCTACAACTGGTCTTCCAGGGAACGATCAAAACGTAGACTGTTTGAGACATTACTGACATGGAGGAACGAGCGCATGGTGACTGTTGTATTCAATTTCGATGCAATTTCTGTGATTCAACAACACTCTGATAGTCCACAGAATACAGAATGCCTCCAGATGTGCATCGGAAACTACTACTGGTCTTCCAGAGAACGATCAAAGCGGAGACTGTTTGAGACATTACTCTAATGGAGGAAAGTGCGCATGGTGACTGTTGTATTCAATCGCGATGCAATTTCTGTGTTTCATCAACACTCAGATAGTCCACAGATTACAGAATGCCTCCTGATGTGCATCGGAAACTACTACTAATCTTCCAGGGAAGGATGAAAGCGTAGACTCTTTGAGACATTACTCCCATGTAGGAAAGTGCGCATGGTGACTGTTGTATTCAATCCCGATGCAGTTTCTGTGTTTCATCAACACTTTGAAGGTCCACAGATTACAGAATGCCTCCAGATGTGCATCGGAAACTACTACTGGTCTTCCAGGGAACGATCAGAGCCTAGACTGTTTGAGACATTACTCCCGTGGAGGAAATTGCGCATGGTGACTGTTGTATTCAATCCCGATGCAATATTTGTGTTTCACCAACACACTGATAGTCCACAGATTACAGAATGCCTCCAGATGTGCATCGGAAACTACTACTGGTCTTCCAGGGAACGATCAAAACTCAGACTGTTTGAGACATTACTCCCATGGAGGAAAATTGCGCATGGTGACTGTTGTATTCAATCCCGATGCAATTTCTGTGTTTCATCAACACTTTGAAGGTCCACGGATTACAGAATGCCTCCCGATGTGAATCGGAAACAATTACTGGTCTTCCAGGAAACGATCAAAGCGTAGACTGTTTGAGACATTACTCCCATATAGGAATGTGTTCATGGTGACTGTTGTATTCAATCCCGATGCATTTTCTGTGTTTCAACAACACTCTGATAGGCCACAGATTACAGAATGCCTCCAGATGTGCATCGGAAACTACTACTGGTCTTCCAGGGAACGATCAGATCGTAGACTGTTTGAGACATTACTCCCATGGAGGAAAGTGCGCATGGTGACTGTTGTGATCAATCCCGTGGCACTTTCGGTGTTTCTTCAACACTTTGAAGGTCCACAGATTACAGAATACCTCCAGATGTGCATCGGAAACTACTACTGGTCTTCCAGGGAACGATCTAAGCGTAGACTGTTTGAGACATTACTCCCATGGAGGAAAGTGCGCATGGTGACTGTTGTATTCAATCGCGATGCAATTTCTGTGTTTCATCAAAACTCAGATAGTCCACAGATTACAGAATGCCTCCTGATGTGCATCGGAAACTACTACTGGTCTTCCAGGGAACGATCAAAGCGTAGACTCTTTGAGACATTACTCCCATGGAGGAAAGTGCGCATGGTGACTGTTGTATTCAACCTCGATGCAATTTCTGTGTTTGAACAACACTTTGATAGTTTACAAATTACAGAATGCCTCCAGATGTGCATCGGAAACTACTACTGGTCTTCCAGGGAACGATCAGAGCGTAGACTGTTTGAGACATTACTCCCATGGAGGAAATTGCGCATGGTGACTGTTGTATTCAATCCCGATGCCATATTTGTGTTTCACCAACACTCTGATAGTCCACAGATTACAGAATGCCTCCAGATGTGCATCGGAAACTACTACTGGTCTTCCAGGAAACGATCAAAACTTAGACTGTTTGAGACATTACTCCCATGGAGGAAAATTGCGCATGGTGACTGTTGTATTCAATCCCGATGCAATTTCTGTGTTTCATTAACACTTTGAAGGTCCACAGATTACAGAATGCCTCCAGATGTGCATCGGAAGCTATAACTGGTCTTCCAGGGAACGATCAAAACGTAGACTGTTTGAGACATTACTTCCATGGAGGAACGCGCGCATGGTGACTGTTGTATTCAATTTCGATGCAATATTTGTGTTTCACCAACACTCTGATAGTCAACAGATTACAGAATGCCACCAGATGTGCATCGGAAGCTACAACTGGTCTTCCAGGGAACGATTAAAACGTAGACTGTTTGAGATATTACTCCCATGGAGGAAAGTGCGCATGGTGACTGTTGTATTCGATCCCGATGCAATCTCTGTGTGTCATCAACATTCTGATTGTCAACAGATTACAGAATGCCACCAAATGTGCATCGGAAACTACTACTGGTCTTCCAGGTAACGATCAAATCGTAGACTGTTTGAGACATACCTCCCCTGGAGGAAAGTGCGCATGGTGACTGTTTTATTCAATCCCGATGCAATTTCTGTGTTTCATCAACACTTTGATAGTCCACAGATTACAGAATACCTCCAGATGTGCATCGGAAACTACTACTGGTCTTCCAGGGAACGATCAAAACGTAAACTCTTTGAGACATTACTCCCTTGGAGGAAGATGCGCATGGTGACTGTTGTAATCAATCCCGATGCAATTTCTGTGTTTCATCAACACTCTGATACTCCACAGATTACAGAATGCCTCCAGATGTGCATCGGAAACTACTACTGGTCTTCCTGGAACGATCTAAGCGTAGACTATTTGAGACATTACTCCCATGGAGGAAAGTGCGCATGGTGACTGTTGTATTCAATCCCGATGCAATTTCTGTGTTTCATCAACACTCTGATAGTCCACAGATTACAGAATGCCTCCGGACGTGCATCGGAAACTACTACTGGTCTTCCTGGGAACGTCCAAGCGTAGACTGTTAGAGACATTACTCCCATGGCGGAAAGTGCGCATAGTGACTGTTGTGTTCAATCCCGATGCAATTTCTGTGTTTCATCAACACTCAGTTAGTCCACAGATTTCAGAATGCCTCCAGATGTGCATCGGAAACTACTACTGGTCTTCCAGGTAACGATCAAAGCATAGACTGTTTGAGACATTACTCCCGTGGAGGAAAGTGCGCATGGTGACTGTTGTATTCGATCCCGAAGCAATCTCTGTGTGTCATCAACACTCTGATAGTCAACAGATTACAGAATGCCACCTGATGTGCATCGGAAACAACTACTGGTATTCCAGGGAACGATCAAATCGTAGACTGTTGGAGACGTTACTCCCGTGGAGCAAAGTGCGCATGGTGACTGTTGTATTCAATCGCGATGCAATTTCTGTGTTTCATCAGCACTCTGATAGTCCACAGATTATAGAATGCCACCAGATGTGCATCGGAAACTACTACTGGTCTTCCTGGGAACGATCAAAACTTAGACTGTTTGAGACATAATCCCGTGGAGGAAAGTGCACATGGTGACTGTTGTATTCAATCCCGATGCAATTTCTGTGTTTCATCAACACTCTGGTAGTCCACAGATTACAGAATGCCACCAGATGTGCTTCGGAAACTACTACTGGTCTTCCAGGGAACGATCAAATCGTAGACTGTTGGAGACGTTACTCCCGTGGAGGAAAGTGCGCATGATGACTGTTGTATTCAATCCCGATGCAATTTCTGTGTTTCATCAACACTCTGATAGTCCACAGATTACAGAATGCCACCATATGTGCATCGGAAACTACTACTGGTCTTCCAGGGAACGATCAAATCGTAGACTGTTTGAGACATTACTCCCGTGGAGGAAAGTGCGCATGGTGACTGTTTTATTCAATCCCGATGCAATTTCTGTGTTCCATCAACACTCTGATAGTCCACAGATTACAGAATGCCTCCAGATGAGCATAGAAAACTACTTCTGGTCTTCCAGGGAACGATGAAAGCGTTGACTGTTTGAGACACACCTCCCGTGTAGGAAAGTGCGCATGGTGACTGTTTTATTCAATCCCGATGCAATTTCTGTGTTTCATCAACACTCTGATAGACAACAGATTACAGAATGCATTCAGATGTGCATCGGAAACTACTAATGGTCTTCCAGGGAACGATTAAAGAGTAGACTGTTTGAGACATTACTCAAATGGAGGAAAGTGCGCATGGGGTTTGTTGTATTCAATCCCGAGGCTATTTCTGTGTTTCATCAACACTCAGATAGTCCACAGATTACAGAATGCCTCCTGATGTGCATCGGAAACTACTACTGGTGTTCCAGGGAAGGATGAAAGCGTAGACTCTTTGGGACACTACACCCATGGAGGAAAGTGCGCATGGTGACTGTTGTATTCAATCCCGAGGCAATTTCTGTGTTTCATCAAAACTTTGAAGGTCCACGGATTACAGAATGCCTCCCGATGTGAATCGGAAACTATTACTGGTCTTCCAGGAAACGATCAAAGCGTAGACTGTTTGAGACATTACTCTTATATAGGAAAGTGTTCATGGTGACTGTTGTATTCAATCCCGATGCATTTTCTGTGTTTCAACAACCCTCTGATAGTCCACAGATTACAGAATGCATCCAGATGTGCATCAGAAGCTACAAATGGTCTTCCAGGGAACGATCAAAGCGTAGACTGTTTGAGACATTACTCCCATGGAGGAATGTGCGCATGGTGACTGTTGTATTCAATCCCGATGCAATTTCTGTGTTTCACCAACACTCTGATAGTCCACAGATTACAGAATGCCTCCAGATGTGCATCGGAAACTACTACTGGTCTTCCAGGGAACGATCAGGTCGTAGACTGTTTGAGACATTACTCTCATGGAGGAAAGTGATCATGGTGACTGTTGTATTCAATCCCGATGCAATTTCTGTGTTTCGTCAACACTTTGAAGGTCCACAGATTACAGAATGCCACCAGATGTGCATCGGAAACTACTACTGGTCTTCCAGGGAGCGATCAGTGCGTAGACTGTTTGAGACATTACTCCCATGGAGGAAAATTGCGCATGGTGACTGTTGTATTCAATCCCAAAGCAAATTCTGTGTTTCATTAACAATTTGAAGGTCCACTGATTACAGAATGCCTCCAGATGTTCATCGGAAGCTACAACTGGTCTTCCAGGGAACGATCAAAACGTAGACTGTTTGAGACATTACTGACATGGAGGAACGAGCGCATGGTGACTGTTGTATTCAATTTCGATGCAATTTCTGTGATTCAACAACACTCTGATAGTCCACAGAATACAGAATGCCTCCAGATGTGCATCGGAAACTACTACTGGTCTTCCAGAGAACGATCAAAGCGGAGACTGTTTGAGACATTACTCTAATGGAGGAAAGTGCGCATGGTGACTGTTGTATTCAATCGCGATGCAATTTCTGTGTTTCATCAACACTCAGATAGTCCACAGATTACAGAATGGCTCCTGATGTACATCGGAAACTACTACTAATCTTCCAGGGAAGGATGAAAGCGTAGACTCTTTGAGACATTACTCCCATGTAGGAAAGTGCGCATGGTGACTGTTGTATTCAATCCCGATGCAGTTTCTGTGTTTCATCAACACTTTGAAGGTCCACAGATTACAGAATGCCTCCAGATGTGCATCGGAAACTACTACTGGTCTTCCAGGGAACGATCAGAGCGTAGACTGTTTGAGACATTACTCCCGTGGAGGAAATTGCGCATGGTGACTGTTGTATTCAATCCCGATGCAATATTTGTGTTTCACCAACACTCTGATAGTCCACAGATTACAGAATGCCTCCAGATGTGCATCGGAAACTACTACTGGTCTTCCAGGGAACGATCAAAACTTAGACTGTTTGAGACATTACTCCCATGGAGGAAAATTGCGCATGGTGACTGTTGTATTCAATCCCGATGCAATTTCTGTGTTTCATTAACACTTTGAAGGTCCACAGATTACAGAATGCCTCCAGATGTGCATCGGAAGCTACAACTGGTCTTCCAGGGAACGATCAAAACGTAGACTGTTTGAGACATTACTCCCATGGAGGAACGAGCGCATGGTGACTGTTGTATTCAATTTCGATGCAATTTCTTTGTTTCAACAACACTCTGATAGTCCACAGATTACAGAATGCCTCCAGATGTGCATCGGAAACTAATACTGGTCTTCCAGAGAACGATCAAAGCGGAGACTGTTTGAGACATTACTCCATGGAGGAAAGTGCGCATGGTGACTGTTGTGATCAATCCCGTGGCACTTTCTGTGTTTCTTCAAAACTTTGAAGGTCCACAGATTACAGAATACCTACAGATGTCATCGGAAACTACTACTGGTCTTCCAGGGAACGATCTAAGCGTTGACTGTTTGAGACATTACTCCCATGGAGGAAAGTGCGCATGGTGACTGTTGTATTCAATCGCGATGCAATTTCTGTGTTTCATCAAAACTCAGATAGTCCACAGATTACAGAATGCCTCCTGATGTGCATCGGAAACTACTACTGGTCTTCCAGGGAACGATCAAATCGTAGACTCTTTGAGACATTACTCCCATGGAGGAAAGTGCGCATGGTGACTGTTGTATTCAACCTCGATGCAATTTCTGTGTTTGAACAACACTTTGATAGTTTACAAATTACAGAATGCCTCCTGATGTGCATCGGAAACTACTACTGGTCTTCCAGGGAACGATCAGAGCGTAGACTGTTTGAGACATCACTCCCATGGAGGAAATTGCGCATGGTGATTGTTGTATTCAATCCCGATGCAATATTTGTGTTTCACCAACACTCTGATAGTCCACAGATTACAGAATGCCTCCAGATGTGCATCGGAAACTACTACTGGTCTTCCAGGAAACGATCAAAACTTAGACTGTTTGAGACATTACTCCCATGGAGGAAAATTGCGCATGGTGACTGTTGTATTCAATCCCGATGCAATATTTGTGTTTCACCAACACTCTGATAGTCCACAGATTACAGAATGCCACCAGATGTGCATCGGAAGCTACAACTGGTCTTCCAGGGGACGATCAAAACGTAGACTGTTTGAGACATTACTCCCATGGAGGAAAGTGCGCATGGTGACTGTTGTGATCAATCCCGTGGCACTTTCTGTGTTTCTTCAACACTTTGAAGGTCCACAGATTACTGAATACCTCCAGAATACCATCGGAAACTACTACTGGTCTTCCAGGGAACGATCTAAGCGTAGACTGTTTGAGACATTAATCCCATGGGGGAAAGTGCGCATGGTGACTGTTGTATTCAACCTCAATGCAATTTCTGTGTTTGAACAACACTTTGATAGTTTACAAATTACAGAATGCCTCTAGATGTGCATCGGAAACTACTACTGGTTTTCCAGGGAACGATCAGAGCGTAGACTGTTTGAGACATTACTCCCATGGAGGAAACTGCGCATGGTGACTGTTGTATTCAATCCCGATGCAATATTTGTGTTTCACCAACACTCTGATAGTCCACAGATTACAGAATGCCTCCAGATGTGCATCGGAAACTACTACCGGTCTTCCAGGGAACGATCAAAACTTAGACTGTTTGAGACATTACTCCCATGGAGGAACGAGCGCATGGTGACAGTTGTATTCAATTTCGATGCAATTTCTGTGTTTCAACAACACTCTGATAGTCCACAAATTACAGAATACCTCCAGATGTGCATCGGAAACTACTACTGGTCTTCCAGGGAACGATCTAAGCGTAGACTGTTTGAGACATTACTCCCATGGAGGAAAGTGCGCATGGTGACTGTTGTATTCAATCGCGATGCAATTTCTGTGTTTCATCAAAACTCAGATAGTCCAAAGATTACAGAATGCCTCCTGATGTGCATCGGAAACTACTACTGGTCTTCCAGGGAACGATCAGAGCGTAGACTGTTTGAGACATTACTCCCATGGAGGAAATATCGCATGGTGACTGTTGTATTTAATCCCGATGCATTTTCTGTGTTTCAACAACACTCTGATAGGCCACAGATTACAGAATGAATCCAGATTTGCATCGGAAGCTACAAATGGTCTTCCAGGGAACGATCAAAGCGGAGACTGTTTGAGACATTACTCCATGGAGGAAAGTGCGCATGGTGACTGTTGTGATCAATCCCGTGGCACTTTCTGTGATTCTTCAACACTTTGAAGGTCCACAGATTACAGAATACCTCCAGATGTGCATCGGAAACTACTACTGGTCTTCCAGGGAACGATCTAAGCGTAGACTGTTTGAGACATTACTCCCATGGAGGAAATTGCGCATGGTGACTGTTGTATTCAATCCCGATGCAATATTTGTGTTTCACCAACACTCTGATAGTCCACAGATTACAGAATGCCTCCAGATGTGCATCGGAAACTACTACTGGTCTTCCAGGGAACGATCAAAACTTAGACTGTTTGAGACATTACTCCCATGGAGGAAAATTGCGCATGGTGACTGTTTTATTCAATCCCGATGCAATTTCTGTGTTTCACCAACACTCTGATAGTCCACAGATTACAGAATGCCTCCAGATGAGCATCGGAAGCTACAACTGGTATTCCAGGGAACGATCAAAACGTAGATTGTTTGAGACATTACTCCCATGGAGGAACGAGCGCATGGTGCCTGTTGTATTCAATTTCGATGCAATTTCTGTGTTTCAACAACACTCTGATAGTCCACAGATTACAGAATGCCTCCAGATGTGCATCGGAAACTACTACTGGTCTTCCAGAGAACGATCAAAGCGGAGACTGTTTGAGACATTACTCAAATGGAGGAAAGTGCGCATGGTGACTGTTGTATTCAATCGCGACGTAATTTCTGTGTTTCATCAACACTCAGATAGTCCACAGATTACAGAATGCCTCGTGATGTGCATTGGAAACTACTACTGGTCTTCCAAGGAAGGATGAAAGCGTAAACCCTTTGAGACATTACTCCCATGGAGGAAAGTGCGCATGGTGACTGTTGTATTCAATCCCGAGCAATTTCTGTGTTTCATCAACACTTTAAAGGTCCACGGATTACAGAATGCCTCCCGATGTGAATCGGAAACTATTACTGGTCTTCCAGGAAACGATCAAAGCGTAGACTGATTGAGACATTACTCGCATATAGGAAAGTGTTCATGGTGACTGTTGTATTCAATCCCGATGCATTTTCTGTGTTTCAACAACACTCTGATAGTCCACAGATTACAGAATGCCTCCAGATGTGCATCAGAAGCTACTAATGGTCTTCCAGGGAACGATCAAAGCGTAGACTGTTTGAGACATTACTCCCAATGATTAAAGTGCGCATGGTGACTGTTGTATTCAATCGCGATGCAATTTCTGTGTTTCATCAACACTCAGATAGTCCACAGATTACAAAATGCCTCCTGATGTGCATCGGAAACTACTACTGGTCTTCCAGGGAAGGATGAAAGCGTAGACTTTTTGAGACATTACTCCCATTGAGGAAAGTGCGCATGGTGACTGTTGTATTCATACTCGATGCAATTTCTGTGTTTGAACAACACTTTGATAGTTTACAGATTACAGAATGCCTCCAGATGTGCATCGGAAACTACTACTGGTCTTCCAGGGAACGATCAGAGCGTAGACAGTTTGAGACATTACTGCCATGGAGGAAACTGCGCATGGTGACTGTTGTATTCAATCGTGATGCAATTTCTGTGTTTCAACAACACTCAGATAGTCCACAGATTACAAAATGCCTCTAGATGTGCATCGGAAACTATTACTGGTTTTGCAGGGAATGATCTAAGCGTAGACTGTTTGAGACATTACTCCCACGGAGGAAAGTGTGCATGGTTACTGTTGTATTTAATCCCGATGCAATTTCTGTGTTTCATCAACACTCTGATGGTCCACACACAACAGAATGCCCCCAGATGTGCATCGGAAACTACTACTGGTCTTGCAGGGAACGATCAAATCGTAAAATGTTTGAGACACTACTCCCATGGAGGAACGAGCGCATGGTGACTGTTGTATTCCATCCCGATGCAATTTCTATGTTTTATCAACACTCTGATGTTCCTCAGATTACAGTATGCCTCCACATGTGCATCGAAACTAGTACTGGTCCTCCAGGGAACGATCAAAGCGTAGACTCTTTGAGACATTACTCCCATGGAGGAAAGTGTGCATGGTGACTGTTGTATTCAATCGCGATGCAATTTCTGGGTTTCATCAACACTCAGATAGTCCACAGATTACAGAATGCCTCCTGATGTGCATCGAAAACTACTACTGGTCTTCCAGGGAAGGATGAAAGCGTAGACTCTTTGAGACATTACTCCCATGGAGGAAAGTGCGCATGGTGAATGTTGTATTCAATCTCGATGCAATTTCTGTGTTTCATCAGCACTTTGAAGGTCCACGGATTACAGAATGCCTCCCGATGTGAATCGGAAACTATTACTGGTCTTCCAGGAAACGATCAAAGCGTAGACTGTTTGAGACATTACTCCATATAGGAAAGTGTTCATGGTGACTGTTGTATTCAATCCCGATGCATTTTCTGTGTTTCAACAACCCTCTGATAGTCCACAGATTACAGAATGCCTCCAGATGTGCATCGGAAGCTGCTAATGGTTTTCCAGGGAACGATCAAACCGTAGACTGTTTGAGACATTACTCCCATGGAGGAAAGTGCGCATGGTGACTGTTGTATTCAATCTCGATGCAATTTCTGTGTTTCATTAACACTTTGAAGTTCCACAGATTACAGAATGCCTCCAGATGTGCATCAGAAACTACTACTGGTCTTCCAGGGAACGATCAGAGCGTAGACTGTTTGAGACATTACTCCCATGGAGGAAATTGCGCATGGTGACTGTTGTATTCAATCCCGATGCAATATTTGTGTTTCACCAACACTCTGATAGTCCACAGATTACAGAATGCCTCCAGACGTGCATCGGAAACTACTACTGGTCTTCCAGGGAACGATCAAAACTTAGACTGTTTGAGACATTACTCCCATGGAGGAAAATTGCGCATGGTGACCGTTGTATTCAATCCCGATGCAATTTCTGTGTTTCGTTAACACTTTGAAGGTCCACAGATTACAGAATGCCTCCGGATGAGCATCGGAAGCTACAACTGGTATTCCAGGGAACGATCAAAACGTAGATTGTTTGAGACATTACTCCCATGGAGGAACGAGCGCATGGTGCCTGTTGTATTCAATTTCGATGCAATTTCTGTGTTTCAACAACACTCTGATAGTCCACAGATTACAGAATGCCTCCAGATGTGCATCGGAAACTACTACTGGTCTTCCAGAGAACGATCAAAGCGGAGACTGTTTGAGACATTACTCAAATGGAGGAAAGTGCGCATGGTGACTGTTGTATTCAATCTCGATGCAACTTCTGAGTTTGAACAACACTTTGATAGTTTACAGATTACAGAATGCCTCCAGATGTGCATCGGAAACTACTACTGGTCTTCCAGGGAACGATCAGATCGTAGACTGTTTGAGACATTACTCCCATGGAGGAAATTGCGCATGGTGACTGTTGTATTCAATCCCGATGCAATATTTGTGTTTCACCAACACTCTGATAGTCCACAGATTACAGAATGCCTCCAGATGTGCATCGGAAACTACTACTGGTCTTCCAGGGAACGATCAAAACTTAGACTGTTTGAGACATTACTCCCATGGAGGAAAATTGCGCATGGTGACTGTTTTATTCACTCCCGATGCAATTTCTGTGTTTCATTAACACTTTGAAGGTCCACAGATTACAGAATGCCTCCAGATGAGCATCGGAAGCTACAACTGGTATTCCAGGGAACGATCAAAACGTAGATTGTTTGAGACATTACTCCCATGGAGGAACGAGCGCATGGTGCCTGTTGTATTCAATTTCGATGCAATTTCTGTGTTTCAACAACACTCTGATAGTCCACAGATTACAGAATGCCTCCAGATGTGCATCGGAAACTACTACTGGTCTTCCAGAGAACGATCAAAGCGGAGACTGTTTGAGACATTACTCAAATGGAGGAAAGTGCGCATGGTGACTGTTGTATTCAATCGCGACGTAATTTCTGTGTTTCATCAACACTCAGATAGTCCACAGATTACAGAATGCCTCGTGATGTGCATTGGAAACTACTACTGGTCTTCCAGGGAAGGATGAAAGCGTAAACCCTTTGAGACATTACTCCCATGGAGGAAAGTGCGCATGGTGACTGTTGTATTCAATCCCGAGCAATTTCTGTGTTTCATCAACACTTTAAAGGTCCACGGATTACAGAATGCCTCCCGATGTGAATCGGAAACTATTACTGGTCTTCCAGGAAACGATCAAAGCGTAGACTGATTGAGACATTACTCGCATATAGGAAAGTGTTCATGGTGACTGTTGTATTCAATCCCGATGCATTTTCTGTGTTTCAACAACACTCTGATAGTCCACAGATTACAGAATGCCTCCAGATGTGCATCGGAAGCTACTAATGGTCTTCCAGGGAACGATCAAAGCGTAGACTGTTTGAGACATTACTCCCAATGATTAAAGTGCGCATGGTGACTGTTGTATTCAATCGCGATGCAATTTCTGTGTTTCATCAACACTCAGATAGTCCATAGATTACAAAATGCCTCCTGATGTGCATCGGAAACTACTACTGGTCTTGCAGGGAACGATCAAATCGTAAAATGTTTGAGACACTACTCCCATGGAGGAACGAGCGCATGGTGACTGTTGTATTCCTTCCCGATGCAATTTCTATGTTTTATCAACACTCTGATGTTCCTCAGATTACAGTATGCCTCCACATGTGCATCGAAACTAGTACTGGTCCTCCAGGGAACGATCAAAGCGTAGACTGTTTGAGACATTACTCCCATGGAGGAAAGTGTGCATGGTGACTGTTGTATTCAATCGCGATGCAATTTCTGGGTTTCATCAACACTCAGATAGTTCACAGATTACAGAATGCCTCCTGATGTGCATCGAAAACTACTACTGGTCTTCCAGGGAAGGATGAAAGCGTAGACTCTTTGAGACATTACTCCCATGGAGGAAAGTGCGCATGGTGAATGTTGTATTCAATCTCGATGCAATTTCTGTGTTTCATCAGCACTTTGAAGGTCCACGGATTACAGAATGCCTCCCGATGTGAATCGGAAACTATTACTGGTCTTCCAGGAAACGATCAAAGCGTAGACTGTTTGAGACATTACTCCCATATAGGAAAGTGTTCATGGTGACTGTTGTATTCAATCCCGATGCATTTTCTGTGTTTCAACAACACTCTGATAGTCCACAGATTACAGAATGCCTCCAGATGTGCATCGGAAGCTACTAATGGTCTTCCAGGGAACGATCAAAGCGTAGACTGTTTGAGACATTACTCCCAATGATTAAAGTGCGCATGGTGACTGTTGTATTCAATCGCGATGCAATTTCTGTGTTTCATCAACACTCTGATGTTCCTCAGATTACAGTATTCCTCCACATGTGCATCGAAACTAGTACTGGTCCTCCAGGGAACGATCAAAGCGTAGACTGTTTGAGACATTACTCCCATGGAGGAAAGTGTGCATGGTGACTGTTGTATTCAATCGCGATGCAATTTCTGGGTTTCATCAACACTCAGATAGTCCACAGATTACAGAATGCCTCGTGATGTGCATTGGAAACTACTACTGGTCTTCCAGGGAAGGATGAAAGCGTAGACTTTTTGAGACATTACTCCCATTGAGGAAAGTGCGCATGGTGACTGTTGTATTCATACTCGATGCAATTTCTGTGTTTGAACAACACTTTGATAGTTTACAGATTACAGAATGCCTCCAGATGTGCATCGGAAACTACTACTGGTCTTCCAGGGAACGATCAGAGCGTAGACAGTTTGAGACATTACTGCCATGGAGGAAACTGCGCATGGTGACTGTTGTATTCAATCGGGATGCAATTTCTGTGTTTCAACAACACTCAGATAGTCCACAGATTACAAAATGCCTCCAGATGTGCATCGGAAACTATTACTGGTTTTGCAGGGAATGATCTAAGCGTAGACTGTTTGAGACATTACTCCCACGGAGGAAAGTGTGCATGGTGACTGTTGTATTTAATCCCGATGCAATTTCTGTGTTTCATCAACACTCTGATGGTCCACACACAACAGAATGCCCCCAGATGTGCATCGGAAACTACTACTGGTCTTGCAGGGAACGATCAAATCGTAAAATGTTTGAGACACTACTCCCATGGAGGAACGAGCGCATGGTGACTGTTGTATTCCTTCCCGATGCAATTTCTATGTTTTATCAACACTCTGATGTTCCTCAGATTACAGTATGCCTCCACATGTGCATCGAAACTAGTACTGGTCCTCCAGGGAACGATCAAAGCGTAGACTGTTTGAGACATTACTGCCATGGAGGAAAGTGTGCATGGTGACTGTTGTATTCAATCGCGATGCAATTTCTGGGTTTCATCAACACTCAGATAGTTCACAGATTACAGAATGCCTCCTGATGTGCATCGAAAACTACTACTGGTCTTCCAGGGAAGGATGAAAGCGTAGACTCTTTGAGACATTACTCCCATGGAGGAAAGTGCGCATGGTGAATGTTGTATTCAATCTCGATGCAATTTCTGTGTTTCATCAGCACTTTGAAGGTCCACGGATTACAGATTGCCTCCCGATGTGAATCGGAAACTATTACTGGTCTTCCAGGAAACGATCAAAGCGTAGACTGTTTGAGACATTACTCCCATATAGGAAAGTGTTCATGGTGACTGTTGTATTCAATCCCGATGCATTTTCTGTGTTTCAACAACCCTCTGATAGTCCACAGATTACAGAATGCCTCCAGATGTGCATCGGAAGCTGCTAATGGTTTTCCAGGGAACGATCAAACCGTAGACTGTTTGAGACATTACTCTCATGGAGGAAAGTGCGCATGGTGACTGTTGTATTCAATCCCGATGCAATATTTGTGTTTCACCAACACTCTGATAGTCCACAGATTACAGAATGCCTCCAGACGTGCATCGGAAACTACTACTGGTCTTCCAGGGAACGATCAAAACTTAGACTGTTTGAGACATTACTCCCATGGAGGAAAATTGCGCATGGTGACCGTTGTATTCAATCCCGATGCAATTTCTGTGTTTCATTAACACTTTGAAGGTCCACAGATTACAGAATGCCTCGAGATGTGCATCGGAAACTACTACAGTTCTTGCAGGGAACGATCAAAGCGTAGACTGTTTGAGACATTACTCCCATGGAGAAAAGTCCACATGGCGCATGTTGTATTCAATAACGATGCAATTTCTGAATTTCATTAACACTCTGATAGTCCACAGATTACAGAATGAGATCAGATGTGCATCTGAAACTACTACTGGTCTTCCAGGGAATGATCAAAGCGTAGACTGTTTGAGATATTACTCCCATGGAGGAAAGTGCGCATGGTGACTGTTGTATTGAATACCGATGCAATTTCTGAGTTTCATTACCACTCTGATAGTGCACAGATTACAGAATGCCCCCAGATGTGCATCGGAAACTACTACTGGTTTTCCAGGGAACGATCAAAGCGTAGACTGTTTGAGACATTACTCCCATGGAGGAAAGTAAGCATGGTGACTGTTGTATTCATTACCGATGCAATTTCGGTGTTTCATCAACACTCTGATAGTCTACAGATTACAGGATTCCACCAGATGAGCATCGGAAACTACTACTGGTCTTCCAGGGAACGATAAAATCGTAGACTGTTTGAGACATTACTCCCATAGACTAAGCATGGTGACTGTTGTATTCCATCCCGATGCAATTTCTATTTTTATCAACACTCTGATGTTCCTCAGATTACAGTATGCCTCCACATGTGCATCGGAAACTACTACTGGTCCTCCAGGGAACGATCAAAGCGTAGACTGTTTGAGACATTCCTCCCATGGAGGAAAGTGCGCATGGTGACTGTTGTATTCAATCGCGATGCAATTTCTGTGATTCTACAACACTCTGATAGTCCACAGATTGCAGAATGCATTCAGATGTGCATCGGAAACTACTACTGGACTTGCAGGGAACGATCAAAGCGTAGACTGTTTGAGACATTACTCCCATGAAGGAATGTGCGCATGGTGACTGTTGTATTCAATCCCGATGCAATTTCTGTGATTCTACAACACTCTGATAGTCCACAGATTGCAGAATGCATTCAGATGTGCATCGGAAACTACTACTGGACTTGCAGGGAACGATCAAAGCGTAGACTGTTTGAGACATTACTTCCATGGAGGAAAGTGCGCATGGTGACTGTTGTATTCCATCCCGATGCAATTTCTATGTTTTATCAACACTCTGATGTTCCTCAGATTACAGTATGCCTCCACATGTGCATCGGAAACTCCTACTGGTCCTCCAGGGAACGATCAAAGCGAAGAATGTTTGAGACATTACTCCCATGGAGGAAAGTGCGCATGGTGACTGTTGTATTTAATCCCGATGCAATTGCTGAGTCTCATTAACACTCTGATAGTCCACAGATTACAGAATGAGCCCAGATGTGCATCTGAAACTACTACTGGTCTTTCAGGGAACGATCTAATCGTAAATTTTTGAGACATTACTCCCATGGATGAAAGTGTGCATGGTGACTGTTGTATTCAATCCCGAGGCAATTACTGTGTTTCATCAACACTTTGAAGGTGCACAGATTACTGAGGGCCTCCAGATGTTCATCGGAAACTATTGCTTGTCTTCCAGGAAACGATCAAAGCGTAGACTGATTGAGACATTACTCCCATATAGGAAAGTGTTCATGGTGACTGTTGTATTCAATCCCGATGCATTTTCTGTGTTTCAGCAACACTCTGATAGTCCACAGATTACAGAATGCGCCCAGATGTGCATCGGAAACTACTACTGGTTTTCCAGGGAACGATTAAATCGTAGACTGTTTGAGACATTACTCCCGTGGAGGAAAGTGCGCATGGTGACTGTTGTATTCAATACCGATGCAATTTCTAAGTTTCATTACCACTCTGATAGTGCACAGATTACAGAATGCCCCCAGATGTGCATCGGAAACTACTACCGGTCTTCCAGGGAACGATCAAAGCGTAGACTGTTAGAGACATTACTCCCATAGAGGAAGCATGGTGACTGTTGTATTCCATCCCGATGCAATTTCTATCTTTATCAACACTCTGATGTTCCTCAGATTACAGTATGCCTCCACATGTGCATCGGAAACTACTACTGGTCCTCCAGAGAACGATCAAAGCGTAGACTGTTTGAGACATTCCTCCCATGGAGGAAAGTGCGCATGGTGACTGTTGTATTCAATCGCGATGCAATTTCTGTGTTTCATCAACACTCAGATAGTCCACAGATTACAGAATGCCTCCTGATGTGCATCGGAAACTACTACTGGTCTTCCAGGGAAGGATGAAAGCGTAGACTCTTTGAGACATTACTCCCATGGAGGAAAGTGTTCATGGTGACAGTTGTATTCAATCCCGATGCATTTTCTGTGTTTCAACAACACTCTAATAGTCGACAGATTACAGAATGCCTCCAGATGTGCATCGGAAACTACTACTGGTCTTCCAGAGAACGATCAGAGCGTAGACTGTTTGAGACATTACTCCCATGGAGGAAATTGCGCATGGTGACTGTTGTATTCAATCCCGATGCAATTTCTGTGTTTCATCAACACTCTGATAGTCCACATATTACAGAATGCCTCCAGATGTGCATCGGAAACTACTACTGGTATTCCAGGGAACGATCAAAGCGTAGGCTTTTTGAGACATTACTCCCATGGAGGAAAGTGCGCATGGTGACTGTTGTATTCAATCCCTATGCAATTTCTGCGTTTCTACAACACTCTGATAGTCCACAGATTGCAGAATGCATCCAGATGCTCATCGGAAACTACTACAGGTCTTGCAGGGAACGATCAAAGCGTAGACTGTTTGAGACATTACTCCCCTGGAGAAAAGTCCACATGGTGCATGTTGTATTCAATCCCGATGCAATTTCTGAGTGTCATTAACACTCTGATAGTCCACAGATTACAGAATGAGATCAGATGTGCATCTGAAACTACTACAGGTTTTCCAGGGAACGATCAAAGCGTAAACTGTTTGAGACATTACTCCCATGGAGTAAAGTGCGCATGGTGACTGTTGTATTCAATCCCGAGGCAATTTCTGTGTTTCATCAACACTTTGAAGGTCCACAGATTACAGACTGCCTCCAGATGTGCATCGGAAACTACTACTGGTCTTCCAGGGAACGATCAAAGCGTAGACTGTTTGAGACATTACTCCCATGGAGGAAAGGGCGCATGGTGACTGTTGTTATCAATCCCGATGCAATTTCTGTGTTTCATCAACATTCTGATAGTCCACATATTACAGAATGCCTCCAGATGTGCATCGGAAACTACTACTATTCTTCCAGGGAACGATCAAATCGTAGGCTTTTTGAGACATTACTCCCATGGAGAAAAGTGCGCATGGTGACTGTTGTATTCAATCCCGATGAAATTTTTGTGTTTCTACAACACTCTGATAGTCCACAGATTGCAGAATGCATCCAGATGTGCATCGAAAACTACTACTGGGCTTCCAGGGAACGATCAAAGCGTAGACTGTTTGAGACATTACTCCCATGGAGGAAAGTGCGCATGGTGACTGTTGTATTCAATCCCGATGCATTTTCTGTGTTTCAACAACACTCTAATAGTCCACAGATTACAGAATGCCTCCAGATGTGCATCGGAAACTACTACTGGTCTTCCAGAGAACGATCAGAGCGTAGACTGTTTGAGACATTACTCCCATGGAGGAAATTGCGCATGGTGACTGTTGTATTCAATCCCGATGCAATTTCTGTGTTTCATCAACACTCTGATAGTCCACATATTACAGAATGCCTCCAGATGTGCATCGGAAACTACTACTGGTATTCCAGGGAACGATCAAAGCGTAGGCTTTTTGAGACATTACTCCCATGGACGAAAGTGCGCATGGTGACTGTTGTATTCAATCCCGAGGCAATTTCTGTGTTTCATCAAAACTTTGAAGGTCCACGGATTACAGAATGCCTCCCGATGTGAATCGGAAACTATTACTGGTCTTCCAGGAAACGATCAAAGCGTAGACTGTTTGAGACATTACTCTTATATAGGAAAGTGTTCATGGTGACTGTTGTATTCAATCCCGATGCATTTTTTGTGTTTCAACAACCCTCTGATAGTCCACAGATTACAGAATGCATCCAGATGTGCATCAGAAGCTACAAATGGTCTTCCAGGGAACGATCAAAGCGTAGACTGTTTGAGACATTACTCCCCTGGAGAAAAGTCCACATGGTGCATGTTGTATTCAATCCCGATCCAATTTCTGAGTTTCATTAACACTCTGATAGTCCACAGATTACAGAATGAGATCAGATGTGCATCTGAAACTACTACAGGTCTTCCAGGGAACGATCAAAGCGTAAACTGTTTGAGACATTACTCCCATGGAGTAAAGTGCGCATGGTGACTGTTGTATTCAATCCCGAGGCAATTTCTGTGTTTCATCAACACTTTGAAGGTCCACAGATTACAGACTGCCTCCAGATGTGCATCGGAAACTACTACTGGTCTTCCAGGGAACGATCAAAGCGTAGACTGTTTGAAACATTACTCCCATGGAAGAAAGTGCGCATGGTGACTGTTGTATTCAATCCCGATGCAATTTCTGTGTTTCCACAACACTCTGATAGTCCACAGATTACAGAATGCCCCCAGATGTGCATCGGAAGCTACTACTGGTTTTCCAGGAACGATCAAAGCGTAGACTGTTTGAGACATTACTCCCATGGAGGAAAGTAAGCATGGTGACTGTTGTATTCAATACCGATGCAATTTCGGTGTTTCATCAACACTCTGATAGTCTACAGATTACAGGATTCCACCAGATGAGCATCGGAAACTACTACTGGTCTTCCAGGGAACGATAAAATCGTAGACTGTTTGAGACATTACTCCCATAGAGGAAGCATGGTGACTGTTGTATTCCATCCCGATGCAATTTCTATTTTTATCAACACTCTGATGTTCCTCAGATTACAGTATGCCTCCACATGTGCATCGGAAACTACTACTGGTCCTCCAGGGAACGATCAAAGCGTAGACTGTTTGAGACATTCCTCCCATGGAGGAGAGTGCGCATGGTGACTGTTGTATTCAATCGCGATGCAATTTCTGTGTTTCATCAACACTCAGATAGTCCACAGATTACAGAATGCCTCCTGATGTGCATCGGAAACTACTACTGGTCTTCCAGGGAAGGATGAAAGCGTAGACTCTTTGAGACATTACTCCCATGGAGGAAAGTGGTCATGGTGACAGTTGTATTCAATCCCGATGCATTTTCTGTGTTTCAACAACACTCTAATAGTCCACAGATTACAGAATGCCTCCAGATGTGCATCGGAAACTAGTACTGGTCTTCCAGAGAACGATCAGAGCGTAGACTGTTTGAGACATTACTCCCATGGAGGAAATTGCGCATGGTGACTGTTGTATTCAATCCCGATGCAATTTCTGTGTTTCATCAACACTCTGATAGTCCACATATTACAGAATGTCTCCAGATGTGCATCGGAAACTACTACTGGTATTCCAGGGAACGATCAAAGCGTAGGCTTTTTGAGACATTACTCCCATGGAGGAAAGTGCGCATTGTGACTGTTGTATTCAATCCCGATGCAATTTCTGCGTTTCTACAACACTCTGATAGTCCACAGATTGCAGAATGCATCCAGATGTTCATCGGAAACTACTACAGGTCTTGCAGGGAACGATCAAAGCGTAGACTGTTTGAGACATTACTCCCCTGGAGAAAAGTCCACATGGTGCATGTTGTATTCAATCCCGATGCAATTTCTGAGTTTCATTAACACTCTGATAGTCCACAGATTACAGAATTAGATCAGATGTGCATCTGAAACTACTACAGGTCTTCCAGGGAACGATCAAAGCGTAAACTGTTTGAGACATTACTCCCATGGAGTAAAGTGCGCATGGTGACTGTTGTATTCAATCCCGAGGCAATTTCTGTGTTTCATCAACACTTTGAAGGTCCACAGATTACAGACTGCCTCCAGATGTGCATCGGAAACTACTACTGGTCCTCCAGGGAACGATCAAAGCGTAGACTGTTTGAGACATTACTCCCATGGAGGAAAGTGCGCATGGTGACTGTTGTATTCAATACCGATGCAATTTCGGTGTTTCATCAACACTCTGATAGTCTACAGATTACAGGATTCCACCAGATGAGCATCGGAAACTACTACTGGTCTTCCAGGGAACGATAAAATCGTAGACTGTTTGAGACATTACTCCCATGGAAGAAGCATGGTGACTGTTGTATTCCATCCCGATGCAATTTCTATTTTTATCAACACTCTGATGTTCCTCAGATTACAGTATGCCTCCACATGTGCATCGGAAACTACTACTGGTCCTCCAGGGAACGATCAAAGCGTAGACTGTTTGAGACATTACTCCCATGGAGGAAAGTGCGCATGGTGACTGTTGTATTCAATCCCGATGCAATTTCTGTGTTTCATCAACACTCAGATAGTCCACAGATTACAGAATGCCTACTGATGTGCATCGGAAACTACTACTGGTCTTCCAGGGCACGATCTAAGCGTAGACTGTTCGAGACATTACTCCCATGGAGGAAAGTGCGCATGGTGACTGTTGTATTGAATCGCGATGCAATTTCTGTGTTTCATCATCACTCAGATAGTCCACAGATTACAGATTGCCTCCTGATGTGCATCGGAAACTACTACTGGTCTTCCAGGGAAGGATGAAAGCGTAGACTCTTTGAGACATTACTCCTATGGAGGAAAGTGTTCATGGTGACAGTTGTATTCAATCCCGATGCATTTTCTGTGTTTCAACAACACTCTAATAGTCCACAGATTACAGAATGCCTCCAGATGTGCATCGGAAACTACTACTGGTCTTCCAGGGAACGATCAGAGCGTAGACTGTTTGAGATATTACTCCCATGGAGGAATCGCGCATGGTGACTGTTGTATTCAATCCCGATGCAATTTCTGTGTTTCATCAACACTCTGATAGTCCACATAGTACAGAATGCCTCCAGATGTGCATCGGAAACTACTACTGGTATACCAGGGAACAATCAAAGCGTAGGCTTTTTGAGACATTACTCCCATGGAGGAAAGTGCGAATGGTGACTGTTGTATTCAATCCCGATGCAATTTCTGCGTTTCTTCAACACTCTGATAGTCCACAGATTGTAGAATGCATCCAGATGTGCATCGGAAACTACTACAGGTCTTGCAGGGAACGATCAAAGCGTAGACAGTTTGAGACATTACTCCCCTTGAGAAAAGTCCACATGGTGCATGTTGTATTCAATCCCGATGCAATTTCTGAGTTTCATTAACACTCTGGTAGTCCACAGATTACAGAATGCCCCCAGATGTGCATCGGAAACTACTACCGGTCTGCCAGGGAACGATCAAAGCGTAGACTGTTTGAGACATTACTCCCATGGAGGAAAGTGCGCATGGTGACTGTTGTATTCAATCCCGAGGCAATTACTGTGTTTCATCAACACTTGGAAGGTCCACAGATTACAGAATGCCTCCAGATGTGCATCGGAAACTACTACTGGTCTTCCAGCAGACGATCAAAGCGTAGACTGTTTGAGACATTACTCCCATATAGGAAACTGCGCATGATGACTGTTGTTTTCAACCCTGATGCAATTTCTGTGTTTCAACAACACTCTGATAGTCCACAGATTACAGAATGCCTTCAGATGTGCATCGGACTCTACTAATGGTATTCCAGGGAATGATCAAAGAGTACACTGTTTGAGACATTACTCCCATGGAGGAAACTGCGCACGGTGTATGTTGTATTCAATCCCGATGCAATTTCTGTGTTTCACCAACACTCTGATAGTCCACAGATTACAGAATGCCTCCAGATGTGCATCGGAAACTACTACTGGTCTTCCAGGGAACGATCAAAGCGTAGGCTTTTTGAGACATTACTCCCATGGAGGAAAGTGCGCATGGTGACTGTTGTATTCCATCCCGATGCAATTTCTGTGTTTCAACAACACTCTGATAGTCAACAGATTGCAGAATGCCCCCAGATGTGCATCGGAAACTTCTACTGGTTTTCTAGGGAACGATCAAAGCGTAGACTGTTTGAGACATTACTTCCATGGAGGAAAGTGCGCATGGTGACTGTTGTATTCCATCCCGATGCAATTTCTATGTTTTATCAACACTCTGATGTTCCTCAGATTACAGTATGCCTCCACATGTGCATCGGAAACTAACTACTGGTCCTCCAGGGAACGATCAAAGCGAAGACTGTTTGAGACATTACTCCCATGGAGGAAAGTGCAAATGGTGACTGTTGTATTCAGTCCTGATGCAATTTCTGTGTTTCAACAACACTCTGATAGTCCACAGATTACAGAATGCCCCCAGATGTGCATCGGAAACTACTACTGGTTTTCCAGGGAACGATTAAATCGTAGACTGTTTGAGACATTACTACCGTGGAGGAAAGTGCGTATGGTGACTGTTGTATTCAATACCGATGCAATTTCGGTGTTTCATCAACACTCTGATAGTCTACAGATTACTGGATTCCACCAGATGAGCATCGGAAACTACTACTGGTCTTCCAGGGAACGATAAAATCGTATACTGTTTGAGACATTACTCCCATGGAGGAAAGTAGGCATGGTGACTGTTGTATTCCATCCCAATGCAATTTCTATGTTTTATCAACACTCTGATGTTACTCAGATTACAGTATGCCTCCACATGTGCATCGGAAACTACTCCTGGTCCTCCAGGGAACGAGCAATGCGTAGACTGTGTGAGACATTACTCCCATGGAAGAAAGTGCGCATGGTGACTGTTGTATTCAATCCCGATGCAATTTCTGCGTTTCTTCAACACTCTGATAGTCCACAGATTGCAGAATGCATCCAGATGTGCATCGGAAACTACTACAGGTCTTGCAGGGAACGATCAAAGCGTAGACAGTTTGAGACATTACTCCCCTTGAGAAAAGTCCACATGGTGCATGTTGTATTCAATCCCGATGCAATTTCTGAGTTTCATTAACACTCTGGTAGTCCACAGATTACAGAATGCCCCCAGATGTGCATTGGAAACTACTACCGGTCTGCCAGGGAACGATCAAAGCGTAGACTGTTTGAGACATTACTCCCATGGAGGAAAGTGCGCATGGTGACTGTTGTATTCAATCCCGAGGCAATTACTGTGTTTCATCAACACTTGGAAGGTCCACAGATTACAGAATGCCTCCAGATGTGCATCGGAAACTACTACTGGTCTTCCAGCAGACGATCAAAGCGTAGACTGTTTGAGACATTACTCCCATATAGGAAACTGCGCATGATGACTGTTGTATTCAACCCTGATGCAATTTCTGTGTTTCAACAACACTCTGATAGTCCACAGATTACAGAATGCCTTCAGATGTGCATCGGACTCTACTAATGGTATTCCAGGGAATGATCAAAGAGTACATTGTTTGAGACATTACTCCCATGGAGGAAACTGCGCACGGTGTATGTTGTATTCAATCCCGATGCAATTTCTGTGTTTCACCAACACTCTGATAGTCCACAGATTACAGAATGCCTCCAGATGTGCATCGGAAACTACTACTGGTCTTCCAGGGAACGATCAAAGCGTAGGCTTTTTGAGACATTCCTCCCATGGAGGAAAGTGCGCATGGTGACTGTTGTATTCAATCGCGATGCAATTTCTGTGTTTCATCAACACTCAGATAGTCCACAGATTACAGAATGCCTCCTGATGTGCATCGGAAACTACTACTGGTCTTCCAGGGAAGGATGAAAGCGTAGACTCTTTGAGACATTACTCCCATGGAGGAAAGTGTTCATGGTGACAGTTGTATTCAATCCCGATGCATTTTCTTGTGTTTCAACAACACTCTAATAGTCCACAGATTACAGAATGCCTCCAGATGTGCATCGGAAACTACTACTGGTCTTCCAGGGAAGGATGAAAGCGTAGACTCTTTGAGACATTACTTCCATGGAGGAAAGTGCGCATGGTGACTGTTGTATTCCATCCCGATGCAATTTCTATGTTTTATCAACACTCTGATGTTCCTCAGATTACAGTATGCCTCCACATGTGCATCGGAAACTAACTACTGGTCCTCCAGGGAACGATCAAAGCGAAGACTGTTTGAGACATTACTCCCATGGAGGAAAGTGCAAATGGTGACTGTTGTATTCAGTCCTGATGCAATTTCTGTGTTTCAACAACACTCTGATAGTCCACAGATTACAGAATGCCCCCAGATGTGCATCGGAAACTACTACTGGTTTTCCAGGGAACGATTAAATCGTAGACTGTTTGAGACATTACTACCGTGGAGGAAAGTGCGTATGGTGACTGTTGTATTCAATACCGATGCAATTTCGGTGTTTCATCAACACTCTGATAGTCTACAGATTACTGGATTCCACCAGATGAGCATCGGAAACTACTACTGGTCTTCCAGGGAACGATAAAATCGTATACTGTTTGAGACATTACTCCCATGGAGGAAAGTAGGCATGGTGACTGTTGTATTCCATCCCAATGCAATTTCTATGTTTTATCAACACTCTGATGTTACTCAGATTACAGTATGCCTCCACATGTGCATCGGAAACTACTCCTGGTCCTCCAGGGAACGAGCAATGCGTAGACTGTGTGAGACATTACTCCCATGGAAGAAAGTGCGCATGGTGACTGTTGTATTCAATCCCGATGCAATTTCTGCGTTTCTTCAACACTCTGATAGTCCACAGATTGCAGAATGCATCCAGATGTGCATCGGAAACTACTACTGGTCTTCCAGAGAACGATCAGAGCGTAGACTGTTTGAGACATTACTCCCATGGAGGAAATTGCGCATGGTGACTGTTGTATTCAATCCCGATGCAATTTCTGTGTTTCATCAACACTCTGATAGTCCTCATATTACAGAATGCCTCCACATGTGCATCGGAAACTACTACTGGTATTCCAGGGAACGATCAAAGCGTAGGCTTTTTGAGACATTACTCCCATGGAAGAAAGTGCGCATGGTGACTGTTGTATTCAATCCCGATGCAATTTCTGCGTTTCTACAACACTCTGATAGTCCACAGATTGCAGAATGCATCCAGATGTTCATCGGAAACTACTACAGGTCTTGCAGGGAACGATCAAAGCGTAGACTGTTTGAGACATTACTCCCCTGGAGAAAAGTCCACATGGTGCATGTTGTATTCAATCCCGATGCAATTTCTGAGTTTCATTAACACTCTGATAGTCCACAGGTTACAGAATGAGATCAGATGTGCATCTGAAACTACTACAGGTCTTCCAGGGAACGATCAAAGCGTAGACTGTTTGAGACATTACTCCCATGGAGTAAAGTGCGCATGGTGACTGTTGTATTCAATCCCGAGGCAATTTCTGTGTTTCATCAACACATTGAAGGTCCACAGATTACAGACTGCCTCCAGATGTGCATCGGAAACTACTACTGGTCTTCCAGGGAACGATCAAAGCGTAGACTGTTTGAGACATTACTCCCATGGAGGAAAGTGCGCATGGTGACTGTTGTATTCAATCCCGATGCAATTTCTGTGTTTCATCAACACTCTGATAGTCCACATACTACAGAATGCCTCCAGATGTGCATCGGAAACTACTACTATTCTTCCAGGGAACGATCAAATCGTAGGCTTTTTGAGACATTACTCCCATGGAGGAAAGTGCGCATGGTGACTGTTGTATTCAATCCCGATGCAATTTTTTTGTTTCTACAACACTCTGATAGTCCACAGATTGCAGAATGCATCCAGATGTGCATACGAAAACTACTACTGAGCTTCCAGGGAACGATCAAAGCGTAGACTGTTTGAGACAATACTCCCATGGAGGAAAGTGCGCATGGTGACTGTTGTATTCAATACCGATGCAATTTCGGTGTTTCATCAACACTCTGATAGTCTACAGATTACAGGATTCCACCAGATGAGCATCGGAAACTACTACTGGTCTTCCAGGGAACGATAAAATCGTAGACTGTTTGAGACATTACTCCCATGGAGGAAGCATGGTGACTGTTGCATTCCATCACGATGCAATTTCTATTTTTATCAACACTCTGATGTTCCTCAGATTACAGTATGCCTCCACATGTGCATCGGAAACTACTACTGGTCCTCCAGGGAACGATCAAAGCGTAGACTGTTTGAGACATTACTCCCATGGAGGAAAGTGCGCATGGTGACTGTTGTATTCAATCCCGATGCAATTTCTGTGTTTCATCAACACTCAAATAGTCCACAGATTACAGAATGCCTACTGATGTGCATCGGAAACTACTACTGGTCTTCCAGGGCACGATCTAAGCGTAGACTGTTCGAGACATTACTCCCATGGAGGAAAGTGCGCATGGTGACTGTTGTATTCAATCGCGATGCAATTTCTGTGTTTCATCATCACTCAGATAGTCCACAGATTACAGAATGCCTCCTGATGTGCATCGGAAACTACTACTGGTCTTCCAGGGAAGGATGAAAGCGTAGACTCTTTGAGACATTACTCCCATGGAGGAAAGTGTTCATGGTGACAGTTGTATTCAATCCCGATGCATTTTCTGTGTTTCAACAACACTCTTATAGTCCACAGATTACAGAATGCCTCCAGATGTGCATCGGAAACTACTACTGGTCTTCCAGGGAACGATCAGAGCGTAGACTGTTTGAGATATTACTCCCATGGAGGAATTGCGCATGGTGACTGTTGTATTCAATCCCGATGCAATTTCTGTGTTTCATCAACACTCTGATAGTCCACATATTACAGAATGCCTCCAGATGTGCATCGGAAACTACTACTGGTATACCAGGGAACAATCAAAGCGTAGGCTTTTTGCGACATTACTCCCATGGAGGAAAGTGCGCATGGTGACTGTTGTATTCAATCCCGATGCAATTTCTGCGTTTCTACAACACTCTGATAGTCCACAGATTGCAGAATGCATCCAGATGTGCATCGGAAACTACTACAGGTATTGCAGGGAACGATCAAAGCGTAGACTGTTTGAGACACTATTCCCATGGAGGAAAGTGCGCATGGTGACTGTTGTATTCAATCCCGAGGCAATTACTGTGTTTCATCAACACTTGGAAGGTCCACAGATTACAGAATGCCTCCAGATGTGCATCGGAAACTACTTCTGGTCTTCCAGGAGACGATCAAAGCGTAGACTGTTTGAGACATTAATCCCATATAGGAAACTGCGCATGATGACTGTTGTATTCAACCCTGATGCAATTTCTGTGTTTCAACAACACTCTGATAGTCCACAGATTACAGAATGCCTTCAGATGTGCATCGGACTCTACTAATGGTAGTCCAGGAACGATCAAAGAGTACACTGTTTGAGACATTACTCCCACGGAGGAAACTGCGCACGGTGTATGTTGTATTCAATCCCGATGCAATTACTGTGTTTCACCAACACTCTGATAGTCCACAGATTACAGAATGCCTCCAGATGTGCATCGGAAACTACTACTGGTCTTCCAGGGAACGATCAAAGCGTAGGCTTTTTGAGACATTACTCCCATGGAGGAAAGTACGCATGGTGACTGTTGTATTCCATCCCGATGCAATTTCTGTGTTTCAACAACACTCTGATAGTCAACAGATTACAGAATGCCCCCAGATGTGCATCGGAAACTTCTACTGGTTTTCTAGGGAACGATCAAAGCGTAGACTGTTTGAGACATTACTTCCATGGAGGAAAGTGCGCATGGTGACTGTTGTATTCCATCCCGATGAAATTTCTATGTTTTATCAACACTCTGATGTTCCTCAGATTACAGTATGCCTCCACATTTGCATCGGAAACTCCTACTGGTCCTCCAGGGAACGATCAAAGCGTAGACTGTTTGAGACATTACTCCCATGGAGGAAAGTGCGCATGGTGACTGTTTTATTCAGTCCTGATGCAATTTCTGTGTTTCAACAACACTCTGATAGTCCACAGATTACAGAATGCCCCCAGATGTGCATCGGAAACTACTACTGGTTTTCCAGGGAACGATTAAATCGTAGACTGTTTGAGACATTACTCCCGTGGAGGAAAGTGCGCATGGTGACTGTTGTATTCAATACCGATGCAATTTCGGTGTTTCATCAACACTCTGATAGTATACAGATTACTGGATTCCACCAGATGAGCATCGGAAACTACTAATGGTCTTCCAGGGAACGATAAAATCGTATATTGTTTGAGACATTACTCCCATGGAGGAAAGTAGGCATGGTGACTGTTGTATTCCATCCCAATGCAATTTCTATGTTTTATCAACACTCTGATGTTACTCAGATTACAGTATGCCTCCACATGTGCATCGGAAACTACTACTGGTCCTCCACTGAACGAGCAATTCGTAGAATATTTGAGACATTACTCCCATGGAGGAAAGTTCGCATGGTGACTGTTGAATTCAATCCCAATGCAATTTCTGTGTTTCATCAACACTCTGAAAGTCCACAGATTACAGAATGACAACAGATGTGCATCGGAGACTACTACTGGTGTTCCAGGGAACGATCAAAGCGTAGGCTTTTTGAGACATCACTCAAATGCAGGAAAGTGCGCATGGTGACTGTTGTATTCAATACCGAGGCAATTTCTGTGTTTCATCAACACATTGAAGGTCCACAGATTACAGAATGCCTCCAGATGTGCAACGGAAACTACTAATGGTCTTCCAGGTTACTATCAAACCGTAGACTGATTGAGACATTACTCCCACGGAGGAAAGTGCGCATGGTGACTGTGGTATTCAATCAAGATGCAATTTCTGTGTTTTAACAACACTTTGAAGGTCCACAGATTACAGAATGCCTCCAGATGTGCGTCGGAAACTACTACTTGTCTTCCAGGAAATTATCAAAGAATAGACTGTTTGAGACATTACTCCCATGGAGGAAGTGCGCATGGTGACTGTTGTATTCAATCCCGACGCAACTTCTATGTTTCATCAACACTCTGATAGTCCACAGATTACAGAATGCCTCCGGATGTGCATCGGAAACTACTACTGGTCTTGGAGGCAACGATCAAAGCGTATACTGATTGAGACATTACTCCCATAGGGGAAAGTGCGCATGGTGACTGTTGTATTGATTCCCGATGCAATTTCTGTGCTTCAACAACACTCTGATAGTCCACAGATTGCAGAATGCATCCAGATGTGCAACGGAAACTACTACTGGTCTTCCAGGTTACTATCAAAGCGTAGACTGTTTGAGACATTACTCCCGTGGAGGAAAGTGCGCATGGTGACTGCTGTATTCAATCCCGATGCAATCTCTGTCTTTCATCAACACTCTGATACTACACAGATTACAGAATGCCACCAGATGTGCATCGGAAACTACTACTGGTCTTCCAGGGAACGATCAAAGCGTAGACTGTTTGAGACATTACTCCCATGGAGGAAAGTGCGCATGGTGACTGTTGTATTCAATCGCGATGCAATTTCTGTGTTTCATCAACACTCAGATAGTCCACAGATTACAGAATGCCTCCTGATGTGCATCGGAAACTACTACTGGTCTTCCAGGGAAGGATGAAAGCGTTGACTATTTGAGACATTACTCCCATGGAGGAAAGTGCGCATGGTTACTGTTGTATTCAATCTCGATGCAATTTCTGTGTTTGAACAACACTTTGATAGTTTACAGATTACAGAATGCCCCCAGATGTGCATCGGAAACTACTACTGGTCTTCCAGGGAACGATCAAAGCGTAGACTGTTTGAGACATTACTCCCATGGAGGAAAGTGCGCATGGTGACTGTTGTATTCAATACCGATGCAATTTCTGAGTTTCATTAACACTCTGATAGTGCACAGATTACAGAATGCCCCCAGATGTGCATCGGAAACTACTACCGGTAATCCAGGGAACGAGCAATTCGTAGAATATTTGAGACATTACTCCCATGGAGGAAAGTTCGCATGGTGACTGTTGAATTCAATCCCGATGCAATTTCTGTGTTTCATCAACACTCTGAAAGTCCACAGATTACAGAATGACAACAGATGTGCATCGGAGACTACTACTGGTGTTCCAGGGAACTATCAAAGCGTAGGCTTTTTGAGACATCACTCAAATGCAGGAAAGTGCGCATGGTGACTGTTGTATTCAATACCGAGGCAATTTCTGTGTTTCATCAACACATTGAAGGTCCACAGATTACAGGATGCCTCCAGATGTGCAACGGAAACTACTAATGGTCTTCCAGGTTACTATCAAACCGTAGACTGATTGAGACATTACTCCCACGGAGGAAAGTGCGCATGGTGACTGTGGTATTCAATCAAGATGCAATTTCTGTGTTTTAACAACACTTTGAAGGTCCACAGATTACAGAATGCCTCCAGATGTGCGTCGGAAACTACTACTTGTCTTCCAGGAAATTATCAAAGAATAGACTGTTTGAGACATTACTCCCATGGAGGAAGTGAGCATGGTGACTGTTGTATTCAATCCCGACGCAACTTCTATGTTTCATCAACACTCTGATAGTCCACAGATTACAGAATGCCTCCGGATGTGCATCGGAAACTACTACTGGTCTTGGAACCAACGATCAAAGCGTATACTGATTGAGACATTACTCCCATAGGGGAAAGTGCGCATGGTGACTGTTGTATTGATTCCCGATGCAATTTCTGTGCTTCAACAACACTCTGATAGTCCACAGATTGCAGAATGCATCCAGATGTGCAACGGAAACTACTACTGGTCTTCCAGGTTACTATCAAAGCGTAGACTGTTTGAGACATTACTCCCGTGGAGGAAAGTGCGCATGGTGACTGCTGTATTCAATCCCGATGCAATCTTTGTGTTTCATCAACACTCTGATACTACACAGATTACAGAATGCCACCAGATGTGCATCGGAAACTACTACTGGTTTTCCAGGGAACGATCAAAGCGTAGACTGTTTGAGACATTACTCCCATGGAGGAAAGTGCGCATGGTGACTGTTGTATTCAATCGCGATGCAATTTCTGTGTTTCATCAACACTCAGATAGTCCACAGATTACAGAATGCCTCCTGATGCGCATCGGAAACTACTACTGGTCTTCCAGGGAAGGATGAAAGCGTTGACTATTTGAGACATTACTCCCATGGAGGAAAGTGCGCATGGTTACTGTTGTATTCAATCTCGATGCAATTTCTGTGTTTGAACAACACTTTGATAGTTTACAGATTACAGAATGCCCCCAGATGTGCATCGGAAACTACTACTGGTCTTCCAGGGAACGATCAAAGCGTAGACTGTTTGAGACATTACTCCCATGGAGGAAAGTGCGCATGGTGACTGTTGTATTCAATACCGATGCAATTTCTGAGTTTCATTAACACTATGATAGTGCACAGATTACAGAATGCCCCCAGATGTGCATCGGAAACTACTACCGGTCCTCCAGGGAACGATCAAAGCGTAGACTGTTTGAGACATTACTCCCATGGAGGAAAGTGCGCATGGTGACTGTTGTATTCAATCCCGAGGCAATTACTGTGTTTCATCAACACTTTGAAGGTGCACAGATTACTGAAGGCCTCCAGATGTGCATCGGAAACTATTGCTGGTCTTCCAGGAAACGATCAAAGCGTAGACTGTTTGAGACATTACTCCCATATAGGAAAGTGTTCATGGTGACTGTTGTATTCAATCCCGATGCATTTCCTGTGTTTCAACAACACTCTGATAGTCCACAGATACAGAATGCCACCAGATGTGCATCGGAAACTACTACTGGTCTTCCAGGAAACGATCAGAACGTAGACTGTTTGAGACATTACTCCCGTGGAGGAAATTGCGCATGGTGACTGTTGTATTCAATCCCGATGCAATTTCCGTGTTTCATCAACACTCTGATAGTCCACATATTACAGAATGCCTCCTGATGTGCATCGGAAACTACTAGTGGTGTTCCAGGGAACGATCAAAGCGTAGGCTTTTTGAGACATCACTCCCATGGAGGAAAGTTCGCATGGTGACTGTTGAATTCAATCCCGATGCAATTTCTGTGTTTCATCAACACTCTGAAAGTCCACAGATTAAAGAATGTGTACAGATGTGCATCGGAAACTACTACTGGTCTTCCAGGAGACGATCAAAGCGTAGACTGTTTGAGACATTACTCCCATGGAGGAATGTGCGCATGGTAACTGTTGTACTGAATCGCGATGCAATTTCTGTGTTTCATCAACACTCAGATAGTCCACAGGTTACAGAATGCCTCCTGATGTGCATCGGAAACTACTACTGGTCTTCCAGGGAAGGATGAAAGCGTTGACTATTTGAGACATTACTCCCATGGAGGAAAGTGCGCATGGTTACTGTTGTATTCAATCTCGATGCAATTTCTGTGTTTGAACAACACTTTGATAGTTTACAGATTACAGAATGCCCCCAGATGTGCATCGGAAACTACTACTGGTCTTCCAGGGAACGATCAAAGCGTAGACTGTTTGAGACATTACTCCCATGGAGGAAAGTGCGCATGCTGACTGTTGTATTCAATACCGATGCAATTTCTGAGTTTCATTAACACTCTGATAGTGCACAGATTACAGAATGCCCCCAGATGTGCATCGGAAACTACTACCGGTCCTCCAGGGAACGAGCAATTCGTAGAATATTTGAGACATTACTCCCATGGAGGAAAGTTCGCATGGTGACTGTTGAATTCAATCCCGATGAAATTTCTGTGTTTCATCAACACTCTGAAAGTCCACAGATTACAGAATGACAACAGATGTGCATCGGAGACTACTACTGGTGTTCCAGGGAACGATCAAAGCGTAGGCTTTTTGAGACATTACTCAAATGCAGGAGAGTGCGCATGGTGACTGTTGTATTCAATACCGAGGCAATTTCTGTGTTTCATCAACACTTTGAAGGTCCACAGATTACAGAATGCCTCCAGATTTGCAACGGAAACTACTAATGGTCTTCCAGGTTACTATCAAAGCGTAGACTGATTGAGACATTACTGTCATCGAGGAAAGTGCGCATGGTGACTGTTGTATTCAATCCCGATGCAATTTCTGTGTTTCAACAACACACTGATTGTCCACAGATTACAGAATGCCTCCAGATGTGCATCAGAAACTTCTACTGGTCTTGCAGGCAACGATCAAGGCGTAGACTGGTTGAGATATTAATCCCATGGAGGCAAGTGCGCATGGTGAATGTTCTATTCAATCCCGATGCAATTTCTGTGTTTCATCAACACTCTGAAAGTCCACAGATTACAGAATGCCTCCAGATGTGCATCGGAAACTACTACTGGTCTTCCAGGAGACGGTCAAAGCGTAGACTGTTTGAGACATTATTCCCATATGGGACAGTGCGCATGGTGACTGTTGTATTCAATCCTGAAGCAATTTCTGTGTTTCAACAACACTCTGATAGTCAACAAATTACAGAATACCTTCAGATGTGCATCGGAAACTACTAATGGTCTTCCAGGGAACGATTAAAGCGTAGACTGTTTGAGACATTACTCAAATGGAGGAAACTGCGCATGGTGACTGTTGTACTCAATCGCGATGCAATTTCTGTGTTTCATCAACACTCAGATAGTCCACAGATTACAGAATGCCACCTGATGTGCATCGGAAACTACTACTGGTCTTCCAGGGAAGGATGAAAGCGTAGACTCTTTGAGACATTACATCCATGGAGGAAAGTGCGCATGGTGACTGTTGTATTCAAATCCCAAGGCAATTTCTGTGTTTCATCAACACTTTGAAGGTCCACGGATTACAGAATTTCTCCCGATGTGAATCGGAAACTATTACTGGTCTTCCAGGAAACGATCAAAGCGTAGACTGTTTGAGACATTACTCCCATATAGGAAAGTGTTCATGGTGACTGTTGTATTCAATCCCGATGCATTTTCTGTGTTTCAACAACCCTCTGATAGTCCACAGATTACAGAATGCATCCAGATGTGCATCGGAAGCTACTAATGGTCTTCCAGGGAACGATCAAAGCGTTGACTGTTTGAACATTACTCCCATGGAGGAAAGTGCGCATGGTGACTGTTGTATTCAATCCCGATGCAATTTCTGTGCTTCACCAACACTCTGATGGTCCACAGATTACAGAATGCTTCCAGATGTGCATCGGAAACTACTACTGGTCTTAAAGGGAACGATCAGGTCGTAGACTGTTTGAGACATTACTCTCATGGAGGAAAGTGATCATGGTAACTGTTGTATTCAATCCCGATGCAATTTCTGTGTTTCATCAACACTTTGAAGCCTCACAGATTACAGAATGCCTCCAGATGTGTATCGGAAACTACTACTGGTCTTCCAGGGAACGATCAGAGCGTAGACTGTTTGAGACATTAATCCCATGGAGGAAAGTGCGCATGGTGACTGTTGTATTCAATCCCGATGCAATTTCTGTGTTTCATCAACACTCTGATGTTCCACACATTACAGAATGCCCCCAGATGTGCATCGGAATCTACTACTGGTCTTCCAGGAACGATCAAATCGTAAACAGTTTGAGACATTACTCCCATGGAGGAAAGTGCGCATGGTGACTGCTGTATTCAATCCCGATGCAATTTCTGTGTTTCACCAACACTCTGATAGTCCACAGATTACAGAATGCCTCCGGATGTGCATCGGAAACTACTACTGGTCTTCCAGCGAACGATCAGAGCGTAAACTGTTTGAGACATTACTCCCATGGAGGAAATTGCGCATGGTGACTGTTGTATTCAATCACGATGCAATATTTGTGTTTCACCAACACTCTGATAGTCCACAGATTACAGAATGCCTCCAGATATGCATCGGAAACTACTACTGGTTGTCCAGGGAACGATCAAAACTTAGACTGTTTGAGACATTACTCCCATGGAGGAAAATTGCGCATGGTGACTGTTGTATTCAATCCCGATGCAATTTTTGTGTTTCATTAACACTTTGAAGGTCCACAGATTACAGAATGCCTCCAGATGTTCATCGGAAGCTACAACTGGTCTTCCAGGGAACGATCAAAACGTAGACAGTTTGAGACATTACTCCCATGGAGGAACGAGCGCATGGTGACTGTTGTATTCAATTTCGATGCAATTTCTGTGATTCAACAACACTCTGATAGTCCACAGAATACAGAATGCCTCCAGATGTGCATCGGAAACTACTACTGGTCTTCCAGAGAACGATCCAAGCGGAGACTGTTTGAGACATTACTCTAATGGAGGAAAGTGCGCATGGTGACTGTTGTATTCAATCGCGATGCAATTTCTGTGTTTCATCAACACTCAGATAGTCCACAGATTACAGAATGCCTCCTGATGTGCATCGGAAACTACTACTGGTCTTCCAGGGAAGGATGAAAGCGTACACTCTTTGAAACATTACTCCCATGGAGGAAAGTGCGCATGGTGACTGTTGTATTCAACCTCGATGCAATTTCTGTGTTTGAACAACACTTTGATAGTTTACAGATTACAGAATGCCTCCAGATGTGCATCGGAAACTACTACTGGTCTTCCAGGGAACGATCAGAGTGTAGACTGTTTGAGACATTACTCCCATGGAGGAAATTGCGCATGGTGACTGTTGTATTCAATCCCGATGCAATTTCTGTGATTCATTAACACTTTGAAGGTCCACAGATTACAGAATGATTACAGATGTGCATCGGAAGCTACAACTGGTCTTCCAGGGAACAATCAAAACGTAGACTGTTTGAGACATTACTCCCATGGAGGAACGAGCGCATGGTGCCTGTTGTATTCAATTTCGATGCAATTTCTGTGTTTCAACAACACTCTGATAGTCCACAGATTAGAGAATGCCTCCAGATGTGCATCGGAAACTACTACTGGTCTTCCAGAGAACGATCAGATCGTAGACTGTTTGAGACATTACTCCCATGGAGGAAAGTGCGCATGGTGACTGTTGTATTCAATCACGATGCAATATTTGTGTTTCACCAACACTCTGATAGTCCACAGATTACAGAATGCCTCCAGATGTGCATCGGAAACTACTACTGGTCATCCAGGGAACGATCAAAACTTAGACTGTTTGAGACATTACTCCCATGGAGGAAAATTGCGCATGGTGACTGTTGTATTCAATCCCGATGCAATTTCTGTGTTTCATTAACACTTTGAAGGTCCACAGATTACAGAATGCCTCCAGATGTCCATAGGAAGCTACAATGGTCTTCCAGGGAACGATCAAAACGTAGACTGTTTGAGACATTACTCCCATGGAGGAACGAGCGCATGGTGACTGTTGTATTCAATTTCGATGCAATTTCTTTGTTTCAACAACACTCTGATACTCCACAGATTACAGAATGCCTCCAGATGTGCATCGGAATCTACTACTGGTCTTCCAGAGAACGATCAAAGCGGAGACTGTTTGAGACATTACTCCATGGAGGAAAGTGCGCATGGTGACTGTTATATTCAATCCCGATTCAATTTCTGTGTTTCATCAACACTCTGATAGTCCACAGATTACAGAATGCCTCCAGATGTGCATTGGAAACTACCAATGGTCTTCCAGGGAACGATCAAAGCGTAGACTGTTTGAGACATTACTAACATGGAGGCAAGTGCGCATGGTGAATGTTCTATTCAATCCAGATGCAATTTCTGTGTTTCATCAACACTCTGAAAGTCCATAGATTACAGAATGCCTCCAGATGTGCATCGGAAACTACTACTGGTCTTCCAGGAGACGTTTAAAGCGTAGACTGTTTGAGACATTATTCCCATATAGGACAGTGCGCATGGTGACTGTTGTATTCAATCCTGATGCAATTTCTGTGTTTCAACAACACTCTGATCGTCAACAGATTACAGAATACCTTCAGATGTGCATCGGAAACTACTAATGGTCTTCCAGGGAACGATTAAAGAGTAGATTGTTTGAGACATTACTCAAATGGAGGAAAGTGCGCATGGTGACTGTTGTATTCAAATCCCAAGGCAATTTCTGTGTTTCATCAACACTTTGAAGGTCCACGGATTACAGAATGCCTCCCGATGTGAATCGGAAACTATTACTGGTCTTCCAGGAAACGATCAAATCGTAGACTATTTGAGACATTACTCCCATATAGGAAAGTGTTCATGGTGACTGTTGTATTCAATCCCGATGCATTTTCTGTGTTTCAACAACCCTTTGATAGTCCACAGATTACAGAATGCATCCAGATGTGCATCGGAAGCTACTAATGGGCTTCCAGGGAACGATCAAAGCGTAGACCGTTTGAGACATTACTCCCATGGAGGAAAGTGCGCATGGTGACTGTTGTATTCAATCCCGATGCAATTTCTGTGTTTCACCAACACTCTGATAGTCCACAGATTACAGAATGCCTCCAGATGTGCATCGGAAACTACTACTGGTCGTCCAGGGAACGACCAAAACTTAGACTGTTTGAGACATTACTCCCATGGAGGAAAATTGCGCAAGGTGACTGTTGTATTCAATCCCGATGCAATTTTTGTGTTTCATTAACACTTTGAAGGTCCACAGATTACAGAATGCCTCCAGATGTTCATCGGAAGCTACAACTGGTCTTCCAGGGAACGATCAAAACGTAGACAGTTTGAGACATTACTCCCATGGAGGAACGAGCGCATGGTGACTGTTGTATTCAATTTCGATGCAATTTCTGTGATTCAACAACACTCTGATAGTCCACAGAATACAGAATGCCTCCAGATGTGCATCGGAAACTACTACTGGTCTTCCTGGGAACGATCAAAGCGTAGACCGTTTGAGACATTACTCCCATGGAGGAAAGTGCGCATGGTGACTGTTGTATTCAATCCCGATGCAATTTCTGTGTTTCACCAACACTCTGATAGTCCACAGATTACAGAATGCCTCCAGATGTGCATCGGAAACTACTACTGGTCTTCCAGGGAACGATCAGAGCGTAGACTGTTTGAGACATTACTCCCATGGAGGAAATGGCGCATGGTGACTGTTGTATTCAATCACGATGCAATATTTGTGTTTCACCAACACTCTGATAGTCCACAGATTACAGAATGCCTCCTGATGTGCATCGGAAACTACTACTGGTCTTCCAGGGAACGATCAAAACTTAGACTGTTTGAGACATTACTCCCATGGAGGAAAATTGCGCATGGTGACTGTTGTATTCAATCCCGATGCAATTTCTGTGTTTCATTAACACTTTGAAGGTCCACAGATTACAGAATGCCTCCAGATGTCCATAGGAAGCTACAATGGTCTTCCAGGGAACGATCAAAACGTAGACTGTTTGACACATTACTCCCATGGAGGAACGAGCGCATGGTGACTGTTGTATTTAATTTCGATGCAATTTCTTTGTTTCAACAACACTCTGATACTCCACAGATTACAGAATGCCTCCAGATGTGCATCGGAATCTACTACTGGTCTTCCAGAGAACGATCAAAGCGGAGACTGTTTGAGACATTACTCCATGGAGGAAAGTGCGCATGGTGACTGTTGTGATCAATACCGTGGCACTTTCTGTGTTTCTTCAACACTTTGAAGTTCCACAGATTACAGAGTGCCTCCTGATGTGCATCGGAAACTACTACTGGGGTTCCAGGGAACGATCAAATGGTGGACTGTTTCAGTCATTACTCCCATGGAGGAAAGTGCGCATGGTGACTGTTGTTTTCAATCCCGATTCAATTTCTGTGTTTCATCAACACTCTGATAGTCCACAGATTACAGAATGCCTCCAGATGTGCATTGGAAACTACCAATGGTCTTCCAGGGAACGATCAAAGCGTAGACTGTTTGAGACATTACTAACATGGAGGCAAGTGCGCATGGTGAATGTTCTATTCAATCCAGATGCAATTTCTGTGTTTCATCAACACTCTGAAAGTCCACAGATTACAGAATGCCTCCTGATGTGCATCGGAAACTACTACTGATCTTCCAGGGAAGGATGAAAGCGTAGACTCTTTGAGACATTACTCCCATGGAGGAAAGTGCGCATGGTGACTGTTGTATTCAATCGCGATGCAATTTCTGTGTTTCATCAACACTCAGATAGTCCACAGATTACAGAATGCCTCCTGATGTGCATCGGAAACTACTACTGGTCTTCCAGGGAAGGATGAAAGCGTAGACTCTTTGAGACATTACTCCCATGGAGGAAAGTGCGCATGGTGACTGTTGTATTCAACCTCGATGCAATTTCTGTGTTTGAACAACACTTTGATAGTTTACAGATTACAGAATGCCTCCAGATGTGCATCGGAAACTACTACTGGTATTCCAGGGAACGATCAGAGTGTAGACTGTTTGAGACATTACTCCCATGGAGGAAATTGCGCATGGTGACTGTTGTATTCAATCGCGATGCAATTTCTGTGATTCATTAACACTTTGAAGGTCCACAGATTACAGAATGCCTACAGATGTGCATCGGAAGCTACAACTGGTCTTCCAGGGAACAATCAAAACGTAGACTGTTTGAGACATTACTCCCATGAAGGAACGAGCGCATGGTGCCTGTTGTATTCAATTTCGATGCAATTTCTGTGTTTCAACAACACTCTGATAGTCCACAGATTACAGAATGCCTCCAGATGTGCATCGGAAACTACTACTGGTCTTCCAGAGAACGATCAGATCGTAGACTGTTTGAGACATTACTCCCATGGAGGAAAGTGCGCATGGTGACTGTTGTATTCAATCACGATGCAATATTTGTGTTTCACCAACACTCTGATAGTCCACAGATTACAGAATGCCTCCAGATGTGCATCGGAAACTACTACTGGTCTTCCAGGAGACGTTCAAACCGTAGACTGTTTGAGACATTATTCCCATATAGGACAGTGCGCATGGTGACTGTTGTATTCAATCCTGATGCAATTTCTGTGTTTCAACAACACTCTGATCGTCAACAGATTACAGAATACCTTCAGATGTGCATCGGAAACTACTAATGGTCTTCCAGGGAACGATTAAAGAGTAGACTGTTTGAGACATTACTCAAATGGAGGAAAGTGCGCATGGTGACTGTTGTATTCAATCGCGATGCAATTTCTGTGTTTCATCAACACTCAGATAGTCCACAGATTACAGAATGCCTCCTGATGAGCATCGGAAACTACTACTGGTCTTCCAGGGAACGATGAAAGCGTAGACTCTTTGAGACATTACACCCATTGAGGAAAGTGCGCATGGTGTTTGTTGTATTCAAATCCCAAGGCAATTTCTGTGTTTCATCAACACTTTGAAGGTTTACGGATTACAGAATGCCTCCCGATGTGAATCGGAAACTATTACTGGTCTTCCAGGAAACGATCAGAGCGTAGACTGTTTGAGACATTACTCCCATATAGGAAAGTGTTCATGGTGACTGTTGTATTCAATCCCGATGCATTTTCTGTGTTTCATCAACCCTCTGATAGTCCACAGATTACAGAATGCATCCAGATGTGCATCGGAAGCTACTAATGGTCTTCCAGGGAACGATCAAAGCGTAGACCGTTTGAGACATTACTCCCATGGAGGAAAGTGCGCATGGTGACTGTTGTATTCAATCCCGATGCAATTTCTGTGTTTCACCAACACTCTGATAGTCCACAGATTACAGAATGCCTCCTGATGTGCATCGGAAACTACTCCTGGTCTTCCAGGGAACGATCAGAGCGTAGACTGTTTGAGACATTACTCCCATGGAGGAAATTGCGCATGGTGACTGTTGTATTCAATCCCGATGCAATTTTTGTGTTTCATTAACACTTTGAAGGTCCACAGATTAAAGAATGCCTCCAGATGTTCCTCGCAAGCTACAACTGGTCTTCCAGGGAACGATCAAAACGTAGACTTTTTGAGACATTACTCCCATGGAGGAACGAGCGCATGGTGACTGTTGTATTCAATTTCGATGCAATTTCTGTGATTCAACAACACTCTAATAGTCCACAGAATACAGAATGCCTGTAAATGTGCATCGGAAACTACTACTGGTCTTCCAGAGAACGATCAAAGCGGAGACTGTTTGAGACATTACTCTAATGGAGGAAAGTGCGTATGGTGACTGTTGTATTCAATCGCGATGCAATTTCTGTGTTTCATCAACACTCTGATAGTCCACAGATTACAGAATGCCTCCTGATGTGCATCTGAAACTACTACTGATCTTCCAGGGAAGGATGAAAGCGTAGACTCTTTGAGACATTACTCCCATGGAGGAAAAAGGCGCATGGTGACTGTTGTATTCAACCTCGATGCAATTTCTGTGTTTGAACAACACTTTGATAGTTTACAGATTACAGAATGCCTCCAGATGTGCATCGGAAACTACTACTGGTCTTCCAGGGAACGATCAGAGCGTAGACTATTTGAGACATTACTCCCATGGAGGAAATTGCGCATGGTGACTGTTGTATTCAATCCCGATGCAATATTTGTGTTTCACCAACACTCTGATAGTCCACAGATTACTGAATGCCTCCAGATGTGCATCGGAAACTACTACTGGTCTTCCAGGGAACGATAAAATCTTAGACTGTTTGAGACATTACTCCCATGGAGGAACGAGCACATGGGCCTGTTGTATTCAATTTCGATGCAATTTCTGTGTTTCAACAACACTCTGACAGTCCACAGATTACAGAATGCCTCCAGATGTGCATCGGAAACTACTACTGGTCTTCCAGAGAACGATCAGATCGTAGACTGTTTGAGACAATACTCCCATGGAGGAAAGTGCGCATGGTGACTGTTGTATTCAATCACGATGCAATATTTGTGTTTCACCAACACTCCGATAGTCCACAGATTACAGAATGCCTCCAGATGTGCATCGGAAACTACTACTGGTCTTCCAGGGAACGATCAAACCTTAGACTGTTTGAGACATTACTCCCATGGAGGAAAATTGCGCATGGTGACTGTTGTATTCAATCCCGATGCAATTTCTGTGTTTCATTAACACTTTGAAGGTCCACAGATTACAGAATGCCTCCAGATGTGCATCGGAAGCTACAACTGGTCTTCCAGGGAACGATCAAAACGTAGACTGTTTGAGACATTACTCCCATGGAGGAACGAGCGCATGGTGACTGTTGTATTCAATTTCGATGCAATTTCTTTGTTTCAACAACACTCTGATAGTCCACAGATTACAGAATGCCTCCAGATGTGCATCGGAAACTACTACTGGTCTTCCAGAGAACGATCAAAGCGGAGACTGTTTGAGACATTACTCCATGGAGGAAAGTGCGCATGGTGACTGTTGTGATCAATACTGTGGCACTTTCTGTGATTCTTCAACACTTTGAAGGTCCACAGATTACAGAATACCTCCAGATGTGCATCGGAAACTACTACTGGTCTTCCAGGGAACGATCTAAGCGTAGACTGTTTGTGACATTACTCCCATGGAGGAAAGTGCGCATGGTGACTGTTGTATTCAATCGCGATGCAATTTCTGTGTTTCATCAACACTCAGATAGTCCACAGATTACAGAATGCCTCCTGATGTGCATCGGAAACTACTACTGGTCTTCCAGGGAAGGATGAAAGCGTAGACTCTTTGACACATTACTCCCATGGAGGAAAGTGCGCATGGTGACTGTTGTATTCAATCCCGATGCAATTTCTGTGTTTCAACAAAAATCTGATTTTCCACGGATTACAGAATGCCTCCAGATGTGCATCGGAAACTCCTACTGGTCTTCCAGGGAACGATCAGATCGTAGACTGTTTGAGACATTACTCCCATGGAGGAAAGTGGGCATGGTGACTGTTGTATTCAATCCCGATGCAATTTCTGTGTTTCAACAAAAATCTGATTTTCCACAGATTACAGATTGATTCCAGATGTGCATTAGAGACTACTACTGGTCTTCCAGGGAACGATCAGATCGTAGACTGTTTGAGACATTACTCTCATGGAGGAAAGTGATAATGGTGACTGTTGTATTCAATCCCGATGCAATTTCTGTGTTTCATCAACACTTTGAAGGTCCACAGATTACGGAATGCATCCAGATGTGCATCGGAAGCTACTAATGGTCTTCCAGGGAACGATCAAAGCGTAGACCGTTTGAGACATTACTCCCATGGAGGAAAGTGCGCATGGTGACTGTTGTATTCAATCCCGATGCAATTTCTGTGTTTCACCAACACTCTGATAGTCCACAGATTACAGAATGCCTCCTGATGTGCATCGGAAACTACCCCTGGTCTTCCAGGGAACGATCAGAGCGTAGACTGTTTGAGACATTACTCCCATGGAGGAAATTGCGCATGGTGACTGTTGTATTCAATCCCGATGCAATTTTTGTGTTTCATTAACACTTTGAAGGTCCACAGATTACAGAATGCCTCCAGATGTTCCTCGCAAGCTACAACTGGTCTTCCAGGGAACGATCAAAACGTAGACTTTTTGAGACATTACTCCCATGGAGGAACGAGCGCATGGTGACTGTTGTATTCAATTTCGATGCAATTTCTGTGATTCAACAACACTCTAATAGTCTACAGAATACAGAATGCCTCCAAATGTGCATCGGAAACTACTACTGGTCTTCCAGAGAACGATCAAAGCGGAGACTGTTTGAGACATTACTCTAATGGAGGAATGTGCGCATGGTGACTGTTGTATTCAATCGCGATGCAATTTCTGTGTTTCATCAACACTCTGATAGTCCACAGATTACAGAATGCCTCCTGATGTGCATCTGAAACTACTACTGATCTTCCAGGGAAGGATGAAAGCGTAGACTCTTTGAGACATTACTCCCATGGAGGAAAGTGCGCATGGTGACTGTTGTATTCAACCTCGATGCAATTTCTGTGTTTGAACAACACTTTGATAGTTTACAGATTACAGAATGCCTCCAGATGTGCATCGGAAACTACTACTGGTCTTCCAGGGAACGATCAGAGCGTAGACTATTTGAGACATTACTCCCATGGAGGAAATTGCGCATGGTGACTGTTGTATTCAATCCCGATGCAATATTTGTGTTTCACCAACACTCTGATAGTCCACAGATTACAGAATGCCTCCAGATGTGCATCGGAAACTACTACTGGTCTTCCAGGGAACGATAAAATCTTAGACTGTTTGAGACATTACTCCCATGGAGGAACGAGCACATGGTGCCTGTTGTATTCAATTTCGATGCAATTTCTGTGTTTCAACAACACTCTGACAGTCCACAGATTACAGAATGCCTCCAGATGTGCATCGGAAACTACTACTGGTCTTCCAGAGAACGATCAGATCGTAGACTGTTTGAGACATTACTCCCATGGAGGAAAGTGCGCATGGTGACTGTTGTATTCAATCACGATGCAATATTTGTGTTTCACCAACACTCCGATAGTCCACAGATTACAGAATGCCTCCAGATGTGCATCGGAAACTACTACTGGTCTTCCAGGGAACGATCAAACCTTAGACTGTTTGAGACATTACTCCCATGGAGGAAAATTGCGCATGGTGACTGTTGTATTCAATCCCGATGCAATTTCTGTGTTTCATTAACACTTTGAAGGTCCACAGATTACAGAATGCCTCCAGATGTGCATCGGAAGCTACAACTGGTCTTCCAGGGAACGATCAAAACGTAGACTGTTTGAGACATTACTCCCATGGAGGAACGAGCGCATGGTGACTGTTGTATTCAATTTCGATGCAATTTCTTTGTTTCAACAACACTCTGATAGTCCACAGATTACAGAATGCCTCCAGATGTGCATCGGAAACTACTACTGGTCTTCCAGAGAACGATCAAAGCGGATACTGTTTGAGACATTACTCCATGGAGGAAAGTGCGCATGGTGACTGTTGTGATCAATACTGTGGCACTTTCTGTGATTCTTCAACACTTTGAAGGTCCACAGATTACAGAATACCTCCAGATGTGCATCGGAAACTACTACTGGTCTTACAGGGAACGATCTAAGCGTAGACTGTTTGTGACATTACTCCCATGGAGGAAAGTGCGCATGGTGACTGTTGTATTCAATCGCGATGCAATTTCTGTGTTTCATCAACACTCAGATAGTCCACAGATTACAGAATGCCTCCTGATGTGCATCGGAAACTACTACTGGTCTTCCAGGGAAGGATGAAAGCGTAGACTCTTTGACACATTACTCCCATGGAGGAAAGTGCGCATGGTGACTGTTGTATTCAATCCCGATGCAATTTCTGTGTTTCAACAAAAATCTGATTTTCCACGGATTACAGAATGCCTCCAGATGTGCATCGGAAACTCCTACTGGTCTTCCAGGGAACGATCAGATCGTAGACTGTTTGAGACATTACTCCCATGGAGGAAAGTGGGCATGGTGACTGTTGTATTCAATCCCGATGCAATTTCTGTGTTTCAACAAAAATCTGATTTTCCACAGATTACAGATTGATTCCAGATGTGCATTAGAGACTACTACTGGTCTTCCAGGGAACGATCAGATCGTAGACTGTTTGAGACATTACTCTCATGGAGGAAAGTGATAATGGTGACTGTTGTATTCAATCCCGATGCAATTTCTGTGTTTCATCAACACTTTGAAGGTCCACAGATTACGGAATGCCTCCAGATGTGCATCGGAAATTACTACTGGTCTTCCAGGGAACGATCAGAGCGTAGACTGTTTGAGACATTACTCCCATGGAGGAAATTGCGCATGGTGACTGTTGTATTCAATCACGATGCAATATTTGTGTTTCACCAACACTCTGATAGTCCACAGATTACAGAATGCCTCCAGATGTGCATCGGAAACTACAACTGGTCTTCCAGGGAACGATCAAAGCGTAGACGGTTTGAGACATTACTCACATGGAGTAAAGTGTGCATGGTGACTGTTGTATTTAATCCCGATGCAATTTCTGTGTTTCATTAACACTTTGAAGGTCCACAGATTACAGAATGCCTCCAGATGTTCATCGGAAGCTACAACTGGTCTTCCAGGGAACGATCAAAACGTAGACTGTTTGAGACATTACTCCCATGGAGGAACGAGCGCATGGTGACTGTTGTATTCAATCCCGAGGCAATTTCTGTGTTTCATCAACACTTTGAAGGTCCACGGATTGCAGAATGCCTCCCGATGTGAAGAGGAAGCTATTACTGGTCTTCCAGGAAACGATCAAAGCGTAGACTGTTTGAGACATTACTCCCATATAGGAAAGTGTTCATGGTGACAGTTGTATTCAATCCCGATGCATTTTCTGTGTTTCAACAACACTCTGATAGGCCACAGATTACAGAATGCCTCCAGATGTGCATCGGAAACTACTACTGGTCTTCCAGGGAACGATCAGATCGTAGACTGTTTGAGAAATTACTCACATGGAGGAAAGTGCGCATGGTGACTGTTGTATTCAATCCCGATGCAATTTCTGAGTTTCATCAACACTTTGAAGGTCCACAGATTACAGAATGCCTCCAGATGTGCATCGGAAACTACTACTGGCCTTCCAGCAAACGATCAGAGCGTAGACCGTTTGAGTCATTACTCCCATGGAGGAAATTGCGCATGGTGACTGTTGTATTCAATCACGATGCAATATTTGTGTTTCACCAACACTCTGATAGTCACCAGATTACAGAATGCCTCCAGATGTGCATCGGAAACTACTACTGGTCTTCCAGGGAACGATCCAAACTTAGACTGTTTGAGACATTACTCCCATGGAGGAAAATTGCGCATGGTGACTGTTGTATTCAATTTCGATGCAATTTCTTTGTTTCAACAACGCCCTGATAGTCCACAGATTACAGAATGCCTCCAGATGTGCATCGCAAACTACTACTGGTCTTCCAAAGAACGATCAAAGCGGAGACTGTTTGAGACATTACTCCATGGAGGAAAGTGCGCATGGTGACTGTTGTGATCAATCCCGTGGCACTTTCTGTGTTTCTTCAACACTTTGAAGGTCCACAGATTACAGAATACCTCCAGATGTGCATCGGAAACTACTACTGGTCTTCTAGGGAACGATCTAAGCGTAGACTGTTTGAGACATTACTCCCATGGAGGAAAGTGCGCATGGTGACTGTTGTATTCAATCACGATGCAATATTTGTGTTTCACCAACACTCTGATAGTCCACAGATTACAGAATGCCTCCAGATGTGCATCGGAAACTACTACTGGTCTTCCAGGAGACGTTCAAACCGTAGACTGTTTGAGACATTATTCCCATATAGGACAGTGCGCATGGTGACTGTTGTAATCAATCCTGATGCAATTTCTGTGTTTCAACAACACTCTGATCGTCAACAGATTACAGAATACCTTCAGATGTGCATCGGAAACTACTAATGGTCTTCCAGGGAACGATTAAAGAGTAGACTGTTTGAGACATTACTCAAATGGAGGAAAGTGCGCATGGTGACTGTTGTATTCAATCGCGATGCAATTTCTGTGTTTCATCAACACTCAGATAGTCCACAGATTACAGAATGCCTCCTGATGAGCATCGGAAACTACTACTGGTCTTCCAGGGAACGATGAAAGCGTAGACTCTTTGAGACATTACACCCATTGAGGAAAGTGCGCATGGTGTTTGTTGTATTCAAATCCCAAGGCAATTTCTGTGTTTCATCAACACTTTGAAGGTTTACGGATTACAGAATGCCTCCCGATGTGAATCGGAAACTATTACTGGTCTTCCAGGAAACGATCAGAGCGTAGACTGTTTGAGACATTACTCCCATATAGGAAAGTGTTCATGGTGACTGTTGTATTCAATCCCGATGCATTTTCTGTGTTTCATCAACCCTCTGATAGTCCACAGATTACAGAATGCATCCAGATGTGCATCGGAAGCTACTAATGGTCTTCCAGGGAACGATCAAAGCGTAGACCGTTTGAGACATTACTCCCATGGAGGAAAGTGCGCATGGTGACTGTTGTATTCAATCCCGATGCAATTTCTGTGTTTCAGAAACACTCTGATAGTCCACAGATTACAGAATGCCTCCTGATGTGCATCGGAAACTACTCCTGGTCTTCCAGGGAACGATCAGAGCGTAGACTGTTTGAGACATTACTCCCATGGAGGAAATTGCGCATGGTGACTGTTGTATTCAATCCCGATGCAATTTTTGTGTTTCATTAACACTTTGAAGGTCCACAGATTACAGAATGCTTCCAGATGTTCCTCGCAAGCTACAACTGGTCTTCCAGGGAACGATCAAAACGTAGACTTTTTGAGACATTACTCCCATGGAGGAACGAGCGCATGGTGACTGTTGTATTCAATTTCGATGCAATTTCTGTGATTCAACAACACTCTAATAGTCCACAGAATACAGAATGCCTCCAAATGTGCATCGGAAACTACTACTGGTCTTCCAGAGAACGATCAAAGCGGAGACTGTTTGAGACATTACTCTAATGGAGGAAAGTGCGCATGGTGACTGTTGTATTCAATCGCGATGCAATTTCTGTGTTTCATCAACACTCTGATAGTCCACAGATTACAGAATGCCTCCTGATGTGCATCTGAAACTACTACTGATCTTCCAGGGAACGATAAAATCTTAGACTGTTTGAGACATTACTCCCATGGAGGAACGAGCACATGGTGCCTGTTGTATTCAATTTCGATGCAATTTCTGTGTTTCAACAACACTCTGACAGTCCACAGATTACAGAATGCCTCCAGATGTGCATCGGAAACTACTACTGGTCTTCCAGAGAACGATCAGATCGTAGACTGTTTGAGACATTACTCCCATGGAGGAAAGTGCGCATGGTGACTGTTGTATTCAATCACGATGCAATATTTGTGTTTCACCAACACTCCGATAGTCCACAGATTACAGAATGCCTCCAGATGTGCATCGGAAACTACTACTGGTCTTCCAGGGAACGATCAAACCTTAGACTGTTTGAGACATTACTCCCATGGAGGAAAATTGCGCATGGTGACTGTTGTATTCAATCCCGATGCAATTTCTGTGTTTCATTAACACTTTGAAGGTCCACAGATTACAGAATGCCTCCAGATGTGCATCGGAAGCTACAACTGGTCTTCCAGGGAACGATCAAAACGTAGACTGTTTGAGACATTACTCCCATGGAGGAACGAGCGCATGGTGACTGTTGTATTCAATTTCGATGCAATTTCTTTGTTTCAACAACACTCTGATAGTCCACAGTTTACAGAATGCCTCCAGATGTGCATCGGAAACTACTACTGGTCTTCCAGAGAACGATCAAAGCGGAGACTGTTTGAGACATTACTCCATGGAGGAAAGTGCGCATGGTGACTGTTGTGATCAATACTGTGGCACTTTCTGTGATTCTTCAACACTTTGAAGGTCCACAGATTACAGAATACCTCCAGATGTGCATCGGAAACTACTACTGGTCTTCCAGGGAACGATCTAAGCGTAGACTGTTTGTGACATTACTCCCATGGAGGAAAGTGCGCATGGTGACTGTTGTATTCAATCGCGATGCAATTTCTGTGTTTCATCAACACTCAGATAGTCCACAGATTACAGAATGCCTCCTGATGTGCATCGGAAACTACTACTGGTCTTCCAGGGAAGGATGAAAGCGTAGACTCTTTGACACATTACTCCCATGGAGGAAAGTGCGCATGGTGACTGTTGTATTCAATCCCGATGCAATTTCTGTGTTTCAACAAAAATCTGATTTTCCACGGATTACAGAATGCCTCCAGATGTGCATCGGAAACTCCTACTGGTCTTCCAGGGAACGATCAGATCGTAGACTGTTTGAGACATTACTCCCATGGAGGAAAGTGGGCATGGTGACTGTTGTATTCAATCCCGATGCAATTTCTGTGTTTCAACAAAAATCTGATTTTCCACAGATTACAGATTGATTCCAGATGTGCATTAGAGACTACTACTGGTCTTCCAGGGAACGATCAGATCGTAGACTGTTTGAGACATTACTCTCATGGAGGAAAGTGATAATGGTGACTGTTGTATTCAATCCCGATGCAATTTCTGTGTTTCATCAACACTTTGAAGGTCCACAGATTACGGAATGCCTCCAGATGTGCATCGGAAATTACTACTGGTCTTCCAGGGAACGATCAGAGCGTAGACTGTTTGAGACATTACTCCCATGGAGGAAATTGCGCATGGTGACTGTTGTATTCAATCACGATGCAATATTTGTGTTTCACCAACACTCTGATAGTCCACAGATTACAGAATGCCTCCAGATGTGCATCGGAAACTACAACTGGTCTTCCAGGGAACGATCAAAGCGTAGACGGTTTGAGACATTACTCACATGGAGTAAAGTGTGCATGGTGACTGTTGTATTTAATCCCGATGCAATTTCTGTGTTTCATTAACACTTTGAAGGTCCACAGATTACAGAATGCCTCCAGATGTTCATCGGAAGCTACAACTGGTCTTCCAGGGAACGATCAAAACGTAGACTGTTTGAGACATTACTCCCATGGAGGAACGAGCGCATGGTGACTGTTGTATTCAATCCCGAGGCAATTTCTGTGTTTCATCAACACTTTGAAGGTCCACGGATTGCAGAATGCCTCCCGATGTGAAGAGGAAGCTATTACTGGTCTTCCAGGAAACGATCAAAGCGTAGACTGTTTGAGACATTACTCCCATATAGGAAAGTGTTCATGGTGACAGTTGTATTCAATCCCGATGCATTTTCTGTGTTTCAACAACACTCTGATAGGCCACAGATTACAGAATGCCTCCAGATGTGCATCGGAAACTACTACTGGTCTTCCAGGGAACGATCAGATCGTAGACTGTTTGAGAAATTACTCACATGGAGGAAAGTGCGCATGGTGACTGTTGTATTCAATCCCGATGCAATTTCTGAGTTTCATCAACACTTTGAAGGTCCACAGATTACAGAATGCCTCCAGATGTGCATCGGAAACTACTACTGGCCTTCCAGGGAACGATCAGAGCGTAGACCGTTTGAGTCATTACTCCCATGGAGGAAATTGCGCATGGTGACTGTTGTATTCAATCACGATGCAATATTTGTGTTTCACCAACACTCTGATAGTCACCAGATTACAGAATGCCTCCAGATGTGCATCGGAAACTACTACTGGTCTTCAAGGGAACGATCCAAACTTAGACTGTTTGAGACATTACTCCCATGGAGGAAAATTGCGCATGGTGACTGTTGTATTCAATTTCGATGCAATTTCTTTGTTTCAACAACGCCCTGATAGTCCACAGATTACAGAATGCCTCCAGATGTGCATCGCAAACTACTACTGGTCTTCCAAAGAACGATCAAAGCGGAGACTGTTTGAGACATTACTCCATGGAGGAAAGTGCGCATGGTGACTGTTGTGATCAATCCCGTGGCACTTTCTGTGTTTCTTCAACACTTTGAAGGTCCACAGATTACAGAATACCTCCAGATGTGCATCGGAAACTACTACTGGTCTTCTAGGGAACGATCTAAGCGTAGACTGTTTGAGACATTTCTCCCATGGAGGAAAGTGCGCATGGTGACTGTTGTATTCAATCCCAATGCAATTTCTGTGTTTCACCAACACTCTGATAGTCCACAGATTACAGAATGCCTCCAGATGTGCATCGGAAACTACTACTGGTCTTCCAGGGAACGATCAGATCGTAGACTGTTTGAGAAATTACTCACATGGAGGAAAGTGCGCATGGTGACTGTTGTATTCAATCCCGATGCAATTTCTGAGTTTCATCAACACTTTGAAGGTCCACAGATTACAGAATGCCTCCAGATGTGCATCGGAAACTACTACTGGTCTTCCAGGGAACGATCAGAGCGTAGACTGTTTGAGTCATTACTCCCATGGAGGAAATTGCGCATGGTGACTGTTGTATTCAATCACGATGCAATATTTGTGTTTCACCAACAATCTGATAGTCACCAGATTACAGAATGCCTCTAGATGTGCATCGGAAACTACTACTGGTCTTCCAGGGAACGATCAAAACTTAGACTGTTTGAGACATTACTCCCATGGAGGAAAATTGCGCATGGTGACTGTTGTATTCAATCCCGATGCAATTTCTGTGTTTCATTAACACTTTGAAGGTCCACAGATTACAGAATGCCTCCAGATGTGCATCGGAAGCTACAACTGGTCTTCCAGGGAACGATCAAAACGTAGACTGTTTGAGACATTACTCCCATGGAGGAACGAGCGCATGGTGACTGTTGTATTCAATTTCGATGCAATTTCTTTGTTTCAACAACACTCTGATAGTCCACAGATTACAGAATGCCTCCAGATGTGCATCGGAAACTACTACTGGTCTTCCAGAGAACGATCAAAGCGGAGACTGTTTGAGACATTACTCCATGGAGGAAAGTGCGCATGGTGACTGTTGTGATCAATCCCGTGGCACTTTCTGTGTTTCTTCAACACTTTGAAGGTCCACAGATTACAGAATACCTCCAGATGTGCATCGGAAACTACTACTGGTCTTCCAGGGAACGATCTAAGCGTAGACTGTTTGTGACATTACTCCCATGGAGGAAAGTGCGCATGGTGACTGTTGTATTCAATCGCGATGCAATTTCTGTGTTTCATCAACACTCAGATAGTCCACAGATTACAGAATGCCTCCTGATGTGCATCGGAAACTACTACTGGTCTTCCAGGGAAGGATGAAAGCGTAGACTCTTTGACACATTACTCCCATGGAGGAAAGTGCGCATGGTGACTGTTGTATTCAATCCCGATGCAATTTCTGTGTTTCAACAAAAATCTGATTTTCCACGGATTACAGAATGCCTCCAGATGTGCATCGGAAACTCCTACTGGTCTTCCAGGGAACGATCAGATCGTAGACTGTTTGAGACATTACTCCCATGGAGGAAAGTGGGCATGGTGACTGTTGTATTCAATCCCGATGCAATTTCTGTGTTTCAACAAAAATCTGATTTTCCACAGATTACAGATTGATTCCAGATGTGCATTAGAGACTACTACTGGTCTTCCAGGGAACGATCAGATCGTAGACTGTTTGAGACATTACTCTCATGGAGGAAAGTGATAATGGTGACTGTTGTATTCAATCCCGATGCAATTTCTGTGTTTCATCAACACTTTGAAGGTCCACAGATTACGGAATGCCTCCAGATGTGCATCGGAAATTACTACTGGTCTTCCAGGGAACGATCAGAGCGTAGACTGTTTGAGACATTACTCCCATGGAGGAAATTGCGCATGGTGACTGTTGTATTCAATCACGATGCAATATTTGTGTTTCACCAACACTCTGATAGTCCACAGATTACAGAATGCCTCCAGATGTGCATCGGAAACTACAACTGGTCTTCCAGGGAACGATCAAAGCGTAGACGGTTTGAGACATTACTCACATGGAGTAAAGTGTGCATGGTGACTGTTGTATTTAATCCCGATGCAATTTCTGTGTTTCATTAACACTTTGAAGGTCCACAGATTACAGAATGCCTCCAGATGTTCATCGGAAGCTACAACTGGTCTTCCAGGGAACGATCAAAACGTAGACTGTTTGAGACATTACTCCCATGGAGGAACGAGCGCATGGTGACTGTTGTATTCAATCCCGAGGCAATTTCTGTGTTTCATCAACACTTTGAAGGTCCACGGATTGCAGAATGCCTCCCGATGTGAAGAGGAAGCTATTACTGGTCTTCCAGGAAACGATCAAAGCGTAGACTGTTTGAGACATTACTCCCATATAGGAAAGTGTTCATGGTGACAGTTGTATTCAATCCCGATGCATTTTCTGTGTTTCAACAACACTCTGATAGGCCACAGATTACAGAATGCCTCCAGATGTGCATCGGAAACTACTACTGGTCTTCCAGGGAACGATCAGATCGTAGACTGTTTGAGATATTACTCCCATGGAGGAAATTGCGCATGGTGACTGTTGTATTCAATCCCGATGCAATATTTGTGTTTCACCAACACTCTGATAGTCCACAGATTACAGAATGCCTCCAGACGTGCATCGGAAACTACTACTGGTCTTCCAGGGAACGATCAAAACTTAGACTGTTTGAGACATTACTCCCATGGAGGAAAACTGCGCATGGTGACTGTTTTATTCAATCCTGATGCAATTTCTGTGTTTCATCAATACTTTGAAGGTCCACGGATTACAGAATGCCACCCGACGTGAATCGGAAACTATTACTGGTCTTCCAGGAAACGATCAAAGCGTAGACTGTTTGAGACATTACTCCCATATAGGAAAGTGTTCATGGTGACAGTTGTATTCAATCCCGATGCATTTTCTGTGTTTCAACAACACTCTGATAGGCCACAGATTACAGAATGCCTCCAGATGTGCATCGGAAACTACTACTGGTCTTCCAGGGAACGATCAGATCGTAGACTGTTTGAGAAATTACTCACATGGAGGAAAGTGCGCATGGTGACTGTTGTATTCAATCCCGATGCAATTTCTGAGTTTCATCAACACTTTGAAGGTCCACAGATTACAGAATGCCTCCAGATGTGCATCGGAAACTACTACTGGCCTTCCAGGGAACGATCAGAGCGTAGACCGTTTGAGTCATTACTCCCATGGAGGAAATTGCGCATGGTGACTGTTGTATTCAATCACGATGCAATATTTGTGTTTCACCAACACTCTGATAGTCACCAGATTACAGAATGCCTCCAGATGTGCATCGGAAACTACTACTGGTCTTCCAGGGAACGATCCACACTTAGACTGTTTGAGACATTACTCCCATGGAGGAAAATTGCGCATGGTGACTGTTGTATTCAATTTCGATGCAATTTCTTTGTTTCAACAACGCCCTGATAGTCCACAGATTACAGAATGCCTCCAGATGTGCATCGCAAACTACTACTGGTCTTCCAAAGAACGATCAAAGCGGAGACTGTTTGAGACATTACTCCATGGAGGAAAGTGCGCATGGTGACTGTTGTGATCAATCCCGTGGCACTTTCTGTGTTTCTTCAACACTTTGAAGGTCCACAGATTACAGAATACCTCCAGATGTGCATCGGAAACTACTACTGGTCTTCCAGGGAACGATGAAAGCGTAGACTCTTTGAGACATTACACCCATTGAGGAAAGTGCGCATGGTGTTTGTTGTATTCAAATCCCAAGGCAATTTCTGTGTTTCATCAACACTTTGAAGGTTTACGGATTACAGAATGCCTCCCGATGTGAATCGGAAACTATTACTGGTCTTCCAGGAAACGATCAGAGCGTAGACTGTTTGAGACATTACTCCCATATAGGAAAGTGTTCATGGTGACTGTTGTATTCAATCCCGATGCATTTTCTGTGTTTCATCAACCCTCTGATAGTCCACAGATTACAGAATGCATCCAGATGTGCATCGGAAGCTACTAATGGTCTTCCAGGGAACGATCAAAGCGTAGACCGTTTGAGACATTACTCCCATGGAGGAAAGTGCGCATGGTGACTGTTGTATTCAATCCCGATGCAATTTCTGTGTTTCAGAAACACTCTGATAGTCCACAGATTACAGAATGCCTCCTGATGTGCATCGGAAACTACTCCTGGTCTTCCAGGGAACGATCAGAGCGTAGACTGTTTGAGACATTACTCCCATGGAGGAAATTGCGCATGGTGACTGTTGTATTCAATCCCGATGCAATTTTTGTGTTTCATTAACACTTTGAAGGTCCACAGATTACAGAATGCTTCCAGATGTTCCTCGCAAGCTACAACTGGTCTTCCAGGGAACGATCAAAACGTAGACTTTTTGAGACATTACTCCCATGGAGGAACGAGCGCATGGTGACTGTTGTATTCAATTTCGATGCAATTTCTGTGATTCAACAACACTCTAATAGTCCACAGAATACAGAATGCCTCCAAATGTGCATCGGAAACTACTACTGGTCTTCCAGAGAACGATCAAAGCGGAGACTGTTTGAGACATTACTCTAATGGAGGAAAGTGCGCATGGTGACTGTTGTATTCAATCGCGATGCAATTTCTGTGTTTCATCAACACTCTGATAGTCCACAGATTACAGAATGCCTCCTGATGTGCATCTGAAACTACTACTGATCTTCCAGGGAACGATAAAATCTTAGACTGTTTGAGACATTACTCCCATGGAGGAACGAGCACATGGTGCCTGTTGTATTCAATTTCGATGCAATTTCTGTGTTTCAACAACACTCTGACAGTCCACAGATTACAGAATGCCTCCAGATGTGCATCGGAAACTACTACTGGTCTTCCAGAGAACGATCAGATCGTAGACTGTTTGAGACATTACTCCCATGGAGGAAAGTGCGCATGGTGACTGTTGTATTCAATCACGATGCAATATTTGTGTTTCACCAACACTCCGATAGTCCACAGATTACAGAATGCCTCCAGATGTGCATCGGAAACTACTACTGGTCTTCCAGGGAACGATCAAACCTTAGACTGTTTGAGACATTACTCCCATGGAGGAAAATTGCGCATGGTGACTGTTGTATTCAATCCCGATGCAATTTCTGTGTTTCATTAACACTTTGAAGGTCCACAGATTACAGAATGCCTCCAGATGTGCATCGGAAGCTACAACTGGTCTTCCAGGGAACGATCAAAACGTAGACTGTTTGAGACATTACTCCCATGGAGGAACGAGCGCATGGTGACTGTTGTATTCAATTTCGATGCAATTTCTTTGTTTCAACAACACTCTGATAGTCCACAGTTTACAGAATGCCTCCAGATGTGCATCGGAAACTACTACTGGTCTTCCAGAGAACGATCAAAGCGGAGACTGTTTGAGACATTACTCCATGGAGGAAAGTGCGCATGGTGACTGTTGTGATCAATACTGTGGCACTTTCTGTGATTCTTCAACACTTTGAAGGTCCACAGATTACAGAATACCTCCAGATGTGCATCGGAAACTACTACTGGTCTTCCAGGGAACGATCTAAGCGTAGACTGTTTGTGACATTACTCCCATGGAGGAAAGTGCGCATGGTGACTGTTGTATTCAATCGCGATGCAATTTCTGTGTTTCATCAACACTCAGATAGTCCACAGATTACAGAATGCCTCCTGATGTGCATCGGAAACTACTACTGGTCTTCCAGGGAAGGATGAAAGCGTAGACTCTTTGACACATTACTCCCATGGAGGAAAGTGCGCATGGTGACTGTTGTATTCAATCCCGATGCAATTTCTGTGTTTCAACAAAAATCTGATTTTCCACGGATTACAGAATGCCTCCAGATGTGCATCGGAAACTCCTACTGGTCTTCCAGGGAACGATCAGATCGTAGACTGTTTGAGACATTACTCCCATGGAGGAAAGTGGGCATGGTGACTGTTGTATTCAATCCCGATGCAATTTCTGTGTTTCAACAAAAATCTGATTTTCCACAGATTACAGATTGATTCCAGATGTGCATTAGAGACTACTACTGGTCTTCCAGGGAACGATCAGATCGTAGACTGTTTGAGACATTACTCTCATGGAGGAAAGTGATAATGGTGACTGTTGTATTCAATCCCGATGCAATTTCTGTGTTTCATCAACACTTTGAAGGTCCACAGATTACGGAATGCCTCCAGATGTGCATCGGAAATTACTACTGGTCTTCCAGGGAACGATCAGAGCGTAGACTGTTTGAGACATTACTCCCATGGAGGAAATTGCGCATGGTGACTGTTGTATTCAATCACGATGCAATATTTGTGTTTCACCAACACTCTGATAGTCCACAGATTACAGAATGCCTCCAGATGTGCATCGGAAACTACAACTGGTCTTCCAGGGAACGATCAAAGCGTAGACGGTTTGAGACATTACTCACATGGAGTAAAGTGTGCATGGTGACTGTTGTATTTAATCCCGATGCAATTTCTGTGTTTCATTAACACTTTGAAGGTCCACAGATTACAGAATGCCTCCAGATGTTCATCGGAAGCTACAACTGGTCTTCCAGGGAACGATCAAAACGTAGACTGTTTGAGACATTACTCCCATGGAGGAACGAGCGCATGGTGACTGTTGTATTCAATCCCGAGGCAATTTCTGTGTTTCATCAACACTTTGAAGGTCCACGGATTGCAGAATGCCTCCCGATGTGAAGAGGAAGCTATTACTGGTCTTCCAGGAAACGATCAAAGCGTAGACTGTTTGAGACATTACTCCCATATAGGAAAGTGTTCATGGTGACAGTTGTATTCAATCCCGATGCATTTTCTGTGTTTCAACAACACTCTGATAGGCCACAGATTACAGAATGCCTCCAGATGTGCATCGGAAACTACTACTGGTCTTCCAGGGAACGATCAGATCGTAGACTGTTTGAGAAATTACTCACATGGAGGAAAGTGCGCATGGTGACTGTTGTATTCAATCCCGATGCAATTTCTGAGTTTCATCAACACTTTGAAGGTCCACAGATTACAGAATGCCTCCAGATGTGCATCGGAAACTACTACTGGCCTTCCAGGGAACGATCAGAGCGTAGACCGTTTGAGTCATTACTCCCATGGAGGAAATTGCGCATGGTGACTGTTGTATTCAATCACGATGCAATATTTGTGTTTCACCAACACTCTGATAGTCACCAGATTACAGAATGCCTCCAGATGTGCATCGGAAACTACTACTGGTCTTCCAGGGAACGATCCAAACTTAGACTGTTTGAGACATTACTCCCATGGAGGAAAATTGCGCATGGTGACTGTTGTATTCAATTTCGATGCAATTTCTTTGTTTCAACAACGCCCTGATAGTCCACAGATTACAGAATGCCTCCAGATGTGCATCGCAAACTACTACTGGTCTTCCAAAGAACGATCAAAGCGGAGACTGTTTGAGACATTACTCCATGGAGGAAAGTGCGCATGGTGACTGTTGTGATCAATCCCGTGGCACTTTCTGTGTTTCTTCAACACTTTGAAGGTCCACAGATTACAGAATACCTCCAGATGTGCATCGGAAACTACTACTGGTCTTCTAGGGAACGATCTAAGCGTAGACTGTTTGAGACATTTCTCCCATGGAGGAAAGTGCGCATGGTGACTGTTGTATTCAATCCCAATGCAATTTCTGTGTTTCACCAACACTCTGATAGTCCACAGATTACAGAATGCCTCCAGATGTGCATCGGAAACTACTACTGGTCTTCCAGGGAACGATCAGATCGTAGACTGTTTGAGAAATTACTCACATGGAGGAAAGTGCGCATGGTGACTGTTGTATTCAATCCCGATGCAATTTCTGAGTTTCATCAACACTTTGAAGGTCCACAGATTACAGAATGCCTCCAGATGTGCATCGGAAACTACTACTGGTCTTCCAGGGAACGATCAGAGCGTAGACTGTTTGAGTCATTACTCCCATGGAGGAAATTGCGCATGGTGACTGTTGTATTCAATCACGATGCAATATTTGTGTTTCACCAACAATCTGATAGTCACCAGATTACAGAATGCCTCTAGATGTGCATCGGAAACTACTACTGGTCTTCCAGGGAACGATCAAAACTTAGACTGTTTGAGACATTACTCCCATGGAGGAAAATTGCGCATGGTGACTGTTGTATTCAATCCCGATGCAATTTCTGTGTTTCATTAACACTTTGAAGGTCCACAGATTACAGAATGCCTCCAGATGTGCATCGGAAGCTACAACTGGTCTTCCAGGGAACGATCAAAACGTAGACTGTTTGAGACATTACTCCCATGGAGGAACGAGCGCATGGTGACTGTTGTATTCAATTTCGATGCAATTTCTTTGTTTCAACAACACTCTGATAGTCCACAGATTACAGAATGCCTCCAGATGTGCATCGGAAACTACTACTGGTCTTCCAGAGAACGATCAAAGCGGAGACTGTTTGAGACATTACTCCATGGAGGAAAGTGCGCATGGTGACTGTTGTGATCAATCCCGTGGCACTTTCTGTGTTTCTTCAACACTTTGAAGGTCCACAGATTACAGAATACCTCCAGATGTGCATCGGAAACTACTACTGGTCTTCCAGGGAACGATCTAAGCGTAGACTGTTTGTGACATTACTCCCATGGAGGAAAGTGCGCATGGTGACTGTTGTATTCAATCGCGATGCAATTTCTGTGTTTCATCAACACTCAGATAGTCCACAGATTACAGAATGCCTCCTGATGTGCATCGGAAACTACTACTGGTCTTCCAGGGAAGGATGAAAGCGTAGACTCTTTGACACATTACTCCCATGGAGGAAAGTGCGCATGGTGACTGTTGTATTCAATCCCGATGCAATTTCTGTGTTTCAACAAAAATCTGATTTTCCACGGATTACAGAATGCCTCCAGATGTGCATCGGAAACTCCTACTGGTCTTCCAGGGAACGATCAGATCGTAGACTGTTTGAGACATTACTCCCATGGAGGAAAGTGGGCATGGTGACTGTTGTATTCAATCCCGATGCAATTTCTGTGTTTCAACAAAAATCTGATTTTCCACAGATTACAGATTGATTCCAGATGTGCATTAGAGACTACTACTGGTCTTCCAGGGAACGATCAGATCGTAGACTGTTTGAGACATTACTCTCATGGAGGAAAGTGATAATGGTGACTGTTGTATTCAATCCCGATGCAATTTCTGTGTTTCATCAACACTTTGAAGGTCCACAGATTACGGAATGCCTCCAGATGTGCATCGGAAATTACTACTGGTCTTCCAGGGAACGATCAGAGCGTAGACTGTTTGAGACATTACTCCCATGGAGGAAATTGCGCATGGTGACTGTTGTATTCAATCACGATGCAATATTTGTGTTTCACCAACACTCTGATAGTCCACAGATTACAGAATGCCTCCAGATGTGCATCGGAAACTACAACTGGTCTTCCAGGGAACGATCAAAGCGTAGACGGTTTGAGACATTACTCACATGGAGTAAAGTGTGCATGGTGACTGTTGTATTTAATCCCGATGCAATTTCTGTGTTTCATTAACACTTTGAAGGTCCACAGATTACAGAATGCCTCCAGATGTTCATCGGAAGCTACAACTGGTCTTCCAGGGAACGATCAAAACGTAGACTGTTTGAGACATTACTCCCATGGAGGAACGAGCGCATGGTGACTGTTGTATTCAATCCCGAGGCAATTTCTGTGTTTCATCAACACTTTGAAGGTCCACGGATTGCAGAATGCCTCCCGATGTGAAGAGGAAGCTATTACTGGTCTTCCAGGAAACGATCAAAGCGTAGACTGTTTGAGACATTACTCCCATATAGGAAAGTGTTCATGGTGACAGTTGTATTCAATCCCGATGCATTTTCTGTGTTTCAACAACACTCTGATAGGCCACAGATTACAGAATGCCTCCAGATGTGCATCGGAAACTACTACTGGTCTTCCAGGGAACGATCAGATCGTAGACTGTTTGAGACATTACTCCCATGGAGGAAATTGCGCATGGTGACTGTTGTATTCAATCCCGATGCAATATTTGTGTTTCACCAACACTCTGATAGTCCACAGATTACAGAATGCCTCCAGACGTGCATCGGAAACTACTACTGGTCTTCCAGGGAACGATCAAAACTTAGACTGTTTGAGACATTACTCCCATGGAGGAAAACTGCGCATGGTGACTGTTTTATTCAATCCTGATGCAATTTCTGTGTTTCATCAATACTTTGAAGGTCCACGGATTACAGAATGCCACCCGACGTGAATCGGAAACTATTACTGGTCTTCCAGGAAACGATCAAAGCGTAGACTGTTTGAGACATTACTCCCATATAGGAAAGTGTTCATGGTGACAGTTGTATTCAATCCCGATGCATTTTCTGTGTTTCAACAACACTCTGATAGGCCACAGATTACAGAATGCCTCCAGATGTGCATCGGAAACTACTACTGGTCTTCCAGGGAACGATCAGATCGTAGACTGTTTGAGAAATTACTCACATGGAGGAAAGTGCGCATGGTGACTGTTGTATTCAATCCCGATGCAATTTCTGAGTTTCATCAACACTTTGAAGGTCCACAGATTACAGAATGCCTCCAGATGTGCATCGGAAACTACTACTGGCCTTCCAGGGAACGATCAGAGCGTAGACCGTTTGAGTCATTACTCCCATGGAGGAAATTGCGCATGGTGACTGTTGTATTCAATCACGATGCAATATTTGTGTTTCACCAACACTCTGATAGTCACCAGATTACAGAATGCCTCCAGATGTGCATCGGAAACTACTACTGGTCTTCCAGGGAACGATCCAAACTTAGACTGTTTGAGACATTACTCCCATGGAGGAAAATTGCGCATGGTGACTGTTGTATTCAATTCCGATGCAATTTCTTTGTTTCAACAACGCCCTGATAGTCCACAGATTACAGAATGCCTCCAGATGTGCATCGCAAACTACTACTGGTCTTCCAAAGAACGATCAAAGCGGAGACTGTTTGAGACATTACTCCATGGAGGAAAGTGCGCATGGTGACTGTTGTGATCAATCCCGTGGCACTTTCTGTGTTTCTTCAACACTTTGAAGGTCCACAGATTACAGAATACCTCCAGATGTGCATCGGAAACTACTACTGGTCTTCTAGGGAACGATCTAAGCGTAGACTGTTTGAGACATTTCTCCCATGGAGGAAAGTGCGCATGGTGACTGTTGTATTCAATCCCAATGCAATTTCTGTGTTTCACCAACACTCTGATAGTCCACAGATTACAGAATGCCTCCAGATGTGCATCGGAAACTACTACTGGTCTTCCAGGGAACGATCAGATCGTAGACTGTTTGAGAAATTACTCACATGGAGGAAAGTGCGCATGGTGACTGTTGTATTCAATCCCGATGCAATTTCTGAGTTTCATCAACACTTTGAAGGTCCACAGATTACAGAATGCCTCCAGATGTGCATCGGAAACTACTACTGGTCTTCCAGGGAACGATCAGAGCGTAGACTGTTTGAGTCATTACTCCCATGGAGGAAATTGCGCATGGTGACTGTTGTATTCAATCACGATGCAATATTTGTGTTTCACCAACAATCTGATAGTCACCAGATTACAGAATGCCTCTAGATGTGCATCGGAAATTACTACTGGTCTTCCAGGGAACGATCAAAACTTAGACTGTTTGAGACATTACTCCCATGGAGGAAAATTGCGCATGGTGACTGTTGTATTCAATCCCGATGCAATTTCTGTGTTTCATTAACACTTTGAAGGTCCACAGATTACAGAATGCCTCCAGATGTGCATCGGAAGCTACAACTGGTCTTCCAGGGAACGATCAAAACGTAGACTGTTTGAGACATTACTCCCATGGAGGAACGAGCGCATGGTGACTGTTGTATTCAATTTCGATGCAATTTCTTTGTTTCAACAACACTCTGATAGTCCACAGATTACAGAATGCCTCCAGATGTGCATCGGAAACTACTACTGGTCTTCCAGAGAACGATCAAAGCGGAGACTGTTTGAGACATTACTCCATGGAGGAAAGTGCGCATGGTGACTGTTGTGATCAATCCCGTGGCACTTTCTGTGTTTCTTCAACACTTTGAAGGTCCACAGATTACAGAATACCTCCAGATGTGCATCGGAAACTACTACTGGTCTTCCAGGGAACGATCTAAGCGTAGACTGTTTGTGAGATTACTCCCATGGAGGAAAGTGCGCATGGTGACTGTTGTATTCAATCGCGATGCAATTTCTGTGTTTCATCAACACTCAGATAGTCCACAGATTACAGAATGCCTCCTGATGTGCATCGGAAACTACTACTGGTCTTCCAGGGAAGGATGAAAGCGTAGACTCATTGAGACATTACTCCCATGGATGAAAGTGCGCATGGTGACTGTTGTATTCAATCCCGATGCAATTTCTGTGTTTCAACAAAAATCTGATTTTCCACAGATTACAGATTGCCTCCAGATGTGCATTAGAGAATACTACTGGTCTTCCAGGGAACGATCAGATCGTAGACTGTTTGAGACATTACTCTCATGGAGGAAAGTGATAATGGTGACTGTTGTATTCAATCCCGATGCAATTTCTGTGTTTCATCAACACTTTGAAGGTCCACAGATTACATAATGCCTCCAGATGTGCAACGGAAATTACTACTGGTCTTCGAGGAAACGATCAAAGCGTAGACTGTTTGAGACATTACTCCCATATAGGATAGTGCGCATGGTGATTGTTGTATTCGATCCCGATGCAATTTCTGTGTTTCATTAACACTTTGAAGGTCCACAGATTACAGAATGCCTCCTGATGTGCATCGTAAGCTACAACTGGTCTTCCAGGGAACGATCAAAACGTAGACTGTTTGAGACATTACTCCCATGGAGGAACGAGCGCATGGTGACTGTTGTATTCAATTTCGATGCAATTTCTTTGTTTCAACAACACTCTGATAGTCCACAGATTACAGAATGCCTCCAGATGTGCATCGGAAACTACTACCGGTCTTCCAGAGAACGATCAAAGCGGAGACTGTTTGAGACATTACTCCATGGAGGAAAGTGCGCATGGTGACTGTTGTGATCAATCCCGTTGCACTTTCTGTGTTTCATCAACACTCTGATAGTCCACAGATTACAGAATGCCTGCTGATGTGCATCGGAAACTACTACTGGTCTTCCAGGGTAGGATGAAAGCGTAGACCCTATGAGAAATTACTCCCATGGAGGAAAGTGCGCATGGTGACTGTTGTATTCAATCTCGATGCAATTTCTGTGTTTGAACAACACTTTGATAGTTTACAGATTACAGAATGCCTCCAGATGTGCATCGGAAACTACTACTGGTCTTCCAGGGAACGATCAGATCGTAGACTGTTTGAGACATTACTCCCATGGAGGAAATTGCGCATGTTGACTGTTGTATTCAATCCCGATGCAATAATTGTGTTTCACCAATACTCTGATAGTCCACAGATTACAGAATGCCTCCAGATGTGCATCGGAAACTACTACTGGTCTTCCAGGGAACGATGAAAACTTAGACTGTTTGAGACATTACTCCCATGGAGGAAAACTGCGCATGGTGACTGTTTTATTCAATCCCGATGCAATTTCTGTGTTTCATCAACACTTTGAAGGTCCACGGATTACAGAATGCCTCCCGATGTGAATCGGAAACTATTACTGGTCTTCCAGGTAACGATCAAAGCATAGACTGTTTGAGACATTACTCCCATATAGGAAAGTGTTCATGGTGACTGTTGTATTAAATCCCGATGCATTTTCTGTGTTTCAACAACACTCTGATAGTCCACAGATTACAGAATGCCTCCAGATGTGCATCGGAAGCTACTAATGGTCTTCCAGGGAACGATCAAAGCGTAGACTGTTTGAGACATTACTCCCAATGAGGAAAGTGCGCATGGTGACTGTTGTATTCAATCCCGATGCAATTTCTGTGTTTCATCAACACTCTGACTCTTCACAGATTACAGAATGCATCCAGATGTGCATCGGAAGCTACTACTGGTCGTCCAGGGAACGATCAAAGCGTAGACTGTTTGAGACATTATTCCCATGGAGGATAGTGCGCATGGTGACTGTTGTATTCAATCCTGATGCAATATTTGTGTTTCACCAACACTCTGATAGTCCACAGATTACAGAATGCCTCCAGTTGTGCATCGGAAACTACTACTGGTCTTCCAGGGAACGATCAAAACTTAGACTGTTTGAGACATTACTCCCATGGAGGAAAACTGCGCGTGGTGACTGTTGTATTCAATTTCGATGCAATTTCTTTGTTTCAACAACACTCTGATAGTCTACAGATTACAGAATGCCTCCAGATGTGCATCGGAAACTACTACTGGTCTTCCAAAGAACGATCAAAGCGGAGACTGGTTGAGACATTACTCCATGGAGGAAAGTGCGCATGGTGACTGTTGTGATCAATCCCGTGGCACTTTCTGTGTTTCTTCAACACTTTGAAGGTCCACAGATTACAGAATACCTCCAGATGTGAATCGGAAACTACTACTGGTCTTCCTGGGAACGATCTAAGCGTAGACTGTTTGAGACATTTCTCCCATGGAGGAAAGTGCGCATGGGGACTGTTGTATTCAATCGCGATGCAATTTCTGTGTTTCAACAACACTCAGATAGTCCACAGATTACAGAATGCCTCCTGATGTGCATCGGAAACTACTACTTCTCTTCCAGGGAAAGATGAAAGCGTAGACTTTTTGAGACATTACTCCCATGTGGGAAAGTGCGCATGGTGACTGTTGTATTCTATCTCGATGCAATTTCTGTGTTTGAACAACACTTTGATAGTTTACAGATTACAGAATGCCTCCAGATGTGCATCGGAAACTACTACTGGTCTTCCAGGGAACGATCAGAGCGTAGACTGTTTGAGACATTCCTCCCATGGAGGAAAATGCGCATGATGACTGTTATATTCAATCCCGAGGCAATTTCTGTGTTTCATCAACACTTTGAAGGTCCACGGATTACAGAATGCCCCCAGATGTGCATCTGAAACTACTACTGGTCTTGCAGGGAACGATCAAATCGTAAAATGTTTGAGACATTACTCCCATGGAGGAAAGTAAGCATGGTGACTGTTGTATTCCATCCCGATGCAATTTCTATGTTTTATCAACACTCAGATGTTCCTCAGATTACAGTATGCCTCCACATGTGCATCGGAAACTAGTACTGGTCCTCCAGGGAACGATCAAAGCGTAGACTGTTTGAGACAATACTCCCATGGAGGAAAGTGCGCATGGTGACTGTTGTATTCAATCCCGATGCAATTTCTGTGTTTCATCAACACTCTGAAAGTCCACAGATTACAGATTGCCTCCAGATGTGCATGGGAAACTACTACTGGTCTTCCATTAGACGTTCAAAGCGTAGACTGTTTGAGACATTACTCCCATATAGGAAAGTGCGCATGGTGACTGTTGTATTCAATCGTGATGCAATTTCTGTGTTTCAACAACACTCTGATAGTCCACAGATTACAGAATGCCTCCAGATGTGCATCGGAAACTACTACTGGTCTTCCAGGGAACGATCAAAACGTAGACTGTTTGAGACATTACTCCCATGGAGGAACGAGCGCATGGTGACAGTTGTATTCAATTTCGATGCAATTTCTGTGTTTCAACAACACTCTGATAGTCCACAGATTACAGAATGCCTCCAGATGTGCATCGGAAACTACTACTGGTCTTCCAGAAAACGATCAAAGCGGAGACTGTTTGAGACATTACTCTAATGGAGGAAAGTGCGCATGGTGACTGTTGTATTCAATCGCGATGCAATTTCTGTGTTTCATCAACACTCAGATAGTCCACAGATTACAGAATGCCTCCTGATGTGCATCGGAAACTACTACTGGTCTTCCAGGGAAGGATGAAAGCGTAGACTCTTGAGACATTACTCCCATGGAGGAAAGTGCGCATGGTGACTGTTGTATTCAATCCCGAGGTAATTTCTGTGTTTCATCAACACTTTGAAGGTCCACGGATTACAGAATGCCTCCCGATGTGAATAGGAAGCTATTACTGGTCTTCCAGGAAACGATCAAAGCGTAGACTGTGTGAGACATTACTCCCATATAGGAAAGTGTTCATGGTGACTGTTGTATTCAATCCCGATGCATTTTCTGTGTTTCAACAACACTCTGATAGGCCACAGATTACAGAATGCCTCCATATGTGCATCGGAAGCTACAAATGGTCTTCCAGGGAACGATCAAAGCGTAGACTCTTTGGGACATTACTCCCATGGAGGAAAGTGCGCATGGTGACTGTTGTATTCAATCCCAATGCAATTTCTGTGTTTCACCAACACTCTGATATTCCACAGATTACAGAATGCCTCCAGATGTGCATCGGAAACTACTACTGGTCTTCCAGGGAACGATCAGATCGTAGACTGTTTGAGACATTACTCACATGGAGGAAAGTGCGCATGGTGACTGTTGTATTCAATCCCGATGCAATTTCTGTGTTTCATCAACACTTTGAAGGTCCACAGATTGCAGAATGCCTCCAGATGTGCATCGGAAACTACTACTGGTCTACCAGGGAACGATCAGAGCGTAGACTGTTTGAGTCATTACTCCCATGGAGGAAATTGCGCATGGTGACTGTTGTATTCAATCCCGATGCAATATTTGTGTTTCACCAACACTCTGATAGTCCACAGATTACAGAATGCCTACAGATGTGCATCGACAACTACTACTGGTCTTCCAGGGAACGATCAAAACTTAGACTGTTTGCGACATTACTCCCATGGAGGAAAATTGCGCATGGTGACTGTTTTATTCAATCCCGATGCAATTTCTGTGTTTCATTAACACTTTGAAGGTCCACAGATTACAGAATGCCTCCAGATGTGCATCGGAAGCTACAACTGGTCTTCCAGGGAACGATCAAAACGTAGACTGTTTCAGACATTACTCCCATGGAGGAACGAGCGCATGTGCCTGTTGTATTCAATTTCGATGCAATTTCTGTGTTTCAACAACACTCTGATAGTCCACAGATTACAGAATGCCTCCTGATGTGCATCGGAAACTACTACTGGTCTTCCAGAGAACGATCAAAGCGGAGACTGTTTGAGACATTACTCAAATGGAGGAAAGTGCGCATGGTGACTGTTGTATTCAATCGCGATGCAATTTCTGTGTTTCATCAACACTCAGATAGTCCACAGATTACAGAATGCCTCCTGATGTGCATTGGAAACTACTACTTGTCTTCCAGGGAAGGATGAAAGCGTAGACTCTTTGAGACATTACTCCCATGGTGGAAAGTGCGCATGGTGACTGTTGTATTCAATCCCGAGGCAATTTCTGTGTTTCATCAACACTCTGACTGTTCACAGATTACAGAATGCATCCAGATGTGCATCGGAAACTACTACTGGTCGTCCAGGGAACGATCAAAGCGTAGACTGTTTGAGACATTACTCCCATGGAGGAAAGTGCGCATGGTGACTGTTGTATTCAATCCTGATGCAATTTCTGTGTTTCACCAACACTCCGATAGTCCACAGATTACAGAATGCCTCCAAATGTGCATCGGAAACTACTACTGGTCTTCCAGGGAACGATCAGATCGTAGACTGTTTGAGACATTACTCCCATGGAGGAAAATTGCGCATGGTGACTGTTGTATTCAATCCCGATGCAAAGTCTGTGATTCATTAACACTTTGAAGGTCCACAGATTACAGAATGCCTCCAGATGTGCATCGGAAGCTACAACTGGTCTTCCAGGGAACGATCAAAATGTAGACTGTTTGAGCCATTACTCCCTTGGAGGAACGAGTTCATGGTGACTGTTGTATTCAATTTCGATGCAATTTCTTTGTTTCAACAACACTCTGATAGTCCACAGATTACAGAATGCCTCCAGATGTGCATCGGAAACTACTACTGGTCTTCCAAAGAACGATCAAAGCGGAGACTATTTGAGACATTACTCCATGGAGGGAAGTGCGCATGGTGACTGTTGTGATCAATCCCGTGGCACTTTCTGTGTTTCTTCAACACTTTGAAGGTCCACAGATTACAGAATACCTCCAGATGTGCATCGGAAACTACTACTGGTCTTCCAGGGAACGATCTAAGCGTAGACTATTTGACATTACTCCCATGGAGGAAAGTGCGCATGGTGACTGTTGTATTCAATCGCGATGCAATTTCTGTGTTTCATCAACACTCAGATAGTCCACAGATTACAGAATGCCTCCTGATGTGCATCGGAAACTACTACTGGTCTTCCAGGGAAGGATGAAAGCGTAGACTTTTTGAGACATTACTCCCATGGAGGAAAGTGCGCATGGTGACTATTGTATTCAATCTCGATGCAATTTCTGTGTTTGAACAACACTTTGATAGTTTACAGATTACAGAATGCCTCCAGATGTGCATTGGAAACTACTACTGGTCTTCCAGGGAACGATCAGTGCGTAGACTGTTTGAGACATTACTCCCATGGAGGAAATTGCGCATGGTGACTGTTGTATTCAATCCCGATGCAATATTTGTGTTTCACCAACACTCTGATAGTCCACAGATTACAGAATGCCTCCGGATGTGCATAGGAAACTATTACTGGTTTTGCAGGGAATGATCAAAGCGTAGACTGTTTGAGACATTACTCCCACGGAGGTAAGTGCGCATGGTGACTGTTGTATTTAATCAAGATGCAATTTCTGTGTTTTATCAAAACTCTGATGTTCCTCAGATTACAGTATGCCTCCACATGTGCATCGGAAACTAGTACTGGTCCTCCAGGGAACGATCAAAGAATAGACTGTTTGAGATATTACTCCCATGGAGGAAAGTGCGCATGGTGACTGTTGTATTCAATCCCGATGCAATTTCTGTGTTTCATTAACACTCTGAAAGTCCACATATTACAGATTGCCTCCAGATGTGCATGGGAAACTACTACTGGTCTTCCATTAGACGTTCAAAGCGTAGACTGTTTGAGACATTACTCCCATGGAGGAAAGTGCGCATGGTGACTGTTGTATTCAATACCGATGCAATTTCTGAGTTTCATTACCACTCTGATAGTGCACAGATTACAGAATGCCCCCAGATATGCATCGGAAACTACTACCGGTCTTCCAGGGAACGATCAAAGCGTAGACTGTTAGAGACATTACTCCCATGGAGGAAAGTGCGCATGGTGACTGTTGTATTCAATCCCGATGCAATTTTTGTGTTTCTACAACACTCTGATAGTCCACAGATTGCAGAATGCATCCAGATGTGCATCGGAAACTACTACTGGTCCTCCAGGGAACGATCAAAGCGTAGACTGTTTGAGACATTACTCCCATGGAGGAAAGTGTTCATGGTGACTGTTGTATTCAATCCCGATGCAATTTCTGTGTTTCATCAACACTCAGATAGTCCACAGATTACAGAATGCCTACTGATGTGCATCGGAAACTACTACTGGTCTTCCAGGGAACGATCTAAGCGTAGACTGTTTGAGACATTACTCCCATGGAGGAAAGTGCGCATGGTGACTGTTGTATTCAATCGCGATGCAATTTCTGTGTTTCATCAACACTCAGATAGTCCACAGATGACAGAATGCCTCCTGATGTGCATCGGAAACTACTACTGGTCTTCCAGGGAACGATCAAAACTTAGACTGTTTGCGACATTACTCCCGTGGAGGAAAGTGTTCATGGTGACAGTTGTATTCAATCCCGATGCATTTTCTGAGTTTCAACAACACTCTAATAGTCCCCAGATTACAGAATGCCTCCAGATGTGCATCGCAAAATTACTACTGGTATTCCATGGAACGATCAAAGCGTAGGCTTTATGAGACATTACTCCCATGGAGGAAAGTGCGCATGGTGACTGTTGTATTCAATCCCGATGCAATTTCTGCGTTTCTACAACACTCTGATAGTCCACAGATTGCAGAATGCATCCAGATGTGCATCGGAAACTACTACAGGTCTTGCAGGGAACGATCAAAGCGTAGACTGTTTGAGACATTACTCCCCTGGAGAAAAGTCCACATGGTGCATGTTGTATTCAATAGCGATGCAATTTCTGAGTTTCATTAACACTCTGATAGTCCACAGATTACAGAATGAGATCAGATGTGCATCTGAAACTACTACTGGTCTTCCAGGGAACGATCAAAGCGTAAACTGTTTTAGACATTACTCCCATGGAGTAAAGAGCGCATGGTGACTGTTGTATTCAATCCCGAGGCAATTTCTGTGTTTCATCAACACTTTGAAGGTCCACAGATTACAGACTGCCTCCAGATGTGCATCGGAAACTACTACTGGTCTTCCAGGGAACGATCAAAGCGTAGACTGTTTAAGACATTACTCCCATGGAGGAAAGTGCGCATGGTGACTGTTTTATTCAATCCCGATGCAATTTCTGTGTTTCATCAACACTCTGATAGTCCACATATTACAGAATGCCTCCAGATGTGCATCGGAAACCACTACTGGTCTTCCAGGGAACGAACAAATCGTAGGCTTTTTGAGACATTACTCCCATGGAGGAAAGTGCGCATGGTGACTGTTGTATTCAATACCGATGCAATTTCTGTGTTTCCACAACACTCTGATAGTCCACAGATTACAGAATGCATCCAGATGTGCATCGGAAACTACTACTGGACTTCCAGGGAACGATCAAAGCGTAGACTGTTTGAGACATTACTCCCATGGAGGAAAGTGCGCATGGTGACTGTTGTATTCAATCGCGATGCAATTTCTGTGTTTCCACAACACTCTGATAGTCCACAGATTACAGAATGCCCCCAGATGTGCATCATAAGCTACTACTGGTTTTCCAGGGAACGATCAAAGCGTAGACTGTTTGAGACATTACTCCCATGGAGGAAAGTGCGCATGGTGACTGTTGTATTCAACCCCGATGCAATTTCTGTGTTTCATCAACACTCAGATAGTCCACAGATTACAGAATGCCTACTGATGTGCATCGGAAACTACTACTGGTCTTCCAGGGAACGATCTAAGCGTAGACTGTTTGAGACATTACTCCCATGGAGGGAAGTGCGCATGGTGACTGTTGTATTCAATCGCGATGCAATTTCTGTGTTTCATCAACACTCAGATAGTCCACAGATTACAGATGCCTCCTGATTTGCATCGGAAACTACTACTGGTCTTCCAGGGAAGAATGAAAGCGTAGACTCTTTGAGACATTACTCCCATGGAGGAAAGTGTTCATATTGACAGTTGTATTCAATCGCGATGCAATTTCTGTGTTTCGTCAACACTCAGATAGTCCACATATTACAGAATGCCTCCAGATGTGCATCGGAAACTACTACTGGTATTCCAGGGAACGATCAAAACGCAGGCTTTTTGAGACATTACTCCCATGGAGGAAAGTGCGCATGGTGACTGTTGTATTCAATCCCGATGCAATTTCTGCGTTTCTACAACACTCTGATAGTCCACAGATTGCAGAATGCATCCAGATGTGCATCGGAAACTACTACAGGTCTTGCAGGGAACGATCAAAGCGTAGACTGTTTGAGACATTACTCCCCTGGAGAAAAGTCCACATGGTGCATGTTGTATTCAATAGCGATGCAATTTCTGTTTCATTAACACTCTGATAGTCCACAGATTACAGAATGAGATCAGATGTGCATCTGGAACTACTACTGGTCTTCCAGGGAACGATCAAAGCGTAAACTGTTTGAGACATTACTCCCATGGAGTAAAGTGCGCATGGTGACTGTTGTATTCAATCCCGAGGCAATTTCTGTGTTTCATCAACACTTTGAAGGTCCACAGATTACAGACTGCCTCCAGATGTGCATCGGAAACTACTACTGGTCTTCGAGGGAACGATAAAATTGTAGACTGTTTGACACATTACTCCCATGGAGGAAGCATGGTGACTGTTGTATTCCATCCCGATGCAATTTCTATTTTTATCAACACTCTGATGTTCCTCAGATTACAGTATGCCTCCACATGTGCATCGGAAACTACTACTGGTCTTCCAGGGAACGATCAAAGCGTAGACTGTTTGAGACATTACTCCCATGGAGGAAAGTGCGCATGGTGACTGTTTTATTCAATCCCGATGCAATTTCTGTGTTTCATCAACACTCTGATAGTCCACATATTACAGAATGCCTCCAGATGTGCATTGGAAATTACACTGGTCTTCCAGGGAACGATCAAAGCGTAGACTGTTTGAGACATTACTCCCCTGGAGAAAAGTCCACATGGTGCATGTTGTATTCAATAGCGATGCAATTTCTGTTTCATTAACACTCTGATAGTCCACAGATTACAGAATGCCCCCAGATGTGCAACGGAAACTACTACCGGTCTTCCAGGGAACGATCAAAGCGTGGACTGTTTGAGACATTACTCCCATGGAGGAAAGTGCGCATGGTGAGTGTTGTATTCAATCCCGAGGCAATTACTGTGTTTCATCAACACTTTGAAGGTCCACAGATTACAGAATGCCTCCAGATGGGCATCGGAAACTATTGCTGGTCTTCCAGGAAACAATCAAAGTGTAGACTGTTTGAGACATTACTCCCATGTAGGAAAGTGTTCATGGTGACTCTTGTATTCAATCCCGATGCATTTTCTGTGTTTCAACAACACTCTGATAGTCCACAGATTACAGAATGCCTCCAGATGTGCATCGGAAACTACTACTGGCCTTCCAGGGAACGAACAGAGCGTAGACTGTTTGAGACATTACTCCCATGGAGGAAAGTGCGCATGGTGACTGTTGTATTCAATCCCGATGCAATTTCTGGGTTTCTACAACACTCTGATAGTCCGCAGATTGCAGAATGCATCCAGATGTGCATCGGAAACTACTACAGGTCTTGCAGGGAACGATCAAAGCGTAGACTGTTTGAGACATTACTCCCCTGGAGAAAAGTCCACATGGTGCATGTTGTATTCAATAGCGATGCAATTTCTGTTTCATTAACACTCTGATAGTCCACAGATTACAGAATGAGATCAGATGTGCATCTGAAACTACTACTGGTCTTCCAGGGAACGATCAAAGCGTAAACTGTTTGAGACATTACTCCCATGGAGTAAAGTGCGCATGGTGACTGTTGTATTCAATCCCGAGGCAATTTCTGTGTTTCATCAACACTTTGAAGGTCCACAGATTACAGACTGCCTCCAGATGTGCATCGGAAACTACTACTGGTCTTCCAGGGAACGATCAAATCGTAGACTGTTTGAGACATTACTCCCATGGAGGAAAGTGCGCATGGTGACTGTTGTATTCAATCCCGAGGCAATTACTGTGTTTCATCAACACTTTGAAGGTCCACAGATTACAGAATGCCTCCAGATGGGCATCGGAAACTATTGCTGGTCTTCCAGGAAACGATCAAAGCGTAGACTGTTTGAGACATTACTCCCATGGAGGAAAGTGTTCATGGTGACTGTTGTATTCAATCCCGATCCATTTTCTGTGTTTCAACAACACTCTGATAGTCCACAGATTACAGAATGCCTCCAGATGTGCATCGGAAACTACTACTGGCCTTCCAGGGAACGATCAGAGCGTAGACTGTTTGAGACATTACTCCCATGTAGGAAAGTGCGCATGGTGACTGTTGTATTCAATCCCGATGCAATTTCTGTGTTTGATCAACACTCTGATAGTCCACATATTACAGAATGCCTCGAGATGTGCATCGGAAACTGCTACTGGTCTTCCAGGGAACGATCAAATCGTAGGCTTTTTGAGACATTACTCCCATGGAGGAAAGTGCGCATGGTGACTGTTGTATTCAATCCCGATGCAATTTTTGTGTTTCTACAACACTCTGATAGTCCACAGATTGCAGAATGCATCCAGATGTGCATCGGAAACTACTACTGGACTTCCAGGGAACGATCAAAGCGTAGACTGTTTGAGACCTTACTCCCATGGAGGAAAGTGCGCATAGTGACTGTTGTATTCAAACCCGATGCAATTTCTGCGTTTCTAGAACACTCTGATAGTCCACAGATTGCAGAATGCATCCAGATGTGCATTGGAAACTACTACAGGTCTTGCAGGGAACGATCAAAGCGTAGACTGTTTGAGACAATACTCCTCTGGAGAAAAGTCCACATGGTGCATGTTGTGTTCAATAGCGATGCAATTTCTGAGTATCATTAACACTCTGATAGTCCACAGATTACAGAATGAGATCAGATGTGCATCTGAAACTACTACTGGTCTTCCAGGGAACGATCAAAGCGTAAACTGTTTGAGACATTACTCCCATGGAGTAAAGTGCGCATGGTGACTGTTGTATTCAATCCCGAGGCAATTTCTGTGTTTCATCAACACTTTGAAGGTCCACAGATTACAGACGGCCTCCAGATGTGCATCGGAAACTACTACTGGCCTTCCTGGGAACGATCAAAGCGTAGACTGTTTGAGACATTACTCCCATGGAGGAAAGTGCGCATGGTGACTGTTGTATTCAATACCGATGCAATTTCTGAGTTTCATTAACACTCTGATAGTGCACAGATTACAGAATGCCCCCAGATGTGCAACGGAAACTACTACCGGTCTTCCAGGGAACGATCAAAGCGTGGACTGTTTGAGACATTACTCCCATGGAGGAAAGTGCGCATGGTGAGTGTTGTATTCAATCCCGAGGCAATTACTGTGTTTCATCAACACTTTGAAGGTCCACAGATTACAGAATGCCTCCAGATGGGCATCGGAAACTATTGCTGGTCTTCCAGGAAACAATCAAAGTGTAGACTGTTTGAGACATTACTCCCATGTAGGAAAGTGTTCATGGTGACTCTTGTATTCAATCCCGATGCATTTTCTGTGTTTCAACAACACTCTGATAGTCCACAGATTACAGAATGCCTCCAGATGTGCATCGGAAACTACTACTGGCCTTCCAGGGAACGAACAGAGCGTAGACTGTTTGAGACATTACTCCCATGGAGGAAATTGCGCATGGTGACTGTTGTATTCAATCCCGATACAATTTCTGTGTTTCATCAACACTCTGATAGTCCACATATTACAGAATGCCTCGAGATGTGCATCGGAAACTACTACAGGTCTTGCAGGGAACGATCAAAGCGTAGACTGTTTGAGACATTACTCCCCTGGAGAAAAGTCCACATGGTGCATGTTGTATTCAATAGCGATGCAATTTCTGTTTCATTAACACTCTGATAGTCCACAGATTACAGAATGAGATCAGATGTGCATCTGAAACTACTACTGGTCTTCCAGGGAACGATCAAAGCGTAAACTGTTTGAGACATTACTCCCATGGAGTAAAGTGCGCATGGTGACTGTTGTATTCAATCCCGAGGCAATTTCTGTGTTTCATCAACACTTTGAAGGTCCACAGATTACAGACTGCCTCCAGATGTGCATCGGAAACTACTACTGGTCTTCCAGGGAACGATCAAATCGTAGACTGTTTGAGACATTACTCCCATGGAGGAAAGTGCGCATGGTGACTGTTGTATTCAATCCCGAGGCAATTACTGTGTTTCATCAACACTTTGAAGGTCCACAGATTACAGAATGCCTCCAGATGGGCTTCGGAAACTATTGCTGGTCTTCCAGGAAACGATCAAAGCGTAGACTGTTTGAGACATTACTCCCATGGAGGAAAGTGTTCATGGTGACTGTTGTATTCAATCCCGATCCATTTTCTGTGTTTCAACAACACTCTGATAGTCCACAGATTACAGAATGCCTCCAGATGTGCATCGGAAACTACTACTGGCCTTCCAGGGAACGATCAGAGCGTAGACTGTTTGAGACATTACTCCCATGTAGGAAAGTGCGCATGGTGACTGTTGTATTCAATCCCGATGCAATTTCTGTGTTTGATCAACACTCTGATAGTCCACATATTACAGAATGCCTCGAGATGTGCATCGGAAACTGCTACTGGTCTTCCAGGGAACGATCAAATCGTATGCTTTTTGAGACATTACTCCCATGGAGGAAAGTGCGCATGGTGACTGTTGTATTCAATCCCGATGCAATTTTTGTGTTTCTACAACACTCTGATAGTCCACAGATTGCAGAATGCATCCAGATGTGCATCGGAAACTACTACTGGACTTCCAGGGAACGATCAAAGCGTAGACTGTTTGAGACCTTACTCCCATGGAGGAAAGTGCGCATAGTGACTGTTGTATTCAAACCCGATGCAATTTCTGCGTTTCTAGAACACTCTGATAGTCCACAGATTGCAGAATGCATCCAGATGTGCATTGGAAACTACTACAGGTCTTGCAGGGAACGATCAAAGCGTAGACTGTTTGAGACAATACTCCCCTGGAGAAAAGTCCACATGGTGCATGTTGTGTTCAATAGCGATGCAATTTCTGAGTTTCATTAACACTCTGATAGTCCACAGATTACAGAATGAGATCAGATGTGCATCTGAAACTACTACTGGTCTTCCAGGGAACGATCAAAGCGTAAACTGTTTGAGACATTACTCCCATGGAGTAAAGTGCGCATGGTGACTGTTGTATTCAATCCCGAGGCAATTTCTGTGTTTCATCAACACTTTGAAGGTCCACAGATTACAGACGGCCTCCAGATGTGCATCGGAAACTACTACTGGCCTTCCAGGGAACGATCAAAGCGTAGACTGTTTGAGACATTACTCCCATGGAGGAAAGTGCGCATGGTGACTGTTGTATTCAATACCGATGCAATTTCTGAGTTTCATTAACACTCTGATAGTGCACAGATTACAGAATGCCCCCAGATGTGCAACGGAAACTACTACCGGTCTTCCAGGGAACGATCAAAGCGTAGACTGTTTGAGACATTACTCCCATGGAGGAAAGTGCGCATGGTGAGTGTTGTATTCAATCCCGAGGCAATTACTGTGTTTCATCAACACTTTGAAGGTCCACAGATTACAGAATGCCTCCAGATGGGCATCGGAAACTATTGCTGGTCTTCCAGGAAACAATCAAAGCGTAGACTGTTTGAGACATTACTCCCATGTAGGAAAGTGTTCATGGTGACTCTTGTATTCAATCCCGATGCATTTTCTGTGTTTCAACAACACTCTGATAGTCCACAGATTACAGAATGCCTCCAGATATGCATCGGAAACTACTACTGGCCTTCCAGGGAACGAACAGAGCGTAGACTGTTTGAGACATTACTCCCATGGAGGAAATTGCGCATGGTGACTGTTGTATTCAATCCCGATACAATTTCTGTGTTTCATCAACACTCTGATAGTCCACATATTACAGAATGCCTCGAGATGTGCATCGGAAACTGCTACTGGTCTTCCAGGGAACGATCAAATCGTAGGCTTTTTGAGAAATTACTCCCATGGAGGAAAGTGCGCATGGTGACTGTTGTATTCAATCCCGATGCAATTTTTGTGTTTCTACAACACTCTGATAGTCCACAGATTGCAGAATGCATCCAGATGTGCATCGGAAACTACTACTGGACTTCCAGGGAACGATCAAAGCGTAGACTGTTTGAGACCTTACTCCCATGGAGGAAAGTGCGCGTGGTGACTGTTGTATTCAATCCCGATGCAATTTCTGTGTTTCATCAACACTCTGAAAGTCCACAGATTACAGTATGTCTCCACATGTGCATCGGAAATTACTACTGGTCCTCCAGGGAACGATCAAAGCGTAGACTGTTTGAGACATTACTCCCATGGAGGAGAGTGCGCATGGTGACTGTTGTATTCAATCCCGATGCAATTTCTGTGTTTCATCAACACTTTGAAGGTCCACAGATTACAGAATGCCTCCAGATGTGCATCGGAAACTACTACTGGTCTTCCAGGGAACGATCAGACCGTAGACTGTTTGAGTCATTACTCCCATGGAGGAAATTGCGCATGGTGACTTGTATTCAATCCCGATGCAATATTTGTGTTTCACCAACACTCTGATAGTCCACAGATTACAGAATGCCTCCAGATGAGGAATCGGAAACTACTACTGGTCTTCCAGGGAACGATCAAAACTTAGACTGTTTGAGACATTACTCCCATTGAGGAAAATTGCGCATGGTGACTGTTGTATTCAATCCCGATGCTAATTCTGTGTTTCATTAACACTTTGAAGGTCCACAGATTACAGAATGCCTCCAGATGTGCATCTCAAGCTACAACTGGTCATCCAGGGAACGATCAACACGTAGACTGTTTGATACATTACTCCCATGGAGGAACGAGCGCATGGTGACTGTTGTATTCAATTTCGATGCAATTTCTTTGTTTCAACAACACTCTGATAGTCCACAGATTACAGAATGTCTCCAGATGTGCAAAGGAAACTACTACTGGTCTTCCAGAGTACGATCAAAGCGGAGACTGTTTGAGACATTACTCCATGGAGGAAAGTGCGCATGGTGACTGTTGTGATCAATCCCGTGGCACTCTCTGTGTTTCTTCAACACTTTGAAGGTCCATAGATTACAGAATACCTCCAGATGTGCATCGGAAACTACTACTGGTCTTTCAGGGAACGATCAGATCGTAGACTGTTTGAGACATTACTCCCATGGAGGAAATTGCGCATGGTGACTGTTGTATTCAATCCCGATGCAATATTTGTGTTTCACCAACACTCTGATAGTCCACAGATAACAGAATGAATCCAGATGTGCATCGGAAACTACTACTGGTCTTCCAGGGAACGATCATAACTTAGACTGTTTGAGACATTACTCCCATGGAGGAAAATTGCGCATGGTGACTGTTTTATTCAATCCCGATGCAATTCCTGTGTTTCATTAACACTTTGAAGGTCCACAGATTACAGAATGCCTCCAGATGTGCATCGGAAGCTACAACTGGTCTTCCAGGGAACGATCAAAACGTAGACTGTTTGAGACATTACTCCCATGGAGGATCGAGCGCATGGTGCCTGTTGTATTCAATTTCGATGCAATTTCTGTGTTTCAACAACACTCTGATAGTCCACAGATTACAGAATGCCTCCAGATGTGCATCGGAAACAACTACTGGTCTTCCATAGAACGATCAAAGCGAAGACTGTTTGAGACATTACCCAAATGGAGGAAAGTGCGCATGGTGACTGTTGTATTCAATCGCGATGCAATTTCTGTGTTTCATCAACACTCAGATAGTCCACAGATTACAGAATGCCTCCTGATGTGCATTGGAAACTACTACTGGTCTTCCAGGGAAGGATGAAAGCGTAGACTCCTTGAGACATTACTCCCATGGAGGAAAGTGCGCATGGTGACTGTTGTATTCAATCCCGAGGCAATTTCTGTGTTTCATCAACACTTTGAAGGTCCACGGATTACAGAATGTCTCCCGATGTGAATCGGAAACTATTACTGGTCTTCCAGGAAACAATCAAAGCGTAGACTGTTTGAGACATTACTCGCATATAGGAAAGTGTTCATGGTGACTGTTGTATTCAATCCCGATGCATTTTCTGTGTTTCAACAACAATCTGATAGTCCACAGATTACAGAATGCCTCCAGATGTGCATCGGGAGCTACTAATGGTCTTCCAGGGAACGATCAAAGCGTAGACTGTTTGAGACATTACTCCCAATGAGGAAAGTGCGCATGGTGACTGTTGTATTCAATCCCGATGCAATTTCTGAGTTTCATCAACACTTTGAAGGTCCACAGATTACAGAATGCCTCCAGATGTGCATCGGAAGCTCCAACTGGTCTTCCAGGGAACGATCAAAACGTAGACTGTTTGAGCCATTACTCCCTTGGAGGAACGAGCGCATGGTGACTGTTGTATTCAATTTCGATGCAATTTCTTTGTTTCAACAACACTCTGATAGTCAACAGATTACAGAATGCCTCCAGATGTGCATCGGAAACTACTACTGGTCTTCCAAAGAACGATCAAAGCGGAGACTGTTTGAGACATTACTCCATGGAGGAAAGTGCGCATGGTGACTGTTGTGATCAATCCCGTGGCACTTTCTGTGTGTCTTCAACACTTTGAAAGTCCACAGATTACAGAATACCTCCAGATGTGCATCGGAAACTACTACTGGTCTTCCAGGGAACGATCTAAGCGTATACTGTTTGAGACATTTCTCCCATGGAGGAAAGTGCGCATGGTGACTGTTGTATTCAATCGCGATGCAATTTCTGTGTTTCATCAACACTCAGATAGTCCACAGATTACAGAATGCCTCCTGATGTGCATCGGAAACTACTACTGGTCTTCCAGGGAACGATCAGAGCGTAGACTGTTTGAGACATTACCCCCATGGAGGAAATTGCGCATGGTGACTGTTGTATTCAACCCCGATGCAATATTTGTGTTTCAACAACACTCTGATAGTCCACAGATAACAGAATGCCTCCAGATGTGCATCGGGAGCTACTAATGGTCTTCCAGGGAACGATCAAAACGTAGACTGTTTGAGACATTACTCCCAATGATGAAAGTGCGCATGGTGACTGTTGTATTCAATCCCGATGCAATTTCTGTGTTTCATCAACACTCTGACTGTTCACAGATTACAGAATGCATCCAGATGTGCATCGGGAACTACTACTGGTCGTCCAGGGAACGATCAAAGCGTAGACTCCTTGAGACATTACTCCCATGGAGGAAAGTGCGCATGGTGACTGTTGTATTCAATCGTGATGCAATTTCTGTGTTTCCCCAACACTCTGATAGTCCACAGATTACAGAATGCATCCAGATGTGCATCGGGAACTACTACTGGTCGTCCAGGGAACGATCAAAGCGTAGACTGTTTGAGACATTACTCCCATGGAGGAAAGTGCGCATGGTGACTGTTATATTCAATCCCGAGGCAATTTCTGTGTTTCATCAACACTTTGAAGGTCCACGGATTACAGAATGCCTCCCGATGTGAATCGGAAACTATTACTGGTCTTCCAGGAAACGATCAAAGCGTAGACTGTTTGAGACATTACTCGCATATAGGAAAGTGTTCATGGTGACTGTTGTATTCAATCCCGATGCATTTTCTGTGTTTCAACAACACTCTGATAGTCCACAGATTACTGAATGCCTCCAGATGTGCATCGGGAGCTACTAATGGTCTTCCAGGGAACGATCAAAGCGTAGACTGTTTGAGACATTACTCCTAATGAGGAAAGTGCGCATGGTGACTGTTGTATTCAATCCCAAAGCTATTTCTGTGTTTCATTAACACTTTGAAGGTCCACAGATTACAGAATGCCTCCAGATGTGCATCTTAAGCTACAACTGGTCTTCCAGGGAACGATCAAAACGTAGACTGTTTGAGCCATTACTCCCTTGGAGGAACGAGCGCATGGTGACTGTTGTATTCAATTTCGATGCAATTTCTTTGTTTCAACAACACTCTGATAGTCCACAGATTACAGAATGCCTCCAGATGTGCATCGGAAACTACTACTGGTCTTCCAAAGAACGATCAAAGCGGAGACTGTTTGAGACATTACTCCATGGAGGAAAGTGCGTATGGTGACTGTTGTGATCAATCCCGTGGCACTTTCTGTGTTTCTTCAACACTTTGAAGGTCCAAAGATTACAGAATACCTCCAGATGTGCATCGGATACTACTACTGGTCTTCCAGGGAACGATCTAAGCGTAGACTGTTTGAGACATTTCTCCCATGGAGGAAAGTGCGAATGGTGACTGTTGTATTCAATCGCGATGCAATTTCTGTGTTTCATCAACACTCAGATAGTCCACAGATTACAGAATGCCTCCTGATGTGCATCGGAAACTACTACTGGTCTTCCAGGTAAGGATGAAAGCGTTGACTTTTTGAGACATTACTCCCATGGAGGAAAGTGCGCATGGTGACTGTTGTATTCAATCTCGATGCAATTTTTGTGTTTGAACAACACTTTGATAGTTTACAGATTACAGAATGCCTCCAGTTGTGCATCGGAAACTACTACTGGTCTTCCAGGGAACGATCAGAGCGTAGACTGTTTGAGACATTACTCCCATGGAGGAAATTGCGCATGGTGACTGTTGTATTCAATCCCGATGCAATATTTGTGTTTCACCAACACTCTGATAGTCCACAGATTACAGAATGCCTCCAGATGTGCATCGGAAACTACTACTGGTCTTCCAGGGAACGATCAGAGCGTAGACTGTTTGAGACATTACTCCCATGGAGGAAAATGCGCATGATGACTGTTATATTCAATCCCGAGGCAATTTCTGTGTTTCATCAACACTTTGAAGGTCCACGGATTACAGAATCCCTCCGGATGTGCATCGGAAACTATTACTGGTTTTGCAGGGAATGATCAAAGCGTAGACTGTTTGAGACATTACTCCCACGGAGGAAAGTGCGCATGGTGACTGTTGTATTTAATCCCGATGCAATTTCTGTGTTTCATCAACACCCTGATGGTCCACACACAACAGAATGCCCCCATATGTGCATCGGAAACTACTACTGGTCTTGCAGGGAACGATCAAATCGTAAAATGTTTGAGACATTACTCCCATGGAGGAAAGTAAGCATGGTGACTGTTGTATTCCATCCCGATGAAATTTCTATGTTTTATCAACACTCTGATGTTCCTCAGATTACAGTATGCCTCCACATGTGCATCGGAAACTAGTACTGGTCCTCCAGGGAACGATCAAAGCGTAGACTGTTTGAGACATTACTCCCATGGAGGAAAGTGCGCATGGTGACTGTTGTATTCAATCCCGATGCAATTCCTGTGTTTCATCAACACTCTGAAAGTCCACAGATTACAGATTGCCTCCAGATGTGCATGGGAAACTACTACTGGTCTTCCATTAGACGTTCAAAGCGTAGACTGTTTGAGACATTACTCCCATATAGGAAAGTGCGCATGGTGACTGTTGTATTCAATCGTGATGCAATTTCTGTGTTTCAACAACACTCTGATAGTCCACAGATTACAGAATGCCTCCAGATGTGCATCGGAAACTACTACTGGTCTTCCAGGGAACGATCAAAACTTAGACTGTTTGAGACAATACTCCCATGGAGGAAAATTGCGCATGGTGACTGTTGTATTCAATCCCGATGCAATTTCTGTGTTTCATTAACACTTTGAAGGTCCACAGATTACAGAATGCCTCCAGATGTTCATCGGAAGCTACAACTGGTCTTCCAGGGAACGATCAAAACGTAGACTGTTTGAGACATTACTCCATGGAGGAAAGTGCGCATGGTGACTGTTGTATTCAATCGTGATGCAATTTCTGTGTTTCACCAACACTCTGATAGTCCACAGATTACAGAATGCCTCCAGATGTGCATCGGAAACTACTACTGGTCTTCCAGGGAACGATCAAAACGTAGACTGTTTGAGACATTAATCCCAATGAGGAAAGTGCGCATGGTGACTGTTGTATTCAATCCCGATGCAATTTCTGTGTTTCATTAACACTTTGAAGGTCCACAGATTACAGAATGCCTCCAGATGTGCATCGGAAGCTACAACTGGTCTTCCAGGGAACGATCAAAACGTAGACTGTTTAAGCCATTACTCCCTTGGAGGAACGAGCGCATGGTGACTGTTGTATTCAATTTCGATGCAATTTCTTTGTTTCAACAACACTCTGATAGTCCACAGATTACAGAATGCCTCTAGATGTGCATCGGAAACTACTACTGGTCTTCCAAAGAACGATCAAAGCGGAGACTGTTTGAGACATTACTCCATGGAGGAAAGTGCGCATGGTGACTGTTGTGATCCATCCCGTGGCACTTTCTGTGTTTCTTCAACACTTTGAAGGTCCACAGATTACAGAATACCTCCAGATGTGCATCGGAAACTACTACTGGTCTTCCAGGGAAGGATGAAAGCGTAGACTTTTTGAGACATTACTCCCATGGAGGAAAGTGCGCATGGTGACTGTTGTATTCAATCCCGATGCAATATTTGTGTTTCACCAACACTCTGATAGTCCACAGATTACAGAATGCCTCCAGATGTGCATCGGTAACTACTACTGGTCTTCCAGGGAACGATCAGAGCGTAGACTGTTTGAGACATTACTCCCATGGAGGAAAATGCGCATGATGACTGTTATATTCAATCCCGAGGCAATTTCTGTGTTTCATTAACACTTTGAAGGTCCACAGATTACAGAATGCCTCCAGATGTGCATCGGAAGCTACAACTGGTCTTCCAGGGAACGATCAAATCGTAGACTGTTTGAGACATTGCTCCCATGGAGGAACGAGCGCTTGGTGCCTGTTGTATTCAATTTCGATGCAATTTCTGTGTTTCAACAACACTCTGATAGTCCACAGATTACAGAATGCCTCCAGATGTGCATCGGAAACTACTACTGGTATTCCAGAGAACGATCAAATCGGAGACTGTTTGAGACATTACTCAAATGGAGGAAAGTGCGCATGGTGACTGTTGTATTCAATCGCGATGCAATTTCTGTGTTTCATCAACACTCAGATAGTCCACAGATTACAGAATGCCTCCTGATGTGCATTGGAAACTACTACTGGTCTTCCAGGGAAGGATGAAAGCGTAGACTCTTTGAGACATTACTCCCATGGAGGAAAGTGCGCATGGTGACTGTTGTATTCAAACCCGAGGCAATTTCTGTGTTTCACCAACACTCTGATAGTCCACAGATTACAGAATGCCTCCAGATGTGCATCGGAAACTACTACTGGTCTTCCAGGGAACGATCAAAACTTAGACTGTTTGAGACATTACTCCCATGGAGGAAAATTGGGCATGGTGACTGTTTTATTCAATCCCGATGCAATTTCTGTGTTTCATTAACACTTTGAAGGTCCACAGATTACAGAATGCCTCCAGATGTGCATCGGAAGCTCCAACTGGTCTTCCAGGGAACGATCAAAACGTAGACTGTTTGAGCCATTACTCCCACGGAGGAAAGTTCGCATGGTGACTGTTGTATTTAATCCCGATGCAATTTCTGTGTTTCACCAACATTCCGATAGTCCACAGATTGCAGAATGCTTCCAGATGTGCATCGGAAACTACTACTGGTCTTCCAGGGAACGATCAGATCGTAGATTGTTTGAGACATTACTCCCATGGAGGAAATTGCGCATGGTGACTGTTGTATTCAATCCCGATGCAATATTTGTGTTTCACCAACACTCTGATAGTCCACAGATTACAGAATGCCTCCAGATGTGCATCGGAAACTACTATTGGTCTCCCAGGGAACGATCAAAACTTAGACTGTTTGAGACATTACTCCCATGGAAAAAAATTGGGCATGGTGACTGTTTTATTCAATCCCGATGTAATTTCTGTGTTTCATTAACACTTTGAAGGTCCACAGATTACAGAATGCCTCCAGATGTGCATCGGAAGCTACAACTGGTCTTCCAGGGAACGATCAAAACGTAGACTGTTTGAGACATTACTCCCATGGAGGAACGAGCGCATGGTGCCTGTTGTATTCAATTTCGATGCAATTTCTGTGTTTCAACAACACTCTGATAGTCCACAGATTACAGAATGCCTCCAGATGTGCATCGGGAGCTACTAATGGTCTTCCAGGGAACGATCAAAGCGTAGACTGTTTGAGACATTACTCCCAATGAGGAAAGTGCGCATGGTGACTGTTGTATTCAATCCCGATGCAATTTCTGTGTTTCATTAACACTTTGAAGGTCCACAGATTACAGAATGCCTCCAGATGTGCATCGGAAGCTACAACTGGTCTTCCAGGGAACGATCAAACGTAGACTGTTTAAGCCATTACTCCCTTGGAGGAACGAGCGCATGGTGACTGTTGTATTCAATTTCGATGCAATTTCTTTGTTTCAACAACACTCTGATAGTCCACAGATTACGGAATGCCTCTAGATGTGCATCGGAAACTACTACTGGTCTTCCAAAGAACGATCAAAGCGGAGACTGTTTGAGACATTACTCCATGGAGGAAAGTGCGCATGGTGACTGTTGTGATCAATCCCGTGGCACTTTCTGTGTTTCTTCAACACTTTGAAGGTCCACAGATTACAGAATACCTCCAGATGTGCATCGGAAACTACTACTGGTCTTCCAGGGAAGGATGAAAGCGTAGACTTTTTGAGACATTACTCCCATGGAGGAAAGTGCGCATGGTGACTGTTGTATTCAATCGCGATGCAATTTCTGTGTTTCATCAACACTCAGATAGTCCACAGATTACAGAATGCCTCCAGATGTGCATCGGAAGCTACAACTGGTCTTCCAGGAAACGATCAAAGCGTAGACTGTTTGAGACATTACTCGCATATAGGAAAGTGTTCATGGTGACTGTTGTATTCAATCCCGATGCATTTTCTGTGTTTCAACAACACTCTGATAGTCCACAGATTACTGAATGCCTCCAGATGTGCATCGGGAGCTACTAATGGTCTTCCAGGGAACGATCAAAGCGTAGACTGTTTGAGACATTACTCCCAATGAGGAAAGTGCGCATGGTGACTGTTGTATTCAATCCCAAAGCTATTTCTGTGTTTCATTAACACTTTGAAGGTCCACAGATTACAGAATGCCTCCAGATGTGCATCTTAAGCTACAACTGGTCTTCCAGGGAACGATCAAAACGTAGACTGTTTGAGCCATTACTCCCTTGGAGGAACGAGCGCATGGTGACTGTTGTATTCAATTTCGATGCAATTTCTTTGTTTCAACAACACTCTGATAGTCCACAGATTACAGAATGCCTCCAGATGTGCATCGGAAACTACTACTGGTCTTCCAAAGAACGATCAAAGCGGAGACTGTTTGAGACATTACTCCATGGAGGAAAGTGCGTATGGTGACTGTTGTGATCAATCCCGTGGCACTTTCTGTGTTTCTTCAACACTTTGAAGGTCCAAAGATTACAGAATACCTCCAGATGTGCATCGGATACTACTACTGGTCTTCCAGGGAACGATCTAAGCGTAGACTGTTTGAGACATTTCTCCCATGGAGGAAAGTGCGCATGGTGACTGTTGTATTCAATCGCGATGCAATTTCTGTGTTTCATCAACACTCAGATAGTCCACAGATTACAGAATGCCTCCTGATGTGCATCGGAAACTACTACTGGTCTTCCAGGTAAGGATGAAAGCGTAGACTTTTTGAGACATTACTCCCATGGAGGAAAGTGCGCATGGTGACTGTTGTATTCAATCTCGATGCAATTTTTGTGTTTGAACAACACTTTGATAGTTTACAGATTACAGAATGCCTCCAGTTGTGCATCGGAAACTACTACTGGTCTTCCAGGGAACGATCAGAGCGTAGACTGTTTGAGACATTACTCCCATGGAGGAAATTGCGCATGGTGACTGTTGTATTCAATCCCGATGCAATATTTGTGTTTCACCAACACTCTGATAGTCCACAGATTACCGAATGCCTCCAGATGTGCATCGGAAACTACTACTGGTCTTCCAGGGAACGATCAGAGCGTAGACTGTTTGAGACATTACTCCCATGGAGGAAAATGCGCATGATGACTGTTATATTCAATCCCGAGGCAATTTCTGTGTTTCATCAACACTTTGAAGGTCCACGGATTACAGAATCCCTCCGGATGTGCATCGGAAACTATTACTGGTTTTGCAGGGAATGGTCAAAGCGTAGACTGTTTGAGACATTACTCCCACGGAGGAAAGTGCGCATGGTGACTGTTGTATTTAATCCCGATGCAATTTCTGTGTTTCATCAACACCCTGATGGTCCACACACAACAGAATGCCCCCAGATGTGCATCGGAAACTACTACTGGTCTTGCAGGGAACTATCAAATCGTAAAATGTTTGAGACATTACTCCCATGGAGGAAAGTAAGCATGGTGACTGTTGTATTCCATCCCGATGCAATTTCTATGTTTTATCAACACTCTGATGTTCCACAGATTACAGATTGCCTCCAGATGTGCATCGGAAACTACTACTGGTCTTCCAGGGAAGGATGAAAGCGTAGACTGTTTGAGACATTACTCCCATATAGGAAAGTGCGCATGGTGACTGTTGTATTCAATCGTGATGCAATTTCTGTGTTTCATTAACACTTTGAAGGTCCACAGATTACAGAATGCCTCCAGATGTTCATCGGAAGCTACAACTGGTCTTCCAGGGAACGATCAAAACGTAGACTGTTTGAGACATTACTCCATGGAGGAAAGTGCGCATGGTGACTGTTGTATTCAATCGTGATGCAATTTCTGTGTTTCACCAACACTCTGATAGTCCACAGATTGCAGAATGCCTCCAGATGTGCATCGGAAACTACTACTGGTCTTCCAGGGAACGATCAAAACGTAGACTGTTTGAGACATTAATCCCAATGAGGAAAGTGCGCATGGTGACTGTTGTATTCAATCCCGATGCAATTTCTGTGTTTCATTAACACTTTGAAGGTCCACAGATTACAGAATGCCTCCAGATGTGCATCGGAAGCTACAACTGGTCTTCCAGGGAACGATCAAAACGTAGACTGTTTGAGACATTACTCCATGGAGGAAAGTGCGCATGGTGACTGTTGTATTCAATCGTGATGCAATTTCTGTGTTTCACCAACACTCTGATAGTCCACAGATTGCAGAATGCCTCCAGATGTGCATCGGAAACTACTACTGGTCTTCCAGGGAACGATCAAAACGTAGACTGTTTGAGACATTAATCCCAATGAGGAAAGTGCGCATGGTGACTGTTGTATTCAATCCCGATGCAATTTCTGTGTTTCATTAACACTTTGAAGGTCCACAGATTACAGAATGCCTCCAGATGTGCATCGGAAGCTACAACTGGTCTTCCAGGGAACGATCAAAACGTAGACTGTTTAAGCCATTACTCCCTTGGAGGAACGAGCGCATGGTGACAGTTGTATTCAATTTCGATGCAATTTCTTTGTTTCAACAACACTCTGATAGTCCACAGATTACAGAATGCCTCTAGATGTGCATCGGAAACTACTACTGGTCTTCCAAAGAACGATCAAAGCGGAGACTGTTTGAGACATTACTCCATGGAGGAAAGTGCGCATGGTGACTGTTGTGATCCATCCCGTGGCACTTTCTGTGTTTCTTCAACACTTTGAAGGTCCACAGATTACAGAATACCTCCAGATGTGCATCGGAAACTACTACTGGTCTTCCAGGGAAGGATGAAAGCGTAGACTTTTTGAGACATTACTCCCATGGAGGAAAGTGCGCATGGTGACTGTTGTATTCAATCCCGATGCAATATTTGTGTTTCACCAACACTCTGATAGTCCACAGATTACAGAATGCCTCCAGATGTGCATCGGAAACTACTACTGGTCTTCCAGGGAACGATCAGAGCGTAGACTGTTTGAGACATTACTCCCATGGAGGAAAATGCGCATGATGACTGTTATATTCAATCCCGAGGCAATTTCTGTGTTTCATTAACACTTTGAAGGTCCACAGATTACAGAATGCCTCCAGATGTGCATCGGAAGCTACAACTGGTCTTCCAGGGAACGATCAAATCGTAGACTGTTTGAGACATTGCTCCCATGGAGGAACGAGCGCTTGGTGCCTGTTGTATTCAATTTCGATGCAATTTCTGTGTTTCAACAACACTCTGATAGTCCACAGATTACAGAATGCCTCCAGATGTGCATCGGAAACTACTACTGGTCTTCCAGAGAACGATCAAAGCGGAGACTGTTTGAGACATTACTCAAATGGAGGAAAGTGCGCATGGTGACTGTTGTATTCAATCGCGATGCAATTTCTGTGTTTCATCAACACTCAGATAGTCCACAGATTACAGAATGCCTCCTGATGTGCATTGGAAACTACTACTGGTCTTCCAGGGAAGGATGAAAGCGTAGACTCTTTGAGACATTACTCCCATGGAGGAAAGTGCGCATGGTGACTGTTGTATTCAAACCCGAGGCAATTTCTGTGTTTCACCAACACTCTGATAGTCCTCAGATTACAGAATGCCTCCAGATGTGCATCGGAAACTACTACTGGTCTTCCGGGGAACGATCAAAACTTAGACTGTTTGAGACATTACTCCCATGGAGGAAAATTGGGCATGGTGACTGTTTTATTCAATCCCGATGCAATTTCTGTGTTTCATTAACACTTTGAAGGTCCACAGATTACAGAATGCCTCCAGATGTGCATCGGAAGCTCCAACTGGTCTTCCAGGGAACGATCAAAACGTAGACTGTTTGAGCCATTACTCCCACGGAGGAAAGTTCGCATGGTGACTGTTGTATTTAATCCCGATGCAATTTCTGTGTTTCACCAACATTCCGATAGTCCACAGATTGCAGAATGCCTCCAGATGTGCATCGGAAACTACTACTGGTCTTCCAGGGAACGATCAGATCGTAGATTGTTTGAGACATTACTCCCATGGAGGAAATTGCGCATGGTGACTGTTGTATTCAATCCCGATGCAATATTTGTGTTTCACCAACACTCTGATAGTCCACAGATTACAGAATGCCTTCAGATGTGCATCGGAAACTACTATTGGTCTCCCAGGGAACGATCAAAACTTAGACTGTTTGAGACATTACTCCCATGGAGGAAAATTGGGCATGGTGACTGTTTTATTCAATCCCGATGTAATTTCTGTGTTTCATTAACACTTTGAAGGTCCACAGATTACAGAATGCCTCCAGATGTGCATCGGAAGCTACAACTGGTCTTCCAGGGAACGATCAAAACGTAGACTGTTTGAGACATTACTCCCATGGAGGAACGAGCGCATGGTGCCTGTTGTATTCAATTTCGATGCAATTTCTGTGTTTCAACAACACTCTGATAGTCCACAGATTACAGAATGCCTCCAGATGTGCATCGGGAGCTACTAATGGTCTTCCAGGGAACGATCAAAGCGTAGACTGTTTGAGACATTACTCCCAATGAGGAAAGTGCGCATGGTGACTGTTGTATTCAATCCCGATGCAATTTCTGTGTTTCATTAACACTTTGAAGGTCCACAGATTACAGAATGCCTCCAGATGTGCATCGGAAGCTACAACTGGTCTTCCAGGGAACGATCAAACGTAGACTGTTTAAGCCATTACTCCCTTGGAGGAACGAGCGCATGGTGACTGTTGTATTCAATTTCGATGCAATTTCTTTGTTTCAACAACACTCTGATAGTCCACAGATTACGGAATGCCTCTAGATGTGCATCGGAAACTACTACTGGTCTTCCAAAGAACGATCAAAGCGGAGACTGTTTGAGACATTACTCCATGGAGGAAAGTGCGCATGGTGACTGTTGTGATCAATCCCGTGGCACTGTCTGTGTTTCTTCAACACTTTGAAGGTCCACAGATTACAGAATACCTCCAGATGTGCATCGGAAACTACTACTGGTCTTCCAGGGAAGGATGAAAGCGTAGACTTTTTGAGACATTACTCCCATGGAGGAAAGTGCGCATGGTGACTGTTGTATTCAATCGCGATGCAATTTCTGTGTTTCATCAACACTCAGATAGTCCACAGATTACAGAATGCCTCCAGATGTGCATCGGAAGCTACAACTGGTCTTCCAGGAAACGATCAAAGCGTAGACTGTTTGAGACATTACTCGCATATAGGAAAGTGTTCATGGTGACTGTTGTATTCAATCCCGATGCATTTTCTGTGTTTCAACAACACTCTGATAGTCCACAGATTACTGAATGCCTCCAGATGTGCATCGGGAGCTACTAATGGTCTTCCAGGGAACGATCAAAGCGTAGACTGTTTGAGACATTACTCCCAATGAGGAAAGTGCGCATGGTGACTGTTGTATTCAATCCCAAAGCTATTTCTGTGTTTCATTAACACTTTGAAGGTCCACAGATTACAGAATGCCTCCAGATGTGCATCTTAAGCTACAACTGGTCTTCCAGGGAACGATCAAAACGTAGACTGTTTGAGCCATTACTCCCTTGGAGGAACGAGCGCATGGTGACTGTTGTATTCAATTTCGATGCAATTTCTTTGTTTCAACAACACTCTGATAGTCCACAGATTACAGAATGCCTCCAGATGAGCATCGGAAACTACTACTGGTCTTCCAAAGAACGATCAAAGCGGAGACTGTTTGAGACATTACTCCATGGAGGAAAGTGCGTATGGTGACTGTTGTGATCAATCCCGTGGCACTTTCTGTGTTTCTTCAACACTTTGAAGGTCCAAAGATTACAGAATACCTCCAGATGTGCATCGGATACTACTACTGGTCTTCCAGGGAACGATCTAAGCGTAGACTGTTTGAGACATTTCTCCCATGGAGGAAAGTGCGCATGGTGACTGTTGTATTCAATCGCGATGCAATTTCTGTGTTTCATCAACACTCAGATAGTCCACAGATTACAGAATGCCTCCTGATGTGCATCGGAAACTACTACTGGTCTTCCAGGTAAGGATGAAAGCGTAGACTTTTTGAGACATTACTCCCATGGAGGAAAGTGCGCATGGTGACTGTTGTATTCAATCTCGATGCAATTTTTGTGTTTGAACAACGCTTTGATAGTTTACAGATTACAGAATGCCTCCAGTTGTGCATCGGAAACTACTACTGGTCTTCCAGGGAACGATCAGAGCGTAGACTGTTTGAGACATTACTCCCATGGAGGAAATTGCGCATGGTGACTGTTGTATTCAATCCCGATGCAATATTTGTGTTTCACCAACACTCTGATAGTCCACAGATTACAGAATGCCTCCAGATGTGCATCGGAAACTACTACTGGTCTTCCAGGGAACGATCAGAGCGTAGACTGTTTGAGACATTACTCCCATGGAGGAAAATGCGCATGATGACTGTTATATTCAATCCCGAGGCAATTTCTGTGTTTCATCAACACTTTGAAGGTCCACGGATTACAGAATCCCTCCGGATGTGCATCGGAAACTATTACTGGTTTTGCAGGGAATGGTCAAAGCGTAGACTGTTTGAGACATTACTCCCACGGAGGAAAGTGCGCATGGTGACTGTTGTATTTAATCCCGATGCAATTTCTGTGTTTCATCAACACCCTGATGGTCCACACACAACAGAATGCCCCCAGATGTGCATCGGAAACTACTACTGGTCTTGCAGGGAACTATCAAATCGTAAAATGTTTGAGACATTACTCCCATGGAGGAAAGTAAGCATGGTGACTGTTGTATTCCATCCCGATGCAATTTCTATGTTTTATCAACACTCTGATGTTCCTCAGATTACAGTATGCCTCCACATGTGCATCGGAAACTAGTACTGGTCCTCCAGGGAACGATCAAAGCGTAGACTGTTTGAGACATTACTCCCATGGAGGAAAGTGCGCATGGTGACTGTTGTATTCAATCCCGATGCAATTCCTGTGTTTCATCAACACTCTGAAAGTCCACAGATTACAGATTGCCTCCAGATGTGCATGGGAAACTACTACTGGTCTTCCATTAGACGTTCAAAGCGTAGACTGTTTGAGACATTACTCCCATATAGGAAAGTGCGCATGGTGACTGTTGTATTCAATCGTGATGCAATTTCTGTGTTTCAACAACACTCTGATAGTCCACAGATTACAGAATGCCTCCAGATGTGCATCGGAAACTACTACTGGTCTTCCAGGGAACGATCAAAACTTAGACTGTTTGAGACAATACTCCCATGGAGGAAAATTGCGCATGGTGACTGTTGTATTCAATCCCGATGCAATTTCTGTGTTTCATTAACACTTTGAAGGTCCACAGATTACAGAATGCCTCCAGATGTTCATCGGAAGCTACAACTGGTCTTCCAGGGAACGATCAAAACGTAGACTGTTTGAGACATTACTCCATGGAGGAAAGTGCGCATGGTGACTGTTGTATTCAATCGTGATGCAATTTCTGTGTTTCACCAACACTCTGATAGTCCACAGATTGCAGAATGCCTCCAGATGTGCATCGGAAACTACTACTGGTCTTCCAGGGAACGATCAAAACGTAGACTGTTTGAGACATTAATCCCAATGAGGAAAGTGCGCATGGTGACTGTTGTATTCAATCCCGATGCAATTTCTGTGTTTCATTAACACTTTGAAGGTCCACAGATTACAGAATGCCTCCAGATGTGCATCGGAAGCTACAACTGGTCTTCCAGGGAACGATCAAAACGTAGACTGTTTAAGCCATTACTCCCTTGGAGGAACGAGCGCATGGTGACAGTTGTATTCAATTTCGATGCAATTTCTTTGTTTCAACAACACTCTGATAGTCCACAGATTACAGAATGCCTCTAGATGTGCATCGGAAACTACTACTGGTCTTCCAAAGAACGATCAAAGCGGAGACTGTTTGAGACATTACTCCATGGAGGAAAGTGCGCATGGTGACTGTTGTGATCCATCCCGTGGCACTTTCTGTGTTTCTTCAACACTTTGAAGGTCCACAGATTACAGAATACCTCCAGATGTGCATCGGAAACTACTACTGGTCTTCCAGGGAAGGATGAAAGCGTAGACTTTTTGAGACATTACTCCCATGGAGGAAAGTGCGCATGGTGACTGTTGTATTCAATCCCGATGCAATATTTGTGTTTCACCAACACTCTGATAGTCCACAGATTACAGAATGCCTCCAGATGTGCATCGGAAACTACTACTGGTCTTCCAGGGAACGATCAGAGCGTAGACTGTTTGAGACATTACTCCCATGGAGGAAAATGCGCATGATGACTGTTATATTCAATCCCGAGGCAATTTCTGTGTTTCATTAACACTTTGAAGGTCCACAGATTACAGAATGCCTCCAGATGTGCATCGGAAGCTACAACTGGTCTTCCAGGGAACGATCAAATCGTAGACTGTTTGAGACATTGCTCCCATGGAGAAACGAGCGCTTGGTGCCTGTTGTATTCAATTTCGATGCAATTTCTGTGTTTCAACAACACTCTGATAGTCCACAGATTACAGAATGCCTCCAGATGTGCATCGGAAACTACTACTGGTCTTCCAGAGAACGATCAAAGCGGAGACTGTTTGAGACATTACTCAAATGGAGGAAAGTGCGCATGGTGACTGTTGTATTCAATCGCGATGCAATTTCTGTGTTTCATCAACACTCAGATAGTCCACAGATTACAGAATGCCTCCTGATGTGCATTGGAAACTACTACTGGTCTTCCAGGGAAGGATGAAAGCGTAGACTCTTTGAGACATTACTCCCATGGAGGAAAGTGCGCATGGTGACTGTTGTATTCAAACCCGAGGCAATTTCTGTGTTTCACCAACACTCTGATAGTCCACAGATTACAGAATGCCTCCAGATGTGCATCGGAAACTACTACTGGTCTTCCAGGGAACGATCAAAACTTAGACTGTTTGAGACATTACTCCCATGGAGGAAAATTGGGCATGGTGACTGTTTTATTCAATCCCGATGCAATTTCTGTGTTTCATTAACACTTTGAAGGTCCACAGATTACAGAATGCCTCCAGATGTGCATCGGAAGCTCCAACTGGTCTTCCAGGGAACGATCAAAACGTAGACTGTTTGAGCCATTACTCCCACGGAGGAAAGTTCGAATGGTGACTGTTGTATTTAATCCCGATGCAATTTCTGTGTTTCACCAACATTCCGATAGTCCACAGATTGCAGAATGCCTCCAGATGTGCATCGGAAACTACTACTGGTCTTCCAGGGAACGATCAGATCGTAGATTGTTTGAGACATTACTCCCATGGAGGAAATTGCGCATGGTGACTGTTGTATTCAATCCCGATGCAATATTTGTGTTTCACCAACACTCTGATAGTCCACAGATTACAGAATGCCTCCAGATGTGCATCGGAAACTACTATTGGTCTCCCAGGGAACGATCAAATCTTAGACTGTTTGAGACATTACTCCCATGGAGCAAAATTGGGCATGGTGACTGTTTTATTCAATACCGATGCAATTTCTGTGTTTCATTAACACTTTGAAGGTCCACAGATTACAGAATGCCTCCAGATGTGCATCGGAAGCTACAACTGGTCTTCCAGGGAACGATCAAAACGTAGACTGTTTGAGACATTACTCCCATGGAGGAACGAGCGCATGGTGCCTGTTGTATTCAATTTCGATGCAACTTCTGTGTTTCAACAACACTCTGATAGTCCACAGATTACAGAATGCCTCCAGATGTGCATCGGGAGCTACTAATGGTCTTCCAGGGAACGATCAAAGCGTAGACTGTTTGAGACATTACTCAAATGGAGGAAAGTGCGCATGGTGACTGTTGTATTCAATCCCGATGCAATTTCTGTGTTTCATTAACACTTTGAAGGTCCACAGATTACAGAATGCCTCCAGATGTGCATCGGAAGCTACAACTGGTCTTCCAGGGAACGATCAAAACGTAGACTGTTTAAGCCATTACTCCCTTGGAGGAACGAGCGCATGGTGACTGTTGTATTCAATTTCGATGCAATTTCTTTGTTTCAACAACACTCTGATAGTCCACAGATTACGGAATGCCTCTAGATGTGCATCGGAAACTACTACTGGTCTTCCAAAGAACGATCAAAGCGGAGACTGTTTGAGACATTACTCCATGGAGGAAAGTGCGCATGGTGACTGTTGTGATCAATCCCGTGGCACTTAGTGTGTTTCTTCAACACTTTGAAGGTCCACAGATTACAGAATACCTCCAGATGTGCATCGGAAACTACTACTGGTCTTCCAGGGAAGGATGAAAGCGTAGACTTTTTGAGACATTACTCCCATGGAGGAAAGTGCGCATGGTGACTGTTGTATTCAATCTCGATGCAATTTCTGTGTTTGAACAACACTTTGATAGTTTACAGATTACAGAATGCCTCCAGATGTGCATCGGAAACTACTACTGGTCTTCCAGGGAACGATCAGAGCGTAGACTGTTTGAGACATTACTCCCATGGAGGAAATTGCGCATGGTGACTGTTGTATTCAATCCCGATGCAATATTTGTGTTTCACCAACACTCTGATAGTCCACAGAATACAGAATGCCTCCAGATGTGCATCGGAAACTACTACTGGTCTTCCAGGGAACGATCAGAGCGTAGGCTGTTTGAGACATTACTCCCATGGAGGAAAGTAAGCATGGTGACTGTTGTATTCCATCACGATGCAATTTCTATGATTTATCAACACTCTGATGTTCCTCAGATTACAGTATGCCTCCACATGTGCATCGGAAACTAGTACTGGTCCTCCAGGGAACGATCAAAGCGTAGACTGTTTGAGACATTACTCCCATGGAGGAAAGTGCGCATGGTGACTGTTGTATTCAATCGTGATGCAATATCTGTGTTTCAACAACACTCTGATAGTCCACAGATTACAGAATGCCTCCAGATGTGCATCGGAAACTACTACTGGTCTTCCAGGGAACGATCAAAACTTAGACTGTTTGAGACAATACTCCCATGGAGGAAAATTGCGCATGGTGACTGTTGTATTCAATCCCGATGCAATTTCTGTGTTTCATTAACACTTTGAAGGTCCACAGATTACAGAATGCCTCCAGATGTTCATCGGAAGCTACAACTGGTCTTCCAGGGAACGATCAAAACGTAGACAGTTTGAGACATTACTCCATGGAGGAAAGTGCGCATGGTGACTGTTGTATTCAATCGTGATGCAATTTCTGTGTTTCACCAACACTCTGATAGTCCACAGATTACAGAATGCCTCCATATGTGCATCGGAAACAACTACTGGTCTTCCAGGGAACGATCAGATCGTAGACTGTTTGAGACATTACTCCCAATGATGAAAGTGCGCATGGTGACTGTTGTATTCAATCCCGATGCAATTTCTGTGTTTCATCAACACTCTGACTGTTCACAGATTACAGAATGCATCCAGATGTGCATCGGGAGCTACTAATGGTCTTCCAGGGAGCGATCAAAGCGTAGACTGTTTGAGACATTAATCCCAATGAGGAAAGTGCGCATGGTGACTGTTGTATTCAATCCCGATGCAATTTCTGTGTTTCATTAACACTTTGAAGGTCCACAGATTACAGAATGCCTCCAGATGTGCATCGGAAGCTACAACTGGTCTTCCAGGGAACGATCAAAACGTAGACTGTTTAAGCCATTACTCCCTTGGAGGAACGAGCGCATGGTGACTGTTGTATTCAATTTCGATGCAATTTCTTTGTTTCAACAACACTCTGATAGTCCACAGATTACAGAATGCCTCTAGATGTGCATCGGAAACTACTACTGGTCTTCCAAAGAACGATCAAAGCGGAGACTGTTTGAGACATTACTCCATGGAGGAAAGTGCGCATGGTGACTGTTGTGATCCATCCCGTGGCACTTTCTGTGTTTCTTAAACACTTTGAAGGTCCACAGATTACAGAATACCTCCAGATGTGCATCGGAAACTACTACTGGTCTTCCAGGGAAGGATGAAAGCGTAGACTTTTTGAGACATTACTCCCATGGAGGAAAGTGCGCATGGTGACTGTTGTATTCAATCCCGATGCAATATTTGTGTTTCACCAACACTCTGATAGTCCACAGATTACAGAATGCCTCCAGATGTGCATCGGAAACTACTACTGGTCTTCCAGGGAACGATCAGAGCGTAGACTGTTTGAGACATTACTCCCATGGAGGAAAATGCGCATGATGACTGTTATATTCAATCCCGAGGCAATTTCTGTGTTTCATTAACACTTTGAAGGTCCACAGATTACAGAATGCCTCCAGATGTGCATCGGAAGCTACAACTGGTCTTCCAGGGAACGATCAAATCGTAGACTGTTTGAGACATTGCTCCCATGGAGGAACGAGCGCTTGGTGCCTGTTGTACTCAATTTCGATGCAATTTCTGTGTTTCAACAACACTCTGATAGTCCACAGATTACAGAATGCCTCCAGATGTGCATCGGAAACTACTACTGGTCTTCCAGAGAACGATCAAAGCGGAGACTGTTTGAGACATTACTCAAATGGAGGAAAGTGCGCATGGTGACTGTTGTATTCAATCGCGATGCAATTTCTGTGTTTCATCAACACTCAGATAGTCCACAGATTACAGAATGCCTCCTGATGTGCATTGGAAACTACTACAGGTCTTCCAGGGAAGGATGAAAGCGTAGACTCTTTGAGACATTACTCCCATGGAGGAAAGTGCGCATGGTGACTGTTGTATTCAAACCCGAGGCAATTTCTGTGTTTCATCTACACTTTGAAGGTCCACGGATTACAGAATGCCTCCCGATGTGAATCGGAAACTATTACTGGTCTTCCAGGAAACGATCAAAGCGTAGACTGTTTGAGACATTACTCGCATATAGGAAAGTGATCATGGTGACTGTTGTATTCAATCCCGATGCATTTTCTGTGTTTCAACAACACTCTGATAGTCCACAGATTACAGAATGCCTCCAGATGTGCATCGGGAGCTACTACTGGTCTTCCAGGGAACGATCAGATCGTAGACTGTTTGAGACATTACTCCCATGGAGGAAAATTGCGCATGGTGACTGTTGTATTCAATCCCGATGCAATTTCTGTGTTTCATTAACACTTTGAAGGTCCACAGATTACAGAATGCCTCCAGATGTGCATCGGAAGCTCCAACTGGTCTTCCAGGGAACGATCAAAACGTAGACTGTTTGAGCCATTACTCCCACGGAGGAAAGTTCGCATGGTGACTGTTGTATTTAATCCCGATGCAATTTCTGTGTTTCACCAACATTCCGATAGTCCACAGATTGCAGAATGCCTCCAGATGTGCATCGGAAACTACTACTGGTCTTCCAGGGAACGATCAGATCGTAGATTGTTTGAGACATTACTCCCATGGAGGAAATTGCGCATGGTGACTGTTGTATTCAATCCCGATGCAATATTTGTGTTTCACCAACACTCTGATAGTCCACAGATTACAGAATGCCTCCAGATGTGCATCGGAAACTACTACTGGTCTTCCAGGGAACGATCAAAACTTAGACTGTTTGAGACATTACTCCCATGGAGGAAAATTGGGCATGGTGACTGTTTTATTCAATCCCGATGCAATTTCTGTGTTTCATTAACACTTTGAAGGTCCACAGATTACAGAATGCCTCCAGATGTGCATCGGAAGCTACAACTGGTCTTACAGGGAACGATCAAAACGTAGACTGTTTGAGACATTACTCCCATGGAGGAACGAGCGCATGGTGCCTGTTGTATTCAATTTCGATGCAATTTCTGTGTTTCAACAACACTCTGATAGTCCACAGTTTACAGAATGCCTCCAGATGTGCATCGGGAGCTACTAATGGTCTTCCAGGGAACGATCAAAGCGTAGACTGTTTGAGACATTACTCCCAATGAGGAAAGTGCGCATGGTGACTGTTGTATTCAATCCCGATGCAATTTCTGTGTTTCATTAACACTTTGAAGGTCCACAGATTACAGAATGCCTCCAGATGTGCATCGGAAGCTACAACTGGTCTTCCAGGGAACGATCAAAACGTAGACTGTTTAAGCCATTACTCCCTTGGAGGAACGAGCGCATGGTGACTGTTGTATTCAATTTCGATGCAATTTCTTTGTTTCAACAACACTCTGATAGTCCACAGATTACGGAATGCCTCTAGATGTGCATCGGAAACTACTACTGGTCTTCCAAAGAACGATCAAAGCGGAGACTGTTTGAGACATTACTCCATGGAGGAAAGTGCGCATGGTGACTGTTGTGATCAATCCCGTGGCACTTTCTGTGTTTCTTCAACACTTTGAAGGTCCACAGATTACAGAATACCTCCAGATGTGCATCGGAAACTACTACTGGTCTTCCAGGGAAGGATGAAAGCGTAGACTTTTTGAGACATTACTCCCATGGAGGAAAGTGCGCATGGTGACTGTTGTATTCAATCTCGATGCAATTTCTGTGTTTGAACAACACTTTAATAGTTTACAGATTACAGAATCCCTCCAGATGTGCATCGGAAACTACTACTGGTCTTCCAGGGAACGATCAGAGCGTAGACTGTTTGAGACATTACTCCCATGGAGGAAATTGCGCATGGTGACTGTTGTATTCAATCCCGATGCAATATTTGTGTTTCACCAACACTCTGATAGTCCACAGATTACAGAATGCCTCCAGATGTGCATCGGAAACTACTACTGGTCTTCCAGGGAACGATCAGAGCGTAGACTGTTTGAGACATTACTCCCATGGAGGAAAATGCGCATGATGACTGTTATATTCAATCCCGAGGCAATTTCTGTGTTTCATCAACACTTTGAAGGTCCACGGATTACAGAATGCCACCGGATGTGCATCGGAAACTTTTACTGGTTTTGCAGGGAATGATCAAAGCGTAGACTGTTTGAGACATTACCCCACGGAGGAAAGTGCGCATGGTGACTGTTGTATTTAATCCCGATGCAATTTCTGTGTTTTATCAACACCCTGATGGTCCACACACAACAGAATGCCCCCAGATGTGCATCGGAAACTACTACTGGTCTTGCAGGGAACGATGAAATCGTAAAATGGTTGAGACATTACTCCCATGGAGGAAAGTAAGCATGGTGACTGTTGTATTCCATCCCGATGCAATTTCTATGTTTTATCAACACTCTGATGTTCCTCAGATTACAGTATGCCTCCACATGTGCATCGGAAACTAGTACTGGTCCTCCAGGGAACGATCAAAGCGTAGACTGTTTGAGACATTACTCCCATGGAGGAAAGTGCGCATGGTGACTGTTGTGTTCAATCGTGATGCAATTTCTGTGTTTCAACAACACTCTGATAGTCCACAGATTACAGAATGCCTCCAGATGTGCATCGGAAACTACTACTGGTCTTCCAGGGAACGATCAAAACTTAGACTGTTTGAGACAATACTCCCATGGATTAAAATTGCGCATGGTGACTGTTGTATTCAATCCCGATGCAATTTCTGTGTTTCATTAACACTTTGAAGGTCCACAGATTACAGAATGCCTCCAGATGTTCATCGGAAGCTACAACTGGTCTTCCAGGGAACGATCAAAACGTAGACAGTTTGAGACATTACTCCATGGAGGAAAGTGCGCATGGTGACTGTTGTATTCAATCGTGATGCAATTTCTGTGTTTCACCAACACTCTGATAGTCCACAGATTACAGAATGCCTCCAGATGTGCATCGGAAACTACTACTGGTCTTCCAGGGAACGATCAGATCGTAGACTGTTTGAGACATTACTCCCACGGAGGAAAGTGCGCATGGTGACTGTTGTATTCAATCCCGATGCAATTTCTGTGTTTCATCAACACTCTGACTGTTCACAGATTACAGAATGCATCCAGATGTGCATCGGGAGCTACTAATGGTCTTCCAGGGAGCGATCAAAGCGTAGACTGTTTGAGACATTAATCCCAATGAAGAAAGTGCGCATGGTGACTGTTGTATTCAATCCCGATGCAATTTCTGTGTTTCATTAACACTTTGAAGGTACACAGATTACAGAATGCCTCCAGATGTGCATCGGAAGCTACAACTGGTCTTCCAGGGAACGATCAAAACGTAGACTGTTTAAGCCATTACTCCCTTGGAGGAACGAGTGCATGGTGACTGTTGTATTCAATTTCGATGCAATTTCTTTGTTTCAACAACACTCTGATAGTCCACAGATTACAGAATGCCTCTAGATGTGCATCGGAAACTACTACTGGTCTTCCAAAGAACGATCAAAGCGGAGACTGTTTGAGACATTACTCCATGGAGGAAAGTGCGCATGGTGACTGTTGTGATCCATCCCGTGGCACTTTCTGTGTTTCTTCAACACTTTGAAGGTCCACAGATTACAGAATACCTCCAGATGTGCATCGGAAACTACTACTGGTCTTCCAGGGAAGGATGAAAGCGTAGACTTTATGAGACATTACTCCCATGGAGGAAAGTGCGCATGGTGACTGTTGTATTCAATCCCGATGCAATATTTGTGTTTCACCAACACTCTGATAGTCCACAGATTACAGAATGCCTCCAGATGTGCATCGGAAACTACTACTGGTCTTCCAGGGAACGATCAGAGCGTAGACTGTTTGAGACATTACTCCCATGGAGGAAAATGCGCATGATGACTGTTATATTCAATCCCGAGGCAATTACTGTGTTTCATTAACACTTTGAAGGTCCACAGATTACAGAATGCCTCCAGATGTGCATCGGAAGCTACAACTGGTCTTCCAGGGAACGATCAAATCGTAGACTGTTTGAGACATTGCTCCCATGGAGGAACGAGCGCTTGGTGCCTGTTGTACTCAATTTCGATGCAATTTCTGTGTTTCAACAACACTCTGATAGTCCACAGATTACAGAATGCCTCCAGATGTGCATCGGAAACTACTACTGGTCTTCCAGAGAACGATCAAAGCGGAGACTGTTTGAGACATTACTCAAATGGAGGAAAGTGCGCATGGTGACTGTTGTATTCAATCGCGATGCAATTTCTGTGTTTCATCAACACTCAGATAGTCCACAGATTACAGAATGCCTCCTGATGTGCATTGGAAACTACTACTGGTCTTCCAGGGAAGAATGAAAGCGTAGACTCCTTGAGACATTACTCCCATGGAGGAAAGTGCGCATGGTGACTGTTGTATTCAATTTCGATGCAATTTCTGTGTTTCAGCAACACTCTTTTAGTCCACAGATTACAGAATGCCTCCAGATGTGCATCGGAAACTACTACTGGTCTTCCAGAGAACGATCAAAGCGGAGACTGTTTGAGACATTACTCTAATGGAGGAAAGTGCGCATGGTGACTGTTGTATTCAATCGCGATGAAATTTCTGTGTTTCATCAACACTCAGATAGTCCACAGATTACAGAATGCCTCCTGATGTGCATTGGAAACTACTACTGGTCTTCCAGGGAAGGATGAAAGCGTAGACTCCTTGAGACATTACTCCCATGGAGGAAAGTGCGCATGGTGACTGTTGTATTCAATTTCGATGCAATTTCTGTGTTTCAACAACACTCTTTTAGTCCACAGATTACAGAATGCCTCCAGATGTGCATCGGAAACTACTACTGGTCTTCCAGGGAACGATCAAAACTTAGACTGTTTGAGACAATACTCCCATGGAGGAAAATTGCGCATGGTGACTGTTGTATTCAATCCCGATGCAATTTCTGTGTTTCATTAACACTTTGAAGGTCCACAGATTACAGAATGCCTCCAGATGTTCATCGGAAGCTACAACTGGTCTTCCAGGGAACGATCAAAACGTAGACAGTTTGAGACATTACTCCATGGAGGAAAGTGCGCATGGTGACTGTTGTATTCAATCGTGATGCAATTTCTGTGTTTCACCAACACTCTGATAGTCCACAGATTACAGAATGCCTCCAGATGTGCATCGGAAACTACTACTGGTCTTCCAGGGAACGATCAGATCGTAGACTGTTTGAGACATTACTCCCACGGAGGAAAGTGCGCATGGTGACTGTTGTATTCAATCCCGATGCAATTTCTGTGTTTCATCAACACTCTGACTGTTCACAGATTACAGAATGCATCCAGATGTGCATCGGGAGCTACTAATGGTCTTCCAGGGAACGATCAAAGCGTAGACTGTTTGAGACATTAATCCCAATGAGGAAAGTGCGCATGGTGACTGTTGTATTCAATCCCGATGCAATTTCTGTGTTTCATTAACACTTTGAAGGTACACAGATTACAGAATGCCTCCAGATGTGCATCGGAAGCTACAACTGGTCTTCCAGGGAACGATCAAAACGTAGACTGTTTAAGCCATTACTCCCTTGGAGGAACGAGCGCATGGTGACTGTTGTATTCAATTTCGATGCAATTTCTTTGTTTCAACAACACTCTGATAGTCCACAGATTACAGAATGCCTCTAGATGTGCATCGGAAACTACTACTGGTCTTCCAAAGAACGATCAAAGCGGAGACTGTTTGAGACATTACTCCATGGAGGAAAGTGCGCATGGTGACTGTTGTGATCCATCCCGTGGCACTTTCTGTGTTTCTTCAACACTTTGAAGGTCCACAGATTACAGAATACCTCCAGATGTGCATCGGAAACTACTACTGGTCTTCCAGGGAAGGATGAAAGCGTAGACTTTTTGAGACATTACTCCCATGGAGGAAAGTGCGCATGGTGACTGTTGTATTCAATCCCGATGCAATATTTGTGTTTCACCAACACTCTGATAGTCCACAGATTACAGAATGCCTCCAGATGTGCATCGGAAACTACTACTGGTCTTCCAGGGAACGATCAGAGCGTAGACTGTTTGAGACATTACTCCCATGGAGGAAAATGCGCATGATGACTGTTATATTCAATCCCGAGGCAATTTCTGTGTTTCATTAACACTTTGAAGGTCCACAGATTACAGAATGCCTCCAGATGTGCATCGGAAGCTACAACTGGTCTTCCAGGGAACGATCAAATCGTAGACTGTTTGAGACATTGCTCCCATGGAGGAACGAGCGCTTGGTGCCTGTTGTACTCAATTTCGATGCAATTTCTGTGTTTCAACAACACTCTGATAGTCCACAGATTACAGAATGCCTCCAGATGTGCATCGGAAACTACTACTGGTCTTCCAGAGAACGATCAAAGCGGAGACTGTTTGAGACATTACTCAAATGGAGGAAAGTGCGCATGGTGACTGTTGTATTCAATCGCGATGCAATTTCTGTGTTTCATCAACACTCAGATAGTCCACAGATTACAGAATGCCTCCTGATGTGCATTGGAAACTACTACTGGTCTTCCAGGGAAGAATGAAAGCGTAGACTCCTTGAGACATTACTCCCATGGAGGAAAGTGCGCATGGTGACTGTTGTATTCAATTTCGATGCAATTTCTGTGTTTCAACAACACTCTTTTAGTCCACAGATTACAGAATGCCTCCAGATGTGCATCGGAAACTACTACTGGTCTTCCAGAGAACGATCAAAGCGGAGACTGTTTGAGACATTACTCTAATGGAGGAAAGTGCGCATGGTGACTGTTGTATTCAATCACGATGAAATTTCTGTGTTTCATCAACACACAGATAGTCCACAGATTACAGAATGCCTCCTGATGTGCATTGGAAACTACTACTGGTCTTCCAGGGAAGGATGAAAGCGTAGACTCCTTGAGACATTACTCCCATGGAGGAAAGTGCGCATGGTGACTGTTGTATTCAATTTCGATGCAATTTCTGTGTTTCAACAACACTCTTTTAGTCCACAGATTACAGAATGCCTCCAGATGTGCATCGGAAACTACTACTGGTCTTCCAGAGAACGATCAAAGCGGAGACTGTTTGAGACATTACTCTAATGGAGGAAAGTGCGCATGGTGACTGTTGTATTCAATCGCGATGCAATTTCTGTGTTTCATCAACACTCAGATAGTCCACAGATTACAGAATGCCTCCTGATGTGCATCGGAAACTACTACTGGTCTTCCAGGGAAGGATGAAAGCGTAGACTCTTTGAGACATTACTCCCATGGAGGAAAGTGCGCATGGTGACTGTTGTATTCAATCCCGAGGCAATTTCTGTGTTTCATCAACACTTTGAAGGTCCACGGATTACAGAATGCCTCCCGATGTGAATAGGAAGCTATTACTGGTCTTCCAGGAAACGATCAAAGCGTAGACTGTTTGAGACATTACTCCCATATAGGAAAGTGTTCATGGTGCCTGTTGTATTCAATCCCGATGCATTTTCTGTGTTTCAACAACACTCTGATAGGCCACAGATTACAGAATGCCTCCAGATGTGCATCGGAAGCTACAAATGGTCTTCCAGGGAACGATCAAAGCGTAGACTCTTTGAGACATTACTCCCATGGAAGAAAGTGCGCATGGTGACTGTTGTATTCAATCCCAATGCAATTTCTGTGTTTCACCAACATTCTGATAGTCCACAGATTGCAGAATGCCTCCAGATGTGCATCGGAAACTACTACTGGTCTTCCAGGGAACGATCAGATCGTAGATTGTTTGAGACATTACTCCCATGGAGGAAATTGCGCATGGTGACTGTTGTATTCAATCCCGATGCAATATTTGGGTTTCACCAACACTCTGATATTCCACAGATTACAGAATGCCTCCAGATGTGCATCGGAAACTACTACTGGTCTTCCAGGGAACGATAAAATCGTAGACTGTTTGAGACATTACTCTCATGGAGGAAAATTGGGCATGGTGACTGTCTTATTCAATCCCGATGCAATTTCTGTGTTTCATTAACACTTTGAAGGTCCACAGATTACAGAATGCCTCCAGATGTGCATCGGAAGCTACAACTGGTCTTCCAGGGAACGATCAAAACGTAGACTGTTTGAGACATTACCCCCATGGAGGAACGAGCGCATGGTGCCTGTTGTATTCAATTTCGATGCAATTTCTGTGTTTCAACAACACTCTGATAGTCCACAGATTACAGAATGCCTCCTGATGTGCATTGGAAACTACTACTGGTCTTCCAGGGAAGGATAAAAGCGTAGACCCTTTGAGACATTACTCCCATGGAGGAAAGTGCGCATGGTGACTGTTGTATTCAAACCCGAGGCAATTTCTGTGTTTCATCAACACTTTGAAGGTCCACGGATTACAGAATGCCTCCCGATGTGAATCGGAAGCTATTACTGGTCTTCCAGGAAACTATCAAAGCGTAGACTGTTTGAGACATTACTCGCATATAGGAAAGTGTTCATGGTGACTGTTGTATTCAATCCCGATGCATTTTCTGTGTTTCAACAACACTCTGATAGTCCACAGATTACAGAATGCCTCCAGATGTGCATCGGGAGCTACTACTGGTCTTCCAGGGAACGATCAGATCGTAGACTGTTTGAGACATTACTCCCATGGAGGAAAATTGCGCATGGTGACTGTTGTATTCAATCCCGATGCAATTTCTGTGTTTCATTAACACTTTGAAGGTCCACAGATTACAGAATGCCTCCAGATGTGCATCGGAAGCTCCAACTGGTCTTCCAGGGAACGATCAAAACGTAGACTGTTTGAGCCATTACTCCCACGGAGGAAAGTGCGCATGGTGACTGTTGTATTTAATCCCGATGCAATTTCTGTGTTTCATCAACACCCTGATGGTCCACACACAACAGAATGCCCCCAGATGTGCATCGGAAACTACTACTGGTCTTGCAGGGAACGATCAAATCGTAAAATGTTTGAGACATTACTTCCATGGAGGAAAGTAAGCATGGTGACTGTTGTATTCCATCCCGATGCAATTTCTATGTTTTATCAACACTCTGATGTTCCTCAGATTACAGTATGCCTCCACATGTGCATCGGAAACTAGTACTGGTCCTCCAGGGAACGATCAAAGCGTAGACTGTTTGAGACATTACTCCCATGGAGGAAAGTGCGCATGGTGACTGTTGTATTCAATCCCGATGCAATTTCTGTGTTTCATCAACACTCTGAAAGTCCACAGATTACAGATTGCCTCCAGATGTGCATGGGAAACTACTACTGGTCTTCCATTTGACGTTCAAAGCGTAGACTCTTTGAGACATTACTCCCATATAGGAAAGTGCGCCTGGTGACTGTTGTATTCAATCGTGATGCGATTTCTGTGTTTCAACAACACTCTGATAGTCCACAGATTACAGAATGCCTCCAGATGTGCATCGGAAACTACTACTGGTCTTCCAGGGAACGATCAAAACTTAAAATGTTTGAGACAATACTCCCATGGAGGAAAATTGGGCATGGTGACTGTTGTATTCAATCCCGATGCAATTTCTGTGTTTCATTAACACTTTGAAGGTCCACAGATTACAGAATGCCTCCAGATGTTCATCGGAAGCTACAACTGGTCTTCCAGGGAACGATCAAAACGTAGACTGTTTGAGACATTACTCCCATGGAGAAACGAGCGCATGGTGACAGTTGTATTCAATTTCGATGCAATTTCTGTGTTTCAACAACACTCTTTTAGTCCACAGATTACAGAATGCCTCCAGATGTGCATCGGAAACTACTACTGGTCTTCCAGGGAACGATCAGAGCGTAGACTGTTTGAGACATTACTCCCATGGAGGAAAATGCGCATGATGACTGTTATATTCAATCCCGAGGCAATTTCTGTGTTTCATCAACACTTTGAAGGTCCACGGATTACAGAATGCCTCCGGATGTGCATCGGAAACTATTACTGGTTTTGCAGGGAATGATCAAAGCGTAGACTGTTTGAGACATTACTCCCACGGAGGAAAGTGCGCATGGTGACTGTTGTATTTAATCCCGATGCAATTTCTGTGTTTCATCAACACCCTGATGGTCCTCACACAACAGAATGCCCCCAGATGTGCATCGGAAACTACTACTGGTCTTGCAGGGAACGATCAAATCGTAAAATGTTTGAGACATTACTCCCATGGAGGAAAGTAAGCATGGTGACTGTTCTATTCCATCCCGATGCAATTTCTATGTTTTATCAACACTCTGATGTTCCTCAGATTACAGTATGCCTCCACATGTGCATCGGAAACTAGTACTGGTGCTCCAGGGAACGATCAAAGCGTAGACTGTTTGAGACATTACTCCCATGGAGGAAAGTGCGCATGGTGACTGTTGTATTCAATCCCGATGCAATTTCTGTGTTTCATCAACACTCTGAAAGTCCTCAGATTACAGATTGCCTCCAGATGTGCATGGGAAACTACTACTGGTCTTCCATTAGTCGTTCAAAGCGTAGACTGTTTGAGACATTACTCCCATATAGGAAAGTGCGCATGGTGACTGTTGTATTCAATCGTGATGCAATTTCTGTGTTTCAACAACACTCTGATAGTCCACAGATTACAGAATGCCTCCAGATGTGCATCGGAAACTACTACTGGTCTTCCAGAGAACGATCAAAGCGAAGACTGTTTGAGACATTACCCAAATGGAGGAAAGTATGCATGGTGACTGTTGTATTCAATCGCGATGCAATTTCTGTGTTTCATCAACACTCAGATAGTCCACAGATTACAGAATGCCTCCTGATGTGCATCGGAAACTACTACTGGTCTTCCAGAGAACGATCAAGGCGGAGACTGTTTGAGACATTACTCTAATGGAGGAAAGTGCGCATGGTGACTGTTGTATTCAATCGCGATGCAATTTCTGTGTTTCATCAACACTCAGATAGTCCACAGATTACAGAATGCCTCCTGATGTGCATCGGAAACTACTACTGGTCATCCAGGGAAGGATGAAAGCGTAGACTCTTTGAGACATTACTCCCATGGAGGAAAGTGCGCATGGTGACTGTTGTATTCAATCCCGAGGCAATTTCTGTGTTTCATCAACACTTTGAAGGTCCACGGATTACAGAATGCCTCCCGATGTGAATAGGAAGCTATTACTGGTCTTCCAGGAATCGATCAAAGCGTAGACTGTTTGAGACATTACTCCCATATAGGAAAGTGTTCATGGTGACTGTTGTATTCAATCCCGAAGCATTTTCTGTGTTTCAACAACACTCTGATAGGCCACAGATTACAGAATGCCTCCAGATGTGCATCGGAAGCTACAAATGGTCTTCCAGGGAACGATCAAAGCGTAGACTCTTTGAGACATTACTCCCATGGAGGAAAGTGCGCATGGTGACTGTTGTATTCAATCCCAATGCAATTTCTGTGTTTCACCAACATTCTGATAGTCCACAGATTGCAGAATGCCTCCAGATGTGCATCGGAAACTACTACTGGTCTTCCAGGGAACGATCAGATCGTAGATTGTTTGAGACATTACTCCCATGGAGGAAATTGCGCATGGTGACTGTTGTATTCAATCCCGATGCAATATTTGTGTTTCACCAACACTCTGATAGTCCACAGATTACAGAATGCCTCCAGATGTGCATCGGAAACTACTAGTGGTCTTCCAGGGAACGATCAAAACTTAGACTGTTTGAGACATTACTCCCATGGAGGAAAATTGGGCATGGTGACTGTTTTATTCAATCCCGATGCAATTTCTGTGTTTCATTAACACTTTGAAGGTCCACAGATTACAGAATGCCTCCAGATGTGCATCGGAAGCTACAACTGGTCTTCCAGGGAACGATCAAAACGTAGACTGTTTGAGACATTACTCCCATGGAGGAACGAGCGCATGGTGCCTGTTGTATTCAATTTCGATGCAATTTCTGTGTTTCAACAACACTCTGATAGTCCACAGATTACAGAATGCCTCCAGATGTGCATCGGAAAGTACTACTGGTCTTCCAGAGAACGATCAAAGCGGAGACAGTTTGAGACATTACTCAAATGGAGGAAAGTGCGCATGGTGACTGTTGTATTCAATCGCGATGCAATTTCTGTGTTTCATCAACACTCAGATAGTCCACAGATTACAGAATGCCTCCTGATGTGCATCGGAAACTACTACTGGTCTTCCAGGGAAGGATGAAAGCGTAGACCCTTTGAGACATTACTCCCATGGAGGAAAGTGCGCATGGTGACTGTTGTATTCAATCCCGGGGCAATTTCTGTGTTTCATCAACACTTTGAAGGTCCACGGATTACAGAATGCCTCCCGATGTGAATAGGAAGCTATTACTGGTCTACCAGGAAACGATCAAAGCGTAGACTGTTTGAGACATTACTCGCATATAGGAAAGTGTTCATGGTGACTGTTGTATTCAATCCCGATGCATTTTCTGTGTTTCAACAACACTCTGATAGTCCACAGATTACAGAATGCCTCCAGATGTGCATCGGGAGCTACTACTGGTCTTCCAGGGAATGATCAGATCGTAGACTGTTTGAGACATTACTCCCATGGAGGAAAATTGCGCATGGTGACTGTTGTATTCAATCCCGATGCAATTTCTGTGTTTCCTTAACACTTTGAAGGTCCACAGATTACAGAATGCCTCCAGATGTGCATCGGAAGCTCCAACTGGTCTTCCAGGGAACGATCAAGACGTAGACTGTTTGAGACATTACTCCCACGGAGGAAAGTGCGCATGGTGACTGTTGTATTTAATCCCGATGCAATTTCTGTGTTTCATCAACACCCTGATGGTCCACACACAACAGAATGCCCCCAGATGTGCATCGGAAACTACTACTGGTCTTGCAGGGAACGATCAAATCGTAAAATGTTTGAGACATTACTCCCATGGAGGAAAGTAAGCATGGTGACTGTTGTATTCCATCCCGATGCAATTTCTATGTTTTATCAACACTCTGATGTTCCTCAGATTACAGTATGCCTCCACATGTGCATCGGAAACTAGTACTGGTCCTCCAGGGAACGATCAAAGCGTAGACTGTTTGAGACATTACTCCCATGGAGGAAAGTGCGCATGGTGACTGTTGTATTCAATCCCGATGCAATTTCTGTGTTTCATCAACACTCTGAAAGTCCACAGATTACAGATTGCCTCCAGATGTGCATGGGAAACTACTACTGGTCTTCCATTAGACGTTCAAAGCGTAGACTGTTTGAGACATTACTCCCATATAGGAAAGCGCGCTTGGTGACTGTTGTATTCAATCGTGATGCAATTTATGTGTTTCAACAACACTCTGATAGTCCACAGATTACAGAATGCTTCCAGATGTGCATCGGAAACTACTACTGGTCTTCCAGGGAACGATCAAAACTTAAAATGTTTGAGACAATACTCCCATGGAGGAAAATTGCGCATGGTGACTGTTGTATTCAATCCCGATGCAATTTCTGTGTTTCATCAACACTCAGATAGTCCACAGATTACAGAATGACTCCTGATGTGCATCGGAAACTACTACTGGTCTTCCAGGGAAGGATGAAAGCGTAGACTCTTTGAGACATTACTCCCATGGAGGAAAGTGCGCATGGTGACTGTTGTATTCAATCCCGAGGCAATTTCTGTGTTTCATTAACACTTTGAAGGTCCACAGATTACAGAATGCCTCCAGATGTTCATCGGAAGCTACAACTGGTCTTCCAGGGAACGATCAAAACGTAGACTGTTTGAGACATTACTCCCATGGAGAAACGAGCGCATGGTGACAGTTGTATTCAATTTCGATGCAATTTCTGTGTTTCAACAACACTCTTTTAGTCCACAGATTACAGAATGCCTCCAGATGTGCATCGGAAACTACTACTGGTCTTCCAGAGAACGATCAAAGCGGAGACTGTTTGAGACATTACCTTAATGGAGGAAAGTGCGCATGGTGACTGTTGTATTCAATCGCGATGCAATTTCTGTGTTTCATCAACACTCAGATAGTCCACGGATTACAGAATGCCTCCTGATGTGCATCGGAAACTACTACTGGTCTTCCAGGGAAGGATGAAAGCGTAGACTCTTTGAGACATTACTCCCATGGAGGAAAGTGCGCATGGTGACTGTTGTATTCAATCCCAATGCAATTTCTGTGTTTCACCAACATTCTGATAGTCCACAGATTGCAGAATGCCTCCAGATGTGCATCGGAAACTACTACTGATCTTCCAGGGAACGATCAGATCGTAGATTGTTTGAGACATTACTCCCATGGAGGAAATTGCGCATGGTGACTGTTGTATTCAATCCCGATGCAATATTTGTGTTTCACCAACACTCTGATAGACCACAGATTACAGAATGCCTACAGATGTGCATCGGAAACTACTACTGATCTTCCAGGGAACGATCAAATCTTAGACTGTTTGAGACATTACTCCCATGGAGGAAAATTGGGCATGGTGACTGTTTTATTCAATCCCGATGCAATTTCTGTGTTTCATTAACACTTTGAAGGTCCACAGATTACAGAATGCCTCCCGATGTGAATCGGAAACTATTACTGGTCTTCCATCAAACGATCAAAGCGTAGACTGTTTGAGACATTACTCGCATATAGGAAAGTGTTCATGGTGACTGTTGTATTCAATCCCGATGCATTTTCTGTGTTTCAACAACACTCTGATAGTCCACAGATTACAGAATGCCTCCAGATGTGCATCGGGAGCTACTAATTGTATTCCAGGGAACGATCAAATCGTAGACTGTTTGAGACATTACTCCCAATGAGGAAAGTGCTCATGGTGACTGTTGTATTCAATCCCGATGCAATTTCTGTGTTTCATCAACACTCTGACTGTTCACAGATTACAGAATGCATCCAGATGTGCATCGGGAACTACTACTGGTCGTCCAGGGAACGATCAAAGCGTAGACTGTTTGAGACATTACTCCCATGGAGGAAAGTGCGCATGGTGACTGATGTATTCAATCGTGATGCAATTTCTGTGTTTCACCAACACTCTGATAGTCCACAAATTACAGAATGCCTCCAGATGTGCATCGGAAACTACTAGTGGTCTTCCAGGGAACGATCAGATCGTAGACTGTTTGAGACATTACTCCCATGGAGGAAAATTGCGCATGGTGACTGTTGTATTCAATCCCGATGCAATTTCTGTGTTTCATTAACACTTTGAAGGTCCACAGATTACAGAATGCCTCCAGATGTGCATCGGAAGCTCCAACTGGTCTTGCAGGGAACGATCAAAACGTAGACTGTTTGAGCCATTACTCACTTGGAGGAACGAGCGCATGGTGACTGTTGTATTCAATTTCGATGCAATTTCTGTGTTTCAACAACACTCTGATAGTCCACAGATTACAGAATGCCTCCAGATGTGCATCGGAAACTACTACTGGTCTTCCAGAGAACGATCAAATCGGAGACTGTTTGAGACATTACTCAAATGGAGGAAAGTGCGCATGGTGACTGTTGTATTCAATCGCGATGAAATATCTGTGTTTCATCAACACTCAGATAGTCCACAGATTACAGAATGCCTCCTGATGTGCATCGGAAACTACTACTGGTCTTCCAGGGAAGGATGAAAGCGTAGACTCTTTGAGACATTACTCCCATGGAGGAAAGTGCGCATGGTGACTGTTGTATTCAATCCCGAGGCAATTTCTGTGTTTCATCAACACTTTGAAGGTCCACGGATTACAGAATGCCTCCGGATGTGAATAGGAAGCTATTACTGGTCTTCCAGGAAAGGATCAAAGCGTAGACTGTTTGAGACATTACTCCCATATAGGAAAGTATTCATGGTGACTGTTGTATTCAATCCCGATGCATTTTCTGTGTTTCAACAACACTCTGATAGGCCACAGATTACAGAATGCCTCCAGATGTGCATCGGAAGCTACAAATGATCTTCCAGGGAACGATCAAAGCGTAGACTCTTTGAGACATTACTCCCATGGAGGAAAGTGCGCATGGTGACTGTTGTATTCAATCCCAATGCAATTTCTGTGTTTCACCAACACTCTGATAGTCCACAGATTGCAGAATGCCTCCAGATGTGCATCGGAAACTACTACTGGTCTTCCAGGGAACGATCAGATCGTAGACTGTTTGAGACATTACTCCCATATAGGAAAGTGTTCATGGTGACTGTTGTATTCAATCCCGATGCATTTTCTGTGTTTCAACAACACTCTGATAGTCCACAGATTACAGAATGCCTCCAGATGTGCATCGGAAACTACTACTGGTCTTCCAGGGAACGATCTAAGCGTAGACTGTTTGAGACATTTCTCCCATGGAGGAAAGTGCGCATGGTGACTGTTGTATTCAATCGCGATGCAATTTCTGTGTTTCATGAACACTCAGATAGTCCACAGATTACAGAATGCCTCCTGATGTGCATCGGAAACTACTACTGGTCTTCCAGGGAAGGATGAAAGCGTAGACTTTTTGAGACATTACTCCCATGGAGGGAAGTGCGCATGGTGACTGTTGTATTCAATCTCGATGCAATTTCTGTGTTTGAACAAAACTTTGATAGTTTACAGATTACAGAATGCCTCCAGATGTGCATCGGAAACTACTACTGGTCTTCCAGGGAACGATCAGAGCGTAGACTGTTTGAGACATTACTCCCATGGAGGATATTGCGCATGGTGACTGTTGTATTCAATCCCGATGCAATATTTGTGTTTCACCAACACTCTGATAGTCCACAGATTACAGAATGCCTCCAGATGTGCATCGAAAACTACTACTGGTCTTGCAGGGAACGATCAAATCGTAAAATGTTTGAGACATTACTCCCATGGAGGAAAGTAAGCATGGTGACTGTTGTATTCCATCCCGATGCAATTTCTAGGTTTTATCAACACTCTGATGTTCCTCAGATTACAGTATGCCTCCACATCTGCATCGGAAACTAGTACTGGTCCTCCAGGGAACGATCAAAGCGTAGACTGTTTGAGACATTACTCCCATGGAGGAAAGTGCGCATGGTGACTGTTGTATTCAATCCCGATGCAATTTCTGTGTTTCATCAACACTCTGAAAGTCCACAGATTACAGATTGCCTCCAGATGTGCATGGGAAACTACTACTGGTCTTCCATTAGACGTTCAAAGCGTAGACTGTTTGAGACATTACTCCCATATAGGAAAGTGCGCATGGTGACTGTTGTATTCAATCGTGATGCAATTTCTGTGTTTCAACAACACTCTGATAGTCCACAGATTACAGAATGCCTTCAGGTGTGCATCGGAAACTACTAATGGTGTTCCAGGGAACGATCAAAGAGTAGACTGTTTGAGACATTACTCAAATGGAGGAAAGTGCGCATGGTGACTGTTGTGATCAATCCCCTGGCCCTTTCAGTGTTTCTTTCACACTTTGAAGGTCCACATATTACAGAATACCTCCAGATGTGCATCGGAAACTACTACTGGTCTTCCAGGGAACGATCTAAGCGTAGACTGATTGAGACATTACTCCCATGGAGGAAAGTGCGCATGGTGACTGTTGTATTCAATCGCGATGCAATTTCTGTGTTTCATCAACACTCAGATAGTCCACAGATTACAGAATGCTTCCTGATGTGCATCGGAAACTAATACTGGTCTTCCAGGGAAGGATGAAAGCGGAGACTGTTTGAGACATTACTCCCATGGAGGAAAGTGCGCATGGTGACTGTTGTATTCAATCTCGATGCAATTTCTGTGTTTGAACAACACTTTGATAGTTTACAGATTACAGAATGCCTCCAGATATGCATCGGAAACTACTACTGGTCTTCCAGATAACGATCAAATCTTAGACTGTTTGAGACAATACTCCCATGGAGGAAAATTGCGCATGGTGACTGTTGTATTCAATCCCGATGCAATTTCTGTGTTTCATTAACACTTTGAAGGTCCACAGATTACAGAATGGCTCCAGATGTTCATCGGAAGCTACAACTGGTCTTAAAGGGAACGATCAAAACGTAGACTGTTTGAGACATTACTCCCATGGAGAAACGAGCGCATGGTGACAGTTGTATTCAATTTCGATGCAATTTCTGTGTTTCAACAACACTCTGATAGTCCACAGATTACAGAATGCCTCCAGATGTGCATCGGAAACTACTACTGGTCTTCCAGAGAACGATCAAAGCGGAGACTGTTTGAGACATTACTCTAATGGAGGAAAGTGCGCATGGTGACTGTTGTATTCAATCGCGATGCAATTTCTGTGTTTCATCAACACTCAGATAGTCCACAGATTACAGAACGCCTCCTGATGTGCATCGGAAACTACTACTGGTCTTCCAGGGAAGGATGAAAGCGTAGACTCTTTGAGACATTACTCCCATGGAGGAAAGTGCGCATGGTGACTGTTGTATTCAATCCCGAGGCAATTTCTGTGTTTCATCAACACTTTGAAGGTCCACGGATTACAGAATGCCTCCCGATGTGAATAGGAAGCTATTACTGGTCTTCCAGGAAACGATCAAAGCGTAGACTGTTTGAGACATTACTCCCATATGGGAAAGTGTTCATGGTGACTGTTGTATTCAATCCCGATGCATTATCTGTGTTTCAACAACACTCTGATAGGCCACAGATTACAGAATGCCTCCAGATGTGCATCGGAAGCTACAAATGGTCTTCCAGGGAACGATCAAAGCGTAGACTCTTTGAGACATTACTCCCATGGAGGAAAGTGCGCATGGTGACTGTTGTATTCAATCCCAATGCAATTTCTGTGTTTCACCAACATTCTGATAGTCCACAGATTGCAGAATGCCTCCAGATGTGCATCGGAAACTACTACTGGTCTTCCAGGGAACGATCAGATCGTAGATTGTTTGAGACATTACTCCCATGGAGGAAATTGCGCATGGTGACTGTTGTATTCAATCCCGATGCAATATTTGTGTTTCACCAACACTCTGATAGTCCACAGTTTACAGAATGCCTCCAGATGTGCATCGGAAACTACTACTGGTCTTCCAGGGAACGATCAAAACGTAGACTGTTTGAGACATTACTCCCATGGAGGAACGAGCGCATGGTGCCTGTTGTATTCAATTTCGATGCAATTTCTGTGTTTCAACAACACTCTGATAGATCACAGATTACAGAATGCCTCCAGATGTGCATCGGAAACTACTACTGGTCTTCCAGAGAACGATCAAAGCGGAGACTGTTTGAGACATTACTCAAATGGAGGAAAGTGCGCATGGTGACTGTTGTATTCAGTCTCGATGCAATTTCTGTGTTTCATCAACACTCAGATAGTCCACAGATTACAGAATGCCTCCTGATGTGCATTGGAAACTACTACTGGTCTTCCAGGGAAGGATGAAAGCGTAGACGCTTTGAGACATTACTCCCATGGAGGAAAGTGCGCATGGTGACTGTTGTATTCAATCCCGAGGCAATTTCTGTGTTTCATCAACACTTTGAAGGTCCACGGATTACAGAATGCCTCCCGATGTGAATCGGAAACTATTACTGGTCTTCCAGGAAACGATCAAAGCGCAGACTGTTTGAGACATTACTCGCATATAGGAAAGTGTTCATGCTGACTGTTGTATTCAATCCCGATGCATTTTCTGTGTTTCAACAACACTCTGATAGGCCACAGATTACAGAATGCCTCCAGATGTGCATCGGGAGCTACTAATGGTCTTCCAGGGAACGATCAAAGCGTAGACTGTTTGAGACATTACTCCCATTGAGGAAAGTGCGCATGGTGACTGTTGTATTCAATCCCGATGTAATTTCTGTGTTTCATCAACACTCTGACTGTTCACAGATTACAGAATGCCTCCAGATGTGCATCGGGAGCTACTAATGGTCTTCCAGGGAACGATCAAAGCTTAGACTGTTTGAGACATTACTCCCATTGAGGAAAGTGCGCATGGTGACTGTTGTATTCAATCGCGATGCAATTTCTGTGTTTCATCAACACTCAGATAGTCCACAGATTACAGAATGCCTCCTGATGTGCATTGGAAACTACTACTGGTCTTCCAGGGAAGGATGAAAGCGTAGACTCTTTGAGACATTACTCCCATGGAGGAAAGTGCGCATGGTGACTGTTGTATTCAAACCCGAGGCAATTTCTGTGTTTCATCAACACTTTGAAGGTCCACGGATTACAGAATGCCTCCCGATGTGAATCGGAAACTATTACTGGTCTTCCAGGAAACGATCAAAGGGTAGACTGTTTGAGACATTACTCGCATATAGGAAAGTGTTCATGGTGACTGTTGTATTCAATCCCGATAAATTTTCTGTGTTTCAACAACACTCTGACTGTTCACAGATTACAGAATGCATCCAGATGTGCATCGGGAACTACTACTGGTCGTCCAGGGAACGATCAAAGCGTAGACTGTTTGAACCATTACTCCCATGGAGGAAAGTGCGCATGGTGACTGTTGTATTCAATCGTGATGCAATTTCTGTGTTTCACCAACACTCTGATAGTCCACAAAGTACAGAATGCCTCCAGATGTGCATCGGAAACTACTAGTGGTCTCCCAGGGAACGATCAGATCGTAGACTGTTTGAGACATTACTCCCATGGAGGAAAATTGCCCATGGTGACTGTTGTATTCAATCCCGATGCAATTTCTGTGTTTCATTAACACTTTGAAGGTCCACAGATTACAGAATGCCTCCAGATGTGCATCGGAAGCTCCAACTGGTCTTCCAGGGAACGATCAAAACGTAGACTGTTTGAGCCATTACTCCCTTGGAGGAACGAGCGCATGGTGACTGTTGTATTCAATTTCGATGCAATTTCTTTGTTTCAACAACACTCTGATAGTCCACAGATTACAGAATGCCGCCAGATGTGCATCGGAAACTACTACTGGTCTTCCAAAGAACGATCAAAGCGGAGACTGTTTGAGACATTACTCCATGGAGGAAAGTGCGCATGGTGACTGTTGTGATCAATCCCGTGGCACTTTCTGTGTTTCTTCAACACTTTGAAGGTCCACAGATTACAGAATACCTCCAGATGTGCATCGGAAACTACTACTGGTCTTCCAGGGAATGATCTAAGCGTAGACTGTTTGAGACATTTCTCCCATGGAGGAAAGTGCGCATGGTGACTGTTGTATTCAATCGCGATGCAATTTCTGTGTTTCATCAACACTCAGATAGTCCACAGATTACAGAATGCCTCCTGATGTGCATCGGAAACTACTACTGGTCTTCCAGGGAAGGATGAAAGCGTAGACTTTTTGAGACATTACTCCCATGGAGGAAAGTCCGCATGGTGACTGTTGTATTCAATCTCGATGCAATTTCTGTGTTTGAACAACACTTTGATAGTTTACAGATTACAGAATGCCTCCAGATGTGCATCGGAAACTACTACTGGTCTTCCAGGGAACGATCAGAGCGTAGACTGTTTGAGACATTACTCCCATGGAGGAAATTGCGCATGGTGACTGTTGTATTCAATCCCGATGCAATATTTGTGTTTCACCAACACTCTGATAGTCCACAGATTACAGAATGCCTCCAGATGTGCATCGGAAACTACTACTGGTCTTCCAGGGAACGATCAGAGCGTAGACTGATTGAGATATTACTCCCATGGAGGAAAATGCGCATGATGACTGTTATATTCAATCCCGAGGCAATTTCTGTGTTCCATCAACACTTTGAAGGTCCACGGATTTCAGAATGCCTCCGGATGTGCATCGGAAACTATTACTGGTTTTGAAGGGAATGATCAAAGCGTAGACTGTTTGAGACATTACTCCCACGTAGGAAAGTGCGCATGGTGACTGTTGTATTTAATCCCGATGCAATTTCTGTGTTTCATCAACACCCTGATGGTCCACACACAACAGAATGCCCCCAGATGTGCATCGGAAACTACTACTGGTCTTGCAGGGAACGATCAAATCGTAAAATATTTGAGACATTACTTTCATGGAGGAAAGTAAGCATGGTGACTGTTGAATTCCATCCGGATGCAATTTCTATGTTTTATCAACACTCTGATGTTCCTCAGATTACAGTATGCCTCCACATGTGCATCGGAAACTAGTACTGGTCCTCCAGGGAACGATCAAAGCGTAGACTGTTTGAGACATTACTGCCATGGAGAAAAGTGCGCATGGTGACTGTTGTATTCAATCCCGATGCAATTTCTGTGTTTCATCAACACTCTGAAAGTCCACAGATTACAGATTGCCTCCAGATGTGCATGGGAAACTACTACTGGTCTTCCATTAGACGTTCAAAGCGTAGACTGTTTGAGACATTACTCCCATATAGGAAAGTGCGCATGGTGACTGTTGTATTCAATCGTGATGCAATTTCTGTGTTTCACCAACACTCTGATAGTCCACAAATTACAGAATGCCTCCAGATATGCATCGGAAACTACTACTGGTCTTCCAGGGAACGATCAGATCGTAGACTCTTTGAGACATTACTCCCATGGAGGAAAATTGCGCATGGTGACTGTTGTATTCAATCCCGATGCAATTTCTGTGTTTCATTAACACTTTGAAGGTCCACAGATTACACAATGCCTCCAGATGTGCATCGGAAGCTCCAACTGGTCTTCCAGGGAACGATCAAAACGTAGACTGTTTGAGCCATTACTCCCTTGGAGGAACGAGCGCATGGTGACTGTTGTATTCAATTTCGATGCAATTTCTTTGTTTCAACAACACTCTGATAGTCCACAGATTACAGAATGCCTCCAGATGTGCATCGGAAACTACTACTGGTCTTCCAAAGAACGATCAAAGCTGAGACTGTTTGAGACATTACTCCATGGAGGAAAGTGCGCATGGTGACTGTTGTGATCAATCCCGTGGCACTTTCTGTGTTTCTTCAACACTTTGAATGTCCACAGATTACAGAATACCTCCAGATGTGCATCGGAAACTACTACTGGTCTTCCAGGGAATGATCTAAGCGTAGACTGTTTGAGACATTTCTCCCATGGAGGAAAGTGCGCATGGTGACTGTTGTATTCAATCGCGATGCAATTTCTGTGTTTCATCAACACTCAGATAGTCCACAGATTACAGAATGCCTCCTGATGTGCATCGGAAACTACTACTGGTCTTCCAGGGAAGGATGAAAGCGTAGACTTTTTGAGACATTACTCCCATGGAGGAAAGTCCGCATGGTGACTGTTGTATTCAATCTCGATGCAATTTCTGTGTTTGAACAACACTTTGATAGTTTACAGATTACAGAATGCCTCCAGATGTGCATCGGAAACTACTACTGGTCTTCCAGGGAACGATCAGAGCGTAGACTGTTTGAGACATTACTCCCATGGAGGAAATTGCGCATGGTGACTGTTGTATTCAATCCCGATGCAATATTTGTGTTTCACCAACACTCTGATAGTCCACAGATTACAGAATGCCTCCAGATGTGCATCGGAAACTACTACTGGTCTTCCAGGGAACGATCAGAGCGTAGACTGTTTGAGATATTACTCCCATGGAGGAAAATGCGCATGATGACTGTTATATTCAATCCCGAGGCAATTTCTGTGTTCCATCAACACTTTGAAGGTCCACGGATTTCAGAATGCCTCCGGATGTGCATCGGAAACTATTACTGGTTTTGAAGGGAATGATCAAAGCGTATACTGTTTGAGACATTACTCCCACGTAGGAAAGTGCGCATGGTGACTGTTGTATTTAATCCCGATGCAATTTCTGTGTTTCATCAACACCCTGATGGTCCACACACAACAGAATGCCCCCAGATGTGCATCGGAAACTACTACTGGTCTTGCAGGGAACGATCAAATCGTAAAATATTTGAGACATTACTTTCATGGAGGAAAGTAAGCATGGTGACTGTTGTATTCCATCCGGATGCAATTTCTATGTTTTATCAACACTCTGATGTTCCTCAGATTACAGTATGCCTCCACATGTGCATCGGAAACTAGTACTGGTCCTCCAGGGAACGATCAAAGCGTAGACTGTTTGAGACATTACTCCCATGGAGAAAAGTGCGCATGGTGACTGTTGTATTCAATCCCGATGCAATTTCTGTGTTTCATCAACACTCTGAAAGTCCACAGATTACAGATTGCCTCCAGATGTGCATGGGAAACTACTACTGGTCTTCCATTAGACGTTCAAAGCGTAGACTGTTTGAGACATTACTCCCATATAGGAAAGTGCGCATGGTGACTGTTGTATTCAATCGTGATGCAATTTCTGTGTTTCACCAACACTCTGATAGTCCACAAATTACAGAATGCCTCCAGATGTGCATCGGAAACTACTACTGGTCTTCCAGGGAACGATCAGATCGTAGACTCTTTGAGACATTACTCCCATGGAGGAAAATTGCGCATGGTGACTGTTGTATTCAATCCCGATGCAATTTCTGTGTTTCATTAACACTTTGAAGGTCCACAGATTACAGAATGCCTCCAGATGTGCATCAGAAGCTCCAACTGGTCTTCCAGGGAACGATCAAAACGTAGACTGTTTGAGCCATTACTCCCTTGGAGGAACGAGCGCATGGTGACTGTTGTATTCAATTTCGATGCAATTTCTTTGTTTCAACAACACTCTGATAGTCCACAGATTACAGAATGCCTCCAGATGTGTATCGGAAACTACTACTGGTGTTCCAAAGAGCGATCAAAGCGGAGACTGTTTGAGACATTACTCCATGGAGGAAAGTGCGCATGGTGACTGTTGTGATCAATCCCGTGGCACTTTCTGTGTTTCTTCAACACTTTGAAGGTCCACAGATTACAGAATACCTCCAGATGTGCATCGGAAACTACTACTGGTCTTCCAGGGAACGATCTAAGCGTAGACTGTTTGAGACATTTCTCCCATGGAGGAAAGTGCGCATGGTGACTGTTGTATTCAATCGCGATGCAATTTCTGTGTTTCATCACCACTCAGATAGTCCACAGATTACAGAATGCCTCCTGATGTGCATCGGAAACTACTACTGGTCTTCCAGGGAAGGATGAAAGCGTAGACTTTTTGAGACATTACTCCCATGGAGGAAAGTGCGCATGGTGACTGTTGTATTCAATCTCGATGCAATTTCTGTGTTTGAACAACACTTTGATAGTTTACAGATTACAGAATGCCTCCAGATGTGCATCGGAAACTACTACTGGTCTTCCAGGGAACGATCAGAGCGTAGACTGTTTTAGACATTACTCCCATGGAGGAAAATGCGCATGATGACTGTTATATTCAATCCCGAGGCAATTTCTGTGTTTCATCAACACTTTGAAGGTCCACGGATTACAGAATGCCTCCGGATGTGCATCGGAAACTATTACTGGTTTTGAAGGGAATGATCAAAGCGTAGACTGTTTGAGACATTACTCCCACGTAGGAAAGTGCGCATGGTGAGTGTTGTATTTAATCCCGATGCAATTTCTGTGTTTCATCAACACCCTGATGGTCCACACACAACAGAATGCCCCCAGATGTGCATCGGAAACTACTACTGGTCTTGCAGGGAACGATCAAATCGTAAAATATTTGAGACATTACTTTCATGGAGGAAAGTAAGCATGGTGACTGTTGTATTCCATCCCGATGCAATTTCTATGTTTTATCAACACTCTGATGTTCCTCAGATTACAGTATGCCTCCACATGTGCATCGGAAACTAGTACTGGTCCTCCAGGGAACGATCAAAGCGTAGACTGTTTGAGACATTACTCCCATGGAGAAAAGTGCGCATGGTGACTGTTGTATTCAATCCCGATGCAATTTCTGTGTTTCATCAACACTCTGAAAGTCCACAGATTACAGATTGCCTCCAGATGTGCATGGGAAACTACTACTGGTCTTCCATTAGACGTTCAAAGCGTAGACTGTTTGAGACATTACTCCCATATAGGAAAGTGCGCATGGTGACAGTTGTATTCAATCGTGATGCAATTTCTGTGTTTCACCAACACTCTGATAGTCCACAAATAACAGAATGCCTCCAGATGTGCATCGGAAACTACTACTGGTCTTCCAGGGAACGATCAGATCGTAGACTGTTTGAGACATTACTCCATGGAGGAAAGTGCGCATGGTGACTGTTGTGATCAATCCCGTGGCACTTTCTGTGTTTCTTCAAAACTTTGAAGGTCCACAGATTACAGAATACCTCCAGATGTGCATCGGAAACTACTACTGGTCTTCCAGGGAACGATCTAAGCGTAGACTGTTTGAGACATTTCTCCCATGGAGGAAAGTGCGCATGGTGACTGTTGTATTCAATCGCGATGCAATTTCTGTGTTTCATCAACACTCAGATAGTCCACAGATTACAGAATGCCTCCTGATGTGCATCGGAAACTACTACTGGTCTTCCAGGGAAGGATGAAAGCGTAGACTTTTTGAGACATTACTCCCATGGAGGAAAGTGCGCATGGTGACTGTTGTATTCAATCTCGATGCAATTTCTGTGTTTGAACAACACTTTGATAGTGTACAGATTACAGAATGCCTCCAGATGTGCATCGGAAACTACTACTGGTCTTCCAGGGAACGATCAGAGCGTAGACTGTTTGAGACATTACTGCCATGGAGGAAAATGCGCATGATGACTGTTATATTCAATCCCGAGGCAATTTCTGTGTTTCATCAACACTTTGAAGGTCCACGGATTACAGAATGCCTCCGGATGTGCATCGGAAACTATTACTGGTTTTGCAGGGAATGATCAAAGCGTAGACTGTTTGAGACATTACTCCCACGTAGGAAAGTGCGCATGGTGACTGTTGTATTTAATCCCGATGCAATTTCTGTGTTTCATCAACACCCTGATGGTCCACACACAACAGAATGCCCCCAGATGTGCATCGGAAACTACTACTGGTCTTGCAGGGAACGATCAAATCGTAAAATATTTGAGACATTACTTTCATGGAGGAAAGTAAGCATGGTGACTGTTGTATTCCATCCCGATGCAATTTCTATGTTTTATGAACACTCTGATGTTCCTCAGATTACATTATGCCTCCACATGTGCATCGGAAACTAGTACTGGTCCTCCAGGGAACGATCAAAGCGTAGACTGTTTGAGACATTACTCCCATGGAGAAAAGTGCGCATGGTGACTGTTGTATTCAATCCCGATGCAATTTCTGTGTTTCATCAACACTCTGAATGTCCACAGATTACAGATTGCCTCCCGATGTGAATAGGAAGCTATTACTGGTCTTCCAGGAAACGATCAAAGCGTAGACTGTCTGAGACATTACTCCCATATAGGAAAGTGTTCATGGTGACTGTTGTATTCAATCCCGATGCAATTTCTGTGTTTCATCAACACTCTGAAAGTCCACAGATTACAGATTGCCTCCAGATGTGCATGGGAAACTACTACTGGTCTTCCATTAGACGTTCAAAGCGTAGACTGTTTGAGACATTACTCCCATATAGGAAAGTGCGCATGGTGACTGTTGTATTCAATCGTGATGCAATTTCTGTGTTTCAACAACACTCTGATAGTCCACAGATTACAGAATGCCTCCAGATGTGCATCGGAAACTACTACTGGTCTTCCAGGGAACGATCAAAACTTAGACTGTTTGAGACAATACTCCCATGGAAAAAAATTGCGCATGGTGACTGTTGTATTCAATCCCGATGCAATTTCTGTGTTTCATTAACACTTTGAAGGTCCACAGATTACAGAATGCCTCCAGATGTCCATCGGAAGCTACAACTGGTCTTCCAGGGAACGATCAAAACGTAGACTGTTTGAGACATTACTCCCATGGAGAAACGAGCGCATGGTGACAGTTGTATTCAATTTCGATGCAATTTCTGTGTTTCAACAACACTCTGATAGTCCACAGATTACAGAATGCCTCCAGATGTGCATCGGAAACTACTACTGGTCTTCCAGAGAACGATCAAAGCGGAGACTGTTTGAGACATTACCCTAATGGAGCAAAGTGCGCATGGTGACTGTTGTATTCAATCGCGATGCAATTTCTGTGTTTCATCAACACTCAGATAGTCCACAGATTACAGAATGCCTCCTGATGTGCATCGGAAGCTACTACTGGTCTTCCAGGGAAGGATGAAAGCGTAGACTCTTTGAGACATTACTCCCATGGAGGAAAGTGCGCATGGTGACTGTTGTATTCAATCCCGAGGCAATATCTGTGTTTCATCAACACTTTGAAGGTCCACGGATTACAGATTGCCTCCCGATGTGAATAGGAAGCTATTACTGGTCTTCCAGGAAACGATCAAAGCGTAGACTGTTTGAGACATTACTCCCATATAGGAAAGTGTTCATGGTGACTGTTGTATTCCATCCCGATGCATTTTCTGTGTTTCATCAACACTCTGATGGTCCAAACACAACAGAATGCCCCAAAATGTGCATCGGACACTACTACTGGTCTTGCAGGGAACGATCAAATCGTAAAATGTTTGAGACATTACTCCCATGGAGGAATGTAAGCATGTTGACTGTTGTATTCCATCCCGATGCAATTTCTATGTTTTATCAACACACAGATAGTCCACAGATTACAGAATGCCTCCTGATGTGCATCGGAAACTACTACTGGTCTTCGAGGGAAGGATGAAAGCGTAGACTTTTTGAGACATTACTCCCATGGAGAAAAGTGCGCATGGTGACCGTTGTATTCAATCTCGATGCAATTTCTGTGTTTGAACAACACTTTGATAGTTTACAGATTACAGAATGCCTCCAGATGTGCATCGGAAACTACTACTGGTCTTCCAGGGAACGATCAGAGCGTAGACTGTTTGAGACATTACTCCCATGGAGGATATTGTGCATGGTGACTGTCGTATTCAATCCCGGTGCAATATTTGTGTTTCACCAACACTCTGATAGTCCACAGATTACAGAATGCCTCCAGATGTGCATCGGAAACTACTACTGGTCTTCCAGGGAACGATCAGAGCGTAGACTGTTTGAGACATTACTCCCATGGAGGAAAATGCGCATGATGACTGTTATATTCAATCCCGAGGCAATTTCTGTGTTTCATCAACACTTTGAAGGTCCACGGATTACAGAATGCCTCCGGATGTGCATCGGAAACTATTACTGGTTTTGCAGGGAATGATCAAAGTGTAGACTGTTTGAGACATTACTCCCACGTAGGAAAGTGCGCATGGTGACTGTTGTATTTAATCCCGAAGCAATTTCTGTGTTTCATCAACACTCTGATGGTCCACACACAACAGAATGCCCCAAAATGTGCATCGGACGCTACTACTGGTCTTGCAGGGAACGATCAAATCGTAAAATGTTTGAGACATTACTCCCATGGAGGAATGTAAGCATGTTGACTGTTGTATTCCATCCCGATGCAATTTCTATGTTTTATCAACACTCTGATGTTCCTCAGATTACAGTATGCCTCCACATGTGCATCGGAAACTAGTACTGGTCCTCCAGGGAACGATCAAAGCGTAGACTGTTTGAGACATTACTCCCATGGAGGAAAGTGCGCATGGTGACTGTTGTATTCAATCCCGATGCAATTTCTGTGTTTCATCAACACTCTGAAAGTCCACAGAGTACAGATTGCCTCCAGATGTGCATGGGAAACTACTACTGGTCTTCCATTAGACGTTGAAAGCGTAGACTGTTTGAGACATTACTCCCATATAGGAAAGTGCGCATGGTGACTGTTGTATTCAATCGTGATGCAATTTCTGTGTTTCAACAACACTCTGATAGTCCACAGGTTACAGAATGCCTTCAGGTGTGCATCGGAAACTACTAATGGTCTTCCAGGGAACGATCAAAGAGTAGACTGTTTGAGACATTACTCAAATGGAGGAAAGTGCGCATGGTGACTGTTGTGATCAATCCCGTGGCACTTTCTTTGTTTCTTCTACACTTTGAAGGTCCACATATTACAGAATACCTCCAGATGTGCATCGAAAACTACTACTGGTCTTCCAGGGAACGATCTAAGCGTAGACTGATTGAGACATTACTCCCATGGAGAAACGAGCGCATGGTGACAGTTGTATTCAATTTCGATGCAATTTCTGTGTTTCAACAACACTCTGATAGTCCACAGATTACAGAATGCCTCCAGATGTGCATCGGAAACTACTACTGGTCTTCCAGAGAACGATCAAAGCGGAGACTGTTTGAGACATTACCCTAATGGAGCAAAGTGCGCATGGTGACTGTTGTATTCAATCGCGATGCAATTTCTGTGTTTCATCAACACTCAGATAGTCCACAGATTACAGAATGCCTCCTGATGTGCATCGGAAACTACTACTGGTCTTCCAGGGAAGGATGAAAGCGTAGACTCTTTGAGACATTACTCCCATGGAGGAAAGTGCGCATGGTGACTGTTGTATTCAATCCCGAGGCAATATCTGTGTTTCATCAACACTTTGAAGGTCCACGGATTACAGATTGCCTCCCGATGTGAATAGGAAGCTATTACTGGTCTTCCAGGAAACGATCAAAGCGTAGACTGTTTGAGACATTACTCCCATATAGGAAAGTGTTCATGGTGACTGTTGTATTCCATCCCGATGCATTTTCTGTGTTTCATCAACACTCTGATGGTCCAAACACAACAGAATGCCCCAAAATGTGCATCGGACACTACTACTGGTCTTGCAGGGAACGATCAAATCGTAAAATGTTTGAGACATTACTCCCATGGAGGAATGTAAGCATGTTGACTGTTGTATTCCATCCCGATGCAATTTCTATGTTTTATCAACACACAGATAGTCCACAGATTACAGAATGCCTCCTGATGTGCATCGGAAACTACTACTGGTCTTCGAGGGAAGGATGAAAGCGTAGACTTTTTGAGACATTACTCCCATGGAGAAAAGTGCGCATGGTGACCGTTGTATTCAATCTCGATGCAATTTCTGTGTTTGAACAACACTTTGATAGTTTACAGATTACAGAATGCCTCCAGATGTGCATCGGAAACTACTACTGGTCTTCCAGGGAACGATCAGAGCGTAGACTGTTTGAGACATTACTCCCATGGAGGATATTGTGCATGGTGACTGTCGTATTCAATCCCGGTGCAATATTTGTGTTTCACCAACACTCTGATAGTCCACAGATTACAGAATGCCTCCAGATGTGCATCGGAAACTACTACTGGTCTTCCAGGGAACGATCAGAGCGTAGACTGTTTGAGACATTACTCCCATGGAGGAAAATGCGCATGATGACTGTTATATTCAATCCCGAGGCAATTTCTGTGTTTCATCAACACTTTGAAGGTCCACGGATTACAGAATGCCTCCGGATGTGCATCGGAAACTATTACTGGTTTTGCAGGGAATGATCAAAGTGTAGACTGTTTGAGACATTACTCCCACGTAGGAAAGTGCGCATGGTGACTGTTGTATTTAATCCCGAAGCAATTTCTGTGTTTCATCAACACTCTGATGGTCCACACACAACAGAATGCCCCAAAATGTGCATCGGACACTACTACTGGTCTTGCAGGGAACGATCAAATCGTAAAATGTTTGAGACATTACTCCCATGGAGGAATGTAAGCATGTTGACTGTTGTATTCCATCCCGATGCAATTTCTATGTTTTATCAACACTCTGATGTTCCTCAGATTACAGTATGCCTCCACATGTGCATCGGAAACTAGTACTGGTCCTCCAGGGAACGATCAAAGCGTAGACTGTTTGAGACATTACTCCCATGGAGGAAAGTGCGCATGGTGACTGTTGTATTCAATCCCGATGCAATTTCTGTGTTTCATCAACACTCTGAAAGTCCACAGAGTACAGATTGCCTCCAGATGTGCATGGGAAACTACTACTGGTCTTCCATTAGACGTTGAAAGCGTAGACTGTTTGAGACATTACTCCCATATAGGAAAGTGCGCATGGTGACTGTTGTATTCAATCGTGATGCAATTTCTGTGTTTCAACAACACTCTGATAGTCCACAGATTACAGAATGCCTTCAGGTGTGCATCGGAAACTACTAATGGTCTTCCAGGGAACGATCAAAGAGTAGACTGTTTGAGACATTACTCAAATGGAGGAAAGTGCGCATGGTGACTGTTGTGATCAATCCCGTGGCACTTTCTTTGTTTCTTCTACACTTTGAAGGTCCACATATTACAGAATACCTCCAGATGTGCATCGAAAACTACTACTGGTCTTCCAGGGAACGATCTAAGCGTAGACTGATTGAGACATTACTCCCATGGAGGAAAGTGCGCATGGTGGCTGTTGTATTCAATCTCGATGCAATTTCTGTGTTTGAACAACACTTTGATAGTTTACAGATTACAGAATGCCTCCAGATGTGCATCGGCACTACTACTGGGCTTCTAGGGAACGATCAAAGCGTAGACTGTTTGAGACATTACTCCTATGGAGGAAAATGCGAATGATGACTGTTATAATCAATCCCGAGGCAATTTCTGTGTTTAATCAACACTTTGAAGGTCCACGGATTACAGAATGCCTCCGGATGTGCATCGGAAACTACTACTGGTCTTGCAGGGAATGATCAAAGCGTAGACTGTTTGAGACATTACTCCCATGGAGGAAAGTGCGCATGGTGACTGTTGTATTCAATCCCGATGCAATTTTTGTGTTTCTACAACACTCTGATAGTAAACAGATTGCAGAATGCATCCAGATGTGCATCGGAAACTACTACCGGTCTTCCAGGGAACGATCAAAGCGTAGACTGTTAGAGACATTACTCCCATGGAGGAAACTGCGCATGGTGACTGTTGTATTCAATCCCGATGCAATTTTTGTGTTTCTACAACACTCTGATAGTCCACAGATTGCAGAATGCATCCAGATGTGCATCGGAAACTACTACTGGACTTCCAGGGAACGATCAAAGCGTAGACTGTTTGAGACATTACTCCCATGGAGGAAAGTGCGCATGGTGACTGTTGTATTCAATCCCGATGCAATATCTGTGTTTCCACAACACTCTGATAGTCCAAAGGTTACAGAATGCCCCCAGATGTGCATCGGAAGCTACTACCGGTTTTCCAGGGAACGATCAAATCGTAAACTGTTTGAGACATTACTCCCATGGAGGAAAGTGCGCATGGTGACTGTTGTATTCAATACCGATGCATTTTCGGTGTTTCATCAACACTCTGATAGTCTACAGATTACAGGATTCCACCAGATGAGCATCGGAAACTACTACTGGTCTTCCAGGGAACGATAAAATCGTAGACTGTTTGAGACATTACTCCCATGGAGGAAGCATGGTGACTGTTGTATTAGATCCCGATGCAATTTCTATTTTTATCAACACTCTGATGTTCCTCAGATTACAGTATGCCTCCACATGTGCATCGGAAACTACTACTGGGCCTCCAGGGTACGATCAAAGCGTAGACTGTTTGAGACATTACTCCCATGGAGGAAAATTGCGCATGGTGACTGTTGTATTCAATCGCGATGCAATTTCTGTGTTTCATCAACACTCAGATAGTCCACAGATTACAGAATGCCTACTGATGTGCATCGGAAACTACTACTGGTCTTCCAGGGAACGATCTAAGCGTAGACTGTTTGAGACATTACTCCCATGGAGGAAAGTGCGCATGGTGACTGTTGTATTCAATCGCGATGCAATTTCTGTGTTTCATCAGCACTCAGACAGTCAACAGATTACAGAATGCCTCCTGATGTGCATCGGAAACTACTACAGGTGTTGCAGTGAACGATCTAAGCGTAGACTGTTTGAGACATTACTAACCATGAGAAAAGTCCACATGGTGCATGTTGTATTCAATAGCGATGCAATTTCTGAGTTTCATTAACACTCTGATAGTCCACAGATTACAGAATGAGATCACATGTGCATCTGAAACTACTACTGGTCTTCCAGGGAACGATCAAAGCGTAAACTGTTTGAGACATTACTCCCATGGAGTAAAGTGCGCATGGTGACTGTTGTATTCAATCCCGAGGCAATTTCTGTGTTTCATCAACACTTTGAAGTTCCACAGATTACAGACTGCCTCCAGATGTGCATCGGAAACTACTACTGGTCTTCCAGGGAACGAGCAAAGCGTAGACTGTTCGAGACATTACTCCCATGGAGGAAAGTGCGCATGGTGACTGTTGTATTCAATCCCGATGCAATTTCTGTGTTTCATCAACACTCTGATAGTCCACATATTACAGAATGCCTCCAGATGTGCATCGGAAATTGCAACTGGTCTTCCAGGGAACGATCAAATCGTAGGCTTTTTGAGACATTACTCCCATGGAGGAAAGTGCGCATGGTAACTGTTGTATTCAATCCCGATGCAATTTTTGTGTTTCTACAACACTCTGATAGTCCACAGATTGCAGAATGCATCCAGATGTGCATCGGAAACTACTACTGGACTTCCAGGGAACGACCAAAGCGTAGATTGTTTGAGACAATACTCCCATGGAGGAAAGTGCGCTTGGTGACTGTTGTATTCAATCGCGATGCAATTTCTGTGTTTCCACAACACTCTGATAGTCCACAGATTACAGAAGGCCCCCCAGATGTGGATCGGAAACTACTACTGGTTTTCCAGGGAACGATCAAAGCGTAGACTGTTTGAGACATTACTCCCATGGAGGAAAGTGCGCATGGTGACTGTTGTATTCAATACCGATGCAATTTCGGTGTTTCATCAACACTCTGATAGTCTACAGATTACAGGATTCCACCAGATGAGCATCGGAAACTACTACTGGTCTTCCAGGGAACGATAAAATCGTAGACTGTTTGAGACATAACTCCCATGGAGGAAGCATGGTGACTGTTGTATTCCATCCCGATGCAATTTCTATTTTTATCAACACTCTGATGTTCCTCAGATTACAGTATGCCTCCACATGTGCATCGGAAACTACTACTGGTCCTCCAGGGAACGATCAAAGCGTAGACTGTTTGAGACATTACTCCCATGGAGGAAAGTGCGCATGGTGACTGTTGTATTGAATCCCGATGCAATTTCTGTGTTTCATGAACACTTTGAAGGTCCACAGATTACAGAATACCTCCAGATGTGCATCGGAAACTACTACTGGTCTTCCAGGGAACGATCTAAGCGTAGACTGTTTGAGACATTTCTCCCATGGAGGAAAGTGCGCATGGTGACTGTTGTATTCAATCGCGATGCAATTTCTGTGTTTCATCAACACTCAGATAGTCCACAGATTACAGAATGCCTCCTGATGTGCATCGGAAACTACTACTGGTCTTCCAGGAAAGGATGAAAGCGTAGACTCTTTGAGACATTACTCCCATGGAGGAAAGTGTTCATGGTGACAGTTGTATTCAATCCCGATGCATTTTCTATGTTTCAACAACACTCTAATAGTCCACAGATTACAGAATGCCTACAGATGTGCATCGGAAACTACTACTGGTCTTCCAGGGAACGATCAGAGCGTAGACTGTTTGAGACATTACTCCCATGGAGGAAATTGCGCATGGTGACAGTTGTATTCAATCACGATGCAATTTCTGTGTTTCATCAACACTCTGATAGTCCACATATTACAGAATGCCTCCAGATGTGCATCGGAAACTACTACTGGTATTCCAGGGAACGATCAAAGCTGCAGGCTTTTTGAGACATTACCCCCATGGAGGAAAGTGCGCAAGGTGACTGTTGTATTCAATCCCGATGCAATTTCTTTGTTTCTACAACACTCTGAAAGTCCACAGATTGCAGAATGCATCCAGATGTGCATCGGAAACTACTACAGGTCTTGCAGGGAACGATCAAAGAGTAGACTGTTTGAGACATTACTCTCCTGGAGAAAAGTCCACATGGTGCATGTTGTATTCAATAGCGATGCAATTTCTGAGTTTCATTAACACTCTGATAGTCCACAGATTACAGAATGAGATCAGATGTGCATCTGAAACTGCTACTGGTCTTCCAGGGAACGATCAAAGGGTAAACTGTTTGAGACATTACTCCCATGGAGTAAAGTGCGCATGGTGACTGTTGTTTTCAATCCCGAGGCAATTTCTGTGTTTCATCAACACTTTGAAGGTCCACAGATTGCAGACTGCCTCCAGATGTGCATCGGAAACTGCTACTGGTCTTCCAGGGAACGATCAAAGCGTAGACTGTTTGAGACATTACTCCCATGGAGGAAAGTGCGCATGGTGACTGTTGTATTCAATACCGATGCAATTTCTGAGTTTCATTAACACTCTGATAGTGTACAGATTACAGAATGCCCCCAGATGTGCAACGGAAACCACTACCGGTCTTCCAGGGAACGATCAAAGCGTAGACTGTTTGAGACATTACTCCCATGGAGGAAAGTGCGCATGGTGACTGTTGTATTCAATCCCGAGGCAATTACTGTGTTTCATCAACACTTTGAAGGTCCACAGATTACAGAATGCCTCCAGATGGGCATCGGAAACTATTGCTGGTCTTCCAGGAAACGATCAAAGCGTAGACTGTTTGAGACATTACTCCCATATAGGAAAGTGTTCATGGTGACAGTTGTATTCAATCCCGATGCATTTTCTGTGTTTCAACAACACTCTGATAGTCCACGTATTACAGAATGCCTCGAGATGTGCATCGGAAACTACTACTGGTCTTCCAGGGAACGATCAAATCGTAGGCTTTTTGAGACATTACTCCCATGGAGGAAAGTGCGCATGGTGACTGTTGTATTCAATCCCGATGCAATTTTTGTGTTTCTCCAACACTCTGATAGTCCACAGATTGCAGAATGCATCCAGATGTGCATCGGAAACTACTACTGGACTTCCAGGGAACGATCAAAGCGTAGACTGTTATGGACCTTATTCCCATGGAGGAAAGTGCGCGTTTTGACTGTTGTATTCAATCCCGATGCAATTTCTGTGTTTCATCAACACTCTGAAAGTCCACAGATTACAGTATGCCTCCACATGTGCATCGGAAACTACTACTGGTCCTCCAGGGAACGATCACAGCGTAGACTGTTTGAGACATTACTCCCATGGAGGAAAGTGCGCATGGTGACTGTTGTATTCAATCCCGATGCAATTTCTGTGTTTCATCAACACTCAGATAGTCCACAGATTACAGAATGCCTCCTGATGTGCATCGGAAACTACTACTGGTCTTCCAGGGAAGGATGAAAGCGTTGACTCTTTGAGACATTACTCCCATGGAGGAAAGTGCGCATGGTAACTGTTGTATTCAATCTCTATGCAATTTCTGTGTTTGAACAACACTTTGATAGTTTACAGATTACAGAATGCCTCCAGATGTGCATCGGAAACTACTACTGGTCCTCCAGGGAACGATCAAATCGTAGACTGTTTGAGACATTACTCCCATGGAGGAAAGTGCGCATGGTAACTGTTGTATTCAATCTCGATGCAATTTCTGTGTTTGAACAACACTTTGATAGTTTACAGATTACAGAATGCCTCCAGATGTGCATCGGAAACTACTACTGGTCTTCCAAGGAACGATCAAAGCGTAGACTGTTTGAGACATTACTCCCATGGAGGAAAATGCGCATGATGACTTTTGTACTCAATCCCGAGGCAATTTCTGTGTTTCATCAACACTTTGAAGGTCCACGGATTACAGTATGCCTCCGGATGTGCATCGGAAACTACTACTGGTCTTCCAGGGAACGATCAAAGCGTAGACTGTTTGAGACATTACTACCATGGAGGAAAGTGCGCATGGTGCATGTTGCATTCAATAGCGATGCAATTTCTGAGTTTCATTAACACTCTGATAGTCCACAGATTACAGAATGAGCCCAGATGTGCATCTGAAACTACTACTGGTCTTCCAGGGAACGATCAAAGCGTAAACTGTTTGAGACATTACTCCCATGGAGTAAAGTGCGCATGGTGACTGTTGTATTCAATCCTGAGGCAATTTCTGTGTTTCATCAACACTTTGAAGGTCCACAGATTACAGACTGCCTCCAGATGTGCATCGGAAACTACTACTGGTCTTCCAGGGAACGATCAAAGCGTAGACTGTTTGAGACATTACTCCCATTGAGGAAAGTGCGCATGGTGACTGTTGTCTTCAATACCGATGCAATTTCTGAGTTTCATTAACTCTCTGATAGTGCACAGATTACAGAATGCCCCCAGATGTGCATCGGGAACTACTACCGGTCTTCCATAGAACGATCAAAGCTTAGACTGTTTGAGACATTACTCCCATGGAGGAAAGTGCGCATGGTGACTGTTGTATTCAATCCCGAGGCAATTTCTGTGTTTCATCAACACTTTGAAGTTCCACAGATAACAGAATGCCTCCAGATGTGCATCGGATACTATTGCTGGTCTTCCAGGAAACGATTAAAGCGTAGACTGTTTGAGACATTACTCCGATATAGGAAAGTGTTCATGGTGACAGAGGTATTCAATCCCGATGCATTTTCTGTGTTTCAACAACACGCTAATAGTCCACAGATTACAGAATGCCTCCATATGTGCATCGGAAACTACTACTGGTATTCCAGGGAACGATCAAAGCGTAGGCTTTTTGAGACATTACTCCCATGGAGGAAAGTGCGCATGGTGACTGTTGTAATCAATCCCGATGCAATTTCTGCGTTTCTACAACACTCTGATAGTCCACAGATTGCAGAATGCATCCAGATGTGCATCGGAAACTACTACTGGACTTCCACTGAACGATCACAGCGTAGACTGTTTGAGACATTACTCCCATGGACGAAAGTGCGCATGGTGACTGTTGTATTCCATCCCGATGCAATTTCTGTGTTTCAACAACACTCTGATAGTCCACAGATTACAGATTGCCCCCAGATGTGCATCGGAAACTACTACTGGCTTTCCAGGGAACGATCAAAGCGTAGACTGTTTGAGGCATTACACCCATGGAGGAAAGTAAGCATGGTGACTGTTGCATTCAATAGCGATGCAATATCTGAGTTTCATTAACACTGATAGTCCACAGATTACAGAATGAACCCAGATGTGCATCTGAAACTACTACTGGTCTTCCAGGAGACGTTCAAAGCGTAGACTGTTTGAGACATTACTCCCATATAGGAAAGTGCGCATGGTGACACTTGTATTCAATCCTGATGCAATTTCTGTGTTTCAACAACACTCTGATAGTCCACAGATTAGAGAATGCCTTACGATGTGCATCGGAAACTACTAATGGTCTTCCAGGGAACGATCAACGAGTAGACTGTTTGAGACATTACTCAAATGGAATAAAGTGCGCATGGAGCCTGTTGTATTCAATCGCGATGCAATTTCTCTGTTTCATCAACACTCAGATAGTCCACAGATTACAGAATGCCTCCTGATGTGCATAGGAAACTACTACTGGTCTTCCAGGGAAGGATGAAAGCGTTGACTCTTTGAGACATTACGCCCATGGAGGAAAGTGCCTATGGTGACTGTTGTATTCAATCTCGATGCAATTTCTTTGTTTGAACAACACTTTGATAGTTTACAGATTACAGAATGCCTCCAGATGTGCATCGGAAACTACTACCGGTCTTCCAGGGAACGATAAAATCGTAGACTGTTTGAGACATAACTCCCATGGAGGAAGCATGGTGACTGTTGTATTCCATCCCGATGCAATTTCTATTTTTATCAACACTCTGATGTTCCTCAGATTACAGTATGCCTCCACATGTGCATCGGAAACTACTACTGGTCCTCCAGGGAACGATCAAAGCGTAGACTGTTTGAGACATTACTCCCATGGAGGAAAGTGCGCATGGTGACTGTTGTATTGAATCCCGATGCAATTTCTGTGTTTCATCAACACTTTGAAGGTCCACAGATTACAGAATACCTCCAGATGTGCATCGGAAACTACTACTGGTCTTCCAGGGAACGATCTAAGCGTAGACTGTTTGAGACATTTCTCCCATGGAGGAAAGTGCGCATGGTGACTGTTGTATTCAATCGCGATGCAATTTCTGTGTTTCATCAACACTCAGATAGTCCACAGATTACAGAATGCCTCCTGATGTGCATCGGAAACTACTACTGGTCTTCCAGGAAAGGATGAAAGCGTAGACTCTTTGAGACATTACTCCCATGGAGGAAAGTGTTCATGGTGACAGTTGTATTCAATCCCGATGCATTTTCTATGTTTCAACAACACTCTAATAGTCCACAGATTACAGAATGCCTACAGATGTGCATCGGAAACTACTACTGGTCTTCCAGGGAACGATCAGAGCGTAGACTGTTTGAGACATTACTCCCATGGAGGAAATTGCGCATGGTGACAGTTGTATTCAATCACGATGCAATTTCTGTGTTTCATCAACACTCTGATAGTCCACATATTACAGAATGCCTCCAGATGTGCATCGGAAACTACTACTGGTATTCCAGGGAACGATCAAAGCTGCAGGCTTTTTGAGACATTACCCCCATGGAGGAAAGTGCGCAAGGTGACTGTTGTATTCAATCCCGATGCAATTTCTTTGTTTCTACAACACTCTGAAAGTCCACAGATTGCAGAATGCATCCAGATGTGCATCGGAAACTACTACAGGTCTTGCAGGGAACGATCAAAGAGTAGACTGTTTGAGACATTACTCCCCTGGAGAAAAGTCCACATGGTGCATGTTGTATTCAATAGCGATGCAATTTCTGAGTTTCATTAACACTCTGATAGTCCACAGATTACAGAATGAGATCAGATGTGCATCTGAAACTGCTACTGGTCTTCCAGGGAACGATCAAAGGGTAAACTGTTTGAGACATTACTCCCATGGAGTAAAGTGCGCATGGTGACTGTTGTTTTCAATCCCGAGGCAATTTCTGTGTTTCATCAACACTTTGAAGGTCCACAGATTGCAGACTGCCTCCAGATGTGCATCGGAAACTGCTACTGGTCTTCCAGGGAACGATCAAAGCGTAGACTGTTTGAGACATTACTCCCATGGAGGAAAGTGCGCATGGTGACTGTTGTATTCAATACCGATGCAATTTCTGAGTTTCATTAACACTCTGATAGTGTACAGATTACAGAATGCCCCCAGATGTGCAACGGAAACCACTACCGGTCTTCCAGGGAACGATCAAAGCGTAGACTGTTTGAGACATTACTCCCATGGAGGAAAGTGCGCATGGTGACTGTTGTATTCAATCCCGAGGCAATTACTGTGTTTCATCAACACTTTGAAGGTCCACAGATTACAGAATGCCTCCAGATGGGCATCGGAAACTATTGCTGGTCTTCCAGGAAACGATCAAAGCGTAGACTGTTTGAGACATTACTCCCATATAGGAAAGTGTTCATGGTGACAGTTGTATTCAATCCCGATGCATTTTCTGTGTTTCAACAACACTCTGATAGTCCACGTATTACAGAATGCCTCGAGATGTGCATCGGAAACTACTACTGGTCTTCCAGGGAACGATCAAATCGTAACCTTTTTGAGACATTACTCCCATGGAGGAAAGTGCGCATGGTGACTGTTGTATTCAATCCCGATGCAATTTTTGTGTTTCTCCAACACTCTGATAGTCCACAGATTGCAGAATGCATCCAGATGTGCATCGGAAACTACTACTGGACTTCCAGGGAACGATCAAAGCGTAGACTGTTATGGACCTTATTCCCATGGAGGAAAGTGCGCGTTTTGACTGTTGTATTCAATCCCGATGCAATTTCTGTGTTTCATCAACACTCTGAAAGTCCACAGATTACAGTATGCCTCCACATGTGCATCGGAAACTACTACTGGTCCTCCAGGGAACGATCACAGCGTAGACTGTTTGAGACATTACTCCCATGGAGGAAAGTGCGCATGGTGACTGTTGTATTCAATCCCGATGCAATTTCTGTGTTTCATCAACACTCAGATAGTCCACAGATTACAGAATGCCTCCTGATGTGCATCGGAAACTACTACTGGTCTTCCAGGGAAGGATGAAAGCGTTGACTCTTTGAGACATTACTCCCATGGAGGAAAGTGCGCATGGTAACTGTTGTATTCAATCTCTATGCAATTTCTGTGTTTGAACAACACTTTGATAGTTTACAGATTACAGAATGCCTCCAGATGTGCATCGGAAACTACTACTGGTCCTCCAGGGAACGATCAAATCGTAGACTGTTTGAGACATTACTCCCATGGAGGAAAGTGCGCATGGTAACTGTTGTATTCAATCTCGATGCAATTTCTGTGTTTGAACAACACTTTGATAGTTTACAGATTACAGAATGCCTCCAGATGTGCATCGGAAACTACTACTGGTCTTCCAAGGAACGATCAAAGCGTAGACTGTTTGAGACATTACTCCCATGGAGGAAAATGCGCATGATGACTTTTGTACTCAATCCCGAGGCAATTTCTGTGTTTCATCAACACTTTGAAGGTCCACGGATTACAGTATGCCTCCGGATGTGCATCGGAAACTACTACTGGTCTTCCAGGGAACGATCAAAGCGTAGACTGTTTGAGACATTACTACCATGGAGGAAAGTGCGCATGGTGCATGTTGCATTCAATAGCGATGCAATTTCTGAGTTTCATTAACACTCTGATAGTCCACAGATTACAGAATGAGCCCAGATGTGCATCTGAAACTACTACTGGTCTTCCAGGGAACGATCAAAGCGTAAACTGTTTGAGACATTACTCCCATGGAGTAAAGTGCGCATGGTGACTGTTGTATTCAATCCTGAGGCAATTTCTGTGTTTCATCAACACTTTGAAGGTCCACAGATTACAGACTGCCTCCAGATGTGCATCGGAAACTACTACTGGTCTTCCAGGGAACGATCAAAGCGTAGACTGTTTGAGACATTACTCCCATTGAGGAAAGTGCGCATGGTGACTGTTGTCTTCAATACCGATGCAATTTCTGAGTTTCATTAACTCTCTGATAGTGCACAGATTACAGAATGCCCCCAGATGTGCATCGGGAACTACTACCGGTCTTCCATAGAACGATCAAAGCTTAGACTGTTTGAGACATTACTCCCATGGAGGAAAGTGCGCATGGTGACTGTTGTATTCAATCCCGAGGCAATTTCTGTGTTTCATCAACACTTTGAAGTTCCACAGATAACAGAATGCCTCCAGATGTGCATCGGATACTATTGCTGGTCTTCCAGGAAACGATTAAAGCGTAGACTGTTTGAGACATTACTCCGATATAGGAAAGTGTTCATGGTGACAGAGGTATTCAATCCCGATGCATTTTCTGTGTTTCAACAACACGCTAATAGTCCACAGATTACAGAATGCCTCCATATGTGCATCGGAAACTACTACTGGTATTCCAGGGAACGATCAAAGCGTAGGCTTTTTGAGACATTACTCCCATGGAGGAAAGTGCGCATGGTGACTGTTGTAATCAATCCCGATGCAATTTCTGCGTTTCTACAACACTCTGATAGTCCACAGATTGCAGAATGCATCCAGATGTGCATCGGAAACTACTACTGGACTTCCACTGAACGATCACAGCGTAGACTGTTTGAGACATTACTCCCATGGACGAAAGTGCGCATGGTGACTGTTGTATTCCATCCCGATGCAATTTCTGTGTTTCAACAACACTCTGATAGTCCAAAAGATTACAGATTGCCCCCAGATGTGCATCGGAAACTACTACTGGCTTTCCAGGGAACGATCAAAGCGTAGACTGTTTGAGGCATTACACCCATGGAGGAAAGTAAGCATGGTGACTGTTGCATTCAATAGCGATGCAATATCTGAGTTTCATTAACACTGATAGTCCACAGATTACAGAATGAACCCAGATGTGCATCTGAAACTACTACTGGTCTTCCAGGAGACGTTCAAAGCGTAGACTGTTTGAGACATTACTCCCATATAGGAAAGTGCGCATGGTGACACTTGTATTCAATCCTGATGCAATTTCTGTGTTTCAACAACACTCTGATAGTCCACAGATTAGAGAATGCCTTACGATGTGCATCGGAAACTACTAATGGTCTTCCAGGGAACGATCAACGAGTAGACTGTTTGAGACATTACTCAAATGGAATAAAGTGCGCATGGAGCCTGTTGTATTCAATCGCGATGCAATTTCTCTGTTTCATCAACACTCAGATAGTCCACAGATTACAGAATGCCTCCTGATGTGCATAGGAAACTACTACTGGTCTTCCAGGGAAGGATGAAAGCGTTGACTCTTTGAGACATTACGCCCATGGAGGAAAGTGCCTATGGTGACTGTTGTATTCAATCTCGATGCAATTTCTTTGTTTGAACAACACTTTGATAGTTTACAGATTACAGAATGAATCCAGATGTGCATCGGAAACTACTACCGGTCTTCCAGGGAACGATCAAAGCGTAGACTGTTTGAGACATTACTCCCATGGGGGAAAATGCGCATGATGACTGTTGTATTCAATCCCGAGGCAATTTCTGTGTTTCATCAACACTTTGAAGGTGCACAGATTACTGACTGCCTCCAGATGTGCATCGGAAACTACCACTGGTCTTCCAGGGAACGATCAAAGCGTAGACTGTTTGAGACATTACACCCATGGAGGAAAGTAAGCATGGTGACTGTTGCATTCAATAGCGATGCAATATCTGAGTTTCATTAACACTGATAGTCCACAGATTACAGAATGAACCCAGATGTGCATCTGAAACTACTACTGGTCTTCCAGGGAACGATCAAAGCGTAAACTGTTTGAGACATTACTCCCATGGAGTAAAGTGCGCATGGTGACTGTTGTATTCAATCCCGAGGCAATTTCTGTGTTTCATCAACACTTTGAAGGTCCACAGATTACAGACTGCCTCCAGATGTGCATCGGAAACTACTACTGGTCTTCCAGGGAACGATCAAAGCGTAGACTGTTTGAGACATTACTCCCATGGAGGAAAGTGCGCATGGTGACTGTTGTATTCAATACCGATGCAATTTCTGAGTTTCATTAACACTCTGATAGTGCACAGATTACAGAATGCCCCCACATGTGCATCGGAAACTACTACTGATCCTCCAGGGAACGATCAAAGCGTAGAATATTTGAGACATTACTACCATGGAGGAAAGTGCGCATGGTGACTGTTGTATTGATTCCCGATGCAATTTCTGTGTTTCAACAACACTCTGATGGTCCACACATCACAGAATGTCCCCCAGATGTGCATCGGAAACTACTACCGGTCTTCCAGGGAACGATCAAAGCGTAGAATGTTTGAGACATTACTCCCATGGAGGAAAGTGCGCATGATGACTGTCGCATTCAATCCCGATGCAATTTCTGTATTTTATCAACACTTTGAAGGTCCACAGACTACAGAATGCCTCCAGATGTGCGTCGGAAACTACTACTGGTCTTCCAGGAAATGATCAAAGAATAGACTGTTTGAGACATTACTCCCATGGAGGAATGTGCGCATGGTGACTGTTGTATTCAATCCCGACGCAATTTCTGTGTTTCATCAACACTCTGATAGTCCACAGATTACAGAATGCATCCAGATGTCAATCGGAAACTACTACTGGTCTTCAGGGAACGATCAAAGCGATGACAGTTTGAGACATTACTCCCATGGAGGAAAAAGCGCATGGCGACTGTTGTATTCAATCCCGAGGCAATTTCTGTGTTTCATCAATACTCAGATAGTCCACAGATTACAGAATGCCTCCAGATGTGCATCGGAAACTACTACTGGTCTTCCAGAGAACGATCAAAGCGTAGACTGTTTGAGGTATTACTCCCATGGAGAAAAATGCGCATGGTGACTGTTGTATTGATTCCCGATGCAATTTCTGTGTTTAAACAACACTCTGATAGTCCACAGATTGCAGAATGCATCCAGATGTGCATCGGAAACTACAACTGGTCTTCCAGGGAACGATGAAAGCGTAGACTGTTCGAGACATTACTCCCATATAGGAAAACGCGCATGGTGACTGTTGTATTCAATATCGATGCAATTTCTGTGTTTTAACAACACTCTGATAGTCCACAGGTTACAGAATGCCTCCCGATGTGCATCGGAAACTACTACTGGTCTTCCAGGGATCGATCAAAGCGTAGAATATTTGTGACATAAATCCCATGGAGGAAAGTGCGCATGGTGACTGTTGTATTCAATCCCGAAGCAATTTCTTTGTATCAACAACACTCTGATAGTGCACAGATTACAGAATGCCTCCAGAGGTGATCGGAAACTACTACTGGTCTTCCAGGGAACGATCAAATCGTAGACTCTTTGAGACATTACTCCCATGGAGGAAAGTGCGCATGGTGACTGTTGTATTAAATCCCGATGCAATTTCTGTGTTTCATCAACACTATGATGTTCCACAGATTACGGTAAGCCCACAGATGTGCATCGGAAACTACAAAAGGTCTTCCATTGAACGATGAAAGCGTAGACTGTTTGAGACATTACTCCCATATAGGAAAGGGCGCATGGTGACTGTTGTATTCAATCCCGATGCAATTTCTGTGTTTCAACAACACTCTGATAGTCCACAGATTACAGAATGCCTCCAGATGTGCATCGGAAACTACTACTGGCCTTCCAGGGAACGGTCAAAGCGTAGACTGTTTGTGACATAAATCCCATGGAGGAAAGTGTTCATGGTGACTGTTGTATTCAATCCCGATGCATTTTCTGTGTTTCAACAACACTCTGATAGTCCACAGATTGCAGAATGCATCCAGATATGCATCGGAAACTACTACTGGTCTTCCAGGGAACGATCAAAGCGGAAACTGTTTGAGACATTACTCCCATGGAGGAAAAAGCGCGTGGCGACTGTTGTATTCAATCTCGATGCAATTCCTGTGTTTCGTCAACACTCAGATAGACCACAGATTACAGAATGCCTCCAGATGTGCATCAGAAACTACTACTGGTCTTCCAGAGAACGACCAAATCGTAGACTGTTTGAGATATTACTCCCATGGAGGAAAGTGCGCATGGTGGCTGTTGTATTCAATCCCGATGCAATTTCTGCGTTCTAACAACACTCTGATAGTTTACAGATTACAGAATGCATCCAGATGTGCATCGGAAACTACTACTGGTCTTCCAGAGAACGACCAAAGCGTAGACTGTTTGAGACATTACTCCCATGGAGGAAAATACGCATGATGACTGTTGTATTCAATCCCGAGGAAATTTCTGTGTTTCATCAACACTTTGAAGGTCCACAGATTACAGAATGCCTCCGGATGTGCATTGGAAACTACTATTGGTCTTCCAGGGAAGAGATCAAAGCGTAGAATGTTTGAGACATTACTCCCATGGAGGAAAGTGCGCATGGTGACTGTCGTATTCAATCCCGATGCAATTTCTGTGTTTTATCAACACTTTGAACGTCCACCGACTACAGAATGCCTCCAGATGTGCGTCGGAAACTACTACTGGTCTTCCAGGAAATGATCAAAGAATAGACTGTTTGAGACATTACTCCCATGGAGGAATGTGCGCATGGTGACTGTTGTATTCAATCCCGACGCAATTTCTGTGTTTCATCAACACTCTGATAGTCCACAGATTACAGAATGCATCCAGATGTCAATCGGAAACTACTACTGGTCTTCAGGGAACGATCAAAGCGTAGACTGTTTGAGACATTACTGTCATGGAGGAAAGTTCGTATGGTGACTGTTGTATTCAATCGCGATGCAATTTCTGTGTTTCATCAACACTCAGATAGTCTACAGATTACTGGATTCCACCAGATGAGCATCGGAAACTACTACTGGTCTTCCTGGGAACGATAAAATCGTATACTGTTTGAGACATTACTCCCATGGAGGAAAGTAAGCATGGTGACTGTTGTATTCCATCCCAATGCAATTTCTATGTTTTATCAACACTCTGATGTTCCTCAGATTACAGTATGACTCCACATGTGCATCGGAAACTACTACTGATCCTCCAGGGAACGATCAAAGCGTAGAATATTTGAGACATTACTACCATGGAGGAAAGTGCGCATGGTGACTGTTGTATTGATTCCCGATGCAATTTCTGTGTTTCAACAACACTCTGATGGTCCACACATCACAGAATGTCCCCAGATGTGCATCGGAAACTACTACTGGTCTTCCAGGGAACGATCAAATCGTAAACAGTTTGAGACATTACTCCCATGCAGGAAAGTGCGCATGGTGACTCTCGTATTCAATTCCGATGCAACTTCTATGTTTCATCAACACTCTGATAGTCCACAGATTACATAATGACACCAGATGTGCATCGGAGATTACTACTGGTGTTCCAGGGAACGATCAAAGCGTAGGCTTTTTGAGACATTACTCAAATCCAGGAAAGTTTGCATGGTGACTGTTGTATTCAATACCAAGGCAATTTCTGTGTTTCATCAACACTTTGAAGGTCTACAGATTACAGAATGCCTCGAGATGTGCAACGGAAACTACTAATGGTCTTCCAGGTTACTATCAAAGCGTAGACTGTTTGAGACATTACTGTCATCGAGGAAAGTGAGCATGGTGACTGTTGTATTCAATCCCAATGCAATTACTGTGTTTCAACAACACACTGATTGTCCACAGATTACAGAATGCCTCCAGATGTGCATCAGAAACTTCTACTTTTCTTGCAGGCAACGTTCAAAGCGTAGACTGATTGAGACATTAATCCCATGGAGGAAAGTGCGCATGGTGACTGTTGTATTCAATCCCGATGCAATTTCTGTGTTTCATCATCACTCTGATGTTCCACACATTACAGAATGCCCCCAGATGTGCATCGGAATCTACTACTGGTCTTCCAGGAACGATCAAATCGTAGAGTGTTTGAGACATTACTCCCATGGAGGAAAGTGCGCATGGTGACTGTTGTATTCAATCCCGATGCAATTTCTGTGTTTCATCAACAATCAGATAGTCTACAGATTACAGAATGACACCAGATGTGCATCGGAAACTACTACTGGTCTTCCAGGGAAGAGATCAAAGCATAGAATGTTTGAGACATTACTCCCATGGAGGAAAGTGCGCATGGTGACTGTTGTATTCAATCAAGATGCAATTTCTGTTTTTTATCAACACTTTGAAGATCCACAGATTACAGAATGCCTCCAGATGTGCGCCGGAAACTACTACTTGTCTTCCAGGAAATTATCAAATAATAGACTGTTTGAGACATTACTCCCTTGGAGGAAAGGGCGCATGGTGACTGTTGTATTCAATCCCGTCGCAACTTCTATGTTTCATCAACACTCTGATAGTCCACAGATTACAGAATGATTCCGGATGTGCATCGGAAACTACTACTGGTCTTGCAGGCAACGATCAAAGCGTATACTGATTGAGACATTACTCCCATACAGGAAAGTGCGCATGGTGACTGTTGTATTGATTCCCGATGCAATTTCTGTGTTTCAACAACACTCTGATAGTCCACAGATTGCAGAATGCATCCAGATGTGTATCGGAAACTACTACTGGACTTCCAGGGAACGATCAAGGCGTAGACTGTTTGAGACATTACTCCCAAGGAAGAAAGTGCGCATGGTGACTGTTGTATTCAATCCCGAGGCAATTTCTGTGTTTCATCAACACTTTGAAAGTCCACAGATTACAGAATGCCTCCAGATGTGCAACGGAAACTACTACTGGTCTTCCAGGTTACTATCAAAGCGTAGACTGTTTGAGACATTATTGTCATGGAGGAAAGTGCGCATGGCGACTGTTGTATTCAATCCCGATGCAATTTCTGTGTTTCAACAACACACTGATAGTTCACATATTACAGAATGCCTCAAGATGTGCATCGGAAACTACTACTGGTCTTCCAGGGAACGATTAAATCGTAAACTGTTTGAGACATTACTCCCATGGAGGAAAGTGCGCATGGTGACTGTTGTATTCAATCCCGATGCAATTTCGGTGTTTCATCAACACTTTAAATGTCCACAGATTACAGAAAGCCTCCAGATGTGCATCGGAACCTACTACTGGTCTTGCAGGGAACGATTAAAGCGTAGACTGTTTGAGACATTACTCCTATGGAGAAAAGTCGTCATGGTGCATTTTGTATTCAATACCGATGCAACTTCTGAGTTTCATTAACACTCACATTGTCCACAGATTGCAGCATGTCCCCAGATGTGCATTGGAAACCACTACTGGTCTTCCAGGGAACGATCAAATCGTAAACTGTTTGAGATATTACTCCCATGGAGGAAAGTGTGCATGTTGACGGTTGTATTCAATCCCGATGCAATTTCTGTGTTCATCAACACTCAGATAGTCCACAGATTACAGAATGACACCAGATGCGCATCGGAAACTACTACTGGTCTTCCAGGGAACGATCAAAGCGTAGAATGTTTGAGACATTACTCCCATGGAGGAAAGTGCGCATGATGACTGTCGCATTCAATCCCGATGCAATTTCTGTATTTTATCAACACTTTGAAGGTCCACAGACTACAGAATGCCTCCAGATGTGCGTCGGAAACTACTACTGGTCTTCCAGGAAATGATCAAAGAATAGACTGTTTGAGACATTACTCCCATGGAGGAATGTGCGCATGGTGACTGTTGTATTCAATCCCGACGCAATTTCTGTGTTTCATCAACACTCTGATAGTCCACAGATTACAGAATGCATCCAGATGTCAATCGGAAACTACTACTGGTCTTCAGGGAACGATCAAAGCGATGACAGTTTGAGACATTACTCCCATGGAGGAAAAAGCGCATGGCGACTGTTGTATTCAATCCCGAGGCAATTTCTGTGTTTCATCAACACTCAGATAGTCCACAGATTACAGAATGCCTCCAGATGTGCATCGGAAACTACTACTGGTCTTCCAGAGAACGATCAAAGCGTAGACTGTTTGAGGTATTACTCCCATGGAGAAAAATGCGCATGGTGACTGTTGTATTGATTCCCGATGCACTTTCTGTGTTTAAACAACACTCTGATAGTCCACAGATTGCAGAATGCATCCAGATGTGCATCGGAAACTACAACTGGTCTTCCAGGGAACGATGAAAGCGTAGACTGTTCGAGACATTACTCCCATATAGGAAAGTGCGCATTGTGACTGTTGTATTCAATATCGATGCAATTTCTGTGTTTTAACAACACTCTGATAGTCCACAGGTTACAGAATGCCTCCCGATGTGCATCGGAAACTACTACTGGTCTTCCAGGGATCGATCAAAGCGTAGAATATTTGTGACATAAATCCCATGGAGGAAAGTGCGCATGGTGACTGTTGTATTCAATCCCGAAGCAATTTCTTTGTATCAACAACACTCTGATAGTGCACAGATTACAGAATGCCTCCAGAGGTGATCGGAAACTACTACTGGTCTTCCAGGGAACGATCAAATCGTAGACTCTTTGAGACATTACTCCCATGGAGGAAAGTGCGCATGGTGACTGTTGTATTAAATCCCGATGCAATTTCTGTGTTTCATCAACACTATGATGTTCCACAGATTACGGTAAGCCCACAGATGTGCATCGGAAACTACAAAAGGTCTTCCATTGAACGATGAAAGCGTAGACTGTTTGAGAAATTACTCCCATATAGGAAAGGGCGCATGGTGACTGTTGTATTCAATCCCGATGCAATTTCTGTGTTTCAACAACACTCTGATAGTCCACAGATTACAGAATGCCTCCAGATGTGCATCGGAAACTACTACTGGCCTTCCAGGGAACGGTCAAAGCGTAGACTGTTTGTGACATAAATCCCATGGAGGAAAGTGTTCATGGTGACTGTTGTATTCAATCCCGATGCATTTTCTGTGTTTCAACAACACTCTGATAGTCCACAGATTGCAGAATGCATCCAGATATGCATCGGAAACTACTACTGGTCTTCCAGGGAACGATCAAAGCGGAAACTGTTTGAGACATTACTCCCATGGAGGAAAAAGCGCGTGGCGACTGTTGTATTCAATCTCGATGCAATTCCTGTGTTTCGTCAACACTCAGATAGACCACAGATTACAGAATGCCTCCAGATGTGCATCAGAAACTACTACTGGTCTTCCAGAGAACGACCAAATCGTAGACTGTTTGAGATATTACTCCCATGGAGGAAAGTGCGCATGGTGGCTGTTGTATTCAATCCCGATGCAATTTCTGCGTTCTAACAACACTCTGATAGTTTACAGATTACAGAATGCATCCAGATGTGCATCGGAAACTACTACTGGTCTTCCAGAGAACGACCAAAGCGTAGACTGTTTGAGACATTACTCCCATGGAGGAAAATACGCATGATGACTGTTGTATTCAATCCCGAGGAAATTTCTGTGTTTCATCAACACTTTGAAGGTCCACAGATTACAGAATGCCTCCGGATGTGCATTGGAAACTACTATTGGTCTTCCAGGGAAGAGATCAAAGCGTAGAATGTTTGAGACATTACTCCCATGGAGGAAAGTGCGCATGGTGACTGTCGTATTCAATCCCGATGCAATTTCTGTGTTTTATCAACACTTTGAACGTCCACCGACTACAGAATGCCTCCAGATGTGCGTCGGAAACTACTACTGGTCTTCCAGGAAATGATCAAAGAATAGACTGTTTGAGACATTACTCCCATGGAGGAATGTGCGCATGGTGACTGTTGTATTCAATCCCGACGCAATTTCTGTGTTTCATCAACACTCTGATAGTCCACAGATTACAGAATGCATCCAGATGTCAATCGGAAACTACTACTGGTCTTCAGGGAACGATCAAAGCGTAGACTGTTTGAGACATTACTGTCATGGAGGAAAGTTCGTATGGTGACTGTTGTATTCAATCCCGTTGCAATTTCTGTGTTTCAACAACACACTGATAGTCCACAGATTACAGAATGCCGCCAGATGTGCATCGGAAACTACTACTGGTCTTCCAGGGAACGATCATATCGTAAACTGTTTGAGACATTACTCCCATGGAGGAAAGTGCGCATGGTGACTGTTGTATTCAATCCCGATGCAATTTCTGTGTTTCATCAACACTCTGATTGTCCACAGATTGCAGAATGCATCCTGATGTTCGACGGAAACTACTACAGGTCTTCCAGGAAACGATCAAAGAATAGACTGCTTGAGACATTACTCCCATGGAGGAAAGTGCGCATGGTGACTGTTGTATCCAATCCCGATGCAATTTCGGTGATTCATCAACATTTTGAAGGTCCACAGATTACAGAATGCCTCCAGATGTGCAACGGAAAATACTACTGGTCTTCCAGTTACTATCAAAGCGTAGACTGTTTGAGACATTACTGTCATGGAGGAAAGTGCGCATGGAGACTGTTGTATTCAATCCCGATGCAATTTCTGTGTTTCAACAACACACTGATAGCCCACGGACTACAGAATGCCGCCAGATGTGCATCGGAAACTACTACTGGTCTTCCAGGGAACGATCAAATCGTAAATGTTTGAGACATTACTGCCATGGAGGAACGTGGGCATGGTGACTGTTGTATTCAATCCCGATGCAATTTCTGTGTTTCATCAACACTCCGATTCTCCACAGATTACATTATGTCACCAGATGTGCATCGGAAACTACTACTGGTCTTCCAGGGAACGATCAAAGCGATGACAGTTTGAGACATTACTCCCATGGAGGCAAATTCGCATGGTGACTGTTGTATTCAATCCCGATGCAATTTCTGTGTTTCGCCAACGCTCTGATAGTCCACAGATTACAGAATGCCTTCAGATGTGCATCGGAAACTACAACTGGTCTTCCAGGGAACGATGAAATCGTAGACAGTTCGAGACATTACTCCCATATAGGAAAGTGGCCATGATGACTGTTGTATTCAATATCGATGCAATTTCTGTGTTTCAACAACACACTGATAGTCCACAGGTTACAGAATGCCTCCAGATGTGCATCGGAAACTACTACTGGTCTTGCAGGGAAGGATTAAAGCGTAGACTGTTTGAGACATTACTCCCATGGGAAAAGTCATCATGGTGCATGTTGTATTCAATACCGATGCAATTTCTGAGTTTCATTAACACTCTCATTGTCCACAGACTACAGCATGCCCCCAGATGTGCATCGGAAACTACTACTGGTCTTCCAGGGAACAATCAAAGCGTAAACTGTTTGAGACATTACTCCCATGGAGGATATGGCGCATGGTGACTGTTGTATTCAATCCCGATGCAATTTCTGTGTTTCAACAACACACTGATAGCCCACAGATTACAGAATGCCGCCAGATGTGCATCGGAAACTACTACCGGTCTTCCAGGGAACGATCAAAGCGTAGACTGTTTGAGACATTACTCTCATGGAGGGAAGTGCGCATGGTGACTGTTGTATTCAATCGCGATGCAATTTCTGTGTTTATCCAACACTCTGATAGTCCACTGATTACAGAATGCCTCCATATGTGAATCGGAAACTACTACTGGTCTTCCAGGGAACGATCAGATCGTAGACTGTTTGAGACATTACTCCCATGGAGGAAAGTGCGCATGGTGACTGTTGTATTCAATCGCGATACAATTTCTGTGTTTATCCAACACTCTGATAGTCCACCGATTACAGAATGCCTCCAGATGTGAATCGGAAACTACTACTGGTCTTCAGGAAAGATCAAAGCGATGACAGGTAGAGACATTACTCCCATGGAGGAAAGTTCGCATGGTGACTGTTGCATTCAATCCCGATGCAATTCCTGTGTTTCACCAACACTCTGATAGTCCACAGATTACAGGATGCCTCCAGATGTGCATCGGAAACTACTACTGGTCTTCCAGGGAACGATCAAAGCGGAAACTGTTTGAGACATTACTCCCATGGAGGAAAAAGCGCGTGGTGACTGTTGTATTCAATCTCGATGCAATTCCTGTGTTTCATCAACACTCAGATAGACCACAGATTACAGAATGCCTCCAGATGTGCATCAGAAACTACTACTGGTCTTCCAGAGAACGACCAAATCGTAGACTGTTTGAGATATTACTTCCATGGAGGAAAGTGCGCATGGTGGCTGTTGTATTCAATCCCGATGCAATTTCTGTGTTCTAACAACAGTCTGATAGTTTACAGATTACAGAATTTCTCCAGATGTGCATCGGAAACTACTACTGGTCTTCCAGAGAACGATCAAAGCGATGACAGTTTGATACATTACTCCCATGGAGGAAAATTCGCATGGTGACTGTTGTATTCAATCCCGATGCAATTTCTGTGTTTCACCAACGCTCTGATAGTCCACAGATTACAGAATGCCTTCAGATGTGCATCGGAAACTACAACTGGTCTTCCAGGGAACGATGAAATCGTAGACTGTTCGAGACATTACTCCCATGGAGGAAAGTGCGCATGGTGACTGTTGTATTCAATCCCGATGCAATTTCTGTGTTTCATCAACACTCTGATTGTCCACAGATTGCAGAATGCCTCCTGATGTTCGACGGAAACTACTACAGGTCTTCCAGGAAACGAACGAAGAATAGACTGTTTGAGACATTACTCCCATGGAGGAAAGTGCGCATGGTGACTGTTGTATCCAATCCCGATGCAATTTCGGTGTTTCATCAAGACTCTGATAGTCCACAGATTACAGAATGCCTCCAGATGTGCATCGGAAACTACTACTGGTCTTCCAGAGAACGATCAAAACGTAAACTGTTTGAGACATTACTCCCAAGGAAGAAAGTGCGAATGGTGACTGTTGCATTCAATCCCGAGAAAATTTCTGTGTTTCATCAACACTTTGAAGGTCCACAGATTACAGAATGCCTCCGGATGTGCATTGGAAACTACTACTGGTCTTCCAGGGAAGAGATCAAAGCGTAGAATGTTTGAGACATTACTCCCATGGAGGAAAGTGGGCATGGTGACTGTCGTATTCAATCCCGATGCAATTTCTGTGTTTTATCAACACTTTGACGGTCTACAGACTACAGAATGCCTTCAGATGTGCGTCGGAAACTACTGCTGGTCTTCCAGGAAATGATCAAAGAATAGACTGTTTGAGACATTACTCCCATGGAGGAAAGTGCGCATGGTGACTGTTGTATTCAATCCCGACGCAATTTCTGTGTTTCATCAAGACTCTGATAGTCCACAGATTACAGAATGCCTCAAGATGTGCATCGGAAACTACTACTGGTCTTCCAGAGAACGATCAAAGCGTAGACTGTTTGAGGTATTACTCCCATGGAGAAAACTGCGCATGGTGATTGTAGTATTGATTCCCGATGCAATTTCTGTGTTTAAACAACACTCTGATAGTCCACAGATTGCAGAATGCATCCAGATGTGCATCGGAAACTACTACTGGACTCCCAGGGAACGATCAAAGCGTAGGCTGTTTGAGACATTACTCCCAAGGAAGAAAGTGCGCATGGTGACTGTTGCATTCAATACCGAGGCAATTTCTGTGTTTCATCAACACTTTGAAGGTCCACAGATTAGAGAATGCCTCCAGATGTGCAACGGAAACTACTACTGGTCTTCCAGGTTACTATCAAAGCGTAGACTGTTTGAGACATTACTGTCATGGAGGAAAGTGCGTATGGTGACTGTTGTATTCAATCCCGATGCAATTTCTGGTTTCAACAACACACTGATAGCCCACAGATTACAGAATGCCGCGAGATGTGCATCGGAAACTACTACTGGTCTTCCAGGGAACGATTAAAGCATAGACTGTTTGAGACATTACTCCCATGGAGAAAAGTCATCATGGTGCATGTTGTATTCAGTACCGATGCAATTTCTGAGTTTCATTAACACTCTCATTGTCCACAGAATACAGCATGCCCCCAGATGTGCATCGGAAACTACTACTGGTCTTCCAGGGAACGATGAAATCGTAGACTGTTCGAGACATTACTCCCATATAGGAAAGTGCGCATGATGACTGTTGTATTCAATATCGATGCAATTTCTGTGTTTCAACAACACTCTGATAGTCCACAGGTTACAGAATGCCTCCAGATGTGCATCGGAAACTACTACTGGTCTTGCAGGGAAGGATTAAAGCGTAGACTGTTTGAGACATTACTCCCATGGGAAAAGTCATCATGGTGCATGTTGTATTCAATACCGATGCAATTTCTGAGTTTCATTAACACTCTCATTGTCCACAGACTATAGCATGCCCCCAGATGTGCATCGGAAACTACTACTGGTCTTCCAGGGAACAATCAAAGCGTAAACTGTTTGAGACATTACTCCCATGGAGGATATGGCGCATGGTGACTGTTGTATTCAATCCCGATGCAATTTCTGTGTTTCAACAACACACTGATAGCCCACAGATTACAGAATGCCGCCAGATGTGCATCGGAAACTACTACCGGTCTTCCAGGGAACGATTAAAGCGTAGACTGTTTGAGACATTACTCTCATGGAGGGAAGTGCGCATGGTGACTGTTGTATTCAATCGCGATGCAATTTCTGTGTTTATCCAACACTCTGATAGTCCACTGATTACAGAATGCCTCCATATGTGAATCGGAAACTACTACTGGTCTTCCAGGGAACGATCAGATCGTAGACTGTTTGAGACATTACTCCCATGGAGGAAAGTGCGCATGGTGACTGTTGTATTCAATCGCGATACAATTTCTGTGTTTATCCAACACTCTGATAGTCCACCGATTACAGAATGCCTCCAGATGTGAATCGGAAACTACTACTGGTCTTCAGGAAAGATCAAAGCGGTGACAGGTAGAGACATTACTCCCATGGAGGAAAGTTCGCATGGTGACTGTTGTATTCAATCCCGATGCAATTCCTGTGTTTCACCAACACTCTGATAGTCCACAGATTACAGGATGCCTCCAGATGTGCATCGGAAACTACTACTGGTCTTCCAGGGAACGATCAAAGCGGAAACTGTTTGAGACATTACTCCCATGGAGGAAAAAGCGCGTGGTGACTGTTGTATTCAATCTCGATGCAATTCCTATGTTTCATCAACACTCAGATAGACCACAGATTACAGAATGCCTCCAGATGTGCATCAGAAACTACTACTGGTCTTCCAGAGAACGACCAAATCGTAGACTGTTTGAGATATTACTTCCATGGAGGAAAGTGCGCATGGTGGATGTTGTATTCAATCCCGAAGCAATTTCTGTGTTCTAACAACAGTCTGATAGTTTACAGATTACAGAATTTCTCCAGATGTGCATCGGAAACTACTACTGGTCTTCCAGAGAACGATCAAAGCGATGACAGTTTGAGACATTACTCCCATGGAGGAAAATTCGCATGGTGACTGTTGTATTCAATCCCGATGCAATTTCTGTGTTTCACCAACGCTCTGATAGTCCACAGATTACAGAATGCCTTCAGATGTGCATCGGAAACTACAACTGGTCTTCCAGGGAACGATCAAAGCGTAGACTGTTTGAGGTATAACTCCCATGGAGAAAAATGCGCATGGTGATTGTAGTATTGATTCCCGATGCAATTTCTGTGTTTAAACAACACTCTGATAGTCCACAGATTGCAGAATGCATCCAGATGTGCATCGGAAACTACTACTGGACTCCCAGGGAACGATCAAAGCGTAGGCTGTTTGAGACATTACTCCCAAGGAAGAAAGTGCGCATGGTGACTGTTGCATTCAATCCCGATGCAATTTCTGTGTTTCATCAACACTCTGATTGTCCACAGATTGCAGAATGCCTCCTGATGTTCGACGGAAACTACTACAGGTCTTCCAGGAAACGAACGAAGAATAGACTGTTTGAGACATTACTCCCATGGAGGAAAGTGCGCATGGTGACTGTTGTATTCAATCCCGACGCAATTTCTGTGTTTCATCTAGACTCTGATAGTCCACAGATTACAGAATGCCTCCAGATGTGCATCGGAAACTACTACTGGTCTTCCAGAGAACGATCAAAGCGTAGACTGTTTGAGGTATTACTCCCATGGAGAAAAATGCGCATGGTTTTTGTAGTATTGATTCCCGATGCAATTTCTGTGTTTAAACAACACTCTGATAGTCCACAGATTGCAGAATGCATCCAGATGTGCATCGGAAACTACTACTGGACTCCCAGGGAACGATCAAAGCGTAGGCTGTTTGAGACATTACTCCCAAGGAAGAAAGTGCGCATGGTGACTGTTGCATTCAATACCGAGGCAATTTCTGTGTTTCATCAACACTTTGAAGGTCCACAGATTAGAGAATGCCTCCAGATGTGCAACGGAAACTACTACTGGTCTTCCAGGTTTCTACCAAAGCGTAGACTGTTTGAGACATTACTGTCATGGAGGAAAGTGCGTATGGTGACTGTTGTATTCAATCCCGATGCAATTTCTGGTTTCAACAACACACTGATAGCCCACAGATTACAGAATGCCGCGAGATGTGCATCGGAAACTACTACTGGTCTTCCAGGGAACGATTAAAGCGTAGACTGTTTGAGACATTACTCCCATGGAGAAAAGTCATCATGGTGCATGTTGTATTCAGTACCGATGCAATTTCTGAGTTTCATTAACACTCTCATTGTCCACAGAATACAGCATGCCCCCAGATGTGCATCGGAAACTACTACTGGTCTTCCAGGGAACAATCAAAGCGTAAACTGTTTGAGACATTACTCCCAAGGAAGAAAGTGCGCATGGTGACTGTTGTATTCAATACCGAGGCAATATCTGTGTTTCATCAACACTTTGAAGGTCCACAGATTACAGAATGCCTCCAGATGTGCAACGGAAACTTCTACTGGTCTTCCAGGTTACTATCAAAGCGTAGACTGTTTGAGACATTACTGTCATGGAGGAAATGGCGCATGGTGACTGTTGTATTCAATCCCGATGCAATTTCTGTGTTTCAACAACACACTGATAGCCCACAGATTACAGAATGAGGCCAGATGTGCATCGGAAACTACTACTGGTCTTCCAGGGAACGATCAAATCGTAAACTTTTTGAGACATTACTCCCATGGAGGAAAGTGCGCATGGTGGCTGTTGTATTCAATCCCGATGCAATTTCTGTGTTTCACCAACGCTCTGATAGTCCACAGACTACAGAATGCCTTCAGATGTGCATCGGAAACTACAACTGGTCTTCCAGGGAACGATGAAATCGTAGACTGTTCGAGACATTACTCCCATATAGGAAAGTGCGCATGGTGAGCGTAGTATTCAATATCGATGCAATTTCTGTGTTTCAACAACACTCTGTTAGTCCACTGATTACAGAATGCCTCCAGATGTGCATCGGAAACTACTACTGGTCTTCCAGGGAACGAGCAAAGCGTAGACTGTTTGAGTCATTACTCCTATGGAGGAATATGCTCATGATGACTGTTGTATTCAATCCCGATGCAACTTCTGTGTTTCATCAACACTCAGATAGTCCACAGATAAGAGAATGATCCCGGATGTGCATTGGAAACTACTACTGGTCATGCAGGGAACGATCAAAGCGTAAACTGATTGATACATTACTCCCATGGAGGAAAGTGCGCATGGTGACTGTTGTATTCAATCCCGAGGCAATTTCTATTGTTCATCAACACTTTGAAGGTCCACAGATTAGAGAATGCTTCCAGATGTGCATCGGAAACTACTACTGGTCTTCCAGGAAACGATCAAAGCGTAGACTGTTTGAGACATTATTTCCAGATAGGGAAGTGCGCATGGTGACTGTTGTATTCAATCCCTATGCATTTTCAGTGTTTGAACAACACTCTGATAGTCCACAGATTACAGAATGCCTTCACATGTACATCGGAAACTACTACTCGTCCTCCAGGGAACGATCAAACCGTTGACTGTTTGAGACATTACTCCCATGGAGGAAATTGCGCATGGTGACTGTTGTATTGAATCGCGATGCCATTTCTGCTTTTCATCAACACTTTGAAGGTCCACAGATTACAGAATGCCTCCAGATGTGCATCGGAAACTACTACTGGTCTTTAGGAAACGATCAAAGCGTAGACTGTTAGAGACATTACTCCCATATAGGAAAGTGCGCATGGTGACTGTTGTATTCGATCCTGCTGCTGTTTCTGTGTTTCAACAACACTCTTTTAGTCCACAGATTACAGAATGCCTCCAGATGTCAATCGGAAAGTTATAATGGTCTTGAAGGGAACGATCAAGGCGTTGACTGTTTGAGACACTACTCCCATGGAGGAAAGGTCGCATTGTGGCTATTGTATTCAATCCCGATTCAATTTCTGTATTTCATCAAAACTCTGATGTTCCACAAATTACAGAATGCCTCCAGATGTGCTTTGGAAACTACTACTGGCCTTCCCGAGAACGAGCAAATCGTAGACTGTTTGAGACATTACTCCCATGGGGGAAAGTGCTCATGGTGACTGTTGTATTCAATCCCGATGCAATTTCTGTGTTTCAACAACACTCTGTTAGTCCACAGATTACAGAATGCCTCCAGATGTGCATTGGAAACTACTTCTGGTCTTCCTAGGAACGATCAAAGCGTAGACTGTTTGAGACATTACTCCCATGGAGGAAAGTGCGCATGGTGACTGTTGTATCAATTGCGATGCAATTTCACTGTTTCATCAACGATCGGATGTTCCACACATTACAGTATGCCTCCAGATGTGCATCGGAAACTACTACTGGTCTTCCAGGGAACGATCAAAGCGGTGACTGTTTGAGACATTACTCCCATGGAGGAAAGTGCGCATGGTGACTGTTGTATCAATCCCGATGCAATTTCTGTGTTTCATCAACACTCTGATTGTCCACAGATTACAGAATGCCTCCATATGTTCGACGGAAACTACTACAGGTCTTCCAGGAAACGATCAAAGAATAGACTGTTTGAGACATTACTCCCATGGAGGAAAGTGCGCATGGTGACTGTTGAATCCAATGCCGATGCAATTTCGGTGTTTCATCAACACTTTGAAGGTCCACAGATTACAGAATGCCTCCAGATGTGCATCGGAAACTACTACTGGTCTTGCAGGGAACGATTAAAGCGTAGACTGTTTGAGACATTACTCCCATGGAGAAAAGTCATCATGGTGCATGTTGTATTCAGTACCGATGCAATTTCTGAGTTTCATTAACACTCTCATTGTCCACAGATTACAGCATGCCCCCAGATGTGCATCGGAAACTACTACTGGTCTTCCAGGGAACAATAAAAGCGTAAACTGTTTGAGACATTACTCCCAAGGAAGAAAGTGCGCATGGTGACTGTTGTATTCAATACCGAGGCAATATCTGTGTTTCATCAACACTTTGAAGGTCCACAGATTACAGAATGCCTCCAGATGTGCAACGGAAACTACTACTGGTCTTCCAGGTTAATATCAAAGCGTAGACTGTTTGAGACATTACTGTCATGGAGGAAAGTGCCCATGGTGACTGTTGTATTCAATCCCGATGCAATTTCTGTGTTTCAACAACACACTGATAGCCCACGGATTACAGAATGCCACCAGATGTGCATCGGAAACTACTACTGGTCTTCCAGGGAACGGTCAAATCGTAAACTGTTTGAGGCATTACTCCCATGGAGGAAAGTGCGCATGGTGACTGTTGTATTCAATCCCGATGCAATTTCTGTGTTTCACCAACGCTCTGATAGTCCAAAGATTACAGAATGCCTTCAGATGTGCATCGGAAACTACAACTGGTCTTCCAGGGAACGATGAAATCGTAGACTGTTCGAGACATTACTCCCATATAGGAAAGTGCGCATGATGACTGTTGTATTCAATATCGATGCAATTTCTGTGTTTCAACAACACTCTGATAGTCCACAGGTTACAGAATGCCTCCAGATGTGCATCGGAAACTACTACTGGTCTTGCAGGGAAGGATTAAAGCGTAGATTGTTTGAGACATTACACCCATGGGAAAAGTCATCATGGTGCATGTTGTATTCAATACCGATGCAATTTCTGAGTTTCATTAACACTCTCATTGTCCACAGATTACAGCATGCCCCCAGATTTGCATCGGAAACTACTACTGGTCTTCCAGGGAACAATCAAAGCGTAAACTGTGTGAGACATTACTCCCATGGAGGAAAGTGCGCATGGTGACTGTTGTATTCAATCCCGATGCAATTTCTGTGTTTCATCAACACTCTGATTCTCCACAGATTACATAATGCCATCAGATGTGCATCGGAAACTACTACTGGTCATCCAGGGAACGATCAAAGCGATGACAGTTTGAGACATTACTCCCATGGAGGAAAATTCGCATGGTGACTCTTGTATTCAATCCCGATGCAATTTCTGTGTTTCAACAACACACTGATAGCCCACAGATTACAGAATGCCGCCAGATGTGCATCGGAAACTACTACGGGTCTTCCAGGGAACGATCAAATCGTAAACTGTTTGAGACATTACTCCCATGGAGGAAAGTGCGCATGGTGACTGTTGTATTCAACCCCGATGCAATTTCTGTGTTTCACCAACGCTCTGATAGTCCACAGATTACAGAATGCCTTCAGATGTGCATCGGAAACTACAACTGGTCTTCCAGGGAACGATGAAATCGTAGACTGTTCGAGACATTACTCCAATATAGGAATGTGTGCATGGTGAGCGTAGTATTCAATATCGATGCAATTTCTGTGTTTCAACAACACTCTGTTAGTCCACAGATTACAGAATGCCTCCAGATGTGCATCGGAAACTACTACTGGTCTTCCAGGGAACGATCAAAGCGTAGACTGTTTGAGACATTACTCCTATGGAGGAATATGCGCATGATGACTGTTGTATTCAATCCCGATGCAATTTCTGTGTTTCATCAACACTCAGATAGTCCACAGATAAGAGAATGATCCCGGATGTGCATTGGAAACTACTACTGGTCATGCATGGAACGATCAAAGCGTAAACTGATTGCAACATTACTCCCATGGAGGAAAGTGCGCATGGTGACTGTTGTATTCAATCCCGAGGCAATTTCTATGGTTCATCAACACTTTGAAGGTCCACAGATTACAGAATGCTTCCAGATGTGCATCAGAAACTACTACTGGTCCTCCAGGAAACGATCAAAGCGTAGACTGTTTGAGACATTATTTCCAGATAGGAAAGTGCGCATGGTGACTGTTGTATTCAATCCCTACGCATTTTCAGTGTTTCAACAACACTCTGATAGTCCACAGATTACAGAATGCCTTCAGATGTACATCGGAAACTACTACTGGTCTTCCAGGGAACGATCAAACCGTAGACTGTTTGAGACATTACTCCCATGTAGGAAAGTGCGCATGGTGACTGTAGTATTCAATCCCGATGCAATTTCTGTGTTTCAACAACACTCTGATAGTCCACAGATTACAGAATGCCTCTAGATGTGCATCGGAACGTACTACTGGTCTTCCAGGGAACGATCAAAGCGTAGACTGTTTGAGACATTACTCCCATGGAGCAAACCGCGCATGGTGACTGTTGTATTGAATCGCGATGCAATTTCTGCTTTTCATCAACACTTTGAAGGTCCACAGATTACAGAATGCCTCTAGATGTGCATCGGAAACTACAAGTGGTCTTTCAGGGAACGATCAAAGCGTAGACTGTTAGAGACATTACTCCCATATAGGAAAGTGCGCATGGTGACTGTTGTATTCGATCCCGCTGCAATTTCTGTGTTTCAACAACACTCTGTTAGTCCACAGATTACAGAATGCCTCCAGATGTCAATCGGATAGTTATAATGGGCTTGAAGGGAACGATCAAGGCGTTGACTGTTTGAGACACTACTCCCATGGAGGAAAGGTCGCATTGTGACTGTTGTATTCAATCCCGATTCAATTTCTGTATTTCATCAAAACTCTGATGTTCCACAAATTACAGAATGCCTCCAGATGTGCTTTGGAAACTACTACTGGCCTTCCAGAGAACGAGCAAAGCGTAGACTGTTTGAGACATTACTCCCATGGGGGAAAGTGCTCAAGGTGACTGTTGTATTCAATCCCGATGCAATTTCTGTGTTTCAACAACACTCCGTTAGTCCACAGATTACAGAATGCCTCCAGATGTGCATTGGAAACTTCTTCTGGTCTTCCTGGGAACGATCAAAGCGTAGACTGTTTCAGACATTACTCCCATGGAGGAAAGTGCGCATGGTAACTGTTGTATCAATCCCGATGCAATTTCAGGGTTTCATCAACGCTCGGATGTTCCACAGATTACAGTATGCCTCCAGATGTGCATCGGAAACTACTACTGGTCTTCCAGGGAACGATCAAAGTGGTGACTGTTTGAGACATTACTCCCATGGAGGAAAGTGCGCATGGTGACTGTTGTATTCAATCCCGATGCAATTTCTGTTTTTCATCAACACTTTGAACGTCCACAGATTACAGAATGCCTTCAGATGTGCAACGAAAACTACTTCTGCTCCTCCAGGGAATGATCAAAGCGTAGACTGTTTGAAACATTCCGCTCATGAAGGAAAGTGCGCATGACGACTGTTGTATTCAATCCCGATGCAGTTTCTGAGATTCAAGAACACTCTGTCAGTCCACAGATTACAGAATGCCTCCAGATGTGCATTGGAAACTTTTTCTGGTCTTCCAAGGAACGATCAAAGCGTAGACTGTTTGAGACATTACTCCCATGTAGGAAAGTGGGCATGGTGACTGTTGTACTCAATCCCGATGCAGTTCTTGTGTTTCATCAAAACTCAGATGTTCCACAGATTACAGAATGATTCCAGATGTGCATTGGAAACTACTACTGATCTTCCAGGGAACGATCAAAGCGTAGACTGTTTGAGACATTACTCCCTTATAGGAAAGTGCGCATGGTGAGTGTTGTATTCAATCCCGACGCAATTTCGGTGTTTCATCAACACTCTGATAGTCCACAGATTACAGAATGCCTCCAGATGTGCATCGGAAACTACTACTGTTCTTCCAGGGAACGATCAAAGCGTTGACTGTTTTAGACATTACTCCTATGGAGGAAAGTGCGCATAGTGAATGTTGTATTCAATCCCGAAGCTATTTCTGTGTTTCATCCACAGTCTGATTGTCCACAGATTATAGAATGCCCCCAGATGTGCATCGTAATCTACTACTGGCCTTCCAGGGAACGAACAAAGCGAAAACTGTTTGAGACATTACTCCCATGGAGGAATGTGCGCATTGTTACTGTTGTATTCAATCCCGATGCAATTTCTGTGTTTCATCACACTCTGATAGTCCACAGATTACAGAATGCCTCCAGATGTGCATCGGAAACTACCACTGGCCTTCCAGGGAACGATCAAAGCGTAGACAGTTTGTGACATTACTCCCATGTGGGAAAGTGCTCATGGTGACCGTTGTATTCAATCCCGAAGCAATTTCTGAGTTTCATCAACACTCTGATAGTCCACAGATTACAGAATGCCTCGAGATGTGCATCGGAAACTACGACTGGTCTTCCAGGGAACGATCAAAGCGTAGACTGTTTGAGACATTACTCTCATGAAGGAAAGTGCGCTTGGTGACTGTTGTATTCAATCCAAATGGCATTCCTGTGTTTCAACAACACTCTGATAGTCCACAGTTTACAGAATGCCTCCAGATGTGCATCGGAAACTACTACTGGTCCTCCAGGGAACGATCAAACCGTAGCCTGTTTGAGACATTACTCCCATGTAGGAAAGTGCGCAAGGTGACTGTAGTATTCAATCCCGATGCAATTTCTGTGTTTCAACAACACTCTGATAGTCCACAGATTACAGAATGCCTCTAGATGTGCATCGGAACCTACTACTGGTCTTCCAGGGAACGATCAAAGCGTAGACTGTTTGAGACATTACTCCCATGGAGCAAACCGCGCATGGTGACTGTTGTATTGAATCGCGATGCAATTTCGGTGTTTCATCAACACTTTGAACGTCCACAGATTACAGAATGCCTGCAGATGTGCAACGGAAACTACTACTGGTCTTCCAAGGAACGATCAAAGCGTAGACTGTTTGTGACTTTACTCCCATGGAGTAAAGTGCGCATGGTGACTGGTGTATTGAATCCCGATGCAATTTCTGTGTTTTAACAACACTCTGATGGTCCACAGATTACAGAATGCCTCCAGATGTGCATCGGAAACTACTACTGGTCTTCCTGGATACGATGAAAACCGTACACTGTTTGAGACAAAACTCCCATGGAGGAAAGTGTGCATGGTGACTGTCGTATTCAATCCCGAAGCAATCTCTGTGTTTCATCAACACTCTGATTGTCCACAGATTATAGAATGCATCCATATGTGCATCGGAATCTACTACTCCCCTTCGAGGGAACGATCAAAGCGTAAACTGTTTGAGACATTACTCCCATGGAGGAAAGTGCGCATGGTTACTGTTGTATTCAATCCCGATGCAATTTCTGAGTTTCATCAACACTCTGATAGTCCACAAATTACAGAATGCCTCCGGATGTGCATAGGAAACTACTACTGGCCTTCCAGGCAACGATCAAAGCGTAGACTGTTGCGACATTACTCCCGAGAGGGAATGTGCTCATGGTGACTGTTGTATTCAATCCCGATGCAATTTCTGTGTTTCATCAACACTCTGAAATTCCACAGATTACAGAATGATTCCAGATGTGCATCGGAAGCTACTACTGGTCTTTCAGGGAATGATCAAAACGTAGACCGTTTGAGACATTATTCCCATGGACGATCGTGCGCATGGTGACTGTTGTATTCAATCCCGATGCAATTTCTGTGTTTCAACAACACTCTGATAGTTCACAGATTAGAGAATGCCTCCAGATACGCATCGGAAACTACTACTGGTCTTCCAGGAAATGATCAAAGTGTAGACTGTTTCAGACATTACTCCCATGGAGGAAAATTGCACATGGTGACTGTTGTATTCAATCCCGAATCAATTTCTGTGTTTCATCAACTCTTTGAAGGTCCACAGATTACAGAATGCCTCCAGATGTGCATCGGAAACTACAACTGGTCTTTGAGGGAACAATCAAAACGTAGACTGTTTGACACATTACTACCATGGAGGAAAGTGCGCATCGTGGCTGTTGTATTAATCCCGATGCAATTTCTGTGTTTCATCAACACTTTGAAAGTCCACAGATTACAGAATGCCTCCAGATTTGCATTGGAAACTACTACTGGTCTTAAAGGAAACGATCAAAGCGTAGACTGTTTGAGACATTACTCCCATATAGGAAAGTGCGCATGGTGACTGTTGTATTCGATCCCGATGCAATTTCTGTGTTTCAAATACACTCTGATTGTCCACAGATTACAGAATGCCTCCAGATGTGCATCGAAAAGTACTAATGGTCCTGAAGGGAAAGATCAAAGCGTAGACTGTTTGAGACATTACTCCCATGGAGGAAAGAGGGCATGGTGACAGTTGTACTCAATCCCGATGTAAATCCTGTGTTTCATCAAAACTCCGATGTTCCACAGATTACAGAATGCCTCCAGATGTGCATCGGAAACTACTACTGGTCTTCCAGGGACGATCAAAGCGTAGACTCTTTGAGACATTACTCCCATGGAGGAAAGTGCGTATGGTGACTGTTGTATCAACCCCGATGCAGTTTCTGTGTTTCATCAACACGTTGATGGTCCACAGATTACATAAAGCCTCCAGATGTGCATCGGAAAGTACTACTGGTCATCCAGTAAACGATCAAAGCGTAGACTGTTTGAGACATTACTCCCATACAGGAAAGTGCGCATGGTGAATGTTGTATTCAATCCCGACGCAATTTCGGTGTTTCCTCAACAAACTGATAGTCCACAGATTACAGAATGCACCAGATGTGCATCGGAAACTACTACTGGTCTTCCAGGGAACGATCATAGCGTTGACTGTTTGAGACATTACTCCCATGGAGGAAAGTGCGCATGTTTACTGTTGTATTCAATCCCGATGCAATTTCTGTGTTTCATCAACACTCTGATAGTCCACAGATTACAGAATGATACCAGATGTGCATAGAAAACTACTACTGGCCTTCCAGGGAACGATCAAAGCGTTGACTGTTGCGACATTACTCCCATGGGGGAAAGTGCTCATGGTGACTGTTGTATTCAATCCCGATGCAATTCCTGTATTTCATCAACACTCAGAAAGTCCACAGATTACATAATGACTCCAGATGTGCATCGGACAATACTACTGGTCTTCCAGGGAACGATCAAATCGTAGAGTGTTTGAGACATTACTCTCTTGGAGGAAATTGCGCATGGTGACTGTTGTATTCATTCCCGACTGCATATCTGTGTTTCAACAACACGCTGATAGTCCACAGATTACAGAATGCCTCCAGATTTGCATCGGAAACTACAACTGGTCTTTCAGGGAAAGATCAAAGCGTAGACTGTTTGATACATTACTCCCATGGAGGAAAGTGCGCATGGTGACTGTTGTATTCAAACCCGATGCAATTTCTGTGTTTCATCAAAACTCTGATGTTCCACAGATTACAGAATGCCTCCAGATGTGCATCGGAAGTACTAATGGTCTTGAAGCGAACGATCAAAGCGTAGACTGTTTGAGACATTACTCCCATGGAGGAAAGTGTGTATGGTGACTGTTGTATGCAATCCCGATGCAATATCTGTGTTTCATCAAAACTCTAATGCTCCACAGATTACAGAATGCCTCAAGATGTAAATTTGGAAACTACTACAGGTCTTGCACGGAACGATCAAAGCGTTGACTGTTTGAGACATTACTTCCATGGAGGAAAGGGCGCATGGTGACTGTTGTATCAATCCCGATGCAATTTCGATGTTTTATCAACACTCTTATAGTCCACAGATTACAGAATGCCTCCAGATGTGCATCGGAAACCACTACTGGTCTTCCAGGGACGATCAAAGCGTAGACTGTTTGAGACATTACTCCCATGGTGGAAACTGCGCATGGTGGCTGTTGTATCAATCCCGAAGCAATTTCTGTCTTTCATCAACATTTTGAAGGTCTACAGTTTACAGAATGCCTCCAGATGTGCATCGGAAAATACTACTGGGCTTCCAGAAAACGATCAACGCGTAGACTGTTAGAGACATTGCTCCCATATAGGAAATGCGCATGGTGACTGTTGTATTCAATCCCGACGCAATTTAGGTGTTTCATCAACAATCTGATTGTCCACAGATTATAGAATGCCCCCAGATGTGCATCGGAATCTACTACTCCCCTTCCAGGGAACGATCAAATAGTAAACTGTTTGAGACATTACTCCCATGGAGGAAAGTGCGCATGGTTACTGTTGTATTCAATCCCGATGCAATATCTGTGATTCATCAACACTCTGATAGTCCACAGATTACAGAATGCCTCCAGATGTGCATGGGAAACTACTACTGGCCTTCCAGGGAACAATCAAAACGTAGACTGTTTGTGACATTACTCCCATGGGAGAAAATGCTAATGGTGGCTGTTGTATTCAATCCCGATGCAATTTCTGTGTTTCAACTACACTCTGATAGTCCGCAGATTACAGAATGACTCCAGATGTGCATCGGAAACTACTACTGGTCTTCCAGGGAACGATCAAAGCGTAGACTGTTTGAGACATTTCGCCCATGTAGGAAAGTGCGAATGGTGACTGTTGTATTCAATCCCGAAGCAATTTCTGTGATTCAACAACACTCTGATAGTCCACAGATTAAAGAATGCCTCCAGGTGTGCATCGGAACCTACTACTGATCTTCCAGGGAACGATCAAAGCGTAGACTGTTTGAGACATTACTCCCATGGAGCAAACTGCGCATGAAGACTGCTGTATTGAATCCCGATGCAATTTCTGAGTTTCAACAACACTCTGATAGTCCACAGATTAGAGAATGCCTCCAGATGTGCATCGGAAACTACTACAGTTCTTCCAGGGAATGATCAAACCGTTGACTGTTTGAGACATTACTCCCATGGGGGAAAGTGAGCATGGTGACTGTTGTATTGAATCGCGATGCAATTTCTGCTTTTCATCATCACTTTGAAGGTCCACAGATTACAGAATGCCTCTAGATGTGCATCGGCAACTACAAGTGGTCTTTCAGGGAACGATCAAAGCGTAGACTGTTTGAGACATTACTCCCATGGAGGAGAGTGCGCATGGTGACATTTGTATTGAATCCCGATGCAATTTCTGTGTTTCATGAAAACTCTGCTGTTCCACAGATTACAGACTGCCTCCAGATGTGCATCGGAAACTACTACTGGTCTTCAGGAAACGATCAAAGCGTAGACTGTTAGAGACATTACTCCCATATAGGAAAGTGCGCATGGTGACTGTTGTATTGAATCGCGATGCAATTTCTGCTTTTCATCAACACTTTGAAGGTCTACAGATTACAGAATGCCTCCAGATGTGCATCGGAAACTACCACTCGTCTTGCAGGGAACGATTAATGCGTAGACTGTTTGAGACAATACTCCCATGGAGAAAAGTCATCATGGTGCATGTTGGATTCAGTACCGATGCAATTTCTGAGTTTCATTAAAACTCTCATGGTCCACAGATTACAGCATGCCCCCAGATGTGCATCTGAAACTACTACTGGTCTTCCAGGGAACAATCAAAGCGTAAACTGTTTGAGACATTACTCCCAAGGAAGAAAGTGCGCATGGTGACTGTTGTATTCAATACCGATGCAATTTCTGTGTTTCATCAACACTTTAAAGGTCCACAGATTACAGAATGCCTCCAGATGTGCAACGGAAACTACTACTGGTCTTCCAGGTTACTATCAAAGCGTAGACTGTTTGAGACATTACTGTCATGGAGGAAAGTGCGCATGGTGACTGTTGTATTCAATCCCGATGCAATTTCTGTGTTTCAACAACACACTGATACCCCACGGATTACAGAATGCCGCCAGATGTGCATCGGAAACTACTACTGGTCTTCCAGGGAACGATCAAATCGTAAACTGTTAGAGACATTACTCCCATGGAGGAAAGTGCGCATGGTGACTGTTGTATTCAATCCCGATGCAATTTCTGTGTTTCATCAACACTCTGATTCTCCACAGATTACATAATGTCACCAGATGTGCATCGGAAACTACTACTGGTCTTCCAGGGAACGATCAAAGCGATGACAGTTTGAGACATTACTCCCATGGAGGAAAATTCGCATGGTGACTGTTGTATTCAATCCCGATGCAATTTCTGTGTTTCACCAACGCTCTGATAGTCCACAGATTACAGAATGCCTTCGGATGTGCATCGGAAACTACAACTGGTCTTCCAGGGAACGATGAAATCGTAGACTGTTCGAGACATTACTCCCATATAGGAAAGTGCGCATGATGACTGTTGTATTCAATATCGATGCAATTTCTGTGTTTCAACAACACTCTGATAGTCCACAGGTTACAGAATGCCTCCAGATGTGCATCGGAAACTACTACTGGTGTTGCATTGAAGGATTAAAGCGTAGACTGTTTGAGACATTACTCCCATGGGAAAAGTCATCATGGTGCATGTTGTATTCAATACCGATGCAATTTCTGAGTTTCATTAACACTCTCATTGTCCACAGATTACAGCATGCACCCAGATATGCATCGGAAACTACTACTGGTCTTCCAGGGAACAATCAAAGCGTAAACTGTTTGAGACATTACTCCCATGGAGGAAAGTGCGCATGGTGGCTGTTGTATTCAATCCCGATGCAATTTCTGTGTTTCATCAACACTCTGATTCTCCACAGATTACATAATGCCACCAGATGTGCATCGGAAACTACTACTGGTCATCCAGGGAACGATCAAAGCGATGACAGTTTGAGACATTACTCCCATGGAGGAAAATTCGCATGGTGACTGTTGTATTCAATCCCGATGCAATTTCTGTGTTTCACCAACGCTCCGATAGTCCACAGATTACAGAATGCCTTCAGATGTGCATCGGAAACTACTACTGGTCTTCCAGGGAACGATCAAAGCGTAGACTGTTTGAGACATTACTCCCATGGTGGAAAGTGCGCATGGTGGCTGTTGTATCAATCCCGATGCAAATTCTGTGTTTCATCAAAATTTTGAAGGTCTACAGATAACAGAATGCCTCCAGATGTGCATCGGAAAATACTACTGGGCTTCCAGGAAACGATCAACGCGTAGACTGTTAGAGACATTGCTCCATTATAGGAAATGCGCATGGTGACTGTTGTATTCAATCCCGACGCAATTTAGGTGTTTCATCAACAATCTGATTGTCCACAGATTATAGAATGCCCCCAGATGTGCATCGGAATCTACTACTCCCCTTCCAGGGAACGATCAAATAGTAAACAGTTTGAGACATTACTCCCATGGAGGAAAGTGCGCATGGTTACTGTTGTATTCAATCCCGATGCAATTTCTGTGATTCATCAACACTCTGATAGTCCACAGTTTACAGAATGCCTCCAGATGTGCATGGGAAACTACTACTGGCCTTCCAGGGAACGATCAAAGCGTAGACTGTTTGTGACATTACTCCCATGGGGGAAAATGCTAATGGTGACTGTTGTATTCAATCCCGATGCAATTTCTGTGTTTCAACTACACTCTGATAGTCCGCAGATTACAGAATGACTCCAGATGTACATCGGAAACTACTACTGGTCTTCCAGGAAACGATCAAAGCGTAGACTGTTTGAGACATTTCGCCCATGTAGGAAAGTGCGAATGGTGACTGTTGTATTCAATCCCGATGCAATTTCTGTGATTCAACAACACTCTGATAGTCCACAGATTAAAGAATGCCTCCAGGTGTGCATCGGAACCTACTACAAATCTTCCAGGGAACGATCAAAGCGTAGACTGTTTGAGACATTACTCCCATGGAGCAAACTGCGCATGAAGACTGTTGTATTAAATCCCGATGCAATTTCTGAGTTTCAACAACACTCTGATAGTCCACAGATTAGAGAATGCCTCCAGATGTGCATCGGAAACTACTACAGTTCTTCCAGGGAATGATCAAACCGTTGACTGTTTGAGACATTACTCCCATGGAGGAAAGTGCGCATGGTGACTTTTGTATTGAATCCCGATGCAATTTCTGTGTTTCATGAAAACTCTGCTGTTCCACAGATTACATACTGCCTCCAGATGTGCATCATAAACTACTACTGGTCTTCAGGAAACGATCAAAGCGTAGACTGTTAGAGACATTACTCCCATATAGGAAAGTGCGCATGGTGACTGTTGTATTGAATCGCGATGCAATTTCTGCTTTTCATCAACACTTTGAAGGTCCACAGATTACAGAATGCCTCCAGATGTGCATCGGAAACTACTACTGGTCTTGCAGGGAACGATTAGAGCGTAGACTGTTTGAGACATTTCTCCCATGGAGAAAAGTCATCATGGTGCATGTTGTATTCAGTACCGATGCAATTTCTGAGTTTCATTAACACTCTCATTGTCCACAGATTACAGCATGCCCCCAGATGTGCATCGGAAACTACTACTGGTCTTCCAGGGAACAATCAAAGCGTAAACTGTTTAAGACATTACTCCCAAGGAAGAAAGTGCGCATGGTGACTGTTGTATTCAATACCGAGGCAATATCTGTTTCATCAACACTTTGAAGGTCCACAGATTACAGAATGCCTCCAGATGTGCAACGGAAACTACTACTGGTCTTCCAGGTTACTATCAAAGCGTAGACTGTTTGAGACATTACTCCCATGGAGGAAAGTGCGCATGGTGACTGTTGTATTCAATCCCGATGCAATTTCTGTGTTTCATCAAAACTCTGATGTTCCACAGATTACAGAATTCCTCCAGATGTGCATCGGAAGTACTAATGGTCTTCCAGGGAACGATCAAAAAGTAGACTGTTTGAGACATTACTCCCATGGAGGAAAGTGTGCATGGTGACTGTTGTATGCAATCCCGATGCAATAAATGTGTTTCATCAAAACTCTAATGTTCCACAGATTACAGAATGCCTCAAGATGTGCATTGGAAACTACTACTGGTCTTCCACAGACGATCAAAGCGTTGACTGTTTGAGACATTACTTCCATGGAGGAAAGGGCGCATGGTGACTGTTGTATCAATCCCGATGCAATTTCGGTGTTTTATCAACACTCTTATAGTCCACAGATTACAGAATGCCACCAGATGTGCATCGGAAACTACTATTGGTCTTCCAGCGAACGATCAAATCGTAGACTGTTTGAGACATTACTCCCATGGAGGAAAGTGCGCATGGTGACTGTTGTATTCAATCACGATGCAATTTCTGTGTTTAACAAAACTCTGATGTTCCACAGATTACAGAATGCCTCCAGATGTGCATTGGAAACTACTACTGGTCTTCCAGGGAACGATCAAAGCGTAGACTGTTTGAGACATTACTCCCATGGAGGAAAGTGCGCATGGTTACTGTTGTATTCAATCCCGATGCAATTTCTGTGTTTCATCAACACTCTGATAGTCCACAAATTACAGAATGGCTCCGGATGTGCATAGGAAACTACTACTGGCCTTCCAGGCAACGATCAAAGCGTAGACTGTTGCGACATTACTCCCATGGGGGAATGTGCTCATGGTGACTCTTGTATTCAATCCCGATGCAATTTCTGTGTTTCATCAACACTCTGAAAGTCCACAGATTACAGAATGACTCCAGATGTGCACCGGAAACTACTACTGGTCTTTCAGGGAATGATCAAAGCGTAGACTGTTTGAGACATTACTCCCATGGAGGATCGTGCGCATGGTGACTGTTGTATTCAATCCCGATGCAATTTCTTTGTTTCAACAACACTCTGATAGTCCACAGATTAGAGAATGCCTCCAGATACGCATCGGAAACTACTACTGGTCTTCCAGGAAATGATCAAAGTGTAGACTGTTTCAGACATTACTCCCATGGAGGAAAATTGCACATGGTGACTGTTGTATTCAATCCAGAATCAATTTCTGTGTTCCATCAACACTTTGAATTTCCACAGATTACAGAATGCCTCCAGATGTGCATCGGAAACTACAACTGGTCTTTCAGGGAACGATCAAAACGTAGACTGTTTGAGACATTACTCCCATGGAGGAAAGTGCGCATGGTGGCTGTTGTATCAATCCCGATGCAATTTCTGTGTTTCATCAACACTTTGAAGGTCCACAGATTACAGAATGCCTCCAGATTTGCATCGGAAACTACTACTGGTCATAAAGGATCGATCAAAGCGTAGACTGTTTGAGACATTACTCCCATATAGGAAAGTGCGCATGGTGACTGTTGTATTCGATCCCGATGCAATTTCTGTGTTTCAAATACACTCTGATAGTCCACAGATTACAGAATGCCTCCAGACGTGCATCGTAAACTACTACTGGTCTTCCAGGGACGATCAAAGCGTAGACTCTTTGAGACACTACTCCCATGGAGGAAAGTGCGCATGGTGACTGTTGTATCAATCCCGATGCAGTTTCTGTGTTTCATCAACACGTTGATGGTCTACAGATTACATAATGCCTCCAGATGTGCATCGGAAACTACTACTGGTCATCCAGTAAACGATCAAAGCGTAGACTGTTTGAGACATTACTCCCATATAGGAAAGTGCGCATGGTGAATGTTGTATTCAATCCCGACGCAATTTCGGTGTTTCCTCAACAATCTGATAGTCCACAGATTACAGAATGCACCAGATGTGCATCGGAAACTACTACTGGTCTTCCAGGGAACGATCATAGCGTTGACTGTTTGAGACATTACTCCCATGCAGGAAAGTGCGCATAGTGAATGTTGTATTCAATCCCGAAGCAATTTCTGTGTTTCATCAACACTCTGATTGTCCACAGATTATAGAATGCATCCATATGTGCATCGGAATCTACTACTCCCCTTCCAGGGAACGATCAAAGCGTAAACTGTTTGAGACATTACTCCCATGGAGGAAAGTGCGCATGTTTACTGTTGTATTCAATCCCGATGCAGTTTCTGTGTTTCATCAAAACTCTGATAGTCCACAGATTACATATTGACTCCAGATGTGCATCGCAAACTACTACTGGTCTTCCAGGGAACGATCAAATCGTAGAGTGTTTGAGACATTACTCTCTTGGAGGAAAGTGCGCATGGTGACTGTTGTATTCAATCCCGACTGCATTTCTGTGTTTCAACAACTCGCTGATAGTCCACAGGATACAGAATGCCTCCAGATGTGCATCGGAAACTACAACTGGTCTTTCAGGGAAAGATCAAAGCGTAGACTGTTTGAGACATTACTCCCATGGAGGAAAGTGCGCATGGTGACTGTTGTATTCAATCCCGAAGCAATTTCTGTGTTTCATCAAAACTCTGATGTTCCACAGATTACAGAATGCCTCCAGATGTGCATCGGAAGTACTAATGGTCTTCCAGGGAACGATCAAAGCGTAGACTGTTTGAGACATTACTCCCATGGAGGAAAGTGTGCATGGTGACTGTTGTATGCAATCCCGATGCAATATCTGTGTTTCATCAAAACTCTAATGTTCCAGAGATTACAGAATGCCTCAAGATGTGCATTGGAAACTACTACTGGTCTTCCACAGAACAATCAAAGCGTTGACTGTTTGAGACATTACGCCCATGTAGGAAAGTGCGAATGGTGACTGTTGTATTCAATCCCGACTGCATTTCTGTGTTTCAACAACACGCTGATAGTCCACAGATTACAGAATGCCTCCAGATGTGCATCGGAAACTACAACTGGTCTTTCAGGGAAAGATCAAAGCGTAGACTGTTTGAGACATTACTCCCATGGAGGAAAGTGCGCATGGTGACTGTTGTATTCAATCCCGATGCAATTTCTGTGTTTCATCAAAACTCTGATGTTCCACAGATTACAGAATGCCTCCAGATGTGCATCGGAAGTACTAATGGTCTTCCAGGGAACGATCAAAGCGTAGACTGTTTGAGACATTACTCCCATGGAGGAAAGTGTGCATGGTGACTGTTGTATGCAATCCCGATGCAATATCTGTGTTTCATCAAAACTCTAATGTTCCACAGATTACAGAATGCCTCAAGATGTGCATTGGAAACTACTACTGGTCTTCCACAGAACGATCAAAGCGTTGACTGTTTGAGACATTACTTCCATGGAGGAAAGGGCGCATGGTGACTGTTGTATCAATCCCGATGCAATTTCGGTGTTTTATCAACACTCTTATAGTCCAAAGATTACAGAATGCCACCAGATGTGCATCGGAAACTACTATTGGTCTTCCAGCGAACGATCAAATCGTAGACTGTTTGAGACATTACTCCCATGGAGGAAAGTGCGCATGGTGACTGTTGTATTCAATCACGATGCAATTTCTGTGTTTAACAAAACTCTGATGTTCCACAGATTACAGAATGCCTCCAGATGTGCATTGGAAACTACTACTGGTCTTCCAGGGAACGATCAAAGCGTAGACTGTTTGAGACATTACTCCCATGGAGGAAAATTGCGCATGGTTACTGTTGTATTCAATCCCGATGCAATTTCTGTGTTTCATCAACACTCTGATAGTCCACAAATTACAGAATGGCTCCGGATGTGCATAGGAAACTACTACTGGCCTTCCAGGCAACGATCAAAGCGTAGACTGTTGCGACATTACTCCCATGGGGGAATGTGCTCATGGTGACTGTTGTATTCAATCCCGATGCAATTTCTGTGTTTCATCAACACTCTGAAAGTCCACAGATTACAGAATGGGTCCAGATGTGCACCGGAAACTACTACTGGTCTTTCAGGGAATGATCAAAGCGTAGACTGTTTGAGACATTACTCCCATGGAGGATCGTGCGCAAGGTGACTGTTGTATTCAATGCCGATGCAATTTCTTTGTTTCAACAACACTCTGATAGTGCACAGATTAGAGAATGCCTCCAGATACGCATCGGAAACTACTACTGGTCTTCCAGGAAATGATCAAAGTGTAGACTGTTTCAGACATTACTCTTATGGAGGAAAATTGCACATGGTGACTGTTGTATTCAATCCCGAATCAATTTCTGTGTTCCATCAACACTTTGAATTTCCACAGATTACAGAATGCCTCCAGATGTGCATCGGAAACTACAACTGGTCTTTCAGGGAACGATCAAAACGTAGACTGTTTGAGACATTACTCCCATCTAGGAAAGTGCGCATGGTGACTGTTGTATCAATCCCGATGCAATTTCTGTGTTTCATCAACACTTTGAAGGTCCACAGATTACAGAATGCCTCCAGATTTGCATCGGAAACTACTACTGGTCATAAAGGATCGATCAAAGCGTAGATTGTTCGAGACATTACTCCCATATAGGAAAGTGCGCATGGTGACTGTTGTATTCGATCCCGATGCAATTTCTGTGTTTCAAATACACTCTGATAGTCCACAGATTACAGAATGCCTCCAGATGTGCATAGGAAACTACTACTGGCCTTCCAGGGAACGATCAAAGCGTAGACTGTTGCGACATTACTCCCATGGGGGAAAGTGCTCATGGTGACTGTTGTATTCAATCCCGATGCAATTTCTGTGTTTCATCAACACTCTGAGAGTCCACAGATTACATAATGACTCCAGATGTGCATCGGAAACTACTACTGGTCTTCCAGGGAACGATCAAATCGTAGAGTGTTTGAGACATTACTCTCTTGGAGGAAAGTGCGCATGGTGACTGTTGTATTCAATCCCGACTGCATTTCTGTGTTTCAACAACACGCTGATAGTCCACAGATTACAGAATGCCTCCAGATGTGCATCGGAAACTACTACAGTTCTTCCAGGGAATGATCGAAGCGTAGACTGTTTGAGACATTACTCCCATGGAGGAAAATTGCGCATGGTGACTGTTGTATTCAATCCCGAATCAGTTTCTGTGTTTCATCAGCACTTTGAAGGTCCACAGATTGCAGAATGCCTCCAGATGTGCATCGGGAACTACAACTGCTCTTTCAGGGAACGATCAAATCGTAGACTGTTGCGACATTACTCCCATGGTGGAAAGTGCTCATGGTGACTGTTGTATTCAATCCCGATGCAATTTCTGTGTTTCATCAACACTCTGAGAGTCCACAGATTACATAATGACTCCAGATGTGCATCGGAAACTACTACTGGTCTTCCAGGGAACGATCAAATCGTAGAGTGTTTGAGACATTACTCTCTTGGAGGAAAGTGCGCATGGTGACTGTTGTATTCAATCCCGACTGCATTTCTGTGTTTCAACAACACGCTGATAGTCCACAGATTACAGAATGCCTCCAGATGTGCATCGGAAACTACTACAGTTCTTCCAGGGAATGATCGAAGCGTAGACTGTTTGAGACATTACTCCCATGGAGGAAAATTGCGCATGGTGACTGTTGTATTCAATCCCGAATCAGTTTCTGTGTTTCATCAGCACTTTGAAGGTCCACAGATTGCAGAATGCCTCCAGATGTGCATCGGAACTACAACTGCTCTTTCAGGGAACGATCAAATCGTAGACTGTTTGAGACATTACTCCCATGGAGGAACGTGCGCATGGCGTCTGTTGTACTCGATTCCGCTGCAATTTCTGTGTTTCATCAAGACTCTGATAGTCCACAGTTTACAGAATGCCTCCAGATGTGCATTGGAAACTACTAGTGGTCTTCCAGGCAACGATCAAATCGTAGACTGTTTGAAACATTACTCCCATATTTGAAAGTGCGCATGGTGACTGTTGTATTCGATCCCGATGCAATTTCTGTGTTTCAACAACACTCTGATAGTCCAGAGATTACAGAATGCCTCCAGATGTGCATCGAAAAGTACTAATGGTCCTGAAGGGAACGATCAAATCGTAGACTGTTTGAGACATTACTCCCATGGAGGAAAGTGCACATGGTGACTGTTGTATTCAATCCCGATGCAATTCATATGTTTCATCAAAACTCTGATGTTCCATAGATAACAGTATGCCTCCCGATGTGCATCGGAAACTACTACAGTTCTTCCAGGGAATGATCGAAGCGTAGACTGTTTGAGACATTACTCCCATGGAGGAAAATTGCGCATGGTGACTGTTGTATTCAATCCCGATGCAATTTCTGTGTTTTATCAAAACTCTGATGTTACACTGATTACAGAATGCATCCAGATGTGCATTCTAAACTACTACTGCTCTTCCAGGAAACGATCAAAGTGCAGATTGTTTGAGACATTTCTCCCATGGAGGAAAGTGTGCATGGTGACTGTTGTATGCAATCCCGATGCAATATCTGTGTTTCATCAAAACTCTAATGTTCCAGAGATTACAGAATGCCTCAAGATGTGCATTGGAAACTACTACTGGTCTTCCACAGAACGATCAAAGCGTTGACTGTTTGAGACATTACGCCCATGTAGGAAAGTGCGAATGGTGACTGTTGTATTCAATCCCGACTGCATTTCTGTGTTTCAACAACACGCTGATAGTCCACAGATTACAGAATGCCTCCAGATGTGCATCGGAAACTACAACTGGTCTTTCAGGGAAAGATCAAAGCGTAGACTGTTTGAGACATCACTCCCATGGAGGAAAGTGCGCATGGTGACTGTTGTATTCAATCCCGATGCAATTTCTGTGTTTCATCAAAACTCTGATGTTCCACAGATTACAGAATGCCTCCAGATGTGCATCGGAAGTACTAATGGTCTTCCAGGGAACGATCAAAGCGTAGACTGTTTGAGACATTACTCCCATGGAGGAAAGTGTGCATGGTGACTGTTGTATGCAATCCCGATGCAATATCTGTGTTTCATCAAAACTCTAATGTTCCACAGATTACAGAATGCCTCAAGATGTGCATTGGAAACTACTACTGGTCTTCCACAGAACGATCAAAGCGTTGACTGTTTGAGACATTACTTCCATGGAGGAAATGGCGCATGGTGACTGTTGTATCAATCCCGATGCAATTTCGGTGTTTTATCAACACTCTTATAGTCCACAGATTACAGAATGCCACCAGATGTGCATCGGAAACTACTATTGGTCTTCCAGCGAACGATCACATCGTAGACTGTTTGAGACATTACTCCCATGGAGGAAAGTGCGCATGGTGACTGTTGTATTCAATCACGATGCAATTTCTGTGTTTAACAAAACTCTGATGTTCCACAGATTACAGAATGCCTCCAGATGTGCATTGGAAACTACTACTGGTCTTCCAGGGAACGATCAAAGCGTAGACTGTTTGAGACATTACTCCCATGGAGGAAAGTGCGCATGGTTACTGTTGTATTCAATCCCGATGCAATTTCTGTGTTTCATCAACACTCTGATAGTCCACAAATTACAGAATGGCTCCAGATGTGCATAGGAAACTAGTACTGGCCTTCCAGGCAACGATCAAAGCGTAGACTGTTGCGACATTACTCCCATGGGGGAATGTGCTCATGGTGACTGTTGTATTCAATCCCGATGCAATTTCTGTGTTTCATCAACACTCTGAAAGTCCACAGATTACAGAATGGGTCCAGATGTGCACCGGAAACTACTACTGGTCTTTCAGGGAATGATCAAAGCGTAGACTGTTTGAGACATTACTCCCATGGAGGATCGTGCGCATGGTGACTGTTGTATTCAATCTCTATGCAATTTCTGTGTTTCAACAACATTCTGATAGTCCACAGAATACAGAATGCCTCCAGATGTGCATCGGAAACTACTACTGGTCTTCCAGGAAATGATCAAAGTGTAGACTGTTTCAGACATTACTCTTATGGAGGAAAATTGCACATGGTGACTGTTGTATTCAATCCCGAATCAATTTCTGTGTTCCATCAACACTTTGAATTTCCACAGATTACAGAATACCTCCAGATGTGCATCGGAAACTACAACTGGTCTTTCAGGAAACGATCAAAACGTAGACTCTTTGAGACATTACTCCCATGGAGGAAAGTGCGCATGGTGACTGTTGTATCAATCCCGATGCAATTTCGGTGTTTCCTCAACAATCTGATAGTCCACAGATTACAGAATGCACCAGATGTGCATCGGAAACTACTACTGGTCTTCCAGGGAACGATCATAGCGTTGACTGTTTGAGACATTACTCCCATGCAGGAAAGTGCGCATAGTGAATGTTGTATTCAATCCCGAAGCAATTTCTGTGTTTCATCAACAATCTGATTGTCCACAGAATATAGAATGCATCCATATGTGCATCGGAATCTACTACTCCCCTTCCAGGGAACGATCAAAGCGTAAACTGTTTGAGACATTACTCCCACGGAGGAAAGTGCGCATGTTTACTGTTGTATTCAATCCTGATGCAATTTCTGTGTTTCATCAACACTCTGATAGTCCACAGATTACAGAATGCCTCCAGATGTGCATAGGAAACTACTACTGGTCTTCCAGGGAACGATCAAATCGTAGAGTGTTTGAGACATTACTCTCTTGGAGGAAAGTGCGCATGGTGACTGTTGTATTCAATCCCGACTGCATTTCTGTGTTTCAACAACACGCTGATAGTCCACAGATTACAGAATGCCTCCAGATGTGCATCGGAAACTACTACAGTTCTTCCAGGGAATGATCGAAGCGTAGACTGTTTGAGACATTACTCCCATGGAGGAAAATTGCGCATGGTGACTGTTGTATTCAATCCCGAATCAGTTTCTGTGTTTCATCAGCACTTTGAAGGTCCACAGATTGCAGAATGCCTCCAGATGTGCATCGGGAACTACAACTGCTCTTTCAGGGAACGATCAAATCGTAGACTGTTTGAGACATTACTCCCATGGAGGAACGTGCGCATGGCGTCTGTTGTACTCGATTCCGCTGCAATTTCTGTGTTTCATCAAGACTCTGATAGTCCACAGTTTACAGAATGCCTCCAGATGTGCATTGGAAACTACTAGTGGTCTTCCAGGCAACGATCAAAGCGTAGACTGTTTGAAACATTACTCCCATATAGGAAAGTGCGCATGGTGACTGTTGTATTCGATCCCGATGCAATTTCTGTGTTTCAACAACACTCTGATAGTCCAGAGATTACAGAATGCCTCCAGATGTGCATCGAAAAGTACTAATGGTCCTGAAGGGAACGATCAAATCGTAGACTGTTTGAGACATTACTCCCATGGAGGAAAGTGCACATGGTGGCTGTTGTATCAATCCCGAGGCAATATCTGGGTTTCATCAACACTTTGATGGTCCACAGATTACAGATTGCCTGCAGATGTGCATCGGAAACTACTACTGGTCTTCCAGGAAACGATCAAAGCGTAGACTGTTTGAGACATTGCTCCCATATAGTAAAGTGCGCATGGTGACTGTTGTATTCAATCCCGACGCAATTTCGGTGTTTCATCAACAATCGGATTGTCCACAGATTATAGAATGCCCCCGGATGTGCATCGGAATCTACTAATCCCCTTCCAGGGAACGATCAAAGAGCAAACTTTTTGAGACAATACTCCCATGGAATAAAGTGCGCATGGTTACTGTTGTATTCAATCCCGATACAATTTCTGTGATTCATCAACACTCTGATAGTCCACAGAATACACAATGACTCCAGATGTGCATCGGAAACTACTACTGGTCTTCCAGGGAACGATCAAATCGTAGAGTGTTTGAGACATTACTCTCTTGGAGGAAAGTGCGCACGGTGACTGTTGTATTCAATCCCGAATGCATTTCTGTGTTTCAACAACACGCTGATAGTCCACAGATTACAGAATGCCTCCAGATGTGCATCGGAAACTACAACTGGTGTTTCAGGGAAAGATCAAAGCGTAGACTGTTTGAGACATTACTCCCATGGAGGAAAGTACGCATGGTGACTGTTGTATTCAATCCCGAAGCAATTTCTGTGTTTCATCAAAACTCTGATGTTCCACAGATTACAGAATGCCTCCAGATGTGCATCGGAAGTACTAATGGTCTTCCAGGGAACGATCAAAGCGTAGACTGTTTGAGACATTACTCCCATGGAGGAAAGTGTGCATGGTGACTGTTGTATGCAATCCCGATGCAATATCTGTGTTTCATCAAAACTCTAATGTTCCAGAGATTACAGAATGCCTCAAGATGTGCATTGGAAACTACTACTGGTCTTCCACAGAACGATCAAAGCGTTGACTGTTTGAGACATTACGCCCATGTAGGAAAGTGCGAATGGTGACTTTTGTATTCTATCCCGATGCAACTTCTGTGATTCAACAACACTCTGATAGTCCACAGATTAAAGAATGCCTCCAGGTGTGCAGCGGAACCTACTACTGATCTTCAAGGGAACGATCAAAGCGTAGACTGTTTGAGACATTACTCCCATGGAGCAAACTGCGCATGAAGACTGTTGTATTGAATCCCGATGTAATTTCTGTGTTTCAACAACACTCTGATAGTCCACAGATTAGAGAATGCCTCCAGATGTGCATCGGAAACTGCTACAGTTCTTCCAGGGAATGATCGAAGCGTAGACTGTTTGAGACATTACTCCCATGGAGGAAAATTGCGCATGGTGACTGTTGTATTCAATCCCGATGCAATTTCTGTGTTTTATCAAAACTCTGATGTTACACAGATTACAGGATGCCTCCAGATGTGCATTGGAAACTACTACTGGTCTTCCACGGAACGATCAAATCGTAGACTGTTTGAGACATTACTCCCATGTAGGAAAGTGCGCATGGTGACTGTTGTATTAAATCCCGATGCAATTTCTGTGTTTCAACAACACTCTGATAGTCCGCAGATTACAGAATGACTCCAGATGTGCATCGGAAACTACTACTGGTCTTCCAGGGAACGATCAAAGCGTAGACTGTTTGAGACATTACTCCCATGGAGGAAAGTCCGCATCGTGACTGTTGTATTCAATCCCGATGCAATTTCTGTGTTCAACAACACTTTGAAGTCCACAGATTACAGATTGCGTGCAGATGTGCATCGGAAACTACTTATGGTCTTCCAGGAAACGATCAAAGCGTAGACTGTTTGAGACATTGCTCCCATATAGTAAAGTGCGCATGGTGACTGTTGTATTCAATCCCGACGCAATTTCGGTGTCTCATCAACAATCGGATTGTCCACAGATTATAGAATGCCCCCAGATGTGCATCGGAATCTACTACTCCCCTTCCAGGGAACGATCAAAGCGCAAACTGTTTGAGACAATACTCCCATGGAATAAAGTGCGCATGGTTACTGTTGTATTCAATCCCGATGCAATTTCTGTGATTCATCAACACTCTGATAGTCCACAGAATACAGAATGACTCTAGATGTGCATCGGAAACTACTACTGGTCTTCCAGGGAACGATCAAATCGTAGAGTGTTTGAGACATTACTCTCTTGGAGGAAAGTGCGCACGGTGACTGTTGTATTCAATCCCGACTGCATTTCTGTGTTTCAACAACACGCTGATAGTCCACAGATTACAGAATGCCTCCAGATGTGCATCGGAAACTACAACTGGTGTTTCAGGGAAAGATCAAAGCGTAGACTGTTTGAGACATTACTCCCATGGAGGAAAGTGCGCATGGTGACTGTTGTATTCAATCCCGATGCAATTTCTGTGTTTCATCAAAACTCTGATGTTCCACAGATTACAGAATGCGTCCAGATGTGCATCGGAAGTACTAATGGTCTTCCAGGGAACGATCAAAGCGTAGACTGTTTGAGACATTACTCCCATGGAGGAAAGTGTGCATGGTGACTGTTGTATGCAATCCCGATGCAATATCTGTGTTTCATCAAAACCCTAATGTTACAGAGATTACAGAATGCCTCAAGATGTGCATTGGAAACTACTACTGGTCTTCCACAGAACGATCAAAGCGTTGACTGTTTGAGACATTACGCCCATGGAGGAAAATTGCGCATGGTGACTGTTGTATTCAATCCCGAATCAGTTTCTGTGTTTCATCAGCACTTTGAAGGTCCACAGATTGCAGAATGCCTCCAGATGTGCATCGGGAACTACATCTGCTCTTTGAGGGAACGATCAAATCGTAGACTGTTTGAGACATTACTCCCATGGAGGAACGTGCGCATGGCGTCTGTTGCACTCGATTCCGCTGCAATTTCTGTGTTTCATCAAGACTCTGATAGTCCACAGTTTACAGAATGTCTCCAGATGTGCATTGGAAACTACTAGTGGTCTTCCAGGCAACGATCAAAGCGTAGACTGTTTGAAACATTACTCCCATATAGGAAAGTGCGCATGGTGACTGTTGTATTCGATCCCGATGCAATTTCTGTGTTTCAACAACACTCTGATAGTCCAGAGATTACAGAATGCCTCCAGATGTGCATCGAAAAATACTAATGGTCCTGAAGGGAACGATCAAATCGTAGACTGTTTGAGACATTACTCCCATGGAGGAAAGTGCACATGGTGACTGTTGTATTCAATCCCGATGCAATTCATGTGTTTCATCAAAACTCTGATGTTCCATAGATAACAGTATGCCTCCCGATGTGCATCGGAAACTACTACAGTTCTTCCAGGGAATGATCGAAGTGTAGACTGTTTGAGACATTACTCCCATGGAGGAAAATTGCGCATGGTGACTGTTGTATTCAATCCCGATGCAATTTCTGTGTTTTATCAAAACTCTGATGTTACACAGATTACAGAATGCATCCAGATGTGCATTCTAAACTACTACTGCTCTTCCAGGAAACGATCAAAGTGCTGACTGTTTGAGACATTTCTCCCATGGAGGAAAGTGCGCATGGTGGCTGTTGTATCATTCCCGAGGCAATTTCTGGGTTTCATCAACACTTTGAAGGTCCACAGATTACAGAATGCCTCCAGATGTGCATCGGAAAATAGTACTGGTCTTCCAGGAAACGATCAAAGCGTAGACTGTTTGAGACATTAATCCCATATAGGAAAGTGCGCATGGTGACTGATGTATTCGATCCCGATGCAATTTCTGTGTATCAACAACACTTTGATAGTCCAGAGATAACAGAATGCCTCCAGATGTACATCGAAAAGTACTAATGGTCCTGAAGGGAACGATCAAATCGTAGACTGTTTGAGACATTACTCCCATGGAGGAAAGTGCACATTGTGACTGTTGTATTCAATCCCGATGCAATTCATGTGTTTCATCAAAACTCTGATGTTCCATAGATAACAGTATGCCTACCGATGTGCATCGGAAACTACTACAGTTCTTCCAGGGAATGATCGAAGCGTAGACTGTTTGAGACATTACTACCATGGAGGAAAATTGCGCATGGTGACTGTTGTATTCAATCCCGATGCAATTTCTGTGTTTTATCAAAACTCTGATGTTACACAGATTACAGGATGCCTCCAGATGTGCATTGGAAACTACTACTGGTCTTCCACGGAACGATCAAAGCGTAGTCTGTTAGAGACATTACTCCCATGGAGGAAAGTGCGCATGGTAACTGCTGAATCAATCCCGATGCAATCTCTGTGTTTCAACAACCCTCTGATAGTGCACAGATTACAGAATGCCTCCAGATGTGCATCGGAAGCTACTACTGGTCTTCCAGGGAACGATCAAAGCGTAGACTGTTTGAGGCATTACTCCCATGTAGGAAAGTGCGCATGGTGACTGTTGTATTAAATCCCGATGCAATTTCTGTGTTTCAACAACACTCTGATAGTGCACAGATTACAGAATTTCTCCAGATGTGCATCGGAAGCTACTACTGGTCTTCCAGGGAACGATCAAAGCGTAGACTGTTTGAGACATTACTCCCATGGAGGAAAGTGTGCATGGTGACTGTTGTATGCAATCCCGATGCAATATCTGTGTTTCATCAAAACTCTAATGTTCCAGAGATTACAGAATGCCTCAAGATGTGCATTGGAAACTACTACTGGTCTTCCACAGAACGATCAAAGCGTTGACTGTTTGAGACATTACGCCCATGGAGGAAAATTGCGCATGGTGACTGTTGTATTCAATCCCGAATCTGTTTCTGTGTTTCATCAGCACTTTGAAGGTCCACAGATTGCAGAATGCCTCCAGATGTGCATCGGGAACTACATCTGCTCTTTCAGGGAACGATCAAATCGTAGCCTGTTTGAGACATTACTCCCATGGAGGAACGTGCGCATGGCGTCTGTTGTACTCGATTCCGCTGCAATTTCTGTGTTTCATCAAGACTCTGATAGTCCACAGTTTACAGAATGCCTCCAGATGTGCATTGGAAACTACTAGTGGTGTTCCAGGCAACGATCAAAGCGTAGACTGTTTGAAACATTACTCCCATATAGGAAAGTGCGCATGGTGACTGTTGTATTCGATCCCGATGCAATTTCTGTGTTTCAACAACACTCTGATAGTCCAGAGATTACAGAATGCCTCCAGATCTGCATCGAAAAATACTAATGGTCCTGAAGGGAACGATCAAATCGTAGACTGTTTGAGACATTACTCCCATGGAGGAAAGTGCACATGGTGACTGTTGTATTCAATCAAGATGCAATTTCTGTGTTTTATCAAAACTCTGATGTTACACAGATTACAGAATGCATCCAGATGTGCATTCTAAACTACTACTGCTCTTCCAGGAAACGATCAAAGTGCTGACTGTTTGAGACATTTCTCCCATGGAGGAAAGTGCGCATGGTGGCTGTTGTATCATTCCCGAGGCAATTTCTGGGTTTCATCAACACTTTGAAGGTCCACAGATTACAGAATGCCTCCAGATGTGCATCGGAAAATAGTACTGGTCTTCCAGGAAACGATCAAAGCGTAGACTGTTTGAGACATTAATCCCATATAGGAAAGTGCGCATGGTGACTGATGTATTCGATCCCGATGCAATTTCTGTGTATCAACAACACTTTGATAGTCCAGAGATAACAGAATGCCTCCAGATGTACATCGAAAAGTACTAATGGTCCTGAAGGGAACGATCAAATCGTAGACTGTTTGAGACATTACTCCCATGGAGGAAAGTGCACATTGTGACTGTTGTATTCAATCCCGATGCAATTCATGTGTTTCATCAAAACTCTGATGTTCCATAGATAACAGTATGCCTACCGATGTGCATCGGAAACTACTACAGTTCTTCCAGGGAATGATCGAAGCGTAGACTGTTTGAGACATTACTCCCATGGAGGAAAATTGCGCATGGTGACTGTTGTATTCAATCCCGATGCAATTTCTGTGTTTTATCAAAACTCTGATGTTACACAGATTACAGGATGCCTCCAGATGTGCATTGGAAACTACTACTGGTCTTCCACGGAACGATCAAAGCGTAGACTGTTAGAGACATTACTCCCATGGAGGAAAGTGCGCATGGTAACTGCTGAATCAATCCCGATGCAATCTCTGTGTTTCAACAACCCTCTGATAGTGCACAGATTACAGAGTGCCTCCAGATGTGCATCGGAAGCTACTACTGGTCTTCCAGGGAACGATCAAACCGTAGACTGTTTGAGACATTACTCCCATGTAGGAAAGTGCGCATGGTGACTGTTGTATTAAATCCCGATGCACTTTCTGTGTTTCAACAACACTCTGATAGTGCACAGATTACAGAATGCCTCCAGATGTGCATCGGAAACTACTACTGGTCTTCCAGGGAACGATCAAAGCGTAGACTGTTTGAGACATTACTCCCATGGAGGAAAGTGTGCATGGTGACTGTTGTATGCAATCCCGATGCAATATCTGTGTTTCAACAACACTCTGATAGTCCAGAGATTACAGAATGCCTCCAGATGTGCATCGAAAAGTACTAATGCACCTGAAGGGAACGATCAAATCGTAGACTGTTTGAGACATTACTCCCATGGAGGAAAGTGCACATGGTGACTGTTGTATTCAATCCCGATGCAATTTCTGTGTTTCAACAACACTCTGATAGTCCAGAGATTACAGAATGCCTCCAGATGTGCATCGAAAAGTACTAATGATCCTGAAGGGAACGATCAAATCGTAAACTGTTTGAGACATTACTCCCATGGAGGAATGTGCACATGGTGACTGTTGTATTCAATCCCGATGAAATTTCTGTGTTTTATCAAAACTCTGATGTTACACAGATTACAGAATGCATCCAGATGTGCATTCTAAACTACTACTGCTCTTCCAGGAAACGATCAAAATGCTGACTGTTTGAGACATTTCTCCCATGGAGGAAAGTGCGCATGGTGGCTGTTGTATCATTCCCGAGGCAATTTCTGGGTTTCATCAACACTTTGAAGGTCCACAGATTACAGAATGCCTCCAGATGTGCATCGGAAAATAGTACTGGTCTTCCAGGAAACGATCAAAGCGTAGACTGTTTGAGACATTAATCCCATATAGGAAAGTGCGCATGGTGACTGATGTATTCGATCCCGATGCAATTTCTGTGTATCAACAACACTTTGATAGTCCAGAGATAACAGAATGCCTCCAGATGTACATCGAAAAGTACTAATGGTGCTGAAGGGAACGATCAAATCGTAGACTGTTTGAGACATTACTCCCATGGAGGAAAGTGCACATTGTGACTGTTGTATTCAATCCCGATGCAATTCATGTGTTTCATCAAAACTCTGATGTTCCATAGATAACAGTATGCCTACCGATGTGCATCGGAAACTACTACAGTTCTTCCAGGGAATGATCGAAGCGTAGACTGTTTGAGACATTACTCCCATGGAGGAAAATTGCGCATGGTGACAGTTGTATTCAATCCCGATGCAATTTCTGTGTTTTATCAAAACTCTGATGTTACACAGATTACAGGATGCCTCCAGATGTGCATTGGAAACTACTACTGGTCTTCCACGGAACGATCAAACCGTAGACTGTTAGAGACATTACTCCCATGGAGGAAAGTGCGCATGGTAACTGCTGAATCAATCCCGATGCAATCTCTGTGTTTCAACAACCCTCTGATAGTGCACAGATTACAGAATGCCTCCAGATGTGCATCGGAAGCCACTACTGGTCTTCCAGGGAACGATCAAACCGTAGACTGTTTGAGACATTACTCCCATGTAGGAAAGTGCGCATGGTGACTGTTGTATTAAATCCCGATGCAATTTCTGTGTTTCAACAACACTCTGATAGTGCACAGATTACAGAATGCCTCCAGATGTGCATCGGAAGCTACTACTGGTCTTCCAGGGAACGATCAAAGCGTAGACTGTTTGAGACATTACTCCCATGGAGGAAAGTGTGCATGGTGACTGTTGTATGCAATCCCGATGCGATATCTGTGTTTCATCAAAACTCTAATGTTCCAGAGATTACAGAATGCCTCAAGATGTGCATTGGAAACTACTACTGGTCTTCCACAGAACGATCAAAGCGTTGACTGTTTGAGACATTACGCCCATGGAGGAAAATTGTGCATGGTGACTGTTGTATTCAATCCCGAATCAGTTTCTGTGTTTCATCAGCACTTTGAAGGTCCACAGATTGCAGAATGCCTCCAGATGTGCATCGGGAACTACATCTGCTCTTTCAGGGAACGATCAAATCGTAGACTGTTTGAGACATTACTCCCATGGAGGAACGTGCGCATGGCGTCTGTTGTACTCGATTCCGCTGCAATTTCTGTGTTTCATCAAGACTCTGATAGTCCACAGTTTACAGAATGCCTCCAGATGTGCATTGGAAACTACTAGTGGTCTTCCAGGCAACGATCAAAGCGTAGACTGTTTGAAACATTACTCCCATATAGGAAAGTGCGCATGGTGACTGTTGTATTCGATCCCGATGCAATTTCTGTGTTTCAACAACACTCTGATAGTCCAGAGATTACAGAATGCCTCCAGATGTGCATCGAAAAGTACTAATGGTCCTGAAGGGAACGATCAAATCGTAGACTGTTTGAGACATTACTCCCATGGAGGAAAGTGCACATGGTGCCTGTTGTATTCAATCCCGATGCAATTCATGTGTTTCATCAAAACTCTGATGTTCCATAGATAACAGTATGCCTCCCGATGTGCATCGGAAACTATTACAGTTCTTCCAGGGAATGATCGAAGTGTAGACTGTTTGAGACATTACTCCCATGGAGGAAAATTGCGCATGGTGACTGTTGTATTCAATCCCGATGCAATTTCTGTGTTTTATCAAAACTCTGATGTTACACAGATTACAGAATGCATCCAGATGTGCATTCTAAACTACTACTGCTCTTCCAGGAAACGATCAAAGTGCTGACTGTTTGAGACATTTCTCCCATGGAGGAAAGTGCGCATGGTGGCTGTTGTATCATTCCCGAGGCAATTTCTGGGTTTCATCAACACTTTGAAGGTCCACAGATTACAGAATGCCTCCAGATGTGCATCGGAAAATAGTACTGGTCTTCCAGGAAACGATCAAAGCGTAGACTGTTTGAGACATTAATCCCATATAGGAAAGTGCGCATGGTGACTGATGTATTCGATCCCGATGCAATTTCTGTGTATCAACAACACTTTGATAGTCCAGAGATAACAGAATGCCTCCAGATGTACATCGAAAAGTACTAATGGTCCTGAAGGGAACGATCAAATCGTAGACTGTTTGAGACATTACTCCCATGGAGGAAAGTGCACATTGTGACTGTTGTATTCAATCCCGATGCAATTCATGTGTTTCATCAAAACTCTGATGTTCCATAGATAACAGTATGCCTACCGATGTGCATCGGAAACTACTACAGTTCTTCCAGGGAATGATCGAAGCGTAGACTGTTTGAGACATTACTCCCATGGAGGAAAATTGCGCATGGTGACTGTTGTATTCAATCCCGATGCAATTTCTGTGTTTTATCAAAACTCTGATGTTACACAGATTACAGGATGCCTCCAGATGTGCATTGGAAACTACTACTGGTCTTCCACGGAACGATCAAAGCGTAGACTGTTAGAGACATTACTCCCATGGAGGAAAGTGCGCATGGTAACTGCTGAATCAATCCCGATGCAATCTCTGTGTTTCAACAACCCTCTGATAGTGCACAGATTACAGAATGCCTCCAGATGTGCATCGGAAGCTACTACTGGTCTTCCAGGGAACGATCAAACCGTAGACTGTTTGAGACATTACTCCCATGTAGGAAAGTGCGCATGGTGACTGTTGTATTAAATCCCGATGCAATTTCTGTGTTTCAACAACACTCTGATAGTCCGCAGATTACAGAATGACTCCAGATGTGCATCGGAAACTACTACTGGTCTTCCAGGGAACGATCAAAGCGTAGACTGTTTGAGACATTACTCCCATGGAGGAAAGTCCGCATGGTGACTGTTGTATTCAATCCCGATGCAATTTCTGTGTTCAACAACACTTTGAAGTCCACAGATTACAGATTGCGTGCAGATGTGCATCGGAAACTACTACTGGTCTTCCAGGAAACGATCAAAGCGTAGACTGTTTGAGACATTGCTCCCATATAGTAAAGTGCGCATGGTGACTGTTGTATTCAATCCCGACGCAATTTCGGTGTTTCATCAACAATCTGGTTGTCCACAGATTATAGAATGCCCCCAGATGTGCATCGGAATCTACTACTCCCCTTCCAGGGAACCATCAAAGCGCAAACTGTTTGAGACAATACTCCCATGGAATAAAGTGCGCATGGTTACTGTTGTATTCAATCCCGATGCAATTTCTGTGATTCATCAACACTCTGATAGTCCACAGAATACAGAATGACTCTAGATGTGCATCGGAAACTACTACTGGTCTTCCAGGGAACGATCAAATCGTAGAGTGTTTGAGACATTACTCTCTTGGAGGAAAGTGCGCACGGTGACTGTTGTATTCAATCCCGACTGCATTTCTGTGTTTCAACAACACGCTGATAGTCCACAGATTACAGAATGCCTCCAGATGTGCATCGGAAACTACAACTGGTGTTTCAGGGAAAGATCAAAGCGTAGACTGTTTGAGACATTACTCCCATGGAGGAAAGTGCGCATGGTGACTGTTGTATTCAATCCCGATGCAATTTCTGTGTTTCATCAAAACTCTGATGTTCCACAGATTACAGAATGCCTCCAGATGTGCATCGGAAGTACTAATGGTCTTCCAGGGAACGATCAAAGCGTAGACTGTTTGAGACATTACTCCCATGGAGGAAAGTGTGCATGGTGACTGTTGTATGCAATCCCGATGCAATATCTGTATTTCATCAAAACTCTAATGTTCCAGAGATTACAGAATTCCTCAAGATGTGCATTGGAAACTACTACTGGTCTTCCACAGAACGATCAAAGCGTTGACTGTTTGAGACATTACGCCCATGTAGGAAAGTGCGAATGGGGACTGTTGTATTCTATCCCGATGCAATTTCTGTGATTCAACAACACTCTGATAGTCCACAGATTAAAGAATGCCTCCAGGTGTGCAGCGGAACCTACTACTGATCTTCCAGGGAACGATCAAAGCGTAGACTGTTTGAGACATTACTCCCATGGAGCAAACTGCGCATGAAGACTGTTGTATTGAATCCCGATGCAAATTCTGTGTTTCAACAACACTCTGATAGTCCACAGATTAGAGAATGCCTCCAGATGTGCATCGGAAACTACTACAGTTCTTCCAGGGAATGATCGAAGCGTAGACTGTTTGAGACATTACTCCCATGGAGGAAAATTGCGCATGGTGACTGTTGTATTCAATCCAGAATCAGTTTCTGTGTTTCATCAGCACTTTGAAGGTCCACAGATTGCAGAATGCCTCCAGATGTGCATCGGGAACTACATCTGCTCTTTCAGGGAACGATCAAATCGTAGACTGTTTGAGACATTACTCCCATGGAGGAACGTGCGCATGGCGTCTGTTGTACTCGATTCCGCTGCAACTTCTGTGTTTCATCAAGACTCTGATAGTCCACAGTTTACAGAATGCCTCCAGATGTGCATTGGAAACTACTAGAGGTCTTCCAGGCAACGATCAAAGCGTAGACTGTTTGAAACATTACTCCCATATAGGAAAGTGCGCATGGTGACTGTTGTATTCGATCCCGATGCAATCTCTGTGTTTCAACAACACTCTGATAGTCCAGAGATTACAGAATGCCTCCAGATGTGCATCGGAAGCTACTACTGGTCTTCCAGGGAACGATCAAACCGTAGACTGTTTGAGACATTACTCCCATGTAGGAAAGTGCGCATGGTGACTGTTGTATTAAATCCCGATGCAATTTCTGTGTTTCAACAACACTCTGATAGTCCGCAGATTACAGAATGACTCCAGATGTGCATCGAAAACTACTACTGGTCTTCCAGGGAACGATCAAAGCGTAGACTGTTTGAGACATTACTCCCATGGAGGAAAGTCCGCATGGTGACTGTTGTATTCAATCCCGATGCAATTTCTGTGTTCAACAACACTTTGAAGACCACAGATTACAGATTGCGTGCAGATGTGCATCGGAAACTACTACTGGTCTTCCAGGAAACGATCAAAGCGTAGACTGTTTGAGACATTGCTCCCATATAGTAAAGTGCGCATGGTGACTGTTGTATTCAATCCCGACGCAATTTCGTTGTTTCATCAACAATCGGATTGTCCACAGATTATAGAATGCCCCCAGATGTGCATCGGAATCTACTACTCCCCTTCCAGGGAACGATGAAAGCGCAAACTGTTTGAGACAATACTCCCATGGAGGAAAGTGCGCATGGTTACTGTTGTATTCAATCCCGATGCAATTTCTGTGATTCATCAACACTCTGATAGTCCACAGAATACAGAATGACTCCAGATGTGCATCGGAAACTACTACTGGTCTTAAAGCTAACGATCAAATCGTAGACTGTTTGAGACATTACTCCCATGTAGGAAAGTGCGCATGGTGACTGTAGTATTCAATCCCGATGCAATTTCTGTGTTTCAACAACACTCTGATAGGCCACAGATTACAGAATGCCTCCAGATGTGCATCGGAACCTACTACTGGTCTTCCAGGGAACGATCAAAGCGTAGACTGTTTGAGACATTACTCCCATGGAGCAAACCGCGCATGGAGACTGTTGTATTCAATCCCGATGCAATTTCTTTGTTTCAACAACACTCTGATAGTCCACAGATTAGAGAATGCCTCCAGATGTGCATCGGAAACTACTACAGTTCTTCCAGGGAATGATCGAAGCGTAGACTGTTTGAGACATTTCTCCCATGGGGGAAAATTGCGCATGGTGACTGTTGTATTCAATCCCGAATCAATTTCTGTGTTTCGTCAACACTTTGAAGGTCCACAGATTACAGAATGCCTCCAGATGTGCATCTCGGAATACAACTGGTCTTTCAGGGAACGATCAAAGCGTAGACTCTTTGAGACATTTATCCCATGGAGGAAAGTGCGCATGGTGACTGTTGTATCAATCACGATGCAATATCTGTGTTTCATTAACACTTTGAAGGTCCACAAGATTACAGAATGCCTCCAGATGTGCATCGGAATCTACTACTCCCCTTCCAGGGAACGATCAAATAGTAAACTGTTTGAGACATTACTCCCATGGAGGAAAGTGCACATGGAGACTGTTGTATTCAATCCCGATGCAATTTCTGTGATTCATCAATTCTCTGATAGTCCACAGATTACAGAATGCCTCCAGATGTGCATGGGAAACTACTACTGGCCTTCCAGGGAACGATCAAAGCGTAGACTGTTTGTGACATTACTCCCATGTGGGAAAATGATAATGGTGACTGTTGTATTCAATCCCGATGCAATTTCTGTGTTTCAACAACACTCTGATAGTCCGCAGATTACAGAATGACTCCAGATGTGCATCGGAAACTACTACTGGTCTTCCAGGGAACGATCAAAGCGTAGACTGTTTGAGACATTACGCCTATGTAGGAAAGTGAGAATGGTGACTGTTGTATTCAATCCCGATGCAATTTCTGTGATTCAACAACACTTTGATAGTCCACAGAATAAGGAATGCCTCCGGGTGTGCATCGGAACCTACTACTGATCTTCCAGGGAACGATCAAAGAGTAGACTGTTTGAGACATTACTCCCATGGAGCAAACTGCGCATGAAGACTGTTGTATTGAATCTCGATGCAATTTCTGTGTTTCAACAACACTCTGATTGTCCACAGATTAGAGAATGCCTCCAGATGTGCATCGGAAACTACTACAGTTCTTCCAGGGAATGATCGAAGCGTAGACTGTTTGAGACATTGCTCCCATATAGGAAATGCGCATGGTGACTGTTGTATTCAATCCCGACGCAAAATTTCGGTGTTTCATCAACAATCTGATTTTCCACAGATTATAGAATGCCCCCAGATGTGCATCGGAATCTACTACTCCCCTTCCAGGGAACGATCAAAGCGCAAACTGTTTGAGACAATACTCCCATGGAGGAAAGTGCGCATAGTTACTGTTGTATTCAATCCAGATGCAATTTCTGTGATTCATCAACACTCTGATAGTCCACAGAATACAGAATGACTCCAGATGTGCATCGGAAACTACTACTGGTCTTCCAGCTAACGATCAAATCGTAGACTGTTTGAGACATTACTCCCATGTAGGAAACTGCGCATGGTGACTGTAGTATTCAATCCCGATGCAATTTCGGTGTTTCAACAACACTCTGATAGACCACAGATTACAGAATGCTTCCAGATGTGCATCGGAAAGTACTAATGGTCCTGAATTGAACGATCAAAGCGTAGACTGTTTGAGACATTACTCCCATGGAGGAAAGTGCGCATGATGACTGTTGTATTCGATCCCGATGCAATTTCTGTGTTTCAACAACACTCTTATAGTCCACAGATTACAGAATGCCTCCAGATGTGCATCGGAAAGTACTAATGGTCTTGAAGGGTACGATCAAAGCGTACACTGTTTGAGACATTACTCCCATGGAGGAAAGTGTGCATGGTGACTGATGTATTAAATCCCGATGCAATTTCTGTGTTTTATCAAAACTCTGATGTTACACAGATTACAGAATGCATCCAGATGTGCATTCTAAACTCCTACTGCTCTTCCAGGGAACGATCAAAGTGTACACTGTTTGAGACATTTCTCCCATGGAGGAAAGTGCGCATGGTGGCTGTTGTATCAATCCCGATGCAATATCTGGGTTTCATCAACACTTTGAAGGTCCACAGATTACAGAATGCCTCCAGATGAGCATCGGAAAATAGTATTGGTCTTCCAGGAAACGATCAAAGCGTAGACTGTTTGAGACATTACTCCCATGGAGGAAAGTGCGCATGGAGACTGTTGTATTCGATCCCGATGCAATGTCTGTGTTTCAACAACACTCTGATAGTCCAGAGATAACAGAATGCCTCCAGATGTGCATCGGAAAGTACTAATGGTCCTGAAGGGAACGATCAAAGCGTAGACTGTTTGAGACATTACTCCCATGGAGGAAAGTGCGCATGGTGACTGTTGTATTCAATCCTGATGCCATTTCTGTGTTTCATCAAAACTCTGATGTTCCACAGATTACAGAATGCCTCCAGATGTGCATTGGAAACTACTACTGGTCTTCCACGGAACGATCAAAGCGTAGACTGTTAGAGACATTACTCCCATGGAGGAAAGTGCGCATGGTAACTGTTGTATCAATCCCGATGCAATTTCTGTGTTTCAACAACACTCTGATAGTGCACAGATTACAGAATGCCTCCAGATGTGCATCGGAAGCTACTACTGGTCTTCCAGGGAATGATCAAAGCGTAGACTGTTTGAGACATTACTCCCATGGAACAAAGTGCGCATGGTGACTGTTGTATTCAATCCCGATGCAATTTCTGTGTTTCAACAACACTCTGATAGTCCACAGATTAGAGAATGCCTCCAGATGTACATCGGAAACTACTACAGTTCTTCCAGGGAATGATCGAAGCGTAGACTGTTTGAGACATTACTCCCATGGAGGAAAATTGCGCATGGTGACTGTTGTATTCAATCCCGAATCAATTTCTGTGTTTCATCAACACTTTGAAGGTCCACAGATTACAGAATGCCTCCAAATGTGCATCGGGAAATACAACTGGTCTTCCAGGGAACGATCAAAGCGTAGACTGTTTGAGACATTACTCCCATGGAGGAAAATTGCGCATGGTGACTGTTGTATTAAATCTCGATAAAATTTCTGTGTTTCATCAACACTCTGATAGTCCACAGATTACAGAATGCCTCCAGATGTGCATCGGAAACTACTACTGGCCTTCCAGGATACGATCAAAACCGTAGACTGTTTGAGACATTACTCCCATGGAGGGAAGTGCGCATGCTGACTGTTGTATTCAATCCAGATGCCATTTCTGTGTTTCATCAACCCTTTGAAGGTCCACAGATTACAGAATGCCTCCAGATGTGCATCGGAAACTACTACTGGTCTTAAAGGGAATGATCAAAGCGTAGACTGTTTTAAACATTACTCTCATGAAGGAAAGTGCGCATGATGACTGTTGCATTCAATCCCGAGGCAATTTCTGTGTTTCATCAACACTTTGAATGTCCACAGATTACAGATTGCCTCCAGATGTGCATCGGAAACTACTACTGGTCTTCCAGGGAACGATCAAAGCGTAGACAATTTGAGACATTACTCCCATGTAGGAAAGTGCGCATGGTGACTGTTGTATTTAATCCCGATGCAATTTCTGTGTTTTAACAACACTCTGATAGTCCACAGATAACAGAATGCCTCCAGATGTGCATCGGAAACTACTACTGGTCTTCCAGGGAACGATCAAAGCGTAGACTGTTTGAGACATTACTCCTATTTAGCAAACTGCGCATTGAGACTGTTGTATTCAATCCCGATGCAATTTCTGTGTTTCATCAACACTTTGAACGTAAACAGCTTACAGAATGCATCCAGATGTGCAACGGAAACTACTACTGGTCTTGAGGGAACGATCAAAGCGTAGACTGTTTGAGACAATACTCCCATGGAGGAAAGTGCGCTTGATGACTGTTGTATTCAATCCCGATGCAATTTCTGTGTTTCATCAAAACTCTGCTGTTCCACGGATTACAGAATGCCTCCAGATGTGCATTGGAAGCTACTACTGGTCTTCCAGGGAACGATCAAAGCGTAGACTGTTTGAGACATTACTCCCATGGAGGAAATTGCTCATGGTGGCTGTTATATCAATCCCGATGCAATTTCTGTGTTTAATCAACACTATGAATGTCCACAGATTACAGAATGCCTCCAGATGTGCATCGGAAACTACTACTGGTCTTCCAGAAAACGATCAAAGCGTAGACTGTCTGAGACATTACTCCCATATAGGAAAGTGCGCATGGAGACTGTTGTATTCAATCCCGATGCCAATTCTGTGTTTCAAGAACACACTGATAGTCCTGAGATTAGAGAATGACTCCAGATATGCATCGGAAACTACAACTGGTCTTCCAGGATATGATCAAAGCGTAGACTGTTTGAGACATTACTTTCATGGAGGAACATTGCGCATGGTGACTGTTGTATTCAATCCCGAATCATTTTCTGTGTTTCACCAACACTTTGAAGGTCCACAGATTACAGGAGGCCTCCAGATGTGCATCGGAAACTACAACTGGTCTTCCAGGGAACGATCAAATCGTAGACTGTTTGAGACTTTACTCCCATGTAGGAAAGTGCGCATGGTGACTGTAGTATTCAATCCCGATGCAATTTTTGTGTTTCAACAACACTCTGATAGTCCACAGATTACAGAATGCCTCTAGATGTGCATCGGAACCTGCTACTGGTCTTCCAGGGAACGATCAAAGCGTAGACTCTTTGAGACATTACTCCCATGGAGCAAACCGCGAATGGAGACTGTTGTATTCAATCACGATGCAATTTCTTTGTTTCAACAACACTCTGATAGTCCACAGATTAGAGAATACCTCCAGATGTGCATCGGAAACTACAACTGGTCTTCCAGGAAATGATCAAAGCGTAGACTGTTTGAGACATTACTTTCATGGAGGACCATTGCGCATGGTGACTGTTGTATTCAATCCCGAATCATTTTCTGTGTTTCACCAACACTTTGAAGGTCCACAGATTACAGAATGCCTCCAGATGTGCAACGGAAACTACAACTGGTCTTTCAGGGAACGATCAAAGCGTAGGCTGTTTGAGTCATTACTCCCATTAAGGAACGTGCGCATGGTGGCTGTTGTACTCAATCCCGATGCAATTTCTGTGTTTCATCAACACTCTGATAGTCCACAGATTACAGAATGCCTCCAGATGTGCATCGGAAACTACTACTGGTCTTCCAGGGAACGATCAAAGCGTAGACTGTTTGAGACATTACTCCCATGGAGGAATGTGCGCATGGTGACTGTTGTATTCAATCCCGATGCAGTTTCTGTGTTTCATCAACACTTTGAAGGTCCGCAGATTACAGATTGCCTCCAGATGTGCATCGGAAACTACTACTGGTCTTCCATGAAACGATCAAAGCGTAGACTGTTTGAGACATTGCTCCCATATAGGAAAGTGCGCATGGTGACTGTTGTATTCAATCCCGACGCAATTTCGGTGTTTCATCAACACTCAGATAGTCCACAGAATACAGAATGACTCCAGATGTGCATCGGAAGCTACTACTGGTCTTCCAGGGAACGATCAAACCATAGACTGTTTGAGACATTACTCCCCTGTAGGAAAGTGCGCATGGTGACTGTTGTATTCAATCCCGATGCAATTTCTGTGTTTCAACAACACTCTGATAGTCCGCAGATTACAGAATAACTCCAGATGTGCATCGGAAACTACTACTGGTCTTCCAGGTTACTATCAAAGCGTAGACTGTATGAGACATTCCTGTCATGGAGGAAAGTGCGCATGGTGACTGTTGTATTCAATCCAGATGCAATTTCTGTGTTTCAACAACACACTGATAGTCCACAGGTTACAGAATGCCTTCTGATGTGCATCGGAAACTACTACTGGTCTTGCAGGCAACGATCAAACCGTAGACTGATTGAGACATTACTCCCATGGAGGAAAGTGCGCATGGTGACTGTTGTATTGATTCCCGATGCCATTTCTGTGTTTCAACAACACTCTGATGGTTCACACATTACAGAATGTCCCCAGATGTGCATCGGAAACTACTACTGGTCTTCCAGGGAACGATCAAATCGTAAACTGTTTCAGACATTACTCCCATGGAGGAAAGTGCGCATGGTGACTCTTGTATTCAATTCCGATGCAACTTCTATGTTTCATCAACACTCTGATAGTCCACAGATTACATAATGACACGAGATGTGCATCGGAGTCTACTACTGGTGTTCCAGGGAACGATCAAAGCGTAGGCTTTTTGAGCCATTACTCAAATGCAGGAAAGTGCGCATGGTGACTGTTGTATTCAATACCGATGCAATTTCTGAGTTTCATTAACACTCTGATAGTGCACAGATTACAGAATGCCCCCAGATGTGCATCGGAAACTACTACCGGTCCTCCAGGGAACGATCAAAGCGTAGACTGTTTGAGACATTACTCCCATGGAGGAAAGTGCGCATGGTGACTGTTGTATTCAATCCCGAGGCAATTACTGTGTTTTATCAACACTTTGAAGGTGCACAGATTACTGAAGGCCTCCAGATGTGCATCGGAAACTATTGCTGGCCTTCCAGGAAACGATCAAAGCGTAGACTGTTTGAGACATTATTCCCATATAGGAAAGAGTTCATGGTGACTGTTGTATTCAATCCCGATGCATTTTCTGTGTTTCAACAGCACTCTGATAGTCCACAGATTACAGAATGCCTACAGATGTGCATCGGAGACTACTACTGGCCTTCCAGGAGACGATCAAAGCGTAGACTGTTTGAGACATTACTCCCAAAGGAGGAATGTGCGCATGGTAACTGTTGTATTCAATCGCGATGCAATTTCTGTGTTTCATCAACACTCAGATAGTCTACAGATTACTGGATTCCACCAGATGAGCATCGGAAACTACTACTGGTATTCCAGGGAACGATAAAATCGTATACTGTTTGAGACATTACTCCCATGGAGGAAAGTAAGCATGGTGACTGTTGTATTCCATCCCAATGCAATGTCTATGTTTTATCAACACTCTGATGTTCCTCAGATTACAGTATGACTCCACATGTGCATCGGAAACTACTACTGGTCCTCCAGGGAACGATCAAAGCGTAGAATATTTGAGACATTACTCCCATGGAGGAAAGTTCGCATGGTGACTGTTGAATTCAATCCCGATGCAATTTCTGTGTTTCATCAACACTCTGATAGTCCACAGATTACAGAATGCCTCCAGATGTGCATCGGAAACTACTACTGGCCTCCCAGGATACGATCAAAACCGTAGACTGTTTGAGACATTACTCCCATGGAGGGAAGTGCGCATGCTGACTGTTGTATTCAATCCAGATGCCATTTCTGTGTTTCATCAACACTTTGAAGGTCCACAGGTTACAGAATGCCTCCAGATGTGCATCGGAAACTACTACTGGTCTTAAAGGGAATGATCAAAGCGTAGACTGTTTTAAACATTACTCTCATGAAGGAAAGTGCGCATGATGACTGTTGCATTCAATCCCGAGGCAATTTCTGTGTTTCATCAACACTTTGAATGTCCACAGATTACAGATTGCCTCCAGATGTGCATCGGAAACTACTACTGGTCTTCCAGGGAACGATCAAAGCGTAGACAATTTGAGACATTACTCCCATGTAGGAAAGTGAGCATGGTGACTGTTGTATTTAATCCCGATGCAATTTCTGTGTTTTAACAACACTCTGATAGTCCACAGATAACAGAATGCCTCCAGATGTGCATCGGAAACTACTACTGGTCTTCCAGGGAACGATCAAAGCGTAGACTGTTTGAGACAATACTCCCATTTAGCAAACTGCGCATTGAGACTGTTGTATTCAATCCCGATGCAATTTCTGTGTTTCATTAACACTTTGAACGTAAACAGCTTACAGAATGCATCCAGATGTGCAACGGAAACTACTACTGGTCTTGAGGGAACGATCAAAGCGTAGACTGTTTGAGACAATACTCCCATGGAGGAAAGTGCGCTTGATGACTGTTGTATTCAATCCCGATGCAATTTCTGTGTTTCATCAAAACTCTGCTGTTCCACAGATTACAGAATGCCTCCAGATGTGCATTGGAAGCTACTACTGGTCTTCCAGGGAACGATCAAAGCGTAGACTGTTTGAGACATTACTCCCATGGAGGAAAGTGCTCATGGTGGCTGTTATATCAATCCCGATGCAATTTCTGTGTTTAATCAACACAATGAATGTCCACAGATTACAGAATGCCTCCAGATGTGCATCGGAAACTACTACTGGTCTTCCAGAAAACGATCAAAGCGTAGACTGTCTGAGACATTACTCCCATATAGGAAAGTGCGCATGGAGACTGTTGTATTCAATCCCGATGCAAATTCTGTGTTTCAAGAACACACTGATAGTCCTGAGATTAGAGAATGACTCCAGATATGCATCGGAAACTACAACTGGTCTTCCAGGATATGATCAAAGCGTAGACTGTTTGAGACATTACTTTCATGGAGGAACATTGCGCATGGTGACTGTTGTATTCAATCCCGAATCATTTTCTGTGTTTCACCAACACTTTGAAGGTCCACAGATTACAGGAGGCCTCCAGATGTGCATCGGAAACTACAACTGGTCTTCCAGGGAACGATCAAATCGTAGACTGTTTGAGACATTACTCCCATGTAGGAAAGTGCGCATGGTGACTGTAGTATTCAATCCCGATGCAATTTTTGTGTTTCAACAACACTCTGATAGTCCACAGATTACAGAATGCCTCTAGATGTGCATCGGAACCTGCTACTGGTCTTCCAGGGAACGATCAAAGCGTAGACTCTTTGAGACATTACTCCCATGGAGCAAACCGCGCATGGAGAATGTTGTATTCAATCCCGATGCAATTTCTTTGTTTCATCAACACTCTGATAGTCCACAGATTACAGAATGCCTCCAGATGTGCATCGGAAACTACTACTGGTCTTCCAGGGAACGATCAAAGCGTAGACTGTTTGAGACATTACTCCCATGCAGGAATGTGCGCATGGTGACTGTTGTATTCAATCCCGATGCAGTTTCTGTGTTTCATCAACACTTTGAAGGTCCGCAGATTACAGATTGCCTCCAGATGTGCATCGGAAACTACTACTGGTCTTCCATGAAACGATCAAAGCGTAGACTGTTTGAGACATTGCTCCCATATAGGAAAGTGCGCATGGTGACTGTTGTATTCAATCCCGACGCAATTTCGGTGTTTCATCAACACTCAGATAGTGCACAGAATACAGAATGACTCCAGATGTGCATCGGAAGCTACTACTGGTCTTCCAGGGAACGATCAAACCGTAGACTGTTTGAGACATTACTCCCCTGTAGGAAAGTGCGCATGGTGACTGTTGTATTCAATCCCGATGCAATTTCTGTGTTTCAACAACACTCTGATAGTCCGCAGATTACAGAATGACTCCAGATGTGCATCGGAAACTACTACTGGTCTTCCAGGGAACGATCAAAGCGTAGACTGTTTGAGACATTACTCCCATGGAGGAAAATACGCATGAAGACTGTTGTAATCAATCCCGAGGCAATTTCTGTGTTTCATCAACACTTTGAATGTCCACAGATTACAGAATGCCTCCGGCTGTGCATCGGAAACTACTACTGGTCTTGCAGGCAACGATCAAAGCATATACTGATTGAGACATTACTCCCATAGAGGAAAGTGCCCATGGTGACTGTTGTATTGATTCCCGATGCAATTTCTGTGTTTCAACAACACTCTGATAGTCCACAGATTGAAGAATGCATCCAGATGCTCATCGGAAACTACTACTGGTCTTCCAGGTTACTATCAAAGCGTAGACTGTTTGAGACATTACTGTCATGGAGGAAAGTGCGCATGGTGACTGTTGTATTCAATCCAGAAGCAATTTCTGTGTTTCAACAACACACTGATAGTCCACAGGTTACAGAATGCCTTCTGATGTGCATCGGAAACTACTACTGGTCTTGCAGGCAACGATCAAACCGTAGACTGATTGAGACATTACTCCCATGGAGGAAAGTGCGCATGGTGACTGTTGTATTGATTCCCGATGCCATTTCTGTGTTTCAACAACACTCTGATGGTCCACACATTACAGAATGTCCCAAGATGTGCATCGGAAACTACTAGTGGTCTTCCAGGGAACGATCAAATCGTAAACTGTTTGAGACATTACTCCCATGGAGGAAAGTGCGCATGGTGACTCTTGTATTCAATTCCGATGCAACTTCTATGTTTCATCAACACTCTGATAGTCCACAGATTACATAATGACACCAGATGTGCATCGGAGTCTACTACTGGTGTTCCAGGGAACGATCAAAGCGTAGGCTTTTTGAGCCATTACTCAAATGCAGGAAAGTGCGCATGGTGACTGTTGTATTCAATACCTAGGCAATGTCTGTGTTACATCAACACTTTGAAGGTCCACAGATTACAGAATGCCTCGAGATGTGCATCGGAAACTACTACTGGTCTTCCAGGGAACGATCAAAGCGTAGACTGTTTGAGACATTACTCCCATGGAGGAAAGTGCGCATGGTGACTGTTGTATTCAATACCGATGCAATTTCTGAGTTCCATTAACACTCTGATAGTGCACAGATTACAGAATGCCCCCAGATGTGCATCGGAAACTACTACCGGTCCTCCAGGGAACGATCAAAGCGTAGACTGTTTGAGACATTACTCCCATATAGGAAAGAGTTCATGGTGACTGTTGTATTCCATCCCGATGCATTTTCTGTGTTTCAACAACACTCTGATAGTCCACAGATTACAGAATGCCTACAGATGTGCATCGGAGACTACTACTGGCCTTCCAGGAGACGATCAAAGCGTAGACTGTTTGAGACATTACTCCCAAAGGAGGAATGTGCGCATGGTAACTGTTGTATTCAATCACGATGCAATTTCTGTGTTTCATCAACACTCAGATAGTCTACAGATTACTGGATTCCACCAGATGAGCATCGGAAACTACTACTGGTATTCAAGGGAACGATAAAATCGTATACTGTTTGAGACATTACTCCCATGGAGGAAAGTAAGCATGGTGACTGTTGTATTCCATCCCAATGCAATATCTATGTTTTATCAACACTCTGATGTTCCCCAGATTACAGTATGACTCCACATGTGCATCGGAAACTGCTACTGGTCCTCCAGGGAACGATCAAAGCGTAGAATATTTGAGACATTACTCCCATGGAGGAAAGTTCGCATGGTGACTGTTGAATTCAATCCCGATGCAATTTCTGTGTTTCATCAACACTCTGAAAGTCCACAGATTACAGAATGCCTACAGATGTGCATCGGAAACTACTACTGGTCTTCCAGGAGACGATCAAAGCGTAGACTGTTTGAGACATTACTCCCAATATAGGAATGTGCGCATGGTAACTGTTGTATTCAATCGCGATGCAATTTCTGTGTTTCATCAACACTCAGATAGTCCACAGGTTACAGAATGCCTCCTGATGTGCATCGGAAACTACTACTGGTCTTGCAGGCAACGATCAAACCGTAGACTGATTGAGACATTACTCCCATGGAGGAAAGTGCGCATGGTGACTGTTGTATTGATTCCCGATGCAATTTCTGTGTTTCAACAACACTCTGATGGTCCACACATTACAGAATGTCCCCAGATGTGCATCGGAAACTACTACTGGTGTTCCAGGGACCGATCAAAGCGTAGGCTTTTTGAGACATTACTCAAATGCAGGAAAGTGCGCATGGTGACTGTTGTACTCAATACCGAGGCAAATTCTGTGTTTCATCAAAACTCTGCTGTTCCACAGATTACAGAATGCCTCCAGATGTGCATTGGAAACTACTACTGGTCTTCCAGGGAACGATCAAAGCGTAGACTGTTTGAGACATTACTCCCATGGAGGAAAGTGCGCATGGTGGCTGTTATATCAATCCCGATGCAATTTCTGTGTTTAATCAACAGTTTGAAGGTCCACAGATTACAGAATGCCTCCAGATGTGCATCGGAAACTACTACTGCTCTTCCAGAAAACGATCAAAGCGTAGACTGTCTGAGACATTACTCCCATATAGGAAAGACTGTTGTATTCAATCCCGATGCAAATTCTGTTTTTCAAGAACACACTGATAGTCCAGAGATTAGAGAATGCCTCCAGATATGCATCGGAAACTACAACTGGTCTTCCAGGAAATGATCAAAGCGTAGTCTGTTTGAGACATTACTTTCATGGAGGAAAATTGCGCATAGTGACTGTTGTATTCAATCCCGAATCATTTTCTGTGTTTTACCAACACTTTGAATGTCCACAGATTACAGAATGCCTCCAGATGTGCATCGGAAACTACAACTGGTCTTTCAGGGAACGATCAAAGCGTAGACTGTTTGAGTCATTACTCCCATTAAGGAACGTGCGCATGGTGGCTGTTGTACTCAATCCCGATGCAATTTCTGTGTTTCATCAACACTCTGATAGTCCACAGATTACTGAATGCCTCCAGATGTGCATCGGAAACTACTACTGTTCTTCCAGGATACGATCAAAACCGTAGACTGTTTGAGACATTACTCCCATGGAGGGAAGTGCGCATGGTGACTGTTGTATTTAATCCCGATGCAATTTCTGTGTTTCATCAACACTTTGAAGGTCCACAGATTACAGAATGCCTCCAGATGTGCAATGGAAGCTACAACCGATCTTTCAGGGAATGATCAAAGTGTAGACTGTTTGAGACATTACTCCCATGGAGGAACGTGCGCATTGTGACTGTTGTATTCAATCCCGAGGCTATTCTTGTGTTTCATCAACTCTTTGAACGTCCACAGATTACAGAATGCATCCAGATGTACAACGTTAACTACTACTGGTCTTCCAGGGAACGATCAAAGCGTAGACTGTTTGTGACATTACTCCAATGGAGGAAAGTCCGCATGGTGACTGTTGTATTGAATCCCGATGCAATTTCTGTGTTTCAACAACACTCTGATGGTCCACAGATTACAGAATGCCTCCATATGTGCATCGGAAACTACTACTGGTCTTCCAGGGAATGATCAAAGCACAGACTGTTTGAAACATTACTCTCATGATGGAAAGTGCGCATGATGACTGTTGCATTCAATCCTGAGGCAATTTCTATGATTCCTCAACACTTTGAAGGGCCACAGATTACAGTTTGCCTCCAGATGTGCATCGGAAACTACTACTGGTCTTCCAGGGAAGGATCAACGCGTAGACAGTTTGAGACATTACTCCCATGTAGAACAGTGCGCATGGTGACTGTTGTATTCAATCCCGATGCAATTTCTGTGTTTCAACAACACTCTGATAGTCCACAGATTACAGAATGCCTCCAGATGTGTATCGGAAACTACTACTGGTCTTCCTGGAAACGATCAAAGCGTAGACTGTTTGAGACATTACTCCCATGGAAGAAAGTGCGCATGGTGACTGTTGTATTCAATCCCGATGCAATTTCTGTGTTTCAACAACACTCTGATAGTCCACAGATTAGAGAATGCCTCCAGTCGTACATCGGAAACTACTACAGTTCTTCCAGGGAATGATCGAAGCGTAGACTGTTTGAGACATTACTCCCATGGAGGAAAATTGCGCATGGTGACTGTTGTATTCAATCCCGAATCAATTTCTGTGTTTCATCAACACTTTGAAGGTCCACAGATTACAGAGTGCCTCCAGATGTGCATCGGGAAATACAACTGGTCTTTCAGGGAACGATCAAAGCGTAGACTGATTGAGACATTACTCCCATGGAGGAAAGTGCGCATAGTGACTGTTGTATTCAATCTCGATAAAATTTCTGTGTTTCATCAACACTCTGATAGTCCACAGATTACAGAATGCCTCCAGATGTGCATCGGAAACTACTACTGGTCTTCCAGGATACGATCAAAACCGTAGACGATTTGAGACATTACTCCCATGGAGGGAAGTGCGCATGCTGACTGTTGCATTCAATCCAGATGCCATTTCTGTGTTTCATCAACACTTTGAAGGTCCACAGATTACAGAATGCCTCCAGATGTGCATCGGAAACTACTACTGGTCTTAAAGGGAATGATCAAAGCGTTGACTGTTTAAAACATTACTCTCATGAAGGAAAGTGCGCATGATGACTGTTGCATTCAATCCCGAGGCAATTTCTGTGTTTCATCAACACTTTGAATGTCCACAGATTACAGATTGCCTCCAGATGTGCATCGGAAAATACTACTGGTCTTCCAGGGAACGATCAAAGCGTAGACAATTTGAGACATTACTCCCATGTAGGAAAGTGCGCATGGTGACTGTTGTATTCAATCCCGATGCAATTTCTGTGCTTTAACAACACTCTGATAGTCCACAGATAAGAGAATGCCTCCAGATGTGCATCGGAAACTACTACTGGTCTTCCAGGGAACGATCAAAGCGTAGACTGTTTGAGACATTACTCCCATTTAGCAAACTGCACATTGAGACTGTTGTATTCAATCCCGATGCAATTTCTGTGTTTCATCAACACTTTGAACGTAAACAGCTTACAGAATGCATCCAGATGTGCAACGGAAACTACTACTGGTCTTAGAGGGAACGATCAAAGCGTAGACTGTTTGAGACAATACTTCCATGGAGGAAAGTGCGCATGGTGACTGTTGTATTCAATCCCGATGCAATTTCTGTGTTTCATCAAAACTCTGCTGTTCCACAGATTACAGAATGCCTCCAGATGTGCATAGGAAACTACTACTGGTCTTCCAGGGAACGATCAAAGCGTAGACAGTTTGAGACATTACTCCCATGGAGGAAATTGCGCATGGTGACTGTTGTATTCAATCCCGATGCAATTTCTGTGTTTCAACAAATATCTGATAGTCCACAGATTACAGAATGCCTCCAGATGTGCATCGGAAACTACTACTGGTCTTCCAGGGAACGATCAAAGCGTAGACTGTTTGAGACATTACTCCCATGAGGAAAGTGCGCATGGTGACTGTTGTATTCAATCCCGATGCAATTTCTGTGTTTCATCAAAACTCTGCTGTTCCACAGATTACAGAATGCCTCCAGATGTGCATTGGAAACTACTACTGGTCTTCCAGGGAACGAACAAAGCGTAGACTGTTTGAGACATTACTCCCATGGAAGAAAGTGCGCATGGTGGCTGTTATATCAATCCCGATGCAATTTCTGTGTTTAATCAACACTGTGAAGGTCCACAGATTACAGAATGCCTCCAGATGTGCATCGGAAACTACTACTGTTCTTCCAGGATACGATCAAAACCGTAGACTGTTTGAGACATTACTCCCATGGAGGGAAGTGCGCATGGTGACTGTTGTATTTAATCCCGATACAATTTCTGTGTTTCATCAACACTTTGAAGGTCCATAGATTACAGAATGCCTCCAGATGTGCAACGGAAGCTACAACTGATCTTTCAGGGAATGATCAAAGCGTAGACTGTTTGAGACATTACTCCCATGGAGGAACGTGCGCATTGTGACTGTTGTATTCAATCCCGAGTCTATTTCTGTGTTTCATCAACTCTTTGAACGTCCACAGATTACAGAATGCCTCCAGATGTGCATCGGAAACTACTACTGTTCTTCCAGGATACGATCAAAACCGTAGACTGTTTGAGACATTACTCCCATGGAGGGAAGTGCGCATGGTGACTGTTGTATTCAATCTCGATAAAATTTCTGTGTTTCATCAACACTCTGATAGTCCACAGATTAAAGAATGCCTCCAGATGTGCATCGGAAACTACTACTGGTCTTCCAGGATACGATCAAAACCGTAGACGGTTTGAGACATTACTCCCATGGAGGGAAGTGCGCATGCTGACTGTTGTATTCAATCCAGATGCCATTTCTGTGTTTCATCAACACTTTGAAGGTCCACAGATTACAGAATTCCTCCAGATGTGCATCGGAAAATACAACTGGTCGTTCAGGGAATGATCAAAGCGTAGACTGTTTGAGACATTACTCCCATGGAGGAACGTGCGCATTGTGACTGTTGTATTCAATCCCGAAGCAATTTCTGTGTTTCAACAACACTCTGATGGTAAACAGATTACAGAATGCCTCCAGATGTGCATCGGAAACTACTACTGGTCTTAAAGGGAATGATCAAAGCGTAGACTGTTTGAAACATTACTCTCATGAAGGAAAGTGCGCATGATGACTGTTGCATTCAATCCCGAGGCAATTTCTGTGTTTCATCAACACTTTGAATGTCCACAGGTTACAGATTGCCTCCAGATGTGCATCGGAAACTACTACTGGTCTTCCAGGGAACGATCAAAGCGTAGAAATTTGAGACAATACTCCCATGTAGGAAAGTGCGCATGGTGACTGTTGTATTCAATCCCGAATCAATTTCTGTGTTTCATCAACACTTTGAAGGCCCACAGATTACAGAATGCCTCCAGATGTGCATCGGAAACTACAACTGGTCTTTCAGGGAAAGATCAAAGCGTAGACTGTATGAGACATTACACCCATGGAGGAACGTGGGGATGGCGGCTGTTGTACTCGATCCCGATGCAATTTCTGTGTTTCATTAACACTCTGATAGTCCACAGTTTACAGAATGCCTCCAGATGTGCATCGGAAACTACTAGTTGTCTTCCAGGCAACTATCAAAGCGTCGACAGTTTGAGACATTACTCCCATGGAGGAAAGTGCGCATGGTGGGTGTTGTATTCAATCCCGATGCAATCTCTGTGTTTTATCAAAACTCTGATGTTCCACAGATTACAGAATGCCTCCAGATGTGCATTGGAAACTACTACTGGTCTTCCAGGGAACGATCAAAGCGTAGACTGTTTGAGACATTTCTCCCATGGAGGAAAGTGCCCATGGTGACTATTGCTTTCAATCCCGATGGAATTTCTGTGTTTCATCAACACTCTGATTGCCCTCGGATTATAGAATGCCCCCAGATGTGCATCGGAATCTACTACTGGCCTTCCAGGGAACGATCAAAGCGCTGACTGTTTGAGACATTACTCCCATGGAGGAAAGTGCGCATGGTGACTGTTATATTCTAACCCGATGGTATTTCTGTGTTTCATCAACACTTTGATTTTCCACGGATTATAGAATGCCCCCAGATGTGCATCGGAATCTAGTACTGGCCTTCCAGGGAACGATCAAACCGTAAACTGTTTGAGACATTACTCCTATGGAGAAAAGTGCGCATGGTTACTGTTGTATTCAATCGCGATGCAATTTCTGTGTTTCATCAACACTCTGATAGTCCACAGATTACAGAATGCTTCCAGATGTGCATCGGAAACTACTGCTGGCCTTCCAGGGAACGATCAAAGCGAAGACCGTTTGAGACATTACTCCCATGGGGGAAAGTGCTCATGGTGACTCTTGTATTCAACCCCGATGCAATTTCTGTGTTTCATCAACACTCTGATAGTCCACAGATTACAGAATGCCTCAAGATGTGCATCGGAAATTATTACTGGTCTTCCAGGAAACGATCAAAGCGTAGACTGTTGGAGACATTACTCCCATGGAAGAAAGTGAGCATGGTGACTGTTGTATTCAATCCCGATGCAATTTCTGAGTTTCATCAAAACTCTGCTGTTCCACAGATTACAGAATGCCTCCAGATGTGCATTGGAAACTACTACTGGTCTTCCAGGGAACGAACAAAGCGTAGACTGTTTGAGACATTACTCCCATGGAGGAAAATGCGCATGGTGGCTGTTATATCAATCCCGATGCAATTTCTGTGTTTAATCAACACTTTGAATGTCCACAGATTACAGAATGCCTCCAGATGTGCATCGGAAACTACTACTGGTCTTCCAGAAAACGATCAAAGCGTAGACTGTCTGAGACATTACTCCCATATAGGAAAGTGCGCATGGTGACTGTTGTATTCGATCCCGATGCAATTTCTGTGTTTCAACAACACTCTGTTAGTCCACAGATTACAGAATCGCTCCAGATGTGCATCGGAAATTTCTAATGGTCTTGAAGGGAACGATCAAAGCGTTGACTGTTTGAGACATTACTCCCATGGAGGAAAGTGCGCATGGTGACTGTTGTATTCAATCCCGATGCAATGTCTGTGTTTCATCAAAACTCTGATGTTGCACAGATTACAGAATGGCTCCAGATGTGCATTGGAAGCTACTACTGGTCTTCCAGGGAACGATCAAAGCGTAGACTGTTTGAGACATAATTCCCATGAAGGAAAGTGCGCATGGTGACTGTTGTATCAATCCCGATGCAATTGCAGGTTTCATCAACGCTCAGATTTTCCACAGATTACAGTATGCTTCCAGATGTGCATCGGAAACTACTACTGGTCTTCCAGGGAACGATCAAAGCGTTGACTGTTTGAGACATTACTCCCATGGAGGAAAGTGCGCATGGTGACTGTTGTATTCAATCCCGATGCAATTTCTGTTTCTCATAAACACTTTGAAAGACCAAAGATTACAGAATGCCTCCAGATGTGCAACGGAAACTACTACTGGTCTTCCAGGGAATGATCAAAGCGTAGTCTGTTTGAAACATTCCACTCATGTAGGAAAGTGCGCATGATGACTGTTGTATTCAATCCCGATGCAATTTCTGTGTTTCAACAACACTCTGTTAGTCCACACATTACAGAATGCCTCCTGATGTACATCGGAAAGTTCTAATGGTCTTCAAGGGAACGATCAAAGCGTTGACTGTTTGAGACATTACTCCCATGGAGGAAAGTGCGCATGGTGACTGTTGTATTCAATCCCGATGCAATTTCTGTGTTACATCAGAACTCTGATGTTCCACAGATTACAGAATGCCTCCAGATTTGCATCGGAAACTACTACTGGTCTTCCAGGGATCGATCAAAGGGTAGACAGTTTGAGACATTACTCCCATGTAGGATTGTGAGCATGGTGACTGTTGTATTCAATCCCGATGGAATTTCTGTGTTTCAACAACACTCTGATGTTCCACAGATTACAGAATGCCTCCAGATGTGCATCTTAAACTACTACTGGTCTTCCAGGGAACGATCAAATCGTAGACTCTTTGAGACATTACTCCCATGGAGGAAAATGTGCATGGTGACTGTTGTATTCTATCCAGATGCAATTCCTGTGTTTCATCAACACTCTGATGTACCACTGACTACAGTATACCTCCAGATGTGCATCGGAAACTACAACTGGTCTTCCAGGGAACGATGAAAGCGTAGACTCTTTGAGACATTTCTCCCATATTGGAAAGTGCGCATGGTGACTGTTGTATTCAATATCGATGCAATTTCTGTGTTTCAACAACACTCTGATAGTCCACAGATTACAGAATACCTAAAGATGTGCATCGGAAACTACTACTGGTCTTCCAGGGAACGATCAAAACGTAGACTGTTTGTGACATAAATCCCATGGAGGAAAGTGCGCATGGTGACTGTTGTATTCAGTCCCGACGCAATTTCTGTGTATCAGCAACACTCTGATAGTCCACAGATTACAGAATGCCTCCATAGGTGATCGGAAACTACTAATGGTCTTCCAGGGAACGATCAAAGCGTTGACTTTTTGAGACATTACTCCCATGGAGGAAAGTGCGCATGGTGACAGTTGTATTCAATCCCGACGCAATTTCTGTGTATCAGCAACACTCTGATAGTCCACAGGATTACAGAATGCCTCCAGATGTGCATCGGAAACTACTACTGTTCTTCCAGGATACGATCAAAACCGTAGACTGTTTGAGACATTACTCCTATGGAGGGAAGTGCACATGGTGACTGTTGTATTTAATCCCGATGCAATTTCTGTGTTTCATCAACACTTTGAAGGTCCATAGATTACAGAATGCCTCCAGATGTGCAACGGAAGATACAACTGATCTTTCAGGGAAAGATCAAAGCGTAGACTGTTTGAGACATTACTCCCATGGAGGAACGTGATCATTGTGACTGTTGTATTCAATCCCGAGTCTATTTCTGTGTTTCATCAACTCTTTGAACGTCCACAGATTACAGAATGCCTCCAGATGTGCATCGGAAACTACTACTGTTCTTCCAGGATACGATCAAAACCGTAGACTGTTTGAGACATTACTCCCATGGAGGGAAGTGCGCATGGTGACTGTTGTATTCAATCTCGATAAAATTTCTGTGTTTCATCAACACTCTGATAGTCCACAGATAAGAGAATGCTCCCGGATGAGCATTGGAAACTACTACTGGTCTTGCAGGGATCGATCAAAGCGTAAACTGATTGAAACATTACTCCCATGGAATAAAGTGCGCATGGTGATTGTTGTATTCAATCCCGACGCAATTTCTGTGTATCAGCAACACTCTGATAGTCCACGGATTACAGAATGCCTCCAGAGGTGATCGGAAACTACTAATGGTCTTCCAGGGAACGATCAAAGCGAAGACCGTTTGAGACATTACTCCCATGGAAGAAAGTGCGCATGGTGACTGTTGTATTCGATCCCGATGCAATTTCTGAGTTTCAACAACACTCTGATAGTCCACAGATTACAGAATGCCTCCAGATGTGCATCGGAAACTACTACTGGTCTTCCAGGGAACGATCAAAGCGTTGACTGTTTGAGACATTACTCCCATGGAGGAAAGTGCGCATGGTGACTATTGTATTCAATCCCGATGCAATTTCTGTTTCTCATAAACACTTTGAAAGACCACAGATTACAGAATGCCTCCAGATGTGCAACGGAAACTACTACTGGTCTTCCAGGGAATGATCAAAGCGTAGACTGTTTGAAACATTCCACTCATGAAGGAAAGTGCGCATGATGACTGTTGTATTCAATCCCGATGCAATTTCTGTGTTTCAACAACACTCTGTTAGTCCACACATTACAGAGTGCCTCCAGATGTGCATCGGAAAGTTCTAATGGTCTTCACGGGAACGATCAAAGCGTTGACTGTTTGAGAGATTACTCCCATGGAGGAAAGTGCGCATGGTGACTGTTGTATTCAATCCAGATGGAATTTCTGTGATTCATCAACACTCTGAATTTCCACGGATTATAGAATGCCCCCAGATGTGCATCAGAATCTACTACTGGCCTTCCAGGGAACGATCAAAGCGTAGACTGTTTGTGACATAAATCCCATGGAGTAAAGTGCGCATGGTGACTGTTGTATTCAATCCCGACGCAATTTCAGTGTATCAGCAACACTCTGATAGTCCACAGATTACAGAATGCCTCCAGAGGTGATCGGAAACTACTAATGGTCTTCCAGGGAACGATCAAAGCGAAGACCGTTTGAGACATTACTCCCATGGAAGAAAGTGCGCATGATGACTGTTGTATTCAATCCCCATGCAATATCTGAAATTCAACAACACTCTGATAGTATACGAATTACAGAATGCCTCCAGATGTGCATCGGAAACTACTACTGGTCTTCCAGGGAACGATCAAAGCGTAGACGGTTTGAGACATTACTCCCATGGAGGAAAGTGTGCATGGTGACTGTTGTATTCAATCCCGATGCAATTTCTATGTTTTATCAAAACTCTGCTGTTCCACAGATTACAGAATGCCTCCAGATGTGCATTGGAAACTACTACTGGTCTTCCAGGGAACGATCAAAGCGTAGACTGTTTGAGACATTACTCCCATGGAGGAAAGTGCGCATGGTGGCTGTTATATCAATCCCGATGCAATTTCTGTTTTTAATCAACACTTTGTAAGTCCACAAATTACAGAATGCCTCCAGATGTGCATCGGAAACTACTACTGGTCTTCCAGAAAACGATCAAAGCGTAGACTGTTTGAGACATTACTCCCATATGGGAAAGTGCGCATGGTGACTGTTGTATTCGATCCCGATGCAATTTCTGTGTTTCAACAACACTCTGTTAGTCCACAGATTACGGAATCCCTCCAGATGTGCATCGGAAAGTTCTAACGGTCTTGAAGGGAACGATCAAAGCGTTTACTGTTTGAGACATTACTCCCATGGAGAAAAGTGCGCATGGTGACTGTTGTATTCAATCCCTATGCAATTTCTGTGTTTCATCAAAACTCTGATGTTCCACAGTATACAGAATGCCTCCAGTTTTGTATCGGAAACTACTACTGGTCTTCCAGGGATCGATCAAAGGGTAGACAGTTTGAGACAATACTCCCATGTAGGAATGTGAGCATGGTGACTGTTGTATCAATCCCGATGCAATTTCAGGTTTCATCAACGCTCGGATTTTCCACAGTTTACAGTATGCCTCCAGATGTGCATGGCAAACTACTACTGGTCTTCCAGGGAACGATCAAAGCGTTGACTGTTTGAGACATTACTCCCATGGAGGAAAGTGCGCATGGTGACTGTTGTATTCAATCCCGACGCAATTTCTGTTTCTCATCAACACTTTGAACGACCACAGATTACAGAATGCCTCCAGATGTGCAACGGAAACTACTACTGGTCTTCCAGGGATCGATCAAAGGGTAGACAGTTTGAGGCATTACTCCCATGTAGGAAAGTGAGCATGGTGACTGTTGTATTCAATCCCGATGCAATTTCTGTGTTTCAACAACACTCTGATAGTCCACAGATTACAGAATGCCTCCAGATGTGCATCGGAAACTACTACTGGTCATCCAGGAAACGATCAACGCGTAGACTGTTTGAGACTTTACTCCCATGGAGCAAAGTGCGCATGGTGACTGTTGTATTCAATCCCGATGCAATTTCTGTGTTTCACCAACACTCTGATAGTCCACAGATTACAGAATGCCTTTAGATGTGCATTGGAATCTACTACTGGTCTTCCAGGGAACGATCAAAGTGTAGACTGTTTGAGACATTACTCCCATGGAGGAATGTGCGCACGGTTACTGATGTATTCAATACCGATGCAATTTCTGTGTTTCATCACACTCTGATAGTCCACAGATTACAGAATGCCTCCAGATGTGCATCGGAAACTACTACTGGCCTTCCAGGGAACGATCAAAGCGTAGACTGTTTGAGACTTTACTCCCATGGAGGAAAGTGCGCATGGTGACTGGTGTATTGAATCCCGATGCAATTTCTGTGTTTCAACAACACTCTGATGGTCCACAGATTACAGAATGGCTAAAGATGTGCATCGGAAACTACTACTGGTCTTCCATGGAATGATGAAAGCGTAGTCTATTTGAGACATTACTCTCATGAAGGTAAGTGCGCATGATGACGGTTGTATTCAATCCCGAGGCAATTTCTGTGTTTCATCAACACTTTGAAGGTCCACAGATTACAGAATGCCTACAGAAGTGCATCGGAAACTACTACTGGTCTTCCAGGATACGATGAAAACCGTACAGTGTTCGAGACATTACTCCCATAGAAGGAAGTGCGCATGGTGACTGTTGTATTCAATCCCGATGCAATTTCTGTGTTTCATCAACACTTTGAAGGTCCACAGATTACAGAATGCCTCCAGATGTGCATCGGAAACTACAATTGGTCTTTCAGAGAATGATCAAAGCGTAGACTGTTTGAGACATTACTCCCATGGAGGAAAGTGCGCATGGTGGCTGTTGTATTCAATCCCGATGAAATTTCTGTGTTTCAACAACACTCTGATAGTCCACAGATTACAGAATGCCTCCAGATGTGCATCGGAAACTACTACTGGTCTTCCGGGGAACGATCAAAGCGTAGACTCTTTGAGAAATTACTCCCATGGAGCAAAGTGCGGATGGTGACTGTTGTATTCAATCCCGATGCAATTTCTGTGTTTCATCAACACTTTGAAGGTCCACAGATTACAGAATGCCTCCAGATATGCATTGGAAACTACTACTTTTCTTCCAGGGAACGATCAAAGCGTAGACTGTTTGAGACATTACTCCCATGGAGGAAAGTGCGCATGGTGACTGTTGTGTTCAATCCCGATGGCATTTCTGTGTTTCATCAACACTCTGATAGTCCACAGATTACAGAATACCTCGAGATGTGCATCGGAAACTACGACTGGTGTGGCAGGGACGATCAAAGCGTTGACTCTTTGAGATATTATTCCCATGGAGGAAAGTGCGCCTGGTGACTGTTGTATTCAATCCCGACGCAATTGCGGCGTTTCATCAACACTTTGAACGTCCACAGATTACAGATTGCCTCCAGATGTGCAACGGAAACTACTACTGGTCTTCCAGGGAACGATCAAAGCGTAGACTGTTTGAGACTTTACTCCCATGGAGGAAGATGCGCATGGTGACTGTTGTATTGAATCCCGATGCAAAATCTGTGATTCAACAACACTCTGATTGTCCACAGATTACAGAATGCCTCCAGATGTGCATTGGAAACTACAACTGGTCTTTCAGGGAATGATCAAAGCGTAGTCTGTTTGAGACATTACTCCCATCTAGGAACATGTGCATTGTGACTGTTGTATTCAATCCCGAGGCAATTTCTGTGTTCCATCAACACTTTGAACGTCCACAGATTACAGAATGCCTCCAGATGTGCAAAGGAAACTACTACTGGTCTTCCAGGGAACGATCAAAGTGTAGACTGTTTGTGACATTACTCCCATGGAGGAAATTGCGCATGATGACTGTTATATTGAATCCCGATGCAATTTCTGTGTTTCAACAAAAATCTGATTTTCCACAGATTACAGAATGCCTCCAGATGTGCATTGCAGACTACTACTGGTCTTCCAGGTAACGATCAAAGCGTAGACTGTTTGAGACATTACTCCCATGGAGGAAAGTGCGCATGGTGACTGTTTTATTCAATCCAGATGGCATTTCTGTGTTTCAACAACACTCTGATAGTCCAAAGTTTACAGAGTTTCTCCAGATGTGCATCGGAAACTGCTACTGGTGTTTCAGGGAACGAACAAAGCGTTGACTGTTTGAGTCATTACTCCCATGGAGGTAAGTGTTCATAATGACTGTTGTATTGAAACCCGACGCAATTTCGGTGTTTCATCAACACTTTGAACGTCCACAGATTACAGATTGCCTCCAGATGTGCAACGGAAACTGCTACTGGTCTTCCAGGGAACGATCAAAGCGTAGACTGTTTGAGACTTTACTCCCATGGAGGAAAGTGCGCATGGTGACTGGTGTATTGAATCCCGATGCAATTTCTGTGTTTCAACAACACTCTGATGGTCAACAGATTACAGAATGCCTCCAGATGTGCATCGGAAACTACAACAGGTCTTCCAGGGAATGATGAAAGCGTAGTCTTTTTGAGACATTACTCTCATGAAGGAAAATGCGCATGATAACTGTTGTATTCAATCCCGAGGCAATTTCTGTGTCTCATCAACACTTTGAAGGTCCACAGATTACAGAATGCCTCCAGATGTGCATCGGAAACGACAACTGGTCTTTCAGCTTACGATCAAAGCGTAGACTGTTTGAGACATTACTCCCTTGGAGGAACGTGCGCATGGTGACTATTGTATCAATCCCGAAGCAATTTCTGTGTTTCATCAACACTTTGATGGTCCACAGATAACAGAATGCCTCCCGATGTGCATCGGAAACTATTACTGGTCATCCAGTAAACGATCAAAGCGTAGACTGTTTGAGACATTACTCCCATATAGGAAAGTGCCCATGGTGAATGTTGTATTCAATCCCGACGCAATTTCGGTGTTTCATCAACACTCTGATTGTCCACAGACCATAGAATGCATCCAGATGTGCATCGGAATCTACTACTCCCCTTTCCAGGGAACGATCAAAGCGTAAAATGTTTGAGACATTACTCACATGGAGGAAAGTGCGCATGGTTACTGTTGTATTCAATCCCGATGCAATTTCTGTGTTTCATCAACACTCTGATAGTCCACAGTTTACAGAATGCCTCCAGATGTGCATAGGAATCTACTACTGGCTTTCATGGGAACGATCAAAGCGTAGACTGTTTGCGACATTACACCCATGGAGGAAAGTGCTCATGGTGACTGTTGTATTCAATCCCGATGCAATTACTGTGTTTCATCAACACTCTGATAGTCCACAGATTACAGAATGACTCCAGATGTGCATCGGAAACTACTACTGGTCTTCCAGGGAACGATCAAATCGTAGAGTGTTTGAGACATTACTCTCATGGAGGAAAGTGCGCATGGTGACTGTTGTATTCAATCCCGATGCCATTTCTGTGTTTCAACAACACTCTGATAGTCCACAGATTACAGAATGCCTCCAGATGTGCAACGGAAACTACAACTTGTCTTCCAGGGAACGATCAAAGCGTAGACTGTTTGAGACTTTACTTACATGGTGGAAGATGCGCATGGTGACTGTTGTATTGAATCCCGATGCAATATCTGTGATTCAACAACACTCCGATTGTCCACAGATTACAGAATGCCTCCAGATGTGCATTGGAAACTGCAACTGGTGTTTCAGGGAATGATCAAAGCGTAGTCTGTTTGAGACATTACTCCCATGGTGGAACATGTGCATTGTGACTGTTGTATTCAATCCCGAGGCAATTTCTGTGTTTCATCAACACTTTGAACGTCCAGAGATTACAGAATGCCTTAAGATGTGCAAAGGAAACTTCTACTGGTCTTCCAGGGAACGATCAAAGCGTAGACGGTTTGTGACATTACTCCCATGGAGGAAAGTGCGCATGATGACTGTTGTATTGAATCCCGATGCAATTTCTGTGTTTGAACAACACTCTGATGGTCCACAGATTACAGAATGCCTCCAGATGTGCATCGGAAACTACTACTGGTCTTCCAGGGATTGATCAAAGCATAGACTGTTTTAAACATTACTCTCATGAAGGAAAGTGCGCATGATGACTGTTGCATTCAATCCCGAGGCAATTTCTGTGTTTCTTCAACATTTTGAAGGTCCACAGATTACAGATTGCCTCCAGATGTCAATCGGAATCTACAACTGGTCTGTCAGGGAACGATCAAAGCGTAGACTGTTTGAGACATTACTCCCATGGAGGAAAGTGCGCATGGTGACTGTTGTATTCAATCCCGATGCAATTACTGTGTTTCATCAACACTCTGATAGTCCACAGATTACAGAATGCATCCAGATGTGCATCGGAATCTACTACTCCCCTTTCCAGGGAACGATAAAAGCGTAAACTGTTTGAGACGTTACTGCCATGGAGGAAAGTGCGCATGGTTACAGTTGTATTCAATCCCGATGCAATTTCTGTGTTTCATCAACACTCTGATAGTCCACAGTTTACAGAATGATTCCAGATGTGCATAGGAAACTACTACAGGTCTTCCAGGGAACGATCAAATCGTGGACTGTTTGCGACATTACTCCCTTGGGGGAAGTGCTCATGGTGACTGTTGTATTCAATCCCTATGCAATTTCTGTGTTTCATCAACACTCTGATAGTCCACAGATTACAGAATGCCTCCAGATGTGCATCGGAAACTACTACTGGCCTTCCAGGGAATGATCAAAGCGTAGACTGTTTGTGAAATTACTCCCATGGGGGAAAGTGCTCATGGTGACTGTTGTATTCAATCCCGAAGCAATTTCTGAGTTTCATCAACACTCTGATAGTCCACAGATTACAGAATGCCTCCAGATGTGCATTGGAAACTACTACTGGTCTACCAGGGAACGATCAAAGCGTAGACTGTTTGAGACATTACTCCCAAGGAGGAAAGTGCGCATGGTGGCTGTTGTATCAATCCCGATGCAATTTCTTCGTTTCATCAACACTTTGAAGGTCCACAGATTACATAATGCCTCCAGATGTGCAACGGAAACTACTACTGGTCTTCCAGGAAACGATCAAAGCGTAGACTGTTTGAGACATTACTCCCATATAGGATAGTGCGCATGGTGATTGTTGTATTCGATCCCGATGCAATTTCTGTGTTTCATCAAAACTCTGATGTTCCACAGATTAAAGAATGCCTCCAGATGTGCTTTGGAAACTACTACAGGTCTTCCAGGGAACGATCAAAGCGTAGACCGTTTGAGAAATTACTCCCATGGAGCAAAGTGCGCATGGTGACTGTTGTATTCAATCCCGATGCAATTTCTGTGTTTCAACAACACTCTGATAGTCCACAGATTACAGAATGCCTCCAGATGTGCAACGGAAACTACTACTGGTCTTCCAGGAAACGATCAAAGCGTAGACTGTTTGAGACATTACTCCCATATAGGATAGTGCGCATGGTGAATGTTGTATTCAATCCCGACGCAATTTCGGTGTTTCATCAAAATCTGAAAGTCCACAGATTACAGAATGCCCCAGATGTGCATTGTAAACTACTACTGGTCTTCCAGGGAACGATCAAAGCGTTGACTGTTTGAGACATTACTCCCATGCAGGAAAGTGCGCATAGTGAATATTGTATTCAATCCCGAAGCAATTTCTGTGTTTCATCAACACTCTGATTGTCCACAGACTATTGAATGCATCCAGATGTGCATCGGAATCTACTACTCCCCTTTCCAAGGAACGATCAAAGCGTAAACAGTTTGAGACATTACTCCCATGGAGGAAAGTGCGCATGGTTACTGTTGTATTCAATCCCGATGCAATTTCTGTGTTTAATCAACACTCTGATAGTCCACAGATTACAGAATGCCTCCACATGTGCATAGGAAACTACTACTGGCCTTCCAGGGAACGATGAAAGCGTAGACTGTTTGCGACATTACTCCCATGGGGGAAAGTGGTCATGGTGACTGTTGTATTCAATCCCAATGCAATTTCTGTGTTTCATCAACACTCTGATAGTCAACAGATTACAGAATGACTCCAGATGTGCATCGGAAACTACTACTGGTCTTCCAGGGAACGATCAAATCGTAGAGTGTTTGAGACATTACTCTCATGGAGGAAAGTGCGCATGGTGACTGTTGTATTGAATCCCGATGCAATATCTGTGATTCAACAACACTCTGATTGTCCACAGATTACAGAATGCCTCCAGATGTGTATTGGAAACTACAACTGGTCTTTCTGGGAATGATCAAAGCGTAGACTGTTTGTGACATTACTCCCATGGAGGAAATTGCGCATGATGACTGTTGCATTCAATCCCGAGGCAATTTATGTGTTTCATCAACACTTTGAAGGTCCACAGATTACAGATTGCCTCCAGATGTGCATCGGAATCTACAACTGGTCTTTCAGGGAACGATCGAAGCGTAGACTCTTTGAGACATTACTCCCATGGTGGAAAGTGCGCATTGTGACTGTTGTATTCAATCCCGATTCAATTTGTGTGTTTCATCAACACTCTGATAGTCCACAGATTACAGAATGCATCCAGACGTGCATCGGAATCTACTACTCCCCTTTCCAGGGAACGATCAAAGCGTAAACTGTTTGAGACATTACTCCCATGGAGGAAAGTGCGCATGGTTACTGTTGTATTCAATCCCGATGTAATTTCTGTGTTTCATCAACACTCTGATAGTCCGCAGATTACAGAATGCCTCCAGATGTGCATAGGAAACTACTACTGGCTTTCCAGGGAACGATCAAAGCGTAGACTGTTTGCGACATTACTCCCATGGGGAAAGTGCTCATGGTGACTGTTGTATTCAATCCCGATGCAATTTCTGTGTGTCATCAACACTCTGATAGTCCACAGATTACAGAATGCCTCCAGATGTGCATCGGAAACTACTACTGGTGTTCCAGGGAACGATCAAAGCGTTGACTCTTTGAGACATTACTCCCATGGAGAAAAGTGCGCATGGTGACTGTTGTATACAATCCCGACGCAATTTCGGTGTTTCATCAACACTTTGAACGTCCACAGATTACAGATTGCCCCCAGATCTACAACGGAAACTACTACTGGTCTTCCAGGGAATGATGAAAGCGTAGACTCTTTGAGACTTTACTCCCACGGAGGAAGATGCGCATGGTGACTGTTGTATTGAATCCCGACGCAATATCTGTGATTCAACAACACACTGATTGACCACAGATTACAGAATGCCTCCAGATGTGCATTGGAAACTACAACTGGTCTTTCAGGGAATGATAAAAGCCGTAGACTGTTTGAGACATTACTCCCATGGAGGAACGTGCGCATTGTGACTGTTGTATTTAATCCCGATGCAATTTCTGTGTTTCAACAAAAATCTGATTTTCCACAGATTACAGAATGCCTCCAGATGTGCATTGGAGACTACTACTGGTCTTCCAGGGAACGATCAAAGGGTAGACTGTTTGAGACATTACTCCCATGGAGGAAAGTGCGCATGGTGGCTGTTGTATTCAATCCCGATGCAATTTCTGTGTTTCAACAACACTCTGATAGTCCACAGATTACAGAATGCCTCCAGATGTGCATCGGAAACTACTACTGGTCTTCCAGGGAACGATCAAAGCGTAGACCGTTTGAGAAATTACTCCCATGGAGCAAAGTGCGCATGGTGACTGTTGTATTCAATCCCGATGCAATTTCTGTGTTTCAACAACACTCTGATAGTCCACAGATTACAGAATGCCTCCAGATATGCAACGGAAACTACTACTGGTCTTCCAGGAAATGATCAAAGAGTAGACTGTTTGAGACATTACTCCCATGGAGGAAAGTGCTAATGATGACTGGTGCATTCAATCCCGAGGCAATTTCTGTGTTTCATCAACATTTTGAAGGTCCACAGATTACAGATTGCCTCCAGATGTGCATCGGAAATTACAACTGGTCTTTCAGGAAACGATCAAAGCGTAGAATGTTTGAGACATTAATCCCATATAGGAAAGTGCGCATGGTGACTGATGTATTCGATCCCGATGCAATTTCTGTGTATCAACAACACTTTGATAGTCCAGAGATAACAGAATGCCTCCAGATGTGCATCGAAAAGTACTAATGGTCCTGAAGGGAACGATCAAATCGTAGACTGTTTGAGACATTACTCCCATGGAGGAAAGTGCACATGGTGACTGTTGTATTCAATCCCGACGCAATTTCGGTGTTTCATCAACAATCTGATTGTCCACAGAATATAGAATGCCCCCAGATGTGCATCGGAATCTACTACTCCCCTTCCAGGGAACAGTCAAAGCGTAAACTGTTTGAGACATTACTCCCATGGAGGAAAGTGTGCATGGTTACTGTTTTATTCAATCCCGATGCAATTTCTGTGATTCATCAACACTCTGATAGTCCGCAGATTACAGAATGACTCCAGATGTGCATCGGAATCTACTACTGGTCTTCCAGGGAACGATCAAAGCGTAGACTGTTTGAGACATTACTCCCATGTAGGAAAGTGCGCATGGTGACTGTTGTATTCAATCCCGATGCAAATTCTGTGTTTCAACAGCACTTTGATGGTCCACAGATAACAGAATGCCTCCAGATGTGCATCGGAAACTATTACTGGTCATCCAGTAAACGATCAAAGCGGAGACTGTTTGAGACATTACTCCCATTTAGGAAAGTGCGCATGGTGAATGTTGTATTCAATCCCGACGCAATTTCGGTGTTTCATCAACAATCTGATAGTCCACAGATTACAGAATGCCCCACATGTGCATTGGAAACTACTGCTGGTCTTCCAGGGAACGATCAAAGCGTTGACTGTTTGAGACATTACTCCCATGCAGGAAAGTGCGCATAGTGAATGTTGTATTCAATCCCGATGTAATTTCTGTGTTTCATCAACACTCTGATAGTCCACAGATTACAGAATGCCTCCAGATGTGCATCGGAAACTACTACTGGTGTTCCAGGGAACGATCAAAGCGTTGACTCTTTGAGACATTACTCCCATGGAGGAAAGTGCGCATGGTGACTGTTGTATACAATCCCGACGCAATTTCGGTGTTTCATCAACACTTTGAACGTCCACAGATTACAGATTGCCCCTAGATCTACAACGGAAACTACTACTGGTCTTCCAGGGAATGATGAAAGCGTAGACTCTTTGAGACTTTACTCCCATGGAGGAAGATGCGCATGGTGACTGTTGTATTGAATCCCGACGCAATATCTGTGATTCAACGACACACTGATTGTCCACAGATTACAGAATGCCTCCAGATGTGCATTGGAAACTACAACTGGTCTTTCAGGGAATGATAAAAGCCGTAGACTGTTTGAGACATTACTCCCATGGAGGAACGTTCGCATTGTGACTGTTGTATTCAATCCCGATGCAATTTCTGTGTTTCAACAAAAATCTGATTTTCCACAGATTACAGAATGCCTCCAGATGTGCATTGGAGACTACTACTGGTCTTCCAGGGAACGATCAAAGCGTAGACTGTTTGAGACATTACTCCCATGGAGGAAAGTGCGCATGGTGGCTGTTGTATTCAATCCCGATGCAATTTCTGTGTTTCAACAACACTCTGATAGTCCACAGATTACAGAATGCCTCCAGATGTGCATCGCAAACTACTACTGGTCTTCCAGGGAACGATCAAAGCGTAGACTGTTTGAGAAATTACTCCCGTGGAGCAAAGTGCGCAAGGTGACTGTTGTATTCAATCTCGATGCAATTTCTGTATTTCAACAACACTCTGATAGTCCACAGATTACAGAATGCCTCCAGATATGCATCGGAAACTACTACTGGTCTTCCAGGAAATGATCAAAGAGTAGACTGTTTGAGACATTACTCCCATGGAGGAAAATTTCGCATGGTGACTGTTGTATTCAATACGAGGCAATTTCTGTGTTTCATCAACACTTTGAAGGTCCACAGATTACAGAATGCCTCCAGATGTGCATCGCAAACTACTACTGGTCTTCCACGGAACGATCTAAGCGTAGACTGTTTGAGAAATTACTCCCATGGAGCAAAGTGCGCATGGTGACTGTTGTATTCAATCCCGATTGCAATTTCTGTATTTCAACAACACTCTGATAGTCCACAGCTTACAGAATGCCTCCAGATATGCATCGGAAACTACTACTGGTATTCCAGGAAATGATCAAAGAGTAGACTGTTTGAGACATTACTCCCACAAAGGAAAGTGCGCATGGTGACTGTTGTATTCAATCCCGATGCAATTTCTGTGTTTCATCAACACTCTGATGTTCCACAGATTACAGTATGCCTCCCGATGTGCATCGGAAACTACTACTGGTCTTCCAGAAAACGATCAAAGCGTAGACTGTGTGAGACATTGCTCCCATATTGGAAAGTGAGCATGGTGACTGTTGTATTCAATCCCGACGCAATTTCGGTGTTTCATCAACAATCTGATTGTCCACAGAATATAGAATGCCCCCAGATGTGCATCGGAATCTACTACTCCCCTTCCAGGGAACAGTCAAAGCGTAAACTGTTTGAGACATTACTCCCATGGAGGAAAGTGCGCATGGTTACTGTTTTATTCAATCCCGATGCATTTTCTGTGATGCATCAACACTCTGATAGTCCGCAGATTACAGAATGACTCCAGATGTGCATCGGAATCTACTACTGGTCTTCCAGGGAACGATCAAAGCGTAGACTGTTTGAGACATTACTCCCATGTAGGAAAGTGCGCATGGTGAATGTTGTATTCAATCCCGACGCAATTTCGGTGTTTCATCAACAATCTGATAGTCCACAGATTACAGAATGCCCCAGATGTGCATTGGAAACTACTACTAGTCTTCCAGGGAACGATCAAAGCGTTGACTGTTTGAGACATTACTCCCATGCAGGAAAGTGCGCATAGTGAATGTTGTATTCAATCCCGAAGCAATTTCTGTGTTTCATCAACACTCTGATTGTCCACAGACTATAGAATGCATCCAGATGTGCATCGGAATCTACTACTCCCCTTTCCAGGGAACGATCAAAGCGTAAACTGTTTGAGACATTACTCCCATGGAGGAAAGTGCGCATGGTTACTGTTGTATTCAATCCCGATGCAATTTCTGTGTTTCATCAACACTCTGATAGTCCACAGATTACAGAAAGCCTCCGGATGTGCATAGGAAACTACTACTGGCCTTCCAGGGCACGATGAAAGCGTAGACTGTTTGCGACTTTACTCCCATGGGGGAAAGTGGTCATGCTGACTGTTGTATTCAATCCCGATGCAATTTCTGTGTTTCATCAACACCCTGATAGTCCACAGATTACAGAATGACACCAGATGTGCATCGGAAACTACTACTGGCCTTCCAGGGAACGATCAAAGCGCAGACTGTTTGCGACATTACTCCCATGGGGAAAGTGCTCATGGTGTCTGTTGTATTCAATCCCGACGCAATTTCGGTGTTTCATCAACACTTTGAACGTCCACAGATTACAGATTGCCCCCAGATCTACAACGGAAACTACTACTGGTCTTCCAGGGAACGATCAAAGCGTAGACTGTTTGAGAAATTACTCCCATGGAGCAAAGTGGGCATGGTGACTGTTGTATTCAATCCCGATGCAATTTCTGTATTTCAACAACACTCTGATAGTGCACAGATTACAGAATGCCTCCAGATGTGCATCGGAAACTACTACTGGTCTTCCAGGTTACGATCAAAGCGTAGACTGTTTGAGACATTACTCGCATGTAGGAATGTGCGCATGGTGACTGTTGTATTCAATCCCGAGGCAATTTCTGTGTTTCATCAACACTTTGAAGGTTCACAGATTACAGAATGCCTCCAGATGTGCATAGGAAACTACTACTGGCTTTCCAGGGAACGATCAAAACGTAGACTGTTTGCGACATTACTCCCATGGAGGAAAGTGCTCATGGTGACTGTTGTATTCAATCCCGATGCAATTTCTGTGTTTCATCAACACTCTAATAGTCCACAGATTACAGAATGACTCCAGATGTGCATCGGAAACTACTACTGGTCTTCCAGGGAACGATCAAATCGTAGAGTGTTTGAGACATTACTCTCATGGAGGAAAGTGCGCATGGTGACTGTTGTATTCAATCCCGATGGCATTTCTGTGTTTCAACAACACTCTGATAGTCCACAGATTACAGAATGCCTCCAGATGTGCATCGGAAACTACTACTGGTGTTCCAGGGAACGATCAAAGCGTTGACTCTTTGAGACATTACTCCCATGGAGGAATGTTCGCATGGTGACTGTTGTATTCAATCCCGACGCAATTTCGGTGTTTCATCAACACTTTGAACGTCCACAGATTACAGATTGCCTCCAGATGTGCAATGGAAACTACAACTTGTCTTCCAGGGAACGATCAAATCGTAGCCTGTTTGAGACTTTACTTACATGGTGGAAGATGCGCATGGTGACTGTTGTATTTAATCCCGATGCAATATCTGTGATTCAACAACACTCCGAGTGTCCACAAATTACAGAATGCCTCCAGATGTGCATTGCAAACTGCAACTGGTCTTTCAGGGAATGATCAAAGCGTAGTCTGTTTGAGACATTACTCCCATGGAGGAACATGTGCATTGTGACTGTTGTATTCAATCCCGAGGCAATTTCTGTGTTCCATCAACACCTTGAACGTCCAGAGATTACAGAATGCCTTAAGATGTGCAAAGGAAACTTCTACTGGTCTTCCAGGGAACGATCAAAGCGTAGACGGTTTGTGACATTACTCCCATGGAGGAAAGTGCGCATGATGACTGTTGTATTGAATCCCGATGCAATTTCTGTGTTTCAACAACACTCTGATGGTCCACAGATTACAGAATGCCTCCAGATGTGCATCGGAAACTACTACTGGTCTTCCAGGGATTGATCAAAGAATAGACTGTTTGAAACATTACTCTCATGAAGGAAAGTGAGCATGATGTCTGTTGCATTCAATCCCGAGGCAATTTCTGTGTTTCATCAACATTTTGAAGGTCCACAGATTACAGATTGCCTCCAGATGTCAATCGGAATCTACAACTGGTCTTTCAGGGAACGATCAAAGCGTAGACTGTTTGAGACATTACTCCCATAAAGGGAAGTGCGCATGGTGACTGTTGTATTCGATTATGATGCAATTTCTGTGTTTCAACAACACTCTTATAGTCCACAGATTACAGAATAACTCCAGATGTGCATCGGAAATTACTACTGGTCTTCCAGGGAACGATCAAAGCGTAGACTGTTTGAGACATTACTCCCATGGAGGAAAGTGCTCATGGTGACTGTTGTATTCAAGTCCGATGCAATTTCTGTGTTTCATCAACACTCTGATGATCCACAGATTACAGTATGCCTCCCGATGTGCATCGGAAACTACTACTGGTCTTCCAGAAAACGATCAAAGCGTAGACTGTGTGAGGCATTGCTCCCATATAGGAAAGTGAGCATGGTGAGTGTTGTATTCAATCCCGACGCAATTTCGGTGTTTTATCAACAATCTGATTGTCCACAGATTATAGAATGCCCCCAGATGTGCATCGGAATCTACTACTCCCTTTCCAGGGAACAGTCAAAGCGTAAACTGTTTGAGACATTACTCCCATGGAGGAAAGTGCGCATGGTTACTGTTTTATTCAATCCCGATGCAATTTCTGTGATTCATCAACACTCCGATAGTCCGCAGATTACAGAATGACTCCAGATGTGCATCGCAATATACTACTGGTCTTCCAGGGAACGATCAAAGCGTAGACTGTTTGAGACATTACTCCCATGTAGGAAAGTGCGCATGGTGACTGTTGTATTCAATCCCGATGCAAATTCTGTGTTTCAACAACACTTCGATGGTCCACAGATAACAGAATGCCTCAAGATGTGCATCGGAAACTATTACAGGTCATCCAGTATACGATCAAAGCGGAGACTGTTTGAGACATTACTCCCATTTAGGAAAGTGCGCATGGTGACTGTTGTATTCAATCCCGATGCAATTTCTGTGTTTCAGCAACAATCTGATAGTGCACAGATTACAGATTGCCTCCAGATGTGCATCGGAAACTACTACTGGTCTTCCAGGGAACGATCAAAGCGTAGACTGTTTGAGACATTACTCCCATGGAGGAAAGTGCTCATGGTGACTGTTGTATTCAATCCCGATGCAATTTCTGTGTTTCATCAACACTCTAATAGTCCACAGATTACAGAATGACTCCAGATGTGCATCGGAAACTACTACTGGTCTTCCAGGGAACGATCAAATCGTAGAGTGTTTGAGACATTACTCTCATGGAGGAAAGTGCGCATGGTGACTGTTGTATTCAATCCCGATGGCATTTCTGTGTTTCAACAACACTCTGATAGTCCACAGATTACAGAATGCCTCCAGATGTGCATCGGAAACTACTACTGGTGTTCGAGGGAACGATCAAAGCGTTGACTCTTTGAGACATTACTCCCATGGAGGAATGTTCGCATGGTGACTGTTGTATTCAATCCCGACGCAACTTCGGTGTTTCATCAACACTTTGAACGTCCACAGATTACAGATTGCCTCCAGATGTGCAATGGAAACTACAACTTGTCTTCCAGGGAACGATCAAATCGTAGCCTGTTTGAGACTTTACTTACATGGTGGAAGATGCGCATGGTGACTGTTGTATTTAATCCCGATGCAATATCTGTGATTCAACAACACTCCGATTGTCCACAGATTACAGAATGCCTCCAGATGTGCATTGCAAACTGCAACTGGTCTTTCAGGGAATGATCAAAGCGTAGTCTGTTTGAGACATTACTCCCATGGAGGAACATGTGCATTGTGACTGTTGTATTCAATCCCGAGGCAATTTCTGTGTTCCATCAACACCTTGAACGTCCAGAGATTACAGAATGCCTTAAGATGTGCAAAGGAAACTTCTACTGGTCTTCCAGGGAACGATCAAAGCGTAGACGGTTTGTGACATTACTCCCATGGAGGAAAGTGCGCATGATGACTGTTGTATTGAATCCCGATGCAATTTCTGTGTTTCAACAACACTCTGATGGTCCACAGATTACAGAATACCTCCAGATGTGCATCGGAAACTACTACTGGTCTTCCAGGGATTGATCAAAGAATAGACTGTTTGAAACATTACTCTCATGAAGGAAAGTGCGCATGATGTCTGTTGCATTCAATCCCGAGGCAATTTCTGTGTTTCATCAACATTTTGAAGGTCCACAGATTACAGATTGCCTCCAGATGTCAATCGGAATCTACAACTGGTCTTTCAGGGAACGATCAAAGCGTAGACTGTTTGAGACATTACTCCCATAAAGGGAAGTGCGCATGGTGACTGTTGTATTCGATTATGATGCAATTTCTGTGTTTCAACAACACTCTTATAGTCCACAGATTACAGAATAACTCCAGATGTGCATCGGAAATTACTACTGGTCTTCCAGGGAACGATCAAAGCGTAGACTGTTTGAGACATTACTCCCATGGAGGAAAGTGCTCATGGTGACTGTTGTATTCAAGTCCGATGCAATTTCTGTGTTTCATCAACACTCTGATGATCCACAGATTACAGTATGCCTCCCGATGTGCATCGGAAACTACTACTGGTCTTCCAGAAAACGATCAAAGCGTAGACTGTGTGAGGCATTGCTCCCATATAGGAAAGTGAGCATGGTGAGTGTTGTATTCAATCCCGACGCAATTTCGGTGTTTCATCAACAATCTGATTGTCCACAGATTATAGAATGCCCCCAGATGTGCATCGGAATCTACTACTCCCTTTCCAGGGAACAGTCAAAGCGTAAACTGTTTGAGACATTACTCCCATGGAGGAAAGTGCGCATGGTTACTGTTTTATTCAATCCCGATGCAATTTCTGTGATTCATCAACACTCCGATAGTTCGCAGATTACAGAATGACTCCAGATGTGCATCGCAATATACTACTGGTCTTCCAGGGAACGATCAAAGCGTAGACTGTTTGAGACATTACTCCCATGTAGGAAAGTGCGCATGGGGACTGTTGTATTCAATCCCGATGCAAATTCTGTGTTTCAACAACACTTTGATGGTCCACAGATGACAGAATGCCTCAAGATGTGCATCGGAAACTATTACTGGTCATCCAGTATACGATCAAAGCGGAGACTGTTTGAGACATTACTCCCATTTAGGAAAGTGCGCATGGTGACTGTTGTATTCAATCCCGATGCAATTTCTGTGTTTCAGCAACAATCTGATAGTGCACAGTTTACAGATTGCCTCCAGATGTGCATCGGAAACTACTACTGGTCTTCCAGGGAACGATCAAAGCGTTGACTGTTTGAGACATTACTCCCATGCAGGAAAGTGCGCATAGTGAATGTTGTATTCAATCCCGAAGCAATTTCTGTGTTTCATCAACACTCTGATTGTCCACAGACTATAGAATGCATCCAGATGTGCATCGGAATCTACTACTCCCCTTTCCAGGAAACGATCAAAGCGTAAACTGTTTGAGACATTACTCCCATGGAGGAAAGTGCGCATGGTTACTGTTGTATTCAATCCCGATGCAATTTCTGTGTTTCATCAACACTCTGATAGTCCACAGATTACAGAAAGCCTCCGGATGTGCATAGGAAACTACTACTGGCCTTCCAGGGCACGATGAAAGCGTAGACTGTTTGCGACTTTACTCCCATGGGGGAAAGTGGTCATGCTGACTGTTGTATTCAATCCCGATGCAATTTCTGTGTTTCATCAACACCCTGATAGTCCACAGATTACAGAATGACACCAGATGTGCATCGGAAACTACTACTGGTCTTCCAGGGAACGATCAAATCGTAGAGTGTTTGAGACATTACTCTCATGGAGCAAAGTGCGCATGGTGACTGTTGTATTGAATCCCGATGCAATATCTGTGATTCAACCACACTCTGATTGTCCACAGATTACAGAATGCCTCCAGATGTGCATCGGAATCTACAACTGGTCTTTCAGGGAACGATCAAAGCATAGACTCTTTGAGACATTACTCCCATGGTGGAAAGTGCGCATTGTGACTGTTGTATCCAATCCCGATTCAATTTGTGTGTTTCATCAACACTCTGATAGTCCACAGATTACAGAATGCATCCAGATGTGCATCGGAATCTACTACTCCCCTTTCCAGGGAACCATCAAAGCGTAAACTTTTTGAGACATTACTCCCATGGAGGAAAGTGCGCATGGTTACTGTTGTATTCAATCCCGATGTAATTTCTGTGTTTCATCAACAATCTGATAGTCCGCAGATTACAGAATGCCTCCAGATGTGCATAGGAAACTACTACTGGCCTTCCAGGGAACGATCAAAGCGTAGACTGTTTGCGACATTACTCCCATGGGGAAAGTGCTCATGGTGTCTGTTGTATTCAATCCCGATGTAATTTCTGTGATTCAACCACACTCTGATTGTCCACAGATTACAGATTGCCCCCAGATCTACAACGGAAACTACTACTGGTCTTCCAGGGAACGATCAAAGCGTAGACTGTTTGAGAAATTACTCCCATGGAGCAAAGTGCGCATGGTGACTGTTGTATTCAATCCCGATGCAATTTCTGTATTTCAACAACACTCTGATAGTGCACAGATTACAGAATGCCTCCAGATGTGCATCGGAAACTACTACTGGTCTTCAAGGTTACGATCAAAGCGTAGACTGTTTGAGACATTACTCGCATGTAGGAATGTGCGCATGGTGACTGTTGTATTCAATCCCGAGGCAATTTCTGTGTTTCATCAACACTTTGAAGGTCCACAGATTACAGAATGCCTCCAGATGTGCATAGGAAACTACTACTGGCTTTCCAGGGAACGATCAAAACGTAGACTGTTTGCGACATTACTCCCATGGAGGAAAGTGCTCATGGTGACTGTTGTATTCAATCCCGATGCAATTTCTGTGTTTCATCAACACTCTAATAGTCCACAGATTACAGAATGACTCCAGATGTGCATCGGAAACTACTACTGGTCTTCCAGGGAACGATCAAATCGTAGAGTGTTTGAGACATTACTCTCATGGAGGAAAGTGCGCATGGTGACTGTTGTATTCAATCCCGATGGCATTTCTGTGTTTCAACAACACTCTGATAGTCCACAGATTACAGAATGCCTCCAGATGTGCATCGGAAACTACTACTGGTGTTCCAGGGAACGATCAAAGCGTTGACTCTTTGAGACATTACTCCCATGGAGGAATGTTCGCATGGTGACTGTTGTATTCAATCCCGACGCAATTTCGGTGTTTCATCAACACTTTGAACGTCCACAGATTACAGATTGCCTCCAGATGTGCAATGGAAACTACAACTTGTCTTCCAGGGAACGATCAAATCGTAGCCTGTTTGAGACTTTACTTACATGGTGGAAGATGCGCATGGTGACTGTTGTATTTAATCCCGATGCAATATCTGTGATTCAACAACACTCCGATTGTCCACAGATTACAGAATGCCTCCAGATGTGCATTGCAAACTGCAACTGGTCTTTCAGGGAATGATCAAAGCGTAGTCTGTTTGAGACATTACTCCCATGGAGGAACATGTGCATTGTGACTGTTGTATTCAATCCCGAGGCAATTTCTGTGTTCCATCAACACCTTGAACGTCCAGAGATTACAGAATGCCTTAAGATGTGCAAATGAAACTTCTACTGGTCTTCCAGGGAACGATCAAAGCGTAGACGGTTTGTGACATTACTCCCATGGAGGAAAGTGCGCATGATGACTGTTGTATTGAATCCCGATGCAATTTCTGTGTTTCAACAACACTCTGATGGTCCACAGATTACAGAATGCCTCCAGATGTGCATCGGAAACTACTACTGCTCTTCCAGGGATTGATCAAAGAATAGACTGTTTGAAACATTACTCTCATGAAGGAAAGTGCGCATGATGTCTGTTGCATTCAATCCCGACGCAATTTCTGTGTTTCATCAACATTTTGAAGGTCCACAGATTACAGATTGCCTCCAGATGTCAATCGGAATCTACAACTGGTCTTTCAGGGAACGATCAAAGCGTAGACTGTTTGAGACATTACTCCCATAAAGGGAAGTGCGCATGGTGACTGTTGTATTCGATTATGATGCAATTTCTGTGTTTCAACAACACTCTTATAGTCCACAGATTACAGATTAACTCCAGATGTGCATCGGAAATTACTACTGGTCTTCCAGGGAACGATCAAAGCGTAGACTGTTTGAGACATTACTCCCATGGAGGAAAGTGCTCATGGTGACTGTTGTATTCAAGTCCGATGCAATTTCTGTGTTTCATCAACACTCTGATGATCCACAGATTACAGTATGCCTCCCGATGTGCATCGGAAACTACTACTGGTCTTCCAGAAAACGATCAAAGCGTAGACTGTGTGAGGCATTGCTCCCATATAGGAAAGTGAGCATGGTGAGTGTTGTATTCAATCCCGACGCAATTTCGGTGTTTCATCAACAATCTGATTGTCCACAGATTATAGAATGCCCCCAGATGTGCATCGGAATCTACTACTCCCTTTCCAGGGAACAGTCAAAGCGTAAACTGTTTGAGACATTACTCCCATGGAGGAAAGTGCGCATGGTTACTGTTTTATTCAATCCCGATGCAATTTCTGTGATTCATCAACACTCCGATAGTCCGCAGATTACAGAATGACTCCAGATGTGCATCGCAATATACTACTGGTCTTCCAGGGAACGATCAAAGCGTAGACTGTTTGAGACATTACTCCCATGTAGGAAAGTGCGCATGGTGACTGTTGTATTCAATCCCGATGCAAATTCTGTGTTTCAACAACACTTTGATGGTCCACAGATAACAGAATGCCTCAAGATGTGCATCGGAAACTATTACTGGTCATCCAGTATACGATCAAAGCGGAGACTGTTTGAGACATTACTCCCATTTAGGAAAGTGCGCATGGTGACTGTTGTATTCAATCCCGATGCAATTTCTGTGTTTCAGCAACAATCTGATAGTGCACAGATTACAGATTGCCTCCAGATGTGCATCGGAAACTACGACTGGTCTTCCAGGGAACGATCAAAGCGTAGACTGTTTGAGACATTACTCCCATGGAGGAAAGTGCGCATGGTGGCTGTTGAATTCAATCCCAATGCAATTTCTGTGTTCCATCAACACTTTGAACGTCCACAGATTACAGAATGCCTCCAGATGTGCAACGGAAACTACTACTGCTCTTCCAGGGAACGATCAAAGCGTAGACTGTTTGTGACATTACTCCCATGGAGAAAGTGCGCATGGTGACTGTTGTATTCAATCCCGATGCAATTTCTGTTTTTCATCAACACTATGAAGGTTCACAGATTACAGAATGCCTCCAGATGTGCATCGGAAACTACAATTGGTCTATCAGGGAATGATCAAAGCTTAGACTGTTTGAGACATTACTCCAATGGAGGAACGTGCGCTTTGTGACTGTTGTATTCAATACCGATGCAATTTCTGTGTATCAACAAAAATCTGATTTTCCACAGATTACAAAATGCCTCCAGATGTGCATTGGAGACTACTACTGGTCTTCCAGGGAACGATCAAAGCGTAGACTGTTTGTGACATTACTACCATATAGGAAAATTGCGCATGGTGACTTTTGTATTCAATCCCGAATCAATATCTGAGTTTCATCAACACTTTAAAGGTAAACAGATTGCAGAATGCCTCCTGATGTGCATCGGAAACTACAACTGGTCTTTCAGGGAACGATCAAAGCGTAGACTGTTTGAGACATTACTCCCATGGAGGAACGTGCGCATGGTGGCTGTTGTACTCAATCCCGATGCAATTTCTGTGTTTCAACAAAAATCTGATTTTCCACAGATTACAGAATGCCTCCAGATGTGCATTGGAGACTACTACTGGTCTTCCAGGGAACGATCAAACCGTAGACTGTTTGAGACATTACTCCCATGGAGGAAAGTGCGCATGATGACTGTTGCTTTTAATCCCGAGGCAATTTCTGTGTTTCATCAACACTTTGAAGGTCCACAGATTACAGATTGCCTCCAGATGTGCATCGTAACTACAACTGGTATTTCAGGGAACGATCAAAGCGTAGACTGTTTGAGACATTACTCCCATATAGGATAGTGCGCATGGTGACTGTTGTATTCGATCCCGATGCAATTTCTGTGTTTCATCAAAACTCTGATGTCCCACAGATTACAGAATGCCTCCAGATGTGCATCGGAAGTACTAATGGTCTTCAGCGAACGAGCAAAGCGTAGACTGTTTGAGACATTACTCCAATGGAGAAAAGTGCGCATGGTGGCTGTTGTATTCAATCCCGATGCAATTTCTGTGTTTCATCAACACTCTCAATGTCCACAGACTATAGAATGCATCCAGATGTGCATCGGAATCTACTACTCCCCTTTCCAGGGAAGGATCAAAGCGTATACTGTTTGAGACATTACTCCCATGGAGGAAAGTGCGCATGGTTACTGTTGTATTCAATCCCGATGCAATTTGTGTGTTTCATCAACACTCAGATAGTCCACAGATTACAGATTGCCTCCAGAAGTGCATCGGAAACTACTACTGGTCTTCCAGGGAACGATCAAAGCGTAGACTGTTTGAGACATTACTCCCATGGAGGAAAGTGCGCATGGTGGCTGTTGTATTCAATCCCGATGCAATTTCTGTGTTTCAACAACACTCTGATAGTCCACAGATTACAGAATGCCTCCAGATGTGCATCGGATTGTACTAATGGTCCTGAAGGGAACGATCAAGGCGTAAACTGTCTGAGACATTACTCCCATTGATGAAAGTGGGCATGGTGACAGTTGTATTCAATCCCGATGCAATTCCTGTGTTTCATCAAAACTCTGATGTTCCACAGATAACAGAATGCCTACGGATGTGCATGGGAAACTACAACTGGTCTTTCAGGGAATGATCAAAGCGTAGACTGTTTGAGACATTACTCCCATGGAGGAACATGCGCATTGTGACTGTTGTATTCAATCCCGAGGCAATTTCTGTGTTCCATCAACACTTTGAACGTAAAGAGATTACAGAATGCCTCCAGATGTGCAACGGAAACTACTACTGGTCTTCCACGGAACGATCAAAGCGTAGACTGTTTGTGACATTACTCCCATTGATGAAAGTGGGCATGGTGTCAGTTGTATTCAATCCCGATGCAATTCCTGTGTTTCATCAACACTCTGATTGTCCACAGACTATAGAATGCATCCAGATGTGCATCGGAATCTACTACTCCCCTTTCCAGGGAAGGATCAAAGCGTATACTGTTTGAGACATTACTCCCATGGAGGAAAGTGCGCATGGTTACTGTTGTATTCAATCCCGATGCAATTTGTGTGTTTCATCAACACTCAGATAGTCCACAGATTACAGATTGCCTCCAGAAGTGCATCGGAAACTACTACTGGTCTTCCAGGGAACGATCAAAGCGTAGACTGTTTGAGACATTACTCCCATTGATGAAGGTGGGCATGGTGACAGTTGTATTCAATCCCGATGCAATTCCTGTGTTTCATCAAAACTCTGATGTTCCACAGATAACAGAATGCCTACGGATGTGCATGGGAAACTACAACTGGTCTTTCAGGGAATGATCAAAGCGTAGACTGTTTGAGACATTACTCCCATGGAGGAACATGCGCATTGTGACTGTTGTATTCAATCGCGAGGCAATTTCTGTGTTCCATCAACACTTTGAAGGTCCACGGGTTACCGAATGCATCCAGATGTGCATCGGAAACTACAATTGGTCTTTCAGGGTATGATCAAAGCGTAGACTGTTTGAGACATTACTCCCATGGAGGAACGTGCGCATTGCGACTGTTGTATTCAATCCCGATGCAATTTCTATGTTTCAACAAAAATCTGATTTTCCACAGATTACAGAATGCCTCCAGATGTGCATTGGAGACTACTACTGGTCTTCCAGGGAACGATCAAAGCGTAGACTGTTTGAGACATTACTCCCATGGAGGAAAGTGCTCATGGTGACTGTTGTATTCAAGTCCGATGCAATTTCTGTGTTTCATCAACACTCTGATGATCCACAGATTACAGTATGCCTCCCGATGTGCATCGGAAACTACTACTGGTCTTCCAGAAAACGATCAAAGCGTAGACTGTGTGAGGCATTGCTCCCATATAGGAAAGTGAGCATGGTGAGTGTTGTATTCAATCCCGACGCAATTTCGGTGTTTCATCAACAATCTGATTGTCCACAGATTATAGAATGCCCCCAGATGTGCATCGGAATCTACTACTCCCTTTCCAGGGAACAGTCAAAGCGTAAACTGTTTGAGACATTACTCCCATGGAGGAAAGTGCGCATGGTTACTGTTTTATTCAATCCCGATGCAATTTCTGTGATTCATCAACACTCCGATAGTCCGCAGATTACAGAATGACTCCAGATGTGCATCGCAATATACTACTGGTCTTCCAGGGAACGATCAAAGCGTAGACTGTTTGAGACATTACTCCCATGTAGGAAAGTGCGCATGGTGACTGTTGTATTCAATCCCGATGCAAATTCTGTGTTTCAACAACACTTTGATGGTCCACAGATAACAGAATGCCTCAAGATGTGCATCGGAAACTATTACTGGTCATCCAGTATACGATCAAAGCCGAGACTGTTTGAGACATTACTCCCATTTAGGAAAGTGCGCATGGTGAATGTTGTATTCAATCCCGACGCAATTTCGGTGTTTCATCAAAAATCTGATAGTCCACAGATTACAGAATGCCCCAGATGTGCATTGGAAACTACTACTGGTCTTCCAGGGAACGATCAAAGCGTTGACTGTTTGAGACATTACTCCCATGGAGGAAAGTGCGCATGGTTACTGTTGAATTCAATCCCGATGCAATTTCTGTGTTTCAGCAACAATCTGATAGTGCACAGATTACAGATTGCCTCCAGATGTGCATCGGAAACTACTACTGGTCTTCCAGGGAACGATCAAAGCGTAGACTGTTTGAGACATTACTCCCATGGAGGAAAGTGCGCATGGTGGCTGTTGAATTCAATCCCAATGCAATTTCTGTGTTCCATCAACACTTTGAACGTCCACAGATTACAGAATGCCTCCAGATGTGCAACGGAAACTACTACTGCTCTTACAGGGAACGATCAAAGCGTAGACTGTTTGTGACATTACTCCCATGGAGAAAGTGCGCATGGTGACTGTTGTATTCAATCCCGATGCAATTTCTGTTTTTCATCAACACTATGAAGGTTCACAGATTACAGAATGCCTCCAGATGTGCATCGGAAACTACAATTGGTCTATCAGGGAATGATCAAAGCTTAGACTGTTTGAGACATTACTCCAATGGAGGAACGTGCGCATTGTGACTGTTGTATTCAATACCGATGCAATTTCTGTGTATCAACAAAAATCTGATTTTCCACAGATTACAGAATGCCTCCAGATGTGCATTGGAGACTACTACTGGTCTTCCAGGGAACGATCAAAGCGTAGACTGTTTGAGACATTACTACCATATAGGAAAATTGCGCATGGTGACTTTTGTATTCAATCCCGAATCAATATCTGAGTTTCATCAACACTTTAAAGGTCCACAGATTGCAGAATGCCTCCTGATGTGCATCGGAAACTACAACTGGTCTTTCAGGGAACGATCAAAGCGTAGACTGTTTGAGACATTACTCCCATGGAGGAAAGTGCGCATGATGACTGTTGCTTTTAATCCCGAGGCAATTTCTGTGTTTCATCAACACTTTGAAGGTCCACAGATTACAGATTGCCTCCAGATGTGCATCGTAACTACAACTGGTATTTCAGGGAACGATCAAAGCGTAGACTGTTTGAGACATTACTCCCATATAGGATAGTGCGCATGGTGACTGTTGTATTCGATCCCGATGCAATTTCTGTGTTTCATCAAAACTCTGATGTCCCACAGATTACAGAATGCCTCCAGATGTGCATCGGAAGTACTAATGGTCTTCAGCGAACGAGCAAAGCGTAGACTGTTTGAGACATTACTCCAATGGAGAAAAGTGCGCATGGTGGCTGTTGTATTCAATCCCGATGCAATTTCTGTGTTTCATCAACACTCTGATTGTCCACAGACTATAGAATGCATCCAGATGTGCATCGGAATCTACTACTCCCCTTTCCAGGGAAGGATCAAAGCGTATACTGTTTGAGACATTACTCCCATGGAGGAAAGTGCGCATGGTTACTGTTGTATTCAATCCCGATGCAATTTGTGTGTTTCATCAACACTCAGATAGTCCACAGATTACAGATTGCCTCCAGAAGTGCATCGGAAACTACTAATGGTCTTCCAGGGAACGATCAAAGCGTAGACTGTTTGAGACATAACTCAGATGGAGGAAAGTGCGCATGGTGGCTGTTGTATTCAATCCCGATGCAATTTCTGTGTTTCAACAACAATCTGATAGTCCACAGATTACAGAATGCCTCCAGATGTGCATCGGAATGTACTAATGGTCCTGAAGGGAACGATCAAGGCGTAGACTGTCTGAGACATTACTCCCATTGATGAAAGTGGGCATGGTGACAGTTGTATTCAATCCCGATGCAATTCCTGTGTTTCATCAAAACTCTGATGTTCCACAGATAACAGAATGCCTACGGATGTGCATGGGAAACTACAACTGGTCTTTCAGGGAATGATCAAAGCGTAGACTGTTTGAGACATTACTCCCATGGAGGAACATGCGCATTGTGACTGTTGTATTCAATCCCGAGGCAATTTCTGTGTTCCATCAACACTTTGAACGTAAAGAGATTACAGAATGCCTCCAGATGTGCAACGGAAACTACTACTGGTCTTCCACGGAACGATCAAAGCGTAGACTGTTTGTGACATTACTCCCATTGATGAAAGTGGGCATGGTGTCAGTTGTATTCAATCCCGATGCAATTCCTGTGTTTCATCAAAACTCTGATGTTCCGCAGATTACAGAATTCCTCCAGATGTGCATTGGAAACTACTACTGGTCTTCCACGGAACGATCAAAGCGTTGAGAATTTGAAACATTACTCCCATGGAGGAAAGTGGGCATGGTGACTGTTGTATTCAATCCCGATGCAATTTCTGTGTTTCATCAACACTTTGAAGGGCCACGGGTTACAGAATGCATCCAGATGTGCATCGGAAACTACAATTGGTCTTTCAGGGTATGATCAAAGCGTAGACTGTTTGAGACATTACTCCCATGGAGGAACGTGCGCATTGCGACTGTTGTATTCAATCCCGATGCAATTTCTATGTTTCAACAAAAATCTGATTTTCCACAGATTACAGAATGCCTCCAGATGTGCATTGGAGACTACTACTGGTCTTCCAGGGAACGATCAAAGCGTAGACTGTTTGAGACATTACTCGCATGGAGGAAGGAGCGCACAGTGACTGTTGTATTCAATCACGATGCAATTTCTGTGTTTCAACAAAAATCTGATATTCCACAGTTTACAGAATGCCTCCAGATGTGCATTGGAGACTACTACTGGTCTTCCAGGGAACGATCAAAGCGTAGACTGTTTGAGACATTACTCCCATGGAGGAAAGTGCGCATGGTGGCTGTTGTATCAATCCCGATGCAATTTCTGTGTTTCATCAACACTTTGAAGGTCCCCAGATTACAGAATGCCTCCAGATGTGTATCGGAAACTACTACTGGTCTTCCAGGAAACGATCAAAGCGTAGCCTGTTTGAGACATTACTCCCATATAGGAAAGTGCGCATGTTGACTGTTGTATTCGATCCCGATGCAATTTCTGTGTTTCAACAACACTCTGATAGTCCACAGATTACAGAATGCCGCCAGATGTGCATCGGAAAGTACTAATGGTCCTGAAGTTTACGATCAAAGCGTAGACTGTTTGAGACATTACTCCTATTGAGGAAAGTGGGCATGGTGACAGTTGTATTCAATCCCGATGCAATTCCTGTGTTTCATCAAAACTCTGATGTTCCACAGATTACAGAATGCCTCCAGATGTGCATTGGAAACTACTATTGGACTTCCAGGGAACGATCAAAGCGTAGACTGTTTGAGACATTACTCCCATGGAGGAAAGTGCGTATGGTGGCTGTTGTATCAATCCCGATGCAATTTCTGTGTTTCATCAACACTTTGAAGGTCCCCAGATTACAGAATGCCTCCAGATGTGTATCGGAAACTACTACTGGTCTTCCAGGAAACGATCAAAGCGTAGACTGTTTGAGACATTACTCCCATATAGGTAAGTGCGCATGGTGAATGTTGTATTCAATCACGACGCAATTTCGGTGTTTCATCAACAATCTGATAGTCCACAGAATACAGAATGCACCAGGTGTGCATCGGAAACTACTACTGGTCTTCCAGGGAACGATCAAAGCGTTGACTGTTTGAGACATTACTCCCATGCAGGAAAGTGCGCATAGTGAATGTTGTATTCAATCCCGAAGCAATTTCTGTGTTTCATCAACACTCTAATTGTCCACAGACTATAGAATGCATCCAGATGTGCATCGGAATCTACTAGTCCCCTTTCCAGGGAACGACCAAAGCGTAAACTGTTTGAGTCGTGACTCCCATGGAGGAAAGTGCGCTTGGTTACTGTTGTATTCAATCCCGATGCAATTTCTGTGTTTCATCAACACTCTGATAATCCACAGATTACAGAATGCCTCCAGATGTGCATAGGAAACTACTACTGGCCTTCCAGGTAACGATCAAAGCGTAGACTGTTTGCGACATTACTACCATGGGGGAAAGTGCTCATGGTGACTGTTGTATTCAATCCTGATGCAATTTCTGTGTTTCATCATCACTCTGATAGTCCACAGATTACAGAATGACTCCAGATGTGCATCGGAAACTACTACTGGTCTTCCACTGAACGATCAAATCGTAGAGTGTTTGAGACATTACTCTCATGGAGGAAAGTGCGCATGGTGACTGTTGTATTCAATCCCGATGGCATTTCTGTGTTTCAACAACACTCTGATAGTCCACAGATTACAGAATGCCTCCAGATGTGCATCGGAAACTACTACTGGTGTTCCAGGGAACGCTAAAAGCCTTGACTCTTTGAGACATTACTCCCATGGAGGAAAGTGCGCATGGTGACTGTTGTATTCAATCCCGACGCAATTTCGGTGTTTCATCAACACTTTGAACGTAAACAGATTACAGAATGCCTCCAGATGTGCAACGGAAACTACTACTGGTCTTTCAGGGAATGATCAAAGCGTAGACTGTTTGAGACATTACTCCCATGGAGGAACATGCGCATTGTGACTGATGTATTCAATCCCGAGGCAATTTCTGTGTTCCATCAACACTTTGAACGTAAACATATTACAGAATGCCTCCAGATGTGCAACGGAAACTACTACTGGTCTTCCAGGGAACGATCAAAGCGTAGACTGTTTGTGACATTACTCCCATGGAGGAAAGTGCCCATGATGACTGTTGTATTGAATCCCGATGCAATTTCTGTGTTTCAACAACACTTTGATGGTCCACAGATTAAAGAAGGCCTACAGATGTGCATCGGAAACTACTACTGGTCTTCCAGGGATTGATCAAAGCATAGACTGTTTGAAACATTACTCTCATGAAGGAAAGTGCGCATGATGACTGTTGCATTCAATCCCGAGGCAATTTCTGTGTTTCATCAACACTTTGAAGGTCCACAGATTACAGATTGCCTCCAGATGTGCATCGGAAACTACAACTGGTCTTTCAGGGAACGATCAAAGCGTAAACTGTTTGCGACATTACTCCCATGGGGGAAAAGGCTCATGGTGACTGTTGTATTGAATCCCGATGCAATTTCTGTGTTTCAACAACACTTTGATGGTCCACAGATTAAAGAAGGCCTACAGATGTGCATAGGAAACTACTACTGGCCTTCCAGGGAACGATCAAAGCGTAGACTGTTTGCGACATTACTCCCATGGGGGAAAGTGCTCATGGTGACTGTTGTATTCAATCCCGATGCAGATTCTGTATTTCAACAACACTCTGATGTTCCACAGATTACAGATTGCCTCCAGATGTGAATCGGAAACTACTACTGGTGTTCCAGATAACGATCAAAGCGTTGACTCTTTGAGACATTACTCCCATGGAGGAAAGTGAGCATGGTGACTGTTGTATTCAATCGCGATGTAATTTCTGTGTTTCATCAAAACTCTGATGTTCCACAGATTACAGAATGCCTCCAGATGTTCATTGGAAACTACTACTAGTCTTCCACGGAACGATCAAAGAGTTGACTGTTTGAGACATTACTCCCATGGAGGAACATACGCAATGTGACTGTTGTATTCAATCCCGATGCAATTTCTGTGTTCCTTCAACACTTTGAACGTCCACAGATAACAGAATGCCTCCATATGTGCAACGGAAACTACTACTGGTCGTCCAGGGAACGATCAAAGCGTAGACTGTTTGTGACATTGCTCCCATGGAGGAAAGTGCGCATGATGACTGTTGCATTCAATCCCGAGGCAAATTCTGTGTTTCATCAACACTTTGAAGGTCCACAGATTACAGATTGCCTCCGGATGTGCATCGGAAACTACTACTGGTGTTCCACGGAACGATCAAAGCGTTGACTGTTTGAGACATTACTCCCATGGATGAAAGTGCTCATGGTGACTGTTGTATCAATCCCGATGCAATTTCGGTGTTTCATCAACACTCTCATAGTCCACAGATTACATAATGCCACCAGATGTGCATCGGAAACTACTACTGGTCTTCCAGGGAACGATCAAATAGTAGACTGTTTGAGACATTACTCCCATGAAGGAAAGTGCGCATGGTGACTGTTGTATTCAATCCCGATGCAACTTCTGTGTTTCATCAAAACTCTGATGTTCCACAGATTACAGAATGCCTCCAGATGTGCATGGGAAACTACTACTGGTCTTAAAGGGAACGATCAAAGCGTAGACTGTTTGAGACATTACTCCCATTGAGGAAAGTGGGCATGGTGGCTGTTGTATTCGATCCCGATGCAATTTCTGTGTTTCATCAAAACTCTGATGTTCCACAGATTACAGAATGAATCCAGATGTGCATTGGAAGTACTAATGGTCTTGAAGCGAACGATCAAAGCGTAGACTGTTTGAGACATTACTCCCATGGAGGAAAGTGCGCATGGTGACTGTTGTATTAAATCCCGATGCAATTTCTGTGTTTCATCAAAACTCTGATGTCCCACAGATTACAGAATGCCTCCAGATGTGCATTGGAAACTACTACTGGTCTTCCAGGGAACGATCAAAGCGTAGACTGTTTGAGACATTACTCCCATGGAGGAAAGTTCGCATGGTGGCTGTTGTATCAATCCCGATGCAATTTCTGTGTTTCATCAACATTTTGAAGGTCCACAGTTTACAGAATGCCTCCAGATGTGCATCGGAAACTACTACTGGGCTTCCAGGAAACGATCAAAGCGTAGACTGTTTGAGACATTACTCCCATATAGGAAAGTGCTCATGGTGAATGTTGTATTCAATCCCGACGCAATTTCGGTGTTTCATCAACAATCTGATAGTCCACAGATTACAGAATGCACCAGATGTGCATCGGAAACTACTACTGGTCTTCCAGGGATCGATCAAAGCGTTGACTATTTGAGTCATTACTCCCATGCAGGAAAGTGCGCATAGTGAATGTTGTATTCAATCCCGAAGCAATTTCTGTGTTTCATCAACATTTTGAAGGTCCACAGTTTACAGAATGCCTCCAGATGTGCTTCGGAAACTACTACTGGTCTTCCAGGGAACGATCAAATCGTAGAGTGTTTGAGACATTACTCTCATGGAGGAAAGTGCGCATGGTGACTGTTGTATTAAATCCCGATGCAATTTCTGTGTTTCAACAGCACTCTGATTGTCCAAAGGTTACAGAATGCCTCCAGATGTGCATCGGAAACTACTACTTGTCTTGAAGGGATTGATCAAAGCATAGACTGTTTGAAACATTACTCTCATGAAGGAAAGTGCGCATGATGACTGTTGCATTCAATCCCGAGGCAATTTCTGTGTTTCATCAACAATTTGAAGGTCCACAGATTACAGATTGCCTCCAGATGTGCTTCGGAAACTACTACTGGTCTTCCAGGAAACGATCAAAACGTACACTGTTTGAGACATTACTCCCATATAGGAAAGTGCGCATGGTGACTGTTGTATTCGATTATGATGCAATTTCTGTGTTTCAACAACACTCTTATAGTCCACAGATTACAGAATGCCTCCAGATGTGCATCGGAAAGTACTAATGGTCTTGAAGGGTACGATCAAAGCGTAGTCTGTTTGAGACATTACTCCCATGGAGGAAAGTGGGCATGGTGACTGTCGTATTCAATCCCGTGAAATTCCTGTGTTTCATCAAAACTCTGATGTTCCACAGTTTACAGAATGCCTCGAGATGTGCATTGGAAACTACTACTGGACTTCCAGGGAACGATCAAAGTGTAGACTGTTTGAGACATTACTCCCATGGAGGAAAGTGCTCATGGTGACTGTTGTATCAATGCCAATGCAATTTTGGTGTTTCACCAAAACTCTGATAGTCCACAGAATACAGAATACCTCCTGATGAGCATCGGAAACCACTACTGGTCTTCCAGGGAACGATCAAATCGTAGACTGTTTGAGACATTTCTCCAATGGAGGAAAGTGGGCATGGTGGCTGTTGTATTCGATCACGATGCAATTTCTGTGTTTCATCAAAACTCTGATGTTCCACAGATTACAGAATGCCTCCAGATGTTCATTGGAAACTACTACTGGTCTTCCACGGAACGATCAAAGCGTTGACTGTTTGAGACATTACTCCCATGGAGGAACATACGCAATGTGACTGTTGTATCAATCCCGATGCAATTTCTGTGTTCCTTCAACACTTTGAACGTCCACAGATTACAGAATGCCTCCAGATGTGCATCGGAAAGTACTAATGGTCTTGAAGGGTACGATCAAAGCGTAGTCTGTTTGAGACATTACTCCCATGGAGGAAAGTGCGCATGATGACTGTTGCATTCAATCCCGAGGCAATTTCTGTGTTTCATCAACACTTTGAAGGTCCACAGATTACAGATTGCCTCCGGATGTGCATCGGAAACTACTACTGGTGTTCCACGGAACGATCAAAGCGTTGACTGTTTGAGACATTACTCCCATGGATGAAAGTGCTCATGGTGACTGTTGTATCAATCCCGATGCAATTTCGGTGTTTCATCAACACTCTGATAAGCCACAGATTACATAATGCCACCAGATGTGCATCGGAAACTACTACTGGTCTTCCAGGGAACGATCAAATCGTCGACTGTTTGAGACATTACTCCCATGGAGGAAAGTGCGCATGGTGACTGTTGTATTCAATCCCGATGCAATTTCTGTGTTTCATCAAAACTCTGATGTTCCACAGATTACAGAATGCCTCCAGATGTGCATGGGAAACTACTACTGGTCTTCCAGGGAACGATCAAAGCGTAGACTGTTTGAGACATTACTCCCATGGAGGAAAGTGGGCATGGTGGCTGTTGTATTCGATCCCGATGCAATTTCTGTGTTTCATCAAAACTCTGATGTTCCACAGATTACAGAATGAATCCAGATGTGCATTGGAAGTACTAATGGTCTTGAAGCGAACGATCAAAGCGTAGACTGTTTGAGACATTACTCCCATGGAGGAAAGAGCGCATGGTGACTGTTGTATTAAATCCCGATGCAATTTCTGTGTTTCATCAAAACTCTGATGTCCCACAGATTACAGAATGCCTCCAGATGTGCATTGGAAACTACTACTGGTCTTCCAGGGAACGATCAAAGCGTAGACTGTTTGAGACATTACTCCCATGGAGGAAAGTGCGCATGGTGGCTGTTGTATCAATCCCGATGCAATTTCTGTGTTTCAGCAACATTTTGAAGGTCCACAGTTTACAGAATGCCTCCAGATGTGCATCGGAAACTACTACTGGGCTTCCAGGAAACGATCAAAGCGTAGACTGTTTGAGACATTACTCCCATATAGGAAAGTGCTCATGGTGAATGTTGTATTCAATCCCGACGCAATTTCGGTGTTTCATCAACAATCTGATAGTCCACAGATTACAGAATGCACCAGATGTGCATCGGAAACTACTACTGGTCTTCCAGGGATCGATCAAAGCGTTGACTGTTTGAGTCATTACTCCCATGCAGGAAAGTGCGCATAGTGAATGTTGTATTCAATCCCGAAGCAATTTCTGTGTTTCATCAACACGCTGATTGTCCACAGACTATAGAATGCATCCAGATGTGCATCGGAATCTACTACTCCCCTTCCCAGGGAACGATCAAAGCGTATACTGTTTGAGACATTACTCCCATGGAGGAACGTGTTCATGGTGACTGTTGTATTCAATCCCGATGCAATGTCTGTGTTTCAACAAAACTCTGATTTTCCACAGATTACAGAATGCCTCCAGATGTGCATTGGAAACTACAACTGGTCCTTCAGGGAATGATCAAAGCGTAGACTGTTTGAGACATTACTCCCATGTAGGAAAGTGCGCATGGCGGCTGTTGTAACAATCCCGATGCAATTTCTGTGTTTCATCAACATTTTGAAGGTCCACAGTTTACAGAATGCCTCCAGATGTGCTTCGGAAACTACTACTGGTCTTCCAGGAAACGATCAAAACGTACACTGTTTGAGACATTACTCCCATATAGGAAAGTGCGCATGGTGACTGTTGTATTCGATTATGATGCAATTTCTGTGTTTCAACAACACTCTTATAGTCCACAGATTACAGAATGCCTCCAGATGTGCATCGGAAAGTACTAATGGTCTTGAAGGGTACGATCAAAGCGTAGTCTGTTTGAGACATTACTCCCATGGAGGAAAGTGGGCATGGTGACTGTCGTATTCAATCCCGTGAAATTCCTGTGTTTCATCAAAACTCTGATGTTCCACAGTTTACAGAATGCCTCGAGATGTGCATTGGAAACTACTACTGGACTTCCAGGGAACGATCAAAGTGTAGACTGTTTGAGAGATTAGTCCCATGGAGGAAAGTGCTCATGGTGACTGTTGTATCAATGCCAATGCAATTTTGGTGTTTCACCAACACTCTGATAGTCCACAGAATACAGAATACCTCCTGATGAGCATCGGAAACCACTACTGGTCTTCCAGGGAACGATCAAATCGTAGACTGTTTGAGACATTTCTCCAATGGAGGAAAGTGCGCATGGTGACTGTTGTATTCAATTCCGACGCAATTTCTGTGTTTCGTCAACACTCTGATGTTCCACAGATTACAGTATGCCTCCCGATGTGCATCGGAAACTACTACTGGTCTTCCAGGGAACGATCAAAGCGTAGACTGTTTGAGACATTACTAACATGGAGGAAAGTGCGCATGGTGACTGTTTTATTCAATCCCGATGCAATTTCTGTGTTTCATCAACACTTTGAACGTCCACAGATTACAGATTACCTAAAGATGTGCATCGGAAACTACTACTGGTATTCCAGAAAACGATCAAAGCGTAGACTGTTTGAGACATTGCTCAGATATAGGAAAGTGCGCATGGTGAATGTTGTATTCAATCCCGACGCAATTTCCGTGCTTCATCAACAATCTGATAGTCCGCAGATTACAGAATGCCTCCAGATGTGCATCGGAAACTACTACTGTTCATCCAGTAAACTATCAAAGCGTTGACTGTTTGAGACATTACTCCCATGCAGGAAAGTGCGCATAGTGAATGTTGTATTCAATCCAGAAGCGATTTCTGTGTTTCATCAACTCTCTGATTGTCCACAGACTATAGAATGCATCCAGATGCGCGTCGGAATCTAATACTCCCCTTCCCAGGGAACGATCAAAGCGTAAATTGTTTGAGACATTACTCCCATGGAGGAAAGTGCGCATGGTGACTGTTTTATTCAATCCTGATGCAATTTCTGTGTTTCATCAACACTTTGAACGTCCACAGATTACAGATTACCTCCAGATGTGCATCGGAAACTACTACTGGTATTCCAGAAAACGATCAAAGCGTAGACTGTTTGAGACATTGCTCAGATATAGGAAAGTGCGCATGGTGAATGTTGTATTCAATCCCGACGCAATTTCCGTGCTTCATCAACAATCTGATAGTCCGCAGATTACAGAATGCCTCCAGATGTGCATAGGAAACTACTACTGGCCTTCAGGGGAACGATCAAAGCGTAGACTCTTTGAGACATTACTCTCATGGAGGAAAGTGCTCATGGTGACTGTTGTATTCAATCCCGATGGCATTTCTGTGTTTCAACAACACTCTGATAGTCCACAGATTACAGAATGCCTCCAGATGTGCATCGGAAACTACTACTGGTGTTCCAGGGAACGATCAAAGGCTTGACTCTTTGAGACATTACACCCATGGAGGAAAGTGGGCATGGTGACTGTTGTATTGAATCCCGATGCAATATCTGTGTTTCTACGACACTCTGATGGTCCACAGATTACAGCATGCCTCAAGATGTGCATAGGAAACTACTACTGGTCTTCCAGGGATTGATCGAAGCATAGACTGTTTGAGACATTACTCCCATCGAGGAACATGCGCATTGTGACTGTTGTATTCAATCCCGAGGCAATTTCTGTGTTCCATCAACACTTTGAACGTCCACAGATTACAGAATGCCTCCAGATGTGCAATGGAAACTACTACTGGTCTTCCAGGGAATGATCAAAACGTAGACTGTTAGTGACATTACTCCCATGGAGGAAAGTGCGCATGATGACCGTTTTATTGAATCCCGATGCAATATCTGTGTTTCAACAACACTCTGATGGTCCACAGATTACAGAATGCCTCAAGATGTGCATAGGAAACTACTACTGGTCTTCCAGGGATTGATCAAAGCATAGACTGTTTGAAACATTACTCTCATGAAGGAAAGTGCGCATGATGGCTGTTGCATTCAATCCCGAGGCAATTTCTGTGTTTCATCAACACTTTGAAGGTCCACAGATTACAGAATGCCTCCAGATGTGCAATGGAAAGTACTACTGGTCTTTCAGGGAACGATCAAAGCGTAAACTGTTTGAGACTTTACTCCCATGGAGGAAAGTGCGCATGGTTACTGTTGTATTCAATCCCGATGCAATTTCTGTGTTTTATCAACACTCTGATAGTCCACAGATTGCAGAATGCCTCTAGATGTGCATCGGAACCTACTACTGGTCTTCCAGGGAACGATCAAAGCGTTGACTGTTTGAGACATTACTCCCATGCAGGAAAGTACGCATAGTGAGTGTTGTATTCAATTCCGAATAAATTTCTGTGTTTCATCAACACTCTGATTGTCCACAGACTATAGAATGCATCCAGATGTGCATCGGAATCTACTACTCCCTCTCCCAGGGAACGATCAAAGCGTAACTGTTTGAGACATTACTCCCATGGAGGAAAGTGCGCATGGTTACTGTTGTATTGAATCCCGATGCAATTTCTGTGTTTCATCAACACTCTGATAGTCCACAGATTACAGAATGCCTCCAGATGTGCATAGGAAACTACTACTGGCCTTCCAGGGAACGATCAAAGCGTAGACTGTTTGCGACATTACTCCCATGGGTGAAAGTGCTCATGGTGACTGTTGTATTCAATCCCGATGCAATTTCTGCGTTTCATCAACACTCTGATAGTCCACAGATTACAGAATGCCTCCAGAAGTGCATCGGAAACTACTACTGGTCCTCCAGGGAACGACCAAATCGTAGAGTGTTTGAGACATTACTCTCATGGAGGAAAGTGCGCATGGTGACTGTTGTATTCAATCCCGATGGCATTTCTGTGTTTCAACAACACTCTAATAGTCCACAGATTACTGAATGCCTCCAGATGTGCATCGGAAAATACTACTGGTGTTCCCGGCAACGATCAAAGCGTTGCCCCTTTGAGACATTACTCCCATGGAGGAAAGTGCGCATGGTGACTGTTGTATTCAATCCCGATGCAATTTCGGTGTTTCATCAACACTTTGAACGTCCACAGATTACAGATTGCCTCCAGATGTGCAACGGAAACTATTAATGGTCATCCAGTAAACGATCAAAGCGTAGACTGTGTGAGACTCTACTCCCATGGAGGAAGATGCGCTTGGTGACTTTTGTATTGTATCCCGATGCAATATCTGTGATTCAACAACACTCTGATTGTCCACAGATTACAGAATGCCTCCAGATGTGCATTGGAAACTACAACTGGTCTTTCAGGGAATGATCAAAGCGTAGACTGTTTGAGACATTACTCCCATCGAGGAACATGCGTATTTTGACTGTTGTATTCAATCCCGAGGCAATTTCTGTGTTCCATCAACACTTTGAACGTCCACAGATTACAGAATGCCTCCAGATGTGCAATGGAAACTACTACAGGTCTTCCAGGGAACTATCAAAACGTAGACTGTTAGTGACATTACTCCCATGGAGGAGAGTGCGCATGATGACTGTTGTATTGAATACCGATGCAATTTCTGTGTTTCAACAACACTCTCATGGTCCACAGATTACAGAATGCCTCCAGATGTGCATAGGAAACTACTACTGGTCTTCCAGGTATTGATCAAAGCATAGACTGTTTGAAACATTACTCTCATGGAGGAAAGTGCGCATGATGACTGTTGCATTCAATCCCGAGGCAATTTCTGTGTTTCATCAACACTTTGAAGGTCCACAGATTATAGATTGTCTCCAGATGTGCATCGGAAACTACAACTGGACTTTCAGGGAACGATCAATGCGTAGACTGTTTGAGACATTACTCCCATGGAGGAATGTGCGCATGGTGTCTGTTGTATTCAATCCCGATGCAGTTTCTGTGTTTCATCAACACTCTGATAGTCCACAGATTACAGAATGCATCCAGATGTGGATCGGAATCTACTACTCCCCTTTTCAAGGAACGATCAAAGCGTAAACTGTTTGAGACATTACTCCCATGGAGGAAAGTGCGCATGGTTACTGTTGTATTGAATCCCGATGCAATTGCTGTGTTTCATCAACTCTCTGATAGTCCACAGATTACAGAATGCCACCAGATGTGCATCGGAAACTACTACTGGTCTTCCAGGGAACGATCAAAGCGTTGACTGTTTGAGACATTACTCCCATGTAGGAAGGTGCGCATAGTGAATGTTGTATTCAATCCCGAATAAATTTCTGTGTTTCATCAACACTCTGATTGTCCACAGACTATAGAATGCATCCAGATGTGCATCGGAATCTAATACTCCCCCTCCCAGGGGACGATCAAAGCGTAAACTGTTTGAGACATTACTCCCATGGAGGAACGTGTTCATGGTGACTGTTGTATTCAGTCCCGATGAAATTTCTGTGTTTCATCAACACTCTGATAGTCCACAGATTACAGAATGCATCCAGATGTGCATCGGCATCTACTACTCCCCTTTCCAGGGAATCTATCAAAGCGTAGACTGTTTGTGACATTACTCCCATGGAGGAAAGTGCGCATGGTTACTGTTGTATTCAATCCCGATGCAATTTTTGTGTTTCATCATAACTCTGATGTTCCACAGATTACAGAATGCCTCCAGATATGCATTGGAAACTACTACTGGTCTTCCACGGAACGATGAAAGCGTTGACTGTTTGAGACAATATTCCCATGGAGGAAAGTGGGCATGGTGACTGTTGTATCAATCCCGATGCTTTTTCGGTGTTTCATCAACACTTTGATAGTACACAGATTACAGAATGCCTCCAGATGTGCATCGGAAACTACAACTGGTCTTCCAGGATACGATCAAAACCGTAGACTGTTTGAGACATTACTCCCATGGAGGAAAGTGCGCATGGTGACTGTTGTATTCAATCCTGACGCAATTTCGGTGTTTCATCAACACTTTGAACGTCCACAGATTACAGATTGCCTCCAGATGTACAACGGAAACTACTACTGGTCTTCCAGGGAACGATCAAAGCGTAGACTCTTTGAGACTTTACTCCCATGGAGGAAAGTGCGCATGGTGACTGTTGTATTCAATCCCGATGCAATTTCTGCCTTTCAACAAAACTCTGATGTTCCACAGATTACAGAATGCCTCCAGATGTGCATTGGAAACTACTACTGGTCTTCCACGGAACGATCAAAGCTTTGACTGTTTGAGACATTACTCCCATGGAGGAAAGTTGGCATGGTGACTGTTGTATCAATCCCGATGCAATTTCGGTGTTTCATCAACACTCTGATAGTCCACAGATTACAGAATGCCTCCAGATGTGCATCGGAAACTACTACTGGTCTTTCAGCTAACGATCAAAGCGTAGACTCTTTGAGACATTACTCCCATGGAGGGAAGTGCGCAGGGTGACTGTTGTATTCAATCCCGATGCAATTTCTGTGTTTCATCAATACTCTGATAGTCCACAGATTACAGAATGCCTCCAGATGTGCATCGGAAACTACTACTGGACTTCCAGGGAACGATCAAAGCGTAGACAGTTTGTGACATTACTCCGATGGGGGAAAATGCTCATGGTGACTGTTGTATTCAATCCCGATGCAATTTCTGTGTTTCAACAACACTCTGATAGTCCGCAGATTACAGAATGACTCCAGATGTGCATCGGAAACTGCTACTGATCTTCCATGGAACGATCAAACCGTAGACTGTTTGAGACATTACTCCTATGTAGGAAAGTGAGCATGGTGACTGTTGTATTCAATCCCGATGCAAAATCTGTGTTTCAACAACACTTTGATGGTCCACAGATAACAGAATGCCTCCAGATGTGCATTGGAAACTATTACAATTCATCCAGTAAACGATCAAAGCGTAGACTGTTTGAGACATTACTCCCATATAGGAAAGTGCTCATGGTGAATGTTGTATTCAATCCCGACGCAATTTCGGTGTTTCACCAACACTCTGATAGTCCACAGATTACAGAATGCACCAGATGTGCATCGGAAACTACTACTGGTCTTCCAGGGAACGATCAAAGCGTTGACTGTTTGAGACATTGCTCCCATGCAGGAAAGTGCGCATAGTGAATGTTGTATTCAATCCCGAAGCAATTTCTGTGTTTCATCAACACTCTGATTGTCCACAGACTATAGAATGCATCCAGATGTGTATCGGAATCTACTACTCCCCTTCCCAGGGAACGATCAAAGCGTAAACTGTTTGAGACATTACTCCCATGGAGGAAAGTGCGCATGGTTACTGTTGTATTGAATCTTGATGCAATTTCTCAGTTTCATCAACACTCTGATAGTCCACAGATTACAGAATGCCTCCAGATGTGCATAGGAAACTACTACTGGCCTTCCAGGGAACGATCAAAGCGTAGACTCTTTGAGACATTACTCCCATGGAAGAAAGTGTGCATGGTTACTGTTGTATTCAATCCCGATGCAATTTCTGTGTTTCATCAACACTCTGATAGTCCACAGATTACAGAATGCCTCCAGATGTGCATCGGAAACTACTACTGGTGTTCCAGGGAACGATCAAAGCCTTGACTCTTTGAGACATTACTCCCATGGAGGAAAGTGCGCATGGTGACTGTTGTATTCAATCCTGACGCAATTTCGGTGTTTCATCAACACTTTGAAGGTCCATAGATTACCGATTGCCTCCAGATGTGCATCGGAAACTACTACTGGTCTTCCAGGAAACGATTAAAGCGTTGACTGTTTGAGACTTTACTCCCATATAGGATAGTGCGCATGGTGACTGTTGTATTCGATCCCGATGCAATTTCTGTGTTTCATCAAAACTCTGATGTTCCACAGATTACAGAATGCCTCCAGATGTGCATCGGAAGTACTAATGGTCTTGAAGCGAACGATCAAAGCTTAGACTGTTTGAGACATTACTCCCATGGAGGAAAGTGAGCATGGTGACTGTTGTATTCAATCCCGATGCAATATCTGTGTTTCATCAAAACTCTGATGTTCCACAGTATACAGAATGCCTCCAGATGTGCATTGGAAACTACTACTGGTCTTTTACGGAACGATCAAAGCGTTGACTGTTTGAGACATTACTCCCAAGGGGGAAAATGCTCATGGTGACTGTTGTATTCAATCCCTATGCAATTTCTGTGTTTCAACTACACTCTGATGGTCCACAGATTACAGAATGCCTCCAGATGTGCATCGGAAACTACTACTGGTCTTCCATGGAACGATCAAACCGTAGACTGTTTGAGACATTACTCCAATGTAGGAAAGTGCGCATGGTGACTGTTGTATTCAATCCCGATGCAAAATCTGTGTTTCAACAACACTTTGATGGTCCACAGATAACAGAATGCACCAGATGTGCATCGGAAACTACTACTGGTCTTCCAGGGAACGATCAAAGCGTTGACTGTTTGAGACATTGCTCCCATGCAGGAAAGTGCGCATAGTGAATGTTGTATTCAATCCCGAAGCAATTTCTGTGTTTCATCAACACTCTGATTGTCCACAGACTATAGAATGCATCCAGATGTGCATCGGAATCTACTACTCCCCTTCCCAGGGAACGATCAAAGCGTAAACTGTTTGAGACATTACTCCCATGGAGGAAAGTGCGCATGGTTTCTGTTGTATTGAATCCCGATGCAATTTCTCAGTTTCATCAACACCCTGATAGTCCACAGATTACAGAATGCCTCCAGATGTGCATAGGAAACTACTACTGGCCTTCCAGGGAACGATCAAAGCGTAGACTGTTTGCGACATTACTCCAATGGGGGAAAGTGCTCATGGTGACTGTTGTATTGAATCCCGATGCAATTTCTGTGTTTCATCAACACTCTTATAGTCCACAGTTTACAGAATGACTCCAGAAGGGCATCGGAAACTGCTACTGGTCTTCCAGGGAACGATCAAATCGTAGAGTGTTTGAGACATTTCTCTCATGGAGGAAAGTGCGCATGGTGACTGTTGTATTCAATCCCGATGTCATTTCTGTGTTTCAACAACACTATGATTGTCCACAGATTACAGATTGCATCCAGATGTGCATCGGAAACTACAACTGGTCTTTCAGGGAACGATCACAGCGTAGACTCTTTGAGACATTACTCCCATGGAGGAAAGTGTGCATGGTTACTGTTGTATTCAATCCCGATGCAATTTCTGTGTTTCATCAACACTCTGATAGTCCACAGATTACAGAATGCCTCCAGATGTGCATCGGAAACTACTACTGGTGTTCCAGGGAACGATCAAAGCCTTGACTCTTTGAGACATTACTCCCATGGAGGAAAGTGCGCATGGTGACTGTTGTATTCAATCCTGACGCAATTTCGGTGTTTCATCAACACTTTGAAGGTCCATAGATTACAGATTGCCTCCAGATGTGCATCGGAAACTACTACTGGTCTTCCAGGAAACGATTAAAGCGTTGACTGTTTGAGACTTTACTCCCATATAGGATAGTGCGCATGGTGACTGTTGTATTCGATCCCGATGCAATTTCTGTGTTTCATCAAAACTCTGATGTTCCACAGATTACAGAGTGCCTCCAGATGTGCATCGGAAGTACTAATGGTCTTGAAGCGAACGATCAAAGCGTAGACTGTTTGAGACATTACTCCCATGGAGGAAAGTGAGCATGGTGACTGTTGTATTCAATCCCGATGCAATTTCTGTGTTTCATCAAAACTCTGATGTTCCACAGTATACAGAATGCCTCCAGATGTGCATTGGAAACTACTACTGGTCTTTTACGGAACGATCAAAGCGTTGACTGTTTGAGACATTACTCCCATGGAGGAAAGTGGGCATGGGGACTGCTGTATCAATCCCGATGCAAAATCTGTGTTTCAACAACACTTTGATGGTCCACAGATAACAGAATGCCTCGAGATGTGCATCGGAAACTATTACAGTACATCCAGTAAACGATCAAAGCGTAGACTGTTTGAGACATTACTCCCATATAGGAAAGTGCTCATGGTGAATGTTGTATTCAATCCCGACGCAATTTCGGTGTTTCATCAACAATCTGATAGTCCACAGATTACAGAATGCACCAGATGTGCATCGGAAACTACTACTGGACTTCCAGGGAACGATCAAAGCGTTGACTGTTTGAGACATTGCTCCCATGCAGGAAAGTGCGCATAGTGAATGTTGTATTCAATCCCGAAGCAATTTCTGGGTTTCATCAACACTCTGATTGTCCACAGACTATAGAATGCATCCAGATGTGCATCGGAATCTACTACTCTCCTTCCCAGGGAACGATCAAAGCGTAAACTGTTAGAGACATTACTCCCATGGAGGAATGTGCGCATGGTTTCTGTTGTCTTGAATCCCGATGCAATTTCTCAGTTTCATCAACACTCTGATAGTCCACAGATTACAGAACGCCTCCAGATGTGCATAGGAAACTACTAGTGGCCTTCCAGGGAACGATCAAAGCGTAGACTGTTTGCGACAATACTCCCATGGGGGAAAGTGCTCATGGTGACTGTTGTATTAAATCCCGATGCAATTTCTGTGTTTCCTCAACACTCTGATAGTCCACAGATTACAGAATGACTCCAGAAGTGCATCGGAAACTGCTACTGGTCTTCCAGGGAACGATCAAATCGTAGAGTGTTTGAGACATTACTCTCATGGAGGAAAGTGCGCATGGTGACTGTTGTATTCAATCCCGATGTCATTTCTGTAATTCAACAACACTATGATTGTCCACAGATTACAGATTGCCTCCAGATGTGCATCGGAAACTACAACTGGTCTTTCAGGGAACGATCAAAGCGTAGACTCTTTGAGACATTACTCCCATGGAGGAAAGTGTGCATGGTTACTGTTGTATTCAATCCCGAAGCAATTTCTGTGTTTCATCAACATTTTGATAGTCCACAGATTACAGAATGCCTCCAGATGTGCATAGGAAACTACTACTGGCCTTCCAGGGAACGATCAAAGCGTAGACTGTTTACGACATTACTCCCATGGGGGAAAGTACTCATGGTGACTGTTGTATTCAATCCCGATGCAATTTCTGTGTTTCATCAACACTCTGATAGTCCACAGATTACAGAATGCCTCCAGATGTGCATCGGAAACTACTACTGGTGTTCCAGGGAACGATCAAAGCCTTGACTCTTTGAGACATTACTCCCATGCAGGAAAGTGCGCATGGTGACTGTTGTATTCAATCCTGACGCAATTTCGGTGTTTCATCAACACTTTGAAGGTCCACAGATTACAGATTGCCTCCAGATGTGCATCGGAATTTACTACCGGTCTTCCAGGAAACGATCAAAGCGCAGACTGTTTGAGACATTACTCCCATATGGGATACTGCGCATGGTGACTGTTGTATTCGATCCCGATGCAATTTCTGTGTTTCATCAAAACTCTGATGTTCCAACGATTACAGAATGCCTCCAGATGTGCATCGGAAGTACTAATGGTCTTGAAGCGAACGGTCAAAGCGTAGACTGTTTGAGACATTACTCCCATGGAGGAAAGTGAGCATGGTGACTGTTGTATTCAATCCCGATGCAATTTCTGTGTTTCATTAAAACTCTGATGTTCCACAGTATACAGAATGCCTCCAGATGTGCATTGGAAACTACTACTGGTCTTTTACGGAGCGATCAAAGCGTTGACTGATTGAGACATTACTCCCATGGAAGAAAGTGGGCATGGTGACTGTTGTATCAATCCCGATGCAATTTCGGTGTTTCATCAACACTCTGATAGTCCACAGATTACAGAATGCCTCCAGATGTGCGTCTGAAACTACTACTGGCCTCCCAGGGAACGATCAAAGCGTAGACTGTTTGTGGCATTACTCCCATGGGGGAAAATGCTCATGGTGACTGTTGTATTCAATCCCGATGCAATTTCTGTGTTTCAACAACACTCTGATGGTCCACAGATTACAGAATGCCTCCAGATGTGCATCGGAAACTACTACTGGTCTTCCAGGGATTGATCAAAGCATAGACTGTTTGAAACATTACTCTCATGAAGGAAAGTGCGCATGATGAATGTTGCATTCAATCCCGAGGCAATTTCTGTGTTTCATCAACGCTTTGAAGGTCCACAGACTACAGATTGCCTCCAGATGTGATTCGGAAACTACAACTGGTCTTTCAGGGAACGATCAAAGCGTAGACTCTTTGAGACATTATTCCCATGGAGGAATGTGCGCATGGTGACTGTTGTATTCAATCCCGATGCAATTTCTGTGTTTCATCAACACTCTGATAGTCGACAGATTACAGAATGCATCCAGATGTGCATCGGCATCTACTACTCCCCTTTCCAGGGAACGATCAAAGCTTAGACTCTTTGCGACATTACTCCCATGGCGGAAAGTGCTCATGGTGACTGTTGTATTCAATACCGATGCAATTTCTGTGTTTCATCAACACTCTGATAGTCCACAGATTACAGAATGCCTCCAGACGTGCATCGGAAACTACTACTGTTGTTCCAAGGAACGATCAAAGCATAGACTGTTTGAAACATTACTCTCATGAAGGAAAGTGCGCTTGATGACTGTTGTGTTCAATCCCGATGCAATTTCTGTGTTTCAACAAAACTCTGATTTTCCACAGATAACAGAATGCCTACAGATGTTCATTGGAAACTACTACTGGTCATCCAGGGAAGGATCAAAGCGTAGACTGTTTGAGAAATTACTCCCATGGAGGAAAGTGCGCATGGTGTCTGTTGTATCAATCCCGATGCAATTCCTGTGTTTCATCAACACTTTGAAGGTCCACAGATTACAGAATGCCTCCAGATGTGCATCGGAAACTACTACTGGTCTTCCAGGAAACGATCAAAGCGTAGACTGTTTGAGACATTACTCCCATATAGGATAGTGCGCATGGTGACTGTTGTATTCGATCCCGATGCAATTTCTGTGTTTCATCAAAACTCTGATGTTCCACAGATTACAGAATGCCTCCAGATGTGCATCGGAAGTACTAATGGTATTGAAGCGAACGATCAAAGCGTAGACTGTTTGTGACATTACTCCCATGGAGGAAAGTGCGCATGGTGACTGTTGTATTCAATCTCGATGGCATTTCTGTGTTTCAACAACACTCTGATAGTCCACAGATTACAGAATGCCTCCAGATGTGCAATGGAGGAAGATGCGCATGATGACTGTTGCATTCAATCCCGAGGCAATATCTGTGTTTCATCAACACTTTGAAGGTCCACAGATTACAGATTGCCTCCAGATGTGCATCGGAAATTACAACTGGTCTTTCAGGGAACGATCAAAGCGTAGGCTCTTTGAGACATTACTCCCATGGAGGAAAGTGCGCATGGTGACTGTTGTATTCAATCCTGACGCAATTTCGGTGTTTCATCAACAGTTTGAACGTCCTCAGATTACAGAATGCCTCCAGATGTGCATCGGAAACTACTACTGGCCTTCCAGGGAACGATCAAAGCGTTGACTGTTTGAGACATTACTCCCATGGAGGAAAGTGTGCATGGTGACTGTTGTATTCAATCCCGATGCAATTTCTGTGTTTCAACAACACTCTGATAGTCCGCAGATTACAGAATGACTCCAGATGTGCATCGGAAACTACTACTGGTCTTCCATGGAACGATCAAACCGTAGACTGTTTGAGACATTACTCCCATATAGAAAAGTGCTCATGGTGAATGTTGTATTCAATCCCGACGCAATTTCGGTGTTTCATCAACACTCTGATAGTCCACAGATTACAGAATGCACCAGATGTGCATCGGAAACTACTATTGGTCTTCCAGGGAACGATCAAAGCGTTGACTGTTTGAGACATTGCTCCCATGCAGGAATGTGCGCATAGTGAATGTTGTATTCAATCCCGAAGCAATTTCTGTGTTTCATCAACACTCTGATTGTCCACAGACTATAGAATGCATCCAGATGTGCATCGGAATCTACTACTCCCCTTCCCAGGGAACGATCAAAGCGTAAACTGTTTGAGACATTACTCCCATGGAGGAAAGTGCGCATGGTTACTGTTGTATTGAATCCCGATGCAATTTCTCAGTTTCATCAACACTCTGATAGTCCACAGATTACAGAATACCTCAAGATGTGCATAGGAAACTACTACTGGCCTTCCAGGGAACGATCAAAGCGTACACTGTTTGCGACATTACTCCCATGGGGGAAAGTGCTCATGGTGACTGTTGTATTGAATCCCGATGCAATTTCTGTGTTTCATCAACACTCTGATAGTCCACAGATTACAGAAAGACTCAAGAAGTGCATCGGAAACTGCTACTGGTCTTCCAGGGAACGATCAAATCGTAGAGTGTTTGAGACATTACTCTCATGGAGGAAAGTGCGCATGGTGACTGTTGTATTCAATCCCGATGTCATTTCTGTGTTTCAACAACACTATGATTGTCCACAGATTACAGATTGCATCCAGGTGTGCATCGGAAACTACAACTGGTCTTTCAGGGAACGATCAAAGCGTAGACTCTTTGAGACATTACTCCCATGGAGGAAAGTGTGCATGGTTACTGTTGTATTCAATCCCGATGCAATTTCTGTGTTTCATCAACACTCTGATAGTCCACAGATTACAGAATGCCTCCAGATGTGCATCGGAAACTACTACTGGTGTTCCAGGGAACGATCAAAGCCTTGACTCTTTGAGACATTACTCCCATGGAGGAAAGTGCGCATGGTGACTGTTTTATTCAATCCCGATGTCATTTCTGTAATTCAACAACACTATGATTGTCCACAGATTACAGATTGCCTCCAGATGTGCATCGGAAACTACAACTGGTCTTTCAGGGAACGATCAAAGCGTAGACTCTTTGAGACATTACTCCCATGGAGGAAAGTGTGCATGGTTACTGTTGTATTCAATCCCGAAGCAATTTCTGTGTTTCATCAACATTTTGATAGTCCACAGATTACAGAATGCCTCCAGATGTGCATAGGAAACTACTACTGGCCTTCCAGGGAACGATGAAAGCGTAGACTGTTTGCGACATTACTCCCATGGGGGAAAGTGCTCATGGTGACTGTTGTATTCAATCCCGATGCAATTTCTGTGTTTCATCAACACTCTGATAGTCCACAGATTACAGAATGCCTCCAGATGTGCATCGGAAACTACTACTGGTGTTCCAGGGAACGATCAAAGCCTTGCCTCTTTGAGACATTACTCCCATGCAGGAAAGTGCGCATGGTGACTGTTGTATTAAATCCTGACGCAATTTCGGTGTTTCATCAACACTTTGAAGGTCCACAGATTACAGATTGCCTCCAGATGTGCATCGGAATTTACTACTGGTCTTCCAGGAAACGATCAAAGCGTAGACTGTTTGAGACATTACTCCCATATAGGATAGTGCGCATGGTGACTGTTGTATTCGATCCCGATGCAATTTCTGTGTTTCATCAAAACTCTGATGTTCCACAGATTACAGAATGCCTCCAGATGTGCATCGGAAGTACTAATGGTCTTGAAGCGAACGGTCAAAGCGTAGACTGTTTGAGACATTACTCCCATGGAGGAAAGTGAGCATGGTGACTGTTGTATTCAATCCCGATGCAATTTCTGTGTTTCATCAAAACTCTGATGTTCCACAGTATACAGAATGCCTCCAGATGTGCATTGGAAACTACTACTGGTCTTTTACGGAACGATCAAAGCGTTGACTGTTTGAGACATTACTCCCATGGAGGAAAGTGGGCATGGTGACTGTTCTATCAATCCCGATGCAATTTCGGTGTTTCATCAACACTCTGATAGTCCACAGATTACAGAATGCCTCCAGATGTGCGTCGGAAACTACTACTGGCCTTCCAGGGAACGATCAAAGCGTAGACTGTTTGTGGCATTACTCCCATGGGGGAAAATGCTCATGGTGACTGTTGTATTCAATCCCGATGCAATTTCTGTGTTTCATCAACACTCTGATAGCCCACAGATTACAGAATGCATCCAGATGTGCATCGGCATCTACTACTCCCCTTTCCAGGGAACGATCAAAGCTTAGACTCTTTGCGACATTACTCCCATGGGGGAAAGTGCTCATGGTGACTGTTGTATTCGTATACCGATGCAATTTCTGTGTTTCATCAACACTCTGATAGTTCACAGATTACAGAATGCCTCCAGACGGGCATCGGAAACTACTACTGTTGTCCAGGGAACGATCAAAGCATATACTGTTTGAAACATTACTCTCATGAAGGAAAGTGCGCATGATGACTGTTGCATTCAATCCCGAGGCAATTTCTGTGTTTCATCAACACTTTGAAGGTCCACAGATTACATATTGCCTCCAGATGTGCATCGGAAACTACAACTGGTCTTTCAGGGAACGATCAAAGCGTAGACTGTTTGAGACATTACTCCCATGGAGGAAAGTGCGCATGGTGACTGTTGTATTCAATCCCGATGCAATTTCTGTGTTTCAACAAAACTCTGATTTTACACAGATTACAGAATGCCTCCAGATGTTCATTGGAAACTACTACTGGACATCCAGGGAACGATCAAATCGTAGACTGTTTGAGAAATTAATCCCATGGAGGAAAGTGCGCATGGTGTCTGTTGTATCAATCCCGATGCAATTCCTGTGTTTCATCAACACTTTGAAGGTCCACAGATTACAGAATGCCTCCAGATGTGCATCGGAAACTACTACTGGTCTTCCAGGAAACGATCAAAGCGTAGACTGTTTGAGACATTACTCCCATATAGGATAGTGCGCATGGTGACTGTTGTATTCGATCCCGATGCAATTTCTGTGTTTCATCAAAACTCTGATGTTCCACAGATTACAGAATGCCTCCAGATGTGCATCGGAAGTACTAATGGTATTGAAGCGAACGATCAAAGCGTAGACTGTTTCAGACATTACTCCCAGGGAGGAAAGTGCGCATGGTTACTGTTTTATTCAATCCCGATGCAATTTCTTTGATTCATCAACACTCTGATAGTCCACAGATTACAGAATGCCTCCAGATGTGCATCGGAAGCTACTACTGGCCTTCCAGGGAACGATCAAAGCGTAGACTGTTTTTGGCATTACTCCCATGGGGGAAAATGCTCATAGTGACCGTTGTATTCAATCCCGATGCAATTTGTGTGTTTCAACAACACTCTGATAGTCCGCAGATTACAGAATGACTACAGATGTACATCGGAAACTACTACTGGTCTTCCAGGGAACAATCAAAGCGTAGACTGTTTGAGACATTACTCCCATGGAGGAAAATTGCGCATGGTGACTGTTGTATTCAATCCCGAATCAATTTCTGTGTTTCGTCAACACTTTGAAGGTCCACAGATTACAGAATGCCTCCTTGTGTGCATCGGAAACTACACTGGTCTTCCAGGGAATGATAAAACCGTAGACTGTTTCAAACATTTTCTCATGAGGGAAAGTGCGCATGAAGTCTGTTGCATTCAATCCCGAGGCAAATTCTGTGTTTCATTAACACTTTAAAGTCCACAAATTACAGATTGCCTCCAGATGTGCATCGGAAACTACTACTGGTCTTCCAGGGAACGATCAAAGCGTAGACAGTTTGAGACATTACTCCCATGGAGGAAAGTGCGCATGGCGACTGTTGTATTCAATCCCGATGCAATTTCTGTTTTTTATCAAAACTCTGATGTTCCACATATTACAGAATGCATCCAGATGTGCATTGTAAACTACTACTGGTCTTCCAGGGAACGATCAAAGCGTAGACTGTTTGAGACATTTCTCTCATGGAGGAAAGTGCGCATGGTGGCTGTTGTATCAATCCCGATGCAATATCTGTGATTCAACAACACTCTGATTGTCCACAGATTACAGAATGCCTCCAGATGTGCATTGGGAACTACAACTGGTCTTTCAGGGAATGATCAAAGCGTATACTGTTTGAGTCATTACTCCCATGGAGGAACATGCGCATTGTGACTCTTGTATTCAATCCAGAGGCAATTTCTGTGTTCCATCAACACTTTGAACGTCCACAGATTACAGAATGCCTCCAGATGTACAACGGAAACTACTACTGGTCTTCCAGGGAACGATCAAAGCGTAGACTGTTTGAGACATTACTCCCATGGAGGAAAGTGCGCATGGTGGCTGTTGTATCAATCCCGATGTAATTCCTGTGTTTCATCAACACTTTGAAGGTCCACAGATTACAGAATGCCTCCAGATGTGCATCGGAAACTACTACTGGTCTTCCAGGAAACGATCAAAGCGTAGACTGTTTGAGACATTACTCCCATATAGGATAGTGCGCATGGTGACTGTTGTATTCGATCCCGATGCAATTTCTGTGTTTCATCAAAACTCTGATGTTCCACAGATTATAGAATGCCTCCAGATGTGCATCGGAAGTACTATTGGTCTTGAAGCGAACGATTAAAACGTAGACTGTTTGAGACATTACTCCCATGGAGGAAAGTGCGCATGGTGACAGTTGTATTCAATCCCGATGCAATTTCTGTGTTTCATCAAAACTCTGATCTTCCACAGATTACAGAATGCCTCCAGATGTGCATTGGAAACTACTACTGGTCTTCCACGGAACGATCTATGCGTTGACTATTTGAGACATTACTCCCATGGAGGAAAGTGCGCATGGTGACTGTTGTATCAATCCCGATGCAATTTCGGTGTTTCATCAACACTCTGATAGTCCACAGATTACAGAACGCCACCAGATGTGCATCGGAAACTACTACTGGTCTTCCAGGGAACGATCAAATCGTAGACTGTTTGAGACACTACTCCCATGGCGGAAAGTGCGCATGGTAACTGTTGTATTCAATTACGATGCAATTTCTGTGTGTCATCAAAACTCTGATGTTCCACAGATTACAGAATGCCTCCAGAAGTGCATTGGAAACTGCTACTGGTCTTCCAGGGATCGACCAAAGCGTAGACTGTTTGAGACATTACTCCCATGGAGGAAAGTGTGCATGGTGACTGTTGTATTCAATCCCGATGCAAATTCTGTGTTTCAACAACACTCTGATAGTCCACAGATTACAGTATGCCTCCAGATGTGCATCGGAACCAACTACTGGTCTTCCAGGGAACGATGAAAGCGTTGACTGTTTGAGACATTACTCCCATGGAGCAAACTGCGCATGGAGACTGTTGTATTCAATAACGATGCAATTTCTGTGTTTCAACAACACTCTGATAGTCCACAGATTAGAGAATGCCTCCAGATATGCATCGGAAACTACTACTGGTCTTCCAGGAAATGATCAAAGCGTAGACTGTTTGAGTCATTACTAACATGGAGGAAAATTGCGCATGGTGACTGTTGTATTCAATCCCGGATCAATTTCTGTGTTTCATCAACACTTTGAAGGTCCACAGATTACAGAATGCCTCCAGATGTGCATCGGAAACTACAACTGGTCTTTCAGGGAACGATCAAAGCGTAGACTGGTTGAGACATTACTCCCATGGAGGAACGTGCGCATGGTGGCTGTTGTACTCAATCCCGATGCAATTTCTGTGTTTCTACAACACTCTGATAGTCCACAGATTACAGAATGCCTCCAGATGTGCATCAGAAACTACTACTGGTCTTCCAGGATACAATAAAAATCGTAGACTGTTTGAGACATTACTCCCATGGAGGGACGTGCGCATGGTGACTGTTGTATTCAATCCCGTTGCCATTTCTGTGTTTCATCAACACTTTGAAGGTCCACAGATTACAGAATGCCTCCAGCTGTGCATCGGAAAATACAACTGGTCTTTCAGGGAATGATCAAAGCGTAGACTGTTCGAGACATTACTCCATGGAGGAACGTGCGCATTGTGACTGTTGTATTCAATCCCTAGGCAATTTCTGTGTTTCTTCAACTCTTTGAACGTCCACAGATTACAGAATGCCTCCAGATGTGCAACGGAAACTACTACTGGTTTTCCAGGGAACGATCAAAGCGTAGACTGATTGTGACATTACTCCCATGGAGGAAAGTGCGCATGGAGACTGTTTTATTGAATCCCGATGCAATTTCTGTGTTTCAACAACACTCTGATGGTCCACAGAATACAGAATGACTCCACATGTGCATCGGAAACTACTACTGGTCTTCCAGGGAATGATCAAATCGTAGAATGTTTCAAACATTTTTCTCATGAAGGAAAGTGCGCATGAAGTCTGTTGCATTCAATCCCGAGGCAAATTCTGTGTTTCATTAACACTTTGAAGGTCCACAAATTACAGATTGCTTCCAGATGTGCATCGGAAACTACTACTGGTCTTCCAGGGAGCGATCAAAGAGTAGACAGTTTGAGACTTTACTCCCATATAGGAAAGTGCGCATGGTGACTGTTGTATTCAATCCCGATGCAATTTCTGTGTTTCAATAAATCTCTGATAGTCCACAGTTTAAAGAATGCCTCCAGATGTGCATCGGAAACTACTACTGGTCTTCCAGATAACGATCAATGCGTAGACTGTTTGAGACATTACTCCCATTTAGCAAAGTGCGCATTGAGATTGTTGTATTCAATCCCGATGCAATTTCTGTGTTTCCCCAACACTCTGATTGTCCACAGATTAGAGAATGCCTCCAGATGTGCATCGGAAACTTCTACAGTTCTTCCAGGGAATGATCGAAGCGTAGACTGCTTGAGAAATTACTCCCATGGAGGAAAATTGCGCATGGTGACTGTTGTATTCAATCCCGAATCAATTTATGTGTTTCATCAACACTTTGGAGGTCCACAGATTACAGAATGCCTCCAGATGTGCATCGGAAGTACTAATGGTATTGAAGCGAACGATCAAAGCGTAGACTGTTTCAGACATTACTCCCATGGAGGAAAGTGCGCATGGTTACTGTTTTATTCAATCCCGATGCAATTTCTTTGATTCATCAACACTCTGATAGTCCACAGATAACAGAATGCCTCCAGATGTGCATCGGAAACTACTACTGGTCCTCCAGGGAATGATAAAACCGTAGACTGTTTCAAACATTTTTCTCATGAAGGAAAGTGCGCATGAAGTCTGTTGCATTCAATCCCGAGGCAAATTCTGTGTTTCATTAACACTTTGAAGGTCCACAAATTACAGATTGCCTCCAGATGTGCATCGGAAACTACTACTGGTCTTCCAGGGAACGATCAAAGCGTAGACAGTTTGAGACATTACTCCCATGGAGGAAAGTACGCATGGTGACTGTTGTATCAATCCCGATGCAATATCTGTGATTCAACAACACTCTGATTGTCCACAGATTACAGAATGCCTCCAGATGTGCATTGGGAACTACAACTGGTCTTTCAGGGAATGATCAAAGCGTATACTGTTTGAGTCATTACTCCCATGGAGGAACATGCGCATTGTGACTGTTGTATTCAATCCCGAGGCAATTTCTGTGTGCCATCAACACTTTGAACGTCCACAGATTACAGAATGCCTCCAGATGTACAACGGAAACTACTACTGGTCTTCCAGGGAACGATCAAAGCGTAGACTGTTTGAGACATTACTCCCATGGAGGAAAGTGCGCATGGTGGCTGTTGTATCAATCCCGATGCAATTCCTGTGTTTCATCAACACTTTGAAGGTCCACAGATTACAGAATGCCTCCAGATGTGCATCGGAAACTACTACTGGTCTTGCAGGAAACGATCAAAGCGTACACTGTTTGAGACATTACTCCCATATAGGATAGTGCGCATGGTGACTGTTGTATTCGATCCCGATGCAATTTCTGTGTTTCATCAAAACTCTGATGTTCCACAGATTATAGATTGCCTCCAGATGTGCATCGGAAGTACTAATGGTCTTGAAGCGAACGATCAAAGCGTAGACTGTTTGAGACATTACTCAAATGGAGGAAAGTGCGCATGGTGACTGTTGTATTCAATCCCGATGCAATTTCTGTGTTTCATCAAAACTCTGATCTTCCACAGATTACAGAATGCCTCCAGATGTGCATTAGAAACTACTACTGGTCTTCCAGGGATCGACCAAAGCGTAGACTGTTTGAGACATTACTCCCATGGCGGAAAGTGCGCATGGTAACTGTTGTATTCAATTACGATACAATTTCTGTGTGTCATCAAAACTCTGATGTTCCACAGATTACAGAATGCCTCATGATGTGCATTGGAAACTACTACTGGTCTTCCAGGGATCGACCAAAGCGTAGACTGTTTGAGACATTACTCCCATGGAGGAAAGTGTGCATGGTGGCTTTTGTATCAATCCCGATGCAATTTCTGTGTTTCATCAACATTTTGAAGGTCCACAGTTTACAGAATGCCTCCAGATGTGCATGGGAAACTACTACTGGTCTTCCAGAAAACGATCATAGCGTAGACTGTTTGAGACATTGCTCCCATATAGGAAAGTGCAAATGGTGACTGTTGTATTCAATCCCGACGAAATTTCGGTGTTTCATCAACAATCTGATTGTCCACAGATTATAGAATGCCCCCAGATGTGCATCGGAATCTACTACTCCCCTTCCAGGGAACGATCAAAGCGTAAACTGTTTGAGACATTACTCCCATGGAGGAAAGTGCGCATGGTTACTGTTTTATTCAATCCCAATGCAATCTCTGTGATTCATCAACACTCTGATAGTCCACAGATTACAGAATGCCTCCAGATGTGCGTCGGAAACTACTACTGGCCTTCCAGGGAACGATCAAAGCGTAGACTGTTTGTGGCATTACTCCCATGGGGGAAAATGCTCATGGTGACTGTTGTATTCAATCCCGATCCAATTTCTGTGTTTCATCAACACTCTGATAGTCCACAGATTACAGAATGCCTCCAGATGTGCATCGGAAACTACTACTGGTCTTCCAGGGAACGATCAAAGCGTTGACTGTTTGAGACATTACTACCATGGAGCAAACTGCGCATGGAGACTGTTGTATTCAATCCCGATGCAATTTCTGTGTTTCAACAACACTCTGATAGACCACAGATTAGAGAATGCCTCCAGATATGCATCGGAAACTACTACTGGTCTTCCAGGAAATGATCAAAGCGTAGACTGTTTGAGACATTACTCCCATGGAGGAAAATTACGCATGGTGACTGTTGTATTCAATCCCGGATCAATTTCTGTGTTTCATCAACACTTTGAAGGTCCACAGATTACAGAATGCCTCCAGATGTGCATCGGAAACTACAACTGGTCTTTCAGGGAACGATCAAATCGTAGACTGTTTGAGACATTACTCCCATGGAGGAACGTGCGCATGGTGGCTGTTGTACTCAATCCCGATGCAATTTCTGTGTTTCATCAACACTCTGATAGTCCACAGATTACAGAATGCCTCCAGATGTGCATCGGAAACTACTACTGGTCTTCCAGGATACAATCAAAATCGTAGACTGTTTGAGACATTACTTGCATGGAGGGACGTGCGCATGGTGACTGTTGTATTCAATCCCGATGCCATTTCTGTGTTTCATCAACACTTTGAAGGTCCACAGATTACAGAATGCTTCCAGATGTGGATCGGAAAATACAACTGGTCTTTCAGGGAATGATCAAAGCGTAGACTGTTTGAGACATTACTCCCATGGGGGAAAATGCTCATAGTGACTGTTGTATTCAATCCCGATCCAATTTCTGTGTTTCATCAACACTCTGATAGTCCACAGATTTCAGAATGCCTCCAGATGTGCATCGGAAACTACTACTGGTCTTCCAGGGAACGATCAAAGCGTTGACTGTTTGAGACATTACTCCCATGGAGCAAACTGAGCATGGAGACTGTTGTATTCAATCCCGATGCAATTTCTGTGTTTCAACAACACTCTGATAGACCACAGATTAGAGAATGCCTTCAGATATGCATCGGAAACTACTACTGGTCTTCCAGGAAATGATCAAAGCGTAGACTGTTTGAGACATTACTCCCATGGAGGAAAATTGCGCATGGTGACTGTTGTATTCAATCCCGGATCAATTTCTGTGTTTCATCAACACTTTGAAGGTCCACAGATTACAGAATGCCTCCAGATGTGCATCGGAAACTACAACTGGTCTTTCAGGGAACGATCAAATCGTAGACTGTTTGAGACATTACTCCCATGGAGGAACGTGCGCATGGTGGCTGTAGTACTCAATCCCGATGCAATTTCTGTGTTTCATCAACACTCTGATAGTCCACAGATTACAGAATGCCTCCAGATGTGCATCGGAAACTACTACTGGTCTTCCAGGATACAATCAAAATCGTAGACTGTTTGAGACATTACTCGCATGGAGGGACGTGCGCATGGTGACTGTTGTATTCAATCCCGATGCCATTTCTGTGTTTCATCAACACTTTGAAGGTCCACAGATTACAGAATGCTTCCAGATGTGGATCGGAAAATACAACTGGTCTTTCAGGGAATGATCAAAGCGTAGACTGTTTGAGACATTACTCCATGGAGGAACGTGCGCATTGTGACTGTTGTATTCAATCCCGAGGCAATTTCTGTGTTTCTTCAACTCTTTGAACGTCCACAGATTACAGAATGCCTCCAGATGTGCAACGGAAACTACTACTGGTCTTCCAGGGAGCGATCAAAGCGTAGACTGTTTGAGCTGTTACTCCCATATAGGAAGGTGCGCATGGTGACTGTTGTATTCGATCCCGATGCAATTTCTGTGTTTCAACAACACTCTGATAGTCCAGAGATTACATAATGCTTCCAGATGTGCGTCGGAAAGTACTAATGGTCCTCAAGGGAACGATGAAAGCGTAGACAGTGTGAGACATTACTCCCATGGAGGAAAGTGCGCATGGTGACTGTTGTATTCAATCCCGATGCAATTTCTGTGTTTTATCAAAACTCTGATGTTCCACAGATTACAGAATGCCTCCAGATGTGCATTGGAAAATACTACTGGTCTTCCACGGAACGATCAAAGCGTAGACTGTTAGAGACATTACTCCCATGGAGGAAAGTGCGCATGGTCACTGTTGTATCAATCCCGATGCAATTTCTGTGTTTTATCAAAACTCTGATGTTCCACAGGTTACAGAATGCATCCAGATGTGCATTAAAAACTACTACTGGTCTTCCAGGGAACGATCAAAGCGTAGACTGTTTGAGACGTTTCTCCCATGGAGTAAAGTGCGCATTGTGGCTGTTGTATCAATCCCGATGCAATTTCTGGGTTACATCAACACTTTGAAGATCCACAGATTACAGAATGCCTCCAGATGTGCATCGGAAATTAGTACTGGTCTTCCAGGAAACGATCAAAGCGTAGACTGTTTGAGCTGTTACTCCCATATAGGAAGGTGCGCATGGTGACTGTTGTATTCGATCCCGATGCAATTTCTGTGTTTCAACAACACACTGATAGTCCAGAGATTACAGAATGCTTCCAGATGTGCGTCGGAAAGTACTAATGGTCCTCAAGGGAACGATGAAAGCGTAGACAGTGTGAGACATTACTCCCATGGAGGAAAGTGCGCATGGTGACTGTTGTATTCAATCCCGATGCAATTTCTGTGTTTTATCAAAACTCTGATGTTCCACAGATTACAGAATGCCTCCAGATGTGCATTGGAAAATACTACTGGTCTTCCACGGAACGATCAAAGCGTAGACTGTTAGAGACATTACTCCCATGGAGGAAAGTGCGCATGGTCACTGTTGTATCAATCCCGATGCAATTTCTGTGTTTTATCAAAACTCTGATGTTCCACAGGTTACAGAATGCATCCAGATGTGCATTAAAAACTACTACTGGTCTTCCAGGGAACGATCAAAGCGTAGACTGTTTGAGACGTTTCTCCCATGGAGTAAAGTGCGCATTGTGGCTGTTGTATCAATCCCGATGCAATTTCTGGGTTACATCAACACTTTGAAGGTCCACAGATTACAAAATGCCTCCAGATGTGCATCGGAAATTACTACTCTCTTCCAGGAAACGATCAAAGCGTAGACTGTTTTAGACTTTACTCCCATGAGGAAGATGCGCATGGTGACCCTTGTATTGAATCCCGATGCAATATCTGTGATTCAACAACACTCTGATTGTCCACAGATTACAGAATGCCTCCAGATGTGCATCGGAAGTACTAATGGTATTGAAGCGAACGATCAAAGCGTAGCCTATTTGAGACACTACTCCCATGGCGGAAAGTGCGCATGGTTACTGTTTTATTCAATCCCGATGCAATTTCTTTGATTCATCAACACTCTGATAGTCCACAGATTACAGAATGCCTCCAGATGTGCGTCGGAAACTACTACTGGCCTTCCAGGGAACGATCAAAGCGTAGACTGTTTGTGGCATTACTCTCATGGGGGAAAATGCTCATGGTGACCGTTGTATTCAATCCCGATGCAATTTCTGTGTTTCAACAACACTCTGATAGTCCGCAGATTACAGAATGACTCCAGATGTGCATCGGAAACTACTACTGGTCTTCCAGGGAACGATCAAAGCGTATACTGTTTGAGACATTACTCCCATGGCGGAAAGAGCGCATGGTAACTGTTGTATTCAATTACGATGCAATTTCTGTGTGTCATCAAAACTCTGATGTTCCGCAGATTACAGAATGCCTCCAGATGTGCATTGGAAACTACTACTGGTCTTCCAGGGAACGATCAAAGCGTAGACTGTTTGAGACATTGCTCCCATATAGGAAAGTGCAAATGGTGACTGTTGTATTCAATCCCGACGAAATTTCGGTGTTTCATCAACAATCTGATTGTCCACAGATTATAGAATGCCCCCAGATGTGCATCGGAATCTACTACTCCCCTTCCAGGGAACGATCAAAGCGTAAACTGTTTGAGACATTACTCCCATAGAGGAAAGTGCGCATGGTTACTGTTTTATTCAATCCTAATGAAATTTCTGTGATTCATCAACACTCTGATAGGCCACAGATTACAGAATGCCTCCAGATGTGCGTCGGAAACTACTACTGGCCTTCCAGGGAACGATCAAAGCGTAGACTGTTTGTGGCATTACTCCCATGGGGGAAAATGCTCATGGTGACTGTTGTATTCAATCCCGATCCAATTTCTGTGTTTCAACAACACCCTGATAGTCCGCAGATTACAGAATGACTCCAGATGTGCATAGGAAACTACTACTGGTCTTCCAGGTACCGAACAAAAGCGTAGACTGTTTGAGACATTACTCCCGTGTAGGAAAGTGTGCATGTTGACTGTTGTATTCAATCCCGATGCAAATTCTGTGTTTCAACAACACTCTGATTGTCCACAGATTACAGTATGCCTCCAGATGTGCATCGGAACTAACTACTGGTCTTCCAGGGAACGATCAAAGCGTTGACTGTTTGAGACATTACTCCCATGGAGCAAACTGCGCATGGAGACTGTTGTATTCAATCCCGGATCAATTTCTGTGTTTCATCAACACATTGAAGGTCCACAGATTACAGAAAGCCTCCAGATGTGCATCGGAAACTACAACTGGTCTTTCAGGGAACGATCAAAGCGTAGACTGTTTGAGACATTACTCCCATGGAGGAACGTGCGCACGGTGGCTGTTGTACTGAATCCCGATGCAATTTCTGTGTTTCATCAACACTCTGATAGTCCACAGATTACAGACTGCCTCCAAATGTGCATCGGAAACTACTACTGGTCTTCCAGGATACAATCAAAATCGTAGACTGTTTGAGACATTACTCCCATGGAGGGACGTGCGCATGGTGACTGTTGTATTCAATCCCGATGCCATTTCTGTGTTTCATCAACACTTTGAAGGTCCACAGATTACAGAATGCCTCCAGATGAGCATCGGAAAATACAACTGGTCTTTCAGGGAATGATCAAAGCGTAGACTGTTTGAGACATTACTCCATGGAGGAACGTGCGCAATGTGACTGTTGTATTCAATCCCGAGGCAATTTCTGTGTTTCTTCAACTCTTTGAACGTCCACAAATTACAGAATGCCTCCAGATGTGCAACGGAAACTACTACTGGTCTTCCAGGGAACGATCAAAGCGTAGACTGTTTGTGACATTACTCCCATGGAGGAAAGTGCGCATGGAGACTGTTTTATTGAATCCCGATGCAATTTCTGTGTTTCAACAACACTCTGATGGTCCACAGACTACAGAATGACTCCACATGTGCATCGGAAACTACTACTGGTATTCCAGGGAATGATCAAATCGTAGACTGTTTCAAACATTTTCCTCATGAAGGAAAGTGCGCATGAAGACTGTTGCATTCAATCCCGAGGCATTTTCTGTGTTTCATCAACACTTTGAATTTCCACAGATTAAAGATTGCTTATAGATGTGCATCGGAAACTACTACTGGTCTTCCAGGGAGCGATCAAAGCGTAGACAGTTTGAGACTTTACTCCCATATAGGAAAGTGCGCATGGTGACTGTTTTATTCAATCCCGATGCAATTTCTGTGTTTCAACAAAGCTCTGATAGTCCACAGTTTAAAGAATGCCCCCAGATGTGCATCGGAAACTACTACTGGTCTTCCAGATAACGATCAATGCGTAGACTGTTTGAGACATTACTCCCATTTAGCAAAGTGCGCATTGAGACTGTTGTATTCAACCCCGATGCAATTTCTGTGTTTCCCCAACACTCTGATTGTCCACAGATTAGAGAATGCCTCCAGATGTGCATCGGAAACTTCTACAGTTCTTCCAGGGAATGATCGAAGCGTAGACTGTTTGAGAAATTACTCCCATGGAGGAAAATTGCGCATGGTGACTGTTGTATTCAATCCCGAATCAATTTATGTGTTTCATCAACACTTTGAAGGTCCACAGATTACAGAATGCCTCCAGATGTGCATCGGAAACTACGACTGGTCTTTCAGGGAACGATCAAAGCGTAGACTGTTTGAGACATTACTCCCATGGAGGAACGTGCGCATGGCGGCTGTTGTACTCGATCCCGATGCAATTTCTGGGTTTCATCAACACTTTGAAGGTCCACAGATTACAGAATGCCTCCAGATGTGCATCGGAAATTAGTACTGGTCTTCCAGGAAACGATCAAAACGTAGACTGTTTGAGCTGTTACTCCCATATAGGAAAGTGCGCATGGTGACTGTTGTATTCGATCCCGATGCAATTTCTGTGTTTCAACAACACTCTGATAGTCCAGAGATTACAGAATGCTTCCAGATGTGCGTCGGAAAGTACTAATGGTCCTCAAAGGAACGATCAAAGCGTAGAGTGTTTGAGACATTATTCCCCTGGAGGAAAGTGCGCATGGTGACTTTTGTATTCAATCCCGATGCAATTTCTGTGTTTCATTAAATCTCTGATGTTCCACAGATTACAGAATGCCTCCAGATGTGCATCGGAACCTACTACTGGTCTTCCAGGGAACGATCAAAGCGTAGACTGTTTGAGACAATACTCCCTTGGAGCAAAGTGCGCATGGAGACTGTTGTATTCAATCCCGATGCAAATTCTGTGTTTCAACTACACATTGATAGTCCACACTTTACAGTATGCCCCCAGATGTGCATCGGAAACTACTAGTGGTCTTATAGGCAACGATCAAAGCGTAGACTGTTTGAGACATTACTTCCATGGAGGTAAATTGCGCATGGTGACTGTTGTATTCAATCCCGAATCAATTTCTGTGTTTCATCAACACATTGAAGGCCCATAGATTACAGAATGCCTCCAGATGTGCATCGGAAACTACAACTGGTCTTTCAGGGAACTTTCAAAGCGTAGACTGTTTGAGACATTACTCCCATGGAGGAACATGCGCATGGCGGCTGTTGCACTCGTTCAAGATGCAATTTCTGTGTTTCATCAACACTCTGATAGTCCACTGTTTACAGAATGCCTCCAGATGTGCATCGGAATCTACTAGTGGTCTTCCAGGCAACAATCAAAGCGTAGACTGTTTGAGACATTACTCCCATGGAGGAAAGTGCGCATGGTGGCTGTTGTATAAATCCCGATGCAATTTCTGTGTTTCAACAACACTCTGATGGTCCACAGATTACAGAATGCCTATAGATGTGCATCGGAAACTACTACTGGTCTTCCAGGAAATGTTAAAAGAGTAGACTGTTTCAAACATTTTTCCCATGAAGGAAAGTGCGCATGAAGACTGTTGCATTCAATCCCGAGGCAATTTCTGTGTTTCATCAACACTTTGAAGGTCCACAAATTACAGATTGCCTCCAGATGTGCATCGGAAACTACTACTGGTCTTCCAGGGAACGATCAAAGCGTAGACAGTTTGAGACATTACTCCCATGGAGGAAAGTGCGCATGGTGACTGTTGTATTCAATCCCGATGCAATTTCTGTGTTTTATCAAAACTCTGATGTTCCACAGATTACAGAATGCCTCCAGATGTGCATTGGAAACTACTACTGGTCTTCCACGGAACGATCAAAGCGTAGACTGTTAGAGACATTACTCCCATGGAGGAAAGTGCGCATGGTCACTGTTGTATCAATCCCGATGCCATTTCTGTGTTTCAACAACCCTCTGATAGTGCACAGATTACAGAATGCCTCCAGATGTGCATTAGAAACTACAACTGGTCTTTCAGGGAATGATCAAAGCGTGGACTCTTTGAGTCATTACTCCCATGGAGGAACATGCGCATTGTGACTGTTGTATTCAATCCCGAGGCAATTTCTGTGTTCCATCAGCACTTTGAACGTCCACAGATTACAGAATGCCTCCAGATGTACAACGGAAAGTACTACTGGTCTTCCAGGGAACAATCAAAGCGTAGACTGTTTGAGACATTACTCCCATGGAGGAAAGTGCGCATGGTGACTGTTGTATTGAATCCCGATGCAATTTCTGTGTTTTATCAAAATTCTGATGTTCCACAGGTTACAGAATGCATCCAGATGTGCATTGGAAAACTACTACTGGTCTTCCAGGGAACGATCAAAGCGTAGACTGTTTGAGACGTTTCTCCCATGGAGTAAAGTGCGCATGGTGGCTGTTGTATCAATCCCGATGCAATTTCTGGGTTTCATCAACACTTTTAAGGTCCACAGATTACAGAATGCCTCCAGATGTGCATCGGAAATTACTACTCTCTTCCAGGAAACGATCAAAGCGTAGACTGTTTGAGACCTTACTCCTATGAGGAAGATGCGCATGGTGACCCTTGTATTGAATCCCGATGCAATATCTGTGATTCAACAACACTCTGATTGTCCACAGATTGCAGAATGCCTCCAGATGTGCATTAGAAACTACAACTGGTCTTTCAGGGAATGATCAAAGCGTGGACTGTTTGAGTCATTACTCTCATGGAGGAACATGCGCATTGTGACTGTTGTATTCAATCCCGAGCAATTTCTGTGTTCCATCAGCATTTTGAACGTCCACAGATTACAGAATGCCTCCAGATGTACAACGGAAAGTACTACTGGTCTTCCAGGGAACGATCAAAGCGTAGACTGTTTGAGACATTACTCCCATGGAGGAAAGTGCGCATGGTGGCTTTTGTATCAATCCCAAAGCAATTCCTGTGTTTCATCAAAACTTTGAAGGTCCACAGATTACAGAATGCCTCCAGATGTGCATCGAAAACTACTACAGGTCTTCCAGGAAACGATCAAAGCGTAGACTGTTTGAGACATTACTCCCATATAGGAAAGTGCGCATGGTGACTGTTGTATTCGATCCCGATGCAATTTCTGTGTTTCATCAAAACTCTGATGTTCCACAGATTACAGTATGCCTCCAGATGTGCATCGGAAGTACTAATGGTATTGAAGCGAACGATCAAAGCGTAGACTGTTTGAGACACTACTCCCATGGAGGAAAGTGCGCATGGTTACTGTTTTATTCAATCCCGATGCAATTTCTTTGATTCATCAACACTCTGATAGTCCAATGTTTACAGAATGCCTCCAGATGTGCATCGGAATCTACTAGTGGTCTTCCAGGCAACAATCAAAGCGTAGACTGTTTGAGACATTACTCCCATGGAGGAAAGTGCGCATGGTGGCTGTTGTATAAATCCCGATGCAATTTCTGTGTTTCAACAACATTCTGATAGTCCTCAGATTAGAGAATGCCTCCAGATATGCATCGGAAACTACTACTGGTCTTCCAGAAAATGATCAAAGCGTAGACTGTTTGAGACATTACTCCCATGGAGGAAAATTGCGCATGGTGACTGTTGTATTCAATCCCGAATCAATTTCTGTGTTTCATCAACACATTGAAGGTCTACAGATTACAGAATGCCTCCAGATGTGCATCGGAAACTACAACTGGTCTTTCAGGGAACGATCAAAGCGTAGACTGTTTGAGACATTACTCCCATGAAGGAACATGCGCATGTCGGCTGTTGTATAAATCCCGATGCAATTTCTGTGTTTCAACAACACTCTGATGGTCCACAAATTACAGAATGCCTCCAGATGTGCATCGGAAACTACTACTGGTCTTCCAGGGAATGATGAAACCGTAGACTGTTTCAAACATTTTTCTCATGAAGGAAAGTGCGCATGAAGTCTGTTGCATTCAATGCCGAGGCAAATTCTGTGTTTCATCAACACTTTGAAGGTCCACAAATTACAGATTGCCTCCAGATGTGCATCGGAAACTACTACTGGTCGTCCACGGAACGATCAAAGCGTAGACAGTTTGAGACATTACTCCCATGGAGGAAAGTGCGCATGGTGACTGTTGTATTCAATCCCGATGCAATTTCTGTGTTTTATCAAAACTGTGATGATCCACAGATTACAGAATGCATCCAGATGTGCATTGTAAACTACTACAGTTCTACCAGGGAATGATCGAAGCGTAGACTGTTTGAGAAATTACTCCCATGGAGGAAAATTGCGCATGGTGACTGTTGTATTCAATCCCGAATCAATTTCTGTGTTTCATCAACACTTCGAAGGTCCACAGATTACAGAATGCCTCCAGATGTGCATCGGAAACTACGACTGGTCTTTCAGGGAACAATCAAAGCGTAGACTGTTTGAGACATTACTCCCATGGAGGAACGTGCGCATGGCGGCTGTTGTACTCGATCCCGATGCAATTTCTGTGTTTCATCAACACTCTGATAGTCCACAGTTTACAGAATGCCTCCAGATGTGCATCGGAAACTAGTAGTGGTGTTCCAGGCAACGATCATAGCGTAGACTGTTTGAGACATTATTCCCATGGAGGAAAGTGTGCATGGTGACTGTTGTATACAATCCCGATTCAATATCTGTGTTTTATCAAAACTCTGATGTTCCACAGATTACAGAATGCATCCAGATGTGCATTGGAAACTACTACAGGTCTTCCAGGGAACGGTCAAAGCGTAGACTGTTTGAGACATTTCTCCCATGGAGGAAAGTGCGCATGGTAGCTGCTGTATCAATCCCGATGCAATTTCTGGGTTTCATCAACACTTTGAAGGTCCACAGATTACAGAATGCCTCCAGATGTGCATCGGAAATTAGTACTGGTCTTCCAGGAAACGATCAAAGCGTAGACTGTTTGAGACGTTACTCCCATTAAAGGAAAGTGCGCATGGTGACTGTTCTATTCGATCGCGATGCAATTTATCTGTTTCAACAACACTCTGATAGTCCAGCGATTACAGAATGCTTCCAGATGTGCGTCGGAAAGTACTAATGGTCCTCAAGGAAACGATCAAAGCGTAGACTGTTTGAGACATTATTCCCATGGAGGAAAGTGCGCATGGTGACTGTAGTATTCAATCCCGATGCAATTTCTGTGTTTCATCAAAACTCTGATGTTCCACAGAATACAGAATGCCTCCAGATGTGCATTGGAAACTACTACTGGTCTTCCACGCAACGATCAAAGCGTAGACTGTTAGAGACATTACTCCCATGGTGGAAAGTGCGCATGGTAACTGTTGTATCAATCCCGATGCAATTTCTGTGTTTCAACAACCCTCTGATAGTGCACAGATTACAGAATGCCTCCAGATGTGCATCGGAAACTACTACTGGTCTTCCAGGGAGCGATCAAAGCGTAGACTGTTTGAGACATTACTCGCATGTAGGAATGTGCGCATGGTGATTGTTTTATTCAATCCTGATGCAATATCTGCGTATCATCAACACTTTGAAGGTCAACAAGATTACAGAATGCCTCCAGATGTGCATCGGAACCTACTACTGGTCTTCCAGGGAACGATCAAAGCGTAGACTGTTTGAAACATTACTCTCATGGAGCAAAGTGCGCATGGAGACTGTTGTATTCAATCTCGATGCAAATTCTTTGTTTTAACAACACATTGATAGTCCACACTTTACAGAATGCCTCCAGATGTGCATCGGAAAGTACTAGTGGTCTTCCAGGCAACGATCAAAGCGTAGACTGTTTGAGACATTACTCCCATGGAGAAAATGGCGCATGGTGACTGTTGTATTCAATCCCGATGCAATTTCTGTGTTTTATCAAAACTCTGATGTTCCACAGATTACAGAATGCCTCCAGATATGCATTGGAAACTACTACTTTTCTTCCGGGGAACGATGAAGGCGTAGACTGTTTGAGACATTACTCCCATGGAGGAAAGTGCGCATGGTGGCTGTTGTATCAATCCCGATGCAATTTCAGGGTTTCATCAACACTTTGTAATTCCACAGATTAAAGAATGCCTCCAGATGTGCATCGGAAAATACTACTGGTCTTCCAGGAAACGATCATAGCGTAGACTGTTTGAGACATTACTCCCATATATGAAAGTTCGCATGGTGACTGTTGTATTCGATCCCGATGCAATTTCTGTGTTTCAACAACACTCTGATAGTCCACAGATTACAGAATGCCTCCAGATGTGCATCGGAAAGTACTAATGGTCCTGAAGGGAACGATCAAAGCGTAGACAGTTTGAGACATTACTCCCATGGAGGAAAGTGCGCATGGTGACTGTTGTATCGATCCCGATTCAATTTCTGTGTTTCACCAACCCTCTGATAGTGCACAGATTACAGAAAGCCTCCAGATGTGCGTCGGAAACAACTACTGATCATCCAGGGAACGATTAAAGCGTAGACTGTTTGAGACATTACTCCCATGGAGGAACGTGCGCAGGGTGACTGTTGTATTCAATCCCGATGCAATTTCTGTGTTCCATAAAACACTGATAGTCCACAGATTACAGAATGCCTCCAGATGTGCATTGCAAACTACTACTGGTCTTCCACGGAACGATCAAATCGAAGACTGTTTGAGACATTACTCCCATGGAGGAAATTTGCGTATAGGGACTGTTGTATTCAATGGCGATAAAATTTCTGTGTTTCATCAACACTTTGAAGGTCCACAGATTACAGAATGCCTCCACATGTGCATCGGAAAGTACAACTGGTCTTCCAGGGAACGATCAAAGCGTAGACTGTTTGAGACATTACCCCCATGGAGGAACGTGCGCAGGGTGACTGTTGTATTCAATCCCGATGCAATTTCTGTGTTCCATAAAACTCTGATAGTCCACAGATTACAGAATGCCTCCAGATGTGCATTGCAAACTACTACTGGTCTTCCAGGTTACGATCAAAACCGTAGACTGTTTGAGACATTACTCTCAAGGAGGAATGTACGCATGGTCACTGTTGTATTTAATCCCGATGCAAAATCTGTGCTTCATCAACACTTTGAAGGTCCACAGATTACAGAATGCCTCCAGATGTTCAACGGAAACTACAACTGATCTTTCAGGGTATGATCAAAGCGTAGACTGTTTGAGACATTACTCCCATGGAGGACCGTGTGCAATGTGACTGTTGTATTCAATCCCGAGGCAATTTCTGTGTTTCATCAACTCTTTGAACGCCCACAGATTACAGAATGCCTCCAGATGTGCAATTGAAACTACTACTGGTCTCCCAGGGAACGATCAAAGAATAGTCTGTTTGTGACATTACTTCCATGGAGGAAAGTCCGCATGGTGACTGTTGTATTTAATCCCGATGCAATTTCTATGTTTCAACAACACTCTGATGGTCCACAGATTACAGAATGCCTACAGATGTGCATCGGAAACTAATACTGGTCTTCCAGGGAATGATCAAAGCGTAGACTCTTTGAAACTTTACTCTCATGAAGGAAAGTGCACATGATGACTGTTGCATTCAATCCTGAGGCAATTTCTGTGTTTCCTCAACACTTTGAAGGTCCACAGATTACAGATTGCCTCCAGATGTGCATCGGAAACTACTACTGGTCTTCCAGGAAACGATCAAAGCGTAGACTGTTGGAGACATTGCTCCCATACAGGAAAGTGCGCATGGTGACTGTTGTATTCAATCCCGACGCAATTTCGGTGTTTCATCAACAATCTGATTGTCCACAGATTATAGAATGCCCCCAGATGTGCATCGGAATCTACTACTCCCCTTCCAGGGAACTATCAAAGCGTAAACTGTTTGAGACATTACTCCCATGTAGGAAAGTGCGCATGGTGACTGTTGTATTCAAACATGATGCAATATCTGTGTTTCATCAACACTTTGAAGGTCCACAAGATTACAGAATGCCTCCAGATGTGCATCGGAACCTACTACTGGTCTTCCAGGGAACGATCAAAGCGTAGACTGTTTGAGACATTGCTCCCATGGAGCAAAGTGCGCATGGAGACTATTGTATTCAATCCCGATGCAAATTCTGTGGTTCAACAACACACTGACAGTCCACAGATTAGAGAATGCCTCCAGATATGCATCGGAAACTACAACAGGTTTTCCAGCGAATGATCAAAGCGTAGACTGTTTGATACATTACTCTCATGAAGGAAAGTTCGCATGATGACTGTTGCATTCAATCCTGAGGCAATTTCTGTGTTTCCTCAACACTTTGAAGGGCCATAGATTACAGAATGCCTCCAGATGTGCATCGGAAACTACAACTGGACTTTCAGGGAACGATCAAAGCGTAGACTGTTTGAGACATCACTCCCATGGAGGAACGTGCGCATGGCGGTTGTTGTTCTCGATCCCGATGCAATTTCTGTGTTTCATCAACACTCTGATAGTCCACAGTTTACAGAATGCCTCCAGATGTGCATCGAAAACTACTAGTGGTCTTCCAGGCAAAGATCAAAGCGTAGACTTCTTGAGACATTACTCCCATGGAGGAAAGTGCGCATGGTGACTGTTGTATTCAATCCCGATGCAATTTCTGTGTTTTATCAAAGCTCCGATGTTCCTCAGATTACAGAATGCATCCAGATATGCATTGGAAACTACTACTGGTCTTACAGGGAACGATCAAAGCGTAGACTTTTTGAGACATTTCTTCCATGGAGGAAAGTGCGCATGTTGACTGTTGTATTCAATCCCGCTGCAATTTCTGTGTTTCATCAAAACTCCGATGTTCCACAGATTACAGAATGCCTCCAGATGTGCATTGGAAACTACTACTGGTCTTCCACGGAACGATCAAATCGTAGACTGTTAGAGACATTACTCCCATGGAGGAAAGTGCGCATGGTAACTGTTGTATCAATTCCGATGCAATTTCTGTGTTTCAACAACCCTCTGATAGTGCACAGATTACAGAATGCCTCCAGATGTGCATCGGAAACTACTACTGGTCTTCCAGAAAACGATCAAAGCGTAGACTGTTTGAGACATTACTCCCATGTAGGAAAGTGCCCATGGCGACTGTTGTATTTAATCCTGATGCAATATCTGTGTTTCATCAACACTTTGAAGGTCCACAAGATTACAGAATGCCTCCAGATGTGCATCGGAACCTACTACTGGTCTTCCAGGGAACGATCAAAGCGTAGACTGTTTGAGACATTACTCCCATGGAGCAAAGTGCGCATGGAGACTGTTGTATTCAATCCCGATGCAAATTCTGTGTTTCAGCAACACACTGATAGTCCACTGATTAGAGAATGCCTCCAGATATGCATCGGAAACTACAACTGGTCTTCCAGGAAATGATCAAAGCGTAGACTGTTTGAGACATTACTTTCATGGAGGAAAATTGCGCATGGTGACTGTTGTATTCAATCCCGAATCAATTTCTGTGTTTAATCAACACTTTGAAATTCCACAAATTACAGAATGCCTCCAGATGTGCATCGGAAACTACAACTGGTCTTTCAAGGAACGATCAAAGCATAGACTGTTTGAGACATTACTCCCATGGAGGAATGTGCGCATGGTGGCTGTTGTACTCAATCCTGATGCAATATCTGTGTTTCATCAACACACTGATAGTCCACAGATTACAGAAATTCTCCAGATGTGCATCGGAAACTACTACTGGTGTTCCAGGTTACGATCAAAACCGTAGAATGTTTGAGACATTACTCCCATGGAGGAAAGTGCGCAATGTGACTGTTGTATTGAATCCCGATGCAATTTCTGTGTTTCATCAACACTTTCAATGTCCACAGATTACAGAATGCCTCCCGATGTGCAACGGAAACTACTACTGGTCTTCCAGGGAACGATCAAAGCGTAGACTGTTTGAGACATTACTACCATGGAGCAAAGCGAGCATGGAGACTGTTGTATTCAATCCCGAATCAATTTCTGTGTTTCATTATCACTTTGAAGGTCCACAGATTACAGATTGCCTCCAGATGTGCATCGGAAACTACTACTGGTCTTCCAGGGAACGATCAAAGCGTAGACATTTTGTGACATTACTCCCATGTAGGAAAGTGCGCATGGTGAGTGTTGTATTCAATCACGATACAATTTCTGTGTTTCAACAACACTCTGATAGTCCACAGATTACAGAATGCCTCCAGATGTGCATCGGAAATTACTACTGGTCTTCCAGGGAACGATCAAAACGTAGACTGTTTGAGACATTACTCCCATTTAGCAAAGTGCGCATTGAGACGGTTGTATTCAATTCCGATGCAATTTCTGTGTTTCAACAACACTCTGATAGTCCACAGTTTACAGAATGCCTCCAGATGTGCATCGGAAACTACTTGTGGTCTACCAGGCAACGATCAAAGCGTAGACTGTTTGAGACATTACCACCATGGAGGAAAGTACGCATGGTGACTGTTGTATTCAATCAAGATGCAATTTCTGTGTTTCAACAACCCTCTGTTAGTGCACAGATTACAGAATGCCTCCAGATGTGCATCGGAAATTACTACTGGTCTTCCAGGGAACGATCACAGCGTAGACAGTTTGAGACATTACTCCCATGTAGGAAAGTGCGCATGGCGACTGTTGTATTCAATCCTGATGCAATATCTGTGTTTCATCAACACTTTGAAGGTTCACAAGATTACAGAATGCCTCCAGATGTGCATCGGAAACTACAACTGGACTTTCAGGGAACGATCAAAGCGTAGACTGTTTGAGACATCACTCCCATGGAGGAACGTGCGCATGGCGGCTGTTGTTCTCGATCCCGATGCAATTTCTGTGTTTCATCAACACTCTAATAGTCCACAGTTTACAGAATGCCTCCAGATGTGCATCGAAAACTACTAGTGGTCTTCCAGGCAAAGATCAAAGCGTAGACTTCTTGAGACATTACTCCCATGGAGGAAAGTGCGCATGGTGACTGTTGTATTCAATCCCGATGCAATTTCTGTGTTTTATCAAAGCTCCGATGTTCCTCAGATTACAGAATGCATCCAGATATGCATTGGAAACTACTACTGGTCTTCCACGGAACGATCAAATCGTAGACTGTTAGAGACATTACTCCCATGGAGGAAAGTGCGCATGGTAACTGTTGTATCAATTCCGATGCAATTTCTGTGTTTCAACAACCCTCTGATAGTGCACAGATTACAGAATGCCTCCAGATGTGCATCGGAAACTACTACTGGTCTTCCAGAAAACGATCAAAGCGTAGACTGTTTGAGACATTACTCCCACGTAGGAAAGTGCCCATGGCGACTGTTGTATTTAATCCTGATGCAATATCTGTGTTTCATCAACACTTTGAAGGTCCACAAGATTACAGAATGCCTCCAGATGTGCATCGGAACCTACTACTGGTCTTCCAGGGAACGATCAAAGCGTAGACTGTTTGAGACATTACTCCCATGGAGCAAAGTGCGCATGGAGACTGTTGTATTCAATCCCGATGCAAATTCTGTGTTTCAGCAACACACTGATAGTCCACTGATTAGAGAATGCATCCAAATATGCATCGGAAACTACAACTGGTCTTCCAGGAAATGATCAAAGCGTAGACTGTTTGAGACATTACTTTCATGGAGGAAAATTGCGCATGGTGACTGTTGTATTCAATCCCGAATCAATTTCTGTGTTTAATCAACACTTTGAAATTCCACAAATTACAGAATGCCTCCAGATGTGCATCGGAAACTACAACTGGTCTTTCAAGGAACGATCAAAGCATAGACTGTTTGAGACATTACTCCCATGGAGGAATGTGCGCATGGTGGCTGTTGTACTCAATCCTGATGCAATATCTGTGTTTCATCAACACACTGATAGTCCACAGACTACAGAAATTCTCCAGATGTGCATCGGAAACTACTACTGGTGTTCCAGGTTACGATCAAAACCGTAGAATGTTTGAGACATTACTCCCATGGAGGGAAGTGCGCAATGTGACTGTTGTATTTAATCCCGATGCAATTTCTGTGTTTCATCAACACTTTCAATGTCCACAGATTACAGAATGCCTCCCGATGTGCAACGGAAACTACTACTGGTCTTCCAGGGAACGATCAAAGCGTAGACTGTTTGAGACATTACTACCATGGAGCAAAGCGAGCATGGAGACTGTTGTATTCAATCCCGAATCAATTTCTGTGTTTCATGATCACTTTGAAGGTCCACAGATTACAGATTGCCTCCAGATGTGCATCGGAAACTACTACTGGTCTTCCAGGGAACGATCAAAGCGTAGACATTTTGTGACATTACTCCCATGTAGGAAAGTGCGCATGGTGAGTGTTGTATTCAATCACGATACAATTTCTGTGTTTCAACAACACTCTGATAGTCCACAGATTACAGAATGCCTCCAGATGTGCATCGGAAATTACTACTGGTCTTCCAGGGAACGATCAAAACGTAGACTGTTTGAGACATTACTCCCATTTAGCAAAGTGCGCATTGAGACGGTTGTATTCAATTCCGATGCAATTTCTGTGTTTCAACAACACTCTGATAGTCCACAGTTTACAGAATGCCTCCAGATGTGCATCGGAAACTACTTGTGGTCTACCAGGCAACGATCAAAGCGTAGACTGTTTGAGACATTACCACCATGGAGGAAAGTACGCATGGTGACTGTTGTATTCAATCCCGATGCAATTTCTGTGTTTCAACAACCCTCTGTTAGTGCACAGATTACAGAATGCCTCCAGATGTGCATCGGAAACTACTACTGGTCCTCCAGGGAACGATCACAGCGTAGACAGTTTGAGACATTACTCCCATGTCGGAAAGTGCGCATGGTGACTGTTGTATTCAATCCTGATGCAATATCTGTGTTTCATCAACACTTTGAAGGTCCACAAGATTACAGAGTGCCTCCAGATGTGCATCGGAACCTACTACTGGTCTTCCAGGGAACGATAAAAGCGTAGACTGTTTGAGACATTACTCCCATGGAGCAACGTGCGCACGGAGACTGTTGTATTCAAACCCGATGCAAATACTGTGTTTCAACAACACACTGATAGTCCACAGATTAGAGAATGCCTCCAGATATGCATCGGAAACCACAACTGGTCTTCCAGGAAATGATCAAAGCGTAGACTGTTTGAGACTTTACTTTCATGGAGGAAAAATCGCAAGGTGACTGTTGTATTCAATCACGAATCAATTTCTGAGTTTCATCAACACTTTGAAGGTCCCCAGATTACAGAATGCCTCCAGATGTGCATCGGAAACTACTACTGGTCTTTCAGCGAACGATCAAAGCGTAGACTGTTTGAGACATTACTCCCATGGATTTACGTGCGCATGGTGGCTGTTGTATTCAATCCCGATGCAATTTCTGTGTTTTATCAAAGCTCCGATGTTCCTCAGATTACAGAATGCATCCAGATATGCATTGGAAACTACTACTGGTCTTACAGGGAACGATCAAAGCGTAGACTTTTTGAGACATTTCTTCCATGGAGGAAAGTGCGCATGTTGACTGTTGTATTCAATCCCGCTGCAATTTCTGTGTTTCATCAAAACTCCGATGTTCCACAGATTACAGAATGCCTCCAGATGTGCATTGGAAACTACTACTGGTCTTCCACCGAACGATCAAATCGTAGACTGTTAGAGACATTACTCCCATGGAGGAAAGTGCGCATGGTAACTGTTGTATCAATTCCGATGCAATTTCTGTGTTTCAACAACCCTCTGATAGTGCACAGATTACAGAATGCCTCCAGATGTGCATCGGAAACTACTACTGGTCTTCCAGAAAACGATCAAAGCGTAGACTGTTTGAGACATTACTCCCATGTAGGAAAGTGCCCATGGCGACTGTTGTATTCAATCCTGATGCAATATCTGTGTTTCATCAACACTTTGAAGGTCCACAAGATTACAGAATGCCTCCAGATGTGCATCGGAACCTACTACTGGTCTTCCAGGGAACGATCAAAGCGTAGACTGTTTGAGACATTACTCCCATGGAGCAAAGTGCGCATGGAGACTGTTGTATTCAATCCCGATGCAAATTCTGTGTTTCAGCAACACACTGATAGTCCACTGATTAGAGAATGCCTCCAGATATGCATCGGAAACTACAACTGGTCTTCCAGGAAATGATCAAAGCGTAGACTGTTTGAGACATTACTTTCATGGAGGAAAATTGCGCATGGTGACTGTTGTATTCAATCCCGAATCAATTTCTGTGTTTAATCAACACTTTGAAATTCCACAAATTACAGAATGCCTCTAGATGTGCATCGGAAACTACAACTAGTCTTTCAAGGAACGATCAAAGCATAGACTGTTTGAGACATTACTCCCATGGAGGAATGTGCGCATGGTGTCTGTTGTACTCAATCCTGATGCAATATCTGTGTTTCATCAACACACTGATAGTCCACAGATTACAGAAATTCTCCAGATGTGCATCGGAAACTACTACTGGTGTTCCAGGATACGATCAAAACCGTAGAATGTTTGAGACATTGCTCCCATGGAGGGAAGTGCGCAATGTGACTGTTGTATTTAATCCCGATGCAATTTCTGTGTTTCATCAACACTTTCAATGTCCACAGATTACAGAATGCCTCCCGATGTGCAACGGAAACTACTACTGGTCTTCCAGGGAACGATCAAAGCGTAAACTGTTTAAAACATTACTCCCATGGAGCAAAGTGCGCATGGAGACTGTTGTATTCAATCCCGAATCAATTTCTGTGTTTCATGATCACTTTGAAGGTCCACAGATTACAGATTGCCTCCAGATGTGCATCGGAAACTACTAGTGGTCTACCAGGCAACGATCAAAGCGTAGACTGTTTGAGACATTACCACCATGGAGGAAAGTACGCATGGTGAGTGTTGTATTCAATCACGATACAATTTCTGTGTTTCAACAACACTCTGATAGTCCACAGATTACAGAATGCCTCCAGATGTGCATCGGAAATTACTACTGGTCTTCCAGGGAACGATCAAAACGTAGACTGTTTGAGACATTACTCCCATTTAGCAAAGTGCGCATTGAGACGGTTGTATTCAATTCCGATGCAATTTCTGTGTTTCAACAACATTCTGATAGTCCACAGTTTACAGAATGCCTCCAGATGTGCATCGGAAACTACTTGTGGTCTACCAGGCAACGATCAAAGCGTAGACTGTTTGAGACATTACCACCATGGAGGAAAGTACGCATGGTGACTGTTGTATTCAATCCCGATGCAATTTCTGTGTTTCAACAACCCTCTGTTAGTGCACAGATTACAGAATGCCTCCAGATGTGCATCGGAAACTACTACTGATCCTCCAGGGAACGATCACAGCGTAGACAGTTTGAGACATTACTCCCATGTAGGAAAGTGCGCATGGTGACTGTTGTATTCAATCCAGATGCAATATCTGTGTTTCATCAACACTTTGAAGGTCCACAAGATTACAGAGTGCCTCCAGATGTGCATCGGAACCTACTACTGGTCTTCCAGGGAACGATAAAAGCGTAGACTGTTTGAGACATTACTCCCATGGAGCAACGTGCGCACGGAGACTGTTGTATTCAAACCCGATGCAAATTCTGTGTTTCAACAACACACTGATAGTCCACAGATTAGAGAATGCCTCCAGATATGCATCGGAAACCACAACTGGTCTTCCAGGAAATGATCAAAGCGTAGACTGTTTGAGACTTTACTTTCATGGAGGAAAAATCGCAAGGTGACTGTTGTATTCAATCACGAATCAATTTCTGAGTTTCATCAACACTTTGAAGGTCCCCAGATTACAGAATGCCTCCAGATGTGCATCGGAAACTACTACTGGTCTTTCAGCGAACGATCAAAGCGTAGACTGTTTGAGACATTACTCCCATGGATTTACGTGCGCATGGTGGCTGTTGTACTCAATCCCGATGCAATTTCTGTGTTTCATCAACACTCTGATAGTCCACAGATTACAGAATGCCTCCAGATGTGCATCGGAAACTATAACTGGTCTTCCAGGGAACGACCAAAGCGTAGAATGTTTGAGAGATTACTCCCATGTAGGGAAGTGCGCATGGTGACTGTTGTATTCAATCCTGATGCAATATCTGTGTTTCATCAATACTTTGAAGGTCCACAAGATTACAGAATGCCTCCAGATGTGCAACGGAAACTACAATTGATCTTTCAGGGAATGATCAAACCGTAGACTGTTTGAGACATTACTCCCATGGAGTAACGTGCGCATTGTGACTTTTGTATTCAATCCCGAGGCAATTTCTGTGTTTCATCAACTCTTTGATCGTCCACAGATTACAGAATGCCTCCAGATGTGCAACGGAAAGTACTACTGGTCTTCTATGGAACGATCAATGCGTAGACTGTTTGTGACATTACTCCCATGGAGGAAAGTAGGCCTGGTGCCTGTTGTATTGAATCCCGATGCAATTTCTGTGTTTCAACAACACTCTGATGGTCCACAGATTACAGAATGCCTCCAGATGTGCATCGGAAACTACTATTGGTCTTCCAGGGAATGATCAAAGCGTAGACAGTTTGAAACATGACTCTCATGGAGGAAAGTGCGCATGAAGACTGTTGCATTCAATCCTGAGGCAATTTCTGTGTTTCCTCAACACTTTAAAGGGCCACAGATTACAGATTGCCTCCAGATTTGCATCGGAAACTACTACTGGTCTTCCAGGGAACGATCAACGCGTAGACTGTTTGAGACATTACTCTCATGTAGGAAAGTGCGCATGGTGACTGTTGTATTCAATCTTGATGCAATTTCTGTGTTTCCCCAACACTCTAATAGTCCACAGATTACAGAATGCCTCCAGATGTGCATCGGAAACTACTACTGGTCTTTCAGGGAACGATCAAAGCGTAGACTGTTTGAGACATTACTCCCATGGAGGAAAATTGGCTCATGGTGACTGTTGTATTCAATCCCGAATCAATATCTGTGTTTCATCCACACTTTGAAGGTCCACAGATTACAGAATGCCTCCAGATGTGCATCGGAAACAACAACTGGTCTTTCAGGGAACGATCAAAGCGTTGACTGTTTGAGACATCACTCCCATGGAGGAACGTGCGCATGGCAGCTGTTGTACTCGATCCCGATGCAATTTCTGTGTTTCATCAACACTCTGATAGTCCACAGTTACAGAATGCCTCCAGATGTGCATCGGAGACTACTAGTGGTCTTCCAGGCAACGATCAAAGCGTAGACTTCTTGAGACATTACTCCCATGTAGGAAAGTGCGCATGGTGACTGTCGTATTCAATCACGATACAATTTCTGTGTTTCATCAACACTTTGAAGGTCCACAGATTACAGAATGCCTCCATATGTGCATCGGAAACTACAACTGGCCTTTCAGGGAACGATCAAAGCGTAGACTGTTTGAGACATTACTCCCATGGATTAACGTGAGCATGGCGGCTGTTGTACTCGATCCCGATGCAATTTCTGTGTTTCATCAACACTCTGATGGTCCACAGTTTACAGAATGCCTCCAGATGTGCATCGGAAACTACTAGTGCTTTACCAGGCAACGATCAAAGCGTAGACTGTTTGAGTCATTACCCCCATGGAGGAAAGTACCCGTGGTGACTGTTGTATTCAATCCCGATGCAATTTCTGTGTTTCAACAACCCTCTGTTAGTGCACAGATTACAGAATGCCTCCAGATGTGCATCGGAAATTACTACTGGTCTTCCAGGGAACGATCAAAGCGTAGACTGTTTGAGACATTACTCCCATGTAGGAAAGTGCGCATGGTGACTGTTGTATTCAATCTTGATGCAATATCTGTGTTTCATCAACACTTTGAAGGTCCACAAGATTACAGTATGCCTTCAGATGTGCATCGGAACCTACTACTGGTCTTCCAGGGAACGATAAAAGCGTAGACTGTTTGAGACACTGCTCCCACGGAGCAAAGTGCGCATGGAGACTGTTGTATTCAATCCCGCAGCAAATTCTGTGTTTCAACAACACACTGATGGTCCACAGGTTAGAGAATGCCTCCAGATATGCATCGGAAACTACAACTGGTCTTCCAGGAAATGATCAAAGCGTAGACTGTTTGAGAATTTACTTTCATGGAGGAAAATTGCGCAAGGTGACTGTTGTATTCAATCCCGAATCAATTTCTGAGTTTCATCAACACTTTGAAGGTCCACAGATTTCAGAATGCCTCCAGATGTGCATCGGAAACTACTACTGGTCTTTCAGCGAACGATCAAAGCGTAGACTGTTTGAGACATTACTCCCATGGAGGAACGTGCGCATGGTGGCTGTTGTACTCAATCCCGATGCAATTTCTGTGTTTCATCAACACTCTGATAGTCCACAGATTACAGATTGCCTCCAGATGTGCATCGGAAACTACTACTGGTCTTCCAGGGAACGATCAAAACGTAGACTGTTTGAGACATTACTCCCATGTAGGGAAGTGCGCATGGTGACTTGTATTCAATCCTGATGCAATATCTGTGTTTCATCAATACTTTGAAGTTCCACAAGATTACAGAATGCCTCCAGATGTGCAACGGAAACTACAATTGATCTTTCAGGGAATAATCAAAGCGTAGACTGTTTGAGACATTACTCCCATGGAGTAACGTGCGCATTGTGACTGTTGTATTCAATCCCGAGGCACTTTCTGTGTTTCATCAACTCTTTGATCGCCCACAGATTACAGAATGCCTCCAGATGTGCAACGGAAACTACTACTGGTCTTCTAGGGAACGATCAAAGCGTAGACTGTTTGTGACATTACTCCCATGGAGGAAAGTAGGCATGGTGAATGTTGTATTGAATCCCGATGCAATTTCTGTGTTTCAACAACACTCTGATGGTCCACAGATTACAGAATGCCTCCAGATGTGCATCGGAAACTACTACTGGTCTTCCAGGGAACGATCAAAGCGTAGACTGTTTGAAACATGACTCTCATGAAGGAAAGTGCGCATGAAGACTGTTCCATTCAATCCAGAGGCAATTTCTGTGTTTCATCAACACTTTGAAGGGCCACAGATTACAGATTGCTCCAGATGTGCATCGGAAACTACTACCGGTCTTCCAGGGAACGATCAAAGCGTAGACTTCTTGAGACATTACTCTCATGTAGGAAAGTGCGCATGGTGACTGTTGTATTCAATCCCGATGCAAATTCTGTGTTTCAACAACCCTCTGATTGTGCACAGATTACTGAATGCCTCCAGATGTGCATCGGAAACTACTACTGGTCTTCCAGGGAACGATCAAAGCGCAGACACTTTGAGACATTACTCCCATGTAGGAAAGTGCGCATGCGACTGTTGTATTCAATCCTGATGCAATATCTGTGTTTCATCAACACTTTGAAGGTCCAGAAGATTACAGAAGCCTCCAGATGTGCATCGGAACCTACTACTGGTCTTCCAGGGAACGATCAAAGCGTAGACTGTTTGAGCCATTACTCCCATGGAGGAAAGTGCGAATGGTAACTGTTGTATCAAACCCGATGCAATTTCTGTGTTTCAACAACCCTCTGATTGTGCACAGATTACTGAATGCCTCCAGATGTGCATCGGATACTACTACTGGTCTTCCAGGGAACGATCAAAGCGTAGACAGTTTGAGACATTACTCCCATGTAGGAAAGTGCGCATGCGACTGTTGTATTCAATCCTGATGCAATATCTGTGTTTCATCAACACTTTGAAGGTCCAGAAGATTACAGAAGCCTCCAGATGTGCATCGGAACCTACTACTGGTCTTCCAGGGAACGATCAAAGTGTAGACTGTTTGAGACATTACTTTCATGGAGGATAATTGCGCATGGTGACTGTTGTATTCAATCCCGAATCAATTTCTGTGTTTAATCAACACTTTGAAGGTCCACAGATTACAGAATGCCTCCAGATGTGCATCGAAAACTACAACTGGTCTTTCAAGGAACGATCAAAGCATAGACTGTTTGAGACATTACTCCCATGGAGGAACGTGCGCATGGTGGCTGTTGTACTCAATACCGATGCAATTTCTGTGTTTCATCAACACTTTCAAGGTCCACAGATTACAGAATGCCTCCAGATGCGCAACGGAAGCTACTACTGGTCCTCCAGGGAAGGATCAAAGCGTAGACTGTTTGAGACATTACTCCCATTTAGCAAAGTGCGCATGGAGACTGTTGTATTCAATCCTGAGGCAATTTCTGTGTTTCCTCAACACTTTGAAGGGCCACAGATTACAGATTGCTCCAGATGTGCATCGGAAACTACTACCGGTCTTCCAGGGAACGATCAACGCGTAGACAGTTTGAGACATTACTCTTATGTAGGAAAGTGCGCATGGTGACTGTTGTATTCAATCCCGATGCAATTTCTTTGTTTCATCAACACTTTGAAGGTCCACAGATTACAGAATGCCTCCAGATGGGCATCGGAAAATACTACTGGTCTTCCAGGAAACGATCAAAGCGTAGACTGTTTGAGACATCACTCCCATGGAGGAACGTGCGCATGGCGGCTGTTGTTCTCGATCCCGATGCAATTTCTGTGTTTCATCAACACTCTAATAGTCCACAGTTTACAGAATGCCTCCAGATGTGCATCGAAAACTACTAGTGGTCTTCCAGGCAAAGATCAAAGCGTAGACTTCTTGAGACATTACTCCCATGGAGGAAAGTGCGCATGGTGACTGTTGTATTCAATCCCGATGCAATTTCTGTGTTTTATCAAAGCTCCGATGTTCCTCAGATTACAGAATGCATCCAGATATGCATTGGAAACTACTACTGGTCTTACAGGGAACGATCAAAGCGTAGACTTTTTGAGACATTTCTTCCATGGAGGAAAGTGCGCATTTTGACTGTTGTATTCAATCCCGCTGCAATTTCTGTGTTTCATCAAAACTCCGATGTTCCACAGATTACAGAATGCCTCCAGATGTGCATTGGAAACTACTACTGGTCTTCCACCGAACGATCAAATCGTAGACTGTTAGAGACATTACTCCCATGGAGGAAAGTGCGCATGGTAACTGTTGTATCAATCCTGATGCAATATCTGTGTTTCATCAACACTTTGAAGGTCCACAAGATTACAGAATGCCTCCAGATGTGCATCGGAACCTACTACTGGTCTTCCAGGGAACGATCAAAGCGTAGACTGTTTGAGTCATTACCCCCATGGAGGAAAGTACCCGTGGTGACTGTTGTATTCAATCCCGATGCAATTTCTGTGTTTCAACAACCCTCTGTTAGTGCACAGATTACAGAATGCCTCCAGATGTGCATCGGAAATTACTACTGGTCTTCCAGGGAACGATCAAAGCGTAGACTGTTTGAGACATTACTCCCATGTAGGAAAGTGCGCATGGTGACTGTTGTATTCAATCTTGATGCAATATCTGTGTTTCATCAACACTTTGAAGGTCCACAAGATTACAGTATGCCTTCAGATGTGCATCGGAACCTACTACTGGTCTTCCAGGGAACGATAAAAGCGTAGACTGTTTGAGACACTGCTCCCACGGAGCAAAGTGCGCATGGAGACTGTTGTATTCAATCCCGCAGCAAATTCTGTGTTTCAACAACACACTGATGGTCCACAGGTTAGAGAATGCCTCCAGATATGCATCGGAAACTACAACTGGTCTTCCAGGAAATGATCAAAGCGTAGACTGTTTGAGAATTTACTTTCATGGAGGAAAATTGCGCAAGGTGACTGTTGTATTCAATCCCGAATCAATTTCTGAGTTTCATCAACACTTTGAAGGTCCACAGATTTCAGAATGCCTCCAGATGTGCATCGGAAACTACTACTGGTCTTTCAGCGAACGATCAAAGCGTAGACTGTTTGAGACATTACTCCCATGGAGGAACGTGCGCATGGTGGCTGTTGTACTCAATCCCGATGCAATTTCTGTGTTTCATCAACACTCTGATAGTCCACAGATTACAGATTGCCTCCAGATGTGCATCGGAAACTACTACTGGTCTTCCAGGGAACGATCAAAACGTAGACTGTTTGAGACATTACTCCCATGTAGGGAAGTGCGCATGGTGACTTGTATTCAATCCTGATGCAATATCTGTGTTTCATCAATACTTTGAAGTTCCACAAGATTACAGAATGCCTCCAGATGTGCAACGGAAACTACAATTGATCTTTCAGGGAATAATCAAAGCGTAGACTGTTTGAGACATTACTCCCATGGAGTAACGTGCGCATTGTGACTGTTGTATTCAATCCCGAGGCACTTTCTGTGTTTCATCAACTCTTTGATCGCCCACAGATTACAGAATGCCTCCAGATGTGCAACGGAAACTACTACTGGTCTTCTAGGGAACGATCAAAGCGTAGACTGTTTGTGACATTACTCCCATGGAGGAAAGTAGGCATGGTGAATGTTGTATTGAATCCCGATGCAATTTCTGTGTTTCAACAACACTCTGATGGTCCACAGATTACAGAATGCCTCCAGATGTGCATCGGAAACTACTACTGGTCTTCCAGGGAACGATCAAAGCGTAGACTGTTTGAAACATGACTCTCATGAAGGAAAGTGCGCATGAAGACTGTTCCATTCAATCGAGAGGCAATTTCTGTGTTTCATCAACACTTTGAAGGGCCACAGATTACAGATTGCTCCAGATGTGCATCGGAAACTACTACCGGTCTTCCAGGGAACGATCAAAGCGTAGACTTCTTGAGACATTACTCTCATGTAGGAAAGTGCGCATGGTGACTGTTGTATTCAATCCCGATGCAAATTCTGTGTTTCAACAACCCTCTGATTGTGCACAGATTACTGAATGCCTCCAGATGTGCATCGGAAACTACTACTGGTCTTCCAGGGAACGATCAAAGCGCAGACACTTTGAGACATTACTCCCATGTAGGAAAGTGCGCATGCGACTGTTGTATTCAATCCTGATGCAATATCTGTGTTTCATCAACACTTTGAAGGTCCAGAAGATTACAGAAGCCTCCAGATGTGCATCGGAACCTACTACTGGTCTTCCAGGGAACGATCAAAGCGTAGACTGTTTGAGCCATTACTCCCATGGAGGAAAGTGCGAATGGTAACTGTTGTATCAAACCCGATGCAATTTCTGTGTTTCAACAACCCTCTGATTGTGCACAGATTACTGAATGCCTCCAGATGTGCATCGGATACTACTACTGGTCTTCCAGGGAACGATCAAAGCGTAGACAGTTTGAGACATTACTCCCATGTAGGAAAGTGCGCATGCGACTGTTGTATTCAATCCTGATGCAATATCTGTGTTTCATCAACACTTTGAAGGTCCAGAAGATTACAGAAGCCTCCAGATGTGCATCGGAACCTACTACTGGTCTTCCAGGGAACGATCAAAGTGTAGACTGTTTGAGACATTACTTTCATGGAGGATAATTGCGCATGGTGACTGTTGTATTCAATCCCGAATCAATTTCTGTGTTTAATCAACACTTTGAAGGTCCACAGATTACAGAATGCCTCCAGATGTGCATCGAAAACTACAACTGGTCTTTCAAGGAACGATCAAAGCATAGACTGTTTGAGACATTACTCCCATGGAGGAACGTGCGCATGGTGGCTGTTGTACTCAATACCGATGCAATTTCTGTGTTTCATCAACACTTTCAAGGTCCACAGATTACAGAATGCCTCCAGATGCGCAACGGAAGCTACTACTGGTCCTCCAGGGAAGGATCAAAGCGTAGACTGTTTGAGACATTACTCCCATTTAGCAAAGTGCGCATGGAGACTGTTGTATTCAATCCTGAGGCAATTTCTGTGTTTCCTCAACACTTTGAAGGGCCACAGATTACAGATTGCTCCAGATGTGCATCGGAAACTACTACCGGTCTTCCAGGGAACGATCAACGCGTAGACAGTTTGAGACATTACTCTTATGTAGGAAAGTGCGCATGGTGACTGTTGTATTCAATCCCGATGCAATTTCTGTGTTTTATCAAAGCTCCGATGTTCCTCAGATTACAGAATGCATCCAGATATGCATTGGAAACTACTACTGGTCTTACAGGGAACGATCAAAGCGTAGACTTTTTGAGACATTTCTTCCATGGAGGAAAGTGCGCATTTTGACTGTTGTATTCAATCCCGCTGCAATTTCTGTGTTTCATCAAAACTCCGATGTTCCACAGATTACAGAATGCCTCCAGATGTGCATTGGAAACTACTACTGGTCTTCCACCGAACGATCAAATCGTAGACTGTTAGAGACATTACTCCCATGGAGGAAAGTGCGCATGGTAACTGTTGTATCAATCCTGATGCAATATCTGTGTTTCATCAACACTTTGAAGGTCCACAAGATTACAGAATGCCTCCAGATGTGCATCGGAACCTACTACTGGTCTTCCAGGGAACGATCAAAGCGTAGACTGTTTGAGACATTACTCCCATGGAGCAAAGTGCGCATGGAGACTGTTGTATTCAATCCCGATGCAAATTCTGTGTTTCAGCAACACACTGATAGTCCACTGATTAGAGAATGCCTCCAGATATGCATCGGAAACTACAACTGGTCTTCCAGGAAATGATCAAAGCGTAGACTGTTTGAGACATTACTTTCATGGAGGAAAATTGCGCATGGTGACTGTTGTATTCAATCCCGAATCAATTTCTGTGTTTAATCAACACTTTGAAATTCCACAAATTACAGAATGCCTCCAGATGTGCATCGGAAACTAGAACTAGTCTTTCAAGGAACGATCAAAGCATAGACTGTTTGAGACATTACTCCGATGGAGGAATGTGCGCATGGTGGCTGTTGTACTCAATCCTGATGCAATATCTGTGTTTCATCAACACACTGATAGTCCACAGATTACAGAAATTCTCCAGATGTGCATCGGAAACTACTACTGGTGTTCCAGGATACGATCAAAACCGTAGAATGTTTGAGACATTACTCCCATGGAGGGAAGTGCGCAATGTGACTGTTGTATTTAATCCCGATGCAATTTCTGTGTTTCATCAACACTTTCAATGTCCACAGATTACAGAATGCCTCCCGATGTGCAACGGAAACTACTACTGGTCTTCCAGGGAACGATCAAAGCGTAGACTGTTTAAAACATTACTCCCATGGAGCAAAGTGCGCATTTAGACTGTTGTATTCAATCCCGAATCAATTTCTGTGTTTCATGATCACTTTGAAGGTCCACAGATTACAGATTGCCTCCAGATGTGCATCGGAAACTACTAGTGGTCTTCCAGGCAAAGATCAAAGCGTAGACTTCTTGAGACATTACTCCCATGGAGGAAAGTGCGCATGGTGAGTGTTGTATTCAATCACGATACAATTTCTGTGTTTCAACAACACTCTGATAGTCCACAGATTACAGAATGCCTCCAGATGTGCATCGGAAATTACTACTGGTCTTCCAGGGAACGATCAAAACGTAGACTGTTTGAGACATTACTCCCATTTAGCAAAGTGCGCATTGAGACGGTTGTATTCAATTCCGATGCAATTTCTGTGTTTCAACAACATTCTGATAGTCCACAGTTTACAGAATGCCTCCAGATGTGCATCGGATACTACTTGTGGTCTACCAGGCAACGATCAAAGCGTAGACTGTTTGAGACATTACCACCATGGAGGAAAGTACGCATGGTGATTGTTGTATTCAATCCCGATGCAATTTCTGTGTTTCAACAACCCTCTGTAGTGCACAGATTACAGAATGCCTCCAGATGTGCATCGGAAACTACTACTGGTCCTCCAGGGAACGATCACAGCGTAGACAGTTTGAGACATTACTCCCATGTAGGAAAGTGCGCATGGTGACTGTTGTATTCAATCCTGATGCAATATCTGTGTTTCATCAACACTTTGAAGGTCCACAAGATTACAGAGTGCCTCCAGATGTGCATCGGAACCTACTACTGGTCTTCCAGGGAACGATTAAAGCGTAGACTGTTTGAGACATTACTCCCATGGAGCAACGTGCGCACGGAGACTTTTGTATTCAAACCCGATGCAAATTCTGTGTTTCAACAACACACTGATAGTCCACAGATTAGAGAATGCCTCCAGATATGCATCGGAAACCACAACTGGTCTTCCAGGAAATGATCAAAGCGTAGACTGTTTGAGACTTTACTTTCATGGAGGAAAAATCGCAAGGTGACTGTTGTATTCAATCACGAATCAATTTCTGAGTTTCATCAACACTTTGAAGGTCCCCAGATTACAGAATGCCTCCAGATGTGCATCGGAAACTACTACTGGTCTTTCAGCGAACGATCAAAGCGTAGACTGTTTGAGACATTACTCCCATGGATTTACGTGCGCATGGTGGCTGTTGTACTCAATCCCGATGCAATTTCTGTGTTTCATCAACACTCTGATAGTCCACAGATTACAGAATGCCTCCAGATGTGCATCGGAAACTACAACTGGTCTTCCAGGGAACGATCAAAGCGTAGAATGTTTGAGAGATTACTCCCATGTAGGGAAGTGCGCATGGTGACTGTTGTATTCAATCCTGATGCAATATCTGTGTTTCATCAATACTTTGAAGGTCCACAAGATTACAGAATGCCTCCAGATGTGCAACGGAAACTACAATTGATCTTTCAGGGAATGATCAAACCGTAGACTGTTTGAGACATTACTCCCATGGAGTAACGTGCGCATTGTGACTTTTGTATTCAATCCCGAGGCAATTTCTGTGTTTCATCAACTCTTTGATCGTCCACAGATTACAGAATGCCTCCAGATGTGCAACGGAAAGTACTACTGGTCTTGTATGGAACGATCAATGCGTAGACTGTTTGTGACATTACTCCCATGGAGGAAAGTAGGCATGGTGCCTGTTGTATTGAATCCCGATGAAATTTCTGTGTTTCAACAACACTCTGATGGTCCACAGATTACAGAATGCCTCCAGATGTGCATCGGAAACTACTATTGGTCTTCCAGGGAATGATCAAAGCGTAGACAGTTTGAAACATGACTCTCATGGAGGAAAGTGCGCATGAAGACTGTTGCATTCAATCCTGAGGCAATTTCTGTGTTTCCTCAACACTTTAAAGGGCCACAGATTACAGATTGCCTCCAGATTTGCATCGGAAACTACTACTGGTCTTCCAGGGAACGATCAACGCGTAGACTGTTTGAGACATTACTCTCATGTAGGAAAGTGCGCATGGTGACTGTTGTATTCAATCTTGATGCAATTTCTGTGTTTCCCCAACACTCTAATAGTCCACAGATTACAGAATGCCTCCAGATGTGCATCGGAAACTACTACTGGTCTTTCAGGGAACGATCAAAGCGTAGACTGTTTGAGACATTACTCCCATGGAGGAAAATTGGCTCATGGTGACTGTTGTATTCAATCCCGAATCAATATCTGTGTTTCATCCACACTTTGAAGGTCCACAGATTACAGAATGCCTCCAGATGTGCATCGGAAACAACAACTGGTCTTTCAGGGAACTATCAAAGCGTTGACTGTTTGAGACATCACTCCCATGGAGGAACGTGCGCATGGCAGCTGTTGTACTCGATCCCGATGCAATTTCTGTGTTTCATCAACACTCTGATAGTCCACAGTTTACAGAATGCCTCCAGATGTGCATCGGAGACTACTAGTGGTCTTCCAGGCAACGATCAAAGCGTAGACTTCTTGAGACATTACTCCCATGTAGGAAAGTGCGCATGGTGACTGTCGTATTCAATCACGATACAATTTCTGTGTTTCATCAACACTTTGAAGGTCCACAGATTACAGAATGCCTCCATATGTGCATCGGAAACTACAACTGGCCTTTCAGGGAACGATCAAAGCGTAGACTGTTTGAGACATTACTCCCATGGAGGAACGTGAGCATGGCGGCTGTTGTACTCGATCCCGATGCAATTTCTGTGTTTCATCAACACTCTGATGGTCCACAGTTTACAGAATGCCTCCAGATGTGCATCGGAAACTACTAGTGCTTTACCAGGCAACGATCAAAGCGTAGACTGTTTGAGTCATTACCCCCATGGAGGAAAGTACCCGTGGTGACTGTTGTATTCAATCCCGATGCAATTTCTGTGTTTCAACAACCCTCTGTTAGTGCACAGATTACAGAATGCCTCCAGATTTGCATCGGAAACTACTACTGGTCTTCCAGGGAACGATCAACGCGTAGACTGTTTGAGACATTACTCTCATGTAGGAAAGTGCGCATGGTGACTGTTGTATTCAATCTTGATGCAATTTCTGTGTTTCCCCAACACTCTAATAGTCCACAGATTACAGAATGCCTCCAGATGTGCATCGGAAACTACTACTGGTCTTTCAGGGAACGATCAAAGCGTAGACTGTTTGAGACATTACTCCCATGGAGGAAAATTGGCTCATGGTGACTGTTGTATTCAATCCCGAATCAATATCTGTGTTTCATCCACACTTTGAAGGTCCACAGATTACAGAATGCCTCCAGATGTGCATCGGAAACAACAACTGGTCTTTCAGGGAACGATCAAAGCGTTGACTGTTTGAGACATCACTCCCATGGGGGAACGTGCGCATGGCAGCTGTTGTACTCGATCCCGATGCAATTTCTGTGTTTCATCAACACTCTGATAGTCCACAGTTTACAGAATGCCTCCAGATGTGCATCGGAGACTACTAGTGGTCTTCCAGGCAACGATCAAAGCGTAGACTTCTTGAGACATTACTCCCATGTAGGAAAGTGCGCATGGTGACTGTCGTATTCAATCACTATACAATTTCTGTGTTTCATCAACACTTTGAAGGTCCACAGATTACAGAATGCCTCCATATGTGCATCGGAAACTACAACTGGCCTTTCAGGGAACGATCAAAGCGTAGACTGTTTGAGACATTACTCCCATGGAGGAACGTGAGCATGGCGGCTGTTGTACTCGATCCCGATGCAATTTCTGTGTTTCATCAACACTCTGATGGTCCACAGTTTACAGAATGCCTCCAGATGTGCATCGGATACTACTAGTGCTTTACCAGGCAACGATCAAAGCGTAGACTGTTTGAGTCATTACCCCCATGGAGGAAAGTACCCGTGGTGACTGTTGTATTCAATCCCGATGCAATTTCTGTGTTTCAACAACCCTCTGTTAGTGCACAGATTACAGAATGCCTCCAGATGTGCATCGGAAACTACTACTGGTCTTCCAGGGAACGATCAAAGCGTAGACTGTTTGAGACATTACTCCCATGTAGGAAAGTGCGCATGGTGACTGTTGTATTCAATCTTGATGCAATATCTGTGTTTCATCAACACTTTGAAGGTCCACAAGATTACAGTATGCCTCCAGATGTGCATCGGAACCTACTACTGGTCTTCCAGGGAACGATAAAAGGGTAGACTGTTTGAGACACTGCTCCCATGGAGCAAAGTGCGCATGGAGACTGTTGTATTCAATCCCGCAGCAAATTCTGTGTTTCAACAACACACTGATAGTCCACAGGTTAGAGAATGCCTCCAGCTATGCATCGGAAACTACAACTGGTCTTCCAGGAAATGATCAAAGCGTAGACTGTTTGTGAATTTACTTTCATGGAGGAAAATTGCGCAAGGTGACTGTTGTATTCAATCCCGAATCAATTTCTGAGTTTCATCAACACTTTGAAGGTCCACAGATTTCAGAATGCCTCCAGATGTGCATCGGAAACTACTACTGGTCTTTCAGCGAACGATCAAAGCGTAGACTGTTTGAGACATTACTCCCATGGAGGAACGTGCGCATGGTGGCTGTTGTACTCAATCCCGATGCAATTTCTGTGTTTCATCAACACTCTGATAGTCCACAGATTACAGATTGCCTCCAGATGTGCATCGGAAACTACTACTGGTCTTCCAGGGAACGATCAAAACGTAGACTGTTTGAGACATTACTCCCATGTAGGGAAGTGCGCATGGTGACTTGTATTCAATCCTGATGCAATATCTGTGTTTCATCAATACATTGAAGTTCCACAAGATTACAGAATGCCTCCAGATGTGCAACGGAAACTACAATTGATCTTTCAGGGAATAATCAAAGCGTAGACTGTTTGAGACATTACTCCCATGGAGTAACGTGCGCATTGTGACTGTTGTATTCAATCCCGAGGCAATTTCTGTGTTTCATCAACTCTTTGATCGCCCACAGATTACAGAATGCCTCCAGATGTGCAACGGAAACTACTACTGGTCTTCTAGGGAACGATCAAAGCGTAGACTGTTTGAGACATTACTCCCATGGAGGAACGTGCGCATGGTGGCTGTTGTACTCAATCCCGATGCAATTTCTGTGTTTCAACAACACTCTGATTGTCCACAGATTACAGAATGCCTCCAGATGTGCATCGGAAACTACTACTGGTCTTCCAGGGAATGATCAAAGCGTAGACTGTTTGAAACATGACTCTCATGAAGGAAAGTGCGCATGAAGACTGTTCCATTCAATCCAGAGGCAATTTCTGTGTTTCATCAACACTTTGAAGGGCCACAGATTACAGATTGCTCCAGATGTGCATCGGAAACTACTACCGGTCTTCCAGGGAACGATCAAAGCGTAGACTTCTTGAGACATTACTCTCATGTAGGAAAGTGCGCATGGTGACTGTTGTATTCAATCCCGATGCAAATTCTGTGTTTCAACAACCCTCTGATTGTGCACAGATTACTGAATGCCTCCAGATGTGCATCGGAAACTACTACTGGTCTTCCAGGGAACGATCAAAGCGCAGACACTTTGAGACATTACTCCCATGTAGGAAAGTGCGCATGCGACTGTTGTATTCAATCCTGATGCAATATCTGTGTTTCATCAACACTTTGAAGGTCCAGAAGATTACAGAAGCCTCCAGATGTGCATCGGAACCTACTACTGGTCTTCCAGGGAACGATCAAAGCGTAGACTGTTTGAGCCATTACTCCCATGGAGGAAAGTGCGAATGGTAACTGTTGTATCAAACCCGATGCAATTTCTGTGTTTCAACAACCCTCTGATTGTGCACAGATTACTGAATGCCTCCAGATGTGCATCGGAAACTACTACTGGTCTTCCAGGGAACGATCAAAGCGTAGACAGTTTGAGACATTACTCCCATGTAGGAAAGTGCGCATGCGACTGTTGTATTCAATCCTGATGCAATATCTGTGTTTCATCAACACTTTGAAGGTCCAGAAGATTACAGAAGCCTCCAGATGTGCATCGGAACCTACTACTGGTCTTCCAGGGAACGATCAAAGTGTAGACTGTTTGAGACATTACTTTCATGGAGGATAATTGCGCATGGTGACTGTTGTATTCAATCCCGAATCAATTTCTGTGTTTAATCAACACTTTGAAGGTCCACAGATTACAGAATGCCTCCAGATGTGCATCGAAAACTACAACTGGTCTTTCAAGGAACGATCAAAGCATAGACTGTTTGAGACATTACTCCCATGGAGGAACGTGCGCATGGTGGCTGTTGTACTCAATACCGATGCAATTTCTGTGTTTCATCAACACTTTCAAGGTCCACAGATTACAGAATGCCTCCAGATGCGCAACGGAAGCTACTACTGGTCCTCCAGGGAAGGATCAAAGCGTAGACTGTTTGAGACATTACTCCCATTTAGCAAAGTGCGCATGGAGACTGTTGTATTCAATCCTGAGGCAATTTCTGTGTTTCCTCAACACTTTGAAGGGCCACAGATTACAGATTGCTCCAGATGTGCATCGGAAACTACTACCGGTCTTCCAGGGAACGATCAACGCGTAGACAGTTTGAGACATTACTCTTATGTAGGAAAGTGCGCATGGTGACTGTTGTATTCAATCCCGATGCAATTTCTTTGTTTCATCAACACTTTGAAGGTCCACAGATTACAGAATGCCTCCAGATGGGCATCGGAAAATACTACTGGTCTTCCAGGAAACGATCAAAGCGTAGATTGTTTGAGACATTACTCCCATATAGAAAAGTGCGCATGGTGACTGTTGTATTCGATCCCAGTTCAATTTCTGTGTTTCAACAACACTCTGATAGTCCACAGATTACAGTATGCACCCAGATGTGCATCGGAAAGTACTAATGGTCCTGAAGCTAACGATCAAAGCGTAGACTGTATGAGACAATACTCCCATGGAGGAAAGTGCGCATGGTGACTGTTGTATTCGATCCCGATGAAATTTCTGTGTTTCATCAAAACTCCGATGTTCCACAAATTACAGAATGCCCCCATATGTGCATTGGAAACTACTACTGGTCTTCCACGGAACGATCAAAGCGAAGACTGTTTGAGACATTACTCCCATGGAGCAAAGTGCGCATGGAGACTGTTGTATTCAATCCAGAGGCAATTTCTGTGTTTCCTCAACACTTTGAAGGGCCACAGATTACAGATTGCTCCAGATGTGCATCGGAAACTACTACTGGTCTTCCAGGGAACGATCAAAGCGTAGACTGATTGAGACATTACTCCCATGGAGGAAAGTGAGCATGGTGACTGTTGTATTCAATCCCGATAAAATTTCTGTGTTTCCTCAACACTTTAAAGGGCCACAGATTACAGATTGCCTCCAGATGTGCATCGGAAACTACTACTGGTCTTCCAGGGAACGATCAAAGCGTAGACTTCTTGAGACATTACTCTCATGTAGGATAGTGCGCATGGTGACTGTTGTATTCAATCCCGATGCAATTTCTGTGTTTCATTAAAACTCCGATCTTCCACAGGTTACAGAATGCCTCCAGATGTGCATTGGAAACTACTACTGGTCTTCCACGGAACGATCAAAGCGTAGACTGTTAGAGACATTACTCCCATGGAGGAAAGTGCGAATGGTTACTGTTGTATCAAACCCGATGCAATTTCTGTGTTTCAACAACCCTCTGATAGTGCACAGATTACTGATTGCCTCCAGATGTGAATCGGAAACTACTACTGGTCTTCCAGGGAACGATCAAAGCGTAGACAGTTTGAGACATTACTCCCATGTAGGAAAGTGCGCATGCGACTGTTGTATTCAATCCTGATGCAATATCTGTGTTTCATCAACACTTTGAAGGTCCAGAAGATTACAGAAGCCTCCAGATGTGCATCGGAACCTACTACTGGTCTTCCAGGGAACGATCAAAGCGTAGACTGATTGAGACATTACTCCCATGGAGGAAAGTGCGCATGGTGACTGTTGTATTCAATCCCGATAAAATTTCTGTGTTTCCTCAACACTTTAATGGGCCACAGATTACAGATTGCCTCCAGATGTGCATCGGAAACTACTACTGGTCTTCCAGGGAACGATCAAAGCGTAGACTTCTTGAGACATTACTCTCATGTAGGAAAGTGCGCATGGTGACTGTTGTATTCAATCCCGATGCAATTTCTGTGTTTCATCAAAACTCCGATGTTCCACAGATTACAGAATGCCTCCAGATGTGCATTGGAAACTACTACTGGTATTCCACGGAACGATCAAAGCGTAGACTGTTAGAGACATTACTCCCATGGAGGAAAGTGCGAATGGTTACTGTTGTATCAAACCCGATGCAATTTCTGTGTTTCAACAACCCTCTGATAGTGCACAGATTACTGAATGCCTCCAGATGTGCATCGGAAACTACTACTGGTCTTCCAGGTAACGATCAAAGCGTAGACAGTTTGAGACATTACTCCCATGTAGGAAAGTGCGCATGCAACTGTTGTATTCAATCCTGATGCAATATCTGTGTTTCATCAACACTTTGAAGGTCCAGAAGATTACAAAAGCCTCCAGATGTGCATCGGAACCTACTACTGGTCTTCCAGGGAACGATCAAAGCGTAGACTGTTTGAGACATTACTCCCATGGAGCAAAGTGCGCATGGAGACTGTTGTATTCAATCCCGATGCAAATTCTGTGGTTCAATATCACACTGATAGTCCACAGATTAGAGAATGCCTCCAGATATGCATCGGAATCTACAACTGGTCTTCCAGGAAATGATCAAAACGTAGACTGTTTGAGACATTACTTTCATGGAGGAAAATTGCACATGGTGGCTGTTGTACTCAATCCCGATGCAATTTCTGTGTTTCATCAACACTCTGATAGTCCACAGATTACAGAATTCCTCCAGATGTGCATCGGAAAATACTACTGGTCTTCCAGGACACGATCAAAGCCGTAGACTGTTTGAGACATTACTCCCATGGAGGGAAGTGCGCAATGTGACTGTTGTATTTAATCCCGATGCAATTTCTGTGTTTCATCAACACTTTCAAGGTCCACAGATTACAGAATGCCTCCAGATGTGCAACGGAAGCTACTACTGGTCTTCCAGGGAAGGATCAAAGCGTAGACTGTTTGAGACTTTACTCCCATGGAGCAAAGTGCGCATGGAGACTGTTGTATTCAATCCTGTGGCAATTTCTGTGTTTCCTCAACACTTTGAAGGGCCACAGATTAAAGATTGCTCCAGATGTGCATCGGAAACTACTACTGGTCTTCCAGGGAACGATCAACGCGTAGACAGTTTGAGACATTACTCCCATGTAGGAAAGTGCGCATGGTGACTGTTGTATTCAATCCCGATGCAATTTCTGTGTTTCATCAACACTTTGAAGGTCCACAGATTACAGAATGCCTCCAGATGGGCATCGGAAACTACTACTGGTCTTCCACGGAACGATCAAAGCGTAGACTATTTGACACATTACTCCCATGGATGAATGTGCGCATGGTAACTGTTGTATCAAACCCGATTCAATTTCTGTGTTTCAACAACCCTCTGATAGTGCATAGATCACAGAATGCCTCCAGATGTGCATCATAAACTACTACTGGTCTTCCAGGGAACGATCAAAGCGTAGAATGTATGAGACATTACTCTGACGAAGGAAAGTGCGCATGATGACTGTTGTAATCAATCTCGAGGCAATTTCTGTGTTTCATCAAAACTCTAATGTTCCACAGATTACAGAATGCCTCCAGATGCGCAACGGATGCTACTACTGGACCTCCAGGGAAGGATCAAAGCGTAGACTGTTTGAGACATTACTCCCATGGAGCAAAGTGCGCATGGAGACTGTTGTATTCAATCCTGAGGCTATTTCTGTGTTTCCTCAACACTTTGAAGGGCCACAGATGATAGATTGCTCCAGATGTGCATCGGAAACTACTACTGGTCCTCCATGGAACGATCAACGCGTAGACAGTTTGAGACATTACTCCCATGGAGGAACGTGCGCAGGGTGACTGTTGTATTCAATCCCGATGCAATTTCTTTGTTTCATCAACACTTTGAAGGTCCACAGATTACAGAATGCCTCCAGATGGGCATCGGAAAATACTACTGGTCTTCCAGGAAACGATCAAAGCGTAGATTGTTTGAGACATTACTCCCATATAGAAAAGTGCGCATGGTGACTGTTGTATTCGATCCCGATGCAATTTCTGTGTTTCAACAACACTCTGATAGTCCACAGAATACAGTATGCACCCAGATGTGCATCGGAAAGTACTAATGGTCCTGAAGGGAACGATCAAAGCGTAGACTGTTTGAGACATTACTCCCATGGAGGAAAGTGCGCATGGTGACTGTTGTATTCAATCCCGATGAAATTTCTGTGTTTCATCAAAACTCTGATGTTCCACAGATTACAGAATGCCTCCAGATGTGAATTGGAAACTACTACTGGTCTTCCACAGAACGATCAAAGCGTAGACTATTTGAGACATTACTCCCATGGATGAATGTGCGCATGGTAACTGTTGTATCAATCCCGATTCAATTTCTGTGTTTCAACAACCCTCTGATAGTGCATAGATTACAGAATGCCACCAGATGTGCATCGGAAACTACTACTGGTCTTCCAGGGAACGATCAAAGCGTAGACTGATTGAGACATTACTCCCATGGAGGAAAGTGCGCATGGTGACTGTTGTATATTCAATCCCGATAAAATTTCTGTGTTTCCTCAACACTTTAAAGGGCCACAGATTACAGATTGCCTCCAGATGTGCATCGGAAACTACTACTGGTCTTCCAGGGAACGATCAAAGCGTAGACTTCTTGAGACATTACTCTCATGTAGAAAAGTGCGCATGGTGACTGTTGTATTCAATCCCGATGCAATTTCTGTGTTTCATCAAAACTCCGATGTTCCACAGATTACAGAATGCCTCCAGATGTGCATTGGAAACTACTACTGGTCTTCCACGGAACGATCAAAGCGTAGACTGTTAGAGACATTACTTCCATGGAGGAAAGTGCGAATGGTTACTGTTGTATCAAACCCGATGCAATTTCTGTGTTTCAACAACCCTCTGATAGTGCACAGATTACTGAATGCCTACAGATGTGAATCGGAAACTACTACTGGTGTTCCAGGGAACGATCAAAGCGTAGACACTTTGAGACATTACTCCAATGTGGGAAAGTGCGCATGCGACTGTTGTATTCAATCCTGATGCAATATCTGTGTTTCATCAACACTTTGAAGGTCCAGAAGCTTACAGAGGCCTCCTGATGTGCATCGGAACCTACTACTGGTCTTCCAGGGAACGATCAAAGCGTAGACTGTTTGAGACATTACTCCCATGGAGCAAAGTGCGCATGCAGACTGTTGTATTCAATCCCGATGCAAATTCTGTGGTTCAATAACACACTGATACTCCACAGATTAGAGAATGCCTCCAGATATGCATCGGAAACTACAACTGGTCTTCCAGGAAATGATCAAAGCGTAGACTGTTTGAGACATTACTTTCATGGAGGAAAACTGCGCATGCTGACTGTTGTATTCAATCCCGAATCAATTTCTGTGTTTAATGAACACTTTGAAGGTCCACAGATTACAGAATGCCTCCAGATGTGCATCGGAAACTACAACTGGTCTTTCAAGGAACGATCAAAGCATAGACTGTTTGAGACATTACTCCCATGGAGGAACGTGCGCATGGTGGCTGTTGTATTTAATCCCGATGCAATTTCTGTGTTTCATCAACACTCTGATAGTCCACAGATTACAGAATGCCTCCAGATGTGCATCGGAAACTACTGCTGGTCTTCCAGGATACGATCAAAACCGTAGACTGTTTGAGACATTACTCCCATGGAGGGAAGTGCGCAATGTGACTGTTGTATTCAATCCCGATGCAATTTCTGTGTTTCATCAACACTTTCAAGGTCCACAGAATACAGAATGCCTCCAGATTTGCATCGAAAACGACAACTGGTCTTTCAGGGAATGATCAAAGCGTAGACTGTATGAGACATTACTCCTTTGGAGGAACGTGCGCATGGTGACTGTTGTACTCAATCCCGATGCAATTTCTGTATTTCATCAACACTCTGATAGTCCACCGATTACAGAAGGCCTAAAGATGTTCATCGGAAACTACTAGTGGTATTCCAGGGAACGATCAAAGCGTGGACTGTTTGAGACATTACTCCCATGGAGGAAAGTGCGCATGGTGACTGTTGTATTCAATCCCGATGCAATTTCTGTGTTTTATCAAAACTCTGATGTTCCGCAGATTACAGAATGCCTCCAGATGTGCATTGGAAACTACTACTGGTCTTCCAGGGAACGATCAAAGCGTAGACTGTTTGAGACATTACTCCCATGGAGGAAAGTGTGCATGGTTACTGTTGTATTAAATCCCCATGCAATTTCTGTGTTTCATCAACACTCTGATAGTCCACAGATTACAGAATGCCTCCAGATGTGCATCGGAAACTACTACTGGCCTTCCAGGGAACGATCAAAGCGTAGACTGTTTGTGACATTACTCCCATTTTTGAAAGTGCGCATGGCGGCTGTTGTATTCAATCCCGATGCAATTTCTGTGTTTCATCAACACTTTGAAGGTCCAAAAATTACAAAATGCATCCAGATGTGCATCGGAAACTACTACTGGTCTTCCAGGAAACGATCAAAACGTAGACAGTTTGAGACATTACTCATATGGAGGAAAGGTCGCATTGTGACTGTTGTATTCAATCCCGATTCAATTTCTGTGTTTCAACAACACTCTTATAGTCCACAGATTACAGAATGACTCCAGATGTGCATCGGAAACTACTACTGGTCTTCCAGGGAACGATCAAAGCGTAAACTGTTTGAGACATTACTCCCATGGAGGAAAATTGCGCATGGTAACTGTTGTCTCAATCCCGATTCAATTTCTGTGTTTCAACAACCCTCTGATAGTGCACAGATTACAGAGTGCCTCCAGATGTGTATCGGAAACTACTACTGGTCTTCCAGGGAACGATCAAAACGTAGACCGTTTGAGACATTACTCCCATGGAGGAAAATTGCGCATGGTGACTGTTGTATTCAACCCCGATAAAATTTCTGTGATTCATCAACACTTTGAAGGTCCACAGATTACAGAATGCCTCCAGATGTGCATCGGAAACTACAACTGGTCTTCCAGGGAACGGTCAAGGCGTAGACTGTTTGAGACATTACTCCCATGGAGGAACGTGCGCAGGGTGACTGTTGTTTTCAATCCCGATGCAATTTCTGTTTTTCTTAAAACTCTGATAGTCCACGGATTACAGAATGCCTCCAGATGTGTATCGGAAACTACTACTGGTCGTCCAGGGAATGATTAAAGCGTAGAATGTTTGAGACATTTCTCTCATGAAGGAAAGTGCGTATGATGACTGTTGTATTCAATCCCGAGGCAATTTCTGTGTTTCATCAAAACTCTAATGTTCCACAGATTGCAGAATGCCTCCAGATGTGCATCGTAATCTACTACTCACCTTCCAGGGAACGATCAAAGCTTAAACTGTTTGAGACATTACTCCCATGTATGAAAGTGCTCATGGTGGCTGTTGTAATCAATCCCGAGGCAATTTCTGTGTTTCATCAAAACTCTGATGTTCCACAGATTGCAGAATGCCTCCAGATGTGCATCGTAATCTACTACTCCCCTTCCAGGAAACGATCAAAGCTTAAACTGTTTGAGACATTACTCCCATGGAGGAAAGTCCGCATGGTGACTGTTGTATTTAATCCCGAGGGAAATTCTGTGTATCTTCAACACTTTGAAGGTCGACAGATTACAGAATGCGTCCAGATGTGCAACGGAAACTACAACTGATCTTTCAGGGAATGATCAAAGCGTAGACTGTTTGAGACATTACTCCCATGGAGGATCGTGCGCATTGTGACTGTTGTATTCAATCCCGAGGCAATTTCTGTGTTTCATCAACTCTTTGAACGTCCACAGATTACAGAATGCCTCCAGATGTGCATCGGAAACTACTACTGGTCCTCCAGGGTTTGATCAAAGCGTAGACTCTTTGAGACATTACTCCCATGGAGGAAAATTGCGCAAGGTGACTGTTGTATTCAATCCCGAATCAATTTCTGTGTTTCATCAACACTTTGAAGGTCCACAGATTACAGAATGCCGCCAGATGTGCATCGGAAACTACAACTGGTCTTTCAGTGAACGATCAAAGCGTAGACTGTTTGTGACATTACTCCCATGGAGGAACATGCGCATGGCGGCTGTTGTACTTGATCCCGATGCAATTTCTGTGTTTCATCAACACTCTGATAGTCCACAGTTTACAGAATGCCTCCAGATGTGCATCGGAAACTACTTGTGGTCTTCCAGGCAACGAATAAAGGGTAGACTGTTTGAGACATTACTCCCATGGAGGAACGTGCGAAGGGAGACTGTTGTATTCAATCCCGATGCAATTTCTGTGTTTCATAAAACTCTGATAGTCCACAGATTACAGAATGCCTCCAGATGTGTATCGGAAACCACTACTGGTCGTCCAGGGAATGATCAAAGCGTAGAATGTTTGAGACATTTCTCTCATGAAGGAAAGTGCGTATGATGACAGTTGTATTCAATCCCGAGGCAATTTCTGTGTTTCATCAAAACTCTGATGTTCCACAGATTACAGAATGCCTCCAGATGTGCATCGTAATCTACTACTCCCCTTCCAGGGAACGATCAAAGCTTAAACTGTTTGTGACATTACTCCCATGGAGGAAAGTGCGCATGGTTACTGTTGTATTCAATCCCCATGCAATTTCTGTGTTTCATCAACACTCTGATAGTCCACAGATTACAGAATGCCTCCAGATGTGCACCGGAGACTACTACTGGCCTTCCAGGGAACGATCAAAGCGTAGACTGTTTGTGACATTACTCCCACGGTTGAAAGTGCTCATGGCGGCTGTTGTATTCAATCCCGATGCAATTTCTGTGTTTCATCAACACTCTGATAGTCCACAGATTACAGAATGACTCCAGAAGTGCATCGGAAACTACTACTGGTCTTCCAGGGAACGATCAAAGCGTAGACTCTTTGAGACAATACTCCCATGTATGAAAGTGCTCATGGTGGCTGTTGTAATCAATCACATGCAATTTCTGTGATTCATCAACACTCTGATAGTCCACAGATTACAAAATGCCTCCACATGTGCATCGGAAACTACTACTGGTCTTCCAGGATACGATCAAAACAGTAGACTGTTTGAGACATTATTCCCATGGAAGAAAGTCCGCATGGTGACTGTTGTATTTAATCCCGATGCAAATTCTGTGTTTCATCAACACTTTGAAGGTCGACAGATTACAGAATGCCTCCAGATGTGCAACGGAAACTACAACTGATCTTTCAGGGAATGATCAAAGCGTAGATTGTTTCAGACATTATTCCCATGGAGGATCGTGCGCATTGTGACTGTTGTATTCAATCCCGATGCAATTTCTGTGTTTCATCAACTCTTTGAACGTCCACAGATTACGGAATGCCTCCAGATGTGCAACGGAAACGACTACTGGTCTTCCAGGGAACGATCAAAGCGTAGACTGTTTGAGACATTACTCCCATGGAGGAACATGCGCATGGCGGCTGTTGTACTCGATCCCGATGCAATTTCTGTGTTTCATCATCACTCTGATAGCCCACAGTTTACAGAATGCCTCCAGATGTGCATCGGAAACTACTTGTGGTCTTCCAGGCAACGATTAAAGGGTAGACTGTTTGAGATATTACTCCCATGGAGGAAAGTGCGCTAGGTGACTGTTGTATTCAATCCCGATGCAATTTCTGTGTTTTATCAAAACTCTGATGTTCCACAGATTACAGAATGCCTCCAGATGTGCATTGGAAACTACTACTGGTCTTCCAGGGAACGATCAAATCGTAGACTGTTCGAGACATTACTCCCATGGAGGAGAGTGCTCATGGTTGCTGTTGTATCAATCCCGATGAGATTTCTGGGTTTCATCAAAACTCTGATGTTCCACAGATTACAGAATGCCTCCAGATGTGCATTGGAAACTACTACTGGTCTTCCACGGAACGATCAAAGCGTAGAATATTTGAGACATTACTCCCATGGATGAAAGTGCGCATGGTAACTGTTGTATCAATCTCGATTCAATTTCTGGGTTTCAACCACCCTCTGATAGTGCACAGATTACAGAATGCCTCCAGATGTGCATCGGAATCTACTACTGGTCTTCCAGTGAACGATCAAAACGTAGACTGATTGAGACATTACTCCCATGGAGGAAAGTGCGCATGGTGACTGTTGTATTCAATCCCGATAAAATTTCCGTGTTTTATCAAAACTCTGATGTTCCACAGATTACAGAATGCCTCCAGATGTGCTTCGGAAACTACAACTGGTCTTTCAGTGAACGATCAAAGCGTAGACTGTTTGAGACATTACTCCCATGGAGGAACATGCGCATGGCGGCTGTTGTACTCGATCCCGATGCAATTTCTGTGTTTCATCAACACTCTGACAGTCCACAGTTTACAGAATTCCTCCAGATGTGCATCGGAAACTACTTGTGGTCTTCCAGGCAACGATTAAAGGGTAGACTGTTTGAGACATTACTCCCATGGAGGAAAGTTCGCTTGGTGTCTGTTGTATTCAATCCCGATGCAATTTCTGTGTTCTATCAAAACTCTGATGTTCCACAGATTACAGAATGCCTCCAGATGTGCATCGGAAACTACAATTGGTCTTCCAGGGAACGGTCAAGGCGTAGACTGTTTGAGACATTACTCCCATGGAGGAACGTGCGAAGGGAGACTGTTGTATTTAATCCCGATGCAATTTCTGTGTTTCATAAAACTCTGATAGTCCACAGATTACAGAATGCCTCCAGATGTGTATCGGAAACCACTACTGGTCGTCCAGGGAATGATCAAAGCGTATAATGTTTGAGACATTTCTCTCATGAAGGAAAGTGCGTATGATGACTGTTGTATTCAATCCCGAGGCAATTTCTGTGTTTCATCAAAACTCTGATGTTCCACAGATTACAGAATGCCTCCAGATGTGCATCGTAATCTACTACTCCCCTTCCAGGGAACGATCAAAGCTTAAACTGTTTGTGACATTACTCCCATGGAGGAAAGTGCGCATGGTTACTGTTGTATTCAATCCCCATGCAATTTCTGTGTTTCATCAACACTCTGATAGTCCACAGATTACAGAATGCCTCCAGATGTGCACCGGAGACTACTACTGGCCTTCCAGGGAACGATCAAAGCGTAGACTGTTTGTGACATTACTCCCACGGTTGAAAGTGCTCATGGCGGCTGTTGTATTCTATCCCGATGCAATTTCTGTGTTTCATCAACACTCTGATAGTCCACAGATTACAGAATGACTCCAGAAGTGCATCGGAAACTACTACTGGTCTTCCAGGGAACGATCAAAGCGTAGACTGTTTGAGACAATACTCCCATGTATGAAAGTGCTCATGGTGGCTGTTGTAATCAATCAGATGCAATTTCTGTGATTCATCAACACTCTGATAGTCCACAGATTACAAAATGCCTCCACATGTGCATCGGAAACTACTACTGGTCTTCCAGGATACGATCAAAACCGTAGACTGTTTGAGACATTATTCCCATGGAAGAAAGTCCGCATGGTGACTGTTGTATTTAATCCCGATGCAAATTCTGTGTTTCATCAACACTTTGAAGGTCGACAGATTACAGAATGCCTCCAGATGTGCAACGGAAACTACAACTGATCTTTCAGGGAATGATCAAAGCGTAGACTGTTTCAGACATTATTCCCATGGAGGATCGTGCGCATTGTGACTGTTGTATTCAATCCCGATGCAATTTCTGTGTTTCATCAACTCTTTGAACGTCCACAGATTACAGAATGCATCCAGATGTGCAACGGAAACGACTACTGGTCTTCCAGGGAACGATCAAAGCGTAGACTGTTTGAGACATTACTCCCATGGAGGAACATGCGCATGGCGGCTGTTGTACTCGATCCCGATGCAATTTCTGTGTTTCATCATCACTCTGATAGCCCACAGTTTACAGAATGCCTCCAGATGTGCATCGGAAACTACTTGTGGTCTTCCAGGCAACGATTAAAGGGTAGACTGTTTGAGATATTACTCCCATGGAGGAAAGTGCGCTAGGTGACTGTTGTATTCAATCCCGATGCAATTTCTGTGTTTTATCAAAACTCTGATGTTCCACAGATTACAGAATGCCTCCAGATGTGCATTGGAAACTACTACTGGTCTTCCAGGGAACGATCAAATCGTAGACTGTATGAGACATTACTCCCATGGAGGAGAGTGCTCATGGTTGCTGTTGTATCAATCCCGATGAGATTTCTGGGTTTCATCAAAACTCTGATGTTCCACAGATTACAGAATGCCTCCAGATGTGCATTGGAAACTACTACTGGTCTTCCACGGAACGATCAAAGCGTAGACTATTTGAGACATTACTCCCATGGATGAAAGTGCGCATGGTAACTGTTGTATCAATCCCGATAAAATTTGTGTGTTTCATCAAAACTTTGAAGGTCCACAGATTACAGAATGCCTCCAGATGTGCATCGGAAATTACAACTGGTCTTCTAGGGAACGATCAAAGCGTAGACTGTTTGAGACATTACTCCCATGTAGGAACGTGCGCAGGGTGACTGTTGTATTCAATCCCGATGCAATTTCTGTGTTTCATAAAACTCTGATAGTCCACAGATTACAGAATGCCTCCAGATGTGTATCGGAAACTACTACTAGTCTTCCAGGGAATGATCAAAGCGTAGAATATTTGAGACATTACTCTCATGAAAGAAAGTGCGCATGCTGACTGTTGTATTCAATCCCGAGGCAATTTCTGTGTTTCATCAAAACTCTGATGTTCCACAGATTACAGAATGCCTCCAGATGTGCATTGGAAACTACTACTGGTCTTCCAGGGAACGATCAAATCGTTGACTGTTTGAGACATTACTCCCATGGAGGAAAGTACGCATGCTGACTGTTGTATTCAATCCCGAAGCATGATCTGTGTTTCATCAACACTCTGATAGTCCACAGATTATAGAATGCCCCCAGATGTGCATCGTAATCTACTACTCCCCTTCCAGGGAACGATCAAAGCGTAAACTGTTTGAGACAGTACTCCCATGGAGGAAAGTGCGCATGGTTACTGTTGTATTTAATCCCCATGCAATTTCTGTGTTTCATCAACACTCTGATAGTCCACAGATTACAGAATGCCTCCAGATGTGCATCGGAAACTACTACTGGCCTTCCACGGAATGATCAAAGCGTAGACTGTTTGTGACATTACTCCCATGGGTGAAAGTGATCATGAAGACTGTTGTATTCAATCCCGATGCAATTTCTGTGTTTCATCAACACTCTGATAGTCCACAGATTACAGAATGACTCCAGATGTGCATCGGAAACTACTAATGGTCTTCCAGGAAGCGATCAAAGCGTAGACTGTTTGAGACATTACTCCCATGTATGAAAGTGCGCATAGTGACTGTTGCATTCAATCCCGATGCAATTTCTGTGTTTCAACAACACTCTGATAGTCCACAGATTACAGAATGCCTCCAGATGTGCAACGGAACCTACTACTGGTCTTCCAGGGAACGATCAAATCGTAGACTGTTTGAGACATTACTCCCATGGAGCAAACTGCGCATGGAGGCTGTTGTATTCAATCCCGATGCAATTTCTGTATTTCATCAAAACTCTGATGTTCCACAGATTACAGAATGCCTCCAGATGTGCAACGGAACCTACTACTGGTCTTCCACTGAACGATCAAAGCGTAGACTGTTTGAGACATTACTCCCATGGAGCAAAGTGCGCATGGAGACTGTTGTTTTCAATCCCGATGCAATTTCTGTGTTTCACCAACACTCTGACAGTCCATAGATTACAGAATGCCTCCTGATGTGCATCGTAAACTACTACGGGTCTTCCAGGGAATGATCAAAGCGTAGAATGTTTGAAACATTACTCTCATGAAGGAAAGTGCGCATGATGACTGTTGCATTCAATCCTGAGGCAATTTCTGTGTTTCATCAACACTTTGAAGGGCCACAGGTTTCAGAATGTCTGCCGATGTGCATCGGAAACTACTACTGGTCTTCCAGGAAACGATCAATGCGTAGACTGTTTGAGACATTACTGCCATGGAGCAACTTGCGCATGGTGGCAGTTGTACTCGATTCCAATGCAATTTCGGTGTTTCATCAACATTCTGATAGTCCACAGTTTACAGAATGCCTCCAGATGTGCATCGGAAACTACTAGTGGTCATCCAGGCAACGATCAAAGCGTAGACTGTTTGAGACATTACTCCCATGAAGGAAAGTGCGCATGGTGACTGTTGTATTCAATCCCGATGCAATTTCTGTGTTTCACCAAAACTCTGATGTTCCACAGATTACAGAATGCCTCCAGATGTGCATTGGAAACTACTACTGGTCTTCCACGGAACGATCAAAGCGTAGACTATTTGAGACATTACTCCCATGGATGAAAGTACGCATGGTAACTGCTGTATCAATCCCAATTCAATTTCTGTGTTTCAACTACCCTCTGATAGTGCACAGATTACAGAATGCCTCCAGATGTGCATCGGAATCTACTACTGGTCTTCCAGGGAACGATCAAAGCGTAGACTGTTTGAGACATTGCTCCCATGGAGGAAAATTGCGCATGGTGACTGTTGTATTCAAACCCGATAAAATTTCTGTGTTTCATCAACACTTTGAAGGTCCACAGATTACAGAATGCCTCCAGATGTGCATCGGAAACTAATACTGGTCTTCCAGGGAACGATCAAAGCGCAGACTGTTTGAGACATTACTCCCATGGAGGAACGAGCGCGGGGTGACAGTTGTATTCAATCCCGATGCAATTTCTGTGTTTCATAAAACTCTGATAGTCCACAGATTACAGAATGCCTCCAGATGTGTATCGGAAACTACTACTGGTCTTCCAGGGAACGATCAAAGCGTAGACTGTTTGAGACATTACTCCCATGGAGGAAAGTGCGCATGGTTACTGTTGTATTCAATCCCCATGCAATTTCTGTGTTTCATCAACACTCTGATAGTCCACAGATTACAGAATGCTCCAGATGTGCATCGGAAACTACTACTGGCCTTCCACGGAATGATCAAAGTGTAGACTGTTTGTGACATTATTCCCATGGGTGAAAGTGCTCATGAAGACTGTTGTATTCAATCCCGATGCAATTTCTGTGTTTCATCAACACTCTGATAGTCCACAGATTACAGAATGACTCCAGATGTGCATCGGAAACTACTACTGGTCTTCCAGGGAACGATCAAAGCGTAGACTGTTTGTGACATTATTCCCATGGGTGAAAGTGCTCATGAAGACTGTTGTATTCAATCCCGATGCAATTTCTGTGTTTCAACAACACTCTGATAGTCCACAGATTAGAGAATGCCTCCAGATATGCATCGGAAACTACTACTGGTCTTCCAGGAAATGATCAAAGCGTAGACTGTTTGAGACATTACTCCCATGGAGGAAAATTGCGCATGGTGACTGTTGTATTCAATCCCGAATCAATTTCTGTGTTTCATCAACACTTTGAAGGTCCACAGATTACAGAATGCCTCCAGATGTGCATCGGAAACTACTTCTGGTCTTTCAGGGAACGATCAAATCGTAGACTGTTTGAGACATTACTCCCATGGAGGAACGTGCGCATGGTGGCTGTTGTACTCAATCCCGATGCAATTTCTGTGTTTCATCAACACTCTCATTGTCCACAGAATACAGAATGCCTCCAGATGTGCATCGGAAACTACTACTGGTCTTCCAGGATACGATCAAAGCGTAGAATGTTTGTGACATTACTCCCATGGAGGAAAGTGCGCATGGTGACTGTTGTATTGAATCCCGATGCAGTTTCTGTTTTTCAACAACACTCTGATGGTCCACAGATTACAGAATGCCTCCAGATGTGCATCGGAAACTGCTACTGGTCTTCCATTGAATGATCAAAGCGTAGACTGTTTGAAACATTACTCTCATGAAGGAAAGTGCGCATGATGACTGTTACATTCAATCCTAAGGCACTTTCTGTGTTTCATCAACACTTTGAAGGTCCACAGATTACAGATTGCCTCCAGATGTGCATCGGAAACTACTTGTGGTCTTCCAGGGAACGATCAAAGCGTAGACAGTTTGAGATATTACTCCCATGTTGGAAAGTTCGGATGGTGACTGTTGTATTCAATCCCGATGCAATTTCTGTGTTTCAACAACACTCTGAAAGTCCACAGATTATAGAATGCCAGCAGATGTGCATCGGAAACTACTACTGGTCTTCCAGGGAACGATCAAAGCGTAGACTCTTTGAGACATTACTCCCATTTAGCAAAGTGCGCATTGAGACTGTTGTATTCTATCCCGTTGCAATTTCTGTGTTTCAACAACACTCAGATAGTCCACACTTTAGAGAATGCCTCCAGATGTGCATCGGAAACTACTACAGTTCTTCCAGGGAATGATCGAAGTTTAGACTGTTTGAGACATTGCTCCCATGGAGGAAAGTGCACATGGTGACTGTTGTAACAATCCCGATGCAATTTCTGGGTTTCATCAACACTTTGAAGGTATACAGATTACAGAATGCCTCCACATGTGCGTCGGAAAATAGTACTGGTCTTCCAGGAAACGATCAAAGCGTAGACTGTTTGAGACATTATTCCCATATAGGAAAGTGCGCATGGTGACTGTTGTATTCGATCCCGATGCAATTGCTGTGTTTCAACATCACTCTGATAGTCCACAGATTACAGAATGCCTCCAGATGTGCATCTGAAAGTACTAATGGTCCTGAAGTTAACGATCAAAGCGTAGACTGTTTGAGACATTACTCCCATGGAGGAAAGTGCGCATGGAGACTGTTGTATTCAATCCCGATGCAATGTCTGTGTTTCACCAACACTCTGACAGTCCATAGATTACAGAATGCCTCCAGATGTGCATCGTAAACTACTACGGGTCTTCCAGGGAATGATCAAATCGTAGACTGTTTGAAACATTACTCTCATGAAGGAAAGTGCGCATGATGACTATTGCATTCAATCCTGAGGCAATTTCTGTGTTTCCTCAACACTTTGAAGGGCCACAGATTTCAGAATGTCTGCCGATGTGCATCGGAAACTACTACTGGTCTTCCAGGAAACGATCAAAGCGTAGACTGTTTGAGACATTACTCCCATGGAGCAAAGTGCGCATGGAGACTGTTGTATTCAATCCCGATGCAATTTCCGTGTTTCAACAACACTCTGATAGTCCACAGATTGGAGAATGCCTCCAGATGTGCATCATAAACTACTACATGTCTTCCAGGGAATGATCGAAGCGTAGACTGTTTGAGACATTACTCCCATGGAGGAAAATTCCGCATGGTGACTGTTGTATTCAATCCCGAATCAATTTCTGTGTTTCATCAACACTTTGAAGGTCCACGGATTACAGAATGCCTCCAGATGTGAATCGGAAACTACAACTGGTCTTTCAGGGAACGATCAAAGCGTAGACTGTTTGAGACATTACTGCCATGGAGCAACTTGCGCATGGCGGCTGTTGTACTCGATTCCGATGCAATCTCGGTGTTTCATCAACATTCTGATAGTCCACAGTTTACAGAATGCCTCCAGATGTGCATCGGAAACTACTAGTGGTCTTCCAGGCAACGATCAAAGCGTAGACTGTTTGAGACATTACTCCCATGAAGGAAAGTGCGCATGGTGACTGTTGTATTCAATCCCGATGCAATTTCTGTGTTTCATCAAAACTCTGATGTTCCACAGATTACAGAATGCCTCCAGATGTGCATTGGATACTACTACTGGTCTTTCACGGAACGATCAAAGCGTAGACTATTTGAGACATTACTCCCATGGATGAAAGTGCGCATGTTAACTGCTGTATAAATCCCGATTCAATTTCTGTGTTTCAACAACCCTCTGATAGTGCACAGATTACAGAATGCCTCCAGATGTGCATCGGAAACTACTACTGGTCTTCCAGGGAACGATCAAATCGTAGACTGTTTGAGACATTACTCACATGGAGGAAAATTGCGCATGGTGAATGTTGTATTCAAACCCGATAAAATTTCTGTGTTTCATCAACACTTTGAAGGTCCACAAATTACAGAATGCCTCCAGATGTGCATCGGAAACTAATACTGGTCTTCCAGGGAACGATCAAAGCGTAGACTGTTTGAGACATTACTCCCATGGAGGAACGTGCGCAGGGTGACAGTTGTATTCAATCCCGATGCAATTTCTGTGTTTCATAAAACTCTGATAGTCCACAGATTACAGAATGCCTCCAGATGTGTATCGGAAACTACTACTGGTCTTCCAGGGAACGATCAAAGCGTAGACTGTTTGAGACATTACTCCCATGGAGGAAAGTGCGCATGGTTAGTGTTGTATTCAATCCCCATGCACTTTTTGTGTTTCATCAACACTCTGATAGTCCACAGATTACAGAATGCCTCCAGATGTTCATCGGAAACTACTGCTGGCCTTCCACGGAGTGATCAAAGCGTAGACTGTTTGTGACATTACTCCCATGGGTGAAAGTGCTCATGAAGACTGTTGTATTCAATCCCGATGCAATTTCTGTGTTTTTTTCAACACTCTGATAGTCCACAGATTACAGATTGACTCCAGATGTGCATCGGAAACTACTACTGGTCTTCCAGGGAACGATCAAAGCGTAGACTGTTTGAGACATTACTCCCATGGAGGAAAATTCCGCATGGTGACTGTTGTATTCAATCCCGAATCAATTTCTGTGTTTCATCAACACTTTGAAGGTCCACAGATTACAGAATGCCTCCAGATGTGCATCGGAAACTACAACTGGTCTTTCAGGGAACGATCAAAGCGTAGACTGTTTGAGACATTACTCCCCTGTAGGAAAGTTCGCATGGTGACTGTTGTATTCAATCCCGATGCAATTTCTGTGTTTCAACAACACTCTGAAAGTAAACAGATTATAGAATGCCTCCAGATGTGCATCGGAAACTACTACTGGTCTTCATGGGAACGATCAAAGCGTAGACTGTTTGAGACATTACTCCCATTTAGCAAAGTGCGCATTGAGACTGTTGTATTCAATCCTGTTGCAATTTCTGTGTTTCAACAACACTCAGATAGTCCACAGGTTAGAGAATGCCTCCAGATGTGCATCGAAACTACTACAGTTCTTCCAGGGAATGATCGAAGCGTAGACTGTTTGAGACATTACTCCCATGGAGGAAAGTGCGCATGGTTACTGTTGTATTCAATCCCCATGCAATTTCTGTGTTTCATCAACACTCTGATAGTCCACAGATTACAGAATGCTCCAGATGTGCATCGGAAACTACTACTGGCCTTCCACGGAATGATCAAAGTGTAGACTGTTTGTGACATTATTCCCATGGGTGAAAGTGCTCATGAAGACTGTTGTATTCAATCCCGATGCAATTTCTGTGTTTCATCAACACTCTGATAGTCCACAGATTACAGAATGACTCCAGATGTGCATCGGAAACTACTACTGGTCTTCCAGGGAACGATCAAAGCGTAGACTGTTTGTGACATTATTCCCATGGGTGAAAGTGCTCATGAAGACTGTTGTATTCAATCCCGATGCAATTTCTGTGTTTCAACAACACTCTGATAGTCCACAGATTAGAGAATGCCTCCAGATATGCATCGGAAACTACTACTGGTCTTCCAGGAAATGATCAAAGCGTAGACTGTTTGAGACATTACTCCCATGGAGGAAAATTGCGCATGGTGACTGTTGTATTCAATCCCGAATCAATTTCTGTGTTTCATCAACACTTTGAAGGTCCACAGATTACAGAATGCCTCCAGATGTGCATCGGAAACTACTTCTGGTCTTTCAGGGAACGATCAAATCGTAGACTGTTTGAGACATTACTCCCATGGAGGAACGTGCGCATGGTGGCTGTTGTACTCAATCCCGATGCAATTTCTGTGTTTCATCAACACTCTCATTGTCCACAGAATACAGAATGCCTCCAGATGTGCATCGGAAACTACTACTGGTCTTCCAGGATACGATCAAAGCGTAGACTGTTTGTGACATTTCTCCCATGGAGGAAAGTGCGCATGGTGACTGTTGTATTGAATCCCGATGCAGTTTCTGTTTTTCAACAACACTCTGATGGTCCACAGATTACAGAATGCCTCCAGATGTGCATCGGAAACTGCTACTGGTCTTCCATTGAATGATCAAAGCGTAGACTGTTTGAAACATTACTCTCATGAAGGAAAGTGCGCATGATGACTGTTACATTCAATCCTAAGGCACTTTCTGTGTTTCATCAACACTTTGAAGGTCCACAGATTACAGATTGCCTCCAGATGTGCATCGGAAACTACTTGTGGTCTTCCAGGGAACGATCAAAGCGTAGACAGTTTGAGATATTACTCCCATGTTGGAAAGTTCGGATGGTGACTGTTGTATTCAATCCCGATGCAATTTCTGTGTTTCAACAACACTCTGAAAGTCCACAGATTATAGAATGCCAGCAGATGTGCATCGGAAACTACTACTGGTCTTCCAGGGAACGATCAAAGCGTAGACTCTTTGAGACATTACTCCCATTTAGCAAAGTGCGCATTGAGACTGTTGTATTCTATCCCGTTGCAATTTCTGTGTTTCAACAACACTCAGATAGTCCACACTTTAGAGAATGCCTCCAGATGTGCATCGGAAACTACTACAGTTCTTCCAGGGAATGATCGAAGCTTAGACTGTTTGAGACATTGCTCCCATGGAGGAAAGTGCACATGGTGACTGTTGTAACAATCCCGATGCAATTTCTGGGTTTCATCAACACTTTGAAGGTATACAGATTACAGAATGCCTCCACATGTGCGTCGGAAAATAGTACTGGTCTTCCAGGAAACGATCAAAGCGTAGACTGTTTGAGACATTATTCCCATATAGGAAAGTGCGCATGGTGACTGTTGTATTCGATCCCGATGCAATTGCTGTGTTTCAACATCACTCTGATAGTCCACAGATTACAGAATGCCTCCAGATGTGCATCTGAAAGTACTAATGGTCCTGAAGTTAACGATCAAAGCGTAGACTGTTTGAGACATTACTCCCATGGAGGAAAGTGCGCATGGAGACTGTTGTATTCAATCCCGATGCAATGTCTGTGTTTCACCAACACTCTGACAGTCCATAGATTACAGAATGCCTCCAGATGTGCATCGTAAACTACTACGGGTCTTCCAGGGAATGATCAAATCGTAGACTGTTTGAAACATTACTCTCATGAAGGAAAGTGCGCATGATGACTATTGCATTCAATCCTGAGGCAATTTCTGTGTTTCCTCAACACTTTGAAGGGCCACAGATTTCAGAATGTCTGCCGATGTGCATCGGAAACTACTACTGGTCTTCCAGGAAACGATCAAAGCGTAGACTGTTTGAGACATTACTCCCATGGAGCAAAGTGCGCATGGAGACTGTTGTATTCAATCCCGATGCAATTTCCGTGTTTCAACAACACTCTGATAGTCCACAGATTAGAGAATGCCTCCAGATGTGCATCATAAACTACTACAGGTCTTCCAGGGAATGATCGAAGCGTAGACTGTTTGAGACATTACTCCCATGGAGGAAAATTCCGCATGGTGACTGTTGTATTCAATCCCGAATCAATTTCTGTGTTTCATCAACACTTTGAAGGTCCACGGATTACAGAATGCCTCCAGATGTGAATCGGACACTACAACTGGTCTTTCAGGGAACGATCAAAGCGTAGACTGTTTGAGACATTACTGCCATGGAGCAACTTGCGCATGGCGGCTGTTGTACTCGATTCCGATGCAATCTCGGTGTTTCATCAACATTCTGATAGTCCACAGTTTACAGAATGCCTCCAGATGTGCATCGGAAACTACTAGTGGTCTTCCAGGCAACGATCAAAGCGTAGACTGTTTGAGACATTACTCCCATGAAGGAAAGTGCGCATGGTGACTGTTGTATTCAATCCCGATGCAATTTCTGTGTTTCATCAAAACTCTGATGTTCCACAGATTACAGAATGCCTCCAGATGTGCATTGGAAACTACTACTGGTCTTTCACGGAACGATCAAAGCGTAGACTATTTGAGACATTACTCCCATGGATGAAAGTGCGCATGTTAACTGCTGTATAAATCCCGATTCAATTTCTGTGTTTCAACAACCCTCTGATAGTGCACAGATTACAGAATGCCTCCAGATGTGCATCGGAAACTACTACTGGTCTTCCAGGGAACGATCAAATCGTAGACTGTTTGAGACATTACTCACATGGAGGAAAATTGCGCATGGTGAATGTTGTATTCAAACCCGATAAAATTTCTGTGTTTCATCAACACTTTGAAGGTCCACAAATTACAGAATGCCTCCAGATGTGCATCGGAAACTAATACTGGTCTTCCAGGGAACGATCAAAGCGTAGACTGTTTGAGACATTACTCCCATGGAGGAACGTGCGCAGGGTGACAGTTGTATTCAATCCCGATGCAATTTCTGTGTTTCATAAAACTCTGATAGTCCACAGATTACAGAATGCCTCCAGATGTGTATCGGAAACTACTACTGGTCTTCCAGGGAACGATCAAAGCGTAGACTGTTTGAGACATTACTCCCATGGAGGAAAGTGCGCATGGTTAGTGTTGTATTCAATCCCCATGCAATTTTTGTGTTTCATCAACACTCTGATAGTCCACAGATTACAGAATGCCTCCAGATGTTCATCGGAAACTACTGCTGGCCTTCCACGGAGTGATCAAAGCGTAGACTGTTTGTGACATTACTCCCATGGGTGAAAGTGCTCATGAAGACTGTTGTATTCAATCCCGATGCAATTTCTGTGTTTTTTTCAACACTCTGATAGTCCACAGATTACAGATTGACTCCAGATGTGCATCGGAAACTACTACTGGTCTTCCAGGGAACGATCAAAGCGTAGACTGTTTGAGACATTACTCCCATGGAGGAAAATTCCGCATGGTGACTGTTGTATTCAATCCCGAATCAATTTCTGTGTTTCATCAACACTTTGAAGGTCCACAGATTACAGAATGCCTCCAGATGTGCATCGGAAACTACAACTGGTCTTTCAGGGAACGATCAAAGCGTAGACTGTTTGAGACATTACTCCCCTGTAGGAAAGTTCGCATGGTGACTGTTGTATTCAATCCCGATGCAATTTCTGTGTTTCAACAACACTCTGAAAGTAAACAGATTATAGAATGCCTCCAGATGTGCATCGGAAACTACTACTGGTCTTCATGGGAACGATCAAAGCGTAGACTGTTTGAGACATTACTCCCATTTAGCAAAGTGCGCATTGAGACTGTTGTATTCAATCCTGTTGCAATTTCTGTGTTTCAACAACACTCAGATAGTCCACAGGTTAGAGAATGCCTCCAGATGTGCATCGAAACTACTACAGTTCTTCCAGGGAATGATCGAAACGTAGACTGTTTGAGACATTACTCCCATGGAGGAAAATTGCGCATGGTGACTGCTGTATTTAATCCCGATGCAATTTCTGGGTTTCACCAACACTCTGACAGTCCATAGATTACAGAATGCCTCCAGATTGCATCGTAAACTACTACGGGTCTTCCAGGGAATGATCAAAGCGTAGACTGTTTTAAACATTACTCTCATGAAGGAAAGTGCGCATGATGACTGTTGCATTCAATCCTGAGGCAATTTCTGTGTTTCCTCAACACTTTGAAGGTCCACAGATTACAGAATGCCTCCAGATGTGCATCGGAAACTACAACTGGTCTTTCAGGGAACGTCAAAGCGTAGACTGTTAGACATTACTCCCATGGAGGAAAATTGCGCATGGTGACTGTTGTATACAAACCCGATAAAATTTCTGTGTTTCATCAACACTTTGAAGGTCCACAGATTACAGAATGCCTCCAGATGTGCATTGGAAACTACTACTGGTCTTCCAGGGAACGATCAAAGCGTAGACTGTTTCAGACATTACTCCCATGGAGGAACGTGCGGATGGTGACTGTTGTACTCAATCCCGATGCAATTTCTGTGTTTCAGCAACACTCGGATAGCCCACAGATTCCAGAAGGCCTCCAGAAGTTCATCGGAAACTACTGGTGGGATTCCAGGGAACGATCAAAGCGTAGACTGTTTGAGACATTACTCCCATGGAGGAAAGTGCGCATGGTGACTGTTGTATTCAATCCCGATGCAAATTCTGTGTTTCCTGATCCAAGCGTAGACTGTTTGAGACATTACTCCCATGGAGGAAAGTGTGCATGGTGACTGTTGTATCAACCCCAATGAAATTTCGGTGTTTCATCAACACTCTGATAGTCCACAGATTACAGAATGCCACCAGATGTGCATCGGAAACCACTACTGGTCTTCCAATGAACGATCAAATCGTACACTGTTTGAGACATTATTCCCATGGAGGAAAGTGCACATGGTGACTGTTGTATTCAATCCCGATGCAATTTCTGTGTTTCATCAACACTCTGATAGTCCACAGATTACAGAATGACTCCAGATGTGCATCGGAAAATACTACTGGTCTTCCAGGGAACGATCAAAGCGTAGACTGTTTGAGACATTACTCCCTTGGAGGAAAGTGCGCATGGTTAGTGTTGTATTCAATCCCCATGCAATTTTTGTGTTTCATCAACACTCTGATAGTCCACAGATTACAGAATGCCTCCAGATGTGCATCGGAAACTACTACTGGCCTTCCGCGGAGTGATCAAAGCGTAGACTGTTTGTGACATTACTCCCATGGGTGAAAGTGCTCATGAAGACTGTTGTATTCAATCCCGATGCAATTTCTGTGTTTTTTTCAACACTCTGATAGTCCACAGATTACAGAATGACTCCAGATGTGCATCTGAAACTACTACTGGTCTTCCAGGGAACGATCAAAGCGTAGACTGTTTGAGACATTACTCCCATGTATGAAAGTGCGCATAGTGACTGTTGTATTCAATCCCGATGCAATTTCTGTGTTTCAACAACACTCTGATAGTCCACAGATTACAGAATGCCTCCAGATGTGCATCGGAACCTACTACTGGTCTTCCAGGGAACGATCAAATCGTAGACTGTTTGAGACATTACTCCCATGGAGCAAACTGCGCATGGAGGCTGTTGTTTTCAATCCCGATGCAATTTCTGTGTTTCAACAACACTCTGATAGTCCACAGATTAGAGATTGCCTCCAGATATGCATCGGAAACTACTACTGGTCTTCCAGGAAATGATCAAGGCGTAGACTGTTTGAGACATTACTCCCATGGAGGAAAATTGCGCATGGTGACTGTTGTATTCAATCCCGAATCAATTTCTGTGTTTCATCAACACTTTGAAGGTCCACAGATTACAGAATGCCTCCAGATGTGCATCGGAAACTACAACTGGTCTTTCAGGGAACGATCAAAGCGTAGACTGTTTGAGACATTACTCCCATGTAGGAAAGTTCGCATGGTGACTGTTGTATTTAATGCCGATGCGATTTCTGTGTTTCAACAACACTCTGAAAGTCCACAGATTATAGAATGCCTCCAGATGTGCATCGGAAACTACTACTGGTCTTCATGGGAACGATCAAAGCGTAGACTGTTTGAGACATTACTCCCATTTAGCAAAGTGCGCATTGAGACTGTTGTATTCAATCCCGTTGCAATTTCTGTGTTTCAACAACACTCAGATAGTCCACAGGTTAGAGAATGCCTCCAGATGTGCATCGGAAACTACTACAGTTCTTCCAGGGAATGATCGAAGCGTAGACTGTTTGAGACATTACTCCCATGGAGGAAAATTGCGCATGGTGACTGCTGTATTTAATCCCGATGCAATTTCTGTGTTTCACCAACACTCTGACAGTCCATAGATTACAGAATGCCTCCAGATTGCATCGTAAACTACTACGGGTCTTCCAGGGAATGATCAAAGCGTAGACTGTTTGAAACATTACTCTCATGAAGGAAAGTGCTCATGATGACTGTTGCATTCATCCTGAGGCAATTTCTGTGTTTCCTCAACACTTTGAAGTGCCACAGATTTCAGAATGTCTGCCGACGTGCATCAGAAACTACTACTGGTCTTCCAGGGAACGATCAAAGCGTAGACTGTTTGAGACATTACACCCATGGAGGAAAATTGCGCATGGTGACTGTTGTATTCAATCCCGAATCAATTTCTGTGTTCCATCAACACTTTGAACGTCCACGGATTACAGAATGCCTCCAGATGTGCATCGGAAACTACAACTGGTCTTTCAGGGAACGTCAAAGCGTAGACTGTTTGAGACATTACTCCCATGGAGGAAAATTGCGCATGGTGACTGTTGTATTAAAACCCGATAAAATTTCTGTGTTTCATCAACACTTTGAAGGTCCACAGATTACAGAATGCCTCCAGATGTGCATTGGAAACTACTACTGGTCTTCCAGGGAACGATCAAAGCGTAGACTGTTTCAGACATTACTCCCATGGAGGAACGTGCGGATGGTGACTGTTGTACTCAATCCCGATGCAATTTCTGTGTTTCAGCAACACTCGGATAGCCCACAGATTCCAGAAGGCCTCCAGATGTTCATCGGAAACTACTGGTGGGATTCCAGGGAACGATCAAAGCGTAGACTGTTTGTGACATTACTCCCATGGAGGAAAGTGCGCATGGTGACTGTTGTATTCAATCCCGATGCAAATTCTGTGTTTCCTAATCCAAGCGTAGACTGTTTTAGACATAACTCCCATGGAGGAAAGTGCGCATGGTGACTGTTGTATCAACCCCAATGAAATTTCGGTGTTTCATCAACACTCTGATAGTCCACAGATTACAGAATGCCACCAGATGTGCATCGGAAACCACTACTGGTCTTCCAATGAACGTTCAAATCGTACACTGTTTGAGACATTATTCCCATGGAGGAAAGTGCACATGGTGACTGTTGTATTCAATCCCGATGCAATTTCTGTGTTTCATCAACACTCTGATAGTCCACAGATTACAGAATGACTCCAGATGTGCATCGGAAAATACTACTGGTCTTCCAGGGAACGATCAAAGCGTAGACTGTCTGAGACATTACTCCCATGGAGGAAAGTGCGCATGGTTAGTGTTGTATTCAATCCCCATGCAATTTTTGTGTTTCATCAACACTCTGATAGTCCACAGATTACAGAATGCCTCCAGATGTGCATCGGAAACAACTACTGGCCTTCCACGGAGTGATCAAAGCGTAGACTGTTTGTGACATTACTCCCATGGGTGAAAGTGCTCATGAAGACTGTTGTATTCAATCCCGATGCAATTTCTGTGTTTTTTTCAACACTCTGATAGTCCACAGATTACAGAATGACTCCAGATGTGCATCGGAAACTACTACTGGTCTTCCAGGGAACGATCAAAGCGTAGACTGTTTGAGACATTACTCCCATGTATGAAAGTGCGCATAGTGACTGTTGTATTCAATCCCGATGCAATTTCTGTGTTTCAACAACACTCTGATAGTCCACAGATTACAGAATGCCTCCAGATGTGCATCGGAACCTACTACTGGTCTTCCAGGGAACGATCAAATCGTAGACTGTTTGAGACATTACTCCCATGGAGCAAACTGCGAATGGAGGCTGTTGTTTTCAATCCCGATGCAATTTCTGTGTTTCAACAACACTCTGATAGTCCACAGATTAGAGATTGCCTCCAGATATGCATCGGAAACTAGTACTGGTCTTCCAGGAAATGATCAAGGCGTAGACTGTTTGAGACATTACTCCCATGGAGGAAAATTGCGCATGGTGACTGTTGTATTCAATCCCGAATCAATTTCTGTGTTTCATCAACACTTTGAAGGTCCACAGATTACAGAATGCCTCCAGATGTGCATCGGAAACTAGAACTGGTCTTTCAGGGAACGATCAAAGCGTAGACTGTTTGAGACATTACTCCCATGTAGGAAAGTTCGCATGGTGACTGTTGTATTCAATCCCGATGCAATTTCTGTGTTTCAACAACACTCTGAAAGTCCACAGATTATAGAATGCCTCCAGATGTGCATCGGAAACTACTACTGGTCTTCATGGGAACGATCAAAGCGTAGACTGTTTGAGACATTACTCCCATTTAGCAAAGTGCGCATTGAGACTGTTGTATTCAATCCCGTTGCAATTTCTGTGTTTCAACAACACTCAGATAGTCCACAGGTTAGAGAATGCCTCCAGATGTGCATCGGAAACTACTACAGTTCTTCCAGGGAATGATCGAAGCGTAGACTGTTTGAGACATTACTCCCATGGAGGAAAATTGCGCATGGTGACTGCTGTATTTAATCCCGATGCAATTTCTGTGTTTCACCAACACTCTGACAGTCCATAGATTACAGAATGCCTCCAGATTGCATCGTAAACTACTACGGGTCTTCCAGGGAATGATCAAAGCGTAGACTGTTTGAAACATTACTCTCATGAAGGAAAGTGCTCATGATGACTGTTGCATTCATCCTGAGGCAATTTCTGTGTTTCCTCAACACTTTGAAGTGCCACAGATTTCAGAATGTCTGCCGATGTGCATCAGAAACTACTACTGGTCTTCCAGGGAACGATCAAAGCGTAGACTGTTTGAGACATTACACCCATGGAGGAAAATTGCGCATGGTGACTGTTGTATTCAATCCCGAATCAATTTCTGTGTTCCATCAACACTTTGAACGTCCACGGATTACAGAATGCCTCCAGATGTGCATCGGAAACTACAACTGGTCTTTCAGGGAACGTCAAAGCGTAGACTGTTTGAGACATTACTCCCATGGAGGAAAATTGCGCATGGTGACTGTTGTATTAAAACCCGATAAAATTTCTGTGTTTCATCAACACTTTGAAGGTCCACAGATTACAGAATGCCTCCAGATGTGCATTGGAAACTACTACTGGTCTTCCAGGGAACGATCAAAGCGTAGACTGTTTCAGACATTACTCCCATGGAGGAACGTGCGGATGGTGACTGTTGTACTCAATCCCGATGCAATTTCTGTGTTTCAGCAACACTCGGATAGCCCACAGATTCCAGAAGGCCTCCAGATGTTCATCGGAAACTACTGGTGGGATTCCAGGGAACGATCAAAGCGTAGATTGTTTGAGACATTACTCCCATGGAGGAAAGTGCGCATGGTGACTGTTGTATTCAATCCCGATGCAAATTCTGTGTTTCCTGATCCAAGCGTAGACTGTTTTAGACATTACTCCCATGGAGGAAAGTGCGCATGGTGACTGTTGTATCAACCCCAATGAAATTTCGGTGTTTCATCAACACTCTGATAGTCCACAGATTACAGAATGCCACCAGATGTGCATCGGAAACCTCTACTGGTCTTCCAATGAACGATCAAATCGTACACTGTTTGAGACATTATTCCCATGGAGGAAAGTGCACATGGTGACTGTTGTATTCAATCCCGATGCAATTTCTGTGTTTCATCAACACTCTGATAGTCCACAGATTACAGAATGACTCCAGATGTGCATCGGAAAATACTACTGGTCTTCCAGGGAACGATCAAAGCGTAGACTGTTTGAGACATTACTCCCATGGAGGAAAGTGCGCATGGTTAGTGTTGTATTCAATCCCCATGCAATTTTTGTGTTTCATCAACACTCTGATAGTCCACAGATTACAGAATGCCTCCAGATGTGCATCGGAAACAACTACTGGCCTTCCACGGAGTGATCAAAGCGTAGACTGTTTGTGACATTACTCCCATGGGTGAAAGTGCTCATGAAGACTGTTGTATTCAATCCCGATGCAATTTCTGTGTTTTTTTCAACACTCTGATAGTCCACAGATTACAGAATGACTCCAGATGTGCATCGGAAACTACTACTGGTCTTCCAGGGAACGATCAAAGCGTAGACTGTTTGAGACATTACTCCCATGTATGAAAGTGCGCATAGTGACTGTTGTATTCAATCCCGATGCAATTTTTGTGTTTCAACAACACTCTGATAGTCCACAGATTACAGAATGCCTCCAGATGTGCATCGGAACCTACTACTGGTCTTCCAGGGAACGATCAAATCGTAGACTGTTTGAGACATTACTCCCATGGAGCAAACTGCGAATGGAGGCTGTTGTTTTCAATCCCGATGCAATTTCTGTGTTTCAACAACACTCTGATAGTCCACAGATTAGAGATTGCCTCCAGATATGCATCGGAAACTAGTACTGGTCTTCCAGGAAATGATCAAGGCGTAGACTGTTTGAGACATTACTCCCATGGAGGAAAATTGCGCATGGTGACTGTTGTATTCAATCCCGAATCAATTTCTGTGTTTCATCAACACTTTGAAGGTCCACAGATTACAGAATGCCTCCAGATGTGCATCGGAAACTACAACTGGTCTTTCAGGGAACGATCAAAGCGTAGACTGTTTGAGACATTACTCCCATGTAGGAAAGTTCGCATGGTGACTGTTGTATTCAATCCCGATGCAATTTCTGTGTTTCAACAACACTCTGAAAGTCCACAGATTATAGAATGCCTCCAGATGTGCATCGGAAACTACTACTGGTCTTCATGGGAACGATCAAAGCGTAGACTGTTTGAGACATTACTCCCATTTAGCAAAGTGCGCATTGAGACTGTTGTATTCAATCCCGTTGCAATTTCTGTGTTTCAACAACACTCAGATAGTCCACAGGTTAGAGAATGCCTCCAGATGTGCATCGGAAACTACTACAGTTCTTCCAGGGAATGATCGAAGCGTAGACTGTTTGAGACATTACTCCCATGGAGGAAAATTGCGCATGGTGACTGCTGTATTTAATCCCGATGCAATTTCTGTGTTTCACCAACACTCTGACAGTCCATAGATTACAGAATGCCTCCAGATTGCATCGTAAACTACTACGGGTCTTCCAGGGAATGATCAAAGCGAAGACTGTTTGAAACATTACTCTCATGAAGGAAAGTGCGCATGATGACTGTTGCATTCAATCCTGAGGCAATTTCTATGTTTCCTCAACACTTTGAAGGGCCACAGATTTCAGAATGTCTGCCGATGTGCATCGGAAACTACTACTGGTCTTCCAGGGAACGATCAAAGCGTAGACTGTTTGAGACATTACACCCATGGAGGAAAATTGCGCATGGTGACTGTTGTATTCAATCCCGAATCAATTTCTGTGTTTCATCAACACTTTGAAGGTCCACGGATTACAGAATGCCTCCAGATGTGCATCGGAACCTACAACTGGTCTTTCAGGGAACGTCAAAGCGTAGACTGTTTGAGACATTACTCCCATGGAGGAAAATTGCGCATGATGACTGTTGTATTCAAACCCGATAAAATTTCTGTGTTTCATCAACACTTTGAAGGTCCACAGATTACAGAATGCCTCCAGATGTGCATCGGAAACTACTACTGGTCTTCCAGGGAACGATCAAAGCGTTGACTGTTTGAGACATTACTCCCATGGAGCAAAGTGCGCATGGTGACTGTTGTATTCAATCCCGACGCAATTTCGTTGTTTCATCAACACTTTGAACGACCACAGATTACAGAATGCCTCCAGATGAGCTTCGGAAACTACTACTAGTCTTCCAGGGAACGATCAAAACGTAGACAGATTGAGACATTACTCACATGTAGGAAAGTGCGCATGGTGAATGTTGTATTCAATCCCGATGCAATTTCTGTGTTTCAACAACACTCAGATAGTCCACAGATTACAGAATGCCTCCAGATGTGCATCGGAAACTACTACTGGTCTTCCAGGGAACGATCAAAGCGTAGACTCTTTGAGACATTACTCCCATGGAGCAAAGTGCGCATGGAGACTGTTGTATTCAATCCCGATGCAATTTCTGTGTTTCAACAACACTCTGATAGTCCACAGATTAGAGAATGCCTCCAGATGTGAATCGGAAACTACTACTGGTCTTCCAGGGAACGATCAAAGCATAGACATTTTGATACATTACTCCCATGGAGCAAAGTGCTCATGGTGACTGTTGTATTCAATCCCGATGCAATTTCTGTGTTTCAACAATACTCTGATAGTCCACAGATTACAGAAAGCCTCCAGATGTGCATCGGAAACTACTACTGGCCTTCCAGGGAACGATCAAAGCGTAGACCGTCTGTGACCTTACTCCCATGGAGGAAAGTGCTCATGGTGACTGTTGTATTCAATCTCGATGCAATTTCTGTGTTTCAACAACACTCTGATAGTCCACAGATTAGAGATTGCCTCCAGATATGCATCGGAAACTAGTACTGGTCTTCCAGGAAATGATCAAGGCGTAGACTGTTTGAGACATTACTCCCATGGAGGAAAATTGCGCATGGTGACTGTTGTATTCAATCCCGAATCAATTTCTGTGTTTCATCAACACTTTGAAGGTCCACAGATTACAGAATGCCTCCAGATGTGCATCGGAAACTACAACTGGTCTTTCAGGGAACGATCAAAGCGTAGACTGTTTGAGACATTACTCCCATGTAGGAAAGTTCGCATGGTGACTGTTGTATTCAATCCCGATGCAATTTCTGTGTTTCAACAACACTCTGAAAGTCCACAGATTATAGAATGCCTCCAGATGTGCATCGGAAACTACTACTGGTCTTCATGGGAACGATCAAAGCGTAGACTGTTTGAGACATTACTCCCATTTAGCAAAGTGCGCATTGAGACTGTTGTATTCAATCCCGTTGCAATTTCTGTGTTTCAACAACACTCAGATAGTCCACAGGTTAGAGAATGCCTCCAGATGTGCATCGGAAACTACTACAGTTCTTCCAGGGAATGATCGAAGCGTAGACTGTTTGAGACATTACTCCCATGGAGGAAAATTGCGCATGGTGACTGCTGTATTTAATCCCGATGCAATTTCTGTGTTTCACCAACACTCTGACAGTCCATAGATTACAGAATGCCTCCAGATTGCATCGTAAACTGCTACGGGTCTTCCAGGGAATGATCAAAGCGAAGACTGTTTGAAACATTACTCTCATGAAGGAAAGTGCGCATGATGACTGTTGCATTCAATCCTGAGGCAATTTCTATGTTTCCTCAACACTTTGAAGGGCCACAGATTTCAGAATGTCTGCCGATGTGCATCGGAAACTACTACTGGTCTTCCAGGGAACGATCAAAGCGTAGACTGTTTGAGACATTACACCCATGGAGGAAAATTGCGCATGGTGACTGTTGTATTCAATCCCGAATCAATTTCTGTGTTTCATCAACACTTTGAAGGTCCACGGATTACAGAATGCCTCCAGATGTGCATCGGAACCTACAACTGGTCTTTCAGGGAACGTCAAAGCGTAGACTGTTTGAGACATTACTCCCATGGAGGAAAATTGCGCATGATGACTGTTGTATTCAAACCCGATAAAATTTCTGTGTTTCATCAACACTTTGAAGGTCCACAGATTACAGAATGCCTCCAGATGTGCATCGGAAACTACTACTGGTCTTCCAGGGAACGATCAAAGCGTTGACTGTTTGAGACATTACTCCCATGGAGCAAAGTGCGCATGGTGACTGTTGTATTCAATCCCGACGCAATTTCGTTGTTTCATCAACACTTTGAACGACCACAGATTACAGAATGCCTCCAGATGAGCTTCGGAAACTACTACTAGTCTTCCAGGGAACGATCAAAACGTAGACAAATTGAGACATTACTCACATGTAGGAAAGTGCGCATGGTGAATGTTGTATTCAATCCCGATGCAATTTCTGTGTTTCAACAACACTCTGATAGTCCACAGATTACAGAATGCCTCCAGATGTGCATCGGAAACTACTACTGGTCTTCCAGGGAACGATCAAAGCGTAGACTCTTTGAGACATTACTCCCATGGAGCAAAGTGCGCATGTAGACTGTTGTATTCAATCCCGATGCAATTTCTGTGTTTCAACAACACTCTGATAGTCCACAGATTAGGGAATGCCTCCAGATGTGAATCGGAAACTACTACTGGTCTTCCAGGGAACGATCAAAGCATAGACATTTTGAGACATTACTCCCATGGAGCAAAGTGCTCATGGTGACTGTTGTATTCAATCCCGATGCAATTTCTGTGTTTCAACAATACTCTGATAGTCCACAGATTACAGAAAGCCTCCAGATGTGCATCGGAAACTACTACAGGTTTTCCAGGGAACGATCGAAGCGTAGACTGTTTGACATTACTCCCATGGAGAGAAATTGCGCATGGTGACTGTTGTATTCAATCCCGAATCAATTTCTGTGTTTCATCAACACTTTGAAGGTTCACAGATTACAGAATGCCTCCAGATGTGCATCGGAAAGTACTAATGGTCCTGAAGGGAACGATCAAAGCGTAAACTGTTTGAGACATTACTCCCATGGAGGAAAGTGCGCATGGTGACTGTTGTATTCAATCCCGTTGCAAGTTTTGTGTTTCATCAAAACTCTTATGTTCCACAGATTACAGAATGCCTCCAGATGTGCATTGGAAACTACTACTGGTCTTCCACGGAACGATCAAAGCGTAGACTTTTTGAGACATTACTCCCTTGGAGGAAAGTGCGCATGGTAACTGTTGTATAAATCCCGATGCAATTTCTGTGTTTCAACAACCCTCTGATAGTCTACAGATTACAGAAAGCCTCCAGATGTGCATCGGAAACTGCTACTGGTCATCCAGGGAACGATCAAAGCATAGACTGTTAGAGACATTACTCCCATGGAGCAAAGTGCGCATTGAGACTGTTGTATTCAACCCCGATGCAATATCTGTGTCTCATCAAAACTCTGATGTTCCACAGATTACAGAATGCCTCCAGATGTGCATTGGAAACTACTACTGGTCTTCCACAAAACGATCAAAGCGTAGACTGTTTGAGACATTACACCCATGGAGGAAAGTGCGCATGGTAACTGTTGTATATATCCCGATGCAATTTCTGTGTTTCAACAAACCTCTAATAGTCCACAGATTACAGAAAGCCTCCAGATGTGCATCGGAAACTACTACTTGCCTTCCAGGGAACGATCAAAGCGTAGAACGTTTGTGACATTACTCCCATGGAGGAAAGTGCTCATGGTGACTGTTGTATTCAATCCCGATGCAATTTCTGTGTTTCATCAACACTCTGATAGTCCACAGATTACAGAATGCCTCCAGATGTGCATCGGAAACTACTACTGGTCTTCCAGGGAACGATCAAAGCGTAGACTGTTTAAGACATTACTCTCATGAAGGAAAGTGCGCATGGTGACTGTTGTATTCAATCCCGATGGCATTTCTGTGTTTCAACAGCACTCTGATAGTCCACAGATTACAGAATGCCTCCAGATGTGCATCGGAAACTACTACTGGTGCTCCAGGGAACGATCTAAGCGTTGACTGTTTGAGACATTACTCCCATGGAGGAAAGTGCGCATGGTGACTATTGTATTCAATCCCGACGCAATTTCGTTGTTTCATCAACACTTTGAATGTCCACAGATGACAGAATGCCTCCAGATGTGCATCGGAAACTACTACTAGTCTTCCAGGGAACGACCAAAGCGTAGACAGTTTGAGACATTACTCCCATGAAGGAAAGTGCGCATGGTGAATGTTGTATTCAATCCCGATGCAATTTCTGTGTTTCAACAACACTCTGATAGTCCACAGACTACAGAATGCCTCCAGATGTGCATCGGAAACTACTACTGGTCTTCCAGGGAACGATCAAAGCGTAGACTGTTTGAGACATTACTCCTATGAAACAAAGTGCGCATGGAGACTGTTGTATTCAATCCCGAATCAACTTCCGTGTTTCATCAACACTTTGAAGGTCGACAGATTACAGAATGCCTCCAGATGTGCATCGGAAACTACAACTGGTCTTTCAGGGAACGATCAAAACGTAGACTGTTTGAGACATTACTCCCATGGAGGAACGAGCGCATGGCGGCTGTTGTACTCGATCCAGATGCAATTTCTGTGTTTCATCCACATTCTGATAGTCCACAGTTTACAGAATGCCTCCAAATGTGCATCGGAAACTACTAGTGCTCTTCCAGGCAACGATCAAATCGCAGACTGTTTGAGACATTACTCCCTTGGAGGAAAGTGCGCATGGTGACTGTTGTATTCACTCCCGATGCAATATCTGTGTTTTATCAAAACTCTGATGTTCCACAGATTACAGAATGCCTCCAGATGTGCATTGGAAACTACTACTGGTCTTCCAGGGAACGATCAAAGCGTAGACTGTTTGAGACATTACTAACAGGGAGCAAAGTGCGCATGGAGAATGTTGTATTCGATCCCGATGCAATTACTGTGTTTCAACAACACTCTGATAGTCCACAGATTACAGAATGCCTCCAGATGTGCATCGGAAAGTACTAATTGTCCTGAAGAGAACGATCAAAGCGTAGCCTGTTTGAGACATTACTCCCATGGAGGAAAGTGCGCATGGTGACTGTTGTATTCAATCCCGATGCAATTTCTGTGTTTCATTAAAACTCTGATGTTCCACAGATTACAGAATGCCTCCTGATGTGCATTGGAAACTACTACTGGTCTTCCAGGGAACGATCAACGCGAAGATTGTTTGAGACATTACTCCCATGGAGGAAAGTGCGCATGGTGGCTGTTGTATCAATCCCGATGCAATGTCTGTGTTTCAACAACACTCTGATAGTCCACAGGTTACAGAATGCCTCCAGATGTGCATCAGAAACTCCTACTGGTCTTCCAGGGAACGATCAAAGCGTAGACTGTTTGAGACATTACTCCCATAGAGGAAAATGCCCATAGTGAATTTTGTATTCAATCCCGAAGCAATTTCTGTGTTTCATCAACACTCTGATTGTCCACAGATTATAGAATGCTGCCAGATGTGCATCGGAATCTACTACTGGCCTTCCAGGTATCGATCAAAGCGTAAACTGTTTGAGACATTACTCCCATGGAGGAAAGTGCGCATGGTGACCGTTGTATTCAATCCCTATGGCATTTCTGTGTTTCAACAACACTCTGATAGTCCACAGATTACAGAATGCCTGCAGATGTGCATCGGAAACTACTACTGGTCTTCCAGGGACCGATCAAAGCGAAGACTGTTTGAGACATTACTCCTATGGAGGAAAATGCGCATGGTGGCTGTTGTATCAATCCCGATGCAATTTCTGTGTTGCAACAACACTCTGATAGTCCACAGATTAGAGAATACCTCCAGATGTGCATCGGAAACTCCTACTGGTCTTCCAGGGAACGATCAAAGCGTAGAGTGTTTGAGACATTACACCCATGGAGCAAAGTGCTCATGGTGACTGTTGTATTCAATCCCGATGCAATTTCTGTGTTTCATCAACACTCTGATAGTCCACAGATTACAGAAAGCCTCCAGATGTGCATCGGAAACTACTACTGGCCATCCAGGGAACGATCAAAGCGTAGACCGTCTGTGACATTACTCCCATGGGGGAAAGTGCTCATGGTGACTGTTGTATTCAATCCCGATGCAATTTCTGTGTTTGAACAACGCTCTGATAGTCCACAGATTAGAGAATGCCTCCAGATGTGCATCGGAAACTACTACAGGTCTTCCAGGGAACGATCGAAGCGTAGACTGTTTGACATTACTCCCATGGAGGAAAATTGCGCATGGTGACTGTTGTATTCAATCCCGAATCAATTTCTGGGTTTCATCAACACTTTGAAGGTTCACATATTACAGAATGCCTCCAGATGTGCATCGGAAAGTACTAATGGTCCTGAAGGGAACGATCAAAGCGTAGACTGTTTGAGACATTACTCCCATGGAGGAAAGTGCGCATGGTGACTGTTGCATTCAATCCCGATGCAATTTTTGTGTTTCATCAAATCTCTGATGTTCCACAGATTACAGAATGCCTCCAGATGTGCATTGGAAACTACTACTGGTCTTCCACGGAACGATGAAAGCGTAGACTGTTTGAGACATTACTTCCGTGGAGGAAAGTGCGCATGGTAACTGTTGTATAAATCCCGATGCAATTTCTGTGTTTCAGCAACCCTCTGATAGTCCACAGATTACAGGAAGCCTCCAGATGTGCATCGGAAAGTACTAATGGTCCTGAAGGGAACGATCAAAGCGTAGACTGTTTGAGACATTACTCCCATGGAGGAAAGTGCGCATGGTGGCTGTTGTATCAATCCCGATGCAATGTCTGTGTTTCAACAACACTCTGATAGTCCACAGGTTACAGAATGCCTCCAGATGTGCATCAGAAACTCCTACTGGTCTTCCAGGGAACGATCAAAGCGTATACTGTTTGAGACATTACTCCCATAGAGGAAAATGCCCTTAGTGAATTTTGTATTCAATCCCGAAGCAATTTCTGTGTTTCATCAACACTCTGATTGTCCACAGATTATAGAATGCTGCCAGATGTGCATCGGAATCTACTACTGGCCTTCCAGGTATCGATCAAAGCGTAAACTGTTTGAGACATTACTCCCACGGAGGAAAGTGCGCATGGTGACTGTTGTATTCAATCCCTATGGCATTTCTGTGTTTCAACAACACTCTGATAGACCACAGATTACAGAATGCCTGCAGATGTGCATCGGAAACTACTACTGGTCTTCCAGGGACCGATCAAAGCGAAGACTGTTTGAGACATTACTCCTATGGAGGAAAATGCGCATGGTGGCTGTTGTATCAATCCCGATGCAATTTCTGTGTTTCAACAACACTCTGATAGTCCACAGATTAGAGAATACCTCCAGATGTGCATCGGAAACTCCTACTGGTCTTCCAGGGAACGATCAAAGCGTAGAGTGTTTGAGACATTACACCCATGGAGCAAAGTGCTCATGGTGACTGTTGTATTCAATCCCGATGCAATTTCTGTGTTTCATCAACACTCTGATAGTCCACAGATTACAGAAAGCCTCCAGATGTGCATCGGAAACTACTACTGGCCATCCAGGGAACGATCAAAGCGTAGACCGTCTGTGACATTACTCCCATGGGGGAAAGTGCTCATGGTGACTGTTGTATTCAATCCCGATGCAATTTCTGTGTTTGAACAACACTCTGATAGTCCACAGATTAGAGAATGCCTCCAGATGTGCATCGGAAACTACTACGGGTCTTCCAGGGAACGATCGAAGCGTAGACTGTTTGACATTACTCCCATGGAGGAAAATTGCGCATGGTGACTGTTGTATTCAATCCCGAATCAATTTCTGGGTTTCATCAACACTTTGAAGGTTCACATATTACAGAATGCCTCCAGATGTGCATCGGAAAGTACTAATGGTCCTGAAGGGAACGATCAAAGCGTAGACTGTTTGAGACATTACTCCCATGGAGGAAAGTGCGCATGGTGACTGTTGCATTCAATCCCGATGCAATTTTTGTGTTTCATCAAATCTCTGATGTTCCACAGATTACAGAATGCCTCCAGATGTGCATTGGAAACTACTACTGGTCTTCCACGGAACGATGAAAGAATAGACTGTTTGAGACATTACTTCCGTGGAGGAAAGTGCGCATGGTAACTGTTGTATAAATCCCGATGCAATTTCTGTGTTTCAACAACCCTCTGATAGTCCACAGATTACAGGAAGCCTCCAGATGTGCATCGGAAACTATTACTGGGCTTCCAGGGAACGATCAAAGCGTTGACTGTTTGAGATATTACTCCCATGGAGGGAAGTGCGCATGGTGACTGTTGTATTCAATTCCGATGCAATTTCGGTGTTTCATCAACACTTTGAACGTCCACAGATTACAGAATGCCTCCAGATGTGCATCGGAAACTACCACTGGTCTTTCAGGGAACGATCAAAGCGTAGACTGTTTGAGACATTACTCCCATGGAGGAACGAGCGCATGGCGGCTGTTGTACTCGATCCCGATGCAATTTCTGTGTTCCATCAACATTCTGTTAGTCCACAGTTTACAGAATGCCTCCAGATGTGCATCGGAAACTACTAGTGCTCTTCCAGGCAACGATCAAATCGTAGACTGTTTGAGACATTACTCCCTTGGAGGAACGTGCGCATGGTAACTGTTGTATTCAATCCCGATGCAATATCTGTGTTTTATCAAAATTCTGATGTTCCACAGATTACAGAATGCCTCCAGATGTGCATTGGAAACCACTACTGGTCTTCCAGGGAACGATCAAAGCGTAGACTGTTTGAGACATTACTCTCATGAAGGAAAGTGCGCATGATTACTGTTGCATTCAATCCCGATGCAATATCTGTGTTTCAACAACACTCTGATAGTCCACAGATTAGAGAATGCCTCCAGATGTGCATCGGAAGCTACAACTGGTCTTCCAGGGAACGATCAAAGCGTAGACTGTTTGAGACATTACTCCCATGGAGGAACGTGCGCATTGTGACTGTTGTATTCAATCACGATGCAATTCCTGTGTTTCAACAACACTCTGATAGTCCACAGATTACAGAATGCCTCCGGATGTACATCGGAAACTACTACTGGTCTTCCAGGGAATGATCAAAGCGTAGACTGTTTGAGACATTACTCCCATGGAGGAACGTGCGCAGGGTGACTGTTGTATTCAATCCCGGTGCAATTTCTGTGTTTCAACAATACTCTGATAGTCCACAGATTTCAGAATGCCTCCAGATGTGCATCGGAAAGTACTAATGGTCCTGAAGGGAACGATCAAAGCGTTGACTGTTTGAGACATAACTCCCATGGAGGAAAGTACGCATGGTTATTGTTGTATTCAATCCCGATGCTATTTCTGTGTTTCATCAACACTCTGATAGTCCACAGATTACAGAAAGCCTGCAGATGTGCATCGGAAACTACTACTGGCCTTCCAGAGAACGATCAAAGCGTAGACCGTTAGTGACATTACTCCCATGGGAGAAAGTTTTCATGGTGTTTGTTGTATTCAATCCCGATGCAATTTCTGTGTTTCATTAACACTCTGATAGTCCACAGATTACAGAATGCCTCCAGATGTGCATCGGAAACTACTACTGGTGTTCCAGGGAACGATCAGAGCGTTGACTGTTTGAGACATTACTCTCATGGAGGAATGTGCCCATGGTGATTGTTGTATTCAATCCCGATGGCATTTCTGTGTTTCAACAGCACTCTGATAGTCCACAGATTACAGAATGCCTCCAGATGTGCATCGGAAACTACTACTGGTGTTCCAGGGAACGATCAACGCGTTGACTGTTTGAGACATTACTCCCATGGAGGAAAGTGCGCATGGTGACTGTTGTATTCAATCCCGACGAAAATTCTTTGTTTCATCAACACTTTGAACGTCCACAGATTACAGAATGCCTCCAGATGTGCATCGGTAACTACTACTAGTCTTCCAGGGAACGATCAAAGCGTAGACTGTTTGAGACATTACTCCCATGGAGCAAAGTGCGCATGGAGACTGTTGTATTCAATCCCGATGCAATTTCTGGGTTTCAACAACACTCTGATAGTCCACAGATTAGAGAATGCCTCCAGATGTGCATCGGAAACTACTACAGGTCTTCCAGGAAATGATCGAAGCGTACACTGTTTGAGACATTACTCCCATGGAGGAAAATTGCACATGGTGACTGTTGTATTCAATCCCGAATCAACTTCTGTGTTTCATCAACACTTTGAAGGTCGACAGATTACAGAATGCCTCCAGATGTGCATCGGAAACTACAACTGGTCTTCCAGGGAACGATCAAAGCGTAGACTGTTTGAGACATTACTCTCATGAAGGAAAGTGCGCATGATGACTGTTGCATTCAATCCTGAGGCAATTTCTGTGTTTCATCAACACTTTGAACGTCCACAGATTACAGAATGCCTCCAGATGTGCATCGGAAACTACAACTGGTCTTCCAGGGAACGATCAAAGCGTAGGCTGTTTGAGACATTACTCCCATGGAGGAACGTGCGCAGGGTGACTGTTGTATTCAATCCCGAGGCAATTTCTGTGTTTCATCAAAACTCTGATGTTCCACAGAATACAGAATGCCTCCAGATGTGCATTGGAGACTACTACTGGTCTTCCAGGGAACGATCAAAGCGAAGACTGTTTGAGACATTACTCCCATGTAGGAACGTGCGCAGGGTGACTGTTGTATTCAATCCCGATGCAATTTCTGTGTTTCAACAATATTCTGATAGTCCACAGATTACAGAATGCCTCCAGATGTGCATCGGAAAGTATTAAAGGTCCTGAAGGAAACGATCAAAGCGTTGACTGTTTGAGACATAACTCCCATGGAGGAAAGTGCGCAAGGTTACTGTTGTATTCAATCCCGATGCAATTTCTGTGTTCCATTAACACTCTGATAGTCCACAGATTACAGAATGCCTCCAGATGTGCATCGGAAACTACTAGTGCTCTTCAAGGCCACGATCAAATCGTAGACTCTTTGAGACATTACTCCCTTGGAGGAACGTGCGCATGGTGACTGTTGTATTCAATCCCGATGCAATATCTGTGTTTTATCAAAATTCTGATGTTCCACAGATTACAGAATGCCTCCAGATGTGCATTGGAAACCACTACTGGTCTTACAGGGAAGGATCAAAGCGTAGACTGTTTGAGACATTACTCTCATGAAGGAAAGTGCGCATGATGACTGTTGCATTCAATCCCGAGGCAATTTCTGTGTTTCTTCAACACTTTGAACGTCCACAGATTACAGAATGCCTCCAGATGTGCATCGGAAAGTATTAATGGTCCTGAAGGAAACGATCAAAGCGTTGACTGTTTGAGACATAACTCCCATGGAGGAAAGTGCGCAAGGTTACTGTTGTATTCAATCCCGATGCAATTTCTGTGTTTCATCAACACTCTGATAGTCCACAGATTACAGAAAGCCTCCAGATGTGCATCGGAAAATACTACTGGCCTTCCAGAGAACGATCAAAGCGTATACCGTTAGTGACATTACTCCCATGGGGGAAGTGCTAATGGTGACTGTTGTATTCAATCCCGATGCAATTTCTGTGTTTCATTAACACCCTGATAGTCCACAGAATACAGAATGCCACCAGATGTGCATCGGAAACCAGTACTGGTCTTCCAGGGAACTATCAAAGCGTAGAATGTTTGAGAGATTACTCTTATGAAGGAAAGAGCGCATGATGACTGTTGTATTCCATCCCGAGGCAATATCTGTGTTTCATCAAAACTCTGATGTTCCACAGATTACAGAATGCCTCCAGATGTGCATTGGAAACTACTACTGGTCTTTCAGGGAACGATCAAAGTGAAGACTGTCTGAGACATTACTCCCATGGAGGAAAGTACGCATGGTGGTTGTTGTATCAATCCCGATGCAATTTCTGTGTTTCAACGACACTCTGATAGTCCACAGGTTACAGAATGCCTCCAGATGTGCATCAGAAACTCCTACTGGTCTTCCAGGGAACGATCAAAGCGTAGACTGTTTGAGACATTACACCCATGGAGCAAAGTGCGCATGGTGACTGTTGTATTCAATTACGATGCAATTCCTGTGTTTCAACAACACTCTGATAGTCCACAGATTACAGAATGCCTCCAAATGTGCATCGGAAACTACTACTGGTCTTCCAGGGAATGATCAAAGCGTAGACTGTTTGAGATATTACTCCCATGGAGGAAAATGCGCATAGTGAATGTTGTATTCAATCCCGAAGCAATTTCTGTGTTTCATCAACACTCTGATTTTCCAAAGATTATAGAATGCTGCCAGATGTGCATCGGAATCTACTACTATCCTTCCAGGGATCGATCAAAGCGTAAACTGTTTGAGACATTACTCCCATAGAGGAAAGTGCGCATTTCGACTGTTGTATTCAATCCCTATGGCATTTCTGTGTTTCAACAACACTCTGATGCCTCCAGATGTGCATCGTAAACTACTACTGGCCTTCCAGGGAACGATCAGAGCGTAGACAGTTTGAGACATTACTCACATGTAAAAAAGTGCGCATGGTGACTGTTGTATTCAATCCCGATGCAATTTCTGTGTTTCATCAAAACTCTGACGTTCCACAGATTACAGAATGCCTCCAGATGTGCATTGGAAACTACTACTGGTCTTCCACTTAACGATCAAAGCGTAGACTGTTTGTGACATTACTCCCATGGAGGAAAGTGCTCATGGTAACTGTTGTATATATCCTGATGCAATTTCTGTGTTTCAACAACCCTCTCATAGTCCACAGATTACAGAAAGCCTCCAGATGTGCATCGTAAACTACTACTGGCCTTCCAGGGAACGATCAAAGCGTAGAACGTTTGTGACATTACTCCCATGGAGGAAAGTGCTCATGGTGACTGTTGTTTTCAATCCCGATGCAATTTCTGTGTTTCATCAACACTCTGATAGTCCACAGATTACAGAATGCCTCTAGATGTGCATCGGAAACTACTATTGGTCTTCCAGGGAACGATCAAAACGTAGACTGTTTAAGACATTACTCTCATGGAGGAAAGTGCGCCTGGTGACTGTTGTATTCAATCCCGATGGCATTTCTGTGTTTCAACAACACTCTGATATTTCACAGATTACAGAATGCCTCCAGATGTGCATCGGAAACTACTACTGGTGTTCGAGGGAACTATCAAAGCGTTGACTGTTTGAGACATTACTCCCATGGAGGAAAGTGCGCATGGTGACTGTTGTATTCAATCCCGACGCAATTTCGGTGTTTCATCAACACTTTGAACGTCTACAGATTACAGAATGCCTCCAGATGTGCATCGGAAACTACTACTAGTCTTCCAGGGAACGATCAAAGCGTAGACAGTTTGAGACATTACTCCCATGTAGGAAAGTGCGCATGTCGAATGTTGTATTCAATCGCGATGCAATTTCTGTGTTTCAACAACACTCTGATAGTCCACAGATTACAGAATGCCTCCAGATGTGCATCGGAAACTACTACTGGTCTTCCAGGGAACGATCAAAGCGTCGACTGTTTGAGACATTACTCCCATGGAGCAAAGGGTGCATGGAGACTGTTGTATTCAGTCCCGATGCAATTTCTGTGTTTCAACAACACTCTGATAGTCCACAGATTAAAGAATGCCTCCAAATGTGCATCGGAAACTACTACAGGTCTTCCAGGGAATGATCGAAGCGTAGACTGTTTGAGACATTACTCCCATGGAGGAAAATTGCGCATGGTGACTGTTGTATTCAATCCCGAATCAATTTCAGTGTTTCATCAACACTTTAAAAGGCGACAGATTACAGAATGCCTCCAGATGTGCATCGGAAACTACAACTGGTCTTCCAGGGACCGATCAAAGCGTAGACTGTTTGAAACATTACTCTCATGAAGGAAAGTGCTCATGATGATTGTTGCATTCAATCCCGAGGCAATTTCTGTGTTTCATCAACACTTTGAAGGTCCACAGATTACAGATTGCCACCAGATGTGCATTGGAAACTACTACTGGTCTTTAAGGGAACGATCAAAGTGAAGACTGTCTGAGACATTAATCCCATGGAGGAAAGTGCGCATGGTGGCTGTTGTATCAATCCCGATGCAATTTCTGTGTTTCAACGACACTCTGATAGTCCACAGGTTACAGAATGCCTCCAGATGTGCATCAGAAACTCCTACTGGTCATCGAGGGAACGATAAAACCGTAGACTGTTTGAGACATTACACCCATGGAGCAAAGTGCGCATGGTGACTGTTGTATTCAATCCCGATGCAGTTCCTGTGTTTTAACAACACTCTGATAGTCCACAGATTACAGAATGCTTCCAGATGTGCATCGGAAACTACTACTGGTCTTCCAGGGAATGATCAAAGCGTAGACAGTTTGAGACATTACTCCCATGGAGGAAAATGCGCATAGTGAATGTTGTCTCCAATCCCGAAGCAATTTCTGTGTTACATCAACACTCTGATTGTCCACAGATTATAGAATGCTGCCAGATGTGCATCGGGATCTACTACTGGCCTTCCAGGGATCGATCAAAGCGTAAACTGTTTGAGACATTACTCCCATGGAGGAAAGTGCGCATGGTGACTGTTGTATTCAATCCCGATGGCATTTCTGTGTTTCAACAACACTCTGATAGTCCGCAGATTACAGAATGCCTCCAGATGTGCTTCGGAAACTACTACTGGTGTTCCAGGGAACGATCAAAGCGTTGACTGTTTGAGACATTACTCCCATGGAGGAAAGTGCGCATGGTGACTGTTGTATTCAATCCCGACGCAATTTCGGTTTTTATCAACACTTTGAACGTCCACAGATTACAGATTGCCTCCAGATGTGCAACGGAAACTACTACTGGTCTTCCAGGGAACGATCAAAGCGTAGACTTAAACATTACTCTCATGAAGGAAAGTGCACATGATGATTGTTGCATTCAATCCCGAGGCAATTTCTGCGTTTCATCAACACTTTGAAGGTCCACAGATTACAGATTGTTACCAGATGTGCATCGGAAACTACTACTGGTCTTATAGGGAACGATGAGAGCGTAGACAGTTTGAGACATTACTCCCATGTAAAAAAATGCGCATGGTGACTGTTGTATTCAATACCGATGCAATTTCTGTGTTTCAACAACACTCAGATAGTCCACAGATTACAGAATGCCTCCAGATGTGTATTGGAAACTACTACTGGTCTTCCAGGGAACGATCAAAGCGTAGACTGTTTGAGACATTACTCCCATGGAGCAAAGTGCGCATAGAGACCGTTGTATTCAATCCCGATGCAATTTCTGTGTTTCTTCAAAACTCTGATGTTCCACAGATTACAGAATGCCTCCAGATGTGCATTGGAAACTACTACTGGTCTTCCACGGAACGATCAAAGCGTAGACTGTTTGAGACATTACTCCCATGGAGGAAAGTGTGCATGGTAAATGTTGTATATATCCCGATGCAATTTCTGTGTTTCAACAACCCTCTCATAGTCCACAGTTTACAGAAAGCCTCCAGATGTGCATCGGAAAATACTTCTGGCATTCCAGGGAACGATCAAAGCGTAGACTTTTTGAGCATTTACTCCCATGGAGCAAAGTGCGCATGGAGACTCTTGTATTCAATCCCGATGCAATTACTGTGTTTCAACAACACTCTGATAGTCCACAGATTAGAGAATGCATCCAGATGTGCATCGGAAACTACTACTGGTCTTCCAGGGAACGATCGAAGCGTAGACTGTTTGAGACATTACACCCATGGAGGAAAATTGCGCATGGTGACTGTTGTATTCAATCCCGAATCAATTTCTGTGTTTCATCAACACTTTGAAGGTCGACAGATTACAGAATGCCTCCAGATGTGCATCGGAAACTACAACTGGTCTTTCAGGGAACGATCAAAGCGTAGACTGTTTGAGATATTACTCCCATGGAGGAACGAGCGGATGACGGCTGTTGTACTGGATCCGGGTGCAATTTCTGTGTTTCATCAACACTCTGATAGTCCACAGTTTACAGAATGCCTCCAGATGTGCATCGGAAACTACTAGTGCTCTTCCAGGCAACGATCAAAGCGTAGACTGTTTGAGATATTACTCCCTTGGAGGAAAGTGCGCATGGTGACTGTTGTATTCAATCCCGATGCAATATCTGTGTTTTATCAAAACTCTGATGTTCCACAGATTACAGAATGCCTCCAGATGTGCATCGGAAACTACTACTGGTGTTCCAGGGAACGATCAAAGCGTTGACTGTTTGAGACATTACTCCCATGGAGGAAAGTGGGCATGGTGACTGTTGTATTCAATCCCGTCGCAATTTCGGTGTTTCATCAACACTTTGAACGTCCACAGATTACAGATTGCCTCCAGATGTGCAACGGAAACTACTACTGGTCTTCCAGGGAACGATCAAAGCGTAGACTGTTTGAAACATTACTCTCATGAAGGAAAGTGCGCGTGATGATTGTTGCATTCAATCCCGATTCAATTCCTGTGTTTCATCAACACTGTGAAGGTCCACAGATTACAGATTGTTACCAGATGTGCATCGGAAACTACTAATGGTCTTCCAGGGAACGATGAGAGCGTAGACAGTTTGAGACATTACTCCCATGTAAAAAAGTGCGCATGGTTACTGTTGTATTCAATCCCGATGCTATTTCTGTGTTTCAACATCACTCAGATAGTCCACAGATTACAGAATGCCTCCAGATGTGTATTGGAAACTACTACTGGTCTTCCAGGGAACGATCAAAGCGTAGACTGTTTGAGACATTACTCACTTGGAGGTAAGTGCGCATGGTGACTGTTGTATTCAATCCCGATGCAATATCTGTGTTTTATCAAAACTCTGATGTTCCACAGATTACAGAATGCCTCCAGATGTGCATTGGAAACTACTACAGGTCTTCCAGGGAACGATCAAAGCGTAGACTGTTTGAGGCATTACTCCCATGGAGGAAAGTGCGCATGGTGGCTGTTGTATATATCCCGATGCAATTTCTGTGTTTCAACAACACTCTGATAGTCCACAGATTACAGAAAGCCTCCAGATGTGCATCGGAAACCACTAATGGCCTTCCAGGGAACGATCAAAGCGTAGACAGTTTGAGACATTACTCCCATGGAGCAAAGTGCGCATGGAGACTGTTGTATTCAATCCCGATGCAATTTCTGTGTTTCAACAACACTCTGATAGTCCACAGATTAGAGAATGCCTCCAGATGTGCGTCGGAAACCACCACTGGTCTTCCAGGGAACGATCGAAGCGTAGACTGTTTAAGACATTACACCCATGGAGGAAAATTGCGCATGGTGACTGTTGTATTCAATCCCGAATCAATTTCTGTGTTTCATCAACACTTTGAAGGTCGACAGATTACAGAATGCCTCCAGATGTGCATCGGAAACTACAACTGGTCCTTCAGGGAACGATCAAAGCGTAGACTGTTTGAGACATTACTTCCATGGAGGAACGAGCGCATGACGGCTGTTGTACTCGTTCCGGATGCAATTTCTGTGTTTCATCAAAACTCTGATAGTCCACAGTTTACAGAATGCCTCCAGATGTGCATCGGAAACCACTAGTGCTCTTCCAGGCAACGATCAAAGCGTAGACTGTTTGAGACATTACTCCCATGGAGCAAAGTGCGCATGGAGACCGTTGTATTCAATCCCGATGCAATGTCTGTGTTTCATCAAAACTCTGATGTTCCACAGATTACAGAATGCCTAAAGATGTGCATCGGAAACTACTACTGGTGTTCCAGGGAATGATAAAAGCGTTGACTGTTTGAGACATTACTCCCATGGAGGAAAGTGGGCATAGTGACTGTTGTATTCAATCCCGACGCAATTTCGGTGTGTCATCAACACTTTGAACGTCCACAGATTACAGATTGCCTCCAGATGTGCAAAGGAAACTACTACTGGTCTTCCAGGGAAGGATCAAAGCGTAGACTGTTTGAAACATTACTCTCATGAAGGAAAGTGCTCGTGATGATTGTTGCATTCAATCCCGATTCAATTTCTGTGTTTCATCAACACTTTGAAGGTCCACAGATTACAGATTGTTACCAGACGTGCATCGGAAACTACTACTGGTCTTCCAGGGAACGATGAGAGCGTAGACAGTTTGAGACATTACTCCCATGTAAAAAAGTGCGCATGGAGACTGTTGTATTCAATCCCGATGCAATTTCTGTGTTTCAACAACACTCAGATAGTCCACAGATTACAGAATGCCTCCAGATGTGTATTGGAAACTACTACTGGTCTTCCAGGGAACGATCAAAGCGTAGACTGTTTGAGACATTACTCCCATGGAGCAAAGTGCGCATGGAGACCGTTGTATTCAATCCCGATGCAATGTCTGTGTTTCATCAAAACTCTGATGTTCCACAGATTACAGAATGCCTCCAGATTTGCATTGGAAACTACTACTGGTCTTCCACGGAACGATCAAAGCATAGACTGTTTGAGACATTACTCCCATGGAGGAAAGTGCGCATGGTAACTGTTGTATATATCCCGAAGCAATTTCTGTGTTTCAACAACCCTCTCATAATCCACAGATTACAGAATGCCTCCAGATGTGCATCGGAATGTACTAATTGTCCTGAAGTGAACGATCAAAGCGTAGCATGTTTGAGACATTACTCCCATGGAGGAAAGTGCGCATGGTGACTGTTGTATTCAATCCCGATGCAATTTCTGTGTTTCATTAAAACTCTGATGTTCAACAGATTACAGAATGCCTCCAAATGTGCATTAAAAACTAATACTGGTCTTCCACGGAACGATCAAAGCGTAGATTGTTTGAGACATTACTCCCATGTAGGAAAGTGCGCATGGTAACAGTTGTATCAATCACGATGCAATTTCTGTGTTTCAACAACACTCTGATAGTGCACAGATTACAGAATGCCTCCAGATGTGCATCGGAAACTACTAGTGCTCTTCCAGGCAACGATCAAAGCGTAGAATGTTTGAGACACAAATCTCATGAAGGAAAGTGCGCATGATGACTGTTGTATTCAATCCCGAGGCAATTTCTGTGTTTCATCAAAACTCTGATGTTCCACAGATTACAGAATGCCTCCAGATGTGCATTGGAAACTACTACTGGTCTTCCAGGGAACGATCAAAGCGAAGACTGTTTGAGACATTACTCCCATGGAGGAAAGTGCGCATGGTGGCTGTTGTATCAATCCCGATGCAATTTCTGTGTTTCAACAACACTCTGATGGTCCACAGTTGAGAGAATGCCTCCAGATGTACATCGGAAACTACTACAGGTCTTCCAGGGAAAGGTCGAAGCGTAGACTGTTTGACATTACTCCAATGGAGGAAAATTGCGCATGGTGACTGTTGTATTCAATCCATAATCAATTTCTGTGTTTCATCAACACTTTGAAGGTTCACAGATTACAGCAGGCCTCCAGATGTGCATCGGAAACTACTACTGGTCTTCCAGGGAACGATCAAGGCGTAGACTGTTTGAGATATTACTCTCATGGAGGAAAGTGCGCATGGTGATTATTGTATTCAATCCGATGGCATTTCTGTGTTTCAACAACACTCTGATAGTCCACAGATTACAGAATGCCTCCAGATGTGCATCGGAAACTACTACTGGTCTTCCAGGATACGATCAAAGCCGTAGACTGTTTGAGACACTACTCCCATGGAGGAAAATTGCGCTTGGTAACTGTTGTATTCAATCCCGATAAAATTTCTGTGTTTCATCAACACTTTGAAAGTCCATAGATTACAGAATGCCTCCAGATGTACATCGGAAACTACGACTGGTCTTCCAGGGAACGATCAAAGCGTAGACTGTATGATACATTACACCCATGGAGCAAAGTGCGCATGGTGACTGTTGTATTCAATCACGATGCAATATCTGTGTTTCAACAACACTCTGATAGTCCTCAGATTACAGAATGCCTCCAGATGTGCATCGGTAACTCCAACAGGTCTTGCAGGGAACGGTCAAAGCGTAGACTGTTTGAGACATTACACCCATGGAGCAAAGTGCGCATTGTGACTGTTGTATTCAATCCCGATGCAATATCTGTGTTTCAACAACACTCTGATAGTCCACAGATTACAGAATGCCTCCAGATGTGCATCGGAAACTACTACTGGTCTTCCAGGGAACGATCAAAGCGTTGACTGTTTGAGACATTACTCCCATGGAGGAATGTTCGCATTGTGACTGTTGTATTCAATCCCGACGCAATTTCGGTGTTTCATCAACACTTTGAACGTCCACAGATTACAGATTGCCTCCAGATGTGCAACGTAAACTACTACTGGTATTCCAGGGAACGATCAAAGCGAAGACTGTTTGAGATTTTACTCCCATGGAGGAAAGTGCGCATGGTGACTGTTGAATTCTATCCCGATGCAATTTCTGTGTTTCAACAATACTCTGAGAGTCCACAGATTACAGAATGCCAACAGATGTGTATTGGAAACTACTAATGGTCCTGAAGGGAACGATCAAAGCGTAGACTGTTTGAGACATTACTCCCATGGAGGAAAGTGCGCATGGTGACAGTTGTATTCAATCCCGATGCAATTCCTGTGTTTCATCAAAACTCTGATGTTCCACGTATTACAGAATGCCTCCAGATGTGCATTGGAAACTACTACTGGTCTTCCAGGGAACAATCAAAGCGTAGGTTTTTTGAGACATTACTCCCATGGAGGAAAGTGCGCATAGTGACTGTTGTATTCAATCCCGATGCAATTTCTGTGTTTCATCAACACTCTGATGTTCCACAGATTACAATATGCCTCCCGATGTGCATCGGAAACTGCTACTGGTCTTCCAGGGAACGATCAAAGCGTAAACTGTTTGAGACATTACTCCCATGGGCATGGTGACTGTTGTATTCAATCCCGATGCAATTTCTGTGTTTCATCAACACTTTGAAGGTCTACAGATTGCAGAATGCCTCCAGATGTGCATCGGAAACTACTACTGGTCTTCCAGGAAACGATCAAAGTGTAGACTGTTTGAGACATTACTCCCATATAGGAAAGAGCGCATGGTGACTGTTGTATTCAATCCCGACGCAATTTCTGTGTTTCATCAATTTCTGATGTTCCACAGATTACAGAATGGCTCCAGATGTGCATCGGAAACTACTACTGGTCTTCCAGGGAACGACCAAAGTGTAGACTGTTTGAGACATTACTCCCATGGAGGGAAGTGCGCATGGTGACTGTTGTATCAATCCCGATGAAATTTCTGTGTTTCATCAACACTTTGATGTTCCACAGATTACAGAATGCCTCCAGATGTGCATTGGAAACTCCTACTGGTCTTCCACGGAACGATCAAAGCGTAGATTGTTTGAGACATTTCTCCCATGGAGGAAAGTGCGCAGGGTAACTGTTGTATAAATCCCGATGCAATTTCTGTGTTTCAACAACCCTCTGATAGTCCACAGACTACAGAAAGCCTCCAGGTGTGCAACGGAAACTACTAGTGCTCTTCCAGGCAACGATCAAAGCGTAGAATGTTTGAGACACTAATCTCATGAAGGAAAGTGCGCATGATGACTGTTGTATTCAATCCCGAGGCAATTTCTGTGTTTCATCAAAACTCTGATGTTCCACAGATAACAGAATGCCTCCAGATGTGCATTGGAAACTACTACTACTCTTCCAGGGAACGATCAAAGCGAAGACTGTTTGAGACATTACTCCCATGGAGGAAAGTGCGCATGGTGGCTGTTGTATCAATCCCGATGCAATTTCTGTGTTTCAACAACACTCTGATAGTCCACAGATGAGAGAATACCTCCAGATGTGCATCGGAATCTCCTACTGGTCTTCCACGGAGCGATCAAATCGTAGACTGTTTGAGACATTTCTCCCATGGAGGAAAGTGCGCAGGGTAACTGTTGTATAAATCCCGATGCAATTTCTGTGTTTCAACAACCCTCTGATAGTCCACAGACTACAGAAAGCCTCCAGGTGTGCAACGGAAACTACTACTGGTCTTCCAGGGAACGATGAAACCGTAGACTGTTTGAAACATTACCCTCATGAAGGAAAGTGTGCATGATGACTGTTGCATTCAATCCCGAGGGAATTTATGTGTTTCATCAACACTTTGAAGGTCCACAGATTACAGAATGCCTCCAGATGTGCATCGGAAACTACTACTGGTCTCCCAGGGAACGATCAAAGCGTAGACTGATTCAGACATTACCCCCATGGAGGAACGTGCGCATGGTGACTGTTGTATTCAATCCCGAGGCAATTTCTGTGTTTCATCAAAACTCTGATGTTCCACAGATTACAGAATGCCTCCAGATGTGCATTGGAAACTACTACTGTTCTTCCAGGGAACGATTAAAGCGAAGACTGTTTGAGACATTACACCCATGGAGCAAAGTGCGCAAGGTGACAGTTGTATTCAATCCCGATGCAATTCCTGTGTTTCATCAAAACTCTGATGTTCCACGTATTACAGAATGCCTCCAGATTTCCATTGGAAACTACTACTGGTCTTCCAGGGAACAATCAAAGCGTAGACTGTTTGAGACATTACTCCCATGGAGGAAAGTGCGCATAGTGACTGTTGTATTCAATCCCGATGCAATTTCTGTGTTTCATCAACACTTTGAAGGTCTACAGATTACAGAATGCCTCCAGATGTGCATCGGAAACTACTACTGGTCTTCCAGGAAACGATCAAAGTGTAGACTGTTTGAGACATTACTCACATATAGGAAAGTGCGCATGGTGACTGTTGTATTCAATCCCGACGCAATTTCGGTGTTTCATCAACACTTTGAACGTCCACAGATTACAGATTGCCTCCAGATGTGCAACGTAAACTACTACTGGTATTCCAAGGAACGATCAAAGCCTAGACTGTTTGAGACTTTACTCCCATGGTGGAAAGTGCGCACGGTGACTGTTGAATTCGATCCCGATGCAATTTCTGTGTTTCAACAATACTCTGAAAGTCCACAGATTACAGAATGCCTCCAGATGTGCATCGGAAAGTACTAATGGTCCTGAAGGTAACAATCAAAGCGTAGACTGTTTGAGACATTACTCCCATGGAGGAAAGTGCGTATGGTTACTGTTGTATTCAATCCCGATGCAATTCCTTTGTTTCATCAACTCTCAGGTAGTCCACAGATTACAGAATGCCTCCAGATGTGCATTGGAAACTACTACTGGTCTTCCAGGGAACAATCAAAGCGTAGACTGTTTGATACATTACTCCCATGGAGGAAAGTGCGCATGGTGACTGTTGTATCAATCCCGATGCAATTTCGGAGTTTCATCAACACTCTGATAGTCCACAGATTACAGAATGCCACCAGATGTGCATCGGAAACCACTACTGGTCTTCCATTGAACGATCAAATCGTAGCCTGTTTGAGACATTACTCCCATGGAGGAAAGTGCGCATGGTGACTGTTGTATTCAATCCCGATGCAATTTCTATGTTTCATCAACACTCTGATGTTCCACAGATTACAATATGCCTCCCGATGTGCATCGGAAACTACTACTGGTCTTCCAGGGAACGATCAAAGCGTAGACTGTTTGAGACATTACTCCAATGCGCATGGTGACTGTTGTATTCAATCCCGATGCAATTTCTGTGTTTAATCAACACTTTGAAGGTCTGAAGATTGCAGAATGTCTCCAGATGTGCTAGGAAACTACTACTGGTCTTCCAGGAAACGATCAAAGTGTAGACTGTTTGAGACATTACTCCCATATAGGAAAGTGCGCATGGTGACTGTTGTATTCAATCCCGACGCAATTTCTGTGTTTCATCAATTTCTGATGTTCCACAGATTACAGAATTCCTCCTGGTGTGCATTGGAAACTACTACTGGTCTTCCAGTGAACGACCGAAGTGTAGACTGCTTGACACATTACTCCCATGGAGGGAAGTGCGGATGGTGACTGTTGAATCAATCCCGATGCAATTTCTGTGTTTCATCAACACTTTGAAGGTCCACAGATTACAGAATGCCTCCAGATGTGCATCGGAAACTACTACTGGTCTTCCAGGAAACAATCAAAGCGTAAACTGTTTGAGACATTACTCCCATAGAGGAAAGTGCGCATCGTGACTGTTGTATTCAATCCCGACGCAATTTCTGTGTTTCATCAACACTCTGATAGTCCACAGATTACAGAATGCACCAGATGTGCATCGGAAACTACGACTGGTCTTCCAGGGAACGATCGAAGCGTTGACTGTTTGACACATTACTCCATGGAGGGAAGTGCGCATGGTGAATGTTGTATTCAATCCCGATGCAATTTCTGTGTTTCATCAACACTCTGATTGTCCACAGAATATAGAATGCCCCCAGATGTGCATCGGAATCTACTACTGGCCTTCCAGAGAACGGTCAAAGCGTAAACTGTTTGAGACATTACTCGCATGGAGGGAAGTGCGCATGGTTACTGTTGTATTCAATCCCGATGCAGTTTCTGTCTTTCATCAACACTCTGATAGTCCACAGATTACAGAATGCCTCCAGATGTGGATCGGAAACTACTACTGGTCTTCCAGGGAACGATCAAAATGTAGACTGTTTGAGACATTACTCCCATGTAGGAAAGTGCGCATGGTGACTGTTGTATTCAATCCCGATGCAATTTCTGTGTTTCAACAACACTCTGATGGTCCACAGATTACAGAATGCCTCCAGATGTGCATCGGAAACTACTACTGGTCTTCCAGGGAATGATCAAAGCGTAGACTGTTTGAGACACTACTCTCATGAAGAAAAGTGCGCATGATGACTGTTGTATTCAATCCCGAGGCAATTTCTGTGTTTCATCAACACTTTGAAGGTCCACAGATTACAGAATGCCTCCAGATGTGCATCGGAAACTACTACTGGTCTTCCAGGGAACGATCGAAGCGTAGACTGTTTGAGACATTACTCCCATATAGGAAAATGCGCATGGTGACAGTTGTATTCAATCCCGACGCAATTTCTGTGTTTCATCAACACTCTGATAGTCCACAGATTACAGAATGCACCAGATGTGCATCGGAAACTACTACTGGTCTTCCAGGGAACGATCAAAGCGTTGACTGTTTGAGACATTAATCCCATGGAGGAAAGTGCGCATGGTGACTGTTGTATTCAATCCCGATGCAATTTCTGTGTTTCATCAATTTCTGATGTCCCACAGATTACAGAATGCCTCCAGATGTGCATCGGAAACTACTACTGGCCTTCCAGGGAACGATCAAAGCGTAGACTGTTTGTGACATTACTCCCATGGGGGAAAGTGGTCATGATGACTGTAGTACTCAATCCGGATGCAATTTCTGTGTTTCATCAACACTCTGATAGTCCACAGATTACAGAATGCCTCCAGATGTGCATCGGAAACTACTACTGGTCTTCCAGGGAACGATCAAAGCGTAGACTGTTTGAGACATTATTCTCATGAAGGAAAGTGCGCATGATGACTTTTGCATTCAATCCCGAGTCAATTTCTATGTTTCATCAACACTTTGAACGTCCACAGATTACAGATTGCCTCCTGATTTGGTGTTCTAGGGAACGATCAAAGCGTAGAGTGTTTGAGACTATACTCAAATGGAGGAAAGTGCGCATGGTGACTGTTGTATTGAATACCGATGCAATTTCTGTGTTTCAACAACACTCTGAAGGTCCACAGATTACAGAATGCTTGCATATGTGCATCGGAAACTACTACTGGTCTTAAAGGGAACGATCAAAGCGTTGACTCTTTGAAACATTACTCACATGAAGGAAAGTGCGCATGATGACTTTTGCACTCAATCCCAAGGCAATTTCTGTGTTTCATCAACACTTTGAAGGTCCACACATTTCAGATTGCCTCCAGATGTGCATCGGAAACTACTACTGGTCTTCTAGGGAACGATCAAAGCGTAGCAGTTTGAGACATTACTCCCATGTAGGAAAGTGCGCATGATGACTGTTGTATTCAATCCCGATGCAATTCCTGTGTTTCATCAACACTCTGATAGTCCACAGATTACAGAATGCCTCCAGATGTGCATCTGAAACTACTACTGGTCTTCCAGGGAACGATCAAAGCGTAGACTGTTTGAGACATTACTCTCATGAAGGAAAGTGCGCATGATGACTTTTGCATTCAATCCCGAGGCAATTTCTGTGTTTCATCAACACTTTGAACGTCCACAGATTACAGATTGACTCCTGATTTGGTGTTCCAGGGAACGATCAAAGCGTAGAGTGTTTGAGACTATACTCAAATGGAGGAAAGTGCGCATGGTGACTGTTGTATTGAATACCGATGCAATCTCTGTGTTTCAACAACACTCTGAAGGTCCACAGATTACAGAATGCTTGCATATGTGCATCGGAAACTACTACTGGTCTTCCAGGGAACGATCAAAGCGGTGACTCTTTGAAACATTACTCTCATGAAGGAAAGTGCGCATGATGACTTTTGCATTCAATCCCGAGGCAATTTCTGTGTTTCATCAACACTTTGAAGGTCCACAGATTACAGATTGCCTCCAGATGTGCATCGGAAACTACTACTGGTCTTCTAGGGAACGATCAAAGCGTAGCAGTTTGAGACATTACTCCCATGTAGGAAAGTGCGCATGGTGACTGTTGTCTTCAATCCCGATGCAATTTCTGTGTTTTATCAACACTCTGATAGTCCACAGTTTACAGAATGCCTCCAGATGTACATCGGAAACTACTACTGGCATTCCAGGGAACGATCAAATCGTAGACTGTTTGAGACACTACTCTCATGAAGAAAAGTGCGCATGATGACTGTTGTATTCAATCCCGAGGCAATTTCTGTGTTTCATCAACACTTTGATGGTCCACAGATTACAGAATGCCTCCAGATGTGCATCGGAAACTACTACTGGTCTTCCAGGAAACGATCGAAGCGTAGACTCCTTGAGACTTTACTCAAATATAGGAAAATGCGCATGGTGACAGTTGTATTCAATCCCGACGCAATTTCTGTGTTTCATCAACACTCTGATAGTCCACAGATTACAGAATGCACCAGATGTGCATCGGAAACTACTACTGGTCTTCCAGGGAACGATCAAAGCGTTGACTGTTTGAGACATTAAACCCATGGAGGAAAGTGCGCATGGTGACTGTTGTATTCAATCCCGATGCAATTTCTGTGTTTCATCAATTTCTGATGTCCCACAGATTACAGAATGCCTCCAGATGTGCATTGCAAACTACTACTGGTCTTCCAGGGAACGACCAAAGTGTAGACTGTTTGAGACATTACTCCCATGGAGGGAAGTGCGCATGGTGACTGTTGTATCAATCCCGATGCAATTTCTGTGTTTCATCAACACTTTGAAGGTCCACAAATTACAGAATGCCCCCAGATGTGCATCGGAAACTAGTACTGGTCCTAAAGGGAACGATCAAAGCGTAGACTGTTTGAGACATTACTCCCATGGAGGAAAGTGCGCATGGTGACAGTTGTATTCAATCCCGATGCAATTACTGTGTTTCATCAACACTTTGAAGGTGCACAGATTTCAGAATGCCTCCAGATGTGCATCGGAAACTACTATTGGTCTTCCAAGGAACGATCAAAGCGTAGACTGTATGAGACACCCATGGAGGAACGTGCGCATGGTAACTGTTGTATTCAATGCCGATGCCATTTCTGTGTTTCATCAAGACTCTGATAGTCCACAGATTACAGAATGCCTCCAGATGTGCAACGGAAACTACTACTGGTTTTCCAGGAGACGATCAAATCGTAGACTGTTTGAGACATTACTCCCATTTAGGAAAGTGCGCATGGTGACTGTTGTATTCAATCCCGAGGCAATTTCGGTGTTTCATCATAAATCTGATGGTCCACAGATTACAGAATGCACCAGATGTGCATCGGAAACTACTACTGGTCTTCCAGGAAACGATCAAAGCGTTGACTGTTTGAGACATTACTCCCATGGATTAAAGTGTGCATAGTGAATGTTGTATTCAATCCCGAAGCAATTTCTGTGTTTCTTCAACACTCTGATTGTCCACAGATTATAGAATGCAACCAGATGTGCATCGGAATCTACTACTGACATTCCAGGGAACGATCAAAGCGTAAACTGTTTGAGACATAACACCCATGGAGGTAAGTGCGCATGGTTACTGTTGTATTTAATCCCGATGCAATTTCTGTGTTTCATCAACACTCTGAAAGTCCACAGATTACAGAATGCCTCCAGATGTGCATCGGAAACTACTACTGGCCTTCCAGGAAACGATCAAAGCGTAGACTGTTTGTGACATTACTCCCATGGGGGAAAGTGCTCATGATGACTGTTGTATTCAATCCCGATGCAATATCTGTGTTTCATCAACACTCTGATAGTCCACAGATTACAGAATGCCTCCAGATGTGCATCGGAAACTACTACTGGTCTTCCAGGGAACGATCAAAGCGTAGACTGTTTGAGACATTATTCTCATGAAGGAAAGTGCGCATGATGACTTTTGCATTCAATCCCGAGGCAATTTCTGTGTTTCATCAACACTTTGAATGTCCACAGATTACAGATTGCCTCCTGATTTGGTGTTCCAGGGAACGATCAAAGCGTAGAGTGTTTGAGACTATACTCAAATGGAGGAAAGTGCGCATGGTGACTGTTGTATTGAATACCGATGCAATTTCTGTGTTTCAACAACACTCTGAAGGTACACAGATTACAGAATGCTTGCATATGTGCATCAGAAACTACTACTGGTCTTCCAGGGAACGATCAAAGGGTTGACTCTTTGAAACATTACTCTCATGAAGGAAAGTGCGCATGATGACTTTTGCATTCAATCCCGAGGCAATTTCTGTGTTTCATCAACACTTTGAAGGTCCACAGATTACAGATTGCCTCCAGATGTGCATCGGAAACTACTACTGGTCTTCTAGGGAACGATCAAAGCGTAGCAGTTTGAGACATTACTCCCATGTAGGAAAGTGCGCATGGTGACTGTTGTCTTCAATCCCGATGCAATTTCTGTGTTTCAACAACTCTCTGATTGTCCACAGATTACAGAATGCCTCCAGATGTGCACCGGACACTACTAGTGGTCTTTCAGGGATCGATCAAAGCGTAGAATGTTTGAGACATTACTCCCATGGAGGAAAATTGCGCATGGTGACTGTTGTATTCTATCGCGATGCTATTTCTGTGTTTCATCAACACTTTGAATGTCCACAGATTACAGAATGCCTCCAGATGTGCATCGGAAGCGACAACTGGTCTTTCAGGGAACGATGAAAGCGTAGACTGTTTGAGACATTACTTCCATGTAGGAACGAGCGCATGGTGACTGTTTTACTCAATCCCGATGCAATTTCTCTGTTTCATCAACACTCTGACAGTCCACAGATTACAGAAGGCCTCCAGATGTGCATCGGAAACTACTAGTGGTATTCCAGGGAACGATCAATGCATAGACTGTTTGAGACATTACTCCCATGGAGGAAAGTGCGCATGGTGACTGTTGTATTCAATCCCGAGGCAATTTCTGTTCTTCATCAAAACTCTGATGTTCCACAGATTACAGAATGCCTCCAGATGTGCATTGGAAACTACTACTGGTCTTCCTGGGAACGATCAAACTGTAGACTGTTTGTGACATTACTCCCATGGGGGAAAGTGCTCATGATTACAGTTGTATTCAATCCCGATGCAATTTCTGTGTTTCATCAACACTCTGATAGTCCACAGATTACAGAATGCCTCCAAATGTGCAACGGAAACTACTACTGGTTTTCCAGGAGACGATCAAAGCGCAGACTGTTTGAGACATTACTCCCATATAGGAAAGTGCGCATGGTGACTGTTGTATTCAATCCCGACGCAATTTCGGTGTTTCATCAACAATCTGATAGTCCACAGATTACAGAATACACCAGATGTGCATCGGAAACTACTACTGGTCTTCCAGGGAACGATCAAAGCGTTGACTCTTTGAGACATTACTCCCATGGTGGAAAGTGCGCATAGTGAATGTTGTATTCAATCCCGAAGCAATTTCTGTGTTTCTTCAACACTCTAATTGTCCACAGATTATAGAATGCAACCAGATGTGCATCGGAGTCTACTACTGACCTTCCAGGGAACGATCAAAGCGTAAACTGTTTGAGACATAACACCCATGGAGGTAAGTGCGCATGGTTACTGTTGTATTCAATCCCGATGCAATTTCTGTGTTTCATCAACACTCTGATAGTCCACGGATTACAGAATGCCTCCAGATGTGCATCGGAAACTACTACTGGTCTTCCAGGGAACGATCAAAGCGTAGACTGTTTGTGACATTACTCCCATGGGGGAAAGTGCTCATGATGACTGTTGTATTCAATCCCGATGGCATTTCTGTGTTTCAACAACACTCTGATAGTCCACAGATGACAGAATGCCTCCAGATGTGCATCGGAAACTACTACTGGTGTTCCAGGGAACGATCAAAGCGTTGACTGTTTGAGATATTACTCCCATGGAGGAAAGTGCGCATAGTGAATGTTGTATTCAATCCCGAAGCAATTTCTGTGTTTCTTCAACACTGTGATTGTCCACAGGTTATATAATGCAAGCTGATGTGCATCGGAATCTACTACTGACCTTCCAGGGTACGATCAAAGCGTAAACTGTTTGAGACATTACTCTATTGGAGGTAAGTGCGCAAGGTGTTTGTTGTATCAATCCCGATGCAATTTCTGTGTTTCATAAACAATTTTAAGGTCCTCAGATTACAGAATGCCTCCAGATGTGCATCGGAAACTATTACTGGTCTTGCATGGAAAGGTCAAAGCGTAAATTGTTTGGGACATTACTCCCATGGAGGAAAGTGCGCATGATTACTGTTGTATTCAATCCCCATGCAATTTCTGTGTTTCATCAATTTCTGATGTTCCACTGATTACAGAATGCCTCCAGATGTGCATTGGAAACTACTACAGGTGTTCCAGGGAACGATCAAAGTGTTGACTGTTTGAGACATTACTCCTATAGCGGAAAGTGCGCATGGTGACTGTTGTATTCAATCCCGACGCAATGTCGGTGTTTCATCAACACTTTGAACGTCCACAGATTACAGATTGCCTCCTGATGTGGTGTTCCAGGGAACGATCCAAGCGTACAGTGTTTGAGACATTACTCCCATGGAGGAAAATTGCGCATGGTGACTGTTGTATCAATCCCGATGCTATTTCGGTGTTTCATCAACACTCTGATAGTCCAAAGATTACAGAATGCTACCAGATGTGCATCGGAAACTACTACTGGTCTTCCAGGGAATGATCAAATCGTAGACTCTTTGAGACATTACTCTCATGAAGGAAAGTGCGCATGATGACTGTTGTATTCAATCCGGAGGCAATTTCTGTGTTTCATCAACACTTTGAAGGTCCACAGATTACAGAATGCATCCGGAAGTGCATCGGAAACTACTAGTGGTCTTCCAGGGAACGATCAAAGCGTAGACTGTTTGAGACATTACTCCCATGGAAGACAGTGCGCATGGTGACTGTTGTATTCAATCCGGATGAACTTTCTGTGTTTCATCAATTTCTGATGTTCCACAGATTACAGAATGCCTTCAGATGTGCATTGGAAACTTCTACTGGTCTTCCAGGGAACGATCAAAGCGTAGACTGTTTGTGACATTACTCCCGTGGGGGAAAGTGCTCATGGTGACTGTTGTATTCAATCCCGATGCAATTTCTGTGTTTCATCAACACTCTGATAGTCCACAGATTACAGAATGACTCCAGATGTGGATCGGAAACTACTACTGGTCTTCCACGGAACGATCAAATCGTAGACTGATTGAGACATTACTCCCATGGAGGAAAGTGCGCATGGTGACTGTTGTATTCAATCCCGATGCAATTTCTGTGTTTCATCAATTTCTGATGTTCCACAGATTACAGAATGCCTCCAGATGTGTATTCTAAACTACTACTGGTCTTCCAGGGAACGACCAAAGTGTAGACTGTTTGAGACGTTACTCCCATGGAGGGAAGGGCGCATGGTGATTGTTGTATCAATCCCGATGCAATTTGTGTGTATCATCAACACTTTGAAGGTCCTACAGATTACAGAATGCCTCCAGCCTCCAAATGTGCATCGTAAACTACTACTGGTCTTCCAGGAAAAGATCAAAGGGTACACTGTTTGAGACATTACTCCCATGGAGGAAAGTGCGCATGGTGGCTGTTGTACTCAATCCCGACGCAATTTCTGTGTTTCATCAACACTCATATAGTCCCCAGATTACAGAATGCCTCCAGATGTGCATCGGAAACTACTACTGGTCTTGCAGGGTACGATCAAAGAGTAGACTGTTTGAGACATTACTCCCATGGAGGAAAGTGCGCATGGTGACTGTTGTATTCAATCCCGATGCAATTACAGTGTTTCATCAAAACTTTGAAGGTCCACAGATTTCAGAATGCCTCCAGATATGCATCGGAAACTACTACTGGTCTTCCAAGGAACGATCAAAGCGTAGACTGTATGAGACATTACTCCCATGGAGGAACGTGCGCATGGTGACTGTTGTATTCAATGCCAATGCAATTTCTGTGTTTCATCAAGACTCTGATAGTCCACAGACTGCAGAATGCCTCCAGATGTGCACCGGAAACTACTACTGGTCTTTCAGGGAACGATCAAAGCGTTGACTGTTTGAGATATTACCCCCATGGAGGAAAGTGCGCATAGTGAATGTTGTATTCAATCCCGAAGCAATTTCTGTGTTTCTTCAACACTCTGATTGTCCACAGGTTATAGAATGCAAGCTGATGTGCATCGGAATCTACTACTGACCTTCCAGGGAACGATCAAAGCGTAAACTGGTTCAAACATTACTCTATTGGAGGTAAGTGCGCAAGGTGTTTGTTGTATCAATCCCGATGCAATTTCTGTGTTTCGTAAACAATTTTAAGGTCCTCAGATTACAGAATGCCTCCAGATGTGCATCGGAAACTATTACTGGTCTTGCATGGAAAGGTCAAAGCGTAAATTGTTTGGGACATTACTCCCATGGAGGAAAGTGCGCATGATTACTGTTGTATTCAATCCCCATGCAATTTCTGTGTTTCATCAATTTCTGATGTTCCACAGATTACAGAATGCCTCCAGATGTGCATTGGAAACTACTACAGGTGTTCCAGGGAACGATCAAAGTGTTGACTGTTTGAGACATTACTCCTATAGCGGAAAGTGCGCATGGTGACTGTTGTATTCAATCCCGACGCAATGTCGGTGTTTCATCAACACTTTGAACGTCCACAGATTACAGATTGCCTCCTGATGTGGTGTTCCAGGGAACGATCCAAGCGTACAGTGTTTGAGACATTACTCCCATGGAGGAAAATTGCGCATGGTGACTGTTGTATCAATCCCGATGCTATTTCGGTGTTTCATCAACACTCTGATAGTCCAAAGATTACAGAATGCTACCAGATGTGCATCGGAAACTACTACTGATCTTCCAGGGAACGATCAAAGCGTAGACTGTTTGAGACATAACTCCCATTTAGGAAAGTGCGCATGGTGACTGTTGTATTCAATCCCGATGCAATTTCTGTGTTTCATCAACACTCTGATGTTCCACTGATTACAGTATGCCTCCAGATGTGCTTCGGAAACTACTACTGGTCTTCCAGAAAGCGATCAAAGCGTAGACTGTTTGAGACATTACTCCCATATAGGAAAGTGCGCATGGTGACTGTTCTATTCTATCCTGACGCAGTTACTGTGTTTCATCAACACTCTGATAGTCCACAGATTACAGAATGCACCAGATGTGCATCGGAAACTACTACTAGTCTTCTAGGGAATGATCAAAGCGTTGACTGTTTGAGACATCACTCGCATGGAGGGAAGTATGTATGGTTAATGGTGTATTCATTCAGATGCAATTTCTGTGTTTCATCAGCACTCTGATTGTACACAGATTATAGAATGAATCCAGATGTGCATTGGAATCTACTACTGGCATTCCAGGGAACGATCAAAGCGTAAACTGTTTGAGACATTACTCCCATGGAGGAAAGTGCGCATGGTTACTGTTGTATTCAATCCCGATGCAATTTCTGTGTATCATCAACACTCTGATAGTCCATAGATTACAGAATGCCTCCAGATGTGCATCGGAAACTACTACTGGCCTTCCAGGGAACGATCATAGCGTAGACTGTTTGTGACATTACTCCCAAGGAGGTAAAGTGCTCATGGTGACTGTCGTATTCAATCAAGATGCAATTTCTGTGTTTCATCAACACTCTGATAGTCCACAGATTGCAGAATGCCTCCAGATGTGCATCGGAAAGTACTAATGGTCTTCCAGGGATCGATCAAATCGTAAACTTTTTATGACATTACACCCATGAAGGAAAGTGCGGATGATGACTGTTGTATTCAATCCCCAGGCAATTTCAGTGTTTCATCAACACGTTGAACGTCCACAGATTACAGAATGCCGCCAGATGTGCATTGGAAACTACTACTGCTCTTAAAGGGAACGATCAAAGCGTAGACTGTTTGAGACATTACTCCCATGGAGGAAAGTGCGTATGGTGGCTGTTATACTCAATCCCGACGCAATTTCTGTGTTTCATCAACACTCAGATAGTCCCCAGATTACAGAATGCCTCCAGATGTGCATCGGAAACTACTACTGGACTTCCAAGGAACGATCAAAGCGTAGACTGTTTGAGACATTACTCACATGGAGGAAAGTGCGCATGGTGACAGTTGTATTCAATCCCGATGCAATTTCTGTGTTTCAACAACACTCTGAAGGTCCACAGATTACAGAATGCCTCCAGATGTGCATCGGAAACTACTACTGGTCTTCCAGGGAATGATCAAAGCGTAGACTCTTTGAGACATTACTCTCATGAAGGAAAGTGCGCATGATGACTGTTGTATTCAATCCGGAGACAATTTCTGTGTTTCATCAACACTTTGAAGGTCCACAGATTACAGAATGCATCCGGAAGTGCATCGGAAACTACTAGTGGTCTTCCAGGGAACGATCAAAGCGTAGACTGTTTGAGACATTACTCCCATGGAAGACAGTGCGCATGGTGACTGTTGTATTCAATCCGGATGAACTTTCTGTGTTTCATCAATTTCTGATGTTCCACAGATTACAGAATGCCTCCAGATGTGCATTGGAAACTTCTACTGGTCTTCCAGGGAACGACCAAAGTGTAGACTGTTTGAGACATTACTCCCATGGAGGAAAGTGCGCATGGTGACAGTTGTATTCAATCCCGATGCAATTTCTGTGTTTCATCAACACTCTGAAAGTCCACTGATTACAGAATGCCTCCAGATGTGCCTCGGAAACTACTACTGGTCTTCAGTGAACGATCAAAGCGATGACAGTTTGAGACTTTATTCCCATCTAGGAAAGTGCGCATGGTGACTGTTGTATTCAATCCCGAGGCAATTTCTGTGTTTCATCAACACTTTGAAGGTCCACAGATTACAGAATGCCTCCAGATGTGCATCGGAAACTACTACTGGTCTTCCAGGGAACGATCAAATCGTAGACTATTTGAGGCATTACTCCCATGGAGGAAAGAGCGCATTGTGACTGTTGTATTCAATCCCGATGCAATTTCTGTGTTTCTACAACACTCTGATAGTCCACAGATTACAGAATTCCTCCAGATGTGAATCTGAAACTACTACTGGACTTCCAAGGAGCGATCAAAGTGTAGACTGTTTGAGACATTACTCCCATGGAGGAACGTGCGCATGGTGACTGTTGTATTCAATCCCGATGCAAATTCTGTGTTTCATCAACAATATGATAGTCCACAGATTACAGAAAACCTCCAGATGTTCATCGGAAACTACTACTGGTCTTCCAGGAAACGATCAAAGCGTAGACTTTTTGAGAAATTACTCCCATGGAGGAAAGTGCGTATGGTGTCTGTTGTATTCAGTACCGATGCAGTTTCTGTGTTTCAACAACACTCTGATAGTCCACAGATTACAGAATGCCTCCAGATGTGCATCGGAAACTACTACTGGTCTTCCAGGAAACGATCAAAGCGTAGACTGTTTGAGACATTACTCCTATGGAGGAAAGTGCGCATGGTGACTGTTGTATCCAATACCGATGCAATTTCTGTGTTTCTACAACACTCTGATAGTCCACAGATTACAGAATGCCTCCAGATGTGCATCGGAACCTACTACTGGTCTTCCAGGGAACGAAAAAAGCGTAGTCTGTTTGAGACATTACTCCCATGGAGAAATGTGCGCACGGTGAATGTTGTATTCAATCCCGAGGCAATTTCTGTGTTTCATCAACACTTTGAAGGTCCACAGATTACAGAATGCCTCCATATTTGCATCGGAAACTACTACTGGTCTTCTAGGGAACGATCAAAGCGTAGACCCATTGAGACATTACTCCTATGGAGGAAAGTTGCATGGATACTGTTGTATTCAATCCCGATGCACTTTCTGTGGTTCACCAACTTTCTGATAGTCCACAGATTACAGAATGCCTCCAGATGTGCATCGGAAACTACTACTTGTCTTCCAGGGAACGATCAAAGCGTAGACTGTTTGAGACATTACTCCCATGGAGGAAAGTGCGCATGGTGACATTTGTATTTAATCCCGAGGCAATTTCTGTGTTTCATCAACACTTTGAAGGTCCACAGATTACAGAATGCCTCCAGATGTGCATCGGAAACTACTACAGGTCTTCCAGGGAACGATCAAAGCGTAGACTACTTGAGACATAACTCCCATGGATGGAAGTGCGCATGGTGACTGTTGTATTCAATCCCGATGCAATTTCTGTGTTTCATCAACACTCTGATAATCCACTGACTACAGAATGCCTCCAGATGTGCCTCGGAAACTACTACTGGTCTTCAGGGAACGATCAAAGCGATGACAGTTTGAGACATTACTCCCATGGAGGAATGAGCGCATGGTGACTGTTGTATTCAATCCCGATGCAATTTCTGTGTTTCATCAACTACCTGATAGTCTAGAGATCACAGAATGCCTCCAGATGTGCATTGGAAACTACTACTGGTTTTCCATAGAACGATCAAAACGTAGACTGTTTGAGACATTACTCCCATGGAGGAAAGTGCGCATGTTGACAGTTGTATTCAAACCCGAGGCAATTTCTGTGTTTCATCCGCACTTTGAAGGTCCACAGATTACAGAATGCCTCCAGATGTGCATCGGAAACTACCACTGGTCTTCCAGGGAACGATCAAATCTTAGACTATTTGAGACATTACTCCCATGGAGGAAAGTGCACATGGTGACTGTTGTATTCAATCCCGATGCAATTTCTGTGTTTCTACAACACTCTGATAGTCCACAGATTACAGAATACCTCCAGATGTGCACCTGAAACTACTACTGGTCTTCAGGGAACGATCAAAGCGATGACAGTTTGAGACATTACTCCCATGGAGGAATGAGCGCATGGTGACTGTTGTATTCAATCCCGATGCAATTTCTGTGTTTCATCAACTACCTGATAGTCCACAGATCACAGAATGCCTCCAGATGTGCATTGGAAACTACTACTGGTTTTCCATGGAACGATCAAAACGTAGACTGTTTGAGACAATACTCCCATGGATGAAAGTGCGCATGGTGACTGTTGTAAACAATCCCGATGGAATTTCTGTGTTTCATAAACACTCTGATAGTCCACTGATTACAGAATGCCTCCACATGTGCCTCGGAAACTACTACTGGTCTTCCAGGGAACGGTCAAAGCGTAGACTGTTTGAGACTTTACTCAAATGGAGAAATGTGCTCATGGTAAAAGTTGTATTCAATGCCGAGGCAATATCAGTGATTCATCAACACTTTGAAGGTCCACAGATTACAGAATACCTCCAGATGTGCATCGGAATCTACTACTGGTGTTCCAGGAAACGAAAAAGGGTAGACTGTTTGAGACATGTCTCCCATGGAGGAAAGGGCGCATGGTGATTGCTGTATTCAATCCCGATGCAATTCCTGTGCTACATCAACACTCTGATAGTCCACAGATTAACGAATGCCTCCAGATGTGCATCGGAAACTACTACTGGTCTTCCAGGAAACGATCAAGGCGTAGTCTGTTTGAGACATTACTCCCATGGAGGGAAGTGCGCATGGTGACTGTTGTATTCAATACCGATGCAATGTCAGTGTTTCAACAACACCCTGATTGTCCACAGATTACAGATGCCTCCAGATGAGCATCGGAATCTACTACTGGTCTCCCAGGGAACGGTCAAAGCGTAGACTGTTTGAGACTTTACTCAAATGGAGGAAAGTGCACATGGTGACTGCTGTATTCAATCCCGACGCAATTCCTGTGTTACATCAACACTCTGATAGTCCACAGATTAACGAATGCCTCCAGATGTGCATCGGAAACTACTACTGGTCTTCAAGGAAACGATCAAAGCGTAGTCTGTTTGAGACATTACTCCCATGGAGGGAAGTGCGCATGGTGACTGTTGTATTCTATACCGATGCAATGTCAGTGTTTCAACAAAAGTCTGATAGTCAACAGTTTCCAGAATGCTTCCAGATGTGCATCTGAAACTACTACTGGTCTTCAAGGGAACGACCAAAACGTAGACTGTTTGAGACATAACTCCCATGGAGGAAAGTGCGCATGGTGACAGTTGTATTCAGTCCCGAGGTAATTTCTGTGTATCATCAACACTTGCAAGACCACAGATTACAGAATGCCTCGAGATGCGCAACGGAAACTGCTACTGGTCTTCCAGGGATCGATCAAAGCGTAGACTGTTTGAGACATAACTCCCATGAAGGAAATTGCGCGTGGTAACTCTTGTATTCAATCTTCATGCAATTTCTGTGTTTCAACAACACTCTGATAGTACACAGATTACAGAATGCCTCGAGATGCGCAACGGAAACTGCTACTGGTCTTCCAGGGATCGATCAAAGCGTAGACTGTTTGAGACATAACTCCCATGAAGGAGACTGCGCGTGGTAACTCTTGTATTCAATCTTCATGCAATTTCTGTGTTTCAACAACACTCTGATAGTACACAGATTACAGAATGCCTCCAGATGTGCATTGGAAACTACTACTGGTCTTCCAGGGAACGATCAAAACGTTGACTGTTTGAGACAACACTCCCATAGAGGAAAGTGCGCATGGTGACAGTTGTATTCAATCCCGAGGCAATATCTGTGTTTCATCCACACTTTGAAGGTCCACAGATTACAGAATGCCTCCAGATGTGCATCGGAAACTACCACTGGTCTTCCAGGGAACGATCAAATCGTAGACTACTTGAGACAATACTCCCATGGAGGAAAGTGCGCATTGTGACTGTTGTATTCAATCCCGACGCAATTTCTGTGTTTCTACAACACCCTGATAGTCGACAGATTACAGAATGCCTCCAGATGTGCACCTGAAACTACTACTGGTCTTCCAGGGAACGATCAAAGCGTAGACTGTTTGAGACATAACTCCCATGGAGGAAAGTGGGCGTGGTAACTGTTGTAATTAATCTCTATGCAATATCTGTGTTTCAACAACACTCTTATAGTCCACAGATTACAGAATGCCTCCAGATGTGCATCGGAAGCTACTACTGGTCTTCCAGGGAACGATCAAAGCGTAGACTGTTTGAGACATTACTCCTATGGATGAAAGTGCGCATTGTGACTGTTGTGTTCAATCCCAATGGAATTTCTGTGTTTCATCAACACTCTGAAAGTCCACTGATTACAGAATGCCTCCAGATGTGCCTCGGAAACTACTACTGGTCTTCAGTGAACGATCATAGCGATGACAGTTTGAGACTTTATTCCCATCTAGGAAAGTGCGCATGGTGACTGTTGTATTCAATCCCGAGGCAATTTCTGTGTTTCATCAACACTTTGAAGGTCCACAAATTACAGAATGCCTCCAGATGTGCATCGGAAACTACTACAGGTCTTCCAGGGAACGATCAAATCGTAGACTATTTGAGGCATTACTCCCATGGAGGAAAGAGCGCATTGTGACTGTTGTATTCAATCCCTATGCAATTTCTGTGTTTCTACAACACTCTGATAGTCCACAGATTACAGAATTCCTCCAGATGTGAATCTGAAACTACTACTGGACTTCCAGGGAGCGATCAAAGCGTAGACTGTTTGAGACATTACTCCCATGGAGGAACGTGCGCATGGTGACTGTTGTATTCAATCCCGATGCAATTTCTGTGTTTCATCAACAATATGATAGTCCACAGATTACAGAAAACCTCCAGATGTTCATCGGAAACTACTACTGGTCTTCCAGGAAACGATCAAAGCGTAGACTTTTTGAGAAATTACTCCCATGGAGGAAAGTGCGTATGGTGTCTGTTGTATTCAGTACCGATGCAGTTTCTGTGTTTCAACAACACTCTGATAGTCCACAGATTACAGAATGCCTCCAGATGTGCTTCGGAAACTACTACTGGTCTTCCAGGAAACGATCAAAGCGTAGACTGTTTGAGACATTACTCCTATGGAGGAAAGTGCGCATGGTGACTGTTGTATCCAATACCGATGCAATTTCTGTGTTTCTACAACACTCTGATAGTCCACAGATTACAGAATGCCTCCAGATGTGCATCGGAACCTACTACTGGTCTTCCAGGGAACGAAAAAAGCGTAGTCTGTTTGAGACATTACTCCCATGAAGAAATGTGCGCACTGTGACTGATGTATTCAATCCCGAGGCAATTTCTGTGTTTCATCAACACTTTGAAGGTCCACAGATTACAGAATGCCTCCATATTTGCATCGGAAACTACTACTGGTCTTCTAGGGAACGATCAAAGCGTAGACCCATTGAGACATTACTCCTATGGAGGAAAGTTGCATGGATACTGTTGTATTCAATCCCGATGCACTTTCTGTGTTTCACCAACTTTCTGATAGTCCACAGATTACAGAATGCCTCCAGATGTGCATCGGAAACTACTACTTGTCTTCCAGGGAACGATCAAAGCGTAGACTGTTTGAGACATTACTCCCATGGAGGAAAGTGCGCATGGTGACATTTGTATTTAATCCCGAGGCAATTTCTGTGTTTCATCAACACTTTGAAGGTCCACAGATTACAGAATGCCTCCAGATGTGCATCGGAAACTACTACAGGTCTTCCAGGGAACGATCAAAGCGTAGACTACTTGAGACATAACTCCCATGGATGAAAGTGCGCATGGTGACTGTTGTATTCAATCCCGATGCAATTTCTGTGTTTCATCAACACTCTGATAATCCACTGACTACAGAATGCCTCCAGATGTGCCTCGGAAACTACTACTGGTCTTCAGGGAACGATCAAAGCGATGACAGTTTGAGACATTACTCCCATGGAGGAATGAGGGCATGGTGACTGTTGTATTCAATCCCGATGCAATTTCTGTGTTTCATCAACAACCTGATAGTCTACAGATCACAGAATGCCTCCAGATGTGCATTGGAAACTACTACTGGTTTTCCATGGAACGATCAAAACGTAGACTGTTTGAGACATTACTCCCATGGAGGAAAGTGCGCATGTTGACAGTTGTATTCAATCCCGAGGCAATTTCTGTGTTTCATCCGCACTTTGAAGCTCCACAGATTACAGAATGCCTCCAGATGTGCATCGGAAACTACCACTGGTCTTCCAGGGAACGATCAAATCTTAGACTATTTGAGACATTACTCCCATGGAGGAAAGTGCGCATGGTGACTGTTGTATTCAATCCCGATGCAATTTCTGTGTTTCTACAACACTCTGATAGTCCACTGATTACAGAATACCTCCAGATGTGCACCTGAAACTACTACTGGTCTTCCAGGGAACGATCAAAGCGTAGACTGTCAGAGACATAACTCCCATGGAGGAAAGTGGGCGTGGTAACTGTTGTATTCAATCTCTATGCAATATCTGTGTTTCAACAACACTCTGATAGTCCACAGATTACAGAATGCCTCCAGATGTGCATCGGAAGCTACTACTGGTCTTCCAGGGAGCGATCAAAGCGTAGACTGTTTGAGACAATACTCCCATGGATGAAAGTGCGCATGGTGACTGTTGTAATAAATCCCGATGGAATTTCTGTGTTTCATAAACACTCTGATAGTCCACTGATTACAGAATGCCTCCACATGTGCCTCGGAAACTACTACTGGTCTTCAGGGAACGATCAAAGCGATGACAGTTTGAGACATTACTCCCATCAAGGAAAGTGCTCATGGTGACAGTTGTATTCAATAGCGAGCAATTTCTGTGTTTCATCAACAGTTTTAAGGTCCACAGATTACAGAATGCCTCCAGATGTGCATCGGAAACTACTACTGGTCTTCCAGGGAACGATCAAATCGTAGACTATTTGAGGCATTACTCCCATGGAGGAAAGAGCGCATTGTGACTGTTGTATTCAATCCCGATGCAATTTCTGTGTTTCTACAACACTCTGATAGTCCACAGATTACAGAATTCCTCCAGATGTAAATCGGAAACTACTACTGGTCTTCCAGGGAGCGATCAAAGCGTAGACTGTTTGAGACATCACTCCCATGGAGGAACGTGCGCATGGTGACAGTTGAATTCAATCCCGATGCAATTTCTGTGTTTCATCAACACTATGATAGTGCACAGATTACAGAAAACCTCCAGATGTGCATCGGAAACTACTACTGGTCTTCCAGGAAACGATCAAAGCGTAGACTTTTTGAGAAATTACTCCCATGGAGGAAAGTGCGCATGGTGTCTGTTGTATTCAGTACCGATGCAGTTTCTGTGTTTCAACAACACTCTGATAGTCCACAGATTACAGAATGCCTCCAGGTGTGCATCGGAATCTACTACTGGTCTTCCAGGGAACGAAAAAAGCGTAGTCTGTTTAAGACATTACTCCCATGGAGAAAAGTGCGCACGGTGACTGTTGTATTCAATCCCGAGGCAATTTCTGTGTTTCATCAACACTTTGAAGGTCCACATATTGCAGAATGCCTCCAGATGTGCATCGGAAACTACTACTGGTCTTCCAGGGAACGATCAAAGCTTAGACCCTTTGAGGCATTACTCCTATGGAGGAAAGTTGCATGGATACAGTTGTATTCAATCCCGATGCAATTTCTGTGGTTCACCAATTTTCTGATAGTCCACAGATTACAGAATGCCTCCAGATGTGCATCGGAAACTACTACTTGTATTCCAGGGAACGATTAAAGCATAGACTGTTTGGGAAATTACTCCCATGGAGGAACGTGGGCATTGTGACTGTTGTATTCAATCCCGATGCAATGTCTGTGTTTCATCAACTTTCTGATGGTCCACAGATTACAGAATGCCTCCAGATGTGCATCGGAAAGTACTACTGGTCTTCCAGGAACCGATCAAAGCGTAGACAGTTTGAGACATTACTCAAATGGAGGAAAGTGCGCATGGTGACTGTTGTATTCAATACCGATGCAATGTCTGTGTTTCAACAACACTCTGATTGTCCACAGATTACAGAATGCCTCCAGATGTGCATCGTTATCTACTACTGGTCTTCCAGGGAACGGTCAAAGCGTAGACTGTTTGAGACTTTACTTAAATGGAGAAATGTGCTCATGGTAAAAGTTGTATTCAATGTCGAGGCAATATCAGTGATTCATCAACACTTTGAAGGTCCACAGATTACAGAATACCTCCAGATGTGCATCGGAATCTACTACTGGTGTTCCAGGGGACGAAAAAGGGTAGACTGTTTGAGACATGTCTCCCATGGAGGAAAGGGCGCATGGTGATTGCTGTATTCAATCCCGATGCAATTCCTGGGCTACATCAACACTCTGATAGTCCACAGATTAACGAATGCCTCCAGATGTGCATCGGAAACTACTACTGGTCTTCCAGGAAACGATCAAGGCGTAGTCTGTTTGAGACATTACTCCCATGGAGGGAAGTGCGCATGGTGACTGTTGTATTCAATACCGATGCAATGTCAGTGTTTCAACAACACCCGGATTGTCCACAGATTACAGAATGCCTCCAGATGAGCATCGGAATCTACTACTGGTCTTCCAGGGAACGGTCAAAGCGTAGACTGTTTGAGTCTTTACTCAAATGGAGGAAAGTGCACATGGTGACTGCTGTATACAATCCCGATGCAATTCCTGTGTTACATCAACACTCTGATAGTCCACAGATTAACGAATGCCTCCAGATGTGCATCGGAAACTACTACTGGTCTTCAAGGAAACGATCAAAGCGTAGTCTGTTTGAGACATTACTCCCATGGAGGGAAGTGCGCATGGTGACTGTTGTATTCTATACCGATGCAATGTCAGTGTTTCAACAAAAGTCTGATAGTCAACAGTTTCCAGAATGCTTCCAGATGTGCAACTGAAACTACTACTGGTCTTCAAGGGAACGATCAAAACGTAGACTGTTTGAGACATAACTCCCATGGAGGAAAGTGCGCATGGTGACAGTTGTATTCAGTCCCGAGGTAATTTCTGTGTATCATCAACACTTGAAAGTCCACAGATTACAGAATGCCTCGAGATGCGCAACGGAAACTGCTACTGGTCTTCCAGGGATCGATCAAAGCGTAGACTGTTTGAGACATAACTCCCATGAAGGAAACTGCGCGTGGTAACTCTTGTATTCAATCTTCATGCAATTTCTGTGTTTCAACAACACTCTGATAGTACACAGATTACAGAATGCCTCCAGATGTGCATCGCAAACTACTACTGGTCTTCCAGGGAACGATCAAAACGTTGACTGTTTGAGACAACACTCCCATGGAGGAAAGTGCGCATGGTGACAGTTGTATTCAATCCCGAGGCAATATCTGTGTTTCATCCACACTTTGAAGGTACACAGATTACAGAATGCCTCCAGATGTGCATCGGAAACTACCACTGGTCTTCCAGGGAACGATCAAATCGTAGACTACTTGAGACAATACTCCCATGGAGGAAAGTGCGCATTGTGGCTGTTGTATTCAATCCCGATGCAATATCTGTGTTTCTACAACACCCTGATAGTCGACAGATTACAGAATGCCTCCAGATGTGCACCTGAAACTACTACTGGTCTTCCAGGGAACGATCAAAGCGTAGACTGTTTGAGACATAACTCCCATGGAGGAAAGTGGGCGTGGTAACTGTTGTAATTAATCTCTATGCAATATCTGTGTTTCAACAACACTCTTATAGTCCACAGATTACAGAATGCCTCCAGATGTGCATCGGAAGCTACTACTGGTCCTCCAGGGAACGATCAAAGCGTAGACTGATGAGACATTACTCCCATGGATGAAAGTGCGCATTGTGACTGTTGTATTCAATCCCAATGGAATTTCTGTGTTTCATCAATACTCTGAAAGTCCACTGATTACAGAATGCCTCCAGATGTGCCTCGGAAACTACTACTGGTCTTCAGTGAACGATCAAAGCGATGACAGTTTGAGACTTTATTCCCATCTAGGAAAGTGCGCATGGTGACTGTTGTATTCAATCCCGACGCAATTTCTGTGTTTCATCAACACTTTGAAGGTCCACAGATTACAGAATGCCTCCAGATGTGCATCGGAAACTACTACTGGTCTTCCAGGGAACGATCAAATCGTAGTCTATTTGAGGCATTACTCCCATGGAGGAAAGTGCGCATGGTGACTGTTGTACTCAATCCCGATGCAATTTCTGTGTTTCATCAACATTTCGAAGGACCACAGATTACAGAATGCCTCAAGATGTGCATCGGAACTACTACAGGTCTTTCAGGGAGCGATCAAAGCGTAGACTGTTTGAGACATTACTCCCACGGAGGAACGTGCGCATTGTGACTGTTGTATTCAATCCCGATGCAATTTCTGTGTTTCATCAACACTCTGATAGTCCACAGATTACAGAATGCATCCAGATGTGCATCGGAAAGTACTACTGGTCTTCCAGGAAACTATCAAAGCGTAGACTGTTTGAGACATTACTCCCATGGAGGAAAGTGCGCATGGTGACTGTTGTATTCAATACCGATGCAATGTCTGTGTTTCAACAACACTCTAATTGTCCACAGATTACAGAATGCCTCCAGATGTGCATCGGAATCTACTACTGGTCTTCCAGGGAACGGTCAAAGCGTAAACTGTTTGAGACTTTACTCAAATGGAGAAAAGTGCGCATGGTAAATGTTGTATTCAATGCCGAAGCAATATCTGTGTTTTATCAACACTTGAAGGTCCACAGATTACAGAATGCCTCCAGATGCACAACGGAAACTGCTACTGGTCTTCCAGGGATCGATCAAAGCGTAGACAGTTTGAGACATAACTCCCATGGAGGAAAGTGCGCTTGGTAACTCTTGTATTCAATCTCTATGCAATTTCTGTGTTTCAACAACACTCTGATAGTCCACAGATTACAGTAAACATCCAGATGTGCATCGGAAACTACTACTGGTCTTCCAGGAAACGATCAAAGGGTAGACTTTTTGAGAAATTACTCACATGGAGGAAAGTGCGCATGGTGTCTGTTGTATTCAGTACCGATGCAGTTTCTGTGTTTCAACAACACTCTGATAGTCCACAGATTACAGAATGCCTCCAGATGTGTATCGGAATTTACTACTGGTCTTCCAGGGAACGAAAAAAGCGTAGACTGATGGAGACATTACTCCCATGGAGGAAAGTGCGCATGGTGACTGTTGTATTCAATCCCGAGGCAATATCTGTGTTTCATCAACACTTTGAAGGTCCACAGATTACAGAATGCCTCCAGATGTGCATCGGAAACTACTACTGGTCTTCCAGGAAACGGTCAAAGCGTAGACTGTTTGAGACATTACTCCCATGGAGGAAAGTGCGCATGGTGACTGTTGTATCCAATACCGATGCAATTTCTGTGTTTCAACAACACTCTGATAGTCCACAGATTACAGAATGCCTCTAGATGTGCATCGGAATCTACTACTGGTCTTCCGTGGAACGAAAAAGCGTAGTCTGTTTGAGACATTACTCCCATGGAGAAAAGTGCGCATGATGAATGTTGTATTCAATCCCGAGACAATTTCTGTGTTTCATCAACACTTTGAAGGTACACAGCTTACGGAATGCCTCCAGATGTGCATCGGAATCTACTACTGGTCTTCCAGGAACGATCAAAGCGTAGACCTTTGAGACATTACTCCTATGGAGGAAAGTTGCATGGATACTGTTGTATTCAATCCCGATGCAATTTCTGTGCTTCACCAACATTCTGCTAGTCCACAGATTACAGAATGCCTCCAGATGTGCATCGGAAACTACCACTGGTCTTCCAGGGAACGATCAAATCGTAGACTACTTGAGACAATACTCCCATGGAGGAAAGTGCGCATTGTGACTGTTGTATTCAATCCCGATGCAATTTCTGTGTTTCTACAACACCCTGATAGTCCACATATTACAGAATGCCTCCAGATGTGCACCTGAAACTACTACTGGTCTTCCGGGGTACGATCAAAGCGTAGACTGTTTGAGACATAACTCCCATGGATGAAAGTGGGAGTGGTAACTGTTGTAATTAATCTCTATGCAATATCTGTGTTTCAACAACACTCTGATAGTCCACAGTTTACAGAATGCCTCCAGATGTGCATCGGAAGCTACTACTGGTCTTCCAGGGAACGATCAAAGTGTAGACTGTTTGAGACATTACTCCCATGGAAGAAAGTGCGCATGGTGACTGTTGTATTCAATCCCGATGGAATTTCTGTGTTTCATCAACACTTTGAAGGTCCACAGATTACAGAATGCCTCCAGATGTGCATCGGAAACTACTACTGGTCTTCAGGGAACGATCAAAGCGATGACAGTTTGAGACTTTATTCCCATCTAGGAAAGTGCGCATGGTGACAGTTGTATTCAATCCCGAGGCAATTTCTGTGTTTCATCAACACTTTGAAGGTCCACAGATTTCAGAATGCCTCCAGATGTGCATCGGAAACTACTACTGGTCTTCCAGGGAACGATCAAATCGTTGACTATTTGAGGCATTATTCCCATGGAGGAAAGAGCGCATTGTGACTGTTGTATTCAATCCCGATGCAATTTCTGTGTTTCTACAACACTCTGGTAGTCCACAGATTACAGAATTCCTCCAGATGTGAATCTGAAACTACTACTGGACTTCCAGGGAACGATCAAAGCGTAGACTGTTTGAGACATTACTCCCATGGAGGAACGTGCGCATGGTGACTGTTTTATTCAATCCCGATACAATTTCTGTGTTTCATCAACAATATGATAGTCAACAGATTACAGAAAACCTCCAGATGTGCATCGGAAACTACTACTGGTCTTCCAGGGAACGATCAAAGCGTAGACTTTTTTAGAAATTACTCCCATGGAGGAAAGTGCGTATGGTGCCTGTTGTATTCAGTACCGATGCAGTTTCTGTGTTACAACAACACTCTGATATTCCACAGATTACAGAATGCCTCCAGATGTGCATCGGAAACTACTACTGGTCTTCCAGGAAACGATCAAAGCGTAGACTGTTTGAGACATTACTCCTATGGAGGAAAGTGAACATGGTGACTGTTGTATCCAATACCGATGCAATTTCTGTGTTTCAACAACACTCTGATAGTCCACAGATTACAGAATGCCTCCAGATGTGCATCGGAACCTACTACTGGTCTTCCAGGGAACGAAAAAAGCGTAGTCTGTTGGAGACATTACTCCCATGGAGAAATGTGCGCACGGTGACTGTTGTATTCAATCTTGAGGCAATTTCTGTGTTTCATCAACACTTTGAAGGTCCACAGATTACAGAATGCCTCCAGATGTGCATCGGAAACTACCACTGGTCTTCTAGGGAACGATGAAAGCGTAGACCCTTTGATACAATACTCCTATGGAGGAAAGTTCACATGGATACTGTTGTATTCAATCCCGATGCAATTTCTGTGGTTCACCAACTTTCTGATAGTCCACAGATTACAGAATGCCTCCAGATGTGCATCTGAAACTACTACTTGTCTTCCAGGGAACGATCAAAGCTTAGACTGTTTGAGACATTACTCCCATGGAGGAAAGTGCGCATGGTGACAGTTGTATTTCATCCCGAGGCAATTTCTGTGTTTCATCAACACTTTGAAGGTCCACAGATTACAGAATGCCTCCAGATGTGCATCGGAAACTACTACAGGTCTTCCAGGGAACGATCAAAGCGTAGACTGTTTGAGATATAACTCCCTTGGATGAAAGTGGGCGTGGTAACTGTTGTAATTAATCTCTATGCAATATCTGTGTTTCAACAACACTCTAATAGTCCACAGATTACAGAATGCCTCCAGATGTGCATCGGAAGCTACTACTGGTCTTCCAGGGAACGATCAAAGCGTAGACTGTTTGAGTCATGACTCCCATGGATGAAAGTGCGCATGGTGACTGTTGTATTCAATCCCGATGGAATTTCTGTGTTTCATCAACACTCTGATAGTCGACTGATTACAGATTGCCTCCAGATGTGCCTCGGAAACTACTACTGGACTTCAGGGATCGATCAAAGCGATGACAGTTTGAGACTTTATTCCCATCTAGGAAAGTGCGCATGGTGGCAGTTGTATTCAATCCCGAGGCAATTTCTGTGTTTCATCAACACTTTGAAGGTCCACAGATTACAGAATGCCTCCAGATGTGCATCGGAAACTACTACTGGTCTTCCAGGGAACGATCAAATCGTAGACTATTTGAGGCATTACTCCCATGGAGGAAAGAGCGCACTGTGACTGTTGTATTCAATCCCGATGCAATTTCTGTGTTTCTACAACACTCTGATAGTCCACAGATTACAGAATTCCTCCAGATGTAAATCGGAAACTACTACTGGTCTTCCAGGGAGCGATCAAAGCGTAGACTGTTTGAGACATCACTCCCATGGAGGAACGTGCGCATGGTGACAGTTGAATTCAATCCCGATGCAATTTCTGTGTTTCATCAACACTATGATAGTGCACAGATTACAGAAAACCTCCAGATGTGCATCGGAAACTACTACTGGTCTTCCAGGAAACGATCAAAGCGTAGCCTTTTTGAGAAATTACTCCCATGGAGGAAAGTGCGCATGGTGTCTGTTGTATTCAGTACCGATGCAGTTTCTGTGTTTCAACAACACTCTGATAGTCCACAGATTACAGAATGCCTCCAGATGTGCATCGGAATCTACTACTGGTCTTCCAGGGAACGAAAAAAGCGTAGTCTGTTTAAGACATTACTCCCATGGAGAAAAGTGCGCACGGTGACTGTTGTATTCAATCCCGAGGCAAATTCTGTGTTTCATCAACACTTTGAAGATCCACATATTGCAGAATGCCTCCAGATGTGCATCGGAAACTACTACTGGTCTTCCAGGGAACGATCAAAGCGTAGACCCTTTGAGGCATTACTCCTATGGAGGAAAGTTGCATGGATACAGTTGTATTCAATCCTGATGCAATTTCTGTGGTTCACCAATTTTCTGATAGTCCATAGATTACAGAATGCCTCCAGATGTGCATCGGAAACTACTACTTGTATTCCAGGGAACGATTAAAGCGTAGACTGTTTGGGAAATTACTCCCATGGAGGAACGTGCGCATTGTGACTGTTGTATTCAATCCCGATGCAATGTCTGTGTTTCATCAACTTTCTGATAGTCCACAGATTACAGAATGCCTCCAGATGTGCATCGGAAAGTACTACTGGTCTTCCAGGAACCGATCAAAGCGTAGACAGTTTGAGACATTACTCAAATGGAGGAAAGTGCGCATGGTGACTGTTGTATTCAATACCGATGCAATGTCTGTGTTTCAACAACACTCTGATTGTCCACAGATTACAGAATGCCTCCAGATGTGCATCGTTATCTACTACTGGTCTTCCAGGGAACGGTCAAAGCGTAGACTGTTTGAGACTTTACTTAAATGGAGAAATGTGCTCATGGTAAAAGTTGTATTCAATGCCGAGGCAATATCAGTGATTCATCAAAACTTTGAAGGTCCACAGATTACAGAATACCTCCAGATGTGCATCGGAATCTACTACTGGTGTTCCAGGGGACGAAAAAGGGTAGACTGTTTGAGACATGTCTCCCATGGAGGAAAGGGCGCATGGTGATTGCTGTATTCAATCCCGATGCAATTCCTGTGCTACATCAACACTCTGATAGTCCACAGATTAACGAATGCCTCCAGATGTGCATCGGAAACTACTACTGGTCTTCCAGGAAACGATCAAGGCGTAGTCTGTTTGAGACATTACTCCCATGGAGGGAAGTGCGCATGGTGACTGTTGTATTCAATACCGATGCAATGTCAGTGTTTCAACAACACCCGGATTGTCCACAGATTACAGAATGCCTCCAGATGAGCATCGGAATCTACTACTGGTCTTCCAGGGAACGGTCAAAGCGTAGACTGTTTGAGTCTTTACTCAAATGGAGGAAAGTGCACATGGTGACTGCTGTATACAATCCCGATGCAATTCCTGTGTTACATCAACACTCTGATAGTCCACAGATTAACGAATGCCTCCAGATGTGCATCGGAAACTACTACTGGTCTTCAAGGAAACGATCAAAGCGTAGTCTGTTTGAGACATTACTCCCATGGAGGGAAGTGCGCATGGTGACTGTTGTATTCTATACCGATGCAATGTCAGTGTTTCAACAAAAGTCTGATAGTCAACAGTTTCCAGAATGCTTCCAGATGTGCAACTGAAACTACTACTGGTCTTCAAGGGAACGATCAAAACGTAGACTGTTTGAGACATAACTCCCATGGAGGAAAGTGCGCATGGTGACAGTTGTATTCAGTCCCGAGGTAATTTCTGTGTATCATCAACACTTGAAAGTCCACAGATTACAGAATGCCTCGAGATGCGCAACGGAAACTGCTACTGGTCTTCCAGGGATCGATCAAAGCGTAGACTGTTTGAGACATAACTCCCATGAAGGAAACTGCGCGTGGTAACTCTTGTATTCAATCTTCATGCAATTTCTGTGTTTCAACAACACTCTGATAGTACACAGATTACAGAATGCCTCCAGATGTGCATCGGAAACTACTACTGGTCTTCCAGGGAACGATCAAAACGTTGACTGTTTGAGACAACACTCCCATGGAGGAAAGTGCGCATGGTGACAGTTGTATTCAATCCCGAGGCAATATCTGTGTTTCATCCACACTTTGAAGGTACACAGATTACAGAATGCCTCCAGATGTGCATCGGAAACTACCACTGGCCTTCCAGGGAACGATCAAATCGTAGACTACTTGAGACAATACTCCCATGGAGGAAAGTGCGCATTGTGACTGTTGTATTCAATCCCGATGCAATTTCTGTGTTTCTACAACACCCTGATAGTCGACAGATTACAGAATGCCTCCAGATGTGCACCTGAAACTACTACTGGTCTTCCAGGGAACGATCAAAGCGTAGACTGTTTGAGACATAACTCCCATGGAGGAAAGTGGGCGTGGTAACTGTTGTAATTAATCTCTATGCAATATCTGTGTTTCAACAACACTCTTATAGTCCACAGATTACAGAATGCCTCCAGATGTGCATCGGAAGCTACTACTGGTCTTCAGTGAACGATCAAAGCGATGACAGTTTGAGACTTTATTCCCATCTAGGAAAGTGCGCATGGTGACTGTTGTATTCAATCCCGAGGCAATTTCTGTGTTTCAACAACACTTTGAAGGTCCACAGATTACAGAATGCCTCCAGATGTGCATCGGAAACTACTACTGGTCTTCCAGGGAACGATCAAATCGTAGACTATTTGAGGCATTACTCCCATGGAGGAAAGTGCGCATGGTGACTGTTGTACTCAATCCCGATGCAATTTCTGTGTTTCATCAACACTTCGAAGGACCACAGATTACAGAATGCCTCCAGATGTGCATCGGAACTACTACAGGTCTTTCAGGGAGCGATCAAAGCGTAGACTGTTTGAGACATTACTCCCACGGAGGAACGTGCGCATTGTGACTGTTGTATTCAATCCCGATGCAATTTCTGTGTTTCATCAACACTCTGATAGTCCACAGATTACAGAATGCATCCAGATGTGCATCGGAAAGTACTACTGGTCTTCCAGGAAACTATCAAAGCGTAGACTGTTTGAGACATTACTCCCATGGAGGAAAGTGCGCATGGTGACTGTTGTATTCAATACCGATGCAATGTCTGTGTTTCAACAACACTCTATTTGTCCACAGATTACAGAATGCCTCCAGATGTGCATCGGAATCTACTACTGGTCTTCCAGGGAACGGTCAAAGCGTAAACTGTTTGAGACTTTACTCAAATGGAGAAAAGTGCGCATGGTAAATTTTGTATTCAATGCCGAAGCAATATCTGTGTTTTATCAACACTTGAAGGTCCACAGATTACAGAATGCCTCCAGATGCACAACGGAAACTGCTACTGGTCTTCCAGGGATCGATCAAAGCGTAGACAGTTTGAGACATAACTCCCATGGAGGAAAGTGCGCTTGGTAACTCTTGTATTCAATCTCTATGCAATTTCTGTGTTTCAACAACACTCTGATAGTCCACAGATTACAGTAATCCTCCAGATGTGCATCGGATACTACTACTGGTCTTCCAGGAAACGATCAAAGGGTAGACTTTTTGAGAAATTACTCACATGGAGGAAAGTGCGCATGGTGTCTGTTGTATTCAGTACCGATGCAGTTTCTGTGTTTCAACAACACTCTGATAGTCCACAGATTACAGTAAACATCCAGATGTGCATCGGAAACTACTACTGGTCTTCCAGGAAACGATCAAAGGATAGACGTTTTGAGAAATTACTCACATGGAGGAAAGTGCGCATGGTGTCTGTTGTATTCAGTACCGATGCAGTTTCTGTGTTTCAACAACACTCTGATAGTCCACAGATTACAGAATGCCTCCAGATGTGTATCGGAATTTACTACTGGTCTTCCAGGGAACGAAAAAAGCGTAGACTGATGGAGACATTACTCCCATGGAGGAAAGTGCGCATGGTGACTGTTGTATTCAATCCCGAGGCAATATCTGTGTTTCATCAACACTTTGAAGGTCCACAGATTACAGAATGCCTCCAGATGTGCATCGGAATCTACTACTGGTCTTCAAGGAAACGGTCAAAGCGTAGACTGTTTGAGACATTACTCCCATGGAGGAAAGTGCGCATGGTGACTGTTGTATCCAATACCGATGCAATTTCTGTGTTTCAACAACACTCTGATAGTCCACAGATTACAGAATGCCTCTAGATGTGCATCGGAATCTACTACTGGTCTTCCGTGGAACGAAAAAGCGTAGTCTGTTTGAGACATTACTCCCATGGAGAAAAGTGCGCATGATGAATGTTGTATTCAATCCCGAGACAATTTCTGTGTTTCATCAACACTTTGAAGGTACACAGCTTACGGAATGCCTCCAGATGTGCATCGGAATCTACTACTGGTCTTCCAGGAACGATCAAAGCGTAGACCTTTGAGACATTACTCCTATGGAGGAAAGTTGCATGGATACTGTTGTATTCAATCCCGATGCAATTTCTGTGCTTCACCAACATTCTGCTAGTCCACAGATTACAGAATGCCTCCAGATGTGCATCGGAAACTACTACTGGTCTTCCAGGGAACGATCAAAACGTTGACTGTTTGAGACAACACTCCCATGGAGGAAAGTGCGCATGGTGACAGTTGTATTCAATCCCGAGGCAATATCTGTGTTTCATCCACACTTTGAAGGTACACAGATTACAGAATGCCTCCAGATGTGCATCGGAAACTACCACTGGCCTTCCAGGGAACGATCAAATCGTAGACTACTTGAGACAATACTCCCATGGAGGAAAGTGCGCATTGTGACTGTTGTATTCAATCCCGATGCAATTTCTGTGTTTCTACAACACCCTGATAGTCGACAGATTACAGAATGCCTCCAGATGTGCACCTGAAACTACTACTGGTCTTCCAGGGAACGATCAAAGCGTAGACTGTTTGAGACATAACTCCCATGGAGGAAAGTGGGCGTGGTAACTGTTGTAATTAATCTCTATGCAATATCTGTGTTTCAACAACACTCTTATAGTCCACAGATTACAGAATGCCTCCAGATGTGCATCGGAAGCTACTACTGGTCTTCCAGGGAACGATCAAAGCGTAGACTGTTTGAGACATTACTCCCATGGATGAAAGTGCGCATTGTGACTGTTGTATTCAATCCCAATGGAATTTCTGTGTTTCATCAATACTCTGAAAGTCCACTGACTACAGAATGCCTCCAGATGTGCCTCGGAAACTACTACTGGTCTTCAGTGAACGATCAAAGCGATGACAGTTTGAGACTTTATTCCCATCTAGGAAAGTGCGCATGGTGACTGTTGTATTCAATCCCGAGGCAATTTCTGTGTTTCAACAACACTTTGAAGGTCCACAGATTACAGAATGCCTCCAGATGTGCATCGGAAACTACTACTGGTCTTCCAGGGAACGATCAAATCGTAGACTATTTGAGGCATTACTCCCATGGAGGAAAGTGCGCATGGTGACTGTTGTACTCAATCCCGATGCAATTTCTGTGTTTCATCAACACTTCGAAGGACCACAGATTACAGAATGCCTCCAGATGTGCATCGGAACTACTACAGGTCTTTCAGGGAGCGATCAAAGCGTAGACTGTTTGAGACATTACTCCCACGGAGGAACGTGCGCATTGTGACTGTTGTATTCAATCCCGATGCAATTTCTGTGTTTCATCAACACTCTGATAGTCCACAGATTACAGAATGCATCCAGATGTGCATCGGAAAGTACTACTGGTCTTCCAGGAAACTATCAAAGCGTAGACTGTTTGAGACATTACTCCCATGGAGGAAAGTGCGCATGGTGACTGTTGTATTCAATACCGATGCAATGTCTGTGTTTCAACAACACTCTAATTGTCCACAGATTACAGAATGCCTCCAGATGTGCATCGGAATCTACTACTGGTCTTCCAGGGAACGGTCAAAGCGTAAACTGTTTGAGACTTTACTCAAATGGAGAAAAGTGCGCATGGTAAATTTTGTATTCAATGCCGAAGCAATATCTGTGTTTTATCAACACTTGAAGGTCCACAGATTACAGAATGCCTCCAGATGCACAACGGAAACTGCTACTGGTCTTCCAGGGATCGATCAAAGCGTAGACAGTTTGAGACATAACTCCCATGGAGGAAAGTGCGCTTGGTAACTCTTGTATTCAATCTCTATGCAATTTCTGTGTTTCAACAACACTCTGATAGTCCACAGATTACAGTAAACCTCCAGATGTGCATCGGATACTACTACTGGTCTTCCAGGAAACGATCAAAGGGTAGACTTTTTGAGAAATTACTCACATGGAGGAAAGTGCGCATGGTGTCTTTTGTATTCAGTACCGATGCAGTTTCTGTGTTTCAACAACACTCTGATAGTCCACAGATTACAGTAAACATCCAGATGTGCATCGGAAACTACTACTGGTCTTCCAGGGAACGAAAAAAGCGTAGTCTGTTTAAGACATTACTCCCATGGATGAAAGTGCGCATGGTGACTGTTGTATCCAATACCGATGCAATTTCAGTGTTTCAACAACACTCTGATAGTCCACAGATTACAGAATGCCTCTAGATGTGCATCGGAACCTACTACTGGTCTTCCAGGGAACGAAAAAAGCGTAGTCTGTTTGAGACGTTACTCGCATGGAGAAATGTTCGCACGGTGACTGTTGTATTCAATCCCGAGGCAATTTCTGTGTTCCATCAACACTTTGAAGGTCCACAGATTACAGAATGCCTCCAGATGTGCATCGGAAACTACCACTGGTCTTCTAGGGAACGATCAAAGCGTAGACCCTTTGATACATTGCTCCTATGGAGGAAAGTTGCATGGATACTGTTGTATTCAGTCCCGATGCAATTTCTGTGGTTCACCAACTTTCTGATAGTCCACAGATTACAGAATGCCTCCAGATGTGCATCGGAAACTACTACTTGTCTTCCAGGGAACGATCAAAGCGTAGACAGTTTGAGACATTACTCCCATGGAGGAAAGTGCGCATGGTGACAGTTGTATTTCATCCCGAGGCAATTTCTGTGTTTCATCAACACTCTGATAGTCCACTGATTACAGAATGCCTCCAGATGCGCCTCGGAAACTGCTACTGGTCTTCAGGGAACGATCAAAGCGATGACAGTTTGAGACATTACTCCCATGGGGGAATTAGCGCATGGTGACTGTTGTATTCAATCCCGATGCAATTTCTGTGTTTCATCAACTCCCTGATAGTCTACAGATTACAGAAAACCTCCAGATGTGCATTGGAAACTACTACTGGTCTTCCAGGGAACGATCAAAACGTAGACTGTTTGAGACATTACTCCCATGGAGAAAAGTGCGCATGTTGACAGTTGTATTCAATCCCGAGGCAATTTCTGTGTTTCATCCACACTTTGAAGGTCCACAGATTACAGAATGCCTCCAGATGTGCATCGGAAACTACCACTGCTCTGCCAGGGAACGATCAAATCTTAGACTATTTGAGACATTACTTCCATGGAGGAAAGTGCGCATGGTGACTGTTGTATTCAATCCCGATGCAATTTCTGTGTTTCATCAACACCCTGACAGTCCACAGATTACAGAATTCCTCCAGATGTGCATCGGAAACTACTACTGGTCTTCCAGGGAACGATCAAAACGTAGACTGTTTCAGACATTACTCCCATGGAGGAAAGTGCGCATGGTGACTGTTGTATTCATCCCGATGCAATTTCTGTGTTTCATCAACACTATGATAGTTCACAGATTACAGAAAACCTCCAGATGTGCATCGGAAACTACTACTGGACTTCAGGGAACGATCAAAGCGATGACAGTTTGAGACTTAATTCCCATCTAGGAAAGTGCGCATGGTGGCAGTTGTATTCAATCCCGAGGCAATTTCTGTGTTTCATCAACACTTTGAAGGTCCACAGATTACAGAATGCCTCCAGATGTGCATCGGAAACTACTACTGGTCCTCCAATGAACGATCAAATCGTAGACTATTTGAGGCATTATTCCCATGGAGGAAAGAGCACATTGTGACTGTTGTATTCAATCCCGATGCAGTTTCTGTGTTTCAACAACACTCTGATATTCCACAGATTACAGAATGCCTCCAGATGTGCATCGGAAACTACTACTGGTCTTCCAGGAAACGATCAAAGCGTAGACTGTTTGAGACATTACTCCTATGGAGGAAAGTGCGCATGGTGACTGTTGTATCCAATACCGATGCAATTTCTGTGTTTCAACAACACTCTGATAGTCCACAGATTACAGAATGCCTCCAGATGTGCATCGGAACCTACTACTGGTCTTCCAGGGAACGAAAAAAGCGTAGTCTGTTTGAGACGTTACTCGCATGGAGAAATGTTCGCACGGTGACTGTTGTATTCAATCCCGAGGCAATTTCTGTGTTCCATCAACACTTTGAAGGTCCACAGATTACAGAATGCCTCCAGATGTGCATCGGAAACTACCACTGGTCTTCTAGGGAACGATCAAAGCGTAGACCCTTTGATACATTGCTCCTATGGAGGAAAGTTGCATGGATACTGTTGTATTCAGTCCCGATGCAATTTCTGTGGTTCACCAACTTTCTGATAGTCCACAGATTACAGAATGCCTCCAGATGTGCATCGGAAACTACTACTTGTCTTCCAGGGAAAGATCAAAGCGTAGACAGTTTGAGACATTACTCCCATGGAGGAAAGTGCGCATGGTGACAGTTGTATTTCATCCCGAGGCAATTTCTGTGTTTCATCAACACTCTGATAGTCCACTGATTACAGAATGCCTCCAGATGTGCCTCGGAAACTGCTACTGGTCTTCAGGGAACGATCAAAGCGATGACAGTTTGAGACATTATTCCCATGGGGGAATGAGCGCATGGTGACTGTTGTATTCAATCCCGATGCAATTTCTGTGTTTCATCAACTCCCTGATAGTCTACAGATTACAGAAAGCCTCCAGATGTGCATTGGAAACTACTACTGGTCTTCCAGGGAACGATCAAAACGTAGACTGTTTGAGACATTACTCCCATGGAGAAAAGTGCGCATGTTGACAGTTGTATTCAATCCCGAGGCAATTTCTGTGTTTCATCCACACTTTGAAGGTCCACAGATTACAGAATGCCTCCAGATGTGCATCGGAAACTACCACTGGTCTTCCAGGGAACGATCAAATCTTAGACTATTTGAGACATTACTTCCATGGAGGAAAGTGCGCATGGTGACTGTTGTATTCAATCCCGATGCAATTTCTGTGTTTCTTCAACACCCTGATAGTCCACAGATTACAGAATGCCTCCAGATGTGCATCGGACACTACTACTGGTCTTCCAGGGAACGATCAAAACGTAGACTGTTTGAGACATTACTCCCATGGAGGAAAGTGCGCATGGTGACAGTTGTATTCAATCCCGGGGCAATTTCTGTGTTTCATCCACACTTTCAAGGTTCACAGATTACAGAATGCCTCCAGATGTGCATCGGAAACTACTACTGGTCTTCCAGGGAACGATCAAAGCGTAGACTTTTTGAGAAATTACTCCCATGGAGGAAAGTGCGTATGATGTCTGTTGTATTCAGTACCGATGCAGTTTCTGTGTTTCAACAACACTCTGATATTCCACAGATTACAGAATGCCTCCAGATGTGCATCGGAAACTACTACTGGTCTTCATGGGAACGATCAAAGCGTAGACTGTTTGAGACATTACTCCTATGGAGGAAAGTGAACATGGTGACTGTTGTATCCAATACCGATGCAATTTCTGTGTTTCAACAACACTCTGATAGTCCACAGATTACAGAATGCCTCCAGATGTGCATCGGAAACTACCACTGGTCTTCTAGGGAACGATCAAAGCGTAGACCCTTTGATACATTGCTCCTATGGAGGATAGTTCACATGGATACTGTTGTATTCAATCCCGATGCAATTTCTGTGGTTCACCAACTTTCTGATAGTCCACAGATTACAGAATGCCTCCAGATGTGCATCGGAAACTACTACTTGTCTTCCAGGGAACGATCAAAGCGTAGACTGTTTGAGACATTACTCCCATGGAGGAAAGTGCGCATGGTGACAGTTGTATTTCATCCCGAGGCAATTTCTGTGTTTCATCAACACTTTGAAGGTCCACAGATTACAGAATGCCTCCAGATGTGCATCGGAAACTACTACAGGTCTTCCAGGGAACGATCAAAGCGTAGACTGTTTGAGACATAACTCCCTTGGATGAAAGTGGGCGTGGTAACTGTTGTAATTAATCTCTATGCAATATCTGTGTTTCAACAACACTCTAATAGTCCACAAATTACAGAATGCCTCCAGATGTGCATCGGAAGCTACTACTGGTCTTCCAGGGAACGATCAAAGCGTAGACTGTTTGAGTCATTACTCCCATGGATGAAAGTGCGCATGGTGACTGTTGTATTCAATCCCGATGGAATTTCTGTGTTTCATCAAGACTCTGATAGTCCACTGATTACAGAATGCCTCCAGATGTGCCTCGGAAACTACTACTGGACTTCAGGGAACGATCAAAGCGATGACAGTTTGAGATTTATTTCCCATCTAGGAAAGTGCGCATGGTGGCATTTGTATTCAATCCCAAGGCAATTTCTGTGTTTCATCAACACTTTGAAGGTCCACAGATTACAGAATGCCTCCAGATGTGCATCGGAAACTACTACTGGTCTTCCAGGGAACGATCAAAGCGTAGACTTTTTGAGAAATTACTCCCATGGAGGAAAGTGCGTATGATGTCTGTTGTATTCAGTACCGATGCAGTTTCTGTGTTTCAACAACACTCTGATATTCCACAGATTACAGAATGCCTCCAGATGTGCATCGGAAACTACTACTGGTCTTCATGGGAACGATCAAAGCGTAGACAGTTTGAGACATTACTCCTATGGAGGAAAGTGAACATGGTGACTGTTGTATCCAATACCGATGCAATTTCTGTGTTTCAACAACACTCTGATAGTCCACAGATTACAGAATGCCTCCAGATGTGCATCGGAACCTACTACTGGTCTTCCAGGGAACGAAAAAAGCGTAATCTGTTTGAGACATTACTCCCATGGAGAAATGTGCGCACGGTGACTGTTGTATTCAATCACGAGGCAATTTCTGTGTTTCATCAACACTTTGAAGGTCCACAGATTACAGAATGCTTCCAGATGTGCATCGGAAACTACCACTGGTCTTCTAGGGAACGATCAAAGCGTAGACCCTTTGATACATTGCTCCTGTGGAGGATAGTTCACATGGATACTGTTGTATTCAATCCCGATGCAATTTCTGTGGTTCACCAACTTTCTGATAGTCCACAGATTACAGAATGCCTCCAGATGTGCATCGGAAACTACTACTTGTCTTCCAGGGAACGATCAAAGCGTAGACTGTTTGAGACATTACTCCCATGGAGGAAAGTGCACATGGTGACAGTTGTATTTCATCCCGAGGCAATTTCTGTGTTTCATCAACACTTTGAAGGTCCACAGATTACAGAATGCCTCCAGATGTGCATCGGAAACTACTACAGGTCTTCCAGGGAACGATCAAAGCGTAGACTGTTTGAGACATAACTCCCTTGGATGAAAGTGGGCGTGGTAACTGTTGTAATTAATCTCTATGCAATATCTGTGTTTCAACAACACTCTAATAGTCCACAAATTACAGAATGCCTCCAGATGTGCATCGGAAGCTACTACTGGTCTTCCAGGGAACGATCAAAGCGTAGACTGTTTGAGTCATTACTCCCATGGATGAAAGTGCGCATGGTGACTGTTGTATTCAATCCCGATGGAATTTCTGTGTTTCATCAAGACTCTGATAGTCCACTGATTACAGAATGCCTCCAGATGTGCCTCGGAAACTACTACTGGACTTCAGGGAACGATCAAAGCGATGACAGTTTGAGACTTAATTCCCATCTAGGAAAGTGCGCATGGTGGCAGTTGTATTCAATCCCGAGGCAATTTCTGTGTTTCATCAACACTTTGAAGGTCCACAGATTACAGAATGCCTCCAGATGTGCATCGGAAACTACTACTGGTCTTCCAATGAACGATCAAATCGTAGACTATTTGAGGCATTATTCCCATGGAGGAAAGAGCACATTGTGACTGTTGTATTCAATCCCGATGCAGTTTCTGTGTTTCAACAACACTCTGATATTCCACAGATTACAGAATGCCTCCAGATGTGCATCGGAAACTACTACTGGTCTTCCAGGAAACGATCAAAGCGTAGACTGTTTGAGACATTACTCCTATGGAGGAAAGTGCGCATGGTGACTGTTGTATCCAATACCGATGCAATTTCTGTGTTTCAACAACACTCTGATAGTCCACAGATTACAGAATGCCTCCAGATGTGCATCGGAACCTACTACTGGTCTTCCAGGGAACGAAAAAAGCGTAGTCTGTTTGAGACGTTACTCGCATGGAGAAATGTTCGCACGGTGACTGTTGTATTCAATCCCGAGGCAATTTCTGTGTTCCATCAACACTTTGAAGGTCCACAGATTACAGAATGCCTCCAGATGTGCATCGGAAACTACCACTGGTCTTCTAGGGAACGATCAAAGCGTAGACCCTTTGATACATTGCTCCTATGGAGGAAAGTTGCATGGATACTGTTGTATTCAGTCCCGATGCAATTTCTGTGGTTCACCAACTTTCTGATAGTCCACAGATTACAGAATGCCTCCAGATGAGCATCGGAAACTACTACTTGTCTTCCAGGGAAAGATCAAAGCGTAGACAGTTTGGGACATTACTCCCATGGAGGAAAATGCGCATGGTGACAGTTGTATTTCATCCCGAGGCAATTTCTGTGTTTCATCAACACTCTGATAGTCCACTGATTACAGAATGCCTCCAGATGTGCCTCGGAAACTGCTACTGCTCTTCAGGGAACGATAAAAGCGATGACAGTTTGAGACATTATTCCCATGGGGGAATGAGCGCATGGTGACTGTTGTATTCAATCCCGATGGAATTTCTGTGTTTCATCAACACTCTGATAGTCCACTGATTACAGAATGCCTCCAGATGTGCCTCGGAAACTACTACTGGTCTTCAGGGAACGATCAAAGCGATGACAGTTTGAGACTTTATTCCCATCTAGGAAAGTGCGCATGGTGACTGTTGTATTCAATCCCGAGGCAATTTCTGTGTTTCATCAAGACTTTGAAGGTCCACAGATTACAGAATGCCTCCAGATGTGCATAGGAAACTACTACTGGTCTTCTAGGGAACGATCAAAGCGTAGACCCTTTGAGACATTACTCCTATGGAGGAAAGTTGCATGGATACTGTTGTATTCAATCCCGATGCAATTTCTGTGGTTCACCAACTTTCTGATAGTCCACAGATTACATAATGCCTCCAGATGTGCATCGGAAACTACTACTTGTCTTCCAGGGAACGATCAAATCTTAGACTGTTTGAGACATTACTCCAATGGAGGAAAGTGCGCATGGCGACAGTTGTATTTAATCCCGAGGCAATTTCTGTGTTTCATCAACACTTTGAAGGTCCACAGATTACAGGATGCCTCCAGATGTGCATCGGAAACTACTACAGGTCTTCCAGGGAACGATCAAAGCGTAGACTACTTGAGACATTATTCCCATGGATGAAACTGCGCATGATGACTGTTGTATTCAATCCCAATGCAATTTCTGTGTTTCATCAACACTCTGATAGTCCACTGATTACAGAATGCCTCCTGATGTGCCTCGGAAACTACTACTGGTCTTCAGGGAACGATCAAAGCGATGACAGTTTGTGACATTACTCCCATGGACTAATGAGCGCATGGTGACTGTTGTATTCAATCCCGATGCAATATCTGAGTTTCGTCAACTCCCTGATAGTCTACAGATTACTGAATGCCTCCAGATGTGCATTGGAAACTACTACTGGTCTTCCAGGGAACGATCAAAACGTAGACTGTTTGAGACATTACTCCCATGGAGGAAAGTGCGCATGTTGACAGTTGTATTCAATCCCGAGGCAAGTTCTGTGTTTCATCCACACTTTGAAGGTCCACAGACTACAGAATGCCTCCATATGTGCATCGGAAACTACCACTGGTCTTCCAGGGAACGATCAAATCTTAGACTATTTGAGACATTACTCACATGGAGGAAAGTGCGCATGGTGACTGTTGTATTCAATCCCGATGCAATTTCTGTGTTTCATCAACACCCTGACAGTCCACAGATTACAGAATGCCTCCAGATGTGCATCGGAAACTACTACTGGTCTTCCAGGGAACGGTCAAAGCGTAGACTGTTTGAGACATCACTCCCATGGAGGAATGTGCGCATGGTGACTGTTGTATTCAATCCCGATTCAATTTCTGTGTTTCATCAACACCCTGATAGTCCACAGATTACAGAATGCCTCCAGATGTGCATCGGAAACTACTACTGGTCTTCCAGGGAACGATCAAAACGTAGACTGTTTGAGACATTACTCCCATGGAGGTAAGTGCGCATTGTGACTGTTGTATTCAATCCCGAAGCAATTTCTGTGTTTCATCAATACTTTGAAGGTCCACAGCTTACAGAATGCCTCCAGATGTGCATCGGAACTACTACAGGTCTTCCAGGGAACGATCAAATCGTAGACTATTTGAGGCATTACTCCCATGGATTAAAGAGCGCATTGTGACTCTTGTATTCAATCCCGATGCAATATCTGTGTTTCTACAACACTCTGATAGTCCACAGATTACAGAATTCTTCCAGATGTGAATCTGAAACTACTACTGGTCTTCCAGGGAACGATCAAAATGTAGACTGTTTGAGAGATTACTCCGATGGAGGAAAGTGCGCATGGTGACTGTTGTATTCAATCCCGATGCAATTTTTGTGTTTCATCAACACTATGATAGTCCACAGATTACAGTAAACCTCCAGATGTGCATCGGAAACTACTACTGGTCTTCCAGGGAACGGTCAAAGCGTAGACTGTTTGAGACTTTACTCAAATGGAGAAAATTGCGCATGGTAACTGTTGTATTCAATGCCGAGGCAATATCTGTGTTTCATCAACACTTTGAAGGTCCACAGATTACAGAATACCACCAGATGTGCATCGGAAACTACTACTGGTCTTCCAGGGATCGATCAAAGCGTAGACTTCTTGAGACGTAACTCCCATGGAGTTAAGTGCGCATGGTGACAGTTGTATTCAGTCCCGAGGCAATTTCTGTGTTTCATCAACACTTAAAGGTCCACAGATTACAGAATGCCTCCAGATGCGCAACGGAAACTGCTACTGGTCTTCCAGGGATCGATCAAAGCGTAGACTGTTTGAGACATAATTCCCATGGAGGAAAGTGCGCTTGGTAACTCTTGTATTCAATCTCTATGCAATTTCTGTGTTTCAGCTACACTCTGATAGTCCACAGATTACAGAATACCTCCAGATGTGCATCGGAAACAACTACTGGTCTTCCAGTGAACGATCAAAACGTAGACTGCTTGAGACATTACTCCCATGGAGGAAAGTGAGCATGGTGACTGTTGTATTCAATCCCGAGGCAGTTTCTGCGTTACATCAAGAGTTTGAATGTCCACAGATTACAGAATCACTGAAGATATGCATCGGAAACTACTACTGGTCTTCCAGGTAACGATCAAAGCTTAGACTGTTTGAGACATCACTCCCATGGAGAAATGTGCGCATGGTGACTGTTGTATTCAATACCGATGCAATTTCTGTGTTTCATCAACACACTGATATTCCACAGATTACAGAATGCCTCCAGATGTGCATCGGAAACTACTACTGGTCTTCCAGGGAACGATCAAAACGTAGACTGTTTGAGACATTACTCCCATGGAGGTAAGTGCGCAATGTGACTGTTGTATTCAATCCCGAAGCAATTTCTGTGTTTCATCAATACTTTGAAGGTCCACAGATTACAGAATGCCTCCAGATGTGCATCGGAAACTACCACTGGTCTTCCAGGGAACGATCAAATCGTAGACTACTTGAGACAATACTCCCATGGAGGAAAGTGCGCTTTGTGACTGTTGTAATCAATCCCGATGCAATTTCTGTGTTTCTACAACACCCTGATAGTCCACAGATTACAGAATGCCTCCAGATGTGCACCTGAAACTACTACTGGTCTTCCGGGGTACGATCAAAGCGTAGACTGTTTGAGACTTTACTCAAATGGAGAAAATTGCGCATGGTAACCGTTGTATTCAATGCCGAGGCAATATCTGTGTTTCATCAACACTTTGAAGGTCCACAGATTACAGAATACCACCAGATGTGCATCGGAAACTACTACTGGTCTTCCAGGGATCGATCAAAGCGTAGACTTCTTGAGACGTAACTCCCATGGAGTTAAGTGCGCATGGTGACAGTTGTATTCAGTCCCGAGGCAATTTCTGTGTTTCATCAACACTTAAAGGTCCACAGATTACAGAATGCCTCCAGATGCGCAACGGAAACTGCTACTGGTCTTCCAGGGATCGATCAAAGCGTAGACTGTTTGAGACATAATTCCCATGGAGGAAAGTGCGCTTGGTAACTCTTGTATTCAATCTCTATGCAATTTCTGTGTTTCAGCTACACTCTGATAGTCCACAGATTACAGAATACCTCCAGATGTGCATCGGAAGCTACTACTGGTCTTCCAGGGAACGATCAAAGCGTAGACTGTTTGAGACATTACTCCCATGGAAGAAAGTGCGCATGGTGACTGTTGTATTCAATCCCGATGGAATTTCTGTGTTTCATCAACACTCTGATATTCCACTGATTACAGAATGCCTCCAGATGTGCATCGGAAACTACTACTGGTCTTCAGGGAACGATCAAAGCGATGACAGTTTGAGACTTTATTCCCATCTAGGAAAGTGCGCATGGTGACAGTTGTATTCAATCCCGAGGCAATTTCTGTGTATCATCAACACTTTGAAGGTCCACAGATTACAGAATGCCTCCAGATGTGCATCGGAAACTACTACTGGTCTTCCAGGGAACGATCAAATCGTTGACTATTTGAGGCATTATTCCCATGGAGGAAAGAGCGCATTGTGACAGTTGTATTCAATCCCGATGCAATTTCTGTGTTTCTACAACACTCTGATAGTCCACAGATTACAGAATTCCTCCAGATGTGAATCTGAAACTACTACTGGACTTCCAGGGAACGATCAAAGCGTAGACTGTTTGAGACATTACTCCCATGGAGGAACGTGCGCATGGTGACTGTTGTATTCAATCCCGATGCAATTTCTGTGTTTCATCAACAATATGATAGTCAACAGATTACAGAAAACCTCCAGATGTGCATCGGAAACTACTACTGGTCTTCCAGGGAACGATCAAAGCGTAGACTTTTTGAGAAATTACTCCCATGGAGGAAAGTGCGTATGGTGTCTGTTGTATTCAGTACCGATGCAGTTTCTGTGTTTCAACAACACTCTGATATTCCACAGATTACAGAATGCTTCCAGACGTGCATCGGAAACTACTACTGGTCTTCCAGGAAACGATCAAAGCGTAGACTGTTTGAGACATTACTCCTATGGAGGAAAGTGAACATGGTGACTGTTGTATCCAATACCGATGCAATTTCTGTGTTTCAACAACACTCTGATAGTCCACAGATTACAGAATGCCTCCAGATGTGCATCGGAACCTACTACTGGTCTTCCAGGGAACGAAAAAAGCGTAGTCTGTTGGAGACATTACTCCCATGGAGAAATGTGCGCACGGTGACTGTTGTATTCAATCTCGAGGCAATTTCTGTGTTTCATCAACACTTTGAAGGTCCACAGATTACAGAATGCCACCAGATGTGCATCGGAAACTACCACTGGTCTTCTAGGGAACGATTAAAGCGTAGACCCTTTGATACATTACTCCTATGGAGGAAAGTGCACATGGATACTGTTGTATTCAATCCCGATGCAATTTCTGTGGTTCACCAACTTTCTGATAGTCCACAGATTACAAAATGCCTCCAGATGTGCATCGGAAACTACTACTTGTCTTCCAGGGAACGATCAAAGGGTAGACTGTTTGAGTCATTACTCCCATGGATGAAAGTGCGCATGGTGGCAGTTGTATTCAATCCCGAGGCAATTTCTGTGTTTCATCAACACTTTGAAGGTCCACAGATTACAGAATGCCTCCAGATGTGCATCGGAAACTACAACTGGTCTTCCAATGAACGACCAAATCGTAGACTATTTGAGGCATTATTCCCATGGAGGAAAGAGCACATTGTGACTGTTGTATTCAATCCCGATGCAGTTTCTGTGTTTCAACAACACTCTGATATTCCACAGATTACAGAATGCCTCCAGATGTGCATCGGAAACTACTACTGGTCTTCCAGGAAACGATCAAAGCGTAGACTGTTTGAGACATTACTCCTATGGAGGAAAGTGCGCATGGTGACTGTTGTATCCAATACCGATGCAATTTCTGTGTTTCAACAACACTCTGATAGTCCACAGATTACACAATTCCTCTAGATTTGAATCTGAAGCTACTACTGGTCTTCCAGGGAACGATCAAAGCGTAGATTGTTTGAGAGATTACTCCGATGGAGGAAAGTGCGCATGGTGACTGTTGTATTAAATCCCGATGCAATTTCTGTGTTTCATCAACACTATGATAGTCCACAGATTACAGTAAACCTCCAGATGTGCATCGGAAACTACTACTGGCCTTCCAGGAAACGATCAAAGCGTAGACTTTTTGAGAAATTACTCACATGGAGGAAAGTGCGCATGGTGTCTGTTGTATTCAGTACCGATGCATTTTCTGTGTTTCAACAACACTCTGATAGTCCACAGATTACAGAATGCCTCCAGATGTGAATCTGAAACTACTACTGCACTTCCAGGGAACGATCAAATCGTAGACTGTTTGAGACATTACTCCCATGGAGGAACGTGCGCATGGTGACTGTTGTATTCAATCCCGATGCAATTTCTGTGTTTCATCAACAATATGATAGTCCACAGATTACAGAAAACCTCCAGATGTGCATCGGAAACTACTACTGGTCTTCCAGGAAACGATCAAATCGTAGACTTTTTGAGAAATTACTCCCATGGAGGAAAGTGCGTATGGTGTCTGCTCTATTCAGTACCGAAGCAGTTTCTGTGTTTCAACAACACTCTGATAGTCCACAGATTACAGAATGCCTCCAGATGTGAATCGGAAACTACTACTGGTCTTCCACGAAACGATCAAAGCGTAGGTTGTTTGAGACATTACTCCTATGGAGGAAAGTGCGCATGGTGACTGTTGTATCCAATACCGATGCTATTTCTGTGTTTCAACAACACTCTGATGGTCCACAGATTACAGAATGCCTCCAGATGTGCATCGGAAACTACTACAGGTCTTCCAGGGAACGATCAAAGCGTAGACTACTTGAGACATTACTCCCATGGATGAAAGTGCGCATGGTGACTGTTGTATTCAATCCCGATGCAATTTCTGTGTTTCATCAACACTCTGATAGTCCACTGATTACAGAATGCCTCCAGATGTGCCTCGGAAACTACTACTGGTCTTCAGGGAACGATCAAAGCGATGACAGTTTGAGACATTACTCCCATGGAGGAATGAGCTCATGGTGACTGTTGTATTCAATCCCGATGCAATTTCTGTGTTTTATCAACACCCTGATAGTCCACAGATTACAGAATGCCTCCACATGTGCATCGGAAACTACAACTGGTCTTCCAGGGAACGATCAAAACGTAGACTGTTTGAGACATTACTCCTATGGAGAAAAGTGCGCATGGTGACAGTTGTATTCAATCCCGAGGCAATTTCTGTGTTTCATCCACACTTTCAAGGTACACAGATTACAGAATGCCTCCAGATGTGCATCGCAAACTACCACTGGTCTTCCGGGGAACGATCAAATCAGAGACTATTTGTGACATTACTCCCATGGTGGAAAGTGCGCATTGTGACTGTTGTATTCAATCCCGATGCAATTTATGTGTTTCTACAACACTCTGGTAGTCCACAGTTTCCAGAATGCTTCCAGATGTGCATCTGAAACTACTACTGGTCTTCAAGGAAACAATCAAAAAGTTGACTGTTTGAGACATTACTCCCATGGATGAAAGTGCGCATGGTGACAGTTGTATTCAATCCCGAGGCAATTTCTGTGTTTCATCAACACTTTGAAGGTCCACAGATTACAGAATGCCTACAGATGTGCATCGGAAACTACTACTGGTGTGCCAGGGAACGATCAAGTCGTAGCCTATTTGAGGCATTACTCCCATGGAGGAAAGAGCGCATTGTGACTGTTGTATTCAATCCCGATGCAATTTCTGTGTTTCATCAACACCCTGACAGTCCACAGATTACAGAATTCCTCCAGATGTGAATCTGAAACTACTACTGGACTTCCAGGGAACGATCAAAGCGTAGACTGTTTGAGACATTACTCCCATGGAGGAACGTGCGCATGGTGACTGTTGTATTCAATCCCGATGCAATTTCTGTGTTTCATCAACAATATCATAGTCCACAGATTACAGAAAACCTCCAGATGTGCATCGGAAACTACTACTGGTCTTCCAGGAAACGATCAAAGCGTGGACTTTTTGAGAAGTTACTCCCATGGAGGAAATGGCGTATGGTGTCTGCTGTATTCAGTACCGATGCAGTTTCTGTGTTTCAGCACCACTCTGATAGTCCACAGATTACAGAATGCCTCCATATTTGCATCGGAAACTACTACTGGTCTTCCAGGTAACGATTAAAGCGTAGACTGTTTGAGACATCACTCCCATGGAGGAATGTGCGCATGGTGACTGTTGTATTCAATCGCGATGCAATTTCTGTGTTTCATCAACACCCTGATAGTCCACAGATTACAGAATGCCTCCAGATGTGCATCGGAAACTACTACTGGTCTTCCAGGCAACGATCAAATCGTAGACTGTTTGAGACATTACTCCAATGGAGGTAAGTGCGCAATGTGACTTTTGTATTCAATCCCGAAGCAATTTCTGTGTTTCATCAATACTTTGAAGATCCACAGATTACATAATGCCTCCAGAAGTGCACGGAAACTACTACTGGTCTTCCAGGGAACGATCAAATCGTAGACTATTTGAGGCAATACTCCCATGGAGGAAAGAGCGCATTGTGACTGTTGTATTCAATCCCGATGCAATTTCTGTGTTTCTACAACACTCTGATAGTCCACAGATTACACAATTCCTCTAGATTTGAATCTGAAGCTACTACTGGTCTTCCAGGGAACGATCAAAGCGTAGATTGTTTGAGAGATTACTCCGATGGAGGAAAGTGCGCATGGTGACTGTTGTATTAAATCCCGATGCAATTTCTGTGTTTCATCAACACTATGATAGTCCACAGATTACAGTAAACCTCCAGATGTGCATCGGAAACTACTACTGGCCTTCCAGGAAACGATCAAAGCGTAGACTTTTTGAGAAATTACTCACATGGAGGAAAGTGCGCATGGTGTCTGTTGTATTCAGTACCGATGCATTTTCTGTGTTTCAACAACACTCTGATAGTCCACAGATTACAGAATGCCTCCAGATGTGAATCTGAAACTACTACTGGACTTCCAGGGAACGATCAAATCGTAGACTGTTTGAGACATTACTCCCATGGAGGAACGTGCGCATGGTGACTGTTGTATTCAATCCCGATGCAATTTCTGTGTTTCATCAACAATATGATAGTCCACAGATTACAGAAAACCTCCAGATGTGCATCGGAAACTACTACTGGTCTTCCAGGAAACGATCAAATCGTAGACTTTTTGAGAAATTACTCCCATGGAGGAAAGTGCGTATGGTGTCTGCTCTATTCAGTACCGAAGCAGTTTCTGTGTTTCAACAACACTCTGATAGTCCACAGATTACAGAATGCCTCCAGATGTGAATCGGAAACTACTACTGGTCTTCCACGAAACGATCAAAGCGTAGATTGTTTGAGACATTACTCCTATGGAGGAAAGTGCGCATGGTGACTGTTGTATCCAATACCGATGCTATTTCTGTGTTTCAACAACACTCTGATGGTCCACAGATTACAGAATGCCTCCAGATGTGCATCGGAAACTACTACAGGTCTTCCAGGGAACGATCAAAGCGTAGACTACTTGAGACATTACTCCCATGGATGAAAGTGCGCATGGTGACTGTTGTATTCAATCCCGATGCAATTTCTGTGTTTCATCAACACTCTGATAGTCCACTGATTACAGAATGCCTCCAGATGTGCCTCGGAAACTACTACTGGTCTTCAGGGAACGATCAAAGCGATGACAGTTTGAGACATTACTCCCATGGAGGAATGAGCTCATGGTGACTGTTGTATTCAATCCCGATGCAATTTCTGTGTTTTATCAACACCCTGATAGTCCACAGATTACAGAATGCCTCCACATGTGCATCGGAAACTACAACTGGTCTTCCAGGGAACGATCAAAACGTAGACTGTTTGAGACATTACTCCTATGGAGAAAAGTGCGCATGGTGACAGTTGTATTCAATCCCGAGGCAATTTCTGTGTTTCATCCACACTTTCAAGGTACACAGATTACAGAATGCCTCCAGATGTGCATCGCAAACTACCACTGGTCTTCCGGGGAACGATCAAATCAGAGACTATTTGTGACATTACTCCCATGGTGGAAAGTGCGCATTGTGACTGTTGTATTCAATCCCGATGCAATTTATGTGTTTCTACAACACTCTGGTAGTCCACAGTTTCCAGAATGCTTCCAGATGTGCATCTGAAACTACTACTGGTCTTCAAGGAAACAATCAAAAAGTTGACTGTTTGAGACATTACTCCCATGGATGAAAGTGCGCATGGTGACAGTTGTATTCAATCCCGAGGCAATTTCTGTGTTTCATCAACACTTTGAAGGTCCACAGATTACAGAATGCCTACAGATGTGCATCGGAAACTACTACTGGTGTGCCAGGGAACGATCAAGTCGTAGCCTATTTGAGGCATTACTCCCATGGAGGAAAGAGCGCATTGTGACTGTTGTATTCAATCCCGATGCAATTTCTGTGTTTCATCAACACCCTGACAGTCCACAGATTACAGAATTCCTCCAGATGTGAATCTGAAACTACTACTGGACTTCCAGGGAACGATCAAAGCGTAGACTGTTTGAGACATTACTCCCATGGAGGAACGTGCGCATGGTGACTGTTGTATTCAATCCCGATGCAATTTCTGTGTTTCATCAACAATATCATAGTCCAAAGATTACAGAAAACCTCCAGATGTGCATCGGAAACTACTACTGGTCTTCCAGGAAACGATCAAAGCGTGGACTTTTTGAGAAATTACTCCCATGGAGGAAATGGCGCATGGTGTCTGCTGTATTCAGTACCGATGCAGTTTCTGTGTTTCAACACCACTCTGATAGTCCACAGATTACAGAATGCCTCCATATTTGCATCGGAAACTACTACTGGTCTTCCAGGTAACGATTAAAGCGTAGACTGTTTGAGACATCACTCCCATGGAGGAATGTGCGCATGGTGACTGTTGTATTCAATCGCGATGCAATTTCTGTGTTTCATCAACACCCTGATAGTCCACAGATTACAGAATGCCTCCAGATGTGCATCGGAAACTACTACTGGTCTTCCAGGCAACGATCAAATCGTAGACTGTTTGAGACATTACTCCAATGGAGGTAAGTGCGCAATGTGACTTTTGTATTCAATCCCGAAGCAATTTCTGTGTTTCATCAATACTTTGAAGATCCACAGATTACATAATGCCTCCAGATGTGCACGGAAACTACTACTGGTCTTCCAGGGAACGATCAAATCGTAGACTATTTGAGGCAATACTCCCATGGAGGAAAGAGCGCATTGTGACTGTTGTATTCAATCCCGATGCAATTTCTGTGTTTCTACAACACTCTGATAGTCCACAGATTACACAATTCCTCTAGATTTGAATCTGAAGCTACTACTGGTCTTCCAGGGAACGATCAAAGCGTAGATTGTTTGAGAGATTACTCCGATGGAGGAAAGTGCGCATGGTGACTGTTGTATTAAATCCCGATGCAATTTCTGTGTTTCATCAACACTATGATAGTCCACAGATTACAGTAAACCTCCAGATGTGCATCGGAAACTACTACTGGCCTTCCAGGAAACGATCAAAGCGTAGACTTTTTGAGAAATTACTCACATGGAGGAAAGTGCGCATGGTGTCTGTTGTATTCAGTACCGATGCATTTTCTGTGTTTCAACAACACTCTGATGGTCCACAGATTACAGAATGCCTCCAGATGTGAATCTGAAACTACTACTGGACTTCCAGGGAACGATCAAATCGTAGACTGTTTGAGACATTACTCCCATGGAGGAACGTGCGCATGGTGACTGTTGTATTCAATCCCGATGCAATTTCTGTGTTTCATCAACAATATGATAGTCCACAGATTACAGAAAACCTCCAGATGTGCATCGGAAACTACTACTGGTCTTCCAGGAAACGATCAAATCGTAGACTTTTTGAGAAATTACTCCCATGGAGGAAAGTGCGTATGGTGTCTGCTCTATTCAGTACCGAAGCAGTTTCTGTGTTTCAACAACACTCTGATAGTCCACAGATTACAGAATGCCTCCAGATGTGAATCGGAAACTACTACTGGTCTTCCACGAAACGATCAAAGCGTAGATTGTTTGAGACATTACTCCTATGGAGGAAAGTGCGCATGGTGACTGTTGTATCCAATACCGATGCTATTTCTGTGTTTCAACAACACTCTGATGGTCCACAGATTACAGAATGCCTCCAGATGTGCATCGGAAACTACTACAGGTCTTCCAGGGAACGATCAAAGCGTAGACTACTTGAGACATTACTCCCATGGATGAAAGTGCGCATGGTGACTGTTGTATTCAATCCCGATGCAATTTCTGTGTTTCATCAACACTCTGATAGTCCACTGATTACAGAATGCCTCCAGATGTGCCTCGGAAACTACTACTGGTCTTCAGGGAACGATCAAAGCGATGACAGTTTGAGACATTACTCCCAAGGAGGAATGAGCTCATGGTGACTGTTGCATTCAATCCCGATGCAATTTCTGTGTTTTATCAACACCCTGATAGTCCACAGATTACAGAATGCCTCCACATGTGCATCGGAAACTACAACTGGTCTTCCAGGGAACGATCAAAACGTAGACTGTTTGAGACATTACTCCTATGGAGAAAAGTGCGCATGGTGACAGTTGTATTCAATCCCGAGGCAATTTCTGTGTTTCATCCACACTTTCAAGGTTCACAGATTACAGAATGCCTCCAGATGTGCATCGCAAACTACCACTGGTCTTCCGGGGAACGATCAAATCAGAGACTATTTGTGACATTACTCCCATGGTGGAAAGTGCGCATTGTGACTGTTGTATTCAATCCCGATGCAATTTATGTGTTTCTACAACACTCTGGTAGTCCACAGTTTCCAGAATGCTTCCAGATGTGCATCTGAAACTACTACTGGTCTTCAAGGAAACAATCAAAAAGTTGACTGTTTGAGACATTACTCCCATGGAGGAAAGTGCGCATGGTGACTGTTGTACTCAATCCCGATGCAATTTCTGTGTTTCATCAACACTTCGAAGGTCCACTGATTACAGAGTGCCTCCAGATGTGCATCGGAACTACTACAGGTCTTTCAGGGAACGATCTAAGCGTAGACTGTTTGAGACATTACTCCCAAGGAGGAACATGCGCATTGTGACTGTTGTATTCAATCCCGATGCATTTTCTGTGTTTCATCAACACTCTGATTGTCCACACATTACAGAATGCCTCCAGATGTGCATCGGAATCTACTACTGGTCTTCCAGGGAACGGTCAAAGCGTAGACTGTTTGAGACTTTACTCAAATGGAGAAAAGTGCGCATGGTAACTGTTGTATTCAATGCCGAGGCAATATCTGTGTTTCATCAACACGTTTAATGTCCACAGATTACAGAATACCTCCAGATGTGCATCGGAAACTACTACTGGTCTTCCAGGGATCGATCAAAGCGTAGACTGTTTGAGACATAACTCCCATGGAGTTAAGTGCGCATGGTGACAGTTGTATTCAGTCCCGAGGCAATTTCTGTGTTTCATCAACACTTGAAGGTCCACAGATTACAGAATGCCTCCAGATGCGCAACGGAAACTGCTACTGGTCTTCCAGGGATCGATCAAAGCGTAGACTGTTTGAGACATAACTCCCATGGAGGAAAGTGCGCTAGGTAACTCTTGTATTCAATCTCTATGCAATTTCTGTGTTTCAACAACACTCTGATAGTCCACAGATTACAGAATACCTCCAGATGTGCATCGGAAACAACTACTGGTCTTCCAGTGGACGATCAAAACTTAGACTGCTTGAGACATTACTCCCATGGAGGAAAGTGAGCATGGTGACTGTTGTATTCAATCCCGAGGCAGTTTCTGTGTTACATCAACACTTTGAATGTCCACAGATTACAGCATCACTTAAGATATGCATCGGAAACAACTACTGGCCTTCCAGGGAACGATCAAATCGTAGACAATTTGAGGCATTACTCCCATGGAGGAAAAAGCGCAATGTGACTGTTGTATTCAATCCCGATGCAATTTCTGTGTTTCTACAACACTCTGATAGTCCACAGATTACAGAGTTCCTCCAGATGTGAATCTGAATCTACTACTGGTCTTCCAGGGAACGAAAAAAGCGTAGTCTGTTTGAGACATTACTCCCATGGAGAAAAGTGCGCACGATGATTGTTGTATTCAATCCCGAGACAATTTCTGTGTTTCATCAACACTTTGAAGGTACACAGCTTACAGAATGCCTCCAGATGTGCATCGGAATCTACTACTGGTCTTCCAGGGAACGATCAAAGCGTAGACCCTTTGAGACATTACTCCGATGGAGGGAAGTTGCATGGATACTGTTGTATTCAATCCCGATGCAATTTCTTTGGTTCACCAACATTCTGCTAGTCCACAGATTACAGAATGCCTCCAGATGTGCATCGGAAACTACTACTGGTCTTCCAGGGAACGATCAAAACGTAGACTGTTTGAGACATTACTCCCATGGAGGAAAGTGCGCATGGTGACAGTTGTATTCAATCCCGAGGCAATTTCTGTGTTTCATCCACACTTTGAAGTTCCACAGATTACAGAATGCGTCCAGATGTGCATCGGAAACTACCACTGGTCTTCCAGGGAAGGATCAAGTCGTAGACTATTTGAGACATTACTCCCATGGTGGAAAGTGCGCATTGTGACTCTTGTATTCAATCCCGATGCAATTTCTGTGTTTCATCAACACTATGACAGTCCACTGATTACAGAATGCCTCCAGATGTGCCTCGGAAACTACTACTGGTCTTCAGGGAACGATCAAAGTGATGACAGTTTGAGACATTACTCCAATGGAGGAATGAGCGCATTGTGACTGTTGTATACAATCCCGATGCAATTTCTGTGTTTCAACAACACTCTGATAGTCCACAGATTACAGAATGCCTGCTGATGTGCATCGGAATTTACTACTGGTCTTCCAGGGAACGAAAAAAGCGTAGACTGATGGAGAAATTACTCCCATGGAGGGAAGTGGGCGTGGTGACTGTTGTACTCAAACCCGAGGCAATATCTGTGTTTCATCAACACTTTGAAGGTCCACAGATTACAGAATGCCTCCAGATGTGCATCGGAAACTACTACTGGTCTTCCAGGAAACGGTCAAAGCGTAGACTGTTTGAGACATTACTCCCATGGAGGAAAGAGCGCATTGTGACTATTGTATCTAATTCCGATGCAATTTCTGTGTTTCAACATCACTCTGATAGTCCACAGATTGCAGAATGCCTCCAGATGTGCCTCGGAATCTACTACTGGTCTTCCAGGGAACGAAAAAATCGTTGTCTGTTTGAGGCATTACTCCCATGGAGGAAAGTGCGCATGGTGTCTGTTGTATTCAGTACCGATGCAGTTTCTGTGTTTCAACAACACTCTGAATGTCCACAGATTACAGAATGCCTCCAGATGTGCATCGGAATTTACTACTGGTCTTCCAGGGAACGAAAAAACGTAGACTGATGGAGACATTACTCCCATGGAGGAAAGTGCGCATGGTGACTGTTGTATTCAAACCCGATGCAATTTCTGTGTAACATCAACTCTCTGTTAGTCCACAGATTACAGAATGCCTCCAGATGTGTATCGGAAACTACTACTGGTCTTCCAGGAAACGATCAAAGCGTAGACTGTTTGAGACATTACTCCCATGGAGGAAAGTGCGCATGGTGACTGTTGTATCCAATACCGATGCAATTTCTGTGTTTCAACAACACTCTGATAGTGCACAGATTACAGAATGCCTCCAGATGTGCATCGGAATCTACTACTGGTCTTCCAGGAAACGAAAAAAGCGTAGTCTGTTTGAGACATTACTCCCATGGAGAAAAGTGAGCACGGTGACTGTTGTATTCAATCCCGAGGCAATTTCTGTGTTTCATCAACACTGTGAAGGTCCACAGATTACAGAATGCCTCCAGATGTGCATCGGAAACTACTACTGGTCTTCCAGGGAACGATCAAAGCGTAGACTACTTGAGACATTACTCCCATGGATGAAAGTGCGCATGGTGACTGTTGTATTCGATCCCGATGCAATTTCTGTGTTTCTCAACACTCTGATAGTCCACTGACTACAGAATGCCTCCAGATGTGCCTCGGAAACTACTACTGGTCTTCAGGGAACGATCAAAGCGATGACAGTTTGAGACATTACTCCCATGGAGGAATGAGCGCATGGTGACTGTTGTATACAATCCCGATGCAATTTCTGTGTTTCATCAACACCCTGATAGTCCACAGATTACAGAATGCCTCCAGATGTTCATCGGAAACTACTACTGGTCTTCCAGGGAACGATCAAAACGTAGACTGTTTGAGATATTACTCCAATGGAGGAAAGTGCGCATGGTGACAGTTGTATTTAATCCCGAGGCAATTTCTTTGTTTCATCCACACTTTGGAGGTCCACAGATTACAGAATGCCTCCAGATGTGCATCGGAAACTACCACTGGTCTTACAGGGAACGATCAAATCGTAGACTATTTGAGACATTACTCCCAGGGAGGAAAGTGCTCATGGTGACTGTTGTATTCAATCCCGATGCAATTTCTGTGTTTCAACAAAACTCTTATAGTCCACAGATTAGAGAATGCCTCCAGATGTGCGTCGGAAACTACTACTGGTCTTCCAGTGGACGATCAAATAGTAGACTGCTTGAGACATTACTCCCATGGAGGAAAGTGAGCATGGTGACTGTTGTATTCAATTCCGAGGCAGTTTCTGTGTTACATCAACACTTTGAAGGTCCACAGATTACAGAATCACTAAAGATATGCATCAGAAACTACGACTGGTCTTCCAGGTAACAATTAGAGCGTAGACTGTTTGAGACATCACTCCCATGGAGGAAAGAGCGCATGGTGACTGTTGTATTCAATCCCGATGCAATTTCTGTGTTTCATCAACACCCTGATATTCCACAGATTACAGAATGCCTCCAGATGTGCATCGGAAACTACTACTGGTCTTCCAGGGAACGATCAAAACGTAGACTGTTTGAGACATTACTCCCATGGAGGAAAGTGCGCATGATGACAGTTGTATTCATTCCCGAGGCAATTTCTGTGTTTCATCCACACTTTGAAGGTCCACAGATTACAAAATGCCTCCCGATGTGCATCGGAAACTACCACTGGTCTTCCAGGGAGCGATTAAATCGTAGACTATTTGAGACATTACGCCCTTGGTGGAAAGTGCGCATTATGACTGTTGTACTCAATCCCGATGCAATTTCTGTGTTTCTACAACACTCTGATAGTCCACAGATTACAGAATACCTCCAGATGTGCATCTGAAACTACTACTGGTCATCCAGGGAACGATCAAAGCGTAGACTTTTTGAGACATTACTCCCATGGAGGAAAGTGCGCATGGTGACTGTTGTATTCAGTACCGATGCAATTTCTGTGTTTCAACAACACTCTGATAGTCCACAGATTACAGAATGCCTCTAGATGTGCATCGGAATCTATTACTGGTCTTCCAGGGAACGATCAAACATAGAGTGTTTGAGACATTACTCCCATGGAGGAAAGTGCGCATTGTGACAGTTGTATTCAATCCCGAAGGCAATTTCCGTGTATCATCAACACTTTGAAGTTCCACAGATTACAGAATGCCTCCAGATGTGCATCGGAAACTACTACTGGTCCTCCAGGGAACGATCAAATCGTAGACTATTTGAGGCATTACTCCCATGGAGGAAAGTGCGCCTTTGTGAATGTTATACTCAATCCCGATGCAATTTCTGTGTTTCTACAACACTCTGATAGTCCACAGATTACAGAATACCTCCAGATGTGCATCGGAAATTACTACTGGTCTTCCAGGGAACGATCAAAGCGTAGACTGTTTGAGACATTACTCCCATGGAGGAACATGCGCATGGTGACTGTTGTATTCAATCCCGATGCAATTTCTGTGTTTCATCAACACTATCATAGTCCACTGATTACAGAATGCCTCCAGATGTGCCTCGGAAACTACTACTGGTCTTAAGGGAACGATCAAAGCGATGACAGTTTGAGACATTACTCCCATGGAGGAATGAGCGCATGGTGACTGTTGTATACAATCCCGATGCAACTTCTGTGTTTCATCATCACCCTGATAGTCCACAGATTACAGAAAGCCTTCAGATGTTCATCGGAAACTACTCCTGGTCTTCCAGGGAACGATCAAATCGTAGACTGTTTGAGACATTACTCCCATGGAGGAAAGTGCGCATGGTGAGAGTTGTATTCAATCCCGAGGCAATTTCTTTGTTTCATCCACACTTTGGAGTTCCACAGATTACAGAAAGCCTCCAGATGTGCATCGGAAACTACCACTGGTCCTCCAGGGAACGATCAAATCGTAGACTATTTGAGACATTACTCCCATGGAGGAAAGTGCGCATGGTGACTGTTGTATTCTATCCCGATGCAATTTCTGTGTTTCTCAACACTCTGATAGTCCTCTGACTACAGAATGCCTCCAGATGTGCATCGGAAACTACTACTGGTCTTCCAGGGAACGATCAAAGAGTAGACTACTTGAGACATTACTCCCATGGATGAAAGTGTGCATGGTGGCTGTTGTATTCAATCCCGATGCAATTTCTGTGTTTCTCAACACTCTGATAGTCCACTGACTACAGAATGCCTCCAGATGTGCCTCGGAAACTACTACTGGTCTTCAGGGAACGATCAAAGCGATGACAGTTTGAGACATTACTCCCATGGAGGAATGAGCGCATGGTGACTGTTGTATACAATCCCGATGCAATTTCTGTGTTTCATCAACACCCTGATAGTCCACAGATTACAGAATGCCTCCAGATGTGCATCGGAAACTACTACTGGTCTTCAAGGGAACGATCAAAACGTAGACTGTTTGAGACATTACTCCCATGGAGGAAAGTGCGCATGGTGTCTGTTGTATTCAGTACCGATGCAGTTTCTGTGTTTCAACAACACTCTGATAGTCCACAGATTACAGAATGCCTCCAGATGTGCATCGGAATTTACTACTGGTCTTCCAGGGAACGAAAAAACGTAGACTGATGGAGACATTACTCCCATGGATGAAAGTGCGCATGGTGACTGTTGTATTCAAACCCGAAGCAATCTCTGTGTAACATCAACTCTCTGTTAGTCCACAGATTACAGAATGCCTCCAGATGTGCATCGGAATCTACTACTGGTCTTCCAGGGAACGAAAAAAGCGTAGACTGATGGAGACATTACTCCCATGGAGAAAAGTGCGCACGGTGACTGTTGTATTCTATCCCGAGGCCATTTCTGTGTTTCATCAACACTTTGAAGGTCCACAGATTACAGAATGCCTCCAGATGAGCATCGGAAACTACTACTGGTCTTCCAGTGAACGATCAAAGCGTAGACCCTTTGAGACATTACTCCTATGAAGGAAAGTCGCATGGATACTATTGTATTCAATCCCGATGCAATTTCTGTGGTTCACCAACATTCTGATAGTCCACAGATTACAGAATTCCTCCAGATGTGCATCGGAAACTACTAATTGTCTACCAGGGAGCGATCAAAGCGTAGACTGTTTGAGACATTACTCCCATGGAGGAAGGTGCGCATGGTGACTGTTGTATTCAATCCCGAGGCAATATCTGTGTTTCATCAACACTTTGAAGGTCCACAGATTACAGAATGCTTAAAGATGTGCATCGGAAACTACTACTGGTGTTCCAGGGAACGATCAAAGCGTAGAATACTTGAGACATTACTCCCATGGATGAAAGTGCGCATGGTGACTGTTGTATTCAATCCCGTTGCGATTTCTGTGTTTCATCAACACTCTGATAGTCCACTGGTTACAGAATGCCACCAGATATGCCTCGGAAACTACTACTGGTCTTCAGGGAACGATCAAAGCGATGACCGTTTGAGACATTACTCCCATGGAGGAATGAGCGCATGGTGTCTGTTGTATTCAAATCCGATACAATTTCTGTGTTTCGTCAACTCCCTGATAGTCCACAGATTACAGAATGCCTCCAGATGTGCATCGGAAACTACTACTGGTCTTCCAGGGAACGATCAAAACGTAGACTGTTTGAGACATTACTCCCGTGGATGAAAGTACGCATGGTGACTGTTGTATTCAATCCAAATGCAATTTCTGTATTTCATCAACACTCTGATAGTCCACAGATTACAGAATGCCTCCAGATGTGCATCGGAAACTACTACTGGTCTTCCAGGGAACGATCAAAGCGTAGACCCTTTGAGACATTACTCCAATGGAGGAAAGTGCGCATGGAGACTGTTGCATACAATCCAGATGCAATTTCTGTGTTTCATCCACACTTTGGAGGTCCACAGATTACAGAATCACTAAAGATATGCATCGGAAACTACTACTGGTCTTCCAGGGAACGATCAAATCGTAGACTATTTGAGGCATTACTCCCATGGAGGAAAGTGCGCATGGTGACTGTTGTATTAAATCCCGATGCTCTATCTGTATTTCATCAACACTTTGAATGTCCACAGATTACAGAATGCCTTCAGATGTGCATCAGAAACTACTGCTGGTATTGCAGGGATCGATCAAAGCTTAGACTGTTTGGGACATTACTCCCATGGAGGAAAGTGCGCATGGTGGCTGTTGTATTCAATCCCGATGCAATTTCTGTGTTTCATCAACACTATGATAGTCCACAGATTACAGAATGCCTCCAGATGTGCATCGAAAACTACCACTGGTCTTCCATGGAACGATCAAATCGTAGACTTTTTGAGACATTATTCCCATGGTGGAAAGTGCGCATGGTGACTGTTGTATTCAGTACCGATGCAATTTCTGTGTTTCAACAACACTCTGATAGTCCAGAGTTTACAGAATGCCTCCAGATGTGCATCGGTATCTACTACTGGTCTTCCATGGAACGAAAAAAGCGTAGACTGATGGAGACATTACTCCCATGGAGGAAAGTGCGCATGGTGACTGTTGTATTCAATCCCGATGCAATTTCTGTGTTTCTACAACACTCCGATAGTCCACAGATTACAGAATACCTCCAGATGTTCATCTGAAACTAATACTGGTCTTCCAGTGAACGATCAAAGCGTAGACCCTTTGAGACATTACTCCAATGGAGGAAAGTGCGCATGGTGACTGTTGTATTCAATCCCGATCAATTTCTGTGTTTCATCCACACTTTGGAGGTCCACAGATTACAGAATCACTAAAGATATGCATCGGAAACTACTACTGGTCTTCCAGGGAACGATCAAATCGTAGACTATTTGAGGCATTACTCCCATGGAGGAAAGTGCGCATGGTGACTGTTTTATTAAATCCCGATGCTATTTCTGTATTTCATCAACACTTTGAATGTCCACAGATTACATAATGCCTTCAGATGTGCATCACAAACTACTGCTGGTTTTGCAGGGATCGATCAAAGCTTAGACTGTTTGAGACATTACTCCCATGGAGGAAAGTGCCCATGGTGACTGTTGTATTCAACCCCGATGCAATTTCTGTGTTTCATCAACACTTTGAAGGTCCACAGATTACAGAATGCCTCCAGATGTCCATCGGAAATTACTTCTGGTCTTCCAGGGAACGATCAAAACGTAGACTGTTTGAGACATTACTCCCATGGGAGAAAGCTGAATGGTGACTGTTGTAATCAATCCCGATGCAATTTTTGTGTTTCATCAACACTTTGAAGGTCCACAGATTACAGTATGCCTCCAGATGTGCATCGGAATCTACTACTGGTCTTCCAGGGAACGAAAAAAGCGTAGACTGATGGAGACATTACACCCATGGAGAAAAGTGCGCACGGTGACTGTTGTATTCAATCCCGAGGCCATTTCTGTGTTTCATCAACACTTTGAAGGTCCACAGACTACAGAATGCCTCCAGATGTGCATCGGAAACTACTACTGGTCTTCCAGTGAACGATCAAAGCGTAGACCCTTTGAGACATTACTCCTATGGAGGAAAGTCGCATGGATACTATTGTATTCAATCCCGATGCAATTTCTGTGGTTCACCAACATTCTGATAGTCCACAGATTACAGAATGCCTCCAGATGTGCATCGGAAACTACTAATTGTCTACCAGGGAGCGATCAAAACGTAGACTGTTTGAGACATTACTCCCATGGAGGAAGGTGCGCATGGTGACTGTTGTATTCAATCCCGAGGCAATTTTTGTGTTTCATCAACACTTTGTAGGTCCACAGATTACAGAATGCTTAAAGATGTGCATCGGAAACTACTACTGGTCTTCCAGGGAACGATCAAATCGTAGACTATTTGAGGCATTACTCCCATGGAGGAAAGTGCGCATGGTGACTGTTTTATTAAATCCCGATGCTATTTCTGTATTTCATCAACACTTTGAATGTCCACAGATTACATAATGCCTTCAGATGTGCATCACAAACTACTGCTGGTTTTGCAGGGATCGATCAAAGCTTAGACTGTTTGAGACATTACTCCCATGGAGGAAAGTGCCCATGGTGACTGTTGTATTCAACCCCGATGCAATTTCTGTGTTTCATCAACACTTTGAAGGTCCACAGATTACAGAATGCCTCCAGATGTCCATCGGAAATTACTTCTGGTCTTCCAGGGAACGATCAAAGCGTAGACTGTTTGAGACATTACTCCCATGGAGGAACGTGTGCATGGTGTCTGTTGTATTCAATCCCGATGCAATTTCTGTGTTTCATCAGCACTATGATAGTCCACAGATTACAGAATGCCTCCAGATGTGCATCGGAAACCTCTACTGGTCTTCCAGGAAACGATCAAAGCGTAGACTTTTTGAGACATTATTCCCATGGAGGAAAATGCGCATGTGACTGTTGTATCCAATACCGATGCAATTTCTTTGTTTCAACAACACTCTGATAGTCCACAGACTACAGAATGCCTCCAGATGTGCATCGGAATCTACTACTGGTCTGCCAGGGAACGAAAAAAGCGTAGTCTGTTTGAGACATTACTCCCATTGAAAAAAGTGCGCACGGTGACTGTTGCATTTAATCTCGAGTCAATTTCTATGTTTCATCAACACTTTGAAGGTCCACAGATTACAGAATGCCTCCAGATGTGCATCGGAAACTACTACTGGACTTCCAGTGAGCGACCAAAGAGTAGACTGCTTGAGACATTACTCCCATGGAGGAAAGTGAGAATGGTGACTGTTGTATTCAATCCCGAGGCAGTTTCTGTGTTACATCAACACTTTGAATGTCCACAGATTACAGAATCACTAAAGATATGCATCGGAAACTACTACTGGTCTTCCAGGTAACGATCAAAGCGTAGACTGTTTGAGACATCACTCCCATGGAGGAATGAGCTCATGGTGACTGTTGTATTCAACCCCGATGCAATTTCTGTGTTTCATCAACACCCTGATAGTCCACAGATTACAGACTGCCTCCAGATGTGCATCGGAAACTACTACTGGTCTTCCAGGGAACGATCAAAACATAGACTGTTTGAGACATTACTGCCATGGAGGAAAGTGCGCATGGTGACAGTTGTATTCAATCCCGATGCAATTTTTGTGTTTCATCAACACTTTGAAGGTCCACAGATTACAGAATGCCTCCAGATGTGCATCGGAAATTACTACTGGTCTTCCAGGGAACGATCAAAGCGTAGACTGTTTGAGACATTACTCAGATGGAGGAACGTGCGCATGGTGACTGTTGTATTCAATCCCGATGCAATTTCTGTGTTTAATCAACACTATGATAGTCCACAGATTACAGAATGCCTCCAGATGTGCGTCGGAAATTACTACTGGTCTTCCAGGAAACGATCAAAGCGTAGACTTTTTGAGACATTACTCCCATGGAGGAAAGTGCGCATGGTGACTGGTGTACTCAGTACCGATGCAATTTCTGTGTTTCAACAACACTATGATAGTCCACAGATTACAGAATGCCTCCAGATGTGCAAAGGAATCTACTACTGGTCTTCCAGGGAACGAAAAAATCGTAGACTGATGGAGGCATTACTCCCATGGAGGAAAGTGCGCATGGTGACTGTTGTATTCAAACCCGATGCTATTTCTGTATAACATCAACACTCTGATAGTCCACAGATTACCGAATGCCTCCAGATGTGAATCGGGATCTACTACTCGTCTTAAAGGGAACGGTCAATGCGTAGACTGTTTGAGACATTACTCCCATGGAGGAAAATGCGCATGGTGACTGTTGTATTCAATCCCGATGCAATTTCTGTGTATCAACAACACTCTGATAGTCCACAGATTACAGAATGGCTCCTGATGTGCATCGGAATCTACTACTGGTCTTCCAGGGAACGAAAAAAGCGTAGTCTGTTTGAGACATTACTCCCATGGAGAAAAGTGCGCACGGTGACTGTTGTATTCAATCCCGAGGCCATTTCTGTGGTTCATCAACACTTTGAAGGTCCACAGATTACAGAATGCCTCCAAATGTGCATCGGAAACTACTACTGGTCTTAAAGGGAACGATCAACTCGTAGACCCTGTGAGACATTACTCCTATGGAGGAAAGTCGCATGGATACTGTTGTATTCAAACCCGATGCAATTTCTGTGGTTCACCAACATTCTGATAGGCCACAGATTACAGAATGCCTCCAGATGTGCATCGAAAACTACTAATTGTCTTCCAGGGAACGATCAAATCGTAGACTGTTTGAGACATTACTCCCATGGAGGAAGGTGCGCATGGTGACTGTTGTATTCAATCCCGATGCAATTTCTGTGTTTCATCAACACTCTGATAGTCCACTGATTACAGAATGCCACCAGATATGCCTCGGAAACTACTGCTGGTCTTCAGGGAACGATCAAAGCGATGACAGTTTGAGACATTACTCCCATGGAGGAATGAGCGCATGGTGTCTGTTGTATTCAAACCCGATGCAATTTCTGTGTTTCATCAACTCCCTGATAGTCCACAGATTACAGAATGCCTCCAGATGTGCATCGGAAACTACTACTGGTCTTCCAGGGAACGATCAAATCGTAGACTGTTTGAGACATTACTAACGTGGATGAAAGTGCGCATGGTGACTGTTGTATTCAATCCCGACGCAATTTCTGTGTTTCATCAACACTCTGATAGTCCACAGATTACAGAATGCCTCCAGATGTGCATCGGAAACTACTACTCGTCTTCCAGGGAACGATCAAAGAGTAGACCCTTTGAGACATTACTCCTATGGAGGAAAGTGCGCATGGTGACTGTTGTATTCAATCCCGATGCAAATTCTGTGTTTCATCCACACTTTGGAGGTCCACAGATTACAGAATCACTAAAGATATGCATCGGAAACTACTACTGGTCTTCCAGGTAACGATCAAAGCGTAGACTGTTTGAGACATTACTCCCATGGAGGAAAGTGCGCATGGTGACTGCTGTATTCAATCCCGGTGCAATTTCTGTGTTTCAACAAAACTCTTATAGTCCACAGATTAGAGAATGCCTCCTGACGTGCATCGGAAACTACTACTTTTCTTCCAGTGAACGACCAAAGGATAGACTGCTTGAGACATTACTCCCATGGAGGAAAGTGAGCATGGTGACTGTTGTATTCAATCCCGAGGCAGTTTCTGTGTTACATCAACACTTTGAAGGTCCACAGATTACAGAATCACTAAAGATATGAATCGGAAACCACTACTGGTCTTCCAGGTAACGATCAAAGCGTAGACTGTTTGAGATATCACTCCCATGGAGGAATGAGCGCATGGTTACTGTTGTATTCAATCCCGATGCAATTTCTGTGTTTCATCAACACACTGATAGTCCACAGATTACAGAATGCCTCCAGATGTGCATCGGAAACTACTACTGGTCTTCCAGGGAACGATCAAAACGTAGACTGTTTGAGACATTACTCCCATATAGGAAAGTGCGCATGGTGACAGTTGTATTCAATCCCGCATCAATTTCTGTGTTTTATCCACACTTTGAAGGTCCACTGATTACAGAATGCCTCCCAGATGTGCATCGAAAACTACCACTGGTCTTCCAGGGAACGATCAAAGCGTAGACTGATGGAGACATTACTCCCATGGAGGAAAGTTGCATGGATACTGTTGTATTCAATCCCGATGCAATTCCTGTGGTTCACAACATTCTGATAGTCCGCAGATTACAGAATGCCTCCGGATGTTCATCGGAAACTACTACTTGTCTTCCAGGGAACGATCAAAGCGTAAACTGTTTGAGACATTACTCCCATGGAGGAAAGTGCGCATGGTGACTGTTGTATTCAATCCCGCCGCAATTTCTGTGTTTCATCAACACTTTGAAGGTCCACAGATTACAGAATGCCTCCAGATGTGCATCGGAAACTACTACTGGTCTTCCAGGGAACGATCAAAGCGTAGACTGCTTGAGACATTACTCCCATGGAGGAAAGTGAGCTTCGTGACTGTTGTATTCAATCCCGAGGCAGTTTCTGTGTTACATCAACACTTTGAATGTCTACAGATTACAAAATCACTAAAGATATGAATCGGAAACTACTATTGGTCTTCCAGGTAACGATCGAAGCATTGACTGTTTGAGACATCACTCCCATGGAGGAATGAGCGCATGGTTACTGTTGTATTCAATCCCGATGCAATTTCTGTGTTTCATAAACACCCTGATAGTCCACAGAATACAGAATGCCTCCAGATGTGCATCGAAAACTACTACTGGTCTTAGAGGGAACGATCAAACCGTAGACTGTTTGAGACATTACTCCCATATAGGAAAGTGCGCATGGTGACAGTTGTATTCAATCCCGCATCAATTTCTGTGTTTCATCCACACTTTGAAGGTCCACTGATTACAGAATGCCTCCAGATGTGCATCGAAAACTACCACTGGTCTTCCAGGGAACGATCAAAGCGTAGACTGATGGAGACATTACACCCATGGAGGAAAGTGCGCATGGTGACTGTTGTATTCAAACCCGATGCAATTTCTGTGTAACATCAACACTCTGTTAGTCCACAGATTACAGAATGCCTCCAGATGTGCATCGGAAACTACTAGTGGTCTTCCAGGGAACGATCAAAGCGTAGACCCTTTGAGACATTACTCCTATGGAGGAAAGTTGCATGGATACTGTTGTATTCAATCCCGATGCAATTCCTGTGGTTCACCAACATTCTGATAGTCCGCAGATTCCAGAATGCCTCCAGATGTTCATCGGAAACTACTACTTGTCTTCCAGGGAACGATCAAAGCGTAAACTGTTTGAGACATTACTCCCATGGAGGAAAGTGCGCATGGTGACTGTTGTATTCAATCCCGATGCAATTTCTGTGTTTCATCAACACTCTGATACTCCTCAGATTACAGAATGCCTCCAGATGTGCATCGGAAACTACTACTGGTCTTCCAGGGAACGATCAAAGCGTAGACCCTTTGAGACATTACTCCTATTGAGGAAAGTGCGCATGGTGACTGTTGTATTCAATCCCGATGCAATTTCTGTGTTTCATCCACACTTTGGAGGTCCACAGATTACAGAATCACTAAAGATATGCATCGGAAACTACTACTGGTCTTCCAGGTAACGATCAAAGCGTAGACTGATGGAGACATTACTCCCATGGAGGAAAGTTGCATGGATACTGTTGTAAACAATCCCGATGCAATTCCTGTGGTTCACCAACATTCTGATAGTCCGCAGATTACAGAATGCCTCCAGATGTTCATCGGAAACTACTACTTGTCTTCCAGGGAACGATCAAAGCGTAAACTGTTTGAGACATTACTCCCATGGAGGAAAGTGCGCATGGTGACTGTTGTATTCAATCCCGACGCAATTTCTGTGTTTCATCAACACTTTGAAGGTCCACAGATTACAGAATGCCTCCAGATGTGCATCGGAAACTACTACTGGTCTTCCAGGGAACGATCAAAGCGTAGACTGCTTGAGACATTACTCCCATGGAGGAAAGTGAGCTTCGTGACTGTTGTATTCAATCCCGAGGCAGTTTCTGTGTTACATCAACACTTTGAATGTCCACAGATTACAAAATCACTAAAGATATGAATCGGAAACTACTATTGGTCTTCCAGGAAACGATCGAAGCGTTGACTGTTTGAGACATCACTCCCATGGAAGAATGAGCGCATGGTTACTGTTGTATTCAATCCCGATGCAATTTCTGTGTTTCATAAACACCCTGATAGTCCACAGATTACAGAATGCCTCCAGATGTGCATCGGAAACTACTACTGGTCTTAGAGGGAACGATCAAACCGTAGACTGTTTGAGACATTACTCCCATATAGGAAAGTGCGCATGGTGACAGTTGTATTCAATCCCGCATCAATTTCTGTGTTTCATCCACACTTTGAAGGTCCACTGATTACAGAATGCCTCCAGATGTGCATCGAAAACTACCACTGGTCTTCCAGGGAACGATCAAAGCGTAGACTGATGGAGACATTACACCCATGGAGGAAAGTGCGCATGGTGACTGTTGTATTCAATCCCGCAACAATTTCTGTGTTTCATCCACACTTTGAAGGTCCACTGATTACAGAATGCCTCCAGATGTGCATCGGAAACTACTACTGGTCTTCCAGGGAACGATCAAAGCGTAGACCCTTTGAGACATTACTCCTATTGAGGAAAGTGCGCATGGTGACTGTTGTATTCAATCCCGATGCAATTTCTGTGTTTCATCCACACTTTGGAGGTCCACAGATTACAGAATCACTAAAGATATGCATCGGAAACTACTACTGGTCTTCCAGGTAACGATCAAAGCGTAGACTGTTTGAGACATTACTCCCATGGAGGAAAGTGCGCATGGTGACTGCCGTATTCAATCCCGGTGCAATTTCTGTGTTTCAACAAAACTCTTATAGTCCACAGCTTAGAGAATGCCTGCAGATGTGCATCGGAAACTACTACTTTTCTTCCAGTGAACGACCAAAGAGTAGACTGCTTGAGACATTACTCCCATGGAGGAAAGTGAGCATGGTGACTGTTGTATTCAATCCCGAGGCAGTTTCTGTGTTACATCAACACTTTGAAGGTCCACAGATTACAGAATCACTAAAGATATGAATCGGAAACCACTACTGGTCTTCCAGGTAACGATCAAAGCGTAGACTGTTTGAGATATCACTCCCATGGAGGAATGAGCGCATGGTTACTGTTGTATTCAATCCCGATGCAATTTCTGTGTTTCATCAACACACTGATAGTCCACAGATTACAGAATGCCTCCAGATGTGCATCGGAAACTACTACTGGTCTTCCAGGGAACGATCAAAACGTAGACTGTTTGAGACATTACTCCCATATAGGAAAGTGCGCATGGTGACAGTTGTATTCAATCCCGCATCAATTTCTGTGTTTTATCCACACTTTGAAGGTCCACTGATTACAGAATGCCTCCCAGATGTGCATCGAAAACTACCACTGGTCTTCCAGGGAACGATCAAAGCGTAGACTGATGGAGACATTACTCCCATGGAGGAAAGTTGCATGGATACTGTTGTATTCAATCCCGATGCAATTCCTGTGGTTCACAACATTCTGATAGTCCGCAGATTACAGAATGCCTCCGGATGTTCATCGGAAACTACTACTTGTCTTCCAGGGAACGATCAAAGCGTAAACTGTTTGAGACATTACTCCCATGGAGGAAAGTGCGCATGGTGACTGTTGTATTCAATCCCGCCGCAATTTCTGTGTTTCATCAACACTTTGAAGGTCCACAGATTACAGAATGCCTCCAGATGTGCATCGGAAACTACTACTGGTCTTCCAGGGAACGATCAAAGCGTAGACTGCTTGAGACATTACTCCCATGGAGGAAAGTGAGCTTCGTGACTGTTGTATTCAATCCCGAGGCAGTTTCTGTGTTACATCAACACTTTGAATGTCTACAGATTACAAAATCACTAAAGATATGAATCGGAAACTACTATTGGTCTTCCAGGTAACGATCGAAGCATTGACTGTTTGAGACATCACTCCCATGGAGGAATGAGCGCATGGTTACTGTTGTATTCAATCCCGATGCAATTTCTGTGTTTCATAAACACCCTGATAGTCCACAGAATACAGAATGCCTCCAGATGTGCATCGAAAACTACTACTGGTCTTAGAGGGAACGATCAAACCGTAGACTGTTTGAGACATTACTCCCATATAGGAAAGTGCGCATGGTGACAGTTGTATTCAATCCCGCATCAATTTCTGTGTTTCATCCACACTTTGAAGGTCCACTGATTACAGAATGCCTCCAGATGTGCATCGAAAACTACCACTGGTCTTCCAGGGAACGATCAAAGCGTAGACTGATGGAGACATTACACCCATGGAGGAAAGTGCGCATGGTGACTGTTGTATTCAAACCCGATGCAATTTCTGTGTAACATCAACACTCTGTTAGTCCACAGATTACAGAATGCCTCCAGATGTGCATCGGAAACTACTAGTGGTCTTCCAGGGAACGATCAAAGCGTAGACCCTTTGAGACATTACTCCTATGGAGGAAAGTTGCATGGATACTGTTGTATTCAATCCCGATGCAATTCCTGTGGTTCACCAACATTCTGATAGTCCGCAGATTCCAGAATGCCTCCAGATGTTCATCGGAAACTACTACTTGTCTTCCAGGGAACGATCAAAGCGTAAACTGTTTGAGACATTACTCCCATGGAGGAAAGTGCGCATGGTGACTGTTGTATTCAATCCCGATGCAATTTCTGTGTTTCATCAACACTCTGATACTCCTCAGATTACAGAATGCCTCCAGATGTGCATCGGAAACTACTACTGGTCTTCCAGGGAACGATCAAAGCGTAGACCCTTTGAGACATTACTCCTATTGAGGAAAGTGCGCATGGTGACTGTTGTATTCAATCCCGATGCAATTTCTGTGTTTCATCCACACTTTGGAGGTCCACAGATTACAGAATCACTAAAGATATGCATCGGAAACTACTACTGGTCTTCCAGGTAACGATCAAAGCGTAGACTGATGGAGACATTACTCCCATGGAGGAAAGTTGCATGGATACTGTTGTAAACAATCCCGATGCAATTCCTGTGGTTCACCAACATTCTGATAGTCCGCAGATTACAGAATGCCTCCAGATGTTCATCGGAAACTACTACTTGTCTTCCAGGGAACGATCAAAGCGTAAACTGTTTGAGACATTACTCCCATGGAGGAAAGTGCGCATGGTGACTGTTGTATTCAATCCCGACGCAATTTCTGTGTTTCATCAACACTTTGAAGGTCCACAGATTACAGAATGCCTCCAGATGTGCATCGGAAACTACTACTGGTCTTCCAGGGAACGATCAAAGCGTAGACTGCTTGAGACATTACTCCCATGGAGGAAAGTGAGCTTCGTGACTGTTGTATTCAATCCCGAGGCAGTTTCTGTGTTACATCAACACTTTGAATGTCCACAGATTACAAAATCACTAAAGATATGAATCGGAAACTACTATTGGTCTTCCAGGAAACGATCGAAGCGTTGACTGTTTGAGACATCACTCCCATGGAAGAATGAGCGCATGGTTACTGTTGTATTCAATCCCGATGCAATTTCTGTGTTTCATAAACACCCTGATAGTCCACAGATTACAGAATGCCTCCAGATGTGCATCGGAAACTACTACTGGTCTTAGAGGGAACGATCAAACCGTAGACTGTTTGAGACATTACTCCCATATAGGAAAGTGCGCATGGTGACAGTTGTATTCAATCCCGCATCAATTTCTGTGTTTCATCCACACTTTGAAGGTCCACTGATTACAGAATGCCTCCAGATGTGCATCGAAAACTACCACTGGTCTTCCAGGGAACGATCAAAGCGTAGACTGATGGAGACATTACACCCATGGAGGAAAGTGCGCATGGTGACTGTTGTATTCAATCCCGCAACAATTTCTGTGTTTCATCCACACTTTGAAGGTCCACTGATTACAGAATGCCTCCAGATGTGCATCGGAAACTACTACTGGTCTTCCAGGGAACGATCAAAGCGTAGACCCTTTGAGACATTACTCCTATTGAGGAAAGTGCGCATGGTGACTGTTGTATTCAATCCCGATGCAATTTCTGTGTTTCATCCACACTTTGGAGGTCCACAGATTACAGAATCACTAAAGATATGCATCGGAAACTACTACTGGTCTTCCAGGTAACGATCAAAGCGTAGACTGTTTGAGACATTACTCCCATGGAGGAAAGTGCGCATGGTGACTGCCGTATTCAATCCCGGTGCAATTTCTGTGTTTCAACAAAACTCTTATAGTCCACAGCTTAGAGAATGCCTGCAGATGTGCATCGGAAACTACTACTTTTCTTCCAGTGAACGACCAAAGAGTAGACTGCTTGAGACATTACTCCCATGGAGGAAAGTGAGCATGGTGACTGTTGTATTCAATCCCGAGGCAGTTTCTGTGTTACATCAACACTTTGAAGGTCCACAGATTACAGAATCACTAAAGATATGAATCGGAAACTACTAATGGTCTTCCAGGTAACGACCAAAGCGTAGACTGTTTGAGACATCACTCCCATGGAGGAATGAGCGCATGGTTACTGTTGTATTGAATCCCGATGCAATTTCTGTGTTTCATCAACACCCTGATAGTCCACAGATTACAGAATGCCTGCAGATGTGTATCGCAAACTACTACTGGTCTTCCAGGGAACGATCAAAACGTAGACTGTTTGAGACATTACTCTCATGGAGGAAAGTGCGCATGGTGACAGTTGTATTCAATCCCTAATCAATTTCTCTGTTTCATCCACAATTTGAAGGTCCACTGATTACAGAATGCCTCCAGATGTGCATCGGAAACTACTACTGGTCTTCCATTGAACGATCAAAACGTAGACTGTTTGAGACATTACTCCCATATAGGAAAGTGCGCATGGTGACAGTTGTATTCAATCCCGCAACAATTTCTGTGTTTCATCCACACTTTGAAGGTCCACTGATTACAGAATGCCTCCAGATGTGCATCGAAAACTACCACTGGTCTTAAAGGGAACGATCAAAGCGTAGACTGATGGAGACATTACTCCCATGGAGGAAAGTGCGCATGGTGACTGTTGTATTCAAACCCGATGCAATTTCTGTGTAACATCAACACTCTGTTAGTCCACAGATTACACACTGCCTCCAGATGTGCATCGGAAACTACTAGTGGTCTTGCAGGGAACGATCAAAGCGTAGACCCTTTGAGACATTACTCCTATGGAGGAAAGTTGCATGGATACTGTTGTATTCAATCCCGATGCAATTCCTGTGGTTCACCAACATTCTGATAGTCCGCAGATTACAGAAAGCCTCCAGATGTTCATCGGAAACTACTACTTGTCTTCCAGGGAACGATCAAAGCGTAAACTGTTTGAGACATTTCTCCCATGGAGGAAAGTGCGCATGGTGACTGTTGTATTCAATCCCGATGCAATTTCTGTGTTTCATCAACACTCTGATAGTCCACAAATTTCAGAATGCCTCCAGATGTGCATCGGAAATTACTACTGGTCTTCCAGGGAACGATCAAAGCGTAGACCCTTTGAGACATTACTCCTATGGAGGAAAGTGAGCATGGTGACTGTTGTATTCAATCCTGATGCAATTTCTGTGTTTCATCCACACTTTGGAGGTCCACAGATTACAGAATCACTAAAGATATGCATCGGAAACTACTACTGGTCTTCCAGGTAACGATCAAAGCGTAGACTGTTTGAGACATTACTCCCATGGAGGAAAGTGCGCATGGTGACTGCTGTATTCAATCCTGGTGCAATTTCTGTGTTTCAACAAAACTCTTATAGTCCACAGATTAGAGAATCACTAAAGATATGAATCGGAAACTACTACTGGTCTTCCAGGTAACGACCAAAGCGTAGACTGTTTGAGACATCACTCCCATGGAGGAATGAGCGCATGGTTACTGTTGTATTGAATCCCGATGCAATTTCTGTGTTTCATCAACACCCTGATAGTCCACAGATTACAGAATGCCTCCAGATGTGCATCGGAAACTACTAGTGGTCTTCCAGGGAACGATCAAAGCGTAGACCCTTTGAGACATTACTCCTATGGAGGAAAGTTGCCTGGATACAGTTGTATTCAATCCCGATGCAATTCCTGTTTTTCACCAACATTCTGATTGTCCGCAGATTACAGAATGCCTCCAGATGTTCATCGGAAACTACTACTTGTCTTCCAGGGAACGATCAAAGCGTAAACTGTTTGAGATATTACTCCCATGGAGGAAAGTGCGCATGGTGACTGTTGTATTCAATCCCGATGCAATTTCTGTGTTTCATCAACACTTTGAAGGTCCACAGTTTACAGAATGCCTCCAGATGTGCATCGGAAACTACTACTGGTCTTACAGGGAACGATCAAAACGTAGACTGTTTGAGACATTACTCCCATGGAGGAAAGTGCGCATGGTGACAGTTGTATTCAATCCCGAGGCAATTTCTTTGTTACATCCACACTTTAAAGGTCCACAGATTACAGAATGCCTCCAGATGTGCATCGGAATCTACTACTGGTCTGCCAGGGAACGAAAAAGCGTAGTCTGTTTGAGACATTCCTCCCATGGAAAAAACTGCGCACGGTTACTGTTGTATTTAATCCCGAGTCAATTTCTGTGTTTCATCAACACTTTGAAGGTCCACAGATTACACAATGCCTCCAGATGTGCATCGGAAACTACTACTTGTCTTCCAACGAACGATCAAAGTTTAGACTGTTTGGGACATTACTCCCATGGAGGAAAGTGCGCATGGTGACTGTTTTATTCAATCCCGAGGCAATGTCTCAGTTTCATCAACACTTTGGAGGTCCACAGATTACAGAATGCCTCCAGATGTGCATCGGAAACTACTACTGGTCTTCCAGGGAACGATCAAAACGTAGACTGTTTGAGACATTACTCCCATGGAGGAAAGTGCGCATGGTGACTGTTGTATTCAATCCCGATGCAATTTCTGTGTTTCTACAACACTCTGATGGTCCACAGATTACAGAAGAACTCCAGATGTGCATCTGAAACTACTACCGGTCTTCCAAGGAACGATCAAATCGTAGACGTTTTGAGACATTACTCCCATGGAGGCAAGTGCGCATGGTGACTGTTGTATTCAGTACCGATGCATTTTCTGTGTTTCAACAACACTCTGATAGTCCACAGATTACAGAATAACTCCAGATGTGCATCTGAAACTACTACTTGTCTTCCAGGGAACGGTAAAAGCGTAGACTGTTTGAGACATTACTCCCATGGAGGAAAGTGAGCATGGTGACTGTTGTATTCAATCCCATGGCAGTTTATGTGTTACATCAACACTTTGAAGGTCCACAGATTACAGAACCACTAAGGATATGCATCGGAAACTACTACTGGTCTTCCAGGTAACGATCAAAGCGTAGACTGTTTAAGATATCACTCCGATGGAGGAATGAGCGCATGGTGACTGTTGTATTCAATCCCGTTACAATTTCTGTGTTTCACCAACACCCTCATAGTCCACAGATTACAGAATGCGTCCAGATGTGCATCTGAAACTACTACTGGTCTTCAGGGAACGATCAAAGCGATGACAGTTTGAGACATTACTCCCATGGAGGAACGTGCGCATGGTGACTGTTGTATCCAATCCCGATGCAATTTCTGTGTTTCATCAACACTATGATAGTCCACAGATTACAGAATGCCTCTAGATGTGCTTCGGAAACTACTACTGGTCTTTCAGGAAATGATCAAAACGTAGAGTGTTTGAGACATTACTCCCATGGAGGAAAGTGCGCATGGTGACAGTTGTATTCAATCCCGAAGGCAATTTCTGTGTTTCATAAACACTTTGAAGGTCCACAGATTACAGAATGCCTCCAGATGTGCATCGGAAACTACTACTGGTCTTCTAGGGAACGATCAAATCGTAGACTGTTTGAGGCATTACTCCCATGGAGGAAAGTGCGCATTGTGAATGTTGTATTCAATCCCGATGCAATTTCTGTGTATCTACAACACTCTGATAGTCCACAGATTACAGAATACCTCCAGATGTGAATCTGAAACTACTACTGGTCTTCCAGGGAACGATCAAAGCGTAGACTTTTTGAGACATTACTGCCATGGAGGAAAGTGCGCATGGTGACTGTTGTATTCAGTACCGATGCAATTTCTGTGTTTCAACAACACTCTGGTAGTCCACAGATTACAGAATGCCACCAGATGTGCATCGGAAACTACTACTGGTCTTCCAGGGAATGATCAAAACGTAGAGTGTTTGAGACATTACTCCCATGGAGGAAATTGCGCATGGTGACAGTTGTATTCAATCCAGAAGGCAATTTCTGTGTTTCATCAACACTTTGAAGGTCCACAGATTACAGAATGCCTCCAGATGTGCATCGGAAACTACTACTGGTCTTCTAGGGAACGATCAAATCGTAGACTGTTTGAGGCATTACTCCCATGGAGGAAAGTGCGCATTGTGAATTTTGTATTCAATCCCGATGCAATTTCTGTGTTTCTACAACACTCTGATAGTCCACAGATTACAGAATATCTCCAGATGTGAATCTGAAACTACTACTGGTCTTCCAGGGAACGATCAAAGCGTAGACTGTTTGAGACATTACTCCCATGGAAGAACGTGCGCATGGTGACTGTTGTATTCAATCCCGATGCAATTTCTGTGTTTCAACAACACTATGATAGTCCACAGATTACAGAATGCCTCCTGATGTGCTTCGGAAACTACTACTGGTCTTCCAGGAAACGATCAAAGCGTAGACTTTTTGAGACATTACTCCCATGGAGGAAAGTGCGCATGGTGACTGTTGTATTCAGTACCGATGCAATTTCTGTATTTCAACAACACTCTGATAGTCCACAGATTACAGAATGCCTCCAGATGTGCATCGGAATCTACTACTGGTCTTCCAGGGAACGAAAAAAGCGTAGACTACGTGTGACATTACCCCCATGGATGAAAGTGCGCATGGTGAATGTTGTATTAAATCCCGATGCAATTTCTGTGTTTCATCAACATTCTGATAGTCCACTGATTACAGAATGCCTCCAGATGTGCCTCGGAAGCTACTACTGGTCTTCCGGGAACGATCAAAGCGATGACAGTTTGAGACATTACTCCCATGGAGGAAAGTGAGCATGGCGACTGTTGTATTCAATCCCGAGGCAGTTTCTGTGTTACATCAACACTTTGAAGGTCCACAGATTACAGAACCACTAAAGATATGCATCGGGATCTACAACTGGTCTTCCAGGTAACGATCAAAGCGTAGACTGTTTGAGACATCACTCCCATGGAGGAATGAGCGCATGGTGACTGTTGTATTCAATCCCGATGCAATTTCTGTATTTCATCAACACCCTGATAGTCCACAGATTACAGAATGCCTCCAGATGTGCATCGGAAACTACTACTGGTCTTCCAGGGAACGATCGAAACGTAGACTGTTTGAGACATTACTCCCATGGAGGAAAGTGCGCATGGTGACAGTTGTATTCAATCCCGAGGCAATTTCTGTGTATCATCCACACTTTGAAGGTCCACAGATTACAGAATGCCTCCAGATGTGCATCGGAAACTACTACTGGTCTTCCAGCGAACGATCAAATCGTAGACTATTTGAGACATTACTCCCATGGAAGAAAGTGCGCATTGTGACTGTTGTATTCAATCCCGATGCAATTTCTGTGTTTCTATAACACTCTGATAGTCCACAGATTACAGAATACCTCCAGATGTGCATCTGAAACTACTACTGGTCTTCCAGTTAACGATCAAAGCGTAGACTTTTTGAGACATTACTCCCATTGAGGAAAGTGCGCATGGTGACTGTTGTATTCAGTAGCGATGCAATTTCAGTGTTTCAGCAACACTCTGATAGTCCACAGATTACAGAATGCCTCCAGATGTGCATCGGAATCTACTACTGGTCTTACAGGGAATGATCAAAACGTAGAGTGTTTGAGACATTATTCCCATGGAGGAAAGTGCGCATGGTGACAGTTGTATTCAATCCCGAAGGCAATTTCTGTGTTTCATCAACACTATGATAGTCCACAGATTACAGAATGCCTCCAGATGTGCTTCGGAAACTACTACTGGTCTTCCAGGAAACGATCAAAGCGTAGACATTTTGAGACATTACTCCCATGGAGGAAAGTGCGCATGGTGCCTATTGTATTCAGTACCGATGCAATTTCTGTGTTTCAATAACACTCTGATAGTCCACAAATTTCAGAATGCCTCCAGATGTGCATCGGAATCTACTACTGGTCTTCCAGGGAACGAAAAAAGCGTAGACTACGTGAGACATTACCCCATGGATGAAAGTGCGCATGGTGACTGTTGTATTCAGTACCGATGCAATTTCTGTGTTTCAACAACACTCTGATAGTCCACAGATTACAGAATGCCTCCAGATGTGCATCGGAATCTACTACTGGTCTTCCAATGAACGAAAAAAGCGTAGACTACGTGAGATATTACCCCATGGATGAAAGTGCGCATGGTGACTGTTGTATTCAATCCCGATGCAATTTCTGTGTTTCATCAACATTCTGATAGTCCACTGATTACAGAATGCCTCCAGATGTGCCTCGGAAACAACTACTGGTCTTCAGGGAACTATCAAAGCGATGACAGTTTGAGACATTACTCCCATGGAGGAAATTGAGCATGGCGACTGTTGTATTCAATCCCGAGGCAGTTTCTGTGTTACATCAACACTTTGAAGGTCCACAGATTACAGAACCATTAAAGTTATGCATCGGGAACTACAACTGGTCTTCCAGGTAACGATCAAAGTGTAGACTGTTTGAGACATCACTCCCATGGAGGAATGAGCGCATGGTGACTGTTGTATTCAATCCCGATGCAATTCCTGTGATTCATCAACACCCTGATAGTCCACAGATTACAGAATGCCTCCAGATGTGCATCGGAAACTACTACATGTCTTCCAGGGATCGATCGAAACGTAGACTGTTTGAGACATTACTCCCATGCAGGAAAGTGCGCATGGTGACAGTTGTATTCAATCCCGAGGCAATTTCTGTGTTTCATCAACACTTTTAAGGTCTACAGATTACAGTATGCCTCGAGATGTGCATCGGAAACTACTACTGGTCTTCCAGGGAACGATCAAATCGTAGACTATTTGAGGCATTACTCCAATGGAGGAAAGTGCGCATTGTGAATGTTGTATTCAATCCCGATGCAATTTCTGTGTTTCTACAACACTCTGATAGTCCACAGATTACAGAGTACCTCCAGATGTGCATCGGAAACTACTACTGGTCTTCAGGGAACGATAAAAGCGATGACAGTTTGAGACATTACTCCCATGGAGGAATGTGCGCATGTTGACTTTTGTGTTCAATCCCGATGCAATTTCTGTGTTTCATCAACACTTTGAAGGTACACAGATTACAGAATGCCTTCAGATGTGCATCGGAAATTACTACTGGTCTTCCAGGGAACGATCAAAGCGTAGACTGTTTGAGACATTACTCCCATGGAGGGACGAGCGCATGGTGACTGTTGTATTCAATCCCGATGCAATTTCAGTGTTTCATCAACACTATGATAGTCCACAGATTACAGAATGCCTCCAGATGTGCTTCGGAAACTACTACTGGTCTTCCAGGAAACGATCAAAGCGTAGACTTTTTGAGACATTACTCCCATGGAGGAAAGTGCGCATGGTGACTGTTGTATTCTGTACCGATGCAATTTCTGTGTTTCAACAACACTCTGATAGTCCACAGATTACAGAATGCCTCCAGATGTGCATCGGAATCTACTACTGGTCTTCCAGGGAACGAAAAAAGCGTAGACTACGTGAGACATTTCCCCCATGGATGAAAGTGCTCATGGTGACTGTTGTATTCAATCCCGATGCAATTTCTGTGTTTCATCAACATTCTGATAGTCCACTGATTGCAGAATGGCTCCAGATGTGCATCGGAATCTACTACTGGTCTTCCAGGGAATGATCAAAACGTAGAGTGTTTGAGTCATTACTCCCATTTAGGAAAGTGCGCATAGTGACTGTTGTATTCAATCCCGAAGCAATTTCTGTGTTTCATCAACACCCTGATAGTCCACAGATTACAGAATGCTTCCAGATGTGCATCGTAAACTACTGCTGGTCTTCCAGGTAACGATCAAAGCGTAGACTACGTGAGACACTACTCCCATGGATGAAAGAGCGCATGGTGACTGTTGTATTCAATCCCGATGCAATTTCTGTGTTTCATCAACACTCTGATTGTCCACTGATTACAGAATGCCTCCAGATGTGCATCGGAAACTACTACTGGCCTTCCAGGGAACGATCAAAGCGTAGACAGCTTGAGAAATTACTCCCATAGATTAAAGTGAGCAAGGTGACTGTTGTATTCAATCCCGAGGCAGTTTCTGTGTTACATCAACACTTTGAAGGTCCACAGATTACAGAATCACTAAAGATATGCATCGGAAACTACTACTGGTCTTCCAGGTAACGATCAAAGCGTAGACTGTTTGAGGAATTACTCCCATTTAGGAAAGTGCGCATAGTGACTGTTGTATTCAATCCCGAAGCAATTTCTGTGTTTCATCAACACCCTGATAGTCCACAGATTACAGAATGCTTCCAGATGTGCATCGTAAACTACTACTGGTCTTCCAGGTAACGATCAAAGCGTAGACTACGTGAGACATTACTCCCATGGATGAAAGAGCGCATGGTGACTGTTGTATTCAATCCCGATGCAATTTCTGTGTTTCATCAACACTCTGATTGTCCACTGATTACAGAATGCCTCCAGATGTGCATCGGAAACTACTACTGGTCTTCCAGGGAACGATCAAAGCGTAGACAGCTTGAGAAATTACTCCCATAGATTAAAGTCAGCAAGGTGACTGTTGTATTCAATCCCGAGGCAGTTTCTGTGTTACATCAACACTTTGAAGGTCCACAGATTACAGAATCACTAAAGAAATGCATCGGAAACTACTACTGGTCTTCCAGGGAACGATCAAAACGTAGACTGTTTGAGACATTACTCCCATGGAGGAACGTGCGCATGGTGACAGTTGTATTCAATCCCGAGGCAATTTCTGTGTTTCATGCACACTTTGAAGGTGCACAGATTACAGAATGCCTCCAGATGTGCATCGGAAACTACCACTGGTTTTCCAGGGAACGATCAAATCGTAGACTGTTTGAGACATTACTCCCATGGAGGAAACTGCGCATTGTGACTGTTGTATTCAATCCCGATGCAATTTTTGTGTTTCTACAACACTCTGATAGTCCATAGATTACAGAATACCTCCAGATGTGCATCTGAAACTACTACCGGTCATCCAGGGAACAATCAAGCGTAGACCGTTTGAGACATAACTCCCATGGAGGAAAGTGCGCGTGGTAACTGTTGTATTCAATCTCTATGCATTATCTGTGTTTCAACAACACTCTGATAGTCCACAGATTACAGTATGCCTCCAGATGTGCATCGCAAGCTACTACTGGTCTTTCAGGGAACGATCAAAACGTAGAGTGTTTGAGACATTACTCCCATGGAGGAAAGTGCGCATGGTGACAGTTGTATTCAATCCCGAGGCAATTTCTGTGCTTAATCAACACTTTGAAGGTCCACAGACTACAGAATGCCTCCAGATGTGCATCGGAAACTACTACTGGTCTTCCAGGGATCGATCAAAGCGTAGACCCTTTGAGACATTACTCCTATGGAGGAAAGTTGCATGGATACTGTTGTATTCAATCCCGATGCAATTTCTGTGGTTCACCAACATTCTGATTGTCCACAGATTACATAATGCCTCCAGATGTGCATCGGAAACTACTACTTGTCTTTCAGGGAACGATCAAAGCGTAGACTGTTTGATACATTACTCCCATGGAGGAGAGTGCGCATGGTGAATGTTGTATTCCATCCCGAGGCAATTTCTGTGTTTCATCAACACTTTGAAGGTCCACTGATTACAGAATGCCTCCAGATGTGCCTCGGAAACTACTACCGGTCTTCAGGGAACGATCAAAGCGATGACAGTTTGAGACATTACTCCCATGGAGGAGAGTGCGCATGGTGACTGTTGTATTCCATCCCGAGGCAATTTCTGTGTTTCATCCACACTTTGAAGGTCCAAAGATTACAGAATGCCTCCAGATGTGCATCGGAAACTACCACTGGTCTTCCAGGGAACGATCAAATCGTAGAGTGTTTGAGACATTACTCCCGTGGAGGAAAGTGCGCATGGTGACAGTTGTATTCAATCCCGAGGCAATTTCTGTGCTTCATCAACACTTTGAACGTCCACAGATTACAGAATGCCTCCAGATGTGCATCGGAAACTACTACTGGTCTTAAAGGGAACGATCAAAACGTAGAGTGTTTGAGACATTACTCCTATGGAGGAAAGTCGCATGGATACTGTTGTATTCAATCCCCATGCAATTTCTGTGGTTCAGCAACATTCTGATAATCCACAGATTACAGAATGCCTCCAGATGAGCATCGGAAACTACTACTGGCCTTCCAGGAAACGATCAAATCGTAGACTGTTTGAGACATTACTCCCATGGGGGAAGGTGCGCATGGTGAATGTTGTATCCAATACCGATGCAATTTCTGTGTTTCAACAACACTCTGATAGTCCACAGATTACAGAATGCCTCCAGATGTGCTTAGGAGTCTACTACTGGTCTTCCAGGGAACGATCAAAGCGTAGACTGTTTGAGACATTACTCCCATGGAGGAAAGTGCGCATGGTGACTGTTGTATTCAATCCCGAGGCAATTTCTGTGTTTCATCAACACTTTGAAGGTCCACAGATTACAGAATGCCTCCAGTTGTGCATCGGAAACTACTACTGGTCTTCCAGGGAACGATCAAAGCGTAGACTACTTGAGACATTACTCCCATGGAGGAAAGTGCGCATGGTGACTGTTGTATTCAGTAACGATGCAATTTCTGTGTTTCAACAACACTCTGATAGTCCACAGATTACAGAATGCCTCTAGATGTGCATCGGAATATATTACTGGTCTTCCAGGGAACGATCAAAACGTAGAGTGTTTGAGACATTACTCCCATGGAGGAAAGTGCCATGGTGACAGTTGTATTCAATCCCGAAGGCAATTTCTGTGTTTAATCAACACTTTGAAGGTCCACAGGTTACAGAATGAATCGAGATGTGCATCGGAAACTAATACTCGTCTTCCAGGGAACGAAATAAGCGTAGACTGATGGAGCCATTACTCCCATATAGGAAAGTGCGAATGGTTACTGTTGTATTCAGTAACGATGCAATTTCTGTGTATCATCAACACTCTGATAGTCCACAGATTACAGAATGCCTCCAGATGTGCATCGGAATCTACTACTCGTCTTAATGGGAACGGTCAAAGCGTAAACTGTTTCATACAGTACTCCCATGGAGGAAAGTGCGCATGGTGACTGTTGTAATCATTCCCGATGCAATTTTTGTGTTTCATCAACACTTTGAAGGTCCACAGATTACAGAATGCCTCCAGATGTGCATCGGAAATTACTACTGGTCTTGCAGGGAACGATCAAAGCGTAGACTGTTTGAGACATTACTCCCATGGAGGAACGTGCGCATGGTGACAGTTGTATTCAATCCCGAGGCAATTTCTGTGTTTCATGCACACTTTGAAGGTGCACAGATTACAGAATGCCTCCAGATGTGCATCGGAAACTACCACTGGTTTTCCAGGGAACGATCAAATCGTAGACTATTTGAGACATTACTCCCATGGAGGAAACTGCGCATTGTGACTGTTGTATTCAATCCCGATGCAATTTTTGTGTTTCTACAACACTCTGATAGTCCATAGATTACAGAATACCTCCAGATGTGCATCTGAAACTACTACGGGTCATCCAGGTAACAATCAAGCGTAGACTGTTTGAGACATAACTCCCATGGAGGAAAGTGCGCGTGGTAACTGTTGTATTCAATCTCTATGCATTATCTGTGTTTCAACAACACTCTGATAGTCCACAGATTACAGTATGCCTCCAGATGTGCATCGCAAGCTACTACTGGTCTTTCAGGGAATGATCAAAACGTAGAATGTTTGAGACATTACTCCCATGGAGGAAAGTGCGCATGGTGACAGTTGTATTCAATCCCGAGGCAATATCTGTGCTTAATCAACACTTTGAAGGTCCACAGACTACAGAATGCCTCCAGATGTGCATCGGAAACTACTACTGGTCTTCCAGGGATCGATCAAAGCGTAGACCCTTTGAGACATTACTCCTATGGAGGAAAGTTGCATGGATACTGTTGTATTCAATCCCGATGCAATTTCTGTGGTTCACCAACATTCTGATTGTCCACAGATTACATAATGCCTCCAGATGTGCATCGGAAACTACTACTTGTCTTTCAGGGAACGATCAAAGCGTAGACTGTTTGATACATTACTCCCATGGAGGAGAGTTCGCATGGTGAATGTTGTATTCCATCCCGAGGCAATTTCTGTGTTTCATCAACACTTTGAAGGTCCACTGATTACAGAATGCCTCGAGATGTGCCACGGAAACTACTACCGGTCTTCAGGGAACGATCAAAGCGATGACAGTTTGAGACATTACTCCCATGGAGGAGAGTGCGCATGGTGACTGTTGTATTCCATCCCGAGGCAATTTCTGTGTTTCATCCACACTTTGAAGGTCCAAAGATTACAGAATGCCTCCAGATGTGCATCGGAAACTACCACTGGTCTTCCAGGGAACGATCAAATCGTAGAGTGTTTGAGACATTACTCCCGTGGAGGAAAGTGCGCATGGTGACTGTTGTATTCAATCCCGATGCAATTTCTGTGTTTCTACAACACTCTGATAGTCCACAGATTACAGAATACCTCCAGATATGAATCTCAAACTACTACTGGTCTTCCAGGGAACGATCAAAGCGTAGACTGTTTGAGACATTACTCCCATGGAGGAAAGTGCACATGGTGACTGTTGTATTCAATCCCGATGCAATTTCTGTGTTTCATCAACACTATGATAGTCCATAGATTACAGAATGCCTCCAGATGTGCATCGGAATCCACTACTGGTCTTCCAGGGAACGAAATAAGCGTAGACTGATGGAGACATTACTAACATATAGGAAAGTGCGCATGGTTACTGTTGTATTCAAACCCGATGCAATTTCTGTGTAACATCAACACTCTGATAGTCCACAGATTACAGAATGCCTCCAGATGTGCATCGGAATCTACTACTCGTCTTAATGGGAACGGTCAAAGCGTAAACTGTTTCATACATTACTCCCATGGAGGAAAGTGCGCATGGTGACTGTTGTAATCATTCCCGATGCAATTTTTGTGTTTCATCAACACTTTGAAGGTTCACAGATTACAGAATGCCTCCAGATGTGCATCGGAAATTACTACTGGTCTTGCAGGGAACGATCAAATCGTAGACTATTTGAGACATTACTCTCAAGGAGGAAAGTGCGCATGGTGATTGTTGTATTCAATCTCGATGCAATTTCTGTGTTTCAACAAAACCCTTATAGTCCACAGATTAGAGAATGCCTCCAGATGTGCGTCGTAAACTACTACTGGTCTTAAAATGAACGATCAAAGATTGGACTGCTTGAGACATTATTCCCATGGAGGAAAGTGAGCATGGTGACTGTTGTATTCAATCCCGAGGCAGTTTCTGTGTTACATCAACGCTTTGAAGGTCCACATATTACAGAATCACTAAAGATATGCATCGGAAACTACTAATGGTCTTCTAAGTAACGATCAAAGCGTAGACTGTTTGAGACATCACTGCCATGGAGGTATGAGCGCATTGTGACTGTTGTATTCAATCCTGATGCAATTTCTGTGCTTCATCAACACTTTGAAAGTCCACAGATTACAGAATGCCTCCAGATGTGCATCGTAAACTAATACTGGTCTTCCAGGGAACGATCAAATCGTAGACTATTTGAGGCATTACTCCCATGAAGGAAAGTGCGCATTGTGAATGTTGTATTCAATCCCGATGCAGTTTCTGTATTTCTACAACACTCTGATAGTCCACAGATTACAGAATACCTCCAGATGTGAATCTGAAACTAATACTGGTCTTCCAGGGAACGATCAAAGCTTAGACTGGTTGAAACATTACTCCCATGGAGAAAAGTGCGCATGGTGACTGTTGTATTCAATCCCGATGCAATTTCTGTGTTTCATCGACACTTTGAAGGTCCACAGATTACAGAATGCCTCCAGATGTGCATCGAAAATTACTACTGGTCTTCCAGGGAACGATCAAAGCGTAGACTGTTTGAGACATTACACCCATGGAGGAAAGTGTGCATGGTGTCTGTTGTATTCAATCCCGATGTAATTTCTGTGTTTCATCAACACTAAGATAGTCCACAGATTACAGATTGCCTCCAGATGTGCATCGGCAACCACTACTGGTCTTCCAGGAAACGATCAAAGCGTAGACTTTTTGAGACATTACTCCCATGGAGGAAAGTGCGAATGGTGACTGTTGTATTAAGTACCGATGCAATTTCTGTGTTTCAACAACACTCTGATGGTCCACAGATTACAGAATGCCTCCAGACGTGCATCGGAAACTAGTACTGGTCTTTCAGGGAACGAAAAAAGCGTTGACTGATGGAGACATTACTCCCATGGAGGAAAGTGCGCATGGTGACTGATGTAACCAATACCGATGCAATTTCTGTGTTTCAACAACACTCTGATAGTCCACAGATAACAGAATGCCTCCAGATGTGCATCGGAATCTACTACTGGTCTGCCAGGGAACGAAAAAAGTGTAGTCTGTTTGAGACATTCCTCCCATGGAAAAAACTGCGCACGGTTACTGTTGTATTTAATCCCGAGTCAATTTCTGTGTTTCATCAACACTTTGAAGGTCCACAGATTACACAATGCCTCCAGATGTGCATCGGAAACTACTACTTGTCTTCCAACGAACGATCAAAGTTTAGACTGTTTGGGACATTACTCCCATGGAGGAAAGTGCGCATGGTGACTGTTTTATTCAATCCCGAGGCAATTTCTCAGTTTCATCAACACTTTGGAGGTCCACAGATTACAGAATGCCTCCACATGTGTATCGGAAACTACTACTGGTCTTCCAGGGAACGATCAAATCGTAGACTACTTTAGACATTACTCCCTTGGATGAAAGTGCGCATGGTGTCTGTTGTATGCAATCCCGATGCAATTTCTGTGTTTCATCAACACTTTGAAAGTCCACAGATTACAGAATGCCTCCAGATGTGCATCGGAAACTAATACTGGTCTTCCAGGGAACGATCAAAGCGTAGACTGTTTGAGACATCACTCCCATGGAGGAATGAGCGCATGGTGACTGTTGTAGTCAATCCCGAAGCAATTTCGGTGTTTCATCAATTCCCTGATAGTCCACAGATTACAGAATGCCTCCAGATGTGCATCGGAAACTACTACTGGTCTTCCAGGGAACGATCAAAACGTAGACTGTTTGAGACATTACTCCCATGGAGGAAAGTGCGCATGGTGACTGTTGTATTCAATCCCGAGGCAATTTCTGTGCTTCATCCACACTTTGAAGGTCCACAGATTACAGAATGCCTCCAGATGTGCATCGGAAACTACCACTGGTCTTCCAGGGAACGATCAAATCGTAGACTATTTGAGACATTACTCCAATGGAGGAAAGTGCGCATTGTGACTATTGTATTCAATCCCGATGCAATTTCTGTGTTTCTACAACACTCTGATGGTCCACAGATTACAGAAGAACTCCAGATGTGCATCTGAAACTACTACCGGTCTTCCAAGGAACGATCAAATCGTAGACGTTTTGAGACATTACTCCCATGGAGGCAAGTGCGCATGGTGACTGTTGTATTCAGTACCGATGCATTTCCTGTGTTTCAACAACACTCTGATAGTCCACAGATTACAGAATAACTCCAGATGTGCATCTGAAACTACTACTTGTCTTCCAGGGAACGGTACAAGCGTAGACTGTTTGAGACATTACTCCCATGGAGGAAAGTGAGCATGGTGACTGTTGTATTCAATCCCATGGCAGTTTATGTGTTACATCAACACTTTGAAGGTCCACAGATTACAGAACCACTAAGGATATGCATCGGAAACTACTACTGGTCTTCCAGGTAACGATCAAAGCGTAGACTGTTTAAGATATCACTCCGATGGAGGAATGAGCGCATGGTGACTGTTGTATTCAATCCCGTTACAATTTCTGTGTTTCACCAACACCCTGATAGTCCACAGATTACAGAATGCGTCCAGATGTGCATCTGAAACTACTACTGGTCTTCAGGGAACGATCAAAGCGATGACAGTTTGAGACATTACTCCCATGGAGGAACGTGCGCATGGTGACTGTTGTATCCAATCCCGATGCAATTTCTGTGTTTCATCAACACTATGATAGTCCACAGATTACAGAATGCCTCTAGATGTGCTTCGGAAACTACTACTGGTCTTTCAGGAAATGATCAAAACGTAGAGTGTTTGAGACATTACTCCCATGGAGGAAAGTGCGCATGGTGACAGTTGTATTCAATCCCGAAGGCAATTTCTGTGTTTCATAAACACTTTGAAGGTCCACAGAACACAGAATGCCTCCAGATGTGCATCGGAAACTACTACTGGTCTTCTAGGGAACGATCAAATCGTAGACTGTTTGAGGCATTACTCCCATGGAGGAAAGTGCGCATTGTGAATGTTGTATTCAATCCCGATGCAATTTCTGTGTATCTACAACACTCTGATAGTCCACAGATTACAGAATACCTCCAGATGTGAATCTGAAACTACTACTGGTCTTCCAGGGAACGATCAAAGCGTAGACTTTTTGAGACATTACTGCCATGGAGGAAAGTGCGCATGGTGACTGTTGTATTCAGTACCGATGCAATTTCTGTGTTTCAACAACACTCTGGTAGTCCACAGATTACAGAATGCCTCCAGATGTGCATCGGAAACTACTAATGGTCTTCCAGGGAATGATCAAAACGTAGAGTGTTTGAGACATTACTCCCATGGAGGAAATTGCGCATGGTGACAGTTGTATTCAATCCAGAAGGCAATTTCTGTGTTTCATCAACACTTTGAAGGTCCACAGATTACAGAATGCCTCCAGATGTGCATCGGAAACTACTACTGGTCTTCTAGGGAACGATCAAATCGTAGACTGTTTGAGGCATTACTGCCATGGAGGAAAGTGCGCATGGTGACTGTTGTATTCAATCCCGATGCAATTTCTGTGTTTAAACAACACTATGATAGTCCACAGATTACAGAATGCCTCCTGATGTGCTTCGGAAACTACTACTGGTCTTCCAGGAAACGATCAAAGCGTAGACTTTTTGAGACACTACTCCCATGGAGGAAAGTGCGCATGGTGACTGTTGTATTCAGTACCGATGCAATTTCTGTATTTCAACAACACTCTGATAGTCCACAGATTACAGAATGCCTCCAGATGTGCATCGGAATCTACTACTGGTCTTCCAGGGAACGAAAAAAGCGTAGACTACGTGTGACATTACCCCCATGGATGAAAGTGCGCATGGTGAATGTTGTATTAAATCCCGATGCAATTTCTGTGTTTCATCAACATTCTGATAGTCCACTGATTACAGAATGCCTCCAGATGTGCCTCGGAAGCTACTACTGGTCTTCCGGGAACGATCAAAGCGATGACAGTTTGAGACATTACTCCCATGGAGGAAAGTGAGCATGGCGACTGTTGTATTCAATCCCGAGGCAGTTTCTGTGTTACATCAACACTTTGAAGGTCCACAGATTACAGAACCACTAAAGATATGCATCGGGATCTACAACTGGTCTTCCAGGTAACGATCAAAGCGTAGACTGTTTGAGACATCACTCCCATGGAGGAATGAGCGCATGGTGACTGTTGTATTCAATCCCGATGCAATTTCTGTATTTCATCAACACCCTGATAGTCCACAGATTACAGAATGCCTCCAGATGTGCATCGGAAACTACTACTGGTCTTCCAGGGAACGATCGAAACGTAGACTGTTTGAGACATTACTCCCATGGAGGAAAGTGCGCATGGTGACAGTTGTATTCAATCCCGAGGCAATTTCTGTGTATCATCCACACTTTGAAGGTCCACAGATTACAGAATGCCTCCAGATGTGCATCGGAAACTACTACTGGTCTTCCAGCGAACGATCAAATCGTAGACTATTTGAGACATTACTCCCATGGAAGAAAGTGCGCATTGTGACAGTTGTATTCAATCCCGATGCAATTTCTGTGTTTCTATAACACTCTGATAGTCCACAGATTACAGAATACCTCCAGATGTGCATCTGAAACTACTACTGGTCTTCCAGTTAACGATCAAAGCGTAGACTTTTTGAGACATTACTCCCATGGAGGAAAGTGCGCATGGTGACTGTTGTATTCAGTACCGATGCAATTTCAGTGTTTCAGCAACACTCTGATAGTCCACAGATTACAGAATGCCTCCAGATGTGCATCGGAATCTACTACTGGTCTTACAGGGAATGATCAAAACGTAGAGTGTTTGAGACATTATTCCCATGGAGGAAAGTGCGCATGGTGACAGTTGTATTCAATCCCGAAGGCAATATCTGTGTTTCATCAACACTATGATAGTCCACAGATTACAGAATGCCTCCAGATGTGCTTCGGAAACTACTACTGGTCTTCCAGGAAACGATCAAAGCGTAGACATTTTGAGACATTACTCCCATGGAGGAAAGTGCGCATGGTGACTATTGTATTCAGTACCGATGCAATTTCTGTGTTTCAATAACACTCTGATAGTCCACAAATTTCAGAATGCCTCCAGATGTGCATCGGAATCTACTACTGGTCTTCCAGGGAACGAAAAAAGCGTAGACTACGTGAGACATTACCCCATGGATGAAAGTGCGCATGGTGACTGTTGTATTCAGTACCGATGCAATTTCTGTGTTTCAACAACACTCTGATAGTCCACAGATTACAGAATGCCTCCAGATGTGCATCGGAATCTACTACTGGTCTTCCAATGAACGAAAAAAGCGTAGACTACGTGAGATATTACCCCATGGATGAAAGTGCGCATGGTGACTGTTGTATTCAATCCCGATGCAATTTCTGTGTTTCATCAACATTCTGATAGTCCACTGATTACAGAATGCCTCCAGATGTGCCTCGGAAACAACTACTGGTCTTCAGGGAACTGTCAAAGCGATGACAGTTTGAGACATTACTCCCATGGAGGAAATTGAGCATGGCGACTGTTGTATTCAATCCCGAGGCAGTTTCTGTGTTACATCAACACTTTGAAGGTCCACAGATTACAGAACCATTAAAGTTATGCATCGGGAACTACAACTGGTCTTCCAGGTAACGATCAAAGTGTAGACTGTTTGAGACATCACTCCCATGGAGGAATGAGCGCATGGTGACTGTTGTATTCAATCCCGATGCAATTCCTGTGTTTCATCAACACCCTGATAGTCCACAGATTACAGAATGCCTCCAGATGTGCATCGGAAACTACTACATGTCTTCCAGGGAACGATCGAAACGTAGACTGTTTGAGACATTACTCCCATGCAGGAATGTGCGCATGGTGACAGTTGTATTCAATCCCGAGGCAATTTCTGTGTTTCATCAACACTTTGAAGGTCTACAGATTACAGTATGCCTCGAGATGTGCATCGGAAACTACTACTGGTCTTCCAGGGAACGATCAAATCGTAGACTATTTGAGGCATTACTCCAATGGAGGAAAGTGCGCATTGTGAATGTTGTATTCAATCCCGATGCAATTTCTGTGTTTCTACAACACTCTGATAGTCCACAGATTACAGAGTACCTCCAGATGTGCATCGGAAACTACTACTGGTCTTCAGGGAACGATAAAAGCGATGACAGTTTGAGACATTACTCCCATGGAGGAATGTGCGCATGTTGACTTTTGTGTTCAATCCCGATGCAATTTCTGTGTTTCATCAACACTTTGAAGGTACACAGATTACAGAATGCCTTCAGATGTGCATCGGAAATTACTACTGGTCTTCCAGGGAACGATCAAAGCGTAGACTGTTTGAGACATTACTCCCATGGAGGGACGAGCGCATGGTGACTGTTGTATTCAATCCCGATGCAATTTCAGTGTTTCATCAACACTATGATAGTCCACAGATTACAGAATGCCTCCAGATGTGCTTCGGAAACTACTACTGGTCTTCCAGGAAACGATCAAAGCGTAGACTTTTTGAGACATTACTCCCATGGAGGAAAGTGCGCATGGTGACTGTTGTATTCTGTACCGATGCAATTTCTGTGTTTCAACAACACTCTGATAGTCCACAGATTACAGAATGCCTCCAGATGTGCATCGGAATCTACTACTGGTCTTCCAGGGAACGAAAAAAGCGTAGACTACGTGAGACATTTCCCCCATGGATGAAAGTGCTCATGGTGACTGTTGTATTCAATCCCGATGCAATTTCTGTGTTTCATCAACATTCTGATAGTCCACTGATTGCAGAATGGCTCCAGATGTGCATCGGAATCTACTACTGGTCTTCCAGGGAATGATCAAAACGTAGAGTGTTTGAGTCATTACTCCCATTTAGGAAAGTGCGCATAGTGACTGTTGTATTCAATCCCGAAGCAATTTCTGTGTTTCATCAACACCCTGATAGTCCACAGATTACAGAATGCTTCCAGATGTGCATCGTAAACTACTGCTGGTCTTCCAGGTAACGATCAAAGCGTAGACTACGTGAGACATTACTCCCATGGATGAAAGAGCGCATGGTGACTGTTGTATTCAATCCCGATGCAATTTCTGTGTTTCATCAACACTCTGATTGTCCACTGATTACAGAATGCCTCCAGATGTGCATCGGAAACTACTACTGGCCTTTTAGGGAACGATCAAAGCGTAGACAGCTTGAGAAATTACTCCCATAGATTAAAGTGAGCAAGGTGACTGTTGTATTCAATCCCGAGGCAGTTTCTGTGTTACATCAACACTTTGAAGGTCCACAGATTACAGAATCACTAAAGATATGCATCGGAAACTACTACTGGTCTTCCAGGTAACGATCAAAGCGTAGACTGTTTGAGACATTACTCCCATTTAGGAAAGTTGCGCATAGTGACTGTTGTATTCAATCCCGAAGCAATTTCTGTGTTTCATCAACACCCTGATAGTCCACAGATTACAGAATGCTTCCAGATGTGCATCGTAAACTACTACTGGTCTTCCAGGTAACGATCAAAGCGTAGACTACGTGAGACATTACTCCCATGGATGAAAGAGCGCATGGTGACTGTTGTATTCAATCCCGATGCAATTTCTGTGTTTCATCAACACTCTGATTGTCCACTGATTACAGAATGCCTCCAGATGTGCATCGGAAACTACTACTGGTCTTCCAGGGAACGATCAAAGCGTAGACAGCTTGAGAAATTACTCCCATAGATTAAAGTCAGCAAGGTGACTGTTGTATTCAATCCCGAGGCAGTTTCTGTGTTACATCAACACTTTGAAGGTCCACAGATTACAGAATCACTAAAGATATGCATCGGAAACTACTACTGGTCTTCCAGGGAACGATCAAAACGTAGACTGTTTGAGACATTACTCCCATGGAGGAACGTGCGCATGGTGACAGTTGTATTCAATCCCGAGGCAATTTCTGTGTTTCATGCACACTTTGAAGGTGCACAGATTACAGAATGCCTCCAGATGTGCATCGGAAACTACCACTGGTTTTCCAGGGAACGATCAAATCGTAGACTGTTTGAGACATTACTCCCATGGAGGAAACTGCGCATTGTGACTGTTGTATTCAATCCCGATGCAATTTTTGTGTTTCTACAACACTCTGATAGTCCATAGATTACAGAATACCTCCAGATGTGCATCTGAAACTACTACCGGTCATCCAGGGAACAATCAAGCGTAGACCGTTTGAGACATAACTCCCATGGAGGAAAGTGCGCGTGGTAACTGTTGTATTCAATCTCTATGCATTATCTGTGTTTCAACAACACTCTGATAGTCCACAGATTACAGTATGCCTCCAGATGTGCATCGCAAGCTACTACTGGTCTTTCAGGGAACGATCAAAACGTAGAGTGTTTGAGACATTACTCCCATGGAGGAAAGTGCGCATGGTGACAGTTGTATTCAATCCCGAGGCAATTTCTGTGCTTAATCAACACTTTGAAGGTCCACAGACTACAGAATGCCTCCAGATGTGCATCGGAAACTACTACTAGTCTTCCAGGGATCGATCAAAGCGTAGACCCTTTGAGACATTACTCCTATGGAGGAAAGTTGCATGGATACTGTTGTATTCAATCCCGATGCAATTTCTGTGGTTCACCAACATTCTGATTGTCCACAGATTACATAATGCCTCCAGATGTGCATCGGAAACTACTACTTGTCTTTCAGGGAACGATCAAAGCGTAGACTGTTTGATACATTACTCCCATGGAGGAGAGTGCGCATGGTGAATGTTGTATTCCATCCCGAGGCAATTTCTGTGTTTCATCAACACTTTGAAGGTCCACTGATTACAGAATGCCTCCAGATGTGCCTCGGAAACTACTACCGGTCTTCAGGGAACGATCAAAGCGATGACAGTTTGAGACATTACTCCCATGGAGGAGAGTGCGCATGGTGACTGTTGTATTCCATCCCGAGGCAATTTCTGTGTTTCATCCACACTTTGAAGGTCCAAAGATTACAGAATGCCTCCAGATGTGCATCGGAAGCTACCACTGGTCTTCCAGGGAACGATCAAATCGTAGAGTGTTTGAGACATTACTCCCGTGGAGGAAAGTGCGCATGGTGACAGTTGTATTCAATCCCGAGGCAATTTCTGTGCTTCATCAACACTTTGAACGTCCACAGATTACAGAATGCCTCCAGATGTGCATCGGAAACTACTACTGGTCTTAAAGGGAACGATCAAAACGTAGAGTGTTTGAGACATTACTCCTATGGAGGAAAGTCGCATGGATACTGTTGTATTCAATCCCCATGCAATTTCTGTGGTTCAGCAACATTCTGATAATCCACAGATTACAGAATGCCTCCAGATGAGCATCGGAAACTACTACTGGCCTTCCAGGAAACGATCAAATCGTAGACTGTTTGAGACATTACTCCCATGGGGGAAGGTGCGCATGGTGAATGTTGTATCCAATACCGATGCAATTTCTGTGTTTCAACAACACTCTGATAGTCCACAGATTACAGAATGCCTCCAGATGTGCTTAGGAGTCTACTACTGGTCTTCCAGGGAACGATCAAAGCGTAGACTGTTTGAGACATTACTCCCATGGAGGAAAGTGCGCATGGTGACTGTTGTATTCAATCCCGAGGCAATTTCTGTGTTTCATCAACACTTTGAAGGTCCACAGATTACAGAATGCCTCCAGTTGTGCATCGGAAACTACTACTGGTCTTCCAGGGAACGATCAAAGCGTAGACTACTTGAGACATTACTCCCATGGAGGAAAGTGCGCATGGTGACTGTTGTATTCAGTAACGATGCAATTTCTGTGTTTCAACAACACTCTGATAGTCCACAGATTACAGAATGCCTCTAGATGTGCATCGGAATATATTACTGGTCTTCCAGGGAACGATCAAAACGTAGAGTGTTTGAGACATTACTCCCATGGAGGAAAGTGCCATGGTGACAGTTGTATTCAATCCCGAAGGCAATTTCTGTGTTTAATCAACACTTTGAAGGTCCACAGGTTACAGAATGAATCGAGATGTGCATCGGAAACTAATACTCGTCTTCCAGGGAACGAAATAAGCGTAGACTGATGGAGCCATTACTCCCATATAGGAAAGTGCGCATGGTTACTGTTGTATTCAGTAACGATGCAATTTCTGTGTATCATCAACACTCTGATAGTCCACAGATTACAGAATGCCTCCAGATGTGCATCGGAATCTACTACTCGTCTTAATGGGAACGGTCAAAGCGTAAACTGTTTCATACATTACTCCCATGGAGGAAAGTGCGCATGGTGACTGTTGTAATCATTCCCGATGCAATTTTTGTGTTTCATCAACACTTTGAAGGTCCACAGATTACAGAATGCCTCCAGATGTGCATCGGAAATTACTACTGGTCTTGCAGGGAACGATCAAAGCGTAGACTGTTTGAGACATTACTCCCATGGAGGAACGTGCGCATGGTGACAGTTGTATTCAATCCCGAGGCAATTTCTGTGTTTCATGCACACTTTGAAGGTGCACAGATTACAGAATGCCTCCAGATGTGCATCGGAAACTACCACTGGTTTTCCAGGGAACGATCAAATCGTAGACTATTTGAGACATTACTCCCATGGAGGAAACTGCGCATTGTGACTGTTGTATTCAATCCCGATGCAATTTTTGTGTTTCTACAACACTCTGATAGTCCATAGATTACAGAATACCTCCAGATGTGCATCTGAAACTACTACCGGTCATCCAGGGAACAATCAAGCGTAGACTGTTTGAGACATAACTCCCATGGAGGAAAGTGCGCGTGGTAACTGTTGTATTCAATCTCTATGCAATATCTGTGTTTCAACAACACTCTGATAGTCCACAGATTACAGTATGCCTCTAGATGTGCATCGCAAGCTACTACTGGTCTTTCAGGGAATGATCAAAACGTAGAATGTTTGAGACATTACTCCCATGGAGGAAAGTGCGCATGGTGACAGTTGTATTCAATCCAGAGGCAATTTCTGTGCTTAATCAACACTTTGAAGGTCCACAGACTACAGAATGCCTCCAGATGTGCATCGGAAACTACTACTGGTCTTCCAGGGATCGATCAAAGCGTAGACCCTTTGAGACATTACTCCTATGGAGGAAAGTTGCATGGATACTGTTGTATTCAATCCCGATGCAATTTCTGTGGTTCACCAACATTCTGATTGTCCACAGATTACATAATGCCTCCAGATGTGCATCGGAAACTACTACTTGTCTTTCAGGGAACGATCAAAGCGTAGACTGTTTGATACATTACTCCCATGGAGGAGAGTTCGCATGGTGAATGTTGTATTCCATCCCGAGGCAATTTCTGTGTTTCATCAACACTTTGAAGGTCCACTGATTACAGAATGCCTCGAGATGTGCCACGGAAACTACTACCGGTCTTCAGGGAACGATCAAAGCGATGACAGTTTGAGACATTACTCCCATGGAGGAGAGTGCGCATGGTGACTGTTGTATTCCATCCCGAGGCAATTTCTGTGTTTCATCCACACTTTGAAGGTCCAAAGATTACAGAATGCCTCCAGATGTGCATCGGAAACTACCACTGGTCTTCCAGGGAACGATCAAATCGTAGAGTGTTTGAGACATTACTCCCGTGGAGGATAGTGCGCATGGTGACTGTTGTATTCAATCCCGATGCAATTTCTGTGTTTCTACAACACTCTGATAGTCCACAGATTACAGAATACCTCCAGATATGAATCTCAAACTACTACTGGTCTTCCAGGGAACGATCAAAGCGTAGACTGTTTGAGACATTACTCCCATGGAGGAAAGTGCACATGGTGACTGTTGTATTCAATCCCGATGCAATTTCTGTGTTTCATCAACACTATGATAGTCCATAGATTACAGAATGCCTCCAGATGTGCATCGGAATCCACTACTGGTCTTCCAGGGAACGAAATAAGCGTAGACTGATGGAGACATTACTAACATATAGGAAAGTGCGCATGGTTGCTGTTGTATTCAAACCCGATGCAATTTCTGTGTAACATCAACACTCTGATAGTCCACAGATTACAGAATGCCTCCAGATGTGCATCGGAATCTACTACTCGTCTTAATGGGAACGGTCAAAGCGTAAACTGTTTCATACATTACTCCCATGGAGGAAAGTGCGCATGGTGACTGTTGTAATCATTCCCGATGCAATTTTTGTGTTTCATCAACACTTTGAAGGTTCACAGATTACAGAATGCCTCCAGATGTGCATCGGAAATTACTACTGGTCTTGCAGGGAACGATCAAAGCGCAGACTGTTTGAGACATTACTCCCATGGAGGAACGTGAGCATGGTGACTGTTGTATTCAATCCTGATGCAATTTCTGTGTTTAATCAACACTATGATAGTCCACAGATTACAGAATGCCTCCAGATGTGCATCGGAAACTACTACTGGTCTTCCAGGAAACGATCAAAGCGTAGACTTTATGAGACATTACTCCCATGGAGGAACGAGCGCATGGTGACAGTTGTATTGAATCCCGAGGCAATTTCTGTGTTTCATGCATACTTTGAAGGTCCACAGATTACAGAATGCCTCCAGATGTGCATCGGAAACTACCACTGGTTTTCCAGGGAACGATCAAATCGTAGACTATTTGAGACATTACTCCCATGGAGGAAAGTGCGCATTGTGACTGTTGTATAAAATCCCGATGCAATTTCTGTGTTTCTACAACACTCTGATAGTCCACAGATTACAGAATACCTGAAGATGTGCATCTGAAACTACTACCAGTCTTCCACGGAACGATCAAAGCGTAGACTGTTTGAGACATTACTCCCATAGAGGAAAGTGCGCATGGTGACTGTTGTATTAAATCCCGATGCAATTTCTGTGTTTCATCAACACTTTGAAGGTCCACAGATTTCAGAATGCCTCCAGATGTGCATCGGAAACTACTACTGGTCTTCCAGGGAACGATCAAAGCGTAGACTACTTGAGACATTACTCCCATGGATGAAAGTGCGCATGGTGACTGTTGTATTCAATCCCGATGCAATTTCTGTGTTTCATCAACACTCTGATAGTCCACTGATTACAGAATGCCTCCAGATGTGCCTCGGAAACTACTACCGGTCTTCAGGGAACGATCAAAGCGATGACAGTTTGGACATTACTCCCATGGAGGAAAGTGCACATGGTCAATGTTGTATTTAATCCCGATGCAATTTCTGTGTTTCAACAAAACTCTTATAGTCGACAGATTACAGAATGCCTCCAGATGTGCGTCGCAAACTACTACTGGTCTTCCAGTGAACGATCAAAGCGTAGACTGCTTGAGACCTTACTCCCATGGAGGAACGTGAGCATGGTGACTGTTGTATTAAATCCCGATGCAATTTGTGTGTTTCATCCCCACTTTGAAGGTCCACAGATTACAGAATGCCTCCAGATGTGCATCGGAAACTACTACTGGTCTTCCAGGGAACGATCAAAGCGTAGACTGTTTGAGACATTACTCCCATGGAGGAACGTGCGCATGGTGACTGTTGTATTTAATCCCTCTGCAATTTCTGTGTTTCATCAACACTATGATAGTAAACAGATTACAGAATGCCTCAAGATGTGCATCGGAAACTACTACTGGTCTTCCAGGAAACGATCAAAGCGTAGACTTTTTGAGACATTACTCCCAAGGAGGAAAGTGCGCATGGTGACTGTTGTATTCAGTACCGATGCAATTTCTGTGTTTCAACAACACTCTGATAGTCCACAGATTACCGAATGCCTCCAGATGTGCATCGGAAACTACTACTGGTCTTCCAGGGAACGATCAAAGCGTAGACTACTTGAGACATTACTCCCATGGAGGAAATTGCGCATGGAGACAGTTGTATTCAATCCCGAAGGCAATTTCTGTGTTTCATCAACACTTTGAAAGTCCACAGATTACAGAATGCCTCCAGATGTGCATCGGAAACTACTACTGGTCTTCCAGGGAACGATCAAATTGTAGACTATTTGAGGCATTACTCCCATGGAGGAAAGTGCGCATTGTGAATGTTGTATTCAATCCCGATGCAATTTCTGTGTTTCTACAACAGTCTGATAGTCCACAGATTACAGAATACCTCCAGATGTGAATCTGCAACTACTACTGGTGTTCCAGGGAACGATCAAAGCGTAGACTGTTTGAGACATTACTCCCATGGATGAAAGTGCGCATGGTGACTGTTGTATTCAATCCCGATGGAATGTCTGTGTTTCATCAACAGTTTGAAGGTCCACAGATTACAGAATGCCTCCAGATCTGCATCGGAAACTACTACTGGTCTTCCAGGGAACGATCAAAGCGTAGACTGTTTGAGACATTACTCCCATGGAGGAACGTGCGCATGGTGACTGTTGTATTCATTCCCGATGCAATATCTGTGTTTCATCAACACTATGATAGTCCACAGATTACAGAATGCCTCCAGATGTGCTTCGGAAACGACTAATGGTCTTCCAGGAAACGATCAAAACGTAGACTTTTTGATACATTACTCCCATGGAGGAAAGTGCGCATGGTGACTGTTGTATTCAGTACCGATGCAATTTCTGTGTTTCAACAAAACTCTGATAGTCCATAGATTACGGAATGCCTCCAAATGTGCATCGGATTCTACTACTGATCTTCCAGGGAACGAAAAAAGCGTAGACTGATGGAGACATTACTCCCTTGGAGGTAAGTGCGCATGGTTACTGTTGTATTCAAACCCGATGCAATTTCTGTGTTTCAACAACACTCTGATAGTCCACAGATTACAGAATGCATTTAGATGTTCATCGGAATCTACTACTGGTCTTCCAGGGAACGAGAAAAGCGTAGTCTGTTTGAGACATTACTCCCATGGAGAAAAGTGCCCACGGTGACTGTTGTATTAAATCCCGAGGCAATTTCTGTGTTTCATCAACACTTTGAAGGTCCACAGATTAAAGAATGCCTCCAGATGTGAATCTGAAAATACTACTGGTCTTCCAGGAATCGATCAAAGCGTAGGCTGTTTGAGACATTACTCCCATGGAGGAAAGTGCGCATGGTGACTGTTGTACTCAATCCCGAGGCAATTTCTGTGTCTCATCAACACTTTGAAGGTCCACAGATTACAGACTGCCTCCAGATGTGCATCGGAAACTACTACTGGTCTTCCAGGGAACGATCAAAGCGTAGACTGTTTGAGACATTACTCCCATAGAGGAACATGCGCATGGTGACTGTTGTATTCAATCCCGATGCAATTTCTGTGTTTCATCAACACTATGATAGTCCACAGATTACAGAATGCCTCCAGATGTGCATCGGAAACTACTACTGGTCTTCTAGGAAACGATCAAAGCGTAGACTTTTTGAGACATTACTCCCATGGAGGAAAGTGCGCATGGTGACAGTTGTATTCAGTACCGATGCAATTTCTGTGTTTCTACAACACTTTGATAGTCCACAGATTACAGAATGCCTCCAGATGTGCATCGGAATCTACTACTGGTCTTCCAGGGAACGAAAAAAGCGTAGACTGATGGAGACATTACCCCCATGGAGGAGAGTGCGCATGGTGACTGTTGTATTCAAACCCGATGCAATTTCTGTGTAACATCAACACTCTGATAGTCCACAGATTACAGAATGCTTCCAGATGTGCATCGGAATCTACTACTGGCCTTCCAGGGAACGAAAAAAAGCGTAGTCTCTTTGAGACATTACTCCCATAGAGATAAGTGCGCACGGTGACTGTTGTATTGAATCCCGAGGCAATTTCTGTGTTTCATAAACTCTTTGAAGGTCCACAGATTACAGAATGCCTCCAGATGTGCATCGGAAACTACTACTGGTCTTCCAGGGAACGATCAAAGCGTAGACTGTTTGAGACACTACTCCCATGGAGGAAAGTGCGCATGGTGACTGTTGTATTCAATCCCGAGGCAATTTCTGTGTTTCATCAACACTTAGAAGGTCCACAGATTACAGAATGCCTCCAGATGTGCATCGGAAACTACTACTGGTCTTCCAGGAAACGATGAAAGCGTAGACTTTTTGAGACATTACTCCAATGGAGGAAAGTGCGCATGGTGACTGTTGTATTCAGTACCGATGCAATTTCTGTGTTTCAACAACACTCTGATAGTCCACAGATTACAGAATGCCTCCAGATGTGCATCGGACAGTACTACTGGTATTCCAGGGAACGAAAAAAGCGTAGACTGATGGAGACATTACTCCCATGGAGGAAAGAGCGCATGGTGACTGTTGTATTCAAACCCGATGCAATTTCTGTGTAACATCAACACTCTGATAGTCCACAGATTACAGAATGCCTCCAGATGTGCATCGGAATCTACTACTCGTCTTAAAGGGAACGGTCAAAGCGTAGACTGTTTGAGACATTACTACCATGGAGGAAAGTGCGCATGGTGACTGTTGTATTCAATCCCGATGCAATTTCTCTGTTACATCAATACTCTGATAATCCACAGATTACATAATGCCTACTGATGTGCATCGGAAACTACTGCTGGTCTTCCAGGAAACGATCAAAGCGTATACTTTTTGAGACATTACTCCCATGGAGGAAAGTGCGCATGGTGACTGTTGTATCCTATACCTATGCAATTTCTATGTTTCAACAACACCCTGATAGTCCACAGATTACAGAATGCCTCCAGATGTGCATCGGAATCTACTACTGGTCTTCCAGGGAACGAAAAAAGCGTAGTCTGTTTGAGACATTACTCCCATGGAGAAAAGTGCTCTTGGTGACTGTTGAATTCAATCCCGAGGCAATTTCTGTGTTTCATCAACACTTTGAAGGTCCAGAGATTACAGAATGCCTCCAGATGTGAATCTGAAACTACTACTGGTTTTCCAGGAAACGATGAAAGCGTAGACTGTTTGAGACATTACTCCCATGGAGGAAAGTGCGCATGGTGAATGTTGCATTCAGTACCGATGCAATTTCTGTGTTTCAACAACACTCTGATAGTCCACAGATTACAGAATGCCTCCAGATGTACATCGGAATCTACTACTGGTCTTCCAGGGAACGAAAAAAGCGTAGACTGATGGAAACATTACTCCCATGGAGGAAAGTGCGCATGGTGACTGTTGTATTCAAACCCGATGCAATTTCTGTGTAACATCAACACTCTTATAGTCCACAGATTACAGAATGCCTCCAGATGTGCATCGGAATCTACTACTCGTCTTAAAGGGAACGGTCAAAGCGTAGACTGTTTGAGACATTACTCCCATGGAGGAAAGTGCGCATGGTGACTTTTGTATTCAATCCCGATGCAATTTCTCTATTACATCAACACTCTGACAATCCACAGATTACAAAATGCCTCCAGATGTGCATCGGAAACTACTACTGGTCTTCCAGGAAACGATCAAAGCGTTGACTGTTTGAGACATTACTCCCATGGAGGATAGTGCGCATTGTGACTGTTGTATCCAATACCGATGCAATTTCTGTGTTTCAACAACACTCTGCTAGTCCACAGATTACAGAATGCCTCCAGATGTGCATCGGAATCTACTACTGGTCTTCCAGGGAACGAAAAAACGTAGTCTCTTTGAGACATTACTCCCATGGGGATAAGTGCACATGGTGACTGTTGTATTCAATCCCGAGGCAATTTCTGTGTTTCATCAACACCTTGAAGGTCCACAGATTACAGAATGCCTCCAGATGTGCATCGGAAACTACTACTGGTCTTTCAGGGAACGATCAAAGCGTAGACTGTTTGATACATTACTCCCATGGAGGAGAGTTCGCATGGTGAATGTTGTATTCCATCCCGAGGCAATTTCTGTGTTTCATCAACACTTTGAAGGTCCACTGATTACAGAATGCCTCGAGATGTGCCACGGAAACTACTACCGGTCTTCAGGGAACGATCAAAGCGATGACAGTTTGAGACATTACTCCCATGGAGGAGAGTGCGCATGGTGACTGTTGTATTCCATCCCGAGGCAATTTCTGTGTTTCATCCACACTTTGAAGGTCCAAAGATTACAGAATGCCTCCAGATGTGCATCGGAAACTACCACTGGTCTTCCAGGGAACGATCAAATCGTAGAGTGTTTGAGACATTACTCCCGTGGAGGAAAGTGCGCATGGTGACTGTTGTATTCAATCCCGATGCAATTTCTGTGTTTCTACAACACTCTGATAGTCCACAGATTACAGAATACCTCCAGATATGAATCTCAAACTACTACTGGTCTTCCAGGGAACGATCAAAGCGTAGACTGTTTGAGACATTACTCCCATGGAGGAAAGTGCACATGGTGACTGTTGTATTCAATCCCGATGCAATTTCTGTGTTTCATCAACACTATGATAGTCCATAGATTACAGAATGCCTCCAGATGTGCATCGGAATCCACTACTGGTCTTCCAGGGAACGAAATAAGCGTAGACTGATGGAGACATTACTAACATATAGGAAAGTGCGCATGGTTACTGTTGTATTCAAACCCGATGCAATTTCTGTGTAACATCAACACTCTGATAGTCCACAGATTACAGAATGCCTCCAGATGTGCATCGGAATCTACTACTCGTCTTAATGGGAACGGTCAAAGCGTAAACTGTTTCATACATTACTCCCATGGAGGAAAGTGCGCATGGTGACTGTTGTAATCATTCCCGATGCAATTTTTGTGTTTCATCAACACTTTGAAGGTTCACAGATTACAGAATGCCTCCAGATGTGCATCGGAAATTACTACTGGTCTTGCAGGGAACGATCAAAGCGCAGACTGTTTGAGACATTACTCCCATCGAGGAACGTGAGCATGGTGACTGTTGTATTCAATCCTGATGCAATTTCTGTGTTTAATCAACACTATGATAGTCCACAGATTACAGAATGCCTCCAGATGTGCATCGGAAACTACTACTGGTCTTCCAGGAAACGATCAAAGCGTAGACTTTATGAGACATTACTCCCATGGAGGAACGAGCGCATGGTGACAGTTGTATTGAATCCCGAGGCAATTTCTGTGTTTCATGCATACTTTGAAGGTCCACAGATTACAGAATGCCTCCAGATGTGCATCGGAAACTACCACTGGTTTTCCAGGGAACGATCAAATCGTAGACTATTTGAGACATTACTCCCATGGAGGAAAGTGCGCATTGTGACTGTTGTATAAAATCCCGATGCAATTTCTGTGTTTCTACAACACTCTGATAGTCCACAGATTACAGAATACCTGAAGATGTGCATCTGAAACTACTACCAGTCTTCCACGGAACGATCAAAGCGTAGACTGTTTGAGACATTACTCCCATAGAGGAAAGTGCGCATGGTGACTGTTGTATTAAATCCCGATGCAATTTCTGTGTTTCATCAACACTTTGAAGGTCCACAGATTTCAGAATGCCTCCAGATGTGCATCGGAAACTACTACTGGTCTTCCAGGGAACGATCAAAGCGTAGACTACTTGAGACATTAATCCCATGGATGAAAGTGCGCATGGTGACTGTTGTATTCAATCCCGATGCAATTTCTGTGTTTCATCAACACTCTGATAGTCCACTGATTACAGAATGCCTCCAGATGTGCCTCGGAAACTACTACCGGTCTTCAGGGAACGATCAAAGCGATGACAGTTTGGGCATTACTCCCATGGAGGAAAGTGCACATGGTCAATGTTGTATTTAATCCCGATGCAATTTTTTGTGTTTCAACAAAACTCTTATAGTCGACAGATTACAGAATGCCTCCAGATGTGCGTCGCAAACTACTACTGGTCTTCCAGTGAACGATCAAAGCGTAGACTGCTTGAGACCTTACTCCCATGGAGGAACGTGAGCATGGTGACTGTTGTATTAAATCCCGATGCAATTTCTGTGTTTCATCCACACTTTGAAGGTCCACAGATTACAGAATGCCTCCAGATGTGCATCGGAAACTACTACTGGTCTTCCAGGGAACGATCAAAGCGTAGACTGTTTGAGACATTACTCCCATGGAGGAACGTGCGCATGGTGACTGTTGTATTTAATCCCTCTGCAATTTCTGTGTTTCATCAACACTATGATAGTAAACAGATTACAGAATGCCTCAAGATGTGCATCGGAAACTACTACTGGTCTTCCAGGAAACGATCAAAGCGTAGACTTTTTGAGACATTACTCCCAAGGAGGAAAGTGCGCAAGGTGACTGTTGTATTCAGTACCGATGCAATTTCTGTGTTTCAACAAAACTCTGATAGTCCACAGATTACCGAATGCCTCCAGATGTGCATCGGAAACTACTACTGGTCTTCCAGGGAACGCTCAAAGCGTAGACTACTTGAGACATTACTCCCATGGAGGAAAGTGCGCATGGAGGCAGTTGTATTCAATCCCGAAGGCAATTTCTGTGTTTCATCAACACTTTGAAAGTCCACAGATTACAGAATGCCTCCAGATGTGCATCGGAAACTACTACTGGTCTTCCAGGGAACGATCAAATTGTAGACTATTTGAGGCATTACTCCCATGGAGGAAAGTGCGCATTGTGAATGTTGTATTCAATCCCGATGCAATTTCTGTGTTTCTACAACAGTCTGATAGTCCACAGATTACAGAATACCTCCAGATGTGAATCTGCAACTACTACTGGTGTTCCAGGGAACGATCAAAGCGTAGACTGTTTGAGACATTACTCCCATGGATGAAAGTGCGCATGGTGACTGTTGTATTCAATCCCGATGGAATGTCTGTGTTTCATCAACAGTTTGAAGGTCCACAGATTACAGAATGCCTCCAGATCTGCATCGGAAACTACTACTGGTCTTCCAGGGAACGATCAAAGCGTAGACTGTTTGAGACATTACTCCCATGGAGGAACGTGCGCATGGTGACTGTTGTATTCATTCCCGACGCAATATCTGTGTTTCATCAACACTATGATAGTCCACAGATTACAGAATGCCTCCAGATGTGCTTCGGAAACGACTAATGGTCTTCCAGGAAACGATCAAAACGTAGACTTTTTGATACATTACTCCCATGGAGGAAAGTGCGCATGGTGACTGTTGTATTCAGTACCGATGCAATTTCTGTGTTTCAACAAAACTCTGATAGTCCATAGATTACAGAATGCCTCCAAATGTGCATCGGATTCTACTACTGATCTTCCAGGGAACGAAAAAAGCGTAGACTGATGGAGACATTACTCCCTTGGAGGTAAGTGCGCATGGTTACTGTTGTATTCAAACCCGATGCAATTTCTGTGTTTCAACAACACTCTGATAGTCCACAGATTACAGAATGCATTTAGATGTTCATCGGAATCTACTACTGGTCTTCCAGGGAACGAGAAAAGCGTAGTCTGTTTGAGACATTACTCCCATGGAGAAAAGTGCCCACGGTGACTGTTGTATTAAATCCCGAGGCAATTTCTGTGTTTCATCAACACTTTGAAGGTCCACAGATTAAAGAATGCCTCCAGATGTGAATCTGAAACTACTACTGGTCTTCCAGGAATCGATCAAAGCGTAGGCTGTTTGAGACATTACTCCCATGGAGGAAAGTGCGCATGGTGACTGTTGTATTCAATCCCGAGGCAATTTCTGTGTCTCATCAACACTTTGAAGGTCCACAGATTACAGACTGCCTCCAGATGTGCATCGGAAACTACTACTGGTCTTCCAGGGAACGATCAAAGCGTAGACTGTTTGAGACATTACTCCCATAGAGGAACGTGCGCATGGTGACTGTTGTATTCAATCCCGATGCAATTTCTGTGTTTCATCAACACTATGATAGTCCACAGATTACAGAATGCCTCCAGATGTGCATCGGAAACTACTACTGGTCTTCTAGGAAACGATCAAAGCGTAGACTTTTTGAGACATTACTCCCATGGAGGTATGTGCGCATGGTGACAGTTGTATTCAGTACCGATGCAATTTCTGTGTTTCTACAACACTTTGATAGTCCACAGATTACAGAATGCCTCCAGATGTGCATCGGAATCTACTACTGGTCTTCCAGGGAACGAAAAAAGCGTAGACTGATGGTGACATTACCCCCATGGAGGAAAGTGCGCATGGTGACTGTTGTATTCAAACCCGATGCAATTTCTGTGTAACATCAACACTCTGATAGTCCACAGATTACAGAATGCTTCCAGATGTGCATCGGAATCTACTACTGGCCTTCCAGGGAACGAAAAAAAGCGTAGTCTCTTTGAGACATTACTCCCATAGAGATAAGTGCGCACGGTGACTGTTGTATTCAATCCCGAGGCAATTTCTGTGTTTCATCAACTCTTTGAAGGTCCACAGATTACAGAATGCCTCCAGATGTGCATCGGAAACTACTACTGGTCTTCCAGGGAACGATCAAAGCGTAGACTGTTTGAGACACTACTCCCATGGAGGAAAGTGCGCATGGTGACTGTTGTATTCAATCCCGAGGCAATTTCTGTGTTTCATCAACACTTAGAAGGTCCACAGATTACAGAATGCCTCCAGATGTGCATCGGAAACTACTACTGGTCTTCCAGGAAACGATGAAAGCGTAGACTTTTTGAGACATTACTCCAATGGAGGAAAGTGCGCATGGTGACTGTTGTATTCAGTACCGATGCAATTTCTGTGTTTCAACAACACTCTGATAGTCCACAGATTACAGAATGCCTCCAGATGTGCATCGGACAGTACTACTGGTATTCCAGGGAACGAAAAAAGCGTAGACTGATGGAGACATTACTCCCATGGAGGAAAGAGCGCATGGTGACTGTTGTATTCAAACCCGATGCAATTTCTGTATAACATCAACACTCTGATAGTCCACAGATTACAGAATGCCTCCAGATGTGCATCGGAATCTACTACTCGTCTTAAAGGGAACGGTCAAAGCGTAGACTGTTTGAGACATTACTACCATGGAGGAAAGTGCGCATGGTGACTGTTGTATTCAATCCCGATGCAATTTCTCTGTTACATCAATACTCTGATAATCCACAGATTACATAATGCCTACTGATGTGCATCGGAAACTACTGCTGGTCTTCCAGGAAACGATCAAAGCGTATACTTTTTGAGACATTACTCCCATGGAGGAAAGTGCGCATGGTGACTGTTGTATCCTATACCTATGCAATTTCTATGTTTCAACAACACCCTGATAGTCCACAGATTACAGAATGCCTCCAGATGTGCATCGGAATCTACTACTGGTCTTCCAGGGAACGAAAAAAGCGTAGTCTGTTTGAGACATTACTCCCATGGAGAAAAGTGCTCTTGGTGACTGTTGAATTCAATCCCGAGGCAATTTCTGTGTTTCATCAACACTTTGAAGGTCCAGAGATTACAGAATGCCTCCAGATGTGAATCTGAAACTACTACTGGTTTTCCAGGAAACGATGAAAGCGTAGACTGTTTGAGACATTACTCCCATGGAGGAAAGTGCGCATGGTGAATGTTGCATTCAGTACCGATGCAATTTCTGTGTTTCAACAACACTCTGATAGTCCACAGATTACAGAATGCCTCCAGATGTACATCGGAATCTACTACTGGTCTTCCAGGGAACGAAAAAAGCGTAGACTGATGGAAACATTACTCCCATGGAGGAAAGTGCGCATGGTGACTGTTGTATTCAAACCCGATGCAATTTCTGTGTAACATCAACACTCTTATAGTCCACAGATTACAGAATGCCTCCAGATGTGCATCGCAATCTACTACTCGTCTTAAAGGGAACGGTCAAAGCGTAGACTGTTTGAGACATTACTCCCATGGAGGAAAGTGCGCATGGTGACTTTTGTATTCAATCCCGATGCAATTTCTCTATTACATCAACACTCTGACAATCCACAGATTACAAAATGCCTCCAGATGTGCATCGGAAACTACTACTGGTCTTCCAGGAAACGATCAAAGCGTTGACTGTTTGAGACATTACTCCCATGGAGGATAGTGCGCATGGTGACTGTTGTATCCAATACCGATGCAATTTCTGTGTTTCAACAACACTCTGCTAGTCCACAGATTACAGAATGCCTCCAGATGTGCATCGGAATCTACTACTGGTCTTCCAGGGAACGAAAAAACGTAGTCTCTTTGAGACATTACTCCCATGGGGATAAGTGCACATGGTGACTGTTGTATTCAATCCCGAGGCAATTTCTGTGTTTCATCAACACCTTGAAGGTCCACAGATTACAGAATGCCTCCAGATGTGCATCGGAAACTACTACTGGTCTTCCAGGGAACGATCAAAGCGTAGACTGTTTGAGACATTACTCCGATGGAGGAAGGTGCGCATGGTGACTGTTGTATTCAATCCCGATGCAATATCTGTGTTTCATCAACACTATGATAGTCCACAGATTACAGAATGCCTCCAGATGTGCATCGGAAACTACTACTGGTCTTCCAGCGAACGATCAAAGCGTAGACTTTTTGAGACATTACTCCCATGGAGGAAAGTGCGCATGGTGACTGTTGTATCCAATACCGATGCAATTTCTGTGTTTCAACAACACTCTGCTAGTCCACAGATTACTGAATGCCTCCAGATGTGCATCGGAATCTACTACTGGTCTTCCAGGGAACGAAAAAAGCGTAGTCTGTTTGAGACATTACTCCCATGGAGAAAAGTGCCCATGGTGACTGTAGTATTCAATCCCGAGGCAATTTCTGTGTTTCATCAACACTTTGAAGGTCCACTGATTACAGAATGCCTCCAGATGTGAATCTGAAACTACTACTGGTCTTCCAGGGAACGATCAAAGCGTAGACTGTTTGAGACATTACTCCCATGGAGGAAAGTGCGCATGGTGACTGTTGTATTCAATCCCGATTCAATTTCTGTGTTTCATCAACACTTTGAAGGTCCACATATTACAGAATGCCTCCAGATGTGCATCGAAAACTACTACTGGTCTTCCAGGGAACGATCAAAGCGTTGACAGTTTGAGACATTACACCCATGGAGGAACGTGCACATGGTGACTGTTGTATTCAATCCCGATGCAATTTCTGTGTTTCATCAACACTCTGATAGTCCACTGATTACAGAATGCCTCCAGATGTGCATCGGAATCTACTACTGGTCTTCCAGGGAACGAAAAAACGTAGTCTCTTTGAGACATTACTCCCATGGGGATAAGTGCACATGGTGACTGTTGTATTCAATCCCGAGGCAATTTCTGTGTTTCATCAACACCTTGAAGGTCCACAGATTACAGAATGCCTCCAGATGTGCATCGGAAACTACTACTGGTCTTCCAGGGAACGATCAAAGCGTAGACTGTTTGAGACATTACTCCGATGGAGGAAGGTGCGCATGGTGACTGTTGTATTCAATCCCGATGCAATATCTGTGTTTCATCAACACTATGATAGTCCACAGATTACAGAATGCCTCCAGATGTGCATCGGAAACTACTACTGGTCTTCCTGCGAACGATCAAAGCGTAGACTTTTTGAGACATTACTCCCATGGAGGAAAGTGCGCATGGTGACTGTTGTATCCAATACCGATGCAATTTCTGTGTTTCAACAACACTCTGCTAGTCCACAGATTACTGAATGCCTCCAGATGTGCATCGGAATCTACTACTGGTCTTCCAGGGAACGAAAAAAGCGTAGTCTGTTTGAGACATTACTCCCATGGAGAAAAGTGCCCATGGTGACTGTTGTATTCAATCCCGAGGCAATTTCTGTGTTTCATCAACACTTTGAAGGTCCACTGATTACAGAATGCCTCCAGATGTGAATCTGAAACTACTACTGGTCTTCCAGGGAACGATCAAAGCGTAGACTGTTTGAGACATTACTCCCATGGAGGAAAGTGCCCATGGTGACTGTTGTATTCAATCCCGAGGCAGTTTCTGTGTTACATCAACACTTTGAAGGTCCACAGATTACTGAATCACTAAAGATATGCATCGGAAACTACTACTGGTCTTCCAGGTAACGATCAAAGCGTAGACTCTTTGTGACATCACACCCATGGAGGAATGAGCGCATGGTGTCTGTTGTATGCAATCCCGATGCAATTTCTGTGTTTCATCAACACCCTGATAGTCCACAGATTACAGAATTCCTCCAGATGTGCATCGGAAACTATCACTGGTCTTCCAGGGAACGATCAAATCGTAGACTATTTGAGACATTTCTCCCTTAGAAGAAAGTGCGCATTGTGACTGTTGTATTCAATCCCGATGCAATTTCTGTGTTTCTACAACACTCTGATAGTCCACAGATTACAGAATACCTCCGGATGTGCATCTGAAACTACTACTGGTCTTCCAAGGAACGATCAAAGCGTAGACTTTTTGAGACATTACTCCCATGGAGGAAAGTGCGCATGGTGACTGTTGTATTCAGTACCGTTGCAATTTCTGTGTTTCAACAACACTCTGATAGTCCACAGATTACAGAATGCCTCCAGATGTGCATCGGAATTTACTACTGGTCTTCCAGGGAACGATCAAAACGTAGAGTGTTTGAGACATTACTCCCATGGAGGAAAGTGCGAATGGTGACAGTTGTATTCAATCGCGAAGGCAATTTCTGTTTTTCATCAACACTTTGAAGGTCCACAGTTTACAGAATGCCTCCAGATGTGCATCGGAAACCACTACTGGTCTTCCAGGGAATGATCAAATCGTAGACTATTTGAGGCATTACTCCCATGGAGGAAAGTGCGCATTGTGAATGTTGTATTCAATCCCGATGCAATTTCTGTGTTTCTACAACACTCTGATAGTCCACAGATTACAGAAGACCTCCAGATGTGAATCTGAAACTACTACTGGTCTTCAAGAAAACGATCAAGACGTAGACTGGTTGAGACATTACTCCCATGGAGGAAAGAGCGCATAGTGTCTGTTGTATTCAATCACGATGCAATTTCTATGTTTCATCAGCACTTTGAAGGTCCACAGATTACAGAAAGCCTGCAGATGTGCATCGCAAACTACTACTGGTCTTCCAGGGAACGATCAAAACGTAGACTGTTTGAGATATAACTCCCATGGAGGAACGTGCGCATGGTCACTGTTGTATTCATTCCCGATGCAATTTCTGTGTTTCATCGACACTATGATAGTCCACAGATTACAGAATGCCTCCAGACGTGCATCGAAAACTACTACTGGTCTTCCAGGAAACGATCAAAGCGTAGACTTTTTGAGACATTACTCCCATGGAGGTAAGTGCGCATGGTGACTGTTGTATTCAGTACCGATGAAATTTCTGTGTTTCAACAACACTCTGATAGTCCACAGATTACAGAATGCCTCCAGATGTGCATCAGAATCTACTACTGGTCTTCCAGGGAACGAAAAAAGCGTAGACTGATGGAGACAATACTCCTATGGAGGAAAGTGCGCATGGTGACTGTTGTATCCTATACCGATGCAATTTCTATATTTCAACAACACTGTGATAGTCCACAGATTACAGAATGCCTCCAGATGTGCATCGGAATCTACTACTGGTCTTCCACGGAACGAGAAATGCGTAGTCTATTTGAGACATTACTCCCATGGAGAAAAGTGCCCATGGTGACTGTTGTATTCAATCCCGAGGCAATTTCTGTGTTTCATCAACACTTTAAGGTATACAGATTACAGAATGCCGCCAGATGTGAATCTGAAACTACTACTGGTCTTCCAGGGAACGATCAAAGCGTAGACTGTTTGAGACATTACTCCCATGGAGGAATGTGCGCATGGTGACTGTTGTATTCAATCCCGATGCAATGTTTGTGTTTCATCAACACTCTGATAGTCCACTGATTACAGAATGCCCCCAGATGTGCCTAGGAAACTACTACTGGTATTCAGGGAACGATCAAAGCGATGACAGTTTTAGACATTACTCCCATGGAGGAGAGTGCGCGTGGTGACTGTTGTATTCAATCCCGATGCAATTTCTGTGTTTCAACAAACCTCTTATAGTCCACAGATTACATAATGCCTCCAGATGTGCGTCGGAAACTACTACTGGTCTTCCAGTGAACGATCAAAGCGTAGACTGCTTGATACATTACTCCCATGGAGGAAAGTGAGCATGGTGACTGTTGTATTCAATCCCCAGGCAGTTTCTGTGTTACATCAATACTTTGAAGGTCCACAGATTACAGTATCACTAAAGATATGCATCGGAAACTACTACTGGTCTTCCAGGTAACGATCAAAGCGTAGACTGTTTGAGACATTACTCCCATGGAGGAAAGTGCACATGGTGACTGTTGTATTCAATCCCGATGCATTGTCTGTGTTTCTACAACACTCTGATAGTCCACAGATTACAGAATACCTCCAGATGTGCATCTATAAATACTACCGGTCTTCCAGGAAACGATCAAAGCGCAGACTGTTTGAGACAAATCTCACATGGAGGAAAGTGCGCGTGGTAACCGTTATATTCAATCTCTATGCAATATCTGTGTTTCAACAACACTCTGATAGTCCACAGATTACAGAATGCCTCCAGATAAGCATCGGAAGCTACTACTGATCTTTCAGGGAACGATCAAAGCGATGACAGTTTGAGACATTACTCCCATCTAGGAAAGTGCGCCTTTTGACTGTTGTATTCAATCCCGATGCAATTTCTGTGTCTCATCAACACTCTGATAGTCCACAGATTACAGAATGCCTCCAGATGTGCATCGGAAACTACTACTGGTCTTCCAGGAAACGAGCAAATCGTAGACTGTTTGAGACGTTACTCCCATGGAGGAAAGTGCGCATGGTGACTGTTGTATCCAATACCGATGCAATTTCTGTGTTTCAACAACACTCTGATAGTCCTCAGAATACAAAATGTCTCCAGATGTGCATCGGAATCTACTACTGGTCTTCCAGTGAACGAAATTAACGTAGTCTGTTTGAGACATTACTCCCATGGAGAAAGTTGCGCATGGTGACTGTTGTATTCAATCCCGATGCAATTTCTGTGTTTCAACAACACTCTGAAGGTCCAGAGATTACAGAATGCCTCCAGATGTGCATCGGAATCTACTACTGGTCTTAAGGGAACGGTCAAAGCGATGACAGTTTGAGACATTACTCCCATTGAGGAAAGTGCGCATGGTGACTGTTGTATTCAATCCCGATGCAATTCCTGTGTTTCAGCAACACTCTGATAGTCCACAGATTACAAAATGCCTCCAGATGTGCATCGGAAACTACAACGGGTCTTCATGGGAATGAAAAAAGCGTACACCCTTTGAGACATTACTCTTATGGAGGAATGTGCGCATGTTGACTGTTGTATTCAATCCCGAGGTAATTTCTGTGTTTCAACCAACACTTTGAAGGTCCACAGATTACAGAAAGCCTCCATATGTGCATCGGAAACTACTACTGGTCTTCCAGGGAACGATCAAAGCATAGACCCTTTGAGACATTACTCCTATGGAGGAAAGTTGCATGGATATTGTTGTATAAAATCCCGATGCAATTTCTGTGGTTCACCACCATTCTGGTAGTCCACAGATTACAGAATGCCTCCAGATTTGCCTCGGAATCTACTACTTGTCTTCCAGGGAACGATCAAAGCGTAGACTGTCTGAGACATTACTCCCATGGAGGAAAGTGCGCATGGTGACTATTGCATTCAATCCCGAGGCAATTTCTGTGTTTCATCAACACTTTGAAGGTCCACAGATTACAGAATGCCTCCAGATGTGCCTCGGAAACTACTACTGGTCTTCAGGGAACGATCAAAGCGATGACAGTTTGTGACATTACTCCCATGGAGGAAAGTGTGCATGGTGACTGTTGTATTCAATCCCGATGCAATTTCTGTGTTTCAACAAACCTCTTATAGTCCACAGATTACATAATGCCTCCAGGTGTGCGTCGGAAACTACTACTGCTCTTCCAGTGATCGATCAAAGTGAAGACTGCTTGAGACATTACTCCCATGAAGGAAAGTGAGCATGGTGACTGTTGTATTCAATCCCGAGGCAGTTTCTGTGCTACATCAACACTTTGAAGGTCCACAGAATACAGATTCACTAAAGATATGCATCGGAAACTACTACTGGTCTTCCAGGTAACGATCAAAGCGTAAACTCTTTGAGACATCAAACCCATGGAGGAATGAGCGCATGGTGTCTGTTGTATTGAAACCCGATGCAATTTCTGTGTTTCATCAACACCCTGATAGTCCACAGATTACAGAATGCCTCCAGATAAGCATCGGATACTACTACTGGTCTTCCAGGGAACGATCAAAGCGTAGACTACTTGAGACATTACTCCCATGGATGAAAGTGCGCATGGTGACTGTTGTATTCAATCCCGATGCAATTTCTGTGTTTCATCAACACTCTGATAGTCCACTGATTACAGAATGCCTCCAGACGTGCCTCGGAAACTACTACTCGTCGTCAGGGAACGATCAAAGCGATGACAGTTTGTGACATTACTCCCATGGAGGAGAGTGCGCGTGGTGACTGTTGTATTCAATCCCGATGCAATTTCTGTGTTTCAACAAACCTCTTATAGTCCACAGATTACATAATGCCTCCAGATGTGCGTCGGAAACTACTACTGGTCTTCCAGTGATCGATCAAAGCGTAGACTGCTTGAGACATTACTCCCATGGAGGAAAGTGAGCATGGTGACTGTTGTATTCAATCCCGAGGCAGTTTCTGTGTTACATCAACACTTTGAAGGTCCACAGAATACTGAATCACTAAAGATATGCATCGGAAACTACTACTGGTCTTCCAGGTAACGATCAAATCGTACACTCTTTGAGACATCACACCCATGGAGGAATGAGCGCATGGTGTCTGTTGTATTCAAACCCGATGCAATTTCTGTGTTTCATCAACACCCTGATAGTCCACAGATTACAGAATGCCTCCAGATGTGCATCGGAAACTACTACTGGTCTTCCAGGGAACGAACAAATCGTAGACAGTTTGAGACATTACTCCCATGGAGGAAAGTGCGCATGGTGACTGTTGTATTCAGAACCGTTGCAATATCTGTGTTTCTACAACACTCTGATAGTCCACAGATTACAGAATACCTCCGGATGTGCATCTGAAACTACTACTGGTCTTCCAGGGAACGATCAAAGCGTAGACTTTTCGAGACATTACTCCCATGGAGGAAAGTGCGCATGGTGACTGTTGTATTCAGTACCGTTGCAATTTCTGTGTTTCAACAACACTCTGATAGTCCACAGATTACAGAATGCCTCCAGATGTGCATCGGAATTTACTACTGGTCTTCCAGGGAACGATCAAAACGTAGAGTGTTTGAGGAATTACTCCCATGGAGGAAAGTGCGCATAGTATCTGTTGTATTCAATCACGATGCAATTTCTGTGTTTCTACAACACTATTATAGTCCACAGATTACAGAATACCTCCAGATGTGAATCTGAAACTACTACAGGTCTTCAAGGGAACGATCAAGTCGTAGACTGTTTGAGACATTACTCCCATGGAGGAAAGTGCGCATAGTATCTGTTGTATTCAATCACGATGCAATTTCTATGTTTCAACAACACTTTGAAGGTCCACAGATTACAGAAAGCCTGCAGATGTGCATCGCAAACTACTACTGGTCTTCCAGGGAACGATCAAAGCGTAGAATTTTTGAGACATTACTCCCATGGAGGTAAGTGCGCATGGTGACTGTTGTATTCAGTACCGATGCAATTTCTGTGTTTCAACAACACTCTGATAGTCCACAGATTACAGAATGCCTCCAGATGTGCATCAGAATCTACTACTGGTCTTCCAGGGAACGAAAAAAGCGTAGACTGATGGAGACAATACTCCTATGGAGGAAAGTGCGCATGGTGACTGTTGTATCCTATACCGATGCGATTTCTATGTTTCAACAACACTCTGATAGTCCACAGATTACAGAATGCCTCCAGATGTGCATCGGAATCTACTACTGGTCTTCCAGGGAACGAGAAAAGCGTAGTCTATTTCAGACATTACTCCCATGGAGAAAAGTGCCCATGGTGACTGTTGTATTCAATTCCGAGGCAATTTCTGTGTTTCATCAACACTTTAAGGTCCACAGATTACAGAATGCCGCCAGATGTGAATCTGAAACTACTACTGGTCTTCCAGGGAACGATCAAAGCGTAGACTGTTTGAGACATTTCTGCCATGGAGGAAAGTGCGTATGGAGACTGTTGTATTCAATCCCGATGCAATGTCTGTGTTTCATCAACACTCTGATAGTCCACTGATTACAGAATGCCTCCAGATGTGCCTAGGAAACTACTACTGGTCTTCAGGGAACGATCAAAGCGATGACAGTTTTAGACATTACTCCCATGGAGGAGAGTGCGCGTGGTGACTGTTGTATTCAGTAACGATACAATTTCTGTATTTCAACAAAACTTTTACAGTTCACAGATTACAGAATGCCTCCAGATGTGCGTCGGAAACTACTACTGGTCTTCCAGTGAACGATCAAAGCGTAGACTGCTTGAGACATTACTCCCATGGAGGAAAGTGAGCATGGAGGCAGTTGTATTCAATCCCGAAGGCAATTTCTGTGTTTCATCAACACTTTGAAAGTCCACAGATTACAGAATGCCTCCAGATGTGCATCGGAAACTACTACTGGTCTTCCAGGGAACGATCAAATTGTAGACTATTTGAGGCATTACTCCCATGGAGGAAAGTGCGCATTGTGAATGTTGTATTCAATCCCGATGCAATTTCTGTGTTTCTACAACAGTCTGATAGTCCACAGATTACAGAATACCTCCAGATGTGAATCTGCAACTACTACTGGTGTTCCAGGGAACGATCAAAGCGTAGACTGTTTGAGACATTACTCCCATGGATGAAAGTGCGCATGGTGACTGTTGTATTCAATCCCGATGGAATGTCTGTGTTTCATCAACAGTTTGAAGGTCCACAGATTACAGAATGCCTCCAGATCTGCATCGGAAACTACTACTGGTCTTCCAGGGAACGATCAAAGCGTAGACTGTTTGAGACATTACTCCCATGGAGGAACGTGCGCATGGTGACTGTTGTATTCATTCCCGACGCAATATCTGTGTTTCATCAACACTATGATAGTCCACAGATTACAGAATGCCTCCAGATGTGCTTCGGAAACGACTAATGGTCTTCCAGGAAACGATCAAAACGTAGACTTTTTGATACATTACTCCCATGGAGGAAAGTGCGCATGGTGACTGTTGTATTCAGTACCGATGCAATTTCTGTGTTTCAACAAAACTCTGATAGTCCATAGATTACAGAATGCCTCCAAATGTGCATCGGATTCTACTACTGATCTTCCAGGGAACGAAAAAAGCGTAGACTGATGGAGACATTACTCCCTTGGAGGTAAGTGCGCATGGTTACTGTTGTATTCAAACCCGATGCAATTTCTGTGTTTCAACAACACTCTGATAGTCCACAGATTACAGAATGCATTTAGATGTTCATCGGAATCTACTACTGGTCTTCCAGGGAACGAGAAAAGCGTAGTCTGTTTGAGACATTACTCCCATGGAGAAAAGTGCCCACGGTGACTGTTGTATTAAATCCCGAGGCAATTTCTGTGTTTCATCAACACTTTGAAGGTCCACAGATTAAAGAATGCCTCCAGATGTGAATCTGAAACTACTACTGGTCTTCCAGGAATCGATCAAAGCGTAGGCTGTTTGAGACATTACTCCCATGGAGGAAAGTGCGCATGGTGACTGTTGTATTCAATCCCGAGGCAATTTCTGTGTCTCATCAACACTTTGAAGGTCCACAGATTACAGACTGCCTCCAGATGTGCATCGGAAACTACTACTGGTCTTCCAGGGAACGATCAAAGCGTAGACTGTTTGAGACATTACTCCCATAGAGGAACGTGCGCATGGTGACTGTTGTATTCAATCCCGATGCAATTTCTGTGTTTCATCAACACTATGATAGTCCACAGATTACAGAATGCCTCCAGATGTGCATCGGAAACTACTACTGGTCTTCTAGGAAACGATCAAAGCGTAGGCTTTTTGAGACATTACTCCCATGGAGGTATGTGCGCATGGTGACAGTTGTATTCAGTACCGATGCAATTTCTGTGTTTCTACAACACTTTGATAGTCCACAGATTACAGAATGCCTCCAGATGTGCATCGGAATCTACTACTGGTCTTCCAGGGAACGAAAAAAGCGTAGACTGATGGTGACATTACCCCCATGGAGGAAAGTGCGCATGGTGACTGTTGTATTCAAACCCGATGCAATTTCTGTGTAACATCAACACTCTGATAGTCCACAGATTACAGAATGCTTCCAGATGTGCATCGGAATCTACTACTGGCCTTCCAGGGAACGAAAAAAAGCGTAGTCTCTTTGAGACATTACTCCCATAGAGATAAGTGCGCACGGTGACTGTTGTATTCAATCCCGAGGCAATTTCTGTGTTTCATCAACTCTTTGAAGGTCCACAGATTACAGAATGCCTCCAGATGTGCATCGGAAACTACTACTGGTCTTCCAGGGAACGATCAAAGCGTAGACTGTTTGAGACACTACTCCCATGGAGGAAAGTGCGCATGGTGACTGTTGTATTCAATCCCGAGGCAATTTCTGTGTTTCATCAACACTTAGAAGGTCCACAGATTACAGAATGCCTCCAGATGTGCATCGGAAACTACTACTGGTCTTCCAGGAAACGATGAAAGCGTAGACTTTTTGAGACATTACTCCAATGGAGGAAAGTGCGCATGGTGACTGTTGTATTCAGTACCGATGCAATTTCTGTGTTTCAACAACACTCTGATAGTCCACAGATTACAGAATGCCTCCAGATGTGCATCGGACAGTACTACTGGTATTCCAGGGAACGAAAAAAGCGTAGACTGATGGAGACATTACTCCCATGGAGGAAAGAGCGCATGGTGACTGTTGTATTCAAACCCGATGCAATTTCTGTATAACATCAACACTCTGATAGTCCACAGATTACAGAATGCCTCCAGATGTGCATCGGAATCTACTACTCGTCTTAAAGGGAACGGTCAAAGCGTAGACTGTTTGAGACATTACTACCATGGAGGAAAGTGCGCATGGTGACTGTTGTATTCAATCCCGATGCAATTTCTCTGTTACATCAATACTCTGATAATCCACAGATTACATAATGCCTACTGATGTGCATCGGAAACTACTGCTGGTCTTCCAGGAAACGATCAAAGCGTATACTTTTTGAGACATTACTCCCATGGAGGAAAGTGCGCATGGTGACTGTTGTATCCTATACCTATGCAATTTCTATGTTTCAACAACACCCTGATAGTCCACAGATTACAGAATGCCTCCAGATGTGCATCGGAATCTACTACTGGTCTTCCAGGGAACGAAAAAAGCGTAGTCTGTTTGAGACATTACTCCCATGGAGAAAAGTGCTCTTGGTGACTGTTGAATTCAATCCCGAGGCAATTTCTGTGTTTCATCAACACTTTGAAGGTCCAGAGATTACAGAATGCCTCCAGATGTGAATCTGAAACTACTACTGGTTTTCCAGGAAACGATGAAAGCGTAGACTGTTTGAGACATTACTCCCATGGAGGAAAGTGCGCATGGTGAATGTTGCATTCAGTACCGATGCAATTTCTGTGTTTCAACAACACTCTGATAGTCCACAGATTACAGAATGCCTCCAGATGTACATCGGAATCTACTACTGGTCTTCCAGGGAACGAAAAAAGCGTAGACTGATGGAAACATTACTCCCATGGAGGAAAGTGCGCATGGTGACTGTTGTATTCAAACCCGATGCAATTTCTGTGTAACATCAACACTCTTATAGTCCACAGATTACAGAATGCCTCCAGATGTGCATCGGAATCTACTACTCGTCTTAAAGGGAACGGTCAAAGCGTAGACTGTTTGAGACATTACTCCCATGGAGGAAAGTGCGCATGGTGACTTTTGTATTCAATCCCGATGCAATTTCTCTATTACATCAACACTCTGACAATCCACAGATTACAAAATGCCTCCAGATGTGCATCGGAAACTACTACTGGTCTTCCAGGAAACGATCAAAGCGTTGACTGTTTGAGACATTACTCCCATGGAGGATAGTGCGCATGGTGACTGTTGTATCCAATACCGATGCAATTTCTGTGTTTCAACAACACTCTGCTAGTCCACAGATTACAGAATGCCTCCAGATGTGCATCGGAATCTACTACTGGTCTTCCAGGGAACGAAAAAACGTAGTCTCTTTGAGACATTACTCCCATGGGGATAAGTGCACATGGTGACTGTTGTATTCAATCCCGAGGCAATTTCTGTGTTTCATCAACACCTTGAAGGTCCACAGATTACAGAATGCCTCCAGATGTGCATCGGAAACTACTACTGGTCTTCCAGGGAACGATCAAAGCGTAGACTGTTTGAGACATTACTCCGATGGAGGAAGGTGCGCATGGTGACTGTTGTATTCAATCCCGATGCAATATCTGTGTTTCATCAACACTATGATAGTCCACAGATTACAGAATGCCTCCAGATGTGCATCGGAAACTACTACTGGTCTTCCAGCGAACGATCAAAGCGTAGACTTTTTGAGACATTACTCCCATGGAGGAAAGTGCGCATGGTGACTGTTGTATCCAATACCGATGCAATTTCTGTGTTTCAACAACACTCTGCTAGTCCACAGATTACTGAATGCCTCCAGATGTGCATCGGAATCTACTACTGGTCTTCCAGGGAACGAAAAAAGCGTAGTCTGTTTGAGACATTACTCCCATGGAGAAAAGTGCCCATGGTGACTGTTGTATTCAATCCCGAGGCAATTTCTGTGTTTCATCAACACTTTGAAGGTCCACTGATTACAGAATGCCTCCAGATGTGAATCTGAAACTACTACTGGTCTTCCAGGGAACGATCAAAGCGTAGACTGTTTGAGACATTACTCCCATGGAGGAAAGTGCGCATGGTGACTGTTGTATTCAATCCCGATTCAATTTCTGTGTTTCATCAACACTTTGAAGGTCCACATATTACAGAATGCCTCCAGATGTGCATCGAAAACTACTACTGGTCTTCCAGGGAACGATCAAAGCGTTGACAGTTTGAGACATTACACCCATGGAGGAACGTGCACATGGTGACTGTTGTATTCAATCCCGATGCAATTTCTGTGTTTCATCAACACTCTGATAGTCCACTGATTACAGAATGCCTCCAGATGTGCATCGGAATCTACTACTGGTCTTCCAGGGAACGAAAAAACGTAGTCTCTTTGAGACATTACTCCCATGGGGATAAGTGCACATGGTGACTGTTGTATTCAATCCCGAGGCAATTTCTGTGTTTCATCAACACCTTGAAGGTCCACAGATTACAGAATGCCTCCAGATGTGCATCGGAAACTACTACTGGTCTTCCAGGGAACGATCAAAGCGTAGACTGTTTGAGACATTACTCCGATGGAGGAAGGTGCGCATGGTGACTGTTGTATTCAATCCCGATGCAATATCTGTGTTTCATCAACACTATGATAGTCCACAGATTACAGAATGCCTCCAGATGTGCATCGGAAACTACTACTGGTCTTCCAGCGAACGATCAAAGCGTAGACTTTTTGAGACATTACTCCCATGGAGGAAAGTGCGCATGGTGACTGTTGTATCCAATACCGATGCAATTTCTGTGTTTCAACAACACTCTGCTAGTCCACAGATTACTGAATGCCTCCAGATGTGCATCGGAATCTACTACTGGTCTTCCAGGGAACGAAAAAAGCGTAGTCTGTTTGAGACATTACTCCCATGGAGAAAAGTGCTCTTGGTGACTGTTGAATTCAATCCCGAGGCAATTTCTGTGTTTCATCAACACTTTGAAGGTCCAGAGATTACAGAATGCCTCCAGATGTGAATCTGAAACTACTACTGGTTTTCCAGGAAACGATGAAAGCGTAGACTGTTTGAGACATTACTCCCATGGAGGAAAGTGCGCATGGTGAATGTTGCATTCAGTACCGATGCAATTTCTGTGTTTCAACAACACTCTGATAGTCCACAGATTACAGAATGCCTCCAGATGTACATCGGAATCTACTACTGGTCTTCCAGGGAACGAAAAAAGCGTAGACTGATGGAAACATTACTCCCATGGAGGAAAGTGCGCATGGTGACTGTTGTATTCAAACCCGATGCAATTTCTGTGTAACATCAACACTCTTATAGTCCACAGATTACAGAATGCCTCCAGATGTGCATCGGAATCTACTACTCGTCTTAAAGGGAACGGTCAAAGCGTAGACTGTTTGAGACATTACTCCCATGGAGGAAAGTGCGCATGGTGACTGTTGTATTCAATCCCGAGGCAATTTCTGTGTTTCATCAACACTTAGAAGGTCCACAGATTACAGAATGCCTCCAGATGTGCATCGGAAACTACTACTGGTCTTCCAGGAAACGATGAAAGCGTAGACTTTTTGAGACATTACTCCAATGGAGGAAAGTGCGCATGGTGACTGTTGTATTCAGTACCGATGCAATTTCTGTGTTTCAACAACACTATGATAGTCCACAGATTACAGAATGCCTCCAGATGTGCATCGGAAACTACTACTGGTCTTCCAGGGAACGATCAAAGCGTAGACTGTTTGAGACATTACTCCCATAGAGGAACGTGCGCATGGTGACTGTTGTATTCAATCCCGATGCAATTTCTGTGTTTCATCAACACTATGATAGTCCACAGATTACAGAATGCCTCCAGATGTGCATCGGAAACTACTACTGGTCTTCTAGGAAACGATCAAAGCGTAGACTTTTTGAGACATTACTCCCATGGAGGTATGTGCGCATGGTGACAGTTGTATTCAGTACCGATGCAATTTCTGTGTTTCTACAACACTTTGATAGTCCACAGATTACAGAATGCCTCCAGATGTGCATCGGAATCTACTACTGGTCTTCCAGGGAACGAAAAAAGCGTAGACTGATGGTGACATTACCCCCATGGAGGAAAGTGCGCATGGTGACTGTTGTATTCAAACCCGATGCAATTTCTGTGTAACATCAACACTCTGATAGTCCACAGATTACAGAATGCTTCCAGATGTGCATCGGAATCTACTACTGGCCTTCCAGGGAACGAAAAAAAGCGTAGTCTCTTTGAGACATTACTCCCATAGAGATAAGTGCGCACGGTGACTGTTGTATTCAATCCCGAGGCAATTTCTGTGTTTCATCAACTCTTTGAAGGTCCACAGATTACAGAATGCCTCCAGATGTGCATCGGAAACTACTACTGGTCTTCCAGGGAACGATCAAAGCGTAGACTGTTTGAGACACTACTCCCATGGAGGAAAGTGCGCATGGTGACTGTTGTATTCAATCCCGAGGCAATTTCTGTGTTTCATCAACACTTAGAAGGTCCACAGATTACAGAATGCCTCCAGATGTGCATCGGAAACTACTACTGGTCTTCCAGGAAACGATGAAAGCGTAGACTTTTTGAGACATTACTCCAATGGAGGAAAGTGCGCATGGTGACTGTTGTATTCAGTACCGATGCAATTTCTGTGTTTCAACAACACTCTGATAGTCCACAGATTACAGAATGCCTCCAGATGTGCATCGGACAGTACTACTGGTATTCCAGGGAACGAAAAAAGCGTAGACTGATGGAGACATTACTCCCATGGAGGAAAGAGCGCATGGTGACTGTTGTATTCAAACCCGATGCAATTTCTGTATAACATCAACACTCTGATAGTCCACAGATTACAGAATGCCTCCAGATGTGCATCGGAATCTACTACTCGTCTTAAAGGGAACGGTCAAAGCGTAGACTGTTTGAGACATTACTACCATGGAGGAAAGTGCGCATGGTGACTGTTGTATTCAATCCCGATGCAATTTCTCTGTTACATCAATACTCTGATAATCCACAGATTACATAATGCCTACTGATGTGCATCGGAAACTACTGCTGGTCTTCCAGGAAACGATCAAAGCGTATACTTTTTGAGACATTACTCCCATGGAGGAAAGTGCGCATGGTGACTGTTGTATCCTATACCTATGCAATTTCTATGTTTCAACAACACCCTGATAGTCCACAGATTACAGAATGCCTCCAGATGTGCATCGGAATCTACTACTGGTCTTCCAGGGAACGAAAAAAGCGTAGTCTGTTTGAGACATTACTCCCATGGAGAAAAGTGCTCTTGGTGACTGTTGAATTCAATCCCGAGGCAATTTCTGTGTTTCATCAACACTTTGAAGGTCCAGAGATTACAGAATGCCTCCAGATGTGAATCTGAAACTACTACTGGTTTTCCAGGAAACGATGAAAGCGTAGACTGTTTGAGACATTACTCCCATGGAGGAAAGTGCGCATGGTGAATGTTGCATTCAGTACCGATGCAATTTCTGTGTTTCAACAACACTCTGATAGTCCACAGATTACAGAATGCCTCCAGATGTACATCGGAATCTACTACTGGTCTTCCAGGGAACGAAAAAAGCGTAGACTGATGGAAACATTACTCCCATGGAGGAAAGTGCGCATGGTGACTGTTGTATTCAAACCCGATGCAATTTCTGTGTAACATCAACACTCTTATAGTCCACAGATTACAGAATGCCTCCAGATGTGCATCGGAATCTACTACTCGTCTTAAAGGGAACGGTCAAAGCGTAGACTGTTTGAGACATTACTCCCATGGAGGAAAGTGCGCATGGTGACTTTTGTATTCAATCCCGATGCAATTTCTCTATTACATCAACACTCTGACAATCCACAGATTACAAAATGCCTCCAGATGTGCATCGGAAACTACTACTGGTCTTCCAGGAAACGATCAAAGCGTTGACTGTTTGAGACATTACTCCCATGGAGGATAGTGCGCATGGTGACTGTTGTATCCAATACCGATGCAATTTCTGTGTTTCAACAACACTCTGCTAGTCCACAGATTACAGAATGCCTCCAGATGTGCATCGGAATCTACTACTGGTCTTCCAGGGAACGAAAAAACGTAGTCTCTTTGAGACATTACTCCCATGGGGATAAGTGCACATGGTGACTGTTGTATTCAATCCCGAGGCAATTTCTGTGTTTCATCAACACCTTGAAGGTCCACAGATTACAGAATGCCTCCAGATGTGCATCGGAAACTACTACTGGTCTTCCAGGGAACGATCAAAGCGTAGACTGTTTGAGACATTACTCCGATGGAGGAAGGTGCGCATGGTGACTGTTGTATTCAATCCCGATGCAATATCTGTGTTTCATCAACACTATGATAGTCCACAGATTACAGAATGCCTCCAGATGTGCATCGGAAACTACTACTGGTCTTCCAGCGAACGATCAAAGCGTAGACTTTTTGAGACATTACTCCCATGGAGGAAAGTGCGCATGGTGACTGTTGTATCCAATACCGATGCAATTTCTGTGTTTCAACAACACTCTGCTAGTCCACAGATTACTGAATGCCTCCAGATGTGCATCGGAATCTACTACTGGTCTTCCAGGGAACGAAAAAAGCGTAGTCTGTTTGAGACATTACTCCCATGGAGAAAAGTGCCCATGGTGACTGTTGTATTCAATCCCGAGGCAATTTCTGTGTTTCATCAACACTTTGAAGGTCCACTGATTACAGAATGCCTCCAGATGTGAATCTGAAACTACTACTGGTCTTCCAGGGAACGATCAAAGCGTAGACTGTTTGAGACATTACTCCCATGGAGGAAAGTGCGCATGGTGACTGTTGTATTCAATCCCGATTCAATTTCTGTGTTTCATCAACACTTTGAAGGTCCACATATTACAGAATGCCTCCAGATGTGCATCGAAAACTACTACTGGTCTTCCAGGGAACGATCAAAGCGTTGACAGTTTGAGACATTACACCCATGGAGGAACGTGCACATGGTGACTGTTGTATTCAATCCCGATGCAATTTCTGTGTTTCATCAACACTCTGATAGTCCACTGATTACAGAATGCCTCCAGATGTGCATCGGAATCTACTACTGGTCTTCCAGGGAACGAAAAAACGTAGTCTCTTTGAGACATTACTCCCATGGGGATAAGTGCACATGGTGACTGTTGTATTCAATCCCGAGGCAATTTCTGTGTTTCATCAACACCTTGAAGGTCCACAGATTACAGAATGCCTCCAGATGTGCATCGGAAACTACTACTGGTCTTCCAGGGAACGATCAAAGCGTAGACTGTTTGAGACATTACTCCGATGGAGGAAGGTGCGCATGGTGACTGTTGTATTCAATCCCGATGCAATATCTGTGTTTCATCAACACTATGATAGTCCACAGATTACAGAATGCCTCCAGATGTGCATCGGAAACTACTACTGGTCTTCCAGCGAACGATCAAAGCGTAGACGTTTTGAGACATTACTCCCATGGAGGAAAGTGCGCATGGTGACTGTTGTATCCAATACCGATGCAATTTCTGTGTTTCAACAACACTCTGCTAGTCCACAGATTACTGAATGCCTCCAGATGTGCATCGGAATCTACTACTGGTCTTCCAGGGAACGAAAAAAGCGTAGTCTGTTTGAGACATTACTCCCATGGAGAAAAGTGCCCATGGTGACTGTTGTATTCAATCCCGAGGCAATTTCTGTGTTTCATCAACACTTTGAAGGTCCACTGATTACAGAATGCCTCCAGATGTGAATCTGAAACTACTACTGGTCTTCCAGGGAACGATCAAAGCGTAGACTGTTTGAGACATTACTCCCATGGAGGAAAGTGCCCATGGTGACTGTTGTATTCAATCCCGAGGCAGTTTCTGTGTTACATCAACACTTTGAAGGTCCACAGATTACTGAATCACTAAAGATATGCATCGGAAACTACTACTGGTCTTCCAGGTAACGATCAAAGCGTAGACTCTTTGTGACATCACACCCATGGAGGAATGAGCGCATGGTGTCTGTTGTATGCAATCCCGATGCAATTTCTGTGTTTCATCAACACCCTGATAGTCCACAGATTACAGAATTCCTCCAGATGTGCATCGGAAACTATCACTGGTCTTCCAGGGAACGATCAAATCGTAGACTATTTGAGACATTTCTCCCTTAGAAGAAAGTGCGCATTGTGACTGTTGTATTCAATCCCGATGCAATTTCTGTGTTTCTACAACACTCTGATAGTCCACAGATTACAGAATACCTCCGGATGTGCATCTGAAACTACTACTGGTCTTCCAAGGAACGATCAAAGCGTAGACTTTTTGAGACATTACTCCCATGGAGGAAAGTGCGCATGGTGACTGTTGTATTCAGTACCGTTGCAATTTCTGTGTTTCAACAACACTCTGATAGTCCACAGATTACAGAATGCCTCCAGATGTGCATCGGAATTTACTACTGGTCTTCCAGGGAACGATCAAAACGTAGAGTGTTTGAGACATTACTCCCATGGAGGAAAGTGCGAATGGTGACAGTTGTATTCAATCGCGAAGGCAATTTCTGTTTTTCATCAACACTTTGAAGGTCCACAGTTTACAGAATGCCTCCAGATGTGCATCGGAAACCACTACTGGTCTTCCAGGGAATGATCAAATCGTAGACTATTTGAGGCATTACTCCCATGGAGGAAAGTGCGCATTGTGAATGTTGTATTCAATCCCGATGCAATTTCTGTGTTTCTACAACACTCTGATAGTCCACAGATTACAGAAGACCTCCAGATGTGAATCTGAAACTACTACTGGTCTTCAAGAAAACGATCAAGACGTAGACTGGTTGAGACATTACTCCCATGGAGGAAAGAGCGCATAGTGTCTGTTGTATTCAATCACGATGCAATTTCTATGTTTCATCAGCACTTTGAAGGTCCACAGATTACAGAAAGCCTGCAGATGTGCATCGCAAACTACTACTGGTCTTCCAGGGAACGATCAAAACGTAGACTGTTTGAGATATAACTCCCATGGAGGAACGTGCGCATGGTCACTGTTGTATTCATTCCCGATGCAATTTCTGTGTTTCATCGACACTATGATAGTCCACAGATTACAGAATGCCTCCAGACGTGCATCGAAAACTACTACTGGTCTTCCAGGAAACGATCAAAGCGTAGACTTTTTGAGACATTACTCCCATGGAGGTAAGTGCGCATGGTGACTGTTGTATTCAGTACCGATGAAATTTCTGTGTTTCAACAACACTCTGATAGTCCACAGATTACAGAATGCCTCCAGATGTGCATCAGAATCTACTACTGGTCTTCCAGGGAACGAAAAAAGCGTAGACTGATGGAGACAATACTCCTATGGAGGAAAGTGCGCATGGTGACTGTTGTATCCTATACCGATGCAATTTCTATATTTCAACAACACTGTGATAGTCCACAGATTACAGAATGCCTCCAGATGTGCATCGGAATCTACTACTGGTCTTCCACGGAACGAGAAATGCGTAGTCTATTTGAGACATTACTCCCATGGAGAAAAGTGCCCATGGTGACTGTTGTATTCAATCCCGAGGCAATTTCTGTGTTTCATCAACACTTTAAGGTATACAGATTACAGAATGCCGCCAGATGTGAATCTGAAACTACTACTGGTCTTCCAGGGAACGATCAAAGCGTAGACTGTTTGAGACATTACTCCCATGGAGGAATGTGCGCATGGTGACTGTTGTATTCAATCCCGATGCAATGTTTGTGTTTCATCAACACTCTGATAGTCCACTGATTACAGAATGCCCCCAGATGTGCCTAGGAAACTACTACTGGTATTCAGGGAACGATCAAAGCGATGACAGTTTTAGACATTACTCCCATGGAGGAGAGTGCGCGTGGTGACTGTTGTATTCAGTAACGATACAATTTCTGTATTTCAACAAAACTTTTATAGTTCACAGATTACAGAATGCCTCCAGATGTGCGTCGGAAACTACTACTGGTCTTCCAGTGAACGATCAAAGCGTAGACTGCTTGATACATTACTCCCATGGAGGAAAGTGAGCATGGTGACTGTTGTATTCAATCCCCAGGCAGTTTCTGTGTTACATCAATACTTTGAAGGTCCACAGATTACAGTATCACTAAAGATATGCATCGGAAACTACTACTGGTCTTCCAGGTAACGATCAAAGCGTAGACTGTTTGAGACATTACTCCCATGGAGGAAAGTGCACATGGTGACTGTTGTATTCAATCCCGATGCATTGTCTGTGTTTCTACAACACTCTGATAGTCCACAGATTACAGAATACCTCCAGATGTGCATCTATAAATACTACCGGTCTTCCAGGAAACGATCAAAGCGCAGACTGTTTGAGACAAATCTCACATGGAGGAAAGTGCGCGTGGTAACCGTTATATTCAATCTCTATGCAATATCTGTGTTTCAACAACACTCTGATAGTCCACAGATTACAGAATGCCTCCAGATAAGCATCGGAAGCTACTACTGATCTTTCAGGGAACGATCAAAGCGATGACAGTTTGAGACATTACTCCCATCTAGGAAAGTGCGCCTTTTGACTGTTGTATTCAATCCCGATGCAATTTCTGTGTCTCATCAACACTCTGATAGTCCACAGATTACAGAATGCCTCCAGATGTGCATCGGAAACTACTACTGGTCTTCCAGGAAACGAGCAAATCGTAGACTGTTTGAGACGTTACTCCCATGGAGGAAAGTGCGCATGGTGACTGTTGTATCCAATACCGATGCAATTTCTGTGTTTCAACAACACTCTGATAGTCCTCAGAATACAAAATGTCTCCAGATGTGCATCGGAATCTACTACTGGTCTTCCAGTGAACGAAATTAACGTAGTCTGTTTGAGACATTACTCCCATGGAGAAAGTTGCGCATGGTGACTGTTGTATTCAATCCCGATGCAATTTCTGTGTTTCAACAACACTCTGAAGGTCCAGAGATTACAGAATGCCTCCAGATGTGCATCGGAATCTACTACTGGTCTTAAGGGAACGGTCAAAGCGATGACAGTTTGAGACATTACTCCCATTGAGGAAAGTGCGCATGGTGACTGTTGTATTCAATCCCGATGCAATTCCTGTGTTTCAGCAACACTCTGATAGTCCACAGATTACAAAATGCCTCCAGATGTGCATCGGAAACTACAACGGGTCTTCATGGGAATGAAAAAAGCGTACACCCTTTGAGACATTACTCTTATGGAGGAATGTGCGCATGTTGACTGTTGTATTCAATCCCGAGGTAATTTCTGTGTTTCAACCAACACTTTGAAGGTCCACAGATTACAGAAAGCCTCCATATGTGCATCGGAAACTACTACTGGTCTTCCAGGGAACGATCAAAGCGTAGACCCTTTGAGACATTACTCCTATGGAGGAAAGTTGCATGGATATTGTTGTATAAAATCCCGATGCAATTTCTGTGGTTCACCACCATTCTGGTAGTCCACAGATTACAGAATGCCTCCAGATTTGCCTCGGAATCTACTACTTGTCTTCCAGGGAACGATCAAAGCGTAGACTGTCTGAGACATTACTCCCATGGAGGAAAGTGCGCATGGTGACTATTGCATTCAATCCCGAGGCAATTTCTGTGTTTCATCAACACTTTGAAGGTCCACAGATTACAGAATGCCTCCAGATGTGCCTCGGAAACTACTACTGGTCTTCAGGGAACGATCAAAGCGATGACAGTTTGTGACATTACTCCCATGGAGGAAAGTGTGCATGGTGACTGTTGTATTCAATCCCGATGCAATTTCTGTGTTTCAACAAACCTCTTATAGTCCACAGATTACATAATGCCTCCAGGTGTGCGTCGGAAACTACTACTGCTCTTCCAGTGATCGATCAAAGTGAAGACTGCTTGAGACATTACTCCCATGAAGGAAAGTGAGCATGGTGACTGTTGTATTCAATCCCGAGGCAGTTTCTGTGCTACATCAACACTTTGAAGGTCCACAGAATACAGATTCACTAAAGATATGCATCGGAAACTACTACTGGTCTTCCAGGTAACGATCAAAGCGTAAACTCTTTGAGACATCAAACCCATGGAGGAATGAGCGCATGGTGTCTGTTGTATTGAAACCCGATGCAATTTCTGTGTTTCATCAACACCCTGATAGTCCACAGATTACAGAATGCCTCCAGATAAGCATCGGATACTACTACTGGTCTTCCAGGGAACGATCAAAGCGTAGACTACTTGAGACATTACTCCCATGGATGAAAGTGCGCATGGTGACTGTTGTATTCAATCCCGATGCAATTTCTGTGTTTCATCAACACTCTGATAGTCCACTGATTACAGAATGCCTCCAGACGTGCCTCGGAAACTACTACTCGTCGTCAGGGAACGATCAAAGCGATGACAGTTTGTGACATTACTCCCATGGAGGAGAGTGCGCGTGGTGACTGTTGTATTCAATCCCGATGCAATTTCTGTGTTTCAACAAACCTCTTATAGTCCACAGATTACATAATGCCTCCAGATGTGCGTCGGAAACTACTACTGGTCTTCCAGTGATCGATCAAAGCGTAGACTGCTTGAGACATTACTCCCATGGAGGAAAGTGAGCATGGTGACTGTTGTATTCAATCCCGAGGCAGTTTCTGTGTTACATCAACACTTTGAAGGTCCACAGAATACTGAATCACTAAAGATATGCATCGGAAACTACTACTGGTCTTCCAGGTAACGATCAAATCGTACACTCTTTGAGACATCACACCCATGGAGGAATGAGCGCATGGTGTCTGTTGTATTCAAACCCGATGCAATTTCTGTGTTTCATCAACACCCTGATAGTCCACAGATTACAGAATGCCTCCAGATGTGCATCGGAAACTACTACTGGTCTTCCAGGGAACGAACAAATCGTAGACAGTTTGAGACATTACTCCCATGGAGGAAAGTGCGCATGGTGACTGTTGTATTCAGAACCGTTGCAATATCTGTGTTTCTACAACACTCTGATAGTCCACAAATTACAGAATACCTCCGGATGTGCATCTGAAACTACTACTGGTCTTCCAGGGAACGATCAAAGCGTAGACTTTTCGAGACATTACTCCCATGGAGGAAAGTGCGCATGGTGACTGTTGTATTCAGTACCGTTGCAATTTCTGTGTTTCAACAACACTCTGATAGTCCACAGATTACAGAATGCCTCCAGATGTGCATCGGAATTTACTACTGGTCTTCCAGGGAACGATCAAAACGTAGAGTGTTTGAGGAATTACTCCCATGGAGGAAAGTGCGCATAGTATCTGTTGTATTCAATCACGATGCAATTTCTGTGTTTCTACAACACTATTATAGTCCACAGATTACAGAATACCTCCAGATGTGAATCTGAAACTACTACAGGTCTTCAAGGGAACGATCAAGTCGTAGACTGTTTGAGACATTACTCCCATGGAGGAAAGTGCGCATAGTATCTGTTGTATTCAATCACGATGCAATTTCTATGTTTCAACAACACTTTGAAGGTCCACAGATTACAGAAAGCCTGCAGATGTGCATCGCAAACTACTACTGGTCTTCCAGGGAACGATCAAAGCGTAGAATTTTTGAGACATTACTCCCATGGAGGTAAGTGCGCATGGTGACTGTTGTATTCAGTACCGATGCAATTTCTGTGTTTCAACAACACTCTGATAGTCCACAGATTACAGAATGCCTCCAGATGTGCATCAGAATCTACTACTGGTCTTCCAGGGAACGAAAAAAGCGTAGACTGATGGAGACAATACTCCTATGGAGGAAAGTGCGCATGGTGACTGTTGTATCCTATACCGATGCGATTTCTATGTTTCAACAACACTCTGATAGTCCACAGATTACAGAATGCCTCCAGATGTGCATCGGAATCTACTACTGGTCTTCCAGGGAACGAGAAAAGCGTAGTCTATTTCAGACATTACTCCCATGGAGAAAAGTGCCCATGGTGACTGTTGTATTCAATTCCGAGGCAATTTCTGTGTTTCATCAACACTTTAAGGTCCACAGATTACAGAATGCCGCCAGATGTGAATCTGAAACTACTACTGGTCTTCCAGGGAACGATCAAAGCGTAGACTGTTTGAGACATTTCTGCCATGGAGGAAAGTGCGTATGGAGACTGTTGTATTCAATCCCGATGCAATGTCTGTGTTTCATCAACACTCTGATAGTCCACTGATTACAGAATGCCTCCAGATGTGCCTAGGAAACTACTACTGGTCTTCAGGGAACGATCAAAGCGATGACAGTTTTAGACATTACTCCCATGGAGGAGAGTGCGCGTGGTGACTGTTGTATTCAGTAACGATACAATTTCTGTATTTCAACAAAACTTTTACAGTTCACAGATTACAGAATGCCTCCAGATGTGCGTCGGAAACTACTACTGGTCTTCCAGTGAACGATCAAAGCGTAGACTGCTTGAGACATTACTCCCATGGAGGAAAGTGAGCATGGTGACTGTTGTATTCAATCCCCAGGCAGTTTCTGTGTTACATCAACACTTTGAAGGTCCACAGATTACAGAATCACTAAAGATATGCATCGGAAACTACTACTGGTCTTCCAGGTAACGATCAAAGCGTAGACTGTTTGAGACATTACTCCCATGGAGGAAAGTGCACATGGTGACTGTTGTATTCAATCCCGATGCAATGTCTGTGTTTCTACAACACTCTGATAGTCCACAGATTACAGAATACCTTCAGATGTGCATCTAAAACTACTACCGGTCTTCCAGGTAACGATCAAAGCGTAGACTGTTTGAGACATTACTCCCATGGAGGAAAGTGCACATGGTGACTATTGCATTCAATCGCGATGCAATGTCTGTGTTTCAACAACACTCTGATAGTCCACAGATTACAGAATGCCTCCAGATATGCATCGGAAGCTACTACTGGTCTTTCAGGGAACGATCAAAGCGTTGACTGTTTGAGACATTACTACCATGGATTAAAGTGCGCATGGTGACTGTTGTATTCAATCCCGATGCAATTTCAGTGTTTCATCAACACTCTGATAGTCCGCTGATCACAGAATGCCTCCGGATGTGCCTCGGAAACTAGTATTGGTCTTTAGGGAACGATCAAAGCGAAGACAGTTTGAGACATTACTCCCATCTAGGAAAGTGCGCATTTTGACTGTTGTATTCAATCCCGATGCAATTTCTGTGTCTCATCAACACCTTGAAGGTCCACAGATTACAGAATGCCAGCAGATGTGCATCGGAAACTACTACTGGTCTTCCAGGGAACGATCAAAACGTAGAGTGTTTGAGACATTACTCCCATGGATGAATGTGCGCATGGTGACTATTGCATTCTATCCCGAGGCATTTCTGTGTTTCATCAATACTTTGAAGGTCCACAGATTACAGAATGCCTCCAGATGTGCATCGAAAACTACTACTGGTCTTCCAGGGAACGATCAAAGAGTAGACCCTTTGAGACATTACTCCTATGGAGGAAAGTTGCATGGATACTGTTGTATTCAATCCCGATGCAATTTCAGTGGTTCACCAACAATCTGATAGTCCACAGATTACAGAATGCCTCCATATTTGCATCGGAAAGTACTACTTGTCTTCCAGGGAACGATCAAAGCGTAGACTGTTTGAGACATTACTCCCATGGAGGAAAGTGCGCATAATGACTATTGCATTCAATCCCGAGGCAATTTCTGTGTTTCATCAACACTTTGAAGGTCCACAGATTACAGAATGCCTCCAGATGTGCATCGGAAACTACTACTGGTCTTCCAGGGAACGATCAAAGCGTAGACCACTTGAGACAATACACCCATGGAGGAAAGTGAGCATGGTGACTTTTGTATTCAATCCCGAGGCAGTTTCTGTGTTACATCAACACTCTGATAGTCCACAGATTACAGAATGCATCCAGATGTGCATCGGAATCTACTACTGGTCTTCCAGGGAACGATCAAAACGTAGAGTTTTTGAGACATTACACCCATGGAGGAAAGTGTGCATGGCGACAGTTGTATTCAATCGCGAAGGCAATTTCTGTGTTTCATCAACACTTTGAAGGTCCACAGATTACAGAGTGCCTCCAGATGTGCATCGCAAACTACTACTGGTCTTCCAGGGAACGATCAAATCGTAGACAATTTGAGGCATTACTCGCATGGAGGAAAGTGCGCATTGTAAATGTTGTATTCAATCCCGATGCAATTTCTGTGTTTCTACTACACTCTGATAGTCCACAGATTACAGAATACCTCCAGATGTGAATCTGAAACTACTACTGGTCTTCAAGGGAACGATCAAGGAGTAGACTGTTTGAGACATTACTCCCATAGAGGAAAGTGCGCATGGTGACTGTTGTATTCAATCACGATGCAATTTCTATGTTTCATCAACACTTTGAAAGTCCACAGATTACGGAATGCCTCCAGATGTGCATCGCAAACTACTACTGGTCTTCCAGGGAACGATCAAAACGTAGACTGTTTGAGATATAACTCCCATGGAGGAACGTGCGCATGGTCACTGTTGTATTCATTCCCGATGCAATTTCTGTGTTTCATCGACACTATGATAGTCCACAGATTACAGAATGCCTCCAGACGTGCATCGAAAACTACTACTGGTCTTCCAGGAAACGATCAAAGCGTAGACTTTTTGAGACATTACTCCCATGGAGGTAAGTGCGCATGGTGACTGTTGTATTCAGTACCGATGCAATTTCTGTGTTTCAACAACACTCTGATAGTCCACAGATTACAGAATGCCTCCAGATGTGCATCAGAATCTACTACTGGTCTTCCAGGGAACGAAAAAAGCGTAGACTGATGGAGACAATACTCCTATGGAGGAAAGTGCGCATGGTGACTGTTGTATCCTATACCGATGCAATTTCTATGTTTCAACAACACTGTGATAGTCCACAGATTACAGAATGCCTCCAGATGTGCATCGGAATCTACTACTGGTCTTCCACGGAACGAGAAATGCGTAGTCTATTTGAGACATTACTCCCATGGAGAAAAGTGCCCATGGTGACTGTTGTATTCAATCCCGAGGCAATTTCTGTGTTTCATCAACACTTTAAGGTATACAGATTACAGAATGCCGCCAGATGTGAATCTGAAACTACTACTGGTCTTCCAGGGAACGATCAAAGCGTAGACTGTTTGAGACATTACTCCCATGGAGGAAAGTGCGCATGGTGACTGTTGTATTCAATCCCGATGCAATGTTTGTGTTTCATCAACACTCTGATAGTCCACTGATTACAGAATGCCCCCAGATGTGCCTAGGAAACTACTACTGGTCTTCAGGGAACGATCAAAGCGATGACAGTTTTAGACATTACTCCCATGGAGGAGAGTGCGCGTGGTGACTGTTGTATTCAGTAACGATACAATTTCTGTATTTCAACAAAACTTTTATAGTTCACAGATTACAGAATGCCTCCAGATGTGCGTCGGAAACTACTACTGGTCTTCCAGTGAACGATCAAAGCGTAGACTGCTTGAGACATTACTCCCATGGAGGAAAGTGAGCATGGTGACTGTTGTATTCAATCCCCAGGCAGTTTCTGTGTTACATCAATACTTTGAAGGTCCACAGATTACAGTATCACTAAAGATATGCATCGGAAACTACTACTGGTCTTCCAGGTAACGATCAAAGCGTAGACTGTTTGAGACATTACTCCCATGGAGGAAAGTGCACATGGTGACTGTTGTATTCAATCCCGATGCAATGTCTGTGTTTCTACAACACTCTGATAGTCCACAGATTACAGAATACCTCCAGATGTGCATCTATAACTACTACCGGTCTTCCAGGAAACGATCAAAGCGCAGACTGTTTGAGACAAATCTCACATGGAGGAAAGTGCGCGTGGTAACCGTTATATTCAATCTCTATGCAATATCTGTGTTTCAACAACACTCTGATAGTCCACAGATTACAGAATGCCTCCAGATAAGCATCTGAAGCTACTACTGGTCTTTCAGGGAACGATCAAAGCGATGACAGTTTGAGACATTACTCCCATCTAGGAAAGTGCGCCTTTTGACTGTTGTATTCAATCCCGATGCAATTTCTGTGTCTCATCAACACTCTGATAGTCCACAGATTACAGAATGCCTCCAGATGTGCATCGGAAACTACTACTGGTCTTCCAGGAAACGAGCAAATCGTAGACTGTTTGAGACGTTACTCCCATGGAGGAAAGTGCGCATGGTGACTGTTGTATCCAATACCGATGCAATTTCTGTGTTTCAACAACACTCTGATAGTCCTCAGAATACAAAATGTCTCCAGATGTGCATCGGAATCTACTACTGGTCTTCCAGTGAACGAAATTAACGTAGTCTGTTTGAGACATTACTCCCATGGAGAAAGTTGCGCATGGTGACTGTTGTATTCAATCCCGATGCAATTTCTGTGTTTCAACAACACTCTGAAGGTCCAGAGATTACAGAATGCCTCCAGATGTGCATCGGAATCTACTACTGGTCTTAAGGGAACGGTCAAAGCGATGACAGTTTGAGACATTACTCCCATTGAGGAAAGTGCGCATGGTGACTGTTGTATTCAATCCCGATGCAATTCCTGTGTTTCAGCAACACTCTGATAGTCCACAGATTACAAAATGCCTCCAGATGTGCATCGGAAACTACAACGGGTCTTCATGGGAATGAAAAAAGCGTACACTCTTTGAGACATTACTCTTATGGAGGAATGTGCGCATGTTGACTGTTGTATTCAATCCCGAGGTAATTTCTGTGTTTCAACCAACACTTTGAAGGTCCACAGATTACAGAAAGCCTCCATATGTGCATCGGAAACTACTACTGGTCTTCCAGGGAACGATCAAAGCGTAGACCCTTTGAGACATTACTCCTATGGAGGAAAGTTGCATGGATATTGTTGTATAAAATCCCGATGCAATTTCTGTGGTTCACCACCATTCTGATAGTCCACAGATTACAGAATGCCTCCAGATTTGCCTCGGAATCTACTACTTGTCTTCCAGGGAACGATCAAAGCGTAGACTGTCTGAGACATTACTCCCATGGAGGAAAGTGCGCATGGTGACTGTTGTATTCAATCCCGATGCAATTTCTGTGTTTCATCAACACTCTGATAGTCCACTGATTACAGAATGCCTCCAGACGTGCCTCGGAAACTACTACTCGTCGTCAGGGAACGATCAAAGCGATGACAGTTTGTGACATTACTCCCATGGAGGAAAGTGCGCATGGTGACTGTTGTATTCAATCCCGATGCAATTTCTGTGTTTCAACAAACCTCTTATAGTCCACAGATTACATAATGCCTCCAGATGTGCGTCGGAAACTACTACTGGTCTTCCAGTGATCGATCAAAGCGTAGACTGCTTGAGACATTACTCCCATGGAGGAAAGTGAGCATGGTGACTGTTGTATTCAATCCCGAGGCAGTTTCTGTGTTACATCAACACTTTGAAGGTCCACAGAATACTGAATCACTAAAGATATGCATCGGAAACTACTACTGGTCTTCCAGGTAACGATCAAATCGTACACTCTTTGAGACATCACACCCATGGAGGAATGAGCGCATGGTGTCTGTTGTATTCAAACCCGATGCAATTTCTGTGTTTCATCAACCCCCTGATAGTCCACAGATTACAGAATGCCTCCAGATGTGCATCGGAAACTACTACTGGTCTTCCAGGGAACGAACAAATCGTAGACAGTTTGAGACATTACTCCCATGGAGGAAAGTGCGCATGGTGACTGTTGTATTCAGTACCGTTGCAATATCTGTGTTTCTACAACACTCTGATAGTCCACAGATTACAGAATACCTCCGGATGTGCATCTGAAACTACTACTGGTCTTCCAGGGAACGATCAAAGCGTAGACTTTTCGAGACACTACTCCCATGGAGGAAAGTGCGCATGGTGACTGTTGTATTCAGTACCGTTGCAATTTCTGTGTTTCAACAACACTCTGATAGTCCACAGATTACAGAATGCCTCCAGATGTGCATCGGAATTTACTACTGGTCTTCCAGGAAACGATCAAAACGTAGAGTGTTTGAGGAATTACTCCCATGGAGGAAAGTGCGCATAGTATCTGTTGTATTCAATCACGATGCAATTTCTGTGTTTCTACAACACTCTTATAGTCCACAGATTACAGAATACCTCCACATGTGAATCTGAAACTACTACAGGTCTTCAAGGGAACGATCAAGTCGTAGACTGTTTGAGACATTACTCCCATGGAGGAAAGTGCGCATAGTATCTGTTGTATTCAATCACGATGCAATTTCTATGTTTCAACAACACTTTGAAGGTCCACAGATTACAGAAAGCCTGCAGATGTGCATCGCAAACTACTACTGGTCTTCCAGGGAACGATCAAAGCGTAGAATTTTTGAGACATTACTCCCATGGAGGTAAGTGCGCATGGTGACTGTTGTATTCAGTACCGATGAAATTTCTGTGTTTCAACAACACTCTGATAGACCACAGATTACAGAATGCCTCCAGATGTGCATCAGAATCTACTACTGGTCTTCCAGGGAACGAAAAAAGCGTAGACTGATGGAGACAATACTCCTATGGAGGAAAGTGCGCATGGTGACTGTTGTATCCTATACCGATGCAATTTCTATGTTTCAACAACACTCTGATAGTCCACAGATTACAGAATGCCTCCAGATGTGCATCGGAATCTACTACTGGTCTTCCAGGGAACGAGAAAAGCGTAGTCTATTTCAGACATTACTCCCATGGAGAAAAGTGCCCATGGTGACTGTTGTATTCAATTCCGAGGCAATTTCTGTGTTTCATCAACACTTTAATGTCCACAGATTACAGAATGCCGCCAGATGTGAATCTGAAACTACTACTGGTCTTCCAGGGAACGATCAAAGCGTAGACTGTTTGAGACATTTCTCCCATGGAGGAAAGTGCGTATGGAGACTGTTGTATTCAATCCCGATGCAATGTCTGTGTTTCATCAACACTCTGATAGTCCACTGATTACAGAATGCCTCCAGATGTGCCTAGGAAACTACTACTGGTCTTCAGGGAACGATCAAAGCGATGACAGTTTTAGACATTACTCCCATGGAGGAGAGTGCGCGTGGTGACTGTTGTATTCAGTAACGATACAATTTCTGTATTTCAACAAAACTTTTATAGTTCACAGATTACAGAATGCCTCCAGATGTGCGTCGGAAACTACTACTGGTCTTCCAGTGAACGATCAAAGCGTAGACTGCTTGAGACATTACTCCCATGGAGGAAAGTGAGCATGGTGACTGTTGTATTCAATCCCCAGGCAGTTTCTGTGTTACATCAACACTTTGAAGGTCCACAGATTACAGAATCATTAAAGATATGCATCGGAAACTACTACTGGTCTTCCAGGTAACGATCAAAGCGTAGACTGTTTGAGACATTACTCTTATGGAGGAAAGTGCACATGGTGACTGTTGTATTCAATCCCGATGCAATGTCTGTGTTTCTACAACACTCTGATAGTCCACAGATTACAGAATACCTTCAGATGTGCATCTAAAACTACTACCGGTCTTCCAGGTAACGATCAAAGCGTAGACTGTTTGAGACATTACTCCCATGGAGAAAAGTGCACATGGTGACTATTGCATTCAATCGCGATGCAATGTCTGTGTTTCAACAACACTCTGATAGTCCACAGATTACAGAATGCCTCCAGATCTGCATCGGAAGCTACTACTGGTCTTTTAGGGAACGATCAAAGCGTTGACTGTTTGAGACATTACTACCATGGATTAAAGTGCGCATGGTGACTGTTGTATTCAATCCCGATGCAATTTCAGTGTTTCATCAACACTCTGATAGTCCGCTGATCACAGAATGCCTCCGGATGTGCCTCGGAAACTAGTATTGGTCTTTAGGGAACGATCAAAGCGAAGACAGTTTGAGACATTACTCCCATCTAGGAAAGTGCGCATTTTGACTGTTGTATTCAATCCCGATGCAATTTCTGTGTCTCATCAACACCTTGAAGGTCCACAGATTACAGAATGCCAGCAGATGTGCATCGGAAACTACTACTGGTCTTCCAGGGAACGATCAAAACGTAGAGTGTTTGAGACATTACTCCCATGGATGAATGTGCGCATGGTGACTATTGCATTCTATCCCGAGGCATTTCTGTGTTTCATCAATACTTTGAAGGTCCACAGATTACAGAATGCCTCCAGATGTGCATCGAAAACTACTACTGGTCTTCCAGGGAACGATCAAAGAGTAGACCCTTTGAGACATTACTCCTATGGAGGAAAGTTGCATGGATACTGTTGTATTCAATCCCGATGCAATTTCAGTGGTTCACCAACAATCTGATAGTCCACAGATTACAGAATGCCTCCATATTTGCATCGGAAAGTACTACTTGTCTTCCAGGGAACGATCAAAGCGTAGACTGTTTGAGACATTACTCCCATGGAGGAAAGTGCGCATAATGACTATTGCATTCAATCCCGAGGCAATTTCTGTGTTTCATCAACACTTTGAAGGTCCACAGATTACAGAATGCCTCCAGATGTGCATCGGAAACTACTACTGGTCTTCCAGGGAACGATCAAAGCGTAGACTACTTGAGACAATACACCCATGGAGGAAAGTGAGCATGGTGACTGTTGTATTCAATCCCGAGGCAGTTTCTGTGTTACATCAACACTTTGAAGGTCCACAGATTACAGAATCACTAACGATATGCATCGGAAACTACTACTGGTCTTCCAGGTAAAGATCAAAGCGTAGACTCTTTGAGACATAACACCCATGGAGGAATGAGCGCATGGTGTCTGTTGTATTCAATCCCGATGCAATTTCTGTGTTTCATCAACACTCTGATCGTCCACAGATTACAGAATGCATCCAGATGTGCATCGGAATCTACTACTGGTCTTCCAGGGAACGATCAAAACGTAGAGTTTTTGAGACATTACACCCATGGAGGAAAGTGTGCATGGCGACAGTTGTATTCAATCGCGAAGGCAATATCTGTGTTTCATCAACACTTTGAAGGTCCACAGATTACAGAGTGCCTCCAGATGTGCATCGCAAACTACTACTGGTCTTCCAGGGAACGATCAAATCGTAGACTATTTGAGGCATTACTCGCATGGAGGAAAGTGCGCATTGTGAATGTTGTATTCAATCCCGATGCAATTTCTGTGTTTCTACAACACTCTGATAGTCCACAGATTACAGAATACCTCCAGATGTGAATCAGAAACTACTACTGGTCTTCAAGGGAACGATCAAGGAGTAGACTGTTTGAGACATTACTCCCATAGAGGAAAGTGCGCATGGTGACTGTTGTATTCAATCACGATGCAATTTCTATGTTTCATCAACACTTTGAAAGTCCACAGATTACAGAATGCCTCCAGATGTGCATCGCAAACTACTACTGGTCTTCCAGGGAACGATCAAAGCGTAGACTGTTTGAGATATAACTCCCATGGAGGAACGTGCGCATGCTCAAGGTTGTATTCAATCCAGATGCAATTTCTGTGTTTCATCGACACTATGATAGTCCACAGATTACAGAATGCCTCCAGATGTGCATCGGAAACTACTACTGGTCTTCCAGGAAACGATCAAAGCGTAGACTTTTTGAGACATTACTCCCATGGAGGTAAGTGCGCATGGTGACTGTTGTATTCAGTACCGATGCAATTTCTGTGTTTCAACAACACTCTGATAGACCACAGATTACAGAATGCCTCCAGATGTGCATCGGAATCTACTACTGGTCTTCCAGGGAACGAAAAATCGTAGACTGATGGAGACAATACTCCCATGGAGGAAAGTGCGCATGGTGACTGTTGTATTCAAACCCCATGCAATTTCTGTGTAACATCAACACTCTGATAGTCCACAGATTACAGAATGCCTCCAGATATGCATCGGAAACTACTACTGGTCTTCCAGGGAACGATCAAAGCGTAGACCCTTTGAGACACTACTCCTATGGAGGAAAGTCGCATGGATACTGTTGTATTCAATCCCGATGCAATTTCTGTGGTTCACCAACATTCTGATAGTCCACAGATTACAGAATGCCTCCAGATGTGCATCCGAAACTACTACTTGTCTTCCAGGGAACGATCAAAGCGTAGACTATTTGAGACATTACTCCCATGGAGGAAAGTGAGCATGGTGACTGTTGTATTCAATCCCGATGCAATTTCTGTGTTTCATCAACACCCTGATAGTCCACAGATTACAGAATGCCTCCAGATGTGCATCGGAAACTACTACTTGTCTTCCAGGGAACGATCAAAGCGTAGACTATTTGAGACATTACTCCCATGGAGGAAAGTGCGCATGGTGACTGTTGTATTCAATCCCGAGGCAATTTCTGTGTTTCATCAACACTTTGAAGGTCCACAGATTACAGAATGCCTCCAGATTTGCATCGGAAACTACTACTGGTCTTCCAGGGAACGATCAAAGCGTAGACTACTTGAGACAATACACCCATGGAGGAAAGTGAGCATGGTGACTGTTGTATTCAATCCCGAGGCAGTTTCTGTGTTACATCAACACTTTGAAGGTCCACAGATTACAGAATCACTAACGATATGCATCGGAAACTACTACTGGTCTTCCAGGTAAAGATCAAAGCGTAGACTCTTTGAGACATAACACCCATGGAGGAATGAGCGCATGGTGTCTGTTGTATTCAATCCCGATGCAATTTCTGTGTTTCATCAACACTCTGATCGTCCACAGATTACAGAATGCATCCAGATGTGCATCGGAATCTACTACTGGTCTTCCAGGGAACGATCAAAACGTAGAGTTTTTGAGACATTACACCCATGGAGGAAAGTGTGCATGGCGACAGTTGTATTCAATCGCGAAGGCAATATCTGTGTTTCATCAACACTTTGAAGGTCCACAGATTACAGAGTGCCTCCAGATGTGCATCGCAAACTACTACTGGTCTTCCAGGGAACGATCAAATCGTAGACTATTTGAAGCATTACTCGCATGGAGGAAAGTGCGCATTGTGAATGTTGTATTCAATCCCGATGCAATTTCTGTGTTTCTACAACACTCTGATAGTCCACAGATTACAGAATACCTCCAGATGTGAATCAGAAACTACTACTGGTCTTCAAGGGAACGATCAAGGAGTAGACTGTTTGAGACATTACTCCCATAGAGGAAAGTGCGCATGGTGACTGTTGTATTCAATCACGATGCAATTTCTATGTTTCATCAACACTTTGAAAGTCCACAGATTACAGAATGCCTCCAGATGTGCATCGCAAACTACTACTGGTCTTCCAGGGAACGATCAAAGCGTAGACTGTTTGAGATATAACTCCCATGGAGGAACGTGCGCATGCTCAAGGTTGTATTCAATCCAGATGCAATTTCTGTGTTTCATCGACACTATGATAGTCCACAGATTACAGAATGCCTCCAGATGTGCATCGGAAACTACTACTGGTCTTCCAGGAAACGATCAAAGCGTAGACTTTTTGAGACATTACTCCCATGGAGGTAAGTGCGCATGGTGACTGTTGTATTCAGTACCGATGCAATTTCTGTGTTTCAACAACACTCTGATAGACCACAGATTACAGAATGCCTCCAGATGTGCATCGGAATCTACTACTGGTCTTCCAGGGAACGAAAAATCGTAGACTGATGGAGACAATACTCCCATGGAGGAAAGTGCGCATGGTGACTGTTGTATTCAAACCCCATGCAATTTCTGTGTAACATCAACACTCTGATAGTCCACAGATTACAGAATGCCTCCAGATATGCATCGGAAACTACTACTGGTCTTCCAGGGAACGATCAAAGCGTAGACCCTTTGAGACACTACTCCTATGGAGGAAAGTCGCATGGATACTGTTGTATTCAATCCCGATGCAATTTCTGTGGTTCACCAACATTCTGATAGTCCACAGATTACAGAATGCCTCCAGATGTGCATCCGAAACTACTACTTGTCTTCCAGGGAACGATCAAAGCGTAGACTATTTGAGACATTACTCCCATGGAGGAAAGTGAGCATGGTGACTGTTGTATTCAATCCCGATGCAATTTCTGTGTTTCATCAACACCCTGATAGTCCACAGATTACAGAATGCCTCCAGATGTGCATCGGAAACTACTACTTGTCTTCCAGGGAACGATCAAAGCGTAGACTATTTGAGACATTACTCCCATGGAGGAAAGTGCGCATGGTGACTGTTGTATTCAATCCCGAGGCAATTTCTGTGTTTCATCAACACTTTGAAGGTCCACAGATTACAGAATGCCTCCAGATTTGCATCGGAAACTACTACTGGTCTTCCAGGGAACGATCAAACGATCAATGCGTAGACCCTTTGAGACACTACTCCTGTGGAGGAAAGTCGCATTGAGACTGTTGTATTCAATCCCGATGCAATGTCTGTGTTCTACAACACTCTGATAGTCCACAGATTACAGAATACCTCCAGATGTGCATCTGAAACTACTACCGGTCTTCCAGGGAACGATCAAAGCGAAGACTGTTTGAGACATAACTCCCATATAGGAAAGTGCGCGTGGTAACTGTTGTATTCAATCTCTATGCAATATCTGTGTTTCAACAACACTCTGATAGTCCACAGATTACAGAATGCCTCCAGATGTGCATCGGAAGCTACTACTGGTCTTTCAGGGAACGATCAAAGCGTTGACTCTTTGAGACATTACTCCCGTGGATGAAAGTGCGCATGATGACTGTTGTATTCAATCCCCATGCAAGTTCTGTGTCTCATCAACACTCTGATAGTCCACTGATTACAGAATGCCTTCAGACGTGCCACGGAATCTACTACTCGTCTTAAAGCCTACGGTGAAACCGTAGACTGTTTGAGACATTACTCCCATGGAGGTAAGTGCGCATGGTGACTGTTGTATTCAATCCCGATGCAATTTTTGTGTTTCATCAACACTCTGAAAGTCCACAGATTACAGAATGCACCCAGATGTGCTTCGGAAACTACTACTGGTCTTCCAGGGAACGATCAAAGCGTAGACCCTTTGAGACATTACTCCTATGGAGGAAAGTCGCATGGATACTGTTGTATTCAATCACGATGCAATTTCTGTGGTTCACCAACATTCTGATAGTCCACAGATTACAGAATGACTGCAGATGTGCATCGGAGACTACTACTTGCCTTCCAGGGAACTATCAAAGCGATGACAGTTTGAGACATTACTCAAATTGAGAAAAGTGCGCATGGTGACTGTTGTATTCAATCCCGATGCAATTTCTGTGTTTCAACAACACTCTGATTGTCCACAGATTACAGAATGCCTCCAGATGTGCATTGGAAACTACTACTTGTCTTCCAGGGAACGATCATAGCGTAGACTGTTTGAAACATTACTCCCATGGAGAAAAGACCGCATGGTGCCTGTTGAATTGAGTCCCGATGCAATTTCTGTGTTTTATCAACACTCTGAAGGTCAACAGACTTCAGAATGACTCCAGATGTGCATCGGAAATTACTACTGGCCTTACAGGGAACGATCAAAGCGTAGACTGTTAGAGACATTACCCCCATGGAGGAAAGTGCGCATGGTGACTGTTGTATTCAATCCAGATGCAATTTCTGTGTTTCAACAACACTCTGATAGTCCACAGATTACAGAATGCCTCCAGATGTGCATCGGAAACTACTACTGGTCTTCATGGGAACGAAAAAATCGTACACCGTTTGAGACATTACTCCCATTGAGAAAAGTGCGCATGGTGACTGTTGTATTCAATCCCGAGGCAATTTCTGTTTTTCATCAACACCTTGAAGGTCCACAGATTACAGAATGCCTCTACATGTGCATCGGAAACTACTACTGGCCTTCAGGGAACGATCAAAGCGTAGTCTACTTGAGACATTAGTCCCATGGAGGAAAGTGCGCATGGTGACTGTTGTATTCAATCCCGAGGCAATTTCGGTGTTTCATCAACACTTTGAAGGTCCACAGATTACAGAATGCCTCCAGATGCGCAACGGAAACTACTACTGGTCTTCCAAGGAACGATCGAAGCGTAGACCCTTTGAGAGATTTACTCCTATGAAGGAAAGTCGCATGGATACTGTTGTATTCCATCCCAATGCAATTTCTGTGGTTCACCAACATTCTGATAGTCCACAGATTACAGAATGCCTCCAGATGTGCATCGGAAACTACTACTGGTCTTCCAGGGACGATCAAATCGTAGACTGTTTCTGACACTACTACCATGGAGGAAAGTGCGCATAGTGAAATTTGTATTCAATCCCGAGGCAATATCTGTGTTTCATCAACACTTAGAAGGTCCACAGATTACAGAATGCCTCCAGATGTGCATTGGAAACTACTACTGGTCTTCCAGGAAAGGATCAAATCGTAGACTCTTTGAGACATTACTCCCATGGAGAAAAGTCGGCATGGTGCCTGTTGAATTGAATCCCGATGCAATTTCTGTGTTTTATCAACACTCTGAAGGTCAACAGATTACAGAATGCCTCCAGATGTGCATCGGAAACTACTACTGGTCTTCCAGGGAACGATCAAAACGTAGACTGTTTTAGACATTACTCCCATGGAGGAAAGTGCGCATGGTGACTGTTGTATTCAATCACGATGCAATTTCTGTGTTTCATCAACACTCAGATACTCCACTGATTACAGAAGTCTTCCAGATGTGCATCGGAAACTGTTACTGGTCTTCAGGGAACGATAAAAGCGATGACAGTTTTAGACATTATTCCCATGGAGGAAAGTGCGCATGGTGACTGTTGTATTCAATCCCGATGCAATTTCTGTGTTTCATCAACACTCAGATAGTCCACTGATTACAGAAGTCTTCCAGATGTGCATCGGAAACTACTACTGGTCTTCAGGGAACGATAAAAGCGATGACAGTTTGAGACATTACTCCCATGGAGGAAAGTGCGCATGGTGACTGTTGTATTCATTCCCGAGGCAATTTCTGTGTTTCATCAACACTTTGAAGGTCCACATATTACAGGATGCCTCCAGATGCGCAACGGAAACTACTACTGGTCTTCCAGGGAACAATCAAATCGTGGACTGTTTGAGACATAACTCCCATGGAGGAAAGTGCGCGTGGTATCTGTTGTATTCAACCTCTATGCAATTTCTGTGTTTCAACAACACTCTGATAGTCCACAGATTACAGAATGCCCCAGATGTGCCTCGGAAACTACTACTGGTCTTCAGGGAACAATCAAAGCGATGACAGTTTGAGACATTACTCCCATGGAGGAGGTGCGCATGGTGACTGTTGTATTCAATCCCAATGCAATTATCTATGTTTCAACAACACTCTGATAGTCCACAGATTACAGAATGCCTCCAGATGTGCGTCGGAATCTACTACTGGTCTTCCAGTGAACGATAAAGTCGTAGACAGTTTGAGACATTACTCCCATGGAGGAAAGTACGCATGGTGACTGTTGTATTCAATCACTAGGCAATTTCTGTGTTATATCAACACTTTGAAGGTGCACAGATTAAAGAATGCCTCCAGATGTGCAACGGAAACTACTACTGGTCTTCAGGGAACGATCAAAGCGATGACAGTATGAGACATTACTCCCATTGAGGAAAGTGCGCATGGTGACTGTTGTATTCAATCCCGATGCATTTTCTGTGTTTCAACAACACTCTGATAGTCCATAGATTACAGAATGCCTCCAGATGTGCATCGGAAACTACCACTGGTCTTCATGGGAACGAAAAAATCGTACACTGTTTGAGACGTTACTCCCATTGAGGAAAGAGCGCATGGGGACTGTTGTATTCAATCCCGAGGCAATATCTGTGTTTCATCAACACTTTGAAGGTCCACAGGTTACAGAATGCCTCCAGATGTGCAACGGAAACTACTATCGGTCCTCCAGGGAACGATCAAAGCGTAGACCGTTTGAGACATAACTCCCTTGGTAGGAAAGTGCGCGTGGTAACTGTTGTATTCAATCTCTATGCAACTTCTGGGATTCAACAACACTCTGATAGTCCACAGATTACAGAATGCCTCCAGATGTGCATCGGAAACTACTGCTGGTCTTCCAGGGAACGATCAAAGCGTAGACTGTGTGAGACATTACTCCTATGGATGAAAGTGCGCATGGTGACTGTTGTATTCAATCCCGGTGCAATAATCTGTGTTCCATCAACACTCTGATAATCCACTGATTACAGAAAGCCTGCAGATGTGCCTCGGAAGCTACTACTGGTCTTCAGGGAACGATCAAAGCGTAGACTGTTTAAGACATAACTTCCATGGAGGAAAGTGCGCGTGGTAACTGTTGTATTCAATCTCTATGCAATTTCTGTGTTTCAACAACACTCTGATAGTCCACAGATTACAGAATACCTCCAGATGTGCATCTGAAACTACTACCGGTCTTCCAGGGAACGATCAAAGCGAAGACTGTTTGAGACATACCTCCCATATAGGAAAGTGCGCGTGGTAACTGTTGTATTCAATCTCTATGCAATATCTGTATTTCAACAACACTCTGATAGTCCACAGATTACAGAATGCCTCCAAATGTGCATAAGAAGCTACTACTGGTCTTTCAGGGAACGATCAAAGCGTTGACTGTTTGAGACATTACTCCCATGGATGAAAGTGCGCATGGTGACTGTTGTATTCAATCCCGATGCAATATCTGTGTTTCATCAACACTCTGATAGTCCACTGATTACAGAATGCCTCCAGATGTGCCTCGGAAACTACTACTGGTCTTTAGGGAACGATCAAAGCGATGACAGTTTGAGACATTACACCCATCTAGAAAAGTGTGCATTTTGACTGTTGTATTCAATCCCGATGCAATTTCTGTGTCTCATCAACACTCTGATAGTCCACAGATTACAGAATGCCTCCAGATGTGCATCGGAATCTACTACTCGTCTTAAAGATAACGGTGAAAGCGTAGACTGTTTGAGACATTACTCCCATGGAGGTAAGTGCGCATGGTGACTGTTGTATTCAATCCCGATGCAATTTCTCTGTTACATCAACACTGTGATAGTCCACAGATTACAGAATGCTTCTAGATGTGCATCGGAAACTACTACTGGTCTTCCAGGAAACGATCGAATCGTAGACTGTTTGAGACATTACTCCCATGGAGGAGAGTGCGCATGGTGACTGTTGTATCAAATACTGATGCAATTTCTGTGTTTCAACAACACTCTGATAGTCCTCAGAATACAAAATGTCTCCAGGTGTGCATCGGAATCTACTACTGGTCTTCCAGGGAACGAAATTAACGTAGTCTGTTTGAGACATTACTCCCATGGAGAAAGTTGCGCATGGTGACTGTTGTATCCAATCCCGAGGCAATTTCTGTGTTTCATCAACACTTTGAAGGTCCACAGATTACAGAAAGATTCCAAATGTGCATCGGGAACTACTACTGGTCTTCCAGGGAACGATCAAAGCGTGGACCCTTTGAGACATTACTCCTATGGAGGAAAGTCGCATGGATACTGTTGTATTCAATCATGATGCAATTTCTGTGGTTCACCAACATTCTGATAGTCCACAGATTACAGAATGCCTCCAGATGTGCATCGGAAACTACTACTTGTCTTCCAGGGAACGATCAAAGCGTAGACTGTTTGAGACATTACCCCCATGGAGGAAAGTTCGCATGGTGACTGTTGTATTCAATCCCGAGGCAATTTCTGTGTTTCATCAACACTTTGAAGGTCCACAGATTACAGAATGCCTCCAGATGTGCATCGGAAACTACTACTGGTCTTCCAGGGAACGATCAAAGCGTAGACTCTTTGAGACATTACTTCCAAGGAGGAAAGTGCGCATGGTGACTGTTGTATCAAATACCGATGCAATTTCTGTGTTTCAACAACACTCTGAAGGTCCAGAGATTACAGAATGCCTCCAGATGTGCATCGGAAACTACTACTGGTCTTCCAGGGAACGATCAAAGCGTAGACTACTTGAAACATTACACCCATGGAAGAAAGCGCGCATGGTGACTGTTGTATTCAATCCCGAGGCAATTTCTGTCTTTCATTAACACTTTGAAGGTCCACAGATTACAGAATGCCTCCAGGTGCGCAACGGAAACTACTACCGGTCTTCCAGGGAACGATCAAAGCGTAGACTGTTTAAGACATAACTTCCATAGAGGAAAGTGCGCGTGGTAACTGTTGTATTCAATCTCTATGCAATTTCTGTGTTTCAACAACACTCTGATAGTCCACAGATTACAGAATGCCTCCAGATGTGCATCGGAAACTACTATTGGTCTTCCAGGGAACGATCAAAGCGTATACTCTGTGAGATATTACTCCCATGGATGAAAGTGCGCATGGTGACTGTTGTATTCAATCCCGATGCAATTTTTGTGTTTCAACAACACTCTGATAGTCCACAGATTACAGTATGCCTCCAGATGTGCAACGGAATCTACTACTGGTCTTCCAGGGAATGAAAAAAGCGTAGACTGTTTGAGACATTACTCCCATGGAGAAAAGTGCGCATGGTGACTGTTGTATTCATTCCCTATGCAATTTCTGTGTTTCAACAACGCTCTGATAGTCCACAGACTACAGAATGCCTCCAGATGTGCCCCGGAAACTACTACTGGTCTTCAGGGAACGATCAAAGCGATGACAGTTTGAGACATTGCTCCCATGGAGGAAAGTGCGCATGGTGACTGTTGTATTCAATCCCGATGAAATTTCTGTGTTTCATCAACACCCTGATAATCCACAGATTACAGAATGCCTCCAGATGTGCATCGGAAACTACTACTTGTGTTCCAGGGAACGATCAAAACGTAAAATGTTTGAGACATTACTCCCATGGAGGAAAGTGCGCATGGTGACAGTTGTATTCAATCCCGAGGCAATTTCTGTGTTTCATCCACACATTAAAGGTCCACAGATTACAGAATGCCTCCAGATGTGCATCGGAAGCTCCCACTGGCTTTCCAGGGAACGATCAAATCGTAGGCTATTTGAGACGTTACTGCCATGGAGGAAAGTGGGCATTGTGACTGTTGTATTAAATCCCGATGCAATTTCTGTGTTTCTACAACACTCTGATAGTCCACAGATTACAGAATACCTCCAGATGTGCATCTGAAACTACTACCGGTCTTCCAGGGAACGATCAAAGCGCAGACTGATTGAGACATAACTAACAAGGAGGAAAGTGCGCGTGGTAACTGTTGTATTCAATCTCTATGCAATATCTGTGTTTCAACAACACTCTGATAGTCCACAGATTACAGAATGCCTCCAGATGTGCATCGGAAGCTACTACTGGTCTTTCAGGGAACGATCAAAGCGTTGACTCTTTGAGACATTACTCCCGTGGATGAAAGTGCGCATGATGACAGTTGTATTCAATCCCGATGCAAGTTCTGTGTCTCATCAACACTCTGATGGTCCACTGATTACAGAATGCGTCCAGATGTGCCACGGAATCTACTACTCGTCTTAAAGCCTACGGTGAAACCGTAGACTGTTTGAGACATTACTCCCATGGAGGAAAGTGCGCATGGTGACTGTTGTATTCAATCCCGATGCAATTTTTGTGTTTCATCAACACTCTGAAAGTCCACAGATTACAGAATGCACCCAGATGTGCTTCGGAAACTACTACTGGTCTTCCAGGGAACGATCAAAGCGTAGACCCTTTGAGACATTACTCCTATGGAGGAAAGTCGCATGGATACTGTTGTATTCAATCACGATGCAATTTCTGTGGTTCACCAACATTCTGATAGTCCACAGATTACAGAATGACTGCAGATGTGCATCGGAGACTACTACTTGCCTTCCAGGGAACTATCAAAGCGATGACAGTTTGAGACATTACTCAAATTGAGAAAAGTGCGCATAGTGACTGTTGTATTCAATCCCGATGCAATTTCTGTGTGTCAACAACACTCTGATTGTCCACAGATTACAGAATGCCTCCAGATGCGCAACGGAAACTACTACCGGTCTTCCAGAGAACGATCAAAGCGTAGGCTGTTTGAGACATAACTCCCATGGAGGAAAGTGCGCTTGGTAACTGTTGTATTCAATCTCTATGCAATTTCTGGGATTCAACAACACTCTGATAGTCCACAGATTACAGAATGCCTCCAGATGTGCATCGGAAACTACTGCTGGTATTCCAGGGAACGATCAAAGCGTAGACTGTGTGAGACATTACTCCCATGGATGAAAGTGCGCATGGTGACTGTTGTATTCAATCCCGGTGCAATGTCTGTGTTCCATCAACACTCTGATAATCCACTGATTACAGAAAGCCTCCAGATGTGCCTCGGAAGCTACTACTGGTCTTCAGGGAACGATCAAAGCGATGACAGTTTGAGACATTACTCCCATGGAGGAAAGTGAACATGGTGACTGTTGTATTCATTCCCGGTGCAATTTCTGTGTTACATCAACACTCTGATAGTCCACAGATTACAGAATACCTCCAGATGTGCATCGGAAACTACTACTGGTCTCCCAGGAATCGATCAAAGCGTAGACTGTTTGAGACTTTACTCGCATGGAGGAAAGTGCGCATGGTTACTGTTGTATCCAATACCGATGCAATTTCTGTGTTTCAACAACACTCTGATAGTCCACAGATTACAGAATGCCTCCAGATGTGCAACGGAATCTACTACTGGTCTTCCAGGGAACGAAAAAAGCGTAGACTGCTTGAGACATTACTCCCATGGAGAAAAGTGCGCATGGTGACTTTTGTATTCAATCCCGAGGCAATTTCTGTGTTTCATGAACAATTTGAAGGTCCACATATTACAGAATGCCTCCAGATGTGCATCGGAAACTACTACTGGTCTTCCAGGGAACGATCAAAGCGATGACAGTTTGAGACGTTACTCCCATTGAGGAAAGTGTGCATGGTGACTGTTGTACTCAATCCCGATGCAAATTCTGTGTTTCAACAACACTCTTATAGTTCACAGATTACAGAATGCCTCCAGATGTGCATCGGAAACTACTACTGGTCTTCATAGGAACGAAAAAAGCGTACACTGTTTGAGACATTACTCCCATTGAGGAAAGTGCGAATGGTGACTGTTGTATTCAATCCCGAGGCAAGTTCTGTGTTTCATCAACACTTTGAAGGTCCACAGATTACAGAATGCCTCCACATGTCCATCGGAAACTACTACTGGTCTTCCAGGGAACGATCAAAGCGTAGACTACTTGAGACATTACTCCCATGGAGGAAAGTGCGCATGGTGACTGTTGTATCAAATACCGATGCAATTTCTGTGTTTCAACAACACTCTGAAGGTCCAGAGATTACAGAATGCCTCCAGATGTGCATCGGAAACTACTACTGGTCTTCCAGGGAACGATCAAAGCGTATACTCTGTGAGATATTACTCCCATGGATGAAAGTGCGCATGGTGACTGTTGTATTCAATCCCGATGCAATTTTTGTGTTTCAACAACACTCTGATAGTCCACAGATTACAGAATGCCTCCAGATGTGCAATGGAATCTACTACTGGTCTTCCAGGGAATGAAAAAAGCGTAGACTGTTTGAGACATTACTCCCATGGAGAAAAGTGCGCATGGTGACTGTTGTATTCATTCCCTATGCAATTTCTGTGTTTCAACAACGCTCTGATAGTCCACAGACTACAGAATGCCTCCAGATGTGCCCCGGAAACTACTACTGGTCTTCAGGGAACGATCAAAGCGATGACAGTTTGAGACATTGCTCCCATGGAGGAAAGTGCGCATGGTGACTGTTGTATTCAATCCCGATGAAATTTCTGTGTTTCATCAACACCCTGATAGTCCACAGATTACAGAATGCCTCCAGATGTGCATCGGAAACTACTACTTGTGTTCCAGGGAACGATCAAAACGTAAAATGTTTGAGACATTACTCCCATGGAGGAAAGTGCGCATGGTGACAGTTGTATTCAATCCCGAGGCAATTTCTGTGTTTCATCCACACATTGAAGGTCCACAGATTACAGAATGCCTCCAGATGTGCATCGGAAGCTCCCACTGGCTTTCCAGGGAACGATCAAATCGTAGGCTATTTGAGACATTACTGCCATGGAGGAAAGTGGGCATTGTGACTGTTGTATTAAATCCCGATGCAATTTCTGTGTTTCTACAACACTCTGATAGTCCACAGATTACAGAATACCTCCAGATGTGCATCTGAAACTACTACCGGTCTTCCAGGGAACGATCAAAGCGCAGACTGATTGAGACATAACTGACAAGGAGGAAAGTGCGCGTGGTAACAGTTGTATTCAATCTCTATGCAATATCTGTGTTTCAACAACACTCTGATAGTCCACAGATTACAGAATGCCTCCAGATGTGCATCGGAAGCTACTACTGGTCTTTCAGGGAACGATCAAAGCGTTGACTCTTTGAGACATTACTCCCGTGGATGAAAGTGCGCATGATGACTGTTGTATTCAATCCCGATGCAAGTTCTGTGTCTCATCAACACTCTGATAGTCCACTGATTACAGAATGCCTCCAGATGTGCCACGGAATCTACTACTCGTCTTAAAGCTTACGGTGAAACCGTAGACTGTTTGAGACATTACTCCCATGGAGGAAAGTGCGCATGGTGACTGTTGTATTCAATCCCGATGCAATTTTTGTGTTTCATCAACACTCTGAAAGTCCACAGATTACAGAATGCATCCAGATGTGCTTCGGAAACTACTACTGGTCTTCCAGGGAACGATCAAAGCGTAGACCCTTTGAGACATTACTCCTATGGAGGAAAGTCGCATGGATACTGTTGTATTCAATCACGATGCAATTTCTGTGGTTCACCAACATTCTGATAGTCCACAGATTACAGAATGACTGCAGATGTGCATCGGAGACTACTACTTGCCTTCCAGGGAACTATAAAAGCGATGACAGTTTGAGACATTACTCAAATTGAGAAAAGTGCGCATGGTGACTGTTGTATTCAATCCCGATGCAATTTCTGTGTGTCAACAACACTCTGATTGTCCACAGATTACAGAATGCCTCCAGATGTGTATTGGAAACTACTACTGGTCTTCATGGGAACGAAAAAATCGTACACCGTTTGAGACATTACTCCCATTGAGGTAAGTGCGCAAGGTGACTGTTGTATTCAATCCCGAGGCAATTTCTGTTTTTCATCAACACTTTGAAGGTCCACAGATTACAGAATGCCTCCAGATGCGCAACGGAAACTACTACCGGTCTTCCAGAGAACGATCAAAGCGTAGGCTGTTTGAGACATAACTCCCATGGAGGAAAGTGCGCTTGGTAACTGTTGTATTCAATCTCTATGCAATTTCTGGGATTCAACAACACTCTGATAGTCCACAGATTACAGAATGCCTCCAGATGTGCATCGGAAACTACTGCTGGTCTTCCAGGGAACGATCAAAGCGTAGACTGTGTGAGACATTACTCCCATGGATGAAAGTGCGCATGGTGACTGTTGTATTCAATCCCGGTTCAATTTCTGTGTTCCATCAACACTCTGATAATCCACTGATTACAGAAAGCCTCCAGATGTGCCTCGGAAGCTACTACTGGTCTTCAGGGAACGATCAAAGCGATGACAGTTTGAGACATTACTCGCATGGAGGAAAGTGCGCATGGTTACTGTTGTATCCAATACCGATGCAATTTCTGTGTTTCAACAACACTCTGATAGTCCACAGATTACAGAATGCCTCCAGATGTGCAACGGAATCTACTACTGGTCTTCCAGGGAACGAAAAAAGCGTAGACTGCTTGAGACATTACTCCCATGGAGAAAAGTGCGCATGGTGACTGTTGTATTCAATCCCGATGCCAATTCTGTGTTTCAACAGCGCTCTGGTAGTCCACAGACTACAGAATGCCTCCAGATGTGCATCGGAAACTACTACTGGTCGTCCAGGGACGATCAAAGCGTAGATTGTTTCAGACATTACTACCATGGAGGAAAGTGCGCATGGTGACTTTTGTATTCAATCCCGAGGCAATTTCTGTGTTTCATGAACAATTTGAAGGTCCACATATTACAGAATGCCTCCAGATGTGCATCGGAAACTACTACTGGTCTTCCAGGGAACGATCAAAGCGATGACAGTTTGAGACGTTACTCCCATTGAGGAAAGTGTGCATGGTGACTGTTGTACTCAATCCCGATGCAATTTCTGTGTTTCAACAACACTCTTATAGTTCACAGATTACAGAATGCCTCCAGATGTGCATCGGAAACTACTAGTGGTCTTCATAGGAACGAAAAAAGCGTACACTGTTTGAGACATTACTCCCATTGAGGAAAGTGCGAATGGTGACTGTTGTATTCAATCCCGAGGCAAGTTCTGTGTTTCATCAACACTTTGAAGGTCCACAGATTACAGAATGCCTCCAGATGTCCATAGGAAACTACTACTGGTCTTCCAGGGAACGATCAAAGCGTAGACTACTTGAGACATTACTCCCATGGAGGAAAGTGCGCATGGTGACTGTTGTATTCAATCCCGAGGCAATTTCTGTGTTTCATCAACACTTTGAAGGTCCACAGATTACAGAATGCCTCCAGATGCGCAACGGAAACTACTACCGGTCTTCCAGGGAACGATCAAAGCATAGACTGTTTGAGACATAACTCCCATGGAGGAAAGTGCGCGTGGTAACTGTTGTATTCAATCTCTATGCAATTTCTGTGTTTCAACAACACTCTGATAGTCCACAGATTACAGAATGCCTCCACATGTGCATCGGAAGCTACTACTGGTCTTCCACGGAACGATCAAAGAGCAGACTGTGTGAGACATTACTCCCATGGATGAAAGTGCCCCATGGTGACTGTTGTATTCAATCCCGGTGCAATTTCTGTGTTTCAACAACGCTCTGATAATCCACAGACTACAGAATGCCTCCAGATGTACATCGGAATCTACTACTGGTCTTCCAGGGAACGAAAAAAGCGTAGACTGTTTGAGACATTACTTCCATTTAGAAAAGTGTGCATGGTGACTGTTGTATTCAATCCCGAGGCAATTTCTGTGTTTCATCAACACTTTGAAGGTCCACAAATTACAGAATGCCTCCAGATGTGAATCGGAAACTACTACTAGTCTTCCAAGGAACGATCGAAGCGTAGACCCTTTGAGAGATTTACTCCTATGAAGGAAAGTCGCATGGATACTGTTGTATTCCATCCCAATGCAATTTCTGTGGTTCACCAACATTCTGATAGTCCACAGATTACAGAATGTCTCCAGATGTGCATCGGAAACTACTACTGGTCTTCCAGGGACGATCAAATCGTAGACTGTTTCTGACACTACTACCATGGAGGAAAGTGCGCATAGTGAAATTTGTATTCAATCCCGAGCAATATCTGTGTTTCATCAACACTTAGAAGGTCCACAGATTACAGAATGCCTCCAGATGTGCATTGGAAACTACTACTGGTCATCCAGGAAACGATCAAATCGTAGACTCTTTGAGACATTACTCCCATGGAGAAAAGTCGGCATGGTGCCTGTTGAATTGAATCCCGATGCAATTTCTGTGTTTTATCAACACTCTGAAGGTCAACAGATTACAGAATGCCTCCAGATGTGCATCGGAAACTACTACTGGTCTTCCAGGGAACGATCAAAACGTAGACTGTTTTAGACATTACTCCCATGGAGGAAAGTGCGCATGGTGACTGTTGTATTCAATCACGATGCAATTTCTGTGTTTCATCAACACTCAGATACTCCACTGATTACAGAAGTCTTCCAGATGCGCATCGGAAACTGTTACTGGTCTTCAGGGAACGATAAAAGCGATGACAGTTTTAGACATTATTCCCATGGAGGAAAGTGCGCATGGTGACTGTTGTATTCAATCCCGATGCAATTTCTGTGTTTCATCAACACTCAGATAGTCCACTGATTACAGAAGTCTTCCAGATGTGCATCGGAAACTACTACTGGTCTTCAGGGAACGATAAAAGCGATGACAGTTTGAGACATTACTCCCATGGAGGAAAGTGCGCATGGTGACTGTTGTATTCATTCCCGAGGCCATTTCTGTGTTTCATCAACACTTTGAAGGTCCACATATTACAGGATGCCTCCAGATGCGCAACGGAAACTACTACTGGTCTTCCAGGGAACAATCAAATCGTGGACTGTTTGAGACATAACTCCCATGGAGGAAAGTGCGCGTGGTATCTGTTGTATTCAACCTCTATGCAATATCAGTGTTTCAACAACACTCTGATAGTCCACAGATTACAGAATGCCCCAGATGTGCCTCGGAAACTACTACTGGTCTTCAGGGAACGATCAAAGCGATGACAGTTTGAGACATTACTCCCATGGAGGAAAGTGCGCATGGTGACTGTTGTATTCAATCCCGATGCAATTATCTATGTTTCAACAACACTCTGATAGTCCACAGATTACAGAATGCCTCCAGATGTGCGTCGGAATCTACTACTGGTCGTCCAGTGAACGATAAAATCGTAGACAGTTTGAGACATTACTCCCATGGAGGAAAGTACGCATGGTGACTGTTGTATTCAATCACTAGGCAATTTCTGTGTTATATCAACACTTTGAAGGTGCACAGATTAAAGAATGCCTCCAGATGTGCATCGGAAACTACTACTAGTCTTCAGGGAACGATCAAAGCGATGACAGTATGAGACATTACTCCCATTGAGGTAAGTGCGCAAGGTGACTGTTGTATTCAATCCCGAGGCAATTTCTGTTTTTCATCAACACTTTGAAGGTCCACAGATTACAGAATGCCTCCAGATGCGCAACGGAAACTACTACCGGTCTTCCAGAGAACGATCAAAGCGTAGGCTGTTTGAGACATAACTCCCATGGAGGAAAGTGCGCTTGGTAACTGTTGTATTCAATCTCTATGCAATTTCTGGGATTCAACAACACTCTGATAGTCCACAGATTACAGAATGCCTCCAGATGTGCATCGGAAACTACTGCTGGTCTTCCAGGGAACGATCAAAGCGTAGACTGTGTGAGACATTACTCCCATGGATGAAAGTGCGCATGGTGACTGTTGTATTCAATCCCGGTTCAATTTCTGTGTTCCATCAACACTCTGATAATCCACTGATTACAGAAAGCCTCCAGATGTGCCTTGGAAGCTACTACTGGTCTTCAGGGAACGATCAAAGCGATGACAGTTTGAGACATTACTCCCATGGAGGAAAGTGAACATGGTGACTGTTGTTTTCATTCCCGGTGCAATTTCTGTGTTACATCAACACTCTGATAGTCCACAGATTACAGAATACCTCCAGATGTGCATCGGAAACTACTACTGGTCTCCCAGGAATCGATCAAAGCGTAGACTGTTTGAGACTTTACTCGCATGGAGGAAAGTGCGCATGGTTACTGTTGTATCCAATACCGATGCAATTTCTGTGTTTCAACAACACTCTGATAGTCCACAGATTACAGAATGCCTCCAGATGTGCAACGGAATCTACTACTGGTCTTCCAGGGAACGAAAAAAGCGTAGACTGCTTGAGACATTACTCCCATGGAGAAAAGTGCGCATGGTGACTGTTGTATTCAATCCCGATGCCAATTCTGTGTTTCAACAGCGCTCTGGTAGTCCACAGACTACAGAATGCCTCCAGATGTGCATCGGAAACTACTACTGGTCGTCCAGGGACGATCAAAGCGTAGATTGTTTCAGACATTACTACCATGGAGGAAAGTGCGCATGGTGACTTTTGTATTCAATCCCGAGGCAATTTCTGTGTTTCATGAACAATTTGAAGGTCCACATATTACAGAATGCCTCCAGATGTGCATCGGAAACTACTACTGGTCTTCCAGGGAACGATCAAAGCGATGACAGTTTGAGACGTTACTCCCATTGAGGAAAGTGTGCATGGTGACTGTTGTACTCAATCCCGATGCAATTTCTGTGTTTCAACAACACTCTTATAGTTCACAGATTACAGAATGCCTCCAGATGTGCATCGGAAACTACTACTGGTCTTCATAGGAACGAAAAAAGCGTACACTGTTTGAGACATTACTCCCATTGAGGAAAGTGCGAATGGTGACTGTTGTATTCAATCCCGAGGCAAGTTCTGTGTTTCATCAACACTTTGAAGGTCCACAGATTACAGAATGCCTCCAGATGTCCATCGGAAACTACTACTGGTCTTCCAGGGAACGATCAAAGCGTAGACTACTTGAGACATTACTCCCATGGAGGAAAGTGCGCATGGTGACTGTTGTATTCAATCCCGAGGCAATTTCTGTGTTTCATCAACACTTTGAAGGTCCACAGATTACAGAATGCCTCCAGATGCGCAACGGAAACTACTACCGGTCTTCCAGGGAACGATCAAAGCATAGACTGTTTGAGACATAACTCCCATGGAGGAAAGTGCGCGTGGTAACTGTTGTATTCAATCTCTATGCAATTTCTGTGTTTCAACAACACTCTGATAGTCCACAGATTACAGAATGCCTCCACATGTGCATCGGAAGCTACTACTGGTCTTCCACGGAACGATCAAAGAGCAGACTGTGTGAGACATTACTCCCATGGATGAAAGTGCCCCATGGTGACTGTTGTATTCAATCCCGGTGCAATTTCTGTGTTTCAACAACGCTCTGATAATCCACAGACTACAGAATGCCTCCAGATGTACATCGGAATCTACTACTGGTCTTCCAGGGAACGAAAAAAGCGTAGACTGTTTGAGACATTACTTCCATTTAGAAAAGTGTGCATGGTGACTGTTGTATTCAATCCCGAGGCAATTTCTGTGTTTCATCAACACTTTGAAGGTCCACAAATTACAGAATGCCTCCAGATGTGAATCGGAAACTACTACTAGTCTTCCAAGGAACGATCGAAGCGTAGACCCTTTGAGAGATTTACTCCTATGAAGGAAAGTCGCATGGATACTGTTGTATTCCATCCCAATGCAATTTCTGTGGTTCACCAACATTCTGATAGTCCACAGATTACAGAATGTCTCCAGATGTGCATCGGAAACTACTACTGGTCTTCCAGGGACGATCAAATCGTAGACTGTTTCTGACACTACTACCATGGAGGAAAGTGCGCATAGTGAAATTTGTATTCAATCCCGAGCAATATCTGTGTTTCATCAACACTTAGAAGGTCCACAGATTACAGAATGCCTCCAGATGTGCATTGGAAACTACTACTGGTCATCCAGGAAACGATCAAATCGTAGACTCTTTGAGACATTACTCCCATGGAGAAAAGTCGGCATGGTGCCTGTTGAATTGAATCCCGATGCAATTTCTGTGTTTTATCAACACTCTGAAGGTCAACAGATTACAGAATGCCTCCAGATGTGCATCGGAAACTACTACTGGTCTTCCAGGGAACGATCAAAACGTAGACTGTTTTAGACATTACTCCCATGGAGGAAAGTGCGCATGGTGACTGTTGTATTCAATCACGATGCAATTTCTGTGTTTCATCAACACTCAGATACTCCACTGATTACAGAAGTCTTCCAGATGCGCATCGGAAACTGTTACTGGTCTTCAGGGAACGATAAAAGCGATGACAGTTTTAGACAATATTCCCATGGAGGAAAGTGCGCATGGTGACTGTTGTATTCAATCCCGATGCAATTTCTGTGTTTCATCAACACTCAGATAGTCCACTGATTACAGAAGTCTTCCAGATGTGCATCGGAAACTACTACTGGTCTTCAGGGAACGATAAAAGCGATGACAGTTTGAGACATTACTCCCATGGAGGAAAGTGCGCATGGTGACTGTTGTATTCATTCCCGAGGCCATTTCTGTGTTTCATCAACACTTTGAAGGTCCACATATTACAGGATGCCTCCAGATGCGCAACGGAAACTACTACTGGTCTTCCAGGGAACAATCAAATCGTGGACTGTTTGAGACATAACTCCCATGGAGGAAAGTGCGCGTGGTATCTGTTGTATTCAACCTCTATGCAATATCAGTGTTTCAACAACACTCTGATAGTCCACAGATTACAGAATGCCCCAGATGTGCCTCGGAAACTACTACTGGTCTTCAGGGAACGATCAAAGCGATGACAGTTTGAGACATTACTCCCATGGAGGAAAGTGCGCATGGTGACTGTTGTATTCAATCCCGATGCAATTATCTATGTTTCAACAACACTCTGATAGTCCACAGATTACAGAATGCCTCCAGATGTGCGTCGGAATCTACTACTGGTCTTCCAGTGAACGATAAAATCGTAGACAGTTTGAGACATTACTCCCTTGGAGGAAAGTACGCATGGTGACTGTTGTATTCAATCACTAGGCAATTTCTGTGTTATATCAACACTTTGAAGGTGCACAGATTAAAGAATGCCTCCAGATGTGCATCGGAAACTACTACTAGTCTTCAGGGAACGATCAAAGCGATGACAGTATGAGACATTACTCCCATTGAGGAAAGTGCGCATGGTGACTGTTGTATTCAATCCCGATGCATTTTCTGTGTTTCAACAACACTCTGATAGTCCATAGATTACAGAATGCCTCCAGATGTGCATCGGAAACTACCACTGGTCTTCATGGGAACGAAAAAATCGTACACTGTTTGAGACGTTACTCCCATTGAGGAAAGAGCGCATGGGGACTGTTGTATTCAATCCCGAGGCAATATCTGTGTTTCATCAACACTTTGAAGGTCCACAGATTACAGAATGCCTCCAGATGTGCAACGGAAACTACTATCGGTCCTCCAGGGAACGATCAAAGCGTAGACTGTTTTAGACATAACTCCCTTGGTAGGAAAGTGCGCGTGGTAACTGTTGTATTCAATCTCTATGCAATTTCAGTGTTTCAACAACACTCTGATAGTCCACAGATTACAGAATGCCTCCAGATGTGCACCGGAAACTACTACTGGTCTTATAGGGAACGATCAAAGCGTAGACTGTTTGAGACATGACTCCCATGGTGAAAAGTCCGCATGGTGCCTGTTGAATTGAATCCCGATGCAATTTCCTTGTTTTATCAACACTCTGAAGGTCAACATACTACAGAATGCCTCCAGATGTGAATCGGGAACTACTACTGGTCTTCCAGGGAACGATCAAAACGTAGACTGTTTGAGACATTACTCCCATGGAGGAAAGTGCGCATGGTAACTGTTGTATTCAATCCCGATGCAATTTCTGTGTTTCAGCAACACTTTGAAGGTCCTGAGATTACAGAATGCCACCAGATGTGCATCGGAAACTACTACTGGTCTTCCAGGGAACGGTCAAAGCGTAGATTACTTGTGACATTACTCCCATGGAGGATAGTGCGCATGGTGACTGTTGTATTCAATCGCGATGCAATTTCTGTGTTTCATCAACACTTTGAAGGTCCACAGATTACAGGATGCCTCCAGATGCGCAACGGAAACTACTACTGGTCTTCCAGGGAACGATCAAATCGTAGACTGTTTGAGACATAACTCCCATGGAGGAAAGAGTGCGTGGTAACTGTTGTATTCAATCTCTATGCAATTTCTGTGTTTCAACAACTCTCTGATAGTCCACAGATTACACAATGCCCCCAGATGTGCCTCGGAAACTACTACTGGTCTTCAGGGAACGATCAAAGCGATGACAGTTTGAGACTTTACTCCCAATGGAGGAAAGTGCCCGTGGTGACTGTTGTATTCAATCCCGATGCAATTTCTATGTTTCAACAACACTCTGATAGTCCACAGATTACAGAATGCCTCCAGATGTGCGTCGGAAACTACTACTGTTCTTCCAGTGAACGATCAAATCGTAGACAGTTTGAGACATTACTCCCATTTAGGAAACTGCGCATGTTGACTGCTGTATTCAATCACGAGGCAATTTCTGTGTTACATCAACATTTTGAAGGTGCACAGATTAAAGAATGCCTCCAGATGTGCATCGCAAACTACTACTGGTCTTCCATTGAACGATCAAAACGTAGACTGTTTGAGACATTACTCCCATGGAGGAAAGTGCGCATGGTAACTGTTGTATTAAATCCCGATGCAATTTCATGTGTTTCATCTACACTCAGATAGTCCAGTGATTACAGAAGTCTTCCAGATGTGCATCGGAAACTACTACTGGTCTTCAGGGAACGATAAAAGCGATGACCGTTTAAGACATTACTCCCATGGTGGAAAGTGCGCATGGTGACTGTTGTATTAAATCCCGATGCAATTTCTGTGTTTCATCAACACTCAGATAGTCCACTGATTACAGAAGTCTTCCAGAAGTGCATCGGAAACTACTACTGGTCTTCAGAGAACGATAAAAGCGATGAAAGTTTGAGACATTACTCTCATGGAGGAAAGTGCGCATGGTTACTGTTGTTTTCAATCCCGATGCAATTTCTGTGTTTCATCAACAGTTTGAAGGTCCACAGATTACAGAATGACTCCAGATGCACAACGGAAACTACTACTGGTCTTCCAGGGAACGATCAAATCGTAGACGGTTTGAGACATAACTCCCATGGAGGAAAGTGCGCGTGGTAACTGTTGTATTCAATCTCTATGCAATTTCTGTGTTTCAACAACACTCTGATAGTCCACAGATTACAGAATGCCCCCAGATGGGCCTCGGAAACTGCTACTGGTCTTCAGGGGATGATCAAAGCGATGACAGTTTGAGACATTACTCCCATAGAGGAAAGTGCGCATGGTGACTGTTGTATTCAATCCCGATGCATTTTCTGTGTTTCAACAACACTCTGATAGTCCACAGATTACAGAATGCCTCCAGATGTGCATCGGAATCTACTACTGGTCTTCCAGGGAACGAAAAAAGGGGAGACTGTTTGAGACATTATTCCCATGGTAGAAAAGTGCGCATGGTGACTGTTGTATTCGATCCCGATGCAATATCTATGTTTCAACAACACTCTGATAGTCCACACATTACAGAATGCCTCCAGATGTGCATCGGAAACTACTACTGGTCTTCCAGGGACGATCAAAGCGTAGACTTTTCAGACATTACTACCATGGGGGAAAGTGCGCATGGTGACTTTTGTATTCAATCCTGAGCCAATTTCTGTGTTTCATCAACACTTTGAAGCTCCACAAATTACAGAAAGCCTCCAGATGTGCATCGGAAACTACTACTGGTCTTCAGGGAACGATCAAAGCGTTGACAGTTTGAGACATTACTCCCATTGAGGAAAGTGCGCATGGTGACTGTTGTATTCAATCCCGATGCATTTTCTGTGTTTCAACAACACTCTGATAGTCCATAGATTACAGAATGCCTCCAGATGTGCATCGGAAACTACTACTGGTCTTCATGGGAACGAAAAAAGCGTACACTGTTTGAGACATTACTCCCATTGAGGAAAGAGCGCATGGTGACTGTTGTATTCAATCCCGAGCCAATATCTGTGTTTCATCAACACTTTGAAGGTCCACAGATTACAGAATGCCTCCAGATGTGCATCGGAAACTACTACTGGTCCTCCAGGGACGATCAAAGCGTAGTCTGTTTCAGACATTACTACCATGGAGGAAAGTGCGCATGGTGACTTTTGTATTCTATCCCGAGGCAATTTCTGTGTTTCATCAACACTTAGAAGGTCCACGGATTACAGAATGCCTCCAGATGTGCATCGGAAGCTACTACTGGTCTTCCAGGGAACGATCAAAGCGTAGACTGTTTGAGACATGACTCCCATGGAGAAAAGTCCGCATGGTGCCTGTTGAATTGAATCTTGATGCAATTTCCTTGTTTTATCAACACTCTGAAGGTCAACAGACTACAGAATGCCTCCAGATGTGAATCGGGAACTACTACTGGTCTTCCAGGGAACGATCAAAACGTAGACTGTTTGAGACATTCCTCCCATGGAGGAAACTGCGCATTGTGACTGTTGTTTTCAATGACGAGGCAATTTCGGTGTTACATCAACACTTTGAAGTTGCACAGATTAAAGAATGTCTCCTGATTTGCATCGGAAACTACTACTGGTCTTCCAGGGAACGATCAAAACGTAGACTCTTTGAGACATTACTCCCATGGAGGAAAGTGCGCATGGTAACTGTTGTATTCAATCCCGATGCAATTTCATGTGTTTCATCTACACTCAGATAGTCCAGTGATTACAGAAGTCTTCCAGATGTGCATCGGAAACTACTACTGGTCTTCAGGGAACGATAAAAGCGATGACAGTTTAAGACATTAGTCCCATGGTGGAAAGTGCGCATGGTGACTGTTGTATTCAATCCCGATGCAATTTCTGTGTTTCATCAACACTCAGATAGTCCACTGATTACAGAGGTCTTCCAGATGTGCATCGGAAACTACTACTGGTCTTCAGAGAACGATAAAAGCGATGACAGTTTGAGACATTACTCTCATGGAGGAAAGTGCGCATGGGTACTGTTGTTTTCAATCCCGATGCAATTTCTGTGTTTCATCAACACTTTGAAGGTCCACAGATTACAGAATGCCTCCAGATGCGCAACGGAAACTACTACTGGTCTTCCAGGGAACGATCAAATCGTAGACGGTTTGAGACATAACTCCCATGGAGGAAAGTGCGCGTGGTAACTGTTGTATTCAATCTCTATGCAATTTCTGTGTTTCAACAACACTCTGATAGTCCACAGATTACAGAATGCCCCCAGATGGGCCTCGGAAACTACTACTGGTCTTCAGGGGATGATCAAAGCGATGACAGTTTGAGACATTACTCCCATGGAGGAAAGTGCGCATGGTGACTGTTGTATTAAATCCCGGTGCAATTTCTGTGTTACATCAACACTCTGATAGTCCACAGATTACAGAATGCCTCCAGATGTGCATCGGAAACTACTACTGGTCTTCCAGGAAACGATCAAAGTGTAGACTGTTTGAGACTTTACTCCCATGGAGAAAAGTGCGCATGGCGACTGTTGTATCCAATACCGATGCAATATCTGTGTTTCAACAACACTCTGATAGTCCACAGATTACAGAATGCCTCCAGATGTGCATCGGAATCTACTACTGGTCTTCCAGGGAACGAAAAAATGGTAGACTGTTTGAGACATTATTCCCATGGTAGAAAGGTGCGCATGGTGACTGTTGTATTCGATCCCGATGCAATATCTATGTTTCAACAACACTCTTATAGTCCACAGATTACAGAATGCCTCCAGATGTGCATCGGAAACTACTACTGGTCTTCCAGGGACGAACAAAGCGTAGACTTTTAAGACATTACTACCATGGGGGAAAGTGCGCATGGTGACTTTTGTATTCAATCCCGAGGCAATTTCTGTGTTTCATCAACACTTTGAAGGTCCACAAATTACAGAAAGCCTCCAGATGTGCATCGGAAACTACTACTGGTCTTCAGGGAACGATCAAAGCGATGACAGTTTGAGACATTACTCCCATTGTGGAAAGTGCGCATGGTGACTGTTGTATTCAATCCCGATGCATTTTCTGTGTTTCAACAACACTCTGATAGTCCATAGATTACAGAATGCCTCCAGATGTGCATCGGAAACTACTACTGGTCTTCATGGGAACGAAAAAAGCGTACACTGTTTGAGACATTACTCCAATTGAGGAAAGAGCGCATGGTGACTGTTGTATTCAATCCCGAAGGCAATATCTGTGTTTCATCAACACTTTGAAGGTCCACAGATTACAGAATGCCTCCAGATGTGCATCGGAAACTACTACTGGTCTTCCAGGGACGATCAAAGCGAAGACTGTTTCAGACAATACTACCATGGGGGAAAGTGCGCATGGTGACTTTTGTATTCTATCCCGAGGCAATTTCTGTGTTTCATCAACGCTTAGAAGGTCCACAGATTACAGAATGCCTCCAGATGTGCATCGGAAACCACTACTGGTCTTCCAGGGAACGATCAGAGCGTAGACTGTTTGAGGCATGACTCCCATGGAGAAAAGTCCGCATGGTGCCTGTTGAATTGAATCCCGATGCAATTTCCTTGTTTTATCAACACTCTGAAGGTCAACAGATTACAGACTGCCTCCAGATGTGAATCGGGAACTACTACTGGTCTTCCAGGGAACGATCAAAACGTAGACTTTTTGAGACATTACTCCCATGGAGGAAAGTGCGCATGGTGACTCTTGTATTCTATCCCGATGCAATTTCTGTGTTTCATCAACACTCAGATAGTCCACTGATTACAGAAGTCTTCCAGATGTGCATCGGAAACTACTACTGGTCTTCAGGGAACGATAAAAGGGATGACAGTTTAAGACATTACTCCCATGGTGGAAAGTGCGCATGGTGACTGTTGTATTCAATCCCGATGCAATTTCTGTGTTTCATCAACACTCAGATAGTCCACTGATTACAGAAGTCTTCCAGATGTGCCTCGGAAACTACTACTGGTCTTCAGGGAACAATCAAAGCGTAGAAAGTTTGAGACATTACCCCCATGGAGGAAAAAGCGCATGGTGACTGTTGTATTACATCCCGGTGCAATTTCTGTGTTACATCAACACTCTGATAGTCCACAGATTACAGAATGCCTCCAGATGTGCATCGGAAACTACTACTGGTCTTCCAGGGACGATCAAAGCATAGACTTTTTCAGACATTACTACCATGGGGGAAAGTACGCATGGTGACTTTTGTATTCAATCCCGAGGCAATTTCTGTGTTTCATCAACACTTTGAAGGTCCACAGATTACAGAAAGCCTCCAGATGTTGCTTCGGAAATTAATACTGGTCTTCAGGGAACGATCAAAGCGATGACAGTTTGAGACAAATTCTCCCATTGAGGAAAGTGCGCATGGTGACTGTTGTATTCAATCCCGATGCATTTTCTGTGTTTCAACAACACTCTGATAGTCCATAGATTACAGAAGTCTTCCAGATGTACATCGAAAACTACTACTAGTCTTCAGGGAACGATAGAAGCGATGACAGTTTGAGACATTACTCCCATGGAGGAAAGTGCGTATGGTGACTGTTGTATTCAATCACGAGGCAATTTCTGTGTTTCATCAACACTTTGAAGGTCCTCAGATTACAGAATGCCTCCATATGTGCATCAGAAACTACTACTGGTCTTCCAGGGAACGGTCAAACGTAGATTACTTGGGACATTACTCCCATGGAGGATAGTGCGCATGGTGACTGTTGTATTCAATCCCGATGCAATTTCTGCGTTTCATCAACACTTTGAAGCTCCACAGATTACAGGATGCCTCCAGATGCGCAACGGAAACTACTACTGGTCTTCCAGGGAACGATCAAATCGTAGACTGTTTGAGACATAACTGCCATGGCGGTAAGTGCGCGTGGTAACTGTTGTATTCAATCACTATGCAATTTCTGTGTTTCAACAACACTCTGATAGTCCACAGATTACACAATGCCCCCAGATGAGCCTCGGAAACTACTACTGGTCTTCAGGGAACGATCAAAGCGATGACAGTTTGAGACATTACTCCCATGGAGGAAAGTGCGCGTGGTGACTGTTGTATTCAATCCCGATGCAATTTCTGCGTTTCATCAACACTTTGAAGCTCCACAGATTACAGAATACCTCCAGATGTGCGTCGGAAACTACTACTGGTCTTCCAGGGAACGATCAAATCGTAGACAGTTTGAGACATTACTCCCATGGAGGAAACTGCGCATGTTGACTGTTGTATTCAATCACGAGGCAATTTCTGTGTTACATCAACACTTTGAATGTGCACAGATTAAAGAATGCCTCCAGATGTGCATCGGAAACTACTACTGGTCTTCCAGGCAACAATCAAAGCGTAGACTGTTTGAGACTTTACTTCCATGGAGGAAAGTGCGCATGGTGACTGTTGTATTTAATCCCGATGCAATTTCTGTGGTTCATCAACACCCTGATAGTCCACAGATTACACAATGCCTCCAGATGTGCATCGGAATCTACTACTGGTCTTACAGGGAACGAAAAAAGCGTAGACTGTTTGAGACATTACTCCCATGGAGAAAAATGCGCATGGTGACTGTTGTATTCAATCCCGAAGCAATTTCTGTGTTTCATCAACACTTTGAAGGTCCACAGATTACAGAATGCCTCCAGATGTGCATCGGAAACTACTACTCGTCTTCCAGGGAACGATCAAAGCGTTAACCCTTTGAGACAATATTCCTATGGAGGAAAGTCGCATGGATACTGTTGTATTCCATCCAGATGCAAATTTCTGTGGTTCACCAACACTTTGAAGGTGAACAGATTACAGAATGCCCCCAGATGTGCCTCGGTAACTACTACTGGTCTTCAGGGAACGATCAAAGCGATGACAGTTTGAGGCATTACTCCCATGGAGGAAAGTGAGCGTGGTGACTGTTGTATTCAATCCCGATGCAATTTCTATGTTTCAAGAAGACTCTGATAGTCCACAGATTACATAATGCCTCCAGATGTGCATCAGAAACTACTACTGGTCTTCCAGGGACGATCAATGCGTAGACTGTTTCAGACATTACTCCCATGGAGGAAACTGCGCATGGTGACTGTTGTTTTCAATCACGAGGCAATTTCTGTGTTACATCAACACTTTGAAGGTGCACAGATTAAAGAATGCCTCCAGATGTGCATCGGAAACTACTACTGGTCTTCCAGATAACGATCAAAGCGTAGACTGTTTGAGAATTTACTCCCATGGTGGAAAGTGCGCATGGTGACTGTTGTATTCAATCCCGAGGCAATTTCTGTGTTTCATCAACACTTTGAAGTCCTCAGATTACAGAATGCCTCCAGATGTGCATCAGAAACTACTACTGGTCTTCCAGGGAACGGTCAAAGCGTAGATTACTTGAGACATTACTCCCTTGGAGGAAGGTGCGCGTGGTAACTGTTGTATTCAATATCTATGCAATTTCTGTGTTTCAACAACACTCTGATAGTCCACAGATTACAGAATGCCTCCAGATGTGCATCGGAAACTACTACTGGTCTTCTAGGGACGATCAAAGCGTAGACTGTTTCAGACATTACTACCATGGAGGAAAGTGCGCATGGTGACTGTTGTATTCAATCCCGAGGCAATTTCTGTGTTTCATCAACACCCTGATAGTTCACAGATTAAAGAATGCCTGCAGATGTGCATCGGAAACTACTACTGGTCTTCCAGGGACGATCAATGCGTAGACTGTTTCAGACATTACTCCCATGGAGGAAACTGCGCATGGTGACTGTTGTTTTCAATCACGAGGCAATTTCTGTGTTACATCAACACTTTGAAGGTGCACAGATTAAAGAATGCCTCCAGATGTGCATCGGAAACTACTACTGGTCCTCCAGGGACGATCAAAGCGTAGTCTGTTTCAGACATTACTACCATGGAGGAAAGTTCGCATGGTGACTTTTGTATTCTATCCCGAGGCAATTTCTGTGTTTTATCAACACTTTGAAGGTCCACAGATTACAGAATGCCTCCAGATGTGCATCGGAAACTACTACTGGTCTTCCAGGGAACGATCAAAACGTATACTGTTTGACACATTACTCCCATGGAGGAAAGTGCGCATGGTGACTGTTGTATTCAATGCCGATGCAATTTCTGTGTTTCATCTACACTCAGATAGTCCAGTGATTACAGAAGTCTTCCAGATGTGCATCGGAAACTACTACTGGTCTTCAGGGAACGATAAAGGCGATGACAGTTTAAGACATTACTCCCATGGTGGAAAGTTGGCATGGTGACTGTTGTATTCAATCCCGATGCAATTTCTGTGTTTCATCAACACTCAGATAGTGCACTGATTACAGAAGTCTTCCAGATGTGCATCGGAAACTACTACTGGTCTTCAGAGAACGATAAAAGCGATGACAGTTTGAGACATTACTCTCATGGAGGAAAGTGCGCATGGTGACTGTTGTTTTCAATCCCGATGCAATTTCTGTGTTTCAACAACACTCCGATAGTCCACAGATTACAGAATGCCTCCATATGTGCATCGGAATCTACTACTGGTCCTACAGGGAACGAAAAAAGCGTAGACTGTTTGAGACATTACTCCCATGGAGAAAAATGCGCATGGTGACTGTTGTATTCAATCCCGAAGCAATTTCTGTGTTTCATCAACACTTTGAAGGTCCACAGATTACAGAATGCCTCCAGATGTGCATCGGAAACTACTACTCGTCTTCCAGGGAACGATCAAAGCGTTAACCCTTTGAGACAATAGTCCTATGGAGGAAAGTCGCATGGATACTGTTGTATTCCATCCAGATGCAAATTTCTGTGGTTCACCAACACTTTGAAGGTAAACAGATTACAAAATGCCCCCAGATGTGCCTCGGTAACTACTACTGGTCTTCAGGGAACGATCAAAGCGATGACAGTTTGAGGCATAACTCCCATGGAGGAAAGTGAGCGTGGTGACTGTTGTATTCAATCCCGATGCAATTTCTATGTTTCAAGAACACTCTGATAGTCCACAGATTACATAATGCCTCCAGATGTGCATCGGAAACTACTACTGGTCTTCCAGGGACGATCAATGCGTAGACTGTTTCAGACATTACTCCCATGGAGGAAACTGCGCATGGTGACTGCTGTTTTCAATCACGAGGCAATTTCTGTGTTACATCAACACTTTGAAGGTGCACAGATTAAAGAATGCCTCCAGATGTTCATCGGAAACTACTACTGGTCTTCCAGGTAACGATCAAAGCGTAGACTGTTTGAGAATTTATTCCCATGGTGGAAAGTGCGCATGGTGACTGTTGTATTTAATCCCGATGCAATTTCTGTGTTTCATCAACACCCTGATAGTTCACAGACTAAAGAATGCCTCCAGATGTGCATCGGAAACTACTACTGGTCTTCCAGGGACGATCAATGCGTAGACTGTTTCAGACATTACTCCCATGGAGGAAACTGCGCATGGTGACTGTTGTTTTCAATCACGAGGCAATTTCTGTGTTACTTCAACACTTTGAAGGTGCACAGATTAAAGAATGCCTCCAGATGTGCATCGGAAACTACTACTGGTCTTCCAGATAACGATCAAAGCGTAGACTGTTTGAGAATTTACTCCCATGGTGGAAAGTGCGCATGGTGACTGTTGTATTCAATCCCGAGGCAATTTCTGTGTTTCATCAACACTTTGAAGTCCTCAGATTACAGAATGCCTCCAGATGTGCATCAGAAACTACTACTGGTCTTCCAGGGAACGGTCAAAGCGTAGATTACTTGAGACATTACTCCCATGGAGAAAAGTGCGCATTGTGACTGTTGTTTTCAATCCCGATGCAATTTCTGTGTTTCATCAACACTTTGAAGGTCCACAGATTACAGGATGCCTCCAGATGCGCAACGGAAACTACTACTGGTCTTCCAGGGAACGATCAAATCGTAGACTGTTTGAGACATAACTCCATTGGAGGAAGGTGCGCGTGGTAACTGTTGTATTCAATCTCTATGCAATTTCTGTGTTTCAACAACACTCTGATAGTCCACAGATTACAGAATGCCTCCAGATGTGCATCGGAAACTACTACTGGTCTTCTAGGGACGATCAAAGCGTAGACTGTTTCAGACATTACTACCATGGAGGAAAGTGCGCATGGTGACTGTTGTATTCAACCCCGAGGCAAATTCTGTGTTTCATCAACACCCTGATAGTTCACAGATTAAAGAATGCCTCCAGATGTGCATCGGAAACTACTACTGGTCCTCCAGGGACGATCAAAGCGTAGTCTGTTTCAGACATTACTACCATGGAGGAAAGTTCGCATGGTGACTTTTGTATTCTATCCCGAGGCAATTTCTGTGTTTCATCAACACTTAGAAGGTCCACGGATTACAGAATGCCTCCAGATGTGCATCGGAAGCTACTACTGGTCTTCCAGGGAACGATCAAAGCGTAGACTGTTTGAGACATGACTCCCATGGAGAAAAGTCCGCATGGTGCCTGTTGAATTGAATCCCGATGCAATTTCCTTGTTTTATCAACACTCTGAAGGTCAACAGACTACAGAATGCCTCCAGATGTGAATCGGGAACTACTACTGGTCTTCCAGGGAACGATCAAAACGTAGACTGTTTGAGACATTCCTCCCATGGAGGAAACTGCGCATGGTGACTGTTGTTTTCAATGACGAGGCAATTTCTGTGTTACATCAACACTTTGAAGGTGCACAGATTAAAGAATGTCTCCTGATTTGCATCGGAAACTACTACTGGTCTTCCAGGTAACGATCAAAGCGTAGACTGTTTGAGACTTTACTTCCATGGAGGAAAGTGCGCATGGTGACTGTTGTATTTAATCCCGATGTAATTTCTGTGTTTCATCAACACCCTGATAGTCCACAGATTACAGGATGCCTCCAGATGTGCATCGGAAACTACTACTGGTCTTCCAGGGACGATCAAAGCGTAGTCTGTTTCAGACATTACTACCATGGAGGAAAGTTCGCATGGTGACTTTTGTATTCTATCCCGAGGCAATTTCTGTGTTTCATCAACACTTAGAAGGTCCACGGATTACAGAATGCCTCCAGATGTGCATCGGAAGCTACTACTGGTCTTACAGGGAACGAAAAAAGCGTAGACTGTTTGAGACATTACTCCCATGGAGAAAAATGCGCATGGTGACTGTTGTATTCAATCCCGAAGCAATTTCTGTGTTTCATCAACACTTTGAAGGTCCACAGATTACAGAATGCCTCCAGATGTGCATCGGAAACTACTACTCGTCTTCCAGGGAACGATCAAAGCGTCAACCCTTTGAGACAATAGTCCTATGGAGGAAAGTCGCATGGATACTGTTGTATTCCATCCAGATGCAAATTTCTGTGGTTCACCAACACTTTGAAGGTGAACAGATTACAGAATGCCCCCAGATGTGCCTCGGTAACTACTACTGGTCTTCAGGGAACGATCAAAGCGATGACAGTTTGAGGCATTACTCCCATGGAGGAAAGTGAGCGTGGTGACTGTTGTATTCAATCCCGATGCAATTTCTATGTTTCAAGAACACTCTGATAGTCCACAGATTACATAATGCCTCCAGATGTGCATCGGAAACTACTACTGGTCTTCCAGGGACGATCAATGCGTAGACTGTTTCAGACATTACTCCCATGGAGGAAACTGCGCATGGTGACTGTTGTTTTCAATCACGAGGCAATTTCTGTGTTACATCAACACTTTGAAGGTGCACAGATTAAAGAATGCCTCCAGATGTGCATCGGAAACTACTACTGGTCTTCCAGATAACGATCAAAGCGTAGACTGTTTGAGAATTTACTCCCATGGTGGAAAGTGCGCATGGTGACTGTTGTATTCAATCCCGAGGCAATTTCTGTGTTTCATCAACACTTTGAAGTCCTTAGATTACAGAATGCCTCCAGATGTGCATCAGAAACTACTACTGGTCTTCCAGGGAACGGTCAAAGCGTAGATTACTTGAGACATTACTCCCTTGGAGGAAGGTGCGCGTGGTAACTGTTGTATTCAATCTCTATGCAATTTCTGTGTTTCAACAACACTCTGATAGTCCACAGATTACAGAATGCCTCCAGATGTGCATCGGAAACTACTACTGGTCTTCTAGGGACGATCAAAGCGTAGACTGTTTCAGACATTACTACCATGGAGGAAAGTGCGCATGGTGACTGTTGTATTCAATCCCGAGGCAATTTCTGTGTTTCATCAACACCCTGATAGTTCACAGATTAAAGAATGCCTCCAGATGTGCATCGGAAACTACTACTGGTCTTCCAGGGACGATCAATGCGTAGACTGTTTCAGACATTACTCCCATGGAGGAAACTGCGCATGGTTACTGTTGTTTTCAATCACGAGGCAATTTCTGTGTTACATCAACACTTTGAAGGTGCACAGATTAAAGAATGCCTCCAGATGTGCATCGGAAACTACTACTGGTCCTCCAGGGACGATCAAAGCGTAGTCTGTTTCAGACATTACTACCATGGAGGAAAGTTCGCATGGTGACTTTTGTATTCTATCCCGAGGCAATTTCTGTGTTTTATCAACACTTTGAAGGTCCACAGATTACAGAATGCCTCCAGATGTGCATCGGAAACTACTACTGGTCTTCCAGGGAACGATCAAAACGTATACTGTTTGACACATTACTCCCATGGAGGAAAGTGCGCATGGTGACTGTTGTATTCAATGCCGATGCAATTTCTGTGTTTCATCTACACTCAGATAGTCCAGTGATTACAGAAGTTTTCCAGATGTGCATCGGTAACTACTACTGGTCTTCAGGGAACGATAAAAGCGATGACAGTTTAAGACATTACTCCCATGGTGGAAAGTTCGCATGGTGAATGTTGTATTCAATCCCGATGCAATTTCTGTGTTTCATCAACACTCAGATAGTCCACTGATTACAGAAGTCTTCCAGATGTGGATCGGAATCTACTACTGGTCTTCAGAGAACGATAAAAGCGATGACAGTTTGAGGCATTACTCCCATGGAGGAAAGTGAGCGTGGTGACTGTTGTATTCAATCCCGATGCAATTTCTATGTTTCAAGAACACTCTGATAGTCCACAGATTACATAATGCCTCCAGATGTGCATCGGAAACTACTACTGGTCTTCCAGGGACGATCAATGCGTAGACTGTTTCAGACATTACTCCCATGGAGGAAACTGCGCATGGTGACTGTTGTTTTCAATCACGAGGCAATTTCTGTGTTACATCAACACTTTGAAGGTGCACAGATTAAAGAATGCCTCCAGATGTGCATCGGAAACTACTACTGGTCTTCCAGATAACGATCAAAGCGTAGACTGTTTGAGAATTTACTCCCATGGTGGAAAGTGCGCATGGTGACTGTTGTATTCAATCCCGAGGCAATTTCTGTGTTTCATCAACACTTTGAAGTCCTTAGATTACAGAATGCCTCCAGATGTGCATCAGAAACTACTACTGGTCTTCCAGGGAACGGTCAAAGCGTAGATTACTTGAGACATTACTCCCTTGGAGGAAGGTGCGCGTGGTAACTGTTGTATTCAATCTCTATGCAATTTCTGTGTTTCAACAACACTCTGATAGTCCACAGATTACAGAATGCCTCCAGATGTGCATCGGAAACTACTACTGGTCTTCTAGGGACGATCAAAGCGTAGACTGTTTCAGACATTACTACCATGGAGGAAAGTGCGCATGGTGACTGTTGTATTCAATCCCGAGGCAATTTCTGTGTTTCATCAACACCCTGATAGTTCACAGATTAAAGAATGCCTCCAGATGTGCATCGGAAACTACTACTGGTCTTCCAGGGACGATCAATGCGTAGACTGTTTCAGACATTACTCCCATGGAGGAAACTGCGCATGGTTACTGTTGTTTTCAATCACGAGGCAATTTCTGTGTTACATCAACACTTTGAAGGTGCACAGATTAAAGAATGCCTCCAGATGTGCATCGGAAACTACTACTGGTCCTCCAGGGACGATCAAAGCGTAGTCTGTTTCAGACATTACTACCATGGAGGAAAGTTCGCATGGTGACTTTTGTATTCTATCCCGAGGCAATTTCTGTGTTTTATCAACACTTTGAAGGTCCACAGATTACAGAATGCCTCCAGATGTGCATCGGAAACTACTACTGGTCTTCCAGGGAACGATCAAAACGTATACTGTTTGACACATTACTCCCATGGAGGAAAGTGCGCATGGTGACTGTTGTATTCAATGCCGATGCAATTTCTGTGTTTCATCTACACTCAGATAGTCCAGTGATTACAGAAGTTTTCCAGATGTGCATCGGTAACTACTACTGGTCTTCAGGGAACGATAAAAGCGATGACAGTTTAAGACATTACTCCCATGGTGGAAAGTTCGCATGGTGAATGTTGTATTCAATCCCGATGCAATTTCTGTGTTTCATCAACACTCAGATAGTCCACTGATTACAGAAGTCTTCCAGATGTGGATCGGAATCTACTACTGGTCTTCAGAGAACGATAAAAGCGATGACAGTTTGAGACATTACTCTCATGGAGGAAAGTGCGCGTGGTGACTGTTGTTTTCAATCCCGATGCAATTTCTGTGTTTCATCAACACTTTGAAGGTCCACAGATTACAGGATGCCTCCAGATGCGTAACGGAAACTACTACTGGTCTTCCGGGGAACGATCAAATCGTAGACGGTTTGAGACATAACTCCCATGGAGGAAAGTGTGCGTGGTAACTGTTGTATTCAATCTCTATACAATTTATGTGTTTCAACAACACTCTGATAGTCCACAGATTACAGAATTTCTCCAGATGTGCATCGGAATTTACTACTGGTCTTCCAGGGAACGAAAAAAGCGTAGATCGTTTGAGACATTACTCCCATGGAGAGAAGTGCGAATGGTGACTGTTGTATTCAATCCCGATGCAATATCTATGTTTCAACAACACTCCGATAGTCCACAGATTACAGAATGCCTCCATATGTGCATCGGAATCTACTACTGGTCTTACAGGGAACGAAAAAAGCGTAGACTGTTTGAGACATTACTCCCATGGAGAAAAATGCGCATGGTGACTGTTGTATTCAATCCCGAAGCAATTTCTGTGTTTCATCAACACTTTGAAGGTCCACAGATTACAGAATGCCTCCAGATGTGCATCGGAAACTACTACTCGTCTTCCAGGGAACGATCAAAGCGTTAACCCTTTGAGACAATAGTCCTATGGAGGAAAGTCGCATGGATACTGTTGTATTCCATCCAGATGCAAATTTCTGTGGTTCACCAACACTTTGAAGGTAAACAGATTACAGAATGCCCCCAGATGTGCCTCGGTAACTACTACTGAACTTCAGGGAACGATCAAAGCGATGACAGTTTGAGGCATTACTCCCATGGAGGAAAGTGAGCGTGGTGACTGTTGTATTCAATCCCGATGCAATTTCTATGTTTCAAGAACACTCTGATAGTCCACAGATTACATAATGCCTCCAGATGTGCATCGGAAACTACTACTGGTCTTCCAGTTACGATCAATGCGTAGACTGTCTCAGACATTACTCCCATGGAGGAAACTGCGCATGGTGACTGTTGTTTTCAATCACGAGGCAATTTCTGTGTTACATCAACACTTTGAAGGTGCACAGATTAAAGAATGCCTCCAGATGTGCATCGGAAACTACTACTGGTCTTCCAGGTAACGATCAAAGCGTAGACTGTTTGAGAATTTATTCCCATGGTGGAAAGTGCGCATGGTGACTGTTGTATTTAATCCCGATGCAATTTCTGTGTTTCATCAACACCCTGATAGTTCACAGATTAAAGAATGCCTCCAGATGTGCATCGGAAACTACTACTGGTCTTCCAGGGACGATCAATGCGTAGACTGTTTCAGACATTACTCCCACGGAGGAAACTGCGCATGGTGACTGTTGTTTTCAATCACGAGGCAATTTCTGTGTTACATCAACACTTTGAAGGTGCACAGATTAAAGAATGCCTCCAGATGTGCATCGGAAACTACTACTGGTCTTCCAGATAACGATCAAAGCGTAGACTGTTTGAGAATTTACTCCCATGGTGGAAAGTGCGCATGGTGACTGTTGTATTCAATCCCGAGGCAATTTCTGTGTTTCATCAAAACTTTGAAGTCCTCAGATTACAGAATGCCTCCAGATGTGCATCAGAAACTACTACTGGTCTTCCAGGGAACGGTCAAAGCGTAGATTACTTGAGACATTACTCCCATGGAGGAAAGTGCGCATTGTGACTGTTGTTTTCAATCCCGATGCAATTTCTGTGTTTCATCAACACTTTGAAGGTCCACAGATTACAGGATGCCTCCAGATGCGCAACGGAAACTACTACTGGTCTTCCAGGGAACGATCAAATCGTAGACTGTTTGAGACATAACTCCCTTGGAGGAAGGTGCGCGTGGTAACTGTTGTATTCAATCTCTATGCAATTTCTGTGTTTCAACAACACTCTGATAGTCCACAGATTACAGAATGCCTCCAGATGTGCATCGGAAACTACTACTGGTCTTCTAGGGACGATCAAAGCGTAGACTGTTTCAGACATTACTACCATGGAGGAAAGTGCGCATGGTGACTGTTGTATTCAATCCCGAGGCAATTTCTGTGTTTCATCAACACCCTGATAGTTCACAGATTAAAGAATGCCTCCAGATGTGCATCGGAAACTACTACTGGTCTTCCAGGGACGATCAATGCGTAGACTGTTTCAGACATTACTCCCATGGAGGAAACTGCGCATGGTGACTGTTGTTTTCAATCACGAGGCAATTTCTGTGTTACATCAACACTTTGAAGGTGCACAGATTAAAGAATGCCTCCAGATGTGCATCGGAAACTACTACTGGTCCTCCAGGGACGATCAAAGCGTAGTCTGTTTCAGACATTACTACCATGGAGGAAAGTTCGCATGGTGACTTTTGTATTCTATTCCGAGGCAATTTCTGTGTTTCATCAACACTTAGAAGGTCCACGGATTACAGAATGCCTCCAGATGTGCATCGGAAGCTACTACTGGTCTTCCAGGGAACGATCAAAGCGTAGACTGTTTGAGACGTGACTCCCATGGAGAAAAGTCCGCATGGTGCCTGTTGAATTGAATCCCGATGCAATTTCCTTGTTTTATCAACACTCTGAAGGCCACCAGACTACAGAATGCCTCCAGATGTGAATCGGGAACTACTACTGGTCTTCCAGGGAACGATCAAAACGTAGACTGTTTGAGACATTCCTCCCATGGAGGAAACTGCGCATGGTGACTGTTGTTTTCAATGACGAGGCAATTTCTGTGTTACATCAACACTTTGAAGGTGCACAGATTAAAGAATGTCTCCTGATTTGCATCGGAAACTACTACTGGTCTTCCAGGTAACGATCAAAGCGTAGACTGTTTGAGACTTTACTTCCATGGAGGAAAGTGCGCATGGTGACTGTTGTATTTAATCCCGATGTAATTTCTGTGTTTCATCAACACCCTGATAGTCCACAGATTACAGGATGCCTCCAGATGTGCATCGGAAAATACTACTGGTCTTCCAGGGACGATCAAAGCGTAGACTGTTTCAGACATTACTACAATGGTGGAAAGTGCGCATGGTGACTTTTGTATTCAATCCCGAGGCAATTTCTGTGTTTTATCAACACTTTGAAGGTCCACAGATTACAGAATGCCTCCAGATGTGCATCGGAAACTACTACTGGTCTTCCAGGGAACGATCAAAACGTAGACTCTTTGAGACATTACTCCCATGGAGGAAAGTGCGCATGGTAACTGTTGTATTCAATCCCGATGCAATTTCATGTGTTTCATCTACACTCAGATAGTCCAGTGATTACAGAAGTCTTCCAGATGTGCATCGGAAACTACTACTGGTCTTCAGGGAACGATAAAAGCGCTGACAGTTTAAGACATTAGTCCCATGGTGGAAAGTGCGCATGGTGACTGTTGTATTCAATCCCGATGCAATTTCTGTGTTTCATCAACACTCAGATAGTCCACTGATTACAGAGGTCTTCCAGATGTGCATCGGAAACTATTACTGGTCTTCAGAGAACGATAAAAGCGATGACAGTTTGAGACATTACTCTCATGGAGGAAAGTGCGCATGGGTACTGTTGTTTTCAATCCCGATGCAATTTCTGTGTTTCATCAACACTTTGAAGGTCCACAGATTACAGAATGCCTCCAGATGCGCAACGGAAACTACTACTGGTCTTCCAGGGAACGATCAAATCGTAGACGGTTTGAGATATAACTCCCATGGAGGAAAGTGCGCGTGGTAACTGTTGTATTCAATCTCTATGCAATTTCTGTGTTTCAACAACACTCTGATAGTCCACAGATTACAGAATGCCCCCAGATGGGCCTCGGGAACTACTACTGGTCTTCAGGGGATGATCAAAGCGATGACAGTTTGAAACATTACTCCCATGGAGGAAAGTGCGCATGGTGACTGTTGTATTAAATCCCGGTGCAATTTCTGTGTTACATCAACACTCTGATTGTCCACAGATTACAGAATGCCTCCAGATGTGCATCGGAAACTACTACTGGTCATCCAGGAAACGATCAAAGTGTAGACTGTTTGAGACTTTACTCCCATGGAGAAAAGTGCGCATGGCGACTGTTGTATCCAATACCGATGCAATATCTGTGTTTCAACAACACTCTGATAGTCCACAGATTACAGAATGCCTCTAGATGTGCATCGGAATCTACTACTGGTCTTCCAGGGAACGAAAAAAGGGTAGACTGTTTGAGACATTATTCCCATGGTAGAAAAGTGCGCATGGTGACTGTTGTATTCGATCCCGATGCAATATCTATGTTTCAACAACACTCTGATAGTCCACAGATTACAGAATGCCTCCAGATGTGCATCGGAAACTACTACTGGTCTTCCAGGGACGAACAAAGCGTAGACTTTTCAGACATTACTACCATGGGGGAAAGTGCGCATGGTGACTTTTGTATTCAATCCCGAGGCAATTTCTGTGTTTCATCAACACTTTGAAGGTCCACAAATTACAGAAAGCCTCCAGATGTGCATCGGAAACTACAACTGGTCTTCAGGGAACGATCAAAGCGATGACAGTTTGAGACATTACTCCCATTGTGGAAAGTGCGCATGGTGACTGTTGTATTCAATCCCGATGCATTTTCTGTGTTTCAACAACACTCTGATAGTCCATAGATTACAGAATGCCTCCAGATGTGCATCGGAAACTACTACTGGTCTTCATGGGAACGAAAAAACGTACACTGTTTGAGACATTACTCCAATTGAGAAAAGAGCGCATGGTGACTGTTGTATTCAATCCCGAAGGCAATATCTGTGTTTCATCAACACTTTGAAGGTCCACAGATTACAGAATGCCTCCAGATGTGCATCGGAAACTACTACTGGTCTTCCAGGGACGATCAAAGCGTAGACTGTTTCAGACATTACTACAATGGGGGAAAGTGCGCATGGTGACTTTTGTATTCAATCCCGAAGCAATTTCTGTGTTTCATCAACACTTTGAAGGTCCACAGATTACAGAATGCCTCCAGATGTGCATCGGAAACTACTACTCGTCTTCCAGGGAACGATCAAAGCGTTAACCCTTTGAGACAATAGTCCTATGGAGGAAAGTCGCATGGATACTGTTGTATTCCATCCAGATGCAAATTTCTGTGGTTCACCAACACTTTGAAGGTAAACAGATTACAGAATGCCCCCAGATGTGCCTCGGTAACTACTACTGGTCTTCAGGGAACGATCAAAGCGATGACAGTTTGAGGCATTACTCCCATGGAGGAAAGTGAGCGTGGTGACTGTTGTATTCAATCCCGATGCAATTTCTATGTTTCAAGAACACTCTGATAGTCCACAGATTACATAATGCCTCCAGATGTGCATCGGAAACTACTACTGGTCTTCCAGTTACGATCAATGCGTAGACTGTTTCAGACATTACTCCCATGGAGGAAACTGCGCATGGTGACTGTTGTTTTCAATCACGAGGCAATTTCTGTGTTACATCAACACTTTGAAGGTGCACAGATTAAAGAATGCCTCCAGATGTGCATCGGAAACTACTACTGGTCTTCCAGGTAACGATCAAAGCGTAGACAGTTTGAGAATTTATTCCCATGGTGGAAAGTGCGCATGGTGACTGTTGTATTTAATCCCGATGCAATTTCTGTGTTTCATCAACACCCTGATAGTTCACAGATTAAAGAATGCCTCCAGATGTGCATCGGAAACTACTACTGGTCTTCCAGGGACGATCAATGCGTAGACTGTTTCAGACATTACTCCCATGGAGGAAACTGCGCATGGTGACTGTTGTTTTCAATCACGAGGCAATTTCTGTGTTACATCAACACTTTGAAGGTGCACAGATTAAAGAATGCCTCCAGATGTGCATCGGAAACTACTACTGGTCTTCCAGATAACGATCAAAGCGTAGACTGTTTGAGAATTTACTCCCATGGTGGAAAGTGCGCATGGTGACTGTTGTATTCAATCCCGAGGCAATTTCTGTGTTTCATCAACACTTTGAAGTCCTCAGATTACAGAATGCCTCCAGATGTGCATCAGAAACTACTACTGGTCTTCCAGGGAACGGTCAAAGCGTAGATTACTTGAGACATTACTCCCATGGAGGAAAGTGCGCATTGTGACTGTTGTTTTCAATCCCGATGCAATTTCTGTGTTTCATCAACACTTTGAAGGTCCACAGATTACAGGATGCCTCCAGATGCGCAACGGAAACTACTACTGGTCTTCCAGGGAACGATCAAATCGTAGACTGTTTGAGACATAACTCCCTTGGAGGAAGGTGCGCGTGGTAACTGTTGTATTCAATCTCTATGCAATGTCTGTGTTTCAACAACACTCTGATAGTCCACAGATTACAGAATGCCTCCAGATGTGCATCGGAAACTACTACTGGTCTTCTAGGGACGATCAAAGCGTAGACTGTTTCAGACATTACTACCATGGAGGAAAGTGCGCATGGTGACTGTTGTATTCAATCCCGAGGCAATTTCTGTGTTTCATCAACACCCTGATAGTTCACAGATTAAAGAATGCCTCCAGATGTGCATCGGAAACTACTACTGGTCTTCCAGGGACGATCAATGCGTAGACTGTTTCAGACATTACTCCCATGGAGGAAACTGCGCATGGTGACTGTTGTTTTCAATCACGAGGCAATTTCTGTGTTACATCAACACTTTGAAGGTGCACAGATTAAAGAATGCCTCCAGATGTGCATCGGAAACTACTACTGGTCCTCCAGGGACGATCAAAGCGTAGTCTGTTTCAGACATTACTACCATGGAGGAAAGTTCGCATGGTGACTTTTGTATTCTATTCCGAGGCAATTTCTGTGTTTCATCAACACTTAGAAGGTCCACGGATTACAGAATGCCTCCAGATGTGCATCGGAAGCTACTACTGGTCTTCCAGGGAACGATCAAAGCGTAGACTGTTTGAGACATGACTCCCATGGAGAAAAGTCCGCATGGTGCCTGTTGAATTGAATCCCGATGCAATTTCCTTGTTTTATCAACACTCTGAAGGTCACCAGACTACAGAATGCCTCCAGATGTGAATCGGGAAATACTACTGGTCTTCCAGGGAACGATCAAAACGTAGACTGTTTGAGACATTCCTCCCATGGAGGAAACTGCGCATGGTGACTGTTGTTTTCAATGACGAGGCAATATCTGTGTTACATCAACTCTTTGAAGGTGCACAGATTAAAGAATGTCTCCTGATTTGCATCGGAAACTACTACTGGTCTTCCAGGTAACGATCAAAGCGTAGACTGTTTGAGACTTTACTTCCATGGAGGAAAGTGCGCATGGTGACTGTTGTATTTAATCCCGATGTAATTTCTGTGTTTCATCAACACCCTGATAGTCCACAGATTACAGGATGCCTCCAGATGTGCATCGGAAACTACTACTGGTCTTCCAGGGACGATCAAAGCGTAGACTGTTTCAGACATTACTACAATGGGGGAAAGTGCGCATGGTGACTTTTGTATTCAATCCCGAGGCAATTTCTGTGTTTTATCAACACTTTGAAGGTCCACAGATTACAGAATGCCTCCAGATGTGCATCGGAAACTACTACTGGTCTTCCAGGGAACGATCAAAACGTAGACTGTTTGAGACATTACTCCCATGGAGGAAAGTGCGCATGGTAACTGTTGTATTCAATCCCGATGCAATTTCATGTGTTTCATCTACACTCAGATAGTCCAGTGATTACAGAAGTCTTCCAGATGTGCATCGGAAACTACTACTGGTCTTCAGGGAACGATAAAAGCGCTGACAGTTTAAGACATTAGTCCCATGGTGGAAAGTGCGCATGGTGACTGTTGTATTCAATCCCGATGCAATTTCTGTGTTTCATCAACACTCAGATAGTCCACTGATTACAGAGGTCTTCCAGATGTGCATCGGAAACTATTACTGGTCTTCAGAGAACGATAAAAGCGATGACAGTTTGAGACATTACTCTCATGGAGGAAAGTGCGCATGGGTACTGTTGTTTTCAATCCCGATGCAATTTCTGTGTTTCATCAACACTTTGAAGGTCCACAGATTACAGAATGCCTCCAGATGCGCAACGGAAACTACTACTGGTCTTCCAGGGAACGATCAAATCGTAGACGGTTTGAGATATAACTCCCATGGAGGAAAGTGCGCGTGGTAACTGTTGTATTCAATCTCTATGCAATTTCTGTGTTTCAACAACACTCTGATAGTCCACAGATTACAGAATGCCCCCAGATGGGCCTCGGGAACTACTACTGGTCTTCAGGGGATGATCAAAGCGATGACAGTTTGAAACATTACTCCCATGGAGGAAAGTGCGCATGGTGACTGTTGTATTAAATCCCGGTGCAATTTCTGTGTTACATCAACACTCTGATTGTCCACAGATTACAGAATGCCTCCAGATGTGCATCGGAAACTACTACTGGTCATCCAGGAAACGATCAAAGTGTAGACTGTTTGAGACTTTACTCCCATGGAGAAAAGTGCGCATGGCGACTGTTGTATCCAATACCGATGCAATATCTGTGTTTCAACAACACTCTGATAGTCCACAGATTACAGAATGCCTCTAGATGTGCATCGGAATCTACTACTGGTCTTCCAGGGAACGAAAAAAGAGTAGACTGTTTGAGACATTATTCCCATGGTAGAAAAGTGCGCATGGTGACTGTTGTATTCGATCCCGATGCAATATCTATGTTTCAACAACACTCTGATAGTCCACAGATTACAGAATGCCTCCAGATGTGCATCGGAAACTACTACTGGTCTTCCAGGGACGAACAAAGCGTAGACTTTTCAGACATTACTACCATGGGGGAAAGTGCGCATGGTGACTTTTGTATTCAATCCCGAGGCAATTTCTGTGTTTCATCAACACTTTGAAGGTCCACAAATTACAGAAAGCCTCCAGATGTGCATCGGAAACTACAACTGGTCTTCAGGGAACGATCAAAGCGATGACAGTTTGAGACATTACTCCCATTGTGGAAAGTGCGCATGGTGACTGTTGTATTCAATCCCGATGCATTTTCTGTGTTTCAACAACACTCTGATAGTCCATAGATTACAGAATGCCTCCAGATGTGCATCGGAAACTACTACTGGTCTTCATGGGAACGAAAAAACGTACACTGTTTGAGACATTACTCCAATTGAGAAAAGAGCGCATGGTGACTGTTGTATTCAATCCCGAAGGCAATATCTGTGTTTCATCAACACTTTGAAGGTCCACAGATTACAGAATGCCTCCAGATGTGCATCGGAAACTACTATTGGTCTTCCAGGGACGATCAAAGCGTAGACTGTTTCAGACATTACTACAATGGGGGAAAGTGCGCATGGTGACTTTTGTATTCAATCCCGAGGCAATTTCTGTGTTTTATCAACACTTTGAAGGTCCACAGATTACAGAATGCCTCCAGATGTGCATCGGAAACTACTACTGGTCTTCCAGGGAACGATCAAAACGTAGACTGTTTGAGACATTACTCCCATGGAGGAAAGTGCGCATGGTAACTGTTGTATTCAATCCCGATGCAATTTCATGTGTTTCATCTACACTCAGATAGTCCAGTGATTACAGAAGTCTTCCAGATGTGCATCGGAAACTACTACTGGTCTTCAGGGAACGATAAAAGCGCTGACAGTTTAAGACATTAGTCCCATGGTGGAAAGTGCGCATGGTGACTGTTGTACTCAATCCCGATGCAATTTCTGTGTTTCATCAACACTCAGATAGTCCACTGATTACAGAGGTCTTCCAGATGTGCATCGGAAACTATTACTGGTCTTCAGAGAACGATAAAAGCGATGACAGTTTGAGACATTACTCTCATGGAGGAAAGTGCGCATGGGTACTGTTGTTTTCAATCCCGATGCAATTTCTGTGTTTCATCAACACTTTGAAGGTCCACAGATTACAGAATGCCTCCAGATGCGCAACGGAAACTACTACTGGTCTTCCAGGGAACGATCAAATCGTAGACGGTTTGAGATATAACTCCCATGGAGGAAAGTGCGCGTGGTAACTGTTGTATTCAATCTCTATGCAATTTCTGTGTTTCAACAACACTCTGATAGTCCACAGATTACAGAATGCCCCCAGATGGGCCTCGGGAACTACTACTGGTCTTCAGGGGATGATCAAAGCGATGACAGTTTGAAACATTACTCCCATGGAGGAAAGTGCGCATGGTGACTGTTGTATTAAATCCCGGTGCAATTTCTGTGTTACATCAACACTCTGATTGTCCACAGATTACAGAATGCCTCCAGATGTGCATCGGAAACTACTACTGGTCATCCAGGAAACGATCAAAGTGTAGACTGTTTGAGACTTTACTCCCATGGAGAAAAGTGCGCATGGCGACTGTTGTATCCAATACCGATGCAATATCTGTGTTTCAACAACACTCTGATAGTCCACAGATTACAGAATGCCTCTAGATGTGCATCGGAATCTACTACTGGTCTTCCAGGGAACGAAAAAAGGGTAGACTGTTTGAGACATTATTCCCATGGTAGAAAAGTGCGCATGGTGACTGTTGTATTCGATCCCGATGCAATATCTATGTTTCAACAACACTCTGATAGTCCACAGATTACAGAATGCCTCCAGATGTGCATCGGAAACTACTACTGGTCTTCCAGGGACGAACAAAGCGTAGACTTTTCAGACATTACTACCATGGGGGAAAGTGCGCATGGTGACTTTTGTATTCAATCCCGAGGCAATTTCTGTGTTTCATCAACACTTTGAAGGTCCACAAATTACAGAAAGCCTCCAGATGTGCATCGGAAACTACAACTGGTCTTCAGGGAACGATCAAAGCGATGACAGTTTGAGACATTACTCCCATTGTGGAAAGTGCGCATGGTGACTGTTGTATTCAATCCCGATGCATTTTCTGTGTTTCAACAACACTCTGATAGTCCATAGATTACAGAATGCCTCCAGATGTGCATCGGAAACTACTACTGGTCTTCAAGGGAACGAAAAAAGCGTACACTGTTTGAGACATTACTCCAATTGAGAAAAGAGCGCATGGTGACTGTTGTATTCAATCCCGAAGGCAATATCTGTGTTTCATCAACACTCTGATTGTCCACAGATTACAGAATGCCTCCAGATGTGCATCGGAAACTACTACTGGTCTTCCAGGGAACGATCAAAACGTAGACTGTTTGAGACATTCCTCCCATGGAGGAAACTGCGCATGGTGACTGTTGTTTTCAATGACGAGGCAATTTCTGTGTTACATCAACACTTTGAAGGTGCACAGATTAAAGAATGTCTCCTGATTTGCATCGGAAACTACTACTGGTCTTCCAGGTAACGATCAAAGCGTAGACTGTTTGAGACTTTACTTCCATGGAGGAAAGTGCGCATGGTGACTGTTGTATTTAATCCCGATGTAATTTCTGTGTTTCATCAACACCCTGATAGTCCACAGATTACAGGATGCCTCCAGATGTGCATCGGAAACTACTACTGGTCTTCCAGGGACGATCAAAGCGTAGACTGTTTCAGACATTACTACAATGGGGGAAAGTGCGCATGGTGACTTTTGTATTCAATCCCGAGGCAATTTCTGTGTTTTATCAACACTTTGAAGGTCCACAGATTACAGAATGCCTCCAGATGTGCATCGGAAACTACTACTGGTCTTCCAGGGAACGATCAAAACGTAGACTGTTTGAGACATTACTCCCATGGAGGAAAGTGCGCATGGTAACTGTTGTATTCAATCCCGATGCAATTTCATGTGTTTCATCTACACTCAGATAGTCCAGTGATTACAGAAGTCTTCCAGATGTGCATCGGAAACTACTACTGGTCTTCAGGGAACGATAAAAGCGCTGACAGTTTAAGACATTAGTCCCATGGTGGAAAGTGCGCATGGTGACTGTTGTATTCAATCCCGATGCAATTTCTGTGTTTCATCAACACTCAGATAGTCCACTGATTACAGAGGTCTTCCAGATGTGCATCGGAAACTATTACTGGTCTTCAGAGAACGATAAAAGCGATGACAGTTTGAGGCATTACTCTCTTGGAGGAAAGTGCGCATGGGTACTGTTGTTTTCAATCCCGATGCAATTTCTGTGTTTCATCAACACTTTGAAGGTCCACAGATTACAGAATGCCTCCAGATGCGCAACGGAAACTACTACTGGTCTTCCAGGGAACGATCAAATCGTAGACGGTTTGAGATATAACTCCCATGGAGGAAAGTGCGCGTGGTAACTGTTGTATTCAATCTCTATGCAATTTCTGTGTTTCAACAACACTCTGATAGTCCACAGATTACAGAATGCCCCCAGATGGGCCTCGGGAACTACTACTGGTCTTCAGGGGATGATCAAAGCGATGACAGTTTGAAACATTACTCCCATGGAGGAAAGTGCGCATGGTGACTGTTGTATTAAATCCCGATGCAATTTCTGTGTTACATCAACACTCTGATTGTCCACAGATTACAGAATGCCTCCAGATGTGCATCGGAAACTACTACTGGTCATCCAGGAAACGATCAAAGTGTAGACTGTTTGAGACTTTACTCCCATGGAGAAAAGTGCGCATGGCGACTGTTGTATCCAATACCGATGCAATATCTGTGTTTCAACAACACTCTGATAGTCCACAGATTACAGAATGCCTCTAGATGTGCATCGGAATCTACTACTGGTCTTCCAGGGAACGAAAAAAGGGTAGACTGTTTGAGACATTATTCCCATGGTAGAAAAGTGCGCATGGTGACTGTTGTATTCGATCCCGATGCAATATCTATGTTTCAACAACACTCTGATAGTCCACAGATTACAGAATGCCTCCAGATGTGCATCGGAAACTACTACTGGTCTTCCAGGGACGAACAAAGCGTAGACTTTTCAGACATTACTACCATGGGGGAAAGTGCGCATGGTGACTTTTGTATTCAATCCCGAGGCAATTTCTGTGTTTCATCAACACTTTGAAGGTCCACAAATTACAGAAAGCCTCCAGATGTGCATCGGAAACTACTACTGGTCTTCCAGGGACGATCAAAGCGTAGACTGTTTCAGACATTACTACAATTGGGGAAAGTGCGCATGGTGACTTTTGTATTCAATCCCGAGGCAATTTCTGTGTTTTATCAACACTTTGAAGGTCCACAGATTACAGATTGCCTCCAGATGTGCATCGGAAACTACTACTGGTCTTCCAGGGAACGATCAAAACGTAGACTGTTTGAGACATTACTCCCATGGAGGAAAGTGCGCATGGTAACTGTTGTATTCAATCCCGATGCAATTTCATGTGTTTCATCTACACTCAGATAGTCCAGTGATTACAGAAGTCTTCCAGATGTGCATCGGAAACTACTACTGGTCTTCAGGGAACGATAAAAGCGCTGACAGTTTAAGACATTAGTCCCATGGTGGAAAGTGCGCATGGTGACTGTTGTATTCAATCCCGATGCAATTTCTGTGTTTCATCAACACTCAGATAGTCCACTGATTACAGAGGTCTTCCAGATGTGCATCGGAAACTATTACTGGTCTTCAGAGAACGATAAAAGCGATGACAGTTTGAGGCATTACTCTCTTGGAGGAAAGTGCGCATGGGTACTGTTGTTTTCAATCCCGATGCAATTTCTGTGTTTCATCAACACTTTGAAGGTCCACAGATTACAGAATGCCTCCAGATGCGCAACGGAAACTACTACTGGTCTTCCAGGGAACGATCAAATCGTAGACGGTTTGAGATATAACTCCCATGGAGGAAAGTGCGCGTGGTAACTGTTGTATTCAATCTCTATGCAATTTCCGTGTTTCAACAACACTCTGATAGTCCACAGATTACAGAATGCCCCCAGATGGGCCTCGGGAACTACTACTGGTCTTCAGGGGATGATCAAAGCGATGACAGTTTGAAACATTACTCCCATGGAGGAAAGTGCGCATGGTGACTGTTGTATTAAATCCCGATGCAATTTCTGTGTTACATCAACACTCTGATTGTCCACAGATTACAGAATGCCTCCAGATGTGCATCGGAAACTACTACTGGTCATCCAGGAAACGATCAAAGTGTAGACTGTTTGAGACTTTACTCCCATGGAGAAAAGTGCGCATGGCGACTGTTGTATCCAATACCGATGCAATATCTGTGTTTCAACAACACTCTGATAGTCCACAGATTACAGAATGCCTCTAGATGTGCATCGGAATCTACTACTGGTCTTCCAGGGAACGAAAAAAGGGTAGACTGTTTGAGACATTATTCCCATGGTAGAAAAGTGCGCATGGTGACTGTTGTATTCGATCCCGATGCAATATCTATGTTTCAACAACACTCTGATAGTCCACAGATTACAGAATGCCTCCAGATGTGCATCGGAAACTACTACTGGTCTTCCAGGGACGAACAAAGCGTAGACTTTTCAGACATTACTACCATGGGGGAAAGTGCGCAAGGTGACTTTTGTATTCAATCCCGAGGCAATTTCTGTGTTTCATCAACACTTTGAAGGTCCACAAATTACAGAAAGCCTCCAGATGTGCATCGGAAACTACTACTGGTCTTCCAGGGACGATCAAAGCGTAGACTGTTTCAGACATTACTACAATTGGGGAAAGTGCGCATGGTGACTTTTGTATTCAATCCCGAGGCAATTTCTGTGTTTTATCAACACTTTGAAGGTCCACAGATTACAGATTGCCTCCAGATGTGCATCGGAAACTACTACTGGTCTTCCAGGGAACGATCAAAACGTAGACTGTTTGAGACATTACTCCCATGGAGGAAAGTGCGCATGGTAACTGTTGTATTCAATCCCGATGCAATTTCATGTGTTTCATCTACACTCAGATAGTCCAGTGATTACAGAAGTCTTCCAGATGTGCATCGGAAACTACTACTGGTCTTCAGGGAACGATAAAAGCGCTGACAGTTTAAGACATTAGTCCCATGGTGGAAAGTGCGCATGGTGACTGTTGTATTCAATCCCGATGCAATTTCTGTGTTTCATCAACACTCAGATAGTCCACTGATTACAGAGGTCTTCCAGATGTGCATCGGAAACTATTACTGGTCTTCAGAGAACGATAAAAGCGATGACAGTTTGAGACATTACTCTCATGGAGGAAAGTGCGCATGGGTACTGTTGTTTTCAATCCCGATGCAATTTCTGTGTTTCATCAACACTTTGAAGGTCCACAGATTACAGAATGCCTCCTGATGCGCAACGGAAACTACTACTGGTCTTCCAGGGAACGATCAAATCGTAGACGGTTTGAGATATAACTCCCATGGAGGAAAGTGCGCGTGGTAACTGTTGTATTCAATCTCTATGCAATTTCCGTGTTTCAACAACACTCTGATAGTCCACAGATTACAGAATGCCCCCAGATGGGCCTCGGGAACTACTACTGGTCTTCAGGGGATGATCAAAGCGATGACAGTTTGAAACATTACTCCCATGGAGGAAAGTGCGCATGGTGACTGTTGTATTAAATCCCGGTGCAATTTCTGTGTTACATCAACACTCAGATTGTCCACAGATTACAGAATGCCTCCAGATGTGCATCGGAAACTACTACTGGTCATCCAGGAAACGATCAAAGTGTAGACTGTTTGAGACTTTACTCCCATGGAGAAAAGTGCGCATGGCGACTGTTGTATCCAATACCGATGCAATATCTGTGTTTCAACAACACTCTGATAGTCCACAGATTACAGAATGCCTCTAGATGTGCATCGGAATCTACTACTGGTCTTCCAGGGAACGAAAAAAGGGTAGACTGTTTGAGACATTATTCCCATGGTAGAAAAGTGCGCATGGTGACTGTTGTATTCGATCCCGATGCAATATCTATGTTTCAACAACACTCTGATAGTCCACAGATTACAGAATGCCTCCAGATGTGCATCGGAAACTACTACTGGTCTTCCAGGGACGAACAAAGCGTAGACTTTTCAGACATTACTACCATGGGGGAAAGTGCGCATGGTGACTTTTGTATTCAATCCCGAGGCAATTTCTGTGTTTCATCAACACTTTGAAGGTCCACAAATTACAGAAAGCCTCCAGATGTGCATCGGAAACTACAACTGGTCTTCAGGGAACGATCAAAGCGTAGACTGTTTGAGACATGACTCCCATGGAGAAAAGTCCGCATGGTGCCTGTTGAAATGAATCCCGATGCAATTTCCTTGTTTTATCAACACTCTGAAGGTCAACAGACAACAGAATGCCTCCAGATGTGAATCGGGAACTACTACTGGTCTTCCAGAGAACGATCAAAACGTAGACTGTTTGAGACATTACTCCCATGGAGGAAAGTGCGCATGGTGACTGTTGTATTCTATCCCGATGCAATTTCTGTGTTTCATCAACACTCAGGTAGTCCACTGATTACAGAAGTCTTCCAGATGTGCATCGGAAACTACTACTGGTCTTCAGGGAACGATAAAAGCGATGACAGTTTGAGACATTACTCCCATGGAGGAAAGTGCGCATGGTGACTGTTGTATTCAATCCCGAGGCAATTTCTGAGTTTCATCAACACTTTGATGATCCTCAGATTACAGAATGCTACCAGATGTGCATCAGAAACTACTACTGGTCTTCCAGGGAACGGTCAAAGCGTAGATTACTTGAGACATTACTCCCATGGAGAAAAGTGCGCATGGTGACTGTTGTATTCAATCCCGATGCAATTTCATGTGTTTCATCTACACTCAGATAGTCCAGTGATTACAGAAGTCTTCCAGATGTGCATCGGAAACTACTACTGGTCTTCAGGGAACGATAAAAGCGATGACAGTTTAAGACATTAGTCCCATGGTGGAAAGTGCACATGGTGACTGTTGTATTCTATCCCGATGCAATTTCTGTGTTTCATCAACACTCAGATAGTCCACTGATTACAGAAGTCTTCCAGATGTGCATCGGAAACTACTACTGGACTTCAGGGAACGATAAAAGCGATGACAGTTTGAGACATTACTCCCATGGAGGAAAGTGCGCATGGTGACTTTTGTATTCTATCCAAAGGCAATTTCTGTGTTTCATCAACACTTTGAAGGTCCACAGATTACAGAATGCCTCCAGATGTGCATCGGAAACTACTACTGGTCTTCCAGGGAACGATCAAAACGTAGACTGTTTGAGACATTACTCCCATGGAGGAAAGTGCGCATGGTAACTGTTGTATTCAATCCCGATGCAATTTCATGTGTTTCATCTACACTCAGATAGTCCAGTGATTACAGAAGTCTTCCAGATGTACATCGGAAACTACTACTGGTCTTCAGGGAACGATTAAAGCGATGACAGTTTAAGACATTAGTCCCATGGTGGAAAGTGCGCATGGTGACTGTTGTATTCAATCCCGATGCAATTTCTGTGTTTCATCAACACTCAGATAGTCCACTGATTACAGAAGTCTTTCAGATGTGCATCGGAAACTACTACTGGTCTTCAGAGAACGATAAAAGCGATGAAAGTTTGAGACATTACTCTCATGGAGGAAAGTGCGCATGGTTACTGTTGTATTCAATCCCGATGCAATTTCTGTGTTTCATCAACACTTTGATGGTCCACAGATTACAGAATGCCTCCAGATGCGCAACGGAAACTACTACTGGTCTTCCAGGGAACGATCAAATCGTAGTCGGTTTGAGACATAACTCCCATGGAGGAAAGTGCGCGTGGTAACTGTTGTATTCAATCTCTATGCAATTTCTGTGTTTCAACAACACTCTGATAGTCCACAGATTACAGAATGCCCGCAGATTTGCCTCGGAAACTACTACTGGTCTTCAGGGGATGATCAAAGCGATGACAGTTTGAGACATTACTCCCATGGATTAAAGTGCGCATGGTGACTGTTGTATTAAATCCCGGTACAATTTCTGTGTTACATCAACACTCTGATAGTCCACAGATTACAGAATGCCTCCAGATGTGCATCGGAAACTACTACTGGTCTTCCAGGAAACGATCAAAGTGTAGACTGTTTGAGACTTTACTCCCATGGAGAAAAGTGCGCATGGCGACTGTTGTATCCAATACCGATGCAATATCTGTGTTTCAACAACACTCTGATAGTCCACAGATTACAGAATGCCTCTAGATGTGCATCGGAATCTACTACTGGTCTTCCAGGGAACGAAAAAAGGGTAGACTGTTTGAGACATTATTCCCATGGTAGAAAAGTGCGCATGGTGACTGTTGTATTCGATCCCGATGCAATATCTATGTTTCAACAACACTCTGATAGTCCACAGATTACAGAATGCCTCCAGATGTGCATCGGAAACTACTACTGGTCTTCCAGGGACGATCAAAGCGTAGACTTTTCAGACATTACTACCATGGGGGAAAGTGCGCATGGTGACTTTTGTATTCAATCCCGAGGCAATATCTGTGTTTCATCAACACTTTGAAGGTCCACAGATTACAGAATGCCTCCAGATGTGCATCGGAAACTACTACTGTTCTTCCAGGGAACGATCAAAGCGTAGACTACTTGAGACATTACTCCCATGGAGGAAAGTGTGCATGGTGAATGTTGTATTCAATCCCGAAGGCATTTCTGTGTTTCATCAACACTTTGAAGGTCCACAGATTACAGAATGCCTCCAGATGCGCAACGGAAACTACTATCGGTCTTCCAGGGAACGATCAAAGCGTAGACTGTTTGAGATATTACTCCCTTGGTAGGAAAGTGCGAGTGGTAACTGTTGTATTCAATCTCTATGCAATTTCTGTGTTTCAACAACACTCTGATAGTCCACAGATTACAGAATGCCTCCAGATGTGCATCGGAAACTACTACTGGTCTTCTAGGGACGATCAAAGCGTAGACTGTTTCAGACGTTACTACCATGGATGAAAGTGCGCATGGTGACTTTTGTATTCTATCCCGAGGCAATTTCTGTGTTTCATCAACGCTTAGAAGGTCCAGAGATTACAGAATGCCTCCAGATGTGCATCGGAAACTACTACTGGTCTTCCAGGGAACGATCAAAGCGTAGACTGTTTGAGACATGACTCCCATGGAGAAAAGTCCGCATGGTGCCTGTTGAATTGAATCCCGATGCAATTTCCTTGTTTTATCAACACTCTGAAGGTCAACAGACTACAGAATGCCTCCAGATGTGAATCGGGAACTACTACTGGTCTTCCAGGGAACGATCAAAACGTAGACTTTTTGAGACATTACTCCCATGGAGGAAAGTGCGCATGGTGACTGTTGTATTCTATCCCGATGCAATTTCTGTGTTTCATCAACACTCAGATAGTCCACTGATTACAGAAGTCTTCCAGATGTGCATCGGAAACTACTACTGGTCTTCAGGGAACGATAAAAGCGATGACAGTTTGAGACATTACTCCCATGGAGGAAAGTGCGCATGGTGACTGTTGTATTCAATCCCGAGGCAATTTCTGAGTTTCATCATCACTTTGAAGGTCCTCAGATTACAGAATGCTTCCAGATGTGCATCAGAAACTACTACTGGTCTTCCAGGGAACGGTCAAAGCGTAGATTACTTGAGACGTTACTCCCATGGAGAAAAGTGCGCATGGTGACTGTTGCATTCAATCCCGATGCAATTTCATGTGTTTCATCTACACTCAGATAGTCCAGTGATTACAGAAGTCTTCCAGATGTGCATCGGAAACTACTACTGGTCTTCAGGGAACGATAAAAGCGATGACAGTTTAAGACATTAGTCCCATGGTGGAAAGTGCACATGGTGACTGTTGTATTCTATCCCGATGCACTTTCTGTGTTTCATCAACACTCAGATAGTCCACTGATTACAGAAGTCTTCCAGATGTGCATCGGAAACTACTACTGGACTTCAGGGAACGATAAAAGCGATGACAGTTTGAGACATTACTCCCATGGATGAAAGTGCGCATGGTGACTTTTGTATTCTATCCAAAGGCAATTTCTGTGTTTCATCAACACTTTGAAGGTCCACAGATTACAGAATGCCTCCAGATGTGCATCGGAAACTACTACTGGTCTTCCAGGGAACGATCAAAACGTAGACTGTTTGAGACATTACTCCCATGGAGGAAAGTTCGCATGGTAACTGTTGTATTCAATTCCGATGCAATTTCATGTGTTTCATCTACACTCAGATAGTCCAGTGATTACAGAAGTCTTCCAGATGTGCATCGGAAACTACTACTGGTCTTCAGGGAACGATTAAAGCGATGACAGTTTAAGACATTAGTCCCATGGTGGAAAGTGCGCATGGTGACTGTTGTATTCAATCCCGATGCAATTTCTGTGTTTCATCAACACTCAGATAGTCCACTGATTACAGAAGTCTTCCAGATGTGCATCGGAAACTACTACTGGTCTTCAGAGAACGATAAAAGCGATGAAAGTTTGAGACATTACTCTCATGGAGGAAAGTGCGCATGGTTACTGCTGTTTTCAATCCCGATGCAATTTCTGTGTTTCATCAACACTTTGAAGGTCCACAGATTACAGAATGCCTCCAGATGCGCAACGGAAACTACTACTGGTCTTCCAGGGAACGATCAAATCGTAGACGGTTTGAGACATAACTCCCATGGAGGAAAGTGCGCGTGGTAACTGTTGTATTCAATCTCTATGCAATTTCTGTGTTTCAACAACACTCTGATAGTCCACAGATTACAGAATGCCCGCAGATTTGCCTCGGAAACTACTACTGGTCTTCAGGGGATGATCAAAGCGATGACAGTTTGAGACATTACTCCCATGGAGGAAAGTGCGCATGGTGACTGTTGTATTAAATCCCGGTGCAATTTCTGTGTTACATCAACACTCTGATAGTCCACAGATTACAGAATGCCTCCAGATGTGCATCGGAAACTACTACTGGTCTTCCAGGAAACGATCAAAGTGTAGACTGTTTGAGACTTTACTCCCATGGAGAAAAGTGCGCATGGCGACTGTTGTATCCAATACCGACGCAATATCTGTGTTTCAACAACACTCTGATAGTCCACAGATTACAGAATGCTTCTAGATGTGCATCGGAATCTACTACTGGTCTTCCAGGGAACGTAAAGAGGGTAGACTGTTTGAGACATTATTCCCATGGTAGAAAATTGCGCATGGTGACTGTTGTATTCAATCCCGAGGCAATATCTGTGTTTCATCAACACTTTGAAGGTCCACAGATTACAGAATGCCTCCAGATGTGCATCGGAAACTACTACTGTTCTTCCAGGGAACGATCAAAGCGTAGACTACTTGAGACATTACTCCCATGGAGGAAAGTGTGCATGGTGAATGTTGTATTCAATCCCGAAGGCATTTCTGTGTTTCATCAACACTTTGAAGGTCCACAGATTACAGAATGCCTCCAGATGCGCAACGGAAACTACTATCGGTCTTCCAGGGAACGATCAAAGCGTAGACTGTTTGAGATATAACTCCCTTGGTAGGAAAGTGCGCGTGGTAACTGTTGTATTCAATCTCTATGCAATTTCTGTGTTTCAACAACACTCTGATAGTCCACAGATTACAGAATGCCTCCAGATGTGCATCGGAAACTACTACTGGTCTTCCAGGGAACGATCAAAGCGTAGACTGTTTGAGACATGACTCCCATGGAGAAAAGTCCGCATGGTGCCTGTTGAATTGAATCCCGATGCAATTTCCTTGTTTTATCAACACTCTGAAGGTCAACAGACTACAGAATGCCTCCAGATGTGAATCGTGAACTACTACTAGTCTTCCAGGGAACGATCAAAACGTAGACTTTTTGAGACATTACTCCCATGGAGGAAAGTGCGCATGGTGACTGTTGTATTCTATCCCGATGCAATTTCTGTGTTTCATCAACACTCAGATAGTCCACTGATTACAGAAGTCTTCCAGAGGTGCATCGGAAACTACTACTGGTCTTCAGGGAACGATAAAAGCGATGACAGTTTGAGACATTACTCCCATGGAGGAAAGTGCGCATGGTGACTGTTGTATTCAATCCCGAGGCAATTTCTGAGTTTCATCAACACTTTGAAGGTCCTCAGATTACAGAATGCTTCCAGATGTGCATCAGAAACTACTACTGGTCTTCCAGGGAACGGTCAAAGCGTAGATTACATGAGACATTACTCCCATGGAGAAAAGTGCGCATGGTGACTGTTGTATTCAATCCCGATGCATTTTCTGTGTTTCAACAACACTCTGATAGTCCATAGATTACAGAATGCCTCCAGATGTGCATCGGAAACTACTACTGGTCTTCATGGGAACGAAAAAAGCGTACATTGTTTGAGACATTACTCCAATTGAGGAAAGAGCGCATGGTGACTGTTGTATTCAATCCCGAAGGCAATATCTGTGTTTCATCAACACTTTGAAGGTCCACAGATTACAGAATGCCTCCAGATGTGCATCGGAAACTACTACTGGTCTTCCAGGGACGATCAAAGCGAAGACTGTTTCAGACAATACTACCATGGAGGAAAGTGCGCATGGTGACTTTTGTATTCTATCCCGAGGCAATTTATGTGTTTCATCAACACTTAGAAGGTCACAGATTACAGAATGCCTCCAGATGTGCATCGGAAACTACTACTGGTCTTCCAGGGAACGATCAAAGCGTAGACTGTTTGAGACATGACTCCCATGGAGAAAAGTCCGCATGGTGCCTGTTGAATTGAATCCCGATGCAATTTCCTTGTTTTATCAACACTCTGAAGGTCAACAGACTACAGAATGCCTCCAGATGGGAATCGGGAACTACTACTGGTCTTCCAGGAAACGATCAAAACGTAGACTGTTTGAGACATTACTCCCATGGAGGAAAGTGCGCATGGTGACTGTTGTATTCTATCCCGATGCAATTTCTGTGTTTCATCAACACTCAGATAGTCCACTGATTACAGAAGTCTTCCAGATGTGCATCGGAAACTACTACTGGTCTTCAGGGAACGATAAAAGCGATGACAGTTTGAGACATTACTCCCATGGAGGAAAGTGCGCATGGTGACTGTTGTATTCAATCCCGAGGCAATTTCTGAGTTTCATCAACACCTTGAAGGTCCTCAGATTACAGAATGCTTCCAGATGTGCATCAGAAACCACTACTGGTCTTCCAGGGAACGGTCAAAGCGTAGATTACTTGAGACATTACTCCCATGGAGAAAAGTGCGCATGGTGACTGTTGTATTCAATCCCGATGCAATTTCATGTGTTTCATCTACACTCAGATAGTCCAGTGATTACAGAAGTCTTCCAGATGTGCATCGGAAACTACTACTGGTCTTCAGGGAACGATAAAAGCGATGACAGTTTAAGACATTAGTCCCATGGTGGAAAGTGCGCATGGTGACTGTTGTATTCTATCCCGATGCAATTTCTGTGTTTCATCAACACTCAGATAGTCCACTGATTACAGAAGTCTTCCAGATGTGCATCGGAAACTACTACTGGACTTCAGGGAACGATAAAAGCGATGACAGTTTGAGACATTACTCCCATGGAGGAAAGTGCGCATGGTGACTTTTGTATTCTATCCAAAGGCAATTTCTGTGTTTCATCAACACTTTGAAGGTCCACAGATTACAGAATGCCTCCAGATGCGCAACGGAAACTACTACTGGTCTTCCAGGGAACGATCAAATCGTAGACGGTTTGAGACATAACTCCCATGGAGGAAAGTGCGCGTGGTAACTGTTGTATTCAATCTCTATGCAATTTCTGTGTTTCAACAACACTCTGATAGTCCACAGATTACAGAATGCCCCCAGATGGGCCTCGGAAACTACTACTGGTCTTCAGGGGATGATCAAAGCGATGACAGTTTGAGACATTACTCCCATGGAGGAAAGTCCGCATGGTTACTGTTGTTTTCAATCCCGATGCAATTTCTGTGTTTCATCAACACTTTGAAGGTCCACAGATTACAGAATGCCTCCAGATGCGCAACGGAAACTACTACTGGTCTTCCAGGGAACGATCAAATCGTAGACGGTTTGAGACATAACTCCCATGGAGGAAAGTGCGCGTGGTAACTGTTGTATTCAATCTCTATGCAATTTCTGTGTTTCAACAACACTCTGATAGTCCACAGATTACAGAATGCCCCCAGATGGGCCTCGGAAACTACTACTGGTCTTCAGGGGATGATCAAAGCGATGACAGTTTGAGACATTACTCCCATGGAGGAAAGTGCGCATGGTGACTGTTGTATTAGATCCCGGTGCAATTTCTGTGTTACATCAACACTCTTATAGTCCACAGATTACAGAATGCCTCCAGATGTGCATCGGAATCTACTACTGGTCTTCCAGGGAACGAAAAGAGGGTAGACTGTTTGAGACATTATTCCCATGGTAGAAAATTGCGCATGGTGACTGTTGTATTCGATCCCGTTGCAATATCTATGTTTCAACAACACTCTGATAGTCCACAGATTACAGAATGCTTCCAGATGTGCATCGGAAACTACTACTGGTCTTCCAGGGACGATCAAAGCGTAGACTTTTCAGACATTACTACCATGGGGGAAAGTGCGCATGGTGACTTTTGTATTCAATCCCGAGGCAATTTCTGTGTTTCATCAACACTTTGAAGGTCCACAAATTACAGAAAGCCTCCAGATGTGCATCGGAAACTACTACTGGTCTTCAGGGAACGATCAAAGCGATGACAGTTTGAGACATTACTCCCATTGAGGAAAGTGCGCATGGTGACTGTTGTATTCAATCCCGATGCATTTTCTGTGTTTCAGCAACACTCTGATAGTCCATAGATTACAGAATGCCTCCAGATGTGCATCGGAAACTACTACTGGTCTTCATGGGAACGAAAAAAGCGTACACTGTTTGAGACATTACTCCCATTGAGGAAAGAGCGCATGGTGACTGTTGTATTCAATCCCGAGGCAATATCTGTGTTTCATCAACACTTAGAAGGTCCACAGATTACAGAATGCCTATAGATGTGCATCGGAAACTACTACTGTTCTTCCAGGGAACGATCAAAGCGTAGACTACTTGAGACATTACTCCCATGGAGGAAAGTGCGCATGGTGAATGTTGTATTCAATCCCGAGGCCATTTCTGTGTTTCATCAACACTTTGAAGGTCCACAGATTACAGAATGCCTCCAGATGCGCAACGGAAACCACTATCGGTCTTCCAGGGAACGATCAAAGCGTAGACTGTTTGAGATATAACTCCCTTGGTAGGAAAGTGCGCGTGGTAACTGTTGTATTCAATCTCTATGCAATTTCTGTGTTTCAACAACACTCTGATAGTCCACAGATTACAGAATGCCTCCAGATGTGCATCGGAAACTACTACTGGTCTTCTAGGGACGATCAAAGCGTAGACTGTTTCAGACATTACTACCATGGATGAGAGTGCGCATGGTGACTTTTGTATTCTATCCCGAGGCAATTTCTGTGTTTCATCAACGCTTAGAAGGTCCACAGATTACAGAATGCCTCCAGATGTGCATCGGAAACTACTACTGGTCTTCCAGGGAACGATCAAAGCGTAGACTGTTTGAGACATGACTCCCATGGAGAAAAGTCCGCATGGTGCCTGTTGAATTGAATCCCGATGCAATTTCCTTGTTTTATCAACACTGTGAAGGTCAACAGACTACAGAATGCCTCCAGATGTGAATCGGGAACTACTACTGGTCTTCCAGGGAACGATCAAAACGTAGACTTTTTGAGACATTACTCCTATGGAGGAAAGTGCGCATGGTGACTGTTGTATTCTATCCCGATGCAATTTCTGTGTTTCATCCACACTCAGATAGTCCACTGATTACAGAAGTCTTCCAGATGTGCATCGGAAACTACTACTGGTCTTCAGGGAACGATAAAAGCGATGACAGTTTGAGACATTACTCCCATGGAGGAAAGTGCGCATGGTGACTGTTGTATTCAATCCCGAGGCAATTTCTGAGTTTCATCAACACTTTGAAGGACCTCAGATTACAGAATGCTTCCAGATGTGCATCAGAAACTACTACTGGTCTTCCAGGGAACGGTCAAAGCGTAGATTACTTGAGACATTACTCCCATGGAGAAAAGTGCGCATGGTGACTGTTGTATTCAATCCCGATGCAATTTCTGTGTTTCAACAACACACTGATAGTCCACAGATTGCAGAATGCCTATAGATGTGCATCGGAAACTACTACTGGTCTTCATGAGAACGAAAAAAGCGTAGACTGTTTGAGACATTACTCCCATGGTGGAAAGTGCGCATGGTGACTGTTGTATTCAATCCCGATGCAATTTCTGTGTTTCATCAACACTCAGATAGTCCACTGATTACAGAAGTCTTCCAGATGTGCATCGGAAACTACTACTGGTCTTCAGAGAACGATAAAAGCGATGACCGTTTGAGACATTTCTCTCATGGAGGAGAGTGCGCATGGTGACTGTTGTTTTCAATCCCGATGCAATTTCTGTGTTTCATCAACACTTTGAAGGTCCACAGATTACAGGATGCCTCCAGATGCGCAAGGGAAACTACTACTGGTCTTCCAGGGAACGATCAAATCGTAGACGGTTTGAGACATACCTCCCATGGAGGAAAGTGCACGTGGTAACTGTTGTATTCAATCTCTATGCAATTTCTGTGTTTCAACAACACTCTGATAGTCCACAGATTACAGAATGCCCCCAGATGTGCCTCGGAAACCACTACTGGTCTTCAGGGGACGATCAAAGCGATGACATCTTGAGACATTACTCCCATGGAGGAAAGTGCGCATGGTGACTGTTGTATTCAATCCAGATGCAATTTCTATGTTTCAACAACAATCTGATAGTCCACAGATTACAGAATTCCTCCAAATGTGCGTCGGAAACTACTACTGGTCTTCCAGTGAACGAACAAAACGTAGACAGTTTGAGACATTACTCCCATGGAGGAAAGTGCGCATGGTGACTGTTGTATTCAATCACGAGGCAATTTCTGTGTTACATCAACACTTTGAACGTGCACAGATTAAAGAATGCCTCCAGATGTGCCTCGGAAACTACTACTGGTCTTCAGGGAACAATCAAAGCGAAGAAAGTTTGAGACATTACCCCCATGGCGGAAAAAGCGCATGGTGACTGTTGTATTACATCCCGGTGCAATTTCTGTGTTACATCAACACTCTGATAGTCCACAGATTACAGAATGCCTCCAGATGTGCATCGGAAAATACTACTGGTCTTCCAGGGAACGATCAAATCGTAGACTGTTTGAGACATAACTCCCATGGAGGTAAGTGCGCGTGGTAACTGTTGTATTCAATCACTATGCAATTTCTGTGTTTCAACAACACTCTGATAGTCCACAGATTACACAATGCCCCCAGATGAGCCTCGGAAACTACTACTGGTCTTCAGGGAACGATCAAAGCGATGACAGTTTGAGACATTACTCCCATGGAGGAAAGTGCGCGTGGTGACTGTTGTATTCAAGCCCGATGCAATTTCTATGTTTCAACAACACTCTGATAGTCCACAGATTACAGAATGCCTCCAGATGTGCGTCGGAAACTACTACTGGTCTTCCAGTGAACGATCAAATCGTAGACAGTTTGAGACATTACTCCCATGGAGGAAACTGCGCATGTTGACTGTTGTATTCAATCACGAGGCAATTTCTGTGTTACATCAACACTTTGAATGTGCACAGATTAAAGAATGCCTCCAGATGTGCATCGGAAACTACTACTGGTCTTCCAGGCAACGATCAAAGCGTAGACTGTTTGAGACTTTACTTCCATGGAGGAAAGTGCGCATGGTGACTGTTGTATTTAATCCCGATGCAATTTCTGTGTTTCATCAACACCCTGATAGTCCACAGATTACACAATGCCTCCAGATGTGCATCGGAAACTACTACTGGTCTTCCAGGGACGATCAAAGCGTAGACTGTTTCAGAGTTTACTACCATGGGGGAAAGTGCGCATGGTGACTTTTGTATTCAATCCCGAGGCAATTTCTGTGTTTTATCAACACTTTGAAGGTCCACAGATTACCGAATGCCTCCAGATGTGCATCGGAAACTACTACTGGTCTTCCAGGGAACGATCAAAACGTATACTGTTTGACACATTACTCCCATGGAGGAAAGTGCGCATGGTGACTGTTGTATTCAATGCCGATGCAATTTCTGTGTTTCATCTACACTCAGATAGTCCAGTGATTACAGAAGTCTTCCAGATGTGCATCGGAAACTACTACTGGTCTTCAGGGAACGATAAAAGCGATTACAGTTTAAGACATTACTCCCATGGTGGAAAGTTCGCATGGTGACTGTTGTATTCAATCCCGATGCAATTTCTGTGTTTCATCAACACTCAGATAGTCCACTGATTACAGAAGTCTTCCAGATGTGCATCGGAAACTACTACTGGTCTTCAGAGAACGATAAAAGCGATGACAGTTTGAGACATTACTCTCATGGAGGAAAGTGCGCATGGTGACTGTTGTTTTCAATCCCGATGCAATTTCTGTGTTTCGTCAACACTTTGAAGGTCCACAGATTACAGGATGCCTCCAGATGCGTAACGGAAACTACTACTGGTCTTCCGGGGAACGATCAAATCGTAGACGGTTTGAGACATAACTCCCATGGAGGAAAGTGTGCGTGGTAACTGTTGTATTCAATCTCTATACAATTTCTGTGTTTCAACAACACTCTGATAGTCCACAGATTACAGAATTTCTCCAGATGTGCATCGGAATTTACTACTGGTCTTCCAGGGAACGAAAAAAGCGTAGATCGTTTGAGACATTACTCCCATGGAGAGAAGTGCGAATGGTGACTGTTGTATTCAATCCCGATGCAATATCTATGTTTCAACAACACTCCGATAGTCCACAGATTACAGAATGCCTCCATATGTGCATCGGAATCTACTACTGGTCTTACAGGGAACGAAAAAAGCGTAGACTGTTTGAGACATTACTCCCATGGAGAAAAATGCGCATGGTGACTGTTGTATTCAATCCCGAAGCAATTTCTGTGTTTCATCAACACTTTGAAGGTCCACAGATTACAGAATGCCTCCAGATGTGCATCGGAAACTACTACTCGTCTTCCAGGGAACGATCAAAGCGTTAACCCTTTGAGACAATAGTCCTATGGAGGAAAGTCGCATGGATACTGTTGTATTCCATCCAGATGCAAATTTCTGTGGTTCACCAACACTTTGAAGGTAAACAGATTACAGAATGCCCCCAGATGTGCCTCGGTAACTACTACTGGTCTTCAGGGAACGATCAAAGCGATGACAGTTTGAGGCATTACTCCCATGGAGGAAAGTGAGCGTGGTGACTGTTGTATTCAATCCCGATGCAATTTCTATGTTTCAAGAACACTCTGATAGTCCACAGATTACATAATGCCTCCAGATGTGCATCGGAAACTACTACTGGTCTTCCAGGGACGATCAATGCGTAGACTGTTTCAGACATTACTCCCATGGAGGAAACTGCGCATGGTGACTTGTTTTCAATCACGAGGCAATTTCTGTATTACATCAACACTTTGAAGGTGCACAGATTAAAGAATGCCTCCAGATGTGCATCGGAAACTACTACTGGTCTTCCAGGTAACGATCAAAGCGTAGACTGTTTGAGAATTTACTCCCATGGTGGAAAGTGCGCATGGTGACTGTTGTATTTAATCCCGATGCAATTTCTGTGTTACATCAACACCCTGATAGTTCACAGATTAAAGAATGCCTCCAGATGTGCATCGGAAACTACTACTGGTCTTCCAGGGACGATCAATGCGTAGACTGTTTCAGACATTACTCCCATGGAGGAAACTGCGCATGGTGACTGTTGTTTTCAATCACGAGGCAATTTCTGTGTTACATCAACACTTTGAAGGTGCACAGATTAAAGAATGCCTCCAGATGTGCATCGGAAACTACTACTGGTCTTCCAGATAACGATCAAAGCGTAGACTGTTTGAGAATTTACTCCCATGGTGGAAAGTGCGCATGGTGACTTTTGTATTCAATCCCGAGGCAATTTCTGTGTTTTATCAACACTTTGAAGGTCCACAGATTACAGAATGCCTCCAGATGTGCATTGGAAATTACTACTTGTCTTCCAGGGAACGATCAAAGCGTAGACTGTTTGAGACATTACTCCCATGAAGAAAAGTCCGCATGGTGCCTGTTGAATTGAATCCCGATGCAATTTCTGTGTTTTATCAACACTCTGAAGGTCAACAGACTGCAGAATTCCTCCAGATGTGCATCGGAAACTACTACTGGTCTTCCAGGGAACGATCAAAACGTAGACTGTTTGAGACATTACTCCCATGGAGGAAAGTGCGCGTGGTAACTGTTGTATTCAATCACTATGCAATTTCTGTGTTTCAACAACACTCTGATAGTCCACAGATTACACAATGCCCCCAGATGAGCCTCGGAAACTACTACTGGTCTTCAGGGAACGATCAAAGCGATGACAGTTTGAGACATTACTCCCATGGAGGAAAGTGCGCGTGGTGACTGTTGTATTCAAGCCCGATGCAATTTCTATGTTTCAACAACACTCTGATAGTCCACAGATTACAGAATGCCTCCAGATGTGCGTCGGAAACTACTACTGGTCTTCCAGTGAACGATCAAATCGTAGACAGTTTGAGAAATTACTCCCATGGAGGAAACTGCGCATGTTGACTGTTGTATTCAATCACGAGGCAATTTCTGTGTTACATCAACACTTTGAATGTGCACAGATTAAAGAATGCCTCCAGATGTGCATCGGAAACTACTACTGGTCTTCCAGGCAACGATCAAAGCGTAGACTGTTTGAGACTTTACTTCCATGGAGGAAAGTGCGCATGGTGACTGTTGTATTTAATCCCGATGCAATTTCTGTGTTTCATCAACACCCTGATAGTCCACAGATTACACAATGCCTCCAGATGTGCATCGGAAACTACTACTGGTCTTCCAGGGACGATCAAAGCGTAGACTGTTTCAGAGTTTACTACCATGGGGGAAAGTGCGCATGGTGACTTTTGTATTCAATCCCGAGGCAATTTCTGTGTTTTATCAACACTTTGAAGGTCCACAGATTACCGAATGCCTCCAGATGTGCATCGGAAACTACTACTGGTCTTCCAGGGAACGATCAAAACGTATACTGTTTGACACATTACTCCCATGGAGGAAAGTGCGCATGGTGACTGTTGTATTCAATGCCGATGCAATTTCTGTGTTTCATCTACACTCAGATAGTCCAGTGATTACAGAAGTCTTCCAGATGTGCATCGGAAACTACTACTGGTCTTCAGGGAACGATAAAAGCGATTACAGTTTAAGACATTACTCCCATGGTGGAAAGTTCGCATGGTGACTGTTGTATTCAATCCCGATGCAATTTCTGTGTTTCATCAACACTCAGATAGTCCACTGATTACAGAAGTCTTCCAGATGTGCATCGGAAACTACTACTGGTCTTCAGAGAACGATAAAAGCGATGACAGTTTGAGACATTACTCTCATGGAGGAAAGTGCGCATGGTGACTGTTGTTTTCAATCCCGATGCAATTTCTGTGTTTCGTCAACACTTTGTAGGTCCACAGATTACAGGATGCCTCCAGATGCGTAACGGAAACTACTACTGGTCTTCCGGGGAACGATCAAATCGTACACGGTTTGAGACATAACTCCCATGGAGGAAAGTGTGCGTGGTAACTGTTGTATTCAATCTCTATACAATTTCTGTGTTTCAACAACACTCTGATAGTCCACAGATTACAGAATTTCTCCAGATGTGCATCGGAATTTACTACTGGTCTTCCAGGGAACGAAAAAAGCGTAGATCGTTTGAGACATTACTCCCATGGAGAGAAGTGCGAATGGTGACTGTTGTATTCAATCCCGATGCAATATCTATGTTTCAACAACACTCCGATAGTCCACAGATTACAGAATGCCTCCATATGTGCATCGGAATCTACTACTGGTCTTACAGGGAACGAAAAAAGCGTAGACTGTTTGAGACATTACTCCCATGGAGAAAAATGCGCATGGTGACTGTTGTATTCAATCCCGAAGCAATTTCTGTGTTTCATCAACACTTTGAAGGTCCACAGATTACAGAATGCCTCCAGATGTGCATCGGAAACTACTACTCGTCTTCCAGGGAACGATCAAAGCGTTAACCCTTTGAGACAATAGTCCTATGGAGGAAAGTCGCATGGATACTGTTGTATTCCATCCAGATGCAAATTTCTGTGGTTCACCAACACTTTGAAGGTAAACAGATTACAGAATGCCCCCAGATGTGCCTCGGTAACTACTACTGGTCTTCAGGGAACGATCAAAGCGATGACAGTTTGAGGCATTACTCCCATGGAGGAAAGTGAGCGTGGTGACTGTTGTATTCAATCCCGATGCAATTTCTATGTTTCAAGAACACTCTGATAGTCCACAGATTACATAATGCCTCCAGATGTGCATCGGAAACTACTACTGGTCTTCCAGGGACGATCAATGCGTAGACTGTTTCAGACATTACTCCCATGGAGGAAACTGCGCATGGTGACTTGTTTTCAATCACGAGGCAATTTCTGTATTACATCAACACTTTGAAGGTGCACAGATTAAAGAATGCCTCCAGATGTGCATCGGAAACTACTACTGGTCTTCCAGGTAACGATCAAAGCGTAGACTGTTTGAGAATTTATCCCATGGTGGAAAGTGCGCATGGTGACTGTTGTATTTAATCCCGATGCAATTTCTGTGTTACATCAACACCCTGATAGTTCACAGATTAAAGAATGCCTCCAGATGTGCATCGGAAACTACTACTGGTCTTCCAGGGACGATCAATGCGTAGACTGTTTCAGACATTACTCCCATGGAGGAAACTGCGCATGGTGACTGTTGTTTTCAATCACGAGGCAATTTCTGTGTTACATCAACACTTTGAAGGTGCACAGATTAAAGAATGCCTCCAGATGTGCATCGGAAACTACTACTGGTCTTCCAGATAACGATCAAAGCGTAGACTGTTTGAGAATTTACTCCCATGGTGGAAAGTGCGCATGGTGACTTTTGTATTCAATCCCGAGGCAATTTCTGTGTTTTATCAACACTTTGAAGGTCCACAGATTACAGAATGCCTCCAGATGTGCATTGGAAATTACTACTTGTCTTCCAGGGAACGATCAAAGCGTAGACTGTTTGAGACATTACTCCCATGAAGAAAAGTCCGCATGGTGCCTGTTGAATTGAATCCCGATGCAATTTCTGTGTTTTATCAACACTCTGAAGGTCAACAGACTGCAGAATTCCTCCAGATGTGCATCGGAAACTACTACTGGTCTTCCAGGGAACGATCAAAACGTAGACTGTTTGAGACATTACTCCCATGGAGGAAAGTGCGCATGGTGACTGTTGTATTCATTCCCGATGCCATTTCTGTGTTTAATAAACACTCAGATAGTCCACTGATTTCAGAAGTCTTCCAGATGTGCATCGAAAACTACTACTGGTCTTCAGGGAACGATAAAAGCGATGACATTTTGAGACATTACTCCCATGGAGGAAAGTGCGCATGGTGACTGTTGTATTCAATCCCGATGCAATTTCTGTGTTTCATCAACACTTTGAAGGTCCACAGATTACAGGATGCCTCTAGATGCGCAACGGAAACTACTACTGGTCTTCCAGGGAACGATCAAATCGTAGACTGTTTGAGACATAACTCCCTTGGAGGAAGGTGCGCGTGGTAACTGTTGTATTCAATCTCTATGCAATTTCTGTGTTTGAACAACACTCTGATAGTCCACAGATTACAGAATGCCTCCAGATGTGCATCGGAAACTAATACTGGTCTTCTAGGGACGATCAAAGCGTAGACTGTTTCAGACATTACTACCATGGAGGAAAGTGCGCATGGTGACTTTTGTATTCTATCCCGAGGCAATTTCTGTGTTTCATCAAAACTTAGAAGGTCCACAGATTACAGAATGCCTCCAGATGTGCATCGGAAACTACTACTGGTCTTCCAGGGAACGATCAAAGCGTAGACTGTTTGAGACATGACTCCCATTTAGAATAGTCCGCATGGTGCCTGTTGAATTGAATCCCGATGCAATTTCCTTGTTTTATCAACACTCTGAAGGTCAACAGACTACAGAATGAATCCAGATGTGAATCGGGAACTACTACTGGTCTTCCAGGAAACGATCAAAACGTAGACTGTTTGAGACATTACTCCCATGGAGGAAAGTGCGCATGGTGACTGTTGTATTCTATCCCGATGCAATTTCTGTGTTTCATCAACACTCAGATAGTCCACTGATTACAGAAGGCTTATAGATGTGCATCGGAAACTACTACTGGTCTTCAGGGAACGATAAAAGCGATGACAGTTTGAGATATTACTCCCATGGAGGAAAGTGCGCATGGTGACTGTTGTATTCAATCCCGAGGCAATTTCTGAGTTTCATCAACACTTTGAAGGTCCTCAGATTACAGAATGCTTCCAGATGTGCATCAGAAACTACTACTGGTCTTCCAGGGAACGGTCAAAGCGTAGATTACTTGAGACATTACTCCCATGGAGAAAAGTGCGCATGGTGACTGTTGTATTCAATCCCGATGCGATTTCTGTGTTTCATCTACACTCAGATACTCCAGTGATTACAGAAGTCTTCCAGATGTGCATCGGAAACTACTACTGGTCTTCAGGGAACGATAAAAGGGATGACAGTTTAAGACATTACTCCCATGGTGGAATGTGCGCATGGTGACTGTTGTATTCAATCCCGATGCAATTTCTGTCTTTCATCAACACTCAGATAGTCCACTGATTACAGAAGACTTCCAGATGTGCATCGGAAACTACTACTGGTCTTCAGAGAACGATAAAAGCGATGATCGTTTGAGACATTACTCTCATGGAGGAAAGTGCGCATGGTGACTGTTGTTTTCAATCCCGATGCAATTTCTGTGTTTCATCAACACTTTGAAGGTCCACAGATTACAGAATGCCTCCAGATGCGCAAGGGAAACTACTACTGGTCTTCCAGGGAACGATCAAATCGTAGACGGTTTGAGACATAACTCCCATGGAGGAAAGTACGCGTGGTAACTGTTGTATTCAATCTCTATGCAATTTCTGTGTTTCAACAACACTCTGATAGTCCACAGATTACTGAATGCCCCCAGATTTGCATCGGAAACTACTACTGGTCTTCAGGGGACGATCAAAGCGATGACATCTTGAGACATTACTCCCATGGAGGAAAGTGCGCATGGTGACTGTTGTATTCAATCCCGATGCAATTTCTATGTTTCAACAACAATCTGATAGTCCACAGATTACAGAATACCTCCAAATGTGCGTCGGAAACTACTACTGGTCTTCCAGTGAACGATCAAAACGTAGACAGTTTGAGACATTACTCCCATGGAGGAAAGTGCGCATGGTGACTGTTGTATTCAATCACAAGGCAATTTCTGTGTTACATCAACACTTTGAACGTGCACAGATTAAAGAATGCCTCCATGTGTGCCTCGGAAACTACTACTGGTCTTCAGGGAACAATCAAAGCGAAGAAAGTTTGAGACATTACCCCCATGGAGGAAAAAGCGCATGGTGACTGTTGTATTACATCCCGGTGCAATTTCTGTGTTACATCAACACTCTGATAGTCCACAGATTACAGAATGCTTCCAGATGTGCATCGGAAACTACTACTGGTCTTCCAGGACACGATCAAAGTGTAGACTGTTTGAGACTTTACTCCCATGGAGAAAAGTGCGCATGGCGACTGTTGTATCCAATACCGATGCAATATCTGCGTTTCAACAACACTCTGATAGTCCACAGATTACAGATTGCCTCCAGATGTGCTTCGGAATCTACTACTGGTCTTCCAGGGAACGAAAAAAGGGTAGACTGTTTGAGACATTACTCCCATGGTAGAAAAGTGCGCATTGTGACTGTTGTATTCAATCCCGATGCAATATCTATGTTTCAACAACACTCTGATAGTCCACAGATTACAGAATGCCTCCAGATGTGCATCGGAAACTACTACTGGTCTTTCAGGGACGATCAAAGCATAGACTTTTTCAGACATTACTACCATGGGGGAAAGTGCGCATGGTGACATTTGTATTCAATCCCGAGGCAATTTCTGTGTTTCATCAACACTTTGAAGGTCCACAGATTACAGAAAGCCTCCAGATGTTGCATCGGAAACTACTACTGGTCTTCAGGGAACGATCAAAGCGATGACAGTTTGAGACATTACTCCCATTGAGGAAAGTGTGCATGGTGACTGTTGCATTCAATCCCGATGCATTTTCTGTGTTTCAACAACACTCTGATAGTCCATAGATTACAGAAGTCTTCCAGATGTGCATCGGAAACTACTACTGGTCTTCAGGGAACGATAAAAGCGATGACAGTTTGAGACATTACTCCCATGGAGGAAAGTGCGCATGGTGACTGTTGTATTCAATCACGAGGCAATTTCTGTGTTTTATCAACACTTTGAAGGTCCACAGATTACAGAATGCCTCCATATGTGCATCGGAAACTACTACTGGTCTTCCAGGGAACGATCAAAACGTATACTGTTTGACACATTACTCCCATGGAGGAAAGTGCGCATGGTGACTGTTGTATTCAATGCCGATGCAATTTCTGTGTTTCATCTACACTCAGATAGTCCAGTGATTACAGAAGTCTTCCAGATGTGCATCGGAAAGTACTACTGGTCTTCAGATAACGATAAAAGCGATGACAGTTTAAGACATTACTCCCATGGTGGAAAGTTCGCATGGTGACTGTTGTATTCAATCCCGATGCAGTTTCTGTGTTTCATCAACACTCAGATAGTCCACTGATTACAGAAGTCTTCCAGATGTGCATCGGAAACTGCTACTGGTCTTCAGAGAACGATAAAAGCGATGACAGTTTGAGACATTACTCTCATGGAGGAAAGTGCGCATGGTGACTGTTGTATTCAATCCCGAGGCAATTTCTGTGTTTCATCAACTTTTTGAAGGTCCTCAGATTACAGAATGCCTCCAGATGTGCATCGGAAACTACTACTGGTCTTCCAGGTAACGATGAAAGCGTAGACTGTTTGAACACATTACTCCCATGGAGGTAAGAGCGCATGGTGGCTGTTGTATTCAATCCCGAGCCAATTTCTGTGTTTCATCAACACTTTGAAGGTCCACAGATTACAGAAAGCCTCCAGATGTGCATCGGAAACTACTACTGGTCTTCAGGGAACGATCAAAGCGATGACAGTTTGAGACATTACTCCCATTGAGGAAAGTGCGCATGGTGACTGTTGTATTCAATCCCGATGCATTTTCTGTGTTTCAACAACACTCTGATAGTCCATAGATTACAGAAGTCTTCCAGATGTGCATCGGAAACTACTACTGGTCTTCAGGGAACGATAAAAGCGATGACAGTTTGAGACATTACTCCCATGGAGGAAAGTGCGCATGGTGACTGTTGTTTTCAATCCCGATGCAATTTCTGTGTTTCAACAACACTCTGATAGTCCACAGATTACAGAATGCCTCCAGATGTGCATCGGAAACTACTACTGGTCTTCATGGGAACGAAAAAAGCGTAGACTCTTTGAGACATTACTAACATTGAGGAAAGTGCGCATAGTGACTGTTGTATTCAATCCCGAGGCAATTTCTGTGCATCAACTTTTTGAAGGTCCTCAGATTACAGAATGCCTCCAGATGTGCATCGGAAACTACTACTGGTCTTCCAAGGAACGATCAAAGCGTAGACTACTTGAGACATTACTCCCATGGAGGAAAGTGCGCATGGGGACTGTTGTATCCAATCCTGATGCAATTTCTGTGTTTCATCAACACTTTGAAGGTCCACAGATTACAGGATGCCTCCAGATGCGCAACGAAAACTACTACTGGTCTTACAGGGATCGATCAAAAGGTAGACAGTTTGAGACATTACTCCCATGGAGAAAAGTGCGCATGGTGACTGTTGTATTCAATCACGACGCAATTTCTATGTTTCAACAACACTCTGATAGTCCACAGATTACAGAATGCCTCCAGATGTGCATCGGAAACTACTACTGGTCTTCCAGGGACGATGAAAGCATAGACTTTTTCAGACATTACTACCATGGGGGAAAGTGCGCATGGAGACTTTTGTATTCAATCCCGAGGCAATTTCTGTGTTTCATCAACACTTTGAAGGTCCACAGATTACAGAAAGCCTCCAGATATGCATCGGAAACTACTACTGGTCTTCAGGGAACGATCAAAGCGATGACAGTTTGAGACATTACTCCCATTGAGGAAAGTGCGCATGGTGACTGTTGTATTCAATCCCGATGCATTTTCTGTGTTTCAACAACACTCTGATAGTCCATAGATTACAGAAGTCTTCCAGATGTGCATCGGAAACTACTACTGGTCTTCAGGGAACGATAAAAGCAATGACAGTTTGAGACATTACTCCCATGGAGGAAAGTGCGCATGGTGATTGTTGTATTCAATCACGAGGCAATTTCTGTGTTTCATCAACACTTTGAAGGTCCTCAGATTACAGAATGCCTCCAGATGTGCATCAGAAACTACAACCGGTCTTCCAGGGAATGGTCAAACGTAGATTAATTGAGACATTACTCCCATGGAGGAAAGTGCGCATGGTGACTGTTGTATTCAATCCCGGTGCAATTTCTGCGTTTCATCAACACTTTGAAGGTCCACAGATTACAGGATGCCTCCAGATGCGCAACGGAAACTACTACTGGTCTTCCAGGGAACGATCAAATCGTAGCCTGTTTGAGACATAACTCCCATGGAGGTAAGTGCGCGTGGTAACTGTTGTATTCAATCTCTATGCAATTTCTATGTTTCAACAACAATCTGATAGTCCACAGATTACAGAATGCCTCCAGATGTGCGTCGGAAACTACTACTGGTCTTCCAGTGAACGATCAAAACGTAGACAGTTTGAGACATTACTCCCATGGAGGAAAGTGCGCATGGTGACTGTTGTATTCAATCACAAGGCAATTTCTGTGTTACATCAACACTTTGAACGTGCACAGATTAAAGAATGCCTCCAGATGTGCCTCGGAAACTACTACTGGTCTTCAGGGAACAATCAAAGCGAAGAAAGTTTGAGACATTACCCCCATGGAGGAAAAAGCGCATGGTGACTGTTGTATTACATCCCGGTGCAATTTCTGTGTTACATCAACACTCTGATAGTCCACAGATTACAGAATGCTTCCAGATGTGCATCGGAAACTACTACTGGTCTTCCAGGACACGATCAAAGTGTAGACTGTTTGAGACTTTACTCCCATGGAGAAAAGTGCGCATGGCGACTGTTGTATCCAATACCGATGCAATATCTGCGTTTCAACAACACTCTGATAGTCCACAGATTACAGATTGCCTCCAGATGTGCTTCGGAATCTACTACTGGTCTTCCAGGGAACGAAAAAAGGGTAGACTGTTTGAGACATTACTCCCATGGTAGAAAAGTGCGCATTGTGACTGTTGTATTCAATCCCGATGCAATATCTATGTTTCAACAACACTCTGATAGTCCACAGATTACAGAATGCCTCCAGATGTGCATCGGAAACTACTACTGGTCTTTCAGGGACGATCAAAGCATAGACTTTTTTAGACATTACTACCATGGGGGAAAGTGCGCATGGTGACATTTGTATTCAATCCCGAGGCAATTTCTGTGTTTCATCAACACTTTGAAGGTCCACAGATTACAGAAAGCCTCCAGATGTTGCATCGGAAACTACTACTGGTCTTCAGGGAACGATCAAAGCGATGACAGTTTGAGACATTACTCCCATTGAGGAAAGTGTGCATGGTGACTGTTGCATTCAATCCCGATGCATTTTCTGTGTTTCAACAACACTCTGATAGTCCATAGATTACAGAAGTCTTCCAGATGTGCATCGGAAACTACTACTGGTCTTCAGGGAACGATAAAAGCGATGACAGTTTGAGACATTACTCCCATGGAGGAAAGTGCGCATGGTGACTGTTGTATTCAATCACGAGGCAATTTCTGTGTTTTATCAACACTTTGAAGGTCCACAGATTACAGAATGCCTCCATATGTGCATCGGAAACTACTACTGGTCTTCCAGGGAACGATCAAAACGTATACTGTTTGACACATTACTCCCATGGAGGAAAGTGCGCATGGTGACTGTTGTATTCAATGCCGATGCAATTTCTGTGTTTCATCTACACTCAGATAGTCCAGTGATTACAGAAGTCTTCCAGATGTGCATCGGAAAGTACTACTGGTCTTCAGATAACGATAAAAGCGATGACAGTTTAAGACATTACTCCCATGGTGGAAAGTTCGCATGGTGACTGTTGTATTCAATCCCGATGCAGTTTCTGTGTTTCATCAACACTCAGATAGTCCACTGATTACAGAAGTCTTCCAGATGTGCATCGGAAACTGCTACTGGTCTTCAGAGAACGATAAAAGCGATGACAGTTTGAGACATTACTCTCATGGAGGAAAGTGCGCATGGTGACTGTTGTATTCAATCCCGAGGCAATTTCTGTGTTTCATCAACTTTTTGAAGGTCCTCAGATTACAGAATGCCTCCAGATGTGCATCGGAAACTACTACTGGTCTTCCAGGTAACGATGAAAGCGTAGACTGTTTGAACACATTACTCCCATGGAGGTAAGAGCGCATGGTGGCTGTTGTATTCAATCCCGAGCCAATTTCTGTGTTTCATCAACACTTTGAAGGTCCACAGATTACAGAAAGCCTCCAGATGTGCATCGGAAACTACTACTGGTCTTCAGGGAACGATCAAAGCGATGACAGTTTGAGACATTACTCCCATTGAGGAAAGTGCGCATGGTGACTGTTGTATTCAATCCCGATGCATTTTCTGTGTTTCAACAACACTCTGATAGTCCATAGATTACAGAAGTCTTCCAGATGTGCATCGGAAACTACTACTGGTCTTCAGGGAACGATAAAAGCGATGACAGTTTGAGACATTACTCCCATGGAGGAAAGTGCGCATGGTGACTGTTGTTTTCAATCCCGATGCAATTTCTGTGTTTCAACAACACTCTGATAGTCCACAGATTACAGAATGCCTCCAGATGTGCATCGGAAACTACTACTGGTCTTCATGGGAACGAAAAAAGCGTAGACTCTTTGAGACATTACTAACATTGAGGAAAGTGCGCATAGTGACTGTTGTATTCAATCCCGAGGCAATTTCTGTGCATCAACTTTTTGAAGGTCCTCAGATTACAGAATGCCTCCAGATGTGCATCGGAAACTACTACTGGTCTTCCAAGGAACGATCAAAGCGTAGGCTACTTGAGACATTACTCCCATGGAGGAAAGTGCGCATGGGGACTGTTGTATCCAATCCTGATGCAATTTCTGTGTTTCATCAACACTTTGAAGGTCCACAGATTACAGGATGCCTCCAGATGCGCAACGAAAACTACTACTGGTCTTACAGGGATCGATCAAAAGGTAGACAGTTTGAGACATTACTCCCATGGAGAAAAGTGCGCATGGTGACTGTTGTATTCAATCACGACGCAATTTCTATGTTTCAACAACACTCTGATAGTCCACAGATTACAGAATGCCTCCAGATGTGCATCGGAAACTACTACTGGTCTTCCAGGGACGATGAAAGCATAGACTTTTTCAGACATTACTACCATGGGGGAAAGTGCGCATGGAGACTTTTGTATTCAATCCCGAGGCAATTTCTGTGTTTCATCAACACTTTGAAGGTCCACAGATTACAGAAAGCCTCCAGATATGCATCGGAAACTACTACTGGTCTTCAGGGAACGATCAAAGCGATGACAGTTTGAGACATTACTCCCATTGAGGAAAGTGCGCATGGTGACTGTTGTATTCAATCCCGATGCATTTTCTGTGTTTCAACAACACTCTGATAGTCCATAGATTACAGAAGTCTTCCAGATGTGCATCGGAAACTACTACTGGTCTTCAGGGAACGATAAAAGCAATGACAGTTTGAGACATTACTCCCATGGAGGAAAGTGCGCATGGTGATTGTTGTATTCAATCACGAGGCAATTTCTGTGTTTCATCAACACTTTGAAGGTCCTCAGATTACAGAATGCCTCCAGATGTGCATCAGAAACTACAACCGGTCTTCCAGGGAATGGTCAAACGTAGATTAATTGAGACATTACTCCCATGGAGGAAAGTGCGCATGGTGACTGTTGTATTCAATCCCGGTGCAATTTCTGCGTTTCATCAACACTTTGAAGGTCCACAGATTACAGGATGCCTCCAGATGCGCAACGGAAACTACTACTGGTCTTCCAGGGAACGATCAAATCGTAGCCTGTTTGAGACATAACTCCCATGGAGGTAAGTGCGCGTGGTAACTGTTGTATTCAATCTCTATGCAATTTCTGTGTTTCAACAACACTCTGATAGTCCACAGATTACAGAATGCCTCCAGATGTGCGTCGGAAACTACTACTGGTCTTCCAGTGAACGATCAAATCGTAGACAGTTTGAGACATTACTCCCATGGAGGAAACTGCGCATGTTGACTGTTGTATTCAATCACGAGGCAATTTCTGTGTTACATCAACACTTTGAATGTGCACAGATTAAAGAATGCCTCCAGATGTGCATCGGAAACTACTACTGGTCTTCCAGGCAACGATCAAAGCGTAGACTGTTTGAGACTTTACTTCCATGGAGGAAAGTGCGCATGGTGACTGTTGTATTTAATCCCTATGCAATTTCTGTGTTTCATCAACACCCTGATAGTCCACAGATTACACAATGCCTCCAGATGTGCATCGGAAACTACTACTGGTCCTCCAGGGACGATCAAAGCGTAGACTGTTTCAGACATTACTACCATGGTTGAAAGTGCGCATGGTGACTTTTGTATTCAATCCCGAGGCAATTTCTGTGTTTTATCAACACTTTGAAGGTCCACAGATTACAGAATGCCTCCAGATGTGCATCGGAAACTACTACTGGTCTTCCAGGGAACGATCAAAACGTATACTGTTTGACACATTACTCCCATGGAGGAAAGTGCGCATGGTGACTGTTGTATTCAATCCCGGTGCAATTTCTGCGTTTCATCAACACTTTGAAGGTCCACAGATTACAGAATGCCTCCAGATGTGCATCGGAAACTACTACTGGTCTTCATGGGAACGCTCAAAGCGTAGACTGTTTGAGACATTACTCCCATTGAGGAAACTGCGCATGGTGACTGTTGTATTCAATCCCGATGCAATTTCTGTGTTTCATCAACACTCAGATAGTCCACTGATTACAGAAGTCTTCCAGATGTGCATCGGAATTTACTACTAGCCTTCCAGGGAACGAAAAAAGCGTAGATCGTTTGTGACATTATTCCCATGGAGAAAAGTGCGAATGGTGATTGTTGTATTCAATCCCGATGCAATATCTATGTTTCAACAACACTCCGATAGTCCACAGATTACAGAATGCCTCCAGATGTGCATCGGAATCTACTACTGGTCTTCCAGGGAACGAAAAAATCGTAGACTGTTTGAGACATTACTCCCATGGAGAAAAATGCGCATGGTGACTGTTGTATTCAATCCCGAAGCAATTTCTGTGTTTCATCAACACTTTGAAGGTCCACAGATTACAGAATGCCTCCAGATGTGCATTGGAAACTACTACTGGTCTTCCAGGGAACGATCAAAGCGTTAACCCTTTGAGACAATAGTCCTATAGAGGAAAGTCGCATGGATACTCTTGTATTCAATCCCGATGCAATTTCTGTGGTTCACCAACATTCTGATAGTCCACAGATTACGGAATGAAACCTGATGTGCATCGGAAAATACTACCGGTCTTCCAGGGACGATCAAAGCGTAGACTGTTTCAGACATTACTACCATGGAGGATAGTGGGCATGATGACTGTTGTATTCAATCCCGAGGCAATTTCTGTGTTTCATCAACACTTTGAAGGTAAACAGATTACAGAATGCCCCCAGATGTGCCTCGGAATCTACTACTGGTCTTCAGGGAACGATCAAAGCGATGACAGTTTGAGACATTACTCCCATGGAGGAAAGTGAGCGTGGTGACTGTTGTATTCAATCCCGATGCCATTTCTATGTTTCAACAACACTCTGATAGTCCACAGATTACATAATGCCTCCAGATGTGCATCGGAAACTACTACTGGTCTTCCAGGGACGATCAATGCGTAGACTGTTTCAGACATTACTCCCATGGAGGAAACTGCGCATGGTGACTGTTGTTTTCAATCACGAGGCAATTTCTGTGTTACATCAACACTTTGAAGGTGCACAGATTAAAGAATGCCTCCAGATGTGCATCGGTAACTACTACTGGTCTTCCAGGTAACGATCAAAGCGTAGACTGTTTGTGAATTTACTCCCATGGTGGATAGTGCGCATGGTGACTGTTGTATTTAATCCCGATGCAATTTCTGTGTTTCATCAACACCCTGATAGTTCACAGATTACAGAATGCCTCCAGATGTGCATCGGAAACTACTACTGGTCTTCCAGGGACGATCAAAGCGTAGTCTGTTTCAGACATTTCTACCATGGAGGAAAGTGCGCATGGTGACTTTTGTATTCAATCCCGAGGCAATTTATGTGTTTTATCAACACTTTGAAGGTCCACAGATTACAGAATTCCTCCAGATGTGCATTGGAAATTACTATTGGTCTTCCAGGGAACGATCAAAGCGTAGACTGTTTGAGACATTACTCCCATGAAGAAAAGTCCGCATGGTGCCTGTTGAATTGAATCCCGATGCAATTCCTATGTTTTATCAACACTCTGAAGGTCAACAGACTGCAGAATTACTCCAGATGTGCATCGGAAACTATTACTGGTCTTCCAGGGAACGATCAAAACGTAGACTGTTTGAGACATTACTCCCATGCAGGAAAGTGCGCATGGTGACTGTTGTATTCATTCCCGATGCCAATTCTGTGTTTAATAAACACTCAGATAGGCCACTGATTACAGAAGTCTTCCACATGTGCATCGAAAACTACTACTGGTCTTCAGGGAACGATAAAAGCGATGACAGTTTGAGACATTACTCCCATGGAGGAAAGTGCGCATGGTGACTGTTGTATTGAATCCCGAGGCAATTTCTGTGTTTCATGAACACTTTGAAGTCCTCAGATTACAGAATGCCTCCAGATGTGCATCAGAAACTACTACTGGTCTTCCAGGGAACGGTCAAAGCGTAGATTACTTGAGACATTACTCCCACGGAGGAAAGTGCGCATTGTGACTGTTGTTTTCAATCCCGATGCAATTTCTGTGTTTCATCAACACTTTGAAGGTCCATAGATTACAGGATGCCTCCAGATGCGCAACGGAAACTACTACTGGTCTTCCAGGGAACGATCAAATCGTAGACTGTTTGAGACATAACTCCCTTGGAGGAATGTGGCGTGGTAACTGTTGTATTCAATCTCTATGCAATTTCTGTGTTTCAACAACACTCTGATAGTCCACAGATTACAGAATGCTCCCAGTTGTGCCTCGGAAACTACTACTGGTCTTCAGGGAACGATAAAAGCGATGACAGTTTGAGACATTACTCCCATGGAGGAAAGTGCGCATGGTGACTGTTGTATTCAATCCCGATGCTATTTCTATGTTTCAACAACACTCTGATAGTCCACAGATTACAGAATACCTCCAGATGTGCGTCGGAAACTACTACAGGTCTTCCAGTGAACGATCAAAACGTAGACAATTTGACACATTACTCCCATGGAGGAAAGTGCGCATGGTGACTGTTGTATTCAATCACGAGGCAATTTCTGTGTTACATCAACACTTTGAAGGTGCACAGATTAAAGATTGCCTCCAGATGTGCATCGGAAACTACTACTGGTCTTCCAGGGAACGAAAAAAGCGTAGACTGTTTGAGACATTACTCCCATGGAGAAAAGTGCGCATGGTGACTGTTGTATTCAATCCAGAAGCAATTTCTGTGTTTCATCAACATTTTGACAGTCCACAGATTACAGAATGCCTCCAGATATGCATCGGAAACTACTACTGGTCTTCCAGGGAACGATCAAAGCGTAGAACCTTTGAGACAATACTCCCATGGAGGAAAGTCGCATAGATACTGTTGTATTCAATCCCGATGCAATTTGGGTGGTTCACCAACATTCTGATAGTCCACAGATTACGGAATTCCACCAGATGTGCATCGGAAAATACTACCGGTCTTCCAGAGACGATCATAGCTTAGACTGTTTCAGACTTTACTACCATGGTGGAAAGTGCGCATGATGACTGTTGTATTCAATCCCGAGGCAATTTCTATGTTTCATCAACACTTTGAAGGTCCACAGATTACAGGATGCCTCCAGATGCGCAACGGAATGTACTACTGGTCTTACAGGGAACGATCAAATCGTAGACTGTTTGAGACATAACTCTCATGGAGGAAAGTGCGCGTGGTATCTGTTGTATTCAATCTCTATGCAATTTCTGTGTTTCACCAACACTCTGATAGTCCACAGATTACAGAATGCCTCCAGATGTGCATCGGAATCTACTACTGGTCTTCCAGGGAAGGATCAAAGCGTAGACCGTTTGAGACATTACTCCCATGGATGAAAGTACGCAAGGTGACTGTTGTATTCAATCCCGGTGCAATTTCTGTGTTTCATCAACACTCTGATAGTCCACTGAATACAGAATGCCTCCAGATGTGCCCCGGAAACTACTACTTGTCTTCAGGGAACGATCAAAGCGATGACAGTTTGAGACATTACTCCCATGGAGATAAGTGCGCATGGTGACTGTTGTATTCAATCCCAATGCAATTTCTGTGTTTCAACATTACTCTGATAGTCCACAGATTACAGATTGCCTCCAGATGTGCGTCGGTAACTACAACTGGTCTTTCAGTGAACGATCAAAGTGTAGACTGTCTGAGACATTACTCCCATGGTGGAAAGTGTGCATGGTGACTGTTGTATTCAATCCCGAGGCAATTTCTGTGTTACATCAACACTTTGAAGGTCCACAGATTAAAGAATGCCTCCAGATGTGCATCGGAAACTACTACTGGTCTTCCAGGTAACGATGAAAGCGTAGACTGTTTGAACACATTACTCCCATGGAGGAAAGTGCGCATGGTGACTGTTGTATGCAATCCCGAGGCAATTTCTGTGTTTCATCCACACTTTGAAGGTACACTGATTACAGAAGTCTTCCAGATGTACATCGGAAACTACTACTGGTCTTCAGGGTACGATAAAAGCTATGACAGTTTGAGACATTACTCCCATGGAGGAAAGTGCGCATGGTGACTGTTGTATTCAATCCCGATGCAATTTCTGTGTTTCAACAACACTCTGATAGTCCACAGATTACAGAATGCCTCCAGATGTGCATCGGAAACTACTACTGGTCTTCATGGGAACGCTCAAAGCGTAGACTGTTTGAGACATTACTCCCATTGAGGAAACTGCGCATGGTGACTGTTCTATTCAATCCCGAGGCAATTTCTGTATTTCATCAACACTTTGAAGGTCCTCAGGTTACAGAATGCCTTCAGATGTGCATCCGAAACTACCACTGATCTTCCAGGGAACGATCAAAGCGTAGACTACTTGAGACATTACTCCCATGGAGGAAAGTGCGCATGGTGACTGTTGTATTGAATCCCGATGCAATTTCTGTGTTACATCAACACTCTGATAGTAAACAGATTACAGAATGCCTCCAGATGTGCATCGGAAAGTACTACTGGTCTTCCAGGAAACGATCAAAGCGTAGACTGTTTGAGACTATACTCCCATGGAGGAAAATGCGCATGGCGACTGTTGTATCCAATACCGATGCAATATCTGTGTTTCAACAACACTCTGATAGTCCACAGATTACAGAATGCCTCCAGATGTGCATCGGAATCTACTACTGGTCTTCCAGGAACGAAAAAACGTAGACTGTTAGAGACAATACTCCTATGGAGGAAAGTCGCATGGATACTGTTGTATTCAATCCCGATGCAATTTCTGTGTTTCATCAACACTCAGATACTCCACTGGTTACAGAAGTCTTCCAGATGTGCATCGGAAACTACTACTGGTCTTCAGGGAACGATAAAAGCGATGACAGTTTAAGACATCACTCCCATGGTGGAAAGTGCGCATGGTGACTGTTGTATTCAATCTCTATGCAATATCTGTGTTTCAACAACACTCTGATAGTCCACAGGTTACAGAATGCCCCCAGATGTGCCTCGGAAACCACTACTAGTCTTCAGGGAACGATCAAAGCGATGACAGTTTGAGACATTACTCCCATGGAGGAAAGTGCGCATGGTGACTGTTGTATTCAATCCCGATGCAATTTCTATGTTTCAACAACACTCTGATAGTCCACAGATTAAAGAATACCTACAGATGTGCGTCGGAAACTACGACTGGTCTTCCAGTGAACAATCAAAACGTAGACAGTTTGAGATATTACTCCCATAGAGGAAAGTGCGCATGGTGACTGTTGTATTCAATCACGAGGCAATTTCTGTGTTTTATCAACACTTCGAAGGTCCACAGATTACAGAATGCCTCCAGATGTGCATTGCAAACTACTACTGGTCTTCCAGGGAACGATCAAAGCGTAGACTGTTTGAGACATTAGTCCCATGGAGAAAAGTCAGCATGGTGCCTGTTGAATTGAATCCCGATGCAATTTCTGTGTTTTATCAACACTCTGAAGGTCAACAGACCGCAGAATGCCTCCAGATGTGCATCGGAAACTACAAATGGTCTTCCAGGGAATGATCAAAACGTAGACTGTTTGAGACATTACTCCCATGGAGGTAAGTGCGCATGGTGACTGTCGTATTCAATCCCGATGCAATTTCTGTGTTTCATCAACACTCAGATAGTCCACTGATTACAGAAGTCTTCCAGATGTGCATCGGAAACTACTACTGGTCTTCAGGGAACGATAAAAGCGATGACAGTTTAAGTCATTAGTCCCATGGTGGAAAGTGCGCATGGTGACTGTTGTATTCAATCCCGATGCCATTTCTGTGTTTCATCAACACTCAGATAGTCCACTGATTACAGAAGTCTTCCAGATGTTCATCGAAAACCACTACTGGTCTTCAGGGAAAGATAAAAGCGATGACAGTTTGAGACATTACTCCCATGGAGGAAAGTGCGCATGGTGCCTGTTGTATTCAATCCCGAGGCAATTTCTGTGTTTCATCAACACTTTGAAGTCCTCAGATTACAGAATGCCTCCAGATGTGCATCGGAAACTACTACTGGTCTTCCAGGGAACGGTCAAAGCGTAGATTACTTGAGACATTACTCCCATGGAGGAAAGTGCGCATGGTGACTGTTGTTTTCAATCCCGATGCAATTTCTGTGTTTCATCAACACTTTGAAGGTCCACAGATTACAGGATGCCTCCAGATGCGCAACGGAAACTACTACTGGTCTTCCAGGGAACGATCAAAGCGATGACTGTTTGAGACATAACTCCCTTGGAGGAAAGTGCACGTGGTAACAGTTGTATTTAATCTCTATGCAATTTCTGTGTTTCAACAACACTCTGATAATCCACAGATTACAGAATGCCCCCAGATGTGCCTCGGAAACTACTACTGGTCTTCAGAGAACGATCAAAGCGATGACGGTTTGAGACATTACTCACATGGAGGAAAGTGCGCATGGTGACTAATGTATTCAATCCCGATGTAATTTCTATGTTTCAACAACACTCTGATAGTCCACAGATTACAGAATACCTCCAGATGTGCGTCGGAAACTACTACTGGTCTTCCAGTGAACGATCAAAACGTAGACAGTTTGAGACATTACTCCCATGGAGGAAAGTGCGCATGGGGACTGTTGTATTCAATCACGAGGCAATTTCTGTGTTACATCAACACTTTGAAGGTGCACAGATTAAAGAATGCCTCCAGATGTGCATCGGAAACCACTACTGGTCTTCAGGGAAAGATAAAAGCGATGACAGTTTGAGACATTACTCCCATGGAGGAAAGTGCGCATGGTGCCTGTTGTATTCAATCCCGATGCAATTTCTGTGTTTCATCAGCACCCTGATAGTCCACAGGTTACAGAATGCCTCCAGATGTGCCTCGAAAACTACTACTGGTCTTCATGGAACGATCAAAGCGATGAAAGTTTGAGACATTACCCCCATGGAGGAAAAAGCGCATGGTGACTGTTGTATTCAATCCCGGTGCAATTTCTGTGTTACATCAACACTCTGATAGTCCACAGGTTACAGAATGCCTCCAGATGTGCATCGGAATCTACTACTGGTCTTCCAGGGAACGAAAAAAGCGTAGACTGTTTGAGACATTACTCCCATGGAGAAAAGTGCGCATGGTGACAGTTGTATTCAATCCCGATGCTATATCTGTGTTTCAACAACACTCTGACAGTCCACAGATTACAGAATGCCTCCAGATGTTCATCGGAATCTACTACTGGTCTTCCAGGGACGATCAAAGCGTAGACTGTTTCAGACAATACTATCATGGAGGAAAGTGCGCATGGTGACTGTTGTATGCAATCCCGAGGCAATTTCTGTGTTTCATCAGCACTTTGAAGGTCCACTGATTACAGAAGTCTTCCATATGTACATCGGAAACTACTACTGGTCTTCAGGGAACGATAAAAGCGATGACAGTTTGAGACATTACTCCCATGGAGGAAAGTGCGCAAGGTGACTGTTGTATTCAATCCCGATGCAATTTCTGTGTTTCAACAACACTCTGTTAGTCCACAGATTACAGAATGCCTCCAGATGTGCATCGGAAACTACTACTGGTCTTCATGGGAACGCTCAAAGCGTAGACTGTTTGAGACATTACTCCCATTGAGGAAACTGCGCATGGTGACTGTTGTATTCAATCCTGAGGCAATTTCTGTATTTCATCAACACTTTGAAGATCCTCAGGTTACAGAATGCCTCCAGATGTGCATCCGAAACTACCACTGGTCTTCCAGGGAACGGTCAAAGCGTAGACTACTTGAGACATTACTCCCATGGAGGAAGGTGCGCATGGTGACTGTTGTATTCAATCCCGATGCAATTTCTGTAGTACATCAACACTCTGATAGTCCACAGACTACAGAATGCCTCCATATGTGCATCGGAAAGTACTACTGGTCTTCCAGGAAACGATCAAAGCGTAGACTGTTTGAGACTATACTCCCATGGAGGAAAGTGCGCATGGCGACTGTTGTATCCAATACCGATGCAATATCTGCGTTTCAACAACACTCTGATAGTCCACAGATTAGAGAATGCCTCCAGATGTGCATCGGAATCTACTACTGGTCTTCCAGGAACGAAAAAAGCGTAGTCTGTTTGAGACATTACTCCCATGGAGAAAAGTGCGCATGGTGACTGTTGTATTCAATCCCGATGCAATATCTGTGTTTCAACAACACTCTGATAGTCCACAGATTACAGAATGCCTCCAATTGTGCATCGGAATCTACTACTGGTCTTCCAGGGAACGGAAAAAGCGTAGACAGTTTGAGACATTACTCCCATGGACAAAAGGGCGCATGGTGACTGTTGTATTCAATCCCAAGGCAATTTCTGTGCTTCATCAACACATTGAAGGTCCACAGATTACAGAATGCCTCCAGATGTGCATCGGAAACTACTACTGGTCTTCCAGGGACGATCAAAGCGTTGACTGTTTGAGACATTACTCCCATGGAGGAAAGTGCGCATGGTGACTGTTGTATTCAATCCCGATGCAATTTCTGTGATTCATCAACACTCAGACAGTCCACTGATTACAGAAGTCCTCCAGATGTGCATCGGAAACTACTACTGGTCTTCAGGGAACAATAAAAGCGATGACAGTTTGAGACATTACTCTCATGGAGGAAAGTGCGCATGGTGACTGTTGTATTCAATCCCGATGCAATTTCTGTGTTTCGACAACACTCTGATAGTCCACAGATTACAGAATGAATCCAGATGTGCATCGGAAACTACTACTGGTCTTCATGGGAACGAAAAAAGCGTAGACTGTTTGAGACATTACTCCCATGGAGAAAAGTGCGCATGGTGACTGTTGTATTCAATCCCGAGGAATTTCTGTGCTTCATCAACACTTTGAAGGCCCACAGATTACAGAATGCCTCCAGATGTGTATCGGAAACTACTACTGGTCTTCCAGGGACGATCAAAGCGTTGACTGTTTGAGACATTACTCCCATGGAGGAAAGTGCGCATGGTGGCTGTTGTATTCAATCCCGATGCAATTTCTGTGATTCATCAACACTCAGACAGTCCACTGATTACAGAAGTCTTCCAGATGTGCATCGGAAACTACTACTGGTCTTCAGGGAACAATAAAAGCGATGACAGTTTGAGACATTACTCTCATGGAGGAAACTGCGCATGGTGACTGTTGTATTCAATCCCGATGCAATTTCTGTGTTTCGACAACACTCTGATAGTCCACAGATTACAGAATGAATCCAGATGTGCATCGGAAACTACTACTGGTCTTCATGGGAACGAAAAAAGCGTAGACTGTTTGAGACATTACTCCCATGGAGAAAAGTGCGCATGGTGACTGTTGTATTCAATCCCGAGGAATTTCTGTGCTTCATCAACACTTTGAAGGCCCACAGATTACAGAATGCCTCCAGATGTGTATCGGAAACTACTACTGGTCTTCCAGGGAACGATCAAAGCGTAGACCATTTGAGACAATACTCCTATGGAGGAAAGTCGCATGGATACTGTTGTATTCAATCCCGATGCAATTTCTGTGGTTCACCAACATTCTGATAGTCCACAGATTACGGAATGTCACCATATGTGCATCGGAAAATACTACCGGTCTTCCAGGGACGATCAAAGCGTAGACTGTTTCAGTCAATACTATCATGGAGGAAAGTGCGCATGGTGACTGTTGTATGCAATCCCGAGGCAATTTCTGTGTTTCATCAACACTTTGAAGGTCCACAGATTACAGAATGCCTCCAGATGTGCATCGGAAACTACTACTGGTCTTCAGGGAACGATAAAAGCGATGACAGTTTAAGACATTACTCCCATGGAGGAAAGTGCGCATGGTGACTGTTGTATTCAATCCCGATGCAATTTCTGTGTTTCATCAACACTTAGATAGTCCACTGATTACAGAAGTCTTCCAGATGTACATCGGAAACTACTACTGGTCTTCGGGGAACGATAAAAGCGATGACAGTTTGAGACATTACTTCCATGGAGGAAAGTGCGCATGGTGACTGTTGTATTCAATCCCGATGCAATTTCTGTGTTTCAACAACACTCTGATAGTCCACAGATTACAGATTGCCTCCACATGTGCGTCGATAGCTACTACTGGTCTTCCAGTGAACGATCAAAGTGTAGACTGTTTGAGACATTACTCCCATGGAGGAAAGTGCGCATGGTGACTGTTGTGTTCAATCACGAGGCAATTTCTGTGTTACATCAACACTTTGAAGGTATACAGATTAAAGAATGCCTCCAGATATGCATCGGAAACTACTACTGGTCTTCCAGGTAACGATGAAAGCGTAGACTGTTTGAACACATTACTCCCATGGAGGAAAGTGCGCAAGGTGACTGTTGTATTCAATCCCGATGCAATTTCTGTGTTTCAACAACACTCTGTTAGTCCACAGATTACAGAATGCCTCCAGATGTGCATCGGAAACTACTACTGGTCTTCATGGGAACGCTCAAAGCGTAGACTGTTTGAGACATTACTCCCATTGAGGAAACTGCGCATGGTGACTGTTGTATTCAATCCCGAGGCAATTTCTGTATTTCATCAACACTTTGAAGATCCTCAGGTTACAGAATGCCTCCAGATGTGCATCCGAAACTACCACTGGTCTTCCAGGGAACGATCAAAGCGTAGACTACTTGAGACATTACTCCCATGGAGGAAAGTGCGCATGGTGACTGTTGTTTTCAATCCCGATGCAATTTCTGTGTTTCATCAACACTTTGAAGGTCCACAGATTACAGGATGCCTCCAGATGCGCAACGGAAACTACTACTGGTCTTCCAGGGAACGATCAAAGCGATGACTGTTTGAGACATAACTCCCTTGGAGGAAAGTGCACGTGGTAACAGTTGTATTTAATCTCTATGCAATTTCTGTGTTTCAACAACACTCTGATAATCCACAGATTACAGAATGCCCCCAGATGTGCCTCGGAAACTACTACTGGTCTTCAGAGAACGATCAAAGCGATGACGGTTTGAGACATTACTCACATGGAGGAAAGTGCGCATGGTGACTAATGTATTCAATCCCGATGTAATTTCTATGTTTCAACAACACTCTGATAGTCCACAGATTACAGAATACCTCCAGATGTGCGTCGGAAACTACTACTGGTCTTCCAGTGAACGATCAAAACGTAGACAGTTTGAGACATTACTCCCATGGAGGAAAGTGCGCATGGGGACTGTTGTATTCAATCACGAGGCAATTTCTGTGTTACATCAACACTTTGAAGGTGCACAGATTAAAGAATGCCTCCAGATGTGCATCGGAAACCACTACTGGTCTTCAGGGAAAGATAAAAGCGATGACAGTTTGAGACATTACTCCCATGGAGGAAAGTGCGCATGGTGCCTGTTGTATTCAATCCCGATGCAATTTCTGTGTTTCATCAGCACCCTGATAGTCCACAGGTTACAGAATGCCTCCAGATGTGCCTCGAAAACTACTACTGGTCTTCATGGAACGATCAAAGCGATGAAAGTTTGAGACATTACCCCCATGGAGGAAAAAGCGCATGGTGACTGTTGTATTCAATCCCGGTGCAATTTCTGTGTTACATCAACACTCTGATAGTCCACAGGTTACAGAATGCCTCCAGATGTGCATCGGAATCTACTACTGGTCTTCCAGGGAACGAAAAAAGCGTAGACTGTTTGAGACATTACTCCCATGGAGAAAAGTGCGCATGGTGACAGTTGTATTCAATCCCGATGCTATATCTGTGTTTCAACAACACTCTGACAGTCCACAGATTACAGAATGCCTCCAGATGTTCATCGGAATCTACTACTGGTCTTCCAGGGACGATCAAAGCGTAGACTGTTTCAGACAATACTATCATGGAGGAAAGTGCGCATGGTGACTGTTGTATGCAATCCCGAGGCAATTTCTGTGTTTCATCAGCACTTTGAAGGTCCACTGATTACAGAAGTCTTCCATATGTACATCGGAAACTACTACTGGTCTTCAGGGAACGATAAAAGCGATGACAGTTTGAGACATTACTCCCATGGAGGAAAGTGCGCAAGGTGACTGTTGTATTCAATCCCGATGCAATTTCTGTGTTTCAACAACACTCTGTTAGTCCACAGATTACAGAATGCCTCCAGATGTGCATCGGAAACTACTACTGGTCTTCATGGGAACGCTCAAAGCGTAGACTGTTTGAGACATTACTCCCATTGAGGAAACTGCGCATGGTGACTGTTGTATTCAATCCTGAGGCAATTTCTGTATTTCATCAACACTTTGAAGATCCTCAGGTTACAGAATGCCTCCAGATGTGCATCCGAAACTACCACTGGTCTTCCAGGGAACGATCAAAGCGTAGACTACTTGAGACATTACTCCCATGGAGGAAGGGTCGCATGGTGACTGTTGTATTCAATCCCGATGCAATTTCTGTAGTACATCAACACTCTGATAGTCCACAGACTACAGAATGCCTCCATATGTGCATCGGAAAGTACTACTGGTCTTCCAGGAAACGATCAAAGCGTAGACTGTTTGAGACTATACTCCCATGGAGGAAAGTGCGCATGGCGACTGTTGTATCCAATACCGATGCAATATCTGCGTTTCAACAACACTCTGATAGTCCACAGATTAGAGAATGCCTCCAGATGTGCATCGGAATCTACTACTGGTCTTCCAGGAACGAAAAAAGCGTAGTCTGTTTGAGACATTACTCCCATGGAGAAAAGTGCGCATGGTGACTGTTGTATTCAATCCCGATGCAATATCTGTGTTTCAACAACACTCTGATAGTCCACAGATTACAGAATGCCTCCAATTGTGCATCGGAATCTACTACTGGTCTTCCAGGGAACGGAAAAAGCGTAGACAGTTTGAGACATTACTCCCATGGACAAAAGGGCGCATGGTGACTGTTGTATTCAATCCCAAGGCAATTTCTGTGCTTCATCAACACATTGAAGGTCCACAGATTACAGAATGCCTCCAGATGTGCATCGGAAACTACTACTGGTCTTCCAGGGACGATCAAAGCGTTGACTGTTTGAGACATTACTCCCATGGAGGAAAGTGCGCATGGTGACTGTTGTATTCAATCCCGATGCAATTTCTGTGATTCATCAACACTCAGACAGTCCACTGATTACAGAAGTCCTCCAGATGTGCATCGGAAACTACTACTGGTCTTCAGGGAACAATAAAAGCGATGACAGTTTGAGACATTACTCTCATGGAGGAAAGTGCGCATGGTGACTGTTGTATTCAATCCCGATGCAATTTCTGTGTTTCGACAACACTCTGATAGTCCACAGATTACAGAATGAATCCAGATGTGCATCGGAAACTACTACTGGTCTTCATGGGAACGAAAAAAGCGTAGACTGTTTGAGACATTACTCCCATGGAGAAAAGTGCGCATGGTGACTGTTGTATTCAATCCCGAGGAATTTCTGTGCTTCATCAACACTTTGAAGGCCCACAGATTACAGAATGCCTCCAGATGTGTATCGGAAACTACTACTGGTCTTCCAGGGACGATCAAAGCGTTGACTGTTTGAGACATTACTCCCATGGAGGAAAGTGCGCATGGTGGCTGTTGTATTCAATCCCGATGCAATTTCTGTGATTCATCAACACTCAGACAGTCCACTGATTACAGAAGTCTTCCAGATGTGCATCGGAAACTACTACTGGTCTTCAGGGAACAATAAAAGCGATGACAGTTTGAGACATTACTCTCATGGAGGAAACTGCGCATGGTGACTGTTGTATTCAATCCCGATGCAATTTCTGTGTTTCGACAACACTCTGATAGTCCACAGATTACAGAATGAATCCAGATGTGCATCGGAAACTACTACTGGTCTTCATGGGAACGAAAAAAGCGTAGACTGTTTGAGACATTACTCCCATGGAGAAAAGTGCGCATGGTGACTGTTGTATTCAATCCCGAGGAATTTCTGTGCTTCATCAACACTTTGAAGGCCCACAGATTACAGAATGCCTCCAGATGTGTATCGGAAACTACTACTGGTCTTCCAGGGAACGATCAAAGCGTAGACCATTTGAGACAATACTCCTATGGAGGAAAGTCGCATGGATACTGTTGTATTCAATCCCGATGCAATTTCTGTGGTTCACCAACATTCTGATAGTCCACAGATTGCGGAATGTCACCATATGTGCATCGGAAAATACTACCGGTCTTCCAGGGACGATCAAAGCGTAGACTGTTTCAGTCAATACTATCATGGAGGAAAGTGCGCATGGTGACTGTTGTATGCAATCCCGAGGCAATTTCTGTGTTTCATCAACACTTTGAAGGTCCACAGATTACAGAATGCCTCCAGATGTGCATCGGAAACTACTACTGGTCTTCAGGGAACGATAAAAGCGATGACAGTTTAAGACATTACTCCCATGGAGGAAAGTGCGCATGGTGACTGTTGTATTCAATCCCGATGCAATTTCTGTGTTTCATCAACACTTAGATAGTCCACTGATTACAGAAGTCTTCCAGATGTACATCGGAAACTACTACTGGTCTTCGGGGAACGATAAAAGCGATGACAGTTTGAGACATTACTTCCATGGAGGAAAGTGCGCATGGTGACTGTTGTATTCAATCCCGATGCAATTTCTGTGTTTCAACAACACTCTGATAGTCCACAGATTACAGATTGCCTCCACATGTGCGTCGATAGCTACTACTGGTCTTCCAGTGAACGATCAAAGTGTAGACTGTTTGAGACATTACTCCCATGGAGGAAAGTGCGCATGGTGACTGTTGTGTTCAATCACGAGGCAATTTCTGTGTTACATCAACACTTTGAAGGTATACAGATTAAAGAATGCCTCCAGATATGCATCGGAAACTACTACTGGTCTTCCAGGTAACGATGAAAGCGTAGACTGTTTGAACACATTACTCCCATGGAGGAAAGTGGGCAAGGTGACTGTTGTATTCAATCCCGATGCAATTTCTGTGTTTCAACAACACTCTGTTAGTCCACAGATTACAGAATGCCTCCAGATGTGCATCGGAAACTACTACTGGTCTTCATGGGAACGCTCAAAGCGTAGACTGTTTGAGACATTACTCCCATTGAGGAAACTGCGCATGGTGACTGTTGTATTCAATCCCGAGGCAATTTCTGTATTTCATCAACACTTTGAAGATCCTCAGGTTACAGAATGCCTCCAGATGTGCATCCGAAACTACCACTGGTCTTCCAGGGAACGATCAAAGCGTAGACTACTTGAGACATTACTCCCATGGAGGAAGGTGCGCATGGTGACTGTTGTATTCAATCCCGATGCAATTTCTGTAGTACATCAACACTCTGATAGTCCACAGACTACAGAATGCCTCCATATGTGCATCGGAAAGTACTACTGGTCTTCCAGGAAACGATCAAAGCGTAGACTGTTTGAGACTATACTCCCATGGAGGAAAGTGCGCATGGCGACTGTTGTATCCAATACCGATGCAATATCTGCGTTTCAACAACACTCTGATAGTCCACAGATTACAGAATGCCTCCAATTGTGCATCGGAATCTACTACTGGTCTTCCAGGGAACGGAAAAAGCGTAGACAGTTTGAGACATTACTCCCATGGACAAAAGGGCGCATGGTGACTGTTGTATTCAATCCCAAGGCAATTTCTGTGCTTCATCAACACATTGAAGGTCCACAGATTACAGAATGCCTCCAGATGTGCATCGGAAACTACTACTGGTCTTCCAGGGAACGATCAAATCGTAGACCCTTTGAGACAATACTCCTATGGAGGAAAGTCGCATGGATACTGTTGTATTCAATCCCGATGCAATTTCTGTGTTCCATCAACAACCTGATAGTCCACAGATTACAGAATGTCTCCAGATGTGCATCGGAAACTACTACTGGTCTTCCAGGGAACGATCAAAGCGTTGATTGTTTGAGACATTACTCCCATGGAGGAAAGTGCACATGGTGACTGTTGTATTCAATCCCGATGCAATATCTGTGATTCATCAACACTCAGACAGTCCACTGATTACAGAAGTCTTCCAGATGTGCATCGTAAACTACTACTGGTCTTCAGGGATCGATAAAAGCGATGACAGTTTGAGACATTACTCCCATGGAGGAAAGTGCGCATGGTGACTGTTGTATTCAATCCCGATGCAATTTCTGTGTTTTTAACAACACTCTGATAGTCCACAGATTACAGAATGCCTCCAGATGTGCATCGGAAACTACTACTGGTCTTCATGGGAACGAAAAAACCGTAGACTCTTTGAGACATTACTAACATTGAGGAAAGTGCGCATTTTGACAATTGTATGCAATCCCGAGGCAATTTCTGTGTTTCATCAACACTTTGAAGGTCCACTGATTACAGAAGTCTTCCAGATGTACATCGGAAAATACTACTGGTCTTCGGGGACCGATAAAAGCGATGACAGTTTGAGACATTACTCCCATGGAGTAAAGTGCGCATGGTGACTGTTGTATTCAATCCCGATGCAATTTCTGTGTTTCAACAACACTCTGATAGTCCACAGATTACAGAATGCCTCCTGATGTGCATCGGAAACTACTACTGGTCTTCATGGGAACGCTCAAATCGTAGACTGTTTGAGACATTACTCCCATTGAGGAAACTGCGCATGGTGACTGTTGTATTCAATCCCGAGGCAATTTCTGTATTTCATCAACACTTTGAAGGTCCTCAGGTTACAGAATGCCTCCAGATGTGCATCCGAAACTAACACTGGTCTTCCAGGGAACGATCAAAGCGTAGACTACTTGAGACATTACTCCCATGGAGGAAAGTGCGCATGGTGACTGTTGTATTCAATCCCGATGCAATTTCTGTAGTACATCAACACTCTGATAGTCCACAGATTACAGAATGCCTCCAGATGTGCATCGGAAAGTACTACTGGTCTTCCAGGAAACGATCAAAGCGTAGACTGTTTTGGACTTTACTCCCATGGAGGAAAGTGCGCATGGCGACTGTTGTATCCAATACCGATGCAATATCTGTGTTTCAACAACACTCTGATCGTCCACAGATTACAGAATGCCTCCAATTGTGCATCGGAATCTACTACTGGTCTTCCAGGGAACGGAAAAAGCGTAGACAGTTTGAGACATTACTCCCATGGAGAAAAGGGCGCATGGTGACTGTTGTATTCAATCCCAAGGCAATATCTGTGTTTCAACAACACTCTGATAGTCCACAGATTACAGAATGCCTCCAATTGTGCATCGGAATCTACTACTGGTCTTCCAGGGAACGGAAAAAGCGTAGACAGTTTGAGACATTACTCCCATGGACAAAAGGGCGCATGGTGACTGTTGTATTCAATCCCAAGGCAATTTCTGTGCTTCATCAACACATTGAAGGTCCACAGATTACAGAATGCCTCCAGATGTGCATCGGAAACTACTACTGGTCTTCCAGGGACGATCAAAGCGTTGACTGTTTGAGACATTACTCCCATGGAGGAAAGTGCGCATGGTGGCTGTTGTATTCAATCCCGATGCAATTTCTGTGATTCATCAACACTCAGACAGTCCACTGATTACAGAAGTCTTCCAGATGTGCATCGGAAACTACTACTGGTCTTCAGGGAACAATAAAAGCGATGACAGTTTGAGACATTACTCTCATGGAGGAAAGTGCGCATGGTGACTGTTGTATTCAATCCCGATGCAATTTCTGTGTTTCGACAACACTCTGATAGTCCACAGATTACAGAATGAATCCAGATGTGCATCGGAAACTACTACTGGTCTTCATGGGAACGAAAAAAGCGTAGACTGTTTGAGACATTACTCCCATGGAGAAAAGTGCGCATGGTGACTGTTGTATTCAATCCCGAGGCAATTTCTGTGCTTCATCAACACTTTGAAGGCCCACAGATTACAGAATGCCTCCAGATGTGTATCGGAAACTACTACTGGTCTTCCAGGGAACGATCAAAGCGTAGACCATTTGAGACAATACTCCTATGGAGGAAAGTCGCATGGATACTGTTGTATTCAATCCCGATGCAATTTCTGTGGTTCACCAACATTCTGATAGTCCACAGATTACGGAATGTCACCATATGTGCATCGGAAAATACTACCGGTCTTCCAGGGACGATCAAAGCGTAGACTGTTTCAGTCAATACTGTCATGGAGGAAAGTGCGCATGGTGACTGTTGTATGCAATCCCGAGGCAATTTCTGTGTTTCATCAACACTTTGAAGGTCCACAGATTACAGAATGCCTCCAGATGTGCATCGGAAACTACTACTGGTCTTCAGGGAACGATAAAAGCGATGACAGTTTAAGACATTACTCCCATGGAGGAAAGTGCGCATGGTGACTGTTGTATTCAATCCCGATGCAATTTCTGTGTTTCATCAACACTTAGATAGTCCACTGATTACAGAAGTCTTCCAGATGTACATCGGAAACTACTACTGGTCTTCAGGGAACGATAAAAGCGATGACAGTTTGAGACATTACTTCCATGGAGGAAAGTGCGCATGGTCACTGTTGTATTCAATCCCGATGCAATTTCTGTGTTTCAACAACACTCTGATAGTCCACAGATTACAGATTGCCTCCACATGTGCGTCGATAACTACTACTGGTCTTCCAGTGAACGATCAAAGTGTAGACTGTTTGAGACATTACTCCCATGGAGGAAAGTGCGCATGGTGACTGTTGTATTCAATCACGAGGCAATTTCTGTGTTACATCAACACTTTGAAGGTATACAGATTAAAGAATGCCTCCAGATGTGCATCGGAAACTACTACTGGTCTTCCAGGTAACGATGAAAGCGTAGACTGTTTGAACACATTACTCCCATGGAGGAAAGTGCGCAAGGTGACTGTTGTATTCAATCCCGATGCAATTTCTGTGTTTCAACAACACTCTGTTAGTCCACAGATTACAGAATGCCTCCAGATGTGCATCGGAAACTACTACTGGTCTTCATGGGAACGCTCAAAGCGTAGACTGTTTGAGACATTACTCCCATTGAGGAAACTGCGCATGGTGACTGTTGTATTCAATCCCGAGGCAATTTCTGTATTTCATCAACACTTTGAAGGTCCTCAGGTTACAGAATTTCTCCAGATGTGCATCCGAAACTACCACTGGTCTTCCAGGGAACGATCAAAGCGTAGACTACTTGAGACATTACTCCCATGGAGGAAAGTGCGCATGGTGACTGTTGTATTCAATCCCGATGCAATTTCTGTAGTACATCAACACTCTGATAGTCCACAGATTACAGAATGCCTCCAGATGTGCATCGGAAAGTACTACTGGTCTTCCAGGAAACGATCAAAGCGTAGACTGTTTTGAACTTTACTCTCATGGAGGAAAGTGCGCATGGCGACTGTTGTATCCAATACCGATGCAATATCTGTGTTTCAACAACACTCTGATAGTCCACAGATTACAGAATGCCTCCAATTGTGCATCGGAATCTACTACTGGTCTTTCAGGGAACGGAAAAAGCGTAGACAGTTTGAGACATTACTCCCATGGAGAAAAGGGCGCATGGTGACTGTTGTATTCAATCTCAAGGCAATTTCTGTGCTTCATCAACACATTGAAGGTCCACAGATTACAGAATGCCTCCAGATGTGCATCGGAAACTACTACTGGTCTTCCAGGGAACGATCAAATCGTAGACCTTTGAGACATTACTCCTATGGAGGAAAGTCGCATGGATACTGTTGTATTCAATCCAGATGCAATTTCTGTGTTTCATCAACAACCTGATAGTCCACAGATTACAGAATGTCTCCAGATGTGCATCGGAAACTACTACTGGTCTTCCAGGGAACGATTAAAGCGTTGACTGTTTGAGACATTACTCCCATGGAGGAAAGTGCGCATGGTGGCTGTTGTATTCAATCCCGATGCAATTTCTGTGATTCATCAACACTCAGACAGTCCACTGATTACAGAAGTCTTCCAGATGTGCATCGGAAACTACTACTGGTCTTCAGGGAACAATAAAAGCGATGACAGTTTGAGACATTACTCTCATGGAGGAAAGTGCGCATGGTGACTGTTGTATTCAATCCCGATGCAATTTCTGTGTTTCGACAACACTCTGATAGTCCACAGATTACAGAATGAATCCAGATGTGCATCGGAAACTACTACTGGTCTTCATGGGAACGTAAAAAGCGTAGACTGTTTGAGACATTACTCCCATGGAGAAAAGTGCGCATGGTGACTGTTGTATTCAATCCCGAGGCAATTTCTGTGCTTCATCAACACTTTGAAGGCCCACAGATTACAGAATGCCTCCAGATGTGTATCGGAAACTACTACTGGTCTTCCAGGGAACGATCAAAGCGTAGACCATTTGAGACAATACTCCTATGGAGGAAAGTCGCATGGATACTGTTGTATTCAATCCCGATGCAATTTCTGTGGTTCACCAACATTCTGATAGTCCACAGATTACGGAATGTCACCATATGTGCATCGGAAAATACTACCGGTCTTCCAGGGACGATCAAAGCGTAGACTGTTTCAGTCAATACTATCATGGAGGAAAGTGCGCATGGTGACTGTTGTATGCAATCCCGAGGCAATTTCTGTGTTTCATCAACACTTTGAAGGTCCACAGATTACAGAATGCCTCCAGATGTGCATCGGAAACTACTACTGGTCTTCAGGGAACGATAAAAGCGATGACAGTTTAAGACATTACTCTCATGGAGGAAAGTGCGCATGGTGACTGTTGTATTCAATCCCGATGCAATTTCTGTGTTTCAACAACACTCTGATAGTCCACAGATTACAGATTGCCTCCACATGTGCGTCGATAACTACTACTGGTCTTCCAGTGAACGATCAAAGTGTAGACTGTTTGAGACATTACTCCCATGGAGGAAAGTGCGCATGGTGACTGTTGTATTCAATCACGAGGCAATTTCTGTGTTACATCAACACTTTGAAGGTATACAGATTAAAGAATGCCTCCAGATGTGCATCGGAAACTACTACTGGTCTTCCAGGTAACGATGAAAGCATAGACTGTTTGAACACATTACTCCCATGGAGGAAAGTGCGCAAGGTGACTGTTGTATTCAATCCCGATGCAATTTCTGTGTTTCAACAACACTCTGTTAGTCCACAGATTACAGAATGCCTCCAGATGTGCATCGGAAACTACTACTGGTCTTCATGGGAACGCTCAAAGCGTAGACGGTTTGAGACATTACTCCCATTGAGGAAACTGCGCATGGTGACTGTTGTATTCAATCCCGAGGCAATTTCTGTATTTCATCAACACTTTGAAGATCCTCAGGTTACAGAATGCCTCCAGATGTGCATCCGAAACTACCACTGGTCTTCCAGGGAACGATCAAAGCGTAGACTACTTGAGACATTACTCCCACGGAGGAAGGTGCGCATGGTGACTGTTGTATTCAATCCCGATGCAATTTCTGTAGTACATCAACACTCTGATAGTCCACAGACTACAGAATGCCTCCATATGTGCATCGGAAAGTACTACTGGTCTTCCAGGAAACGATCAAAGCGTAGACTGTTTGAGACTATACTCCCATGGAGGAAAGTGCGCATGGCGACTGTTGTATCCAATACCGATGCAATATCTGTGTTTCAACAACACTCTGATAGTCCACAGATTACAGAATGCCTCCAGATGTGCATCGGAATCTTCTACTGGTCTTCCAGGAACGAAAAAAGCGTAGTCTGTTTGAGACATTACTCCCATGGAGAAAAGTGCGCATGGTGACTGTTGTATTCAATCCCGATGCAATATCTGTGTTTCAACAACACTCTGATAGTCCACAGATTACAGAATGCCTCCAATTGTGCATCGGAATCTACTACTGGTCTTCCAGGGAACGGAAAAAGCGTAGACAGTTTGAGACATTACTCCCATGGAGAAAAGGGCGCATGGTGACTGTTGTATTCAATCCCAAGGCAATTTCTGTGCTTCATCAACACATTGAAGGTCCACAGATTACAGAATGCCTCCAGATGTGCATCGGAAACTACTACTGGTCTTCCAGGGAACGATCAAATCGTAGACCCTTTGAGACAATACTCCTATGGAGGAAAGTCGCATGGATACTGTTGTATTCAATCCCGATGCAATTTCTGTGTTTCATCAACAACCTGATAGTCCACAGATTACAGAATGTCTCCAGATGTGCATTGGAAACTACTACTGGTCTTCCACGGAACGATCAAAGCGTTGACTGTTTGAGACATTGCTCCCATGGCGGAAAGTGCGCATGGTGGCTGTTGTATTCAATCCCGATGCAATTTCTGTGATTCATCAACACTCAGACAGTCCACTGATTACAGAAGTCATCCAGATGTGCATCGGAAACTACTACTGGTCTTCAGGAAACAATAAAAGCGATGACAGTTTGAGACATTACTCTCATGGAGGAAAGTGCGCATGGTGACTGTTGTATTCAATCCCGATGCAATTTCTGTGTTTCGACAACACTCTGATAGTCCACAGTTTACAGAATGAATCCAGATGTGCATCGGAAACTACTACTGGTCTTCATGGGAACGAAAAAAGCGTAGACTGTTTGAGACATTACTCCCATGGAGAAAAGTGCGCATGGTGACTGTTGTATTCAATCCCGAGGCAATTTCTGTGCTTCATCAACACTTTGAAGGCCCACAGATTACAGAATGCCTCCAGATGTGTATCGGAAACTACTACTGGTCTTCCAGGGAACGATCAAAGCGTAGACCATTTGAGACAATACTCCTATGGAGGAAAGTCGCATGGATACTGTTGTATTCAATCCCGATGCAATTTCTGTGGTTCACCAACATTCTGATAGTCCACAGATTACGGAATGTCACCATATGTGCATCGGAAAATACTACCGGTCTTCCAGGGACGATCAAAGCGTAGACTGTTTCAGTCAATACTATCATGGAGGAAAGTGCGCATGGTGGCTGTTGTATGCAATCCCGAGGCAATTTCTGTGTTTCATCAACACTTTGAAGGTCCACAGATTACAGAATGCCTCCAGATGTGCATCGGAAACTACTACTGGTCTTCAGGGAACGATAAAAGCGATGACAGTTTAAGACATTATTCCCATGGAGGAAAGTGCGCATGGTGACTGTTGTATTCAATCCCGATGCAATTTCTGTGTTTCATCAACACTTAGATAGTCCACTGATTACAGAAGTCTTCCAGATGTACATCGGAAACTACTACTGGTCTTCAGGGAACGATAAAAGCGATGACAGTTTGAGACATTACTTCCATGGAGGAAAGTGCGCATGGTGACTGTTGTATTCAATCACGAGGCAATTTCTGTGTTACATCAACACTTTGAAGGTATACAGATTAAAGAATGCCTCCAGATGTGCATCGGAAACTACTACTGGTCTTCCAGGTAACGATGAAAGCGTAGACTGTTTGAACACATTACTCCCATGGAGGAAAGTGCGCAAGGTGACTGTTGTATTCAATCCCGATGCAATTTCTGTGTTTCATCAACACCCTGATAGTATACAGATTACAGAATGCCTAAAGATGTGCATGGGAAACTACTACTGGTCTTCCAGGGAACGATCAAAGCGTTGATTGTTTGAGACATTACTCCCATGGAGGAAAGTGCGCATGGTGACTGTTGTATTCAATCCCGATGCAATTTCTGTGATTCATCAACACTCAGACAGTCCACTGATTACAGAAGTCTTCCAGATGTGCATCGTAAACTACTACTGCTCTTCAGGGATCGATAAAAGCGATGACAGTTTGAGACATTACTCCCATGGAGGAAAGTGCGCATGGTGACTGTTGTATTCAATCCCGATGCAATTTCTGTGTTTCAACAACACTCTGATAGTCCACAGATTACAGAATGCCTCCAGATGTGCATCGGAAACTACTACTGGTCTTCATGGGAACGAAAAAAGCGTAGACTCTTTGAGACATTACTAACATTGAGGAAAGTGCGCATTTTGACAATTGTATGCAATCCCGAGGCAATTTCTGTGTTTCATCAACACTTTGAAGGTCCACTGATTACAGAAGTCTTCCAGATGTACATCGGAAAATACTACAGGTCTTCAGGGACCGATAAAAGCGATGACAGTTTGAGACATTACTCCCATGGAGTAAAGTGCGCCTGGTGACTGTTGTATTCAATCCCGATGCAATTTCTGTGTTTCAACAACACTCTGATAGTCCACAGATTACAGAATGCCTCCTGATGTGCATCGGAAACTACTACTGGTCTTCATGGGAACGCTCAAAGCGTAGACTGTTTGAGACATTACTCCCATTGAGGAAATTGCACATGGTGACTGTTGTATTCAATCCCGAGGCAATTTCTGTATTTCATCAACACTTTGAAGGTCCTCAGGTTACAGAATGCCTCCAGATGTGCATCCGAAACTACCACTGGTCTTCCAGGGAACGATCAAAGCGTAGACTACTTGAGACATTACTCCCATGGAGGAAAGTGCGCATGGTGACTGTTGTATTCAATCCCGATGCAATTTCTGTGTTTCAACAACACTCTGATAGTCCACAGATTACAGATTGCCTCCACATGTGCGTCGATAACTACTACTGGTCTTCCAGTGAACGATCAAAGTGTAGACTGTTTGAGACATTACTCCCATGGAGGAAAGTGCGCATGGTGACTGTTGTATTCAATCACGAGGCAATTTCTGTGTTACATCAACACTTTGAAGGTATACAGATTAAAGAATGCCTCCAGATGTGCATCGGAAACTACTACTGGTCTTCCAGGTAACGATGAAAGCATAGACTGTTTGAACACATTACTCCCATGGAGGAAAGTGCGCAAGGTGACTGTTGTATTCAATCCCGATGCAATTTCTGTGTTTCAACAACACTCTGTTAGTCCACAGATTACAGAATGCCTCCAGATGTGCATCGGAAACTACTACTGGTCTTCATGGGAACGCTCAAAGCGTAGACGGTTTGAGACATTACTCCCATTGAGGAAACTGCGCATGGTGACTGTTGTATTCAATCCCGAGGCAATTTCTGTATTTCATCAACACTTTGAAGATCCTCAGGTTACAGAATGCCTCCAGATGTGCATCCGAAACTACCACTGGTCTTCCAGGGAACGATCAAAGCGTAGACTACTTGAGACATTACTCCCACGGAGGAAGGTGCGCATGGTGACTGTTGTATTCAATCCCGATGCAATTTCTGTAGTACATCAACACTCTGATAGTCCACAGACTACAGAATGCCTCCATATGTGCATCGGAAAGTACTACTGGTCTTCCAGGAAACGATCAAAGCGTAGACTGTTTGAGACTATACTCCCATGGAGGAAAGTGCGCATGGCGACTGTTGTATCCAATACCGATGCAATATCTGTGTTTCAACAACACTCTGATAGTCCACAGATTACAGAATGCCTCCAGATGTGCATCGGAATCTTCTACTGGTCTTCCAGGAACGAAAAAAGCGTAGTCTGTTTGAGACATTACTCCCATGGAGAAAAGTGCGCATGGTGACTGTTGTATTCAATCCCGATGCAATATCTGTGTTTCAACAACACTCTGATAGTCCACAGATTACAGAATGCCTCCAATTGTGCATCGGAATCTACTACTGGTCTTCCAGGGAACGGAAAAAGCGTAGACAGTTTGAGACATTACTCCCATGGAGAAAAGGGCGCATGGTGACTGTTGTATTCAATCCCAAGGCAATTTCTGTGCTTCATCAACACATTAAAGGTCCACAGATTACAGAATGCCTCCAGATGTGCATCGGAAACTACTACTGGTCTTCCAGGGAACGATCAAATCGTAGACCCTTTGAGACAATACTCCTATGGAGGAAAGTCGCATGGATACTGTTGTATTCAATCCCGATGCAATTTCTGTGTTTCATCAACAACCTGATAGTCCACAGATTACAGAATGTCTCCAGATGTGCATTGGAAACTACTACTGGTCTTCCACGGAACGATCAAAGCGTTGACTGTTTGAGACATTGCTCCCATGGAGGAAAGTGCGCATGGTGGCTGTTGTATTCAATCCCGATGCAATTTCTGTGATTCATCAACACTCAGACAGTCCACTGATTACAGAAGTCATCCAGATGTGCATCGGAAACTACTACTGGTCTTCAGGAAACAATAAAAGCGATGACAGTTTGAGACATTACTCTCATGGAGGAAAGTGCGCATGGTGACTGTTGTATTCAATCCCGATGCAATTTCTGTGTTTCGACAACACTCTGATAGTCCACAGTTTACAGAATGAATCCAGATGTGCATCGGAAACTACTACTGGTCTTCATGGGAACGAAAAAAGCGTAGACTGTTTGAGACATTACTCCCATGGAGAAAAGTGCGCATGGTGACTGTTGTATTCAATCCCGAGGCAATTTCTGTGCTTCATCAACACTTTGAAGGCCCACAGATTACAGAATGCCTCCAGATGTGTATCGGAAACTACTACTGGTCTTCCAGGGAACGATCAAAGCGTAGACCATTTGAGACAATACTCCTATGGAGGAAAGTCGCATGGATACTGTTGTATTCAATCCCGATGCAATTTCTGTGGTTCACCAACATTCTGATAGTCCACAGATTACGGAATGTCACCATATGTGCATCGGAAAATACTACCGGTCTTCCAGGGACGATCAAAGCGTAGACTGTTTCAGTCAATACTATCATGGAGGAAAGTGCGCATGGTGGCTGTTGTATGCAATCCCGAGGCAATTTCTGTGTTTCATCAACACTTTGAAGGTCCACAGATTACAGAATGCCTCCAGATGTGCATCGGAAACTACTACTGGTCTTCAGGGAACGATAAAAGCGATGACAGTTTAAGACATTATTCCCATGGAGGAAAGTGCGCATGGTGACTGTTGTATTCAATCCCGATGCAATTTCTGTGTTTCATCAACACTTAGATAGTCCACTGATTACAGAAGTCTTCCAGATGTACATCGGAAACTACTACTGGTCTTCAGGGAACGATAAAAGCGATGACAGTTTGAGACATTACTTCCATGGAGGAAAGTGCGCATGGTGACTGTTGTATTCAATCACGAGGCAATTTCTGTGTTACATCAACACTTTGAAGGTATACAGATTAAAGAATGCCTCCAGATGTGCATCGGAAACTACTACTGGTCTTCCAGGTAACGATGAAAGCGTAGACTGTTTGAACACATTACTCCCATGGAGGAAAGTGCGCAAGGTGACTGTTGTATTCAATCCCGATGCAATTTCTGTGTTTCATCAACACCCTGATAGTATACAGATTACAGAATGCCTAAAGATGTGCATGGGAAACTACTACTGGTCTTCCAGGGAACGATCAAAGCGTTGATTGTTTGAGACATTACTCCCATGGAGGAAAGTGCGCATGGTGACTGTTGTATTCAATCCCGATGCAATTTCTGTGATTCATCAACACTCAGACAGTCCACTGATTACAGAAGTCTTCCAGATGTGCATCGTAAACTACTACTGCTCTTCAGGGATCGATAAAAGCGATGACAGTTTGAGACATTACTCCCATGGAGGAAAGTGCGCATGGTGACTGTTGTATTCAATCCCGATGCAATTTCTGTGTTTCAACAACACTCTGATAGTCCACAGATTACAGAATGCCTCCAGATGTGCATCGGAAACTACTACTGGTCTTCATGGGAACGAAAAAAGCGTAGACTCTTTGAGACATTACTAACATTGAGGAAAGTGCGCATTTTGACAATTGTATGCAATCCCGAGGCAATTTCTGTGTTTCATCAACACTTTGAAGGTCCACTGATTACAGAAGTCTTCCAGATGTACATCGGAAAATACTACAGGTCTTCAGGGACCGATAAAAGCGATGACAGTTTGAGACATTACTCCCATGGAGTAAAGTGCGCCTGGTGACTGTTGTATTCAATCCCGATGCAATTTCTGTGTTTCAACAACACTCTGATAGTCCACAGATTACAGAATGCCTCCTGATGTGCATCGGAAACTACTACTGGTCTTCATGGGAACGCTCAAAGCGTAGACTGTTTGAGACATTACTCCCATTGAGGAAATTGCACATGGTGACTGTTGTATTCAATCCCGAGGCAATTTCTGTATTTCATCAACACTTTGAAGGTCCTCAGGTTACAGAATGCCTCCAGATGTGCATCCGAAACTACCACTGGTCTTCCAGGGAACGATCAAAGCGTAGACTACTTGAGACATTACTCCCATGGAGGAAAGTGCGCATGGTGACTGTTGTATTCAATCCCGATGCAATTTCTGTAGTACATCAACACTCTGATAGTCCACAGATTACAGAATGCCTCCAGATGTGCATCGGAAAGTACTACTGGTCTTCCAGGAAACGATCAAAGCGTAGACTGTTTTGGACTTTACTCCCATGGGGGAAAGTGCGCATGGCGACTGTTGTATCCAATATCGATGCAATATCTGTGTTTCAACAACACTCTGATAGTCCACAGATTACAGAATGCCTCCAATTGTGCATCGGAATCTACTACTGGTCTTCCAGGGAACGGAAAAAGCGTAGACAGTTTGAGACATTACTCCCATGGACAAAAGGGCGCATGGTGACTGTTTTATTCAATCCCAAGGCAATTTCTGTGCTTCATCAACACATTGAAGGTCCACAGATTACAGAATGCCTCCAGATGTGCATCGGAAACTACTACTGGTCTTCCAGGGAACGATCAAATCGTAGACCTTTGAGACATTACTCCTATGGAGGAAAGTCGCATGGATACTGTTGTATTCAATCCCGATGCAATTTCTGTGTTTCATCAACAACCTGATAGTCCACAGATTACAGAATGTCTCCAGATGTGCATCGGAAACTACTACTGGTCTTCCAGGGAACGATCAAAGCGTTGACTGTTTGAGACATTACTCCCATGGAGGAAAGTGCGCATGGTGGCTGTTGTATTCAATCCCGATGCAATTTCTGTGATTCATCAACACTCAGACAGTCCACTGATTACAGAAGTCTTCCAGATGTACATCGGAAACTACTACTGGTCTTCAGGGAACGATAAAAGCGATGACAGTTTGAGACATTACTTCCATGAAGGTAAGTGCGCATGGTGACTGTTGTATTCAATCCCGATGCAATTTCTGTGTTTCAACAACACTCTGATAGTCCACAGATTACAGATTGCCTCCACATGTGCGTCGATAACTACTACTGGTCTTCCAGTGAACGATCAAAGTGTAGACTGTTTGAGACATTACTCCCATGGAGGAAAGTGCGCATGGTGACTGTTGTATTCAATCACGAGGCAATTTCTGTGTTACATCAACACTTTGAAGGTATACAGATTAAAGAATGCCTCCAGATGTGCATCGGAAACTACTACTGGTCTTCCAGGTAACGATGAAAGCGTAGACTGTTTGAACACATTACTCCCATGGAGGAAAGTGCGCAAGGTGACTGTTGTATTCAATCCCGATGCAATTTCTGTGTTTCAACAACACTCTGTTAGTCCACAGATTACAGAATGCCTCCAGATGTGCATCGGAAACTACTACTGGTCTTCATGGGAACGCTCAAAGCGTAGACGGTTTGAGACATTACTCCCATTGAGGAAACTGCGCATGGTGACTGTTGTATTCAATCCCGAGGCAATTTCTGTATTTCATCAACACTTTGAAGATCCTCAGGTTACAGAATGCCTCCAGATGTGCATCCGAAACTACCACTGGTCTTCCAGGGAACGATCAAAGCGTAGACTACTTGAGACATTACTCCCACGGAGGAAGGTGCGCATGGTGACTGTTGTATTCAATCCCGATGCAATTTCTGTAGTACATCAACACTCTGATAGTCCACAGACTACAGAATGCCTCCATATGTGCATCGGAAAGTACTACTGGTCTTCCAGGAAACGATCAAAGCGTAGACTGTTTGAGACTATACTCCCATGGAGGAAAGTGCGCATGGCGACTGTTGTATCCAATACCGATGCAATATCTGTGTTTCAACAACACTCTGATAGTCCACAGATTACAGAATGCCTCCAGATGTGCATCGGAATCTTCTACTGGTCTTCCAGGAACGAAAAAAGCGTAGTCTGTTTGAGACATTACTCCCATGGAGAAAAGTGCGCATGGTGACTGTTGTATTCAATCCCGATGCAATATCTGTGTTTCAACAACACTCTGATAGTCCACAGATTACAGAATGCCTCCAATTGTGCATCGGAATCTACTACTGGTCTTCCAGGGAACGGAAAAAGCGTAGACAGTTTGAGACATTACTCCCATGGAGAAAAGGGCGCATGGTGACTGTTGTATTCAATCCCAAGGCAATTTCTGTGCTTCATCAACACATTGAAGGTCCACAGATTACAGAATGCCTCCAGATGTGCATCGGAAACTACTACTGGTCTTCCAGGGAACGATCAAATCGTAGACCCTTTGAGACAATACTCCTATGGAGGAAAGTCGCATGGATACTGTTGTATTCAATCCCGATGCAATTTCTGTGTTTCATCAACAACCTGATAGTCCACAGATTACAGAATGTCTCCAGATGTGCATTGGAAACTACTACTGGTCTTCCAGGGAACGATCAAAGCGTTGACTGTTTGAGACATTACTCCCATGGAGGAAAGTGCGCATGGTGGCTGTTGTATTCAATCCCGATGCAATTTCTGTGATTCATCAACACTCAGACAGTCCACTGATTACAGAAGTCATCCAGATGTGCATCGGAAACTACTACTGGTCTTCAGGAAACAATAAAAGCGATGACAGTTTGAGACATTACTCTCATGGAGGAAAGTGCGCATGGTGACTGTTGTATTCAATCCCGATGCAATTTCTGTGTTTCGACAACACTCTGATAGTCCACAGTTTACAGAATGAATCCAGATGTGCATCGGAAACTACTACTGGTCTTCATGGGAACGAAAAAAGCGTAGACTGTTTGAGACATTACTCCCATGGAGAAAAGTGCGCATGGTGACTGTTGTATTCAATCCCGATGCAATTTCTGTGGTTCACCAACATTCTGATAGTCCACAGATTACGGAATGTCACCATATGTGCATCGGAAAATACTACCGGTCTTTCAGGGACGATCAAAGCGTAGACTGTTTCAGTCAATACTATCATGGAGGAAAGTGCGCATGGTGGCTGTTGTATGCAATCCCGAGGCAATTTCTGTGTTTCATCAACACTTTGAAGGTCCACAGATTACAGAATGCCTCCAGATGTGCATCGGAAACTACTACTGGTCTTCAGGGAACGATAAAAGCGATGACAGTTTGAGACATTACTTCCATGGAGGAAAGTGCGCATGGTGACTGTTGTATTCAATCCCGATGCAATTTCTGTGTTTCAACAACACTCTGATAGTCCACAGATTACAGATTGCCTCCACATGTGCGTCGATAACTACTACTGGTCTTCCAGTGAACGATCATAGTATACACTGTTTGAGACATTACTCCCATGGAGGAAAGTGCGCATGGTGACTGTTGTATTCAATCACGAGGCAATTTCTGTGTTACATCAACACTTTGAAGGTATACAGATTAAAGAATGCCTCCAGATGTGCATCGGAAACTACTACTGGTCTTCCAGGTAACGATGAAAGCGTAGACTGTTTGAACACATTACTCCCATGGAGGAAAGTGCGCAAGGTGACTGTTGTATTCAATCCCGATGCAATTTCTGTGTTTCATCAACACCCTGATAGTATACAGATTACAGAATGCCTAAAGATGTGCATGGGAAACTACTACTGGTCTTCCAGGGAACGATCAAAGCGTTGATTGTTTGAGACATTACTCCCATGGAGGAAAGTGCGCTTGGTGACTGTTGTATTCAATCCCGATGCAATTTCTGTGATTCATCAACACTCAGACAGTCCACTGATTACAGAAGTCTTCCAGATGTGCATCGTAAACTACTACTGGTCTTCAGGGATCGATAAAAGCGATGACAGTTTGAGACATTACTCCCATGGAGGAAAGTGCGCATGGTGACTGTTGTATTCAATCCCGATGCAATTTCTGTGTTTCAACAACACTCTGATAGTCCACAGATTACAGAATGCCTCCAGATGTGCATCGGAAACTACTACTGGTCTTCATGGGAACGAAAAAAGCGTAGACTCTTTGAGACATTACTAACATTGAGGAAAGTGCGCATTTTGACAATTGTATGCAATCCCGAGCAATTTCTGTGTTTCATCAACACTTTGAAGGTCCACTGATTACAGAAGTCTTCCAGATGTACATCGGAAAATACTACAGGTCTTCAGGGACCGATAAAAGCGATGACAGTTTGAGACATTACTCCCATGGAGTAAAGTGCGCCTGGTGACTGTTGTATTCAATCCCGATGCAATTTCTGTGTTTCAACAACACTCTGATAGTCCACAGATTACAGAATGCCTCCTGATGTGCATCGGAAACTACTACTGGTCTTCATGGGAACGCTCAAAGCGTAGACTGTTTGAGACATTACTCCCATTGAGGAAATTGCACATGGTGACTGTTGTATTCAATCCCGAGGCAATTTCTGTATTTCATCAACACTTTGAAGGTCCTCAGGTTACAGAATGCCTCCAGATGTGCATCCGAAACTACCACTGGTCTTCCAGGGAACGATCAAAGCGTAGACTACTTGAGACATTACTCCCATGGAGGAAAGTGCGCATGGTGACTGTTGTATTCAATCCCGATGCAATTTCTGTAGTACATCAACACTCTGATAGTCCACTGATTACAGAATGCCTCCAGATGTGCATCGGAAAGTACTACTGGTCTTCCAGGAAACGATCAAAGCGTAGACTGTTTTGGACTTTACTCCCATGGAGGAAAGTGCGCATGGCGACTGTTGTATCCAATATCGATGCAATATCTGTGTTTCAACAACACTCTGATAGTCCACAGATTACAGAATGCCTCCAATTGTGCATCGGAATCTACTACTGGTCTTCCAGGGAACGGAAAAAGCGTAGACAGTTTGAGACATTACTCCCATGGACAAAAGGGCGCATGGTGACTGTTTTATTCAATCCCAAGGCAATTTCTGTGCTTCATCAACACATTGAAGGTCCACAGATTACAGAATGCCTCCAGATGTGCATCGGAAACTACTACTGGTCTTCCAGGGAACGATCAAATCGTAGACCTTTGAGACATTACTCCTATGGAGGAAAGTCGCATGGATATTGTTGTATTCAATCCCGATGCAATTTCTGTGTTTCATCAACAACCTGATAGTCCACAGATTACAGAATGTCTCCAGATGTGCATCGGAAACTACTACTGGTCTTCCAGGGAACGATCAAAGCGTTGACTGTTTGAGACATTACTCCCATGGAGGAAAGTGCGCATGGTGGCTGTTGTATTCAATCCCGATGCAATTTCTGTGATTCATCAACACTCAGACAGTCCACTGATTACAGAAGTCCTCCAGATGTGCATCGGAAACTACTACTGGTCTTCAGGGAACAATAAAAGCGATGACAGTTTGAGACATTACTCTCATGAGGGAAAGTGCGCATGGTGACTCTTGTATTCAATCCCGATGCAATTTCTGTGTTTCGACAACACTCTGATAGTCCACAGATTACAGAATGAATCCAGATGTGCATCGGAAACTACTACTGGTCTTCATGGGAACGAAAAAAGCGTAGACTGTTTGAGACATTACTCCCATGGAGAAAAGTGCGCATGGTGACTGTTGTATTCAATCCCGAGGCAATTTCTGTGCTTCATCAACACTTTGAAGGCCCACAGATTACAGAATGCCTCCAGATGTGTATCGGAAACTACTACTGGTCTTCCAGGGAACGATCAAAGCGTAGACCATTTGAGACAATACTCCTATGGAGGAAAGTCGCATGGATACTGTTGTATTCAATCCCGATGCAATTTCAGTGGTTCACCAACATTCTGATAGTCCACAGATTATGGAATGTCACCATATGTGCATCGGAAAATACTACCGGTCTTCCAGGGACGATCAAAGCGTAGACTGTTTCAGTCAATACTATCATGGAGGAAAGTGCGCATGGTGACTGTTGTATGCAATCCCGAGGCAATTTCTGTGTTTCATCAACACTTTGAAGGTCCACAGATTACAGAATGCCTCCAGATGTGCATCGGAAACTACTACTGGTCTTCAGGGAACGATAAAAGCGATGACAATTTAAGACATTACTCCCATGGAGGAAAGTGCGCATGGTGACTGTTGTATTCAATCCCGATGCAATTTCTGTGTTTCATCAACACTTAGATAGTCCACTGATTACAGAAGTCTTCCAGATGTACATCGGAAACTACTACTGGTCTTCAGGGAACGATAAAAGCGATGACAGTTTGAGACATTACTTCCATGAAGGAAAGTGCGCATGGTGACTGTTGTATTCAATCCCGATGCAATTTCTGTGTTTCAACAACACTCTGATAGTCCACAGATTACAGATTGCCTCCACATGTGCGTCGATAACTACTACTGGTCTTCCAGTGAACGATCAAAGTGTAGACTGTTTGAGACATTACTCCCATGGAGGAAAGTGCTCATGGTGACTGTTGTATTCAATCACGAGGCAATTTCTGTGTTACATCAACACTTTGAAGGTATACAGATTAAAGAATGCCTCCAGATGTGCATCGGAAACTACTACTGGTCTTCCAGGTAACGATGAAATCGTAGACTGTTTGAACACATTACTCCCATGGAGGAAAGTGCGCAAGGTGACTGTTGTATTCAATCCCGATGCAATTTCTGTGTTTCAACAACACTCTGTTAGTCCACAGATTACAGAATGCCTCCAGATGTGCATCGGAAACTACTACTGGTCTTCATGGGAACGCTCAAAGCGTAGACTGTTTGAGACATTACTCCCATTGAGGAAACTGCGCATGGTGACTGTTGTATTTAATCCCGAGGCAATTTCTGTATTTCATCAACACTTTGAAGATCCTCAGGTTACAGAATGCCTCCAGATGTGCATCCGAAACTACCACTGGTCTTCCAGGGAACGATCAAAGCGTAGACTACTTGAGACATTACTCCCACGGAGGAAGGTGCGTAGTCCACAGACTACAGAATGCCTCCATATGTGCATCGGAAAGTACTACTGGTCTTCCAGGAAACGATCAAAGCGTAGACTGTTTGAGACTATACTCCCATGGAGGAAAGTGCGCATGGCGACTGTTGTATCCAATACCGATGCAATATCTGTGTTTCAACAACACTCTGATAGTCCACAGATTACAGAATGCCTCCAGATGTGCATCGGAATCTCCTACTGGTTTTCCAGGAACGAAAAAAGCGTAGTCTGTTTGAGACATTACTCCCATGGAGAAAAGTGCGCATGGTGACTGTTGTATTCAATCCCGATGCAATATCTGTGTTTCAACAACACTCTGATAGTCCACAGATTACAGAATGCCTCCAATTGTGCATCGGAATCTACTACTGGTCTTCCAGGGAACGGAAAAAGCGTAGACAGTTTGAGACATTACTCCCATGGAGAAAAGGGCGCATGGTGACTGTTGTATTCAACCCCGATGCAATTTCTGTGTTTCATCAACACTCTGATAGTCCACAGATTACACAATGCCTCCAGATGTGCATCGGAAACTACTACTGGTCTTCCAGGGAACGATCAAAGCGTAAACTGTTTGAGACATTACACCCATTGAGGAAATTGCGCATGGTGATTGTTATATTCAATCCCGATGCAATTTCTGTGTATCATCAAGACTCTGATAGTCCACAGATTGCAGATTGCCTCCAGATGTGCATCGGAAACTACTACTGGTCTTCCAGGGAACGATCAAAGCGTAGACAATACTCACATGGGGGAAAGTGCGCATGGTGACTGTTGTATTCAATCACGATGTAATTCCTCTGTTTCATCAACACTCTGATAGTCCACAGATTACAGAATGCCTCCCGATGTGCATTGGGAACTACAACTGGTCTTCCAGGGAACGATCAAAGCGTAGACTGTTTGAGACATTACTCCCATGGAGGAAAGTGCGCATGGTGACTGTTGTATTCAATCCCGATGCAATTTCTGTGTTTCATCAACACTCTGATAGTCCACAGGTTACAGAATGCCTCCAGATGTGCATCGGAAACTACTACTGGTCTTCCTGGGAACCATCAAATCGTAGACTGTTTGAGACACTTCTCCCATGGAGGAAAGTGCGCATGGTGACTGTTGTATTCAATCCCGATGCTATTTCTGTGTTTCATCAAGACTCTGATAGTCCACAGATTACAGAATGCTACCAGTTGTGCATCGGAAAATACTACTGGTCTTCCAGAGAACGATCAAAGCGTAGACTGTTTGAGACATTACTCTCATGGAGGAAAGTGCGCATGGTGACTGTTGTATTCTATCCCGATGCAATATCTGTGTTTCATAAACACATTGAAGGAGCACAGATTACAGAATGCCTCCAGATGTGCATCGGAAACTACTACTGGTCTTCAGGGAACGATAAAAGCGATGACAGTTTAAGACATTACTCCCATGGAGGAAAGTGCGCATGGTGACTGTTGTATTCAATCCCGATGCAATTTCTGTGTTTCATCAACACTTAGATAGTCTACTGATTACAGAAGTCTTCCAGATGTACATCGGAAACTACACCTGGTCTTCAGGGAACGATAAAAGCGATGACAGTTTGAGACATTACTTCCATGGAGGAAAGTGCGCATGGTGACTGTTGTATTCAATCCCGATGATATTTCTGTGTTTCAACAACAGTCTTATAGTCCACAGATTACAGATTGCCTCCACATGTGCGTCGATAACTACTACTGGTCTTCCAGTGAACGATCAAAGTGTAGACTGTTTGAGACATTACTCCCATGGAGGAAAGTGCGCATGGTGACTGTTGTATTCAATCACGAGGCAATTCCTGTGTTACATCAACACTTTGAAGGTATACAGATTAAAGAATGCCTCCAGATGTGCATCGGAAACTACTACTGGTCTTCCAGGTAAGGATGAAAGCGTAGACTGTTTGAACACATTACTCCCATGGAGGAAAGTGCGCAAGGTGACTGTTGTATTCAATCCCGATGCAATTTCTGTGTTTCATCAACACCCTGATAGTATACAGATTACAGAATGCCTAAAGATGTGCATCGGAAACTACTACTGGTCTTCCAGGGAACGATGAAAGCGTTGATTGTTTGAGACATTACTCCCATGGAGGAAAGTACGCATGGTGACTGTTGTATTCAATCCCGATGCAATTTCTGTGATTCATCAACACTTTGAAGGTCCACAGATTACAGAATGCCTCCAGATGTGCATCGGAAACTACTACTGGTCTTCAGGGACCGATAAAAGCGATGACAGTTTGAGACATTACTCCCATGGAGGAAAGTGCGCATGGTGACTGTTGTATTCAATCCCGATGCAATTTCTGTGTTTCAACAACACTCTGATAGTCCACAGATTACAGAATGCCTCCAGATGTGCATCGGAAACTACTACTGGTCTTCCAGGGAACGATCAAAGCGTAGACTACTTGAGACATTACTCCCATGGAGGAAAGTGCACATGGTGACTGTTGTATTTAATCCCGATGCAATTTATGTGTTTCATCAACACTCAGATAGTCCACTGATTACAGAAGTCTTCCAGATGTGCATCGGAAACTACTACTGGTCTTCCGGGAACGATAAAAGCGATGACAGTTTGAGACATTACTCCCAAGGAGGAAAGTGCGCATGGTGACTGTTTTATTCAATCCCGAGGCTATTTCTGTGTTTCATTAACACTTTGAAGGTCCACAGATTACAGAATGGCTCCAGATGTGCATCGGAAACTACTACTGGTCTTCCATCGAACGATCAAAGCGTAGACTGTTTGAGACATTACTCCCATGGAGAAAAGTCCGCACGGTGCCTGTCGAATTGAATCTCGATGCAATTTCTGTGTTTTTTCAACACTCTGAAGGTCAACAGAGTACAGAATGCCTCCAGATGTGCATCGGAAACTACTACTGGTCTTCCAGGGAACGATAAAAACGTAGACTGTTTGAGACATTACTCCCATTGAGGAAAGTGTGCATGGTGACTGTTGTATTCAATCACAAGGCAATTTCTGTGTTTCTTCAACACCCTGATAGTCCACTGATTACAGAAGTCTTCCAGATGTGCATCGGAAGCTACTACTGGTCTTCAGGGAACGATAAAAGCGATGACAGTTTGAGACATTACTCCCAAGGAGGAAAGTGCGCATGGTGAGTGTTTTATTCAATCCCGATGCAATTTCTGTGTTTCATCAACACTTTGATGGTCCACAGATTACAGGATGCCTCCAGAAGAGCAACGGAAACTACTACTGGTCTTCCTGGGAACGATCCAATCGTAGACTGTTTGAGACATAAGTCCCATGGAGGAAAGTGCGCATGGTGACTGTTGAATCCAATACCAATGCAATTTCTGTGTTTCAACAACACTCTGATAGTCCACTGTTTATAGAATGCCTCCAGATGTGCATCGGAATCTACTACTGGTCTTCCAGGGAACGAAAAAAGCGTAGACTGTTTGAGACATTACTCCCATGGATGAAACTGCGCATGGTGACTGTTGTATTCATCCCGGTGCAATTTCTGTGTTTCATCAACACTCTGATAGTCCACTGATTACAGAATGCCTCTCGATGTGCATCGGAAACTACTACTGGTCTTCCAGGAAACGATCAAAGCGTAGACTCTTTGAGACTTTACTCCCATGGAGGAAAGTGCGCATGGTGACTGTTGTATCCAATACCGATTCAATTTCTGTGTTTCAAAAACACTCTGATAGTCCACAGATTGCAGAATGCCTCCAGATGTGCATCGGAATCTACTACTGGTCTTCCAGGGAAAGAAAAAACGTAGACTGTTTGAGACATTACTCTCCTGGAGAAAAGTGCGCATGGTGTCTGTTGTGTTCCATCCCGATGCAATTCCTGTGTTTCAACAACACTCTGCCAGTCCACAGATTACAGAATGCCTCCAGATGAGCATCGGCATCTACTACTGGTCTTCCAGGGAACGAAAAAAGCGTAGACTGTATGAGACATTACTCCCATGGAGAAAAGTGCGCATGGTGACTGTTGTATTCAATCCCTAGGCAATTTCTGTGTTTCGTCAACACTTTGAAGGTCCACAGATTACAGAATGCCTCCAGATGTGCATCGGAATCTACTACTGGTCTTCCAGGGAACGATCAAATTGTAGACCCTTTGAGACATTACTCCTATGGAGGAAAGTCGCATGGATAATGTTGTATTCAATCCCGATGCAATTTCTGTGGTTCACCAACATTCTGATAGTCCACAGATTACAGAATGCCGCCAGATGTGCATCGGAAACTACTACTGGTCTTCCAGGGACGATCAAAGCGTAGACTGTTTCAGACATTATCCCCATGGAGGAAAGTGCGCATGGTGACTGTTGTATTCAATCCCGATGCAATTTCTGTGTTTCATCAACACTTTGAAGGTCCACAGATTACAGAAAGCCTCCAGATGTGCATCGGAAACTACTACTGGTCTTCCAGGGAACGATCAAAGCGTAGACTACTTGAGACATTACTCCCATGGAGGAAAGTGCACATGGTGACTGTTGTATTCAATCCCGATGCAATTTCTGTGTTTCATCAACACTCAGATAGTCCACTGATTACAGAAGTCTTCCAGATGTGCATCGGAAGCTACTACTGGTCTTCAGGGAACGATAAAAGCGATGACAGTTTGAGACATTACTCCCAAGGAGGAAAGTGCGCATGGTGAGTGTTTTATTCAATCCCGAAGCAATTTCTGTGTTTCATCAACACTTTGATGGTCCACAGATTACAGGATGCATCCAGAAGCGCAACGGAAACTACTACTGGTCTTCCTGGGAACGATCAAATCGTAGACTGTTTGAGACATAAGTCCCATGGAGGAAAGTGCGCATGGTGACTGTTGAATCCAATACCAATGCAATTTCTGTGTTTCAACAACACTCTGATAGTCCACTGTTTACAGAATGCCTCCAGATGTGCATCAGAATCTACTACTGGTCTTCCAGGGAACGAAAAAAGCGTAGACTGTTTGAGACATTACTCCCATGGAGAAAAGTGCGCATGGTGACTATTGTATGCAATCCCGATGCAATTTCTGTGTTTTATCAACACTCTGAAGGTCAACAGACAACAGAATGCCTCCAGATGTGCATCGGAAACTACTACTGGTCTTCCAGGGAACGATAAAAACGTAGACTGTTTGAGACATTACTCCCATTGAGGAAAGTGCGCATGGTGACTGTTGTATTCAATCCCGAGGCAATTTCTGTGTTTCATCAACACTTTGAAGGTCCTCAGATTACAGAATGCCTCCAGATGTGCATCGGAAACTACTACTGGTCTTCCAGGGAGGGATCAAATCGTAGACTGTTTGAGACATAACTCCCATGGATGAAAGTGCGCATGGTGACTGTTGTATTCATCCCGGTGCAATTTCTGTGTTTCATCAACACTCTGATAGTCCACTGATTACAGAATGCCTCAAGATGTGCTTCGGAAACTACTACAGGTCTTCAGCGAACGATCAAAGCGATGACAGTTTGAGACATTACTCCCATGGAGGAAAGTGCGCATGGTGACTGTTGTATTCAATCCCGATGCAGTTTCTGTGTTTCAACAACACTCTGATAGTCCACAGATTACAGAATGCCTCCAGATGTGCGTCGGAATCTACTACTGGTCTTCCAGTGAACGATCAAAACGTAGACTGTTTGAGACATTACTCCCATGGAGGATAGTGCGCATGGTGACTGTTTTATTCAATCCCGATGCAATTTCTGTGTTTCATCAACACTTTGATGGTCCACAGATTACAGGATGCCTCCAGAAGCGCAACGGAAACTACTACTAGTCTTCCTGGGAGCGATCAAATCGTAGACTGTTTGAGACATAAGTCCCATGAAGGAAAGTGCGCATGGTGACTGTTGAATCCAATACCAATGCAATTTCTGTGTTTCAACAACACTCTGATAGTCCACTGTTTACAGAATGCCTCCAGATGTGCATCGGAATCTACTACTGGTCTTCCAGGGAACGAAAAAAGCGTAGACTGTTTGAGACATTACTCCCATGGAGAAAAGTGCGCATGGTGACTATTGTATGCAATCCTGATGCAATTTCTGTGTTTCAACAACACTCTGATAGTCCACAGATTACAGAATGCCTCCAGATGTGCGTCGGAATCTACTACTGGTCTTCCAGTGAACGATCAAAACGTAGACTGTTTGAGACATTACTCCCATGGAGGATAGTGCGCATGGTGACTGTTTTATTCAATCCCGATGCAATTTCTGTGTTTCATCAACACTTTGATGGTCCACAGATTACAGGATGCCTCCAGAAGCGCAACGGAAACTACTACTAGTCTTCCTGGGAGCGATCAAATCGTAGACTGTTTGAGACATAAGTCCCATGGAGGAAAGTGCGCATGGTGACTGTTGAATCCAATACCAATGCAATTTCTGTGTTTCAACAACACTCTGATAGTCCACTGTTTACAGAATGCCTCCAGATGTGCATCGGAATCTACTACTGGTCTTCCAGGGAACGAAAAAACGTAGACTCTTTGAGACATAACTTCCATGGAGAAAAGTGCGTATGGTGACTGTTGTATTCAATCCCGAGGCAATTTCTGTGTTTCATTAACACTTTGAAGGTCCACAGATTACAGAATGACTCCAGATGTGCATCGGAAACTACTACTGGTCTTCCAGCGAACGATCAAAGCGTAGACTGTTTGAGACATTACTCCCATGGAGAAAAGTCCACATGGTGCCTGTTGAATTGAATCTCGATGCAATTTCTGTGTTTTATCAACACTCTGATGGTCAACAGAGTACAGAATGCCTCCAGATGTGCATCGGAAACTACTACTGGTCTTCCAGGGAACGATAAAAACGTAGACTGTTTGAGACATTACTCCCATTGAGGAAAGTGCGCGTGGTGACTGTTGTACTCAATCCCGAGGCAATTTCTGTGTTTCATCAACACTTTGAAGGTCCTCAGATTACAGAATGCCTCCAGATGTGCATCGGAAACTACTACTGGTCTTCCAGGGAAGGATCAAATCGTAGACTGTTTGAGACATTACTCCCATGGATGAAACTGCGCATGGTGACTGTTGTATTCATCCCGGTGCAATTCCTGTGTTTCATCAACACTCTGATAGTCCACTGACTACAGAATGCCTCAAGATGTGCTTCGGAAATTACTACTGGTCTTCAGCGAACGATCAATGCGATGACAGTTTGAGACATTTCTCCCATGGAGGAAAGTGCTCATGGTGACTGTTGTATCCAATCCCGATGCACTTTCTGTGTATCAACAACACTCTGATAGTCCACAGATTACAGAATGCCTCCAGATGTGCGTCGGAAACTACTACTGGTCTTCCAGTGAACGATCAAAACGTAGACTGTTTGAGACATTACTCCCATGGAGCATAGTCCGCAGGGTGACTGTTGTATTCAATCACGAGGCAATTTCTGTGTTTCATCAACATCCTGATTGTCCACAGATTACAGAATGCCTCCAGATGTGCCTCGGAAACTACTACAGGTCTTCAGGGAACGATCAAAGCGATGACAGTTTGAGACATTACTCCCAAGGAGGAAAGTGCGCATGATGACTGTTGTATTCAATCCCGGTGCAATTTCTGTGTTACATCAACACTCTGATAGTCCACAGATTACAGAATGCCTCTCGATGTGCATCGGAAACTACTACTGGTCTTCCAGGGAACGATAAAAACGTAGACTGTTTGAGACATTACTCCCATTGAGGAAAGTGCGCATGGTGACTGTTGTATTCAATCCCGAGGCAATTTCTGTGTTTCATCAACACTTTGAAGGTCCTCAGATTACAGAATGCCTCCAGATGTGCATCGGAAACTACTACTGGTCTTCCAGGGAGGGATCAAATCGTAGACTGTTTGAGACATAACTCCCATGGATGAAAGTGCGCATGGTGACTGTTGTATTCATCCCGGTGCAATTTCTGTGTTTCATCAACACTCTGATAGTCCACTGATTACAGAATGCCTCAAGATGTGCTTCGGAAACTACTACAGGTCTTCAGCGAACGATCAAAGCGATGACAGTTTGAGACATTACTCCCATGGAGGAAAGTGCGCATGGTGACTGTTTTATTCAATCCCGATGCAATTTCTGTGTTTCATCAACACTTTGATGGTCCACAGATTACAGGATGCCTCCAGAAGCGCAACGGAAACTACTACTAGTCTTCCTGGGAGCGATCAAATCGTAGACTGTTTGAGACATAAGTCCCATGAAGGAAAGTGCGCATGGTGACTGTTGAATCCAATACCAATGCAATTTCTGTGTTTCAACAACACTCTGATAGTCCACTGTTTACAGAATGCCTCCAGATGTGCATCGGAATCTACTACTGGTCTTCCAGGGAACGAAAAAACGTAGACTCTTTGAGACATAACTTCCATGGAGAAAAGTGCGTATGGTGACTGTTGTATTCAATCCCGAGGCAATTTCTGTGTTTCATTAACACTTTGAAGGTCCACAGATTACAGAATGACTCCAGATGTGCATCGGAAACTACTACTGGTCTTCCAGCGAACGATCAAAGCGTAGACTGTTTGAGACATTACTCCCATGGAGAAAAGTCCACATGGTGCCTGTTGAATTGAATCTCGATGCAATTTCTGTGTTTTATCAACACTCTGATGGTCAACAGAGTACAGAATGCCTCCAGATGTGCATCGGAAACTACTACTGGTCTTCCAGGGAACGATAAAAACGTAGACTGTTTGAGACATTACTCCCATTGAGGAAAGTGCGCGTGGTGACTGTTGTACTCAATCCCGAGGCAATTTCTGTGTTTCATCAACACTTTGAAGGTCCTCAGATTACAGAATGCCTCCAGATGTGCATCGGAAACTACTACTGGTCTTCCAGGGAAGGATCAAATCGTAGACTGTTTGAGACATTACTCCCATGGATGAAACTGCGCATGGTGACTGTTGTATTCATCCCGGTGCAATTCCTGTGTTTCATCAACACTCTGATAGTCCACTGACTACAGAATGCCTCAAGATGTGCTTCGGAAATTACTACTGGTCTTCAGCGAACGATCAATGCGATGACAGTTTGAGACATTTCTCCCATGGAGGAAAGTGCGCATGGTGACTGTTGTATCCAATCCCGATGCAATTTCTGTGTATCAACAACACTCTGATAGTCCACAGATTACAGAATGCCTCCAGATGTGCGTCGGAAACTACTACTGGTCTTCCAGTGAACGATCAAAACGTAGACTGTTTGAGACATTACTCCCATGGAGCATAGTGCGCAGGGTGACTGTTGTATTCAATCACGAGGCAATTTCTGTGTTTCATCAACATCCTGATTGTCCACAGATTACAGAATGCCTCCAGATGTGCCTCAGAAACTACTACAGGTCTTCAGGGAACGATCAAAGCGATGACAGTTTGAGACATTACTCCCAAGGAGGAAAGTGCGCATGATGACTGTTGTATTCAATCCCGGTGCAATTTCTGTGTTACATCAACACTCTGATAGTCCACAGATTACAGAATGCCTCTCGATGTGCATCGGAAACTACTACTGGTCTTCCAGGGAACGATAAAAACGTAGACTGTTTGAGACATTACTCCCATGGAGCATAGTGCGCAGGGTGACTGTTGTATTCAATCACGAGGCAATTTCTGTGTTTCATCAACATCCTGATTGTCCACAGATTACAGAATGCCTCCAGATGTGCGTCGGAATCTACTACTGGTCTTCCAGTGAACGATCAAAACGTAGACTGTTTGAGACATTACTCCCATGGAGGATAGTGCGCATGGTGACTGTTTTATTCAATCCCGATGCAATTTCTGTGTTTCATCAACACTTTGATGGTCCACAGATTACAGGATGCCTCCAGAAGCGCAACGGAAACTACTACTAGTCTTCCTGGGAGCGATCAAATCGTAGACTGTTTGAGACATAAGTCCCATGAAGGAAAGTGCGCATGGTGACTGTTGAATCCAATACCAATGCAATTTCTGTGTTTCAACAACACTCTGATAGTCCACTGTTTACAGAATGCCTCCAGATGTGCATCGGAATCTACTACTGGTCTTCCAGGGAACGAAAAAAGCGTAGACTGTTTGAGACATTACTCCCATGGAGAAAAGTGCGCATGGTGACTATTGTATGCAATCCTGATGCAATTTCTGTGTTTCAACAACACTCTGATAGTCCACAGATTACAGAATGCCTCCAGATGTGCGTCGGAATCTACTACTGGTCTTCCAGTGAACGATCAAAACGTAGACTGTTTGAGACATTACTCCCATGGAGGATAGTGCGCATGGTGACTGTTTTATTCAATCCCGATGCAATTTCTGTGTTTCATCAACACTTTGATGGTCCACAGATTACAGGATGCCTCCAGAAGCGCAACGGAAACTACTACTAGTCTTCCTGGGAGCGATCAAATCGTAGACTGTTTGAGACATAAGTCCCATGAAGGAAAGTGCGCATGGTGACTGTTGAATCCAATACCAATGCAATTTCTGTGTTTCAACAACACTCTGATAGTCCACTGTTTACAGAATGCCTCCAGATGTGCATCGGAATCTACTACTGGTCTTCCAGGGAACGAAAAAAGCGTAGACTGTTTGAGACATTACTCCCATGGAGAAAAGTGCGCATGGTGACTATTGTATGCAATCCTGATGCAATTTCTGTGTTTCAACAACACTCTGATAGTCCACAGATTACAGAATGCCTCCAGATGTGCGTCGGAATCTACTACTGGTCTTCCAGTGAACGATCAAAACGTAGACTGTTTGAGACATTACTCCCATGGAGGATAGTGCGCATGGTGACTGTTTTATTCAATCCCGATGCAATTTCTGTGTTTCATCAACACTTTGATGGTCCACAGATTACAGGATGCCTCCAGAAGCGCAACGGAAACTACTACTAGTCTTCCTGGGAGCGATCAAATCGTAGACTGTTTGAGACATAAGTCCCATGAAGGAAAGTGCGCATGGTGACTGTTGAATCCAATACCAATGCAATTTCTGTGTTTCAACAACACTCTGATAGTCCACTGTTTACAGAATGCCTCCAGATGTGCATCGGAATCTACTACTGGTCTTCCAGGGAACGAAAAAACGTAGACTCTTTGAGACATAACTTCCATGGAGAAAAGTGCGTATGGTGACTGTTGTATTCAATCCCGAGGCAATTTCTGTGTTTCATTAACACTTTGAAGGTCCACAGATTACAGAATGACTCCAGATGTGCATCGGAAACTACTACTGGTCTTCCAGCGAACGATCAAAGCGTAGACTGTTTGAGACATTACTCCCATGGAGAAAAGTCCACATGGTGCCTGTTGAATTGAATCTCGATGCAATTTCTGTGTTTTATCAACACTCTGATGGTCAACAGAGTACAGAATGCCTCCAGATGTGCATCGGAAACTACTACTGGTCTTCCAGGGAACGATAAAAACGTAGACTGTTTGAGACATTACTCCCATTGAGGAAAGTGCGCGTGGTGACTGTTGTACTCAATCCCGAGGCAATTTCTGTGTTTCATCAACACTTTGAAGGTCCTCAGATTACAGAATGCCTCCAGATGTGCATCGGAAACTACTACTGGTCTTCCAGGGAAGGATCAAATCGTAGACTGTTTGAGACATTACTCCCATGGATGAAACTGCGCATGGTGACTGTTGTATTCATCCCGGTGCAATTCCTGTGTTTCATCAACACTCTGATAGTCCACTGACTACAGAATGCCTCAAGATGTGCTTCGGAAATTACTACTGGTCTTCAGCGAACGATCAATGCGATGACAGTTTGAGACATTTCTCCCATGGAGGAAAGTGCGCATGGTGACTCTTGTATCCAATCCCGATGCAATTTCTGTGTATCAACAACACTCTGATAGTCCACAGATTACAGAATGCCTCCAGATGTGCGTCGGAAACTACTACTGGTCTTCCAGTGAACGATCAAAACGTAGACTGTTTGAGACATTACTCCCATGGAGCATAGTGCGCAGGGTGACTGTTGTATTCAATCACGAGGCAATTTCTGTGTTTCATCAACATCCTGATTGTCCACAGATTACAGAATGCCTCCAGATGTGCCTCGGAAACTACTACAGGTCTTCAGGGAACGATCAAAGCGATGACAGTTTGAGACATTACTCCCAAGGAGGAAAGTGCGCATGATGACTGTTGTATTCAATCCCGGTGCAATTTCTGTGTTACATCAACACTCTGATAGTCCACAGATTACAGAATGCCTCTCGATGTGCATCGGAAACTACTACTGGTCTTCCAGGAAACGATCAAAGCGTAGACTCTTTAAGACTTTACTCCCATGGAGGGAAGTGCGCATGGTGACTGTTGTATCCAATACCGATTCAATTTCTGTGTTTCAACAACACTCTGATAGTCCACAGATTACAGAATGCCTCCAGATGTGCATCGGAATCTACTACTGGTCTTCCAGGGAACGAAAAAACGTAGACTGTTTGAGACATTACTCTCCTGGAGAAAAGTGCGCATGGTGTCTGTTGTGTTCCATCCCGATGCAATTTCTGTGTTTCAACAACACTCTGCCAGTCCACAGATTACAGAATGCCTCCTGATGTGCATCTGAATCAACTACTGGTCTTCCAGGGAACGATCAAATCGTAGACCCTTTGAGACATTACTCCTATGGAGGAAAGTCTCATGGATAATGTTGTATTCAATCCCGATGCAATTTCTGTGGTTCACCAACATTCAGATAGTCCACAGATTACAGAATGCCTCCAGATGAGCATCGGAAACTACTACTGGTCTTCCAGGGACGATCAAAGCGTAGACTGTTTCAGACATTACCCCCATGGAGGAAAGTGCGCATGGTGACTGTTGTATTCAATCCCGATGCAAATTCTGTGTTTCATCAACACTTTGAAGGTCCACAGATTACAGAAAACCTCCAGATGTGCATCGGAAACTACTACTGGTCTTCCAGGGAACGATCAAAGCGTAGACTACTTGAGACATTACTCCCATGGAGGATAGTGCGCAGGGTGACTGTTGTATTCAATCCCGATGCAATTTCTGTGGTTCACCAACATTCTGATAGTCCACAGATTACAGAATGCCTCCAGATGTGCATCTGAATCTACTACTGGTCTTCCAGGGAACGAAAAAAGTGTAGACTGTTTGAGACATTACTCCCATGGAGAAAAGTGCGCATGGTGACTGTTGTATTCAATCCCGAGGCAATTTCTGTGTTTCGTCAACACCTTGAAGGTCCACAGATTACAGAATGCCTCCAGATGTGCATCGGAATCTACTACTGGTCTTCCAGGGAACGATCAAATCGTAGACCCTTTGAGACATTACTCCTATGGAGGAAAGTCGCATGGATACTGTTGTATTCAATCCCCATGCCATTTCTGTGGTTCACCAACATTCTGATAGTCCACAGATTACAGAATGCCTCCATATGTGCATCGGAAACTACTACTGGTCTTCCCGGGACGATCAAAGCGTAGACTGTTTCAGACATTACTACCATGGAGGAAAGTGCTCATGGTGACTGTTGAATTCAATCCCGAGGCAATTTCTGTGTTTCATCAACACTTCGTAGGTCCATAGATTACAGAATGCCTCCAGATGTGCCTCGGAAACTACTACTGGTCTTCAGGGAACGATCAAAGCGATGACAGTTTGAGACATTACTCCCATGGAGAAAAGTGCGCACGGTGACTGTTGTGTTCAATCCCGATGCAATTTCTGTGTTTCAACAGCACTCTGCTAGTCCACAGATTACAGAATGCCTCCAGATGTGCATCGGAATCTACTACTGGTCTTCCAGCCAACAATCAAAGCGTAGACTCTTTGAGACATTACTCCCATGTAGAAATGTACGCATGGTGCCTGTTGAATTGAATCACGATACAATTTCTGTGTTTTATCAACACTCTGAAGGTCAACAGACTACAGAATGCTCCAGATGTGGATCGAAAACTACTACTGGTCTTCCAGGGAACGATCCAAACATAGACTGTTTGAGACCTCCCATGGAGGATAGTGCGCATGGTGACTGTTGTATTCAATCCCGTGGCAATTTCTGTGTTTCATCAACACTTTGAAGGTCCTCAGATTACAGAATGCTTCCAGATGTGCATCGGAAACTACTACTGGTCTTCCAGGGAAGGATCAAATCGTAGACTGTTTGAGACATTACTCCCATTGAAGAAAGTGCGCATGGTGACTGTTGTATTCATCCCGGTGCAATTTCTGTGTTTCATCAACACTCTGATAGTCCACTGATTACAGAATGCCTCAAGATGTGCTTCGGAAACTACTACTGGTCTTCAGCGAACGGTCAAAGCGATGACAGTTTGAGACATTACTCCCATGGAGGAAAGTGCGCATGGTGACTGTTGTATTCGATCCCGATGCAATTTCTGTGTTTCAACAACACTCTGATAGTCCACAGATTACAGAATGCCTCCAGATGTGCGTCGGAAACTACTACTGGTCTTCCAGTGAACGATCAAATCGTAGACTCTTTGAGACCTCCCATGGAGGAAAGTGCGCATGGTGACTGTTGTATTCAATCCCGAGGCAATTTCTGTGTTTCATCAACACTTTGAAGGTCCTCAGATTACAGAATGCCTCCAGATGTGCATCGGAAACTACTACTGGTCTTCCAGGGAAGGATCAAATCGTAGACTGTTTGAGACATTACTCCCATGGATGAAAGTGCGCATGGTGACTGTTGTATTCATCCCGGTGCAATTTCTGTGTTTCATCAACACTCTGATAGTCCACTGATTACAGAATGCCTCAAGATGTGCTTCGGAAACTACTACTGGTCTTCAGCGAACGATCAAAGCGATGACAGTTTGAGACATTACTCCCATAGAAGAAAGTGCGCATGGGGACTGTTGTATTCAATCCCGATGCAATATCTGTGTTTCAACAACACTCTGATAGTCCACAGATTACAGAATGCCTCCAGATGTGCGTCAGAAACTACTACTGGTCTTCCAGTGAACGATCAAAACGTAGACTGTTTGAGACATTACTCCCATGGACAATAGTGCGCAGGGTGACTGTTGTATTCAATCACGAGGCAATTTCTGTGTTTCATCAACACCCTGATAGTCCACAGATTACAGAATGCCTCCAGATGTGCCTCGGAAACTACTACAGGTCTTCAGATAACGATCAAAGCGATGACAGTTTAAGACATCACTCCCATGGAGGAAAGTGCGCATTTTTACTGTTGTATTCAATCCCGATGCAATTTGTGGTTTTCATTAACACCCTGATAGTCCACAGATTACAGAATGCCTCCAGATGTGCATCGGAATCTACTACTGGTCTTCCAGGGAACGAAAAAAGCGTAGACAGTTTGAGACATTACTCCCATGGAGAAAAGGGAGCATCGTGACTGTTGTATTCAATCCCGAGGCAATTTCTGTGTTTCATCAACACTTTGAAAGTCCACAGATTACAGAATGCCTCAAGATGTGCATCGGAAACTACTACTGGTCTTCCAGGGAACTATCAAATCGTAGACCTTTGAGACATTACTCCTATGTAGGAAAGTCGCATGGATACTGTTGTATTCAATCCCGATGCAATTTCTGGGGTTCACCAACATTCTGATTGTCCACAGATTACAGAATGCCTCCAGATGTGCATCGGAAACTACTACTGGCCTTCCAGGGACGATCAAAGCGTAGACTGTTTCAGACATTACTACCATGTAGGAAAGTGCGCATGGTGACTGTTGTATTCAATCCCGATGCAATTTCTGTGTTTCAACAACCCTCTGATACTCCACAGATTACAGAATGCCTCCGGATGTACGTCGGAAACTACTACTGGTCTTCAGGGAACGAAAAAAGCGTAGACTGTTTGAGACATTACTCCCATGGAGAAAAGTGCGCATGGTGACTGTTGTATTCAATCCCGAGGCAATTTCTGTGTTACATCAACACTCTGATAGTCCACAGATTATAGAATGCCTCCAGATGTGCATCGGAAACTACTACTGGTCTTCCAGGGAACGATCAAATCGTAGACCTTTGAGACATTACTCCTATCTAGGAAAGTCGCATGGATACTGTTGTATTCAATCCCGATGCAATTTCTGTGGTTCACCTACATTCTGATAGTCCACAGATTACAGAATGCCTCCAGATGTGCATCGGAAACTACTACTGGTCTTCCAGGGACGATCAAAGCGTAGACAGTTTCAGACATTACTACCATGTAGGAAAGTGCGCATGGTGACTGTTGTATTCAATCCCGAGGCAATTTCTGTGTTTCATCAACACTTTGAAGGTGTACAGATTACTGAATGCCTCCAGATGTGCATCGGAAACTACTACTGGTCTTCCAGCGAACGATCAAAACGTAGACTGTTTGAGACATTACTCCCGTGGAGAAAAGTCCTGATGGTGCCTGTTGAATTGAATCCCGATGCAATTTCTGTGTTTTATCAACACTCTGAAGGTCAACAGACTACAGAATGCCTCCAGATGTGCATCGGAAAATACTACTGGTCTTCTAGGGAACGATCAAAACGTAGACTGTTTGAGACATTACTCCCATGCAGGAAAGTGAGCATGGAGTTTGTTGCATTCAATCCCGATGCAATTTCTGTGTTTCATCAACACTCAGATAGTCCACTGATTACAGAAGTATTCCAGATGTGCATCGGAAACTACTACTGGTCTTCAGGGAACGATAAAAGCGATGACAGTTTAAGACATTACTCGCATGGAGGAAAGTGCGCATGGTGACTGTTGTATTCAATCCCGATTCAATTTCTGTGTTTCATCAACACTCAGATAGTCCACTGATTACAGAAGTCCTCCAGGTGTGTATCGGACTACTACTGGACTTCAGGAAACGATAAAAGCGATGACAGTTTGATACGTTACTCCCATGGAGGAAAGTGCGCATGGTGAATGTTTTATTCAATCCCGATGCAATTTCTGTGTTTCAACAACACTCTGATATTCCACAGATTACAGAATGCCTCCAGATGTGCATCGGAAACTACTACTGGTCTTCCAGGGAAGGATCAAAGCGTAGACTGTTTGAGACATTATTCCCATCGATGAAAGTGCGCATGGTGACTGTTGTATTCAATCCCGGTGCAATTTCTGTGTTTCATCAACACTCTGGTAGTCCACTGATTACAGAATGCCTCCAGATGTGCCTCGGAAACTACTACTGGTCTTCAGGGAACTATCAAAGCGATGACAGTTTGAGACATTACTCCCATGGAGGAAATTGCGCATGGTGACTGTTGTATTCAATCCCGATGCAATTTCTGAGTTTCAACAACCCTCTGATAGTCCACAGATTACAGAATGCCTCCAGATGTGCGTCGGAAACTACTACTGGTCTTCCAGTGAACGATCAAAACGTAGACTGTTTGAGACATTTACTTCCACGGAGGAAAGTGCGCATGGTGACTGTTGTATTCCATCACGAGGCAATTTATGAGTTACATCAACACTTTGAAGGTCCACAGATTAAAGAATGCCTCCGTATGTGCATCGGAAACTACTACTGGTCTTCCAGGTAACGATCAAAGCGTAGACTGTTTGAGACATTGCTCCCATGGAGGAAAGTGCGCATGGTGACTGTTGTATTGAATCCCGATGCAATTTCTGTGTTTTATCAACACTCTGAAGGTCAACAGACTACAGAATGCCTCCAGATGTGCATCGGAAACTACTACTGGTCTTCTAGGGAACGATCAAAACGTAGACTGTTTGAGACATTACTGCCGTGCAGGAAAGTGGGCATGGAGACTGTTGCATTCAATCCCGATGCAATTTCTGTGTTTCATCAACACTCAGATAGTCCACTGATTACAGAAGTCTTCCAGATGTGCATCGGAAACTACTACTGGTCTTCAGGGAACGATAAAAGCGATGACAGTTTGAGACATTACTCCCATGGAGGAAAGTGCGCATGGTGACTGTTGTATTCAATCCCGATGCAATTTCTGTGTTTCATCAACACTCAGATAGTCCACTGATTACAGAAGTCTTCCAGATGTGTATCGGAAACTACTACTGGTCTTCAGGGAACGAGAAAAGGAGATGACAGTTTGAGACATTACTCCCATGGAGGAAAGTGCGCATGGTGACTGTTTTATTCAATCCCGATGCAATTTCTGTGTTTCAACAACACTCTGATAGTCCACAGATTACGTAATGCCTCCAGATGTGCATCGGAAACTACTACTGGTCTTCCAGGGAAGGATCAAAACGTAGACTGTTTGAGACATTACTCCCATGGAGGAAAGTGCGCATGGTGACTGTTGTATTCAATCCCGATGCTATTTCTGTGTTTCATCAACACCCTGATAGTCCACAGATTACAGAATTCCTCCAGATGTGCCTCGGAAACTACTACTGTTCTTCAGGGAACGATCAAAGCGATGACAGTTTGAGACATTACTCCCATGGAGGAAAGTGCGCATGGTGACTGTTGTATTCATTCCTTGTGCAATTTCTGTGTTACATCAAAACTCCGATAGTCCACAGATTATAGAATGCCTCCAGATGTGCATCGGAAACTACTACTGGTCTTCCAGGGAACGATCAAATCGTAGACCTTTGAGACATTACTCCTATGTAGGAAAGTCGCATGGATACTGTTGTATTCAATCCCGATGCAATTTCGGTGGTTCACCAACATGTTGATAGTCCACAGATTACAGAATGCCTCCAGATGTGCATCGGAAACTACTACTGGTCTTCCAGGGACGATCAAAGCGTAGACTGTTTCAGACATTACTACCATGTAGGAAAGTGCGCATGGTGACTGTTGTATTCAATCACGACGCAATTTCTGCCTTTCATCAACACTTTGAAGGAGCACAGATTACAGAATGCCTCCAGATGTGCATCGGAAACTACAACTGGTCTTCCAGCGAACGATCAAAACGTAGACTGTTTGAGACATTACTCCCATGGAGAAAAGTCCGCATGGTGCCTGTTGAATTGAATCCCGATTCAATTTCTGTGTTTTATCAACACTCTGAAGGTCAACAGACTACAGAATGCCTCCAGATGTGCATCGGAATCTACTACTGGTCTTCTAGGGAACGATCAAAACGTAGACTGTTTGAGACATTACTCCCATGGAGGAAAGTTCGAATGGTGACTGTTGCATTCAATCCCGATGCAATTTCTTTGTTTCATCAACACTCAGATAGTCCACTGATTACAGAAGTTTTCCAGACGTGCATCGGAAACTACTACTGGTCTTCAGGGAACGATAAAAGCGATGACAGTTTGAGACATTACTCCCATGGAGGAAAGTGCACATGGTGATTGATGTATTCAATCCCGATGCAATTTCTGTGTTTCAACAACACACTGATAGTCCACAGATTGCAGAATGCCTATAGATGTGCATCGGAAACTACTACTGGTCTTCATGAGAACGAAAAAAGCGTAGACTGTTTGAGACATTACTCCCATTGAGGAAAGTGCGCATGGTGACTGTTGTATTCAATCCCGAGGCAATTTCTGTGTTTCATCAACCCTTTGAAGGTCCTCAGATTACAGAATGCCTCCAGATGTGCATCGGAAACTACTACTGGTCTTCAGGGAACGATCAAAGCGTAGACTACTTGAGACATTACTCCCATGGAGGAAAGTGCGCATTATGCCATAATCAATCGCGATCCAATTTCTGTGTTTCATCAACACTTTGAAGGTCCACAGGTTACAGGATGCCTCCAGGTGCGCAACGGAAACTACTACTGGTCTTCCAGGGAACGATCAAATCGTAGACTGTTTGAGACATAACTCCCATGGAGGAAAATGCGCTTAGTAAATGTTGCATTCAATCTCTATGCAATTTCTGTGTTTCAACAACACTCTGATAGTCCACGGATTACAGAATGCCTCCAGATGTGCATCGGAAACTACTACTGGGCTTCCAGGGAACGATCAAAGCGTAGACTGTTTGAGACATTACTCCCGTGGAATAAAGTGCGCATGGTGGCTGTTGTATTCAATCCCGATGCAATTTCTGTGTTTCATCAACACTCTGATAGTCCACTGATTACAGAATGCTTCCAGATGTACCTCGGAAACTACTACTGGTCTTCAGGGAACGATCAAGTTGTAGACTGTTTGAGACATTACTCCCATGGATAAAAGTGCGCATGGTGACTGTTGTATTAAATCCCGGTGCAATTTCTGTGTTTCATCAACACTCTGATAGTCCACTGATTACAGAATGCTTCCAGATGTACCTCGGAAACTACTACTGGTCTTCAGGGAACGATCAAAGCGATGACAGTTCGAGACATTACTTCCATGGAGGAAAGTGCGCATGATGACTGTTGTATTCAATACCGATGCAATTTCTTTGTTTCAACAACACTCTGATAGTCCACAGATTACAGAATGCCTCCAAATGTGCGTCGGAAACTACTACTGGTTTTCCAGTGAGCGATCAAAACGTAGACTGTTTGAGACATTACTCCCATGGAGGAAAGTGCGCATGGTGACTGTTGTATTCAATCACGAGGCAATTTCTGTGTTACATCAACACTTTGAAGGTCCACAGATTAATGAATGCCTCCAGATGTGCATCGGAAACTACTACTGTTCTTCCAGGTAACGATCAACGCGTAGACTGTTTGAGACATTACTCCCATGGAGGAAAGTGCGCATTGTGACTGTTGTATTCAATCCCGATGCAATATCTGTGTTTCATCAACACCCTGATAGTCCACAGATTACAGAATGCCTCCAGATGTGCATCGGAAGCTACTACTGGTCTTCCAGGGACGATCACAGCGTAGACTGTTTCAGACATTACTACCATGTAGAAATGTGCGCATGGTGACTGTTGTATTCAATCCCGAAGCAATTTCTGTGTTTGATAAACACTCTTATAGTCCACAGATTACAGGATGCCTCCAGATGTGCCTCGGAAACTACTACTGGTCTTCAGGGAACGATCAAATCGATGACAGTTTGAGACATTATTCCCATGGAGGAAAGTGCGCATGGTGACTGTTGTATCCAATACCGATGCATTTTCTGTGTTTCAACAACACTCTGATAGTCCACAGATTACAGAATGCCTCCAGATGTGCATCGGAATCTACTATTGGCCTTCCAAGGAACGAAAAAAGCGTAGTCTGTTTGGGACATTACTCCCATGGAGAAAAGTGCGCATGGTGACTGTTGTATTCAATCCCGATGCAATTTCTGTGTTTCAACAACACTCTGATAGTCCACAGATTACAGGATGCCTCTTGATGCGCAACGGAAACTACTACTGGTCTTCCAGCGAACATCAAAGCGTAGACTGTTTGAGACATTACTGCCATGGAGAAAAGTCGTCATGGTGCCTGTTGAATTGAATCATGATGCAATTTCTATGTTTTAGCAACACTCTGAAGGTCAACAGACTACAGAATGCCTCCAGATGTGCATCGGAATCTACTACTGGTCTTCCAGGTAATTATCAAAACGTAGACTGTTTGAGACATTACTCCCATGGAGGAAAGTGCGCATGGTGACTGTTGTATTCTATCCCGATGCAATTTCTGTGTTTCATCAACACTCAGATAGTCCACTGATTACAGACGTCTTCCAGATGTGCTTCGGAAACTATTACTGGTCCTCAGGGAACGATAAAAGCGATGACAGTTTAAGACATTACTCCCATGGAGGAAAGTGCGCATGGTGACAGTTGTATTCAATCCCGAGGCAATTACTGTGATTCATCAACACTTTGAAAGTCCACAGATTACAGAATGCCTCCAGATGTGCATCGGAAGCTACTACTGGTCTTTCAGGGGACGATCAAAGCGTAGACTACTTGAGACTTTACTCCCATGGAGGAAAGTGCGCATGGTGACTGTTGTATTCAATCCCGATGCAATTTCTGTGTTTGATAAACACTCTTATAGTCCACAGATTACAGGATGTCTCCAGATGCGCAACGGAAACTACTACTGGTCTTCCAGGGAACGATCAAATCGTAGACTGTTTGAATCATACCTCCAATGGAGGAAAGTGCGTGTGGTGACTTTTGTACTCAATCTCTATGCAATTTCTGTGTTTCAACAACACTCTGATAGTCCACAGATTACAGAGTACCTCCAGATGTGCGTCGAAAACTACTACTGGTCTTCCAGTGAACGATCAATCGTTGACTGTTTGAGACATTACTCCCATGGAGGAAAGTGCGCATGGTGACTGTTGTATTCAATCACGAGGCAATTTCTTTGTTACATCAACACTTTGAAGGTCCACAGATTAAAGAATACCTCCAGATGTGCATCGGAAACTACTACTGGTCTTCCAGGTAACGATCAACGCGTAGACTGTTTGAGACATTACTCCCATGGAGGAAAGTGCGCATGGTGACTGTTGTATTCAATCCCGATGCAATTTCTGTGTTTCATCAACACCCTGATAGTCCACAGATTACAGAATGCCTCCAGATGTGCCTCCGAAACTACTACTGGTCTTCAGGGAACGATCAAATCGATGACAGTTTGAGACATTATTCCCATGGAGGAAAGTGCGCATGGTGACTGTTGTATCTAATACCGATGCATTTTCTGTGTTTCAACAACACTCTGATAGTCCACAGATTACAGAATGCCTCCAGATGTGCATCGGAATCTACTACTGGTCTTCCAAGGAACGAAAAAAGCGTAGTCTGTTTGGGACATTACTCCCATGGAGAAAAGTGCGCATGGTGACTGTTGTATTCAATCCCGATGCAATTTCTGTGTTTGATAAACACTCTGATAGTCCACAGATTACAGGATGCCTCCAGATGCGCAACGGAAACTACTACTGGTCTTCAGGGAACGATTAAATCGATGACAGTTTGAGACATTACTCCCATGGAGAAAAGTGCGCATGGTGATTGTTGTATTCAATCCCGAGGCAATTTCTGTGTTTCATCAACACTTTGAAGGTCCACAGATTACAGAATGCCTCCAGATGTGCATCGGAAACTACTACTGGTCTACCAGGGAACGATCAAAGCGTAGACCCTTTGAGACATTACTCCTATGGAGGAAAGTCACATGGATACTGTTGTATTAAATCCGGATGCAATTTCTGTGGTTCACCAACATTCTGATAGTCCACAGATTACAGAATGCCTCCAGATGTGCATCGGAAACTACTACTGGTCTTCCAGGGACGATCAAAGCGTAGACTGTTTCAGACATTACTACCATGTAGAAAAGTAAGCATGGTGACTGTTGTATTCAATCCCGAAGCAATTTCTGTGTTTGATAAACACTCTGATAGTCCACAGATTACAGGATGTCTCCAGATGCGCAACGGAAACTACTACTGGTGTTCCAGCGAACGATCAAAACGTAGACTGTTTGAGACATTACTCCCATGGAGAAAAGTCGGCATGGTGCCTGTTGAATTGAATCCCGATTCAATTTCTGTGTCTTATCAACACTCTGAAGGTCAACAGACTACAGAATGTCTCCAGATGTGCATTGGAAACTACTACTGGTCTTCCAGGGAACGATCAAAACGTAGACTGTTTGAGACATTACTAACATGGAGGAAAGTGCGCATGGTGACTGTTGTATTCAATCCCGATGCAATTTCTGTGTTTCATCAACACTCAGATAGTCCACTGATTACAGAAGTCTTCCAGATGTGCTTCGGAAACTACTACTGGTCCTCAGGGAACGATAAAAGCGATGACAGTTTAAGACATTACTGCCATGGAGAAAAGTGCGCATGGTGACAGTTGTATTCAATCCCAATGCAATTTCTGTGTTTCATCAAAACTCAGATAGTCCACTGATTACAGAAGGCTTCCGGATGAGGATCGGAAACTACTACTGGTCTTCAGGGAACGATAAAAGCGATGACAGTTTGAGACATTACTCCCATGGAGGAAAGTGCGCATGGTGACTGTTGTATTCAATCCCGATGCAATTTCTGTGTTACAACAACACTCTGATAGTCCACAGATAACAGAATGTCTCCAGATGTGCATCGGAAACTACTACTGGTCTTCATGGGAAGGAAAAAAGCTTAGACTGTTTGAGACATTACTCCCATTGAGGAAAGTGCGCATGGTGACTGTTTTATTCAATCCCGGTGCAATTTCTGTGTTTCATCAACACTCTGATAGTCCACTGATTACAAAATGCCTCCAGATGTGCATCGGAATCTACTACTGGTCTTCAGGGAACGAAAAAAGCGTAGACTGTTTGAGACATTACTCCCATGGAGAAAAGTGCGCATGGTGACTGTTGTATTCAATCCCGATGAAATTTCATTGTTTCAACAAAACTCTGATAGTCCACAGACTACAGAATGCCTCCAGATGTGCATCGGAAACTACTACTGGTCTTCATGAGAACGAAAAATGCGTAGACTGTTTGAGACATTACTCCCATTGAGGAAAGTGCGCATGGTGACTGTTTTATTCAATCCCGAGGCAATTTCTGTGTTTCATCAACCCTTTGAACGTCCTCAGATTGCAGAATGCCTACAGATGTGCGTCGGAAACTACTACTGGTCTTCCAGGGAACGATCAAAGCGTAGACTACTTGAGACATTACTCCCATGGAGGAAAGTACACATGGTGACGTATTCAATCCCGATGCAATTTCTGTGTTTCATCAACATTTTGAAGGTCCACAGATTACAGGATGCCTCCAGATGCGCAACGGAAACTACTACTGGTCTTCCAGGGAACGATCAAGTCGTAGACTGTTTGAGACATATCTCCCATGGAGGAAAGTGCGCTTGGTAAATGTTGCATTCATTCTCTATGCAATTTCTGTCTTTCAACAACACTCTGATAGACCACGGATTACAGAATGCCTCCAGATGTGCATCGGAAACTACTACTGGTCTTCCAGGTAACGATCAACTCGTAGACTGTTTTAGACATTACTCCCATGGAGGAAAGTGCGCATGGTGACTGTTGTATTCAATCCCGATGTAATTTCTGTGTTTCATCAACACCCTGATAGTCCAAGATTACAGAATGCCTCCAGATGTGCCTCGGAAACTACTACTGGTGTTCAGGGAACGATCAAAGCGATGACAGTTTGAGACATTACTCCCATGGAGGAAAGTGCGCATGGTGACTGTTGTATCCAATACCGATGCATTTTCTGTGTTTCAACAACACTCTGATAGTCCACAGATTACAGAATGCCTCCAGATGTGCATCGGAATCTACTACTGGTCTTCCAGGGAACGGAATAAGCGTAGACTGTTTGAGACATTACTTACATGGAGAAAAGTGCGCATGGTGATTGTTGTATTCAATCCCGAGGCAATTTCTGTGTTTCATCAACACTTTGAAGGTCCACAGATTACAGAATGCCTCCAGATGTGCATCGGAAACTACTACTGGTCTACCAGGGAACGGTCAAAGCGTAGACCCTTTCAGACATTACTCCTATGGAGGAAAGTCGCATGGATACTGTTGTATTCAATCCGGATGCAATTTCTGTGGTTCACCAACATTCTCATAGTCCACAGATTACAGAATGCCTCCAGATGTGCATCGGAAACTACTACTGATCTTCCAGGGACGATCAAAGCGTAGACTGTTTCAGACATTACTACCATGTAGAAAAGTGCGAATGGTGACTGTTGTATTCAATCCCGATGCAATTTCTGTGTTTGATAAACACTCTGATAGTCAACAGATTACAGGATGTCTCCAGATGCGCAACGGAAACTACTACTGGTGTTCCAGCGAACGATCAAAACGTAGACTGTTTGAGACATTACTCCCATGGAGGAAAGTGCGCATGGTGACTGTTGTATTCACTCCCGATGCAATTTCTGTGTTTCATCAACACTCAGATAGTCCACTGATTACAGAAGTCTTCCAGATGTGTTTCGGAAACTACTACTGGTCCTCAGGGAACGATAAAAGCGATGACAGTTTAAGACATTACTCCCATGGAGGAAAGTGCGCATGTTGACAGTTGTATTCAGTCCCAATGCAATTTCTGTGTTTCATCAACACTCAGATAGTCCACTGATTACAGAAGTCTTCCAGATGTGCATCTGAAACTACTACTGGTCTTCAGGGAACGATAAAAGCGATGACAGTATGAGACATTACTCCCATGGAGGAAAGTGCGCATGGTGACTGTTGTATTAAATCCCGATGAAATTTCTGTGTTTCACCAACACCCTGATAGTCCACAGATTACAGAATGCCTCCAGATGTGCATCGAAAACTACTACTGGTCATCCAGGGAACGATCAAAACGTAGACTGTTTGAGACATTACTCCCATGGAGGAAAGTGCGCATGGTGACGTATTCAATCCCGATGCAATTTCTGTGTTTCATCAACACTTTGAAGGTCCACAGATTACCGGATGCCTCCAGATGCGCAACGGAAACTACTACTGGTCTTCCAGGGAAGGATCAAAGCGTAGACTGTTTGAGACATTACTCCCATGGATGAAAGTGCGCATGGTGACTGTTGTATTCAATCCCGAGGCAATTTCTGTGTTTCATCAACACTTTGACGGTCCACAGATTACAGGATACCTCCAGATGCGCAACGGAAACTACTACTGGTCTTCCAGGGAACGATCAAGTCGTAGACTGTTTGAGACATAACTCCCATGGAGGAAAGTGCGCTTGGAAAATGTTGCACCCAATCTCTTTGCATTTTCTGTCTTCCAACAGCACTCTGATAGTCCACGGATTACAGAATGCCTCCAGATGTGCATCGGAAACTACTACTGGTCTTCCAGGGAAGGATCAAAGCGTAGACTGTTTGAGACATTACTCCCATGGATGAAAGTGCTCATGGTGACTGTTGTATTCAATCCCGATGCAATTTCTTTGTTTCAACAACACTCTGATAGTCCACAGATTACAGAATGCCTCCAGATGTGCCTCGGAAACTACTACTGGTTTTCCAGTGAGCGATCAAAACGTAGACTGTTTGAGACATTACTCCCATGGAGGAAAGAGCGCATGGTGACTGTTGTATTCAATCACGAGGCAATTTCTGTGTTACATCAACACTTTGAAGGTCCACAGATTAAAGAATGCCTCCAGATGTGCATCGAAAACTACTACTGTTCTTTCAGGTAACGATCAACGCGTAGACTGTTTGAGACATTACCCCCATGGAGGAAAGTGCGCATGGTGACTGTTGTATTCAATCCCGATGCAATTTCTGTGTTTCATCAACACCCTGATAGTCCACAGATTACAGAATGATTCCAGATGTGCCTCGGAAACTACTACTGGTCTTCAGGGAACGATCAAAGCGATGACAGTTTGAGACATTACTCCCGTGGAGGAAAGTGCGCATGGTGACTGTTGTATATAATACCGATGCAATTTCTGGGTTTAAACAACACTTTGATAGTCCACAGATTACAGAATGCCTCCAGATGTGCATCGGAATCTACTACTGGTCTTCCAGGGAACGAAAAAAGCGTAGACTGTATGGGACATTACTCCCATGGAGAAAAGTGCGCATAGTGACTGTTGTATTCAATCCCGATGCAATTTCTGTGTTTTATCAACACTCTGATTGTCCACAGATTACAGAATGACTCCAGATGTGCATCGGAATCTACTACTGGTCTTCCAGGTCACGAAAAAACGTAGACTGTTGGAGACATTACTCCAATGGAGAAAAGTGCGCATGGTGATTGTTGTATTCAATCCCGAGGCAATTTCTGTGTTTCATCAACACTTTGAAGGTCCACAGATTACAGAATGCCTCCAGATGTGCATCGGAAACTACTACTGGTCTTCCAGGGACGATCAAAGCGTATACTGTTTCAGACATTACTACCATGTAGAAAAGAGCGCATGGTGACTGTTGTATTCAATCCCGATGCAATTTCTGTGTTTGATAAACACTCTGATAGTCAACAGATTACAGGATGTCTCCAGATGCGCAACGAAAACTACTACTGGTGTTCCAGCGAACGAGCAAAACGTAGACTGTTTGAGACATTACTCCCATGGAGGAAAGTGCGCATGGTGACTGTTGTATTCAATCCCGATGCAATTTCTGTGTTTCATCAACATTCAGATTGTCCACTGATTACAGAAGTCTTCCAGATGTGCATCGGAAACTACTACTGGTCCTCAGGGAACGATAAAAGCGATAACAGTTTAAGACATTACTCCCATGGAGGAAAGTGCGCATGGTGACAGTTGTATTCAGTACCAATGCAATTTCTGTGTTTCATCAACAATCAGATAGTCCACTGATTACAGAGTTCTTCCAGATGTGCATCGGAAACTACTACTGGTCTTCAGAAAACGATAAAAGCGATGACAGTTTGAGACATTACTCCCATGGAGGAAAGTGTGCATGGTGACTGTTGTATTCAATCCCGTTGCAATTTCTGTGTTTCAACAACACTCTGATAGTCCACAGATTACAGAATGCCTCCAGATGTGCATCAAAAACTACTACTGGTCTTCATGGGAACGAAAAAAGCTTAGACTGTTTGTGACATTACTCTCATACAGGAAAGTGCGCATGCTGACTGTTGTATTCAATCTCGAGGCAATTTCTGTGTTTCATCAACACTTTGAAGGTCCTCAGATTACAGAATGCCTCCAGATGTGCATCGGAAACTACTACTGGTCTACCAGGGAACGGTCAAAGCGTAGACCCTTTGAGACATTACTCCTATGGAGGAAAGTGGCATGGATACTGTTGTATTCAATCCGGATGCAATTTCTGTGGTTCACCAACATTCTGATTGTCCACGGATTACAGAATGCCTCCAGATGTGCATCGGAAACTACTACTGGTCTTCCAGGGACGATCAAAGCGTAGACTGTTTCAGACATTAACACCATGTAGAAAAGTGAGCATGGTGACTGTTGTATTCTATCCCGATGCAATTTCTGTGTTTCAACAACACTCTGATAGTCCACAGATTACAGAATGCCTCCAGATGTGCATCGGAAACTACTACTGGTCTACCAGGGAACGGTCAAAGCGTAGACCCTTTGAGACATTACTCCTATGGAGGAAAGTCGCATGGATACTGTTGTATTCAATCCGGATGCAATTTCTGTGTTTCATCAACACTCAGATAGTCCACTGATTACAGAAGTCTTCCAGATGTGCTTCGGAAACTACTACTGGTCCTCAGGGAACGATAAAAGCGATGACAGTTTAAGACATTACTCCCATGGAGGAAAGTGCGCATGTTGACAGTTGTATTCAGTCCCAATGCAATTTCTGTGTTTCATCAACACTCAGATAGTCCACTGATTACAGAAGTCTTCCAGATGTGCATCTGAAACTACTACTGGTCTTCAGGGAACGATAAAAGCGATGACAGTATGAGACATTACTCCCATGGAGGAAAGTGCGCATGGTGACTGTTGTATTCAATCCCGATGCAATTTCTGTGTTTCAGCAACACTCTGATAGTCCACTGATTACAGAATGCCTCCAGATGTGCATCGGAAACTACTACTGGTCTTCATGGGAACGAAAAAATCTTAGACTCTTTGAGACATTACTCCCATTGAGGAAAGTGCGCATGGTGACTGTTGTATTCAATCCCGGTGCAATTTTTGTGTTTCATCAACACTCTGATAGTCCACTGATAACAGAATGACTCAAGATGTGCCTCGGAAATTACTACTGGTCTTCAGGGAACGAACAAGGCGTAGACTGTTTGATACATAACTCCCATGGAGGAAAGTGCGCATGGTGACTGTTGTATTCCATCCCGATGCAATTTCTGTGTTTCAACAACACTCTGATAGTCCACAGATTACAGAATGCCTCCAGATGTGCATCGAAAACTACTACTGGTCATCCAGGGAACGATCAAAACGTAGACTGTTTGAGACATTACTCCCATGGAGGAATGTGCGCATGGTGACGTATTCAATCCCGATGCAATTTCTGTGTTTCATCAACACTTTGAAGGTCCACAGATTACCGGATGCCACCAGATGCGCAACGGAAACTACTACTGGTCTTCCAGGGAACGATCAAGTCGTAGACTGTTTGAGACATAACTCCCATGGAGGAAAGTGCGCTTGGTAAATGTTGCACTCAATCTCTATGCATTTTCTGTCTTCCAACAGCACTCTGATAGTCCACGGATTACAGAATGCCTCCAGATGTGCATCGGAAACTACTACTGGTCTTCCAGGGAAGGATCAAAGCGTAGACTGTTTGAGACATTACTCCCATGGATGAAAGTGCGCATGGTGACTGTTGTATTCAATCCCGATGCAATTTCTTTGTTTCAACAACACTCTGATAGTCCACACATTACAGAATGCCTCCAGATGTGCCTCGAAAACTACTACTGGTTTTCCAGTGAGCGATCAAAACGTAGACTGTTTGATACATTACTCCCATGGAGGAAAGAGCGCATGGTGACTGTTGTATTCAATCACGAGGCAATTTCTGTGTTACATCAACACTTTGAAGGTCCACAGATTAAAGAATGCCTCCAGATGTGCATCGGAAACTACTACTGCTCTTTCAGGTAACGATCAACGCGTAGACTGTTTGTGACATTACCCCCATGGAGGAAAGTGCGCATGGTGACTGTTGTATTCAATCCCGATGCAATTTCTTTGTTTCAACAACACTCTGATAGTCCACAGATTACAGAATGCCTCCAGATGTGCCTCGGAAACTACTACTGGTTTTCCAGTGAGCGATCAAAACGTAGACTGTTTGAGACATTACTCCCATGGAGGAAAGAGCGCATGGTGACTGTTGTATTCAATCACGAGGCAATTTCTGTGTTACATCAACACTTTGAAGGTCCACAGATTAAAGCATGCCTCCAGATGTGCATCGGAAACTACTACTGTTCTTTCAGGTAACGATCAACACGTAGACTGTTTGAGACATTACCCCCATGGAGGAAAGTGCGCATGGTGACTGTTGTATTCAATCCCGATGCAATTTCTGTGTTTCATCAACACCCTGATAGTCCACAGATTACAGAATGCCTCCAGATGTGCCTCGGAAACTACTACTGGTCTTCAGGGAACGATCAAAGCGATGACAGTTTGAGACATTACTCCCGTGGAGGAAAGTGCGCATGGTGACTGTTGTATATAATACCGATGCAATTTCTGTGTTTAAACAACACTTTGATAGTCCACAGATTACAGAATGCCTCCAGATGTGCATCGGAATCTACTACTGGTCTTCCAGGGAACGAAAAAAGCGTAGACTGTATGGGACATTACTCCCATGGAGAAAAGTGCGCATAGTGACTGTTGTATTCAATCCCGATGCAATTTCTGTGTTTTATCAACACTCTGATGGTCCACAGATTACAGAATGCCTCCAGATGTGCATCGGAATCTACTACTGGTCTTCCAGGTCACGAAAAAACGTAGACTGTTGGAGACATTACTCCAATGGAGAAAAGTGCGCATGGTGATTGTTGTATTCAATCCCGAGGCAATTTCTGTGTTTCATCAACACTTTGAATGTCCACAAATTACAGAATGCCTCCAGATGTGCATCGGAATCTACTACTGGTCTACCAGGAAACGGTCAAAGCGTAGACCCTTTGAGACATTACTCCTATGGAGGAAAGTCGCATGGATACTGTTGTATTCAATCCAGATGCAATTTCTGTGGTTAACCAACATTCTGATAGTCCACAGATTACAGAATGCCTCCAGATGTGCATCGGAAACTACTACTGGTCTTCCAGGGACGATCAAAGCGTAGACTGTTTCAGACATTACTACCATGTAGAAAAGTGCGCATGTTGACTGTTGTATTCAATCCCGATGCAATTTCTGTGTTTCAACAACACTCTGATAGTCCACAGATTACAGGATGTCTCTTGGTGCGCAACGGAAACTACTACCGGTCTTCCAGCGAACGATCAAAGCGTAGACTCTTTGAGACATTACTCCCATGGAGAAAAGTCGGCATGGTGCCTGTTGAATTGAATCCCGATGCAATTTCTGTGTTTTATCAACACTCTGAAGGTCAACAGACTACAGAATGACTCCAGATGTGCATCGGAAACTACAACTGGTCTTCCAGGGAACGATCAAATCGTAGACTGTTTGAGACATAACTCCCATGGAGGAAAGTGCGCGTGGTGACTGCTGTATTCAATCTCTATGCAATTTCTGTGTTTCAACAACACTCTCATAGTCCACAGATTACAGAATACCTCCGGATGTGCGTCGAAAACTACTACTGGTATTCCAGTGAACGATCAAAGCGTAGACTGTTTGAGACATTACTCCCATGGAGGAAAGTGCGCATGGTGACTGTTGTATTCAATCACGAGGCAATTTCTGTGTTACATCAATACTTTGAAGGTCCACAGATTAAAGAATGCCTCCAGATGTGCATCGGAAACAACTACTGGTCTTCCAGGTAACGATCAACGCGTAGACTGTTTGAGACTTTACTCCCATTTAGGAAAGTGCGCATGGTGACAGTTGTATTCAATCCCGATGCAATTTCTGTGTTTCATCAACACCCTGATAGTCCACAGATTACAGAATGCCTCCAGATGTGCCTCGGAAACTACTACTGGTCTTCAGGGAACGATCAAAGCGATGACAGTTTGAGACATTACTTCCATGGAGGAAGGTGCGCATGGTGACTGTTGTATCCAATACCGATGCATTTTCTGTGTTTCAACAAGACTCTGATAGTCCACAGATTACAGAATGCCTCCAGATGTGCATCGGAATCTACTACTGGTCTTCCAGAGAACGAAAAAGCGTAGACTGTTTGGGACATTACTCCCATGGAGAAAAGTGCGCATGGTGACTGTTGTATTCAATCCCGATGCAATTTCTGTGTTTCAACAACACTTTGAAGGTCCACAGATTACAGAATGCCTCCAGATGTGCATCGGAAACTACTACTGGTCTACCAGGGAACGGTCAAAATGTAGACCCTTTGAGACATTACTCCTATGGAGGAAAGTCGCATGGATACTGTTGTATTCAATCCGGATGCAATTTCTGTGGTTCACCAACATTCTGATTGTCCACAGATTACAGAATGCCTCCAGATGTGCATCGGAAACTACTACTGGTCTTCCAGGGACGATCAAAGCGTAGACTGTTTCAGACATTACTACCATGTAGAAAAGTGCGCATGGTGACTGTTGTATTCAATCCCGATGCAATTTCTGTGTTTGATAAACACTCTGATAGTCCACAGATTACAGGATGTCTCCAGATGCGCAACGGCAACTACTACTGGTGACCCAGCGAACGATCAAAACGTAGACTGTTAGAGACATTACTCCCATGGAGGAATGTGCGCATGGTGACGTATTCAATCCCGATGCAATTTCTGTGTTTCATCAACACTTTGAAGGTCCACAGATTACCGGATGCCTCCAGATGCGCAACGGAAACTACTACTGGTCTTCCAGGGAACGATCAAGTCGTAGACTGTTTGAGACATAACTCCCATGGAGGAAAGTGCGCTTGGTAAATGTTGCACTCAATCTCTATGCATTTTCTGTCTTCCAACAGCACTCTGATAGTCCACGGATTACAGAATGCCTCCAGATGTGCATCGGAAACTACTACTGGTCTTCCAGGGATGGATCAAAGCGTAGACTGTTTGAGACATTACTCCCATGGATGAAAGTGCGCATGGTGACTGTTGTATTCAATCCCGATGCAATTTCTTTGTTTCAACAACACTCTGATAGTCCACACATTACAGAATGCCTCCAGATGTGCCTCGAAAACTACTACTGGTTTTCCAGTGAGCGATCAAAGCGTAGACTGTTTGATACATTACTCCCATGGAGGAAAGAGCGCATGGTGACTGTTGTATTCAATCACGAGGCAATTTCTGTGTTACATCAACACTTTGAAGGTCCACAGATTAAAGAATGCCTCCAGATGTGCATCGGAAACTACTACTGCTCTTTCAGGTAACGATCAACGCGTAGACTGTTTGTGACATTACCCCCATGGAGGAAAGTGCGCATGGTGACTGTTGTATTCAATCCCGATGCAATTTCTTTGTTTCAACAACACTCTGATAGTCCACAGATTACAGAATGCCTCCAGATGTGCCTCGGAAACTACTACTGGTTTTCCAGTGAGCGATCAAAACGTAGACTGTTTGAGACATTACTCCCATGGAGGAAAGAGCGCATGGTGACTGTTGTATTCAATCACGAGGCAATTTCTGTGTTACATCAACACTTTGAAGGTCCACAGATTAAAGAATGCCTCCAGATGTGCATCGGAAACTACTACTGTTCTTTCAGGTAACGATCAACGCGTAGACTGTTTGAGACATTACCCCCATGGAGGAAAGTGCGCATGGTGACTGTTGTATTCAATCCCGATGCAATTTCTGTGTTTCATCAACACCCTGATAGTCCACAGATTACAGAATGCCTCCAGATGTGCCTCGGAAACTACTACTGGTCTTCAGGGAACGATCAAAGCGATGACAGTTTGAGACATTACTCCCGTGGAGGAAAGTGCGCATGGTGACTGTTGTATATAATACCGATGCAATTTCTGTGTTTAAACAACACTTTGATAGTCCACAGATTACAGAATGCCTCCAGATGTGCATCGGAATCTACTACTGGTCTTCCAGGGAACGAAAAAAGCGTAGACTGTATGGGACATTACTCCCATGGAGAAAAGTGCGCATAGTGACTGTTGTATTCAATCCCGATGCAATTTCTGTGTTTTATCAACACTCTGATGGTCCACAGATTACAGAATGCCTCCAGATGTGCATCGGAATCTACTACTGGTCTTCCAGGTCACGAAAAAACGTAGACTGTTGGAGACATTACTCCAATGGAGAAAAGTGCGCATGGTGATTGTTGTATTCAATCCCGAGGCAATTTCTGTGTTTCATCAACACTTTGAATGTCCACAAATTACAGAATGCCTCCAGATGTGCATCGGAATCTACTACTGGTCTACCAGGAAACGGTCAAAGCGTAGACCCTTTGAGACATTACTCCTATGGAGGAAAGTCGCATGGATACTGTTGTATTCAATCCGGATGCAATTTCTGTGGTTCACCAACATTCTGATAGTCCACAGATTACAGAATGCCTCCAGATGTGCATCGGAAACTACTACTGGTCTTCCAGGGACGATCAAAGCGTAGACTGTTTCAGACATTACTACCATGTAGAAAAGTGCGCATGTTGACTGTTGTATTCAATCCCGATGCAATTTCTGTGTTTCAACAACACTCTGATAGTCCACAGATTACAGGATGTCTCTTGGTGCGCAACGGAAACTACTACCGGTCTTCCAGCGAACGATCAAAGCGTAGACTCTTTGAGACATTACTCCCATGGAGAAAAGTCGGCATGGTGCCTGTTGAATAGAATCCCGATGCAATTTCTGTGTTTTATCAACACTCTGAAGGTCAACAGACTACAGAATGACTCCAGATGTGCATCGGAAACTACTACTGGTCTTCCAGGGAACGATCAAATCGTAGACTGTTTGAGACATAACTCCCATGGAGGAAAGTGCGCGTGGTGACTGCTGTATTCAATCTCTATGCAATTTCTGTGTTTCAACAACACTCTCATAGTCCACAGATTACAGAATACCTCCGGATGTGCGTCGAAAACTACTACTGGTATTCCAGTGAACGATCAAAGCGTAGACTGTTTGAGACATTACTCCCATGGAGGAAAGTGCGCATGGTGACTGTTGTATTCAATCACGAGGCAATTTCTGTGTTACATCAATACTTTGAAGGTCCACAGATTAAAGAATGCCTCCAGATGTGCATCGGAAACAACTACTGGTCTTCCAGGTAACGATCAACGCGTAGACTGTTTGAGACTTTACTCCCATTTAGGAAAGTGCGCATGGTGACAGTTGTATTCAATCCCGATGCAATTTCTGTGTTTCATCAACACCCTGATAGTCCACAGATTACAGAATGCCTCCAGATGTGCCTCGGAAACTACTACTGGTCTTCAGGGAACGATCAAAGCGATGACAGTTTGAGACATTACTTCCATGGAGGAAGGTGCGCATGGTGACTGTTGTATCCAATACCGATGCATTTTCTGTGTTTCAACAAGACTCTGATAGTCCACAGATTACAGAATGCCTCCAGATGTGCGTCGGAAACTACTACTGGTCTTCCAGTGAACGATGAAAGCGTAGACTGTTTGAGACATTACTCCCATGGAGGAAAGTGCGCATGGTGACTGTTGTACTCAATCACGAGGCAATTTCTGTGTTACATCAACACTTTGAAGGTCCACAGATTAAAGAATGCCTCCAGATGTGCATCGGAAACTGCTACTGGTCTTCCAGGTAAAGATCAACTCTTAGACTGTTTGAGACATTACTCCCATGGAGGAAAGTGCGCGTGGTGACTGTTGTATTCAATCCCGATGCAATTTCTGTGTTTCAACAACACTCTGACAGTCCACAGATAACAGAATGCCTCCAGATGTGCATCGGAATCTACTACTGGTTTTCCAGGGACGATCAAAGCGTAGACTGTTTCAGACATTACTACCATGTAGAAAAGTGCGCATGGTGACTGTTGTATTCAATCCCGATGCAATTTCTGTGTTTCATCAACACTCTGATAGTCCACAGATTACAGGATGTCTCCAGATGCGCAACGGAAACTACTACTGGTGTTCCAGCGAACGATCAAAACGTAGACTGTTTGAGACATTACTCCAATGGAGAAAAGTCGGCATGGTGCCTGTTGAATTGAATCCCGATGCAATTTCTGTGTCTTATCAACACTCTGAAGGTCAACAGACTACAGAATGAATCCAGATGTGCATCGGAAACTACTACTGGTCTTCCAGGGAACGATCAAAACGTAGACTGTTTGAGACATTACTCCCATGGAGGAATGTGCGCATGGTGACTGTTGTATTCAATCCCGAAGCAATTTCTGTGTTTCATCAACACTCAGATAGTCCACTGATTACAGAAGTCTTCCAGATGTGCTTCGGAAACTGCTACTGGTCCTCAGGGAACGATAAAAGCGATGACAGTTTAAGACATTACTCCCATGGAGGAAAGTGCGCATGGTGACTGTTGTATTCAATCCCGATGCAATTTCTGTGTTTGAAAAACACTCTGATAGTCCATAGATTACAGGATGTCTCCAGATGCGCAACGGAAACTACTACTGGTCTTCCAGGGAACGATCAAATCGTAGACTGTTTGAGACATAACTCCCATGGAGGAAAGTGCGCGTGGTGACGGTTGTATTCAATCACTATGCAATTTCTGTGTTACATCAACACTTTGAAGGTCCAGAGATTAAAGAATGCCTCCAGATGTGCATCGGAAACTACTACTGGTCTTCCACGTAACGATCAACGCGTAGACTGTTTTAGACATTACTCCGATGGAGGAAAGTGCGCATGGTGACTGTTGTATTCAATCCCGATGCATTTTCTGTATTTCAACAACACTCTGATAGTCCACAGATTACAGAATGCCTCCAGATGTGAATCGGAATATACTACTGGTCTTCCAGGAAACGAAATAAGCGTAGACTGTTTGGGACATTACTCCCATGGAGAAAAGTGCTCATGGTGACTGTTGTATTCAATCCCGATGCAATTTCTGTGTTTCAACAACACTCTGATAGTCCACAGATTACGGAATACCACCAGATGTGCGTCGAAAACTACTACTGGTCTTCCAGTGAACGATCAAAGCGTAGACTGTTTGAGACATTACTCCCATGGAGGAAAGTGCGCATGGTGACTGTTGTACTCAATCACGAGGCAATTTCTGTGTTACATCAACACTTTAAAGGTCCACAGATTAAAGAATGCCTCCAGATGTGCATCGGAAACTGCTACTGGTCTTCCAGGTAAAGATCAACGCTTAGACTGTTTGAGACATTACTCCCATGGAGGAAAGTGCGCGTGGTGACTGTTGTATTCAATCCCGATGCAATTTCTGTGTATCAACAACACTCTGACAGTCCACAGATTACAGAATGCCTCCAGATGTACATCGGAATCTACTACTGGTTTTCCAGGGACGATCAGAGCGTAGACTGTTTCAGACATTACTACCATGTAGAAAAGTGCGCATGGTGACTGTTGTATTCAATCCCGATGCAATTTCTGTGTTTGATAAACACTCTGATAGTCCACAGATTACAGGATGTCTCCAGATGCGCAACGGAAACTACTACTGGTGTTCCAGCGAACGATCAAAACGTAGACTGTTTGAGATATTACTCCAATGGAGAAAAGTCGGCATGGTGCTTGTTGAATTGAATCCCGATGCAATTTCTGTGTCTTATCAACACTCTGAAGGTCAACAGACTACAGAATGAATCCAGATGTGCATCGGAAACTACTACTGGTCTTCCAGGGAACGATCAAAACATAGACTGTTTGAGACATTACTCCCATGGAGGAAAGTGCGCATGGTGACTGTTGTATTCAATCCCGATGCAATTTCTGTGTTTCATCAACACTCAGTTAGTCCACTGATTACAGAGGTCTTCCAGATGTGCTTCGGATACTACTACTGGTCCTCAGGGAACGATAAAAGCGATGACAGTTTAAGACATTACTCCCATGGAGGAAAGTGCGCATGGTGACTGTTGTATTCAATCCCGATGCATTTTCTGTGTTTCAACAACACTCTGATAGTCCACAGATTACAGAATGCCTCCAGATCTGCATCGGAATCTGCTACTGGTCTTCCAGGGAACGAAAAAATCGTAGACTGTTTGGGACATTACTCCCATGGAGAAAAGTGCGCATGGTGACTGTTGTATTCAATCCCGAGGCAATTTCTGTGTTTCATCAACACTTTGAAGGTCCACAGATTACAGAATGCCTCCAGATGTGCATCGTAAACTACTACTGGTCTTCATGGGAACGAAAAAAGCTTAGACTGTTTGAGACATTACTCCCATTGAGCAAAGTGCGCATGGTGACTGTTGTATTCAATCCCGAGGCAATTTCTGTGTTTCATCAACACTTTGAAGGTCCTCAGATTACAGAATGCCTCCAGATGTGCATCGGAATCTACTACTGGTCTTTCAGGTAACGATCAAAGCGTAGACTACTTGAGACATTACTCCCATGGAGGAAAGGTGCGCATGGTGACTGTTGTATTAAATCCCGATGCAATATCTGTGTTTGATAAACACTCTGATAGTCCACAGATTACAGGATGTCTCCAGATGCGCAACGGAAACTACTACTGGTCTTCCAGGGAACGATCAAATCGTAGACTGTTTGAGACATAAATCCCATGGAGGAAAGTGCGCGTGGTGACTGTTGTATTCAATCTCTATGCAATTTCTGTGTTTCAACTACACTCTGAGAGTCCACAGATTACAGAATACCTCCAGATGTGCCTCGGAAACTACTACTGGTCTTCAGGGAACGATCAAGGGGTAGACTTTTTGATACATAACTCCCATGGAGGAAAGTGCGCATGGTGACTGTTGTATTCAATCCCGATGCAATTTCTGTGTTTCAACAACACTCTGAGAGTCCACAGATTACAGAAGACCTCCAGATGTGCGTCTTAAACTACTACTGGTCTTCCAGTGAACGATGAAAGCGTAGACTGTTTGAGACATAACTCCCATGGAGGAAAGTGCGCATGGTGACTGTTGTATTCAATCCCGAGCCAATTTCTGTGTTTCATCAACACTTTGAAGGTATACAGATTACACAATGCCTCCAAATGTGCATCGGAAACTACTACTGGTCTACCAGGGAACGATCAAAGCGTAGACCCTGTAAGACATTACTCCTATGGAGGAAAGTCGCATGGTGACTGTTGTATTCAATCCCGATGCAATTTCTGTGTTTGATAAACACTCTGATAGTCCACAGATTACAGGATGCCTCCAGATGCGCAACGGAAACTACTACTGGTCTTCCAGCGAACGATCAAAACGTAGACTGTTTGAGACATTACTGCCATGGAGAAAAGTCGGCATAGTGCCTGTTGAATTGAATCCCGATGCAATTTCTGTGTTTTATCAACACTCTGAAGGTCAACAGACTACAGAATGCCTCCAGATGTGCATCGGAAACTACTACTGGTCTTAGGTCAACAGACCACAGAATGCCTCCAGATGTGCATCGGAAACTACTACTGGTCTTCCAGGGAACGATCAAAGCGTAGACTGTTTGAGACATTACTCCCATGGAGGAAAGTGCGCATGGTGACTGCTGTACTCAATCACGAGGCAATTTCTGTGTTACATCAACACTTTGAAGGTCCACAGATTAAAGAATGCCTCCAGATGTGCATCGGAAACTGCTACTGGTCTTCCAGGTAAAGATCAACGCTTAGACTGTTTGAGACATTACTCCCATGGAGGAAAGTGCGCGTGGTGACTGTTGTATTCAATCCCGATGCAATTTCTGTGTTTCAACAACACTCTGACAGTCCACAGATTACAGAATGCCTCCAGATGTGCATCGGAATCTACTACTGGTTTTCCAGGGACGATCAAAGCGTAGACTGTTTCAGACATTACTACCATGTAGAAAAGTGCGCATGGTGACTGTTGTATTCAATCCCGATGCAATTTCTGTGTTTGATAAACACTCTGATAGTCCACAGATTACAGGATGTCTCCAGATGCGCAACGGAAACTACTACTGGTGTTCCAGCGAACGATCAAAACGTAGACTGTTTGAGACATTACTCCAATGGAGAAAAGTCGGCATGGTGCCTGTTGAATTGAATCCCGATGCAATTTCTGTGTCTTATCAACACTCTGAAGGTCAACAGACTACAGAATGAATCCAGATGTGCATCGGAAACTACTACTGGTCTTCCAGGGTACGATCAAAACGAAGACTGTTTGAGACATTACTCCCATGGAGGAAAGTGCGCATGGTGACTGTTGTATTCAATCCCGATGCAATTTCTGTGTTTCATCAACACTCAGATAGTCCACTGATTACAGAAGTCTTCCAGATGTGCTTCGGATACTACTACTGGTCCTCAGGGAACGATAAAAGCGATGACAATTTTAAGACATTACTCCCATGGAGGAAAGTGCGCATGGTGACTGTTGTATATAATCCCGATGCATTTTCTGTGTTTCAACAACACTCTGATAGTCCACAGATTACAGAATGCCTCCAGATGTGCATCGGAATCTGCTACTGGTCTTCCAGGTAACGAAAAAAGCGTAGACTGTTTGGGACATTACTCCCATGGAGAAAAGTGCGCATGGTGACTGTTGTATTCAATCCCGAGGCAATTTCTGTGTTTCATCAACACTTTGAAGGTCCTCAGATTACAGAATGCCTCCAGATGTGCATCGGAAACTACTACTGGTCTTTCAGGTAACGATCAAAGCGTAGACTACTTGAGACATTACTCCCATGGAGGAAAGGTGCGCATGGTGACTGTTGTATTAAATCCCGATGCAATATCTGTGTTTGATAAACACTCTGATAGTCCACAGATTACAGGATGTCTCCAGATGCGCAACGGAAACTACTACTGGTCTTCCAGGGAACGATCAAATCGTAGACTGTTTGAGACATAAATCCCATGGAGGAAAGTGCGCGTGGTGACTGTTGTATTCAATCTCTATGCAATTTCTGTGTTTCAACTACACTCTGAGAGTCCACAGATTACAGAATACCTCCAGATGTGCCTCGGAAACTACTACTGGCCTTCAGGGAACGATCAAGGGGTAGAGTTTTTGATACATAACTCCCATGGAGGAAAGTGCGCATGGTGACTGTTGAATTCAATCCCGATGCAATTTCTGTGTTTCAACAACACTCTGAGAGTCCACAGATTACAGAAGACCTCCAAATGTGCGTCGGAAACTACTACTGGTCTTCCAGTGAACGATGAAAGCGTAGACTGTTTGAGGCATTACTCCCATGGAGGAAAGTGCGCATGGTGACTGTTGTACTCAATCACGAGGCAATTTCTGTGTTACATCAACACTTTGAAGGTCCACAGATTAAAGAAAGCCTCCAGATGTGCATCGGAAACTGCTACTGGTCTTCCAGGTAAAGATCAACGCTTAGACTGTTTGAGACATTACTCTCATGGAGGAATGTGCGCATGGTGACTGTTGTATATAATCCCGATGCATTTTCTGTGTTTCAACAACACTCTGATAGTCCACAGATTACAGAATGCCTCCAGATGTGCATCGGAATCTGCTACTGGTCTTGCAGGGAACGAAAAAAGCGTAGACTGTTTGGGACATTACTCCCATGGAGAAAAGTGCGCATGGTGACTGTTGTATTCAATCCCGATGCAATCTCTGTGTTTCATCAACACTCAGATAGTCCACTGATTACAGAAGTCCTCCAGATGTGCTTCGAATACTACTACAGGTCCTCAGGGAACGATAAAAGCGATGACAGTTTAAGACATTACTCCCATGGAGGAAAGTGCGCATGGTGACTGTTGTATATAATCCCGATGCATTTTCTGTGTTTCAACAACACTCTGAGAGTCCACAGATTACAGAATACCTCCAGATGTTCCTCGGAAACTACTACTGGTCTTCAGGGAACGATCAAGGGGTAGACTTTTTGATACATAACTCCCATGGAGGAAAGTGCGCATGGTGACTGTTGTATTCAATCCCGATGCAATTTCTGTGTTTCAACAACACTCTGATAGTCCACAGATTACAGAAGACCTCCAGGTGTGCGACGGAAACTACTACTGGTCTTCCAGTGAACGATGAAAGCGTAGACTGTTTGAGACATTACTCCATGGAGGAAAGTGCGCATGGTGACTGTTGTATTGAATCACGAGGCAATTTCTGTGTTACATCAACACTTTGAAGGTCCGCAGATTAAAGAATGCCTCCAGATGTGTATCGGAAACTACTACTGGTCTTCCAGGTAACGATCAAATCGTAGACTTTTTGAGACATTACTCCCATGGAGGAAAGTGCGCATGGTGACTGTTGTATACAATCCCGATGCAATTTCCGTGTTTCATCAACACCCTGATAGTCCACATATTACAGAATGCCTCCAGATGTGCACCGGAAACTACTACTGGTCTTCCAGGGAACGATGAAAACGTATAGTGTATGAGACATTACTCCCATGGAGGTAGGTGAGCATGGTGCCTGTTGTATTCAATCCCGATCCAATTTCTGTGTTTCATCAACACTCAGATAGTCCACTGATTACAGAAGTCTTCCAGATGTGCATCGGAAATTACTACTGGTCTTCAGGGAACGATGAAAGCGATGACAGTTTAAGACATTACTCCCATGGAGGAAAATGCGCATGGTGACAGTTGTATTCAACCCCATTGCAATTTCTGTGTTTCATCAATTTTTTGAAGGTCCTCAGATTACAGAATGACTCCAGATGTGCATCGGAAACTACTACTGGTCTTCAGGGAACGATCAAAGCGATGACAGTTTGAGACATTACTCCCATGGAGGAAAGTGCGCATGGTGACTGTTGTATCCAATACCGATGCAATTTCTGTGTTTCAACAACACTCTGATAGTCCACAGATTACAGAATGCCTCCAGATGTGCATCGGAATCTACTACTGGTCTTCCAGGGAATGAAAAAAGCGTAGACTGTTTGAGACATTACTCCCATGGAGAAAAGTGCGCATGGTGATTATTGTATCCAATCCCGAGGCAATTTCTGTGTTTCATCAACACTTTGAAGGTCCACAGATTAAAGAATGCCTCCAGATGTGCATCGGAAACTACTACTGGTCTTCCAGGTAAAGATCAACGCTTAGACTGTTTGAGACATTACTCCCATGGAGGAAAGTGCGCATGGTGACTGTTGTATTGAATCCCGATGCAATTTCTGTGTTTCATCAACACCCTGATAGTCCACAGATAACAGAATGCCTCCAGATGTGCATCGGAATCTACTACTGGTCTTCCAGGGAACGAAAAAAGCGTAGACTGTTTGGGACATTACTCCCATGGAGAAAAGTGCGCATGGTGACTGTTGTATTCAATCCCGATGCAAATTCTGTGTTTCCACAACACTCTGATAGTCCACAGATTACAGAATGCCTCCAGATGTGCATCGGAATCTACTACTGGTTTTCCAGGGACGATCAAAGCGTAGACTGTTTCAGACATTACTACCATGTAGAAAAGTGCGCATGGTGACTGTTGTATTAAATCCCGATGCAATTTCTGTGTTTCAACAACACTCTGAGAGTCCACAGATTACAGAAGACCTCCAGATGTGCGTCGGAATCTACTACTGGTTTTCCAGTGAACGATGAAAGCGTAGACTGTTTGAGACATAAATCCCATGGAGGAAAGTGCGCGTGGTGACTGTTGTATTCAATCTCTATGCAACTTCTGTGTTTCAACTACACTCTGAGAGTCCACAGATTACAGAATACCTCCAGATGTGCCTCGGAAACTACTACTGGTCTTCAGGGAACGATCAAGGGGTAGACTTTTTGATACATAACTCCCATGGATCAAAGTGCGCATGGTGACTGTTGTATTCAATCCCGATGCAATTTCTGTGTTTCAACAACACTCTGAGAGTCCACAGATTACAGAAGACCTCCAGATGTGCGTCGGAAACTACTACTGGTTTTCCAGTGAACGATGAAAGCGTAGACTGTTTGAGACATTACTCCCATGGAGGAAAGTGCGCATGGTGACTGTTGTATGAATCACGAGGCAATTTCTGTGTTACATCAACACTTTGAAGGTCCACAGATTAATGAATGCCTCCAGATGTGCATCGGAAACTACTACTGGTCTTCCAGGTAACGATCAAATCGTAGACTTTTTGAGACATTACTCCCATGGAGGAAAATGCGCATGGTGAGTGTTGTATTCAATCCCGATGCAATTTCCGTGTTTTATCAACACCCTGATAGTCCACATATTACAGAATGCCTCCAGATGTGCACCGGAAACTACTACTGGTCTTCCAGGGAACGGTGAAAACGTATACTGTATGAGACATTACTCCCATGGAGGAAGGTGAGCATGGTGACTGTTGTATTCAATCCCGATCTAATTTCTGTGTTTCATCAACACTCAGATAGTCCACTGATTACAGAAGTCGTCCAGATGTGCATCGGAAACTACTACTGGTCTTCAGGGAACGATAAAAGCGATGACAGTTTATGACATTACTCCCATGGAGGAAAGTGCGCATGGTGACAGTTGTATTCAACCCCAATGCAATTTCTGTGTTTCATCAACCTTTTGAAGGTCATCAGAGTACAGAATGCCTCCAGATGTGCATCGGAATCTACTACTGGTCTTCCAGGGAACGAAAAAAGCGTAGACTGTTTGAGACATTACTCCCATGGAGAAAAGTGCGCATGGTGATTGTTGTATCCAATCCCGAGGCAATTTCTGTGTTTCATCAACACTTTGAAGGTCCACAGATTACAGAATGCCTCCAAATGTGCATCGGAAACTACTACTAGTCTACCAGGGAACGATCAAAGCGTAGACAATTTGAGACATTACTCCTATGGAGGAAAGTCGCATGGATACTGTTGTATTCAATCCGGATGCAATTTCTGTGGTTCACCAACATTCTGATAGTCCACAGATTACAGAATGCTTCCAGATGTGCATCGGAAACTACTACTGGTCTTCCAGGGACGATCAAAGCGTAGACTGTTTCAGACATTACTACCATGTAGAAAAGTGCGCATGGTGACTGTTGTATTCAATCCCGATGCAATTTCTGTGTTTGATAAACACTCTGATAGTCCACGGAATACAGGATGCCTCCAGATGCGCAACGGAAACTACTACTGGTATTCCAGCGAAAGATCAAAACGTAGACTGTTTGAGACATTACTCCCATGGAGAAAAGTCGGCATGGTGCCTGTTGAATTGTTTCCCGATGCAATTTCTGTGTTTTATCAACACTCTGAAGGTCAACAGACTACAGAATGCCTCCAGATATGCATCGGAAACTACTACTGGTCTTGAAGGGAACGATCAAAACGTAGACTGTTTGAGACATTACTTCCATGGAGGAAAGTGCGCATGGTGAATGTTGTATTCAATCCCGATGCAATTTCTGTGTTTCATCAACACTCAGATAGTCCACTGATTACAGAAGTCTTCCAGATGTGCATCGGAAACTACTACTGGTCTTCAGGGAACGATACAAGCGATGACAGTTTGAGACATTACTCTCATGGAGGAAAGTGCGCATGGTGACAGTTGTAATCAACCCCGATGCAATTTCTGTGTTTCATCAACACTCAGATAGTCCACTGATTACAGAAGTCTTCCAGATGTGCATCGGAAACTACTACTGGTCTTCACGGAACGATACAAGCGATGACAGTTTGAGACATTACTCCCATGGAGGAAAGTGCGCATGGTGACTGTAGTATTCAATCCCGATGCAATTTCTGTGTTTCAACAACACTCTGATAGTCCACAGATTACAGAATGCCTCCAGATGTGCATCGGAAACTACTACTGGTCTTCATGTGAACGAAAAAAGCTTAGACTGTTTGAGACATTACTCCCATTGAGGAAACTGCGCATGGTGCATGTTGTATTCAATCCCGAGGCAATTCATGTGTTTCATCAACACTTTGAAGTTCCTCAGATTACAGAATGCCTCCAGATGTGCATCGGAAACTACTACTGGTCTTTCAGGGAACGATCAAAGCGTAGACTACTTGAGACATTACTCCAATGGAGGAAAGTGCGCATGCTGACTGCTGTATTCAATCCCGATGCAATTTCTGTGTTTGATAAACACTCTGATAGTCCACAGATTACAGGATGTCTCCAGATGCGCAACGGAAACTACTACTGGTCTTCCAGGGAACGATCAAATCGTAGACTGTTTGAGACATAACTCATACGGAGGAAAGTGCGCGTGGTGACAGTTGTATTCAATCTCTATGCAATTTATGTGTTTCTACAACACTCTGATAGTCCAGAGATTACAGTATGCCTCCAGATGTGCATCGGAAACTACTACTGGTCTTCCAGGGAAGGATCAAAGCGTAGACTGTTTGAGACATTACCCCCATGGATAAAAGTGCGCATTGTGACTGTCGTATTCAATCCCGGTGCAATTTCTGTGTTTCATCAACACTCTGATAGTCCACTGATTACAGAATGCCTCCAGATGTGCCTCGGAAACTACTACTGGCCTTCAGGGAACGATCAAGGCGTAGACTGTTTGATACATAACTCCCATGGAGGAAAGTGCGCATGGTGGCTGTTGTATTCAATCCCGATGCAATTTCTGTGTTTCAACAACACTCTGAGAGTCCACAGATTACAGAATACCTCCAGATGTGCATCGGAAACTACTACTGGTCTTCCAGTGAACGATCAAAGCGTAGACTATTTGAGACATTACTCCCATGGAGGAAAGTGCGCATGGTGACTGTTGTATTCAATCCCGATCCAATTTCTGTGTTTCATGAACACTCAGATAGTCCACTGATTACAGAGGTCTTCCAGATGTGCATCGGAAACTACTACTGGTCTTCCAGGGAACGATCAAAACGTAGACTGTTTGAGACATTTCTCCCATGGAGGAAGGTGAGCATGGTGACTGATGTATACAATCCCGATGCAATTTCTGTGTTTCATCAACACTCAGATAGTCCACTGATTACAGAAGTCTTCCAGATGTGCATCATAAACTACTACTGGTCTTCCAGGGAACGATCAAAACGTAGACTTTTTGAGACATTACTCCCATGGAGGAAAGTGCGCATGGTGACTCTTGTATCCAATACCGATGCAATTTCTGTGTTTCAACAACACCCTGATAGTCCACAGATAACAGAATGCCTCCAGATGTGCATCGGAATTTACTACTGGTCTTCCTGGGAACGAAAAAAGCGTAGACTCTTTGAGACATTACTCCCATGGAGAAAAGTGCGCATGGTGATTGTTGTATTCAATCCCGAGGCAATTTCTGTGTTTCATCAACACTTTGAAGGTCGACAGATTACAGAATGCCTCCGGATGTGCATCGGAAACTACTACTGGTCTTTCAGGGAACGATCAAAGCGTAGACCCTTTGAGACATTACTCCTATGGAGGATAGTCGCATGTTTACTGTTGTATTCAATCCCGATGCAATTTCTGTGGTTCACTAACATTCTGATAGTCCACAGATTACAGAATGCCTCCAGATGTACATTTGGAACTACTACTGGTCCTCCAGGGAACTATCAAAGCGTAGACTGTTTGAGACATTACTCCCATGGAGGAAAATGCGCATGGTGACAGTTGTATTCAATCCCGATGCAATTTCCGTGTTTCATTAACACCCTGATAGTCAACAGATTACAGGATGTCTCCAGATGCGCAACGGAAACTACTAATGGTCTTCCAGGGAACGATCAAATCGTAGACTGTTTGAGACATAACTCATACGGAGGAAAGTGCGCGTGGTGACTGTTGTATTCAATCTCTATGCAACTTATGTGTTTCTACTACACTCTGATAGTCCACAGATTACAGTATGCCTCCAGATGTGCATCGGAAACTACTACTGGTCTTCCAGGGAAGGATCAAAGCGTAGACTGTTTGAGACATTACCCCCATGGATGAAACTGCGCATTGTGACTGTCGTATTCAATCCCGATGCAATTTCTGTGTTTGATAAACACTCTGTTAGTCCACAGATTACAGGATGTCTCCATATGCGCAACGGAAACTACTACTGGTCTTCCAGGGAACGATCAAATCGTAGACTGTTTGAGACATAACTCCCGTGGAGTAAAGTGCGCGTGGTGACTGTTGTATTCAATCTCTATGCAATTTCTGTGTTTCAACAACACTCCGATAGTCCCCGGATTACAGAATGCCTCCAGATGTGCATCGGAAACTACTACTGGTCTTCCAGGGAGGGATCAAAGCGTAGACTGTTTGAGACATTACTCCCAATGAGGAAGGTGAGCATGGGGACTGTTGTATTCAATCCCGATGCAATTTCTGTGTTTCAACAACACCCTGAGAGTCCACAGATTACAGAATACCACCAGATGTGCGTCGCAAACTACTACTGGTCTTCCAGTGAACGATCAAAGCGTAGACTATTTGAGACATTACTCCCATGGAGGAAAGTGCGCATGGTGACTGTTCTATTGAATCACGAGGCAATTTTTGTGTTACATCAACACATTGAAGGTCCACAGATTAATGAATGCCTCCAGATGTGCATCGGAAACTACTACTGGTCTTCCAGGCAGGGATCAAAGCGTAGACTGTTTGAGACATTACTCCCAATGAGGAAGGTGAGCATGGTGACTGTTGTATTCTATCCCGATCTAATTTCTATGTTTCATCAACACTCAGATAGTCCACTGATTACAGAAGTCTTCCAGATGTGCATCGGAAACTACTACTGGTCTTCAGGGAACGATAAAAGCGATGACAGTTTAAGACATTACTCCCATGGAGGAAAGTGTGCATGGTGACTGATGTATTCGATCCCGATGCAATTTCTGTGTTTCATCAACGCTCAGATATTCCACTGATTACAGAAGTCTTCCAGATGTGCATCGTAAACTACTGCTAGTCTTCAGGGAACGATAAAAGCGATGACATTTTGCGACATTACTCCCATGGAGGAAAGTGCGTATGGTGACTCTTGTATTCAATCCCGATGCAATTTCTGTGTTTCATCAACACTTTGAAGGTCCACAGATTACAGGATGTCTCTAGAAGCGCAACGAATACTACTACTGGTCTTCCAGGGAAGGATCAAAGCGTAGACTGTTTGAGACATTTCTCCCATGGATGAAAGTGCGCATGGTGACTGTTGTATTCAATCCCGGTGCAATTTCTGTGTTTCATCAACACTCTGAGAGTCCACTGATTACAGAATGCCTCCAGATGTGCCTCGGAAACTACTACTGGTCTTCAGGGAACGATCAAGACGTAGACTGTTTGATACATAACTCCCATGGAGGAAAGTGCGCATGGTGACCGTTGTATTGAATCCCGATGCAAATTCTGTGTTTCATCAACACTCAGATAGTCCACTGATTACAGACGTCTTCCAGATGTGCATCGGAAACTACTACTGGTCTTCCAGGGAACCATCAAAACGTAGACTGTTTGAGACATTTCTCCCATGGAGGAAGGTGAGCATGGTGACTGATGTATTCAATCCCGATGCAATTTCTGTGTTTCATCAACACTCAGATAGTCCACTGATTGCAGAAGTCTTCCAGATGTGCATCGTAAACTACTACTGGTCTTCAGGGAACGATAAAAGCGATGGCAGTTTAAGACATTACTCCCATGGAGGAAAGTGCGCATGGTGACTGTTGTATTCAATCCCGATGCAATTTCTGTGTTTCAACAACACTCTGATAGTCCACAGATTACAGAATGCCTCCAGATGTGCATCGGAAACTACTACTGGTCTCCTAATGGGAACGAAAAAAGCGTAGAATGTTTGAGACATTACTCGCATTGAGGAAAGTGCACAAGGTGACTGTTGTATTCAATCCCGAGGCAATTTCTGTGTTTCATCAACTTTTTGAAGGTCCTCAGATTACAGAATGCCTCCAGATGTGCATCGCAAACTACTACTGGTCTTCCAGGAAACGATCAAAGCGTAGACTGTTTGAGACTTTACTCCCATGGAGGAATGTGCGCATGGTGATCGTTGTATCCAATACCGATGCAATTTCTGTGTTTCAACAACACTCTGAAAGTCCACAGACTACAGAATGCCACTAGATGTGCATCGGAAACTACTACTGATCTTCCAGGGAACGATCAAAACGTAGACATTTTGAGACATTACTCCCATGGAGGAAAGTGCGCATGGTGACTGTTGTATCCAATACCGATGCAATTTCTGTGTTTCAACCACACTGTGATAGTCCACAGATAACAGAATGCCACCAGATGTGCATCGGAATTTACTACTGGTCTTCCAGGGAACGAAAAAAGCGTAGACTCTTTGAGACATTACTCCCATGGAGAAAAGTGCGCATGGTGATAGCTGTATTCAATCCCGATGCAATTTCTGTTTTTCACTAACATTCTGATAGTCCACAGATTACAGAATGCCTCCAGATGTACTCCCGGAACTACTACTGGTCTTCCAGGGAACGATCAAAGCGTAGACTGTTTGAGACATTACTCCCATGGAGGAAAATGCGCATGGTGACAGTTGTATTCAATACCGATGCAATTTCCGTGTTTCATTAACACCCTTATAGTCCACAGATTACAGGATGTCTCCAGATGCGCAACGGAAACTACTACTGGTCTTCCAGGGAACGATCAAATCGTAGACTGTTTGAGACATAACTCATACGGAGGAAAGTGCGCGTTGTGATGTTGTATTCAATCTCTATGCAATTTATGTGTTTCTACAACACTCTGATAGTCCACAGATTACAGTATGCCTCCAGATGTGCATCGGAAACTACTACTGGTCTTCCAGGGAAGGATCAAAGCGTAGACTCTTTGAGACATTACTCCCAATGAGGAAGGTGAGCATGGTGACTGTTGTATTCTATCCCAATCTAATTTCTGTGTTTCATCAACACTCAGATAGTCCACTGATTACAGAAGTCTTCCAGATGTGCATCGGAAACTACTACTGGTCTTCAGGGAACGATAAAAGCGATGACAGTTTAAGATATTACTCCCATGGAGGAAAGTGTGCATGGTGACTGATGTATTCAATCCCGATGCAATTTTTGTGTTTCATCAACGCTCAGATAGTCCACTGATTACAGAAGACTTCCAGATGTGCATCGTAAACTACTGCTAGTCTTCAGGGAACGATAAAAGCGATAACATTTTGAGACATTACTCCCATGGAGGAAAGTGCGTATGGTGACTCTTGTATTCAATCCCGATGCAATTTCTGTGTTTCATCAACACTTTGAAGGTCCACAGATTACAGGATGTCTCTAGAAGCGCAACGAATACTACTACTGGTCTTCCAGGGAAGGATCAAAGCGTAGACTGTTTGAGACATTTCTCCCATGGATGAAAGTGCGCATGGTGACTGTTGTATTCATTCCCGGTGCAATTTCTGTGTTTCATCAACACTCTGAGAGTCCACTGATTACAGAATGCCTCCAGATGTGCCTCGGAAACTACTACTGGTCTTCAGGGAACGATCAAGACGTAGACTGTTTGATACATAACTCCCATGGAGGAAAGTGCGCATGGTGACTGTTGTATTGAATCCCGATGCAATTTCTGTGTTTCATCAACACTCAGATAGTCCACTGATTACAGACGTCTTCCAGATGTGCATCGGAAACTACTACTGGTCTTCAAGGAACGGTAAAAGCGATGACAGTTTAAGGCATAACTCCCTTGGAGGAAAGTGCGCATGGTGACTGACGTATTAAATCCCGATGCAAATTCTGTGTTTCATCAACACTCAGATAGTCCACTGATTACAGAAGTCTTCCAGATGTGCATCGGAAACTACTACTGGACTTCAGGGAACGATAAAAGCGATGACAGTTTGAGACATTACTCCCATGGATGAAAGTGCGCATGGTGACTGTTGTATTCAATCCCAATGCAATTTCTGTGTTTCATCAACGCTCTGATAGTCCACAGAATAAAGAATGCCTCCAGATGTGCATCGGAAACTACTACTGGTCTTCATGGGAACGAAAAATCGTAGACTGTTTGATACATTACTCCCAATGAGGAAAGTGCGCATGATGACTGTTGTATTCAATCCCGAGGAAATTTCTGTGTTTCATCAACTTTTTGAAAGGTCCTCAGATTACAGAATGCCTCCAGATGTGCATCGGAAACTACTACTGGTCTTCCAGGGAACGATCAAAGCGTAGACTGTTTGAGACATAAATCTCATGGAGGGAAGTGCGCGTGGTAACGGTGTATTCAATCTCTATGCAATTTCTGTGTTTCAACTACACTCTGATAGTCCACAGATTACAGAATGCCTCCAGATGTGCATCGGAAACTACTACTGGTCTTCCAGGGAATTATCAAAGCGTAGAGTGTTTGAGACATTTCTCCCATGGATGAAAGTGGGCATGGTGACTGTTGTATTCAATCCCCGTGCAATTTCTGTGTTTCATCAACACTCTGATAGTCCACTGATTACAGAATGCCTCCAGATGTGCCTCGGAAACTACTACTGGTCTTCCAGGGAACGATCAAAGCGTAGACTGTTTGAGACATAAATCTCATGGAGGGAAGTGCGCGTGGTAACGGTGTATTCAATCTCTATGCAATTTCTGTGTTTCAACTACACTCTGATAGTCCACAGATTACAGAATGCCTCCTGATGTGCATCGGAATCTACTACTGGTCTTCCAGGTAACGATCAAAGGCGTAGACTGTTTGAGACATTACTCAGATATATGAAAGTGCACATGGTGACTGTTGTATTCAATCCCGATGCAATTTCTGTGTTTCATCAACACCCTCACAGTCCACAGATTACAGAATGCTTCCAAATGTGCATCGGACACTACTACTGGTCTTCCAGGGAGCGATCAAAACGTAGACTGTTTGAGACATTACTCCCATGGAGGAAAGTGCGCATGGTGACTGTTGCATTCAATCCCGATGCAAATTCTGTGTTTCATCAACATTCACATAGTCCACAGATTACAGAAGTCTTCCAGATGTACATCGGAAACTACTACTGGTTTTCAGGGAACGATAAAAGCGATGACAGTTTAAGACATTACTCCCATAGAGGTAAGTGCGCATGGTGACTGCTGTATTCAATCCCGATGCAATTTCTGTGTTTCATCAACACTCAGATAGTCCACTGATTACAGAAGTCTTCCAGATGTGCATCGGAAACTACTACTGGTCTTCAGGGAACGATAAAAGCGATGACAGTTTGAGACATTACACCCATGGATGAAAGTGCGCATGGTGACTGTTGTATTAAATCCCGATGCAATTTCTGTGTTTCATCAACACTATGAAGGTCCACAGATTACAGGATACCTCCAGATGCGCAACGGAAACTACTACTGGTCTTCCAGGGAACGATCAAAGCGATGACAGTTTGAGACATTACTCCCATATAGGAAAGTGTTCATGGTGACTGTTGCATTCAATCCCGATGCAGTTTCAGTGTTTCATCAACACTCAGATAGTCCACTGATTACAGAAGTCTTCCAGCTGTGCCTCGGAAACTACTACTGGTCTTCAGGGAACGATCAAGGCGTAGACTGTTTGATACATAACTCCCATGGAGGAAAGTGCGCATGGTGACTGTTGTATTCAATCCCGGTGCAATTTCTGTGTTTCATCAACACTCTGAGAGTCCACTGATTACAGAATGCCTCCAGATGTGCCTCGGAAACTACTACTGGTCTTCAGGGAACGATCAAGACGTAGACTGTTTGATACATAACTCCCATGGAGGAAAGTGCGCATGGTGACTGTTGTATTGAATCCCGATGCAATTTCTGTGTTTCATCAACACTCAGATAGTCCACTGATTACAGACGTCTTCCAGATGTGCATCGGAAACTACTACTGGTCTTCAGGGAACGGTAAAAGCGATGACAGTTTAAGGCATAACTCCCTTGGAGGAAAGTGCGCATGGTGACTGACGTATTCAATCCCGATGCAAATTCTGTGTTTCATCAACACTCAGATAATCCACTGATTACAGAAGTCTTCCAGATGTGCATCGGAAACTACTACTGGTCTTCAGGGAACGATACAAGCGATGACAGTTTGAGACATTACTCCCATGGATGAAAGTGCGCATGGTGACTGTTGTATTCAATCCCAATGCAATTTCTGTGTTTCATCAACGCTCTGATAGTCCACAGAATAAAGAATGCCTCCAGATGTGCATCGGAAACTACTACTGGTCTTCATGGGAACGAAAAATCGTAGACTGTTTGATACATTACTCCCAATGAGGAAAGTGCGCATGGTGACCGTTGTATTCAATCCCGATGCAATTTCTGTGTTTCAACAACACTCTGAGAGTCCACAGATTACAGAATGCCTCCAGATGTTGCGGCGGAAACTACTACCGGTCTTCCAGTGAACGAACAAAGCGTAGACAGTTTGAGACATTACTCCCATGGAGGAAAGTGTGCATGGTGACTGTTGTATTGAATCACGAGGCAATTTCTGTGTTACATCAACACTTTGAAGTTCCACAGATTAAAGAATGCCTCCAGATGTGCATCGGAATCTACTACTGGTCTTCCAGGTAACGATCAAAGGCGTAGACTGTTTGAGACATTACTCATATATATGAAAGTGCGCATGGTGACTGTTGTATTCAATCCCGATGCAATTTCTGTGTTTCATCAACACCCTCACAGTCCACAGATTACAGAATGCTTCCAAATGTGCATCGGACACTACTACTGGTCTTCCAGGGAGCGATCAAAACGTAGACTGTTTGAGACATTACTCCCATGGAGGAAAGTGCGCATGGTGACTGTTGCATTCAATCCCGATGCAATTTCTGTGTTTCATCAACATTCAGATAGTCCACAGATTACAGAAGTCTTCCAGATGTGCATCGGAAACTACTACTGGTTTTCAGGGAACGATAAAAGCGATGACAGTTTAAGACATTACTCCCATGGAGGTAAGTGCGCATGGTGACTGCTGTATTCAATCCCGATGCAATTTCAGTGTTTCATCAACACTCAGATAGTCCACTGATTACAGAAGTCTTCCAGATGTGCATCGGAAACTACTACTGGTCTTCAGGGAACGATAAAAGCGATGACAGTTTGAGACAGAACTCCCATGGATGAAAGTGCGCATGGTGACTGTTGTATTCAATCCCGATGCAATTTCTGTGTTTCATCAACACTTTGAAGGTCCACAGATTACAGGATACCTCCAGATGCGCAACGGAAACTACTACTGGTCTTCCAGGGAACGATCAAATCGCAGACTGTTTGAGACATAACTCCCATGGAGGAAAGTGCGTGGCATCTGTTGTATTCTATTTCTATGCAATTTCTGTGTTTCAACAACACTCTGATAGTCCACAGATTACAGAATGCCTCCAGATGTGCATCGGAAACTACTACCGGACTTGCAGGGAACGATTAAAGCGTAGACTGTTTGAGACATTACTCCCATGGATGAAAGTGCGCATGGTGACTGTTGTATTAAATCCCGGTGCAATTTCTGTGTTTCATCAACACACTGATAGTCCACTGATTACAGAATGCCTCCAGATGTGCCTCGGAAACTACTACTGGTCTTCAGGGAACGATCAAAGCGATGACAGTTTGAGACATTACTCCCATGTAGGAAAGTGCGCATGGTGACTGTTGTATTCAATCCCGATGCAATTTCTGTGTTTCAACAACACTCTGATAGTCCACAGATTACAGAATGCCTCCAGATGTGCATCGGAATCTACTACTGGTCTTCCAGGTAACGATCAAAGGCGTAGACTGTTTGAGACATTACTCAGATATATGAAAGTGCGCATGGTGACTGTTGTATTCAATCCCAATGCAATTTCTGTGTTTCATCAACACCCTCACAGTCCACAGATTACAGAATGCTTCCAAATGTGCGTCGGACACTACTACTGGTCTTCCAGGGAGCGATCAAAACGTAGACTGTTTGAGACATTACTCCCATGGAGGAAAGTGCGCATGGTGACTGTTGCATTCAATCCCGATGCAAATTCTGTGTTTCATCAACATTCAGATAGTCCACAGATTACAGAAGTCTTCCAGATGTACATCGGAAACTACTACTGGTTTTCAGGGAACGATAAAAGCGATGACAGTTTAAGACATTACTCCCATGGAGGTAAGTGCGCATGGTGACTGCTGTATTCAATCCCGATGCAATTTCTGTGTTTCATCAACACTCAGATAGTCCACTGATTACAGAAGTCTTCCAGATGTGCATCGGAAACTACTACTGGTCTTCAGGGAACGATAAAAGCGATGACAGTTTGAGACATTACTCCCATGGATGAAAGTGCGCATGGTGACTGTTGTATTCAATCCCGATGCAATTTCTGTGTTTCATCAACACTTTGAAGGTCCACAGATTACATGATACCTCCAGATGCGCAACGGAAACTACTACTGGTCTTCCAGGGAACGATCAAATCGCAGACTGTTTGAGACATAACTCCCATGGAGGAAAGTGCGTGGCATCTGTTGTATTCAATTTCTATGCAATTTCTGTGTTTAAACAACACTCTGATAGTCCACAGATTACAGAATGCCTCCAGATGTGCATCGGAAACTACTACTGGACTTGCAGGGAACGATTAAAGCGTAGACTGTTTGAGACATTACTCCCATGGATGAAAGTGCGCATGGTGACTGTTGTATTCAATCCCAATGCAATTTCTGTGTTTCATCAACGCTCTGATAGTCCACAGAATAAAGAATGCCTCCAGATGTGCATCGGAAACTACTACTGGTCTTCATGGGAACGAAAAATCGTAGACTGTTTGATACATTACTCCCAATGAGGAAAGTGCGCATGGTGACCGTTGTATTCAATCCCGATGCAATTTCTGTGTTTCAACAACACTCTGAGAGTCCACAGATTACAGAATGCCTCCAGATGTTGCGGCGGAAACTACTACCGGTCTTCCAGTGAACGAACAAAGCGTAGACAGTTTGAGACATTACTCCCATGGAGGAAAGTGTGCATGGTGACTGTTGTATTGAATCACGAGGCAATTTCTGTGTTACATCAACAGTTTGAAGTTCCACAGATTAAAGAATGCCTCCAGATGTGCATCGGAATCTACTACTGGTCTTCCAGGTAACGATCAAAGGCGTAGACTGTTTGAGACATTACTCATATATATGAAAGTGCGCATGGTGACTGTTGTATTCAATCCCGATGCAATTTCTGTGTTTCATCAACACCCTCACAGTCCACAGATTACAGAATGCTTCCAAATGTGCATCGGACACTACTACTGGTCTTCCAGGGAGCGATCAAAACGTAGACTGTTTGAGACATTACTCCTATGGAGGAAAGTGCGCATGGTGACTGTTGCATTCAATCCCGATGCAATTTCTGTGTTTCATCAACATTCAGATAGTCCACAGATTACAGAAGTCTTCCAGATGTGCATCGGAAACTACTACTGGTTTTCAGGGAACGATAAAAGCGATGACAGTTTAAGACATTACTCCCATGGAGGTAAGTGCGCATGGTGACTGCTGTATTCAATCCCGATGCAATTTCAGTGTTTCATCAACACTCAGATAGTCCACTGATTACAGAAGTCTTCCAGATGTGCATCGGAAACTACTACTGGTCTTCAGGGAACGATAAAAGCGATGACAGTTTGAGACAGAACTCCCATGGATGAAAGTGCGCATGGTGACTGTTGTATTCAATCCCGATGCAATTTCTGTGTTTCATCAACACTTTGAAGGTCCACAGATTACAGGATACCTCCAGATGCGCAACGGAAACTACTACTGGTCTTCCAGGGAACGATCAAATCGCAGACTGTTTGAGACATAACTCCCATGGAGGAAAGTGCGTGGCATCTGTTGTATTCTATTTCTATGCAATTTCTGTGTTTCAACAACACTCTGATAGTCCACAGATTACAGAATGCCTCCAGATGTGCATCGGAAACTACTACCGGACTTGCAGGGAACGATTAAAGCGTAGACTGTTTGAGACATTACTCCCATGGATGAAAGTGCGCATGGTGACTGTTGTATTAAATCCCGGTGCAATTTCTGTGTTTCATCAACACACTGATAGTCCACTGATTACAGAATGCCTCCAGATGTGCCTCGGAAACTACTACTGGTCTTCAGGGAACGATCAAAGCGATGACAGTTTGAGACATTACTCCCATGTAGGAAAGTGCGCATGGTGACTGTTGTATTCAATCCCGATGCAATTTCTGTGTTTCAACAACACTCTGATAGTCCACAGATTACAGAATGCCTCCAGATGTGCATCGGAATCTACTACTGGTCTTCCAGGTAACGATCAAAGGCGTAGACTGTTTGAGACATTACTCAGATATATGAAAGTGCGCATGGTGACTGTTGTATTCAATCCCAATGCAATTTCTGTGTTTCATCAACACCCTCACAGTCCACAGATTACAGAATGCTTCCAAATGTGCGTCGGACACTACTACTGGTCTTCCAGGGAGCGATCAAAACGTAGACTGTTTGAGACATTACTCCCATGGAGGAAAGTGCGCATGGTGACTGTTGCATTCAATCCCGATGCAAATTCTGTGTTTCATCAACATTCAGATAGTCCACAGATTACAGAAGTCTTCCAGATGTACATCGGAAACTACTACTGGTTTTCAGGGAACGATAAAAGCGATGACAGTTTAAGACATTACTCCCATGGAGGTAAGTGCGCATGGTGACTGCTGTATTCAATCCCGATGCAATTTCTGTGTTTCATCAACACTCAGATAGTCCACTGATTACAGAAGTCTTCCAGATGTGCATCGGAAACTACTACTGGTCTTCAGGGAACGATAAAAGCGATGACAGTTTGAGACATTACTCCCATGGATGAAAGTGCGCATGGTGACTGTTGTATTCAATCCCGATGCAATTTCTGTGTTTCATCAACACTTTGAAGGTCCACAGATTACATGATACCTCCAGATGCGCAACGGAAACTACTACTGGTCTTCCAGGGAACGATCAAATCGCAGACTGTTTGAGACATAACTCCCATGGAGGAAAGTGCGTGGCATCTGTTGTATTCAATTTCTATGCAATTTCTGTGTTTAAACAACACTCTGATAGTCCACAGATTACAGAATGCCTCCAGATGTGCATCGGAAACTACTACTGGACTTGCAGGGAACGATTAAAGCGTAGACTGTTTGAGACATTACTCCCATGGATGAAAGTGCGCATGGTGACTGTTGTATTAAATCCCGGTGCAATTTCTGTGTTTCATCAACACACTGATAGTCCACTGATTACAGAATGCCTCCAGATGTGCCTCGGAAACTACTACTGGTCTTCAGGGAACGATCAAAGCGATGACAGTTTGAGACATTACTCCCATGTAGGAAAGTGCGCATGGTGACTGTTGTATTCAATCCCGATGCAATTTCTGTGTTTCAACAACAGTCTGATAGTCCACAGATTACAGAATGCCTCCAGATGTGCGTCGGAAATTACTACTGGTCTTCCAGTGAACGATCAAAGCGTAGACTGTTTGGGACATTACTCCCATGAAGGAAACTGCGCATGGTAACTGTTGTATTTAATCACGAGGCAATTTCTGTGTTTCATCCACACTTTGAAGGTCCACAGATTAAAGAATGCCTCCAGATGTGCATCGGAAACTACTACTGGTCTTCCAGGTAACGATCAAAGCGTAGACTGTTTGAGACATTACTCCCATGGAGGAAAGTGAGCATGGTGACAGTTGTATTCAATCCCGATGCAATTTCTGTGTTTCATCAACACTCAGATAGTCCACTGATTACAGACGTCCTCCAGATGTGCATTGGAAACTACTACTGGTCTTTAGGGAACGATCAAAGCGATGACAGTTTGAGACAGTACTCCCATGGAGGAAAGTGCGCATGGTGACTGTTGTATTCAATCCCGATGCAATTTCTGTGTTTCATAAACACTCTGATAGTCCACAGTTTCCAGAATGCCTCCAGATGCGCAACGGAAACTACTACTGGTCTTCCATTGAACGATCAAATCGTAGACTGTTTGAGACATAACTCCAATGGAGGAAAGTGCGCGTTGTAACGGTGTATTCTATCTGTATGCAATTTCTGTGTTTTAACTACACTCTGATAGTCCACAGATTACAGAATGCCTCCAGATGTGCATCGGAAACTACTACTGGTCTTCCAGGGAAGGATCAAAGCGTAGACTGTTTGAGACATATCTCCCATGGATGAAAGTGGGCATGGTGACTGTTGTATTCAATCCCGATGCAATTTCTGCGTTTCAACAACACTCTGATAGTCCACTGATTAAAAAATGCCTCCAGATGTGCCTCGGAAACTACTACTGGTCTTCAGGGAACGATCAAGGCGTAGACTGTTTGAGAAATAACTCCCATGGAGGAAAGTGCGCATGGTGACTGTTGTATCAATCCCGATGCAGTTTCTGCGTTTCAACAACACTCTGAGAGTCCACAGATTACAGAATGCCTCCAGATGTGCGTCGGAAACTACTACCGGTCTTCCAGTGAACGAACAATGCGTAGACAGTTTGAGACATTACTCCCATGGAGGAAAGTGCGCATGAAGACTGTTGTGTTGAATCACGAGGCAATTTCTGTTTTACATCAACACTTTGAAATTCCACAGATTAAAGAATGCCTCCAGATGTGCATCGGAAACAATTACTGGTCTTCCAGGTAACGATCAAAGCGAAGACAGTTTGAGACATTACTCTCATATAGGAAAGTGCGCATGGTGACTGTTGTATGCAATCCCGATGCAATTTCTGTGTTTCATCAACACCCTGACAGTCCACAGATTACAGACTGCTTCCAGATGTGCATCGGAAACTACTACTGGTCTTGCAGGGAACGATCATAACGTAGACTGTTTGAGACATTACTCCCATGGAGGAAAGTGCGCATGGTGACTGTTGCATTCAATCCCGATGCAGTTTCTGTGTTTCATCAACACTCCGATAGTCCACTGATTACAGAAGTCTTCCAGCTGTGCATCGGAAACTACTTCTGGTCTTCAGCGAACGATAAAAGCGATGACAGTTTAAGACATTACTCCCATGGAGGAAAGTGCGCATGGTGACTGATGTATTCAATCCCGATGCAATTTCTGTGTTTCATCAACACTCAGATAGTCCACTGATTACAGAAGTCTTCCAGATGTGCCTCGGAAACTGCTACTGGCCTTCAGGGAACGATCAAGGCGTAGACTGTTTGATACATAACTCCCATGGAGGAAAGTGCGCATGGTGACTGTTGTATTCAATCCCGATGCAATTTCTGCGTTTCAACAACACTCTGAGAGTCCACAGATTACAGAATGCCTCCAGATGTGCGTCGGAAACTACTACCGGTCTTCCAGTGAACGAACAATGCGTAGACAGTTTGAGACATTACTCCCATGGAGGAAAGTGCGCATGGAGACTGTTCTATTGAATCACGAGGCAATTTCTGTTTTACATCAACACTTTGAAATTCCACAGATTAAAGAATGCCTCCAGATGTGCATCGGAAACTACTACTGGTCTTCCAGGTAACGATCAAAGCGTAGACAGTTTGAGACATTACTCCCATATAGGAAATTGCGCATGGTGACTGTTGTATGCAATCCCGATGCAATTGCTGTGTTTCATCAACTCCCTGACAGTCCACAGATTGCAGAATGCTTCCAGATGTGCATCGGAAATTACTACTGGTCTTGCAGGGAACGATCATAACGTAGACTGTTTGAGACATTACTCCCATGGAGGAAACTGCGCATGGTGACTGATGTATTCAATCCCGATGCAATTTCTGTGTTTCATCAACACTCAGATAGTCCACTGATTACAGAAGTCTTCCAGATGTGCCTCGGAAACTACTACTGGCCTTCAGGGAACGATCAAGGCGTAGACTGTTTGATACATAACTCCCATGGAGGAAAGTGCGCATGGTGACTGTTGTATTCAATCCCGATGCAATTTCTGTGTTTCAACAACACTCTGAGAGACCACAGATTACAGAATACCTCCAGATGTGCGTCGGAAACTACTACTGGTCTTCCAGTGAACGATCAAAGCGTAGACTATTTGAGACATTACTCCCATGGAGGAAAGTGCGCATGGTGACTGTTGTATCCAATACCGATGCAATTTCTGTGCTTCAACTACACTCTGATAGTCCACAGATTACAGAATACCTCCAGATGTGCATCGGAATTTACTACTGGTCTTCCAGGGAACGAAAAAAGCGTAGACTGTTTGAGAAATTACTCCCATGGAGAAAAGTGCGCATGGTGATTGTTGTATTCAATCCCGAGGCAATTTCTGTATTTCATCAACACTTTGAAGGTCCACAGATTACAGAATGCCTCCAGATGTGCATCGGAAACTACTACTGGTCTTCCAGGGAACGATCAAAGCGTAGACCCTTTGAGACATTACTCCTATGGAGGATAGTCGCATGGATACTGTTGTATTCAATCCCGATGCAATTTCTGTGGTTCACTAACATTCTGATAATCCACAGATTACAGAATGCCTCCAGATGTGCATCGGAAACTACTACTGGTCTTCCAAGGACGATCAAAGCGTAGACTGTTTCAGACATTACTACCATGTAGAAAAGGGCGCATGGTGACTGTTGTATTCAATCACGATGCAATATCTGTGTTTCATCAACACTTTGAAGGTCCACAGATTACAGGATGCCTCCAGATGCGCAACGGAAACTACTACTGGTCTTCCAGCGAACGATCAAAATGTAGACTGTTTGAGACATTACTCTCATGGAGAAAAGTCCACATGGTGCCTGTTGAATTGAATCCCGATGAAATTTCTGTGTTTCATCAACACTCTGAAGGTCAACAGACTACAGAATGCCTCCAGATGTGCATCGGAAACTACTACTGGTCTTCCAGGGAACGATCAAATCGTAGACTTTTTAGACATTACTCCCATGGAGGAAAGTGCGCATGGTGACTGTTTTATTCAATCCCGATGCAATTTCTGTGTTTGATAAACACTCTGTTAGTCCACAGATTACAGGATGTCTCCAGATGCGCAACGGAAACTACTACTGGTCTTCCAGGGAACGATCAAATCGTAGACTGTTTGAGACTTAACTCCCATGGAGTAAAGTGCGCGTGGTGACTGTTGTATTAAATCTCTATGCAATTTCTGTGTTTCAACAACACTCTGATAGTCCACGGATTACAGAATGCCTCCAGATGTGCATCGGAAACTACTACTGGTCTTCCAGGGAGGGATCAAAGCGTAGACTGTTTGAGACGTTACTACCATGGATGAGAGTGCGCATGGTGACTGTCGTATTCAATCCCGTTGCAATTTCTGTGTTTCATCATGACTCCGATAGTCCACTAATTACCGAATGCTTCCAGATGTGCCTCGGAAACTACTACTGGTCTTCAGGGAACGATCAAGGCGTAGACTGTTTGATACATAACTCCCATGGAGGAAAGTGCGCATGGTGTCTGTTGTATTGAATCACGAGGCAATTTCTGTGTTACATCAACACTTTGAAGATCCACAGATTAAAGAATGCCTCCGGATGTGCATCGGAAACTACTACTGGTCTTCCAGGTAACGATCAAATCGTAGACTGTTTGAGACATTACTCCCATGGAGGAAGGTGAGCATGGTGACTGTTGTATTCAATCCCGATCTAATTTCTGTGTTTCATCAACACTCAGATAGTCCACTGATTACAGGAGTCTTCCAGATGTGCATCGGAAACTACTACTGGTCTTCAGGAAACGTTAAAAGCGATGACAGTTTAAGATATTACTCCCATGGAGGAAAGTGTGCATGGTGACTGATGTATTCAATCCCGATGCAATTTCTGTGTTTCATCAACGCTCAGATAGTCCACTGATTACAGAAGTCTTCCAGATGTGCATCGTAAACTACTGCTAGTCTTCAGGGAACGATAAAGCTATGACAGTTTGAGACATTACTCCCATGGAGGAAAGTGCGCATGGTGACTGTTGTATTCAATCCCAATGCAATTTCTGTGTTTCATCAACGCTCTGATAGTCCACAGAATAAAGAATGCCTCCAGATGTGCATCGGAAACTACTACTGGTCTTCATGGGAACGAAAAATCGTAGACTGTTTGAGACTTCACTCCCATTGAGGAAAATGCGCATGATGACTGTTGTATTCAATCCCGAGGCAATTTCTGTGTTTCATCAACTTTTTGAAGGTCCTCAGATTACAGAATGCCCCCAGACGTGCATCGGGAACTACTACTGGTCTTCCAGGGAACGATCAAAGCGTAGATTGTTTGAGACATAAATCTCATGGAGGGAAGTGCGCGTGGTAACGGTGTATTCAATCTCTATGCAATTTCTGTGTTTCAACTACACTCTGATAGTCCACAGATTACAGAATGCCTCCAGATGTGCATCGGAAACTACTACTGGTCTTCCAGGGAATTATCAAAGCGTAGACTGTTTGAGACATTTCTCCCATGGATGAGAGTGGGCATGGTTAATGTTGTATTCAATCCCCGTGCAATTTCTGTGTTTCATCAACACTCTGATAGTCCACTGATTACAGAATGGCTCCAGATGTGCCTCGGAAACTACTACTGGTCTTCAGGGAACGATCAAGGCGTAGAATGTTTGAGACATAACTCCCTTGGAGGAAAGTGCGCATGGTGACCGTTGTATTCAATCCCGATGCAATTTCTGTGTTTCAACAACACTCTGAGAGTCCACAGATTACAGAATGCCTCCAGATGTTGCGGCGGAAACTACTACCGGTCTTCCAGTGAACGAACAAAGCGTAGACAGTTTGAGACATTACTAACATGGAGGAAAGTGTGCATGGTGACTGTTGTATTGAATCACGAGGCAATTTCTGTGTTACATCAACACTTTGAACGTCCACAGATTAAAGAATGCCTCCAGATGTGCATCGGAATCTACTACTGGTCTTCCAGGTAACGATCAAAGGCGTAGACTGTTTGAGACATTACTCCCATATAGGAAAGTGCGCATGGTGACTGTTGTATTCAATCCCGATGCAATTTCTGTGTTTCATCAACACCCTGACAGTCCACAGATTACAGAATGCTTCCAAATGTGCATCGGACACTACTACTGGTCTTCCAGGGAGCGATCAAAACGTAGACTGTTTGAGACATTACTCCCATGGAGGAAAGTGCGCATGGTGACTGTTGTATTAAACCCCGGTGCAATTTCTGTGTTTCATCAACACACTGATAGTCCACTGATTACAGAATGCCTCCAGATGTGCCTCGGAAACTACTACTGGTCTTCAGGAAACGATCAAAGCGATGACAGTTTGAGACATTACTCCCATGGAGGAAAGTGCGCATGGTGACTGTTGTATTCAATCCCGATGCAATTTCTGTGTTTCAACAACGCTCTGATAGTCCACAGATTACAGAATGCCTCCAGATGTGCGTCGGAAGCTACTACTGGTCTTCCAGTGAACGATCAAAGAGTAGACTGTTTGAGACATTACTCCCATGAAAGAAACTGAGCATGGAAACTGTTGTATTTAATCACGAGGCAATTTCTGTGTTACATCTACACTTTGAAGATCCACAGATTAAAGAATGCCTCCAGATGTGCATCAGAAACTACTACAGGTCTTCCAGGTAACGATCAAAGCGTAGACTGTTTAAGACATTACTCCCATGGAGGAAAGTGAGCATGGTGACAGTTGTATTCATTCCCGATGCAATTTCTGTGTTTCATCAACACTCAGATAGTCCACTGATTACAGACGTCCTCCAGATGTGCATCGGAAACTACTACTGGTCTTTAGGGAACGATCAAAGCGATGACAGTTTGAGACAGTACTCACATGGAGGAAAGTGCGCATGGTGACTGTTGTATTCAATCCTGATGCAATTTCTGTGCTTCATAAACACTCTTATAGTCCACAGTTTCCAGAATGCCTCCAGATGTGCATCTGAAACTACTACTGGTCTTCCAGTTAACGATCAAAGCGTAGACACTTTAAGACATTACTCCCATGGAGGAAAGTGCGCATGGTGACAGTTGTATTCAATCCCGATGCAATTTCTGTGTTTCATAAACACTCTGATAGTCCACAGTTTCCAGAATGCCTCCACATGCGCAACGGAAACTACTACTGGTCTTCCATTGAACGATCAAATCGTAGACTGTTTGAGACATATCTCCAATGGAGGAAAGTGCGCGTGGTAATGGTGTATTCAATCTGTATGCAATTTCTGTGTTTTAACTACACTCTGATAGTCCACAGATTACAGAATGCCTCCAGATGTGCATCGGAAACTACTACTGGTCTTCCAAGGAATTATCAAAGCGTAGACTGTTTGAGACATTTCTCCCATGGATGAGAGTGGGCATGGTGAATGTTGTATTCAATCCCCGTGCAATTTCTGTGTTTCATCAACACTCTGATAGTCCACTGATTACAGAATGGCTCCAGATGTGCCTCGGAAACTACTACTGGTCTTCAGGGAACGATCAAGGCGTAGAATGTTTGAGACATAACTCCCTTGGAGGAAAGTGCGCATGGTGACCGTTGTATTCAATCCCGATGCAATTTCTGTGTTTCAACAACACTCTGAGAGTCCACAGATTACAGAATGCCTCCAGATGTTGCGGCGGAAACTACTACCGGTCTTCCAGTGAACGAACAAAGCGTAGACAGTTTGAGACATTACTAACATGGAGGAAAGTGTGCATGGTGACTGTTGTATTGAATCACGAGGCAATTTCTGTGTTACATCAACACTTTGAACGTCCACAGATTAAAGAATGCCTCCAGATGTGCATCGGAATCTACTACTGGTCTTCCAGGTAACGATCAAAGGCGTAGACTGTTTGAGACATTACTCCCATATAGGAAAGTGCGCATGGTGACTGTTGTATTCAATCCCGATGCAATTTCTGTGTTTCATCAACACCCTGACAGTCCACAGATTACAGAATGCTTCCAAATGTGCATCGGACACTACTACTGGTCTTCCAGGGAGCGATCAAAACGTAGACTGTTTGAGACATTACTCCCATGGAGGAAAGTGCGCATGGTGACTGTTGTATTAAACCCCGGTGCAATTTCTGTGTTTCATCAACACACTGATAGTCCACTGATTACAGAATGCCTCCAGATGTGCCTCGGAAACTACTACTGGTCTTCAGGAAACGATCAAAGCGATGACAGTTTGAGACATTACTCCCATGGAGGAAAGTGCGCATGGTGACTGTTGTATTCAATCCCGATGCAATTTCTGTGTTTCAACAACGCTCTGATAGTCCACAGATTACAGAATGCCTCCAGATGTGCGTCGGAAGCTACTACTGGTCTTCCAGTGAACGATCAAAGAGTAGACTGTTTGAGACATTACTCCCATGAAAGAAACTGAGCATGGAAACTGTTGTATTTAATCACGAGGCAATTTCTGTGTTACATCTACACTTTGAAGATCCACAGATTAAAGAATGCCTCCAGATGTGCATCAGAAACTACTACAGGTCTTCCAGGTAACGATCAAAGCGTAGACTGTTTAAGACATTACTCCCATGGAGGAAAGTGAGCATGGTGACAGTTGTATTCATTCCCGATGCAATTTCTGTGTTTCATCAACACTCAGATAGTCCACTGATTACAGACGTCCTCCAGATGTGCATCGGAAACTACTACTGGTCTTTAGGGAACGATCAAAGCGATGACAGTTTGAGACAGTACTCCCATGGAGGAAAGTGCGCATGGTGACTGTTGTATTCAATCCTGATGCAATTTCTGTGCTTCATAAACACTCTTATAGTCCACAGTTTCCAGAATGCCTCCAGATGTGCATCTGAAACTACTACTGGTCTTCCAGTTAACGATCAAAGCGTAGACACTTTAAGACATTACTCCCATGGAGGAAAGTGCGCATGGTGACAGTTGTATTCAATCCCGATGCATTTTCTGTGTTTCATAAACACTCTGATAGTCCACAGTTTCCAGAATGCCTCCACATGCGCAACGGAAACTACTACTGGTCTTCCATTGAACGATCAAATCGTAGACTGTTTGAGACATATCTCCAATGGAGGAAAGTGCGCGTGGTAATGGTGTATTCAATCTGTATGCAATTTCTGTGTTTTAACTACACTCTGATAGTCCACAGATTACAGAATGCCTCCAGATGTGCATCGGAAACTACTACTGGTCTTCCAAGGACGATTAAAGCGTAGACTGTTTCAGACATTACTACCATGTAGAAAAGGGCGCATGGTGACTGTTGTATTCAATCACGATGCAATATCTGTGTTTCATCAACACTTTGAAGGTCCACAGATTACAGGATGCCTCCAGATGCGCAACGGAAACTACTACTGGTCTTCCAGCGAACGATCAAAACGTAGACTGTTTGAGACATTACTCTCATGGAGAAAAGTACGCATGGTGCCTGTTGAATTGAATCCCGATGAAATTTCTGTGTTTCATCAACACTCTGAAGGTCAACAGACTACAGAATGCCTCCAGATGTGCATCGGAAAATACTACTGGTCTTCCAGGGAACGATCAAATCGTAGACTTTTTAGACATTACTCCCATGGAGGAAAGTGCGCATGGTGACTGTTTTAATCAATCCCGATGCAATTTCTGTGTTTGATAAACACTCTGTTAGTCCACAGATTACAGGATGTCTCCAGATGCGCAACGGAAACTACTACTGGTCTTCCAGGGAACGATCAAATCGTAGACTGTTTGAGACTTAACTCCCATGGAGTAAAGTGCGCGTGGTGACTGTTGTATTAAATCTCTATGCAATTTCTTTGTTTCAACAACACTCTGATAGTCCACGGATTACAGAATGCCTCCAGATGTGCATCGGAAACTACTACTGGTCTTCCAGGGAGGGATCAAAGCGTAGACTGTTTGAGACGTTACTACCATGGATGAGAGTGCGCATGGTGACTGTCGTATTCAATCCCGGTGCAATTTCTGTGTTTCATCATGACTCCGATAGTCCACTAATTACCGAATGCTTCCAGATGTGCGTCGGAAACTACTACTGGTCTTCAGGGAACGATCAAGGCGTAGACTGTTTGATACATAACTCCCATGGAGGAAAGTGCGCATGGTGTCTGTTGTATTGAATCACGAGGCAATTTCTGTGTTACATCAACACTTTGAAGATCCACAGATTAAAGAATGCCTCCAGATGTGCATCGGAAACTACTACTGGTCTTCCAGGTAACGATCAAATCGTAGACTGTTTGAGACATTACTCCCATGGAGGAAGGTGAGCATGGTGACTGTTGTATTCAATCCCGATCTAATTTCTGTGTTTCATCAACACTCAGATAGTCCACTGATTACAGAAGTCTTCCAGATGTGCATCGGAAACTACTACTGGTCTTCAGGAAACGTTAAAAGCGATGACAGTTTAAGATATTACTCCCATGGAGGAAAGTGTGCATGGTGACTGATGTATTCAATCCCGATGCAATTTCTGTGTTTCATCAACGCTCAGATAGTCCACTGATTACAGAAGTCTTCCAGATGTGCATCGTAAACTACTGCTAGTCTTCAGGGAACGATAAAGCTATGACAGTTTGAGACATTACTCCCATGGAGGAAAGTGCGCATGGTGACTGTTGTATTCAATCCCAATGCAATTTCTGTGTTTCATCAACGCTCTGATAGTCCACAGAATAAAGAATGCCTCCAGATGTGCATCGGAAACTACTACTGGTCTTCATGGGAACGAAAAATCGTAGACTGTTTGAGACTTCACTCCCATTGAGGAAAATGCGCATGATGACTGTTGTATTCAATCCCGAGGCAATTTCTGTGTTTCATCAACTTTTTGACGGTCCTCAGATTACAGAATGCCCCCAGACGTGCATCGGGAACTACTACTGGTCTTCCAGGGAACTATCATAGCGTAGATTGTTTGAGACATAAATCTCATGGAGGGAAGTGCGCGTGGTAACGGTGTATTCAATCTCTATGCAATTTCTGTGTTTCAACTACACTCTGATAGTCCACAGATTACAGAATGCCTCCAGATGTGCATCGGAAACTACTACTGGTCTTCCAGGGAATTATCAAAGCGTAGACTGTTTGAGACATTTCTCCCATGGATGAGAGTGGGCATGGTGAATGTTGTATTCAATCCCCGTGCAATTTCTGTGTTTCATCAACACTCTGATAGTCCACTGATTACAGAATGGCTCCAGATGTGCCTCGGAAACTACTACTGGTCTTCAGGGAACGATCAAGGCGTAGAATGTTTGAGACATAACTCCCTTGGAGGAAAGTGCGCATGGTGACCGTTGTATTCAATCCCGATGCAATTTCTGTGTTTCAACAACACTCTGAGAGTCCACAGATTACAGAATGCCTCCAGATGTTGCGGCGGAAACTACTACCGGTCTTCCAGTGAACGAACAAAGCGTAGACAGTTTGAGACATTACTAACATGGAGGAAAGTGTGCATGGTGACTGTTGTATTGAATCACGAGGCAATTTCTGTGTTACATCAACACTTTGAACGTCCACAGATTAAAGAATGCCTCCAGATGTGCATCGGAATCTACTACTGGTCTTCCAGGTAACGATCAAAGGCGTAGACTGTTTGAGACATTACTCCCATATAGGAAAGTGCGCATGGTGACTGTTGTATTCAATCCCGATGCAATTTCTGTGTTTCATCAACACCCTGACAGTCCACAGATTACAGAATGCTTCCAAATGTGCATCGGACACTACTACTGGTCTTCCAGGGAGCGATCAAAACGTAGACTGTTTGAGACATTACTCCCATGGAGGAAAGTGCGCATGGTGACTGTTGTATTAAACCCCGGTGCAATTTCTGTGTTTCATCAACACACTGATAGTCCACTGATTACAGAATGCCTCCAGATGTGCCTCGGAAACTACTACTGGTCTTTAGGAAACGATCAAAGCGATGACAGTTTGAGACATTACTCCCATGGTGGAAAGTGCGCATGGTGACTGTTGTATTCAATCCCGATGCAATTTCTGTGTTTCAACAACGCTCTGATAGTCCACAGATTACAGAATGCCTCCAGATGTCCGTCGGAAGCTACTACTGGTCTTCCAGTGAACGATCAAAGAGTAGACTGTTTGAGACATTACTCCCATGAAAGAAACTGAGCATGGAAACTGTTGTATTTAATCACGAGGCAATTTCTGTGTTACATCTACACTTTGAAGATCCACAGATTAAAGAATGCCTCCAGATGTGCATCAGAAACTACTACTGGTCTTCCAGGTAACGATCAAAGCGTAGACTGTTTAAGACATTACTCCCATGGAGGAAAGTGAGCATGGTGACAGTTGTATTCATTCCCGATGCAATTTCTGTGTTTCATCAACACTCAGATAGTCCACTGATTACAGACGTCCTCCAGATGTGCATCGGAAACTACTACTGGTCTTTAGGGAACGATCAAAGCGATGACAGTTTGAGACAGTACTCCCATGGAGGAAAGTGCGCATGGTGACTGTTGTATTCAATCCTGATGCAATTTCTGTGCTTCATAAACACTCTTATAGTCCACAGTTTCCAGAATGCCTCCAGATGTGCATCTGAAACTACTACTGGTCTTCCAGTTAACGATCAAAGCGTAGACACTTTAAGACATTACTCCCATGGAGGAAAGTGCGCATGGTGACAGTTGTATTCAATCCCGATGCAATTTCTGTGTTTCATAAACACTCTGATAGTCCACAGTTTCCAGAATGCCTCCACATGCGCAACGGAAACTACTACTGGTCTTCCATTGAACGATCAAATCGTAGACTGTTTGAGACATATCTCCAATGGAGGAAAGTGCGCGTGGTAATGGTGTATTCAATCTGTATGCAATTTCTGTGTTTTAACTACACTCTGATAGTCCACAGATTACAGAATGCCTCCAGATGTGCATCGGAAACTACTTCTGGTCTTCCAGGGAAGGATCAAAGCGTAGACTGTTTGAGACATATCTCCCATGGATGAAAGTGGGCATGGTGACTGTTGTATTCAATCCCGGTTCAATTTCTGTGTTGCATCAACACTCTGACAGTCCACAGATTACAGACTGCTTCCAGATGTGCATCGGAAACTACTACTGGTCTTGCAGGGAACGATCATAACGTAGACTGTTTGAGACATTACTCCCATGGAGGAAAGTGCGCATGGTGACTGTTGCATTCAATCCCGATGCTGTTTCTGTGTTTCATCAACACTCAGATAGTCCACTGATTACAGAAGTCTTCCAGCTGTGCATCGGAAATTACTATTGGTCTTCAGGGAACGATAAAAGCGATGACAGTTTAAGACATTACTCCCATGAAGGAAACTGCGCATGGTGACTGATGTATTCAATCCCGATGCAATTTCTGTTTTTCATCAACACTCAGATAGTCCACTGATTACAGAATACCTCCAGATGTGCGTCGGAAACTACTACTGGTCTTCCAGTGAACGATCAAAGCGTAGACTATTTGAGACATTACTCCCATGGAGGAAAGTGCGCATGGTGACTGTTCTATTGAATCACGAGGTAATTTCTGAGTTACATCAACACTTTGAAGGTCCACAGATTAAAGAATGCCTCCAGATGTGCATAGGAAACTACTACTGCTCTTCCAGGTAACGATCAAATCGTAGACTGTTTGAGACATTACACCCATGGAGGAAAATGCGCATGGTGACAGTTGTATTCAATCCCGATCCAATTTCCGTGTTTCATTAACACCCTGATAGTCCACAGATAACAGAATGCCTCCAGATGTGCACCGGAAACTACTACTGGTCTTCCAGGGAACGATCAAAACGTAGACTGTTTGAGACATTACTCCCATGGAGGAAGGTGAGCATGGTGACTGTTGTATTCAATCCCGATCCAATTTCTGTGTTTCATCAACACTCAGATAGACCACTGATTACAGAGGTCTTCCAGATGTGCATCGGAAACTACTACTGGTCTTCAGGGAACGATAAAAGCGATGGCAGTTTAAGACATTACTCCCATGGAGGAAAGTAAGCATGTTGACTGTTGTATTCAATCCCGATGCAATTTCTGTGTTTCAACAACACTCTGATAGTCCACAGATTACAGAATGCGTCCAGATGTGCATCGGAATTTACTACTGGTCTTCCAGGGAACGAAAAAAGCGTAGACTGTTTGAGACATTACTCCCATGGAGAAAAGTGCGCATGGTGATTGTTGTATTCAATCCCGAGGCAATTTCTGTGTTTCATCAACACTTTGAAGGTCCACAGATTACAGAATGCCTCCAGATGTGCATCGGAAACTACTACTGGTCTTCCAGGGAACGATCAAAGCTTAGACCCTTTGAGACATTACTCCTATGGAGGATAGTCGCATGGTTACTGTTGTATTCAATCCCGATGCAATTTCTGTGGTTCACTAACATTCTGATAGTCCACAGATTACAGAATGCCTCCAGATGTGCATCGGAAACTACTACTGGTCTTCCAGGGACGATCAAAGCGTAGACTGTTTCAGACATTACTACCATGTAGAAAAGGGCGCATGGTGACTGTTGTATTCAATCACGATGCAATTTCTGTGTTTCATCAACACCCTGATAGTCGACAGGTTACAGAATGCCTCCAGATGTTAATCGGAAACTACTACTGGTCTTCCAGGGAACGATCAAAACGTAGACTGTTTGAGACATTACTCCCATGGAGGAAAGTGCGCATGGTGACTGTTGTATTCAATCACGATGCAATTTCTGTGTTTCATCAATACTTTGAAGGTCCACAGATTACAGGATGCCTCCAGATGCGCAACGGAAACTACTACTGGTATTCCAGCGAACGATCAAAACGTAGACTGTTTGAGACATTACTCCCATGGAGAAAAGTCCGCATGGTGCCTGTTGAATTGAATCCCGATGCAATTTCTGTGTTTTATCAACACTCTGAAGGTCAACAGACTACAGAATGCCTCCAGATGTGCATCGGAAACTACTACTGGTCTTCCAGGGAGGGATCAAAGCGTAGACTGTTTGAGACGTTACTACCATGGATGAAAGTGCGCATGGTGACTGTCGTATTCAATCCCGGTGCAATTTCTGTGTTTCATCATCACTCTGATAGTCCACTAATTACTGAAGGCCTCCAGATGTGCCTCGGAAACTACTACTGGTCTTCAGGGAACGATCAAGGCGTAGACTGTTTGATACATAACTCCCATGGAGGAAAGTGCGCATGGTGTGTGTTGTATTGAATATCGAGGCAATTTCTGTGTTACATCAACACTTTGAAGTTCCACAGATTAAAGAATGCCTCCAGATGTGCATCGGAAACTACTACTGGTCTTCCGGGTAACGATCAAATCGTAGACTGTTTGAGACATTACTCCCATGGAGTAAGGTGAGAATGGTGGATGTTGTATTCAATCCCGATCTAATTTCTGTGTTTCATCAACACTCAGATAGTCCACTGATTACAGAAGTCTTCCAGATGTGCATCGGAAACTACTACTGGTCTACAGGGAACGATAAAAGCGATGACAGTTTAAGATATTACTCCCATGGAGGAAAGTGTGCATGGTGACTGATGTATTCAATCCCGATGCAATTTCTGTGTTTCATCAACGCTCAGATAGTCCACTGATTACAGAAGTCTTCCAGATGTGCATCGTAAACTACTGCTAGTCTTCAGGGAACGATAAAAGCGATGACAGTTTGAGACATTACTCCCATGGAGGAAAGTGCGTATGGTGACTGTTGTATTCAATCCCGATGCAATTTCTGTGTTTCATCAACACTTTGAAGGTCCACAGATCACAGGATGTCTCTAGATGCGCAACGAATACTACTACTGGTCTTCCAGGGAAGGATCAAAGCGTAGACTGTTTGAGACATTTCTCCCATGGATGAACGTGCGCATGGTGACTGTTGTAATCAATCCCGGTGCAATTTCTGTGTTTCATCAACACTCTGAGAGTCCACTGATTACAGAATGCCTCCAGATGTGCCTCGGAAACTACTACTGGTCTTCAGGGAACGATCATGGCGTAGACTGTTTGATACATAACTCCCAAGGAGGAAAGTGCGCATGGTGACTGTTGTATTGAATCCCGATGCAATTTCTGTGTTTCATCAACACTCAGATAGTCCACTGATTACAGACGTCTTCCAGATGTGCATCGGAAACTACTACTGGTCTTCATGGAACGATAAAAGCGATGACAGTTTAAGGCATAACTCCCTTAGAGCAAAGTGCACTTCGTGACTGACGTATTCAATCCCGATGCAAATTCTGTGTTTCATCAACTTTTTGAAGGTCCTCAGATTACAGAATGCCTCCTGATGTGCATCGGAATCTACTACTGGTCTTCCAGGTAACGATCAAAGGCGTAGACTGTTTGAGACATTACTCCCATATAGGAAAGTGCGCATGGTGACTGTTGTATTCAATCCCGATGCAATTTCTGTGTTTCATCAACACCCTGACAGTCCACAGATTACAGAATGCTTCCAAATGTGCATCGGACACTACTACTGGTCTTCCAGGGAGCGATCAAAACGTAGACTGTTTGAGACATTACTCCCATGGAGGAAAGTGCGCATGGTGACTGTTGCATTCAATCCCGAAGCAATTTCTGTGTTTCATCAACACTCAGATAGTCCTCATATTACAGAAGACTTTCAGATGTGCATCGGAAACTAATACTGGTCTTCAGGGAACGATAAAAGCGATGACAGTTTAAGACATTACTCCCATGGAGGGAAGTGCGCATGGTGACTCCTGTATTCAATCCCGATGCAATTTCTGTGTTTCATCAACACTCAGATAGTCCACTGATTACAGAAGTCTTCCAGATGTGGATCGGAAACTACTACTGGTCTTCAGGGAACGATAAAAGCGATGACAGTTTGAGACATTACTCCCATGGAGGAAAGTGCGCATGGTGACTGTTGTATTCAATCCCGATGCAATTTCTGTGTTTCATCAACACTTTGAAGGTCCACAGATTACAGGATACCTCCAGATGTGCATCGGAAACTACTACTGGTCTTCCAGGGAACGATCAAAGCTTAGACCCTTTGAGACATTACTCCTATGGAGGATAGTCGCATGGTTACTGTTGTATTCAATCCCGATGCAATTTCTGTGGTTCACTAACATTCTGATAGTCCACAGATTACAGAATGCCTCCAGATGTGCATCGGAAACTACTACTGGTCTTCCAGGGACGATCAAAGCGTAGACTGTTTCAGACATTACTACCATGTAGAAAAGGGCGCATGGTGACTGTTGTATTCAATCACGATGCAATTTCTGTGTTTCATCAACACCCTGATAGTCGACAGGTTACAGAATGCCTCCAGATGTTAATCGGAAACTACTACTGGTCTTCCAGGGAACGATCAAAACGTAGACTGTTTGAGACATTACTCCCATGGAGGAAAGTGCGCATGGTGACTGTTGTATTCAATCACGATGCAATTTCTGTGTTTCATCAATACTTTGAAGGTCCACAGATTACAGGATGCCTCCAGATGCGCAACGGAAACTACTACTGGTATTCCAGCGAACGATCAAAACGTAGACTGTTTGAGACATTACTCCCATGGAGAAAAGTCCGCATGGTGCCTGTTGAATTGAATCCCGATGCAATTTCTGTGTTTTATCAACACTCTGAAGGTCAACAGACTACAGAATGCCTCCAGATGTGCATCGGAAACTACTACTGGTCTTCCAGGGAGGGATCAAAGCGTAGACTGTTTGAGACGTTACTACCATGGATGAAAGTGCGCATGGTGACTGTCGTATTCAATCCCGGTGCAATTTCTGTGTTTCATCATCACTCTGATAGTCCACTAATTACTGAAGGCCTCCAGATGTGCCTCGGAAACTACTACTGGTCTTCAGGGAACGATCAAGGCGTAGACTGTTTGATACATAACTCCCATGGAGGAAAGTGCGCATGGTGTGTGTTGTATTGAATATCGAGGCAATTTCTGTGTTACATCAACACTTTGAAGTTCCACAGATTAAAGAATGCCTCCAGATGTGCATCGGAAACTACTACTGGTCTTCCGGGTAACGATCAAATCGTAGACTGTTTGAGACATTACTCCCATGGAGGAAGGTGAGAATGGTGGATGTTGTATTCAATCCCGATCTAATTTCTGTGTTTCATCAACACTCAGATAGTCCACTGATTACAGAAGTCTTCCAGATGTGCATCGGAAACTACTACTGGTCTACAGGGAACGATAAAAGCGATGACAGTTTAAGATATTACTCCCATGGAGGAAAGTGTGCATGGTGACTGATGTATTCAATCCCGATGCAATTTCTGTGTTTCATCAACGCTCAGATAGTCCACTGATTACAGAAGTCTTCCAGATGTGCATCGTAAACTACTGCTAGACTTCAGGGAACGATAAAAGCGATGACAGTTTGAGACATTACTCCCATGGAGGAAAGTGCGTATGGTGACTGTTGTATTCAATCCCGATGCAATTTCTGTGTTTCATCATCACTTTGAAGGTCCACAGATCACAGGATGTCTCTAGATGCGCAACGAATACTACTACTGGTCTTCCAGGGAAGGATCAAAGCGTAGACTGTTTGAGACATTTCTCCCATGGATGAACGTGCGCATGGTGACTGTTGTAATCAATCCCGGTGCAATTTCTGTGTTTCATCAACACTCTGAGAGTCCACTGATTACAGAATGCCTCCAGATGTGCCTCGGAAACTACTACTGGTCTTCAGGGAACGATCATGGCGTAGACTGTTTGATACATAACTCCCAAGGAGGAAAGTGCGCATGGTGACTGTTGTATTGAATCCCGATGCAATTTCTGTGTTTCATCAACACTCAGATAGTCCACTGATTACAGACGTCTTCCAGATGTGCATCGGAAACTACTACTGGTCTTCATGGAACGATAAAAGCGATGACAGTTTAAGGCATAACTCCCTTAGAGGAAAGTGCACTTCGTGACTGACGTATTCAATCCCGATGCAAATTCTGTGTTTCATCAACTTTTTGAAGGTCCTCAGATTACAGAATGCCTCCTGATGTGCATCGGAATCTACTACTGGTCTTCCAGGTAACGATCAAAGGCGTAGACTGTTTGAGACATTACTCCCATATAGGAAAGTGCGCATGGTGACTGTTGTATTCAATCCCGATGCAATTTCTGTGTTTCATCAACACCCTGACAGTCCACAGATTACAGAATGCTTCCAAATGTGCATCGGACACTACTACTGGTCTTCCAGGGAGCGATCAAAACGTAGACTGTTTGAGACATTACTCCCATGGAGGAAAGTGCGCATGGTGACTGTTGCATTCAATCCCGAAGCAATTTCTGTGTTTCATCAACACTCAGATAGTCCTCATATTACAGAAGACTTTCAGATGTGCATCGGAAACTAATACTGGTCTTCAGGGAACGATAAAAGCGATGACAGTTTAAGACATTACTCCCATGTAGGGAAGTGCGCATGGTGACTCCTGTATTCAATCCCGATGCAGTTTCTGTGTTTCATCAACACTTTGAAGGTCCACAGATTACAGGATACCTCCAGATGCGCAACGGAAACTACTACTGGTCTTCCAGGGAACGATCAAATCGCAGACTGTTTGAGACATAACTCCCATGGAGGAAAGTGCGTGGCAACTGTTGTATTCAATCTCTATTCAATTTCTGTGTTTCAACAACACTCTGATAGTCCACAGATTACAGAATGCCTCCAGAAGTGCATCGGAAACTACTACTGGACTTGCAGGGAACGATTAAAGCGTAGACTGTTTGAGACATTACTCCCATGAATGAAAGTGCGCATGGTGACTGTCTTATTAAATCCCGGTGCGATTACTGTGTTTCATCAACACACTGATAGTCCACTGATTACATAATGCCTCCAGATGTGCCTCGGAAACTACTACTGGTCTTCAGGGAACGATCAAAGCGAAGACTGTTTGAGACATTACTTCCATGTATGAAAGTGCGCATGGTGACTGTTGTGTTCAATCCCGATGCAATTTCTGTGTTTCAACAACACTCTGATAGTCCACAGATTACAGAATGCCTCCAGATGTGCGTCGGAAACTACTACTGGTCTTCCAGAGAACGATCAAAGAGTAGACTGTTTGAGACATTACTCCCATGAAAGATACTGCGCATGGTGACTGTTGTATTTAATCACGATTCAATTTCTGTGTTACATCTACACTTTGAAGGTCCACAGATTAAAGAATGCCTCCAGATGTGCATCGGAATCTACTACTGGTCTTCCAGGTAACGATCAAAGGCGTAGACTGTTTGAGACATTACTCCCATATAGGAAAGTGCGCATGGTGACTGTTGTATTCAATCCCGATGCAATTTCTGTGTTTCATCAACACCCTGACAGTCCACAGATTACAGAATGCTTCCAAATGTGCATCGGACACTACTACTGGTCTTCCAGGGAGCGATCAAAACGTAGACTGTTTGAGACATTACTCCCATGGAGGAAAGTGCGCATGGTGACTGTTGCATTCAATCCCGAAGCAATTTCTGTGTTTCATCAACACTCAGATAGTCCTCATATTACAGAAGACTTCCAGATGTGCATCGGAAACTAATACTGGTCTTCAGGGAACGATAAAAGCGATGACAGTTTCAGACATTACTCCCATGGAGGGAAGTGCGCATGGTGACCCCTGTATTCAATCCCGATGCAATTTCTGTGTTTCATCAACACTCAGATAGTCCACTGATTACAGAAGTCTTCCAGATGTGCATCGGAAACTACTACTGGTCTTCAGGGAACGATAAAAGCGATGACAGTTTGAGACATTACGCTCATGGAGGAAAGTGCGCATGGTGACTGTTGTATTCAATCCCGATGCAATTTCTGTGTTTCATCAACACTTTGAAGGTCCACAGATTACAGGATACCTCCAGATGCGCAACGGAAACTACTACTGGTCTTCCAGGGAACGATCAAATCGCAGACTGTTTGAGACATAACTCCCATGGAGGAAAGTGCGTGGCAACTGTTGTATTCAATCTCTATGCAATTTCTGTGTTTCAACAACACTCTGATAGTCCACAGATTACAGAATTCCTCCAGATGTGCATCGGAAACTACTACTGGACTTGCAGGGAACGATTAAAGCGTAGACTGTTTGAGACATTACTCCCATGAATGAAAGTGCGCATGGTGACTGTTGTATTAAACCCGTTGCGATTACTGTGTTTCATCAACACACTGATAGTCCACTGATTACAGAATGCCTCCAGATGTGCCTCGGAAACTGCTACTGGTCTTCAGGGAACGATCAAAGCGAAGACAGTTTGAGACATTACTTCCATGTATGAAAGTGCGCATGGTGACTGTTGTATTCAATCCCGATGCAATTTCTGTGTTTCAACAACACTCTGATAGTCCACAGATTACAGAATGCCTCCAGATGTGCGTCGGAAACTACTACTGGTCTTCCAGTGAACGATCAAAGAGTAGACTGTTTGAGACATTACTCCCATGAAAGATACTGCGCATGGTGACTGTTGTATTTAATCACGAGTCAATTTCTGTGTTACATCTACACTTTGAATGTCAATAGTTAAAGAATGCCTCCAGATGTGCATCGGAAAATACTACTGGTCTTCCAGGTAACGATCAAAGCGTAGACTGTTTGAGGCGTTACTCCCATGGAGGAAAGTGCGCATGGTGACTGTTGTATTCAATCCCGATGCAATTTCTGTGTTTCATAAACACTCTGATAGTCCACAGTTTCCAGAATGCCTCCAGATGCGCAACGGAAACTACTACTGGTCTTCCATTGAACGATCAAATCGTAGACTGTTTGAGTCATAACTCCAATGGAGGAAAGTGCGCGTGGTAACGGTGTATTCAATCTGTATGCAATTTCCGTGTTTTAACTACACTCTGATAGTCCACAGATTACAGAATGCCTCCAGATGTGCATCGGAAACTACTACTGGTCTTCCAGGGAAGGATCAAAGCGTAGACTGTTTGAGACATTTCTCCCATGGATGAAAGTGGGCATGGTGACTGTTGTATTCAATCCCGGTTCAATTTCTGTGTTGCATCAACACTCTGATAGTCCACTGACTACAGAATGCCTCCAGATGTGCCTCGGAAACTACTACTGGTCTTTAGGGAACGATCAAGGCGTAGACTGTTTGAGAAATAACTCCCATGGAGGGAAGTGCGCATGGTGACTGTTGTATTCAATCACGATGCAATTTCTGTGTTTCATCAACACCCTGATAGTCGACAGGTTACAGAATGCCTCCAGATGTTAATCGGAAACTACTACTGGTCTTCCAGGGAACGATCAAAACGTAGACTGTTTGAGACATTACTCCCATGGAGGAAAGTGCGCATGGTGACTGTTGTATTCAATCCCGATGCAATTTCTGTCTTTCATCAACACTTTGAAGGTCCACAGATTACAGGACGCCTCCAGATGCGCAACGGAAACTAATACTGGTCTTCAAGCGAACGATCAAAACGTAGACTGTTTGAGACATTACTCCCATGGAGAAAAGTCCGCATGGTGCCTGTTGAATTGAATCCCGATGCAATTTCTGTGTTTTATCAACACTCTGAAGGTCAACAGACTACAGAGTGCCTCCAGATGTGCATCGGAAACTACTACTGGTCTTCCAGGGAGGGATCAAAGCGTAGACTGTTTGAGACGTTACTACCTTGGATGAAAGTGCGCATGGTGACTGTCGTATTCAATCCCGGTGCAATTTCTGTGTTTCATCATCACTCTGATAGTCCACTAATTACAGAAGTCTTCCAGATGTGCATCGGAAACTACTACTGGTCTACAGGGAACGATAAAAGCGATGACAGTTTAAGATATTACTCCCATTGAGGAAAGTGTGCATGGTGACTGATGTATTCAATCCCGATGCAATTTCTGTGTTTCATCAACGCTCAGATAGTCCACTGATTACAGAAGTCTTCCAGATGTGCATCGTAAACTACTGCTAGTCTTCAGGGAACGATAAAAGCGATGACAGTTTGAGACATTACTCCCATGGAGGAAAGTGCGTATGGTGACTGTTGTATTCAATCCCGATGCAATTTCTGTGTTTTATCAACACTTTGAAGGTCCACAGATTACAGGATGCCTCTAGATGCGCAACGAATACTACTACTGGTCTTCCAGGGAAGGATCAAAGCGTAGACTGTTTGAGACATTTCTCCCATGGATGAACGTGCGCATGGTGACTGTTGTATTGAAACCCGGTGCAATTTCTGTGTTTCATCAACACTCTGATAGTCCACAGAATAAAGAAAGCCTCTAGATGTGCATCGTAAACTACTACTGGTCTTCATGGGAACGAAAAGTCGTAGACTGTTTGAGACATTACTCCCATTGAGGAAAGTGCGCATGATGACTGTTGTATTCAATCCCGAGGCAATTTCTGTGTTTCATCAACTTTTTGAAGGTCCTCAGATTACAGAATGCCTCCTGATGTGCATCGGAAACTACTACTGGTCTTCCAGGGAACGATCAAAGCGTAGACTGTTTGAGACATAAATCTCATGGAGGGAAGTGCGCGTGGTAACGGTGTATTCAATCTCTATGCAATTTCTGTGTTTCAACTACACTCTGATAGTCCACAGATTATAGAATGCCTCCAGATGTGCATCGGAAACTACTACTGGTCTTCCAGGGAGTTATCAAAGCGTAGACTGTTTGAGACATTTCTCCCATGGACGAAAGTGGGCATGGTGACTGTTTTATTCAATCCCCGTGCAATTTCTGTGTTTCATCAACACTCTGATAGTCCACTGATTACAGAATGGCTCCAGATGTGCCTCGGAAACTAATACTGGTCTTCAGGGAACGATCAAGGCGTAGAATGTTTGAGACATAACTCCCTTGGAGGAAAGTGCGCATGGTGACCGTTGTATTCATTCCCGATGCAATTTCTGTGTTTCAACAACACTCTGAGAGTCCACAGATTAAAGAATGCCTCCAGATGTTGCGGCGGAAACTACTACCGGTCTTCCAGTGAACGAACAAAGCGTAGACAGTTTGAGACATTACTCCCATGGAGGAAAGTTTGCATGGTGACTGTTGTATTGGATCACGATTCAATTTGTGTGTTACATCAACACTTTGAAGGTCCACAGATTAAAGAATGCCTCCAGATGTGCATCGGAATCTACTACTGGTCTTCCAGGTAACGATCAAAGGCGTAGACTGTTTGAGACATTACTCCCATATAGGAAAGTGCGCATGGTGACTGTTGTATTCAATCCCGATGCAATTTCTGTGTTTCATCAACACCCTGACAGTCCACAGATTACAGAATGCTTCCAAATGTGCATCGGACACTACTACTGGTCTTCCAGGGAGCGATCAAAACGTAGACTGTCTGAGACATTACTCCCATGGAGCAAAGTGCGCATGGTGAATATTGCATTCAATCCCGATGCAATTTCTGTGCTTCATCAACACTCAGAAGGCCACAGATTACAGAAGACTTCCAGATGTGCATTGGAAACTAATACTGGTCTTCAGGGAACGATAAAAGCGATGACAGTTTAAGACATTACTCCCATGGAGGGAAGTGCGCATGGTGACTCCTGTATTCAATCCCGATGCAATTTCTGTGTTTCATCAACACTCAGATAGTCCACTGATTACAGAAGTCTTCCAGATGTGCATCGGAAACTACTACTGGTCTTCAGGGAACGATAAAAGCGATGACAGTTTGAGACATTACTCCCATGGAGGAAAGTGCGCATGGTGACTGTTGTATTCAATCCCGATGCAATTTCTGTGTTTCATCAACGTTTTGAAGGTCCACAGATTACAGGATACCTCCAGATGCGCAACGGAAACTACTACTGGTCTTCCAGGGAACGATCAAATCGCAGACTGTTTGAGACATAACTCCCATGGAGGAAAGTGCGTGGCAACTGTTGTATTCAATCTCTATGCAATTTCTGTGTTTCAACAACACTCTGATAGTCCACAGATTACAGAATGCCTCCAGATGTGTATCGTAAACTACTACTGGACTTGCAGGGAACGATTAAAGCGTAGACTGTTTGAGACATTACTCCCATTAATGAAAGTGCGCATGGTGACTGTTGTATTAAATCCCGGTGCGATTACTGTGTTTCATCAACACACTGATAGTGCACTGATTACAGAATGCCTCCAGATGTGCCTCGGAAACTACTACTGGTCTTCAGGGAACGATCAAAGCGAAGACAGTTTGGTACATTACTTCCATGTAGGAAAGTGCGCATGGTGACTGTTGTATTCAATCCCGATGGAATTTCTGTGTTTCAACAACACTCTGATAGTCCACAGATTACAGAATGCCTCCAGATGTGCGTCGGAAAGTACTACTGGTCTTCCAGTGAACGATCAAAGAGTAGACTGTTTCAGACATTACTCCCATGAAGGAAACTGCGCATGGTGACTGTTGTATTTAATCACGAGTCAATTTCTGTGTTACATCTACACTTTGAAGGTCAATAGATTAAAGAATGCCTCCAGATGTGCATCGGAAACTACTACTGGTCTTCCAGGTAACGATCAAAGCGTAGACTGTTTGAGACATTACTCCCATGGAGGAAAGTGCGCATGGTGACTGTTGTATTCAATCCCGATGCAATTTCTGTGTTTCATAAACACTCTGATAGTCCACAGTTTCCAGAATGCCTCCAGATGCGCAACAGAAACTACTACTGGTCTTCCATTGAACGATCAAATCGTAGACTGTTTGAGACATAACTTCAATGGAGGAAAGTGCGCGTGGTAACGGTGTATTCAATCTGTATGCAATTTCCGTGTTTTAACTACACTCTGATAGTCCACTGACTACAGAATGCATCCAGATGTGCCTCGGAAACTACTACTGGTCTTTAGGGAACGATCAAGGCGTAGACTGTTTGAGAAATAACTCCCATGGAGGGAAGTGCGCATGGTGACTGTTGTATTCAATCCCGATGCAATTTCTGCGTTTCAACAACACTCTGAGAGTCCACAGATTACAGAATGCCTCCAGATGTGCGTCGGAAACTACTACCGATCTTCCAGTGAACGTACAATGTGTAGACAGTTTGAGACATTACTCCCATGGAGGAAAGTGCGTATGGAGACTGTTGTATTGAATCACGAGGCAATTTCTGTTTGACATCAACACTTTGAAATTCCACAGATTAAAGAATGCCTCCAGAAGTGCATCGGAAACTACTACTAGTCTTCAGATAACGATCAAAGCGTAGACTGTTTGAGACATTACTCCCATATAGGAAAGTGCGCATGGTGACTGTTGTATTCAATCCCGATGCAATTTCTGTCTTTCATCAACACCCTGACAGTCCACAGATTACAGAATGCTTCCAGATGTGCATCGGGAATTACTACTGGTCTTGCAGGGAGCGATCATAGAGTAGACTGTTTGAGACATTACTCCCATGGAGGAAAGTGCGCATGGTGACTGATGTATTCAATCCCTATGCAATTTCTGTGTTTCATCAACACTCAGATAGTCCACTGATTACAGAAGTCTTCCAGATGTGCATCGGAAACTACTACTGGTCTTCAGGGTAACGATAAAAGCGATGACAGGTTGAGACATTACTCCCATGGAGGAAAGTGAGCATGGTGACTGATGTATTGAATGCCGATGCAATTTCTGTTTTTCAACAACACTCTGATAGTCCACAGATTAAAGAATGCCTCCAGATGTGCATCAGAAACTACTACTGGTCTTCATGGGAACGAAAAAAGCGTAGACTGTTTGAGACATTACTCCCATTGAGGAAAATGCGCATGGTGACTGTTGTATTCAATCCCTATACAATTTCTGTGTTTCACAACTTTTTGAAGGTCCTCAGATTACAGAATGGCTCCAGATGTGCATCGGAAACTACTACTGGCCTTCCAGGGAACGATCAAAGCGTAGACTACTTGAGACATTACTCCCAAGGAGGAAAGTGCTATTGGTGACTGTTGTATTCAATCCCAATGCAATTTCTGTGTTTCATCAACACTTTGAAGGTCCACAGATTACAGGATACCTCCAGATGCGCAACCGAAACTACTACTGGTCTTCCAGGGAACGATCAAATCGTAGACTGTTTGAGACATAACTCCCATGGAGGAAAGTGCGCGTGGTAACGGCATATTCAATCTCTATGCAATATCTCTGTTTCAACTACACTCTGATAGTACACAGATTACAGAATGCCTCCAGATGTGCATCGGAATCTACTACTGGTCTTCATGGGAACGAAAAATCGTAGACTGTTTGAGACATTACTCCCATTGAGGAAAGTGCGCATGATGACTGTTGTATTCAATCCCGAGGCAATTTCTGTGTTTCTTCAACTTTTTGAAGGTCCTCAGATTACAGAATGCCTCCAGATGTGCATCGGAAACTACTACTGATCTTCCAGGGAACGATCAAAGCGTAGACTGTTTGAGACATAAATCTCATGGAGGGTAGTGCGCGTGGTAACGGTGTATTCAATCTCTATGCAATTTCTGTGTTTCAACTACACTCTGATAGTCCACAGATTACAGAATGCCTCCAGATGTGCGTCGGAAAGTACTACTGGTCTTCCAGTGAACGATCAAAGAGTAGACTGTTTCAGACATTACTCCCATGAAGGAAACTGCGCATGGTGACTGTTGTATTTAATCACGAGTCAATTTCTGTGTTACATCTACACTTTGAAGGTCAATAGATTAAAGAATGCCTCCAGATGTGCATCGGAAACTACTACTGGTCTTCCAGGTAACGATCAAAGCGTAGACTGTTTGAGACATTACTCCCATGGAGGAAAGTGCGCATGGTGACTGTTGTATTCAATCCCGATGCAATTTCTGTGTTTCATCAACGCTTTGAAGGTCCACAGATTACAGGATACCTCCAGATGCGCAACGGAAACTACTACTGGTCTTCCAGGGAACGATCAAATCGCAGACTGTTTGAGACATAACTCCCATGGAGGAAAGTGCGTGGCAACTGTTGTATTCAATCTCTATGCAATTTCTGTGTTTCAACAACACTCTGATAGTCCACAGATTACAGAATGCCTCCAGATGTGTATCGGAAACTACTACTGGACTTGCAGGGAACGATTAAAGCGTAGACTGTTTGAGACATTACTCCCATGAATGAAAGTGCGCATGGTGACTGTTGTATTAAATCCCGGTGCGATTACTGTGTTTCATCAACACACTGATAGTCCACTGATTACAGAATGCCTCCAGATGTGCCTCGGAAACTACTACTGGTCTTCAGGGAACGATCAAAGCGAAGACAGTTTGGTACATTACTTCCATGTAGGAAAGTGCGCATGGTGACTGTTGTATTCAATCCCGATGGAATTTCTGTGTTTCAACAACACTCTGATAGTCCACAGATTACAGAATGCCTCCAGATGTGCGTCGGAAAGTACTACTGGTCTTCCAGTGAACGATCAAAGAGTAGACTGTTTCAGACATTACTCCCATGAAGGAAACTGCGCATGGTGACTGTTGTATTTAATCACGAGTCAATTTCTGTGTTACATCTACACTTTGAAGGTCAATAGATTAAAGAATGCCTCCAGATGTGCATCGGAAACTACTACTGGTCTTCCAGGTAACGATCAAAGCGTAGACTGTTTGAGACATTACTCCCATGGAGGAAAGTGCGCATGGTGACTGTTGTATTCAATCCCGATGCAATTTCTGTGTTTCATAAACACTCTGATAGTCCACAGTTTCCAGAATGCCTCCAGATGCGCAACAGAAACTACTACTGGTCTTCCATTGAACGATCAAATCGTAGACTGTTTGAGACATAACTTCAATGGAGGAAAGTGCGCGTGGTAACGGTGTATTCAATCTGTATGCAATTTCCGTGTTTTAACTACACTCTGATAGTCCACTGACTACAGAATGCATCCAGATGTGCCTCGGAAACTACTACTGGTCTTTAGGGAACGATCAAGGCGTAGACTGTTTGAGAAATAACTCCCATGGAGGGAAGTGCGCATGGTGACTGTTGTATTCAATCCCGATGCAATTTCTGCGTTTCAACAACACTCTGAGAGTCCACAGATTACAGAATGCCTCCAGATGTGCGTCGGAAACTACTACCGATCTTCCAGTGAACGTACAATGTGTAGACAGTTTGAGACATTACTCCCATGGAGGAAAGTGCGTATGGAGACTGTTGTATTGAATCACGAGGCAATTTCTGTTTGACATCAACACTTTGAAATTCCACAGATTAAAGAATGCCTCCAGAAGTGCATCGGAAACTACTACTAGTCTTCAGATAACGATCAAAGCGTAGACTGTTTGAGACATTACTCCCATATAGGAAAGTGCGCATGGTGACTGTTGTATTCAATCCCGATGCAATTTCTGTCTTTCATCAACACCCTGACAGTCCACAGATTACAGAATGCTTCCAGATGTGCATCGGGAATTACTACTGGTCTTGCAGGGAGCGATCAAAGAGTAGACTGTTTGAGACATTACTCCCATGGAGGAAAGTGCGCATGGTGACTGATGTATTCAATCCCTATGCAATTTCTGTGTTTCATCAACACTCAGATAGTCCACTGATTACAGAAGTCTTCCAGATGTGCATCGGAAACTACTACTGGTCTTCAGGGTAACGATAAAAGCGATGACAGGTTGAGACATTACTCCCATGGAGGAAAGTGAGCATGGTGACTGATGTATTGAATGCCGATGCAATTTCTGTTTTTCAACAACACTCTGATAGTCCACAGATTAAAGAATGCCTCCAGATGTGCATCAGAAACTACTACTGGTCTTCATGGGAACGAAAAAAGCGTAGACTGTTTGAGACATTACTCCCATTGAGGAAAATGCGCATGGTGACTGTTGTATTCAATCCCTATGCAATTTCTGTGTTTCACAACTTTTTGAAGGTCCTCAGATTACAGAATGGCTCCAGATGTGCATCGGAAACTACTACTGGCCTTCCAGGGAACGATCAAAGCGTAGACTACTTGAGACATTACTCCCAAGGAGGAAAGTGCTATTGGTGACTGTTGTATTCAATCCCAATGCAATTTCTGTGTTTCATCAACACTTTGAAGGTCCACAGATTACAGGATACCTCCAGATGCGCAACCGAAACTACTACTGGTCTTCCAGGGAACGATCAAATCGTAGACTGTTTGAGACATAACTCCCATGGAGGAAAGTGCGCGTGGTAACGGCATATTCAATCTCTATGCAATATCTCTGTTTCAACTACACTCTGATAGTACACAGATTACAGAATGCCTCCAGATGTGCATCGGAATCTACTACTGGTCTTCATGGGAACGAAAAATCGTAGACTGTTTGAGACATTACTCCCATTGAGGAAAGTGCGCATGATGACTGTTGTATTCAATCCCGAGGCAATTTCTGTGTTTCTTCAACTTTTTGAAGGTCCTCAGATTACAGAATGCCTCCAGATGTGCATCGGAAACTACTACTGGTCTTCCAGGGAACGATCAAAGCGTAGACTGTTTGAGACATAAATCTCATGGAGGGTAGTGCGCGTGGTAACGGTGTATTCAATCTCTATGCAATTCCTGTGTTTCAACTACACTCTGATAGTCCACAGATTACAGAATGCCTCCAGATGTGCATTGGAAACTACTACTGCTCTTCCAGGGAATTATCAAAGCGTAGACTGTTTGAGACATTTCTCCCATGGATGAAAGTGGGCATGGTGACTGTTGTATTCAATCCCCGTGCAATTTCTGTGTTTCATCAACACTCTGATAGTCCACTGATTACAGAATGCCTCCAGATGTGCTTCGGAAACTACTACTGGTCTTCAAGGAACGATCAAGGCGTAGAATGTTTGAGACATAACTCCCTTGGAGGAAAGTGCGCATGGTGACCGTTGTATTCAATCCCGATGCAATTTCTGTGTTTCAACAACACTCTGAGAGTCCACAGATTACAGAATGCCACCGGATGTTGCGGCGGAAACTACTACCGGTCTTAAAGTGAACGAACAAAGCGTAGACAGTTTGAGACATTACTCCCATGGAGGAAAGTGTGCATGGTGACTGTTGTATTGAATCACGAGGCAATTTCTGTGTTACATCAACACTTTGAAGGTCCACAGAGTAAAGAATGCCTCCAGATGTGCATCGGAATCTACTACTGGTCTTCCAGGTAACGATCAAAGGCGTAGACTGTTTGAGACATTACTCCCATACAGGAAAGTGGGCATGGTGACTGTTGTATTCAATCCCGATGCAATATCTGTGTTTCATCAACACCCTGACAGTCCACAGATTACAGAATGCTTCCAAATGTGCATCGGACACTACTACTGGTCTTCCAGGGAGCGATCAAAACGTAGACTGTTTGAGACATTACTCCCATGGAGGAAAGTGCGCATGGTGACTGTTGCATTCAATCCTGATGCAATTTCTGTGTTTCATCAACACTCAGATAGTCCACAGATTACAGAAGTCTTCCAGATGTGCATCGGAAACTACTAATGGTCTTCAGGGAACGATAAAAGCGATGACAGTTTAAGACATTACTCCCATGGAGGGAAGTGCGCATGGTGACTTCTGTATTCAATCCCGATGCAATTTCTGTGTTTCATCAACACTCAGATAGTCCACTGATTACAGAAGTCTTCCGGATGTGCATCGGAAACTTCTACTGGTCTTCAGGGAACGATAAAAGCGATGACAGTTTGAGACATTACTCCCATGCAGGAAAGTGCGCATGGTGACTGTTGTATTCAATCCCGATGCAATATCTGTGTTTCATCAACACTTTGAAGGTCCACAGATTACAGGATACCTCCAGATGCGCAACGGAAATTACTACTGGTCTTCCAGGGAACGATCAAATCGCAGACTGTTTGAGACATAACTCCCATGGAGGAAAGTGCGTGGCAACTGTTGTATTCAATCTCTATGCAATTTCTGTGTTTCAACAACACTCTGATAGTCCACAGATTACAGAATGCCTCCAGATGTGCATCGGAAACTACTACTGGACTTGCAGGGAACGATTAAAGCGTAGACTGTTTGAGACATTACTCCCATGGATGAAAATGCGCATGGTGACTGTTGTATCAAATCCCGGTGCAATTTCTGTGTTTCATCAACACACTGATAGTCCACTGATTACAGAATGCCTCCAGATGTGCTTCGGAAACTGCTACTGGTCTTCAGGGAACGATCAAAGCGATGACAGTTTGAGACATTACTCCCATGTAGGAAAGTGCGCATGGTGACTGTTGTATTCAATCCCGATGCAATTTCTGTGTTTGAACAACACTCTGATAGTCCACAGATTACAGAATGCCTCCAGATGTGAGTCGGAAACTACTACTGGTCTTCCAGTGAACGATCAAAGAGTAGACTGTTTGAGACATCACTCCCATGAAGGAAGCTGCGCATGGTGACTGTTGTATTTAATCACGAGGCAATTTCTGTGTATCATAAACACTCCGTTAGTCCACTGATTACAGACGTCCTCCAAATGTCCATCGGAAACTACTACTGGTCTTTAGGGAACGATTAAAGCGATGACAGATTGAAACAGTACTCCCATGGAGGAAAGTGCGCATGGTGACTGTATTATTCAATCCCGATGCAATTTCTGTGTTTCATAAACTCTCTGATAGTCCACAGTTTCCAGAATGCCTCCAGATGTGCATCTGAAACTACTACTGGTCTTCCAGGGAACGATCAAAGCGTAGACTCTTTGAGACATTACTCCCATGGAGGAAAGTGCGCATGGTGACAGTTGTATTCAATCCCGATGCAATTTCTGTGTTTCATAAACACTCTGATAGTCCACAGTTTCCAGAATGCCTCCAGATGCGCAACGGAAACTACTACTGGTCTTCCATTGAACGATCAAATCGTAGACTGTTTGAGACATAACTCCAATGGAGGTAAGTGCGCGTGGTAACGGTGTATTCAATCTCTATGCAATTTCTGTGTTTCAACTACACTCTGATAGTCCACAGATAACAGAATGCCTCCAGATGTGCATCGGAAACTACTACTTCTCTTCCAGGGAATTATCAAAGCGTAGACTGTTTGAGACATTTCTCCCATGGATGAAAATGGGCATGTTGACTGTTGTATTCAATCCCGGTTCAATTTCTGTGTTGCATCAACACTCTGATAGTCCACTGATTACAGAATGCCTCCAGATGTGCCTTGGAAACTACTACTGGTCTTCAGGGAACGATCAAGGCGTAGACTGTTTGAGAAATAGCTCCCATGGAGGAAAGTGCGCATGGTAACTGTTGTATTCAATCCCGATGCAATTTCTGCATTTCAAAAACACTCTGAGAGTCCACAGATTACAGAATGCCTCCAGATGTGCGTCGGAAATTACTACCGGTCTTCCAGTGAACGAACAATGCGTAGACAGTTTGAGACATTACTCCCATGGAGGAAAGTGCGCATGGAGACTGTTGTATTGAATCACGAGGGAATTTCTGTTTTACATCAACACTTTGAAATTCCACAGATTAAAGAATGCCTCCAGATGTGCATCGGAAACTACTACTGGTCTTCCAGGTTACGATCAAAGCGTAGACAGTTTGAGACATTACTCCCATATAGGAAATTGGGCATGATGACTGTTGTATTCAATCCCGATGCAATTTCTGTGTTTCATCAACACCCTGACAGTCCACAGATCACAGAATTCTTCCAGATGTGCATCGGAAACTACTACTGGACTTGCAGGGAACGATCATATCGTAGACTGTTTGAGACATTACTCCCATGGAGGAAAGTGCGCATGGTGACTGTTGCATTCAATCCCGATGCAGTTTCTGTGTTTCATCAACACTCAGATAGTCCACTGATTACAGAAGTCTTCCAGATGTGCATCGGAAACTACTACTGGTCTTCAGGGAACGATAAAAGCGATGACAGTTTAAGACATTACTCCCATGGAGGAAACTGCGCATGGTGACTGATGTATTCAATCCCGATGCAATTTCTGTGTTTCATCAACACTCAGATAGTCCACTGATTACAGAAGTCTTCCAGATGTGCCTCGGAAACTACTACTGGCCTTCAGGGAACGATCAAGGCGTAGACTGTTTGATACATAACTCCCATGGAGGAAAGTGCGCATGGTGACTGTTGTATTCAATCCCAATGCAATTTCTGTGTTTCAACAACACTCTGAGAGTCCACAGATTACAGAATACCTCCAGATGTGCGTCGGAAACTACTACTGGTCTTCCAGTGAACGATCAAAGCGTAGACTATTTGAGACATTACTCCCATGGAGGAAAGTGCGCATGGTGACTGTTCTATTGAATCACGATGCAATTTCTGAGTTACATCAACACTTTGAAGGTCCACAGTTCAAAGAATGCCTCCAGATGTGCATCGGAAACTACTACTGCTCTTCCAGGTAACGATCAAATCGTAGACTGTTTGAGACATTACTCCCATGGAGGAAAATGCGCATGGTGACAGTTGTATTCAATCCCGATGCAATTTCCGTGTTTCATTAACACCCTGATAGTCCACAGATTACAGAATGCCTCCAGATGTGCACCGGAAACTACTACTGGTCTTCCAGGGAACGATCAAAACGTAGACTGTTTGAGACATCACTCCCATGGAGGAAGATGAGCATGGTGACTGTTGTATTCAATCCCGATCCAATTTCTGTGTTTCATCAACACTCAGATAGACCTCTGATTACAGAGGTCTTCCAGATGTGCATCGGAAACTACTACTGGTCTTCAGGGAACGATAAAAGCGATGGCAGTTTAAGACATTACTCCCATGGAGGAAAGTGCGCATGTCGACTGTTGTATCCAATCCCGATGCAATTTCTGTGTTTCAACAACACTCTGATAGTCCACAGATTACAGAATGCCTCCAGATGTGCATCGGAATTTACTACTGGTCTTCCAGGGAACGAAAAAAGCGTAGACTGTTTGAGACATTACTCCCATGGAGAAATGTGCGCATGGTGATTGTTGTATTCAATCCCGAGGCAATTTCTGTGTTTCATCAACACTTTGAAGGTCCACAGAGTACAGAATGCCTCCAGATGTGCATCGGAAACTACAACTGGTCTTCCAGGGAGGGATCAAAGCGTAGACTGTTTGAGACGTTACTACCATGGATGAAAGTGCGCATGGTGACTGTCGTATTCAATCCCGGTGCAATTTCTGTGTTTCATCATCACTCTGATAGTCCACTAATTACCGAATGCATCCAGATGTGCCTCGGAAACTACTACTGGTCTTCAGGGAACGATCAAGGCGTAGACTGTTTGATACATAACTCCCATGGAGGAAAGTGCGCATGGTGTCTGTTGTATTGAATATCGAGGCAATTTCTGGGTTACATCAACACTTTGAAGTTCCACAGATTAAAGAATGCCTCCAGATGTGCATCGGAAACTACTACTGGTCTTCCAGGTAACGATCAAATCGTAGACTGTTTGATACATAACTCCCATTGAGGAAAGTGCGCATGGTGACTGTTGTATTGAATCCCGATCTAATTTCTGTGTTTCATCAACACTCAGATAGTCCACTGATTACAGAAGTCTTCCAGATGTGCATCGGAAACTACTACTGGTCTTCATGGAACGATAAAAGCGATGACAGTTTAAGGCATAACTCCCTTAGAGGAAAGTGCGCTTGGTGACTGACGTATTCAATCCAGATGCAAATTCTGTGTTTCATCAACACTCAGATAGTCCACTGATTACAGAAGTCTTGCAGATGTGCATCGGAAACTACTACTGGTCTTCAGGGAACGATCAAGGCGTAGAATGTTTGAGACATAACTCCCTTGGAGGAAAGTGCGCATGGTGACCGTTGTATTCATTCCCGATGCAATTTCTGTGTTTCAACAACACTCTGAGAGTCCACAGATTACAGAATGCATCCAGATGTTGCGGAGGAAACTACTACCGGTCTTCCAGTGAACGAACAAAGCGTAGACAGTTTGAGACATTACTCCCATGGAGGAAAGTGTGCATGGTGACTGTTGTATTGAATCACGATTCAATTTCTGTGTTACATCAACACTTTGAAGGTCCACAGATTAAAGAATGCCTCCAGATGTGCATCGGAATCTACTACTGGTCTTCCAGGTAACGATCAAGGGCGTAGACTGTTTGAGACATTACTCCCATATAGGAAAGTGCGCATGGTGACTGTTGTATTCCATCCCGATGCAATTTCTGTGTTTCATCAACACCCTGACAGTCCACAGATTACAGAATGCTTCCAAATGTGCATCGGACACTACTACTGGTCTTCCAGGGAGCGATCAAAACGTAGACTGTTTGAGACATTACTCCCATGGAGGAAGGTGAGCATGGTGACTGTTGTATTCAATCCCGATCCAATTTCTGTGTTTCATCAACACTCAGATAGTCCACTGATTACAGAGGTCTTCCAGATGCGCAACGGAAACTACTACTGGTCTTCCAGGGAACGATCAAATCGCAGACTGTTTGAGACATAACTCCCATGGAGGAAAGTGCGTGGCAACTGTTGTATTCAATCTCTATGCAATTTCTGTGTTTCAACAACACTCTGATAGTCCACAGATTACAGAATGCCTCCAGATGTGCATCGGAAACTACTACTGGACTTGCAGGGAATGATTAAAGCGTAGACTGTTTGAGACATTACTCCCAATGAGGAAAGTGCGCATGGTGACTGTTGTATTCAATCCCGATGCAATTTCTGTGTTTCATTAACACTCAGATTGTCCACAGATTACACGATGCCTCCAGATGTGCATCTGAAAATACTACTGGTCTTCCAGGGAAGGATCAAAGCGTAGACTGTTTGAGACATTTCTCCCATGGACGAACGTGCGCATGGTGACTGTTGTATTCAATCCCGATGCAATTTCTGTGTTTCAAAACACCCTGATAGTCCACAGATTACAGAATGCCTCCAGATGTGCGTCGGAAACTACTACTAGTCTTCCAGTGAACGATCAAAGAGTAGACTGTTTGAGACATTACTACCATGAAAGATACTGCGCATGGTGACTGTTGTATTTAATCAAGAGTCAATTTCTGTGTTACATCTACACTTTGAATGTCAATAGATTAAAGAATGCCTCCAGATGTGCATCGGAAAATACTACTGGTCTTCCAGGTAACGATCAAAGCGTAGACTGTTTGAGACGTTACTCCCATGGAGGAAAGTGCGCATGGTGACAGTTGTATTCAATCCCGATGCAATTTCTGTGTTTCATAAACACTCTGATAGTCCACAGTTTCCAGAATGCCTCCAGATGCGCAACGGAAACTACTACTGGTCTTCCATTGAACGATCAAATCGTAGACTGTTTGAGACATAACTCCAATGGAGGAAAGTGCGCGTGGTTACGGTGTATTCAATCTGTATGCAATTTCCGTGTTTTAACTACACTCTGATAGTCCACAGATTACAGAATGCCTCCAGATGTGCATCGGAAACTACTACTGGTCTTCCAGGGAAGGATCAAAGCGTAGACTGTTTGAGACATTTCTCCCATGGATGAAAGTGGGCATGGTGACTGTTGTATTCAATCCCGATGCAATTTCTGTGTTTCTTCAACACCCTGATAGTCGACAGGTTACAGAATGCCTCCAGATGTTAATCGGAAACTACTACTGGTCTTCCAGGGAACGATCAAAACGTAGACTGTTTGAGACATTACTCCCATGGAGGAAAGTGCGCATGGTGACTGTTGAATTCAATCCCGATGCAATTTCTGTGTTTCATCAACGCTCAGATAGTCCACTGATTACAGAAGTCTTCCAGATGTGCATCGTAAACTACTGCTAGTCTTCAGCGAACGATAAAAGCGATGACAGTTTGAGACATTACTCCCATGGAGGAAAGTGCGTTTGGTGACGGTTGTATTCAATCGCGATGCAATTTCTGTGTTTCATCAACACTTTGAAGGTCCACAGATTACAGGATGCCTCCAGATGCGCAACGGCAACTACTACTGGTCTTCCAGCAAACGATCAAAACGTAGACTGTTTGAGACATTACTCCCATGGAGAAAAGTCCGCATGGTGCCTGTTGAATTGAATCCCGATGCAATTTCTGTGTTTTATCAACACTCTGAAGGTCAACAGACTACAGAATGCCTCCAGATGTGCATCGGAAACTACTACTGGTCTTCCAGGGAAGGATCAAAGCGTAGACTGTTTGAGACGTTACTACCTTGGATGAAAGTGCGCATGGTGACTGTCGTATTCAATCCCGGTGCAATTTCTGTGTTTCATCATCACTCTGATAGTCCACTAATTACCGAATGCCTCCAGATGTGCCTCGGAATCTACTACTGGTCTTCAGGGAACGATCAAGGCGTAGACTGTTTGATACATAACTCCCATGGAGGAAAGTGCGCATGGTGTCTTTTGTATTGAATCTCGAGGCAATTTCTGTGTTACATCAACACTTTGAAGGTCCACAGAGTACAGAATGCCTCCAGATGTGCATCGGAAACTACAACTGGTCTTCCAGGGAGGGATCAAAGCGTAGACTGTTTGAGACGTTACTACCATGGATGAAAGTGCGCATGGTGACTGTCGTATTCAATCCTGGTGCAATTTCTGTGTTTCATCATCACTCTGATAGTCCACTAATTACCGAATGCATCCAGATGTGCCTCGGAAACTACTACTGGTCTTCAGGGAACGATCAAGGCGTAGACTGTTTGATACATAACTCCCATGGAGGAAAGTGCGCATGGTGTCTGTTGTATTGAATATCGAGGCAATTTCTGGGTTACATCAACACTTTGAAGTTCCACAGATTAAAGAATGCCTCCAGATGTGCATCGGAAACTACTACTGGTCTTCCAGGTAACGATCAAATCGTAGACTGTTTGATACATAACTCCCATTGAGGAAAGTGCGCATGGTGACTGTTGTATTGAATCCCGATCTAATTTCTGTGTTTCATCAACACTCAGATAGTCCACTGATTACAGAAGTCTTCCAGATGTGCATCGGAAACTACTACTGGTCTTCATGGAACGATAAAAGCGATGACAGTTTAAGGCGTAACTCCCTTAGAGGAAAGTGCGCTTGGTGACTGACGTATTCAATCCAGATGCAAATTCTGTGTTTCATCAACACTCAGATAGTCCACTGATTACAGAAGTCTTGCAGATGTGCATCGGAAACTACTACTGGTCTTCAGGGAACGATCAAGGCGTAGAATGTTTGAGACATAACTCCCTTGGAGGAAAGTGCGCATGGTGACCGTTGTATTCATTCCCGATGCAATTTCTGTGTTTCAACAACACTCTGAGAGTCCACAGATTACAGAATGCATCCAGATGTTGCGGAGGAAACTACTACCGGTCTTCCAGTGAACGAACAAAGCGTAGACAGTTTGAGACATTACTCCCATGGAGGAAAGTGTGCATGGTGACTGTTGTATTGAATCACGATTCAATTTCTGTGTTACATCAACACTTTGAAGGTCCACAGATTAAAGAATGCCTCCAGATGTGCATCGGAATCTACTACTGGTCTTCCAGGTAACGATCAAGGGCGTAGACTGTTTGAGACATTACTCCCATATAGGAAAGTGCGCATGGTGACTGTTGTATTCCATCCCGATGCAATTTCTGTGTTTCATCAACACCCTGACAGTCCACAGATTACAGAATGCTTCCAAATGTGCATCGGACACTACTACTGGTCTTCCAGGGAGCGATCAAAACGTAGACTGTTTGAGACATTACTCCCATGGAGGAAGGTGAGCATGGTGACTGTTGTATTCAATCCCGATCCAATTTCTGTGTTTCATCAACACTCAGATAGTCCACTGATTACAGAGGTCTTCCAGATGCGCAACGGAAACTACTACTGGTCTTCCAGGGAACGATCAAATCGCAGACTGTTTGAGACATAACTCACATGGAGGAAAGTGCGTGGCAACTGTTGTATTCAATCTCTATGCAATTTCTGTGTTTCAACAACACTCTGATAGTCCACAGATTACAGAATGCCTCCAGATGTGCATCGGAAACTACTACTGGACTTGCAGGGAATGATTAAAGCGTAGACTGTTTGAGACATTACTCCCATGGAGGAAAGTGCGCATGGTGACTGTTGTATTCAATCCCGATGCAATTTCTGTGTTTCATTAACACTCAGATTGTCCACAGATTACACGATGCCTCCAGATGTGCATCTGAAAATACTACTGGTCTTCCAGGGAAGGATCAAAGCGTAGACTGTTTGAGACATTTCTCCCATGGACGAACGTGCGCATGGTGACTGTTGTATTCAATCCCGATGCAATTTCTGTGTTTCAAAACACCCTGATAGTCCACAGATTACAGAATGCCTCCAGATGTGCGTCGGAAACTACTACTAGTCTTCCAGTGAACGATCAAAGAGTAGACTGTTTGAGACATTACTACCATGAAAGATACTGCGCATGGTGACTGTTGTATTTAATCAAGAGTCAATTTCTGTGTTACATCTACACTTTGAATGTCAATAGATTAAAGAATGCCTCCAGATGTGCATCGGAAAATACTACTGGTCTTCCAGGTAACGATCAAAGCGTAGACTGTTTGAGACGTTACTCCCATGGAGGAAAGTGCGCATGGTGACAGTTGTATTCAATCCCGATGCAATTTCTGTGTTTCATAAACACTCTGATAGTCCACAGTTTCCAGAATGCCTCCAGATGCGCAACGGAAACTACTACTGGTCTTCCATTGAACGATCAAATCGTAGACTGTTTGAGACATAACTCCAATGGAGGAAAGTGCGCGTGGTAACGGTGTATTCAATCTGTATGCAATTTCCGTGTTTTAACTACACTCTGATAGTCCACAGATTACAGAATGCCTCCAGATGTGCATCGGAAACTACTACTGGTCTTCCAGGGAAGGATCAAAGCGTAGACTGTTTGAGACATTTCTCCCATGGATGAAAGTGGGCATGGTGACTGTTGTATTCAATCCCGGTTCAATTTCTGTGTTGCGTCAACACTCTCATAGTCCACTGACTACAGAATGCCTCCAGATGTGCCTCGGAAACTACTACTGGTCTTTAGGGAACGATCAAGGCGTAGACTGTTTGAGAAATAACTCCCATGGAGGGAAGTGCGCATGGTGACTGTTGTATTCAATCACGATGCAATTTCTGTGTTTCTTCAACACCCTGATAGTCGACAGGTTACAGAATGCCTCCAGATGTTAATCGGAAACTACTACTGGTCTTCCAGGGAACGATCAAAACGTAGACTGTTTGAGACATTACTCCCATGGAGGAAAGTGCGCATGGTGACTGTTGAATTCAATCCCGATGCAATTTCTGTGTTTCATCAACGCTCAGATAGTCCACTGATTACAGAAGTCTTCCAGATGTGCATCGTAAACTACTGCTAGTCTTCAGGGAACGATAAAAGCGATGACAGTTTGAGACATTACTCCCATGGAGGAAAGTGCGTTTGGTGACGGTTGTATTCAATCCCGATGCAATTTCTGTGTTTCATCAACACTTTGAAGGTCCACAGATTACAGGATGCCTCCAGATGCGCAACGGCAACTACTACTGGTCTTCCAGCGAACGATCAAAACGTAGACTGTTTGAGACATTACTCCCATGGAGAAAAGTCCGCATGGTGCCTGTTGAATTGAATCCCGATGCAATTTCTGTGTTTTATCAACACTCTGAAGGTCAACAGACTACAGAATGCCTCCAGATGTGCATCGGAAACTACTACTGGTCTTCCAGGGAAGGATCAAAGCGTAGACTGTTTGAGACGTTACTACCTTGGATGAAAGTGCGCATGGTGACTGTCGTATTCAATCCCGGTGCAATTTCTGTGTTTCATCATCACTCTGATAGTCCACTAATTACCGAATGCCTCCAGATGTGCCTCGGAATCTACTACTGGTCTTCAGGGAATGATCAAGGCGTAGACTGTTTGATACATAACTCCCATGGAGGAAAGTGCGCTTGGTGTCTTTTGTATTGAATCTCGAGGCAATTTCTGTGTTACATCAACACTTTGAAGTTCCACAGATTAAAGAATGCCTCCAGATGTGCATCGGAAGCTACTACTGGTCTTCCAGGTAACGATCAAATCGTAGACTGTTTGAGACATTACTCCCATGGAGGAAGGTGAGCATGGTGACTGTTGTATTCAATCCCGATGCAATTTCTGTGTTTCATCAACGCTCAGATAGTCCACTGATTACAGAAGTCTTCCAGATGTGCATCATAAACTACTGCTAGTCTTCAGGGAACGATAAAAGCGATGATAGTTTGAGACATTACTCCCATGGAGGAAAGTGCGTTTGGTGACGGTTGTATTCAATCCCGATGCAATTTCTGTGTTTCATCAAGACTTTGAAGGTCCACAGATTACAGGATGCCTCTAGATGCGCAACGAATACTACTACTGGTCTTCCAGGGAAGGATCAAAGCGTAGACTGTTTGAGACATTTCTCCCATGGACGAACGTGCGCATGGTGACTGTTGTATTCAATACCGGTGCAATTTCTGTGTTTCATCAACACTCTGAGAGTCCACTGATTACAGAATGCCTCCAGATGTGCCTCGGAAACTACTACTGGTCTTCAGGGAACGATCAAGGCGTAGACTGTTTGATACATAACTCCCATGGAGGAAAGTGCGCATGGTGACTGTTTTATTGAATCCCGATGCAATTTCTGTGTTTCATCAACACTCAGATAGTCCACTGATTACAGACGTCTTCCAGATGTGCATCGGAAACTACTACTGGTCTTCATGGAACGATAAAAGCGATGACAGTTTAAGGCATAACTCCCTTAGAGGAAAGTGCGCATGGTGACTGACGTATTCAATCCCGATGCAAATTCTGTGTTTCATCAACACTCAGATAGTCCACTGATTACAGAAGTCTTCCAGATGAGCATCGGAAACTACTACTGGTCTTCAGGGAACGATAAAAGCGATGACAGTTTGAGACATTACTCCCATGGAGGAAAGTGCGCATGGTGACTGTTGTATTCAATCCCAATGCAATTTCTGTGTCTCATGAACACTCTGATAGTCCACAGAATAAAGAAAGCCTCTAGATGTGCATCGGAAACTACTACTGGTCTTCATGGGAACGAAAAATCGTAGACTGTTTGAGACATTACTCCCAATGAGGAAAGTGCGCATGATGACTGTTGTATTCAATCCCGAGGCAATTTCTGTGTTTCATCAACTTTTTGAAGGTCCTCAGATTACAGAATGCCTCCTGATGTGCATCGGAAACTACTACTGGTCTTCCAGGGAACGATCAAAGCGTAGACTGTTTGAGACATAAATCTCATGGAGGGAAGTGCGCGTGGTAACGGTGTATTCAATCTCTATGCAATTTCTGTGTTTCAACTACACTCTGATAGTCCACAGATTACAGAATGCCTCCAGATGTGCATCGGAAACTACTAATGGTCTTCCAGGGAATTATCAAAGCGTAGACTGTTTGAGACATTTCTCCCATGGATGAAAGTGGGCATGGTGACTGTTTTATTCAATCCCCGTGCAATTTCTGTGTTTCATCAACACTCTGACAGTCCACAGATTACAGAATGCTTCCAAATGTGCATCGGACACTACTACTGGTCTTCCAGGGAGCGATCAAAACGTAGACTGTCTGAGACATTACTCCCATGGAGGAAAGAGCGCATGGTGAATGTTGAATTCAATCCCGATGCAATTTCTGTGTTTCATCAACACTCAGAAGGCCACAGATTACAGAAGACTTCCAGATGTGCATCGGAAACTAATACTGGTCTTCAGGGAACGATAAAAGCGATGACAGTTTAAGACATTACTCCCATGGAGGGAAGTGCGCATGGTGACTCCTGTATTCAATCCCGATGCAATTTCTGTATTTCATCAACACTCAGATAGTCCACTGATTACAGAAGTCTTCCAGATGTGCATCGGAAACTACTACTGGTCTTCAGGGAACGATAAAAGCGATGACAGTTTGAGACATTACTCCCATGGAGGAAAGTGCGCATGGTGACTGTTGTATTCAATCCCGATGCAATTTCTGTGTTTCATCAACACTTTGAAGGTCCACAGATTACAGGATACCTCCAGATGCGCAACGGAAACTACTACTGGTCTTCCAGGGAACGATCAAATCGCAGACTGTTTGAGACATAACTCCCATGGAGGAAAGTGCGTGGCAACTGTTGTATTCAATCTCTATGCAATTTCTGTGTTTCAACAACACTCTGATAGTCCACAGATTACAGAATGCCTCCAGATGTGCATCGGAAACTACTACTGGACTTGCAGGGAACGATTAAATCGTAGACTGTTTGAGACATTACTCCCATGAATGAAAGTGCGCATGGTGACTGTTGTATTAAATGCCGGTGCGATTACTGTGTTTCATCAACACACTGATAGTCCACTGATTACAGAATGCCTCCAGATGTGCCTCGGAAACTACTACTGGTCTTCAGGGAACGATCAAAGCGAAGACAGTTTGATACATTACTTCCATGTAGGAAAGTGCGCATGGTGACTGTTGTATTCAATTCCGATGCAATTTCTGTGTTTCAACAACACTCTGATAGCCCACAGATTACTGAATGCCTCCAGATGTGCGTCGGAAACTACTACTGGTCTTCCAGTGAACGATCAAAGAGTAGACTGTTTCAGACATTACTCCCATGAAGGAAACTGCGCATGGTGACTGTTGTATTTAATCACGAGTCAATTTCTGTGTTACATCTACACTTTGAAGGTCAATAGATTAAAGAATGCCTCCAGATGTGCATCGGAAACTACTACTGGTCTTCCAGGTATCGATCAAAGCGTAGACTGTTTGAGACATTACTCCCATGGAGGAAAGTGCGCATGGTGACTGTTGTATTCAATCCCGATGCAATTTCTGTGTTTCATAAACACTCTGATAGTCCACAGTTTCCAGAATGCCTCCAGATGCGCAACGGAAACTACTACTGGTCTTCCATTGAACGATCAAATCGTAGACTGTTTGAGACATAACTCCAATGGAGGAAAGTGCGCGTGGTAACGGTGTATTCAATCTGTATGCAATTTCCGTGTTTTAACTACACTCTGATAGTCCACTGACTACAGAATGCCTCCAGATGTGCCTCGGAAACTACTACTGGTCTTTAGGGAACGATCAAGGCGTAGACTGTTTGAGAAATAACTCCCATGGAGGGAAGTGCGCATGGTGACTGTTGTATTCAATCCCGATGCAATTTCTGCGTTTCAACAACACTCTGAGAATCCACAGATTACAGAATTCCTCCAGATGTGCGTCGGAAACTACTACCGGTCTTCCAGTGAACGAACAATGCGTAGACAGTTTGAGACATTACTCCCATGGAGGAAAGTGCGTATGGAGACTGTTGTATTGAATCACGAGGCAATTTCTGTTTGACATCAACACTTTGAAATTCCACAGATTAAAGAATGCCTCCAGAAGTGCATCGGAAACTACTACTAGTCTTCCAGATAACGATCAAAGCGATGAAAGTTTGAGACAGTACTCCCATGGAGGAAAGTGAGCATGGTGACTGTTGTATTCAATCCCTATGCAATTTCTGGGTTTCATAAACACTCTGATAGTCCACAGTTTCCAGAATGCCTCCAGATGTGCATCTGAAACTACTACTGGTCTTCCAGGGAACGATCAAAGCGTAGACTCTTTGAGACATTACTCCCATGGAGGAAAGTGCGCATGGTGACTGTTGCATTCAATCCCGATGCAAATTCTGTGTTTCTTAAACACTCTGATATTCCACAGTTTCCAGAATGCCTCCAGATGCGCAACGGAAACTACTACTGTTCTGCCAGGGAACGATCAAATCGTAGACTGTTTGAGACATAACTCCCATGGAGGAAAGTGCGCATGGTAACGGTGTATTCAATCTCTATGCAATTTCTGTGTTTCAACTACACTCTGATAGTCCACAGATTACAGAATGCCTCCAGATGTGCATCGGAAACTACTACTGGTCTTCATGGGAACGAAAAATCGTAGACTGTTTAAGACATTACTCCCATTGAGGAAAGTGCGCATGATGACTGTTGTATTCAATCCCGAGGCAATTTCTGTGTTTCATCAACTTTTTGAAGGTCCTCAGATTACAGAATGCCTCCAGATGTGCATCGGAAACTACTACTGGTCTTCCAGGGAACGATCAAAACGTAGACTGTTTGAGACATAAATCTCATGGAGGGTAGTGCGCGTGGTAACGGTGTATTCAATCTCTATGCAATTTCTGTGTTTCAACTACACTCTGATAGTCCACAGATTACAGAATGCCTCCAGATGTGCATCGGAAACTACTACTGCTCTTCCAGGGAATTATCAAAGCGTAGACTGTTTGAGACATTTCTCCCATGGATGAAAGTGGGCATGGTGACTGTTGTAATCAATCCCCGTGCAATTTCTGTGTTTCATCAACACTCAGATAGTCCACTGATTACAGAAGTCTTCCAGATGTGCATCGTAAACTACTGCTAGTCTTCAGGGAACGAAAAATCGTAGACTGTTTAAGACATTACTCCCATGGAGGAAAGTGCGCATGATGACTGTTGTATTCAATCCCGAGGCAATTTCTGTGTTTCATCAACTTTTTGAAGGTCCTCAGATTACAGAATGCCTCCAGATGCGCAACGGAAACTACTACTGGTCTTCCAGCGAACGATCAAAATGTAGACTGTTTGAGACATTACTCCCATGGAGAAAAGTCCGCATGGTGCCTGTTGAATTGAATCCCGATGCAATTTCTGTGTTTTATCAACACTCTGAAGGTCAACAGACTACAGAATGCCTCCAGATGTGCATCGGAAACTACTACTGGTCTTCCAGGGAAGGATCAAAGCGTAGACTGTTTGAGACGTTACTACCTTGGATGAAAGTTTGCATGGTGACTGTCGTATTCAATCCCGGTGCAATTTCTGTGTTTCATCATCACTCTGATAGTCCACTAATTACCGAATGCCTCCAGATGTGCCTCGGAATCTACTACTGGTCTTCAGGGAACGATCAAGGCGTAGACTGTTTGATACATAACTCCCATGGAGGAAAGTGCGCATGGTGTCTTTTGTATTGAATCTCGAGGCAATTTCTGTGTTACATCAACACTTTGAAGTTCCACAGATTAAAGAATGCCTCCAGATGTGCATCGGAAGCTACTACTGGTCTTCCAGGTAACGATCAAATCGTAGACTGTTTGAGACATTACTCCCATGGAGGAAGGTGAGCATGGTGACTGTTGTATTCAATCCCGATGCAATTTCTGTGTTTCATCAACGCTCAGATAGTCCACTGATTACAGAAGTCTTCCAGATGTGCATCGTAAACTACTGCTAGTCTTCAGGGAACTATAAAAGCGATGACAGTTTGAGACATTACTCCCATGGAGGAAAGTGCGTTTGGTGACGGTTGTATTCAATCCCGATGCAATTTCTGTGTTTCATCAAGACTTTGAAGGTCCACAGATTACAGGATGCCTCTAGATGCGCAACGAATACTACTACTGGTCTTCCAGGGAAGGATCAAAGCGTAACTGTTTGAGACATTTCTCCCATGGACGAACGTGCGCATGGTGACTGTTGTATTCAATCCCGGTGCAATTTCTGTGTTTCATCAACACTCTGAGAGTCCACTGATTACAGAATGCCTCCAGATGTGCCTCGGAAACTACTACTGGTCTTCAGGAAACGATCAAGGCGTAGACTGTTTGATACATAACTCCCATGGAGGAAAGTGCGCATGGTGACTGTTTTATTGAATCCCGATGCAATTTCTGTGTTTCATCAACACTCAGATAGTCCACTGATTACAGACGTCTTCCAGATGTGCATCGGAAACTACTACTGGTCTTCATGGAACGATAAAAGCGATGACAGTTTAAGGCATAACTCCCTTAGAGGAAAGTGCGCATGGTGACTGACGTATTCAATCCCGATGCAAATTCTGTGTTTCATCAACACTCAGATAGTCCACTGATTACAGAAGTCTTCCAGATGAGCATCGGAAACTACTACTGGTCTTCAGGGAACGATAAAAGCGATGACAGTTTGAGACATTACTCCCATGGAGGAAAGTGCGCATGGTGACTGTTGTATTCAATCCCAATGCAATTTCTGTGTCTCATGAACACTCTGATAGTCCACAGAATAAAGAAAGCCTCTAGATGTGCATCGGAAACTATTAGTGGTCTTCTTGGGAACGAAAAATCGTAGACTGTTTGAGACATTACTCCCATTGAGGAAAGTGCGCAAGATGACTGTTGTGTTCAATCCCGAGGCAATTTCTGTGTTTCATCAACTTTTTGAAGGTCCTCAGATTACAGAATGCCTCCTGATGTGCATCGGAAACTACTACTGGTCTTCCAGGGAACGATCAAAGCGTAGGCTGTTTGAGACATAAATCTCATGGAGGGAAGTGCGCGTGGTAACGGTGTATTCAATCTCTATGCAATTTCTGTATTTCAACTACACTCTGATAGTCCACAGACTACAGAATGCCTCCAGATGTGCATCGGAAACTACTAAGGGTCTTCCAGGGAATTATCAAATCGTAGACTGTTTGAGACATTTCTCCCATGGATGAAAGTGGGCATGGTGACTGTTTTATTCAATCCCCGTGCAATTTCTGTGTTTCATCAACACTCTGATAGTCCACTGATTACAGAATGGCTCCAGATGTGCCTCGGAAACTACTACTGGTCTTCAGGGAACGATCAAGGCGTAGAATGTTTGAGACATAACTCCCTTGGAGGAAAGTGCGCATGGAGACCGTTGTATTCATTCCCGATGCAATTTCTGTGTTTCAACAACACTCTGAGAGTCCACAGATTACAGAATTCCTGAAGACGTTGCGGCGGAAACTACTACCGGTCTTCCCGTGAACGAACAAAGCGTAGACCGTTTGAGACATTACTCCCATGGAGGAAAGTGTGCATGGTGACTGTTGTATTGAATCGCGATTCAATTTCTGTGTTACATCAACACTTTGAAGGTCCACAGATTAAAGAATGCCTCCAGATGTGCATCGGAATCTACTACTGGTCTTCCAGGTAACGATCAAAGGCGTAGACTGTTTGAGACATTACTCCCATATAGGAAAGTGCGCATGGTGACTGTTGTATTCAATCCCGATGCAATTTCTGTGTTTCATCAACACCCTGACAGTCCACAGATTACAGAATGCTTCCAAATGTGCATCGGACACTACTACTGGTCTTCCAGGGAGCGATCAAATCGTAGACTGTCTGAGACATTACTCCCATGGAGGAAAGTGCGCATGGTGAATGTTGAATTCAATCCCGATGCAATTTCTGTGTTTCATCAACACTCAGAAGGCCACAGATTACAGAAGACTTCCAGATGTGCATCGGAAACTAATACTGGTCTTCAGGGAACGATAAAAGCGATGACAGTTTAAGACATTACTCCCATGGAGGGAAGTGCGCATGGTGACTCCTGTATTCAATCCCGATGCAATTTCTGTGTTTCATCAACACTCAGATAGTCCACTGATTACAGAAGTCTTCCAGATGTGCATCGGAAACTACTACTGGTCTTCAGGGAACGATAAAAGCGATGACAGTTTGAGACATTACTCCCATGGAGGAAAGTGCGCATGGTGACTGTTGTATTCAATCCCGATGCAATTTCTGTGTTTCATCAACACTTTGAAGGTCCACAGATTACAGGATACTTCCAGATGCGCAACGGAAACTACTACTGGTCTTCCAGGGAACGATCAAATCGCAGACTGTTTGAGACATAACTCCCATGGAGGAAAGTGCGTGGCAACTGTTGTATTCAATCTCTATGCAATTTCTGTGTTTCAACAACACTCTGATAGTCCACAGATTACAGAATGCCTCCAGATGTGCATCGGAAACTACTACTGGACTTGCAGGGAACGATTAAAGCGTAGACTGTTTGAGACATTACTCCCATGAATGAAAGTGCGCATGGTGACTGTTGTATTAAATCCCGGTGCGATTACTGTGTTTCATCAACACACTGATAGTCCACTGATTACAGAATGCCTCCAGATGTGCCTCGGAAACTACTACTGGTCTTCAGGGAACGATCAAAGCGAAGACAGTTTGATACATTACTTCCATGTAGGAAAGTGCGCATGGTGACTGTTGTACTCAATCCCGATGCAATTTCTGTGTTTCAACAACACTCTGATAGCCCACAGATTACTGAATGCCTCCAGATGTGCGTCGGAAACTACTACTGGTCTTCCAGTGAACGATCAAAGAGTAGACTGTTTCAGACATTACTCCCATGAAGGAAACTGCGCATGGTGACTGTTGTATTTAATCACGAGTCAATTTCTGTGTTACATCTACACTTTGAAGGTCAATAGATTAAAGAATGCCTCCAGATGTGCATCGGAAACTACTACTGGTCTTCCAGGTATCGATCAAAGCGTAGACTGTTTGAGACATTACTCCCATGGAGGAAAGTGCGCATGGTGACTGTTGTATTCAATCCCGATGCAATTTCTGTGTTTCATAAACACTCTGATAGTCCACAGTTTCCAGAATGCCTCCAGATGCGCAACGGAAACTACTACTGGTCTTCCATTGAACGATCAAATCGTAGACTGTTTGAGACATAACTCCAATGGAGGAAAGTGCGCGTGGTAACGGTGTATTCAATCTGTATGCAATTTCCGTGTTTTAACTACACTCTGATAGTCCACTGACTACAGAATGCCTCCAGATGTGCCTCGGAAACTACTACTGGTCTTTAGGGAACGATCAAGGCGTAGACTGTTTGAGAAATAACTCCCATGGAGGGAAGTGCGCATGGTGACTGTTGTATTCAATCCCGATGCAATTTCTGCGTTTCAACAACACTCTGAGAATCCACAGATTACAGAATGCCTCCAGATGTGCGTCGCAAACTACTACCGGTCTTCCAGTGAACGAACAATGCGTAGACAGTTTGAGACATTACTCCCATGGAGGAAAGTGCGTATGGAGACTGTTGTATTGAATCACGAGGCAATTTCTGTTTGACATCAACACTTTGAAATTCCACAGATTAAAGAATGCCTCCAGAAGTGCATCGGAAACTACTACTAGTCTTCCAGATAACGATCAAAGCGTAGACAGTTTGAGACATTACTCCCATATAGGAAAGTGCGCATGGTGACTGTTGTATTCCATCCCGATGCAATTTCTGTGTTTCATCAACACCCTGACAGTCCACAGGTTACAGAATGCTTCCAGATGTGCATCGGAAATTACTACTGGTCTTGCAGGGAACGATCATAACGTAGACTGTTTGAGACATTACTCCCATGGAGGAAAGTGTGCATGGTGACTGTTGCATTCAATCCCGATGCAATTTCTGTGTTTCAACAACACTCTGATAGTCCACAGATTACAGAATCCCTCCAGATGTGCGTCGGAAACTACTACTGGTCTTCCAGTGAACGTTCAAAGAGTAGACTGTTTGAGATATTACTCCCATGGAGGAAACTGCGCATTGTGACAGTTGTATTTAATCACGAGGCAATTTCTGTGTTACATCTACACTCAGATAGTCCACTGATTACAGAAGTCCTCCAGATGTGCATCGGAAACTACTACTGGTCTTTAGGGAACGATCAAAGCGATGACAGTTTGAGACAGTACTCCCATGGAGGAAAGTGAGCATGGTGACTGTTGTATTCAATCCCTATGCAATTTCTGGGTTTCATAAACACTCTGATAGTCCACAGTTTTCAGAATGCCTCCAGATGTGCATCTGAAACTACTACTGGTCTTCCAGGGAACGATCAAAGCGTAGACTCTTTGAGACATTACTCCCATGGAGGATAGTGCGCATGGTGACTGTTGCATTCAATCCCGATGCAATTTCTGTGTTTCTTAAACACTCTGATAGTCCACAGTTTCCAGAATGCCTCCAGATGCGCAACGGAAACTACTACTGTTCTGCCAGGGAACGATCAAATCGTAGACTGTTTGAGACATAATTCCCATGGAGGAAAGTGCGCATGGTAACGGTGTATTCAATCTCTATACAATTTCTGTGTTTCAACTACACTCTGATAGTCCACAGATTACAGAATGCCTCCAGATGTGCATCGGAAACTACTACTGGTCTTCATGGGAACGAAAAATCGTAGACTGTTTGAGACATTACTCCCATTGAGGAAAGTGCGCATGATGACTGTTGTATTCAATCCCGAGGCAATTTCTGTGTTTCATCAACTTTTTGAAGGTCCTCAGATTACAGAATGCCTCCAGATGTGCATCGGAAACTACTACTGGTCTTCCAGGGAACGATCAAAACGTAGACTGTTTGAGACATAAATCTCATGGAGGGTAGTGCGCGTGGTAACGGTGTATTCAATCTCTATGCAATTTCTGTGTTTCAACTACACTCTGATAGTCCACAGATTACAGAATGCCTCCAGATGTGCATCGGAAACTACTACTGCTCTTCCAGGGAATTATCAAAGCGTAGACCGTTTGAGACATTTCTCCCATGGATGAAAGTGGGCATGGTGACTGTTGTATTCAATCCCCGTGCAATTTCTGTGTTTCATCAACACTCTGATAGTCCACTGATTACAGAATGCCTCCAGATGTGCTTCGGAAACTACTACTGGTCTTCAGGGAACGATCAAGGCGTAGAATGTTTGAGACATAACTCCCTTGGAGGAAAGTGCGCATGGTGACCGTTGTATTCAATCCCGATGCAATTTCTGTGTTTCAACAACACTCTGAGAGTCCACAGATTACAGAATGCCTCCAGATGTTGCGGCGGAAACTACTACCGGTCTTAAAGTGAACGAACAAAGCGTAGACAGTTTGAGACATTACTCCCATGGAGGAAAGTGTGCATGGTGACTGTTGTATTGAATCACGAGGCAATTTCTGTGTTACATCAACACTTTGAAGGTCCACAGATTAAAGAATGCCTCCAGATGTGCATCGGAATCTACTACTGGTCTTCCAGGTAACGATCAAAGGCGTAGACTGTTTGAGACATTACTCCCATATAGGAAAGTGGGCATGGTGACTGTTGTATTCAATCCCGATGCAATTTCTGTGTTTCATCAACACCCTGACAGTCCGCAGATTACAGAATGCTTCCAAATGTGCATCGGACACTACTACTGGTCCTCCAGGGGGCGATCAAAACGTAGACTGTTTGAGACATTACTCCCATGGAGGAAAGTTCGCATGGTGACTGTTGCATTCAATCCTGATGCAATTTCTGTGGTTCATCAACACTCAGATAGTCCACAGATTACAGAAGTCTTCCAGATGTGCATCGGAAACTACTACTGGTCTTCAGGGAACGATAAAAGCGATGACAGTTTGAGACATTACTCCCCTGCAGGAAAGTGCGCATTGTGACTGTTGTATTCAATCCCGATGCAATTTCTGTGTTTCATCAACACTTTGAAGGTCCACAGATTACAGGATACCTCCAGATGCGCAACGGAAATTACTACTGGTCTTCCAGGGAACGATCAAATCGCAGACTGTTTGAGACATAACTCCCATGGAGGAAAGTGCGTGGCAACTGTTGTATTAAATCTCTATGCTATTTCTGTGTTTCAACAACACTCTGATAGTCCACAGATTACAGAATGCCTCCAGATGTGCATCGGAAACTACTACTGGACTTGCAGGGAACAATTAAAGCGTAGACTGTTTGAGACATTACTCCCATGAATGAAAGTGCGCATGGTGACTGTTGTATTAAATCCCGGTGCGATTACTGTGTTTCATCAACACACTGATAGTCCACTGATTACAGAATGCCTCCAGATGTGCCTCGGAAACTACTACTGGTCTTCAGGGAACGATCAAAGCGAAGACAGTTTGATACATTACTTCCATGTAGGAAAGTGCGCATGGTGACTGTTGTATTCAATTCCGATGCAATTTCTGTGTTTCAACAACACTCTGATAGCCCACAGATTACTGAATGCCTCCAGATGTGCGTCGGAAACTACTACTGGTCTTCCAGTGAACGATCAAAGAGTAGACTGTTTCAGACATTACTCCCATGAAGGAAACTGCGCATGGTGACTGTTGTATTTAATCACGAGTCAATTTCTGTGTTACATCTACACTTTGAAGGTCAATAGATTAAAGAATGCCTCCAGATGTGCATCGGAAACTACTACTGGTCTTCCAGGTATCGATCAAAGCGTAGACTGTTTGAGACATTACTCCCATGGAGGAAAGTGCGCATGGTGACTGTTGTATTCAATCCCCATGCAATTTCTGTGTTTCATAAACACTCTGATAGTCCACAGTTTCCAGAATGCCTCCAGATGCGCAACGGAAACTACTACTGGTCTTCCATTGAACGATCAAATCGTAGACTGTTTGAGACATAACTCCAATGGAGGAAAGTGCGCGTGGTAACGGTGTATTCAATCTGTATGCAATTTCCGTGTTTTAACTACACTCTGATAGTCCACTGACTACAGAATGCCTCCAGATGTGCCTCGGAAACTACTACTGGTCTTTAGGGAACGATCAAGGCGTAGACTGTTTGAGAAATAACTCCCATGGAGGGAAGTGCGCATGGTGACTGTTGTATTCAATCCCGATGCAATTTCTGCGTTTCAACAACACTCTGAGAATCCACAGATTACAGAATGCCTCCAGATGTGCGTCGCAAACTACTACCGGTCTTCCAGTGAACGAACAATGCGTAGACAGTTTGAGACATTACTCCCATGGAGGAAAGTGCGTATGGAGACTGTTGTATTGAATCACGAGGCAATTTCTGTTTGACATCAACACTTTGAAATTCCACAGATTAAAGAATGCCTCCAGAAGTGCATCGGAAACTACTACTAGTCTTCCAGATAACGATCAAAGCGTAGACAGATTGAGACATTACTCCCATATAGGAAAGTGCGCATGGTGACTGTTGTATTCCATCCCGATGCAATTTCTGTGTTTCATCAACACCCTGACAGTCCACAGGTTACAGAATGCTTCCAGATATGCATCGGAAATTACTACTGGTCTTGCAGGGAACGATCATAACGTAGACTGTTTGAGACATTACTCCCATGGGGGAAAGTGTGCATGGTGACTGTTGCATTCAATCCCGATGCAATTTCTGTGTTTCAACAACACTCTGATAGTCCACAGATTACAGAATCCCTCCAGATGTGCGTCGGAAACTACTACTGGTCTTCCAGTGAACGTTCAAAGAGTAGACTGTTTGAGATATTACTCCCATGGAGGAAACTGCGCATTGTGACAGTTGTATTTAATCACGAGGCAATTTCTGTGTTACATCTACACTCAGATAGTCCACTGATTACAGAAGTCCTCCAGATGTGCATCGGAAACTACTACTGGTCTTTAGGGAACGATCAAAGCGATGAAAGTTTGAGACAGTACTCCCATGGAGGAAAGTGAGCATGGTGACTGTTGTATTCAATCCCTATGCAATTTCTGGGTTTCATAAACACTCTGATAGTCCACAGTTTCCAGAATGCCTCCAGATGTGCATCTGAAACTACTACTGGTCTTCCAGGGAACGATCAAAGCGTAGACTCTTTGAGACATTACTCCCATGGAGGAAAGTGCGCATGGTGACTGTTGCATTCAATCCCGATGCAATTTCTGTGTTTCTTAAACACTCTGATATTCCACAGTTTCCAGAATGCCTCCAGATGCGCAACGGAAACTACTACTGTTCTGCCAGGGAACGATCAAATCGTAGACTGTTTGAGACATAACTCCCATGGAGGAAAGTGCGCATGGTAACGGTGTATTCAATCTCTATGCAATTTCTGTGTTTCAACTACACTCTGATAGTCCACAGATTACAGAATGCCTCCAGATGTGCATCGGAAACTACTACTGGTCTTCATGGGAACGAAAAATCGTAGACTGTTTAAGACATTACTCCCATTGAGGAAAGTGCGCATGATGACTGTTGTATTCAATCCCGAGGCAAATTCTGTGTTTCATCAACTTTTTGAAGGTCCTCAGATTACAGAATGCCTCCAGATGTGCATCGGAAACTACTACTGGTCTTCCAGGGAACGATCAAAACGTAGACTGTTTGAGACATAAATCTCATGGAGGGTAGTGCGCGTGGTAACGGTGTATTCAATCTCTATGCAATTTCTGTGTTTCAACTACACTCTGATAGTCCACAGATTACAGAATGCCTCCAGATGTGCATCGGAAACTACTACTGCTCTTCCAGGGAATTATCAAAGCGTAGACTGTTTGAGACATTTCTCCCATGGATGAAAGTGGGCATGGTGACTGTTGTAATCAATCCCCGTGCAATTTCTGTGTTTCATCAACACTCAGATAGTCCACTGATTACAGAAGTCTTCCAGATGTGCATCGTAAACTACTGCTAGTCTTCAGGGAACGATAAAAGCGATGACAGTTTGAGACATTACTCCCATGGAGGAAAGTGCGTTTGGTGACGGTTGTATTCAATCCCGATGCAATTTCTGTGTTTCATCAACACTTTGAAGGTCCACAGATTACAGGATGCCTCCAGATGCGCAACGGAAACTACTACTGGTCTTCCAGCGAACGATCAAAATGTAGACTGTTTGAGACATTACTCCCATGGAGAAAAGTCCGCATGGTGCCTGTTGAATTGAATCCCGATGCAATTTCTGTGTTTTATCAACACTCTGAAGGTCAACAGACTACAGAATGCCTCCAGATGTGCATCGGAAACTACTACTGGTCTTCCAGGGAAGGATCAAAGCGTAGACTGTTTGAGACGTTACTACCTTGGATGAAAGTTTGCATGGTGACTGTCGTATTCAATCCCGGTGCAATTTCTGTGTTTCATCATCACTCTGATAGTCCACTAATTACCGAATGCCTCCAGATGTGCCTCGGAATTTACTACTGGTCTTCAGGAAACGATCAAATCGTAGACTGTTTGAGACATTACTCCCATGGAGGAAGGTGAGCATGGTGACTGTTGTATTCAATCCCGATGCAATTTCTGTGTTTCATCAACGCTCAGATAGTCCACTGATTACAGAAGTCTTCCAGATGTGCATCGTAAACTACTGCTAGTCTTCAGGGAACGATAAAAGCGATGACAGTTTGAGACATTACTCCCATGGAGGAAAGTGCGTTTGGTGACGGTTGTATTCAATCCCGATGCAATTTCTGTGTTTCATCAAGACTTTGAAGGTCCACAGATTACAGGATGCCTCTAGATGCGCAACGAATACTACTACTGGTCTTCCAGGGAAGGATCAAAGCGTAACTGTTTGAGACATTTCTCCCATGGACGAACGTGCGCATGGTGACTGTTGTATTCAATCCCGGTGCAATTTCTGTGTTTCATCAACACTCTGAGAGTCCACTGATTACAGAATGCCTCCAGATGTGCCTCGGAAACTACTACTGGTCTTCAGGAAACGATCAAGGCGTAGACTGTTTGATACATAACTCCCATGGAGGAAAGTGCGCATGGTGACTGTTTTATTGAATCCCGATGCAATTTCTGTGTTTCATCAACACTCAGATAGTCCACTGATTACAGACGTCTTCCAGATGTGCATCGGAAACTACTACTGGTCTTCATGGAACGATAAAAGCGATGACAGTTTAAGGCATAACTCCCTTAGAGGAAAGTGCGCATGGTGACTGACGTATTCAATCCCGATGCAAATTCTGTGTTTCATCAACACTCAGATAGTCCACTGATTACAGAAGTCTTCCAGATGAGCATCGGAAACTACTACTGGTCTTCAGGGAACGATAAAAGCGATGACAGTTTGAGACATTACTCCCATGGAGGAAAGTGCGCATGGTGACTGTTGTATTCAATCCCAATGCAATTTCTGTGTCTCATGAACACTCTGATAGTCCACAGAATAAAGAAAGCCTCTAGATGTGCATCGGAAACTACTAGTGGTCTTCTTGGGAACGAAAAATCGTAGACTGTTTGAGACATTACTCCCATTGAGGAAAGTGCGCAAGATGACTGTTGTATTCAATCCCGAGGCAATTTCTGTGTTTCATCAACTTTTTGAAGGTCCTCAGATTACAGAATGCCTCCTGATGTGCATCGGAATCTACTACTGGTCTTCCAGGTAACGATCAAAGGCGTAGACTGTTTGAGACATTACTCCCATATAGGAAAGTGCGCATGGTGACTGTTGTATTCAATCCCGATGCAATTTCTGTGTTTCATCAACACCCTGACAGTCCACAGATTACAGAATGCTTCCAAATGTGCATCGGACACTACTACTGGTCTTCCAGGGAGCGATCAAAGCGTAGACTGTTTGAGACATTTCTCCCATGGATGAAAGTGGGCATGGTGACTGTTTTATTCAATCCCCGTGCAATTTCTGTGTTTCATCAACACCCTGACAGTCCACAGATTACAGAATGCTTCCAAATGTGCATCGGACACTACTACTGGTCTTCCAGGGAGCGATCAAATCGTAGACTGTCTGAGACATTACTCCCATGGAGGAAAGTGCGCATGGTGAATGTTGAATTCAATCCCGATGCAATTTCTGTGTTTCATCAACACTCAGAAGGCCACAGATTACAGAAGACTTCCAGATGTGCATCGGAAACTAATACTGGTCTTCAGGGAACGATAAAAGCGATGACAGTTTAAGACATTACTCCCATGGAGGGAAGTGCGCATGGTGACTCCTGTATTCAATCCCGATGCAATTTCTGTGTTTCATCAACACTCAGATAGTCCACTGATTACAGAAGTCTTCCAGATGTGCATCGGAAACTACTACTGGTCTTCAGGGAACGATAAAAGCGATGACAGTTTGAGACATTACTCCCATGGAGGAAAGTGCGCATGGTGACTGTTGTATTCAATCCCGATGCAATTTCTGTGTTTCATCAACACTTTGAAGGTCCACAGATTACAGGATACCTCCAGATGCGCAACGGAAACTACTACTGGTCTTCCAGGGAACGATCAAATCGCAGACTGTTTGAGACATAACTCCCATGGAGGAAAGTGCGTGGCAACTGTTGTATTCAATCTCTATGCAATTTCTGTGTTTCAACAACACTCTGATAGTCCACAGATTACAGAATGCCTCCAGATGTGCATCGGAAACTACTACTGGACTTGCAGGGAACGATTAAAGCGTAGACTGTTTGAGACATTACTCCCATGAATGAAAGTGCGCATGGTGACTGTTGTATTAAATCCCGGTGCGATTACTGTGTTTCATCAACACACTGATAGTCCACTGATTACAGAATGCCTCCAGATGTGCCTCGGAAACTACTACTGGTCTTCAGGGAACGATCAAAGCGAAGACAGTTTGATACATTACTTCCATGTAGGAAAGTGCGCATGGTGACTGTTGTACTCAATCCCGATGCAATTTCTGTGTTTCAACAACACTCTGATAGCCCACAGATTACTGAATGCCTCCAGATGTGCGTCGGAAACTACTACTGGTCTTCCAGTGAACGATCAAAGAGTAGACTGTTTCAGACATTACTCCCATGAAGGAAACTGCGCATGGTGACTGTTGTATTTAATCACGAGTCAATTTCTGTGTTACATCTACACTTTGAAGGTCAATAGATTAAAGAATGCCTCCAGATGTGCATCGGAAACTACTACTGGTCTTCCAGGTATCGATCAAAGCGTAGACTGTTTGAGACATTACTCCCATGGAGGAAAGTGCGCATGGTGACTGTTGTATTCAATCCCGATGCAATTTCTGTGTTTCATAAACACTCTGATAGTCCACAGTTTCCAGAATGCCTCCAGATGCGCAACGGAAACTACTACTGGTCTTCCATTGAACGATCAAATCGTAGACTGTTTGAGACATAACTCCAATGGAGGAAAGTGCGCGTGGTAATGGTGTATTCAATCTGTATGCAATTTCCGTGTTTTAACTACACTCTGATAGTCCACTGACTACAGAATGCCTCCAGATGTGCCTCGGAAACTACTACTGGTCTTTAGGGAACGATCAAGGCGTAGACTGTTTGAGAAATAACTCCCATGGAGGGAAGTGCGCATGGTGACTGTTGTATTCAATCCCGATGCAATTTCTGCGTTTCAACAACACTCTGAGAATCCACAGGTTACAGAATGCCTCCAGATGTGCGTCGGAAACTACTACCGGTCTTCCAGTGAACGAACAATGCGTAGACAGTTTGAGACATTACTCCCATGGAGGAAAGTGCGTATGGAGACTGTTGTATTGAATCACGAGGCAATTTCTGTTTGACATCAACACTTTGAAATTCCACAGATTAAAGAATGCCTCCAGAAGTGCATCGGAAACTACTACTAGTCTTCCAGATAACGATCAAAGCGTAGACAGTTTGAGACATTACTCCCATATAGGAAAGTGCGCATGGTGACTGTTGTATTCCATCCCGATGCAATTTCTGTGTTTCATCAACACCCTGACAGTCCACAGGTTACAGAATGCTTCCAGATGTGCATCGGAAATTACTACTGGTCTTGCAGGGAACGATCATATCGTAGACTGTTTGAGACATTACTCCCATGGAGGAAAGTGTGCATGGTGATTGTTGCATTCAATCCCGATGCAATTTCTGTGTTTCAACAACACTCTGATAGTCCACAGATTACAGAATCCCTCCAGATGTGCGTCGGAAACTACTACTGGTCTTCCAGTGAACGTTCAAAGAGTAGACTGTTTGAGATATTACTCCCATGGAGGAAACTGCGCATTGTGACAGTTGTATTTAATCACGAGGCAATTTCTGTGTTACATCTACACTCAGATAGTCCACTGATTACAGAAGTCCTCCAGATGTGCATCGGAAACTACTACTGGTCTTTAGGGAACGATCAAAGCGATGACAGTTTGAGACAGTACTCCCATGGAGGAAAGTGAGCATGGTGACTGTTGTATTCAATCCCTATGCAATTTCTGGGTTTCATAAACACTCTGATAGTCCACAGTTTCCAGAATGCCTCCAGATGTGCATCTGAAACTACTACTGGTCTTCCAGGGAACGATCAAAGCGTAGACTCTTTGAGACATTACTCCCATGGAGGAAAGTGCGCATGGTGACTGTTGCATTCAATCCCGATGCAATTTCTGTGTTTCTTAAACACTCTGATAGTCCACAGTTTCCAGAATGCCTCCAGATGCGCAACGGAAACTACTACTGTTCTGCCAGGGAACGATCAAATCGTAGACTGTTTGAGACATAATTCCCATGGAGGAAAGTGCGCATGGTAACGGTGTATTCAATCTCTATGCAATTTCTGTGTTTCAACTACACTCTGATAGTCCACAGATTACAGAATGCCTCCAGATGTGCATCGGAAACTACTACTGGTCTTCATGGGAACGAAAAATCGTAGACTGTTTGAGACATTACTCCCATTGAGGAAAGTGCGCATGATGACTGTTGTATTCAATCCCGAGGCAATTTCTGTGTTTCATCAACTTTTTGAAGGTCCTCAGATTACAGAATGCCTCCAGATGTGCATCGGAAACTACTACTGGTCTTCCAGGGAACGATCAAAACGTAGACTGTTTGAGACATAAATCTCATGGAGGGTAGTGCGCGTGGTAACGGTGTATTCAATCTCTATGCAATTTCTGTGTTTCAACTACACTCTGATAGTCCACAGATTACAGAATGCCTCCAGATGTGCATCGGAAACTACTACTGCTCTTCCAGGGAATTATCAAAGCGTAGACCGTTTGAGACATTTCTCCCATGGATGAAAGTGGGCATGGTGACTGTTGTATTCAATCCCCGTGCAATTTCTGTGTTTCATCAACACTCTGATAGTCCACTGATTACAGAATGCCTCCAGATGTGCTTCGGAAACTACTACTGGTCTTCAGGGAACGATCAAGGCGTAGAATGTTTGAGACATTACTCCCATGGAGGAAAGTGTGCATGGTGACTGTTGTATTGAATCACGAGGCAATTTCTGTGTTACATCAACACTTTGAAGGTCCACAGATTAAAGAATGCCTCCAGATGTGCATCGGAATCTACTACTGGTCTTCCAGGTAACGATCAAAGGCGTAGACTGTTTGAGACATTACTCCCATATAGGAAAGTGGGCATGGTGACTGTTGTATTCAATCCCGATGCAATTTCTGTGTTTCATCAACACCCTGACAGTCCGCAGATTACAGAATGCTTCCAAATGTGCATCGGACACTACTACTGGTCCTCCAGGGGGCGATCAAAACGTAGACTGTTTGAGACATTACTCCCATGGAGGAAAGTGCGCATGGTGACTGTTGCATTCAATCCTGATGCAATTTCTGTGGTTCATCAACACTCAGATAGTCCACAGATTACAGAAGTCTTCCAGATGTGCATCGGAAACTACTACTGGTCTTCAGGGAACGATAAAAGCGATGACAGTTTGAGACATTACTCCCCTGCAGGAAAGTGCGCATTGTGACTGTTGTATTCAATCCCGATGCAATTTCTGTGTTTCATCAACACTTTGAAGGTCCACAGATTACAGGATACCTCCAGATGCGCAACGGAAATTACTACTGGTCTTCCAGGGAACGATCAAATCGCAGACTGTTTGAGACATAACTCCCATGGAGGAAAGTGCGTGGCAACTGTTGTATTAAATCTCTATGCTATTTCTGTGTTTCAACAACACTCTGATAGTCCACAGATTACAGAATGCCTCCAGATGTGCATCGGAAACTACTACTGGACTTGCAGGGAACAATTAAAGCGTAGACTGTTTGAGACATTACTCCCATGGATGAAAGTGCGCATGGTGACTGTTGTATCAAATCCCGGTGCAATTTCTGTGTTTCATCAACACACTGATAGTCCACTGATTACAGAATGCCTCCAGATGTGCCTCGGAAACTACTACTGGTCTTCAGGGAACGATCAAAGCGATGACAGTTTGAGACATTACTCCCATGTAGGAAAGTGAACATGGTGACTGTTGTATTCAATCCCGATGCAATTTCTGTGTTTCAACAACACTCTGATAGTCCACAGATTACAGAATGCCTCCAGATGTGCGTCGGAAACTACTACTGGTCTTCCAGTGAACGATCAAAGAGTAGACTGTTTGAGACATTACTCCCATGAAGGAAGCTGCGCATGGTGACTGTTGTATTTAATCACGAGGCAATTTCTGTGTTACATCTACACTTTGAAGGTCCACAGATTAAAGAATGCCTCCAGATGTGCATCGGAAGCTACTACTGGTCTTCCAGGTAACGATCAAAGCGTAGACTGTTTGAGACATTACTCCCATGGAGGAAAGTGTGCATGGTGACAGTTGTACTCAATTCCGATGCAATTTCTGTGTTTCATCAACACTCAGTTAGTCCACTGATTACAGACGTCCTCCAAATGTCCATCGGAAACTACTACTGGTCTTTAGGGAACGATCAAAGCGATGACAGTTTGAGACAGTACTCCCATGGAGGAAAGTGCGCATGGTGACTGTTGTATTCAATCCCGATGCAATTTCTGTGTTTCATAAACACTCTGATAGTCCACAGTTTCCAGAATGCCTCCAGATGTGCATCTGAAGCTACTACTGGTCTTCCAGGGAACGATCAAAGCGTAGACTCTTTGAGACATTACTCCCATGGAGGAAAGTGCGCATGGTGACTGTTGTATTCAATCCCGATGCAATTTCTGTGTTTCATAAACACTTTGATAGTCCACAGTTTCCAGAATGCCTCAAGATGCGCAACGGAAACTACTACTGGTCTTCCATTGAACGATCAAATCGTAGACTGTTTGAGACATAACTCCAATGGAGGTAAGTGCGCGTGGTAAAGGTGTATTCAATCTCTATGCAATTTCTGTGTTTCACCTACACTCTGATAGTCCACAGATTACAGAATGCCTCCAGATGTGCATCGGAAACTACTACTGCTCTTCCAGGGAATTATCAAAGCGTAGACTGTTTGAGACATTTCTCCCATGGATGAAAGTGGGCATGGTGACTGTTGTATTCAATCCCGGTTCAATTTCTGTGTTGCATCAACACTCTGATAGTCCACTGATTACAGAATGCCTCCAGATGTGCCTTGGAAACTACTACTGGTCTTCAGGGAACGATCAAGGCGTAGACTGTTTGAGAAATAGCTACCATGGAGGAAAGTGCGCATGGTAACTGTTGTATTCAATCCCGATGCAATTTCTGCGTTTCAACAACACTCTGAGAGTCCACAGATTACAGAATGCCTCCAGATGTGCGTCGGAAACTACTACCGGTCTTCCAGTGAACGAACAATGCGTAGACAGTTTGAGACATTACTCCCATGGAGGAAAGTGCGCAAGGAGACTGTTGTATTGAATCACGAGGGAATTTCTGTTTTACATCAACACTTTGAAATTCCACAGATTAAAGAATGCCTCCAGCTGTGCATCGGAAACTACTACTGGTCTTCCAGGTTACGATCAAAGCGTAGACAGTTTGAGACATTACTCCCATATAGGAAATTGCGCATGGTGACAGTTGTATTCAATCCCGATGCAATATCTGTGTTTCATCAACACCCTGACAGTCCACAGATTACAGAATTCTTCCAGATGTGCATCGGAAACTACTACTGGTCTTGCAGGGAACGATCATATCGTAGACTGTTTGAGTCATTACTCCCTTGGAGGAAAGTGCGCATGGTGACTGTTGCATTCAATACCGATGCAGTTTCTGTGTTTCATCAACACTCAGATAGTCCACTGATTACAGAAGTCTTCCAGATGTGCATCGGAAACTACTACTGGTCTTCAGGGAACGATAAAAGCGATGACAGTTTAAGACATTACTCCCATGGAGGAAACTGCTTATGGTGACTGATGTATTCGATCCCGATGCAATTTCTGTGTTTCATCAACACTCAGATAGTCCACTGATTACAGAAGTCTTCCAGATGTGCATCGGAAACTACTACTGGTCTTCAGGGAACGATAAAAGCGATGACAGGTTGAGACATTATTCCCATGGAGGAAAGTGCGCATGGTGACTGTTGTATTCAATCCCGATGCAATTTCTGTGTTTCATCAACACATTGAAGGTCCACAGATTACAAGTTACCTCCAGATGCGCAACGGAAACTACTACTGGTCTTCCAGGGAACGATCAAATCGCAGACTGTTTGAGACATAACTCCCATGGAGGAAAGTGCGTGGCAACTGTTGTATTCAATCTCTATGCAATTTCTGTGTTTCAACAACACTCTGATAGTCCACAGATTACAGAATGCCTCCAGATGTGCATCGGAAACTACTACTGGACTTGCAGGGAACGATTAAAGCGTAGACTGTTTGAGACATTACTCCCATGGATGAAAGTGCGCATAGTGACTGTTGTATTAAATCCCGGTGCAATTTCTGTGTTTCATCAACACACTGATAGTCCACTGATTACAGAATGCCTCCAGATGTGCCTCGGAAACTACTACTGGTCTTCAGGGAACGATCAAAGCGATGACAGTTTGAGACATTACTCCCATGAAGGAAGCTGCGCATGGTGACAGTTGTATTTAATCACGAGGCAATTTCTGAGTTACATCTACACTTTGAAGATCCACAGATTAAATAATGCCTCCAGATGTGCATCGGAAGCTACTGCTGGTCTTCCAGGTAACGATCAAAGCGTAGACTGTTTGAGACATTACTCCCATGGAGGAAAGTGTGCATGGTGACAGTTGTATTCAATTCCGATGCAATTTCTGTGTTTCATCAACACTCAGATAGTCCACTGATTACAGACGTAATCCAGATGTGCATCGGAAACTACTACTGGTCTTTAGGGAACGATCAAAGCGATGGCAGTTTGAGACAGTACTCCCATGGAGGAAAGTGCGCATGGTGACTGTTGTATTCAATCCCGATGCAATTTCTGTGTTTCATAAACACTCTGATAGTCCACAGTTTCCAGAATGCCCCCAGATGTGCATCTGAATCTACTACTGGTCTTCCAGGGAACGATCAAATTGTAGACTCTTTGAGACATTACTCCCATGGAGGAAAGTGCGCATGGTGACTGTTGTATTCAATCCCGACACAATTTCTGTGTTTCATAAACACTCTGATAGTCCACAGTTTCCAGAATGCCTCCAGATGCGCATCGGAAACTACTACTGGTCTTCCAGGGACGATCAAAGCGTAGACTGTTTGAGACATAACTCCAATGGGGGAAAGTGCGCGTGGTAACGGTGTATTCAATCTGTATGCAATTTCTGTGTTTTAACTACACTCTGATAGTCCACAGATTACTGAATGCCTCCAGATGTGCATCGGAAACTACTACTGGTCTTCCAGGGAAGGATCAAAGCGTAGACTGTTTGAGACATTTCTCCCATGGATGAAAGTGTGCATGGTGACTGTTGTATTCAATCCCGGTCCAATTTCTGTGTTGCATCAACACTCTGATAGTCCACTGATTACAGAATGCCTCCAGATGTGCCTCGGAAACTACTACTGGTCTTCAGGGAACGATCAAGGCGTAGACGGTTTGAGAAATAACTCCCATGGAGGAAAGTGCGCATGGTAACTGTTGTATTCAATCCCGATGCAATTTCTGCGTTTCAACAACACTCTTAGAGTCCACAGATTACAGAATGCCTCCAGATGTGCGTCGGAAACTACTACCGGTCTTCCAGTGAACGAACAATGCGTAGACAGTTTGAGACATTACTCCCATATAGGAAAGTGCGCATGGTGACTGTTGTATTCAATCCCGATGCAATTTCTGTGTTTCATCAACACCCTGACAGTCCACAGGTTACAGAATGCCTCCAGATGTGCATCGGAAACTACTACTGGTCTTGCAGGGAACGATTATAACGTAGACTGTTTGAGACATTACTCCCATGGAGGAAAGTGCGCATGGTGACCGTTGCATTCAATCCCGATGCAGTTTCTGTGTTTCAACAACACTCTGATAGTCCACTGATTACAGAATGCCTCCAGATGTGCGTCGGAAACTACTACTGGTCTTCCAGTGAACGATCAAAGAGTAGACTGTTTGAGACATTACTCCCATGAAGGCAGCTGCGCATAGTGACTGTTGTATTTAATCACGAGGCAATTTCTGAGTTACATCTACACTTTGAAGATCCACAGATTAAATAATGCCTCCAGATGTGCATCGGAAGCTACTACTGGTCTTCCAGGTAACGATCAAAGCGTAGACTGTTTGAGACATTACTCCCATGGAGGAAAGTGTGCATGGTGACAGTTGTATTTAATTCCGATGCAATTTCTGTGTTTCATCAACACTCAGATAGTCCACTGATTACAGACGTCCTCGAGATGTGCATTGGAAACTACTACTAGGCTTTAGGGAACGATCAAAGCGATGACAGTTTGAGACAGTACTCCCATGGAGGAAAGTGCGCATGGTGACTGTTGTATTCAATCCCGATGCAATTTCTGTGTTTCATAAACACTCTGATAGTCCACAGTTTCCAGAATGCCTCCAGATGGGCATCTGAAACTACTACTGGCCTTCCAGGGAACGATTAAATCGTAGACTCTTTCAGACATTACTCCCATGGAGGAAAGTGCGCATGGTGACTGTTGTATTCAATCCCGATACAATTTCTGTGTTTCATAAACACTCTGATAGTCCACAGTTTCCAGAATGCCTCCAGATGCGCATCGGAAACTACTACTGGTCTTCCAGGGACGATCAAAGCGTAGACTGTTTGAGACATAACTCCAATGGAGGAAAGTGCGCGTGGTAACGGTGTATTCAATCTGTATGCAATTTCTGTGTTTTAACTACACTCTGATAGTCCACAGATTACTGAATGCCTCCAGATGTGCATCGGAAACTACTACTGGTCTTCCAGGGAAGGATCAAAGCGTAGACTGTTTGAGACATTTCTCCCATGGATGAAAGTGTGCATGGTGACTGTTGTATTCAATCCCGGTCCAATTTCTGTGTTGCATCAACACTCTGATAGTCCACTGATTACAGAATGCCTCCAGATGTGCCTCGGAAACTACTACTGGTCTTCAGGGAACGATCAAGGCGTAGACGGTTTGAGAAATAACTCCCATGGAGGAAAGTGCGCATGGTAACTGTTGTATTCAATCCCGATGCAATTTCTGCGGTTCAACAACACTCTTAGAGTCCACAGATTACAGAATGCCTCCAGATGTGCGTCGGAAACTACTACCGGTCTTCCAGTGAACGAACAATGCGTAGACAGTTTGTGACATTACTCCCATATAGGAAAGTGCGCATGGTGACTGTTGTATTCAATCCCGATGCAATTTCTGTGTTTCATCAACACCCTGACAGTCCACAGATTACAGAATGCCTCCAGATGTGCATCGGAAACTACTACTGGTCTTGCAGGGAACGATCATAACGTAGACTGTTTGAGACATTACTCCCATGGAGGAAAGTGCGCATGGTGACTGTTGCAATCAATCCCGATGCAGTTTCTGTGTTTCATCAACACTCAAATAGTCCACTGATTACAGAAGTCTTCCAGATGTGCATCGGAAACTACTACTGGTCTTCAGGGAACGAGAAAAGCGATGACAGTTTGAGACATTACTCCCATGGAGGAAACTGCTTATGGTGACTGATGTATTCAATCCCGATGCAATTTCTGTTTTTCAACAACACCCTGACAGTCCACAGATTACAGAATGCATCCAGATGTGCATCAGAAACTACTAGTGGTCTTCATGGGAACGAAAAAAGCGTAGACTGCTTGAGACATTACTCCCATTGAGGAAAGTGCGCATGGTGACTGTTGTATTCAATCTCTATGCAATTTCTGTGTTTCACAACTTTTTGAAGGTCCTCAGATTACAGAAGGCCACCAGATGTGCATCGGAAACTACTACTGGGCTTCCAGGGAACGATCAAAGCGTAGACTACTTGAGACATTACTCCCATTGAGGAAAGTGCGCATGGTGACTGTTGTATTCAATCCCGAGGCAATTTCTGTGTTTCACAACTTTTTGAAGGTCCTCAGATTACAGAATGCCTCCAGATGTGCATCGGAAACTACTACTGGTCTTCCAGGGAATGATCTAAGCGTAGACTACTTGAGACATTACTCCCACGGAGGAAAGTGCTATTGGTGATTGTTGTATTCAATCCCGATGCAATTTCAGTGTTTCATCAACACTTTGAAGGTCCACAGATTACATTATACCTCCAGATGCGCAACCGAAGCTACTACTGGTCTTCCAGGGAACGATCAAATCGTAGACTGTTTGAGACATAACTCCCATGGAGGAAAGTGCGCGTGGTAACGGTGTATTCAATCTCTATGCAATATCTGTCTTTTAACTACACTCTGATAGTCCACAGATTACAGAATGCCTCCAGATGTACGTCGGAAACAACTACTGGTCTTCCAGTGAACGATCAAAGAGTAGACTGTTTGAGATATTACTCCCATGGAGGAAACTGCGCATGGTGACTGTTGTATTTAATCACGAGGCAATTTCTGTGTTACATCTACTCTTTGAAGGTCCACAGATTAATGAATGCCTTTAGATGTCCATCGGAAACTACAACTGGTCTTCCAGGTAACGATCAAAGCGTAGACTGTTTGAGACATTACTCCCATGGAGGAAAGTGCGCATGGTGACAGTTGTATTCAATCCCGATGCAATTTCTGTGTTTCATCAACACTCAGATAGTCCACTGATTACAGAAGTCCTCCAGATGTGCATCGGAAACTACTACTGGTCTTTAGGGAACGATCAAAGCGATGACAGTTTGAGACAGTACTCCCATGGAGGAAAGTGAGCATGGTGACTGTTGTATTCAATCCCGATGCAATTTCTGTGTTTCATAAACACTCTGATAGTCCACAGTTTCCAGAATGCCTCCAGATGTGCATCTGAAACTAGTACTGGTTTTCCAGGGAACGATCAAAGCGTAGACTCTTTGAGACATTACTCCCATGGAGGAAAGTACGCATTGTGACTGTTGTATTTAATCCCGATGCAATATCTGTGTTTCATAAAGAATCTGATAGTCCACAGTTTCCAGAATGCCTCCAGATGCGCAACGGAAACTACTATTGGTCTGCCAGGGAACGATCAAATCGTAGACTGTTTGAGACATAACTCCCGTGGAGGAAAGTGCGCATGGTAACGGTGTATTCAATCTCTATGCAATTTCTGTGTTTCAACTACACTCTGATAGTCCACAGATTACAGAATGCCTCCAGATGTGCATCGGAAACTACTACTGGTCTTCATGGGAAAAAAAAGCGTAGACTGTTTGAGACATTACTCCCATTGAGGAAAGTGTGCATGGTGACTGTTGTATTCAATCCCGAGGCAATTTCTGTGTTTCATCAACTTTTTGACGGTCCTCAGATTACAGAATGCCTCCAGATGTGCATAGAAAACTACTACTGGTCTTACAGGGAACGATCAAAGCGTAGACTACCTGAGACATTACTCCCATGGAGGAAAGTGCGCATGGTGACTGTTGTATTCAATCCCGATGCAATTTCTGTGTCTCATCAACACTTTGAAGGTCCACAGATTACAGGATACGTCCAGATGCGCAACGGAAACTATTACTGGCCTTCCAGGGAACGATCAAATCGGAGACTGTTTGAGACATAACTCCTATGGATGAAAGTGCGCATGGTAACGGTGTATTCAATCTCTATGCAATTTCTGTGTTTCAACTACACTCTGATAGTCCACAGATTACAGAATGCCTCCAGATGTGCATCGGAAACTACTACTGGTCTTCATGGGAAAAAAAAGCGTAGACTGTTTGAGACATTACTCCCATTGAGGAAATCGCGCATGGTGACTGTTGTATTCAATCCCGAGGCAATTTCTGTGTTTCATCAACTTTTTGACGGTCCTCAGATTACAGAATGCCTCCAGATGTGCATCGAAAACTACTACTGGTCTTCCAGGGAACGATCAAAGCGTAGACTACTTGAGACATTACTCCCATGGAGGAAAGTGCGCATGGTGACTGTTGTATTCAATCCCGATGCAATTTCTGTGTCTCATCAACACTTTGAAGGTCCACAGATTACAGGATACGTCCAGATGTGCAACGGAAACTACTACTGGCCTTCCAGGGAACGATCAAATCGTAGACAGTTTGAGACATAACTCCCATGGAGGAAAGTGCGCGTGGCAACTGTTGTATGCAATCTCTATGCACTTTCTGTGTTTCAACAACTTTCTGATTGTCCACAGATTACAGAATGCCTCCAGATGTGCATCGGAAACTACTACTGGTCTTCCAGGGAACGATCAAAGCGATGACAGTTTGAGACATTACTCCCATGGATGAAAGTGCGCATGGTGACTGTTGTATTCAATCCCGGTGCAATTTCTGTGTTTCATCAACACTCTGATAGTTCACTGATTACTGAATGCCTCGAGATGTGCCTTGGAAACTACTACTGGTCTTCAGGGAACGATCAATGCGATGACAGTTTGAGACATTACGCCCATGGAGGAAAGTGCGCATGGTGACTGTTGTATTCAAACCCAATGCAATTTCTGTGTTTCAACAACACTCTGATAGTCCACAGATTATAGACTGCCTTCAGATGTGCTTCGGAAACGACTACTGGTCTTCCAGTGAACAATCAAAGCGTAGACTGTTTGAGACATTACTCCCATGGAGGAAACTGCGCATGGTGACTGTTGTATTTAATCACGAGGCAATTTCTGTGTTACATCAACACTTTGAAGGTCCACAGATTAAAGAATGCCTCCAGATGTGCATCGGAAACTACTACTGGTCTTCATGGGAAAAAAAAAGCGTAGACTGTTTGAGACATTACTCCCATTGAGGAAAGTGCGCATGGTGACTGTTGTATTCAATCCCGATGCAATTTCTGTGTCTCATCAACACTTTGAAGGTCCACAGATTACAGGATACGTCCAGATGCGCAACGGAAACTATTACTGGCCTTCCAGGGAACGATCAAATCGGAGACTGTTTGAGACATAACTCCTATGGATGAAAGTGCGCATGGTAACGGTGTATTCAATCTCTATGCAATTTCTGTGTTTCAACTACACTCTGATAGTCCACAGATTACAGAATGCCTCCAGATGTGCATCGGAAACTACTACTGGTCTTCATGGGAAAAAAAAAGCGTGGACTGTTTGAGACATTACTCCCATTGAGGAAAGTGCGCATGGTGACTGTTGTATTCAATCCCGAGGCAATTTCTGTGTTTCATCAACTTTTTGACGGTCCTCAGATTACAGAATGCCTCCAGATGTGCATCGAAAACTACTACTGGTCTTCCAGGGAACGATCAAAGCGTAGACTACTTGAGACATTACTCCCATGGAGGAAAGTGCGCATGGTGACTGTTGTATTCAATCCCGATGCAATTTCTGTGTCTCATCAACACTTTGAAGGTCCACAGATTACAGGATACGTCCAGATGCGCAACGGAAACTATTACTGGCCTTCCAGGGAACGATCAAATCGTAGACTGTTTGAGACATAACTCCCATGGAGGAAAGTGCGCGTGGCAACTGTTGTATTCTATCTCTATGCACTTTCTGTGTTTCAACAACACTCTGATTGTCCACAGATTACAGAATGCCTCGGGATGTGCATCGGAAACTACTAATGGTCTTCCAGGGAACGATCAAAGCGATGACAGTTTGAGACATTACTCCCATGGATGAAAGTGCGCATGGTGACTGTTGTATTCAATCCCGGTGCAATTTCTGTGTTTCATCAACACTCTGATAGTTCACTGATTACAGAATGCCTCCAGCTATGCCTTGGAAACTACTACTGGTCTTCAGGGAACGATCAATGCGATGACAGTTTGAGACATTACGCCCATGGAGGAAAGTGCGCATGGTGACTGTTGTATTCAAACCCGATGCAATTTCTGTGTTTCAACAACACTGTGATAGTCCACAGATTACAGACTGCCTTCAGATGTGCGTCGGAAACGACTACTGGTCTTCCAGTGAACAATCAAAGCGTAGACTGTTTGAGACATTACTCCCATGGAGGAAAGTGCGCATGGTGACTGTTGTATTCAATCCCGAGGCAATTTCTGTGTTTCATCAACACTCAGATAGTCCACTGATTACAGAAGTCTTCCAGATATGCATCGGAAACTACTACTGGTCTTCAGGGAACGATAAAAGCGATGACAGTTTAAGACATTACTCCCATCCAGGGAAGTGCGCATGGTGTCTGTTGTATTCAATCCCAATGCAACTTCTGTGTTTCATCAACACTTTGAAAGTCCACAGATTACAGGATACCTCCAGATGCGCAACGGAAACTACTACTGGTCTTCCAGGGAACGATCAAATCGTAGACTGTTTGAGACATAACTCCCATGGAGGAAAGTGCGCGTGGCAACTGTTGTATTCAATCCCTTCGCAATTTCTGTGTTTCAACAAAACTCTGATAGACCACAGATTACAGAATGCCTCCAGATGTGCATCGGAAACTACCACTGGTCTTCCAGGGAACGATCAAAGCGTAGACTGTTTGAGACATTACTCCCATGGATGAAAGTGCGCATGGTGACTGTTGTATTCCATCCCGGTGCAATTTCTGTGATTCATCAACACTCTGATAGTTCACTGATTACAGAATGCCTCCAGCTGTGCCTTGGAAACTACTACTGGTCTTCAGGGAACGATTAAAGCGATGACAGTTTGAGACATTACACCAAGGTAGGAAAGTGCGCATGGTGACTGTTGTATTCAATCCCAATGAAATTTCTGTGTTTCAACAACACTCTGATAGTCCACAGATTAAAGAATGCATCCAGATGTGCATCGGAAACTACTACTGATCTTCATGGGAACGAAAAAAGCGTAGACTGTTTGAGACATTACTCCCATGGAGGAAAGTGCGCATGGTGAATGTAGTATTCGATCCCGAGGCAATTTCTGTGTTTCATCAACACTTTGAAGGTCCACAGATTACAGGATACCTCCAGATGCGCAACGGAAACTACTACTGGTCTTCCAGGGAACGATCAAATCGTAGACTGTTTGAGACATAACTCCCATGGGGGAAAGTGCGCGTGGCAACTGTTGTATTAAACCTCTATGCAATTTCTGTGTTTCAAAAACACTCTGATAGTCTACAGATTACAGAATGCCTCCAGATGTGCATCGGAAACTACTACTGGTCTTCTAGGGATCGATCAAAGCGTAGACTGTTTGAGACATTACTCCCATGGAGGAAAGTGCGAATGGTGACAGTTGTATTCAATCCCTATGCAGTTTCTGTGTTTCATCAACACTCAGATAGTCCACTGATTACTGAAGTCCCCCAGATGTGCATCGGAAACTACTACTTGCCTTTAGGGAACGATCAAAGCGATGACAGTTTGAGACATTACTCCCATGGAGGAAAGTGCGCATGGTGACTGTTGTATTCATTCCAGATGCAATTTCTGTGTTTCATCAACACTTTGAAGGTCCACAGATTACAGAATGCCTCCAGATGTGCATCGGAAACTACTACTGGTCTTCCAGGGACGATCAGAGCGTAGACTACTTGAGACATTACTCCCATGGAGGAAAGTGCGCATGGTGACTGTTGTATTCAATCCCGATGCAATTTCTGTGTTTCATCAACACTCTGATAAACCACAGTTTCCAGAATGCCTCCAGATGTGCATCTGAAACTACTACTGGTCTTCCAGGGAACGATCTAAACGTAGACTGTTTGAGACATTACTACCATGGAGGAAAGTGCGCATGGTGACTGTTGCATTCAATCCCGATGCAATATCTGTGTTTCATCAACACTCAGATAGTCCACTGATTACAGAAGTCTTCCAGATGTGCATCGGAAACTACTACTGGTCTTCCAGGGAACGATCAAAGCGTAGACTGTTTGAGACATTACTCCCATGGATGAAAGTGCGCATGGTGACTGTTGTATTCAATCCCGAGGCAATTTCTGTGTTTCATCAACTTTTTGAAGGTCCTCAGATTACAGAATGCCTCCAGATGTGCATCGGAAACTACTACTGGACTTCCAGGGAACGATCAAAGAGTAGACTGTTTGAGACATTACTCCCATGGAGGAAAGTGCGCATGGTGTCTGTTGCATTCAATCCCGATGCAATTTCTGTGTTTCATCAACACTCAGATAGTCCACTGATTACAGAAGTCTTCCAGATATGCATCGGAAACTACTACTGGTCTTCAGGGAACGATAAAAGCGATGACAGTTTAAGACATTACTCCCATGGAGGGAAGTGCGCATGGTGACTGATGTATTCAATCCCGATGCAATTTCTGTGTTTCATCAGCACTCCGATAGTCCACTGATTACAGAAGTCCTCCAGATGTGCATCGGAAACTACTACTGGTCTTCAGGGAACGATAAAAGCGATGACAGTTTGAGACATTACTCCCATGGAGGAAAGTGCGCATGGTGACTGTTATATTCAATTCCGATGCATTTTCTGTTTTTCAACAACACTCCGATAGTCCACAGATTAAAGAATGCACCAGATGTGCATCGGAAACTACTACTGGTCTTCATGGGAAAGAAAAAAGCGTAGACTGTTTGAGACGTTACTCCCATTGAGGAAAATGCGCATGGTGACTGTTGTATTCAATCCCGAGTCAATTTCTGTGTTTCATCACTTTTTGAAGGTCCTCAGATTACAGAATGCCTCCAGATGTGCATCGGAAACTACTCCTGGACTTCCAGGGAACGATCAAATAGTAGACTACTTGATACATTACTCCCATGGAGGAAAGTGCGCATGGTGACTGTTGTATTCAATTCCGATGCAATTTCTGTGTTTCATCAACACCCTGACAGTCCACAGATTACAGAATGCTTCCAAATGTGCATCGGACACTACTACTGGTCTTCCAGGGAGCGATCAAAACGTAGACTGTTTGAGACATTACTCCCATGGAGGAAAGTGCGCATGGTGACTGTTGCATTCAATCCCGATGCAATATCTGTGATTCATCAACACTCAGATAGTCCACAGATTACAGAATGCCTCCAGATGTGCATCGGAAACTACTACTGGTCTTCCAGGGAACGATCAAAGCGATGACAGTTTGAGACATTACTCCCATGGATGAAAGTGCGCATGGTGACTGTTGTATTCAATCCCGGTGCAATTTCTGTGTTTCATCAACACTCTGATAGTTCACTGATTACTGAATGCCTCGAGATGTGCCTTGGAAACTACTACTGGTCTTCAGGGAACGATCAATGCGATGACAGTTTGAGACATTACGCCCATGGAGGAAAGTGCGCATGGTGACTGTTGTATTCAAACCCGATGCAATTTCTGTGTTTCAACAACACTCTGATAGTCCACAGATTATAGACTGCCTTCAGATGTGCTTCGGAAACGACTACTGGTCTTCCAGTGAACAATCAAAGCGTAGACTGTTTGAGACATTACTCCCATGGAGGAAACTGCGCATGGTGACTGTTGTATTTAATCACGAGGCAATTTCTGTGTTACATCAACACTTTGAAGGTCCACAGATTAAAGAATGCCTCCAGATGTGCATCGGAAACTACTACTGGTCTTCATGGGAAAAAAAAAGCGTAGACTGTTTGAGACATTACTCCCATTGAGGAAAGTGCGCATGGTGACTGTTGTATTCAATCCCGATGCAATTTCTGTGTCTCATCAACACTTTGAAGGTCCACAGATTACAGGATACGTCCAGATGCGCAACGGAAACTATTACTGGCCTTCCAGGGAACGATCAAATCGGAGACTGTTTGAGACATAACTCCTATGGATGAAAGTGCGCATGGTAACGGTGTATTCAATCTCTATGCAATTTCTGTGTTTCAACTACACTCTGATAGTCCACAGATTACAGAATGCCTCCAGATGTGCATCGGAAACTACTACTGGTCTTCATGGGAAAAAAAAAGCGTAGACTGTTTGAGACATTACTCCCATTGAGGAAAGTGCGCATGGTGACTGTTGTATTCAATCCCGAGGCAATTTCTGTGTTTCATCAACTTTTTGACGGTCCTCAGATTACAGAATGCCTCCAGATGTGCATCGAAAACTACTACTGGTCTTCCAGGGAACGATCAAAGCGTAGACTACTTGAGACATTACTCCCATGGAGGAAAGTGCGCATGGTGACTGTTGTATTCAATCCCGATGCAATTTCTGTGTCTCATCAACACTTTGAAGGTCCACAGATTACAGGATACGTCCAGATGCGCAACGGAAACTACTACTGGCCTTCCAGGGAACGATCAAATCGTAGACTGTTTGAGACATAACTCCCATGGAGGAAAGTGCGCGTGGCAACTGTTGTATTCTATCTCTATGCACTTTCTGTGTTTCAACAACACTCTGATTGTCCACAGATTACAGAATGCCTCCGGATGTGCATCGGAAACTACTACTGGTCTTCCAGGGAACGATCAAAGCGATGACAGTTTGAGACATTACTCCCATGGATGAAAGTGCGCATGGTGACTGTTGTATTCAATCCCGGTGCAATATCTGTGTTTCATCAACACTCTGATAGTTCACTGATTACAGAATGCCTCCAGCTGTGCCTTGGAAACTACTACTGGTCTTCAGGGAACGATCAATGCGATGACAGTTTGAGACATTACGCCCATGGAGGAAAGTGCGCATGGTGACTGTTGTATTCAAACCCGATGCAATTTCTGTGTTTCAACAACACTGTGATAGTCCACAGATTACAGACTGCCTTCAGATGTGCGTCGGAAACGACTACTGGTCTTCCAGTGAACAATCAAAGCGTAGACTGTTTGAGACATTACTCCCATGGAGGAAAGTGCGCATGGTGACTGTTGTATTCAATCCCGAGGCAATTTCTGTGTTTCATCAACACTCAGATAGTCCACTGATTACAGAAGTCTTCCAGATATGCATCGGAAACTACTACTGGTCTTCAGGGAACGATAAAAGCGATGACAGTTTAAGACATTACTCCCATCCAGGGAAGTGCGCATGGTGTCTGTTGTATTCAATCCCAATGCAACTTCTGTGTTTCATCAACACTTTGAAAGTCCACAGATTACAGGATATCTCCAGATGCGCAACGGAAACTACTACTGGTCTTCCAGGGAACGATCAAATCGTAGACTGTTTGAGACATAACTCCCATGGAGGAAAGTGCGCGTGGCAACTGTTGTATTCAATCCCTTCGCAATTTCTGTGTTTCAACAAAACTCTGATAGACCACAGATTACAGAATGCCTCCAGATGTGCATCGGAAACTACCACTGGTCTTCCAGGGAACGATCAAAGCGTAGACTGTTTGAGACATTACTCCCATGGATGAAAGTGCGCATGGTGACTGTTGTATTCCATCCCGGTGCAATTTCTGTGATTCATCAACACTCTGATAGTTCACTGATTACAGAATGCCTCCAGCTGTGCCTTGGAAACTACTACTGGTCTTCAGGGAACGATTAAAGCGATGACAGTTTGAGACATTACACCAAGGTAGTAAAGTGCGCATGGTGACCGTTGTATTCAATCCCAATGAAATATCTGTGTTTCAACAACACTCTGATAGTCCACGGATTAAAGAATGCATCCAGATGTGCATCGGAAACTACTACTGGTCTTCATGGGAACGAAAAAAGCGTAGACTGATTGAGACATTACTCCCATGGAGGAAAGTGCGCATGGTGAATGTTGTATTCGATCCCGAGGCAATTTCTGTGTTTCATCAACACTTTGAAGGTCCACAGATTACAGGATACCTCCAGATGCGCAACGGAAACTACTACTGGTCTTCCAGGGAACGATCAAATCGTAGACTGTTTGAGACATGACTCCCATGGGGGAAAGTGCGCGTGGCAACTGTTGTATTAAACCTCTATGCAATTTCTGTGTTTCAAAAACACTCTGATAGTCTACAGATTACAGAATGCCTCCAGATGTGCATCGGAAACTACTACTGGTCTTCTAGGGATCGATCAAAGCGTAGACTGTTTGAGACATTACTCCCATGGAGGAAAGTGCGCATGGTGACTGTTGTATTCAATCCCGGTGCAATATCTGTGTTTCGTCAACACTCTGATAGTTCACTGATTACAGAATGCCTCCAGATGTGCCTCGGAAACTACTACTGGTCTTCAGGGAACGATCAAAGCGATGGCAGTTTGAGACATTACTCCCATGGAGGAAAGTGCGAATGGTGACAGTTGTATTCAATCCCTATGCAGTTTCTGTGTTTCATCAACACTCAGATAGTCCACTGATTACTGAAGTCCCCCAGATGTGCATCGGAAACTACTACTTGCCTTTAGGGAACGATCAAAGCGATGACAGTTTGAGACATTACTCCCATGGAGGAAAGTGCGCATGGTGACTAATGTATTCATTCCAGATGCAATTTCTGTGTTTCATCAACACTTTGAAGGTCCACAGATTACAGAATGCCTCCAGATGTGCATCGGAAACTACTACTGGTCTTCCAGGGACGATCAAAGCGTAGACTACTTGAGACATTACTCCCATGGAGGAAAGTGCGCATGGTGACTGTTGTATTCAATCCCGATGCAATTTCTGTGTTTCATCAACACTCTGATAAACCACAGTTTCCAGAATGCCTCCAGATGTGCATCTGAAACTACTACTGGTCTTCCAGGGAACGATCTAAACGTAGACTGTTTGAGACATTACTACCATGGAGGAAAGTGCGCATGGTGACTGTTGCATTCAATCCCGATGCAATATCTGTGTTTCATCAACACTCAGATTGTCCACTGAATACAGAAGTCTTCCAGATGTGCATCGGAAACTACTACTGGTCTTCCAGGGAACGATCAAAGCGTAGACTGTTTGAGACATTACTCCCATGGATGAAAGTGCGCATGGTGACTGTTGTATTCAATCCCGAGGCAATTTCTGTGTTTCATCAACTTTTTGAAGGTCCTCAGATTACAGAATGCCTCCAGATGTGCATCGGAAACTACTACTGGACTTCCAGGGAACGATCAAAGAATAGACTGTTTGAGACATTACTCCCATGGAGGAAAGTGCGCATGGTGTCTGTTGCATTCAATCCCGATGCAATTTCTGTGTTTCATCAACACTCAGATAGTCCACTGATTACAGAAGTCTTCCAGATATGCATCGGAAACTACTACTGGTCTTCAGGGAACGATAAAAACGATGACAGTTTAAGACATTACTCCCATGGAGGGAAGTGCGCATGGTGACTGATGTATTCAATCCCATTGCAATTTCTGTGTTTCATCAGCACTCCGATAGTCCACTGATTACAGAAGTCCTCCAGATGTGCATCGGAAACTACTACTGGTCTTCAGGGAACGATAAAAGCGATGACAGTTTGAGACATTACTCCCATGGAGGAAAGTGCGCATGGTGACTGTTATATTCAATTCCGATGCATTTTCTGTTTTTCAACAACACTCCGATAGTCCACAGATTAAAGAATGCCTCCAGATGTGCATCGGAAACTACTACTGGTCTTCATGGGAAAGAAAAAAGCGTAGACTGTTTGAGACGTTACTCCCATTGAGGAAAGTGCGCATGGTGACTGTTGTATTCAATCCCGAGGCAATTTCTGTGTTTCATCACTTTTTGAAGGTCCTCAGATTACAGAATGCCTCCAGATGTGCATCGGAAACTACTACTGGACTTCCAGGGAACGATCAAATAGTAGACTACTTGATACATTACTCCCATGGAGGAAAGTGCGCATGGTGACTGTTGTATTCAATCCCGATGCAATTTCTGTGTTTCATCAACACCCTGACAGTCCACAGATTACAGAATGCTTCCAAATGTGCATCGGACACTACTACTGGTCTTCCAGGGAGCGATCAAAACGTAGACTGTTTGAGACATTACTCCCATGGAGGAAAGTGCGCATGGTGACTGTTGCATTCAATCCCGATGCAATATCTGTGATTCATCAACACTCAGATAGTCCACAGATTACAGAATGCCTCCAGATGTGCATCGGAAACTACTACTGGTCTTCCAGGGAACGTTCAAAGCGTAGACTGTTTGAGACATTACTCCCATGGATGAAAGTGCGCATGGTGACTGTTGTATTCAATCCCGGTGCAATTTCTGTGTTTCATCAACACTCTGATAGTCCCCAGATTACAGAATGCCTCCAGATGTGCATCGGAAACTACTACTGGTCTTCCAGTGAACAATCAAAACGTAGACTGTTTGAGACATTACTCCCATGGCGGAAACTGCGCATGGTGACTGTTGTATTTAATCACGAGGCACTTTCTGTGTTATATCAACACTTTGAAGGTCCACAGATTAAAGAATGCCTCCAGATGATAATCGGAAACTACTACTGGTCTTCCAGGGAACGATCAAATCGTAGACTGTTTGAGACATTACTCCAATGGAGGAAAGTGCACATGGTGACTTTTGCATTCAATCCCGATGCAATTTCTGTGTTTCATCAACACTCAGATAGTCCACTGATTACAGAAGTCTTCCAGATGTGCACCAGAAACTACTACTGGTCTTCAGGGAACGATAAAAGCGATGACAGTTTGAGACATTACTCCCATGGAGGAAAGTGTGCATGGTGACTGTTGTATTCAATCCCGATGCAATTTCTGCTTTTCAACAACACTCTGATAGTCCACAGATTAAAGAATGCCTCCAGATGTGCATCGGAAACTACTACTGGTCTTCATGGGAACGAAAAAATCGTAGACTGTTTGAGACATTACTCCCATTGAGGAAAGTGCGCATGGTGAATGTTGTATTCAATCCCGAGGCAATTTCTGTGTTTCATCAACACTTTGAAAGTCCACAGATTACAGGATACCTCCAGATGCGCAACGGAAACTACTACTGGTCTTCCAGGAAACGATCAAATCGTAAACTGTTTGAGACATAACTCCCATGGAGGAAAGTGCGCGTGGCAACTGTTGTATTCAATCCCTTCGCAATTTCTGTGTTTCAACAAAACTCTGATAGTCCACAGATTACAGAATGCCTCCAGATGTGCATCGGAAACTACTACTGGTCTTCCAGGGAACGATCAAAGCGTAGACTGTTTGAGACATTACTCCCATGGATGAAAGTGCGCATGGTGACTGTTGTATTCCATCCCGGTGCAATTTCTGTGTTTCATCAACACTCTGATAGTTCACTGATTACAGAATGCCTCCAGATGTGCCTCGGAAACCACTACTGGTCTTCAGGGAACGATCAATGCGATGACAGTTTGAGACATTACGCCCATGGAGGAAAGTGCGCATGGTGTCTGTTGTATTCAATCCCGATGCAATTCCTGTGTTTCAACAACACTCTGATAGTCCACAGATTACAGACTGCCTCCAGATGTGAGTCGGAAACTACTACTGGTCTTCCAGTGAACAATCAAAGCGTAGACTCTTTGAGACATTACTCCCATGGAGGAAACTGCGCATGGTGACTGTTGTATTTAATCACGAGGCAATTTCTGTGTTACATAAACACTTTGAAATGATACAGATTAAACAATGCCTCCAGATGTGCATCGGAAACTACTACTGGTCTTCCAGGTAACGTTCAAAGCGAAGACTGTTTGAGACATTACTCCCATTGAGGAAAGTGCGCAAGGTGACTGTTGTATTCAATCCCGATACAATTTCTGTGTTTCATCAACACCCTGACAGTCGACAGGTAACAGAATGCCTCCAGATGTTAACCGGAAACTACTACTAGTCTTCCAGGGAACGATCAAAACGTAGACTGTTTGAGACATTACTCCCATGGAGGAAAGTGCGCATGGTGACAGTTGTATTCAATCCCGATGCAGTTTCTGTGTTTCATCAACACTTAGATAGTCCACTGATTACTGAAGTCCCCCAGATGTGCATCGGAAACTACTACTTGCCTTTAGGGAACGATCAAAGCGATGACAGTTTGAGACATTACTCCCATGGAGGAAAGTGCGCATGGTGACTGTTGTATTCATTCCAGATGCAATTTCTGTGTTTCATCAACACTTTGAAGGTCCACAGATTACAGAATGCCTCCAGATGAGCATAGGAAACTACTACTGGTCTTCCAGGGACGATCAAAGCGTAGACTATTTGAGACATTACTCCCATGGAGGAAAGTGCGCAAGGTGACTGTTGTATTCAATCCCGATGCAATTTCTGTGTTTCATCAACACTCTGATAAACCACAGTTTCCAGAATGCCTCCAGATGTGCATCTGAAACTACTACTGGTCTTCCAGGGACGATCTAAACGTAGACTGTTTGAGACATTACTACCATGGAGGAAAGTGCGCATGGTGACTGTTGCATTCAATCCCGATGCAATATCTGTGTTTCATCAACACTCAGATAGTCCACTGATTACAGAAGTCTTCCAGATGTGCATCGGAAACTACTACTGGTCTTCAGGGAACGATAAAAGCATTGACAGTTTTAGACATTACTCCCATGGAGGGAAGTGCGCATGGTGACTGATGTATTCAATCCCGATGCAATTTCTGTGTTTCATCAACACTTTGAAGGTCCACAGATTACAGGATACCTCCAGATGCGCAACGGAAACTACTACTGGTCTTCCAGGGAACGATCAAATCGTAGACTGTTTGAGAAATAACTCCCATGGAGGGAAGTGCGCGTGGCAACTGTTGTATTCAATCTCTATGCAATTTCTGTGTTTCCACAACACTCTGATAGTCCACAGATTACAGCATGCCTCCAGATGTGCATCGGAAACTACTACTGGTCTTCCAGGGAACGATCAAAGCGTAGACTGTTTGAGACATTACTCCCATGGATGAAAGTGCGCATGGTGACTGTTGTATTCAATCCCGGTGCAATTTCTGTGTTTCATCAACACTCTGATAGTTCACTGATTACAGAATGCCTCCAGATGTGCCTCGGAAACTACTACTGGTCTTCAGGGAACGATCAATGCGATGTCAGTTTGAGACATTACGCCCATGGAGGAAAGTGCGCATGGTGACTGTTGTATTCAAACCCGATGCAATTTCTGTGATTCAACAACACTCTGATAGTCCACAGATTACAGACTGCCTCCAGGTGTGCGTCGGAAACTACTACTGGTCTTCCAGTGAAGAATCAAAGCGTAGACTGTTTGAGACATTAGTCCCATGGAGGAAACTGCGCATGGTGACTGTTGTATTTAATCACGAGGCTATTTCTGTGTTACATCAACACTTTGAAGGGCCACAGATTAAAGAATGCCTCCAGATGGGCATCGGAAACTACTACTGGTCTTCCAGGGAACGATCAAAGCGTAGACTACTAGAGACATTACTCCCATGTAGGAAAGTGCGCATGGTGTCTGTTGTATTCAATCCAAATGCAAATTCTGTGTTTCATCAACACTTTGAAAGTCCACAGATTACAGGATACCTCCAGATGCGCAACGGAAACTACTACTGGTCTTCCTGGGAACGATCAAATCGTAGACTGTGTGAGACATAACTCCCATGGAGGAAAGTGCGCGTGGCAACTGTTGTATTCAATCCCTTCGCAATTTCTGTGTTTCAACAAAACTCTGATAGTCCACAGATTACAGAATGCCTCCAGATGTGCATCGGAAACTACTACTGGTCTTCCAGGGAACGATCAAAGCGTAGACTGTTTGAGACATTACTCCCATGTATGAAAGTGCGCATGGTGACTGTTGTATTCCATCCCGGTGCAATTTCTGTGTTTCAACAACACTCTGATAGTCCACAGATTACAGACTGCCTCCAGATGTGCGTCGGAAACTACTACTGGTCTTCCAGTGAACAATCAAAGCGTAGACTGTTTGAGACATTAGTCCCATGGAGGAAACTGCGCATGGTGACTCTTGTATTTAATCACGAGGCAATTTCTGTGTTACATCAACACTTTGAAGGGCCACAGATTAAAGAATGCCTCCAGATGTGCATCGGAAACTACTACTGGTCTTCCAGGTAACGATCAAAGCGTAGACTGTTTGAGACATTACTCCCATTGAGGAAAGTGCGCATGGTGACTGTTGTATTCAATCCCGATACAATTTCTGTGTTTCATCAACACCCTGATAGTCGACAGGTTACAGAATGCCTCCAGATGTTAACCGGAAACTACTACTGGTCTTCCAGGGAACGATCAAAACGTAGACTGTTTGAGACATTACTCCCATGGAGGAAAGTGCGCATGGTGACAATTGTATTTAATCCCGATGCAATTTCTGTGTTTCATCAACACTCAGATAGTCCACTGATTACAGAAGCCTTCCAGATGTGCATCGGAAACTACTACTGGTCTTCAGGGAACAATAAAAGCGATGACAGTTTAAGACATTACTCCCATGGAGGGAAGTGCGCATGGTGACTGATGTATTCAATCCCGATGCAATTTCTGTGTTTCATCAACACTCAGATAGTCCACTGATTACAGATGTCTTCCAGATGTGCATCGGAAGCTACTACTGGTCTTCAGGGAACGATAAAAGCGATGACAGTTTGAGACATTACTCCCATGGAGGAAAGTGCGCATGGTGACTGTTGTATTCAATCCCGGTGCAATTTCTGTGTTTCATCAACACTCTGATAGTTCACTGATTACAGAATGACTCCACATGTGTCTCGGAAACTACTACTGTTCTTCAGGCAACGATCAATGCGATGACTGTTTGAGACATTACTCCCATGGAGGAAAGTGCGCATGGTGACTGTTGTATTCAAACCCGATGCAATTTCTGTGTTTCAACAACACTCTGATAGTCCACAGATTACAGACTGCCTCCAGATGTGCGTCGGAAACTACTACTGGTCTTCCAGTGAAGAATCAAAGCGTAGACTGTTTGAGACATTAGTCCCATGGAGGAAACTGCGCATGGTGACTGTTGTATTTAATCACGAGGCAATTTCTGTGATACATCAACACTTTGAAGGGCCACAGATTAAAGAATGCCTCCAGATGTGCATCGGAAACTACTACTGGTCTTCCAGGTAACGATAAAAGCGATGACAGTTTGAGACATTACTCCCATTGAGGAAAGTGCGCATGGTGACTGTTGTATTCAATCCCGATGCAATTTCTGTGTTTCATCATCACTTTGAAGGTCCACAGATTACAGAATGCCTCCAGATGTGCATCGGAAACTACTACTGGTTTTCCAGGGACGATCAATGCGTAGACTACTTGAGACATTACTCCCATGGAGGAAAGTGCGCATGGTGACTGTTGTATTCAATCCCGATGCAATTTCTGTGTTTCATCAACACTCTGATAAACCACAGTTTCCAGAATGACTCCAGATGTGCATCTGAAACTACTACTGGTCTTCCAGGGAACGAAAAAATCGTAGACTGTTTGAGACATTACTCCCATTGAGGAAAGTGCGCATGGTGAATGTTGTATTCAATCCCGAGGCAATTTCTGTGTTTCATCAACTTTTTGATGGGCCTCAGATTATAGAATGCCTCCAGATGTGCATCGGAAACTACTACTTGTCTTCCAGGGAACGATCAAAGCGTAGACTACTTGAGACATTACTCCCATGTAGGAAAGTGCGCATGGTGTCTGTTGTATTCAATCCCAATGCAATTTCTGTGTTTCATCAACACTTTGAAAGTCCACAGGTTACAGGATACCTCCAGATGCGCAACGGAAACTACTACTGGTCTTCCAGGGAACGATCAAATCGTAGACTGTGTGAGACATAACTCCCATGGAGGAAAGTGGCGTGGCAACTGTTGTATTCAATCCCTTCGCAATTTCTGTGTTTCAACAAAACCCTGATAGTCCACAGATTACAGAATGCCTCCAGATGTGCATCGGAAACTACTACTGGTCTTCCAGGGAACGATCAAAGCGTAGACTGTTTGAGACATTACTCCCATGGATGAAAGTGCGCATGGTGACTGTTGTATTCCATCCCGGTGCAATTTCTGTGTTTCATCAACACTCTGATAGTTCACTGATTACAGAATGCCTCCAGATGTGCCTCGGAAACTACTACTGGTCTTCAGGGAACGATCAATGCGATGACAGTTTGAGACATTACGCCCATGGAGGAAAGTGCGCATGGTGTCTGTTGTATTCAATCCCGATGCAATTCCTGTGTTTCAACAACACTCTGATAGTCCACAGATTACAGACCGCCTCCAGATGTGAGTCGGAAACTACTACTGGTCTTCCAGTGAACAATCAAAGCATAGACTGTTTGAGACATTACTCCCATGGAGGAAACTGCGCATGGTGACTGTTGTATTTAATCACGAGGCAATTTCTGTGTTACATAAACACTTTGAAATGATACAGATTAAACAATGCCTCCAGACGTGCATCGGAAACTACTACTGGTCTTCCAGGTAACGATCAAAGCGTAGACTGTTTGAGACATTACTCCCATTGAGGAAAGTGCGCATGGTGACTGTTGTATTCAATCCCGATACAATTTCTGTGTTTCATCAACACCCTGATAGTCGACAGGTTACAGAATGCCTCCAGATGTTAACCGGAAACTACTACTGGTCTTCCAGGGAACGATCAAAACGTAGACTGTTTGTGACATTACTCCCATGGAGAAAAGTGCGCATGGTGACAATTGTATTCCATCCCGATGCAATTTCTGTGTTTCATCAACACTCAGATAGTCCACTGATTACAGAAGCCTTCCAGATGTGCATCGGAAACTACTACTGGTCTTCAGGGAACAATAAAAGCGATGACAGTTTAAGACATTACTCCCATGGAGGAAAGTGCGCATGGTGACTGTTGTATTCAATCCCGATGCAATTTCTGTGTTTCATCAACACTCTGATAAACCACAGTTTCCAGAATGCCTCCAGATGTGCATCTGAAACTACTACTGGTCTACCAGGGAACGAAAAAATCGTAGACTGTTTGAGACATTACTCCCATTGAGGAAAGTGCGCATGGTGAATGTTGTATTCAATCCCGAGGCAATTTCTGTGTTTCATCAACTTTTTGAAGGGCCTCAGATTACAGAATGCCTCCAGATGTGCATCGGAAACTACTACTTGTCTTCCAGGGAACGATCAAAGCGTAGACTACTTGAGACATTACTCCCATGTAGGAAAGTGCGCATGGTGTCTGTTGTATTCAATCCCAATGCAATTTCTGTGTTTCATCAACACTTTGAAAGGCCACAGATTACAGGATACCTCCAGATGCGCAACGGAAACTACTACTGGTCTTCCAGGGAACGATCAAATCGTAGACTGTGTGAGACATAACTCCCATGGAGGAAAGTGCGCGTGGCAACTGTTGTATTCAATCCCTTCGCAATTTCTGTGTTTCAACAAAACTCTGATAGTCCACAGATTACCGAATGCCTCCAGATGTGCATCGGAAACTACTACTGGTCTTCCAGGAAACGATCAAAGCGTAGACTGTTTGAGACATTACTCCCATGGATGAAAGTGCGCATGGTGACTGTTGTATTCCATCCCGGTGCAATATCTGTGTTTCATCAACACTCTGATAGTTCACTGATTACAGAATGCCTCCAGATGTGCCTCGGAAACTACTACTGGTCTTGAGGACGAGATCAATGCGATGACAGTTTGAGACATTACGCCCATGGAGGAAAGTGCGCATGGTGTCTGTTGTATTCAATCCCGATGCAATTCCTGTGTTTCAACAACACTCTGATAGTCCACAGATTACAGACTGCCTCCAGATGTGAGTCGGAAACTACTACTGGTCTTCCAGTGAACAATCAAAGCGTAGACTGTTTGAGACATTACTCCCATGGAGGAAACTGCGCATGGTGACTGTTGTATTTAATCACGAGGCAATTTCTGTGTTACATAAACACTTTGAAATGATACAGATTAAACAATGCCTCCAGATGTGCATCGGAAACTACTACTGGTCTTCCAGGTAACGATCAAAGCGTAGACTGTTTGAGACATTACTCCCATTGAGGAAAGTGCACATGGTGACTGTTGTATTCAATCCCGATACAATTTCTGTGTTTCATCAACACCCTGATAGTCGACAGGTTACAGAATGCCTCCAGATGTTAACCGGAAACTACTACTGGTCTTCCAGGGAACGATCAAAACGTAGACTGTTTGAGACATTACTCCCATGGAGGAAAGTGTGCATGGTGACATTTGTATTCAATCCCGATGCAATTTCTGTGTTTCATCAACACTCAGATAGTCAACTGATTACAGAAGCCTTCCAGATGTGCATCGGAAACTACTACTGGTCTTCAGGGAACAATAAAAGCGATGACAGTTTAAGACATTACTCCCATGGAGGGAACTACGCATGGTGACTGATGTATTCAATCCCGATGCAATTTCTGTGTTTCATCAACACTCAGATAGTCCACTGATTACAGATGTCTTCCAGATGTGCATCGGAAACTACTACTGGTCTTCAGGGAACGATAAAAGTGATGACAGTTTTAGACATTACTCCCATGGAGGAAAGTGCGCATGGTGACTGTTGTATTCAATCCCGGTGCAATTTCTGTGTTTCATCAACACTCTGATAGTTCACTGATTACAGAATGCCTCCACATGTGTCTCGGAAACTACTACTGTTCTTCAGGGAACGATCAATGCGATGACTGTTTGAGACATTACTCCCATGGAGGAAAGTGCGCATGGTGACTGTTGTATTCAAACCCGATGCAATTTCTGTGTTTCAACAACACTCTGATAGTCCACAGATTACAGACTGCCCCCAGATGTGCGTCGGAAACTACTACTGGTCTTCCAGTGAACAATCAAAGCGTAGACTGTTTGAGACATTAGTCCCATGGAGGAAACTGCGCATGGTGACTCTTGTATTTAATCACGAGGCAATTTCTGTGTTACATCAACACTTTGAAGGGCCACAGGTTAAAGAATGCCTCCAGATGTGCATCGGAAACTACTACTGGTCTTCCAAGTAACGATCAAAGCGTAGACTGTTTGAGACATTACTCCCATGGAGGAAAGTGCGCATGGTGACAGTTGTATTCAATCCCGATGCAATTTCTGTGTTTCATCAACACCCTGAGAGTCGACAAGTTACAGATTGCCTCCAGATGTTAATCAGAAACTACTACTGGTCTTCCAGGGAACGATCAAAACGTAGACTGATTGAGACATTACTCCCATGGAGGAAAGTGCGCATGGTGACAGTTGTATTCAATCCCGATACAATTTCTGTGTTTCATCAACACTCAGATAGTCCACTGATTACAGAAGCCTTCCAGATGTGCATCGGAAACTACTACTGGTCTTCAGGGAACGATAAAAGCGATGACAGTTGAGGACATTACTAACATGGAGGAAAGTGCGCATGGTGACTGATGTATTCAATCCCGATACAATTTCTGTGTTTAATCAACACTCATATAGTCCACTGATTACAGATGTCTTCCAGATGTGCATCGGAAACTACTACTGGTCTTCAGGGAACGATAAAAGCGATGACAGTTTGAGACATTACTCCCATGGAAGAAACTGCGCATGGTGACTGATGTATTCAATCCCGCTGTAATTTCTGTGTTTCAACAACAATCTGATAGTCCACAGATTAAAGAATGCATCCAGATGTGCATCGGAAACTACTGCTGGTCTTCATGGGAACGAAAAAAGCGTAGACTGTTTGAGACATTACTCCCATGGAGGAAACTGCGCATGGTGACTGTTGTATTCAATCCCGAGGCAATTTCTGTGTTTCATCAACACTTTGACGGTCCGCAGATTACAGGATACCTCCAGATGCGCAACGGAAACTACTACTGGTATTCCAGGGAACGGTCAAATCGTAGAGTGTTTGAGACATAACTCCCATGGGGGAAAGTGCGCGTGGCAACTGTTGTATTCAACCTCTATGCAATTTCTGTGTTTCAAAAACACTCTGATAGTCTACAGATTACAGAATGCCTCCAGCTGTGCTTCGGAAACTACTATTGGTCTTCCAGGGAACGATCAAAGCGTAGACTGTTTGAGACATTACTCCCATGGAGGAAAGTGCGCATGTTGACTGTTGTATTCAATCCCGGTGCAATTTCTGTGTTTCATCTACACTCTGATAGTTCACTGATTACAGAATGCCTCCAGATGTGCCTCGGAAATTACTACTGGTCTTCAGGGAACGATCAAAGCGATGACAGTTTGAGACATTACTCCCATGGAGGAAAGTGCGCATGGTGACTGTTGTATTCAATCCCGATGCAGTTTCTGTGTTTCAACAACACTCTGATACTCCACAGATTACAGAATGCCTCCAGATGTGCGTCGGAAACTACTACTGGTCCTCCAGTGAACAATCAAAGCGTAGACTGCTTGAGACATTACTCCTATGGAGGAAACTGCGCATGGTGACTGTTGTATTCAATCCCGATGCAATTTCTGTGTTTCATCAACACCCTGATAGACGACAGGTTACAGAATGCCTCCAGATGATAATCGGAAACTACTACTGGTCTTCCAGGGAACGATCAAAACGTAGACTGTTTGAGACATTACTACCATGGAGGAAATTGCGCATGGTGACTGTTGTATTGAATCCCGATGCAATTTCTGTGTTTCATCAACACTTTGAAGGTCCACAGATTACAGAATGCCTCCAGATGTGCATCGGAAACTACTACTGGTTTTCCAGGGAACGATCTAAACCTAGACTGTTGGAGACATTACACCCATGAAGGAAAGTGCGCATGGTGACTGTTGCATTCAATCCCGATGCAATTTCTGTGTTTCATCAACACTCTGATAGTCCACAGATTACAGAATGCCTCCAGATGTGCATCGGAAACTACTACTCGTCTTCAGGGAACGATAAAAGCGATGACAGTTTAAGACATTACTAACATGGAGGAAAGTGCGCATGGTGACTGATGTATTCAATCCCGATGCAATTTCTGTGTTTCATCAACACTCATATAGTCCACTGATTGCAGATGTCTTCCAGATGTGCATCGGAAACTACTACTGGTGTTCAGGGAACGATAAAAGCGATGACAGTTTGAGACATTACTCCCATGGAGGAAACTGCGCATGGTGACTGTTGTATTTAATCACGAGGCAATTTCTGTGTTACATCAAAACTTTGAACGGCCACAGATTAAAGAATGCCTCCAGATGTGCATCGGAAACTACTACTGGTTTTCCAGGTAACGATCAAAGCGTAGACTGTTTGAGACATTACTCCCATTGAGGAAACTGCGCATGGTGACTGTTGTATTTAATCACGAGGCAATTTCTGTGTTACATCAAAACTTTGAACGGCCACAGATTAAAGAATGCCTCCAGATGTGCATCGGAAACTACTACTGGTCTTCCACGTAACGATCAAAGCGTAGACTGTTTGAGACCTTACTCCCATTGAGGAAAGTGCGCATGGTGACTGTTGTAATCAATCCCGATGCAATTTCTGTGTTTCATCAACACTTTGAAGGTCCACAGATTACAGACTGCCTCCAGATGTGCATCGGAAACTACTACTGCTCTTCCAGGGACGATCAAAGCGTAGACTACTTGAGACATTACTCCCATGGAGGAAAGTGCGCATGGTGACTGTTGTATTCAATCCCGAGGCAATTTCTGTGTTTCATCAACACTCTGATAAACCACAGTTTCCAGAATGCCTCCAGATGTGCATCTGAAACTACTACTGGTCTTCCAGGGATCGATAAAAGCGATGACAGTTTAAGACATTACTCCCATGGAGCGAAGTGTGCATGGTGACTGATGTATTCAATCCCGATGCCATTTCTGTGTTTCATCAACACTCAGATAGTACACTGATTACAGAAGTCTTCCAGATGTGCATCGGAAACTACTACTGGTCTTCAGGGAACGATAAAAGCGATGACAGTTTGAGACATTACGCCCATGGAGGACAGTGCGCATGGTGACTGTTGTATTCAAACCCGATGCAATGTCTGTGTTTCAACAACACTCTGATAGTCCACAGATTACAGACTGCCTCCAGATGTGCGTCGGAAACTACTACTGGTCTTCCAGTAAACAATCAAAGCGTAGACTGTTTGAGACATTACTCCCATGGAGGAAACTGCGCATGGTTACTGTTGTATTTAATCACGAGGCAATTTCTGTGTTACATCAAAACTGTGAACGGCCACAGATTACAGAATGCCTCCAGATGTGCATCGGAAACTACTACTGGTCTTCCAGGTAACGATCAAAGCGTAGACTGTTTGAGACATTACTCCCATTGAGGAAAGTGCGCATGGTGACTGTTGTAATCAATCCCGATGCAATTTCTGTGTTTCATCAACACCCTGATAGTCGACAGGTTACAGAATGCCTCCAGATGTTAATCGGAAACTACTACTGGTCTTCCAGGGAACGATCAAAACGTAGACTGTTTGAGACATTATTCCCATGGAGGGAAGTGCGATGGTGACAGTTGTATTCAATCCCGATGCAATTTCTGTGTTTCATCAACACTCAGATAGTCCACTGATTACAGATGTCTTCCAGATGTGCATCGGAAACTACTACTGGTCTTCAGGGAACGATAAAAGCGATGACAGTTTGAGACATTACTCCCATGGATGAAAGTGCGCATGGTGACTGTTGTATTCAATCCCGCTGCAATTTCTGTGTTTCAACAACACTCTGACAGTCCAAAGATTAAAGAATGCATCCAGATGTGCATCGGAAACTACTGCTGGTCTTCATGGGATCGAAAAAAGCGTAGACTGTTTGAGGCATTACTCCCATGGAGGAAAGTGCGCATGGTGACTGTTGTATTCAATCCCGATGCAGTTTCTGTGTTTCAACAACACTCTGATACTCCACAGATTACAGAATGCCTCCAGATGTGCGTCGGAAACTACTACTGGTCTTCCAGTGAACAATCAAAGCGTAGACTGCTTGAGACATTACTCCCATGGAGGAAACTGCGCATGGTGACTGTTGTATTCAATCCCGATGCAATTTCTGTGTTTCATCAACACCCTGATAGACGACAGGTTACAGAATGCCTCCAGATGATAATCGGAAACTACTACTGGTCTCCAGGGAACGATCAAAACATAGACTGTTTGAGACATTACTCCCATGGAGGAAATTGCGCATGGTGACTGTTGTATTGAATCCCGATGCAATTTCTTTGTTTCATCAACACTTTGAAGGTCCACAGATTACAGAATGCCTCCAGGTGTGCATCGGAAACTACTACTGGTTTTCCAGGGAACGATCTAAACGTAGACTGTTTGAGACATTACACCCATGAAGGAAAGTGCGCATGGTGATTGTTGCATTCAATCCCGATGCAATTTCTGTGTTTCATCAACACTCAGATAGTCCACTGATTACAGAAGTCTTCCTGATGTGCATCGGAAACTACTACTGGACTTCAGGGAACGATAAAAGCGATGACAGTTTGAGACATTACTCCCATGTAGGAAAGTGCGCATGGTGACTGTTGTATTCAATCCCGATGCAATTTCTGTTTTTCAACAACACTCTGATAGTCCACAGATTACAGAATGCCTCCAGATGTGCATTGGAAACTACTACTGGTCTTCCAGGAAACGATCAAAGCGTAGACTGTATGAGACATTACTCCCTTGGAGGAAAGTGCGCATGGTGACAGTTGTATTCAATCCCGATGCAGTTTCTGTGTTTCATCAACACTCAGATAGTCCACTGATTACTGAAGTCCCCCGGATGTGCATCGGAAACTACTCCTGGCCTATAGGGAACGATCAAAGCAATGACAGTTTGAGACATTACTCCCATGGAGGAAATTGCGCATGGTGACTGTTGTATTGAATCCCGATGCAATTTCTGTGTTTCATCAACACTTTGAAGGTCCACAGATTACAGAATGCCTCCAGATGCGCAACGGAAACTACTACTGGTCTTCCAGGGAACGATCAAATCGTAGACTGTTTGAGACATAACTCCCATGGAGGAAAGTGCGCGTGGCAACTGTTGTATTCCATCTCTATGCAATTTCTGTGTTTCAACAACACTCTGATAGTCCACAGATTACATAATGCCTCCAGATGTGCATCGGAAACTACTACTGGTCTTCCAGTGAACGATCAAAGCGTAGACTGTTTGAGACATTACTCCCATGGATGAAAGTGCGCATGGTGACTGTTGTATTCAATCCCGGTGCAATTTCTGTGTTTCATCAACACTCTGATAGTTCACTGATTACAGAATGCCTCCAGATGTGCCTCGGAAACTACTACTGGTCTTCAGGGAACGATCAATGCGATGACTGTTTGAGACATTACTCCCATGGAGGAAACTGCGCATGGTGACTGTTGTATTTAATCACGACTCAATTTCTGTGTTACATCAAAACTTTGAACGGCCACAGATTACAGAATGCCTCCAGATGTGCATCGGAAACTACTACTGGTCTTCCAGGTAACGATCAAAGCGTAGACTGTTTGAGACATTACTCCCATTGAGGAAAGTGCGCATGGTGACTGTTGTAATCAATCCCGATGCAATTTCTGTGTTTCATCAACACCCTGATAGTCGACAGGTTACAGAATGCCTCCAGATGTTAATCGGAAACTACTACTGGTCTTCCAGGGAACGATCAAAACGTAGACTGTTTGAGACATTATTCCCATGGAGGGAAGTGCGCATGGTGACAGTTGTATTCAATCCCGATGCAATTTCTGTGTTTCATCAACACTCAGATAGTCCACTGATTACAGATGTCTTCCAGATGTGCATCGGAAACTACTACTGGTCTTCAGGGAACGATAAAAGCGATGACAGTTTGAGACATTACTCCCATGGATGAAAGTGCGCATGGTGACTGTTGTATTCAATCCCGCTGCAATTTCTGTGTTTCAACAACACTCTGACAGTCCAAAGATTAAAGAATGCATCCAGATGTGCATCGGAAACTACTGCTGGTCTTCATGGGATCGAAAAAAGCGTAGACTGTTTGAGGCATTACTCCCATGGAGGAAAGTGCGCATGGTGCCTGTTGTATTCAATCCCGATGCAGTTTCTGTGTTTCAACAACACTCTGATACTCCACAGATTACAGAATGCCTCCAGATGTGCGTCGGAAACTACTACTGGTCTTCCAGTGAACAATCAAAGCGTAGACTGCTTGAGACATTACTCCCATGGAGGAAACTGCGCATGGTGACTGTTGTATTCAATCCCGATGCAATTTCTGTGTTTCATCAACACCCTGATAGACGACAGGTTACAGAATGCCTCCAGATGATAATCGGAAACTACTACTGGTCTCCAGGGAACGATCAAAACATAGACTGTTTGAGACATTACTCCCATGGAGGAAATTGCGCATGGTGACTGTTGTATTGAATCCCGATGCAATTTCTTTGTTTCATCAACACTTTGAAGGTCCACAGATTACAGAATGCCTCCAGGTGTGCATCGGAAACTACTACTGGTTTTCCAGGGAACGATCTAAACGTAGACTGTTTGAGACATTACACCCATGAAGGAAAGTGCGCATGGTGATTGTTGCATTCAATCCCGATGCAATTTCTGTGTTTCATCAACACTCAGATAGTCCACTGATTACAGAAGTCTTCCTGATGTGCATCGGAAACTACTACTGGTCTTCAGGGAACGATAAAAGCGATGACAGTTTGAGACATTACTCCCATGTAGGAAAGTGCGCATGGTGACTGTTGTATTCAATCCCGATGCAATTTCTGTTTTTCAACAACACTCTGATAGTCCACAGATTACAGAATGCCTCCAGATGTGCATTGGAAACTACTACTGGTCTTCCAGGAAACGATCAAAGCGTAGACTGTTTGAGACATTACTCCCTTGGAGGAAAGTGCGCATGGTGACAGTTGTATTCAATCCCGATGCAGTTTCTGTGTTTCATCAACACTCAGATAGTCCACTGATTACTGAAGTCCCCCGGATGTGCATCGGAAACTACTCCTGGCCTATAGGGAACGATCAAAGCAATGACAGTTTGAGACATTACTCCCATGGAGGAAATTGCGCATGGTGACTGTTGTATTGAATCCCGATGCAATTTCTGTGTTTCATCAACACTTTGAAGGTCCACAGATTACAGAATGCCTCCAGATGCGCAACGGAAACTACTACTGGTCTTCCAGGGAACGATCAAATCGTAGACTGTTTGAGACATAACTCCCATGGAGGAAAGTGCGCGTGGCAACTGTTGTATTCCATCTCTATGCAATTTCTGTGTTTCAACAACACTCTGATAGTCCACAGATTACATAATGCCTCCAGATGTGCATCGGAAACTACTACTGGTCTTCCAGTGAACGATCAAAGCGTAGACTGTTTGAGACATTACTCCCATGGATGAAAGTGCGCATGGTGACTGTTGTATTCAATCCCGGTGCAATTTCTGTGTTTCATCAACACTCTGATAGTTCACTGATTACAGAATGCCTCCAGATGTGCCTCGGAAACTACTACTGGTCTTCAGGGAACGATCAATGCGATGACTGTTTGAGACATTACTCCCATGGAGGAAAGTGCGCATGGTGACTGATGTATTCAATCCCGATACAATTTCTGTGTTTAATCAACACTCATATAGTCCACTGATTACAGATGTCTTCCAGATGTGCATCGGAAACTACTATTGGTCTTCATGGGACGATAAAAGCGATGACAGTTTGAGACATTACTCCCACGGAAGAAACTGCGCATGGTGACTGTTGTATTCAATCCCGAGGCAATTTCTGTGTTTCATCAACACTTTGACGGTCCACAGATTACAGGATACCTCCAGATGCGCAACGAAAACTACTACTGGTATTCCAGGGAACGGTCAAATCGTAGAGTGTTTGAGACATAACTCCCATGGGGGAAAGTGCGCGTGGCAACTGTTGTATTCAACCTCTATGCAATTTCTGTGTTTCAAAAACACTCTGATAGTCTGCAGATTACAGAATGCCTCCAGATGTGCATCGGAAACTACTATTGGTCTTCCAGGGAACGATCAAAGCGTAGACTGTTTGAGACATTACTCCCATGGAGGAAAGTGCGCATGTTGACTGTTGTATTCAATCCCGGTGCTATTTCTGTGTTTCATCAACACTCTGATAGTTCACTGATTACAGAATGCCTCCAGATGTGCCTCGGAAATTACTACTGGTCTTCAGGGAACGATCAAAGCGATGACAGTTTGAGACATTACTCCCATGGAGGAAAGTGTGCATGGTGACTGTTGTATTCAATCCCGATGCAGTTTCTGTGTTTCAACAACACTCTGATACTCCACAGATTACAGAATGCCTCCAGATGTGCGTCGGAAACTACTACTGGTCTTCCAGTGAACAATCAAAGCGTAGACTGCTTGAGACATTACTCCCATGGAGGAAACTGCGCATGGTGACTGTTGTATTCAATCCCGATGCAATTTCTGTGTTTCATCAACACCCTGATAGACGACAGGTTAGAGAATGCCTCCAGATGATAATCGGAAACTACTACTGGTCTTCCAGGGAACGATCAAAACGTAGACTGTTTGAGACATTACTCCCATGGAGGAAATTGCGCATGGTGACTGTTGTATTGAATCCCGATGCAATTTCTGTGTTTCATCAACACTTTGAAGGTCCACAGATTACAGAATGCCTCCAGATGTGCATCGGAAACTACTACTGGTCTTTCAGGGAACGATCAAAGCGTAGACTCTTTGAGACATTACTCCCATGGAGGAAATTGCGCATGGTGACTGTTGTATTCAATCCCGATGCAATTTCTGTGTTTCATCAACACTTTGAAGGTCCACAGATTACAGACTGCCTCCAGATGTGCATCGGAAACTACTACTGCTCTTCCAGGGACCATCACAGCGTAGACTACTTGAGACATTACTCCCATGGAGGAAGGTGCGCATGGTGACTGTTGTATTCAATCCCGAGGCAATTTCTGTGTTTCATCAACACTCAGATAGTCCACTGATTACAGAAGCCTTCCAGATGTGCATCGGAAACTACTACTGGGCTTCAGGGAACGATAAAAGCGATGACAGTTGAGGACATTACTAACATGGAGGAAAGTGCGCATGGTGACTGATGTATTCAATCCCGATACAATTTCTGTGTTTAATCAACACTCATATAGTCCACTGATTACAGATGTCTTCCAGATTTGCATCGGAAACTACTACTGGTCTTCAGGGAACGATAAAAGCGATGACAGTTTGAGACATTACTCCCATGGAAGAAACTGCGCATGGTGACTGATGTATTCAATCCCGCTGCAATTTCTGTGTTTCAACAACAATCTGATAGTCCACAGATTAAAAAATGCATCCAGATGTGCATCGGAAACTACTGCTGGTCTTCATGGGAACGAAAAAAGCGTAGACTGTTTGAGACATTACTCCCATGGAGGAAACTGCGCATGGTGACTGTTGTTTTCAATCCCGAGGCAATTTCTGTGTTTCATCAACACTTTGACGGTCCGCAGATTACAGAATACCTCCAGATGCGCAACGGAAACTACTACTGGTATTCCAGGGAACGGTCAAATCATAGAGTGTTTGAGACATAACTCCCATGGGGGAAAGTGCGCGTGGCAACTGTTGTATTCAACCTCTATGCAATTTCTGTGTTTCAAAAACACTCTAATATTCTACTGATTGCAGAATGCCTCCAGATGTGCCTCGGAAATTACTACTGGTCTTCAGGGAACGATCAAAGCGATGACAGTTTGAGACATTACTCCCATGGAGGAAAGTGCGCATGGTGACTGTTGTATTCAATCCCGATGCAGTTTCTGTGTTTCAACAACACTCTGATACTCCACAGATTACAGAATGCCTCCAGATGTGCGTCGGAAACTACTACTGGTCTTCCAGTGAACAATCAAAGCGTAGACTGCTTGAGACATTACTCCTATGGAGGAAACTGCGCATGGTGACTGTTGTATTCAATCCCGATGCAATTTCTGTGTTTCATCAACACCCTGATAGACGACAGGTTACAGAATGCCTCCAGATGATAATCGGAAACTACTACTGGTCTTCCAGGGAACGATCAAAACGTAGACTGTTTGAGACATTACTCCCATAGAGGAAATAGCGCATGGTTACTGTTGTATTGAATCCCGATGCAATTTCTGTGTTTCATCAACACTTTGAAGGTCCACAGATTACAGAATGCCTCCAGATGTGCATCGGAAACTACTACTGGTTTTTCAGGGAACGATCTAAACCTAGACTGTTTGAGACATTACACCCATGAAGGAAAGTGCGCATGGTGACTGTTGCATTCAATCCCGATGCAATTTCTGTGTTTCAACAACACTCTGATAGTCCACAGATTACAGAATGCCTCCAGATGTGCATCGGAAACTACTACTGGTCTTCAGGGAACGATAAAAGCGATGACAGTTTAAGACATTACTAACATGGAGGAAAGTGCGCATGGTGACTGATGTATTCAATCCCGATGCAATTTCTGTGTTTCATCAACACTCATATAGTCCACTGATTGCAGATGTCTTCCAGATGTGCATCGGAAACTACTACTGGTCTTCAGGGAACGATAAAAGCGATGACAGTTTAAGACATTACTAACATGGAGGAAAGTGCGCATGGTGACTGATGTATTTAATCACGAGGCAATTTCTGTGTTACATCAAAACTTTGAACGGCCACAGATTAAAGAATGCCTCCAGATGTGCATCGGAAACTACTACTGGTTTTCCAGGTAACGATCAAAGCATAGACTGTTTGAGACATTACTCCCATTGAGGAAACTGCGCATGGTGACTGTTGTATTTAATCACGAGGCAATTTCTGTGTTACATCAAAACTTTGAACGGCCACAGATTAAAGAATGCCTCCAGATGTGCATCGGAAACTACTACTGGTCTTCCAGGTAACGATCAAAGCGTAGACTGTTTGAGACATTACTCCCATTGAGGAAAGTGCGCATGGTGACTGTTGTAATCAATCCCGATGCAATTTCTGTGTTTCATCAACACTTTGAAGGTCCACAGATTACAGACTGCCTCCAGATGTGCATCGGAAACTACTACTGCTCTTCCAGGGACGATCAAAGCGTAGACTACTTGAGACATTACTCCCATGGAGGAAAGTGCGCATGGTGACTGTTGTATTCATTCCCGAGGCAATTTCTGTGTTTCATCAGCACTCTGATAAACCACAGTTTCCAGAATGCCTCCAGATGTGCATCTGAAACTACTACTGGTCTTCCAGGGATCGATAAAAGCGATGACAGTTTAAGACATTACTCCCATGGAGCGAAGTGTGCATGGTGACTGATGTATTCAATCCCGTTGCAATTTCTGTGTTTCATCAACACTCAGATAGTCCACTGATTACAGAAGTCTTCCAGATGTGCATCGGAAACTACTACTGGTCTTCAGGGAACGATAAAAGCGATGACAGTTTGAGACATTACGCCCATGGAGGACAGTGCGCATGGTGACTGTTGTATTCAAACCCGATGCAATTTCTGTGTTTCAACAACACTCTGATAGTCCACAGATTACAGACTGCCTCCAGATGTGCGTCGGAAACTACTACTGGTCTTCCAGTGAACAATCAAAGCGTAGACTGTTTGAGACATTACTCCCATGGAGGAAAGTGCGCATGTTGACTGTTGTATTCAATCCCGGTGCAATTTCTGTGTTTCATCTACACTCTGATAGTTCACTGATTGCAGAATGCCTCCTGATGTGCCTCGGAAATTACTACTGGTCTTCAGGGAACGATCAAAGCGATGACAGTTTGAGACATTACTCCCATGGAGGAAAGTGCGCATGGTGACTGTTGTATTCAATCCCGATGCAGTTTCTGTGTTTCAACAACACTCTGATACTCCACAGATTACAGAATGCCTCCAGATGTGCGTCGGAAACTACTACTGGTCTTCCAGTGAACAATCAAAGCGTAGACTGCTTGAGACATTACTCCTATGGAGGAAACTGCGCATGGTGACTGTTGTATTCAATCCCGATGCAATTTCTGTGTTTCATCAACACCCTGATATACGACAGGTTACAGAATGCCTCCAGATGATAATCGGAAACTACTACTGGTCTTCCAGGGAACGATCAAAACGTAGACTGTTTGAGACATTACTCCCATGGAGGAAATAGCGCATGGTTACTGTTGTATTGAATCCCGATACAATTTCTGTGTTTCATCAACACTTTAAAGGTCCACAGATTACAGAATGCCTCCAGATGTGCATCGGAAACTACTACTGGTTTTCCAGGGAACGATCTAAACCTAGACTGTTTGAGACATTACACCCATGAAGGAAAGTGCGCATGGTGACTGTTGCATTCAATCCCGATGCAATTTCTGTGTTTCAACAACACTCTGATAGTCCACAGATTACAGAATGCCTCCAGATGTGCATCGGAAACTACTACTGGTCTTCAGGGAACGATAAAAGCGATGACAGTTTAAGACATTACTAACATGGAAGAAAGTGCGCATGGTGACTGATGTATTCAATCCCGATGCAATATCTGTGTTTCATCAACACTCATATAGTCCACTGATTGCAGATGTCTTCCAGATGTGCATCGGAAACTACTACTGGTCTTCAGGGAACGATAAAAGCGATGACAGTTTGAGACATTACTCGCATGGAGGAAACTGCGCATGGTGACTGTTGTATTTAATCACGAGGCAATTTCTGTGTTACATCAAAACTTTGAACGGCCACAGATTAAAGAATGCCTCCAGATGTGCATCGGAAACTACTACTTGTTTTCCAGGTAACGATCAAAGCGTAGACTGTTTGAGACATTACTCCCATTGAGGAAACTGCGCATGGTGACTGTTGTATTTAATCACGAGGCAATTTCTGTGTTACATCAAAACTTTGAACGGCCGCAGATTAAAGAATGCCTCCAGATGTGCATCGGAAACTACTACTGGTCTTCCAGGTAACGATCAAAGCGTAGACTGTTTGAGACATTACTCCCATTGGGGAAAGTGCGCATGGTGACTGTTGTAATCAATCCCGATGCAATTTCTGTGTTTCATCAACACTTTGAAGGTCCACAGATTACAGACTGCCTCCAGATGTGCATCGGAAACTACTACTGCTCTTCCAGGGACGATCAAAGCGTAGACTACTTGAGACATTACTCCCATGGAGGAAAGTGCGCATGGTGACTGTTGTATTCAATCCCGAGGCAATTTCTGTGTTTCATCAACACTCTGATAAACCACAGTTTCCAGAATGCCTCCAGATGTGCATCTGAAACTACTACTGGTCTTCCAGGGATCGATAAAAGAGATGACAGTTTAAGACATTACTCCCATGGAGCGAAGTGTGCATGGTGACTGTTGTATTCAAACCCGATGCAATTTCTGTGTTTCAACAACACTCTGATAGTCCACAGATTACAGACTGCCTCCAGATGTGCGTCGGAAACTACTACTGGTCTTCCAGTGAACAATCAAAGCGTAGACTGTTTGAGACATTACTCCCATGGAGGAAACTGCGCATGGTGACTGTTGTATTTAATCACGAGGCAATTTCTGTGTTACATCAAAACTTTCAACGGCCACAGATTAAAGAATGCCTCCAGATGTGCATCGGAAACTACTACTGGTCTTCCAGGTAACGATCAAAGCGTAGACTGTTTGAGACATTACTCCCATTGAGGAAAGTGCGCATGGTGACTGTTGTAATCAATCCCGATGCAATTTCTGTGTTTCATCAACACCCTGATAGTCGACAGGTTACAGAATGCCTCCAGATGTTAATCGGAAACTACTACTAGTCTTCCAGGGAACGATCAAAACGTAGACTGTTTGAGACATTACTTCCATGGAGGGAAGTGCGCATGGTGACAGTTGTATTCAATCCCGATGCAATTTCTGTGTTTCATCAACACTCAGATAGTCCACTGATTACAGATGTCTTCCAGATGTGCATCGGAAACTACTACTGGTCTTCAGGGAACGATAAAAGCGATGACAGTTTGAGACATTACTCCCATGGATGAAAGTGCGCATGGTGACTGTTGTATTCAATCCCGCTGCAATTTCTGTGTTTCAACAACACTCTGACAGTCCAAAGATTAAAGAATGCATCCAGATGTGCATCGGAAACTACTGCTGGCCTTCATGGGATCGAAAAAAGCGTAGACTGTTTGAGACATTACTCCCATGGAGGAAAGTGCGCATGGTGACTGTTGTATTCAATCCCGATGCAGTTTCTGTGTTTCAACAACACTCTGATACTCCACAGATTACAGAATGCCTCCAGATGTGCGTCGGAAACTACTACTGGTCTTCCAGTGAACAATCAGAGCGTAGACTGCTTGAGACATTACTCCCGTGGAGGAAACTGCGCATGGTGACTGTTGTATTCAATCCCGATGCAATTTCTGTGTTTCATCAACACCCTGATAGACGACAGGTTACAGAATGCCTCCAGATGATAATCGGAAACTACTACTGGTCTCCAGGGAACGATCAAAACGTAGACTGTTTGAGACATTACTCCCATGGAGGAAATTGCGCATGGTGACTGTTGTATTGAATCCCGATGCAATTTCTTTGTTTCATCAACACTTTGAAGGTCCACAGATTACAGAATGCCTCTAGGTGTGCATCGGAAACTACTACTGGTTTTCCAGGGAACGATCTAAACGTAGACTGTTTGAGACATTACACCCATGAAGGAAAGTGCGCATGGTGATTGTTGCATTCAATTCCGATGCAATTTCTGTGTTTCATCAACACTCAGATAGTCCACTGATTACAGAAGTCTTCCTGATGTGCATCGGAAACTACTACTGGTCTTCAGGGAACGATAAAAGCGATGACAGTTTGAGACATTACTCCCATGTAGGAAAGTGCGCATGGTGACTGTTGTATTCAATCCCGATGCAATTTCTGTTTTTCAACAACACTCTGATAGTCCACAGATTACAGAATGCCTCCAGATGTGCATTGGAAACTACTACTGGTCTTCCAGGAAACGATCAAAGCGTAGACTGTTTGAGACATTACTCCCTTGGAGGAAAGTGCGCATGGTGACAGTTGTATTCAATCCCGATGCAGTTTCTGTGTTTCATCAACACTCAGATAGTCCACTGATTACTGAAGTCCCCCGGATGTGCATCGGAAACTACTCCTGGCCTATAGGGAACGATCAAAGCAATGACAGTTTGAGACATTACTCCCATGGAGGAAATTGCGCATCCGTGACTGTTGTATTGAATCCCGATGCAATTTCTGTGTTTCATCAACACTTTGAAGGTCCACAGATTACAGAATGCCTCCAGATGCGCAATGGAAACTACTACTGGTCTTCCAGGGAACGATCAAATCGTAGACTGTTTGAGACATAACTCCCATGGAGGAAAGTGCGCGTGGCAACTGTTGTATTCAATCTCTATGCAATTTCTGTGTTTCAACAACACTCTGATAGTCCACAGATTACATAATGCCTCCAGATGTGCATCGGAAACTACTATTGGTCTTCATGGGACGATAAAAGCGATGACTGTTTGAGACATTACTCCCACGGAAGAAACTGCGCATGGTGACTGTTGTATTCAATCCCGCTGCAATTTCTGTGTTCCAACAACAATCTGATAGTCCACAGATTAAAGAATGCATCCAGATGTGCATCGGAAACTACTGCTGGTCCTCATGGGAACGAAAAAAGCGTAGAGTGTTTGAGACATTACTCCCATGGAGGAAACTGCGCATGGTGACTGTTGTATTCAATCCCGAGGCAATTTCTGTGTTTCATCAACACTTTGACGGTCCACAGATTACAGGATACCTCCAGATGCACAACGAAAACTACTACTGGTATTCAGGGAACGATCAAAGCGATGACAGTTTGAGACATTACTCCCATGGAGGAAAGTGTGCATGGTGACTGTTGTATTCAATCCCGATGCAGTTTCTGTGTTTCAACAACACTCTGATACTCCACAGATTACAGGATGCCTCCAGATGTGCGTCGGAAACTACTACTGGTCTTCCAGTGAACAATCAAAGCGTAGACTGCTTGAGACATTACTCCCATGGAGGAAACTGCGCATGGTGACTGTTGTATTCAATCCCGATGCAATTTCTGTGTTTCATCAACACCCTGATAGACGACAGGTTACAGAATGCCTCCAGATGATAATCGGAAACTACTACTGGTCTTCCAGGGAACGATCAAAACGTAGACTGTTTGAGACATTACTCCCATGGAGGAAATTTCGCATGGTGACTGTTGTATTGAATCCCGATGCAATTTCTGTGTTTCATCAACACTTTGAAGGTCCACAGATTACAGAATGCTTCCAGATGTGCATCGGAAACTACTACTGGTTTTCCAGGGAACGATCTAAACGTAGACTGTTTGAGACATTACACCCATGAAGGAAAGTGCGCATAGTGACTGTTGCATTCAATCCCGATGCAATTTCTGTGTTTCATCAACACTCTGATAGTCCACAGATTACAGAATGCCTCCAGATGTGCATCGGAAACTACTACTGGTCTTCAGGGAACGATAACAGCGATGACAGTTTAAGACATTACTAACATGGAGGAATGTGCGCATGGTGACTGTTGTATTCAATCCAGATGCAATTTCTGTGTTTCATAAACACTCTGATAGTCCACAGTTTCCAGAATGCCTCCAGATGTGCATCTGAAACTTCTACTGGTCTTTCAGGGAACGATCAAAGCGTAGGCTCTTTGAGACATTACTCCCATGGAGGAAATTGCGCATGGTGACTGTTGTATTCAATCCCGGTGCTATTTCTGTGTTTCATCAACACTCTGATAGTTCACTGATTACAGAATGCCTCCAGATGTGCCTCGGAAATTACTACTGGTCTTCAGGGAACGATCAAAGCGATGACAGTTTGAGACATTACTCCCATGGAGGAAAGTGTGCATGGTGACTGTTGTATTCAATCCCGATGCAGTTTCTGTGTTTCAACAACACTCTGATACTCCACAGATTACAGAATGCCTCCAGATGTGCGTCGGAAACTACTACTGGTCTTCCAGTGAACAATCAAAGCGTAGACTGCTTGAGACATTACTCCCATGGAGGAAACTGCGCATGGTGACTGTTGTATTCAAACCCGATGCAATTTCTGTGTTTTATCAACACCCTGATAGTCGACAGGTTACAGAATGCCTCCAGATGTTAATCGGAAACTACTACTGGTCTTCCAGGGAACAAATCAAAACGTAGGCTGTTTGAGACATTATTCCCATGGAGGAAAGTGCGCATGGTGACAGTTGTATTCAATCCCGATGCAATTTCTGTGTTTCATCAACACTCAGATAGTCCACTGATTACAGAAGTTTTCCGGATGTGCATCGGAAACTACTACTGGTCTTCAGGGAACGATAAAAGCGATGACAGCTTAAGACATTACTAACATGGAGGAAAGTGCGGATGGTGACTGATGTATTCAATCCCGATGCAATTGCTGTGTTTCATCAACACTCAGATAGTCTACTGATTACAGATGTCTTCCAGATATGCATCGGAAACTACTACTGGTCTTCAGGGAACGATAAAAGCGATGACAGTTTGAGACATTACTCCCATGGATGAAAGTGCGCATGGTGACTGTTGTATTCAATCCCGCTGCAATTTCTGTGTTTCAAAAACACTCTGATAGTCCAAACATTAAAGAATGCATCCAGATGTGCATCGGAAACTACTGCTGGTCTTCATGGGATCGAAAAAAGCGTAGACTGTTTGAGACATTACTCCCATGGAGGATAGTGCGCATGGTGACTGTTGTATTCAATCCCGAGTCAATTTCTGTGTTTCATCAACACTTTGAATGTCCACAGATTACAGGATACCTCCAGATGCGCAACGGAAACTACTACTGGTCTTCCTGGGAATGATCGAATCGTAGAGTGTTTGAGACATAACTCCCATGGGGGAAAGTGCGCGTGGCAACTGTTGTATTCAACCTCTATGCAATTTCTGTGTTTCAACAACACTCTGATAGTCCACAGATTACAGACTGCCTCCAGATGTGCGTCGGAAACTACTACTGGTCTTCCAGTGAACAATCAAAGCGTAGACTGTTTGAGACATTACTCCCATGGAGAAAACTGCGCATGGTGACTGTTGTATTTAATCACGAGGCAATTTCTCTGTTTCATCAACACTCAGATAGTCCACTGATTACAGAAGTCTTCCAGATGTGCATCGGAAACTACTACTGGTCTTCAGGGAACGATAAAGTCGAAGACAGTTTAAGACATTACTCCCATGGAGGGAAGTGCGCATGGTGACTTATGTATTCAATCCCGATGCAATTTCTGTGTTTCATCAGCACTCAGATAGTCCACTGACTACAGAAGTCTTCCAGATGTGCATCGGAAACTACTACTGGTCTTCAGGGAACGATAAAAGCGATGACAGTTTGAGACATTACTCCCATGGAGGAAAGTGCGCATGGTGACTGTTGTATTCAATCCCGATGCAATATCTGTTTTTCAACAACACTCTGATAGTCCACAAATTTAAGAATGCCTCCAGATGTGCATCGGCAACTACTACTGGTCTTCATGGGAACGAAAAAAGCGTAGACTGTTTGAGACATTACTCCCATTGAGGAAAGTGCGCATGGTGATTGTTGTATTCAATCCCGAGGCAATTTCTGTGTTTCATCAACTTTTTGAAGGTCCTCAGATTACAGAATGCCTCCAGATGTGCATCGGAAACAACTACTGGTCTTCCAGGGAACGATCAAAGCGTAGACTACTTGAGACATTACTCCCACGGAGGAAAGTGCGCATGGTGACTGTGGTATTCAATCCCGATGCAATTTATGTGTTTCATCAACACTTTGAATATCCACAGATTAGAGGATAGCTCCAGATGCGCAACGGAAACTACTACTGGTCTTCCAGGGAACGATCAAGTCGTAGACAGTTTGAGACATAACTCCCATAGAGGAAAGTGCACGTGGCAACAGTTGTATTCAATCTCTATGCAATTTCTGTGTTTCAACAACACTCAGATAGTCCACAGATTACAGAATGCCTCCAGATGTGCATCGGAAACTACTACTGGTCTTCCAGGGAACGATCAATGCGATGACAGTTTGAGACATTACGCCCATGGAGGGAAGTGCGCATGGTGACTGTTGTAGTTAATCACGAGGCAATTTCTGTGTTACATCAACACTTTGAAGGGCCACAGATTAAAGCATGCCTCCAGATGTGCATCGGAAACTACTACTGGTCTTCCAGGTAACGATCAAAGCGTAGACTGTTTGAGACATTACTACCATGGAGGAAAGTGCGCATGGTGACAGTTGTATTCAATCCCGATGCAATTTCTGTGTTTCATAAACACTCTGAAAGTCCACAGTTTCCAGAATGCCTCCAGATGTGCATCTCAAACTTCTACTGGTCTTTCAGGGAACGATCAAAGCGTAGACTCTTTAAGACATTACTCCCATGGAGGAAATTGCGCATGGTGACTGTTGTATTCAATCCCGATGCAATTTCTGTGTTTCATCAACACTCTGATAGTCGACAGGTTACAGAATGCCTCCAGATGTACATCGGAAACTACTACTGGTCTTCCAGGGAACGATCAAAGCATAGACTGTTTGAGACATTACTCCCATGGATGAAAGTGCGCATGGTGACTGTTGTATTCAATCCCGGTGCAATTTCTGTGTTTCATCAACACTCTGATAGTTCACTGATTACAGAATGCCTCCAGATGTGCCTCGGAGACTACTACTGGTCTTCGGGGAACGATCATAACGATGACAGTTTGAGACATTACTCCCATGGAGGAAAGTGCGCATGGTGACTGTTGTATTCAATCCCGATGCAATTTCTGTGTTTCATCAACACCCTGATAGACGACAGGTTACAGAATGCCTCCAGATGGTAATCGGAAACTACTACTGGTCTTCCAGGGAACGATCAAAACGTAGACTGTTTGAGACATTACTCCTATGGAGGAAAGTGCGCATTGTGACAGTTGTATTCAATCCCGATGCAGTTTCTGTGTTTCATCAACTCTCAGATAGTCCACTGATTACTGAAGTCCCCCAATGTGCATCGGAAACTACTACTGGTCTTTAGGGAACGATCAAAGCGTAGACTACTTGAGACATTACTCCCATGGAGGAAAGTGCGCATGGTGACTGTTGTATTCCATCCAGATGCAATTTCTGTGTTTCATAAACACTCTGATAGTCCACAGCTTCCAGAATGCCTCCAGATGTGCATCTGAAACTACTATTGGTCTTTCAGGGAACGATCAAATCGTAGAGTGTTTGAGACATAACTCCCATGGGGGAAAGTCCGCGTGGCAACTGTTGTATTGAATCCCGGTGCAATTTCTGTGTTTCATCAACACTCTGATAGTTCACTGATTACAGAATGCCTCCAGATGTGCCTCGGAAATTACTACTGGTCTTCAGGGAACGATCAAAGCGATGACAGTTTGAGACATTACTCCCATGGAGGAAAGTGCGCATGGTGACTGTTGTATTCAATCCCGATGCAATTTCTGTGTTTCAACAACACTCTGATACTCCACAGATTACAGAATGCCTCCAGATGTGCGTCGGAAACTACTACTGGTCTTCCAGTGAACAATCAAAGCGTAGACTGTTTGAGACATTACTCCTATGGAGAAACTGCGCATGGTGACTGTTGTATTCAATCCCGATGCAATTTCTGTGTTTCATCAACACCCTGATAGACGACAGGTTACAGAATGCCTCCAGATGATAATCGGAAACTACTACTTATCTTCCAGGTAATGATCAAAACGTAGACCGTTTGAGACATTACTCCCATGGAGGAAATTGAGCATGGTGAATGTTGTATTCAATCCCGATGCAATTTCTGTGTTTCATCAACACTTTGAAGGTCCACAGATTACAGAATGCCTCCAGATGTGCATCGGAACCTACTACTGGTCTTCCAGGGAACGATCTAAACGTAGACTGTTTGAGACATTACTCCCATGGAGGAAAGTGCGCATGGTGACTGTTGCATTCAATCCCGATGCAATTTCTGTGTTTCATCAACACTCAGATAGTCCACTGATTACAGAAGTCTTCCAGATTAGCATCGGAAACTACTACTGGTCTTCAGGGAACGATAAAAGCGATGACAGTTTAAGACATTACTCCCATGGAGGGAAGTGCGCATGGTGACTGATGTATTCAATACCGATGCAATTTCTGTGTTTCATCAACACTCAGATAGTCCACTGATTATAGAAGTCTTCCAGATGTGCATCGGAAACTACTACTGGTCTTCAGGGAACGATAAAAGCGATGACAGTTTGAGACATTACTCCCATGGAGGAAAGTGCACATGGTGACCGTTGTATTCAATCCCGATGCAATTTCTGTTTTTCAACAACACTCTGATAGTCCACAGATTATAGAATGCCTCCAGATGTGCATCGGCAACTACTACTGGTCTTCATGGGAACGAAAAAAGCGTAGACTGTTTGAGACATTACTCCCATTGAAGAAAGTGCGCATGGTGACTGTTGTATTCAATCCCGAGGCAATTTCTGTGTTTCATCAACTTTTTGAAGGTCCTCAGATTTCAGAATGCCTCCAGATGTGCATCGGAAAGAACTACTGGTCTTCCAGGGAACGATCAAAGCGTAGACTACTTGAGACATTATCCCATGGAGGAAAGTGCGCATGGTGACTGTGGTATTCAATCCCGATGCAATTTATGTGTTTCATCAACACTTTGAAGGTCCACAGATTACAGGATACCTCCAGATGCCCAACGGAAACTACTACTGGTTTTCCAGGGAACGATCAAATCGTAGACTGTTTGAGACATAACTCCCATGGAGGAAAAGGCGCGTGGCAACTGTTGTATTCAATCTCTATGCAATTTCTGTGTTTCAACAACACTCCGATAGTCCACAGATTACAGAATGCCTCCAGATGTGCATCGGAAACTACTACTGGTCTTCCAGGGAACGATCAAAGCGTAGTCTGCTTGAGACATTACACCCCTGGATGAAAGTGCGCATGGTGACTGTTGTATTCAATCCCGGTGCAATTTCTGTGTTTCGTCAACTCTCTGATAGTTCACTGATTACAGAATGCCTCCAGATGTGCCTCGGAAACTACTACTCGTCTTCAGGGAACGATCAATGCGATGACAGTTTGAGACATTACGCCCATGGAGGAAAGTGCGCATGGTGACTGTTGTATTTAATCACGAGGCAATTTCTGTGTTACATCAACACTTTGAAGGGCCACAGATTAAAGAATGCCTCCAGATGTGCATCGGAAACTACTACTGGTCTTCCAGGTAACGATCAAAGCGTAGACTGTTAGAGACTTTACTCCCATTGAGGAAAGTGCGCATGGTGACTGTTGTATTCAATCCCGATGCAATTTCTGTGTTTCATCAACACCCTGATAGTCGACAGGTTACAGAATGCCTCCAGATGTTAATCGGAAACTACTACTGGTCTTCCAGGGAACGATCAAAACGTAGACTGTTTGAGACATTACTCCCATGGAGGAAAGTGCGCATGGTGACAGTTGTATTCAATCCCGATGCAATTTCTGTGTTTCATCAACACTCAGATAGTCCACTGATTACAGAAGCGTTCCAGATGTGCTTCCGAAACTACTACTGGTCTTCAGGGAACGATAAAAGCGATGACAGTTTAAGACATTACTAACATGGAGGAAAGTGCGCATGGTGACTGATGTATTCAATCCCGATGCAATTTCTGTGTTTCATCAACACTCAGATAGTCCACTGATTACAGATGTCTTCCAGATGTGCATCGGAAACTACTACTGGTCTTCAGGGAACGATAAAAGCGATGACAGTTTGAGACATTACTCCCATTGAGGAAAGTGCGCATGGTGACTGTTGTATTCCATCCCGATGCAATTTCTGTGTTTCATCAACACCCTGATAGTCGACAGGTTACAGATTGCCTCCAGATGTGCATCGGAAACTACTACTGGTCTTCCAGGGAACGATAAAAGCGATGACAGTTTGAGACATTACTCCCATGGATGAAAGTGCGCATGGTGACTGTTGTATTCAATCACGGTGCAATTTCTGTGTTTCATCAACACTCTGATAGTTCACTGATTATAGAATGCCTCTAGATGTGCCTCGGAAACTACTACTGGTCTTCAGGGAACGATCAAAGCGATGACTGTTTGAGACATTACTCCCATGGAGGAAAGTGCGCATGGTGACTGTTGTATTCAAACCCGATGCAATTTCTGTGTTTCAACAACACTCTGATAGTCCACAGATTACAGACTGCCTCCAGATGTGCGTCGGAAACTACTACTGGTCTTCCAGTGAAGAATCAAAGCGTAGACTGTTTGAGACATTACTCCCATGTAGGAAACTACCCATGTTGACTGTTGTATTCCATCCCGATGCAATTTCTGTGTTTCATCAACACCCTGATAGTCGACAGGTTACAGAATGCCTCCAGATGATAATCGGAAACTACTACTGGTCTTCCAGGGAACGATCAAAACGTAGACTGTTTGAGACATTACTCCCATGTAGGAAAGTGCGCATTGTGACAGCTGTATTCAATCCCGATGCAGTTTCTGTGTTTCATCAACTCTCAGATCGTCCACTGACTACTGAAGTCCACCAGATGTGCATCGGAAACTACTACTGGTCTTTAGGAAACGATCAAAGCTATGACAGTTTGAGACATTACTCCCATGGAGGAAAGTGCGCATGGTGACTGTTGTATTCAATCCAGATGCAATTTCTATGTTTCATAAACACTCTGATAGTCCACAGTTTCCAGAATGCCTCCAGATGTGCATCTGAAACTACTACTGGTCTTTCAGGGAAGGATCAAAGAGTAGACTCTTTGAGACATTACTCCCATGGAGGAAATTGCGCATGGTGACTGTTGTATTCAATCCCGATGCAATTTCTGTGTTTCATCAACACTCTGATAAACCACAGTTTCCAGAATGCCTCCAGATGTGCATCTGAAACTACTACTGGTCTTCCAGGGAACGATCTAAACGTAGACTGTTTGAGACATTACTCCCATGGAGGAAAGTGCGCATGGTGACTGTTGCATTCAATCCCGATGCAATTTCTGTGTTTCATCAACACTCAAATAGTCCACTGATTACAGAAGTCTTCCAGATGTGCATCGGAAACTACTACTGGTCTTCAGGGAACGATAAAAGCGATGACAGTTTAAGACATTACTCCCATGGAGGGAAGTGCGCATGGTGACTGATGTATTCAATCCCGATGCAATTTCTGTGTTTCATCATCACTCAGATAGTGCACTGATTACAGAAGTCTTCCAGATGTGCATAGGAAAATACTACAGGTCTTCAGGGAACGATAAAAGCGATGACAGTTTGAGACATTACTCCCATGGAGGAAAGTGCGCATGGTGATTGTTGTATTCAATCCCGATGCAATTTCTGTTTTTCAACAACACTCTGATAGTCCACAGATTATAGAATGCCTCCAGAAGTGCATCGGAAACTACTACTGGTCTTCATGGGAACGAAAAAAGCGTAGACTGTTTGAGACATTACTCCCATTGAGGAAAGTGCGCATGGTGACTGTTGTATTCAATCCCGAGGCAATTTCTGTGTTTCATCAACTTTTTGAAGGTCCTCAGTTTACAGAATGCCTCCAGATGTGCATCGGAAACTACTACTGGTCTTCCAGGGAACGATCAAAACGTAGACCATTTGAGACGTTACTCCCATGGAGGAAAGTGCGCATGGTGACTGTTGTATTCAATCCCGATGCAATTTCTGTGTTTCATCACACTTTGAAGGTCCACAGATTACAGGATACCTCCAGATGCGCAACGGAAACTACTACTGGTCTTCCAGGGAACGATCAAATCGTAGACTGTTTGAGACATAACTCATATGGAGGAAAGTGCGCGTGGCAACTGTTGTATTCAATCTCAATGCAATTTCTGTGTTTCAACAACACTCTGATAGTCCACAGATTGCAGAATGCCTCTAGATGTGCATCGGAAACTACTACTGGTCTTCCAGGGAACGATCAAAGCGTAGACTGTTTGAGACATTACTCCCATGCATGAAAGTGCGCATGGTGACTGTCGTATTCAATCCCGGTGCAATTTCTGTGTTTCATCAACACTCTGATAGTTCACTGATTACAGAATGCCTCTAGATGTGCCTCGGAAACTACTACTGGTCTTCAGGGAACGATCAATGCGATGACAGTTTGAGACATTACGCCCATGGAGGAAAGTGCGCATGGTGACTGTTGTATTCAAACCAGATGAAATTTCTGTGTTTCATCAACACCCTGATAGACGACAGGTTACAGAATGCCTCCAGATGATAATCGGAAACTACTACTGGTCTTCCAGTGAACGATCAAAACGTAGACTGTTTGAGACATTACTCCCATGGAGGAAAGTGCGCATGGTGACAGTTGTATTCAATCCCGATGCAATTTCTCTGTTTCATCAACACTCAGATAGTCCACTGATTACTGAAGTCCCCCAGATGTGCATCGGAAAATACTACTGGTCTTTAGGGAACGATGAAAACGTTGACTGTTTGAGACATTACTCCCATGGAGGAAAGTGCGCATGGTGACTGTTGTATTCAATCCAGATGCAATTTCTGTGTTTCATAAACACTCTGATAGTCCACAGTTTCCAGAATGCCTCCAGATGTGCACCTGAAACTACTACTGGTCTTTCAGGGAACGATCAAAGCGTAGACTCTTTGAGACATTACTCCCATGGAGGAAATTGCGCATGGTGACTGTTGCATTCAATCTCGATGTAATTTCTGTGTTTCATCAACACTTTGAAGGTCCACAGATTACAGAGTGACTCCAGATGTACGTCGGAAACTACTACTGGTCTTCCAGGGACGATCAAAGCGTAGACTACTTGAGACATTACTCCCATGGAGGAAAGTGCGCATGGTGACTGTTGTATTCAATCCCAATGCAATTTCTGTGTTTCATCAACACTTTGAATGTCCACAGATTACAGGATGCCTCCAGATGCGCAACGGAAACTGCTACTGGTCTTCCAGGGAACGATCAAATCGTAGACTGTTTGAGACATAACTCCCATGAAAGAAAGTGCGTATGGTGACTGTTGTATCCAATACCGATGCAATTTCTGTGCTTCATCAACACTCAGATAGTCCACTGATTACAGAAGTCCTCCAGATGTGCATCGGAAACTACTACTGGTCTTCCAGGGAACGATCAAATCGTAGACTACTTGAAACATTACTCCCATGGAGGAATGTGCGCATGGTGACTGTTGTATTCAATCCCGATGCAATCTCTGTGTTTCATCAACACCCTGAAAGTCCACAGATTACAGAATGCCTCCAGATGTGCATCGGAATCTACTACTGTTGTTAAAAAGAACGGTGAACGCGTAGACTGTTTGAGACATTACTCCCATGGAGGAAAATGCGCATGGTGACGTATTAAATCCCGATGCAATTTCTGTGTTTCATCAACACTCTGATAGTCCACAGTTTCCAGATTGTCTCCAGATGTGCATCTGAAACTACTACTGGTCTTCCAGGGAACGATCGAAGCGTAGACTGTTTGAGACATTACTCCCATGGAGGAAAGTGCGCATGGTGACTGTTGTATTCATTCCTGATGCAATTTCTATGTTACATCAACACTCTGATAGTCCACAGATTACAGAATGCCTCCAGATGTGCATCGGAAACTACTACTGGTCTTCCAGGAATCGATCAAAGCGTAGACTGTTTGAGACATTACTCCCTTGGAGGAAAGTGCGCATGGTGACTGTTGTATTCAATCTCGATGCAATTTCTGTGTTTTATCAACACTCTGAAGGTCAACAGACTACAGAATGCCTCCAGATGTGCATCGGAAACTACTACTGGTCTTCCAGTGAACGGTCAAACTGTAGACTGTTTCAGACATTACTCCCATGGAGGAAAGTGCGCATGGTGACTGTTGTATTCAATCGCGATGCAATTTCTGTGTTTCATCAACACTCTGATAGTCCACAGATTACAGATTGATTCCAGATGTGCATCGGAATCTACTATTGGTCTTCCAGGGAACGATCAAAACGTAGACTGTTTAAGAATTGCTCCCATGGAGGAAAGTGCGCATGGTGACAATAGTATTCAATCCCGAAGGAATTTCTGTGTTTCATCAACTCTCAGATAGTCCACTGATTACTGAAGTCCCCCAGATGTGCATCGGAAACTACTACTGGTCTTTAGGGAACGATCAAAGCGTAGACTACTTGAGACATTACTCCCATGGAGGAAAGTGCGCATGGTGACTGTTGTATTCCATCCAGATGCAATTTCTGTGTTTCATAAACACTCTGATAGTCCACAGCTTCCAGAATGCCTCCAGATGTGCATCTGAAACTACTACTGGTCTTTCAGGGAACGATCAAATCGTAGAGTGTTTGAGACATAACTCCCATGGGGGAAAGTCCGCGTGGCAACTGTTGTATTGAATCCCGGTGCAATTTCTGTGTTTCATCAACACTCTGATAGTTCACTGATTACAGAATGCCTCCAGATGTGCCTCGGAAATTACTACTGGTCTTCAGGGAACGATCAAAGCGATGACAGTTTGAGACATTACTCCCATGGAGGAAAGTGCGCATGGTGACTGTTTTATTCAATCCCGATGCAATTTCTGTGTTTCAACAACACTCTGATACTCCACAGATTACAGAATGCCTCCAGATGTGCGTCGGAAACTACTACTGGTCTTCCAGTGAACAATCAAAGCGTAGACTGTTTGAGACTTTACTCCTATGGAGGAAACTGCGCATGGTGACTGTTGTATTCAATCCCGATGCAATTTCTGTGTTTCATCAACACCCTGATAGACGACAGGTTACAGAATGCCTCCAGATGATAATCGGAAACTACTACTGGTCTTCCAGGGAACGATCAAATCGTAGACTGTTTGAGACATTACTCCCATGGAGGAAATTGCGCATGGTGACTGTTGTATTCAATCCCGATGCAATTTCTGTGTTTCATCAACACTTTGAAAGTCCACAGATTACAGAATGCCTCCAGATGTGCATCGGAAACTACTACTGGTCTTCCAGGGAACGATCTAAACGTAGACTGTTTGAGACATTACTCCCATGGAGGAAAGTGCGCATGGTGACTGTTGCATTCAATCCCGATGCAATTTCTGTGTTTCATCAACACTCAGATAGTCCACTGATTACAGAAGTCTTCCAGATTAGCATCGGAAACTACTACTGGTCTTCAGGGAACGATAAAAGCGATGACAGTTTAAGACATTACTCCCATGGAGGGAAGTGCGCATGGTGACTGATGTATTCAATACCGATGCAATTTCTGTGTTTCATCAACACTCAGATAGTCCACTGATTATAGAAGTCTTCCAGATGTGCATCGGAAACTACTACTGGTCTTCAGGGAACGATAAAAGCGATGACAGTTTGAGACATTACTCCCATGGAGGAAAGTGCACATGGTGACCGTTGTATTCAATCCCGATGCAATTTCTGTTTTTCAACAACACTCTGATAGTCCACAGATTAAAGAATGCCTCCAGATGTGCATCGGCAACTACTACTGGTCTTCATGGAACGAAAAAAGCGTAGACTGTTTGAGACATTACTCCCATTGAAGAAAGTGCGCATGGTGACTGTTGTATTCAATCCCTAGGCAATTTCTGTGTTTCATCAACTTTTTGAAGGTCCTCAGATTTCAGAATGCCTCCAGATGTGCATCGGAAAGAACTACTGGTCTTCCAGGGAACGATCAAAGCGTAGACTACTTGAGACTTTATCCCATGGAGGAAAATGCGCATGGTGACTGTGGTATTCAATCCCGATGCAATTTATGTGTTTCATCAACACTTTGAAGGTCCACAGATTACAGGATACCTCCAGATGCGCAACGGAAACTACTACTGGTTTTCCAGGGAACGATCAAATCGTAGACTGTTTGAGACATAACTCCCATGGAGGAAAAGGCGCGTGGCAACTGTTGTATTCAATCTCTATGCAATTTCTGTGTTTCAACAACACTCTGATAGTCCACAGATTACAGAATGCCTCCAGATGTGCATCGGAAACTACTACTGGTCTTCCAGGGAACGATCAAAGCGTAGACTGCTTGAGACATTGGACCCCTGGATGAAAGTGCGCATGGTGACTGTTGTATTCAATCCCGGTGCAATTTCTGTGTTTCATCAACTCTCTGATAGTTCACTGATTACAGAATGCCTCCAGATGTGCCTCGGAAACTATTACTCGTCTTCAGGGAACGATCAATGCGATGACAGTTTGAGACATTACGCCCATGGAGGTAAGTGCGCATGGTGACTGTTGTATTTAATCACGAGGCAATTTCTGTGTTACATCAACACTCAGATAGTCCACTGATTACAGAAGTCTTCCAGATGTGCATCGGAAACTACTACTGGTCTTCAGGGAACGATAAAAGCGATGACAGTTTAAGACATTACTCCCATTAAGGGAAGTGCGCATGGTGACTGATGTATTCAATCCCGATGCAATTTCTGTGTTTCATCATCACTCAGATAGTGCACTGAATACAGAAGTCTTCCAGATGTGAATAGGAAAATGCTACAGGTCTTCAGGGAACGATAAAAGCGATGACAGTTTGAGACATTACTCCCATGGAGGAAAGTGCGCATGGTGATTGTTGTATTCAATCCCGATGCAATTTCTGTTTTTCAACAACACTCTGATAGTCCACAGATTATAGAATGCCTCCAGATGTGCATCGGAAACTACTACTGGTCTTCATGGGAACGAAAAAAGCGTAGACTGTTTGAGACATTACTCCCATTGAGGAAAGTGCGCATGGTGACTGTTGTATTCAATCCCGAGGCAATTTCTGTGTTTCATCAACTTTTTGAAGGTCCTCAGTTTACAGAATGCCTCCAGATGTGCATCGGAAACTACTACTGGTCTTCCAGGGAACGATCAAAACGTAGACCATTTGAGACGTTACTCCCATGGAGGAAAGTGCGCATGGTGACTGTTGTATTCAATCCCGATGCAATTTCTGTGTTTCATCACACTTTGAAGGTCCACAGATTACAGGATACCTCCAGATGCGCAACGGAAACTACTACTGGTCTTCCAGGGAACGATCAAATCTTAGACTGTTTGAGACATAACTCATATGGAGGAAAGTGCGCGTGGCAACTGTTGTATTCAATCTCAATGCAATTTCTGTGTTTCAACAACACTCTGATAGTCCACAGATTGCAGAATGCCTCCAGATGTGCATCGGAAACTACTACTGGTCTTCCAGGGAACGATCAAAGCGTAGACTGTTTGAGACATTACTCCCATGCATGAAAGTGCGCATGGTGACTGTTGTATTCAATCCCGGTGCAATTTCTGTGTTTCATCAACACTCTGATAGTTCACTGATTACAGAATGCCTCTAGATGTGCCTCGGAAACTACTACTGGTCTTCAGGGAACGATCAATGCGATGACAGTTTGAGACATTACGCCCATGGAGGAAAGTGCGCATGGTGACTGTTGTATTCAAACCCGATGAAATTTCTGTGTTTCATCAACACCCTGATAGACGACAGGTTACAGAATGCCTCCAGATGATAATCGGAAACTACTACTGGTCTTCCAGTGAACGATCAAAACGTAGACTGTTTGAGACATTACTCCCATGGAGGAAAGTGCGCATGGTGACAGTTGTATTCAATCCCGATGCAATTTCTCTGTTTCATCAACACTCAGATAGTCCACTGATTACTGAAGTCCCCCAGATGTGCATCGGAAAATACTACTGGTCTTTAGGGAACGATGAAAACGTAGACTGTTTGAGACATTACTCCCATGGAGGAAAGTGCGCATGGTGACTGTTGTATTCAATCCAGATGCAATTTCTGTGTTTCATAAACACTCTGATAGTCCACAGTTTCCAGAATGCCTCCAGATGTGCACCTGAAACTACTACTGGTCTTTCAGGGAACGATCAAAGCGTAGACTCTTTGAGACATTACTCCCATGGAGGAAATTGCGCATGGTGACTGTTGCATTCAATCTCGATGCAATTTCTGTGTTCCATCAACACTTTGAAGGTCCACAGATTACAGAATGACTCCAGATGTACGTCGGAAACTACTACTGGTCCTCCAGGGACGATCAAAGCGTAGACTACTTGAGTCATTACTCCCATGGAGGAAAGTGCGCATGGTGACTGTTGTATTCAATCCCGATGCAATTTCTGTGTTTCATCAACACTTTGAATGTCCACAGATTACAGGATGCCTCCAGATGCGCAACGGAAACTGCTACTGGTCTTCCAGTGAACGATCAAATCGTAGACTGTTTGAGACATAACTCCCATGAAGGAAAGTGCGTATGGTGACTGTTGTATCCAATACCGATGCAATTTCTGTGTTTCATCAACACTCAGATAGTCCACTGATTACAGAAGTCCTCCAGATGTGCATCGGAAACTACTACTGGTCTTCCAGGGAACGATCAAATCGTAGACTACTTGAAACATTACTCCCATGGAGGAAAGTGAGCATGGTGACTGTTGTATTCATTCCTGATGCAATTTCTATGTTACATCAACACTCTGATAGTCCACAGATTACAGAATACCTCCAGATGTGCATCGGAAACTACTACTGGTCTTCCAGGAATCGATCAAAGCGTAGACTGTTTGAGACATTACTCCCTTGGAGGAAAGTGCGCATGGTGACTGTTGTATTCAATCTCGATCCAATTTCTGTGTTTTATCAACACTCTGATAGTCCACAGATTACAGATTGATTCCAGATGTGCATCGGAAACTACTACTGGTCTTCCAGTGAACGATCAAACCGTAGACTGTTTCTGACATTACTCCCATGGAGGAAAGTGCGCATGGTGACTGTTGTATTCAATCGCGATGCAATTTCTGTGTTTCATCAACACTCTGATAGTCCACAGATTACAGATTGATTCCAGATGTGCATCGGATTCTACTATTGGTCTTCCAGGGAACGATCAAAACGTAGACTGTTTAAGAATTGCTCCCATGGAGGAAAGTGCGCATGGTGACAGTAGTATTCAATCCCGAAGGAATTTCTGTGTTTCATCAACACTCTGATAGTCCACAGATTACAGATTGCCCCAAAATGTGCATCGGAAACTACTACTGGTCTTCCAGGTAACGATCAAAGCGTAGACTGTTTGAGACATTACTCCCATTGAGGAAAGTGCGCATGGTGACTGTTGTATTCAATCCCGATGCAATTTCTGTGTTTCATTAACACTTTGACGGTCCACAGATTACAGAATGCCTCCAGATGTGCATCGGAAACTACTACTGGTCTTCCAGTGAACGATCAAACCGTAGACTGTTTCAGACATTACTCCCATGTAGGAAAGTGCGGATGGTGACTGTTGTATTTATTCCTGATGCAATTTCTGTGTTTCATCAACACTTTGAATGCCCACAGATTACAGATTGCCTCCAGATATGCATCGGAAACTACTACTGGTCTTCCAGGGAACGATCAGAGCGTAGATTGTTTGATACATTGCTCCCATGGAGGAAAGTGTGCATGGTGAGTGTTGTATTCAATCCCGATGAAATTTCTGTGTTTCATCAACACTTTGAAAGTCCACAGAATACAGAATGCCTCCAGATGTGCATCGGAAACTACTACTGGTCTTCAGGGAACGATCTAAGCGTAGACTGTTTCAGACGTTACTCCCATGGAGGAAAGAGCGGATGGTGAGTGTTGTATTCAATCCCAATGCAATTTCTAAGTTTCATCAACACTCTGATAGTCCACAGATTACAGATTGCCTCCAGATGTGCATCGGAAACTACTACTGGTCTTCCAGGGAACGATCAAACCTTAGACTGTTTCAGACATTACTCCCATGGAGGAAAGTGCGCATGGTGACTGTTGTATTCATTCGCGATGCAATTTCTGTGTTTCATCAACACCCTGATAATCCACAGATTACAGATGGATTGCAGGTGTGCATCGGAATCTACTATTGTTCTTCCAGGGAACGATCAAAACGTAGACTGTTTGTGAATTACTCCCATGGTGGAAAGTGCGCATGGTGACTGTAGTATTCAATCCCTTTGCAATTTCAGTGTTTCATCAACACTTTGACGGTCCACAGATTACAGAATGCCTCCAGATGAGCATCGGAAACTATTACTGGTCTTCCAGGTAACGGTCAAATAGTAGACAGTTTGAGACATTACCCCCATGGAGGAAAGTGCGCATGGTAACTGTTGTATTCAATCCCGATGCAATTTCTGTGTTTCATCAACACTCTGTTAGTCCACAGTTCCCAGAATGCCTCCAGATGTGCATCTGAAACTACTACTGGTCTTCCAGGGAACGATCAAAGCGTAGACTGTTTGAGACATTACTCCCATGGAGGAAAGTGCGCATGGTTACTGTTGTATTCAATCCCGATCCAATTTCTGTGTTTCATCAACACTTTGAAGGTCCACAGATTACAGAATGCCTCCAGATGTGCATCGGAATCTACTACTGGTGTTCCAGCGAACGGTCAGAGCGTAGACTGTTTGAGACATTACTCCCTTGTATGAAAGTGCGCATGGTGACTGTTTTATTCAATCCCGAAGCAATTTCTGTGTTTTATCAACACTCCGATAGTCCACAGATTACAGAATGCCTCCAGATGTGCTTCGGAATATACTACTGGTCTTCCAGGGAACGAAAAAAGCGTAGACAGTTTGAGACATTACTCCCATGGAGGAAAGTGCGCATGGTGACGTATTAAATCCCGATGCAATTTCTTTGTTTCATCAACACTCTGATAGTCCACAGTTTCCAGAATGTCTCCAGATGTGCAACTGAAACTACTACTGGTCTTCCAGGGAACGATCAAAGCGTAGACCGTTTGAGACATTACTCCCATGGAGGAAATTGCGCATGGTGACTGTTGTATTCAATCCCGATGCAATTTCTGTGTTACATCAACACTCTGATAGTCCACAGATTACAGAATGCCTCAAGATGTGCATCGGAAACTACTACTGGTCTTCCAGGAATCGATCAAAGCGTAGACTGTTTGAGACATTACTCCCTTGGAGGAAAGTGCGCATGGTGACTGTTGTATTCAATCCCGATGCAATTTCTGTGTTTTATCAACACACTGAAGGTCAACAGACTACAGAATGCCTCCAGATGTGCATCGGAAACTACTACTGGTCTTCCAGTGAACGATCAAACCGTAGACTGTTTCAGACATTACTCCCATGGAGGAAAGTGCGCATGGTGACTGTTGTATTCAATCGCGATGCAATTTCTGTGTTTCATCAACACTCTGATAGTCCACAAATTACAGATTGATTCCAGATGTGCATCGGAATCTACTATTGGTCTTCCAGGGAACGATCAAAACGTAGACTGATTAAGAATTGCTCCCATGGAGGAAAGTGCGCATGGTTACTGTTGTATTCAATCTCGATGCAATTTCTGTGTTTCATCAACACTTTGAAGTTCAACAGATTACAGAATGCCTCCAGATGTGCATCGGAAACTACTACTGGTCTTGCAGGGAACGATCAAATCGTAGACTACTTGAGACATTACTCCCAAGGACGAAAGTGCGCATGGTGGCAGTTGTATTCAATCCCGATTCAATTTCTGTGTTTCATCAACACTTTGAAGGTCCACAGATTTCAGGATGCCTCCAGATGCGCAACGGAAACTACTACTGGTCTTCCAGGAAACGATCAAATCGTAGACTGTTTGAGACATAACTCCCATGGAGGAAGGTGCGCGTGGAAATTGTTGTATTAAATCTCTATGCAATTTCTGTCTTTCAACAACACTCTGATAGTCCACAGATTACAGAATGCCTCCTTATGTGCATCGGAAACTACTACTGCTTTTCTAGGTAACGATCAAAGCGTAGACTGTTTGAGACATTACTCCCATGGAGGAAAGTGCGCATGGTGACTGTTGTATTCAATCCCGATGCAATTTCTGTGTTTCATGAACACTCTGATAGGCCACAGTTTCCAGAATGCCTCCAGATGTGCAACGGAAACTAATACAGGTCTTCCAGGGAACGATCAAAGCGTAGACTGTTTGAGACATTACTCCCATGGAGGAAAGTGCGCATGGTGACTGTTGTATTCAATCCCGATGCAATTTCTGTGTTTCATTAACACTTTGACGGTCCACAGATTACAGAATGCCTCCAGATGTGCATCGGAAACTACTACTGGTCTTCCAGTGAACGATCAAACCGTAGACTGTTTCAGACATTACTCCCATGTAGGAAAGTGCGGATGGTGACTGTTGTATTTATTCCTGATGCAATTTCTGTGTTTCATCAACACTTTGAATGTCCACAGATTACAGATTGCCTCCAGATATGCATCGGAAACTACTACTGGTCTTCCAGGGAACGATCAGAGCGTAGATTGTTTGATACATTGCACCCATGGAGGAAAGTGTGCATGGTGAGTGTTGTATTCAATCCCGATGAAATTTCTGTGTTTCATCAACACTTTGAAAGTCCACAGAATACAGAATGCCTCCAGATGTGCATCGGAAACTACTACTGGTCTTCAGGGAACGATCTAAGCGTAGACTGTTTCAGACGTTACTCCCATGGAGGTAAGAGCGGATGGTGAGTGTTGTATTCAATCCCAATGCAATTTCTAAGTTTCATCAACACTCTGATAGTCCACAGATTACAGATTGCCTCCAGATGTGCATCGGAAACTACTACTGGTCTCCCTGGGAACGATCAAAGCTTAGACTGTTTCAGACATTACTCCCATGGAGGAAAGTGCGCATGGTTACTGTTGTTTTCATTCGCGATGCAATTTCTGTGTTTCATCAACACTCTGATAATCCACAGATTACAGATGGATTGCAGATGTGCATAGGAATCTACTATTGGTCTTCCAGGGAACGATCAAAACGTAGACCGTTTGAGAATTACTCCCATGGTGGAAAGTGCGCATGGTGACTGTAGTATTCAATCCCGATGCAATTTCTGTCTTTCATCAAAACTCTGATAGTCCACAGATTACAGATTGCCTCCAGATGTGCATGGGAAACTACAACTGGTCTTCCAGGGAAAGATCAAAGCTTAGACTGTTTCATACAATACTCCCATGGAGGTTTGTGTGCATGGTGACTGTTGTATTCTATCCCGATGGAATTTCTGTGTTTCATCAACACTTTGAAGGTCCACAGATTACAGAATGCCTCCAGATGTGCATCGGAAACTACTACTGGTCATCCAGGGAACGATCTAAGCGTAGACTGTTTCAGACGTTACTCCCATGGAGGGAAGTGCGCATGGTGACTGTTGTATTCAATCCCGATGCAATTTCTGTGTTTCATAAACACTCTGATAGTCCACAGTTTCCAGAATGCCTCCAGATGTGCACCTGAAACTACTACTGGTCTTTCAGGGAACGATCAATGCGTAGACTCTTTGAGACATTACTCCCATGGAGGAAATTGTGCATGGTGACTGTTGTATTCAATCCCTTTGCAATTTCAGTGTTTCATCAACACTTTGACGGTCCACAGATTACAGAATGCCTCCAGATGAGCATCGGAAACTATTACTGGTCTTCCAGGTAACGGTCAAAGTGTAGACTGTTTGAGACATTACCCCCATGGAGGAAAGTGCGCATGGTAACTGTTGTATTCAATCCCGATGCAATTTCTGTGTTTCATCAACACTCTGTTAGTCCACAGTTCCCAGAATGCCTCCAGATGTGCATCTGAAACTACTACTGGTCTTCCAGGGAACGATCAAAGCGTAGACTGTTTGAGACATTACTCCCATGGAGGAAAGTGCGCATGGTTACTGTTGTATTCAATCCCGATGCAATTTCTGTGTTTCATCAACACTTTGAAGGTCCACAGATTACAGAATGCCTCCAGATGTGCATCGGAATCTACTACTGGTGTTCCAGCGAACGGTCAAAGCGTAGACTGTTTGAGACATTATTCCCTTGGAGGAAAGTGCGCATGGTGACTGTTTTATTCAATCCCGATGCAATTTCTGTGTTTTATCAACACTCCGATAGTCCACAGATTACAGAATGCCTCCAGATGTGCATCGGAATATACTACTGGTCTTCCAGGGAACGAAAAAAGCGTAGACTGTTTGAGACATTACCCCCATGGAGGAAAGTGCGCATGGTGACGTAATAAATCCCGATGCAATTTCTTTGTTTCATCAACACTCTGATAGTCCACAGTTTCCAGAATGTCTCCAGATGTGCAACTGAAACTACTACTGGTCTTCCAGGGAACGATCAAAGCGTAGACTGTTTGAGACATTACTCCCATGGAGGAAATTGCGCATGGTGACTGTTGTATTCAATCCCGATGCAATTTCTGTGTTACATCAACACTCTGATAGTCCACTCATTACAGAATGCCTCAAGATGTGCATCGGAAACTACTACTGGTCTTCCAGGAATCGATCAAAGCGTAGACTGTTTGAGACATTACTCCCATGGAGGAAAGTGCGCATGGTGATTGTTGTATTAAATCGCGATGCAATTTCTGTGTTTCATCAACACTCTGAGAGTCCACAGATTACAGATTGATTCCAGATGTGCATCGGAATCTACTATTGGTCTTCCAGGGAACGATCAAAACGAAGACTGATTAAGAATTGCTCCCATTGAGGAAAGTGCGCATGGTTACTGTTGTATTCAATCCCGATGCAATTTCTGTGTTTTATCAACACTCCGATAGTCCACAGATTACAGAATGCCCCCAGATGTGCATCCGAATCTACTACTGGTCTTCCAGGGAACGAAAAAAGCGTAGACTCTTTGAGACATTACTCCCATGGAGGAAAGTGCGCATGGTGACTGTTGTATTCAATCCCGATGCAATTTCTGTGTTTCATAAACACTCTGATAGTCCACAGTTTCCAGAATGTCTCCAGATGTGCATCTGAAACTACTACTGGTCTTCCAGGGAACGATCGAAGCGTAGACTCTTTGAGACATTACTCCCATGGAGGAAAGTGCGCATGGTGTCTGTTGTATTCAACCCCGATGCAATTTCTGTGTTACATCAACACTTTGAATGTCCACAGATTAAAGAATGCCTCCAGATGTGCATCGGAAACTACTACTGGTCTTCCAGGAAACGATCAAAGCGTAGACTGTTTGAGACATTACTCCCTTGGAGGAAAGTGCGTATGGTGACAGTTGTATTCAATCGCGATGCAATTTCTGTGTTTCATCAACACTCTGATAGTCCACAGATTACAGATTGCCTCCAGATTTGCATCGGAAACTACTACTGGTCTCCAAGGGAACGATCAAAGCGTAGAATGTTTGAGACATTACTCCCATGGAGGAACGTGCGCATGGTGACTGTTGTATTCAATCCCGATGCAATTTCTGTGTTTCATCAAAACTCTGATCGTCCACAGATTACAGAATGACTGCAGATGTGCATCGGAAGCTACTACTAGTCTTCCCGGAAACGATCAAAACGTAGACTCTTTGAGAATTACTCCCATGGAGGAAAGTGCGCATGGGGACTGTTGTATCCAATACCGATGCAATTTCTGTGTTTCAACAACACTCTGATAGTCCACAGATAATAGAATGCCTCGAGATGTGCATCGGAAACTTCTACTGCTCTTCCAGGGAACGATCAAAACGTAGACTGTTTGAGACATTACTCCCATGGAGGAACGTGCGCATGGTGACTGTTGTATTCAATCCCGATGCAATTTCTGTGTTTCATCAGAACTCTGATAGACCACTGATTACTGAAGTCCTCCAGATGTGCATCGGAAACTACTACTGGTCTTTAGGGAACGATGAAAGCGATGACAGTTTGAGACATTACTCCCATGGAGGAAAGTGCGCATGGTGACTGTTGTATTCAATCCCGATGCAATTTCTGTGTTTTATCAACACTCTGAAGGTCAACAGACTACAGAATGCCTCCAGATGTGCATCGGAATCTACAACTGGTTTTCCTGGGAACGATCAAACCGTAGACTGTTTGAGACATTACTCCCATGGAGGAAAGTGCGGATGATGACAGTTGTATTCAATCCCGATGAAATTTCTGTGTTTAATCAACACTCAGATAGACCACTGATTGCTGAAGCCCTCCAGATGTGCATCGGAAACTACTACTGGTCTTTAGGGAACGATCAAAGCGAAGACAGTTTGAGACATTATTCCCATGGAGGAAAGTGCGCATGGTGAGTGTTGTATTCAATCCCGATGCAATTTCTGTGTTTCATCACCACTCTGATAGTCCACAGTTTCCGGAATGCCTCCAGATGTGCAACTGAAAGTACTACTGGTCTTCCAGGGAACGATCAAAGCGTAGACTGTTTGAGATATTACTCCCATGGAAGAAAGTGCGCATGGTGACTGTTGTATTCCAACCCGATGCAATTTCTGTGTTTCATCAACACTTTGAAGGTCCACAGATTACAGAATGCCTCCAGATGTGCATCGGAAACTACTACTGGTCTTCCAGGGACGATCAAAGCGTAGACTACTTGAGACATTTCTCTCATGGAGGAAAGTGCGCATGGTGACTGTTGTATTCAATCCCGATGCAATTTCTGTGTTTCATCAACACTTTGAATGTCCACAGATTACAGGATGCCTCCATATGCGCAATGGAAACTGCTACTGGTCTTCCAGGGAACGATCAAATCGTAGACTGTTTGAGAGATAACTCCAATGGAGGAAAGTGCGCATGGTGACTGTTGTATCCAATATCGATGCAATTTCTGTGTTTCAACAAAACTCTGATAGTCCACAGATTACAGAATGCCTCCAGATGTGCATCGGAATCTACTACGGCTCTTCCAGGGAACGTAAAAAGCGTAGACTGTTAGAGACATTACTCCCATGGAGGAAAGTGCGCATGGTGACTGTTGTATTCAATCCCGATGCAATTTCCTTGTTTCATCAAAACTCTGATAGTCCACAGATTACAGGATGCCTCCAGATGTGCATCGGAAGCTACTACTAGTCTTCCCGGAAACGATCAAAACGTAGACTCTTTGAGAATTACTCCCATGGAGGAAAGTGCGCATGGGAACTGTTGTATTCAATCCCGATGCAATTTCTCAGTTACATCAACACTCTGATGGTCCACAGATTACAGAATACCTCCAGATGTGCATCGGAATCTACTACAGGTGTTACAGGGAACGGTCTAAGCGTAGACTGTTTGAGACATTACTCCCTTGGAGGAAAGTGCTTATGGTGACTGTTGTATTCAATCCCGATGCAATTTCTGTGTTTTATCAACACTCCGATAGTCCACAGATTACAGAATGCCTCCAGATGTGCATCGGAATCTACTACTGGTCTTCCAGGGAACGAAAAAAGCGTAGACTGTTTGAGACATAACTCCCATGGAGGAAAGTGCGCATGGTGACTGTTGTATTCAATCCCGATGCAATTTCTGTGTTTCATCAACACTCTGATAGTCCACAGTTTCCAGAATGTCTCCAGATGTGCATCTGAAACTACTACTGGTCTTCCAGGGAACGATCGAAGCGTAGACTGTTTGAGACATTACTCCCATGGAGGAAAGTGCGCATGGTGTCTGTTGTATTCAACCCCGATGCAATTTCTGTGTTACATCAACACTTTGAATGTCCACAGATTACAGAATGCCTCCAGATGTGCATCGGAAACTACTACTGGTCTTCCAGGGAACGATCAAAGCGTAGACTGTTTCATACATTACTCCCATGGAGGAAAGTGTGGATGGTGACTGTCGTATTCATTCCTGATGCAATATCTGTGTTTCATCAACACTTTGAAGGTCCACAGATTACAGATTGCCTCCAGATGTGCATCGGAAACTACTACTGGTCTTCCAGGGAACGATCAAAGCGTAGACTGTTTCAGACGTTATTCCCATGGACGAAAGAGCGGATGGTGAATGTTGTATTCAATCCCGATGCAATTTCTAAGTTTCATCAACACTCTGATAGTCCACAGATTACAGATTGACTCCAGAAGTGCTCGGAATCTACTATTGTTCTTCCACGGAACGATCAAAGCGTAGACTGTTTGAGAATTACTCCCATGGAGGAAAGAGCGGATTGTGACTGTTGTATTCAATCCCGATGCAATTTCTAAGTTTCATCAACACCCTGATAGTCCACACATTGCAGATTGTCTCCAGATGTGCATCGGAAACTACTGCTGGTCTTCCTTGGAACGATCAAACCGTAGACTGTTTCACATATTACTCCCATGAAGGAAAGTGCGGATGGTGACTGTTGTATTCAACCCCGATGCAATTTCTGTGTTACATCAACATTTTGAATGTCCACAGATTACAGAATGCCTCCAGATGTGCAGCGGAAACTACTACTGGTCTTCCAGGAAACGATCAAAGCGTAGACTGTTTGAGACATTACTCCCTTGGAGGAAAGTGCGCATGGTGACTGTTGTATTCAATCCCGATGCAATTTCTGTGTTCCATCAACACTTTGAAGGTCCACAGATTACAGAATGCCTCCAGATGTGCATCGGAATCTACTACTGGTCTTCCAGGGAACGATCAAAGCGTAGACTGTTTCAGACGTTACTCCCATGGAAGAAAGAGCGGATGGTGACTGTTGTATTCAATCCAGATGCAATTTCTCAATTTCGTCAACACTCTGATAGTCCACAGATTACAGATTGTCTCCAGATGTGCATCGGAAACTACTACTGGTCTTCCTGGGAACGATCAAAGCTTAGACTGTTTCAGACATTACCCCCATGGAGGAAAGTGCGCATGGGGACTGTTGTATTCAATCCCGATGCAATTTCTCAGTTACATCAACACTCTGATAGTCCACAGATTACTGAATACCTCCAGATGTGCATCGGAATCAACTACTGGTGTTACAGGAAACGGTCTAAGCGTAGACTGTTTGAGGCATTACTCCCTTGGAGGAAAGTGCGCATGGTGACTGTTGTATTCAATCCCGATGCAATTTCTGTGTTTCATCAACACTCTGATAGTCCACAGTTTCCAGAATGTCTCCAGATGTGCATCTGAAACTACTACTGGTCTTCCAGGAAACGATCAACGCGTAGACTGTTTGAGACATTACTCCCTTGGAGGAAAGTGCGCATGGTGACAGTTGTATTCAATCCCGATGCAATTTCTGTGTTTCATCAACACTTTGAAGGTCCACAGATTACAGAATGCCCCCAGATGTGAATCGAAACTGCTACTGGTCTTCCAGGGAACGATCAAATCGTAGACTGTTTGAGAGATAACTCCATGGAGGAAAGTGCGCATGGTGACTGTTGTATCCAATACCGATGCAATTTCTGTGTTTCATCAACACTCTGATAGTCCACAGATTACAGAATGCAACCAGATGTGCATCGGAAACTACTACTGGTCTTCCAGGGAACGATCAAAGCGTAGACTGTTTCAGACGTTACTCCCATGGAGGAAAGAGCGGATGGTGACTGTTGTATTCAATCCCGATGCAATTTCTAAATTTCATCAACACTCTGATAGTCCACAGATTACAGATCGACTCCAGATGTGCATCGGAATCTACTACTGGTCTTCCAGTGAACAATCAAACCGTAGAATGTTTGAGAATTACTCCCATGGAGGAAAGAGCGGATTGTGACTGTTGTATTCAATCCCGATGCAATTTCTAAGTTTCATCAACACTCTGATAGTCCACAGAATACAGACTGTCTCCAGATGTGCGTCGGAAACTACTTCTGGTCTTCCTGGGAACGATCAAAGCTTATACTGTTTCAGACATTACTCCCATGGAGGAAATTGCGCATGGTGACAGTTGTATTCAATCGCGATGCAATTTCTGTGTTCCATCAACACTCTGATAGTCCACTGATTACAGATTGCCTCCAGATGTGCATCGGAAACTACTACTGGTCTTCCAGGGAACGATCAAAGCGTAGACTATTTCATACATTACTCCCATGGAGGAAAGTGCGGATGGTGACTGTGGTATTCATTCCTGATGCAATTTCTGTGTTTCATCAACACTTTGAAGGTCCACAGATTACAGATTGCCTCCAGATGTGCATCGGAAACTACTACTGGTCTTCCAGGGAACGATCAAAGCATAGACTGTTTCAGACGTTATTCCCATGGAGAAACGAGCGGATGGTGACTGTTGTATTCAATCCCGATGCAATTTCTAAGTTTCATCAACACTCTGATAGTCCACAGATTACAGAATGACTTCAGATGTGCATCGGAATCTACTATTGTTCCTCCACGGAACGATAAAGCGTAGACGGTTTGAGAATTACTCCCATGGAGGAAAGAGCGGATTGTGACTGTTGTATTCAATCCCGATGCAATATCTAAGTTTCATCAACACCCTGATAGTCCACACATTACAGATTGTCTCCAATTGTGCATCGGAAACTACTGCTGGTCTTCCTTGGAACGATCAAACCGTAGACTGTTTCACATATTACTCCCATGAAGGAAAGTGCGGATGGTGACTGTTGTAATCATTCCTGATGCAATTTCTGTGTTCCATCAACACTTTGAAGGTCCACAGATTACAGAATGCCCCCAGATGTGAATCGAAACTGCTACTGGTCTTCCAGGGAACGATCAAATCGTAGACTGTTTGAGAGATAACTCCATGGAGGAAAGTGCGCATGGTGACTGTTGTATCCAATACCGATGCAATTTCTGTGTTTCAACAACACTCTGATAGTCCACAGATTACAGAATGCCTCCAGATGTGCATCGGAATCTACTACTGGTCTTCCAGGGAACGTAAAAAGCGTAGACTGTTTGAGACATTACTCCCATGGAGGAAAGTGCGCATGGTGACTGTTGTATTCAATCCCGATGCAATTTCTGTGTTTCATCAAAACTCTGATAGTCCACAGAATACAGGATGCCTCCAGATGTGCATCGGAAGCTACTACTATTCTTCCCAGAAACGATCAAAACGTAGACTCTTTGAGAATTACTCCCATGGAGGAAAGTGCGCATGGGGACTGTTGTATTCAATCCCGATGCAATTTCTCAGTTACATCAACACTCTGATAGTCCACAGATTACAGAATACCTCCAGATGTGCATCGGAATCTACTACTGGTGTTACAGGGAACGGTCTAAGCGTAGACTGCTTGAGACATTACTTCCTTGGAGGAAAGTGCGCATGGTGACTGTTGTATTCAATCCCGATGCAATTTCTGTGTTTTATCAACACTCCGATAGTCCACAGATTACAGAATGCCTCCAGATGTGCATCGGAATCTACTACTGGTCTTCCAGGGAACGAAAAAATCGTAGACTGTTTGAGACATTAATACCATGGAGGAAAGTGCGCATGGTGACTGTTGTATTCAATCCCGATGCAATTTCTGTGTTTCATCAACACTTTGAATGTCCACAGATTACAGAATGCCTCCAGATGTGCTTCGGAAACTACTACTGGTCTCCCAGGAAACGATCAAAGCGTAGACTGTTTGAGACATTACTCCCATGGAGGAAAGTGCGCATGGTGACTGTTGTATTCAATCCCGATGCAATTTCTTTGTTTCATCAACACTCTGATAGTCCTCAGTTTCCAGAATGTCTCCAGATGTGCATCTGAAACTACTACAGGTCTTCCAGGGAACGATCGAAGCGTAGACTGTTTGAGACATTACTCCCATGGAGGAAAGTGCGCATGGTGTCTGTTGTATTCAATCTTGATGCAATTTCTGTGTTACATCAACACTTTGAATGTCCACAGATTACAAAATGCCTCCAGATGTGCATCGGAAACTACTACTGGTCTTCCAGGAAACGATCAAAGCGTAGACTGTTTGAGACATTACTCCCTTGGAGGAAAGTGCGCATGGTGACAGTTGTATTCAATCCCGATGCAATTTCTGTGTTTTATCAACACTCTGAAGGTCAACAGACTACAGAATGCCTCCAGATGTGCATCTTAAACTACTACTGGTCTTCCAGGGAACGATCAATGCGTAGACTGTTTCATACATTACTCCCATGGAGTAAAGTGTGCATGGTGAGTGTTGTATTCAATCCCGATGCAATTTCTGTGTTTCATCAACACTTTGAAGGTCCAGAGATTACAGAATGCCTCCAGATGTGCATCGGAAACTACTACTGGTCTTCCAGGGAACAATCAAAGCGTAGACTGTTTCAGACGTTACTCCCATGGAGGTAAGAGCGGATGGTGACTGTTGTATTCAATCCCATTGCAATTTCTAAATTTCATCAACACTCTGTTAGTCCACAGATTACAGATCGTCTCCAGATGTGCATCGGAAACTACTACTGGTCTTCCTGGGAACGATCAAAGCTTAGACTGTTTCAGATATTACTCCCATGGAGGAAATTGCGCATGGTGACTGTTGTATTCAATCGCGATGCAATTTCTGAGTTTCATCAACACTCCGATAGTCCACAGATTACAGAATGCCTCCAGATGTGCATCGGAATCTACTACTGGTCTTCCAGGGAACGAAAAAAGCGTAGACTGTTTGAGACATTACTCCCATGGAGGAAAGTGCGCATGGTGACTGTTGTATTCAATCCCGATGCAATTTCTGTGTTTCATCAACACTCTGATAGTCCACAGTTTCCAGAATGTCTCCAGATGTGCATCTGAAACCACTACTGGTCTTCCAGGGAACAATCGAAGCGTAGACTGTTTGAGAGATTACTCCCATGGAGGAAAGTGCACATGGTGTCTGTTGTATTCAATCCCGATGCAATTTCTGTGTTACATCAACACTTTGAATGTCCACAGATTACAGAATGCTTCCAGATGCGCATCGGAAACTACTACTGGTCATCCAGGAAACTATCAAAGCGTAAACTGTTTGAGACATTACTCCCTTGGAGGAAAGTGCTCATGGTGACAGTTGTATTCAATCCCGATGCAATTTCTGTGTTTTATCAACACTCTGAAGGTCAACAGACTACAGAATGCCTACACATGTGCATCGGAAGCTACTACTGGTCTTCCTGGGAACGATGAAAGCGTAGACTGTTTCATACATTACTCCCATGGAGGAAATTGCGCATGGTGACTGTTGTATTCAATCCCGATGCAATTTCTAAGTTTCATCAACACTCTGATAGTCCACAGATTACAGAATGCCTCCAGATGTGCATCGGAATCTACTACTGGTCTTCCAGGGAACGAAAAAATCGTAAACTGTTTGAGACATTACTCCCATGGAGGAAAGTGCACATGGTGTCTGTTGTATTCAATCCCGATGCAATTTCTGTGTTACATCAACACTTTGAATGTCCACAGATTACAGAATGCTTCCAGATGTGCATCGGAAACTACTACTGGTCATCCAGGAAACTATCAAAGCGTAAACTGTTTGAGACATTACTCCCTTGGAGGGAAGTGCGCATGGTGACTGTTGTATTCAATCGCGATGCAATTTCTGTGTTTCATCAACACTCCGATAGTCCACAGATTACAGAATGCCTCCAGATGTGCATCGGAATCTACTACTGGTCTTCCAGGGAACGGTCAAAGCGTAGACTGTTTCATACATTACTCCCATGGAGCGAAGTGTGAATGGTGAGTGTTGTATTCAATCCCGATGAAATTTCTGTGTTTCATCAACACTTTGAAAGTCCACAGATTACAGAATGCCTGCAGATGTGCATCGGAAACTACTACTGGTCTTCCAGGGACGGTCAAAGCGTAGACTGTCTCAGACGTTACTCCCATGGAGGTAAGAGCGGGTGGTTACTGTTGTATTCAATCCCGATGCAATTTCTAAGTTTCATCAACACTCTGATAGTCCACAGATTACAGATTGTCTCCAGATGTGCATCGGAATCTACTACTGGTCTTCCAGGGAACGGTCAAAGCGTAGACTGTCTCAGACGTTACTCCCATGGAGGTAAGAGCGGATGGTGACTGTTGTATTCAATCCCGATGCAATTTCTAAGTTTCATCAACACTCTGATAGTCCACAGATTACAGATTGACTCCAGATGTGCATCGGAATCTACTATTGTTCCTCCAGGGAACGATCAAAGCGTAGACTGTTTGAGAATTACTCCCATGAAGGAAAGAGCGGATTGTGACTGTTGTATTGAATCCCGATGCAATTTCTAAGTCTCATCAACACTCTGACAGTCCACAGATTACAGATTGCCTCCAGATGTGCATCGGAAACTACTACTGGTCTTCCAGGGAACGATCAAAGCGTAGACTGTTTCAGACGTTACTGCCATGGCGGAAAGTGCGGATGGTGAATGTTGTATTCAAACCCGATGCAATTTCTGTGTTTCATCAACACCCTGATAGTCCACACATTACAGATTGTCTCCAGATGTGCATCGGAAACTACTGCTGGTCTTCCTTGGAACGATCAAACCGCAGACTGTTTCAGTTATTACTCCCATGAAGGAAAGTGCGGATTGTGACTGTTGTATTCAATCCCGATGCAATTTCTGTGTTTCATCAACACTTTGACGGTCCACAGATTACAGAATTACTCCAGATGAGCATCGGAAACTATTACTGGTCTTCCAGGGAACGGTCAAAGCGTAGACTGTTTGAGGCATTACTCCCATGGAGGAAAGTGCGCATGGTGACTGTTGTACTCAATCCCGATGCAATTTCTGTGTTTCATCAACACTCTGATAGTCCACAGTTTCCAGAATGCCTCCAGATGTGCATCTGAAACTACTACTGGTCTTCCAGGGAACGATCAAAGCGTAGACTGTATGAGACATTACTCCCATGCAGGAAAGTGCGCATGGTTACTGTTGTATTCAATCCCGATGCAATTTCTGTGTTTCATCAATAATTTGAAGGTCCACAGATTACAGAATGCCTCCACATGTGCATCGGAAACTACTACTGGTCTTGAAGGGACGATCAAAGCGTAGACTACTTGAGACATTACTCCTATGGAGGAAAGTGCGCATGGTGACTGTTGTATCCGATACCGATGCAATTTCTGTGTTTGAACAACACTCTGATAGTCCACAGATTACAGAACGCTTCCAGATGCGCATCGGAATCTACTACTGGTCTTCCAGGGAACGAAAAAAGCGTAGACTCTTTGAGACATTACTCCCATGGAGGAAAGTGCGCATAGTGAATGTTGTATTCAATCCCGATGCAATTTCTGTGTTTCATCAACACTCGGATAGTCCACAGTTTCCAGAATGTCTCCAGATGTGCATCGGAAACTACTACTGGTCTTCCAGGAATCGATCAAAGGGTACACTGTTTGACACATTTCTCCCTTGGAGGAAAGTGCGCATGGTGAATGTTGTATTCAACCCCATGCAATTTCTGTGTTTTATCAACACTCTGAAGGTCAACAGACTACAGAATGTATCCAGATGTGCATGGGAAACTACAACTGGTCTTCCAGGGAACGATCAAAGCGGTGACTGTTTCATACATTACTCCCATGGAGGAAAGTGCGCGTGGTAACTGTTGTATTCAATCTCTATGCAATTTCTGTGTTTCAACAACATTCTGATAGTCCACAGAATACAGAATGCCTCCAGATGTGCATCGGAAACTACTACTGGTCTACCAGGGACGATCAAAGCGTAGACTACTTGAGACATTACTCCCATGGAGGAAAGTGCGCATGGTGACGTTTGTATTCAATTACGATGGAATTTCTGTGTTTCATCAACATTCAGATAGTCCATTGATTACTAAAGTCCTCCAGATGTGCATCGGAAGCTACTACTGGTCTTCCTGGGAACGATCCAAGCTCAGACTGTTTCAGACATTACTCCCATGGAGGAAAGTGCGAATGGTGACTGTTGTATTCAATCCCGATGCAATTTCTAAGTTTCATCAACACTCTGATAGTCCACAGATTACAGATGGTCTCCAGATGTGCATCGGAAACTACTACTGGTCTTCGAGGGAACGATTAAAGCGTAGACTGTTTCATACATTACTCCCTTGGAGGAAAGTGCGGATGGTGAATGTTGTATTCAATCCCGATGCAATTTCTGTGTTTCATCAACACCCTGATAGTCCACACATTACAGATTGTCTCCAGATGTGCATCGGAAACTACTGCTGGTCTTCCTTGGAACTATCAAACCGTAGACTGTTTCAGATATTACTCCCATGAAGGAAAGTGCGGATGGTGACTGTTGTAATCATTCCTGATGCAATTTCAGTGTTTCATCAACACTTGGATAGTCCACAGATTACAGAATATCTCCAGATGTGCATCGGAAACTAATACTGGTCTTCAGTGAACGATCAAAGCGATGACAGTTGGAGACATTACTCCCATGGTGAAATGTACGCATGGTGCCTGTTGTATTCAATCCCGATGCAATTTAAGTCTTTAATCAACTTTTTGAAGGTCCACAGATTACAGAACGCCTCCAGATGTGCATCGGAATCCACTACTGGTCTTCCAGGGAACGAAAAAAGCGTAGACTGTTTGAGACATTACTCCCATGGAGGAACGCGCGCGTGGTTACTGTTGTATTGAATCCCGATGCAATTTCTGTGTTTCATCAAAACTCTGGTAGTCCACAGATTACAGAATGCCTCCAGATGTGCATCGTAAGCTACTACTAGTCTTCCCGGAAACGATCAAAACGTAGACTCTTTCAGAATTATTCCCATGGAGGAAAGTGCGCATGGGGACTGTTGTATTCAATCGCGTTCAATTTCGCAGTTACATCAACACCCTGATAGTCCACAGATTACATAATGCCTCCAGATGTGCATCGGAATCTACTCCTGGTGTTCTAGGGAACGGTCAAAGCGCAGACTGTTTGAGACATTACTCCCTTGGAAGAAAGTGCGCATGGTGACTGTTGTATTCAATCCCGATGCAATTTCTGTGTTTTTTCAACACTCCGATAGTCCGCAGATTACAGAATGCCTCCAGATGTGCATCGGAATCTACTACTGGTCTTCCAGGGAACGAAAAACGCGTAGACTGTTTGAGACATTACTCCCATGGAGGAAAGTGCGCATGGTGAATGTTGTATTCAATCCCGATGCAATTTCTGTGTTTCATCAACACTCGGATAGTCCACAGTTTCCAGAATGTCTCCAGATGTGCATCTGAAACTACTACTGGTCTTCCAGGGAACGATCGAAGCGTAGACTGTTTGAGACATTACTCCCATAGAGGAAAGTGCGCATGGTGACTGTTGTATTCAATCCCGATGCAATTTCTGTGTTACATCAACACTCTGATAGTCCACGGATTACAGAATGCCTCCAGATGTGCATCGGAAACTACTACTGGTCTTCCAGGAAACGATCAAAGCGTACACTGTTTGAGACATTTCTCCCTTGGAGGAAAGTGCGCATGGTGAATGTTGTATTCAACCCCATGCAATTTCTGTGTTATATCAACACTCTGAAGGTCAACAGACTACAGAATGATTCCAGATGTGCATCGGAAACTACTACTGGTCTTCCTGGGAAAGATCAAACCGTAGACTGTTTCAGACAATACTCCCTAGGAGAAAAGTGCGGATGGTGACTGTTGTATTCATTCCTGATGCAATTTCTGTGTTTCATCAACACTTTGAAGGTCCACAGATTACAGATTGCCTCCAGATGTGCATGGGAAACTACAACTGGTCTTCCAGGGAACGATCAAAGCGGTGACTGTTTCATACATTACTCCCATGGAGGAACGCGCGCATGGTTACTGTTGTATTCAATCCCGATGCAATTTCTGTGTTTCATCAAAACTCTGGTAGTCCACAGATTACAGAATGCCTCCAGATGTGCATCGTAAGCTACTACTAGTCTTCCCGGAAACGATCAAAACGTAGACTCTTTCAGAATTACTCCCATGGAGGAAAGTGCGCATGGGGACTGTTGTATTCAATCGCGTTCAATTTCGCAGTTACATCAACACCCTGATAGTCCACAGATTACATAATGCCTCCAGATGTGCATCGGAATCTACTCCTGGTGTTCTAGGGAACGGTCAAAGCGTAGACTGTTTGAGACATTACTCCCTTGGAAGAAAGTGCGCATGGTGACTGTTGTATTCAATCCCGATGCAATTTCTGTGTTTTATCAACACTCCGATAGTCCGCAGATTACAGAATGCCTCCAGATGTGCATCGGAATCTACTACTGGTCTTCCAGGGAACGAAAAACGCGTAGACTGTTTGAGACATTACTCCCATGGAGGAAAGTGCGCATGGTGAATGTTGTATTCAATCCCGATGCAATTTCTGTGTTTCATCAACACTCGGATAGTCCACAGTTTCCAGAATGTCTCCAGATGTGCATCTGAAATTACTACTGGTCTTCCAGGGAACGATCGAAGCGTAGACTGTTTGAGACATTACTCCCATAGAGGAAAGTGCGCATGGTGACTGTTGTATTCAATCCCGATGCAATTTCTGTGTTACATCAACACTCTGATAGTCCACGGATTACAGAATGCCTCCAGATGTGCATCGGAAACTACTACTGGTCTTCCTGGGAAAGATCAAACCGTAGACTGTTTCAGACAATACTCCCTAGGAGAAAAGTGCGGATGGTGACTGTTGTATTCATTCCTGATGCAATTTCTGTGTTTCATCAACACTTTGAAGGTCCACAGATTACAGATTGCCTCCAGATGTGCATGGGAAACTACAACTGGTCTTCCAGGGAGCGATCAAAGCGGTGACTGTTTCATACATTACTCCCATGGAGGATAGTGTGCATGGTGACTGTTGTATTCAATCCCGATGCAATTTCTGTGTTTCAACAACACTCTGATAGTCCACAGATTACAGAATGCCTCCAGATGTGCATCGGAAACTACTACTGGTCATCGAGGGAATGATCAAAACGTAGACTGTTTGAGACATTACTCCCATGGAGGAAAGTGCGCATGGTGACTGTTGTATTCAATCCCGATGCAAATTCTGTGTTCCATCAACACTCAGATAGTCCATTGATTACTAAAGTCCTCCAGATGTGCATCGGAAGCTACTACTGGTATTTAGGGAACGATCAAAGCGATGACAGTTTGAGACATTTCTCCCATGGAGGAAAGTGCACATGGTGACTGTTGTATTCAATCCAGATGCATTTTCCGTGTTTTACAAACACTCTGATAGTCCACAGTTTCCAGAATGCCTCCAGATGTTCCTCTGAAACTACTACTGGTCTTCCAGGGAACGATCAAAGTGTAGACTCTTTGAGACATTACTACCATGGAGGAAATTGCGCATGGTGACTGTTGTATTCAATCCCGATGCAATTTCTGTGTTTCATCAACACTTTGAAGGTCCACAGATTACAGAATGCCTCCAGATGAGCATCGAAAACTATTACTGGTCTTCCACGGATCGGTCAAATCGTAGACTGTTTGAGACATTACTCCCATGGAGGAAAGTGCGCATGGTGACAGTTGTATTCAATCCCGATGCAATTTCTGTGTTTCATCAGCACTCAGATAGTCCACTGATTACTGAAGTCCTCCAGATGTGCATCGGAAACTACTACTGGTCTTTAGGGAACGATCAAAGCGATGACAGTTTGAGACACTACTCCCATGGAGGAAAGTGCGCATGGTGACTGTTGTATTCAATCCCGATGCAATTTCTGTGTTTCATAAACACTCTGATAGTCCACAGTTTCCAGAATGCCTCCAGATGTGCATCTGAAACTACTACTGGTCTTCCAGGGAACGATCAAAGTGTAGACTCCTTGAGACATTATTCCCATGGAGGAAATTGCGCATGGTGACTGTTGTATTCAATCCCGATGCAATTTCTGTGTTTCATCGACACTTTGAAGGTACACAGATTACAGAATGCCTCCAGATGAGCATCGAAAATTATTACTGGTCTTCCAGGGAACGGTCAAATCGTAGACTGTTTGAGACATTACTCCCATGGAGGAAAGTGCGCATGGTGAATGTTGTATTCGATCCCGATGCAATATCTGTGTTTCATCAACACTCTGATAGTCCTTAGTTTCCGGAATGCCTCCAGATGTGCATCTGAAACTACTACTGGTCTTCCAGGGAACGATCAAAGCGTAGACTGTTTGAGACATTACTCCCATGGAGTAAAGTGCGCATGGTGACTGTTGTATTCAATCCCGATGCAATTTCTGTGTTTCATCAACACTTTGAAGGTCCACAGAATACAGAATGCCTCCAGATGTGCATCGGAAACTACTACTGGTCTTCCAGGGACGATCAAAGCGTAGACTACTTGAGACATTACTCCCATGGAGGAAAGTGCGCATGGTGACTGTTGTATTCAATCCCGATGCAATTTCTGTGTTTGATCAACACTTTGAATGCCCACAGATTACAGGATGCCCCCAGATGCGCAACGTAAACTGCTACTGGTCTTCCAGGGAACGATCAAATCGTAGACTGTTTGAGAATTACTCCCATGGAGGAAAGAGCGGATGGTGACTGTTTTATTCAATTCCGATGCAATTTCTGTGTTTCATCAAAACTCTGATAGTCCACAGATTACAGAATGCCTCCAGATGTGCATCGGAAGCTACTACTAGTCTTCCCGGAAACGATCAAAACGTAGACTCTTTGAGAATTACTCCCATGGAGGATAGTGTGCATAGGGACTGTTGTATTCAATCCCGATGAAATTTCTCAGTTACATCTACACTCTGATAGTCCACAGATTACAGAATGCCTCCAGATGTGCATCGGAAGCTACTACTAGTCTTCCTGGAAACGATCAAAACGTAGACTGTTTGAGACATTACTCCCATGGAGGAAAGTGCGCATGGTGACTGTTGTATTCAATCCCGATGCAATTTCTGTGTTTCATCAACACTCTGATAGTCCACAGTTTCCAGAATGTCTCCAGATGTGCATCTGAAACTACTACTGGTCTTCCAGGGAACGATCGAAGCGTAGACTGTTTGAGACATTACTCCCATGGAGGAAAGTGCGCATGGTGACGGTTGTATTCAATCCCGATGCAATTTCTGTGTTACATCAACACTCTGATAGTCCACAGGTTACAGAATGCCTCCAGATGAGCATCGGAAACTACTACTGGTCTTCCAGAAAACGATCAAAGCGTAGACCGTTTGAGACATTACTCCCTTGGAGGAAAGTGCGCATGGTGACTGTTGTATTCAATCCCGATGCAATTTCTGTGTCTTATCAACACTCTGAAGGTCAAAAGACTACAGAATGCCTCCAGATGTGCATCGGAAACTACTACTGGTCTTCCTGGGAACGATCAAACCGTAGACTGTTTCAGACATTACTCCCATGGAGGAAAGGGCGGATGGTGACTGTTGTATTCATTCCTGATGCAATTTCTGTGTTTCATCAACACTTTTAAGGTCCACGGATTACAGATTGCCTCCAGATGTGCATCGGAAACTACTACTGGTCTTCCAGGGAACGATCAAAGCGTTGACTACTTGAGACATTACTCCCATGGAGGTAAATGCGAATGGAGACTGTTGTATTCAATCCCGATGCAATTTCTGTGTTTCATCAACACTTTGAATGCCCACAGATTACAGGATGCCCCCAGATGCGCAACGTAAACGGCTACTGGTCTTCCAGGGAACGATCAAAACGTAGACTGATTGAGACATAACTCCCATGGAGGAAAGTGCACATGGTGACTGTTGTATCCAATACCGATGCAATTTCTGTGTTTCAACAACACTCTGATAGTCCACAGATTACAGAATGCCTCCAGATGTGCATCTGAAGCTACTACTGGTCTTGCAGGGAACGATTAAAGCGTAGACTGTTTGAGACATTACTCCCATGGAGGAAAGTGCGCATGGTGACTGATGTATTCAATCCCGATGCCATTTCTGTGTTTCATCAACACTTTGAAGGTCCACAGATTTCAGAATGCCTCCAGATGTGCATCGGAAACTACTACTGGTCTTACAGGGAACGATCAAATCGTAGACTGTTTGAGACATAACTCCCAAGGTGGAAAGTGCGCGTGGTAACTGTTGTATTCAATCTCTATGCAAGTTCTGTGTTTCTACAACACTCTGATAGTCCACAGATTACAGAATGCCTCCAGATGTGCATCGGAGACTGCTACTGGTCTTCCAGGGAACGATCAAATCGTAGACTGTTTGAGACATTACTCCCATGGGGGAAAGTGCGCATGGTGACAGTTGTATTCAATCCCGATGCAATTTCTGTGTTTCATCAGCACTCACATAGTCCACTGATTACTGAAGTCCTCCAGATGTGCATCGGAAACTACTACTGGTCTTTAGGGAACGATCAAAGCGATGACAGTTTGAGACACTACTCCCATGGAGGAAAGTGCGCATGGTGACTGTTGTATTCAATCCCGATGCAATTTCTGTGTTTCATAAACACTCTGATAGTCCACAGTTTCCAGAATGCCTCCAGATGTGCATCTGAAACTACTACTGGTCTTCCAGGGATTGATCAAAGTGTAGACTCTTTGAGACATTATTCCCATGGAGGAAATTGCGCATGGTGACTGTTGTATTCAATCCCGATGCAATTTCTGTGTTTCATCGACACTTTGAAGGTACACAGATTACAGAATGCCTCCAGATGAGCATCGAAAACTATTACTGGTCTTCCAGGGAACGGTCAAATCGTAGACTGTTTGAGACATTACTCCCATGGAGGAAAGTGCGCATGGTGAATGTTGTATTCAATCCCGATGCAATTTCTGTGTTTCATCAACACTCTGATAGTCCACAGTTTCCAGAATGTCTCCAGATGTGCATCTGAAACTACTACTGGTCTTCCAGGGAACGATCGAAGCGTAGACTGTTTGAGACATTACTCCCATGGAGGAAAGTGCGCATGGTGACGGTTGTATTCAATCCCGATGCAATTTCTGTGTTACATCAACACTCTGATAGTCCACAGGTTACAGAATGCCTCCAGATGAGCATCGGAAACTACTACTGGTCTTCCAGAAAACGATCAAAGCGTAGACCGTTTGAGACATTACTCCCTTGGAGGAAAGTGCGCATGGTGACTGTTGTATTCAATCCCGATGCAATTTCTGTGTCTTATCAACACTCTGAAGGTCAAAAGACTACAGAATGCCTCCAGATGTGCATCGGAAACTACTACTGGTCTTCCTGGGAACGATCAAACCGTAGACTGTTTCAGACATTACTCCCATGGAGGAAAGGGCGGATGGTGACTGTTGTATTCATTCCTGATGCAATTTCTGTGTTTCATCAACACTTTTAAGGTCCACGGATTACAGATTGCCTCCAGATGTGCATCGGAAACTACTACTGGTCTTCCAGGGAACGATCAAAGCGTTGACTACTTGAGACATTACTCCCATGGAGGTAAATGCGAATGGAGACTGTTGTATTCAATCCCGATGCAATTTCTGTGTTTCATCAACACTTTGAATGCCCACAGATTACAGGATGCCCCCAGATGCGCAACGTAAACGGCTACTGGTCTTCCAGGGAACGATCAAAACGTAGACTGATTGAGACATAACTCCCATGGAGGAAAGTGCACATGGTGACTGTTGTATCCAATACCGATGCAATTTCTGTGTTTCAACAACACTCTGATAGTCCACAGATTACAGAATGCCTCCAGATGTGCATCTGAAGCTACTACTGGTCTTGCAGGGAACGATTAAAGCGTAGACTGTTTGAGACATTACTCCCATGGAGGAAAGTGCGCATGGTGACTGATGTATTCAATCCCGATGCCATTTCTGTGTTTCATCAACACTTTGAAGGTCCACAGATTTCAGAATGCCTCCAGATGTGCATCGGAAACTACTACTGGTCTTACAGGGAACGATCAAATCGTAGACTGTTTGAGACATAACTCCCAAGGTGGAAAGTGCGCGTGGTAACTGTTGTATTCAATCTCTATGCAAGTTCTGTGTTTCTACAACACTCTGATAGTCCACAGATTACAGAATGCCTCCAGATGTGCATCGGAGACTGCTACTGGTCTTCCAGGGAACGATCAAATCGTAGACTGTTTGAGACATTACTCCCATGGGGGAAAGTGCGCATGGTGACAGTTGTATTCAATCCCGATGCAATTTCTGTGTTTCATCAGCACTCACATAGTCCACTGATTACTGAAGTCCTCCAGATGTGCATCGGAAACTACTACTGGTCTTTAGGGAACGATCAAAGCGATGACAGTTTGAGACACTACTCCCATGGAGGAAAGTGCGCATGGTGACTGTTGTATTCAATCCCGATGCAATTTCTGTGTTTCATAAACACTCTGATAGTCCACAGTTTCCAGAATGCCTCCAGATGTGCATCTGAAACTACTACTGGTCTTCCAGGGATTGATCAAAGTGTAGACTCTTTGAGACATTATTCCCATGGAGGAAATTGCGCATGGTGACTGTTGTATTCAATCCCGATGCAATTTCTGTGTTTCATCGACACTTTGAAGGTACACAGATTACAGAATGCCTCCAGATGAGCATCGAAAACTATTACTGGTCTTCCAGGGAACGGTCAAATCGTAGACTGTTTGAGACATTACTCCCATGGAGGAAAGTGCGCATGGTGAATGTTGTATTCAATCCCGATGCAATTTCTGTGTTTCATCAACACTCTGATAGTCCTTAGTTTCCGGAATGCCTCCAGATGTGCATCTGAAACTACTACTGGTCTTCCAGGGAACGATCAAAGCGTAGACTGTTTGAGACATTACTCCCATGGAGTAAAGTGCGCATGGTGACTGTTGTATTCAATCCCGATGCAATTTCTGTGTTTCATCAACACTTTGAAGGTCCACAGAATACAGAATGCCTCCAGATGTGCATCGGAAACTACTACTGGTCTTCCAGGGACGATCAAAGCGTAGACTACTTGAGACATTACTCCCATGGAGGAAAGTGCGCATGGTGGCTGTTGTATTCAATCCCGATGCAATTTCTGTGTTTGATCAACACTTTGAATGCCCACAGATTACAGGATGCCCCCAGATGCGCAACGTAAACTGCTACTGGTCTTCCAGGGAACGATCAAAGCGATGACAGTTTGAGACATTTCTCCCATGGAGGAAAGTGCACATGGTGACTGTTGTATTCAATCCAGATGCAATTTCCGTGTTTTACAAACACTCTGATAGTCCACAGTTTCCAGAATGCCTCCAGATGTTCCTCTGAAACTACTACTGGTCTTCCAGGGAACGATCAAAGTGTAGACTCTTTGAGACATTACTACCATGGAGGAAATTGCGCATGGTGACTGTTGTATTCAATCCCGATGCAATTTCTGTGTTTCATCAACACTTTGAAGGTCCACAGATTACAGAATGCCTCCAGATGAGCATCGAAAACTATTACTGGTCTTCCACGGATCGGTCAAATCGTAGACTGTTTGAGACATTACTCCCATGGAGGAAAGTGCGCATGGTGACAGTTGTATTCAATCCCGATGCAATTTCTGTGTTTCATCAGCACTCAGATAGTCCACTGATTACTGAAGTCCTCCAGATGTGCATCGGAAACTACTACTGGTCTTTAGGGAACGATCAAAGCGATGACAGTTTGAGACACTACTCCCATGGAGGAAAGTGCGCATGGTGACTGTTGTATTCAATCCCGATGCAATTTCTGTGTTTCATAAACACTCTGATAGTCCACAGTTTCCAGAATGCCTCCAGATGTGCATCTGAAACTACTACTGGTCTTCCAGGGAACGATCAAAGTGTAGACTCCTTGAGACATTATTCCCATGGAGGAAATTGCGCATGGTGACTGTTGTATTCAATCCCGATGCAATTTCTGTGTTTCATCGACACTTTGAAGGTACACAGATTACAGAATGCCTCCAGATGAGCATCGAAAATTATTACTGGTCTTCCAGGGAACGGTCAAATCGTAGACTGTTTGAGACATTACTCCCATGGAGGAAAGTGCGCATGGTGAATGTTGTATTCGATCCCGATGCAATTTCTGTGTTTCATCAACACTCTGATAGTCCTTAGTTTCCGGAATGCCTCCAGATGTGCATCTGAAACTACTACTGGTCTTCCAGGGAACGATCAAAGCGTAGACTGTTTGAGACATTACTCCCATGGAGTAAAGTGCGCATGGTGACTGTTGTATTCAATCCCGATGCAATTTCTGTGTTTCATCAACACTTTGAAGGTCCACAGAATACAGAATGCCTCCAGATGTGCATCGGAAACTACTACTGGTCTTCCAGGGACGATCAAAGCGTAGACTACTTGAGACATTACTCCCATGGAGGAAAGTGCGCATGGTGACTGTTGTATTCAATCCCGATGCAATTTCTGTGTTTGATCAACACTTTGAATGCCCACAGATTACAGGATGCCCCCAGATGCGCAACGTAAACTGCTACTGGTCTTCCAGGGAACGATCAAATCGTAGACTGTTTGAGAATTACTCCCATGGAGGAAAGAGCGGATGGTGACTGTTGTATTCAATTCCGATGCAATTTCTGTGTTTCATCAAAACTCTGATAGTCCACAGATTACAGAATGCCTCCAGATGTGCATCGGAAGCTACTACTAGTCTTCCCGGAAACGATCAAAACGTAGACTCTTTGAGAATTACTCCCATGGAGGATAGTGCGCATAGGGACTGTTGTATTCAATCCCGATGAAATTTCTCAGTTACATCTACACTCTGATAGTCCACAGATTACAGAATGCCTCCAGATGTGCATCGGAAGCTACTACTAGTCTTCCTGGAAACGATCAAAACGTAGACTGTTTGAGACATTACTCCCATGGAGGAAAGTGCGCATGGTGACTGTTGTATTCAATCCCGATGCAATTTCTGTGTTTCATCAACACTCTGATAGTCCACAGTTTCCAGAATGTCTCCAGATGTGCATCTGAAACTACTACTGGTCTTCCAGGGAACGATCGAAGCGTAGACTGTTTGAGACATTACTCCCATGGAGGAAAGTGCGCATGGTGACGGTTGTATTCAATCCCGATGTAATTTCTGTGTTACATCAACACTCTGATAGTCCACAGGTTACAGAATGCCTCCAGATGAGCATCGGAAACTACTACTGGTCTTCCAGGAAACTATCAAAGCGTAGACCGTTTGAGACATTACTCCCTTGGAGGAAAGTGCGCATGGTGACTGTTGTATTCAATCCCGATGCAATTTCTGTGTCTTATCAACACTCTGAAGGTCAAAAGACTACAGAATGCCTCCAGATGTGCATCGGAAACTACTACTGGTCTTCCTGGGAACGATCAAACCGTAGACTGTTTCAGACATTACTCCCATGGAGGAAAGGGCGGATGGTGACTGTTGTATTCATTCCTGATGCAATTTCTGTGTTTCATCAACACTTTTAAGGTCCACGGATTACAGATTGCCTCCAGATGTACATCGGAAACTACTACTGGTCTTCCAGGGAACGATCAAAGCGTAGACTACTTGAGACATTACTCCCATGGAGGTAAATGCGAATGGAGACTGTTGTATTCAATCCCGATGCAATTTCTGTGTTTCATCAACACTTTGAATGCCCACAGATTACAGGATGCCCCCAGATGCGCAACGTAAACGGCTACTGGTCTTCCAGGGAACGATCAAAACGTAGACTGATTGAGACATAACTCCCATGGAGGAAAGTGCGCATGGTGACTGTTGTATCCAATACCGATGCAATTTCTGTGTTTCAACAACACTCTGATAGTCCACAGATTACAGAATGCCTCCAGATGTGCATCTGAAGCTACTACTGGTCTTGCAGGGAACGATTAAAGCGTAGACTGTTTGAGACATTACTCCCATGGAGGAAAGTGCGCATGGTGACTGATGTATTCAATCCCGATGCAATTTCTGTGTTTCATCAACACTTTGAAGGTCCACAGATTTCAGAATGCCTCCAGATGTGCATCGGAAACTACTACTGGTCTTACAGGGAACGATCAAATCGTAGACTGTTTGAGACATAACTCCCAAGGTGGAAAGTGCGCGTGGTAACTGTTGTATTCAATCTCTATGCAAGTTCTGTGTTTCTACAACACTCTGATAGTCCACAGATTACAGAATGCCTCCAGATGTGCATCCGAGACTGCTACTGGTCTTCCAGGGAACGATCAAATCGTAGACTGTTTGAGACATTACTCCCATGGGGGAAAGTGCGCATGGTGACAGTTGTATTCAATCCCGATGCAATTTCTGTGTTTCATCAGCACTCACATAGTCCACTGATTACTGAAGTCCTCCAGATGTGCATCGGAAACTACTACTGGTCTTTAGGGAACGATCAAAGCGATGACAGTTTGAGACACTACTCCCATGGAGGAAAGTGCGCATGGTGACTGTTGTATTCAATCCCGATGCAATTTCTGTGTTTCATAAACACTCTGATAGTCCACAGTTTCCAGAATGCCTCCAGATGTGCATCTGAAACTACTACTGGTCTTCCAGGGAACGATCAAAGTGTCGACTCTTTGAGACATTATTCCCATGGAGGAAATTGCGCATGGTGACTGTTGTATTCAATCCCGATGCAATTTCTGTGTTTCATCGACACTTTGAAGGTACACAGATTACAGAATGCCTCCAGATGAGCATCGAAAACTATTACTGGTCTTCCAGGGAACGGTCAAATCGTAGACTGTTTGAGACATTACTCCCATGGAGGAAAGTGCGCATGGTGAATGTTGTATTCAATCCCGATGCAATTTCTGTGTTTCATCAACACTCTGATAGTCCTTAGTTTCCGGAATGCCTCCAGATGTGCATCTGAAACTACTACTGGTCTTCCAGGGAACGATCAAAGCGTAGACTGTTTGAGACATTACTCCCATGGAGTAAAGTGCGCATGGTGACTGTTGTATTCAATCCCGATGCAATTTCTGTGTTTCATCAACACTTTGAAGGTCCACAGAATACAGAATGCCTCCAGATGTGCATCGGAAACTACTACTGGTCTTCCAGGGACGATCAAAGCGTAGACTACTTGAGACATTACTCCCATGGAGGAAAGTGCGCATGGTGACTGTTGTATTCAATCCCGATGCAATTTCTGTGTTTGATCAACACTTTGAATGCCCACAGATTACAGGATGCCCCCAGATGCGCAACGTAAACTGCTACTGGTCTTCCAGGGAACGATCAAATCGTAGACTGTTTGAGAATTACTCCCATGGAGGAAAGAGCGGATGGTGACTGTTGTATTCAATTCCGATGCAATTTCTGTGTTTCATCAAAACTCTGATAGTCCACAGATTACAGAATGCCTCCAGATGTGCATCGGAAGCTACTACTAGTCTTCCCGGAAACGATCAAAACGTAGACTCTTTGAGAATTACTCCCATGTAGGATAGTGCGCATAGGGACTGTTGTATTCAATCCCGATGAAATTTCTCAGTTACATCTACACTCTGATAGTCCACAGATTACAGAATGCCTCCAGATGTGCATCGGAAGCTACTACTAGTCTTCCCGGAAACGATCAAAACGTAGACTATTTGAGACATTACTCCCATGGAGGAAAGTGCGCATGGTGACTGTTGTATTCAATCCCGATGCAATTTCTGTGTTTCATCAACACTCTGATAGTCCACAGTTTCCAGAATGTCTCCAGATGTGCATCTGAAACTACTACTGGTCTTCCAGGGAACGATCGAAGCGTAGACTGTTTGAGACATTACTCCCATGGAGGAAAGTGCGCATGGTGACGGTTGTATTCAATCCCGATGCAATTTCTGTGTTACATCAACGCTCTGATAGTCCACAGGTTACAGAATGCCTCCAGATGAGCATCGGAAACTACTACTGGACTTCCAGGAAACGATCAAAGCGTAGACTGTTTGAGACATTACTCCCTTGGAGGAAAGTGCGCATGGTGACTGTTGTATTCAATCCCGATGCAATTTCTGTGTCTTATCAACACTCTGAAGGTCAAAAGACTACAGAATGCCTCCAGATGTGCATCGGAAACTACTACTGGTCTTCCTGGGAACGATCAAACCGTAGACTGTTTCAGACATTACTCCCATGGAGGAAAGGGCGGATGGTGACTGTTGTATTCATTCCTGATGCAATTTCTGTGTTTCATCAACACTTTGAAGGTCCACGGATTACAGATTGCCTCCAGATGTGCATCGGAAACTACTACTGGTCTTCCAGGGAACGATCAAAGCGGTAACTGTTTCATACATTACTCCCATGGAGGAAAGTGTGCATGGTGACTGTTGTATTCAATCCCGATGCAATCTCTGTGTTTCATCAACACTTTGAAGGTCCACAGATTACAGAATGCCTCCAGATGTGCATCGGAAACTACTACTGGTCTTCCAGGGAACGATCAAATCGTAGACTGTTTGAGACATAACTCCCAAGGAGGAAAGTGCGCGTGGTAACTGTTGTATTCAATCTCTATGCAAGTTCTGTGTTTCTACAACACTCTGATAGTCCACAGATTACAGAATGCCTCCAGATGTGCATCGGAAACTACTACTGGTCTTCCAGGGAACGATCAAAACGTAGACTGTTTGAGACATTACTCCCATGGAGGAAAGTGCGCATGGTGACAGTTGTATTCATTCCCATTGCAATTTCTGTGTTTCAATAAAAACTCAGATAGTCCACTGATTACTGAAGTCCTCCGGATGTGCATCTGAAACTACTACTGGTCTTCAGGGAACGATCAAAGCGATGACAGTTTGTGACATTACTCCTATGGAGGAAAGTGCGCATGGTGACTGTTGCATTTAATCCAGATGCAATTTCTGTGTTTCATAAACACTCTGATAGTCCACAGTTTCCAGAATGCCTCCAGATGTGCATCTGAAACTACTACTGGTCTTCCAGGGAACGATCAAAGTGTAGACTCTTTGAGACATTAGTCCCATGGAGAAAATTGCGCAATGTGACTGTTGTATTAAATCCCGATGCAATTTCTGTGTTTCATCAACACTTTGAAGGTCCACATATTACAGAATGCCTCCAGATGAGCATCGGAACCTATTACTGGTCTTCCAGTGAACGGTCAAAGCGTAGACTGCTTGAGACATTACTCCCATGGAGGAAAGTGCACATGGTGACTGTTGTATTCAATCCCGATGCAATTTCTGTGTTACATCAACACTCTGATAGTCCACTGATTACTGAAGTCCTCCAGATGTCCATCGGAAACTACTACTGGTCTTTAGGGAACGATCAAAGCGATGACAGTTTGAGACATTACTCCCATGGAGGAAAGTGCGCATGGTGACAGTTGTATTCAATCCCGATGCAATTTCTGTGTTTCATAAACACTCTGATAGTCAACAGTTTCCAGAATGCCTCCAGATGTGCATCTGAAACTACTACTGGTCTTCCAGGGAACGATCAAAATGTAGACTCTTTGAGACTTTACTCCCATGGAGGAAATTGCGCATGGTGACTGTTGTATTCAATCCCGAAGCAATTTCTGTGTTTCATCAACGGTCTGATAGTCCACAGTTTCCAGAATGTCTCCAGATGTGCATCTGAAACTACTACTGGTCTTCCAGAGAACGATCGAAGCGTAGACTGTTTGAGACATTACTCCCATGGAGGAAAGTGCGCATGGTGTCTGTTGTATTCAATCCCGATGCAATTTCTGTGTTACATCAACACTCTGATAGTCCACAGATTACAGAATGCCTCCAGATGTGCATCGGAAAATACTACTGGTCTTCCAGGGAACGATCAAAGCGATGACTGTTTCATACATTACTCCCATGGAGGAAAGTGTGCATGGTGACTGTTGTATTCAATCTCTATGCAATTTCTGTGTTTCAACAACACTCTGATAGTCCACAGATTACAGAATGCCTCCAGATGTGCATCGGAAACTACTACTGGTCTTCCAGGGAACGATCAAAACGTAGACTGTTTGAGACATTACTCCCATGGAGGAAAGTGCGCATGGTGACAGTTGTATTCATTCCCATTGCAATTTCTGTGTTTCAATAAAAACTCAGATAGTCCACTGATTACTGAAGTCCTCCGGATGTGCATCTGAAACTACTACTGGTCTTCAGGGAACGATCAAAGCGATGACAGTTTGTGACATTACTCCTATGGAGGAAAGTGCGCATGGTGACTGTTGCATTTAATCCAGATGCAATTTCTGTGTTTCATAAACACTCTGATAGTCCACAGTTTCCAGAATGCCTCCAGATGTGCATCTGAAACTACTACTGGTCTTCCAGGGAACGATCAAAGTGTAGACTCTTTGAGACATTAGTCCCATGGAGAAAATTGCGCAATGTGACTGTTGTATTCAATCCCGATGCAATTTCTGTGTTTCATCAACACTTTGAAGGTCCACATATTACAGAATGCCTCCAGATGAGCATCGGAACCTATTACTGGTCTTCCAGTGAACGGTCAAAGCGTAGACTGCTTGAGACATTACTCCCATGGAGGAAAGTGCACATGGTGACTGTTGTATTCAATCCCGATGCAATTTCTGTGTTTCATCAACACTCTGATAGTCCACAGTTTCCGGAATGCCTCCAGATGTGCATCTGAAACTACTACTGGTCTTCCTGGGAACGATCAAAGCGTAGACTGTTTGAGACATTACTTCCATGGAGTAAAGTGTGCATGGTGACTGTTGTATTCAATTCCGATGCAATTTCTGTGTTTTATCAACACACTGAAGGTCAACAGACTACAGAATGTCTCCAGATGTGCATCGGAAACTACTACTGGTCTTCCAGGGAACGATCAAATCGTAGACTGTTTGAGACATAACTCCCATGGAGTAAAGTGCGCGTGGTAACTGTTGTATTCAATCTCTATGCAATTTCTGTGTTTCAACAACACTCTGATAGTCCACAGATTACAGAATGCCTCCAGATGTGCATCGGAAACTACTACTGGTCTTCCAGTGAACGATCAAAGCGGTGACTGTTTCATACATTACTCCCATGGAGGAAAGTGTGCATGGTGACTGTTGTATTCAATCCCTATGCAATTTCTGTGTTTCATCAACACTTTGAAGGTCCACAGATTACAGAATGCCTCCAGATGTGCATCGGAAACTACTACTGGTCTTCCAGGGAACGATCAAATCGTAGACTGTTTGAGACATAACTCCCATGGAGTAAAGTGCGCGTGGTAACTGTTGTATTCAATCTCTATGCAATTTCTGTGTTTCAACAACACTCTGATAGTCCACAGATTACAGAATGCCTCCAGTTGTGCATCGGAAACTACTACTGGTCTTCCAGGGAACGATCAAAACGTAGACTGTTTGAGACATTACTCCCATGGAGGAAAGTGCGCATGGTGACAGTTGTATTCATTCCCGATGCAATTTCTGTCTTTCAATAAAAACTCAGATAGTCCACTGATTACTGAAGTCCTCCGGATGTGCATCTGAAACTACTACTGGTCTTCAGGGAACGATCAAAGCGATGACAGTTTGAGACATTACTCCCATGGAGGAAAGTGCGCATGGTGACTGTTGTATTTAATCCAGATGCAATTTCTGTGTTTCATAAACACTCTGATAGTCCACAGTTTCCAGAATGCCTCCAGATGTGCATCTGAAACTACTACTGGTCTTCCAGGGAACGATCAAAGTGTAGACTCTTTGAGACATTAGTCCCATGGAGAAAATTGCGCAATGTGACTGTTGTATTCAATCCCGATGCAATTTCTGTGTTTCATCAACACTTTAAAGGTCCACATATTACAGAATGCCTCCAGATGAGCATCGGAACCAATTACTGGTCTTCCAGAGAACGGTGAAAGCGTAGACTGTTTGAGACATTACTCCCATGGAGGAAAGTGCACATGGTGACTGTTGTATTCAATCCCGATGCAATTACTGTGTTTCATCAACACTCTGATAGTCCACAGTTTCCGGAATGCCTCCAGATGTGCATCTGAAACTATTACTGGTCTTCCAGGGAACGGTCAAATCGTAGACTGTTTGAGACATTACTCCCATGGAGGAAAGTGCGCATGGTGAATGTTGTATTCAATCCCGATGCAATTTCTGTGTTTCATCAACACTCTGATAGTCCTTAGTTTCCGGAATGCCTCCAGATGTGCATCTGAAACTACTACTGGTCTTCCAGGGAACGATCAAAGCGTAGACTGTTTGAGACATTACTCCCATGGAGTAGAGTGCGCATGGTGACTGTTGTATTCAATCCGATGCAATTTCTGTGTTTCATCAACACTTTGAAGGTCCACAGAATACAGAATGCCTCCAGATGTGCATCGGAAACTACTACTGGTCTTCCAGGGACGATCAAAGCGTAGACTACTTGAGACATTACTCCCATGGAGGAAAGTGCGCATGGTGACTGTTGTATTCAATCCCGATGCAATTTCTGTGTTTGATCAACACTTTGAATGCCCACAGATTACAGGATGCCCCCAGATGCGCAACGTAAACTGCTACTGGTCTTCCAGGGAACGATCAAATCGTAGACTGTTTGAGAATTACTCCCATGGAGGAAAGAGCGGATGGTGACTGTTGTATTCAATTCCGATGCAATTTCTGTGTTTCATCAAAACTCTGATAGTCCACAGATTACAGAATGCCTCCAGATTTGCATCGGAAGCTACTACTAGTCTTCCCGGAAACGATCAAAACGTAGACTCCTTGAGAATTACTCCCATGGAGGATAGTGCGCATAGGGACTGTTGTATTCAATCCCGATGAAATTTCTCAGTTACATCAACACTCTGATAGTCCACAGATTACAGAATGCCTCCAGATGTGCATCGGAAGCTACTACTAGTCTTCCCGGAAACGATCAAAACGTAGACTGTTTGAGACATTACTCCCATGGAGGAAAGTGCGCATTGTGACTGTTGTATTCAATCCCGATGCAATTTCTGTGTCTTATCAACACTCTGAAGGTCAAAAGACTACAGAATGCCTCCAGATGTGCATCGGAAACTACTACTGGTCTTCCTGGGAACGATCAAACCGTAGACTGTTTCAGACATTACTCCCATGGAGGAAAGTGCGCATGATGACGGTTGTATTCAATCCCGAAGCAATTTCTGTGTTACATCAACACTCTGATAGTCCACAGGTTACAGAATGCCTCCAGACGAGCATCGGAAACTACTACTGGTCTTCCAGGAAACGATCAAAGCGTAGACCGTTTGAGACATTACTCCCTTGGAGGAAAGTGCGCATGGTGACTGTTGTATTCAATCCCGATGCAATTTCTGTGTCTTATCAACACTCTGAAGGTCAAAAGACTACACAATGCCTCCAGATGTGCATCGGAAACTACTACTGGTCTTCCTGGGAACGATCAAACCGTAGACTGTTTCAGACATTACTCCCATGGAGGAAAGGGCGGATGGTGACTGTTGTATTCATTCCTGATGCAATTTCTGTGTTTCATCAACACTTTGAAGGTCCACGGATTACAGATTGCCTCCAGATGTGCATCGGAAACTACTACTGGTCTTCCAGGGAACGATCAAAGCGGTAACTGTTTCATACATTACTCCCATGGAGGAAAGTGTGCATGGTGACTGTTGTATTCAATCCCGATGCAATCTCTGTGTTTCATCAACACCTTGAAGGTCCACAGATTACAGAATGCCTCCAGATGTGCATCGGAAACTACTACTGGTCTTCCAGGGAACGATCAAATCGTAGACTGTTTGAGACATAACTCCCAAGGAGGAAAGTGCGCGTGGTAACTGTTGTATTCAATCTCTATGCAAGTTCTGTGTTTCTACAACACTCTGATAGTCCACAGATTACAGAATGCATCCAGATGTGCATCGGAAACTGCTACTGGTCTTCCAGGGAACGATCAAAACGTAGACTGTTTGAGACATTACTCCCATGGAGGAAAGTGCGCATGGTGACAGTTGTATTCAATCCCGATGCAATTTCTGTGTTTCATCAGCACTCAGATAGTCCACTGATTACTGAAGTCCTCCAGATGTCCATCGGAAACTACTACTGGTCTTTAGGGAACGATCAAAGCGATGACAGTTTGAGACATTACTCCCATGGAGGAAAGTGCGCATGGTGACAGTTGTATTCAATCCCGATGCAATTTCTGTGTTTCATGAACACTCTGATAGTCAACAGTTTCCAGAATGCCTCCAGATGTGCATCTGAAACTACTACTGGTCTTCCAGTGAACGATCAAAGTGTAGACTCTTTGAGACATTACTCCCATGGAGGAAATTGCGCATGGTGACTGTTGTATTCAATCCCGAAGCAATATCTGTGTTTCATCAACGGTCTGATAGTCCACAGTTTCCAGAATGTCTTCAGATGTGCATCTGAAACTACTACTGGTCTTCCAGAGAACGATCGAAGCGTAGACTGTTTGAGACATTACTCCCATGGAGGAAAGTGCGCATGGTGTCTGTTCTATTCAATCCCGATGCAATTTCTGTGTTACATCAACACTCTGATAGTCCACAGATTACAGAATGCCTCCAGATGTGCATCGGAAACTACTACTGGTCTTCCAGGGAAAGATCAAAGCGGTGACTGATTCATACATTACTCCCATGGAGGAAAGTGTGCATGGTGACTGTTGTATTCAATCCCTATGCAATTTCTGTGTTTCATCAACACTTTGAAGGTCCACAGATTACAGAATGCCTCCAGATGTGCATCGGAAACTACTACTGGTCTTCCAGGGAACGTTCAAATCGTAGACTGTTTGAGACATAACTCCCATGGAGTAAAGTGCGCGTGGTAACTGTTGTATTCAATCTCTATGCAATTTCTGTGTTTCAACAACACTCTGATAGTCCACAGATTACAGAATGCCTCCAGATGTGCATCGGAAACTACTACTGGTCTTCCAGGGAACGATCAAAACGTAGACTGTTTGAGACATTACTCCCATGGAGGAAAGTGCGCATGGTGACAGTTGTATTCAATCCCGATGTAATTTCTGTGTTTCAATAAAAACTCAGATAGTCCACTGATTACTGAAGTCCTCCGGATGTGCATCGGAAACTACTTCTGGTCTTTAGGGAACGATCAAAGCGATGACAGTTTGAGACATTACTCCCATGGAGGAAAGTGCGCATGGTGACTGTTGTATTTAATCCAGATGCAATTTCTGTGTTTCATAAACACTCTGATAGTCCACAGTTTCCAGAATACCTCCAGATGTGCATCTGAAACTACTACTGGTCTTCCAGGGAACGATCAAAGTGTAGAGTCTTTGAGACATTACTCCCATGGAGGAAATTGCGCATGGTGACTGTTGTATTCAATCCCGAAGCAATTTCTGTGTTTCATCAACGGTCTGATAGTCCACAGTTTCCAGAATGTCTCCATATGTGCATCTGAAACTGCTACTGGTCTTCCAGAGAACGATCGAAGCGTAGACTGTTCGAGACATTACTCCCATGGAGGAAAGTGCGCATGGTGACTGTTGTATTCAATCCCGATGCAATTTCTGTGTTACAGCAACACTCTGATAGTCCACAGATTACAGAATGCCTCCAGATGTGCATCGGAAACTACTACTGGTCTGCCAGGGAACGATCAAAGCGGTGACTGTTTCATACATTACTCCCATGGAGGAAAGTGTGCATGGTGACTGTTGTATTCAATCCCTATGCAATATCTGTGTTTCATCAACACTTTGAAGGTCCACAGATTACAGAATGCTTCCAGATGTGCATCGGAAACTACTACTGGTCTTCCAGGGAACGATCAAATCGTAGACTGTTTGAGACATAACTCCCATGGAGGAAACTGTGCGTGGTAACTGTTGTATTCAATCTCTATGCAATTTCTGTGTTTCAACAACACTCTGATAGTCCACAGATTACAGAATGCCTCCAGATGTGCATCGGAAACTACTACTGGTCTTCCAGGGAACGATCAAAACGTAGACTGTTTGAGACATTACTCCCATGGAGGAAAGTGCGCATGGTGACAGTTGTATTCATTCCCGATGCAATTTCTGTGTTTCAATAAAAACTCAGATAGTCCACTGATTACTGAAGTCCTCCGGATGTGCATCGGAAACTACTACTGGTCTTTAGGGAACGATCAAAGCGATGACAGTTTGAGACATTACTCCCATGGAGGAAAGTGCGCATGGTGACTGTTGTATTTAATCCAGATGCAATTTCTGTGTTTCATAAACACTCTGATAGTCCACAGTTTCCAGAATGCCTCCAGATGTGCATCTGAAACTACTACTGGTCTTCCAGGGAACGATCAAAGTGTAGACTTTTGAGACATTAGTCCCATGGAAAAAATTGCGCAATGTGACTGTTGTATTCAATCCCGATGCAATTTCTGTGTTTCATCAACAATTTGAAGGTCCACAGATTACAGAATGCCTCCAGATGAGCATCGGAACCTATTACTGGTCTTCCAGAGAACGGTCAAAGCGTAGACTGTTTGAGACATTACTCCCATGGAGGAAAGTGCACATGGTGACTGTTGTATTCAATCCCGATGCAATTTCTGTGTTTCATCAACACTCTGATAGTCCACAGTTTCCGGAATGCCTCCAGATGTGCATCTGAAACTACTACTGGTCTTCCAGGGAACGATCAAAGCGTAGACTGTTTGACACATTACTCCCATGGAGTAAAGTGTGCATGGTGACTGTTGTATTCAATTCCGATGAAATTTCTGAGTTTTATCAACACACTGAAGGTCAACAGACTACAGAATGTCTCCAAATGTGCATCGGAAACTACTACTGGTCTTCCTGGGAACGATCAAACCGTAGACTGTTTCAGACTTTACTCCCATGGAGGGAAGTGCGAATGGTAACTGTGGTATTCATTCCTGATGCAATTTCTGTGTTTCATCAACACTTTGAAGGTCCACAGATTACAGATTGCCTCCAGATGTGCATCGGAAACTACTACTGGTCTTCCAGGGAACGATCAAAGCGGTGACTGTTTCATACATTACTCCCATGGAGGAAAGTGTGCATGGTGACTGTTGTATTCAATCCCTATGCAATTTCTGTGTTTCATCAACACTTTGAAGGTCCACAGATTACAGAATGCCTCCAGATGTGCATCGGAAATTACTACTGGTCTTCCAGGGAACGATCAAATCGTAGACTGTTTGAGACATAACTCCCATGGAGGAAAGTGCGCGTGGTAACTGTTGTATTCAATCTCTATGCAATTTCTGTGTTTCAACAACCCTCTGATAGTCCACAGATTACAGAATGCCTCCAGATGTGCATCGGAAACTACTACTGGTCTTCCAGGGAATGATCAAAACGTAGACTGTTTGAGACATTACTCCCATGGAGGAAAGTGCGCATGGTGACAGTTGTATTCAATCCCGAAGCAATTTCTGTGTTTCAATAAAAACTCAGATAGTCCACTGATTCTGAAGTCCTCCGGATGTGCATCGGAAACTACTACTGGTCTTTAGGGAACGATAAAAGCGATGACAGTTTGAGACATTACTCCCATGGAGGAAAGTGCGCATGGTGACTGCTGTATTTAATCCAGATGCAATTTCTGTGTTTCATAAACACTCTGATAGTCCACAGTTTCCAGATTGCCTCCAGATGTGCATCTGAAACTACTACTGGTCTTCCAGGGAACGATCAAAGTGTAGACTCATTGAGACATTAGTCCCATGGAGAAAATTGCGCAATGTGACTGTTGTATTCAATCCCGATGCAATTTCTGTGTTTCATCAACACTTTGAAGGTCCACAGATTACAGAATGCCTCCAGATGAGCATCGGAAACTATTACTGGTCTTCCAGAGAACGGTCAAAGCGTAGACTGTTTGAGACATTACTCCCATGGAGGTAAGTGCACATGGTGACTGTTGTATTCAATCCCGATGCAATTTCTGTGTTTCATCAACACTCTGATAGTCCACAGTTTCCGGAATGCCTCCAGATGTGCATCTGAAACTACTACTAGTCTTCCAGTCAACGATCAAATCGTAGACTGTTTGAGACATTACTCCCATGGAGTAAAGTGTGCATGGTGACTGTTGTATTCAATTCCGATGCAAGTTCTGTGTTTCATCAACACTTTGAAGGTCCACAGATTACAGAATGCCTCCAGATGTGCATCGGAAACTGCTACTGGTCTTCCAGGGACGATCAAAGCCTAGACTACTTGAGACATTACTCCCATGGAGGAAAGTGCGCATGGTGACTGTTGTATTCAATCCCGATGCAATTTCTGTGTTTCATCAAAACTCAGATAGTCCACAGATTACAGAATGCCTCCAGATGTGCATCGGAGTCTACTACTGGTCTTCCAGGGAACGAAAAAACGTAGACTCTTTGAGACATTACTCACATGGAGGAAATTGAGCATGGTGGCTGTTGTATTCAATCCCGATACAATTTCTGTGTTTCACCAACACTCTGATAGTCCACAGATTATAGAATGCCTCCAGATGTGCATCGGAAACTACTACTGGTCTTCCAGGGAACGATCAAATCGCAGACTGTTTGAGACATAACTCCCATGGAGGAAAGTGGGCGTGGTAACTGTAGTATTCAATCTCTATGCAATTTCTGTGTGTCAACAACACTCTGATAGTCCACAGATTTCAGAATGCCTCCAGATGTGCATCGGAAACTACTACTTGTCTTCCAGGGAACGATCAAAACGTAGACTGTTTGTGATATTACTCCCATGGAGGAAAGTGCGCATGGTGACAGTTGTATTCAATCTTGATGCAATTTCTGTGTTTCAATAAAAACTCATATAGTCCATTGATTACTGAAGTCCTCCAGATGTGCATCGGAAACTACTACTGGTCTTTGGGGAACGATCAAAGCGATGATAGTTTGAGACATTACTCCCATGGAGGAAAGTGCGCAATGTGACTGTTGTATTCAATCCCGATGCAATTTCTGTGTTTCATCAACACTCTGATAGTCCACAGTTTCCGGAATGCCTCCAGATGTGCATCTGAAACTAATACTGGTCTTCCGGGGATGATCAAAACCTAGACTACTTGAGACATTACTCCCATGGAGGAAAGTGCGCATGGTGACTGTTGTATTCAATCCCGATGCAATTTCTGTGTTTCATCAGAACTCTGATAGTCCACAGATTACAGAATGCCTCGAGATGTGCATCGGAAGCTACTACTAGTCTTCCCGCAAACGATCAAATCGTAGACTCCTTGAGAATTACTCCCATAGGGGAAAGTGCGCATGGGGACTGTTGTTTTCAATCCCGATGCAATTTCTGTGTTTCATAAACACTCTGATAGTCCACAGTTTCCAGAATGCCTCCAGATGTGCATCGGAAACTACTCCTGGTCTTCCAGGGAACGATCAAAGTGTAGACTCTTTGAGACATTACTCCCATGGAGGAAATTGCGCATGGTGACTGTTGTATTCAATCCCGATGCAATTTCTGTGTTACAACAACACTTTGAAGGTCCACAGATTACAGATTGCCTCCAGATGTGGATTGGAAACTACTACTGGTCTTCCAGGAAACGATCAAAGCGGTGACTGTTTCATACATTACTCCCATGGAGGAAAGTGTGTATGGTGACTGTCATATTCATTCCCGATGCAATTTCTGTGTTTCATCAACACTTTGAAGGTCCACAGATTATAGATTGCCTCCAGATGTGCATCGGAAACTACTACTGGTCTTCCAGGGAACGATCAAAGCGGTGACTGTTTCATACATTACTCCCATGGAGGAATGTGTGCATGGTGACTGTTGTATTCAATCCCGATGCAATTTCTGTGTTTCATCAACACTTTGAAGGTCAACAGATTACAGAATGCCTCCAGATGTGCATCGGAAACTACTACTGGTCTTCCAGGGAACGATCAAATCGTAGACTGTTTGAGACATAACTCTCATGGAGGAAAGTGCGCGTGGTAACTGTTGTATTCAATCTCTATGCAATTTCTGTGTTTCAACAACACTCTGATAGTCCACAGATTACAGAATGTCTCCAGATGTGCATCGGAAACTACTACTGGTCTTCCAGGGAACGGTCAAAACGTAGACTGTTTGAGACATTACTTATATGGAGGAAAGTGCGCATGGTGACTGTTGTATTCATTCCTGATGCAATTTCTGTGTTTTTCAACACTTTGAAGGTCCACAGATTACAGATTGCATCCAGATGTGCATCGGAAACTACTACTGGTCTTGCTTGGAACGATCAAAGCGTAGACTGTTTCAGACGTTATTCCCATGGAGGGAAGAGCGGATGGTGACTATTGTATTCAATCCCGATGCAATGTCTGTGTTTCATAAACACTCTGACAGTCCACAGTTTCCAGAATGCCTCCAGATGTGCATCTGAACCTACTACTGGTCTTCCAGGGAACGATCAAAGTGTAGACTCTGTGAGACATTAGTCCCGTGGAGGAAATTGCGCAATGTGACTGTTGTATTCAATCCCGATGCAATTTCTGTGTTTCATCAACTCTTTGAAGGTCCACAGATTACAGAATGCCTCCAGATGAACATCGGAAACTATTACTGGTCTTCCAGTGAACGGTCAAAGCGTAGACTGTTTGAGACATTACTCCCATGGAGAAAAGTGCGCATGGTGACTGTTGTATTCAATCCCGATGCAATTTCTGTGTTTCATCAACACTCTGATAGTCCACAGTGTCCGGAATGCCTCCAGATGTGCATCTGAAACTACTACTGGTCTTCCAGGGAACGATCAAAGCGTAGACTGTTTGAGACATTACTCCCATGGAGTAAAGTGCGCATGGTGACAGTTGTATTCAATTCCGATTCAAGTTCTGTGTTTCATTAACACTTTGAAGGACCACAGATTACAGAATGCCTCCAGATGTTCATCTGAAACTACTACCGGTCTTCCAGGTAACGATCGAAGCGTAGACTGATTGAGACATTACTCCCATGGAGGAAAATGCGAGTGCTGGCTGTTGTATTCAATCCCGATGCAATTTCTGTGTTATATCAACACTCTGATAGTCCACAGTTTCCAGAATGCCTCTAGATGTGCATATGAACCTACTACTGGTCTTCCAGGGAACGATCAAAGTGTAGACTCTGTGAGACATTAGTCCCATGGAGGAAATTGCGCAATGTGACTGTTGTATTCAATCCCGATGCAATTTCTGTGTTTCATCAACACTTTGAAGGTCCACAGATTACAGAATGCCCTCAGATGAACATCGGAAACTATTACTGGTCTTCCAGGGAACGGTCAAAACGTAGACTGTTTGAGACATTACTCCCATGGAGGAAAATGCGAGTGCTGGCTGTTGTATTCAATCCCGATGCAATTTCTGTGTTTCATCAACACTCTGATAGTCCACAGTTTCCGGAATGCCTCCAGATGTGCATCTGAAACTACTACTTGTCTTGCAGGGAACGATCAAAGTGTAGACTCTTTTAGACATTACTCCCATGAAGGAAATTGCGCATGGTGACTGTTGTATTCAATCCCGATGCAATTTCTGTGTTTCATCAAAGCTCTGATTGTCCACAGTTTCCAGAATGTCTCCAGAAGTGCATCTGAAACTACTACTGGTCTTCCATGAACGATCGAAGCGTAGACTGTTTGAGACATTACTCCCATGGAGGAAAGTGCGCATGGTGACTCTTGTAATCAATCCCGATGCAATTTCTGTGTTACATCAACACTCTGATAGTCCTCAGATTACAGAATGCCTCCAGATGTGCATCAGAAACTACTACTGGTCTTCCAGGAAACGATCAAAGCGTAGACTGTTTGAGACATTACTCCCTTGGAGGAAAGTGCGCATGGTGACTGTTGTATTCTATCCTGATGCAATTTCTTCGTTTTATCAACACTCTGAAGGTCAACAGACTACAGGATGCCTCCAAATGTGCATCGGAAACTACTACTGGTCTTCCTGGGAACGATCAAACCGTAGACTGTTTCAGATATTACTCCCATGGAGTAAAGTGAGGATGGTGACTGTTGCATTCATGACTGATGCAATTTCTGTGTTTCATCAACACTTTGAAGGTCCACAGATTACAGTTTGCCTCCAGATGTGTATCGGAAACTACTACTGGTCTTCCAGGGAACGATCAAAGCGGTGACTGTTTATACATTACTCCCATGGAGGAAAGTGTGCATGGTGACTGTTGTATTCAATCAAGATGCAATTTCTGTGTTTCATCAACACTTTGAAGGTCCACAGATTACAGAATGCCTCCAGATATGCATCGGAAACAACTACTGGTATTCCAGGGAACTATCAAATCGTAGACTGTTTGAGACATAACTCCCATGGAGGAAAGTGCGCGTGGTAACTGTTGTATTCAATCTCTAAGAAATTTCTGTGTTTCAACAACACTCTGATAGTCCACAGATTACAGAATGCCTAAAGATGTGCATCGGAAACTACTACTGGTCTTCCAGGGAACGATCAAAACGTAGAGTGTTTGAGATATTACTCCCAAGGAGGAAAGTGCGCATGGTGACAGTTGTATTCAATCCTGTTGCAATGTCTGTGTTTCAATAAAGACTCAGATAGTCCACTGATTACTGAAGTCCTCCAGATATGCATCTGAAACTACTACTGGTCTTCCAGGGAACGATCAAAGTGTAGACTCTTTGAGACATTAGTCCCATGGAGGAAATTGCGCAATGTGACAGTTGTATTCAATCCCGATGCAATTTCTGTGTTTCATCAACACTTTGAAGGTCCACAGATTACAGAATGCCTCCAGATGAGCATCTGAAACTATTACTGGTCTTCCAGGGAACGGTCAAAGCGTAGACTGTTTGAGACATTACTCGAATGGAGGAAAGTGCACATGGTGACTGTTGTATTCAATCCCGATGCAATTTCTGTGTTTCATCAACACTCTGATAGTCCACAGTTTCCGGAATGCCTCCAGATGTGCATCTGAAACTACTAATGATCTTCCAGGGAAAGATGAAAGCGTAGACTGTTTGAGACATTACTCCCATGGAGTAAAGTGCGCATGGTGACTGTTGTATTCAATCCCGATGCAATTTCTTTCTTTCATCAACACTCTGATAGTCCACAGTTACCAGAATGCCTCCAGATGTGAATCTGAAACTACTACTGGTCTACCAGGGCACTATCAAAGCGTAGACTGTTTGAGACATTACTCCCTTGGAGGAAAGTGCGCATGGTGACTGTTGTATTCAATCCCGATGGAATTTCTGTGTTTCAACAACACTCTGATAGGCCACAGATTACAAAATGCCTCCAAATGTGCATCTGAAACTACTACTGGTCTTCCAGGGAACGATCGAAGCGTAGACTGTTCGAGACCTTACTCCCATGGAGGAAAGTGCGAATGGTGACTGTTGTAATCAATCCCGATGCAATTTCTGTGTTATATCAACACTCTGATAGTCCACAGATTACAGAATGCCTCCAGATGTGCATCGGAAACTACTACTGGTCTTCCAGGAAACGATCAAAGCGTAGACTGTTTGAGACATTAATGCCTTTCTAGGAAAGTGCGGATGGTGACTGTTGTATTCATTTCTGATGCAATTTCTGTGTTTCATTAACACTCTGAAGGTCCACAGATTACAATTTGCCTCCAGATGTGCATCGGAAACTACTACTGGTCTTCCAGGGAACGATCAAAACGTAGACTGTTTGAGACATTACTGCCATATAGGAAAGTGCGCATGGTGACAGTTGTATTCAATCCCGATGCAATTTCTGTGTTTCAATAAAAACTCAGATAGTCCACTGATTACTGAAGTCCTCCGGATGTGCATCGGAAACTACTACTGGTCTTTAGGGAACGATCAAAGCGATGACAGTTTGAGACATTACTCCCATGGAGGAAAGTGCTGATGGTGACTGTTGTATTCAATCCCGATGCAATTTCTAAGTTTCATCAACACTATGATAGTCCACAGATTACAGATTCTCTCCAGATGTTCATCGGAAACTACTACTGGTCTTCCTGGGAATGATCAAAGCTTAGACTGTTTCAGACATTACTCCCATATAGGAAAGTGCGCATTGTGACTGTTGTAATCAATCGCGATGCAATTTCTGTGTTTCATCAACACTCTGATAGTCCACAGATTACAGAATGCCTCCAGATGTGCATCGGAAGTTACTACTAGTCTTCCCGAAAACGATCAAAACGTAGACTCTTTGAGAATTACTCCCATATAGGAATGTGCGCATAGGGACTGTTGTATTCAATAACGATGAAATTTCTGTGTTTCAACAACACTCTGATAGTCCACAGTTTCCAGAATGTCTCCAGATGTGCATCTGAAAGAACTACTGATCTTCCAGGGAACGATCGAAGCGTCGACTGTTTGAGACATTACTCCCATGGAGGAAATTGCGTGTGGTAACTGTTGTATTCAATCTCTATGCAATTTCTGTGTTTCAACAACACTCTGATAGTCCACAGATTACAGAATGCCTCCAGATGTGCATCGGAAACTACTACTTGTCTTCCAGGGAACGATCAAAACGTAGACTGTTTGAGACATTACTCCCATATAGGAAAATGCGCATGGTGACAGTTGTATTCAATCCCGATGCAATTTCTGTGTTTCATCAACACTCTGATAGTCCAAAGATTACAGATTGCCTCCAGATGTGCATCGGAAACTACTACTGGTATTCCAGGGAACGAACAAAGGGTAGACTGTTTCATACATTACTCCCATGGAGGTAAGTGTGCATGGTGACTGTTGTATTCAATCCCGTTGCAATTTCTGTGTTTCATCAAAACTTTGAAGGTCCACAGATTACAGAATGCCTCCAGATGTGCATCGGAGTCTACTACTGGTCTTCCAGGGAACGACAAAACCGTAGACTCTTTGAGACATTACTCCCATGGAGGAAACTGAGCACGGTGACTGTTGTATTCAATCCCGATGCAATTTCTGTGTTTTATCAACACTCTGATAGTCCACAGTTACCAGAATGCCTCCAGATGTGAATCTGAAACTACTACTGGTCTACCTGGGTACGATCAAAACGTAGACTCTTTGAGACATTACTCCCTTGGAGGAAAGTGCGCATGGTGACTGTTGTATTCAATCCCGATGCAATTTCTGTGTTTCAACAACACTCTGATAGTCCACAGATTACAGAATGCCTCCAGATGTGCATCTGAAACTACTACTGGTCTTCCAGGGAACGATCGAAGCGTACACTGTTTGAGACACTACTCCGATGGAGGAAAGTGCGAATGGTGACTGTTGTATTCAATCCCGATGCAATTTCTGTGTTATATCAACACTCTGATAGTCCACAGATTACAGAATGCCTCCAGATGTGCATCGGAAACTACTACTGGTCTTCCAGGAAACGATCAAAGCGTAGACTGTTTGAGCCATTAAGCCCTTTCTAGGAAAGTGCGGATGGTGACTGTTGTATTCATTCCTGATGCAATTTCTGTGTTTCATCAACACTCTGATAGTCCACAGATTACAGAATGCCTCCAGATGTGCATCGGAAGTTACTACTAGTCTTCCCGAAAACGATCAAAACGTAGACTCTTTGAGAATTACTCCCATATAGGAAAGTGCGCATAGGGACTGTTGTATTCAATAACGATGAAATTTCTGTGTTTCAACAACACTCTGATAGTCCACAGTTTCCAGAATGTCTCCAGATGTGCATCTGAAAGAACTACTGATCTTCCAGGGAACGATCGAAGCGTCGACTGTTTGAGACATTACTCCCATGGAGGAAAGTGCGTGTGGTAACTGTTGTATTCAATCTCTATGCAATTTCTGTGTTTCAACAACACTCTGATAGTCCACAGATTACAGAATGCCTCCAGATGTGCATCGGAAACTACTACTTGTCTTCCAGGGAACGATCAAAACGTAGACTGTTTGAGACATTACTCCCATATAGGAAAGTGCGCATGGTGACAGTTGTATTCAATCCCGATGCAATTTCTGTGTTTCATCAAAACTCTGATAGTCCACAGATTACAGAATGCCTCGAGATGTGCATAGGAAGCTACTACTAGTCTTCCCAGAAACGATCAAAACGTAGACTCTTTGAGAATTACTTCCATAGGGGAAAGTGCTCATGGGGACTGTTGTTTTCAATCCCGATGCAATTTCTGTGTTTCATCAACACTCTGATAGTCCACAGATTACTGATTGCCTCCAGATGTGCATCGGAATCTACTATTGGTCTTCCAGGGAAAGATCAAAGCGTAGACTGTTTGAGAATTACTCCCATGGAGGAAAGTGCGCATGGTGACTGTTGTAATCAATCCCGAAGGAATTTCTGTGTTTCATCAACACTCTGATAGTCCAAAGATTACAGATTGCCTCCAGATGTGCATCGGAAACTACTACTGGTATTCCAGGGAACGAACAAAGGGTAGACTGTTTCATACATTACTCCCATGGAGGTAAGTGTGCATGGTGACTGTTGTATTCAATCCCGTTGCAATTTCTGTGTTTCATCAAAACTTTGAAGGTCCACAGATTACAGAATGCCTCCAGATGTGCATCGGAGTCTACTACTGGTCTTCCAGGGAACGACAAAACCGTAGACTCTTTGAGACATTACTCCCATGGAGGAAACTGTGCACGGTGACTGTTGTATTCAATCCCGATGCAATTTCTGTGTTTCATCAACACTCTGATAGTCCACAGTTACCAGAATGCCTCCAGATGTGAATCTGAAACTACTACTGGTCTACCTGGGTACGATCAAAACGTAGACTCTTTGAGACATTACTCCCTTGGAGGAAAGTGCGCATGGTGACTGTTGTATTCAATCCCGATGCAATTTCTGTGTTTCAACAACACTCTGATAGTCCACAGATTACAGAATGCCTCCAGATGTGCATCTGAAACTACTACTGGTCTTCCAGGGAACGATCGAAGCGTAGACTGTTTGAGACACTACTCCGATGGAGGAAAGTGCGAATGGTGACTGTTGTATTCAATCCCGATGCAATTTCTGTGTTATATCAACACTCTGATAGTCCACAGATTACAGAATGCCTCCAGATGTGCATCGGAAACTACTACTGGTCTTCCAGGAAACGATCAAAGCGTAGACTGTTTGAGCCATTAAGCCCTTTCTAGGAAAGTGCGGATGGTGACTGTTGTATTCATTCCTGATGCAATTTCTGTGTTTCATCAACACTCTGATAGTCCACAGATTACAGATTGCCTCCAGATGTGCATCGGAATCTACTATTGGTCTTCCAGGGAACGATCAAAGCGTAGACTGTTTGAGAATTACTCCCATGGAGGAAAGAGCGGATAGTGACTGTAGTATCCAATACCGATGCAATTTCTGTGTTTAAACAACACTTTGAAAGTCCACAGATTACAGAATGCCTCCAGATGTGCATCGGAAACTACTACTGGTCTTCCAGGAAACGATCAAAGCGTACAATGTATGAGACATTACTCCCATGGAGGAAAGTGCGTATGGTGACTGTTTTATTCAATCCCGATGCAATTTCTGTGTTACATCAACGCTCTGATAGTCCACAGATTACAGAATGCCTCCAGATGTGCATCGGAAACTACTACTGGTCTTCCAGGAAACGATCAAAGCGTAGACTGTTTGAGACATTACTCCCTTGGAGGAAAGTGCGCATGGCGACTGTTGTATTCAATCCACATGCAATTTCTGTGTTTTATCAACACTCTGAAGGTCAACAGACTACAGAATGCCTCCAAATGTGCATCGGAAACTACTACTGGTCTTCCTGGGAACGATCAAACCGTAGACTGTTTCAGACATTACTCCCATGGAGGAAAGTGCGGATGGTGACTGTTGTATTCATTCCTGATGCAATTTCTGTGTTTCATCAACACTTTGAAGGTCCACAGATTACAGATTGCCTCCAGATGTGCATCGGAAACTACTACTGGTCTTCCAGGGAACGATCAAAGCTTTGACTGTTTCATACATTACTCCCATGGAGGAAAGTGTGCATGGTGACTGTTGTATTCAATCCCGAAGCAATTTCTGTGTTTCATCAACACTTTTAAGGTCCACAGATTACAGAATGCCTCCAGATATGCATCGGAAACTACTACTGGTCTTCCAGGGAACGATCAAATCGTAGACTGTTTGAGACATAACTCCCATGGAGGAAAGTGCGCATGGTGACTGTTGTATTCAATCCCGATACAATTTCTGTGTTACATCAACACTCTGATAGTCCACAGATTACAGAATGCCTCCAGATGTGCATCGGAAACTACTACTGGTCTTCCAGGGAACGATCAAAACGTAGACTGTTTGAGACATTACTCCCATGGAGGAAAGTGCGCATGGTGACAGTTGTATTCAATCCCGATGCAATTTCTGTGTTTCAATGAAAACTCAGATTGTCCACTGATTACTGAAGTCCTCCAGATGTGCATCGGAAACTACTACTGGTCTTTAGGGAACGATCAAAGCGATGACAGTTTGAGACATTACTCCCATGGAGGAATGTGCGCATGGTGACTGTTGTATTCTATCCAGATGCAATTTCTGTGTTTCATAAACACTCTGATAGTCCACAGTTTCCAGAATGCCTCCAGATGTGCATCTGAAACTACTACTGGTCTTTCAGGGAACGATCAAAGTGTAGACTCTTTGAGACCTTAGTCCCATGGAGGAAATTGCGCAATGTGACTGTTGTATTCAATCCCGATGCAATTTCTGTGTTTCATCAACACTTTGAAGGTCCACAGATTACAGAATGCCTCCAGATAAGCATCGGAAACTATTACTGGTCTTCCAGGGAACGGTCAAAGCGTAGACTGTTTGAGACATTACTCCCATGGAGGAAAGTGCACATGGTGACTTTTGTATTCAATCCCGATGAATTTCTGTGTTTCATCAACACTCTGATAGTCCACAGTTTCCGGAATGCCTCCAGATGTGCATCTGAAACTACTACTGGTTTTCCAAGGAAAGATCAAAGCGTAGACTGTTTGAGACAGTACTCCCATGGAGGAAAGTGCGCATGCTGACTGTTGTATTCAATCCCGATGCAATTTCTGTGTTTCAACAACACTCTGATAGTCCACAGATTACAGAATGCCTCCAGATGTGCATTTGAATCTACTACTGGTCTTCCAGGGAACGATCGAAACGTAGACTGTTTGAGACAGTACTCCCATGGAGGAAAGTGCGAATGGTGACTGTTGTATTCAATCCCGATGCAATTTCTGTGTTATATCAACACTCTGATAGTCCACAGATTACAGAATGCCTCCAGATGTGCATCGGAAACTACTACTGGTCTTCCAGGAAACGATCAAAGCGTAGACTGTTTGAGACATTAATCCCTTTCTAGGAAAGTGCGGATGGTGACTGTTGTTTTAATTCCTGATGAAATTTCTGTGATTCATCAACACTCTGAAGGTCCACAGATTACAGATTGCCTGCAGATGTGCATCGGAAACTACTACTGGTCTTCCAGGGAACGATCAAAGCGTAGACTGTTTCATACATTACTCCCATGGAGAAAAGTGTGCATGGTGACTGTTGTATTCAATCCCGATGCTATTTCTAAGTTTCATCAACACTATGATAGTCCACAGATTACAGATTGTCTCCAGATGTTCACCGGAAACTACTACTGGTCTTCCTGGGAACGATCGAGGCTTAGACTGTTTCAGACATTACTCCCATGGAGGAAAGTGCGCATTGTGACAGTTGTAATCAATCGCCATGCAATTTCTGTGTTTCATCAACACTCTGATACTCCACAGATTACAGATTGCCTCCAGATATGCATCGGAAACTACTATTGGTCTTCCAGGGAACGATCAAAGCGTAGACTGTTTGAGAATTACTCCCATGGAGGAAAGAGCGGATAGTGACTGTTGTATCCAATACCGATGCAATTTCTGTGTTTCAACAACACTTTGAAGGTCCACAGATTACAGAATGCCTCCAGATGTGCATCGGAAACTGCTACTGGTCTTCCACGGAACGATAAAAGCGTACACTGTATGAGACATTACTCCCATGGAGGAAAGTGCTCATGGTGACTGTTGTATTCAATCCCGATACAATTTCTGTGTTTCAACAACACTCTGATAGTCCACAGTTTCCAGAATGTCTCCAGATGTGCATCTGAAACTACTACTGGTCTTCCAGGGAACGATCGATGCGTAGACTGCTTGAGACATTTCCCCCATGGAGGAAAGTGCGAATGGTGACTGTTTTATTCAATCCCGATGCAATTTCTGTGTTATATCAACACTCTGATAGTCCACAGATTACAGAATGACTCCAGATGTGCATCGGAAACTCTTACTGGTCTTCCTGGAAACGATCAAAGCGTAGACTGTTTGAGACAATACTCCCTTGGAGGAAAGTGCGCATGGTGACTGTTGTATTCAATCCCGATGCAATTTCCGTGTTTTATCAACACTCTGAAGGTCAACAGACTACAGAATGCCTCCAGATGTGCATCAGAAACTACTACTGGTCTTCTTGGGAACGATCAAACCGTAGACTGTTTCAGACATTACTCCCATGGTGGAAAGTGCGGATGGTGACTGTTGTATTCATTCCTGATCCAATTTCTGTGTTTCATCAACACTCTGAAGGTCCACAGATTACAGATTGCCTGCCAGATGTGCATCGGAATCTACTACTGGTTTTCCAGGGAAGGATCAAAGCGTAGACTGTTTCATACATTACCCCCATGGAAGAAAGTGTTCATGGTGACTGTTGTATTCAATCCCGACGCAATTTCTGTGTTTCATCAACACTTTGAATGTCCACAGATTACAGAATGCCTCAGGATGTGCATCGGAAACTACTACTGGTCTTCCAGGGAACGATCAAACCGTAGACCGTTTCAGACGTTTCTCCCATGGGGGAAAGAGCGGATGGTGACTGTTGTATTCAATCCCGATGCAATTTCTAAGTCTCATCAACACTATGATAGTCCACAGATTACAGATTGTCTGCAGATGTTCATCGGAAACTACTACTGGTCTTCCTGGGAACGATCAAAGCTTAGACTGTTTCACACATTACTCCCATGGAGGAAAGTGCGCATGGTGACTGTCCACAGATTACAGATTGCCTCCAGATGTGCATCGCAATCTACTATTGGTCTTCCAGGGAACGATCAAAGCGTAGACTGTTTGAGAATTACTCCCTTGGTGGTAAGTGCGGATGGTGACTGTTGTATCCAATACCGATGCAATTTCTGTGTTTCAACAACACTTTGAAGGTCCACAGATTACAGAATGCCTCCAGATGTGCATCGGAATCTACTACTGGTGTTCCAGGGAACGATCAAAGCGTAGACTGTTTGAGACATTACTCCCATGGAGTAAAGTGCGCATGGTGACTGTTGTATTCAATCCCCATGCAAGTTCTGTGTTTTATCAACACTTTGAAGGTCCACAGATTACAGAATGCCTCCAGATGTGCATCGGAAACTACTACTGGTCTTCCAGGGACGATCAAAGCCTAGACTACTTGAGACATTACTCCCATGGAGGAAAGTGCGCATGGTGACTGTTGTATTCAATCCCGATGCAGTTTCTGTGTTTCATCAAAACTCTGATAGTCCACAGATTACAGAATGCCTCGAGATGTGCATCGGAAGCTACTACTAGTCTTCCCGGAAACGATCAAAACGTAGACTCTTTGAGAATTACTCCCATAGGGGAAAGTGCGCATGGGGACTGTTGTTTTCAATCCCGATACAATTTCTGTGTTTCAACAACACTCTGATAGTCCACAGATTACAGAATGCCTCCAGATGTGCATCGGAGTCTACTACTGGTCTTCCAGGGAACGAAAAAAGCGTAGACTCTTTGAGACATTACTCACATGGAGGAAACTGAGCATGGTGACAGTTGTATTCAATCCCGATGCAATTTCTGTGTTTCATCAACACTCTGATAGTCCACAGTTACCAGAATGCCTCCAGAAGTGAATCTGAAACTACTACTGGTCTACCAGGGAACGATCAAAGCGTAGACTGTTTGAGACATTACTCCCTTGGAGGAAATTGCGCATGGTGACTGTTGTATTCAATCCCGATGCAATTTCTGTGTTTCAACAACACTCTGATAGTCCACAGATTACAGAATGCCTCCAGATGTGCATCTGAAACTACTAATGGTCTTCCAGGGAACGATCGAAACGTAGACTGTTTGAGACATTAATCCCTTTCTAGGAAAGTGCGGATGGTGACTCTTGTATTAATTGCTGATGCAATTTCTGTGTTTCATCAACACTCTGAAGGTCCACAGATTACAGATTGCCTGCAGATGTGCATCGGAAACTACCACTTTTCTTCCAGGGAACGATCAAAGCGTAGACTGTTTCAGACGTTTCTCCCATGGAGGAAAGAGCGGATGGTGACTGTTGTATTCAATCCCGATGCTATTTCTAAGTTTCATCAACACTATGATAGTCCACAGATTACAGATTGTCTCCAAATGTACATCGGAAACTACTACTGGTCTTCCTGGGAACGATCAAAGTTTAGACTGCTTCAGACATTACTCCCATGGAGGAAAGTGCGCATTGTGACAGTTGCAATCAATCGCCATGCAATTTCTGTGTTTCATCAACACTCTGATAGTCCACAGATTACAGATTGATTCCAGATGTGCATCGGAATCTACTATTGGTCTTCCAGGGAACGATCAAAGCGTAGACTGTTTGAGAATTACTCCCATGGAGGAAATAGCGGATAGTGACTGTTGTATCCAATACCGATGCAATTTCTGTGTTTCAACAACTCTTTGAAGGTCCACAGATTACAGAATGCCTCCAGATGTGCATCGGAAACTGCTACTGGTCTTCCACGGACGATAAAAGCGTACACTGTATGAGACTTTACTCCCATGGAGGAATGTGCGCAAGGTGACTGTTGTATTCAATCCCGATGCAATTTCTGTGTTTCAACAACACTCTGATAGTCCACAGTTTCCAGAATGTCTCCAGATGTGCATCTGAAACTACTACTGGTCGTCCAGGGAACGATCGAAGCGTAGACTGCTAGAGACATATCTCCCATGGAGGAAAGTGCGAATGGTGACTGTTTTATTCAATCCCGATGCAATATCTGTGTTATATCAACACTCTGATAGTCCACAGATTACAGAATGCCTCCAGATGTGCATCGGAAACTCTTACTGGTCTTCCAGGAAACGATCAAAGCGTAGACTGTTTGAGACATTACTCCCTTGGAGGAAAGTGCGCATGGTGACTGTTGTATTCAATCCCGATGCAATTGCTGTGTTTTATCAACACTCTGAAGGTCAACAGACTACAGAATGCCTCCAGATGTGCATCGGAAACTTCTACTGGTCTTCTTGGGAACGATCAAACCGTAGACTGTTTCAGACATTACTCCCATGGAGGTAAGTGCGGATGGTGACTGTTGTATTCATTCCTGATGCAATTTATGTGTTTCATCAACACTCTGAAGGTCCACAGATTACAGATTGCCTCCAGATATGCATCGGAATCTACTACTGATCTTCCAGGGAACGATCAAAGCGTAGACTGTTTCATACATTGCCCCCATGGAAGAAAGTGTGCATGGTGACTGTTGTATTCAATCCCGATGCAATTTCTGTGTTTCATCAACACTTTGAATGTCCACAGATTACAGAGTGCCTCCAGATGTGCATCGGAAACTACTACTGGTCTTCCAGCGAACGATCAAAGCGTAGACTGTTTCAGACGTTTCTCCCATGGAGGAAAGAGCGGATGGTGACTGTTGTAATCAATCCGGATGCAATTTCTAAGTTTCATCAACACTATGATAGTCCACAGATTACAGATTGTCTGCAGATGTTCATCGGAAATTACTACTGGTCTTCCTTGGAACGATCAAAGCTTAGACTGTTTCACACATTACTCCCATGGAGGAAAGTGCGCATGGTGACTGTCCACAGATTACAGATTGCCTCCAGATGTGCATCGGAATCTACTATTGGTCTTCCAGGGAACGATCAAAGCTTAGACTGTTTGAGAATTATTCCCATGGAGGAAAGTGCGGATGGTGACTGTTGTATTGAATACCGAAGCAATTTCCGTGTTTCAACAACACTTTGAAGGTCCACAGATTACAGAATGCCTCCAGATGTGCATCGGAAACTACTACTGGTGTTCCAGGGAACGGTCATGGCGTAGACTGTTTGAGACATTACTCCCTTGGAGGAAAGTGCGCATGGTGACTGTTGTATTCAATCCCGATGCATTTACTGTGTTTTATCAACACTCCGATAGTATACAGGTTACAGAAAGCCTCCAAATGTGCATCGGATTCTACTACTGGTCTTCCAGGGAACGAAATAAGCGTAGACTGTTTGAGACATTACTCCCATGGAGGTAAGTGCGCATGGTGACTGTTGTATTCAATCCCGACGCAATTTCTGTGTTTCATCAACACTCTGATAGTCCACAGTTTCCAGAATGTCTCCAGATGTGCATCTAAAACTACTACTGGTCTTCCAGGGAACGATCGAAGCGTAGAATGTTTGAGAGATTACTCCCATGGAGGAAAGTGCGCATGGTGACTGTTGTATTCAATCCCGATGCAATTTCTGTGTTATATCAACACTCTGATAGTCCACAGATTACAGAATGCCTCCAGATGTGCATCTGAAACTACTACTGGTCTTCCAGGAAACGATCAAAGCGTAGACTGTTTGAGACATTACTCCCTTGGAGATAAGTGCGCATGGTGACGGTTGTATTCAATCCCGATGCAATTTCTGTGTTTTATCAACACTCTGAAGGTCAACAAACTACAGAATGCCTATAGATGTGCATCGGAAACTACTACTGGTCTTCCAGGGAACGATCAAAGCGTAGACTGTTTCACACATTACTCCCATGGAGGTAAGTGTGCATGGTGACTGTTGTATTCAATCCCGATGCAATTTCTGTGTTTCATCAAGACTTTGAAGGTCCACAGATTACAGAATGCCTCCAGATGTGCATCGGAAACTACTACTGGTCTTCCAGGGAACGGTCAAAGCGTAGACTGATTCAGACGTTACTCCCATGGAGGAAAGAGCGGATGGTGACTGTTGTATTCAATCCCGATGCAATTTTTAAGTTTCATCAACACTCTGATAGTCCACAGATTACAGATGGCCTCCAGATGTTCATTGGAATCTACTGTTGGTCTTCCAGGGAAAGATCAAAGCGTAGACTGTTTGAGACATTACTCCCATGGAGGAACGTGCGCATGGTGACTGTTGTATTCAATCCCGATGCAATTTCTGTGTTTCATCAAAACTCTGATAGTCCACAGATTACAGAATGCCTCCAGATGTGCATCGGAAACTACTACTGGTCTTCCAGGGAATGATCAAAGCGTAGACTGTTTGAGACATTACTCCCATGGAGGAACGTGCACATGGTGACTGTTTTATTCAATCCCGATGCAATTTCTGTGTTTCATCAAAACTCTGATAGTCCACAGATTATAGAATGCCTCCAGATGTGCATCGGAAGCTACTACTAGTTTTTCCCGGAAACGATAAAAACGTAGGCTCTTTGAGAATTACTCCCATGGAGGAAAGAGCGCATGGGGACTGTTGTATTCAATCCTGATGCAATTTCTCAGTTACATCAACACTCTGATAGTCCACAGATTACAGAATGCCTCCAGATGTGCATCGGAATCTACTACTGGTGTTCCAGGGAACGGTCAAAGCGTAGACTGTTTGAGACATTACTCCCTTGGAGGAAAGTGCGCATGGTGACTGTTGTATTCAATCCCGATGCAATTTCTGTGTTTTATCAACACTACGATAGTCCACAGATTACAGAATGTCTCCAGATGTGCATCGGAATCTACTACTGGTCTTCCAAGGAACGAAAAAAGCGTAGACTGTTTGAGACATTACTCACAAGGAAGAAAGTGTGCATGGTGCCTGTTGTATTCAATCCCGATGCAATTTCTGTGTTTCATCAACACTCGGATTGTCCACAGATTACTGAATGCCTCCAGATGTGCATCGGAAACTACTACTGGTCTTCAGGGAACGATCAAAGAGATGACAGTTTGAGATATTACTCCCATGGAGAAATGTAGGAATGGTGCCTGTTGTATTCAATCCCGATGCAATTTCTGTGTTTCATCAGCACTCTGATAGTCCACAGATTACAGAATGCCTCCAGATGTGCATCGGAAACTACTACTGGTCTTCCAGGGAACGAAATAAGCGTAGTCTGTTTGAGACATTACTCTTATGGGGAAAGTGGCGAATGGTGAATGTTGTATTCAATCCCGAGGCCATTTCTGTGTTTCATCAACACTTTGAAGGTCCACAGATTACAGAATGCCTCCAGATGTGCATCTGAAGCTACTACTGGTCTTCCAGGAAACGATCAAAGCGTAGACTGTTTGAGACATTACTCCCTTGGAGATAAGTGGGCATGGTGACGGTTGTATTCAATCCCGATGCAATTTCTGTGTTTTATCAACACTCTGAAGGTCAACAAACTACAGAATGCCTATAGATGTGCATCGGAAACTACTACTGGTCTTCCAGGGAACGATCAAAGCGTAGACTGTTTCACACATTACTCCCATGGAGGTAAGTGTGCATGGTGACTGTTGTATTCAATCCCGATGCAATTTCTGTGTTTCATCAACACTTTGAAGGTCCACAGATTACAGAATGCCTCCAGATGTGCATCGGAAACTACTACTGGTCTTCCAGGGAACAATCAAAGCGTAGACTGTTTCAGACGTTACTCCCATGGAGGAAAGAGCGGATGGTGACTGTTGTATTTAATCCCGATGCTATTTCTAAGTTTCATCAACACTCTGATAGTCCACAGATTACAGATGGCCTCCAGATGTTCATCGGAATCTACTATTGGTCTTCCAGGGAACGATCAAAGCGTAGACTGTTTGAGAATTACTCCCATGGAGGAAAGAGCGGATGGTGACTGTTGTATTCAATCCCGATGCAATTTCTAAGTTTCATCAACACCCTGATAGTCCACAGATTACAGAATGCCTCCAGATGTGCATCGGAAGCTACTACTAGTCTTCCCAGAAACGATCAAAACGTAGACTCTTTGAGAATTACTCCCATGGAGGAAAGTGCTCATGGGGACTGATGAATCCAATACCGATGCAATTTCTGTGTTTCATCAAAACTCTGATAGTCCACAGATTACAGAATGCCTCCAGATGTGCATCGGAAACTACTACTGGTCTTCCAGGGAATGATCAAAGCGTAGACTGTTTGAGACACTACTCTCATGGAGGAATGTGCGCATGGTGACTGTTGTATTCAATCCCGATGCAATTTCTGTGTTTCATCAAAACTCTGATAGTCCACAGATTACAGAATGCCTCCAGATGTGCATCGGAAGCTACTACTAGCCTTCCCGGAAACGATAAAAACGTAGACTTTTTGAGAATTACTCCCATGGAGGAAAGAGCGCATGGGGACTGTTGTATTCAACCCTGATGCAATTTCTCAGTTACATCAACGCTCTGATAGTCCACAGATTACAGATTGTCTCCAGATGTGCATCGGAAACTACTGCTGGTCTTCCAGGGAATGATCAAAGCGTAGACTGTTTGAGACATTACTCCCATGGAGGAACGTGCGCATGGTGACTGTTGTATTCAATCCCGATGCAATTTCTGTGTTTCATCAAAACTCTGATAGTCCACAGATTACAGAATGCCTCCAGATGTGCATCGGAAGCTACTACTAGTCTTCCCAGAAACGATCAAAACGTAGACTCTTTGAGAATTACTCCCATGGAGGAAAGTGCTCATGGGGACTGTTGAATCCAATACCGATGCAATTTCTGTGTTTCATCAAAACTCTGATAGTCCACAGATTACAGAATGCCTCCAGATGTGCATCGGAAACTACTACTGGTCTTCCAGGGAATGATCAAAGCGTAGACTGTTTGAGACACTACTCCCAATGAGGAACGTGCGCATGGTGACTGTTGTATTCAATCCCGATGCAATTTCTGTGTTTCATCAAAACTCTGATAGTCCACAGATTACAGAATGCCTCCAGATGTGCATCGGAAGCTACTACTAGCCTTCCCGGAAACGATAAAAACGTAGACTTTTTGAGAATTACTCCCATGGAGGAAAGAGCGCATGGGGACTGTTGTATTCAACCCTGATGCAATTTCTCAGTTACATCAACGCTCTGATAGTCCACAGATTACAGAATGCCTCCAGATGTGCATCGGAATCTACTACTGGTGTTCCAGGGAACGGTCAAAGCGTAGACTGTTTGAGCTGTGTTTTATCAACATTCCGATAGTCCACAGTTTACAGAATGTCTCCAGATGTGCATCGGAATCTACTACTGGTCTTCCAAGGAACGAAAAAAGCGTAGACTGTTTGAGACATTACTCACAAGGAGGAAAGTGCGCATGGTGACTGTTGTATTCAATCCCGATGCAATTTCTGTGTTTCCACAACACCCGGATAGTCCATAGATTACAGAATACCTCCAGATGTGCATCGGAAACTACTACTGGTCTTCAGGGAACGATCAAAGCTATGACAGTTTGAGACATTACTCCCGTGGAGAAATGTACGCATGGTGCCTGTTGAATTCAATCCCGATGAAATTTCTGTGTTTCATCAACACTCGGATTGTCCACAGATTACTGAATGCCTCCAGATGTGCATCGGAAACTACTACTGGTCTTCAGGGAACGATCAAAGAGATGACAGTTTGAGAGATTACTCCCATGGAGGAATGTAGGCATGGTGCCTGTTGTATTCAATCCCGATGCAATTTCTGTGTTTCATCAGCACTCTGATAGTCCACAGATTACAGAATGCCTCCAGATGTGCATCGGAAACTACTACTGGTCTTCCAGGGAACGAAATAAGCGTAGTCTGTTTGAGACATTACTCTTATGGGGAAAGTTGCGAATGGTGACTGTTGTATTCAATCCCGAGGCCATTTCTGTGTTTCATCAACACTTTGAAGGTCCACAGATTACAGAAAGTTCCAGATGTTCATCGGAAACTACTACTGGTCTTCCAGGGAACGATCAAAGCATAGACTGTTTGAGACATTACTCCCATGGAGGAAAGTGCGCATGGTGACTGTTGTATTCCATCCCGATGCTATTTCTGTGTTTCAACAACACTCTGATAGTTCACAGATTACAGAATGCCCAGATGTGCATCGGAAATTACTACTGGACTTCCAGGGAACGATCGAAGCGTAGACTGTTTGAGACATTACTCCCATGGAGGAAAGTCCGCATGGTGACTGTTGTATTCAATCCCGATACAATTTCTGTGTTTCAAAAACACTCTGATAGTAAACAGATTACAGAATGCCTCCAGATGTGCATCGGAAACTGCTACTGGTCTTCCAGGGAACGATCAAAGCGTAGACTGTTTGAGACATTACTCCCATGGAGGAAAATGCCGATGGTGACTGTTGTATTCAATCCCGATGCATTTTCTGTGTTTCTTCAACACTTTGAAGATCCACAGATTACAGAATGCCTCCAGATGTGAATCGAAACTTCTACTGGTCTTCCAGGGAGCGATCAAAGCGTAGACTGTTTGAGACATTACTCCCATGAAGGAAAGGGGTCATGGTGACTGTTGTATTCAATCCCGATGCAATTTCTGTGTTTCATCAACACTTGGATAGTCCAAGGATTACAGAATACCTCCACATGTGCATCGGAAACTAGTACTGGTCTTCAGGGAACGATTAGAGCGATGACAATTTGAGACATTACTCCCATGGAGAAATGTAGGCATGGTGCCTGTTGTATTAAATCCCGATGCAGTTTCTGTGTTTCATCAACACTTTGAAGGTCCATAGATTACAGAATGCCTCCAGATTTGCCACAGAAACTACTACTGGTCTTCCAGGGAATGAAATAAGCGTAGTCTGTTTGAGACGTTACTCCCATGGAGAAAAGTGGGCATGGTGCCTGTTGTATTCAATCCCGATTCAATTTCTGTGTTTCATCAACACTTTGAAGGTCCATAGATTACAGAATGCCTCCAGATGTGCATCGGAAACTACTACTGGTCTTCCAGGGATCGATCAACGCGTAGACTGTTTGAGACATTACTCTCATGGAGGAAAGTGCGCATGGTTACTCTTGTATTCAATTCCGATGCAATTTCTGTGTTTCATCAACACTCTGATAGTCCACAGATTACAGAATGCCTCCAGATGTGCATCGGAAACTACTACTGGTCTGCCAGGGAACGATCAAATCGTAGACTGTCTGAGACATTAGACAAATGGAGGAATGTGCGCATGGTTACTGTTGTATTCAATCCCGACGGAATTTCTGTGTTTCATCAACACTCGGATTGTCCACAGATTACAGAATATCTCCGGATGTGCGTCGGATACTACTACTGGGGTTCAGGGAACGATCAAAGCGATGAGAGATTGAGACATTATTTCCATGGAGAAATGTAGACATGGTGCCTGTTGTATTCAATCCCGATGCAATTTCTGTGTTTCATCAACACTTTGAAGGTCCATAGATTACAGAATGCCTGTAGATGTGCATCGGAAACCACTACTGGTCTTCCAGGGAACGATCAAATCGTAGACTGTCTGAGACATTACACAAATGGAGGAATGTGCGCATGGTTACTGTTGTATTCAATCCCGACGGAATTTCTGTGTTTCATCAACAATCTTATAGTCCACAGATTGCAGAATGCCTCCAGATGTGCATCGGAAACTACTACTGGTCTTCCAGGGAACGATCAAAGCGTAGACTGTTTGAGTCATTACTCCCATGGAGGAAAGTGTGCATGGTGACTGTTGTATTCAATTCCGATGCAATTTCTGTGTTTCATCAACACTCTGATAGTCCACAGATTACAGAATGCCTCCAGATGTGCATCGGAAACTACCACTGGGCTTCCAGGGAACGATCAAAGCGTAGACTGTTTGAGACATTACTCCCATGGAGTAACGTGTGCATGGTGACTGTTGTATTCAATCCCGATGCAATTTCTGTGTTTCATCAACACTCTGATAGTCCACAGATTACAGATTGCCTCCAGATGTGCATCGGAAACTACCGCTGGGCTTCCAGGGAACGATCAAAGCGTACACTGTTTGAGACATTAATCGCATGGAGGAAGGTGCGGATGGTGACTGTTGTATTCAATCCGATGCAATTTCTGTGTTTCATCAACAATCTGATAGTCCACAGATTACAGATTGTCTCCAGATGTGCATCGGAAACTACTACTGGTCTTCGAAAGAACGATCAAAGCGTAGACTGTTTGAGACATTACTCTCGTGGAGGAAAGTGCGCATGGTGACTGTTGTTATCAATCCCCATGCCATTTTTGTGTTTCATCAACACTCAGATAGTCCACAGATTACAGAATGCCTCCAGTTGTGCATCGGAAACTACTACTGGTCTTCCAGGGAACGATCAAAGCGCAGACTGTTTGAGACATTACTCCCATGGAGGAAAGTCCGCAAGATGACTGTTGTATTCAAACCTGATGCAATTTCTTTGATTCATCAACACTCTGATAATCCACAGATTACAGAATGCCTCCAGATGTGCATCGGAATCTACAACTGGTCTTCCAGGGAACGATGAAAGCGTAGACTGTTAGATACGTTTCTCCCATTATGGAAAGTGTGCATGGTGATTGCTGTATTCAATCCTGTTGAAATTTCTGTGTTTCATCAACACTCTGATAGTCGACAGATTACAGAATGCCTCCAGATGTGCATCGGAAACTACCACTGGTCTTCCAATGAATGATCAAAGCGTAGACTGTTTGAGACCTTACTCCCATGGAGGAAAGTGCGCATGGTGACTGTTGTATTCAATCCCGATGCAATTTCTTTTTTTCATCAACTCTCTGGTAGTCCACAGATTACACATTGCCTCCAGATGAGTATCGGAAACTACTACTGGTCTTCCTGGGAACGATCAAAGCGTAGACTGTTTGAGACATTACTCCCATGGCGGAAAGTGCGGATGGTGACTATTGTATTCAATCCCGATGCAAATTCTGTGTTACATAAACACTTTGAAGGTCCACTGATTACAGAATGCCTCCAGATGTGCATCGGAAACTACTACTGGTCTTTCAGGGAACGATCAAAGCGTAGACTGTTTGAGACATTACTCCCATGGAGGAAAGTGCGGATGGTTACTGTTGTATATTCAATCCCGATGAAATTTCTGTGTTTCATCAACACATTGTAGGTCCACCGATTACAGAATGCTTCCAGATGTGCATCGGAAACTACTACTGGTCTTCCAGGGAACGATTAAAGCGTAGCCTGTTTCAGTCTTTACTCCCATGGAAGTAAGTGCGGATGGTGACTGTTGTACTCAATCCCGATGCATTTTTAGTGTTTCATCAACACTCTGATAGTCCGCAGGTTACAGATTCCCTCCAGATGTGCATCAGAAACTACTACTGGTCTTCCTGGGAACGATCAAAGCTTAGACTGTTTCAGAAATTACTCCCGTGGAGGAAAGTTCGCATGGTGACTGTTGTATTCAATCGCGATGCAATTTCTGTTTCATCAACACTCTGATAGTCCACAGTTTACAGATTGCTTCCAGATGTGCATCGGAAACTACTGTTGGTCTTCCATTGAACGATCAAAGCGTAGACGGTTTGAGACATTACTCCCATGGAGGAAAGTGCGCATGGTGACTGTTGTATTCAATCCCAGAGGAATTTCTGTGTTTCATCAACACTCTGATAGTCCACAGATTACAGAATGCCTCCAGATGTGCATCGGAAACTACTACTGGTCTTCCAGGGACGATCAAAGCGTATACTGTTTGAGACATTACTCCCATTGAGGAAAGTGCGAATATTGACTGTTGTACTCAATCCCGATGGAATTTCTGTGTTTCATCAACAGTCTGATAGTCCACAGATTACAGAATGCCTCCAGATGTGCATCGGAAACTACTACTGGGCTTCCAGGGAACGATCAAAGCGTAGACTGTTTGAGACATTACTCCCATGGAGGAAAGTACGCATGGTGACTGTTGTATTCAATCCCGATGCAATTTCTGTGTATCATCAACACTTTGAAGGCCCACAGATTACAATATGCCTCCAGATGTGCATCCGAAACTACTACTGGTCTTCCAGGGAACGATCAAAGTGTAGACTGTTTGAGACATTACTCGCATGGAGGAAAGTGCGCGTGGTGACTGTTAAATATTCAATCCCGATGAAATTGCTGTGTTTCATCAACACATTGTAGGTCCACAGATTACAGAATGCTTCCAGGTGTGCATTGGAAACTACTACTGGTCTTCCAGGGAACGATCAAAGCGTAGCCTGTTTCAGACGTTACTCCCATGGAGGAAAGTTCGGATGGTGACTGTTGTATAGAGTCCCGAAGCAATTTCTGTGTTTCATCAACACTGTGATAGTCCACAGTTTGCAGATTGTCTCCAGATGTGCATCGGAAACTACTACTGTTCTTCCTGGGAACGATCAAAGCTTAGACTGTTTCAGACATTACACCCACGGAGGAAAGTTCGCATGGTGACTGTTGTATTCAATCGCGAAGCAATTTCTGTGTTTCATCAAAACTCTGATAGTCCACAGATTTCAGATTGCCTCCAGATGTGCATCGGAAACTACTATTGGTCTTCAAGGTAACGATCAAAGCGTAGACTGTTTGAGACATTACTCCCATGGAGGAAAGAGCGCATGGTTACTGTTAAATATTCAATCCCGATGAAATTGCTGTGTTTCATCAACACTTTGTAGGTCCACAGATTACAGAATGCTTCCAGGTGTGCATCGGAAACTACTACTGGTCTTCCAGGGAACGATCAAAGCGTAGCCTGTTACAGACGTTACTCCCATGGAGGAAAGTTCGGATGGTGACTGTTGTATACAATCCCGATGCAATTTCTGTGTTTCATCAAAACTCTGATAGTCCACTGATTTCAGATTGCCTCCAGATGTGCATCGGAAACTACTATTGGTCTTCAAGGTAACGATCAAAGCGTAGACTGTTTGAGACATTACTCCAATGGAGGAAAGTGCGCATGGTGACTGTTGTATTCAATCCCGATGGAATATCTGAGTTTCATCAACACTCTGATAGTCCACGGATTACAGAATGCCTGGTCTTCCAGGGAACGATCAAAGCGTATACTGTTTGAGGCATTACTCCCATTGAGGAAAGTGCGAAAATTGACTGTTGTACTCAATGCCGATGGAATTTCTGTGTTTCATCAACAATGTGATAGTCATCAGATTACAGAATGCCTCCAGATGTGCATCGGAAACTACTACTGGGCTTCCAGGGAACGATCAAAGCGTAGACTGTTTGAGACATTACTCCCATGGAGGAAAGTGCGCATGGTGACTGTTGTATACAATCCCGATGCAATTTCTGTGTTTCATCAACACTGTGATAGTCCACAGTTTGCAGATTGTCTCCAGATGTGCATCGGAAACTACTACTGTTCTTCCTGGGAACGATCAAAGCGTATACTGTTTTGAGACGTTACTCATATTGAGGAAAGTGCGAATATTGACTGTTGTACTCAATCCAAATGGAATTTCTGTGTTTCATCAACACTCTGATAGTCCACAGATTACAGAATGTCTCCAGATGTGCATCGGAAACTACTACTGGTCTTCCAGGGAACGATCAAATCGTATACTGTTTTGAGATATTACTCATATTGAGGAAAGTGCGAATATTGACTGTTGTACTCAATGCAAATGGAATTTCTGTGTTTCATCAACACTCTGATAGTCCACAGATTACAGAATGCCTCCAGATGTGCATCGGAAACTACTACTGGGCTTCCAGGGAACGATCAAAGAATAGACTGTTTGAGACATTACTCCCATGGAGGATAGTGCGCATGGTTACTGTTAAATATTCAATCCCGATGAAATTTCTGTGTTTCAACAACACTTTGTAGGTCCACAGATTACAGAATGCTTCCAGATGTGCATCGGAAACTACTACTGGTCTTCCAGGGAACGATCAACACGTTGCCTGTTTCAGACGTTACACCCATGGAGGAAAGTGCGGATGGTGACTGTTGTATTCAATCCCGATGCAATTTCTGTGTTTCATCAACACTGTGATTGTCCACAGATTACAGATTGTCTCCAGATGTGCATCGGAGACTACTACTGGTATTCCTGGGAACGATCAAAGCTTAGACTGTTTTAGACATTACACCCACGGAGGAAAGTTCGCATTGTGACTGTTGTATTCAATCGCGATTAAATTTCTGTGTTTCATCAACACTCTGATAGTATACAGATTACAGATTTCCTCCAGATGTGCATCGGAAACTACTATTGGTCTTCCAGGTAACGATCAAAGCGTAGACTGTTAGAGACATTACTCCCATGGAGGAAAGTGTGCATGGTGCCTGTTGTATTCAATCCCGATGCAAATTCTGTGTTTCATCAACACTTTGAAGGTCCACAGATTACAGAATGCCTCCAGATGTGCATCGGAAACCACTACAGGTCTTTTAGGGAAAGATCAAAGCGTAGACTGTTTGAGACATTACTCGAATGGAGGAAAGTGCGGATGGTGACTGTTGTATTGAATCCCGATGCAATTTCTGTGTTTAATCAACACTGTGATAGTCCACAGTTTGCAGATTGTCTCCAGATGTGCATCGGAAACTACTACTGTTCTTCCTGGGAACGATCAAAGCTTACACTGTTTCAGACATTACACCCACGGGGGAAAGTTCGCATGGTGACTGTTGTATTCAATCGCGATGCAATTTCTGTGTTTCATCAACACTCTGATAGTCCACAGATATCAGATTGCCTCCAGATGTGCATCGGAAACTACTATTGGTCTTCAAGGTAACGATCAAAGCGTAGACTATTTGAGACATTACTCCCATGGAGGAAAGTGTGCATGGTGACTGTTGTATTCAATCCCGATGCAATTTCTGTGTTTCATCAACACTTTGAAGGTCCACAGATTACAGAATGCCTCCAGATGTGTATCGGAAACTACTACTGGTCTTTCAGGGAAAGATCAAAGCGTAAGCTGTTTGAGACATTACTCCCATTGAGGAAAGTGCGAATATTGACTGTTGTACTTAATCCCGATGGAATTTCTGTGTTTCATCAACAATCTGATAGTCATCAGATTACAGAATGCCTCCAGATGTGTATCGGAAACTACTACTGGGCTTCCGGGGAACGATCAAAGCGTAGACTCTTTGAGACATTACTCCCATGGAGGAAAGTGCGCATGGTGACTGTTGTATTCAGTACCGATGCAATTTCAGTGTTTCATCAACAGTTTGAAGGCCCACAGATTACAGAATGCCTCCAGATGTGCATCGGAAACTACTACTGGTCTTCCAGGGAACGATCAAAGCGTAGACTAATTGAGACAATACTCGCATGGAGGAAAGTATGCGAGGTGACTGTTGTTTTCAATCTCGATGCAATTTCTGTGTTTCATTAACACTCTGACAGTCCACAGATTACAGAGTGCCTCCAGATGTGCATCGGAAACTACAACTGGTCTTCCAAGGAACGATCAAAGCGTAGACTGTTTGAGACATTACTCCCATGGAGGAAAGTGCGCATGGGCAGTGTTGTATTCAATCCCGATGCAATTTCTGTATTTCATCGACTCTCTGGTAGTCCACAGATTACAGATTGCCTCCAGATGAGCATCAGAAACTGCTACTGGTCTTCCTGGGAACGATCAAAGCGTAGACTATTTGAGACATTACTCCCATGGAGGAAAGTGTGCATGGTGACTGTTGTATTCAATCCCGATGCAATTTCTGTGTTTCATCAACACTTTGAAGGTCCACAGATTACAGAATGCCTCCAGATGTGTATCGGAAACTACTACTGGTCTTTCAGGGAAAGATCAAAGCGTAAGCTGTTTGAGATATTACTCCCATTGAGGAAAGTGCGAATATTGACTGTTGTACTCAATCCCGATGGAATTTCTGTGTTTCATCAACAGTCTGATAGTCCACAGATTACAGAATGCCTCCAGATATGCATCGGAAACTACTACTGGGCTTCCAGGGAACGATCAAAGCGTAGACTGTTTGAGACATTACTCCCATGGAGGAAAGTACGCATGGTGACTGTTGTATTCAATCCCGATGCAATTTCTGTGTATCATCAACACTTTGAAGGCCCACAGATTACAGTATGCCTCCAGATGTGCATCCGAAACTACTACTGGTCTTCCAGGGAACGATCAAAGTGTAGACTGTTTGAGACATTACTCGCATGGAGGAAAGTGCGCGTGGTGACTGTTAAATATTCAATCCCGATGAAATTGCTGTGTTTCATCAACACTTTGTAGGTCCACAGATTACAGAATGCTTCCAGGTGTGCATCGGAAACTACTACTGGTCTTCCATGGAACGATCAAAACGTAGCCTGTTTCAGACGTTACTCCCATGGAGGAAAGTTCGGATGGTGACTGTTGTATACAATCCCGATGCAATTTCTGTGTTTCATCAACACTGTGATAGTCCACAGTTTGCAGATTGTCTCCAGATGTGCATCGGAAACTACTACTGTTCTTCCTGGGAACGATCAAAGCTTAGACTGTTTCAGACATTACACCCACGGAGGAAAGTTCGCATGGTGACTGTTGTATTCAATCGCGAAGCAATTTCTGTGTTTCATCAAAACTCTGATAGTCCACAGATTTCAGATTGCCTCCAGATGTGCATCGGAAACTACTATTGGTCTTCAAGGTAACGATCAAAGCGTAGACTGTTTGAGACATTACTCCCATGGAGGAAAGAGCGCATGGTTACTGTTAAATATTCAATCCCGATGAAATTGCTGTGTTTCATCAACACTTTGTAGGTCCACAGATTACAGAATGCTTCCAGGGTTGCATCGGAAACTACTACTGGTCTTCCAGGGAACGATCAAAGCGTAGCCTGTTTCAGACGTTACTCCCATGGAGGAAAGTTCGGATGGTGACTGTTGTATACAATCCCGATGCAATTTCTGTGTTTCATCAAAACTCTGATAGTCCACTGATTTCAGATTGCCTCCAGATGTGCATCGGAAACTACTATTGGTCTTCAAGGTAACGATCAAAGCGTAGACTGTTTGAGACATTACTGCAATGGAGGAAAGTGCGCATGGTGACTGTTGTATTCAATCCCGATGGAATATCTGAGTTTCATCAACACTCTGATAGTCCACGGATTACAGAATGCCTGGTCTTCCAGGGAACGATCAAAGCGTATACTGTTTGAGACATTACTCCCATTGAGGAAAGTGCGAAAATTGACTGTTGCACTCAATGCCGATGGAATTTCTGTGTTTCATCAACAATCTAATAGTCATCAGATTACAGAATGCCTCCAGATGTGCATCGGAAACGACTACTGGGCTTCAAGGGAACGATCAAAGCGTAGACTGTTTGAGACATTACTCCCATGGAGGAAAGTGCGCATGGTGACTGTTGTATACAATCCCGATGCAATTTCTGTGTTTCATCAACACTGTGATAGTCCACAGTTTGCAGATTGTCTCCAGATGTGCATCGGAAACTACTACTGTTCTTCCTGGGAACGATCAAAGCGTATACTGTTTTGAGACATTACTCATATTGAGGAAAGTGCGAATATTGACTGTTGTACTCAATCCAAATGGAATTTCTGTGTTTCATCAACACTCTGATAGTCCACAGATTACAGAATGTCTCCAGATGTGCATCGGAAAGTACTACTGGTCTTCCAGGGAACGATCAAAACGTATACTGTTTTGAGACATTACTCATATTGAGGAAAGTGCGAATACTGACTGTTGTACTCAATGCAAATGGAATTTCTGTGTTTCATCAACACTCTGATAGTCCACAGATTACAGAATGCCTCCAGATGTGCATCGGAAACTACTACTGGGCTTCCAGGGAACGATCAAAGAATAGACTGTTTGAGACATTACTCCCATGGAGGATAGTGCGCATGGTTACTGTTAAATATTCAATCCCGATGAAATTTCTGTGTTTCAACAACACTTTGTAGGTCCACAGATTACAGAATGCTTCCAGATGTGCATCGGAAACTACTACTGGTCTTCCAGGGAACGATCAAAACGTAGCCTGTTTCAGACGTTACACCCATGGAGGAAAGTGCGGATGGTGACTGTTGTATTCAATCCCGATGCAATTTCTGTGTTTCATCAACACTGTGATTGTCCACAGATTACAGATTGTCTCCAGATGTGCATCGGAAACAACTACTGGTATTCCTGGGAACGATCAAAGCTTAGACTGTTTTAGACATTACACCCACGGAGGAAAGTTCGCATTGTGACTGTTGTATTCAATCGCGATTAAATTTCTGTGTTTCATCAACACTCTGATAGTATACAAATTACAGATTTCCTCCAGATGTGCATCGGAAACTACTATTGGTCTTCCAGGTAACGATCAAAGCGTAGACTGTTAGAGACATTACTCCCATGGAGGAAAGTGTGCATGGTGCCTGTTGTATTCAATCCCGATGCAAATTCTGTGTTTCATCAACACTTTGAAGGTGTACAGATTACAGAATGCCTCCAGATGTGCATCGGAAACCACTACAGGTCTTTTAGGGAAAGATCAAAGCGTAGACTGTTTGAGACATTACTCGAATGGAGGAAAGTGCGGATGGTGACTGTTGTATTAAATCCCGATGCAATTTCTTTGTTTAATCAACACTGTGATAGTCCACAGTTTGCAGATTGTCTCCAGATGTGCATCGGAAACTACTACTGTTCTTCCTGGGAACGATCAAAGCTTACACTGCTTCAGACATTACACCCACGGGGGAAAGTTCGCATGGTGACTGTTGTATTCAATCGCGATGCAATTTCTATGTTTCATCAACACTCTGATAGTCCACAGATTTCAGATTGCCTCCAGATGTGCATCGGAAACTACTATTGGTCTTCAAGGTAACGCTCAAAGCGTAGACTGTTTGAGACATTACTCCAATGGAGGAAAGTGCGCATGGTGACTGTTGTATTCAATCCCGATGGAATATCTGAGTTTCATCAACACTCTGATAGTCCACGGATTACAGAATGCCTCCAGATGTGCATCGGAAACTACTACTGGTCTTCCAGGGAACGATCAAAGCGTATACTGTTTGAGACATTACTCCCATTGAGGAAAGTGCGAAAATTGACTGTTGTACTTAATCCCGATGGAATTTCTGTGTTTCATCAACAATCTGATAGTCATCAGATTACAGAATGCCTCCAGATGTGCATCGGAAACTACTACTGGGCTTCCAGGGAACGATCAAAGCGTAGACTGTTTGAGACATTACTCCCATGGAGGAAAGTGCGCATGGTGACTGTTGTATTCAATACCGATGCAATTTCAGTGTTTCATCAACACTTTGAAGGCCCACAGATTACAGAATGCCTCCAGATGTGCATCGGAAACTACTACAGGTCTTCCAGGGAACGATCAAAGCGTAGACTAATTGAGACAATACTCGCATGGAGGAAAGTATGCGAGGTGACTGTTGTTTTCAATCTCGATGCAATTTCTGTGTTTCATTAACACTCTGACAGTCCACAGATTACAGAGTGCCTCCAGATGTGCATCGGAAACTACAACTGGTCTTCCAGGGAACGATCAAAGCGTAGACTGTTTGAGACATTACTCCCATGGAGGAAAGTGCGCATGGGGAGTGTTGTATTCAATCCCGATGCAATTTCTGTATTTCATCAACTCTCTGGTAGTCCACAGATTACAGATTGCCTCCAGATGAGCATCAGAAACTGCTACTGGTCTTCCTGGGAACGATCAAAGCGTAGACTATTTGAGACATTACTCCCATGGAGGAAAGTGCGCATGGTTACTGTTAAATATTCAATCCCGATGAAATTTCTGTGTTTCAACAACACTTTGTAGGTCCACAGATTACAGAATGCTTCCAGATGTGCATCGGAAACTACTACTGGTCTTCCAGGGAACGATCAAAACGTAGCCTGTTTCAGACGTTACTCCCATGGAGGAAAGTTCGGATGGTGACTGTTGTATACAATCCCGATGCAATTTCTGTGTTTCATCAACACTGTGATAGTCCACAGTTTGCAGATTGTCTCCAGATGTGCATCGGAAACTACTACTGTTCTTCCTGGGAACGATCAAAGCTTAGACTGTTTCAGACATTACACCCACGGAGGAAAGTTCGCATGATGACTGTTGTATTCAATCGCGAAGCAATTTCTGTGTTTCATCAAAACTCTGATAGTCCACAGATTTCAGATTGCCTCCAGATGTGCATCGGAAACTACTACTGGTCTTTCAGGGAAAGATCAAAGCGTAAGCTGTTTGAGACATTACTCCCATTGAGGAAAGTGCGAATATTGACTGTTGTACTTAATCCCGATGGAATTTCTGTGTTTCATCAACAATCTGATAGTCATCAGATTACAGAATGCCTCCAGATGTGCATCGGAAACTACTACTGGGCTTCCAGGGAACGATCAAAGCGTAGACTCTTTGAGACATTACTCCCATGGAGGAAAGTGCGCATGGTGACTGTTGTATTCAATACCGATGCAATTTCAGTGTTTCATCAACACTTTGAAGGCCCACAGATTACAGAATGCCTCCAGATGTGCATCGGAAACTACTACTGGTCTTCCAGGGAACGATCAAAGCGTAGACTAATTGAGACAATTCTCGCATGGAGGAAAGTATGCGAGGTGACTGTTGTTTTCAATCTCGATGCAATTTCTGTGTTTCATTAACACTCTGACAGTCCACAGATTACAGAGTGCCTCCAGATGTGCATCGGAAACTACAACTGGTCTTCCAGGGAACGATCAAAGCGTAGACTGTTTGAGACATTACTCCCATGGAGGAAAGTGCGCATGGGGAGTGTTGTATTCAATCCCGATGCAATTTCTGTATTTCATCAACTCTCTGGTAGTCCACAGATTACAGATTGCCTCCAGATGAGCATCAGAAACTGCTACTGGTCTTCCTGGGAACGATCAAAGCGTAGACTATTTGAGACATTACTCCCATGGAGGAAAGTGTGCATGGTGACTGTTGTATTCAATCCCGATGCAATTTCTGTGTTTCATCAACACTTTGAAGGTCCACAGATTACAGAATGCCTCCAGATGTGTATCGGAAACTACTACTGGTCTTTCAGGGAAAGATCAAAGCGTAAGCTGTTTGAGACATTACTCCCATTGAGGAAAGTGCGAATATTGACTGTTGTACTCAATCCCGATGGAATTTCTGTGTTTCATCAACAGTCTGATAGTCCACAGATTACAGAATGCCTCCAGATGTGCATCGGAAACTACTACTGGGCTTCCAGGGAACGATCAAAGCGTAGACTGTTTGAGACATTACTCCCATGGAGGAAAGTACGCATGGTGACTGTTGTATTCAATCCCGATGCAATTTCTGTGTATCATCAACACTTTGAAGGCCCACAGATTACAGTATGCCTCCAGATGTGCATCCGAAACTACTACTGGTCTTCCAGGGAACGATCAAAGTGTAGACTGTTTGAGACATTACTCGCATGGAGGAAAGTGCGCGTGGTGACTGTTAAATATTCAATCCCGATGAAATTGCTGTGTTTCATCAACACTTTGTAGGTCCACAGATTACAGAATGCTTCCAGGTGTGCATCGGAAACTACTACTGGTCTTCCATGGAACGATCAAAGCGTAGCCTGTTTCAGACGTTACTCCCATGGAGGAAAGTTCGGATGGTGACTGTTGTATACAATCCCGATGCAATTTCTGTGTTTCATCAACACTGTGATAGTCCACAGTTTGCAGATTGTCTCCGGATGTGCATCGGAAACTACTACTGTTCTTCCTGGGAACGATCAAAGCTTAGACTGTTTCAGACATTACACCCACGGAGGAAAGTTCGCATGGTGACTGTTGTATTCAATCGCGAAGCAATTTCTGTGTTTCATCAAAACTCTGATAGTCCACAGATTTCAGATTGCCTCCAGATGTGCATCGGAAACTACTATTGGTCTTCAAGGTAACGATCAAAGCGTAGACTGTTTGAGACATTACTCCCATGGAGGAAAGGGCGCATGGTTACTGTTAAATATTCAATCCCGATGAAATTGCTGTGTTTCATCAACACTTTGTAGGTCCACAGATTACAGAATGCTTCCAGGGTTGCATCGGAAACTACTACTGGTCTTCCAGGGAACGATCAAAGCGTAGCCTGTTTCAGACGTTACTCCCATGGAGGAAAGTTCGGATGGTGACTGTTGTATACAATCCCGATGCAATTTCTGTGTTTCATCAAAACTCTGATAGTCCACTGATTTCAGATTGCCTCCAGATGTGCATCGGAAACTACTATTGGTCTTCAAGGTAACGATCAAAGCGTAGACTGTTTGAGACATTACTGCAATGGAGGAAAGTGCGCATGGTGACTGTTGTATTCAATCCCGATGGAATATCTGAGTTTCATCAACACTCTGATAGTCCACGGATTACAGAATGCCTGGTCTTCCAGGGAACGATCAAAGCGTATACTGTTTGAGACATTACTCCCATTGAGGAAAGTGCGAAAATTGACTGTTGCACTCAATGCCGATGGAATTTCTGTGTTTCATCAACAATCTAATAGTCATCAGATTACAGAATGCCTCCAGATGTGCATCGGAAACTACTACTGGGCTTCAAGGGAACGATCAAAGCGTAGACTGTTTGAGACATTACTCCCATGGAGGAAAGTGCGCATGGTGACTGTTGTATACAATCCCGATGCAATTTCTGTGTTTCATCAACACTGTGATAGTCCACAGTTTGCAGATTGTCTCCAGATGTGCATCGGAAACTACTACTGTTCTTCCTGGGAACGATCAAAGCGTATACTGTTTTGAGACATTACTCATATTGAGGAAAGTGCGAATATTGACTGTTGTACTCAATCCAAATGGAATTTCTGTGTTTCATCAACACTCTGATAGTCCACAGATTACAGAATGTCTCCAGATGTGCATCGGAAACTACTACTGGTCTTCCAGGGAACGATCAAAACGTATACTGTTTTGAGACATTACTCATATTGAGGAAAGTGCGAATACTGACTGTTGTACTCAATGCAAATGGAATTTCTGTGTTTCATCAACACTCTGATAGTCCACAGATTACAGAATGCCTCCAGATGTGCATCGGAAACTACTACTGGGCTTCCAGGGAACGATCAAAGAATAGACTGTTTGAGACATTACTCCCATGGAGGATAGTGCGCATGGTTACTGTTAAATATTCAATCCCGATGAAATTTCTGTGTTTCAACAACACTTTGTAGGTCCACAGATTACAGAATGCTTCCAGATGTGCATCGGAAACTACTACTGGTCTTCCAGGGAACGATCAAAACGTAGCCTGTTTCAGACGTTACACCCATGGAGGAAAGTGCGGATGGTGACTGTTGTATTCAATCCCGATGCAATTTCTGTGTTTCATCAACACTGTGATTGTCCACAGATTACAGATTGTCTCCAGATGTGCATCGGAGACAACTACTGGTATTCCTGGGAACGATCAAAGCTAGACTGTTTTAGACATTACACCCACGGAGGAAAGTTCGCATTGTGACTGTTGTATTCAATCGCGATTAAATTTCTGTGTTTCATCAACACTCTGATAGTATACAAATTACAGATTTCCTCCAGATGTGCATCGGAAACTACTATTGGTCTTCCAGGTAACGATCAAAGCGTAGACTGTTAGAGACATTACTCCCATGGAGGAAAGTGTGCATGGTGCCTGTTGTATTCAATCCCGATGCAAATTCTGTGTTTCATCAACACTTTGAAGGTGTACAGATTACAGAATGCCTCCAGATGTGCATCGGAAACCACTACAGGTCTTTTAGGGAAAGATCAAAGCGTAGACTGTTTGAGACATTACTCGAATGGAGGAAAGTGCGGATGGTGACTGTTGTATTAAATCCCGATGCAATTTCTTTGTTTAATCAACACTGTGATAGTCCACAGTTTGCAGATTGTCTCCAGATGTGCATCGGAAACTACTACTGTTCTTCCTGGGAACGATCAAAGCTTACACTGCTTCAGACATTACACCCACGGGGGAAAGTTCGCATGGTGACTGTTGTATTCAATCGCGATGCAATTTCTATGTTTCATCAACACTCTGATAGTCCACAGATTTCAGATTGCCTCCAGATGTGCATCTGAAACTACTATTGGTCTTCAAGGTAACGCTCAAAGCGTAGACTGTTTGAGACATTACTCCAATGGAGGAAAGTGCGCATGGTGACTGTTGTATTCAATCCCGATGGAATATCTGAGTTTCATCAACACTCTGATAGTCCACGGATTACAGAATGCCTCCAGATGTGCATCGGAAACTACTACTGGTCTTCCAGGGAACGATCAAAGCGTATACTGTTTGAGACATTACTCCCATTGAGGAAAGTGCGAAAATTGACTGTTGTACTTAATCCCGATGGAATTTCTGTGTTTCATCAACAATCTGATAGTCATCAGATTACAGAATGCCTCCAGATGTGCATCGGAAACTACTACTGGGCTTCCAGGGAACGATCAAAGCGTAGACTGTTTGAGACATTACTCCCATGGAGGAAAGTGCGCATGGTGACTGTTGTATTCAATACCGATGCAATTTCAGTGTTTCATCAACACTTTGAAGGCCCACAGATTACAGAATGCCTCCAGATGTGCATCGGAAACTACTACAGGTCTTCCAGGGAACGATCAAAGCGTAGACTAATTGAGACAATACTCGCATGGAGGAAAGTATGCGAGGTGACTGTTGTTTTCAATCTCGATGCAATTTCTGTGTTTCATTAACACTCTGACAGTCCACAGATTACAGAGTGCCTCCAGATGTGCATCGGAAACTACAACTGGTCTTCCAGGGAACGATCAAAGCGTAGACTGTTTGAGACATTACTCCCATGGAGGAAAGTGCGCATGGGGAGTGTTGTATTCAATCCCGATGCAATTTCTGTATTTCATCAACTCTCTGGTAGTCCACAGATTACAGATTGCCTCCAGATGAGCATCAGAAACTGCTACTGGTCTTCCTGGGAACGATCAAAGCGTAGACTATTTGAGACATTACTCCCATGGAGGAAAGTGCGCATGGTTACTGTTAAATATTCAATCCCGATGAAATTTCTGTGTTTCAACAACACTTTGTAGGTCCACAGATTACAGAATGCTTCCAGATGTGCATCGGAAACTACTACTGGTCTTCCAGGGAACAATCAAAGCGTAGCCTGTTTCAGACGTTACTCCCATGGAGGAAAGTGCGGATGGTGACTGTTGTATTCAATCCCGATGCAATTTCTGTGTTTCATCAACACTGTGATTGTCCACAGATTACAGATTTTCTCCAGATGTGCATCGAGACTACTACTGGTATTCCTGGGAACTATCAAAGCATAGACTGTTTCAGACATTACACCCACGGAGGTAAGTTCGCATTGTGACTGTTGTATTCAATCGCGATTAAATTTCTGTGTTTCATCAACACTCTGATAGTATACAGATTACAGATTGCCTCCAGATGTGCATCGGAAACTACTATTGGTCTTCCAGGTAACGATCAAAGCGTAGACTGTTTGAGACATTACTCCCATGGAGGAAAGTGTGCATTGTGCCTGTTGTATTCAATCTTGATGCAAATTCTGTGTTTCATCAACACTTTGAAGGTCCACAGATTACAGAATGCCTCCAGATGTGCATCGGAAACCACTACAGGTCTTTTAGGGAAAGATCAAAGCGTAGACTGTTTGAGACATTACTCCCATGGAGGAAAGAGCGCATGGTTACTGTTAAATATTCAATCCCGATGAAATTTCTGTGTTTCATCAACACTTTGTAGGTCCACAGATTACAGAATGCTTCCAGGTGTGCATCGGAAACTACTACTGGTCTTCCAGGGAACGATCAAAGCGTAGCCTGTTTCAGACGTTACTCCCATGGAGGAAAGTGCGGATGGTGACTGTTGTATTCAATCCCGATGCAATTTCTGTGTTTCATCAACACTGTGATAGTCCACAGTTTGCAGATTGTCTCCAGATGTGCATCGGAAACTACTACTGTTCTTCCTGGGAACGATCAAAGCTTAGACTGTTTCAGACATTACACCCACGGAGGAAAGTTCGCATGGTAACTGTTGTATTCAATCGCGATTCAATATCTGTGTTTCATCAACACTCTGATAGTCCACAGATTTCAGATTGCCTCCAGATGTGCATCGGAAGCTACTATTGGTCTTCAAGGTAACGATCAAAGCGTAGACTGTTTGAGACATTACTCCCATGGAGGAAAGTGCGCATGGTGACTGTTGTATTCAATCCCAATGGCATTTCTGTGTTTCATCAACACTCTGATAGTCCACAGATTACAGAATGTCTCCAGATGTGCATCGGAAACTACTACTGGTCTTCCAGTGAACGATCAAAGCGTATACTGTTTTGAGACATTACTCATATTGAGGAAAGTGCGAATATTGACTGTTGTACTCAATCCAAATGGAATTTCTGTGTTTCATCAACACTCTGATAGTCCACAGATTACAGAATGCCTCCAGATGTGCATCGGAAACTACTACTGGGCTTCCAGGGAACGATCAAAGAATAGACTGTTTGAGACATTACTCCCATGGAGGAAAGTGCGCATGGTTACTGTTAAATATTCAATCCCGACGAAATTTCTGTGTTTCAACAACACTTTGTTGGTCCACAGATTACAGAATGCTTCCAGATGTGCACCGGAAACTACTACTGGTCTTCCACGGAACGATCAAAGCGTAGCCTGTTTCAGACGTTACTCCCATGGAGTAAAGTGCGGATGGTGACTGTTGTATTCAATCCCGATGCAATTTCTGTGTTTCATCAACACTGTGATTGTCCACAGATTACAGATTGTCTCCAGATGTGCATCGGAGACTACTACTGGTATTCCTGGGAACGATCAAAGCTTAGACTGTTTCAGAAATTACACCCACGGAGGAAAGTTCGCATTGTGACTGTTGTATTCAATCGCGATTAAATTTCTGTGTTTCATCAACACTCTGATAGTATACAGATTACAGATTGCCTCCAGATGTGCATCGGAAACTACTATTGGTCTTCCAGGTAACGATCAAAGCGTAGACTGTTTACTCCCATGGAGGAAAGTGTGCATGGTGCCTGTTGTATTCAGTCCCGATGCAAATTCTGTGTTTCATCAACACTTTGAAGGTCCACAGATAACAGAATGCCTCCAGATGTGCATCGGAAACCACTACAGGTCTCTTAGGGAAAGATCAAAGCGTAGACTGTTTGAGACATTACTCCCATGGAGGAAAGAGCGCATGGTTACTGTTAAATATTCAATCCCGATGAAATTTCTGTGTTTCATCAACACTTTGTAGGTCCACAGATTACAGAATGCTTCCAGGTGTGCATCGGAAACTACTACTGGTCTTCCAGGGAACGATCAAAGCGTAGCCTGTTTCAGACGTTACTCCCATGGAGGAAAGTGCGGATGGTGACTGTTGTATTCAGTCCCGATGCAATTTCTGTGTTTCATCAACACTGTGATAGTCCACAGTTTGCAGATTGTCTCCAGATGCGCATCGGAAACTACTACTGTTCTTCCTGGGAACGATCAAAGCTTACACTGCTTCAGACATTACACCCACGGGGGAAAGTTCGCATGGTGACTGTTGTATTCAATCGCGATGCAATTTCTATGTTTCATCAACACTCTGATAGTCCACAGATTTCAGATTGCCTCCAGATGTGCATCGGAAACTACTATTGGACTTCAAGGTAACGCTCAAAGCGTAGACTGTTTGAGACATTACTCCAATGGAGGAAAGTGCGCATGGTGACTGTTGTATTCAATCCCGATGGAATATCTGAGTTTCATCAACACTCTGATAGTCCACGGATTACAGAATGCCTCCAGATGTGCATCGGAAACTACTACTGGTCTTCCAGGGAACGATCAAAGCGTATACTGTTTGAGACATTACTCCCATTGAGGAAAGTGCGAAAATTGACTGTTGTACTTAATCCCGATGGAATTTCTGTGTTTCATCAACAATCTGATAGTCATCAGATTACAGAATGCCTCCAGATGTGCATCGGAAACTACTACTGGGCTTCCAGGGAACGATCAAAGCGTAGACTGTTTGAGACATTACTCCCATGGAGGAAAGTGCGCATGGTGACTGTTGTATTCAATACCGATGCAATTTCAGTGTTTCATCAACACTTTGAAGGCCCACAGATTACAGAATGCCTCCAGATGTGCATCGGAAACTGCTACAGGTCTTCCAGGGAACGATCAAAGCGTAGACTAATTGAGACAATACTCGCATGGAGGAAAGTATGCGAGGTGACTGTTGTTTTCAATCTCGATGCAATTTCTGTGTTTCATTAACACTCTGACAGTCCACAGATTACAGAGTGCCTCCAGATGTGCATCGGAAACTACAACTGGTCTTCCAGGGAACGATCAAAGCGTAGACTGTTTGAGACATTACTCCCATGGAGGAAAGTGCGCATGGGGAGTGTTGTATTCAATCCCGATGCAATTTCTGTATTTCATCAACTCTCTGGTAGTCCACAGATTACAGATTGCCTCCAGATGAGCATCAGAAACTGCTACTGGTCTTCCTGGGAACGATCAAAGCGTAGACTATTTGAGACATTACTCCCATGGAGGAAAGTGCGCATGGTTACTGTTAAATATTCAATCCCGATGAAATTTCTGTGTTTCAACAACACTTTGTAGGTCCACAGATTACAGAATGCTTCCAGATGTGCATCGGAAACTACTACTGGTCTTCCAGGGAACGATCAAAGCGTAGCCTGTTTCAGACGTTACTCCCATGGAGGAAAGTGCGGATGGTGACTGTTGTATTCAATCCCGATGCAATTTCTGTGTTTCATCAACACTGTGATTGTCCACAGATTACAGATTTTCTCCAGATGTGCATCGAGACTACTACTGGTATTCCTGGGAACTATCAAAGCATAGACTGTTTCAGACATTACACCCACGGAGGTAAGTTCGCATTGTGACTGTTGTATTCAATCGCGATTAAATTTCTGTGTTTCATCAACACTCTGATAGTATACAGATTACAGATTGCCTCCAGATGTGCATCGGAAACTACTATTGGTCTTCCAGGTAACGATCAAAGCGTAGACTGTTTGAGACATTACTCCCATGGAGGAAAGTGTGCATTGTGCCTGTTGTATTCAATCTTGATGCAAATTCTGTGTTTCATCAACACTTTGAAGGTCCACAGATTACAGAATGCCTCCAGATGTGCATCGGAAACCACTACAGGTCTTTTAGGGGAAGATCAAAGCGTAGACTGTTTGAGACATTACTCCCATGGAGGAAAGAGCGCATGGTTACTGTTAAATATTCAATCCCGATGAAATTTCTGTGTTTCATCAACACTTTGTAGGTCCACAGATTACAGAATGCTTCCAGGTGTGCATCGGAAACTACTACTGGTCTTCCAGGGAACGATCAAAGCGTAGCCTGTTTCAGACGTTACTCCCATGGAGGAAAGTGCGGATGGTGACTGTTGTATTCAATCCCGATGCAATTTCTGTGTTTCATCAACACTGTGATAGTCCACAGTTTGCAGATTGTCTCCAGATGTGCATCGGAAACTACTACTGTTCTTCCTGGGAACGATCAAAGCTTAGACTGTTTCAGACATTACACCCACGGAGGAAAGTTCGCATGGTAACTGTTGTATTCAATCGCGATTCAATTTCTGTGTTTCATCAACATTCTGATAGTCCACAGATTTCAGATTGCCTCCAGATGTGCATCGGAAGCTACTATTGGTCTTCAAGGTAACGATCAAAGCGTAGACTGTTTGAGACATTACTCCCATGGAGGAAAGTGCGCATGGTGACTGTTGTATTCAATCCCAATGGCATTTCTGTGTTTCATCAACACTCTGATAGTCCACAGATTACAGAATGTCTCCAGATGTGCATCGGAAACTACTACTGGTCTTCCAGTGAACGATCAAAGCGTATACTGTTTTGAGACATTACTCATATTGAGGAAAGTGCGAATATTGACTGTTGTACTCAATCCAAATGGAATTTCTGTGTTTCATCAACACTCTGATAGTCCACAGATTACAGAATGCCTCCAGATGTGCATCGGAAACTACTACTGGGCTTCCAGGGAACGATCAAAGAATAGACTGTTTGAGACATTACTCCCATGGAGGAAAGTGCGCATGGTTACTGTTAAATATTCAATCCCGACGAAATTTCTGTGTTTCAACAACACTTTGTTGGTCCACAGATTACAGAATGCTTCCAGATGTGCACCGGAAACTACTACTGGTCTTCCACGGAACGATCAAAGCGTAGCCTTTTTCAGACGTTACTCCCATGGAGTAAAGTGCGGATGGTGACTGTTGTATTCAATCCCGATGCAATTTCTGTGTTTCATCAACACTGTGATTGTCCACAGATTACAGATTGTCTCCAGATGTGCATCGGAGACTACTACTGGTATTCCTGGGAACGATCAAAGCTTAGACTGTTTCAGAAATTACACCCACGGAGGAAAGTTCGCATTGTGACTGTTGTATTCAATCGCGATTAAATTTCTGTGTTTCATCAACACTCTGATAGTATACAGATTACAGATTGCCTCCAGATGTGCATCGGAAACTACTATTGGTCTTCCAGGTAACGATCAAAGCGTAGACTGTTTACTCCCATGGAGGAAAGTGTGCATGGTGCCTGTTGTATTCAGTCCCGATGCAAATTCTGTGTTTCATCAACACTTTGAAGGTCCACAGATAACAGAATGCCTCCAGATGTGCATCGGAAACCACTACAGGTCTTTTAGGGAAAGATCAAAGCGTAGACTGTTTGAGACATTACTCCCATGGAGGAAAGAGCGCATGGTTACTGTTAAATATTCAATCCCGATGAAATTTCTGTGTTTCATCAACACTTTGTAGGTCCACAGATTACAGAATGCTTCCGGGTGTGCATCGGAAACTACTACTGGTCTTCCAGGGAACGATCATAGCGTAGCCTGTTTCAGACGTTACTCCCATGGAGGAAAGTGCGGATGGTGACTGTTGTATTCAGTCCCGATGCAATTTCTGTGTTTCATCAACACTGTGATAGTCCACAGTTTGCAGATTGTCTCCAGATGCGCATCGGAAACTACTACTGTTCTTCTTGGGAACGATCAAAGCTTAGACTGTTTCAGACATTACACCCACTTAGGAAAGTTCGCATGGTGACTGTTGTATCCAATCGCGATGTAATTTCTGTGTTTCATCAACACTCTGATAGTCCACAGATTTCAGATTGCCTCCAGATGTGCATCGGAAACTACTACTGTTCTTCAAGGTAACGATCAAAGCGTAGACTGTTTGAGACATTACTCCAATGGAAGGAAAGTGCGCATGGTGACTTTTGTATTCAATCCCGATGGAATATCTGTGTTTCATCAACACTCTGATAGTCCACGGATTACACAATGCCTCCAGATGTGCATCGGAAACTACTACTGGTCTTCCAGGGAACGATCAAAGCGTATACTGTTTGAGACATTACTCCCATTGAGGAAAGTGCGAAAATTGACTGTTGTACTGAATCCCGATGGAATTTCTGTGTTTCATCAACAATCTGATAGTCATCAGATTACAGAATGCCTCCAGATGTGCATCGGAAACTACTACTGGGCTTCCAGGGAACGATCAAAGCGTAGACTGTTTGAGACATTACTCCCATGGAGGAAAGTGCGCATGGTGACTGTTGTATTCAATCCCGATGCAATTTCTGTGTTTCATCAACACTTTGAAGGTCCACAGATTACAGAATGCCTCCAGATGTGTATCGGAAACTACTACTGGTCTTTCAGGGAAAGATAAAAGCGTAGACTGTTTGAGACATTACTCCCATGGAGGAAAGTTGGCATGGTGACTGTTGTATTCAATCGCGATGCAATTTTTGTGTTTCATCAACACTCTGATAGTCCACAGATTACAGATTGCCTCCAGATGTGCATCGGTAACTACTACTGGGCTTCCAGGGAACGATCAAAGAATAGACTGTTTGAGACATTACTCCCATGGAGGAAAGTGCGAATGGTTACTGTTAAATATTCAATCCCGATGAAATTTCTGTGTTTCAACAACACTTTGTAGGTCCACAGATTACAGAATGCTTCCAGATGTGCATCGGAAACTACTACTGGTCGTCCAGGGAACGATCAAAGCGTAGCCTGTTTCAGACGTTACTCCCATGGAGGAAAGTGCGGATGGTGACTGTTGTATTCAATCCCGATGCAATTTCTGTGTTTCATCAACACTGTGATTGTCCACAGATTACAGATTGTCTCCAGATGTGCATCGGAGACTACTACTGGTATTCCTGGGAACGATCAAAGCTTAGACTGTTTCACACATTACACCCACGGAGGTAAGTTCGCATTGTGACTGTTGTATTCAATCGCGATTAAATTTCTGTGTTTCATCAACACTCTGATTGTATACAGATTACAGATTGCCTCCAGATGTGCATCGGAAACTACTATTGGTCTTCCAGGTAACGATCAAAGCGTAGACTGTTTGAGACATTACTCCCATGGAGGGAAGTGTGCATGGTGCCTGTTGTATTCAATCCCGATGCAAATTCTGTGTTTCATCAACACTTTGAAGGTCCACAGATTACAGAATGCCTCCAGATGTGCATCGGAAACCACTACAGGTCTTTTAGGGAAAGATCAAAGCGTAGACTGTTTGAGACATTACTCCCATGGAGGAAAGAGCGCATGGTTACTGTTAAATATTCAATCCCGATGAAATTTCTGTGTTTCATCAACACTTTGTAGGTCCACAGATTACAGAATGCTTCCAGGTGTGCATCGGAAACTACTACTGGTCTTCAAGGGAACGATCAAAGCGTAGCCTGTTTCAGACGTTACTCCCATGGAGGAATGTGCAGATGGTGACTGTTGTATTCAATCCCGATGCAATTTCTGTGTTTCATCAACACTGTGATAGTGCACAGTTTGCAGATTGTCTCCAGATGTGGATCGGAAACTACTACTGTTCTTATTGGGAACGATCAAAGCCTAGACTGTTTCAGACATTACACCCACGGAGGAAAGTTCGCATGGTGACTGTTGTATTCAATTGCGATGCAATTTCTGTGTTTCATCAACACTCTGATAGTCCACAGATTTCAGATTGCCTCCAGATGTGCATCGGAAACTACCATTGGTCATCAAGGTAACGATCAAAGCGTAGACTGTTGGAGACATTACTTCAATGGAGGAAAGTGCGCATGGTGACTGTTGTATTCAATCCCGATGGAATATCTGAGTTTCATCAACACTCTGATAGTCCACGGATTACAGAATGCCTCCAGAAGTGCATCGGAAACTACTACTGGTCTTCCAGGGAACGATCAAAGCGTATACTGTTTGAGACATTACTCCCATTAAGGAAAGTGCGAAAATTGACTGTTGTACTCAATCCCGAAGGAATTTCTGTGTTTCATCAACAATCTGATAGTCATCAGATTACAGAATGCCTCCAGATGTGCATCGGAAACTACTACTGGGCTTCCAGGGAACGATCAAAGCGTAGACTGTTTGAGACGTTACTCCCATGAAGGGAAGTGCGCATGGTGACTGTTGTATTCAATACCGATGCAATTTCAGTGTTTCATCAACACTTTGAAGGCCCACAGATTACAGAATGCCTCCAGATGTGCATCGGAAACTACTACTGGTCTTCCAGGGAACAATCAAAGCGTAGACTATTTGAGACAATACTCGCATGGAGGGAAGTGTGCGAGGTGACTGTTGTTTTCAATCTCGATGCAATTTCTGTGTTTCATTAACACTCTGACAGTCCACAGATTACAGAATGCCTCCTTATGTGCATCGGAAACTACTACTGGTCTTCCAGGGAACGATCAAAGCGTAGACTGTTTGAGACATTACTCCCATTAAGGAAAGTGCGCATGGTGACTGTTGTATTCAATCCCGATGCAATTTCTGTATTTCATCAACTCTCTGGTAGTCCACAGATTACAGATTGCCTCCAGATGAGCATCAGAAACTGCTACTGGTCTTCCTGGGAAGGATGAAAGCGTAGACTATTTGAGACATTACTCCCATGGAGGAAAGTGCGCATGGTTACTGTTAAATATTCAATACCGATGCAATTTCAGTGTTTCATCAACACTTTGAAGGCCCACAGATTACAGAATGCCTCCAGATGTGCATCGGAAACTACTACTGGTCTTCCAGGGAACAATCAAAGCGTAGACTATTTGAGACAATACTCGCATGGAGGGAAGTGTGCGAGGTGACTGTTGTTTTCAATCTCGATGCAATTTCTGTGTTTCATTAACACTCTGACAGTCCACAGATTACAGAATGCCTCCAGATGTGCATCGGAAACTACTACTGGTCCTCCAGGGAACGATCAAAGCGTAGACTGTTTGAGACATTACTCCCATGGAGGAAAGTGCGCATGGTGACTTTTGTATTCAATCCCGATGCAATTTCTGTATTTCATCAACTCTCTGGTAGTCCACAGATTACAGATTGCCCCCAGATGAGCATCAGAAACTGCAACTGGTCTTCCTGGGAACGATGAAAGCGTAGACTATTTGAGACATTACTCCCATGGAGGAAAGTGCGCATGGTTACTGTTAAATATTCAATCCCGATGAAATTTCTGTGTTTCAACAACACTTTGTAGGACCACAGATTACAGAATGCTTCCAGATGTGCAACGGAAACCACTACTGGTCATCCAGGGAACGATCAAAGCGTAGCCTATTTCAGACGTTACTCCCATGGAGGAAAGTGCGGATGGTGACTGTTGTATTCAATCCCGGTGCATTTTCTGTGTTTCATCAACACTGTGATTGTCCACAGATTACAGATTGTCTCCAGATGTGCATCGGAGACTACAACTGGTATTCCTGGGAACCATCAAAGCTTAGACTGTTTCAGACATTACACCCACGGAGGTAAGTTCGCATTGTGACTGTTGTATTCAATCGCGATTAAATTTCTGTGTTTCATCAACAGTCTGATAGTATACAGATTACAGATTGCTTCCAGATGTGCATCGGAAACTACTATTGGTCTTCCAGGTAACGATCAAAGCGTAGACTGTTTGAGACATTACTCCCATGGAGGGAAGTGTGCATGGTGCCTGTTGTATTCAATCCCGATGCAAATTCTGTGTTTCATCAACACTTTGAAGGTCCACAGATTACAGAATGCCTCCAGATGTGCATCGGAAACCACTACAGGTCTTTTAGGGAAAGATCAAAGCGTAGACTGTTTGAGACATTACTAACATGGAGGAAAGAGCGCATGGTTACTGTTAAATATTCAATCCCGATGAAATTTCTGTGTTTCATCAACACTTTGTAGGTCCACAGATTACAGAATGCTTCCAGGTGTGCATCGGAAACTACTACTGGTCTTCCAGGGAACGATCAAAGCGTAGCCTGTTTCAGACGTTACTCCCCTGGAGGAAAGTGCGGATGGTGACTGTTGTATTCAATCCCGATGCAATTTCTGTGTTTCATCAACACTCTAATAGTCCACAGATTTCAGATTGAATCCAGATGTGCATCGGAAACTACTATTGGTCTTCAAGGTAACGATCAAAGCGTAGACTGTTTGAGACATTACTCCCATGGAGGAAAGTGCGCATGGTGACTGTTGTATTCAATCCCAATGGCATTTCTGTTTCATCAACACTCTGATAGTCCACAGATTACAGAATGCCTCCAGATGTGCATCGGAAACTACTACTGGTCTTCCAGGGAACGATCAAAGCGTATACTGTTTTGAGACATTACTCATATTGAGGAAAGTGCGAATATTGACTGTTGTACTCAATCCAAATGGAATTTCTGTGTTTCATCAACACTCTGATAGTCCACAGATTACAGATTGCCTCCAGATGTGCATCGGAAACTACGACTGGGCTTCCAGGGAACGATCAAAGAATAGACTGTTTGAGACTTTACTCCCATGGAGGAAAGTTCGCATGGTTACTGTTAAATATTCAATCCCGATGAAATTTCTGTGTTTCAACAACACTTTGTAGGTCCGCAGATTACAGAATGCTTCCAGATGTGCATCGGAAACTACTACTGGTCTTCCAGTGAACGATCAAAGCGTAGCCTGTTTCAGACGTTACTCCCATGGAGGAAAGTGCGGATGGTGACTGTTGTATTCAATCCCGATGCAATTTCTGTGTTTCATCAACACTGTGATTGTCCACAGATTACAGATTGTCTCCAGATGTGCATCGGAGACTACTTCTGGTATTCCTGGGAACGATCAAAGCTTAGACTGTATCAGACATTACACCCACGGAGGTAAGTTCGCATTGTGACTGTTGTATTCAATCGCGATTAAATTTCTCTGTTTCATCAACACTCTGATAGTATACAGATTACAGATTGCCTCCAGATGTGCATCGGAAACTACTATTGGTCTTCCAGGTAACGATCAAAGCGTAGACTGTTTGAGACATTGCTCCCATGGAGGGAAGTGTGCATGGTGCCTGTTGTATTCAATCCCGATGCAAATTCTGTGTTTCATCAACACTTTGAAGGTCCACAGATTACAGAATGCCTCCAGATGTGCATCGGAAACAACTACAGGTCTTTTAGGGAAAGATCAAAGCGTAGACTGTTTGAGACATTACTCCCATGGAGGAAAGAGCGCATTGTTACTGTTAAATATTCAATCCCGATGAAATTTCTGTGTTTCATCAACACTTTGTAGGTCCACAGATTACAGAATGCTTCCAGGTGTGCATCGGAAACTACTACTGGTCTTCCAGGGAACGATCAAAGCGTAGCCTGTTTCAGACGTTACTCCCATGGAGGAAAGTGCGGATGGTGACTGTTGTATTCAATCCCGATGCAATTTCTGTGTTTCATCAACACTCTGATAGTCCACAGTTTGCAGATTGTCTCCAGATGTGCATCGGAAACTACTACTGTTCTTCCTGGGAACGATCAAAGCTTAGACTGTTTCAGACATTACACACACGGAGTAAAGTTCGCATGGTGATTGTTGTATTCAATCGCGATGCAATTTCTGTGTTTCATCAACACTCTGATAGTCCACAGATTTCAGATTGCCTCCAGATGTGCATCGGAAACTACTATTGGCCTTCAAGGTAACGATCAAAGCGTAGACTGTTTGAGACATTACACCAATGGAGGAAAGTGCGCATGGTGACTGTTGTATTCAATCCCGATGGAATATCTGAGTTTCATCAGCACTCTGATAGTCCACGGATTACAGAATGCCTCCAGTTGTGCATCGGAAACTACTACTGGTCTTCCAGGGAACGATCAAAGCGTATACTGTTTGAGACATTACTCCCATTGAGGAAAGTGCGAAAATTGACTGTTGTACTCAATCCCGATGGAATTTCTGTGTTTCATCAACAATCTGATAGTCATCAGATTACAGAATGCCTCCAGATGTGCATCGGAAACAACTACTGGGCTTCTAGGGAACGATCAAAGCGTAGACTGTTTGAGACATTACTCCCATGGAGGGAAGTGCGCATGGTGACTGTTGTATTCAATACCGATGCAATTTCAGTGTTTCATCAACACTTTGAAGGCCCACAGATTACAGAATGCCTCCAGATGTGCATCGGAAACTACTACTGGTCTTCCAGGGAACGATCAAAGCGTAGACTATTTGAGACAATACTCGCATGGAGGAAAGTGTGAGAGGTGACTGTTGTTTTCAATCTCGATGCAATTTCTGTGTTTCATTAACACTCTGACAGTCCACAGATTACAGAATGCCTCCAGATGTGCATCGGAAACTACTACTGGTCTTCCAGGGAACGATCAAAGCGTAGACTGTTTGAGACATTACTCCCATGGAGGAAAGTGCGCATGGTGACTGTTGTATTCAATCCCGATGCAATTTCTGTATTTCATCAACTCTCTGGTAGTCCACAGATTACAGATTGCCTCCAGATGAGCATCAGAAACTGCTACTGGTCTTCCTGGGAACGATGAAAGCGTAGACTATTTGAGACAATACTCCCATGGAGGAATGTGTGCATGGTGACTGTTGTATTCAATCCCGATGCAATTTCTGTGTTTCATCAACACTTTGAAGGTCCACAGATTACAGTATGCTTCCAGATGTGCATCGGAAACTACTACTGGTCTTCCAGGGAACGATCAAAGCGTAGCCTGTTTCAGACTTTACTCCCATGGAGGTAAGTGCGGATGGTGAGTGTTGTATTAAATCCCGATGCATTTTCTGTGTTTCATCAACACTCTGATAGTCCACAGATTACAGATTGTCTCCAGATGTGCATCAGAAACTACTACTGGTCTTCCTGGGAACGATCAAAGCTTAGACTGTTTCAGACATTACTCCCATGGAGGAAAGTTGGCATGGTGACTGTTGTATTCAATCGCGATGCAATTTCTGTGTTTCATCAACACTCTGATAGTCCACAGATTACAGATTGCCTCCAGATGTGCATCCGAAACTAATATTGGTCTTCCAGGGAACGATCAAAGCGTAGACTGTTTGAGACATTACTCCCATGGAGGAAAGTGCGCATGGTGACTGTTGTATTCAATCCCAATGGCATTTCTGTTTTTCATCAACACTCTGATAGTCCACAGATTACAGAATGCCTCCAGATGTGCATCGGAAACTACTACTGGTCTTCCAGGGAACGATCAAAACGTATACTGTTTTGAGACATTACTCATATTGAGGAAAGTGCGAATATTGACTGTTGTACTCAATCCAAATGGAATTTCTGTGTTTCATCAACACTCTGATAGTCCACAGATTACAGAATGCCTCCAGATGTGCATCGGAAACTACTACTGGGCTTCCAGGGAACGATCAAAAAATAGACTGTTTGAGACATTACTCACATGGAGGAAAGTGCGCATGGTTACTGTTAAATATTCAATCCCGATGAAATTTCTGTGTTTCAACAACACTTTGTAGGTCCACAGATTACAGAATGCTTCCAGATGTGCATCGGAAACTACTACTGGTCTTCCAGGGAACGATCAAAGCGTAGCCTGTTTCAGACGTTACTCCCATGGAGGAAAGTGCTGATGGTGACTGTTGTATTCAATCCCGATGCAATATCTGTGTTTCATCAACACTGTGATTTTCCACAGATTACAGGTTGTCTCCAGATGTGCATCGGAGACTACAACTGGTATTCCTGGGAACGATCAAAGCTTAGACTGTTTGAGACACTACTAGCATGGAGGAGAGTGTGCATGGTGACTGTTGTATCCTATCCCGATGCAATTTCATTGTTTCATCAACACTTTGAAGGTCCACAGATTACAGAATGCCTCCAGATGTGCATCGGAAACTACTACTGGTCTTCCTGGGAACGATCAAATCTTAGCCTGTTTGAGACATAATTCCCATGGAGGAAAGTGCGAATATTGACTGTTGTATTCAACCCCGATGCAATTTCTGTGTTACATCAACAGTCTGATAATCCACAGATTACAGAATGCATCCAGATGTGCATCGGAAACTACTACTGGTCTTCCAGGGAACGATCAAAGCGTAGACTGTTTGAGACATTACTCCAATGCAGGAAAGTGTGCATGGTGATTGTTGTATTCGATCCCGATGCAATATCTTTGTTTCATCAACACTTTAAAGGTCCACAGATTGCAGATTGCCTACAGATGTAAATCGGAAACTACTACTGGTCTTGCAGGGTACGATCAAAGCGTGGACTGGTTCAGACATTACTCCAATGGAGGAAAGTGTGCATGGTGACTGTTGTATTCAATCCCGATGCAATTTCTGTGTTTCATCAACACTCTGATAGTCCACAGATTTCAGAATCCCTCCAGATGTGCATCGGAAACTACTACTGGTCTTCCAGGGAACGATCAAATCGTAGACTGTTTAAGACGTTACTCCTATGAAGGAAAGTGCGAATATTGACTGTTTTAATCAATACCGATGGAATTTCTGTGTTTCATCAACAGTCTGATAGTCCACAGATTACAGAATGCCTCCTGATGTGCATCGGAAACTACTACTGGTCTTCCAGGGAACGATCAAAGCGTAGACTGTTTGAGACATTATATCCATGGAGGAATGTGTGCATGGTGACTGTTGTATTCAATCCCGATGCAATTTCTGTGTTTCATCAACACTTTGAAGGTCCACAGATTACAGTATGCTTCCAGATGTGCATCGGAAACTACTACTGGTCTTCCAGGGAACGATCAAAGCGTAGCCTGTTTCAGACTTTACTCCCATGGAGGTAAGTGCGGATGGTGAGTGTTGTATTAAATCCCGATGCATTTTCTGTGTTTCATCAACACTCTGATAGTCCACAGATTACAGATTGTCTCCAGATGTGCATCAGAAACTACTACTGGTCTTCCTGGGAACGATCAAAGCTTAGACTGTTTCAGACATTACTCCCATGGAGGAAAGTTGGCATGGTGACTGTTGTATTCAATCGCGATGCAATTTCTGTGTTTCATCAACACTCTGATAGTCCACAGATTACAGATTGCCTCCAGATGTGCATCCGAAACTAATATTGGTCTTCCAGGGAACGATCAAAGCGTAGACTGTTTGAGACATTACTCCCATGGAGGAAAGTGCGCATGGTGACTGTTGTATTCAATCCCAATGGCATTTCTGTTTTTCATCAACACTCTGATAGTCCACAGATTACAGAATGCCTCCAGATGTGCATCGGAAACTACTACTGGTCTTCCAGGGAACGATCAAAGCGTATACTGTTTTGAGACATTACTCATATTGAGGAAAGTGCGAATATTGACTGTTGTACTCAATCCAAATGGAATTTCTGTGTTTCATCAACACTCTGATAGTCCACAGATTACAGAGTGCCTCCAGATGTGCATCGGAAACTACTACTGGGCTTCCAGGGAACGATCAAAGAATAGACTGTTTGAGACATTACTCCCATGGAGGAAAGTGCGCATGGTTACTGTTAAATATCCAATCCCGATGAAATTTCTGTGTTTCAACAACACTTTGTAGGTCCACAGATTACAGAATGCTTCCAGATGTGCATCGGAAACTACTACTGGTCTTCCAGGGAACGATCAAAGCGTAGCCTGTTTCAGACGTTACTCCCATTGAGGAAAGTGCTGATGGTGACTGTTGTATTCAATCCCGATGCAATATCTGTGTTTCATCAACACTTTGAAGGTCCACAGATTACAGAACGCCTCCAGATGTGCATCGGAAACTACTACTGGTCTTCCAGGGAACGATCAAATCGTAGATTGTTTCAGACGTTACTGAAATGAAGGAAAGTGCGGATGGTGAATGTTGTATTCAATCCCGATGCAATTTCTGTGTTTCATCAACACTCTGATAGTCCACAGATTACAGATTGCATCCAGATGTGCATCGGAAACTACTATTGGTCTTTCAGGTAACGATCAAAGCGTAGACTGTTTGAGACACTACTAGCATGGAGGAGAGTGTGCATGGTGACTGTTGTATTCTATCCCGATGCAATTTCATTGTTTCATCAACACTTTGAAGGTCCACAGATTACAGAATGCCTCCAGATGTGTATCGGAAACTACTACTGGTCTTCCTGGGAACGATCAAATCTTAGCCTGTTTGAGACATAACTCCCATGGAGGAAAGTGCGAATATTGACTGTTGTATTCAACCCCGATGCAATTTCTGTGTTACATCAACAGTCTGATAATCCACAGATTACAGAATGCATCCAGATGTGCATCGGAAACTACTACTGGTCTTCCAGGGAACGATCAAAGCGTAGACTGTTTGAGACATTACTCCAATGCAGGAAAGTGTGCATGGTGACTGTTGTATTCGATCCCGATGCAATATCTTTGTTTCATCAACACTTTAAAGGTCCACAGATTACAGATTGCCTAGAGATGTAAATCGGAAACTACTACTGGTCTTGCAGGGTACGATCAAAGCGTGGACTGGTTCAGACATTACTCCAATGGAGGAAAGTGTGCATGGTGACTGTTGTATTCAATCCCGATGCAATTTCTGTGTTTCATCAACACTCTGATAGTCCACAGATTTCAGAATCCCTCCAGATGTGCATCGGAAACTACTACTGGTCTTCCAGGGAACGATCAAATCGTAGACTGTTTAAGACGTTACTCCTATGAAGGAAAGTGCGAATATTGACTGTTTTAATCAATACCGATGGAATTTCTGTGTTTCATCAACAGTCTGATAGTCCACAGATTACAGAATGCCTCCTGATGTGCATCGGAAACTACTACTGGTCATCCAGGGAACGATCAAAGCGTAGACTGTTTGAGACATTATATACATGGAGGAATGTGTGCATGGTGACTGTTGTATTCAATCCCGATGCAATTTCTGTGTTTCATCAACACTTTGAAGGTCCACAGATTACAGTATGCTTCCAGATGTGCATCGGAAACTACTACTGGTCTTCCAGGGAACGATCAAAGCGTAGCCTGTTTCAGACTTTACTCCCATGGAGGTAAGTGCGGATGGTGAGTGTTGTATTAAATCCCGATGCATTTTCTGTGTTTCATCAACACTCTGATAGTCCACAGATTACAGATTGTCTCCAGATGTGCATCAGAAACTACTACTGGTCTTCCTGGGAACGATCAAAGCTTAGACTGTTTCAGACATTACTCCCATGGAGGAAAGTTGGCATGGTGACTGTTGTATTCAATCGCGATGCAATTTCTGTGTTTCATCAACACTCTGATAGTCCACAGATTACAGGTTGCCTCCAGATGTCCATCCGAAACTAATATTTGTCTTCCAGGGAACGATCAAAGCGTACACTGTTTGAGACATTACTCCCATGGAGGAAAGTGCGCATGGTGACTGTTGTATTCAATTCCAATGGCATTTCTGTTTTTCATCAACACTCTGATAGTCCACAGATTACAGAATGCCTCCAGATGTGCATCGGAAACTACTACTGGTCTTCCAGGGAACGATCAAAGCGTATACTGTTTTGAGACATTACTCATATTGAGGAAAGTGCGAATATTGACTGTTGTACTCAATCCAAATGGAATTTCTGTGTTTCATCAACACTCTGATAGTCCACAGATTACAGAATGCCTCCAGATGTGCATCGGAAACTACTACTGGGCTTCCAGGGAACGATCAAAGAATAGACTGTTTGAGACATTACTCCCATGGAGGAAAGTGAGCATGGTTACTGTTAAATATTCAATCCCGATGAAATTTCTGTGTTTCAACAACACTTTGTAGGTCCACAGATTACAGAATGCTTCCAGATGTGCATCGGAAACTACTACTGGTCTTCCAGGGAACGATCAAAGCGTAGCCTGTTTCAGACGTTACTCCCATGGAGGAAAGTGCTGATGGTGACTGTTGTATTCAATCCCGATGCAATATCTGTGTTTCATCAACACTGTGATTTTCCACAGATTACAGGTTGTCTCCAGATGTGCATCGGAGACTACTACTGGTATTCCTGGGAACGATCAAAGCTTAGACTGTTTCAGACATTACACCCACGGAGGAAAGTTCGCATTGCGACTGTTGTATTCTATCGCGATTAAATTTCTGTGTTTCATCAACACTCTGATAGTATACAGATTACAGATTGCATCCAGATGTGCATCGGAAACTACTATTGGTCTTTCAGGTAACGATCAAAGCGTAGACTGTTTGAGACATTACTCACATGGAGGAAAGTGTGCATGGTGACTGTTGTATCCAATCGCGATGCAATTTCTGTTTCATCAACACTCTGATAGTCCACAGATTACAGATTGCATCCAGATGAGCATCGGAAACTACTATTGGTCTTCCAGGGAATGATCAAAGCGTAGACTGTTTGAGACATTACTCCATTGGAGGAAAGTGCGCATGGTGACTGTTGTAATCAATCCCGATGGAATTTCTGTGTTTCATCAACACTCTGATAGTCCACAGATTACAGAATGCCTCCAGATGTGTATCTGAAACTACTACTGGGCTTCCAGGGAACGATCAAAGCGTAGACTGTTTGAGACATTACTAGCATGGTGGAAAGTGTGCGTAGTGACTGTTGTATTCAATCCCGATGCAATTTCCGTGTTTCATTAACACTCTGATAGTCCACAGATTACAGAATGCCTCCAGATGTGCATCGGAAACTACTACTGGTCTTCCAGGGAACGATCAAAATGTAGACTGTTTGAGACATTACTCCCATGGAGGAAAATGCGCATGGTGATTGTTGTATTCAATCCCGATACAATTTCTGTGTTTCATCAACACTTTGAAGGTCCACAGATTACAGAACGCCTCCAGATGTGCATCGGAAACTACTACTGGTCTTCCAGGGAACGATCAAATCGTAGACTGTTTCAGACGTTACTGAAATGGAGGAAAGTGCGGATGGTGAATGTTGTATTCAATCCCGATGCAATTTCTGTGTTTCATCAACACTCTGATAGTCCACAGATTACAGATTGCATCCAGATGTGCATCGTAAACTACTATTGGTCTTTCAGGTAACGATGAAAGCGTAGACTGTTTGAGACACTACTAGCATGGAGGAGAGTGTGCATGGTGACTGTTGTATTCTATCCCGATGCAATTTCATTGTTTCATCAACACTTTGAAGGTCCACAGATTACAGAATGCCTCCTGATGTGCATCGGAAACTACTACTGGTCTTCCTGGGAACGATCAAATCTTAGCCTGTTTGAGACATAACTCCCATGGAGGAAAGTGCGAATATTGACTGTTGTATTCAACCCCGATGCAATTTCTGTGTTACATCAACAGTCTGATAATCCACAGATTACAGAATGCATCCAGATGTGCATCGGAAACTACTACTGGTCTTCCAGGGAACGATCAAAGCGTAGACTGTTTGAGACATTACTCCAATGCAGGAAAGTGTGCATGGTGACTGTTGTATTCGATCCCGATGCAATATCTTTGTTTCATCAACACTTTAAAGGTCCACAGATTACAGATTGCCTACAGATGTAAATCGGAAACTACTACTGGTCTTGCAGGGTACGATCAAAGCGTGGACTGGTTCAGACATTACTCCAATGGAGGAAAGTGTGCATGGTGACTGTTGTATTCAATCCCGATGCAATTTCCGTATTTCATCAACACTCTGATAGTCCACAGATTTCAGAATCCCTCCAGATGTGCATCGGAAACTACTACTGGTCTTCAAGGGAACGATCAAATCGTAGACTAATTAAGACGTTACTCCTATGAAGGAAAGTGCGAATATTGACTGTTTTAATCAATACCGATGGAATTTATGTGTTTCATCAACAGTCTGATAGTCCACAGATTACAGAATGCCTCCTGATGTGCATCGGAAACTACTACTGGTCTTCCAGGGAACGATCAAAGCGTAGACTGTTTGAGACATTATATCCATGGAGGAAAGTACGCATGGTGACTATTGTATTCAATCCCGGTGCAATTTCTGTGTTTCATCAACACTCTGATAGTCCACAGATTACAGAATGCATCAAGATGTGCATCGGACAATACTACTGGTCATCCAGGGAACGATCAAAGCGTAGACTGTTAGAGACATTACTCCCATGGAGGAAAGTGTGCATGCTGACTGTTGTATTCAATCACGATGCAATTTCTGTGTTTCATCAACACTTTGAAGGTCCACAGATTACAGAATGCCTACAGATGTGCATCGGAAACTACCACTGGACTTCCAGGGAACGATCAAAGCGTAGACTGTTTGAGACATTACTCCCATGGAGGAGAGTGTGCACGGTGACTGTTGTATTCAATCTCGATGCAATTTCTGTGTTTCATCAACACTTTGTAGGTCCACAGATTACAGATTGCCTCCAGATGTGCATCGGAAACTACTACTGGTCTTCCTGGGAAAGATCAAACCATAGACTGTTTTAGACATTACTCCCATGGAGGAAAGTGCGGATGGTGACTGTTGTATTCAATCCCGATGCAATTTCTGTGTTTCATCAACACCTTGATAGTCCACAGATTACAGATTGCCTACAGATCTAAATCGGAAACTACTACTGGTCTTCCAGCAAACGATCAAAGCGTAGACTGTTTCAGACATTACTCCAATGGAGGAAAGTGTGCATGGTGACTGTTGTATTCAATCCCGATGCAATTTCTGTGTTTCATCAACACTTTGAAGGTCCACAGATTACAGAATGCCTTTAGATGTGCATCGGAATCTACTACTGGTCTTCCAGGGAACGATCAAATCGTAGACTGTTTCAGACGTTACTCCCATGGAGGAAAGTGCGAATATTGACTGTTGTACTCAATCCCGATGGAATTTCTGTGTTTCATCATCAGTCTGATAGTCCACAGATTACAGAATGCATCCAGATGTGCAACGGACAGTACTACTGGTCTTCCAGGGAACGATCGAAGCGTAGACTGTTAGAGACATTACTCCCATCGAGGGAAGTGTGCATGCTGACTGTTGTATTCAATCACGATGCAATTTCTGTGTTTCATCAACACATTGAAGGTCCACAGATTACAGAATGCCTCCAAATGTGCATCGGAAACTACCACTGGTCTTCCAGGGAACGATCAAAGCGTAGACTGTTTGAGACATTACTCCCATGGAGGAGAGTGTGCATCGTGACTGTTGTGTTCAATCCCGATGCAATTTCTTTATTTCATCAACACTTTGAAGGTTCACAGATTACAGGATGCCTCCAGATGTGCATCGGAAACTACTACTGGTCTTCCTGGCAACGATCAAATCTTAGACTGTTTGAGACATAACTCCCATGGAGAAAATTGCGAATATTGACTCTTGTATTCAATCCCGATGCAATTTCTGTGTTACATCAACAGTCTGATAATCCACGGATTACAGAATGCCTCCAGATGTGCATCCGAAACTACTACTGGTCTTCCAGGGAACGATCAAAGCGTAGACTGTTTGAGACATTACTCCCATGCAGGAAAGTGCGCATGGTGACAGTTGTATTCAATCGCGATGCAATTTCTGTGTTTCACCAACACTTTGAAGGCCCACAGATTACAGAGTGCCTCCAGATGTGCATCGGAAACTACTACAGGTCTTCCAGGGAACGATCAAAGCGTACACTGTTTGAGACATTACTCGCATGGAGGAAAATGCGCATGGTTACTGTTGTATCAATCCCGATGCTATTTCTGTGTTTCATCAACACTCTGAAAGTCCACAGATTATAGAATGCCTCCAGATGTGCATCGGAAACTACTATTGGTCTTCCAGGGAACGATCAAAGCGTAGACAGTTCAAGACAATACTCCCATGGAGGAAACTGCGCATGGTGACTGTTGTATTCAATCCCGGTGCAATTTCTGTGTTTCATCAACACTCGGATAGTCCTCAGATTACAGAATGCATCCAGATGTGCATCGGACAGTACTACTGGTCTTCTTGGGAAAGATCAAACAATAGACTGTTTTAGACATTACTCCCATGGAGGAGAGTGCGGATGGTGACTGTTGTATTCACTCCTGATGCAATTTCTGTGTTTCATCAACACTTTGAAGGTCCACACATTACAGATTGCCTCCATATGTAATTCGGAAACTACTACTGTTCTTCCAGGGAACGATCAAAACGTGGACTGTTTCAGACATTACTCCAATGGAGGAAAGTGTGCATGGTGACTGTTGTATTCAATCCCGATGCAATTTCTGTGTTTCATCAACACTCTGATAGTCCACAGATTACAGAATGCATCCAGATGTGCATCGGAAACAACTACTGGTCTTCCAGGGAACGATCAAATCGTAGACTCTTTCAGACGTTATTCCCATGGAGGAATGTGTGAATATTGACTGTTGTACTCAATCCCGATGGAATTTCTGTGTTTCATCAACAGTCTGATAGTCCACAGATTACAGAATGACTCCAGATGTGCATCGGAAACTGCTACTGGTGTTCCTGGGAACGATCAAAGTGTAGACTGGTTGAGACATTACTCCCATGGAGGAAAGTGTGCATGGTGACTGTTGTATTCAATCCCGATGCAATTTCTGTGTTTCATCAACACTTTGAAGGTCCACAGATTACAGAATGCCTCCAGATGTGCATCGGAAACTACTACTGGTCTTCCAGGGAACGATCAAAGCGTATACTGTTCGAGACATTACTCCCATCGAGGAAAGTGCGAATATTGACTGTTGTACTCATTCCCGATGCTATTTCTGTGTTTCATCAACAATCTGAAAGTCCACAGATTATAGAATGCCTCCAGATGTGCATCGGAAACAACTATTGGTCTTAAAGGGAACGATCAAAGCGTAGACAGTTCAAGACAATACTCCCATGGAGGAAACTGCGCATGGTGACTGTTGTATTCAATCCCGGTGCAATTTCTGTGTTTCATCAACACTCGGATAGTCCTCAGATTACAGAATGCATCCAGATGTGCATCGGACAGTACTACTGGTCTTCTTGGGAAAGATCAAACAATAGACTGTTTTAGACATTACTCCCATGGAGGAAAGTGCGGATGGTGACTGTTGTATTCAATCCCGATGCAATTTCTGTGTTTCATCAACACCTTGATAGTCCACAGATTACAGATTGCCTACAGATGTAAATCGGAAACTACTACTGGTCTTCCAGGAAACGATCAAAGCGTAGACTGTTTCAGACATTACTCCAATGGAGGAAAGTGTGCATGGTGACTGTTGTATTCAATCCCGATGCAATTTCTGTGTTTCATCAACACTCTGATAGTCCACGCATTACAGATTGTCTCCAGATGTGCATCGGAAACTACTACTCGTCTTCCTGGTAACGATCAAACCGTAGACTGTTTTAGACATTACTCCCATGAAGGAAAGTGCGGATGGTGACTGTTGTATTCACTCCTGATGCAATTTCTGTGTTTCATCAACACTCTGATAGTCCACAGATCACAGAATGCATCCAGATGTGCATCGGAAACTACTACTGGTCTTCCAGGGAACGATCAAAGCGTAGACTGTTCCAGCCATTACTCCAACGGAGGAAAGTGTGCATGGTGACTGTTGTATTCAATCCCGATGCAATTTCTGTGTTTCATCAACACTTTGAAGGTCCACAGATTACAGAATGCCTTTAGATGTGCATCGGAATATACTACTAATCTTCCAGGGAACGATCAAATCGTAGACTGTTTCAGACGTTACTCCCATGGAGGAAAGTGCGAATATTGACTGTTGTACTCAATCCCGATGGAATTTCTGTGTTTCATCATCAGTCTGATAGTCCACAGATTACAGATTGCCTCCAGATGTGCATCGAAAACTACTACTGGTCTTCCAGGGAACGATCAAAGCGTAGGCTGTTTGAGACATTATTCCCATGGGGGAAAGTGCGCATGGTGACTGTTGTATTCAATCCCGGTGCAATGTCTGTGTTTCATCAACACTTTGATAGTCCACAGATTACAGAATGCATCCAGATGTGTAACGGACAGTACTACTGGTCTTCCAGGGAACGATCGAAGCGTAGACTGTTAGAGACATTACTCCCATCGTGGAAAGTGTGCATGCTGACTGTTGTATTCAATCACGATGCAATTTCTGTGTTTCATCAACACTTTGAAGGTCCACAGATTACAGAATGCCTCCAGATGTGCATCGGAAACTACCACTGGTCTTCCAGGGAACGATCAAAGCATAGGCTGTTTGAGACATTACTCCCATGGAGGAGAGTGTGCATGGTGACTGTTGTGTTCAATCCCGATGCAATTTCTTTATTTCATCAACACTTTGAAGGTCCACAGATTACAGAATGCCTCTAGATGTGCATCGGAAACTACTACTGGTCTTCCTGGCAACGATCAAATCTTAGACTGTTTGAGACATAACTCCCATGGAGGAAAGTGCGAATATTGACTGTTGTGTTCAATCCCGATGCAATTTCTGTGTTACATCAACAGTCTGATAATCCACGGATTACAGAATGTCTCCAGATGTGCATCCGAAACTACTACTGGTCTTCCAGGGAACGATCAAAGCGTAGACTGTTTGAGACATTACTCGCATGGAGGAAAGTGCGCATGGTTACTGTTGTATTCAATCCCGATGCTATTTCTGTGAATCATCAACACTCTGATAGTCCTCAGATTACAGAATGCCTCCAGATGTGCATCGGAAACTGCTACTGGTGTTCCTGGGAACGATCAAAGTGTAGACTGTTTGAGACATTACTCCCATGGAGGAGAGTGCGGATGGTGACTGTTGTATTCACTCCTGATGCAATTTCTGTGTTTCATCAACACTTTGAAGGTCCACACATTACAGATTGCCTCCATATGTAAATCGGAAAGTACTACTGTTCTTCCAGGGAACGATCAAAGCGTGGACTGTTTCAGACATTACTCCAATGGAGGAAAGTGTGCATAGGGACTGTTGTATTCAATCCCGATGGAATTTCTGTGTTTCATCAACACTCTGATAGTCCACAGATTACAGAATGCCTCCCGATGTGCATCGGAAACTACAACTGGTCTTCCAGGGAACGATCAAATCGTAGACTGTTTCAGACGTTACTCCCATGGACGAAAGTGCGAATATTAACTCTTGTACTCAATCCCGATGGAATTTCTGTGTTTCATCAAGAGTCTGATAGTCCACAGATTACAGAATGCCTCCGGATGTGCATCGGATACCACTTCTGGTCTTCCAGGGAACGATCAAAGCGTAGACTGTTTGAGACATTACTCCCATGGAGGAAAGTGCGGATGGTGACTGTTGTATTCAATCTCGATGCAATTTCTGTGTTTCATCAACACTTTGTAGGTCCACAGATTACAGATTGCCTCCAGATGTGCATCGGAAACTACTACTGGTCTTCCTGGGAACGATCAAACCATAGACTGTTTTAGACATTACTCCCATGGAGGAAAGTGCGGATGGTGACTGTTGTATTCAATCTCGATGCAATTTCTGTTTTTCATCAACACCTTGATAGTCCACAGATTACAGATTGCCAACAGATGTAAATCGGAAACTACTACTGGTCTTCCAGGAAACGATCAAAGCGTAGACTGTTTCAGACATTACTCCAATGGAGGAAAGTGTGCATGGTGACTGTTGTATTCAATCCCGATGCAATTTCTGTGTTTCATCAACACTCTGATAGGCCACGCATTACAGATTGTCTCCAGATGTGCATCGGAAACTACTACTCGTCTTCCTGGTAACGATCAAACCGTAGACTGTTTTAGACATTACTCCCATGGAGGAAAGTGCGGATGGTGACTGTTGTATTCACTCCTGATGCAATTTCTGTGTTTCATCAACACTCTGATAGTCCACAGATCACAGAATGCATCCAGATGTGCATCGGAAACTACTACTGGTCTTCCAGGGAACGATCAAAGCGTAGACTGTTTCAGACATTACTCCAATGGAGGAAAGTGTGCGTGGTGACTGTTGTATTCATCCCGATGCAATTTCTGTGTTTCATCAACACTTTGAAGGTCCACAGATTACAGAATGCCTTTAGATGTGCATCGGAATCTACTACTGGTCTTCCAGGGAACGATCAAATCGTAGACTGTTTCAGACGTTACTCCCATGCAGGAAAGTGCGAATATTGACTGTTGTACTCAATCCCGATGCAATTTCTGTGTTTCATCAACACTCTGACAGTAAACACAATTACAGATTGTCTCCAGATGTGCAACGGAAACTACTACTGGTCTTATTGGGAACGATCAAACCGTAGACTGTTTTAGACATTACTCCCATGGAGGAAAGTGCGGATGGTGACTGTTGTATTCAATCCCGATGCAATTTCTGTGTTTCATCAACACTTTGATAGTCCACAGATAACAGATTGCCTCCAGATGTAAATCGGAAACTACTACTGGTCTTCCAGGAGACGATCAAAGCGTAGACTGTTTCAGACATTACTCCAATGGAGGAAAGTGTGCATGGTGAATGTTGTATTCAATCCCGATGTAATTTCTGTGTTTCATCAACACTCTGATAGTCCACAGATTACAGATTGTCTCCAGATGTGCATCGGAAGCTAATACTGGTCTTCCTGGGAGCGAGCAAAGCTTAGACTGTTTGAGACATTACTCCCATGGAGGAAAGTGCGCATGGTGACTGTTGTATTCAATTGCGATACTCTTTCTGTGTTTCATCAACACTCTGATAGTCCACAGATTACAGATTGCCTCCAGATGTGCATCGGAAACTACTATTGGTCTTCCAGGGAACGAGCAAAGCGTAGACTGTTTGAGAATTACTCCCATGGAGGAAAGAGCGGATGGTGACTGTTGTATTCAATCCCGATGCAATTTCTGTGTTTCATCAACACTCTGATAGTCCACACATTACAGATTGTCTCCAGATGTGCATCGGAAACTACTACTGGTCTTCCTGGGAACGATCAAACCGTAGACTGTTTTAGACATTACTCCTTTTTAGGAAAGTGCGGATGGTGACTGTTGTATTCACTCCTGATGCAATTTCTGTGTTTCATCAACACTTTGAAGGTCCACAGATTACAGATTGCCTCCAGATGAAAATCGGAAACTACTACTGGTCTTCCAGGGAACGATCAAAGCGTAGACTGTTTCAGACATTACTCCAATGGAGGAAAGTGTGCATGGTGACTGTTGTATTCAATCCAGATGCAATTTCTGTGTTTCATCAACACTTTGAAGGTCCACAGATTACAGAATGCCTCCAGATGTGCATCGGAATCTAATACTAGTCTTCCAGGGAACGATCAAATCGTAGACTGTTTCAGACGTTACTCCCATGGAGGAAAGAGAGGATGGTGACTGTTGTATTCAATCCCGATGCAATTCCTGTGTTTCATCAACACTCTGATAGTCCACAGATTAAAGACTGTCTGCAGATGTGAATCGGAAACTACTACTGGTCTTCCTGGGAACGATCAAAGCTTAGACTGTTTCAGACATTACTCCCATGGAGGAAAGTGCGCATGGTGACTGTTGTATTCATTCGCGATGCAATATCTGTGTTTCATCAACACTCTGATAGTCCACAGATTACAGATTGCCTCCAGATGTGCATCGGAAACTACTATTGATCTTCCAGGGAACGATCAATGTGTAGACTGTTTGAAAATTACTCTCATGGAGGAAAGTGCGCATGGTGACTGTTGTATTCAATCCCGATGCAATTTCTATGTTTCATCAACAGTCTGATAGCCCACAGATTACAGAATGCCTCCAGATGTGCATCGGAAACTATTACTGGTCTTCCAGGGAACGATTAAAGTGTAGACTGTTTGAGACATTACTCCAATGGAGGAAAGTGCGCATGGTCACTATTGTATTCAATCCCGATGGAATTTCTGTGTTTCATCAACACTTTGAAGGTCCACAGATTACAGAATGCCACCAGATGTGCATCGGAAACTCTTACTGGTCTTCCAGGGCACAATCAAATCGTAGACTGTTTCAGACGTTACTGCCATGGAGGAAAGTGCGGATGGTGAATGTTGTATTCAATCCCCATGCAATTTCTGTGTTTCATCAACACTCTGATAGTCCACACATTTCAGATTCACTCCAGAGGTGCATCGGAAACTACTACTGGTCTTCCTGGGAACGATCAAACCGAAGACTGTTTAAGATATTACTCCCATGGAGGTAAGTGCGGATGGTGACTGTTGTATTCACTCCTGATGCAATTTCTGTGTTTCAGCAACACTCTGATAGGCCACAGATTATAGAATGCCTCCAGATGTGCATCGGAAACTACTACTGGCCTTTCAGGGAACGATCAAAGCGTATACTGTTTGAGACATTACTCCCATGGAGGAAAGTGCGAATATTGACTGTTGTATTCAATCCCGATGCAATTGCTGTGTTTCATCAACAGTCTCATAGTCCACAGATTACAGAATGCCTCCAGATGTGCATCGGTAACTACTACTGGTCTTCCAGGGTTCGATCAAATCGCAGACTGTTTGAGACATTACTCCCATGGCGGGAAGAGCGGATGGTGACTGTTGTATTCAATCCCGATGCAATCTCTGTGTTTCATCAACACTCTGATAGTCCACACATTTCAGATTGTCTCCAGATGTGCATCAGAAACTACTACTGGTCTTCCTGGTAACGATCAAAGCTTCGACTCTTTCAGACATTACTCCCATGGATTAAAGTGCGCATGGTAACTGTTGTATTCAATCCCGATGCAATTTCTGTGTTTCATCAACACCTTGATAGTCCACAGATTACAGGTTGCCTACAGATGTAAATCGGAAACTACCATTGGACTTCCAGGGAACGATCAAAGCGTAGACTGTTTGAGACATTACTCCCATGGAGGAGAGTGTGCATGGTGACTGTTGTATTCAATCCCGATGCAATTTCTGTGTTTCATCAACACTTTGTAGGTCCACAGATTACAGATTGTCTCCAGATGTGCATCGGAAACTACTACTGGTCTTCCTGGGAACGATCAAACCATACACTGTTTTAGACATTACTCCCATGGAATAAAGTGCGGATGGTGACTGTTGTATTCAATCCCGATGCAATTTCTGTGTTTCATCAACACCTTGATAGTCCACAGATTACAGATTGCCTACAGATGTAAATCGGAAACTACTACTGGTCTTCCAGGAAACGATCAAAGCGTAGACTGTTTCAGACATTACTCCAATGGAGGAAAGTGTGCATGGTGACTGTTGTATTCAATCCCGATGCATTTTCTGTGTTTCATCAACACTCTGATAGTCCACGCATTACAGATTGTCTCCAGATGTGCATCGGAAACTACTACTCGTCTTCCTGGTAACGATCAAACCGTAGACTGTTTTAGACATTACTCCCACTGAGGAAAGTGCGGATGGTGACTGTTGTATTCACTCCTGATGCAATTTCTGTGTTTCATCAACACTCTGATAGTCCACAGAACACAGAATGCATCCAGATGTGCATCGGAAACTACTACTGGTCTTCCAGGGAACGATCAAAGCGTAGACTGTTTCAGACATTACTCCAATGGAGGAATGTGTGCATGGTGACTGTTGTATTCAATCCCGAAGCAATTTCTGTGTTTCATCAACACTTTGAAGGTCCACAGCTTACAAAATGCCTTTAGATGTGCATCGGAATCTACTACTGGTCTTCCAGGGAACGATCAAATCGTAGACTGTTTCAGACGTTACTCCCATGGAGGAAAGTGCGAATATTGACTGTTGTACTCAATCCCGATGCAATTTCTGTGTTTCATCAACACTCTGACAGTAAACACAATTACAGATTGTCTCCAGATGTGCATCGGAAACTGCTACTGGTCTTCCTGGGAACGATCAAACCGTAGACTGTTTTAGACATTACTCCCATGGAGGAAAGTGCGGATGGTGACTGTTGTATTCAATCCCGATGCAATTTCTGTGTTTCATCAACACTTTGATAGTTCACAGATTACAGATTGCCTCCAGATGTAAATCGGAAACTACTACTGGTCTTCCAGAAAACGATCAAAGCGTAGACTGTTTCAGACATTACTCCAATGGAGGAAAGTGTGCATGGTGAATGTTGTATTCAATCCCGATGCAATTTCTGTGTTTCATCAACACTCTGATAGTCCACAGATTACAGATTGTCTCCAGATGTGCATCGGAAGCAAATACTGGTCTTCCTGGGAACGATCAAAGCTTAGACTGTTTGAGACACTACTCCCATGGAGGAAAGTGCGCATGGTGACTGTTGTATTCAATCGCGATGCTATTTCTGTGTTTCATCAACACTCTGATAGTCTGCAGATTACAGATTGCCTCCAGATGTGCATCGGAAACTACTATTGGTCCTGCAGGGAACGAGCAAAGCGTAGACTGTTTGAGAATTACTCCCATGGAGGAAAGAGCGGATGGTGACTGTTGTATTCAATCCCGACGCAATTTCTGTGTTTCATCAACACTCTGATAGTCCACACATTACAGATTGTCTCCAGATGTGCATCGGAAACTACTACTGGTCTTCCTGGGAACGATCAAACCGTAGACTGTTTTAGACATTACTCCTATTTAGGAAAGTGCGGATGGTGACTGTTGTATACACTCCTGATGCAATTTCTGTGTTTCATCAACACTTTGAAGGTCCACAGATTACAGATTGCCTCCAGATTAAAATCGGAAACTACTACTGGTCTTCCAGGGAACGATCAAAGCGTAGACTGTTTCAGACATTACTCCCATGGAGGAAAGTGCGCATGGTGACTGTTGTATTCATTCGCGATGCAATATCTGTGTTTCATCAACACTCTGATAGTCCACAGACTACAGATTGCCTCCAGATGTGCATCGGAAACTACTATTGATCTTCCAGGGAACGATCAAAGCGTAGACTGTTTGAAAATTACTCCCATGGAGGAAAGTGCGCATGGTGACTGTTGTATTCTATCCCGATGCAATTTCTATGTTTCATCAACAGTCTGATAGCCCTCAGATTACAGAATGCCTCTAGATGTGCATCGGAAACTATTACTGGTCTTCCAGGGAACGATCAAAGCGTAGACTGTTTGAGACATTACTCCCATGGAGGAAAGTGCGCATGATGACTATTGTATTCAATCCCGATGGAATTTCTGTGTTTCATCAACACTTTGAATGTCCACAGATTACAGAATGCCACCAGATGTGCATCGGAAACTCTTACTGGTCTTCCAGGGCACAATCAAATCGTAGACTGTTTCAGACGTTACTGCCATGGAGGAAAGTGCGGATGGTGAATGTTGTATTCAATCCCGATGCAATTTCTGTGTTTCATCAACACTCTGATAGTCCACACATTTCAGATTGTCTCCAGATGTGCATCGGAAACTACTACTGGTCTTCCTGGGAACGATCAAACCGTAGACTGTTTTAGACATTACTCCTATTTAGGAAAGTGCGGATGGTGACTGTTGTATACACTCCTGATGCAATTTCTGTGTTTCATCAACACTTTGAAGGTCCACAGATTACAGATTGCCTCCAGATTAAAATCGGAAACTACTACTGGTCTTCCTGGGAACGATCAAACCGTAGACTGTTTTAGACATTACTCCCATGGAGGAAAGTGCGGATGGTGACTGTTGTATTCAATCCCGATGCAATTTCTGTGTTTCATCAACACTTTGATAGTTCACAGATTACAGATTGCCTCCAGATGTAAATCGGAAACTACTACTGGTCTTCCAGAAAACGATCAAAGCGTAGACTGTTTCAGACATTACTCCAATGGAGGAAAGTGTGCATGGTGAATGTTGTATTCAATCCCGATGCAATTTCTGTGTTTCATCAACACTCTGATAGTCCACAGATTACAGATTGTCTCCAGATGTGCATCGGAAGCAAATACTGGTCTTCCTGGGAACGATCAAAGCTTAGACTGTTTGAGACACTACTCCCATGGAGGAAAGTGCGCATGGTGACTGTTGTATTCAATCGCGATGCTATTTCTGTGTTTCATCAACACTCTGATAGTCCGCAGATTACAGATTGCCTCCAGATGTGCATCGGAAACTACTATTGGTCTTCCAGGGAACGAGCAAAGCGTAGACTGTTTGAGAATTACTCCCATGGAGGAAAGAGCGGATGGTGACTGTTGTATTCAATCCCGATGCAATTTCTGTGTTTCATCAACACTCTGATAGTCCACACATTACAGATTGTCTCCAGATGTGCATCGGAAACTACTACTGGTCTTCCTGGGAACGATCAAACCGTAGACTGTTTTAGACATTACTCCTATTTAGGAAAGTGCGGATGGTGACTGTTGTATACACTCCTGATGCAATTTCTGTGTTTCATCAACACTTTGAAGGTCCACAGATTACAGATTGCCTCCAGATTAAAATCGGAAACTACTACTGGTCTTCCAGGGAACGATCAAAGCGTAGACTGTTTTAGACATTACTCCCATGGAGGAAAGTGCGGATGGTGACTGTTGTATTCAATCCCGATGCAATTTCTGTGTTTCATCAACACTTTGATAGTTCACAGATTACAGATTGCCTCCAGATGTAAATCGGAAACTACTACTGGTCTTCCAGAAAACGATCAAAGCGTAGACTGTTTCAGACATTACTCCAATGGAGGAAAGTGTGCATGGTGAATGTTGTATTCAATCCCGATGCAATTTCTGTGTTTCATCAACACTCTGATAGTCCACACATTACAGATTGTCTCCAGATGTGCATCAGAAACTACTACTGGTCTTCCTGGTAACGATCAAAGCTTCGACTCTTTCAGACATTACTCCCATGGATTAAAGTTCGCATGGTAACTGTTGTATTCAATCCCGATGCAATTTCTGTGTTTCATCAACACCTTGATAGTCCACAGATTACAGGTTGCCTACAGATGTAAATCGGAAACTACCATTGGACTTCCAGGGAACGATCAAAGCGTAGACTGTTTGAGACATTACTCCCATGGAGGAGTGAGTGCATGGTGACTGTTGTATTCAATCCCGATACAATTTCTGTGTTTCATCAACACTTTGTAGGTCCACAGATTACAGATTGCCTCCAGATGTGCATCGGAAACTACTACTGGTCTTCCTGGGAACGATCAAACCATAGACTGTTTTAGACATTACTCCCATGGAGGAAAGTGCGGATGGTGACTTATGTATTCACTCCTGATGCAATTTCTGTGTTTCATCAACACTCTGATAGTCCACAGATCACAGAATGCATCCAGATGTGCATCGGAAACTACTTCTGGTCTTCCAGGGAACGATCAAAGCGTAGACTGTTTCAGACATTACTCCAATGGAGGAAAGTGTGTATGGTGACTGTTGTATTCAATCCCGATGCAATTTCTGTGTTTCATCAACACTCTGATAGTCCACGCATTACAGATTGTCTCCAGATGTGCATCGGAAACTAATACTCGTCTTCCTGGTAACGATCAAACCGTAGACTGTTTTAGACATTACTCCCATGGAGGAAAGTGCGGATGGTGACTTATGTATTCACTCCTGATGCAATTTCTGTGTTTCATCAACACTCTGATAGTCCACAGATCACAGAATGCATCCAGATGTGCATCGGAAACTACTTCTGGTCTTCCAGGGAACGATCAAAGCGTAGACTGTTTCAGACATTACTCCAATGGAGGAATGTGTGCATGGTGACTGTCGTATTCAATCCCGATGCAATTTCTGTGTTTCATCAACACCTTGATAATCCACAGATTACAGATTGCCTACAGATGTAAATCGGAAACCACCACTGGACTTCCAGGGAACGATCAAAGCGTAGACTGTTTGAGACATTACTCCCATGGAGGAGAGTGTGCATGGTGACTGTTGTATTCAATCCCGATGCAATTTCTGTGTTTCATCAACACTTTGTAGGTCCACAGATTACAGATTGCCTCCAGATGTGCATCGGAAACTACTACTGGTCTTCCTGGGAACGATCAAACCATAGACTGTTTTAGACATTACTCCCATGGAATAAAGTGCGGATGGTGACTGTTGTATTCAATCCCGATGCAATTTCTGTGTTTCATCAACACCTTGATAGTCCACAGATTACAGATTGCCTACAGATGTAAATCGGAATCTACTACTGGTCTTCCAGGAAACGATCAAAGCGTAGACTGTTTCAGACATTACTCCAATGGAGGAAAGTGTGCATGGTGACTGTTGTATTCAATCCCGATGCATTTTCTGTGTTTCATCAACACTCTGATAGTCCACGCATTACAGATTGTCTCCAGATGTGCATCGGAAACTACTACTCGTCTTCCTGGTAACGATCAAACCGTAGACTGTTTTAGACATTACTCCCATGGAGGAAAGTGCGGATGGTGACTGTTGTATTCACTCCTGATGCAATTTCTGTGTTTCATCAACACTCTGATAGTCCACAGATCACAGAATGCATCCAGAGGTGCATCGGAAACTACTACTGGTCTTCCAGGGAACGATCAAAGCGTAGACTGTTTCAGACATTACTCCAATGGAGGAATGTGTGCATGGTGACTGTTGTATTCAATCCCGAAGCAATTTCTGTGTTTCATCAACACTTTGAAGGTCCACAGATTACAGAATGCCTTTAGATGTGCATCGGAATCTACTACTGGTCTTCCAGGGAACGATCAAATCGTAGACTGTTTCAGACGTTAATCCCATGGAGTAAAGTGCGAATATTGACTGTTGTACTCAATCCCGATGCAATTTCTGTGTTTCATCAACACTCTGACAGTAAACACAATTACAGATTGTCTCCAGATGTGCATCGGAAACTGCTACTGGTCTTCCTGGGAACGATCAAACCGTAGACTGTTTTAGACATTACTCCCATGGAGGAAAGTGCGGATGGTGACTGTTGTATTCAATCCCGATGCAATTTCTGTGTTTCATCAACACTTTGATAGTTCACAGATTACAGATTGCCTCCAGATGTAAATCGGAAACTACTACTGGTCTTCCAGGAAACGATCAAAGCGTAGACTGTTTCAGACATTACTCCAATGGAGGAAAGTGTGCATGGTGAATGTTGTATTCAATCCCGATGCAATTTCTGTGTTTCATCAACACTCTGATAGTCCACAGATTACAGATTGTCTCCAGATGTGCATCGGAAGCTAATACTGGTCTTCCTGGGAACGATCAAAGCTTAGACTGTTTGAGACACTACTCCCATGGAGGAAAGTGCGCATGGTGACTGTTGTATTCAATCGCGATGCTATTTCTGTGTTTCATCAACACTCTGATAGTCCGCAGATTACAGATTGCCTCCAGATGTGCATCGGAAACTACTATTGGTCTTCCAGGGAACGAGCAAAACGTAGACTGTTTGAGAATTACTCCCATGGAGGAAAGAGCGGATGGTGACTGTTGTATTCAATCCCGATGCAATTTCTGTGTTTCATCAACACTCTGATAGTCCACACATTACAGATTGTCTCCAGATGTGCATCGGAAACTACTACTGGTCTTCCTGGGAACGATCAAACCGTAGACTGTTTTAGACATTACTCCTATTTAGGAAAGTGCGGATGGTGACTGTTGTATTCACTCCTGATGCAATTTCTGTGTTTCATCAACACTTTGAAGGTCCACAGATTACAGATTGCCTCCAGATGAAAATCGGAAACTACTACTGGTCTTCCAGGGAACGATCAAAGCATAGACTGTTTCAGACATTACTCCAATGGAGGAAAGTGTGCATGGTGACTGTTGTATTCAATCCAGATGCAATATCTGTGTTTCATCAACACTTAGAAGGTCCACAGATTACAGAATGCCTCCAGATGTGCATCGGAATCTAGTAGTGGTCTTCCAGGGAACGATCAATTCGTAGACTGTTTCAGACGTTACTCCCATGGAGGAAAGAGCGGATGGTGACTGTTGTATTCAATCCCGATGCATTTCCTGTGTTTCATCAACACTCTGATAGTCCACAGATTACAGATTGCCTCCAGATGTGCATCTGAAACTACTATTGATCTTCCAGGGAACGATCAAAGCGTAGACTCTTTGAAAATTACTCCCATGGAGGAAAGTGCGCATGGTGACTGTTGTATTCAATCCCGATGCAATTTCTATGTTTCATCAACAGTCTGATAGCCCACAGATTACAGAATGCCTCCAGATGTGCATCGGAAACTATTACTGGTCTTCCAGGGAACGATCAAAGCGTAGACTGTTTGAGACATTACTCCCATGGAGGAAAGTGCGCATGGTGACTATTGTATTCAATCCCGATGCAATTTCTGTGTTTCATCAACACTTTGAAGGTCCACAGATTACAGAATGCCACCAGATGTGCATCGGAAACTCTTACTGGTCTTCCAGGGCACAATCAAATCGTAGACTGTTTCAGACATTACTCCCATGGAGGGAAGTGTGCATGGTGACTGTTGTATTCAATCCCGATGCAATTTCTGTGTTTCATCAACACTTGGATAGTCCACAGAATACAGAATGCCTCCAGATGTGCATCGGAAACTACTACTGGTCTTCCACGGAACGATCAAAGCGTAGACTGTTTCAGACGTTACTCCCATGGTGGAAAGTGCAGATGGTGACTGTTGTATTAAATCGCGAAACAATTTCTGTGTTTCAGCAACACTTTGAAAGTCCACAGATTTTAGATTGCCTCCAGATGTGCATCGGAAACTACTACTGGTCTTCCAGGGAACGATCAACGTGTAGACAGTATGAGAATTACTCCCATGGGGGAAAGTGCGCATGGTGACTGTTGTATTCAATTCCCATGCAATTTCTGTGTTTCAACAACACTCTGATAGTCCACAGATTATAGAATGCCTCCAGATGTGCATCGGAAACTACTACTGGCCTTTCAGGGAATGATCAAAGCGTATACTGCTTGAGACATTACTCCCATGGAGGAAAGTGCGGATATTGACTGTTGTATTCAATCCCGATGCAATTGCTGTGTTTCATCAACAGTCTGATAGTCCACAGATTACAGAATGCCTCCAGATGTGCATCGGAAACTTCTACTGGTCTTCCAGGGAACGATCAAAGCGTGGATTGTTTCAGACATTACTCCCATGGAGAACAGTGCGGATGGTGAGTGTTGTATTCAATCATTATGCAATTTCTGTGTTTCATCAACACTCTGATAGTCCACAGATTACAGAATGCCACCAAATGTGCATCGGAAACTACTACTGGTCTTCCTGGGAACGATGAAAGCATAGACTGTTCGAGTCAACACTCCTATGGAGGAAAGTGAATATGGTGACTCTTGTATTAAATCAGAATGCAATTTCTGTGTTTCAACAACACTCTGATAGTCCACAGATTACTGAATGCCTCCAGATGTGTATCGGAAATTACTACTGGTCTTCCAGGGAACGATTAAAGCGTAGACTGTTTCAGACTTTACTCCCATGGAGGAAAATGCGGATGGTGACTGTTGTATTCAATCCCGATGCGATTTCTGTGTTTCATCAACACTCTGATAGTCCACAGATTACAGATTGTCTCCAGATGTGCATCGGAAACTACTACTGGTCTTCCTAGGAATGATCAACCGTAGACTGTTTCAGACATTCCTCCCATGGAGGAAAGTGCGGATGGGGACTGTTGTCCTCACTCCTGATGCAATTTCTGTGCTTCATCAACACTCTGATAGTTTACAGATTACAGATTGTCTCCAGATGTGCATCGGAAACTACTACTGGTCTTCCAGGGAACGATCAAACCGTAGACTTTTTGAGACATTACTCCCGTGGAGGAAAGTGCGCATGGTGACTGTTGTTATCAATCCCCATGCCATTTCGGTGTTTCATCAACACTGGGATAGTCCACAGATTACAGAATGCCATCCGATGTGCACCGTAAACTACTACTGGTCTTCCTGGGAACGATCAAAGCGTAGACTGTTTGTGAATTACTCCCATATAGGAAAGTGCGCATAGTGACTGTTGTTTTCAATCCCGATGCAATTTCTTTGTTTCATCAACACTCGGTTAGTCCACAGATTACAGAATGCCTCCAGATGTGCGTCGGAAACTACTCCTGGACTTCAGGGAACGATCAAAGCGATGACAGTTTGAGACATTACTCCCATCGAGAAATGTAGGCATGGTGCCTGTTGTATTCAATCCCGATGCAATTTCTGTGTTTCATCAACACTTTGAAGGTCCATAGATTACAGAGTGCCTCCAGATGTGTATCGGAAAGTACTACTGGTCTTCCAGGGAACGATCAAAGCGTAGACTGTTTGAGACATTACTCCTATGGAGGAATGTGCGCTTGGTGACTGTTGTATTCAATCCCGGTGCAATTAAAGTGTTTCATCAACACTCTGATAGTCGACAGATTACAGAATGCAACCAGATGTGCATCGGACAGTTTTACAGGTCTTCCAGGGAACGATCAAAGCGTAGACTGTTTGAGACATTACTCCCATGGAGGAAAGTGCTCATGGTGACTGTTGTATTAAATCCCGATGCAATTTCTGTGTTTCATCAACACTTTGAAGGTCCACAGATTACATAATGCCTCCAGATGTGCATCGGAATCTTCTACTGGTCTTCCAGGGAACGATCAAAGCGTAGACTGTTAGAGTCATTACTCCCATGGAGGAAATTGTGAATGGTGACTTTTGTATTGAACGAACTGCTTGAGACATTACTCCCATGGAGGAAAGTGCGCATGGTGACTGTTGTATTCAATCCCGATGCAATTTCTGTGTTTCATCAACACTTCGAAGGTCCACAGATTACAGAATGCCTCCAGATGTGCATCGGAACTACTACAGGTCTTTCAGGGAACGATCAAAGCGTAGACTGTTTGAGACATTACTCCCATGGAGGAAAGTGTGCATGGTGACTGTTGTATTCAATCCCGATGCAATTTCGGTGTTTCATCAACTCTCTGATAGCCCACAGATTACAGAATGCCACCAGATGTGCATCGGAAACTACTACTGGTCTTCCAGGGAACGATCAAGTTGTAGACTGTTTCAGTCATTACTCCCATGTAGGAAAGTGCGGATTGTGACTGTTGTATTCACTCCCGCTGCAATTTCTGTGTTTCATCGACACATTGCAGGTCCACAGATTACAGAATGCCACCAGTTTTTCATCGGAAACTACTACTGGTCTTCCAGGGAACGATCAAAGCGTAGACTGTTTGGGACATTACTTCCAAGGAGGAAAGTGCGGATGGTGACTGTTGTATTCAATGCCGATGCAATTTCTGTGTTTCGTCAACACTCTGATAGTCCACTAAATACACAATGCCACCAGATGTACACCCGGAACTACTACTGGTCTTCCAGGGAACGATCAAAGCGTAGACTGTTTGAGACATTACTCCCATGGAGGAAAGTGCGCATGGTGACTGTTGTATTCAATCCCGATGCAATTTCGGTGGTTCATGAACACTCTGATAGTCCACAGATTACAGAATGCCTCCAGATGTGTATCGGAAACTACTACTGATATTCCAGGGAACGATCAAATCGCAGACTGTTTGAGACATTACTCCCATGGCGGAAAGAACGGATGGTGACTGTTGTATTCAATCCCGATGCAATTTCTGTGTTTCATCAACACTCTGATAGTCCACACATTACAGATTGTCTCCAGATGTGCATCAGAAACTACTACTGGTCTTCCTGGTAACGATCAAAGCTTCGACTCTTTCAGACATTACTCCCATGGATTAAAGTGCGCATGGTGACTGTTGTATTCAATCCCGAGGCAATTTCTGTGTTTCATCAACACTTTGAACGTCCACATATTATAGAATGCCTCCAGATGTGCATCGGAAACTACGACTGGTCTTCCTAGGAACGATCAACCGTAGACTGTTTCAGACATTACTCCCATGGAGGAAAGTGCGGATGGGGACTGTTGTCTTCACTCCTGATGCAATTTCTGTGTTTCATCAACACTCTGATAGTTTACAGATTACAGATTGTCTCCAGATGTGCATCGGAAACTACTACTGGTCTTCCAGGGAACGATCAAACCGTAGACTGTTTCAGACATTACTCCCATGGAGGAAAGTGCGGATGGGGACTGTTGTCTTCACTCCTGATGCAATTTCTGTGTTTCATCAACACTCTGATAGTCCACAGATTACAGATAGTCTCCAGATGTGCATCGGAAACTACTCCTGGACTTCAGGGAACGACTAAAGCGATGACAGTTTGAGACATTACTCCCATCGAGAAATGTAGGCATGGTGCCTGTTGTATTCAATCCCGATGCAATTTCTGTGTTTCATCAACACTTTGAGGGTCCATAGATTACAGCGTGCCTCCAGATGTGCATCGGAAACTACTACTGGTCTTCCAGGGAACGATCAAAGCGTAGACTGTTTGAGACATTACTCCTATGGAGGAAAGTGCGCTTGGTGACTGTTGTATTCAATCCCGGTGCAATTACTGTGTTTCATCAACACTCTGATAGACGACAGATTACAGAATGCAACCAGATGTGCATCGGACAGTTTTACTGGTCTTCCAGGGAACGATCAAAGCGTAGACTGTTTGAGACATTACTCCCATGGAGGAAAGTGCTCATGGTGACTGTTGTATTAAATCCCGATGCAATTTCTGTGTTTCATCAACACTTTGAAAGTCCACAGATTACAGAATGCCTCCAGATGTGCATCGGAATCTTCTACTGGTCTTCCAGGGAACGATCAAAGCGTAGACTGTTAGAGTCCTTACTCCCATGGAGGAAATTGTGAATGGTGACTGTTGTATTGAACGAACTGTTTGAGACATTACTCCCATGGAGGAAAGTGCGCATGGTGACTGCTGTATTCAATCCCGATGCAATTTCTGTGTTTCATCAACACTTCGAAGGTCCACAGATTACAGAATGCCACCAGTTTTTCATCGGAAACTACTACTGGTCTTCCAGGGAACGATCAAAGCATAGACTGTTTGAGACATTACTTCCAAGGAGGAAAGTGCGGATGGTGACTGTTGTATTCAATGCCGATGCAATTTCTGTGTTTCGTCAAACTCTGATAGTCCACTAATTACACAATGCCACCAGATGTACACCCGGAACTACTACTGGTCCTCCAGGGAACGATCAAAGCGTAGACTGTTTGAGACATTACTCCCATGGAGGAAAGTGCGCATGGTGACTGTTGTATTCAATCCCGATGCAATTTCTGTGATTCATGAACACTCTGATAGTCCACAGATTACAGAATGCCTCCAGATGTGTATCGGAAACTACTACTGATATTCCAGGGAACGATCAAGTCGTAGACTGTTTGAGACATTACTCCCATGGAGGAAAGTGCGCATGGTGACTGTTGTATTCAATCCCGATGCAATTTCTGTGTTTCATCAACACTCTGATAGTCCACTGATTACAGAATGCCTTCAGATGTGAATTGGAAACTACCACTGGTCTTCCAGGGAATGATCAAAGCGTAGACTGTTTGAGACATTACTAACATGGAGGAAAGTGCGCATGGTGACTGTTGTATTCAATCCCGATGCAATTACTGTGTTTCATCAACACTCTGTTAGTGCACAGATTACAGAATGACTCTAGATGTGCATCGGAAACTACTACTGGTCTTCCAGGGAACGATCAAAGCGTAGACTGTTAGGGACAATACTCATATGGAGGAAAGTGCGCATGGTGACTGTTGTATTCAATCCCGATGCAATATCTGTGTTTCATCAAGACTTTTAAGGTCCACAGATTACAGAATGCCTCCAGATGTGCATCGGAAACTACTACTGGTTTTCCAGGGAACGATCAAATCGTAGACTGTTTGAGACATTACTCCTATGGAGGAAAGTGTGCATGGTGACTGTTGTATTCAATCCCGATGCAATTTCTGTGTTTCATCAACTCTCTTGTAGCCCACAGATTACAGAATGCCACCAGATGTGCATCGGAAACTACTACTGGTCTTCCAGGGAACGATCAAATTGTAGACTGTTTCAGACATTACTCCCATGTAGGAAAATGCGGATTATGACTGTAGTATTCACTGCCGGTGCAATTTCTGTGTTTCATCAACACATTTAACGTCCACAGATTACAGAATGCCACCAGATTTTCATCGGAAACTACTACTGGTCTTCCAGGGAACGATCAAAGCGTAGACTGTTTGAGACATTACTCCCATGGAGGAAAGTGGGCATGGTGACTGTTGTATTCAATCCCGATGCAATTTCTGTGATTCATTAACACTCTGATAGTCCACAGATTACAGAATGCCACCAGATGTGCATCGGAAACTACTACTGGTCTCCCAGGGAACGATCAAATTGTAGACTGTTTCAGACATTACTCCGATGTAGGAAAATACGGATTGTGACTGTTGAATTCACTGCCGGTGCAATTTCTGTGTTTCATCAACACATTGAAGGTCCGCAGATTACAGAATGCCACCAGATGTTCATCGGAAACTACTACTGGTCTTCCAGGGAACGATCAAAGCATAGACTGTTTGAGACACTACTTCCATGGAGGAATATGCGGATGGTGACTGTTGCATTCAATCCCGATGCAATATCTGTGTTTCATCACCACTCTGATAGTCCACAAATTGCAAAATGCCACCAGATGTACATCCGGAATTACTACTGGTCTTCCAGGGAACGATCAAAGCGTAGACTGTTTGAGACATTACTCCCATGGAGGAAAGTGCGCATGGTGACTGTTGTATTCAATCCCGATGCAATTTCTGTGTTTCATCAACACTCTGATAGTCCACAGATTACAGAATGCCTCCAGATGTGAATTGGAAACCACTACTGGTCTTCCAGGGAACGATCAAAGCGTAAACTCTTTGAGATATGACTCCCATGGAGGAAGGTGCGCATGGTGACTGTAGTATTCAATCCCAATGCAATTACTGTGTTTCATCAACACTCTGATACTCCACAGATTACAGAATGGCTCCAGATGTGCATCGGAAACTACTACTGGTCTTCCAGCTAACAATCAAACTGTAGACTGTTTCAGACATTACTCCGATGTAGGAAAATGCGGATTGTGACTGTTGTATTCACTGCCCGTGCAATTTCTGTGTTTCATCAACACATTGAAGGTCCACAGATTACAGAATGCCACCAGATTTTCATCGGAAACTACTACTGGTCTTCCAGGGAACGATCAAAGCGTAGACTGTTTGAGACATTAGTTCCATGGAGGAAAGTGCGGATCGTGACTGTTGCATTCCATCCCGATGCAATATCTGTGTTTCATCAACACTCTTATAGTCCACAAATTACACAATGCCACCAGATGTACATCCGGAACTACTACTGGTCTTGTAGGGAACGATCAAAGCGTAGACTGTTTGAGACATTACTACCGTGGAGGAAAGTGCGCATGGTGACTGTTGTATTCAATCCCGAGGCAATTTCTGTGATTCATGAACACTCTGATAGTCCACAGATTACGGAATGCCAGCAGATGTGCATCGGAAGCTACTACCGGTCTTCCAGGGAACGATCAAAGCGTAGACTGTTTAAGACATTACTCCCATGGAGGAAAGTGAGGATGCTGACTGTTGTCTTCACTCCCGATGCAATATTTGTGTTTCATCAACACTCTGATAGTCCACAGATTACAGATGTGCATCGGAAACTACTACTGGTCTTCCAGGGAACGATCAAAGCGTAGACTGTTTGAGACGTTACTCCCATGGAGGAAAGTGCGCATGGTGACTGTTGTATTCAATCCCGATGCAATTTCTGTGTTTCATCAACACTCTGATAGTCCACAGATTACAGAATGCCTCCAGATGTGAATTGGAAACTACCACTGGTCTTCCAGGGAACGATCAAAGCGTAGACTGTTTGAGACATTACTAACATGGAGGAAAGTGCGCATGGTGACTGTTGTATTCAATCCCGATGCAATTTCCATGTTCCATCAACACTCTGATACTCCACAGATTACAGAATGGCTCCAGATGTGCATCGGAAACTACTACTGGTCTTCCTGGGAACGATCCAAGCGTAGACTATTAGAGACATTACTCCCATGGGAGAAAGTGCGCATGGTGACTGTTGTAATCAATCCCAATGCAATTTCTGTGTTTCATCAACAATCAGTTAGTCCACAGATTTCAGAATGCCTCCAGATGTGCATCGGAAACTACTACTGGTCTTCCAGGTAACAATCAAAGCGTAGACTGTTTGAGACATACCTCCCGTGGAGGAAAGTGCGCATGGTAACTGTCGTATTAGATCCCGATGCAATTTCTGTGTTTCATCAACACTCTGATAGTCCACGGATTACAGAATGCCACCAGAATTGCATCGGAAAGTACTACTGGTCTTCCAGGGAACGATCAAAGCGTGGACTGTTTCAGACATTACTCCCATGGAGGAAAGTGCGCATGGTGACTGTTGTTTTCAATCCCGATGGAATTTCTGTGTTTCATCAACTCTCTGATAGTCCACAGATTACAGAATGCCACCAGATGTGCATCGGAAACTACTACTGGTCATCGAGGGAACGATCAAGGCGTAGACTGTTTAAGACGTTACTCCTGTGGAGGAAAGTGCGCATGGTGACTGTTGTGTTCAATACCGATGCAATTTATGTGTTTCGTCAACACTCTGATAGTCCACAGATTACAGAATGCCACCAGATGTGCATTGGAAACTACTACTGGTCTTCCAGGGAACGATCAAAGCATAGTCTGTTTGAGACATACCTCCCGTGGAGGAAAGTGCGCATGGTTACTGTCGTATTCAATACCGATGCAATTTCTGTGTTTCGTCAACACTCTGATACTCCACAGATTACAGAATGCCACCAGATGTGCATCGGAAACAACTACTTGTGTTCCAGGGAACGATCAAAGCGTAGACTGTTTGAGACGTTACTCCTGTGGTGGAAAGTGTGCATGGTGACTGTTGTAATCAATCCCGATGCAATTTCTGTGTTTCATCAACACTCTGATATTCCACAGATTACAGAGTGCCACAAGTTGTGCATCGGAAACTACTACTGGTCTCCCAGGGAACGATCAAAGCGTAGACAGTTTGAGACATACCTCCCGTGGAGGAAAGTGCGCATGGTAACTGTCGTATTAGATCCCGATGCAATTTCTGTGTTTCATCAACACTCTGATAGTCCACGGATTACAGAATGCCACCAGAATTGCATCGGAAAGTACTACTGGTCTTCCAGGGAACGATCAAAGCGTGGACTGTTTCAGACATTACTCCCATGGAGGAAAGTGCGCATGGTGACTGTTGTTTTCAATCCCGATGGAATTTCTGTGTTTCATCAGCTCTCTGATAGTCCACAGATTACAGAATGCCACCAGATGTGCATCGGAAACTACTACTGGTCATCGAGGGAACGATCAAGGCGTAGACTGTTTAAGACGTTACTCCTGTGGAGGAAAGTGCGCATGGTGACTGTTGTGTTCAATACCGATGCAATTTATGTGTTTCGTCAACACTCTGATAGTCCACAGATTACAGAATGCCACCAGATGTGCATTGGAAACTACTACTGGTCTTCCAGGGAACGATCAAAGCATAGACTGTTTGAGACATTACTAACATGGAGGAAGTGCGATTGGTGACTGTTGTATTCAATACGGATGCAATTACTGTGTTTCATCATTACCTTGATAGTCCACAGATTACAGAATGCCTCCAAATGTGCATCGGAAACTACTACTGGTCTTCCAGGAAAATATCGAACCGTAAACTCTTTGAGATATTACCCCCATGGAGGTAGGTGCGCGTGGTGACTGTTGTATTCAATCCCGATGCAATTTCTGTGTTTCATGACACTCTGATACTCCACATATTACAGAACGGCTCCAGATGTCATCGGAAACTACTACTGGTCTTCCTGGGAACGATCCAAGCGTAGACTGTTAGGGACATAACTCACATGGAGGAATATGCGCATGGTGACTGTTGTAATCAATCCCAATGCAATTTCTGCGTTTCATCAACAATCTGTTAGTCCACAGATTTCAGAATGCCTCCAGATGTGCATCGGAAACTACTATTGGTCTTCCAGGGAACAACCAAAGCGTAGACAGTTTGTGAATTTAGTTCCATGGAGAAAGTGCGCATGGTGACTGTTGTATTCAATCCCGATGCAATTTCTGTGTTTCATCAACACTCTGATAGTCCACAGATTACAGAATGCCTTCAGATGTGCATCGGAAACTACTACTGGTCTTCCAGGGAACGATCAAAGCGTAGACAGTTTGAGACATACCTCCCATGGAGGAAAGTGCGCATGGTTACTGTCGTATTCAATCCTGATGCAATTTCTGTGTTTCATCAACACTCTGATAGGCCACGGATTACAAAATGCCACCAGAAGTGCATCGGAAACCACTACTGGTCTTCCAGGGAACGATCAAAGCGTGGACTGTTTCAGACATTACTCCTATGGAGGAAAGTGCGCTTGGTGACTGTTGTATTCAATCCCGATGCAATTTCCGTGTTTCATCAACACTCTGTTAGTCCACAGATTACAGAATGCCTCCAGATGTGAATTGGAAACTACCACTGGTCTTCCAGGGAACGATCAAAGCGTAGACTGCTTGAGACATTACTACCATGGAGGAAAGTGCTAATGGTGACTGTTGTATTCAATCCCGATGCAGTTTCTGTGTTTCTTCAACACTCTGATAGTCCACAGATTACAGAATGCCACCAGATGTGCATCGGCAACAACTACTGGTGTTCCAGGGAACGATAAAAGCGTAGACTGTTTGAGACATTACTACCATGGAGGAAAGTGCTAATGGTGACTGTTGTATTCAATCCCGATGCAGTTTCTGTGTTTCTTCAACACTCTGATAGTCCACAGATTACAGAATGCCACCAGATGTGCATCGGCAACAACTACTGGTCTTCCAGGGAACGATCAAAGCGTAGAATGTTTGAGACATTACTCCCGTGGAGGAAAGTGCACATGGTGACTGTTGTATTCAATCCCAATTCAATTTCAGTGTTTCATCAACACTCTGATAGGCCACAGATTACAGAATGCCACCAGATGTGCATCGGAAACTACTACTGGTCTTCCAGTGAACGATCAAAGCGTAGACTGTCTGAGACATTACTCCCATGGAGGAAAGTGAGGATGGTGACTGTTGTATTCACTCCCGATGCAATTTTTGTGTTTCATCAACACTCTGATAGTCCACAGATTACAGATGTGCATCGGAAACTACTACTGGTCTTCCAGGGAACGATCAAAGCGTAGACTGTTTGACACATTACTCCCATGGAGGAAGGTGCGCATGGTGACTGTTGTATTCAATCCCGATGCAATTTCTGTGTTTCATCAACACTCTGGTACTCCACAGATTACAGAATGCCTCCAGATGTGCATTTGAAACAACTACTGGTTTTCCTGGGAACGATCCTAGCGTAGACTGTTAGAGACATTACTCCCATGGAGGAAAGTGCGCATGGTGACTGTTGTAATCTATCCCGATGCAATTTCTGTGTTTCATCAACACTCTGATAGTCCACAGATTACAGAATGCCTCCAGATGTGCATCGGAACTAATACTGGTCTTCCAGGGAACGATCAAAGCGTAGAATGTTTGAGACATTACTCCCGTGGAGGAAAGTGCACATGGTGACTGTTGTATTCAATCCCGATGCAATATCTGTGTTTCATCAACACTCTGATAGTCCACAGATTACAGAATGCCACCAGATGTGCATCGGAAACAACTACTTGTGTTCCAGGGAACGATTAAAGCGTAGACTGTTTGAGACTTTACTCCTGTGGTGGAAAGTGTGCATGGTGACTGTTGTATTCAATCCCAATTCAATTTCAGTATTTCATCAACACTTTGATAGGCCACAGATTACAGAATGCCACCAGATGTGCATCGGAAACTACTACTGGTCTTCCAGGGAACGATCAAAGCGTAGACTGTTTGAGACATTACTCCCATGGAGGAAAGTGCGCATGGTGACTGTTGTATTCAATCCCGATGCAATTTCTGAATTTCATCAACACTCTGATAGTCCACAGATTACAGAATGCCTCCAGATGTGAATTGGAAACTACCACTGGTCTTCCAGGGAACGATCAAAGCGTAAACTCTTTGAGATATGACTCCCATGGAGGAAGGTGCGCATGGTGACTGTTGTATTCAATCTCAATGCAATTTCTGTGTTTCATCAACAATCAGTTAGTCCACAGATTTCAGAATGCCTCCAGATGTGCATTGGAAACTACTACTGGTCTTCCAGGGAACAATCAAAGCGTAGACTGTTTGAGACATTACTTCCGTGGAGAAAGGGCGCATGGTGACTGTTGTATACAATCCCGATGCAATTTCTGTGTTTCATCAACACTCAGATATTCCACAGATTACAGAATGACTCCAGATGTGCATCGGAAACTACTACTGGTCTTCCTTGGAACGATCAAAAAGTAGACTGTTAGGGACATTACTCATATGGAGGAAAGTGCGCATAGTGACTGTTGTATTCAATCCCGATGCAATATCTTTGTTTCATCAACACTTTGAAGGTCCACAGATTACAGAATGCCTCCAGATGTGCGTCGGAAACTACTACTGGTTTTCCAGGGAACGATCAAAGCATAGACTGTTTGAGACATTACTCATGTGGAGGGAAGTGCGCATATTCACTGTTGTATTCAATCCCGATGCAATTTCTGTGTTTCATCAACACTCTGATAGCCCACAGATTACAGAATGCCACCAGATGTGCATCGGAAACTACTACTGGTCTTCCAGGGAACGATCAAATTGTAGACTGTTTCAGACATTACTCCGATGTAGGAATAGCGGATTTTGACTGTTGTATTCACTGCCGGTGCAATTTCTGTGTTTCATCAACACATTGATGGTCCACAGATTACAGAATGCCACCAGATTTTCATCGGAAACTACTACTGGTCTTCCAGGGAACGATCAAAGCGTAGACTGTTTGAGACATTAGTTCCATGGAGGATAGTGCGGATCGTGACTGTTGCATTCAATCCCGATGCAATATCTGTGTTTCATCAACACTCTGATAGTCCACGGATTACAGATGTGCATCGGAAACTACTACTGGTCTTCCAGGGATCGATCAAAGCGTAGACTGTTTGAGACGTTACTCCCATGGAGGAAAGTGCGCATGGTGACTGTTGTATTCAATCCCGTTGCAATTTCTGTGTTTCATCAACACTCTGATAGTCCACAGATCACAGAGTGCCTCCAGATGTGAATTGGAAACTACCACTGGTCTTCCAGGGAACGATCAAAGCGTAGACTGTTAGAGACATTACTAACATGGAGGAAAGTGCGCATGGTGACTGTTGTATTCAATCCCGATGCAATTTCCGTGTTTCATCAACACTCTGATACTCCACAGATTACAGAATGGCTCCAGATGTGCATCGGAAACTACTACTGGTCTTCCTGGGAACGATCCAAGCGTAGATTGTTAGAGACATTACTCCCATGGAGGAAAGTGCGCATGGTGACTGTTGTAATCAATCCCAATGCAATTTCTGTGTTTCATCAACAATCAGTTAGTCCACAGATTTCAGAATGCCTCCAGATGTGCATCGGAAACTACTACTGGTGTTCCAGGGAACAATCAAAGCGTAGACTGTTTGAGACATTACTCCCATGGATGAAAGTGAGCATGGTGACCGTTGTATTCAATCCGGATGCAATTGCTGTGTTTCGTCAACACTCTGATAGTCCACAGATTACAGAATGCCACCAGATGTGCATCGGAAATAACTACTTGTGTTCCAGGGAACGATCAAAGCGTAGACTGTTTGAGACATTACTCCTGTGGTGGAAAGTGTGCATGGTGACTGTTGTATTCAATCCCGATGCAATTTCTGTGTTTCATCAACACTCTGATAGCCCACAGATTACAGAATGCCACCAGATGTGCATCCCAAACTACTACTGGTCTTCCAGGGAACGATCAAAGCGTAGACAGTTTGAGACATACCTCCCGTGGAGGAAAGTGCGCATGGTGACTGTCGTATTCAATCCCGATTCAAATTCTGTGTTTCATCAACACTCTGATAGTCCACGGATTACAGAATGCCACCAGAATTGCATCGGAAAGTACTACTGGTCTTGCAGGGAACGATCAAAGCGTGGACTGTTTCAGACATTACTCCCATGGAGGAAAGTGCGAATGGTGACTGTTGTATTTAATCCCGATGCAATTTCTGAGTTTCATCAACTCTCTGATAGTCCACAGATTACAGAATGCCACCAGATGTGCATCGGAAACTACTACTGGTCATCGAGGGAACGATCAAAGCGTAGACTGTTTAAGACGTTACTCCTGTGGAGGAAAGTGCGCATGGTGACTGTTGTATTCAATACCGATGCAATTTATGTGTTTCGTCAACACTCTGATAGTCCACAGATTACAGAATGCCACCAGATGTGCATCGGAAACTACTACTGGTCTTCCAGGGAACGATCAAAGCGTAGACTGTTTGAGACATTACTAACATGGAGGAAAGTGCGATTGGTGACTGTTGTATTCAATACGGATGCAATTACTGTGTTTCATCAACACCTTGATAGTCCACAGATTACAGAATGCCTCCAAATGTGCATCGGAAACTACTACTGGTCTTCCAGGAAAATATCGAACCGTAAACTCTTTGAGACATTACCCCCATGGAGGTAGGTGCGCGTGGTGATTGTTGTATTCAATCCCGATGTAATTTCTGTGTTTCATGACACTCTGATACTCCACATATTACAGAATGGCTCCAGATGTCATCGGAAACTACTACTGGTCTTCCTGCGAACGATCCAAGCGTAGACTGTTATTGACATAACTCACATGGAGGAAAGAGCGCATGGTGACTGTTGTAATCAATCCCAATGCATTTTCTGTGTTTCATCAACAATCAGTTAGTCCACAGATTTCAGAATGCCTCCAGATGTGCATCGGAAACTACTACCGGTCTTCCAGGGAACGATCAAAGCGTAGACAGTTTGAGACATACCTGCCGTGGAGGAAAGTGCGCATGGTTACTGTCGTATTCAATCCCGATGCAATTTCTGTGTTTCATCAACACTCTGATAGTCCACGGATTACACAATGCCACCAGAAGTGCATCGGAATCTACTACTGGTCTTCCAGGGAACGATCAAAGCGTGGACTGTTTCAGACATTACTCCCATGGAGGAAAGTGCGCATGGTGACTGTTGTATTCAATCCCGATGCAATTTCCGTGTTTCATCAACACTCTGGTACTCCACAGGTTACAGAATGCCTCCAGATGTGCATTTGAAACAACTACTGGTTTTCCTGGGAACGATCCTAGCGTAGACTGTTAGAGACATTACTCCCATGGAGGAAAGTGCGCATGGTGACTGTTGTAATCTATCCCGATGCAATTTCTGTGTTTCATCAACACTCTGATAGTCCACAGATTACAGAATGCCACCAGATGTGCATCGGAAACAATTACTTGTGTTCCAGGGAACGATTAAAGCGTAGACTGTTTGAGACTTTACTCCTGTGGTGGAAAGTGTGCATGGTGACTGTTGTATTCAATCCCAATTCAATTTCAGTGTTTCATCAACACTCTGATAGGCCACAGATTACAGAATGCCACCAGATGTGCATCGGAAACTACTACTGGTCTTCCAGGGAACGATCAAAGCGTAGACTGTTTGAGACATTACTCCCATGGAGGAAAGTGCGCATGGTGACTGTTGTATTCAATCCCGATGCAATATCTGAATTTCATCAACACTCTGATAGTCCACAGATTACAGAATGCCTCCAGATGTGAATTGGAAACTACCACTGGTCTTCCAGGGAACGATCAAAGCGTAAACTCTTTGAGATATGACTCCCATGGAGGAAGGTGCGCATGGTGACTGTTGTATTCAATCCCGATGCAATTTCTGTGTTTCATCAACACTCTGATACTCCAACGATTACAGAATGGCTCCAGATGTGCATCGGAAACTACTACTGGTCTTCCTGGGAACGATCCAAGCGTAGACTGTTAGAGACGTTACTCCCATGGAGGAAAGTGCGCATGGTGACTGTTGTAATCAATCCAAATGCAATTTCTGTGTTTCATCAACAATCAGTTAGTCCACAGATTTCAGAATGCCTCCAGATGTGCATTGGAAACTACTACTGGTCTTCCAGGGAACAATCAAAGCGTAGACTGTTTGAGACATTACTTCCGTGGAGAAAGGGCGCATGGTGACTGTTGTATACAATCCCGATGCAATTTCTGTGTTTCATCAACACTCAGATATTCCACAGATTTCAGAATGCCTCCAGATGTGCATTGGAAACTACTACTGGTCTTCCAGGGAACGATCAAATTGTAGACTGTTTCAGACATTACTCCGATGTAGGAATAGCGGATTGTGACTGTTGTATTCACTGCCGGTGCAATTTCTGTGTTTCATCAACACATTGATGGTCCACAGATTACAGAATGCCACCAGATTTTCATCGGAAACTACTACTGGTTTTCCAGGGAACGATCAAAGCGTAGACTGTTTGAGACATTAGTTCCATGGAGGAAACTGCGGATCGTGACTGTTGCATTCAATCCCGATGCAATATCTGTGTTTCATCAACACTCTTATAGTCCACAAATTACACAATGCCACCAGATGTACATCCGGAACTACTACTGGCCTTGTAGGGACCGATCAAAGCGTAGACTGTTTGAGACATTACTCCCGTGGAGGAAAGTGCGCATGGTGACTGTTGTATTCAATCCCGAGGCAATTTCTGTGATTCATGAACACTCTGATAGTCCACAGATTACAGAATGCCAGCAGATGTGCATCGGAAACTACTACTGGTCTTCCAGGGAACGATCAAAGCGTAGACTGTTTGAGACGTTACTCCCATGGAGGAAAGTGAGGATGCTGACTGTTGTCTTCACTCCCGATGCAATATTTGTGTTTCATCAACACTCTGATAGTCCACAGATTACAGATGTGCATCGGAAACTACTACTGGTCTTCCAGGGATCGATCAAAGCGTAGACTGTTTGAGACGTTACTCCCATGGAGGAAAGTGCGCATGGTGGCTGTTGTATTCAATCCCGTTGCAATTTCTGTGTTTCATCAACACTCTGATAGTCCACAGATTACAGAGTGCCTCCAGATGTGTATTGGAAACTACCACTGGTCTTCCAGGGAACGATCAAAGCGTAGACTGTTAGTGACATTACTAACATGGAGGAAAGTGCGCATGGTGACTGTTGTATTCAATCCCGATGCAATTTCCGTGTTTCATCAACACTCTGATACTCCACAGATTACAGAATGGCTCCAGATGTGCATCGGAAACTACTACTGGTCTTCCTGGGAACGATCCAAGCGTAGATTGTTAGAGACATTACTCCCATGCAGGAAAGTGCGCATGGTGACTGTTGTAATCAATCCCAATGAAATATCTGTGTTTCATCAACACTCTGATAGTCCACGGATTACAGAATGCCACCAGAATTGCATCGGAAAGTACTACTGGTCTTGCAGGGAACGATCAAAGCGTGGACTGTTTCAGACATTACTCCCATGGAGGAAAGTGCGCATGGTGACTGTTGTATTTAATCCCGATGCAATTTCTGTGTTTCATCAACTCTCTGATAGTCCACAGATTACAGAATGCCACCAGATGTGCATCGGAATCTACTACTGGTCATCGAGGGAACGATCAAAGCGTAGACTGTTTAAGACGTTACTCCTGTGGAGGAAAGTGCGCATGGTGACTTTTGTATTCAATACCGATGCAATTTATGTGTTTCGTCAACACTCTGATAGTCCACAGATTACAGAATGCCACCAGATGTGCATCGGAAAATACTACTGGTCTTCCAGGGAACGATCAAAGCGTAGACTGTTTGAGACATTACTAACATGGAGGAAAGTGCGATTGGTGACTGTTGTATTCAATACAGATGCAATTACTGTGTTTCATCAACACCTTGATAGTCCACAGATTACAGAATGCCTCCAAATGTGCATCGGAAACTACTACTGGTCTTCCAGGAAAATATCGAACCGTAAACTCTTTGAGACATTACCCCCATGGAGGTAGGTGCGCGTGGTGACTGTTGTATTCAATCCCGATGTAATTTCTGTGTTTCATGACACTCTGATACTCCACAGATTACAGAATGCCACCAGATGTGCATCGGAAACTACTACTGGTCTTCCAGGGAACGATCAAAGCGTAGACTGTCTGAGACATTACTCCCGTGGAGGGAAGTGCACATGGTGACTGTTGTATTCAATGCCGATGCAATTTCTGTGTTTCATCAACACTCTGATAGTCCACAAATTACAGAATGCCTCCAGATCTGCATTGGAAACTACCACTGGTCTTCCAGGGAACGATCAAGTCGTAGACTGTTTGAGATATTACTAACATGGAGGAAAGTGCCCATGGTGACTGTTGTATTCAATACCAATGCAATTTCTGTGTTTCATCAACACTCTGATAGTCCACAGATTACAGAATGCCTCCAGATGTGCATCGGAAACTACTACAGGTCTTCCAGGGACCGATCAAACCGTAAACTCTTTGAGACATTACTCCCATGGAGGAAGGTGCGCATGGTGACTGTTGAATTCAATCCCGATGCTATTTCTGTGTTTCATCAACAGTCTGTTAGTTCACAGATTTCAGAATGCCTCCAGATGTGCATTGGAAACTACCACTGGTCTTCCAGGGAACGACTAAAGCGTAGACTGTTTGAGATATTACTAACATGGAATAAAGTGCGCATGGTGACTGTTGTATTCAATACCGATGCAATGTCTGTGTTTCATCAACACTCTGATAGTCCACAGATTACAGAATGCCACCAGATGTGCATCGGAAACAACTACTTGTGTTCCAGGGAACGATTAAAGCGTAGACTGTTTAAGACATTACTCATGTGGTGGAAAGTGTGCATGGTGACTGTTGTATTCAATCCCAATTCAATTTCAGTGTTTCATCATCACTCTGATAGGCCACAGATTACAGAATGCCACCAGATGTGCATCGGAAACTACTACTGGTCTTCCAGGGAACGATCAAAGCATAGACTGTCTGAGACATTACTCCCATGGAGGGAAGTGCACATGGTGACTGTTGTATTCAAACTCGATGCAATTACTGTGTTTCATCAACACTCTGATAGTCCACAGATTACAGAATGCCACCAGATGTGCATCGGAAACTACTACTGGTCATCGAGGGGAAGATCAATGCGTAGACCGTTTGAGACATTACTCCTGTGGAGGAAAGTGCGCATGGTGACTGTTGTATTCAATACCGATGCAATTTCTGTGTTTTTCGTCAACACTCTGATAGTCCACAGATTACAGAATGCCACCAGATGTGCATCGGAAACAACTACTTGTGTTCCAGTGAACGATTAAAGCGTAGACTGTTTGAGAAATTACTCCTGTGGTGGAAAGTGTGCATGGTTTACAGTTGTATTCAATCCCAATGCAATTTCAGTGTTTCATCAACACTCTGATAGTCCACAGATTACAGAATGCCACCAGATGTGCATCGGAAACTACTACTGGTCTTCCAGGGAACGATCAAAGCGTATACTGTTTGAGACATTACTCCAGTGGAGGAAAGTGCGCATGGTGACTGTTGTATTCAATACCGATGCAATTTCTGTGTTTTTCGTCAACACTCTGATAGTCCACAGATTACAGAATGCCACCAGATGTGCATCGGAAACAACTACTTGTGTTCCAGTGAACGATTAAAGCGTAGACTGTTTGAGAAATTACTCCTGTGGTGGAAAGTGTGCATGGTTTACAGTTGTATTCAATCCCAATGCAATTTCAGTGTTTCATCAACACTCTGATAGTCCACAGATTACAGAATGCCACCAGATGTGCATCGGAAACTACTACTGGTCTTCCAGGGAACGATCAAAGCGTATACTGTTTGAGACATTACTCCCGTGGAGGGAGGTGCACATGGTGACTGTTGTATTCTAACTCGATGCAATTTCTGTGTTTCATCAACACTCTGATAGTCCACAGATTACAGAATGCTACCAGATGTGCATCGGAAACTACTACTGGTCTTCCAGGGAACGATCAAAGCGTGGACTGTTTGAGACATTACTAACATGGAGGAAAGTTCGCATGGTGACTGTTGTATTCAATACCGATGCAATTACTGTGATTCATCAAATCTCTGATAGTCCACAGATTACAGAATGCCTCCAAATGTGCATCGAAACTACTACTGGTCTTCCAGGGAACAATCAAAACGTAGACTGTTTGAGACATTACTTCCTTGGAGAAAGTGCGCATGGTGACTGTTGTATTCAATCCCGATGCAATTTCTGTGTTTCATCAACACTCTGATAGTCCACAGATTACAGAATGCCTCCAGATGTGCATCGGAAACTACTACTGGTCTTCCAGGGAACGATCAATGCGTAGACTGTTAGGGACATTACTCATATGGAGGAAAGTGCGCATGGTGACTGTTGTATTCAATCCCAATGCAATATCTGTGTTTCATCAACACTTTGAAGGTCTACAGATTACAGAATGCCTCCAGATGTCCATCGGAAACTACTACTGATTTTACAGTGAACGATCAAAGCGTAGACTGTTTGAGACATTACTCCTGTGGAGCAAAGTGCGCATGGTAACTGTTGCATTCAATCCCGATGCAATTTCTGTGTTTCATCAACACTCTGATAGTCCACAGATTACAGATTGCCACCAGATGTGCATCGGCAACAACTACTGGTGTTCCAGGGAACGATCAAAGCGTAGACTGTTTGAGACATTACTCCCATGGAGGAAAGTGCGCATGGTGACTGTTGTATTCGATCCCGATGCAATTTCTGTGTTTCATCAACACTCTGGTACTCCACAGATTACAGAATGCCTCCAGATGTGCATTTGAAACAACTACTGGTTTTCCTGGGAACGAACCTAGCGTAGACTGTTAGAGACATTACTCCCATGGAGGAAAGTGCGTATGGTGACTGTTGTAATCTATCCCATTGCAATTTCTGTGTTTCATCAACACTCTGTTAGTCCACAGATTACAGAATGCCTCCAGATGTGCATCGGAACTAATACTGGTCTTCCAGGGAACGATCAAAGCGTAGAATGTTTGAGACATTACTCCCGTGGAGGAAAGTGCACATGGTGACTGTTGTATTCAATCCCGATGCAATTTCTGTGTTTCATCAACACTCTGATAGTCCACAGATTACAGAATGCCACCAGATGTGCATCGGAAACAACTACTTGTGTTCCAGGGAACGATTAAAGCGTAGACTGTTTGAGACATTACTCCTGTGGTGGAAAGTGTGCATGGTGACTGTTGTATTCAATCCCAATTCTATTTCAGTGTTTCATCGACACTCTGATAGGCCACAGATTACAGAATGCCATCAGATGTGCATCGGAAACTACTACTGGTCTTCCAGGGAACGATCAAAGCGTAGACTGTCTGAGACATTACTCCCGTGGAGGGAACTGCACATGGTGACTGTTGTATTCAAACTCGATGCAAGTTCTGTGTTTCATCAACACTCTGATAGTCCACAGATTACAGAATGCCACCAGATGTGCATCGGAAACTACTACTGGTCTTCCAGGGAACGATCAAAGCGTGGACTGTTTCAGACATTAATCCCATGGAGGGAAGTGCGCATTGTGACTGTTGTATTCAATGCCGATGCAATTTCTGTGTTTCATCAACACTCTGATAGTCCACAAATTACAGAATGCCTCCAGATCTGCATTGGAAACTACCACTGGTCTTCCAGGGAACGATCAAGGCGTAGACTGTTTGAGATATTACTAACATGGAGGAAAGTGCCCATGGTGACTGTTGTATTCAATACCAATGCAATTTCTGTGTTTCATCAACACTCTGATAGTCCACAGATTACAGAATGCCTCCAGATGTGCATCGGAAACTACTACAGGTCTTCCAGTCACCGATCAAACCGTAAACTCTTTGAGACATTACTCCCATGGAGGAAGGTGCGCATGGTGACTGTTGAATTCAATCCCGATGCAATTTCTGTGTTTCATCAACAGTCTGTTAGTTCACAGATTTCAGAATGCCTCCAGATGTGCATTGGAAACTACCACTGGTCTTCCAGGGAACGATTAAAGCGTAGACTGTTTGAGACATTACTAACATGGAATAAAGTGCGCATGGTGACTGTTGTATTCAATACCGATGCAATGTCTGTGTTTCATCAACACTCTGATAGTCCACAGATTACAGAATGCCACCAGATGTGCATCGGAAACAACTACTTGTGTTCCAGGGAACGATTAAAGCGTAGACTGTTTAAGACATTACTCATGTGGTGGAAAGTGTGCATGGTGACTGTTGTATTCAATCCCAATTCAATTTCAGTGTTTCATCATCACTCTGATAGGCCACAGATTACAGAATGCCACCAGATGTGCATCGGAAACTACTACTGGTCTTCCAGGGAACGATCAAAGCGTAGACTGTCTGAGACATTACTCCCGTGGAGGGAAGTGCACATGGTGACTGTTGTATTAAAACTCGATGCAATTACTGTGTTTCATCAACACTCTGATAGTCCACAGATTACAGAATGCCACCAGATGTGCATCGGAAACTACTACTGGTCATCGAGGGGAAGATCAAAGCGTAGACCGTTTGAGACATTACTCCTGTGGAGGAAAGTGCGCATGGTGACTGTTGTATTCAATACCGATGCAATTTCTGTGTTTCGTCAACACTCTGGTAGTCCACAGATTACAGAATGCCACCAGATGTGCATCGGAGACAACTACTTGTGTTCCAGGGAACGATTAAAGCGAAGACTGTTTGACACATTACTCCTGTGGTGGAAAGTGTGCATGGTGACTGTTGTATTCAATCCCAATGCAATTTCTGTGTTTCATCAACACTCCGATAGTCCACAGATTACAGAATTCCTCCAGATGTGCGTCGGATACTACTATTGGCATTCCAGGGAACGATCAAAGCGTAGACAGTTTGAGACATTACTCCTGTGGAGGAAAGTGCGCATGGTGACTGTTGTATTCAATACCGATGCAATTTCTGTGTTTTTCGTCAACACTCTGATAGTCCACAGATTACAGAATGCCACCAGATGTGCATCGGAAACAACTACTTGTGTTCCAGGGAACGATTAAAGCGTAGACTGTTTAAGACATTACTCATGTGGTGGAAAGTGTGCATGGTGACTGTTGTATTCAATCCCAATTCAATTTCAGTGTTTCATCATCACTCTGATAGGCCACAGATTACAGAATGCCACCAGATGTGCATCGGAAACTACTACTGGTCTTCCAGGGAACGATCAAAGCGTAGACTGTCTGAGACATTACTCCCGTGGAGGGAAGTGCACATGGTGACTGTTGTATTCAAACTCGATGCAATTACTGTGTTTCATCAACACTCTGATAGTCCACAGATTACAGAATGCCACCAGATGTGCATCGGAAACTACTACTGGTCTTCCAGGGAACGATCAAAGCGTATACTGTTTGAGACATTACTCCCGTGGAGGGAGGTGCACATGGTGACTGTTGTATTCTAACTCGATGCAATTTCTGTGTTTCATCAACACTCTGATAGTCCACGGATTACAGAATGCCACCAGAATTGCATCGGAAACTACTACTGGTCTTCCAGGGAACGATCAAAGCGTGGACTGTTTCAGACATTACTCCCATGGAGAAAAGTGCGCATGGTGACTGTTGTATTCAATCCCGATGCAATTTCCGTGTTTCATCAACACTCTGATAGTCCACAGATTAAAGAATGCCTCCAGATGTGAATTGGAAACTACCACTGGTCTTCCAGTTAACGATCAAAGCGTACACTGCTTGAGAAATTACTAACATGGAGGAAAGTGCGCATGGTGACTGTTGTATTCAATCACGATGCAATTACTGTGTTTCATCAACACTCTGAGAGTCCACAGTTTACAGAATGCCACCAGATGTGCATCGGAAACAACTACTGGTTTTCCTGGGAACGATCCAAGCGTAGACTGTTAGAGACATTACTCCCATGGAGGAAAGTGCGCATGGTGACTGTTGTATTCAATCCCGATGCAATTTCTGTGTTTCATCAACACTCTGATAGTCCACAGATTACAGAATGCCTCAAGATGTGCATCGGAAACTACCACTGGTCTTCCAGGGAATGATCAAAGCGTAGACTGTTTGAGACCTTACTAACATGGAGGCAAATGCGAATGGTGACTGTTGTACTCAATCCCGACGCAATTTCTGTGTTTCGTCAACACTCTGATTGTCCACAGATTACAGAATGCCACCAGATGTGCATCGGAAACATCTACTGTTGTTCCAGGGAACGATCAAAGCGTAGACTCTTTGAGACATTATTCCCATGGAGGAAAGTGTGCATGGTGACTGTTGTAATCAATCCCGATGCAATTTCGATGTTTCATCAACTCTCTGATAGCCCACAGATTACAGAATGCCACCAGATGTGCATCGGAAACTACTACTGGTCTTCCAGGGAACGATCAAGTCGTAGACTGTTTGAGACATTACTCCCATGGAGGAAAGTGCGCATGGTGACTGTTGTATTCAATCCCGTTGCAATTTCTGTGTTTCGTCAACACTCTGTTAGTCCACGGATTACAGAATGCCTTCAGATGTGAATTGGAAACTACCACTGGTCTTCCGGGGAACGATCGAAGCGTAGACTGTTTGAGACATTACTAACATGGAGGAAAGTGCGCATGGTGACCGTTGTATTCAATCCCGAAGCAATTTCTGTGTTTCATCAACACTCTGATAGTGCACTGATTACAGAATGACTCTAGATGTGCATCGGAAACTACTACTGGTCTTCCAGGAACGATCAAAGCGTAAACTCTCTGACACGTTACTCCCATGGAGGAAAGTGTGCATGGTGACTGTTGTATTCAATCCCGATGCAATTTCTGTGTTTCATCAACTCTCTGATAGTCCACAGATTACATAATGCCACCAGATGTGCATCGGAAACTGCTACTGGTCTTCCAGGTAACGATCAAAGCGTAGACAGTTTGAGACATACCTCCCATGGAGGAAAGTGCGCATGGTGACTGTCGTATTCAATCCCGGTGCAATTTCTGTGTTTCATCAACACTCTGATAGTCCACGGATTACAGAATGCCACCAGAATTGCATCGGAAACTACTACTGGTCTTCCTGGGAACGATCAAAGCGTGGACTGTTTCAGACATTACTCCCATGGAGAAAAGTGCGCATGGTGACTGTTGTATTCAATCCCGATGCAATTTCCGTGTTTCATCAACACTCTGATAGTCCACAGATTACAGAATGCCTCCAGATGTGTATTGGAAACTACCAGTGGTCTTCCAGGGAACGATCAAAGCGTACACTGCTTGAGACATTACTAACATGGAGGAAAGTGCGCATGGTGACTGTTGTATTCAATCCCGATGCAATTTCTGTGTTTCATCAACACTCTGATAGTCCACAGATTACAGAATGCTACCAGATGTGCATCGGAAACTACTCCTGGTCTTCCAGGGAACGATCAAAGCGTGGACTGTTTCAGACATTTTTCCCATGGAGGAAAGTGCGTATTGTGACTGTTGTATTCAATCCCGATGCAATTTCTGTGTTTCATCAACACTCTGATGGTCCACAGATTACAGAATGCCTCCAGATGTGCATTGGAAACTACCACTGGTCTTCCAGGGAACGATCAAAGCGTAGACTGTTTGAGACATTACTAACATGGAGGAGAGTACGCATGGTGACTGTTGTATCCAATACCGATGCAATTACTGTGTTTCATCAAAACTCTGATAGTCCACAGATTACAGAATGCCTCCAAATGTGCATCGAAACTACCTCTGGTCTTCCAGGGAACGATCAAACCATAAACTCTTTGAGACCTTACCCCCATGGAGGAAGATGCGCATGGTGACTGTCGTATTCAATCCCGATGCAATTTTTGTGTTTCATGACACTCTGATACTATAAAGATTACAGAATGGCTCCAGATGTGCATCGGAAACTACTACTGGTCTTCCTGGGAACGATCAAAGCGTAGACTGATAGAGACATTACTCCTATGGAGGAAAGTGCACATGGTGACTGTTGTAATCAATCCCTATGCAATTTCTGCGTTTCATCAACAATCAGTCAGTCCACAGATTTCAGAATGCCTCCAGATGTTCATCGGAAACTACTACTGGTCTTCCAGGGAACAATAAAATCGTGACTGTTTGAGACATTACTTCGTGGAGAAAGTGCGCATGGTGACTGTTGTATTCAATCCCGATGCAATTTCTGTGTTTCATCAACACTCTGATAGTCCACAGATTACGGAATGCCTCCAGATGTGCATCGGAAACTACTACTGGGCTTCCAATGAACGATCAAAGCGTAGACTGTTAGGGACATTACTCATATGGAGGAGAGTGCGCATGGTGACTGTTGTATTCAATCCCGATGCAATATCTGTGTTTCATCAACACTCTGATAGTCCACAGATTACAGAATGCCACCAGATGTGCATCGGAAACTGCTACTGGTCTTCCAGGGAACGATCAAAGCGTAGACAGTTTGAGACATACCTCCCGTGGAGGAGAGTGCGATTGGTGACTGTCGTATTCAATCCCGATGCTATTTCTGTGTTTCATCAACACTCTGATAGTCAACGGATTACAGAATGCCACCAGAATTGCATCGGAAACTACTACTGGTCTTCCAGGGAACGATCAAAGCGTGGACTGTTTCAGACATTACTCCCATGGAGGAAAGTGTGCATGGTGACTGTGATATTCAATCCCGATGCAATTTCTGTGTTTCATCAACACTCTGATAGTCCACAGTTTACAGATTGCCTCCAGATGTGCATCGGAAACTACTACTGGTCTTCCAGGGAACGATCAAAGCGTGGACTGTTTCAGTCATTACTCCCATGGAGGAAAGTGAGAATGGTGACTGTTGTATTCAATCCCGATGCAATTTATGTGTTTCATCAACACTCTGATAGTCCACAGATTACAGAATGCCACCAGATGTGCATCGGAAATTACTACTGGTCATCGAGGGAACGATCAAAGCGTAGACTGTTTGAGACATTACTCATGTGGAGAAAGTGCTCATGGTGACTGTTGTATTCAATTCCGATGCAATTTCTGTGTTTCGTCAACACTCTGATACTAAACAGATTACAGAATGCCACCAGAAGAGCATCGGAAACAACTACTTTTGTTCCAGGGAACGATTAAAGCGTAGACTGTTTGAGACATTACTCCTGTGGTGGAAAGTGTGCATGGTGACTGTTGTATTCAATCCCAATGCATTTTCAGTGTTTCATCAACACTCTGATAGTCCACAGATTACAGAATGCCTCCAGATGTGCATTGGAAACTACCACTGGTCTTCCAGGGAACGATAAAAGCGTAGACTGTTTGAGACATTACTAACATGGAGGAAAGTGCGCATGGTAACTGTTGTAATCAGTCCCAATGCAATTTCTGTGTTTCATCAACAATCAGTCAGTCCACAGATTTCAGCATGCCTCCAGATGTGCATCGGAAACTACTACTGGTCTTCCAGGGAACAATCAAAACGTAGACTGTTTGAGACATTACTTCCTTGGAGAAAGTGCGCATGGTGACTGTTGTATTCAATCCCGATGCAATTTCTGTGTTTCATCAACACTCTGATAGTCCACAGATTACAGAATGCCTGCAGATGTGCATCGGAATCTACTACTGGTCTTCCAGGGAACGATCAAAGCGTAGACTGTTAGGAACATTACTCATACGGAGGAAAGTGCGCATGGTGACTAATGCATTGAATCCCGATGCAATTTCTGTGTTTCATCAACACTCTGATAGTAAACAGATTACAGAATGCCACCAGATGTGCATCGGAAACTGCTACTGGTCTTCCAGGGAACGATCAAAGCGTAGACAGTTTGAGACATACCTCCCGTGGAGGAAAGTGCGCATGGTGACTGTCGTATTCAATCCCGATGCAATTTCTTTGTTTCATCAACACTCTGATAGTCCACGGATTACAGAATGCCACCAGAATTGCATCGGAAACTACTACTGGTCTTCCAGGGAACGATCAAAGCGTGGACTGTTTCAGACATTACTCCCATGGTGAAAAGTGCGCATGGTGACTGTTGTATTTAATCCCGATGCAATTTCCGTGTTTCATCAACACTCTGATAGTCCACAGATTACAGAATGCCACCAGATGTGCATCGGAAACATCTACTGTTGTTCCAGGGAACGATCAAAGCGTAGACTCTTTGAGACATTATTCCCATGGAGGAAAGTGTGCATGGTGACTGTTGTAATCAATCCCGATGCAATTTCGATGTTTCATCAACTCTCTGATAGCCCACAGATTACAGAATGCCACCAGATGTGCATCGGAAACTACTACTGGTCTTCCAGGGAACGATCAAGTCGTAGACTGTTTGAGACATTACTCCCATGGAGGAAAGTGCGCATGGTGACTGTTGTATTCAATCCCGTTGCAATTTCTGTGTTTCGTCAACACTCTGTTAGTCCACAGATTACAGAATGCCTTCAGATGTGAATTGGAAACTACCACTGGTCTTCCAGGGAACGATCGAAGCGTAGACTGTTTGAGACATTACTAACATGGAGGAAAGTGCGCATGGTGACCGTTGTATTCAATCCCGAAGCAATTTCTGTGTTTCATCAACACTCTGATAGTGCACAGATTACAGAATGACTCTAGATGTGCATCGGAAACTACTACTGGTCTTCCAGGAACGATCAAAGCGTAAACTCTCTGACACGTTACTCCCATGGAGGAAAGTGTGCATGGTGACTGTTGTATTCAATCCCGATGCAATTTCTGTGTTTCATCAACTCTCTGATAGTCCACAGATTACATAATGCCACCAGATGTGCATCGGAAACTGCTACTGGTCTTCCAGGTAACGATCAAAGCGTAGACAGTTTGAGACATACCTCCCATGGAGGAAAGTGCGCATGGTGACTGTCGTATTCAATCCCGGTGCAATTTCTGTGTTTCATCAACACTCTGATAGTCCACGGATTACAGAATGCCACCAGAATTGCATCGGAAACTACTACTGGTCTTCCTGGGAACGATCAAAGCGTGGACTGTTTCAGACATTACTCCCATGGAGAAAAGTGCGCATGGTGACTGTTGTATTCAATCCCGATGCAATTTCCGTGTTTCATCAACACTCTGATAGTCCACAGATTACAGAATGCCTCCAGATGTGTATTGGAAACTACCAGTGGTCTTCCAGGGAACGATCAAAGCGTACACTGCTTGAGACATTACTAACATGGAGGAAAGTGCGCATGGTGACTGTTGTATTCAATCCCGATGCAATTTCTGTGTTTCATCAACACTCTGATAGTCCACAGATTACAGAATGCTACCAGATGTGCATCGGAAACTACTCCTGGTCTTCCAGGGAACGATCAAAGCGTGGACTGTTTCAGACATTTTTCCCATGGAGGAAAGTGCGTATTGTGACTGTTGTATTCAATCCCGATGCAATTTCTGTGTTTCATCAACACTCTGATGGTCCACAGATTACAGAATGCCTCCAGATGTGCATTGGAAACTACCACTGGTCTTCCAGGGAACGATCAAAGCGTAGACTGTTTGAGACATTACTAACATGGAGGAGAGTACGCATGGTGACTGTTGTATCCAATACCGATGCAATTACTGTGTTTCATCAAAACTCTGATAGTCCACAGATTACAGAATGCCTCCAAATGTGCATCGAAACTACCTCTGGTCTTCCAGGGAACGATCAAACCATAAACTCTTTGAGACCTTACCCCCATGGAGGAAGGTGCGCATGGTGACTGTCGTATTCAATCCCGATGCAATTTTTGTGTTTCATGACACTCTGATACTATAAAGATTACAGAATGGCTCCAGATGTGCATCGGAAACTACTACTGGTCTTCCTGGGAACGATCAAAGCGTAGACTGATAGAGACATTACTCCTATGGAGGAAAGTGCACATGGTGACTGTTGTAATCAATCCCAATGCAATTTCTGCGTTTCATCAACAATCAGTCAGTCCACAGATTTCAGAATGCCTCCAGATGTTCATCGGAAACTACTACTGGTCTTCCAGGGAACAATAAAATCGTGACTGTTTGAGACATTACTTCGTGGAGAAAGTGCGCATGGTGACTGTTGTATTCAATCCCGATGCAATTTCTGTGTTTCATCAACACTCTGATAGTCCACAGATTACGGAATGCCTCCAGATGTGCATCGGAAACTACTACTGGGCTTCCAATGAACGATCAAAGCGTAGACTGTTAGGGACATTACTCATATGGAGGAGAGTGCGCATGGTGACTGTTGTATTCAATCCCGATGCAATATCTGTGTTTCATCAACACTTTGAAAGTCCACAGATTACAGAATGCCTAAAGATGTGCATCGAAACTACTACTGGTTTTCCAGGGAACGATCAAAGCGTAGACTGTTTGAGACATTACTCCTGTGGAGGAAAGTGCGCATGGTGACTGTTGCATTCAATCCCGATGCAATTTCTGTGTTTCATCAACACTCTGATAGTCCACAGATTACAGAATGCCACCAGATGTGCATCGGAAACTGCTACTGGTCTTCCAGGGAACGATCAAAGCGTAGACAGTTTGAGACATACCTCCCGTGGAGGAGAGTGCGATTGGTGACTGTCGTATTCAATCCCGATGCTATTTCTGTGTTTCATCAACACTCTGATAGTCAACGGATTACAGAATGCCACCAGAATTGCATCGGAAACTACTACTGGTCTTCCAGGGAACGATCAAAGCGTGGACTGTTTCAGACATTACTCCCATGGAGGAAAGTGTGCATGGTGACTGTGATATTCAATCCCGATGCAATTTCTGTGTTTCATCAACACTCTGATAGTCCACAGTTTACAGATTGCCTCCAGATGTGCATCGGAAACTACTACTGGTCTTCCAGGGAACGATCAAAGCGTGGACTGTTTCAGTCATTACTCCCATGGAGGAAAGTGAGAATGGTGACTGTTGTATTCAATCCCGATGCAATTTATGTGTTTCATCAACACTCTGATAGTCCACAGATTACAGAATGCCACCAGATGTGCATCGGAAATTACTACTGGTCATCGAGGGAACGATCAAAGCGTAGACTGTTTGAGACATTACTCATGTGGAGAAAGTGCTCATGGTGACTGTTGTATTCAATTCCGATGCAATTTCTGTGTTTCGTCAACACTCTGATACTAAACAGATTACAGAATGCCACCAGAAGAGCATCGGAAACAACTACTTTTGTTCCAGGGAACGATTAAAGCGTAGACTGTTTGAGACATTACTCCTGTGGTGGAAAGTGTGCATGGTGACTGTTGTATTCAATCCCAATGCATTTTCAGTGTTTCATCAACACTCTGATAGTCCACAGATTACAGAATGCCTCCAGATGTGCATTGGAAACTACCACTGGTCTTCCAGGGAACGATAAAAGCGTAGACTGTTTGAGACATTACTAACATGGAGGAAAGTGCGCATGGTAACTGTTGTAATCAGTCCCAATGCAATTTCTGTGTTTCATCAACAATCAGTCAGTCCACAGATTTCAGAATGCCTCCAGATGTGCATCGGAAACTACTACTGGTCTTCCAGGGAACAATCAAAACGTAGACTGTTTGAGACATTACTTCCTTGGAGAAAGTGCGCATGGTGACTGTTGTATTCAATCCCGATGCAATTTCTGTGTTTCATCAACTCTCTGATAGTCCACAGATTACAGAATGCCTGCAGATGTGCATCGGAATCTACTACTGGTCTTCCAGGGAACGATCAAAGCGTAGACTGTTAGGAACATTACTCATACGGAGGAAAGTGCGCATGGTGACTAATGCATTGAATCCCGATGCAATTTCTGTGTTTCATCAACACTCTGATAGTAAACAGATTACAGAATGCCACCAGATGTGCATCGGAAACTGCTACTGGTCTTCCAGGGAACGATCAAAGCGTAGACAGTTTGAGACATACCTCCCGTGGAGGAAAGTGCGCATGGTGACTGTCGTATTCAATCCCGATGCAATTTCTTTGTTTCATCAACACTCTGATAGTCCACGGATTACAGAATGCCACCAGAATTGCATCGGAAACTACTACTGGTCTTCCAGGGAACGATCAAAGCGTGGACTGTTTCAGACATTACTCCCATGGTGAAAAGTGCGCATGGTGACTGTTGTATTCAATCCCGAAGCAATTTCTGTGTTTCATCAACACCCTGATAGTCCACGGATTACAGAATGCCTCCAGATGTGCAACGGAAACTACTACTGGTCTTCCAGGGAACGATCGAAGCGTAGACTGTTAGGGACATTACCCATATGGAGGAAAGTGCGCATAATGACTGTTTTATTCAATCCCGATGCAATATCTGTGTTTCATCAACACTTTGAAGGTCCACAGATTACAGAATGCCTCCAGATGTGCATCGGAAACTACTACTGGTTTTCCAGGGAACGATCAAAGCGTCGACTGTTTGAGACATTACTCATGTGGAGGAAAGTGCGCATGGTGACTGTTGTATACAATCCCGATGCAATTTCTGTGTTTCATCAACACTCTGATAGCCCACAGATTACAGAATGCCACCAGAAGTGCATCGGAAACTACTACTGGTCTTCCAGGGAACGATCGAATTGTAGACTGTTTCAGACATTACTCAAATGTAGGAAAATGCGGATTGTGACTATTGTATTCACTGCCGCTGCAATTTCTGTGTTTCATCGACACATTGAAGGTCCACAGATTACAGAATGCCACCAGATTTTCATCGGAAACTACAACTGGTCTTCCAGGGAACGATCAAAGCGTAGACTGTTTGAGACATTACTTCCATGAAGGAAAGTGCGGATCGTGACTGTTGCATTCAATCCCGATGCAATATCTGTGTTTCATCAACACTCTGATAGTCCACAGATTACAGAATGCCACCAGATGTGCATCGGAAACAGCTACTGGTCTTCCAGGGAACGATCAAAGCGTAGACAGTTTGAGACATACCTCCCGTGGAGGAAAGTGCGCATGGTGACTGTCGTATTCAATCCCGATGCAATTTCTGTGTTTCATCAACACTCTGATTGTCCACGGATTACAGAATGCCACCAGAATTGCATAGGAAACTACTACTGGTCTTCCAGGGAACGACCAAAGCGTGGACTGTTTCAGACATTACTCCCATGAAGAAAAGTGCGCATGGTGACTGTTGTACTCAATCCCGATGCAATTTCCGTGTTTCATCAACACTCTGATAGTCCACAGATTACAGAATGCCTCCAGATGTGAATTGGAAACTACCACTGGTCTTCCAGGGAACGATCAAAGCGTACACTGCTTGAGACATTACTAACATGGAGGAAAGTGCGCATGGTGACTGTTGTATTCAATCCCGATGCAATTTCTGTGTTTCATCAACACTCTGATAGTCAACAGATTACTGAATGCCACCAGATGTGCATCGGAAACAACTACTGGTTTTCCTGGGAACGATCCAAGCGTAGACTGTTAGGGACATTACTCCCATGGAGGAAAGTACGCATGTTGTCTGTTGTATTCAATCCCGATGCAATTTCTGTGTTTCATCAACACTCTGATAGTTCACAGATTACAAAATGCCTCAAGATGTGCATCGGAAACTACCACTGGTCTTCCAGGGAATGATCAAAGCGTAGACTGTTTGAGACATTACTAACATGGAGGCAAGTGCGAATGATGACTGTTGTACTCAATCCCGATGCAATTTCTGTGTTTCGTCAACACTCTGATAGTCCACAGATTACAGAATGCCACCAGATGTGCATCGGAAACAACTACTGGTATTCCAGGGAACGATCAAAGCGTAGACTGTTTGAGACATTATTCCCATGGAGGAAAATGTGCATGGTGACTGTTGTATTCAATCCCGCTGCAATGTCGGTCTTTCATCAACTCCCTGATAGCCCACAGATTACAGAATGCCACCAGATGTGCATCGGAAACTACTACTGGTCTTCCAGGGAACGGTCAAGTCGTAGACTGTATGAGACATTACTCCCATGGAAGAAAGTGCGCATGGTGACTGTTGTATTCAATCCCGATGCAATTTCTGTGTTTCATCAACACTCTGTTAGTCCACAGATTACACAATGCCTTCAGATGTGAATTGGAAACTACCACTGGACTTCCAGGGAACGATCGAAGCGTAGACTGTTTGAGACATTAGTAACATAGAGGAAAGTGCGCATGGTGACCGTTGTATTCAATCCCGAAGCAATGTCTGTGTTTCATCAACACTCTGATAGTGCACAGATTACAGAATGCCTCTAGATGCGCATCGGAAACTACTACTGGTCTTCCAGGAACGATCAAAGCGTAAACTCTTTGAGACATTACTCCCATGGAGGAAGGTGCGCATGGTGACTGTTGTATTCAATCCCGATGCAATTTCTGTGTTTCATCAACACTCTGATACTCCACAGATTACAGAATGGCTCCAGATGTGCATCGGAAACTACTACTGGTCCTCCTGGGAACGATCCAAGTGTAGACTGTTAGAGACGTTACTCCCATGGAGGAAAGTGCGCATGGTGACTGTTGTAATCAATCCCAATGCAATTTCTGTGTTTCATCAACAATCATTTAGTCCACAGATTTCAGAATGCCTCCAGATGTGCATCGGAAACTACTACTGGTCTTCCAGGGAACGATCGAAGCGTAGACTGTTAGGGACATTACTCATATGGAGGAAAGTGCGCATGGTGACTGTTGTATTCAATCCCGATGCAATATCTGTGTTTCATCAACACTTTGAAGGTCCACAGATTACAGAATGCCTCCAGTTGTGCATCGGAAACTACTACTGGTTTTCCAGGGAACGATCAAAGCGTAGACTGTTTGAGACATTACTCATGTGGAGGAAAGTGCGCATGGTGACTGTTGTATACAATCCCGATGCAATTTCTGTGTTTCATCAACACTCTGATAGCCCACAGATTACAGAATGCCACCAGATGTGCATCGGAAACTGCTACTGGTCTTCCAGGGAACGATCAAAAACGTAGACTGTTTGAGACATTACTCCCATGGAGGAAAGTGTGCATGGTGACTTTTGTATTCAATCCCGATGCAATTTCTGTGTATCATCAACTCTCTGATAGCCCGAAGATTACAGAATGCCACCAGATGTGCATCGGAAACTACTACTGGTCTTCCAGGAAACGATCAAATTGTAGACTGTTTCAGTCATTACTCCCATGTAGGAAAATGCGGATTGTGACTGTTGTATTCACTGCCGGTGCAATTTCTGTTTTTCATCAACACATTGAAGGTCCACAGATTACAGAATGCCACCAGATTTTCATCGGAAACTACTACTGGTCTTCCAGGGAACGATCAAAGCGTAGACTGTTTGAGACATTACTTCCATGGAGGAAAGTGCGGATGGTGACTGTTGCATTCAATCCCGATGCAATATCTGTGTTTCATCAACACTCTGATAGTCCACAAATTACACAATGCCACCAGATGTACATCCGGAACTACCACTGGTTTTCCAGGGAACGATCAAAGCGTAGACTGTTTGAGACATTGCTCCCGTGGAGGAAAGTGCGCATGGTGACTGTCGTATTCAATCCCGATGCAATTTCTGTGATTCATGAACACTCTGATAGTTCACAGATTACTGAATGCCACCAGATGTGCATCGGAAACTACTACTGGTCTTCCAGGGAACGAATAAAGCGTAGACTGTTTGAGACATTACTCCCATTGAGGAAAGTGAGGATGGTGACTGTTGTATTCACTCCCGATGCAATTTTTGTGTTTCATCAACTCTCTGATAGTCCACAGATTACAGATGTGCATCGGAAACTACTACTGGTCTTCCAGGGAACAATCAAAGCGTAGACTGTTTGAGACATTACTCCCATGGAGGAAAGTGCGCATGGTGACTGTTGTATTCAATCCCGATGCAATTTCTGTGATTCATGAACACTCTGATAGTCCACAGATTACAGAATGCCTCCAGATGTGTATCGGAAAGTACTACTGATATTCCAGGGAGCGATCAAATCGTAGACTGTTTGAGACATTACTCCCATGGATTAAAGTGCGCATGGTGACTGTTGTATTCAATCCCGATGCAAATCTGTGTTTCATCAACACTCTGATAGTCCACAGATTACAGAATGCCTCCAGATGTGAATTGGAAACTACCACTGGTCTTCCAGGGAACGATCAAAGCGTAGACTGTTTGAGACATTACTAACATGGAGGAAAGTGCGCATGGTGACTGTTGTATTCAATCCCGATGCAATTTCTGTGTTTCATCAACACTCTGATAGTGCACAGATTACAGAATGACACTAGATGTGCATCGGAAACTACTACTGGTCTTCCAGGGAACGATCAAAGCGTAAACTCTTTGAGACATTACTCCCATGGAGGAAGGTGCGCATGGTGACTGTTGTATTCAATCCCGATGCAATTTCTGTGTTTCATCAACACTCTGATACTCCACAGATTACAGAATGGCTCTAGATGTGCATCGGAAACTACTAATGGTTTTCCTGGGAACGATCCAAGCGTAGACAGTTAGAGACATTACTCCCATGGAGGAAAGGGCGAATAGTGACTGTTGTAATCAATAACAATGCAATTTCTGTGTTTCATCAACAATCAGTTAGTCCACAGATTTCAGAATGCCTCCAGATGTGCATCGGAAACTACTACTGGTCTTCCAGGGAACGATCAAAGCGTAGACTGTTAGGGACATTACTCATATGGAGGAAAGTGCGCATGGTGACTGTTGTATTCAATCCCGATGCAATATCTGTGTTTCATCAACACTTTGAAGGTCCACAGATTACAGAATGCCTCCAGATGTGCATCGGAAACTACTACTGGTTTTCCAGGGAACGATCAAAACGTAGACTGTTTGAGACATTACTCATGTGGAGGAAAGTGCGCATGGTGACTGTTGTATTCAATCCCGATGCAATTTCTGTGTTTCATCAACACTCTGATAGCCCACAGATTACAGAATGCCACCAGATGTGCATCGGAAACTGCTACTGGTCTTCCAGGGAACGATCAAAGCGTAGACTGTTTGAGACATTACTCCCATGGAGGAAAGTGTGCATGGTGACTGTTGTATTCAATCCTGATGCAATTTCTGTGTTTCATCAACTCTCTGATAGCCCACAGATTACAGAATGCCACCAGATGTGCATCGGAAACTACTACTGGTCTTCCAGGGAACGATCAAATTGTAGACTGTTTCAGACATTACTCCGATGTAGGAAAATGCGGATTGTGACTGTTGTATTCACTGCAAGTGCAAATTCTGTGTTTCATCAACACATTGAAGGTCCACATATTACAGAATGCCACCAGATTTTCATCGGAAACTACTACTGGTGTTCCAGGGAACGATCAAAGCGTAGACTGTTTGAGACATTTCTTCCATGGAGGAAAGTGCGGATGGTGACTGTTGCATTCAATCCCGATGCAATATCTGTGTTTCATCAACACTCTGATAGTCCACAAATTACACAGTGCCACCAGGTGTACATCCGGAACTACTACTGGTCTTCCAGGGAACGATCAAAGCGTAGACTGTTTGAGACATTACTCACGTGGAGGAAAGTGCGCATGGTGACTGTTGCATTCAATCCCGATGCAATTTCTGTGATTCATGAACAATCTGATAGTCCACAGATTACAGAATGCCACCAGATGTGCATCGGAAACTACTACTGGTCTTCCAGGGAACGATCAAAGCGTAGACTGTTTGAGACATTATTCCCATGGAGGAAAGTGAGGATGGTGACTGTTGTATTCACTCCCGATGCAATTTTTGTGTTCATCAACACTCTGATAGTGCACAGATTACAGATGTGCATGGGAAACTACTACTGGTCTTCCAGGGAACGATCAAATCGTAGACTGTTTGAGACATTACTTCCATGGAGGAAAGTGTGCATGGTGACTGTTGTATTCAATCCCGATGCAATTTCTGTGTTTCATCAACACTCTGATAGTCCACAGATTACAGAATAACTCCAGATGTGCATCGGAAACTACTACTGGTTTTCCAGGGTACGATCAAAGCGTAGACTGTTAGGGACATTACTCATATGGAGGAAAGAGCGCATGGTGACTGTTGTATTCAATCCCGATGCAATTTCTGTGTTTCATCAATAATCAGTTAGTCCACAGATTTCAGAATGCCTCCAGATGTGCATCGGAAACTACTACTGGTCTTCCAGGGAACAATCAAAGCGTAGACTGTTTGAGACATTACTTCCGTGGAGAAAGTGCGCATGGGGACTGTTGTATTCAATCCCGAAGCAATTTCTTTGTTTCATCAACACTCTGATAGTCCACAGATTACAGAATGCCTCCTGATGTGCATCGGAAACTACTACTGGTCTTCTAGGGAACGATCAAATCGTAGACTGTTTGAGACATTACTCCCATGGAGGAAAGTGAGGATGGTGACTGTTGTATTCACTCCCGATGCAATTTTTGTGTTTCATCAACACTCTGATAGTCCACAGATTACAGATGTGCATCGGAAACTACTACTGGTCTTCCAGGGAACGATCAAAGCGTAGACTGTTTGAGACATTACTCCCATGGAGGAAAGTGCGCATGGTGACTGTTGTATTCAATCCCGATGCAATTTCTGTGATTCATGAACACTCTGATAGTCCACAGATTACAGAATGCCACCTGATGTGTATCGGAAACTACTACTGATATTCCATTGAGCGATCAAATCGTAGACTGTTTGAAACATTACTCCCATGGAGGAAAGTGCGCATGGTGACTGTTGTATTCAATCCCGATGCAAATCTGTGTTTCATCAACACTCTGACAGTCCACAGATTACAGAATGCCTCCAGATGTGAATTGGAAACTACCACTGGATTTCCAGGGAACGATCAAAACGTAGACTGTTTGAGACATTACTAACATGGAGGAAAGTGCGCATGGTGACTGTTGTATTCAATCCCGATGCAATTTCTGTGTTTCATCAACACTCTGATAGTGCACAGATTACAGAATGACACTAGATGTGCATCGGAAACTACTACTGGTCTTCCAGGGATCGATCAAAGCGTAAACACTTTGAGACATTACTCCTATGGAGGAAGGTGCGCATGGTGACTGTTGTATTCAATCCCGATGCAATTTCTGTGTTTCATCAACACTCTGATACTCCACAGATTACAGAATGGCTCCAGATGTGCATCGGAAACTAGTACTGGTCTTCCTGGGAACGATCCAAGCGTAGACAGTTAGAGACATTACTCCCATGGAGGAATGGGCGAATAGTGACTGTTGTATTCAATCCCAATGCAATTTCTGTGTTTCATCAACAATCAGTTAGTCCACAGATATCAGAATGTCTCCAGATGTGCATCGGAAACTACTACTGGTCTTCCAGGGAACGATCAAAGCGTAGACTGTTAGGGACATTACTCATATGGAGGAAAGTGTGCATGGTGACTGTTGTATTCAATCCCGATGCAATATCTGTGTTTCATCAACACTTTGAAGGTCCACAGATTACAGAATGCCTCCAGATGTGCATCGGAAACTACAACTGTTTTTCCAGGGAACGATCAAAGCGTAGACTGTTTGAGACATTACTCATGTGGAGGAAAGTGCGCATGGTGACTGTTGCATTCAATCCCGATGCAATATCTGTGTTTCATCAACACTCTGATAGTCCACAAATTATACAATGGAACCAGATGTACATCCGGAACTACTACTGGTCTTCCAGGGAACGATCAAAGCGTAGACTGTTTGAGACATTGCTCCCGTGGAGGAAAGTGCGCATGGTGACTGTTGTATTCAATCCCGATGCAATTTCTTTGATTCATGAACACTCTGATAGTCCACAGATTACAGAATGCCACCAGATGTGCATCGGAAACTACTACTGGTCTTCCAGGGAACGAATAAAGTGTGGACTGTTTGAGACATTACTCCCATGGAGGAAAGTGAGGATGGTGACTGTTGTATTCACTCCCGATGCAATTTTTGTGTTTCATCAACACTCTGATAGTCCACAGATTACAGATGTGCATCGGAAACTACTACTGGTCTTCCAGGGAACAATCAAAGCGTAGACTGTTTGAGACATTACTCCCATGGAGGAAAGGGCGCATGGTGAATGTTATATTCAATCCCGATGCAATTTCTGTGATTCATGAACACTCTGATAGCCCACAGATTACAGAATGCCTCCAGATGTGTATCGGAAAGTACTACTGATATTCCAGGGAGCGATCAAATCGTAGACTGTTTGAGACATTACTCCCATGGATTAAAGTGCGCATGGTGACTGTTGTACTCAATCCCGATGCAAATCTGTGTTTCATCAACACTCTGATAGTCCACAGATTACAGAATGCCTCCAGATGTGAATTGGAAACTACCACTGGTCTTCCAGGGAACGATCAAAGCGTAGACTGTTTGAGACATTACTAACATGGAGGAAAGTGCGCATGGTGACTGTTGTATTCAATCCCGATGCAATTTCTGTGTTTCATCAACACTCTGATAGTGCACAGATTACAGAATGACACTAAATGTGCATCGGAAACTACTACTGGTCTTCCAGGGAACGATCAAAGCGTAAACTCTTCGAGACATTACTCCCATTGAGGAAGGTGTGCATGGTGACTGTTGTATTCAATCCCGATGCAATTTCTGTGTTTCATCAACACTCTGATACTCCACAGATTACAGAATGGCTCTAGATGTGCATCGGAAACTACTAATGGTTTTCCTGGGAACGATCCAAGCGTAGACAGTTAGAGACATTACTCCCATGGAGGAAAGTGCGCATGGTGACTGTTGTATTCAATCCCAATGCAATTTCTGTGTTTCATCAACAATCAGTTAGTCCACAGATTTCAGAATGCCTCCAGATGTGCATCGGAAACTACTACTGGTCTTCCAGGGAGCGATCAAAGCGTAGACTGTTAGGGACATTACTCATATGGAGGAAAGTGCGCATGGTGACTGTTGTATTCAATCCCGATGCAATTTCTGTGTTTCATCAACACTCTGATAGCCCACAGATTTCAGAATGCCACCAGATGTGCATCGGAAACTACTACTGGTCTTCCAGGGAACGATCAAAGCGTAGACTGTTTGAGACATTTCTTCCATTGAGGAAAGTGCGGATGGTGACTGTTGCATTCAATCCCGATGCAATATCTGTGTTTCATCAACACTCTGATAGTCCACAAATTACACAATGCCACCAGATGTACATCCGGAACTACTACTGGTCTTCCAGGGAACGATCAAAGCGTAGACTGTTTGAAACATTACTCACGTGGAGGAATGTGTGCATGGTGACTGTTGTATTCATTCCCGATGCAATATCTGTGTTTCATCAACACTTTGAAGGTCCACAGATTACAGAATGCCTCCAGATGTGCATCGGAAACTACTACTGGTTTTCCAGGGAACGATCAAAACGTAGACTGTTTGAGACATTACTCATGTGGAGGAAAGTGCGCATGGTGACTGTTGTATTCAATCCCGATGCAATTTCTGTGTTTCATCAACACTCTGATAGCCCACAGATTACAGAATGCCACCAGATGTGCATCGGAAACTGCTACTGGTCTTCCAGGGAACGATCAAAGCGTAGACTGTTTGAGACATTACTCCCATGGAGGAAAGTGTGCATGGTGACTGTTGTATTCAATCCTGATGCAATTTCTGTGTTTCATCAACTCTCTGATAGCCCACAGATTACAGAATGCCACCAGATGTGCATCGGAAACTACTACTGGTCTTCCAGGGAACGATCAAATTGTAGACTGTTTCAGACATTACTCCGATGTAGGAAAATGCGGATTGTGACTGTTGTATTCACTGCAAGTGCAAATTCTGTGTTTCATCAACACATTGAAGGTCCACATATTACAGAATGCCACCAGATTTTCATCGGAAACTACTACTGGTGTTCCAGGGAACGATCAAAGCGTAGACTGTTTGAGACATTTCTTCCATGGAGGAAAGTGCGGATGGTGACTGTTGCATTCAATCCCGATGCAATATCTGTGTTTCATCAACACTCTGATAGTCCACAAATTACACAGTGCCACCAGGTGTACATCCGGAACTACTACTGGTCTTCCAGGGAACGATCAAAGCGTAGACTGTTTGAGACATTACTCACGTGGAGGAAAGTGCGCATGGTGACTGTTGCATTCAATCCCGATGCAATTTCTGTGATTCATGAACAATCTGATAGTCCACAGATTACAGAATGCCACCAGATGTGCATCGGAAACTACTACTGGTTTTCCAGGGTACGATCAAAGCGTAGACTGTTAGGGACATTACTCATATGGAGGAAAGAGCGCATGGTGACTGTTGTATTCAATCCCGATGCAATTTCTGTGTTTCATCAATAATCAGTTAGTCCACAGATTTCAGAATGCCTCCAGATGTGCATCGGAAACTACTACTGGTCTTCCAGGGAACAATCAAAGCGTAGACTGTTTGAGACATTACTTCCGTGGAGAAAGTGCGCATGGGGACTGTTGTATTCAATCCCGAAGCAATTTCTTTGTTTCATCAACACTCTGATAGTCCACAGATTACAGAATGCCTCCTGATGTGCATCGGAAACTACTACAGGTCTTCTAGGGAACGATCAAATCGTAGACTGTTTGAGACATTACTCCCATGGAGGAAAGTGAGGATGGTGACTGTTGTATTCACTCCCGATGCAATTTTTGTGTTTCATCAACACTCTGATAGTCCACAGATTACAGATGTGCATCGGAAACTACTACTGGTCTTCCAGGGAACGATCAAAGCGTAGACTGTTTGAGACATTACTCCCATGGAGGAAAGTGCGCATGGTGACTGTTGTATTCAATCCCGATGCAATTTCTGTGATTCATGAACACTCTGATAGTCCACAGATTACAGAATGCCACCTGATGTGTATCGGAAACTACTACTGATATTCCATTGAGCGATCAAATCGTAGACTGTTTGAAACATTACTCCCATGGAGGAAAGTGCGCATGGTGACTGTTGTATTCAATCCCGATGCAAATCTGTGTTTCATCAACACTCTGACAGTCCACAGATTACAGAATGCCTCCAGATGTGAATTGGAAACTACCACTGGATTTCCAGGGAACGATCAAAGCGTAGACTGTTTGAGACATTACTAACATGGAGGAAAGTGCGCATGGTGACTGTTGTATTCAATCCCGATGCAATTTCTGTGTTTCATCAACACTCTGATAGTGCACAGATTACAGAATGACACTAGATGTGCATCGGAAACTACTACTGGTCTTCCAGGGATCGATCAAAGCGTAAACACTTTGAGACATTACTCCTATGGAGGAAGGTGCGCATGGTGACTGTTGTATTCAATCCCGATGCAATTTCTGTGTTTCATCAACACTCTGATACTCCACAGATTACAGAATGGCTCCAGATGTGCATCGGAAACTAGTACTGGTCTTCCTGGGAACGATCCAAGCGTAGACAGTTAGAGACATTACTCCCATGGAGGAATGGGCGAATAGTGACTGTTGTATTCAATCCCAATGCAATTTCTGTGTTTCATCAACAATCAGTTAGTCCACAGATATCAGAATGTCTCCAGATGTGCATCGGAAACTACTACTGGTCTTCCAGGGAACGATCAAAGCGTAGACTGTTAGGGACATTACTCATATGGAGGAAAGTGTGCATGGTGACTGTTGTATTCAATCCCGATGCAATATCTGTGTTTCATCAACACTTTGAAGGTCCACAGATTACAGAATGCCTCCAGATGTGCATCGGAAACTACAACTGTTTTTCCAGGGAACGATCAAAGCGTAGACTGTTTGAGACATTACTCATGTGGAGGAAAGTGCGCATGGTGACTGTTGCATTCAATCCCGATGCAATATCTGTGTTTCATCAACACTCTGATAGTCCACAAATTATACAATGGAACCAGATGTACATCCGGAACTACTACTGGTCTTCCAGGGAACGATCAAAGCGTAGACTGTTTGAGACATTGCTCCCGTGGAGGAAAGTGCGCATGGTGACTGTTGTATTCAATCCCGATGCAATTTCTGTGATTCATGAACACTCTGATAGTCCACAGATTACAGAATGCCACCAGATGTGCATCGGAAACTACTACTGGTCTTCCAGGGAACAAATAAAGTGTAGACTGTTTGAGACATTACTCCCATGGAGGAAAGTGAGGATGGTGACTGTTATATTCACTCCCGATGCAATTTTTGTGTTTCATCAACACTCTGATAGTCCACAGATTACAGATGTGCATCGGAAACTACTACTGGTCTTCCAGGGAACAATCAAAGCGTAGACTGTTTGAGACATTACTCCCATGGAGGAAAGGGCGCATGGTGACTGTTATATTCAATCCCGATGCAATTTCTGTGATTCATGAACACTCTGATAGTCCACAGATTACAGAATGCCTCCAGATGTGTATCGGAAAGTACTACTGATATTCCAGGGAGCGATCAAATCGTAGACTGTTTGAGACATTACTCCCATGGATTAAAGTGCGCATGGTGACTGTTGTACTCAATCCCGATGCAAATCTGTGTTTCATCAACACTCTGATAGTCCACAGATTACAGAATGCCTCCAGATGTGAATTGGAAACTACCACTGGTCTTCCAGGGAACGATCAAAGCGTAGACTGTTTGAGACATTACTAACATGGAGGAAAGTGCGCATGGTGACTGTTGTATTCAATCCCGATGCAATTTCTGTGTTTCATCAACACTCTGATAGTGCACAGATTACAGAATGACACTAAATGTGCATCGGAAACTACTACTGGTCTTCCAGGGAACGATCAAAGCGTAAACTCTTCGAGACATTACTCCCATTGAGGAAGGTGTGCATGGTGACTGTTGTATTCAATCCCGATGCAATTTCTGTGTTTCATCAACACTCTGATACTCCACAGATTACAGAATGGCTCTAGATGTGCATCGGAAACTACTAATGGTTTTCCTGGGAACGATCCAAGCGTAGACAGTTAGAGACATTACTCCCATGGAGGAAAGTGCGCATGGTGACTGTTGTATTCAATCCCAATGCAATTTCTGTGTTTCATCAACAATCAGTTAGTCCACAGATTTCAGAATGCCTCCAGATGTGCATCGGAAACTACTACTGGTCTTCCAGGGAGCGATCAAAGCGTAGACTGTTAGGGACATTACTCATATGGAGGAAAGTGCGCATGGTGACTGTTGTATTCAATCCCGATGCAATTTCTGTGTTTCATCAACACTCTGATAGCCCACAGATTTCAGAATGCCACCAGATGTGCATCGGAAACTACTACTGGTCTTCCAGGGAACGATCAAAGCGTAGACTGTTTGAGACATTTCTTCCATTGAGGAAAGTGCGGATGGTGACTGTTGCATTCAATCCCGATGCAATATCTGTGTTTCATCAACACTCTGATAGTCCACAAATTACACAATGCCACCAGATGTACATCCGGAACTACTACTGGTCTTCCAGGGAACGATCAAAGCGTAGACTGTTTGAAACATTACTCACGTGGAGGAAAGTGCGCATGGTGACTGTTGTATTCAATCCCGATGCAATTTCTGTGTTTCATCAATAATCAGTTAGTCCACAGACTTCAGAATGCCTCCAGATGTGCATCGGAAACTACTACTGGTCTTCCAGGGAACAATCAAAGCGTAGACTGTTTGAGACATTACTTCCGTGGAGAAAGTGCGCATGGTGACTGTTGTATTCAATCCCGATGCAATTTCTGTGTTTCGTCAACACTCTGATAGTCCACAGATTACAGAATGCCTCCAGATGTGCGTCGGAATCTACTACTGGTCTTCCAGGGAACAATCAAAGCGTAGACTGTTTGAGACATTACTTCCGTGGAGAAAGTGCGCATGGGGACTGTTGTATTCAATCCCGAAGCAATTTCTGTGTTTCATCAACACTCTGATAGTCCACAGATTACAGAATGCCTCCAGATGTGCATCGGAAACTACTACTGGTCTTGCAGGGAACGATCGAAGCGTAGACTGTTAGGGACATTACTCATATGGAGGAAAGTGCGCATGGTGACTGTTGTATACAATCCCGATTCAATTTCTGTGTTTCATCAACACTCTGATAGCCCACAGATTACAGAATGCCACCAGATGTGCATCGGAAGCTGCTACTGGTCTTCCAGGGAACGATCAAAAACGTAGACTGTTTGAGACATTACTCCCATGGAGGAATGTGTGCATGGTGACTGTTGTATTCATTCCCGATGCAATTTCTGTGTTTCATCAACTCCCTGATGGCCCACAGATTACAGAATGCCACCAGATGAGCATCGGAAACTACTACTGGTCTTCCAGGGAACGATCAAATTGTAGACTGTTTTAGACATTACTCCCATGTAGGAAAATGCGGATTGTGACCGTTGTATTCACTGCCGGTGCAATTTCTGTGTTTCATCAACACTTTGAAGGTCCACAGATTACAGAATGCCTCCAGATGTGCATCGGAAACTACTACTGGTTTTCCAGGGAACGATCAAAGCGTAGACTGTTTGAGACATTACTCATGTGGAGGAAAGTGCGCATGGTGACTGTTGTATACAATCCCGATGAAATTTCTGTGTTTCATCAACACTCTGATAGCCCACAGATTACAGAATGCCACCAGATGTGCATCGGAAACTGCTACTGGTCTTCCAGGGAACGATCAAAAACGTAGACTGTTTGAGACATTACTCCCATGGAGGAATGTGTGCATGGTGACTGTTGTATTCATTCCCGATGCAATTTCGGTGTTTCATCAACTCCCTGATAGCCCACAGATTACAGAATGCCACCAGATGTGCATCGGAAACTACTACTGGTCTTCCAGGGAACGATCAAATTGTAGACCGTTTCAGACATTACTCCGATGTAGGAAAATGCGGATTGTGACCGTTGTATTCACTGCCGGTGCAATTTCTGTGTTTCATCAACACATTGAAGGTCCACAGATTACAGACTGCCACCAGATTTTCATCGGAAACTACTACTGGTCTTCCAGGGAACGATCAAAGCGTAGACTGTTTGAGACATTACTTCCATTGAGGAAAGTGCGGATGGTGACTGTTGCATTCAATCCCGATGCAAATCTGTGTTTCATCAACACTCTGATAGTCCACAGATTACAGAATGCCTCCAGATGTGAAATGGAAACTACCACTGGTCTTCCAGGGAACGATCAAAGCGTAGACTGTTTGAGACATTACTAACATGGAGGAAAGTGCGCATGGTGACTGTTGTATTCAATCCCGATGCAATTTCTGTGTTTCATCAACACTCTGATAGTGCACAGATTACAGAATGACACTAGATGTGCATCGGAAACTACTACTGGTCTTCCAGGGAACGATCAAAGCGTACACTCTTTGAGACATTACTCCCATGGAGGAAGGTGCGCATGGTGACTGTTGTATTCAATCCCGATGCAATTTCTGTGTTTCATCAACACTCTGATACTCCACAGATTACAGAATGGCTCCAGATGTGCATCGGAAACTAGTACTGGTCTTCCTGGGAACGATCCAAGCGTAGACAGTTAGAGACATTACTGCCATGGAGGAATGGGCGTATAGTGACTGTTGTATTCAATCCCAATGCAATTTCTGTGTTTCATCAACAATCAGTTAGTCCACAGATTTCAGAATGCCTCCAGATGTGCATCGGAAACTACTACTGGTCTTCCAGGGAACGATCAAAGCGTAGACTGTTAGGGACATTACTCATATGGAGGAAAGTGCGCATGGTGACTGTTGTATTCACTCCCGATGCAATTTTTGTGTTTCATCAACACTCTGATAGTCCACAGATTACAGATGTGCATCGGAAACTACTACTGGTCTTCCAGGGAACGATCAAAGCGTAGACTGTTTGAGACATTACTCCCATGGAGGAAAGTGCGCATGGTGACTGTTGTATTCAATCCCGATGCAATTTCTGTGATTCATGAACACTCTGATAGTCCACAGATTACAGAATGCCTCCAAATGTGTATCGGAAACTACTACTGATATTCCAGGGAGCGATCAAATCGTAGACTGTTTGAGACATTACTCCCATGGAGGAAAGTGCGCATGGTGACTGTTGTATTCAATCCCGATGCAAATCTGTGTTTCATCAACACTCTGATAGTCCACAGATTACAGAATGCCTCCAGATGTGAATTGGAAACTACCACTGGTCTTCCAGGGAACGATCAAAGCGTAGACTGTTTGGGACATTACTAACAAGGAGGAAAGTGCGCATGGTGACTGTTGCATTCAATCCCGATGCAATTTCTGTGTTTCATCAACACTCTGGTAGTGCACAGATTACAGAATCACACTAGATGTGCATCGGAAACTACTACTGGTCTTCCAGGGAACGATCAAAGCGTAGACTGTTTGAGACATTACTTCCGTGGAGAAAGTGCGCATGGTGACTGTTGTATTCAATCCCGATGCAATTTCTGTGTTTCGTCAACACTCTGATAGTCCACAGATTACAGAATGCCTCCAGATGTGCGTCGGAATCTACAACTGGTCTTCCAGGGAACAATCAAAGCGTAGACTGTTTGAGACATTACGTCCGTGGAGAAAGTGCGCATGGGGACTGTTGTATTCAATCCCGAAGCAATTTCTGTGTTTCATCAACACTCTGATAGTCCACAGACTACAGAATGCCTCCAGATGTGCATCGGAAACTACTACTGGTCTTGCAGGGAACGATCGAAGCGTAGACTGTTAGGGTCATTACTCATATGGAGGAAAGTGCGCATGGTGACTGTTGTATTCAATCCCGATGCAATATCTGTGTTTCATCAACACTTTGAAGGTCCACAGATTACAGAATGCCTCCAGATGTGCATCGGAAACTACTACTGGTTTTCCAGGGAACGATCAAAGCGTAGACTGTTTGAGACATTACTCATGTGGAGGAAAGTGCGCATGGTGACTGTTGTATTCATTCCCGATGCAATTTCTGTGTTTCATCAACTCCCTGATAGCCCACAGATTACAGAATGCCACCAGATGTGCATCGGAAACTACTACTGATCTTCCAGGGAACGATCAAATTGTAGCCTGTTTCAGACATTACTCCCATGTAGGAAAATGCGGATTGTGACCGTTGTAGTCACTGCCGGTGCAATTTCTGTGTTTCATCAACACATTGAAGGTCCACAGATTACAGAATGCCACCAGATTTTCATCGGAAACTACTACTGGTCTTCCAGGGAACGATCAAAGCGTAGACTGTTTGAGACATTAGTTCCATTGAGGAAAGTGCGGATGGTGACTGTTGCATTCAATCCCGATGCAATATCTGTGTTTCATCAACACTCTGATAGTCCACAGATTACAGAATGCCTCCTGATGTGTATCGGAAACTACTACTGATATTCCAGGGAGCGATCAAATCGTAGACTGTTTGAGACATTACTCCCATGGAGGAAAGTGCGCATGGTGACTGTTGTATTCAATCCCGATGCAAATCTGTGTTTCATCAACACTCTGATAGTCCACAGATTACAGAATGCCTCCAGATGTGAATTGGAAACTAACACTGGTCTTCCAGGGAACGATCAAAGCGTAGACTGTTTGAGACATTACTAACATGGAGGAAAGTGCGCATGGTGAATGTTGTATTCAATCCCGATGCAATTTCTGTGTTTCATCAACACTCTGATAGTGCACAGATTACAGAATGACACTAGATGTGCATCGGAAACTACTACTGGTCTTCCAGGGAACGATCAAAGCGTAAACTCTTTGAGACATTACTCCCATGGAGGAAGGTGCGCATGGTGACTGTTGTATTCAATCCCGATGCAATTTCTGTGTTTCATCAACACTCTGATACTCCACAGATTACAGAATGGCTCCAGATGTGCATCGGAAACTAGTACCGGTCTTCCTGGGAACGATCCAAGCGTAGACAGTTAGAGACATTACTGCCATGGAGGAATGGGCGTATAGTGACTGTTGTATTCAATCCCAATGCAATTTCTGTGTTTCATCAACAATCAGTTAGTCCACAGATTTCAGAATGCCTCCAGATGTGCATCGGAAACTACTACTGGTCTTCCAGGGAACGATCAAAGCGTAGACTGTTAGGGACATTACTCATATGGAGGAAAGTGCGCATGGTGACTGTTGTATTCAATCCCGATGCAATATCTGTGTTTCATCAACGCTTTGAAGGTCCACAGATTACAGAATGCCTCCAGATGTGCATCGGAAACTACTACTGTTTTTCCAGGGAACGATCAAAGCGTAGACTGTTTGAGACATTACTCGTGTGGAGGAAAGTGCGCATGGTGACTGTTGCATTCAATCCCGATGCAATATCTGTGTTTCATCAACACTCTGATAGTCCACAAATTACACAATGCCACCAGATGTACATCCGGAACTACTACTGGTCTTCCAGGGAACGATCAAAGCGTAGACTGTTTGAGACATTACTCCCGTGGAGGAAAGTGCGCATGGTGACTGTTGTATTCAATCCCGATGCAATTTCTCTGATTCATGAACACTCTGATAGTCCACAGATTACAGAATGCCACCAGATGTGCATCGGAAACTACTACTGGTCTTCCAGGGAACGATTAAATCGTAGACTGTTTGAGACATTACTCCCATGGAGGAAAGTGAGGATGGTGACTGTTGTATTCACTCCCGATGCAATTTTTGTGTTTCATCAACACTCTGATAGTCCACAGATTACAGATGTGCATCGGAAACTACTACTGGTCTTCCAGGGAACGATCAAAGCGTAGACTGTTTGAGACATTACTCCCATGGAGGAAAGTGCGCATGGTGACTGTTGTATTCAATCCCGATGCAATTTCTGTGATTCATGAACACTCTGATAGTCCACAGATTACAGAATGCCTCCAGATGTGTATCGGAAGCTACTACTGATATTTCAGGGAGCGATCAAATCGTAGACTGTTTGAGACATTACTCCCATGGAGGAAAGTGCGCATGGTGACTGTTGTATTCAATCCCGATGCAAATCTGTGTTTCATCAACACTCTGATAGTCCACAGATTACAGAATGCCTCCAGATGTGAATTGGAAACTACCACTGGTCTTCCAGGGAACGATCAAAGCGTAGACTGTTTGAGACATTACTAACATGGAGAAAGTGCGCATGGTGACTGTTGTATTCAATCCCGATGCAATTTCTGTGTTTCATCAACACTCTGGGAGTGCACAGATTACAGAATCACACTAGATGTGCATCGGAAACTACTACTGGTCTTCCAGGGAACGATCAAAGCGTAAACTCTTTGACACATTACTCCCATGGAGGAAGGTGCGCATGGTAACTGTTGTATTCAATCCCGATGCAATTTCTGTGTTTCATCAACACTCTGATACTCCACAGATTACAGAATGGCTCCAGATGTGCATCGGAAACTAGTACTGGTCTTCCTGGGAACGATCCAAGCGTAGACATTTAGAGACATTACTCCCATGGAGGAATGGGCGAATAGTGACTGTTGTATTCAATCCCAATGCAATTTCTGTGTTTCATCAACAATCAGTTAGTCCACAGATTACAGAATGCCTCCAGATGTGCGTCGGAATCTACAACTGGTCTTCCAGGGAACAATCAAAGCGTAGACTGTTTGAGACATTACGTCCGTGGAGAAAGTGCGCATGGGGACTGTTGTATTCAATCCCGAAGCAATTTCTGTGTTTCATCAACACTCTGATAGTCCACAGACTACAGAATGCCTCCAGATGTGCATCGGAAACTACTACTGGTCTTGCAGGGAACGATCGAAGCGTAGACTGTTAGGGTCATTACTCATATGGAGGAAAGTGCGCATGGTGACTGTTGTATTCAATCCCGATGCAATATCTGTGTTTCATCAACACTTTGAAGGTCCACAGATTACAGAATGCCTCCAGATGTGCATCGGAAACTACTACTGGTTTTCCAGGGAACGATCAAAGCGTAGACTGTTTGAGACATTACTCATGTGGAGGAAAGTGCGCATGGTGACTGTTGTATTCATTCCCGATGCAATTTCTGTGTTTCATCAACTCCCTGATAGCCCACAGATTACAGAATGCCACCAGATGTGCATCGGAAACTACTACTGATCTTCCAGGGAACGATCAAATTGTAGCCTGTTTCAGACATTACTCCCATGTAGGAAAATGCGGATTGTGACCGTTGTAGTCACTGCCGGTGCAATTTCTGTGTTTCATCAACACATTGAAGGTCCACAGATTACAGAATGCCACCAGATTTTCATCGGAAACTACTACTGGTCTTCCAGGGAACGATCAAAGCGTAGACTGTTTGAGACATTAGTTCCATTGAGGAAAGTGCGGATGGTGACTGTTGCATTCAATCCCGATGCAATATCTGTGTTTCATCAACACTCTGATAGTCCACAGATTACAGAATGCCTCCTGATGTGTATCGGAAACTACTACTGATATTCCAGGGAGCGATCAAATCGTAGACTGTTTGAGACATTACTCCCATGGAGGAAAGTGCGCATGGTGACTGTTGTATTCAATCCCGATGCAAATCTGTGTTTCATCAACACTCTGATAGTCCACAGATTACAGAATGCCTCCAGATGTGAATTGGAAACTAACACTGGTCTTCCAGGGAACGATCAAAGCGTAGACTGTTTGAGACATTACTAACATGGAGGAAAGTGCGCATGGTGAATGTTGTATTCAATCCCGATGCAATTTCTGTGTTTCATCAACACTCTGATAGTGCACAGATTACAGAATGACACTAGATGTGCATCGGAAACTACTACTGGTCTTCCAGGGAACGATCAAAGCGTAAACTCTTTGAGACATTACTCCCATGGAGGAAGGTGCGCATGGTGACTGTTGTATTCAATCCCGATGCAATTTCTGTGTTTCATCAACACTCTGATACTCCACAGATTACAGAATGGCTCCAGATGTGCATCGGAAACTAGTACCGGTCTTCCTGGGAACGATCCAAGCGTAGACAGTTAGAGACATTACTGCCATGGAGGAATGGGCGTATAGTGACTGTTGTATTCAATCCCAATGCAATTTCTGTGTTTCATCAACAATCAGTTAGTCCACAGATTTCAGAATGCCTCCAGATGTGCATCGGAAACTACTACTGGTCTTCCAGGGAACGATCAAAGCGTAGACTGTTAGGGACATTACTCATATGGAGGAAAGTGCGCATGGTGACTGTTGTATTCAATCCCGATGCAATATCTGTGTTTCATCAACGCTTTGAAGGTCCACAGATTACAGAATGCCTCCAGATGTGCATCGGAAACTACTACTGTTTTTCCAGGTAACGATCAAAGCGTAGACTGTTTGAGACATTACTCGTGTGGAGGAAAGTGCGCATGGTGACTGTTGCATTCAATCCCGATGCAATATCTGTGTTTCATCAACACTCTGATAGTCCACAAATTACACAATGCCACCAGATGTACATCCGGAACTACTACTGGTCTTCCAGGGAACGATCAAAGCGTAGACTGTTTGAGACATTACTCCCGTGGAGGAAAGTGCGCATGGTGACTGTTGTATTCAATCCCGATGCAATTTCTCTGATTCATGAACACTCTGATAGTCCACAGATTACAGAATGCCACCAGATGTGCATCGGAAACTACTACTGGTCTTCCAGGGAACGATTAAAGCGTAGACTGTTTGAGACATTACTCCCATGGAGGAAAGTGAGGATGGTGACTGTTGTATTCACTCCCGATGCAATTTTTGTGTTTCATCAACACTCTGATAGTCCACAGATTACAGATGTGCATCGGAAACTACTACTGGTCTTTCAGGGAACGATCAAAGCGTAGACTGTTTGAGACATTACTCCCATGTAGGAAAGTGCGCATGGTGACTGTTGTATTCAATCCCGATGCAATTTCTGTAATTCATGAACACTCTGATAGTCCACAGATTACAGAATGCCTCCAGATGTGTATCGGAAGCTACTACTGATATTTCAGGGAGCGATCAAATCGTAGACTGTTTGAGACATTACTCCCATGGAGGAAAGTGCGCATGGTGACTGTTGTATTCAATCCCGATGCAAATCTGTGTTTCATCAACACTCTGATAGTCCACAGATTACAGAATGCCTCCAGATGTGAATTGGAAACTACCACTGGTCTTCCAGGGAACGATCAAAGCGTAGACTGTTTGAGACATTACTAACATGGAGAAAGTGCGCATGGTGACTGTTGTATTCAATCCCGATGCAATTTCTGTGTTTCATCAACACTCTGGGAGTGCACAGATTACAGAATCACACTAGATGTGCATCGGAAACTACTACTGGTCTTCCAGGGAACGATCAAAGCGTAAACTCTTTGACACATTACTCCCATGGAGGAAGGTGCGCATGGTAACTGTTGTATTCAATCCCGATGCAATTTCTGTGTTTCATCAACACTCTGATACTCCACAGATTACAGAATGGCTCCAGATGTGCATCGGAAACTAGTACTGGTCTTCCTGGGAACGATCCAAGCGTAGACATTTAGAGACATTACTCCCATGGAGGAATGGGCGAATAGTGACTGTTGTATTCAATCCCAATGCAATTTCTGTGTTTCATCAACAATCAGTTAGTCCACAGATTTCAGAATGCCTCCAGATGTGCATAGGAAACTACTACTGGTCTTCCAGGGAACGATCAAAGCGTAGACTGTTAGGGACATTACTCATATGGAGGAAAGTGCGCATGGTGACTGTTGTATTCAATCCCGATGCAATATCTGTGTTTCATCAACACTTTGAAGGTCCACAGATTACAGAATGCCTCCAGATGTGCATCTGAAACTACTACTGTTTTTCCAGGGAACGATCAAAGCGTAGACTGTTTGAGACATTACTCATGTGGAGGAAAGTGCGCATGGTGACTGTTGTATTCAATCCCGATGCAATTTCTGTGTTTCATCAACACTCTGATAGCCCACAGATTACAGAATGCCACCAGATGTGCATCGGAAACTGCTACTGGTCTTCCAGGAAACGATCAAAGCGTAGACTGTTTGAGACATTACTCCCATGGAGGAAAGTGTGCATGGTGACTGTTGTATTCAATCCTGATGCTATTTCTGTGTTTCATCAACTCTCTGATAGCCCACAGATTACAGAATGCCACCAGATGTGCATCGGAAACTACTACTGGTTTTCCAGGGAACGATAAAATTGTAGACTGTTTCAGACATTACTCCGATGTAGGAAAATGCGGATTGTGACTGTTGTATTCACTGCAAGTGCAATTTCTGTGTTTCATCAACACATTGAAGGTCCACAGATAACAGAATGCCACCAGATTTTCATCGGAAACTACTACTGGTCTTCCAGGGAACGATCAAAGCGTAGACTGTTTGAGACATTTCCTCCATGGAGGAAAGTGCGGATGGTGACTGTTGCATTCAATCCGTATGCAATATCTGTGTTTCATCAACACTCTGATAGTCCACAAATTACACAATGCCACCAGATGTACATCCGGAACTACTACTGGTCTTCCAGGGAACGATCAAAGCGTAGACTGTTTGAGACATTATTCCCATGGAGGAAAGTTAGGATGGTGACAGTTGTATTCACTCCCGATGCAATTTTTGTGTTCATCAACACTCTGATTGTCCACAGATTACAGATGTGCATCGGAAACTACTACTGGTCTTCCAGGGAACGATCAAATCGTAGACTGTTTGAGACATTACTCCCATGGAGGAAAGTGCGCATGGTGACTGTTGTATTCAATCCCGACGCAATTTCTGTGTTTCATCAACACTCTGATAGTCCACAGATTACAGAATGCCTCCAGATGTGCATCGGAAACTAGTACTGGTCTTCCAGGGTACGATCAGAGCGTAGACTGTTAGGGACATTACTCCCATGGATGAATGTGAGCATCGTGACTGTTGTATTCAATCCCGATGCAATTTCTGTGTTTCGTCAACACTCTGATAGTCCACAGACTACAGAATGCCTCCAGATGTGCATCGGAAACTACTACTGGTTTTCCAGGGAACGATCAAAGCGTATACTGTTTGAGACATTACTCATGTGGAGGAAAGTGCGCATGGTGACTGTTGTATTCAATCCCGATGCAATTTCTGTGTTTCATCAACACTCTGATAGCCCACAGATTACAGAATGCCACCAGATGTGCATCGGAAACTGCTACTGGTCTTCCAGGGAACGATCAAAGCGTAGACTGTTTGAGACATTACTCCCATGGAGGAAAGTGTGCATGGTGACTGTTGTATTCAATACCGATGCAATTTCTGTGATTCATGAACACTCTGATAGTCCACAGGTTACAGAATGGCACCAGATGTGCATCGGAAACTACTACTGGTATTCCAGGGAACGATCAAAGCGTAGACTGTTTGAGACATTACTCCCATGGAGGAAAGTGAGGATGGTGTCTGTTGTATTCACTCCCGATGCAATTTTTGTGTTTCATCAACACTCTGATAGTCCACAGATTACAGATGTGCATCGGAAACTACTACTCGCCTTCCAGGGAACGATCAAAGCGTAGACTGTTTGAGACATTACTAACATGGATTAAAGTGCGCATGGTGACTGTTGTATTCAATCCCGATGCAATTTCTGTGTTTCATCAACACTCTGATACTGCACAGATTACAGAATGACTCTAGATGTGCATACGAAACTACTACTGGTCTTCCAGGGAACGACCAAAGCGTAGACTGTTTGAGACATTACTCCCATGGAGGAAGGTGCGCATGGTGACTGTTGTATTCAATCCCGATGCAATTTCTGTGTTTCATAAACACTCTGATACTCCACAGATTACAGAATGGCTCCAGATGTTCATCGGAAACTACTACTGGTCTTCCTGGGAACGATCCAAGCGTAGACTGTTAGAGACATTACTCGCATGTAGGAAAGTGCGCATGGTGACTGTTGTAATCAATCCCAATGCATTTTCTGTGTTTCATCAACAATCAGTTAGTCCACAGATTTCAGAATGCCTCCAGATGTTCATCGGAAACTATACTGGTCTTCCAGGGAACAATCAAAGCGTAGACTGTTTGAAACATTACTCCCATGGAGGAAAGTGAGGATGGTGACTGTTGTATTCACTATCAATGCAATTTTTGTGTTCATCAACACTCTGATAGTCCACAGATTACAGATGTGCATCGGAAACTACTACTGGTCTTCCAGGGAACGATCAAATCGTAGACTGTTTGAGACATTACTCCCATGGAGGAAAGTGCGCATGGTGACTGTTGTATTCAATCCCGACGCAATTTCAGTGTTTCATCAACACTCTGATAGTCCACAGATTACAGAATGCCTCCAGATGTGCATCGGAAACTACTACTGGTCTTCCAGGGTACGATCAGAGCGTAGACTGTTAGGGACATTACTCCCATGGATGAAAGTGAGCATCGTGACTGTTGTATTCAATCCCGATGCAATTTCTGTGTTTCGTCAACACTCTGATAGTCCACAGACTACAGAATGCCTCCAGATGTGCATCGGAAACTACTACTGGTCTTCCAGGGAACTATCAAAGCGTAGACTGTTAGGGACATTACTCATATGGAGGAAAGTGCGCTTGGTGACTGTTGTAAACAATCCCGATGCAATATCTGTGTTTCATCAACACTTTGAAGGTCCACAGATTAGAGAATGCCTCCAGATGTGCATCGGAAACTACTACTGGTTTTCCAGGGAACGATCAAAGCGTATACTGTTTGAGACATTACTCATGTGGAGGAAAGTGCGCATGGTGACTGTTGTATTCAATCCCGATGCAATTTCTGTGTTTCATCAACACTCTGATAGCCCACAGATTACAGAATGCCACCAGATGTGCATCGGAAACTGCTACTGGTCTTCCAGGGAACGATCAAAGCGTAGACTGTTTGAGACATTACTCCCATGGAGGAAAGTGTGCATGGTGACTGTTGTATTCAATACCGATGCAATTTCTGTGATTCATGAACACTCTGATAGTCCACAGGTTACAGAATGGCACCAGATGTGCACCGGAAACTACTACTGGTATTCCAGGGAACGATCAAAGCGTAGACTGTTTGAGACATTTCTCCCATTGAGGAAAGTGAGGATGGTGACTGTTGTATTCACTCCCGATGCAATTTTTGTTTTTCATCAACACTCTGATAGTCCACAGATTACAGATGTGCATCGGAAACTACTACTGGTCTTCCAGGGAACGATCAAAGCGTAGACTGTTTGAGACGTTACTAACATGTATTAAAGTGCGCATGGTGACTGTTGTATTCAATCCCGATGCAATTTCTGTGTTTCATCAACACTCTGATACTGCACAGATTACAGAATGACTCTAGATGTGCATACGAAACTACTACTGGTCTTCCAGGGAACGACCAAAGCGTAGACTGTTTGAGACATTACTCCCATGGAGGAAGGTGCGCATGGTGACTGTTGTATTCAATCCCGATGCAATTTCTGTGTTTCATAAACACTCTGATACTCCACAGATTACAGAATGGCTCCAGATGTTCATCGGAAACTACTACTGGTCTTCCTGGGAACGATCCAAGCGTAGACTGTTAGAGACATTACTCCCATGTAGGAAAGTGCGCATGGTGACTGTTGTAATCAATCCCAATGCATTTTCTGTGTTTCATCAACAATCAGTTAGTCCACAGATTTCAGAATGCCTCCAGATGTTCATCGGAAACTATACTGGTCTTCCAGGGAACAATCAAAGCGTTGACTGTTTGAAACATTACTCCCATGGAGGAAAGTGAGGATGGTGACTGTTGTATTCACTATAAATGCAATTTTTGTGTTTCATCAACACTCTGATAGTCCACAGATTACAGATGTGCATCGGAAACTACTACTGGTCTTCATGGGAACGATCAAATCGTAGACTGTTTGAGACATTACTCCCATGGATGAAAGTGAGCATGGTGACTGTTGTATTCAATCCCGATGCAATTGCTGTGTTTCGTCAGCACTCTGATAGTCCACAGGTTACAGAATGCCACCAGTTGTGAATCGGAAACCACTACTGGTCTTCCAGGGAACGATCAAATTGTAGACTGTTTCAGACATTACTGCCAAGTAGGAAAGTGCGGATTGTGACTGTTGTGTTCACTCCCGAGGCAATTTCTGTGTTTCATCTACACTTTGAAGGTCCACAGATTACAGAATGCCTACAGATGTGTATCGGAAACTACTACTGATATTCCAGGGAACGATCAAAGCGTAGACTGTTTGAAACATTACTCCCATGGAGAAAAGTGCGCATGGTGACTGTTGCATTCAATCCCGATGCAATGTCTGTGTTTCATCAACTCTCTGATAGCCCACAGATTACAGAATGCCACCAGATGTACATCCGGAACTACTACTGGTCTTCCAGGGAACGACAAAAGCGTAGACTGTTTGAGACATTACTCCCGTGGAGGAAAGTGCGCATGGTGAATGTTGTATTCAATCCCGATGCAATTTCTGTGATTCATGAACACTCTGATAGTCCACAGATTACAGAATGGCACCAGATGTGCATCGGAAACTACTACTGGTATTCCAGGTAACAATCAAAGCGTAGACTGTTTGAGACATTACTCCCATGGAGGAAAGTGAGGATGGTGACTGTTGTATTCACTCCCGATGCAATTTTTGTGTTTCATCAACACTCTGATAGTCCACAGATTACAGTTGTGCATCGGAAACTACTACTGGTCTTCATGGGAACGATCAAAGCGTAGACTGTTTGAGACATTACTCCCATCGATGAAAGTGAGCATCGTGACTGTTGTATTCAATCCCGATGCAATTGCTGTGTTTCGTCAACACTCTGATAGTCCACAGATTACAGAATGCCACCAGTTGTGAATCGGAAACCACTACTGGTCTTACAGGGAACGATCAAATTGTAGGCTGTTTCAGACATTACTGCCAAGTAGGAAAGTGCGGATTGTGACTGTTGTGTTCACTCCCGAGGCAATTTCTGTGTTTCATCTACACTTTGAAGGTCCACAGATTACAGAATTTCTACAGATGTGTATCGGAAACTACTACTGATATTCCAGGGAACGATCAAATCGTAGACTGTTTGAGACATTCCTCCCATGGAGGAAAGTGCGCATTGTGACTGTTGTATTCAATCCTGATGCAATTTCTGTGTTTTTTCAACATTCTGATAGTCCACAGATTACAGAATGCAACAAGATGTGCATCGGAAACTACTACTGGTCTTCCAGGGAACGATCAAAGCGTGGACTGTTTCAGACATTACTCTCCTGGAGGAAAGTGCGCATGGTGACCGTTGTATACAATCACGATGTAATTTCTGTGTTTCATCAACACTCTGATAGTCCACAGATTACAGAATGCCACCAGATGTGCATCGTAAACTACTACTGGTCTTCCAGGGAACGATCAAAGCGTAGACAGTTTGAGACATACCTCCCGTGGAAGAAAGTGCGCATGGTGACTGTTGTGTTCAATCCCGATGCAATTTCTGTGTTTCATCAACTCTCTGATAGTCCACAGATTACAGAATGCCACCAGATGTGCATCGGAAACAACTACTTGTGTTCCAGGGAACGATCAAAGCGTAGACTGTTTGAGACATTACTTCTGTGGTGGAAAGTGTGCATGGTGACTGTTGTATTCAATCCCGATGCAATTTCTGTGTTTCATCAACACTCTGAGAGTCCACAGATTACAGAATGCCACCAGATGTGCATCGCAAACTACTACTGGTTTTCAGGGAACGATCAAAGCGTGGACTGTTTCAGACATTACTCCCATGGAGGAAAGTGCGTATTGTGACTGTTGTATTCAATCCCGACGCAATTTCTGTGTTTCATCAACACTCTGATAGTCCACAGATTACAGAATGCCACCAGATGTGCATCGGAAACTACTACTGGTCTTCCAGAGAACGGTCGAACCGTAAACTCTTTGAGACATTACCCCCATGGAGGTAGGTGAGCATGGTGACTGTTGTATTCAATCCCGATGCAATTTCTGTGTTTCATGACACTCTGATACTCCACAGATTACAGAATGGCTAAAGATGTGCATCGGAAACTACTACTGGTCTTCCTGGGAAAGATCCAAGCGTAGACTGTTAGAGACATTACTCCCATGGAGGAAAGTGCGCATGGTGACTGTTGTAATCAATCCCAATGCAATTTCTGTGTTTCATCAACAATCAGTTAGCCCACAGATTTCAGAATGCCTCCAGATTTGAATCGGTTACTACTACTGGTCTTCCAGGGAACAATCAAAGCGTAGACTGTTTGAGACACTAGTTCCGCGGAGAAAGTGCGCATGGTGACTGTTGTATTCAATCCCGATGCAATTTCTGTGTTTCATCAACACTCTGATAGTCCACAGATTACAGAATGCTTTCAGATGTGCTTCGGAAACTACTACTGGTCTTCCAGGAAACGATGAAAGCGTAGACTGTTAGGGACATTACTCAAATGGAGGAAAGTGCTCATGGTGACTGTTGTATTCAATCCCGATGCAATATCTGTGTTTCATTTACACTTTAAAGGTCCACAGATTACAGAATGCCTCCAGATGTGCATCGAAAACTGCTACTGGTCTTCCAGGGAACGATCAAAGCGTAGACAGTTTGAGACATACCTCCCGTGGAGGAAAGTGCGCATGGTGACTGTCGTATTCAATCCCGATGCAATTTCTGTGTTTCATCAACACTCTGATAGGTCACGGATTACAGAATGCCACCAGAATTGCATCAGAAACTACTACTGGTCTTCCAAAGAACGATCAAAGCGTGGACTGTTTGAGACATTACTTCCAAGGAGGAAAGTGCGGATGGTGACTGTGGTATTCAATCCCGATGCAATTTCTGTGTTTCATCAACACTCTGATAGTCCACAAATTACACAATGCCACCAGATGTACATCCGGAACCACTACTGGTCTTCCAGGAAACGATCAAAGCGTAGACTGTTTGAGACATTACTCCCATGGAGGAAAGTGCGCATGGTGACTGTTGTATTCAATCCCGATGCAATTTCTGTGATTCATGAACACTCTGATAGTCCACAGATTACAGAATGCCACCAGATGTGCATCGGAAACTTCTACTGGTCTTCCAGGGAACGATCGAACCGTAAACTCTTTGACACATTACCCCCATGGAGGTAGGTGAGCATGATGACTGTTGTATTCAATCCCGATGCAATTTCTGTGTTTCATCAACACTCTGATACTCCACAGATTACAGAATGCCTCCAGATGTGCAACGGAAACAACTACTGGTTTTCCTGGGAACGATCCAAGTGTAGACTGTTAGAGACCTTACTCCCATAGAGGAAAGTGCGCATGGTGACTGTTGTATTCAATCCCGATGTAATCTCTGTGTTTCATCAACACTCTGATAGCCCACAGATTACAGAATGCCACCAGATGTGCATCGGAAACTGCTACTGGTCTTCCAGGGAACGATCAAAGCGTAGACTGTTTGAGACATTACTCCCATGGAGGAAAGTGTGCATGGTGACTGTTGTATTCAATCCCGATGCAATTTCTGTTTTCATCAACTCTCTGATAGCCCACAGATTACAGAATGCCACCAGATGTGCATCGGAAACTACTACTGGTCCTCCAGGGAACGATCAAAGTGTGGACTGTTTCAGACATGACTCCCATGTAGGAAAATGCGGATTGTGACTGTTGTATTCACTGCCGGTGCAATTTCTGTGTTTCATCAACACATTGAAAGTCCACAGATTACAGAATGCCACCAGATTCTCATCGGAAACTACTACTGGTCTTCCAGGGAACGATCAAAGCGTAGACTGTTTGAGACGTTACTAACATGTATTAAAGTGCGCATGGTGACTGTTGTATTCAATCCCGATGCAATTTCTGTGTTTCATCAACACTCTGATACTGCACAGATTACAGAATGACTCTAGATGTGCATACGAAACTACTACTGGTCTTCCAGGGAACGACCAAAGCGTAGACTGTTTGAGACATTACTCCCATGGATTAAGGTGCGCATGGTGACTGTTGTATTCAATCCCGATGCAATTTCTGTGTTTCATAAACACTCTGATACTCCACAGATTACAGAATGGCTCCAGATGTTCATCGGAAACTACTACTGGTCTTCCTGGGAACGATCCAAGCGTAGACTGTTAGAGACATTACTCCCATGTAGGAAAGTGCGCATGGTGACTGTTGTAATCAATCCCAATGCATTTTCTGTGTTTCATCAACAATCAGTTAGTCCACAGATTTCAGAATGCCTCCAGATGTTCATCGGAAACTATACTGGTCTTCCAGGGAACAATCAAAGCGTTGACTGTTTGAAACATTACTCCCATGGAGGAAAGTGAGGATGGTGACTGTTGTATTCACTATAAATGCAATTTTTGTGTTTCATCAACACTCTGATAGTCCACAGATTACAGATGTGCATCGGAAACTACTACTGGTCTTCATGGGAACGATCAAATCGTAGACTGTTTGAGACATTACTCCCATGGATGAAAGTGAGCATGGTGACTGTTGTATTCAATCCCGATGCAATTGCTGTGTTTCGTCAGCACTCTGATAGTCCACAGGTTACAGAATGCCACCAGTTGTGAATCGGAAACCACTACTGGTCTTCCAGGGAACGATCAAATTGTAGACTGTTTCAGACATTACTGCCAAGTAGGAAAGTGCGGATTGTGACTGTTGTGTTCACTCCCGAGGCAATTTCTGTGTTTCATCTACACTTTGAAGGTCCACAGATTACAGAATGCCTACAGATGTGTATCGGAAACTACTACTGATATTCCAGGGAACGATCAAAGCGTAGACTGTTTGAAACATTACTCCCATGGAGAAAAGTGCGCATGGTGACTGTTGCATTCAATCCCGATGCAATGTCTGTGTTTCATCAACTCTCTGATAGCCCACAGATTACAGAATGCCACCAGATGTACATCCGGAACTACTACTGGTCTTCCAGGGAACGACAAAAGCGTAGACTGTTTGAGACATTACTCCCGTGGAGGAAAGTGCGCATGGTGAATGTTGTATTCAATCCCGATGCAATTTCTGTGATTCATGAACACTCTGATAGTCCACAGATTACAGAATGGCACCAGATGTGCATCGGAAACTACTACTGGTATTCCAGGTAACAATCAAAGCGTAGACTGTTTGAGACATTACTCCCATGGAGGAAAGTGAGGATGGTGACTGTTGTATTCACTCCCGATGCAATTTTTGTGTTTCATCAACACTCTGATAGTCCACAGATTACAGTTGTGCATCGGAAACTACTACTGGTCTTCATGGGAACGATCAAAGCGTAGACTGTTTGAGACATTACTCCCATCGATGAAAGTGAGCATCGTGACTGTTGTATTCAATCCCGATGCAATTGCTGTGTTTCGTCAACACTCTGATAGTCCACAGATTACAGAATGCCACCAGTTGTGAATCGGAAACCACTACTGGTCTTACAGGGAACGATCAAATTGTAGGCTGTTTCAGACATTACTGCCAAGTAGGAAAGTGCGGATTGTGACTGTTGTGTTCACTCCCGAGGCAATTTCTGTGTTTCATCTACACTTTGAAGGTCCACAGATTACAGAATTTCTACAGATGTGTATCGGAAACTACTACTGATATTCCAGGGAACGATCAAATCGTAGACTGTTTGAGACATTCCTCCCATGGAGGAAAGTGCGCATTGTGACTGTTGTATTCAATCCTGATGCAATTTCTGTGTTTTTTCAACATTCTGATAGTCCACAGATTACAGAATGCAACAAGATGTGCATCGGAAACTACTACTGGTCTTCCAGGGAACGATCAAAGCGTGGACTGTTTCAGACATTACTCTCCTGGAGGAAAGTGCGCATGGTGACCGTTGTATACAATCACGATGTAATTTCTGTGTTTCATCAACACTCTGATAGTCCACAGATTACAGAATGCCACCAGATGTGCATCGTAAACTACTACTGGTCTTCCAGGGAACGATCAAAGCGTAGACAGTTTGAGACATACCTCCCGTGGAAGAAAGTGCGCATGGTGACTGTTGTGTTCAATCCCGATGCAATTTCTGTGTTTCATCAACTCTCTGATAGTCCACAGATTACAGAATGCCACCAGATGTGCATCGGAAACAACTACTTGTGTTCCAGGGAACGATCAAAGCGTAGACTGTTTGAGACATTACTTCTGTGGTGGAAAGTGTGCATGGTGACTGTTGTATTCAATCCCGATGCAATTTCTGTGTTTCATCAACACTCTGAGAGTCCACAGATTACAGAATGCCACCAGATGTGCATCGCAAACTACTACTGGTTTTCAGGGAACGATCAAAGCGTGGACTGTTTCAGACATTACTCCCATGGAGGAAAGTGCGTATTGTGACTGTTGTATTCAATCCCGACGCAATTTCTGTGTTTCATCAACACTCTGATAGTCCACAGATTACAGAATGCCACCAGATGTGCATCGGAAACTACTACTGGTCTTCCAGAGAACGATCGAACCGTAAACTCTTTGAGACATTACCCCCATGGAGGTAGGTGAGCATGGTGACTGTTGTATTCAATCCCGATGCAATTTCTGTGTTTCATGACACTCTGATACTCCACAGATTACAGAATGGCTAAAGATGTGCATCGGAAACTACTACTGGTCTTCCTGGGAAAGATCCAAGCGTAGACTGTTAGAGACATTACTCCCATGGAGGAAAGTGCGCATGGTGACTGTTGTAATCAATCCCAATGCAATTTCTGTGTTTCATCAACAATCAGTTAGTCCACAGATTTCAGAATGCCTCCAGATTTGAATCGGTTACTACTACTGGTCTTCCAGGGAACAATCAAAGCGTAGACTGTTTGAGACACTAGTTCCGCGGAGAAAGTGCGCATGGTGACTGTTGTTTTCAATCCCGATGCAATTTCTGTGTTTCATCAACACTCTGATAGTCCACAGATTACAGAATGCTTTCAGATGTGCTTCGGAAACTACTACTGGTCTTCCAGGAAACGATGAAAGCGTAGACTGTTAGGGACATTACTCAAATGGAGGAAAGTGCTCATGGTGACTGTTGTATTCAATCCCGATGCAATATCTGTGTTTTATTTACACTTTGAAGGTCCACAGATTACAGAATGCCTCCAGATGTGCATCGAAAACTGCTACTGGTCTTCCAGGGAACGATCAAAGCGTAGACAGTTTGAGACATACCTCCCGTGGAGGAAAGTGCGCATGGTGACTGTCGTATTCAATCCCGATGCAATTTCTGTGTTTCATCAACACTCTGATAGGTCACGGATTACAGAATGCCACCAGAATTGCATCAGAAACTACTACTGGTCTTCCAAAGAACGATCAAAGCGTGGACTGTTTGAGACATTACTTCCAAGGAGGAAAGTGCGGATGGTGACTGTGGTATTCAATCCCGATGCAATTTCTGTGTTTCATCAACACTCTGATAGTCCACAAATTACACAATGAGACCAGATGTACATCCGGAACCACTACTGGTCTTCCAGGAAACGATCAAAGCGTAGACTGTTTGAGACATTACTCCCATGGAGGAAAGTGCGCATGGTGACTGTTGTATTCAATCCCGATGCAATTTCTGTGATTCATGAACACTCTGATAGTCCACAGATTACAGAATGCCACCAGATGTGCATCGGAAACTTCTACTGGTCTTCCAGGGAACGATCGAACCGTAAACTCTTTGACACATTACCCCCATGGAGGTAGGTGAGCATGATGACTGTTGTATTCAATCCCGATGCAATTTCTGTGTTTCATCAACACTCTGATACTCCACAGATTACAGAATGCCTCCAGATGTGCAACGGAAACAACTACTGGTTTTCCTGGGAACGATCCAAGTGTAGACTGTTAGAGACCTTACTCCCATAGAGGAAAGTGCGCATGGTGACTGTTGTATTCAATCCCGATGTAATCTCTGTGTTTCATCAACACTCTGATAGCCCACAGATTACAGAATGCCACCAGATGTGCATCGGAAACTGCTACTGGTCTTCCAGGGAACGATCAAAGCGTAGACTGTTTGAGACATTACTCCCATGGAGGAAAGTGTGCATGGTGACTGTTGTATTCAATCCCGATGCAATTTCTGTTTTCATCAACTCTCTGATAGCCCACTGATTACAGAATGCCACCAGATGTGCATCGGAAACTACTACTGGTCCTCCAGGGAACGATCGAAGTGTGGACTGTTTCAGACATGACTCCCATGTAGGAAAATGCGGATTGTGACTGTTGTATTCACTGCCGGTGCAATTTCTGTGTTTCATCAACACATTGAAAGTCCACAGATTACAGAATGCCACCAGATTCTCATCGGAAACTACTACTGGTCTTCCAGGGAACGATCAAATCGTAGACTGTTTGAGACATTACTTCCATGGAGGAAAGTGCGCATGGTGACTGTTGTAATCAATCCCAATGCAATTTCTGTGTTTCATCAACATTCAGTTAGTCCACAGATTTCAGAATGCCTCCAGATTTGCATCGGTTACTACTACTGGTCTTCCAGGGAACAATCAAAGCGTAGACTGTTTGAGACACTAGTTCCGTGGAGAAAGTGCGCATGGTGACTGTTGTATTCAATTCCGATGCAATTTCTGTGTTTCATCAACACTCTGATAGTCCACAGATTACAGAATGCCACCAGATGTGCTTCGGAAACAACTACTGGTCTTCCAGGGAACGATGAAAGCGTAGACTGTTAGGGACATTACTTCCATGGAGGAATGTGCGGATGGTGACTGTTGCATTCAATCCCGATGCAATATCTGTGTTTCATCAACACTCTGATAGTCCACAAATTACACAATGCCACCAGATGTACATCCGGGACTACTACTGGTCTTCCAGGGAACGACAAAAGCGTAGACTGTTTGAGACATTACTTCCGTGGAGGAAAGTGCGCATGGTGAATGTTGTATTCAATCCCGATGCAATTTCTGTGATTCATGAACACTCTGATAGTCCACAGATTACAGAATGGCACCAGATGTGCATCGGAAACTACTACTGGTATTCCAGGTAACGATCAAAGCGTAGACTGTTTGAGACATTACTCCCACGGAGGAAAGTGAGGATGGTGACTGTTGTATTCACTCCCGATGCAATTTTTGTGTTTCATCAACACTCTGATAGTCCACAGATTACAGTTGTGCATCGGAAACTACTACTGGTCTTCATGGGAACGATCAAAGCGTAGACTGTTTGAGACATTACTCCCATGGATGAAAGTGAGCATCGTGACTGTTGTATTCAATCCCGATGCAATTGCTGTGTTTCGTCAACACTCTGATAGTCCACAGATTACAGAATGCCACCAGTTGTGAATCGGAAACCACTACTGGTCTTACAGGGAACGATCAAATTCTAGACTGTTTCAGACATTACTGCCAAGTAGGAAAGTGCGGATTGTGACTGTTGTGTTCACTCCCGAGGCAATTTCTGTGTTTCATCTACACTTTGAAGGTCCACAGATTACAGAATGCCTACAGATGTGTATCGGAAACTACTACTGATATTCCAGGGAACGATCAAATCGTAGACTGTTTGAGACATTCCTCCCATGGAGGAAAGTGCGCATGGTGACTGTTGTATTCAATCCGGATGCAATTTCTGTGTTTTTTCAACACTCTGATAGTCCACAGATTACAGAATGCAACAAGATGTGCATCGGAAACTACTACTGGTCTTCCAGGGAACGATCAAAGCGTGGACTGTTTCAGACATTACTCTCCTCGAGGAAAGTGCGCATGGTGACTGTTGTATACAATCCCGATGTAATTTCTGTGTTTCATCAACACTCTGATAGTCCACAGATTACAGAATGCCACCAGATGTGCAACGGAAACTACTACTGGTCTTCCAGAGAACGATCGAACCGTAAACTCTTTGAGACATTACCCCCATGGAGGTAGGTGAGCATGGTGACTGTTGTATTCAATCCCGATGCAATTTCTGTGTTTCATGACACTCTGATACTCCACAGATTACAGAATGGCTAAAGATGTGCATCGAAAACTACTACTGGTCTTCCTGGGAAAGATCCAAGCGTAGACTGTTAGAGACATTACTCCCATGGAGGAAAGTACGCATGGTGACTGTTGTAATCAATCCCAATGCAATTTCTGTGTTTCATCAACAATCAGTTAGTCCACAGATTTCAGAATGCCTCCAGATTTGCATCGGTTACTACTACTGGTCTTCCAGGGAACAATCAAAGCGTAGACTGTTTGAGACACTAGTTCCGTGGAGAAAGTGCGCATGGTGACTGTTGTAATCACTCCCGATGCAATTTTTGTGTTTCATCAACACTCTGACAGTCCACAGATTACAGTTGTGCATCGGAAACTACTACTGGTCTTCATGGGAACGATCAAAGCGTAGACTGTTTGAGACATTACTCCCATGGATGAAAGTGAGCATCGTGACTGTTGTATTCAATCCCGATGCAATTGCTGTGTTTCGTCAACACTCTGATAGTCCACAGATTACAGAATGCCACCAGTTGTGAATCGGAAACCACTACTGGTCTTACAGGGAACGATCAAATTCTAGACTGTTTCAGACATTACTGCCAAGTAGGAAAGTGCGGATTGTGACTGTTGTGTTCACTCCCGAGGCAATTTCTGTGTTTCATCTACACTTTGAAGGTCCACAGATTACAGAATGCCTACAGATGTGTATCGGAAACTACTACTGATATTCCAGGGAACGATCAAATCGTAGACTGTTTGAGACATTCCTCCCATGGAGGAAAGTGCGCATGGTGACTGTTGTAATCAATCCGGATGCAATTTCTGTGTTTTTTCAACACTCTGATAGTCCACAGATTACAGAATGCAACAAGATGTGCATCGGAAACTACTACTGGTCTTCCAGGGAACGATCAAAGCGTGGACTGTTTCAGACATTACTCTCCTGGAGGAAAGTGCGCATGGTGACTGTTGTATACAATCCCGATGTAATTTCTGTATTTCATCAACACTCTGATAGTCCACAGATTACAGAATGCCACCAGATGTGCATCGTAAACTACTACTGGTCTTCCTGGGAACGATCCAAGTGTAGACTGTTAGAGACCTTACTCCCATAGAGGAAAGTGCGCATGGTGACTGTTGTATTCAATCCCGATGCAATCTCTGTGTTTCATCAACACTCTGATAGCCCACAGATTACAGAATGCCACCAGATGTGCATCGGAAACTGCTACTGGTCTTCCAGGGAACGATCAAAGCGTAGACTGTTTGAGACATTACTCCCATGGAGGAAAGTGTGCATGGTGACTGTTGTATTCAATCCCGATGCAATTTCTGTTTTCATCAACTCTCTGATAGTCCACAGATTACAGAATGCCACCAGATTCTCATCGGAAACTACTACTGGTCTTCCAGGGAACGATCAAATCGTAGACTGTTTGAGACATTACTTCCATGGAGGAAAGTGCGCATGGTGACTGTTGTAATCAATCCCAATGCAATTTCTGTGTTTCATCAACAATCAGTTAGTCCACAGATTTCAGAATGCCTCCAGATTTGCATCGGTTACTACTACTGGTCTTCCAGGGAACAATCAAAGCGTAGACTGTTTGAGACAGTAGTTCCGTGGAGAAAGTGCGCATGGTGACTGTTGTATTCAATTCCGATGCAATTTCTGTGTTTCATCAACACTCTGATATTCCACAGATTACAGAATGCCACCAGATGTGCATCGGAAACTACTACTGGTCTTCCAGAGAACGATCGAACCGTAAACTCTTTGAGACATTACCCCCATGGAGGTAGGTGAGCATGGTGACTGTTGTATTCAATCCCGATGCAATTTCTGTGTTTCATGACACTCTGATACTCCACAGATTACAGAATGGCTAAAGATGTGCATCGGAAACTACTACTGGTCTTCCTGGGAAAGATCCAAGCGTAGACTGTTAGAGACATTACTCCCATGGAGGAAAGTGCGCATGGTGACTGTTGTAATCAATCCCAATGCAATTTCTGTGTTTCATCAACAATCAGTTAGTCCACAGATTTCAGAATGCCTCCAGATTTGAATCGGTTACTACTACTGGTCTTCCAGGGAACAATCAAAGCGTAGACTGTTTGAGACACTAGTTCCGTGGAGTAAGTGCGCATGGTGACTGTTGTATTCAATCCCGATGCAATTTCTGTGTTTCATCAACACTCTGATAGTCCACAGATTACAGAATGCTTTCAGATGTGCTTCGGAAACTACTACTGGTCTTCCAGGAAACGATGAAAGCGTAGACTGTTAGGGACATTACTCATATGGAGGAAAGTGCTCATGGTGACTGTTGTATTCAATCCCGATGCAATATCTGTGTTTCATTTACACTTTGAAGGTCCACAGATTACAGAATGCCTCCAGATGTGCATCGAAAACTGCTACTGGTCTTCCAGGGAACGATCAAAGCGTAGACAGTTTGAGACATACCTCCCGTGGAGGAAAGTGCGCATGGTGACTGTCGTATTCAATCCCGATGCAATTTCTGTGTTTCATCAACACTCTGATAGGTCACGGATTACAGAATGCCACCAGAATTGCATCAGAAACTACTACTGGTCTTCCAAAGAACGATCAAAGCGTGGACTGTTTGAGACATTACTTCCAAGGAGGAAAGTGCGGATGGTGACTGTGGTATTCAATCCCGATGCAATTTCTGTGTTTCATCAACACTCTGATAGTCCACAAATTACACAATGCCACCAGATGTACATCCGGAACCACTACTGGTCTTCCAGGAAACGATCAAAGCGTAGACTGTTTGAGACATTACTCCCATGGAGGAAAGTGCGCATGGTGACTGTTGTATTCAATCCCGATGCAATTTCTGTGATTCATGAACACTCTGATAGTCCACAGATTACAGAATGCCACCAGATGTGCATCGGAAACTTCTACTGGTCTTCCAGGGAACGATCGAACCGTAAACTCTTTGACACATTACCCCCATGGAGGTATGTGAGCATGGTGACTGTTGTATTCAATCCCGATGCAATTTCTGTGTTTCATCAACACTCTGATACTCCACAGATTACAGAATGCCTCCAGATGTGCAACGGAAACAACTACTGGTTTTCCTGGGAACGATCCAAGTGTAGACTGTTAGAGACCTTACTCCCATAGAGGAAAGTGCGCATGGTGACTGTTGTATTCAATCCCGACGTAATCTCTGTGTTTCATCAACACTCTGATAGCCCACAGATTACAGAATGCCACCAGATGTGCATCGGAAACTGCTCCTGGTCTTCCAGGGAACGATCAAAGCGTAGACTGTTTGAGACATTACTCCCATGGAGGAAAGTGTGCATGGTGACTGTTGTATTCAATCCCGATGCAATTTCTGTTTTCATCAACTCTCTGATAGCCCACAGATTACAGAATGCCACCAGATGTGCATCGGAAACTACTACTGGTCCTCCAGGGAACGATCAAAGTGTGGACTGTTTCAGACATGACTCCCATGTAGGAAAATGCGGATTGTGACTGTTGTATTCACTGCCGGTGCAATTTCTGTGTTTCATCAACACATTGAAAGTCCACAGATTACAGAATGCCACCAGATTCTCATCGGAAACTACTACTGGTCTTCCACTGAACGATCAAATCGTAGACTGTTTGAGACATTACTTCCATGGAGGAAAGTGCGCATGGTGACTGTTGTAATCAATCCCAATGCAATTTCTGTGTTTCATCAACATTCAGTTAGTCCACAGATTTCAGAATGCCTCCAGATTTGCATCGGTTACTACTACTGGTCTTCCAGGGAACAATCGAAGCGTAGACTGTTTGAGACACTAGTTCCGTGGAGAAAGTGCGCATGGTGACTGTTGTATTCAATTCCGATGCAATTTCTGTGTTTCATCAACACTCTGATAGTCCACAGATTACAGAATGCCACCAGATGTGCTTCGGAAACAACTACTGGTCTTCCAGGGAACGATGAAAGCGTAGACTGTTAGGGACATTACTTCCATGGAGGAAAGTGCGGATGGTGACTGTTGCATTCAATCCCGATGCAATATCTGTGTTTCATCAACACTCTGATAGTCCACAAATTACACAATGCCACCAGATGTACATCCGGAACTACTACTGGTCTTCCAGGGAACGACAAAAGCGTAGACTGTTTGAGACATTACTCCCGTGGAGGAAAGTGCGCATGGTGATTGTTGTATTCAATCCCGATGCAATTTCTGTGATTCATGAACACTCTGATAGTCCACAGATTACAGAATGGCACCAGATGTGCATCGGAAACTACTACTGGTATTCCAGGTAACGATCAAAGCGTAGACTGTTTGAGACATTACTCCCACGGAGGAAAGTGAGGATGGTGACTGTTGTATTCACTCCCGATGCAATTTTTGTGTTTCATCAACACTCTGATAGTCCACAGATTACGGTTGTGCATCGGAAACTACTACTGGTCTTCATGGGAACGATCAAAGCGTAGACTGTTTGAGACATTACTCCCATGGATGAAAGTGAGCATCGTGACTGTTGTATTCAATCCCGATGCAATTGCTGTGTTTCGTCAACACTCTGATAGTCCACAGATTACAGAATGCCACCAGTTGTGAATCGGAAACCACTACTGGTCTTACAGGGAACGATCAAATTCTAGACTGTTTCAGACATTACTGCCAAGTAGGAAAGTGCGGATTGTGACTGTTGTGTTCACTCCCGATTCAATTTCTGTGTTTCATCTACACTTTGAAGGTCCACAGATTACAGAATGCCTACAGATGTGTATCGGAAACTACTACTGATATTCCAGGGAACGATCAAATCGTAGACTGTTTGAGACATTCCTCCCATGGAGGAAAGTGCGCATGGTGACTGTTGTATTCAATCCGGATGAATTTCTGTGTTTTTTCAACACTCTGATAGTCCACAGATTACAGAATGCAACAAGATGTGCATCGTAAACTACTACTGGTCTTCCAGGGAACGATCAAAGCGTAGACAGTTTGAGACATACCTCCCGTGGAGGAAAGTGCGCATGGTGACTGTTGTGTTCAATCCCGATGCAATTTCTGTGTTTCATCAACTCTCTGATAGTCCACAGATTACAGAATGCCAGCAGATGTGCATCGGAAACAACTACTTGTGTTCCAGGGAACGATCAAAGCGTAGACTGTTTGAGACATTACTTCTGTGGTGGAAAGTGTGCATGGTGACTGTTGTATTCAATCCCGATGCAATTTCTGTGTTTCATCAACACTCTGATAGTCCACAGATTACAGAATGCCACCAGATGTGCATCGGAAACTACTACTGGTTTTCAGGGAACGATCAAAGCGTGGACTGTTTCAGACATTACTCCCATGGAGGAAAGTGCGTATTGTGACTGTTGTATTCAATCCCGACGCAATTTCTGTGTTTCATCAACACTCTGATAGTCCACAGATTACAGAATGCCACCAGATGTGCATCGGAAACTACTACTGGTCTTCCAGAGAACGATCGAACCGTAAACTCTTTGAGACATTACCCCCATGGAGGTAGGTGAGCATGGTGACTGTTGTATTCAATCCCGATGCAATTTCTGTGTTTCATGACACTCTGATACTCCACAGATTACAGAATGGCTAAAGATGTGCATCGAAAACTACTACTGGTCTTCCTGGGAAAGATCCAAGCGTAGACTGTTAGAGACATTACTCCCATGGAGGAAAGTGCGCATGGTGACTGTTGTAATCAATCCCAATGCAATTTCTGTGTTTCATCAACAATCAGTTAGTCCACAGATTTCAGAATGCCTCCAGATTTGCATCGGTTACTACTACTGGTCTTCCAGGGAACAATCAAAGCGTAGACTGTTTGAGACACTAGTTCCGTGGAGAAAGTGCGCATGGTGACTGTTGTATTCACTCCCGATGCAATTTTTGTGTTTCATCAACACTCTGATAGTCCACAGATTACAGTTGTGCATCGGAAACTACTACTGGTCTTCATGGCAACGATCAAAGCGTAGACTGTTTGAGACATTACTCCCATGGATGAAAGTGAGCATCGTGACTGTTGTATTCAATCCCGATGCAATTGCTGTGTTTCGTCAACACTCTGATAGTCCACAGATTACAGAATGCCACCAGTTGTGAATCGGAAACCACTACTGGTCTTACAGGGAACGATCAAATTCTAGACTGTTTCAGACATTACTGCCAAGTAGGAAAGTGCGGATTGTGACTGTTGTGTTCACTCCCGAGGCAATTTCTGTGTTTCATCTACACTTTGAAGGTCCACAGATTACAGCTTGCCTACAGATGTGTATCGGAAACTACTACTGATATTCCAGGGAACTATCAAATCGTAGACTGTTTGAGACATTCCTCCCATGGAGGAAAGTGCGCATGGTGACTGTTGTATTCAATCCGGATGCAATTTCTGTGTTTTTTCAACACTCTGATAGTCCACAGATTACAGAATGCAACAAGATGTGCATCGGAAACTACTACTGGTCTTCCAGGGAACGATCAAAGCGTGGACTGTTTCAGACATTACTCTCCTGGAGGAAAGTGCGCATGGTGACTGTTGTATACAATCCCGATGTAATTTCTGTGTTTCATCAACACTCTGATAGTCCACAGATTACAGAATGCCTCCAGATGTGCATCGTAAACTACTACTGGTCTTCCTGGGAACGATCCAAGTGTAGACTGTTAGAGACCTTACTCCCATAGAGGAAAGTGCGCATGGTGACTGTTGTATTCAATCCCGATGCAATCTCTGTGTTTCATCAACACTCTGATAGCCCACAGATTACAGAATGCCACCAGATGTGCATCGGAAACTGCTACTGGTCTTCCAGGGAACGATCAAAGCGTAGACTGTTTGAGACATTACTCCCATGGAGGAAAGTGTGCATGGTGACTGTTGTATTCAATCCCGATGCAATTTCTGTTTTCATCAACTCTCTGATAGCCCACAGATTACAGAATGCCACCAGATGTGCATCGGAAACTACTACTGGTCCTCCAGGGAACGATCAAAGTGTGGACTGTTCCAGACATGACTCCCATGTAGGAAAATGCGGATTGTGACTGTTGTATTCACTGCCGGTGCAATTTCTGTGTTTCATCAACACATTGAAAGTCCACAGATTACAGAATGCCACCAGATTCTCATCGGAAACTACTACTGGTCTTCCAGGGAACGATCAAATCGTAGACTGTTTGAGACATTACTTCCATGGAGGAAAGTGCGCATGGTGACTGTTGTAATCAATCCCAATGCAATTTCTGTGTTTCATCAACAATCAGTTAATCCACAGATTTCAGAATGCCTCCAGATTTGCATCGGTTACTACTACTGGTCTTCCAGGGAACAATCAAAGCGTAGACTGTTTGAGACACTAGTTCCGTGGAGAAAGTGCGCATGGTGACTGTTGTATTCAATTCCGATGCAATTTCTGTGTTTCATCAACACTCTGATAGTCCACAGATTACAGAATGCCACCAGATGTGCTTCGGAAACAACTACTGGTCTTCCAGGGAACGATGAAAGCGTAGACTGTTAGGGACATTACTTCCATGGAGGAAAGTGCGGATGGTGACTGTTGTATTCACTCCCGATGCAATTTTTGTGTTTCATCAACACTCTGATAGTCCACAGATTACAGTTGTGCATCGGAAACTACTACTGGTCTTCATGGCAACGATCAAAGCGTAGACTGTTTGAGACATTACTCCCATGGATGAAAGTGAGCATCGTGACTGTTGTATTCAATCCCGATGCAATTGCTGTGTTTCGTCAACACTCTGATAGTCCACAGATTACAGAATGCCACCAGTTGTGAATCGGAAACCACTACTGGTCTTACAGGGAACGATCAAATTCTAGACTGTTTCAGACATTACTGCCAAGTAGGAAAGTGCGGATTGTGACTGTTGTGTTCACTCCCGAGGCAATTTCTGTGTTTCATCTACACTTTGAAGGTCCACAGATTACAGCTTGCCTACAGATGTGTATCGGAAACTACTACTGATATTCCAGGGAACTATCAAATCGTAGACTGTTTGAGACATTACTCCCATGGAGGAAAGTGCGCATGGTGACTGTTGTATTGAATCCCGATGCAATTTCTGTGGTTCATGAACACTCTGATAGTCCACAGATTACAGAATGCCAGCAGATGTTCATCGGATACTTCTACTGGTCTTCCAGGGAACGATAGAAGCGTAGACAGTTTGAGAATTACTCCCATGGAGGAAAGTGAGCATGGTGACTGCTGTATTCAATCCCGATGCAATTTCTGTATTTCATCAACACTCTGATAGTCCACAGATTACAGAATGCCTCCAGATGTGCATCGGAAACTACTGCTGGTCTTCCAGGGAACGATCAAAGCGTTTACTGTTAGAGACATTACTCAAATGGAGGAAAATGCACATGGTGACTGTTGTATTCGATCCCGATGCAATTTCTGTGTATCATCAACACTCTGATACTCCACAGATTACAGAATGCCTCCAGATGTGCATCGGAAACAACTACTGGTTTTCCTGGGAACGATCCAAGTGTAGAGTGTTAGAGACCTTACTCCCATGGAGGAAAGTGTGCATGGTGACTGTTGTATTCAATCCCGATGCAATTTCTGTTTTCATCAACTCTCTGATAGCCCACAGATTACAGAATGCCACCAGATGTGCGTCGGAAACTACTACTGGTCCTCCAGGGAACGATCAAAGTGTGGACTGTTTCAGACATGACTCCCATGTAGGAAAATGCGGATTGTGACTGTTGTATTCACTGCCGGTGCAATTTCTGTGTTTCATCAACACTTTGAAAGTCCACAGATTACAGAATGCCACCAGATTCTCATCGGAAACTACTACTGGTCTTCCAGGGAACGATCAAATCGTAGACTGTTTGAGACATTACTTCCATGGAGGAAAGTGCGGATGGTGACTGTGCCATTCAACCCCGATGCAATTTCCGTGTTTCATCAACACTCTGATAGTCCACAAATTACAGAATGCCACCAGATGTACATCCGGAACTACTACTGGTCTACCAGGGAACGATCAAAGCGTAGACTGTTTGAGACATTATTTCCATGGAGGAAAGTGCGGATGGTGACTGTTGCATTCAATCCCGATGCAATATCTGTGTTTCATCAACACTCTGATAGTCCACAAATTACACAATGCCACCAGATGTACATCCGTAACTACTACTGGTCTTCCAGGGAACGACAAAAGCGTAGACTGTTTGAGACATTACTCCCGTGGAGGAATGTGCGCATGGTGAATGTTGTTTTCAATCCCGATGCAATTTCTGTGATTCATGAACACTCTGATAGTCCACAGATTACAGAATGGCACCAGATGTGCATCGGAAACTACTACTGGTATTCCAGGTAACGATCAAAGCGTAGACTGTTTGAGACATTACTCCCATGGAGGAAAGTGCGGATGGTGACTGTGCCATTCAACCCCGATGCAATTTCCGTGTTTCATCAACACTCTGATAGTCCACAAATTACAGAATGCCACCAGATGTACATCCGGAACTACTACTGGTCTACCAGGGAACGATCAAAGCGTAGACTGTTTGAGACATTACTTCCATGGAGGAAAGTGCGGATGGTGACTGTTGCATTCAATCCCGATGCAATATCTGTGTTTCATCAACACTCTGATAGTCCACAAATTACACAATGCCACCAGATGTACATCCGTAACTACTACTGGTCTTCCAGGGAACGACAAAAGCGTAGACTGTTTGAGACATTACTCCCGTGGAGGAATGTGCGCATGGTGAATGTTGTTTTCAATCCCGATGCAATTTCTGTGATTCATGAACACTCTTATAGTCCACAGATTACAGAATGGCACCAGATGTGCATCGGAAACTACTACTGGTATTCCAGGTAACGATCAAAGCGTAGACTGTTTGAGACATTACTCCCATGGAGGAAAGTGAGGATGGTGACTGTTGTATTCACTCCCGATGCAATTTTTGTGTTTCATCAACACTCTGATAGTCCACAGATTACAGTTGTGCATCGGAAACTACTACTGGTCTTCATGGGAACGATCAAAGCGTAGACTGTTTGAGACATTACTCCCATGGATGAAAGTGAGCATCGTGACTGTTGTATTCAATCCCGATGCAATTGCTGTGTTTCGTCAACACACTGATAGTCCACAGATTACAGACTGCCACCAGTTGTGAATCGGAAACCACTACTGGTCTTACAGGGAACGATCAAATTGTAGACTGTTTCAGACATTACTGCCAAGTAAGAATGTGCGGATTGTGACTGTTGTGTTCACTCCCGAGGCAATTTCTGTGTTTCATCTACACTTTGAAGGTCCACAGATTACAGAATGCCTACAGATGTGTATCGGAAACTACTACTGATATTCCAGGGAACGATCAAATCGTAGACTGTTTGATACATTCCTCCCATGGAGGAAAGTGCGCATGGTGACTGTTGTATTCAATCCTGATGCAATTTCTGTGTCTTTTCAACACTCTGATAGTCCACAGATTACAGAATGCAACAAGATGTGCATCGGAAACTACTACTGGTCTTCCAGGGAACGATCAAAGCGTGGACTGTTTCAGACATTACTCTCCTGGAGGAAAGTGTGCATGGTGACTGTTGTATACAATCCCGATGTAATTTCTGTGTTTCATCAACACTCTGATAGTCCACAGATTACAGAATGCCACCAGATGTGCATCGTAAACTACTACTGGTCTTCCAGGGAACGATCAAAGCGTAGACAGTTTGAGACATACCTCCCGTGGAGGAAAGTGCGCATGGTGACTGTTGTGTTCAATCCCGATGCAATTTCTGTGTTTCATCAACTCTCTGATAGTCCACAGATTACAGAATGCCACCAGATGTGCATCGGAAACTACTACTGGTCTTCCAGAGAACGATCGAACCGTAAACTCTTTGATACATTACCCACATGGAGGTAGGTGAGCATGGTGACTGTTGTATTCAATCCCGATGCAATTTCTGTGTTTCATGACACTCTGATACTCCACAGATTACAGAATGGTTAAAGATGTGCATCGGAAACTACTACTGGTCTTCCTGGGAAAGATCCAAGCGTAGACTGTTAGAGACATTACTCCCATGGAAGAAAGTGCGCATGGTGACTGTTGTAATCAATCCCAATGCAATTTCTGTGTTTCATCAACAAACAGTTAGTCCACAGATTTCAGAATGCCTCCAGATTTGCATCGGTTACTACTACTGGTCTTCCAGGGAACAATCAAAGCGTAGACTGTTTGAGACACTAGTTCCGTGGAGAAAGTGCGCATGGTGACTGTTGTATTCAATCCCGATGCAATTTCTGTGTTTCATCAACACTCTGATAGTCCACAGATTACAGAATGCTTTCAGATGTGCTTCGGAAACTACTACTGGTCTTCCAGGGAACGATGAAAGCGTAGACTGTTAGGGACATTACTCATATGGAGGAAAGTGCTCATGGTGACTGTTGTATTCAATCCCGATGCAATATCTGTGTTTCATTTACACTTTGAAGGTCCACAGATTACAGAATGCCTCCAGATGTGCATCGGAAACTGCTACTGGTCTTCCAGGGAACGATCAAAGCGTAGACAGTTTGAGACATACCTCCCGTGGAGGAAAGTGCGCATGGTGACTGTCGTATTCAATCCCGATGCAATTTCTGTGTTTCATCAACACTCTGATAGGTCACGGATTACAGAATGCCACCAGAATTGCATCAGAAACTACTACTTGTCTTCCAAAGAACGATCAAAGCGTGGACTGTTTGAGACATTAGTTCCAAGGAGGAAAGTGCGGATGGTGACTGTTGTATTCAATCCCGATGCAATTTCTGTGTTTCATCAACACTCTGATAGTCCACAAATTACACAATGCCACCAGATGTACATCCGGAACCACTACTGGTCTTCCAGGAAACGATCAAAGCGTAGACTGTTTGAGACATTACTCCCATGGAGGAAAGTGCGCATGGTGACTGTTGTATTCAATCCCGATGCAATTTCTGTGATTCATGAACACTCTGATAGTCCACAGATTACAGAATGCCACCAGATGTGCATCGGAAACTTCTACTGGTCTTCCAGGGAACGATCGAACCGTAAACTCTTTGAGACATTACCCCCATGGAGGTAGGTGAGCATGGTGACTGTTGTATTCAATCCCGATGCAATTTCTGTGTTTCATCAACACTCTGATACTCCACAGATTACAGAATGCCTCCAGATGTGCATCGGAAACAACTACTGGTTTTCCTGGGAACGATCCAAGTGTAGACTGTTAGAGACCTTACTCCCATAGAGGAAAGTGCGCATGGTGACTGTTGTAAACAATACCAATGCAATTTCTGTGTTTCATCAACAATCAGTTAGTCCCCAGATTTCAGAAGGCCTCCAGATGTGCATCGGAAACTACTACTGGTCTTCCAGGGAACAATCAAAGCGTAGACTGTTGGAGACATTACTTCCGTGGAGAAAGTGCGCATGGTGACTGTTGTATTCAATCCCGATGCAATTTCTGTGTTTCATCAACACTCTGATAGTCCACAGATTACAGAATGCCACCAGATGTGCATCGGAAACTACTACTGGTTTTCAGGGAACGATCAAAGCGTGGACTGTTTCAGACATTACTCCCATGGAGGAAAGTGCGTATTGTGACTGTTGTATTCAATCCCGACGCAATTTCAGTGTTTCATCAACACTCTGATAGTCCACAGATTACAGAATGCCACCAGATGTGCATCGGAAACTACTACTGGTCTTCCAGAGAACGATCGAACCGTAAACTCTTTGATACATTACCCACATGGAGGTAGGTGAGCATGGTGACTGTTGTATTCAATCCCGATGCAATTTCTGTGTTTCATGACACTCTGATACTCCACAGATTACAGAATGGTTAAAGATGTGCATCGGAAACTACTACTGGTCTTCCTGGGAAAGATCCAAGCGTAGACTGTTAGAGACATTACTCCCATGGAAGAAAGTGCGCATGGTGACTGTTGTAATCAATCCCAATGCAATTTCTGTGTTTCATCAACAAACAGTTAGTCCACAGATTTCAGAATGCCTCCAGATTTGCATCGGTTACTACTACTGGTCTTCCAGGGAACAATCAAAGCGTAGACTGTTTGAGACACTAGTTCCGTGGAGAAAGTGCGCATGGTGACTGTTGTATTCAATCCCGATGCAATTTCTGTGTTTCATCAACACTCTGATAGTCCACAGATTACAGAATGCTTTCAGATGTGCTTCGGAAACTACTACTGGTCTTCCAGGGAACGATGAAAGCGTAGACTGTTAGGGACATTACTCATATGGAGGAAAGTGCTCATGGTGACTGTTGTATTCAATCCCGATGCAATATCTGTGTTTCATTTACACTTTGAAGGTCCACAGATTACAGAATGCCTCCAGATGTGCATCGGAAACTGCTACTGGTCTTCCAGGGAACGATCAAAGCGTAGACAGTTTGAGACATACCTCCCGTGGAGGAAAGTGCGCATGGTGACTGTCGTATTCAATCCCGATGCAATTTCTGTGTTTCATCAACACTCTGATAGGTCACGGATTACAGAATGCCACCAGAATTGCATCAGAAACTACTACTTGTCTTCCAAAGAACGATCAAAGCGTGGACTGTTTGAGACATTAGTTCCAAGGAGGAAAGTGCGGATGGTGACTGTTGTATTCAATCCCGATGCAATTTCTGTGTTTCATCAACACTCTGATAGTCCACAAATTACACAATGCCACCAGATGTACATCCGGAACCACTACTGGTCTTCCAGGAAACGATCAAAGCGTAGACTGTTTGAGACATTACTCCCATGGAGGAAAGTGCGCATGGTGACTGTTGTATTCAATCCCGATGCAATTTCTGTGATTCATGAACACTCTGATAGTCCACAGATTACAGAATGCCACCAGATGTGCATCGGAAACTTCTACTGGTCTTCCAGGGAACGATCGAACCGTAAACTCTTTGAGACATTACCCCCATGGAGGTAGGTGAGCATGGTGACTGTTGTATTCAATCCCGATGCAATTTCTGTGTTTCATCAACACTCTGATACTCCACAGATTACAGAATGCCTCCAGATGTGCATCGGAAACAACTACTGGTTTTCCTGGGAACGATCCAAGTGTAGACTGTTAGAGACCTTACTCCCATAGAGGAAAGTGCGCATGGTGACTGTTGTAAACAATACCAATGCAATTTCTGTGTTTCATCAACAATCAGTTAGTCCCCAGATTTCAGAAGGCCTCCAGATGTGCATCGGAAACTACTACTGGTCTTCCAGGGAACAATCAAAGCGTAGACTGTTGGAGACATTACTTCCGTGGAGAAAGTGCGCATGGTGACTGTTGTATTCAATCCCGATGCAATTTCTGTGTTTCATCAACACTCTGATAGCCCACAGATTACAGAATGCCACCAGATGTGCATCGGAAACTGCTACTGGTCTTCCAGGGAACGATCAAAGCGTATACTGTTTGAGACATTACTCCCATGGAGGAAAGTGTGCATGGTGACTGTTGTATTCAATCCCGATGCAATTTCTGTTTTCATCAACTCTCTGATAGCCCACAGATTACAGAATGCCACCAGATGTGCATCGGAAACTACTACTGGTCCTCCAGGGAACGATCAAAGTGTGGACTGTTTCAGACATGTCTCCCATGTAGGAAAATGCGGATTGTGACTGTTGTATTCACTGCCGGTGCAATTTCTGTGTTTCATCAACACATTGAAAGTCCACAGATTACAGAATGCCACCAGATTCTCATCGGAAACTACTACTGGTCTTCCAGGGAACGATCAAATCGTAGACTGTTTGAGACATTACTTCCATGGAGGAAAGTGCGGATGGTGACTGTGCCATTCAACCCCGATGCAATTTCCGTGTTTCATCAACACTCTGATAGTCCACAAATTACAGAATGCCACCAGATGTACATCCGGAACTACTACTGGTCTTCCAGGGAACGATCAAAGCGTACACTCTTTGAGACATTACTCCCGTGGAGGGAAGTGCGCATGGTGACTGTTGTATTCAATCCCGATACAATTTCTGTGTTTCATCAACACTCTGATTGCCCACAGATTCCAGAATGGCACCAGATGTGCATCGGAAACTACCACTGGTCTTCCAGGGAACGATCAAAGCGTACACTGTTTGAGACATTACTCCCATAAAGGAAAGTGAGGATGGTGACTGTTGTATTCACTCCCGATGCAATTTTTGTGTTTCATCAACACTCTGATAGTCCACAGATTACAGATATGCATGGAAACTACTTCTGGTCTTCCAGGGAACGATCAAAGCGTAGACTGTGTGAGACATTACTCCCATGGAGGAAAGTGCGCATGGTGACTGTTGTATTCAATCCCGATGCAATTTCTGTGTTTCATGAACACTCTGATAGTCCACAGATTACAGAATGCCACCAGATGTGCATCGGAAACAACTACGGGTGTTCCAGGGAACGATCAAAGCGTAGACTGTTTGAGACATTACTCCCATGGAGGAAGGTGCGCATGGTGACTGTTGTATTCAATCCCGATGCAATTTCTGTGTTTCATCAACACTCTGCCACTCCACAGATTACAGAATGCCTCCAGATGTGCATCGGAAACAACTACTGGTTTTCCTGGGAACGATCCAAGCGTAGACTGTTAGAGACATTACTCCCATGGAGGAAAGTGCGCATGGTGACTGTTGTAATCAATCCCAATGCAATTTCTGTGTTTCATCAACAATCAGTTAGTCCCCAGATTTCAGAATGCCTCCAGATGTGCATCGGAAACTACTACTGGTCTTCCAGGGAACAATCAAAGCGTAGACTGTTGGAGACATTACTTCCATGGAGAAAGTGCGCATGGTGACTGTTGTATTCAATCCCGATACAATTTCTGTGTTTCATCAACACTCTGATTGCCCACAGATTCCAGAATGCCTCCAGATGTGCATCGAAAACTACTACTGGTCTTCCAGGAGACGATCAAAGCGTAGACTGTTTGAGACATTACTCCCATGGAGGAAAGTGCGCATGGTGACTGTTGTATTCAATCCCGATGCAATTTCTGTGTTTCATGAACACTCTGATAGTCCACAGATTACAGAATGCCACCAGATGTGCATCGGAAACAACTACGGGTGTTCCAGGGAACGATCAAAGCGTAGACTGTTTGAGACATTACTCCCATGGGGAAGGTGCGCATGGTGACTGTTGTATTTAATCCCGATGCAATTTCTGTGTTTCATCAACACTCTGACACTCCACAGATTACAGAATGCCTCCAGATGTGCATCGGAAACAACTACTGGTTTTCCTGGGAACGATCCAAGCGTAGACTGTTAGAGACATTACTCCCATGGAGGAAAGTGCGCATGGTGACTGTTGTAATCAATCCAAATGCAATTTCTGTGTTTCATCAACAATCAGTTAGTCCCCAGATTTCAGAATGCCTCCAGATGTGCATCGGAAACTACTACTGGTCTTCCAGGGAACAATCAAAGCGTAGACTGTTGGAGACATTACTTCCATGGAGAAAGTGCGCATGGTGACTGTTGTATTCAATCCCGATGGAATTTCTGTGTTTCATCAACACTCTGATAGTCCACAGATTACAGAATGCCTCCAGATGTTCATCGGAAACTACTACTGGTCTTCCAGGGAACGATCAAAGCGTAGACTGTTAGGGACATTACTCATATGGAGGAAAGTGCTCATGGTGACTGTTGTATTCAATCCCGATGCAATATCTGTGTTTCATTTACACTTTGAAGGTCCACAGATTACAGAATGCCTCCAGATGTGCATCGGAAACTGCTACTGGTCTTCCAGGGAACGATCAAAGCGTAGACAGTTTGAGACATACCTCCCGTGGAGGAAAGTGCGCATGGTGACTGTCGTATTCAATCCCGATGCAATTTCTGTGTTTCATCAACACTCTGATAGGTCACGGATTACAGAATGCCACCAGAATTGCATCAGAAACTACTACTTGTCTTCCAAAGAACGATTAAAGCGTGGACTGTTTGAGACATTACTTCCAAGGAGGAAAGTGCGGATGGTGACTGTTGTATTCAATCCCGATGCAATTTCTGTGTTTCATCAACACTCTGATAGTCCACAAATTACACAATGCCACCAGATGTACATCCGGAACCACTACTGGTCTTCCAGGAAACGATCAAAGCGTAGACTGTTTGAGACATTACTCCCATGGAGGAAAGTGCGCATGGTGACTGTTGTATTCAATCCCGATGCAATTTCTGTGATTCATGAACACTCTGATAGTCCACAGATTACAGAATGCCACCAGATGTGCATCGGAAACTTCTACTGGTCTTCCAGGGAACGATCGAACCGTAAACTCTTTGAGACATTACCCCCATGGAGGTAGGTGAGCATGGTGACTGTTGTATTCAATCCCGATGCAATTTCTGTGTTTCATCAACACTCTGATACTCCACAGATTACAGAATGCCTCCAGATGTGCATCGGAAACAACTACTGGTTTTCCTGGGAACGATCCAAGTGTAGACTGTTAGAGACCTTACTCCCATAGAGGAAAGTGCGCATGGTGACTGTTGTAAACAATACCAATGCAATTTCTGTGTTTCATCAACAATCAGTTAGTCCCCAGATTTCAGAATGCCTCCAGATGTGCATCGGAAACTACTACTGGTCTTCCAGGGAACAATCAAGGCGTAGACTGTTGGAGACAATACTTCCGTGGAGAAAGTGCGCATGGTGACTGTTGTATTCAATCCCGATGCAATTTATGTGTTTCATCAACACTCTGATAGCCCACAGATTACAGAATGCCACCAGATGTGCATCGGAAACTGCTACTGGTCTTCCAGGGAACGATCAAAGCGTATACTGTTTGAGACATTACTCCCATGGAGGAAAGTGTGCATGGTGACTGTTGTATTCAATCCCGATGCAATTTCTGTTTTCATCAACTCTCTGATAGCCCACAGATTACAGAATGCCACCAGATGTGCATCGGAAACTACTACTGGTCCTCCAGGGAACGATCAAAGTGTGGACTGTTTCAGACATGACTCCCATGTAGGAAAATGCGGATTGTGACTCTTGTATTCACTGCCGGTGCAATTTCTGTGTTTCATCAACACATTGAAAGTCCACAGATTACAGAATGCCACCAGATTCTCATCGGAAACTACTACTGGTCTTCCAGGGAACGATCAAATCGTAGACTGTTTGAGACATTACTTCCATGGAGGAAAGTGCGGATGGTGACTGTGCCATTCAACCCCGATGCAAATTCCGTGTTTCATCAACACTCTGCCATCCCACAGATTACAGAATGCCTCCAGATGTGCATCGGAAACAACTACTCGTTTTCCTGGGAACGATCCAAGCGTAGACTGTTAGAGACATTACTCCCATGGAGGAAAGTGCGCATGGTGACTGTTGTAATCAATCCCAATGCAATTTCTGTGTTTCATCAACAATCAGTTAGTCCCCAGATTTCAGAATGCCTCCAGATGTGCATCGGAAACTACTACTGGTCTTCCAGGGAACAATCAAAGCGTAGACTGTTGGAGACATTACTTCCATGGAGAAAGTGCGCATGGTGACTGTTGTATTCAATCCCGATACAATTTCTGTGTTTCATCAACACTCTGATTGCCCACAGATTCCAGAATGCCTCCAGATGTGCATCGAAAACTACTACTGGTCTTCCAGGAGACGATCAAAGCGTAGACTGTTTGAGACATTACTCCCATAGAGGAAAGTGCGCATGGTGACTGTTGTATTTAATCCCGATGCAATTTCTGTGTTTCATGAACACTCTGATAGTCCACAGATTACAGAATGCCACCAGATGTGCATCGGAAACAACTACGGGTGTTCCAGGGAACGATCAAAGCGTAGACTGTTTGAGACATTACTCCCATGGAGGAAGGTGCGCATGGTGACTGTTGTATTCAATCCCGATGCAATTTCTGTGTTTCATCAACACTCTGACACTCCACAGATTACAGAATGCCTCCAGATGTGCATCGGAAACAACTACTGGTTTTCCTGGGAACGATCCAAGCGTAGACTGTTAGAGACATTACTCCCATGGAGGAAAGTGCGCATGGTGACTGTTGTAATCAATCCCAATGCAATTTCTGTGTTTCATCAACAATCAGTTAGTCCCCAGATTTCAGAATGCCTCCAGATGTGCATCGGAAACTACTACTGGTCTTCCAGGGAACAATCAAAGCGTAGACTGTTGGAGACATTACTTCCATGGAGAAAGTGCGCATGGTGACTGTTGTATTCAATCCCGATGCAATTTCTGTGTTTCATCAACACTCTGATAGTCCACAGATTACAGAATGCCTCCAGATGTTCATCGGAAACTACTACTGGTCTTCCAGGGAACGATCAAAGCGTAGACTGTTAGGGACATTACTCATATGGAGGAAAGTGCTCATGGTGACTGTTGTATTCAATCCCGATGCAATATCTGTGTTTCATCAACACTTTGAAGGTCCAAAGATTACAGAATGCCTCCAGATGTGCATCGGAAACTACTACTGGTTTTCGAGGGAACGATCAAAGCGTAGACTGTTTGAGACATTACTCATGTGGAGGAAAGTGCGCATGGTGACTGTTGTATTCAATCCCGATGCAATTTCTATGTTTCATCGACTCTCTGATAGCCCACAGATTACAGAATGCCACCAGATGTGCATCGGAAACTGCTACTGGTCTTTCAGGGAACGATCACAGCGTAGACTGTTTGAGACATTACTCCCATGGAGGAAAGTATGCATGGTGACTGTTGTATTCAATCCCGATGCAATTTCTGTGTTTCATCAACTCTCTGATAGCCCACAGATTACAGAATGCCACCAGATGTGCATCGGAAACTACTACTGGTCTTCCAGGGTATGATCAAATTGTAGACTGTTTCAGACATTACTCCAATGTAGGAAAATGCGGATTGTGACTGTTGTATTCACTGCCGGTGCAATCTCTGTGTTTCATCAACACATTGAAGGTCCACAGATTACAGAATGCCACCAGATTTTCATCGGAAACTACTACTGGTCTTCCAGGGAGCGATCAAAGCGTAGACTGTTTGAGACATTACTTCCATGGAGGAAAGTGCGGATGGTGACTGTTGCATTCAACCCCGATGCAATTTCCGTGTTTCATCAACACTCTGATAGTCCATAAATTACACAATGCCACCAGATGTACATCCGGAACTACTACTGGTCTTCCAGGGAACGATCAAAGCGTAGACACTTTGAGACATTACTCCCGTGGAGGAAAGTGCGCATGGTGACTGTTGTATTCAATCCCGATGCAATTTCAGTGATTCATTAACACTCTGATAGACCCCAGATTACAGAATACCACCCGATGTGCATCGAAAACTACTACTGGTCTTCCAGGGAACGATCAAAGCGTAGACTGTTTGAGACATTACTCCCATGGAGGAAAGTGAGGATGGTGACTGTTGTGTTCACTCCCAATGCAATTTTTGTGTTTCATCAACACTCTGATAGTCCACAGATTACAGATGTGCATCGGAAACTACTACTGGTCTTCCAGGAAACGATCAAAGCGTAGACTGTTTGAGACATTACTCCCATGGATGAAAGTGAGCATGGTGACTGTTGTATTCAATCCCGATGCAATTGCTGTGTTTCGTCAACACTCTGATAGTCCACAGATTACAGAATGTCACCAGTTGTGCATCGGAAACCACTACTGGTCTTCCAGTGAACGATCAAATTGTAGACTGTTTCAGACATTACTGCCAAGTGGGAAAGTGCAGATTGTGACTGTTGTATTCACTCCCGATGCAATTTTTGTGTTTCATCAACACTCTGATAGTCCACAGATTACAGATGTGCATCGGAAACTACTACTGGTCTTCCAGGGAATGATCAAAGCGTAGACTGTTTGAGACATTACTCCCATGGAGGAAAGTGCACATGGTGACTGTTGTCTTCAATCCCGATGCAATTGCTGTGTTTCGTCAACACTCTGATAGTCCACAGATTACAGAATGCCACCAGTTGTGCATCGGAAACCACTACTGGTCTTCCAGGGAATAATCAAAGCGTAGACTGTTTTAGACATTACTCCCATGGAGCAAAGTGCGCATGGTGACTGTTGTATTCAATCCCGATGCAGTTACTGTGATTCATAAACACTCTGATAGTCGACAGATTACAGAATGCCACCAGATGTGCATCGGAAACTACTACTGGTCTTCCAGGGAACGATCAAAGCGTAGACTGTTTGAGACATTACTCCCATGGAGGAAAGTGCGGATGGTGACTGTTGTATTCACTCCCGATGCAATTTTTGTGTTTCATCAACACTCTGATAGTCCACAGATTACAGATGTGCAACGGAAACTACTACTGGCCTTCCAGGGAATGATCAAAGCGTAGACTGTTTGAGACATTACTCCCATGGAGGAAAGTGCGCATGGTGACTGTTGTCTTCAATCCCGATGCATTTGCTGTGTTTCGTCAACACTCTGATAGTCCACAGATTACAGAATGCCACCAGTTGTGCATCGGAAACCACTACTGGTCTTCCAGGGAACGATCAAATTGTAGACTGTTTCATACATTACTGCCAAGTAGGAAAGGGCGGATTGTGACTGTTGTATTCACTCCCGTTGCAATTTCTGTGTTTCATCAACACTTTGAAGGTCCACAGATTACAGAATGCCTCCAGATGTGTATCGGAAACTACTACTGATATTCCAGGGAACGATCAAATCGTAGACTGTTTGAGACATTACTCCCATGGAGGAAAGTGCGGATGGTGACTGTTGTATTCACTCCCGATGCAATTTTTGTGTTTCATCAACACTCTGATAGTCCACAGGTTACAGATGTGCATCGGAAACTACTACTGGTCTTCCAGGGAATGATCAAAGCGTAGACTGTTTGAGACATTACTCCCGTGGAGGAAAGTGCGCATGGTGACTGTTGTCTTCAATCCCGATGCAATTGCTGTGTTTCGTCAACCCTCTGATAGCCCACAGATTACACAATACCACCAGATGTACATCCGGAACTACTACTGGTCTTCCAGGGAACGATCAAAGCGTAGACTGTTTGAGACATTACTCCCGTGGGGGAAAGTGCCCATGGTGACTGTTATATTCAATCCCGATGCAGTTTCTGTGATTCATGAACACTCTGATAGTCCACAGATTACAGAATGCCACCAGATGTGCATCGGAAACTACTACTGGTCTTCCAGGGAACGATCAAATCGTAGACTGTTTGAGACATTACTCCCATGGAGGAAAGTGCGGATGGTGACTGTTGTATTCACTCCCGATGCAATTTTTGTGTTTCATCAACACTCTGATAGTCCACAGGTTACAGATGTGCATCGGAAACTACTACTGGTCTTCCAGGGAATGATCAAAGCGTAGACTGTTTGAGACATTACTCCCGTGGAGGAAAGTGCGCATGGTGACTGTTGTCTTCAATCCCGATGCAATTGCTGTGTTTCGTCAACACTCTGATAGTCCACAGATTACAGACTGCCACCAGTTGTTTATCGGAAACCACTACTGGTCTTCCAGGGAACGATCAAATTGTGGCCTGTTTCATACATTACTGCCAAGTAGGAAAGGGCGGATTGTGACTGTTGTATTCACTCCCGAGGCAATTTCTGTGTTTCATCAACACTCTGATAGTCCACAGATTACAGAATGCCTCCAGATGTGTATCGGAAACTACTACTGATATTCCAGGGAACGATCAAATCGTAGACTGTTTGAGACATTACTAACATGGAGGAAAGTGCTCATGGTGAATGTTGTATTCAATTCCGATGCAATATCTATGTTTCATCAAGACTCTGATACTCCACAGATTACAGAATGCCTCCAGAAGTGAATTGGAAACTACCACTGGTCTTCCAGGGAACGATCAAAGCGTAGACTGTTTGAGACATTACTAACATGGAGGAAAGTGCTCATGGTGAATGTTGAATTCAATTCCGATGCAATTTCTGTGTTTCATCAAGACTCTGATAGTCCACAGATTACAGAATGCCTCCAGAAGTGAATTGGAAACTACCACTGGTCTTCCAGGGAACGATCAAAGCGTAGACTGTTTGAGACATTACTAACATGGAGGAAAGGGTATTCAATCCCGATGCAATTTCTGTGATTCATGAACACTCTGATAGTCCACAGATTACAGAATGCCAACAGATGTGCATCGGAAACTACTACTGCTCCTCCAGGGAACGATCAAAGCGTAGACCGTTTGAGACATTACTCCCATGGAGGAAAGTGCGGATGGTGACTGTTGTATTCACTCCCGATGCAATTTTTGTGTTTCATCAACTCTCTGATAGTCCACAAATTACACAATGCAACCAGATGTACATCAGGAACTACTACTGGTCTTCCAGGGAACGATCAAAGCGTAGACTGTTTCTGACATTACTCTCCTGGAGGAAAGTGCGCATGTTGACTGTTGTATTTAATCCCGATGCAATTTCTGTGTTTCATCAACACTCTGTTAGTCCACAGATTACAGAATGCCACCAGATGTGCATCGGAAACTACCACTGGTCTTCCAGGGAACGACCAAACCGTAGACAGTTTGAGAAATACCTCCCATGGAGGAAAGTGCGCATGGTGACTGTCGTATACAATCCCGATGCAATTTCTGTGTTTCATCAACTCTCTGATAGTCCACAGATTACAGAATGCCACCAGATGTGCATCGGAAACTACTACTGGTCATCGAGGGAACGATCAAATCGTAGACTGTTTAAGATATTACTCCTGTGGAGGAAAGTGCGCGCGGTGACTGTTGTATTCAATACCGATGCAATTTCTGTGTTTCGACAACACTCTGATAGTCCACAGGTTACAGAATGCCACCAGATGTGCATCGGAAACAGCTACCTGTGTTCCAGGGAACGATCAAAGCGAAGACTGTTTGAGACATTACTACTGTGGTGGAAAGTGTGCATGGTGACTGTTGTATTCAATCCCAATGCAATTTCTGTGTTTCATCAACACTCTGATAGTCCACAGATTACAGAATGCCACCAGATGTGCATCGGAAGCTACTACTGGTCTTCCAGGGAACGATCGAAGCGTAGAGTGTTTGAGACATTACTCCCGTGGAGGGAAGTGCGCATGGTGACTGTTGTATTCAATCCCGATGCAATTTCTGTGTTTCGTCAACACTCTGATAGTCCACAGATTACAGAATGCCACCAGATGTGCATCGGAAACTACTACTGGTCTTCCAGGGAACGATCAAAGTGTGGACAGTTTCAGACATTACTCCCATGGAGGAAAGTGCGTATTGTGACTGTTGTATTCAATCCCGATGCAATTTCTGTGTTTCATCAACACTCTGATAGTCCACAGATTACAGATTGCCTCCAGATGTGCATTGGAAACTACCACTGGTCTTCCAGAGAACGATCAAAGCGTAGACTGTATGTCACACTACTAACATGGAGGAAAGTGCGCATGGTGACTGTTGTATTCAATAAAGATGCAATTACTGTGTTTCATCAACACTCTGATAGTCCACAGATTACAGAATGCCTTCAGATGTGCATCGGAAACTTCTACTGGTCTTCCAGGGAACGATGAAAGCGTAGACTGTTAGGGACACTACTCATATGGAGGAAAGTGCGCATGGTGACTGTTGTATTCAATCCCGATGCAATATCAGTGTTTTATCAACACTTTGAAGGTCCACAGATTACAGAATGCTTCCAGATGTGCATCGGAACCTACTACTGGTTTTCCAGGGAACGATCAAAGCGTAGACTGTTTGAGACATTACTCCTGTGGAGGAAGGTGCGCATGGTGACTGTTGTATTCAATCCCGATGCAATTCCTGTGTTTCATGACACTCTGATACTCCACAGATTACAGAATGGCTCCAGATGTGCATTGGAAACTACCACTGGTCTTCCAGGGAACGGTCAAAGCGTAGACTGTTTGAGACATACCTCCCGTGGAGGAAAGTGCTCATGGTGACTGTCCTATTCAATCCCGATGCAATTTCTGTGTTTCATCAACACTCTGATAGTCCACGGATTACAGAATGCCACCAGAATTGCATCGGGAACTACTACTGGTCTGGCAGGGAACGATCAACGCGTGGACTGTTTCAGACATTACTCCCATTGAGGAAAGTGCGCATGGTGACTGTTGTATTCTATCCCGATGCAATTACTGTGTTTCATCAACACTCTGATAGTCCACAGATTACAGAATGCCTTCAGATGTGCATCGGAAACTACTACTGGTCTTCCAGGGAACGATCAAAGCGTAGACTGTTAGGGACATTACTCATATGGTGGAAAGTGCGCATGGTGACTGATGTATTCAATCCCGATGCAATTTCTGTATTTCATCATCACTCTGATACTCCACAGATTACAGAATGGCTCCAGATGTGCATCGGAAACTACTACTGGTCTTCCTGGGAACGATCCAATCGTAGACTGTTAGAAACATTACTCCCATGGAGGAAAGTGCGCATGGTGACTGTTGCATTCAATCCCGATGCAATTTCTGTGTTTCATCAACACTCTGATAGTCCACAAATTACACAATGCCACCAGATGTACATTCGGAACTACTACTGGTCTTCCAGGGAACGATCAAAGCGTAGACTGTTTGAGACATTACTCCCTTGGAGGAAAGTGAGGATGGTGACTGTTGTATTCACTCCCAATGCAATTTTCGTGTTTCATCAACACTCTGATAGTCCACAGATTACAGTTGTGCATCGGAAACTACTACTGGTCTTCCAGGGAATGATCAAAGTTTAGACTGTTTGAGACATTACTCCCATGGATGAAAGTGCGCATGGTGACTGTTGTATTCAATAACGATGCAATTGCCGTGTTTCGTCAACACTCTGATAGTCCACAGAATACAGATTGCAACCAGTTGTGCATCGGAAACAACTACTGGTCTTCCAGGGATCGATCAAATTGTAGACTGTTTCAGACATTACTACCAAGTAGGAAAGTGCGGATTGTGACTGTTGTATTCACTCCCGAGGCAATTTCTGTGTTTCATCAACACTTTGAAGGTCCACAGATTACAGAATGCCTCCAGATGTGTATCGGAAACAATTACTGATATTCCAGGGAACGATTGAAGCGTAGACTGTTTGAGACATTACTCCCGTGGAGGGAAGTGCGCATGGTTACTGTTGTATTCAATCCCGATGCAATTCCTGTGTTTCATGACACTGATACTCCACAGATTACAGAATGGCTCCAGATGTGCATTGGAAACTACCACTGGTCTTCCAGGGAACGATCAAAGCGTAGACTGTTTGAGACATACCTCCCGTGGAGGAAAGTGCGCATGGTGACTGTCGTATTCAATACCGATGCAATTTCTGTGTTTCGGCAACACTCTGATAGTCCACAGATTACAGAATGCCACCAGATGTGCATCGGAAACAACTACTTGTGTTCCAGGGAACGATGGAAGCGTAGACTGTTTGAGGCATTACTACTGTGGTGGAAAGTGTGCATGGAGACTGTTGTATACAATCCCAATGCAATTTCTGTGTTTCATCAACACTCTGATAGTCCACAGATTACAGAATGCCACCAGATGTGCATCGGAAACTACTACTGGTCTTCCAGGGAACGATGGAAGCGTAGACTGTTTGAGACATTACTCAAGTGGAGGGAAGTGCGCATGGTGACTGTTGTATTCAATACCGATGCAATTTCTGTGTTTCATCAACACTCTAATAGTCCACAGATTACAGAATGCCACCAGATGTGCATCTGAAACTACTACTGGTCTTCCAGGGAAGGATCAAAGTGTGGACTGTTTCAGACATTACTCCCATGGAGGAAAGTGCGTATTGTGACTGTTGAATTCAATCCCGATGCAATTTCTGTGTTTCATCAACACTCTGATAGTCCACAGATTACAGATTGCCTCCAGATGTGCATTGGAAACTACCACTGGTCTTCCAGAGAACGATCAAAGCGTAGACTGTGTGAGACATTACTAACATGGAGGAAAGTGCGCATGGTGACTGTTGTATTCAATACCGATGCAATTACTGTGTTTCATCAACACTCTGATAGTCCACAGATTACAGAATGCCTTCAGATGTGCATCGGAAACTTCTACTGGTCTTCCAGGGAACGATCAAAGCGTAGACTGTTAGGGACATTACTCATATGGAGGAAAGTGCGCATGGTGACTGTAGTATCTAATCCCGATGCAATAGCTGTGTTTTATCAACACTTTGAAGGTCCACAGATTACAGAATGCCTCCAGATGTGCATCGGAACCTACTACTGGTTTTCCAGGGAACGATCAAAGCGTAGACTGTTTGAGACATTACTGCTGTATAGGAAGGTGCGCATGGTGACTGTTGTATTCAATCCCGATGCAATTCCTGTGTTTCATGACACTCTGATACTCCACAGATTACAGAATGGCTCCAGATGTGCATTGGACACTACCACTGGTCTTCCAGGGAACGATCAAAGCGTAGACTGTTTGAGACATACCTCCCGTGGAGGAAAGTGCGCATGGTGACTGTCGTATTCAATCCCGATGCAATTTCTGTGTTTCATCAACACTCTGATAGTCCACTGATTACAGAATGCCACCAGAATTGCATCGGAAACTACTACTGGTCTGGCAGGGAACGATCAACGCGTGGACTGTTTCAGACATTACTCATATGGAGGAAAGTGCGCATGGTGACTGTTGTATTTAATCCCGATGCAATAGCTGTGTTTTATCAACACTTTGAAGGTCCACAGATTACAGAATGCCTCCAGATGTGCATCGGAACCTACTACTGGTCTTCCAGGGAAGGATCAAAGTGTGGACTGTTTCAGACATTACTGCCAAGTGGGAAAGTGCAGATTGTGACTGTTGTATTCACTCCCGATGCAATTTTTGTGTTTCATCAACACTCAGATAGTCCACAGATTACAGATGTGCATCGGAAACTACTACTGGTCTTCCAGGGAATGATCAAAGCGTAGACTGTTTGAGACATTACTCCCATGGAGGAAAGTGCACATGGTGACTGTTGTCTTCAATCCCGATGCAATTGCTGTGTTTCGTCAACACTCTGATAGTCCACAGATTACAGAATGCCACCAGTTGTGCATCGGAAACCACTACTGGTCTTCCAGGGAATAATCAAAGCGTAGACTGTTTTAGACATTACTCCCATGGAGCAAAGTGCGCATGGTGACTGTTGTATTCAATCCCGATGCAGTTACTGTGATTCATAAACACTCTGATAGTCGACAGATTACAGAATGCCACCAGATGTGCATCGGAAACTACTACTGGTCTTCCAGGGAACGATCAAAGCGTAGACTGTTTGAGACATTACTCCCATGGAGGAAAGTGCGGATGGTGACTGTTGTATTCACTCCCGATGCAATTTTTGTGTTTCATCAACACTCTGATAGTCCACAGATTACAGATGTGCAACGGAAACTACTACTGGCCTTCCAGGGAATGATCAAAGCGTAGACTGTTTGAGACATTACTCCCATGGAGGAAAGTGCGCATGGTGACTGTTGTCTTCAATCCCGATGCATTTGCTGTGTTTCGTCAACACTCTGATAGTCCACAGATTACAGAATGCCACCAGTTGTGCATCGGAAACCACTACTGGTCTTCCAGGGAACGATCAAATTGTAGACTGTTTCATACATTACTGCCAAGTAGGAAAGGGCGGATTGTGACTGTTGTATTCACTCCCGTTGCAATTTCTGTGTTTCATCAACACTTTGAAGGTCCACAGATTACAGAATGCCTCCAGATGTGTATCGGAAACTACTACTGATATTCCAGGGAACGATCAAATCGTAGACTGTTTGAGACATTACTCCCATGGAGGAAAGTGCGGATGGTGACTGTTGTATTCACTCCCGATGCAATTTTTGTGTTTCATCAACACTCTGATAGTCCACAGGTTACAGATGTGCATCGGAAACTACTACTGGTCTTCCAGGGAATGATCAAAGCGTAGACTGTTTGAGACATTACTCCCGTGGAGGAAAGTGCGCATGGTGACTGTTGTCTTCAATCCCGATGCAATTGCTGTGTTTCGTCAACACTCTGATAGCCCACAGATTACACAATACCACCAGATGTACATCCGGAACTACTACTGGTCTTCCAGGGAACGATCAAAGCGTAGACTGTTTGAGACATTACTCCCGTGGGGGAAAGTGCCCATGGTGACTGTTATATTCAATCCCGATGCAGTTTCTGTGATTCATGAACACTCTGATAGTCCACAGATTACAGAATGCCACCAGATGTGCATCGGAAACTACTACTGGTCTTCCAGGGAACGATCAAATCGTAGACTGTTTGAGACATTACTCCCATGGAGGAAAGTGCGGATGGTGACTGTTGTATTCACTCCCGATGCAATTTTTGTGTTTCATCAACACTCTGATAGTCCACAGGTTACAGATGTGCATCGGAAACTACTACTGGTCTTCCAGGGAATGATCAAAGCGTAGACTGTTTGAGACATTACTCCCGTGGAGGAAAGTGCGCATGGTGACTGTTGTCTTCAATCCCGATGCAATTGCTGTGTTTCGTCAACACTCTGATAGTCCACAGATTACAGACTGCCACCAGTTGTTTATCGGAAACCACTACTGGTCTTCCAGGGAACGATCAAATTGTGGCCTGTTTCATACATTACTGCCAAGTAGGAAAGGGCGGATTGTGACTGTTGTATTCACTCCCGAGGCAATTTCTGTGTTTCATCAACACTCTGATAGTCCACAGATTACAGAATGCCTCCAGATGTGTATCGGAAACTACTACTGATATTCCAGGGAACGATCAAATCGTAGACTGTTTGAGACATTACTAACATGGAGGAAAGTGCTCATGGTGAATGTTGTATTCAATTCCGATGCAATATCTATGTTTCATCAAGACTCTGATACTCCACAGATTACAGAATGCCTCCAGAAGTGAATTGGAAACTACCACTGGTCTTCCAGGGAACGATCAAAGCGTAGACTGTTTGAGACATTACTAACATGGAGGAAAGTGCTCATGGTGAATGTTGAATTCAATTCCGATGCAATTTCTGTGTTTCATCAAGACTCTGATAGTCCACAGATTACAGAATGCCTCCAGAAGTGAATTGGAAACTACCACTGGTCTTCCAGGGAACGATCAAAGCGTAGACTGTTTGAGACATTACTAACATGGAGGAAAGGGTATTCAATCCCGATGCAATTTCTGTGATTCATGAACACTCTGATAGTCCACAGATTACAGAATGCCAACAGATGTGCATCGGAAACTACTACTGCTCCTCCAGGGAACGATCAAAGCGTAGACCGTTTGAGACATTACTCCCATGGAGGAAAGTGCGGATGGTGACTGTTGTATTCACTCCCGATGCAATTTTTGTGTTTCATCAACTCTCTGATAGTCCACAAATTACACAATGCAACCAGATGTACATCAGGAACTACTACTGGTCTTCCAGGGAACGATCAAAGCGTAGACTGTTTCTGACATTACTCTCCTGGAGGAAAGTGCGCATGTTGACTGTTGTATTTAATCCCGATGCAATTTCTGTGTTTCATCAACACTCTGTTAGTCCACAGATTACAGAATGCCACCAGATGTGCATCGGAAACTACCACTGGTCTTCCAGGGAACGACCAAACCGTAGACAGTTTGAGAAATACCTCCCATGGAGGAAAGTGCGCATGGTGACTGTCGTATACAATCCCGATGCAATTTCTGTGTTTCATCAACTCTCTGATAGTCCACAGATTACAGAATGCCACCAGATGTGCATCGGAAACTACTACTGGTCATCGAGGGAACGATCAAATCGTAGACTGTTTAAGATATTACTCCTGTGGAGGAAAGTGCGCGCGGTGACTGTTGTATTCAATACCGATGCAATTTCTGTGTTTCGACAACACTCTGATAGTCCACAGGTTACAGAATGCCACCAGATGTGCATCGGAAACAGCTACCTGTGTTCCAGGGAACGATCAAAGCGAAGACTGTTTGAGACATTACTACTGTGGTGGAAAGTGTGCATGGTGACTGTTGTATTCAATCCCAATGCAATTTCTGTGTTTCATCAACACTCTGATAGTCCACAGATTACAGAATGCCACCAGATGTGCATCGGAAGCTACTACTGGTCTTCCAGGGAACGATCGAAGCGTAGAGTGTTTGAGACATTACTCCCGTGGAGGGAAGTGCGCATGGTGACTGTTGTATTCAATCCCGATGCAATTTCTGTGTTTCATCAACACTCTGATAGTCCACAGATTACAGAATGCCACCAGATGTGCATCGGAAACTACTACTGGTCTTCCAGGGAACGATCAAAGCGTAGACTGTTAGGGACATTACTCATATGGTGGAAAGTGCGCATGGTGACTGATGTATTCAATCCCGATGCAATTTCTGTATTTCATCATCACTCTGATACTCCACAGATTACAGAATGGCTCCAGATGTGCATCGGAAACTCCTACTGGTCTTCCTGGGAACGATCCAATCGTAGACTGTTAGAAACATTACTCCCATGGAGGAAAGTGCGCATGGTGACTGTTGCATTCAATCCCGATGCAATTTCTGTGTTTCATCAACACTCTGATAGTCCACAAATTACACAATGCCACCAGATGTACATTCGGAACTACTACTGGTCTTCCAGGGAACGATCAAAGCGTAGACTGTTTGAGACATTACTCCCTTGGAGGAAAGTGAGGATGGTGACTGTTGTATTCACTCCCAATGCAATTTTCGTGTTTCATCAACACTCTGATAGTCCACAGATTACAGTTGTGCATCGGAAACTACTACTGGTCTTCCAGGGAATGATCAAAGTTTAGACTGTTTGAGACATTACTCCCATGGATGAAAGTGCGCATGGTGACTGTTGTATTCAATAACGATGCAATTGCCGTGTTTCGTCAACACTCTGATAGTCCACAGAATACAGATTGCCACCAGTTGTGCATCGGAAACAACTACTGGTCTTCCAGGGATCGATCAAATTGTAGACTGTTTCAGACATTACTACCAAGTAGGAAAGTGCGGATTGTGACTGTTGTATTCACTCCCGAGGCAATTTCTGTGTTTCATCAACACTTTGAAGGTCCACAGATTACAGAATGCCTCCAGATGTGTATCGGAAACAACTACTGATATTCCAGGGAACGATTGAAGCGTAGACTGTTTGAGACATTACTCCCGTGGAGGGAAGTGCGCATGGTTACTGTTGTATTCAATCCCGATGCAATTCCTGTGTTTCATGACACTGATACTCCACAGATTACAGAATGGCTCCAGATGTGCATTGGAAACTACCACTGGTCTTCCAGGGAACGATCAAAGCGTAGACTGTTTGAGACATACCTCCCGTGGAGGAAAGTGCGCATGGTGACTGTCGTATTCAATACCGATGCAATTTCTGTGTTTCGGCAACACTCTGATAGTCCACAGATTACAGAATGCCACCAGATGTGCATCGGAAACAACTACTTGTGTTCCAGGGAACGATCAAAGCGAAGACTGTTTGAGACATTACTACTGTGGTGGAAAGTGTGCATGGAGACTGTTGTATACAATCCCAATGCAATTTCTGTGTTTCATCAACACTCTGATAGTCCACAGATTACAGAATGCCACCAGATGTGCATCGGAAACTACTACTGGTCTTCCAGGGAACGATGGAAGCGTAGACTGTTTGAGACATTACTCAAGTGGAGGGAAGTGCGCATGGTGACTGTTGTATTCAATACCGATGCAATTTCTGTGTTTCATCAACACTCTAATAGTCCACAGATTACAGAATGCCACCAGATGTGCATCTGAAACTACTACTGGTCTTCCAGGGAAGGATCAAAGTGTGGACTGTTTCAGACATTACTCCCATGGAGGAAAGTGCGTATTGTGACTGTTGAATTCAATCCCGATGCAATTTCTGTGTTTCATCAACACTCTGATAGTCCACAGATTACAGATTGCCTCCAGATGTGCATTGGAAACTACCACTGGTCTTCCAGAGAACGATCAAAGCGTAGACTGTGTGAGACATTACTAACATGGAGGAAAGTGCGCATGGTGACTGTTGTATTCAATACCGATGCAATTACTGTGTTTCATCAACACTCTGATAGTCCACAGATTACAGAATGCCTTCAGATGTGCATCGGAAACTTCTACTGGTCTTCCAGGGAACGATCAAAGCGTAGACTGTTAGGGACATTACTCATATGGAGGAAAGTGCACATGGTGACTGTAGTATCTAATCCCGATGCAATAGCTGTGTTTTATCAACACTTTGAAGGTCCACAGATTACAGAATGCCTCCAGATGTGCATCGGAACCTACTACTGGTTTTCCAGGGAACGATCAAAGCGTAGACTGTTTGAGACATTACTGCTGTATAGGAAGGTGCGCATGGTGACTGTTGTATTCAATCCCGATGCAATTCCTGTGTTTCATGACACTCTGATACTCCACAGATTACAGAATGGCTCCAGATGTGCATTGGACACTACCACTGGTCTTCCAGGGAACGATCAAAGCGTAGACTGTTTGAGACATACCTCCCGTGGAGGAAAGTGCGCATGGTGACTGTCGTATTCAATCCCGATGCAATTTCTGTGTTTCATCAACACTCTGATAGTCCACTGATTACAGAATGCCACCAGAATTGCATCGGAAACTACTACTGGTCTGGCAGGGAACGATCAACGCGTGGACTGTTTCAGACATTACTCATATGGAGGAAAGTGCGCATGGTGACTGTTGTATTTAATCCCGATGCAATAGCTGTGTTTTATCAACACTTTGAAGGTCCACAGATTACAGAATGCCTCCAGATGTGCATCGGAACCTACTACTGGTCTTCCAGGGAAGGATCAAAGTGTGGACTGTTTCAGACATTACTCCCATGGAGGAAAGTGCGTATTGTGACTGTTGAATTCAATCCCGATGCAATTTCTGTGTTTCATCAACACTCTGATAGTCCACAGATTACAGATTGCCTCCAGATGTGCATTGGAAACTACCACTGGTCTTCCAGAGAACGATCAAAGCGTAGACTGTGTGAGACATTACTAACATGGAGGAAAGTGCGCATGGTGACTGTTGTATTCAATACCGATGCAATTACTGTGTTTCATCAACACTCTGATAGTCCACAGATTACAGAATGCCTTCAGATGTGCATCGGAAACTTCTACTGGTCTTCCAGGGAACGATCAAAGCGTAGACTGTTAGGGACATTACTCATATGGAGGAAAGTGCGCATGGTGACTGTTGTATTTAATCCCGATGCTATAGCTGTGTTTTATCAACACTTTGAAGGTCCACAGATTACAGAATGCCTCCAGATGTGCATCGGAACCTACTACTGGTTTTCCAGGGAACGATCAAAGCGTAGACTGTTTGAGACATTACTGCTGTGGAGGAAGGTGCGCATGGTGACTGTTGTATTCAATCCCGATGCAATTCCTGTGTTTCATGACACTCTGATACTCCACAGATTACAGAATGGCTCCAGATGTGCATTGGAAACTACCACTGGTCTTCCAGGGAACGATCAAAGCGTAGACTGTTTGAGACATACCTCCCGTGGAGGAAAGTGCGCATGGTGACTGTCGTATTCAATCCCGATGCAATTTCTGTGTTTCATCAACACTCTGATAGTCCACTGATTACAGAATGCCACCAGAATTGCATCGGAAACTACTACTGGTCTGGCAGGGAACGATCAACGCGTGGACTGTTTCAGACATTACTCATATGGAGGAAAGTGCGCATGGTGACTGATGTATTCAATCCCGATGCAATTTCTGTGTTTCATCATCACTCTGATACTCCACAGATTACAGAATGGCTCCAGATGTGCATCGGAAACTACTACAGGTCTCCCTGGGAACGATCGAAGCGTAGACTGTTAGAAACATTACTCCCATTACTCCCATTACTCCCATTACTCGCATGGTGACTGTTGTAATCAATCCCAATGCAATTAGTGTGTTTCATCAACAATCACTCAGAAGAACAGATTTCAGAATGCCTCCAGATGTGCATCAGAAACTACTACTGGTTTTCCAGGGAACGATCAAAGCGTAGACTGTTTGAGACATTACTCCTGTGGAGGAAAGTGCGCATGGTGACTGTTGTGTTCAATCCCGATGCAATTTCTGTGTTTCATCAACACTCTGATAGTCCACAGATTACAGAATGCCACCAGATGTGCATCGGAAACTGCTACTGTTCTTCCAGGGAACGATCAAAGCGTAGACAGTTTGAGACATACCTCCCGTGGAGGAAAGTGCGCATGGTGACTGTTGTATTCAATCCCGATGCAATTTCTGTGTTTCATCAACTCTCTGATAGCCCACAGATTACATAATGCCACCAGATGTGCATCGGAAACTACTACTGGTCTTCCAGGGAACGATCAAATTGTAGACTGTTTCAGACATTACTCCCATGTAGGAAAGTGCGGATTGTGACTGTTGTATTCACTGCCGGTGCAATTTCTGTGTTTCATCAACACATTGAAGGGCCACAGATTACAGAATGCCACCAGATGTGCATCGGAAACAACTACTTGTGTTCCAGGGAACGATGAAAGCGAAGACTGTTTGAAACATTACTACTGTGGTGGAAAGTGAGCATGGTGACTGTTGTATTCAATCCCAATGCAATTTCTGTGTATCATCAACACTCTGACAGTCCACAGATTACAGAATGCCACCTGATGTGCATCGGAAACTACTACTGGTCTTCCAGGGAACGATCGAAGCGTGGACTGTTTGAGACATTACTCCCGTGGAGGGAAGTGCGCATGGTGACTGTTGTATTCAATACCGATGCAATTTCTGTGTTTCATCAACACTCTGATAGTCCACAGATTACAGAATGCCACCAGATGGGCATCGGAAACTACTACTGGTCTTCCAGGGAACGATAAAAGTGTGGACTGTTTCAACCATTACTCCCATGGAGGAAAGTGCGTATTGGGACTTTTGTATTCAATCCCGATGCAATTTCTGTGTTTCATCAACACTCTGATAGTACACAGATTACAGATTGCTTCCAGATGTGCATTGGAAACTACCACTGGTCTTCAGAGAACGATCAAAGCGTAGACTGTATGAGACATTACTAACATGGAGGAAAGTGCGCATGGTGACTGTTGTATTCAATCCCGATGCAATATCTGTGTTTTATCAACACTTTGAAGGTCCACAGATTACAGAATGCCTCCAGATGTGCATCGGAACCTACTACTGGTTTTCCAGGGAACGAACAAAGCGTAGACTGTTTGAGAAATTACTGCTGTGGAGGAAGGTGCGCATGGTGACTGTTGTATTCAATCCCGATGCAATTCCTGTGTTTCATCAACACTCTGATAGTCCACAGATTACAGAATGCCTTCAGATGTGCATCGGAAACTTCTACTGGTCTTCCAGGGAACGATCAAAGCGTAGACTGTTAGGGACATTACTCATATGGAGGAAAGTGCGCATGGTGACTGTTGTATTTAATCCCGATGCAATAGCTGTGTTTTATCAACACTTTGAAGGTCCACAGATTACAGAATGCCTCCAGATGTGCATCGAAACCTACTACTGGTTTTCCAGGGAACGATCAAAGCGTAGACTGTTTGAGACATTACTGCTGTGGAGGAAGGTGCGCATGGTGACTGTTGTATTCAATCCCGATGCAATTCCTGTGTTTCATGACACTCTGATACTCCACAGATTACAGAATGGCTCCAGATGTGCATTGGAAACTACCACTGGTCTTCCAGGGAACGATCAAAGCGTAGACTGTTTGAGACATACCTCCCGTGGAGGAAAGTGCGCATGGTGACTGTCGTATTCAATCCCGATGCAATTTCTGTGTTTCATCAACACTCTGATAGTCCACTGATTACAGAATGCCACCAGAATTGCATCGGAAACTACTACTGGTCTGGCAGGGAACGATCAACGCGTGGACTGTTTCAGACATTACTCATATGGAGGAAAGTGCGCATGGTGACTGATGTATTCAATCCCGATGCAATTTCTGTGTTTCATCATCACTCTGATACTCCACAGATTACAGAATGGCTCCAGATGTGCATCGGAAACTACTACAGGTCTCCCTGGGAACGATCCAAGCGTAGACTGTTAGATACATTACTCCCATGGAGGAAAGTGCGCATGGTGACTGTTGTAATCAATCCCAATGCAATTAGTGTGTTTCATCAACAATCACTCAGAAGAACAGATTTCAGAATGCCTCCAGATGTGCATCAGAAACTACTACTGGTTTTCCAGGGAACGATCAAAGCGTAGACTGTTTGAGACATTACTCCTGTGGAGGAAAGTGCGCATGGTGACTGTTGTGTTCAATCCCGATCTAATTTCTGTGTTTCATCAACACTCTGATAGTCCACAGATTACAGAATGCCACCAGATGTGCATCGGAAACTGCTACTGGTCTTCCAGGGAACGATCAAAGCGTAGACAGTTTGAGACATACCTCCGGTGGAGGAAAGTGCGCATGGTGACTGTTGTATTCAATCCCGATGCAATTTCTGTGTTTCATCAACTCTCTGATAGCCCACAGATTACATAATGCCACCAGATGTGCATCGGAAACTACTACTGGTCTTCCAGGGAACGATCAAATTGTAGACTGTTTCAGACATTACTCCCATGTAGGAAAGTGCGGATTGTGACTGTTGTATTCACTGCCGGTGCAATTTCTGTGTTTCATCAACACATTGAAGGTCCACAGATTACAGAATGCCACCAGATGTGCATCGGAAACAACTACTTGTGTTCCAGGGAACGATGAAAGCGAAGACTGTTTGAGACATTACTACTGTGGTGGAAAGTGAGCATGGTGACTGTTGTATTCAATCCCAATGCAATTTCTGTGTATCATCAACACTCTGATAGTCCACAGATTACAGAATGCCACCTGATGTGCATCGGAAACTACTACTGGTCTTCCAGGGAACGATCGAAGCGTGGACTGTTTGAGACATTACTCCCGTGGAGGGAAGTGCGCATGGTGACTGTTGTATTCAATCCCGATGCAATTTCTGTGTTTCATCAACACTCTGATAGTCCACAGATTACAGAATGCCACCAGATGTGCATCGGAAACTACTACTGGTCTTCCAGGGAACGATAAAAGTGTGGACTGTTTCAACCATTACTCCCATGGAGGAATGTGCGTATTGGGACTTTTGTATTCAATCCCGATGCAATTTCTGTGTTTCATCAACACTCTGATAGTCCACAGATTACAGATTGCTTCCAGATGTGCATTGGAAACTACCACTGGTCTTCCAGAGAACGATCAAAGCGTAGACTGTATGAGACATTACTAACATGGAGGAAAGTGCGCATGGTGACTGTTGTATTCAATCCCGATGCAATATCTGTGTTTTATCAACACTTTGAAGGTCCACAGATTACAGAATGCCTCCAGATGTGCATCGGAACCTACTACTGGTTTTCCAGGGAACGAACAAAGCGTAGACTGTTTGAGAAATTACTGCTGTGGAGGAAGGTGCGCATGGTGACTGTTGTATTCAATCCCGATGCAATTCCTGTGTTTCATGACACTCTGATACTCCACAGATTACAGAATGGCTCCAGATGTGCATTGGAAACTACCACTGGTCTTCCAGGGAACGATCAAAGGGTTGACTGTTTGAGACATACCTCCCGTGGAGGAAAGTGCGCAAGATGACTGTCGTATTCAATCCCGATGCAACTTCTGTGTTTCATCAACACTCTGATAGTCCACGGATTACAGAATGCCACCACAATTGCATCGGAAACTACTACTGGTCTGGCAGGGAACGATCAACGCGTGGACTGTTTCAGACATTACTCCCATGGAGGAAAGTGCGCATGGTGACTGTTGTATCAATTCCGATTCAATTACTGTGTTTCATCAACACTCTGATAGTCCACAGATTACAGAATGCCTTCAGATGTGCATCGGAAACTACTACTGGTCTTCCAGGGAACGATCGAAGCGTAGACTGTTAGGGACATTACTCATATGGAGGAAAGTGCGCATGGTGACTGATGTATTCAATCCCGATGCAATATCTGTGTTTCATCATCACTCTGATACTCCACAGATTACAGAATGGCTCCAGATGTGCATCGGAAACTACTACAGGTCTTCCTGGGAACGATCCAAGCGTAGACTGTTAGAAACATTACTGCCATGGAGGAAAGTGCGCATGGTGACTGTTGTAATCAACCCCAATGCAATTTCTGTGTTTCATCAACAATCACTTAGACCACAGATTTCAGAATGCCTCCAGATGTGCATCGGAAACTACTACTGGTTTTCCAGGGAACGATCAAAGCGTAGACTGTTTGAGAAATTACTCCTGTGGAGGAAAGTGCGCATGGTGACTGTTGTATTCAATTCCGATGCAATTTCTGTGTTTCATCAACACTCTGATAGTCCACAGATTACAGAATGCCACCAGATGTGCATCGGAAACTGCTACTGGTCTTCCAGGGAACGATCAAAGCGTAGACAGTTTGAGACATACCTCCGGTGGAGGAAAGTGCGCATGGTGACTGTTGTATTCAATCCCGATGCAATTTCTGTGTTTCATCAACTCTCTGATAGCCCACAGATTACATAATGCCACCAGATGTGCATCGGAAACTACTACTGGTCTTCCAGGGAACGATCAAATTGTAGACTGTTTCAGACATTACTCCCATGTAGGAAAGTGCGGATTGTGACTGTTGTATTCACTGCCGGTGCAATTTCTGTGTTTCATCAACACATTGAAGGTCCACAGATTACAGAATGCCACCAGATTTTCATCGGAAACTACTACTGGTCTTCCGGGGAACGATCAAAGCGTAGACTGTTTGAGACATTACTTCCATGGAGGAAAGTGCGGATGGTGACAGTTGCATTCAATCCCGATGCAATTTCCGTGTTTCATCAACACTCTGATAGTCCACAAATTACACAATGCCACCAGATGTACATTCGGAACTACTACTGGTCTTCCAGTGAACGATCAAAGCGTAGACTGTTTGAGACATTACTCCCGTGGATGAAAGTGCGCATGGTGACTGTTGTATTCAATTCCGATGCAATTTCTGTGATTCATGAACACTCTGATAGTCCACAACACGCGATCTAGTGTCAGATGTGCATCGGAAACTACTACTGGTCTTCCAGGGAACGATCAAAGAGTGGACTGTTTCAGACATTACTCCCATGGAGGAAAGTGCGCATGGTGACTGTTGTATTCAATCCCGATGCAATTTCTGTGTTTCTTCAACACTCTGATAGTCCACAGATTACAGAATGCCACCAGATGTGCATCGGAAACTACTAGTGGTCTTCCATGGAACGATCAAAGCGTGGACTGTTTCAGACATTACTCTCCTGGAGGAAAGTGCGCATGTTGACTGTTGTATTCAATCCCGATGCAATTTCTGTGTTTCATAAACACTCTGATAGTCCACAGATTACAGAATGCCACCAGATGTGCATCGGAAACTACTACTGGTCTTCCAGGGAACGATAAAAGCGTAGACAGTTTGAGACATGCCTCCCATGGAGGAAAGTGCGCATGGTGACTGTCGTATTCAATCCCGATGCAATTTCTGTGATTCATGAACACTCTGATAGTCCACAGATTACAGAATGCCACCAGATGTGCATCGGATACTACTACTGGTCTTCCAGGGAACGATCAATGCGTAGAGTGTTTGAGACATTACTCCCATGGAGGAAAGTGAGGATGGTGACTGTTGTATTCACTCCCGATACAATTTCTGTGTTTCATCAACACTCTGATAGTCCACAGATTACAGAATGCCACCTGTTGTGCATCGGAAACCACTACTGGTCTTCCAGGGATCGATCAAATTGTAGACTGTTTCAGACATAACTGTCAAGTAGGGAAGTGCGGATTGTGACTGTTGTATTCAGTCCCGAGGCAATTTCTGTGTTTCATCAACACTTCGAAGGTCCACAGATTACAGAATGCCTCCAGATGTGTATCGGAAACTACTACTGATATTCCAGGGAACGATCAAATCGTAGACTGATTGAGACATTACTCCCATGGAGGAAAGTGCGCATGGTGACTGTCGTATTCAATCCCGATGCAATTTCTGTGTTTCATCAACACTCTGATAGTCCACGGATTACAGAATGCCACCAGAATTGCATCGGAAACTACTACTGGTCTTCCAGGGAATGATCAAAGCGTGGACTGTTTCAGACATTACTCCCATGGAGGAAAGTGCGCATGGTGACTGTTGTATTCAATCCCGATGCAATTTCTGTGTTTCATCAACACTCTGATAGTCCACAGATTACAGAATGCCACCAGATGTGCATCGGAAACTACTACTGGTCTTCCAGGGAACGATCAAAGCGTAGACAGTTTGAGACATACATCCCATGGAGGAAAGTGCGCATGGTGACTGTCGTATTCAATCCCGATGCAATTTCTGTGTTTCATCAACACTCTGATAGTCCACGGATTACAGAATGCCACCAGAATTGCATCGGAAACTACTACTGGTCTTCCAGGGAACGATCAAAGCGTGGACTGTTTCAGACATTACTCCCATGGAGGAAAGTGCGCATGGTGACTGTTGTATTCAATCCCGATGCAATTTCTTTGTTTCATCAACTCTCTGATAGTCCACAGATTACTGAATGCCACCAGATGTGCATCGGAAACTACTACTGGTCATCGAGGGAACGATCAAAGCGTAGACTGTTTAAGATATTACTCCTGTGGAGGAAAGTGCGTGCGGTGACTGTTGTATTCAATACCGAGGCAATTTCTGTGTTTCATCAACACTCTGATAGTCCACAGATTACAGAATGCCACCAGATGTGCATCGGAAACTACTACTGGTCTTCCAGGGAACGATCAAAGTGTGGACTGTTTCAGACATTACTCCCATGGAGGAAAGTGCGTATTGTGACTGTTGTATTCAATCCCGATGCAATTTCTGTGTTTCATCAACACTCTGATAGTCCACAGATTACAGATTGCCTCCAGATGTGCATTGGAAACTACCACTGGTCTTCCAGAGAACGATCAAAGCGTAGAATGTTAGGGACATTACTCATACGGAGGAAAGTGCGCATGGTGACTGTTGTATTCAATCCCGATGCAATATCTGTGTTTTATCAACACTTCGAAGGTCCACAGATTACAGAATGCCTCCAGATGTGCATCGGAACCTACTACTGGTTTTCCAGGGAACGATCAAAGCGTAGACTGTTTGACACATTACTCCTGTGCAGGAAGGTGCGCATGGTGACCGTTGTATTCAATCCCGATGCAATTCCTGTGTTTCATGACAATCTGATACTCCACAGATTACAGAATGGCTCAAGATGTGCATTGGAAACTACCACTGGTCTTCCAGGGAACGATCAAACCGTAGACTGTTTGAGACATTACTCCTGTGGAGGAAAGTGCGCATGGTGACTGTTGTATTCAATCCCGATGCAATTTCTGTGTTTCATCAACACACTGATAGTCCACAGATTACAGAATGCCACCAGATATTCATCGGAAACTACTACTGGTCTTCCAGGGAACGATCAAAACGTAGACTGTTTGAGACATTACTTCCATGGAGGAAAGTGCGGATGGTGTATGTTCCATTCAATCCCGATGCAATTTCTGTGTTTCATCAACACTCTGATAGTCCACAAATTACACAATGCCACCAGATGTACATTCGGAGCTACTACTGGTCTTCCAGGGAACGATCAAAGCGTAGACTGTTTGAGACATTACTCCCGTGGATGAAAGTGCGCATGGTGACTGTTGTATTCAATTCCGATGCAATTTCTGTGATTCATGAACACTCTGATAGTCCACAGATTACAGAATGCCACCAGATGTGCATCGGAAACTACTACTGGTCTTCCAGGGAACGATCAAAGCGTGGACTGTTTCAGACATTACTCCCATGGAGGAAAGTGCGCATGGTGACTGTTGTATTCAATCCCGATGCAATTTCTGTGTTTCTTCAACACTCTGATAGTCCACAGATTACAGAATGCCACCAGATGTGCATCGGAAACTACTAGTGGTCTTCCATGGAACGATCAAAGCGTGGACTGTTTCAGACATTACTCTCCTGGAGGAAAGTGCGCATGTTGACTGTTGTATTCAATCCCGATGCAATTTCTGTGTTTCATAAACACTCTGATAGTCCACAGATTACAGAATGCCACCAGATGTGCATCGGAAACTACTACTGGTCTTCCAGGGAACGATCAAAGCGTAGACAGTTTGAGACATGCCTCCCATGGAGGAAAGTGCGCATGGTGACTGTCGTATTCAATCCCGATGCAATTTCTGTGATTCATGAACACTCTGATAGTCCACAGATTACAGAATGCCACCAGATGTGCATCGGATACTACTACTGGTCTTCCAGGGAACGATCAATGCGTAGAGTGTTTGAGACATTACTCCCATGGAGGAAAGTGAGGATGGTGACTGTTGTATTCACTCCCGATACAATTTCTGTGTTTCATCAACACTCTGATAGTCCACAGATTACAGAATGCCACCTGTTGTGCATCGGAAACCACTACTGGTCTTCCGGGGATCGATCAAATTGTAGACTGTTTCAGACATAACTGTCAAGTAGGGAAGTGCGGATTGTGACTGTTGTATTCAGTCCCGAGGCAATTTCTGTGTTTCATCAACACTTTGAAGGTCCACAGATTACAGAATGCCTCCAGATGTGTATCGGAAACTACTACTGATATTCCAGGGAACGATCAAATCGTAGACTGATTGAGATATTACTCCCATGGAGGAAAGTGCGCATGGTGACTGTCGTATTCAATCCCGATGCAATTTCTGTGTTTCATCAACACTCTGATAGTCCACGGATTACAGAATGCCACCAGAATTGCATCGGAAACTACTACTGGTCTTCCAGGGAATGATCAAAGCGTGGACTGTTTCAGACATTACTCCCATGGAGGAAAGTGCGCATGGTGACTGTTGTATTCAATCCCGATGCAATTTCTGTGTTTCATCAACACTCTGATAGTCCACAGATTACAGAATGCCACCAGATGTGCATCGGAAACTACTACTGGTCTTCCACGGAACGATCAAAGCGTAGACAGTTTGAGACATACATCCCATGGAGGAAAGTGCGCATGGTGACTGTCGTATTCAATCCCGATGCAATTTCTGTGTTTCATCAACACTCTGATAGTCCACGGATTACAGAATGCCACCAGAATTGCATCGGAAACTACTACTGGTCTTCCAGGGAACGATCAAAGCGTGGACTGTTTCAGACATTACTCCCATGGAGGAAAGTGCGCATGGTGACTGTTGTATTCAATCCCGATGCAATTTCTTTGTTTCATCAACTCTCTGATAGTCCACAGATTACTGAATGCCACCAGATGTGCATCGGAAACTACTACTGGTCATCGAGGGAACGATCAAAGCGTAGACTGTTTAAGATATTACTCCTGTGGAGGAAAGTGCGTGCGGTGACTGTTGTATTCAATACCGAGGCAATTTCTGTGTTTCATCAACACTCTGATAGTCCACAGATTACAGAATGCCACCAGATGTGCATCGGAAACTACTACTTGTCTTCCAGGGAACGATCAAAGTGTGGACTGTTTCAGACATTACTCCCATGGAGGAAAGTGCGTATTGTGACTGTTGTATTCAATCCCGATGCAATTTCTGTGTTTCATCAACACTCTGATAGTCCACAGATTACAGATTGCCTCCAGATGTGCATTGGAAACTACCACTGGTCTTCCAGAGAACGATCAAAGCGTAGAATGTTAGGGACATTACTCATACGGAGGAAAGTGCGCATGGTGACTGTTGTATTCAATCCCGATGCAATATCTGTGTTTTATCAACACTTTGAAGGTCCACAGATTACAGAATGCCTCCAGATGTGCATCGGAACCTACTACTGGTTTTCCAGGGAACGATCAAAGCGTAGACTGTTTGACACATTACTCCTGTGCAGGAAGGTGCGCATGGTGACCGTTGTATTCAATCCCGATGCAATTCCTGTGTTTCATGACACTCTGATACTCCACAGATTACAGAATGGCTCAAGATGTGCATTGGAAACTACCACTGGTCTTCCAGGGAACGATCAAACCGTAGACTGTTTGAGACATTACTCCTGTGGAGGAAAGTGCGCATGGTGACTGTTGTATTCAATCCCGATGCAATTTCTTTGTTTCATCAACTCTCTGATAGTCCACAGATTACTGAATGCCACCAGATGTGCATCGGAAACTACTACTGGTCATCGAGGGAACGATCAAAGCGTAGACTGTTTAAGATATTACTCCTGTGGAGGAAAGTGCGTGCGGTGACTGTTGTATTCAATACCGAGGCAATTTCTGTGTTTCATCAACACTCTGATAGTCCACAGATTACAGAATGCCACCAGATGTGCATCGGAAACTACTACTTGTCTTCCAGGGAACGATCAAAGTGTGGACTGTTTCAGACATTACTCCCATGGAGGAAAGTGCGCATGGTGACTGTTGTATTCAATCCCGATGCAATTTCTGTGTTTCATCAACACTCTGATAGTCCACAGATTACAGAATGCCACCAGATGTGCATCGGAAACTACTACTGGTCTTCCACGGAACGATCAAAGCGTAGACAGTTTGAGACATACATCCCATGGAGGAAAGTGCGCATGGTGACTGTCGTATTCAATCCCGATGCAATTTCTGTGTTTCATCAACACTCTGATAGTCCACGGATTACAGAATGCCACCAGAATTGCATCGGAAACTACTACTGGTCTTCCACGGAACGATCAAAGCGTGGACTGTTTCAGACATTACTCCCATGGAGGAAAGTGCGTATTGTGACTGTTGTATTCAATCCCGATGCAATTTCTGTGTTTCATCAACACACTGATAGTCCACAGATTACAGAATGCCACCAGATATTCATCGGAAACTACTACTGGTCTTCCAGGGAACGATCAAAACGTAGACTGTTTGAGACATTACTTCCATGGAGGAAAGTGCGGATGGTGTATGTTCCATTCAATCCCGATGCAATTTCTGTGTTTCATCAACACTCTGATAGTCCACAAATTACACAATGCCACCAGATGTACATTCGGAGCTACTACTGGTCTTCCAGGGAACGATCAAAGCGTAGACTGTTTGAGACATTACTCCCGTGGAGGAAAGTGCGCATGGTGACTGTTGTATTCAATTCCGATGCAATTTCTTCGATTCATGAACACTCTGATTGTCCACAGATTACAGAATGCCACCAGATGTGCATCGGAAACTACTACTGGTCTTCCAGGGAACGATCAATGCGTAGACTGTTTGAGACATTACTCCCATGTAGGAAAGTGCGGATTGTGACTGTTGTATTCACTCCCGAGGCAATTTCTGTGTTTCATCAACACTTTGAAGCTCCACAGATTACAGAATGCCACCAGATGTGTATCGGAAACTACTACTGATATTCCAGGGAACGATCAAATCGTAGACTGTTTGAGGCATTACTCCCATGGAGGAAAGTGCGCATGGTGACTGTTGTATTATATCCTGATGCAATTTCTGTGTTTCTTCAACACTCTGATAGTCCACAGATTACAGAATGTTACCAGATGTGCATCGGAAACTACTACTGGTCTTCCAGGGAACGATCAAAGCGTGGACTGTTTCAGACATTACTCTCCTGGAGGAAAGTGCGCATGTTGACAGTTGTATTCAATCCCAATGCAATTTCTGTGTTTCATCAACACTCTGATAGTCCACAGATTACAGAATGCCACCAGATGTGTATCGGAAACTACTACTGGTATCCAGGGAACGATCAAAGCGTAGACTGTTTGAGACATACATCCCATGGAGGAAAGTGCGCATGGTGACCGTCGTATTCAATCCCGATGCAATTTCTGTGTTTCATCAACACTCTGATAGTCCACGGATTACAGAATGCCATCAGAATGGCATCGGAAACTACTACTGTGCTTCCAGGGAACGAACAAACCGTGGACAGTTTCAGACATTACTCCCATGGAGGAAAGTGCGCATGGTGACTGTTGTATTCAATCCCGATGCAATTTCTGTGTTTCATCAACTCTCTGATAGTCCACAGATTACAGAATGCCACCAGATGTGCATCGGAAACTACTACCGGTGTTCCAGGGAACGATCAAAGTGTGGACTGTTTTAGACATTACTCTCCTGGAGGAAAGTGCGCATGTTGACTGTTGTATTCAATCCCGATGCAATTTCTGTGTTTCATCAACACTCTGATAGTCCACAGATTACAGAATGCCACCAGATGTGCATCGGAAACTACTACTGGTCTTCCAGGGAACGATCAAAGCGTAGACAGTTTGAGACATACCTCCCATGGAGGAAAGTGCTCATGTTGAATGTCGTATTCAATCCCGATGCAATTTCTGTGTTTCATCAACACTCTGATAGTCCACGGATTACAGAATGCCACCAGAATTGCATCGGAAACTACTACTGGTCTTCCAGGGAACGATCAAAGCGTGGACTGTTTCAGACATTACTCCCATGGAGGAAAGTGCGTGCGGTGACTGTTGTATTCAATACCGATGCAATTTCTGTGTTTCATCAACACTCTGATAGTCCACAGATTACAGAATGCCACCGGATGTGCATCGGAAACAACTACTTGTGTTCCAGGGAACGATCAAATCGAAGACTGTTTGAGACATTACTACTGTGGTGGAAAGTGTGCATGGTGACTGTTGTATTCAATCCCAATGCAATTTCTGTGTTTCATCAACACTCTTATAGTCCACAGATTACAGAATGCCACCAGATGTGCATCGGAAACTACTACTGGACTTCCAGGGAACGATCGAAGCGTAGACTGTTTGAGACATTACTCCCGTGGAGGGAAGTGCGCATGGTGACTGTTGTATTCAATCCCGATGCAATTTCTGTGTTTCATCAACACTCTGATAGTCCACAGATTACAGAATGCCACCAGATGTGCATCGGAAACTACCACTGGTCTTCCAGGGAACGATCAAAGTGTGGACTGTTTCAGTCATTACTCCCATGGAGGAAAGTGCGTATTGTGACTGTTGTATTCAATCCCGATGCAATTTCTGTGTTTCATCAACACTCTGATAGTCCACAGATTACAGATTGCCTCCAGATGTGCATTGGAAACTACCACTGGTCTTCCAGAGAACGATCAAAGCGTAGACTGTTAGGGACATTACTCATATGGAGGAAAGTGCGCATGGTGACTGTTGTATTCAATCCCGATGCAATATCTGTGTTTTATCAACACTTTGAAGGTCCACAGATTACAGAATGCATCCAGATGTGCATCGGAACCTACTACTGGTTTTCCAGGGAACGATCAAAAAGTAGACTGTTTGAGACATTACTCCTGTGGAGGAAGGTGCGCATGGTGACTGTTGTATTCAATCCCGATGCAATTCCTGTGTTTCATGACACTCTGATACTCCACCAATTACAGAATGGCTCCAGATGTGCATTGGAAACTACCACTGGTCTTCCAGGGAACGATCAACGCGAGGACTGTTTCAGACATTACTCCCATGGAGGAAAGTGCGCATGGTGACTGTTGTATTCAATCCCGATGCTATTACTGTGTTTCATCAACACTCTGATAGTCCACAGATTACAGAATGCCTTCAGATGTGCATCGGAAACTACTACTGGTCTTCCAATGAACGATCAAAGCGTAGATTTTTTAGGGACATTACTCATATGGAGGAAAGTGCGCATGGTGACTGATGTATTCAATCCCGATGCAATATCTGTGTTTCATCAACACTTTGAAGGTCCACAGATTACTGAGTGCCTCCAGATGTGCATCGGAACCTACTATTGGTTTTCCAGGGAACGATCAAAGCGTAGACTGTTTGAGACATTACTCCCATGGAGGAAAGTGTTCATGGTGACTGTTGTATTCAATCCCGATGCAATTTCTGTGTTTCATCAACACTCTGGTACTCCACAGAATACAGAATGCCTCCAGATGTGCATCGGAAACAACTATTAGTTTTCCTGGGAACGATCCAAGCGTAGACTGTTAGAGACATTACTCCCATGGAGGAAAGTGCGCATGGTGACTGTTGTATTCAATCCCGATGCAATTTCTGTGTTTCGTCAACACTCTGATAGTCCACAGTTTACAGAAAGCCACCAGATTTGCATCGGAAACAACTACTGGTGTTCCAGGGAACGATCAAAGCGTAGACTGTTTGAGACATTACTCCCATGGAGGAAAGTGTGCATGGTGACTGTTGTAATCAATCCCAATGCAATTTCTGTGTTTCATCAACAATCACTTAGACCACAGATTTCAGAATGCCTCCAGATGTGCATCGGAAACTACTACTGGTTTTCCAGGGAACGATCAAAGCGTAGACTGTTTGAGAAATTACTCCTGTGGAGGAAAGTGCGCATGGTGACTGTTGTATTCAATCCCGATGCAATTTCTGTGTTTCATCAACACTCTGATAGTCCACAGATTACAGAATGCCACCAGATGTGCATCGGAAACTGCTACTGGTCTTCCAGGGAACGATCAAAGCGTAGACAGTTTGAGACATACCTCCCGTGGAGGAAAGTGCGCATGGTGACTGTTGTATTCAATCCCGATGCAATTTCTGTATTTCATCAAATCTCTGATAGCCCACAGATTACATAATGCCACCAGATGTGCATCGGAAACTACTACTGGTCTTAAAGGGAACGATCAAATTGTAGACAGTTTCAGACATTACTCACATGTAGGAAAGTGCGGATTGTGACTGTTGTATTCACTGCCGGTGCAATTTCTGTGTTTCATCAACACATTGAAGGTCCACAGATTACAGAATGCCACCTGATTTTCATCGGAAACTACTACTGGTCTTCCAGGGAACGATCAATGCGTAGACTGTTTGAGACATTACTCCCTTGGAGGAAAGTGAGGATGGTGACTGTTGTATTCACTCCCGATGCAATTTCTGTGTTTCATCAACACTCTGATAGTCCACAGATTACTGTTGTGCATCGGAAACTACTACTGGTCTTCCAGGGAATGATCAAAGCGTAGACTGTTTGAGACATTACTCCCATGGATGAAAGTGCTCATGGTGACTGTTGTATTCAATCCCGATGCAATTGCTGTGTTTCGTCAACACTCTGATAGTCCACAGATTACAGATTTCCACCTGTTGTGCATCGGAAACCACTACTGGTATTCCAGGGATCGATCAAATTGTAGACTGTTTCAGACATAACTGTCAAGTAGGAAAGTGCGGATTGTGACTGTTGTATTCACTCCCGAGGCAATTTCTGTGTTTCATCAACACTTTGAAAGTCCACAGATTACAGAATGCCTCCAGATGTGTATCGGAAACTACTACTGATGTTCCAGGGAACGATCAAATCGTAGACTGATTGAGACATTACTCCCATGGGGGAAAGTGCGCATGGTGACTGTCGTATTCAATCCCGATGCAATTTCTGTGTTTCATCAACACTCTGATAGTCCACGGATTACTGAATGCCACCAGAATTGCATCGGAAACTACTACTGGTCTTCCAGGGAACGATCAAAGCGTGGACTGTTTCAGACATTACTCCCATGGAGGAAAGTGCGCATGGTGACTGTTGTATTCAATCCCGATGCAATTTCTGTGTTTCTTCAACACTCTGATAGTCCACAGATTACAGAATGCCACCAGATGTGCATCGGAAACTACTACCGGTCTTCCAGGGAACGATCAAAGCGTGGACTGTTTTAGACATTACTCTCCTGGAGGAAAGTGCGCATGTTGACTGTTGTATTTAATCCCGATGCAATTTCTGTGTTTCATCAACACTCTGATAGTCCACAGATTACAGAATGCCACCAGATGTGCATCGGAAACTACTACTGGTCTTCCAGGGAACGATCAAAGCGTAGACAGTTTGATACATACCTCCCATGGAGGAAAGTGCGCATGGTGACTGTTGTATTCAATCCCGATGCAATTTCTGTGTTTCATCAACACTCTGATAGTCCACGGATTACAGAATGCCACCAGAATTGCATCGAAAACTACTACTGGTCTTCCAGGGAACGATCAAAGCGTGGACTGTTACAGACATTACTCCCATGGAGGAAAGTGCGCATGGTGACTGTTGTATTCAATCCCGATGCAATTTCTGTGTTTCATCAACTCTCTGATAGTCCACAGATTACAGAATGCCACCAGATGTGCATCGGAAACTACTACTGGTCATCGAGGGAACGATCAAAGCGTAGACTGTTTAAGATATTACTCCTGTGGAGGAAAGTGCGTGCGGTGACTGTTGTATTCAATACCAATGCAATTTCTGTGTTTCATCAACACTCTGATAGTCCACAGATTACAGAATGCCACCAGATGTGCATCGGAAACAACTACTTGTGTTCCAGGGAACGATCAAAGCGAAGACTGTTTGAGACATTACTACTGTGGTGGAAAGTGTGCATGGTGACTGTTGTATTCAATCCCAATGCAATTTCTGTGTTTCATCAACAGTCTTATAGTCCACAGATTACAGAATGCCACCAGATGTGCATCGGAAACTACTACTGGTCTTCCAGGGAACGATCAATGCGTAGACTGTTTGAGACATTACTCCCTTGGAGGAAAGTGAGGATGGTGACTGTTGTATTCACTCCCGATGCAATTTCTGTGTTTCATCAACTCTCTGATAGTCCACAGATTACAGTTGTGCATCGGAAACTACTACTGGTCATCGAGGGAACGATCAAAGCGTAGACTGTTTAAGATATTACTCCTGTGGAGGAAAGTGCGTGCGGTGACTGTTGTATTCAATACCGATGCAATTTCTGTGTTTCATCAACACTCTGATAGTCCACAGATTACAGAATGCCACCAGATGTGCATCGGAAACAACTACTTGTGTTCCAGGGAACGATCAAATCGAAGACTGTTTGAGACTTTACTACTGTGGTGGAAAGTGTGCATGGTGACTGTTGTATTCAATCCCAATGCAATTTCTGTGTTTCATCAACACTCTGATAGTCCACAGATTACAGAATGCCACCAGATGTGCATCGGAAACTACTACTGGTCTTCCAGGGAACGATCGAAGCGTAGATTGTTTGAGACATTACTCCCGTTGAGGGAAGTGCGCATGGTGACTGTTGTATTCAATCCCGATGCAATTTCTGTGTTTCATCAACACTCTGATAGTCCACAGATTACAGATTGCCTCCAGATGTGCATTGGAAACTACCACTGGTCTTCCAGAGAACGATCAAAGCGTAGACTGTTAGGGACATTACTCATATGGAGGAAAGTGCGCATGGTGACTGTTGTATTCAATCCCGATGCAATTTCTGTGTTTCATCAACACTCTGATAGTCCACGGATTACTGAATGCCACCAGAATTGCATCGGAAACGACTACTGGTCTTCCAGGGAACGATCAAAGAGTAGACAGTTTGAGTCATACCTCCCGTGGAGGAAAGTGCGCATGGTGACTGTTGTATTCAATCCCGATGCAATTTCTGTATTTCATCAAATCTCTGATAGCCCACAGATTACATAATGCCACCAGATGTGCATCGGAAACTACTACTGGTCTTAAAGGGAACGATCAAATTGTAGACTGTTTCATACATTACTCACATGTAGGAAAGTGAGGATTGTAACTGTTGTATTCACTGCCGGTGCAATTTCTGTGTTTCATCAACACATTGAAGGTCCACAGATTACAGAATGCCTCCAGATGTGTATCGGAAACTACTACTGATATTCCAGGGAACGATCAAATCGTAGACTGATTGAGACATTACTCCCATGGAGGAAAGTGCGCATGGTGACTGTCGTATTCAATCCCGATGCAATTTCTGTGTTTCATCAACACTCTGATAGTCCACGGATTACTGAATGCCACCAGAATTGCATCGGAAACTGCTACTGGTCTTCCAGGGAACGATCAAAGCGTGGACTGTTTCAGACATTACTCCCATGGAGGAAAGTGCGCATGGTGACTGTTGTATTCAATCCCGATGCAATTTCTGTGTTTCTTCAACACTCTGATAGTCCACAGATAACAGAATGCCACCAGATGTGCATCGGAAACTACTACCGGTCTTCCAGGGAACGATCAAAGCGTGGACTGTTTTAGACATTACTCTCCTGGAGGAAAGTGCGCATGTTGACAGTTGTATTCAATCCCGATGCAATTTCTGTGTTTCATCAACACTCTGATAGTCCACAGATTACAGAATGCCACCAGATGTGCATCAGAAACTACTACTGGTCTTCCAGCGAACGATCAAAGCGTAGACAGTTTGAGACATACCTCCCATGGAGGAAAGTGCGCATGGTGACTGTTGTATTCAATCCCGATGCAATTTCTGTGTTTCATCAACACTCTGATAGTCCACGGATTACAGAATGCCACCAGAATTGCATCGGAAACTACTACTGGTCTTCCAGGGAACGATCAAAGCGTGGACTGTTTCAGACATTACTCCCATGGAGGAAAGTGCGCATGGTGACTGTTGTATTCAATCCCGATGCAATTTCTGTGTTTCATCAACTCTCTGATTATCCACAGATTACAGAATGCCACCAGATGTGCATCGGAAGCTACTACTGGTCATCGAGGGAACGATCAAAGCGTAGACTGTTTAAGATATTACTCCTGTGGAGGAAAGTGCGTGCGGTGACTGTTGTATTCAATACCGATGCAATTTCTGTGTTTCATCAACACTCTGATAGTCCACAGATTACAGAATGCCAACAGATGTGCATCGGAAACAACTACTTGTGTTCCAGGGAACGATCAAATCGAAGACTGTTTGAGACATTACTACTGTGGTGGAAAGTGTGCATGGTGACTGTTGTATTCAATCCCAATGCAATTTCTGTGTTTCATCAACACTCTTATAGTCCACAGATTACAGAATGCCACCAGATGTGCATCGGAAACTACTACTGGTCTTCCAGGGAACGATCGAAGCGTAGACTGTTTGAGACATTACTCCCGTGGAGGGAAGTGCGCATGGTGACTGTTGTATTCAATCCCGATGCAATTTCTGTGTTTCATCAACACTCTAATAGTCCACGGATTACTGAATGCCACCAGAATTGCATCGGAAACTACTACTGGTCTTCCAGGGAACGATCAAAGTGTGGACTGTTTGAGACATTACTCCCATGCAGGAAAGTGAGGATGGTGACTGTTGTATTCACTCCCGATGCAATTTCTGTGTTTCATCAACACTCTGATAGTCCACAGATTACAGTTGTGCATCGGAAACTACTACTGGTCTTCCAGGGAATGATCAAAGCGTAGACTGTTTGAGACATTACTCCCATGGATGAAAGTGCTCATGGTGACTGTTGTATTCAATCCCGATGCTATTACTGTGTTTCATCAACACTCTGATAGTCCACAGATTACAGAATGCCTTCAGATGTGCATCGGAAACTACTACTGGTCTTCCAATGAACGATCAAAGCGTAGACTGTTAGGGACATTACTCATATGGAGGAAAGTGCGCATGGTGACTGATGTATTCAATCCCGATGCAATATCTGTGTTTCATCAACACTTTGAAGGTCCACAGATTACAGAGTGCCTCCAGATGTGCATCGGAACCTACTATTGGTTTTCCAGGGAACGATCAAAGCGTAGACTGTTTGAGACATTACTCCCATGGAGGAAGGTGCTCATGGTGACTGTTGTATTCAATCCCGATGCAATTTCTGTGTTTCATCAACACTCTGATAATCCACAGATTACAGATTGCCTCCAGATGTGCATTGGAAACTACCACTGGTCTTCCAGAGAACGATCAAAGCGTAGACTGTTAGGGACATTACTCATATGGAGGAAAGTGCGCATGGTGACTGTTGTATTCAATCCCGATGCATCTTCTGTGTTTCATCAACACCCTGATAGTCCACGGATTACTGAATGCCACCAGAATTGCATCGGAAACGACTACTGGTCTTCCAGGGAACGATCAAAGCGTAGACAGTTTGAGACATACCTCCCGTGGAGGAAAGTGCGCATGGTGACTGTTGTATTCAATCCCGATGCAATTTCTGTATTTCATCAAATCTCTGATAGCCCACAGATTACATAATGCCACCAGATGTGCATCGGAAACTACTACTGGTCTTAAAGGGAACGATCAAATTGTAGACTGTTTCAGACATTACTCACATGTAGGAAAGTGAGGATTGTGACTGTTGTATTCACTGCCGGTGCAATTTCTGTGTTTCATCAACACATTGAAGGTCCACAGATTACAGAATGCCTCCAGATGTGTATCGGAAACTACTACTGATATTCCAGGGAACGATCAAATCGTAGACTGATTGAGACATTACTCCCATGGAGGAAAGTGCGCATGGTGACTGTCGTATTCAATCCCGATGCAATTTCTGTGTTTCATCAACACTCTGATAGTCCACGGATTACTGAATGCCACCAGAATTGCATCGGAAACTGCTACTGGTCTTCCAGGGAACGATCAAAGCGTGGACTGTTTCAGACATTACTCCCATGGAGGAAAGTGCGCATGGTGACTGTTGTATTCAATCCCGATGCAATTTCTGTGTTTCTTCAACACTCTGATAGTCCACAGATAACAGAATGCCACCAGATGTGCATCGGAAACTACTACCGGTCTTCCAGGGAACGATCAAAGCGTGGACTGTTTTAGACATTACTCTCCTGGAGGAAAGTGCGCATGTTGACAGTTGTATTCAATCCCGATGCAATTTCTGTGTTTCATCAACACTCTGATAGTCCACAGATTACAGAATGCCACCAGATGTGCATCAGAAACTACTACTGGTCTTCCAGCGAACGATCAAAGCGTAGACAGTTTGAGACATACCTCCCATGGAGGAAAGTGCGCATGGTGACTGTTGTATTCAATCCCGATGCAATTTCTGTGTTTCATCAACACTCTGATAGTCCACGGATTACAGAATGCCACCAGAATTGCATCGGAAACTACTACTGGTCTTCCAGGGAACGATCAAAGCGTGGACTGTTTCAGACATTACTCCCATGGAGGAAAGTGCGCATGGTGACTGTTGTATTCAATCCCGATGCAATTTCTGTGTTTCATCAACTCTCTGATAGTCCACAGATTACAGAATGCCACCAGATGTGCATCGGAAACTACTACTGGTCATCGAGGGAACGATCAAAGCGTAGACTGTTTAAGATATTACTCCTGTGGAGGAAAGTGCGTGCGGTGACTGTTGTATTCAATACCGATGCAATTTCTGTGTTTCATCAACACTCTGATAGTCCACAGATTACAGAATGCCAACAGATGTGCATCGGAAACAACTACTTGTGTTCCAGGGAACGATCAAATCGACGACTGTTTGAGACATTACTACTGTGGTGGAAAGTGTGCATGGTGACTGTTGTATTCAATCCCAATGCAATTTCTGTGTTTCATCAACACTCTTACAGTCCACAGATTACAGAATGCCACCAGATGTGCATCGGAAACTACTACTGGTCTTCCAGGGAACGATCGAAGCGTAGACTGTTTGAGACATTACTCCCGTGGAGGGAAGTGCGCATGGTGACTGTTGTATTCAATCCCGATGCAATTTCTGTGTTTCATCAACACTCTGATAGTCCACGGATTACTGAATGCCACCAGAATTGCATCGGAAACTACTACTGGTCTTCCAGGGAACGATCAAAGTGTGGACTGTTTGAGACATTACTCCCATGGAGGAAAGTGAGGATGGTGACTGTTGTATTCACTCCCGATGCAATTTCTGTGTTTCATCAACACTCTGATAGTCCACAGATTACAGCTGTGCATCGGAAACTACTACTGGTCTTCCAGGGAATGATCAAACCGTAGACTGTTTGAGACATTACTCCCATGGATGAAAGTGCTCATGGTGACTGTTGTATTCAATCCCGATGCTATTACTGTGTTTCATCAACACTCTGATAGTCCACAGATTACAGAATGCCTTCAGATGTGCATCGGAAACTACTACTGGTCTTCCAATGAACGATCAAAGCGTAGACTGTTAGGGACATTACTCATATGGAGGAAAGTGCGCATGGTGACTGATGTATTCAATCCCGATGCAATATCTGTGTTTCATCAACACTTTGAAGGTCCACAGATTACAGAGTGCCTCCAGATGTGCATCGGAACCTACTATTGGTTTTCCAGGGAACGATCAAAGCGTAGACTGTTTGAGACATTACTCCCATGGAGGAAGGTGCTCATGGTGACTGTTGTATTCAATCCCGATGCAATTTCTGTGTTTCATCAACACTCTGGTACTCCACAGATTACAGAATGCCTCCAGATGTGCATCGGAAACAACTACTAGTTTTCCTGGGAACGATCCAAGCGTAGCCTGTTAGAGACATTACTCCCATGGAGGAAAGTGCGCATGGTGACTGTTGTATTCAATCCCGATGCAATTTCTGTGTTTCGTCAACACTCTGATAGTCCACAGACTACAGAATGCCTTCAGATGTGCATCGGAAACTACCACTGGTCTTCCAGGGAATGATCAAAGCGTAGACTGTTTGAGACATTACTAACATGGAGGCAAGTGGGAATGGTGACTGTTGTATTCAATCCCGATGCAATTTCTGTGTTTCGTCAACACTCTGTTAGTCCACAGATTACAGAAAGCCACCAGATGTGCATCGGAAACAACTACTGGTGTTCCAGGGAACGATCAAAGCGTAGACTGTTTGAGACATTACTCCCATGGAGGAAAGTGTGCATGGTGACTGTTGTAATCAATCCCAATACAATTTCTGTGTTTCATCAACAATCACTTAGACCACAGATTTCAGAATGCCTCCAGATGTGCATCGGAAACTACTACTGGTTTTCCAGGGAACGATCAAAGCGTAGACTGAGTGAGAAATTACTCCTGTGGAGGAAAGTGCGCATGGTGACTGTTGTATTCAATCCCGATGCAATTTCTGTGTTTCATCAACACTCTGATAGTCCACAGATTACAGAATGCCACCAGATGTGCATCGGAAACTGCTACTGGTCTTCCAGGGAACGATCAAAGCGTAGACAGTTTGAGACATACCTCCCGTGGAGGAAAGTGCGCATGGTGACTGTTGTATTCAATCCCGATGCAATTTCTGTATTTCATCAAATCTCTGATAGCCCACAGATTACATAATGCCACCAGATGTGCATCGGAAACTACTACTAGTCTTAAAGGGAACGATCAAATTGTAGACTGTTTTAGACATTACTCACATGTAGGAAAGTGCGGATTGTGACTGTTGTATTCAATCCCAATGCAATTTCTGTGTTTCATCAACACTCTTATAGTCCACAGATTACAGAATGCCACCAGATGTGCATCGGAAACTACTACTGGTCTTCCAGGGAACGATCGAAGCGTAGACTGTTTGAGACATTACTCCCGTGGAGGGAAGTGCGCATGGTGACTGTTGTATTCAATCCCGATGCAATTTCTGTGTTTCATCAACACTCTAATAGTCCACGGATTACTGAATGCCACCAGAATTGCATCGGAAACTACTACTGGTCTTCCAGGGAACGATCAAAGTGTGGACTGTTTGAGACATTACTCCCATGCAGGAAAGTGAGGATGGTGACTGTTGTATTCACTCCCGATGCAATTTCTGTGTTTCATCAACACTCTGATAGTCCACAGATTACAGTTGTGCATCGGAAACTACTACTGGTCTTCCAGGGAATGATCAAAGCGTAGACAGTTTGAGACATTACTCCCATGGATGAAAGTGCTCATGGTGACTGTTGTATTCAATCCCGATGCTATTACTGTGTTTCATCAACACTCTGATAGTCCACAGATTACAGAATGCCTTCAGATGTGCATCGGAAACTACTACTGGTCTTCCAATGAACGATCAAAGCGTAGACTGTTAGGGACATTACTCATATGGAGGAAAGTGCGCATGGTGACTGATGTATTCAATCCCGATGCAATATCTGTGTTTCATCAACACTTTGAAGGTCCACAGTTTACAGAGTGCCTCCAGATGTGCATCGGAACCTACTATTGGTTTTCCAGGGAACGATCAAAGCGTAGACTGTTTGAGACATTACTCCCATGGAGGAAGGTGCTCATGGTGACTGTTGTATTCAATCCCGATGCAATTTCTGTGTTTCATCAACACTCTGATAATCCACAGATTACAGATTGCCTCCAGATGTGCATTGGAAACTACCACTGGTCTTCCAGAGAACGATCAAAGCGTAGACTGTTAGGGACATTACTCATATGGAGGAAAGTGCGCATGGTGACTGTTGTATTCAATCCCGATGCATCTTCTGTGTTTCATCAACACCCTGATAGTCCACGGATTACTGAATGCCACCAGAATTGCATCGGAAACGACTACTGGTCTTCCAGGGAACGATCAAAGCGTAGACAGTTTGAGACATACCTCCCGTGGAGGAAAGTGCGCATGGTGACTGTTGTATTCAATCCCGATGCAATTTCTGTATTTCATCAAATCTCTGATAGCCCACAGATTACATAATGCCACCAGATGTGCATCGGAAACTACTACTGGTCTTAAAGGGAACGATCAAATTGTAGACTGTTTCAGACATTACTCACATGTAGGAAAGTGAGGATTGTGACTGTTGTATTCACTGCCGGTGCAATTTCTGTGTTTCATCAACACATTGAAGGTCCACAGATTACAGAATGCCTCCAGATGTGTATCGGAAACTACTACTGATATTCCAGGGAACGATCAAATCGTAGACTGATTGAGACATTACTCCCATGGAGGAAAGTGCGCATGGTGACTGTCGTATTCAATCCCGATGCAATTTCTGTGTTTCATCAACACTCTGATAGTCCACGGATTACTGAATGCCACCAGAATTGCATCGGAAACTGCTACTGGTCTTCCAGGGAACGATCAAAGCGTGGACTGTTTCAGACATTACTCCCATGGAGGAAAGTGCGCATGGTGACTGTTGTATTCAATCCCGATGCAATTTCTGTGTTTCTTCAACACTCTGATAGTCCACAGATAACAGAATGCCACCAGATGTGCATCGGAAACTACTACCGGTCTTCCAGGGAACGATCAAAGCGTGGACTGTTTTAGACATTACTCTCCTGGAGGAAAGTGCGCATGTTGACAGTTGTATTCAATCCCGATGCAATTTCTGTGTTTCATCAACACTCTGATAGTCCACAGATTACAGAATGCCACCAGATGTGCATCAGAAACTACTACTGGTCTTCCAGCGAACGATCAAAGCGTAGACAGTTTGAGACATACCTCCCATGGAGGAAAGTGCGCATGGTGACTGTTGTATTCAATCCCGATGCAATTTCTGTGTTTCATCAACACTCTGATAGTCCACGGATTACAGAATGCCACCAGAATTGCATCGGAAACTACTACTGGTCTTCCAGGGAACGATCAAAGCGTGGACTGTTTCAGACATTACTCCCATGGAGGAAAGTGCGCATGGTGACTGTTGTATTCAATCCCGATGCAATTTCTGTGTTTCATCAACTCTCTGATAGTCCACAGATTACAGAATGCCACCAGATGTGCATCGGAAACTACTACTGGTCATCGAGGGAACGATCAAAGCGTAGACTGTTTAAGATATTACTCCTGTGGAGGAAAGTGCGTGCGGTGACTGTTGTATTCAATACCGATGCAATTTCTGTGTTTCATCAACACTCTGATAGTCCACAGATTACAGAATGCCAACAGATGTGCATCGGAAACAACTACTTGTGTTCCAGGGAACGATCAAATCGACGACTGTTTGAGACATTACTACTGTGGTGGAAAGTGTGCATGGTGACTGTTGTATTCAATCCCAATGCAATTTCTGTGTTTCATCAACACTCTTACAGTCCACAGATTACAGAATGCCACCAGATGTGCATCGGAAACTACTACTGGTCTTCCAGGGAACGATCGAAGCGTAGACTGTTTGAGACATTACTCCCGTGGAGGGAAGTGCGCATGGTGACTGTTGTATTCAATCCCGATGCAATTTCTGTGTTTCATCAACACTCTGATAGTCCACGGATTACTGAATGCCACCAGAATTGCATCGGAAACTACTACTGGTCTTCCAGGGAACGATCAAAGTGTGGACTGTTTGAGACATTACTCCCATGGAGGAAAGTGAGGATGGTGACTGTTGTATTCACTCCCGATGCAATATCTGTGTTTCATCAACACTCTGATAGTCCACAGATTACAGCTGTGCATCGGAAACTACTACTGGTCTTCCAGGGAATGATCAAACCGTAGACTGTTTGAGACATTACTCCCATGGATGAAAGTGCTCATGGTGACTGTTGTATTCAATCCCGATGCTATTACTGTGTTTCATCAACACTCTGATAGTCCACAGATTACAGAATGCCTTCAGATGTGCATCGGAAACTACTACTGGTCTTCCAATGAACGATCAAAGCGTAGACTGTTAGGGACATTACTCATATGGAGGAAAGTGCGCATGGTGACTGATGTATTCAATCCCGATGCAATATCTGTGTTTCATCAACACTTTGAAGGTCCACAGATTACAGAGTGCCTCCAGATGTGCATCGGAACCTACTATTGGTTTTCCAGGGAACGATCAAAGCGTAGACTGTTTGAGACATTACTCCCATGGAGGAAGGTGCTCATGGTGACTGTTGTATTCAATCCCGATGCAATTTCTGTGTTTCATCAACACTCTGGTACTCCACAGATTACAGAATGCCTCCAGATGTGCATCGGAAACAACTACTAGTTTTCCTGGGAACGATCCAAGCGTAGACTGTTAGAGACATTACTCCCATGGAGGAAAGTGCGCATGGTGACTGTTGTATTCAATCCCGATGCAATTTCTGTGTTTCGTCAACACTCTGATAGTCCACAGACTACAGAATGCCTTCAGATGTGCATCGGAAACTACCACTGGTCTTCCAGGGAATGATCAAAGCGTAGACTGTTTGAGACATTACTAACATGGAGGCAAGTGGGAATGGTGACTGTTGTATTCAATCCCGATGCAATTTCTGTGTTTCGTCAACACTCTGTTAGTCCACAGATTACAGAAAGCCACCAGATGTGCATCGGAAACAACTACTGGTGTTCCAGGGAACGATCAAAGCGTAGACTGTTTGAGACATTACTCCCATGGAGGAAAGTGTGCATGGTGACTGTTGTAATCAATCCCAATGCAATTTCTGTGTTTCATCAACAATCACTTAGACCACAGATTTCAGAATGCCTCCAGATGTGCATCGGAAACTACTACTGGTTTTCCAGGGAACGATCAAAGCGTAGACTGAGTGAGAAATTACTCCTGTGGAGGAAAGTGCGCATGGTGACTGTTGTATTCAATCCCGATGCAATTTCTGTGTTTCATCAACACTCTGATAGTCCACAGATTACAGAATGCCACCAGATGTGCATCGGAAACTGCTACTGGTCTTCCAGGGAACGATCAAAGCGTAGACAGTTTGAGACATACCTCCCGTGGAGGAAAGTGCGCATGGTGACTGTTGTATTCAATCCCGATGCAATTTCTGTATTTCATCAAATCTCTGATAGCCCACAGATTACATAATGCCACCAGATGTGCATCGGAAACTACTACTAGTCTTAAAGGGAACGATCAAATTGTAGACTGTTTTAGACATTACTCACATGTAGGAAAGTGCGGATTGTGACTGTTGTATTCACTGCCGGTGCAATTTCTGTGTTTCATCAACACATTGAAGGTCCACAGATTACAGAATGCCACCTGATTTTCATCGGAAACTACTACTGGTCTTCCAGGGAACGATCAAAGCGTAGACTGTTTGAGACATTACTTCCATGGAGGAAAGTGCGGATGGTGACTGTTGCATTCAATCCCGATGCAATTTCTGTGTTTCATCAACACTCTGATAGTCCACAAATTACACAATGCCACCAGATGTACATTCGGAACTACTACTGGTCTTCCAGTGAACGATCAAAGCGTAGACTGTTTGAGACATTACTCCCGTGGAGGAAAGTGCGCATGGTGACTGTTGTATTCAATTCCGATGCAATTTCTGTGATTCATGAACACTCTGATAGTCCATAGATTACAGAATGCCACCAGATGTGCATCGGAAACTACTACTGGTCTTCCAGGGAACGATCAATGCGTAGACTGTTTGAGACATTACTCCCTTGGAGGAAAGTGAGGATGGTGACTCTTGTATTTACTCCCGATGCAATTTCTGTGTTTCATCAACACTCTGATAGTCCACAGATTACAGTTGTGCATCCGAAACTACTACTGGTCTTCCAGGGAATGATCAAAGCGTAGACTGTTTGAGACATTACTCCCATGGATGAAAGTGCTCATGGTGACTGTTGTAATCAATCCCAATGCAATTTCTGTGTTTCATCAACAATCACTTAGACCACAGATTTCAGAATGCCTCCAGATGTGCATCGGAAACTACTACTGGTCTTCCAATGAACGATCAAAGCGTAGACTGTTAGGGACATTACTCATATGGAGGAAAGTGCGCATGAAGACTGATGTATTCAATCCCGATGCAATATCTGTGTTTCATCAACACTTTGAAGGTCCACAGATTACAGAGTGCCTCCAGATGTGCATCGGAACCTACTATTGGTTTTCCAGGGAACGATCAAAGCGTAGACTGTTTGAGACATTACTCCCATGGAGGAAGGTGCTCATGGTGACTGTTGTATTCAATCACGATGCAATTTCTGTGTTTCATCAACACTCTGATAATCCACAGATTACAGATTGCCTCCAGATGTGCATTGGAAACTACCACTGGTCTTCCAGAGAACGATCAAAGCGTAGACTGTTAGGGACATTACTCATATGGAGGAAAGTGCGCATGGTGACTGTTGTATTCAATCCCGATGCAATTTCTGTGTTTCATCAACACCCTGATAGTCCACGGATTACTGAATGCCACCAGAATTGCATCGGAAACGACTACTGGTCTTCCAGGGAACGATCAAAGCGTAGACAGTTTGAGACATACCTCCCGTGGAGGAAAGTGCGCATGGTGACTGTTGTATTCAATCCCGATGCAATTTCTGTATTTCATCAAATCTCTGATAGCCCACAGATTACATAATGCCACCAGATGTGCATCGGAAACTACTACTGGTCTTAAAGGGAACGATCAAATTGTAGACTGTTTCAGACATTACTCACATGTAGGAAAGTGAGGATTGTGACTGTTGTATTCACTGCCGGTGCAATTTCTGTGTTTCATCAACACATTGAAGGTCCACAGATTACAGAATGCCTCCAGATGTGTATCGGAAACTACTACTGATATTCCAGGGAACGATCAAATCGTAGACTGATTGAGACATTACTCCCATGGAGGAAAGTGCTCATGGTGACTGTCGTATTCAATCCCGATGCAATTTCTGTGTTTCATCAACACTCTGATAGTCCACGGATTACTGAATGCCACCAGAATTGCATCGGAAACTGCTACTGGTCTTCCAGGGAACGATCAAAGCGTGGACTGTTTCAGACATTACTCCCATGGAGGAAAGTGCGCATGGTGACTGTTGTATTCAATCCCGATGCAATTTCTGTGTTTCTTCAACACTCTGATAGTCCACAGATTACAGAATGCCACCAGATGTGCATCGGAAACTACTACCGGTCTTCCAGGGAACGATCAAAGCGTGGACTGTTTTAGACATTACTCTCCTGGAGGAAAGTGCGCATGTTGACAGTTGTATTCAATCCCGATGCAATTTCGGTGTTTCATCAACACTCTGATAGTCCACAGATTACAGAATGCCACCAGATGTGCATCAGAAACTACTACTGGTCTTCCAGCGAACGATCAAAGCGTAGACAGTTTGAGACATACCTCCCATGGAGGAAAGTGCGCATGGTGACTGTTGTATTCAATCCCGATGCAATTTCTGTGTTTCATCAACACTCTGATAGTCCACAGATTACAGAATGCCACCAGAATTGCATCGGAAACTACTACTGGTCTTCCAGGGAACGATCAAAGCGTGGACAGTTTCAGACATTACTCCCATGGAGGAAAGTGCGCATGGTGACTGTTGTATTCAATCCCGATGCAATTTCTGTGTTTTATCAACTCTCTGATAGTCCACAGATTACAGAATGCCACCAGATGTGCATCGGAAACTACTACTGGTCATCGAGGGAACGATCAAAGCGTAGACTGTTTAAGATATTACTCCTGTGGAGGAAAGTGCGTGCGGTGACTGTTGTATTCAATACCGATGCAATTTCTGTGTTTCATCAACACTCTGATAGTCCACAGATTACAGAATGCCAACAGATGTGCATCGGAAACAACTACTTGTGTTCCAGGGAACGATCAAATCGACGACTGTTTGAGACATTACTACTGTGGTGGAAAGTGTGCATGGTGACTGTTGTATTCAATCCCAATGCAATTTCTGTGTTTCATCAACACTCTTACAGTCCACAGATTACAGAATGCCACCAGATGTGCATCGGAAACTACTACTGGTCTTCCAGGGAACGATCGAAGCGTAGACTGTTTGAGACATTACTCCCGTGGAGGGAAGTGCGCATGGTGACTGTTGTATTCAATCCCGATGCAATTTCTGTGTTTCATCAACACTCTGATAGTCCACGGATTACTGAATGCCACCAGAATTGCATCGGAAACTACTACTGGTCTTCCAGGGAACGATCAAAGTGTGGACTGTTTGAGACATTACTCCCATGGAGGAAAGTGAGGATGGTGACTGTTGTATTCACTCCCGATGCAATTTCTGTGTTTCATCAACACTCTGATAGTCCACAGATTACAGCTGTGCATCGGAAACTACTACTGGTCTTCCAGGGAATGATCAAAGCGTAGACTGTTTGAGACATTACTCCCATGGATGAAAGTGCTCATGGTGATGTTGTATTCAATCCCGATGCTATTACTGTGTTTCATCAACACTCTGATAGTCCACAGATTACAGAATGCCTCCAGATGTGCATCGGAAACTACTACTGGTCTTCCAATGAACGATCAAAGCGTAGACTGTTAGGGACATTACTCATATGGAGGAAAGTGCGCATGGTGACTGATGTATTCAATCCCGATGCAATATCTGTGTTTCATCAACACTTTGAAGGTCCACAGATTACAGAGTGCCTCCAGATGTGCATCGGAACCTACTATTGGTTTTCCAGGGAACGATCAAAGCGTAGACTGTTTGAGACATTACTCCCATGGAGGAAGGTGCTCATGGTGACTGTTGTATTCAATCCCGATGCAATTTCTGTGTTTCATCAACACTCTGGTACTCCACAGATTACAGAATGTCTCCAGATGTGCATCGGAAACAACTACTAGTTTTCCTGGGAACGATCCAAGCGTAGCCTGTTAGAGACATTACTCCCATGGAGGAAAGTGCGCATGGTGACTGTTGTATTCAATCCCGATGCAATTTCTGTGTTTCGTCAACACTCTGATAGTCCACAGACTACAGAATGCCTTCAGATGTGCATCGGAAACTACCACTGGTCTTCCAGGGAATGATCAAAGCGTAGACTGTTTGAGACATTACTAACATGGAGGCAAGTGGGAATGGTGACTGTTGTATTCAATCCCGATGCAATTTCTGTGTTTCGTCAACACTCTGTTAGTCCACAGATTACAGAAAGCCACCAGATGTGCATCGGAAACAACTACTGGTGTTCCAGGGAACGATCAAAGCGTAGACTGTTTGAGACATTACTCCCATGGAGGAAAGTGTGCATGGTGACTGTTGTAATCAATCCCAATGCAATTTCTGTGTTTCATCAACAATCACTTAGACCACAGATTTCAGAATGCCTCCAGATGTGCATCGGAAACTACTACTGGTTTTCCAGGGAACGATCAAAGTGTAGACTGAGTGAGAAATTACTCCTGTGGAGGAAAGTGCGCATGGTGACTATTGTATTCAATCCCGATGCAATTTCTGTGTTTCATCAACACTCTTATAGTCCACAGATTACAGAATGCCACCGGATGTGCATCGGAAACTGCTACTGGTCTTCCAGGGAACGATCAAAGCGTAGACAGTTTGAGACATACCTCCCGTGGAGGAAAGTGCGCATGGTGACTGTTGTATTCAATCCCGATGCAATTTCTGTATTTCATCAAATCTCTGATAGCCCACAGATTACATAATGCCACCAGATGTGCATCGGAAACTACTACTAGTCTTAAAGGGAACGATCAAATTGTAGACTGTTTCAGACATTACTCACATGTAGGAAAGTGCGGATTGTGACTGTTGTATTCACTGCCGGTGCAATTTCTGTGTTTCATCAACACATTGAAGGTCCACAGATTACAGAATGCCACCAGAATTGCATCGGAAACTACTACTGGTCTTCCAGGGAATGATCAAAGCGTGGACTGTTTCAGACATTACTCCCATGGAGGAAAGTGCGCATGGTGACTGTTGTATTCAATCCCGATGCAATTTCTGTGTTTCATCAACTCTCTGATAGTCCACAGATTACAGAATGCCACCAGATGTGCATCGGAAACTACTACTGGTCATCGAGGGAACGATCAAAGCGTAGACTGTTTAAGATATTACTCCTGTGGAGGAAAGTGCGTGCGGTGACTGTTGTATTCAATACCGATGCAATTTCTGTGTTTCATCAACACTCTTATAGTCCACAGATTACAGAATGCCACCAGATGTGCATCGGAAACTACTACTGGTCTTCCAGGGAACGATCAATGCGTAGACTGCTTGAGACATTACTCCCATGGATGAAAGTGCTCATGGTGACTGTTGTATTCAATCCCGATGCAATTGCTGTGTTTCGTCAACACTCTGATAGTCCACAGATTACAGATTGCCACCTGTTGTGCATCGGAAACCACTACTGGTATTCCAGTAATCGATCAAATTGTAGACTGTTTCAGACATAACTGTCAAGTAGGAAAGTGCGGATTGTGACTGTTGTATTCACTCCCGAGGCATTTTCTGTGTTTCATCAACACTTTTAAAGTCCACAGATTACAGAATGCCTCCAGATGTGTATCGGAAACTACTACTGATATTCCAGGGAACGATCAAATCGTAGACTGATTGAGACATTACTCCCATGGAGGAAAGTGCGCATGGTGACTGTCGTATTCAATCCCGATGCGATTTCTGTGTTTCATCAACACTCTGATAGTCCACGGATTACTGAATGCCACCAGAATTGCATCGGAAACTACTACTGGTCTTCCAGGGAACGATCAAAGCGTGGACTGTTTCAGACATTACTCCCATGGAGGAAAGTGCGCATGGTGACTGTTGTATTCAATCCCGATGCAATTTCTGTGTTTCTTCAACACTCTGATAGTCCACAGATTACAGAATGCCACCAGATGGGCATCGGAAACTACTACCGGTCTTCCAGGGAACGATCAAAGCGTGGACTGTTTTAGACACTACTCTCCTGGAGGAAAGTGCGCATGTTGACTGTTGTATTCAATCCCGATGCAATTTCTGTGTTTCATCAACACTCTGATAGTCCACAGATTACAGAATGCCACCAGATGTGCATCGGAAACAACTACTTGTGTTCCAGGGAACGATCAAAGCGAAGACTGTTTGAGACATTACTACTGTGGTGGAAAGTGTGCATGGTGACTGTTGTATTCAATCCCAATGCAATTTCTGTGTTTCATCAACACTCTTATAGTCCACAGATTACAGAATGCCACCAGATGTGCATCGGAAACTACTACTGGTCTTCCAGGGAACGATCGAAGCGTAGACTGTTTGAGACATTACTCCCGTGGAGGGAAGTGCGCATGGTGACTGTTGTATTCAATCCCGATGCAATTTCTGTGTTTCATCAACACTCTGATAGTCCACAGATTACAGAATGCCACCAGATGTGCATCGGAAACTACTACTGGTCTTCCAGGGAACGATCGAAGCGTAGACTGTTTGAGACATTACTCCCGTGGAGGGAAGTGCGCATGGTGACTGTTGTATTCAATCCCGATGCAATTTCTGTGTTTCATCAACACTCTGATAGTCCACAGATTACAGAATGCCACCAGATGTCCATCGGAAACTACTACTGGTCTTCCAGGGAACGATCAAAGTGTGGACTGTTTCAGACATTACTCCCATGGAGGAATGTGCGTATTGTGACTGTTGTATTCAATCCCGATGCAATATCTGTGTTTTATCAACACTTTGAAGGTCCACAGATTACAGAATGCCTCCAGATGTGCATCGGAACCTACTACTGATATTCCAGGGAACGATCAAAGCGTAGACTGTTTGACACGTTACTCCTGTGCATTAAGGTGCGCATGGTGACTGTTGTATTCAATCCCGATGCAATTCCTGTGTTTCATGACACTCTGATACTCCACAGATTACAGAATGGCTCCAGATGTGCATTGGAAACTACCACTGGTCTTCCAGGGAACGATCAAAGCGTAGAATGTTTGAGACATACCTCCCGTGGAGGAAAGGGCGCATGGTGACTGTCGTATTCAATCCCGATGCAATTTCTGTGTTTCATCAACACTCTGATAGTCCACGGATTACAGAATGCCACCAGAATTGCACCGGAAACTACTACTGGTCTGGCAGGGAACGATCAACGCGTGGACTGTTTGAGACATTACTTCCATGGAGGAAAGTGCGGATGGTGACTGTTGCATTCAATCCCGATGCAATTTCTGTGTTTCATCAACACTCTGATAGTCCACAAATTACACAATGCCACCAGATGTACATTCGGAGCTACTACTGGTCTTCCAGGGAACGATCAAAGCGTAGACTGTTTGAGACATTACTCCCGTGGTGGATAGTGCGCATGGTGACTGTTGTATTCAATTCCGATGCAATTTCTGTGATTCTTGAACACTCTGATAGTCCACAGATTACAGAATGCCACCAGATGTGCATCGGAAACTACTACTGGTCTTCCAGGGAACGATCAAAGCGTGGACTGTTTCAGACATTACTCTCCTGGAGGAAAGTGCGCATGTTGACTGTTGTATTGAATCCTAATGCAATTTCTGTGTTTCATCAACACTCTGATAGTCCACAGATTACAGAATGCCACCAGATGTGCATCGGAAACTACTACTGGTCTTCCAGGGAACGATCAAAGCGTAGACAGTTTGAGACATACCTCCCACGGAGGAAAGTGCGCATGGTGACTGTCGTATTCAATCCCGATGCAATATCTGTGTTTCATCAACACTCTGATAGACCACGGATTACAGAATGCCACCAGAATGGCATCGGAAACTACTACTGGTCTTCCAGGGAACGATCAAACCGTGGACTGTTTCAGACATTACTCCCATGGAGGAAAGTGCGCATGGTGACTGTTGTATTCAATCCCGATGCAATTTCTGTGATTCATCAACTCTCTGATAGTCCACAGATTACAGAATGCCACCAGATGTGCATCGGAAGCTACTACTGGTCATCGAGGGAACGAGCAAAGCGTAGACTGTTTGAGATACTACTCCTGTGGAGGAAAGTGCGTGCGGTGACTGTTGTATTCAATACCGATGCAATTTCTGTGTTTCATCAACACTCTGATAGTCCACAGATTACAGAATGCCACCAGATGTGCATCGGAAACAACCACTTGTGTTCCTGGTAACGATCAAAGCGAAGACTGTTTGAGACATTACTACTGTGGTGGAAAGTGTGCATGGTGACTGTTGTATTCAATCCCAATGCAATTTCTGTGTTTCATCAACACTCTGATAGTCCACAGATTACAGAATGCCACCAGATGTGCATCGGAAACTACTACTGGTCTTCCAGGGAACGATTGAAGCGTAGACTGTTTGAGACATTACTCCCGTGGAGGGAAGTGCGCATGGTGACTGTTGTATTCACTCCCGATGCAATTTCTGTGTTTCATCAACACTCTGATAGTCCACAGACTACAGAATGCCTCCAGATGTGCATCGGAAACTACCACTGGTCTTCAAGGGAATGATCAAAGCGTAGACTGTTTGTGACATTACTAACATGGAGGCAAGTGGGAATGGTGACTGTTGTATTCAATCCCGATGCAATTTCTGTGTTTCGTCAACACTCTGATAGTCCACAGATTACAGAAAGCCACCAGATGTGCATCGGAAACAACTACTGGTGTCCCAGGCAACGATCAAAGCGTAGACTGTTTGAGACATTACTCCCATGGAGGAAAGTGTGCATGGTGACTGTTGTATTCAATCCCGATGCAATTTCTGTGTTTCATCAATTCTCTGATAGCCCACAGATTACAGAATGCCACCAGATGTGCGTCGGAAACTACTACTGGTCATCCAGGGAACGATCAAATTGTAGACTGTTTCAGACATTACTCCCATGTACGAAAGTGCGGATTGTGACTGTTGTATTCACTCCCGCTGCAATTTCTGTGTTTCATCAACACATTGAAGGTCCACAGATTACAGAATGCCACCAGATTTTCATCGGAAACTACTACTGTTCTTCCAGGGAACGATCAAACATAGACTGTTTGAGACATTACTTCCAAGGAGGAAAGTGCGGATGGTGACTGTTGTATTCAATCCCGATGCAATTTCTGTGTTTCATCAACACTCTGATAGTCCACAAATTACACAATGCCACCAGATGTACATCCGGAACTACTACTGGTCTTCCAGGGAACGATCAAAGCGTAGACTGTTTGAGACATGACTCCCGTGGAGGAAAGTGCGCATGGTGACTGTTGTATTCAATCCCAATGCAATTTCTGTGATTCATGATTACTCTGATAGTCCGCAGATTACAGAATGCCACCAGATGTGCATCGGAAACTACTACTGGTCTTCAAGGGACGATCAAAGTGTGGACTGTTTCAGACATTACTCCCATGGAGGAAAGTGCGTATTGTGACTGTTGTATTCAATCCCGATGCAATTTCTGTGTTTCATCAACACTCTTATAGTCCACAGATTACAGATTGCCTCCAGATGTGCATTGGAAACTACCACTGGTCTTCCAGAGAACGATCAAAGCGTAGACTGTATGAGACATTACTAACATGGAGGAAAGTGCGCATGGTGACTGTTGTATTCAATACCGATGCAATTACTGTGTTTCATCAACACTCTGATAGTCCACAGTTTTCAGAATGGCTCCAGATGTGCATTGGAAACTACCACTGGTCTTCCAGGGAACGATCAAAGCGTAGACTGTTTGAGACATACCTCCCGTGGAGGAAAGTGCGCATGGTGACTGTCGTATTCAATCCCGATGCAATTTCTGTGTTTCATCAACACTCTGATAGTCCACGGATTACAGAATGCCACCAGAATTGCATCGGAAACCACTACTGGTCTGGCAGGGAACGATCAAAGCGTAGACAGTTTGAGACATACCTCCCATGGAAGAAAGTGCGCATGGTGACTGTCGTATTCAATCCCGATGCAATTTCTGTGTTTCATCAACACTCTGATAGTCCACGGATTACAGAATGCCACTAGAATTGCATCGGAAACTACTACTGGTCTTCCAGGGAACGATCAAAGCGTGGACTGTTTCAGACATTACTCCCATGGAGGAAAGTGCGCATGGTGACTGTTGTATTCAATCCCGATGCGATTTCTGTGTTTCATCAACTCTCTGATAGTCCACAGAATACAGAATGCCACCAGATGTGCATCGGAAACTACTACTGGTCATCGAGGGAACGATCAAAGCGTAGACTGTTTAAGATATTACTCCTGTAGAGGAAAGTGCGTGCGGTGACTGTTGTATTCAATACCGATGCAATTTCTGGGTTTCATCAACACTCTGATAGTCCACAGATTACAGAATGCCACCAGATGTGCATCGGAAACAACTACTTGTGTTCCAGGGAACGATCAAAGCGAAGACTGTTTGAGACATTACTACTGTGGTGGAAAGTGTGCATGGTGACTGTTGTATTTAATCCCAATGCAATTTCTGTGTTTCATCAACACTCTGATAGTCCACAGATTACAGAATGCCACCAGATGTGCATCGGGAACTACTACTGCTCTTCCAGGGAACGATCGAAGCGTAGACTGTTTGAGACATTACTCCCGTGGAGGGAAGTGCGCATGGTGACTGTTGTATTCAATCCCGATGCAATTTCTGTGTTTCATCAACACTCTGATAGTCCACAGATTACAGAATGCCACCAGATGTGCATCAGAAACTACTACTGGTCTTCCAGGGAACGATCAAAGTGTGGACTGTTTCAGACATTACTCCCATGGAGGAAAGTGCGTATTGTGACTGTTGTATTAAATCCCGATGCAATTTCTTTGTTGCATCAACACTCTGATAGTCCCCAGATTACAGATTGCCTCCAGATGTGCATTGGAAACTACCACTGGTCTTCCAGAGAACGATCAAAGCGTAGACTGTTAGGGACATTACCCACATGGAGGAAAGTGCGCATGGTGACTGTTGTATTCAATCCCGATGCAATTTCTGTGTTTCATCAATTCTCTGATAGCCCACAGATTACAGAAAGCCACCAGATGTGCGTCGGAAACTACTACTGGTCATCCAGGGAACGATCAAATTGTAGACTTTTTCAGACATTACTCCCATGTACGAAAGTGCGGATTGTGACTGTTGTATTCACTCCCGCTGCAATTTCTGTGTTTCATCAACACATTGAAGGTCCACAGATTACAGAATGCCACCAGATTTTCATCGGAAACTACTACTGTTCTTCCAGGGAACGATCAAACATAGACTGTTTGAGACATTACTTCCAAGGAGGAAAGTGCGGATGGTGACTGTTGTATTCAACCCCGATGCAATTTCTGTGTTTCATCAACACTCTGATAGTCCACAAATTACACAATGCCACCAGATGTACATCCGGAACTACTACTGGTCTTCCAGGGAACGATCAAAGCGTAGACTGTTTGAGACATTACTCCCGTGGAGGAAAGTGCGCATGGTGACTGTTGTATTCAATCCCAATGCAATTTCTGTGATTCATGATTACTCTGATAGTCCATAGATTACAGATTGCCTCCAGATGTGCATTGGAAACTACCACTGGTCTTCCAGAGAACGATCAAAGCGTAGACTGTATGAGACATTACAAACATGGAGGAAAGTGCGCATGGTGACTGTTGTATTCAATACCGATGCAATTACTGTGTTTCATCAACACTCTGATAGTCCACAGATTACAGAATGCCTTCAGATGTGCATCGGAAACTTCTACTGGTCATCCAGGGAACGATCAAAGCGTAGACTGTTAGGGACATTACTCATATGGAGGAAAGTGCGCATGGTGACTGTTGTATTCAATCCCGATGCAATATCTGTGTTTTATCAACACTTTGAAGGTCCACAGATTACAGAATGCCGCCAGATGTGCATCGGAACCTATTACTGGTTTTCCAGGGAACGATCAAAGCGTAGACTGTTTGTGACATTACTCCTGTGGAGGAAGGTGCGCATGGTGACTGTAGTATTCAATCCCGATGCAATTACTGTGTTTCATGACACTCTGATACTCCACAGATTTCAGAATGGCTCCAGATGTGCATTGGAAACTACCACTGGTCTTCCAGGGAACGATCAAAGCGTAGACTGTTTGAGACATACCTCCCGTGGAGGAAGGTGCGCATGGTGACTGTTGTATTCAATCCCGATGCAATTTCTGTGTTTCATCAACACTCTGATAGTCCACGGATTACAGAATGCCACCAGAATTGCATCGGAAACCACTACTGGTCTGGCAGGGAATGATCAACGCGTGGACTGTTTCAGACATTACTCCCATGGAGGAAAGTGCGCATGGTGACTGTTGTATTCAATCCCGATGCAATTTCTGTGTTTCATCAACACATTGAAGGTCCACAGATTACAGGATACCTCCAGATGCGCAACGGAAACTACTACTGGTCTTCCAGGGAACAATCAAAGCGTAGACATTTAGGGACATTACTCATATGGAGGAAAGTGCGCATGGTGACTGTTGTATTCAATCCCGATGCAATATCTGTGTTTCATCAACACTTTGAAGGTCCACGGATTACAGAATGCCTCCAGATGTGCATCGGAATCTACTACTGGTTTTCCAGTGAACGATCCAAGCGTAGACTGTTAGAGACTTTACTCCCGTGGAGGAAAGTGCGCATGGTGACTGTTGTATTCAATCCCGATGCAATTTCTGTGTTTCGTCAACGCTCTGATAGTCCACAGATTACAGAGTGCCTCCAGATGTGCATTGGAAAGTACCACTGGTCTTCCAGGGAACGATCAAAGCGTAGACTGTTTGAGACATACCTCCCGTGGAGGTAAGTGCGCATGGTGACTGTCGTATTCAATCCCGATGCAATTTTTGTGTTTCATCAACACTCTGATAGTCCACGGATTACAGAATGCCACCAGAATTGAATCGGAAAACACTACTGGTCTGGCAGGGAACGATCAACGCGTGGACTGTTTCAGACATTACTCCCATGGAGGAAAGTGCGCATGGTGACTATTGTATTCAATCCCGATGCAATTACTGTGTTTCATCAACACTCTGATAGTCCACAGATTACAGAATGCCTTCAGATGTACATCGGAAACTACTACTGGTCTCCCAGGGAACGATCAAAGCGTAGAATGTTTGAGACATTACTCCCATGGAGGAAGGTGCGCATAGTGACTGTTGTATTCAATCCCGATGCAATTTCTGTGTTTCATCAACACTCTGATAGTCCACAAATTACACAATGCCACCAGATGTACATCCGGAACTACTACTGGTCTTCCAGGGAACGATCAAAGCGTAGACTGTTTGAGACATGACTCCCGTGGAGGAAAGTGCGCATGGTGACTGTTGTATTCAATCCCAATGCAATTTCTGTGATTCATGATTACTCTGATAGTCCGCAGATTACTGAATGCCACCAGATGTGCATCGGAAACTACTACTGGTCTTCCAGGGACGATCAAAGTGTGGACTGTTTCAGACATTACTCCCATGGAGGAAAGTGCGTATTGTGACTGTTGTATTCAATCCCGATGCAATTTCTGTGTTTCATCAACACTCTTATAGTCCACAGATTACAGATTGCCTCCAGATGTGCATTGGAAACTACCACTGGTCTTCCAGAGAACGATCAAAGCGTAGACTGTATGAGACATTACTAACATGGAGGAAAGTGCGCATGGTGACTGTTGTATTCAATACCGATGCAATTACTGTGTTTCATCAACACTCTGATAGTCCACAGTTTTCAGAATGGCTCCAGATGTGCATTGGAAACTACCACTGGTCTTCCAGGGAACGATCAAAGCGTAGACTGTTTGAGACATACCTCCCGTGGAGGAAAGTGCGCATGGTGACTGTCGTATTCAATCCCGATGCAATTTCTGTGTTTCATCAACACTCTGATAGTCCACGGATTACAGAATGCCACCAGAATTGCATCGGAAACCACTACTGGTCTGGCAGGGAACGATCAAAGCGTAGACAGTTTGAGACATACCTCCCATGGAAGAAAGTGCGCATGGTGACTGTCGTATTCAATCCCGATGCAATTTCTGTGTTTCATCAACACTCTGATAGTCCACGGATTACAGAATGCCACTAGAATTGCATCGGAAACTACTACTGGTCTTCCAGGGAACGATCAAAGCGTGGACTGTTTCAGACATTACTCCCATGGAGGAAAGTGCGCATGGTGACTGTTGTATTCAATCCCGATGCAATTTCTGTGTTTCATCAACTCTCTGATAGTCCACAGAATACAGAATGCCACCAGATGTGCATCGGAAACTACTACTGGTCATCGAGGGAACGATCAAAGCGTAGACTGTTTAAGATATTACTCCCGTGGAGGAAAGTGCGTGCGGTGACTGTTGTATTCAATACCGATGCAATTTCTGTGTTTCATCAACACTCTGATAGTCCACAGATTACAGAATGCCACCAGATGTGCATCGGAAACAACTACTTGTGTTCCAGGGAACGATCAAAGCGAAGACTGTTTGAGACATTACTACTGTGGTGGAAAGTGTGCATGGTGACTGTTGTATTTAATCCCAATGCAATTTCTGTGTTTCATCAACACTCTGATAGTCCACAGATTACAGAATGCCACCAGATGTGCATCGGGAACTACTACTGCTCTTCCAGGGAACGATCGAAGCGTAGACTGTTTGAGACATTACTCCCGTGGAGGGAAGTGCGCATGGTGACTGTTGTATTCAATCCCGATGCAATTTCTGTGTTTCATCAACACTCTGATAGTCCACAGATTACAGAATGCCACCAGATGTGCATCAGAAACTACTACTGGTCTTCCAGGGAACGATCAAAGTGTGGACTGTTTCAGACATTACTCCCATGGAGGAAAGTGCGTATTGTGACTGTTGTATTAAATCTCGATGCAATTTCTTTGTTGCATCAACACTCTGATAGTCCCCAGATTACAGATTGCCTCCAGATGTGCATTGGAAACTACCACTGGTCTTCCAGAGAACGATCAAAGCGTAGACTGTTAGGGACATTACTCACATGGAGGAAAGTGCGCATGGTGACTGTTGTATTCAATCCCGATGCAATTTCTGTGTTTCATCAATTCTCTGATAGCCCACAGATTACAGAAAGCCACCAGATGTGCGTCGGAAACTACTACTGGTCATCCAGGGAACGATCAAATTGTAGACTTTTTCAGACATTACTCCCATGTACGAAAGTGCGGATTGTGACTGTTGTATTCACTCCCGCTGCAATTTCTGTGTTTCATCAACACATTGAAGGTCCACAGATTACAGAATGCCACCAGATTTTCATCGGAAACTACTACTGTTCTTCCAGGGAACGATCAAACTTAGACTGTTTGAGACATTACTTCCAAGGAGGAAAGTGCGGATGGTGACTGTTGTATTCAACCCCGATGCAATTTCTGTGTTTCATCAACACTCTGATAGTCCACAAATTACACAATGCCACCAGATGTACATCCGGAACTACTACTGGTCTTCCAGGGAACGATCAAAGCGTAGACTGTTTGAGACATTACTCCCGTGGAGGAAAGTGCGCATGGTGACTGTTGTATTCAATCCCAATGCAATTTCTGTGATTCATGATTACTCTGATAGTCCATAGATTACAGATTGCCTCCAGATGTGCATTGGAAACTACCACTGGTCTTCCAGAGAACGATCAAAGCGTAGACTGTATGAGACATTACAAACATGGAGGAAAGTGCGCATGGTGACTGTTGTATTCAATACCGATGCAATTACTGTGTTTCATCAACACTCTGATAGTCCACAGATTACAGAATGCCTTCAGATGTGCATCGGAAACTTCTACTGGTCATCCAGGGAACGATCAAAGCGTAGACTGTTAGGGACATTACTCATATGGAGGAAAGTGCGCATGGTGACTGTTGTATTCAATCCCGATGCAATATCTGTGTTTTATCAACACTTTGAAGGTCCACAGATTACAGAATGCCGCCAGATGTGCATCGGAACCTATTACTGGTTTTCCAGGGAACGATCAAAGCGTAGACTGTTTGTGACATTACTCCTGTGGAGGAAGGTGCGCATGGTGACTGTGGTATTCAATCCCGATGCAATTACTGTGTTTCATGACACTCTGATACTCCACAGATTTCAGAATGGCTCCAGATGTGCATTGGAAACTACCACTGGTCTTCCAGGGAACGATCAAAGCGTAGACTGTTTGAGACATACCTCCCGTGGAGGAAGGTGCGCATGGTGACTGTTGTATTCAATCCCGATGCAATTTCTGTGTTTCATCAACACTCTGATAGTCCACGGATTACAGAATGCCACCAGAATTGCATCGGAAACCACTACTGGTCTGGCAGGGAATGATCAACGCGTGGACTGTTTCAGACATTACTCCCATGGAGGAAAGTGCGCATGGTGACTGTTGTATTCAATCCCGATGCAATTTCTGTGTTTCATCAACACATTGAAGGTCCACAGATTACAGGATACCTCCAGATGCGCAACGGAAACTACTACTGGTCTTCCAGGGAACAATCAAAGCGTAGACATTTAGGGACATTACTCATATGGAGGAAAGTGCGCATGGTGACTGTTGTATTCAATCCCGATGCAATATCTGTGTTTCATCAACACTTTGAAGGTCCACGGATTACAGAATGCCTCCAGATGTGCATCGGAATCTACTACTGGTTTTCCAGTGAACGATCCAAGCGTAGACTGTTAGAGACTTTACTCCCGTGGAGGAAAGTGCGCATGGTGACTGTTGTATTCAATCCCGATGCAATTTCTGTGTTTCGTCAACGCTCTGATAGTCCACAGATTACAGAGTGCCTCCAGATGTGCATTGGAAAGTACCACTGGTCTTCCAGGGAACGATCAAAGCGTAGACTGTTTGAGACATACCTCCCGTGGAGGTAAGTGCGCATGGTGACTGTCGTATTCAATCCCGATGCAATTTTTGTGTTTCATCAACACTCTGATAGTCCACGGATTACAGAATGCCACCAGAATTGAATCGGAAAACACTACTGGTCTGGCAGGGAACGATCAACGCGTGGACTGTTTCAGACATTACTCCCATGGAGGAAAGTGCGCATGGTGACTGTTGTATTCAATCCCGATGCAATTACTGTGTTTCATCAACACTCTGATAGTCCACAGATTACAGAATGCCTTCAGATGTACATCGGAAACTACTACTGGTCTCCCAGGGAACGATCAAAGCGTAGACAGTTAGGGACATTACTCATATGGAGGAAAGTGCGCATGGTGACTGTTGTATTCAATCCCGATGCAATATCTGTGTTTCATCAAAACTTCGAAGGTCCACAGATTACAGAATGCCTCCAGATGTGCATCGGAATCTACTACTGGTTTTCCAGGGAACGATCAAAGCGTAGAATGTTTGAGACATTACTCCCATGGAGGAAGGTGCGCATAGTGACTGTTGTATTCAATTCCGATGCAATTTCTGTGTTTCATCAACACTCTGGTACTCCACAGATTACAGAACGCCTCCAGATGTGCATCGGAAACAACTACTGGTTTTCCTGGGAACGATCCAAGCGTAGACTGTTAGAGACATTACTCCCATGGAGGAAAGTGCGCTTGGTGACTGTTGTATTCAATCCCGATGCAATTTCTGTGTTTCATCAACACTCTGATAGTCCACAGATTATAGAATGCCTCCAGATGTGCATCGGAAACTACCACTGGTCTTCCAGGGAATGATCAAAACGTAGACTATTTGAGACATTACTAACATGGAGGCAAGTGCGAATGGTGACTGTTGTATTCAATCCCGATGCAATTTCTGTGTTTCGTCAACACTCTGATAGTCTACAGATTACAGAAAGCCACCAGATGTGCATCGGAAACAACTACTGGTGTTCCAGGGAACGATCAAAGCGTAGACTGTTTGAGACATTACTCCCATGGAGGGAAGTGCACATGGTGACTGTTGTATTCAATCCCGATGCAATTTCTGTGTTTCATCAACTCTCTGATAGCCCACAGATTACAGAATGCCACCAGATGTGTGTCGGAAACTACTACTGGTCATCCAGATAACGATCAAATTGTAGACTGTTTCAGACATTACTCCCATGTAGGAAAGTGCGGATTATGACTGTTGTGTTCCCTCCCGCCGAAATTTCTGTGTTTCATCAACACATTGAAGGTCCACAGATTAAAGAATGCCACCAGATTATCATCGGAAACTGCTACTGGTCTTCCAGGGAACGATCAAACATAGACTGTTTGAGACATTACTCCCGTGGAGGAAAGTGCGCATGGTGACTGTTGTATTCAATCCCGATGCAATTTCTGTGATTCATGAATACTCTGATAGTCCCCAGATTACAGAATGCCACCAGATGTGCATCGGAAACTACTACTGGTCTTCCAGGGAACGATCAAACCGTAGACTGTTTAAGACATTACTCCCAAAGAGGAAAGTGCGCATGGTGACTGTTGTATTCACTCCCGATTCAATTTTTGTGTTTCATCAACACTCTGATAGCCCACAGATTACAGATGAGCAACGGAAACTACTTCTGGTCTTCCAGGGAGCGATCAAAGAGTAATCTCTTTGAGACATTACTCCCATGGAGGAAGGTGCGCAGGGTGACTGTTGTATTCAATCCCGATGCAATTTCTGTGTTTCATGAACACTCTGATACTCCACAGATTACAGAATGGTTCCAGATGTGCATCGGAAACAACTACTGGTCTTCCTGGGAACGATCCAAGCGTAGACTGTTAGAGACATTACTCCCATGGAGGAAAGTGCGTATGGTGACTGTTGTAATCAATCCCAATGCAATTTCTGTGTTTCGTCAACGCTCTGATAGTCCACAGAATACAGAATGCCTCCAGATGTGCATCGGAAACTAGTACTGGTCTTCCAGGGAACGATCAAATTGTAGACTGTTTCAGACATTACTCCCATGTAGGAAAGTGCGGATTGTGACTGTTGTTTTCACTCCCGCTTCAATTTCTGTGTTTCATCAACACATTGAAGGTCCACAGATTACAGAATGCCACCAGATTTTCATCGGAAACTACTACTGGTCTTCCAGGGAACGATCAAAGCGTAGACTGTTTGAGACATTACTTCCAAGGAGGAAAGTGCGGATGGTGACTGTTGTATTCAATCCTTATGCAATTTATGTGTTTCATCAACACTCTGATAGTCCACGAATTACACAATGCCACCAGATGTACATCCGGAACTACTACTGGTCTTCCAGGGAACGATCAAAGCGTAGACTGTTTGAGACATTACTCCCGTGGAGGAAAGTGCGCATGGTGACTGTTGTATTCAATCCCGATCCAGTTTCCGTGATTCAGGAACACTCTGATAGTCCACAGATTACAAAATTCCACCAGATGAGCATCGGAAACCACTACTGGTCTTCCAGGGAACGATCAAAGCGTAGACTGTTTGAGACATTACTCCCATGGAGGAAAGTGCGGATGGTGACTGTTGTATTCACTCCCGATGCAAATTTTTGTGTTTCATCAACACTCTGATAGTCCACCGATTAAAGACGTGCATCGGAAACTGCTACTGGTCTTCCAGGGAATGATCAAAGCGTAGACTGTTTGAGACATTATTGCCATGGAGGAAAGTGCGCATGGTGACTGTTGTATTCAATACCGATGCAATTTCTGTGTTTCATCAATTCTCTGATAGCCCACAGATTACAGAACGCCACCAGATGTGCGTCGGAAACTACTACTGGTCATCCAGGGAACGATCATATTGTAGACTGTTTCAGACATTACCCCCATGTAAGAAAGTGCGGATTGTGACTGTTGTATTCACTCCCGCTGCAATTTCTGTGTTTCATCAACACATTGAAGGTCCACAGATTACAGAATGCCACCAGATTTTCATCGGAAACTACTACTGTTCTTCCAGGGAACGATCAAACGTAGACTGTTTGAGACATTACTTCCAAGGAGGAAAGTGCGGATGGTGACTGTTGTATTCAACCCCGATGCAATTTCTGTGTTTCATCAACACTCTGATAGTCCACAAATTACACAATGCCACCAGATGTACATCCGGAAATACTACTGGTCTTCCAGGGAACGATCAAAGCGTAGACTGTTTGAGACATTACTCCCGTGGAGGAAAGTGCGCATGGTGACTGTTGTATTCAATCCCAATGCTATTTCTGTGATTCATGATTACTCTGATAGTCCGCACTTTACAGAATGCCACCAGATGTGCATCGGAAACTACTACTGGTCTTCCAGGGAACGACCAAAGTGTGGACTGTTTCAGACATTACTAACATGGAGGAAAGTGCGTATTGTGACTGTTGTATTCAATCCCGATGCAATTTCTGTGTTTCATCAACACTCTGATAGTCCATAGATTACAGATTGCCTCCAGATGTGCATTGGAAACTACCACTGGTCTTCCAGAGAACGATCAAAGCGTAGACTGTATGAGACATTACAAACATGGAGGAAAGTGCGCATGGTGACTGTTGTTTTCAATCCCGATGCAGTATATGTGTTTTATCAACACTTTGAAGGTCCACAGATTACAGAATGCCGCCAGATGTGCATCGGACCCTATTACTGGTTTTCCAGGGAACGATCAAAGCGTAGACTGTTTGTGACATTACTCCTGTGGAGGAAGGTGCGCATGGTGACTGTTGTATTCAATCCCGATGCAATTTCTGTGTTTCATGACACTCTGATACTCCACAGATTTCAGAATGGCTCCAGATGTGCATTGGAAACTACCACTGGTCTTCCAGGGAACGATCAAAGCGTAGACTGTTTGAGACATACCTCCCGTGGAGGAAGGTGCGCATGGTGACTGTCGTATTCAATCCCGATGCAATTTCTGTGTTTCATCAACACTCTGATAGTCCACGGATTACAGAATGCCACCAGAATTGCATCGGAAACCACTACTGGTCTGGGAGGGAACGATAAACGCGTGGACTGTTTCAGACATTACTCCCATGGAGGAAAGTGCGCTTGGTGACTGTTGTATTCAATCCCGATGCAATTTCTGTGTTTCATCAACACTCTGATAGTCCACAGATTATAGAATGCCTCCAGATGTGCATCGGAAACTACCACTGGTCTTCCAGGGAATGATCAAAACGTAGACTATTTGAGACATTACTAACATGGAGGCAAGTGCGAATGGTGACTGTTGTATTCAATCCCGATGCAATTTCTGTGTTTCGTCAACACTCTGATAGTCTACAGATTACAGAAAGCCACCAGATGTGCATCGGAAACAACTACTGGTGTTCCAGGGAACGATCAAAGCGTAGACTGTTTGAGACATTACTCCCATGGAGGGAAGTGCACATGGTGACTGTTGTATTCAATCCCGATGCAATTTCTGTGTTTCATCAACTCTCTGATAGCCCACAGATTACAGAATGCCACCAGATGTGTGTCGGAAACTACTACTGGTCATCCAGATAACGATCAAATTGTAGACTGTTTCAGACATTACTCCCATGTAGGAAAGTGCGGATTATGACTGTTGTGTTCCCTCCCGCCGAAATTTCTGTGTTTCATCAACACATTGAAGGTCCACAGATTAAAGAATGCCACCAGATTATCATCGGAAACTGCTACTGGTCTTCCAGGGAACGATCAAACATAGACTGTTTGAGACATTACTCCCGTGGAGGAAAGTGCGCATGGTGACTGTTGTATTCAATCCCGATGCAATTTCTGTGATTCATGAATACTCTGATAGTCCCCAGATTACAGAATGCCACCAGATGTGCATCGGAAACTACTACTGGTCTTCCAGGGAACGATCAAACCGTAGACTGTTTAAGACATTACTCCCAATGAGGAAAGTGCGCATGGTGACTGTTGTATTCACTCCCGATTCAATTTTTGTGTTTCATCAACACTCTGATAGCCCACAGATTACAGATGAGCAACGGAAACTACTTCTGGTCTTCCAGGGAGCGATCAAAGAGTAATCTCTTTGAGACATTACTCCCATGGAGGAAGGTGCGCAGGGTGACTGTTGTATTCAATCCCGATGCAATTTCTGTGTTTCATGAACACTCTGATACTCCACAGATTACAGAATGGTTCCAGATGTGCATCGGAAACAACTACTGGTCTTCCTGGGAACGATCCAAGCGTAGACTGTTAGAGACATTACTCCCATGGAGGAAAGTGCGTATGGTGACTGTTGTAATCAATCCCAATGCAATTTCTGTGTTTCGTCAACGCTCTGATAGTCCACAGAATACAGAATGCCTCCAGATGTGCATCGGAAACTAGTACTGGTCTTCCAGGGAACGATCAAATTGTAGACTGTTTCAGACATTACTCCCATGTAGGAAAGTGCGGATTGTGACTGTTGTTTTCACTCCCGCTTCAATTTCTGTGTTTCATCAACACATTGAAGGTCCACAGATTACAGAATGCCACCAGATTTTCATCGGAAACTACTACTGGTCTTCCAGGGAACGATCAAAGCGTAGACTGTTTGAGACATTACTTCCAAGGAGGAAAGTGCGGATGGTGACTGTTGTATTCAATCCTTATGCAATTTATGTGTTTCATCAACACTCTGATAGTCCACGAATTACACAATGCCACCAGATGTACATCCGGAACTACTACTGGTCTTCCAGGGAACGATCAAAGCGTAGACTGTTTGAGACATTACTCCCGTGGAGGAAAGTGCGCATGGTGACTGTTGTATTCAATCCCGATCCAGTTTCCGTGATTCAGGAACACTCTGATAGTCCACAGATTACAAAATTCCACCAGATGAGCATCGGAAACCACTACTGGTCTTCCAGGGAACGATCAAAGCGTAGACTGTTTGAGACATTACTCCCATGGAGGAAAGTGCGGATGGTGACTGTTGTATTCACTCCCGATGCAAATTTTTGTGTTTCATCAACACTCTGATAGTCCACCGATTAAAGACGTGCATCGGAAACTGCTACTGGTCTTCCAGGGAATGATCAAAGCGTAGACTGTTTGAGACATTATTGCCATGGAGGAAAGTGCGCATGGTGACTGTTGTATTCAATACCGATGCAATTTCTGTGTTTCATCAATTCTCTGATAGCCCACAGATTACAGAACGCCACCAGATGTGCGTCGGAAACTACTACTGGTCATCCAGGGAACGATCAAATTGTAGACTGTTTCAGACATTACCCCCATGTACGAAAGTGCGGATTGTGACTGTTGTATTCACTCCCGCTGCAATTTCTGTGTTTCATCAACACATTGAAGGTCCACAGATTACAGAATGCCACCAGATTTTCATCGGAAACTACTACTGTTCTTCCAGGGAACGATCAAACGTAGACTGTTTGAGACATTACTTCCAAGGAGGAAAGTGCCGATGGTGACTGTTGTATTCAACCCCGATGCAATTTCTGTGTTTCATCAACACTCTGATAGTCCACAAATTACACAATGCCACCAGATGTACATCCGGAAATACTACTGGTCTTCCAGGGAACGATCAAAGCGTAGACTGTTTGAGACATTACTCCCGTGGATTAAAGTGCGCATGGTGACTGTTGTATTCAATCCCAATGCTATTTCTGTGATTCATGATTACTCTGATAGTCCGCACTTTACAGAATGCCACCAGATGTGCATCGGAAACTACTACTGGTCTTCCAGGGAACGACCAAAGTGTGGACTGTTTCAGACATTACTAACATGGAGGAAAGTGCGTATTGTGACTGTTGTATTCAATCCCGATGCAATTTCTGTGTTTCATCAACACTCTGATAGTCCATAGATTACAGATTGCCTCCAGATGTGCATTGGAAACTACCACTGGTCTTCCAGAGAACGATCAAAGCGTAGACTGTATGAGACATTACAAACATGGAGGAAAGTGCGCATGGTGACTGTTGTTTTCAATCCCGATGCAGTATCTGTGTTTTATCAACACTTTGAAGGTCCACAGATTACAGAATGCCGCCAGATGTGCATCGGACCCTATTACTGGTTTTCCAGGGAACGATCAAAGCGTAGACTGTTTGTGACATTACTCCTGTGGAGGAAGGTGCGCATGGTGACTGTTGTATTCAATCCCGATGCAATTTCTGTGTTTCATGACACTCTGATACTCCACAGATTTCAGAATGGCTCCAGATGTGCATTGGAAACTACCACTGGTCTTCCAGGGAACGATCAAAGCGTAGACTGTTTGAGACATACCTCCCGTGGAGGAAGGTGCGCATGGTGACTGTCGTATTCAATCCCGATGCAATTTCTGTGTTTCATCAACACTCTGATTGTCCACGGATTACAGAATGCCACCAGAATTGCATCGGAAACCACTACTGGTCTGGGAGGGAACGATAAACGCGTGGACTGTTTCAGACATTACTCCCATGGAGGAAAGTGCGCATGGTGACTGTTGTATTCAATCCCGATGCAATTACTGTGTTTCATCAACACTCTGATAGTCCACAGATTACAGAATGCCTTCAGATGTGCTTCGGAAACTAGTACTGGTCTTCCAGGGAACGATCAAAGCGTAGACAGTTAGGGACATTACTCATATCGAGGAAAGTGCGCATGGTGACTGTTGTATTCAATCCCGATGCAATATCTGTGTTTCATCAACACTTTGAAGGTCCACAGATTACAGAATGCCTCCAGATGTGCATCGGAATCTACTACTGGTTTTCCAGTAAACAATCCAAGCGTAGACTGTTAGAGACATTACTCCCGTGGAGGAAAGTGCGCATGGTGACTGTTGTATTCAATCCCGATGCAATTTCTGTGTTTCGTCAACGCTCTGATAGTCCACAGATTACAGAATGCCTCCAGATGTGCATTGGAAACTACCACTGGTCTTCCAGGGAACGATCAAAGCGTAGACTGTTTGAGACATACCTCCCGTGGAGGAAAGTGCCCATGGTGACTGTCGTATTCAATCCCGATGCAATTTTTGTGTTTCATCAACACTCTGATAGTCCACGGATTACAGAATGCCACCAGAATTGATTCGGAAAACACTACTGGTCTGGCAGGGAACGATCAACGCGTGGACTGTTTCAGACATTACTCCCATGGAGGAAAGTGCGCATGGTGACTATTGTATTCAATCCCGATGCAATTACTGTGTTTCATCAACACTCTGATAGTCCACAGATTACAGAATGCCTTCAGATGTACATCGGAAACTACTACTGGTCTTCCAGGGAACGATCAAAGCGTAGACAGTTAGGGACATTACTCATATGGAGTAAAGTGCGCATGGTGACTGTTGTATTCAATCCCGATGCTATATCTGTGTTTCATCAACACTTTGAAGGTCCACAGATTACAGAATGCCTCCAGATGTGCATCGGAATCTACTACTGGTTTTCCAGGGAACGATCAAAGCGTAGAATGTTTGAGACATTACTCCCATGGAGGAAGGTGCGCATAGTGACTGTTGTATTCAATTCCGATGCAATTTCTGTGTTTCATCAACACTCTGGTACTCCACAGATTACAGAATGCCTCCAGATGTGCATCGGAAACAACTACTGGTTTTCCTGGGAACGATCCAAGCGTAGACTGTTAGAGACATTACTCCCATGGAGGAAAGTGCGCTTGGTGACTGTTGTATTCAATCCCGATGCAATTTCTGTGTTTCATCAACACTCTGATAGTCCACAGATTACAGAATGCCTCCAGATGTGCATCGGAAACTACCACTGGTCTTCCAGGGAATGATCAAAACGTAGACTATTTGAGACATTACTAACATGGAGGCAAGTGCGAATGGTGACTGTTGTATTCAAACCCGATGCAATTTCTGTGTTTCGTCAACACTCTGATAGTCTACAGATTACAGAATGCCACCAGATTTTCATCGGAAACTACTACTGGTCTTCCAGGGAACGATCAAACATAGACTGTTTGAGACATTACTCCCGTGGAGGAAAGTGCGCATGGTGACTGTTGTATTCAATCCCGATGCCAATTCTGTGATTCATGAATACTCTGATAGTCCCCAGATTACAGAATGCCACCAGATGTGCATCGGAAACTACTACTGGTCTTCCAGGGAACGATCAAACCGTAGACTGTTTGAGACATTACTCCCATGGAGGAAAGTGCGCATGGTGACTGTTGTATTCACTCCCGATTCAATTTTTGTGTTTCATCAACACTCTGATAGCCCACAGATTGCAGATGAGCAACGGAAACTACTTCTGGTCTTCCAGGGAGCGATCAAAGCGTAATCTCTTGGAGACATTACTCCCATGGAGGAAGGTGCGCAGGGTGACTGTTGTATTCAATCCCGATGCAATTTCTGTGTTTCATCAACAATCAGTTAGTCCACAGATTTCAGAATGCCTCCAGATGTGCATCGGAAACTACTACTGGTCTTCCAGGGAACGATCAAAGCGTAGACTGTTTGAGACATTACTTCCGTGGAGAAAGTGCGCATGGTGACTGTTGTATTCAATCCCGATGCAATTTCTGTGTTTCATCAACACTCTGATAGTCCACAGAATACAGAATGCCTCCAGATGTGCATCGGAAACTAGTACTGGTCTTCCAGGGAACGATCAAATTGTAGACTGTTTCAGACATTACTCCCATGGAGGAAAGTGCGGATGGTGACTGTTGTATTCACTCCCAATGCAATTTCTGTGTTTCATCAACAATCAGTTAGTCCACAGATTTCAGAATGCCTCCAGATGTGCATCGGAAACTACTACTGGTCTTCCAGGGAACGATCAAAGCGTAGACTGTTTGAGACATTACTTCCGTGGAGAAAGTGCGCATGGTGACTGTTGTATTCAATCCCGATGCAATTTCTGTGTTTCATCAACACTCTGATAGTCCACAGAATACAGAATGCCTCCAGATGTGCATCGGAAACTAGTACTGGTCTTCCAGGGAACGATCAAATTGTAGACTGTTTCAGACATTACTCCCATGGAGGAAAGTGCGTATGGTGACTGTTGTAATCAATCCCAATGCAATTTCTGTGTTTCATCAACAATCAGTTAGTCCACAGATTTCAGAATGCCTCCAGATGTGCATCGGAAACTACTACTGGTCTTCCAGGGAACGATCAAAGCGTAGACTGTTTGAGACATTACTTCCGTGGAGAAAGTGCGCATGGTGACTGTTGTATTCAATCCCGATGCAATTTCTGTGTTTCATCAACACTCTGATAGTCCACAGAATACAGAATGCCTCCAGATGTGCATCGGAAACTAGTACTGGTCTTCCAGGGAACGATCAAATTGTAGACTGTTTCAGACATTACTCCCATGGAGGAAAGTGCGGATGGTGACTGTTGTATTCACTCCCGATGCAATTTTTGTGTTTCATCAACACTCTGATAGTCCACCGATTAAAGACGTGCATCGGAAACTGCTACTGGCCTTCCAGGGAATGATCAAAGCGTAGACTGTTTGAGACATTATTGCCATGGAGGAAAGTGCGCATGGTGACTGTTGTATTGAATCCCGATGCAATTGCTGTGTTTCGTCAACACTCTGATAGTCCACAAATTACAGAATGCCTCCAGAAGTGAATTGGAAACTACCACTGGTCTTCCAGGGAACGATCAAAGCGTAGACTGTTTGAGACATTACTAACATGGAGGAATGTGCGCATGGTGACTGTTGTATTCAATCCCAATGCAATTTCTGTGTTTCATCAACAATCAGTTAGTCCACAGATTTCAGAATGCCTCCAGTTATGCATCGGAAACTACTACTGGTTTTCCAGGGAACAATCAAAGCGTAGACTGTTTGAGACATTATTCCTGTGGAGGAAAGTGCGCATGGTGACTGTTGTATTCAATCCCGATGCAGTTTCTGTGTTTCATCAACACATTGATAGTCCACAGATTACAGAATGCCAACAGATGTGCATCGGAAACTGCTACTGGTCTTCCAGGGAACGATCAAAGCGTAGACAGTTTGAGACATACCTCCCGTGGAGGAAAGTGCGCATGGTGACTGTTGTATTCAATGCCGATTCAATTTCTGTGTTTCGTCAACTCTCTGAAAGCCCACAGATTACAGAATGCCACCAGATGTGCATCGGAAACTACTACTGGTCTTCCAGGGAACGATCAAATTGTAGACTGTTTCAGACATTACTCCCATGTAGGAAAGTGCGGATTGTGACTGTTGTATTCACTGCCGGTGCAATTTCTGTGTTTCATCAGCACATTAAAGGTCCACAGATTACAGAATGCCACCAGATTTTCATCGGAAACTACAACTAGTCTTCCAGGGAACGATCAAAGCGTAGACTGTTTCAGACACTACTTCCATGGAGGAAAGTGCGGATGGTGACTGTTGCATTCAATCCCGATGCAGTTTCTGTGTTTCATCAACACTCTGATAGTCCACAAATTACACAATGCCACCAGATGTACATTGGGAACTACTACTGGTCTTCCAGGGAACGATCAAAGCGTAGACTGTTTTAGACATTACTCCCGTGGAGGAAAGTGCGCATGGTGACTGTTGTATTCAATCCCGATGCAATTTCTGTGATTCATGAACACTCTGATAGTCCACAGATTACAGAATGCCACCAGATGTGCATCGGAAACTACTACTGGTATTCCAGGGAACGATCAAAGCGTAGACTGTTTGAGACAATACTCCCATGGAGGAAAGTGAGGATGGTGACTGTTGTATTCACTCCCGTTGCAATTTTTGTGTTTCATCAACACTCTGATATTCCCCAGATTACAGATGTGCATCGGAAACTACTACTGGTCTTCCAGGGAATGATCAAAGCGTAGACTGTTTGAGACATTACTCCCATGGATGAAAGTGCGCATGGTGACTCTTGTATTCAATCCCGATGCAATTGCTGTGTTTCGTCAACACTCTGATAGTCCACAGAGTACAATGCCACCAGTTGTTCATCGGAAACCACTACTGGTCTTCCAGGGATCGATCTAATTGAAGACTGTTTCAGACATTACTGCCAAGTAGGAAAGTGCGGATTGTGACTGTCGTATTCACTCCCGAGGCAATTTCTGTGTTTCATCAACACTTTAAAGGTCCACAGGTTGCAGAATGCCTCCAGATGTGTATCGGAAACTACTACTGATATTCCAGGGAACGATGATATCGTAGACTGATTGAGACATTACTCCCATGGAGGAAAGTGCGCATGGTGACTGTTGTATTATATCCTGATGCAATTTCTGTGTTTCTTCAACACTCTGATAGTGCACAGATTACAGAATGCCACCAGATGTGCATCGGAAACTTCTACTGGTCCTCCAGGGAACGATCAAAGCGTAGACTGTTTCAGACATTACTCTCCTGGAGGAAAGTGCGCATGGTGACTGTTGTATTCAATCCCGATGCAATGTCTGTGTTTCATCATAACTCTGATAGTCCACAGATTACAGAATGCCACCAGATGTGGATCGGAAACTACTACTGGTCTTCCAGGGAACGATCAAAGCGTAGACAGTTTGAGACATACCTCCCGTGGAGGAAAGTGCGCATGGTGACTGTTGTATTCAATCCCGATGCAATTTCTGTGTTTCATCAACACTCTGATAGTCCACGGATTACAGAATGCCACCAGATGTGCATCGGAATCTACTACTGGTCTTCCAGGGAACAATCAAAGCTTGGACTGTTTCAGACATTACTCCCATGGAGGAAAGTGCGCATTGTGACTGATGTATTCAATCCCGATGCAATTTCTGTGTTTCATCAACTCTCTGATAGTCCACAGATTACAGAACGAGACCAGATGTGCATCGGAAACTACTACTGGTCATCGAGGGAACGATCAAAGCGTAGATTGTTTAAGATATTACTCCTGTGGAGGAAAGTGCGCATGGTGACTGTTGTATTCAATACCGATGCAAATTCTGTGTTTCGTCAACACTCTGATAGTCCACAGATTACAGAATGCCACCAGATGTGCATCGGAAACAACTACTTGTGTTCCAGGGAACGATCAAAGCGAAGACTGTTTGAGACATTACTACTGTGGTGGGAAGTGTGCATGGTGACTGTTGAATTCAATCCGAATGCAATTTCTGTGTTTCATCAACACTCTGATAGTTTACAGATTACAGAATGCCACCAGATGTGCATCGAAAACTACTACTGGTCTCTCAGGGAACGATCAAAGCGTGGACTGTTTCAGACATTACTCCCATGGAGGAAAGTGCGTATTGTGACTGTTGTATTCAATCCCGATGCAATCTCTGTGTTTCATCAACACTCTGATAGTTCACAGTTTACAGAATGCCTTCAGATGTGCATCGGAAACTTCTACTGGTCTTCGAGGGAACGATCAATGCGTAGACTGTTTGAGACATACCTCCCGTGGAGGAAAGTGCGCATGGTGACTGTCGTATTCAATCCCGATGCAATTTCTGTGTTTCATCAACACACTGATAGTCCACAGATTACAGAATGCCTTCAGATGTGCATCGGAAACTACTACTGGTCTTCCAGGGAACGATCAAAACGTAGGCTGTTAGGGACATTACTCATATGGTGGAAAGTGCGCATGGTGACTGTTGTATTCAATCCCGGTGCAATATCTGTGTTTCATCAACACTTTGAAGGTCCACAGATTACAGAATGCCTCCAGATGTGCATCGGAACCTACTACTGGTTTTCCAGGGAACGATCAAAGCCTAGACTGTTTGAGACCTTACTCCTGTGGAGGAAAGTGCGCATGGTGACTGTTGTATTCAATCCCGATGCAATTTCTGTGTTTCATCAACACTCTGATAGTCCACAGATTACAGAATGCCACCAGATGTGCATCGGAAACTACCACTAGTCTTCCAGGGAATGATCAAAGCGTAGACTGTTTGAGACATTACTCCCATGGAGGAAGATGTGCATTATGACTGTTGTATTCAATCCGGATGCAATTTCTGTGTTTCATCAAGACTCTGATACTCCACAGATTACAGAATGCCTCCAGATGTGCATCGGAAACAACTACTGGTCTTCCTGGGAACGATCCAAGTGTAGTCTGTTATAGACATTACTCCCATGGAGGAAAGTGCGCATGGTGACTGTTGTATTCAGTCCCGATGCAATTTCTGTGTTTCATCAACACTCTGATAGTCCACAGATTACAGAATGCCTCCAGATGTGCATCGGAAACTACCACTGGTCTTCCATTGAATGATCAAAGCGTAGACTGTTTGGGACATTACTAACATGGAGGCAAGTGCGAAGGGTGACTGTTGTATTCAATCCCGATGCAATTTCTTTGTTTCTTCAACACTCTGATAGTCCACAGATTACAGAATGCCACCAGATGTGTATCGGAAACTACTGCTGATATTCCAGTTAACGATCAAATCGTAGACTGTTTGAGACATTACTCCCATGGAGGAAAGTGTGCATGATGACTGTTGCATTCAATCCCGATGCAATTTCTTTGTTTCTTCAACACTCTGATAGTCCACAGATTACAGAATGCCACTAGATGTGCATCGGAAACTACTATTGGTCTTCCAGGGAACGATCAAAGCGTGGACTGTTTCAGACATTACTCTCCTGGAGGAAAGTGCGCATGGTGACTGTTGTATTCAATCCCGATGCAATTTCTGTGTTTCGTCAACACTCTGATAGTCCACAGATTACAGAATGCCACCAGATGTGCATCGAAAACTACTACTGGTCTTCCAGGGAAGGATCAAAGCGTAGACTGTTTGAGTCATTACTCCCGTGGAGGCAAGTGCGAATGGTGACTGTTGTATTCAATCCCGATGCAATTTCTGTGTTTCGTCAACACTCTGATAGTCCACAGATTACAGAATGCCACCAGATGTCAATCGGAAACTACTACTGGTCTTCCAGGGAACGATCAAAGCGTGGACTGTTTGGGACATTACTCCTATGTTGGAAAGTGTGCATGGTGACTGTTGTATTCAATTCCAATGCAATTTCTGTGTTTCATCAACACTCTGATAGTCCACAGATTACAGAATGCCACCAGATGTGCATCGGAAACTACTACTGTTCTTCCAGGGAACGATCAAAGCGTAGACTGTTTGAGACATTACTCCCGTGGAGGAAGGTGCGCATGGTGACTGTTGTATTCAATCCCGATGCAATTTCAGTGTTTCATCAACACTCTGATACTCCACAGATTACAGAATGCCTCCAGATGTGCATCGGAAACAACTACTGGTCTTCCTGGGAACGATCCAAGTGTAGACTGTGTGAGAGACATTACTCCCATGGAGGAAAGTGCGCATGGTGACTGTTGTATTCAATCACGATGCAATTTCTGTGTTGCATCAACACTCTGATAGTCCACAGATTACAGAATGCCTCCAGATGTGCATCGGTAACTACTACTGGTCTTCCAGGGAATGATCAAAGCGTAGACTGTTTGAGTCATTACTCCCGTGAAGGCAAGTGCGAATGGTGACTGTTGTATTCAATCCCGAAGCAATTTATGTGTTTCGTCAACACTCTGATAGTCCACAGATTACAGAATGCCACGAGATATGTATTGGAAACTACTACTGATATTCCAGTTAATGATCAAAGCGTAGACAGTTTGAGACATTACTCCTGTGGTGGAAAGTGTGCATGGTGACTGTTGTATTCAATTCCAATGCAATTTCTGTGTGTCATCAACACTGTGGTAGTCCATAGATTACAGAACGCCACCAGATGTGCATTGGAAACTACTACTGGTCTTCCTGGGAACGATCCAAGCGTAGACGGTTAGAGACATTACTCCCATGGAGGAAAGGGCGCATGGTGACTGTTGTAATCAATCCCAATGCAATTTCTGTGTTTCATCAACAATCAGTTAGTCCACAGATTTCAGAATGCCTCCAGTTATGCATCGGAAACTACTACTGGTTTTCCAGGGAACGATCAAAGCGTAGACTATTTGAGACATTATTCCTGTGGAGGAAAGTGCGCATGGTGACTGTTGTATTCAATCCCGATGCAGTTTCTGTGTTTCATCAACACATTGATAGTCCACAGATTACAGAATGCCAACAGATGTGCATCGGAAACTGCTACTTGTCTTCCAGGGAACGATCAAAGCGTAGACAGTTTGAGACATACCTCCCGTGGAGGAAAGTGCGCATGGTGACTGTTGTATTCAATGCCGATTCAATTTCTGTGTTTCGTCAACTCTCTGAAAGCCCACAGATTACAGAATGCCACCAGATGTGCATCGGAAACTACTACTGGTCTTCCAGGGAACAATCAAAGCTTGGACTGTTTCAGACATTACTCCCATGGAGGAAAGTGCGTATTGTGACTGTTGCATTCAATCCCGATGCAGTTTCTGTGTTTCATCAACACTCTGATAGTCCACAAATTACACAATGCCACCAGATGTACATTGGGAACTACTACTGGTCTTCCAGGGAACGATCAAAGCGTAGACTGTTTTAGACATTACTCCCGTGGAGGAAAGTGCGCATGGTGACTGTTGTATTCAATCCCGATGCAATTTCTGTGATTCATGAACACTCTGATAGTCCACAGATTACAGAATGCCACCAGATGTGCATCGGAAACTACTACTGGTATTCCAGGGAACGATCAAAGCGTAGACTGTTTGAGACAATACTCCCATGGAGGAAAGTGAGGATGGTGACTGTTGTATTCACTCCCGTTGCAATTTTTGTGTTTCATCAACACTCTGATATTCCCCAGATTACAGATGTGCATCGGAAACTACTACTGGTCTTCCAGGGAATGATCAAAGCGTAGACTGTTTGAGACATTACTCCCATGGATGAAAGTGCGCATGGTGACTCTTGTATTCAATCCCGATGCAATTGCTGTGTTTCGTCAACACTCTGATAGTCCACAGAGTACAATGCCACCAGTTGTTCATCGGAAACCACTACTGGTCTTCCAGGGATCGATCTAATTGAAGACTGTTTCAGACATTACTGCCAAGTAGGAAAGTGCGGATTGTGACTGTCGTATTCACTCCCGAGGCAATTTCTGTGTTTCATCAACACTTTAAAGGTCCACAGGTTGCAGAATGCCTCCAGATGTGTATCGGAAACTACTACTGATATTCCAGGGAACGATGATATCGTAGACTGATTGAGACATTACTCCCATGGAGGAAAGTGCGCATGGTGACTGTTGTATTATATCCTGATGCAATTTCTGTGTTTCTTCAACACTCTGATAGTCCACAGATTACAGATGTGCATCGGAAACTACTACTGGTCTTCCAGGGAATGATCAAAGCGTAGACTGTTTGAGACATTACTCCCATGGAGGAAAGTGCGCATGGTGACTGTTGTATTATATCCTGATGCAATTTCTGTGTTTCTTCAACACTCTGATAGTCCACAGATTACAGAATGCCACCAGATGTGCATCGGAAACTTCTACTGGTCCTCCAGGGAACGATCAAAGCGTAGACTGTTTCAGACATTACTCTCCTGGAGGAAAGTGCGCATGGTGACTGTTGTATTCAATCCCGATGCAATGTCTGTGTTTCATCATAACTCTGATAGTCCACAGATTACAGAATGCCACCAGATGTGGATCGGAAACTACTACTGGTCTTCCAGGGAACGATCAAAGCGTAGACAGTTTGAGACATACCTCCCGTGGAGGAAAGTGCGCATGGTGACTGTTGTATTCAATCCCGATGCAATTTCTGTGTTTCATCAACACTCTGATAGTCCACGGATTACAGAATGCCACCAGATGTGCATCGGAATCTACTACTGGTCTTCCAGGGAACAATCAAAGCTTGGACTGTTTCAGACATTACTCCCATGGAGGAAAGTGCGCATGGTGACTGATGTATTCAATCCCGATGCAATTTCTGTGTTTCATCAACTCTCTGATAGTCCACAGATTACAGAACGAGACCAGATGTGCATCGGAAACTACTACTGGTCATCGAGGGAACGATCAAAGCGTAGATTGTTTAAGATATTACTCCTGTGGAGGAAAGTGCGCATGGTGACTGTTGTATTCAATACCGATGCAAATTCTGTGTTTCGTCAACACTCTGATAGTCCACAGATTACAGAATGCCACCAGATGTGCATCGGAAACAACTACTTGTGTTCCAGGGAACGATCAAAGCGAAGACTGTTTGAGACATTACTACTGTGGTGGGAAGTGTGCATGGTGACTGTTGAATTCAATCCGAATGCAATTTCTGTGTTTCATCAACACTCTGATAGTTTACAGATTACAGAATGCCACCAGATGTGCATCGAAAACTACTACTGGTCTCTCAGGGAACGATCAAAGTGTGGACTGTTTCAGACATTACTCCCATGGAGGAAAGTGCGTATTGTGACTGTTGTATTCAATCCCGATGCAATCTCTGTGTTTCATCAACACTCTGATAGTTCACAGTTTACAGAATGCCTTCAGATGTGCATCGGAAACTTCTACTGGTCTTCGAGGGAACGATCAATGCGTAGACTGTTTGAGACATACCTCCCGTGGAGGAAAGTGCGCATGGTGACTGTCGTATTCAATCCCGATGCAATTTCTGTGTTTCATCAACACACTGATAGTCCACAGATTACAGAATGCCTTCAGATGTGCATCGGAAACTACTACTGGTCTTCCAGGGAACGATCAAAACGTAGGCTGTTAGGGACATTACTCATATGGTGGAAAGTGCGCATGGTGACTGTTGTATTCAATCCCGGTGCAATATCTGTGTTTCATCAACACTTTGAAGGTCCACAGATTACAGAATGCCTCCAGATGTGCATCGGAACCTACTACTGGTTTTCCAGGGAACGATCAAAGCCTAGACTGTTTGAGACCTTACTCCTGTGGAGGAAAGTGCGCATGGTGACTGTTGTATTCAATCCCGATGCAATTTCTGTGTTTCATCAACACTCTGATAGTCCACAGATTACAGAATGCCACCAGATGTGCATCGGAAACTACCACTAGTCTTCCAGGGAATGATCAAAGCGTAGACTGTTTGAGACATTACTCCCATGGAGGAAGATGTGCATTATGACTGTTGTTTTCAATCCGGATGCAATTTCTGTGTTTCATCAACACTCTAATACTCCACAGATTACAGAATGCCTCCAGATGTGCATCGGAAACAACTACTGGTCTTCCTGGGAACGATCCAAATGTAGTCTGTTATAGACATTACTCCCATGGAGGAAAGTGCGCATGGTGACTGTTGTATTCAGTCCCGATGCAATTTCTGTGTTTCATCAACACTCTGATAGTCCACAGATTACAGAATGCCTCCAGATGTGCATCGGAAACTACCACTGGTCTTCCATTGAATGATCAAAGCGTAGACTGTTTGGGACATTACTAACATGGAGGCAAGTGCGAAGGGTGACTGTTGTATTCAATCCCGATGCAATTTCTTTGTTTCTTCAACACTCTGATAGTCCACAGATTACAGAATACCACCAGATGTGTATCGGAAACTACTGCTGATATTCCAGTTAACGATCAAATCGTAGACTATTTGAGACATTACTCCCATGGAGGAAAGTGCGCATGGTGACTGTTGCATTCAATCCCGATGCAATTTCTGTGTTTCATCAACCACTCTGATAGTCCACAGATTACAGAATGCCACTAGATGTGCATCGGAAACTACTATTGGTCTTCCAGGGAACGATCAAAGCGTGGACTGTTTCAGACATTACTCTCCTGGAGGAAAGTGCGCATGGTGACTGTTGTATTCAATCCCGATGCAATTTCTGTGTTTCGTCAACACTCTGATAGTCCACAGATTACAGAATGCCACCAGATGTGCATCGAAAACTACTACTGGTCTTCCAGGGAAGGATCAAAGCGTAGACTGTTTGAGTCATTACTCCCGTGGAGGCAAGTGCGAATGGTGACTGTTGTATTCAATCCCGATGCAATTTCTGTGTTTCGTCAACACTCTGATAGTCCACAGATTACAGAATGCCACCAGATGTCAATCGGAAACTACTACTGGTCTTCCAGGGAACGATCAAAGCGTGGACTGTTTGAGACATTACTCCTATGTTGGAAAGTGTGCATTGTGACTGTTGTATTCAATTCCAATGCAATTTCTGTGTTTCATCAACACTCTGATAGTCCACAGATTACAGAATGCCACCAGATGTGCATCGGAAACTACTACTGTTCTTCCAGGGAACGATCAAAGCGTAGACTGTTTGAGACATTACTCCCGTGGAGGAAGGTGCGCATGGTGACTGTTGTATTCAATCCCGATGCAATTTCAGTGTTTCATCAACACTCTGATACTCCACAGATTACAGAATGCCTCCAGATGTGCATCGGAAACAACTACTGGTCTTCCTGGGAACGATCCAAGTGTAGACTGTGTGAGAGACATTACTCCCATGGAGGAAAGTGCGCATGGTGACTGTTGTATTCAATCACGATGCAATTTCTGTGTTGCATCAACACTCTGATAGTCCACAGATTACAGAATGCCTCCAGATGTGCATCGGTAACTACTACTGGTCTTCCAGGGAATGATCAAAGCGTAGACTGTTTGAGTCATTACTCCCGTGAAGGCAAGTGCGAATGGTGACTGTTGTATTCAATCCCGAAGCAATTTATGTGTTTCGTCAACACTCTGATAGTCCACAGATTACAGAATGCCACGAGATATGTATTGGAAACTACTACTGATATTCCAGTTAATGATCAAAGCGTAGACAGTTTGAGACATTACTCCTGTGGTGGAAAGTGTGCATGGTGACTGTTGTATTCAATTCCAATGCAATTTCTGTGTGTCATCAACACTGTGGTAGTCCATAGATTACAGAACGCCACCAGATGTGCATCGGAAACTACTACTGGTCTTCCAGGGAACGATCAAAGCGTAGACTGTTTGAGACATTACTCCCGTGTAGGGAAGTGCGCATAGTGACTGTTGTATTCAATCCCGATGCAATTTCTGTGTTTCATCAACACTCTGCTAGTCCACAGATTACAGATTGCCACCACATGTGCATCGGAAACTACTACTGTTCTTCCAGGGAACGATCAAAGCGTAGACAGTTTGAGACATTACTAACATAGAGGAAAGTGCGCATGGTGATTGTTGTATTCAATATCGATGCAATTAATGTGTTTCATCAACACTCTGATAGTCCACAGATTACACAACGCCTCCTAATGTATATCGGAAACTACTACTGGTCTTCCAGGGAACGATCGAACCGTAAATTCTTTGAGACATTACCTCTATGGAGGAAGGTGCGGATGGTGACTGATGCAATTTCTGTGTGTCATGATACTCTGATACTCCACTGAATTACAGATTGCCACCAGATGTGCATCGGAAACTACTATTGGTCTTCCAGGGAACGATCAAAGCGTGGACTGTTTCAGACATATCTCTCCTGGAGGAAAGTGCGCATGGTGACTGTTGTATTCAATACCGATGCAATTAATGTGTTTCATCAACACTCTGATAGTCCACAGATTACACAACGCCTCCTAATGTATATCGGAAACTACTACTGGTCTTCCAGGGAACGATCGAACCGTAAATTCTTTGAGACATTACCCCCATGGAGGAAGGTGCGCATGGTGACTGTTGTATTCAATCCCGATGCAATTTCTGTGTTTCATGACACTCTGATACTCCACAGATTACAGAATGGCTCCAGATGTGCATTGGAAACTACCACTGGTCTTCCAGGGAACGATCAAAGCGTAGACTGTTTGAGACATTACTAACATAGAGGAAAGTGCGCATGGTGACTGTTGTATTCAATACCGATGCAATTAATGTGTTTCATCAACACTCTGATAGTCCACAGATTACACAACGCCTCCTAATGTATATCGGAAACTACTACTGGTCTTCCAGGGAACGATCGAACCGTAAATTCTTTGAGACATTACCCCTATGGAGGAAGGTGCGCATGGTGACTGTTGTATTCAATCCCGATGCAATTTCTGTGTTTCATGATACTCTGATACTCCACAGAATTACAGATTGCTACCAGATGTGCATCGGAAACTACTATTGGTCTTCCAGGGAACGATCAAAGCGTGGACTGTTTCAGACATATCTCTCCTGGAGGAAAGTGCGCATGGTGACTGTTGTATTAAATCCCGATGCAATTTCTGTGTTTCATCATAAATCTGATAGTCCACAGATTACAGAATGCCACCAGATGTGCATCGAAAACTACTAATGGTCTTATAGGGAACGATCAAAGCGTAGACTGTTAGAGACATTACTCCCATGGAGGAAAGTACGTATGGTGAGTGTTGTAAACTATCCCAATGCAATTTCAGTGTTTCATCAACAATCAGTTAGTCCACAGATTTCAGAATGCCTCCAGATGTGCATCGGAAACTACTACTGGTCTTCCAGGGAACAATCAAAGCGTAGAATGTTTGAGACATTACTTCCGTGGAGAAAGTGCGCATGGTGACTGTTGTATTGAATCCCGATGCAATTTCTGTGTTTCATTAACACTCTGATAGTCCACAGATTACAGAATGCCTCCAGATGTGCATCGGAAACTACTACTGGTATTCCAGGGAACGACCAAAGCGTAGACTGTTTGAGACATTACTTCCGTGGAGAAAGTGCGCATGGTGACTTTTGTATTCAATCCCGATGCAATTTCTGTGTTTCATTAACACTCTGATAGTCCACAGATTACAGAATGCCTCTAGATGTGCATCGGAAACTATTACTGGTATACCAGGAAACGACCAAAGCGTAGACCGTGTGAGACATTGCTGCCATGGAGGAAAGTGCGCACGGTGAATGTTGTATTCAATCTCTATGCATTTTCTGTGTTTCATCAACACTCTGATAGTCCACAGATTACAGAATGCCACCAGTTGTGCATCGGAAACCACTACTGGTCTTCCAATGAAGGATCAAAGCGTAAACTCTTGGAAACATTACTCCCATGGAGAAGGTAAGCATAAAGACTGTTGTATTCAATCCAAATGCAATTTCTGTGTTTCATCAACACTCTGATAATCCACAGATTACAGAATGCCACCAGATGTGCATCGGAAACTACTACAGGTCTTCCAGGGAACGATCAAAGCGTGGTCTGTTTCAGACATTACTCCCATGGAGGAAAGTGGGCATTGTGACTGTTGTTTTCAATCCCGATGAAATTTCTGTGTTTCATCAACACTCTGATAGTCCACAGATTACAGAATGCCACCAGATGTGCATCGGAAACCACTACTGGTCTTCCAGGGAACGATCAAAGCGTAGACTGTTAGAGACATTACTCCCATGGAGGAAAGTGCGCATGGTGACTGTTGTAATCAATCCCAGTGCAATTTCAGTGTTTCATCAACAATCAGTAAGTCCACAGATTTCAGAATGCCTCCAGATGTGAATCGGAAACTACTACTGGTCTTCCAGGGAACAATCAAAGCGTAGACTGTTCGAGACATTACTTCCGTGGAGAAAGTGCGCATGGTGACTGTTGTATTCAATCCCGATGCAATTTCTGTGTTTCATCAACACTCTGATATTCCACAGATTACAGAATGCCTCCAGATGTGCATCGGAAACTACTACTGGTATTCCAGGGAACGACCAAAGCGTAGACTGTGTGAGACATTACTCCCATGGAGGAAAGTGCGCATGGTGAATGTTGTGTTCAAACCCTATGCATTTTCTGTGTTTCATCAACACTCTGATAGTCCACAGATTACAGAATGCCACCAGTTGTGGATCGGAAACCACTACTGGTCTTCCAGGGAACGATCAAATCGTAAACTCTTTGAGACATTTCTCTAATGGAGAAGGTGCGCATGAAGACTGTTGTATTCAATCCAAATGCAATTTCTGTGTTTCATCAACACTCTGGTAGTCCACAGATTACAGAATGCCACCAGATGTGTATCGGAAACTACTACTGATATTCCAGGGAACGATGATATCGTAGACTGATTGAGACATTACTCCCATGGAGGAAAGTGCGCATGGTGACTGTTGTATTATATCCTGATGCAATTTCTGTGTTTCTACAACACTCTGATAGTCCACAGATTACAGAATGCCACCAGATGTGCATCGGAAACTACTACTGGTCTTCCAGGGAACGATCAAAGCTTGGACTGTTTGAGACATTACTCCCATGGAGGAAAGTGCGCATGGCGACTGATGTATTCAATCCCGATGCAATTTCTGTGTTTCATCAACTCTCCGATAGTCCACAGATTACAGAACGAGACCAGATGTGCATCGGAAACTACTACTGGTCATCGAGGGAACGATCAAAGCGTAGATTGTTTAAGATATTACTCCTGTGGAGGAAAGTGCGCATGGTGACTGTTGTATTCAATACCGATGCAATTTCTGTGTTTCGTCAACACTCTGATAGTCCACAGATTTCAGAATGCCTCCAGATGTGCATCGGAAACAACTACTTGTGTTCCAGGGAACGATCAAAGCGAAGACTGTTTGAGACATTACTACTGTGGTGGAAAGTGTGCATGGTGACTGTTGAATTCAATCCGAATGTAATTTCTGTGTTTCATCAACACTCTGATAGTTCACAGATTACAGAATGCCCTCAGATGTGCATCGGAAACTTCTACTGGTCTTCGAGGGAACGATCAATGCGTAAACTGTTTGAGACATACCTTCCGTGGAGGAAAGTGCGCATGGTGACTGTCGTATTCAATCCCGATGCAATTTCTGTGTTTCATCAACACTCTGATAGTCCACAGATTACAGAATGCCTTCAGATGTGCATCGAAAACTACTACTGGTCTTCCAGGGAACGACCAAAACGTAGGCTGTTAGGGACATTACTCATATGGAGGAAAGTGCGCATGGTGACTGTTGTATTCAATCCCGATGCAATATCTGTGTTTCATCAACACTTTGAAGGTCCACAGATTACAGAATGCCTCCAGATGTGCATCCGAACCTACTACTGGTTTTCCAGGGAACGATCAAATCGTAGACTGTTTGAGACATTACTCCTGTGGAGGAAAGTGCGCATGGTGACTGTTGTATTCAATCCCGATGCAATTTCTGTGATTCATGAACACTCTGATAGTCCACAGATTACAGAATGCCACCAGATGTGCATCGGAAACTACTATTGGACTTCCAGGGAACGATCAAAGCGTGGACTGTTTCAGACATTACTCTGCTGGAGGAAAGTGCGCATGGTGACTGTTGTATTCAATCCCGATGCAATTTTTTGTGTTTCATCAACCCTCTGATAATCCACAGATTACAGAATGCCACCCGGTGTGCATCGGAAACTACTACTGGTCTTCCAGGGAACGATCAAAGCGTGGACTGTTTGAGACATTACTATTGTGGTGGAAAGTCTGCATGGTGACTGTTGTATTCAATTCCAATGCAATTTCTGTGTTTCATCAACACTCTGATAGTCCACAGATTACAGAATGCCACCAGATGTGCATCGGAAACTACTACTGGTCTTCCAGGGAGAGATCAAAGCGTAGACTGTTTGAGACATTACTCCCGTGGAGGGAAGTGCGCATGGTGACTGTTGTATTCAATCCCGATGCAATTTCTGTGTTTCATCAACACTCTGCTAGTCCACAGATTACAGATTGCCACCAGATGTGCATCGGAAACTACTGCTGTTCTTCCAAGGAACGATCAAAGCGTAAACTGTTTGAGACATTACTCCCATGGAGGAAGGTGCGCATGGTGACTGTTGTATTCAATCCCGATGCAATTTCTGTGTTTCATCAACACTCTGATACTCCACAGAGTACAGAATGCCTCCAGATGTGCATCGGAAACAACTACTGGTTTTCCTGGGAACGATCCAAGTGTAGACTGTGAGAGACATTACTCCCATGGAGGAAAGTGCGCATGGTGACTGTTGTATTCAATCCCGATGCAATTTCTGTGTTTCATCAACACTCTGATAGTCCACAGATTACAGAATGCCTCCAGATGTGCATCGGTAACTACCACTGGTCTTCCAGGGAATGATCAAAGCGTAGACTGTTTGAGACATTACTTTCGTGGAGGCAAGTGCGAATGGTGACTGTTGTATTCAATCCCGATGCAATTTCTGTGTTTCGTCAACACTCTGATAGTCCACAGATTACAGAATGCCACCAGATGTGTATCGGAAACTACTACTGATATTCCAGTTAACGATCAAATCGTTGACTGTTTGAGACATTACGCCCATTTAGGAGAGCGCGCATGGTGACTGTTGCATTCAATCCCGATGCAATTTCTGTGTTTCATCAACAATCTGATAGTCCACAGATTACAGAATGCCACCAGATGTGCATCGGAAACTACTATTGGTCTTCCAGGGAACGATCAAAGCGTGGACTGATTCAGACATTACTCTCCTGGAGGAAAGTGCGCATGGTGACTGTTGTATTCAATCCCGATGCAATTTCTGTGTTTCATCAACACACTGATAGTCCACAGATTAAAGAATTACACCAGATGTGCATCGGAAACTACTACTGGTCTTCCAGGGAACGATCAAAGAGTAGACAGTTTGAGACATACCTCCCGTGGAGGAAAGTGCGCATGGTGACTGTTGTATTCAATACCGATGCAATTTCTGTGCTTCGTCAACACTCTGATAGTCCACAGATTACAGAATGCCACCAGATGTGCATCTGAAACAACTAATTGTGTTCCAGGGAACGATCAAAGCGTGTACTGTTTGAGACATTACTCCTGTGGTGGAAAGTGTGCATGGTGACTGTTGTATTCAATTCCAATGCAATTTCTGTGTTTCATCAACACTCTGATAGTCCATAGGTTACAGAACGCCACCAGATGTGCATCGGAAACTACTACTGGTCTTCCAGGGAACGATCAAAGCGTAGACTGTTTGTGACATTACTCCCGTGTAGGGAAGTGCGCATAGTGACTGTTGTATTCAATCCCGATGCAATTTCTGTGTTTCATCAACACTCTGCTAGTCCACAGATTACAGATTGCCACCACATGTGCATCGGAAACTACTACTGTTCTTCCAGGGAACGATCAAAGCGTAGACAGTTTGAGACATACCTGCCGTGGAGGAAAGTGCGCATGGTGACTGTTGTATTCAATACCGATGCAATTACTGTGTTTCATCAACACTCTGATAGTCCACAAATTACACAACGCCTCCAAATGTACATCGGAAACTACTACTGGTCTTCCAGGGAACGATCGAACCGTAAACTCTTTGGGACATTACCCCCATGGAGGAAGGTGCGCATGGTGACTGTTGTATTCAATCCCGATGCAATTTCTGTGTTTCATGACACTCTGATACTCCACAGATTACAGAGTGGCTCCAGATGTGCATTGGAAACTACCACTGGTCTTCCAGGAAACGATCAAAGCGTAGACTGTTTGAGACATTACTAACATAGAGGAAAGTGCGCATGGTGACTGTTGTATTCAATACCGATGCAAGTAATGTGTTTCATCAACACTCTGATAGTCCACAGATTACACAACGCCTCCTTATGTATGTCGGAAACTACTACAGGTCTTCCAGGGAACGATCGAACCGTAAACTCTTTGAGACATTACCCCCATGGAGGAAGGTGCGCATGGTGACTGTTGTATTCAATCCCGATGCAATTTCTGTGTTTCATGATACTCTGATACTCCACTGATTACAGATTGCCACCAGATGTGCATCGGAAACTACTATTGGTCTTCCAGGGAACGATCAAAGCGTGGACTGTTTCAGACATATCTCTCCTGGAGGAAAGTGCGCATGGTGACTGTTGTATTAAATCCCGATGCAATTTCTGTGTTTCATCATAACTCTGATAGTCCACAGATTACAGAATGCCACCAGATGTGCATCGAAAACTACTAATGGTCTTATAGGGAACGATCAAAGCGTAGACTGTTAGAGACATTACCCCCATGGAGGAAAGTGCGCGTGGTGAGTGTTGTAAACTATCCCAATGCAATTTCAGTGCTTCATCAACACTCTGATAGTCCACAGATTACAGAATGCCTCTAGATGTGCATCGGAAACTATTACTGGTATACCAGGAAACGACCAATGCGTAGACAGTTTGAGACATACCTCCCGTGGAGGAAAGTGCGCATGGTGACTGTCGTATTCAATCCCGATGCAATTTCTGTGTTTCATCAAGACTCTGATAGTCCACGGACTACAGAATGCCACCAGAATTGCATCGGAAACTACTACTGGTCTTCCAGGGAACGATCAAAGCGTGGGCTGTTTCAGACATTACTCCCATGGAGGAAAGTGGGCATGGTGACTGTTGTTTTCAATCCCGATGAAATTTCTGTGTTTCATCAACACTCTGATATTCCACAGATTACAGAATGCCTCCTGTTGTGGATCGGAAACCACTACTGGTATTCCAGGGAACGACCAAATCGTAGACTGTGTGAGACATTACTCCCATGGAGGAAAGTGCGCATGGTGAATGTTGTGTTCAATCCCTATGCATTTTCTGTGTTCCATCAACACTCTGATAGTCCACAGATTATTGAATGCCACCAGTTGTGGATCGGAATCCACTACTGGTCTTCCAGGGAACGATCAAAGCGTAAACTCTTTGAGACATTACTCTAATGCAGAAGGTGCGCATGAAGACTGTTGTATTCAATCCCGATGCAATTTCTGTGTTTCATCAACACTCTGATAGTCCACAGATTACACAACGCCTCCAAATGTACATCGGAAACTACTACTGGTCTTCCAGGGAACGATTGAACCGTAAACTCTTTGAGACATTACTCCCATGGAGGAAAGTGCGCATGGTGACTGTTGTAATCAATCCCAATGCAATTTCAGTGTTTCATCAACAATCAGTTAGTCCACAGATTTCAGAATGCCTCCAGATGTGCATCGGAAACTACTACTGGTCTTCCAGGGAACAATCAAAGCGTACACTGTTTGAGACATTACTTCCGTTGAGAAAGTGCGCATGGTGACTGTTGTATTCAATCCCGATGCAATTTCTGTGTTTCATCAACACACTGATAGTCCACAGATTACAGAATGCCTCCAGATGTGCATCGCAAACTTCTACTGGTATTCCAGGGAACGACCAAAGCGTAGACTGTTTGAGGCATTACTTCCGTGGAGAAAGTGCGCATGGTGACTGTTGTATTCAATCCCGATGCAATTTCTGTGTTTCATCAAGACTCTGATAGTCCACGGACTACAGAATGCCACCAGAATTGCAGCGGAAACTACTACTGGTCTTCCAGGGAACGAGCAAAGCGTGGTCTGTTTCAGACATTACTCCCATGGAGAAAGTGCGCATGGTGACTGTTGTATTCAGACCCGATGCAATTTCTGTGTTTCATCAACACTCTGATAGTCCACAGATTAGAGAATGCCACCAGATGTGCATCGGAAACTACTACTGGTCTTCCAGGGAACGATCAAAGCGTAGACTGTTAGAGACATTACTCCCATGGAGGAAAGTGCGCATGGTGACTGTTGTAATCAATCCCAATGCAATTTCAGTGTTTCATCAACAATCAGTTAGTCCACAGATTTAAGAATGCCTCCAGATACGCATCGGAAACTACTACTGGTCTTCCAGGGAACAATCAAAGCGTAGACTGTTTGAGACATTACTTCCGTGGAGAAAGTGCGCATGGTGACTGTCGTATTCAATCCCGATGCAATTTCTGTGTTTCATCAACACTCTGATAGTCCACAGATTACAGAATGCCTCCAGATGTGCATCGGAAACAACTACTGGTCTTCCAGGGAACGATCAAAGCGTAGACTGTTTGAGACTTTACTCCCATGGAGGAAAGTGCGGATGGTGACTGTTGTAATAACTCCCGATGCAATTTTTGTGTTTCATCAACACTCTGATAGTCCACAGATTACAGATGTGCATCGGAAACTACTATTGGTCTTCCAGGGAATGATCAAAGCGTAGACTGTTTGAGACATTACTGCCATGGAGGAAAGTGCGCATGGTGACTGTTGTATTCAATCCCGATGCAATTGCTGTGTTTCGTCAACACTCTGATAGTCCACAGATTACAGAATGCCACCAGTTGTGCATCGGAAACCACTACTGGTCTTCCAGGGAACGATCAAATTGTAGACTGTTTCAGACATTAGTGCCAAGTAGGAAAGGGCGGATTGTGACTGTTGTATTCACTCCCGATGCAATTTCTGTGTTTCATCAACAATCAGTTACTCCACAGAGTTCAGAATGCCTCCAGATGTGCATCGGAAACTACTACTGGTCTTCCAGGGAACAATCAAAGCGTAGACTGTTTGAGACATTACTTCCGTGGAGAAAGTGCGCATGGTGACAGTTGTATTCAATCCCGATGCAATTTCTGTGTTTCATCAACACTCTGATAGTCCACAGATTACAGAATGCTTCCAGATGTGCATCGGAAACTACAACTGGTCTTCCAGAGAACGATCAAAGCGTAGACTGTTTGAGATATTACACCCATGGAGGAAAGTGCGCATGGTGACTGTTGTATTCAATCCCGACGCAATTACTGTGTTTCATCAATCCCGATGCAATTTCTTTGTTTCATCAACACTCTGATAGTCCACAGATTACAGAATGCCTCCAGATGTGCATCGGAAACTACCACTGGTCTTCCAGGGAATGATCAAAGCGTAGACTGTTTGAGACATTACTAACATGGAGGAAGGTGCGCATGGTGACTGTTGTATTCAATCCCGATGAAATTTCTGTGTTTCATCAACACTCTGATACTCCACAGATTACAGAATGCCTCCAGATGTGCATCGGAAACAACTACTTGTCTTCCTGGGAACGATCCAAGCGTAGACTGTTAGAGACATTACTCCCATGGAGGAAAGTGCGCATGGTGACTGTTGTATTAAATCACGATGCAAATTCTGTGTTTCATTAACACTCTGATAGTCCACAGATTACAGAATGCCTCCAGATGTGCATCGGAAACTACCACTGGTCTTCCAGGGAACGATCAAAGCGTACACTGTTTGAGACATTACTAACATCGAGGCAAGTGCGAGTGGTAACTGTTGTATTCAACCCCGATGCAATTTCTGTGTTTCGGCAACACTCTGATAGTCCACAGATTACAGAATGCCAAGAGTTGTGCATCGGAAACTACTACTGGTCTTCCAGGGAACGATCAAATTGTAGACTGTTTCAGACATTACTCACATGTAGGAAAGTGCGGTTTGTGACTGTTGTATTCACTCCCGGTGCAATTTCTGTGTTTCATCAACACATTGATGGTCCACAGATTACAGAATGCCACCAGATTTTCATCGGAAACTACTACTGGTCTTCCAGGGAACGATCAAAGCGTAGACTGTTTGAGACATTACTTCCTTGGAGGAAAGTGCAAATGGTGACTGTTGTATTCAATCCCGATGCAATTTCTGTGTTTCATCAACACTCTGATAGTCCACAAATTACACTATGCCACCAGATGTACATCCGGAACTACTACTTGTCTTCCAGGGAACGATCAAATCGTAGACTGTTTGAGACATTACCCCAGTGGAGGAAAGTGCGCATGGTGACTGTTGTATTCAATCCCGATGCAATTTTTGTGATTCATGAACACTCTGATAGTCCACAGATTACAGAATGCCACCAGTTGTGCATCGGAAACCACTACTGGTCTTCCAGAGAACGATCAAAGCGTAGACTGTTTGAGATATTACACCCATGGAGGAAAGTGCGCATGGTGACTGTTGTATTCAATCCCGACGCAATTACTGTGTTTCATCAATCCCGATGCAATTTCTTTGTTTCATCAACACTCTGATAGTCCACAGATTACAGAATGCCTCCAGATGTGCATCGGAAACTACCACTGGTCTTCCAGGGAATGATCAAAGCGTAGACTGTTTGAGACATTACTAACATCGAGGCAAGTGCGAATGGTGACTGTTGTATTCAATCCCGATGCAATTTCTGTGTGTCATCAACACTCTGATAGTCCACAGATTACAGACTGCCACCAGATGTGCATCGGAAACAAATACTGGTGTTCCAATGAACGATCAAAGCGTAGACTGTTTGAGACATTACTAACATGGAGGAAGGTGCGCATGGTGACTGTTGTATTCAATCCCGATAAAATTTCTGTGTTTCATCAACACTCTGATACTCCACAGATTACAGAATGCCTCCAGATGTGCATCGGAAACAACTACTTGTCTTCCTGGGAACGATCCAAGCGTAGACTGTTAGAGACATTACTCCCATGGAGGAAAGTGCGCATGGTGACTGTTGTATTAAATCACGATGCAATTTCTGTGTTTCATTAACACTCTGATAGTCCACAGATTACAGAATGCCTCCAGATGTGCATCGGAAACTACCACTGGTCTTCCAGGGAACGATCAAAGCGTACACTGTTTGAGACATTACTAACATCGAGGCAAGTGCGAGTGGTAACTGTTGTATTCAACCCCGATGCAATTTCTGTGTTTCGGCAACACTCTGATAGTCCACAGATTACAGAATGCCAAGAGTTGTGCATCGGAAACTACTACTGGCCTTCCAGGGAACGATCAAATTGTAGACTGTTTCAGACATTACTCACATGTAGGAAAGTGCGGTTTGTGACTGTTGTATTCACTCCCGGTGCAATTTCTGTGTTTCATCAACACATTGATGGTCCACAGATTACAGAATGCCACCAGATTTTCATCGGAAACTACTACTGGTCTTCCAGGGAACGATCAAAGCGTAGACTGTTTGAGACATTACTTCCTTGGAGGAAAGTGCAAATGGTGACTGTTGTATTCAATCCCAATGCAATTTCTGTGTTTCATCAACACTCTGATAGTCCACAAATTACACTATGCCACCAGATGTACATCCGGAACTACTACTGGTCTTCCAGGGAACGATCAAATCGTAGACTGTTTGAGACATTACCCCAGTCGAGGAAAGTGCGCATGGTGACTGTTGTATTCAATCCCGATGCAATTTTTGTGATTCATGAACACTCTGATAGTCCACAGATTACAGAATGCCACCAGTTGTGCATCGGAAACCACTACTGGTCTTCCCGGGAACGATCAAATTGTAGACGGTTTCAGACATTACTGTCAAGTAGGAAAGTGCGGATTGTGACTGTTGTAGTCACTCCAGAGGCAATTTCTGTGTTTGATCAACACTTTGAAGGTCCAAAGATTACAGAATGCCTCCTGATGTGTATCGGAAACTACTACTGATATTCCAGGGAACGATCAAATTGTAGACTGTTTGAGACATTACTCCCATGGAGGAAAGTGTGCATGGTGACTGTTGTATTCAATCCCGATGCAATTTCTGTGTTTCATCAACTCTCTGATAGCCCACAGGTTACAGAATGCCACCAGATGTGCATCGGAAACTACTACTGGTCTTCCAGGGAACGATCAAATTGTAGACTGTTTCAGACATTACTCCCATGTACGAAAGTACGGATTGTGACTGTTGTATTCACTCCCGGTGCAATTTCTGTGCTTCATCAACACATTGAAGGTCCAGAGGTTACAGAATGCCACCAGATTTTCATTGGAAACTACTACTGGTCTTCCAGGGAACGATCAAAGCGTAGACTATTTGAGACATTACTTCCAAGGAGGAAAGTGCGGATTATGACTGTTGTATTCAATCCCGATGCAATTTCTGTGTTTCATCAACACTCTGATAGTCCACAAATTACACAATGCCACCAGATGTACATCCGGAACTACTACTGGTCTTCCAGGGAACGATCAAATGGTAGACTGTTTGAGACATTACTCCCGTGGAGGTAAGTGCGCATGGTGGCTGTTGTATTCAATCGCGATGCAATTTCTGTGATTCATGAACACTCTGATAGTCCACAGATTACAGAATGCCACCAGATGTGCATCGGAAACTACTACTGGTCTTCCAGGGAACGAGAAAAGCATAGACTGTTTCAGACTTTACTCCCACGGAGGAAAGTGCGGATGGTGACTGTTGTATTCACTCATGATGCAATTTTTGTGTTTCATCAACACTCTGATAGTCCACAGATTACAGATGTGCAACGGGAACTACTACTGGTCTTCCATTGAACGATCAAAGCGTAGACTGTTTGAGACATTACTCCCATTGAGGAGAGATCGCATGGTGACTGTTATATTTAATCCCGATGCAATTTCTGTGTTTCATCAACACTCTGATAGTCCACACATTACACAATGCCACCAGATGTACATCGGGAACTACTACTGCTCTTCCAGGGAACGATCAAAGCCTGGACTGTTTCAGACATTACTCCCATGAGGGAAAGTACGGATGGTGACCGTTGTATTCAATGCAAATGCAATTTCTGTATTTCATCAACACTCTAATAGTCCACAGATTACAGAATGCCTCCAGATGTGCTTCGGAAGCTACTACTGGTCTTCTAGGGAACGATCAAATTTTAGACTGTTTCAGACATTACTCCCATGTAGGAAAGTGCGGATAGTGACTGTTGTATTCACTCCCGATGCAATTTCTGTGTTTCATCAACACTTTGAAGGTCCACAGATTACAGAATGCCTCCAGATGTGCATCGGAAAGTACTACTGGTCTTCCAGGGAACAATCAAAGCGTAGACTGTTTGAGACATTACTCCCATGGAGGAAAGTGCGGATGGTGACTGTTGTATTCAATCCCGATGCAATTTTTGTGTTTCATCAACACTCTGATAGTCCACAGATTACAGAATGCCACCAGATGTGCATCGGAAACTACTACTGGTCTTCCAGGGAACGATCAAATGGTAGACTGTTTGAGACATTACTCCCATGGAGGAAAGTGCGCATGGTGACTGTGGTATTCAATCCCGACGCTATTACTGTGTTTCATCAACACTCTGATAGTACACAGATTACAGAATGCCACCAAATGTGCATCGGAAACTACTACTGGTATTCCAGGGAACGATCAAAGCGTAGACTGTTTGAGACATTACTCCCGTGGAGGAAAGTGCGTATGGTGAATGTTGTATTCAATGCCGATTCAATTTCTGTGTTTCATCAACACTCTGATAGTCCACACATTACAGAATGCCACCAGTTGTGCATCGGAAACCACTACTGGTCTTCCAGGGAACGATCAAAACGTAGACTGTTTGAGACATTACTCCCATGGAGGAAAGTGCGGATGGTGACTGTTGTATTCAATCCCGATGCAATTTCAATGTTTCATCAACACTCTGATAGTCCACAGTTTACAGATAGCCTCCAGATGTGCATCGGAAACTACTACTGGTCTTCCAGGGAACGATCAAAGCGTAGACTGTTTGAGACATTACTCCCATGGAGGAAATTGCGCATGGTGACTGTTGTATTGAAACCCGATGCAATTTCTGTGTTTCATCAACACCTTGAAGGTCCACAGATTACAGAGTGCCTCCAGATGTGCATCGGAAAGTACTACTGGTCTTCCAGGGAACGATCAAAGCGTAGACTGTTTGAGACATTACTCCCATGGAGGAAAGTGCGGATGGTGATTCTTGTATTCAATCCCGATGCTATTTCTGTGTTTCATCAACACTCTGATAGTCCACAGATTACAGAATGCCACCAGTTGTGCATCGGAAACCACTACTGGTCCTCCAGGGAACGATCAAGGCGTAGACTGTTTGAGACATTACACCCATGGAGGAAAGTGCGGATGGTGACTGTTGTATTCAATCCCGATGCAATTTCTGTGTTTCTTTAACATTTTGAAGGACCACATATTGCAGAATGCCACCAGTTGTGCATCGGAAAACCACTACTGGTCTTCCAGGGAACGATCAAAGCGTAGACTGTTTGAGACATTACTCCCATGGAGGAAAATGCGGATGGTGACTGTTGGATTCAATCCCGATGCAATATCTGTGTTTCATCAACACTCTGACAGTCCACAAATTACAGAATGCCACCAGATGTACATCGGGATCTACTACTGGTCTTCCAGGGAACGATCAAAGCGGAGACTATTTCAGACGTTCCTACCATGGAGGAAAGTGTGGTTGGTGACTGTTGTATTCAATCCCGATGCAATTTCTGTGTTTCATCAACACTCTTATAGTCCACAGATTACAGAATGCCACCAGATGTGCATCGGAAACTACTACTGGTCCTCTCAGGGAATGATCAAAGCGTAGACTGATTGAGACATTACCCCCGTGGAGGTAAGTGCGAATGGTGACTGTTGTATTCAATCCCGATGCCATTTCTGTGCTTCAACAACATTTTGAAGGTCCACAGATTACAGAATGCCACCAGTTGTGCATCGGAAACCACTACTGGTCTTCCAGGGAACGATCAAAGCGTAGACTGTTTGAGACATTACTCCCATGGAGGAAAGTTCGGAAGGTGACTGTTGTATTCAATCCCGATACAATTTCTGTGTTTCATCAACACTCTGATAGTCCACAAATTATAGAATGCAACCAGATGTACATCGGGAACTACTACTGGTCTTCCAGGGAACGATTGAAGCGTAGACTGTTTCAGACGTTACTACCATGGAGGAAAGTGCGGATGGTGACTGTTGTATTCAATCCCGATGCAATTTCTGTGTTTCATCAACACTCTGATAGTCCACAGTTTACAGAATGCAACCAGATGTGCATCGGAAACTACTACTGGTCATCCAGGGAAAGATCAAAGCGTAGACTGTTTGAGACATTACTCCCGTGGAGGGAACTGCGCATGGTGACTGTTGAATTCAATCCCGATGCAATTTATGTGTTTCATCAACACTCTGATGGTCCACAGATTACAGAATGCCACCAGACGTTCCATCGGAAACTACTACTGGACTTAGAGGCAACGATCAAAGCGTAGACCGTTACAGACATTACTCCCATGGAGGGAATTGCGCATGGTGTATGTTTTATTCAAACCCGATGCAATTTCTGTGTTTCATCAACACTCTGATAGTCCGCAGAATACAGAATGCCACCAGATGTGCATCGGAAACTAGTACTGGTATTCCAGGGAACGATCAAAGCGTAGACTGTTTGAGACATTACTCCCGTATAGGAAAGTGCGCATGGTGATTGTTGTATTCAATGCCGATTCAATTTCTGTGTTTCATAAACACTCTGATAGACCACAGATTACAGAATGCCACCACTTGTGCATCGGGAACCACTACTGGTCTTCCAGGGAACCATCAAAGCGTAGACTGGTTGAGGCATTACTCCCATGGAGGAAAGTGCGGATGGTGACTGTTGTATTCAATCCCGATTTAATTTCTGCGTTTCATCAACACTCTGATAGTCCATAAATTACAGAATGCCACCAGTTGTGCATCGGAAAACCACTACTGGTCTTCCAGGGAACGATCAAAGCGTAGACTGTTTGAGACATTACTCCCATGGAGGAAATTGCGGATGGTGACTGTTGGATTCAATCCCGATGCAATTTCTGTGTTTCATCAACACTCTGACAGTCCACAAATTACAGAATGCCACCAGATGTACATCGGGATCTACTACTGGTCTTCCAGGGAACGATCAAAGCGGAGGCTCTTTCAGACGTTCCTGACATGGAGGAAAGTGTGGTTGGTGACTGTTGTATTCAATCCCGATGCAATTTCTGTGTTTCATCAACACTCTGATAGTCCACAGATTACAGAATGCCACCAGATGTGCATCGGAAACTACTACTGGTCCTCTCAGGGAAAGATCAAAGCGTAGACTGATTGAGACATTACCCCACTGGAGGTAAGAGCGAATGGTGACTGTTGTATTCAATCCCGATGCCATTTCTGTGCTTCAACAACATTTTGAAGGTCCACAGATTACAGAATGCCACCAGTTGTGCATCGGAAACCACTACTGGTCTTCCAGGGAACGATCAAAGCGAAGACCGTTTGAGACATTACTCCCATGGAGGAAAGTTCGGAAGGTGACTGTTGTATTTAATCCCGATACAATTTCTGTGTTTCATCAACACTCTGATAGTCCACAAATTACAGAATGCCACCAGATGTACATCGGGAACTACTACTGGTCTTCCAGGGAACGATCGAAGCGTAGACTGTTTCAGACGTTACTACCATTGAGGAAAGTGCGGATGGTGACTGTTGTATTCAATCCCGATGCAATTTCTGTGTTTCATCAACACTCTGATAGTCCACAGTTTACAGAATGCAACCAGATGTGCATCGGAAACTTTTACTGTTCATCCAGGGAAAGATCAAAGCGTAGACTGTTTGAGACATTACTCCCGTGGAGGGAAGTGCGCATGGTGACTGTTGAATTCAATCCCGATGCAATTTATGTGTTTCATCAACACTCTGATGGTCCACAGATTACAGAATGCCACCAGACGTTCCATCGGAAACTACTACTGGACTTAGAGGCAACGATCAAAGCGTAGACCGTTACAGACATTACTCCCATGGAGGGAATTGCGCATGGTGAATGTTTTATTCAAACCCGATGCAATTTCTGTGTTTCATCAACACTCTGATAGTCCGCAGAATACAGAATGCCACCAGATGTGCATCGGAAACTAGTACTGGTATTCCAGGGAACGATCAAAGCGTAGACTGTTTGAGACATTACTCCCGTATAGGAAAGTGCGCATGGTGATTGTTGTATTCAATGCCGATTCAATTTCTGTGTTTCATCAACACTCTGATAGACCACAGATTACAGAATGCCACCACTTGTGCATCGGGAACCACTACTGGTCTTCCAGGGAACCATCAAAGCGTAGACTGGTTGAGGCATTACTCCCATGGAGGAAAGTGCGGATGGTGACTGTTGTATTCAATCCCGATTTAATTTCTGCGTTTCATCAACACTCTGATAGTCCATAAATTACAGAATGCCACCATATGTACATCGGGAACTACTACTGGTCTTCCAGGGAACGATCAAATTTTAGACTGTTTCAGACATTACCCCCATGTAGGAAAGAGCGGATTGTGACTGTTGCATTCACTCCCGATGCAATTTCTGTGTTTCATCATCACTTTGAAGGTCCACAGATTACAGAATGCCTCCAGAATTTCATCGGAAACTACTACTTGTCTTCCAGAGACCGATCAAAGCGTAGACAGTTTGAGACATTACTCCAAAGTAGGAAAGTGCGGATTGTGACTGTTGTATTCACTCCCGAGGCAATTTCTTTGTTTCATCAACACTTTGAAGGTCCACAGATTACAGAATGCCTCCAGATGTGTATCGGAAACTACTATTGGTCTTCCAGGGAACGATCAAAACGTAGACTGTTTGAGACATTACTTCCATGGAGGAAAGTGCGGATGGTGACTGTTGTATTCAATCCCGACGCAATTTCTGTGTTTCATCAACAATCTGATTGGCCACAGAATACAGATAGCCTCCAGATGTGCATCGGAAACTACTACTGGTCTTCCAGGGAACGATCAGAGCGTAGACTGTTTGAGACATTACTCCATTGTGGGAAATTGCGCATGGTGCTTGTTGTATTGAAACCCGATGCAATTTCTGTGTTTCATCAACACTTTGAAGGTCCACAGATTACAGAATGCCTCCAGATGTGCATCGGAAAGTACTACTGGTCCTCCAGGGAACGATCAAAGCGTAGACTGTTTGAGACATTACTCTGATGGAGGAAAGTGCGGATGGTGACTGTTGTATTCAATCCCGATGCAATTTCTGTGTTTCATCAACACTCTGATAGTCCACAGATTACAGAATGCCACCAGATGTGCATCGGAAACTACTACTGGTCTTCCAATGAACGATCAAAGCGTAGACTGTTTGGGACATTACTCCCATGGTGGAAAGTGCGCATGGTGACTGTTGTATTCAATCCCGATGCTATTTCTTTGTTTCATCAACACTCTGATAGTGCACAGATTACAGAATGCCTCCAGATGTGCATCGGAAACTACTACTGGTATTCCAGGGAACGATCAAAGCGTAGACTATTTGAGACATTACTCCCGTGGAGGAAAGTGCGCATGGTGATTGTTGTATTCAATGCCGATTCAATTTCTGTGTTTCATCAACACTCTGATAGTCCACAGATTACAGATGTGCAACGGAAACTACTACTGGTCTTCCAGGGAACGATCAAAGCGTAGACTGTTTGAGACATTACTCCCATTGAGGAGAGATCGCATGGTGACTGTTGTATTTAATCCCGATGCAATTTCTGTGTTTCATCAACACACTGATAGTCCACACATTACACAATGCCACCAGATGTACATCGGGAACTACTACTGGTCTTCCAGGGAAGGATCAAAGCCTGGACTGTTTCAGACATTACTCCCATGAGGGAAAGTACGGATGGTGACTGTTGTATTCAATGCAAATGCAATTTCTGTATTTCATCAACACTCTAATAGTCCACAGATTACAGAATGCCTCCAGATGTGCATCGGAAACTACTACTGGTCTTCTACAGAACGATCAAATTTTAGACTGTTTCAGACATTACTCCTATGTAGGAAAGTGCGCATAGTGACTGTTGTATTCACTCCCGATGCAATTTCTGTGTTTCATCAACACTTTGAAGGTCCACAGATTACAGAATGCCTCCAGATTCTCATCGGAAACTACTACTTGTCTTCCAGAGAACGATCAAAGCGTAGACTGTTTGAGACATTACTCCCGTGGAGGAAAGTGAGCATGGTGACCGTTGTATTCAATCCCAAGGTAATTTCTGTGTTTCATCAACACTTTGAAGGTCCACAGATTACAGAATGCCTCCAGATGTGTATCGGAAACTACTACATGTCTTCCAGGGAACGATCAAAACGTAGACTGTTTGAGACATTACACCCATGGAGGAAAGTGCGGATGGTGACTGTTGTATTCAATCCCGATGCTATTTCTATGTTTCATCAACACTCTGATAGTCCACAGATTACAGATAGCCTCCAGATGTGCATTGGAAGCTACTACTGGTCTTCCAGGGAACGATCAAAGCGTAAGCTGTTCGAGACATTACTCCCATGGAGGGAATTGCGCATGGTGATTGTTTTATTCAAACCCGATGCAATTTCTGTGTTTCACCAACACTTTGAAGGTCCACAGATTACAGAATGCCTCCAGATGGGGATCGGAAAGTACTACTGGCCTTCCAGGGAACAATCAAAGCGTAGACTGTTTGAGACATTACTCCCATGGAGGAAAGTGTGGATGGTGACTGTTGTATTCAATCCCGATGCAATTTTTGTGTTTCATCAACACTCTGATAGTCCACAGATTACAGAATGCCACCAGATGTGCATCGGAAACTACTACTGGTCTCCCAGGGAACGATCAAATGGTAGACTGTTTGAGACATTACTCCCATGGAGGAAAGTGCGCATGGTGAATGTGGTATTCAATCCCGACGCTATTACTGTGTTTCATCAACACTCTGATAGTCCACAGATTACAGAATGCCACCAGATGTGCATCGGAAACTACTACTGGTATTCCAGGGAACGATCAAAGCGTAGACTGTTTGAAACATTACTCCCGTGGAGGAAAGTGCGTATGGTGAATGTTGTATTCAATGCCGATTCAATTTCTGTGTTTCATCAACACTCTGATAGTCCACACATTACAGAATGCCACCAGTTGTGCATCGGAAACCGCTACTGGCCTTCCAGGGAACGATCAAAGCGTAGACTGTTTGACACATTACTCCCATGGAGGAAAGTGCGGATGGTGACTGTTGCATTCAATCCCGATGCAATTTCTGTGTTTTATCAACACACTGATTGTCCACAAATTACACAATGCCACCAGATGTACATCGGGAAATACTACTGGTCTTCCAGGGAACGATCAAAGCGTAGACTGTTTGAGACATTACTCCCGTGGAGCGAAGTTCGCATGGTGACTGTTGTATTCAATCCCGATGCAATTTCTGTGTTCCATCAACGCTCTGATAGTCCACAGGTTACGGAATGCCTCCAGATGTGCATCGGAAACTACTACTGGTCTTCCAGGGAACGATCAACTTGTAGACTGTTTCAGACATTACTCCTAAGTATGAAAGTGCGGATTGTGACTGTTGTATTCACTCCCGAGGCAATTTCTGTGTTTCATCAACACTTTGATGGTCCTCAGATTACAGAATGCCTCCGGAAGTGTATCGGAAACTACTATTGGTCTTCCAGGGAACGATCAAAGCGTAAAATGTTTGAGACATTACTCCCATGGAGGAAAGTGCGGATGGTGACTGTTGTATTCAATCCCGATGCAATTTCAATGTTTCATCAACACTCTGATAGTCCACAGATTACAGATAGCCTCCACATGTGCATCGGAAACTACTACTGGTCTTCCAGGGAACGATGAAAGCGTAGACTGTTTGAGACATTACTCCCATGGAGGAAATTGCGCATGGTGACTGTTGTATTGAAACCCGATGCAATTTCTCTGTTTCATCAACACCTTGAAGGTCCACAGATTACAGAGTGCCTCCAGATGTGCATCGGAAAGTACTACTGGTCTTCCAGGAAACGATCAAAGCGTAGACTGTTTGAGACATTACTCCCATGGAGGAAAGTGCGGATGGTGATTGTTGTATTCAATCCCGATGCTATTTCTGTGTTTCATCAACACTCTGATAGTCCACAGATTACAGAATGCCACCAGATGTGCATCGGAAACTACTACTGGTATTCCAGGGAACGATCAAAGTGTAGACTGTTTGAGACATTACTCCCGTGGAGGAAAGTGCGCATGGTGATTGTTGTATTCAATGCCGATTCAATTTCTGTGTTTCATCAACACTCTGATAGTCCACAGATTACAGAATGCCACCAGTTGTGCATCGGAAACCACTACTGGTCTTCCAGGGAACGATCAAAGCGTAGACTGTTTCAGACGTTACTACCATGGAGGAAAGTGCGGATGGTGACTGTTGTATTCAATCCCGATGCAATTTCTGTGTTTCATCAACACTCTGATGGTCCACAGATTACAGAATGCCACCAGACGTTACATCGGAAACTACTACTGGACTTAGAGGCAACGATCAAAGCGTAGACCGTTAGAGACATTACTCCCATGGAGGGTATTGCGCATGGTGAATGTTTTTTTCAAACCCGATGCAATTTCTGTGTTTCATCAACACTTTGAAAGTCCACAGATTACAGAATGCCTCCAGATGTGCATCGGAAAGTACTACTAGTCTTCCAGGAAACAATCAAAGCGTAGACTGTTTGAGACATTACTCCCATTTAGGAAAGTGCGGATGGTGACTGTTGTATTCAATGCCGATTCAATTTCTGTGTTTCATCAACACTCTGATAGACCACAGATTACAGAATGCCACCAGTTGTGCATCGGGAACCACTACTGGTCTTCCAGGGAACGATCAAAGAGTAGACTGGTTGAGGCATTACTCCCATGGAGGAAAGTGCGGATGGTGACTGTTGTATTCAATCCCGATTTAATTTCTGCGTTTCATCAACACTCTGATAGTCCATAAATTACAGAATGCCACCAGATGTACATCGGGAACTACTACTGGTCTTCCAGGGAACGATCAAATTTTAGTCTGTTTCAGACATTACTCCCATGTAGGAAAGAGCGGATTGTGATTGTTGCATTCACTCCCGATGCAATATCTGTGTTTCATCATCACTTTGAAGGTCCACAGATTACAGAATGCCTCCAGAATTTCATCGGAAACTACTACTTGTCTTCCAGAGACCGATCAAAGCGTAGACCGTTTGAGACATTACTCCAAAGTAGGAAAGTGCGGATTGTGACTGTTGTATTCACTCCCGAGGCAATTTCTTTGTTTCATCAACACTTTGAAGGTCCACAGATTACAGAATGCCTCCTGATGTGTATCGGAAACTACTATTGGTCTTCCAGGGAACGATCAAAACGTAGACTGTTTGAGACATTAGTTCCATGGAGGCAAGTGCGGATGGTGACTGTTGTATTCAATAACGATGCAATTTCTGTGTTTCATCAACACTCTGATAGGTCACAGAATACAGATAGCCTCCAGATGTGCATCGGAAACTACTACTGGTCTTCCAGGGAACGATCAAAGCGTAGACTGTTTGAGACATTACTCCATTGGAGGAAATTGCGCATGGTGCATGTTGTATTGAAACTCGATGCAATTTCTGTGTTTCATCAACACTTTGAAGGTCCACAGATTACAGAATGCCTCCAGATGTGCATCGGAAAGTACTACTAATCTTCCAGGGAACGATCAAAGCGTAGACTGTTTGAGACATTACTCTCATGGAGGAAAGTGCGGATGGTGACTGTTGTATTCAATCCCGATGCAATTTCTGTGTTCATCAACACTCTGATAGTCCACAGATTACAGAATGCCACCAGATGTGCATCGGAAACTATTACTGGTCTTCCAATGAACGATCAAAGCGTAGACTGTTTGGGACATTACTCCCATGGTGGAAAGTGCGCATGGTGACTGTTGTATTCAATCCCGATGCTATTTCTGTGTTTCATCAACACTCTGATAGTGCACAGATTACAGAATGCCTCCAGATGTGCATCGGAAAGTACTACTGGTATTCCAGGGAACGATCAAAGCGTAGACTATTTGGGACATTACTCCCGTGCAGGGTGATTGTTGTATTCAATGCCGATTCAATTTCTGTGTTTCATCAACACTCTGATAGTCCACAGATTACAGAATGCCACCAGTTGTGCATCGGAATCCACTACTGGTCCTCCAGGGAACGATCAAAACGTAGACTGTTTGAGACATTACTCCCATGGAGGAAAGTGCGGATGGTGACTGTTGTTATCAATCCCGATACAATTTCTATGTTTCATCAACATTTTGAAGGTCCACAGATTGCAGAATGCCACCAGTTGTGCATCGGAAACCACTACTTGTCTTCCAGGCAACGATCAAAGCGTCGACTGTTTGAGACATTACTCCCATGGAGGAAAGTGCGCATGGTGACTTTTGTATTCACTCCCGATGCAATTTCTGTGTTTCATCAACACTCTGATAGACCACAAATTACAGAATGCCACCAGATGTACATCGGGAACTACTACTGGTATTCCAGGGAACGATCAAATCTTAGACTGTTTGAGACGTTACTCCCGTGGAGGAATGTGCGCGTGGTGACAGTTGTATTCAATCCCGATGCATTTCCTGTGTATCATCAACACTCTGATAGTCCACAGATTTCAGAATGCCACCAGTTGTGCATCGGAAGCCACTACTGGTCTTCCAGGGAACGATCAAATCGTAGACTGTTTGAGACATAACTCCCATGGAGGAAACTGCGCATGTTGACTGTTGCATTCAATCCCGATGCCATTTCTGTGTTTCATCAACACTCTGATAGTATACAGATTACAGAATGACACCAGATGTACATCGGGAACTACTACTGGTCTTAAAGGGAACGATCAAAGCGTAGTCTGTTTGAGACATTACTCCCGTGGATGAAAGGGCGCATGGTGACTGTTGTATTCAATCCGATGCAATTTCTGCGTTTCATCAACACTCTGGTAGTCCACAGATTACAGAATGCCACCAGACGTGCATCGGAAACTACCACTGGTCTTTCAGGGAACGATCAAAGCGTAGACTGTTTGAGACATTACTCCCGTGGAGGTAAGTGCGCATGGTGACTGTTGTATTCAATCCCGATGCAATTTCTGTGTTTCATCAACATTTTGAAGGTCCACAGATTACAGAATGCCACCTGTTGTGCATCGGAAACCACTACTGGTCTTCCAGGGAACGATCAAAATCGTAGACTGTTTGAGACATTACTCCCATGGAGGAAAGTTCGGATGGTGACTGTTATATTCAATCCCGACGCAATTTCTGTGTTTCATCAACACTCTGATTGTCCACAAATTACAGAATGAAACCAGATGTACATCGGGAACTACTACAGGTCTTCCTTGGAAAGATCAAAGCGTAGACTGTATCAGACGTTACTACCATGGAGGAAAGTGCGGATGGTGACTGTTGTATTCAATCCCGATGAAATTTCTGTGTTTCATCAACACTCTGATAGTCCACAGTTTACAGAATGCAACCAGATGTGCATCAGAAACTACTACTGGTCATCCAGGGAACGATCAAAGCGAAGACTGTTTGAGACATTACTCCTGTGGAGGAAAGTGCGCATGGTGACTGTTGTGTTGAAACCCGATGCAATTTCTGTGTTTCATGAACACTTTGAAGGTCCACAGATTACAGAATGCTTCCAGATGTGTATCGGAAAGTACTACTGGTCATCCAGGGAAGGATCAAAGCGTAGGCTGTTTGAGACATTACTCCCATGGAGGAAATTGCGCATGGTGACTGTTGTATTGAAACCTGATGCAATTTGTGTGTTTCATCAACACTCTGAATGTCCACAGATTACAGAATGCCTCTAGATGTGCATCGGAAAGTACTACTGGTCTTCCAGGGAACGATCAAAGCGTAGACTGTTTGAGACATTACTCTCATGGAGGAGAGTGCGGATGGTGACTGTTGTCTTCAATCCCGATGCAATTTCTGTGTTTCATCAACACTCTGATAGCCCACAGATTACAGAATGCCACCAGTTGTGCATCGGAAACTATTACTGGTCTTCCAATGAACGATAAAAGCGTAGACTGTTTGAGACATTACTCCCATGGTGGAAAGTGCGCATGGTGACTGTTGTATTCAATCCCGATGCTATTTCTGTGTTTCATCAACACTCTGATAGTCCACAGATTACAGAATGCCACCAGATGTGCATCGGAAACTACTACTGGTATTCCAGGGAATGATCAAAGATTAGACTGTTTGAGACATTACTCCCGTGGAGGAAAGTGCGCATGGTGATTGTTGTATTCAATGCCGATTCAATTTCTGTGTTTCATCAACACTCTGATAGTCCACAGATTACAGAATGCCACCAGATATGCATCGGAAACTATTACTGGTTTTGCAATGAACGATCAAAGCGTAGACTGTTTGAGACATTACTCCCATGGTGGAAAGTGCGCATGGTGACTGTTGTATTCACTCCCGATGCAATTTCTGTGTTTCATCAACACTCTGATAGTCCACAAATTACAGAATGCCACCAGATGTACATCGGGAACTACTACTGGTATTCCAGGGAACGATCAAATCTTAGACTGTTTGAGACGTTACTCCCGAGGAGGAAAGTGCGCGTGGTGACAGTTGTATTCAATCCCGATGCATTTTCTGTGTTTCATCAACACTCTGATAGTCCATAAATTACAGAATGCCACCAGATGTACATCGGGAACTACTACTGGTCTTCCAGGGAACGATCAAAGCCTAGACTGTTTGAGACATTACTCCTGTGGAGGTAAGTGCGCGTGGTGACTGTTGTATTCAATCCCGATGCAATTTTTGTGTTACATCAACATTTTGAAGGTCCACAGATTACAGAATGCCACCAGTTGTGCATCGGAAACCACTACTGGTCTTCCAGGGAACGATCAAAGCGTAGGCTGTTTGAGACATTACTCCCATCTAGGAATGTTCGGATGGTGACTGTTGTATTCAATCCCGATGCAATTTCTGTGTTTCATCAATACTCTGATAGTCCACAATTTACAGAATGAAACGAGATGTACATCGGGAACTACTACTGGTCTTCCAGGGAACGATCAAAGCGTAGACTGTTTCAGACGTTACTACCATGGAGGAAAGTGCGGATGGTGACTGTTGTATTCAATCCCGATGAAATTTCTGTGTTTCATCAACACTCTGATAGTGCACAGATTACAGAATGCCTCCAGATGTGTAATCGGAAAGTACTACTGGTATTCCAGGGAACGATCAAAGCGTAGACTATTTGAGACATTACTCCCGTGGAGGAAAGTGCGCATGGTGATTGTTGTATTCAATGCCGATTCAATTTCTGTGTTTCATCAACACTCTGATAGTCCACAGATTACAGAATGCCACCAGTTGTGCATCGGAAACCACTACTGGTCCTCCAGGGAACGATCAAAACGTAGACTGTTTGAGACATTACTCCCATGGAGGAAAGTGCGAATGGTGACTGTTGTTATCAATCCCCATGCAATTTCTATGTTTCATCAACATTTTGAACGTCCACAGATTGCAGAATGCCACCAGTTGTTCATCGGAAACCACTACTTGTCTTCCAGGCAACGATCAAAGCGTCGACTGTTTGAGACATTACTCCCATGGAGGAAAGTGCGCATGGTGACTGTTGTATTCACTCCCGATGCAATTTCTGTGTTTCATCAACACTCTGATAGACCACAAATTACAGAATGCCACCAGATGTACATCGGGAACTACTACTGGTATTCCAGGGAACGATCAAATCTTAGACTATTTGAGACGTTACTCCCGTGGAGGAATGTGTGCGTGGTGACAGTTGTATTCAATCCCGATGCATTTCCTGTGTATCATCAACACTCTGATAGTCCACAGATTACAGAATGCCACCAGTTGTGCATCGGAAACTATTACTGGTCTTCCAGGGAACGATCAAAGCGTAGACTGTTTCAGACGTTACTACCATGGAGGAAAGTGCGGATGGTGACTGTTGTATTCAATCCCGATGAAATTTCTGTGTTTCATCAACACTCTGATACTGCGCAGATTACAGAATGCCTCTAGATGTGTAATCGGAAAATACTACAGGTATTCCAGGGAACGATCAAAGCGTAGACTATTTGAGACATTACTCCCGTGGAGGAAAGTGTGCATGGTGATTGTTGTATTCAATGCCGATTCAATTTCTGTGTTTCATCAACACTCTGATAGTCCACAGATTACAGAATGCCACCAGTTGTGCATCGGAAACCACTACTGGTCCTCCAGGGAACGATCAAAACTTAGACTGTTTGAGACATTACTCCCATGGAGGAAAGTGCGGATGGTGACTGTTGTTATCAATCCCGATGCAATTTCTATGTTTCATCAACATTTTGAAGGTCCACAGATTGCAGAATGACACCAGTTGTGCATCGGAAACCACTACTTGTCTTCCAGGCAACGATAAAAGCGTCGACTGTTTGAGACATTACTCCCATGGAGGAAAGTGCGCATGGTGACTGTTGTATTCACTCCCGATGCAATTTCTGTGTTTCATCAACACTCTGATAGACCACAAATTACAGAATGCCACCAGATGTACATCGGGAACTACTACTGGTATTCCAGGGAACGATCAAATCTTAGACTATTTGAGACGTTACTCCCGTGGAGGAATGTGCGCGTGGTGACAGTTGTATTCAATCCCGATGCATTTCCTGTGTATCATCAACACTCTGATAGTCCACAGATTACAGAATGCCACCAGTTGTGCATCGGAAGCCACTACTGGTCTTCCAGGGAACGATCAAATCGTAGACCGTTTGAGAAATAACTCCCATGGAGGAAAGTGCGCATGTTGACTGTTGCATTCAATCCCGATGCCATTTCTGTGTTTCATCAACACTCTGATAGTATACAGATTACAGAATGCCAACAGATGTGGGTCGGAAACTACTACTGGTCTTCCAGGGAACGATCAAAGCGTGGACTGTTTCAGACATTACTCCCATGGAGGAAAGTGAGGATGGTGACTGTTGTATTCTATCCCGATGCAATTTCTGTGTTTCATCAACACTCTGATAGTCCATAAATTACAAAATGCCACCAGATGTACATCGGGAACTACTACTGGTCTTCCAGGGAACGATCAAAGCCTAGACTGTTTGAGACATTACTCCCGTGGAGGAAAGTGCGCGTGGTGACAGTTGTATTCAATCCCGATGCATTTTCTGTGTTTCATCAACACTCTGATAGTCCATAAATTACAGAATGCCACCAGATGTGCATCGGGAACTACTACTGGTCTTCCAGGGAACGATCAAAGCCTAGACTGTTTGAGACATTACTCCCGTGGAGGTAAGTGCGCATGGTGACTGTTGTATTCAATCCCGATGCAATTTCTGTGTTACATCAACATTTTGAAGGTCCACAGATTACAGAATGCCACCAGTTGTGCATCGGAAACCACTACTGGTCTTCCAGGGAAAGATCAAATCGTAGGCTGTTTGAGACATTACTCCCATCTAGGAAAGTTCGGATGGTGACTGTTGTATTCAATCCCGATGCAATTTCTGTGTTTCATCAACACTCTGATAGTCCACAATTTACAGAATGAAACCAGATGTACATCGGGAACTACTACTGGTCTTAAAGGGAACGATCAAAGCGTAGACTGTTTCAGACGTTACTACCATGGAGGAAAGTGCGGATGGTGACTGTTGTATTCTATCCCGATGAAATTTCTGTGTTTCATCAACACTCTGATAGTCCACAGTTTACAGAATGCAACCAGATGTGCATCGGAACTACTACTGGTCATCCTGGGAACGATCAAAGCGTAGACTGTTTGAGACATTACTCCCGCGGAGGAAAGTGCGCATGGTGACTGTTGAATTCAATCCCGAAGCAATTTATGTGTTTCATCAACACTGTGGTGGTCCACAGACTGCAGAATGCCACCAGACGTGAATCGGAAACTACTATTGGACTTCTAGGCAACGATCAAAGCGTAGACCGTTAGAGACATTACTCCCATGGAGGAAAGTGTGCATGGTGACTGTTGTATTCAATCCCGATGCAATTTCTGTGTTTGATCAACACTCTGATGGTCCACAGATTACTGAATGGCTCCAGATATGCATCAGAAACTACCACTGGTCTTCCAGGGAACGATCAAAGCGTGGACTGTTTGAGACATTACCCCTATGGAGGAAAGTGCGCATGGTGACTGTTGTATTCAATCCCGATGCAATTCCCGATTTTCATCCACACTCTGATAGTCCACAGATTACAGATTACCTCCAGATGTGCATCGGAAACTACTACTGGTCTTCCAGGGAACGATCAAAGCGTAGACTGTTTCAGACATTACTCCCTTGGAGGAAAGTGCGGATGGTGACTGTTGCATTCACTCACGATGCAATTTTTGAGATTCATCAACATTTTAAAGGTCCACAGATTACAGAATGCCCCCAGATGTGCATCGGAAACTACTACTGGTCTTCCAGGGAACGATCAAAGCGTAGACTGTTTGATACATTACTCCCATGGAGGAAAGTGCGCATGGTGACTGTTGTATTCAATCCCGATGCAATTCCTGATTTTCATCAACACTCGGATAGTCCACAGATTACGGTTTGCCTCCAGATGTGCAACGGAAACTACTACTGGTCTTCCTGGGAACGATCAAAGCGTAGACTGTTTCAGACATTACACCCATTGAGAAAAGTGCGGATGGTGACTGTTGTATTCACTCCCGATGCAATTTCTGTGTTTCATCAACTTTTTGAAGGTCCACAGATTACAGAATGCCTCCTGATGTGCATCGGAAACTGCTACTGGTCTTCCAGGGAACGATCAAACCGTAGACTGTTTCAGACATTACTCCCATGGAGGAAAGTGCGGTTGGTGACTGTTGTATTGACTCACGATGCAATTTCTGAGTTTCATCAACATTTTGAAGGTCTACAGATTACAGAATGCCTCCAGATATGCATCGGAAACTACTACTGGTCTTCCAGGGAACGATCAAAGCGTAGACTGTATGAGACATTACTCCCGCGGAGGAAAGTGCGCATGGTGACTGTTGTATTCAATCCCGATGCAATTTCTGTGATTCATGAACACTCTGATAGTCCACAGATTACAGATTGCCTCCAGATGTGCATCGGAAACTACTACTGGTCTTCGTGGGAACGATCAAAGCGTAGACTGTTTCAGACATTACTCCCTTGGAGGAAAGTGCGGATGGTGACTGTTGCATTCACTCACGATGCAATTTTTGAGATTCATCAACATTTTGAAAGTCCACAGATTACAAAATGCCCCAGATGTGCATCGGAAACTACTACTGGTCTTCCAGGGAACGATCAAAGCGTAGACTGTTTGAGACATTACTCCCATGGAGGAAAGTGCGCATGGTGACTGTTGTATTCAATCCCGATGCAATTCCTGATTTTCATCAACACTCTGATAGTCAACAGATTACGGATTGCCTCCAGATGTGCAACGGAAACTAGTACTGGTCTTCCTGGGAACGATAAAAGCGTAGACTGTTTCAGACATTACTCCCATTGAGAAAAGTGCGGATGGTGACTGTTGTATTCACTCCCGATGCAATTTCTGTGTTTCATCAACATTTTGAAGGTCCACAGATTACAGAATGCCTCCAGATGTGCATCGGAAACTGCTACTGGTCTTCCAGGGAACGATCAAACCGTAGACTGTTTCAGACATTACTCCCATGGAGGAAAGTGCGGTTGGTGACTGTTGTATTTACTCACGATGCAATTTCTGAGTTTCATCAACATTTTGAAGGTCCACTGATTACAGAATGCCTCCAGATGTGCATCGGAAACTAGTACTGGTCTTCTAGGGAACGATCAAAGCGTAGACTGTATGAGACATTACTCCCGTGTAGGAAAGTGCGCATGGTGACTGTTGTATTCAATTCCGATGCAATTTCTGTGTTTCATCAACACTCTGATAGTCCACAGATTACAGAATACCGCCAGACGTGCATTGGAAACTACTACTCGACTTCCAGGGAACGATCAAATCGTAGACCGTTAGAGACTTTACTCCCATGGAGGAAAGTGCGCATGGTGACTGTTGTATTCTATCCCGATGCAATTTCTGTGTTTCATCAACACTCTGATAGTCCACAGATTACAGAATGCCTCCAGATATGCATCGGAAACTACTACTGGTCTTCCAGGGAACGATCAAAGCGTAGACTGTATGAGACATTACTCCCATGGAGGAAAGTGCGCATGGTGACTGTTGTATTCAATTCCGATGCAATTTCTGTGTTTCATCAACACTCTGATAGTCCACAGATTACAGAATGCCACCAGACGTGCATCGGAAACTACTACTGGTCTTCCAGGGCACGATCAAAGCGTGGACTGTTTGAGACATACCTCCCGTGGAGGGAAGTGCGCATGGTGGCTGTTGTATTCAATCCCGATGCAAGTTCTGTGTTTCATCAACACTCTGATGGTACACAGATTACAGAATGCCACCAGACGTGCATCGGAAACTACTACTGGTATTCCTGGGAACGATCAAAGCGTGGACTCTTTCAGAAATTACTCCCATGGAGGAAAGTGCGGATGGTGACTGTTGTATTCACTCGCGATGCAATTTCTGTGTTTCATCAACATTTTGAAGGTCCACAGATTACAGAATGCCTCCAGATGTGCATCGGAAACTACTACTGGTCTTCCAGGGAACGATCAAAGCGTAGACTGTTTCAGACATTACTCCCATGGAGGAAAGTGCGGATGGTGACTTTTGTAATCAATCACGATGCAATATCTGTGTTTCATCAACATTTTGAAGGTCCACAGATTACAGATTGCCTCCAGATGTGCATCGGAAACTACTACTGGTCTTCCTGGGAACGATCAAAGCGTAGACTGTTTCAGACATTATTCCCATGGAGGAAAGTGCGGATGGTGACTTTTGTATTCAATCACGATGCAATATCTGTGTTTCATCAACATTTTGAAGGTCCACAGATTACAGATTGCCTCCAGATGTGCATCGGAAACTACTACTGGTCTTCCTGGGAACGATCAAAGCGTAGACTGTTTCAGACATTACTCCCTTGGAGGAAAGTGCGGATGGTGACTGTTGCATTCACTACCGATGCAATTTTTGAGATTCATCAACATTTTGAAGGTCCACATATTACAGAATGCCCCCAGATGTGCATCGGAAACTACTACTGGTCTTCCACTGAACGATCAAAGCATAGACTGTTTCAGACATTACTCCCATGGAGGAAAGTGCGGATGGTGACTTTTGTATTCAATCACGATGCAATATCTGTGTTTCATCAACATTTTGAAGGTCCACAGATTACAGATTGCCTCCAGATGTGCATCGGAAACTACTACTGGTCTTCCTGGGAACGATCAAAGCGTAGACTGTTTCAGACATTACTCCCATGGAGGAAAGTGCGGATGGTGACTTTTGTATTCAATCACGATGCAATATCTGTGTTTCATCAACATTTTGAAGGTCCACAGATTACAGATTGCCTCCAGATGTGCATCGGAAACTACTACTGGTCTTCCTGGGAACGATCAAAGCGTAGACTGTTTCTGACATTACTCCCTTGGAGGAAAGTGCGGATGGTGACTGTTGCATTCACTCCCGATGCAATTTTTGAGATTCATCAACATTTTGAAGGTCCACATATTACAGAATGCCCCCATATGTGCATCGGAAACTACTACTGGTCTTCCACTGAACGATTAAAGCGTAGACTGTTTGAGACATTACACCCATGGAGGAAAGTGCGCATGGTGACTATTGTATTCAATCCCGATGCAATTTCTGACTTTCATCAACACTCTGAATGTCCACAGGTTACATATTGCCTCCAGATGTGCATCGGAAACTACTACTGGTCTTCCAGGGCACGATCAAAGCGTGGACTGTTTGAGACATACCTCCCGTGGAGGAAAGTGCGCATGGTGACTGTTGTATTCAATCCCGATTCAATTTCTGTGTTTCATCAACAGTCTGCTGGTCCACAGATTACAGAGTGCCACCAGTCGTGCATCGGAAACTACTACTGGACTTCCAGGGAACGATCAAAGCGTAGACCGTTAGAGACATTACTCCATGGAGGAAAATGCGCATGGTGACTGTAGTATTTAACCCCCGATGCAATTTCTGTGTTTCATCAACACTCTGATGGTACACAGATTACAGAATGCCACCAGACGTGCCTCGGAAACTACTACTGGTCTTCCTGGGAACGATCAAAGCGTGGACTCTTTCAGACATTACTCCCATGGAGGACAGTGCGGATGGTGACTGTTGTATTCAATCCCGATGTAATTTCTGTGTTTCATCAACATTTTGAAGGTCCACAGATTACAGAATGCCTCCAGATGTGCATCGGAAACTACTACTGGTCTTCCAGGGAACGATCAAAGCGTAGACTGTTTGAGACATTACTCCCGTGGAGGAAAGTGCGCATGGTGACTGTTGTATTCAATCCCGATGCAATATCTGTGTTTCATCAACATTTTGAAGGTCCACAGATTACAGAATGCCTCCAGATGTGCATCGGAAACTACTACTGGTCTTCCAGGGAACGATCAAAGCGTAGACTGTTTGAGACATTACTCCCGTGGAGGAAAGTGCGCATGGTGACTGTTGTATTCAATCCCGATGCAATTTCTGTGTTTCATCAACACTCTGATAGTCCACAGATTACAGAATGCCACCAGATGTGCTTCGGAAACTACTACTGGTCTTCCAGGGAACGATTAAAGCGTAGACTATTTGAGACACTTCTCCCATGGAGGAAAGTGCGCATTGTGACTGTTGTATTCAATCCCGATGCAATTTCTGTGTTTCATCAACACTCTGATGGTACACAGATTACAGAGTGCCACCAGACGTGCATCGGAAACTACTACTGGTCTTCCTGGGAACGATCAAAGCGTGGACTCTTTCAGACATTACTCCCATAGAGGAAAGTGCGGATGGTGACTGTTGTATTCACTCCCGATGCAATTTCTGTGTTTCATCAACATTTTGAAGGTCCACAGATTACAGAATGCCTCCAGATGTGCATCGGAAACTACTACTGGTCTTCCAGGGAACGATCAAAGCGTAGACTGTTTCAGACATTACTCCCATGGAGGAAAGTGCGGATGGTGACTTTCGTATTCAATCACGATGCAATATCTGTGTTTCATCAACATTTAGAAGGTCCACAGATTACAGATTGCCTCAAGATGTGCATCGGAAACTACTACTGGTCTTCCTGGGAACGATCAAAGCGTAGACTGTTTCAGACATTACTCCCTTGGAGGAAAGTGCGGATGGTGACTGTTGCATTCACTCACGATGCAATTTTTGAGATTCATCAACATTTTGAAGGTCCACAGATTACAGAATGCCCCCAGATGTGCATCGGAAAGTACTACTGGTCTTCCAGGGAACGATCAAAGCGTAGACTGTTTGAGACATTACTCCCATGGAGGAAAGTGCGCATGGTGACTGTTGTATTCAATCCCGATGCAATTCCTGATTTTCATCAACACTCTGATAGTCCACAGATTACAGATTGCCTCCAGATGTGCAACGGAAACTACTACTGGTCTTCCTGGGATCGATCAAAGCGTAGACTGTTTCAGACATTACTCCCATTGAGAAAAGTTGCGGATGGTGAATGTTGTATTCACTCCCGATGCAATTTCTGTGTTTCATCAACATTTTGAAGGTCCACAGATTACAGAATGCCGCCAGATGTGCATCGGAAACTGCTACTGGTCTTCCAGGAACGATCAAACCGTAGACTGTTTCAGACATTACTCCCATGGAGGAAAGTGCAGTTGGTGACTGTTGTACTCACTCACGATGCAATTTCTGAGTTTCATCAACATTTTGAAGGTCCACAGATTACAGAATGCCTCTAGATGTGCATCGGAAACTACTACTGGTCTTCCATGGAACGATCAAAGCGTAGACAGTTTGAGACATTACTCCCGTGGGGGGAAGTGCGCATGGTGACTGTTGTATTCAATCCCGATGCAATTTCTGATTTTCATCAACACTCTGAAAGTCCACAGATTACATATTGCCTCCAGATGTGCATCGGAAACTACTACTGGTCTTCCAGGGCACGATCAAAGCGTGGACTGTTTGAGACATACCTCCCGGCGAGGAAAGTGCGCATGGTGACTGTTGTATTCAATCCCGATTCAATTTCTGTGTTTCATCAACACTCTGCTGGGCCACAGATTACACAGTGCCACCAGACGTGCATCGGAAACTACTACTGGACTTCCAGGGAACGATCAAAGCGTAGACCGTTACAGACATTACTCCATGGAGGAAAGTGCGCATGGTGACTGTTGTATTCAATCCCGATGCAATTTCTGTGTTTCATAAACACTCTGAGAGGCCACAGATTACAGAATGCCACCAGATGTGCTTCGGAAACTACCACTGGTCTTCCAGGGAACGATTAAAGCGTAGACTATTTGAGACACTTCTCCCATGGAGGAAAGTGCGCATGGTGACTGTTGTATTCAATCCCGATGCAATTTCTGTGTTTCATCAACACTCTGATAGTCCACAGATTACAGAATACCACCAGATGTGCATCGGAAACTACTACTGGTCTTCCAGGGAACGATCAAAGCGTAGACTGTTTGAGACATTTCTCCCGTGGAGGAAAGTGCGCATGGTGACTGTTGTATTCAATCCCGATGCAATTTCCGTGTTTCATCAACACTCTGATAGTCCACAGATTACAGAATGCCACCAGATGTGCATCGGAAACTACTACTGGTCTTCCAGGGAACGATCAAAGCGTAGACAGTTTGAGACATGCCTCCCATGGAGGAAAGTGCGCATGGTGACTGTTGTATTCAATTCCGATGCAATTTCTTTGTTTCATCAACACTCTGATAGTCCACAGATTACAGAATGCCACCAGACGTGCATTGGAAACTACTACTCGACTTCCAGGGAACGATCAAAACGTAGACCGTTAGAGACTTTATTCCCATGAGGAAAGTGGGCATGGTGACTGTTGTATTCAATCCCGATGCAATTTCTGTGTTTCATCAACACTCTGATAGTCCACAGATTACAGAATGCCTCCAGATATGCTTCGGAAACTACTACTGGTCTTCCAGGGCACGATCAAATCGTGGACTGTTTGAGACATACCTCCCGGCGAGGTAAGTGCGCATGGTGACTGTTGTATTCAATCCCGATTCAATTTCTGTGTTTCATCAACACTCTGCTGGGCCACAGATTACAGAGTGCCACCAGACGTGCATCGGAAACTACTACTGGACTTCCAGGGAACGATCAAAGCGTAGACCGTTACAGACATTACACCATGGAGGAAAGTGCGCATGGTGACTGTTGTATTCAATCCCGATGCAATTCCTGATTTTCATCAACACTCTGATAGTCCACAGATACAGATTGCCTCCAGATGTTCAACGGAAACAACTACTGGTCTTCCTGGGAACGATCAAAGCGTAGACTGTTTCAGACATTACTCCCATTGAGAAAAGTGCGGATGGTGACTGTTGTATTCACTCCCGATGCAATTACTGTGTTTCATCAACATTTTGAAGGTCCACAGATTACAGAATGCCTCCAGATGTGCATCGGAAACTGCTACTGGTCTTCCAGGGTACGATCAAACCGTAGACTGTTTCAGACATTACTCCCATGGAGGAAAGTGCGGATGGTGACTGTTGTATTCACTCACGATGCAATTTCTGAGTTTCATCAACATTTTGAAGGTCCACAGATTACAGAATGCCTCCAGATGTGCATCGGAAACTACTACTGGTCTTCCAGGGAACGATCAAAGCGTAGACTGTTTCAGACATTACTCCCATGGAGGAAAGTGCGGATGATGACTTTTGTATTCAATCACGATGCAATATCTGTGTTTCATCAACATTTTGAAGGTCCACAGATTACCGAATGCCTCCAGATGTGCTTCGGAAACTGCTACTGGTCTTCCAGGGTACGATCAAAACGTAGACTGTTTCAGACATTACTCCCATGGAGGAAAGTGCGGTTGGTGACTGTTGTATTCACTCACGATGCAATTTCTGAGTTTCATCAACATTTTGAAGGTCCACAGATTACAGAATGCCTCCAGATGTGCATCGGAAACTACTACTGGTCTTCCAGGGAACGATCAAAGCGTAGAGTGTTTGAGACATTACTCCCGTGGAGGTAACTGCGCATGGTGACTGTTGTATTCAATCCCGATGCAATTTCTGTGTTTCATAAACACTCTGAGAGGCCACAGATTACAGAATGCCACCAGATGTGCTTCGGAAACTACTGCTGGTCTTCCAGGGAACTATTAATGCGTAGACTATTTGAGACACTTCTCCCATGGAGGAAAGTGCGCATGGTGACTGTTGTATTCAATCCCGATGCAATTTCTGTGTTTCATCAACACTCTGATAGTCCACAGATTACAGAATACCACCAGATGTGCATCGGAAACTACTACTGGTCTTCCAGGGAACGATCAAAGCGTAGACTGTTTGAGACATTACTCCCGTGGAGGAAAGTGCGCATGGTGACTGTTGTATTAAATTCCGATGCAATTTCTTTGTTTCATCAACACTCTGATAGTCCACAGATTACAGAATGCCACCAGACGTGCTTTGGAAACTACTACTCGACTTCCAGGGAACGATAAAAGCGTAGACCGTTAGAGACTTTAATTCCATGGAGGAAAGTGCGCATGGTGACTGTTGTATTCAATCCCGATTCAATTTCTGTGTTTCATCAAAACTCTGCTGGGCCACAGATTACAGAGTGCCACCAGACGTGCATTGGAAACTACTACTGGACTTCCAGGGAACGATCAAAGCGTAGATTGTTACAGACATTACTCCATGGAGGAAAGTGCGCATGGTGACTGTTGTATTCAATCCCGATGAAATTCCTGATTTTCATCAACACTCTGATAGTCCACAGATTACAGATTGCCTCCAGATGTTCAACGGAAACTACTACTGGTCTTCCTGGGAACGATCTAAGCGTAGACTGTTTCAGACATTACTCCCATTGAGAAAAGTGCGGATGGTGACTGTTGTATTCACTCCCGATGCAATTTCTGTGTTTCATCAACATTTTGAAGGTCCACAGATTACAGAATGCCTCCAGATGTGCATCGGAAACTGCTACTTGTCTTCCAGGGTACGATCAAACCGTAGACTGTTTCAGACATTACTCCCATGGAGGAAAGTGCGGTTGGTGACTGTTGTATTCACTCACGATGCAATTTCTGAGTTTCATCAACATTTTGAAGGTCCACAGATTACAGAATGCCTCCAGATGTGCATCGGAAACTACTACTGCTCTTCCAGGTAACGATCAAAGCGTAGACTGTTTGAGACATTACTCCCATGGAGCAAATTGCACATGGTTACTGTTGTATTTAATCCCGATGCAATTTCTGTGTTTCATCAACACTCTGATAGTACACAGATTACAGAATACCACCAGATGTGCATCGGAAACTACTACTGGTCTTCCAGGGAACGGTCAAAACGTAGACAGTATGAGACATTACTCCCGTGGAGGAACTTGCTCATGGTGACTGTTGTATTCAATTCCGATGCAATTTCTGTGTTTCATCAACACTCTAAGAGTCCACAGATTACAGAATGCCACCAGACGTGCATTGGAAACTACTACTCGACTTCCAGGGAACGATCAAAGCGTAGACCGTTAGAGACTTTACTCCCATGGAGGAAAGTGCCCATGGTGACTGTTGTATTCAATCCCGATGCAATTTCTGTGTTTCATCAACTCTCTGATAGTCCACAGATTACAGAATGCCTCCAGATATGCATCGGAAACTACCACTGGTCTTCCAGGGAACGATCAAAGCGTAGACCGTTAGAGACTTTACTCCCATGGAGGAAAGTGCCCATGGTGACTGTTGTATTCAATCCCGATGCAATTTCTGTGTTTCATCAACACTCTGATAGTCCACAGATTACAGAATGCCTCCAGATATGCATCGGAAACTATCACTGGTCTTCCAGGGAACGATCAAAGCGTAGACAGTTTGAGACATTACTCCCGTGGAGGAAAGTGCGCATGGTGACTGTTGTATTCAATCCCGATGCAATTTCTGTGTTTCATCAACATTTTGAAGGTCCACAGATTACAGAATGCCTCCAGATGTGCATCGGGAACTACTACTGGTCTTCCAGGGAACGATCAAAGCGTAGACTGTTTCAGACAATACTCCCATGGAGGAAAGTGCGGATGGTGACTTTTGTATTCAATCACGATGCAATATCTGTGTTTCATCAACATTTTGAAGGTCCACAGATTACAGAATGCCTCCAGATGTGCATTGGAAACTACTACTGGTCCTCCAGGGAACGATCAAAGAGTAGAGTGTTTGAGAATTTACTCCCGTGGAGGTAACTGGGCATGGTGACTGTTGTATTCAATCCCGATGCAATTTCTGTGTTTCATAAACACTCTGAGAGGCCACAGATTACAGAATGCCACCAGATGTGCTTCGGAAACTACTACTGGTCTTCCAGGGAACGATTAAAGCGTAGACTATTTGAGACACTTCTCCCATGGAGGAAAGTGCGCATGGTGACTGTTGTATTCAATCCCGATGCAATTTCTGTGTTTCATCAACACTCTGATAGTCCACAGATTACAGAATACCACCAGATGTGCATCGGAATCTACTACTGGTCTTCCAGGGAACGATCAAAGCGTAGACTGTTTGAGACATTACTCCCGTGGAGGAAAGTGCGCATGGTGACTGTTGTATTCAATTCCGATGCAATTTCTTTGTTTCTTCAACATTCTGATAGTCCACAGATTACAAAATGCCACCCGACGTGCTTTGGAAACTACTACTCGGCTTCCAGGGAACGATCAAAGTGTAGACCGTTAAAGACTTTACTCCCATGGAGGAAAGTGCGCATGGTGACTGTTGTATTCAATCCCGATTCAATTTCTGTGTTTCATCAACACTCTGATAGTCCACAGATTACAGAATGCCTCCAGATGTGCATCGGAAACTACTACTGGACTTCCAGGGAACGATCAAAGCGTAGACCGTTACAGACATTACACCATGGAGGAAAGTGCGCATGGTGACTGTTGTATTCAATCCCGATGCAATTCCTGATTTTCATCAACACTCTGATAGTCCACAGATACAGATTGCCTCCAGATGTTCAACGGAAACAACTACTGGTCTTCCTGGGAACGATCAAAGCGTAGACTGTTTGAGACATTACTCCCGTGGAGGAAAGTGCGCATGGTGACTGTTGTATTCAATTCCGATGCAATTTCTTTGTTTCATCAACACTCTGATAGTCCACAGATTACAGAATGCCACCCGACGTGCTTTGGAAACTACTACTCGGCTTCCAGGGAACGATCAAAGTGTAGACCGTTAGAGACTTTACTCCCATGGAGGAAAGTGCGCATGGTGACTGTTGTATTCAATCCCGATTCAATTTCTGTGTTTCATCAACACTCTGATAGTCCACAGATTACAGAATGCCTCCAGATATGCATCGGAAACTACCACTGGTCTTCCAGGGAACGATCAAAGCGTAGATAGTTTGACACATTACTCCCGTGGAGGGAAGTGCGCATGGTGACTGTTGTATTCAATCCCGATGCAATTTCTGATTTTCATCAACACTCTGAAAGTCCACAGATTACATATTGCCTCCAGATGTGCATCGGAAACTACTACTGGTCTTCCAGGGTACGATCAAACCGGAGACTGTTTCAGACATTACTCCCATGGAGGAAAGTGCGGTTGGTGACTGTTGTATTCACTCACGATGCAATTTCTGAGTTTCATCAACATTTTGAAGGTCCACAGATTACAGAATGCCTCCAGATGTGCATCGGAAACTACTACTGGTCTTCCAGGGAACGATCTAAACGTAGACTGCTTCAGACATTACTCCCATGGAGGAAAGTGCGGATGATGACTTTTGTATTCAATCACGATGCAATATCTGTGTTTCATCAACATTTTGAAGGTCCACAGATTACAGAATGCCTCCAGATGTGCTTCGGAAACTGCTACTGGTCTTCCAGGGTACGATCAAACCGTAGACTGTTTCAGACATTACTCCCATGGAGGAAAGTGCGGTTGGTGACTGTTGTATTCACTCACGATGCAATTTCTGAGTTTCATCAACATTTTGAAGGTCCACAGATTACAGAATGCCTCCAGATGTGCATCGGAAACTACTACTGGTCTTCCAGGGAACGATCAAAGCGTAGAGTGTTTGAGACATTACTCCCGTGGAGGTAACTGCGCATGGTTACTGTTGTATTCAATCCCGATGCAATTTCTGTGTTTCATAAACACTCTGAGAGGCCACAGATTACAGAATGCCACCAGATGTGCTTCGGAAACTACTGCTGGTCTTCCAGGGAACTATTAAAGCGTAGACTATTTGAGACACTTCTCCCATGGAGGAAAGTGCGCATGGTGACTGTTGTATTCAATCCCGATGCAATTTCTGTGTTTCATCAACACTCTGATAGTCCACAGATTACAGAATACCACCAGATGTGCATCGGAAACTACTACTGGTCTTCCAGGGAACGATCAAAGCGTAGACTGTTTGAGACGTTACTCCCGTGGAGGAAAGTGCGCATGGTGACTGTTGTATTAAATTCCGATGCAATTTCTTTGTTTCATCAACACTCTGATAGTCCACAGATTACAGAATGCCACCAGACGTGCTTTGGAAACTACTACTCGACTTCCAGGGAACGATCAAAGCGTAGACCGTTAGAGACTTTAATTCCATGGAGGAAAGTGCGCATGGTGACTGTTGTATTCAATCCCGATTCAATTTCTGTGTTTCATCAAAACTCTGCTGGGCCACAGATTACAGAGTGCCACCAGACGTGCATTGGAAACTACTACTGGACTTCCAGGGAACGATCAAAGCGTAGATTGTTACAGACATTACTCCATGGAGGAATGTGCGCATGGTGACTGTTGTATTCAATCCCGATGAAATAGCTGATTTTCATCAACACTCTGATAGTCCACAGATTACAGATTGCCTCCAGATGTTCAACGGAAACTACTACTGGTCTTCCTGGGAACGATCTAAGCGTAGACTGTTTCAGACATTACTCCCATTGAGAAAAGTGCGGATGGTGACTGTTGTATTCACTCCCGATGCAATTTCTGTGTTTCATCAACATTTTGAAGGTCCACAGATTACAGAATGCCTCCAGATGTGCATCGGAAACTGCTACTGGTCTTCCAGGGAACGATCAAACCGTAGACTGTTTCAGACATTACTCCCATGGAGGAAATTGCGGTTGGTGACTGTTGTATTCACTCACGATGTAATTTCTGAGTTTCATCAACATTTTGAAGGTCCACAGATTACAGAATGCCTATAGATGTGCATCGGAAACTACTACTGGTCTTCCAGGGAACGATCAAAGCGTAGAATGTTTGAGACATTACCCCCGTGCAGGTAACTGCGCATGGTGACTGTTGTATTCAATCCCGATGCAATTTCTGTGTTTCATCAACACTCTGAGAGGCCACAGATTACAGAATGCCACCAGATGTGCTTCGGAAACTACTACTGGTCTTCGAGGGAACGATGAAAGCGTAAACTATTTGAGACACTTCTCCCATGGAAAAGTGCGCATGGTGACTGTTGTATTCAATCCCGATGCAATTTCTGTGTTTCATCAACACTCTGATGGTACACAGATTACAGAATGCCACCAGACGTGCATCGGAAACTACTACTGGTCTTCCTGGGAACGATCAAAGCGTGGACTCTTTCAGACATTACTCCCATGGAGGAAAGTGCGGATGGTGACTGTTGTATTCACTCCCGATGCAATTTCTGTGTTTCATCAACATTTTGAAGATCCACAGATTACAGAATGCCACCAGATGTGCTTCGGAAACTACTACTGGTCTTCCAGGGAACGATTAAAGCGTAGACTATTTGAGACACTTCTCCCATGGAGTAAAGTGCGCATGGTGACTGTTGTATTCAATCCCGATGCAATTTCTGTGTTTCATCAACACTCTGATAGTCCACAGATTACAGAATACCACCAGATGTGCATCGGAAAGTACTACTGGTCTTCCAGTTAACGATCAAAGCGTAGACTGTTTGAGACATTACTCCCGTGGAGGAAAGTGCGCATGGTGACCGTTGGATTCAATTTTGATGCAATTTCTTTGTTTCATCAACACTCAGATAGTCCACAGATTACAGAATGCCTCCAGATGTGCATCGGAAACTGCTACTGGTCTTCCAGGGAACGATCAAACCGTAGACTGTTTCAGACATTACTCCCATGGAGGAAATTGCGGTTGGTGACTGTTGTATTCACTCACGATGTAATTTCTGAGTTTCTTCAACATTTTGAAGGTCCACAGATTACAGAATGCCTATAGATGTGCATCGGAAACTACTACTGGTCTTCCAGGGAACGATCAAAGCGTAGACTGTTTCAGACATTACTCCCATGGAGCAAAGTGCACATGGTGACTGTTGTATTCAATCCCGATTCAATTTCTGTGTTTCATCAACAGTCTGCTGGTCCACAGATTACAGAGTGCCACCAGACGTGCATCGGAAACTACTACTGGACTTCCAGGGAACGATCAAAGCGTAGACCGTTAGAGACATTACTCCATGGAGGAAAGTGCGCATGGTGACTGTTGTATTCAATCCCGATGCAATTTCTGTGTTTCATCAACACTCTGATGGTACACAGATTACAGAATGCCACCAGATGGGCATCGGAAACTACTACTGGTCTTCCAGGGAACGATTAAAGCGTAGACTATTTGAGACACTTAGCCCATGGAGGAAAGTGCGCATGGTGACTGTTGTATTCAATTCCGATGCAATTTCTGTGTTTCATCAACACTCTGATAGTCCACAGATTACAGAATGCCTCCTGATGTGCATCGGAAACTACTACTGGTCTTCCAGGGAACGATCAAAGCGTAGACTGTTTGAGACATTACTCCCATGGAGGAAAGTGCGCATGGTGACTGTTGTATTCAATCCCGATGCAATTCCTGATTTTCATCAACACTCTGATAGTCCACAGATTACAGATTGCCTCCAGATGTGCAACGGAAACTACTACTGGTCTTCCTGGGATCGATCAAAGCGTAGACTGTTTCAGACATTACTCCCATTGAGAAAAGTGCGGATGGTGACTGTTGTATTCACTCCCGATGCAATTTCTGTGTTTCATCAACATTTTGAAGGTCCACAGATTACAGAATGCCTCCAGATGTGCATCGGAAACTGCTACTGGTCTTCCAGGGAAACATCAAACCGTAGACTGTTTCAGACATTACACCCATGGAGGAAAGTGCGGTTGGTGACTGTTGTATTCACTCACGATGCAATTTCTGAGTTTCATCAACATTTTGAAGGTCCACAGATTACAGAATGCCTCCAGATGTGCATCGGAATCTACAACTGGCCTTCCAGGGAACGATCAAAGCGTAGAATGTTTGAGACATTACCCCCGTGGAGGTAACTGCGCATGGTGACTGTTGTATTCAATCCCGATGCAATTTCTGTGTTTCATCAACACTCTGAGAGGCCACAGATTACAGAATGCCACCAGATGTGCTTCGGAAACTACTACTGGTCTTCGAGGGAACGATTAAAGCGTAAACTATTTGAGACACTTCTCCCATGGAAAAGTGCGCATGGTGACTGTTGTATTCAATCCCGATGGAATTTCTGTGTTTCATCAACACTCTGATAGGCCACAGATTACATAATACCACCAGATGTGCATCGGAAACTACTACTGGTCTTCCAGGGAACGATCAAAGCGTAGACTGTTTGAGACATTATTACCGTGGAGGAAAGTGCGCATGGTGACTGTTGTATTCAATCCCGATTCAATTTCTGTGTTTCATCAACACTCTGCTGGGCCACAGATTACAGAGTGCCACCAGACGTGCATCGGAAACTACTACTGGACTTCCAGGGAACGATCAAAGCGTAGACCGTTAGAGACATTACTCCATGGAGGAAAGTGCGCATGGTGACTGTTGTATTCAATCCCGATGCAATTTCTGTGTTTCATCAACACTCTGATGGTACACAGATTACAGAATGCCACCAGATGGGCATCGGAAACTACTACTGGTCTTCCAGGGAACGATTAAAGCGTAGACTATTTGAGACACTTAGCCCATGGAGGAAAGTGCGCATGGTGACTGTTGTATTCAATTCCGATGCAATTTCTGTGTTTCATCAACACTCTGATAGTCCACAGATTACAGAATGCCTCCAGATGTGCATCGGAAACTACTACTGGTCTTCCAGGGAACGATCAAAGCGTAGACTGTTTGAGACATTACTCCCATGGAGGAAAGTGCGCATGGTGACTGTTGTATTCAATCCCGATGCAATTCCTGATTTTCATCAACACTCTGATAGTCCACAGATTACAGATTGCCTCCAGATGTGCAACGGAAACTACTACTGGTCTTCCTGGGATCGATCAAAGCGTAGACTGTTTCAGACATTACTCCCATTGAGAAAAGTGCGGATGGTGACTGTTGTATTCACTCCCGATGCAATTTCTGTGTTTCATCAACATTTTGAAGGTCCACATATTACAGAATGCCTCCAGATGTGCATCGGAAACTGCTACTGGTCTTCCAGGGAAACATCAAACCGTAGACTGTTTCAGACATTACTCCCATGGAGGAAAGTGCGGTTGGTGACTGTTGTATTCACTCACGATGCAATTTCTGAGTTTCATCAACATTTTGAAGGTCCACAGATTACAGAATGCCTCCAGATGTGCATCGGAATCTACAACTGGCCTTCCAGGGAACGATCAAAGCGTAGAATGTTTGAGACATTACCCCCGTGCAGGTAACTGCGCATGGTGACTGTTGTATTCAATCCCGATGCAATTTCTGTGTTTCATCAACACTCTGAGAGGCCACAGATTACAGAATGCCACCAGATGTGCTTCGGAAACTACTACTGGTCTTCGAGGGAACGATGAAAGCGTAAACTATTTGAGACACTTCTCCCATGGAAAAGTGCGCATGGTGACTGTTGTATTCAATCCCGATGCAATTTCTGTGTTTCATCAACACTCTGATGGTACACAGATTACAGACTGCCACCAGACGTGCATCGGAAACTACTACTGGTCTTCCTGGGAACGATCAAAGCGTGGACTCTTTCAGACATTACTCCCATGGAGGAAAGTGCGGATGGTGACTGTTGTATTCACTCCCGATGCAATTTCTGTGTTTCATCAACATTTTGAAGGTCCACAGATTACAGAATGCCTTCAGATGTGCATCGGAAACTACTACTGGTCTTCCAGGGAACGATCAAAGCGTAGGCTGTTTCAGACATTACTCCCATGGAGGAAAATGCGGATGGTGACTTTTGTAATCAATCACGATGCAATATCTGTGTTTCATCAACATTTTGAAGGTCCACAGATTACAGATTGCCTCCAGATGTGCATCGGAAACTACTACTGGTCTTCCTGGGAACGATCAAAGCGTGGACTCTTTCAGACATTACTCCCATGGAGGAAAGTGCGGATGGTGACTGTTGTATTCACTCCCGATGCAATTTCTGTGTTTCATCAACAATTGGAAGGTACACAGATTACAGAATGCCTCCAGATGTGCATCGGAAATTACTACTGGTCTTCCAGGGAACGATCAAAGCGTAGACTGTTTGAGACATTACTCCCGTGGAGGTAACTGCGCATGGTGGCTGTTGTATTCAATCCCGATGCAATTTCTGTGTTTCATCAACACTCTGAACGGCCACAGATTACAGAATGCCACCAGATGTGCTTCGGAAACTACTACTGGTCTTCCAGGGAACGATTAAAGCGTAGACTATTTGAGACACTTCTCCCATGGAGGAAAGTGCGCATGGTGACTGTTGTATTCAATCCCGATGCAATTTCTGTGTTTCATCAACACTCTGATAGTCCACAGATTACAGAATACCACCAGATGTGCATCGGAAAGTACTACTGGTCTTCCAGGGAACGATCAAAGCGTAGACTGTTTGAGATATTACTCCCGTGGAGGAAAGTGCGCATGGTGACTGTTGTATTCAATTCCGATGCAAATTCTTTGTTTCATCAACACTCTGATAGTCCACAGATTACAGAATGCCTACAGATGTGCATCGGAAACTGCTACTGGTCTTCCAGGGAACGATCAAACCGTAGACTGTTTCAGACATTACCCCCATGGAGGAAAGTGCGGTTGGTGACTGTTGTATTCACTCCCGATGCAATTTCTGTGTTTCATCAACATTTTGAAGGTCCACAGATTACAGAATGCCTCCAGATGTGCATCGGAAACTACTACTGGTCATCCAGGGAACGAACAAAGCGGAGACTGTTTCAGACATTACTCCCATGGAGGAAAGTGCGGATGGTGACTTTTGTATTCAATCACGATGCAATATCTGTGTTTCATCAACATTTTGAAGGTCCACAGATTACAGAATGCCTCCAGATGTGCATCGGAAACTACTACTGGTCTTCCAGGGAACGATCAAAGCGTAGACTGTTTGAGACATTACTCCCGTGGAGGTAACTGTGCATGGTGACTGTTGTATTCAATCCCGATGGAATTTCTGTGTTTCATCAACACTCTGAGAGGCCACAGATTACAGAATACCACCAGATGTGCTTCGGAAACTACTACTGGTCTTCCAGGGAACGATTAAAGCGTAGACTATTTGAGACACTTCTCCCATGGAGGAAAGTGCGCATGGTGACTGTTGTATTCAATCCCGATGCAATTTCTGTGTTTCATCAACACTCTGATAGTCCACAGATTACAGAATACCACCAGATGTGCATCGGAAAGTACTACTGGTTTTCCAGGGAACGATCAAAGCGTAGACTGTTTGAGACATTACTCCCGTGGAGGAAAGTGCGCATGGTGACTGTTGTATTCAATTCCGATGCAATTTCTTTGTTTCATCAACACTCCGATAGTCCACAGATTACAGAATGCCTCCAGATGTGCATCGGAAACTGCTACTGATCTTCCAGGGAACGATCAAATCGTAGACTGTTTCAGACATTACTCCCATGGAGGAAAGTGCGGTTGGTGACTGTTGTATTCACTCACGATGCAATTTCTGAGTTTCATCAACATTTTGAAGGTCCACAGATACAGAATGCCTCCAGATGTGCACCGGAAACTACTACTGGTCTTCCAGGGAACGATCAAAGCGTAGACTGTTTGAGACATTACTCCCGTGGAGCAAAGTGCACATGGTGACTGTTGTATTGAATTCCGATTCAATTTCTGTGTTTCATCAACACTCTGCTGGGCCACAGATTACAGAGTGCCACCAGACGTGCATCGGAAACTACTACTGGACTTCCAGGGAACGATCAAAGCGTAGACCGTTAGAGACATTACTCCATGGAGGAAAGTGCGCATGGTGACTGTTTTATTCAATCCCGATGCAATTTCCGTGTTTCATCAACACTCTGATGGTACACAGATTACAGAATGCCACCAGATGTGCATCGGAAACTACTACTCGTCTTCCAGGGAACGATTAAAGCGTAGACTATTTGAGACACTTCTCCCATGGAGGAAAGTGCGCATGGTGACTGTTGTATTCAATTCCGATGCAATTTCTGTGTTTCATCAACACTCTGATAGTCCACAGATTACAGAATGCCTCCAGATGTGCATCGGAAACTACTACTGGTCTACCAGGGTACGATCTAAGCGTAGACTGTTTGAGACATTACTCCCATGGAGGAAAGTGCGCATGGTGACTGTTGTATTCAATCCCGATGCAATTCCTGATTTTCATCAACACTCTGATAGTCCACAGATTACAGATTGCCTCCAGATGTGCAACGGAAACTACTACTGGTCTTCCTGGGATCGATCAAAGCGTAGACTGTTTCAGACATTACTCCCATTGAGAAAAATGCGGATGGTGACTGTTGTATTCACTCCCGATGCAATTTCTGTGTTTCATCAACATTTTGAAGGTCCACAGATTACAGAATTCCTCCAGATGTGCATCGGAAAGTACTACTGGTCTTCCAGGGAACGATCAAAGCGAAGACTGTTTGAGACATTACTCCCGTGGAGGTAACTGCGCATGGTGACTGTTGTATTCAATCCCGATGCAATTTCTGTGTTTCATCAACACTCTCATAGGCCACAGATTACAGAATGCCACCAGATGTGCTTCGGAAACTACTACTGGTCTTCCTGGGAACGGTTAAAGCGTAGACTGTTTGAGACACTTCTCCCATGGAGGAAAGTGCAGATGGTGACTTTTGTATTCAATCACGATGCAATATCTGTGTTTCATCAACATTTTGAATGTCCACAGATTACAGAATGCCTCCAGATGTGCATCGGAAACTACTACTGGTCTTCCAGGGGACGATCAAAGCGTAGACTGTTTGAGACATTACTCCCGTGGAGGTAACTGCGCATGGTGACTGTTGTATTCAATCCCGATGCAATTTCTGTGTTTCATCAGCACTCTGAGCGGCCACAGATTCCAGAATGCCACCAGATGTGCTTCGGAAACTACTACTGGTCTTCCAGGGAACGATTAAAGCGTAGACTATTTGAGACACTTCTCCCATGGAGGAAAGTGCGCATGGTGACTGTTGTATTCAATCCCGATGCAATTTCTGTGTTTCATCAACACCCTGATAGTCCACAGATTACAGAATACCACCAGATGTGCATCGGAAAGTACTACTGGTCTTCCAGGTAACGATCAAATCGTAGACTGTTTGAGACATTACTCCCGTGGAGGAAAGTGCGCATGGTGACTGTTGTATTCAATTCCGATGCAATTTCTTTGTTTCATCAACACTCTGATAGTCCACAGATATACAGAATGCCTCCAGATGTGCATCGGAAACTGCTACTGGTGTTCCAGGGAACGATCAAACCGTAGACTGTTTCAGACATTACTCCCATGGAGGAAAGTGCGGTTGGTGACTGTTGTATTCACTCCCGACGCAATTTCTGGGTTTCATCAACATTTTGAAGGTCCACAGATTACAGAATGCCTCCAGATGTGCATCGGAAACTACTACTGGTCTTCCAGGGAACGATCAAAGCGGAGACTGTTTCAGACATTACTCCCATGGAGGAAAGTGCGTATGCTGACTTTTGTATTCAATCACGATGCAATATCTGTGTTTCATCAACATTTTGAAGGTCCACAGATTACAGAATGCCTCCAGATGTGCATCGGAAACTACTACTGGTCTTCCAGGGAACGATCAAAGCGTAGACTGTTTGAGACATTACTCCCGTGGAGGTAACTGCGCATGGTGACTGTTGTATTGAATCCCGATGCAATTTCTATGTTTCATCAACACTCTGAGAGGCCACAGATTACAGAATGCCACCAGATGTGCTTCGGAAACTACTACTGGTCTTCCAGGGAACGATTAAAGCGTAGACTATTTGAGACACTTCTCCCATGGAGGAAAGTGCGCATGGTGACTCTTGTATTCAATCCCGATGCAATTTCTGTGTTTCATCAACACTCTGATAGTCCACAGATTACAGAATACCACCAGATGTGCATCGGAAAGTACTACCGGTCTTCCATTGAACGATCAAAGCGTAGACTGTTTGAGACATTACTCCCGTGGAGGAAAGTGCGCATGGTGACTGTTGTATTCAATTCCGATGCAATTTCTTTGTTTCATCAACACTCCGATAGTCCACAGATTACAGAAACCCTCCAGATGTGCATCGGAAACTGCTACTGGTCTTCCAGGGAACGATCAAATCGTAGACTGTTTCAGACATTACTCCCATGGAGGAAAGTGCGGTTGGTGACTGTTGTAGTCACTCACGATGCAATTTCTGAAATTCATCAACATTTTGAAGGTCCACATATACAGAATGCCTCCAGATGTGCATCGGAAACTACTACTGGTCTTCCAGGGAACGATCAAAGCGTAGACTGTTTGAGACATTACTCCCGTAGAACAAAGTGCACATGGTGACTGTTGTATTCAATCCCGATTCAATTTCTGTGTTTCATCAACACTCTGCTGGGCCACAGATTACAGAGTGCCACCAGACGTGCATCGGAAACTACTACTGGACTTCCAGGGAACGATCAAAGCGTAGACCGTTAGAGACATTACTCCATGGAGGAAAGTGCGCATGGTGCCTGTTGTATTCAATCCCGATGCAATTTCTGTGTTTCATCAACACTCTGATGGTACACAGATTACAGAATGCCACCAGATGTGCATCGGAAACTACTACCCGTCTTCCAGGGAACGATTAAAGCGTAGACTATTTGAGACGCTTCTCCCATGGAGGAAAGTGCGGATGGTGACTGTTGTATTCAATTCCGATGCAATTTCTGTGTTTCATCAACACTCTGATAGTCCACAGATTACAGAATGCCTCCAGATGTGCATCGGAAACTACTACTGGTCTTCCAGGGTACGATCAAAGCGTAGACTGTTTGAGACATTACTCCCATGGAGGAAAGTGCGCATGGTGACTGTTGTATTCAATCCCGATGCAATTCCTGATTTTCATCATCACTCTGATAGTCCACAGATTACAGATTGCCTCCAGATGTGCAACGGAAACTACTACTGGTCTACCTGGGATCGATCAAATAGTAGACTGTTTCAGACATTACTCCCATTGAGAAAAGTGCGGATGGTGACTGTTGTATTCACTCCCGATGCAATTTCTGTGTTTCATCAACATTTTGAAGGTCCACAGATTACAGAATTCCTCCAGATGTGCATCGGAAAGTACTACTGGTCTTCCAGGGAACGATCAAAGCGTAGACTGTTTGAGACATTACTCCCGTGGAGGTAACTGCGCATGGTGACTGTTGTATTCAATCCCGATGCAATATCAGTGTTTCATCAACACTCTCATAGGCCACAGATTACAGCATGCCACCAGATGTGCTTCGGAAACTACTACTGGTCTTCCAGGGAACGATCAAATCGTGGACTGTTTGAGACATTACTCCCGTGGAGGAAAGTGCGCATGATGACCGTTGTATTCAATCCCGATGCAATTTCTGTGTTTCATCATCACGCTGATAGTCCACAGTTTACAAAATGCCACTAGATGTGCATCGGAAACTACTAGAGGTCTTCCAGGGATCGATGAAAGCGTAGACTGTTTGAGACATTAATCCCGTGGATAAAGTGCGCATGGTGACTCTTGTATTCAGTACCGATGCAAGTTCTGTGTTTCATCAACACTCCGATAGTCCACAGATTACAGAATGCCACCAGACGTGCATCGGAAACTACTACTGGACTTATACTGAACGATCAAAGCGTAGACCGTTAGAGACATTACTCCCATGGAGGAAAGTGCGCATGGTGACTGTTGTATTCAATCCCGATGCAATTTCTGTGTTACATCAACACTCTGATAGTCCACAGATTACAGAATGCCACCAGATGTGCTTCAGAATCTACCACTGGTCTTCCAGGGAACAATCAAAGCGTAGACTGTTTGAGACATTACTCCAATGGAGGAAAGTGCGCATGGTGACTGTTGTATTCACTCCCGATGCAATTTCTGTGTTTCATCAACATTTTGAAGGTCCACAGATTACAGAATGCCTCCAGATGTGCATCGGACACTGCTACTGGTGTTCCAGGGAACGATCAAACCGTAGACTGTTTCAGACATTACTCCCATGGAGGAAAGTGCGGTTGGTGACTGTTGTATTCACTCCCGACGCAATTTCTGTGTTTCATCAACATTTTGAAGGTCCACAGATTACAGCATGCCTCCAGATGTGCATCGGAAACTAATACTGGTCTTCCAGGGAACGATCAAAGCGGAGACTGTTTCAGACATTACTCCCATGGAGGAAAGTGCGGATGCTGACTTTTGTATTCAATCACGATGCAATATCTGTGTTTCATCAACATTTTGAAGGTCCACAGATTACAGAATGCCTCCAGATGTGCATCGGAAACTACTACTGGTGTTCCAGGGAACGATCAAAGCGTAGACTGTTTGAGACATTACTCCCGTGGAGGTAACTGCGCATGGTGACTGTTGTATTCAATCCCGATGCAATTTCTATGTTTCATCAACACTCTGAGAGGCCACAGATTACAGAATGCCACCAGATGTGCTTCGGAAACTAGTACTGGTCTTCCAGGGAACGATTAAAGCGTAGACTATTTGAGACACTTCTCCCATGGAGGAAAGTGCGCATGGTGACTGTTGTATTCAATCCCGATGCAATTTCTGTGTTTCATCAACACTCTGATAGTCCACAGATTACAGAATACCACCAGATGTGCATCGGAAAGTACTACTGGTCTTCCAGGGAACGATCAAAGCGTAGACTGTTTGAGACATTACTCCCGTGGAGGAAAGTTCGCATGGTGATTGTTGTATTCAATTCCGATGCAATTTCTTTGTTTCATCAACACTCCGATAGTCCACAGATTACAGAAACCCTCCAGATGTGCATCGGAAACTGCTACTGGTCTTCCAGGGAACGATCAAATCGTAGACTGTTTCAGACATTACTCCCATGGAGGAAAGTGCGGTTGGTGACTGTTGTAGTCACTCACGATGCAATTTCTGAAATTCATCAACATGTTGAAGGTCCACAGATACAGAATGCCTCCAGATGTGCATCGGAAACTACTACTGGTCTTCCAGGGAACGATCAAAGCGTAGACTGTTTGAGACATTACTCCCGTGGAACAAAGTGCACATGGTGACTGTTGTATTCAATCCCGATTCAATTTCTGTGTTTCATCAACACTCTGCTGGGCCACAGATTACAGAGTGCCACCAGACGTGCATCGGAAACTACTACTGGATTTCCAGGGAACGATCAAAGCGTAGACCGTTAGAGACATTACTCCATGGAGGAAAGTGCGCATGGTGCCTGTTGTATTCAATCCCGATGCAATTTCTGTGTTTCATCAACACTCTGATGGTACACAGATTACAGAATGCCACCAGATGTGCATCGGAAACTACTACTCGTCTTCCAGGGAACGATTAAAGCGTAGACTATTTGAGACACTTCTCCCATGGAGGAAAGTGCGGATGGTGACTGTTGTATTCAATTCCGATGCAATTTCTGTGTTTCATCAACACTCTGATAGTCCACAGTTAACAGAATGCCTCCAGATGTGCATCGGAAACTACTACTGGTCTTCCAGGGTACGATCAAAGCGTAGACTGTTTGAGACATTACTCCCGTGGAGGTAACTGCGCATGGTGACTGTTGTATTCAATCCCGATGCAATTTCTATGTTTCATCAACACTCTGAGAGGCCACAGATTACAGAATGCCACCAGATGTGCTTCGGAAACTAGTACTGGTCTTCCAGGGAACGATTAAAGCGTAGACTATTTGAGACACTTCTCCCATGGAGGAAAGTGCGCATGGTGACTGTTGTATTCAATCCCGATGCAATTTCTGTGTTTCATCAACACTCTGATAGTCCACAGATTACAGAATACCACCAGATGTGCATCGGAAAGTACTACTGGTCTTCCAGGGAACGATCAAAGCGTAGACTGTTTGAGACATTACTCCCGTGGAGGAAAGTTCGCATGGTGACTGTTGTATTCAATTCCGATGCAATTTCTTTGTTTCATCAACACTCCGATAGTCCACAGATTACAGAAACCCTCCAGATGTGCATCGGAAACTGCTACTGGTCTTCCAGGGAACGATCAAATCGTAGACTGTTTCAGACATTACTCCCATGGAGGAAAGTGCGGTTGGTGACTGTTGTAGTCACTCACGATGCAATTTCTGAAATTCATCAACATTTTGAAGGTCCACAGATACAGAATGCCTCCAGATGTGCATCGGAAACTACTACTGGTCTTCCAGGGAACGATCAAAGCGTAGACTGTTTGAGACATTACTCCCGTAGAACAAAGTGCACATGGTGACTGTTGTATTCAATCCCGATTCAATTTCTGTGTTTCATCAACACTCTGCTGGGCCACAGATTACAGAGTGCCACCAGACGTGCATCGGAAACTACTACTGGACTTCCAGGGAACGATCAAAGCGTAGACCGTTAGAGACATTACTCCATGGAGGAAAGTGCGCATGGTGCCTGTTGTATTCAATCCCGATGCAATTTCTGTGTTTCATCAACACTCTGATGGTACACAGATTACAGAATGCCACCAGAAGTGCATCGGAAACTACTACTCGTCTTCCAGGGAACGATTAAAGCGTAGACTATTTGAGACACTTCTCCCATGGAGGAAAGTGCGGATGGTGACTGTTGTATTCAATTCCGATGCAATTTCTGTGTTCCTTCAACACTCTGATAGTCCACAGTTAACAGAATGCCTCCAGATGTGCATCGGAAACTACTACTGGTCTTCCAGGGTACGATCAAAGCGTAGACTGTTTGAGACATTACTCCCGTGGAACAAAGTGCACATGGTGACTGTTGTATTCAATCCCGATTCAATTTCTGTGTTTCATCAACACTCTGCTGGGCCACAGATTACAGAGTGCCACCAGACGTGCATCGGAAACTACTACTGGACTTCCAGGGAACGATCAAAGCGTAGACCGTTAGAGACATTACTCCATGGAGGAAAGTGCGCATGGTGACTGTTGTATTCAATCCCGATGCAATTTCTGTGTTACATCAACACTCTGATAGTCCACAGATTACAGAATGCCACCAGATGTGCTTCAGAATCTACCACTGGTCTTCCAGGGAACAATCAAAGCGTAGACTGTTTGAGACATTACTCCAATGGAGGAAAGTGCGCATGGTTACTGTTGTATTCACTCCCGATGCAATTTCTGTGTTTCATCAACATTTTGAAGGTCCACAGATTACAGAATGCCTTTAGATGTGCATCGGAAACTACTACTGGTCTTCCAGGGAACGATCAAAGCGTAGGCTGTTTCAGACATTACTCCCATGGAGGATAATGCGGATGGTAACTTTTGTAATCAATCAAGATGCAATATCTGTGTTTCATCAACATTTTGAAGGTCCACAGATTACAGATTGCCTCCAGATGTGCATCGGAAACTACTACTGGTCTTCCTGGGAACGATCAATGCGTGGACTCTTTCAGACATTACTCCCATGGAGGAAAGTGCGGATGGTGACTGTTGTATTCACTCCCGATGCAATTTCTGTGTTTCATCAACAATTTGAAGGTACACAGATTACAGAATGCCTCCAGATGTGCATCGGAAACTACTACTGGTCTTCCAGGGAACGATCAAAGCGTAGACTGTTTGAGACATTACTCCCGTGGAGGTAACTGCGCATGGTGACTGTTGTATTCAATCCCGATGCAATTTCTGGGTTTCATCAACACTCTGAGCGGCCACAGATTACAGAATGCCACCAGATGTGCTTCGGAAACTACTACTGGTCTTCCAGGGAACGATTAAAGCGTAGACTATTTGAGACACTTCTCCCATGGAGGAAAGTGCGCATGGTGACTGTTGTATTCAATCCCGATGCAATTTCTGTGTTTCATCAACACTCTGATGGTACACAGATTACAGAATGCCACCAGACGTGCATCGGAAACAACTACTGGACTTCCTGGGAACGATCAAAGCGTGGACTCTTTCAGACATTACTCCCATGGAGGAAAGTGCGGATGGTGACTGTTGTATTCAATTCCGATGCAAATTCTTTGTTTCATCAACACTCTGATAGTCCACAGATTACAGAATACCACCAGATGTGCATCGGAAAGTACTACTGGTCTTCCAGGGAACGATCAAAGCGTAGACTGTTTGAGATATTACTCCCGTGGAGGAAAGTGCGCATGGTGACTGTTGTATTCAATTCCGATGCAAATTCTTTGTTTCATCAACACTCTGATAGTCCACAGATTACAGAATGCCTAAAGATGTGCATCGGAAACTGCTACTGGTCTTCCAGGGAACGATCAAACCGTAGACTGTTTCAGACATTACTCCCATGGAGGAAAGTGCGGTAGGTGACTGTTGTATTCACTCCCGATGCAATTTCTGTGTTTCATCAACATTTTGAAGGTCCACAGATTACAGAATGCCTCCAGATGTGCATCGGAAACTACTACTGGTCTTCCAGGGAACGATCAAAGCGGAGACTGTTTCAGACATTACTCCCATGGAGGAAAGTGCGGATGGTGACTTTTGTATTCAATCACGATGCAATATCTGTGTTTCATCAACATTTTGAAGGTCCGCAGATTACAGAATGCCTCCAGATGTGCATCGGAAACTACTACTGGTCTTCCAGGGAACGATCAAAGCGTAGACTGTTTGAGACATTACTCCCGTGGAGGTAACTGCGCATGGTGACTGTTGTATTCAATTCCGATGGAATATCTGTGTTTCATCAACACTCTGAGAGGCCACAGATTACAGAATACCACCAGATGTGCATCGGAAAGTACTACTGGTTTTCCAGGGAACGATCAAAGCGTAGACTGTTTGAGACATTACTCCCGTGGAGGAAAGTGCGCATGGTGACTGTTGTATTCAATTCCGATGCAATTTCTTTGTTTCATCAACACTCCGATAGTCCACAGATTACAGAATGCCTCCAGATGTGCATCGGAAACTGCTACTGGTCTTCCAGGGAACGATCAAATCGTAGACTGTTTCAGACATTACTCCCATGGAGTAAAGTGCGGTTGGTGACTGTTGTATTCACTCACGAAGCAGTTTCTGAGATTCATCAACATTTTGAAGGTCCACAGATACAGAATGCCTCCAGATGTGCACCGGAAACTACTACTGGTCTTCCAGGGAACGATCAAAGCGTAGACTGTTGGGAGACATTACTCCCGTGGAGCAAAGTGCACATGGTGACTGTTGTATTCAATTCCGATTCAATTTCTGTGTTTCATCAACACTCTGCTGGGCCACAGATTACAGAGTGCCACCAGACGTGCATCGGAAACTACTACTGGACTTCCAGGGAACGATCAAAGCGTAGACCGTTAGAGACATTACTCCATGGAGGAAAGTGCGCATGGTGACTGTTGTATTCAATCCCGATGCAATTTCCGTGTTTCATCAACACTCTGATGGTACACAGATTACAGAATGCCACCAGATGTGCATCGGAAACTACTACTCGTCTTCCAGGGAACGATTAAAGCGTTGACTGTTTGAGACATTACTCCCATGGAGGAAAGTGCGCATGGTGACTGTTGTATTCAATCCCGATGCAATTCCTGATTTTCATCAACACTCTGATAGTCCACAGATTACAGATTGCCTCCAGATGTGCAACGGAAACTACTACTGGTCTTCCTGGGATCGATCAAAGCGTAGACTGTTTCAGACATTACTCCCATTGAGAAAAGTGCGGATGGTGACTGTTGTATTCACTCCCGATGCAATTTCTGTGTTTCATCAACATTTTGAAGGTCCACAGATTACAGAATTCCTCCAGATGTGCATCGGAAAGTACTGCTGGTCTTCCAGGGAACGATCAAAGCGAAGACTGTTTGAGACATTACTCCCGTGGAGGTAACTGCGCATGGTGACTGTTGTATTCAATCCCGATGCAATTTCTGTGTTTCATCAACACTCTCATAGGCCACAGATTACAGAATGCCACCAGATGTGCTTCGGAAACTACTACTGGTCTTCCTGGGAACGGTTAAAGCGTAGACTGTTTGAGACACTTCTCCCATGGAGGAAAGTGCAGATGGTGACTTTTGTATTCAATCACGACGCAATATCTGTGTTTCATCAACATTTTGAATGTCCACAGATTACAGAATGCCTCCAGATGTGCATCGGAAACTACTACTGGTCTTCCAGGGGACGATCAAAGCGTAGACTGTTAGAGACATTACTCCCGTGGAGGTAACTGCGCATGGTGACTGTTGTATTCAATCCCGATGCAATTTCTGTGTTTCATCAGCACTCTGAGCGGCCACAGATTCCAGAATGCCACCAGATGTGCTTCGGAAACTACTACTGGTCTTCCAGGGAACGATTAAAGCGTAGACTATTTGAGACACTTCTCCCATGGAGGAAAGTGCGCATGGTGACTGTTGTATTCAATCCCGATGCAATTTCTGTGTTTCATCAACACCCTGATAGTCCACAGATTACAGAATACCACCAGATGTGCATCGGAAAGTACTACTGGTCTTCCAGGGAACGATCAAAGCGTAGACTGTGTGAGACATTACTCCCGTGGAGGAAAGTGCGCATGGTGACTGTTGTATTCAATTCCGATGCAATTTCTTTGTTTCATCAACACTCTGATAGTCCACAGATTACAGAATGCCTCCAGATGTGCATCGGAAACTACTACTGGTCTTCCAGGGAACGATCAAAGCGGAGACTGTTTCAGACATTACTCCCATGGAGGAAAGTGCGGATGCTGACTTTTGTATTCAATCACGATGCAATATCTGTGTTTCATCAACATTTTGAAGGTCCACAGATTACAGAATGCCTCCAGATGTGCATCGGAAACTACTACTGGTCTTCCAGGGAACGATCAAAGCGTAGACTGTTTGAGACATTACTCCCGTGGAGGTAACTGCGCATGGTGACTGTTGTATTCAATCCCGATGCAATTTCTATGTTTCATCAACACTCTGAGAGGCCACAGATTACAGAATGCCACCAGATGTGCTTCGGAAACTACTACTGGTCTTCCAGGGAACGATTGAAGCGTAGACTATTTGAGACACTTCTCCCATGGAGGAAAGTGCGCATGGTGACTGTTGTATTCAATCCCGATGCAATTTCTTTGTTTCATCAACACTCTGATAGTCCACAGATTACAGAATACCACCAGATGTGCATCGGAAAGTACTACTGGTCTTCCAGGGAACGATCAAAGCGTAGACTGTTTGAGACATTACTCCCGTGTAGGAAAGTGCGCATGGTGACTGTTGTATTCAATTCCGATGCAATTTCTTTGTTTCATCAACACTCCGATGGTCCACAGATTACAGAAACCCTCCAGATGTGCATCGGAAACTGCTACTGGTCTTCCAGGGAACGATCAAATCGTAGACAGTTTCAGACATTACTCCCATGGAGGAAAGTGCGGTTGGTGACTGTTGTAGTCACTCACGATGCAATTTCTGAAATTCATCAACATTTTGAAGGTCCACAGATACAGAATGCCTCCAGAGGTGCATCGGAAACTACTACTGGTCTTCCAGGGAACGATCAAAGCGTAGACTGTTTGAGACATTACTCCCGTGGAACAAAGTGCACATGGTGACTGTTGTATTCAATCCCGATTCAATTTCTGTGTTTCATCAACACTCTGCTGGGCCACAGATTACAGAGTGCCACCAGACGTGCATCGGAAACTACTACTGGACTTCCAGGGAACGATCAAAGCGTAGACCGTTAGAGACATTACTCCATGGAGGAAAGTGCGCATGGTGCCTGTTGTATTCAATCCCGATGCAATTTCTGTGTTTCATCAACACTCCGATGGTACACAGATTACAGAATGCCACCAGATGTGCATCGGAAACTACTACTCGTCTTCCAGGGAACGATTAAAGCGTAGACTATTTGAGACACTTCTCCCATGGAGGAAAGTGCGGATGGTGACTGTTGTATTCAATTCCGATGCAATTTCTGTGTTTCATCAACACTCTGATAGTCCACAGATTACAGAATGCCTCCAGATGTGCATCGGAAACTACTACTGGTCTTCCAGGGTACGATCAAAGCGTAGACTGTTTGAGACATTACTCCCATGGAGGAAAGTGCGCATGGTGACTGTTGTATTCAATCCCGATGCAATTCCTGATTTTCATCATCACTCTGATAGTCCACAGATTACCGATTGCCTCCAGATGTGCAACGGAAACTACTACTGGTCTTCCTGGGATCGATCAAATAGTAGACTGTTTCAGACATTACTCCCATTGAGAAAAGTGCGAATGGTGACTGTTGTATTCACTCCCGATGCAATTTCTGTGTTTCATCAACATTTTGAAGGTCCACAGGTTACAGAATTCCTCCAGATGTGCATCGGACAGTACTACCGGTCTTCCAGGGAACGATCAAAGCGAAGACTGTTTGAGACATTACTCCCGTGGAGGTAACTGCGCATGGTGACTGTTGTATTCAATCCCGATGCAATATCAGTGTTTCATCAACACTCTCATAGGCCACAGATTACAGCATGCCACCAGATGTGCTTCGGAAACTACTACTGGTCTTCCAGGGAACGATCAAATCGTGGACTGTTTGAGACATTACTCCCGTGGAGGAAAGTGCGCATGATGACCGTTGTATTCAATCCCGATGCAATTTCTGTGTTTCATCATCACGCTGATAGTCCACAGTGTAAAAAATGCCACTAGATGTGCATCGGAAACTACTAGAGGTCTTCCAGGGTTCGATGAAAGCGTAGACTGTTTGAGACATTAATCCCGTGGAGGAAAGTGCGCATGGTGACTCTTGTATTCAGTACCGATGCAAGTTCTGTGTTTCATCAACACTCCGATAGTCCACAGATTACAGAATGCCACCAGACGTGCATCGGAAACCAATACTGGACTTATACTGAACGATCAAAGCGTAGACCGTTAGAGACATTACTCCCATGGAGGAAAGTGCGCATGGTGACTGTTGTATTCAATCCCGATGCAATTTCTGTGTTACATCAACACTCTGATAGTCCACAGATTACAGAATGCCACCAGATGTGCTTCAGAATCTACCACTGGTCTTCCAGGGAACAATCAAAGCGTAGACTGTTTGAGACATTACTCCAATGGAGGAAAGTGCGCATGGTGACTGTTTTATTCAATCCCGAAGCAATTCCTGATTTTCATCAACACTCTGATAGTCCACAGGTTACAGATTGCCTCCAGATGTGCATCGGAAACTACTACTGGTCTTCCTGTTAACGATCAAAGCGTAGACCGTTAGAGACATTACTCCCATGGAGGAAAGTGCGGATGGTGACTGTTGTATTCACTCCCGATGCAATTTCTGTGTTTCATCAACATTTTGAAGGTCCACAGATTACAGAATGCCTCCAGATGTGCATCGGAAGCTACTACTGGTCTTCCAGGGAACGATCAAAGCGTAGACCGTTAGAGACTTTACTCCCATGGAGGTAAGTGCGCTTGGTGACTGTTGTATTCAATCCCGATGCAATTTCTGTGTTTCATCAACTCTCTGATAGTCCACAGATTACAGAATGCCATCAGATGTGCATCGGAAACTACTACTGGTCTTCCAGGGGCGATCAAAGCGTAGACTGTTTGAGACATTACTCCCATGGAGGAAAGTGTGGATGGTGACTTTTGTATTCAATCACGATGCAATATCTGTGTTTCATCAACATTTTGAAGGTCCACAGATTACAGAATGCCTCCAGATGTGCATCGGAAAGTACTACTGGTCTTCCTGGGAACGATTTAACGAAGACTGTTTGAGACATTACTCCCGTGGAGGTAACTGCGCATGATGACTGTTGTATTCAATCCCGATGCAATTTCTGTGTTTCATCAACACTCTGATAGGCCACAGATTACAGAATGCCACCAGATGTGCTTCGGAAACTACTACAGGTCTTCCAGGGAACGATCAAAGCGTGGACTGTTTGAGACATTACTCCCGTGAAGGAAAGTGCGCATGATGACCGTTGTATTCAATCTCGATGCAATTTCTATGTTTCATCATCACGCTGATAGTCCACAGTTTACAGAATACAACAGTCACCATGGGCACTTACCTCCATGGGAGTGAAGTCTGTAAAGGTCTACGCTTTGATCGTTCCCTGGAAGTCGAGTAGTAGTTTCCGATGCACATCTGGTGGTATTCTGTAATCTGTGGACTATCAGAGTGTTGATGAAACACAGAAATTGCATCGGGATTGAATACAACAGTCACCATGTCACTTTGCTCCACATGAGTACTGTCTCAAACAGTCTACGCTTTGATCGTTCCCTGGAAGACCAGTAGTAGTTTCCGATGCACATCTGGAGGCAATATGTAATCTGTGGACGTTCAGAGTGTTGATGATACACAGAAATAGCATCGGGATTGAATGCAACAGTCAACATGCGCACTTTCCTCCACGGGAGTAATGTCTCAAACAGTCTACACTTTGATCGTTCCCTATAAGACCAGTGGTAGTTTCTGAAGCACATCTGGAGGCATTCTGTAATCTGTGGACTATCAGAGTGTTGATGAAACACATAAATTGCATCGGGATTGAATACAACAGTCACCATGGGCACTTTCCTCCATGGGAGTAATGTCTCTAACGGTCTACGCTTTGATCGTTCCCTGGAAGACCAGTAGTAGTTTCCGATGCACATCTGGAGGCATTCTGTAATCTGTGGACCTTCAAAATGTTGATGAAACACAGATATTGGATCGTGATTGAATACAATAGTCACCATCCGCACTTTCCTCCATGGGAGTAATGTCTGAAACAGTCTACGCTTTGATCGTTACGTGGAAGACCAGTAGTAGTTTCCGATGCACATCTGGAGGCATTCTGTAATCTGTGGACATTCAAAATGTTGATGAAACACAGAAATTGCATCGGGCGTGAATACAACAGTCTTCATCCGCACTTTCCTCCATGGGAGTAATGTCTGAAAGAGTCAACGCTTAGATCGTACCAGGAAGACCAGTAGTAGTTTCCGATGCACGTCTGGTGGCATTCTGCAATCTGTGTACCATCAGAGTGTTGATGAAACACAGAAATTGCATCGGGATTGAATACAACAGTCACCATGCGCACTTTCTTCCATGGAGTAATGTCTGTAACGGTCTACGCTTTGATCGTTTCCTGGAAGTCCGGTAGTAGTTTCCGATGCACGTCTGGTGGCACTCTGTAATCTGTAGACTAGCAGAGTGTTGATGAAACACAGAAATTGAATCGGGATTGAATACAACAGTCACCATGCGCACTTTCCTCCATGGGAGTAATGTCTCAAACAGTCTACGCTTTGATCGTTCCCTGGAAGACCAGTGGTAGTTTCCAATGCACATCTGGACGCATTCTGTAATCTGTGGACTATCAGAGTGTTGATGAAACACAGGAATTGCATCGGGATTGAATTCAACAGTCACCATGCGACTCTCCGCCACGGAGTAATGTCTCAAAGAGTCTACGCTTTGATCGTTCCCTGGAAGACCAGTAGTAGTTTCCGATGCACATCTGGTGGCATTCTGTAATCTGTGGACTATCAGAGTGTTGACGAAACACAGAAATTGCATCGGGATTGAATACAACAGTCACCATGCGCACTTTCCTCCACAGGAGTAATGTCTCAAACAGTCTACGCTTTGATCGTTCCCTGGAAGACCAGTAGTAGTTTCCAAAGCACATCTGGAGGCATTCTGTAACCTGTGGACTATCAGAGTCTTAATAAAACACAGAAATTTCATCGGGATTGAATACAACAGTCACCATGCGCACTTTCCTCTATGGGACTAATGTCTCAAACAGTCTACGCTTTGATCGTTCCCAGGAAAACCAGTAGTAGTTTCCGATGCACATCTGGAGGCATTCTGTAATCAGTGGACTATCAGAGTGTTGATGAATCACAGAAATTGAATCGGGATTGAATGCAACAGTCACCATGCGCACTTTCCTCCACGGAAGTAATTTCTCAAACAGTCTACGCTTTGATCGTTCCCTGGAAGACCAGTAGTAGTTTCCGATGCACATCTGGAGGCATTCTGTAATCAGTGGACTATCAGAGTGTTGATGAGACACAGAAATTGCATCGGGATTGAATACAACAGTCACCATGCGCATTTTCCTCCACGGGTGTAATGTCTCAAACAGTCAACGCTTTGATCGATCCCTGGAAGACCTGTAGTAGTTTCCGTTGCACATGTGGAGGCATTCTGTAATCTGTGGACCTTCAAAATGTTGATGAAACACAGAAATTGCATCGGGAGTGAATACAACAGTCACCATCCGCACTTTCCTCCATGGGAGTAATGTCTGTAACAGTCTACGCTTTGATCGTTCCCAGGAAGACCAGTAGTAGTTTCAATGCACATCTGGAGGCAGTCTGTACTCTGTGGACTTTCAGAGTGTTGATGAAAATCAGAAAGTGCATCGGGATTGAATACAACAGTCACCATGCGCACTTTCCTCCACGGAAGTAATGTCTCAAACTGTCTACGCATTGATCAGTCCCTGGAAGACGAGTGGTAGATTCCGATGCACATCTGGAGGCATTCTGTAATCTGTAGGCTATCAGAGTGTTGATGAAACACAGAAATTGCATCGGGATTGAATACAACAGTCACGATGCGCACTTTCCTCCATGGGAGAAGTGTCTCAAATAGTCTACGCTTTAATCGTTCTCTGGAAGACCAGTAGTAGTTTCCGATGCACATCTGGTGGCATTCTGTAATCTGTGGCCTATCAGAGTGTTGATGAAACACAGAAATTGCATCGGGATTGAATACAACAGTCACCATGCGTACTTTTCTCCATGGGAGTAATGTCTCTAACGGTCTACGCTTTGATCGTTCCCTGGAAGTCCAGTAGTAGTTTCCGATGCGCGTCTGGTGTCATTCTGTAGTCTGTGGACCAGCAGAGTGTTGATGAAACACAGGAATTGATTCGGGATTGAATACAACAGTCACCATGCGCACTTTCCTCCACGGGAGGTATGTCTCAAACAGTCCACGCTTTGATCGTTCCCTGGAAGACCAGTAGTAGTTTCCGATGCACATCTGGATGCAATATGTAATCTGTGGACTATCTGAGTGTTGATGAAACACAGAAATTGCATCGGGATTGAATACAACAGTCACCATGCGCACTTTCCTCCACGGGAGTAATGTCTTAAAGAGTCTACGCTTTGATCGTTCCCTGGAAGACCAGTAGTAGTTTCCGATGCACATCTGGTGGTATTCTGTAATCTGTGGACTATCAGAGTGTTGATGAAACACAGAAATTGCATCGGGATTGAATACAACAGTCACAATGTGCACTTTGCTCCACTCTGATAGTCCACAGATTACAGAATGCCATCAGATGTGCATCGGAAACTACTACTGGTCTTCCAGGGAACGATCAAAGCGCAGACTGTTTGAGACATTACTCCTGTGGAGGAAAGTGCGCATGTTGACTGTTGTATTCAATCCCGATGCTATTTCTGTGTTTCATCAACACTCTGAACGTCCACAGATTACATATTGCCTCCAGATGTGCATCGGAAACTACTACTTTTCTTCCAGGGAACGATCAAAGCGTGGACTGTTTTAGACATACCTCCCGTGGAGGAAAGTGGGCATGGTGACTGTTGTATTCAATCCCGATGCAATTTCTGTGTTTCATCAACACTCTGATAGTCCACAGATTACAGAATGCCACCAGACATGCATCGGAAACTACTACTGGTCTTCCTGGGAACGATCAAAGCATAGACTCTCTCAGACATTACTCCCATGGAATAAAGTGCGGATGGTGACTGTTGTATTCGCTCCCGATGCAAATTCTGTGTTTCATCAACATTTTGAAGGTCCACAGATTACAGAATGCCTCCAGATGTGCATCGGAAACTACTACTGGTCTTCCAGGGAACGATCAAAGCGTAGACTGTTTCAGACATTTCTCCCATGGAGGAAAGTGTGGATGGTGACTTTTGTAATCAATCACAATGCAATATCTGTGTTTCCTCAACATTTTGAAGGTCCACAGATTACAGAATGCCTCCAGATGTGCATCGGAAACTACAACTGGTCTTCCAGGGAACCATCAGAGCGTAGACTGTTTCAGACATTACTCCCATGGAGGAAAGTGTGGATGGTGACTTTTGTAATCAATCACGATGCAATATCTGTGTTTCCTTAACATTTTGAAGGTCCACAGATTACAAAATGCCTCCAGATGTGCATCGGAAAGTACTACTGGTCTTCCAGGGAACGATCAAAGCGTAGACTGTTTGAGACATTACTCCTGTGGAGGAAAGTGCGCATGTTGACTGTTGTATTCAATCCCGATGCTATTTCTGTGTTTCATCAACACTCTGAACGTCCACAGATTACATATTGCCTCCAGATGTGCATCGGAAACTACTACTTTTCTTCCAGGGAACGATCAAAGCGTGGACTGTTTTAGACATACCTCCCGTGGAGGAAAGTGGGCATGGTGACTGTTGTATTCAATCCCGTTGCAATTTCTGTGTTTCATCACCACTCTGATAGGCCACAGATTACAGAATGCCACCAGATGTGCTTCGGAAACTACTACTGGTCTTTCAGGGAACGATCAAAGCGTGGACTGTTCGAGACATTACTCCCGAGAAGGAAAGTGCGCATGATGACCGTTGTATTCAATCTCGATGCAATTTCTATGTTTCATCATCACGCTGATAGTCCACAGTTTTCAGAATGCCACTAGATGTGCATCGGAAACTACTAGAGGTTTTCCAGGGATCGATCAAATCGTAGACTGTTTGAGACATTACTTCCGTGGAGGAAAGTGCGCATGGTGTCTCTTGCATTCAGTCCCGATGCAATTTCTGTGTTTCATCAACACTCTGATAGTCCACAGATTACAGAATGCCACTAGACGTGCATCGGAAACTACTACTGGACTTATAGGGAACGATCAAAGCGTAGACCGTTAGAGACATTACTCCCATGGAGGAAAGTGCGCATGGTGACTGTTGTAATCAAACCCGATGCATTTTCTGTGTTTCATCAACACTCTGATGGTCCACAGATTACAGAATGCCTCCAGATGTGCATCGGAAACTACTACAGGTCTTCCAGGCAACGATCAAAGCGTAGACCGTTAGAGACATTACTCCCAAGGAGGAAAGTGCGCATGGTGACTGTTGTATTCAAACCCGATGCATATTTCTGTGTTACATCAACACTCTGATAGTCCACAGATTACAGAATGCCACCAGATGTGCTTCAGAAACTACCACTGGTCTTCCAGGGAACAATCAAAGCGTAGACTGTTTGAGACATTACTCCAATGGAGGAAAGTGCGCATGGTGACTGTTTTATTCAATCCCGAAGCAATTCCTGATTTTCATCAACACTCTGATAGTCCACAGGTTACAGATTGCCTCCAGATGTGCATCGGAAACTACTACTGGTCTTCCTGGGAACGATCAAAGCGTAGACCGTTAGAGACATTATTCCCATGGAGGAAAGTGCGGATGGCGACTGTTGTATTCACTCCCGATGCAATTTCTGTGTTTCATCAACATTTTGAAGGTCCACAGATTACAGAATGCCTCCAGATGTGCATCGGAAGCTACTACTGGTCTTCCAGGGATCGATCAAATCGTAGACTGTTTGAGACATTACTCCCGTGGAGGAAAGTGCGCATGGTGTCTCTTGCATTCAGTCCCGATGCAATTTCTGTGTTTCATCAACACTCTGATAGTCCACAGATTACAGAATGCCACTAGACGTGCATCGGAAACTACTACTGGACTTATAGGGAACGATCAAAGCGTAGACCGTTAGAGACATTACTCCCATGGAGGAAAGTGCGCATGGTGACTATTGTAATCAAACCCGATGCATTTTCTGTGTTTCATCAACACTCTGATGGTCCACAGATTACAGAATGCCTCCAGATGTGCATCGGAAACTACTACAGGTCTTCCAGGCAACGATCAAAGCGTAGAAAGTTAGAGACATTACTCCCAAGGAGGAAAGTGCGCATGGTGACTGTTGTATTCAAACCAGATGCAATTTCTGTGTTACATCAACACTCTGATAGTCCACAGATTACAGAATGCCACCAGATGTGCTTCAGAAACTACCACTGGTCTTCCAGGGAACAATCAAAGCGTAGACTGTTTGAGACATTACTCCAATGGAGGAAAGTGCGCATGGTGACTGTTTTATTCAATCCCGAAGCAATTCCTGATTTTCATCAACACTCTGATAGTCCACAGGTTACAGATTGCCTCCAGATGTGCATCGGAAACTACTACTGGTCTTCCTGGGAACGATCAAAGCGTAGACCGTTAGAGACATTACTCCCATGGAGGAAAGTGCGGATGGTGACTGTTGTATTCACTCCCGATGCAATTTCTGTGTTTCATCAACATTTTGAAGGTCCACAGATTACAGAATGCCTCCAGATGTGCATCGGAAGCTACTACTGGTCTTCCAGGGAACGATCAAAGCGTAGACTGTTTCAGACATTACTCCCATGGAGGAAAGTGCGGATGGTGACTGTTGTATTCACTCACGATGCAATTTCTGTGTTTCATCAACATTTTGAAGGTCCACAGATTACAGAATGCCTCCAGATGTGCATCGGAAACTACTACTGGTCTTCCAGGGAACAATCAAAGCGTAGACTGTTTGAGACATTACTCCCGTGGAGCAAAGTGCACATTGTGACTGTTGTATTCAATCCCGATGCAGTTTCTGTGTTTCATCAACACTCTGATAGTCCACAGATTACAGAATACCACCAGATTTGCATCGGAAACTAATACTGGTCTTCCAGGGAACGGTCAAAGAGTAGACTCTTTGAGACATTACTCCCGTGGAGGAAAGTGCGCATGGTGACTGTTGTATTCAATCGCGATGCAATTTCTGTGTTTCATCAACACTCTGATAGTCCACAGATTACTGAATGCCACCAGACGTGCATCGGTAACTACTACTCGACTTCCAGGGAACGATCAAAGCGTACACCGTTAGAGACTTTACTCCCATGGAGGAAAGTGCGCATGGTGACTGTTGTATTCAATCCCGATGCAATTTCTGTGTTTCATCAACACTCTGATAGTCCACAGATTACAGAATGCCATCAGATGTGCATCGGAAACTACTACTGGTCTTCCAGGGAACGATCAAAACGTAGACTGTTTGAGACATTACTCCCGTGGAGGAAAGTGCGCATGGTGACTGTTGTATTCAATCTCGATGCAATTTCTGTGTTTCATCAACACTCTGATGGTCCACAGATTACAGAATGCCACCAGACATGCATCGGAAACTACTACTGGTCTTCCTGGGAACGATCAAAGCATAGACTCTATCAGACGTTACTCCCATGGAGGAAAGTGCGGATGGTGACTGTTGTATTCGCTCCCGATGCAAATTCTGTGTTTCATCAACATTTTGAAGGTCCACAGATTACAGAATGCCTCCAGATGTGCATCGGAAACTACTACTGGTCTTTCAGGGAACGATTAAAGCGTAGACTGTTTCAGACATTACTCCCATGGAGGAAAGTGTGGATGGTGACTTTTGTAATCAATCACGATGCAATATCTGTGTTTCATCAACATTTTGAATGTCCACAGATTACAGAATGCCTCCAGATGTGCATCGGAAAGTACTACTGGTCTTCCAGGGAACGATCAAAGCGTAGACTCTTTGAGACAATACTCCCGTGGAGGTAACTGCGCATGGTGACTGTTGTATTCAATCCCGATGCAATTTCTGTGTTTCATCAACACTCTGATAGGCCACAGATTACAGAATGCCACCAGATGTGCTTCGGAAACTACTACTGGTCTTCCAGGGAACGATCAAAGCGTGGACTGTTTGAGACATTACTCCCGTGAAGGAAAGTGCGCATGATGACCGTTGTATTAAATCTCGATGCAATTTCTATGTTTCATCATCACGCTGATAGTCCACAGTTTTCAGAATGCCACTAGATGTGCATCGGAAACTACTAGAGGTCTTCCAGGGATCGATCAAAGCGTAGACTGTTTGAGACATTACTCCCGTGGAGGAAAGTGCGCATGGTGACTCTTGCATTCAATCCCGATGCAATTTCTGTGTTTCATCAACTCTCTGATAGTCCACAGATTACAGAATGCCACCAGACATGCATCGGAAACTGCTACTGGACTTATAGGGAACGATCAAAGCGTAGACCGTTAGAGACATTACTCCCATGGAGGAAAGTGCGCATGGTGAATGTTGTATTCAATCCCGATGCAATTTCTGTGTTTCATCAACACTCTGATAGTCCACAGATTACAGAATGCCTCCCGATGTGCATCGGAAACTACTACAGGTCTTCCAGAGAACGATCAAAGCGTAGTTCGTTAGAGACAGTACTCCCATGGAGGAAAGTGCGCATGGTGACTGTTGTATTCAAACCCGATGAAATATCTGTGTTACATCAACACTCTGATAGTCCACAGACTACAGAATGCCACCAGATGTGCTTCAGAAACTACCACTGGTCTTCCAGGGAACAATCAAAGCGTAGACTGTTTGAGACATTACTCCAATGGAGGAAAGTGCGCGTGGTGACTGTTTTATTCAATCCCGAAGCAATTCCTGATTTTCATCAACACTCTGATTGTCCACAGGTTACAGATTGCCTCCAGATGTGCATCGGAAACTACTACTGGTCTTCCTGGGAACGATCAAAGCGTAGACCGTTAGAGACATTCCTCCCATGGAGGAAAGTGCGGATGGTGACTGTTGTATTCACTCCCGATGCAATTTCTGTGTTTCATCAATATTTTTAAGGTCCACAGATTACAGAATGCCTCCAGATGTGCATCGGAAGCTACTACTGGCCTTCCAGGGAACGATCAAAGCGTAGACTGTTTCAGACATTACTCCCATGGAGGAAAGTGCGGATGGTGACTGTTGTATTCACTCACGATGCAATTTCTGTGTTTCATCAACATTTTGAAGGTCCACAGATTACAGAATGCCTCCAGATGTGCATCGGAAACTACTACTGGTCTTCCAGGGAACAATCAAATCGTAGACTGTTTGAGACATTACTCCCGTGGAGCAAAGTGCACATTGTGACTGTTGTATTCAATCCCGATGCAATTTCTGTGTTTCATCAACACTCTGATAGTCCACAGATTACAGAATACCACCAGATGTGCATCGGAAACTACTACTGGTCTTCCAGGGAACGATCAAAGCGTAGACTCTTTGAGACATTACTCCCGTGGAGGAAAGTGCGCATGGTGACTGTTGTATTCAATCCCGATTCAATTTCTGTGTTTCATCAACTCTCTGATAGTCCACAGATTACAGAATGCCACCAGACGTGCATCGGTAACTACTACTCGACTTCCAGGGAACGATCAATGTGTAGACCGTTAGAGACTTTACTCCCATGGAGGAAAGTGCGCATGGTGACTGTTGTATTCAATCCCGATGCAATTTCTGTGTTTCATCAACACTCTGATAGTCCACAGATTACAGAATGCCATCAGATGTGCATCGGAAACTACTACTGGTCTTCCAGGGAACGATCAAAACGTAGACTGTTTGAGACATTACTCCCGTGGAGGAAAGTGCGCATGGTGACTGTTGTATTCAATCTCGATGCAATTTCTGATTTTCATCGACACTCCGAAAGTCCACAGATTACATATTGCATCCAGATGTGCATCGGAAACTACTACTGGTCTTCCAGGGAACAATCAAAGCGTGGACTGTTTGAGACATACCTCCCGTGGAGGAAAGTGCGCATGGTGACTGTTGTATTCAATCCCGATTCAATTCCAGTGTTTCATCAACACTCTGCTGGTCCACAGACTACAGAATGCCACCAGACGTGCATCGGAAACTACTACTGGACTTCCAGGGAACGATCAAAGCGTAGACCGTTAGAGACATTACTCCCATGGAGGAAAGTACGCATGGTGACTGTTGTATTCAATCCCGATGCAATTTCTGTGTTTCATCAACACTCTGATAGGCCACAGGTTACAGAATGCCACCAGATGTGCATCGGAAACTACTACTGGTCTTCCAGAGAACGATTAAAGCGTAGACTATTTGAGACACTTCTCCCATGGAGGAAAGTGCGCATCGTGACTGTTGTATTCAATTCCGATGCAATTTCTGTGTTTCATCAACACTCTGATAGCCTACAGATTACAGAATGCCTCCAGATGTGAATCGGAATCTACCACTGGTCTTGCAGGGAATGATCAATGCGTAGACAGTTTGAGACATTACTTCCGTGGAGGAAAGTGCGCATGGTGACTGTTGTATTCAATCCCGATGCACTTTCTGATTTTCATCAACACTCTGAAAGTCCACAGAGTACAGATTTCCTCCAGATGTGCATTGAAACTACTACTGGTCTTCCTGGGAACGATCAAAGCGTAGACTGTTTCAGACATTACTCCCATGGAGGAAAGTGCGGATGGTGACTGTTGTATTCACTCCCGATGCAATTTCTGTGTTTCATCAACATTTTGAAGGTCCACAGACTACAGAATGCCTCCACATGTGCATCGGAAACTACTACAGGTCTTCCAGGGATCGATCAAAGCGTTGACTGTTTGAGACATTACTCCCGTGGAGGAAAATGCGCATGGTGACTGTTGTATACAATCCCGATGCAATTTCTGTGTTTCATCAACACTCTGATAGTCCACAGATTACAGAATGCCTCCAGATGTGCATCGGAAACTACTACTGGTCTTCCAGGGAACGATCAAAGCGTAGACTGTTTGAGACATTACTTCCGTGGAGGAAAGTGCGCATTATGAATGTTGTATTCACTCCCGATGAAATTTCTGTGATTCATCAACACTCTGATAGTCTACAGATTACAGAATGCCTCCAGATGTGCATCGGAAACTACTACCGGTTTTCCAGGGAACGATCAAAGCGTAGACTGTTTGAGACATTAGTCTCATAGAGGAAAGTGCGCATGGTGACTGTTGTATTCAATCCCGATGCAATTTCTGTGTTTCATCAACACACTGATACTCCACAGATTACAGAATGCGTCCAGATGTGCATTGGAAACTACCACTGGTCTTCCAGGGAACGATCAAAGCGTAGACTGTTTGAGGCATTACTAACATGGAGGAAAGTGCGCATAGTGACTGTTGTATTCAATCCCGATGCAATTTCTGTATTTCATCAACACTCTGATACTCCACAGATTACAGAATGCCTCCAGATGTGCATCGGAAACTACTACTGGTCTTCCAGGGAACGACCAAAGCGTAAACACTTTGAGACATTACTCCCATGGAGGAAAGTGCGCATGGTGACTGTTCTATTCAATCCCGATGCAATTTCTGTGATACATCAACACTTTGATAATCCACAGATTACAGAATGCCTCCAGATGTGCTTCGGAAACTGCTACTGGACTGCCAGGGAACGATCAAAGCGTAAACTCTTTGAGACATTACTCTCATGGAGGAAGGTGCGCATGGTAACTGTTGTATTCAATCCCGATGCAATTTCTGTGTTTCATCAACACTCTGATAGTCCACAGATTACAGAATGCCATCAGATGTGCATCGGAAACTACTACTGGTCTTTCAGGGAACGATCAAAACGTAGACTGTTTGAGACATTACTCCCGTGGAGGAAAGTGCGCATGGTGACTGTTGTATTCAATCTCGATGCAATTTCTGATTTTCATCGACACTCCGAAAGTCCACAGATTACATATTGCATCCAGATGTGCATCGGAAACTACTACTGGTCTTCCAGGGAACAATCAAAGCATGGACTCTTTTGAGACATACCTCCCGTGGAGGAAAGTGCGCATGGTGACTGTTGTATTCAATCCCGATTCAATTCCAGTGTTTCATCAACACTCTGCTGGTCCACAGACTACAGAATGCCACCAGACGTGCATCGGAAACTACTACTGGACTTCCAGGGAACGATCAAAGCGTAGACCGTTAGAGACATTACTCCCATGGAGGAAAGTACGCATGGTGACTGATGTATTCAATCCCGATGCAATTTCTGTGTTTCATCAACACTCGGATAGGCCACAGGTTACAGAATGCCACCAGATGTGCATCGGAAACTACTACTGGTCTTCCAGAGAACGATTAAAGCGTAGACTATTTGAGACACTTCTCCCATGGAGGAAAGTGCGCATCGTGACTGTTGTATTCAATTCCGATGCAATTTCTGTGTTTCATCAACACTCTGATAGCCTACAGATTACAGAATGCCTCCAGATGTGCATCGGAATCTACCACTGGTCTTGCAGGGAATGATCAATGCGTAGACAGTTTGAGACATTACTTCCGTGGAGGAAAGTGCGCATTGTGACTGTTGTATTCAATCCCGATGCACTTTCTGATTTTCATCAACACTCTGAAAGTCCACAGAGTACAGATTGCCTCCAGATGTGCATTGAAACTACTACTGGTCTTCCTGGGAACGATCAAAGCGTAGACTGTTTCAGACATTACTCCCATGGAGGAACGTGCGGATGGTGACTGTTGTATTCACTCCCGATGCAATTTCTGTGTTTCATCAACATTTTGAAGGTCCACAGACTACAGAATGCCTCCACATGTGCATCGGAAACTACTACAGGTCTTCCAGGGATCGATCAAAGCGTTGACTGTTTGAGACATTACTCCCGTGGAGGAAAATGCGCATGGTGACTGTTGTATACAATCCCGATGCAATTTCTGTGTTTCATCAACACTCTGATAGTCCACAGATTACAGAATGCCTCCAGATGTGCATCGGAAACTACTACTGGTCTTCCAGGGAACGATCAAAGCGTAGACTGTTTGAGACATTACTTCCGTGGAGGAAAGTGCGCATGGTGAATGTTGTATTCACTCCCGATGCAATTTCTGTGATTCATCAACACTCTGATAGTCCACAGATTACAGAATGCCTCCAGATGTGCATCGGAAACTACTACCAGTTTTCCAGGGAACGATCAAAGCGTAGACTGTTTGAGACATTAGTCCCATAGAGGAAAGTGCGCATGGTGACTGTTGTATTCAATCCCGATGCAATTTCTGTGTTTCATCAACACTCTGATACTCCACAGATTACAGAATGCGTCCAGATGTGCATTGGAAACTACCACTGGTCTTCCAGGGAACGATCAAAGCGTAGACTGTTTGAGGCATTACTAACATGGGGGAAAGTGCGCATGGTGACTGTTGTATTCAAACCCGATGCAATTTCTGTGTTACATCAACACTCTGATAGTCCACAGACTACAGAATGCCACCAGATGTGCTTCAGAAACTACCACTGGTCTTCCAGGGAACAATCAAAGCGTAGACTGTTTGAGAGATTACTCCAATGGAGGAAAGTGCGCATGGTGACTGTTTTATTCAATCCCGAAGCAATTCCTGATTTTCATCAACACTCTGATAGTCCACAGGTTACAGATTGCCTCCAGATGTGCATCGGAAACTACTACTGGTCTTCCTGGGAACGATCAAAGCGTAGACCGTTAGAGACATTACTACCATGGAGGAAAGTGCGGATGGTGACTGTTGTATTCACTCCCGATGCAATTTCTGTGTTTCATCAACATTTTGAAGGTCCACAGATTACAGAATGCCTCCAGATGTGCATCGGAAGCTACTACTGGTCTTCCAGGGAACGATCAAAGCGTAGACTGTTTCAGACATTACTCCCATGGAGGAAAGTGCGGATGGTGACTGTTGTATTCACTCACGATGCAATTTCTGTGTTTCATCAACATTTTGAAGGTCCACAGATTACAGAATGCCTCCAGATGTGCATCGGAAACTACTACTGGTCTTCCAGGGAACAATCAAATCGTAGACTGTTTGAGACATTACTCCCGTGGAACAAAGTGCACATTGTGACTGTTGTATTCAATCCCGATGCAATTTCTGTGTTTCATCAACACTCTGATAGTCCACAGATTACAGAATACCACCAGATGTGCATCGGAAACTACTACTGGTCTTCCAGGGAACGATCAAAGCGTAGACTCTTTGAGACATTACTCCCGTGGAGGAAAGTGCGCATGGTGACTGTTGTATTCAATCCCGATTCAATTTCTGTGTTTCATCAACACTCTGATAGTCCACATATTACAGAATGCCACCAGACGTGCATCGGTAACTACTACTCGACTTCCAGGGAACGATCAAAGCGTAGACCGTTAGAGACTTTACTCCCATGGAGGAAAGTGCGCATGGTGACTGTTGTATTCAATCCCGATGCAATTTCTGTGTTTCATCAACACTCTGATAGTCCACAGATTACAGAATGCCATCAGATGTGCATCGGAAACTACTACTGGTCTTCCAGGGAACGATCAAAACGTAGACTGTTTGAGACATTACTCCCGTGGAGGAAAGTACGCATGGTGACTGTTGTATTCAATCCCGATGCAATTTCTGTGTTTCATCAACACTCTGATAGGCCACAGGTTACAGAATGCCACCAGATGTGCATCGGAAACTACTACTGGTCTTCCAGAGAACGATTAAAGCGTAGACTATTTGAGACACTTCTCCCATGGAGGAAAGTGCGCATCGTGACTGTTGTATTCAATTCCGATGCAATTTCTGTGTTTCATCAACACTCTGATAGCCTACAGATTACAGAATGACTCCAGATGTGCATCGGAATCTACCACTGGTCTTGCAGGGAATGATCAATGCGTAGACAGTTTGAGACATTAATTCCGTGGAGGAAAGTGCGCATGGTGACTGTTGTATTCAATCCCGATGCACTTTCTGATTTTCATCAACACTCTGAAAGTCCACAGAGTACAGATTGCCTCCAGATGTGCATTGAAACTACTACTGGTCTTCCTGGGAACGATCAAAGCGTAGACTGTTTCAGACATTACTCCCATGGAGGAAAGTGCGGATGGTGACTGTTGTATTCACTCCCGATGCAATTTCTGTGTTTCATCAACATTTTGAAGGTCCACAGACTACAGAATGCCTCCACATGTGCATCGGAAACTACTACAGGTCTTCCAGGGATCGATCAAAGCGTTGACTGTTTGAGACATTACTCCCGTGGAGGAAAATGCGCATGGTGACTGTTGTATACAATCCCGATGCAATTTCTGTGTTTCATCAACACTCTGATAGTCCACAGATTACAGAATGCCTCCAGATGTGCATCGGAAACTACTGCTGGTCTTCCTGGGAACGATCAAAGCGTAGACTGTTTGAGACATTAGTCCCATAGAGGAAAGTGCGCATGGTGACTGTTGTATTCAATCCCGATGCAATTTCTGTGTTTCATCAACACTCTGATACTCCACAGATTACAGAATGCGTCCAGATGTGCATTGGAAACTACCACTGGTCTTCCAGGGAACGATCAAAGCGTAGACTGTTTGAGGCATTACTAACATGGAGGAAATTGCGCATGGTGACTGTTGTATTCAATCCCGATGCAATTTCTGTATTTCATCAACACTCTGATACTCCACAGATTACAGAATGCCTCCAGATGTGCAGCGGAAACTACTACTGGTCTTCCAGGGAACGACCAAAGCATAAACACTTTGAGACATTACTCCCATGGAGGAAAGTGCGCATGGTGACTGTTGTATTCAATCCCGATGCAATTTCTGTGATACATCAACACTTTGATAATCCACAGATTACAGAATGCCTCCAGATGTGCTTCGGAAACTGCTACTGGACTGCCAGGGAACGATCAAAGCGTAAACTCTTTGAGACATTACTACTATGGAGGAAGGTGCGCATGGTAACTGTTGTATTCAATCCCAATGCAATTTCTGTGTTTCATCAACACTCTGATACTCCACAAATTACAGAAAGCCTCCAGATGTGCATCGGAAACTACTACTGGTCTTCCAGGGATTGACCAAAGCGTAAACACTTTGAGACATTACTCCCATGGAGGAAAGTGCGCATGGTGACTGTTGTATTCAATCCCGATGCAATTTCTGTGTTACATCAACACTCTGGTACTCCACAGTTTACAGAATGCCTCCAGATGTGCATCGGAAACTACTACTGGTCTTCCAGGGAACGATCAAAGCGTAGACTGTTTGAGACATTACTCCCATGGAGGAAAGTGCGCATGGTGACTGTTGTATTCAATCTAAATGCAATTCCTGATTTTCATCAACACTCTGATAGTCCACAGATTACAGATTGCCTCCAGATGTGCAACGGAAACTACTACTGGTCTTCCAGGGAACGATCAAAGCGTAGACTGTTTGAGACATTACTCCCATGGAGGAAAGTGCGCATGGTGACTGTTGTATTCAATCCCGATGCAATTCCTGATTTTCATCCTCACTCTGATAGTCCACAGATTACAGAATGCCACCAGACGTGCATCGGAAACTACTACTGGTCTTCCTGGGAACGATCAAAGCGTGGGCTCTTTCAGACATTACTCCCATTTAGGAAAGTGCGGATGGTGACATTTGTATTCAATCACGATGCAATATCTGTGTTTCATCAACATTTTGAAGGTCCACAGATTACAGAATGCAACCAGATGTGCATCGGAAACTACTACTGGTCTTCCAGGGAACGATCAAAGCGTAGACTGTTTGAGACATTACTCCCGTGGAGGTAACTGCGCATGGTGACTGTTGTATTCAATCCCGATGCAATTTCGGTGTTTCATCAACACTCTGAGAGGCCACAGATTACAGAATGCCACCAGATGTGCTTCGGAAACTACTACTGGTCTTCCAGGGAACGATTAAAGCGTAGACTATTTGAGACACTTCTCCCATGGAGGAAAGTGCGCATGATGACTGTTGTATTCAATCCCGATGCAATTTCTGTGTTTCATCAACACTCTGATAGTCCACAGATTGCAGAATGCCACCAGACGTGCATTGGAAACAACTACTCGAGTTACAGGGAACGATCATTGCATAGACCGTTAGAGACTTTACTCCCATGGAGGAAAGTGCGCATGGTGACTGTTGTATTCAATCCCGATGTAATTTCTGTGTTTCATCAACACTCTGATAGTCCACAGATTACAGAATTCCTCCAGATATGCATCGGAAACTACCACAGGTCTTCCAGGGAACGATCAAAGCGTAGACAGTTTGAGACATTACTCCCATGGAGGGAAGTGCGCATGGTGACTGTTGTATTCAATCCCGATGCAATTTCTGATTTTCATCAACACATGAAAGTCCACAGATTACATATTGCCTCCAGATGTGCATCGGAAACTACTACTGGTCTTCCAGGGCACGATCAAAGCGTGGACTGTTTGAGACATACCTCCCGGCGAGGAAAGTGCGCATGGTGACTGTTGTATTCAATCCCGATTCAATTTCTGTGTTTCATCAACACTCTGCTGGTCCACAGATTACAGAGTGCCACCAGACGTGCATCGGAGACTACTACTGGACTTCCAGGGAACGATCAAAGCGTAGACCGTTACAGACATTACTCCATAGAGGAAAGTGCGCATGGTGACTGTTGTAAACAATCCCGATGCAATTTCTGTGTTTCATCAACACTCTGATGGTACACAGATTACAGAATGCCACCAGACGTGCATCGGAAACTGCTACTGGTCTTCCTGGGAACGATGTAAGCGTTGACTCTTAAAGGCAATACTCCCATGGAGGAAAGTGCGGATGGTGACTGTTGGATTCACGCCCGATGCAATTCCTGTGTTTCATCAACATTTTGAAGGTCCACAGATTACTGAATGCCTCCAGATGTGCATCGAAAACTACTACTGGTCTTCCAGGGAACGATCAAAGCGTAGACTGTTTCAGACATTACCCCCATGGAGGAAAGTGCGGATGGTGACTTTTGTATTCAATCACGATGCAATATCTGTGTTTCATCAATATTTTGAAGGTCCACAGATTACAGAATGCCTCCAGATGTGCATCGGAAACTACTACAGGTCTTCCAGGGAACGATCAAAGCGTAGACCGTTAGAGACATTACTCCCACGGAGGTAAGTGCCCATGGTGACTGTTGTATTCAATCCCGATGCAATTTCTGTGTTTCATCAGCACTCTGATAGTCCACAGATTACAGAATGCCTCCAGATGTGCTTCAGAAACTACCACTGGTCTTCCAGGGAACGATCAAAGCGTAGACTGTTTGAGACATTACTCCCGTGGAGGAAAGTGCGCATGTTGACTGTTGCATTCAATCCCGATGCTATTTCTGTGTTTCATCAACACTCTGAACGTCCACAGATTACATATTGCCTCCAGATGTGCATAGGAAACTACTACTGGTCTTCCAGGGAACGATCAAAGCGTAGACTGTTTGAGACAGTACTCCCGTGGAGCAAAGTGACATGGTGACTGTTGTATTCAATCCCGATGCAATTTCTGTGTTTCATCAACACTCTGATTGTCCACAGATTACAGAATACCACCAGATGTGCATCGGAAACTACTACTCGACTTCCAGGGAACGATCAAAGCGTAGACCTTTAGAGACTTTAGTCCCATGGAGGTAAGTGCCCATGGCGACTATTGTATTCAATCCCGATGCAATTTCTGTGTTTCATCAACACTCTGATAGTCCACAGATTACAGAATGCCATCAGATGTGCATCGGAAACTACTACGGGTCTTCCATTGAACGATCAAAGCGTAGACTGTTTGAGACATTACTCCCGTGGAGGTAACTGCGCATGGTGACTGTTGTATTCAATCCCGATGCAATTTCTGTGTTTCATCAACACTCTGATAGGCCACAGATTACAGAATGCCACCAGATGTGCTTCGGAAACTACTACTGGTCTTCCAGGGAACGATCAAAGCGTAGACTCTTTGAGACATTACTCCCGAGGAGGAAAGAGCGCATGATGACTGTTGCATTCAATCCCGATGCTATTTCTGTGTTTCATCAACACTCTGAACGTCCACGGATTACATATTGCCTCCAGATGTGCATCGGAAACTACTACTGGACTTATAGGGAACTATCAAAGCGTAGACCGTTAGAGACATTACTCCCATGGAGGAAAGTGCGCATGGTGACTGTTGTATTCAATCCCGATGCAATTTCTGTGTTTCATCAACACTCTGATTGTCCACAGATTACAGAATGCCTCCAGATGTGCATCGGAAACTACTACAGGTCTTCCAGGGAAGGATCAAAGCGTAGACCGTTGGAGACATTACTCCCATGGAGGAAAGTGCGCATGGTGACTGTTGTATTCAATCCCGATGCAATTTCTGTGTTACATCAACACTCTGATAGTCCACAGATTACAGAATGCCTCCAGATGTGCTTCAGAAACTACCACTGGCCTTCCAGGGAACGATCAAATCGTAGACTGTTTGAGACATTATTCCAATGGAGGAAAGTGCGCATGGTGACTGTTTTATTCAACCCCGAAGCAATTCTTGATTTTCATCAACACTCTGATAGTCCACAGGTTACAGATTGCCTCCAGATGTGCATCGGAAACTACTACTGGTCTTCCAGGGAACAATCAAAGCGTAGACTGTTTGAGACATTACTCCCATGGAGCAAAGTGCACATTGTGACTGTTGTATTCAATCCCGATGCAATTTCTGTGTTTCATCAACACTCTGATAGTCCACAGATTACAGAATACCAATAGATGTGCATCGAAAACTACTACTGGTCTTCCAGGGAACGATCAAAGCGTAGACTCTTTGAGACATTACTCCCGTGGAGGAAAGTGCGCATGGTGACTGTTGTATTCAATCCCGATGCAATTTCTGTGTTTCATCAACACTCTGATAGTCCACAGATTACAGAATGCCACCAGACGTGCATCGGAAACTGCTACTGGACTTCCAGGGAACGATCAAAGCGTAGACTCTTTAAGACATTACTCCCATGGAGGAAAGTGCGGATGGTGACTGTTGTATTCGCTCCCGATGCAAATTCTGTGTTTCATCAATATTTTGAAGGTCCACAGATTACAGAATGCCTCCAGATGTGCATCGGAAACTACTACTGGTCTTCCAGGGAACGATCAAAGCGTAGACTGTTTCAGACATTACTCCCATGGAGGAAAGTGTGGATGGTGACTTTTGTATTGAATCACGATGCAATATCTGTGTTTCATCAACATTTTGAAGGTCCACAGATTACAGAATGCCTCCAGATGTGCATCGGAAAGAACTACTGGTCTTCCAGGGAACGATCAAAGCGTAGAGTGTTTGAGACATTACTCCCGTGGAGGTAATTGCGCATGGTTACTGTTGTATTCAATCGCGATGCAATTTCTGTGTTTCATCAACACTCTAATAGGCCACAGATTACAGAATGCCACCAGATGTGCTTCGGAAACTACTACTGGTCTTCCAGGGAACGATCAAAGCGAAGACTGTTTGAGACATTACTCCCGTGGAGGAAAGTGCGCATGATGACTGTTGTATTCAATCCCGATGCAATTTCTGTGTGTCATCATCACGCTGATAGTCCGCAGATTACTGAATGCCACTAGATGTGCATCGGAAACTACTAGAGGTCTTCCAGGGATCGATCAAAGCGTAGACTGTTTGAGACATTACTCCCATGGAGGAAAGTGCGCATGGTGACTGTTGTATTCAATCCCGATGCAATTTCTGTGTTTCATCAACACTCTGATAGTCCACAGATTACAGAATGCCACCAGATGTGCTTCAGAAACTACCACTGGTCTTCCAGGGAGCGATCAAAGCGTAGACTGTTTGAGACATTTCTCCAATGGACGAAAGTGCGCATGGTGAATGTTGTATTTACTCACGATGCAATTTCTGTGTTTCATCAACATTTTGAAGGTCCACAGATTAAAGAATGCCTCCAAATGTGCATCGGAAACTACTACTAGTCTTCCAGGGAACAATCAAAGCGTAGACTGTTTGAGACATTACTCCCATTGAGCAAAGTGCACATTGTGGCTGTTGTATTCAATCCCGATGCAATTTCTGTGTTTCATAACACTCTGATAGTCCACAGATTACAGAATACCACCAGATGTGCATCGGAAACTACTACTGGTCTTCCAGGGAACGATCAAAGCGTAGACACTTTGAGACACTACTCCCATGGAGGAAAGTGCGCATGGTGACTGTTGTATTCAATCCCGATGCAATTTCTGTGTTTCATCACCACTGTGATAGTCCACAGATTACAGAATGCCACCAGACGTGCATCGGAAACTACTACTCGACTTCCAGGGAACGATCAAAGCGTAGACCGTTAGAGACCTTACTCCCATGGAGGAATGTGCGCATGGTGACTGTTGTATTCAATCCCGATGCAATTTCTGTGTTTCATCAACTCTCTGATAGTCCACAGATTACAGAATGCCATCAGATGTGCATCGGAAGCTACTACTGGTCTTCCAGGGAACGATCAAATCGTAGACTGTTTGAGACATTACTCCCCTTGGTGGAAAGTGCGCATGGTAACTGTTGTATTCAATCCCGATGCAATTTCTGACTTTCATCGACACTCTGAAAGTCCACAGATTACATATTGCATCCAGATGTGCATCGGAAACTACTACTGGTCTTCCAGGGAACGATCAAAGCGTGGACTATTTGAGACATACCTCCCGTGGAGGAAAGTGCGCATGGTTACTGTTGTATTCAATCCCGATACAATTCGTGTGTTTCATCAACATTCTGCTGGTCCACAGACTACAGAGTGCCAACAGACGTGCATCGGAAACTACTACTACACTTCCAGGGAACAATCAAAGCGTAGACCGTTAGAGACATTACTCCCATGGAGGAAAGTACGCATGGTGACTGTTGTATTCAATCCCGATGCAATTTCTGTGTTTCATCAACACTCTGATAGGCCACAGATTACAGAATGCCACCAGATGTGCATCGGAAACTACTACTGGTCTTCCAGAGAACGATTAAAGCGTAGACTATTTGAGACACTTCTCCCATGGAGGAAAGTGCGCATCGTGACTGTTGTATTCAATCCCGATGCAATTTCTGTGATTCATCAACACTCTGATAGGCCACAGATTACAGAATGCCACCAGATGTGCATCGGAAACTACTACTGGTCTTCCAGAGAACGATTAAAGCGTAGACTGTTTGAGACATTACTCCCATGGAGGAAAGTGCTCATGGTGACTGTTGTATTCAATCCCGATGAAATTTCTGTGTTTTATTAAGACTCTGATAGTCCACAGGTTACAGAATGCCACCAGATGTGCTTTGGAAACTACTACTGGTTATCCAGGGAACGATCAAAGCGTAGACTGTTTGAGACATTACTCCTGTGGAGGAAAGTGCGCATGGTGACTGTTGTATTCAATCCCGATGCAATTTCTGTGTTTCGTCAACACTCTGATAGTCCACAGATTACAGAATGCCACCAGATGTGCATCGGAAACTACTACTGGTCTTCCAGGGAACGATCAAAGCGTAGACTCTTTGAGACATTACTCCCGTGGCGGGAGTCGCATGGTGACTGTTGTATTCAATCCCGATGCAATTCCTGTGTTTCATCAACACTCTGATAGTCCACAGATTACAGAATGCGTCCAGATGTGCATTGGAAACTACCACTGGTCTTCCAGGGAACGATCAAAGCGTAGACTGTTTGAGACATTAGTAAGATGGAGGATGGTGCGCATGGTGACTGTTGTATTCAATCCCGATGCAATTTCTGTGATTCATCAACACTTTGATAGTCCACAGATTACAGAATGCCTCCAGATGTGCTTCGGAAACTGCTACTGGACTGCCAGGGAACGATCAAAGCGTAAACTCTTTGAGTCATTACTCCTATGGAGGAAGGTGCGCATGGTAACTGTTGTATTCAATCCCGATGCAATTTCTGTGTTTCATCAACACTCTGATACTCCACAGATTACAGAATGCCTCCAGATGTGCATCGGAAACTACTACTGGTCTTCCAGGGAACGACCAAAGCGTAAACACTTTGAGACATTACTCCCATGGAGGAAAGTGCGCATGGTGACTGTTGTATTCAATCCCGATGCAATTTCTGTGTTACATCAACACTCTGGTACTCCACAGATTACAGAATGCCTCCAGATGTGCATCGTAATCTACTACTGGTCTTCCTGGGAACGATCCAAGCGTAGACTGTTAGAGGCATTACTCCCATGGAATAAAGTGCGCATGGTGACTGTTGTCTTCAATCCCGATGATATTTCAGTGTTTCATCAACACTCAGTTAGTCCACAGATTTCAGAATGCCTCCAGATGTGCATCGGAAACTACTACTGGTATTCCAGGGAACGATCAAAGCGTGGACTGTTTGAGACGTTACTCCCATGGAGGAGAGTGCGCATGGTGACTGTTGTATTCAATCCCGATGCAATTTCTGTGTTTCGTCAACACTCTGATAGTCCACAGATTACAGAATGCCACCAGATGTGCATCGGAAACAACTAGTGGTCTTCCAGGGAACGATCAAAGCATAGACTGTTTGAGACATTACTTCCGAGGACTAATGTGCGCATGGTGACTGTTGTATTCAATCCCGATGCAATTTCTGTGTTTCATCAACACTCTGTAAATCCACAGATTACAGAATGCTACTAGATGTGCATCGGAAACTGCTAGAGGTCTTCCAGGGATCGATCAAAGCGTAGACTGTTTGAGACATTACTCCCGTGGAGGAAAGTGCGCATGGTGACTGTTTTATTCAGTCCCGATGCAATTTCTGTGTTTCATCAACTCCCTGATAGTCCACAGATTACAAAATGCCTCCAGATGTGCATCGGAAACTACTACTGGTTTTCCAGGGAACGATCAAAGCGTAGACTGTTTGAGACATTACTCCCATGGAGGAAAGTGCGCATGGTGACTGTTGTATTCAATCCCGATGAAATTTCTGTGTTTTATTAACACTCTGATAGTCCACAGGTTACAGAATGCCTCCAGATGTGCTTTGAAAACTACTACTGGTCTTCCAGGGAACGATCAAAGCGTAGACTGTTTGAGACATTACTCCTGTGGAGGAAAGTGCGAATGGTGACTGTTGTATTCAATCCCGATGCAATTTCTGTGTTTCATCAACACTCTGATAATCCACAGATTACAGAATCCCTCCAGATGTGCATCGGAATCTACCACTGGTCTTCCAGGGAACGATCAAAGCGTAGTCAGTTTGAGACATTACTTCCGTTGAGGAAAGTGCGCATGGTGAGAGTTGTATTCAATCCCGATGCACTTTCTGATTTTTAACAAACCTCTGAATGTCCACAGAGTACAGATTGCCTCCAGATGTGCATTGAAACTACTACTGGTCTTCCGGGGAACAATCAAAGCGTAGACTGTTTGAGACATTACTCCTGTGCAGGAAAGTGCGCATGGTGACTGGTGTATTCAATCCCGGTGCAATTTCTGTGTTTCATCAACACTCTGGTACTCCACATATTACAGAATGCTTCCAGATGTGCATCGGAAACTACTACTGGTCTTCCTGGGAACGATCCTAGCGTAGACTCTTTGAGACATTACTCCCGTTGAGGTCAGTGCGCATGGTGACTGTTTTATTCAGTCCCGATGCAATTTCTGTGTTTCATCAACACCCTGATAGTCCATAGATTACAGAATGCCACCATACGTGCATCGGAAACTACTACTGGACTTCCAGGGAACGATCAAAGCGTAGACCGTTAGAGACATTACTCCCATGGAGGAAAGTGCGCATGGTGACTGTTGTATTCAATCCCGATGCAATTTCTGTGATTCATCAACAATCTGATAGTCCACAGATTACAGAATGAATCCAGATGTGCATCGGAAACTACCACTGGTTTTCCAGGGAACGATCAAAGCGTAGACTGTTTAAGACATTACTCCCATGGAGGAAAGTGCGCGTGGTGACTGTTGTATTCAATCCCGATGAAATTTCTGAGTTTTATTAACACTCTGATAGTCCACAGGTAACAGAATGCCTCCAGATGTGCTTTGGAAACTACTACTGGTCTTCCAGGGAACGATCAAAGCGTAGACTGTTTGAGACATTACTCCTGTGGAGGAAAGTGCGCATGGTGACTGGTGTATTCAATCCCGATGCAATTTCTGTGTTTCATCAACACTCTGGTACTCCACAGACTACAGAATGCCTCCAGATGTGCATCGGAAACTACTACTGGTCTTCCTGGGAACGATCCTAGCGTAGACTGTTTGAGACATTACTCCCGATGAGGATCGTGCGCATGGTGACTGTTTTATTCAGTCCCGATGCAATCTCTGTGTTTCATCAACACCCTGATAGTCCATAGATTACAGAATGCCTCCAGATGTGCATGGGAATCTACCACTGGTCTTCCAGGGAACGATCAAATCGTAGACAGTTTGAGACATTACTTCCGTGGAGGAAAGTGGGCATGGTGACTGTTGTATTCAATCCCGATGCACTTTCTGATTTTCATCAACACTCTGAATGTCCACAGAGTACAGATTGCCTCCAGATGTGCATTGATACTACTACTGGTCTTCCTGTGAACGATCAAGCGTAACTGTTTGAGACATTACTCCCGTGGAGGAAAGTGCGCATGGTGACTGTTGTATTCAATCCCGACGCAATTTCTGTGATTCATCAACACTCTGATAGTCCACAGATTACAAAATGCCTCCAGATGTGCATCGGAAACTACTACTGGTTTTCCAGGGAACGATCAAAGCGTAGACTGTTTGAGACATTACTCCCATGGAGGAAAGTGCGCATGGTGACTGTTGTATTCAATCCCGATGAAATTTCTGTGTTTTATTAACACTCTGATAGTCCACAGGTTACAGAATGCCTCCAGATGTGCTTTGAAAACTACTACTGGTCTTCCAGGGAACGATCAAAGCGTAGACTGTTTGAGACATTACTCCTGTGGAGGAAAGTGCGAATGGTGACTGTTGTATTCAATCCCGATGCATTTTCTGTGTTTCATCAACACTCTGATACTCCACAGGTTACAGAATGCCTCCAGATGTGCATCGGAAACTACTACTGCTCTTCCAGGGAACGATCAAAGCGTAAACTCTTTGATACATTACTCCCATGGAGGAAAGTGCGCATGGTGACTGTTGTACTCAATCCCGATGCAATTTCTGTCTTTCATCAACACTCTGGTACTCCACAGATTACAGAATGCCTCCAGATGTGCATCGGAAACTACTACTGGTCTTCCTGGGAACGGTCCAAGCGTAGACTGTTAGAGACATTACTCCCATGAAATGAAGTGCGCATGGTGACTGTTGTATTAAATCCCGATGATATTTCTGTGTTTCATCAACACTCAGTTAGTCCACAGATTTCAGAATGCCTCCAGATGTGCATCGGAAACTACTACTGGTCTTCCAGGGAACGATCAAAGCGAATACTGTTTGAGACGTTACTCCCATGGAGGAGAGTGCGCATGGTGACTGTTGTATTCAATCCCGATGCAATTTCTGTGTATCGTCAACACTCTGATAGTCCACAGATTACAGAATGCCACCAGATGTGCATCGGAAACTACTACTGGTCATCGAGGGAACGATCAAAGCGTGGACTGTTTCAGACATTACTCCCATGGAGGAAAGTGCGCATGGTGACTGTTGTATTCAATCCTGATGCAATTTCTGTGTTTCATCAACACTCTGATAGTCCACAGATTACAAAATGCCTCCAGATGTGCATTGGAAACTACCACTGATCTTCCAGGGAACGATCAAAGCGTAGACTGTTAGAGACATTACTAACATGGAGGAAAGTGCGCATGGTGACTGTTATATTCAAGCCCGATGCAGTATCTGTGTTTCATCAACACTCTGATAGTAAACAGGTTACAGAATGCCTCCAGATGTGCATCGGAAACTACTGCTGGTCTTCCAGGAAACGATCAAAACGTAAACTTTTTGAGACATTACTCCCATGGAGGAAGGTGTGCATATGATTTGTTGTATTCAATTCCGATGCAATTTCTGTGTTTCATCAACACTCTGATACTCCACAGAATACAGAATGCCTCCAGATGTGCATCGGAAACTACTACTGGTCTTCCAGGGAACGATCAAAGCGTAGACTCTTCGAGACATTACTCCCATGGAGGAGACTGCGCATGGTGACTGTTGTATTCAATCCCGATGCAATTTCTGTGTTTCATCAACACTCTGATAGTCCACAGGTTACAGAATGCCTCCAGATGTGCATCGGAAACTACTACTGGTCTTCCAGGGAACGATCAAAGCGTAGACTGTTACAGACGTTACTCATATTGAGAAAAGTGCGCATGGTCACTGTTGTATTCTATCCCGATGCAATTTCTGTGTTTCATCAACACTCTGATAGTCCAGAGATTACAGAATGCCTCCAGATGTGCATCGGAAACTGCTACTGGTCTTCCAGGGAACGATCAAAGCGTAAACTCTTTAAGACATTATTCCTATAGCGGAAGGTGGGCATGTTAACTGTTGTATTCAATCCCGATGCAATTTCTGTGTTTCATCAACACTCTGATACTCCACAGATTACAGAATGCCTCCAGATGTGCATCGGAAACTACTACTGGTCTTCCAGGGAACGATCAACGCGTAAACTCCTTGAGACATTACTCCGATGGAGGAAAGTGCGCATGGTGACTGTTGTATTCAATCCCGATGCAATATCTGTGTTTCATCAACACTCTGGTACTCCACAGATTACAGAATGCGTCCAGATGTGCATCGGAAACTACTACTGGTCTTCCTGGGAACGATCCAAGCGTAGACTGTTAGAGACATTACTCCCATGGAATAAAGTGCGCATGGTGACTGTTGTATTCAATCCCGATGATATTTCTGTGTTTCACCAACACTCAGTTAGTCCACAGACTTCAGAATGCCTCCAGATGTGCATCGGTAACTACTACTGGTCTTCCAGGGGACGATCAAAGCGTGGACTGTTTGAGACGTTACTCCCATGGAGGAGAGTGCGCATGGTGACTGTTGTATTCAATCCCGATGCAATTTCTGTGTTTCGTCAACACTCAGATAGTCCACAGATTACAGAATGCCACCAGATGTGCATCGGAAACAACTACTGGGCTTCCAGGGAACGATTAAAGCATAGACTGTTTGAGACATTACTTCCGTGGTGGAATGTGCGCATGGTGACTGTTGTATTCAATCCCGATGCAATGTCTGTGTTTCATCAACAGTCAGGTAGTCCACAGGTTACAGAATGCCACCAGATGTGCATCGGAAACTACTACTGGTCTTCCAGGGAACGATCATAGCGTAGACTCTTTGAGACATTACTCCCATGGAGGAGAGTGCGCATTGTGACTGTTGTATTCTATCCCGATGCAATATCTGTGTTTCATCAACACTCTGATAGACCACAGATTACAGAATGCCTTCCGTTGTGCATCGGAAACTACAACTGGTCTTCCAGGGAACGATCAAATCGCAAACTCTTTCAGACATTACTCCCATGGAGGAAGGGGTGCATGGTGACTGTTGTAATCAATCCCGATTAAATTTCTGTGTTTCATCAACACTCTGATAGTCCACAGATTACAGAATGCCACCAGAAGTGCATCGGAAACTACTACTGGTCTTCCAGGGACCGATCAAACGTAGACAGTTTGAGACATTACTTCTGTGGAGGAAAGTGCGCATGGTGACTGTTGTTTACAATCCCGATGCAATTTCTGTGTTTCGTCAACACTCTGATAGTCCACAGATTACAGAATGCCACCAGATGCGCATCGGAAACTACTACTGGTCTTTCAGGGAACGATCAAAGCGTAGACTGTTTGAGACATTACTCCGGTGGAGGAAAGTGCGCATGGTGACTCTTGTATTCAATCCCGATGCAATATCAGTGTTTCATCAACACTTTGAAGGTCCGCAGAATACAGAATGCCTATAGATGTGCATAGGAAACTACTACTGGTCTTCCAGGGAACTATCAAAGCCTAGTCTGTTTGAGACATTACTCCTGTGGAGGAAAGTGCGCATGGTGAATGTTGTATTCAATCCCGATGAAATTTCTGTGTTTCATCAACAGTCTGGTAGTCCACAGGTTTCAGAATGCCACCAGATGCGCATCGGAAACTACTACTGGTCTTCCAGGGTACGATCAAAGCGTAGACTGTTTGAGACATTACTCCGTGGAGGAAAGTGCCCATGGTGACTATTGTGTTCAATCCCGATGCAATTCCTGTGTTTCATCAACACTCGGATAGTCCACAGATTACAGAATGCCACCAGATGTGCATCGGAAGCTACTACGGGTCTTCCAGGGAACGATCAAAGCGTAGACTGTTTGAGACATTAACCCCATGGAGGAAAGTGCGCATGTTGACTGTTGTATTCAATCCCGATGCATTTTCTGTGTTTCATCAACAATCTGATAGTCCACAGATTACAGAATGCCTCCAGATGTGCATCGGAATCTACCACTGGTCTTCCAGGGAACGATCAAAGCGTAGACAGTTTGAGACATTACTTCCGTGGAGGAAAGTGCGCATGGTGACTGTTGTATTCAATCCCAATGCACTTTCTGATTTTCATCAACACTCTGAAAGTCCACAGAGTACCGATTGCCTCCAGATGTGCATTGAAACTACTACTGGTCTTCCTGGGAACGATCAAAGCGTAGACTCTTTCAGACATTACTGCCATGGAGGAAAGAGCGGATGGTGTCTGTTGTATTCACTCCCGATGCAATTTCTGTGTTTCATCAACAGTCAGGTAGTCCACAGGTTACAGAATGCCACCAGATGTGCATCGGAAACTACTAATGGTCTTCCAGGGTACGTTCAAAGCATAGACTGTTTGAGACATTACTCCCGTGGAGGAAAGTGGCCATGGTGACTGTTGTATTCAATCACGATCCAATTTCTGTGTTTCATCAACACTCTGATAGGCCACAGATTACAGAATGGCACCAGATGTGCATCGGAAACTACTACTGGTCTTCCAGGGAACGATCAAACGTAGACAGTTTGAGACATTACTTCTGTGGAGGAAAGTGCGCATGGGGACTGTTGTTTTCAATCCCGATGCAATTTCTGTGTTTCGTCAACACTCTGATAGTCCACAGATTACAGAATGCCACCAGATGTGCATCGGAAACTACTACTGGTCTTTCAGGGAACGATCAAAGCATAGACTGTTTGAGACATTACTCCGGTGGAGGAAAGTGCGCATGGTGACTCTTGTATTCAATCCCGATGCAATATCAGTGTTTCATCAACACTTTGAAGGTCCACAGAATACAGAATGCCTATAGATGTGCATAGGAAACTACTACTGGTCTTCCAGGGAACTATCAGAGCCTAGTCTGTTTGAGACGTTACTCCTGAGGAGGAAAGTGCGCATGGTGACTGTTGTATTCAATCCCGATGCAATTTCTGTGTTTCATCAACAGTGTGGTAGTCCACAGGTTTCAGAATGCCACCAGATGTGCATCGGAAACTACTACTGGTCTTCCAGGGTACGATCAAAGCGTAGACTGTTTGAGACATTACTCCGTGGAGGAAATTGCCCATGGTGACTATTGTGTTCAATCCCGATGCAATTTCTGTGTTTCATTAACACTCTGATAGTCCACAGATTACAGAATGCCACCAGATGTGCATCGGAAAATACTACTGGTCATCGAGGGAACGATCAAAGTGTGGACTGTTCGAGACAATACCCCTGTGGAGGAAAGTGCGCATGGTGACTGTTGTATTAAATCCCGATGCAACTTCTGTGTCTCATCAACACTCTGATAGTCCACAGTTTACAGAATGCTCCCAGATGTGCTTTGGATACTGCTACTGGTCTTCCAGGGAACGATCAAAGCGTAGTCTGTTTGAGACATTACTCCTGTGGAGGAAAGTGCGCATGGTGACTGGTTTATTCAATCCCGATGCAATTTCTGTGTTTCATCAACACTCTGGTACTCCACAGATTACAGAACGCCTCCAGATGTGCATCGGAAACTACTACTGGTCTTCCTGGGAACGATCCAAGCGTAGACTGTTTGAGACATTACTCCCGTGGAGGAAAGTGCGCATGGTGACTGTTGTATTCAGTCCCGATGCAATTTCTGTGTTTCATCAACACCCTGATAGTCCACAGATTACAGAATGCCACCATACGTGCATCGGAAACTACTACTGGACTTCCAGGGAACGATCAAAGCGTAGACCGTTAGAGACATTACTCCCATGGAAGAAAGTTCGCATGATGACTGTTGTATTCAATCCCGATGCAATTTCTGTGATTCATCAACAATCTGATAGTCCACAGATTACAGAATGAATCCAGATGTGCATCGGAAACTACCACTGGTTTTCCAGGGAACGATCAAAGCGTAGACTGTTTGAGACATTACTCCTGTGGAGGAAAGTGCGCATGGTGACTGGTGTATTCAATCCCGATGCAATTTCTGAGTTTCATCAACACTCTGGTACTCCACAGACTACAGAATGCCTCCAGATGTGCATCGGAAACTACTACTGGTCTTCCTGGGAACGATCCTAGCGTAGACTGTTTGAGACATTCCTCCCGATGAGGACCGTGCGCATGGTGACTGTTTTATTCAGTCCCGATGCAATCTCTGTGTTTCATCAACACCCTGATAGTCCATAGATTACAGAATGCCTCCAGATGTGCATCGGAATCTACCACTGGTCTTCCAGGGAACGATCAAAGCGTAGACAGTTTGAGACATTACTTCCGTGGAGGAAAGTGGGCATGGTGACTGTTGTATTCAATCCCGATGAAATTTCTGTGTTTTATTAACACTCTGATAGTCCACAGGTTACAGAATGCCTCCAGATGTGCTTTGGAAACTACTACTGGTCTTCCAGGGAACGATCAAAGCGTAGACTGTTTGAGACATTACTCCTGTGGAGGAAAGTGCGCATGGTGACTGTTGTATTCAATCCCGATGCAATTTCTGTGTTTCATCAACACTCTGATACTCCACAGGTTACAGAATGCCTCCAGATGTGCATCGGAAACTACTACTGATCTTCCAGGGAACGATCAAAGCGTAGACTGTTAGAGACATTACTAACATGGAGGAAAGTGCGCATGGTGACTGTTATATTCAAGCCCGATGCAGTATCTGTGTTTCATCAACACTCTGATAGTAAACAGGTTACAGAATGCCTCCAGATGTGCATCGAAAACTACTGCTGGTCTTCCAGGGAACGATCAGAACGTAAACTTTTTAAGACGTTACTCCCATGGAGGAAGGTGCGCATATTATTTGTTGTATTCAATTCCGATGCAATTTCTGTGTTTCATCAACACTCTGATACTCCACAGAATACAGAATGCCTCCAGATGTGCATCGGAAACTATTACTGGTCTTCCAGGGAACGATCAAAGCGTAGACTCTTCGAGACATTACTCCCATGGAGGAGACTGCGCATGGTGACTGTTGTATTCAATCCCGATGCAATTTCTGTGTTTCATCAACACTCTGATAGTCCACAGGTTACAGAATGCCTCCAGATGTGCATCGGAAACTACTACTGGTCTTCCAGGGAACGATCAAAGCGTAGACTGTTACAGACGTTACTCATATTGAGAAAAGTGCGCATGGTGACTGTTGTATTCTATCCCGATGCAATTTCTGTGTTTCATCAACACTCTGATACTCCACAGAATACAGAATGCCTCCAGATGTGCATCGGAAACTATTACTGGTCTTCCAGGGAACGATCAAAGCGTAAACTCTTTAAGACATTACTCCTATAGCGGAAGGTGCGCATGTTAACTGTTGTATTCAATCCCGATGCAATTTCTGTGTTTCATCAACACTCAGATACTCCACAGATTACAGAATGCCTCCAGATGTGCATCGGAAACTACTACTGGTCTTCCAGGGAACGATCAACGCGTAAACTCCTTGAGACATTACTCCGATGGAGGAAAGTGCGCATGGTGACTGTTGTATTCAATCCCGATGCAATATCTGTGTTTCATCAACACTCTGGTACTCCACAGATTACAGAATGCGTCCAGATGTGCATCGGAAACTACTACTGGCCTTCCTGGGAACGATCCAAGCGTAGACTGTTAGAGACATTACTCCCATGGAATAAAGTGCGAATGGTGACTGTTGTATTCAATCCCGATGATATTTCTGTGTTTCACCAACACTCAGTTAGTCCACAGACTTCAGAATGCCTCCAGATGTGTATCGGTAACTACTACTGGTCTTCCAGGGGACGATCAAAGCGTGGACTGTTTGAGACATTACTTCCGTGGTGGAATGTGCGCATGGTGACTGTTGTATTCAATCCCGATGCAATTTCTGTGTTTCATCAACAGTCAGGTAGTCCACAGGTTACAGAATGCCACCAGATGTGCATCGGAAACTACTACTGGTCTTCCAGGGAACGATCATAGCGTCGACTCTTTGAGACATTACTCCCATGGAGGAGAGTGCGCATTGTGACTGTTGTATTCTATCCCGATGCAATATCTGTGTTTCATCAACACTCTGATAGACCACAGATTACAGAATGCCTTCCGTTGTGCATCGGAAACTACAACTGGTCTTCCAGGGAACGATCAAATCGCAAACTCTTTCAGACATTACTCCCATGGAGGAAGGGGCGCATGGTGACTGTTGTAATCAATCCCGATTAAATTTCTGTGTTTCATCAACACTCTGATAGTCCACAGATTACAGAATGCCACCAGAAGTGCATCGGAAACTACTACTGGTCTTCCAGGGACCGATCAAACGTAGACAGTTTGAGACATTACTCCGGTGGAGGAAAGTGCGCATGGTGACTCTTGTATTCAATCCCGATGCAATATCAGTGTTTCATCAACACTTTGAAGGTCCGCAGAATACAGAATGCCTATAGATGTGCATAGGAAACTACTACTGGTCTTACAGGGAACTATCAAAGCCTAGTCTGTTTGAGACATTACTCCTGTGGAGGAAAGTGCGCATGTTGACTGTTGTATTCAATCCCGATGAAATTTCTGTGTTTCATCAACAGTCTGGTAGTCCACAGGTTTCAGAATGCCACCAGATGCGCATCGGAAACTACTACTGGTCTTCCAGGGTACGATCAAAGCGTAGACTGTTTGAGACATTACTCCGTGGAGGAAAGTGCCCATGGTGACTGTTGTGTTCAATCCCGATGCAATTTCTGTGTTTCATCAACACTCGGATAGTCCACAGATTACAGAATGCCACCAGATGTGCATCGGAAGCTACTACTGGTCTTCCAGGGAACGATCAAAGCGTAGACTGTTTGAGACATACTCTCCGTAGAGGAATGTGCGCATGGTGACTGTTGTATTCAATCCTGATGCAATTTCTGTGTTTCATCAACAATCTGATAGTCCACAGATTACAGAATGCCACCAGATGTGCATCGGAAACTACTACTGGTCATCGAGGGAACGATCAAAGTGTGGACTGTTCGAGACAATACTCCCGTGGAGGAAAGTGCGCATGGTGACTGTTGTATTAAATCCCGATGCAACTTCTATGTCTCATCAACACTCTGATAGTCCACGGATTACAGAATGCTCCCAGATGTGCTTTGGATACTGCTACTGGTCTTCCAGGGAACGATCAAAGCGTAGTCTGTTTGAGACATTACTCCTGTGGAGGAAAGTGCGCATGGTGACTGGTGTATTCAATCCCGATGCAATTTCTGTGTTTCATCAACACTCTGGTACTCCACAGATTACAGAACGCCTCCAGATGTGCATCGGAAACTACTACTGGTCTTCCTGGGAACGATCCAAGCGTAGACTGTTTGAGACATTACTCCCGTGGAGGAAAGTAAGCATGGTGACTGTTGCATTCAGTCCCGATGCAATTTCTGTGTTTCATCAACACCCTGATAGTCCACAGATTACAGAACGCCACCAGACGTGCATCGGAAACTACTACTGGACTTCCAGGGAGCGATCAAAGCGTAGACCGTTAGAGACATTAACCCCATGGAGGAAAGTGCGCATGTTGACTGTTGTATTCAATCCCGATGCATTTTCTGTGTTTCATCAACAATCTGATAGTCCACAGATTACAGAATGCCTCCAGATGTGCATCGGAATGTACCACTGGTCTTCCAGGGAAAGATCAAAGCGTAGACAGTTTGAGACATTACTTCCGTGGAGGAAAGTGCGCATGGTGACTGTTGTATTCAATCCCGATGCACTTTCTGATTTTCATCAACACTCTGAAAGTCCACAGAGTACCGATTGCCTCCAGATGTGCATTGAAACTACTACTGGTCTTCCTGGGAACGATCAAAGCGTAGACTCTTTCAGACATTACTGCCATGGAGGAAAGAGCGGATGGTGTCTGTTGTATTCACTCCCGATGCAATTTCTGTGTTTCATCAACAGTGAGGTAGCCCACAGGTTACAGAATGCCACCAGATGTGCATCGGAAACTACTAATGGTCTTCCAGGGTACGTTCAAAGCATAGACTGTTTGAGACATTACTCCCGTGGAGGAAAGTGGCCATGGTGACTGTTGTATTCAATCACGATGCAATTTCTGTGTTTCATCAACACTCTGATAGTCCACAGATTACAGAATGGCACCAGATGTGCATCGGAAACTACTACTGGTCTTCCAGGGAACGATCAAACGTAGACAGTTTGAGACATTACTTCTGTGGAGGAAAGTGCGCATGGTGACTGTTGTTTTCAATCCAGATGCAATTTCTGTGTTTCGTCAACACTCTGATAGTCCACAGATTACAGAATGCCACCAGATGTGCATCGGAAACTACTACTGCTCTTCCAGGGAACGATCAAAGCGAATACTGTTTGAGACGTTACTCCCATGGAGGAGAGTGCGCATGGTGACTGTTGTATTCAATCCCGATGCAATATCAGTGTTTCATCAACACTTTGAAGGTCCACAGAATACAGAATGCCTATAGATGTGCATAGGAAACTACTACTGGTCTTCCAGGGAACTATCAGAGCCTAGTCTGTTTGAGACGTTACTCCTGTGGAGGAAAGTGCGCATGGTGACTGTTGTATTCAATCCCGATGCAATTTCTGTGTTTCATCAACAGTGTAGTAGTCCACAGGTTTCAGAATGCCACCAGATGTGCATCGGAAACTACTACTGGTCTTCCAGGGTACGATCAAAGCGTAGACTGTTTGAGACATTACTCCGTGAAGGAAAGTGCCCATGGTGACTATTGTGTTCAATCCCGATGCAATTTCTGTGTTTCATTAACACTCTGATAGTCCACAGATTACAGAATGCCACCAGATGTGCATCGGAAAATACTACTGGTCATCGAGGGAACGATCAAAGTGTGGACTGTTCGAGACAATACTCCCGTGGAGGAAAGTGCGCATGGTGACTGTTGTAATAAATCCCGATGCAACTTCTGTGTCTCATCAACACTCTGATAGTCCACAGTTTACAGAATGCTCCCAGATGTGCTTTGGATACTGCTACTGGTCTTCCAGGGAACGATCAAAGCGTAGTCTGTTTGAGACATTACTCCTGTGGAGGAAAGTGCGCATGGTGACTGGTGTATTCAATCCCGATGCAATTTCTGTGTTTCATCAACACTCTGGTACTCCACAGATTACAGAACGCCTCCAGATGTGCATCGGAAACCACTACTGGTCTTCCTGGGAACGATCCAAGCGTAGACTGTTTGAGACATTACTCCCGTGGAGGAAAGTGCGCATGGTGACTGTTGTATTCAGTCCCGATGCAATTTCTGTGTTTCATCAACACCCTGATAGTTCACAGATTACAGAATGCCACCAGACGTGCATCGGAAACTACTACTGGACTTCCAGCTAGCGATCAAAGCGTAGACCGTTAGAGACATTACCCCCATGGAGGAAAGTGCGCATGTTGACTGTTGTATTCAATCCCGATGCATTTTCTGTGTTTCATCAACAATCTGATAGTCCACAGATTACAGAATGCCTCCAGAAGTGCATCGGAATCTACCACTGGTTTTCCAGGGAACGATCAAAGCGTAGACAGTTTGAGACATTACTTCCGTAGAGGAAAATGCGCATGGTGACTGTTGTATTCAATCCCGATGCACTTTCTGATTTTCATCAACACTCTGAAAGTCCACAGAGTACCGATTGCCTCCAGATGTGCATTGAAACTACTACTGGTCTTCCTGGGAACGATCAAAGCGTAGACTCTTTCAGACATTACTGCCATGGAGGAAAGAGCGGATGGTGTCTGTTGTATTCACTCCCGATGCAATTTCTGTGTTTCATCAACAGTCAGGTAGTCCACTGGTTACAGAATGCCACCAGATGTGCATCGGAAACTACTACTGGTCTTCCAGGGTACGTTCAAAGCATAGACTGTTTGAGACATTACTCCCGTGGAGGAAAGTGGCCATGGTGACTGTTGTATTCAATCCCGATGCAATTTCTGTGTTTCATCAACTCTCTGATAGTCCACAGATTACAGAATGGCACCAGATGTGCATCGGAAACTACTACTGGTCATCGAGGGAACGATCAAAGCGAGGACTGTTTCAGACATTACTCCCATGGAGGAATGTGCGCGTGGTGACTGTTGTATTCAATCCCGATGCAATTTCTGTGTTTCATCAACACTCTGATAGTCCACAGATTACAAAATGCCTCCAGATGTGCATAGGAAACTACCACTGGTCTTCCAGGGAACGATCAAATCGTAGACTGTTAGAGACATTACTAACATGGAGGAAAGTGCGCATGGTGACTCTTATATTCAATTCCGATGCAATTTCTGTGTTTCATCAACACTCTGATAGTAAACAGGTTACAGAATGCCTCCAGATGTGCATCGGAAACTACTACTGGTCTTCCAGGGAACGATCAAAGCGTAAACTTTTTGAGACATTGCTCCCATGGAGGAAGGTGCGCATATTATTTGTTGTATTCAATCCCGATGCAATTTCTGTGTCTCATCAACACTCTGATACTCCTCAGAATACAGAATGCATCCAGATGTGCATCGGAAACTACTACTGGTCTTCCAGGGAACGATCATAGCGTAGACTCTTTGAGACATGACTCCCATGGAGGAGAGTGCACATTGTGACTGTTGTATTCTATCCCGATGCAATATCTGTGTTTCATCAACACTCTGATAGTCCACAGATTACAGAATGCCACCAGATGTGCATCGGAAACTACTACTGGTCATCGAGGGAACGATCAAAGTGAGGACTGTTCGAGACAATACTCCCGTGGAGGAAAGTGCGCATGGTGACTGTTGTATTAAATCCCGATGCAACTTCTGTGTCTCATCAACACTCTGATAGTCCACAGATTACAGAATGCTCCCAGATGTGCTTTGGATACTGCTACTGGTCTTGCAGGGAACGATCAAAGCGTAGTCTCTTTGAGACATTACACCTGTGGAGGAAAGTGCGCATGGTGCCTGGTGTATTCAATCCCGATTCAATTTCTGTTTTTCATCACCACTCTGGTACTCCACAGATTACAGAACGCCTCCAGATGTGCATCGGAAACTTCTACTGGTCTTCCTGGGAACGATCCAAGCGTAGACTGTTTGAGACATTACTCCCGTGGAGGAAAGTGCGCATGGTGACTGTTGTATTCAGTCCCGATGCAATTTCTGTGTTTCATCAACACCCTGATAGTCCACAGATTACAGAATGCCACCAGACGTGCATCGGAAACTACTACTGGACTTCCAGGGAGCGATCAAAGCGTAGACCGTTAGAGACATTACTCCCATGGAGGAAAGTGCGCATGTTGACTGTTGTATTCAATCCCGATGCATTTTCTGTGTTTCATCAACAATCTGATAGTCCACAGATTACAGAATGCCTCCAGATGTGCATCGAAATCTACCACTGGTCTTCCAGGGAACGATCAAAGCGTAGACAGTTTGAGACATTACTTCCGTGGAGGAAAGTGCGCATGGTGACTGTTGTATTCAATCCCGATGCACTTTCTGATTTTCATCAACACTCTGAAAGTCCACAGAGTACCGATTGCCTCCAGGTGTGCATTGAAACTACTACTGGTCTTCCTGGGAACGATCAAAGCGTAGACTATTTCAGACATTACTGCCATGGAGGAAAGTGCGGATGGTGTCTGTTGTATTCACTCCCGATGCAATTTCTGTGTTTCATCAACATTTTGAAGGTCCACAGAATACAGAATGCCTCCACATGTGCATCGGAAACTACTACAGGTCTTCAAGTGATCGATCAAAGCGTAGACTGTTTGAGACATTACTCCTGTGGAGGAAAGTGCGCATGGTGACTATTATATTCAATCCCGATGCAATTTCTGCGTTTCATCAACACTCTGATAGTCCACAGATTACAGAATGCCTCCAGATGTGCATCGGAAACTACTACTGGTTTTCCAGGGAACGATCAAAGCGTAGACTGTTTGAGACATTACTCCCGTGGTGGAATGTGCGAATGGTGACTGTTGTATTCAATCCCGGTGCAATTTCTGTGATTCATCAACACTCTGATAGTCCACAGGTTACAGAATGCCGCCAGATGTGCATCGGAAAATACTACTGGTTTTCCAGGGAACGATCAAAGCATAGACTCTTTGAGACATTACTCCTGTGGCGGAGAGTCGCATGGTGACTGTTGTATTCAATCCCGATGCAATTCCTGTGTTTCATCAACACTCTGATAGACCACAGATTACAGAATGCCTCCAGTTAAGCAACGGAAACTACTACTGGTCTTCCAGGGAACGATCAAAGCGCAAACTCTTTCAGACATTACTCCCATGGAGGAAGGGGCGCATGGTGACTGTTGTAATCAATCGCCATTAAATTTCTGTGTTTCATCAACACTCTGATAGTCCACAGATTACAGAATGCCTCCAGATGTGCATCGGAAACTGCTACTGGTCTTCCAGGGAACGATCAAAGCGTAAACTCTTTGAGACATTACTCCTATAGAGGAAGGTGCGCATGGTAACTGTTGTATTCAATCCCGATGCAATTTCTGTGTTTCATCAACACTCTGATACTCCACAGATTACAGAATGCCTCCAGATGTGCATCGGAAACTACTACTGGTCTTCCAGTGAACGATCAAAGCGTAAACTCTTTGAGACATTTCTCCCATGGAGGAGAGTGCGCATGGTGACTGTTGTATTCAATCCCGATGCAATTTCTGTGTTTCATCTACACTCTGGTACTCCACAGATTACAGAATGTCTCCAGATGTGCATCGTAATCTACTACTGGTCTTCCTGGGAACGATCCAAGCGTAGACTGTTAGAGACATTACTCCCATGGAATAAAGTGCGCATGGTGACTGTTGTATTCAATCCCGATGATATTTCTGTGTTTCATCAACACTCAGTTAGTCCACAGACTTCAGAATGCCTCCAGATGTGCATCGGTAACTACTACTGGTCTTCCAGGGAACGATCAAAGCGTGGACTGTTTGAGACGTTATTCCCATGGAGGAGAGTGCGCATGGTGACTGTTGTATTCAATCCCGATGCAATATCTGTGTTTCATCAACACCTTGAAGGTCCACAGATTACAGAATGCCTCCAGATGTGCATTGGAAACTACCACTGGTCTTCCAGGGAACGATCAAAGCGTAGACTGTTTGAGACATTACTAACTTGGAGGAAAGTGCGCATGGTGACTGTTGTATTCAACCCCGATGCAATTTCTGTGTTTCATCAACACTCTGGTAGTAAACAGGTTACAGAATGCCTCCAGATGTGCATCGGAAACTACTACTGGTTTTCCAGGGAACGATCAAAGCGTAAACTTTTTGAGACATTACTCCCATGGAGGAAGGTGCGCATATTACTTGTTGTATTCAATCCCGATGCAATTTCTGTGTTTCATCAACACTCTGATACTCCACAGAATACAGAATGCCTCCAGATGTGCATCGGAAACTACTACTGGTCTTCCAGGGAACGATCAAAGCGTACACTCTTTGAGACATTACTCCAATGGAGGAGAGTGCGCATCGTGACTGTTGTATTCAATCCCGATGCAATATCTGTGTTTCATCAACACCTTGAAGGTCCACAGATTACATAATGCCTCCAGATGTGCATTGGAAACTACCACTGGTCTTCCAGGGAACGTTCAAAGCGTAGACTGTTTGAGACATTACTAACTTGGAGGAAAGTGCGCATGGTGTCTGTTATATTCAATCCCAATGCAATTTCTGTGTTTCGTCAACACTCTGATAGACCACATATTACAGAATGCCTCCAGTTGTGCATCGGAAACTACTACTGGTCTTCCAGGAAACGATCAAAGACCAAACTGTTCCAGACATTACTCCCATGCAGGAAGGGGCTCATGGTGACTGTTGTAATCAATCCCGATTAAATTTCTGTGTTTCATCAACACTCTGATAGTCCACAGATTACAGAATGCCACCAGAAGTGCATCGGAAATTGCTACTGGTCTTCCAGGGAACGATCAAAGCGTAGACAGTTTGAGACATTACTCCTGTGGAGGAAAGTGCGCATGGTGACTGTTGTTTTCAATCCCGATGCAAATTCTGTGTTTCGTCAACACTCTGATAGTCCACAGATTACAGAATGCCACCAGATGTGCATCGGAATCTACTACTGGTCTTTCAGGGAACGATCAAAGCATAGACTGTTTGAGACATTACTCCAGTGGAGGAAAGTGCGCATGGTGACTGTTGTATTCAATCCCGATGCAATATCAGTGTTTCATCAACACTTTGAAGGTCCACAGATTACAGAATGCCTATAGATGTGCATAGTAAACTACTACTGGTCTTCCAGGGAACTATCAAAGCCTGGTCGGTTTGAGACATTACTCCTGTGGAGGAAAGTGCGCATGGTGACTGTTGTATTCAATCCCGATGCAATTTCTGTGTTTCATCAACAGTCTGGTAGTCCACAGATTTCAGAATGCCACCAGATGTGCATCGGAAACTACTACTGGTCTTCCTGGGTACGATCAAAACGTAGACTGGTTGAGACATTACTCCGTGGAGGAAAGTGCCCATGGTGACTGTTGTGTTCAATCCCGATGCAATTTCTGTGTTTCATCAACACTCTGATAGTCTACAGATTACAGAATGCCACCAGATGTGCATCGGAAACTACTACTGGTCATCGAGCTAACGATCAAAGTGTGGACTGTTTGAGACAATACTCCCGTGGAGGAAAGTGCGCATGGTGATTGTTGTATTGAATCCCGATGCAACTTCTGTGTCTCATCAACACTCTGATAGTCCACAGATTACAGAATGCTCCCAGATGTGCTTTGGATACTACTACTGGTCTTCCAGGGAACGATCAAAGCGTAGACTGTTTGAGACATTACTCCTGTGGAGGAAAGTGCGCATGGTGAATGGTGTATTCAATCCCGATGCAACTTCTGTGTTTCATCAACACTCTGGTACTCCACAGATTACAGAATGCCTCCAGATGTGCATCGGAAACTACTACTGGTCTTCCTCGGAACGACCAAGCGTACACTTTTTGAGACATTACTCCCATGGAGGAAAGTGTGCATGGTGACTGTTGTATTCAGTCCCGTTGCAATTTCTGTGTTTTATCAACAATCTGATAGTCCACAGATTACAGAATGCCACCAGACGTGCATCGGAAACTACTACTGGATTTCCAGGGAGCGATCAAAGCGTAGACCGTTAGAGACATTACTCCCATGGAGGAAAGTGCGCATGTTGACTGTTGTATTCAATCCCGATGCAATTTCTGTGTTTCATCAACAATCCGATAGTCCACTGATTGCAGAATGCCTCCAGATGGGCATCGGAATCTACCACTGGTCTTCCAGGGAACGATCAAAGCGTAGACTGTTTGAGACATTACTCCCATGGAGGAAAGTGCGGATTGTGACTGTTGTATTCACTCCCAATGCAATTTCTGTGTTTCATCAACATTTTGAAGGTCCACAGATTACAGAATGCCTCCACATGTGCATCGGAAACAACTACAGGTCTTCAAGTGATCCATCAAAGCGTAGACTGTTTGAGACATTACTCCCGTGGAGGAAAGTGCGCATCGCGACTGTTGTATTCAATCCCGATGCAATTTCTGTGTTTCATCAACACTCTGATAGTCCACAGATTACAGAATGAGTCCAGATGTGCATCGGAAACTACTACTAGTCTTCCAGGGAACGATCAAAGCGTAGACTGTTTGAGACATTACTCCGGTGGAGGAAAGTGCGCATGGTGACTGTTGTATTCATTCCCGATGCAATTTCTGTGATTCATCAACACTCTGATAGTCCACAGGTTACAGAATGCCTCCAGATGTGCTTTGGAAACTACTACTGGTCTTCCAGGGAACGATCAAAGCATAGACTCTTCGAGACATTACTCCTGTGGCGGAGAGTCGCATGGTGACTGTTGTATTCAATCCCGATGCAATTCCTGTGTTTCGTCATCACTCCCATAGTCCACAGATTACAGAATGCCACCAGATGTGCATCGGAACTACTGCTGATCTTCCAGGGAACGATCAAAGGATAGACTCTTTGAGACATTACTCATGTGGCGGAGAGTCGCATGGTGACTGTTGTATTCAATCCCGATGCAATTCCTGTGTTTCATCAACACTCTGATAGATCACAGATTACAGAATGCCTCCAGTTGTACATCGGAAACTACTACTGGTCTTCCAGGGAACGTTCAAAGCGCAAACTCTTTCAGACATTACTCCCATGGAGGAAGGGGCGCATGGTGACTGTTGTAATCAATCCCCATTAAATTTCTGTGTTTCATCAACACTCTGATAGTCCACAGATACAGAATGCCTCCAGATGTGCATCGGAAACTGCTATTGGTCTTCCAGGGAACGATCAAAGCGTAAACTCTTTGAGACATTACTCCTATAGAGGAAGGTGCGCATGGTAACTGTTGTATTCAATCCCGATGCAATTTCTGTGTTTCATCAACACTCTGATATTCCACAGATTACAGAATGCCTCCAGATGTGCATCGGAAACTACTACTGGTCTTCCAGTGAAGGATCATAGCGTAAAGTCTTTGAGACATTACTCCCATGGAGGAGAGTGCGCATGGTGACTGTTGTATTCCACCCCGATGCAATTTCTGTGTTTCATCTACCCTCTGGTACTCCACAGATTACAGAATGCCTCCAGATGTGCATCGGAATCTACTACTGGTCTTCCTGGTAACGATCCAAGCGTAGACTGTTAGAGACATTACTCCCATGGAATAAAGTGCGCATGGTGACAGTTGTATTCAATCTCGATGTTATTTCTGTGTTTCATCAACACTCAGTTAGTCCACAGACTTCAGAATGCCTCCAGATGTGCATCGGTAACTACTACTGGTCTTCCAGGGAACGATCAAAGCGTGGACTGTTTGTGACGTTATTCCCATGGAGGAGAGTGCGCATGGTGACTGTTGTATTCAATCCCGATGCAATATCTGTGTTTCATCAACACCTTGAAGGTCCACAGATTACAGAATGCCTCCAGATGTGCATTGGAAACTACCACTGGTCTTCCAGGGAACGATCAAAGCGTAGACTGTTTGAGACATTACTAACTTGGAGGAAAGTGCGCATGGTGACTGTTGTATTCAATGCCGATGCAATTTCTGTGTTTCATCAACACTCTGATAGTATACAGGTTACAGAATGCCTCCAGATGTGCATCGGAAACTACTACTGGTTTTCCAAGGAACGATCAAAGCGTAAACTTTTTGAGACATTACTCCCATGGAGGAAGGTGCGCATATTATTTGTTGTATTCAATCCCGATGCAATTTCTGTGTTTCATCAACACTCTGATACTCCACAGAATACAGAATGCCTCCAGATGTGCATCGGAAACTACTACTGGTCTTCCAGGGAACGATCAAAGCGTACACTCTTTGAGACATTACTCCAATGGAGGAGAGTGCGCATCGTGACTGTTGTATTCAATCCCGATGCAATATCTGTGTTTCATCAACACCTTGAAGGTCCACAGATTACAGAATGCCTCCAGATGTGCATTGGAAACTACCACTGGTCTTCCAGGGAACGATCAAAGCGTAGACTGTTTGAGACATTACTAACTTGGAGGAATGTGCGCATGGTGACTGTAGTATTCAATCCCGTTGCAATATCAGTGTTTCATCAACACTTTGAAGGTCCACAGATTACAGAATGCCTATAGATGTGCATAGGAAACTACTACTGGTCTTCCAGGGAACTATCAAAGCCTAGTCTGTTTGAGACATTACTCCTGTGGAGGAAAGTGCGCATGGTGACTGTTGTATTCAATCCCGATGCAATTTCTGTGTTTCATCAACAGTCTGGTAGTCCACAGATTTCAGAATGCCACCAGATGTGCATCGGAAACTACTACTGGTCTTCCTGGGTACGATCAAAACGTAGACTGGTTGACACATTACTCCGTGGAGGAAAGTGCCTATGGTGACTGTTGTGTTCAATCCCGATGCAATTTATGTGTTTCATCAACACTCTGATAGTCCACAGATTACAGAATGCCACCAGATGTGCATCGGAAACTACTACTGGTCATCGAGCTAACGATCAAAGTGTGGACTGTTTGAGACAATACTCCCGTGGAGGAAAGTGCGCATGGTGATTGGTGTATTGAATCCCGATGCAACTTCTGTGTCACATCATCACTCTGATAGTCCACAGATTACAGAATGCTCCCAGATGTGCTTTGGATACTACTACTGGTCTTCCAGGGAACTATCAAAGCCTAGTCTGTTTGAGACATTACTCCTGTGGAGGAAAGTGCGCATGGTGACTGTTGTATTCAATCCCGATGCAATTTCTGTGTTTCATCAACAGTCTGGTAGTCCACAGATTTCAGAATGCCTCCAGATGTGCATCGGAAACTACTACTGGTCTTCCTCGGAACGACCAAGCGTAGACTGTTCGAGACATTACTCCCGTGGAGGAAAGTGTGCATGGTGACTGTTGTATTCAGTCCCGATGCAATTTCTGTGTTTCATCAACAATCTGATAGTCCACAGATTACAGAATGCCACCAGACGTGCATCGGAAACTACTACTGGACTTCCAGGGAGCGATCAAAGCGTAGACCGTTGGAGACATTACTCCCATGGAGGAAAGTGCGCATGTTGACTGTTGTACTCAATTCCGATGCAATTTCTGTGTTTCATCAACATTTTGAAGGTCCACAGATTACAGAATGCCTCCACATGTGCATCGGAAACAACTACAGGTCTTCAAGTGATCGATCAAAACGTAGAGTGTTTGAGACATTACTCCCGTGGAGGAAAGTGCGCATGGCGACTGTTGTATTCAATCCCGATGCAATTTCTGTGTTTCATCAACACTCTGATAGTCCACAGATTACAGAATGAGTCCAGATGTGCATCGGAAACTACTACTAGTCTGCCAGGGAACGATCAAAGCGTAGACTGTTTGAGACATTACTCCGGTGGAGGAAAGTGCGCATGGTGACTGTTGTATTCATTCCCGATGCAATTTCTGTGATTCATCAACACTCTGATAGTCCACAGACTACAGAATGCCTCCAGATGTGCATCGGAAACTACTACTGGTTTTCCAGGGAACGATCAAAGCGTAGACTGTTTGAGACATTACTGCCATGGAGGAAAGTGCGCATGTTGACTGTTGTATTCAATCCCGATGAAATTTCTGTGTTTTATTAACACTCTGATAGTCCACAGGTTACAGAATGAATCCAGATGTGCTTTGGAAACTACTACTGGTCTTCCAGGGAACGATCAAAGCATAGACTCTTTGAGACATTACTCCTGTGGCGGAGAGTCGCATGGTGACTGTTGTATTCAATCCCGATGCAATTCCTGTGTTTCGTCAACACTCTCATAGTCCATAGATTACAGAATGCCACCAGATGTGCATCGGAAACTGCTACTGGTCTTCCAGGGAAAGATCAAAGCGTAAACTCTTTGAGACATTACTCCCATGGAGGAGAGTGCGCATGGTAACTGTTGTATTCAATCCCGATGCAATTTCTGTGTTTCATCAACAGTCTGGTAGTCCAGAGGTTTCAGATAGCCACCAGATGTGCATCGGAAACTACTACTCGTCTTCCAGGGAACGATCAAAGCGCAAACTCTTTCAGACATTACTCCCATGGAGGAAGGGGCGCATGGTGACTGTTGTAATTAGTCCCGATTAAATTTCTGTGTTTCATCAACACTCTGATAGTCCACAGATTACAGAATGCCACCAGAAGTGCATCGGTAATTACTACTGGTCTTCCAGGGAACGATCAAAGCATAGACTGTTTGAGACATTACTCCGGTGGAGGAAAGAGCGCATGGTGACTGTTGTATTCAATGCCGATGCAATATCAGTGTTTCATCAACACTTTGAAGGTCCACAGATTACAGAATGCCTATAGATGTGCATAGGAAACTACTACTGGTCTTCCAGGGAACTATCAAAGCCTAGTCTGTTTGAGACATTACTCCTGTGGAGGAAAGTGTGCATGGTGACTGTTGTATTCAATCCCGATGCAATTTCTGTGTTTCATCAACAGTCTGGTAGTCCAGAGGTTTCAGATAGCCACCAGATGTGCATCGGAAACTACTACTGGTCTTCCAGGGTACGATCAAAACGTAGACTGTTTGAGACATTACTCCGTGGAGGAAAGTGCCCATGGTGACTGTTGTGTTCAATCCCGATGCAATTTCTGTGTTTCATCAACACTCTGATAGTCCACAGATTACAGAATGCCACCAGATGTGCATCGGAAACTACTACTGGTCATCGAGCTAACGATCAAAGTGTGGACTGTTTGAGACAATACTCCCATGGAGGAAAGTGCGCATGGTGATTGTTGTATTGAATCCCGATGCAACTTCTGTGTCACATCAACACTCTGATAGTCCACAGATTACAGAATGCTCCCAGATGTGCTTTGGATACTACTACTGGTCTTCCAGGGAACGATCAAAGCGTAGACTGTTTGAGACATTACTCCTGTGGAGGAAAGTGCGCATGGTATATGGTGTATTCAATCCAGATGCAACTTCTGTGTTTCATCAACACTCTGGTACTCCACAGATTACAGAATGCCTCCAGATGTGCATCGGAAACTACTACTGGTCTTCCTCGGAACGACCAAGAGTAGACTGTTTGAGACATTACTCCCGTGGAGGAAAGTGTGCATGGTGACTGTTGTATTCAGTCCCGATGCAATTTCTGTGTTTCATCAACAATCTGATAGTCCACAGATTACAGAATGCCACCAGACGTGCATCGGAAACTACTACTGGACTTCCAGGGAGCGATCAAAGCGTAGACCGTTTGAGACATTACTCCCATGGAGGAAAGTGCGCATGTTGACTGTTGTATTCAATTCCGATGCAATTTCTGTGTTTCATCAACAATCTGATAGTCCACAGGTTGCAGAATTCCTCCAGATGTGCATCGGAATCTACCACTGGTCTTCCAGGGAACGATCAAAGCGTAGACTGTTTGAGACATTACTCCCATGGAGGAAAGTGCGGATTGTGACTGTTGTATTCACTCCCAATGCAATTTCTGTGTTTCATCAACATTTTGAAGGTCCACAGATTACAGAATGCCTCCACATGTGCATCGGAAACAACTACAGGTCTTCAAGTGATCGATCAAAACGTAGACTGTTTGAGACATTACTCCCGTGGAGGAAAGTGCGCATGGCGACTGTTGTATTAAATCCCGATGCAATTTCTGTGTTTCATCAACACTCTGATAGTCCACAGATTACAGAATGAGTCCAGATGTGCATCGGAAACTACTACTAGTCTTCCAGGGAACGATCAAAGCGTAGACTGTTTGAGACATTACTCCGGTGGAGGAAAGTGCGCATGGTGACTGTTGTATTCATTCCCGATGCAATTTCTGTGATTCATCAACACTCTGATAGTCCACAGACTACAGAATGCCTCCAGATGTGCATCGGAAACTACTACTGGTTTTCCAGGGAACGATCAAAGCGTAGACTGTTTGAGACATTACTGCCATGGAGGAAAGTGCGCATGTTGACTGTTGTATTCAATCCCGATGAAATTTCTGTGTTTTATTAACACTGTGATAGTCCACAGGTTACAGAATTCCTCCAGATGTGCTTTGGAAACTACTACTGGTCTTCCAGGGAACGATCAAAGCATAGACTCTTTGAGACATTACTCCTGTGGCGGAGAGTCGCATGGTGACTGTTGTATTCAATCCCGATGCAATTCCTGTGTTTCGTTAACACTCTCATAGTCCATAGATTATAGAATGCCACCAGATGTGCATCGGAAACTGCTACTGGTCTTCCAGGGAAAGATCAAATGGTAAACTCTTTGAGACATTACTCCCATGGAGGAGAGTGCGCATGGTAACTGTTGTATTCAATCCCGATGCAATATCTGTGTTTCATCAACACCTTGAAGGTCCACAGATTACAAAATGAATCCAGATGTGCATTGGAAATTACCAATGGTCTTCCAGGGAAAGTTCAAAGCGTAGACTGTTTGAGACATTGCTAACTTGGAGGAAAGTGCGCATGGTGACTGTTATATTCAATCCCGATGCAATTTCTGTGTTTCATCAACACTCTGATAGACCACAGGTTACAGAATGCCTCCAGTTGTGCATCGGAAACTACTACTCGTCTTCCAGGGAACGATCAAAGCGCAAACTCTTTCAGACATTACTCCCATGGAGGAAGGGGCGCATGGTGACTGTTGTAATCAGTCCCGATTAAATTTCTGTGTTTCATCAACACTCTGATAGTCCACAGATTACAGAATGCCACCAGAAGTGCATCGGAAATTACTACTGGGCTTCCAGGGAACGATCAAAGCATAGACTGTTTGAGAGATTACTCCGGTGGAGGAAAGAGCGCATGGTGACTGTTGTATTCAATGCCGATGCAATATCAGTGTTTCATCAACACTTTGAAGGTCCACAGATTACAGAATGCCTATAGATGTGCATAGGAAACTACTACTGGTCTTCCAGGGAACTATCAAAGCCTAGTCTGTTTGAGATATTACTCCTGTGGAGGAAAGTGTGCATGGTGACTGTTGTATTCAATCCCGATGCAATTTCTGTGTTTCATCAACAGTCTGGTAGTCCACAGGTTTCAAATAGCCACCAGATGTGCATCGGATACTACTACTGGTCTTCCAGGGTACGATCAAAACGTAGACTGTTTGAGACATTAATCCGTGGAGGAAAGTGCCCATGGTGACTGTTGTGTTCAATCCCGATGCAATTTCTGTGTTTCATCAACACTCTGATAGTCCACAGATTACAGAATGCCACCAGATGTGCATCGGAAGCTACTACTGGTCTTCCAGGGAACGATCAAAGCGTAGACTGTTTGAGACATACTTCCCGTAGAGGAAAGTGCGCATTGTGACTGTTGTATTCAATCCCGATGCAATTTCTGTGTTTCATCAACACTCTGATAGTCCACAGATTACAGAATGCCACCAGATGTGCATCGGAAACTACTACTGGTCATCGAGGGAACGATCAAAGTGTGGACTTTTTGAGACAATACTGCCGTGGAGGAAAGTGCGCATGGTGACTGTTGTATTAAATCCCGATGCAATTTCTGTGTCTCATCAACACTCTGATAGTCCACAGATTACAGAATGCCTCCAGATGTGGATCGGAAACTACCACTGGTCTTTCGGGGACGATCAAAGCATAGACTGTTTGAGACATTACTCCGGTTTAGGAAAGTGCCCATGGTGACTGTTGTATTCAATCCCGATGAAATATCAGTGTTTCATCAACACTTTGAAGGTCCACAGATTACAGAATGCCTATAGATGTGCATAGGAAACCACTACTGGTCTTCCAGGGAACTATCAAAGCCTAGTCTGTTTGAGACATTACGCCTGTGGAGGAAAGTGCGCATGGTGACTGTTGTATTCAATCCCGATGCAATTTCTGTGTTTCATCAACAGTCTGGTAGTCCACAGGTTTCAGAATGCCACCAGATGTGCATCGGAAACTACTACTGGACTCCAGGGAGCGATCAAAGCGTAGACCGTTAGAGACATTATTCCCATGGGGGAAAGTGCTCATGGTGACTGTTGTATTCAATCCCGATGCTAATTCTGTGTTTCATCAACAATCTGATAGTCCACAGATTACAGAATGCCTCCAGATGTGCATCGGAATCTACCACTGGTCTTCCAGGGAACGATCAAAGCGTAGACTGTTTGAGACATTACTTCCGTGGAGGAAAGTGCGCATGGTGACTGTTGTATTCAATCCCGATGCACTTTCTGATTTTCATCAACACTCTGATAGTCCACAGATTACAGAATGCTTCCAGATGTGCATCGGAAACTGCTACTGCTCTTCCAGGGAACGATCAAAGCGTAAACTCTTTGAGACATTACTCCTATGGAGGAAGGTGCGCATGGTAACTGTTGTATTCAATCCCGATGCAATGTCTGTGTTTCACCAACACTCTGATGCTCCACAGATTACAGAATGCCTCCAGATGTGCATCGGAAACTACTACTGGTCTTCCAGGGAACAATCAAAGCGTAAACCCTTTGAGACATTACTCTCATGGAGGAAAGTGCGCATGGTGGCTGTTGTGTTCAATCCCGATGCAATTTCTGTGTTTCATCAACACTCTGGTACTCCACAGATTACGCAATGCCTCCAGATGTGCATCGGAAACCACTACTGGTCTTCCAGGGAACGATCAAAGCGTGGACTGTTTGAGACGTTACTCCGATGGAGGAGAGTGCGCATGGTGACTGTTGTAATCAGTCCCGATGCAATTTCTGTTTTCATCAACTCTCTGATAGCCCACAGATTACAGAATGCCACCAGATGTGCATCGGAAACTGCTACTGGTCTTCCAGGGAAAGATCAAAGCGTAAACTCTTTGAGACATTACTCCCATGGAGGAGAGTGCGCATGGTAACTGTTGTATTCAATCCCGATGCAATATCTGTGTTTCATCAACACCTTGAAGGTCCACAGATTACAAAATGAATCCAGATGTGCATTGGAAATTACCAATGGTCTTCCAGGGAAAGTTCAAAGCGTAGACTGTTTGAGACATTGCTAACTTGGAGGAAAGTGCGCATGGTGACTGTTATATTCAATCCCGATGTAATTTCTGTGTTTCATCAACACTCTGATAGACCACAGGTTACAGAATGCCTCCAGTTGTGCATCGGAAACTACTACTCGTCTTCCAGGGAACGATCAAAGCGCATACTCTTTCAGACATTACTCCCATGGAGGAAGGGGCGCATGGTGACTGTTGTAATCAGTCCCGATTAAATTTCTGTGTTTCATCAACACTCTGATAGTCCACAGATTACAGAATGCCACCAGAAGTGCATCGGAAATTACTACTGGTCTTCCAGGGAACGATCAAAGCATAGACTGTTTGAGACATTACTCCGGTGGAGGAAAGAGCGCATGGTGACTGTTGTATTCAGTGCCGATGCAATATCAGTGTTTCATCAACACTTTGAAGGTCCACAGATTACAGAATGCCTATAGATGTGCATAGGAAACTACTACTGGTCTTCCAGGGAACTATCAAAGCCTAGTCTGTTTGAGACATTACTCCTGTGGAGGAAAGTGTGCATGGTGACTGTTGTATTCAATCCCGATGCAATTTCTGTGTTTCATCAATAGTCTGGTAGTCCACAGGTTTCAGATAGCCACCAGATGTGCATCGGAAACTACTACTGATCTTCCAGGGTACGATCAAAACGTAGACTGTTTGAGACATTACTCTGTGGAGGAACGTGCCCATGGTGACTGTTGTGTTCAATCCCGATGCAATTTCTGTGTTTCATCAACACTCTGATAGTCCACAGATTACAGAATGCCACCAGATGTGCATCGGAAACTACTACTGGTCATCGAGCTAACGATCAAAGTGTGGACTGTTTGAGATAATACTCCCGTGGAGGAAAGTGCGCATGGTGATTGTTGTATTGAATCCCGATGCAACTTCTGTGTCGCATCAACACTCTGATAGTCCACAGATTACAGAATGCTCCCAGATGTGCTTTGGATACTACTACTGGTCTTCCAGGGAACGATCAAAGCGTAGACTGTTTGAGCCATTACTCCTGTGGAGGAAAGTGCGCATGGTGATTGGTGTATTCAATCCAGATGCAACTTCTGTGTTTCATCAACACTCTGGTACTCCACAGATTACAGAATGCCTCCAGATGTGCATCGGAAACTACTACTGGTCTTCCTCGGAACGACCAAGCGTAGACTATTTGAGACATTACTCCCGTGGAGGAAAGTGTGCATGGTGACTGTTGTATTCAGTCCCGATGCAATTTCTGTGTTTCATCAACAATCTGATAGTCCACAGATTACAGAATGCCACCAGACGTGCATCGGAAACTACTACAGGACTTCCAGGGAGCGATCAAAGCGTAGACCGTTAGAGACATTACTCCCATGGAGGAAAGTGCGCATGTTGACTGTTGTATTCAATTCCGATGCAATTTCTGTGTTTCATCAACAATCTGATATTCCACAGGTTGCAGAATTCCTCCAGATGTGCATCGGAATCTACCACTGGTCTTCCAGGGAACGATCAAAGCGTAGACTGTTTGAGACATTACTCCCATGGAGAAAAGTGCGGATTGTGACTGTTGTATTCACTCCCAATGCAATTTCTGTGTTTCATCAACATTTTGAAGGTCCACAGATTACAGAATGCCTCCACATGTGCATCGGAAACAACTACAGGTCTTCAAGTGATCGATCAAAACGTAGACTGTTTGAGACATTACTCCCGTGGAGGAAAGTGCGCATGGCGACTGTTGTATTCAATCCCGATGCAATTTCTGTGTTTCATCAACACTCTGATAGTCCACAGATTACAGATTGAGTCCAGATGTGCATCGGAAACTACTACTAGTCTTCCAGGGAACGATCAAAGCGTAGACTGTTTGAGACATTACTCCGGTGGAGGAAAGTGCGCATGGTGACTGTTGTATTCATTCCCGATGCAATTTCTGTGATTCATCAACACTCTGATAGTCCACAGACTACAGAATGCCTCCAGATGTGCATCGGAAACTACTACTGGTTTTCCAGGGAACGATCAAAGCGTAGACTGTTTGAGACATTACTGCCATGGAGGAAAGTGCGCATGTTGACTGTTGTATTCAATCCCGATGAAATTTCTGTGTTTTATTAACACTCTGATAGTCCACAGGTTACAGAATTCCTCCAGATGTGCTTTGGAAACTACTACTGGTCTTCCAGGGAACGATCAAAGCATAGACTCTTTGAGACATTACTCCTGTGGCGGAGAGTCGCATGGTGACTGTTGTATTCAATCCCGATGCAATTCCTGTGTTTCATTAACACTCTCATAGTCCATAGATTACAGAATGCCACCAGATGTGCATCGGAAACTGCTACTGGTCTTCCAGGGAAAGATCAAATGGTAAACTCTTTGAGACATTACTCCCATGGAGGAGAGTGCGCATGGTAACTGTTGTATTCAATCCCGATGCAATATCTGTGTTTCATCAACACCTTGAAGGTCCACAGATTACAAAATGAATCCAGATGTGCATTGGAAATTACCAATGGTCTTCCAGGGAAAGTTCAAAGCGTAGACTGTTTGAGACATTGCTAACTTGGAGGAAAGTGCGCATGGTGACTGTTATATTCAATCCCGATGCAATTTCTGTGTTTCATCAACACTCTGATAGACCACAGGTTACAGAATGCCTCCAGTTGTGCATCGGAAACTACTACTCGTCTTCCAGGGAACGATCAAAGCGCAAACTCTTTCAGACATTACTCCCATGGAGGAAGGGGCGCATGGTGACTGTTGTAATCAGTCCCGATTAAATTTCTGTGTTTCATCAACACTCTGATAGTCCACAGATTACAGAATGCCACCAGAAGTGCATCGGAAATTACTACTGGGCTTCCAGGGAACGATCAAAGCATAGACTGTTTGAGAGATTACTCCGGTGGAGGAAAGAGCGCATGGTGACTGTTGTATTCAATGCCGATGCAATATCAGTGTTTCATCAACACTTTGAAGGTCCACAGATTACAGAATGCCTATAGATGTGCATAGGAAACTACTACTGGTCTTCCAGGGAACTATCAAAGCCTAGTCTGTTTGAGACATTACTCCTGTGGAGGAAAGTGTGCATGGTGACTGTTGTATTCAATCCCGATGCAATTTCTGTGTTTCATCAACAGTCTGGTAGTCCACAGGTTTCAAATAGCCACCAGATGTGCATCGGATACTACTACTGGTCTTCCAGGGTACGATCAAAACGTAGACTGTTTGAGACATTAATCCGTGGAGGAAAGTGCCCATGGTGACTGTTGTGTTCAATCCCGATGCAATTTCTGTGTTTCATCAACACTCTGATAGTCCACAGATTACAGAATGCCACCTGATGTGCATCGGAAGCTACTACTGGTCTTCCAGGGAACGATCAAAGCGTAGACTGTTTGAGACATACTTCCCGTAGAGGAAAGTGCGCATGGTGACTGTCGTATTCAATCCCGATGCAATTTCTGTGTTTCATCAACACTCTGATAGTCCACAGATTACAGAATGCCACCAGATGTGCATCGGAAACTACTACTGGTCATCGAGGGAACGATCAAAGTGTGGACTTTTTGAGACAATACTCCCGTGGAGGAAAGTGCGCATGGTGACTGTTGTATTAAATCCCGATGCAATTTCTGTGTCTCATCAACACTCTGATAGTCCACAGATTACAGAATGCCTCCAGATGTGGATCGGAAACTACCACTGGTCTTTCGGGGACGATCAAAGCATAGACTGTTTGAGACATTACTCCGGTTTAGGAAAGTGCCCATGGTGACTGTTGTATTCAATCCCGATGAAATATCAGTGTTTCATCAACACTTTGAAGGTCCACAGATTACAGAATGCCTATAGATGTGCATCGGAAACTACTACTGGACTCCAGGGAGCGATCAAAGCGTAGACCGTTAGAGACATTATTCCCATGGGGGAAAGTGCTCATGGTGACTGTTGTATTCAATCCCGATGCTAATTCTGTGTTTCATCAACAATCTGATAGTCCACAGATTACAGAATGCCTCCAGATGTGCATCGGAATCTACCACTGGTCTTCCAGGGAACGATCAAAGCGTAGACAGTTTGAGACATTACTTCCGTGGAGGAAAGTGCGCATGGTGACTGTTGTATTCAATCCCGATGGACTTTCTGATTTTCATCAACACTCTGATAGTCCACAGATTACAGAATGCTTCCAGATGTGCATCGGAAACTGCTACTGCTCTTCCAGGGAACGATCAAAGCGTAAACTCTTTGAGACATTACTCCTATGGAGGAAGGTGCGCATGGTAACTGTTGTATTCAATCCCGATGCAATGTCTGTGTTTCACCAACACTCTGATGCTCCACAGATTACAGAATGCCTCCAGATGTGCATCGGAAACTACTACTGGTCTTCCAGGGAACAATCAAAGCGTAAACCCTTTGAGACATTACTCTCATGGAGGAAAGTGCGCATGGTGACTATTGTATTCAATCCCGATGCAATTTCTGTGTTTCATCAACACTCTGGTACTCCACAGATTACGCAATGCCTCCAGATGTGCATCGGAAACTACTACTGGTCTTCCTGGGAACGATCCAAGCGTAGACTGTTAGAGACATTACTCCCATGGAATAAAGTGCGCATGGTGACTTTTATATTCAATCCCGATGATGTTTCTGTGTTTCATCAACACTCAGTTAGTCCACAGATATCAGAATGCCTCCAGATGTGCATCGGAAACCACTACTGGTCTTCCAGGGAACGATCAAAGCGTGGACTGTTTGAGACGTTACTCCGATGGAGGAGAGTGCGCATGGTGACTGTTGTAATCAGTCCCGATGCAATTTCTGTTTTCATCAACTCTCTGATAGCCCACAGATTACAGAATGCCACCAGATGTGCATCGGAAACTACTACTGGTCCTCCAGGGAACGATCAAAGTGTGGACTGTTTCAGACATGACTCCCATGTAGGAAAATGCGGATTGTGACTGTTGTATTCAATCCCGATGCAATATCAGTGTTTCATCAACACTTTGAAGGTCCACAGATTACAGAATGCCTATAGATGTGCATAGGAAACTACTACTGGTCTTCCAGGGAACTATCAAAGCCTAGTCTGTTTGAGACATTACTTCTGTGGAGGAAAGTGTGCATGGTGACTGTTGTATTCAATCCCGATGCAATTTCTGTGTTTCATCAACAGTCTGGTAGTCCACAGGTTTCAGATAGCCACCAGATGTGCATCGGAAACTACTACTGGTCTTCCAGGGTACGATCAAAACGTAGACTGTTTGAGACATTACTCCGTGGAGGAAAGTGCCCATGGTGACTGTTGTGTTCAATCCCGATGCAATTTCTGTGTTTCATCAACACTCTGATAGTCCACAGATTACAGAATGCCACCAGATGTGCATCGGAAGCTACTACTGGTCTTCCAGGGAACGATCAAAGCGTAGACTGTTTGAGACATACTTCCCGTAGAGGAAAGTGCGCATGGTTACTGTTGTATTCAATCCCGATGCAATTTCTGTGTTTCATCAACACTCTGATAGTCCACAGATTACAGAATGCCACCAGATGTGCATCGGAAACTACTACTGGTCATCGAGCTAACGATCAAAGTGTGGACTGTTTGAGACAATACTCCCGTGGAGGAAAGTGCGCATGGTGATAGTTGTATTGAATCCCGATGCAACTTCTGTGTCACATCAACACTCTGATAGTCCACAGATTACAGAATGCTCCCAGATGTGCTTTGGATACTACTACTGGTCTTCCAGGGAACGATCAAAGCGTAGACTGTTTGAGACATTACTCCTGTGGAGGAAAGTGCGCATGGTGAATGGTGTATTCAATCCAGATGCAACTTCTGTGTTTCGTCAACACTCTGGTACTCCACAGATTACAGAATGCCTCCAGATGTGCATCGGAAACTACTACTGGTCTTCCTCGGAACGACCAAGCGTAGACTGTTTGAGACATTACTCCCGTGGAGGAAAGTGTGCATGGTGACTGTTGTATTCAGTCCCGATGCAATTTCTGTGTTTCATCAACAATCTGATAGTCCACAGATTACAGAATGCCACCAGACGTGCATCGGAAACTACTACTGGACTTCCAGGGAGCGATCAAAGCGTAGACCGTTAGAGACATTACTCCCATGGAGGAAAGTGCGCATGTTGACTGTTGTATTCAATTCCGATGCAATTTCTGTGTTTCATCAACAATCTGATAGTCCACAGATTGCAGAATTCCTCCAGATGTGCATCGGAATCTACCACTGGTCTTCCAGGGAACGATCAAAGCGTAGACTGTTTGAGACATTACTCCCATGGAGGAAAGTGCGGATTGTGACTGTTGTATTCACTCCCAATGCAATTGCGGTGTTTCATCAACATTTTGAAGGTCCACAGATTACAGAATGCCTCCACATGTGCATCGGAAACAACTACAGGTCTTCAAGTGATCGATCAAAACGTAGACTGTTTGAGACATTACTCCCGTGGAGGAAAGTGCGCATGGCGACTGTTGTATTAAATCCCGATGCAATTTCTGTGTTTCATCAACACTCTGATAGTCCACAGATTACAGAATGAGTCCAGATGTGCATCGGAAACTACTACTAGTCTTCCAGGGAACGATCAAAGCGTAGACTGTTTGAGACATTACTCCGGTGGAGGAAAGTGCGCATGGTGACTGTTGTATTCATTCCCGATGCAATTTCTGTGATTCATCAACACTCTGATAGTCCACAGACTACAGAATGCCTCCAGATGTGCATCGGAAACTACTACTGGTTTTCCAGGGAACGATCAAAGCGTAGACTGTTTGAGACATTACTGCCATGGAGGAAAGTGCGCATGTTGACTGTTGTATTCAATCCCGATGAAATTTCTGTGTTTTATTAACACTCTGATAGTCCACAGGTTACAGAATGCCTCCAGATGTGCTTTGGAAACTACTACTGGTCTTCCAGGGAACGATCAAAGCATAGACTCTTTGAGACATTACTCCTGTGGCGGAGAGTCGCATGGTGACTGTTGTATTCAATCCCGATGCAATTCCTGTGTTTCGTCAACACTCTCATAGTCCATAGATTACAGAATGCCACCAGATGTGCATCGGAAACTGCTACTGGTCTTCCAGGGAAAGATCAAAGCGTAAACTCTTTGAGACATTACTCCCATGGAGGAGAGTGCGCATGGTAACTGTTGTATTCAATCCCGATGCAATATCTGTGTTTCATCAACACCTTGAAGGTCCACAGATTACAAAATGAATCCAGATGTGCATTGGAAATTACCAATGGTCTTCCAGGGAAAGTTCAAAGCGTAGACTGTTTGAGACATTGCTAACTTGGAGGAAAGTGCGCATGGTGACTGTTATATTCAATCCCGATGCAATTTCTGTGTTTCATCAACACTCTGATAGACCACAGGTTACAGAATGCCTCCAGTTGTGCATCGGAAACTACTACTCGTCTTCCAGGGAACGATCAAAGCGCAAACTCTTTCAGACATTACTCCCATGGAGGAAGGGGCGCATGGTGACTGTTGTAATCAGTCCCGATTAAATTTCTGTGTTTCATCAACACTCTGATAGTCCACAGATTACAGAATGCCACCAGAAGTGCATCGGAAATTACTACTGGGCTTCCAGGGAACGATCAAAGCATAGACTGTTTGAGAGATTACTCTGGTGGAGGAAAGAGCGCATGGTGACTGTTGTATTCAATCCCGATGCAATATCAGTGTTTCATCAACACTTTGAAGGTCCACAGATTACAGAATGCCTATAGATGTGCATAGGAAACTACTACTGGTCTTCCAGGGAACTATCAAAGCCTAGTCTGTTTGAGACATTACTCCTGTGGAGGAAAGTGTGCATGGTGACTGTTGTATCCAATCCCGATGCAATTTCTGTGTTTCATCAACAGTCTGGTAGTCCACAGGTTTCAAATAGCCACCAGATGTGCATCGGAAACTACTACTGGTCTTCCAGGGTACGATCAAAACGTAGACTGTTTGAGACATTACTCCGTCGAGGAAAGTGCCCATGGTGACTGTTGTGTTCAATCCCGATGCAATTTCTGTGTTTCATCAACAATCTGATAGTCCACAGATTACAGAATGCCACCAGATGTGCATCGGAAGCTACTACTGGTTTTCCAGGGAACGATCAAAGCGTAGACTGTTTGAGACATACTTCCCGTAGAGGAAAGTGCGCATGGTGACTGTTGTATTCAATCCCGATGCAATTTCTGTGTTTCATCAATACTCTGATAGTCCACAGATTACAGAATGCCACCAGATGTGCATCGGAAACTACTACTGGTCATCGAGGGAACGATCAAAGTGTGGACTTTTTGAGACAATACTCCCGTGGAGGAAAGTGCGCATGGTGACTGTTGTATTAAATCCCGATGCAATTTCTGTGTCTCATCAACACTCTGATAGTCCACAGATTACAGAATGCCTCCAGATGTGGATCGGAAACTACTACTGGTCTTCCTGGGAACGATCCAAGCGTAGACTGTTTGAGACATTACTCCCGTGGAGAAAAGTGCGCATGGTGGCTGTTGTATTCAGTCCCGAAGCAATTTCTGTGTTTCATCAACACCCTGATAGTCCACAGATTACAGAATGCCACCAGACGTGCATCGGAAACTACTACTCGACTTCCATTGAGCGATCAAAGCGTAGACCGTTAGAGACATTACTCCCATGGAGGAAAGTGCGCATGGCGACTGTTGTATTCAATCCCGATGCAATTTCTGTGTTTCATCAACACTCTGATAGTCCACAGATTACAGAATGAGTCCAGATGTGCATCGGAAACTACTACTAGTCTGCCAGGGAACGATCAAAGCGTAGACTGTTTGAGACATTACTTCGGTGGAGGAAAGTGCGCATGGTGACTGTTGTATTCATTCCCGATGCAATTTCTGTGATTCATCAACACTCTGATAGTCCACAGACTACAGAATGCCTCCAGATGTGCATCGGAAACTACTACTGGTTTTCCAGGGAACGATCAAAGCGTAGACTGTTTGAGACATTACTGCCATGGAGGAAAGTGCGCATGTTGACTGATGTATTCAATCCCGATGAAATTTCTGTGTTTTATTAACACTCTGATAGTCCACAGGTTACAGAATGCCTCCAGATGTGCTTTGGAAACTACTACTGGTCTTCCAGGGAACGATCAAAGCATAGACTCTTTGAGACATTACTCCTGTGGCGGAGAGTCGCATGGTGACTGTTGTATTCAATCCCGATGCAATTCCTGTGTTTCGTCAACACTCTCATAGTCCATAGATTACAGAATGCCACCAGATGTGCATCGGAAACTACTGCTGGTCTTCCAGGGAACGATCAAAGCATAGACTCTTTGAGACATTACTCCTGTGGCGGAGAGTCGCATGGTGACTGTTGTATTCAATCCCGATGCAATTCCTGTGTTTCATCAACACTCTGATAGACCACAGATTACAGAATGCCTCCAGTTGTGCATCGGAAGCTACTACTGGTCTTCCAGGGAACGATCAAAGTGCAAACTCTTTCAGACATTACTCCCATGGATGAAGGGGCGCATGATGACTGTTGCAATCAATCCCGATTAAATTTCTGTGTTTCATCAACAGTCTGATAGTCCACAGATTACAGAATGCCTCCAGATGTGCATCGGAATCTGCTACTGGTCTTCGAGGGAAAGATCAAAGCGTAAACTCTTTGAGACATTACTCCCATGGAGGAGAGTGCGCATGGTAACTGTTGTATTCAATCCCGATGCAATATCTGTGTTTCATCAACACCTTGAAGGTCCACAGATTACAAAATGAATCCAGATGTGCATTGGAAATTACCAATGGTCTTCCAGGGAAAGTTCAAAGCGTAGACTGTTTGAGACATTGCTAACTTGGAGGAAAGTGCGCATGGTGACTGTTATATTCAATCCCGATGCAATTTCTGTGTTTCATCAACACTCTGATAGACCACAGGTTACAGAATGCCTCCAGTTGTGCATCGGAAACTACTACTCGTCCTCCAGGGAACGATCAAAGCGCAAACTCTTTCAGACATTACTCCCATGGAGGAAGGGGCGCATGGTGACTGTTGTAATCAGTCCCGATTAAATTTCTGTGTTTCATCAACACTCTGATAGTCCACAGATTACAGAATGCCACCAGAAGTGCATCGGAAATTACTACTCGTCTTCCAGGGAACGATCAGAGCATAGACTGTTTGAGACATTACTCCGGTGGAGGAAAGAGCGCATGGTGACTGTTGTATTCAATCCCGATGCAATATCAGTGTTTCATCAACACTTTGAAGGTCCACAGATTACAGAATGCCTATAGATGTGCATAGGAAACTACTACTGGTCTTCCAGGGAACTATCAAAGCCTAGTCTGTTTGAGACATTACTCCTGTGGAGGAAAGTGTGCATGGTGACTGTTGTATTCAATCCCGATGCAATTTCTGTGTTTCATCAACAGTCTGGTAGTCCACAGGTTTCAGATAGCCACCAGATGTGCATCGGAAACTACTACTGGTCTTCCAGGGTACGATGAAAACGTAGACTGTTTGAGACATTACTCCGTGGAGGAAAGTGCCCATGGTGACTGTTGTGTTCAATCCCGATGCAATTTCTGTGTTTCATCAACACTCTGATAGTCCACAGATTACAGAATGCCACCAGGTGTGCATCGGAAGCTACTACTGGTCTTCCAGGGAACGATCAAAGCGTAGACTGTTTGAGACATACTTCCCGTAGAGGAAAGTGCGCATGGTGACTGTTGTATTCAATCCCGATGCAATTTCAGTGTTTCATCAACTCTCTGATAGTCCACAGATTACAGAATGCCACCAGATGTGCATCGGAAACTACTACTGGTCATCGAGGGAACGATCAAAGTGTGGACTTTTTGGACAATACTCCCGTGGAGGAAAGTGCGCATGGTGACTGTTGTATTAAATCCCGATGCAATTTCTGTGTCTCATCAACACTCTGATAGTCCACAGATTACAGAATGCCTCCAGATGCGCATCGGAAACTACTGCTGGTCTTCCAGGGAACGATCAAAGCATAGACTCTTTGAGACATTACTCCTGTGGCGGAGAGTCGCATGGTGACTGTTGTATTCAATCCCGATGCAATTCCTGTGTTTCATCAACACTCTGATAGACCACAGATTACAGAATGCCTCCAGTTGTGCATCGGAAGCTACTACTGGTCTTCCAGGGAACGATCAAAGCGCAAACTCTTTCAGACATTACTCCCATGGATGAAGGGGCGCATGGTGACTGTTGTAATCAATCCCGATTAAATTTCTGTGTTTCATCAACAGTCTGATAGTCCACAGATTACAGAATGCCTCCAGATGTGCATCGGAAACTGCTACTGGTCTTCGAGGGAAAGATCAAAGCGTAAACTCTTTGAGACATTACTCCCATGGAGGAGAGTGCGCATGGTAACTGTTGTATTCAATCCCGATGCAATATCTGTGTTTCATCAACACCTTGAAGGTCCACAGATTACAAAATGAATCCAGATGTGCATTGGAAATTACCAATGGTCTTCCAGGGAATGTTCAAAGCGTAGACTGTTTGAGACATTGCTAACTTGGAGGAAAGTGCGCATGGTGACTGTTATATTCAATCCCGATGCAATTTCTGTGTTTCATCAACACTCTGATAGACCACAGGTTACAGAATGCCTCCAGTTGTGCATCGGAAACTACTACTCGTCCTCCAGGGAACGATCAAAGCGCAAACTCTTTCAGACATTACTCCCATGGAGGAAGGGGCGCATGGTGACTGTTGTAATCAGTCCCGATTAAATTTCTGTGTTTCATCAACACTCTGATAGTCCACAGATTACAGAATGCCACCAGAAGTGCATCGGAAATTACTACTCGTCTTCCAGGGAACGATCAAAGCATAGACTGTTTGAGACATTACTCCGGTGGAGGAAAGAGCGCATGGTGACTGTTGTATTCAATCCCGATGCAATATCAGTGTTTCATCAACACTTTGAAGGTCCACAGATTACAGAATGCCTATAGATGTGCATAGGAAACTACTACTGGTCTTCCAGGGAACTATCAAAGCCTAGTCTGTTTGAGACATTACTCCTGTGGAGGAAAGTGTGCATGGTGACTGTTGTATTCAATCCCGATGCAATTTCTGTGTTTCATCAACAGTCTGGTAGTCCACAGGTTTCAGATAGCCACCAGATGTGCATCGGAAACTACTACTGGTCTTCCAGGGTACGATCAAAACGTAGACTGTTTGAGACATTACTCCGTGGAGGAAAGTGCCCATGGTGACTGTTGTGTTCAATCCCGATGCAATTTCTGTGTTTCATCAACACTCTGATAGTCCACAGATTACAGAATGCCACCAGATGTGCATCGGAAGCTACTACTGGTCTTCCAGGGAACGATCAAAGCGTAGACTGTTTGAGACATACTTCCCGTAGAGGAAAGTGCGCATGGTGACTGTTGTATTAAATCCCGATGCAATTTCTGTGTCTCATCAACACTCTGATAGTCCACAGATTACAGAATGCCTCCAGATGCGCATCGGAAACTACTACTGGTCTTCCTGGGAACGATCCAAGCGTAGACTGTTTGAGACATTACTCCCGTGGAGGAAAGTGCGCATGGTGACTGTTGTATTCAGTCCCGATGCAATTTCTGTGTTTCATCAACACCCTGATAGTCCACAGATTACAGAATGCCTCCAGATGTGCATCGGAATCTACCACTGGTCTTCCAGGGAACGATCAAAGCGTAGACAGTTTGAGACATTACTTCCGTGGAGGAAAGTGCGCATGGTGACTGTTGTATTCAATCCCGATGCACTTTCTGATTTTCATCAACACTCTGAAAGTCCACAGAGTACAGATTGCCTCCAGATGTGCATTGAAGCTACTACTGGTCTTCCAGGGAGCGATCAAAGCGTAGACTGTTTGAGACATTACTCCCGTGGAGGAAAGTGCGCATGGTGCCTGTTGTATTCAATCCCGATGCAATTTCTGTGATTCATCAACACTGTGATAGACCACAGATTACAAAATGCCTCCAGTTGTGCATCGGAAACTACTACTGCTCTTCCAGGGAACGATCAAAGCGCAAACCTTTTCAGACATTACTGCCATGCAGGAAGGGGCGCATGGTGACTGTTGTAATCAATCCCGATTAAATTTCTGTGTTTCATCAACACTCTGATAGTCCACAGATTACAGAATGCCACCAGAAGTGCATCGGAAACTACTACTGGTCTTCCAGGGAACGATCAAAGCGTAGACAGTTTGAGACATTACTCCTGTGGAGGAAAGTGCCCTTGGTGACTGTTGTATTCAATCCCGATGCAATTTATGTGTTTCGTCAACACTCTGATAGTCCACAGATTACAGAAAGCCACCAGATGTGCATCGGAAACTACCACTGGTCTTTCAGGGAACGATCAAAGCATAGACTGTTTGAGACATTACTCCGGTTTAGGAAAGTGCGCATGGTGACTGTTGTATTCAATCCCGATGAAATATCAGTGTTTCATCAACACTTTGAAGGTCCACAGATTACAGAATGCCTATAGATGTGCATAGGAAACCACTACTGGTCTTCCAGGGAACTATCAAAGCCTAGTCTGTTTGAGACATTACTCCTGTGGAGGAAAGTGCGCATGGTGACTGTTGTATTCAATCCCGATGCAATTTCTGTGTTTCATCAACAGTCTGGTAGTCCACAGGTTTCAGAATGCCACCAGATGTGCATCGGAAACTACTACTGGACTCCAGGGAGCGATCAAAGCGTAGACCGTTAGAGACATTATTCCCATGGAGGAAAGTGCTCATGGTGACTGTTGTATTCAATCCCGATGCTAATTCTGTGTTTCATCAACAATCTGATAGTCCACAGTTTTCAGAATGCCTCCAGATGTGCATCGGAATCTACCACTGGTCTTCCAGGGAACGATCAAAGCGTAGACAGTTTGAGACATTACTTCCGTGGAGAAAAGTGCGCATGGTGACTGTTGTATTCAATCCCGATGCACTTTCTGATTTTCATCAACACTCTGATAGTCCACAGATTTCAGAATGCCTCCAGATGTGCATCGGAAACAGCTACTGGTCTTCCAGGGAACGATCAAAGCGTGGACTGTTTGAGACGTTACTCCGATGGAGGGGAGTGCGCATGGTGACTGTTGTATTCAATCCCGATGCAATTTCTGAGTTTCGTCAACACTCAGATAGTCCACAGATTACAGAATGCCACCAGATGTGCATCGGAAACCACTACTGGTCTTCCAGGGAACGATCAAAGCACAGACTGTTTGAGACATTACTTCCGTGGTGGAATGTGCGCATGGTGACTGTTGTATTCTATCCCGATGCAATTTCTGGGTTTCATCAACACTCTGATAGTCCACTGATTACAGAATGCCTCGAGATGTGCATTGGTAACTACCACTGGTCTTCCAGGGAACGATCAAAGCGTAGACTGTTTGAGACATTACTAACATGGAGGAAAGTGCGCATGGTGACAGTTATATTCAATCCCGATGCAATTTCTGTGTTTCATCAACACTCTGATAGACCACAGATTACAGAATGCCTCCAGATGTGCATCGGAAACTACTACTGGTCATCGAGGGAACGATCAAAGCGTAGACTGTTTGAGACATTACTCCTGTGAAGGAAAGTGCGCATGGTTACTGTTGTTTTCAATCCCGATGCAATTTCTGTGTTTCGTCAACATTCTGATAGTCCATAGGTTACAGAATGCCACCAGATGTGCATCGGAAACTACTACTGGTCTTCCAGGGAACTATCAAAGCCTAGTCTGTTTGAGACATTACTCCTGTGGAGGAAAGTGCGCATGGTGACTGTTGTATTCAATCCCGATGCAATTTCTGTGTTTCATCAACAGCCTGGTAGTCCACAGGTTTCAGAATGCCACCAGATGTGCATCGGTAACTACTACTGGTCTTCCAGGGAACGATCAAAGCGTAGACTGTTTGAGACATTACTCCTGTGAAGGAAAGTGCGCATGTTGACTGTTGTTTTCAATCCCGATGCAATTTCTGTGTTTCATCAACACTCTGATAGTCCACATATTACAGAATGCCACCAGATGTGCATCGGAAACTACTACTCGTCATGGAGGGAACGACCAGAGCGTCGACAGTTTGAGACATTACTCCTGTGGAGGAAAGTGCGCATGGTGACTGTTGTAATCAAGCCCGATGCAATTTCTGTGTTTCATCAACACTCTGATAGTCCACTGATTACAGAATGCCTCCTGATGTGCATCACAAACTACTACTGGTCTTCCAGGGAACGATCAAAGCGTAAACTCTTTGAGACATTACTCCCATGGAGGAAGGTGCGCATGGTGACTGTTGTATTCAATCCCGATTAAACTTCTGTGTTTCATCAACACTCTGATAGTCCACAGATTACAGAATGCCTCCAGATGTGCATCGGAAACTACGACTGGTCTTCCAGGGAACGATCAAAGCGTAGGTTAATACAGACGTTACTCATATTGAGGAAAGTGGGCATGGTGACAGTTGTATTCAATCCCGATGCAATTTCTGTGTTTCATCAACACTCCGATAGTCCACAGACTACAGAATGCCTCCAGATGTGCATTGGAAACTACCACTGGTCTTCCAGGGAACGATCAAAGCGTAGACTGTTTGAGACATTACTAACATGAAGGAAAGTGCGCATGATTACTGTTGTAATCAAGCCCGATGCAATTTCTGTGTTTCATCAACACTTTGAAGGTCCACAGATTACTGAATGCCTCCAGATGTGCATCGGAAACTACTACTGGTCTTCCAGGGAACGATCAAAGCGTAGACTGTTTGAGACACTACTCCCGTAAAGGAAAGTGCGCATGGTGACTGTTGTATTCAATCCCGATCCATTTCTGTGTTTCATCAACACTCTGATAGTCAACAGATTACAGATTGCCACCAGATGTGCATCGGAAACTACTACTGGTCTTCTAGGGAACGATCAAAGCGTATACTGTTACAGACGTTACTCATATTGAGGAAAGTGCGCATGGTTACTGTTGTATTCAATCCCGATGCAATTTCTGTGTCTCATCAACACTCCGATAGTCCACAGACTACAGAATGCCTCCAGATGTGCATTGGAAACTACCACTGCTCTTCCAGGGAACGATCAAAGCGTAAGCTCTTTGAGACATTACTCCTATGGAGGAAGGTGCTCATGGTAACTGTTGTATTCAATCCCGATGCAATTTCTGTGTTTCATCAACACTCTGATGCTCCACAGATTACAGAATGCCTCCAGATGTGCATCGGAAACTACTACTGGTCTTCCAGGGAACAATCAAAGCGTAAACTCTTTGAGACATTACTGTCATGGAGGAAAGTGCGCATGGTGACTGTTGTATTCAATCCCGATGCAATTTCTGTGTTTCATCAACTCTCTGGTACTCCACAGATTACAGAATGCCTCCAGATGTGCATCGGAAACTACTACTGGTCTTCCTGGGAACGATCCAAGCGTAGACTGTTAGAGACATTACTCCCTTGGAATAAAGAGCGCATGGTGACTTTTATATTCAATCCCGATGATGTTTCTGTGTTTCATCAACACTCAGTTAGTCCACAGATTTCAGAATGCCTCCAGATGTGCATTGGAAACTACCACTGGTCTTCCAGGGAACGATCAAAACGTAGACTGTTCGAGACATTACTAACATGAAGGTACGTGCGCATGGTGACTGTTGTATTCAATCCCGATGCAATATCTGTGTTTCATCAACACCTTGAAGGTCCACAGATTACAGAATGCCTCCAGATGTGCATTGAAACTACCACTGGTCTTCCAGGGAACGATCAAAGCGTAGACTGTTTGAGACATTACTAACATGGAGGAAAGTGCACATGGTGACTGTTATATTCAATCCCGATGCAATTTCTTTGTTTCATCTACACTCTGATAGACCACAGATTACAGAATGCCTCCAGATGTGCATCGGAAACTACTACTGGTCACCGAGGGAACGATTAAAGCGCAAACGCTTTAGGACATTACTCCCATGGAGGAAGGTGCGCATGGTGACTGTTGTAATCAATCCCGATTAAATTTCTGTGTTTCATCAACACTCTGATAGTCCACAGATTACAGAATGCCACCAGAAGTGCATCGGAAACTATTACTGGTCTTCCAGGGAACGATCAAAGCGTAGACTGTTTGAGACATTACTCCTGTGAAGGAAAGTGCGCATGGTGACTGTTGTTTTTAATCCCGATGCAATATCTGTGTTTCGGCAACACTCTGATAGTCCACAGATTACAGAATGCCACCAGATGTGCATCGGAAACTACTACTGGTCTTCCAGGGAACTATCAAAGCCTAGTCTGTTTGAGACATTACTCCTGTGGAGGAATGTGCGCATGGTGACTGTTGTATTCAATCCCGATGCAATTTCTGTGTTTCATCAACAGCCTGGTAGTCCACAGGTTTCAGAATGCCACCAGATGTGCATCGGTAACTACTACTGGTCTTCCAGGGAACGATCAAAGCGTAGACTGTTTGAGACATTACTCCTGTGAAGGAAAGTGCGCATGGTGACTGTTGTTTTCAATCCCGTTGCAATTTCTGTGTTTCATCAACACTCTGATAGTCCACATATTACAGAATGCCACCAGATGTGCATCGGAAACTACTACTGGTCATCGAGGGAACGACCAGAGCGTCGACAGTTTGAGACATTACTAATGTGGAGGAAAGTGCGCATGGTGACTGTTGTAATCAAGCCCGATGCAATTTCTGTGTTTCATCAACACTCTGATAGTCCACTGATTACAGAATGCCTCCAGATGTGCATCGGAAACTTCTACTGGTCTTCCTGGGAACGATCCAAGCGTAGACTGTTAGAGACAATACTCCCATGGAGAAAAAGTGCCCATGGTGACTGTTGTTTTCATCACCGATGCAATTTCTGTGTTTCATCAACACGCTAATAGTCCACAGATTTCAGAATGCCTCAAGATGTGCATCGGAAACTACTACTGGTCTTCCAGGGAACGATCAAAGCGTAGACTGTTTCAGAAATTACTTCCATGGAGGAGAGTGCGCATGTTGACTGTTGTATTCAATCCCGATGCAATCTCTGTGTGTCATCAACACTCTGATAGTCCACAGATTACAGAATGCCTCCAGATGTGCATCGGAAATACGACTGGTCTTCCAGGGAACGATCAAAGCGTAGGTTAATACAGACGTTACTCATATTGAGGAAAGTGGGCATGGTGACAGTTGTATTCAATCCCGATGCAATTTCTGTGTTTCATCAACACTCCGATAGTCCACAGACTACAGAATGCCTCCAGATGTGCATTGGAAACTACCACTGGTCTTGCAGGGAACGATCAAAGCGTAGACTGTTTGAGACATTACTAACATGAAGGAAAGTGCGCATGACGACTGTTGTATTCAATCCCGATGCAATTTCTGTGTTTCATCATCACTTTGAAGGTCCACAGATTACTGAATGCCTCCAGATGTGCATCGGAAACTACTACTGGTCTTCCAGGGAACGATCAAAGCGTAGACTGTTTGAGACACTACTCCCGTGGCGGAAAGTGCGCATGGTGACTGTTGTATTCAATCCCGATGCAATTTCTGTGTTTCATCAACACTCTGATAGTCAACAGATTACAGAATGAAACCAGATGTGCATCGGAAACTACTACTGGTCTTCTAGGGAACGATCAAAGCGTAGACTGTTTGAGACATTACTCCTGTGGAGGCAAGTGCGCATGGTGACTGTTGCATTCGATCCCGATGCAATGTCTGTGTTTCATCATCACTTTGAAGGTCCACAGATTACAGAATGCCTCCAGATGTGCATTGGAAACTACCACTGGTCTTCCAGGGAACGATCAAAGCGTAGACTGCTTGAGACATTACTAACATGGAGGAAAGTGCGCACGGTGACTGTTATGTTCAATCCCGATGCAATTTCTGTGTTTCATCAACACTCTGATAGACCACAGATTACAGAATGCCTCCGGATGTGCATCGGAAACTACCACTGGTCTTCCAGGGAATGATCAAAGCGTAAACTCTTTGAGACATTACTCCCATGGAGGAAGGTGCGCATGGTGATTGTTGTATTCAATCCCGATGAAATTTGTGTGTTTCATCAACACTCTGATAGTCCACAGATTACAGAATGCCTCCAGATGTGCATCGGAAACTACTACTGGTTTTCCAGGGGACGATAAAAGCGTAGACTGTTTGAGACATTACTCCCGTGGAGGAAAGTGCGAATGGTGACTGTTGTATTCAATCCCGATGCAATTTCTGTGATTCATCAACACTCTGATAGTCCACAGATTACAGAATGCCTCCAGATGTGCATCGGAAACTACTACTGGTTTTCCAGGGGACGATAAAAGCTTAGACTGTTTGAGACATTACTCCAATGGAGGAAAGTGCGCATGGTGACTGTTTTATTCAATCCCGATGAAATTTCTGTGTTTTATTAACACTCTGATAGTTCACAGGTTACAGAATGCCTCCAGTTGTGCATCGGAAACTACTACTTTTTTTCCAGGGGACGATAAAAGCGTAGACTGTTTGAGACATTACACCCATGGAGGAAAGTGCGCATGGTGACTGTTTTATTCAATCCCGATGAAATTTCTGTGTTTTATTACCACTCTGATAGTTCACAGGTTACAGAATACCCCCAGATGTGCTTTGGAAACTACTACTGGTCTTCCAGGGAACGATCAAAGCGTAGACTGTTTGAGAGATTACTCCTGTGGAGGAAAGTGCGCATGGTGATTGTTGTATTCAATCCCGATGCAATTTCTGTGTTTCATCAACACTCTGACAGTCCACAGATTACAGTATGCCACCAGATGTGCATCGGAAACTACTACTGGTCTTCCAGGGAACGATCAAAGCATAGAGTCTTTGAGACATTACTCCCGTGGCGGAAAGTCGCATGGTGACTCTTGTATTCAATCCCGATGCAATTTCTGTGTTTCATCAACACTCCGATAGTCCACAGATTACAGAATGCCTCCAGATGTGCATTGGAAACCACCACTGGTCTTCAAGGGAACGATCAAAGCGTAGACTGTTTGAGACGTTACTAACATGAAGGAAAGTAGGCATGATGACTGTTTTATTCAATCCCGATGCAATTTCTGTGTTTCATCAACACATTGAAGGTCCACAGATTACAGAATGCCTCCAGATGTGCATCGGAAACTACTACTGGTCTTCCAGGGAACTATCAAAGAGTAGACTGTTAGAGATATTACTAACATGGAGGAAAGTGCGAATGGTGACTGTTATATTCAATCCCGATGCAATTTCTGTGTTTCATCAACACTCTGATAGTCCACTGATTACAGAATGCCTCCAGATGTGCATCGGAAACTACTACTGGTCTTCCATGGAACGGTCAAAGCGTAAAATTCTTTGAGACATTACTCCCATGGACGAAGGTGCGCATGAAGACTGTTGTATTCTATCCCGATTAAATATCTGTGTTTCATCAACACTCTGATAGACCACAGATTACAGAATGCCTCCAAATGTGCATCGGAAACTACTACTGGTCTTCCAGGGAACGATTAAAGCGTAAACTATTTGAGACATTGCTCCCATGGAGGAATGTGTGCATGGTGACTGTTGTAATCAATCCCGATTAAATTTCCGTGTTTCAGCAACACTCTGATAGTCCGCAGATTACAGAATGTCTCCAGATGTGCATTGGAAACTACCACTGGTCTTCCATGAACGATTAAAGCGTAGACTGTTTGAGACATTACTAACATGGAGGTAGTTGCGCATGGTGACTGTTGTATTCAATACCGATGTAAAATCTGTGTTTCATCAACACTTTGAAGGTCCACAGATTACAGAATGCCTATAGATGTGCATAGGAAACTACTACTGGTCTTCCAGGGAACGATCAAAAGCGTAGACTGTTTGAGACATTACTCCCGTGGAGGAAAGTGCGCATGGTGACTGTTGTATTCAATCCAGATGCAATTTCTGTGTTTCATCAACACTCTGATACTCCAAAGATTACAGAATGAAAACCAGATGTGAAGCAGAAACTACTACTGGTCTTCCAGGGAACGATCAAAGCGTAGACTGTTTGAGGCATTACTCCTGTGGAGGAAAGTGCGCATGGTGAATGTTGTTTTCAATAACGATGCCATTTCTGTATTTCATCAACACTCTGATACTCCACAGATTACAGAATGCCTCCACATGAGCATCGGAAACTACTACTGGTCTTCCTGGGAACGATCCAAGCGTAGACTGTTAGAGACAATACTCCCATGGAGGAAAGTGCGGATGGTGACTTTTGTATTCAATCACGATTCAATATCTGTGTTTAATCAACATTTTGAAGGTCCACAGATTACAGAATGCCTCCAGATGTGCATCGGAAACTACTACTGGTCTTCCAGGGAACTATCAAAGCGTAGACTGTTTGAGACATTACTCCCGTGGAGGTAAATGCGCATGGTGACTGTTGTATTCAATCCCGATGCAATTTCTGTGTTTCATCAACACTCTGATAGGCCACAGATTACAGAATGCCACCAGATGTGCATCGGTAACTACTACTGGTCTTCCAGGGATCGATCAAAGCGTAGACTGTTTGAGACATTACTCCCGTGGAGGAAAGTGCGCATGGTGACTGTTGTATTCAATCCCGATGAAATTTCTGTGTTTTATTAACACTCTGATAGTCCACAGGTTACAGAATGCCTCCAGATGTGATTTGGAAACTACTACTGGTCTTCCAGGGAACGATCAAAGCGTAGACTGTTTGAGACATTACTCCTGCTGAGGAAAGTGCGTATGGTGACTGTTGTATTCAATCCCGATGCAATTCCTGTGTTTCATCAACACTCTGATAGTCCACAGATTACAGAATGCGTCCAGATGTGCATTGGAAACTACCACTGGTCTTCCAGGGAACGATCAAAGCGTAGACTGTTTGAGACACTACTCCCGTGGAGGAAAGTGCGCATGGTGACTGTTGTATTCAATCCCGATGCAATTTCTGTGTTTCATCAACACTCTGATAGTCAACATATTACAGAATGCCACCAGATGTGCAACGGAAACTACTACTGGTCTTCTAGGGAACAATCAAAGCGTAGACTGTTTGAGACATTACTCCTGTGGAGGAAAGTGCGCATGGTGACTGTTGTATTCAATCCCCATGCAATTTCTGTGTTTCACCAACACTCTGATAGTCCACAGGTGTCAGAATGCCTCCAGATGTGCATTGTAAACTACCACTGGTCTTCCAGGGAACGATCAAAGAGTAGACTGTTAGAGATATTACTAACATGGAGGAAAGTGCGCATGGTGACTGTTATATTCAATCCCGATGCAATTTCTGTGTTTCATCAACACTCTGATAGTCCACTGATTACAGAATGCCTCCAGATGTGCATCGGAAACTACTACTGGTCTTCCAGGGAACGGTCAAAGCGTAAAACTCTTTGAGACATTACTCCCATGGAGGAAGGTGCGCATGAAGACTGTTGTATTCAATCCCGATTAAATATCTGTGTTTCATCAACACTCTGATAGACCACAGATTACAAAATGCCTTCAAATGTGCATCGGAAACTACTACTGGTCTTCCAGGGAACGATCAAAGCGTAAACTCTTTGAGACATTACTCCCATGGAGGAATGTGTGCAAGGTGACTGTTGTAATCAATCCCGATTAAATTTCCGTGTTTCATCAACACTCTGATAGTCCGCAGATTACAGAATGTCTCCAGATGTGCATTGGAAACTACCACTGGTCTTCCATGAACGATTAAAGCGTAGACTGTTTGAGACATTACTAACATGGAGGAAATTGCGCATGGTGACTGTTGTATTCAATACCGATGCAAAATCTGTGTTTCATCAACACTTTGAAGGTCCACAGATTACAGAATGCCTATAGATGTGCATAGGAAACTACTACTGGTCTTCCAGGGAACGATCAAAAGCGTAGACTGTTTGAGACATTACTCCCGTGGAGGAAAGTGCGCATGGTGGATGTTGTATTCAATCCCGATGAAATTTCTGTGTTTTATTACCACTCTGATAGTCCACAGGTTACAGAATGCCTCCAGATGTGATTTGGAAACTACTAGAGGTCTTCCAGGGAACGATCAAAGCGTAGACTGTTTGAGACATTACTCCTGCTGAGGAAAGTGCGCATGGTGACTGTTGTATTCAATCCCGATGCAATTCCTGTGTTTCATCAACACTCTGATAGTCCACAGATTACAGAATGCGTCCAGATGTGCATTGGAAACTACCACTGGTCTTTTAGGGAACGATCAAAGCGTAGACTGTTTGAGACATTACTCCTGTGGAGGAAAGTGCGCATGGTGAATGTTGTTTTCAATAACGATGCAATTTCTGTGTTTCATCAACACTCTGATACTCCACAGATTACAGAATGCCTCCACATGTGCATCGGAAACTACTACTGGTCTTCCTGGGAACGATCCAAGCGTAGACTCTTAGAGACAATACTCCCATGGAGGAAAGTGCGCATGGTGACTGTTGTATTCAATCCGATGCAATCTCTGATTTTCATCAACACTCTGAAAGTCCACAGAGTACAGATTGCCTCCAGATGGGCATTGAAACTATTACTGGTCTTCCTGGGAACGATCAAGGCGTAGACTGTTTGAGACATTACTCCTGTGGAGGAAAGTGCGCATGGTGACTGTTGTATTCACTCCCGATGCAATTTCTGTGTTTCATCAACATTTTGAAGGTCCACAGATTACAGATTGCCTCCACATGTGCATCGGAAACTACTACAGGTCTTCCAGGGATCGATCAAAGCGTAGACTGTTTGAGACATTACTCCCGTGGAGGAAAGTGCGCATGGTGACTGTTGTATTCAATCCCAATGAAATTTCTGTGTTTTATTAACACTCTGATAGTCCACAGGTTACAGAATGCCTCCAGATGTGCTTTGGAAACTACTACTGGTCTTCCAGGGAACGATCAAAGCGTAGATTGTTTGAGACATTACTAACATGGTGGAAAGTGCGCATGGTGACTGTTGAATTCAATCCCGATGCAACTTCTGTTTCTCATCAACACTCAGATAGTCTACAGATTACAGAATGCACACAGATGTGCATCGGAAACTACTACTGGTCTTCCAGGGTACGTTCAAAGCTTAGACTGTTTGAGACATTACTCCCGTGGAGGAAAGTGCCCATGGTGACTGTTGTATTCAATCCCGATGCAATTTCTGTGTTTCATCAACACTCTGATAGTCCACAGATTACAGAATGCTACCAGATGTGCATCAGAAACTACTACTGCTCTTCTAGGGAACGATCAAAGCGTAGTCTAGTTGAGACATTACTCCCATGGAGGAAAGTGCGGATGGTGACTGTTGTATTCAATCCCGATGCAATTTCTGTATTTCATCAACACTCTGATACTCCACAGATTACAGAATGCCTCCACATGAGCATCGGAAACTACTACTGGTCTTCCTGGGAACGATCCAAGCGTAGACTGTTAGAGACAATACTCCCATGGAGGAAAGTGCGGATGGTGACTTTTGTATTCAATCACGATTCAATATCTGTGTTTAATCAACATTTTGAAGGTCCACAGATTACAGAATGCCTCCAGATGTGCATCGGAAACTACTACTGGTCTTCCAGGGAACTATCAAAGCGTAGACTGTTTGAGACATTACTCCCGTGGAGGTAAATGCGCATGGTGACTGTTGTATTCAATCCCGATGCAATTTCTGTGTTTCATCAACACTCTGATAGGCCACAGATTACAGAAAGCCACCAGATGTGCATCGGTAACTACTACTGGTCTTCCAGGGATCGATCAAAGCGTAGACTGTTTGAGACATTACTCCCGTGGAGGAAAGTGCGCATGGTGACTGTTGTATTCAATCCCGATGAAATTTCTGTGTTTTATTAACACTCTGATAGTCCACAGGTTACAGAATGCCTCCAGATGTGATTTGGAAACTACTACTGGTCTTCCAGGGAACGATCAAAGCGTAGACTGTTTGAGACATTACTCCTGCTGAGGAAAGTGCGTATGGTGACTGTTGTATTCAATCCCGATGCAATTCCTGTGTTTCATCAACACTCTGATAGTCCACAGATTACAGAATGCGTCCAGATGTGCATTGGAAACTACCACTGGTCTTCCAGGGAACGATCAAAGCGTAGACTGTTTGAGACACTACTCCCGTGGAGGAAAGTGCGCATGGTGACTGTTGTATTCAATCCCGATGCAATTTCTGTGTTTCATCAACACTCTGATAGTCAACATATTACAGAATGCCACCAGATGTGCAACGGAAACTACTACTGGTCTTCTAGGGAACAATCAAAGCGTAGACTGTTTGAGACATTACTCCTGTGGAGGAAAGTGCGCATGGTGACTGTTGTATTCAATCCCCATGCAATTTCTGTGTTTCACCAACACTCTGATAGTCCACAGGTGTCAGAATGCCTCCAGATGTGCATTGTAAACTACCACTGGTCTTCCAGGGAACGATCAAAGAGTAGACTGTTAGAGATATTACTAACATGGAGGAAAGTGCGCATGGTGACTGTTATATTCAATCCCGATGCAATTTCTGTGTTTCATCAACACTCTGATAGTCCACTGATTACAGAATGCCTCCAGATGTGCATCGGAAACTACTACTGGTCTTCCAGGGAACGGTCAAAGCGTAAAACTCTTTGAGACATTACTCCCATGGAGGAAGGTGCGCATGAAGACTGTTGTATTCAATCCCGATTAAATATCTGTGTTTCATCAACACTCTGATAGACCACAGATTACAAAATGCCTTCAAATGTGCATCGGAAACTACTACTGGTCTTCCAGGGAACGATCAAAGCGTAAACTCTTTGAGACATTACTCCCATGGAGGAATGTGTGCAAGGTGACTGTTGTAATCAATCCCGATTAAATTTCCGTGTTTCATCAACACTCTGATAGTCCGCAGATTACAGAATGTCTCCAGATGTGCATTGGAAACTACCACTGGTCTTCCATGAACGATTAAAGCGTAGACTGTTTGAGACATTACTAACATGGAGGAAATTGCGCATGGTGACTGTTGTATTCAATACCGATGCAAAATCTGTGTTTCATCAACACTTTGAAGGTCCACAGATTACAGAATGCCTATAGATGTGCATAGGAAACTACTACTGGTCTTCCAGGGAACGATCAAAAGCGTAGACTGTTTGAGACATTACTCCCGTGGAGGAAAGTGCGCATGGTGAATGTTGTATTCAATCCCGATGAAATTTCTGTGTTTTATTAACACTCTGATAGTCCACAGGTTACAGAATGCCTCCAGATGTGATTTGGAAACTACTAGAGGTCTTCCAGGGAACGATCAAAGCGTAGACTGTTTGAGACATTACTCCTGCTGAGGAAAGTGCGCATGGTGACTGTTGTATTCAATCCCGATGCAATTCCTGTGTTTCATCAACACTCTGATAGTCCACAGATTACAGAATGCGTCCAGATGTGCATTGGAAACTACCACTGGTCTTTTAGGGAACGATCAAAGCGTAGACTGTTTGAGACATTACTCCTGTGGAGGAAAGTGCGCATGGTGAATGTTGTTTTCAATAACGATGCAATTTCTGTGTTTCATCAACACTCTGATACTCCACAGATTACAGAATGCCTCCACATGTGCATCGGAAACTACTACTGGTCTTCCTGGGAACGATCCAAGCGTAGACTCTTAGAGACAATACTCCCATGGAGGAAAGTGCGCATGGTGACTGTTGTATTCAATCCGATGCAATCTCTGATTTTCATCAACACTCTGAAAGTCCACAGAGTACAGATTGCCTCCAGATGGGCATTGAAACTATTACTGGTCTTCCTGGGAACGATCAAGGCGTAGACTGTTTGAGACATTACTCCTGTGGAGGAAAGTGCGCATGGTGACTGTTGTATTCACTCCCGATGCAATTTCTGTGTTTCATCAACATTTTGAAGGTCCACAGATTACAGATTGCCTCCACATGTGCATCGGAAACTACTACAGGTCTTCCAGGGATCGATCAAAGCGTAGACTGTTTGAGACATTACTCCCGTGGAGGAAAGTGCGCATGGTGACTGTTGTATTCAATCCCAATGAAATTTCTGTGTTTTATTAACACTCTGATAGTCCACAGGTTACAGAATGCCTCCAGATGTGCTTTGGAAACTACTACTGGTCTTCCAGGGAACGATCAAAGCGTAGATTGTTTGAGACATTACTAACATGGTGGAAAGTGCGCATGGTGACTGTTGAATTCAATCCCGATGCAACTTCTGTTTCTCATCAACACTCAGATAGTCTACAGATTACAGAATGCACACAGATGTGCATCGGAAACTACTACTGGTCTTCCAGGGTACGTTCAAAGCTTAGACTGTTTGAGACATTACTCCCGTGGAGGAAAGTGCCCATGGTGACTGTTGTATTCAATCCCGATGCAATTTCTGTGTTTCATCAACACTCTGATAGTCCACAGATTACAGAATGCTACCAGATGTGCATCAGAAACTACTACTGGTCTTCTAGGGAACGATCAAAGCGTAGTCTAGTTGAGACATTACTCCCATGGAGGAAAGTGCGGATGGTGACTGTTGTATTCAATCCCGATGCAATTTCTGTGTTTCATCAACACTCGGATAGTCCACAGATTACAGAATGCCAATTGATGTGCATCGGAAACTACTACTGGTCTTCCAGGTAACGATCAAAGCGTAGACTGTTTGAGACATACCTCCCGTGGTGGAAAGTGCGCATGAAGACTGTTGTATTTAATCCCGATTAAATTTCTGTGTTTCATCAACACTCTGATAGTCCACAGATTTTAGAATGCCTCCGGATGTGCATCGGAAACTACCATGGAGGAAAGTGCGGATGGTGACTGTTGTATTCAATCCCGATGCAATTTCTGTGTTTCATCAACACTCGGATAGTCCACAGATTACAGAATGCCAATTGATGTGCATCGGAAACTACTACTGGTCTTCCAGGTAACGATCAAAGCGTAGACTGTTTGAGACATACCTCCCGTGGTGGAAAGTGCGCATGAAGACTGTTGTATTTAATCCCGATTAAATTTCTGTGTTTCATCAACACTCTGATAGTCCACAGATTTTAGAATGCCTCCGGATGTGCATCGGAAACTACCACTGGCCTTCCAGGGAACAAACAAAGCGTAGACTCTTTGAGACATAACTACCATGGAGGTAAGTGCGCATGGTAACTGTTGTATTCAATCCTGATGCAATTTCCGTGTTTCATCAACACTTTGAAGGTCCACAGATTACAGAATGCCTCCAGATGTGCAATGGAAACTACCACTGGTCTTCCTGGGAACGATCAAAGCGTAGACTGTTTGAGACACTACTCCTGTGGAGGAAAGTGCGCATGGTGCCTGTTGTATTCAATCCCGATGCAATTTCTGTGTTTCATCAACATTCTGATAGTCCACAGATTACAGAATGCCTCCAGATGTTCATTGCAAACTACCACTGGTCTTCCAGGGAACGATCAAAGAGTAGACTGTTAGAGAGATTACTAACATGGGAGAAAGGAGGCATGGTGACTGTTATATTAAATCCCGATTTAATTTCTGTGTTTCATCAACACTCTGATAGTCCACGGATTACAGAATGCCTCCAGATGTGCATCGGAAACTACTACTGGTCTTCCAGGGAACGATCAAAGCGTAAAACTCTTTGAGACATAACTCCCATGGAGGAAGGTGCGCATGAAGACTGTTGTATTCAATCCCGATTAAATATCTGTGTTACATCAATACTCTGATAGTCCACAGAATTTAGAATGCCTCCAGATGTGCATCGGAAACTACCACTGGTCTTCCAGGGAACGATCAAATCGTAGACTATTTGACACATACCTCCTGTGGAGTAAAGTGTGCATAGTGACTGTTGTATTCAATCCCGATCCAATTTCTGTGTTTCATCAACACTCTGATAGTCCACAGATTACAGAATGCCTCCAGATGTGCATTGCAAACTACCACTGGTCTTCCAGGGAACGATCAAAGAGTAGACTGTTAGAGACATTACTAACATGGAGGAAAGAGAGCATGGTGTCTGTTATATTAAATCCCGATTAAATTTCTGTGTTTCATCAACACTCTGATAGTCCACGGATTACAGAATGCCTCCAGATGTGCATCGGAAACTACTACTGGTCTTCCAGGGAACGATCAAAGCTTAGACTCTTTGAGACATTACTCCCGTGGAGGAAAGTGCGCATGGTGACTGATGTATTCAATCCCGATGCAATTTCTGTGTTTCATCAACACTCTGATAGTCCACAGATTACAGAATGCCACCAGATGTGCATCGGAAACTACTACTTGTGTTCCAGGGAACGATCAAATCGTAGACTGTTTGAGACATTACTCCTGTGGAGGAAAGTTCGCATGGTGACTGTTGTATTCAATCCCTATGAAATTTCTGTGCTTCATCAACACTCTGATAGTCCACAGATAACCGAATGCCACCAGATGTGCATCGGAAACTACTACTGGTCATCGAGGGAGCGATGAAAGCGTGGACTCTTTCAGACATTACTTCCATGGAGGAAAGTGCGCATGGTGACTGTTGTATTCAATCCCGATGCAATTTCTGTGTTTCATCAACACTCTGATAGTCCACAGATTACAGAATGCCTCCAGATGTGCATTGCAAACTACCACTGGTCTTCCAGGGGACGATCAAAGCGTGGACTGTTTGAGACATTACTCCCATGGAGGAGAGTGCGCATGGTGACTGTTGTATTCAATCCCGATGCAATTTCTGTGTTTCATCAACACTCTGATAGTCCACAGATTACAGAATGCCTCCAGATGTGCATTGGAAACTACCACTGGTCTTCCAGGGAACGATCAAAGCGTAGACTGTTTGAGACATTACTAACATGAAGGAAAGTGCGCATGGTGACTGTTGTTTTCAATCCCGATGCAATATCTGTGTTTCATCAACACTTTGAAGGTCCACAGATTAGAGAATGCCTCCAGATGTGCATCGGAAACTACTACAGGTCTTCCAGTGAACGATCAAATCGTAGACTGTTTGAAACATTACTCCCATGGAGGAAAGTGAGCATGGTGACTGTTGTATTCAATCCCGATGCAATTTCTGTGTTTCATCAACACTCTGAGGGTCCACAGACTACAGAATGCCACCAGATGTGCATCGGAAACTACTAGTGGTGTTCTAGGGAACGATCAAAGCGTAGACTGATTGAGACATTACTCCCGTGGAGGAAAGTGCGCATGGTGACTGTTGTATTGAATCCCGATGCAATTTCTGTGATTCATCAACACTCTGACAGTCCACAGATTACAGATTGCCTCCAGATGTGCATCGGAAACTACTATTGGTCATCGACGTACCGATCAAAGCGTGGACTGTTTCAGACATTACTCCCATTGAGGAAAGTGCGCATGGTGACTGTTGTATTCAATCCCGATGCAATTTCTGTGTTTCATCAACATTCTGATAGTCCACAGATTACAGAATGCCTCCAGATGTGCATTGCAAACTACCACTGGTCTTCCAGGGAACGATCAAAGCGTAGACTGTTTTAGAAATTACTAACATGGAGGAGAGTGAATATGGTGACTGTTGTATTCAATCCCGACGCCATTTCTGTGTTTCATCAACACTCTGATAGTCCGCAGATTACAGAATGCCTCCATATGTGCATTGGAAACTACTACTAGCCTTCCAAGGAACGATCAAAGCATAAATTCTTTGAGACATTACTCCCATGGAGGAAAGTGCGCATGGTGACTGTTGTATTCAATCCAAATGCAATTTCTGTGTTTCATCAACACTCAGTTAGTCCACAGATTTCATAATGCCTCCAGATGTGCATCGGAAACTACTACTGGTCTTCCAGGGAACGATGAAAGCGTAGACTGTTTGAGACATTACTCCCTTGGAGGAGAGTGCGCATGGTAACTGTTGTATTCAATCCCGATGCAATATCTGTGATCATCAACACTTTGAAGGTCCACAGATTACAGAATGCCTCCAGATGTGCATCGGAAACTACTACTGGTATTCCAGGGAACGATCAAAACGTAGACTGTTACAGACGTTACTCATATTGAGGAAAGTGCGTATGAGGGCTGTTGTATTCAATCCCGATGCAATTTCTGTGTTTCATCAACACTCTGATAGTCCACAGATTACAGAATGCCTTCAGATGTGCATTGGAAACTACCACTGGTCTTCCAGGGAACGATCAAATCGTAGACTGTTTGATACATTACTAACATGGAGGAAAGTGCGCATGGTAACTGTTGTATTCAATCCCGATGCAATATCTGTGTTTCATCAACACTCTGATAGTCCACAGATTACAGAATGACACCAGATGTGCATCGGAAACTACTACTGGTCTTCTAGGGAACGATCAAAGCGTAGACTGTTTAAGACTTTACTCCTGCGGAGGAAAGTGCGCATGGTGACTGTTGTATTCAATCCCGATGCAATTTGTGTATTTCATCAACACTCTGAGAGTCCACAGATTACAGAATGACACCAGATGTGCATCGGAAACTACTACTGGTCTTCTAGGGAACGATCAAAGCGTAGACTGTTTAAGACTTTACTCCTGCGGAGGAAAGTGCGCATGGTGACTGTTGTATTCAATCCCGATGCAATTTCTGTATTTCATCAACACTCTGAGAGTCCACAGGTTTCAGAATGCCACAAGATGTGCATCGGAAACTACTACTGGACTTCCAGGGAACGATCAAAGCGTAAACTCTTTGAGACATTACTCCCATGGAGGGAGGTGCGCATGAAGACTGTTGTATTCAATCCCGATTAAATTTCTGTGTTTCATCGACACTCTAATAGTCCACGGATTTTAGAATGCCTCCGAATGTGCATCGGAAAATACCACTGGTCTTCCAGGGAACGATCAAAGCGTAGACTGTTTGAGACATTACTCCCATGGAGGAAAGTGCGCATGGTGACGGTTATATTCAATCCCGATGCAATTTCTGTGTTTCATCAACACTCTGATAGTCCACTGATTACAGAATGCCTCCAGATGAGCATCGGAAACTACTACTGGTCTTCCAGGGAACGATCAAAGCGTAAACTCTTTGAGACATTACTCCCATGGAGGAAGGGGCGCATGAAGACTGTTGTATTCAATCCCGATTAAATTTCTGTGTTTCATCGACACTCTGATAGTCCACGGATTACAGAATGCCTCCAGATGTGCATCGGAAACTACTACTGGTCTTCCAGGGAACGATCAAAGCTTAGACTCTTTGAGACATTACTCCCGTGGAGGAAAGTGCGCATGGTGACTGATGTATTCAATCCCGATGCAATTTCTGTGTTTCATCAACACTCTGATTGTCCACAATTTACAGAATGCCACCAGATGTGCATCGGAAACTACTACTGGTCTTCCAGGGAACGGTCAAATCGTAGACTGTTTGAGACATTACTTCTGTGGAGGAAAGTGCGCATGGTGACTGTTGTATTCAATCCCTATGAAATTTCTGTGCTTCATCAACACTCTGATAGTCCACAGATAACCGAATGCCACCAGATGTGCATCGGAAACTACTACTGGTCATCGAGGGAGCGATGAAAGCGTGGACTCTTTCAGACATTACTTCCATGGAGGAAAGTGCGCATGGTGACTGTTGTATTCAATCCCGATGCAATTTCTGTGTTTCATCAACACTCTGATAGTCCACAGATTACAGAATGCCTCCAGATGTGCATTGCAAACTACCACTGGTCTTCCAGGGGACGATCAAAGCGTGGACTGTTTGAGACATTACTCCCATGGAGGAGAGTGCGCATGGTGACTGTTGTATTCAATCCCGATGCAATTTCTGTGTTTCATCAACACTCTGATAGTCCACAGATTACAGAATGCCTCCAGATGTGCATTGGAAACTACCACTGGTCTTCCAGGGAACGATCAAAGCGTAGACTGTTTGAGACATTACTAACATGAAGGAAAGTGCGCATGGTGACTGTTGTTTTCAATCCCGATGCAATATCTGTGTTTCATCAACACTTTGAAGGTCCACAGATTAGAGAATGCCTCCAGATGTGCATCGGAAACTACTACTGGACTTCCAGTGAACGATCAAATCGTAGACTGTTTGAGACATTACTCCCATGGAGGAAAGTGAGCATGGTGACTGTTGTATTCAATCCCGATGCAATTTCTGTGTTTCATCAACACTCTGAGGGTCCACAGATTACAGAATGCCACCAGATGTGCATCGGAAACTACTAGTGGTGTTCTAGGGAACGATCAAAGCGTAGACTGATTGAGACATTACTCCCGTGGAGGAAAGTGCGCATGTTGACTGTTGTATTGAATCCCGATGCAATTTCTGTGTTTCATCAACACTCTGACAGTCCACAGATTACAGATTGCCTCCAGATGTGCATCGGAAACTACTATTGGTCATCGACGTACCGATCAAAGCGTGGACTGTTTCAGACATTACTCCCATTGAGGAAAGTGCGCATGGTGACTGTTGTATTCAATCCCGATGCAATTTCTGTGTTTCATCAACATTCTGATAGTCCACAGATTACAGAATGCCTCCAGATGTGCATTGCAAACTACCACTGGCCTTCCAGGGAACGATCAAAGCGTAGACTGTTTTAGACATTACTAACATGGAGGAGAGTGAATATGGTGACTGTTGTATTCAATCCCGACGCCATTTCTGTGTTTCATCAACACTCTGATAGTCCGCAGATTACAGAATGCCTCCATATGTGCATTGGAAACTACTACTAGCCTTCCAAGGAACGATCAAAGCATAAATTCTTTGAGACATTACTCCCATGGAGGAAAGTGCGCATGGTGACTGTTGTATTCAATCCAAATGCAATTTCTGTGTTTCATCAACACTCAGTTAGTCCACAGATTTCATAATGCCTCCAGATGTGCATCGGAAACTACTACTGGTCTTCCAGGGAACGATGAAAGCGTAGACTGTTTGAGACATTACTCCCTTGGAGGAGAGTGCGCATGGTAACTGTTGTATTCAATCCCGATGCAATATCTGTGTTTCATCAACACTTTGAAGGTCCACAGATTACAGAATGCCTCCAGATGTGCATCGGAAACTACTACTGGTATTCCAGGGAACGATCAAAACGTAGACTGTTACAGACGTTACTCATATTGAGGAAAGTGCGTATGAGGGCTGTTGTATTCAATCCCGATGCAATTTCTGTGTTTCATCAACACTCTGATAGTCCACAGATTACAGAATGCCTTCAGATGTGCATTGGAAACTACCACTGGTCTTCCAGGGAACGATCAAATCGTAGACTGTTTGAGACATTACTAACATGGAGGAAAGTGCGCATGGTAACTGTTGTATTCAATCCCGATGCAATATCTGTGTTTCATCAACACTCTGATAGTCCACAGATTACAGAATGACACCAGATGTGCATCGGAAACTACTACTGGTCTTCTAGGGAACGATCAAAGCGTAGACTGTTTAAGACTTTACTCCTGCGGAGGAAAGTGCGCATGGTGACTGTTGTATTCAATCCCGATGCAATTTCTGTATTTCATCAACACTCTGAGAGTCCACAGATTACAGAATGACACCAGATGTGCATCGGAAACTACTACTGGTCTTCTAGGGAACGATCAAAGCGTAGACTGTTTAAGACTTTACTCCTGCGGAGGAAAGTGCGCATGGTGACTGTTGTATTCAATCCCGATGCAATTTCTGTATTTCATCAACACTCTGAGAGTCCACAGGTTTCAGAATGCCACAAGATGTGCATCGGAAACTACTACTGGACTTCCAGGGAACGATCAAAGCGTAAACTCTTTGAGACATTACTCCCATGGAGGGAGGTGCGCATGAAGACTGTTGTATTCAATCCCGATTAAATTTCTGTGTTTCATCGACACTCTAATAGTCCACGGATTTTAGAATGCCTCCGAATGTGCATCGGAAAATACCACTGGTCTTCCAGGGAACGATCAAAGCGTAGACTGTTTGAGACATTACTCCCATGGAGGAAAGTGCGCATGGTGACGGTTATATTCAATCCCGATGCAATTTCTGTGTTTCATCAACACTCTGATAGTCCACTGATTACAGAATGCCTCCAGATGAGCATCGGAAACTACTACTGGTCTTCCAGGGAACGATCAAAGCGTAAACTCTTTGAGACATTACTCCCATGGAGGAAGGGGCGCATGAAGACTGTTGTATTCAATCCCGATGCAATTTCTGTGTTTCATCAACACTCTGATAGTCCACAGATTACAGAATGCCTCCAGATGTGCATTGCAAACTACCACTGGTCTTCCAGGGAACGATCAAAGCGTGGACTGTTTGAGACATTACTCCCATGGAGGAGAGTGCGCATGGTGACTGTTGTATTCAATCCCGATGCAATTTCTGTGTTTCATCAACACTCTGATAGTCCACAGATTACAGAATGCCTCCAGATGTGCATTGGAAACTACCACTGGTCTTCCAAGGAACGATCAAACCGTAGACTGTTTGAGACATTACTAACATGAAGGAAAGTGCGCATGGTGACTGTTGTTTTCAATCCCGATGCAATATCTGTGTTTCATCAACACTTTGAAGGTCCACAGATTAGAGAATGCCTCCAGATGTGCATCGGAAACTACTACTGGACTTCCAGTGAACGATCAAATCGTAGACTGTTTGAGACATTACTCCCATGGAGGAAAGTGAGCATGGTGACTGTTGTATTCAATCCCGATGCAATTTCTGTGTTTCATCAACACTCTGAGGGTCCACAGATTACAGAATGCCACCAGATGTGCATCGGAAACTACTACTGGTGTTCTAGGGAACGATCAAAGCGTAGACTGATTGAGACATTACTCCCGTGGAGGAAAGTGCGCATGGTGACTGTTGTATTGAATCCCGATGCAATTTCTGTGATTCATCAACACTCTGACAGTCCACAGATTACAGATTGCCTCCAGATGTGCATCGGAAACTACTATTGGTCATCGACGTACCGATCAAAGCGTGGACTGTTTCAGACATTACTCCCATTGAGGAAAGTGCGCATGGTGACTGTTGTATTCAATCCCGATGCAATTTCTGTGTTTCATCAACATTCTGATAGTCCACAGATTACAGAATGCCTCCAGATGTGCATTGCAAACTACCACTGGTCTTGCAGGGAACGATCAAAGCGTAGACTGTTTTAGACATTACTAACATGGAGGAGAGTGAATATGGTGACTGTTGTATTCAATCCCGACGCTATTTCTGTGTTTCATCAACACTCTGATAGTCCGCAGACTACAGAATGCCTCCATATGTGCATTGGAAACTACTACTAGCCTTCCAAGGAACGATCAAAGCATAAATTCTTTGAGACATTACTCCCATGGAGGAAAGTGCGCTTGGTGACTGTTGTATTCAATCCAAATGCAATTTCTGTGTTTCATCAACTCTCAGTTAGTCCACAGATTTCATAATGCCTCCAGATGTGCATCGGAAACTACTACTGGTCTTCCAGGGAACGATGACAGCGTAGACTGTTTGAGACATTACTCCGATGGAGGAGAGTGCGCATGGTAACTGTTGTATTCAATCCCGATGCAATATCTGTGTTTCATCAACACTTTGAAGGTCCACAGATTACAGAATGCCTCCAGATGTGCATCGGAAACTACTACTGGTATTCCAGGAAACGATAAAAACGTAGACTGTTACAGACGTTACTCATATTGAGGAAAGTGCGTATGGTGGCTGTTGTATTCAATCCCGATGCAATTTCTGTGTTTCATCAACACTCTGATAGTCCACAGATTACAGAATGCCTTCAGATGTGCATTGGAAACTACCACTGGTCTTCCAGGGAACGATCAAATCGTAGACTGTTTGAGACATTACTAACATGGAGGAAAGTGCGCATGGTAACTGTTGTATTCAATCCCGATGCAATATCTGTGTTTCATCAACACTCTGATAGTCCACAGATTACAGAATGACACCAGATGTTCATCGGAAACTACTACTGGTCTTCTAGGGAACGATCAAAGCGTAGACTGTTTAAGACTTTACTCCTGCGGAGGAAAGTGCGCATGGTGACGGTTATATTCAATCCCGATGCAATTTCTGTGTTTCATCAACACTCTGATAGTCCACTGATTACAGAATGCCTCCAGATGAGCATCGGAAACTACTACTGGTCTTCCAGGGAACGATCAAAGCGTAAACTCTTTGAGACATTACTCCCATGGAGGAAGGGGCGCATGAAGACTGTTGTATTCAATCCCGATTAAATTTCTGTGTTTCATCGACACTCTGATAGTCCACAGATTTTAGAATGCCTCCGAATGTGCATCGGAAAATACCACTGGTCTTCCAGGGAACGATCAAAGCGTAGACTCTTTGAGACATTACTAACATGGAGGCAAGTGCGCATGGTGACTGTTGTATTCAATCCCGATGCAATTTCTGTGTTTCATCAACACTTTGAAGGTCCACAGATTACAGAGTGCCTCCAGATGTGCATTGGAAACTACCACTGGTCTTCCAGGGAACGATCAAAGCGTTGACTGTTTTAGACATTACTAACATGGAGGAGATTGAACATGGTGACTGTCGTATTCAATCCCGATGCAATATCTGTGTTTCATCAACACTCTGATAGTCCACAGATTACAGAATGCCTCCAGATGTGCATCGGAAACTACTACTAGTCTTCCAGGGAACGATCAAAGCCTAAATTCTTTGAGACATTACTCCCATGGAGGGAAGTGCGCATGGTGACTGTTGTATTCAATCCAGATGCAATTTCTGTGTTTCATCAACACTATGATACTCCATAGATAACAGAATGCCTCCAGATGTGCATCGGAAACTACTACTGGTCTTCCTGGGAACGATCAAAGCGTAGACTATGAGAGACAATACTCCCATGGAGGAAAGTGCGCATGGTGACTGTTGTATTCAATCCCGATGCAATTTCTGTGTTTCATCAACACTCAGTTAGTCCACAGATTACATAATGCCTCCAGATGTGCATCGGAAACTACTACTGGCCTTCCAGGGAACGATCAAAGCGTAGACTGTTTGAGAGATTACTCCCATGGAGGAAAGTGCGCAAGGTGACTGATGTATTCAATCCCGATGCAATTTCTGTGTTTCATCAACACTCTGATAGTCAACAGATTGCAGAATGCCTCCAGATGTGCATCGGAAACTACTACTGGTCTTCCAGGGAACGATCAAAGCGTAGACTGTTACAGACGTTACTCATATTGAGGAAATTGCGCATGGTGACTGTTGTATTCAATCCTGATGCAATATCTGTGATATATCATCACTTTGAAGGTCCAAAGATTACAGAATGCCTCCAGATGTGCATCGGAAACTACTACTGGTCTTCCAGGGAACGATCAAAACGTAGACTGTTTGAGACATTACTCCCGTGGAGGAAAGTGCGCATGGTGACTGTTGTATTCAATCATGATGCAATTTCTGTGTTTCATCAACACTCTGATAGTCCACAGATTGCAGAATGCCACCAGATGTGCATCGGAAACTACTACTGGTCTTCTAGTGAACGATCAAAGCGTAGACTGTTTGCGACATTAATCCTGTGTAGGTAAGTGCGCATGGTGACTGTTGTATTAAATCGCGATGCAATTTCTGTGTTTCATCAACTCTCTGATAGTCCACAGATTACAGAATGCCTTTAGATGTGCATTGGAAACTACCACTGGTCTTCCAGGGAACGATCAAAGCGTGGAAAGTTTGAGACATTACTCCCATGGAGGAAAGTGCGAATGGTGACTGTTGTTTTCAATTCCGATGCAATTTCTGTGTTTCATCAACACTTTGAAGGTCCAAAGATTACAGAATGCATCCAGATTTGCACCGAAAACTAATACTGGTCTTCCAGGGAACGATCGAAGCGTAGACTATTTGAGACATCACTCCCATGGAGGAAAGCGCGAATGGTGACTGTTGTATTCAATCCCGATGCAATTTATGTGTTTCATCAACACTCTGATAGGCCACAGATTACATCATGCCACCAGATGTGCAACGGAAACTACTACTTGTCTTCCAGGGAACGATCAAAGCGTAGACTGTTTGAGACATTACTCCCCTATAGGAAAGTGCGCATGGTGGCTGTTGTATTCAATCCCGATGCAATTTCTGTGTTTCATCAACACTCTGATAGTCCACAGATTACAGAATGCCTCCAGATGTGCATCGGAAACTACTACTGGTCTTCTAGGGAACGATCAAAGCGTAGACTGTTTGAGACATTACTAACATGGAGGAAAGTGCGCATGGTAACTGTTGTATTCAATCCCGATGCAATATCTGTGTTTCATCAACACTCTGATAGTCCACAGATTACAGAATGACACCAGATGTGCATCGGAAACTACTACTGGTCTTCTAGGGAACGATCAAAGCGTAGACTGTTTAAGACTTTACTCCTGCGGAGGAAAGTGCGCATGGTGACGGTTATATTCAATCCCGATGCAATTTCTGTGTTTCATCAACACTCTGATAGTCCACTGATTACAGAATGCCTCCAGATGAGCATCGGAAACTACTACTGGTCTTCCAGGGAACGATCAAAGCGTAACCTCTTTGAGACATTACTCCCATGGAGGAAGGGGCGCATGAAGACTGTTGTATTCAATCCCGATTAAATTTCTGTGTTTCATCGACACTCTGATAGTCCACAGATTTTAGAATGCCTCCGAATGTGCATCGGAAAATACCACTGGTCTTCCAGGGAACGATCAAAGCGTAGACTCTTTGAGACATTACTAACATGGAGGCAAGTGCGCATGGTGACTGTTGTATTCTATCCCGATGCAATTTCTGTGTTTCATCAACACTTTGAAGGTCCACAGATTACAGAGTGCCTCCAGATGTGCATTGGAAACTACCACTGGTCTTCCAGGGAACGATCAAAGCGTTGACTGTTTTAGACATTACTAACATGGAGGAGATTCAACATGGTGACTGTCGTATTCAATCCCGATGCAATATCTGTGTTTCATCAACACTTTGAAGGTCCACAGATTACAGAATGCCTCCAGATGTGCATCGGAAACTACTACTAGTCTTCCAGGGAACGATCAAAGCCTAAATTCTTTGAGACATTACTCCCATGGAGGAAAGTGCGCATGGTGACTGTTGTATTCAATCCAGATGCAATTTCTGTGTTTCATCAACACTATGATACTCCATAGTTAACAGAATGCCTCCAGATGTGCATCGGAAACTACTACTGGTCTTCCTGGGAACGATCAAAGCGTAGACTATGAGAGACAATACTCCCATGGAGGAAAGTGCGCATGGTGACTGTTGTATTCAATCCCGATGCAATTTCTGTGTTTCATCAACACTCAGTTAGTCCACAGATTACATAATGCCTCCAGATGTGCATCGGAAACTACTACTGGCCTTCCAGGGAACGATCAAAGCGTAGACTGTTTGAGAGATTACTCCCATGGAGGAAAGTGCGCAAGGTGACTGATGTATTCAATCCCGATTCAATTTCTGTGTTTCATCAACACTCTGATAGCCAACAGATTGCAGAATGCCTCCAGATGTGCATCGGAAACTACTACTGGTGTTCCAGGGAACGATCAAAGCGTAGACTGTTACAGACGTTACTCATATTGAGGAAATTGCGCATGGTGACTGTTGTATTCAATCCTGATGCAATATCTGTGATATATCATCACTTTGAAGGTCCAAAGATTACAGAGTGCCTCCAGATGTGCATCGGAAACTACTACTGGTCTTCCAGGGAACGATCAAAACGTAGACTGTTTGAGACATTACTCCCGTGGAGGAAAGTGCGCATGGTGACTGTTGTATTCAATCATGATGCAATTTCTGTGTTTCATCAACACTTTGATAGTCCACAGATTGCAGAATGCCACCAGATGTGCATCGGAAACTACTACTGGTCTTCTAGTGAACGATCAAAGCGTAGACTGTTTGCGACATTAATCCTGTGTAGGTAAGTGCGCATGGTGACTGTTGTATTAAATCGCGATGCAATTTCTGTGTTTCATCAACTCTCTGATAGTCCACAGATTACAGAATGCCTTTAGATGTGCATTGGAAACTACCACTGGTCTTCCAGGGAACGATCAAAGCGTGGAAAGTTTGAGACATTACTCCCATGGAGGAAAGTGCGAATGGTGACTGTTGTTTTCAATTCCGATGCAATTTCTGTGTTTCATCAACACTTTGAAGGTCCAAAGATTACAGAATGCATCCAGATTTGCACCGAAAACTAATACTGGTCTTCCAGGGAACGATCGAAGCGTAGACTATTTGAGACATTACTCCCATGGAGGAAAGTGCGAATGGTGACTGTTGTATTCAATCCCGATGCAATTTATGTGTTTCATCAACACTCTGATAGGCCACAGATTACATCATGCCACCAGATGTGCAACGGAAACTACTACTTGTCTTCCAGGGAACGATCAAAGCGTAGACTGTTTGAGACATTACTCCCCTATAGGAAAGTGCGCATGGTGGCTGTTGTATTCAATCCCGATGCAATTTCTGTGTTTCATCAACACTCTGATAGTCCACAGATTACAGAATGCCTCCAGATGTGCATCGGAAACTACTACTGGTCTTCTAGGGAACGATCAAAGCGTAGACTGTTTGAGACATTACTAACATGAAGGAAAGTGCGCAAGGTGACTGTTGTATTCAATCCCGATGCAATTTATGTGTTTCATCAACACTCTGATAGTCGACAGATTACAGAATGCCACCAGATGTGCAACGGAAACTACTACTGGTCTTCCAGGGAACGATCAAAGCGTAGACTGTTTGAGACATTACTTCTGTGGGGGAAAGTGCGCATGGTGACTGTTGTATACAATCCCGATGCAATATCTGTGTTTCATCAACACTCTGATAGTCCACAGGTTTCAGAATAACACCCGATGTGCATCGGAAACTACTACTGGTCTTCCAGGGAACGATCGAAGCGTAGACTGTTTGAGACATTACTCCCATGGAGGAAAGAGCTCATGGTGACTGTTGTATTCAATCCCGATGCAATTTCTGTGTTTCATCAACACTCTGATGGTCCACAGATTACAGAATGCCTCCAGATGTGCGTTGGAAACTACTACTGGTCTTCCAGGGAACGATCAAAGCGTAGACCGTTTGAGACATTACTGCCATGGAGGAAAGTGGGCATGGTGACTGTTGTATTCAATCCCGATGCAATATCTGTTTCTTCAACACTCTGATAGTCCACAGATTACAGAATGCATCCAGATGTGCATCGAAAACTACTACTGGTCTTCCAGGGAACGATCAAAGCGTAGACTAATTGAGACATTACTCCCATGGAGGAAAGTGCGCATAGAGACTGTTGTATTCAATCCCGATACAATTTCTGTGTTTCACCAACACTATGATAGTCCACAGATTAAGGAATGCCACCAGATGTGCATCGGAAACTACTACTTTTCTTCCAGGGAACGATCAAAGCGTAGACTGTTTGAGACATTACTCCTGTGGAGGATAGTGCCCATGGTGACAGTTGTATTCAGTCCCGATGCAATTTCTGTAATTCATCAACACTCTGAAAGTCCACAGATTACACAATGCCTCCAGATGTGAATCGGAAACGACTACTGGTCTTCCAGGGAATGATCGAAGCGTAGACTGTTGGAGACATTACTCCCGTGGAGGAAAGTGCGCATGGTGACTGTTGTATTCAATCCCGATGCAATATCTGTGTTTCATTAACACTCTGATAGTCCACAGATTACAGAATGCCACCAGATGTGCATCGGAAAATACTACTGGTCTTCCACGGAACGATCAAAGCGTGAACTGTTTCCGACATTACTCCCATGGAGGATCGTGCGCATTGTGACTGTTGTATTCATTCCCGATGCAATTTCTGTGTTTCGTCAACACTCTGATAGTCCACATATTACAGAATGCCTCCAGATGTGCATTGGAAACTACCACTGGTCTTCCTGGGAACGATCAAAGCGTAGACTGTTTGAGATATTACTAACATGGAGGAAAGTGCGCTTGGTGACTGTTGTATTCAATACCGATGCAATTTCTGTGTTTCATCAACACTCTGATAGTCCACAGATTACAGAATGCCTAAAGATGTGCATCGGAAACTACTACTGGTCTTCCAGGGAACGATCAAATCGTATACTGTTTGAGACATTACTCCCATGGAGGAAAGTGAGCATGGTGACTGTTGTATTCAATCCCGATGCAATTTCTGTGTTTCATCAACACTCTGATACTCCACAGATTACAGAATGCCTCCAGATGTCCATCGGAAACTATTACTGGTCTTCCTGGGAACTATCCAAGCGTAGACTGTTAGAGAGATTCCTCCCATGGAGGAAAGTGCGCATGGTGACTGTTGTAATCAATCAAAATGCAATTTCTGTGTTTCATCAACAATCAGTTAGTCCACAGATTTCAGATTGCCTCAAGATGTGCATTGGAAACTATCACTGGTCTTCCAGGGAACGATCAAAGCGTAGACTGTTTGAAACATTACTAACATGGAGGAAAGTGCGCATGGTCACTGTTATCTTCAATCCCGATGCAATTTCTGTGTTTCATCAACACTCAGTTAGTCCACAGATTTATAATGCCTCCAGATGTGCATCGGAAACTACTACTGGCCTTCCAGGGAACGATCAAAGCGTAGACTGTTTGAGACATTACTCCCATGGAGGAGAGTGCGCATGGTTACTGTTGTATTCAATCCGGATGCAATTTCTGTGTTTATCAACACTCTGAAGGTCCACAGATTACAGAACGCCTCCAGATGTGCATCGGAAACTACTACTGGTCTTCCAGGGAACGATCGATGCGTGGACTGTTTCAGACACTACTCCCATAGAAAAAAGTGAGCATTGTGACTGTTGTATTAAATCCCGATGCAATTTCTGTGTTAAATCAACACTCTGATAGTCCACAGATTACAGAATGCCACCACACGTGCATCGGAAACTACTACTGGTCTTTCAGGAAACGATTAACGCGTAGACCGTTTGAGACATTACTACCGTTGAAGAAAGTGCGCATGGTGACAGTTGTATTCAATCCCGATGAAATTTCTGTGTTTCATCAACACTCTGATAGTCTACAGATTACAGAATGCCACCAGATGTGCATCGGAAACTACTACTGGTCTTCCAGGGAACGATCTGGGCCTATACTGTTTGAAACATACCTCCCGTGGAGGAAAGTGCGCATTGTGACTGTTGTATTCAATCCCGATGCAATTTCTGTGTTTCATCAACACTCTGATAGTCCACAGATTACAGAATGCCTAAAGATGTGCATCGGAAACTACTACTGGTCTTCCAGGGAACGATCAAATCGTAGACTGTTTGAGACATTACTCCCATGGAGAAGAGTGCGCATGGTGACTGTTGTATTCAATCCCAATACAATTTCTGTATTTCATCAACACTCTGATAGTCCACAGACTACAGAATGCCACCAGATGTGCATCGGAAAATACTACTGGTCTTCCACGGAACGATCAAATCGTGGACTGTTTCCGACATTACTCCCATGGAGGATCGTGCGCATTGTGACTGTTGTATTCAATCCCGATGCAATTTCTGTGTTTCGTCAACACTCTGATAGTCCACATATTACAGAATGCCTCCAGATGTGCATTGGAAACTACCACTGGTCTTCCTGGGAACGATCAAAGCGTAGACTGTTTGAGATATTGCTAACATGGAGGAAAGTGCGCATGGTGACTGTTGTATTCAATACCGATGCAATTTCTGTGTTTCATCAACACTCTGATAGTCCACAGATTACAGAATGCCTAAAGATGTGCATCGGAAACTATTACTGGTCTTCCAGGGAACGATCAAATCGTAGACTGTTTGAGACATTACTCCCATGGAGGAAAGTGAGCATGGTGACTGTTGTATTCAATCCCAATGCAATTTCTGTGTTTCATCAACACTCTGATACTCCACAGATTACAGAATGCCTCCAGATGTCCATCATAAACTACTACTGGTCTTCCTGGGAACAATCCAAGCGTAGACTGTTAGAGAGATTACTCCCATGGAGGAAAGTGTGCATGGTGAATGTTGTAATCAATCCCAATGCAATTTCTGTGTTTCATCAACAATCAGTTAGTCCACAGATTTCAGATTGCCTCAAGATGTGCATCGGAACTTACTACTGGTCTTCCAGGGAACGATCAAAGCGTAGACTGTTTGAGACATAACTCCCATGGAGGAGAGTGCGCATGGTGACTGTTGTATTCAATCCGGATGCAATTTCTGTGTTTATCAACACTCTGATGGTCCACAGATTACAGAACGCCTCCAGATGTGCATCGGAAACTACTACTGGTCTTCCAGGGAACGATCAATGCGTGGACTGTTTCAGACACTACTCCCATAGAAGAAAGTGCGCCTTGTGACTCTTGTATTCAATCCCGATGCAATTTCTGTGTTTCATCAACACTCTGACAGTCCACAAATTACAGAATGCCTCCAGATGTGCATTGGAAACTACCACTGGTGTTCCAGGGAACGATTAAAACGTAGACTGTTTGATATATTACTAACATGGGATAAAGTGCGCATGGTGGATGTTGTATTCAATACCGATGCAATTTCAGTGTTTCATCAACACTCTGATAGTCCACAGATTACAGAATGCCTCCAGATATGCATCGAAAACTACTTCTGGTCTTCCAGGGAGCGATCAAACCGTAAACTCTTTGAGACATTACTCCCATGGAGGAAGGTGCGCATGGTGACTGTTGTATTCAATCCCGATGCAATTTCTGTGTTTCATCAACACTCTGATAGTCCACAGATTACAGAATGCCACCAGATGTGCATCGGAAACTACTACTGGTCTTCCAGGGAACGATCAAAGCTTAGACAGTTTGAGACCTTACTCCCGTGGAGGAAAGTGCGCATGGTGACTGTTGTATTCAATCCCGATGCAATTTCTGTGTTTCATCAACACTCTGATAGTCCACAGATTACAGAATGCCTCCAGATGTGCATTGGAAACTATCACTGGTCTTCCAGGGAACGATCAAAGCGTAGACTGTTTGAGACATTACTAACATGGAGGAAAGTGCGCATGGTCACTGTTATATTCAATCCCGATGCAATTTCTGTGTTTCATCAACACTCAGGTAGTCCACAGATTTCATAATGCCTTCAGATGTGCATCGGAAACTACTACTGGCCTTCCAGGGAACGATCAAAGCGTAGACTGTTTGAGACATTACTCCCATGGAGGAGAGTGCGCGAGGTGACTGATGTATTCAATCCCTATTCAATTTCTGTGTTTCATCAACACTCTGATAGTTTACAGATTACAGAATGCCTCCAGATGTGCATCGGAAAGTACTACTGGTCTTCCAGGGAACGATCAAAGCGTAGACTGTTTGCGACATTACTCCTGTGTAGGTAAGTGCGCATGGTGACTGTTGTTTTAAATCCCGATGCAATTTCTGTGTTTCATCAACTCTCTGATAGTCCACAGATTACAGAATGCCTCCAGATGTGCATTGGAAACTACCACTGGTCTTCCAGGGAACGATCAAAGCATGGAATGTTTGAGACATTACTAACATGGAGGCAAGTGCGAATGGTGACTGTTGTTTTCAATTCCGATGCAATTTCTGTGTTTCATCAACACTTTGAAGGTCCAAAGATTACAGAATGCATCCAGATTTGCACCGAAAACTAATACTGGTCTTCCAGGGAACGATCGAAGCGTAGACTATTTGAGACATTACTCCCATGGAGGAAAGTGCGAATGGTGGCTGTTGTATACAATCCCGATGCAATTTCTGTGTTTCATCAACACTCAGATAGTCCACAGATTACAGAATGCCTCCAGATGTGCATCGGAAACTACTACTGGTCTTCCAGGGTACGATCAAAGCGTGGACTGTTTCAGGCATTACTCCCATGGATGAAAATGCGCATGGTGACTGTTGTATTCATTCCCGATGCAATTTCTATGTTTTTATCACACTCTGATAGTCCACAGATTACAGAATGCCACCAGACGTGCATCAGAAACTACTACTGGTCTTCCGGGGAACGATCAAAGCGTAGACTGTTTGAGACCTTACTCCCATGGAGGAAAGTGCGCATGGTGACTGTTGTATTCAATCCCAATGCAATTTCTGTGTTTCATCAACACTCTGATAGTCCACAGATTACAGAATGCCTCCAGATGTGCATTGGAAACTACCACTGGTCTTCCAGGGAACGATCAAAGCGTAGACTGTTTGAGACATTACTAACATGGAGGAAAGTGCGCATGGTCACTGTTATATTCAATCCCGATGCATTTTCTGTGTTTCATCAACACTCAGTTAGTCCACAGATTTTATAATGCCTCCCGATGTGCATCGGAAACTACTACTGGCCTTCCAGGGAACGATCAAAGCGTAGACTGTTTGAGAGATTACTCCCATGGAGGAGAGTGCGCAAGGTGACTGATGTATTCAATCCCGATTCAATTCCTGTGTTTCATCAACACTCTGATAGTCCACAGATTACAGAATGCCTCCAGATGTGCAACGGAAACTACTACTGGTCTTCCAGGGAACGATCAAAGCGTAGACTGTTACAGACGTTACTCATATTGAGGAAATTGCGCATGGTGAGTGTTGTATTCAATCCCGATGCAATTTCTGTGTTTCATCAACACTCTGATAGTCCATAGATTACAGAATGCCTTCAGATGTGCATTGGAAACTACCACTGGTCTTCCGGGGAACGATCAATGCGTAGACTGTTTGAGACATTACTAACATGGAGAAAAGTTCGCATGGTGACTGTTGTATTCAATCCCGATGCAATATCTGTCATATATCAACACTTTGAAGGTCCAAAGATTACAGAATGCCTCCAGATGTGCATCGGAAACTACTACTGGTCTTCCAGGGAACGATCAAAACGTAGACCGTTTGAGACATTACTCCCGTGGAGGAAAGTGCGCATGGTGACTGTTGTATTCAATCATGATGCAATATCTGTGTTTCATCAACACTCTGATAGTCCACAGATTGCAGAATGCCACCAGATGTGCATCGGAAACTACTACTGGTCTTCTAGGGAACGATCAAAGCGTAGACTGTTTGCGACATTACTCCTGTGTAGTTAAGTGCGCATGGTGACTGTTGTATTAAATCCCGATGCAATTTCTGTGTTTCATCAACTCTCTGATAGTCCACAGATTACAGAATGCCTCCAGATGTGCATTGGAAGCTACCACTGGTCTTCCAGGGAACGATCAAAGCGTGGAATGTTTGAGACATTACTAACATATAGGCAAGTGCGAATGGTGACTGTTGTTTTCAATTTCGATGCAATTTCTGTGTTTCATCAACACTTTGAAGGTCCAGAGATTACAGAATGCATCCAGATTTGCACCGAAAACTAATACTGGTCTTCCAGGGAACGATCAAAGCGTAGACAGTTTGAGACCTTACTCCCGTGGAGGAAAGTGCGCATGGTGACTGTTGTATTCAATCCCGATGCAATTTCTGTGTTTCATCAACACTCTGATAGTCCACAGATTACAGAATGCCTCCAGATGTGCATTGGAAACTATCACTGGTCTTCCAGGGAACGATCAAAGCGTAGACTGTTTGAGATATTGCTAACATGGAGGAAAGTGCGCATGGTGACTGTTGTATTCAATACCGATGCAATTTCTGTGTTTCATCAACACTCTGATAGTCCACAGATTACAGAATGCCTAAAGATGTGCATCGGAAACTACTACTGGTCTTCCAGGGAACGATCAAATCGTAGACTGTTTGAGACATTACTCCCATGGAGGAGAGTGCGCATGGTGACTGTTGTATTCAATCCCAATACAATTTCTGTATTTCATCAACACTCTGATAGTCCACAGATTACAGAATGCCACCAGATGTGCATCGGAAAATACTACTGGTCTTCCACGGAACGATCAAATCGTGGACTGTTTCCGACATTACTCCCATGGACGATCGTGCGCATTGTGACTGTTGTATTCAATCCCGATGCAATTTCTGTGTTTCGTCAACACTCTGATAGTCCACATATTACAGAATGCCTCCAGATGTGCATTGGAAACTACCACTGGTCTTCCTGGGAACGATCAAAGCGTAGACTGTTTGAGATATTGCTAACATGGAGGAAAGTGCGCATGGTGACTGTTGTATTCAATACCGATGCAATTTCTGTGTTTCATCAACACTCTGATAGTCCACAGATTACAGAATGCCTAAAGATGTGCATCGGAAACTATTACTGGTCTTCCAGGGAACGATCAAATCGTAGACTGTTTGAGACATTACTCCCATGGAGGAAAGTGAGCATGGTGACTGTTGTATTCAATCCCGATGCAATTTCTGTGTTTCATCAACACTCTGATACTCCACAGATTACAGAATGCCTCCAGATGTCCATCATAAACTACTACTGGTCTTCCTGGGAACAATCCAAGCGTAGACTGTTAGAGAGATTACTCCCATGGAGGAAAGTGCGCATGGTGACTGTTGTAATCAATCCCAATGCAATTTCTGTGTTTCATCAACAATCAGTTAGTCCACAGATTTCAGATTGCCTCAAGATGTGCATCGGAAACTACTACTGGTCTTCCAGGGAACGATCAAAGCGTAGACTGTTTGAGACATAACTCCCATGGAGGAGAGTGCGCATGGTGACTGTTGTATTCAATCCGGATGCAATTTCTGTGTTTATCAACACTCTGATGGTCCACAGATTACAGAACGCCTCCAGATGTGCATCGGAAACTACTACTGGTCTTCCAGGGAACGATCAATGCGTGGACTGTTTCAGACACTACTCCCATAGAAGAAAGTGCGCCTTGTGACTCTTGTATTCAATCCCGATGCAATTTCTGTGTTTCATCAACACTCTGACAGTCCACAAATTACAGAATGCCTCCAGATGTGCATTGGAAACTACCACTGGTGTTCCAGGGAACGATTAAAACGTAGACTGTTTGATATATTACTAACATGGGATAAATTGCGCATGGTGGATGTTGTATTCAATACCGATGCAATTTCAGTGTTTCATCAACACTCTGATAGTCCACAGATTACAGAATGCCTCCAGATGTGCATCGGAAACTACTTCTGGTCTTCCAGGGAGCGATCAAACCGTAAACTCTTTGAGACATTACTCCCATGGAGGAAGGTGCGCATGGTGACTGTTGTATTCAATCCCGATGCAATTTCTGTGTTTCATCAACACTCTGATAGTCCACAGATTACAGAATGCCACCAGATGTGCATCGGAAACTACTACTGGTCTTCCAGGGAACGATCAAAGCGTAGACAGTTTGAGACCTTACTCCCGTGGAGGAAAGTGCGCATACTGACTGTTGTATTCAATCCCGATGCAATTTCTGTGTTTCATCAACACTCTGATAGTCCACAGATTACAGAATGCCTCCAGATGTGCATTGGAAACTATCACTGGTCTTCCAGGGAACGATCAAAGCGTAGACTGTTTGAGACATTACTAACATGGAGGAAAGTGCGCATGGTCAGTGTTATATTCAATCCCGATGCAATTTCTGTGTTTCATCAACACTCAGGTAGTCCACAGATTTCATAATGCCTTCAGATGTGCATCGGAAACTACTACTGGCCTTCCAGGGAGCGATCAAAGCGTAGACTGTTTGAGACATTACTCCCATGGAGGAGAGTGCGCAAGGTGACTGATGTATTCAATCCCGATTCAATTTCTGTGTTTCATCAACACTCTCATAGTTTACAGATTACAGAATGCCTCCAGATGTGCATCGGAAAGTACTACTGGTCTTCCAGGGAACGATCAAAGCGTAGACTGTTTGCGACATTACTCCTGTGTAGGTAAGTGCGCATGGTGACTGTTGTATTAAATCCCGATGCAATTTCTGTGTTTCATCAACTCTCTGATAGTCCACAGATTACAGAATGCCTCCAGATGTGCATTGGAAACTACCACTGGTCTTCCAGGGAACGATCAAAGCATGGAATGTTTGAGACATTACTAACATGGAGGCAAGTGCGAATGGTGACTGTTGTTTTCAATTCCGATGCAATTTCTGTGTTTCATCAACACTTTGAAGGTCCAAAGATTACAGAATGCATCCAGATTTGCACCGAAAACTAATACTGGTCTTCCAGGGATCGATCGAAGCGTAGACTATTTGAGACATTACTCCCATGGAGGAAAGTGCGAATGGTGGCTGTTGTATACAATCCCGATGCAATTTCTGTGTTTCATCAACACTCTGATAGTCCACAGATTACAGAATGCCTCCAGATGTGCATCGGAAACTACTACTGGTCTTCCAGGGTACGATCAAAGCGTGGACTGTTTCAGGCATTACTCCCATGGATGAAAATGCGCATGGTGACTGTTGTATTCAATCCCGATGCAATTTCTGTGTTTTTATCACACTCTGATAGTCCACAGATTACATAATGCCACCAGACGTGCATCAGAAACTACTACTGGTCTTCCGGGGAACGATCAAAGCGTAGACTGTTTGAGACCTTACTCCCATGGAGGAAAGTGCGCATGGTGACTTTTGTATTCAATCCCAATGCAATTTCTGTGTTTCATCAACACTCTGATAGTCCACAGATTACAGAATGCCTCCAGATGTGCATTGGAAACTACCACTGGTCTTCCAGGGAACGATCAAAGCGTAGACTGTTTGAGACATTACTAACATGGAGGAAAGTGCGCATGGTCACTGTTATATTCAATCCCGATGCAATTTCTGTGTTTCATCAACACTCAGTTAGTCCACAGATTTTATAATGCCTCCCGATGTGCATCGGAAACTACTACTTGCCTTCCAGGGAACGATCAAAGCGTAGACTGTTTGAGAGATTACTCCCATGGAGGAGAGTGCGCAAGGTGACTGATGTATTCAATCCCGATTCAATTCCTGTGTTTCATCAACACTCTGATAGTCCACAGATTACAGAATGCCTCCAGATGTGCATCGGAAACTACTACTGGTCTTCCAGGGAACGATCAAAGCGTAGACTGTTACAGACGTTACTCATATTGAGGAAATTGCGCATGGTGAGTGTTGTATTCAATCCCGATGCAATTTCTGTGTTTCATCAACACTCTGATAGTCCATAGATTACAGAATGCCTTCAGATGTGCATTGGAAACTACCACTGGTCTTCCGGGGAACGATCAATGCGTAGACTGTTTGAGACATTACTAACATGGAGAAAAGTTCGCATGGTGACTGTTGTATTCAATCCCGATGCAATATCTGTCATATATCAACACTTTGAAGGTCCAAAGATTACAGAATGCCTCCAGATGTGCATCGGAAACTACTACTGGTCTTCCAGGGAACGATCAAAACGTAGACCGTTTGAGACATTACTCCCGTGGAGGAAAGTGCGCATGGTGACTGTTGTATTCAATCATGATGCAATATCTGTGTTTCATCAGCACTCTGATAGTCCACATATTACAGAATGCCTCCAGATGTGCATTGGAAACTACCACTGGTCTTCCTGGGAACGATCAAAGCGTAGACTGTTTGAGATATTGCTAACATGGAGGAAAGTGCGCATGGTGACTGTTGTATTCAATACCGATGCAATTTCTGTGTTTCATCAACACTCTGATAGTCCACAGATTACAGAATGCCTCCAGATGTGCATTGGAAACTATCACTGGTCTTCCAGGGAACGATCAAAGCGTAGACTGTTTGAGACATTACTAACATGGAGGAAAGTGCGCATGGTCACTGTTATATTCAATCCCGATGCAATTTCTGTATTTCATCAACACTCAGGTAGTCCACAGATTTCATAATGCCTTCAGATGTGCATCGGAAACTACTACTGGCCTTCCAGGGAACGATCAAAGCGTAGACTGTTTGAGACATTACTCCCATGGAGGAGAGTGCGCGAGGTGACTGATGTATTCAATCCCGATTCAATTTCTGTGTTTCATCAACACTCTGATAGTTTACAGATTACAGAATGCCTCCAGATGTGCATCGGAAAGTACTACTGGTCTTTCAGGGAACGATCAAAGCGTAGACTGTTTGCGACATTACTCCTGTGTAGGTAAGTGCGCATGGTGACTGTTGTATTAAATCCCGATGCAATTTCTGTGTTTCATCAACTCTCTGATAGTCCACAGATTACAGAATGCCTCCAGATGTGCATTGGAAACTACCACTGGTCTTCCAGGGAACGATCAAAGCATGGAATGTTTGAGACATTACTAACATGGAGGCAAGTGCGAATGGAGACTGTTGTTTTCAATTCCGATGCAATTTCTGTGTTTCATCAACACTTTGAAGGTCCAAAGATTACAGAATGCATCCAGATTTGCACCGAAAACTAATACTGGTCTTCCAGGGAACGATCGAAGCGTAGACTATTTGAGACATTACTCCCATGGAGGAATGTGCGAATGGTGGCTGTTGTATACAATCCCGATGCAATTTCTGTGTTTCATCAACACTCTGATAGTCCACAGATTACAGAATGCCTCCAGATGTGCATCGGAAACTACTACTGGTCTTCCAGGGTACGATCAAAGCGTGGACTGTATCAGGCATTACTCCCATGGATGAAAATGCGCATGGTGACTGTTGTATTCATTCCCGATGCAATTTCTGTGTTTTTATCACACTCTGATAGTCCACAGATTACAGAATGCCACCAGACGTGCATCAGAAACTACTACTGGTCTTCCGGGGAACGATCAAAGCGTAGACTGTTTGAGACCTTACTCCCATGGAGGAAAGTGCGCATGGTGACTGTTGTATTCAATCCCAATGCAATTTCTGTGTTTCATCAACACTCTGATAGTCCACAGATTACAGAATGCCTCCAGATGTGCATTGGAAACTACCACTGGTCTTCCAGGGAACGATCAAAGCGTAGACTGTTTGAGACATTACTAACATGAAGGAAAGTGCGCATGGTCACTGTTATATTCAATCCCGATGCAATTTCTGTGTTTCATCAACACTCAGTTAGTCCACAGATTTTATAATGCCTCCCGATGTGCATCGGAAACTACTACTGGCCTTCCAGGGAACGATCAAAGCGTAGACTGTTTGAGAGATTACACCCATGGAGGAGAGTGCGCAAGGTGACTGATGTATTCAATCCCGATTCAATTCCTGTGTTTCATCAACACTCTGATAGTCCACAGATTACAGAATGCCTCCAGATGTGCATCGGAAACTACTACTGGTCTTCCAGGGAACGATCAAAGCGTAGACTGTTACAGACGTTACTCATATTGAGGAAATTGCGCATGGTGAGTGTTGTATTCAATCCCGATGCAATTTCTGTGTTTCATCAACACTCTGATAGTCCATAGATTACAGAATGCCTTCAGATGTGCATTGGAAACTACCACTGGTCTTCCGGGGAACGATCAATGCGTAGACTGTTTGATACATTACTAACATGGAGAAAAGTTCGCATGGTGACTGTTGTATTCAATCCCGATGCAATATCTGTCATATATCAACACTTTGAAGGTCCAAAGATTACAGAATGCCTCCAGATGTGCATCGGAAACTACTACTGGTCTTCCAGGGAACGATCAAAACGTAGACCGCTTGAGACATTACTCCCGTGGAGGAAAGTGCGCATGGTGACTGTTGTATTCAATCATGATGCAATATCTGTGTTTCATCAACACTCTGATAGTCCACAGATTGCAGAATGCCACCAGATGTGCATCGGAAACTACTACTGGTCTTCCAGGGAACGATCAAGGCGTAGACTGTTACAGACGTTACTCATATTGAGGAAATTGCGCATGGTGAGTGTTGTATTCAATCCCGATGCAATTTCTGTGTTTCATCAACACTCTGATAGTCCATAGATTACAGAATGCCTTCAGATGTGCATTGGAAACTACCACTGGTCTTCCGGGGAACGATCAAAGCGTAGACTGTTTGAGATATTGCTAACATGGAGGAAAGTGCGCATGGTGACTGTTGTATTCAATACCGATGCAATTTCTGTGTTTCATCAACACTCTGATAGTCCACAGATTACAGAATGCCTAAAGATGTGCATCGGAAACTACTACTGGTCTTCCAGGGAACGATCAAATCGTAGACTGTTTGAGACATTACTCCCATGGAGGAGAGTGCGCATGGTGACTGTTGTATTCAATCCCAATACAAGTTCTGTATTTCATCAACACTCTGATAGTCCACAGATTACAGAATGCCACCAGATGTGCATCGGAAAATACTACTGGTCTTCCACGGAACGATCAAATCGTGGACTGTTTCCGACATTACTCCCATGGACGATCGTGCGCATTGTGACTGTTGTATTCAATCCCGATGCAATTTCTGTGTTTCGTCAACACTCTGATAGTCCACATATTACAGAATGCCTCCAGATGTGCATTGGAAACTACCACTGGTCTTCCTGGGAACGATCAAAGCGTAGACTGTTTGAGATATTGCTAACATGGAGGAAAGTGCGCATGGTGACTGTTGTATTCAATACCGATGCAATTTCTGTGTTTCATCAACACTCTGATAGTCCACAGATTACAGAATGCCTAAAGATGTGCATCGGAAACTATTACTGGTCTTCCAGGGAACGATCAAATCGTAGACTGTTTGAGACATTACTCCCATGGAGGAAAGTGAGCATGGTGTCTGTTGTATTCAATCCCGATGCAATTTCTGTGTTTCATCAACACTCTGATACTCCACAGATTACAGAATGCCTCCAGATGTCCATCATAAACTACTACTGGTCTTCCTGGGAACAATCCAAGCGTAGACTGTTAGAGAGATTACTCCCATGGAGGAAAGTGCGCATGGTGACTGTTGTAATCAATCCCAATGCAATTTCTGTGTTTCATCAACAATCAGTTAGTCCACAGATTTCAGATTGCCTCAAGATGTGCATCGGAAACTACTACTGGTCTTCCAGGGAACGATCAAAGCGTAGACTGTTTGAGACATAACTCCCATGGAGGAGAGTGCGCATGGTGACTGTTGTATTCAATCCGGATGCAATTTCTGTGTTTATCAACACTCTGATGGTCCACAGATTACAGAACGCCTCCAGATGTGCATCGGAAACTACTACTGGTCTTCCAGGGAACGATCAATGCGTGGACTGTTTCAGACACTACTCCCATAGAAGAAAGTGCGCCTTGTGACTCTTGTATTCAATCCCGATGCAATTTCTGTGTTTCATCAACACTCTGACAGTCCACAAATTACAGAATGCCTCCAGATGTGCATTGGAAACTACCACTGGTGTTCCAGGGAACGATTAAAACGTAGACTGTTTGATATATTACTAACATGGGATAAATTGCGCATGGTGGATGTTGTATTCAATACCGATGCAATTTCAGTGTTTCATCAACACTCTGATAGTCCACAGATTACAGAATGCCTCCAGATGTGCATCGGAAACTACTTCTGGTCTTCCAGGGAGCGATCAAACCGTAAACTCTTTGAGACATTACTCCCATGGAGGAAGGTGCGCATGGTGACTGTTGTATTCAATCCCGATGCAATTTCTGTGTTTCATCAACACTCTGATAGTCCACAGATTACAGAATGCCACCAGATGTGCATCGGAAACTACTACTGGTCTTCCAGGGAACGATCAAAGCGTAGACAGTTTGAGACCTTACTCCCGTGGAGGAAAGTGCGCATGGTGATTGTTGTATTCAATCCCGATGCAATTTCTGTGTTTCATCAACACTCTGATAGTCCACAGATTACAGAATGCCTCCAGATGTGCATTGGAAACTATCACTGGTCTTCCAGGGAACGATCAAAGCGTAGACTGTTTGAGACATTACTAACATGGAGGAAAGTGCGCATGGTCACTGTTATATTCAATCCCGATGCAATTTCTGTGTTTCATCAACACTCAGGTAGTCCACAGATTTCATAATGCCTTCAGATGTGCTTCGGAAACTACTACTGGCCTTCCACGGAGCGATCAAAGCGTAGACTGTTTGAGACATTACTCCCATGGAGGAGAGTGCGCAAGGTGACTGATGTATTCAATCCCGATTCAATTTCTGTGTTTCATCAACACTCTCATAGTTTACAGATTACAGAATGCCTCCAGATGTGCAACGGAAAGTACTACTGGTCTTCCAGGGAACGATCAAAGCGTAGACTGTTTGCGACATTACTCCTGTGTAGGTAAGTGCGCATGGTGACTGTTGTATTAAATCCCGATGCAATTTCTGTGTTTCATCAACTCTCTGATAGTCCACAGATTACAGAATGCCTCCAGATGTGCATTGGAAACTACCACTGGTCTTCCAGGGAACGATCAAAGCATGGAATGTTTGAGACATTACTAACATGGAGGCAAGTGCGAATGGTGACTGTTGTTTTCAATTCCGATGCTATTTCTGTGTTTCATCAACACTTTGAAGGTCCAAAGATTACAGAATGCATCCAGATTTGCACCGAAAACTAATACTGGTCTTCCAGGGAACGATCGAAGCGTAGACTATTTGAGACATTACTCCCATGGAGGAAAGTGCGAATGGTGGCTGTTGTATACAATCCCGATGCAATTTCTGTGCTTCATCAACACTCTGATAGTCCACAGATTACAGAATGCCTCCAGATGTGCATCGGAAACTACTACTGGTCTTCCAGGGTACGATCAAAGCGTGGACTGTTTCAGGCATTACTCCCATGGATGAAAATGCGCATGGTGACTGTTGTATTCAATCCCGATGCAATTTCTGTGTTTTTATCACACTCTGATAGTCCACAGATTACATAATGCCACCAGACGTGCATCAGAAACTACTACTGGTCTTCCGGGGAACGATCAAAGCGTAGACTGTTTGAGACCTTACTCCCATGGAGGAAAGTGCGCATGGTGACTTTTGTATTCAATCCCAATGCAATTTCTGTGTTTCATCAACACTCTGATAGTCCACAGATTACAGAATGCCTCCAGATGTGCATTGGAAACTACCACTGGTCTTCCAGGGAACGATCAAAGCGTAGACTGTTTGAGACATTACTAACATGGAGGAAAGTGCGCATGGTGACTGTTGTATTCAATACCGATGCAATTTCTGTGTTTCATCAACACTCTGATAGTCCACAGATTACAGAATGCCTAAAGATGTGCATCGGAAACTATTACTGGTCTTCCAGGGAACGATCAAATCGTAGACTGTTTGAGACATTACTCCCATGGAGGAAAGTGAGCATGGTGACTGTTGTATTCAATCCCGATGCAATTTCTGTGTTTCATCAACACTCTGATACTCCACAGATTACAGAATGCCTCCAGATGTCCATCATAAACTACTACTGGTCTTCCTGGGAACAATCCAAGCGTAGACTGTTAGAGAGATTACTCCCATGGAGGAAAGTGCGCATGGTGACTGTTGTAATCAATCCCAATGCAATTTCTGTGTTTCATCAACAATCAGTTAGTCCACAGATTTCAGATTGCCTCAAGATGTGCATCGGAAACTACTACTGGTCTTCCAGGGAACGATCAAAGCGTAGACTGTTTGAGACATAACTCCCATGGAGGAGAGTGCGCATGGTGACTGTTGTATTCAATCCGGATGCAATTTCTGTGTTTATCAACACTCTGATGGTCCACAGATTACAGAACGCCTCCAGATGTGCATCGGAAACTACTACTGGTCTTCCAGGGAACGATCAATGCGTGGACTGTTTCAGACACTACTCCCATAGAAGAAAGTGGCCTTGTGACTCTTGTATTCAATCCCGATGCAATTTCTGTGTTTCATCAACACTCTGACAGTCCACAAATTACAGAATGCCTCCAGATGTGCATTGGAAACTACCACTGGTGTTCCAGGGAACGATTAAAACGTAGACTGTTTGATATATTACTAACATGGGATAAATTGCGCATGGTGGATGTTGTATTCAATACCGATGCAATTTCAGTGTTTCATCAACACTCTGATAGTCCACAGATTACAGAATGCCTCCAGATGTGCATCGGAAACTACTTCTGGTCTTCCAGGGAGCCATCAAACCGTAAACACTTTGAGACATTACTCCCATGGAGGAAGGTGCGCATGGTGACTGTTGTATTCAATCCCGATGCAATTTCTGTGTTTCATCAACACTCTGATAGTCCACAGATTACAGAATGCCACCAGATGTGCATCGGAAACTACTACTGGTCTTCCAGGGAACGATCAAAGCGTAGACAGTTTGAGACCTTACTCCCGTGGAGGAAAGTGCGCATGGTGACTGTTGTATTCAATCCCGATGCAATTTCTGTGTTTCATCAACACTCTGATAGTCCACAGATTACAGAATGCCTCCAGATGTGCATTGGAAACTATCACTGGTCTTCCAGGGAACGATCAAAGCGTAGACTGTTTGAGACATTACTAACATGGAGGAAAGTGCGCATGGTCACTGTTATATTCAATCCCGATGCAATTTCTGTGTTTCATCAACACTCAGGTAGTCCACAGATTTCATAATGCCTTCAGATGTGCATCGGAAACTACTACTGGCCTTCCAGGGAGCGATCAAAGCGTAGACTGTTTGAGACATTACTCCCATGGAGGAGAGTGCGCAAGGTGACTGATGTATTCAATCCCGATTCAATTTCTGTGTTTCATCAACACTCTCATAGTTTACAGATTACAGAATGCCTCCAGATGTGCATCGGAAAGTACTACTGGTCTTCCAGGGAACGATCAAAGCGTAGACTGTTTGCGACATTACTCCTGTGTAGGTAAGTGCGCATGGTGACTGTTGTATTAAATCCCGATGCAATTTCTGTGTTTCATCAACTCTCTGATAGTCCACAGATTACAGAATGCCTCCAGATGTGCATTGGAAACTACCACTGGTCTTCCAGGGAACGATCAAAGCATGGAATGTTTGAGACATTACTAACATGGAGGCAAGTGCGAATGGTGACTGTTGTTTTCAATTCCGATGCAATTTCTGTGTTTCATCAACACTTTGAAGGTCCAAAGATTACAGAATGCATCCAGATTTGCACCGAAAACTAATACTGGTCTTCCAGGGAACGATCGAAGCGTAGACTATTTGAGACATTACTCCCAGGGAGGAAAGTGCGAATGGTGGCTGTTGTATACAATCCCGATGCAATTTCTGTGTTTCATCAACACTCTGATAGTCCACAGATTACAGAATGCCTCCAGATGTGCATCGGAAACTACTACTGGTCTTCCAGGGTACGATCAAAGCGTGGACTGTTTCAGGCATTACTCCCATGGATGAAAATGCGCATGGTGACTGTTGTATTCAATCCCGATGCCATTTCTGTGTTTTTATCACACTCTGATAGTCCACAGATTACATAATGCCACCAGACGTGCATCAGAAACTACTACTGGTCTTCCGGGGAACGATCAAAGCGTAGACTGTTTGAGACCTTACTCCCATGGAGGAAAGTGCGCATGGTGACTTTTGTATTCAATCCCAATGCAATTTCTGTGTTTCATCAACACTCTGATAGTCCACAGATTACAGAATGCCTCCAGATGTGCATTGGAAACTACCACTGGTCTTCCAGGGAACGATCAAAGCGTAGACTGTTTGAGACATTACTAACATGGAGGAAAGTGCGCATGGTCACTGTTATATTCAATCCCGATGCAATTTCTGTGTTTCATCAACACTCAGTTAGTCCACAGATTTTATAATGCCTCCCGATGTGCATCGGAAACTACTACTGGCCTTCCAGGGAACGATCAAAGCGTAGACTGTTTGAGAGATTACTCCCATGGAGGAGAGTGCGCAAGGTGACTGATGTATTCAATCCCGATTCAATTCCTGTGTTTCATCAACACTCTGATAGTCCACAGATTACAGAATGCCTCCAGATGTGCATCGGAAACTACTACTGGTCTTCCAGGGAACGATCAAAGCGTAGACTGTTACAGACGTTACTCACATTGAGGAAATTGCGCATGGTGAGTGTTGTATTCAATCCCGATGCAATTTCTGTGTTTCATCAACACTCTGATGGTCCACAGATTACAGAACGCCTACAGATGTGCATCGGAAACTACTACTGGTCTTCCAGGGAACGATCAATGTGTGGACTGTTTCAGACACTACTCCCATAGAAGAAAGTGCGCCTTGTGACTCTTGTATTCAATCCCGATGCAATTTCTGTGTTTCATCAACACTCTGACAGTCCACAAATTACAGAATGCCACCAGATGTGCATCGGAAACTACTACTGGTCTTCCAGGGAACGATCAAAGCGTAGACAGTTTGAGACCTTACTCCCGTGGAGGAAAGTGCGCATGGTGACTGTTGTATTCAATCCCGATGCAATTTCTGTGTTTCATCAACACTCTGATAGTCCACAGATTACAGAATGCCTCCAGATGTGCATTGGAAACTATCACTGGTCTTCCAGGGAACGATCAAAGCGTAGACTGTTTGAGACATTACTCCCATGGAGGAAAGTGAGCATGGTGACTGTTGTATTCAATCCCGATGCAATTTCTGTGTTTCATCAACACTCTGATACTCCACAGATTACAGAATGCCTCCAGATGTCCATCATAAACTACTACTGGTCTTCCTGGGAACAATCCAAGCGTAGACTGTTAGAGAGATTACTCCCATGGAGGAAAGTGCGCATGGTGACTGTTGTAATCAATCCCAATGCAATTTCTGTGTTTCATCAACAATCAGTTAGTCCACAGATTTCAGATTGCCTCAAGATGTGCATCGGAAACTACTACTGGTCTTCCAGGGAACGATCAAAGCGTAGACTGTTTGAGACATAACTCCCATGGAGGAGAGTGCGCATGGTGACTGTTGTATTCAATCCGGATGCAATTTCTGTGTTTATCAACACTCTGATGGTCCACAGATTACAGAACGCCTCCAGATGTGCATCGGAAACTACTACTGGTCTTCCAGGGAACGATCAATGTGTGGACTGTTTCAGACACTACTCCCATAGAAGAAAGTGCGCCTTGTGACTCTTGTATTCAATCCCGATGCAATTTCTGTGTTTCATCAACACTCTGACAGTCCACAAATTACAGAATGCCTCCAGATGTGCATTGGAAACTACCACTGGTGTTCCAGGGAACGATTAAAACGTAGACTGTTTGATATATTACTAACATGGGATAAATTGCGCATGGTGGATGTTGTATTCAATACCGATGCAATTTCAGTGTTTCATCAACACTCTGATAGTCCACAGATTACAGAATGCCTCCAGATGTGCATCGGAAACTACTTCTGGTCTTCCAGGGAGCGATCAAACCGTAAACTCTTTGAGACATTACTCCCATGGAGGAAGGTGCGCATGGTGACTGTTGTATTCAATCCCGATGCAATTTCTGTGTTTCATCAACACTCTGATAGTCCACAGATTACAGAATGCCACCAGATGTGCATCGGAAACTACTACTGGTCTTCCAGGGAACGATCAAAGCGTAGACTGTTACAGACGTTACTCATATTGAGGAAATTGCGCATGGTGAGTGTTGTATTCAATCCCGATGCAATTTCTGTGTTTCATCAACACTCTGATAGTCCATAGATTACAGAATGCCTTCAGATGTGCATTGGAAACTACCACTGGGCTTCCGGGGAACGATTAATGCGTAGACTGTTTGAGACATTACTAACATGGAGAAAAGTTCGCATGGTGACTGTTGTATTCAATCCCGATGCAATATCTGTCATATATCAACACTTTGAAGGTCCAAAGATTACAGAATGCCTCCAGATGTGCATCGGAAACTACTACTGGTCTTCCAGGGAACGATCAAAACGTAGACCGTTTGAGACATTACTCCCGTGGAGGAAAGTGCGCATGGTGACTGTTGTATTCAATCATGATGCAATATCTGTGTTTCATCAACACTCTGATAGTCCACAGATTGCAGAATGACACCAGATGTGCATCGGAAACTACTACTGGTCTTCTAGGGAACGATCAAAGCGTAGACTGTTTGCGACATTACTCCTGTGTAGTTAAGTGCGCATGGTGACTGTTGTATTAAATCCCGATGCAATTTCTGTGTTTCATCAACTCTCTGATAGTCCACAGATTACAGAATGCCTCCAGATGTGCATTGGAAACTACCACTGGTCTTCCAGGGAACGATCAAAGCGTGGAATGTTTGAGACATTACTAACATATAGGCAAGTGCGAATGGTGACTGTTGTTTTCAATTTCGATGCAATTTCTGTGTTTCATCAACACTTTGAAGGTCCAGAGATTACAGAATGCATCCAGATTTGAAACGAAAACTAATACTGGTCTTCCAGGGAACGATCGAAGCGTAGACTATTTGAGACATTACTCCCATGGAGGAAAGTGCGAATGGTGGCTGTTGTATTCAATCCCGATGCAATTTCTGTGTTTCATCAACACTCTGATAGTCCACAGATTACAGAATGCCTCCAGATGTGCATCGGAAACTACTACTGGTCTTCCAGGGAACGATCAAAGCGTAGACTGCTTGAGACATTACTAACATGAATGAAAGTGCGCATGGTGAATGTTGTATTCACTCCCGATGCAATTTCTGAGTTTCAACAACACTCTGATAGTCCACATATTACAGAATGCCACCAGATGTGCATCGGAAACTACTACTGGTCTTCCAGGGAACGATCAAAGCGTAGACCGTTTGAGACATTACTCCCATAGAGGAAAGTGGGCATGGTGACTGTTGTATTCAATCCCGATGCAATATCTGTTTCTTCAACACTCTGATCGTCCACAGATTACAAAATGCATCCATATGTGCATCGAAAACTACTATTGGTCTTCCAGGGAACGATCAAAGCGTAGACTAATTGAGACATTACTCCCATGGAGGAAAGTGCGCATGGAGACTGTTGTATTCAATCCCGATACAATTTCAGTGTTTCACCAACACTATGATAGTCCACAGATTAAGGAATGCCACCATATGTGCATCGGAAACTACTACTGGTCTTCCAGGGAACGATCAAAGCGTAGACTGTTTGAAACATTACTCCTGTGGAGGAAAGTTCGCATGGTGACAGTTGTATTCAGTCCCGATGCAATTTCTGTAATTCATCAACACTCTGATAGTCCACAGATTACAGAATGCCTCCAGATGTGAATCGGAAACGACTACTGGTCTTCCAGGGAACGATCAAAGCGTAGACTGTTTGAGACATTACTCCCGCGAAGGAATGTGCGCATGGTGACTGTTGTATTCAAACCCGATGCAATATCTGTGTTTCAACAACACTCTGATAGTCCACAGATTACAGAATGCCTCCAGATGTGAATCGGAAACGACTACTGGTCTTCCAGGGAACGATCAAAGCGTAGACTGTTTGAGACATTACTCCTGCGAAGGAAAGTGCGCATGGTGACTGTTGTATTCAAACCCGATGTAATATCTGTGTTTCTTCAACATGCTGATAGTCCACAGTTTTCAGAATGCCACCAGATGTGCATCGGAAACTACTACTGGTCTTCCAGGGAACGATCAAAGCGTAGACTGTTTGAGACATTAATCCCATGGAGGAAAGTGCGAATGGTGGCTGTTGTATTCAATCCCGATGCAATTTCTGTGTTTCATCAACACTCTGATAGTCCACAGATTACAGAATGCCTCCAGATGTGCATCGGAAACTACTACTGGTCTTCCAGGGAACGATCAAAGCGTAGACTGTTTGAGACATTACTAACATGAAGGAAAGTGCGCATGGTGACTGTTGTATTCAATCCTGATGCAATTTCTGAGTTTCAACAACACTCTGATAGTCCACATATTACAGAATGCCACCAGATGTGCATCGGAAACTACTACTGGTCTTCCAGGGAACGATCAAAGCGTAGACTGTTTGAGACATTACTTCTGTGGAGGAAAGTGCGCATGGTGACTGTTGTATTCAATCCCGATGCAATATCTGTGTTTCATCAACACTCTGATAGTCCACTGGTTTCAGAATGCCACCAGGTTTGCATCGGAAACTACTACTGGTCTTCCAGGGAACGATCAAAGCGTAGACTGTTTGAGACATTACTCCCATGGAGGAAAGAGCTCATGGTGACTGTTGTATTCAATCCCGATGCAATTTCTGTGTTTCATCAACACTCTGATGGTGCACAGATTACAGAATGCCTCCAGTTGTGCGTTGGAAACTACTACTGGTCTTCCAGGGAACGATCAAAGCGTAGACCGTTTGAGACATTACTCCTGTGGAGGAAAGTGCGCATGGTGACTGTTGCATTCAATCACAATGCAATTTCTGTGTTTCATCAACAATCAGTTAGTCCACAGTTTTCAGAGTGCCTCCAGATGTGCATCGGAAACTACTACTGGTCTTCGAGGGAACGATCAATGCGTAGACTGATTGAGACATTACTCCCATGGAGGAAAGTGCGCATGGTGACTGTTGTATTCAATCCCGATGCAATTTCTGTGTTTCATCAACACTCAATTAGTCCACAGATTTCAGAATGCCTCCAGATGTGCATCGGAAACTACTAGTGGTCTTCCAGGGAACGATCAAAGCGTAGACTGTTTGAGACATTAATCCCATGGAGGAAAGAGCTCATGGTGACTGTTGTATTCAATCCCGATGCAATTTCTGTGTTTCATCAACACTCTGATGGTCCACAGATTACAGAATGCCTCCAGATGTGCATTGGAAACTACTACTGGTCTTCCAGGGAACGATCAAAGCGCAGACTGTTTGAGACATTACTCCCATGGAGGAAAGTGGGCATGGTGACTGTTGTATTTAATCCCGATGCAATATCTGTGTTTCATCAACACTCTGATAGTCCACAGATTACAGAATGCATCCAGATGAGCATCGAAAACTACTACTGGTCTTCCAGGGAACGATCAAAGCGTAAACTATTTGAGACATTACTCCCATGGATGAAAATGCGCATGGTGACTGTTGTATTCAATCCCGATGCAATTTTTGTGTTTTTATCAACACTCTGATAGTCCACAGATTACAGAATGCCACCAGACGTGCATCGGAATCTACTACCGGTCTTCCGGGGAACGATCAAAGCGTAGACCGTTTGAGACCTTACTCCCGTGGAGGAAAGTGCGCATGGTGACTGTTGTATTCAATCCCGATGCAATTTCTTTGTTTCATCAACACTCTGATAGTCCACAGATTACAGAATGCCTCCAGATGTGCATTAGAAACTACCACTGGTCTTCCCTGGAACTATCAAAACGTAGACTGTTTGAGACATTAGGAACATGGAAGAAAGTGCGCATGGTGACTGTTGTATTCAATCCCGATGCAATATCTGTGTTTCATCAACACTTTGAGGGTCCACAGATTACAGAATGTCTACAGATTTGCATCGGAAACTACTACTGGTCTTCCAGGGAATGATCAAAGCGTAGACTGTTTCAGACATTACTCCTGTGGAGGAAAGTGCGCATGGTGACTGCTGTATTCAATCCCGATGCAATATCTGTGTTTCATTAACACTCTGATAGTCCACAGATTACAGAATGCCACCAGATGTGCATCGGAAAAAACTACTGGTCTTCCACGGAACGATCAAAGCGTGGGCTGTTTCCGACATTACTACCATGGAGGATCGTGCGCATTGTGACTGTTGTATTCAATCCCGATGCAATTTCTGTGTTTCATCAACACTCTGATAGTCCACAAATTACAGAATGCCTCCAAATGTGCATTGGAAACTACCATTGGTCTTCCTGGGAACGATCAAAACGTAGACTGTTTGAGATATTACTAACATGGAGGAAAGTGCGCGTGGTGACTGTTGTATTCAATACCGATGCAATTTCTGTGTTTCATAAACACTCTGATAGTCCACAGATTACAGAATGCATCCAGATGTGCATCGGAAACTACTACTGGTCTTCCAGGGAACGATCAAAGCGTAGACTGTTTGAGACATGACTCCTATGGAGGAAGGTGCGCATGGTGACTGTTGTATTCAATCCCGATGCAATTTCTGTGTGTCATGAACACTCTGATACTCCACAGATTACAGAATGCCTCCAGATGTCCATCGGAAACTACTACTGGTCTTCCTGGGAACAATCCAAGCGGAGACTGTTAGAGAGATTACTCCCATGGAGGAAAGTGTGCATGGTGACTGTTGTAATCAATCCCAATGCAATTTCTGTGTTTCACCAACAATCAGTTAGTCCACAGATTTCAGAATGCCTCAAGATGTGCATCGGAAACTACTACTGGTCTTCCAGGGAACGATCAAAGCGTAGACTGTTTGAGACATTACTCCCATGGAGGAGAGTGCGCATGGTGACTGTTGTATTCAATCCGGATGCAATTTCTGTGTTTATCAACACTCTGATAGTCCACAGATTACAGAACGCCTCCAGATGTGCATCGGAAACTACTACAGGTCTTCCAGGGAAGGATCAATGCGTGGACTGTTTCAGACACCACTCCCATAGAGGAAAGTGCGCATTGTGACTGTTGTATTCATTCCCGATGCAATTTCTGTGTTTCATGAACACTCTGACAGTCCACAAATTACAGAATGCCTCCAGATGTGCATTTTAAACTACCATTGGTCTTCCTGGGAACGATCAAAACGTAGACTGTTTGAGATATTACTAACATGGGATAAAGTGCGCATGGTGGATGTTGTATTCAATACCGATGCAATTTCTGTGTTTCATCAACACTCTGATAGTCCACAGATTACAGAATGCCTCCAGATGTGCATCGGAAACAACTTCTTGTCTTCCAGGGACCGATCAAACCGTAAACTCTTTAAGACATTACTCCCATGGAGGAAGGTGCGCATGGTGACTGTTGTATTCAATCCCGATGCAACTTCTGTGTGTCATGAACACTCTGATACTCCACAGATTACAGAATGCCTCCAGATGTGCATCGGAAACTACTACTGGTCTTCCAGGGAACGATCAAACCGTAGACTGTTTGAGACATTACTCCCATGGAGGAGAGTGTGCATGGTGACTGTTGTATTCAATCCCGATGCAATATCTGTGTTTCATCAACACTCTGATAGTCCACAGATTAAAGAATGCCTCCAGACGTGCATCGGATACTACTACTGGTTTTCCAGGGAACGATCAAAGCGTAGACTGTTTGAGACATTACCCCTGTGGAGGGAAGTGCGCATGGTGACTGTTGTATTCAATCCCGATGCAACTTCTGTGTTTCATCAACACTCTGATAGTCCACAGATTACAGAATGCCTCAAGATGTGCATCTGAAGCTACTACTGGTCTTCCAGCTAACGATCAAAGCGTAAACTCTTTGAATCATTACTCCCATGGAGGAAGGTGGGCATGGTGACTGTTGTATTTAATCCCGCTTAAATTTCTGTGTTTCATCAACACTCTGATAGTCCACAGATTACAGAATGTCTCCGGATGTGCATCGGAAACTACCACTGGTCTTCCAGGGAACGATCAAAGCATAGACTGTTTCAGACATTACTAACATGGAGGCAAGTGCGCATGGTGACTGTTGTATTCAATCCCGATGCAATTTTGTGTTAAATCAACACTCTGATAGTCCACAGATTACAGAATGCCACCACACGTGCATCGGAAACTACTACTGGTCTTTCAGGAAACGATTAACGCGTAGACCGTTTCAGACATTACTACCGTTGAAGAAAGTGCGCATGGTGACAGTTGTATTCAATCCCGATGCAATTTCTGTGTTTCATCAACACTCTGATAGTCTACAGATTACAGAATGCCACCAGATGTGCATCGGAAACTACTACTGGTCTTCCAGGGACATCAAGACGTAGACTGTTTGAGACATACCTCCCGTGGAGGAAAGTGCGCATGGTGACTGTTGTATTCAATCCCGATGCAGTTTCTGTGTTTCATCAACACTCTGATAGTCCACAGACTACAGAATGCCACCAGATGTGCATCGGAAACTACTACTGGTCTTCCAGGGAACGATCAAAGCGTAGACTGTTTGAGATATTACTAACATGGAGGAAAGTGCGCATGGTGACTGTTGTATTCAATACCGATCCAATTTCTGTGTTTCATCTACACTCTGATAGTCCACAGATTACAGAATGCCTAAAGATGTGCATCGGAAACTAGTACTGGTATTCCAGGGAACGATCAAAGCGTAGACTGTTTGAGACATTACTCCCATGGAGGAAGGTGCGCATGGTGACTGTTGTATTCAATCCCGATGCAATTTCTGTGTGTCATGAACACTCTGATACTCCACAGATTACAGAATGCCTCCAGATGTCCATCGGTAACTACTACTGGTCTTCCTGGGAACAATCCAAGCGTAGAATGTTAGAGGATTTACTCCCATTTAGGAAAGTGCGCATGGTGACTGTTGTAATCAATCCCAATGCAATTTCTGTGTTTCATCAACAATCAGTTAGTCCACAGATTTCAGAATGCCTCAAGATGTGCATCGGAAACTACTACTGGTCTTCCAGGGAACGATCAAAGCGTAGACTGTTTTAGACATTACTCCCATGGAGGAGAGTGCGCATGGTGACTGTTGTATTCAATCCGGATGCAATTTCTGTGTTTATCAACACTCTGATAGTCCACAGATTACAGAACGCCTCCAGATGTGCATCGGAAACTACTACTGGTCTTCCAGGGAACGATCAAAGCGTGGACTGTTTCAGACACTACTCCTATGGAAGGAAGTGCGCATTGTGACTGTTGTATTCAATCCCGATGCAATTTCTGTGTTTCATCAACACTCTGATAGTCCACAGATTACAGAATGCCTCCAGATGTGCATTGGAAACTATCACTGGTCTTCCAGGGAACGATTAAAGCGTAGACTGTTTGAGATATTACTAACATGGGATAAAGTGCGCATGGTGGATGTTGTATTCAATACCGATGCAATATCTGTGTTTCATCAACACTCTGATAGTCCAGAGATTACAGAATGCCTCTAGATGTGCATCGGAAACTACTTCTGGTCTTCCAGGGAACGATCAAAGCGTAGACTGTTACAGACGTTACTCATATTGAGGAAATTCCGCATGGTGAGTGTTGTATTCAATCCCGATGCAATTTCTGTGATTCATCAACACTCTGATAGTCAATAGATTACAGAATGCCTTCAGATGTGCATTGGAAACTACCACTGGTCTTCCGGGGAACGATCAATGCGTAGACTGTTTGAGACATTACTAACATTGCGGAAAGTGCGCATGGTGACTGTTGTATTAAATCCCGATGCAATATCTGTGATATATCAACACTTTGAAGGTGCAAAGATTACAGAATGCCTCCAGATGTGCATCGGAAACTACTACTGGTCTTCCAGGGAACGATCAAAACGTAGACTGTTTGAGACATTACTCCCATGGAGGAAAGAGCTCATGGTGACTGTTGTATTCAATCCCGATGCAATTTCTGTGTTTCATCAACACTCTGATGGTCCAGAGATTACAGAATGCCTCCAGATGTGCGTTGGAAACTACTACTGGTCTTCCAGGGAACGATCAAAGCGTAGACCGTTTGAGACATTACTCACATAGAGGAAAGTGGGCATGGTGACTGTTGTATTCAATCCCGATGCAATATCTGTTTCTTCAACACTCTGATCGTCCACAGATTACAGAATGCATCCAAATGTGCATCGAAAACTATCACCTGGTCTTCCAGGGAACGATCAAAGCGCAGACTAATTGAGACATTACTCCCATTTAGGAAAGTGCGCATGGAGACTGTTGTATTCAATCCCGATGCAATTTCTGTGTTTCAACAACACTCTGATAGTCCACAGATTACAGAATGCTACCAGATGTGCATCGGAAACTACTACTGGTCTTCTAGGGAACGATCAAAGCGTAGACTGTTTCAGACATTACTCCTGTGAAGGAAAGTGCGCATTCTGACTGTTGTATTCAATCCCAATGCAATATCTGTGTTTCCTCAACATGCTGATAGTCCACAGGTTTCAGAATGCCAACAGATGTGCATCGGAAATTACTACTGGTCTTCCAGGGAACGATCAAAGCGTAGACTGTTTGAGACATTAATCCCATGGAGGAAAGAGCTCATGGTGACTGTTGTATTCAATCCCGATGCAATTTCTGTGTTTCATCAACACTCTGATGATCCACAGATTACAGAATGCCTCCAGATGTGCATTGGAAACTACTACTGGTCTTCCAGGGAACGATCAAAGCGCAGACTCTTTGAGACATTACTCCCATGGAGGAAAGTGGGCATGGTGACTGTTGTATTTAATCCCGATGCAATATCTGTGTTTCATCAAAACTCTGATAGTCCACAGATTACAGAATGCATCCAGATGTGCATCGAAAACTACTACTGGTCTTCCAGGGAACGATCAAAGCGTACACTATTTAAGACATTACTCCCATGGATGAAAATGCGCATGGTGACTGTTGTATTCAATCCCGATGCAATTTCTGTGTTTTTATCAACACTCTGATAGTCCACAGATTACAGAATGCCACCAGACGTGCATCGGAATCTACTACTGGTCTTCCGCGGAACGATCAAAGCGTAGACCGTTTGAGACCTTACTCCCATGGAGGAAAGTGCGCATGGTGACTGTTGTATTCAATCCCGATGCAATTTCTGTGTTTCATCAACTCTCTGATAGTCCACAGATTACAGAATGCCACCAGATGTGCATTGGAAACTACCACTGGTCCTTCAGGGAACTATCAAAGCGTAGACTGTTTGAGACATTAGTAACATGGAAGAAAGTGCGCATGGTGACTGTTGTATTCAATCCCGATTCAATATCTGTGTTTCATCAACACTTTGAGGGTCCACAGATTACAGAATGTCTACAGATTTGCATCGGAAACTACTACTGGTCTTCCAGGGAATGATCAAAGCGTATACTGTTGGAGACATTACTCGCGTGGAGGAAAGTGCGCATGGTGACTGTTGTATTCAATCCCGATGCAATATCTGTGTTTCATTAACACTCTGATAGTCCACAGATTACAGAATGCCACCAGATGTGCATCGGAAAATACTACTGGTCTTCCACGGAACGATCAAAGCGTGGACTTTTTCCGACATTACTCCCATGGAGAATCGTGCGCATTGTGACTGTAGTATTCAATCCCGATGCAAATTCTGTGTTTCATCAACACTCTGATAGTCCACAAATTACAGAATGCCTCCAGATGTGCATTGGAAACTACCACTGGTCTTCCTGGGAACGATCAAAGCGTAGACTGTTTGAGATATTACTAACATGGAGGAAAGTGCGCGTGGTGACTGTTGTATTCAATACCGATGCAATTACTGTGTTTCATCAACACTCTGATAGTCCACAGATTACAGACTGCCTCCAGATGTGCATCGGAAACTACTACTGGTCTTCCATTGAACGATCAAACCGTAAACTCTTTGAGACATTACCCCCACGGAGGAAGGTGCGCATGGTGACTGTTGTATTCAATCCCGATGTAATTTCTGTGTTTCATCAACACTCTGATAGTCCACAGATTACAGAATGCCACCAGATATGCATCGGAAACTACTACTGGTCTTCCATTGAACGATCCAACCGTAAACTCTTTGAGACATTACCCCCACGGAGGAAGGTGCGCATGGTGACTGTTGTATTCAATCCCGATGCAATTTCTGTGTTTCATCAACACTCTGATAGTCCACAGATTACAGAATGCCTCCAGATGTGCATTGGAAACTGCCACTGGTCTTCCAGGGAACGATCAAAGCGTAGACTGTTTGAGACATTAGTAACATGGAGGAAAGTGCGCATGGTGACTGTTGTATTATATCCCGATGCAATATCTGTGTTTCATCAACACTTTGAAGTCCACAGATTACAGAATGTCTACAGATGTGCATCGGAAACTACTACTGGTCTTCCAGGGAACGATCAAATCGTAGACTGTTGGAGACATTACTCCCGTGGAGGAAAGTGCGCATGGTGACTGTTGTATTCAATCCTGATGCAATTTCTGTGTTTCATCAACACTCTGATAGTCCACAGATTACAGAATGCCACAAGATGTGCATCGGAAACTACTACTGGTCTTCCAGGGACCGATCAAAGCGTAGACTGTTAGAGACATTACTCATATGGAGGAAAGTGCGCGTGGTGACTGTTGTATTAAATCCCGATGCAATATCTGTGCTTCATCAACACTCTGTTAGTCCACAGATTATAGAATGCCTCCAGATGTGCATCGGATACTACTACTGGTTTTCCAGGGAACGATCAAAGCGTAGACTGTTTAAGACATTACTCCTGTGGAGGACAGTGCGCATGCTGACTGTTGTATTCAATCCCAATGCAATTTCTGTGTTTCATCAACAATCAGTTAGTCCACAGTTTTCAGAATGCCTCCAGATGTGCATCAGAAACTACTACTGGTCTTCCAGGGAACGATCAAAGCGTAGACTGTTTGAGACATTACTCCCATGGAGGAGAGTGCGCATAGTGACTGTTGTATTCAATCCCGATGCAATTTCTGTGTTTCATCAACACTCTGATAGTCCACAGATTACAAAATGCCTCCAGATGTGCATCGGAAACTGCCACTGGTCTTCCAGGGACCGATCAAAGCGTAGACTGTTAGAGACTTTACTCATATGGAGGAAAGTGCGCGTGGTGACTGTTGTATTCAATCCCGATACAATATATGTGTTTCATCAACACTCTGATAGTCCACAGATTACAGAATGCCTCCAGATGTGCGTCGGATACTACTACTGGTTTTCCAGGGAACGATCAAAGCGTAGACTGTTTGAGACATTACTCCTGTGGAGGAAAGTGCGCATGGTGACTGTTGTATTCAGTCCCGATGCTATTTCTGTGTTTCATCAACACTCTGATAGTCCACAGATTACAGAATGCCACCAGATGTGCATCGGAAACTACTACTGGTCATCGAGAGAACGATCAAAGCGTAGACTGTTTGAGACATTACTCCTGTGGAGGAAAGTGCGCATGGTGACTATTGTATTCAATACTGAAGCAATCTCTGTGTTTCATCAACACTCTGATTGTCCACAGATTACAGAATGCCTCCAGATGTGCATTGGAAACTACCACTGGTCTTCCAGGGAACGATCAAAGCGTCGACTGTTTGAGACATTACTAACATGGAGGAAAGTGCGCATGGTGACTGTTATATTCAATCCCGATGCAATTTCTGTGTTTCAATAACACTCTGATAGTCCACTGATTACAGAATGCCTCCAGATGTGCATCGCAAACTACTACTGGTCTTCCAGGGCACGACCAAAGCGTAAATTCTTTGAGACATTACTCCTATGGAGGAAGGTGCGCATGGTGACTGTTGTATTCAATCCTGATTAAATTTCTGTGTTTCATCAACACTCTGATAGTCCACAGATTACAGAATGGCTCCAGATGTGCATTGGAAATTTCCACTGGTCTTCCAGGGACGATCAGAGCGTAGACTGTTTTAGACATTACTTCCATGGAGGAAAGTGCGCATGGTGACTGTTGTATTAAATCCCGATGCAATATCTGTGTTTCATCAACACTCAGATAGTCCACAGATTACAGAATGCCACCAGATGTGCATCGGAAACTACTACTGGTCTTCCAGGGACCGATCAAAGCGTAGAATATTTGAGACATTACTCCCAGTGCAAGAAAGTGCGCATGGTGACTGTTGTATTAAATCCCGATGCAATATCTGTGTTTTATCAACACTCTGATAGTCCACAGATTACAGAATGCCACCAGATGTGCATCGGAAACAACTACTGGTGTTACAGGGAACGATCAAAGCGTAGACTGTTTGAGATATTACTCCTGTGGTGGATAGTGTGCATGGTGACTGTTGTATTCAATCCCAATGCAATTTCTGTGTTTCATCAACACTCTGATAGTCCACAGATTACAGAATGCCACCAGATGTGCATCGGAAGCAACTACTGGTCTTCCAGGGACCGATCAAAGCGTTGACTGTTAGGGACGTTACTCATATGGAGGAAAGTGCGCGTGGTGACTGTTGTATACAATCCCGAGGCAATATGTGTGTTTCATCAACACTCTGATAGTCCACAGATTACAGAATGCCTCCAGATGTACATCGGATACTACTACTGGTCTTCCAGGGAACGATCAAAGCGTAGACTGTTTGAGACATTACTCCTATGGAGGAAAGTGCGCATGGTGACTGTGGTATTCAATCCCGATGCAATTTCTGTGTTTCATCAACACTCTGATAGTCCACAGATTACAGAATGTCACCCGATGTGCATCGGAAACTACTACTGGTCTTAAAGGGAACGATCAAACCGTGGACTGTTTCAGGCATTACTCCCCTGGAGGAAAGTGCGCATGGTGACTGTTGTATTCAATCCCGATGCAATTTCTGTGTTTCATTAACACTCTGATAGTCCACAGATTACAGAATGCAACCAGATGTGCATCGGAAACTACTACTGGTCATCGAGAGAACGATCAAAGCGTGGACTGTTTGAGACATTACTCCTGTGGAGGAAAGTGCGCATGGTGACTATTGTATCCAATACCGATGCAATTTCTGTGTTTCGTCAACACTCTGATAGTCCACAGATTACAGAATGCCACCAGAATTGCATCGCAAACTACTACTGGTCTGGCAGGGAACGATCAACGCGTAGACTGTTTGAGGCATTACTCCTGTGGAGGAAAGTGCGCATGGTGACTGTTGTATTCAATCCCCATGCAATTTCTGTGTTTTACCAACACTCTGATAGTCCACAGGTGTCAGAATGCCTCCAGATGTGCATTGTAAACTACCACTGGTCTTCCAGGGAACGATCAAAGAGTAGACTGTTAGAGATATTACTAACATGGAGGAAAGTGCGCATGGTGACTGTTATATTCAATCCCGATGCAATATCTGTTTCTTCAACACTCTGATCGTCCACAGATTACAGAATGCATCCAAATGTGCATCGAAAACTACAACTGGTCTTCCAGGGAACGATCAAAGCGTAGACTAATTGAGACATTACTCATATGGAGGAAAGTGCGCGTGGTGACTGTTGTATTCAATCCCGATACAATATCTGTGTTTCATCAACACTGTGATGGTCCAGAGATTACAGAATGCCTCCAGATGTGCGTTGGAAACTACTACTGGTCTTCCAGGGAACGATCAAAGCGTAGACCGTTTGAGACATTACTCACATAGAGGAAAGTGGGCATGGTGACTGTTGTATTCAATCCCGATGCAATATCTGTTTCTTCAACACTCTGATCGTCCACAGATTACAGAATGCATCCAAATGTGCATCGAAAACTACAACTGGTCTTCCAGGGAACGATCAAAGCGTAGACTAATTGAGACATTACTCCCATTTAGGAAAGTGCGCATGGAGACTGTTGTATTCAATCCCGATGCAATTTCTGTGTTTCAACAACACTCTGATAGTCCACAGATTACAGAATGCCACCAGATGTGCATCGGAAACTACTACTGGTCTTCTAGGGAACGATCAAAGCGTAGACTGTTTGAGACATTACTCCTGTGAAGGAAAGTGCGCATTCTGACTGTTGTATTCAATCCCGATGCAATATCTGTGTTTCCTCAACATGCTGATAGTCCACAGGTTTCAGAATGCCAACAGATGTGCATCGGAAACTACTACTGGTCTTCCAGGGAACGATCAAAGCGTAGACTGTTTGAGACATTACTCCCAGTGGAAGAAAGTGCGCATGGTGACTGTTGTATTAATTCCCGATGCAATATCTGTGTTTTATCAACACTCTGATGATCCACAGATTACAGAATGCCTCCAGATGTGCATTGGAAACTACTACTGGTCTTCCAGGGAACGATCAAAGCGCAGACTCTTTGAGACATTACTCCCATGGAGGAAAGTGGGCATGGTGACTGTTGTATTTAATCCCGATGCAATATCTGTGTTTCATCAACACTCTGATAGTCCACAGATTACAGCATGCATCCAGATGTGCATCGAAAACTACTACTGGTCTTCCAGGGAACGATCAAAGCGTAGACTGTTGGAGACATTACTCCCGTGGAGGAAAGTGCGCATGGTGACTGTTGTATTCAATCCCGATGCAATTTCTGTGTTTCATCAACACTCTGATGGTCCAGAGATTACAGAATGCCTCCAGATGTGCGTTGGAAACTACTACTGGTCTTCCAGGGAACGATCAAAGCGTAGACCGTTTGAGACATTACTCACATAGAGGAAAGTGGGCATGGTGACTGTTGTATTCAATCCCGATGCAATATCTGTTTCTTCAACACTCTGATCGTCCACAGATTACAGAATGCATCCAAATGTGCATCGAAAACTACAACTGGTCTTCCAGGGAACGATCGAAGCGTAGACCATATGAGACATTACTCCCATGGAGGAAAGTGCGAATGGTGGCTGTTGTATTCAATCCCGATGCAATATCTGTGTTTATTCAACACTCTGATAGGCCACAGGTTTCAGAATGCCACCAGATTTGCATCGGAAACTACTACTGGTCTTCCAGGGAACGATCAAAGCGTAGACTGTTTGAGACATTACTCCCATGGAGGAAAGAGCTCATCGTGACTGTTGTATTCAATCCCGATGCAATATCTGTGTTTCCTCAACATGCTGATAGTCCACAGGTTTCAGAATGCCAACAGATGTGCATCGGAAATTACTACTGGTCTTCCAGGGAACGATCAAAGCGTAGACGGTTTGAGACATTAGTAACATGGAAGAAAGTGCGCATGGGGACTGTTGTATTAAATCCCGATGCAATATCTGTGTTTCATCAACACTTTGAAGTCCACAGATTACAGAATGTCTACAGATGTGCATCGGATACTACTACTGGTCTTCCAGGGAACGATCAAATCGTAGACTGTTGGAGACATTACTCCCGTGGAGGAAAGTGCGCATGGTGACTGTTGTATTCAATCCTGATGCAATTTCTGTGTTTCATCAACACTCTGATAGTCCACAGATTACAGAATGCCACAAGATGTGCATCGGAAACTACTACTGGTCTTCCAGGGACCGATCAAAGCGTAGACTGTTAGAGACATTACTCATATGGAGGAAAGTGCGCGTGGTGACTGTTGTATTAAATCCCGATGCAATATCTGTGCTTCATCAACACTCTGGTAGTCCACAGATTACAGAATGCCTCCAGATGTGCATCGGATACTACTACTGGTTTTCCAGGGAACGATCAAAGCGTAGACTGTTTAAGACATTACTCCTGTGGAGGACAGTGCGCATGCTGACTGTTGTATTCAATCCCAATGCAATTTCTGTGTTTCATCAACAATCAGTTAGTCCACAGTTTTCAGAATGCCTCCAGATGTGCATCTGAAACTACTACTGGTCTTCCAGGGAACGATCAAAGCGTAGACTGTTTGAGACATTACTCCCATGGAGGAGAGTGCGCATAGTGACTGTTGTATTCAATCCCGATGCAATTTCTGTGTTTCATCAACACTCTGATAGTCCACAGATTACAAAATGCCTCCAGATGTGCATCGGAAACTGCCACTGGTCTTCCAGGGACCGATCAAAGCGTAGACTGTTAGAGACTTTACTCATATGGAGGAAAGTGCGCGTGGTGACTGTTGTATTCAATCCCGATACAATATCTGTGTTTCATCAACACTCTGATAGTCCACAGATTACAGAATGCCTCCAGATGTGCGTCGGATACTACTACTGGTTTTCCAGGGAACGATCAAAGCGTAGACTGTTTGAGACATTACTCCTGTGGAGGAAAGTGCGCATGGTGACTGTTGTATTCAGTCCCGATGCTATTTCTGTGTTTCATCAACACTCTGATAGTCCACAGATTACAGAATGCCACCAGATGTGCATCGGAAACTACTACTGGTAATCGAGTGAACGATCAAAGCGTAGACTGTTTGAGACATTACTCCTGTGGAGGAAAGTGCGCATGGTGACTATTGTATTCAATACTGAAGCAATCTCTGTGTTTCATCAACACTCTGATTGTCCACAGATTACAGAATGCCTCCAGATGTGCATTGGAAACTACCACTGGTCTTCCAGGGAACGATCAAAGCGTCGACTGTTTGAGACATTACTAACATGGAGGAAAGTGCGCATGGTGACTGTTATATTCAATCCCGATGCAATTTCTGTGTTTCAATAACACTCTGATAGTCCACTGATTACAGAATGCCTCCAGATGTGCATCGCAAACTACTACTGGTCTTCCAGGGCACGACCAAAGCGTAAATTCTTTGAGACATTACTCCTATGGAGGAAGGTGCGCATGGTGACTGTTGTATTCAATCCTGATTAAATTTCTGTGTTTCATCAACACTCTGATAGTCCACAGATTACAGAATGCCTCCAGATGTGCATTGGAAATTTCCACTGGTCTTCCAGGGACGATCAGAGCGTAGACTGTTTTAGACATTACTTCCATGGAGGAAAGTGCGCATGGTGACTGTTGTATTAAATCCCGATGCAATATCTGTGTTTCATCAACACTCAGATAGTCCACAGATTACAGAATGCCACCAGATGTGCATCGGAAACTACTACTGGTCTTCCAGGGACCGATCAAAGCGTAGAATATTTGAGACATTACTCCCAGTGGAAGAAAGTGCGCATGGTGACTGTTGTATTAAATCCCGATGCAATATCTGTGTTTTATCAACACTCTGATAGTCCACAGATTACAGAATGCCACCAGATGTGCATCGGAAACAACTACTGGTGTTCCAGGGAACGATCAAAGCGTAGACTGTTTGAGATATTACTCCTGTGGTGGATAGTGTGCATGGTGACTGTTGTATTCAATCCCAATGCAATTTCTGTGTTTCATCAACACTCTGATAGTCCACAGATTACAGATTGCCACCAGATGTGCATCGGAAGCTACTACTGGTCTTCCAGGGACCGATCAAAGCGTTGACTGTTAGGGACGTTACTCATATGGAGGAAAGTGCGCGTGGTGACTGTTGTATTCAATCCCGAGGCAATATGTGTGTTTCATCAACACTCTGATAGTCCACAGATTACAGAATGACTCCAGATGTACATCGGATACTACTACTGGTCTTCCAGGGAACGATCAAAGCGTAGACTGTTTGAGACATTACTCCTATGGAGGAAAGTGCGCATGGTGACTGTTGTATTCAATCCCGATGCAATTTCTGTGTTTCATCAACACTCTGATAGTCCACAGATTACAGAATGCCACCAGATGTGCATCGGAAACTACTACTGGTCTTCCAGGGACCGATCAAAGCGTAGAATATTTGAGACATTACTCCCAGTGGAAGAAAGTGCGCATGGTGACTGTTGTATTAAATCCCGATGCAATATCTGTGTTTTATCAACACTCTGATGATCCACAGATTACAGAATGCCTCCAGATGTGCATTTTAAACTACTACTGGTCTTCCAGGGAACGATCAAAGCGCAGACTCTTTGAGACATTACTCCCATGGAGGAAAGTGGGCATGGTGACTGTTGTATTTAATCCCGATGCAATATCTGTGTTTCATTAACACTCTGATAGTCCACAGATTACAGAATGCATCCAGATGTGCATCGAAAACTACTACTGGTCTTCCAGGGAACGATCAAAGCGTAGACTATTTAAGACATTACTCCCATGGATGAAAATGCGCATGGTGACTGTTGTATTCAATCCCGATGCAATTTCTGTGTTTTTATCAACACTCTGATAGTCCACAGATTACAGAATGCCACCAGACGTGCATCGGAATCTATTACTGGTCTTCCGCGGAACGATCAAAGCGTAGACCGTTTGAGACCTTACTCCCATGGAGGAAAGTGCGCATGGTGACTGTTGTATTCAATCCCGATGCAATTTCTGTGTTTCATCAACACTCTGATAGTCCACAGATTACAGAATGCCTCCAGATGTGCATTGGAAACTACCACTGGTCCTTCAGGGAACTATCAAAGCGTAGACTGTTTGAGACATAAGTAACATGGAAGAAAGTGCGCATGGTGACTGTTGTATTCAATCCCGATGCAATATCTGTGTTTCATCAACACTTGGAGGGTCCACAGATTACAGAATGTCTACAGATTTGCATCGGAAACTACTACTGGTCTTCCAGGGAATGATCAAAGCGTATACTGTTGGAGACATTACTCGCGTGGAGGAAAGTGCGCATGGTGACTGTTGTATTCAATCCCGAAGCAATATCTGTGTTTCATTAACACTCTGATAGTCCACAGATTACAGAATGCCACCAGATGTGCATCGGAAAATACTACTGGTCTTCCACGGAACGATCAAAGCGTGGACTTTTTCCGACATTACTCCCATGGAGGATCGTGCGCATTGTGACTGTAGTATTCAATCCCGATGCAAATTCTGTGTTTCATCAACACTCCGATAGTCCACAAATTACAGAATGCCTCCAGATGTGCATTGGAAACTACCACTGGTCTTCCTGGGAACGATCAAAGCGTAGACTGTTTGAGATATTACTAACATGAAGGAAAGTGCGCATGGTGACTGTTGTATTCAATACCGATGCAATTTCTGTGTTTCATCAACACTCTGATAGTCCACAGATTACAGAATGCATCCAGATGTGCATCGGAAACTACTACTGGTCTTCCAGGGAAAGGTCAAAGCGTAGACTGTTTGAGACATGACTCCCATGGAGGAAGGTGCGCATTGTGACTGTTGTATTCAATCCCGATGCAATTTCTGTGTGTCATGAACACTCTGATACTCCACAGATTACAGAATGCCTCCAGATGTGTATCGGAAACTACTACTGGTCTTCCTGGGAAGAATCCAAGCGTAGACTGTTAGAGAGAAAACTCCCATGGAGGAAAGTGCGCATGGTGACTGTTGTAATCAATCCCAATGCAATTTTTGTGTTTCATCAACAATCAGTTAGTCCACAGATTTCAGAATGCCTCAAGATGTGCATCGGAAACTACTACTGATCTTCCAGGGAACGATCAAAGCGTAGGCTGTTTGAGACATTACTCCCATGGAGGAGAGTGCGCATGGTGACTGTTGTATTCAATCCGGATGCAATTTCTGTGTTTATCAACACTCTGATAGTCCACAGATTACAGAACGCCTCCAGATGTGCATCGGAAACTACTACTGGTCTTCCAGGGAACGATCAATGCGTGGACTGTTTCAGACACCACTCCCATAGAAGAAAGTGCGCATTGTGACTGTTGTATTCATTCCCGATGCAATTTCTGTGTTTCATCAACACTCTGATAGTCCACAGATTACAGAATGCCTCCAGATGTGCATTTGAATCTACCACTGGTCTTCCAGGGAACGATAGAAGCGTAGACTGTTTGAGAAATTACTAACATGGAGGAAAGTGCGCATGGTGACTGTTGTATTCAATACCGATGCAATTACTGTGTTTCATCAACACTCTGATAGTCCACAGATTACAGACTGCCTCCAGATGTGCATCGGAAACTACTACTGGTCTTCCATTGAACGATCAAACCGTAAACTCTTTGAGACATTACCCCCACGGAGGAAGGTGCGCATGGTGACTGTTGTATTCAATCCCGATGTAATTTCTGTGTTTCATCAACACTCTGATAGTCCACAGATTACAGAATGCCACCAGATATGCATCGGAAACTACTACTGGTCTTCCATTGAACGATCCAACCGTAAACTCTTTGAGACATTACCCCCACGGAGGAAGGTGCGCATGATGACTGTTGTATTCAATCCCGATGCAATTTCTGTGTTTCATCAACACTCTGATAGTCCACAGATTACAGAATGCCTCCAGATGTGCATTGGAAACTGCCACTGGTCTTCCAGGGAACGATCAAAGCGTAGACGGTTTGAGACATTAGTAACATGGAAGAAAGTGCGCATGGTGACTGTTGTATTAAATCCCGATGCAATATCTGTGTTTCATCAACACTTTGAAGTCCACAGATTACAGAATGTCTACAGATGTGCATCGGATACTACTACTGGTCTTCCAGGGAACGATCAAATCGTAGACTGTTGGAGACATTACTCCCGTGGAGGAAAGTGCGCATGGTGACTGTTGTATTCAATCCTGATGCAATTTCTGTGTTTCATCAACACTCTGATAGTCCACAGATTACAGAATGCCTCCAGATGTGCATTGGAAACTGCCACTGGTCTTCCAGGGAACGATCAAAGCGTAGACGGTTTGAGACATTAGTAACATGGAAGAAAGTGCGCATGGTGACTGTTGTATTAAATCCCGATGCAATATCTGTGTTTCATCAACACTTTGAAGTCCACAGATTACAGAATGTCTACAGATGTGCATCGGATACTACTACTGGTCTTCCAGGGAACGATCAAATCGTAGACTGTTGGAGACATTACTCCCGTGGAGGAAAGTGCGCATGGTGACTGTTGTATTCAATCCCGATGCAATTTCTGTGTTTCATCAACACTCTGATGGTCCAGAGATTACAGAATGCCTCCAGATGTGCGTTGGAAACTACTACTGGTCTTCCAGGGAACGATCAAAGCGTAGACCGTTTGAGACATTACTCACATAGAGGAAAGTGGGCATGGTGACTGTTGTATTCAATCCCGATGCAATATCTGCTTCTTCAACACTCTGATCGTCCACAGATTACAGAATGCATCCAAATGTGCATCGAAAACTACAACTGGTCTTCCAGGGAACGATCGAAGCGTAGACCATATGAGACATTACTCCCATGGAGGAAAGTGCGAATGGTGGCTGTTGTATTCAATCCCGATGCAATATCTGTGTTTATTCAACACTCTGATAGTCCACAGGTTTCAGAATGCCACCAGATTTGCATCGGAAACTACTACTGGTCTTCCAGGGAACGATCAAAGCGTAGACTGTTTGAGACATTACTCCCATGGAGGAAAGAGCTCATCGTGACTGTTGTATTCAATCCCGATGCAATTTCTGTGTTTCATCAACACTCTGATGGTCCAGAGATTACAGAATGCCTCCAGATGTGCGTTGGATACTACTACTGGTCTTCCAGGGAACGATCAAAGCGTAGACCGTTTGAGACATTACTCACATAGAGGAAAGTGGGCATGGTGACTGTTGTATTCAATCCCGATGCAATATCTGTTTCTTCAACACTCTGATCGTCCACAGATTACAGAATGCATCCAAATGTGTATCGAAAACTACAACTGGTCTTCCAGGGAACGATCAAAGCGTAGACTAATTGAGACATTACTCCCATTTAGGAAAGTGCGCATGGAGACTGTTGTATTCAATCCCGATGCAATTTCTGTGTTTCAACAACACTCTGATAGTCCACAGATTACAGAATGCCACCAGATGTGCATCGGAAACTACTACTGGTCTTCTAGGGAACGATCAAAGCGTAGACTGTTTGAGACATTACTCCTGTGAAGGAAAGTGCGCATTCTGACTGTTGTATTCAATCCCGATGCAATATCTGTGTTTCCTCAACATGCTGATAGTCCACAGGTTTCAGAATGCCAACAGATGTGCATCGGAAATTACTACTGGTCTTCCAGGGAACGATCAAAGCGTAGACTGTTTGAGACATTAATCCCATGGAGGAAAGAGCTCATGGTGACTGTTGTATTCAATCCCGATGCAATTTCTGTGTTTCATCAACACTCTGATGATCCACAGATTACAGAATGCCTCCAGATGTGCATTGGAAACTACTACTGGTCTTCCAGGGAACGATCAAAGCGCAGACTCTTTGAGACATTACTCCCATGGAGGAAAGTGGGCATGGTGACTGTTGTATTTAATCCCGATGCAATATCTGTGTTTCATCAACACTCTGATAGTCCACAGATTACAGAATGCATCCAGATGTGCATCGAAAACCACTACTGGTCTTCCAGGGAACGATCAAAGCGTACACTATTTAAGACATTACTCCCATGGATGAAAATGCGCATGGTGACTGTTGTATTCAATCCCGATGCAATTTCTGTGTTTCATCAACACTCTGATAGTCCACAGATTACAGAATGCCTCCAGATGTGCATTTGAATCTACCACTGGTCTTCCAGGGAACGATAGAAGCGTAGACTGTTTGAGAAATTACTAACATGGAGGAAAGTGCGCGTGGTGACTGTTGTATTCAATACCGATGCAATTACTGTGTTTCATCAACACTCTGATAGTCCACAGATTACAGACTGCCTCCAGATGTGCATCGGAAACTACTACTGGTCTTCCATTGAACGATCCAACCGTAAACTCTTTGAGACATTACCCCCACGGAGGAAGGTGCGCATGATGACTGTTGTATTCAATCCCGATGCAATTTCTGTGTTTCATCAACACTCTGATAGTCCACAGATTACAGAATGCCTCCAGATGTGCATTGGAAACTGCCACTGGTCTTCCAGGGAACGATCAAAGCGTAGACGGTTTGAGACATTAGTAACATGGAAGAAAGTGCGCATGGTGACTGTTGTATTAAATCCCGATGCAATATCTGTGTTTCATCAACACTTTGAAGTCCACAGATTACAGAATGTCTACAGATGTGCATCGGATACTACTACTGGTCTTCCAGGGAACGATCAAATCGTAGACTGTTGGAGACATTACTCCCGTGGAGGAAAGTGCGCATGGTGACTGTTGTATTCAATCCCGATGCAATTACTGTGTTTCATCAACACTCTGATGGTCCAGAGATTACAGAATGCCTCCAGATGTGCGTTGGAAACTACTACTGGTCTTCCAGGGAACGATCAAAGCGTAGACCGTTTGAGACATTACTCACATAGAGGAAAGTGGGCATGGTGACTGTTGTATTCAATCCCGATGCAATATCTGCTTCTTCAACACTCTGATCGTCCACAGATTACAGAATGCATCCAAATGTGCATCGAAAACTACAACTGGTCTTCCAGGGAACGATCGAAGCGTAGACCATATGAGACATTACTCCCATGGAGGAAAGTGCGAATGGTGGCTGTTGTATTCAATCCCGATGCAATATCTGTGTTTATTCAACACTCTGATAGTCCACAGGTTTCAGAATGCCACCAGATTTGCATCGGAAACTACTACTGGTCTTCCAGGGAACGATCAAAGCGTAGACTGTTTGAGACATTACTCCCATGGAGGAAAGAGCTCATCGTGACTGTTGTATTCAATCCCGATGCAATTTCTGTGTTTCATCAACACTCTGATGGTCCAGAGATTACAGAATGCCTCCAGATGTGCGTTGGATACTACTACTGGTCTTCCAGGGAACGATCAAAGCGTAGACCGTTTGAGACATTACTCACATAGAGGAAAGTGGGCATGGTGACTGTTGTATTCAATCCCGATGCAATATCTGTTTCTTCAACACTCTGATCGTCCACAGATTACAGAATGCATCCAAATGTGTATCGAAAACTACAACTGGTCTTCCAGGGAACGATCAAAGCGTAGACTAATTGAGACATTACTCCCATTTAGGAAAGTGCGCATGGAGACTGTTGTATTCAATCCCGATGCAATTTCTGTGTTTCAACAACACTCTGATAGTCCACAGATTACAGAATGCCACCAGATGTGCATCGGAAACTACTACTGGTCTTCTAGGGAACGATCAAAGCGTAGACTGTTTGAGACATTACTCCTGTGAAGGAAAGTGCGCATTCTGACTGTTGTATTCAATCCCGATGCAATATCTGTGTTTCCTCAACATGCTGATAGTCCACAGGTTTCAGAATGCCAACAGATGTGCATCGGAAATTACTACTGGTCTTCCAGGGAACGATCAAAGCGTAGACTGTTTGAGACATTAATCCCATGGAGGAAAGAGCTCATGGTGACTGTTGTATTCAATCCCGATGCAATTTCTGTGTTTCATCAACACTCTGATGATCCACAGATTACAGAATGCCTCCAGATGTGCATTGGAAACTACTACTGGTCTTCCAGGGAACGATCAAAGCGCAGTCTCTTTGAGACATTACTCCCATGGAGGAAAGTGGGCATGGTGACTGTTGTATTTAATCCCGATGCAATATCTGTGTTTCATCAACACTCTGATAGTCCACAGATTACAGAATGCATCCAGATGTGCATCGAAAACTACTACTGGTCTTCCAGGGAACGATCAAAGCGTACACTATTTAAGACATTACTCCCATGGATGAAAATGCGCATGGTGACTGTTGTATTCAATCCCGATGCAATTTCTGTGTTTTTATCAACACTCTGATAGTCCACAGATTACAGAATGCCACCAGACGTGCATCGGAATCTACTACTCGTCTTGCGCGGAACGATCAAAGCGTAGACCGTTTGAGACCTTACTCCCATGGAGGAAAGTGCGCATGGTGACTGTTGTATTCAATCCCGATGCAGTTTCTGTGTTTCATCAACACTCTGATAGTCCACAGATTACAGAATGCCTCCAGATGTGCATTGGAAACTACCACTGGTCCTTCAGGGAACTATCAAAGCGTAGACTGTTTGAGACATTAGTAACATGGAAGAATGTGCGCATGGTGACTGTTGTATTCAATCCCGATTCAATATCTGTGTTTCATCAACACTTTGAGGGTCCACAGATTACAGAATGTCTACAGATTTGCATCGGAAACTACTACTGGTCTTCCAGGGAATGATCAAAGCGTATACTGTTGGAGACATTACTCGCGTGGAGGAAAGTGCGCATGGTGACTGTTGTAATCAATCCCGATGCAATATCTGTGTTTCATTAACACTCTGATAGTCCACAGATTACAGAATGCCACCAGATGTGCATCGGAAAATACTACTGGTCTTCCACGGAACGATCAAGTCGTGGACTTTTTCCGACATTACTCCCATGGAGAATCGTGCGCATTGTGACTGTAGTATTCAATCCCGATGCAAATTCTGTGTTTCATCAACACTCTGATAGTCCACAAATTACAGAATGCCTCCAGATGTGCATTGGAAACTACCACTGGTCTTCCTGGGAACGATCAAAGCGTAGACTGTTTGAGATATTACTAACATGGAGGAAAGTGCGCATGGTGACTGTTGTATTCAATACCGATGCAATTTCTGTGTTTCATCAACACTCTGATAGTCCACAGATTACAGAATGCATCCAGATGTGCATCGGAAACTACTACTGGTCTTCCAGGGAAAGATCAAAGCGTAGACAATTTGAGACATGACTCCCATGGAGGAAGGTGCGCATGGTGACTGTTGTATTCAATCCCGATGCAATTTCTGTGTGTCATGAACACTCTGATACTCCACAGATTACAGAATGCCTCCAGATGTGTATCGGAAACTACTACTGGTCTTCCTGGGAAGAATCCAAGCGTAGACTGTTAGAGAGAAAACTCCCATGGAGGACAGTGCGCATGGTGACTGTTGTAATGAATCCCAATGCAATTTCTGTGTTTCAACAACAATCAGTTAGTCCACAGATTTCAGAATGCCTCAAGATGTGCATCGGAAACTACTACTGATCTTCCAGGGAACGATCAAAGCGTAGGCTGTTTGAGACATTACTCCCATGGAGGAGAGTGCGCATGGTGACTGTTGTATTCAATCCAGATGCAATTTCTGTGTTTATCAACACTCTGATAGTCCACAGATTACAGAACGCCTCCAGATGTGCATCGGAAACTACTACTGGTCTTCCAGGGAACGATCAATGCGTGGACTGTTTCAGACACCACTCCCATAGAAGAAAGTGCGCATTGTGACTGTTGTATTCATTCCCGATGCAATTTCTGTGTTTCATCAACACTCTGATAGTCCACAGATTACAGAATGCCTCCAGATGTGCATTTGAAACTACCACTGGTCTTCCAGGGAACGATAGAAGCGTAGACTGTTTGAGAAATTACTAACATGGAGGAAAGTGCGCATGGTGACTGTTGTATTCAATACCGATGCAGTTACTGTGTTTCATCAACACTCTGATAGTCCACAGATTACAGACTGCCTCCAGATGTGCATCGGAAACTACTACTGGTCTTCCATTGAACGATCAAACCGTAAACTCTTTGAGACATTACCCCCACGGAGGAAGGTGCGCATGGTGACTGTTGTATTCAATCCCGATGTAATTTCTGTGTTTCATCAACACTCTGATAGTCCACAGATTACAGAATGCCACCAGATATGCATCGGAAACTACTACTGGTCTTCCATTGAACGATCCAACCGTAAACTCTTTGAGACATTACCCCCACGGAGGAAGGTGCGCATGGTGACTGTTGTATTCAGTCCCGATGCAATTTCTGTGTTTCATCAACACTCTGATAGTCCACAGATTACAGAATGCCTCCAGATGTGCATTGGAAACTGCCACTGGTCTTCCAGGGAACGATCAAAGCGTAGACTGTTTGAGACAATAGTAACATGGAGGAAAGTGCGCATGGTGACTGTTGTATTAAATCCCGATGCAATATCTGAGTTTCATCAACACTTTGAAGTCCACAGATTACAGAATGTCTACAGATGTGCATCGGAAACTACTACTGGTCTTCCAGGGAACGATCAAATCGTAGACTGTTGGAGACATTACTCCCGTGGAGGAAAGTGCGCATGGTGACTGTTGTATTCAATCCTGATGCAATTTCTGTGTTTCATCAACACTCTGATAGTCCACAGATTACAGAATGCCACAAGATGTGCATCGGAAACTACTACTGGTCTTCCAGGGACCGATCAAAGCGTAGACTGTTAGAGACATTACTCATATGGAGGAAAGTGCGCGTGGTGACTGTTGTATTAAATCCCGATGCAATATCTGTGCTTCATCAACACTCTGATAGTCCACAGATTACAGAATGCCTCCAGATGTGCATCGGATACTACTACTGGTTTTCCAGGGAACGATCAAAGCGTAGACTGTTTAAGACATTACTCCTGTGGAGGACAGTGCGCATGCTGACTGTTGTATTCAATCCCAATGCAATTTCTGTGTTTCATCAACAATCAGTTAGTCCACAGTTTTCAGAATGCCTCCAGATGTGCATCAGAAACTACTACTGGTCTTCCAGGGAACGATCAAAACGTAGACTGTTTGAGACATTACTCCCATGGAGGAGAGTGCGCATAGTGACTGTTGTATTCAATCCCGATGCAATTTCTGTGTTTCATCAACACTCTGATAGTCCACAGATTACAAAATGCATCCAGATGTGCATCGGAAACTGCCACTGGTCTTCCAGGGACCGATCAAAGCGTAGACTGTTAGAGACTTTACTCATATGGAGGAAAGTGCGCGTGGTGACTGTTGTATTCAATCCCGATACAATATCTGTGTTTCATCAACACTCTGATAGTCCACAGATTACAGAATGCCTCCAGATGTGCGTCGGATACTACTACTGGTTTTCCAGGGAACGATCAAAGCGTAGACTGTTTGAGACATTACTCCTGTGGAGGAAAGTGCGCATGGTGACTGTTGTATTCAGTCCCGATGCTATTTCTGTGTTTCATCAACACTCTGATAGTCCACAGATTACAGAATGCCTCCAGATGTGCATCGCAAACTACTACTGGTCTTCCAGGGCACGACCAAAGCGTAAATTCTTTGAGACATTACTCCTATGGAGGAAGGTGCGCATGGTGACTGTTGTATTCAATCCTGATTAAATTTCTGTGTTTCATCAACACTCTGATAGTCCACAGATTACAGAATGGCTCCAGATGTGCATTGGAAATTTCCACTGGTCTTCCAGGGACGATCAGAGCGTAGACTGTTTTAGACATTACTTCCATGGAGGAAAGTGCGCATGGTGACTGTTGTATTAAATCCCGATGCAATATCTGTGTTTCATCAACACTCAGATAGTCCACAGATTACAGAATGCCACCAGATGTGCATCGGAAACTACTACTGGTCTTCCAGGGACCGATCAAAGCGTAGAATATTTGAGACATTACTCCCAGTGGAAGAAAGTGCGCATGGTGACTGTTGTATTAAATCCCGATGCAATATCTGTGTTTTATCAACACTCTGATAGTCCACAGATTACAGAATGCCATCAGATGTGCATCGGAAACAACTACTGGTGTTCCAGGGAACGATCAAAGCGTAGACTGTTTGAGATATTACTCCTGTGGTGGATAGTGTGCATGGTGACTGTTGTATTCAATCCCAATGCAATTTCTGTGTTTCATCAACACTCTGATAGTCCACAGATTACAGAATGCCACCAGATGTGCATCGGAAGCTACTACTGGTCTTCCAGGGACCGATCAAAGCGTTGACTGTTAGGGACGTTACTCATATGGAGGAAAGTGCGCGTGGTGACTGTTGTATTCAATCCCGAGGCAATATGTGTGTTTCATCAACACTCTGATAGTCCACAGATTACAGAATGCCTCCAGATGTACATCGGATACTACTACTGGTCTTCCAGGGAACGATCAAAGCGTAGACTGTTTGAGACATTACTCCTATGGAGGAAAGTGCGCATGGTGACTGTTGTATTCAATCCCGATGCAATTTCTGTGTTTCATCAACACTCTGATAGTCCACAGATTACAGAATGTCACCCGATGTGCATCGGAAACTACTACTGGTCTTAAAGGGAACGATCAAACCGTGGACTGTTTCAGACATTACTCCCCTGGAGGAAAGTGCGCATGGTGACTGTTGTATTCAATCCCGATGCAATTTCTGTGTTTCATTAACACTCTGATAGTCCACAGATTACAGAATGCAACCAGATGTGCATCGGAAACTACTACTGGTCATCGAGAGAACGATCAAAGCGTGGACTGTTTGAGACATTACTCCTGTGGAGGAAAGTGCGCATGGTGACTATTGTATCCAATACCGATGCAATTTCTGTGTTTCGTCAACACTCTGATAGTCCACAGATTACAGAATGCCACCAGAATTGCATCGGAAACTACTACTGGTCTGGCAGGGAACGATCAACGCGTAGACTGTTTGAGGCATTACTCCTGTGGAGGAAAGTGCGCATGGTGACTGTTGTATTCAATCCCCATGCAATTTCTGTGTTTTACCAACACTCTGATAGTCCACAGGTGTCAGAATGCCTCCAGATGTGCATTGTAAACTACCACTGGTCTTCCAGGAAACGATCAAAGAGTAGACTGTTAGAGATATTACTAACATGGAGGAAAGTGCGCATGGTGACTGTTATATTCAATCCCGATGCAATATCTGTTTCTTCAACACTCTGATCGTCCACAGATTACAGAATGCATCCAAATGTGCATCGAAAACTACAACTGGTCTTCCAGGGAACGATCAAAGCGTAGACTAATTGAGACATTACTCATATGGAGGAAAGTGCGCGTGGTGACTGTTGTATTCAATCCCGATACAATATCTGTGTTTCATCAACACTCTGATGGTCCAGAGATTACAGAATGCCTCCAGATGTGCGTTGGAAACTACTACTGGTCTTCCAGGGAACGATCAAAGCGTAGACCGTTTGAGACATTACTCACATAGAGGAAAGTGGGCATGGTGACTGTTGTATTCAATCCCGATGCAATATCTGTTTCTTCAACACTCTGATCGTCCACAGATTACAGAATGCATCCAAATGTGCATCGAAAACTACAACTGGTCTTCCAGGGAACGATCAAAGCGTAGACTAATTGAGACATTACTCCCATTTAGGAAAGTGCGCATGGAGACTGTTGTATTCAATCCCGATGCAATTTCTGTGTTTCAACAACACTCTGTTAGTCCACAGATTACAGAATGCCACCAGATGTGCATCGGAAACTACTACTGGTCTTCTAGGGAACGATCAAAGCGTAGACTGTTTGAGACATTACTCCTGTGAAGGAAAGTGCGCATTCTGACTGTTGTATTCAATCCCGATGCAATATCTGTGTTTCCTCAACATGCTGATAGTCCACAGGTTTCAGAATGCCAACAGATGTGCATCGGATACTACTACTGGTCTTCCAGGGAACGATCAAAGCGTAGACTGTTTGAGACATTACTCCCAGTGGAAGAAAGTGCGCATGGTGACTGTTGTATTAAATCCCGATGCAATATCTGTGTTTTATCAACACTCTGGTGATCCACAGATTACAGAATGCCTCCAGATGTGCATTGGAAACTACTACTGGTCTTCCAGGGAACGATCAAAGCGCAGACTCTTTGAGACATTACTCCCATGGAGGAAAGTGGGCATGGTGACTGTTGTATTTAATCCCGATGCAATATCTGTGTTTCATCAACACTCTGATAGTCCACAGATTACAGAATGCATCCAGATGTGCATCGAAAACTACTACTGGTCTTCCAGGGAACGATCAAAGCGTAGACTATTTAAGACATTACTCCCATGGATGAAAATGCGCATGGTGACTGTTGTATTCAATCCCGATGCAATTTCTGTGTTTTTATCAACACTCTGATAGTCCACAGATTACAGAATGCCACCAGACGTGCATCGGAATCTACTACTGGTCTTCCGCGGAACGATCAAAGCGTAGACCGTTTGAGACCTTACTCCCATGGAGGAAAGTGCGCATGGTGACTGTTGTATTCAATCCCGATGCAATTTCTGTGTTTCATCAACACTCTGATAGTCCACAGATTACAGAATGCCTCCAGATGTGCATTGGAAACTACCACTGGTCCTTCAGGGAACTATCAAAGCGTAGACTGTTTGAGACATAAGTAACATGGAAGAAAGTGCGCATGGTGACTGTTGTATTCAATCCCGATGCAATATCTGTGTTTCATCAACACTTGGAGGGTCCACAGATTACAGAATGTCTACAGATTTGCATCGGAAACTACTACTGGTCTTCCAGGGAATGATCAAAGCGTATACTGTTGGAGACATTACTCGCGTGGAGGAAAGTGCGCATGGTGACTGTTGTATTCAATCCCGAAGCAATATCTGTGTTTCATTAACACTCTGATAGTCCACAGATTACAGAATGCCACCAGATGTGCATCGGAAAATACTACTGGTCTTCCACGGAACGATCAAAGCGTGGACTTTTTCCGACATTACTCCCATGGAGGATCGTGCGCATTGTGACTGTAGTATTCAATCCCGATGCAAATTCTGTGTTTCATCAACACTCCGATAGTCCACAAATTACAGAATGCCTCCAGATGTGCATTGGAAACTACCACTGGTCTTCCTGGGAACGATCAAAGCGTAGACTGTTTGAGATATTACTAACATGGAGGAAAGTGCGCATGGTGACTGTTGTATTCAATACCGATGCAATTTCTGTGTTTCATCAACACTCTGAAAGTCCACAGATTACAGAATGCATCCAGATGTGCATCGGAAACTACTACTGGTCTTCCAGGGAAAGATCAAAGCGTAGACTGTTTGAGACATGACTCCCATGGAGGAAGGTGCGCATGGTGACTGTTGTATTCAATCCCGATGCAATTTCTGTGTGTCATGAACACTCTGATACTCCACAGATTACAGAATGCCTCCAGATGTGTATCGGAAACTACTACTGGTCTTCCTGGGAAGAATCCAAGCGTAGACTGTTAGAGAGAAAACTCCCATGGAGGAAAGTGCGCATGGTGACTGTTGTAATCAATCCCAATGCAATTTCTGTGTTTCATCAACAATCAGTTAGTCCACAGATTTCAGAATGCCTCAAGATGTGCATCGGAAACTACTACTGATCTTCCAGGGAACGATCAAAGCGTAGGCTGTTTGAGACATTACTCCCATGGAGGAGAGTGCGCATGGTGACTGTTGTATTCAATCCGGATGCAATTTCTGTGTTTATCAACACTCTGATAGTCCACAGATTACAGAACGCCTCCAGATGTGCATCGGAAACTACTACTGGTCTTCCAGGGAACGATCAATGCGTGGACTGTTTCAGACACCACTCCCATAGAAGAAAGTGCCCATTGTGACTGTTGTATTCATTCCCGATGCAATTTCTGTGTTTCATCAACACTCTGATAGTCCACAGATTACAGAATGCCTCCAGATGTGCATTTGAAACTACCACTGGTCTTCCAGGGAACGATAGAAGCGTAGACTGTTTGAGAAATTACTAACATGGAGGAAAGTGCGCATGGTGACTGTTGTATTCAATACCGATGCAATTACTGTGTTTCATCAACACTCTGATAGTCCACAGATTACAGACTGCCTCCAGATGTGCATCGGAAACTACTACTGGTCTTCCATTGAACGATCAAACCGTAAACTCTTTGAGACATTACCCCCACGGAGGAAGGTGCGCATGGGGACTGTTGTATTCAATCCCGATGTAATTTCTGTGTTTCATCAACACTCTGATAGTCCACAGATTACAGAATGCCACCAGATATGCATCGGAAACTACTACTGGTCTTCCATTGAACGATCCAACCGTAAACTCTTTGAGACATTACCCCCACGGAGGAAGGTGCGCATGATGACTGTTGTATTCAATCCCGATGCAATTTCTGTGTTTCATCAACACTCTGATAGTCCACAGATTACAGAATGCCTCCAGATGTGCATTGGAAACTGCCACTGGTCTTCCAGGGAACGATCAAAGCGTAGACGGTTTGAGACATTAGTAACATGGAAGAAAGTGCGCATGGTGACTGTTGTATTAAATCCCAATGCAATATCTGTGTTTCATCAACACTTTGAAGTCCACAGATTACAGAATGTCTACAGATGTGCATCGGATACTACTACTGGTCTTCCAGGGAACGATCAAATCGTAGACTGTTGGAGACATTACTCCCGTGGAGGAAAGTGCGCATGGTGACTGTTGTATTCAATCCTGATGCAATTTCTGTGTTTCATCAACACTCTGATAGTCCACAGATTACAGAATGCCACAAGATGTGCATCGGAAACTACTACTGGTCTTCCAGGGACCGATCAAAGCGTAGACTGTTAGAGACATTACTCATATGGAGGAAAGTGCGCGTGGTGACTGTTGTATTAAATCCCGATGCAATATCTGTGTTTCATCAACACTCTGATAGTCCACAGATTACAGAATGCCTCCAGATGTGCATCGGATACTACTACTGGTTTTCCAGGGAACGATCAAAGCGTAGACTGTTTAAGACATTACTCCTGTGGAGGACAGTGCGCATGCTGACTGTTGTATTCAATCCCAATGCAATTTCTGTGTTTCCTCAACAATCAGTTAGTCCACAGTTTTCAGAATGCCTCCAGATGTGCATCAGAAACTACTACTGGTCTTCCAGGGAACGATCAAAGCGTAGACTGTTTGAGACATTACTCCCATGGAGGAGAGTGCGCATAGTGACTGTTGTATTCAATCCCGATGCAATTTCTGTGTTTCATCAACACTCTGATAGTCCACAGATTACAAAATGCCTCCAGATGTGCATCGGAAACTGCCACTGGTCTTCCAGGGACCGATCAAAGCGTAGACTGTTAGAGACTTTACTCATATGGAGGAAAGTGCGCGTGGTGACTGTTGTATTCAATCCCGTTACAATATCTGTGTTTCATCAACACTCTGATAGTCCACAGATTACAGAATGCCTCCAGATGTGCGTCGGATACTACTACTGGTTTTCCAGGGAACGATCAAAGCGTAGACTGTTTGAGACATTACTCCTGTGGAGGAAAGTGCGCATGGTGACTGTTGTATTCAGTCCCGATGCTATTTCTGTGTTTCATCAACACTCTTATAGTCCACAGATTACAGAATGCCACCAGATGTGCATCGGAAACTACTACTGGTCATCGAGAGAACGATCAAAGCGTAGACTGTTTGAGACATTACTCCTGTGGAGGAAAGTGCGCATGGTGACTATTGTATTCAATACTGAAGCAATCTCTGTGTTTCATCAACACTCTGATTGTCCACAGATTACAGAATGCCTCCAGATGTGCATTGGAAACTACCACTGGTCTTCCAGGGAACGATCAAAGCGTCGACTGTTTGAGACATTACAAACATGGAGGAAAGTGCGCATGGTGACTGTTATATTCAATCCCGATGCAATTTCTGTGTTTCAATAACACTCTGATAGTCCACTGATTACAGAATGCCTCCAGATGTGCATCGCAAACTACTACTGGTCTTCCAGGGCACGACCAAAGCGTAAATTCTTTGAGACATTACTCCTATGGAGGAAGGTGCGCATGGTGACTGTTGTATTCAATCCTGATTAAATTTCTGTGTTTCATCAACACTCTGATAGTCCACAGATTACAGAATGCCTCCAGATGTGCATTGGAAATTTCCACTGGCCTTCCAGGGACGATCAGAGCGTAGACTGTTTTAGACATTACTTCCATGGAGGAAAGTGCGCATGGTGACTGTTGTATTAAATCCCGATGAAATATCTGTGTTTCATCAACACTCAGATAGTCCACAGATTACAGAATGCCACCAGATGAGCATCGGAAACTACTACTGGTCTTCCAGGGACCGATCAAAGCGTAGAATATTTGAGACATTACTCCCAGTGGAAGAAAGTGCGCATGGTGACTGTTGTATTAAATCCCGATGCAATATCTGTGTTTTATCAACACTCTGATAGTCCACAGATTACAGAATGCCACCAGATGTGCATCGGAAACAACTACTGGTGTTCCAGGGAACGATCAAAGCGTAGACTGTTTGAGATATTACTCCTGTGGTGGATAGTGTGCATGGTGACTGTTGTATTCAATCCCAATGCAATTTCTGTGTTTCATCAACACTCTGATAGTCCACAGATTACAGAATGCCACCAGATGTGCATCGGAAGCTACTACTGGTCTTCCAGGGACCGATCAAAGCGTTGACTGTTAGGGACGTTACTCATATGGAGGAAAGTGCGCGTGGTGACTGTTGTATTCAATCCCGAGGCAATATGTGTGTTTCATCAACACTCTGATAGTCCACAGATTACAGAATGCCTCCAGATGTACATCGGATACTACTACTGGTCTTCCAGGGAACGATCAAAGCGTAGACTGTTTGAGACATTACTCCTATGGAGGAAAGTGCGCATGGTGACTATTGTATTCAATCCCGATGCAATTTCTGTGTTTCATCAACACTCTGATAGTCCACAGATTACAGAATGTCACCCGATGTGCATCGGAAACTACTACTGGTCTTAAAGGGAACGATCAAACCGTGGACTGTTTCAGACATTACTCCCCTGGAGGAAAGTGCGCATGGTGACTGTTGTATTCAATCCCGATGCAATTTCTGTGTTTCATTAACACTCTGATAGTCCACAGATTACAGAATGCAACCAGATGTGCATCGGAAACTACTACTGGTCATCGAGAGAACGATCAAAGCGTGGACTGTTTGAGACATTACTCCTGTGGAGGAAAGTGCGCATGGTGACTATTGTATCCAATACCGATGCAATTTCTGTGTTTCGTCAACACTCTGATAGTCCACAGATTACAGAATGCCACCAGAATTGCATCGGAAACTACTACTGGTCTGGCAGGGAACGATCAACGCGTAGACTGTTTGAGACATTACTCCTATGGAGGAAAGTGCGCATGGTGACTGTTGTTTTCAATCCCGATGCAATTTCTGTGTTTCATCAACACTCTGATAGTCCACAGATTACAGAATGCCTCCAGATGTGCATCGCAAACTACTACTTGTCTTCCAGGGCACGATCAAAGCGTAAACTCTTTGAGACATTACTCCCATGGAGGAAGGTGCGCATGGTGACTGTTGTATTCAATCCCGATGCAATTTAAGTGTTTCATCTACACTCTGATAGTCCACAGATTAAAGAATGACACCAGATGTGCATCGGAAACTACTACTGGTCTTCTAGGTAACGATCAAAGCGTGGACTGTTTCAGACATTACTCCCATGGAGGGAAGTGCGCATGGTGACTGTTGTATTCAATCCCGATGCAATTTCTGTATTTCATCAACACTCTGATAGTCCACAGATTACAGAATGTGTCCAGATGTGCATCGGAAACTTCTGCTGGTCTTCCAGGGAACGACCAAAGCGTAGACTGTTTGAGACATTATTCCCATGGAGGAAAGTGCGCATGGTGACTGTTGTATTCAATTACCGATGCAATTTCTGTGTTTCATCAACACTCAATTAGTCACAGATTTTAGAATGCCTCCAGATGTGCATCGGAAACTACTACTGGTCTTCCAGGGAACGATCAAAGCGTAGACTGTTTGAGACATTACTCCCATGGAGGAAAGTGCGCATGGTGACTGTTGTATTCAATCCCGATGCAATTTCTGTGATTCATCAACACTCTGATAGTCCACAGATTACAGAATGCCACCAGATGTGCATCGGAAACTACTAGTGGTCTTAAAGGGAACGATCAAACCGTGGACTGTTTCAGACATTACTCCCCTGGAGGAAAGTGCGCATGGTGACTGTTGTATTCGATCCCGATGCAATTTCTGTGTTTCATCAACACTCTGATAGTCCACAGATTACAGAATGCCACCAGATGTGCATCGGAAGCTACTACTGGTCTTCCAGGGAACGATCAAAGCGTAGACTGATTGAGACTTTACTCCCATGGAGGAAAGTGCGCATGGTGACTGTTGTATTTAATCCCGATGCAATTTCTGTGTTTCATCAACACTCAATTAGTCCACAGATTTCAGAATGCCTCCAGATGTGCATCGGTAACTACTACTGGTCTTCCAGGGAACGATCAAAGCGTAGACTGTTTGAGACATTACTCCCATGGAGGAGAGTGCGCATGGTGACTGTTGTATTCAATCCCAATACAATTTCTGTGTTTCATCAACACTCTGATAGTCCACAGATTGCAGGATGCCTCCAGATATGCATTGGAAACTACCACTGGTCTTCCAGGGAACGATCAAAGCGTAGACTGTTTGAAACATTAGTAACATGGAAGTAAGTGTGCATGGTGACTGTTGTATTAAATCCCGATGCAATATCTGTGTTTCATCAACACTTTGGGGGTCCACAGATTACAGAATGTCTACAGATGTGCATCGGAAACTACTACTGGTCTTCCAGCGAACGATCAAAGCGTAGACTGTTGGAGACATTACTCCTGTGGAGGAAATTGCGCATGGTGACTTTTGTATTCAATCCTGATGCAATTTCTGTGTTTCAGCAACACTCTGATAGCCCACTGATTACAGAATGCCACCAGATGTGCATCGGAAACTACTACTGGTCTTGCAGGGACCGATCAAAGCGTAGACTGTTAGAGACATTATTCATATGGAGGAAAGTGCGCGTGGTGACTGTTGTATTCAATCCCGATGCATTATCTGTGTTTCATCAACACTCTGATAGTCCACAGATTACAGAATGCCTCCAGATGTGCATCGGGATACTACTACTGGTTTTCCAGGGAACGATCAAAGCGTAGACTGTTTGAGACATTACTCCTGTGGAGGAAAGTGCGCATGGTGACTGTTGTATTCAATCCCAATGCAATTTCTGTGTTTCATCAACAATCAGTTAGTCCACAGTTTTCAGAGTGCCTCCAGATGTGCATCGGAAACTACTACTGGTCTTCGAGGGAACGATCAAAGCGTAGACTGATTGAGACATTACTCCCATGGAGGAAAGTGCGCATGGTGACTGTTGTATTCAATCCCGATGCAATTTCTGTGTTTCATCAACACTCAATTAGTCCACAGATTTCAGAATGCCTCCAGATGTGCATCGGAAACTACTAGTGGTCTTCCAGGGAACGATCAAAGCGTAGACTGTTTGAGACATTACTCCCATGGAGGAGAGTGCGCATGGTGACTGTTGTATTCAATCCCAATACAATTTCTGTGTTTCATCAACACTCTGATAGTCCACAGATTACGGAATGCCACCAGATGTGCATCGGAAACTAATACTGGTCTTCCAGGGACCGATCAAAGCGTAGACTGTTAGAGACATTACTCATATGGAGGAAAGTGCGCGTGGTGACTGTTGTATTCAATCCCGATGCAATATCTGTGTTTCATCAACACTCTGATAGTCCACAGATTACAGAATGCCTCCAGATGTGCATCGGATACTACTACTGGTTTCCCAGGGAACGATCAAAGCGTAGACTGTTTGAGACATTACTCCTGTGGAGGAAAGTGCGCATGGTGACTGTTGTATTCAATCCCAATGCAATTTCTGTGTTTCGTCAACAATCAGTTAGTCCACAGTTTTCAGAATGCCTGCAGATGTGCATCGGAAACTACTGCTGGTCTTCCAGGGAACGATCAAAGAGTAGACTGTTTGAGACATTATTCCCATGGAGGAGAGTGCGCATGGTGACTGTTGTATTCAATCCCGATGCAATTTCTGTGTTTCAGCAACACTCTGATAGTCCACAGATTACAGAATGCCTCCAGATGTGCATAGGAAACTACTACTGGTCTTCCAGGGACCGATCAAAGCGTAGACTGTTAGAGACATTACTCATATGGAGGAAAGTGCGCGTGGTGACTGTTGTATTCAATCCTGATACAATATCTGTGTTTCATCAACACTCTGATAGTCCACAGATTACAGAATGCCTCCTGATGTGCATTGGAAACTACTACTGGTCTTCCAGGGACCGATCAAAGCGTAGAATATTTGAGACATTACTCCCAGTGGAAGAAAGTGCGCATGGTGACTGCTGTAATCAATTCCGATGCAATTTCTGTGTTTCATCAACGCTCTGATAGTCCACAGATTACAGAATGCCACCAGATGTGCATCGGAAACTACTACTGGTCTTCCAGGGAACGATCAAAGCGTAGACTGTTTGAGACATTACTTCCATGGAGGAAAGTGCGCATGGTGACTGTTGTATTAAATCCCGATGCAATATCTGTGTTTCATCAACACTCAGATAGTCCACAGATTACAGAATGCCACCAGATGTGCATCGGAAACTACTACTGGTCTTCCAGGGAACGATCAAAGCGTAGACTGTTTGAGATATTACTCCTGTGGTGGATAGTGTGCAAGGTGACTGTTGTATTCAATCCCAATGCAATTTCTATGTTTCATCAACACTCTGATAGTCCACAGATTACAGAATGCAACCAGATGTGCATCGGAAACTACTACTGGTCTTCCAGGGAACGATCAAAGCGTAGACTGTTTGAGACATTACTCCCATGGAGGAAAGTGCGCATGGTGACTGTTGTATTCAATCCCGATGCAATTTCTGTGATTCATCAACACTCTGATAGTCCACAGATTACAGAATGCCACCAGATGTGCATCGGAAACTACTACTGGTCTTAAAGGGAACGCTCAAACCGTGGACTGTTTCAGACATTACTCCCCTGGAGGAAAGTGCGCATGGTGACTGTTGTATTCGATCCCGATGCAATTTCTGTGTTTCATCAACACTCTGATAGTCCACAGATTACAGAATGCCACCAGATGTGCATCGGAAGCTACTACTGGTCTTCCAGGGAACGATCAAAGCGTAAGCTGTTTAAGACATAACTCCCGTGGTGGAAAGTGAGCATGGTGACTGTTGTATTCAATCCCAATGCAATTTCTGTGTTTCATCAACACTCTGATAGTCCACAGATTACAGAATGCCTCCAGATGTGCATTGGAAACTACCACTTGTCTTCCAGGGAACGATAGAAGCGTAGACTGTTTGAGAAATTACTAACATGGAGGAAAGTGCACATGGTGACTGTTGTATTCAATACCGATGCAATTACTGTGTTTCATCAACACTCTGATAGTCCACAGATTACAGAATGCCTCCAGATGTGCACCCGATACTACTACTGGTCTTCCATTGAACGATCAAACCGTAAACTCTTTGAGACATTACACCCATGGAGGAAGGTGCGCATGGTGAATGATGTTTTCAATAACGATGCAATTTCTGTGTTTCATCAACACTCTGATAGTCCACAGATTACAGAATGCCACCAGATGTGCATCGGAAACTTCTACTGGTCTTCCAGGGAACGATCAAAGCGTAGACTGTTTGAGAATTACTCCCATGGAGGAAAGTGCACATGGTGACTGTTGTATTCAATCCCGATGCAATTTCTGTATTTCATCACTACTCTGATAGTCCACAGATTACAGAATGCCTCCAGATGAGCATCGGAAACTGCTGCTGGTCTTCCAGGGAACGATCAAAGCGTAGACTGTTTGAAACATTACTCATATGGAGGAAAGTGCGCATGGTGACTGTTGTAATCAATCCTGATGCAATTTCTGTGTTTCAGCAACACTCTGATAGCCCACTGATTACAGAATGCCACCAGATGTGCAACGGAAACTACTACTGGTCTTCCAGGGACCGATCAAAGCGTAGACTGTTAGAGACATTATTCATATGGAGGAAAGTGCGCGTGGTGACTGTTGTATTCAATCCCGATGCAATATCTGTGTTTCATCAACACTCTGATGGTCCACAGATTACAGAATGCCTCCAGATGTGCATCGGATGCTACTACTGGTTTTCCAGGGAACGATCAAAGCGTGGACTGTTTGAGACATTACTCCTGTGGAGGAAAGTGCGCATGGTGACTGTTGTATTCAATCCCAATGCAATTTCTGTGTTTCATCAACAATCAGTTAGTCCACAGTTTTCTGAGTGCCTCCAGATGTGTTTCGGAAACTACTACTGGTCTTCCAGGGAACGATCAAAGCGTAGACTGATTGAGACTTTACTCCCATGGAGGAAAGTGCGCATGGTGACTGTTGTATTTAATCCCGATGCAATTTCTGTGTTTCATCAACACTCAATTAGTCCACAGATTTCAGAATGCCTCCAGATGTGCATCGGTAACTACTACTGGTCTTCCAGGGAACGATCAAAGCGTAGACTGTTTGAGACATTACTCCCATGGAGGAGAGTGCGCATGGTGACTGTTGTATTCAATCCCAATACAATTTCTGTGTTTCATCAACACTCTGATAGTCCACAGATTGCAGGATGCCTCCAGATATGCATTGGAAACTACCACTGGTCTTCCAGGGAACGATCAAAGCGTAGACTGTTTGAGACATTAGTAACATGGAAGAAAGTGTTCATGGTGACTGTTGTATTAAATCCCGATGCAATATCTGTGTTTCGTCAACACTTTGAGGGTCCACAGATTACAGAATGTCTACAGATGTGCATCGGAAACTACTACTGGTCTTCCAGCGAACGATCAAAGCGTAGACTGTTGGAGACATTACTCCCGTGGAGGAAAGTGCGCATGGTGACTGTTGTATTCAATCCTGATGCAATTTCTGTGTTTCAGCAACACTCTGATGGCCCACAGATTACAGTATGCCACCAGATGTGCATCGGAAACACCTACTGGTCTTCCAGGGACCGATCAAACGTAGCCTGTTAGAGACATTACTCATAAGGAGGAAAGTGCGCGTGGTGACTGTTGTATTCAATCCCGATACAATATCTGTGTTTCATCAACACTCTGATAGTCCACAGATTACAGAATGCATCCAGATGTGCATCGGATACTACTACTGGTTTTCCAGGGATCGATCAAAGCGTAGACCGTTAGGGACATTACTAACATGGAGGAACGTGCGCCTGGTGACTGTTATATTCAATCCCGATGTAATTTCTGTGTTTCCTCAACACTCTGATAGTCCACTGATTACAGAATGCCTCCAGATGTGCATCGCAAACTACTACTTGTCTTCCAGTGCACGATCAAAGCGTAAACTCTTTGAGACATTACTCCCATGGAGGAAGGTGCGCATGGTGACTGTTGTATTCAATCCCGATGCAATTTCTGTGTTTCATCAACACTCTGATAGTCCACAGATTACAGAATGCCTCTAGATGTGCATCGTAAACTACTAATGGTCTTCCAGGGACCGATCAAAACGTAGAATATTTGAGACATTACTCCCAGTGGAAGAAAGTGCGCATGGTGACTGTTGTATTCAATTCCGATGCAATTTCTGTGTTTCATCAACACTCTGATAGTCCACACATTACAGAATTCCACCAGATGTGCATCGGAAACTACTACTGGTCTTCCATGGAACGATCAAAGCGTAGACTGTTTGAGACACTACTCCCATGGAGGAAAGTGCGCATGGTGACTGTTGTATTAAATCCCGATGCAATATCTGTGTTTCATCAACACTCTGATAGTCCACAGATTACAGATTGCCACCAGATGTGCATCGGAAACTACTACTGGTCTTCCATGGAACGATCAAAGCGTAGACTGTTTGAGACATTACTCCCATGGAGGAAAGTGCGCATGGTGACTGTTGTATTCAATCCCGATGCAATTTCTGTGATTCATCAACACTCTGATAGTCCACAGATTACAGAATGCCACCAGATGTGCATCGGAAACTACTACTGGTCTTAAAGGGCATGATCAAACCGTGGACTGTTTCAGACATTATTCCCCTGGAGGAAAGTGCGCATGGTGACTGTTGTATTCAATCCCGATGCAATTTCTGTGTTTCATCAACACTCTGATAGTCCACATATTACAGAATGCCACCAGATATGCATCGGAAACTACTACTGGTCTTCCTGGGAACGATCAAATCGTAAGCTGTTTGAGACATTACTCCCGTGGTGGAAAGTGAGCATGTTGACTGTTGTATTCAATCCCAATGCAATTTCTGTGTTTCATCAACACTCTGATAGTCCACAGATTACAGAATGCCTCCAGATGTGCATTGGAAACTACCACTGGTCTTCCAGGGAACGATAGAAGCGTAGACTGTTTGAGAAATTACTAACATGGAGGAAAGTGCGCATGGTCACTGTTGTAATCAATCCCGATGCAATTTCTGTGTTTCATCAACACTCAATTAGTCCACAGATTTCAGAATGCCTCCAGATGTGCATCGGAAACTACTACTGGTCTTCCAGGGAACGATCAAAGCGTTGACTGTTTGAGACATTACTCCCATGGAGGAGAGTGCGCATGGTGACTGTTGTATTCAATCCCAATACAATTTCTGTATTTCATCAACACTCTGATAGTCCACAGATTACAGAATGCCTCCAGATGAGCATCGGAAACTACTGCTGGTCTTCCAGGGAACGATCAAAGCGTAGACTGTTTGAGACATTACTCCCATGGAGGAAAGTGCGCATGGTGACTGTTGTAATCAATCCCGATGCAATTTTTGTGTTTCATCAACACTCAATTAGTCCACAGATTTCAAAATGCCTCCAGATGTGCATCGGAAACTACTACTGGTCTTCCAGGGAACGATCAAAGCGTAGACTGTTTGAGACATTACTCCCATGGAGGAGAGTGCGCATGGTGACTGTTGTATTCAATCCCAATACAATTTCTGTGTTTCATCAACACTCTGATAGTCCACAGATTGCAGGATGCCTACAGATATGCATCTGATACTACTACTGGTCTTCCAGGGAACGATCAAAGCGTTGACTGTTAGAGACATTAGTCAAATGGAGGAAAATGCGCATGGTGACTGTTGTATTCAATCCCGATGTAATTTTTGTGTTTCATCAACACTCTGATAGTCCACAGATTACAGAATGCCTCCAGATGTGCATTGGAAACTACCACTGGTCTTCCAGGGAACGATCAAAGCGGAAACTGTTTGAGACATTAGTAACATGGAAGAAAGTGCGCATGGTGACTGTTGTATTAAATCCCGATGGAATATCTGTGTTTCATCAACACTTTGAGGGTCCACAGATTACAGAATGTCTACAGATGTGCATCGGAAACTACTACTGGTCTTCCAGCGAACGATCAAAGCGTAGACTGTTGGAGACATTACTCCCGTGGAGGAAAGTGCGCATGGTGACTGTTGTAATCAATCCCGATGCAATTTCTGTGTTTCAGCAACACTCTGATAGCCCACAGAATACAGTATGCCACCAGATGTGCATCGGAAACTACTACTGGTCTTCCAGGGACCGATCAAAGCGTAGACTGTTGGAGACATTACTCATATGGAGGAAAGTGCGCGTGGTGACTTTTGTATTCAATCCCGATACAATATCTGTGTTTCATCAACACTCTGATAGTCCACAGATTACAGAATGCCTCCAGATGTGCATCGGATACTACTACTGGTTTTCCAGGGATCGATCAAAGCGTAGACCGTTAGGGACATTACTAACATGGAGGAAAGTGCGCCTGGTGACTGTTATATTCAATCCCGATGCAATTTCTGTGTTTCATCAACACTCTGATAGTCCACTGATTACAGAATGCCTCCAGATGTGCATCGCAAACTACTACTTGTCTTCCAGGGCACGATCAAAGCGTAAACTCTTTGAGACATTAGTCCCATGGAGGAAGGTGCGCATGGTGACTGTTGTATTCAATCCCGATGCAATTTCTGTGTTTCATCAACACTCTGATAGTCCACAGATTACAGAATGCCTCCAGATGTGCATCGGAAACTACTACTGGTCTTCCAGGGACCGATCAAAGCGTAGAATATTTGAGACATTACTCCCAGTGGAAGAAAGTGCGCATGGTGACTGTTGTATTCAATTCCGATGTAAGTTCTGTGTTTCATCAACACTCTGATAGTCCACAGATTACAGAATGCCACCAGATGTGCATCGGAAACTACTACTGGTCTTCCATGGAACGATCAAAGCGTAGACTGTTTGAGACATTACTCCCATGGAGGAAAGTGCGCATGGTGACTGTTGTATTCAATCCCGATGCAATTTCTGTGTTTCATCAACACTCTGATAGTCCACATATTACAGAATGCCACCAGATGTGCATCGGAGACTACTACTGGTCTTCCAGGGAACGATCAAAGCGTAGGCTGTTTGAGACATTACTCCCATGGAGGAAGGTGCGCATGGTGACTGTTGTAATCAATCCCAAATCAATATCTGTGTTTCATCAACACTCAATTAGTCCACAGATTTCAGAATGCCTCCAGATGTGCATCGAAAACTACTACTGGTCTTCCAGGGAACGATCAAAGCGTAGACTGTTTGAGACATTACTCCCATGGAGGAGAGTGCGCATGGTGACTGTTGTATTCAATCCCAATACAATTTCTGTGTTTCATCAACACTCTGATAGTCCACAGATTGCAGGATGCCTCCAGATATGCATCTGAAATTACTACTGGTCTTCCAGGGAACGATCAAAGCGTTGACTGTTAGAGACATTACTCAAATAGAGGAAAATGCGCATGGTGACTGTTGTATTCAATCCCGATGTAATTTCTGTGTTTCATCAACACTCTGATAGTCCACAGATTACAGAATGCCTCCAGATGTGCATTGGAAACTACCATTGGTCTTCCAGGGAACGATCAAAGCGGAAACTGTTTGAGACATTAGTAACATGGAAGAAAGTGCGCACGGTGACTGTTGTATTAAATCCCGATGCAATATCTGTGTTTCATCCACACTTTGAGGGTCCACAGATTACAGAATGCCACCAGATGTGCATCGGAAACTACTACTGGTCTTCCAGGGAACGATCAAAGCGTAGACTGTTGGAGACATTACTCCCATGGAGGAAAGTGCACATGGTGACTGTTGTATTCAATCCTGATGCAATGTCTGTGTTTCAGCAACACTCTGATAGTCCACAGATTACAGAATGCCACCAGATGTGCATCGGAAACTACTACTGGTCTTCCAGGGACCGATCAAAGCGTAGACTGTTAGAGACATTACTCATATGGAGGAAAGTGCGCGTGGTGACTGTTGTATTCAATCCCGATGCAATATCTGCGTTTCATCAACACTCTGATAGTCCACAGATCACAGAATGCCTCCAGATGTGCATCGGATACTACTACTGGTTTTCCAGGGAACGATCAAAGCGTAGACTGTTTGAGACATTACTCCTGTGGAGGAAAGTGCGTATGGTGACTGTTGTATTCAATCCCAATGCAATTTCTGTGTTTCATCAACAATCAGTTAGTCCACAGTTTTCAGAATGCCTCCAGATGTGCATCGGAAACTACTACTGGTCTTCCAGGGAACGATCATAGCGTAGACTGTTTGAGACATTACTCCCATGGAGGAGAGTGCGCATGGTGACTGTTGTATTCAATCCCGATGCAATTTCTGTGTTTCATCAACACTCTTATAGTCCACAGATTACAGAATGCCTCCAGATGTGCATCGGATACTACTACTGGTTTTCCAGGGAACGATCAAAGCGTAGACTGTTTGAGACATTACTCCTGTGGAGGAAAGTGCGCATGGTGATTGTTGTATTCAATCCCGATGCAGTTTCTGTGTATCATCAACACTCTGATAGTCCACAGATTACAGAATGCCACCAGATATGCATCGGAAACTACTACCGGTCATCGAGAGAACGATCAAAGCGTAGACTGTTTGAGACAGTACTCCTGTGGAGGAAAGTGTGCATGGTGTCTATTGTATTCAATACCGATGCAATTTCTGTGTTTCATCAACACTCTAATAGTCCACAGATTACAGAGTGCCTCCAGATGTGCATTGGAAACTACCACTGGTCTTCCAGGGAACGATCAAAGCGTAGACCGTTAGAGACATTACTAACATGGAGGAAAGTGCGCCTGGTGACTGTTATATTCAATCCCAATGCAATTTCTGTGTTTCATCAACACTCTGATAGTCCACTGATTACAGAATGCCTCCAGATGTGCATCGCAAACTACTACTGGCCTTCCAGGGCACGATCAAAGCGTAAACTCTTTGAGACATTACTCCCATGGAGGAAGGTGCGCATGGTGACTGTTGTATTCAATCCTGATTAAATTTCTGTGTTTCATCAACACTCTGATAGTCCACAGATTACAGAATGCCTCCAGATTTGCATTGGAAATTACCACTGGTCTTCCAGGGAACGATCAAATCGTAGACTGCTTTAGACATTACAAACATGGAGGAAAGTGCGCATGGTGACTGTTGTATTCAATCCCGATGCAATTTCTGTGTTTCATCAACACTCTGATAGTCCACAGATTACAGAATGCCTCCGGAAGTGCATCGGAAACTACTACTGGTCTTCCAGGGACCGATCAAAGCGTAGAATATTTGAGACATTACTCCCAGTGGAAGAGAGTGCGCATGGTGACTGTTGTATTCAATTCCGATGCAATTTCTGTGTTTCATCAACACTCTAATAGTCCACAGATTACAGAGTGCCTCCAGATGTGCATTGGAAACTACCACTGGTCTTCCAGGGAACGATCAAAGCGTAGACCGTTAGAGACATTACTAACATGGAGGAAAGTGCGCCTGGTGACTGTTATATTCAATCCCGATGCAATTTCTGTGTTTCATCAACACTCTGATAGTCCACAGATTACAGAATGCCTCCAGATGTGCATTGGAAACTACCATTGGTCTTCCAGGGAACGATGAAAGCGGAAACTGTTTGAGACATTAGTAACATGGAAGAAAGTGCGCATGGTGACTGTTGTATTAAATCCCGATGCAATATCTGTGTTTCATCCACACTTTGAGGGTCCACAGATTACAGAATGCCACCAGATGTGCATCGGAAACTACTACTGGTCTTCCAGGGAACGATCAAAGCGTAGACTGTTGGAGACATTTCTCCCATGGAGGAAAGTGCGCATGGTGACTGTTGTATTCAATCCTGATGCAATGTCTGTGTTTCAGCAACACTCTGATAGTCCACAGATTGCAGAATGCCACCAGATGTGCATCGGAAACTACTACTGGTCTTCCAGGGACCGATCAAAGCGTAGACTGTTAGAGACATTACTCATATGGAGGCAAGTGCGCGTGGTGACTGTTGTACTCAATCCCGATGCAATATCTGTGTTTCATCAACACTCTGATAGTCCACAGATCACAGAATGCCTCCAGATGTGCATCGGATACTACTACTGGTTTTCCAGGGAACGATCAAAGCGTAGACTGTTTGAGACATTACTCCTGTGGCTGAAAGTGCGTATGGTGACTGTTGTATTCAGTCCCAATGCAATTTCTGTGTTTCATCAACAATCAGTTAGTCCACAGTTTTCAGAATGCCTCCAGATGTGCATCGGAAACTACTACTGGTCTTCCAGGGAACGATCATAGCGTAGACTGTTTGAGACATTACTCCCATGGAGGAGAGTGCGCATGGTGACTGTTGTATTCAATCCCGATGCAATTTCTGTGTTTCATCAACACTCTTATAGTCCACAGATTACAGAATGCCTCCAGATGTGCATCGGAAACTACTACTGGTCTTCCATTGACCTATCAAAGCGTAGACTGTTAGAGACATTACTCATGTAGAGGAAAGTGCGCGTGGTGACTGTTGTATTCAATCCCGATACAATATCTGTGTTTCATCAACACTCTAATAGTCCACAGATTACAGAATGCCTCCAGATGTGCATCGGGTACTACTACTGGTTTTCCGGGGAACGATCAAAGCGTAGACTGTTTGAGACATTACTCCTGTGGAGGAAAGTGCGCATGGTGATTGTTGTATTCAATCCCGATGCAGTTTCTGTGTATCATCAACACTCTGATAGTCCACAGATTACAGAATTCCACCAGATATGCATCGGAAACTACTACTGGTCATCGAGAGAAAGATCAAAGCGTAGACTGTTTGAGACATTACTCCTGTGGAGGAAAGTGTGCATGGTGTCTATTGTATTCAATACCGATGCAATTTCTGTGTTGCATCAACACTCTAATAGTCCACAGATTACAGAGTGCTTCCAGATGTGCATTGGAAACTACCACTGGTCTTCCAGGGAACGATCAAAGCGTAGACCGTTAGAGACATTACTAACATGGAGGAAAGTGCGCCTGGTGACTGTTATATTCAATCCCGATGCAATTTCTGTGTTTCATCAACACTCTGATAGTCCACTGATTACAGAATGCCTCCAGATGTGCATCGCAAACTACTACTGGCCTTCCAGGGCACGATCAAAGCGTAAACTCTTTGAGACATTACTCCCATGGAGGAAGGTGCGCATGGTGACTGTTGTATTCAATCCTGATTAAATTTCTGTGTTTCATCAACACTCTGATAGTCCACAGATTACAGAATGCCTCCAGATTTGCTTTGGAAATTACTACTGGTCTTCCAGGGAACGATCAAATCGTAGACTGCTTTAGACATTACAAACATGGAGGAAACTGCGCATGGTGACTGTTGTATTCAATCCCGATGCAATTTCTGTGTTTCATCAACACTCTGATAGTCCACAGATTACAGAATGCCTCCGGATGTGCATCGGAAACTACTACTGGTCTTCCAGGGACCGATCAAAGCGTACAATATTTGAGACATTACTCCCAGTGGAAGAAAGTGCGCATGGTGACTGTTGTATTCAATTCCGATGCAATTTCTGTGTTTCATCAACACTCTGATAGTCCACAGATTACAGAATGCCACCAGATGTGCATCGGAAACAACTACTGGTGTTCCAGGGAACGATCAAAGGGTAAACTGTTTGAGATATTACTCCTGTGGTCGATAGTGTGCATGGTGACTGTTGTATTCAATCCCAATGCAATTTCTGTCTTTCATCAACACTCTGATAGTCCACAGATTACAGAATGCCACCAGATGTGCATCGGAAACTACTACTGGTCTTCCAGGGAACGATCAAAGCGTAGACTGTTTGAGACATTACTCCCATAGAGGAAAGTGCGCATGGTGACTGTTGTATTAAATCCCGATGCAATTTCTGTGTTTCATCAACACTTTGAGGGTCCACAGATTACAGAATGTCTACAGATGTGCATCGGAAACTACTACTGGTCTTCCAGGGAACGATCAAAGAGTAGACTGTTGAAGACATTACTCCCGTGGAGGAAAGGGCGCCTTGTGACTGTTGTATTCAATTCTGATGCAATTTCTGTGTTTCATCAACACTCTGATAGTCCACAGATTACAGAATGCCACCAGATGTGCATCGGAAACTACTACTGGTCTTCCAGGGACTGATCAAAGCGTAGACTGTTATAGACATTACTCATATGGAGGAAAGTGCGCGTGGTGACTGTTGTATTCAATCCCGATGCAATATCTGTGTTTCATCAACACTCTGATAGTCCACAGATTACAGAATGCCTCCAGATGTGCATCGGATACTACTACTGGTCTTCCAGGGAACGATCAATGCGTAGACTGTTTGAGACATTACTCCTGTGGAGGAATGTGCGCATGGTGACTGTTGTATTCAATCCCGATGCAATTTCTGTGTTTCATCAACACTCTGATAGTCCACAGATTACAGAATGCCACCAGATGTGCATCGGAAACTACTAATGGTCTTAAAGGGAACGATCAAACCGTGGACTGTTTCAGACATTACTCCCCTGGAGGAAAGTGCGCATGGTGACTGTTGTATTCAATCCCGATGCAATTTCTGTGTTTCATCAACACTCTGATAGTCCACAGATTACAGAATGCCACCAGATGTGCATCGGAAACTAATACTGGTCTTCCAGGGAACGATCAAAGCGTAAGCTGTTTGAGACATTACTCCAGTTGTGGAAAGTGAGCATGGTGACTGTTGTATTCAATTCCAATGCAATTTCTGTGTTTCATCAACACTCTGATAGTCCACAGATTACAGAATGCCACCAGATGTGCATCGGAAACTACTACTGGTCATCGAGAGAACGATCAAAGCGTAGACTGTTTGAGACATTACTCCCATGGAGGAAGTTGCGCATGGTGACTGTTGTATTCAATCCCGATGCAATTTCTGTGTGTAATGAACACTCTGATACTCCACAGATTACAGAATGCCTCCAGATGTGCATCGGAAACTACTACTGGTCTTCCTGGGAACGATCCAAGCGTAGACTGTTAGAGACATTACTCCCATGGAAGAAAGTGTGCATGGTGACTGTTGTCATCAATCCCAATGCAATTTCTGTGTTTCATCAGCAATTCAGTTTGTCCACAGTTTTCAGAATGCCTCCAGATGTGCATCGGAAACTACTACTGGTCTTCCAGGGAACGATCAAAGCGTAGACTGTTTGAGACATACCTCCCTGGAGGAAAGTGCGCATGGGAACTGTCGTATTCAATCCCGATGCAATTTCTGTGTTTCATCAACACTCCGATAGTCCATGGAATACAGAATGCCACCAGAATTGCATCGGAAACTACTACTGGTCTTCCAGGGAACGATCAAAGCGTGGACTGTTTCAGACATTACTCCCATTGAGGAAAGTGCGCATGGTGACTGTTGTATTCAATCCCGATGCAATTTCTGTGTTTCATCTACACTCTGATAGTCCACAGATTAAAGAATGACACCAGATGTGCATCGGAAACTACTACTGGTCTTCCAGGTAACGATCAAAGCGTGGACTGTTTCAGACATTACTCCCATGGAGGAAAGTGCGCATTGTGACTGTTGTATTCAATCCCGATGCAATTTCTGTGTTTCATCAACACTCTGATAGTCCACAGATTACAGAATGCCTCCAGATGTGCATTGGAAACTACCACTGGTCTTCCAGGGAACGATAGAAGCGTAGACTGTTTGAGAAACTACTAACATCTAGGAAAGTGCGCTTGGTGACTGTTGTATTCAATACCGATGCAATATCTGTGTTTCATCAACACTCTGATAGTCCACAGATTACAGAATGACTCCAGATGTGCATCGGAAACTACTACTGGACTTCCAGGGAACGATCAAACCGTAAACTCTTTGAGACAATACTCCCATGGAGGAAGGTGCGCATGGTGACTGTTGTATTCAATCCCGATGCAATTTCTGTGTTTCATCAACACTCTGATAGTCCACAGATTACAGAATGCCACCAGATGTGCATCGGAAACTACTACTGGCCTTCCAGGGAACGATCAAAGCGTAGACTGTTTGAGAATTACTCCCATGGAGGAAAGTGCTCATGGTGACTGCTGTATTCAATCCCGATGCAATTTCTGTATTTCATCAACACTCTGATAGTCCACAGATTACAGAATGCCTCCAGATGTGCATCGGAAACTACTGCTGGTCTTCCAGGGAACGATCAAAGCGTAGACTGTTTGAGACATTACTCCCATGGAGGATAGTGCGCATAGTGACTGTTGTATTCAATCCCGATGCAATTTCTGTGTTTCATCAACACTCAATTAGTCCACAGATTTCAGAATGCCTCCAGATGTGCATCGGAAACTACTACTGGTCTTCCAGGGAACGATCAAAGCGTAGACTATTTGAGACATTACTCCCATGGAGGAGAGTGCGCCTGGTGACTGTTGTATTCAATCCCATTACAATTAATGTGTTTCATCAACACTCTGATAGTCCACAGAATGCAGGATGCCTCCAGATATGCATCGGAAACTACTACTGGTCTTCCAGGGAACGATCAAAGCGTTGCCTGTTAGAGACATTACTCAAATGGAGGAAAATGGGCATGGTGACTGTTGTATTCAATCCCGATGCAATTTGTGTGTTTCATCAACACTCTGATAGTCCACAGATTACAGAATGCCTCCAGATGTGCATCGGATACTACTACTGGTCTTCCAGGGAACGATCAATGCGTAGACTGTTTGAGACATTACTCCTGTGGAGGAAAGTGCGCATGGTGACTGTTGTATTCAATCCCGATGCAATTTCTGTGTTTCATCAACACTCTGATAGTCCACAGATTACAGAATGCCACCAGATGTGCATCGGAAACTACTACTGGTCTTAAAGGGAACGATCAAACCGTGGACTGTTTCAGACAATACTCCTGTGGAGGAAAGTGCGCATGGTGACTGTTGTATTCAATCCCGATGCAATTTCTGTGTTTCATCAACACTCTGATAGTGTACAGATTACAGAGTGCCACCAGATGTGCATCGGAAACTAATACTGGTCTTCCAGGGAACGATCAAAGCGTAAGCTGTTTGAGACATTACTCCCGTTGTGGAAAGTGAGCATGGTGACTGTTGTATTCAATTCCAATGCAATTTCTGTGTTTCATCAACACTCTGATAGTCCACAGATTACAGAATGCCTCCAGATGTGCATCGGAAACTACTACTGGTCTTCCTGGGAACGATCCAAGCGTAGACTGTTAGAGACATTACTCCCATGGAGGAAAGTGTGCATGGTGACTGTTGTAATCAATCCCAATGCAATTTCTGTGTTTCATCAACAATCAGTTAGTCCACAGTTTTCAGAATGCCTCCAGATGTGCATCGGAAACTACTACTGGTCTTCCAGGGAACGATCAAAGCGTAGACTGTTTGAGACAAAACTCCCAGGAGGAATGTGCGCATGGTAACTGTCGTATTCAATCCCGATGCAATTTCTGTGTTTCATCAACACTCTGATAGTCCATGGAATACAGAATGCCACCAGAATTGCATCGGAAACTACTACTGGTCTTCCAGGGAACGATCAAAGCGTGGACTGTTTCAGACATTACTCCCATTGATGAAAGTGCGCATGGTGACTGTTGTATTCAATCCCGATGCAATACCTGTGTTTCATCAACACTCTGATAGTCCACAGATTACAGAATGCCTCCAGATGTGCATCGGATACTACTACTGGTTTTCCAGGGAACGATCATAGCGTAGACAGTTTGAGACATACCTCCCTGGAGGAAAGTGCGCATGGTAACTGTCGTATTCAATCCCGATGCAATTTCTGTGTTTCATCAACACTCTGATAGTCCATGGAATACAGAATGCCACCAGAATTGCATCGGAAACTACTACTGGTCTTCCAGGGAACGATCAAAGCGAGGACTGTTTGAGACATTACTCCCATTGAGGAAAGTGCGCATGGTGACTGTTGTATTCAATCCCGATGCAATTTCTGTATTTCATCAACACTCTGATAGTCCACAGATTAAAGAATGACACCAGATGTGCATCGGAAACTACTACTGGTCTTCCAGGTAACGATCAAAGCGAGGACTGTTTCAGACATTACTCCCATGGAGGAAAGTGCGCATTGTGACTGTTGTATTCAATCCCGATGCAATTTCTGTGTTTCATCAACACTCTGATAGTCCACAGATTACAGAATGCCTCCAGATGTGCATTGGAAACTACCACTGGTCTTCCAGGGAACGATAGAAGCGTAGACAGTTTGAGAATTACTCCCATGGAGGAAAGTGCGCATGGTGACTGCTGTATTCAATCCCGATGCAATTTCTGTGTTTCATCTACACTCTGATAGTCCACAGATTAAAGAATGACACCAGATGTGCATCGGAAACTACTACTGGTCTTCCAGGTAACGATCAAAGCGTAGACAGTTTGAGACATTACTCCCATGGAGGGAAGTGAGCATGGTGACTGTTGTATTCAATCCCGATGCAATATCTGTGTTTCGTCAACACTCTGATAGTCGACAGATTACAGAATGCCACCAGATGTGCTCGGGTAAACTACTACTGGTCTTCCAGGGAACGATCAAAGCGTAGACAGTTTGGGACATTACTCCCATGGAGGGAAGTGAGCATGGTGACTGTTGTATTCAATCCCCATGAAATTTCTGTGTTTCATCTACACTCTGATAGTCCACAGATTAAAGAATGACACCAGATGTGCATCGGAAACTACTACTGGTCTTCCAGGTAACGATCAAAGCGAGGACTGTTTCAGACATTACTCCCATGGAGGAAAGTGCGCATTGTGACTGTTGTATTCAATCCCGATGCAATTTCTGTGTTTCATCAACACTCTGATAGTCCACAGATTACAGAATGCCTCCAGATGTGCATTGGAAACTACCACTGGTCTTCCAGGGAACGATAGAAGCGTAGACAGTTTGAGAATTACTCCCATGGAGGAAAGTGCGCATGGTGACTGCTGTATTCAATCCCGATACAATTTCTGTATTTCATCAACACTCTGATAGTCCACAGATTACAGAATGCCTCCAGATGTGCATCGGAAACTACTGCTGGTCTTCCAGGGAACGATCAAAGCGTTTACTGTTAGAGACATTACTCAAATGGAGGAAAATGCACATGGTGACTGTTGTATTCGATCCCGATGCAATTTCTGTGTATCATCAACACTCTGATAGTCCACAGATTACAGAATGCCTCCAGATGTGCATTGGAAACTACCACTGGTCTTCCAGGGAACGATCAAAGCGTAGACTGTTTGAGACAGTAGTTACATGGAAGAAAGTGCGCATGGTGACTGTTGTATTAAATCCCGATGCAATATCTGTGTTTCATCAACACTTTGAGGGTCCACAGATTACAGAATGTCTACAAATGTGCATCGGAAACTACTACTAGTCTTCCAGGGAACGATCAAAGCGTAAACTGTTGGAGACATTACTCCCGTGGAGGAAAGTGCGCATGGTGACTGTTGTATTCAATCCCGATGCAATTTCTGTGTTTCATCAACACTCTGCTAGTCCACAGATTACAGAATGCCACCAGATGTGCATCGGAAACTACTACTGGTCTTCCACGGAACGATCAAAACGAAGACTGTTTGAGACATTACTCCTGTGGAGGAAAGTGTGCATGGTGACTGTTGTATTCAATCCCGATGCAATATCTGTGTTTCGTCAACACTCTGATACTCCACAGATTACAGAATGCCACCAGATATGCATCGGAAACCACTACTGGTGTTCCAGGGAACGATCAAAGCGTAAGCTGTTTGAGACATTACTCCCGTGGAGGAAAGTGAGCATGGTGACTGTTGTATTCAATCAAAATGCAATTTCTGTGTTTCATCAACACTCTGATAGTCCACAGATTACAGAATGCCACCAGATGTGCATCGGAAACTACTACTGGTCTTTCAGGGAAGTATCAAAGCGTGGACTGTTTCCGACATTACTCCCATGGAGGAACGTGCGCATTGTGACTGTTGTATTCAATCCCGATGCAATTTCTGTGTTACATCAACACTCTGATAGTCCACAAATTACATAATTCCTAAAGATGTGCATTGCAAACTACCACTGGTCTTCCAGGGAACGATCAAAGCGTAGACTGTTTGAGATATTACTAACATGGAGCAAAGTGCGCATGGTGACTGTTGTATTCAATACCGATGCAATTTCTGTATTTCATCAACACTCTGATAGTCCACAGATTACAGAATGCCTCCAGATGTGCATCGGAAACTACTACTGGTCTTCCAGGGACCGATCAAACCGTAAACTCTTTGTGACATTACTCCCATGGCGGAAGGTGCGCATGGTGACTGTTGTATTCAATCCCGATGCAATTTCTTTGTGTCATGAACACTCTGATACTCCACAGATTACAGAATGCCTCCAGATGTGCATCGGAAACTTCTACTGGTCTTCCAGGCAACGATCAAAGCGTAGACAGTTTGAGACATACCTTCCGTGGAGGAGAGTGCGCATGGTGACTGTCGTATTCAATCCCGATGCAATTTCTGTGTTTCATCAACACTCTGATAGTCCACGGACTGCAGAATGCCACCAGAATTGCATCGGAAGCTACTACAGGTCTTCCAGGGAACGATCAAATCGTGGACTGTTTCAGACATTACTCCCATAGAGGAAAGTGCGCATGGTGACTGTTGTATTAAATCCCGATGCAATTTCTGTGTTTCATCAACACTCTGATAGTCCACAGATTACAGAATGCCTCCACATGTGCATAGGAAACTACCACTGGTCTTCCAGGGAATGATCAAATCGTAGACTGTTTTAGTCATTACTAACATGGAGGCAAGTGCGCATGGTTACTGTTGTATTCAATCCCGATGCAATTTCTGTGATTCATCAACACTTTCAAGGTCCACAGATTACTGAATGCATCCAGATGTGCATCGGAAACTACTACTGGTCTTCCAGGGACCGATCAAAGCGTAGACAATTTGAGACATTACACCCATGGAGGAGAGTGCGCATGATGACAGTTGTATTCAATCCCGATGCAATTTCTGTGTTTCATCAACACTCTGATAGTCCACAGATTACAGAATGCCACCAGATGTGCATCGGAAACTACTAATGGTCTTCCAGAGAACGATCAAAGCGTAGACTGTTTGAGAATTACTCCCATGGAGGAAAGTGCGCATGGTGACTGTTATATTCAATCCCGATGCAATTTCTGTATTTCATCAACACTCTGATAGTCCACAGATTACAGAATGCCTCCAGATGTGCATCGGAAACTACCACTGGTCTCCCAGGGAACGATAGAAGCGTAGACTGTTAGAGAATTACTCCCATGGAGGAAAGTGCGCATGGTGACTGCTGTATTCAATCCCGATGCAATTTCTGTATTTCATCAACACTCTGATAGTCCACAGATTACAGAATGCCTCCAGATGTGCATCGGAAACTACTGCTGGTCTTCCAGGGAACGATCAAAGCGTAGACTGTTTGAGACATTACTCCCATGGAGGATAGTGCGCATAGTGACTGTTGTATTCAATCCCGATGCAATTTCTGTGTTTCATCAACACTCAATTAGTCCACAGATTTCAGAATGCCTCCAGATGTGCACCGGAAACTACTACTGGTCTTCCAGGGAACGATCAAAGCGTAGACTATTTGAGACATTACTCCCATGGAGGAGAGTGCGCCTGGTGACTGTTGTATTCAATCCCATTACAATTAATGTGTTTCATCAACACTCTGATAGTCCACAGAATGCAGGATGCCTCCAGATATGCATCGGAAGCTACTACTGGTATTCCAGGGAACGATCAAAGCGTTGACTGTTAGAGACATTACTCAAATGGAGGAAAATGCACATGGTGACTGTTGTATTCGATCCCGATGCAATTTCTGTGTATCATCAACACTCTGATAGTCCACAGATTACAGAATGCCTCCAGATGTGCATTGGAAACTACCACTGGTCTTCCAGGGAACGATCAAAGCGTAGACTGTTTGAGACAGTAGTAATATGGAAGAAAGTGCGCATGGTGACTGTTGTATTAAATCCCGATGCAATATCTGTGTTTCATCAACACTTTGAGGGTCCACAGATTACAGAATGTCTACAGATGTGCATCCGAAACTACTACTAGTCTTCCAGGGAACGATCAAAGCGAAGAATGTTGGAGACATTACTCCTGTGGAGGAAAGTGCGCATGGTGACTGTTGTATTCAATCCCGATGCTATTTCTGTGTTTCATCAACTCTCTGATAGTCCACAGATCACAGAATGTCAGAAGATGTGCATCGGAAACCACTACTGGTCTTCCAGGGAACGACCAAAGCGTAAACTGATTGAGACATTACTCCCATGGAGGAAAGTGTGCATGGTGACTGTTGTACTCAATCCCGATGCAATATCTGTGTTTCGTCAACACTCTGATACTCCACAGATTACAGAATGCCACCAGATATGCATCGGAAACCACTACTGGTGTTCCAGGGAACGATCAAAGCGTAAGCTGTTTGAGACATTACTCCCGTGGTGGAAAGTGAGCATGGTGACTGTTGTATTCAATCAAAATGCAATTTCTGTGTTTCATCAACACTCTGATAGTCCACAGATTACAGAATGCCACCAGATGTGCATCGGAAACTACTACTGGTCTTTCAGGGAAGTATCAAAGCGTGGACTGTTTCCGACATTACTCCCATAGAGGAACGTGCGCATTGTGACTCTTGTATTCAATCCCGATGCAATTTCTGTGTTACATCAACACTCTGATAGTCCACAAATTACATAATGCCTCCAGATGTGCATTGCAAACTACCACTGAACTTCCAGGGAACGATCAAAGCGTAGACTGTTTGAGATATTACTAACATGGAGCAAAGTGCGCATGGTGACTGTTGTATTCAATCAAAATGCAATTTCTGTGTTTCATCAACACTCTGATAGTCCACAGATTACAGAATGCCACCAGATGTGCATCGGAAACTACTACTGGTCTTTCAGGGAAGTATCAAAGCGTGGACTGTTTCCGACATTACTCCCATGGAGGAACGTGCGCATTGTGACTGTTGTATTCAATCCCGATGCAATTTCTGTGTTACATCAACACTCTGATAGTCCACAAATTACATAATGCCTCCAGATGTGCATTGCAAACTACCACTGGTCTTCCAGGGAACGATCAAAGCGTAGACTGTTTGAGATATTACTAACATGGAGCCAAGTGCGCATGGTGACTGTTGTATTCAATACCGATGCAATTTCTGTATTTCATCAACACTCTGATAGTCCACAGATTACAGAATGCCTCCAGATGTGCATCGGAAACTTCTACTGGTCTTCCAGGCAACGATCAAAGCGTAGACAGTTTGAGACATACCTTCCGTGGAGGAGAGTGCGCATGGTGACTGTCGTATTCAATCCCGATGCAATTTCTGTGATTCATCAACACTTTCAAGGTCCACAGATTACTGAATGCATCCAGATGTGCATCGGAAACTACTACTGGTCTTCCAGTGAACGATCAAAGCGTAGACAATTTGAGACATTACACCCATGGAGGAGAGTGCGCATGATGACAGTTGTATTCAATCCCGATGCAATTTCTGTGTTTCATCAACACTCTGATAGTCCACAGATTACAGAATGCCACCAGATGTGCATCGGAAACTACTACTGGTCTTCCAGAGAACGATCAAAGCGTAGACTGTTTGAGAATTACTCCCATGGAGGAAAGTGCGCATGGTGACTGTTATATTCAATCCCGATGCAATTTCTGTATTTCATCAACACTCTGATAGTCCACAGATTACAGAATGCCTCCAGATGTGCATCGGAAACTACCACTGGTCTTCCAGGGAACGATAGAAGCGTAGACTGTTAGAGAATTACTCCCATGGAGGAAAGTGCGCATGGTGACTGCTGTATTCAATCCCGATGCAATTTCTGTATTTCATCAACACTCTGATAGTCCACAGATTACAGAATGCCTCCAGATGTGCATCGGAAACTACTGCTGGTCTTCCAGGGAACGATCAAAGCGTAGACTGTTTGAGACATTACTCCCATGGAGGATAGTGCGCATAGTGACTGTTGTATTCAATCCCGATGCAATTTCTGTGTTTCATCAACACTCAATTAGTCCACAGATATCAGAATGCCTCCAGATGTGCACCGGAAACTACTACTGGTCTTCCAGGGAACGATCAAAGCGTAGACTATTTGAGACATTACTCCCATGGAGGAGAGTGCGCCTGGTGACTGTTGTATTCAATCCCATTACAATTAATGTGTTTCATCAACACTCTGATAGTCCACAGAATGCAGGATGCCTCCAGATATGCATCGGAAGCTACTACTGGTCTTCCAGGGAACGATCAAAGCGTTGACTGTTAGAGACATTACTCAAATGGAGGAAAATGCACATGGTGACTGTTGTATTCGATCCCGATGCAATTTCTGTGTATCATCAACACTCTGATAGTCCACAGATTACAGAATGCCTCCAGATGTGCATTGGAAACTACCACTGGTCTTCCAGGGAACGATCAAAGCGTAGACTGTTTGAGACAGTAGTAATATGGAAGAAAGTGCGCATGGTGACTGTTGTATTAAATCCCGATGCAATATCTGTGTTTCATCAACACTTTGAGGGTCCACAGATTACAGAATGTCTACAGATGTGCATCCGAAACTACTACTAGTCTTCCAGGGAACGATCAAAGCGTAGACTGTTGGAGACATTACTCCAGTGGAGGAAAGTGCGCATGGTGACTGTTGTATTCAATCCCGATGCTATTTCTGTGTTTCATCAACGCTCTGATAGTCCACACAATACAGAATGTCAGAAGATGTGCATCGGAAACCACTACTGGTCTTCCAGGGAACGACCAAAGCGTAAACTGATTGAGACATTACTCCCATGGAGGAAAGTGTGCATGGTGACTGTTGTACTCAATCCCGATGCAATATCTGTGTTTCGTCAACACTCTGATACTCCACAGTTTACAGAATGCCACCAGATATGCATCGGAAACCACTACTGGTGTTCCAGGGAACGATCAAAGCGTAAGCTGTTTGAGACATTACTCCCGTGGTGGAAAGTGAGCATGGTGACTGTTGTATTCAATCAAAATGCAATTTCTGTGTTTCATCAACACTCTGATAGTCCACAGATTACAGAATGCCACCAGATGTGCATCGGAAACTTCTACTGGTCTTCCAGGCAACGATCAAAGCGTAGACAGTTTGAGACATACCTTCCGTGGAGGAGAGTGCGCATGGTGACTGTCGTATTCAATCCCGATGCAATTTCTCTGTTTCATCAACACTCTGATAGTCCACGGACTGCAGAATGCCACCAGAATTGCATCGGAAGCTACTACAGGTCTTCCAGGGAACGATCAAATCGTGGACTGTTTCTGACATTACTCCCATAGAGGAAAGTGCGCATGGTGACTGTTGTATTAAATCCCGATGCAATTTCTGTGTTCCATCAACACTCTGATAGTCCACAGATTACAGAATGCCTCCACATGTGCATCGGAAACTACCACTGGTCTTCCAGGGAATGATCAAAGCGTAGACTGTTTTAGTCATTACTAACATGGAGGCAAGTGCGCATGGTGACTGTTGTATTCAATCCCGATGCAATTTCTGTGATTCATCAACACTTTCAAGGTCCACAGATTACAGAATGCATCCAGATGTGCATCGGAAACTACTACTGGTCTTCCAGGGAACGATCAAACCGTAGACTATTTGAGACATTACACCCATGTAGGAGATTGCGCATGATGACATTTGTATTCAATCCCGATGCAATTTCTGTGTTTCATCAACACTCTGATAGTCCACAGATTACAGAATGCCACCAGATGTGCATCGGAAACTACTACTGGTCTTCCAGGGAACGATCAAAGCGTAGACTGTTTGAGAATTACTCCCATGGAGGAAAGTGCGCATGGTGACTGTTATATTCAATCCCGATGCAATTTCTGTATTTCATCAACACTCTGATAGTCCACAGATTACAGAATGCCTCCAGATGTGCATCCGAAACTACTGCTGGTCTTCCAGGGAACGATCAAAGCGTAGACTGTTTGAGACCTCACTCCCATGGAGGAAAGTGCGCATGGTGACTGTTCTATTCAATCCCAATACAATTTCTGTGTCTCATCAACACTCTGATAGTCTACAGATTGCAGGATGCCTCATGATATGCATCGGAAACTACTACTGGTCTTCCAGGGAACGATCAAAGCGTTGACTGTTAGAGACATTACTCAAATGGAGGAAAATGCGCATGGTGACTGTTGTATTCAATCCCGATGCAATTTCTGTGTTTCATCAACACTCTGATAGTCCGCAGATTACAGAATGCCTCCAGATGTGCATTGGAAACTACCACTGGTCTTCCAGGGAACGATCAAAGCGTAGACTGTTTGAGACATTAGTAACATGGAAGAAAGTGCGCATGGTGACTGTTGTATTATATCCCGATGCAATATCTGTGTTTCATCAACACTCTGATAGTCCACAGATTACAGAATGCCACCAGATGTGCATCGGGAACTACTACTGGTCTTCCACGGAACGATCAAAGCGTAGACTGTTTGAGACATTACTCCTGTGGAGGAAAGTGCGCATGGTGACTGATGTATTCAATCCCGATGCAATATCTGTGTTTCGTCAACACTCTGATACTCCACAGATTACAGAATGCCACAAGATATGCATCGGAAACCACTACTGGTGTACCAGGGAACGATCAAAGCGTAAGCTGTTTCCGACATTACTCCCATGGAGGAAAGTGCGCATTGTGAATGTTGTATTCAATCCCGATGCAATTTCTGTGTTTCATCAACACTCTGATAGTCCACAAATTACAGAATGCCTCCAGATGTGCATTGCAAACTACCACTGGTCTTCCAGGGAACGATGAAAGCGTAGACTGTTTGCGATATTACTAACATAGAGGAAAGTGCGCATGGTGACTGCTGTATTCAATACCCATGCAATTTCTGTGTTTCATCAACACTCTGATAGTCCACAGATTACAGAATGCCACCAGATGTGCATCGGAAACTACTACTGGTCTTCCACGGAACGATCAAAGCGTACACTGTTTGAGACATTAATCCTGTGGAGGAAAGTGCGCATGGTGACTGTTGTATTCAATCCCGATGCAATATCTGTGTTTCGTCAACACTCTGATACTCCACAGATTACAGAATGCCACCAGATATGCATCGGAAACCACTACTGGTTTTCCAGGGAATGATCAAAGCGTAAGCTGTTTGAGACATTACTCCGGTGGTGGAAAGTGAGCATGGTGACTGTTGTATTCAATCCCAATGCAATTTCTGTGTTTCGTCAACACTCTGATAGTCCACAGATTACAGAATGCCACCAGATGTGCATCGGAAACTACTACTGGTCTTCCAGGGAACGATCAAAGCGTGGACTGTTTCCGACATTACTCTCATGGAGGAACGTGCGCATTGTGACTGTTGTATTCTATCCCGATGCAATTTCTGTGTTTCTTCAACACTCTGATAGTCCACAAATTACAGAATGATTCCAGATGTGCATTGCAAACTACCACTGGTCTTCCAGGGAACGATGAAAGCGTAGACTGTTTGCGATATTACTAACATGGAGGAAAGTGCGCATGGTGACTGTTGTATTCAATACCGATGCAATTTCTGTGTTTCATCAACACTCTGATAGTCCACAAATTACAGAATGCCTCCAGATGTGCATTGCAAACTACCACTGGTCTTCCAGGGAACGATGAAAGCGTAGTCTGTTTGAGATATTACTAACATGGAGGAAAGTGCGCATGGTGGCTCTTGTATTCAATACCAATGCAATTTCTGTGTTTCATCAACACTCTGATAGTCCACAGATTACAGAATGCCTCCAGATGTGCATAGGAAACTTCTACTGGTCTTCCAGGGACCGATCAAACCGTAAACTCCTTGTGACATTACTGCCATGGAGCAAGTGCACATGGTGACTGTTGTATTCAATCCCGATGCAATATCTGTGATTCATCAACACTCTGGTAGCCCTTAGATTACAGAATGCAACCAGATGTCCATCGGAAACTACTACTGGTCTTCCAGGGAACGATCAAAGCGTAGACTGTTTGAGACATTACTCCCATGGAGGAGAGTGCGCATGGTGACTGTTGTATTCAATCCCGATGCAATTTCTGTGTTTCATCAACACTCAGTTAGACCACAGATTTCAGAATGCCTCCAGATGTGCATCGGAAACTACTACTGGTCTTCCAAGGAACGATCAAAGCGTAGACTGTTTGAGACATTACTCCCATGGAGGGAAGTGCGCATGCTGACTGTTGTATTCAATCCCGATGCAATTCCTGTGTTTCATCAACACTCTGTTAGTCCACAGTTTACAGAATGCCACCACACGTGCATCGGAAACTACTAGTGGTCTTCCAGGGAACGATCAAAGCGTAGACCGTGTGAGACATTACTCCCGCGGAGGAAGGAGCACATGGTGATTGTTGTATTCAATCCCGATGCAATTTCTGTGTTTCATCAACACTCTGATAGTCCACAGATTACAGAATGCAACCAGATGTGCATCGGAAACTACTACTGGTCTTCCAGGGAAGGATCAAAGCGTAAACCGTTTGAGACATTACTCCCGTGGAGCAAAGTACGCATGGTGACTCTTGTATTCAATCCCGATGCAATTTCTGTGTTCCATCAACACTCTGATAGTCCACAGATTACAGAATGCCTCCAGATGTGCATCGGAAGCTACTTCTGGTCTTCCAGGGAACGATGAAAGCGTAGACTGTTTGAGACATTACTCCCATGGAGGAAAGTGCGCATGGTGACTGTTGTATTCAATCCCGATGCAATTTCTGTGTTTCATCAACACTCAAATAGACCACAGATTTCAGAATGCCTCCAGATGTGCATCGGAAACTACTACTGGTCTTCCAGGGAACGATCAAAGCGTAGGCTGTTTGAGACATTACTCCCATGGAGGAAGGTGCGCATGGTGACTGTTGTAATCAATCCCAAATCAATATCTGTGTTTCATCAACAATCAGTTAGTCCACAGATTGCAGGATGCCTCAAGATATGCATCGGAAACTACTACTGGTCTTCCAGGGAACGATCAAAGCGTTGACTGTTAGAGACATAACTCAAATGGAGGAAAATGCGCATGGTGACTGTTGTATTCAATCCCGATGCAATTTCAGTGTTTCATCAACACTCTGATAGTCAACAGATTACAGAATGCCTCCAGATGTGCATTGGAAACTACCACTGGTCTTCCAGGGAACGATCAAAGCGTAGACTGTTTGAGACATTAGTAACATGGAAGAAAGTGCGCATGGTGACTGTTGTATTACATCCCGATGCAATATCTGTGTTTCATCAACACTCTGATAGTCCACAGATTACAGAATGCCACCAGATGTGCATCGGAAACTACTACTGGTCTTCCACGGAACGATCAAAGCGTAGACTGTTTGAGACATTACTCCTGTGGAGGAAAGTGCGCATGGTGACTGTTGTATTCAATCCCGATGCAATATCTGTGTTTCGTCAACACTCTGATACTCCACAGATTACAGAATGCCACCAGATATGCATCGGAAACCACTACTGGTGTTCCAGGGAACGATCAAAGCGTAAGCTGTTTGAGACATTACTCCCGTGGTGTAAAGTGAGCATGGTGACTGTTGTATTCAATCCCAATGCAATTTCTGTGTTTCATCAACACTCTGATAGTCCACAGATTACAGAATGCCACCAGATGTGCATCGGAAACAACTACTGGTCTTCCACGGAACGATCAAAGCGTAGACTGTTTGAGACATTACTCCTGCGGAGGAAAGTGCGCATGGTGATTGTTGTATTCAATCCCGATGCAATATCTGTGTTTCGTCAACACTCTGATACTCCACAGATTACAGAATGCCACCATATATGCATCGGAAACCACTACTGGTGTTCCAGGGAACGATCAAAGCGTAAGCTGTTTGAGACATTACTCAAATGGAGGAAAATGCGCATGGTGACTGTTGTATTCAATCCCGATGCAATTTCTGTGTTTCATCAACACTCTGATAGTCCGCAGATTACAGAATGCCTCCAGATGTGCATTGGAAACTACCACTGGTCTTCCAGGGAACGATCAAAGCGTAGACTGTTTGAGACATTAGTAACATGGAAGAAAGTGCGCATGGTGACTGTTGTATTATATCCCGATGCAATATCTGTGTTTCATCAACACTCTGATAGTCCACAGATTACAGAATGCCACCAGATGTGCATCGGAAACTACTACTGGTCTTCCACGGAACGATCAAAACGTAGACTGTTTGAGACATTACTCCTGTGGAGGAAAGTGCGCATGGTGACTGTTGTATTCAATCCCGATGCAATATCTGTGTTTCGTCAACACTCTGATACTTCACAGATTACAGAATGCCACAAGATATGCATCGGAAACCACTACTGGTGTACCAGGGAACGGTCAAAGCGTAAGCTGTTTCCGACATTACTCCCATGGAGGAAAGTGCGCATTGTGAATGTTGTATTCAATCCCGATGCAATTTCTGTGTTTCATCAACACTCTGATAGTCCACAAATTACAGAATGCCTCCAGATGTGCATTGCAAACTACCACTGGTCTTCCAGGGAACGATGAAAGCGTAGACTGTTTGCGATATTACTAACATGGAGGAAAGTGCGCATGGTGACTGCTGTATTCAATCCCCATGCAATTTCTGTGTTTCATCAACACTCTGATAGTCCACAGATTACAGAATGCCACCAGTTGTGCATCGGAAACTACTACTGGTCTTCCACGGAACGATCAAAGCGTACACTGTCTGAGACATTACTCCTGTGGAGGAAAGTGCGCATGGTGACTGTTGTATTCAATCCCGATGCAATATCTGTGTTTCGTCAACACTCTGATACTCCACAGATTACAGAATGCCACCAGATATGCATCGGAAACCACTACTGGTGTTCCAGGGAACGATCAAAGCGTAAGCTGTTTGAGACATTACTCCCGTGGTGGAAAGTGAGCATGGTGACTGTTGTATTCAATCCCAATGCAATTTCTGTGTTTCGTCAACACTCTGATAGTCCACAGATTACAGAATGCCACCAGATGTGCATCGGAAACTACTACTGGTCTTCCAGGGAACGATCAAAGCGTGGACTGTTTCCGACATTACTCTCATGGAGGAACGTGCGCATTGTGACTGTTGTATTCTATCCCGATGCAATTTCTGTGTTTCTTCAACACTCTGATAGTCCACAAATTACAGAATGATTCCAGATGTGCATTGCAAACTACCGCTGGTCTTCCAGGGAACGATGAAAGCGTAGACTGTTTGCGATATTACTAACATGGAGGAAAGTGCGCATGGTGACTGTTGTATTCAATACCGATGCAATTTCTGTGTTTCATCAACACTCTGATAGTCCACAAATTACAGAATGCCTCCAGATGTGCATTGCAAACTACCACTGGTCTTCCAGGGAACGATGAAAGCGTAGTCTGTTTGAGATATTACTAACATGGAGGAAAGTGCGCATGGTGGCTCTTGTATTCAATACCGATGCAATTTCTGTGTTTCATCAACACTCTGATAGTCCACAGATTACAGAATGCCTCCAGATGTGCATAGGAAACTTCTACTGGTCTTCCAGGGACCGATCAAACCGTAAACTCCTTGTGACATTACTGCCATGGAGGAAGGTGCGCATGGTGATTGTTGTATTCAATCCCGATGCAATTTCTGTGTGTCATGAACACTCTGATACTCCACAGATTACAGAATGCCTCCAGATGTGCATAGGAAACTACTACTGGTCTTCCTGGGAACGATCCAAGCGTAGACTCTTAGAGACATTACTCCTGTGGAAGAAATTGCGCATGGTTACTGTTGTATTCAATCCCGATGCAATTTCTGTGTTTCATCAACACTCTGATAGTCCACAGATTACAGAATGCCACCAGATGTGCATCGGAAACTTCTACTGGTCTTCCAGGCAACGATTAAAGCGTAGACAGTTTAAGACATACCTCCCGTGGAGGAGAGTGCGCATGGTGACTGTCGCATTCAATAGCGATGCAATTTCCGTGTTTCATCAACACTCTGATAGTCCACGGAGAACAGAATGCCACCAGAATTGCATCGGAAGCTACTACAGGTCTTCTAGGGTACGATCAAAGCGTGGACTGTTTCAGACATTACTCCCATAGAGGAAAGTGCTCATGGTGACTGTTGTATTCAATCCCGATGCAATATCTGTGTTTCATCAACACTCTGATATTCCACAGATTACTGAATGCCTCCAGATGTGAATTGGAAACTACCACTGGTCTTCCAGGGAACAATCAAAGCGCAGTCTATTTGAGACATTACTAACATGGAGGAAAGTGCGCATGGTGACTGTTGTATTCAATCCCGATGCAATTTCTGTGTTTCATCAACACTCTGATAGTCCACAGATTACAGAATGCCTACAGATGTGCATCGGAAACTACCATTGTTCTTCCCGGGAATGATCAAAGCGTAGACTGATTGAGACATTACTAACATTGAGGCAAGTGCGCATGGTGACTGTTGTATTCAATCCCGATGCAATTTCTGTGTTTCATCAACACTTTGAAGGTCCACAGATTACTGAATGCATCCAGATGTGCATCGGAAACTACTACTGGTCTTCCAGGGAACGATCAAAGCGTAGACTATTTGAGACATTACACCCATGGAGGAATGTGCACATGGTGACTGTTGTAATCAATCCCACATCTATATCTGTGTTTCATCAACAATAAGTTAGTCCACAGATTTCAGAATGCCTCCAGATGTGCATCGGAAACTACTACTGGTCTTCCAGGGAACAATCAAAGCATAGACTGTTTGAGACATTACTTCCGTGGAGCAAGTGCACATGGTGACTGTTGTATTCAATCCCGATGCAATTTCTGTGATTCATCAACACTCTGTTAGCCCTTAGATTACAGAATGCAACCAGATGTCCATCGGAAACTACTACTGGTCTTCCAGGGAACGATCAAAGCGTAGACTGTTTGAGACATTACTCCCATGGAGGAAAGTGCGCATGGTGACTGTTGTATTCAATCCCGATGCAATTTCTGTGTTTCATCAACACTCAGTTAGACCACAGATTTCAGAATGCCTCCAGATGTGCATCGGAAACTACTACTGGTCTTCCAAGGAACGATCAAAGCGTAGACTGTTTGAGACATTACTCCCATGGAGGGAAGTGCGCATGCTGACTGTTGTATTCAATCCCGATGCAATTTCTGTGTTTCATCAACACTCTGTTAGTCCACAGTTTACAGAATGCCACCACACGTGCATCGGAAACTACTAGTGGTCTTCCAGGGAACGATCAAAGCGTAGACCGTGTGAGACATTACTCCCGTGGAGGAAGGAGCACATGGTGATTGTTGTATTCAATCCCGATGCAATTTCTGTGTTTCATCAACACTCTGATAGTCCACAGATTACAGAATGCAACCAGATGTGCATCGGAAACTACTACTGGTCTTCCAGGGAACGATCAAAGCGTAAACTGTTTGAGACATTACTCCCGTGGAGCAAAGTACGCATGGTGACTCTTGTATTCAATCCCTATGCAATTTCTGTGTTCCATCAACACTCTGATAGTCCACAGATTACAGAATGCCTCCAGATGTGCATCGGAAGCTACTTCTGGTCTTCCAGGGAACGATGAAAGCGTAGACTGTTTGAGACTTTACTCCCATGGAGGAAGGTGCGCATGGTGACTGTTGTAATCAATCCCAAATCAATATCTGTGTTTCATCAACAATCAGTTAGTCCACAGATTTCAGAATGCCTCCAGATGTGCATCGGAAACTACTACTGGTCTTCAAGGGAACGATGAAAGCGTAGACTGTTTGAGACATTACTCCCATGGAGGAAAGTGCGCATGGTGACTGTTGTGTTCAATCCCAATACAATTTCTGTGTTTCATCAACACTCTGATAGTCCACAGATTGCAGGATGCCTCAAGATATGCATCGGAAACTACTACTGGTCTTCCAGGGAACGATCAAAGCGTTGACTGTTAGAGACATAACTCAAATGGAGGAAAATGCGCATGGTGACTGTTGTATTCAATCCCGATGCAATATCTGTGTTTCGTCAACACTCTGATACTCCACAGATTACAGAATCCCACCAGATATGCATCGGAAACCACTACTGGTGTTCCAGGGAACGATCAAAGCGTAAGCTGTTTGAGACATTACTCCCGTGGTGTAAAGTGAGCATGGTGACTGTTGTATTCAATCCCAATGCAATTTCTGTGTTTCATCAACACTCTGATAGTCCACAGATTACAGAATGCCACCAGATGTGCATCGGAAACAACTACTGGTCTTCCACGGAACGATCAAAGCGTAGACTGTTTGAGACATTACTCCTGCGGAGGAAAGTGCGCATGGTGACTGTTGTATTCAATCCCGATGCAATATCTGTGTTTCGTCAACACTCTGATACTCCACAGATTACAGAATGCCACCATATATGCATCGGAAACCACTACTGGTGTTCCAGGGTACGATCAAAGCGTAAGCTGTTTGAGACATTACTCCCGTGGTGTAAAGTGAGCATGGTGACTGTTGTATTCAATCCCAATGCAATTTCTGTGTTTCATCAACACTCTGATAGTCCACAGATTACAGAATGCCACCAGATGTGCATCGGAAACAACTACTGGTCTTCCACGGAACGATCAAAGCGTAGACTGTTTGAGACATTACTCCTGTGGAAGAAATTGCGCATGAAGACTGTTGTATTCAATCCCGATGCAATTTCTGTGTTTCATCAACACTCTGATAGTCCACAGATTACAGAATGCCTCCAGATGTGAATCGGAAACTACCACTGGTCTTCCAGGGAACGATCAAAGCGTAGAATGTTCGAGACATTACTAACGTGGAGGAAAGTGCCCATGGTGACTTTTGTATTCAATCCCGATGCAATTTCTCTGTTTCATCAACACTTTGAATGTCCACAGATTACAGAATGCATCCAGATGTGCATCGGAAACTACTACTGGCCTTCCAGGGAACGATCAAAACGTAGACTGTTTGAGACAATACTCCCGTGGAGCAAAGTGCGCATGGTGACTGTTGTATTCAATCCCGATGCAATTTCTGTGTCTCTTCAACACCCTGATAGTCCACAGATTACTTAATGCCACCAGATGTGCATCGGAAACTTCTACTGGTCTTCCAGGCAACGATTAAAGCGTAGACAGATTGAGACATACCTCCCGTGGAGGAGAGTGCGCATGGTGACTGTCGTATTCAATCCCGATGCAGTTTCTGTGTTTCATCAACACTCTGATAGTCCACGGAGTACAGAATGCCACCAGAATTGCATCGGAAGCTACTACAGGTCTTCCAGTGAACGATCAAAGCGTGGACTCTTTCAGACATTACTCCCATAGAGGAAAGTGTGCATGGTGACTGTTGTATTCAATCCCGATGCAATTTCTGTGTTTCATCAACACTCTGATATTCCACAGATTACAGAATGCCTCCAGATGTGAATTGGAAACTACCACTGGTCTTCCAGGGAACGATCAAAGCGCAGACTGTTTGAGACATTACTAAAATGGAGGAAAGTGCGCATGGTGACTGCTGTATTCAATCCCGATGCAATTTCTGTGTTTCATCAACACTCTGACAGTCCACAGATTACAGAATGCCTCCAGATGTGCATCGGAAACTACCACTGGTCTTCCAGGGAATGATCAATTCGTAGACTGTTTGAGACATTACTAACATGGAGGCAAGTGCGCATGGTGACTGTTGTATTCAATCCCGATGCAATTTCTGTGTTTCATCAACACTTTGAAGGTCCACAGATTACTGAATGCATCAAAATGTGCATCGGAAACTACTACTGGTCTTCCAGGGAACGATTAAAGCGTAGACTATTTGAGACATTACACCCATGGAGGAATGTGCGCATGGTGACTGTTGTAATCAATCCCAAATCTATATATGTGTTTCATCAACAATCAGTTAGTCCACAGATTTCAGAATGCCTCCAGATGTGCATCGGAAACTACTACTGGTCTTCCAGGGAACAATCAAAGCGTAGACTGTTTAAGACATTACTTCCGTGGAGAAAGTGCACATGGTGACTGTTGTATTCAATCCCGATGCAATTTCTGTGATTCATCAACACTCTGGTAGCCCCCAGATTACAGAATGCAACCAGATGTGCATCGGAAACTACTACTGGTCTTCCAGGGAACGATCAATTCGTAAACTGTTTGAGACATTACTCCCGTGGAGCAAAGTGTGCAGGGTGACTGTTGTATTCAATCCCGATGCAATTTCTGTGTTCCATCAACACTCTGATAGTCCACAGATTACAGAATGCCTCCAGATGTGCATCGGAAGCTACTTCTGCTCTTCGAGGGAACGATCAAAGCGTAGACTGTTTGAGACATTACTCCCATGGAGGAAAGTGCGCATGGTGACTGTTGTATTCAATCCCGATGCAATTTCTGTGTTTCATCAACACTCAGTTAGACCACAGATTTCAGAATGCCTCCAGATGTGCATCGGAAACTACTACTGGTCATCCAAGGAACGATCAAAGCGTAGACTGTTTGAGACATTACTCCCATGGAGGGAAGTGTACATGCTGACTATTGTATTCAATCACGATGCAATTTCTGTGTTTCATCAACACTCTGTTAGTCCACAGATTACAGAATGCCACCAGACGTGCATCGGAAACTACTAGTGGTCTTCCAGGGAACGATCAAAGCGTAGACCGTGTGAGACATTACTCCCGTGGAGGAAGGAGCACATGGTGATTGTTGTATTCAATCCCGATTCAATTTCTGTGTTTCATCAACACTCTGATAGTCCACAGATTACAGAATGCAACCAAATGTGCATCGGAAACTACTACTGGTCTTCCAGGGAACGATCAAAGCGTAAATTGTTTGACACCTTACACCCGTGGAGCAAAGTGCGCATGGTGACTTTTGTATTCAATCCCGATGCAATTTCTGTGTTCCATCAACACTCTGATAGTCCACAGATTGCAGAATGCCTCCAGATGTGCATCGGAAGCTACTTCTGGTCTTCCAGGGAACGATCAAAGCGTAGACTGTTTGAGACATTACTCCCATGGAGGTAAGTGCGCATGGTGACTGTTGTATTCAATCCCGATGCAATTTCTGTGTTTCATCAACACTCAGTTAGACCACAGATTTCAGAATGCCTCCAGATGTGCATCGGAAACTACTACTGGTCTTCCAGGGAACAATCAATGCGTAGACTGTTTGAGACATTACTTCCGTGGAGAAAGTGCACATGGTGGCAGTTGTATTCAATCCCGATGCAATTTCTGTGATTCATCAACACTCTGATAGCCCAGAGATTACGGAATGCCTCCAGATGTGCATCGGAAACTACTACTGGTCTTCCAGGGAACGATCAAAGCGTAGAGTGTTAGGGACGTTACTCATATGGAGGAAAGTGCGCATGGTGACTGTTGTATTCAATCCCGATGGAATATCTGTGTTTCATGAACACTTTGAAGGTCCACAGATTACAGAATCCCTCCAGATGTGCATCGGAAACTTCTACTAGTCTTCCAGGCAACGATCAAAGCGTAGACAGTTTTAGACATACCTCCCGTGGAGGAGAGTGCGCATGGTGACTGTCGTATTCAATCCCGATGCAGTTTCTGTGTTTCATCAACACTCAATTAGTCCACATATTTCAGAATGCCTCCAGATGTGCATCGGAAACTACTACTGGTCTTCCAGGGGACGATCAAAGCGTAGACTGTTTGAGACATTACTCCCATGGAGGAGAGTGCGCATGGTGACTGTTGTATTCAATCCCAATACAATTTCTGAGTTTCATCAACACTCTGATAGTCCACAGATTGCAGGATGCCTCAAGATATGCATCTGAAACTACTACTGGTCTTCCAGCTAACGATCAAAGCGTTGACTGTTAGAGACAGTACTCAAATGGAGGAAAATGCGCAAGGTGACTGTTGTATTCAATCCCGATGCAATTTCTGTGTTTCATCAACACTCTGATAGTCCACAGATTACAGAATGCCTCCAGATGTGCATTGGAAACTGCCACTGGTCTTCCAGGGAACGATCAAAGCGTAGACTCTTTGAGACATTAGTAACATGGAAGAAAGTGCGCATGGTGACTGTTGTATTATATCCCGATGCAATATCTGTGTTTCATCAACACTCTGATAGTCCACAGATTACAGAATGCCACCAGATGTGCATCAGAAACTACTACTGGTCTTCCACGGAACGATCAAAGCGTAGACTGTTTGAGACATTACTCCTGTGGAGGAAAGTGCGCATGGTGACTGTTGTGTTCAATCCCGATGGAATATCTGTGTTTCGTCAACACTCTGATACTCCACAGATTACAGAATGCCACCAGATATGCATCGGAAACCACTACTGGTGTTCCAGGGAACGATCAAAGCGTAAGCTGTTTGAGACATTACTCCCGTGGTGTAAAGCGAGCATGGTGACTGTTGTATTCGATCCCAATGCAATTTCTGTGTTTCATCAACACTCTGATAGTCCACAGATTACAGAATGCCACCAGATGTGCATCGGAAACTACTACTGGTGTTCCAGGGAACGATCAAAGCGTGGACTGTTTCCGACATTACTCTCATGGAGGAACGTGCGCATTGTGACTGTTGTATTCTATCCCGATGCAATTTCTGTGTTTCATCAACAATCTGATAGTCCACAAATTACAGATTGCCTCCAGATGTGCATTGCAAACTACCACTGGTCTTCAAGGGAACGATCCAAGCGTAGACAGTTTGAGACATTACTCCCATGGAGGAAAGTGCGCATGGTGACTATTGTATTCAATCCCGATGCAATTTCTGTGTGTCATGAACACTCTGATACTCCACAGATTACAGAATGCCTCCAGATGTGCATCGGAAACTACTATTGGTCTTCCTGGGAACGATCCAAGCCTAGACTGTTAGAGACATTTCTCCTGTGGAAGAAAGTGCGCATGGTGACTGTTGTATTCAATCCCGATGCAATTTCTGTGTTTCATCAACACTCTGATAGTCCACGGAGTACAGAATGCCACCAGAATTGCATAGGAAGCTACAACAGGTCTTCCAGGGCACGATCAAAGCGTGGACTCTTTCAGACATTACTCCCATAGAGGAAAGTGCGCATGGTGACTGTTGTATTCAATCCCGATGCAATTTCTGTGTTTCATCAACACTCTGATATTCCACAGAGTACAGAATGCCTCCAGATGTGAATTGGAACCTACCACTGGTCTTCCAGGGAACGATCAAAGCGTAGACTATTTGAGACATTACACCCATGGAGGAATGTGCGCATGGTGACTGTTGTAATCAATCCCAAAGCAATTTCTGTGTTTCATCAGCAATCAGTTAGACCACAGATTTCAGAATGCCTCCAGATGTGCATCGAAAACTACTACTGGTCTTCCAGGGAACAATCAAAGCGTACACTGTTTGAGACATTACATCCGTGGAGAAAGTGCACATGGTGACTGTTGTATTCAATCCCGATGCAATTTCTGTGATTCATCAACACTCTGATAGCCCACATATTACAGAATGTATCCAGATGTGCATCGGAAACTACTACTGGTCTTCCAGGAAACGATCCAAGCGTAGACTGTTAGGGACATTACTCATATGGAGGAAAGTGCGCATGGTGACTGTTGTATTCAATCCCGATGCAATATCTGTGTTTCATCAACACTTTGAAGGTCCACAGATTACAGAATGCCTCCAGGTGTGCATCGGAAACTACTACAGGTTTTCCAGGGAACGATCAAAGCGTAGACTGTTTGAGACATTACTCCTGTGGAGGAAAGTGCGCATGGTGACTGTCGTATTCAATCCCGATGCAATTTCTGTTTTTCATCAACACTCTGATAGTCCACGCTGTACAGAATGCCACCAGAATTGCATCGGAAACTACTACTGGTCTTCCAGGGAACGATCAAAACGTGGACTGTTTGAGACATTACTCCCATGGAGGAAAGTGCGCATGGTGACTGTTGTATTCAATCCCGATGCAATTTCTGTGTTTGATCAACACTCTGATACTTTACACATTACAGAATGCCTGTGGATGTGCATTGGAAACAACTAGTGGTCTTCCTGGGAACGATCCAAGCGTAGACTGTTAGAGACTTTACTCCCATGGAGGAAAGTGCGCATGGTGACCGTTGTATTCGATCCCGATGCAATTTCTGTGTTTCATCAACACTCTGATAGTCCACAGATTAAGGAATGTCACCAGATGTGCATCCGAAACTACTAATGGTCTTCCAGGCAACGATCAAAGCGTAGACTGTTTATGACATTACACCCGTGGAGGAAAGTGAGGATGGTGACTGCTGTATTCAATCCCGATGCTATTTCTGTGTTCCATCAACACTCTGATAGTCCAGAGATTACAGAATGTCACCAGATGTGCATCGGAAACTACTACTGGTCTTCCAGGGAACGATCAAAGCGTAGACTGTTAGAGACATTACACCCATGGAAGAAAGTGCGCATGGTGACTGTTGCATTCAATCCCGATGCAATATCTGTGTTTCATCAACACTTTGAAGGTCCACAGATTACAGAATGCCTCCAGATGTGCATCGGAAACTACTACAGGTTTTCCAGGGAACGATCAAAGCGTAGACTGTTTGAGACATTACTCCTGTGGAGGAAAGTGCGCATGGTGACTGTCGTATTCAATCCCGATGCAATTTCTGTGTTTCATCAACACTCTGATAGTCCACGGAGTACAGAATGCCACCAGAATTGCATCGGAAACTACTACTGGTCTTCCAGGGAACGATCAAAACGTGGACTGTTTGAGACATTACTCCCATGGAGGAAAGAGCGCATGGTGACTGTTGTATTCAATCCCGATGCAATTTCTGTGTTTGATCAACACTCTGATACTTTACACATTACAGAATGCCTGTGGATGTGCATTGGAAACAACTAGTGGTCTTCCTGGGAACGATCCAAGCGTAGACTGTTAGAGACTTTACTCCCATGGAGGAAAGTGCGCATGGTGACCGTTGTATTCGATCCCGATGCAATTTCTGTGTTTCATCAACACTCTGATAGTCCACAGATTAAGGAATGTCACCAGATGTGCACCCGAAAATACTACTGGTCTTCCAGGGAACGATAAAATCGTAGACTGTTTGAGACATTACACCCGTGGTGGAAAGTGAGGATGGTTACTTCTGTATCCAATCCCGATGCAATTTCTGTGTTTCATCAACAGTTTGAAGGTCCACAGATTACAGAATGCATCCAGATGTGCATCGGAAACTACTACTGGTCTTCCAGGGAACGATCAAAGCGTAGACTCTTTGAGACATTACACCCATGGAGCAAAGTGCGCATGGTGACTGTTGTATTTAATCCCGATGCAATTTCTGTGTTTCATCAACACTCTGATAGTCCACAGGTAAAGGAATGTCACCAGATGTGCATCCAAAACTACTACTGGTCTTCAGGGGAACGATCAAAGCGTAGAGTGTTTGAGACATTACACCTGTATAGGAAAGTGAGGATAGTGACTGCTGTATTCAGTCCCGATGCAATTTCTGTGTTCCATCAACACTCTGATAGTCCACAGATTACAGAATGCCACCAGATATGCATCGGAAACTACTACTGGTCTTCCAGGAAACGATCAAAGCGTAGACTGTTAGGGCCATTACTCATATGGAGGAAAGTGCGCATGGTGACTGTTGTATTCAATCCCGATGCAATATCTGTGTTTCATCAACACTTTGAAGGTCCACAGATTACAGAATTTCACCAGACGTGCTTCGGAAACTACTACTGGTCTTCCAGGGAACGATCAAAGCGTAGACTGTTTGAGACATTACTCCTGTGGAGGAAAGTGCGCATGGTGACTGTCGTATTCAATCCCGATGCAATTTCTGTGTTTCATCAACACTCTGATAGTCCACGGAGTACAGAATGCCACCAGAATTGCATTTGAAACTACTACTGGTCTTCCAGGGAACTATCAAAACGTGGACTGTTTCAGACATTACTCCCATGGAGGAAAGTGCGCATGGTGACTGTTGTATTCAATTCCGATGCAATTCCTGTGTTTCATCAACACTCTGATAGTCCACAGATTACAGAATGCCTCCAGATGTGCATCGGAAACTACTACTGGTCTTCCAGGGAACGATCAAAGCTTAAACTCTTTGAGACATTACTCCCATGGAGGAAGGTGCGCATGGTGACTGTTGTATTCAATCCCGATGCAATTTCTGTGTTTGATCAACACTCTGATACTCTACACATTACAGAATGCCTGTGGAGGTGCATTGGAAACAACTAGTGGTCTTCCTGGGAACGATCCAAGCGTAGACTGTTAGAGACTTTACTCTCATGGAGAAAAGTGCGCATGGTGACTGTTGTATTCAATCCCGATGCAATTTCTGTGTTTCATCAACACTCTGATAGTCCACAGATTACAGAATGCCTCCAGATGTGCATCCGAAACTACTACTGGTCATCCAGGGAAAGATCAAAGCGTAGACTGTTTGTGACATTACACCCTTGGAGGAAAGTGAGGATGGTGACTGCTGTATTCAATCCTGATGCTATTTCTGTGTTCCATCAACACTCTGATAGTCCACAGATTACAGAATGTCACCAGACGTGCATCGGAAACTACTACTGGTCTTCCAGGGAACGATCAAATCGTAGACTGTTTGAGGCATTACTCCCATGGAGGAAAGTGAGCATGGTGACTGTTGTATTCAATCCCGATGCAATTTCTGTTTTTCATCAACACTCTGATAGTCCACAGATTACAGAATGCCTCCAGATGTGCATCGGGAACTACTTCTGGTCTTCCAGGGAACGATCAAAGCGTAGAGTGTTTGAGACATTACTCCCATGGAGGAAACTGCTCATGGTGACTGTCGTATTCAATCCCGATGCGATTTCCGTGTTTCATCAACACTCTGATAGTCCACGGGTTACAGAATGCCACCAGAATTGCATCGGAAACTACTACTGGTCTTCCAGGGAACGATCAAAGCGTAGACTATTTGAGACATTACACCCATGGAGCAAAGTGCGCATGGTGACTGTTGTATTCAATCCCGATGCAATTTCTGTGTTTCATCAACACTCTGATAGTCCACAGGTAAAGGAATGTCACCAGATGTGCATCCGAAACTACTACTGGTCTTCAGGGGAACGATCAAAGCGTAGAGTGTTTGAGACATTACACCCGTGGAGGAAAATGAGGATGCTGACTGCTGTATTCAATCCCGATGCAATTTCTGTGTTCCGTCAACACTCTGATAGTCCACAGATTACAGAATGCCACCAGACATGCATCGGAAACTACTACTGGTCTTCCAGGGAACGATCAAAGCGTAGACTGTTTGTGACATTACACCCGTGGAGGAAAGTGAGGATGGTGACTGCTGTATTCAATCCCAATGCTATTTCTGTGTTCCATCAACACTCTGATAGTCCAGAGATTACAGAATGTCACCAGATGTGCATCGGAAACTACTACTGGTCTTCCAGGGAACGATCAAAGCGTAGACTGTTAGAGACATTACACCCGTGGAAGAAAGTGCGCATGGTGACTGTTGCATTCAATCCCGATGCAATATCTGTGTTTCATCAACACTTTGAAGGTCCACAGATTACAGAATTCCTCCAGATGTGCATCGGAAACTACTACAGGTTTTCCAGGGAACGATCAAAGCGTAGACTCTTTGAGACATTACTCCCATGGAGGAAATTGCGCATGGTGACTGTTGTATTCAATCCCGATGCAATTTCTGTGTTTGATCAACACTCTGATACTTTACACATTACAGAATGCCTGTGGATGTGCATTGGAAACAACTAGTGGTCTTCCTGGGAACGATCCAAGCGTAGACTGTTAGAGACTTTACTCCCATGGAGGAAAGTGCGCATGGTGACCGTTGTATTCTATCCCGATGCAATTTCTGTGTTTCATCAACACTCTGATAGTCCACAGATTAAGGAATGTCACCAGATGTGCATCCGAAACTACTACTGGTCTTCCAGGGAACGATAAAAAGCGTAGACTGTTTGTGACATTACACCCGTGGAGGAAAGTGAGGATGGTGACTGCTGTATTCAATCCCGATGCTATTTCTGTGTTTCATCAACACTCTGATAGTCCACAGATTACAGAATGCCTCCAGATGTGCATCTGAAACTACATCAGGTCTTCCAGGGAATGAAGAAAGCGTAGACTGTTTGAGACATTACTAACATGGAGGCAAGTGCGCATGGTGACTGTTGTATTCAATCCCGATGCAATATCTGTGTTTCATCAACACTTTGAAGGTCCACAGATTACAGAATGCCTCCAGATGTGCATCGGAAACTACCACAGGTTTAGCAGGGAACGATCAAAACGTGGACTGTTTCAGACATTACTCCCATGGAGGAAAGTGCGCATGGTGACTGTTGTATTCAATCCCGATGCAATTCCTGTGTTTCATCAACTCTCTGATAGTCCACAGATTACAGAATGCCTCCAGATGTGCATCGGAAACTACTACTGGTCTTCCAGGGAACGATCAAAACTTAAATTCTTTGAGACATTACTCCCATGGAGGAAGGTGCGCATGGTGACTGTTGTATTCAATCCCGATGCAATTACTGTGTTTGATCGACACTCTGATACTCTACACATTACAGAATGCCTGTGGATGTGCATTGGAAACAACTAGTGGTCATCCTGGGAACGATCCAAGCGTAGACTGTTAGAGACTTTACTCCCATGGAGAAAAGTGCGCATGGTGACTGTTGTATTCAATCCCGATGCAATTTCTGTGTTTCATCAACACTCTGATAGTCCACAGATTACAGAATGCCTCCAGGTGTGCATCCGAAACTACTACTGGTCTTCCAGGGAAAGATCAAAGCGTAGACTGTTTGTGACATTACACCCTTGGAGGAAAGTGAGGATGGTGACTGCTGTATTCAATCCCGATGCTATTTCTGTGTTCCATCAACACTCTGATAGTCCACAGATTACAGAATGTCACCAGATGTGCATCGGAAACTACTACTGGTCTTCCAGGGAACGATCAAATCGTAGACTGTTTGAGACATTACTCCCATGGAGGAAAGTGAACATGGTGACTGTTGTATTCAATCCCGATGCAATTTCTGTTTTTCATCAACACTCTGATAGTCCACAGACTACAGAATGCCTCCAGATGTGCATCGGAAACTACTTCTGGTCTTCCAGGGAACGATCAAAGCGTAGAGTGTTTGAGACATTACTCCCATGGAGGCAACTGCTCATGTTGACTGTCGTATTCAATCCCGATGCGATTTCCGTGTTTCATCAACACTCTGATAGTCCACGGGTTACAGAATGCCAAAAGAATTGCATCGGAAACTACTACTGGTCTTCCAGGGAACGATCAAAGCGTAGACTATTTGAGACATTACACCCATGGAGCAAAGTGCGCATGGTGACTGTTGTATTCAATCCCGATGCAATTTCTGTGTTTCATCAACACTCTGATACTCCACAGGTAAAGGAATGTCACCAGATGTGCATCCGAAACTACTACTGGTCTTCAGGGGAACGATCAAAGCGTAGAGTGTTTGAGACACTACACCCGTGGAGGAAAGTGAGGATGCTGACTGCTGTATTCAATCCCGATGCAATTTCTGTGTTCCGTCAACACTCCGATAGTCCACAGATTACAGAATGCCACCAGACATGCATCGGAAACTACTACTGGTCTTCCAGGGAACAATCAAAGCGTAGACTGTTTGAGACATTACTTTCGTGGAGAAAGTGCACATGGTGACTGTTGTATTCAATCCCGAAGCAATTTCTGTGATTCATCAACACTCTGATAGCCCACAGAATACAGAATGCCTCCAGAAGTGCATCGGAAACTACTACTGGTCTTCCAGGGAACGATCAAAGCGTAGACTGTTAGGGACATTACTCATATGGAGGAAAGTGCGCATGGTGACGGTTGTAATCAATCCCGATGCAATATCTGTGTTTCATCAACACTTTGAAGGTCCACAGATTACAGAATGCCTCCAGATGTGCATCGGAAACTACTACAGGTTTTCCAGGGAACGATCAAAGCGTAGACTGTTTGAGACATTACTCCTGTGGAGGAAAGTGCGCATGGTGACTGTTGTATTCAATCCCGATGCAATTTCTGTGTTTCATCAACACTCTGATAGTCCACAGATTACAGAATGCCTCCAGAAGAGCATCGGAAACTGCTACTGGTCTTCCAGGGAACGATCAAAGCGTAAACTCTTTGAGACATTACTCCCATGGAGGAAGGTGCGCATGGTGACTGTTGTATTCAATCCCGATGCAATTTCTGTGTTTGATCAACACTCTGATACTCCACAGATTACAGAATGCCTCCAGATGTGCATCGGAAACAACTACTGGTCTTCCTGGGAACGATCCAAGCGTAGACTGTTAGAGACATTTCTCCCATGGAGGAAAGAGCGCATGGTGACTGTTGTATTCAATCCCGATGCAATTTCTGTGTTTCATCAACATTCTGATAGTCCACAGATCACAGAATGCCTCCAGATGTGCATCGGAAACTACCACTGGTCTTCCAGGGAATGATCAAAGCGTAGACTGTTTGAGACATTACTAACATGGAGGCAAGTCCGCATGGTGACTGTTGTATTCAATCCCGATGCAATTTCCGCGTTTCATCAACCGTTTGAAGGTCCACAGATTACAGAATGCATCCAGATGTGCATCGGAAACTACTACTGGTCTTCCAGGGAACGATCAAAGCGTAGACTATTTCAGACATTACACCCATGAAGGTAAGTGCGCAAGGTGACTGTTGTGTTCAATCCCGATGCAATTTCTGTGTTTCATCAACACTCTGATAGTCCACAGATTACAGAATGCCACCAGACGTGCATCGGAAACTACTACTGGTCTTCCAGGGAACTATCGAAGCGTAGACCGTGTGAGACGTTACTCCCGTGGAGGAAAGTGCGCATGGTGACTGTTGTATTCAATCCCGATGCAATTTCTCTGATTCATCAATACTCTGATAGCCCACAGATTACAGAATGCAACCAGATGTGCATCGGAAACTACTACTGATCTTCCAGGGAACGATCAAAGCGTAAACTGTTTGAGACATTACTCCCGTGGAGGAAAGTGCTCATGGTGACTGTCGTATTCAATCCCGATGCGATTTCCGTGTTTCATCAACACTCTGATAGTCCACGGGTTACAGAATGCCACCAGAATTGCATCGGAAACTGCTACTGGTCTTCCAGGGAACGGTTAAAGCGTGGGCTGTTTCAGACATTACTCCCATGGAGGAAAGTGCGCATGGTGACTGTTGTATTCAATCCCGATGCAATTCCTGTGTTTCATCAACACTCTGATAGGCCACAGATTACAGAATACCTCCAGATGTGCATCGGAAACTACCACTGGTCTTCCAGGGAATGATCAAAGCGTAGACTGTTTGAGACATTACTAACATGGAAGCAAGTGTGCATGGTGACTGTTGTAATCAATCCCGATGCAATTTCTGTGTTTCATCAACACTTTGAAGGTCCACAGATTACAGAATGCATCCAGACGTGCATCGGAAACTACCACTGGTCTTCCAGGGAACGATCAAAGCGTCCACTATTTGAGACATTACTCCCATGGAGGAAAGTGCGCATGGAGACTGTTGCATTCAATCTCGATGAAATTTCTGTGTTTCATCAACTCTCTGATAGTCCACAGATAAAGGAATGCCACCAGATGTGCATCCGAAACTACTACTGGTCTTCCAGGGAACGATCAAAGCGTAGACTGTTTGAGACATTACACCTGTGGAGGAATGTGAGGATGGTGACAGCTGTATTCAATCCCGTTGCAATTTCTGTGTTCCATCAGCACTCTGATAGTCCACAGATTACAGAATGTCACCAGATGTGCATCGGAAACTACTACTGGTCTTCCAGGGAACGATCAAATCGTAGACTGTTTGAGACATTACCCCCATGGAGAAAAGTGCGCATGGTGACTGTTGTATTCAATCCCGATGCAATTTCTGTGTTTCATCAACACTCTGATAGTCCACAGATTACAGAATACCACCTGACGTGCATAAGAAACTAATATTGGTCTTCCAGGGAACGATCAAAGCGTAGACCGTGTGAGATGTTACTCCCGTGGAGGAAGATCACATGGTGATCGTTGTATTCAATCCCGATGCAATTTCTGTGTTTCATCAACACTCTGAGAGTCCACAGATTACAGAATGCCTCCAGATGTGCATCGGAAGCCACTTCTGGTCTTCCAGGGAACGATCAAAGCGTAGACTGTTTTAGACATTAAGCCCATGGGGGAAACTGCTCATGGTGACTGTTGTATTCAATCAAGATGCAATTTCTGTGTTTCATCAACACTCTGATGGTCCACAGATTACAGAATGCCTCCAGATGTGCATTGGAAACTACTACTGGTCTTCCAGGGAACGATCAAAGCGTAGAATGTTTGAGACATTACTCCCATGGAGGAAAGTGGGCATGGTGACTGTTGTATTCAATCCCGATGCAATTTCTGTGTTTCATCAACACTCTGATAAACCACAGATTACAGAATGCCTCCAGATGTGCATCGGATACTAATACTGGTTTTCCAGGGAACGATCAAAGCGTAGACTGTTTGAGACATTACTCCTCTGGAGGAAATTTCGCGTAATGACTGTTGCATTCAGTCCCAATGCAATTTCTGTGTTTCATCAACACTCTGATAGTCCACAGATTACAGAATGCCTCCAGGTGTGCATCCGAAACTACTACTGGTCTTCCAGGGAAAGATCAAAGCGTAGACTGTTTGTGACATTACACCCTTGGAGGAAAGTGAGGATGGTGACTGCTGTATTCAATCCCGATGCTATTTCTGTGTTCCATCAACACTCTGATAGTCCACAGGTAAAGGAATGTCACCAGATGTGCATCCGAAACTACTACTGGTCTTCAGGGGAACGATCAAAGCGTAGAGTGTTTGAGACATTACACCCGTGGAGGGAAGTGAGGATGCTGACTGCTGTATTCAATCCCGATGCAATTTCTGTGTTCCGTCAACACTCTGATAGTCCACAGATTACAGAATGCCACCAGACATGCATCGGAAACTACTACTGGTCTTCCAGGGAACGATCAAAGCGTAGACTGTTTGTGACATTACACCCGTGGAGGAAAGTGAGGATGGTGACTGCTGTATTCAATCCCAATGCTATTTCTGTGTTCCATCAACACTCTGATAGTCCAGAGATTACAGAATATCACCAGATGTGCATCGGAAACTACTACTGGTCTTCCAGGGAACGATCAAAGCGTAGACTGTTAGAGACATTACACCCGTGGAAGAAAGTGCGCATGGTGACTGTTGCATTCAATCCCGATGCAATATCTGTGTTTCATCAACACTTTGAAGGTCCACAGATTACAGAATTCCTCCAGATGTGCATCGGAAACTACTACAGGTTTTCCAGGGAACGATCAAAGCGTAGACTGTTTGAGACATTACTCCCATGGAGGAAAGTGCGCATGGTGACTGTTGTATTCAATCCCGATGCAATTTCTGTGTTTGATCAACACTCTGATACTTTACACATTACAGAATGCCTGTGGATGTGCATTGGAAACAACTAGTGGTCTTCCTGGGAACGATCCAAGCGTAGACTGTTAGAGACTTTACTCCCATGGAGGAAAGTGCGCATGGTGACCGTTGTATTCTATCCCGATGCAATTTCTGTGTTTCATCAACACTCTGATAGTCCACAGATTAAGGAATGTCACCAGATGTGCATCCGAAACTACTACTGGTCTTCCAGGGAACGATCAAAGCGTAGACTGTTTGTGACATTACACCCGTGGAGGAAAGTGAGAATGGTGACTGCTGTATTCAATCCCGATGCTATTTCTGTGTTTCATCAACACTCTGATAGTCCACAGATTACAGAATGCCTCCAGATGTGCATCTGAAACTACATCAGGTCTTCCAGGGAATGAAGAAAGCGTAGACTGTTTGAGACATTACTAACATGGAGGCAAGTGCGCATGGTGACTGTTGTATTCAATCCCGATGCAATATCTGTGTTTCATCAACACTTTGAAGGTCCACAGATTACAGAATGCCTCCAGATGTGCATCGGAAACTACTACAGGTTTAGCAGGGAACGATCAAAACGTGGACTGTTTCAGACATTACTCCCATGGAGGAAAGTGCGCATGGTGACTGTTGTATTCAATCCCGATGCAATTCCTGTGTTTCATCAACTCTCTGATAGTCCACAGATTACAGAATGCCTCCAGATGTGCATCGGAAACTACTACTGGTCTTCCAGGGAACGATCAAAGCTTAAACTCTTTGAGACATTACTCCCATGGAGGAAGGTGCGCATGGTGACTGTTGTATTCAATCCCGATGCAATTTCTGTGTTTGATCGACACTCTGATACTCTACACATTACAGAATGCCTGTGGATGTGCATTGGAAACAACTAGTGGTCTTCCTGGGAACGATCCAAGCGTAGACTGTTAGAGACTTTACTCCCATGGAGAAAAGTGCGCATGGTGACTGTTGTATTCAATCCCGATGCAATTTCTGTGTTTCATCAACACTCTGATAGTCCACAGATTACAGAATGCCTCCAGGTGTGCATCCGAAACTACTACTGGTCTTCCAGGGAAAGATCAAAGCTTAGACTGTTTGTGACATTACACCCTTGGAGGAAAGTGAGGATGGTGACTGCTGTATTCAATCCCGATGCTATTTCTGTGTTCCATCAACACTCTGATAGTCCACAGATTACAGAATGTCACCAGATGTGCATCTGAAACTACTACTGGTCTTCCAGGGAACGATCAAATCGTAGACTGTTTGAGACATTACTCCCATGGAGGAAAGTGAGCATGGTGACTGTTGTATTCAATCCCGATGCAATTTCTGTTTTTCATCAACACTCTGATAGTCCACAGATTACAGAATGCCTCCAGATGTGCATCGGAAACTACTTCTGGTCTTCCAGGGAACGATCAAAGCGTAGAGTGTTTGAGACATTACTCCCATGGAGGAAACTGCTCATGTTGACTGTCGTATTCAATCCCGATGCGATTTCCGTGTTTCATCAACACTCTGATAGTCCACGGGTTACAGAATGCCACCAGAATTGCATCGGAAACTACTACTGGTCTTCCAGGGAACGATCAAAGCGTAGACTATTTGAGACATTACACCCATGGAGCAAAGTGCGCATGGTGACTGTTGTATTCAATCCCGATGCAATTTCTGTGTTTCATCAACACTCTGATAGTCCACAGGTAAAGGAATGTCACCAGATGTGCATCCGAAACTACTACTGGTCTTCAGGGGAACGATCAAAGCGTAGAGTGTTTGAGACATTACACCCGTGGAGGAAAGTGAGGATGCTGACTGCTGTATTCAATCCCGATGCAATTTCTGTGTTCCGTCAACACTCTGATAGTCCACAGATTACAGAATGCCACCAGACATGCATCGGAAACTACTACTGGTCTTCCAGGGAACAATCAAAGCGTAGACTGTTTGAGACATTACTTTCGTGGAGAAAGTGCACATGGTGACTGTTGTATTCAATCCCGAAGCAATTTCTGTGATTCATCAACACTCTGATAGCCCACAGAATACAGAATGCCTCCAGAAGTGCATCGGAAACTACTACTGGTCTTCCAGGGAACGATCAAAGCGTAGACTGTTTGAGACATTACTCCCATGGAGGAAACTGCTCATGGTGGCTGTTGTATTCAATCAAGATGCAATTTCTGTGTATCATCAACACTCTGATGGTCCACAGATTACAGAATGCCTCCAGATGTGCATTGGAAACTACTACTGGTCTTCCAGGGAACGATCAGAGCGTGGACTGTTTCAGACATTACTCCCCTGGAGGAAAGTGCGCATGGTGACTGTTGTATTCAATCCCGATGCAATTTCTGTGTTTCATCAACACTCTGAAAGTCCACAGATTACAGAATGCCACCAGATGTGCATCGGAAACTACTAATGGTCTCCCATGAAAGATCAAAGCGTAGACAGTTTGGGACATACCTCCCGTGGAGAAAAGTGCGCATGGTGACTGTCGTATTCAATCCCGATGCAATTTCTGTGTTTCATCAACACTCTGATAGTCCACGGAATACAGAATGCCACCAGAATTACTTGGGAAACTACTACTGGTCTTCCAGGGAACGATCAAAGCGTGGACTGTTTGAGACAAAACTAACATGGAGGAAAGTGCGCATGGTGACTCTTGTATTCAATCCCGATGCAATTTCTGTGTTTCATCATCACTCTGATACTCCACAGATTACAGAAGCCTCCAGATGTGCATCGGAAAAAACAACTGGTCTTCCTGGGAACGATCCAAGCATAGACTGTTAGAGAGATTACTCCCATGACGGAAAGTGCGCATGGTGACTGTTGTATTCAATCCCGATGCAATTTCTGTGTTTCATCAACACTCTGATAGTCCACAGATTACAGAATGCCTCCAGATGTGCATCGGAAACTACCACTGGTCTTCCAGGGAATGATCAATGCGTAGACTGTTTGAGACATTACTAACATAGAGGCAAGTGCACATGGTGACTGTTGTATTCAATCCCGAAGCAATTTCTGTGTTTCATCAACAGTTTGAAGGTCCACAGATTACAGAATGCATAAAGATGAGCATCGGAAACTACTACTGGTCTTCCAGGGAACGATCAAAGCGTAGACTATTTAAGACATTACACCCATGGTGGAAAGTGCGCATGGTGACTGTTGTATTCAATCCCGATGCAATTTCTGTGTTTCATCAACACTCTGATAGTCCACAGATAAAGGAATGTCACCAGATGTGCATCCGAAACTACTACTGGTCTTCCAGGGAACGATCAAATCGTAGACTGTTTGAGACATTACACCCATGGAGGAAAGTGAGGATGGTGACTGCTGTATTCAATCCCGATGCAATTTCTGTGTTCCATCAACACTCTGATAGTCCACAGGTTACACAGTGTCACCAGATGTGCATCGGAAACTACTACTGGTCTTCCAGGGAACGATCAAAGCGTAGACTGTTTGAGACATTACTCAAATGGAGGAAAGTGCGCATGGTGACTGTTGTATTCAATCCCGATGCAATTTCTGTGTTTCATCAACACTCTGATAGTCCACAGGTTACAGAATGCCACCAGATGTGCATCGGAAGCTACTTCTGGTCTTCCAGGGAACGATCAAAGCGTAGACTGTTTGTGACATTACTCCCATGGAGGAAACTGCTCATGGTGACTGTCGTATTCAATCCCGATGCGATTTCCGTGTTTCATCAACACTCTGATGGTCCACGGGTTTCAGAATGCCACCAGAATTGCATCGGAAACTACTACTGGTCTTCCAGGGAACGATCAAAGCGTGGACTGTTTCAGACATTACTCCCATGGAGGAAAGTGCGCATGGTGACTGTTGTATTCATTCCCGATGCAATTCCTGTGTTTCATCAACACTCTGATAGGCCACAGATTACAGAATGCCTCCAGATGTGCATCGGAAACTACCACTGGTCTTCCAGGGAATGATCAAAGCGTAGACTGTTTGAGACATTACTAACATGGAGGCAAGTGTGCATGGTGACTGTTGTAATCAATCCCGATGCAATTTCTGTGTTTCATCAACACTTTGAAGGTCCACAGATTACAGAATGCATCCAGACGTGCATCGGAAACTACTACTGGTCTTCCAGGGAACGATCAAAGCGTACACTATTTGAGACATTACTCCCATGGAGGAAAGTGCGCATGGAGACTGTTGCATTCAATCTCGATGAAATTTCTGTGTTTCATCAACTCTCTGATAGTCCACAGATAAAGGAATGCCACCAGATGTGCATCCGAAACTACTACTGGTCTTCCAGGGAACGATCAAAGCGTAGACTGTTTGAGACATTACACCTGTGGAGGAATGTGAGGATGGTGACTGCTGTATTCAATCCCGATGCAATTTCTGTGTTCGATCAGCACTCTGATAGTCCACAGATTACAGAATGTCACCAGATGTGCATCGGAAACTACTACTGGTCTTCCAGGGAACGATCAAATCGTAGACTGTTTGAGACATTACCCCCATGGAGGAAAGTGCGCATGGTGACTGTTGTATTCAATCCCGATGCAATTTCTGTGTTTCATCAACACTCTGATAGTCCACAGATAAAGGAATGTCACCAGATGTGCATCTGAAACTACTACTGGTCTTCCAGGGAACGATCAAATCGTAGACTGTTTGAGACATTACACCCATGGAGGAAAGTGAGGATGGTGACTGCTGTATTCAATCCCGATGCAATTTCTGTGTTCCATCAACACTCTGATAGTCCACAGGTTACACAATGTCACCAGATGTGCATCGGAAACTACTTCTGGTCTTCCAGGGAACGATCAAAGCGTAGACTGTTTGAGACATTACTCCCATGGAGGAAACTGCTCATGGTGGCTGTTGTATTCAATCAAGATGCAATTTCTGTGTATCATCAACACTCTGATGGTCCACAGATTACAGAATGCCTCCAGATGTGCATTGGAAACTACTACTGGTCTTCCAGGGAACGATCAAAGCGTAGAATGTTTGAGACATTACTCCCATGGAGGAAAGTGTGCATGGTGACTGTTGTATTCAATCCCGATGCAATTTCGGTGTTTCATCAACACTCTGATAAACCACAGATTACAGAATGCCTCCAGATGTGCATCGGATACTAATACTGGTTTTCCAGGGAACGATCAAAGCGTAGATTGTTTGAGACATTACTCCTCTGGAGGAAAGTGCGCATGGTGACTGTTGTATTCAATCCCGATGCAATTTCTGTGTTTCATCAACACTCTGATAGTCCACAGATTACAGAATGCCACCAGATGTGCATCGGAAAGTACTACTGGTCTCCCAGGAAAAGGTCAAAGCGTAGACAGTTTGAGACATACCTACCGTGGAGAAAAGTGCGCATGGTGACTGTCGTATTCAATCCCCATGGAATTTCTGTGTTTCATCAACACTCTGATAGTCCACGGAATACAGAATGCCACCAGAATTACATGGGAAACTACTACTGGTCTTCCAGGGAACGATCAAAGCGTGGACTGTTTCAGACATTACTCCCATGGCGGAAAGTGCGCATGGTGACTGTTGTATTCAATCCCGATGCAATATCTGTGTTTCATCAACACTCTGATAGTCCACAGATTACAGAATGCCTCCAGATGTGCATCGGAAAAAACTACTGGTCTTCCTGGGAACGATCCAAGCGTAGACTGTTAGAGAGATTACTCCCATGACGGAAAGTGCGCATGGTGACTGTTGTATTTAATCCCGATGCAATTTCTGTGTTTCATCAACACTCTGATAGTCCACAGATTACAGAATGCCTCCAGATGTGCATCGGAAACTACCACTGGTCTTCCAGGGAATGATCAATGCGTAGACTGTTTGAGACATTACTAACATAGAGGCAAGTGCACATGGTGACTGTTGTATTCAATCCCGAAGCAATTTCTGTGTTTCATCAACAGTTTGAAGGTCCACAGATTACAGAATGCATAAAGATGAGCATCGGAAACTACTACTGGTCTTCCAGGGAACGATCAAAGCGTAGACTATTTAAGACATTACACCCATGGTGGAAAGTGCGCATGGTGACTGTTGTATTCAATCCCGATGCAATTTCTGTGTTTCATCACCACTCTGATAGTCCACAGATAAAGGAATGTCACCAGATGTGCATCCGAAACTACTACTGGTCTTCCAGGGAACGATCAAATCGTAGACTGTTTGAGACATTACACCCATGGAGGAAAGTGAGGATGGTGACTGCTGTATTCAATCCCGATGCAATTTCTGTGTTCCATCAACACTCTGATAGTCCACAGGTTACACAATGTCACCAGATGTGCATCGGAAACTACTACTGGTCTTCCAGGGAACGATCAAAGCGTAGACTGTTTGAGACATTACTCAAATGGAGGAAAGTGCGCATGGTGACTGTTGTATTCAATCCCGATGCAATTTCTTTGTTTCATCAACACTCTGATAGTCCACAGGTTACAGAATGCCACCAGATGTGCATCGGAAGCTACTTCTGGTCTTCCAGGGAACGATCAAAGCGTAGACTGTTTGTGACATTACTCCCATGGAGGAAACTGCTCATGGTGACTGTCGTATTCAATCCCGATGCGATTTCCGTGTTTCATCAACACTCTGATAGTCCACGGGTTACAGAATGCCACCAGAATTGCATCGGAAACTACTACTGGTCTTCCAGGGAACGATCAAAGCGTGGACTGTTTCAGACATTACTCCCATGGAGGAAAGTGCGCATGGTGACTGTTGTATTCATTCCCGATGCAATTCCTGTGTTTCATCAACACTCTGATAGGCCACAGATTACAGAATGCCTCCAGATGTGCATCGGAAACTACCACTGGTCTTCCAGGGAATGATCAAAGCGTAGACTGTTTGAGACATTACTAACATGGAGGCAAGTGTGCATGGTGACTGTTGTAATCAATCCCGATGCAATTTCTGTGTTTCATCAACACTTTGAAGGTCCACAGATTACAGAATGTCACCAGATGTGCATCGGAAACTACTACTGGTCTTCCAGGGAACGATCAAATCGTAGACTGTTTGAGACATTACCCCCATGGAGGAAAGTGCGCATGGTGACTGTTGTATTCAATCCCGATGCAATTTCTGTGTTTCATCAACACTCTGATAGTCCACAGATAAAGGAATGTCACCAGATGTGCATCCGAAACTACTACTGGTCTTCCAGGGAACGATCAAAGCGTAGACCGTGTGAGATGTTACTCCCGTGGAGGAAGATCACATGGTGATCGTTGTATTCAATCCCGATGCAATTTCTGTGTTTCATCAACACTCTGAGAGTCCACAGATTACAGAATGCCTCCAGATGTGCATCGGAAGCCACTTCTGGTCTTCCAGGGAACGATCAAAGCGTAGACTGTTTTAGACATTAAGCCCATGGGGGAAACTGCTCATGGTGACTGTTGTATTCAATCAAGATGCAATTTCTGTGTTTCATCAACACTCTGATGGTCCACAGATTACAGAATGCCTCCAGATGTGCATTGGAAACTACTACTGGTCTTCCAGGGAACGATCAAAGCGTAGAATGTTTGAGACATTACTCCCATGGAGGAAAGTGGGCATGGTGACTGTTGTATTCAATCCCGATGCAATTTCTGTGTTTCATCAACACTCTGATAAACCACAGATTACAGAATGCCTCCAGATGTGCATCGGATACTAATACTGGTTTTCCAGGGAACGATCAAAGCGTAGACTGTTTGAGACATTACTCCTCTGGAGGAAATTTCGCGTAATGACTGTTGCATTCAGTCCCAATGCAATTTCTGTGTTTCATCAACACTCTGATAGTCCACAGATTACAGAATGCCTCCAGGTGTGCATCCGAAACTACTACTGGTCTTCCAGGGAAAGATCAAAGCGTAGACTGTTTGTGACATTACACCCTTGGAGGAAAGTGAGGATGGTGACTGCTGTATTCAATCCCGATGCTATTTCTGTGTTCCATCAACACTCTGATAGTCCACAGGTAAAGGAATGTCACCAGATGTGCATCCGAAACTACTACTGGTCTTCAGGGGAACGATCAAAGCGTAGAGTGTTTGAGACATTACACCCGTGGAGGGAAGTGAGGATGCTGACTGCTGTATTCAATCCCGATGCAATTTCTGTGTTCCGTCAACACTCTGATAGTCCACAGATTACAGAATGCCACCAGACATGCATCGGAAACTACTACTGGTCTTCCAGGGAACGATCAAAGCGTAGACTGTTTGTGACATTACACCCGTGGAGGAAAGTGAGGATGGTGACTGCTGTATTCAATCCCAATGCTATTTCTGTGTTCCATCAACACTCTGATAGTCCAGAGATTACAGAATATCACCAGATGTGCATCGGAAACTACTACTGGTCTTCCAGGGAACGATCAAAGCGTAGACTGTTAGAGACATTACACCCGTGGAAGAAAGTGCGCATGGTGACTGTTGCATTCAATCCCGATGCAATATCTGTGTTTCATCAACACTTTGAAGGTCCACAGATTACAGAATTCCTCCAGATGTGCATCGGAAACTACTACAGGTTTTCCAGGGAACGATCAAAGCGTAGACTGTTTGAGACATTACTCCCATGGAGGAAAGTGCGCATGGTGACTGTTGTATTCAATCCCGATGCAATTTCTGTGTTTGATCAACACTCTGATACTTTACACATTACAGAATGCCTGTGGATGTGCATTGGAAACAACTAGTGGTCTTCCTGGGAACGATCCAAGCGTAGACTGTTAGAGACTTTACTCCCATGGAGGAAAGTGCGCATGGTGACCGTTGTATTCTATCCCGATGCAATTTCTGTGTTTCATCAACACTCTGATAGTCCACAGATTAAGGAATGTCACCAGATGTGCATCCGAAACTACTACTGGTCTTCCAGGGAACGATCAAAGCGTAGACTGTTTGTGACATTACACCCGTGGAGGAAAGTGAGAATGGTGACTGCTGTATTCAATCCCGATGCTATTTCTGTGTTTCATCAACACTCTGATAGTCCACAGATTACAGAATGCCTCCAGATGTGCATCTGAAACTACATCAGGTCTTCCAGGGAATGAAGAAAGCGTAGACTGTTTGAGACATTACTAACATGGAGGCAAGTGCGCATGGTGACTGTTGTATTCAATCCCGATGCAATATCTGTGTTTCATCAACACTTTGAAGGTCCACAGATTACAGAATGCCTCCAGATGTGCATCGGAAACTACTACAGGTTTAGCAGGGAACGATCAAAACGTGGACTGTTTCAGACATTACTCCCATGGAGGAAAGTGCGCATGGTGACTGTTGTATTCAATCCCGATGCAATTCCTGTGTTTCATCAACTCTCTGATAGTCCACAGATTACAGAATGCCTCCAGATGTGCATCGGAAACTACTACTGGTCTTCCAGGGAACGATCAAAGCTTAAACTCTTTGAGACATTACTCCCATGGAGGAAGGTGCGCATGGTGACTGTTGTATTCAATCCCGATGCAATTTCTGTGTTTGATCGACACTCTGATACTCTACACATTACAGAATGCCTGTGGATGTGCATTGGAAACAACTAGTGGTCTTCCTGGGAACGATCCAAGCGTAGACTGTTAGAGACTTTACTCCCATGGAGAAAAGTGCGCATGGTGACTGTTGTATTCAATCCCGATGCAATTTCTGTGTTTCATCAACACTCTGATAGTCCACAGATTACAGAATGCCTCCAGGTGTGCATCCGAAACTACTACTGGTCTTCCAGGGAAAGATCAAAGCTTAGACTGTTTGTGACATTACACCCTTGGAGGAAAGTGAGGATGGTGACTGCTGTATTCAATCCCGATGCTATTTCTGTGTTCCATCAACACTCTGATAGTCCACAGATTACAGAATGTCACCAGATGTGCATCTGAAACTACTACTGGTCTTCCAGGGAACGATCAAATCGTAGACTGTTTGAGACATTACTCCCATGGAGGAAAGTGAGCATGGTGACTGTTGTATTCAATCCCGATGCAATTTCTGTTTTTCATCAACACTCTGATAGTCCACAGATTACAGAATGCCTCCAGATGTGCATCGGAAACTACTTCTGGTCTTCCAGGGAACGATCAAAGCGTAGAGTGTTTGAGACATTACTCCCATGGAGGAAACTGCTCATGTTGACTGTCGTATTCAATCCCGATGCGATTTCCGTGTTTCATCAACACTCTGATAGTCCACGGGTTACAGAATGCCACCAGAATTGCATCGGAAACTACTACTGGTCTTCCAGGGAACGATCAAAGCGTAGACTATTTGAGACATTACACCCATGGAGCAAAGTGCGCATGGTGACTGTTGTATTCAATCCCGATGCAATTTCTGTGTTTCATCAACACTCTGATAGTCCACAGGTAAAGGAATGTCACCAGATGTGCATCCGAAACTACTACTGGTCTTCAGGGGAACGATCAAAGCGTAGAGTGTTTGAGACATTACACCCGTGGAGGAAAGTGAGGATGCTGACTGCTGTATTCAATCCCGATGCAATTTCTGTGTTCCGTCAACACTCTGATAGTCCACAGATTACAGAATGCCACCAGACATGCATCGGAAACTACTACTGGTCTTCCAGGGAACAATCAAAGCGTAGACTGTTTGAGACATTACTTTCGTGGAGAAAGTGCACATGGTGACTGTTGTATTCAATCCCGAAGCAATTTCTGTGATTCATCAACACTCTGATAGCCCACAGAATACAGAATGCCTCCAGAAGTGCATCGGAAACTACTACTGGTCTTCCAGGGAACGATCAAAGCGTAGACTGTTTGAGACATTACTCCCATGGAGGAAACTGCTCATGGTGGCTGTTGTATTCAATCAAGATGCAATTTCTGTGTATCATCAACACTCTGATGGTCCACAGATTACAGAATGCCTCCAGATGTGCATTGGAAACTACTACTGGTCTTCCAGGGAACGATCAGAGCGTGGACTGTTTCAGACATTACTCCCCTGGAGGAAAGTGCGCATGGTGACTGTTGTATTCAATCCCGATGCAATTTCTGTGTTTCATCAACACTCTGAAAGTCCACAGATTACAGAATGCCACCAGATGTGCATCGGAAACTACTAATGGTCTCCCATGAAAGATCAAAGCGTAGACAGTTTGGGACATACCTCCCGTGGAGAAAAGTGCGCATGGTGACTGTCGTATTCAATCCCGATGCAATTTCTGTGTTTCATCAACACTCTGATAGTCCACGGAATACAGAATGCCACCAGAATTACTTGGGAAACTACTACTGGTCTTCCAGGGAACGATCAAAGCGTGGACTGTTTGAGACAAAACTAACATGGAGGAAAGTGCGCATGGTGACTCTTGTATTCAATCCCGATGCAATTTCTGTGTTTCATCATCACTCTGATACTCCACAGATTACAGAAGCCTCCAGATGTGCATCGGAAAAAACAACTGGTCTTCCTGGGAACGATCCAAGCATAGACTGTTAGAGAGATTACTCCCATGACGGAAAGTGCGCATGGTGACTGTTGTATTCAATCCCGATGCAATTTCTGTGTTTCATCAACACTCTGATAGTCCACAGATTACAGAATGCCTCCAGATGTGCATCGGAAACTACCACTGGTCTTCCAGGGAATGATCAATGCGTAGACTGTTTGAGACATTACTAACATAGAGGCAAGTGCACATGGTGACTGTTGTATTCAATCCCGAAGCAATTTCTGTGTTTCATCAACAGTTTGAAGGTCCACAGATTACAGAATGCATAAAGATGAGCATCGGAAACTACTACTGGTCTTCCAGGGAACGATCAAAGCGTAGACTATTTAAGACATTACACCCATGGTGGAAAGTGCGCATGGTGACTGTTGTATTCAATCCCGATGCAATTTCTGTGTTTCATCAACACTCTGATAGTCCACAGATAAAGGAATGTCACCAGATGTGCATCCGAAACTACTACTGGTCTTCCAGGGAACGATCAAATCGTAGACTGTTTGAGACATTACACCCATGGAGGAAAGTGAGGATGGTGACTGCTGTATTCAATCCCGATGCAATTTCTGTGTTCCATCAACACTCTGATAGTCCACAGGTTACACAGTGTCACCAGATGTGCATCGGAAACTACTACTGGTCTTCCAGGGAACGATCAAAGCGTAGACTGTTTGAGACATTACTCAAATGGAGGAAAGTGCGCATGGTGACTGTTGTATTCAATCCCGATGCAATTTCTGTGTTTCATCAACACTCTGATAGTCCACAGGTTACAGAATGCCACCAGATGTGCATCGGAAGCTACTTCTGGTCTTCCAGGGAACGATCAAAGCGTAGACTGTTTGTGACATTACTCCCATGGAGGAAACTGCTCATGGTGACTGTCGTATTCAATCCCGATGCGATTTCCGTGTTTCATCAACACTCTGATGGTCCACGGGTTTCAGAATGCCACCAGAATTGCATCGGAAACTACTACTGGTCTTCCAGGGAACGATCAAAGCGTGGACTGTTTCAGACATTACTCCCATGGAGGAAAGTGCGCATGGTGACTGTTGTATTCATTCCCGATGCAATTCCTGTGTTTCATCAACACTCTGATAGGCCACAGATTACAGAATGCCTCCAGATGTGCATCGGAAACTACCACTGGTCTTCCAGGGAATGATCAAAGCGTAGACTGTTTGAGACATTACTAACATGGAGGCAAGTGTGCATGGTGACTGTTGTAATCAATCCCGATGCAATTTCTGTGTTTCATCAACACTTTGAAGGTCCACAGATTACAGAATGCATCCAGACGTGCATCGGAAACTACTACTGGTCTTCCAGGGAACGATCAAAGCGTACACTATTTGAGACATTACTCCCATGGAGGAAAGTGCGCATGGAGACTGTTGCATTCAATCTCGATGAAATTTCTGTGTTTCATCAACTCTCTGATAGTCCACAGATAAAGGAATGCCACCAGATGTGCATCCGAAACTACTACTGGTCTTCCAGGGAACGATCAAAGCGTAGACTGTTTGAGACATTACACCTGTGGAGGAATGTGAGGATGGTGACTGCTGTATTCAATCCCGATGCAATTTCTGTGTTCGATCAGCACTCTGATAGTCCACAGATTACAGAATGTCACCAGATGTGCATCGGAAACTACTACTGGTCTTCCAGGGAACGATCAAATCGTAGACTGTTTGAGACATTACACCCATGGAGGAAAGTGAGGATGGTGACTGCTGTATTCAATCCCGATGCAATTTCTGTGTTCCATCAACACTCTGATAGTCCACAGGTTACACAATGTCACCAGATGTGCATCGGAAACTACTTCTGGTCTTCCAGGGAACGATCAAAGCGTAGACTGTTTGAGACATTACTCCCATGGAGGAAACTGCTCATGGTGGCTGTTGTATTCAATCAAGATGCAATTTCTGTGTATCATCAACACTCTGATGGTCCACAGATTACAGAATGCCTCCAGATGTGCATTGGAAACTACTACTGGTCTTCCAGGGAACGATCAAAGCGTAGAATGTTTGAGACATTACTCCCATGGAGGAAAGTGTGCATGGTGACTGTTGTATTCAATCCCGATGCAATTTCGGTGTTTCATCAACACTCTGATAAACCACAGATTACAGAATGCCTCCAGATGTGCATCGGATACTAATACTGGTTTTCCAGGGAACGATCAAAGCGTAGATTGTTTGAGACATTACTCCTCTGGAGGAAAGTGCGCATGGTGACTGTTGTATTCAATCCCGATGCAATTTCTGTGTTTCATCAACACTCTGATAGTCCACAGATTACAGAATGCCACCAGATGTGCATCGGAAAGTACTACTGGTCTCCCAGGAAAAGGTCAAAGCGTAGACAGTTTGAGACATACCTACCGTGGAGAAAAGTGCGCATGGTGACTGTCGTATTCAATCCCCATGGAATTTCTGTGTTTCATCAACACTCTGATAGTCCACGGAATACAGAATGCCACCAGAATTACATGGGAAACTACTACTGGTCTTCCAGGGAACGATCAAAGCGTGGACTGTTTCAGACATTACTCCCATGGCGGAAAGTGCGCATGGTGACTGTTGTATTCAATCCCGATGCAATATCTGTGTTTCATCAACACTCTGATAGTCCACAGATTACAGAATGCCTCCAGATGTGCATCGGAAAAAACTACTGGTCTTCCTGGGAACGATCCAAGCGTAGACTGTTAGAGAGATTACTCCCATGACGGAAAGTGCGCATGGTGACTGTTGTATTTAATCCCGATGCAATTTCTGTGTTTCATCAACACTCTGATAGTCCACAGATTACAGAATGCCTCCAGATGTGCATCGGAAACTACCACTGGTCTTCCAGGGAATGATCAATGCGTAGACTGTTTGAGACATTACTAACATAGAGGCAAGTGCACATGGTGACTGTTGTATTCAATCCCGAAGCAATTTCTGTGTTTCATCAACAGTTTGAAGGTCCACAGATTACAGAATGCATAAAGATGAGCATCGGAAACTACTACTGGTCTTCCAGGGAACGATCAAAGCGTAGACTATTTAAGACATTACACCCATGGTGGAAAGTGCGCATGGTGACTGTTGTATTCAATCCCGATGCAATTTCTGTGTTTCATCACCACTCTGATAGTCCACAGATAAAGGAATGTCACCAGATGTGCATCCGAAACTACTACTGGTCTTCCAGGGAACGATCAAATCGTAGACTGTTTGAGACATTACACCCATGGAGGAAAGTGAGGATGGTGACTGCTGTATTCAATCCCGATGCAATTTCTGTGTTCCATCAACACTCTGATAGTCCACAGGTTACACAATGTCACCAGATGTGCATCGGAAACTACTACTGGTCTTCCAGGGAACGATCAAAGCGTAGACTGTTTGAGACATTACTCAAATGGAGGAAAGTGCGCATGGTGACTGTTGTATTCAATCCCGATGCAATTTCTTTGTTTCATCAACACTCTGATAGTCCACAGGTTACAGAATGCCACCAGATGTGCATCGGAAGCTACTTCTGGTCTTCCAGGGAACGATCAAAGCGTAGACTGTTTGTGACATTACTCCCATGGAGGAAACTGCTCATGGTGACTGTCGTATTCAATCCCGATGCGATTTCCGTGTTTCATCAACACTCTGATAGTCCACGGGTTACAGAATGCCACCAGAATTGCATCGGAAACTACTACTGGTCTTCCAGGGAACGATCAAAGCGTGGACTGTTTCAGACATTACTCCCATGGAGGAAAGTGCGCATGGTGACTGTTGTATTCATTCCCGATGCAATTCCTGTGTTTCATCAACACTCTGATAGGCCACAGATTACAGAATGCCTCCAGATGTGCATCGGAAACTACCACTGGTCTTCCAGGGAATGATCAAAGCGTAGACTGTTTGAGACATTACTAACATGGAGGCAAGTGTGCATGGTGACTGTTGTAATCAATCCCGATGCAATTTCTGTGTTTCATCAACACTTTGAAGGTCCACAGATTACAGAATGTCACCAGATGTGCATCGGAAACTACTACTGGTCTTCCAGGGAACGATCAAATCGTAGACTGTTTGAGACATTACCCCCATGGAGGAAAGTGCGCATGGTGACTGTTGTATTCAATCCCGATGCAATTTCTGTGTTTCATCAACACTCTGATAGTCCACAGATAAAGGAATGTCACCAGATGTGCATCCGAAACTACTACTGGTCTTCCAGGGAACGATCAAATCGTAGACTGTTTGAGACATTACACCCATGGAGGAAAGTGAGGATGGTGACTGCTGTATTCAATCCCGATGCAATTTCTGTGTTCCATCAACACTCTGATAGTCCACAGGTTACACAATGTCACCAGATGTGCATCGGAAACTACTTCTGGTCTTCCAGAGAACGATCAAAGCGTAGACTGTTTGAGACATTACTCCCATGGAGGAAACTGCTCATGGTGGCTGTTGTATTCAATCAAGATGCAATATCTGTGTTTCATCAACACTCTGATAGTCCACAGATTACAGAATGCCTCCAGATGTGCATTGGAAACTACCACTGGTCTTCCAGGAACGATCAAAGCATAGACTGTTTGAGACATTACTCCCATGGAGGAAAGTGCGCATGGTGACTGTTGTATTCAATCCCAGTGCAATTTCTGAGTTTCATCAACACTCTGATAGTCAACAGATTACAGAATGCCTCCAGATGTGCATTGGAAACTACTACTGGTCTTCCAGGGAACGATCAAAGCGTAGACTGTTTGAGACATTACTCCTGCCGAGGAAAGTGCGCATGGTGACTGTTGTATTCGATCCCGATGCAATTTCTGTGTTTCATCAACACTCTGATAGTCCACAGATTACAGAATGCCTCCAGATGTGCATCGGAAACTACCACTGGTCTTCCAGGGAATGATCAAAGCGTAGACTGTTTGAGACAATCCTAACTTGGAGGCAAGTGCACATGGTGACTGTTGTATTCAATCCCGATGCAATTTCTGTGTTTCATCAACTGTTTGAAGGTCCACAGGTTACAGAATGCATCCAGATGTGCATCGGAAACTACTACTGGACTTCCAGGCAACGATCAAAGCGTAGACTTATTGGGACATTGCACCCATGGAGGAAAGTGAGAATGGTGACTGCTGTATTCAATCCCGATGCAATTTCTATGTTCCCTCAACACTCTGTTAGTCCACAGGTTACACAGTGTCACCAGATGTCCATCGGAAACTACTACTGGTCCTCCAGGGAACGATCAAAGCGTAGACCGTGTGAGACGTTACTCCCGTGGAGGAAAGAGCACATGGTGACTGTTGTATTCAATCCCGATGCAATTTCTGTGTTTCATCAACACTCTGATAGTACACAGGTTACAGAATGCCACCAGACGTGCATCGGAAACTACTACTGGTCTTCCAGGGAACGATCAAAGCGTAGACCGTGTGAGACGTTACTCCCGTGGAGGAAAGAGCACATGGTGACTGTTGTATTCAATCCCGATGCAATTTCTGTGTTTCATCAACACTCTGATAGTCCACAGATTACAGAATGCAACCAGATGTGCATCGGAAACTACTACCGGTCATCCAGGGAACGATCAAAGCGTAGACCGTGTGAGACGTTACTCCCGTGGAGGAAACAGCACATGGTGACTGTTGTATTCAATCCCGATGAAATATCTGTGTAACATCAACACTCTGATGGTCCACAGATTACAGACTGCCTCCAGATGTCCATTGGAAACTACTACTGGTCTTCCAGGGAATGATCAAAGCGTAGACTGTTTGAGACATTACTCCTGTGGAGGAAAGTGCGCATGGTGACTGTTGTATTCAATCACGATGCAATATCTGTGTTTCATCAACACTCTGATAGTCCACAGATTACAGAATGCCTCCAGATGTGCATTGGAAACTACCACTGGTCTTCCAGGAACGATCAAAGCATAGACTGTTTGAGACATTACTCCCATGGAGGAAAGTGCGCATGGTGACTGTTGTATTCAATCCCAGTGCAATCTCTGTGTTTCATCAACACTCTGATAGTCAACAGATTACAGAATGCCTCCAGATGTGCATTGGAAACTACTACTGGTCTTCCAGGGAACGATCAAAGCGTAGACTGTTTGAGACATTACTCCTGCCGAGGAAAGTGCGCATGGTGACTGTTGTATTCGATCCCGATGCAATTTCTGTGTTTCATCAACACTCTGATAGTCCACAGATTACAGAATGCCACCAGATGTGCATCGGAAACTACTACTGGTCTTCCAGGGGACGATCAGAGCGTGGACTGTTTCAGACATTACTCCCCTGTAGGAAAGTGCGCATTGTGACTGTTGTATTCAATCCCGATGCAATTTCTGTGTTTCATCAACACTCTGATAGTCCACAGATTACAGAAAGCCTCCAGATGTGCATTGGAAACTACAAATGGTCTCCCATGGAACGATCAAAGCGTAGACTGTTTGAGACATTACTAACATGGAGGAAAGTGCGCATGGTGACTGTTGTATTCAATACCGATGCAATTACTGTGTTTCGTCAACACTCTGATAGTCCTCAGATTACAGAATGCAACCAGATGTGAATCGGAAACTACTACTGGTCTTCCAGGGAACGATCAAAGCGTAGAATGTTTTAGACATGACTACCATGGAGGAAAGTGCGCATGGTGACTGTTGTATTTAATCCCGATGCAATTTTCGTGTTTTATCAACACTCAGTTAGACCACAGATTTCCGAATGCCTCCAGATGTGCATCGGAAACTACTACTGGTCTTCCAGTGAACGATCAAAGCGTAGACTGTTTGAGACATTACTCCCATGGAGGAAAGTGCGCATAGTGACTGTTGTATTCAATCCCGATGCAATTTCTGTGTTTCATTAACACTCTGATAGTCCACAGGTTACGGAATGCCACCAGACGTGCATCGGAAACTACTACTGGTCTTCCAGGGAACGATCAAAGCGCACACCGTGTGAGATGTTACTCCCGTGGAGGAAAGAGCACATGGTGACTGTTGTATTAAATCCCGATGCAATTTCTGTGTTTCATCAACACTCTGATAGTCCACAGATTACAGAATGCAACCAGATGTGCATCGGAAACTACTACTGGTCTTCCAGGGAACGATCAAAGTGTAAACTGTTTGAGACATTACTCCCGTGGAGCAAAGTGCGCATGGTGACTGTTGTATTCAATCCCGATGCAATATCTGTGTTTCATCAACACTCTGATGGTCCACAGATTACAGAATGCCTCCAGATGTGCATTGGAAACTACTACTGGTCTTCCAGGGAACGATCAAAGCGTAGACTGTTTGAGACATTACTCCTGTGGAGGAAAGTGCGCATGGTGACTGTTGTATTCGATCCCGATGCAACTTCTGTGTTTCATCAACACTCTGATAGTCCAGAGATTACAGAATGCCTCCAGATGTGCATCGGAAACTACTACTGGTCTTCCAGGGGACAATCAGATCGTGGACTGTTTCAGACATTACGCCCCTGGAGGAAAGTGCGCATGGTGACTGTTGTATCAATCCCGATGCAATTTCTGTGTTTCATTAACACTCTGATAGTCCATAGATTACAGAATGCCACCAGATGTGCATCGGAAACTACTACTGGTCTTCCATGGAACGATCAAAGCGTAGACGGTTTGAGATATTACTAACATGGAGGAAAGTGCGCATGGTGACTGTTGTATTCAATACCGATGCAATTACTGTGTTTCATCAACACTCTGATAGTCCACAGATTACAGAATGCCACCAGATGTGCATCGGAAACTACTACTGGTCTTCCAGGGAACGATCAAAGCGTAGACTGTTTGAGACATTACTCCCATGGAGGAAAGTGCGCATAGTGACTGTTGTATTCAATACCGATGCAATTACTGTGTTTCATCAACACTCTGATAGTCCACAGATTACAGAATGCAACCGGATGTGCATCGGAAACTACTACTGGTCTCCCAGGGAAAGATCAAAGCGTAGACAGTTTGAGACATACCTCCCATGGAAAAAAGTGCGCATGGTGACTGTAGTATTCAATCACGATGCAATTTCTGTGTTCCATCAACACTCTGATAGTCCACGGAATACAGAATGCCACCAGAATTACATGGTAAACTACTACTGGTCTTCCAGGGAACGATCAAAGCGTGGACTGTTTCAGACATTACTCCCATGGAGGAAGGTGTGCATGGTGACTGTTGTATTCAATCCCAATGCAATTTCTGTGTTTCATCAACACTCTGATAGTCCACAGATTACAGAATGCCACCAGATGGGCATCGGAAACTACTACTGGTCTTCATTTGAACGATCAAAACGTAGACTGTTTGAGACATTACTAACATTGAGGAAAATGCGCATGGTGACTGTTGTATTCAATCCCGATGCAATTTCTGTGTTTCATCAACACTCTGATACTCCACAGATTGTAGAATGCCTCCAGATGTGCATCGGAAACATCTACTGGTCTTCCTGGGAACGATCCAAGCGTAGACTGTTAGAGACATTACTCCCATGGCGGAAAGTGCGCATGGTGACTGTTGTATTCAATCCCGATGCAATTTCTGTGTTTCATCAACACTCTGATAGTCCACAGATTACAGAATGCTTCCAGATATGCATTGGAAACTACCACTGGTCTTCCAGGGAATGATCAAAGCGTAGACTGTTTGAGACATTACTAACATGGAGGCAAGTGCACATGGTGACGGTTGTATTCAATCCCGATGCAATTTCTGTGTTTCATCAACAGTCTGATAGTCCACAGATAAAGGAATGTCACCAGATGTGCATCCGAAACTACTACTGTTCTTCCAGGTAACGATCAAAGCGTAGACTGATTGAGACATTACACCCATGGAGGAAAGTGAGGATGGTGACTGCTGTATTCAATCCCGATGCAATTTCTGTGTTTCATTAACACTCTGATAGTACGCAGGTTACAGAATGCCACCAGATGTGCATCGGAAACTACTACTGGTCTTCCAGGGAACGATCAAAGCGTAGATCGTGTGAGACGTTACTCCCGTGGAGGAAAGAGCACATGGTGACTGTTGTATTCAATCCCGATGCAATATCTGTGTAACATCAACACTCTGATGGTCCACAGATTACAGAATGCCTCCAGATGTCCATTGGAAACTACTACTGGTCTTCCAGGGAACGATCAAAGCGTACACTGTTTGAGACATTACTCCTGTGGTGGAAAGTGCGCATGGTGTCTGTTGTATTCGATCCCGATGCAATTTCTGTGTTTCATCAACACTCTGATAGACCACAGATTACAGAATGCCTCCAGATGTGCATTGGAAACTACCACTGGTCTTCCAGGGAACGATCAAAGCGTAGACTGTTTGAGACATTACTCCTGTGGAGGAAAGTGCGCATGGTGACTGTTGTATTCAATCCCGGTGCAATTTCTGTGTTTCATCAACACTCTGATAGTCCACAGGCTACAGAATGCCACCAGACGTGCATCGGAAACTACTACTGGTCTTCCAGGGAACGATCAAAGCGTAGACCGTGTGAGACGTTACTCCCGTGGAGGAAACAGCACATGGTGACTGTTGTATTCAATCCCGATGCAATTTCTGTGTTTCATCTACACTCTGATAGTACACAGATTACAGAATGCAACCAGATGTGCATCGGAAACTACTACTGGGCTTCTAGGGAACGATCAAAGCGTAGACTGTTTGAGACATTACTCCCGTGGAGCAAAGTGCTCATGGTGACTGTTGTATTCAATCCCGATGCAATATCAGTGTTTCATCAACACTCTGATGGTCGGCAGATTACAGAATGCCTCCAGATGTGCATCGGAAACTACTACTGGTCCTCCAGGGGACGATCAGAGCGTGGACTGTTTCACACATTACTCCCCTGGAGGAAAGTGCGCATTGTGACTGTTGTATTCAATCCCGATGCAATTTCTGTGTTTCATCAACACTCGGATAGTCCACAGATTACAGAAAGCCTCCAGATGTGCATTGGAAACTACCACTGGTCTCCCATGGAACGATCAAAGCATACACTGTTTGAGACATTACTAACATGGAGGAAAGTGCGCATGGTGACTGTTGTATTCAATACCGATGCAATTACTGTGTTTCGTCAACACTCTGATAGTCCACAGATTACAGAATGCAACCAGATGTGCATCAGAAACTACTACTGGTCTTCCAGGGAACGATCAAAGCGTAGAATGTTTGAGACATGACTACCATGGAGGAAAGTGCGCATGGTGGCTGTTGTATCTAATCCCGATGCAATTTTCGTGTTTTATCAACACTCAGTTAGACCACAGATTTCAGAATGCCTCCAGATGTGCATCCGAAACTACTACTGGTCTTCCAGGGAACGATCAAAGCGTAGACTGTTTGAGACATTACTCCCATGGAGGAAAGTGCGCATAGTGACTGTTGTATTCAATCCCGATGCAATTTCTGTGTTTCATTAACACTCTGATAGTCCACAGGTTACAGAATGCCACCAGACGTGCATCGGAAACTACTACTGGTCTTCCAGGGAACGATCAAAGCGTACACCGTGTGAGATGTTACTCCCGTGGAGGAAAGAGCACATGGTGACTGTTGTATTAAATCCCGACGCAATTTCTGTGTTTCATCAGCACTCTGATAGTCCACAGATTACAGAATGCAACCAGAAGTGCATCGGAAACTACTACTGGTCTTCCAGGGAACGATCAAAGCGTAAACTGTTTGAGACATTACTCCCGTGGAGGAAAGTGCTCATGGTGAATGTTGTATTCAATCCCGATCCAATATCTGTGTAACATCAACACTCTGATGGTCCACAGATTACAGAATGCCTCCAGATGTGCATTGGAAACTACTACTGGTCTTCCAGGGAACGATCAAAGCGTAGACTGTTTGAGACATTACTCCTGTGGAGGAAAGTGCGCATGGTGACTGTTGTATTCGATCCCGATGCAATTTCTGTGTTTCATCAACACTCTGATAGACCACAGATTACAGAATGCCTCCAGATGTGCATTGGAAACTACCACTGGTCTTCCAGGGAACGATCAAAGCGTAGACTGTTTGGGACATTACTCCTGTGGAGGAAAGTGCGCATGGTGACTGTTGTATTCAATCCCGGTGCAATTTCTGTGTTTCATCAACACTCTGATAGTCCACAGGCTACAGAATGCCACCAGACGTGCATCGGAAACTACTACTGGTCTTCCAGGGAACGATCAAAGCGTAGACCGTGTGAGACGTTACTCCCGTGGAGGAAACAGCACATGGTGACTGTTGTATTCAATCCTGATGCAATTTCTGTGTTTCATCTACACTATGATAGTACACAGATTACAGAATGCAACCAGATGTGCATCGGAAACTACTACTGGGCTTCTAGGGAACGATCAAAGCGTAGACAGTTTGAGACATTACTCCCGTGGAGCAAAGTGCTCATGGTGACTGTTGTATTCAATCCCGATGCAATATCTGTGATTCATCAACACTCTGATGGTCGACAGATTACAGAATGCCTCCAGATGTGCATCGGAAACTACTACTGGTCTTCCAGGGGACGATCAGAGCGTGGACTGTTTCAGACATTACTCCCCTGGAGGAAAGTGCGCATTGTGACTGTTGTATTCAATCCCGATGCAATTTCTGTGTTTCATCAACACTCTGATAGTCCACAGATTACAGAAAGCCTCCAGATGTGCATTGGAAACTACCACTGGTCTCCCATAAAACGATCAAAGCGTACACTGTTTGAGACATTACTAACATGGAAGAAAGTGCGCATGGTGACTGTTGTATTCAATACCGATGCAATTACTGTGTTTCGTCAACACTCTGATAGTCCACAGATTACAGAATGCAACCAGATGTGCATCGGAAACTACTACTGGTCTTCCAGGGAACGATCAAAGCGTAGAATGTTTGAGACATGACTACCATGGAGGAAAGTGCGCATGGTGACCTTTGTATTTAATCCCGATGCAATTTTCGTGTTTTATCAACGCTCAGTTAGACCACAGATTTCAGAATGCCTCCAGATGTGCATCGGAAACTACTACTGGTCTTCCAGGGAACGATCAAAGAGTAGACTGTTTGAGACATTACTCCCATGGTGGAAAGTGCGCATAGTGACTGTTGTATTCAATCCCGATGAATTTCTGTGTTTCATTAACACTCTGATAGTCCACAGGTTACAGAATGCCACCAGACGTGCATCGGAAACTACTACTGGTCTTCCAGGGAACGATCAAAGCGTACACCGTGTGAGATGTTACTCCCGTGGAGGAAACAGCACATGGTGACTGTTGTATTCAATCCTGATGCAATTTCTGTGTTTCATCTACACTCTGATAGTACACAGATTACAGAATGCAACCAGATGTGCATCGGAAACTACTACTGGGCTTCTAGGGAACGATCAAAGCGTAGACTGTTTGAGACATTACTCCCGTGGAGCAAAGTGCTCATGGTGACTGTTGTATTCAATCCCGATGCAATATCCTTGTTTCATCAACACTCTGATGGTCGACAGATTACAGAATGCCTAAAGATGTGCATCGGAAACTACTACTGGTCTTCCAGGGGACGATCAGAGCGTGGACTGCTTCAGACATTACTCCCATGGAGGAAAGTGCGCATTGTGACTGTTGTATTCATTCCCGATGCAATTTCTGTGTTTCATCAGCACTCTGATAGTCCACAGATTACAGAAAGCCTCCAGATGTGCATTGGAAACTACCACTGGTCTCCCATGGAACGATCAAAGCGTATACTGTTTGAGACATTACTAACATGGAGGAAAGTGCGCATGGTGACTGTTGTATTCAATACCGATGCAATTACTGTGTTTCGTCAACACTCTGATAGTCCACAGATTACAGAATGCAACCAGATGTGCATCGGAAACTACTACTGGTCTTCCAGGGAACGATCAAAGCGTAGAATGTTTGAGACATGACTACCATGGAGGAAAGTGCGCATGGTGACTTTTGTATTTAATCCCGATGCCATTTTCGTGTTTTATCAACACTCAGTTAGACCACAGATTTCAGAATGCCTCCAGATGTGCATCGGAAACTACTACTGGTCTTCCAGGGTACGATCAAAGCGTAGACTGTTTGAGACATTACTCCCATGGTTTAAAGTGCGCATAGTGACTGTTGTATTCAATCCCGATGCAATTTCTGTGTTTCATTAACACTCTGATAGTCCACAGGTTACAGAATGCCACCAGACGTGCATCGGAAACTACTACTGGTCTTCCAGGGAACGATCAAAGCGTACACCGTGTGAGATGTTACTCCCGTGGAGGAAACAGCACATGGTGACTGTTGTATTCAATCCTGATGCAATTTCTGTGTTTCATCTACACTCTGATAGTACACAGATTACAGAATGCAACCAGATGTGCATCGGAAACTACTACTGGGCTTCTAGGGAACGATCAAAGCGTAGACTGTTTGAGACATTACTCCCGTGGAGCAAAGTGCTCATGGTGACTGTTGTATTCAATCCCGATGCAATATCTGTGTTTCATCAACACTCTGATGGTCCACAGATTACAGAATGCCTCCAGATGTGCATAGGAAACTACTACTGGTCTTCCAGGGAACGATCAAAGCGTAGACTGTTTGAGACATTACTCCTGTGGAGGAAAGTGCGCATGGTGACTGTTGTATTCGATCCCGATGCAACTTCTGTGTTTCATCAACACTCTGATAGTACACAGATTACAGAATGCCACCAGATGTGCATCGGAAACTACTACTGGTCTTCCAGGGGACGATCAGAGCGTGGACAGTTTCAGAAATTACGCCCCTGGAGGAAAGTTCGCATGGTGACTGTTGTATTCAATCCCGATGCAATTTATGTGTTTCATCAACACTCTGATAGTCCATAGATTACAGAATGCCTCCAGATGTGCATCGGAAACTACCACTGGTCTTCCAGGGAATGATCAAAGCGTAGACTGTTTGAGACATTACTAACATGGAGGCAAGTGCACATGGTGACGGTTGTATTAATTCCCGATGCAATTTCTGTGTTTCATCAACAGTCTGATAGTCCACAGATAAAGGAATGTCACCAGATGTGCATCCGAAACTACTACTGTTCTTCCAGGTTACGATCAAAGCGTAGACTGATTGAGACATTACACCCATGGAGGAAAGTGAGGATGGTGACTGCTGTATTCAATCCCGATGCAGTTTCTGTGTTCCATCAACACTCAGTTAGACCACAGATTTCAGAATGCCTCCAGATGTGCATCGGAAACTACTACTGGTCTTCCAGGGAACGATCAAAGCGTAGACTGTTTGAGACATTACTCCCATGGAGGAAAGTGCGCATAGTGACTGTTGTATTCAATCCCGATGCAATTTCTGTGTTTCATTAACACTCTGATAGTCCACAGGTTACAGAATGCCACGAGACGTGCATCGGAAACTACTACTGGTCTTCCAGGGAACGATCAAAGCGTAAACCGTGTGAGATGTTACTCCCGTGGAGGAAAGAGCACATGGTGACTGTTGTATTAAATCCCGATGCAATTTCTGTGTTTCATCAACACTCTGATAGTCCACAGATTACAGAATGCAACCAGATGTGCATCGGAAACTACTACTGGTCTTCCAGGGAACGATCAAAGCGTAAACTGTTTGAGACATTACTCCCGTGGAGGAAAGTGCTCATGGTGAATGTTGTATTCAATCCCGATGCAATATCTGTGTAACATCAACACTCTGATGGTCCACAGATTACACAAAGCCTCCAGATGTCCATTGGAAACTACTACTGGTCTTCCAGGGAACGATCAAATCGTACACTGTTTGAGACATTACTCCTGTGGAGGAAAGTGCGCATGGTGACTGTTGTATTCGATCCCGATGCAATTTCTGTGTTTCATCAACACTCTGATAGACCACAGATTACAGAATGCCTCCAGATGTGCATTGGAAACTACCACTGGTCTTCCAGGGAACGATCAAAGCGTAGACTGTTTGAGACATGACTCCTGTGGAGGAAAGTGCGCATGGTGACTGTTGTATTCAATCCCGGTGCAATTTCTGTGTTTCATCAACACTCTGATAGTCCACAGGCTACAGAATGCCACCAGACGTGCATCGGAAACTACTACTGGTCTTCCAGGGAACGATCAACGCGTAGACCGTGTGAGACGTTACTCCCGTGGAGGAAACAGCACATGGTGACTGTTGTATTCAATCCCGATGCAATTTCTGTGTTTCATCTACACTCTGATAGTACACAGATTACAGAATGCAACCAGATGTGCATCGGAAACTACTACTGGGCTTCTAGGGAACGATCAAAGCGTAGACAGTTTGAGACATTACTCCCGTGGAGCAAAGTGCTCATGGTGACTGTTGTATTCAATCCCGATGCAATATCTGTGTTTCATCAACACTCTGATGGTCGACAGATTACAGAATGCCTCCAGATGTGCATCGGAAACTACTACTGGTCTTCCAGGGGACGATCAGAGCGTGGACTGTTTCAGACATTACTCCCCTGGAGGAAAGTGCGCATTGTGACTGTTGTATTCAATCCCGATGCAATTTCTGTGTTTCATCAACACTCTGATAGTCCACAGATTACAGAAAGCCTCCAGATGTGCATTGGAAACTACCACTGGTCTCCCATGGAACGATCAAAGCGTACACTGTTTGAGACATTACTAACGTGGAGGAAAGTGCGCATGGTGACTGTTGTATTCAATACCGATGCAATTACTGTGTTTCGTCAACACTCTGATAGTCCACAGATTACAGAATGCAACCAGATGTGCATCGGAAACTACTACTGGTCTTCCAGGGAACGATCAAAGCGTAGAATGTTTGAGACATGACTACCATGGAGGAAAGTGCGCATGGTGACTGTTGTATTTAATCCCGATGCAATTTTCGTGTTTTATCAACACTCAGTTAGACCACAGATTTCAGAATGCCTCCAGATTTGCATCGGAAACTACTACTGGTCTTCCAGGGAACGATCAAAGCGTAGACTGTTTGAGACATTACTCCCATGGAGGAAAATGCGCATAGTGACTGTTGTATTCAATCCCGATGCAATTTCTGTGTTTCATTAACACTCTGATAGTCCACAGGTTACCGAATGCCACCAGACGTGCATCGGAAACTACTACTGGTCTTCCAGGGTACGATCAAAGAGTACACCGTGTGAGATGTTACTCCCGTGGAGGAAAGAGCACATGGTGACTGTTGTATTAAATCCCGATGCAATTTCTGAGTTTCATCAACACTCTGATAGTCCACAGATTACAGGATGCAACCAGATGTGCATCGGAAACTACTACTGGTCTTCCAGGGAACGATCAAAGCGTAAACTGTTTGAGACATTACTCCCGTGGAGGAAAGTGCTCATGGTGAATGTTGTATTCAATCCCGATCCAATATCTGTGTAACATCAACACTCTGATGGTCCACAGATTACAGAATGCCTCCAGATGTCCATTGGAAACTACTACTGGTCTTCCAGGGAACGATCAAAGCGTAGACTGTTTGAGACATTACTCCTGTGGAGCAAAGTGCGCATGGTGACTGTTGTATTCGATCCCGATGCAATTTCTGTGTTTCATCAACACTCTGATAGACCACAGATTACAGAGTGCCTCCAGATGTGCATTGGAAACTACCACTGGTCTTCCAGGTTACGATCAAAGCGTAGACTGTTTGAGACATTACTCCTGTGGAGGAAAGTGCGCATGGTGACTGTTGTATTCAATCCCGGTGCAATTTCTGTGTTTCATCAACACTCTGATAGTCCACAGGCTACAGAATGCCACCAGACGTGCATCGGAAACTACTACTGGTCTTCCAGGGAACTATCAAAGCGTAGACCGTGTGAGACGTTACTCCCGTGGAGGAAACAGCACATGGTGACTGTTGTATTCAATCCCGATGCAATTTCTGTGTTTCATCTACACTCTGATAGTACACAGATTACAGAATTCAACCAGATGTGCATCGGAAACTAGTACTGGGCTTCTAGGGAACGATCAAAGCGTAGACTGTTTGAGACATTACTCCCGTGGAGCAAAGTGCTCATGGTGACTGTTGTATTCAATCCCGATGCAATATCTGTGTTTCATCAACACTCTGATGGGCGACAGATTACAGAATGCATCCAGATGTGCATCGGAAACTACTACTGGTCTTCCAGGGGACGATCAGAGCGTGGACTGTTTCAGACATTACTCCCCTGGAGGAAAGTGCGCATTGTGACTGTTGTATTCAATCCCGATGCAATTTCTGTGTTTCATCAACACTCTGATAGTCCACAGATTACAGAAAGCCTCCAGATGTGCATTGGAAACTACCACTGGTCTCCCATGGAACGATCAAAGCGAACACTGTTTGAGACATTACTAACATGGAAGAAAGTGCGCATGGTGACTGTTGTATTCAATACTGATGCAATTACTGTTTTTCGTCAACACTCTGATAGTCCACAGATTACAGAGTGCCTCCAGATGTGCATTGGAAACTACCACTGGTCCTCCAGGGAACGATCAAAGCGTAGACTGTTAGAGACATTACTCCTGTGGAGGAAAGTGCGCATGGTGACTGTTGTATTCAATCCCGGTGCAATTTCTGTGTTTCATCAACACTCTGATAGTCCACAGGCTACAGAATGCCACCAGACGTGCATCGGAAACTACTACTGGTCTTCCAGGGAACGATCAAAGCGTAGACCGTGTGAGACGTTACTCCCGTGGAGGAAACAGCACATGTTGACTGTTGTATTCAATCCCGATGCAATTTCTGTGTTTCATCTACACTCTTATAGTACACAGATTACAGAATGCAACCAGATGTGCATCGGAAACTACTACTGGGCTTCTAGGAAACGATCAAAGCGTAGACTGTTTGAGACATTACTCCCGTGGAGCAAAGTGCGCATGGTGACTGTTGTATTCAATCCCGATGCAATATCTGTGTTTCATCAACACTCTGATGGTCGACTGATTACAGAATGCCTCCAGATGTGCATCGGAAACTACTACTGGTCTTCCAGGGGACGATCAGAGCGTGGACTGTTTCAGACATTACTCCCCTGGAGGAAAGTGCGCATTGTGACTGTTGTATTCAATCCCGATGCAATTTCTGTGTTTCATCAACACTCAGATAGTCCACAGATTACAGAAAGCCTCCAGATGTGCATTGGAAACTACCACTGGTCTCCCATGGAACGATCAAAGCGTACACTGTTTGAGACATTACTAACATGGAAGAAAGTGCGCATGGTGACTGTTGTATTCAATACCGATGCAATTACTGTGTTTCGTCAACACTCTGATAGTCCACAGATTACAGAATGCAACCAGATGTGCATCGGAAACTGCTACTGGTCTTCCAGGGAACGATCAAAGCGTAGAATGTTTGAGACATGACTACCATGGAGGAAAGTGCGCATGGTGACTGTAGTATTTAATCCCGATGCAATTTTCGTGTTTTATCAACACTCAGTTAGACCACAGATTTCAGAATGCCTCCAGATGTGCATCGGAAACTACTACTGGTCTTCCAGGGAACGATCAAAGCGTAGACTGTTTGAGACATTACTCCCATGGAGAAAAAAGCGCATAGTGACTGTTGTATTCAATCCCGATGCAATTTCTGTGTTTCATTGACACTCTGATAGTCCACAGGTTACAGAATGCCACCAGACGTGCATCGGAAACTACTACTGGTCTTCCAGGGAACGATCAAAGCGTACACCGTGTGAGATGTTACTCCCGTGGAGGAAAGAGCACATGGTGACTGTTGTATTAAATCCCGATGCAATTTCTGTGTTTCATCAACACTCTGATAGTCCACAGATTACAGAATGCAACCAGATGTGCATCGGAAACTACTACTGGTCTGCCAGGGAACGATCAAAGCGTAAACTGTTTGAGACATTACTCCCGTGGAGGAAAATGCTCATGGTGACTGTTGTATTCAATCCCGATGCAATATCTGTGTTTCATCAACACTCTGATGGTCCACAGATTACAGAATGCCTCCAGATGTGCATTGGAAACTACTACTGGTCTTCCAAGGAACGATCAAAGCGTAGACTGTTTGAGACATTACTCCTGTGGAGGAAAGTGCGCATGGTGACTGTTGTATTCGATCCCGATGCAACTTCTGTGTTTCATCAACACTCTGATAGTCCACAGATTACAGAATGCCACCAGATGTGCATCGGAAACTACTACTGGTCTTCCAGAGGACGATCAGAGCGTGGACAGTTTCAGACATTACGCCCCTGGAGGAAAGTTCGTATGGTGACTGTTGTATTCAATCCCAATGCAATTTATGTGTTTCATCAACACTCTGATAGTCCATAGATTACAGAATGCCACCAGATGTGCATCGGAAACTACTACTGGTCTTCCATGGAACGATCAAAGCGTAGACGGTTTGAGACATTACTAACACGGAGGAAAGTGCGCATGGTGACTGTTGTATTCAATACCGATGCAATTACTGTGTTTCATCAACACTCTGATAGTCCACAGATTACAGAATGCAACCAGATGTGCATCGGAAACTACTACTGGTCTTCCAGGGAACAATCAAAGCGTAAATTGTTTGAGACATTACTCCCGTGGAGCAAAGTGCGCATTGTGACTGCTGTATTAAATCCGATGCAATTTCTGTGTTCCATCAACACTCTGATGGTCCACAGGTAACAGAATGCCTCCAGATGTGCATCGGATGCTACTTGTGGTCTTCCAGGGAACGATCAAAGCGTATACTGTTTGAGACATGACTACCATGGAGGAAAGTGCGCATGGTGACTGTTGTATTCAATCCCGATGCAATTTCTGTGTTTCATCAACACACAGTTAGACCACAGATTTCAGAATGCCTCCAGATGTGCATCGGAAACTACTACTGGTCTTCCAGGGAACGATCAAAGCGTACACTGTTTGAGACATTACTCCCGTGGAGCAAAGTGCTCATGGTGACTGTTGTATTCAATCCCGATGCAATATCTGTGTTTCATCAACACTCTGATGGTCGACTGATTACAGAATGCCTCCAGATGTGCATTGGAAACTACTACTGGTCTTCCAGGGAACGATCAAAGCGTAGACTGTTTGAGACATTACTCCTGCCGAGGAAAGTGCGCATGGTGACTGTTGTATTCGATCCCGATGCAATTTCTGTGTTTCATCAACACTCTGATAGTCCACAGATTACAGGATGCAACCAGATGTGCATCGGAAACTACTACTGGTCTTCCAGGGAACGATCAAAGCGTAAACTGTTTGAGACATTACTCCCGTGGAGGAAAGTGCTCATGGTGAATGTTGTATTCAATCCCGATCCAATATCTGTGTAACATCAACACTCTGATGGTCCACAGATTACAGAATGCCTCCAGATGTCCATTGGAAACTACTACTGGTCTTCCAGGGAACGATCAAAGCGTAGACTGTTTGAGACATTACTCCTGTGGAGCAAAGTGCGCATGGTGACTGTTGTATTCGATCCCGATGCAATTTCTGTGTTTCATCAACACTCTGATAGACCACAGATTACAGAGTGCCTCCAGATGTGCATTGGAAACTACCACTGGTCTTCCAGGTTACGATCAAAGCGTAGACTGTTTGAGACATTACTCCTGTGGAGGAAAGTGCGCATGGTGACTGTTGTATTCAATCCCGTTGCAATTTCTGTGTTTTATCAACACTCTGATAGTCCACAGGCTACAGAATGCCACCAGACGTGCATCGGAAACTACTACTGGTCTTCCAGGGAACTATCAAAGCGTAGACCGTGTGAGACGTTACTCCCGTGGAGGAAACAGCACATGGTGACTGTTGTATTCAATCCCGATGCAATTTCTGTGTTTCATCTACACTCTGATAGTACACAGATTACAGAATTCAACCAGATGTGCATCGGAAACTAGTACTGGGCTTCTAGGGAACGATCAAAGCGTAGACTGTTTGAGACATTACTCCCGTGGAGCAAAGTGCTCATGGTGACTGTTGTATTCAATCCCGATGCAATATCTGTGTTTCATCAACACTCTGATGGGCGACAGATTACAGAATGCATTCAGATGTGCATCGGAAACTACTACTGGTCTTCCAGGGGACGATCAGAGCGTGGACTGTTTCAGACATTACTCCCCTGGAGGAAAGTGCGCATTGTGACTGTTGTATTCAATCCCGATGCAATTTCTGTGTTTCATCAACACTCTGATAGTCCACAGATTACAGAAAGCCTCCAGATGTGCATTGGAAACTACCACTGGTCTCCCATGGAACGATCAAAGCGTACACTGTTTGAGACATTACTAACATGGAAGAAAGTGCGCATGGTGACTGTTGTATTCAATACTGATGCAATTACTGTTTTTCGTCAACACTCTGATAGTCCACAGATTACAGAGTGCCTCCAGATGTGCATTGGAAACTACCACTGGTCCTCCAGGGAACGATCAAAGCGTAGACTGTTAGAGACATTACTCCTGTGGAGGAAAGTGCGCATGGTGACTGTTGTATTCAATCCCGGTGCAATTTCTGTGTTTCATCAACACTCTGATAGTCCACAGGCTACAGAATGCCACCAGACGTGCATCGGAAACTACTACTGGTCTTCCAGGGAACGATCAAAGCGTAGACCGTGTGAGACGTTACTCCCGTGGAGGAAACAGCACATGTTGACTGTTGTATTCAATCCCGATGCAATTTCTGTGTTTCATCTACACTCTTATAGTACACAGATTACAGAATGCAACCAGATGTGCATCGGAAACTACTACTGGGCTTCTAGGAAACGATCAAAGCGTAGACTGTTTGAGACATTACTCCCGTGGAGCAAAGTGCGCATGGTGACTGTTGTATTCAATCCCGATGCAATATCTGTGTTTCATCAACACTCTGATGGTCGACTGATTACAGAATGCCTCCAGATGTGCATCGGAAACTACTACTGGTCTTCCAGGGGACGATCAGAGCGTGGACTGTTTCAGACATTACTCCCCTGGAGGAAAGTGCGCATTGTGACTGTTGTATTCAATCCCGATGCAATTTCTGTGTTTCATCAACACTCAGATAGTCCACAGATTACAGAAAGCCTCCAGATGTGCATTGGAAACTACCACTGGTCTCCCATGGAACGATCAAAGCGTACACTGTTTGAGACATTACTAACATGGAAGAAAGTGCGCATGGTGACTGTTGTATTCAATACCGATGCAATTACTGTGTTTCGTCAACACTCTGATAGTCCACAGATTACAGAATGCAACCAGATGTGCATCGGAAACTGCTACTGGTCTTCCAGGGAACGATCAAAGCGTAGAATGTTTGAGACATGACTACCATGGAGGAAAGTGCGCATGGTGACTGTAGTATTTAATCCCGATGCAATTTTCGTGTTTTATCAACACTCAGTTAGACCACAGATTTCAGAATGCCTCCAGATGTGCATCGGAAACTACTACTGGTCTTCCAGGGAACGATCAAAGCGTAGACTGTTTGAGACATTACTCCCATGGAGAAAAAAGCGCATAGTGACTGTTGTATTCAATCCCGATGCAATTTCTGTGTTTCATTGACACTCTGATAGTCCACAGGTTACAGAATGCCACCAGACGTGCATCGGAAACTACTACTGGTCTTCCAGGGAACGATCAAAGCGTACACCGTGTGAGATGTTACTCCCGTGGAGGAAAGAGCACATGGTGACTGTTGTATTAAATCCCGATGCAATTTCTGTGTTTCATCAACACTCTGATAGTCCACAGATTACAGAATGCAACCAGATGTGCATCGGAAACTACTACTGGTCTGCCAGGGAACGATCAAAGCGTAAACTGTTTGAGACATTACTCCCGTGGAGGAAAGTGCTCATGGTGACTGTTGTATTCAATCCCGATGCAATATCTGTGTTTCATCAACACTCTGATGGTCCACAGATTACAGAATGCCTCCAGATGTGCATTGGAAACTACTACTGGTCTTCCAAGGAACGATCAAAGCGTAGACTGTTTGAGACATTACTCCTGTGGAGGAAAGTGCGCATGGTGACTGTTGTATTCGATCCCGATGCAACTTCTGTGTTTCATCAACACTCTGATAGTCCACAGATTACAGAATGCCACCAGATGTGCATCGGAAACTACTACTGGTCTTCCAGAGGACGATCAGAGCGTGGACAGTTTCAGACATTACGCCCCTGGAGGAAAGTTCGTATGGTGAATGTTGTATTCAATCCCAATGCAATTTATGTGTTTCATCAACACTCTGATAGTCCATAGATTACAGAATGCCACCAGATGTGCATCGGAAACTACTACTGGTCTTCCATGGAACGATCAAAGCGTAGACGGTTTGAGACATTACTAACACGGAGGAAAGTGCGCATGGTGACTGTTGTATTCAATACCGATGCAATTACTGTGTTTCATCAACACTCTGATAGTCCACAGATTACAGAATGCAACCAGATGTGCATCGGAAACTACTACTGGTCTTCCAGGGAACAATCAAAGCGTAAATTGTTTGAGACATTACTCCCGTGGAGCAAAGTGCGCATTGTGACTGCTGTATTAAATCCGATGCAATTTCTGTGTTCCATCAACACTCTGATGGTCCACAGGTAACAGAATGCCTCCAGATGTGCATCGGATGCTACTTGTGGTCTTCCAGGGAACGATCAAAGCGTATACTGTTTGAGACATGACTACCATGGAGGAAAGTGCGCATGGTGACTGTTGTATTCAATCCCGATGCAATTTCTGTGTTTCATCAACACACAGTTAGACCACAGATTTCAGAATGCCTCCAGATGTGCATCGGAAACTACTACTGGTCTTCCAGGGAACGATCAAAGCGTACACTGTTTGAGACATTACTCCCGTGGAGCAAAGTGCTCATGGTGACTGTTGTATTTAATCCCGATGCAATATCTGTGTTTCATCAACACTCTGATGGTCGACTGATTACAGAATGCCTCCAGATGTGCATTGGAAACTACTACTGGTCTTCCAGGGAACGATCAAAGCGTAGACTGTTTGAGACATTACTCCTGCCGAGGAAAGTGCGCATGGTGACTGTTGTATTCGATCCCGATGCAATTTCTGTGTTTCATCAACACTCTGATAGTCCACAGATTACAGAATGCCACCAGATGTGCATCGGAAACTACTACTGGTCTTCCAGGGGACGATCAGAGCGTGGACTGTTTCAGACATTACTTCCCTGGAGGAAAGTGCGCATTGTGACTGTTGTATTCAATCCCGATGCAATTTCTGTGTTTCATCAACACTCTGATAGTCCACAGGTTACAGAAAGCCTCCAGATGTGCATTGGAAACTTCACTGGTCTCCCATGGAACGATCAAAGCGTACACTGTTTGAGACATTACTAACATGGAGGAAAGTGCGCATGTTGACTGTTGTATTCAATACCGATGCAATTACTGTGTTTCGTCAACACTCTGATAGTCCACAGATTACAGAATGCCACCAGACGTGCATCGGAAACTACTACTGGTCTTCCAGGGAACGATCAAAGCGTACACCGTGTGAGATGTTACTACCGTGGAGGAAAGAGCACATGGTGACTGTTGTATTAAATCCCGATGCAGTTTCTGTGTTTCATCAACACTCTGATAGTCCACAGATTACAGAATGCAACCAGATGTGCATCGGAAACTACTACTGGTCTTCCAGGGAACGATCAAAGCGTAAACTGATTGAGACATTACTCCCGTGGAGGAAAGTGCTCATGGTGACTGTTGTATTCAATCCCATTGCAATATCTGTGTTTCATCAACACTCTGATGGTCCACAGATTACAGAATGCCTCCAGATGTGCATTGGAAACTACTACTGGTCTTCCAGGGAACGATCAAAGCGTGGACTGTTTGAGACATTACTCCTGTGGAGGAAAGTGCGCATGGTGACTGTTGTATTCGATCCCGATGCAATTTCTGTGTTTCATCAACACTCTGATAGACCACAGATTACAGAATGCCTCCAGATGTGCATTGGAATCTACCACTGGTCTTCCAGGGAACGATCAAAGCGTAGACTATTTGAGACATTACTCCTGTGGAGGAAAGTGCGCATGGTGACTGTTGTATTCAATCCCGGTGCAATTTCTGTGTTTCATCAACACTCTGATAGTCCACAGGCTACGGAATGCCACCAGACGTGCATCGGAAACTACTACTGGTCTTCCAGGGAACGATCAAAGCGTAGACCGTGTGAGACGTTACTCCCATGGAGGAAAGTGCTCATGGTGACTGTTGTATTCAATCCCGATGCAATTTCTGTGTTTCATCAACACTCTGATAGTCCACAGATTACAGAATGCAACCAGATGTGCATCGGAAACTACTACTGGTCTCCCAGGGAATGATCAAAGCGTAGATAGTTTGAGACATACCTCCCGTGGAAAAAAGTGCGCATGGTGACTGTCGTATTCAATCCCGATGGAATTTCTGTGTTTCATCTACACTCTGATAGTCCACAGATTACAGAAAGCCTCCAGATGTGCATTGGAAACTACCACTGGTCTCCCATGGAACGATCAAAGCGTACACTGTTTGAGACATTACTAACATGGAGGAAAGTGCGGATGGTGACTGTTGTATTCAATACCGATGCAATTACTGTGTTTCGTCAACACTCTGATAGTCCACAGATTACAGAATGCAACCAGATGTGCATCGGAAACTACTACTGGTCTTCCAGGGAACGATCAAAGCGTAGAATGTTTGAGACATGACTACCATGGAGGAAAGTGCGCATGGTGACTGTTGTATTTAATACCGATGCAATTTTCGTGTTTTATCAACACTCAGTTAGACCACAGATTTCAGAATGCCTCCAGATGTGCATCGGAAACTACTACTGGTCTTCCAGGGAACGATCAAAGCGTAGACTGTTTGAGACATTACTCCCATGGAGGAAAGTGCGCATGGTGACTGTTGTATTCAATCCCGGTGCAATTTCTGTGTTTCATCAACACTCTGATAGTCCACAGGCTACAGAATGCCACCAGACGTGCATCGGAAACTACTACTGGTCTTCCAGGGAACGATCAAAGCGTAGACCGTGTGAGACGTTACTCCCGTGGAGGAAACAGCTCATGGTGACTGTTGTATTCAATCCCGATGCAATTTCTGTGTTTCATCAACACTCTGATAGTACACAGATTACAGAATGCAACCAGATGTGCATCGGAAACTACTACTGGTCTTCCAGGGAACGATCAAAGCGTAGACTGTTTGAGACATTACTCCCATGGAGGAAAGTGCGCATAGTGACTGTTGTATTCAATCCCGATGCAATTTCTGTGTTTCATTAACACTCTGATAGTCCACAGGTTACAGAATGCCACCAGACGTGCATCGGAAACTACTACTGGTCTTCCAGGGAACGATCAAAGCGTACACCGTGTGAGATGTTACTCCCGTGGAGGAAAGAGCACATGGTGACTGTTGTATTAAATCCCGATGCAGTTTCTGTGTTTCATCAACACTCTGATAGTCCACAGATTACAGAATGCAACCAGATGTGCATCGGAAACTACTACTGGTCTTCCAGGGAACGATCAAAGCGTAAACTGTTTGAGACATTACCACCGTGGAGGAAAGTGCTCATGGTGACTGTTGTATTCAATCCCGATGCAATATCTGTGTTTCATCAACACTCTGATGGTCCACAGATTACAGAATGCCTCCAGATGTGCATTGGAAACTACTACTGGTCTTCCAGGGAACGATCAAAGCGTAGACTGTTTGAGACATTACTCCTGTGGAGGAAAGTGCGCATGGTGACTGTTGTATTCGATCCCGATGCAACTTCTGTGTTTCATCTACACTCTGATAGTCCACAGATTACAGAATGCCACCAGATGTGCATCGGAAACTACTACTGGTCTTCCAGGAGACGATCAGAGCGTGGACTGTTTCAGACATTACGCCCCTGGAGGAAAGTTCGCATGGTGACTGTTGTATTCAATCCCTATGCAATTTCTGTGTTTCATCAACACTCTGATAGTCCATAGATTACAGAATGCCACCAGATGTGCATCGGAAACTACTACTGGTCTTCCATGGAACGATCAAACCGTAGACGTTTTGAGACATTACTAACATGGAGGAAAGTGCGTATGGTGACTGTTGTATTCAATACCGATGCAATTACTGTGTTTCATCAACACTCTGATAGTCCACAGATTACAGAATGCAACCAGATGGTAATCGGAAACTACTACTGGTATTCCAGGGAACAATCAAAGCGTAAACTGTTTGAGACATTACTCCCGTGGAGCAAACTGCGCATTGTGACTGCTGTATTAAATCCGATGCAATTTCTGTGTTCCATCAACACTCTGATGGTCCACACGTAACAGAATGCCTCCAGATGTGCATCGGAAGCTACTTCTGGTCTTCCAGGGAACGATCAAATCGTATACTGTTTAAGACATGACTACCATGGAGGAAAGTGCGCATGGTGACTTTTGTATTCAATCCCGATGCAATTTCTGTGTTTCATCAACACTCAGTTAGACCACAGATTTCAGAATGCCTCCAGATGTGCATCGGAAACTACTACTGGTCTTCCAGGGAACGATCAAAGCGTAGACTGTTTGAGACATTACTCCCATTGAGGAAAGTGCTCATGGTGACTGTTGTATTCAATCCCGATCCAATTTCTGTGTTTCATCAACACTCTGATAGTCCACAGATTACAGAATGCAACCAGATATGCATCGGAAACTACTACTGGTCTTCCAGGGAACGATCAAAGCGTAAACCGTTTGAGACATTACTCCCATGGAGGAAAGTGCTCATGGTGAATGTTGTATTCAATCCCGATGCAATATCTGTGTAACATCAACACTCTGATGGTCCACAGATTACAGAATGCCTCCAGATGTCCATTGGAAACTACTACTGGTCTTCCAGGGAACGATCAAGCGTACACTGTTTGAGACATTACTCCCATGGAGGAAAGTGCTCATGGTGACTGTTGTATTCAATCCCGATGCAATTTCTGTGTTTCATCAACGCTCTGATAGTCCACAGATTACAGAATGCAACCAGATATGCATCGGAAACTACTACTGGTCTTCCAGGGAACGATCAAAGCGTAAACTGTTTGAGACATTACTCCCATGGAGGAAAGTGCTCATGGTGAATGTTGTATTCAATCCCGATGCAATATCTGTGTAACATCAACACTCTGATGGTCCACAGATTACAGAATGCCTCCAGATGTGCATTGGAAACTACCACTGGTCCTCCAGGGAACGATCAAAGCGTACACTGTTTGAGACATTACTCCCATGGAGGAAAGTGCGCATGGTGACTGTTGTATTCAATCCCGGTGCAATTTCTGTGTTTCATCAACACTCTGATAGTCCACAGGCTACAGAATGCCACCAGACGTGCATCGGAAACTACCACTGGTCTTCCAGGGAACGATCAAAGCGTAGACCGTGTGAGGCGTTACTCCCATGGATGAAACAGCACATGGTGACTGTTGTATTCAATCCCGATGCAATTTCTGTGTTTCATCAACAATCTGATGGTCGACAGATTACAGAATGCCTCCAGATGTGCATTGGAAACTACTACTGGTCTTCCAGGGAACGATCAAACGTAGACTGTTTGAGACATTACTCCTGCCGAGGAAAGTGCGCATGGTGACTGTTGTATTCGATCCCGATGCAATTTCTGTGTTTCATCAACACTCTGATAGTCCACAGATTACAGAATGCCACCAGATGTGCATCGGAAACTACTACTCGTCTTCCAGGGGACGATCAGAGCGTGGACTGTTTCAGACATTACTTCCCTGGAGGAAAGTGCGCATTGTGACTGTTGTATTCAATCCCGATGCAATTTCTGTGTTTCATCAACACTCTGATTGTCGACAGATTACAGAAAGCCTCCAGATGTGCATTGGAAACTACCACTGGTCTCCCATGGAACGATCAAAGCGTACACTGTTTGAGACATTACTAACATGGAGGAAAGTGCGCATGGTGACTGTTGTATTCAATACCGATGCAATTACTGTGTTTCGTCAACACTCTGATAGTCCACAGATTACAGAATGCAACCAGATGTGCATCGGAAACTACTACTGGTCTTCCAGGGAACGATCAAAGCGTAGACTGTTTGAGACATTACTCCTGTGGAGCAAAGTGCTCATGGTGACTGTTGTATTCAATCCCGATGCAATATCTGTGTTTCATCAACACTCTGATGGTCGACAGATTACAGAATGCCTCCAGATGTGCATTGGAAACTACTACTGGTCTTCCGGGGAACGATCAAAGCGTAGACTGTATGAGACATTACTCCTGCCGAGGAAAGTGCGCATGGTGACTGTTGTATTCGATCCCGATGCAATTTCTGTGTTTCATCAACACTCTGATAGTCCACAGATTACAGAATGCACCAGATGTGCATCGGAAACTACTACTGGTCTTCCAGGGGACGATTAGAGCGTGGACTGTTTCAGACATTACTTCCCTGGAAGAAAGTGCGCATTGTGACTGTTGTATTCAATCCCGATGCAATTTCTGTGTTTCATCAACACTCTGATAGTCCACAGATTACAGAAAGCCTCCAGATGTGCATTGGAAACTACCACTGGTCTCCCATGGAACGATCAAAGCGTATACTGTTTGAGACATTACTAACATGGAGGAAAGTGCGCATGGTGACTGTTGTATTCAATACCGATGCAATTACTGTGTTTCGTCAACACTCTGATAGTCCACAGATTACAGAATGCAACCAGATGTGCATCGGAAACTACTACTGGTCTACCAGGGAACGATCAAAGTGTAGAATGTTTGAGACATGACTACCATGGAGGAAAGTGCGCATGGTGACTGTTGTATTTAATCCCGATGCAATTTTCGTGTTTTATCAACACTCAGTTAGACCACAGATTTCAGAATGCCTCCAGATGTGCATCGGAAACTACTACTGGTCTTCCACGGAACGATCAAAGCGTAGACTGTTTGAAACATTACTCCCATGGAGGAAAGTGCGCATAGTGACTGTTGTATTAAATCCCGATGCAATTTCTGTGTTTCATTAACACTCTGATAGTCCACAGGTTACAGAATGCCACCAGACGTGCATCGGAAACTACTACTGGTCTTCCAGGGAACTATCAAAGCGTACACCGTGTGAGATGTTACTCCCGTGGAGGAAAGAGCACATGGTGACTGTTGTATTACATCCCGATGCAGTTTCTGTGTTTCATCAACACTCTGATAGTCCACAGATTACAGAATGCCTCCAGATGTGCATCGGAAGCTACTTGTGGTCTTCCAGGGAACGATCAAAGCGTATACTGTTTGAGACATGACTACCATGGAGGAAAGTGCGCATGGTGACTGTTGTATTCAATCCCGATGCAATTTCTGTGTTTCATCAACACTCAGTTAGACCACAGATTTCAGAATGCCTCCAGATGTGCATCGGAAACTACTACTGGTCTTCCAGGGAACGATCAAAGCGTACACTGTTTGAGACATTACTCCCGTGGAGCAAAGTGCTCATGGTGACTGTTGTATTCAATCCCGATGCAATATCTGTGTTTCATCAACACTCTGATGGTCGACAGATTACAGAATGCCTCCAGATGTGCATTGGAAACTACTACTGGTCTTCCAGGGAACGATCAAAGCGTAGACTGTTTGAGACATTACTCCTGCCGAGGAAAGTGCGCATGGTGACTGTTGTATTCGATCCCGATGCAATTTCTGTGTTTCATCAACACTCTGATAGTCCACAGATTACAGAATGCCACCAGATGTGCATCGGAAACTACTACTGGTCTTCCAGGGGACGATCAGAGCGTGGACTGTTTCAGACATTACTTCCCTGGAGGAAAGTGCGCATTGTGACCGTTGTATTCAATCCCGATGCAATTTCTGTGTTTCATCAACACTCTGATAGTCCACAGATTACAGAAAGCCTCCAGATGTGCATTGGAAACTACCACTGGTCTCCCATGGAACGATCAAAGCGTACACTGTTTGAGACATTACTAACATGGAGGAAAGTGCGCATGTTGACTGTTGTATTCAATACCGATGCAATTACTGTGTTTCGTCAACACTCTGATAGTCCACAGATTACAGAATGCAACCAGATGTGCATCGGAAACTACTACTGGACTTCCAGGGAACGATCAAAGTGTAGAATGTTTGAGACATGACTACCATGGAGGAAAGTGCGCATGGTGACTGTTGTATTTAATCCCGATGCAATTTTCGTGTTTTATCAACACTCAGTTAGACCACAGATTTCAGAATGCCTCCAGATGTGCATCGGAAACTACTACTGGTCTTCCAGGAAACGATCAAAGCGTAGACTGTTTGAGACATTACTCCCATGGAGGAAAGTGCGCATAGTGACTGTTGTATTAAATCCCGATGCAATTTCTGTGTTTTCATTAACACTCTGATAGTCCACAGGTTACAGAATGCCACCAGACGTGCATCGGAAACTACTACTGGTCTTCCAGGGAACGATCAAAGCGTACACCGTGTGAGATGTTACTCCCGTGGAGGAAAGAGCACATGGTGACTGTTGTATTAAATCCCGATGCAGTTTCTGTGTTTCATCAACACTCTGACAGTCCACAGATTACAGAATGCAACCAGATGTGCATCGGAAACTACTACTGGTCTTCCAGGGAACGATCAAAGCGTAAACTGATTGAGACATTACTCCCGTGGAGGATAGTGCTCATGGTGACTGTTGTATTCAATCCCATTGCAATATCTGTGTTTCATCAACACTCTGATGGTCCACAGATTACAGAATGCCTCCAGATGTGCATTGGAAACTACTACTGGTCTTCCAGGGAACGATCAAAGCGTAGACTGTTTGAGACATTACTCCTGTGGAGGAAAGTGCGCATGGTGACTGTTGTATTCGATCCCGATGCAATTTCTGTGTTTCATCAACACTCTGATAGACCACAGATTACAGAATGCCTCCAGATGTGCATTGGAATCTACCACTGGTCTTCCAGGGAACGATCAAAGCGTAGACTATTTGAGACATTACTCCTGTGGAGGAAAGTGCGCATGGTGACTGTTGTATTCAATCCCGGTGCAATTTCTGTGTTTCATCAACACTCTGATAGTCCACAGGCTACAGAATGCCACCAGACGTGCATCGGAAACTACTACTGGTCTTCCAGGGAACGATCAAAGCGTAGACCGTGTGAGACGTTACTCCCATGGAGGAAAGTGCTCATGGTGACTGTTGTATTCAATCCCGATGCAATTTCTGTGTTTCATCAACACTCTGATAGTCCACAGATTACAGAATGCAACCAGATGTGCATCGGAAACTACTACTGGTCTCCCAGGGAATGATCAAAGCGTAGATAGTTTGAGACATACCTCCCGTGGAAAAAAGTGCGCATGGTGACTGTCGTATTCAATCCCGATGGAATTTCTGTGTTTCATCTACACTCTGATAGTCCACAGATTACAGAAAGCCTCCAGATGTGCATTGGAAACTACCACTGGTCTCCCATGGAACGATCAAAGCGTACACTGTTTGAGACATTACTAACATGGAGGAAAGTGCGGATGGTGACTGTTGTATTCAATACCGATGCAATTACTGTGTTTCGTCAACACTCTGATAGTCCACAGATTACAGAATGCAACCAGATGTGCATCGGAAACTACTACTGGTCTTCCAGGGAACGATCAAAGCGTAGAATGTTTGAGACATGACTACCATGGAGGAAAGTGCGCATGGTGACTGTTGTATTTAATACCGATGCAATTTTCGTGTTTTATCAACACTCAGTTAGACCACAGATTTCAGAATGCCTCCAGATGTGCATCGGAAACTACTACTGGTCTTCCAGGGAACGATCAGAGCGTAGACTGTTTGAGACATTACTCCCATGGAGGAAAGTGCGCATGGTGACTGTTGTATTCAATCCCGGTGCAATTTCTGTGTTTCATCAACACTCTGATAGTCCACAGGCTACAGAATGCCACCAGACGTGCATCGGAAACTACTACTGGTCTTCCAGGGAACGATCAAAGCGTAGACCGTGTGAGACGTTACTCCCGTGGAGGAAACAGCACATGGTGACTGTTGTATTCAATCCCGATGCAAGTTCTGTGTTTCATCAACACTCTGATAGTACACAGATTACAGAATGCAACCAGATGTGCATCGGAAACTACTACTGGTCTTCCAGGGAACGATCAAAGCGTAGACTGTTTGAGACATTACTCCCATGGAGGAAAGTGCGCATAGTGACTTTTGTATTCAATCCCGATGCAATTTCTGTGTTTCATTAACACTCTGATAGTCCACAGGTTACAGAATGCCACCAGACGTGCATCGGAAACTACTACTGGTCTTCCAGGGAACGATCAAAGCGTACACCGTGTGAAATGTTACTCCCGTGGAGGAAAGAGCACATGGTGACTGTTGTATTAAATCCCGATGCAGTTTCTGTGTTTCATCAACACTCTGATAGTCCACAGATTACAGAATGCAACCAGATGTGCATCGGAAACTACTACTGGTTTTCCAGGGAACGATCAAAGCGTAAACTGTTTGAGACATTACCACCGTGGAGGAAAGTGCTCATGGTGACTGTTGTATTCAATCCCGATGCAATATCTGTGTTTCATCAACACTCTGATGGTCCACAGATTACAGAATGCCTCCAGATGTGCATTGGAAACTACTACTGGTCTTCCAGGGAACGATCAAAGCGTAGACTGTTTGAGACATTACTCCTGTGGAGGAAAGTGCGCATGGTGACTGTTGTATTCGATCCCGATGCAACTTCTGTGTTTCATCTACACTCTGATAGTCCACAGATTACAGAATGCCACCAGATGTGCATCGGAAACTACTACTGGTCTTCCAGGAGACGATCAGAGCGTGGACTGTTTCAGACATTACGCCCCTGGAGGAAAGTTCGCATGGTGACTGTTGTATTCAATCCCTATGCAATTTCTGTGTTTCATCAACACTCTGATAGTCCATAGATTACAGAATACCACCAGATGTGCATCGGAAACTACTACTGGTCTTCCATGGAACGATAAACCGTAGACGTTTTGAGACATTACTAACATGGAGGAAAGTGCGTATGGTGACTGTTGTATTCAATACCGATGCAATTACTGTGTTTCATCAACACTCTGATAGTCCACAGACTACAGAATGCAACCAGATGGCAATCGGAAACTACTACTGGTATTCCAGGGAACAATCAAAGCGTAAACTGTTTGAGACATTACTCCCGTGGAGCAAACTGCGCATTGTGACTGCTGTATTAAATCCGATGCAATTTCTGTGTTCCATCAACACTCTGATGGTCCACACGTAACAGAATGCCTCCAGATGTGCATCGGAAGCTACTTCTGGTCTTCCAGGGAACGATCAAATCGTATACTGTTTGAGACATGACTACCATGGAGGAAAGTACGCATGGTGACTTTTGTATTCAATCCCGATGCAATTTCTGTGTTTCATCAACACTCAGTTAGACCACAGATTTCAGAATGCCTCCAGATGTGCATCGGAAACTACTACTGGTCTTCCAGGGAACGATCAAAGCGTAGACTGTTTGAGACATTACTCCCATTGAGGAAAGTGCTCATGGTGACTGTTGTATTCAATCCCGATCCAATTTCTGTGTTTCATCAACACTCTGATAGTCCACAGATTACAGAATGCAACCAGATATGCATCGGAAACTACTACTGGTCTTCCAGGGAACGATCAAAGCGTAAACCGTTTGAGACATTACTCCCATGGAGGAAAGTGCTCATGGTGAATGTTGTATTCAATCCCGATGCAATATCTGTGTAACATCAACACTCTGATGGTCCACAGATTACAGAATGCCTCCAGATGTCCATTGGAAACTACTACTGGTCTTCCAGGGAACGATCAAGCGTACACTGTTTGAGACATTACTCCCATGGAGGAAAGTGCTCATGGTGACTGTTGTATTCAATCCCGATGCAATTTCTGTGTTTCATCAACGCTCTGATAGTCCACAGATTACAGAATGCAACCAGATATGCATCGGAAACTACTACTGGTCTTCCAGGGAACGATCAAAGCGTAAACTGTTTGAGACATTACTCCCATGGAGGAAAGTGCTCATGGTGAATGTTGTATTCAATCCCGATGCAATATCTGTGTAACATCAACACTCTGATGGTCCACAGATTACAGAATGCCTCCAGATGTGCATTGGAAACTACCACTGGTCCTCCAGGGAACGATCAAAGCGTACACTGTTTGAGACATTACTCCCATGGAGGAAAGTGCGCATGGTGACTGTTGTATTCAATCCCGGTGCAATTTCTGTGTTTCATCAACACTCTGATAGTCCACAGGCTACAGAATGCCACCAGACGTGCATCGGAAACTACCACTGGTCTTCCAGGGAACGATCAAAGCGTAGACCGTGTGAGGCGTTACTCCCGTGGATGAAACAGCACATGGTGACTGTTGTATTCAATCCCGATGCAATTTCTGTGTTTCATCAACAATCTGATGGTCGACAGATTACAGAATGCCTCCAGATGTGCATTGGAATCTACTACTGGTCTTCCAGGGAACGATCAAACGTAGACTGTTTGAGACATTACTCCTGCCGAGGAAAGTGCGCATGGTGACTGTTGTATTCGATCCCGATGCAATTTCTGTGTTTCATCAACACTCTGATAGTCCACAGATTACAGAATGCCACCAGATGTGCATCGGAAACTACTACTCGTCTTCCAGAGGACGATCAGAGCGTGGACTGTTTCAGACATTACTTCCCTGGAGGAAAGTGCGCATTGTGACTGTTGTATTCAATCCCGATGCAATTTCTGTGTTTCATCAACACTCTGATTGTCGACAGATTACAGAAAGCCTCCAGATGTGCATTGGAAACTACCACTGGTCTCCCATGGAACGATCAAAGCGTACACTGTTTGAGACATTACTAACATGGAGGAAAGTGCGCATGGTGACTGTTGTATTCAATACCGATGCAATTACTGTGTTTCGTCAACATTCTGATAGTTCACAGATTACAGAATGCAACCAGATGTGCATCGGAAACTACTACTGGTCTTCCAGGGAACGATCAAAGCGTAGACTGTATGAGACATTACTCCTGCCGAGGAAAGTGCGCATGGTGACTGTTGTATTCGATCCCGATGCAATTTCTGTGTTTCATCAACACTCTGATAGTCCACAGATTACAGAATGCCACCAGATGTGCATCGGAAACTACTACTGGTCTTCCAGGGGACGATTAGAGCGTGGACTGTTTCAGACATTACTTCCCTGGAAGAAAGTGCGCATTGTGACTGTTGTATTCAATCCCGATGCAATTTCTGTGTTTCATCAACACTCTGATAGTCCACAGATTACAGAAAGCCTCCAGATGTGCATTGGAAACTACCACTGGTCTCCCATGGAACGATCAAAGCGTACACTGTTTGAGACATTACTAACATGGAGGAAAGTGCGCATGGTGACTGTTTTATTCAATACCGATGCAATTACTGTGTTTCGTCAACACTCTGATAGTCCACAGATTACAGAATGCAACCAGATGTGCATCGGAAACTACTACTGGTCTACCAGGGAACGATCAAAGTGTAGAATGTTTGAGACATGACTACCATGGAGGAAAGTGCGCATGGTGACTGTTGTATTTAATCCCGATGCAATTTTCGTGTTTTATCAACACTCAGTTAGACCACAGATTTCAGAATGCCTCCAGATGTGCATCGGAAACTACTACTGGTCTTCCACGGAACGATCAAAGCGTAGACTGTTTGAGACATTACTCCCATGGAGGAAAGTGCGCATAGTGACTGTTGTATTAAATCCCGATGCAATTTCTGTGTTTCATTAACACTCTGATAGTCCACAGGTTACAGAATGCCACCAGACGTGCATCGGAAACTACTACTGGTCTTCCAGGGAACTATCAAAGCGTACACCGTGTGAGATGTTACTCCCGTGGAGGAAAGAGCACATGGTGACTGTTGTATTACATCACGATGCAGTTTCTGTGTTTCATCAACACTCTGATAGTCCACAGATTACAGAATGCAACCAGATGTGCATCGGAAACTACTACTGGTCTTCCAGGGAACGATCAAAGCGTAAACTCATTGAGACATTACTCCCGTGGAGGATAGTGCTCATGGTGACTGTTGTATTCAATCCCATTGCAATATCTGTGTTTCATCAACACTCTGATGGTCCACAGATTACAGAATGCCTCCAGATGTGCATTGGAAACTACTACTGGTCTTCCAGGGAACGATCAAAGCGTAGACTGTTTGAGACATTACTCCTGTGGAGGAAAGTGCGCATGGTGACTGTTGTATTCGATCCCGATGCAATTTCTGTGTTTCATCAACACTCTGATAGACCACAGATTACAGAATGCCTCCAGATGTGCATTGGAATCTACCACTGGTCTTCCAGGGAACGATCAAAGCGTAGACTATTTGAGACATTACTCCTGTGGAGGAAAGTGCGCATGGTGACTGTTGTATTCAATCCCGGTGCAATTTCTGTGTTTCATCAACACTCTGATAGTCCACAGGCTACAGAATGCCACCAGACGTGCATCGGAAACTACTACTGGTCTTCCAGGGAACGATCAAAGCGTAGACCGTGTGAGACGTTACTCCCATGGAGGAAAGTGCTCATGGTGACTGTTGTATTCAATCCCGATGCAATTTCTGTGTTTCATCAACACTCTGATAGTCCACAGATTACAGAATGCAACCAGATGTGCATCGGAAACTACTACTGGTCTCCCAGGGAATGATCAAAGCGTAGATAGTTTGAGACATACCTCCCGTGGAAAAAAGTGCGCATGGTGACTGTCGTATTCAATCCCGATGGAATTTCTGTGTTTCATCTACACTCTGATAGTCCACAGATTACAGAAAGCCTCCAGATGTGCATTGGAAACTACCACTGGTCTCCCATGGAACGATCAAAGCGTACACTGTTTGAGACATTACTAACATGGAGGAAAGTGCGGATGGTGACTGTTGTATTCAATACCGATGCAATTACTGTGTTTCGTCAACACTCTGATAGTCCACAGATTACAGAATGCAACCAGATGTGCATCGGAAACTACTACTGGTCTTCCAGGGAACGATCAAAGCGTAGAATGTTTGAGACATGACTACCATGGAGGAAAGTGCGCATGGTGACTGTTGTATTTAATACCGATGCAATTTTCGTGTTTTATCAACACTCAGTTAGACCACAGATTTCAGAATGCCTCCAGATGTGCATCGGAAACTACTACTGGTCTTCCAGGGAACGATCAGAGCGTAGACTGTTTGAGACATTACTCCCATGGAGGAAAGTGCGCATGGTGACTGTTGTATTCAATCCCGGTGCAATTTCTGTGTTTCATCAACACTCTGATAGTCCACAGGCTACAGAATGCCACCAGACGTGCATCGGAAACTACTACTGGTCTTCCAGGGAACGATCAAAGCGTAGACCGTGTGAGACGTTACTCCCGTGGAGGAAACAGCACATGGTGACTGTTGTATTCAATCCCGATGCAAGTTCTGTGTTTCATCAACACTCTGATAGTACACAGATTACAGAATGCAACCAGATGTGCATCGGAAACTACTACTGGTCTTCCAGGGAACGATCAAAGCGTAGACTGTTTGAGACATTACTCCCATGGAGGAAAGTGCGCATAGTGACTTTTGTATTCAATCCCGATGCAATTTCTGTGTTTCATTAACACTCTGATAGTCCACAGGTTACAGAATGCCACCAGACGTGCATCGGAAACTACTACTGGTCTTCCAGGGAACGATCAAAGCGTACACCGTGTGAAATGTTACTCCCGTGGAGGAAAGAGCACATGGTGACTGTTGTATTAAATCCCGATGCAGTTTCTGTGTTTCATCAACACTCTGATAGTCCACAGATTACAGAATGCAACCAGATGTGCATCGGAAACTACTACTGGTCTTCCAGGGAACGATCAAAGCGTAAACTGTTTGAGACATTACCACCGTGGAGGAAAGTGCTCATGGTGACTGTTGTATTCAATCCCGATGCAATATCTGTGTTTCATCAACACTCTGATGGTCCACAGATTACAGAATGCCTCCAGATGTGCATTGGAAACTACTACTGGTCTTCCAGGGAACGATCAAAGCGTAGACTGTTTGAGACATTACTCCTGTGGAGGAAAGTGCGCATGGTGACTGTTGTATTCGATCCCGATGCAACTTCTGTGTTTCATCTACACTCTGATAGTCCACAGATTACAGAATGCCACCAGATGTGCATCGGAAACTACTACTGGTCTTCCAGGAGACGATCAGAGCGTGGACTGTTTCAGACATTACGCCCCTGGAGGAAAGTTCGCATGGTGACTGTTGTATTCAATCCCTATGCAATTTCTGTGTTTCATCAACACTCTGATAGTCCATAGATTACAGAATACCACCAGATGTGCATCGGAAACTACTACTGGTCTTCCATGGAACGATCAAACCGTAGACGTTTTGAGACATTACTAACATGGAGGAAAGTGCGTATGGTGACTGTTGTATTCAATACCGATGCAATTACTGTGTTTCATCAACACTCTGATAGTCCACAGACTACAGAATGCAACCAGATGGCAATCGGAAACTACTACTGGTATTCCAGGGAACAATCAAAGCGTAAACTGTTTGAGACATTACTCCCGTGGAGCAAACTGCGCATTGTGACTGCTGTATTAAATCCGATGCAATTTCTGTGTTCCATCAACACTCTGATGGTCCACACGTAACAGAATGCCTCCAGATGTGCATCGGAAGCTACTTCTGGTCTTCCAGGGAACGATCAAATCGTATACTGTTTGAGACATGACTACCATGGAGGAAAGTGCGCATGGTGACTTTTGTATTCAATCCCGATGCAATTTCTGTGTTTCATCAACACTCAGTTAGACCACAGATTTCAGAATGCCTCCAGATGTGCATCGGAAACTACTACTGGTCTTCCAGGGAACGATCAAAGCGTAGACTGTTTGAGACATTACTCCCATTGAGGAAAGTGCTCATGGTGACTGTTGTATTCAATCCCGATCCAATTTCTGTGTTTCATCAACACTCTGATAGTCCACAGATTACAGAATGCAACCAGATATGCATCGGAAACTACTACTGGTCTTCCAGGGAACGATCAAAGCGTAAACCGTTTGAGACATTACTCCCATGGAGGAAAGTGCTCATGGTGAATGTTGTATTCAATCCCGATGCAATATCTGTGTAACATCAACACTCTGATGGTCCACAGATTACAGAATGCCTCCAGATGTCCATTGGAAACTACTACTGGTCTTCCAGGGAACGATCAAGCGTACACTGTTTGAGACATTACTCCCATGGAGGAAAGTGCTCATGGTGACTGTTGTATTCAATCCCGATGCAATTTCTGTGTTTCATCAACGCTCTGATAGTCCACAGATTACAGAATGCAACCAGATATGCATCGGAAACTACTACTGGTCTTCCAGGGAACGATCAAAGCGTAAACTGTTTGAGACATTACTCCCATGGAGGAAAGTGCTCATGGTGAATGTTGTATTCAATCCCGATGCAATATCTGTGTAACATCAACACTCTGATGGTCCACAGATTACAGAATGCCTCCAGATGTGCATTGGAAACTACCACTGGTCCTCCAGGGAACGATCAAAGCGTACACTGTTTGAGACATTACTCCCATGGAGGAAAGTGCGCATGGTGACTGTTGTATTCAATCCCGGTGCAATTTCTGTGTTTCATCAACACTCTGATAGTCCACAGGCTACAGAATGCCACCAGACGTGCATCGGAAACTACCACTGGTCTTCCAGGGAACGATCAAAGCGTAGACCGTGTGAGGCGTTACTCCCGTGGATGAAACAGCACATGGTGACTGTTGTATTCAATCCCGATGCAATTTCTGTGTTTCATCAACAATCTGATGGTCGACAGATTACAGAATGCCTCCAGATGTGCATTGGAATCTACTACTGGTCTTCCAGGGAACGATCAAACGTAGACTGTTTGAGACATTACTCCTGCCGAGGAAAGTGCGCATGGTGACTGTTGTATTCGATCCCGATGCAATTTCTGTGTTTCATCAACACTCTGATAGTCCACAGATTACAGAATGCCACCAGATGTGCATCGGAAACTACTACTCGTCTTCCAGAGGACGATCAGAGCGTGGACTGTTTCAGACATTACTTCCCTGGAGGAAAGTGCGCATTGTGACTGTTGTATTCAATCCCGATGCAATTTCTGTGTTTCATCAACACTCTGATTGTCGACAGATTACAGAAAGCCTCCAGATGTGCATTGGAAACTACCACTGGTCTCCCATGGAACGATCAAAGCGTACACTGTTTGAGACATTACTAACATGGAGGAAAGTGCGCATGGTGACTGTTGTATTCAATACCGATGCAATTACTGTGTTTCGTCAACATTCTGATAGTTCACAGATTACAGAATGCAACCAGATGTGCATCGGAAACTACTACTGGTCTTCCAGGGAACGATCAAAGCGTAGACTGTATGAGACATTACTCCTGCCGAGGAAAGTGCGCATGGTGACTGTTGTATTCGATCCCGATGCAATTTCTGTGTTTCATCAACACTCTGATAGTCCACAGATTACAGAATGCCACCAGATGTGCATCGGAAACTACTACTGGTCTTCCAGGGGACGATTAGAGCGTGGACTGTTTCAGACATTACTTCCCTGGAAGAAAGTGCGCATTGTGACTGTTGTATTCAATCCCGATGCAATTTCTGTGTTTCATCAACACTCTGATAGTCCACAGATTACAGAAAGCCTCCAGATGTGCATTGGAAACTACCACTGGTCTCCCATGGAACGATCAAAGCGTACACTGTTTGAGACATTACTAACATGGAGGAAAGTGCGCATGGTGACTGTTGTATTCAATACCGATGCAATTACTGTGTTTCGTCAACACTCTGATAGTCCACAGATTACAGAATGCAACCAGATGTGCATCGGAAACTACTACTGGTCTACCAGGGAACGATCAAAGTGTAGAATGTTTGAGACATGACTACCATGGAGGAAAGTGCGCATGGTGACTGTTGTATTTAATCCCGATGCAATTTTCGTGTTTTATCAACACTCAGTTAGACCACAGATTTCAGAATGCCTCCAGATGTGCATCGGAAACTACTACTGGTCTTCCACGGAACGATCAAAGCGTAGACTGTTTGAGACATTACTCCCATGGAGGAAAGTGCGCATAGTGACTGTTGTATTAAATCCCGATGCAATTTCTGTGTTTCATTAACACTCTGATAGTCCACAGGTTACAGAATGCCACCAGACGTGCATCGGAAACTACTACTGGTCTTCCAGGGAACTATCAAAGCGTACACCGTGTGAGATGTTACTCCCGTGGAGGAAAGAGCACATGGTGACTGTTGTATTACATCCCGATGCAGTTTCTGTGTTTCATCAACACTCTGATAGTCCACAGATTACAGAATGCAACCAGATGTGCATCGGAATCTACTACTGGTCTTCCAGGGAACGATCAAAGCGTAAACTGTTTGAGACATTACTCCCGTGGAGGAAAGTGCTCATGGTGACTGTTGTATTCAATCCCGATGCAATATCTGTGTTTCATCAACACTCTGATGGTCCACAGATTACAGAATGCCTCCAGATGTGCATTGGAAACTACTACTGGTCTTCCAGGGAACGATCAAAGCGTAGACTGTTTGAGACATTACTCCTGTGGAGGAAAGTGCGCATGGTGACTGTTGTATTCGATCCCGATGCCACTTCTGTGTTTCATCTACACTCTGATAGTCCACAGATTACAGAATGCCACCAGATGTGCATCGGAAACTACTACTGGTCTTCCAGGAGACGATCAGAGCGTGGACTGTTTCAGACATTACGAGCCTGGAGGAAAGTTCGCATGGTGACTGTTGTATTCAATCCCGATGCAATTTCTGTGTTTCATCAACACTCTGATAGTCCATAGATTACAGAATGCCACCAGATGTGCATCGGAAACTACTACTGGTCTTCCATGGAACGATCAAAGCGTAGACGGTTTGAGACATTACTAACATGGAGGAAAGTGCGTATGGTGACTGTTGTATTCAATACCGATGCAATTACTGTGTTTCATCAACACTCTGATAGTCCACAGATTACAGAATGCAACCAGATGTGCATCTGAAACTACTACTGGTATTCCAGGGAACAATCAAAGCGTAAACTGTTTGAGACATTACTCCCGTGGAGCAAAGTGCGCATTGTGACTGCTGTATTAAATCCGATGCAATTTCTGTGTTCCATCAACACTCTGATGGTCCACAGGTAACAGAATGCCTCCAGATGTGCATCGGAAGCTACTTCTGGTCTTCCAGGGAACGATCAAAGCGTATACTGTTTGAGACATGACTACCATGGAGGAAAGTGCGCATGGTGACTTTTGTATTCAATCCCGATGCGATTTCTGTGTTTCATCAACACTCAGTTAGACCACAGATTTCAGAATGCCTCCAGATGTGCATCGGAAACTACTACTGGTCTTCCAGGGAACGATCAAAGCGTAGACTGTTTGAGACATTACTCCCATGGAGGAAAGTGCTCATGGTGACTGTTGTATTCAATCCCGATGCAATTTCTGTGTTTCATAAACACTCTGATAGTCCACAGATTACAGAATGCAACCAGATGTGCATCGGAAACTACTACTGGTCTCCCAGGGAAAGATCAAAGCGTAGACAGTTTGAGACATACCTCCCGTGGAAAAAAGTGCGCATGGTGACTGTTGTATTCAATACCGATGCAATTACTGTGTTTCGTCAACACTCTGATAGTCCACAGATTACAGAATGCAACCAGATGTGCATCGGAAACTACTACTGGTCTTCCAGGGAACGATCAAAGCGTAGAATGTTTGAGACATGACTACCATGGAGGAAAGTGCGCATGGTGACGGTTGTATTTAATCCCGATGCAATTTTCGTGTTTTATCAACACTCAGTTAGACCACAGATTTCAGAATGCCTCCAGATGTGCATCGGAAACTACTACTGGTCTTCCAGGGAACGATCAAAGCGTAGACTGTTTGAGACATTAGTCCCATGGAGGAAAGTGCGCATAGTGACTGTTGTATTCAATCCCGATGCAATATCTGTGTTTCATCAACACTCTGATGGTCCACAGATTACAGAATGCCTCCAGATGTGCATTGGAAACTACTACTGGTCTTCCAGGGAACGATCAAAGCGTAGACAGTTTGAGACATTACTCCTGTGGAGGAAAGTGCGCATGGTGACTGTTGTATTCGATCCCGATGCAACTTCTGTGTTTCATCAACACTCTGATAGTCCACAGATTACAGAATGCCACCAGATGTGCATCGGAAACTACTACTGGTCTTCCAGGGGACGATCAGAGCGTGGACAGTTTCAGACATTACGCCCCTGGAGGAAAGTTCGCATGGTGACTGTTGTATTCAATCCCAATGCAATTTATGTGTTTCATCAACACTCTGATAGTCCATAGATTACAGAATGCCACCAGATGTGCATCGGAAACTACTACTTGTCTTCCATGGAACGATCAAAGCGTAGACGGTTTGAGACATTACTAACATGGAGGAAAGTGCGCATGGTGACTGTTGTATTCAATACCGATGCAATTACTGTGTTTCATCAACACTCTGATAGTCCACAGATTACAGAATGCAACCAGATGTGCAATGGAAACTACTACTGGTCTTCCAGGGAACAATCAAAGCGTAAACTGTTTGAGACATTACTCCCGTGGAGCAAAGTGCGCATTGTGACTGCTGTATTAAATCCGATGCAATTTCTGTGTTCCATCAACACTCTGATGGTCCACAGGTAACAGAATGCCTCCAGATGTGCATCGGAAGCTACTTCTGGTCTTCCAGGGAACGATCAAAGCGTATACTGTTTGAGACATGACTACCATGGAGGAAAGTGCGCATGGTGACTGTTGTATTCAAACCCGATGCAATTTCTGTGTTTCATCAACACTCAGTTAGACCACAGATTTCAGAATGCCTCCAGATGTGCATCGGAAACTACTACTGGTCTTCCAGGGAACGATCAAAGCGTACACTGTTTGAGACATTACTCCTGTGGAGGAAAGTGCGCATCGTGACTGTTGTATTCGATCGCGACGCAATTTCTGTGTTTCATCAACACTCTGATAGTCCACAGATTACAGAATGCCTCCAGATGTGCATTGGAAACTACCACTTGCCCTCCAGGGAACGATCAAAGCGTAGACTGTTTGAGACATTACTCCCACGGAGGAAAGTGCGCATGGTGACTGTTGTATTCAATACCGATGCAATTACTGTGTTTCGTCAACACTCTGATAGTCCACAGATTACAGAATGCAACCAGATGTGCATCGGAAACTACTACTGGTCTTCCAGGGAACGATCAAAGCGTAGACTGTTTGAGACATTACTCCCGTGGAGCAAAGTGCTCATGGTGACTGTTGTATTCAATCCCGATGCAATATCTGTGTTTCATCAACACTCTGATGGTCGACAGATTACAGAATGCCTCCAGATGTGCATTAGAAACTACTACTGGTCTTCCGGGGAACGATCAAAGCGTAGACTGTATGAGACATTACTCCCGTGGAGGAAAGTGCGCATGGTGACTGTTGTATTCGATCCCGATGCAATTTCTGTGTTTCATCAACACTCTGATAGTCCACAGATTACAGAATGCCACCAGATGTGCATCGGAAACTACTACTGGTCTTCCAGGGGACGATCAGAGCGTGGACTGTTTCAGACATTACTTCCCTGTAAGAAAGTGCGCATTGTGACTGTTGTATTCAATCCCGATGCAATTTCTGTGTTTCATCAACACTCTGATAGTCCACAGATTACAGAAAGCCTCCAGATGTGCATTGGAAACTACCACTGGTCTCCCATGGAACGATCAAAGCGTACACTGTTTGAGACATTACTAACATGGAGGAAAGTGCGCATGGTGACTGTTGTATTCAATACCGATGCAATTACTGTGTTTCGTCAACACTCTGATAGTCCACAGATTACAGAATGCAACCAGATGTGCATCGGAAACTACTACTGGTCTACCAGGGAACGATCAAAGTGTAGAATGTTTGAGACATGACTACCATGGAGGAAAGTGCGCATGGTGACTGTTGTATTTAATCCCGATGCAATTTTCGTGTTTTATCAACACTCAGTTAGACCACAGATTTCAGAATGCCTCCAGATTTGCATCGGAAACTACTACTGGTCTCCCAGGGAACGATCAAAGCGTAGACTGTTTGAGACATTACTCCCATGGAGGAAAGTGCGCATAGTGACTGTTGTATTAAATCCCGATGCAATTTCTGTGTTTCATTAACACTCTGATAGTCCACAGGTTACAGAATGCCACCAGACGTGCATCGGAAACTACTACTGGTCTTCCAGGGAACTATCAAAGCGTACACCGTGTGAGATGTTACTCCCGTGGAGGAAAGAGCACATGGTGACTGTTGTATTAAATCCCGATGCAGTTTCTGTGTTTCATCAACACTCTGATAGTCCACAGATTACAGAATGCAACCAGATGTGCATCGGAATCTACTACTGGTCTTCCAGGGAACGATCAAAGCGTAAACTGTTTGAGACATTACTCCCGTGGAGGAAAGTGCTCATGGTGACTGTTGTATTCAATCCCGATGCAATATCTGTGTTTCATCAACACTCTGATGGTCCACAGATTACAGAATGCCTCCAGATGTGCATTGGAAACTACTACTGGTCTTCCAGGGAACGATCAAAGCGTAGACTGTTTGAGACATTACTCCTGTGGAGGAAAGTGCGCATGGTGACTGTTGTATTCGATCCCGATGCAACTTCTGTGTTTCATCTACACTCTGATAGTCCACAGATTACAGAATGCCACCAGATGTGCATCGGAAACTACTACTGGTCTTCCAGGAGACGATCAGAGCGTGGACTGTTTCAGACATTACGCCCCTGGAGGAAAGTTCGCATGGTGACTGTTGTATTCAATCCCGATGCAATTTCTGTGTTTCATCAACACTCTGATAGTCCATAGATTACAGAATGCAACCAGATGTGCATCGGAAACTACTACTGGTCTTCCAGGGAACGATCAAAGCGTAGAATGTTTGAGACATGACTACCATGGAGGAAAGTGCGCATGGTGACGGTTGTATTTAATCCCGATGCAATTTTCGTGTTTTATCAACACTCAGTTAGACCACAGATTTCAGAATGCCTCCAGATGTGCATCGGAAACTACTACTGGTCTTCCAGGGAACGATCAAAGCGTAGACTGTTTGAGACATTAGTCCCATGGAGGAAAGTGCGCATAGTGACTGTTGTATTCAATCCCGATGCAATATCTGTGTTTCATAAACACTCTGATGGTCCACAGATTACAGAATGCCTCCAGATGTGCATTGGAAACTACTACTGGTCTTCCAGGGAACGATCAAAGCGTAGACTGTTTGAGACATTACTCCTGTGGAGGAAAGTGCGCATGGTGACTGTTGTATTCGATCCCGATGCAACTTCTGTGTTTCATCAACACTCTGATAGTCCACAGATTACAGAATGCCACCAGATGTGCATCGGAAACTACTACTGGTCTTCCAGGGGACGATCAGAGCGTGGACAGTTTCAGACATTACGCCCCTGGAGGGAAGTTCGCATGGTGACTGTTGTATTCAATCCCAATGCAATTTATGTGTTTCATCAACACTCTGATAGTCCATAGATTACAGAATGCCACCAGATGTGCATCGGAAACTACTACTTGTCTTCCATGGAACGATCAAAGCGTAGACGGTTTGAGACATTACTAACATGGAGGAAAGTGCGCATAGTGACTGTTGTATTCAATACCGATGCAATTACTGTGTTACATCAACAGTCTGATAGTCCACAGATTACAGAATGCAACCAGATGTGCAATGGAAACTACTACTGGTCTTCCAGGGAACAATCAAAGCGTAAACTGTTTGAGACATTACTCCCGTGGAGCAAAGTGCGCATTGTGACTGCTGTATTAAATCCGATGCAATTTCTGTGTTCCATCAACACTCTGATGGTCCACAGGTAACAGAATGCCTCCAGATGTTCATCGGAAGCTACTTCTGGTCTTCCAGGGAACGATCAAAGCGTATACTGTTTGAGACATGACTACCATGGAGGAAAGTGCGCATGGTGACTGTTGTATTCAATCCCGATGCAATTTCTGTGTTTCATCAACACTCAGTTAGACCACAGATTTCAGAATGCCTCCAGATGTGCATCGGAAACTACTACTGGTCTTCCAGGGAACGATCAAAGCGTACACTGTTTGAGACATTACTCCTGTGGAGGAAAGTGCGCATCGTGACTGTTGTATTCGATCGCGACGCAATTTCTGTGTTTCATCAACACTCTGATAGTCCACAGATTACAGAATGCCTCCAGATGTGCATTGGAAACTACCACTTGCCCTCCAGGGAACGATCAAAGCGTAGACTGTTTGAGACATTACTCCCATGGAGGAAAGTGCGCATGGTGACTGTTGTATTCAATACCGATGCAATTACTGTGTTTCATCAACACTCTGATAGTCCACAGATTACAGAATGCAACCAGATGTGCATCGGAAACTACTACTGGTCTTCCAGGGAACGATCAAAGCGTAGACTGTTTGAGACATTACTCCCGTGGAGCAAAGTGCTCATGGTGACTGTTGTATTCAATCCCGATGCAATATCTGTGTTTCATCAACACTCTGATGGTCGACAGATTACAGAATGCCTCCAGATGTGCATTAGAAACTACTACTGGTCTTCCGGGGAACGATCAAAGCGTAGACTGTATGAGACATTACTCCTGCCGAGGAAAGTGCGCATGGTGACTGTTGTATTCGATCCCGATGCAATTTCTGTGTTTCATCAACACTCTGATAGTCCACAGATTACAGAATGCCACCAGATGTGCATCGGAAACTACTACTGGTCTTCCAGGGGACGATCAGAGCGTGGACTGTTTCAGACATTACTTCCCTGGAAGAAAGTGCGCATTGTGACTGTTGTATTCAATCCCGATGCAATTTCTGTGTTTCATCAACACTCTGATAGTCCACAGATTACAGAAAGCCTCCAGATGTGCATTGGAAACTACCACTGGTCTCCCATGGAACGATCAAAGCGTACACTGTTTGAGACATTACTAACATGGAGGAAAGTGCGCATGGTGACTGTTGTATTCAATACCGATGCAATTACTGTGTTTCGTCAACACTCTGATAGTCCACAGATTACAGAATGCAACCAGATGTGCATCGGAAACTACTACTGGTCTACCAGGGAACGATCAAAGTGTAGAATGTTTGAGACATGACTACCATGGAGGAAAGTGCGCATGGTGACTGTTGTATTTAATCCCGATGCAATTTTCGTGTTTTATCAACACTCAGTTAGACCACAGATTTCAGAATGCCTCCAGATGTGCATCGGAAAGTACTACTGGTCTTCCAGGGAACGATCAAAGCGTAGACTGTTTGAGACATTACTCCCGTGGAGCAAAGTGCGCATTGTGACTGCTGTATTAAATCCGATGCAATTTCTGTGTTCCATCAACACTCTGATGGTCCACAGGTAACAGAATGCCTCCAGATGTGCATCGGAAGCTACTTCTGGTCTTCCAGGAAACGATCAAAGCGTATACTGTTTGAGACATGACTACCATGGAGGAAAGTGCGCATGGTGACTTTTGTATTCAATCCCGATGCAATTTCTGTGTTTCATCAACACTCAGTTAGACCACAGATTTCAGAATGCCTCCAGATGTGCATCGGAAACTACTACAGGTCTCCCAGGGAAAGATCAAAGCGTAGACAGTTTGAGACATACCTCCCGTGGAAAAAAGTGCGCATGGTGACTGTCGTATTCAATCCCGATGCAATTTCTGTGTTTCATCAACACTCTGATAGTCCACAGATTACAGAAAGCCTCCAGATGTGCATTGGAAACTACCACTGGTCTCCCATGGAACGATCAAAGCGTAAACTGTTTGAGACATTACTAACATGGAGGAAAGTGCGCATGGTGACTGTTGTATTCAATACCGATGCAATTACTGTGTTTCGTCAACACTCTGATAGTCCACAGATTACAGAATGCAACCAGATGTGCATCGGAAACTACTACTGGTCTTCCAGGGAACGATCAAAGCGTAGAATGTTTGAGACATGACTACCATGCAGGAAAGTGCGCATGGTGACGGTTGTATTTAATCCCGATGCAATTTTCGTGTTTTATCAACACTCAGTTAGACCACAGATTTCAGAATGCCTCCAGATGTGCATCGGAACCTACTACTGGTCTTCCAGGGAACGATCAAAGCGTAGACTGTTTGAGACATTACTCCCATGGAGGAAAGTGCGCATAGTGACTGTTGTATTCAATCCCGATGCAATATCTGTGTTTCATCAACACTCTGATGGTCCACAGATTACAGAATGCCTCCAGATGTGCATTGGAAACTACTACTGGTCTTCCAGGGAACGATCAAAGCGTAGACTGTTTGAGACATTACTCCTGTGGAGGAAAGTGCGCATATGACTGTTGTATTCGATCCCGATGCAACTTCTGTGTTTCATCAACACTCTGATAGTCCACAGTTTACAGAATGCCACCAGATGTGCATCGGAAACTACTACTGGTCTTCCAGGGGACGATCAGAGCGTGGACAGTTTCAGACATTACGCCCCTGGAGGAAAGTTCGCATGGTGACTGTTGTATTCAATCCCAATGCAATTTATGTGTTTCATCAACACTCTGATAGTCCATAGATTACAGAATGCCACCAGATGTGCATCGGAAACTACTACTGGTCTTCCATGGAACGATCAAAGCGTAAACGGTTTGAGACATTACTAACATGGGGGAAAGTGCGCATGGTGACTGTTGTATTCAATACCGATGCAATTACTGTGTTTCATCAACACTCTGATAGTCCACAGATTACAGAATGCAACCAGATGTGCAATGGAAACTACTACTGGTCTTCCAGGGAACAATCAAAGCGTAAACTGTTTGAGACATTACTCCCGTAGAGCAAAGTGCGCATTGTGACTGCTGTATTAAATCCGATGCAATTTCTGTGTTCCATCAACACTCTGATGGTCCACAGGTAACAGAATGCCTCCAGATGTGCATCGGAAGCTACTTCTGGTCTTCCAGGGAACGATCAAAGCGTATACTGTTTGAGACATTACTCCTGTGGAGGAAAGTGCGCATCGTGAGTGTTGTATTCGATCCCGACGCAATTTCTGTGTTTCATCAACACTCAGTTAGACCACAGATTTCAGAATGCCTCCAGATGTGCATCGGAAACTACTACTGGTCTTCCAGGGAACGATCAAAGCGTACACTGTTTGAGACATTACTCCTGTGGAGGAAAGTGCGCATCGTGAGTGTTGTATTCGATCCCGACGCAATTTCTGTGTTTCATCAACACTCTGATAGTCCACAGATTACAGAATGCCTCCAGATGTGCATTGGAAACTACCACTTGCCCTCCAGGAAACGATCAAAGCGTAGACTGTTTGAGACATTACTCCCATGGAGGAAAGTGCGCATGGTGACTGTTGTATTCAATCCCGGTGCAACTTCTGTGTTTCATCAACACTCTGATAGTCCACAGGCTACAGAATGCCGCAAGACGTGCATCGGAAACTACTACTGGTCTTCCAGGGAACGATCAAAGCGTAGACCGTGTGAGACGTTACTCCCGTGGAGGAAACAGCACATGGTGACTGTTGTATTCAATCCCGATGCAATTTCTGTGTTTTATCAACACTCTGATAGTACACAGATTACAGAATGCAACCAGATGTGCATCGGAAACTACTACTGGTCTTCCAGGGAACGATCAAAGCGTAGACTGTTTGAGACATTACTCCCATGGAGGAAAGTGCGCATAGTGACTGTTGTATTCAATCCCGATGCAATTTCTGTGTTTCATTAACACTCTGATAGTCCACAGGTTACAGAATGCCACCAGACGTGCATCGGAAACTACTACTGGTCTTCCAGGGAACGATCAAAGCGTACACCGTGTGAGATGTTACTCCCGTGGAGGAAAGAGCAAATGGTGACTGTTGTATTAAATCCCGATGCAGTTTCTGTGTTTCATCAACACTCTGATAGTCCACAGATTACAGAATGCAACCAGATTAGCATCGGAAACTACTACTGGTCTTCCAGGGAACGATCAAAGCGTAAACTGTTTGAGACATTACTCCCGTGGAGGAAAGTGCTCATGGTGACTGTTGTATTGAATCCCGATGCAATATCTGTGTTTCATCAACACTCTGATGGTCCACAGATTACAGAATGCCTCCAGATGTGCATTGGAAACTACTACTGGTCTTCCAGGGAACGATCAAAGCGTAGACTGTTTGAGACATTACTCCTGTGGAGGAAAGTGCGCATGGTGACTGTTGTATTCGATCCCGATGCAACTTCTGTGTTTCATCTACACTCTGATAGTCCACAGATTACAGAATGCCACCAGATGTGCATCGGAAACTACTACTGGTCTTCCAGGAGACGATCAGAGCGTGGACTGTTTCAGACATTACGCCCCTGGAGGAAAGTTCGCATGGTGACTGTTGTATTCAATCCCAATGCAATTTCTGTGTTTCATCAACACTCTGATAGTCCATAGATTACAGAATGCCACCAGATGTGCATCGGAAACTACTACTGGTCTTCCATGGAACGATCAAAGCGTAGACGGTTTGAGACATTACTAACATGGAGGAAAGTGCGTATGGTGACTGTTGTATTCAATACCGATGCAATTTCTGTGTTTCATCAACACTCTGATAGTCCACAGATTACAGAATGCAACCAGATGTGCATCGGAAACTACTACTGGTATTCCAGGGAACAATCAAAGCGTAAACTGTTTGAGACATTACTCCCGTGGAGCAAACTGCGCATTGTGACTGCTGTATTAAATCCGATGCAATTTCTGTGTTCCATCAACACTCTGATGGTCCACAGGTAACAGAATGCCTCCAGATGTGCATCGGAAACTACTACTGGTCTTCCAGGGAACGATCAAAGCGTATACTGTTTGAAACATGACTACCATGGAGGAAAGTGCGCATGGTGACTGTTGTATTTAATCCCAATGCAATTTTCGTGTTTTATCAACACTCAGTTAGACCACAGATTTCAGAATGCCTCCAGATGTGCATCGGAAACTACTACTGGTCTTCCAGGGAACGATCAAAGCGTAGACTGTTTGAGACATTACTCCCATGGAGGAAAGTGCGCATGGTGACTGTTGTATTCAATCCCGGTGCAATTTCTGTGTTTCATCAACACTCTGATAGTCCACAGGCTACAGAATGCCACCAGACGTGCATCGGAAACTACTACTGGTCTTCCAGGGAACGATCAAAGCGTAGACCGTGTGAGACGTTACTCCCGTGGATGAAACAGCACATGGTGACTGTTGTATTCAATCCCGATGCAATTTCTGTGTTTCATCAACACTCTGATAGTACACAGATTACAGAATGCAACCAGATGAGCATCGGAAACTACTACTGGTCTTCCAGGGAACGATCAAAGCGTAGACTGTTTGAGACATTACTCCTGTGGAACAAAGTGCTCATGGTGACTGTTGTATTCAATCCCGATGCAATATCTGTGTTTCATCAACACTCTGATGGTCGACAGTTACAGAATGCCTCCAGATGTGCATTGGAAACTACTACTGGTCTTCCAGGGAACGATCAAAGCGTAGACTGTTTGAGACATTACTCCTGCCGAGGTAAGTGCGCATGGTGACTGTTGTATTCGATCCCGATGCAATATCTGTGTTTCATCAACACTCTGATAGTCCACAGATTACAGAATGCCACCAGATGTGCATCGGAAACTACTACTGGTCTTCCAGGGGACGATCAGAGCGTGGACTGTTTCAGACATTACTCCCCTGGAGGTAAGTGCGCATTGTGACTGTTGTATTCAATCCCGATGCAATTTCTGTGTTTCATCAACACTCTGATTGTCCACAGATTACAGAAAGCCTCGAGATGTGCATTGGAAACTACCACTGGTATCTCATGGAACGATCAAAGCGTTGACTGTTTGAGACATTACTAACATGGAGGAAAGTGCGCATGGTGACTGTTGTATTCAATACCGATGCAATTACTGTGTTTCGTCAACACTCTGATAGTCCACAGATTACAGAATGCAACCAGATGTGCATCGGAAACTACTACTGGTCTTCCAGGGAACGATCAAAGCGTAGAATGCTTGAGACATGACTACCATGGAGGAAAGTGCGCATGGTGACTGTTGTATTTAATCCCAATGCAATTTTCGTGTTTTATCAACACTCAGTTAGACCACAGATTTCAGAATGCCTCCAGATGTGCATCGGAAACTACTACTGGTCTTCCAGGGAACGATCAAAGCGTAGACTGTTTGAGACATTACTCCCATGGAGGAAAGTGCGCATAGTGACTGTTGTATTCAATCCCGATGCAATATCTGTGTTTCATCAACACTCTGATGGTCCACAGATTACAGAATGCCTCCAGATGTGCATTGGAAACTACTACTGGTCTTCCAGGGAACGATCAAAGCGTAGACTGTTTGAGACATTACTCCTGTGGAGGAAAGTGCGCATATGACTGTTGTATTCGATCCCGATGCAACTTCTGTGTTTCATCAACACTCTGATAGTCCACAGTTTACAGAATGCCACCAGATGTGCATCGGAAACTACTACTGGTCTTCCAGGGGACGATCAGAGCGTGGACAGTTTCAGACATTACGCCCCTGGAGGAAAGTTCGCATGGTGACTGTTGTATTCAATCCCAATGCAATTTATGTGTTTCATCAACACTCTGATAGTCCATAGATTACAGAATGCCACCAGATGTGCATCGGAAACTACTACTGGTCTTCCATGGAACGATCAAAGCGTAAACGGTTTGAGACATTACTAACATGGGGGAAAGTGCGCATGGTGACTGTTGTATTCAATACCGATGCAATTACTGTGTTTCATCAACACTCTGATAGTCCACAGATTACAGAATGCAACCAGATGTGCAATGGAAACTACTACTGGTCTTCCAGGGAACAATCAAAGCGTAAACTGTTTGAGACATTACTCCCGTGGAGCAAAGTGCGCATTGTGACTGCTGTATTAAATCCGATGCAATTTCTGTGTTCCATCAACACTCTGATGGTCCACAGGTAACAGAATGCCTCCAGATGTGCATCGGAAGCTACTTCTGGTCTTCCAGGGAACGATCAAAGCGTATACTGTTTGAGACATTACTCCTGTGGAGGAAAGTGCGCATCGTGAGTGTTGTATTCGATCCCGACGCAATTTCTGTGTTTCATCAACACTCAGTTAGACCACAGATTTCAGAATGCCTCCAGATGTGCATCGGAAACTACTACTGGTCTTCCAGGGAACGATCAAAGCGTACACTGTTTGAGACATTACTCCTGTGGAGGAAAGTGCGCATCGTGAGTGTTGTATTCGATCCCGACGCAATTTCTGTGTTTCATCAACACTCTGATAGTCCACAGATTACAGAATGCCTCCAGATGTGCATTGGAAACTACCACTTGCCCTCCAGGAAACGATCAAAGCGTAGACTGTTTGAGACATTACTCCCATGGAGGAAAGTGCGCATGGTGACTGTTGTATTCAATCCCGGTGCAATTTCTGTGTTTCATCAACACTCTGATAGTCCACAGGCTACAGAATGCCGCAAGACGTGCATCGGAAACTACTACTGGTCTTCCAGGGAACGATCAAAGCGTAGACCGTGTGAGACGTTACTCCCGTGGAGGAAACAGCACATGGTGACTGTTGTATTCAATCCCGATGCAATTTCTGTGTTTTATCAACACTCTGATAGTACACAGATTACAGAATGCAACCAGATGTGCATCGGAAACTACTACTGGTCTTCCAGGGAACGATCAAAGCGTAGACTGTTTGAGACATTACTCCCATGGAGGAAAGTGCGCATAGTGACTGTTGTATTCAATCCCGATGCAATTTCTGTGTTTCATTAACACTCTGATAGTCCACAGGTTACAGAATGCCACCAGACGTGCATCGGAAACTACTACTGGTCTTCCAGGGAACGATCAAAGCGTACACCGTGTGAGATGTTACTCCCGTGGAGGAAAGAGCAAATGGTGACTGTTGTATTAAATCCCGATGCAGTTTCTGTGTTTCATCAACACTCTGATAGTCCACAGATTACAGAATGCAACCAGATTAGCATCGGAAACTACTACTGGTCTTCCAGGGAACGATCAAAGCGTAAACTGTTTGAGACATTACTCCCGTGGAGGAAAGTGCTCATGGTGACTGTTGTATTGAATCCCGATGCAATATCTGTGTTTCATCAACACTCTGATGGTCCACAGATTACAGAATGCCTCCAGATGTGCATTGGAAACTACTACTGGTCTTCCAGGGAACGATCAAAGCGTAGACTGTTTGAGACATTACTCCTGTGGAGGAAAGTGCGCATATGACTGTTGTATTCGATCCCGATGCAACTTCTGTGTTTCATCAACACTCTGATAGTCCACAGTTTACAGAATGCCACCAGATGTGCATCGGAAACTACTACTGGTCTTCCAGGGGACGATCAGAGCGTGGACAGTTTCAGACATTACGCCCCTGGAGGAAAGTTCGCATGGTGACTGTTGTATTCAATCCCAATGCAATTTATGTGTTTCATCAACACTCTGATAGTCCATAGATTACAGAATGCCACCAGATGTGCATCGGAAACTACTACTGGTCTTCCATGGAACGATCAAAGCGTAAACGGTTTGAGACATTACTAACATGGGGGAAAGTGCGCATGGTGACTGTTGTATTCCATACCGATGCAATTACTGTGTTTCATCAACACTCTGATAGTCCACAGATTACAGAATGCAACCAGATGTGCAATGGAAACTACTACTGGTCTTCCAGGGAACAATCAAAGCGTAAACTGTTTGAGACATTACTCCCGTGGAGCAAAGTGCGCATTGTGACTGCTGTATTAAATCCGATGCAATTTCTGTGTTCCATCAACACTCTGATGGTCCACAGGTAACAGAATGCCTCCAGATGTGCATCGGAAGCTACTTCTGGTCTTCCAGGGAACGATCAAAGCGTATACTGTTTGAGACATTACTCCTGTGGAGGAAAGTGCGCATCGTGAGTGTTGTATTCGATCACGACGCAATTTCTGTGTTTCATCAACACTCAGTTAGACCACAGATTTCAGAATGCCTCCAGATGTGCATCGGAAACTACTACTGGTCTTCCAGGGAACGATCAAAGCGTACACTGTTTGAGACATTACTCCTGTGGAGGAAAGTGCGCATCGTGAGTGTTGTATTCGATCCCGACGCAATTTCTGTGTTTCATCAACACTCTGATAGTCCACAGATTACAGAATGCCTCCAGATGTGCATTGGAAACTACCACTTGCCCTCCAGGAAACGATCAAAGCGTAGACTGTTTGAGACATTACTCCCATGGAGGAAAGTGCGCATGGTGACTGTTGTATTCAATCCCGGTGCAATTTCTGTGTTTCATCAACACTCTGATAGTCCACAGGCTACAGAATGCCGCAAGACGTGCATCGGAAACTACTACTGGTCTTCCAGGGAACGATCAAAGCGTAGACCGTGTGAGACGTTACTCCCGTGGAGGAAACAGCACATGGTGACTGTTGTATTCAATCCCGATGCAATTTCTGTGTTTTATCAACACTCTGATAGTACACAGATTACAGAATGCAACCAGATGTGCATCGGAAACTACTACTGGTCTTCCAGGGAACGATCAAAGCGTAGACTGTTTGAGACATTACTCCCATGGAGGAAAGTGCGCATAGTGACTGTTGTATTCAATCCCGATGCAATTTCTGTGTTTCATTAACACTCTGATAGTCCACAGGTTACAGAATGCCACCAGACGTGCATCGGAAACTACTACTGGTCTTCCAGGGAACGATCAAAGCGTACACCGTGTGAGATGTTACTCCCGTGGAGGAAAGAGCAAATGGTGACTGTTGTATTAAATCCCGATGCAGTTTCTGTGTTTCATCAACACTCTGATAGTCCACAGATTACAGAATGCAACCAGATTAGCATCGGAAACTACTACTGGTCTTCCAGGGAACGATCAAAGCGTAAACTGTTTGAGACATTACTCCCGTGGAGGAAAGTGCTCATGGTGACTGTTGTATTGAATCCCGATACAATATCTGTGTTTCATCAACACTCTGATGGTCCACAGATTACAGAATGCCTCCAGATGTGCATTGGAAACTACTACTGGTCTTCCAGGGAACGATCAAAGCGTAGACTGTTTGAGACATTACTCCTGTGGAGGAAAGTGCGCATGGTGACTGTTGTATTCGATCCCGATGCAACTTCTGTGTTTCATCTACACTCTGATAGTCCACAGATTACAGAATGCCACCAGATGTGCATCGGAAACTACTACTGGTCTTCCAGGAGACGATCAGAGCGTGGACTGTTTCAGACATTACGCCCCTGGAGGAAAGTTCGCATGGTGACTGTTGTATTCAATCCCAATGCAATTTCTGTGTTTCATCAACACTCTGATAGTCCATAGATTACAGAATGCCACCAGATGTGCATCGGAAACTACTACTGGTCTTCCATGGAACGATCAAAGCGTAGACGGTTTGAGACATTACTAACATGGAGGAAAGTGCGTATGGTGACTGTTGTATTCAATACCGATGCAATTTCTGTGTTTCATCAACACTCTGATAGTCCACAGATTACAGAATGCAACCAGATGTGCATCGGAAACTACTACTGGTATTCCAGGGAACAATCAAAGCGTAAACTGTTTGAGACATTACTCCCGTGGAGCAAACTGCGCATTGTGACTGCTGTATTAAATCCGATGCAATTTCTGTGTTCCATCAACACTCTGATGGTCCACAGGTAACAGAATGCCTCCAGATGTGCATCGGAAACTACTACTGGTCTTCCAGGGAACGATCAAAGCGTATACTGTTTGAAACATGACTACCATGGAGGAAAGTGCGCATGGTGACTGTTGTATTCAATCCCGATGCAATATCTGTGTAACATCAACACTCTGATGGTCCACAGATTACTGAATGCCTCCAGATGCCCATTGGAAACTACTACTGGTCTTCCAGGGAACGATCAAAGCGTACACTGTTTGAGACATTACTCCTGTGGAGGAAAGTGCGCATGGTGACTGTTGTATTCGATCCCGATGCAATTTCTGTGTTTCATCAACACTCTGATAGTCCACAGATTACAGAATGCCTCCAGATGTGCATTGGAAACTACCACTGGTCCTCCAGGGGGACGATCAAAGCGTAGACTGTTTGAGACATTACTCCCATGGAGGAAAGTGCGCATGGTGACTGTTGTATTCAATCCCGGTGCAATTTCTGTGTTTCATCAACACTCTGATAGTCCACAGGCTACAGAATGCCACCAGACGTGCATCGGAAACTACTACTGGTCTTCCAGGGAACGATCAAAGCGTAGACCGTGTGAGACGTTACTCCCGTGGATGAAACAGCACATGGTGACTGTTGTATTCAATCCCGATGCAATTTCTGTGTTTCATCAACACTCTGATAGTACACAGATTACAGAATGCAACCAGATGAGCATCGGAAACTACTACTGGTCTTCCAGGGAACGATCAAAGCGTAGACTGTTTGAGACATTACTCCTGTGGAACAAAGTGCTCATGGTGACTGTTGTATTCAATCCCGATGCAATATCTGTGTTTCATCAACACTCTGATGGTCGACAGTTACAGAATGCCTCCAGATGTGCATTGGAAACTACTACTGGTCTTCCAGGGAACGATCAAAGCGTAGACTGTTTGAGACATTACTCCTGCCGAGGTAAGTGCGCATGGTGACTGTTGTATTCGATCCCGATGCAATATCTGTGTTTCATCAACACTCTGATAGTCCACAGATTACAGAATGCCACCAGATGTGCATCGGAAACTACTACTGGTCTTCCAGGGGACGATCAGAGCGTGGACTGTTTCAGACATTACTCCCCTGGAGGTAAGTGCGCATTGTGACTGTTGTATTCAATACCGATGCAATTTCTGTGTTTCATCAACACTCTGATAGTCCACAGATTACAGAATGCAACCAGATGTGCATCGGAAACTACTACTGGTCTTCCAGGGAACGATCAAAGCGTAAACTGTTTGAGACATTACTCCCATGGAGGAAAGTGCGCATAGTGACTGTTGTATTCAATCCCGATGCAATTTCTGTGTTTCATTAACACTCTGATAGTCCAAAGGTTACAGAATGCCACCAGACGTGCATCGGAAACTACTACTGGTCTTCCAGGGAACGATCAAAGCGTACACCGTGTGAGATGTTACTCCCGTGGAGGAAAGTGCTCATGGTGATTGTTGTAATCAATCCCGATGCAATATCTGTGTTTCATCAACACTCTGATGGTCCACAGATTACAGAATGCCTCGAGATGTGCATTGGAAACTACTACTGGTCTTCCAGGGAACGATCAAAGCGTAGACTGTTTGAGACAATACTCCTGTGGAGGAAAGTGCGCACGGTGACTGTTGTATTCGATCCCGATGCAACTTCTGTGTTTCATCAACACTCTGATAGTCCACAGATTACAGAATGCCACCAGATGTGCATCGGAAACTACTACTGGTCTTCCAGGGGACGATCAGAACGTGGACTGTTTCAGACATTACGCCCCTGGAGGAAAGTGCGCATGGTGACTGTTGTATTCAATACCGATGCAATTTCTGTGTTTCATCAACACTCTGATAGTCCACAGATTACAGAATGCAACCAGATGTGCATCGGAAACTACTACTGGTCTTCCAGGGAACGATCAAAGCGTAAACTGTTTGAGACATTACTCCCGTGGAGGAAAGTGCTCATGGTGACTGTTGTATTCAATCCCGATGCAATATCTGTGTTTCATCAACACTCTGATGGTCCACAGATTACAGAATGCCTCCAGATGTGCATTGGAAACTACTACTGGTCTTCCAGGGAACGGTCAAAGCGTAGACTGTTTGAGACATTACTCCTGTGGAGGAAAGTGCGCATGGTGACTGTTGTATTCGATCCCGATGCAACTTCTGTGTTTCATCAACACTCTGATAGTCCACAGATTACAGAATGCCACCAGATGTGCACGGATACTACTACTGGTCTTCCAGGGGACGATCAGAGCGTGGACTGTTTCAGACATTACGCCCCTGGAGGAAAGTGCGCATGTTGACTGTTGTATTCAATCCCGATGCAATTTCTGTGTTTAATCAACACTCTGATAGTCCATAGATTACAGAATGCCACCAGATGTGCATCGGAAACTACTACTGGTCTACCATGGAACGATCAAAGCGTAGACGGTTTGAGACATTACTCCCGCGGAGCAAAGTGCGCATTGTGACTGCTGTATTAAATCCGATGCAATTTCTGTGTCCCATCAACACTCCGATGGTCCACAGGTAACAGAATGCCTCCAGATGTGCATCGGAAACTACTTCTGGTCTTCCAGGGAACGATCAAAGCGTATACTGTTTGAGACATGACTACCATGAAGGAAAGTGCGCATGGTGACTGTTGTATTCAATCCCGATGCAATTTCTGTGTTTCATCAACACTCAGTTAGACCACAGATTTCAGAATGCCTCCAGATGTGCATCGGAAACTACTACTGGTCTTCCAGGGAACGATCAAAGCGTAGACTGTTTGAGACATTACTCCCATGGAGGAAAGTGCTCATGGTGACTGTTGTATTCACTCCCGATGCAATTTCTGTGTTTCATCAAAACTCTGATGGTCCACAGATTACAGAATGCCTCCAGATGTGCATTGGAAACTACTACTGGTCTTCCAGGGAACTATCAAAGCGTAGAATGTTTGAGACATTACTCAGATGGAGGAAAGGGGCATGGTGACTGTTGTATTCAATCCCGATGCAATATCTGTGTTTCATCAACACTCTGATAGTACATAGATTACAGAATGCCACCAGATGTGCATCGGAAACTACTACTGGTCTTCCAGGCAACGATCAAAGCGTGGACTGTTTCAGACATTACTCCCCTGGAGGAAAGTGCGCCTTGTGACTGTTGTATTCAATCCCGATGCAATTTCTGTGTTTCATCAACACTCTGATAGTCCACAGATTACAGAATGCCACCAGATGTGCATCGAAAATTACTACTTGTCTCCCAGGGAACGATCAAAGCGTAGACAGTTTTAGACATAACTCTCGTAGAGAAAAGTGCGCATGGTGACTGTCGTATTCAATCCCGATGCAATTTCTGTGTTTCATCAACACTCTCATAGTCCACTGATAAAGGACTGTCACCAGATGTGCATCCGAAACTACTACTGGTCTTCCAGGGGACAATCAAAGCGTAAACTGTTTGAGACATTACTCCCGTGGAGCAAAGTGCGCATTGTGACTGCTGTATTAAATCCGATGCAATTTCTGTGTTCCATCAACACTCTGATGGTCCACAGGTAACAGAATGCCTCCAGATGTGCATCGGAAGCTACTTCTGGTCTTCCAGGGAACGATCAAAGCGTATACTGTTTGAGACATGACTACCATGGAGGAAAGTGCGCATGGTGACTGTTGTATTCAATCCCGATGCAATTTCTGTGTTTCATCAACACTCAGTTAGACCACAGATTTCAGAATGCCTCCAGATGTGCATCGGAAACTACTACTGGTCTTCCAGGGAACGATCAAAGCGTAGACTGTTTGAGACATTACTCCCATGGAGGAAAGTGCTCATGGTGACTGTTGTATTCACTCCCGATGCAATTTCTGTGTTTCATCAAAACTCTGATGGTCGACAGATTACGGAATGCCTCCAGATGTGCATTGGAAACTATTACTGGTCTTCCAGGGAACTATCAAAGCGTAGAATGTTTGAGACATTACTCAGATGGAGGAAAGTGGGCATGGTGACTGTTGTATTCAATCCCGATGCAATATCTGTGTTTCATCAACACTCTGATAGTACATAGATTACAGAATGCCACCAGATGTGCATCGGAAACTACTACTGGTCTTCCAGGCAACGATCAAAGCGTGGACTGTTTCAGACATTACTCCCCTGGAGGAAAGTGCGCATTGTGACTGTTGTATTCAATCCCGATGCAATTTCTGTGTTTCATCAACACTCTGATAGTCCACAGATTACAGAATGCCACCAGATGTGCATCGAAAATTACTACATGTCTGCCAGGGAACGATCAAAGCGTAGACAGTTTTAGACATAACTCTCGTGGAGAAAAGTGCGCATGGTGACTGTCGTATTCAATCCCGATGCAATTTCTGTGTTTCATCAACAGTCTCATAGTCCACTGATAAAGGACTGTCACCAGATGTGCATCCGAAACTACTACTGGTCTTCCAGGGAACGATCAAAGAGTAGACTGTCTGAGACATTACACCCGTGGAGGAAAGTGCGCATGGTGACTGCTGTATTCAATCCCGATGCAATTTCTGTGTTCCATCAACACTCTGATAGGCCACAGATTACAGAATGTCACCAGATGTGCATCGGAAACTACTACTGGTCTTCCAGGGAACGATCAAAGCGTGGACTGCTTGAGACATTACTCCCATGGAGGAAAGTGCACATGGTGACTTTTGTATTCAATCCCGATGCAATTTCTGAGTTTCATTAACACTCTGATAGTCCACAGATTACAGAATGTCACCAGATGTGCATCGGAAACTACTACTGGTCTTCCAGTGAACGATCAAAGCGTAAACTGTTTGAGACATTACTCCCGTGGAGGAAAGTGCTCATGGTGACTGTTGTATTCAATCCCGACGCAACATCTGTGTTTCATCAACACTCTGATGGTCCACAGATTACAGAATGCCTCCAGATGTGCATTGGAAACTACTACTGGTCTTCCAGGGAACGATCAAAGCGTAGACTGTTTGAGACATAACTCCTGTGGATGAAAGTGCGCATGGTGACTGTTGTATTCGATATCGATGCAATTTCTGTGTTTCATCAACACACTGATAGTCCACAGATTACAGAATGCCACCAGATGTGCATCAGAAATTACTACTGTTCTTCCAGGGGACGATCAGAGCGTTGGCTGTTTCAGACATTACTCCCCTAGAGGAAAGTGCGCATGGTGACTGTTGTATTCAATCCCGATGCAAATTCTGTGTTTCATCAACACTCTGATACTCCACAGATTACAGAATGCCACCAGATGTGCATCGGAAACTACTACTGGTCTTCCAGGGAACGATCAAAGCGTGGACTGTTTCAGACATTACTCCCATGGAGGAAAATGCGCATTGTGACTGTTGTATTCAATCCCGATGCAATTTCTGTGTTTCATCTACACTCTGATAGTCCACAGATTACAGAATGCCTCCAGATGTGCATTGGAAACTACCACTGGCCTTCCATAGAACGATCAAAGCGTAGACTGTTTGAGACATTACTAACATGGAGGAAGTGCGCATGGTGACTGTTATATTCAATACCGATGCAATTACTGTGTTTCATCAACACTCTGATAGTCCACAGATTACAGAATGCAACCAGATGTGCATCGGAAACTACTACTGGTCTTCCAGGGAACGATCAAAGCGTAGAATGTTTGAGACATTACTCCCATGGAGGAAAGTGGGCATAATGATTGTTGTATTCAATCCCGATGCAATTTCTGTGTTTCATCAACACTCTGATAAACCACAGATTACAGAATGCCTCCAGATGTGCAACGGATACTAATACTAGTTTTCCAGGGAACGATCAAAGCGTAGACTGTTTGAGACATTACTCCTGTGGAGGAAAGTGCGCATGGTAACTGTTGAATTCGATCCCGATGCAATTTCTGTGTTTCATCAACACTCTGATAGTCCACATTTTACACAATGCCTCCAGATGTGTATCGGAAACTACTACTGGTCTTCCAGGGAACGATCAAAGCGTAAACTGTTTGAGACATTACTCCCGTGGAGGAAAGTGCTCATGGTGACTTTTGTATTCAATCCCGACGCAATATCTGTGTTTCATCAACACTCTGATGGTCCACAGATTACAGAATACCTCCAGATGTGCATTGGAAACTACTACTGGTCTTCCAGGGAACGATCAAAGCGTAGACTGTTTGAGACATTACTCCTGTGGAGGAAAGTGCGCATGGTGACGGTTGTATTCGATCCCGATGCAATTTCTGTATTTCATCAACACTCTGATGGTCCACAGATTACAGAATAACACCAGATGTGCATCGGAAACTACTACTGGTCTTCCAGGGAACGATCAAATCGTAAACTGTTTGAGACATTACTCCCGTGGAGGAAAGTGCTCATGGTTACTGTTGTATTCTATTCCGATGCAATATCTGTGTTTCATCAACACTCTGATGGTCCACAGATTACAGAATGCCACCAGATGTGCATCGAAAACTACTACTGGTCTCCCAGGGAACGATCAAAGCGTAGACAGTTTTAGACATAACTCTCGTGGAGAAAAGTGCGCATGGTGACTGTCGTATTCAATCCCGATGCAATTTCTGTGTTTCATCAACACTCTGATAGTCCACAGATAAAGGAATGTCACCAGATGTGCATCCGAAACTACTACTGGTCTTCCAGGGAACGATCAAAGAGTAGACTGTTTGAGACATTACACCCGTGGAGGAAAGTGCGCATGGTGACTGCTGTATTCAATCCCGATGCAATTTCTGTGTTCCATCAACACTCTGATAGTCCACAGATAACAGAATGTCACCAGATGTGCATCGGAAACTACTACTGGTCTTCCAGGGAACGATCAAAGCGTGGACTGTTTGAGACATTACTCCCATGGAGGAAAGTGCACATGGTGACTGTTGTATTCAATCCCGATGCAATTTCTGTGTTTCATCAACAGTTTGAAGTTCCAGAGATTACAGAATGCATCCAGATGTGCATCGGAAACTACTACTGGTCATCCAGGGAACGATAAAAGCGTAGAATGTTTGAGACATTACTACCATGGAGGAAAGTGCGCATGGTGACTTGTATTTAATCCCATTGCAATTTTCGTGTTTCATCAACACTCAGTTAGACCACAGATTTCAGAATGCCTCCAGATGTGCATCGGAAACTACTACTGGTCTTCCAGGGAACGATCAAAGCGTAGACTGTTTGAGACATTACTCCCATGGAGGAAAGTGCGCATAGTGACTGTTGTATTCAATCCCGATGCAATTTCTGTGTTTCATTAACACTCTGATAGTCCACAGGTTACAGAATGCCACCAGACGTGCATCGTAAACTACTACTGGTCTTCCAGGGAACGATCAAAGCGTACACCGTGTGAGATGTTACTCCCATGGAGGAAAGAGCACATGGTGACTGTTGTATTAAATCCCGATGCAATTTCTGTGTTTCATCAACACTCTGATAGTCCACAGATTACAGAATGCAACCAGATGTGCATCGGAAACTACTACTGGTCTTCCAGGGAACGATCAAAGCGTAAACTGTTTGAGACATTACTCCCGTGGAGGAAAGTGCTCATGGTGACTGTTGTATTCAATCCCGATGCAATATCTGTGTTTCATCAACACTCTGATGGTCCACAGATTACAGAATGCCTCCAGATGTGCATTGGAAACTACTACTGGTCTTCCAGTGAACGGTCAAAGCGTAGACCGTTTGAGACATTACTCCTGTGGAGGAAAGTGCGCATGGTGACTGTTGTATTCGATCCCGATGCAACTTCTGTGTTTCATCAACACTCTGATAGTCCACAGATTACAGAATGCCACCAGATGTGCACGGAAACTACTACTGGTCTTCCAGGCAACGATCAAAGCGTGGACTGTTTCAGACATTACTCCCCTGGAGGAAAGTGCGCATTGTGACTGTTGTATTCAATCCCGATGCAATTTCTGTGTTTCATCAACACTCTGATAGTCCACAGATTACAGAATGCCACCAGATGTGCATCGAAAATTACTACTTGTCTCCCAGGGAACGATCAAAGCGTAGACAGTTTTAGACATAACTCTCGTGGAGAAAAGTGCGCATGGTGACTGTCGTATTCAATCCCGATGCAATTTCTGTGTTTCATCAACACTCTCATAGTCCACTGATAAAGGACTGTCACCAGATGTGCATCCGAAACTACTACTGGTCTTCCAGGGGACAATCAAAGCGTAAACTGTTTGAGACATTACTCCCGTGGAGCAAAGTGCGCATTGTGACTGCTGTATTAAATCCGATGCAATTTCTGTGTTCCATCAACACTCTGATGGTCCACAGGTAACAGAATGCCTCCAGATGTGCATCGGAAGCTACTTCTGGTCTTCCTGGGAACGATCAAAGCGTTGACTGTTTGAGACATGACTACCATGGAGGAAAGTGCGCATGGTGACTGTTGTATTCAATCCCGATGCAATTTCTGTGTTTCATCAACACTCAGTTAGACCACAGATTTCAGAATGCCTCCCGATGTGCATCGGAAACTACTACTGGTCTTCCAGGGAACGATCAAAGCGTAGACTGTTTGAGACATTACTCCCATGGAGGAAAGTGCTCATGGTGACTGTTGTATTCACTCCCGATGCAATTTCTGTGTTTCATCAAAACTCTGATGGTCGACAGATTACGGAATGCCTCCAGATGTGCATTGGAAACTATTACTGGTCTTCCAGGGAACTATCAAAGCGTAGAATGTTTGAGACATTACTCAGATGGAGGAAAGTGGGCATGGTGACTGTTGTATTCAATCCCGATGCAATATCTGTGTTTCATCAACACTCTGATAGTACATAGATTACAGAATGCCACCAGATGTGCATCGGAAACTACTACTGGTCTTCCAGGCAACGATCAAAGCGTGGACTGTTTCAGACATTACTCCCCTGGAGGAAAGTGCGCATTGTGACTGTTGTATTCAATCCCGATGCAATTTCTGTGTTTCATCAACACTCTGATAGTCCACAGATTACAGAATGCCACCAGATGTGCATCGAAAATTACTACATGTCTCCCAGGGAACGATCAAAGCGTAGACAGTTTTAGACATAACTCTCGTGGAGAAAAGTGCGCATGGTGACTGTCGTATTCAATCCTGATGCAATTTCTGTGTTTCATCAACAGTCTCATAGTCCACTGATAAAGGACTGTCACCAGATGTGCATCCGAAACTACTACTGGTCTTCCAGGGAACGATCAAAGAGTAGACTGTCTGAGACATTACACCCGTGGAGGAAAGTGCGCATGGTGACTGCTGTATTCAATCCCGATGCAATTTCTGTGTTCCATCAACACTCTGATAGGCCACAGATTACAGAATGTCACCAGATGTGCATCGGAAACTACTACTGGTCTTCCAGGGAACGATCAAAGCGTGGACTGCTTGAGACATTACTCCCATGGAGGAAAGTGCACATGGTGACTTTTGTATTCAATCCCGATGCAATTTCTGAGTTTCATTAACACTCTGATAGTCCACAGATTACAGAATGTCACCAGATGTGCATCGGAAACTACTACTGGTCTTCCAGTGAACGATCAAAGCGTAAACTGTTTGAGACATTACTCCCGTGGAGGAAAGTGCTCATGGTGACTGTTGTATTCAATCCCGACGCAACATCTGTGTTTCATCAACACTCTGATGGTCCACAGATTACAGAATGCCTCCAGATGTGCATTGGAAACTACTACTGGTCTTCCAGGGAACGATCAAAGCGTAGACTGTTTGAGACATAACTCCTGTGGATGAAAGTGCGCATGGTGACTGTTGTATTCGATATCGATGCAATTTCTGTGTTTCATCAACACACTGATAGTCCACAGATTACAGAATGCCACCAGATGTGCATCAGAAATTACTACTGCTCTTCCAGGGGACGATCAGAGCGTTGGCTGTTTCAGACATTACTCCCCTAGAGGAAAGTGCGCATGGTGACTGTTGTATTCAATCCCGATGCAAATTCTGTGTTTCATCAACACTCTGATACTCCACAGATTACAGAATGCCACCAGATTTGCATCGGAAACTACTACTGGTCTTCCAGGGAACGATCAAAGCGTGGACTGTTTCAGACATTACTCCCATGGAGGAAAATGCGCATTGTGACTGTTGTATTCAATCCCGATGCAATTTCTGTGTTTCATCTACACTCTGATAGTCCACAGATTACAGAATGCCTCCAGATGTGCATTGGAAACTACCACTGGTCTTCCATAGAACGATCAAAGCGTAGACTGTTTGAGACATTACTAACATGGAGGAAGTGCGCATGGTGACTGTTATATTCAATACCGATGCAATTACTGTGTTTCATCAACACTCTGATAGTCCACAGATTACAGAATGCAACCAGATGTGCATCGGAAACTACTACTGGTCTTCCAGGGAACAATCAAAGCGTAAAATGTTTGAGACATTACTCCCGTGAAGCAAAGTGCGCATGGTGACTGTTGTATTCATTGCGATGCAATATCTGTGTTCCATCAACACTCTGATAGTCCACAGGTTACAGACTGCCTCCAGATGTGCATCGGAAACTACTACTGGTCTTCCAGGGAACGATCAAAGCGTAGAATGTTTGAGACATTACTCCCATGGAGGAAAGTGGGCATGGTGATCGTTGTATTCAATCCCGATGCAATTTCTGTGTTTCATCAACACTCTGATAAACCACAGATTACAGAATGCCTCCAGATGTGCAACGGATACTAATACTAGTTTTCCAGGGAACGATCAAAGCGTAGACTGCTTGAGACATTACTCCTGTGGAGGAAAGTGCGCATGGTAATTGTTGAATTCGATCCCGATGCAATTTCTGTGTTTCATCAACACTCTGATAGTCCACAGATTACACAATGCCTCCAGATGTGTATCGGAAACTACTACTGGTCTTCCAGGGAACGATCAAAGCGTAAACTGTTTGAGACATTACTCCCGTGGAGGAAAGTGCTCATGGTGACTTTTGTATTCAATCCCGACGCAATATCTGTGTTTCATCAACATTCTGATGGTCCACAGATTACAGAATACCTCCAGATGTGCATTGGAAACTACTACTGGTCTTCCAGGGAACGATCAAAGCGTAGACTGTTTGAGACATTACTCCTGTGGAGGAAAGTGCGCATGGTGACGGTTGTATTCGATCCCGATGCAATTTCTGTATTTCATCAACACTCTGATGGTCCACAGATTACAGAATAACACTAGATGTGCATCGGAAACTACTACTGGTCTTCCAGGGAACGATCAAATCGTAAACTGTTTGAGACATTACTCCCGTGGAGGAAAGTGCTCATGGTTACTGTTGTATTCTATTCCGATGCAATATCTGTGTTTCATCAACACTCTGATGGTCCACAGATTACAGAATGCCACCAGATGTGCATCGAAAACTACTACTGGTCTCCCAGGGAACGATCAAAGCGTAGACAGTTTTAGACATAACTCTCGTGGAGAAAAGTGCGCATGGTGACTGTCGTATTCAATCCCGATGCAATTTCTGTGTTTCATCAACACTCTGATAGTCCACAGATAAAGGAATGTCACCAGATGTGCATCCGAAACTACTACTGGTCTTCCAGGGAACGATCAAAGAGTAGACTGTTTGAGACATTACACCCGTGGAGGAAAGTGCGCATGGTGACTGCTGTATTCAATCCCGATGCAATTTCTGTGTTCCATCAACACTCTGATAGTCCACAGATAACAGAATGTCACCAGATGTGCATCGGAAACTACTACTGGTCTTCCAGGGAACGATCAAACCGTGGACTGTTTGAGACATTACTCCCATGGAGGAAAGTGCACATGGTGACTGTTGTATTCAATCCCGATGCAATTTCTGTGTTTCATCAACAGTTTGAAGTTCCACAGATTACAGAATGCATCCAGATGTGCATCGGAAACTACTACTGGTCTTCCAGGGAACGATAAAAGCGTAGAATGTTTGAGACATTACTACCATGGAGGAAAGTGCGCATGGTGACTTGTATTTAATCCCATTGCAATTTTCGTGTTTCATCAACACTCAGTTAGACCACAGATTTCAGAATGCCTCCAGATGTGCATCGGAAACTACTACTGGTCTTCCAGGGAACGATCAAAGCGTAGACTGTTTGAGACATTACTCCCATGGAGGAAAGTGCGCATAGTGACTGTTGTATTCAATCCCGATGCAATTTCTGTGTTTCATTAACACTCTGATAGTCCACAGGTTACAGAATGCCACCAGACGTGCATCGTAAACTACTACTGGTCTTCCAGGGAACGATCAAAGCGTACACCGTGTGAGATGTTACTCCCGTGGAGGAAAGAGCACATGGTGACTGTTGTATTAAATCCCGATGCAATTTCTGTGTTTCATCAACACTCTGATAGTCCACAGATTACAGAATGCAACCAGATGTGCATCGGAAACTACTACTGGTCTTCCAGGGAACGATCAAAGCGTAAACTGTTTGAGACATTACTCCCGTGGAGGAAAGTGCTCATGGTGACTGTTGTATTCAATCCCGATGCAATATCTGTGTTTCATCAACACTCTGATGGTCCACAGATTACAGAATGCCTCCAGATGTGCATTGGAAACTACTACTGGTCTTCCAGGGAACGGTCAAAGCGTAGACTGTTTGAGACATTACTCCTGTGGAGGAAAGTGCGCATGGTGACTGTTGTATTCGATCCCGATGCAACTTCTGTGTTTCATCAACACTCTGATAGTCCACAGATTACAGAATGCCACCAGATGTGCACGGAAACTACTACTGGTCTTCCAGGGGACGATCAGAGCGTGGACTGTTTCAGACATTACGCCCCTGGAGGAAAGTGCGCATGTTGACTGTTCTATTCAATCCCGATGCAATTTCTGTGTTTCATCAACACTCTGATAGTCCATAGATTACAGAATGCCACCAGATGAGCATCGGAAACTACTACTGGTCTACCATGGAACGATCAAAGCGTAGACGGTTTGAGACATTACTAACATGGAGGAAAGTGCGCATGGTGACTGTTGTATTCAATACCGATGCAATTACTGTGTTTCATCAACACTCTGATAGTCCACAGATTACAGAATGCAACCAGATGTGCATCGGAAACTACTACTGGTCTTCCAGGGAACAATCAAAGCGTAAACTGTTTGAGACATTACTCCCGCGGAGCAAAGTGCGCATTGTGACTGCTGTATTAAATCCGATGCAATTTCTGTGTTCCATCAACACTCCGATGGTCCACAGGTAACAGAATGCCTCCAGATGTGCATCGGAAGCTACTACTGGTCTTCCAGGGAACGATCAAAGCGTATACTGTTTGAGACATGACTACCATGGAGGAAAGTGCGCATGGTGACTGTTGTATTCAATCCCGATGCAATTTCTGTGTTTCATCAACACTCAGTTAGACCACAGATTTCAGAATGCCTCCAGATGTGCATCGGAAACTACTACTGGTCTTCCAGGGAACGATCAAAGCGTAGACTGTTTGAGACATTACTCCCATGGAGGAAAGTGCTCATGGTGACTGTTGTATTCACTCCCGATGCAATTTCTGTGTTTCATCAAAACTCTGATGGTCGACAGATTACGGAATGCCCCCAGATGTGCATTGGAAACTATTACTGGTCTTCCAGGGAACTATCAAAGCGTAGAATGTTTGAGACATTACTCAGATGGAGGAAAGTGGGCATGGTGACTGTTGTATTCAATCCCGATGCAATATCTGTGTTTCATCAACACTCTGATAGTACATAGATTACAGAATGCCACCAGATGTGCATCGGAAACTACTACTGGTCTTCCAGGCAACGATCAAAGCGTGGACTGTTTCAGACATTACTCCCCTGGAGGAAAGTGCGCATTGTGACTGTTGTATTCAATCCCGATGCAATTTCTGTGTTTCATCAACACTCTGATAGTCCACAGATTACAGAATGCCACCAGATGTGCATCGAAAATTACTACATGTCTCCCAGGGAACGATCAAAGCGTAGACAGTTTTAGACATAACTCTCGTGGAGAAAAGTGCGCATAGTGACTGTCGTATTCAATCCCGATGCAATTTCTGTGTTTCATCAACAGTCTCATAGTCCACTGATAAAGGACTGTCACCAGATGTGCATCTGAAACTACTACTGGTCTTCCAGGGAACGATCAAAGAGTAGACTGTCTGAGACATTACACCCGTGGAGGAAAGTGCGCATGGTGACTGCTGTATTCAATCCCGATGCAATTTCTGTGTTCCATCAACACTCTGATAGGCCACAGATTACAGAATGTCACCAGATGTGCATCGGAAACTACTACTGGTCTTCCAGGGATCGATCAAAGCGTGGACTGCTTGAGACATTACTCCCATGGAGGAAAGTGCACATGGTGACTTTTGTATTCAATCCCGATGCAATTTCTGAGTTTCATTAACACTCTGATAGTCCACAGATTACAGAATGTCACCAGATGTGCATCGGAAACTACTACTGGTCTTCCAGTGAACGATCAAAGCGTAAACTGTTTGAGACATTACTCCCGTGGAGGAAAGTGCTCATGGTGACTGTTGTATTCAATCCCGACGCAACATCTGTGTTTCATCAACACTCTGATGGTCCACAGATTACAGAATGCCTCCAGATGTGCATTGGAAACTACTACTGGTCTTCCAGGGAACGATCAAAGCGTAGACTGTTTGAGACATAACTCCTGTGGATGAAAGGGCGCATGGTGACTGTTGTATTCGATATCGATGCAATTTCTGTGTTTCATCAACACACTGATAGTCCACAGATTACAGAATGCCACCAGATGTGCATCAGAAATTACTACTGTTTTTCCAGGGGACGATCAGAGCGTTGGCTGTTTCAGACATTACTCCCCTAGAGGAAAGTGCGCATGGTGACTGTTGTATTCAATCCCGATGCAAATTCTGTGTTTCATCAACACTCTGATACTCCACAGATTACAGAATGCCACCAGATGTGCATCGGAAACTACTACTGGTCTTCCAGGGAACGATCAAAGCGTGGACTGTTTCAGACATTACTCCCATGGAGGAAAATGCGCATTGTGACTGTTGTATTCAATCCCGATGCAATTTCTGTGTTTCATCTACACTCTGATAGTCCACAGATTACAGAATGCCTCCAGATGTGCATTGGAAACTACCACTGGTCTTCCATAGAACGATCAAAGCGTAGACTGTTTGAGACATTACTAACATGGAGGAAGTGCGCATGGTGACTGTTATATTCAATACCGATGCAATTACTGTGTTTCATCAACACTCTGATAGTCCACAGATTACAGAATGCAACCAGATGTGCATCGGAAACTACTACTGGTCTTCCAGGGAACGATCAAAGCGTAAAATGTTTGAGACATTACTCCCGTGAAGCAAAGTGCGCATGGTGACTGTTGTATTCATTGCGATGCAATATCTGTGTTCCATCAACACTCTGATAGTCCACAGGTTACAGACTGCCTCCAGATGTGCATCGGAAACTACTACTGGTCTTCCAGGGAACGATCAAAGCGTAGAATGTTTGAGACATTACTCCCATGGAGGAAAGTGGGCATGGTGATTGTTGTATTCAATCCCGATGCAATTTCTGTGTTTCATCAACACTCTGATAAACCACAGATTACAGAATGCCTCCAGATGTGCAACGGATACTAATACTAGTTTTCCAGGGAACGATCAAAGCGTAGACTGTTTGAGACATTACTCCTGTGGAGGAAAGTGCGCATGGTAACTGTTGAATTCGATCCCGATGCAATTTCTGTGTTTCATCAACACTCTGATAGTCCACAGATTACACAATGCCTCCAGATGTGTATCGGAAACTACTACTGGTCTTCCAGGGAACGATCAAAGCGTAAACTGTTTGAGACATTACTCCCGTGGAGGAAAGTGCTCATGGTGACTTTTGTATTCAATCCCGACGCAATATCTGTGTTTCATCAACACTCTGATGGTCCACAGATTACAGAATACCTCCAGATGTGCATTGGAAACTACTACTGGTCTTCCAGGGAACGATCAAAGCGTAGACTGTTTGAGACATTACTCCTGTGGAGGAAAGTGCGCATGGTGACGGTTGTATTCGATCCCGATGCAATTTCTGTATTTCATCAACACTCTGATGGTCCACAGATTACAGAATAACACCAGATGTGCATCGGAAACTACTACTGGTCTTCCAGGGAACGATCAAATCGTAAACTGTTTGAGACATTACTCCCGTGGAGGAAAGTGCTCATGGTTACTGTTGTATTCTATTCCGATGCAATATCTGTGTTTCATCAACACTCTGATGGTCCACAGATTACAGAATGCCACCAGATGTGCATCGAAAACTACTACTGGTCTCCCAGGGAACGATCAAAGCGTAGACAGTTTTAGTCATAACTCTCGTGGAGAAAAGTGCGCATGGTGACTGTCGTATTCAATCCCGATGCAATTTCTGTGTTTCATCAACACTCTGATAGTCCACAGATAAAGGAATGTCACCAGATGTGCATCCGAAACTACTACTGGTCTTCCAGGGAACGATCAAAGAGTAGACTGTTTGAGACAATACACCCGTGGAGGAAAGTGCGCATGGTGACTGCAGTATTCAATCCCGATGCAATTTCTGTGTTCCATCAACACTCTGATAGTCCACAGATAACAGAATGTCACCAGATGTGCATCGGAAACTACTACTGGTCTTCCAGGGAACGATCAAAGCGTGGACTGTTTGAGACATTACTCCCATGGAGGAAAGTGCACATGGTGACTGTTGTATTCAATCCCGATGCAATTTCTGTGTTTCATCAACAGTTTGAAGTTCCACAGATTACAGAATGCATCCAGATGTGCATCGGAAACTACTACTGGTCTTCCAGGGAACGATCAAAGCGTAGACTATTTGAGACATTACACCCATGGAGGAAATTGCGCATGGTGACTGTTGTATTCAATCCCGATGCAATTTCTGTATTTCATCAACACTCTGATAGTCCACAGATTACAGTATGCCTCCAGATGTGCATTGGAAACTACTACTGGTCTTCCAGGGAACGATTAAAGCGTAAACTGTTTGATACATTACTCCCGTGGAGGAAGGTGCTCATGGTGACTGTTGTGTTCAATCCCGACGCAATATCTGTGTTTCATCAACACTCTGATGGTCCATAGATTACAGAATGCCTCCAGATGTGCATTGGAAACTACTACTGGTCTTCCAGGGAACGATCAAAGCGTAGACTGTTTGAGACATTACTCCTGTGGAGGAAAGTGCGCATGGTGACTGTTGTATTCGATCCCGATGCAATTTCTGTGTTTCATCAACACTCTAATAGTCCACAGATTACAGAATGCCACCAGATGTGCATCGGAAATTACTACTGGTCTTCCAGGGGACGATCAGATCGTGGACTGTGTCAGACATTATTCCCCTGGAGGAAAGTGCGCATGGTGACTGTTGTATTCAATCCCGATGCAATTTCTGTGTTTCATCAACACTCTGATACTACACAGATTACAGAATGCCACCAGATGTGCATCGGAAACTACTACTGGTCTTCCAGTGAACGATCAAAGCGTAAACTGTTTGAGACATTACTCCCGTGGAGGAAAGTGCTCATGGTGACTGTTGTATTGAATCCCGACGCAACATCTGTGTTTCATCAACACTCTGATGGTCCACAGATTACAGAATGCCTCCAGATGTGCATTGGAAACTAGTACTGGTCTTCCAGGGAACGATCAAAGCGTAGACTGTTTGAGACATAACTCCTGTGGAGGAAAGTGCGCATGGTGACTGTTATATTCAATACCGATGCAATTACTGTGTTTCATCAACACTCTGATAGTCCACAGATTACAGAATGCAACCAGATGTGCATCGGAAACTACTACTGGTCTTCCAGGGAACGATCAAAGCATAAACTGTTTGAGACATTACTCCCGTGGAGCAAAGTGCGCATGGTGACTGTTGTATTCATTCCGATGCAATTTCTGTGTTCCATCAACACTCTGATTGTCCACAGGTTACAGACTGCCTCCAGATGTGCATCGGAAGCTAATTCTGGTCTTCCAGGCAACGATCAAAGCGTGGACTGTTTCAGACATTACTCCCCTGGATTATAGTGCGCATGGTGACTGTCGTATTCAATCCCGATGCAATTTCTGTGTTTCATCAACACTCTGATGGTCCACAGATAAAGGAATGTCACCAGATGTGCATCCGAAACTACTACTGGTCTTCCAGGGAACGATCAAAGAGTAGACTGGTTGAGACATTACACCCATGGAGGAAAGTGCGCATGGTGACTGCTGTATTCAATCCCGATGCAATTTCTGTGTTCCATCAACACTCTGATAGTCCACAGATTACAGAATGTCACCAGATGTGCATCGGAAACTACTACTGGTCTCCCAGGGAACGATCAAAGCGTGGACTGTTTGAGACATTACTCCCATGGAGGAAAGTGCACATGGTGACTGTTGTATTCAATCCCAATGCAATTTCTGTGTTTCATCAACAGTTTGAGGGTCCACAGAACACAGAATGCATCCAGATGTGCATCGGAAAATACTACTGGTCTTCCAGGGAACGATCAAAGCGTAGACTGTTTGAGACATTACTCCTGTGGAGGAAAGTGCGCATGGTGACTGTTGTATTCAATCCCGATGCAATTTCTGTGTTTCATCAACACTCTGATACTCCACAGATTACAGAATGTCACCAGATGTGTATCGGAAACTACTACTGGTCTTCCAGGGAACGATCAAAGCGTAGACTATTTGAGACATTACACCCATGGAGGAAAGTGCGCATGGTGACTGTTGTATTCAATCCCGATGCAATTTCTGTATTTCATCAACACTCTGATAGTCCACAGATTACAGAATGTCACCAGATGTGCATTGGAAACTACTACTGGTCTTCCAGGGAACGATCAAAGCGTAAACTGTTTGAGACATTACTCCCGTGGAGGAAAGTGCTCATGGTTACTGTTGTATTCAATTCCGATGCAATATCTGTGTTTCATCAACACTCTGATGGTCCACAGATTACAGAATGTCACCAGATGTGCATCGGAAACTACTACTGGTCTTCCAGGGAACGATCAAAGCGTAGACTGTTTGAGACATTACTCATGTGGAGTAAAGTGCGCATGGTGATTGTTGTATTCGATCCCGATGCAATTTCTGTGTTTCATCAACACTCTGATAGTCCACAGATTACAGAATGCCACCAGATGTGCATCGGAAACTACCACTGGTCTTCCAGGCAACGATCAAAGCGTGGACTCTTCCAGATATTACTCCCCTGCAGGAAAGTGCGCATGGTGACTGTTGTATTCAATCCCGATTCAATTTCTGTGTTTCATCAACACTCTGATATTGCACAGATTACAGAATGCCACCAGATGTGCATCGAAAACTACTACTGGTCTCCCAGGGAACGATCAACGCGTAGACAGTTTTAGACATAACTCTCGTGGAGAAAAGTGCGCATGGTGACTGTCGTATTCAATCCCGATGCAATTTCTGTGTTTCATCAACACTCTGATAGTCCACAGATAAAGGAATGCCACCAGATGTGCATCCGAAACTACTACTGGTCTTCCAGGGAACGATCAAAGAGTAGACTGTTTGAGACATTACACACGTGGAGGAAAGTGCGCATGGTGACTGCTGTATTCAATCCCGATGCAATTTCTGTGTTCCATCAACACTCTGATAGTCCACAGATTACAGAATGTCACCAGATGTGCATCGGAAACTACTACTGGTCTTCCAGGGAACGATCAAAGCGTGGACTGTTTGAGACATTACTCCCACGGAGGAAAGTGCACATGGTGACTGTTGTATTCAATCCCGATGCAATTTCTGTGTTTCATCAACGGTTTGAAGGTCCACAGATTACAGAATGCATCCAGATGTGCATCGGAAACTACTACTGGTCTTCCAGGGATCGATCAAAGCGTAGACTATTTGAGACATTACACCCATGGAGGAATGTGCGCATGGTGACTGTTGTATTCAATCCCGATGCAATTTCTGTATTTCATCAACACTCTGATAGTCCACAGATTACAGAATGTCACCAGATGTGCATCGGAAACTACTACTGGTCTTCCAGGGAACGATCAAAGCGTAAACTGTTTGAGACATTACTCCCGTGGAGGAAAGTGCTCATGGTTACTGTTGTATTCAATTCCGATGCAATATCTGTGTTTCATCAACACTCTGATGGTCCACAGATTACAGAATGTCACCAGATGTGCATCGGAAACTACTACTGGTCTTCCAGGGAACGATCAAACCGTAGACTGTTTGAGACATTACTCCTGTGGAGGAAAGTGCGCATGGTGACTGTTGTATTCGATCCTGATGCAATATCTGTGTTTCATCAACACTCTGATAGTCCACAGATTACACAATGCCTCCAGATGTGCATCGGAAACTACTACTGGTCTTCCAGGGAACGATCAAAGCGTAAACTGTTTGAGACATTCCTCCCGTGGAGGAAAGTGCTCATGGTTACTGATGTATTCAATTCCGATGCAATATCTGTGTTTCATCAACACTCTGATAGTGCACAGATATCAGAATGCCACCAGATGTGCATCGAAAACTACTACTGGTCTCCCAGGGAACGATCAAAGCGTAGACAGTTTTAGACATAACTCTCGTGGGGAAAAGTGCGAATGGTGACTGTCGTATTCAATGCCGATGCAATTTCTGTGTTTCATCAACACTCTGATAGTCCACAGATAAAGGAATGTCACCAGATGTGCATCCGAAACTACTACTGGTCTTTCAGGGAACGATCAAAGAGTAGACTGTTTGAGACATTACACACGTGAAGGGAAGTGCGCATGGTGACTGCTGTATTCACTCCCGATGCAATTTCTGTGTTCCATCAACACTCTGATAGTCCACAGATTACAGAATGTCACCAGATGTGCATTTGGAAACTACTACTGGTCTTCCAGGGAACGATCAAAGCGTGGACTGTTTGAGACATTACTCCCATGCAGGAAAGTGCACATGGTGACTGTTGTATTCAATCCCGGTGCAATTTCTGTGTTTTATCAACAGTTTGAAGGTCCACAGATTACAGAATGCATCCAGATGTGCATCGGAAACTACTACTGGTCTTCCAGGGAACGATCAAAGCGTAGACTATTTGACACATTACACCCATGGAGGAAAGTGCGCATGGAGACTGTTGTATTCAATCCCGATGCAATTTCTGTATTTCGTCAACACTCTGATTGTCCACAGATTACAGAATGTCACCAGATGTGCATCGGAAACTACTACTGGTCTTCCAGGGAACGATCAAAGCGTAAACTGTTTGAGACATTACCCCTGTGGAGGAAAGTGCTCATGGTTACTGTTGTATTAAATTCCGATGCAATATCTGTGTTTCATCAACACTCTGATGGTCCACAGATTACAGAATGTCACCAGATGTGCATCGGAAACTACTACTGGTCTTCCAGGGAACGATCAAAGCATAGACTGTTTGAGACATTACTCCTGTGGAGGAAAGTGCGCATGGTGACTGTTGTATTCGATCCTGATGCAATATCTGTGTTTCATCAACACTCTGATAGTCCACAGATTACACAATGCCTCCAGATGTGCATCGGAAACTACTACTGGTCTTCCAGGGAACGATCAAAGCGTAAACTGTTTGAGACATTACTCCTGTGGAGGAAAGTGCGCATGGTGACTGTTGTATTCGATCCTGATGCAATATCTGTGTTTCATCAACACTCTGATAGTCCACAGATTACACAATGCCTCCAGATGTGCATCGGAAACTACTACTGGTCTCCCAGGGAACGATCAAAACTTAGACAGTTTTAGACATAACTCTCGTGGGGAGAAGTGCGCATGGTGACTGTCGTATTCAATCCCGATGCAATTTCTGTGTTTGATCAACACTCTGATAGTCCACAGATAAAGGAATGTCACCAGATGTGCATCCGAAACTACTACTGGTCTTCCAGGGAACGATCAAAGCGTAGACTGTTTGAGACATTACTCCTGTGGAGGAAAGTGCGCATGGTGACTGTTGTATTCAATCCCGATGCAATTTCTGTGTTTCATCAACAGTTTGAAGGTCCACAGATTACAGAATGCATCCAGATGTGCATCGGAAACTACTACTGGTCTTCCAGGGAACGATCAAAGCGTAAACTGTTTGAGACATTACCCCCGTGGAGGAAAGTGCTCATGGTTACTGTTGTATTCAATTCCGATGCAATATCTGTGTTTCATCAACACTCTGATGGTCCACAGATTACAGAATGTCACCAGATGTGCATCGGAAACTACTACTGGTCTTCCAGGGATCGATCAAAGCGTAGACTGTTTGAGACATTACTCCTGTGGAGGAAAGTGCGCATGGTGACTGTTGTATTCGATCCTGATGCAATATCTGTGTTTCATCAACACTCTGATAGTCCACAGATTACACAATGCCTCCAGATGTGCATCGGAAACTACTACTGGTCTTCCAGGGAGCGATCAAAGCGTAAACTGTTTGAGACATTACTCCCATGGAGGAAAGTGCTCATGGTGACTGTTGTATTCAATCCCGACGCAATATCTGTGTTTCATCAACACTCTGATGGTCCACAGATTACAGAATGTCACCAGATGTGCATCGGAAACTACTACTGGTCTTCCAGGGAACGATCAAAGCGTAAACTGTTTGAGACATTACTCCCGTGGAAAAAGTGCTCATGGTTACTGTTGTATTCAATCCCGACGCAATATCTGTGTTTCATCAACACTCTGATGGTCCACAGATTACAGAATGCCACCAGATGTGCATCGGAAACTACTACTGGTGTTCCAGGCAACGATCAAAGCGTGGACTCTTTCAGACATTACTCCTCTGGAGGAAAGTGCGCATGGTGACTGTTGTATTCAATCCCGATGCAATTTCTGTGTTTCATCAACACTCTGATAGTGCACAGATTACAGAATGCCACCAGATGTGCATCGGAAACTACTACTGGTGTTCCAGGCACGATCAAAGCGTGGACTCTTTCAGACATTACTCCCCTGGAGGAAAGTGCGAATGGTGACTGTTGTATTCAATCACGATGCAATTTCTGTGTTCCATCAACACTCTGATAGTCCACAGATTACAGAATGTCACCAGATGTGCATCGGAAACTACTACTGGTCTTCCAGGGAACGATCAAAGCGTGGACTGTTTGAGACATTACTCCCATTGAGGAAAGTGCACATGGTGACTGTTGTATTCAATCCCGATGCAATTTCTGTGTTTCATCAACAGTTTGAAGGTCCACAGATTACAGAATGCATCCAGATGTGCATCGGAAACTACTACTGGTCTTCCAGGGGACGATCAAAGCGTAGACTATTTGAGACATTACACCCATGGAGGAAAGTGCGCATGGTGACCGTTGTATTCAATCCCGATGCAATTTCTGTATCTCATCAACACTCTGATAGTCCACAGATTACAGAATGTAACCAGATGTGCATCGGAAACTACTATTGGTCTTCCAGGGAACGATCAAAGCGTAAACTGTTTGAGACATTACTCCCGTGGAGGAAAGTGCTCATGGTGACTGTTGTATTCAATCCCGATGCAATATCTGTGTTTCATCAACACTCTGATGGTCCACAGATTACAGAATGCCTCCAGATGTGCATTGGAAACTACTACTGGTCTTCCAGGGAACGATCAAAGCGTAGACTGTTTGAGACATTACTCCTGTTTAGGAAAGTGCGCATGGTGACTGTTGTATTCAATCCCGATGCAATTATTGTGTTTCATCAACACTCTGATACTCCACAGATTACAGAATGCCATGAGATGTGCATCGGAAACTACTACTGGTCTTCCAGGGAACGATCAAATCGTGGACTGTTTCAGACATTACTCCCATGGAGGAAAATGCGCATTGTGACTGTTGTATTCAATCCCGATGCAATTTCTGTGCTTCATCTACACTCTGATAGTCCACAGATTACAGAATGCCTCCAGATGTGCATTGGAAACTACCACTGGTCTTCCATGGAACGATTAAAGCGTAGACTGTTTGAGACATTACTAACATGGAGGAAAGTGCGCATGGTGACTGTTATATTCAATACCGATGCAATTACTGTGTTTCATCAACACTCTGATAGTCCACAGATTACAGAATGCAACCAGATGTGCATCGGAAACTACTACTGGTCTTCCATGGAACGATCAAAGCGTAGACTGTTTGAGACATTACTAACATGGAGGAAAGTGCGCATGGTGACTGTTATATTCAATACCGATGCAATTACTGTGTTTCATCAACACTCTGATAGTCCACAGATTACAGAATGCAACCAGATGTGCATCGGAAACTACTACTGGTCTTCCAAGGAACGATCAAAGCATAAACTGTTTGAGACATTACTCCCGTGGAGCAGAGTGCGCATGGTGACTGTTGTATTCATTCCGATGCCATTTCTGTGTTCCATCAACACTCTGATAGCCCACAGGTTACACAATGCCTCCAGATGTGCATCGGAAACTACTACTGGTCTTCCAGGGAACGATCAAAGCGTAAACTGTTTGAGACATTACTCCCGTGGAGGAAAGTGCTCATGGTGACTGTTTTATTCAATCCCGACGCAATATCTGTGTTTCATCAACACTCTGATGGTCCACAGATTACAGAATGCCACCAGATGTGCATCGGAAACTACTACTGGTCTTCCAGGCAACGATCAAAGCGTGGACTCTTTCAGACATTACTCCCCTGGAAGAAAGTGCGCATGGAGACTGTTGTATTCAATCCCGATGCAATTTCTGTGTTTCATCAACACTCTGATAGTGCACAGATTACAGAATGCCACCAGATGTGCATCGAAAACTACTACTGGTCTCCCAGGGAACGATCAAAGCGTAGACAGTTTTAGAAATAACTCTCGTGGGGAAAAGTGCGCATGGTGACTGTCGTATTCAATCCCGATGCAATTTCTGTGTTTCATCAACACTCTGATAGTCCACAGATAAAGGAATGTCACCAGATGTGCATCCGAAACTACTACTGGTCTTCCAGGGAACGATCAAAGAGTAGACTATTTGAGACATTACACCCATGGAGGAAAGTGCGCATGGTGACCGTTGTATTCAATCCCGATGCAATTTCTGTATTTCATCAACACTCTGATAGTCCCCAGATTTCAGAATGTAACCAGATGTGCATCGGAAACTACTATTGGTCTTCCAGGGAACGATCAAAGCGTAAACTGTTTGAGACATTACTCCCGTGGAGGAAAGTGCTCATGGTGACTGTTGTATTCAATTCCGATGCAATATCTGTGTTTCATCAACACTCTGATGGTCCACAGATTACAGAATGCCTCCAGATGTGCATTGGAAACTACTACTGGTCTTCCAGGTAACGATCAAAGCGTAGACTGTTTGAGACATTACTCCTGTGGAGGAAAGTGCGCATGGTGACTGTTGTATTCGATCCCGATGCAATTTCTGTGTTTCATCAACATTCTGATAGTCCACAGATTACACAATGCCTCCAGATGTGCATCGGAAACTACTACTGGTCTTCCAGGGAACGATCAAAGCGTAAACTGTTTGAGACATTACTCCCGTGGAGGAAAGTGCTCATGGTGACTGTTGTATTCAATCCCGACGCAATATCTGTGTTTCATCAACACTCTGATGGTCCACAGATTACAGAATGCCTCCAGATGTGCATTGGAAACTACTACTGGTCTTCCAGGGAACGATCAAAGCGTAGACTGTTTGAGACATTACTCCTGTGGAGGAAAGTGCGCATAGGGACTGTTGTATTCGATCCCGATGCAATTTCTGTGTTTCATCAACACTCTGATAGTCCACAGATTACAGAATGCCATCAGATGTGCATTGGAAATTACTACTGGTCTTCCAGGGCACGATCAGATCGTGGACTGTTTCAGACATTACTCCCCTGGAGGAAAGTGTGCATGGTGACTGTTGTATTCAATCCCGATGCAATTTCTGTGTTTCATCAACACTCTGATACTCCACAGATTACAGAATGCCACGAGATGTGCATCGGAAACTACTACTTTTCTTCCAGAGAACGAACAAAGCGTGGACTGTTTCAGACATTACTCAAATGGAGGAAAATGCGCATTGTGACTGTTGTATTCAATCCCGATGCAATTTCTGTGCTTCATCAACACTCTGATAGTCCACAGATTACAGAATGCCTCCAGGTGTGCATTGGAAACTACCACTGGTCTTCCATGGAACGATAAAAGCGTAGACTGTTTGAGACATTACTAACATGGAGGAAAGTGCGCATGGTGACTGTTATATTCAATACCGATGCAATTACTGTGTTTCATCAACACTCTGATAGTCCACAGATTACAGAATGCAACCAGATGTGCATCGGAAACTACTACTGGTCTTCCAGGGAACGATCAAAGCATAAACAGTTTGAGACATTACTCCCGTGGAGCAAAGTGCGCATGGTGACTGTTGTATTCATTCCGATGCCATTTCTGTGTTCCATCAAAACTCTGATAGGCCACAGATTACAGAATGCCACCAGATGTGCATCGGAAACTACTACTAGTCTTCCCAGGCAACGATCGAAGCGTGCACTGTTTCAGACATTACTCCCCTGGAGGAAAGTGCGCATGGTGACTGTTGTATTCAATCCCGATGCAATTTCTGTGTTGCATCAACACTCTGATAGTCCACAGATTACAGAATGCCACCAGATGTGCATCGGAAACTACTACTGGTCTTCCAGGGAACGATCAAAGCGTGGACTGTTTCAGACATTACTCCCATGGAAGAATGTGCGCATTGTGACTGTTGTATTCAATCCCGATGCAATTTCTGTGTTTCATCAACACTCTGATAGTCCACAGATTACAGAATGCCTCCAGATGTGCATTGGAAACTACCACTGGTCTTCCAGGGAACGAACAAAGCGTAGACTGTTTGAGACATTACTAATATGGAGGAAAGTGCGCATGGTGACTGTTGTATTCAATACCGATGCAATTACTGTGTTACATCAACACTCTGAGAGTCCACAGATTACACAATGCAACCAGATGTGCATCGGAAACTACTACTGGTCTTCCAGGGAACGGTCAAAGCGTAAACTGTTTGAGACATTACTCCCGTGGAGCAAAGTGCGCATGGTGACTGTTGTATTAATTCCGATGCAATTTATGTGTTTCATCAACACTCTGATACTCCACAGATTTCAGAATGCCTAAAGATGTGCATCGGAATCTACTACTGATCTTCCAGGGAAGGATCAAAGCGTAGACTGTTTGAGGGATTACTCCCATGGAGGGAAGTGCGCATGGTGACTGTTGTAATCAATCCCGATGCAATTTCTGTGATTCATCAACACTCTGATAGTCCATAGATTACAGAATGCCACCAGATGTGCATCGGAAACTACTACTAGTCTTCCCAGGCAACGATCAAAGCGTGCACTGTTTCAGACATTACTCCCCTGGAGGAAAGTGCGCATGGTGACTGTTGTATTCAATCCCGATGCAATTTCTGTGTTTCATCAACACTCTGATAGTCCACAGATTACGAATGCCACCAGACGTGCATCGGAAACTGCTACTGGTCTTCCAGGGAACGATCAAAGCGTAGACCGTGTGAGACGTTACTCCCGTGGAGGAAAGAGCACATGGTGACTGTTGTATTCAATCCCGATGCAATTTCTGAGTTTCGTCAACACTCTGATAGTCCACAGATTACAGAATGCAACCAGATGTGCATCGGAAACTACTACAGGTCTTCCAGGGAACGATCAAAGCGTAAACAGTTTGAAACATTACTGCCGTGGAGGAAAGTGCTCATGGTGACTATTGTATTCAATCCCGATGCAATATCTGTGTTTCATCAACACTCTGATGGTCCACAGATTAGAAAATGCCTCCAGATGTGCATTGGAAACTACTACTGGTCTTCCAGAGAACGATCAAAGCGTAGACTCTTTGAGACATTACTCCTGTGGAGGAAAGTGCTCATGGTGACTGTTGTATTCAATCCCGATGTAATATCTGTGTTTCATCAACACTCTAATGGTCCACAGATTACAGAATGCCTCCAGATGTGCATTGGAAACTACTACTGGTCTTCCAGGGAACGATCAAAGCGTAGACTGTTTGAGACATAACTTCTGTGGAGGAAAGTGCGCATGGTGACTGTTGTATTCAATCCCGATGCAATTTCTGTGTTTCATCAACACTCTGATAGTCCACAGATTACAGTTTGCCACCAGTTGTGCATCGGAAACTACTACTGGTCTTCCAGGGGACGATCAGAGCGTGGACTGTTTCAGACATTACTCCCCTGGAGGAAAGTGCGCATGGTGACTGTTGTATTCAATCCCGATGCAATTTCTGTGTTTCATCAACACTCTGATAGTCCACAGATTACAGAATGCCACCAGATGTGCATCGGAAACTACTACTGGTCTTCCAGGGAACGATCAAAGCGTGGACTGTTTCAGACATTACTCCCATGGAAGAATGTGCCCATTGTGACTGTTGTATTCAATCCCGATGCAATTTCTGTGTTTCATCAACACTCTGATAGTCCACAGATTACAGAATGCCTCCAGATGTGCATTGGAAACTACCACTGGTCTTCCAGGGAACGATCAAAGCGTAGACTGTTTGAGACATTACTAATATGGAGGAAAGTGCGCATGGTGACTGTTGTATTCAATACCGATGCAATTACTGTGTTACATCAACACTCTGAGAGTCCACAGATTACAGAATGCAACCAGATGTGCATCGGAATCTACTACTGGTCTTCCAGGGAACGGTCAAAGCGTAAACTGTTTGATACATTACTCCCGTGGAGCAAAGTGCGCATGGTGACTGTTGTATTAATTCCGATGCAATTTCTGTGTTTCATCAACACTCTGATACTCCACAGATTTCAGAATGCCTAAAGATGTGCATCGGAAACTACTACTGGTCTTCCAGGGAACGATCAAAGCGTAGACTGTTTGAGGGATTACTCCCATGGAGGAAAGTGCGCATGGTGACTGTTGTATTCAATCCCGATGCAATTTCTGTGTTTCATCAACACTCTGATAGTCCACAGATTACAGAATGCCTCCAGATGTGCATCGGAAACTACTTCTGGTCTTCCAGGGAACGATCAAATCGTAGACTGTTTGAGACATTACTCCCATGGAGGAAAGTGCTCATGGTGACTGTTGTATTATATCCCAATGCAATTTCTGTGTTCCATCAACACTCTGATAGTCCACAGGTTACAGAATGCCTCCAGATGTGCATCGGAAGGTACTTCTGGTCTTCCAGGCAACGATCAAAGCGTGGACTGTTTCAGACATTACTCCCCTGGAGGAAAGTGCGCATGGTGACTGTCGTATTCAATCCCGATGCAATTTCTGTGTTTCATCAACACTCTGATAGTCCACAGATAGAGGAATGTCACCAGATGTGCATCCGAAACTACTACTGGTCTTCCAGGGAACGATCAAAGAGTAGACTGTTTGAGACATTACACCCGTGGAGGGAAGTGCGCATGGTGACTGTTTTATTCAATCCCGACGCAATATCTGTGTTTCATCAACACTCTGATGGTCCACAGATTACAGAATGTCACCAGATGTGCATCGGAAACTACTACTGGTCTTCCAGGGATCGATCAAAGCGTAAACTGTTTGAGACATTACTCCCGTGGGAAAAGTGCTCATGGTTACTGTTGTATTCAATCCCGACGCAATATCTGTGTTTCATAACACTCTGATGGTCCACAGATTACAGAATGCCACCAGATGTGCATCGGAAACTACTACTGGTGTTCCAGGCAACGATCAAAGCGTGGACTCTTTCAGACATTACTCCCCTGGAGGAAAGTGCGCATGGTGACTGTTGGATTCAATCCCGATGCAATTTCTGTGTTTCATCAACACTCTGATAGTGCACAGATTACAGAATGCCACCAGATGTGCATCGGAAACTACTACTGGTGTTCCAGGCAACGATCAAAGCGTGGACTCTTTCAGACATTACTCCCCTGGAGGAAAGTGCGCATGGTGACTGTTGTATTCAATCACGATGCAATTTCTGTGTTCCATCAACACTCTGATAGTCCACAGATTACAGAATGTCACCAGATGTGCATCGGAAACTACTACTGGTCTTCCAGGGAACGATCAAAGCGTGGACTGTTTGAGACATTACTCCCATGGAGGAAAGTGCACATGGTGACTGTTGTATTCAATCCCGATGCAATTTCTGTGTTTCATCAACAGTTTGAAGGTCCACAGATTACAGAATGCATCCAGATGTGCATCGGAAACTACTACTGGTCTTCCAGGGGACGATCAAAGCGTAGACTATTTGAGACATTACACCCATGGAGGAAAGTGCGCATGGTGACCGTTGTATTCAATCCCGATGCAATTTCTGTATCTCATCAACACTCTGATAGTCCACAGATTACAGAATGTAACCAGATGTGCATCGGAAACTACTATTGGTCTTCCAGGGAACGATCAAAGCGTAAACTGTTTGAGACATTACTCCCGTGGAGGAAAGTGCTCATGGTGACTGTTGTATTCAATTCCGATGCAATATCTGTTTTTCATCAACACTCTGATGGTCCACAGATTACAGAATGCCTCCAGATGTGCATTGGAAACTACTACTGGTCTTCCAGGGAACGATCAAAGCGTAGACTGTTTGAGACATTACTCCTGTGGAGGAAAGTGCGCATGGTGACTGTTGTATTCGATCCCGATGCAATTTCTGTGTTTCATCAACACTCTAATAGTCCTCGGATTACACAATGCCTCCAGATGTGCATCGGAAACTACTACTGGTCTTCCAGGGAACGATCAAAGCGTAAACTGTTTGAGACATTACTCCCGTGGAGGAAAGTGCTCATGGTGACTGTTGTATTCAATCCCGATGCAATATCTGTGTTTCATCAACACTCTGATGGTCCACAGATTACAGAATGCCTCCAGATGTGCATTGGAAACTACTACTGGTCTTCCAGGGAACGATCAAAGCGTAGACTGTTTGAGACATTACTCCTGTTTAGGAAAGTGCGCATGGTGACTGTTGTATTCAATCCCGATGCAATTATTGTGTTTCATCAACACTCTGATACTCCACAGATTACAGAATGCCATGAGATGTGCATCGGAAACTACTACTGGTCTTCCAGGGAACGATCAAATCGTGGACTGTTTCAGACATTACTCCCATGGAGGAAAATGCGCATTGTGACTGTTGTATTCAATCCCGATGCAATTTCTGTGCTTCATCTACACTCTGATAGTCCACAGATTACAGAATGCCTCCAGATGTGCATTGGAAACTACCACTGGTCTTCCATGGAACGATCAAAGCGTAGACTGTTTGAGACATTACTAACATGGAGGAAAGTGCGCATGGTGACTGTTATATTCAATACCGATGCAATTACTGTGTTTCATCAACACTCTGATAGTCCACAGATTACAGAATGCAACCAGATGTGCATCGGAAACTACTACTGGTCTTCCAAGGAACGATCAAAGCATAAACTGTTTGAGACATTACTCCCGTGGAGCAGAGTGCGCATGGTGACTGCTGTTGTATTCATTCCGATGCCATTTCTGTGTTCCATCAACACTCTGATAGCCCACAGGTTACACAATGCCTCCAGATGTGCATCGGAAACTACTACTGGTCTTCCAGGGAACGATCAAAGCGTAAACTGTTTGAGACATTACTCCCGTGGAGGAAAGTGCTCATGGTGACTGTTTTATTCAATCCCGACGCAATATCTGTGTTTCATCAACACTCTGATGGTCCACAGATTACAGAATGCCACCAGATGTGCATCGGAAACTACTACTGGTCTTCCAGGCAACGATCAAAGCGTGGACTCTTTCAGACATTACTCCCCTGGAAGAAAGTGCGCATGGAGACTGTTGTATTCAATCCCGATGCAATTTCTGTGTTTCATCAACACTCTGATAGTGCACAGATTACAGAATGCCACCAGATGTGCATCGAAAACTACTACTGGTCTCCCAGGGAACGATCAAAGCGTAGACAGTTTTAGAAATAACTCTCGTGGGGAAAAGTGCGCATGGTGACTGTCGTATTCAATCCCGATGCAATTTCTGTGTTTCATCAACACTCTGATAGTCCACAGATAAAGGAATGTCACCAGATGTGCATCCGAAACTACTACTGGTCTTCCAGGGAACGATCAAAGAGTAGACTATTTGAGACATTACACCCATGGAGGAAAGTGCGCATGGTGACCGTTGTATTCAATCCCGATGCAATTTCTGTATTTCATCAACACTCTGATAGTCCCCAGATTTCAGAATGTAACCAGATGTGCATCGGAAACTACTATTGGTCTTCCAGGGAACGATCAAAGCGTAAACTGTTTGAGACATTACTCCCGTGGAGGAAAGTGCTCATGGTGACTGTTGTATTCAATTCCGATGCAATATCTGTGTTTCATCAACACTCTGATGGTCCACAGATTACAGAATGCCTCCAGATGTGCATTGGAAACTACTACTGGTCTTCCAGGTAACGATCAAAGCGTAGACTGTTTGAGACATTACTCCTGTGGAGGAAAGTGCGCATGGTGACTGTTGTATTCGATCCCGATGCAATTTCTGTGTTTCATCAACATTCTGATAGTCCACAGATTACACAATGCCTCCAGATGTGCATCGGAAACTACTACTGGTCTTCCAGGGAACGATCAAAGCGTAAACTGTTTGAGACATTACTCCCGTGGAGGAAAGTGCTCATGGTGACTGTTGTATTCAATCCCGACGCAATATCTGTGTTTCATCAACTCTCTGATGGTCCACAGATTACAGAATGCCTCCAGATGTGCATTGGAAACTACTACTGGTCTTCCAGGGAACGATCAAAGCGTAGACTGTTTGAGACATTACTCCTGTGGAGGAAAGTGCGCATAGGGACTGTTGTATTCGATCCCGATGCAATTTCTGTGTTTCATCAACACTCTGATAGTCCACAGATTACAGAATGCCATCAGATGTGCATCGGAAATTACTACTGGTCTTCCAGGGCACGATCAGATCGTGGACTGTTTCAGACATTACTCCCCTGGAGGTAAGTGTGCATGGTGACTGTTGTATTCAATCCCGATGCAATTTCTGTGTTTCATCAACACTCTGATACTCCACAGATTACAGAATGCCACGAGATGTGCATCGGAAACTACTACTTTTCTTCCAGAGAACGAACAAAGCGTGGACTGTTTCAGACATTACTCAAATGGAGGAAAATGCGCATTGTGACTGTTGTATTCAATCCCGATGCAATTTCTGTGCTTCATCAACACTCTGATAGTCCACAGATTACAGAATGCCTCCAGGTGTGCATTGGAAACTACCACTGGTCTTCCATGGAACGATAAAAGCGTAGACTGTTTGAGACATTACTAACATGGAGGAAAGTGCGCATGGTGACTGTTATATTCAATACCGATGCAATTACTGTGTTTAATCAACACTCTGATAGTCCACAGATTACAGAATGCAACCAGATGTGCATCGGAAACTACTACTGGTCTTCCAGGGAACGATCAAAGCATAAACTGTTTGAGACATTACTCCCGTGGAGCAAAGTGCGCATGGTGACTGTTGTATTCATTCCGATGCCATTTCTGTGTTCCATCAAAACTCTGATAGGCCACAGATTACAGAATGCCACCAGATGTGCATCGGAAACTACTACTAGTCTTCCCAGGCAACGATCGAAGCGTGCACTGTTTCAGACATTACTCCCCTGGAGGAAAGTGCGCATGGTGACTGTTGTATTCAATCCCGATGCAATTTCTGTGTTGCATCAACACTCTGATAGTCCATAGATTACAGAATGCCACCAGATGTGCATCGGAAACTACTACTAGTCTTCCCAGGCAACGATCAAAGCGTGCACTGTTTCAGACATTACTCCCCTGGAGGAAAGTGCGCATGGTGACTGTTGTATTCAATCCCGATGCAATTTCTGTGTTTCATCAACACTCTGATAGTCCACAGATTACGAATGCCACCAGACGTGCATCGGAAACTGCTACTGGTCTTCCAGGGAACGATCAAAGCGTAGACCGTGTGAGACGTTACTCCCGTGGAGGAAAGAGCACATGGTGACTGTTGTATTCAATCCCGATGCAATTTCTGAGTTTCGTCAACACTCTGATAGTCCACAGATTACAGAATGCAACCAGATGTGCATCGGAAACTACTACAGGTCTTCCAGGGAACGATCAAAGCGTAAACAGTTTGAAACATTACTGCCGTGGAGGAAAGTGCTCATGGTGACTGTTGTATTCAATCCCGATGCAATATCTGTGTTTCATCAACACTCTGATGGTCCACAGATTAGAAAATGCCTCCAGATGTGCATTGGAAACTACTACTGGTCTTCCAGAGAACGATCAAAGCGTAGACTCTTTGAGACATTACTCCTGTGGAGGAAAGTGCTCATGGTGACTGTTGTATTCAATCCCGATGTAATATCTGTGTTACATCAACACTCTAATGGTCCACAGATTACAGAATGCCTCCAGATGTGCATTGGAAACTACTACTGGTCTTCCAGGGAACGATCAAAGCGTAGACTGTTTGAGACATTACTTCTGTGGAGGAAAGTGCGCATGGTGACTGTTGTATTCAATCCCGATGCAATTTCTGTGTTTCATCAACACTCTGATAGTCCACAGATTACAGTTTGCCACCAGTTGTGCATCGGAAACTACTACTGGTCTTCCAGGGGACGATCAGAGCGTGGACTGTTTCAGACATTACTCCCCTGGAGGAAAGTGCGCATGGTGACTGTTGTATTCAATCCCTATGCAATTTCTGTGTTTCATCAACACTCTGATAGTCCACAGATTACAGAATGCCACCAGATGTGCATCGGAAACTACTACTGGTCTTCCAGGGAACGATCAAAGCGTGGACTGTTTCAGACATTACTCCCATGGAAGAATGTGCCCATTGTGACTGTTGTATTCAATCCCGATGCAATTTCTGTGTTTCATCAACACTCTGATAGTCCACAGATTACAGAATGCCTCCAGATGTGCATTGGAAACTACCACTGGTCTTCCAGGGAACGATCAAAGCGTAGACTGTTTGAGACATTACTAATATGGAGGAAAGTGCGCATGGTGACTGTTGTATTCAATACCGATGCAATTACTGTGTTACATCAACACTCTGAGAGTCCACAGATTACAGAATGCAACCAGATGTGCATCGGAATCTACTACTGGTCTTCCAGGGAACGGTCAAAGCGTAAACTGTTTGATACATTACTCCCGTGGAGCAAAGTGCGCATGGTGACTGTTGTATTAATTCCGATGCAATTTCTGTGTTTCATCAACACTCTGATACTCCACAGATTTCAGAATGCCTAAAGATGTGCATCGGAAACTACTACTGGTCTTCCAGGGAACGATCAAAGCGTAGACTGTTTGAGGGATTACTCCCATGGAGGAAAGTGCGCATGGTGACTGTTGTATTCAATCCCGATGCAATTTCTGTGTTTCATCAACACTCTGATAGTCCACAGATTACAGAATGCCTCCAGATGTGCATCGGAAACTACTTCTGGTCTTCCAGGGAACGATCAAATCGTAGACTGTTTGAGACATTACTCCCATGGAGGAAAGTGCTCATGGTGACTGTTGTATTATATCCCAATGCAATTTCTGTGTTCCATCAACACTCTGATAGTCCACAGGTTACAGAATGCCTCCAGATGTGCATCGGAAGGTACTTCTGGTCTTCCAGGCAACGATCAAAGCGTGGACTGTTTCAGACATTACTCCCCTGGAGGAAAGTGCGCATGGTGACTGTCGTATTCAATCCCGATGCAATTTCTGTGTTTCATCAACACTCTGATAGTCCACAGATAGAGGAATGTCACCAGATGTGCATCCGAAACTACTACTGGTCTTCCAGGGAACGATCAAAGAGTAGACTGTTTGAGACATTACACCCGTGGAGGGAAGTGCGCATGGTGACTGTTGTATTCGATCCCGATGCAATTTCTGTGTTTCATCAACACTCTGATAGTCCACAGATTACAGAATGCCACCAGATGTGCATCGGAAATTACTACTGGTCTTCCAGGGGACGATCAGAGCGTGGACTGTTTCAGACATTACTCCCCTGGAGGAAAGTGCGCATGGTGACTGTTGTATTCAATCCCGATGCAATTTCTGTGTTTCATCAACACTCTGATACTCCACAGATTATAGAATGCCACCAGATGTGCATCGTAAACTACTACTGCTCTTCCAGGGAACGATCAAAGCGTGGACTGTTTCAGACATTACTCACGTGAAGGAAACTGCACATGGTGACTGTTGTATTCCACCCCGATGCAATTTCTGTGTTTCATCAACACTCTGATAGTCCACAGATTACAGAATGCCTCCAGATGTGCATCGGAAATTACTACTGGTCTTCCTGGGGACGATCAGAGCGTGGACTGTTTCAGACATTACTCCCCTGGAGGAAAGTGCGCATGGTGAGTGTTGTATTCAATCCCGATGCAATATCTGTCTTTCATCAACACTCAGTTAGACCACAGATTTCAGAATGCCTCCAGATGTGCATCGGAAACTATTACTGGTTTTCCAGGGAACGATCGAAGCGTAGAATGTTTGAGGCATTAGTAGCGTGGAGGAAAGTGCGCATGGTGACTGTCGTATTCAATCCCGATGCAATTTCTGTGTTTCATCAACACTCTGATAGTCCACAGATAAAGGAATGTCACCAGATGTGCATCCGAATCTATTACTGGTCTTCCAGGGAACGATCAAAGCGTAAACTATTTGAGACATTACTCCCGTGGAGGAAAGTGCTCATGGTGTCTGTTGTATTCAATCCCGATGTAATATCTGTGTTTCATCAACACTCTGATGGTCCACAGATTACAGAATGCCTCCAGATGTGCATTGGAAACTACTACTGGTCTTCCAGGGAACGATCAAAGCGTAGACTGTTTGAGACATTACTCCAGTGGAGGAAAGTGCGCATGGTGACTGTTGTATTCGATCCCGATGCAATTTCTGTGTTTCATCAACACTCTGATAGTCCACAGATTACACAATGCCTCCAGATGTGCATCGGAAACTACTACTGGTCTTCCAGGGAACGATCGAAGCGTAAACTGTTTGAGACACTACTCCCGTGGAGGAAAGTGCTCATGGTGACTGTTGTATTCAATCCCGACGCAATATCTGTGTTTCATCAACACTCTGATGGTCCACAGATTACAGAATGCCTCCAGATGTGCATTGGAAACTACTACTGGTCTTCCAGGGAACGATCAAAGCGTAGACTGTGTGAGACATTACTCCTGTGGAAGAAAGTGCGAATGGGACTGTTGTATTCGATCCCGATGCAATATCTGTGTTTCATCAACACTCTGATAGTCCACAGATTACAGAATGCCACCATATATGCATCGGAAATTACTACTGGTCTTCCAGGGGACGATCAGAGCGTGGACTGTTTCAGACGTTACTCCCCTCTAGGAAAGTGCGCATGGTGACTGTTGTATTCAATCCCGATGCATTTTCTGTGTTTCATCAACACTCTGATACTCCACAGATTACAGAATGCCACCAAATGTGCATCGGAAACTACTACTGGTCTTCCAGGGAACGATCAAATCGTGGACTGTTTCAGACATTACTCCCATGGAGGAAAATGCGCATTGTGACTGTTGTATTAAATCCCGATGCAATTTCTGTGTTTCATCAACACTCTGATAGTCCACAGTTTACAGAATGCCTCCAGATGTGCATTGGAAACTGCCACTGGTCTTCCATGGAACGATCAAAGCGTAGACTGTTTGAGACATTACTAACATGGAGGAAAGTGCGCATGGTGATTGTTATATTCAATACCGATGCAATTACTGTGTTTCATCAACACTCTGATAGTCCGCAGATTACAGAATGAAACCAGATGTGCATCGGAAACTACTACTGGTCTCCCAGGGAACGATCAAATCCTAGACAGTTTGAGACATAACTCTCGTGGAGAAAAGTGCGCATGGTGACTGTCGTATTCAATCCCGATGCAATTTCTGTGTTCCATCAACACTCTGATAGTCCACAGATTACAGAATGTCACCAGATGTGCATCGGAAACTACTACTGGTCTTGCAGGGAACGATCAAAGCGTGGACTGTTTGAGACATTACTCCTGTGGAGGAAAGTGCTCATGGTGACTGTTGTATTCAATCCCGAAGTAATATCAGTGTTTCATCAACACTCTGATGGTCCACAGATTACAGAATGCCTCCAGATGTGCATTGGAAACTACTACTGGTCTTCCAGGGAACGATCAAAGCGTAGACTGTTTGAGACATTACTTCTGTGGAGGAAAGTGCGCATGGTGACTGTTGTATTCAATCCCGATGCAATTTCTGTGTTTCATCAACACTCTGATAGTCCACAGATTACAGAATGCAACCAGATGTGCTTCGGAAACTACTACTGGTCTTCCAGGGGACGATCAGAGCGTGGACTGTTTCAGACATTACTCCCCTGGAGGAAAGTGCGCATGGTGACTGTTGTATTCAATCCCGATGCAATTTCTGTGTTTCATCAACACTCTGATAGTCCACAGATTACAGAATGCCACCAGATGTGCATCGGAAACTACTTCTGGTCTTCCAGGGAACGATCAAAGCGTGGACTGTTTCAGACATTACTCCATTGGAGGAAAGTGCGCATTGTGACTGTTGTATTATATCCCAATGCAATTTCTGTGTTCCATCAACACTCTGATAGTCCACAGGTTACAGAATGCCTCCAGATGTGCATCGGAAGGTACTTCTGGTCTTCCAGGCAATGATCAAAGCGTGGACTGTTTCAGACATTACTCCCCTGGAAGAAAGTGCGCATGGTGACTGTCGTATTCAATCCCGATGCAATTTCTGTGTTTCATCAACACTCTGATAATCCACAGATTACAGAATGCCACCAGATGTGCATCGGAAACTACTACTGGTCTTCCAGGGAACGATCAAAGCGTGGACTGTTTCAGACATTACTCCCATGGAGGAATGTGCGCATTGTGACTGTTGTATTCAATCCCGATGCAATTTCTGTGTTTCATCAACACTCTGATAGTCCACAGATTACAGAATGCCTCCAGATGTGCATTGGAAACTACCACTGGTCTTCCAGGGAACGATCAAAGCGTAGACTGTTTGAGACATTACTAATATGGAGGAAAGTGCGCATGGTGACTGTTGTATTCAATACCGATGCAATTACTGTGTTACATCAACACTCTGATAGTCCACAGATTACAGAATGCAACCAGATGTGCATCGGAAACAACTACTGGTCTTCCAGGGAACGGTCAAATCGTAAACTGTTTGAGACATTACTCCCGTGGAGCAAAGTGCGCATGGTGACTGTTGTATTAATTCCGATGCAATTTCTGTGTTTCATCAACACTCTGATACTCCACAGATTTCAGAATGCCTCCAGATGTGCATCGGAAACTACTACTGGTCTTCCGGGGAACGATCAAAGCTCAGACTGTTTGAGGGATTACTCCCATGGAGGAAAGTGCGCATGGTGACTGTTGTATTCAATCCCGATGCAATTTCTGTGTTTCATCAACACTCTGATAGTCCACAGATTACAGAATGCCTCCAGATGTGCATCGGAAACTACTTCTGGTCTTCCAGGGAACGATCAAATCGTAGACTGTTTGAGACATTACTCCCATGGAGGAAAGTGCTCATGGTGACTGTTGTATTATATCCCAATGCAATATCTGTGTTCCATCAACACTCTGATAGTCCACAGGTTACAGAATGCCTCCAGATGTGCATCGGAAGGTACTTCTGGTCTTCCAGGCAACGATCAAAGCGTGGACTGTTTCAGACATTACTCCCCTGGAGGAAAGTGCGCATGGTGACTGTTGTATTCAATCCCGATGCAAATCCTGTGTTTCATCAACACTCTGATAGTCCACAGATTACAGAATGCCACCATATGTGCATCGGAAACTACTACTGGTCTTCCAGGGAACGATCAAAGCGTAGACTGTATGAGACATTACTCCTGTGGAGGAAAGTGCGCATGGTGACTGTTGTATTCGATCCCGATGCAATTTCTGTGTTTCATCAACACTCTGATACTCCACAGATTATAGAATGCCACCAGATGTGCATCGGAAACTACTACTGGTCTTCCAGGGAACGATCAAAGCGTGGACTGTTTCAGACATTACTCCCATGAAGGAAACTGCACATGGTGACTGTTGTATTCCACCCCGATGCAATTTCTGTGTTTCATCAACACTCTGATAGTCCACAGATTACAGAATGCCTCCAGATGTGCATCGGAAATTACTACTGGTCATCCAGGGGACGATCAGAGCGTGGACTGTTTCAGACATTACTTCCCTGGAGGTAAGTGCGCATGGTGAGTGTTGTATTCAATCCCGATGCAATATCTGTCTTTCATCAACACTCAGTTAGACCACAGATTTCAGAATGCCTCCAGATGTGCATCGGAAACTATTACTGGTTTTCCAGGGAACGATCGAAGCGTAGAATGTTTGAGGCATTAGTCCCATGGAGGAAAGTGCGCATGGTGACTGTCGTATTCAATCCCGATGCAATTTCTGTGTTTCATCAACACTCTGATAGTCCACAGATAAAGGAATGTCACCAGATGTGCATCCGAAACTACTACTGGTCTTCCAGGGAACGATCAAAGAGTAGACTGTTTGAGACATTACACCCGTGGAGGGAAGTGCGCATGGTGACTGTTGTATTCGATCCCGATGCAATTTCTGTGTTTCATCAACACTCTGATAGTCCACAGATTACAGAATGCCACCAGATGTGCATCGGAAATTACTACTGGTCTTCCAGGGGACGATCAGAGCGTGGACTGTTTCAGACATTACTCCCCTGGAGGAAAGTGCGCATGGTGACTGTTGTATTCAATCCCGATGCAATTTCTGTGTTTCATCAACACTCTTATACTCCACAGATTGTAGAATGCCTCCAGATGTGCATCGGAAACTAATACTGGTCTTCCAGGGAACGATCAAAGCGTGGACAGTTTCAGACATTACTCCCGTGAAGGAAACTGCACATGGTGACTGTTGTATTCCACCCCGATGCAATTTCTGTGTTTCATCAACACTCTGATAGTCCACAGATTACAGAATGCCTCCAGATGTGCATCGGAAATTACTACTGGTCTTCCTGGGGACGATCAGATCGTGGACTGTTTCAGACATTACTCCCCTGGAGGAAAGTGCGCATGGTGAGTGTTGTATTCAATCCCGATGCAATATCTGTCTTTCATCAACACTCAGGTAGACCACAGATTTCAGAATGCCTCCAGATGTGCATCGGAAACTATTACTGGTTTTCCAGGGAACGATCGAAGCGTAGAATGTTTGAGGCATTAGTCCCGTGGAGGAAAGTGCGCATGGTGTCTGTCGTATTCAATCCCGATGCAATTTCTGTGTTTCATCAACACTCTGATAGTCCACAGATAAAGGAATGTCACCAGATGTGCATCCGAATCTACTACTGGTCTTTCAGGGAACGATCAAAGAGTAGACTGTTTGAGACATTACACCCGTGGAGGGAAGTGCGCATGGTGACTGCTGTATTCAATCCCGATGCAATTTATGTGTTCCATCAACAGTTTGAAGGTCCACAGATTACAGAATGCATCCAGATGTGCATCGGAAACTACTACTGGTCTTCCAGGGAACGATCAAAGCGTAGACTATTTGAGACATTACACCCATGGAGGAAAGTGCGCATGGTGACTGTTGTATTCAATCCCGATGCAATTTCTGTATTTCATCAACACTCTGATAGTCCACAGATTACAGAATGTCACGAGATGTGCATCGGAAACTACTACTGGTCTTCCAGGGAACGATCAAAGCGTAAACTGTTTGAGACATTAATCCCGTGGAGGAAAGTGCTCATGGTGTCTGTTGTATTCAATCCCGATGCAATATCTGTGTTTCATCAACACTCTGATGGTCCACAGATTACAGAATGCCTCCAGATGTGCATTGGAAACTACTACTGGTCTTCCAGGGAACGATCAAAGCGTAGACTGTTTGAGACAATACTCCTGTGGAGGAAAGTGCGCATGGTGACTGTTGTATTTGATCCCGATGCAATTTCTGTGTTTCATCAAAACTCTGATAGTCCACAGATTACACAATGCCTCCAGATGTGCATCGGAAACTACAACTGGTCTTCCAGGGAACGATCGAAGCGTAAACTGTTTGAGACACTACTCCCGTGGAGGAAAGTGCTCATGGTGACTGTTTTATTCAATCCCGACGCAATATATGTGTTTCATCAACACTCTGATGGTCCACAGATTACAGAATGCCTCCAGATGTGCATTGGAAACTACTACTGGTCTTCCAGGGAACGATCAAAGCGTAGACTGTATGAGACATTACTCCTGTGGAAGAAAGTGCGAATGGTGACTGTTGTATTCGATCCCGATGCAATTTCTGTGTTTCTTCAACACTCTGATAGTCCACAGATTACAGAATGCCACCATATGTGCATCGGAAATTACTACTGGTCTTCCAGGGGACGATCAGAGCGTGGACTGTTTCAGACATTACTCCCCTCTAGGAAAGTGCGCATGGTGACTGTTGTATTCAATCCCGATGCAATTTCTGTGTTTCATCAACACTCTGATACTTCACAGATTACAGAATGCCACCAAATGTGCATCGGAAACTACTACTGGTCTTCCAGAGAACGATCAAATCGTGGACTGTTTCAGACATTACTCCCATGGAGGAAAATGCGCATTGTGACTGTTGTATTAAATCCCGATGCAACTTCTGTGTTTCATCAACCCTTGATAGTCCACAGATTACAGTATGCCTCCAGATGTGCATTGGAAACTACCACTGGTCTTCCATGGAACGATCAAAGCGTAGACTGTTTGAGACATTACTAACATGGAGGAAAGTGCGCATGGTGACTGTTATATTCAATACCGATGCAATTACTGTGTTTCATCAACACTCTGATAGTCCGCAGATTACAGAATGCCACCAGATGTGCATCGGAAACTACTACTGGTCTTCCAGGGGACGATCAGAGCGTGGACTGTTTCAGACATTACTCCCCTGGAGGAAAGTGCGCATGGTGACTGTTGTATTCAATCCCGATGCAATTTCTGTGTTTCATCAACACTCTGATAGTCCACAGATTACAGAATGCTACCAGATGTGCATCGGAAATTACTTCTGGTCTTCCAGGGAACGATCAAAGCGTGGACTGTTTCAGACATTACTCCATTGGAGAAAAGTGCGCATTGTGACTGTTGTATTGAATCCCGATGCAATTTCTGTGTTTCATCAACACTCTGATAGTCCACAGATTACAGAATGCCACCATATGTGCATTGGAAACTACCACTGCTCTTCCAGGGAACGGTCAAAGCATAGACTGTTTGAGACATTACTAATATGGAGGAAAGTGCGCATGGTGACTGTTGTATTCAATACCGATGCAATTACTGTGTTTCATCAACACTCTGATAGTCCACAGATTACAGAATGCAACCTCAAGTGCATCGGAAACTACTACTGGTCTTCCAGGGAACGGTCAAAGCGTAAACTGTTTGAGACATTACTCCCGTGGAGCAAAGTGCGCATGGTGACTGTTGTATTAATTCCGATGCAATTTCTGTGTTTCATCAACACTCTGATACTCCACAGATTTCAGAATGCCTCCAGATGTGCATCGGAAACTACTACTGGTCTTCCAGGGAACGATCAAAGCGTAGACTGTTTGAGGCATTACACCCATGGAGGAAAGTGCGCATGGTGACTGTTGTATTCAATCCCGATGCAATTTCTGTGTTTTATCAACACTCTGATAGTCCACAGATTACAGAATGCCACCAGACGTGCATCGGAAACTACTACTGGTCTTCCAGGGAACGATCAAAGCGTAGACTGTTTGAGACATTACTTCTGTGGAGTGAAGTGAGCATTGTTACTTTTGTATTCAATCCCGATGCAATTTCTGTGTTTCATCCACACTTTGAAGGTCCACAGATTACAGAATGCATCCAGATGTGCATCGGAAACTACTACTAGTCTTCCAGGGAAGGATCAAAGCGTAGACTAATTGGACATTACTCCCATGGAGGAAAGTGCGCATGGTGACTGTTGTATTCAATCCCGATGCAATTTCTGTGTATCATCAACACTCTGATAGTCCACAGATTACAGAATGCCTCCAAATGTGCATCGGAAACTACTACTGGTCTTCCAGGGAACGATCAAAGCGTTGACTGTTTGAGACATTACTCCAGTGGTAGAAAGTGCGGATGGTGACTGCTGTATTCAATCCCGATGCAATTTCTGTGTTTCATCAACACTCTGATAGTCCACAGATTACAGAATGCCTCCAGATGTGCATTGGAAACTACCACTGGTCTTCCATGGAACGATCAAAGCGTACACTGTTTGAGACATTACTAACATGGAGGAAAGTGCGCATGGTGACTGTTATATTCAATACCGATGCAATTACTGTGTTTCATCAACACTCTGATAGTCCGCAGATTACAGAATGCCACCAGATGTGCATCGGAAACTACTACTGGTCTCCCAGGGAACGATCAAAGCCTAGACAGTTTGAGACATAACTCTCGTGGAGAAAAGCGCGCATGGTGACTGTCGTATTCAATCCCGATGCAATTTCTGTGTTCCATCAACACTCTGATAGTCCACAGATTACAGAATGTCACCAGATGTGCATCGGAAACTACTACTGGTCTTCCAGGGAACGATCAAAGCGTGGACTGTTTGAGACACTACTCCTGTGGAGGAAAGTGCTCATGGTGACTGTTGTATTCAATCCCGATGTAATATCAGTGTTTCATCAACACTCTGATGGTCCACAGATTACAGAATGCCTCCAGATGTGCATTGGAAACTACTACTGGTCTTCCAGGGAACGATCAAAGCGTAGACTGTTTGAGACATTACTTCTGTGGAGGAAAGTGCGCATGGTGACTGTTGTATTCAATCCCGATGCAATTTCTGTGTTTCATCAACACTCTGACAGTCTACAGATTACAGAATGCCTCCAGATGTGCATTGGAAACTACCACTGGTCTTCCAGGGAACGATCAAAGCGTAGACTGTTTGAGACATTACTAATATGGGGGAAAGTGCGCATGGTGACTGTTGTATTCAATACCGATGCAATTACTGTGTTTCATCAACACTCTGATAGTCCACAGATTACAGAATGCAACCAGAAGTGCATCGGAAACTACTACTGGTCTTCTAGGGAACGGTCAAAGCGTAAACTGTTTGAGACATTACTCGTGTGGAGGAAAGTGCGCATGGTGACTGTTGTATTCGATCCCGATGCAATTTCTGTGTTTCATCAACACTCTGATAGTCCACAGATTACAGAATGCCACCAGATGTGCATCGGAAATTACTACTGGTCTTCCAGGGGACGATCAGAGCGTGGACTGTTTCAGACATTAGTCCCCTGGAGGAAAGTGCGCATGGTGACTGTCGTATTCAATCCCGATGCAATTTCTGTGTTTCATCATCACTCTGATACTCCACAGATTACAGAATGCCACCATATGTGCATCGGAAACTACTACTGGTCTTCCAGGGAACGATCAAAGCGTGGACTGTTTCAGACATTACTCCAATGGAGGAAAATGCGCATTGTGACTGTTGTATTCAATCCCGATGCAATTTCTGTGTTTCATCAACACTCTGATAGTCCACAGATTACAGAATGCCTCCAGATGTGCATAGGAAACTACCACTGGTCTTCCATGGAACGATCAAAGCGTAGACTGTTTGAGACACTACTAACATGGAGGAAAGTGCGCATGGTGACTGTTATATTCAATACCGATGCAATTACTGTGTTTCATCAACACTCTGATAGTCCACAGATTACAGAATGCAACCAGATGTGCATCGGAAACTACTACTGGTCTTCCAGGGAACGATCAAAGCGTAAACTGTTTGAGACATTACTCCCGTGGAGCAATGTGCGCATGGTGTCTGTTGTATTCAATCCCGATGCAATTTCTGTGTTTCATCAACACTCTGATAGTCCATAGATTACAGAATGCCACCAGATGTGCATCGGAAAGTACTACTGGTCTTCCAGGCAACGATCAAAGCGTGGACTGTTTCAGACATTACTCCCCTTGAGGAAAGTGCTCATGGTGACTGTTGTATTCAATCCCGATGCAATTTCTGTGTTTCATCAACACTCTGATAGTCCACAGATAAAGGAATGTCACCAGATGTGCATCCGAAACTACTACTGGTCTTCCAGGGAACGATCAAAGAGTTGACTGTTTGAGACATTACACCCGTGGAGGAAAGTGCGCATGGTGACTGCTGTATTCACTCCCGATGCAATTTCTGTGTTCCATCAACACTCTGATAGTCCACAGATTACAGAATGTCACCAGATGGGCATCGGAAACTACTACTAGTCTTCCAGGGAACGATCAAAGCGTGGACTGTTTGAGACATTACTCCCATGGAGGAAAGTGCACATGGTGACTGTTGTATTCAATCCCGATGCAATTTCTGTGTTTCATCAACAGTTTGAAGGTCCACAGATTACAGAATGCATCCAGATGTGCATCGGAAACTACTACTGGTCTTCCAGGGAACGATCAAAGCGTAGACTATTTGAGACATTACACCCATGGAGGAAAGTGCGCATGGTGACTGTTGTATTCAATCTCGATGCAATTTCTGTATTTCATCAACACTCTGATAGTCCACAGATTACAGAATGTCACCAGATGTGCATCGGAAACTACTACTGGTCTTCCAGGGAACGATCAAAGCGTTTACTGTTTGAGATATTACTCCCGTGGAGGAAAGTGCTCATGGTGTCTGTTGTATTCAATCCCGATGCAATATCTGTGTTTCATCGACACTCTGATGGTCCACAGATTACAGAATGCCACCAGATGTGCATCGGAAACTACTACTGGTCTTCCCAGGCAACGATCAAAGCGTGCACTGTTTCAGACATTACTCCCCTGGAGGAAAGTGCGCATGGTGACTGTTGTATTCGATCCCGATGCAATTTCTGTGTTTCACCAACACTCTGATAGTCCACAGATTACACAGTGACTCCAGATGTGCATCGGAAACTACTACTGGTCTTCCAGGGAACGATCAAAGCGTAAACTGTTTGAGACATTACTCCCGTGGAGGAAAGTACTCATGGTGACTGTTGTATTCAATCCCGACGCAATATCTGTGTTTCATCAACACTCTGATGGTTCACAGATTACAGAATGCCTCCAGATGTGCATTGGAAACTACTACTGGTCTTCCAGGGAACGATCAAAGCGTAGACTGTTTGAGACATTACTCCTGTGGAGGAAAGTGCGCATAGTGACTGTTGTATTCGATCCCGATGCAATTTCTGTGTTTCATCAACACTCTGATAGTCCACAGATTACAGAATGCCATCAGATGTGCATCGGAAATTACTACTGGTCTTCCAGGGCACGATCAGATCGTGGACTGTTTCAGACATTACTCCCCTGGAGGAAAGTGTGCATGGTGACTGTTGTATTCAATCCCGATGCAATTTCTGTGTTTCATCAACACTCTGATACTCCACAGATTACAGAATGCCACGAGATGTGCATCGGAAACTACTACTGGTCTTCCAGAGAACGAACAAAGCGTGGACTGTTTCAGACATTACTCCCATGGAGGAAAATGCGCATTGTGACTGTTGTATTCAATCCCGATGCAATTTCTGTGCTTCATCAACACTCTGATAGTCCACAGATTACAGAATGCCTCCAGATGTGCATTATAAACTACCACTGGTCTTCCATGGAACGATAAAAGCGTAGACTGTTTGAGACATTACTAACATGTAGGAAAGTGCGCATGGTGACTGTTATATTCAATACCGATGCAATTACTGTGTTTCATCAACACTCTGATAGTAGACAGATTACAGAATGCAACCAGATGTGCATCGGAAACTACTACTGGTCTTCCAGGGAACGATCAAAGCATAAACTGTTTGAAACATTACTCCAGTGGAGCAAAGTGCGCATGGTGACTGTTGTATTCATTCCGATGCCATTTCTGTGTTCCATCAAAACTCTGATAGGCCACAGGTTACAGATTGCCTCCAGATGTACATCGGAAGCTACTTCTGGCCTTCCAGGGAACGATCAAATCGTAGAATGTTTGAGACATTACTCCCATGGAGGAAAGTGGGCATGGTGACTGTTGTATTCAATCCCGATGCTATTTCTGTGATTCATCAACACCCTGATAGTCCATAGATTACAGAATGCCACCAGATGTGCATCGGAAACTACTACTGGTCTTCCCAGGCAACGATCAAAGCGTGCACTGTTTGAGACATTACTAATATGGAGGAAAGTGCGCATGGTGACTGTTGTATTCAATACCGATGCAATTACTGTGTTACATCAACACTCTGAGAGTCCACAGATTACAGAATGCAACCAGATGTGCATTGGAAACTACTACTGGTCTTCCAGGTTACGATCAGAGCGTGGACTGTTTCAGACATTACTCCCCTGGAGGAAAGTGCGCATGGTGATTATTGTATTCAATGCCGATGCAATTTCTGTGTTTCATCAACACTCTGATAGTCCACAGATTACAGAATGCCACCAGATGTGCATCGGAAACTCCTACTGGTCTTCCAGGGAACGATCAAAGCGTGGACTGTTTCAGACATTACTCCCATGGAAGAATGTGCGCATTGTGACTGTTGTATTCAATCCCGATGCAATTTCTGTGTTTCATCAACACTCTGATAGTCCACAGATTACAGAATGCCTCCAGATGTGCATTGGAAACTACCACTGGTCTTCCAGGGAACGATCAAAGCGTAGACTGTTTGAGACATTACTAATATGGAGGAAAGTGCGCATGGTGACTGTTGTATTCAATACCGATGCAATTACTGTGTTACATCAACACTCTGAGAGTCCACAGATTACAGAATGCAACCAGATGTGCATCGGAAACTACTACTGGTCTTCCAGGGAACGGTCAAAGCGTAAACTGTTTGAGACATTACTCCCGTGGAGCAAAGTGCGCATGGTGACTGTTGTATTAATTCCGATGCAATTTCTGTGTTTCATCAACACTCTGATACTCCACAGATTTCAGAATGCCTAAAGATGTGCATCGGAAACTACTACTGGTCTTCCAGGGAACGATCAAAGCGTAGACTGTTTGAGGGATTACTCCCATGGTGGAAAGTGCGCATGGTGACTGTTGTATTCAATCCCGATGCAATTTCTGTGTTTCATCAACACTCTGATAGTCCACAGATTACAGAATGCCTCCAGATGTGCATCGGAAACTACTTCTGGTCTTCCAGGGAACGATCAAATCGTAGACTGTTTCAGACATTACTCCCCTGGAGGAAAGTGCGCATGGTGACTGTCGTATTCAATCCCGATGCAATTTCTGTGTTTCATCAACACTCTGATAGTCCACAGATAAAGGAATGTCACCAGATGTGCATCCGAAACTACTACTGGTCTTCCAGGGAACGATCAAAGAGTAGACTGTTTGAGACATTACACCCGTGGAGGGAAGTGCGCATGGTGACTGTTGTATTCGATCCCGATGCAATTTCTGTGTTTCATCAACACTCTGATAGTCCACCGATTACAGAATGCCACCAGATGTGCATCGGAAATTACTACTGGTCTTCCAGGGGACGATCAGAGCGTGGACTGTTTCAGACATTACTCCCCTGGAGGAAAGTGCGCATGGTGACTGTTGTATTCAATCCCGATGCAATTTCTGTGTTTCATCAACACTCTGATACTCAACAGATTATAGAATGCCACCAGATGTGCATCGGAAACTACTACTGGTCTTCCAGGGAACGATCAAAGCGTGGACTGTTTCAGACATTACTCCCGTGAAGGAAACTGCACATGGTGACTGTTGTATTCCACCCCGATGCAATTTCTGTGTTTCATCAACACTCTGATAGTCCACAGATTACAGAATGCCTCCAGATGTGTATCGGAAATTACTACTGGTCTTCCTGGGGACGATCAGAGCGTGGACTGTTTCAGACATTACTCCCCTGGAGGAAAGTGCGCATGGTGACTGCTGTATTCAATCCCGATGCAATTTATGTGTTCCATCAACAGTTTGAAGGTCCACAGATTACAGAATGCATCCAGATGTGCATCGGAAACTACTACTGGTCTTCCAGGGAACGATCAAAGCGTAGACTATTTGAGACATTACACCCATGGAGGAAAGTGCGCATGGTGACTGTTGTATTCAATCCCGATGCAATTTCTGTGTTTCATCAACACTCTGATGGTCCACAGATTACAGAATGCCTCCAGATGTGCATTGGAAACCACTACTGGTCTTCCAGTGAACGATCAAAGCGTAGACTGTTTGAGACATTACTCCTGTGGAGGAAAGTGCGCATGGTGACTGTTGTATTCGATCCCGATGCAATTTCTGTGTTTCATCAACACTCTGATAGTCCACAGATTACACAATGCCTCCAGATGTGCATCGGAAACTACTACTGGTCTTCCAGGGAACGATCGAAGCGTAAACTGTTTGAGACACTACTCCCGTGGAGGAAAGTGCTCATGGTGACTGTTGAATGCAATCCCGACGCAATATCTGTGTTTCATCAACACTCTGATGGTCCACAGATTACAGAATGCCTCCAGATGTGCATTGGAAACTACTACTGGTCTTCCAGGGAACGATCAAAGCGTAGACTGTGTGAGACATTACTCCTGTGGAAGAAAGTGCGAATGGTGACTGTTGTATTCGATCCCGATGCAATATATGTGTTTCATCAACACTCTGATAGTCCACAGATTACAGAATGCCACCATATATGCATCGGAAATTACTACTGGTCTTCCAGGGGACGATCAGAGCGTGGACTGTTTCAGACGTTACTCCCCTCTAGGAAAGTGCGCATGGTGACTGTTGTATTCAATCCCGATGCAATTTCTGTGTTTCATCAACACTCTGATACTCCACAGATTACAGAATGCCACCAAATGTGCATCGGAAACTATTACTGGTCTTCCAGGGAACGATCAAATCGTGGACTGTTTCAGACATTACTCCCATGGAGGAAAATGCGCATTGTGACTGTTGTATTAAATCCCGATGCAATTTCTGTGTTTCATCAACACTCTGATAGTCCACAGATTACAGAATGCCACCAGATGTGCATCGGAAACAACTTCTGGTCTTCCAGGGAACGATCAAAGCGTAGACTGTTTGAGACATTACTTCTGTGGACGAAAGTGCGCATGGTGACTGTTGTATTCAATCCCGATGAAATATCAGTGTTTCATCAACACTCTGATGGTCCACAGATTACAGAATGCCTCCAGATGTGCATTGGAAACTACTACTGGTCTTCCAGGGAACGATCAAAGCGTAGACTGTTTGAGACATTACGTCTGTGGAGGAAAGTGCGCATGGTGACTGTTGTATTCAATCCCGATGCAATTTCTGTGTTTCATCAACACTATGATAGTCCACAGATTACAGAATGCAACCAGATGTGCATCGGAAACTACTACTGGTCTTCCAGGGAACGATCAAAGCGTGGACTGTTTGAGACATTACTCCTGTGGAGGAAAGTGCTCATGGTGACTGTTGTATTCAATCCCGATGAAATATCAGTGTTTCATCAACACTCTGATGGTCCACAGATTACAGAATGCCTCCAGATGTGCATTGGAAACTACTACTGGTCTTCCAGGGAACGATCAAAGCGTAGACTGTTTGAGACATTACTTCTGTGGAGGAAAGTGCGCATGGTGACTGTTGTATTCAATCCCGATGCAATTTCTGTGTTTCATCAACACTCTGATAGTCCACAGATTACAGAATGCAACCAGATGTGCATCGGAAACTACTACTGGTCTTCCAGGGGACGATCAGAGCGTGGACTGTTTCAGACATTACTCCCCTGGAGGAAAGTGCGCATGGTGACTGTTGTATTCAATCCCGATGCAATTTCTGTGTTTCATCAACACTCTAATAGTCCACAGATTACAGAATGCAACCAGATGTGCATCGGAAACTACTACTGGTCTTCCAGGGAACGGTCAAAGCGTAAACTGTTTGAGACATTACTCCCGTGGAGCAAAGTGCGCATGGTGACTGTTGTATTAATTCCGATGCAATTTCTGTGTTTCATCAACACTCTGATACTCCACAGATTTCAGAATGCCTCCAGATGTGCATCGGAAACTACTACTGGTCTTCCAGGGAACGATCAAAGCGCAGACTGTTTGAGGGATTACTCCCATGGAGGAAAGTGCGCATGGTGACTGTTGTATTCAATCCCGATGCAATTTCTGTGTTTCATCAACACTCTGATAGTCCACAGATTACAGAATGCCTCCAGATGTGCATCGGAAACTACTTCTGGTCTTCCAGGGAACGATCAAAGCGTGGACTGTTTCAGACATTACTCCCCTGGAGGAAAGTGCGCATGGTGACTGTTGTATTCAATCCCGATGCAGTTTCTGTGTTTCATCAACACTCTGATACTCCACAGATTATAGAATGCCACCAGATGTGCATCGGAAACTACAACTGGTCTTCCAGGGAACGATCAAAGCGTGGACTGTTTCAGACATTACTCCCGTGAAGGAAACTGCACATGGTGACTGTTGTATTCCACCCCGATGCAATTTCTGTGTTTCATCAACACTCTGATAGTCCACAGATTACAGAATGCCTCCAGATGTGCATCGGAAATTACTACTGGTCTTCCTGGGGACGATCAGATCGTGGACTGTTTCAGACATTACTCCCCTGGAGGAAAGTGCGCATGGTGAGTGTTGTATTCAATCCCGATGCAATATCTGTCTTTCATCAACACTCAGTTAGACCACAGATTTCAGAATGCCTCCAGATGTGCATCGGAAACTATTATTGGTTTTCCAGGGAACGATCGAAGCGTAGAATGTTTGAGGCATTAGTCCCGTGGAGGAAAGTGCGCATGGTGACTGTCGTATTCAATCCCGATGCAATTTCTGTGTTTCATCAACACTCTGATAGTCCACAGATAAAGGAATGTCACCAGATGTGCATCCGAATCTACTACTGGTCTTCCAGGGAACGATCAAAGAGTAGACTGTTTGAGACATTACACCCGTGGAGGGAAGTGCGCATGGTGACTGCTGTATTCAATCCCGATGCAATTAATGTGTTCCATCAACAGTTTGAAGGTCCACAGATTACAGAATGCATCCAGATGTGCATCGGAAACTACTACTGGTCTTCCAGGGAACGATCAAAGCGTAGACTATTTGAGACATTACACCCATGGAGGTAAGTGCGCATGGTGACTGTTGTATTCAATCCCGATGCAATTTCTGTATTTCATCAACACTCTGATTGTCCACAGATTACAGAATGTCACCAGATGTGCATCGGAAACTACTACTGGTCTTCCAGGGAACGATCAAAGCGTAAACTGTTTGAGACATTACTCCCGTGGAGGAAAGTGCTCATGGTGTCTGTTGTATTCAATCCCGATGCAATATCTGTGTTTCATCAACAGTCTGATGGTCCACAGATTACAGAATGCCTCCAGATGTGCATTGGAAACTACTACTGGTCTTCCAGGGAACGATCAAAGCGTAGACTGTTTGAGACATTAATCCTGTGGAGGAAAGTGCGCATGGTGACTGTTGTATTCGATCCCGATGCAATTTCTGTGTTTCATCAACACTCTGATAGTCCACAGATTACACAATGCCTCCAGATGTGCATCGGAAACTACTACTGGTCCTCCAGGGAACGATCGAAGCGTAAACTGTTTGAGACACTACTCCCGTGGAGGAAAGTGCTCATGGTGACTGTTGTATTCAATCCCGACGCAATATCTGTGTTTCATCAACACTCTGATGGTCCACAGATTACAGAATGCCTCCAGATGTGCATTGGAAACTACTACTGGTCTTCCAGGGAACGATCAATGCGTAGACTGTGTGAGACATTACTCCTGTGGAAGAAAGTGCGAATGGTGACTGTTGTATTCGATCCCGATGCAATTTCTGTGTTTCATCAACACTCTGATAGTCCACAGATTACAGAATGCCTCCATATGTGCATCGGAAATTACTACTGGTCTTCCAGGGGACGATGAGAGCGTGGGCTGTTTCAGACATTACTCCCCTCTAGGAAAGTGCGCATGGTGACTGTTGTATTCAATCCCGATGCAATTTCTGTGTTTCATCAACACTCTGATACTCCACAGATTACAGAATGCCACCAAATGTGCATCGGAAACTACTACTGGTCTTCCAGGGAACGATCAAATCGTGGACTGTTTCAGACATTACTCCCATGGAGGAAAATGCGCATTGTGACTGTTGTATTAAATCGCGATGCAATTTCTGTGTTTCATCAACACTCTGATAGTCCACAGATTACAGAATGCCTCCAGATGTGCATTGGAAACTACCACTGGTCTTCCATGGAACGATCAAAGCGTAGACTGTTTGAGACATTACTAACATGGAGGAAAGTGCGCATGGTGACTGTTATATTCAATACCGATGCAATTACTGTGTTTCATCAACACTCTGATAGTCCGCAGATTACAGAATGCCACCAGATGTGCATTGGAAACTACCACTGCTCTTCCAGGGAACGATCAAAGCGTAGACTGTTTGAGACATTACTAATATGGAGGAAAGTGCGCATGGTGACTGTTGTATTCAATACCGATGCAATTACTGTGTTTCATCAACACTCTGATAGTCCACAGATTACAGAATGCAACCAGAAGTGCATCGGAAACTACTACTGGTCTTCCAGGGAACGGTCAAAGCGTAAACTGTTTGAGACATTACTCCCGTGGAGCAAAGTGCGCATGGTGACTGTTGTATTAATTCCGATGCAATTTCTATGTTTCATCAACACTCTGATACTCCACAGATATCAGAATGCCTCCAGATGTGCATCGGAAACTACTACTGGTCTTCCAGGGAACGATCAAAGCGTAGACTGTTTGAGGCATTACTCCCATGGAGGAAAGTGCGCATGGTGACTGTTGTATTCAATCCCGATGCAATTTCTGTGTTTCATCAACACTCTGATAGTCCACAGATTACAGAATGCCTCAAGATGTGCATCGGAAACTACTTCTGGTCTTCCAGGGAACGATCAAAGCGTAGACTGTTTGAGACATTACTCCTGTGGAGGAAAGTGCGCATGGTGACTGTTGTATTAGATCCCGATGCAATTTCTGTGTTTCATCAACACTCTGATAGTCCACAGATTACAGAATGCCACCAGATGTGCATCGGAAATTGCTACTGGTCTTCCAGGGGACGATCAGAGCGTGGACTGTTTCAGACATTACTCCCCTGGAGGAAAGTGCGCATGGTGACTGTTGTATTCAATCCCGATGCAATTTCTGTGTTTCATCATCACTCTGATAGTCCACAGATTACAGAATGCCACCAGATGTGCATCGGAAACTACTACTGGTCTTCCAGGGAACGATCAAAGCGTGGACTGTTTCAGACATTACTCCCATGGAGGAAAATGAGCATTGTGACTGTTGTATTGAATCCCGATGCAATTTCTGTGTTTCATCAACACTCTGATAGTCCACAGATTACAGAATGCCTCCAGATGTGCATTGGAAACTACCACTGGTCTTCCATGGAAAGATCAAAGCGTACACTGTTTGAGACATTACTAACATGGAGGAAAGTGCGCATGGTGACTGTTATATTCAATACCGATGCAATTACTGTGTTTCATCAACACTCTGATAGTCCGCAGATTACAGAATGCCACCAGATGTGCATCGGAAACTACTACTGGTCTCCCAGGGAACGATCAAAGCCTAGACAGTTTGAGACATAACTCTCGTGGAGAAAAGTGCGCATGGTGACTGTCGTATTCAATCCCGATGCAATTTCTGTGTTCCATCAACACTCTGATAGTCCACAGATTACAGAATCTCACCAGATGTGCATCGGAAACTATTACTGGTCTTCCAGGGAACGATCAAAGCGTGGACTGTTTGAGACACTACTCCTGTGGAGGAAAGTGCTCATGGTGACTGTTGTATTCAATCCCGATGTAATATCAGTGTTTCATCAACACTCTGATGGTCCACAGATTACAGAATGCCTCCAGATGTGCATTGGAAACTACTACTGGTCTTCCAGGGAACGATCAAAGCGTAGACTCTTTGAGACATTACTTCTGTGGAGGAAAGTGCGCATGGTGATTGTTGTATTCAATCCCGATGCAATTTCTGTGTTTCATCAACACTCTGATAGTCCACAGATTACAGAATGCCTCCAGATGTGCATTGGAAACTACCACTGGTCTTCCAGGGTACGATCAAAGCGTAGACTGTTTGCGACATTACTAATATGGGGGAAAGTGCGCATGGTGACTGTTGTATTCAATACCGATGCAATTACTGTGTTTCATCAACACTCTGATAGTCCACAGATTACAGAATGCAACCAGAAGTGCATCGGAAACTACTACTGGTCTTCTAGGGAACGGTCAAAGCGTAAACTGTTTGAGACATTACTCCCGTGGAGCAAAGTGCGCATGGTGACTGTTGTATTAATTCCGATGCAATTTCTGTGTTTCATCAACACTCTGATACTCCACAGATTACAGAATCTCACCAGATGTGCATCGGAAACTATTACTGGTCTTCCAGGGAACGATCAAAGCGTGGACTGTTTGAGACACTACTCCTGTGGAGGAAAGTGCTCATGGTGACTGTTGTATTCAATCCCGATGTAATATCAGTGTTTCATCAACACTCCGATGGTCCACAGATTACAGAATGCCTCCAGATGTGCATTGGAAACTACTACTGGTCTTCCAGGGAACGATCAAAGCGTAGACTGTTTGAGACATTACTTCTGTGGAGGAAAGTGCGCATGGTGATTGTTGTATTCAATCCCGATGCAATTTCTGTGTTTCATCAACACTCTGATAGTCCACAGATTACAGAATGCCTCCAGATGTGCATTGGAAACTACCACTGGTCTTCCAGGGTACGATCAAAGCGTAGACTGTTTGCGACATTACTAATATGGGGGAAAGTGCGCATGGTGACTGTTGTACTCAATACCGATGCAATTACTGTGTTTCATCAACACTCTGATAGTCCACAGATTACAGAATAGAACCAGATGTGCATCGGAAACTACTACTGGTTTTCCAGGGAACGGTCAAAGCGTAAACTGTTTGAGACATTACACCCGTGGAGCAAAGTGCGCATGGTGACTGTTGTATTAATTCCGATGCAATTTCTGTGTTTCATCAACACTCTGATACTCCACAGATTTCAGAATGCCTCCAGATGTGCATCGGAAACTACTACTGGTCTTCCAGGGAACGATGAAAGCGTAGACTGTTTGAGGCATTACTCCCATGGAGGAAAGTGCGCATGGTGACTGTTGTATTCAATCCCGATGCAATTTCTGTGTTTCATCAACACTCTGATAGTCCACAGATTACAGAATGCCTCCAGATGTGCATAGGAAACTACCACTGGTCTTCCATGGAACGATCAAAGCGTAGACTGTTTGAGACACTACTAACATGGAGGAAAGTGCGCATGGTGACTGTTATATTCAATACCGATGCAATTACTGTGTTTCATCAACACTCTGATAGTCCACAGATTACAGAATGCAACCAGATGTGCATCGGAAACTACTACTGGTCTTCCAGGGAACGATCAGAGCGTAAACTGTTTGAGACATTACTCCCGTGGAGCAATGTGCGCATGGTGACTGTTGTATTCATTCCGATGTAATTTCTGTGTTCCATCAACACCCTGATAGTCCACAGGTTACAGAATGCCTCCAGATGTGCATCGGAAGCTACTTCTGGTCTTCCAGGGAACGATCAAAGCGTAGAATGTTTGAGACATTACTCCCATGGAGGAAAGTGGGCATGGCGACTGTTGTATTCAATCCCGATGCAATTTCTGTGTTTCATCAACATTCTGATAGTCCATAGATTACAGAATGCCACCAGATGTGCATCGGAAAGTACTACTGGTCTTCCAGGCAACGATCAAAGCGTGGACTGTTTCAGACATTACTCCCCTGGAGGAAAGTGCTCATGGTCACTGTCGTATTCAATCCCGATGCAATTTCTGTGTTTCAACAACACTCTGATAGTCCACAGATAAAGGAATGTCACCAGATGTGCATCCGAAACTACTACTGGTCTTCCAGGGAACGATCAAAGAGTTGACTGTTTGAGACATTACACCCGTGGAGGAAAGTGCGCATGGTGACTGCTGTATTCACTCCCGATGCAATTTCTGTGTTCCATCAACACTCTGATAGTCCACAGATTACAGAATGTCACCAGATGGGCATCGGAAACTACTACTAGTCTTGCAGGGAACGATCAAAGCGTGGACTGTTTGAGACATTACTCCCATGGAGGAAAGTGCACATGGTGACTGTTGTATTCAATCCCGATGCAATTTCTGTGTTTCATCAACAGTTTTAAGGTCCACAGATTACAGAATGCATCCAGATGTGCATCGGAAACTACTACTGGTCTTCCAGGGAACGATCAAAGCGTAGACTATTTGAGACATTACACCCATGGAGGAAAGTGCGCATAATGACTGTTGTATTCAATCCCGATGCAATTTCTGTATTTCATCAACACTCTGATAGTCCACAGATTACAGAATGTCACCAGATGTGCATCGGAAACTACTAATGGTCTTCCAGGGAACGATCAAAGCGTAAACTGTTTGAGATATTACTCCCGTGGAGGAAAGTGCTCATGGTGTCTGTTGTATTCAATCCCGATGCAATATCTGTGTTTCATCGACACTCTGATGGTCCACAGATTACAGAATGCCTCCAGCTGTGCATTGGAAACTACTACTGGTCTTCCAGGGAACGATCAAAGCGTAGACTGTTTGAGACATTACTCCTGTGGAGGAAAGTGCGCATGGGGACTGTTGTATTCGATCCCGATGCAATTTATATGTTTCATCAACACTCTGATAGTCCACAGATTACACAATGCCTCCAGATGTGCATCGGAAACTACTACTGGTCTTCCAGGGAACGAACGAAGCGTGAACTGTTTGAGACACTACTCCCGTGGAAGAAAGTGCTCATGGTGACTGTTGTATTCAATCCCGACGCAATGTCTGTGTTTCATCAACACTCTGATAGTCCACAGATTACAGAATGCCTCCAGATGTGCATTGGAAACTACCACTGGTCTTCCAGAAACGATCAAAGCGTAGGCTGTTTGAGACATTACTAATATGGAGGAAAGTGCGCATGGTGACTGTTGTATTCAATACCGATGCAATTATTGTGTTTCATCAACACTCTGATAGTCCACAGATTACAGAATGCAACCAGATATGCATCGGAAACTACTACTGGTCTTCCAGGGAACGGTCAAAGCGTAAACTGTTTGAGACATTACTCCCGTGGAGCAAAGTGCGCATGGTGACTGTTGTATTAATTCCGATGCAATTTCTGTGTTTCATCAACACTCTGATACTCCACAGATTTCAGAATGCCTCCAGATGTGCATCGGAAACTACTACTGGTCTTCCAGGGAACGATCAAAGCGTGGACTGTTTCAGACATTACTCCATTGGAGGAAAGTGCGCATTGTGACTGTTGTATTCAATCCCGATGCAATTTCTGTGTTTCATCAAAACTCTGATAGTCCACAGATTACAGAATGCCTCCAGATGTGCATTGGAAACTACCACTGGTCTTCCAGGGAACGATCAAAGCGTAGACTGTTTGAGACATTACTAATATGGAGGAAAGTGCGCATGGTGACTGTTGTATTCAATACCGATGCAATTACTGTGTTTCATCAACACTCTGATAGTCCACAGATTACAGAATAGAACCAGATGTGCATCGGAAACTACTACTGGTCTTCCAGGGAACGGTCAAAGCGTAAACTGTTTGAGACATTACTCCCGTGGAGCAAAGTGCGCATGGTGACTGTTGTATTAATTCCGATGCAATTTCTGTGTTTCATCAACACTCTGATAGTCCACAGATTACAGAATGCCTCCAGATGTGCATCGGAAACTACTTCTGGTCTTCCAGGGAACGATCAAATCGTAGACTGTTTGAGACATTACTCCCATGGAGGAAAGTGCTCATGGTGACTGTTATATTATATCCCAATGCAATTTCTGTGTTCCATCAACACTCTGATAGTCCACAGGTTACAGAATGCCTACAGACGTGCATCGGAAGGTACTTCTAGTCTTCCAGGCAACGATCAAAGCGTGGACTGTTTCAGACATTACTCCCCTGGAGGAAAGTGCGCATGGTGACTGTTGTACTCAATCCCGATGCAATTTCTGTGTTTCATCAACACTCTGATAGTCCACAGATTACAGAATGCCACCAGATGTGCATCGGAAACTACTACTGGTCTTCCAGGGAACGATCAAAGCGTAGACTGTTTGAGACATTTCTCCTGTGGAGGAAAGTGCGCATGGTGACTGTTGTATTCGATCCCGACGCAATTTCTGTGTTTCATCAACACTCTGAGAGTCCACAGATTACAGAATGCCACCAGATGTGCATCGGAAATTACTACTGGTCTTCCAGGGAACGATCAAAGCGTAAACTGTTTGAGACATTACTCCCGTGGAGCAATGTGCGCATGGTGACTGTTGTATTCATTCCGATGTAATTTCTGTGTTTCATCAACACTCTGATAGTCCACAGATTACAGAATGCCTCCAGATGTGCATAGGAAACTACCACTGGTCTTCCATGGAACGATCAAAGCGTAGACTGTTTGAGACACTACTAACATGGAGGAAAGTGCGCATGGCGACTGTTGTATTCAATCCCGATGCAATTTCTGTGTTTCATCAACACTCTGATAGTCCATAGATTACAGAATGCCACCAGATGTGCATCGGAAAGTACTACTGGTCTTCCAGGCAACGATCAAAGCGTGGACTGTTTCAGACATTACTCCCCTGGAGGAAAGTGCTCATGGTGACTGTCGTATTCAATCCCGATGCAATTTCTGTGTTTCATCAACACTCTGATAGTCCACAGATAAAGGAATGTCACCAGATGTGCATCCGAAACTACTACTGGTCTTCCAGGGAACGATCAAAGAGTTGACTGTTTGAAACATTACACCCGTGGAGGAAAGTGCGCATGGTGACTGCTGTATTCACTCCCGATGCAATTTCTGTGTTCCATCAACACTCTGATAGTCCACAGATTACAGAATGTCACCAGATGGGCATCGGAAACTACTACTAGTCTTGCAGGGAACGATCAAAGCGTGGACTGTTTGAGACATTACTCCCATGGAGGAAAGTGCACATGGTGACTGTTGTATTCAATCCCGATGCAATTTCTGTGTTTCATCAACAGTTTGAAGGTCCACAGATTACAGAATGCATCCAGATGTGCATCGGAAACTACTACTGGTCTTCCAGGGAACGATCAAAGCGTAGACTATTTGAGACATTACACCCATGGAGGAAAGTGCGCATGGTGACTGTTGTATTCAATCCCGATGCAATTTCTGTATTTCATCAACACTCTGATAGTCCACAGATTACAGAATGTCACCAGATGTGCATCGGAAACTACTAATGGTCTTCCAGGGAACGATCAAAGCGTAAACTGTTTGAGATATTACTCCCGTGGAGGAAAGTGCTCATGGTGTCTGTTGTATTCAATCCCGATGCAATATCTGTGTTTCATCGACACTCTGATGGTCCACAGATTACAGAATGCCTCCAGCTGTGCATTGGAAACTACTACTGGTCTTCCAGGGAACGATCAAAGCGAAGACTGTTTGAGACATTACTCCTGTGGAGGAAAGTGCGCATGGGGACTGTTGTATTCGATCCCGATGCAATTTATATGTTTCATCAACACTCTGATAGTCCACAGATTACACAATGCCTCCAGATGTGCATCGGAAACTACTACTGGTCTTCCAGGGAACGAACGAAGCGTGAACTGTTTGAGACACTACTCCCGTGGAAGAAAGTGCTCATGGTGACTGTTGTATTCAATCCCGACGCAATGTCTGTGTTTCATCAACACTCTGATAGTCCACAGATTACAGAATGCCTCCAGATGTGCATTGGAAACTACCACTGGTCTTCCAGGAAACGATCAAAGCGTAGGCTGTTTGAGACATTACTAATATGGAGGAAAGTGGGCATGGTGACTGTTGTATTCAATACCGATGCAATTACTGTGTTTCATCAACACTCTGATAGTCCACAGATTACAGAATGCAACCAGATATGCATCGGAAACTACTACTGGTCTTCCAGGGAACGGTCAAAGCGTAAACTGTTTGAGACATTACTCCCGTGGAGCAAAGTGCGCATGGTGACTGTTGTATTAATTCCGATGCAATTTCTGTGTTTCATCAACACTCTGATACTCCACAGATTTCAGAATGCCTCCAGATGTGCATCGGAAACTACTACTGGTCTTCCAGGGAACGATCAAAGCGTAGACTGTTTGAGACATTACTAATATGGAAGAAAGTGCGCATGGTGACTGTTGTATTCAATACCGATGCAATTACTGTGTTTCATCAACACTCTGATAGTCCACAGATTACAGAATAGAACCAGATGTGCATCGGAAACTACTACTGGTCTTCCAGGGAACGGTCAAAGCGTAAACTGTTTGAGACATTACTCCCGTGGAGCAAATTGCGCATGGTGACTGTTGTATTAATTCCGATGCAATTTCTGTGTTTCATCAACACTCTGATACTCCACAGATTTCAGAATGCCTCCAGATGTGCATCGGAAACTACTACTGGTCTTCCAAGGACCGATCAAAGCGTAGACTGTTTGAGGCATTACTCCCATGGAGGAAAGTGCGCATGGTGACTGTTGTATTCAATCCCGATGCAATTTCTGTGTTTCATCAACACTCTGATAGTCCACAGATTACAGAATGCCTCCAGATGTGCATCGGAAACTACTTCTGGTCTTCCAGGGAACGATCAAATCGTAGACTGTTTGAGACATTACTCCCATGGAGGAAAGTGCTCATGGTGACTGTTATATTATATCCCAATGCAATTTCTGTGTTCCATCAACACTCTGATAGTCCACAGGTTACAGAATGCCTACAGATGTGCATCGGAAGGTACTTCTGGTCTTCCAGGCAACGATCAAAGCGTGGACTGTTTCAGACATTACTCCCCTGGAGGAAAGTGCGCATGGTGACTGTTGTACTCAATCCCGATGCAATTTCTGTGTTTCATCAACACTCTGATAGTCCACAGATTACAGAATGCCACCAGATGTGCATCGGAAACTACTACTGGTCTTCCAGGGAACGATCAAAGCGTAGACTGTTTGAGACATTTCTCCTGTGGAGGAAAGTGCGCATGGTGACTGTTGTATTCGATCCCGATGCAATTTCTGTGTTTCATCAACACTCTGAGAGTCCACAGATTACAGAATGCCACCAGATGTGCATCGGAAATTACTACTGGTCTTCCAGGGGACGATCAGATCGTGGACTGTTTCAGACATTACTCCCCTGGAGGAAAGTGCGCATGGTGACAGTTGTATTCAATCCCGATGCAATATCTGTGTTTCATCATCACTCTGATACTCCACAGATTACAGAATGCCACCAGATGTGCATCGGAAACTACTACTGGTCTTCCAGGGAACGATCAAAGCGTGGACTGTTTGAGACATTACTAACATGGAGGAAAGTGCGCATGGTGACTGTTATATTCAATACCGATGCAATTACTGTGTTTCATTAACACTGTGATAGTCCACAGATTACAGAATGCAACCAGATGTGCATCGGAAACTACTACTGGTCTTCCAGGGAACGATCAAAGCGTAAACTGTTTGAGACATTACTCCCGTGGAGCAATGTGCGCATGGTGACTGTTGTATTCATTCCGATGTAATTTCTGTGTTCCATCAACACCCTGATAGTCCACAGGTTACAGAATATCTCCAGATGGGCATCGGAAACTACTACTGATCTTCCAAGGAACGATCAAAGCGTGGACTGTTTGAGACATTACTCCCATGGAGGAAAGTGCACATGGTGACTGTTGTATTCGATCCCGATGCAATTTCTGTGTTACATCAACAGTTTGAAGGTCCACAGATTACAGAATGCATCCAGATGTGCATCGGAAACTACTACTGGTCTTCCAGGGAACGATCAAAGCGTGAACTGTTTGAGACACTACTCCCGTGGAGGAAAGTGCTCATGGTGACTGTTGTATTCAATCCCGACGCAATTTCTGTGTTTCATCAACACTCTGATAGTCCACAGATTACAGAATGCAACCAGATGTGCATCGGAAACTACTACTGGTCTTCCAGGGAAGGGTCAAAGCGTAAACTGTTTGAGACATTACTCCCATGGAGGAAAGTGCTCATGGTGACCGTTGTATTATATCCCAATGCAATTTCGGTGTTCCATCAACACTCTGATAGTCCACAGGTTACAGAATGCCTCCAGATGTGCATCGGAAGGTACAACTGGTCTTCCAGGCAACGATCAAAGCGTGGACTGTTTCAGACATTACTCCCCTGGAGGAAAGTGCGCATGGTGTCTGTTGTATTCAATCCCGACGCAATTTCTGTGTTTCATCAACACTCTGATAGTCCACAGATTACACAATGCCTCCAGATGTGCATCGGTAACTACTACTGGTCTTCCAGGGAACGAACGAAGCGTGAACTGTTTGAGACACTACTCCCGTGGAGGAAAGTGCTCATGGTGACTGTTGTATTCAATCCCGACGCAATTTCTGTGTTTCATCAACACTCTGATAGTACACAGATTACAGAATGCAACCAGATGTGCATCGGAAACTACTACTGGTCTTCCAGGGAACGATCAAAAGCGTAAACTGTTTGAGACGTTACTCCCGTGGAGCAATGTGCGCATGGTGACTGTTGTATTCATTCCGATGTAATTTCTGTGTTCCATCAACACCCTGATAGTCCACAGGTTACAGAATGCCTCCAGATGTGCATCGGAAGCTACTTCTGGTCTTCCAGGGAACGATCAAAGCGTAGAATGTTTGAGACATTACTCCCATGGAGGAAAGTGGGCATGGTGACTGTTGTATTCAATCCCGATGCAATTTCTGTGTTTCATCAACACTCTGATAGTCCACAGATTACACAATGCCTCCAGATGTGCATCGGTAACTACTACTGGTCTTCCAGGGAACGAACGAAGCGTGAACTGTTTGAGACACTACTCCCGTGGAGGAAAGTGCTCATGTTGACTGTTGTATTCAATCCCGACGCAATTTCTGTGTTTCATCAACACTCTGATAGTCCACAGATTACAGAATGCCTCCAGATGTGCATTGGAAACTACCACTGGTCTTCCAGGGAACGATCAAAGCGTAGACTGTTTGAGACATTACTAATATGGAGGAAAGTGCGCATGGTGACTGTTGTATTCAATACCGATGCAATTACTGTGTTTCATCAACACTCTGATAGTCCACAGATTACAGAATGCAACCAGATGTGCATCGGAAACTACTACTGGTCTTCCAGGGAAGGGTCAAAGCGTAAACTGTTTGAGACATTACTCCCATGGAGGAAAGTGCTCATGGTGACCGTTGTATTATATCCCAATGCAATTTCGGTGTTCCATCAACACTCTGATAGTCCACAGGTTACAGAATGCCTCCAGATGTGCATCGGAAGGTACTACTGGTCTTCCAGGCAACGATCAAATCGTGGACTGTTTCAGACATTACTCCCCTGGAGGAAAGTGCGCATGGTGACTGTTGTACTCAATCCCGATGCAATTTCTGTGTTTCATCAACACTCTGATAGTCCACAGATTACAGAATGCCACCAGATGTGCATGGGAAATTACTACTGGTCTTCCAGGGGACGATCAGAGCGTGGACTGTTTCAGACAATACTCCCCTGGAGGAAACAGCGCATGGTGACTGTTGTATTCAATCCCGATGCAATTTCTGTGTTTCATCATCACTCTGATACTCCACAGATTACAGAATGCTACCAGATGTGCATCGGAAACTACTACTGGTCTTCCAGGGAACGATCAAAGCGTGGACTGTTTCAGACATTACTCCCATGGAGGAAAATGCGCATTGTGACTTTTGTATTCAATCCTGATGCAATTTCTGTGTTTCATCAACACTCTGATAGTCCACAGATTACAGAATGCCTCCAAATGTGCATTGGAAACCACCACTAGTCTTCCATGGAACGATCAAAGCGTAGACTGTTTGAGACATTACTAACATGGAGGAAAGTGCGCATGGTGACTGTTATATTCAATACCGATGCCATTACTGTGTTTCATCAACACTCTGATAGTCCACAGATTACAGAATGCAACCAGATGTGCATCGGAAACTACTACTGGTCTTCCAGGGAACGATCAAAGCGTAAACTGTTTGAGACATTACTCCCGTGGAGCAATGTGCGCATGGTGACTGTTGTATTCATTCCGATGTAATTTCTGTGTTCCATCAAGACCCTGATAGTCCACAGGTTACAGAATGCCTCCAGATGTGCTTCGGAAGCTACTTCTGGTCTTCCAGGGAACGATCAAAGCGTAGAATGTTTGAGACATTACTCCCATGGAGGAAAGTGGGCATGGTGACTGTTGTATTCAATCCCGATGCAATATCTGTGTTTCATCAACACTCTGATAGTCCACAGATAAAGGAATGTCACCAGATGTGCATCCGAAACTACTACTGGTCTTCCAGGGAACGATCAAAGAGTAGACTGTTTGAGACATTACATCCGTGGAGGAAAGTGCGCATGTTGACTGCTGTATTCAATCCCGATGCAACTTCTGTGTTCCATCAACACTCTGATAGTCCACAGATTACAGAGTGTCACCAGATGGGCATCGGAAACTACTACTTGTCTTCCAGGGAACGATCAAAGCGTGGACTGTTTGAGACATTACTCCCATGGAGGAAAGTGCACATGGTGACTGTTGTATACAATCCCGATGCAATTTCTGTGTTTCATCAACAGTTTGAAGGTCCACAGATTACAGAATGCATCCAGATGTGCATCGGAAACTACTACTGGTCTTCCAGGGAACGATCAAAGCGTAGACTATTTGAGACATTACACCCATGGAGGAAAGTGCGCATGGTGACTGTTGTATTCAATCCCGATGCAATTTCTGTATTTCATCAACACTCTGATAGTCCACAGATTACAGAATGCCTCCAGATGTGCATTGGAAACTACTACTGGTCTTCCATGGAACGATCAAAGCGTAGACTGTTTGAGATATTACTCCTGTGGAGGAAAGTGCGCATGGTGACTGTTTTATTCATTCCGATGTAATTTCTGTGTTCCATCAACACCCTGATAGTCCACAGGTTACAGAATGCCTCCAGATGTGCATCGAAAGCTACTTCTGGTCTTCCAGGGAACGATCAAAGCGTAGAATGTTTGAGACATTACTCCCATGGAGGAATGTGGGCATGGTGACTGTTGTATTCAATCCCGATGCAATATCTGTGTTTCATCAACACTCTGATAGTCCACAGATAAAGGAATGTCACCAGATGTGCATCCGAAACTACTACTGGTCTTCCTGGGAACGATCAAAGAGTAGACTGTTTGAGACATTACATCCGTGGAGGAAAGTGCGCATGGTGACTGCTGTATTCAATCCCGATGCAATTTCTGTGTTCCATCAACACTCTGATAGTCCACAGATTACAGAATGTCACCAGATGGGCATCGGAAACTACTACTGGTCTTCCAGGGAACGATCAAAGCGTGGACTGTTTGAGACATTACTCCCATGGAGGAAAGTGCACATGGTGACTGTTGTATTCAATCCCGATGCAATTTCTGTGTTTCATCAACAGTTTGAAGGTCCACAGATTACAGAATGCATCCAGATGTGCATCGGAAACTACTACTGGTCTTCCAGGGAACGATCAAAGCGTAGACTATTTGAGACATTACACCCATGGAGGAAAGTGCGCATGGTGACTGTTGTATTCAATCCCGATGCAATTTCTGTATTTCATCAACACTCTGATAGTCCACAGATTACAGAATGTCACCAGATGTGCATCGGAAACTACTACTAGTCTTCCAGGGAACGATCAAAGCGTAAACTGTTTGAGACATTACTCCCGTGGAGGAAAGTGCTCATGCAGTCTGTTGTATTCAATCCCGATGCAATATCTGTGTTTCATTAACACTCTGATGGTCCACAGATTACAGAATGCCTCCATATGTGCATTGAAAACTACTACTGGTCTTCCATGGAACGATCAAGGCGTAGCCTGTTTCAGACATTACTCCTGTGGAGGAAAGTGCGCATGGTGACTGTTGTATTCGATCCCGATGCAATTTCTGTGTTTCATCAACACACTGATAGTCCACAGATTACACAATGCCTCCAGATGTGCATCGGCAACTACTATTGGTCTTCCAGGGAACGAACGAAGCGTGAACTGTTTGAGACACTACTAACGTGGAGGAAAGTGCTAATGGTGACTGTTGTATTCAATCCCGACGCAATATCTATGTTTCATCAACACTGTGATGGTCCACAGATTACAGAATGCCTCCAGATGTGCATTGGAAACTACTACTGGTCTTCCAGGGAACGATCAAAGCGTAGACTGTTTGAGACATTACTCCTGTGGAGGAAAGTGAGCATGGTGACTGTTGTATTCGATCCCGATGCAATTTCTGTGTTTCATCAACACTCTGATAGTCCACAGATTACAGAATGCCACCATATGTGCATCGGAAATTACTACTGGTCTTCCAGGGGACGATCAGAGCGTGGACTGTTTCATACATTACTCCCCTGGAGGAAAGTGCGCATGGTGACTGTTGTATTCAATCCCGATGCAATTTCTGTGTTTAATCAACACTCTGATACTCCACAGATTACAGAATGCCACCAGATGTGCATCGGAAACTACTACTGGTCTTCCAGGGAAGGATCAAAGCGTGGACTGTTTCAGACATTACTCCCATGGAGGAAAGTACGCATGGTGACTGTTGTATTCAATCCCGATGCAATTTCTGTGTTTCATCAACACTCTGATAGTCCACAGATAAAGGAATGTCACCAGATGTGCATCCGAAACTACTACTGGTCTTCCAGGGAACGATCAAAGATAAGACTGTTTGAGACATTACATCCGTGGAGGAAAGTGCGCATGTTGACTGCTGTATTCAATCCCGATGCAATTTCTGTGTTCCATCAACACTCTGATAGTCCACAGATTACAGAATGTCACCAGATGGGCATCGGAAACTACTACTAGTCTTCCAGGGAACGATCAAAGCGTGGACTGTTTGAGACATTACTCCCATGGAGGAAAGTGCACATGGTGACTGTTGTATTCAATCCCGATGCAATTTCTGTGTTTCATCAACAGTTTGAAGGTCCACAGATTACAGAATGCATCCAGATGTGCATCGGAAACTACTACTGGTCTTCCAGGGAACGATCAAAGCGTAGACTATTTGAGACATTACACCCATGGAGGAAAGTGCGCATGGTGACTGTTGTATTCAATCCCGATGCAATTTCTGTATTTCATCAACACTCTGATAGTCCACAGATTACAGAATGTCACCAGATGTGCATCGGAAACTACTACTGGTCTTCCAGGGAACGATCAAAGCGTAAACTGTTTGAGACATTACTCCGGTGGAGGAAAGTGCTCATGGTGTCTGTTGTATTCAATCCCGATGCAATATCTGTGTTTCATCAACACTCTGATGGTCCACAGATTACAGAATGCCTCCAGATGTGCATTGGAAACTACTACTGGTCTTCCAGGGAACGATCAAAGCGTAGACTGTTTGAGACATTACTAATATGGAGGAAAGTGCGCATGGTGACCGTTGTATTCAATACCGATGCAATTACTGTGTTTCATCAACACTCTGATAGTCCACAGATTACAGAATGCAACCAGATATGCATCGGAAACTACTACTGGTCTTCCAGGGAACGGTCAAAGCGTAAACTGTTTGAGACATTACTCCCGTGGAGCAAAGTGCGCATGGTGACTGTTGTATTAATTCCGATGCAATTTCTGTGTTTCATCAACACTCTGATACTCCACAGATTTCAGAATGCCTCCAGATGTGCATCGGAAACTACTACTGGTCTTAAAGGGAACGATCAAAGCGTAGACTGTTTGAGACATTACTCCTGTGGAGGAAAGTGCGCATTGTGACTGTTGTATTCAATCCCGATGCAATTTCTGTGTTTCATCAACACTCTGATAGTCCACAGATTACAGAATGCCTCCAGATGTGCATTGGAATCTACCACTGGCCTTCCAGGGAACGATCAAAGCGTAGACTGTTTGAGACATTACTAATATGGAGGTAAGTGCGCATGGTGACTGTTGTATTCAATACCGATGCAATTACTGTGTTTCATCAACATTGCGATAGTCCACAGATTACATAATAGAACCAGATGTGCATCGGAAACTACTACTGGTCTTCCAGGGAACGGTCAAAGCGTAAACTGTTTGAGACATTACTCCCGTGGAGCAAAGTGCGCATGGTGACTGTTGTATTAATTCCGATGCAATTTCTGTGTTTCATCAACACTCTGATACTCCACAGATTTCAGAATGCCTCCAGATGTGCATCGGAAACTACTACTGGTCTTCCAGGGAACGATCAAAGCGTAGACTGTTTGAGGCATTACTCCCATGGAGGAAAGTGCGCATGATGACTGTTGTATTCAATCCCGATGCAATTTCTGTGTTTCATCAACACTCTGATAGTCCACAGATTACAGAATGCCTCCAGATGTGCATCGGAAACTACTTCTGGTCTTCCAGGGAACGATCAAATCGTAGACTGTTTGAGACATTACTCCCATGGAGGAAAGTGCTCATGGTGACTGTTGTATTATATCCCAATGCAATTTCTGTGTTCCATCAACACTCTGATAGTCCACAGGTTACAGAATGCCTCCAGATGTGCATCGGAAGGTACTTCTGGTCTTCCAGGCAACGATCAAAGCGTGGACTGTTTCAGACATTACTCCCCTGGAGGAAAGTGCGCATGGTGACTGTTGTACTCAATCCTGATGCAATTTCTGTGTTTCATCAACACTCTGATAGTCCACAGATTACAGAATGCCACCAGATGTGCATCGGAAACTACTACTGGTCTTCCAGGGAACGATCAAAGCGTAGACTGTTTGAGACATTACTCCTGTGGAGGAAAGTGCGCATGGTGACTGTTGTATTCGATCCCGATGCAATTTCTGTGTTTCATCAACACTCTGATAGTCCACAGATTACAGAATGCCACCAGATGTGCATCGGAGATTACTACTGGTCTTCCAGGGGTCGATCAGAGCGTGGACTGTTTCAGACATTACTCCTCTGGAGGAAAGTGCGCATGGTGACTGTTGTATTCAATCCCGATGCAATATCTGTGTTTCATCATCACTCTGATACTCCACAGATTACAGAATGCCACCAGATGTGCATCGGAAACTACTACTGGTCTTCCAGGGAACGATCAAAGCGTGGTCTGTTTCAGACATTACTCCCATGGAGGAAAATGCGCATTGTGACTGTTGTATTCAATCCCGATACAATTTCTGTTTTTCATCAACACTCTGATAGTCTACAGATTACAGAATGCCTCCAGATGTGCATTGGAAACTACCACTGGTCTTCCATGGAAAAATCAAAGCGTAGACTGTTTGAGACATTACTAACATGGAGGAAAGTGCGCATGGTGACTGTTATATTCAATACCGATGCAATTACTGTGTTTCATCCACACTCTGATAGTCCACAGATTACAAAATGCAACCAGATGTGCATTGGAAACTACTACTGGTCTTCCAGGGAACGATCAAAGCGTAAACTGTTTGAGACATTACTCCCGTGGAGCAATGTGCGCATGGTGACTGTTGTATTCATTCCGATGTAATTTCTGTGTTCCATCAACACCCTGATAGTCCACAGGTTACAGAATGCCTCCAGATGTGCATCGGAAGCTACTTCTGGTCTTCCAGGGAACGATCAAAGCGTAGAATGTTTGAGACATTACTCCCATGGAGGAAAGTGGGCATGGTGACTGTTGTATTCAATCCCGATGCAATTTCTGTGTTTCATCAACACTCTGATAGTCCATAGGTTACAGAATGCCACCCGATGTGCATCGGAAACTACTACTGGTCTTCCAGGCAACGATCAAAGCGTGGACTGTTTCAGACATTACTCCCATGGAGGAAAATGCGCATTGTGACTGTTGTATTCAATCCCGATGCAATTTCTGTGTTTCATCAACAGTTTGAAGGTCCACAGATTACAGAATGCATCCAGATGTGCATCGGAAACTACCACTGGTCTTAAAGGGAACGATCAAAGCGTAAACTGTTTGAGATATTACTCCTGTGGAGGAAAGTGCTCATGGTGTCTGTTGTATTCAATCCCGATGCAATATCTGTGTTTCATCAACACTCTGATGGTCCACAGATTATAGAATGCCTCCAGATGTGCATTGGAAACTACTACTGGTCTTCCAGGGAACGATCAAAGCGTAGACTGTTTGAGACATTACTCCCGTGGAGGAAAGTGCTCATGGTGTCTGTTGTATTCAATCCCGATGCAATATCTGTGTTTCATCAACTCTCTGATGGTCCACAGATTATAGAATGCCTCCAGATGTGCATTGGAAACTACTACTGGTCCTCCAGGGAACGATCAAAGCGTAGACTGTTTGAGACATTACTCCTGTGGAGGAAAGTGCGCATGGTGACTGTTGTATTCGATCCCGATGCAATTTCTGTGTTTCATCAACACTCTGATAGTCCACAGATTACACAATGCCTCCAGATGTGCATCGGTAACTACTACTGGTCTTCCAGGGAACGAACGAAGCGTGAACTGTTTGAGACACTACACCCGTGGAGGAAAGTGCTCATGGTGACTGTTGTATTCAATCCCGACGCAATTTCTGTGTTTCATCAACACTCTGATAGACCATAGATTACAGAATGCCTCCAGATGTGAATTGGAAACTACCACTGGTCTTCCAGGGAACGATCAAAGCGTAGACTGTTTGAGTCATTACTAATATGGAGGAAAGTGGGCATGGTGACTGTTGTATTCAATACCGATGCAATTACTGTGTTTCATCAACACTCTGATAGTCCACAGATTACAGAATGCAACCAGATGTGCATCGGAAACTACTACTGGTCTTCCAGGGAACGGTCAAAGCGTAAACTGTTTGAGACATTACTCCCATGGAGGAAAGTGCTCATGGTGACCGTTGTATTATATCCCAATGCAATTTCTGTGTTCCATCAACACTCTGATAGTCCACAGGTTACAGAATGCCTCCAGATGTGCATCGGAAGGTACTTCTGGTCTTCCAGGCAACGATCAAAGCGTGGACTGTTTCAGACATTACTCCCCTGGAGGAAAGTAAGCATGGTGTCTGTTGTACTCAATCCCGATGCAATTTCTGTGTTTCATCAACACTCTGATAGTCCACAGATTACAGAATGCCACCAGATGTGCATCGGAAACTACTACTGGTCTTCCAGGGAACGATCAAAGCGTAGACTGTTTGAGACATTACTCCTGTGGAGGAAAGTGCGCATGGTGACTGTTGTATTCGATCCCGATGAAATTTCTGTGTTTCATCAACACTCTGATAGTCCACAGATTACAGAATGCCACCAGATGTGCATCAGAAATTCCTACTGGTCTTCCAGGGGACGATCAGAGCGTGGGCTGTTTCAGACAATACTCCCCTGGAGGAAAGTGCGCATGGTGACTGTTGTATTCTATCCCGATGCAATTTCTGTGTTTCATCATCACTCTGATACTCCACAGATTACAGAATGCCACCAGATGTGCAACGGAAACTACTACTGGTCTTCCAGGGAACGATCAAAGCGTGGACTGTTTCAGACATTACTCCCATGGAGGAAAATGCGCATTGTGACTTTTGTATTCAATCCCGATGCAATTTCTGTGTTTCATCAACACTCTGATAGTCCACAGATTACAGAATGCCTCCAGATGTGCATTGGAAACTACCACTGGTCTTCCATGGAACGATCAAAGCGTAGACTGTTTGAGACATTACTAACATGGAGGAAAGTGCGCATGGTGACTGTTATATTCAATACCGATGCAATTATTCTGTTTCATCAACCCTCTGATAGTCCACAGATTACAGAATGCAACCAGATGTGCATCGGACACTACTACTGGTCTTCCAGGGAACGATCAAAGCGTGAACTGTTTGAGACTTTACTCCCGTGAGCAATGTGCGCATGGTGACTGTTGTATTCATTCCGATGTAATTTCTGTGTTCCATCAACACCCTGATAGTCCACAGGTTACAGAATGCCTCCAGATGTGCATCGGAAGCTACTTCTGGTCTTCCAGGGAACGATCTAAGCGTAGAATGTTTGAGACATTACACCCATGGAGGAAAGTGGGCATGGTGACTGTTGTATTCAATCCCGATGCAATTTCTGTGTTTCATCAACACTCTGATAGTCCACAGATAAAGGAATGTCACCAGATGTGCATCCGAAACTACTACTGGTCTTCCAGGGAACGATCAAAGAGTAGACTGTTTGAGACATTACATCCGTGGAGGAAAGTGCGCATGGTGACTGCTGTATTCAATACCGATGCAATTTCTGTGTTCCATCAACAGTTTGAAGGTCCACAGAACAGAATTCATCCAGATGTGCATCGGAAACTACTACTGGTCTTCCAGGGAACGATCAAAGCGTAGACTATTTGAGACATTACACCCATGGACGAAAGTGCGCATGGTGACTGTTGTATTCAATCCCGATGCAATTTCTGTATTTCATCAACACTCTAATAGTCCACAGATTACAGAATGTCACCAGATGTGCATCGGAAACTACTACTGGTCTTCCAGGGAACGATCAAAGCGTAAACTGTTTGAGACATTACTCCCGTAGAGGAAAGTGCTCATGGAGTCTGTTGTATTCAATCTCGATGCAATATCTGTGTTTCATTAACACTCTGATGGTCCACAGATTACAGAATGCCTCCAGATGTGCATTGGAAACTACTACTGGTCTTCCAGGGAACGATCAAAGCGTAGACTGTTTGAGACATTACTCCTGTGGAGGAAAGTGCGCATTGTGACTGTTGTATTCGATCCCGATGCAATTTCTGTGTTTCATCAACACTCTGATAGTACACAAATTACACAATGCCTCCAGATGTGCATCGGAAACTACTACTGGTCTTCCAGGGACGAACGAAGCGTGAACTGTTTGAGACACTACTCCCGTGGAGGAAAGTGCTCATGGTGACTGTTGTATTCAATCCCGACGCAATATCTATGTTTCATCAACACCCTTATGGTCCACAGATTACAGAATGCCTCCAGATGTGCATCGGAAACTACTACTGGTCTTCCAGGGAACGATCAAAGCGTGGACTGTTTCAGACATTACTCCACTGGAGGAAAGTGTGCATTGTGACTGTTGTATTCAATCCCGATGCAATTTCTGTGTTTCATCAACACTCTGATAGTCCACAGATTACAGAATGCCTCCAGATGTGCATTGGAAACTACCACTGGTCTTCCAGGGAACGATCAAAGCGTAGACTGTTTGAGACATTACTAATAAGGAGGAAAGTGCGCATGGTGACTGTTGTATTCAATACCGATGCAATTTCTGTGTTTCATCAACACTCTGATAGTCCACAGATTACAGAATGCCACAATATGTGCATCGGAAATTACTACTGGTCTTCCAGGGGACGATCAGAGCGTGGACTGTTTCAGACATTACTCCCCTGGAGGAAAGGGCGCATGGTGACTGTTGTATTCAATCCCATTGCAATTTCTGTGTTTCATCAACACTCTGATACTCCACAGATTACAGAATGCCACCAGATGTGCATCGGAAACTACTACTGGTCTTCCAGGGAACGATCAAAGCGTAGACTGTTTCAGACATTACTCCCATGGAGGAAAATGCGCATTGTGACTGTTGTATTCAATCCCGATGCAATTTCTGTGTTTCATCAACACTCTGATAGTCCACAGATTACAGAATGCCTCCAGCTGTGTATTGGAAACTACCACTGGTCTTCCATGGAAGGATCAAAGCGTAGACTGTTTGAGACATTACTAACATGGAGGAAAGTGCGCATGGTGAGTGTTATATTCAATACCGATGCAATTACTGTGTTTCATCAACACTCTGATAGTCCGCAGATTACAGAATGCCACCAGATGTGCAACGGAAACTACTACTGGTCTCCCAGGGAACGATCAAAGCCTAGACAGATTGAGACAAAACTCTCATGGACAAAAGTGCGCATGGTGACTGTCGTATTCAATCCCGATGCAATTTCTGTGTTCCATCAACACTCTGATAGTCCACATATTACAGAATGTCACCAGATGTGCATCGGAAACTACTACTGGTCTTCCAGGGAACGATCAAATCGTGGACTGTTTGAGACATTACTCCTGTGGAGGAAAGTGCTCATGGTGACTGTTGTATTCAATCCCGATGTAATATCAGTGTTTCATCAACACTCTGATGGTCCACAGATTACAGAATGCCTCCAGATGTGCATTGGAAACTACTACTGGTCTTCCAGGGAACGATCAAAGCGTAGACTGTTTGAGACATTACTTCTGTGGAGGAAAGTGCGCATGGTGACTGTTGTATTCAATCCCGATGCAATTTCTGTGTTTCATCAACACTCTGATAGTCCACAGATTACAGAATGCAACCAGATGTGCATCGGAAACTACTACTGGTCTTCCAGGGGACGATCAGAGCGTGGACTGTTTCTGACGTTACTCCCCTGGAGGAAAGTGCGCATGGTGACTGTTGTATTCAATCCCGATGCAATTTCTGTGTTTCATCAACACTCTGATAGTCCACAGATTACAGAATGCCTCCAGATGTGCATTGGAAACTACCACTGGTCTTCCAGGGAACGATCAAAGCGTTGACTGTTTGAGACATTACTAATATGGAGGAAAGTGCGCATGGTGACTGTTGTATTCAATACCGATGCAATTACTGTGTTTCATCAACACTCTGATAGTCCACAGATTACAGAATGCAACCAGATGTGCATCGGAAACTACTACTGGTCGTCCAGGGAACGGTAAAAGCGTAAACTGTTTGAGACATTACTCCCGTGGAGCAAAGGGCGCATGGTGACTGTTGTATTAATTCCGATGCAATTTCTGTGTTTCATCAACACTCTGATACTCCACAGATTTCAGAATGCCTCCAGATGTGCATCGGAAACTACTACTGGTCTTCCAGGGAACGATCAAAGCGTAGACTGTTTGAGGCATTACTCCCATGGAGAAAAGTGCGCATGGTGACTGTTGTATTCAATCCCGGTGCCATTTCTGTGTTTCATCAACACTCTGATAGTACACAGATTACAGAATGCCTCCAGATGTCCATCGGAAACTACTTCTGGTCTTCCAGGGAACGATCAAATCGTAGACTGTTTGAGACATTACTCCCGTGGAGGAAAGTGCTCATGGTGTCTGTTGTATTCAATCCCGATGCAACATCTGTGTTTCATCAACACTCTGATGGTCCACAGATTACAGAATGCCTCCAGATGTGCATTGGAAACTACTACTGGTCTTCCAGGGAACGATCAAAGCGTAGACTGTTTGAGACATTACTCCTGTGGAGGAAAGTGCGCATGGTGACTGTTGTATTCCATCCCGATGCAATTTCTGTGTTTCATCAACACTCTGATAGTCCACAGATTACACAGTGCCTCCAGATTTGCATCGGAAACTACTACTGGTCTTCCAGGGAACGATCGAAGCGTGAACTGTTTGAGACACTACTCCCGTGGAGGAAAGTGCTCATGGTGACTGTTGTATTCAATCCCGACGCAATATCTATGTTTCATCAACACTCTGATGGTCCACAGATTACAGAATGCCTCCAGATGTGGATTGGAAACTACTACTGGTCTTCCAGGGAACGATCAAAGCGTAGACTGTTTGAGACATTACTCCTGTGGAGGAAAGTGCGCATGGTGACTGTTGTATTCGATCCCGATGCAATTTCTGTATTTCATCAACACTCTGATAGTCCACAGATTACAGAATGCCACCATATGTGCATCGGAAATTACTACTGGTCTTCCAGGGGACGATCAGAGCGTGGACTGTTTCAGACATTACTCTCCTGGAGGAAAGTGCGTATGGTGACTGTTGTATTCAATCCCGATGCAATTTCTGTGTTTCATCAACACTCTGATACTCAACAGATTACAGAATGCCACCAGATGTGCATCGGAAACTACTACTGGTCTTCCAGGGAACGATCAAAGCGTGGACTGTTTCAGACATTACTAACATGGAGGAAAGTGCGCATGGTGACTGTTGTATTCAATCCCGATGCAATTTCTGTGTTTCATCAACACTCTGATAGTCCACAGATTACAGAATGCCTCCAGATGTGCATTGGAAACTACCACTGGTCTTCCATGGAACGATCAAAGCGTAGACTGTTTGAGACATTACTCCCATGGAGGAAAGTGCGCATGGTGACTGTTATATTCAATACCGATGCAATTACTGTGTTTCATCAACACTCTGATAGTCCGCAGATTACAGAATGCCACCAGATGTGCATCGGAAACTACTACTGGTCTCCCAGGGAACGATCAAAGCCTAGACAGTTTGAGACATAACTCTCGTGTAGAAAAGTGCGCATGGTGACTGTCGTATTCAATCCCGATGCAATTTCTGTGTTCCATCAACACTCTGATAGTCTACAGATTACAGAATGTCACCAGATGTGCATCGGAAACTACTACTGGTCTTCCAGGGAACGATCAAAGCGTGGACTGTTTGAGACATTACTCCCATGGAGGAAAGTGAGCATGGTGACTGTTGTATTCAATCCCGATGAATTTCTGTGTTTCATCAACACTCTGATAGTCCACAGATTACAGAATGCCACCAGACGTGCATCGGAAACTGCTACTGGTCTTCCAGGGAACGATCAAAGCGTAGTCCGTGTGACGTTACTCCCGTGGAGGAAAGAGCACATGGTGACTGTTGTATTCAATCCCGATGCAATTTCTGAGTTTCATCAACACTCTGATAGTCCACAGATTACAGAATGCAAATAGATGAGCATCGGAAAATATTATGGTCTTCCAGGGAACGATCAAAGCGTAAACTGTTTCAGACATTACTCCCGTGGAGGAATATGCTCATAGTGACTGTTGTATTCAATCACGATGCAATATCTGTGTTGCATCAACACTCTGATGGTCCACAGATTACAAAATGCCTCCAGATGTGCATTGGAAACTACTACTGGTCTTCCAGGGAACGATCAAAGCGTAGACTGTTTGAGACATTACTTTTGTGGAGGAAAGTGAACATGGTGACTGTTGTATTCAATCCCGATCCAATTTCTGTGTTTCATCAACACTCTGATAGTCCACAGATTACAGAATGCAACCATATGTGCATCGGAAACTACTACTGGTCTTCCAGGGGACGATCAGAGCGTGGACTGTTTCAGACATTACTCCCCTGGAGGAAAGTGCGCATTGTGACTGTTGTATTCAATCCCGATGCAATTTCTGTGTTTCATCAACACTCTGATAGTCCACAGATTACAGAATGCCACCAGATGTGCATCGGAAACTACTACTGGTCTTCCAGGGAACGATCAAAGCGTGGACTGTTTCAGACATTACTCCATTGGAGGGAAGTGCGCATTGTGACTGTTGTATTCAATCCCGATGCAATTTCTGTGTTTCATCAACACTCTGATAGTCCACAGATTACAGAATGCCTCCAGATGTGCATTGGAAACTACCACTGGTCTTCCAGGGAACGATCAAAGCGTAGACTGTTTGAGACATTACTCCTGTGGAGAAAAGTGCGCATGGTGACTGTTGTTATTCGATCCCGATGCAATTTCTGTGTTTCATCAACACTCTGATAGTCCACAGATAAAGCAATGTCACCAGATGTGCATCCGAAACTACTACTGGTCTTCCAGGGAACGATCAAAGAGTAGACTGTTTGAGACATTACACCCGTGGAGGAAAGTGCGCATGGTGACTGCTGTATTCAATCCCGATGCAATTTCTGTGTTCCATCAACACTCTGATAGTCCACAAATTACAGATTGTCACCAGATGGGCATCGGAAACTAATACTGGTCTTCCAGGGAACGATCAAAGCGTGGACTGTTTGAGACATTACTCCCATGGAGGAAAGTGCACATGGTGACTGTCGTATTCAATCCCGATGCAATTTATGTGTGTCATCAACAGTTTGAAGGTCCACAGATTACAGAATGCATCCAGATGTGCATCGGAAACTACTACTGCTCTTCCAGGGAACGATCAAAGCGTAGACTATTTGAGACATTACACCCATGGAGAAAGTGCGCATGGTGACTGTTGTATTCAATCCCGATGCAATTTCTGTATTTCATCAACCCTCTGATAGTCCACAGATTACAGAATGTCACCAGATGTGCATCGGAAACTACTACTGGTCTTCCAGGGAACGATCAAAGCGTAAACTGTTTGAGACATTACTCCCGTGGAGGAAAGTGCTCATGGTGTCTGTTGTATTCAATCCCGATGCAATATCTGTGTTTCATCAACACTCTGATGGTCCACAGATTACAGAATGCCTCGAGATGTGCATTGGAAACTACTACTGGTCTTCCAGGGAACGATCAAAACGTAGACTCTTTGAGACATTACTCCTGTGGAGGAAAGTGCGCATGGTGACTGTTGTATTCGATCCCGATGCAATTTCTGTGTTTCATCAACACTCTGATAGTCCACAGATTAAACAGTGCCTCCAGATGTGCATCGGAAACTACTACTGGTCTTCCAGGGAACGATCGAAGCGTGAACTGTTTGAGACACTACTCCCGTGGAGGAAAGTGCTCATGGTGACTGTTGTATTCAATCCCGACGCAATATCTATGTTTCATCAACACTCTGATGGTCCACAGATTACAGAATGCCTATAGATGTGCATTGGAAACTACTACTGGTCTTCCAGGGAACGATCAAAACGTAGACTGTTTGAGACATTACTCCTGTGGAGGAAAGTGCGCATGGTGACTGTTGTATTCGATCACGATGCAATTTCTGTGTTTCATCAACACTCTGATACTCCACAGATTACACAGTGCCTCCAGATGTGCATCGGAAACTACTACTGGTCTTCCAGGGAACGATCGAAGCGTGAACTGTTTGAGACACTACTCCCGAGGAGGAATGCGCTCATGGTGACTGTTGTATTCAATCCCGACGCAATATCTATGTTTCATCAACACTCTGATGGTCCACAGATTACAGAATGCCTCCAGATGTGCATTGGAAACTACTACTGGTCTTCCAGGGAACGATCAAAGCGTAGACTGTTTGAGACATTACTCCTGTGGAGGAAAGTGCGCATGGTGACTGTTGTATTCGATCCCGATGCAATTTCTGTGTTTCATCAACACTCTGATAGTCCACAGATTACAGAATGCCACCATATGTGCATCGGAAATTACTACTGGTCTTCCAGGGGACGATCAGAGCGTGGACTGTTTCAGACATTACTCCCCTGGAGGAAAGTGCGTATGGTGACTGTTGTATTCAATCCCGATGCAATTTCTGTGTTTCATCAACACTCTGATACTCCACAGATTACAGAATGCCACCAGATGTGCATCGGAAACTACTACTGGTCTTCCAGGGAACAATCAAAGCGTGGACTGTTTCAGACATTACTAACATGGAGGAAAGTGCGCATGGTGACTGTTGTATTCAATCCCGATGCAATTTCTGTGTTTCATCAACACTCTGATAGTCCACAGATTACAGAATGCCTCCAGATGTGCATTGGAAACTACCACTGGTCTTCCATGGAACGATCAAAGCGTAGACTGTTTGAGACATTACTCCCATGGAGGAAAGTGCGCATGGTGACTGTTATATTCAATACCGATGCAATTACTGTGTTTCATCAACACTCTGATAGTCCTCAGATTACAGAATGCCACCAGATGTGCATCGGAAACTACGACTGGTCTCCCAGGGAACGATCAAAGCCTAGACAGTTTGAGACATAACTCTCGTGGAGAAAAGTGCGCATGGTGACTGTCGTATTCAATCCCGATGCAATTTCTGTGTTCCATCAACACTCTGATAGTCCACAGATTACAGAATGTCACCAGATGTGCATCGGAAACTACTACTGGTCTTCCAGGGAACGATCAAAGCGTGGACTGTTTGAGACATTACTCCCATGGAGGAAAGTGAGCATGGTGACTGTTGTATTCAATCCCGATGAATTTCTGTGTTTCATCAACACTCTGATAGTCCACAGATTACAGAATGCCACCAGACGTGCATCGGAAACTGCTACTGGTCTTCCAGGGAACGATCAAAGCGTAGTCCGTGTGACGTTACTCCCGTGGAGGAAAGAGCACATGGTGACTGTTGTATTCAATCCCGATGCAATTTCTGAGTTTCATCAACACTCTGATAGTCCACAGATTACAGAATGCAACCAAATGAGCATCGGAAAATACTACTGGTCTTCCAGGGAACGATCAAAGCGTAAACTGTTTCAGACATTACTCCCGTGGAGGAATATGCTCATGGTGACTGTTGTATTCAATCACGATGCAATATCTGTGTTTCATCAACACTCTGATGGTCCACAGATTACAAAATGCCTCCAGATGTGCATTGGAAACTACTACTGGTCTTCCAGAGAACGATCAAAGCGTAGACTGTTTGAGACATTACTCCTGTGGAGGAAAGTGCTCATGGTGACTGTTGTATTCAATCCCGATGTAATATCAGTGTTTCATCAACACTATGATGGTCCACAGATTACAGAATGCCTCGAGATGTGCATTGGAAACTACTACTGGTCTTCCAGGGAACGATCAAAGCGTAGACTGTTTTAGACATTACTCCCCTGGAGGAAAGTGCGCATTGTGACTGTTGTATTCAATCCCGATGCAATTTCTGTGTTTCATCAACAGTCTGATAGTCCACAGATTACAGAATGCCACCAGAGGTGCATCGGAAACTACTACTGGTCTTCCAGGGAACGATCAAAGCGTGGACTGTTTCAGACATTACTCCATTGGAGGAAAGTGCGCATTGTGACTGTTGTATTCAATCCCGATGCACTTTCTGTGTTTCATCAACACTCTGATAGTCCACAGATTACAGAATGCCTCCAGATGTGCATTGGAAACTACCACTGGTCTTCCAGGGAACGATCAAAGCCTAGACAGTTTGAGACATAACTCTCGTGGAGAAAAGTGCGCATGGTGACTGTCGTATTCAATCCCGATGCAATTTCTGTGTTCCATCAACACTCTGATAGTCCACAGATTACAGAATGTCACCAGATGTGCATCGGAAACTACTACTGGTCTTCCAGGGAACGATCAAAGCGTGGACTGTTTGAGACATTACTCCCATGGAGGAAAGTGAGCATGGTGACTGTTGTATTCAATCCCGATGAATTTCTGTGTTTCATCAACACTCTGATAGTCCACAGATTACAGAATGCCACCAGACGTGCATCGGAAACTGCTACTGGTCTTCCAGGGAACGATCAAAGCGTAGTCCGTGTGACGTTACTCCCGTGGAGGAAAGAGCACATGGTGACTGTTGTATTCAATCCCGATGCAATTTCTGAGTTTCATCAACACTCTGATAGTCCACAGATTACAGAATGCAACCAAATGAGCATCGGAAAATACTACTGGTCTTCCAGGGAACGATCAAAGCGTAGACTGTTTGAGACATTACTCCTGTGGAGAAAAGTGCGCATGGTGACTGTTGTTATTCGATCCCGATGCAATTTCTGTGTTTCATCAACACTCTGATAGTCCACAGATAAAGGAATGTCACCAGATGTGCATCCGAAACTACTACTGGTCTTCCAGGGAACGATCAAAGAGTAGACTGTTTGAGACATTACACCCGTGGAGGAAAGTGCGCATGGTGACTGCTGTATTCAATCCCGATGCAATTTCTGTGTTCCATCAACACTCTGATAGTCCACAAATTACAGAATGTCACCAGATGGGCATCGGAAACTACTACTGGTCTTCCAGGGAACGATCAAAGCGTGGACTGTTTGAGACATTACTCCCACGGAGGAAAGTGCACATGTTGACTGTCGTATTCAATCCCGATGCAATTTATGTGTGTCATCAACAGTTTGAAGGTCCACAGATTACAGAATGCATCCAGATGTGCATCGGAAACTACTACTGCTCTTCCAGGGAACGATCAAAGCGTAGACTATTTGAGACATTACACCCATGGAGGAAAGTGCGCATGGTGACTGTTGTATTCAATCCCGATGCAATTTCTGTATTTCATCAACCCTCTGATAGTCCACAGATTACAGAATGTCACCAGATGTGCATCGGAAACTACTACTGGTCTTCCAGGGAACGATCAAAGCGTAAACTGTTTGAGACATTACTCCCGTGGAGGAAAGTGCTCATGGTGTCTGTTGTATTCAATCCCGATGCAATATCTGTGTTTCATCAACCCTCTGATGGTCCACAGATTACAGAATGCCTCCAGATGTGCATTGGAAACTACTACTGGTCTTCCAGGGAACGATCAAAACGTAGACTCTTTGAGACATTACTCCTGTGGAGGAAAGTGCGCATGGTGACTGTTGTATTCGATCCCGATGCAATTTCTGTGTTTCATCAACACTCTGATAGTCACAGATTAAACAGTGCCTCCAGATGTGCATCGGAAACTACTACTGGTCTTCCAGGGAACGATCGAAGCGTGAACTGTTTGAGACACTACTCCCGTGGAGGAAAGTGCTCATGGTGACTGTTGTATTCAATCCCGACGCAATATCTATGTTTCATCAACACTGTGATGGTCCACAGATTACAGAATGCCTCCAGATGTGCATTGGAAACTACTACTGGTCTTCCAGGGAACGATCAAAACGTAGACTGTTTGAGACATTACTCCTGTGGAGGAAAGTGCGCATGGTGACTGTTGTATTCGATCACGATGCAATTTCTGTGTTTCATCAACACTCTGATAGTCCACAGATTACACAGTGCCTCCAGATGTGCATCGGAAACTACTACTGGTCTTCCAGGGAACGATCGAAGCGTGAACTGTTTGAGACACTACTCCCGAGGAGGAATGCGCTCATGGTGACTGTTGTATTCAATCCCGACGCAATATCTATGTTTCATCAACACTCTGATGGTCCACAGATTACAGAATGCCTCCAGATGTGCATTGGAAACTACTACTGGTCTTCCAGGGAACGATCAAAGCGTAGACTGTTTGAGACAGTACTCCTGTGGAGGAAAGTGCGCATGGTGACTGTTGTATTCGATCCCGATGCAATTTCTGTGTTTCATCAACACTCTGATAGTCCACAGATTACAGAATGCCACCATATGTGCATCGGAAATTACTACTGGTCTTCCAGGGGACGATCAGAGCGTGGACTGTTTCAGACATTACTCCCCTGGAGCAAAGTGCGTATGGTGACTGTTGTATTCAATCCCGATGCAATTTCTGTGTTTCATCAACACTCTGATACTCCACAGATTACAGAATGCCACCAGATGTGCATCGGAAACTACTACTGGTCTTCCAGGGAACGATCAAAGCGTGGACTGTTTCAGACATTACTAACATGGAGGAAAGTGCGCATGGTGACTGTTGTATTCAATCCCGATGCAATTTCTGTGTTTCATCAACACTCTGATAGTCCACAGATTACAGAATGCCTCCAGATGTGCATTGGAAACTACCACTGGTCTTCCATGGAACGATCAAAGCGTAGACTGTTTGAGACATTACTCCCATGGAGGAAAGTGCGCATGGTGACTGTTATATTCAATACCGATGCAATTACTGTGTTTCATCAACACTCTGATAGTCCTCAGATTACAGAATGCCACCAGATGTGCATCGGAAACTACTACTGGTCTCCCAGGGAACGATCAAAGCCTAGACAGTTTGAGACATAACTCTCGTGGAGAAAAGTGCGCATGGTGACTGTCGTATTCAATCCCGATGCAATTTCTGTGTTCCATCAACACTCTGATAGTCCACAGATTACAGAATGCAACCAAATGAGCATCGGAAACTACTACTGGTCTTCCAGGGAACGATCAAAGCGTGGACTGTTTGAGACATTACTCCCATGGAGGAAAGTGAGCATGGTGACTGTTGTATTCAATCCCGATGAATTTCTGTGTTTCATCAACACTCTGATAGTCCACAGATTACAGAATGCCACCAGACGTGCATCGGAAACTGCTACTGGTCTTCCAGGGAACGATCAAAGCGTAGTCCGTGTGACGTTACTCCCGTGGAGGAAAGAGCACATGGTGACTGTTGTATTCAATCCCGATGCAATTTCTGAGTTTCATCAACACTCTGATAGTCCACAGATTACAGAATGCAACCAAATGAGCATCGGAAAATACTACTGGTCTTCCAGGGAATGATCAAAGCGTAAACTGTTTCAGACATTACTCCCGTGGAGGAATATGCTCATGGTGACTGTTGTATTCAATCACGATGCAATATCTGTGTTTCATCAACACTCTGATGGTCCACAGATTACAAAATGCCTCCAGATGTGCATTGGAAACTACTACTGGTCTTCCAGAGAACGATCAAAGCGTAGACTGTTTGAGACATTACTCCTGTGGAGGAAAGTGCTCATGGTGACTGTTGTATTCAATCCCGATGTAATATCAGTGTTTCATCAACACTCTGATGGTCCACAGATTACAGAATGCCTCGAGATGTGCATTGGAAACTACTACTGGTCTTCCAGGGAACGATCAAAGCGTAGACTGTTTTAGACATTACTCCCCTGGAGGAAAGTGCGCATTGTGACTGTTGTATTCAATCCCGATGCAATTTCTGTGTTTCATCAACAGTCTGATAGTCCACAGATTACAGAATGCCACCAGATGTGCATCGGAAACTACTACTGGTCTTCCATGGAACGATCAAAGCGTGGACTGTTTCAGACATTACTCCATTGGAGGAAAGTGCGCATTGTGACTGTTGTATTCAATCCCGATGCACTTTCTGTGTTTCATCAACACTCTGATAGTCCACAGATTACAGAATGTCTCCAGATGTGCATTGGAAACTACCACTGGTCTTCCAGGGAACGATCAAAGCGTAGACTGTTTGAGACATTACTAATATGGAGAAAAGTGCGCATGGTGACTGTTGTATTCAATACCGGTGCAATTACTGTGTTTCATCAACACTCTGATAGTCCACAGATTACAGAATGCAACCAGATGTGCATCGGAAACTACTTCTGGTCTTCCAGGGAACGATCAAATCGTAGACTGTTTGAGACATTACTCCCATGGAGGAAAGTGCTCATGGTGACTGTTGTATTATACCCCAATGCAATTTCTGTGTTCCATCAACACTCTGATAGTCCACAGGTTACAGAATGCCTCCAGATGTGCATCGGAAGGTACTTCTGGTCTTCCAGGCAACGATCAAAGCGTGGACTGTTTCAGACATTACTCCCCTGGAGGAAAGTGCGCATGGTGACTGTTGTACTCAATCCCGATGCAATTTCTGTGTTTCATCAACACTCTGATAGTCCACAGATTACAGAATGCCACCAGATGTGCATCGGAAACTACTACTGGTCTTCCAGGGAACGATCAAAGCCTAGACTGTTTGAGACATTACTCCTGTGGTGGAAAGTGCGCATGGTGACTGTTGTATTCGATCCCGATGCAATTTCTGTGTTTCATCAACACTCTGATAGTCCACAGATTACAGAATGCCACCATATGTGCATCGGAAATTACTACTGGTCTTCCAGGGGACGATCAGAGCGTGGACTGTTTCAGACATTACTCCCCTGGAGCAAAGTGCGTATGGTGACTGTTGTATTCAATCCCGATGCAATTTCTGTGTTTCATCAACACTCTGATACTCCACAGATTACAGAATGCCACCAGATGTGCATCGGAGACTACTACTGGTCTTCCAGGGAACGATCAAAGCGTGGTCTGTTTCAGACATTACTAACATGGAGGAAAGTGCGCATGGTGACTGTTGTATTCAATCCCGATGCAATTTCTGTGTTTCATCAACACTCTGATAGTCCACAGATTACAGAATGCCTCCAGATGTGCATTGGAAACTACCACTGGTCTTCCATGGAACGATCAAAGCGTAGACTGTTTGAGACATTACTCCCATGGAGGAAAGTGCGCATGGTGACTGTTATATTCAATACCGATGCAATTACTGTGTTTCATCAACACTCTGATAGTCCGCAGATTACAGAATGCCACCAGATGTGCATCGGAAACTACTACTGGTCTCCCAGGAAACGATCAAAGCCTAGACAGTTTGAGACATAACTCTCGTGGAGAAAAGTGCGCATGGTGACTGTCGTATTCAATCCCGATGCAATTTCTGTGTTTCATCAACACTCTGATAGTCCACAGATTACAGAATGTCACCAGATGTGCATCGGAAACTACTACTGGTCTTCCAGGGAACGATCAAAGCGTGGACTTTTTGAGACATTACTCCCATGGAGGAAAGTGAGCATGGTGACTGTTGTATTCAATCCCGATGAATTTCTGTGTTTCATCAACACTCTGATAGTCCACAGATTACAGAATGCCACCAGACGTGCATCGGAAACTGCTACTGGTCTTCCAGGGAAGGATCAAAGCGTAGTCCGTGTGACGTGACTCCCGTGGTGGAAAGAGCACATGGTGACTGTTGTATTCAATCCCGATGCAATTTCTGAGTTTCATCAACACTCTGATAGTCCACAGATTACAGAATGCCTCCAGATGTGCATCGGAAACTACTACTGGTCTTCCAGGGAACGATCAAAGCGTAAACTGTTTCAGACATTACTCCCGTGGAGGAATATGCTCATGGTGACTGATGTATTCAATCACGTTGCAATATCTGTGTTTCATCAACACTCTGATGGTCCACAGATTACAAAATGCCTCCAGATGTGCATTGGAAACTACTACTGGTCTTCCAGAGAACGATCAAAGCGTAGACTGTTTGAGACACTACTCCAGTGGAGGAAAGTGCTCATGGTGACTGTTGTATTCAATCCCGATGTAATATCAGTGTTTCATCAACACTCTGATGGTCCACAGATTACAGAATGCCTCGAGATGTGCATTGGAAACTACTACTGGTCTTCCAGGGAACGATCAAAGCGTAGACTTTTTGAGACATTACTTTTGTGGAGGAAAGTGCGCATGGTGACTGTTGTATTCAATCCCGATGCAATTTCTGTGTTTCATCAACACTCTGATAGTCCACAGATTACAGAATGCAACCAGATGTGCATCGGAAACTACTACTGGTCTTCCAGGGGACGATCAGAGCGTGGACTGTTTCAGACATTACTCCCCTGGAGGAAAGTGCGCATTGTGACTGTTGTATTCAATCCCGATGCAATTTCTGTGTTTCATCAACGCTCTGATAGTCCACAGATTACAGAATGCCACCAGATGTGCATCGGAAACTACTACTGGTCTTCCAGGGTACGATTAAAGCGTGGACTGTTTCAGACATTACTCCATTGGAGGAAAGTGCGCATTGTGACTGTTGTATTCAATCCCGATGCAATTTCTGTGTTTCATCAACACTCTGATAGTCCACAGATTACAGAATGCCTCCAGATGTGCATTGGAAACTTCCACTGGTCTTCCAGGGAACGATCAAAGCGTAGACTGTTTGAGACATTACTAATATGGAGGAAAGTGCACATGGTGACTGTTGTATTCAATACCGATGCAATTACTGTGTTTCATCAACACTCTGATAGTCCACAGTTTACAGAATGCAACCAGATGTGCATCGGAAACTACTACTGGTCTTCCAGGGAACGGTCAAAGCGTAAACTGTTTGAGACATTACTCACGTGGAGCAAAGTGCGCATGGTGACTGTTGTATTAATTCCGATGCAATTTCTGTGTTTCATCAACACTCTGATACTCCACAGATTTCAGAATTTCTCCAGATGTGCATCGGAAACTACTACTGGTCTTCCAGGTAACGATCAAAGCGTAGACTGTTTAAGGCATTACTCCCATGGAGGAAAGTGCGCATGGTGACTGTTGTATTCAATCAGGATGCAATTTCTGTGTTTCATCAACACTCTGATAGTCCACAGATTACAGAATGCCTCCAGATGTGCATCGGAAACTACTTCTGGTCTTCCAGGGAACGATCAAATCGTAGACTGTTTGAGACATTACTCCCATGGAGGAAAGTGCTCATGGTGACTGTTGTATTATATCCCAATGCAATTTCTGTGTTCCATCAACACTCTGATAGTCCACAGGTTACAGAATGCCTCCAGATGTGCATCGGAAGGTACTTCTGGTCTTCCAGGCAACGATCAAAGCGTGGACTGTGTAAGACATTACTCCCCTGGAGGAGAGTGCGCATGGTGACTGTTGTACTCAATCCCGATGCAATTTCTCTGTTTCATCAACACACTGATAGTCCACAGATTACAGAATGCCACCAGATGTGCATCGGAAACTACTACTGGTCTTCCAGGGAACGATCAAAGCGTGGACTGTTTCAGACATTACTCCCATGGAGGAAAATGCGCATTGTGACTGTTGTATTCAATCCCGATGCAATTTCTGTGTTTCATCAACACTCTAATAGTCCACAGATTACAGAATGCCTCCAGACGTGCATTGGAAACTACCACTGGTCTTCCAGGGAACGATCAACGCGTAGACTGTTTGAGACATTACTAATATGGAGGAAAGTGCGCATGGTGACTGTTGTATTCAATACCGATGCAATTACTGTGTTTCATCAACACTCTGATAGTCCACAGATTACAGAATGCAACCAGATGTGCATCTTAAACTACTACTGGTCTTCCAGGAAACGGTCAAAGCGTAAACTGTTTGAGACATTACACACGTGGAGCTAAGTGCGCATGGTGACTGTTGTATTAATTCCGATGCAATTTCTGTGTTTCATCAACACTCTGATACTCCACAGATTTCAGAATCCCTCCAGATGTGCATCGGAAACTACTACTGGTCTTCCAGGGAACGATCAAAGCGTAGACTGTTTGAGGCATTACTCCCATGGAGGAAAGTGCGCATGGTGACTGTTGTATTCAATCCCGATGCAATTTCTGTGTTTCATCAACACTCTGATAGTAAACAGATTACAGAATGCCACCAGATGTGCATCGGAAACTACTTCTGGTCTTCCAGGGAACGATCAAAGCGTAGACTGTTTGAGACATTACTCCTGTGAACGAAAGTGCGCATGGTGACTGTTGTATTCGATCCCGATGCAATTTCTGTGTTTCATCAACACTCTGATAGTCCACAGATTACAGAATGAAACCAGACGTGCATCGGAAACTACTACTGGTCTTCCAGAGAACGATCAAAGCGTAGATCGTTTGAGACCTTACTCCCATGGAGGAAAGAGCACATGGTCACTGTTGTATTCAATCCCGATGCAATTTCTGTGTTTCATCAACACTCTGATAGTCCACAGGTTACAGAATGCAACCAGATTTGCATCTTAAACTACTACTGGTCTTCCAGGGAACGATCAAAGCCTAGCCTATTTTAGATATTACTCCTGTGGAGCAAAGTGCGCATGGTGACTGTTGTATTCAATCCCGATGCAATTTCTGTGTTCCATCAACACTCTGATAGTCCACAGACTACAGAATGCCTCCAGATGTTCATCGGAAGCTACTTCTGGTCTTCCAGGGAACGATCAAAGCGTAGAATGTTTGGGACACTACTCCCATGGAGAAAAGTGCGCATGGCGACCTTTGTATTCAAACCCGACGCAATATCTGTGTTTCATCAACACTCTGATAATCCACAGATTGCAGAATGCCTCCAGATGTGCATCGGAAACTACTACTGGTCTTCCAGGAACGATCAAAGCGTAGACTGTTTGAGACATTACTCGCATGGAGGAAAGTGCGCATGGTGACTGTTGTATTCAATCATGATGCAATTTCTGTGTTTCATCAACACACAGTTAGACCACACATTTCAGAATGCCTCCAGATGTGCATCGGAAGCTACTACTGGTCTTCCAGGGAACGATCAAAGCGTAGACTCTTAGAGACATTACTCTTACGGAGGAAAGGGCGCATGGTGACTGTTGTATTCAATCCCGATGCAATTTCTGTGTTTCATAAACACACTGATAGTCCACAGATTACAGAATGCCTCCAGATGTGCATCGGAAACTCCTACTCGTCTTCCAGGAAACGATCAAAGCGTAGACTCTTAGAGACATTACTCCCGTGGAGCAATGTGCGCATGGTGACTGTTGTATTCAATCCCGATGCAATTTCTGTGTTTCATCAACACTCTGATAGTCCGTAGATTACAGAATGCCACCAGACGTGCATCGGAAACTACTACTGGTCTTCCAGGGAACGATCAAAGCGTAGACTGTTTGAGACATTATTTCTGTGGAGGGAAGTGAGCATTGTGACTGTTGTATTCAATCCCGATGCAATTTCTGTGTTTCATCCACACTTTTAAGGTCCACAGATTACAGAATGCATCCAGATGTGCATCGGAAACTACTACTAGTCTTCCAGGGAAGGATCAAAGCGTAGACTAATTGAGACATTACTCCCATGGAGGAAAGTGCGCATGGTGACTGTTGTATTCAATCCCGATGCAATTTCTGTGTATCATCAACACTCTGATAGTCCACAGATTACAGAATGCCTCCAAATGTGCATCGGAAACTACTACTGGTCTTCCAGGGAACGATCAAAGCGTTGACTGTTTGAGACATTACTCCCGTGGTGGAAAGTGCGGATGGTGACTGCTGTATTGAATCCCGATGCAATTTCTGTGTTCCATCAACACTCTGATAGTCCACAGATTACAGAATGTCACCAGATGTGCATCGGAAACTACTACTGGTCTTCCAGGGAACGATCAAAGCGTAGACTGTTTGAGACATTACTCCCATGGTGGAAAGTGCACATGGTGACTGTTGTATTCAATCCCGATGCAATTTCTGTGTTTCATCAACACTCTGATAGTCCACAGATTACAGAATGCCACCAGACGCGCATCGGAAACTACTATTGCTCTTCCAGGGAACGGTCAAAGCGTAGACCGTTTGAGACCTTACTCCCGTGGAGGAAAGACCACATGGTGGCTGTTGTATTCAATCCCGATGCAATTTCTGTGTTCCATCAACACTCTGATAGTCCACAGGTTACAGAATGCAACCAGATGTTCATCGGAAGTTACTTCTGGTCTTCCAGGGAACGATCAAAGCGTAGAATGTTTGAGACACTACTCCCATGGAGGAAAGTGCGCATGGCCACTTTTGTATTCAATCCCGACGCAATTTCTGTGTTTCATCAACACTCTAATAATCCACAGATTGCAGAATGCCTCCAGATGTGCATCGGAAACTACTACTGGTCTTCCAGGGAACGATCAAAGCGTAGACTGTTTGAGACATTACTCGCATGGAGGAAAGTGCGCATGGTGACTGTTGTATTCAATCCCGATGCAATTTCTGTGTTTCATCAACACTCTGATAGTCCACAGATTACAGAATGCCACCAGATGTGAATTGGAAACTACAACTGGTCTTCCAGGGAACGATCAATGCGTAGACTCTTTGAGACATTATTAACATGGAGGAAAGTGGGCATTGTGACAGTTGTATTCAATCCCGATGCAATTTCTGTGTTTCATCAACACTCTGATAGTCTACAGATTACAGAATGCCTCCAAATGTGCATCGGAAACTACTACTGGTCTTCCAGGGAACGATCAAAGCGTAGACTGTTTGAGACATTACTCCCGTGGAGGAAAGTGCGCATGGTGACTGTTGTATACAATCCCGATGCAATATCTGTGTTTCATCAACACTCTGATAGTCCACAGATTACAGAATGCCACCAGACGTGCATCGGAAACTACTACTGGTCTTCCAGAGAACGATCAAAGCGTAGATCGTTTGAGACCTTACTCCCGTGGAGGAAAGAGCACATGGTGACTGTTGTATTCAATCCCGATGAAATTTTTGTGTTTCATCAACACTCTGATAGTCCACAGGTTACAGAATGCAACCAGATTTGCATCTTAAACTACTACTGGTCTTCCAGGGAACGATCAAAGCCTAGCCTATTTTAGATATTACTCCTGTGGAGCAAAGTGCGCATGGTGACTGTTGTATTCAATCCCGATGCAATTTCTGTGTTCCATCAACACTCTGGTAGTCCACAGACTACAGAATGCCTCCAGATGTTCATCGGAAGCTACTTCTGGTCTTCCAGGGAACGATCAAAGCGTAGAATGTTTGGGACACTACTCCCATGGAGGAAAGTGCGCATGGCGACTTTTGTATTCAATCCCGACGCAATATCTGTGTTTCATCAACACTCTGATAATCCACAGATTGCAGAATGCCTCCAGATGTGCATCGGAAACTACTACTGGTCTTCCAGGAACGATCAAAGCGTAGACTGTTTGAGACATTAGTCGCATGGAGGAAAGTGCGCATGGTGACTGTTGTATTCAATCATGATGCAATTTCTGTGTTTCATCAACACTCAGTTAGACCACACATTTCAGAATGCCTCCAGATGTGCATCGGAAACTACTACTGGTCTTCCAGGGAACGATCAAAGCGTAGACTCTTAGAGAAATTACTCCCACGGAGGAAAGTGCGCATGGTGACTGTTGTATTCAATCCCGATGCAATTTCTGTGTTTCATAAACACACTGATAGTCCACAGATTACAGAATGCCTCCAGATGTGCATCGGAAACTACTACTCGTCTTCCAGGAAACGGTCAAACCGTAGACTCTTAGAGACATTACTCCCGTGGAGCAATGTGCGCATGGTGACTGTTGTATTTAATCCCGATGCAATTTCTGTGTTTCATCAACACTCTGATAGTCCGTAGATTACAGAATGCCTCCAAATGTGCATCGGAAACTACTACTGGTTTTCCAGGGAACGATCAAAGCGTAGACTGTTTGAGACATTACTCCCATGGAGGAAAGTGCGCATGGTGACTGTTGTATTCAATCCCGATGCAATTTCTGTGTTTCATCAACACTCTGATAGTCCACAGATTACAGAATGCCTCCAGATGCGAATTGGAAACTACAACCGGTCTTCCAGGGAACGATCAATGCGTAGACTCTTTGAGACATTACTAACATGGAGGAAAGTGGGCGTTGTGACAGTTGTATTCAATCCCGATGCAATTTCTGTGTTTCATCAACACTCTGATAGTCCACAGATTACAGAATGCCACCAGACGTGCATCGGAAACTACTACTGGTCTTCCAGAGAACGATCAAAGCGTAGATCGTTTGAGACCTTACTCCCGTGCAGGAAAGAGCACATGGTGACTGTTGTATTCAATCCCGATGCAATTTCTGTGTTCCATCAACACTCTGATAGTCCACAGACTACAGAATGCCTCCAGATGTTCATCGGAAGCTACTTCTGGTCTTCCAGCAAACGATCAAAGCGTAGAATGTTTGAGACACTACTCCCATGGAGGAAAGTGCGCATGGCGACTTTTGCATTCAATCCCGACGCAATATCTGTGTTTCATCAACACTCTGATAATCCACAGATTGCAGAATGCCTCCAGATGTGCATCGGAAACTACTACTGGTCTTCCAGGAACGATCAAGGCGTAGACTGTTTGAGACATTACTCGCATGGAGGAATGTGCGCATGGTGGCTGTTGTATTCAATGCCGATGCAATTTCTGTGTATCATCAACACTCTGATAGTCCACAGTTTACAGAATGCCTCCAAATGTGCATCGGAAACTACTACTGGTTTTCCAGGGAACGATCAAAGCGTAGACTGTTTGAGACATTACTCCTGTAGAGGAAAGTGCGCATGGTGACTGTTGTATTCAATCCCGATGCAATTTCTATGTTTCATCAACACTCTGATAGTCCACAGATTACAGAATGCCACCAGATGTGCATCGGAAGCTACTACTGGTCTTCCAGGGAACGATAAAGCGTAGACAGTTTGAGACATACCTCCCGTGGAGGAAAGTGCGCATGGTGACTGTCGTATTCAATCCCGATGCAATATCTGTGTTTCATCAACACTCTGTTAGTCCACGGATTACAGAATGCCACCAGATATGCATCGGAAACTACTACTGGTCTTCCGGGGAACGATCAAAGCATGGACTGTTTCAGACATTACTCGCATGGAGGAAAGTGCGCATGGTGACTGTTGTATTCAATCCCGATGCAATTTCTGTGTTTCATCAACACTCTGATAGTCCACAGATTACAGAATGCCTCCAGATGTGAATTGGAAACTACAACCGGTCTTTCAGGGAACGATCTATGCGTAGACTCTTTGAGACATTACTAACATGGAGGAAAGTGGGCGTTGTGGCAGTTGTATTCAATCCCGATGCAATTTCTGTGTTTCTGCAACACTCTGATAGTCCACAGATTACAGAATGCCTCCAAATGTGCATCGGAAACTACTACTGGTCTTCCAGGGAACGATCAAAGCGTAGACTGTTTGAGACATTACTCCCGTGGTGGAAAGAGCGGATGGTGACTGCTGTATTCAATCCCGATGCAATTTCTTTGTTCCATCAACACTCTGACAGTCCACAGATTACAGAATGTCACCAGATGTGCATCGGAAACTACTACTGGTCTTCCAGGGAACGATCAAAGCGTAGACTGTTTGAGACATTACTCCCATGGAGGAAAGTGCGCATGGTGACTGTTGTATACAATCCCGATGCAATTTCTGTGTTTCATCAACACTCTGATAGTCCACAGATTACAGAATGCCACCAGACGTGCATCGGAAACTACTACTGGTCTTCCAGAGAACGATCAAAGCGTAGATCGTTTGAGACCTTACTCCCGTGCAGGAAAGAGCACATGGTGACTGTTGTATTCAATCCCGATGCAATTTCTGTGTATCATCAACACTCTGATAGTCCACAGGTTACAGAATGCAACCAGATTTGCATCTTAAACTACTACTGGTCTTCCAGGGAACGATCAAATCCTAGACTATTTGAGACATTACTCCCGTGTAGCAAAGTGCGAATGGTGACTGTTGTATTCGATCCCGATGCAATTTCTGTGTTCCATCAACACTCTGATAGTCCACAGACTACAGAATGCCTCCAGATGTTCATCGGAAGCTACTTCTGGTCTTCCAGGGAACGATCAAAGCGTAGAATGTTTGAGACACTACTCCCATGGAGGAAAGTGCGCATGGCGACTTTTGTATTCATTCCCGACGCAATATCTGTGTTTCATCAAAACTCTCATAATCCACAGATTGCAGAATGCCTCCAGATGTGCATCGGAAACTACTACTCGTCTTCCAGGAAACGATCAAAGCGTAGACTCTTAGAGACATTACTCCCGTGGAGCAATGTGCGCATGGTGACTGTTGTATTCAATCCCGATGCAATTTCTGTGTTTCATCAACACTCTGATAGTCCGTAGATTACAGAATGCCACCAGACGTGCATCGGAAACTACTACTGGTCTTCCAGGGAACGATCAAAGCGTAGACTGTTTGAGACATTATTTCTGTGGAGGGAAGTGAGCATTGTGACTGTTGTATTCAATCCCGATGCAATTTCTGTGTTTCATCCACACTTTGAAGGTCCACAGATTACAGAATGCATCCAGATGTGCATCGGAAACTACTACTAGTCTTCCAGGGAATGATCAAAGCGTAGACTAATTGAGACATTACTCCCATGGAGGAAAGTGCGCATGGTGACTGTTGTATTCAATCCCGATGCAATTTCTGTGTATCATCAACACTCTGATAGTCCACAGATTACAGAATGCCTCCAAATGTGCATCGGAAACTACTACTGGTCTTCCAGGGAACGATCAAAGCGTTGACTGTTTGAGACATTACTCCCGTGGTGGAAAGTGCGGATGGTGACTGCTGTATTGAATCCCGATGCAATTTCTGTGTTCCATCAACACTCTGATAGTCCACAGATTACAGAATATCACCAGATGTGCATCGGAAACTACTACTGGTCTTCCATAGAACGATCAAAGCGTAGACTGTTTGAGACATTACTCCCATGGTGGAAAGTCCACATGGTGACTGTTGTATTCAATCCCGATGCAATTTCTGTGTTTCATCAACACTCTGATAGTCCACAGATTACAGAATGCCACCAGACGTGCATCGGAAACTACTACTGGTCTTCCAGAGAACGATCAAAGCGTAGATCGTTTGAGACCTTACTCCCGTGCAGGAAAGAGCACATGGTGACTGTTGTATTCAATCCCGATGCAATTTCTGTGTTTCATCAACACTCTGATAGTCCACAGGTTACAGAATGCAACCAGATTTGCATCTTAAACTACTACTGGTCTTCCAGGGAACGATCAAAGCCTAGACTATTTGAGACATTACTCCCGTGTAGCAAAGTGCGCATGGTGACTGTTGTATTCAATCCCGATGCAATTTCTGTGTTCCATCAACACTCTGATAGTCCACAGACTACAGAATGCCTCCAGATGTTCATCGGAAGCTACTTCTGGTCTTCCAGGGAACGATCAAAGCGTAGAATGTTTGAGACACTACTCCCATGGAGGAAAGTGCGCAAGGCGACTTTTGTATTCAATCCCGACGCAATATCTGTGTTTCATCAAAACTCTGATAATCCACAGATTGCAGAATGCCTCCAGATGTGCATCGGAAACTACTACTGGTCTTCCAGGAACGATCAAAGCCTAGACTGTTTGAGATATTACTCGCATGGAGGAAAGTGCGCATGGTGACTGTTGTATTCAATCATGATGCAATATCTGTGTTTCATCAACACACAGTTAGACCACACATTTCAGAATGCCTCCAGATGTGCATCGGAAGCTACTACTGGTCTTCCAGGGAACGATCAAAGCGTAGACTCTTAGAGACATTACTCCCACGGAAGAAAGGGCGCATGGTGACTGTTGTATTCAATCCCGATGCAATTTCTGTGTTTCATAAACACACTGATAGTCCACAGATTACAGAATGCCTCCAGATGTGCATCGGAAACTCCTACTCGTCTTCCAGGAAACGATCAAAGCGTAGACTCTTAGAGACATTACTCCCGTGGAGCAATGTGCGCATGGTGACTGTTGTATTCAATCCCGATGCAATTTCTGTGTTTCATCAACACTCTGATAGTCCGTAGATTACAGAATGCCACCAGACGTGCATCGGAAACTACTACTGGTCTTCCAGGGAACGATCAAAGCGTAGACTGTTTGAGACATTATTTCTGTGGAGGGAAGTGAGCATTGTGACTGTTGTATTCAATCCCGATGCAATTTCTGTGTTTCATCCACACTTTGTAGCTCCGCAGATTACAGAATGCATCCAGATGTGCATCGGAAACTACTACTAGTCTTCCAGGGAAGGATCAAAGCGTACACTAATTTAGACATTACTCCCATGGAGGAAAGTGCGCATGGTGACTGTTGTATTCAATCCCGATGCAATTTCTGTGTATCATCAACACTCTGATAGTCCACAGATTACAGAATGCCTCCAAATGTGCATCGGAAACTACTACTGGTCTTCCAGGGAACGATCAAAGCGTTGACTGTTTGAGACATTACTCCCGTGGTGGAAAGTGCGGATGGTGACTGCTGTATTGAATCCCGATGCAATTTCTGTGTTCCATCAACACTCTGATAGTCCACAGATTACAGAATGTCACCAGATGTGCATCGGAAACTACTACTGATCTTCCAGGGAACGATCAAAGCGTAGACTGTTTGAGACATTACTCCCATGGTGGAAAGTGCACATGGTGACTGTTGTATTCAATCCCGATGCAATTTCTGTGTTTCATCAACACTCTGATAGTCCACAGATTACAGAATGCCACCAGACGCGCATCGGAAACTACTATTGCTCTTCCAGGGAACGGTCAAAGCGTAGACCGTTTGAGACCTTACTCCCGTGGAGGAAAGACCACATGGTGGCTGTTGTATTCAATCCCGATGCAATTTCTGTGTTCCATCAACACTCTGATAGTCCACAGGTTACAGAATGCAACCAGATGTTCATCGGAAGTTACTTCTGGTCTTCCAGGGAACGATCAAAGCGTAGAATGTTTGAGACACTACTCCCATGGAGGAAAGTGCGCATGGCCACTTTTGTATTCAATCCCGACGCAATATCTGTGTTTCATCAACACTCTAATAATCCACAGATTGCAGAATGCCTCCAGATGTGCATCGGAAACTACTACTGGTCTTCCAGGGAACGATCAAAGCGTAGACTGTTTGAGACATTATTAACATGGAGGAAAGTGGGCATTGTGACAGTTGTATTCAATCCCGATGTAATTTCTGTGTTTCATCAACACTCTGATAGTCTACAGATTACAGAATGCCTCCAAATGTGCATCGGAAACTACTACTGGTCTTCCAGGGAACGATCAAAGCGTAGACTGTTTGAGACATTACTCCCGTGGAGGAAAGTGCGCATGGTGACTGTTGTATACAATCCCGATGCAATTTCTGTGTTTCATCAACACTCTGATAGTCCACAGATTACAGAATGCCACCAGACGTGCATCGGAAACTACTACTGGTCTTCCAGAGAACGATCAAAGCGTAGATCGTTTGAGACCTTACTCCCGTGGAGGAAAGAGCACATGGTGACTGTTGTATTCAATCCCAATGAAATTTCTGTGTTTCATCAACACTCTGATAGTCCACAGGTTACAGAATGCAACCAGATTTGCATCTTAAACTACTACTGGTCTTCCAGGGAACGATCAAAGCCTAGCCTATTTTAGATATTACTCCTGTGGAGCAAAGTGCGCATGGTGACTGTTGTATTCAATCCCGATGCAATTTCTGTGTTCCATCAACACTCTGATAGTCCACAGACTACAGAATGCCTCCAGATGTTCATCGGAAGCTACTTCTGGTCTTCCAGGGAACGATCAAAGCGTAGAATGTTTGGGACACTACTCCCATGGAGGAAAGTGCGCATGGCGACTTTTGTATTCAATCCCGACGCAATATCTGTGTTTCATCAACACTCTGATAATCCACAGATTGCAGAATGCCTCCAGATGTGCATCGGAAACTACTACTGGTCTTCCAGGAACGATCAAAGCGTAGACTGTTTGAGACATTACTCGCATGGAGGAAAGTGCGCATGGTGACTGTTGTATTCAATCATGATGCAATTTCTGTGTTTCATCAACACTCAGTTAGACCACACATTTCAGAATGCCTCCAGATGTGCATCGGAAACTACTACTGGTCTTCCAGGGAACGATCAAAGCGTAGACTCTTAGAGACATTACTCCCACGGAGGAAAGTGCGCATGGTGACTGTTGTATTCAATCCCGATGCAATTTCTGTGTTTCATAAACACACTGATAGTCCACAGATTACAGAATGCCTCCAGATGTGCATCGGAAACTACTACTCGTCTTCCAGGAAACGGTCAAAGCGTAGACTCTTAGAGACATTACTCCCGTGGAGCAATGTGCGCATGGTGACTGTTGTATTTAATCCCGATGCAATTTCTGTGTTTCATCAACACTCTGATAGTCCGTAGATTACAGAATGCCTCCAAATGTGCATCGGAAACTACTACTGGTTTTCCAGGGAACGATCAAAGCGTAGACTGTTTGAGACATTACTCCCATGGAGGAAAGTGCGCATGGTGACTGTTGTATTCAATCCCGATGCAATTTCTGTGTTTCATCAACACTCTGATAGTCCACAGATTACAGAATGCCTCCAGATGCGAATTGGAAACAACAACCGGTCTTCCAGGGAACGATCAATGCGTAGACTCTTTGAGACATTACTAACATGGAGGAAAGTGGGCGTTGTGACAGTTGTATTCAATCCCGATGCAATTTCTGTGTTTCTTCAACACTCTGATAGTCCACAGATTACAGAATGCCTCCAAATGTGCATCGGAAGCTACTACTGGTCTTCCAGGGAACGATCAAAGCGTAGACTGTTTGAGACATTACTCCCATGGAGGAAAGTGCGCATGGTGACTGTTGTATACAATCCCGATGCAATTTCTGTGTTTCATCAACACTCTGATAGTCCACAGATTACAGAATGCCACCAGACGTGCATCGGAAACTACTACTGGTCTTCCAGAGAACGATCAAAGCGTAGATCGTTTGAGACCTTACTCCCGTGCAGGAAAGAGCACATGGTGACTGTTGTATTCAATCCCGATGCAATTTCTGTGTTTCATCAACACTCTGATAGTCCACAGGTTACAGAATGCAACCAGATTTGCATCTTAAACTACTACTGGTCTTCCAGGGAACGATCAAAGCCTAGACTATTTGAGACATTACTCCCGTGGAGCAAAGTGCGCATGGTGACTGTTGTATTCAATCCCGATGCAATTTCTGTGCTCCATCAACACTCTGATAGTCCACAGACTACAGAATGCCTCCAGATGTTCATCGGAAGCTACTTCTGGTCTTCCAGGGAACGATCAAAGCGTAGAATGTTTGAGACACTACTCCCATGGAGGAAAGTGCGCATGGCGACTTTTGTATTCAATCCCGACGCAATATCTGTGTTTCATCAACACTCTGATAATCCACAGATTGCAGAATGCCTCCAGATGTGCATCGGAAACTACTACTGGTCTTCCAGGAACGATCAAAGCGTAGACTGTTTGAGACATTACTCGCATGGAGGAAAGTGCGCATGGTGGCTGTTGTATTCAATCCCGATGCAATTTCTGTGTTTCATAAACACACTGATAGTCCACAGATTACAGAATGCCTCCAGATGTGCATCGGAAACTCCTACTCGTCTTCCAGGAAACGATCAAAGCGTAGACTCTTAGAGACATTACTCCCGTGGAGCAATGTGCGCATGGTGACTGTTGTATTCAATCCCGATGCAATTTCTGTGTTTCATCAACACTCTGATAGTCCGTAGATTACAGAATGCCACCAGACGTGCATCGGAAACTACTACTGGTCTTCCAGGGAACGATCAAAGCGTAGACTGTTTGAGACATTATTTCTGTGGAGGGAAGTGAGCATTGTGACTGTTGTATTCAATCCCGATGCAATTTCTGTGTTTCATCCACACTTTGAAGGTCCACAGATTACAGAATGCATCCAGATGTGCATCGGAAACTACTACTAGTCTTCCAGGGAAGGATCAAAGCGTAGACTAATTGAGACATTACTCCCATGGAGGAAAGTGCGCATGGTAACTGTTGTATTCAATCCCGATGCAATTTCTGTGTATCATCAACACTCTGACAGTCCACAGATTACAGAATGCCTCCAAATGTGCATCGGAAACTACTACTGGTCTTCCAGGGAACGATCAAAGCGTTGACTGTTTGAGACATTACTCCCATGGTGGAAAGTGCGGATGGTGACTGCTGTATTGAATCCCGATGCAATTTCTGTGTTCCATCAACACTCTGATAGTCCACAGATTACAGAATGTCACCAGATGTGCATCGGAAACTACTACTGGTCTTCCATAGAACGATCAAAGCGTAGACTGTTTGAGACATTACTCCCATGGTGGAAAGTCCACATGGTGACTGTTGTATTCAATCCCGATGCAATTTCTGTGTTTCATCAACACTCTGATAGTCCACAGATTACAGAATGCCACCAGACGCGCATCGGAAACTACTATTGCTCTTCCAGGGAACGGTCAAAGCGTAGACCGTTTGAGACCTTACTCCCGTGGAGGAAAGACCACATGGTGGCTGTTGTATTCAATCCCGATGCAATTTCTGTGTTCCATCAACACTCTGATAGTCCACAGGTTACAGAATGCAACCAGATGTGCATCTGAAACTACTACTGGTCTTCCAGGGAACGATCAAAGCGTAGACTGTTTGAGACATTACTCCCCTGGAGCAAAGTGCGCATGATGACTGTTGTAATTAATCCCGATGCAATTTCTGTGTTCCATCAACACTCTGATAGTCCACAGATTACAGAATGCCTCCAGATGTTCGTCGGAAGTTACTTCTGGTCTTCCAGGGAACGATCAAAGCGTAGAATGTTTGAGACACTACTCCCATGGAGGTAAGTGCGCATGGCCACTTTTGTATTCAATCCCGACGCAATTTCTGTGTTTCATCAACACTCTAATAATCCACAGATTGCAGAATGCCTCCAGATGTGCCATCGGAAACTACTACTGGTCTTCCAGGGAACGATCAAAGCGTAGACTGTTTGAGACATTACTCGCATGGAGGAAAGTGCGCATGGTGACTGTTGTATTCAATCCCGATGCAATTTCTGTGTTTCATCAACACTCTGATAGTCCACAGATTACAGAATGCCACCAGATGTGAATTGGAAACTACAACTGGTCTTCCAGGGAACGATCAAAGCGTAGACTGTTTGAGACATTACTCCCATGGAGGAAAGTGCGCATGGTGACTGTTGTATACAATCCCGATGCAATTTCTGTGTTTCATCAACACTCTGATAGTCCACAGATTACAGAATGCCACCAGACGTGCATCGGAAACTACTACTGGTAGATCGTTTGAGACCTTACTCCCGTGGAGGAAAGAGCACATGGTGACTGTTGTATTCAATCCCGATGAAATTCCTGTGTTTCATCAACACTCTGATAGTCCACAGGTTACAGAATGCAACCAGATTTGCATCTTAAACTACTACTGGTCTTCCAGGGAACGATCAAATCCTAGCCTATTTTAGATATTACTCCTGTGGAGCAAAGTGCGCATGGTGACTGTTGTATTCAATCCCGTTGCAATTTCTGTGTTCCATCAACACTCTGATAGTCCACAGACTACAGAATGCCTCCAGATGTTCATCGGAAGCTACTTCTGGTCTTCCAGGGAACGATCAAAGCGTAGAATGTTTGGGACACTACTCCCATGGAGGAAAGTGCGCATGGCGACTTTTGTATTCAATCCCGACGCCATATCTGTGTTTCATCAACACTCTGATCATCCACAGATTGCAGAATGCCTCCAGATGTGCATCGGAAACTACTACTGGTCTTCCAGGAACGATCAAAGCGTAGACTGTTTGAGACATTACTCGCATGGAGGAAAGTGCGCATGGTGACTGTTGTATTCAGTCATGATGCAATTTCTGTGTTTCATCAACACTCAGTTAGACCACACATTTCAGAATGCCTCCAGATGTGCATCGGAAACTACTACTGGTCTTCCAGGGAACGATCAAAGCGTAGACTCTTAGAGACATTACTCCCACGGAGGAAAGTGCGCATGGTGACTGTTGTATTCAATCCCGATGCAATTTCTGTGTTTCATAAACACACTGATAGTCCACAGATTACAGAATGCCTCCAGATGTGCATCGGAAACTACTACTCGTCTTCCAGGAAACGGTCAAAGCGTAGACTCTTAGAGACATTACTCCCGTGGAGCAATGTGCGCATGGTGACTGTTGTATTTAATCCCGATGCAATTTCTGTGTTTCATCAACACTCTGATAGTCCGTAGATTACAGAATGCCTCCAAATGTGCATCGGAAACTACTACTGGTTTTCCAGGGAACGATCAAAGCGTAGACTGTTTGAGACATTACTCCCATGGAGGAAAGTGCGCATGGTGACTGTTGTATTCAATCCCGATGCAATTTCTGTGTTTCATCAACTCTCTGATAGTCCACAGATTACAGAATGCCTCCAGATGCGAATTGGAAACCGGTCTTCCAGGGAACGATCAATGCTTAGACTCTTGAGACATTACTAACATGGAGGAAAGTGGGCGTTGTGACAGTTGTATTCAATCCCGATGCAATTTCTGTGTTTCTTCAACACTCTGATAGTCCACAGATTACAGAATGCCTCCAAATGTGCATCGGAAGCTACTACTGGTCTTCCAGGGAACGATCAAAGCGTAGACTGTTTGAGACATTACTCCCATGGAGGAAAGTGCGCATGGTGACTGTTGTATACAATCCCGATGCAATTTCTGTGTTTCATCAACACTCTGATAGTCCACAGATTACAGAATGCCACCAGACGTGCATCGGAAACTACTACTGGTCTTCCAGAGAACGATCAAAGCGTAGATCGTTTGAGACCTTACTCCCGTGCAGGAAAGAGCACATGGTGACTGTTGTATTAATCCCGATGCAATTTCTGTGTTTCATCAACACTCTGATAGTCCACAGGTTACAGATTGCAACCAGATTTGCATCTTAAACTACTACTGGTCTTCCAGGGAACGATCAAAGCCTAGACTATTTGAGACATTACTCCCGTGGAGCAAAGTGCGCATGGTGACTGTTGCATTCAATCCCGATGCAATTTCTGTGTTCCATCAACACTCTGATAGTCCACAGACTACAGAATGCCTCCAGATGTTCATCGGAAGCTACTTCTGGTCTTCCAGGGAACGATCAAAGCGTAGAATGTTTGAGACACTACTCCCATGGAGGAAAGTGCGCATGTCGACTTTTGTATTCAATCCCGACGCAATATCTGTGTTTCATCAACACTCTGATAATCCACAGATTGCAGAATGCCTCCAGATGTGCATTGGAAACTACTACTGGTCTTCCAGGAACGATCAAAGCGTAGACTGTTTGAGACATTACTCGCATGGAGGAAAGTGCGCATGGTGACTGTTGTATTCAATCATGATGCAATTTCTGTGTTTCATCAACACTCAGTTAGACCACACATTTCAGAATGCCTCCAGATGTGCATCGGAAGCTACTACTGGTCTTCCAGGGAACGATCAAAGCGTAGACTCTTAGAGACATTACTCCCACGGAGGAAAGTGCGCATGGTGACTGTTGTATTCAATCCCGATGCAATTTCTGTGTTTCATAAACACACTGATAGTCCACAGATTACAGAATGCCTCCAGAAGTGCATCGGAAACTACTACTCGTCTTCCAGCAAACGATCAAAGCGTAGACTCTTAGAGACATTACTCCCGTGGTGCAATGTGCGCATGGTGACTGTTGTATTCAATCCCGATGCAATTTCTGTGTTTCATCAACACTCTGATAGTCCGTAAGATTACAGAATGCCACCAGACGTGCATCGGAAACTACTACTGGTCTTCCAGGGAACGACCAAAGCGTAGACTGTTTGAGACATTACTTCTGTGGAGTGAAGTGAGCATTGTTACTTTTGTATTCAATCCCGATGCAATTTCTGTGTTTCATCCACACTTTGAAGGTCCTTAGATTACAGAATGCATCCAGATGTGCATCGGAAACTACTACTAGTCTTCCAGGGAAGGATCAAAGCGTAGACTAATTGAGACATTACTCCCATGGAGGAAAGTGCGCATGGTGACTGTTGTATTCAATCCCGATGCAATTTCTGTGTATCATCAACACTCTGATAGTCCACAGATTACGGAATGCCTCCAAATGTGCATCGGAAACTACTACTGGTCTTCCAGGGAACGATCAAAGCGTTGACTGTTTGAGACATTACTCCCGTGGTAGAAAGTGCGGATGGTGACTGCTGTATTCAATCCCGATGCAATTTCTGTGTTCCATCAACACTCTGATAGTCCACAGATTACAGAATGTCACCAGATGTGCATCGGGAACTACTACTGGTCTTCCAGGGAACGATCAAAGCGTAGACTGTTTGAGACATTACTCCCATGGTGGAAAGTGCACATGGTGACTGTTGTATTCAATCTCGATGCAATTTCTGTGTTTCATAAACACTCTGATAGTCCACAGATTACAGAATGCCTCCAGATGTGCATCGGAAACTACTACTGGTCTCCCAGGGAACGATCAAAGCGTAGACTCTTAGAGACATTACTCGCGTGGAGCAATGTGCGCATGGTGACTGTTGTATTCAATCCCGATGCAATTTCTGTGTTTCATCAACACTCTGATAGCCCGCAGATTACAGAATGCCACCAGACGTGCATCGGAAACTACTACTGGTCTTCCAGGGAACGATCAATGCGTAGACTCTTTGAGACATTATTAACATGGAGGAAAGTGGGATTGTGACAGTTGTATTCAATCCCGATGCAATTTCTGTGTTTCATCAACACTCTGATAGTCTACAGATTACAGAATGCCTCCAAATGTGCATCGCAAACTACTACTGGTCTTCCAGGGAACGATGAAAGCGTAGACTGTTTGAGACATTACTCCCATGGAGGAAAGTGCGCATGGTGACTGTTGTATACAATCCCGATGCAATTTCTGTGTTTCATCAACACTCTGATAGTCCACAGATTACAGAATGCCACCAGACGTGCATCGGAAACTACTACTGGTCTTCCAGAGAACGATCAAAGCGTAGACCGTTTGAGACCTTACTCCCGTGGAGGAAAGACCACATGGTGGCTGTTGTATTCAATCCCGATGCAATTTCTGTGTTCCATCAACACTCTGATAGTCCACAGGTTACAGAATGCAACCAGATGTGCATCTGAAACTACTACTGGTCTTCCAGGGAACGATCAAAGCGTAGACTGTTTGAGACATTACTCCCCTGGAGCAAAGTGCGCATGATGACTGTTGTAATTAATCCCGATGCAATTTCTGTGTTCCATCAACACTCTGATAGTCCACAGATTACAGAATGCCTCCAGATGTTCATCGGAAGTTACTTCTGGTCTTCCAGGGAACGATCAAAGCGTAGAATGTTTGAGACACTACTCCCATGGAGGAAAGTGCGCATGGCCACTTTTGTATTCAATCCCGACGCAATTTCTGTGTTTCATCAACACTCTAATAATCCACAGATTGCAGAATGCCTCCAGATGTGCATCGGAAACTACTACTGGTCTTCCAGGGAACGATCAAAGCGTATACTGTTTGAGACATTACTCGCATGGAGGAAAGTGCGCATGGTGACTGTTGTATTCAATCCCGATGCAATTTCTGTGTTTCATCAACACTCTGATAGTCCACAGATTACAGAATGCCACCAGACGTGCATCGGAAACTACTACTGGTCTTCCAGAGAACGATCAAAGCGTAGATCGTTTGAGACCTTACTCCCGTGGAGGAAAGAGCATATGGTGACTGTTGTATTCAATCCCGATGAAATTTCTGTGTTTCATCAACACTCTGATAGTCCACAGGTTACAGAATGCAACCAGATTTGCATCTTAAACTACTACTGGTCTTCCAGGGAACGATCAAAGCCTAGCCTATTTTAGATATTACTCCTGTGGAGCAAAGTGCGCATGGTGACTGTTGTATTCAATCCCGTTGCTATTTCTGTGTTCCATCAACACTCTGATAGTCCACAGACTACAGAATGCCTCCAGATGTTCATCGGAAGCTACTTCTGGTCTTCCAGGGAACGATCAAAGCGTAGAATGTTTGGGACACTACTCCCATGGAGGAAAGTGCGCATGGCGACTTTTGTTATTCAATCCCGGCGCAATATCTGTGTTTCATCAACACTCTGATAATCCACAGATTGCAGAATGCCTCCAGATGTGCATCGGAAACTACTACTGGTCTTCCAGGAACGATCAAAGCCTAGACTGTTTGAGATATTACTCGCATGGAGGAAAGTGCGCATGGTGACTGTTGTATTCAATCATGATGCAATTTCTGTGTTTCATCAACACTCAGTTAGACCACACATTTCAGAATGCCTCCAGATGTGCATCGGAAACTACTACTGGTCTTCCAGGGAACGATCAAAGCGTAGACTCTTAGAGACATTACTCCCACGGAGGAAAGTGCGCATGGTGACTGTTGTATTCAATCCCGATGCAATTTCTGTGTTTCATAAACACACTGATAGTCCACAGATTACAGAATGCCTCCAGATGTGCATCGGAAACTACTACTCGTCTTCCAGGAAACGGTCAAAGCGTAGACTCTTAGAGACATTACTCCTGTGCAGCAATGTGTGCATGGTGAATGTTGTATTTAATCCCGATGCAATTTCTGTGTTTCATCAACACTCTGATAGTCCGTAGATTACAGAATGCCTCCAAATGTGTATCGGAAACTACTACTGGTTTTCCAGGGAACGATCAAAGCGTAGACTGTTTGAGACATTACTCCCATGGAGGAAAGTGCGCATGGTGACTGTTGTATTCAATCCCGATGCAATTTCTGTGTTTCATCAACTCTCTGATAGTCCACAGATTACAGAATGCCTCCAGATGCGAATTGGAAACTACAACCGGTCTTCCAGGGAACGGTCAATGCGTAGACTCTTTGAGACATTACTAACATGGAGGAAAGTGGGCGTTGTGACAGTTGTATTCAATCCCGATGCAATTTCTGTGTTTCTTCAACACTCTGATAGTCCACAGATTACAGAATGCCTCCAAATGTGCATCGGAAGCTACTACTGGCCTTCCAGGGAACGATCAAAGCGTAGACTGTTTGAGACATTACTCCCATGGAGGAAAGTGCGCATGGTGACTGTTGTATACAATCCCGATGCAATTTCTGTGTTTCATCAACACTCTGATAGTCCACAGATTACAGAATGCCACCAGACGTGCATCGGAAACTACTACTGGTCTTCCAGAGAACGATCAAAGCGTAGATCGTTTGAGACCTTACTCCCGTGCAGGAAAGAGCACATGGTGACTGTTGTATTAATCCCGATGCAATTTCTGTCTTTCATCAAAACTCTGATAGTCCACAGGTTACAGAATGCAAAAAGATTTGCATCTTAAACTACTACTGGTCTTCCAGGGAACGATCAAAGCCTAGACTATTTGAGACATTACTCCCGTGGAGCAAAGTGCGCATGGTGACTGTTGTATTCAATCCCGATGCAATTTCTGTGTATCTTCAACACTCTGATAGTCCACAGACTACAGAATGCCTCCAGATGTTCATCGGAAGCTACTTCTGGTCTTCCAGGGAACGATCAAAGCGTAGAATGTTTGAGACACTACTCCCATGGAGGAAAGTGCGCATGTCGACTTTTGTATTCAATCCCGACGCAATATCTGTGTTTCATCAACACTCTGATAATCCACAGATTGCAGAATGCCTCCAGATGTGCATTGGAAACTACTACTGGTCTTCCAGGAACGATCAAAGCGTAGACTGTTTGAGACATTACTCGCATGGAGGAAAGTGCGCATGGTGACTGTTGTATTCAATCATGATGCAATTTCTGTGTTTCATCAACACTCAGTTAGACCACACATTTCAGAATGCCTCCAGATGTGCATCGGAAGCTACTACTGGTCTTCCAGGGAACGATCAAAGCGTAGACTCTTAGAGACATTACTCCCACGGAGGAAAGTGCGCATGGTGACTGTTGTATTCAATCCCGATGCAATTTCTGTGTTTCATAAACACACTGATAGTCCACAGATTACAGAATGCCTCCAGATGTGCATCGGAAACTACTACTCGTCTTCCAGCAAACGATCAAAGCGTAGACTCTTAGAGACATTACTCCCGTGGAGCAATGTGCGCATGGTGACTGTTGTATTCAATCCCGATGCAATTTCTGTGTTTCATCAACACTCTGATAGTCCGTAGATTACAGAATGCCACCAGACGTGCATCGGAAACTACTACTGGTCTTCCAGGGAACGATCAAAGCGTAGACTGTTTGAGACATTACTTCTGTTTAGTGAAGTGAGCATTGTGACTTTTGTATTCAATCCCGATGCAATTTCTGTGTTTCATCCACACTTTGAAGGTCCACAGATTACAGAATGCATCCAGATGTGCATCGGAAACTACTACTAGTCTTCCAGGGAAGGATCAAAGCGTAGACTAATTGAGACATTACTCCCATGGAGGAAAGTGCGCATGGTGACTGTTGTATTCAATCCCGATGCAATTTCTGTGTATCATCAACACTCTGATAGTCCACAGATTACAGAATGCCTCCAAATGTGCATCGGAAACTACTACTGGTCTTCCAGGGAACGATCAAAGCGTTGACTGTTTGAGACATTACTCCCGTGGTAGAAAGTGCGGATGGTGACTGCTGTATTCAATCCCGATGCAATTTCTGTGTTCCATCAACACTCTGATAGTCCACAGATTACAGAATGTCACCAGACGTGCATCGGAAACTACTACTGGTCTTCCAGGGAACGATCAAAGCGTAGACTGTTTGAGACATTACTCCCATGGTGGAAAGTGCACATGGTGACTGTTGTATTCAATCTCGATGCAATTTCTGTGTTTCATAAACACTCTGATAGTCCACAGATTACAGAATGCCTCCAGATGTGCATCGGAAACTACTACTTGTCTCCCAGGGAACGATCAAAGCGTAGACTCTTAGAGACATTACTCGCGTGGAGCAATGTGCGCATGGTGACTGTTGTATTCAATCCCGATGCAATTTCTGTGTTTCATCAACACTCTGATAGTCCGCAGATTACAGAATGCCACCAGACGTCCATCGGAAACTACTACTGGTCTTCCAGGGAACGATCAAAGCGTAGACTGTTTGAGACATTACTTCTGTGGAGGAAAGTGAGCATTGTGACTGTTGTATTCAATCTCGATGCAATTTCTGTGTTTCATAAACACTCTGATAGTCCACAGATTACAGAATGCCTCCAGATGTGCATCGGAAACTACTACTGGTCTTCCAGGGAACGATCAAATCGTAGAATGTTTGAGACATTACTCCCATGGAGGAAAGTGCTCATGTTGACTGTTGTATTCAATCCCGATGCAATTTCTGTGTTTCATCAACACTCTGATGGTCCACAGATTACAGAATGCCTCCAGATGTGCATTGGAAACTACTACTGGTCTTCCAGGGAACGATCAAAGCGTAGACTGTTTGAGACATTACTCCCATGGTGGAAAGTGGGCATGGTGACTGTTGTATTCAATCTCGATGCAATTTCTGTGTTTCATCAACACTCTGACAGTCCACAGATTACAGAGTGCCACCAGATGTGCATCGGAAACTACTACTGGTCTTCCAGGGATCGATCAAATCGCAGACTGTTTGAGACATTACTCCCGTGGAGGAAAGTAAGCATGGTGACAGTTGTATTCAATCCCGATGCAATATGTGTGTTTCATCAACACTTTTAAGGTCCACAGATTGCAGAATGCCTCCAGATGTGCATCGGACTCTACTACTGGTCTTCCAGGGAACGATCAAAGCGCAGACTGTTTGAGACATACCTCCCGGCGAGGAAAGTGCGCATGGTGACTGTTGTATTCAATCACGATGCAATTTCTGTGTTTCATCAACACTCGGATAGTCCACAGATTACAGAATACCTCCAGATGTGCATCGGAAACTACTAATAGTCTTCCAGGGAACGATCAAAGCGTAGACTGTTTGAAACATTACTCCCATGGAGGAAAGTGCGCATGGTGACTTTTGTACTCAATCGCAATGCAATTTCTGTGTTTCATCAACACTCTGACAGCCCACAGATTACAGAATGCCTCCAGATGTGCATCGAAAACTACTACTGGTCTTCCAGGGAACGATGAAAGCGTAAACTGTTTGAGACATTACTCCCATGGAGGAAAGGGCGCATGGTGACTGTCGTATTCAATCCCGATGCAATTTCTGTGTGTCATCAACACTCTGAAGATCCACAGATTACAAAATGCCTCCAGATGTGCATCGGAAACTACTTCTGGTCTTCCAGGGAACGATCAAAGCGTAGACTGTTTGAGACATTACTCCCATGGAGCAAAGTGCGTATGGTGACTGTTGTATTCAATCTCGATGCAATATCTGTGTTTCATCAACACACTGATAGTAGACAGATTGCCTCCAGATGTGCATCGGAAACTACTACTGCTCTTCCAGGGAACGATCAAAGCGTAGACTCTTAGAGACATTACTCCCATGGAGGAAAAGTGCGCATGGTGACTGTTGTATTCAATCCCGATGCAATTTCTGTGTTTCACCAACACTCTGATAGTCCACAGATTACAGAATGCATCCAGATGTGCATCGGAAACTACTACTGGTCTTCCATTGAACGATCGAAGCGTAGACTGTTTGGACATTACTCAAGTGGAGCAATGTGCGCATGGTGACTGTTGTATTCAATCCCGATGCAATTTCTGTGTCTCATCAACACTCAGATTGTCCACAGATTATTTAATGCCACCAGATGTGCATCGGAAACTACTACTGGTCTTCCAGGGAACGATCAAAGCGTAGACTGTTTAAGACATTACTCCCATGGAGGAAAGTGGGCATGGTGACTGTTGTATTCAATCCCGATGCAATTTCTGTGTTTCATAAACACTCTGATAGTCCACAAATTACAGAATGCCTCCAGATGTGCTTCGGAAACTACTACTGGTCTTCCAGGGAACGATCAAAGCGTAGTTTCTTAGAGACATTACTCCCGTGGAGCAAAGTGCGCATGGTGACTGTTGTATTCAATCCCGATGCAATTTCTGTGTTTCATCAACACTCTGATAGTCCGCAGATTACAGAATGCCACCAGACGTCATCGGAAACTACTACTGGTCTTCCAGGGAACGATCAAAGCGTAGACTGATTGAGACATTACTTCTGTGGAGGAAAGTGAGCATTGTGACTGATGTATTCAATCTCGATGCAATTTCTGTGTTTCATAAGCACTCTGATAGTCCACAGATTACAGAATGCCTCCAGATGTGCATCGGAAATTACTTCTGGTCTTTCAGGGAACGATTAAAGCGTAGACTGTTTGAGACATTACTCCCATGGAGGAAAGTGCGTATGGTGACTGTTGTATTCAATCCCGATGAAATTTCTGTGTTTCATCAACACTCTGATAGTCCACAGGTTACAGAATGCAACCAGATTTGCATCTTAAACTACTACTGGTCTTCCAGGGAACGATCAAAGCCAAGCCTATTTTAGATATTACTCCTGTGGAGCAAAGTGCGCATGGTGACTGTTGTATTCAATCCCGTTGCAATTTCTGTGTTCCATCAACACTCTGATAGTCCACAGACTACAGAATGCCTCCAGATGTTCATCGGAAGCTACTTCTGGTCTTCCAGGGAACGATCAAAGCGTAGAATGTTTGGGACACTACTCCCATGGAGGAAAGTGCGCATGGCGACTTTTGTATTCAATCCCGACGCAATATCTGTGTTTCATCAACACTCTGATAATCCACAGATTGCAGAATGCCTCCAGATGTGCATCGGAAACTACTACTGGTCTTCCAGGAACGATCAAAGCCTAGACTGTTTGAGACATTACTCGCATGGAGGAAAGTGCGCATGGTGACTGTTGTATTCAATCATGATGCAATTTCTGTGTTTCATCAACACTCAGTTAGACCACACATTTCAGAATGCCTCCAGATGTGCATCGGAAACTACTACTGGTCTTCCAGGGAACGATCAAAGCGTAGACTCTTAGAGACATTACTCCCACGGAGGAAAGTGCGCATGGTGATTGTTGTATTCAATCCCGATGCAATTTCTGTGTTTCATAAACACACTGATAGTCCACAGATTACAGAATGCCTCCAGATGTGCATCGGAAACTACTACTCGTCTTCCAGGAAACGGTCAAAGCGTAGACTCTTAGAGACATTACTCCCGTGCAGCAATGTGCGCATGGTGAATGTTGTATTTAATCCCGATGCAATTTCTGTGTTTCATCAACACTCTGATAGTCCGTAGATTACAGAATGCCTCCAAATGTGTATCGGAAACTACTACTGGTTTTCCAGGGAACGATCAAAGCGTAGACTGTTTGAGACATTACTCCCATGGAGGAAAGTGCGCATGGTGACTGTTGTATTCAATCCCGATGCAATTTCTGTGTTTCATCAACTCTCTGATAGTCCACAGATTACAGAATGCCTCCAGATGCGAATTGGAAACTACAACCGGTCTTCCAGGGAACGATCAATGCGTAGACTCTTTGAGACATTACTAACATGGAGGAAAGTGGGCGTTGTGACAGTTGTATTCAATCCCGATGCAATTTCTGTGTTTCTTCAACACTCTGATAGTCCACAGATTACAGAATGCCTCCAAATGTGCATCGGAAGCTACTACTGGTCTTCCAGGGAACGATCAAAGCGTAGACTGTTTGAGAGATTACTCCCATGGAGGAAAGTGCGCATGGTGACTGTTGTATTCAATCCCGATGCAATTTCTGTGTTTCATCAACACTCTGATAGTCCACAGATTACAGAATGCCACCAGACGTGCATCGGAAACTACTACTGGTCTTCCAGAGAACGATCAAAGCGTAGATCGTTTGAGACCTTACTCCCGTGCAGGAAAGAGCACATGGTGACTGTTGTATTAATCCCGATGCAATTTCTGTGTTTCATCAACACTCTGATAGTCCACAGGTTACAGAATGCAACCAGATTTGCATCTTAAACTACTACTGGTCTTCCAGGGAACGATCAAAGCCTAGACTATTTGAGACATTACTCCCGTGGAGCAAAGTGCGCATGGTGACTGTTGTATTCAATCCCGATGCAATTTCTGTGTTCCATCAACACTCTGATAGTCCACAGACTACAGAATGCCTCCAGATGTTCATCGGAAGCTACTTCTGGTCTTCCAGGGAGCGATCAAAGCGTAGAATGTTTGAGACACTACTCCCATGGAGGAAAGTGCGCATGTCGACTTTTGTATTTAATCCCGACGCAATATCTGTGTTTCATCAACACTCTGATAATCCACAGATTGCAGAATGCCTCCAGATGTGCATTGGAAACTACTACTGGTCTTCCAGGAACGATCAAAGCGTAGACTGTTTGAGACATTACTCGCATGGAGGAAAGTGCGCATGGTGACTGTTGTATTCAATCATGATGCAATTTCTGTGTTTCATCAACACTCAGTTAGACCACACATTTCAGAATGCCTCCAGATGTGCATCGGAAGCTACTACTGGTCTTCCAGGGAACGATCAAAGCGTAGACTCTTAGAGACATTACTCCCACGGAGGAAAGTGCGCATGGTGACTGTTGTATTCAATCCCGATGCAATTTCTGTGTTTCATAAACACACTGATAGTCCACAGATTACAGAATGCCTCCAGATGTGCATCGGAAACTACTACTCGTCTTCCAGCAAACGATCAAAGCGTAGACTCTTAGAGACATTACTCCCGTGGTGCAATGTGCGCATGGTGACTGTTGTATTCAATCCCGATGCAATTTCTGTGTTTCATCAACACTCTGATAGTCCGTAGATTACAGAATGCCACCAGACGTGCATCGGAAACTACTACTGGTCTTCCAGGGAACGATCAAAGCTTAGACTGTTTGAGACATTACTTCTGTTTAGTGAAGTGAGCATTGTGACTTTTGTATTCAATCCCGATGCAATTTCTGTGTTTCATCCACACTTTGAAGGTCCACAGATTACAGAATGCATCCAGATGTGCATCGGAAACTACTACTAGTCTTCCAGGGAAGGATCAAAGCGTAGACTAATTGAGACATTACTCCCATGGAGGAAAGTGCGCATGGTGACTGTTGTATTCAATCCCGATGCAATTTCTGTGTATCATCAACACTCTGATAGTCCACAGATTACAGAATGCCTCCAAATGTGCATCGGAAACTACTACTGGTCTTCCAGGGAACGATCAAAGCGTTGACTGTTTGAGACATTACTCCCGTGGTAGAAAGTGCGGATGGTGACTGCTGTATTCAATCCCGATGCAATTTCTGTGTTCCATCAACACTCTGATAGTCCACAGATTACAGAATGTCACCAGACGTGCATCGGAAACTACTACTGGTCTTCCAGGGAACGATCAAAGCGTAGACTGTTTGAGACATTACTCCCATGGTGGAAAGTGCACATGGTGACTGTTGTATTCAATCTCGATGCAATTTCTGTGTTTCATAAACACTCTGATAGTCCACAGATTACAGAATGCCTCCAGATGTGCATCGGAAACTACTACTTGTCTCCCAGGGAACGATCAAAGCGTAGACTCTTAGAGACATTACTCGCGTGGAGCAATGTGCGCATGGTGACTGTTGTATTCAATCCCGATGCAATTTCTGTGTTTCATCAACACTCTGATAGTCCGCAGATTACAGAATGCCACCAGACGTCCATCGGAAACTACTACTGGTCTTCCAGGGAACGATCAAAGCGTAGACTGTTTGAGACATATCTTCTGTGGAGGAAAGTGAGCATTGTGACTGTTGTACTCAATCTCGATGCAATTTCTGTGTTTCATAAACACTCTGATAGTCCACAGATTACAGAATGCCTCCAGATGTGCATCGGAAACTACTACTGGTCTTCCAGGGAACGATCAAATCGTAGAATGTTTGAGACATTACTCCCATGGAGGAAAGTGCTCATGTTGACTGTTGTATTCAATCCCGATGCAATTTCTGTGTTTCATCAACACTCTGATGGTCCACAGATTACAGAATGCCTCCAGATGTGCATTGGAAACTACTACTGGTCTTCCAGGGAACGATCAAAGCGTAGACTGTTTGAGACATTACTCCCATGGTGGAAAGTGGGCATGGTGACTGTTGTATTCAATCTCGATGCAATTTCTGTGTTTCATCAACACTCTGACAGTCCACAGATTACAGAGTGCCACCAGATGTGCATCGGAAACTACTACTGGTCTTCCAGGGATCGATCAAATCGCAGACTGTTTGAGACATTACTCCCGTGGAGGAAAGTAAGCATGGTGACAGTTGTATTCAATCCCGATGCAATATGTGTGTTTCATCAACACTTTGAAGGTCCACAGATTGCAGAATGCCTCCAGATGTGCATCGGACTCTACTACTGGTCTTCCAGGGAACGATCAAAGCGCAGACTGTTTGAGACATACCTCCCGGCGAGGAAAGTGCGCATGGTGACTGTTGTATTCAATCACGATGCAATTTCTGTGTTTCATCAACACTCGGATAGTCCACAGATTACAGAATACCTCCAGATGTGCATCGGAAACTACTAATAGTCTTCCAGGGAACGATCAAAGCGTAGACTGTTTGAAACATTACTCCCATGGAGGAAAGTGCGCATGGTGACTTTTGTACTCAATCGCAATGCAATTTCTGTGTTTCATCAATACTCTGACAGCCCACAGATTACAGAATGCCTCCAGATGTGCATCGAAAACTACTACTGGTCTTCCAGGGAACGATGAAAGCGTAAACTGTTTGAGACATTACTCCCATGGAGGAAAGGGCGCATGGTGACTGTCGTATTCAATCCCGATGCAATTTCTGTGTGTCATCAACACTCTGAAGATCCACAGATTACAGAATGCCTCCAGATGTGCATCGGAAACTACTTCTGGTCTTCAAGGGAACGATCAAAGCGTAGACTGTTTGAGACATTACTCCCATGGAGCAAAGTGCGTATGCTGACTGTTGTATTCAATCCTGATGCAATATCTGTGTTTCATCAACACACTGATAGTCCACAGATTGCCTCCAGATGTGCATCGGAAACTACTACTGCTCTTCCAGGGAACGATCAAAGCGTAGACTCTTAGAGACATTACTCCCATGGAGGAAAAGTGCGCATGGTGACTGTTGTATTCAATCCCGATGCAATTTCTGTGTTTCACCAACACTCTGATAGTCCACAGATTACAGAATGCATCCAGATGTGCATCGGAAACTACTACTGGTCTTCCATTGAACGATCGAAGCGTAGACTGTTTGGACATTACTCAAGTGGAGCAATGTGCGCATGGTGACTGTTGCATTCAATCCCGATGCAATTTCTGTGTCTCATCAACACTCTGATTGTCCACAGATTATTTAATGCCACCAGATGTGCATCGGAAACTACTACTGGTCTTCCAGGGAACGATCAAAGCGTAGACTGTTTAAGACATTACTCCCATGGAGGAAAGTGGGCATGGTGACTGTTGTATTCAATCCCGATGCAATTTCTGTGTTTCATAAACACTCTGATAATCCACAAATTACAGAATGCCTCCAGATGTGCATCGGAAACTACTACTGGTCTTCCAGGGAACGATCAAAGCGTAGTTTCTTAGAGACATTACTCCCGTGGAGCAAAGTGCGCATGGTGACTGTTGTATTCAATCCCGATGCAATTTCTGTGTTTCATCAACACTCTGATAGTCCGCAGATTACAGAATGCCACCAGACGTCATCGGAAACTACTACTGGTCTTCCAGGGAACGATCAAAGCGTAGACTGATTGAGACATTACTTCTGTGGAGGAAAGTGAGCATTGTGACTGATGTATTCAATCTCGATGCAATTTCTGTGTTTCATAAGCACTCTGATAGTCCACAGATTACAGAATGCCTCCAGATGTGCATCGGAAATTACTTCTGGTCTTTCAGGGAACGATTAAAGCGTAGACTGTTTGAGACATTACTCCCATGGAGGAAAGTGCGTATGGTGACTGTTGTATTCAATCCCGATGCAATTTCTGTGTTTCATCAACACTCTGGTAGTCCACAGATTGCCTCCAGATGTGCATCGGAAACTACTACTGGTCTTCCAGGGAACGATCAAAGCGTAGACTCTTAGAGACATTACTCCCATGGAGGAAAGTGCGCATGGTGATTGTTGTATTCAATCCCGATGCAATTTCTGTGTTTCATAAACACTCTGATAGTCCACAGATTACAGAATGCCTCCAGATGTGCATCGGAAACTACTACTGGTCTTCCAGGGAACGATCAAAGCGTAGACTCTTAGAGACATTACTCCCATGGAGGAAATTGCGCATAGTGACTCTTGTATTCAATCCCGATGCAATTTCTGTGTTTCATCAACACTATGATAGTCCACAGATTACAGAATGCCTCCAGATGTGCATTGGAAACTACCACTGGTCTTCCAGGGAAAGATCAAAGCGTAGACTGTTTGAGACATTACTCCCATGGAGGAAAGTGCGCATGGTGACTTTTGTGCTCAATCCCAATGCAATTTCTGTGTTTCGTCAACACTCTGAATGTCCACAGATTACAGAATGCCTCCAGATGTGCATCGGAAATTACTTCTGGTCTTCCAGGGAACGATCAAAGCGTAGACTGTTTGAGACATAACTACCATGGAGGAAAGTGCGTATGGTGACTCTTGTATTCATTCCCGATGCAATTTATGTGTTTCATCAACACTCTGATAGTCTACAGATTGCCTCCTAATGTGCATCGGAAACTACTACTTCGAGGGAACGATCAAAGCGTAGACTCTTAGAGACATTACTCCCATGGAGGAAAGTGCGCATGATGACTGTTGTATTAAATCCCGATGCAATTTGTGTGTTTCATCAACACTCTGATAGTCCACAGATTACAGAATGCCTCCAGATGTGCATCGGAAACTACTACTCGTCCTCCAGGGAACGATTAAAGCGTAGACTGTTTGAGAAATTACTCCCATGGAGGAAAGTGGGCATGGTGACTGTTGTATTCAATCCCGATGCAATTTCTGTGTTTCATCAACACTCTGATAGGCCACAGATTACAGAATGCCTCCAGATGTGCATCGGAAACTACTACTGGTCTTCCAGGGAACGATTAAAGCGTAGACTCTTAGAGACATTACTCCCATGGAGGAAAGTGCGCATGGTTATTGTTGTATTCAATCCAAATGCAATTTCTGTGTTTCATAAACACTCTGATAGTCCACAGATTACAGAATGCCTCCAGATGTGCATGGGAAACTATTACTGGTCTTCCAGGGAACGATCAAAGCGTAGACTCTTAGAGACATTACTCCCATGGAGGAAAGTGCGCATTGTGACCGTTGTATTCAATCCCGATGAATTTTCTGTGTTTCATCAACACTCTGATAGTCCACAGATTACAGAATGCCTCCAGATGTGCATCGGAAACTACTACTGGTCTTCCAGGGAACGATCAAAGCGTAGACTGTTTGAGACATATCTTCTGTGGAGGAAAGTGAGCATTGTGACTGTTGTATTCAATCTCGATGCAATTTCTGTGTTTCATAAACACTCTGATAGTCCACAGATTACAGAATGCCTCCAGATGTGCATCGGAAACTACTACTGGTCTTCCAGGGAACGATCAAATCGTAGAATGTTTGAGACATTACTCCCATGGAGGAAAGTGCTCATGTTGACTGTTGTATTCAATCCCGATGCAATTTCTGTGTTTCATCAACACTCTGATGGTCCACAGATTACAGAATGCCTCCAGATGTGCATTGGAAACTACTACTGGTCTTCCAGGGAACGATCAAAGCGTAGACTGTTTGAGACATTACTCCCATGGTGGAAAGTGGGCATGGTGACTGTTGTATTCAATCTCGATGCAATTTCTGTGTTTCATCAACACTCTGACAGTCCACAGATTACAGAGTGCCACCAGATGTGCATCGGAAACTGCTATTGGTCTTCCAGGGATCGATCAAATCGCAGACTGTTTGAGACATTACTCCCGTGGAGGAAAGTAAGCATGGTGACAGTTGTATTCAATCCCGATGCAATATGTGTGTTTCATCAACACTTTGAAGGTCCACAGATTGCAGAATGCCTCCAGATGTGCATCGGACTCTACTACTGGTCTTCCAGGGAACGATCAAAGCGCAGACTGTTTGAGACATACCTCCCGGCGAGGAAAGTGCGCATGGTGACTGTTGTATTCAATCACGATGCAATTTCTGTGTTTCATCAACACTCGGATAGTCCACAGATTACAGAATACCTCCAGATGTGCATCGGAAACTACTAATAGTCTTCCAGGGAACGATCAAAGCGTAGACTGTTTGAAACATTACTCCCATGGAGGAAAGTGCGCATGGTGACTTTTGTACTCAATCGCAATGCAATTTCTGTGTTTCATCAACACTCTGACAGCCCACAGATTACAGAATGCCTCCAGATGTGCATCGAAAACTACTACTGGTCTTCCAGGGAACGATGAAAGCGTAAACTGTTTGAGACATTACTCCCATGGAGGAAAGGGCGCATGGTGACTGTCGTATTCAATCCCGATGCAATTTCTGTGTGTCATCAACACTCTGAAGATCCACAGATTACAGAATGCCTCCAGATGTGCATCGGAAACTACTTCTGGTCTTCCAGGGAACGATCAAAGCGTAGACTGTTTGAGACATTACTCCCATGGAGCAAAGTGCGTATGGTGACTGTTGTATTCAATCCTGATGCAATATCTGTGTTTCATCAACACACTGATAGTCCACAGATTGCCTCCAGATGTGCATCGGAAACTACTACTGCTCTTCCAGGGAACGATCAAAGTGTAGACTCTTAGAGACATTACTCCCATGGAGGAAAAGTGCGCATGGTGACTGTTGTATTCAATCCCGATGCAATTTCTGTGTTTCACCAACACCCTGATAGTCCACAGATTACAGAATGCATCCAGATGTGCATCGGAAACTACTACTGGTCTTCCATTGAACGATCGAAGCGTAGACTGTTTGGACATTACTCAAGTGGAGCAATGTGCGCATGGTGATTGTTGTATTCAATCCCGATGCAATTTCTGTGTTTCATAAACACTCTGATAGTCCACAGATTACAGAATGCCTCCAGATGTGCATCGGAAACTACTACTGGTCTTCCAGGGAACGATCAAAGCGTAGACTCTTAGAGACATTACTCCCATGGAGGAAATTGCGCATAGTGACTCTTGTATTCAATCCCGATGCAATTTCTGTGTTTCATCAACACTATGATAGTCCACAGATTACAGAATGCCTCCAGATGTGCATTGGAAACTACCACTGGTCTTCCAGGGAAAGATCAAAGCGTAGACTGTTTGAGACATTACTCCCATGGAGGAAAGTGCGCATGGTGACTTTTGTGCTCAATCCCAATGCAATTTCTGTGTTTCGTCAACACTCTGAATGTCCACAGATTACAGAATGCCTCCAGATGTGCATCGGAAATTACTTCTGGTCTTCCAGGGAACGATCAAAGCGTAGACTGTTTGAGACATAACTACCATGGAGGAAAGTGCGTATGGTGACTGTTGTATTCATTCCCGATGCAATTTATGTGTTTCATCAACACTCTGATAGTCTACAGATTGCCTCCTAATGTGCATCGGAAACTACTACTTCGAGGGAACGATCAAAGCGTAGACTCTTAGAGACATTACTCCCATGGAGGAAAGTGCGCATGATGACTGTTGTATTAAATCCCGATGCAATTTGTGTGTTTCATCAACACTCTGATAGTCCACAGATTACAGAATGCCTCCAGATGTGCATCGGAAACTACTACTCGTCCTCCAGGGAACGATTAAAGCGTAGACTGTTTGAGAAATTACTCCCATGGAGGAAAGTGGGCATGGTGACTGTTGTATTCAATCCCGATGCAATTTCTGTGTTTCATCAACACTCTGATAGGCCACAGATTACAGAATGCCTCCAGATGTGCATCGGAAACTACTACTGGTCTTCCAGGGAACGATTAAAGCGTAGACTCTTAGAGACATTACTCCCATGGAGGAAAGTGCGCATGGTTATTGTTGTATTCAATCCAAATGCAATTTCTGTGTTTCATAAACACTCTGATAGTCCACAGATTACAGAATGCCTCCAGATGTGCATCGGAAACTATTACTGGTCTTCCAGGGAACGATCAAAGCGTAGACTCTTAGAGACATTACTCCCATGGAGGAAAGTGCGCATTGTGACCGTTGTATTCAATCCCGATGAATTTTCTGTGTTTCATCAACACTCTGATAGTCCACAGATTACAGAATGCCTCCAGATGTGCATCGGAAACTACCACTGGTCTTCCAGGGAAAGATCAAAGCGTAGAATATTTGAGACATTACTCCCATGGAGGAAAGTGCGCATGGTGACTTTTGTGCTCAATCCCAATGCAATTTCTGTGTTTCGTCAACACTCTGAATGTCCACAGATTACAGAATGCCTCCAGATGTGCATCGGAAACTTCTACTGGTCTTCCAGGGAACGATCAAAGCGTAGACTCTTAGAGACATTACTCCCATGGAGGAAAGTGCTCATGGTGACTGTTGTATTCAATCCCGATGCAATTTCTGTGTTTCATAAACACTCTGATAGTCCACAGATTACAGAATGCCTCCAGATGTGCATCGGAAACTACTACTGGTCTTCCAGGGAACGATCAAAGCGTAGACTCTTAGAGACATTACTCCCATGGAGGAAATTGCGCATTGTGACTGTTGTATTCAATCTTGATGCAATTTCTGTGTTTCATCAACACTCTGATAGTCCACAGATTACAGAATGCCTCCAGATGTGCATCATAACCTACCACTGGTCTTCCAGGGAACGATCAAAGCGTAGAATGTTTGAGACATTACTAACATGGAGGAAAGTGCGCATGGCGACTATTGTATTTAATCCCGATGCAATTTCTGTGTTTCATCAACACTCTGACAGCCCACAGATTACAGAATGCCTCCAGATGTGCATCGGAAACTACTACTGGCCTTCCAGGGAACGATTAAAGCGTAAACTGTTTGAGACATTACTCCCATGGAGGAAAGTGGGCATGGTGACTGTCGTATTCAATCCCAATGCAATTTCTGTGTTTCATCAACACTCTGAAGGTCCACAGATTACAGAATGCCTCCAGATGTGCATCGAAAATTACTTCTGCTCTTCCAGGGAACGATCAAAGCGTAGACTGTTTGATACATTACTCCCATGGAGGAAAGTGCGTATGGTGACTGTTGTATTCAATCTCGATGCAATTTCTGTGTTTCATCAACACTCTGATAGTCCACAGATTGCCTCCAGATGTGCATCGGAAACTACTACTGCTCTTCCAGGGAACGATCAAAGCGTAGACTCTTAGAGACATTACTCCCATGGAGGAAAGTGAGCATGGTGACTGTTGTATTCAATCCCGATGCTATTTCTGTGTTTCATCAACACTCTGATAGTCCACAGATTACAGAATGCCTCCAGATGTGCATCGGAAACTACTACTGTTCTTCCAGGGAACAATCAAAGCGTAGACTGTTAGAGACTTTACTCCCATGGAGGAAAGTGGGCATGGTAACTGTTGTATTCAATCCCGATGCAATTTCTGTGTTTCATCAACACTCGGATAGTCCACAGATTACAGAATGCCTCCAGATGTGCATCGGAAACTACTACTGGTCTTCCAGGGAACGATCAGAGCGTAGACTCTTAGAGACATTACTCCCATGGAGGAAAGTGCGCATGGTGATTGTTGTATTCAATCCCGATGCAATTTCAGTGTTTCATAAACACTCTGATAGTCCACAGATTACAGAATGCCTCCAGATGTGCATCGGAAACTATTACTGGTCTTCCAGGGAACGATCAAAGCGTAGACTCTTAGAGACATTACTCCCATGGAGGAAAGTGCGCATGGTGACTGTTGTATTCAATCCCGATGAAATTTCTGTGTTTCATCAACACTCTGATAGTCCACAGATTACAGAATGAATCCAGATGTGCATCGGAAACTACCACTGGTCTTCCGGGGAACGATTAAATCGTAAACTGTTTGAGACATTACTCCCATGGAGGAAAGGGCGCATGGTGACTGTCATATTCAATCCCGATGCAAATTCTGTGTTTCATCAACACTCAGAAGGTCCACAGATTACAGAATGCCTCCAGATGTGCATCGGAAATTACTTCTGGTCTTCCAGGGAACGATCAAAGTGTAGACTGTTTTTGACATTACTCCCATGGAGGAAAGTGCGTATGGTGACTGTTGTATTCAATCCCGATGCAATTTCTGTGTTTCATCAACACTCTGATAGTCCACAGATTGCCTCCAGATGTGCATCGGAAACTACTACTGCTCTTCCAGGGAACGATCAAAGCGTAGACTCTTAGAGACATTACTCCCATGGAGGAAAGTGGGCATGGTGACTGTTGTATTCAATCCCGATGCTATTTCTGTGTTTCATCAACACTCTGATAGTCCACAGATTACAGAATGCCTCCAGATGTGCATCGGAAACTACTACTGTTCTTCCAGGGAACAATCAAAGCGTAAGCTGTTTGAGACATTACTCAAATGGAGGAAAGTGGGCATGGTGAATGTTGTATTCAATCCCGATGCAATTTCTGTGTTTCATCAACACTCTGATAGTCCACAGATTACAGAATGCCTCCAGATGTGCATCGGAAACTACTAGTGGTCTTCCAGGGAACGATCAAAGCGTAGACTCTTAGAGACATTACTCCCATGGAGGAAAGTGCGCATGGTTATTGATGTATTCAATCCCGATGCAATTTCTGTGTTTCATAAACACTCTGCTAGTCCACACATTACAGAATGCCTCCAGATGTGCATCGGAAACTACTACTGGTCTTCCAGGGAACGATCAAAGCGTAGACTCTTAGAGACATTACTCCCATGGAGGGAATTGCGCATGGTAACTGTTGTATTCAATCTCGATGCAATTTCTGTGTTTCATCAACACTCTGATAGTCCACAGATTACAGAATGCCTCCAGATGTGCATCATAACCTACCACTGGTCTTCCAGGGAACGATCAAAGCGTAGAATGTTTGAGACATTACTAACATGGAGGAAAGTGCGCATGGTGACTGTTGTATTCAATCCCGATGCAATATCTGTGTTTCATCAACACTCTGACAGCCCACAGATTACAGAATGCCTCCAGATGTGCATCGGAAACTACTACTGGTCTTCCAGGGAACGATTAAAGCGTAAACTGTTTGAGACATTACTCCCATGGAGGAAAGGGCGCATGGTGACTGTCGTATTCAATCCCGATGCAATTTCTGTGTTTCATCAACACTCTGAAGGTCCACAGATTACAGAATGCCTCCAGATGTGCATTGGAAATTACTTCTGGTCTTCCAGGGAACGATCAAAGCGTAGACTGTTTGAGACATTACTCCCATGGAGGAAAGTGCGTAAGGTGACTGTTGTATTCAATCCCGATGCAATTTCTGTGTTTCATCAACACTCTGATAGTCCACAGATTGCCTCCAGATGTGCATCGGAAACTACTATTGCTCTTCCAGGGAACGATCAAAGCGTAGACTCTTAGAGACATTACTCCCATGGAGGAAAGTGGGCATGGTGACTGTTGTATTCAATCCCGATGCAATTTCTGTGTTTCATCAACACTCTGATAGTCCACAGATTACAGAATGCCTCCAGATGTGCATCGGAAACTACTACTGGTCTTCCAGGAACCATCAAAGCGTAGACTCTTAGAGACATTACTCCCATGGAGGAAAGTGCGCATGGTTATTGTTGTATTCAATCCCGATGCAATTTCTGTGTTTCATAAACACTCTGATAGTCCTCACATTACACAATGCCTCCAGATGTGCATCGGAAACTACTACTGGTCTTCCAGGGAACGATCAAAGCGTAGACTCTTAGAGACATTACTCCCATGGAGGAAAGTGCGCATGGTGACTGTTGTATTCAATCCCGATGCAATTTCTGTGTTTCATCAACACTCTGATAGTCCACAGATTACAGAATGCCTCCAGATGTGCAGCGGAAACTACCACTGGTCTTCCAGGGAAAGAACAAAGCGTAGAATATTTGAGACATTACTCCCGTAAATGAAAGTGCGCATGGTGACTGTTGTATTCAATCCCGATGCAATTTCTGTGTTTCATCAACACTCTGATAGTCCACAGATTACAGAATGCCTCCAGATGTGCATCGGAAACTACTACTGGTCTTCCAGGGAACGATCAGAGCGTAGACTCTTAGAGACATTACTCCCATGGAGGAAAGTGCGCATGGTGATTGTTGTATTCAATCCCGATGCAATTTCAGTGTTTCATAAACACTCTGATAGTCCACAGATTACAGAATGCCTCCAGATGTGCATCGGAAACTATTACTGGTCTTCCAGGGAACGATCAAAGCGTAGACTCTTAGAGACATTACTCCCATGGAGGAAAGTGCGCATGGTGACTGTTGTATTCAATCCCGATGAAATTTCTGTGTTTCATCAACACTCTGATAGTCCACAGATTACAGAATGAATCCAGATGTGCATCGGAAACTACCACTGGTCTTCCAGGGAACGATTAAATCGTAAACTGTTTGAGACATTACTCCCATGGAGGAAAGGGCGCATGGTGACTGTCGTATTCAATCCCGATGCAAATTCTGTGTTTCATCAACACTCAGAAGGTCCACAGATTACAGAATGCCTCCAGATGTGCATCGGAAATTACTTCTGGTCTTCCAGGGAACGATCAAAGCGTAGACTCTTAGAGACATTACTCCCATGGAGGAAAGTGGGCATGGTGACTGTTGTATTCTATCCCGATGCTATTTCTGTGTTTCATCAACACTCTGATAGTCCACAGATTACAGAATGCCTCCAGATGTGCATCGGAAACTACTACTGTTCTTCCAGGGAACAATCAAAGCGTTAGCTGTTTGAGACATTACTCCAATGGAGGAAAGTGGGCATGGTGACTGTTGTATTCAATCCCGATGCAATTTCTGTGTTTCATCAACACTCTGATAGTCCACAGATTACAGAATGCCTCCAGATGTGCATCGGAAACTACTACTGGTCTTCCAGGGAACGATCAAAGCGTAGACTCTTAGAGACATTACTCCCATGGAGGAAAGTGCGCATGGTTATTGATGTATTCAATCCCGATGCAATTTCTGTGTTTCATAAACACTCTGCTAGTCCACACATTACAGAATGCCTCCAGATGTGCATCGGAAACTACTACTGGTCTTCCAGGGAACGATCAAAGCGTAGACTCTTAGAGACATTACTCCCATGGAGGAAATTGCGCATGGTAACTGTTGTATTCAATCTCGATGCAATTTCTGTGTTTCATCAACACTCTGATAGTCCACAGATTACAGAATGCCTCCAGATGTGCATCATAACCTACCACTGGTCTTCCAGGGAACGATCAAAGCGTAGAATGTTTGAGACATTACTAACATGGAGGAAAGTGCGCATGGTGACTGTTGTATTCAATCCCGATGCAATTTCTGTGTTTCATCAACACTCTGACAGCCCACAGATTACAGAATGCCTCCAGATGTGCATCGGAAACTACTACTGGTCTTCCAGGGAACGATTAAAGCGTAAACTGTTTGAGACATTACTCCCATGGAGGAAAGGACGCATGGTGACTGTCGTATTCAATCCCGATGCAATTTCTGTGTTTCATCAACACTCTGAAGGTCCACAGATTACAGAATGCCTCCAGATGTGCATTGGAAATTACTTCTGGTCTTCCAGGGAACGATCAAAGCGTAGACTGTTTGAGACATTACTCCCATGGAGGAAAGTGCGTATGGTGACTGTTGTATTCAATCCCGATGCAATTTCTGTGTTTCATCAACACTCTGATAGTCCACAGATTGCCTCCAGATGTGCATCGGAAACTACTATTGCTCTTCCAGGGAACGATCAAAGCGTAGACTCTTAGAGACATTACTCCCATGGAGGAAAGTGGGCATGGTGACTGTTGTATTCAATCCCGATGCAATTTCTGTGTTTCATCAACACTCTGATAGTCCACAGATTACAGAATGCCTCCAGATGTGCATCGGAAACTACTACTGGTCTTCCAGGAACCATCAAAGCGTAGACTCTTAGAGACATTACTCCCATGGAGGAAAGTGCGCATGGTTATTGTTGTATTCAATCCCGATGCAATTTCTGTGTTTCATAAACACTCTGATAGTCCACACATTACACAATGCCTCCAGATGTGCATCGGAAACTACTACTGGTCTTCCAGGGAACGATCAAAGCGTAGACTCTTAGAGACATTACTCCCATGGAGGAAAGTGCGCATGGTGACTGTTGTATTCAATCCCGATGCAATTTCTGTGTTTCATCAACACTCTGATAGTCCACAGATTACAGAATGCCTCCAGATGTGCAGCGGAAACTACCACTGGTCTTCCAGGGAAAGAACAAAGCGTAGAATATTTGAGACATTACTCCCGTAGATGAAAGTGCGCATGGTGACTGTTGTATTCAATCCCGATGCAATTTCTGTGTTTCATCAACACTTTGAAGGTCCACAGATTACAGAATGCATCCAGATGTGCATCGGAAGCTACTACTGGTCTTCCAGGGAACGATCAAAGCGTAGACTGTTTGATACGTTACTCCCATGGAGGAAAGTGGGCATGGTGACTGTTGTATTCAATCCCGATGCAATTTCTGTGTTTCATCAACACTCTGATAGTCCACAGATTACAGAATGCCTCCAGATGTGCATCGGAAACTTCTACTGGTCTTCCAGGGAACGATCAAAGCGTAGACTCTTAGAGACATTACTCCCACGGAGGAAAGTGCTCATGGTGACTGTTGTATTCAATCCCGATGCAATTTCTGTGTTTCATAAACACTCTGATAGTCCACAGATTGCAGAATGCCTCCAGATGTGCATCGGAAACTACTACTGGTCTTCCAGGGAACGATCAAGCGTAGACTCTGATAGACATTACTCCCATGAGGGAAATTGCGCATGGTGACTGTTGTATTCAATCTCGATGCAATTTCTGTGTTTCATCAACACTCTGATAGTCCACAGATTACAGAATGCCTCCAGATGTGCATCGGAAACTACCACTGGTCTTCCAGGGAAAGATCAAAGCGTAGAATGATTGAGACATTACTCCAGTGGAGGAAAGTGCGCATGGTGACTGTGGTATTCAATCCCGATGCAATTTCTGTGTTTCATCAACACTTTGAAGGTCCACAGATTACAGAATGCATCCAGATGTGCATCGGAAGCTACTACTGGTCTTCCAGGGAACGATCAAAGCGTAGACTGTTTGAGGCATTACTCCCATGGAGGAAAGTGGGCATGGTGACTGTTGTATTCAATCCCGATGCAATTTCTGTGTTACATCAACACTCTGATAGTCCACAGATTACAGAATGCCTCCAGATGTGCATCGGAAACTACTACTGGTCTTCCAGGGAACGATCAAAGCGTAGACTCTTAGAGACATTACTCCCATGGAGGAAAGTGCTCATGGTGACTGTTGTATTCAATCCCGATGCAATTTCTGTGTTTCATAAACACTCTGATAGTCCACAGATTACAGAATGACTCCAGATGAGCATCGGAAACTATTACTGGTCTTCCAGGGAACGATCAAAGCGTAGACTCTTAGAGACATTACTCCCATGGAGGAAAGTGCGCATGGTGACTGTTGTATTCAATCCCGATGAAATTTCTGTGTTTCATCAACACTCTGATAGTCCACAGATTACAGAATGCCTCCAGATGTGCATCGGAAACTACCACTGGTCTTCCAGGGAACGATTAAAGCGTAAACTGTTTGAGACATTACTCCCATGGAGGAAAGGGCGCATGGTGACTGTCGTATTCAATCCCGATGCAATTTCTGTGTTTCATCAACACTCTGAAGGTCCACAGATTACAGAATGCCTCCAGATGTGCATCGGAAATTACTTCTGGTCTTCCAGGGAACGATCAAAGCGTAGACTGTTTGAGACATTACTCCCATGGAGGAAAGTGCGTATGGTGACTGTTGTATTCAATCCCGATGCAATTTCTGTGTTTCATCAACACTCTGATAGTCCACAGATTGCCTCCAGATGTGCATCGGAAACTACTACTGTTTTTCCAGGGAACGATCAAAGCGTAGACTCTTAGAGACATTACTCCCATGGAGGAAAGTGCGTATGGTGACTGTTGTATTCAATCCCGATGCAATTTCTGTGTTTCATCAACACTCTGATAGTCCACAGATTGCCTCCAGATGTGCATCGGAAACTACTACTGCTCTTCCAGGGAACGATCAAAGCGTAGACTCTTAGTGACATTACTTCCATGGAGGAAAGTGGGCATGGTGACTGTTGTATTCAATCCCGATGCAATTTCTGTGTTTCATCAACACTCTGATAGTCCACAGATTGCCTCCAGATGTGCATCGGAAACTACTACTGCTCTTCCAGGGAACGATCAAAGCGTAGACTCTTAGTGACATTACTTCCATGGAGGAAAGTGGGCATGGTGACTGTTGTATTCAATTCCGATGCTATCTCTGTGTTTCATAAACACTCTGATAGTCCACAGATTACAGAATGCCTCCAGATGTGCATCGGAAACTACTACTGTTCTTCCAGGGAACAATCAAAGCGTAGACTGTTTGAGACATTACTCCCATGGAGGAATGTGGGCATGGTGACTGTTGTATTCAATCCCGATGCAATTTCTGTGTTTCATCAACACTCTGATAGTCCACAGATTACAGAATGCCTCCAGATGTGCATCGGAAACTACTACTGGTCTTAAAGGGAACGATCAAATCGTAGACTATTTGAGGCATTAGTCCCATGGAGGAAAGTGCACAAGGTGACTGTTGTATTCAATCCCGATGCAATTTCTGTGTTTCATCAACACTCTGATAGTTCACAGATTAAGGAATGCCACCAGATGTGCATCGGAATCTACTACTGGTCTTCCAGGGAACGATCAAACCGTAGACTGTTTGAGACATTACTCCCGTGGAGGAAAGTACGCATGGTGACTGTTGTATTCAATCCCGATGCAATTTCTGTGTTTCATCAACACTCTGATAGTCCACAGATTACAGAATGCCTCCATATGTGCATCGGAAACTACCACTGGTCTTCCAGGGAACGATCAAAGCGTAGAATGTTTGAGACATTACTAACATGGAGGAAAGAGCGCATGGTGACTGTTGTATTCAATCCCGATGCAATTTCTGTGTTTCATCAACACTTTGAAGTTCCACAGATTACAGAATGCATCCAGATGTGCATCGGAAACTACTACTGGTCTTCTAGGGAATGATCAACGCGTAGACTGTATGAGACATTACTCCCGTGGATCAATGTGCGCATGGTGACTGTTGTATTCAATCCCGATGCAATTTCTGTGTTTCATCAACACTCTGATTGTCCACAGATTACTTAATGCCACCAGATGTGCATCAGAAACTACTACTGGTCTTCCAGGAAACGATCAAAGCGTAGACTGATTGAGACATTAATCCCGTGGAGAAAGTGCGCATGTTGACTGTTGTATTCAATCCCGATGCAATCTCTGTGTTTCATCAACACTCTGATCGTCCGCAGATTACAGAATGCCACAATACGTACATCGGAAACTACTACTGGTCTTCCAGGGAACGATCAAAGCGTAGACTGTTTGAGACATTACTTCTGTGGAGGAAAGTGAGCATTGTGACTGTTGTATTCAATCCCGATGCAATTTCTGTGTTTCATCATCACTCTCATAGTCCACAGATTACAGAGTGCCACCAGATGTGCATCGGAAACTACTACTGGTCTTCCAGGGAACGATCAAAGCGTAGACTTTTGGAGACATTACTCCCGTGGAGGAAAGTGCGCAAGAAGACTGTTGTATTCAATCCCGATGCAATTTCTGTGTTTCATCAACACTCTCATAGTCCACAGATTACAGAATGCCTCCAGACGTGCATCGGAAACTCCTACTGGTCTTCCAAAGAACGATCAAAGGGTAGGCTGTTTGAGACATTACTCCCGTGGAGGAAAGTGAGCATGGTGACTGTTGTATTCAATCCCGACGCAATTTCTGTGTTTCATCAACACTCTGATAGTCCACAGATTACAGAAAGCCACCAGATGTGCATCGGAAACTACTACTGGTCTTCCAGGGAACGATCAAATCGTAGACTGTTTCAGACATTACTCCCGTGGATGAAAATGCGCATGGTGACATTTGTATGCAATCCCGATGCAATATCTGTGTTTCATCAACACTTTGAAGGTCCACAGATTACAGAATGCATCCAGATGTGCATCGGAAACTACTACTGGTCTTAAAGGGAACGATCAAATCGTAGACTATTTGAGGCATTACTCCCATGGAGGAAAGTGCACAAGGTGACTGTTGTATTCAATCCCGATGTAATTTCTGTGTTTCATCAACACTCTGATAGTCCACAGATTAAGGAATGCCACCAGATGTGCATCGGAAACTACTACTGGTCTTCCAGGGAACGATCAAACCGTAGACTGTATGAGACATTACTCCCGTGGAGGAAAGTGGGCATGGTGACTGTTGTATTCAATCCCGATGCAATCTCTGTGTTTCATCAACACTCTGATCGTCCGCAGATTACAGAATGCCACCATACGTGCATCGGAAACTGCTCCTGGTCTTCCAGGGAACGATCAAAGCGTAGACTATTTGAGACATTACTTCTGTGGAGGAAAGTGTGCATTGTGACTGTTGTATTCAATCCCGATGCAATTTCTGTGTTTCATCAACACTCTGATAGTCCACAGATTACAGAATGCCACCAGATGTGCATCGGAAACTACTACTGGTCTTCCAGGGAACGATCAAAGCGTAGACTTTTGGAGACATTACTCCTGTGGAGGAAAGTGCGCATGAAGACTGTTGTATTCAATCCCGATGCAATTTCTGTGTTTCATCAACACTCTCATAGTCCACAGATTACAGAATGCCTCCAGACGTGCATCGGAAACTCCTACTGGTCTTCCAATGAACGATCAAAGGGTAGACTGTTTGAGACATTACTCCCGTGGAGGAAAGTGAGCATGGTGACTGTTGTATTCAATCCCGACGCAATTTCTGTGTTTCATCAACACTCTGATAGTCCACAGATTACAGAAAGCCACCAGACGTGCATCGGAAACTACTACTGGTCTTCCAGGGAACGATCAAATCGTAGACTGTTTAAGACATTGCTCCCGTGGATGAAAGTGCGCATGGTGACAGTTGTATGCAATCCCAATGCAATATCTGTGTTTCATCAACACTTTGAAGGTCCACAGATTACAGAATGCATCCAGATGTGCATCGGAAACTACTACTGGTCTTAAAGGAAACGATCAAATCGTAGACTATTTGTGGCATTACTCCCATGGAGGAAAGTGCACAAGGTGACTGTTGTATTCAATCCCGATGTAATTTCTGTGTTTCATCAACACTCTGATAGTCCACAGATTAAGGAATGCTACCAGATGTGCATCGGAAACTTCTACTGGTCTTCCAGGGAACGATCAAACCGTAGACTGTATGAGACATTACTCCCGTGGAGGAAAGTGCGCATGGTGACTGTTGTATTCAATCCCGATGCAATTTCTGTGTTTCATCAACACTCTGATAGTCCACAGATTACAGAATGCCACCAGACCTGCATCGGAAACTACTACTGGTCTTCCAGGGAACGATCAAAGCGTAGACTGCTTGAGACATTACTCCCATGGAGGAAAGTGTTCATGGTGCCAGTTGTATTCAATCCCAATGCAATTTCTGTGTTTCATCAACACTCTGATAGTCCACAGATTACAGAATGCCTCCACATGTGCATCGGAATCTACTACTGGTCTTCCAGGAAACGATCAAAGCGTAGACTGTTTCAGACATTACACCCATGGAGGAAAGTGTGCATGGTGAATGTGGTATTCCATCCCGATGAAATTTCCGTGTTTCATCAACACTCTGATAGTCCACAGATTACAGAATGCCTCCAGATGTGTATCGGAAACTACTACTGGTCTTGCAGGGAACGATCAAAGCGAAGACCCATAGAGACATTACTCCCATGGAGGAAAGTGCGCATGGTGACTTTTGTACTCAATCCCAATGCTATTTCTGTGTTTCATCAGCACTCTGACAGCCCACAGATTACAGAATGCCTTTAGATGTGCATCCGAAACTACTACTGGTCTTCCAGGGAACGATCAAAGCGTAGACTGTTTGAGACATTACTCCCGTGGAGAAAGTGCGCATGGTGACTGTTGTATTCAATCCCGATGCAATCTCTGTGTTTCAACAACACTCTGATCGTCCGCAGATTACAGAATGCCACAATACGTGCATCGGAAACTACTACTGGTCTTCCAGGGAACGATCAAAGCGTAGACTGTTTGAGACATTACTCCCGTGGAGGAAAGTGCACATGGTGACTGTTGTATTCAATCCCGTTGCAATTTCTGTGTTTCATCAGCACTCTGATAGTCCACAGATAACAGAATGCCACCAGATGTTCATTGGAAACTACTACTGGTCTTCCTGGGAACGATCAAAGCGTAGACTTTTTGAGACATTACTCCCATGGAGGAAGGTGCGCATGGTGACTGTTGTATTCAATCCCGATGCAATTTCTGTGTTTCATCAACACTCTGATAGTCCACAGATTACAGAAAGCCACCAGACGTGCATCGGAAACTACTACTGGTCTTCCAGGGAACGATCAAATCGTAGACTGTTTAAGACATTGCTCCCGTGGATGAAAGTGCGCATGGTGACAGTTGTATGCAATCCCAATGCAATATCTGTGTTTCATCAACACTTTGAAGGTCCACAGATTACAGAATGCATCCAGGTGTGCATCGGAAACTACTACTGGTCTTCCAAGGAACGATCAAAGCGTAGACTTTTTGAGACATCTCTCCGATGGAGGAAAGTTCGCATGGTGACTCTTGTATTCAATTCCGATGCAATTTCTGAGTTTCATCAACACTCTAATAGTCCACAGATCACAGAATGCCACCAGATGTGCATCGGAAACTACTACTGGTCTTCCAGGAAACGATCAAAGCGTAGACTGTTTCAGACATTACTCCCATGGAGGAAAGTGCGCATGGTGACTGTTGTATTCAATCCCGATGTAATGTCTGTGTTTCATCAACACTCCGATAGTCCACAGATTACAGAATGCCACCAGACGTGCATCGGAAACTACTACTGGTCTTCCAGGGAACGATCAAAGCGTAGACTGTTTTAATCCCGTGGAGGAAAGTGCGCATGGTGACTGTTGTATTCAATCCCGATGCAATTTCTGTGTTTCATCAACACTCTGATAGTCCACAGATTACAGGATGCCACCAGATGTGCATCGTAAACTACTACTGGTCTTCCAGGGAACGATCAAAGCGTAGACTATTTGAGACATTACTCCCATGGAGGAAAGTTCGCATGGTGACTCTTGTATTCAATCCCAATGCAATTTCTGTGTTTCATCAACACTCTGATGGTCCACAGATTTCAGAATGCCTCCAGATGTGCATCGGAATCTACCACTGGTCTTCCAGGGAACGATCAAAGCGTAGACTGTAAGAGACATGACTAACATGTAGGCAAGTTCCCATGGTGACTGTTGTATTCAATCCCGATGCAATTTCTGTGTTTCATTAACACTCTGATAGTCCACAGAATACAGAATGCCCCCAGACGTGCATCGGAAACTAGTACTGGTCTTCCAGGGAACGATCAAAGCGTAGACTGTTTTAAACCCGTGGAGGAAAGTGCGCATGGTGACTGTTGTATTCAATCGAGATGCAATTTCGGTGTTTCATCAACACTCTAATAGTCCACAGATCACAGAATGCATCCAGCTGTGCATCGGAAACTACTACTGGTCTTCCAGGGAACGATCAAAGCGTCGACTGTTTGAGACACTACTCCCATGGATGAAAGTGCGCATGGTGACTGTTGTATTCAATCCCGATGCAATTTCTGTGTTTCATCACTCTCTGATAGTCCGCTGATTACAGAATGCCTCCAGATGTGCATCGGAAACTACTACAGGTCTTCCAGGAAACGATCAAAGCGTAGACTGTTTCAGACATTACTCCCATTTAGGAATGTGCGCGTGGTGAATGTTGTATTTCATCCCGATGTAATTTCTGTGTTTCATCAACACTCTGATAGTCCACAGATTGCAGGATGCCTCCAGATGTGTATCGAAAGCTACTACTGGTCTTCCAGGGAACGATCAAAACATAGACTCTTAGAGACATTACTCCCATGGAGGAAAGTGCGCATGATGAATGTTTTATTCAATCCCGATGCAATTTCTGTGTTTCATCACACTCTGATAGTCTACAGATTACAGAATGCCTCCAGATGTGAATCGGAAACTACCACTGGTCTTCCAGGGAACGATCAAAGCGTAGAATGTTCGAGACATTACTAACATGGAGGAAAGTGACCATGGTGACTGTTGTATTCAAATCCGATGCTATTTCTGTGTTTCATCAACACTCTAATAGTCCGCAGATTACAGAATGCCACAAGACGTGCATCGGAAACTACTACTGGTCTTCCAGGGAACGATCAAAGCGTAGACTGTTTGAGACATTACTTCTGTGGAGGAAAGTGAGCATGGTGACTGTTGTATTCAATCCCGATGCAATTTCTGTGTTTCATCAACACTCTGATAGTCCACAGATTACAGAATGCAACCAGATGTGCATCGGAAACTACTTCTGGTCTTCCAGGAAACGATCAAAACTAAGACTGTTTGAGACACTACTCCCATGGAGGAAAGTGCGCATGGTGACTGTTGTATTCAATCCCGATGCAATTTCTGTGTTTCATCAACACTCTGATAGTCGACAGATTACAGAATGCTTCCAGATGTGCATCGGAAACTACTTCTGGTCATCCAGGGAACGATCAAAGCGTAGACTTTTCGAGACACTACTCCCATGGAGGAAAGTGCGCATGGTGACTGTTGTATGCAATCCCAATGCAATTTCTGTGTTTCATCAACACTCTGATAGTCAACAGATTAAGGAATGCCACCAGCTGTGCAAACTACTACTTGACTTCCAGGGAACGATCAAAGCGTAGACAGTTTGAGACATTACTCCTGTGGAGGAAGTGCGCATGGTGACTCTTGTATTCAATCCCGATGCGATTTCTGAGTTTCATCAACACTCTGATAGTCCACAGATTACAGAATGCCGCCAGATGTGCATCGGAAACTGCTACTGGTCTTCCAGGGAGCGATCATAGCGTAGACTGTTTGAGCCATTACTCCCATGGAGGAAAGTGCGCATGGTGACTGTTGTATTCAATCCCGATGTAATGTCTGTGTTTCATCAAAACTCCGATAGTCCACAGATTACAGATTGCCACCAGACGTGCATCGGAAACTACTACTGGTCTTCCAGGGAACGATCAAAGCGTAGACTGTTTGAGACATTAATCCCATGGAGGAAAGTGCGCATGGTGACTGTTGTATTCAATCGAGATGCAATTTCTGTGTTTCATCAACACTCTAATAGTCCACAGATCACAGAATGCCACCAGATGTGCATCGGAAACTACTTCTGGTCATCCAGGGAACGATCAAAGCGTAGACTGTTTGAGACACTACTCCCATGGAGGAACGTGCGCATGGTGACTGTTGTATTCAATCCCGATGCAATTTCTGTGTTTCATCAACACTCTGATAGTCCACTGATTACAGAATGCCTCCAGATATGCATCGGAAACTACTACTGGTCTTCCAGGAAACGATCAAAGCGTAGACTGTTTCAGACATTACTCCCATTTAGGTAAGTGCACGTGGTGAATGTTGTATTTCATCCCGATGAAATATCTGTGTTTCATCAACACTCTAATAGTCCACAGATCACAGAATGCCACCAGATGTGCATCGGAAACTACTTCTGGTCATCCAGGGAACGATCAAAGCGTAGACTGTTTGAGACACTACTCCCATGGAGGAACGTGCGCATGGTGACTGTTGTATTCAATCCCGATGCAATTTCTGTGTTTCATCAACACATTGAAGGTCCACAGATTACAGAATGGATCCAGATGTGCATCGGAAACTACTACTGGTCTTCCAGGGAACGATCAAAACGTAGACTGTTTGAGACATTACTCCCGTTAAGCAAAGTGCGCATGGTGACTGTTGTATTCAATCCCGATGCAATTTCTGTGTCTCATCAACACTCTGATAGTCCACAGATTACTTAATGCCACCAGATGTGCATCGGAAACTACTACTGGTCCTCCAGGGAACGATCAAAGCGTAGATTGTTTGAGACATTACTTCTGTGGAGAAAGTGCGCTTGGAGACTGTTGTATTCAATCCCGATGCAATTTCTGTGTTTCATCAACACTCTGATAGTCCGCAGATTACAGAATGCCACAAGACGTGCATCGGAAACTACTACTGGTCTTCCAGAGAACCATCAAAGCGTAGACTGTTTGAGACATTACTCCCATGGAGGAAAGTTCGCATGGTGACTCTTGTATTCAATCCCAATGCAATTTCTGTGTTTCATCAACACTCTGATGGTCCACAGATTACAGAATGCCTCCAGATGTGCATCGGAATCTATTACTGGTCTTCCAGGGAACGATCAAAGCGTAGACTGTATGAGACATGACTAACATGTAGGCAAGTTCGCATGGTGACTGTTGTATTCAATCCCGATGCAATTTCTGTGTTTCATTAACACTCTGATAGTCCACAGATTACAGAATGCCCCCAGGTGTGCATCGGAAACTACTACTGGTCTTCCAGGGAACGATCAAAGCGTAGACTATTTGAGACATTTCTCCCATGGAGGAAAGTTCGCATGGTGACTCTTGTATTCAATCCCGATGCAATTTCTGTGTTTCATGAACACTCTGATAGTCAACAGATTATGGTATGCCACCAGCTGTGCATCGGAAACTACTACTGGTCTTCCAGGGAATGATCAAAGCGTAGACTGTTTGAGACATTACTCCCATGGAGGAAAGTGCGCATGGTGACTGTTGTATTCAATCCCGATGTAATGTCTGTGTTTCATCAACACCCCGATAGTCCACAGATTACAGAATGCCACCAGACGTGCATCGGAAACTCGTACTGGTCTTCCAGGGAACGATCAAAGCGTAGACTGTTTTAATCCCGTGGAGGAAAGTGCGCATGGTGACTGTTGTATTCAATCGAGATGCAATTTCGGTGTTTCATCAACACTCTAATAGTCCACAGATCACAGAATGCATCCAGCTGTGCATCGGAAACTACTACTGGTCTTCCAGGGAACGATCAAAGCGTCGACTGTTTGAGACACTACTCCCATGGAGGAAAGTGCGCATGGTGACTGTTGTATTCAATCCCGATGCAATTTCTGTGTTTCATCACTCTCTGATAGTCCGCTGATTACAGAATGCCTCCAGATGTGCATCGGAAACTACTACAGGTCTTCCAGGAAACGATCAAAGCGTAGACTGTTTCAGACATTACTCCCATTTAGGAATGTGCGCGTGGTGAATGTTGTATTTCATCCCGATGAAATTTCTGTGTTTCATCAACACTCTGATAGTCCACAGATTACAGAATGCCTCCAGATGTGTATCGAAAACTACTACTGGTCTTCCAGAGAACGATCAAAACATAGACTCTTAGAGACATTACTCCCATGGAGGAAAGTGCGCATGATGAATGTTTTATTCAATCCCGATGCAATTTCTGTGTTTCATCACACTCTGATAGTCTACAGATTACAGAATGCCTCCAGATGTGAATCGGAAACTACCACTGGTCTTCCAGTGAACGATCAAAGCGTAGAATGTTCGAGACATTACTAACATGGAGGAAAGTGACCATGGTGACTGTTGTATTCAAATCCGATGCTATTTCTGTGTTTCATCAACACTCTAATAGTCCGCAGATTACAGAATGCCACAAGACGTTCATCGGAAACTACTACTGGTCTTCCAGGGAACGATCAAAGCGTAGACTGTTTGAGACATGACTTCTGTGGAGGAAAGTGAGCATGGTGACTGTTGTATTCAATCCCGATGCAATTTCTGTGTTTCATCAACACTCTGATAGTCCACAGATTACAGAATGCAACCAGATGTGCATCGGAAACTACTTCTGGTCTTCCAGGGAACGATCAAAACTAAGACTGTTTGAGACACTACTCCCATGGAGGAAAGTGCGCATGGTGACTGTTGTATTCAATCCCGATGCAATTTCTGTGTTTCATCAACACTCTGATAGTCGACAGATTACAGAATGCTTCCAGATGTGCATCGGAAACTACTTCTGGTCATCCAGGGAACGATCAAAGCGTAGACTTTTCTAGACACTACTCCCATGGAGGAAAGTGCGCATGGTGACTGTTGTATGCAATCCCAATGCAATTTCTGTGTTTCATCAACACTCTGATAGTCAACAGATTAAGGAATGCCACCAGCTGTGCAAACTACTACTTGACTTCCAGGGAACGATCAAAGCGTAGACAGTTTGAGACATTACTCCTGTGGAGGAAGTGCGCATAGTGACTCTTGTATTCAATGCCGATGCGATTTCTGAGTTTCATCAACACTCTGATAGTCCACAGATTACAGAATGCCACCAGAAGTGCATCGGAAACTACTACTGGTCTTCCAGGGAGCGATCATATTGTAGACTGTTTGAGCCATTACTCCCATGGAGGAAAGTGCGCATGGTGACTGTTGTATTCAATCCCGATGTAATGTCTGTGTTTCATCAAAACTCCGATAGTCCACAGATTACAGATTGCCACCAGACGTGCATCGGAAACTACTACTGGTCTTCCAGGGAACGATCAAAGCGTAGACTGTTTGAGACATTAATCCCATGGAGGAAAGTGCGCATGGTGACTGTTGTATTCAATCGAGATGCAATTTCTGTGTTTCATCAACACTCTAATACTCCACAGATCACAGAATGCCACCAGATGTGCATCGGAAACTACTTCTGGTCATCCAGGGAACGATCAAAGCGTAGACTGTTTGAGACATTACTTCTGTGGAGAAAGTGCGCATGGAGACTGTTGTATTCAATCCCGTTGCAATTTCTGTGTTTCATCAACACTCTGATAGTCCACTGATTACAGAATGCCTCCAGACGTGCATCGGAAACTACTACTGGTCTTCCAGGAAACGATCAAAGCGTAGACTGTTTCAGACATTACTCCCATTTAGGTAAGTGCGCGTGGTGAATGTTGTATTTCATCCCGATGAAATTTCTGTGTTTCATCAACACTCTGATAGTCCACAGATTACAGAATGCCTCCAGATGTGTGTCGTAACTACTACTGGTCTTCCAGGGAACGGTCAAAACATAGACTCTTAGAGACATTACTCCCATGGAGGAAAGTGCGCATGGTTAATGTTGTATTCAATCCCGATGCAATTTCTGTGTTTCATCAACACTCTGATAGTCCACAGATTACAGAGTGCCTCCAGATGTGAATCGGGAACTACCACTGGTCTTCCAGGGAACGATCAAAGCGTAGAATGTTCGAGACATTACTAACATGGAGGAAAGTGCGCATGGTGACTGTTGTATTCAATCCCGATGCAATTTCTGTGTTTCATCAACACACTGAAGGTCCACAGATTACAGAATGGATCCAGATGTGCATCGGAAACTACTACTGGTCTTCCAGGGAACGATCAAAACGTAGACTGTTTGAGACATTACTCCCGTTAAGCAAAGTGCGCATGGTGACTGTTGTATTCAATCCCGATGCAATTTCTGTGTCTCATCAACACTCTGATAGTCCACAGATTACTTAATGCCACCAGATGTGCATCGGAAACTACTACTGGTCTTCCAGGGAACGATCAAAGCGTAGATTGTTTGAGACATTACTTCTGTGGAGAAAGTGCGCATGGAGACTGTTGTATTCAATCCCGATGCAATTTCTGTGTTTCATCAACACTCTGATAGTCAACAGATTAAGGAATGCCACCAGCAGTGCATCGGAAACTACTACTTGACTTCCAGGGAACGATCAAAGCGTAGACAGTTTGAGCCATTACTCCTGTGGAGGAAGTGCGCATGGTGACTCTTGTATTCAATCCCGATGCAATTTCTGTGTTTCATCAACACTCTGATAGTCCACAGATTACAGAATGCCTCCAGATGTGTATCGGAAACTACTACTGATCTTCCAGGGAACGGTCAAAACATAGACTCTTAGAGACATTACTCCCATGGAGTAAAGTGCGCATGATGATTGTTGTATTCAATCCCGATGCAATTTCTGTGTTTCGTCAACACTCTGATAGTCCACAGATTACAGAATGCCTCCAGATGTGAATCGGAAACTACCACTGGTCTTCCAGGGAACGATCAAAGCGTAGAATGTTCGAGACATTACTAACATGGAGGAAAGTGCGAATGGTGACTGTTGTATTCAATCCCGATGCAATTTCTGTGTCTCATCAACACTCTGATAGTCCACAGATTACTTAATGCCACCAGATGTGCATCGGAAACTACTTCTGGTCTTCCAGGGAACGATCAAAGCGTAGACTTTTCGAGACACTACTCCCATGGAGGAAAATGCGCATTGTGACTGTTGTATGCAATCCAAATGCAATTTCTGTGTTTCATCAACACTCTGATAGTCAACAGATTAAGGAATGCCACCAGCAGTGCATCGGAAACTACTACTTGACTTCCAGGGAACGATCAAAGCATAGACAGTTTTAGACATTACTCCTGTGGAGGAAGTGCGCATGGTGTCTCTTGTATTCAATCCCGATGCAATTCCTGTGTTTCATCAACACTCTGATAGTCCACAGATTACAGAATGCCACCAGATGTGCATCGGAAACTACTACTGGTCTTCCAGGGAACGATCAAAGCGTAGACTTTTCGAGACACTACTCCCATGGAGGAAAATGCGCATTGTGACTGTTGTATGCAATCCAAATGCAATTTCTGTGTTTCATCAACACTCTGATAGTCAACAGATTAAGGAATGCCACCAGCAGTGCATCGGAAACTACTACTTGACTTCCAGGGAACGATCAAAGCGTAGACAGTTTTAGACATTACTCCTGTGGAGGAAGTGCGCATGGTGACTCTTGTATTCAATCCCGATGCAATTCCTGTGTTTCATCAACACTCTGATAGTCCACAGATTACAGAATGCTACCAGATGTGCATCGGAAACTACTACTGGTCTTCCAGGGAGCGATCAAAGCGTAGACTGTTTGAGCCATTACTCCCATGGAGGAAAGTGCGCATGGTGACTGTTGTATTCAATCCCGATGTAATGTCTGTGTTTCATCAACACTCCGATAGTCCACAGATTACAGATTGCCACCAGACGTGCATCGGAAACTACTACGAGACTTCCAGGGAACGATCAAAGCTTAGACTGTTTGAGACATTAATCCCGTGGAGGAAAGTGCGCATGGTGACTGTTGTATTCAATCGAGATGCAATTTCTGTGTTTCATCAACACTCTAATAGTCCACAGATCACAGAATGCCTCCAGATGTGCATCGGAATCTACCACTGGTCTTCCAGGGAACGATCAAAGCGTAGACTGTATGAGACATGACTAACATGTAGGCAAGTTCGCATGGTGACTGTTGTATTCAATCCCGATGCAATTTCTGTGTTTCATTAACACTCTGATAGTCCACAAATTACAGAATGCCCCCAGGTGTGCATCGGAAACTACTACTGGTCTTCCAGGGAACGATCAAAGCGTAGACTATTTGAGACATTTCTCCCATGGAGGAAAGTTCGCATGGTGACTCTTGTATTCAATCCCGATGCAATTTCTGTGTTTCATCAACACTCTGATAGTCAACAGATTATGGTATGCCACCAGCTGTGCATCGGAAACTACTACTGGTCTTCCAGGGAATGATCAAAGCGTAGACTGTTTGAGACATTACTCCCATGGAGGGAAGTGCGCATGGTGACTGTTGTATTCAATCCCGATGTAATGTCTGTGTTTCATCAACACTCCGATAGTCCACAGATTACAGAATGCCACCAGACGTGAATCGGAAACTAGTACTGGTCTTCCAGGGAACGATCAAAGCGTAGACTGTTTTAATCCCGTGGAGGAAAGTGCGCATGGTGACTGTTGCATTCAATCGAGATGCAATTTCGGTGTTTCATCAACACTCTAATAGTAAACAGATCACAGAATGCATCCAGCTGTGCATCGGAAACTACTACTGGTCTTCCAGGGAACGATCAAAGCGTCGACTGTTTGAGACACTACTCCCATGGAGGAAAGTGCGCATGGTGACTGTTGTATTCAATCCCGATGCAATTTCTGTGTTTCATCACTCTCTGATAGTCCGCTGATTACAGAATGCCTCCAGATGTGCATCGGAAACTACTACAGGTCTTCCAGGAAACGATCAAAGCGTAGACTGTTTCAGACATTACTCCCATTTAGGAATGTGCGCGTGGTGAATGTTGTATTTCATCCCGATGAAATTTCTGTGTTTCATCAACACTCTGATAGTCCACAGATTACAGAATGCCTCCAGATGTGTATCGAAAACTACTACTGGTCTTCCAGGGAACCATCAAAACATAGACTCTTAGAGACATTACTCCCATGGAGGAAAGTGCGCATGATGAAAGTTTTATTCAATCCCGATGCAATTTCTGTGTTTCATCACACTCTGATAGTCTACAGATTACAGAATGCCTCCAGATGTGAATCGGAAACTACCACTGGTCTTCCAGGGAACGATCAAAGCGTAGAATGTTCGAGACATTACTAACATGGAGGAAAGTGACCATGGTGACTGTTGTATTCAAATCCGATGCTATTTCTGTGTTTCATCAACACTCTAATAGTCCGCAGATTACAGAATGCCACAAGACGTGCATCGGAAACTACTACTGGTCTTCCAGGGAACGATCAAAACTAAGACTGTTTGAGACACTACTCCCATGGAGGAAAGTGCGCATGGTGACTGTTGTATTCAATCCCGATGCAATTTCTGTGTTTCATCAACACTCTGATAGTCGACAGATTACAGAATGCTTCCAGATGTGCATCGGAAACTACTTCTGGTCATCCAGGGAACGATCAAAGCGTAGACTTTTCGAGACACTACTCCCATGGAGGAAAGTGCGCATGGTGACTGTTGTATGCAATCCCAATGCAATTTCTGTGTTTCATCAACACTCTGATAGTCAACAGATTAAGGAATGCCACCAGCTGTGCAAACTACTACTTGACTTCCAGGGAACGATCAAAGCGTAGACAGTTTGAGACATTACTCCTGTGGAGGAAGTGCGCATGGTGACTCTTGTATTCAATCCCGATGCGATTTCTGAGTTTCATCAACACTCTGATAGTCCACAGATTACAGAATGCCACTAGATGTGCATCGGAAACTACTACTGGTCTTCCAGGGAGCGATCATAGCGTAGACTGTTTGAGCCATTACTCCCATGGAGGAAAGTGCGCATGGTGACTGTCGTATTCAATCCCGATGTAATGTCTGTGTTTCATCAAAACTCCGATAGTCCACAGATTACAGATTGCCACCAGACGTGCATCGGAAACTACTACTGGTCTTCCAGGGAACGATCAAAGCGTAGACTGTTTGAGACATTAATCCCATGGAGGAAAGTGCGCATTGTGACTGTTGTATTCAATCGAGATGCAATTTCTGTGTTTCATCAACACTCTAATAGTCCACAGATCACAGAATGCCACCAGATGTGCATCGGAAACTACTTCTGGTCATCCAGGGAACGATCAAAGCGTAGACTGTTTGAGACACTACTCCCATGGAGGAACGTGCGCATGGTGACTGTTGTATTCAATCCCGATGCAATTTCTGTGTTTCATCAACACTCTGATAGTCCACTGATTACAGAATGCCTCCAGATGTGCATCGGAAACTACTAGTGGTCTTCCAGGAAACGATCAAAGCGTAGACTGTTTCAGACATTACTCCCATTTAGGTAAGTGCGCGTGGTGAATGTTGTATTTCATCCCGATGAAATATCTGTGTTTCATCAACACTCTGATAGTCCACAGATTACAGAATGCCTCCAGATGTGTGTCGGAAACTACTACTGGTCTTCCAGGGAACGGTCAAAACATAGACTCTTAGAGACTTTACTCCCATGGAGGAAAGTGCGCATGGTGAATGTTGTATTCAATCCCGATGCAATTTCTGTGTTTCATCAACACTCTGATAGTCCACAGATTACAGAGTGCCTCCAGATGTGAATCGGGAACTACCACTGGTCTTCCAGGGAACGATCAAAGCGTAGAATGTTCGAGACATTACTAACATGGAGGAAAGTGCGCATGGTGACTGTTGTATTCAATCCCGATGCAATTTCTGTGTTTCATCAACACATTGAAGGTCCACAGATTACAGAATGGATCCAGATGTGCATCGGAAACTACTACTAATCTTCCAGGGAACGATCAAAACGTAGACTGTTTGAGACATTACTCCCGTTAAGCAAAGTGCGCATGGTGACTGTTGTATTCAATCCCGATGCAATTTCTGTGTCTCATCAACACTCTGATAGTCCACAGATTACTTAATGCCACCAGATGTGCATCGGAAACTACTACTGGTCTTCCAGGGAACGATCAAAGCGTAGATTGTTTGAGACATTACTTCTGTGGAGAAAGTGCGCATGGAGACTGTTGTATTCAATCCCGATGCAATTTCTATGTTTCATCAACACTCTGATAGTCCGCAGATTACAGAATGCCACAAGACGTGCATCGGAAACTACTACTGGTCTTCCAGGGAACGATCAAAGCGTAGACTGTTTGAGACACTACTCCCATGGAGGAAAGTGCGCATGGTGACTGTTGTATTCAATCCCGATGCAATATCTGTGTTTCATCAACACTCTGATAGTCGACAGATTACAGAATGCTTCCAGATGTGCATCGGAAACAACTTCTGGTCATCCAGGGAACGATCAAAGCGTAGACTGTTTGAGACACTACTCCAATGGAGGAACGTGCGCATGGTGACTGTTGTATTCAATCCCGATGCAATTTCTGTGTTTCATCAACACTCTGATAGTCGACAGATTACAGAATGCTTCCAGATGTGCATCGGAAACAACTTCTGGTCTTCAAGGGAACGATCAAAGCGTAGACTTTTCGAGACATTACTCCCATGGAGGAAAGTGCCCATGGTGACTGTTGTATGCAATCCCAATGCAATTTCTGTGTTTCATCAACACTCTGATAGTCAACAGATTAAGGAATGCCACCAGCAGTGCATCGGAAACTACTACTTGACTTCCAGGGAACGATCAAAGCGTAGACAGTTTGAGACATTACTCCTGTGGAGGAAGTGCGCATGGTGACTCTTGTATTCAATCCCGATGCAACTTCTGTGTTTCATCAACACTCTGATAGTCCACAGATTACAGAATGCCTCCAGATGTGTATCGGAAACTACTACTGGTCTTCCAGGGAACGGTCAAAACATAGACTCTTAGAGACATTACTCCCATTGAGTAAAGTGCGCATGATGATTGTTGTATTCAATCCCGATGCAATTTCTGTGTTTCGTCAACACTCTGATAGTCCACAGATTACAGAATGCCTCCAGATGTGAATCGGAAACTACCACTGGTCTTCCAGGGAACGATCAAAGCGTAGAATGTTCGAGACATTACTAACATGGAGGAAAGTGCGAATGGTGACTGTTGTATTCAATCCCGATGCAATTTCTGTGTCTCATCAACACTCTGATAGTCCACAGATTACTTAATGCCACCAGATGTGCATCGGAAACTACTACTGGTCTTCCAGGGAACGATCAAAGCGTAGACTGTTTGAGACATTACTTCTGTGGAGGAAAGTGAGCATGGTAAATGTTGTATTCAATCCCGATGCAATTTCTGTGTTTCACCAACACTCTGATAGTCCACAGATTACAGAATGCCTCCAGATGTGCATCGGAAACTACTTCTGGTGTTCCAGGGAACTATCGAAGCGTAGCCTGTATGAGACATTACTCCCATGGAGGAAAGTGCGCATGGTGACTGTTGTATTCAATTCCGATGCAATTTCTGTTTTTCATCAACACTCTGATAGTCCACAGAATACAGAATGCTTCCAGATGAGCATCGGACACTCCTTCTGGTTTTCAAGGGAACGATCAAAGCGTAGACTGTTTGAGACATTACTAAAATATAGGCAAGTGCGCATGGTGACTGTTGTATTCAATCCCGATGCAATTTCTGTGTTTCATCAACACTCTGATAGTCCACAGATTACTTAATGACACCAGATGTGCATCGGAATCTACTACTGGTCTTCCAGGGAACGATCAAAGCATAGACTTTTCGAGACACTACTCCCATGGAGGAAAGTGCGCATGGTGACTGTTGTATTCAATCCCAATGCAATTTCTGTGTTTCATCAACACTCTGATAGTCCACAGATTACAGAAAGCCTCCAGATGTGTATCGGAAACTACCACTGGTCTTCCAGGGAACGATCAAAGCGTAGACTGTTTGAGACATTACTAAAATGTAGGCAAGTGCGCATGGTGACTGTTATATTCAATCCCGATGCAATTTCTGTGTTTCACCAACACTTTGAAAGCTACAGATTACAGATAGCATGCAGATGTGCATCGGAAACTACTACTTGTCTTCCAGGGAACGATCAAAGCGTAGACTATTTGAGACATTAATCCCATGGAGGAAATTGCACATGGTGAATCATGTATTCAATCCCGATGCAATTTCTGTGTTTCATCAACACTCTGATAGTCAACAGATTAAGGAATGGCACCAGCTGTGCATCGGAAACTACTACTTGACTTCCAGGGAATGATCAAAGCGCAGACAGTTTGAGACATTACTGCTGTGGAGGAAAGTGCGCATGGTGACTGTTGTATTCAATCCCGATCCAATTTCTGTGTTTCATCAACACTCTGATAGTCGACAGATTATAGAATGCCACCAGACGTGCATTGGAAACACTTACTGGTCTTCCAGGGAACGATTAAAACGTACACTGTTTGAGACATTACTCCCGTGGTGGAAAGGGAGCATGGTGACTGTTGTATTCAATCCGGATGCAATTTCTGTGTTTCATTAACACTCTGATGGTCCACAGATTACAGAATTCCACCAGATGAGCATCGGAAACTACTTCTGGTGTTCCAGGGAACGATCAAACCGTTGTCTGTTTGAGACACTACTCCCTTGGAGGAAAGTGCGCATGGTGACTGTTGTATTCAATCCCAATGCAATTTCTGTGTTTCATCAACACTCTGATAGTCCACAGATTACAGAAAGCCTCCAGATGTGTATCGGAAACTACCACTGGTCTTCCAGGGAACGATCAAAGCGTAGACTGTTTGAGACATTACTAAAATGTAGGCAAGTTCGCAATGTGACTGATGTATTCAATCCCGATGCAATTTCTGTGTTTCATCAACACTTTGATAGTCCACAGATTACAGAATGCCCCCAGGTGTGCATCGGAAACTACTACTCGTCTTCCAGGGAACGATCAAAGCGTAGACTATTTGAGACATTACTCCCATGGAGGAAAGTGCGCATGGTGACTCTTGTATTCAATCCCGATGCAATTACTGTGTTTCATCAACACTCTGATAGTCGACAGATTACAGAATGCCACCAGCTGTGCATCGGAAACTACTACTAGACTTCCAGGGAACGATCAAAGCGTAGACAATTTGAGACATTACTCCTGTGGAGGAAAGTGCACATGGTGAATCTTGTATTCAATCCCGATGAAATTTCTGTGTTTTATCAACACTCGGATAGTCCACAGATTACAGAATGACACGAGATGTGCATCGGAAACTACTACTGGTCTTCCAGGGAGCGATCAAAGCGTAGACTGTTTGAGGCATTACTCCCATGGAGGAAAGTGCGCATGGTGACTGTTGTATTCAATCCCGATGTAATGTCTGTGTTTCATCAACACTCCGATAGTCCACAGATTACAGAATGCCACCAGACGTGCATCGGAAACTACTACTGGTCTTCCAGGGAACGATCAAAGCGTAGACTGTTTTAATCCCGTGGAGGCAAGTGCGCATGGTGACCGTTGTATTCAATCGAGATGCAATTTCTGTGTTTCATCAACACTCTAATAGTCCACAGATCACAGAATGCCACCAGATGTGCATCGGAAACTACTTCTGGTCATCCAGGCAACGATCAAAGCTTAGACTGTTTGAGACACTACTCCCATGGAGGAACGTGCGCATGGTGACTGTTGTATTCAATCCCGATGCAATTTCTGTGTTTCATCAACACTCTGATAGTCCACTGATTACAGATTGCCTCCAGATGTGCATCGGAAACTACTACTTGTCTTCCAGGAAACGGTCAAAGCGTAGACTGTTTCAGACATTACTCCCATTTAGGAAAGTGCGCTTGGTGAATGTTGTATTTCATCCCGATGAAATTTCTGTGTTTCATCAACACTCTGATAGTCCACAGATTACAGAATGCCTCCAGATGTGTATCGGAAACTACTACTGGTATTCCAGGGAACAGTCAAAACATAGACTCTTAGAGACATTACTCCCATGGAGGAAAGTGCGCATGGTGAATGTTGTATTCAATCCCGATGCAATTTCTCTGTTTCATCAACACTCTGATAGTCCACAGATTACAGAATGCCTTCAGATGTGAATCGGAAGCTACCACTGGTCTTCCAGGGAACGATCAAAGCGTAGAATGTTGGAGACATTACTAACATGGAGGAAAGTGCGCATGGTGACTGTTGTATTCAATCCCGATGCAATTTCTGTGTTTCATCAACACATTGAAGGTCCACAGATTACAGAATGGATCCAGATGTGCATCGGAAACTGCTACTGGTCTTTCAGGGAACGATCAAAACGTAGACTGTTTGAGACATTACTCCCGTGGAGCAAAGTGCGCATGGTGACTGTTGTATTCAATCCCGATGCTATTTCTGTGTTTCATCAACACTCTGATAGTCCGCAGATTACAGAATGCCACAAGACGTGCATCGGAAACTACTACTGGTCTTCCAGGGAACGATCAAAGCGTAGACTGTTTGAGACATTACTTCTGTGGAGGAAAGTGAGCATGGTGACTGTTGTATTCAATCCCCATGCAATTTCTGTGTTTCACCAACACTCTGATAGTCCACAGATTACAGAATGCAACCAGATGTGCATCGGAAACTACTTCTGGTCTTCCAGGGTACGATCAAAAACCTAGACTGTTTGAGACACTACTCCCATGGAGGAAAGTGCGCATGGTGACTGTTGTATTCAATCCCGATGCAATTTCTGTATTTCATCACACTCTGATAGTCCACAGAATACAGAATGCATCCAGATGTGCATCGGAAACTACTTCTGGTCTTCCAGGGAACGATCAAAGCGTAGACTGTTTGAGACATTACTAAAATGTAGGGAAGTGCGCATGGTGACTGTTGTATTCAATCCTGATGCAATTTCTGTATTTCATCAACACTTTGAAGGTCTACAGATTACATAATGCATCCAGATGTGCATCGGACACTACTACTGGTCTTCCAATGAACGATCAAAGCGTAGACTATTTGAGACATTACTCCCATGGAGGAAAGTGCGCATGGTGACTCTTGTATTCAATCCCGATGCAATTTCTGTGTTTCATCAACACTCTGATAGTCAACAGATTAAGGAATTCCACCAGCTGTGCATCGGAAACTACTACTGGACTTCCAGGGAACGATCAAAGCGTGGACAATTTGAGACATTACTCCTGTGGAGGAAAGTGCGCATGGTGAATCTTGTATTCAATCCCGATGAAATTTCTGTGTTTCATCAACACTCTAATAGTCCACAGATTGCAGAATGCCACCAGATGTGCATTGGAAACTACTACTGGTCTTCCAGGGACCGATCAAAGCGTAGACTGTTTGAGCCATTACTCCCATGGAGGAAAGTGCACATGGTGACTGTTGTATTCAATCCCGATGTAATGTCTGTGTTTCATCAACACTCCGATAGTCCACAGATTACAGAATGCCACCAGACGTGCATCGGAAACTACTACTGGCCTTCCAGGGAACGATCAAAACGTAGACTGTTTGAGACATTACTCCCGTGGAGCAAAGTGCGCATGGTGACTGTTGTATTCAATCCCGATGCAATTTCTGTGTCTCTTCAACACTCTGATAGTCCACAGATTACTTAATGCCACCAGATGTGCATCGGAAACTACTACTGGTCTTCCAGGGAACGATCAAAGTGTAAATTGTTTGAGGCATTACTTCTGTGGATAAATTGCGGATGGAGACTGTTGTATTCAATCCCGATGCTATTTCTGTGTTTCATCAACACTCTGATAGTCCGCAGATTACAGAATGCCACAAGACGTGCATCGGAAACTACTACTGGTCTTCCAGGGAACGATCAAAGCGTAGACAGTTTGAGACATTACTCCTGTGGAGGAAGTGCGCATGGTGACTCTTGTATTCAATCCCGATGCAATTTCTGTGTTTCATCAACACTCTGATAGTCCACAGATTACAGAATGCCACCAGATATGCATCGGAAACTACTACTGGTCTTCCAGGGAGCGATCAAAGCGTAGACTCTTGGAGCCATTACTCCCATGGAGGAAAGTGCGCATGGTGAATGTTGTATTCAATCCCGATGTAATGTCTGTGTTTCATCAACACTCCGATAGTCCACAGATTACAGAATGCCACCAGACGTGCATCGGAAACTACTACTGGTCTTCCAGGGAACTATCAAATCGTAGACTGTTTGAGACATTAATCCTGTGGAGGATAGTGCGCATGGTGACTGTTGTATTCAATCGAGTTGCAATATCTGTGTTTCATCAACACTCTGACAGTCCACAGATCACAGAATGCCACCAGATGTGCATCGGAAACTACTTCTGGTCATCCAGGGAACGATCAAAGCGTAGACTGTTTGAGACACTCCTCCCATGGAGGAAAGTGAGCATGGTGACTGTTGTATTCAATCCCGATGCAATTTCTGTGTTTCATCAACACTCTGATAGTCCACTGATTACAGAATGCCTCACGATGTGCATCGGAAACTACTACTGGTCTTCCAGGAAACGATCAAAGCGTAGACTGCTTCAGACATTACTCCCATTTAGGAAAGTTCGTGTGGTGAATGTTGAATTTCATCCCGATGAAATTTCTGTGTTTCATCAACTCTCTGATAGTCCACAGATTACAGAATGCCTCCAGATGTGTATCGGAAACTACTACTGGTCTTCCAGGGAACGGTCAAGACATAGACTCTTAGAGACATTACTCCCATGGAGGAAAGTGCGCATGGTGAATGTTGTATTCAATCCCGATGTAATTTCTGTGTTTCATCAACACTCTGATATTCCACAGATTACAGAATGCCTCCAGATGTGAATCGGAAACTACAACTGGTCTTCCAGGGAACGATCAAAGCGTAGAATTTTCGAGACATTACTAACAAGGAGGAAAGTGCGCATGGTGACTGTTGTATTCAATCTGGATGCAATTTCAGTGTTTCATCAACACTTTGAGGTCCACAGATTACTGAATGGATCCAGATGTGCATCGGAAACTACTACTGGTCTTCCAGGGAACGATCAAAACGTAGACTGTTTGAGACATTACTCCCGTGGGGCAAAGTGCGCATGGTGACTGTTGTATTCAATCCCGATGCAATTTCTGTGTCTCATCAACACTCTGATAGTCCACAGATTACTTAATGCCACCAGATGTGCATCGGAAACTACTACTGGTCTTCCAGGGAAGGATCAAAGCGTAGATTGTTTGAGACATTACTTCTGTGGAGAAAGTGTGCATGGAGACTGTTGTATTCAATCCCGATGCTATTTCTGTGTTTCATCTACACTCTGATAGTCCGCAGATTACAGAATGCCACAAGACGTGCATCGGAAACTACTACTGGTCTTCCAGGGAACGATCAAAGCGTAGACTGTTTGAGACATTACTTCTGTGGAGGAAAGTGAGCATGGTGACTGTTGTATTCAATCCCGATGCAATGTCTGTGTTTCACCAGCACTCTGATAGTCCACAGATTACAGAATGCAACCAGATGTGCATCGGAAACTACTTCTGGTCTTCCAGGGAACGATCAAAGCGTAGACAGTTTGAGACATTACTCCTGTGGAGGAAGTGCGCATGGTGACTCTTGTATTCAATCCCGATGCAATTTCTGTGTTTCATCAACACTCTGATAGTATACAGATTACAGAATGCCTCCAGATGTGCATCGGAAACTACTACTGGTCTTCCAGGAAACGATCAAAGCGTAGACTGTTTCAGACATTACTCCACTTTAGGATAGTGCGCGTGGTGAATGTTGTATTTCATCCCGATGAAATTTCTGTGTTTCATCAACACTCTGATAGTCCACAGATTACAGAATGCCTCCAGATGTGTATCGGAAACTACTACTGGTCTTCCAGGGAACGAAGAAAACATAGACACTTAGAGACATTACTCCCATGGAGGAAAGTGCGAATGGTGAATGTTGTATTCAATCCCGATGCAATTTCTGTGTTTCATCAACACTCTGATAGTCCACAGATTACAGAAAGCCTCCAGATGTGAATCGGAAACCACCACTGGTCTTCCAGGGAACGATCAAAGCGTAGAATGTTCGAGACATTACTAACATGGAGGAAAGTGCGCATGGTGACTGTTGTATTCAATCCCGATGCAATGTCTGTGTTTCATCAACACTTTCAAGGTCCACAGATTACAGAATGGATCCAGATGTGCATCGGAAACTACTACTGGTCTTCCAGGGAACGATCAAAACGAAGACTGTTTGAGACATTACTCCCGTGGAGCAAAGTGCGCATGGTGACTGTTGTATTCAATCCCGATGCAATTTCTGTGTCTCATCAACACTCTGATAGTCCACAGATTACTTAATGCCACCAGATGTGCATCGGAGACTCCTACTGGTCTTCCAAGGAACGATCAAAGCGTAGATTGTTTGAGACATTACTTCTGGGGAGAAAGTGCGCATGGAGACTGTTGTATTCAATCCCGATGCTATTTCTGTGTTTCATCAACACTCTGATAGTCCGCAGATTACAGAATGCCACAAGACGTACATCGGAAACTACTACTGGTCTTCCAGGGAACGATCAAACCGTAGACTGTTTGAGACATTACTTCTGTGTAGGAAAGTGAGCATGGTGACTGTTGTATTCAATCCCGATGCAATTTCTGTGTTTCACCAACACTCTGATAGTCCACAGATTACAGAATGCAACCAGATGTGCATCGGAAACTACTTCTGGGCTTCCAGGGTACGATCAAAACTTAGACTGTTTGAGACACTACTCCCATGGAGGAAAGTGCGCTTGGTGACTGATGTATTCAATCCCGATGCAATTTCTGTGTTTCATCAACACTCTGATAGTCCACAGATTACTTAATGCCACCAGATGTGCATCGGAAACTACTACTGGTCTTCCAGGGAACGATAAAAGCGTAGACAGTTTGAGACATTACTCCTGTGGATTAAGTGCGCATGGCGACTCTTGTATTCAATCCCAATGCAATTTCTGTGTTTCATCAACACTCTGATAGTCCACAGATTACAGAATGCCACCAGATGTGCATCGGAAACTACTACTGGTCTTCCAGGGAGCGATCAAAGCGTAGGCTGTTTGAACCATTAGTCCCATGGAGGAAAGTGCGCTTGGTGACTGTTGTATTCAATCCCGATATAATGTCTGTGTTTCATCAACACTCAGTTACTCCACAGATTTCAGAATGCCTCCAGATGTGCATCGGAAACTACTACTGGTCTTCCAGGGAACGGTCAAATCGTAGCCTGTTTGTGACATTACTCCCTTGGAGGAAAGTGCGCATGGTGACTGTTGTATTCAATCCCGATGCAATTTCTGTGTTTCATCAACACTCTGATAGTCCACAGATTACAGAATGCCACCAGATGTGCATCGGAGACTACTACTGGTCTTCCAAAGAGCGATCAAAGCGTAGGCTGTTTGAGCCATTAGTCCCATGGAGGAAAGTGCGCATGGTGACTGTTGTATTCAATCCCGATGTAATGTCTGTGTTTCATCAACACTCCGATAGTCCACAGATTACAGAATGCCACCAGACGTGCATCGGAAACTACTACCGGTCTTCCAGGGAACGATCAAAGCGTAGACTGTTTGAGACATTATTCCCGTGGAGGAAAGTGCGCATGGTGACTGTTGTATTCAATCGAGATGCAATTTCTGTGTTTCATCAACACTCTAATAGTCCACAGATCACAGAATGCAACCAGATGTGCACCGCAAACTACTTCTGGTCATCCAGGGAAGGATCAAAGCGTAGACTGTTTGAGACACTACTCCCATGGAGCAAAGTGCGCATGGTGACTGTTGTTTCAATCCCGATGCAATTTCTGTGTTTCATCAACACTCTGATAGTCCACTGATTACAGAATGCCTCCAGATGTGCATCGGAAACTACTACTGGTCTTCCAGGAAACGATCAAAGCGTAGACTGTTTCAGACATTACTCCACTTTAGGAAAGTGCGCGTGGTGAATGTTGTATTTCATCCCGATGAAATTTCTGTGTTTCATCAACACTCTGATAGTCCACAGATTACAGAATGCCTCCAGATGTGTATCGGAAACTACTACTGGTCTTCCAGGGAACGAACAAAACATAGACACTTAGAGACATTACTCCCATGGAGGAAAGTGCGAATGGTGAATGTTGTATTCAATCCCGATGCAATTTCTGTGTTTCATCAACACTCTGATAGTCCACAGATTACAGAAAGCCTCCAGATGTGAATCGGAAACCACCACTGGTCTTCCAGGGAACGATCAAAGCGTAGAATGTTCGAGACATTACTAACATGGAGGAAAGTGCGCATGGTGACTGTTGTATTCAATCCCGATGCAATGTCTGTGTTTCATCAACACTTTCAAGGTCCACAGATTACAGAATGGATCCAGATGTGCATCGGAAACTACTACTGGTCTTCCAGGGACCGATCAAAACGAAGACTGTTTGAGACATTACTCCCGTGGAGCAAAGTGCGCATGGTGACTGTTGTATTCAATCCCGATGCAATTTCTGTGTCTCATCAACACTCTGATAGTCCACAGATTACTTAATGCCACCAGATGTGCATCGGAAACTCCTACTGGTCTTCCAAGGAACGATCAAAGCGTAGATTGTTTGAGACATTACTTCTGGGGAGAAAGTGCGCATGGAGACTGTTGTATTCAATCCCGATGCTATTTCTGTGTTTCATCAACACTCTGATAGTCCGCAGATTACAGAATGCCACAAGACGTACATCGGAAACTACTACTGGTCTTCCAGGGAACGATCAAACCGTAGACTGTTTGAGACATTACTTCTGTGTAGGAAAGTGAGCATGGTGACTGTTGTATTCAATACCGATGCAATTTCTGTGTTTCACCAACACTCTGATAGTCCACAGATTACAGAATGCAACCAGATGTGCATCGGAAACTACTTCTGGGCTTCCAGGGAACGATCAAAGCGTAGACAGTTTGAGACATTACTCCTGTGGATTAAGTGCGCATGGCGACTCTTGTATTCAATCCCGATGCAATTTCTGTGTTTCATCAACACTCTGATAGTCCACAGATTACAGAATGCCACCAGATGTGCATCGGAAACTACTACTGGTCTTCCAGGGAGCGATCAAAGCGTAGGCTGTTTGAGCCATTAGTCCCATGGAGGAAAGTGCGCTTGGTGACTGTTGTATTCAATCCCGATATAATGTCTGTGTTTCATCAGCACTCAGTTACTCCACAGATTTCAGAATGCCTCCAGATGTGCATCGGAAACTACTACTGGTCTTCCAGGGAACGATCAAATCGTAGCCTGTTTGTGACATTACTCCCTTGGAGGAAAGTGCGCATGGTGACTGTTGTATTCAATCCCGATGCAATTTCTGTGTTTCATCAACACTCTGATAGTCCACAGATTACAGAATGCCACCAGACGTGCATTGGAAACTCTTACTGGTCTTCCAGGGAACGATTAAAACGTATACTGTTTGAGACATTACTCCCGTGGAGCAAAGTGCGCATGGTGACCGTTGTATTCAATCCCGATGCAATTTCTGTGTCTCATCAACACTCTGATAGTCCACAGATTACTTAATGCCACCAGATGTGCATCGGAAACTACTACTGGTCTTCCAGGGAACGATCAAAGCGTAGACTGTTTGAGACATTACTTCTGTGGAGGAAAGTGAGCATGGTGATTGTTGTATTCAATCCCGATGCAATTTCTGTGTTTCACTAGCACTCTGACAGTCCACAGATTACAGAATGCAACCAGATGTGCATCGGAAACTACTTCTGCTCTTCCAGGGTACGATCAAAACTTAGACTGTTTGAGACACTACTCCCATGGAGGAAAGTGCGCATGGTGACTGTTGTATTCAATCCCGATGCAATTTCTGTGTTTCATCAACACTCTGATAGTCCACAGAATACAGAATGCTTCCAGATGAGCATCGGAAACTACTTCTGGTCTTCCAGGGAACGATCAAAGCGTAGACTGTTTGGGACATTACTAAAATATAGGCAGGTGCGCATGGTGACTGTTGTATTCAATCCCGATGCAGTTTCTGTGTTTCATCAACACTTTGAAGGTCTACAGATTACATATTGCATCCAGATGTGCAGCGGAAACTACTACTTGCCTTCCAGGGAACGATCAAAGCGTAGACTATTTGAGACATTACTCCCATGGAGGAAAGTGCACATGGTGACTCTTGTATTCAATCCCGATGCAATTTCTGTGTTTCATCAACACTCTGATAGTCAACAGATTAAGGAATGCCACCAGCTGTGCATCGGAAACTACTACTTGACTTCCAGGGAACGATCAAAGCGTAGACAGTTTGAGACATTACTCCTGTGGAGGAAGTGCGCATGGTGACTGTTGTATTCAATCCCGATGCAATTTCTGTGTCTCATCAACACTCTGATGGTCCACAGATTACTTAATGCCACCAGATGTGCATCGGAAACTACTACTGGTCTTCCAGGGAACGATCAAAGCGTAGATTGTTTGAGACATTACTTCTGTGGAGAAAGTGCGCAAGGAGACTGTTGTATTCAATCCCGATGCTATTTCTGTGTTTCATCAACACTCTGATAGTCCGCAGATTACAGAATGCCACAAGACGTGCATCGGAAACTACTACTGGTCTTCCAGGGAACGATCAATGCGTAGACTGTTTGAGACATTACTTCTGTGGAGGAAAGTGAGCATGGTGACTGTTGTATTCAATCCCGATGCAATTTCTGTGTTTCATCAACACTCTGATAGTATACAGATTACAGAATGCAACCAGATGTGCATCGGAAACTACTTCTGGTCTTCCAGGGAACGATCAAAACTTAGACTGTTTGAGACACTACTCCCATGGAGGAAAGTGCGCATGGTGACTGTTGTATTCAATCCCGATGCAATTTCTGTGTTTCATCAACACTCTGATAGTCCACAGATTACAGAATGCTTCCAGATGTGCATCGGAAACTACTTCTGGTCTTCCAGGGAACGATCAAAGCGTAGACTTTTCGAGACACTACTCCCATGGAGGAAAGTGCGCATGGTGACTGTTGTATTCAATCCCAATGCAATTTCTGTGTTTCATCAACACTCTGATAGTCAACAGATTAAGGAATGAAACCAGCTGTGTATCGGAAACTACTACTTGACTTCCAGGGAACGATCAAAGCGTAGACAGTTTGACACATTACTCCTGTGGAGGAAGTGCGCATGGTGACTGTTGTATTCAATCCCGATGCAATTTCTGTGTTTCATCAACACTCTGATAGTCCACAGATTACAGAATGCCACCAGATGTGCATCGGAAACTACTACTGGTCTTCCAGGGAGCGATCAAAGCGTAGACTGTTTGAGCCATTACTCCCATGGAGGAAAGTGCGCATGGTGACTGTTGTATTCAATCCCGATGTAATGTCTGTGTTTCATCAACACTCCGATAGTCCACAGATTACAGAATGCCACCAGACGTGCATCGGAAACTACTACTGGTCTTCCAGGGAACGATCAAAGCGTAGACTGTTTGAGACATTATTCCCGTGGAGGAAAGTGCGCATGGTGACTGTTGTATTCAATCGAGATGCAATTTCTGTGTTTCATCAACACACTAATAGTCCACAGATCACAGAATGCCACCAGATGTGCACCGGAAACTACTTCTGGTCATCCAGGGAAAGATCAAAACGTAGACTTCTTGAGACACTACTCCCATGGAGGAAAGTGCGCGTGGTGACTGTGGTATTCAATCCCGATGCAACTTCTGTGTTTCATCAACACTCTGATAGTCCACTGATTACAGAATGCCTCCAGATGTGCATCGGAAACTACTACTGGTCTTCTAGGAAACGATCAAAGCGTAGACTGTTTCAGACATTACTCCACTTTAGGAAAGTGCGCGTGGTGAATGTTGTATTTCATCCCGATGAAATTTCTGTGTTTCATCAACACTCTGATAGTCCACAGATTACAGAATGCCTCCAGATGTGTATCGGAAACTACTACTGGTCTTCCAGGGAACGAACAAAACATAGACTCTTAGAGACATTACTCCCATCGAGGAAAGTGCGCATGGTGTATGTTGTATTCAATCCCGATGCAATTTCTGTGTTTCATCAACACTCTGATAGTCCACAGATTTCAGAAAGCCTCCAGATCTGAATCGGAAACTACCACTGGTCTTCCAGGGAACGATCAAAGCGTAGAATGTTCGAGACATTACTAACATGGGGGAAAGTGCGCAAGGTGACTGTTGTATTCAATCCCGATGCAATTTCTGTGTTTCATCAACACTTTGAAGGTCCGCAGATTACAGAATGGATCCAGATGTGCATCGGAAACTACTACTGGTCTTCCAGGGAACGGTCAAAACGTAGACTGTTTGAGACATTACTCCCGTGGAGCAAGGTGCGCATGGTGACTGTTGTATTCAATCCCGATGCAATTTCTGTGTCTCATCAACACTCTGATAGTCCACAGATTACTTAATGCCACCAGATGTGCATCGGAAACTACTACTGGTCTTCCAAGGAACGATCAAAGCGTAGATTGTTTGAGACATTACTTCTGGGGAGAAAGTGCGTATGGAGACTGTTGTATTCAATCCCGATGCTATTTCTGTGTTTCATCAACACTCTGATAGTCCGCAGATTACAGAATGCCACAAGACGTCCATCGGAAACTACTACTGGTCTTCCTGGGAACGATCAAAGCGTAGACTGTTTGAGACATTACTTCTGTGGAGGAAAGTGAGCATGGTGACTGTTGTATTCAATCCCGATGCAATTTCTGTGTTTCACCAACACTCTGATAGTCCACAGATTACAGAATGCAACCAGATGTGCATCGGAAACTACTTCTGGTCTTCCAGGGTACGATCAAAACTTAGACTGTTTGAGACACTACTCCCATGGAGGAAAGTGCGCATGGTTACTGTTGTATTCAATCCCGATGCAATTTCTGTGTTTCATCAACACTCTGATAGTCCACAGAATACAGAATGCTTCCAGATGAGCATCGGAAACTACTTCTGGTCTTCCAGGGAACGATCAAAGCGTAGACTGTTTGAGACATTACTAAAATGTAGGCAAGTGCGCATGGTGACTGTTGTATTTAATCCCGATGCAATTTCTGTGTTTCATCAACACTTTGAAGGTCTACAGATTACATAATGCATCCAGATGTGCATCGGAAACTACTACTTGTCTTCCAGGGAACTATCGAAGCGTAGACTATTTGAGACATTACTCCCATGGAGGAAAGTGCACATGGTGACTCTTGTATTCAATCCCGATGCAATTTCTATGTTTCATCAACACTCTGATAGTCAACAGACTAAGGAATGCCACCAGCTGTGCATCGGAAACTACTACTTGACTTCCAGGGAACGATCAAAGCGTAGACAGTTTGAGACATTACTTTTGTGGAGGAAGTGCGCATGGTGACTCTTGTATTCAATCCCGATGCAATTTCTGTGTTTCATCAACGCTCTGATAGTCCACAGATTACAGAATGCCACCAGATGTGCATCGGAAACTACTACTGGTCTTCCAGGGAGCGATCAGAGCGTAGGCTGTTTGAGCCATTAGTCCCATGGAGGAAAGTGCGCTTGGTGACTCTTGTATTCAATCCCGATAAAATGTCTGTGTTTCATCAACACTCCGATAGTCCACAGATTACAGAATGCCAACAGACGTGCATCCAAAACTACTACTGGTCTTCCAGGGAACGATCAAAGCGTAGACTGTTTGAGACATAACTCCCATGGAGGAAAGTGCGCATGGTGACTGTTGTATTCAATCCCGATGTAATTTCTGTGTTTCATCAACACTCAGTTACTCCACAGATTTCAGAATGCCTCCAGATGTGCATCGGAAACTACTACTGGTCTTCCAGGGAACGATCAAATCGTAGCCTATTTGTGACATTACTCCCTTGGAGGAAAGTGCGCATGGTGACTGTTGTATTCAATCCCGATGCAATTTCTGTGTTTCATCAACACTCTGATAGTCCACAGATTACAGAATGCCACCAGACGTGCATTGGAAACTCTTACTGGTCTTCCAGGGAACGATTAAAACGTAGACTGTTTGAGACATTACTCCCGTGGAGCAAAGTGCGCATGGTGACCGTTGTATTCAATCCCGATGCAATTTCTGTGTCTCATCAACACTCTGATAGTCCACAGATTACTTAATGCCACCAGATGTGCATCGGAAACTACTACTGGTCTTCCATTGAACGATCAAAGCGTAGATTGTTTGAGACATTACTTCTGTGGAGAAAGTGCGCATGGTGACTGTTGTATACAATCCCGATGCTATTTCTGTGTTTCATCAACACTCTGATAGTCCGCAGATTACAGAATGCCACAAGACGTTCATCGGAAACTACTACTGGTCTTCCAGGGAACGATCAAACCGTAGACTGTTTGAGACATTACTTCTGTGGAGGAAAGTGAGCATGGTGACTATTGTATTCAATCCCGATGCAATTTCTGTGTTTCATCAACACTCTGATAGTCCACAGATTACAGAATGCCACCAGATGTGCAAACTACTACTTGACTTCCAGGGAACGATTAAAACTTAGACTGTTTGAGACACTACTCCCATGGAGGAAATGGCGCATGGTGACTGTTGTATTCAATCCCGATGCAATTTCTGTGTTTCATCAACACTCTGATAGTCCACAGAATACAGAATGCTTCCAGATGAGCATCGGAAACTACTTCTGGTCTTCCTGGAAACGATCAAAGCGTAGACTGTTTGAGACATTACTAAAATGTAGGCAAGTGCGCATGGTGACTGTTGTATTCAATCCCGATGCAATTTCTGTGTTTCATCAACACTTTGAAGGTCTACAGATTACATAATGCATCCAGATGTGCATCGGAAACTACTACTTGTCTTCCAGGGAGTGATCAAAGCGTAGACTATTTGAGACATTACTCCCATGGAGGAAAGTGCACATGGTGATCCTTGTATTCAATCCCGATGCAATTTCTGTGTTTCATCAACACTCTGATACTCCACAGGTTACAGAATGCCTCCATATGTGCATCGGAAACTACTTCTGGTCTTCCTGGGAACGATCAAAGCGTTGACTGTTTGAGACATTACTCCCATGGAGGAAAGTGCTCATAGTGACTGTTGTATTCAATCCCGATGCAATTTCTGTGTTTCATAAACACTCTGATAGTCCACAGATTACAGAATGCCACCAGATGTGCATCGGAAACTACTACTGGTCTTCCAAGGAGCGATCAAAGCGTAGGCTGTTTGAGCCATTAGTCCCATGGAGGAAAGTGCGCATGGTGTCAGTTGTATTCAATCCCGATATAATGTCTGTGTTTCATCAACACTCCGATAATCCACAGATTACAGAATGCCACCAGACGTGCATCCAAAACTACTACTGGTCTTCCAGGGAACGACAAAAGCGTAGACTGTTTGAGACATAACTCCCATGGAGGAAATGGCGCATGGTGACTGTTGTATTCAATCCCGATGCAATTTCTGTGTTTCATCAACACTCAGTTAGTCCACAGATTTCAGAATGAATCCAGATGTGCATCGGAAACTACCACTGGTCTTCCAGGGAACGATCAAAGCGTAGACTGTATGAGAAATTACTAACATGTAGGCAAGTGCGCATGATGACTGTTGTATTCAATCCCGATGCAATTTCTGTGTTTCATCAACACTCTGATAGTCCACAGATTACAGAATGCCACCAGACGTGCATTGGAAACTCTAACTGGTCTTCCAGGGAACGATTAAAACGTAGACTGTTTGAGACATTACTCCCGTGGTGGAAAGGGAGCATGGTGACTGTTGTACTCAATCCCGATGCAATTTCTGTGTGTCATCAACACTCTGACAGTCCACAGATTACAGAATGCCACCAGATGTGCATCGGAAACTACTTCTGGTGTTCCAGGGAACGATCAAAACTTGGACTGTTTGAGACACTACTCCCATGGAGGAAAGTGCGCATGGCGAATGTTGTATTAAGTCCCGATGCAATTTCTGTGTTTCATCAACACTCTGATAGTCGACAGATTACAGAATGCTTCCAGATGTGCATCGGAAACTACTTCTGGTTTTCCAGGGAACGATCAAAGCGTAGACTATTTGAAACATTACTCCCATGAAGGAAAGTGCGCATGGTGACTCTTGTATTCAATCCCGATGGAATTTCTGTGTTTCATCAACACTCTGATAGTCAACAGATTAAGGAATGCCACCAGCTGTGCATTGGAAACTACTACTTTACTTCCAGGGAACGATCAAAGCGTAGACAGTTTGAGACATTACTCCTGTGGAGGAAAGGGCGCATGGTGACTCTTGTATTCAATCCCGATGCAATTTCTGTGTTTCATCAACACTCTGATAGTCCGCAGATTGCAGAATGCCACCTGACGTGCATCGGAAAGTACTACTGGCCTTCCAGGGACGATCAAAACGTAGACTGTTTGAGACATTACTTCTGTGGAGGAAAGTGTGCATGGTGACTGTTGTATTCAATCCCGACGCAAATTCTGTGTTTCATCAACTCTCTGATAGTCCACAGATTACAGAATGTCTAAATATGTGCATCGGAAACTACTTCTGGTTTTCCAGGGAACGGTCAAAGCGTAGACTGTTTGAGACATTACTCCCATGGAGGAAAGTGCTCATGGTGACCCTTGTATTCAATCCCGATGCATTTTCTGTGTTTCATCAACACTCTGATAGTCCACAGATTACAGAATGTCTCCAGATGTGCATCGGAAACTACTTCTGGTCTTCCATTTAACGATCAAAGCGTAGACTGTTTAAGACACTACTCCCATGGAGGAAAGTGCGCATGGTGACAGTTGTATTCAATCTCGAAGCAATGTCTGTGTTTCATCAACACTCTGACAGCCCACAGATTACAGAATGCCTCCAGATGTGCATCGGAAACTACTACTGGTCTTCCAGGGAACGATTAAAGCATAAACTGTTTCAGACATTACTTCCATGGAGGAAAGTGCGCATGGTGACTGTTGTATTCAACCCCGATGAAATTTCTGTGTTTCATCAACACTCTGACAGCCCACAGATTACAGAATGCCTCCAGATGTGCATCGGAAACTACTACTGGTCCTCCAGGGACTCAAAGCGTAAACTGTTTGAGATATTACTCCCATGGAGGAAAGTGCGCATGGTGACTGTTGTATTTAATCCCGATGCAATTTCTGTGTTTCATCAACACTCTGATAGTCCACAGATTACAGAATGCTACCAGATGTGCATCGGAAACTACTACTGCTCTTCCAGGGAACGATCAAAGCGTAGACTGTTTCAGACACTTCTCCCATGGAGGAAAGTGCGCATGGTGACTGTTGTATTCAATCCCCATGCAATTTCCGTGTTTCATCAACACTCTGACAGCCCCCAGATTACAGAATGCCTCCAGATGTGCATCGGAAACTACTACTGTTCCTCCAGTTAACGATTAAAGCGTAAATTGTTTGAGACATTACCCACATGGAGGAAAGTGCGCATGGTGAATATTGTATTTCATCCCGATGAAATTTCTGTGGTTCATCAACACTCTGATATTCCACAGACTACAGAATGCCTCCAGATGTGCATCGGAAACTTCTACTGGTCTTCCAGGGAACGATCAAAGCGTAGACTGTTTGAGACATTACTCCCATGGAGGAAAGTGCCAATGGTGACTGTTGTATTCAATCCCGATGCAATTTCTGTGTTTCATCAACACTCTGATAGTCCACAGCTTACAGAATGCCTCCAGATATGCATCGGAAACTACTTCTGGTCTTCCAGGGAATGATCAAAACGTAGACTGTTTGAGACATTACTCCCTTGGAGTAAAGTGCTCATGGTGACTGTCTATTCAATCCCGATGCAATTTCTGTGTTTCATCAACACTATGATAGTCCACAGATTACAGAATGCCTCCAGATGTGCATCGGAAACTCCTTCTGGTCTTCCAGGGAACGATCAAAACGTAGCCTGTATGAGACATTACTCCCATGGAGGAAGGTGCGCATGATGACTGTTGTATTCAATCCCGATGCAATTTCTGTGTTTCATCAACACTCTGATAGTCCACAGATTACAGAATGCCTCCAAATGTGCATTGGAAACTACTACTTGTCTTCCAGGGAACGATCAAAGCGTAGACTCTTTGAGACATTACTCCCATGGAGAAAAGAGTGCATGGTGACTGTTGTATTCAATCTTGATGCAATTTCTGTGTTTCATCAACACTCTGATAGTCCACAGATTACAGAATGCCACCAGATGTGCATCGGAAACTACTTCTGGTCTTCCAGGGAACGATCAAACGTAGACTGTTTAAGACACTACTCCCATGGAGGAAAGTGTGCATGGTGACAGATGTATTCAATCCCGATGCAATTTCTGTGTTTCATCAACACTCTGACAGCCCACAGATTACAGAAGGCCTCCAGATATGCATCGGAAACTACTACTGGTCTTCCAGGGAACGATTAAAGCATAAACTGTTTGAGACATTACATCCATGGAGGAAAGTGCGCATTGTGACTGTTGTATTCAATCCCGATGAAATTTCTGTGTTTCATCAACACTCTGACAGCCCACAGATTACAGAATGCCTCCAGATATGCATCGGAAACCACTATTGGTCTTCCAGGGAACTCAAAGCGTAAACGGTTTCAGACATTACTCCCATGGAGGAAAGTGCGCATGGTGAATGTTGTGTTCAATCCCGATGCAATTTCTGTGTTTCATCAACACTCTGATAGTCCACAGATTACAGAATGCCACCAGACGTGCATTGGAAACTCTTACTGGTCTTCCAGGGAACGATTAAAACGTAGAGTGTTTGAGACATTACTCCCGTGGTGGAAAGGGAGCATGGTGACTGTTGTATTCAATCCCGATGCAATTTCTGTGTGTCATCAACACTCTGATAGTCCACAGATTACAGAATGCCACCAGATGTGCATCGGAAACTACTTCTGTTCTTCCAGGGAACGATCAAAGCGTAGACTGTTTGAGACACTACTCCCATGGAGGAAAGTGCGAATGGCTACTGTTGTATTCAATCCCGATGCAATTTCTGTTTTTCATCAACACTCTAATAGTCCACAGATTACAGAATGAATCCAGATGTGCATCGGAAACTACTTCTGGTTTTCCAGGGAACGATCAAAGCGTAGACTGTTTGAGACATTACTCCCATGGAGGAAAGTGCTCATGGTGACCCTTGTATTTAATCCCGATGCATTTTCTGTGTTTCATCAACACTCTGATAGTCCACAGATTAAAGAATGTCTCCAGATGTTCATTGGAAACTACTACTTGTCTTCCAGGGAACGATCAAAGCGTAGACTGTTTGAGACATTACTCCCATGTTGGAAAGTGCGCATGGTGACTGTTGTATTCAATCTCGATGCAATTTCTGTGTTTCATCAACACTCTAATAGTCCACAGATTACAGAATGCCTCCAGATGTGCATCGGAAACTACTTCTGGTCTTCCAGGGAACGATAAAAGCGCAGACTGCTTGAGACATTACTCCCATGGAGGAAAGTGGTCATGGTGACTGTTGTATTCAATCCCGATGAAATTTCTGTGTTTCATCAACACTCTGATACTCCACAGGTTACAGAATGCCTCCAGATGTGCATCGGAAACTACTTCTGGTCTTCCAGGGAACGATCAAAGCGTAGACTGTTTGAGACAATACTCCCATGGAGGAAAGTGCTCATGGTGACTGTTGTATTCAATCGAGATGCAATATCTGTGTTTCATCAACACTCTGATAGTCCACAGATTACAGAATGCCTCCAAATGTGCATTGGAAACTAGTACTTGTCTTCCAGGGAACGATCAAAGCGTAGACTCTTTGAGACATTACTCCCATGGAGAAAAGAGTGCATGGTGACTGTTGTAATCAATCTTGATGCAATTTCTGTGTTTCATCAACACTCTGATAGTCCACAGATTACAGAATGCCACCAGATGTGCATCGGAAACTACTTCTGGTCTTCCAGGGAACGATCAAACGTAGACTGTTTAAGACACTACTCCCATGGAGGAAAGTGTGCATGGTGACAGATGTATTCAATCCCGATGCAATTTCTGTGTTTCATCAACACTCTCACAGCCCACAGATTACAGAAGGCCTCCAGATATGCATCGGAAACTACTACTGGTCTTCCAGGGAACGATTAAAGCATAAACTGTTTGAGACATTACTTCCATTGAGGAAAGTGCGCATGGTGACTGTTGTATTCAATCCCGATGAAATTTCTGTGTTTCATCAACACTCTGACAGCCCACAGATTACAGAATGCCTCCAGATATGCATCGGAAACCACTACTGGTCTTCCAGGGAACTCAAAGCGTAAACAGTTTCAGACATTACTCCCATGGAGGAAAGTGCGCATGGTGAATGTTGTGTTCAATCCCGATGCAATTTCTGTGTTTCATCAACACTTTGAAGGTCCACAGATTAAAGAATGCATCCAGATGTGCATCGGAAACTACTACTGGTCTTCCAGGGAACAATCAAAGCGTATACTGTTTGAGACATTACTCAGATGGGGGAAAGTGCTCATGGTGAAACTTGTATTCAATCCCGTTGCAATATCTGTGTTTCATCAACACTCTGATAGTCCACTGATTACAGAATGCCTCCAGATGTGCATTGGAAACTACTACTTGTCTTCCAGGGAACGATCAAAGCGTAGACTGTTTGAGACATTACTCCCATGGAGGAAAGTGCGCATGGTGACTGTTGTATTCAATCCCGATGCAATTTCTGTGTTTCATCAACAATCTGATAGTCCACAGATTACAGAATGCTACCAGATCTGCATCGGAGACTACTACTGCTCTTCCAGGGAACGATCAAAGCGTAGACTGTTTCAGACACTTCTCCCATGGAGGAAAGTGCGCATGGTGACTGTCGTATTCAATCTCGATGCAATTTCATCAACGCTCTGACAGCCCACAGATTACAGAATGCCTCCAGATGTGCATCGGGAACTACTACTGTTCCTCCAGCGAACGATTAGAGCGTAAACTGATTGAGACATTACTCGCATGGAGGAAAGTGCGCATGGTGACTGTTGTATTCAATCCCGATGAAATTTCTGTGTTTCATCAACACTTTGAAGGTCCACAGATTACAGAATGCATCCAGATGTGCATCGGAAACTACTACTGGTATTCCAGGGAACGATCAAAGCGTAGACTGACTGAGACATTACTCCCATGGAGGAAAGTGCGCATGGTGAATGTTGTATTCAATCCCGATGCAATTTCTGTGTTTCATCAACACTCTGATAGTCCACAGATTACAGAATGCCTCCAGATGTGCATTGGAAACTACTTCTGGTCTTCCAGGGAACGATCAAAGCGTAGCCTGTATGAGACATTACTCCCACGGAGAAAAGTGCGCATGGTGACTGTTGTTTTCAATCCCGATGAAATTTCTGTGTTTCATCAACACTTTGAAGGTCCACAGATTACAGAATGCATCCAGATGTGCATCGGAAACTGCTACTGGTCTTCCAGGGAACGATCAAAGCGTAGACTGTTTGAGACATTACTGCCATGGAGGAAAGTTCACATGTTTACTGTTGTATACAATCCCGATGCAATTTCTGTTTTTCATCATCACTTTAAAGGTCCACAGATTACAGAATGTCTCCAGATATGCAGCGGAATCTACTACTGGTCTTCCAGGGAACGATCAAAGCATAGACAGTTTGAGACATTACTCCCATGGAGGAAAGTGCGCATGGTGACTGTTGTATTCAATCCCGATGCAATTCCTGTGTTTCATCAACACTCTGATAATCCACAGATTACAGAATGCTACCAGATGTGCATCGGAAACTACTACTGCTCTTCCAGGGAACGATCAAAGCGTTGACTGTTTCAGACACTTCTCCCATGGAGGAAAGTGCGCATGGTGACTTTTGTATTCAATCCCGATGCAATTTCTGTGTTTCATCAACGCCCTGACAGCCCACAGATTACAGAATGCGTCCAGATGTGCATCGGAAACTACTACTGTTCCTCCAGGGAACGATTAAAGCGTAAACTGTTTGAGACATTACTCGCATGGAGGAAAGTGTGCATGTTGAATGTTGTATTTCATCCCGATGAAATTTCTATGTTTCATCAACACTCTGATATTCCACAGATTTCAGAATGCCTCCAGATGTGCATCGGAAACTGCTACTGGTCTTCCAGGGAACGATCAAAACGTAGACTCTTAGAGACATTACTCCCATGGAGGAAGGTGCGCATGGTGACTGTTGTATTCAATCCCGATGCAATTTCTGTGTTTCATCAACACTCTGATACTCCACAGGTTACAGAATGCCTCCATATGTGCATCGGAAACTACTTCTGGTCTTCCATTGAACGATCAAAGCGTTGACTGTTTGAGACATTACTCCCATGGAGGAAAGTGCTCATGGTGATTGTTGTATTCAATCCCGATGCAATTTCTGTGTTTCATCAACACTCTGATAGTCCACAGATTACAGAATGCCTCCAGATGTGAATTGTAAACTACTACTTGTCTTCCAGGGAACGATCAAAGCGTAGACTCTTTGAGACATTACTCACACGGATAAAAGTGCGCATGGTGACTGTTGTATTCAATCTCGATGCAATTTCTGTGTTTCATCAACAATCTGATAGTCCACAGATTACAAATGCCACCAGATGTGCATCGGAAACTACTTCTGGTCTTCCAGGGAGCGATCAAAGCGTAGACTGTTTAAGACACTACTCCCATGGAGGAAAGTGCGCATGGTGACTGTTGTATTCAATCCCGATGCAATTTCTGTGTTTCATCAACGCTCTGACAGCCCACAGATTACAGAATGCGTCCAGATGTGCATCGGGAACTACTACTGTTCCTCCAGGGAACGATTAAAGCGTAAACTGTTTGAGACATTACTCGCATGGAGGAAAGTGCGCATGGTGACTGTTGTATTCAATCCCGATGAAATTTCTGTGTTTCATCAACACTCTGATAGTCCACAGATTACAGAATGCATCGAGATGTGCATTGGAAACTACTTCTGGTCTTCCAGGGAACGATCAAAGCGTAGCCTGTATGAGACATTACTCCCACGGAGAAAAGTGCGCATGGTGACTGTTGTATTCAATCCCGATGAAATTTCTGTGTTTCATCAACACTTTGAAGGTCCACAGATTACAGAATGCATCCAGATGTGCATCGGAAACTACTACTGGTCTCCCAGGGAACGATCAAAGCGTAGACTGTTTGAGACATTACTGCCATGGAGGAAAGTCCACATGGTTACTGTTGTATACAATCCCGATGCAATTTCTGTGTTTCATCAACACTTTAAAGGTCCACAGATTACAGAATGTCTCCAGATATGCATCGGAAACTACTTCAGGTCTTCCAGGGAACGATCAAAGCGTAGACAGTTTGAGACATTACTCCCATGGAGGAAAGTGCTCATGGTGACTGTTTTATTCAATCCCGATGCAATTTCTGTGTTTCATCAACACACTGATAGTCCACAGATTACAGAATGCTACCACATGTGCATCGGAAACTACTACTGCTCTTCCAGGGAACGATCAAAGCGTTGCATGTTTCAGACACTTCTCCCATGGAGGAAAGTGCGCATGGTGAATGTTGATTTCCATCCCAATGCAATATCTGTGTTTCATCAACACTCTGATAGTCCACTGATTACAGAATGCCTCCAGATGTGCATTGGAAACTACTACTTGTCTTCCAGGGAACGATCAAAGCGTAGACTGTTTGAGACATTACTCCCATGGAGGGAAGTGCGCATGGTGACTGTTGTATTCAATCCCGATGAAATTTCTGTGTTTCATCAACACTCTGATACTCCACAGATTACAGAATGCCTCTAGATGTGCATCGGAAACTGCTACTGGTCTTCCAGGGAACGATCAAAACGTAGACTATTAGAGACATTACTCCCATGGGGGAAGGTGCGCATGGTGACTGTTGTATTCAATCCCGATGCAATTTCTGTGTTTCATCAACACTCTGATACTCCACAGGTTACAGAATGCCTCCATATGTGCATCGGAAACTACTTCCGGTCTTCCAGGGAACGATCAAAGCGTTGACTGTTCGAGACATTACTCCCATGGAGGAAAGTGCTCATGGTGACTGTTGTATTCAATCCCGATGCAATTTCTGTGTTTCATCAACACTCTGATAGTCCACAGATTACAGAATGCCTCCAGATGTGCATTGGAAACTACTACTTGTCTTCCAGGGAACGATCAAAGCGTAGACGCTTTGAGACATTACTCCCATGGAGAAAAGTGCGCATGGTGACTGTTGTATTCAATCTCGATGCAATTTCTGTAGTTCATCAACAATCTGATAGTCCACAGATTACAGAATTCCACCAGATGTGCATCGGAAACTACTTCTGGTCTTCCAGGGAACGATCAAAGCGTAGACTGTTTAAGACACTACTCCCATGGAGGAAAGTGCGCATGGTGACAGTTGTATTCAATCCCGATGCAATATCTGTGTTTCATCAACACTCTGACAGCCCACAGATTACAGAAGGACTCCAGATATGCATCGGAAACTACTACTGGTCTTCCACGGAACGATTAAAGCATAAACTGTTTGAGACATTACTTCCATGGAGGAAAGTGCGCATGGTGACTGTTGTATTCAATCCCGATGAAATTTCTGTGTTTCATCAACACTCTGACAGCCCACAGATTACAGAATGCCTCCAGATATGCATCGGAAACTACTACTGGTCTTCCAGGGAACTCAAGGCCTAAACTGTTTCAGACATTACTCCCATGGAGGAAAGTGCGCATGGTGACTGTTGTATTCAATCCCGATGTAATTTCTGTGTTTCATCAACACTCTGATAGTCCACACATTACAGAATGCTACCAGATGTGCATCGGAAACTACTACTGCTCTTCCAGGGAACGATCAAAGCGTAGACTGTTTCAGACACTTCTCCCATGGTGGAAAGTGCGCATGGTGACTGTTGTATTCAATCCCGAGTCAATTTCTGTGTTTCATCAAGGCTCTGACAGCCCACAGATTACAGAATGCCTCCAGATGTGCATCGGAAACTACTACTGTTCCTCCAGGGAACGATTAAAGCGTAAACTGTTTGAGACATTACTCCCATGGAGGAAAGTGCGCTTGGTAATGTTGTATTTCATCCCGATGAAATTTCTGTGTTTCATCAACACTCTGATACTCCGCAGGTTACAGAATGCCTCCATATGTGCATCGGAAACAGCTACTGTGTCTTCCAGGGAACGATCAAAACGTAGACTCTTAGAGACATTACTCCCATGGGGGAAGGTGCGCATGGTGACTGTTGTATTCAATCTCGATGCAATTTCTGTGTTTCATCAACAATCTGATATTCCACAGATTACAGAATGCCACCAGATGTGCATCGGAAACTACTTGTGGTCTTCCAGGGAACGATCAAAGCGTACACTGTTTAAGACACTACTCCCATGGAGGAAAGTGCGCATGGTGACAGTTGTATTCAATCCCGATGCAATTTCTGTGTTTCATCAACACATTGAAGGTCCACAGATTACAGAATGCATCCAGATGTGCATCGGAAACTACTACTGGTCTCCCAGGGAACGATCAAAGCGTAGACTGTTTGAGACATTACTGCCATGGAGGAAAGTCCACATGGTAACTGTTGTATACAATCCCGATGCAATTTCTGTGTTTCATCAACACTTTAAAGGTCCACAGATTACAGAATGTCTCCAGATATGCATCGGAAACTACTTCAGGTCTTCCAGGGAACGATCAAAGCGTAGACAGATTGAGACATTACTCCCATGGAGGAAAGTGCGCATGGTGACTGTTTTATTCAATCCCGATGCAATTTCTGTGTTTCATCAACACTCTGATAGTCCACAGATTACAGAATGCTACCACATGTGCATCGGAAACTACTACTGCTCTTCCAGGGAACGATCAAAGCGTTGCATGTTTCAGACACTTCTCCCATGGAGGAAAGTGCGCATGGTGAATGTTGGTTTCCATCCCAATGCAATATCTGTGTTTCATCAACACTCTGATAGTCCACTGATTACAGAATGCCTCCAGATGTGCATTGGAAACTACTACTTGTCTTCCAGGGAACGATCAAAGCGTAGACTGTTTGAGACATTACTCCCATGGAGGGAAGTGCGCATGGTGACTGTTGTATTCAATCCCGATGAAATTTCTGTGTTTCATCAACACTCTGATACTCCACAGATTACAGAATGCCTCTAGATGTGCATCGGAAACTGCTACTGGTCTTCCAGGGAACGATCAAAACGTAGACTATTAGAGACATTACTCCCATGGGGGAAGGTGCGCATGGTGACTGTTGTATTCAATCCCGATGAAATTTCTGTGTTTCATCAACACTTTGAAGGTCCACAGATTACAGAATGCATCCAGATGTGCATCGGATACTACTACTGGTCTTCCAGGGAACGATCAAAGCGTAGTCTGATTGAGACATTACTCCCATGGAGGAAAGTGCGCATGGTGAATGTTGTATTCAATCCCGATGCAATTTCTTTGTTTCATCAACACTCTGATAGTCCACAGATTACAGAATGCATCGAGATGTGCATTGGAAACTACTTCTGGTCTTCCAGGGAACGATCAAAGCGTAGACTGTTTGAGACATTACTGCCATGGAGGAAAGTTCACATGGTTACTGTTGTATACAATCCCGATGCAATTTCTGTGTTTCATCAACACTTTAAAGGTCCACAGATTACAGAATGTCTCCAGATATGCATCGGAAACTACTTCTGGTCTTCCAGGGAACGATCAAAGCGTAGACAGTTTGAGACATTACTCCCATGGAGGAAAGTGCGCATGGTGACTGTTTTATTCAATCCCGATGCAATTTCTGTGTTTCATCAACACTCTGATAGTCCACAGATTACAGAATGCTACCAGATGTGCATCGGAAACTACTACTGCTCTTCCAGGGAACGATCAAAGCGTTGACTGTTTCAGACACTTCTCCCGTGGAGGAAAGTGCGCATGGTGAATGTTGTATTCAATCCCGATGCAATATATGTGTTTCTTCAACACTCTGATAGTCCACTGATTACAGAATGCCTCCAGATGTGCATTGGAAACTACTACTTGTCTTCCAGGGAACGATCAAAGCGTAGACTGTTTGAGACATTACTCCCATGGAGGAAAGTGCGCATGGTGACTGTTGTATTCAATCCCGATGAAATTTCTGTGTTTCATCAACACTTTGATACTCCACAGATTACAGAATGCCTCTAGATGTGCATCGGAAACTGCTACTGGTCTTCCAGGGAACGATCAAAACGTAGACTCTTAGAGACATTACTCCCATGGGGAAAGGTGCGCATGGTGACAGTTGTATTCAATCCCGATGCAATTTCTGTGTTTCATCAACACTCTGATTCTCCACAGGTTACAGAATGCCTCCATATGTGCATCGGAAACTACTTCTGGTCTTCCAGGGAACGATCAAAGCGTTGACTGTTTGAGACATTACTCCCATGGAGGAAAGTGCTCATGGTGACTGTTGTATTCAATCCCGATGCAATTTCTGTGTTTCATCAACACTCTGATAGTCCACAGATTACAGAATGCCTCCAGATGTGCATTGGAAACTACTACTTGTCTTCCAGGGAACGATCAAAGCGTAGACGCTTTGAGACATTACTCCCATGGTGAAAAGTGCGCATGGTGACTGTAGTATTCAATCTCGATGCAATTTCTGTGTTTCATCAACAATCTGATAGTCCACAGATTAGAGAATGCCACCAGATGTGCATCGGAAACTACTTCTGGTCTTCCAGGGAACGATCAAAGCGTAGACTGTTTAAGACACTACTCCCATGGAGGAAAGTGCGCATGGTGACAGTTGTATTCAATCCCGATGCAATTTCTGTGTTTCATCAACACTCTGACAGCCCACAGATTACAGAAGGCCTCCAGATATGCATCGGAAACTACTACTGGTCTTCCAGGGAAGGATTAAAGCATAAACTGTTTGAGACATTACTTCCATGGAGGAAAGTGCGCATGGTGACAGTTGTATTCAATCCCGATGAAATTTCTGTGTTTCATCAACACTCTGACAGCCCACAGATTACAGAATGCCTCCAGATATGCATCGGAAACTACTACTGGTCTTCCAGGGAACTCAAGGCATAACTGTTTCAGACATTACTCCCATGGAGGAAAGTGCGCATGGTGACTGTTGTATTCAATCCCCATGCAATTTCTGTGTTTCATCAACACTCTGATAGTCCACACATTACAGAATGCTACCAGATGTGCATCTGAAACTACTACGGCTCTTCCAGGGAACGATCAAAGCGTAGACTGTTTCAGACACTTCTCCCATGGTGGAAAGTGCGCATGGTGACTGTTGTATTCAATCCCGAGTCAATTTCTGTGTTTCATCAACACTCTGACAGCCCACAGATTACAGAATGCCTCCAGATGTGCATCGGAAACTACTACTGTTCCTCCAGGGAACGATTAAAGCGTAAACTGTTTGAGACATTACTCCCATGGAGGAAGGTGCGCATGGTGACTGTTGTATTCAATCCCGATGCAATTTCTGTGTTTCATCAACACTCTGATACTCCACAGGTTACAGAATGCCTCCATATGTGCATCGGAAACTACTTCTGGTCTTCCAGGGAACGATCAAAGCGTTGACTGTTTGAGACATTACTCCCATGGAGGAAAGTGCTCATGGTGACTGTTGTATTCAATCGCGATGCAATTTCTGTGTTTCATCAACACTCTGATAGTCCACAGATTACAGAATGGTACCACATGTGCATCGGAAACTACTACTGCTCTTCCAGGGAACGATCAAATCGTTGACTGTTTCAGACACTTCTCCCATGGAGGAAAGTGCGCATGGTGACTGTTGTATTCGATCCCGATGAAATTTCTGTGTTTCATCAACACTCTGATAGTCCACACATTACAGAATGCTACCAGATGTGCATCGGAAACTACTACTGCTCTTCCAGGGAACGATCAAAGCGTAGACTGTTTCAGACACTTCTCCCATGGTGGAAAGTGCGCATGGTGACTGTTGTATTCAATCCCGAGTCAATTTCTGTGTTTCATCAAGGCTCTGACAGCCCACAGATTACAGAATGCCTCCAGATGTGCATCGGAAACTACTACTGTTCCTCCAGGGAACGATTAAAGCGTAAACTGTTTGAGACATTACTCCCATGGAGGAAAGTGCGCTTGGTAATGTTGTATTTCATCCCGATGAAATTTCTGTGTTTCATCAACACTCTGATACTCCGCAGGTTACAGAATGCCTCCATATGTGCATCGGAAACAGCTACTGGTCTTCCAGGGAACGATCAAAACGTAGACTCTTAGAGACATTACTCCCATGGAGGAAGGTGCGCATGGTGACTGTTGTATTCAATCCCGATGCAATTTCTGTGTTTCATCAACACTCTGATACTCCACAGGTTACAGAATGCCTCCATATGGGCATCGGAAACTACTTCTGGTCTTCCATTGAACGATCAAAGCGTTGACTGTTTGAGACATTACTCCCATATAGGAAAGTGCTCATGGTGACTGTTGTATTCAATCCCGATGCAATTTCTGTGTTTCATCAACACTCTGATAGTCCACAGATTACAGAATGCCTCCAGATGTGCATTGGAAACTACTACTTGTCTTCCAGGGAACGATCAAAGCGTAGACTCTTTGAGACATTACTCCCATGGATAAAAGTGCGCATGGTGACTGTTGTATTCAATCTCGATGCAATTTCTGTGTTTCATCAACACTTTGAAGGTCCACAGATTACAGAATGCATCCAGATGTGCATCGGAAAGTACTACTGGTCTCCCAGGGAACGATCAAAGCGTAGACTGTTTGAGACATTACTGCCATGGAGGAAAGTCCACATGGTAACTGTTGTATACAATCCCGATGCAATTTCTGTGTTTCATCAACACTTTAAAGGTCCACAGATTACAGAATGCATCCAGATGTGCATCGGAAACTACTACTGGTCTCCCAGGGAACGATCAAAGCGTAGACTGTTTGAGACATTACTGCCATGGAGGAAAGTCCACATGGTAACTGTTGTATACAATCCCGATGCAATTTCTGTGTTTCATCAACACTTTAAAGGTCCACAGATTACAGAATGTCTCCAGATATGCATCGGAAACTACTTCAGGTCTTCCAGGGAACGATCAAAGCGTAGACAGTTTGAGACATTACTCCCATGGAGGAAAGTGCGCATGGTGACTGTTTTATTCAATCCCGATGCAATTTCTGTGTTTCATCAACACTCTGATAGTCCACAGATTACAGAATGCCTCCAGATGTGCATTGGAAACTACTACTTGTCTTCCAGGGAACGATCAAAGCGTAGACTGTTTGAGACATTACTCCCATGGAGGAAAGTGCGCATGGTGACTGTTGTATTCAATCCCGATGAAATTTCTGTGTTTCATCAACACTTTGATACTCCACAGATTACAGAATGCCTCTAGATGTGCATCGGAAACTGCTACTGGTCTTCCAGGGAACGATCAAAACGTAGACTCTTAGAGACATTACTCCCATGGGGAAAGGTGCGCATGGTGACAGTTGTATTCAATCCCGATGCAATTTCTGTGTTTCATCAACACTCTGATTCTCCACAGGTTACAGAATGCCTCCATATGTGCATCGGAAACTACTTCTGGTCTTCCAGGGAACGATCAAAGCGTTGACTGTTTGAGACATTACTCCCATGGAGGAAAGTGCTCATGGTGACTGTTGTATTCAATCCCGATGCAATTTCTGTGTTTCATCAACACTCTGATAGTCCACAGATTACAGAATGCCTCCAGATGTGCATTGGAAACTACTACTTGTCTTCCAGGGAACGATCAAAGCGTAGACGCTTTGAGACATTACTCCCATGGTGAAAAGTGCGCATGGTGACTGTAGTATTCAATCTCGATGCAATTTCTGTGTTTCATCAACAATCTGATAGTCCACAGATTAAAGAATGCCACCAGATGTGCATCGGAAACTACTTCTGGTCTTCCAGGGAACGATCAAAGCGTAGACTGTTTAAGACACTACTCCCATGGAGGAAAGTGCGCATGGTGACAGTTGTATTCAATCCCGATGCAATTTCTGTGTTTCATCAACACTCTGACAGCCCACAGATTACAGAAGGCCTCCAGATATGCATCGGAAACTACTACTGGTCTTCCAGGGAAGGATTAAAGCATAAACTGTTTGAGACATTACTTCCATGGAGGAAAGTGCGCATGGTGACAGTTGTATTCAATCCCGATGAAATTTCTGTGTTTCATCAACACTCTGACAGCCCACAGATTACAGAATGCCTCCAGATATGCATCGGAAACTACTACTGGTCTTCCAGGGAACTCAAGGCATAACTGTTTCAGACATTACTCCCATGGAGGAAAGTGCGCATGGTGACTGTTGTATTCAATCCCCATGCAATTTCTGTGTTTCATCAACACTCTGATAGTCCACACATTACAGAATGCTACCAGATGTGCATCTGAAACTACTACGGCTCTTCCAGGGAACGATCAAAGCGTAGACTGTTTCAGACACTTCTCCCATGGTGGAAAGTGCGCATGGTGACTGTTGTATTCAATCCCGAGTCAATTTCTGTGTTTCATCAACACTCTGACAGCCCACAGATTACAGAATGCCTCCAGATGTGCATCGGAAACTACTACTGTTCCTCCAGGGAACGATTAAAGCGTAAACTGTTTGAGACATTACTCCCATGGAGGAAGGTGCGCATGGTGACTGTTGTATTCAATCCCGATGCAATTTCTGTGTTTCATCAACACTCTGATACTCCACAGGTTACAGAATGCCTCCATATGTGCATCGGAAACTACTTCTGGTCTTCCAGGGAACGATCAAAGCGTTGACTGTTTGAGACATTACTCCCATGGAGGAAAGTGCTCATGGTGACTGTTGTATTCAATCGCGATGCAATTTCTGTGTTTCATCAACACTCTGATAGTCCACAGATTACAGAATGGTACCACATGTGCATCGGAAACTACTACTGCTCTTCCAGGGAACGATCAAATCGTTGACTGTTTCAGACACTTCTCCCATGGAGGAAAGTGCGCATGGTGACTGTTGTATTCGATCCCGATGAAATTTCTGTGTTTCATCAACACTCTGATAGTCCACACATTACAGAATGCTACCAGATGTGCATCGGAAACTACTACTGCTCTTCCAGGGAACGATCAAAGCGTAGACTGTTTCAGACACTTCTCCCATGGTGGAAAGTGCGCATGGTGACTGTTGTATTCAATCCCGAGTCAATTTCTGTGTTTCATCAAGGCTCTGACAGCCCACAGATTACAGAATGCCTCCAGATGTGCATCGGAAACTACTACTGTTCCTCCAGGGAACGATTAAAGCGTAAACTGTTTGAGACATTACTCCCATGGAGGAAAGTGCGCTTGGTAATGTTGTATTTCATCCCGATGAAATTTCTGTGTTTCATCAACACTCTGATACTCCGCAGGTTACAGAATGCCTCCATATGTGCATCGGAAACAGCTACTGGTCTTCCAGGGAACGATCAAAACGTAGACTCTTAGAGACATTACTCCCATGGAGGAAGGTGCGCATGGTGACTGTTGTATTCAATCCCGATGCAATTTCTGTGTTTCATCAACACTCTGATACTCCACAGGTTACAGAATGCCTCCATATGGGCATCGGAAACTACTTCTGGTCTTCCATTGAACGATCAAAGCGTTGACTGTTTGAGACATTACTCCCATATAGGAAAGTGCTCATGGTGACTGTTGTATTCAATCCCGATGCAATTTCTGTGTTTCATCAACACTCTGATAGTCCACAGATTACAGAATGCCTCCAGATGTGCATTGGAAACTACTACTTGTCTTCCAGGGAACGATCAAAGCGTAGACTCTTTGAGACATTACTCCCATGGATAAAAGTGCGCATGGTGACTGTTGTATTCAATCTCGATGCAATTTCTGTGTTTCATCAACACTTTGAAGGTCCACAGATTACAGAATGCATCCAGATGTGCATCGGAAAGTACTACTGGTCTCCCAGGGAACGATCAAAGCGTAGACTGTTTGAGACATTACTGCCATGGAGGAAAGTCCACATGGTAACTGTTGTATACAATCCCGATGCAATTTCTGTGTTTCATCAACACTTTAAAGGTCCACAGATTACAGAATGCATCCAGATGTGCATCGGAAACTACTACTGGTCTCCCAGGGAACGATCAAAGCGTAGACTGTTTGAGACATTACTGCCATGGAGGAAAGTCCACATGGTAACTGTTGTATACAATCCCGATGCAATTTCTGTGTTTCATCAACACTTTAAAGGTCCACAGATTACAGAATGTCTCCAGATATGCATCGGAAACTACTTCAGGTCTTCCAGGGAACGATCAAAGCGTAGACAGTTTGAGACATTACTCCCATGGAGGAAAGTGCGCATGGTGACTGTTTTATTCAATCCCGATGCAATTTCTGTGTTTCATCAACACTCTGATAGTCCACAGATTACAGAATGCCTCCAGATGTGCATTGGAAACTACTACTTGTCTTCCAGGGAACGATCAAAGCGTAGACTCTTTGAGACATTACTCCCATGGTTAAAAGTGCGCATGGTGACTGTTGTATTCAATCTCGATGCAATTTCTGTGTTTCATCAACAATCTGATAGTCCACAGATTACAGAATGCCACCAGATGTGCATCGGAAACTACTTGTGGTCTTCCAGGGAACGATCAAAGAGTACACTGTTTAAGACACTACTCCCATGGAGGAAAGTGCGCATGGTGACAGTTGTATTCAATCCCGATGCAATTTCTGTGTTTCATCAACACTTTGAAGGTCCACAGATTACAGAATGCATCCAGATGTGCATCGGAAACTACTACTGGTCTTCCAGGGAACGATCAAAGCGTATACTGTTTGAGACATTACTCCCATGGGGGAAAGTGCTCATGGTGACCCTTGTATTCAATCCCGTTGCAATATCTGTGTTTCATCAACACTCTGATAGTCCACTGATTACAGAATGCCTCCAGATGTGCATTGGAAACTACTACTTGTCTTCCAGGGAACGATCAAAGCGTAGACTGTTTGAGACATTACTCCCATGGAGGAAAGTGCGCATGGTGACTGTTGTATTCAATCCCGATGCAATTTCTGTGTTTCATCAACAATCTGATAGTCCACAGATTACAGAATGCTACCAGATGTGCATCGGAAACTACTACTGCTCTTCCAGGGAACGATCAAAGCGTAGACTGTTTCAGACACTTCTCCCATGGAGGAAAGTGCGCATGGTGACTGTTGTATTCAATCTCGATGCAATTTTTGTGTTTCATCAACACTCTGACAGCCCACAGATTACAGAATGCCTCCAGATGTGCATCGGGAACTACTACTTGTCTTCCAGGGAACGATCAAAGCGTAGACTGTTTGAGACATTACTCCTATGGAGGAAAGTGCGCATGGTGACTGTTGTATTCAATCCCGATGCAATTTCTGTGTTTCATCAACAATCTGATAGTCCACAGATTACAGAATGCTACCAGATGTGCATCGGAAACTACTACTGCTATTAAAGGGAACGATCAAAGTGTAGACTGTTTCAGACACTTCTCCCATGGAGGAAAGTGCGCATGGTGACTGTTGTATTCAATCCCGATGAAATTTCAGTGTTTCATCAACACTTTGAAGGTCCACAGACTACAGAATGCATCCAGATGTGCATCGGATACTACTACTGGTCTTCCAGGGAACGATCAAAGCGTAGACTGATTGAGACATTACTCCCATGGAGGAAAGTGCGCATGGTGAATGTTGTATTCAATCCCGATGCAATTTCTTTGTTTCATGAACACTCTGATAGTCCACAGATTACAGAATGCATCGAGATGTGCATTGGAAACTACTTCTGGTCTTCCAGGGAACGATCAAAGCGTAGACTGTTTGAGACATTACTGCCATGGAGGAAAGTTCACATGGTTACTGTTGTATACAATCCCGATGCAATTTCTGTGTTTCATCAACACTTTAAAGGTCCACAGATTACAGAATGTCTCCATATATGCATCGGAAAGTACTTCTGGTCTTCCAGGGAACGATCAAAGCGTAGACAGTTTGAGACATTACTCCCATGGAGGAAAGTGCGCATGGTGACTGTTTTATTCAATCCCGATGCAATTTCTGTGTTTCATCAACACTCTGATAGTCCACAGATTACAGAATGCTACCAGATGTGCATCGGAAACTACTACTGCTCTTCCAGGGAACGATCAAAGCGTTGACTGTTTCAGACACTTCTCCCCTGGAGGAAAGTGCGCATGGTGAATGTTGTATTCAATCCCGATGCAATATATGTGTTTCTTCAACACTCTGATAGTCCACTGATTACAGAATGCCTCCAGATGTGCATTGGAAACTACTACTTGTCTTCCAGGGAACGATCAAAGCGTAGACTGTTTGAGACATTACTCCCATGGAGGAAAGTGCGCATGGTGACTGTTGTATTCAATCCCGATGAAATTTCTGTGTTTCATCAACACTTTGATACTCCACAGATTACAGAATGCCTCTAGATGTGCATCGGAAACTGCTACTGGTCTTCCAGGGAACGATCAAAGCGTAGACTCTTAGAGACATTACTCTCATGGGGAAAGGTGCGCATGGTGACAGTTGTATTCAATCCCGATGCAATTTCTGTGTTTCATCAACACTCTGATTCTCCACAGGTTACAGAATGCCTCCATATGTGCATCGGAAACTACTTCTGGTCTTCCAGGGAACGATCAAAGCGTTGACTGTTTGAGACATTACTCCCATGGACGAAAGTGCTCATGGTGACTGTTGTATTCAATCCCGATGCAATTTCTGTGTTTCATCAACACTCTGATAGTCCACAGATTACAGAATGCCTCCAGATGTGCATTGGAAACTACTACTTGTCTTCCAGGGAACGATCAAAGCGTAGACGCTTTGAGACATTACTCCCATGGTGAAAAGTGCGCATGGTGACTGTAGTATTCAATCTCGATGCAATTTCTGTGTTTCATCAACAATCTGATAGTCCACAGATTAGAGAATGCCACCAGATGTGCATCGGAAACTACTTCTGGTCTTCCAGGGAACGATCAAAGCGTAGACTGTTTAAGACACTACTCCCATGGAGGAAAGTGCGCATGGTGACAGTTGTATTCAATCCCGATGCAATTTCTGTGTTTCATCAACACTCTGACAGCCCACAGATTACAGAAGGCCTCCAGATATGCATCGGAAACTACTACTGGTCTTCCAGGGAAGGATTAAAGCATAAACTGTTTGAGACATTACTTCCACGGAGGAAAGTGCGCATGGTGACTGTTGTATTCAATCCCGATGAAATTTCTGTGTTTCATCAACACTCTGACAGCCCACAGATTACAGAATGCCTCCAGATATGCATCGGAAACTACTACTGGTCTTCCAGGGAACTCAAGGCATAACTGTTTCAGACATTACTCCCATGGAGGAAAGTGCGCATGGTGACTGTTGTATTCAATCCCCATGCAATTTCTGTGTTTCATCAACACTCTGATAGTCCACACATTACAGAATGCTACCAGATGTGCATCGGAAACTACTACGGCTCTTCCAGGGAACGATCAAAGCGTAGACTGTTTCAGACACTTCTCCCATGGAGGAAAGTGCGCATGGTGACTGTTGTATTCAATCCCGATGCAATTTCGGTGTTTCATCAACACTCTGATAGTCCAGAGATTACAGAATGCTACCAGATGTGCATCGGAAACTACTACTGCTCTTACAGGGAACGATCAAAGCGTTGACTGTTTCAGACACTTCTCCCATGGAGGAAAGTGCGCATGGTGACTGTTGTATTCAATCCCGATGCAATTTCTGTGTTTCAACAACACTCTGACAGCCCACAGATTACAGAAGGCCTCCAGATATGCATCGGAAACTACTACTGGTCTTCCAGGGAACGATTAAAGCATAAACTGTTTGAGACATTACTTCCATGGAGGAAAGTGCGCATGGTGACTGTTGTATTCAATCCCGATGAAATTTCTGTGTTTCATCAACACTCTGACAGCCCACAGATTACAGAATGCCTCCAGATATGCATCGGAAACTACTACTGGTCTTCCAGGGAACTCAAAGCGTAAACTGTTTCAGACATTACTCCCATGGAGGAAAGTGCGCATGGTGACTGTTGTATTCAATCCCGATGCAATATCTGTATTTCATCAACACTCTGATAGTCCACAGATTAAAGAATGCTACCAGATGTGCATCGGAAACTACTACTGCTCTTCCAGGGAACGATCAAAGCGTAGACTGTTTCAGACACTTCTCCCATGGAGGAAAGTGCGCATGGTGAGTGTTGTATTCAATTCCGATGCAATTTCTGTGTTTCATCAACACTCTGACAGCCCACAGATTACAGAATGCCTCCAGATGTGCATCGGAAACTACTACTGTTCCTCCAGGGAACGATTAAAGCGTAAACTGTTTGAGACAATACTCCCATGGAGGAAAGTGCGCTTGGTAATGTTGTATTTCATCCCGATGAAATTTCTGTGTTTCATCAACACTCTGATATTCCACAGATTACAGAATGCCTCCAGATGTGCATCGGAAACTGCTGCTGGTCTTCCAGGGAACAATCAAGACGTAGACTCTTAGAGACATTACTCCCATGGAGAAAAGTGAGCAAGGTGACTGTTGTATTCAATCCCGATGCAATTTCTGTGTTTCATCAACACTCTGATAGTCCACAGATTACAGAATGCCTCCAGATGTGCATCGGAAACTACCACTGGTGTTCCTGGGAACGATCAAAGCGTGGAATGTTTGAGACATTACTCCCATGGAGGAAAGTGCGCATGGTGACTGTTGAATTCAATCCCGATGAAATTTCTGTGTTTCATCAACACTTTGAAGGTCCATAGATTACAGAATGCATCCAGATGTGCATCGGAAACTACTACTGGTCTTCCAGGGAACGATCAACGCCTAGACTGTTTGAGACATTACTCCCATGGAGGAAAGTGCGCATGGTGACTGTTGTATTCAATCCCGATGCAATTTCTGTGTTTCATCAACACTCTGATAGTCCAAAGATTACAGAATGCCTCCAGATGTGCATCGGAAACTACTTCTGGTCTTCCAGGGAAGGATCAAAGCGTAGACTGTTTGAGACATTACTCCCTTGGAGTAAAGTGCTCATGGTGACTGTTCTATTCAATCCCGATGCAATTTCTGTGTTTCATCAACACTATGATAGTCCACAGATTACAGAATTCCTCCAGATGTGCATCGGAAACTACTTCTGGTCTTCCAGGGAACGATCAAAGCGTAGCCTGTATGAGACATTGCTCCCACGGAGAAAAGTGCGCATGGTGACAGTTGTATTCAATCCCGATGAAATTTCTGTGTTTCTTCAACACTTTGAAGGTCCACAGTTTGCAGAATGCATCCAGATGTTCATCGGAAACTACTACTGGTCTTCCAGGGAACGATCAAAGCGTAGACTGTTTGAGACATTACTCCCATGGAGGAAAGTGCTCATGATGACCCTTGTATTCAATCCCGATGCAATTTCTGTGTTTCATCAACACTCTGATAGTCCACAGATTACAGAATGCCTCCAGATGTGCATTGGAAACTACTACTTGTCTTCCAGGGAACGATCAAAGCGTAGACTGTTTGAGACATTACACCCATGGAGGAAAGTGCGCATGGTGACTGTTGTATTCAATCTCGATGCAATTTCTGTGTTTCATCAACACTCTGATAGTCCACAGATTACAGAATGCCACCAGATGTGCATCGGAAACTACTTCTGGTCTTCCAGGGAACGATCAACGCGTAGACTGTTTAAGACACTACTGCCATGGAGGAAAGTGCGCAAGGTGACAGTTGTATTCAATCCCGATGCAATTTCTGTGTTTCATCGACACTCTGACAGCCCACAGATTACAGAATGCCTCCAGATGTCCATCGGAAACTACTACTGGTCTTCCAGGGAACGATTAAAGCGTCGACTGTTTGAGACATTACTCCCATGGAGGAAAGTTCACATGGTTACTGTTGTATACAATCCCGATGCAATTTCTGTGTTTCATCAACACTTTAAAGGTCCACAGATTACAGAATGCCTCCAGATATGCATCAGAAACTACTACTGGTCTCCCAGGGAACGATCAAAGCGTAGACAGTTTGAGACATTACTCCCATGGAGGAAAGTGCGCATGGTGACTGTTGTATTCAATCCCGATGCAATTTCTGTGTTTCATCAACACTCTGATAGTCCACAGATTCAAGAATGCCTCCAGATGTGCATTGGAAACTACTACTTGTCTTCCAGGGATCGATCAAAGCATAGACTGTTTGAGACATTACACCCATGGAGGAAAGTGCGCATGGTGACTGTTGTATTCAATCTCGATGCAATTTCTGTGTTTCATCAACATTCTGATAGTCCACAGATTACAGAATGCCACCAGATGTGCATCGGAAACTACTTCTGGTCTTCCAGGGAACGATCAAAGCGTAGACTGTTTGAGACATTACTCCCATGGAGGAAAGTGCTCATAGTGACTGTTGTATTCAATCCCGATGCAATTTCTGTGTTTCATCAACACTCTGACAGCCCACAGATTACAGAATGCCTCCAGATGTGCATCGGAAACTACTACTGTTCCTCCAGGGAACGATTAAAGCGTAAACTGTTTGAGACAATACTCCCATGGAGGAAAGTGCGCTTGGTAATGTTGTATTTCATCCCGATGAAATTTCTGTGTTTCATCAACACTCTGATATTCCACAGATTACAGAATGCCTCCAGATGTGCATCGGAAACTGCTGCTGGTCTTCCAGGGAACAATCAAGACGTAGACTCTTAGAGACATTACTCCCATGGAGAAAAGTGAGCAAGGTGACTGTTGTATTCAATCCCGATGCAATTTCTGTGTTTCATCAACACTCTGATAGTCCACAGATTACAGAATGCCTCCAGATGTGCATCGGAAACTACCACTGGTGTTCCTGGGAACGATCAAAGCGTAGAATGTTTGAGACATTACTCCCATGGAGGAAAGTGCGCATGGTGACTGTTGAATTCAATCCCGATGAAATTTCTGTGTTTCATCAACACTTTGAAGGTCCATAGATTACAGAATGCATCCAGATGTGCATCGGAAACTACTACTGGTCTTCCAGGGAACGATCAACGCCTAGACTGTTTGAGACATTACTCCCATGGAGGAAAGTGCGCATGGTGACTGTTGTATTCAATCCCGATGCAATTTCTGTGTTTCATCAACACTCTGATAGTCCAAAGATTACAGAATGCCTCCAGATGTGCATCGGAAACTACTTCTGGTCTTCCAGGGAAGGATCAAAGCGTAGACTGTTTGAGACATTACTCCCTTGGAGTAAAGTGCTCATGGTGACTGTTCTATTCAATCCCGATGCAATTTCTGTGTTTCATCAACACTATGATAGTCCACAGATTACAGAATTCCTCCAGATGTGCATCGGAAACTACTTCTGGTCTTCCAGGGAACGATCAAAGCGTAGCCTGTATGAGACATTGCTCCCACGGAGAAAAGTGCGCATGGTGACAGTTGTATTCAATCCCGATGAAATTTCTGTGTTTCTTCAACACTTTGAAGGTCCACAGTTTGCAGAATGCATCCAGATGTTCATCGGAAACTACTACTGGTCTTCCAGGGAACGATCAAAGCGTAGACTGTTTGAGACATTACTCCCATGGAGGAAAGTGCTCATGATGACCCTTGTATTCAATCCCGATGCAATTTCTGTGTTTCATCAACACTCTGATAGTCCACAGATTACAGAATGCCTCCAGATGTGCATTGGAAACTACTACTTGTCTTCCAGGGAACGATCAAAGCGTAGACTGTTTGAGACATTACACCCATGGAGGAAAGTGCGCATGGTGACTGTTGTATTCAATCTCGATGCAATTTCTGTGTTTCATCAACACTCTGATAGTCCACAGATTACAGAATGCCACCAGATGTGCATCGGAAACTACTTCTGGTCTTCCAGGGAACGATCAACGCGTAGACTGTTTAAGACACTACTGCCATGGAGGAAAGTGCGCAAGGTGACAGTTGTATTCAATCCCGATGCAATTTCTGTGTTTCATCGACACTCTGACAGCCCACAGATTACAGAATGCCTCCAGATGTCCATCGGAAACTACTACTGGTCTTCCAGGGAACGATTAAAGCGTCGACTGTTTGAGACATTACTCCCATGGAGGAAAGTTCACATGGTTACTGTTGTATACAATCCCGATGCAATTTCTGTGTTTCATCAACACTTTAAAGGTCCACAGATTACAGAATGCCTCCAGATATGCATCAGAAACTACTACTGGTCTCCCAGGGAACGATCAAAGCGTAGACAGTTTGAGACATTACTCCCATGGAGGAAAGTGCGCATGGTGACTGTTGTATTCAATCCCGATGCAATTTCTGTGTTTCATCAACACTCTGATAGTCCACAGATTCAAGAATGCCTCCAGATGTGCATTGGAAACTACTACTTGTCTTCCAGGGATCGATCAAAGCATAGACTGTTTGAGACATTACACCCATGGAGGAAAGTGCGCATGGTGACTGTTGTATTCAATCTCGATGCAATTTCTGTGTTTCATCAACATTCTGATAGTCCACAGATTACAGAATGCCACCAGATGTGCATCGGAAACTACTTCTGGTCTTCCAGGGAACGATCAAAGCGTAGACTGTTTGAGACATTACTCCCATGGAGGAAAGTGCTCATAGTGACTGTTGTATTCAATCCCGATGCAATTTCTGTGTTTCATCAACACTCTGACAGCCCACAGATTACAGAATGCCTCCAGATGTGCATCGGAAACTACTACTGGTCTTCCAGGGAACGATTAAAGCGTCGACTGTTTGAGACATTACTCCCATGGAGGAAAGTTCACATGGTTACTGTTGTATACAATCCCGATGCAATTTCTGTGTTTCATCAACACTTTAAAGGTCCACAGATTACAGAATGCCTCCAGATATGCATCGGAAACTACTACTGGTCTCCCAGGCAACGATCAAAGCGTAGACAGTTTGAGAAATTACTCCCATGGAGGAAAGTGCGCATGGTGACTGTTGTATTCAATCCCGATGCAATTTCTGTGTTTCATCAACACTCTGATAGTCCACAGATTACAGAATGCTACCAGATGTGCATCGGAAACTACTACTGCTCTTCCAGGGAACGATCAAAGCGTAGACTGTTTAAGACACTTCTCCCATTTAGGAAAGTGCGCATAGTGACTGTTGTATTCAATCCCGATGCAATTTCTGTGTTTCATCAACGCTCTGACAGCCCACAAATTACAGAATGCCTCCAGATGTGCATCGGAAACTACTACTGTTCCTCCAGGGAACGATTAAAGCGTAAACTGTTTGAGACATTACTCGCATGGAGGAAAGTGCGCATGGTGAATGTTGTATTTCATCCCGATGAAATTTCTGTGTTTCATCAACACTCTGATATTCCACAGATTACAGAATGCCTCCTGATGTGCATCGGAAACTGCTACTGGTCTTCCAGGGAACGATCAAAACGTAGACTGTTTGAGACATTACTCCCATGGAGGAAAGTCCGCATGGTGACTGTTGTATTCAATCCCGATGCAATTTCTGTGTTTCATCAACACTCTGATAGTCCACAGCTTACAGAATGCCTCCAGATGTGCATCGGAAACTACTTCTGGTCTTCCAGGGAAGGATCAAAGCGTAGACTGTTTGAGACATTACTCCCATGGAGGAAAGTGCTCATAGTGACTGTTGTATTCAATCCCGATGCAATTTCTGTGTTTCATCAACACTCTGATAGTCCACAGATTACAGAATGCCTCCAGATGTGCATTGGAAACTACTACTTGTCTTCCAGGGAACGATTAAAGCGTAGACTCTTTGAGACATTACTCCCATGGCGAAAGGTGCGCATGGTGACTGTTGTATTCAATCTCGATGCAATTTCTGTGTTTCATCAACACTCTGATACTCCACAGGTTACAGAATGCTTCCATATGTGCATCGGAAACTACCTCTGGTCTTCCAGGGAACGATCAAATCGTAGACAGTTTGAGACATTACTCCCATGGAGGAAAGTGCTCATAGTGACTGTTGTATTCAATCCCGATGCAATTTCTGTGTTTCATCAACACTCTGATAGTCCACAGATTACAGAATGCCTCCAGACGTGCATCGGAAACTACTACTGGTCTCCTAGGGAACGATCAAAGCGTAGACTGTTTGAGACATTTCTCCCGTGGAGGAAAGTGAGCATGATGACCGTTGTATTCAATCCTGACGCAATTTCTGTGTTTCATCAACACTCTGATAGTCCGCAGATTACAGAATGCCACAAGACGTGCATCGGAAACTAGTACTGGTCTTCCAGGGAACGATCAAAGTGTAGACAGTTTGAGACATTACTCCTGTGGAGGAAAGTGCGCATGGTGACTGTTGTATTCAATCCCGATGCAATTTCTGTGTTTCATCAACACTCTGATAGTCCACAGATTACAGGATGCCACCAGATGTGCATCGTAAACTACTACTGGTCTTCCAGGGAACGATCAAAGCGTAGATTATTTGAGACATTACTCCCATGGAGGAAAGTTCGCATGGTGACTCTTGTATTCAATCCCAATGCAATTTCTGTGTTTCATCAACACTCTGATAGTCCACAGATCACAGAATGCCTCCAGATGTGCATCGGAATCTACCACTGGTCTTCCAGGGAACGATCAAAGCGTAGACTGTATGAGACATTACTAACATGTAGGCAAGTTCGCATGGTGACTGTTGTATTCAATCCCGATGCAATTTCTGTGTTTCATCAACACTCTGATAGTCCACAGATTACAGAATGCCCCCAGGTGTGCATCGGAAACTACTACTGGTCTTCCAGGGAACGATCAAAGCGTAGACTATTTGAGACATTTCTCCCATGGAGGAAACTTCGCATGGTGACTCTTGTATTCAATCCCGATGCAATTTCTGTGTTTCATCAACACTCTGATAGTCAACAGATTAAGGAATGCCACCAGCTGTGCATCGGAAGCTACTACTGAACTTCCAGGGAACGATCAAAGCGTAGACAGTTAGAGACATTACTCCTGTGGAGGAAAGTGCGCATGGTGAATCTTGTATTCAATCCCGATGAAATTTCTGTGTTTTATCAACACTCTGATAGTCCACAGATTACAGAATGCCACCAGATGTGCACCGGAAACTACTACTGGTCTTCCAGGGACCGTTCAAAGCGTAGACTGTTTGAGCCATTACTCCCATGGAGGAAATTGCGCATGGTGAATCTTGTATTCAATCCCGATGAAATTTCTGTGTTTTATCAACACTCTGATAGTCCACAGATTACAGAATGCAACCAGATGTGCATCGGAAAATACTTCTGGTCTTCCAGGGTACGATCAAAAACTTAGACTGTTTGAGACACTACTCCCATGGAGGAAAGTGCCCATGGTGACTGTTGTATTCAATCCCGATGCAATTTCTGTGTTTCATCAACACTCTGATAGTCCACAGAATACAGAATGCTTCCAGATGAGCATCGGAAACTACTTCTGGTCTTCCAGGGAACGATCAAAGCGTAGACTGTTTGAGACATTACTAAAATGTAGGCAAGTGCGCATGGTGACTGTTGTATTCAATCCCGATGCAATATCTGTGTTTCATCAACACTGTGAAGGTCTACAGGTTACATAATGCATCCAGATGTGCATCGGAAACTACTACTTGTCTTCCAGGGAACGATCAAAGCGTAGACTAGTTGAGATATTACTCCCATGGAGGAAAGTGCACATGGTGACTCTTGTATTCAATCCCGAAGCAATTTCTGTGTTTCACCAACACTCTGATAGTCAACAGATTAATGAATGCCACCAGCTGTGCATCGGAAACTACTACTTGACTTCCAGGGAACGATCAAAGCGTAGACAGTTTGAGACATTACTCCTGTGGAGGTAGTGCGCATGGTGACTCTTGTATTCAATCCCGATGCAATTTCTGTGTTTCATCAACACTCTGATAGTCCACAGATTACAGAATGCAACCAGATGAGCATCGGAAACTACTTCTGGTCTTCCAGGGAACGATCAAAACTTAAACTGTTTGAGACACTATTCCCATGGAGGAAAGTGCGCATTATGACTGTTGTATTCAAAACCGATGCAATTTCTGTGTTTCATCAACACTCTGATAGTCGACAGATTACAGAATGCTTCCTGATGTGCATCGGAAACAACTTCTGGTCTTCCAGGGAACGATCAAAGCGTAGACTTTTCGAGACACTACTCCCATGGAGGAGAGTGCGCATGGTGACTGTTGTATGCAATCCCAATGCAATTTCTGTGTTTCATCAACACTCTGATAGTCAACAGGTTAAGGAATGCCACCAGCAGTCCGTCGGAAACTACTACTTGAATTCCAGGGAACGATCAAAGCGTAGACAGTTTAAGACATTACTCCTGTGGAGGAAGTGCGCATGGTGACTCTTGTATTCAATCCTGATGCAATTTCTGTGTTTCATCAACACTCTGATAGTCCACAGATTACAGAATGCCACCAGATGTGCATCGGAAACTACTACTGGTCTTCTAGGGAGCGATCAAAGCGTAGACTGTTTGTGCCATTACTCCCATGGAGGAAAGTGCGCACGGTGACTGTTGTATTCAATCCCGATGTAATGTCTGTGTTTCGTCAACACTCCGATAGTCAACAGATTACAGATTGCCACCAGACGTGCATCGGAAACTACTACTGGTCTTCCAGGGAACGATCAAAGCGTGGACTGTTTGAGACATTAATCCCGTGGAGGAAAGTGCTCATGGTGACTGTTGTATTCAATCGAGATGCAATTTCTGTGTTTTATCAACACTCTAATAGTCCACAGATCACAGAATGCCACCAGATGTGCATCGGAAACTACTTCTGGTCATCCAGGGAACGATCAAAGCGTAGACTGTTTGAGACACTACTCCCATGGAGGAACGTGCGCATGGTGACTGTTGTATTCAACCCCGATGCAATTTCTGTGTTTCATCAACACTCTGATAGTCCACTGATTACAGAATGCCTCCAGATGTGCATCGGAAACTACTACTGGTCTTCCAGGAAACGATCAAAGCGTAGACTGTTTCAGACATTACTCCCATTTAGGAAAGTGCGCGTGATGAATGTTGTATTTCATCCCGATGAAATTTCTGTGTTTCATCAACACACTGGTAGTCCACAGATTACAGATTGCCTCCAGATGTGAATCGGAAACTACCACTGGTCTTCCAGGGAACGATCAAAGCGTAGAATTTTCGAGACATTACTAACATGGAGGAAAGTGCGCATGGTGAATGTTGTATTCAATCCCGATGCAATTTCTGTGTCTCATCAACACTCTGATAGTCCACAGATTACTTAATGCCACCAGATGTGCATCGGAAACTAATACTGGTCTTCCAGGGAACGATCAAAGCGTAGATTGTTTGAGACATTACTTTTGTGGAGAAAGTGCGCATGGAGACTGTTGTATTCAATCCCGATGCAATATCTGTGTTTCATCAACACTCTGATAGTCCGCAGATTACAGAATGCCACAAGACGCGCATCGGAAACTACTACTGGTCTTCCAGGGAACGATCAAAGCGTAGACTGTTTGAGACATTACTTCTGTGGAGGAAAGTGAGCATGGTGACTGTTGTATTCAATCCCGATGCAATTTCTGTGTTTCACCAACACTCTGATAGTCCACAGATTACAGAATGCAACCAGATGTGCATCGGAAACTACTTCTGGTCTTCCAGGGTACGATCAAAAACTTAGACTGTTCGAGACACTACTCCCATGGAGGAAAGTGCGCATGGTGACTGTTGTATTCCATCCCGATGCAATTTCTGTGTTTCATCAACACTCTGATAGTCCACAGATTACAGAATGCCACCAGATGTGCATCGGAAACTACTACTGGTCTTCCAGGGAACGATCAAAGCGTAGACTTTTCGAGACACTACTCCCATGGAGGAAAGTGCGCATGGTGACTGTTGTATTCAATCCCAACGCAATTTCTGTGTTTCATCAACACTCTGATAGTCCACAGATTACAGAAAGCCTCCAGATGTGCATCGGAAACTACCACTGGTCTTCCAGGGAACGATCAAAGCGTAGACTGTTTGAGACATTACTAAAATGTAGGCAAGTGCGCATGGTGACTGTTGTATTCAATCCCGATGCGATTTCTGTGTTTCATCAACACTCTGATAGTCCACAGATTACAGAAAGCCTCCAGATGTGCATCGGAAACTACCACTGGTCTTCCAGGGAACGATCAAAGCGTAGACTGTTTGAGACATTACTAAAATGTAGGCAAGTGCGCATGGTGACTGTTGTATTCAATCCCGATGCGATTTCTGGGTTTCACCAACACTTTGAAGGCTACAGATTACAGAATGCATGCAGATGTGCATCGGAAACTACTACTTGTCTTCCAGGGAACGATCAAAGCGTAGACTATTTGAGACATTAATCCCATGGAGGAAAGTGCACATGGTGAATCATGTATTCAATCCCGATGCAATTTCTGTGTTTCATCAACACTCTGATAGTCAACAGATTATGGAATGCCACCAGCTGTGCATCGGAAACTACTACGTGACTTCCAGGGAATGATCAAAGCGCAGACAGTTTGAGACATTACTCCTGTGGAGGAAAGTGCGCATGGTGACTCTTGTATTCAATCCCGATGCAATTTCTGTGTTTCATCAACACTCTGATAGTCCACAGATTACAGAATGCCCCCAGGTGTGCATCGGAAACTACTACTGGTCTTCCAGGGAACGATCAAAGCGTAGACTATTTGAGACATTACTCCCATGGAGGAAAGTGCGCATGGTGACTCTTGTATTCAATCCCGAAGCAATTACTGTGTTCCATCAACAGTCTGATAGTCAACAGATTAAGGAATGCCACCAGCTGTGCATCGGAAACTACTACTGGACTTCCAGGGAGCGATCAAAGCGTAGACAGTTTGAGACATTACTCCTGTGGAGTAAAGTGCACATGGTGACTGTTGTATTCAATCCCGATGAAATTTCTGTGTTTTATCAACACTCTGATAGTCCACAGATTACAGAATGCCACCAGATGTGCATCGGAAACTACTACTGGTGTTCCAGGGAGCGATCAAAGCGTTGACTGTTTGAGCCATTACTCCCATGGAGGAAAGTGCGCATGGTGACTGTTGTATTCAATCCCGATGTAATGTCTGTGTTTCATCAACACTCCGATAGTCCACAGATTACAGAATGCCACAAGACGTGCATCGGAAACTACTACTGGTCTTCCAGGGAACGATCAAAGCGTAGACTCTTTTAATCCCGTGGAGGAAAGAGCGCATGGTGACTGTTGTATTCAATCGAGATGCAATTTCTGTGTTTCATCAACACTCTAATAGTCCACAGATCACAGAATGCCACCAGATGTGCATCGGAAACTACTTCTGGTCATCCAGGGGACGATCAATGCGTAGACTGCTTGAGACACTACTCCCATGGAGGAAAGTGCGCATGGTTACTGTTGTATTCAATCCCGATGCAATTTCTGTGTTTCATCAACACTCTGATGGTCCACTGATTACAGAATGCCTCCAGATGTGCATCGGAAACTACTACTGGTCTTCCAGGAAACGATCAAAGCGTAGACTGTTTCAGACATTACTCCCATTTAGGAATGTGCGCGCGGTGAATGTTGTATTTCATCCCGATGAAATTTCTGTGTTTCATCAACACTTTGAAGGTCCACAGATTACAGAATGCATCCAGATGTGTATCGAAAACTACTACTGGTCTTCCAGGGAACGATCAAAACATAGACTCTTAGAGACATTACTCCCATGGAGGAAAGTGCGCATTATGAATGTTGTATTCAATCCCGAAGCAATTTCTGTGTTTCATCAACACTCTGATAGTCCACAGATTACAGAATGCCTAAAGATGTGAATCGGAAACTACCACTGGTCTTCCAGGGAACGATCAAAGCGTAGAATGTTCGAGACATTACTAACATGGAGGAAAGTGCGCATGGTGACTGTTGTATTCAATCCCGATGAAATATCTGTGCTTCATCAACACTTTGAAGGTCCACAGATTACAGAATGCATCCAGATGTGCATCGGAAACGACTACTGGTCTTCCAGCGAACGATCAAAACGTAGACTGTTTGAGACATTACTCCCATGGAGCAAAGTGCGCATGGTGACTGTTGTATTCAATCCCGATGCAATTTCTGTGTCTCATCAACACTCTGATAGTCCACAGATTACTTAATGCCACCAGATGTGCATCGGAAACTACTACTGGTCTTCCAGGGAACGATCAAATCGTAGATTGTTTGAGACATTACTTCTGTGGAGAAAGTGCGCATGGAGACTGTTGTATTCAATCCCGATGCTATTTCTGTGTTTCATCAACAGTCCAATAGTCCGCAGATTACAGAATGCCACAAGACGTGCATCGGAAACTACTACTGGTCTTCCAGGGAACGATCAAAGCGAAGACTGTTTGAGACATTACTTCTGTGGAGGAAAGTGAGTGTATTCAATCCCGATGCAATTTCTGTGTTTCATCAACACTCTGATAGTCCACAGATTACAGAATGCCACCAGATGTGCATCGGAAACTACTACTGGTCTTCCAGGGAGCGATCAAAGCGTAGACTGTTTGAGCCATTACTCTCATGGAGGAAAGTGCGCATGGTGACTGTTGTATTCAATCCCGATGTAATGTCTGTGTTTCATCAACACTCCGATAGTCCACAGATTACAGATTGCCACCAGACGTGCATCGGAAACTACTACTGGTCTTCCAGGGAACGATCAAAGCGTAGACTGTTTGAGACATTAATCCAGTGGAGGAAAGTGCGCATGGTGACTGTTGTATTCAATCGAGATGCAATTTCTGTGTTTCATCAACACTCTAATAGTCCCCAGATCACAGAATGCCACCAGATGTGCATCGGAAACTACTTCTGGTCATCCAGGGAACGATCAAAGCGTAGACTGTTTGAGACACTACTCCTATGGAGGAACGTGCACATGGTGACTGTTGTATTCAATCCCGATGCAATTTCTGTGTTCCATCAACACTCTGATAGTCCACTGATTACAGATTGCCTCCAGATGTGCATCGGAAACTACTACTTGTCTTCCAGGAAACGATCAAAGCGTAGACTGTTGCAGACATTACTCCCATTTAGGAAAGTGCGCGTGGTGAATGTTGTATTTCATCCCGATGCAATTTCTGTGTTTCATCAACACTTTGAAGGTCCACAGATTACAGAATGGATCCAGATGTGCATCGGAAACTGCTACTGGTCTTCCAGGGAACGATCAAAGCGTAGACTGTTTGAGACATTACTTCTGTGGAGGAAAGTGAGCATGTTGACTGTTGTATTCAATCCCGATGCAATTTCTGTGTTTAATCAACACTTTGAAGGTCTACAGATTACATAATGCATCCAGATGTGCATCGGAAACTACTACTTGTCTTCCAGGGATCGATCAAAGCGTAGACTGTTTGAGACATTACTCCCATGGAGGAAAGTGCGCATGATGACAGTTGTATTCAATCCCGAAGCAATTTCTGTGTTTCATCAACACTCTGACAGCCCACAGATCACAGAAGGCCTCCAGATATGCATCGGAAGCTACTACTGGTCTTCCAGGGAACGATTAAAGCATAAACTGTTTGAGACATTACTTCCATGGAGGAAAGTGCGCATGGTGACTGTTGTATTCCATCCCGATGAAATTTCTGTGTTTCATCAACACTCTGATACTCCACAGATTACAGAATGCCTCCAGATGTGCATCGAAAACTGCTACTGGTCATCCAGGGAACGATCAAAACGTAGACTCTTAGTGACATTACTCCCATGGAGGAAGGAGCGCATGGTGACTGTTGTATTCAATCCCGATGCAATGTCTGTGTTTCATCAACACTCTGATAGTCCACAGATTACAGAATGCCACCAGATGTGAATCGGAAACTACTTCTGGTCTTCCAGGGAACGATCAAAGCATTAACTGTTTCAGACATTACTTCCATGGAGGAAAGTGCGCATGGTGACTGTTGTATTCAATCCCGATGAAATTTCTGTGTTTCATCAACACGCAGTTAGTCCACAGATTTCAGAATGCTTCCAGATGTGCATCGGAAACTACTACTGGTCTTCCAGGGAACGATCAAGTCGTAGCCTGTTTGTGACATTACTCCCTTGGAGGAAAGTGCGCATGGTGACTGTTGTATTCAATCCCGATGCAATTTCTGTGTTTCATCAAAACTCTGATAGTCCACAGAGTACAGAGTGCCACCAGACGTTCATTGGAAACTCTTACTGGTCTTCCAGGGAACGATTAAAACGTAGACTGTTTGAGACATTACTCCCGTGGTGGAAAGGGAGCATGGTGACTGTTGTATTCAATCCCGATGCAATTTCTGTGTGTCATCAACACTCTGATAGTCAACAGATTAAGGAGTGCCACCAGCTGTGCATCGGAAGCTACTACTAGACTTCCAGGGAACGATCAAAGCGTAGACAGTTTGAAACATTACTCCTGTGGAGGAAAGTGCGCATGGTGAATCTTGTATTCAATCCCGATGAAATTTCTGTGTTTCATCAACACTCTGATAGTCCACAGATTACAGAATGCCTCCAGATGTGCATCGGAAACTACCACTGGTCTTCCAGGGAACGATCAAAGCGTAGACTGTATGAGACATTACTAACATGTATGCAAGTGCGCATGGTGACTGTTGTATTCAATCCTGATGCAATTTCTGTGTTTCATCAACACTCTGACAGTCCACAGATTACAGAATGCCCCCAGATGTGCATCGGAAACTACTACTGGTTTTCCAATGAACGATCAAAGCGTAGACTATTTGAGACATTACTCCCATGGAGGAAAGTGCGCATGGTGACTCTTGTATTCAATCCCGATGCAATTTCTGTGTTTCATCAACACTCTGATAGTCAACAGATTAAGGAATGCCACCAGCTGTGCATCGGAAACTACTACTGGACTTCCATTGAACGATCAAAGCGTAGACAGTTTGAAACATTACTCCTGTGGAGGAAAGTGGGCATGGTGAATCTTGTATTCAATCCCGATGAAATTTCTGTGTTTCATCAACACTCTGATAGTCCACAGATTACAGAATGCCACCAGATGTGCATTGGAAACTACTACTGGTCTTCCAGGGAGCGATCAAATCGTAGACTGTTTGAGCCATTACTCCCATGGAGTAAAGTGCGCATGGTGAGTGTTGTATTCAATCCCGATGTAATGTCTGTGTTTCATCAACACTCCGATAGTCCACAGATTACAGAATGCCACCAGACGTGCATCGGAACCTACTACTGGTATTCCAAGGAACGATCAAAGCGTAGACTGTTTGAGACATTAATCCCGTGGGGGAAAGTGCTCATGGTGACTGTTGTATTCATTCGAGATGCAATTTCTGTGTTTCATCAACACTCTAATAGTCCACAGATCACAGAATGCCACCAGATGTGCATCGGAAACTACTTCTGGTCATCCAGGGGACGATCAAAGCGTAGACTGTTTGAGACACTACTCCCATGGAGGAAAGTGCGCGTGGTGAATGTTGTATTTAATCCCGATGCAATTTCTGTGTTTCATCAACACTCTGATAGTCCACAGATTACAGAATGCCTCCAGATGTGAATCGGAAACTACCACTGGTCTTCCAGGGAACGATCAAAGCGTAGAATGTTCGAGACATTACTAACGTGGAGGAAAGTGCCCATGGTGACTTTTGTATTCAATCCCGATGCAATTTCTGTGTTTCATCAACACTTTGAATGTCCACAGATTACAGAATGCATCCAGATGTGCATCGGAAACTACTACTGGCCTTCCAGGGAACGATCAAAACGTAGACTGTTTGAGACAATACTCCCGTGGAGCAAAGTGTGCATGGTGACTGTTGTATTCAATCCCGATGCAATTTCTGTGTCTCTTCAACACCCTGATAGTCCACAGATTACTTAATGCCACCAGATGTGCATCGGAAACTACTACTGGTCTTCAAGGGAACGATCAAAGTGTAGATTGTTTGAGGCATTACTTCTGTGGAGAAAGTGCGCATGGAGACTGTTGTATTCAATCCCCATGCTATTTCTGTGTTTCATCAACACTCTGATAGTCCGCAGATTACAGAATGCCACAAGACGTGCATCGGAAACTACTACTGGTCTTCCACGGAACGATCAAAGCGTAGACTGTTTGAGACATTACTTCTGTGGAGGAAAGTGAGCACAGTGACTGTTGTATTCAATCCCGATGCAATTTCTGTGTTTCATCAACACTCTGATAGTCCACAGATTACAGAATGCAACCAGATGTGTATCGGAAACTACTTCTGGTCTTCCAGGGAACGATCAGTACTTAGACTGTTTGAGACACTACTCCCATGGAGGAACGTGCGCATGGTGACTGTTGTATTCAATCCCGATGCAATTTCTGTGTTTCATCAACACTCTGATAGTCCACAGATTACTTAATGCCACCAGATGTGCATCGGAAACTACTTCTGGTCATCCAGGGAACGATCAAAGCGTAGCCTGTCTGAGACACTACTCCCATGGAGGAAAGTGCGCATGGTGACTGTTGTATTCAATCCCGATGCAATTTCTGTGTTTCATCAACACTCTGATAGTCCACTGATTACAGAATGCCTCCAGATGTGCATCGGGAACTACTACTGGTCTTCCAGGAAACGATCAAAGCGTAGACTGTTTCAGACATTACTCCCATTTAGGAAAGTGCGTGTGGTGAATGTTGTATTTCATCCCGATGAAATTTCTGTGTTTCATCAACACTCTGATAGTCCACAGATTACAGAATGCCTCCAGATGTGTATCGGAAAACACTACTGGTCTTCCAGGGAACGGTCAAAACATAGACTCTTAGAGACATTACTCCCATGGAGGAAAGTGCGCATGGTGAATGTTGTATTCAATCCCGATGCAATTTCTGTGTTTCATCAACACTCTGATAGTCCACTGATTACAGAATGCCTCCAGATGTGCATCGGGAACTACTACTGGTCTTCCAGGGAACGATCAAAACGTAGACTGTTTGAGACATTACTCTCGTAGAGCAAAGTGCGCATGGTGACTGTTGTATTCAATCCCGATGCAATTTCTGTGTCTCATCAACACTCTGATAGTCCACAGATTACTTAATGCCACCAGATGTGCATCGGAAACTACTACTGGTCTTCCAGGGAACGATCAAAGCGTAGATTGTTTGAGACATTACTTCTGTGGAGAAAGTGTGCATGGAGAATGTTGTATTCAATCCCGATGCTATTTCTGTGTTTCATCAACACTCTGATAGTCCGCAGATTACAGAATGCCACAAGACGTTCATCGGAAACTACTACTGGTCTTCCAGGGAACGATCAAAACGTAGACTGTTTGAGACATTACTTCTGTGGAGGAAAGTGAGCATGGTGACTGTTGTATTCAATCCCGATGCTATTTCTGTGTTCCACCAGCACTCTGATAGTCCACAGATTACAGAATGCAACCAGATGTGCATCGGAAACTACTTCTGGTCTTCCAGGGTACGATCAAAACTTAGACTGTTTGAGACACTACTCCCATGGAGGAAAGTGCGCATGGTGACTGTTGTATTCAATCCCGATGCAATTTCTGTGTTTCATCAACACTCTGATAGTCAACAGATTAAGGAATGCCACCAGCTGTGCATCGGAAACTACTACTTGACTTCCAGGGAACGATCAAAGCGTAGACAGTTTGAGACATTACTCCTGTGGAGGAAGTGCGCATGGTGACTGTTGTATTCAATCCCGATGCAATTTCTGTGTCTCATCAACACTCTGATAGTCCACAGATTACTTAATGCCACCAGATGTGCATCGGAAACTACTACTGGTCTTCCAGGGAAAGATCAAAGCGTACATTGTTTGAGACATTACTTCTGTGGAGAAAGTGCGCATGGAGACTGTCGTATTCAATACCGATGCTATTTCTGTGTTTCATCAACACTCTGATAGTCCGCAGATTACAGAATGCCACAAGACGTGCATCGGAAACTACTACTGGTCTTCCAGGGAACGATCAAAGCGTAGACTGTTTGAGACATTACTTCTGTGGAGGAAAGTGAGCATTGTGACTGTTATATTCAATCCCGATGCAATTTCCGTGTTTCATCAACACTCTGATAGTCCACAGATTACAGAATGCAACCAGATGTGCATCGGAAACTACTTCTGGTCTTCCAGGGAACGATCAAAACTTAGACTGTTTGAGACACTACCCCCATGGAGGAAAGTGCGCATGGTGACTGTTGTATTCAATCCCGATGCAATTTCTGTGTTTCATCAACACTCTGATAGTCCACAGATACAGAATGCTTCCAGATGTGCATCGGAAACTACTTCTGGTCTTCCAGGGAACGATCAAAGCGTAGACTTTTCGAGACACTACTCCCATGGAGGAAAGTGCGCATGGTGACTGTTGTATTCAATCCCAATGCAATTTCTGTGTTTCATCAACACTCTGATAGTCAACAGATTAAAGAATGCCACCAGCTGTGCATCGGAAACTACTACTGGTCTTCCAGGGAATGATCAAAGCGTAGACTGTTTGAGACATTATTCCCGTGGAGGAAAGTGCGCATGGTGACTGTTGTATTCAATCGAGATGCAATTTCTGTGTTTCATCAACACTCTAATAGTCCACAGATCACAGAATGCCAGCAGATGTGCATCGGAAACTACTTCTGGTCATCCAGGGAACGATCAAAGCGTAGACTGTTTGAGACACTACTCCCATTTAGGAAATTGCGCGTGGTGAATGTTGTATTTCATCCCGATGAAATTTCTGTGTTTCATCAACACTCTGATAGTCCACAGATTACAGAATGCCTCCAGATGTGTATCGGAAACTACTACTGGTCTTCCAAGGAACGGTCAAAACTTAGACTCTTAGAGACATTACTCCCATGGAGGAAAGAGCGCATGGTGAATGTTGTATTGAATCCCGGTGCAATTTCTGTGTTTCATCAACACTCTGATAGTCCACAGATTACAGAAAGCCTCTAGATGTGAATCGGAAACTACCGCTGGTCTTCCAGGGAACAATCAAAGCGTAGAATGTTCGAGACGTTACTAACATGGAGGAAAGTGCGCATGGTGACTGTTGTATTCAATCCCGATACAATTTCTGTGTTTCATCAACACTTTGAAGGTCCACAGATTACAGAATGGATCCAGATGTGCATCGGAAACTACTACTGGTCTTCCAGGGAACGATCAAAACGTAGACTGTTTGAGACGTTTCTCCCGTGGAGCAAAGTGCGCATGGTGACTGTTGTATTCAATACCGATGCAATTTCTGTGTCTCATCAACACTCTGATAGTCCGCAGATTACTTAAAGCCACCAGATGTGCATCGGAAACTACTACTGGTCTTCCAGGGAACGATCAAAGCGTAGATTGTTTGAGACATTACTTCTGGGGAGAAAGTGCGCATGGAGACTGTTGTATTCAATCCCGATGCTATTTCTGTGTTTCATCAACACCCTGATAGTCCGCAGATTACAGAATGCCACAAGACGTGCATCGGAAACTACTACTGGTCTTCCAGGGAACGATCAAAGCGTAGACTGTTTGAGACATTACTTCTGTGGAGGAAAGTGAGCATGGTGACTGTTGTATTCAATCCCGATGCAATTTCTGTGTTTCACCAACACTCTGATAGTCCACAGATTACAGAATGCAACCAGATGTGCATCGGAAACTACTTCTGGTCTTCCAGGGTACGATGAAAACTTAGACTGTTTGAGACACTACTCCCATGGAGGAAAGTGCGCATGGTGACTATTGTATTCAATCCCGATGCAATTTCTGTGTTTCATCAACACGCTGATAGTCCACAGAATACAGATTGCTTCCAGATGAGCATCGGAAACTACTTCTGGTCTTCCAGGGAACGATCAAAGCGTAGACTGCTTGAGACATTACTAAAATGTAGGCAAGTGCGCATGGTGACTGTTGTATTCAATCCCGATGCAATTTCTGTGTTTCATCAACGCTTTGAAGGTCTACAGATTACATAATGCATCCAGATGTGCATCGGAAACTACTACTTGTCTTCCAGGGAACGATCGAAGCGTAGACTATTTGAGACATTACTCCCATGGAGGAAAGTGCACATGGTGACTCTTGTATTCAATCCCGATGCAATTTCTGTGTTTCATCAACACTCTGATAGTCAACAGATTAAGGAATGCCACCAGCTGTGCATCGGAAACTACTACTTGATTTCCAGGGAACGATCAAAGCGTAGACAGTTTGAGACATTACTCCTGTGGAGGAAGTGCGCATGGTGACTCTTGTATTCAATCCCGATGCAATTTCTGTGTTTCATCAACACTCTGATAGTCCACAGATTCCAGAATGCCACCAGATGTGCATCGGAAACTACTACTGGTCTTCCAGGGAGCGATCAAAGCGTAGGCTGTTTGAGCCATTAGTCCCATGGAGGAAAGTGCGCATGGTGACTGTTGTATTCAATCCCGATATAATGTCTGTGTTTCATCAAAACTCCGATAGTCCACAGATTACAGAATGCCAACAGACGTGCATCCAAAACTTCTACTGGTCTTCCAAGGAACGATCAAAGCGTAGACTGTTTGAGACATAACCCCCCAGGAGGAAAGTGCGCATGGTGACTGTTGTATTCAATCCCGATGCAATTTCTGTGTTTCATCAACACTCAGTTAGTCCACAGATTTCAGAATGCCTCCAGATGTGCATCGGAAACTACTACTGGTCTTCCAGGGAACGATCAAAGCGTAGATTGTTTGAGACATTACTTCTGTGGAGAAAGTGCGCATGGAGACTATTGTATACAATCCCGATGCAATTTCTGTGTTTCATCAACACTCTGATAGTCCGCAGATTTTAGAATGCCACAAGATGTTCATCGGAAACTACTACTGGCCTTCCAGGGAACGATCAAACCGTAGACTGTTTGAGAAATTACTTCTGTGGAGGAAAGTGAGCATGGTGACAATTGTATTCAATCCCGATGCAATTTCTGTGTTTCACCAACACTCTGATAGTCCACAGATTACAGAATGCAACCAGATGTACATCGGAAACTACTTCTGGTCTTCCAGGGAACGATCAAAGCGTAGACTGTTTGAGACATTACTAAAATGTAGGCAAGTGCGCATGGTGATTGTTGTATTCAATCCCGATGCAATTTCTGTGTTTCATCAACACTTTGAAGGTCTACAGATTACATAATGCATCCAGATTTGCATCGGAAACTACTACTTGTCTTCCAGGGAACGATCAAAGCGTAGACTGCTTGAGACATTACTCCCATGGAGGAAAGTGCACATGGTGACTCTTGTATTCAATCCCGATGCAATTTCTGTGTTTCATCAACACTCTGATACTCCACAGGTTACAGAATGCCTCCATATGTGCATCGGAAACTACTTCTGGTCTTCCAGGAAACGATCAAAGCGTTGACTGTTTGAGACATTACTCCAATGGAGGAAAGTGCTCATGGTGACTGTTGTATTCAATCCCGATGCAATATCTGTGTTTCATCAACACTCTGATAGTCCACAGATTACAGAATGCCACCAGATGTGCATCGGAAACTACTAGTGGTCTTCCAGGGAGCGATCAAAGCGTAGGCTGTTTGAGCCATTAGTCCCATGGAGGAAAGTGCGCATGGTGTCTGTTGTATTCAATCCCGATATAATGTCTGTGTTTCATCAACACTCCGATAGTCCACAGATTACAGAATGCCACCAGACGTGCATCCAAAACTACTACTGGTCTTCCAGGGAACGATCAAAGCGTAGACTGTTTGAGACATAACTCCCATGGAGGAAAGTGCGCATGGTGACTGTTGTATTCAATCCCGATGCAATTTCTGTGTTTCATCAACACTCAGTTAGTGCACAGATTTCAGAATGCCTCCAGATGTGCATCGGAAACTACTACTGGTCTTCCAGGGAACGATCACATCGTAGCCTGTTTGTGACATTACTCCCTTGGAGGAAAGTGCGCATGGTGACTGTTGTATTCTATCCCGATGCAATTTCTGTGTTTCATCAACACTCTGATAGTACACAGATTACAGAATGCCACCAGACGTGGATTGGAAACTCTTACTGGTCTTCCAGATAACGATTAAAACGTAGACTGTTTGAGACATTACTCCCGGGTTGGAAAGGGAGCATGGTGACTGTTGTATTCAATCCCGATGTAATTTCTGTGTGTCATCAACACTCTGATAGTCCACAGATTACAGAATGCCACCAGATGTGCATCGGAAACTACTTCTGGTGTTCCAGGGAACGATCAAAGCGTAGGCTGTTTGAGCCATTAGTCCCATGGAGGAAAGTCCGCATGGTGCCTGTTGTATTCAATCCCGATATAATGTCTGTGTTTCATCAACACTCCAATAGTCCACAGATTACAGAATGCCACCAGACGTGCATCCAAAACTACTACTGGTCTTCCAGGGAACGATCAAAGCGTAGACTGTTTGAGACATTACTCTCATGGAGAAAAGTGCGCATGGTGACTGTTGTGTTCAATCCCAATGCAATTTCTCTGTTTCATCAACACTCTGATAGTCCACAGATTACAGAATGCCTCCAGATGTGCATCGGAAACTACTACTGGTCTTCCAGGGAACGATCACATCGTAGGCTGTTTGTGACATTACTCCCTTGGAGGAAAGTGCGCATGGTGACTGTTGTATTCAATCCCGATGCAATTTCTGTGTTTCATCAACACTCTGATAGTCCACAGATTACAGAATGCCACCAGACGTGCATTGGAAACTCTTCCTGGTCTTCCAGGGAACGATTAAAACGTAGACTGTTTGAGACATTACTCCTGTGTTGGAAAGGGAGCATGGTGACTGTTGTATTCAATCCCGATGCAATTTCTGTGTGTCATCAACACTCTGATAGTCTACAGATTACAGAATGCCACCAGATGTGAATCGGAAACTACTTCTGGTGTTCCAGGGAACGATCAAAACTTAGACTGTTTGAGACACTACTCCCATGGAGGAACGTGCGCATGGTGACTGTTGCATTCAATCCCGATGCAATTCTTGGGTTTCATCAACACTCTGATAGTCCACTGATTACAGAATGCCTCCAGATGTGCATCGGGAACTACTACTGGTCTTCCAGGAAACGATCAAAGCGTAGACTGTTTCAGACATTACTCCCATTTAGGAAAGTGCGTGTGGTGAATGTTGTATTTCATCGCGATGAAATTTCTGTGTTTCATCAACACTCTGATAGTCCACAGATTACAGAATGCCTCCAGATGTGAATCGGAAACTACCACTTGTCTTCCAGGGAACGATCAAAGCGTAGAATGTTCGAGATATTACTAACAAGGAGGAAAGTGCACATGGTGACTGTTGTATTCAATCCCGATGCAATATCTGTGTTTCATCAACACTTTGAAGGTCCACAGATTACAGAATGGATCCAGACGTGCATCGGAAACTACTACTGGTCTTCCAGGGAACGATCAAAACGTAGACTGTTTGAGACATTACTCCCGTAGAGCAAAGTGCGCAGGGTGACTGTTGTATTCAATCCCGATGCAATTTCTGTGTCTCATCAACACTCTGATAGTCCACAGATTACTTAATGCCACCAGATGTGCATCGGAAACTACTACTGGTCTTCCAGGGAACGATCAAAGCGTAGATTGTTTGAGACATTACTTCTGGGGAGAAAGTGTGCATGGAGACTGTTGTATTCAATCCCGATGCTATTTCTGTGTTTCATCAACACTCTGATATTCCGCAGATTACAGAATGCCACAAGACGTGCATCGCAAACTACTACTGGTCTTCCAGGGAACGATCAAAACGTAGACTGTTTGAGACATTACGTCTGTGGAGGAAAGTGAGCATGGTGACTGTTGTATTCAATCCCGATGCAATTTCTGTGTTTCACCAGCACTCTGATAGTCCACAGATTACAGAATGCAACCAGATGTGCATCGGAAACTACTTCTGGTCTTCCAGGGTACGATCAAAACTTAGACTGTTTGAGACACTACTCCCATGGAGGAAAGTGCGCATGGTGACTGTTGTATTCAATCCCGATGCAATTTCTGTGTTTCATCAACACTCTGATAGTCCACAGAATACAGAATGCTTCCAGATGAGCATCGGAAACTACTTCTGGTCTTCCAGGTAACGATCAAAGCGTAGACTGTTTGAGACATTACTAAAATGTATGCAATTGCGCATGGTGACTGTTGTATTCAATCCCGATGCAATTTCTGTGTTTCATCAACACTCTGATAGTCAACAGATTAAGGAATGCCACCAGCTGTGCATCTGAAACTACTACTTGACTTCCAGGGAACGATCAAAGCGTAGACTGTTTCAGACATTACTCCCATTTAGGAAAGTGCGTGTGGTGAATGTTGTATTTCATCCCGATGAAATTTCTGTGTTTCATCAACACTCTGATAGTCCACAGATTACAGAATGCCTCCAGATGTGTATCGGAAACTACTACTGGTCTTCCAGGGAACGGTCAAAACATAGACTCTTAGAGACATTACTCCCATAGAGGAAAGTGCGCATGGTGAATGTTGTATTCAATCGCGATGCAATTTCTGTGTTTCATCAAAACTCTGATAGTCCACAGATTACAGAATGCCTCCAGATGTGAATCGGAAACTACCACTTGTCTTCCAGGGAAGGATCAAAGCGTAGAATGTTCGAGACATTACTATCAAGGGGGAAAGTGCGCATGGTGGCTGTTGTATTCAATCCCGATGCAATTTCTGTGTTTCATCAACACTTTGAAGGTCTACAGATTACATATTGCATCCAGATGTGCATCGGAAACTACTACTTGCCTTACAGGGAACGATCAAAGCGTAGACTATTTGAGACATTACTCCTGTGGAGGAAGTGCGCATGGTGACTGTTGTATTCAATCACGATGCAATTTCTGTGTCTCATCAACACTCTGATAGTCCACAGATTACTAAATGCCAACAGATGTGCATCGGAAACAACTACTGGTCTTCCAGGGAACGATCAAAGCGTAGACTGTTTGAGACATTACATCTGTGGAGGAAAGTGAGCATTGTGACTGTTGTATTCAATCCCGATGCAATTTCTGTGTTTCATCAACACTCTGATAGTCCACAGATTACAGAATGCAACCAGATGTGCATCGGAAACTACTTCTGGTCTTCCAGGGAACGATCAAAACTTAGACTGTTTGAGACACTACTCCCATTGAGGAAAGTGCGCATGGTGACTGCTGTATTCAATCCCGATGCAATTTCTGTGTTTCATCAACACTCTGACAGTCCACAGATTACAGAATGCTTCCAGATGTGCATCGGAAACTACTTCTGGTCTTCCAGGGAACGATCAAAGCGTAGACTTTCCGAGACACTACTCCCAAGGAGGAAAGTGCGCATGGTGACTGTTGTATTCAATCCCAATGCAATTTCTGTGTTTCATCAACACTCTGATAGTCAACAGATTAAGGAATGCCACCAGCTGTGCATCGGAAACTACTACTGGTCTTCCAGGGAACGATCAAAGCGTAGACTGTTTGAGACATTATTCCCGTGGAGGAAAGTGCGCATGGTGACTGTTGTATTCAATCGAGATGCAATTTCTGTGTTTCATCAACACTCTAATAGTCCACAGATCACAGAATGCCACCAGATGTGCATCGGAAACTACTTCTGGTCATCCAGGGAACAATGAAAGCGTAGACTGTTTGAGACACTACTCCCATGGAGGAAAGTGCGCATGGTGACTGTTGTATTCAATCCCGATGCAATTTCTGTGTTTCATCAACTCTCTGATAGTCCACTGATAACAGAATGCCTCCAGATGTGCATCGGAAACTACTACTGGTCTTCCAGGAAACGATCAAAGCGTAGACTGTTTCAGACATTACTCCCATTTAGGAAAGTGCGCGTGGTTAATGTTGTATTTCATCCCGATGAAATTTCTGTGTTTCATCAACACTCTGATAGTCCATAGATTACAGAATGCCTCCAGATGTGTTGCGGAAACTACTACTGGTCTTCCAGGGAACGGTCAAAACATAGACTCTTAGAGACATTACTCCCATGGAGGAAAGTGCGCATGGTGAATGTTGTATTCAATCCCGATGCAATTTCTGTGTTTCATCAACACTTTGAAGGTCCACAGATTACAGAATGGATCCAGATGTGCATCGAAAACTACTACTGGTCTTCCAGGGAACGATCAAAACGTAGACTGTTTGAGACGTTTCTCCCATGGAGCAAAGTGCGCATGGTGACTGTTGTATTCAATCCCGATGCAATTTCTGTGTCTCATCAACACTCTGATAGTCCACAGATTACGTAATGCCACCAGATGTGCATCGGAAACTACTACTGGTCTTCCAGGGAACGATCAAAGCGTAGATTGTTTGAGACATTACTTCTGGGGAGAAAGTGCGCATGGAGACTGTTGTATTCAATCACGACGCTATTTCTGTGTGTCATCAACACTCTGATAGTCCGCAGATTACAGAATGCCACAAGACGTGCATCGGAAACTACTACTGGTCTTCCAGGGAACGATCAAAGCGTAGACTGTTTGAGACATTACTTCTGTGGAGGAAAGTGAGCATGGTGACTGTTGTATTCAATCCCGATGCAATTTCTGTGTTTCACCAACACTCTGATAGTCCACAGATTACAGAATGCAACCAGATGTGCATCGGAAACTACTTCTGGTCTTCCAGGGTACGATCAAAACTTAGACTGTTTGAGACACTACTCCCATGGAGGAAAGTGCGTATGGTGACTATTGTATTCAATCCCGATGCAATTTCTGTGTTTCATCAACACTCTGATAGTCAACAGATTAAGGAATGCCACTAGCTGTGCATCGGAAACTACTACTTTAGTTCCAGGGAACGATCAAAGCGTAGACAGTTTGAAACATTACTCCTGTGGAGGAAAGGGCGCATGGTGACTCTTGTATTCAATCCCGATGCAATTTCTGTGTTTCAGCAACACTCTGATAGTCCGCAGATTGCAGAATGCCACCTGACGTCCATCGGAAAGTACTACTGGCCTTCCAGGGACGATCAAAACGTAGGCTGTCTGAGACATTACTTCTGTGGAGGAAAGTGAGCATGGTGACTGTTGTATTCAATCCCGACGCAAATTCTGTGTTTCATCAACTCTCTGATAGTCCACAGATTACAGAATGCCTCCAGATGTGCATCGGAAACTACTTCTGTTCTTCCAGGGAACGATCAATGCGTAGACTGTTTGAGACACTACTCCCATGGAGGAAAGTGCGCATGGCAACTGTTATATTCAATCCCGATGCAATTTCTGTTTTTCATCAACACTCTAATAGTCCACAGATTACAGAATGCGTCCAGATGTGCATCGGAAACTACTTCTGGTTTTCCAGGGAACGATCTAAGCGTAGACTGTTTGAGACATTACTCCCATGGAGGAAAGTGCTCATGGTGACCATTGTATTCAATCCCGATGCATTTTCTGTGTTTCATCAACACTCTGATAGTCCACAGATTACAGAATGTCTCCAGATGTGCATTGGAAACTACTACTTGTCTTCCAGGGAACGATCAAAGCGTAGACTGTTTGAGACATTACTCCCATGTTGGAAAGTGCGCATGGTGACGGTTGTATTCAATCTCGATGCAATTTCTGTGTTTCATCAACACTCTAATAGTCCACAGATTACAGAATGCCTCCAGATGTGCATCGGAAACTACTTCTGGTCTTCCAGGGAACGATCAAAGCGTAGACTGCTTGAGACATTACTCCCATGGAGGAAAGTGCTCATGGTGGCTGTTGTATTCAATCCCGATGCATTTTCCGTGTTTCATCAACACTCTGATAGTCCACAGATTACAGAATGAAACCAGATGTGCATCGGAAACTACTACTGTTCCTCCAGTTAACGATTAAAGCGTAAACTGTTTGAGACATTACCCACATGGAGGAAAGTGCGCATGGTGAATGTTGTATTTCATCCCGATGAAATTTCTGTGGTTCATCAACACTCTGATATTCCACAGATTACAGAATGCCTCCAGATGTGCATCGGAAACTACTTCTGGTTTTCCAGGGAACGATCAAAGCGTAGACTGTTTGAGACATTACTCCCAAGGAGGAAAGTGCTCATGGTGACCATTGTATTCAATCCAGAAGCATTTTCTGTGTTTCATCAACACTCTGATAGTCCACAGATTACAGAATGTCTCCAGATGTGCATTGGAATCTACTACTTGTCTTCCAGGGAACGATCAAAGCGTAGACTGTTTGAGACATTACTCCCATGTTGGAAAGTGCGCATGGTGACTGTTGTATTAAATCTCGATGCAATTTCTGTGTTTCATCAACACTCTAATAGTCCACAGATTACAGAATGCCTCCAGATGTGCATCGGAAACTACTTCTGGTCTTCCAGGGAACGATCAAAGCGTAGACTGCTTGAGACATTACTCCCATGGAGGAAAGTGCTCATGGTGACTGTTATATTCAATCCCGATGCATTTTCCGTGTTTCATCAACACTCTGATAGTCCACAGATTACAGAATGCCACCAGATGTGCATCGGAAACTACTTCTGGTCTTCCATTTAACGATCAAAGCGTAGACTTTTTAAGACACTACTCCCATGGAGGAAAGTCCGCCCGGTGACAGTTGTATTCAATCTCGATGCAATGTCTGTGTTTCATCAACACTCTGACAGCCCACAGATTACAGAATGCCTCCAGATGTGCATCGGAAACTACTACTGGTCTTCCAGGGAACAATTAATGCATAAACTGTTTGAGACCTTACTTCCATGGAAGAAAGTGCGCATGGTGACTGCTGTATTCAATCCCGATGAAATTTCTGTGTTTCATCAACACTCTGACAGCCCACAGATTACAGAATGCCTCCAGATGTGCATCGGAAACTACTACTGGTCCTCAAGGGAACTCAAAGCGTAAACGGTTTGAGACATAACTACCATGGAGGAAAGTGCGCATGGTGACTGTTGTATTCAATCCCGATGCAATTTCTGTGTTTCATCAACACTCTGGTAGTCCACAGAATACAGAATGCTTCCAGATGAGCATCGGAAACTACTTCTGGTCTTCCAGGGAACGATCAAAGCGTGGACTGTTTGAGACATTACTAAAATGTAGGCAAGTGCGCATGGTGACTGTTGTATTCAATCCCGATGCAATTTCTGTGTTTCATCAACACTTTGAAGGTCTACAGATTACATAATGCATCCAGATTTGCATCGGAAACTACTACTTGTCTTCCAGGGAACGATCTAAGCGTAGACTATTTGAGACATTACTCCCATGGAGGAAAGTGCACATGGTGACTCTTGTATTCAATCCCGATGCAATTTCTGTGTTTCATCAACACTCTGATACTCCACAGGTTACAGAATGCCTCCATATGTGCATCGGAAACTACTTCTGGTCTTCCAGGGAACGATCAAAGCGTTGACTGTTTGGACATTACTCCCATGGAGGAAAGTGCTCATGGTGACTGTTGTATTCAATCCCGATGCAATTTCTGTATTTCATCAACACTCTGATAGTCCACAGATTACAGAATGCCACCAGATGTGCATCGGAAACTACTACTAGTCTTACAGGGAGCGATCAAAGCGTAGGCTGTTTGAGCCATTAGTCCCATGGAGGAAAGTGCGCATGGTGTCTATTGTATTCAATCCCGATATAATGTCTGTGTTTCATCAACACTCCGATACTCCAGAGATTACAGAATGCCACCAGACGTGCATCCAAAACTACTACTGGTCTTCCAGGGAACGATCAAATCGTAGACTGTTTGAGACATAACACCCATGGAGGAAAGTGCGCATGGTGACTGTTGTATTCAATCCCGATGCAATTTCTGTGTTTCATCAACACTCAGTTAGTCCACAGATTTCAGAATGCCTCCAGATGTGCATCGGAAACTACTACTGGTCTTCCAGGGAACGATCACAACGTAGCCTGTTTGTGACATTACTCCCTTGGTGGAAAGTTCGCATGGTGAGTGTTGTATTTAATCCCGATGCAATTTCTGTGTTTCATCAACACTCTGATAGTCCACAGATTACAGAATGCCACCAGACGTGCATTGGAAACTCTTACTGGTCTTCCAGGGAACGATCAAAACTTAGACTGTTTGAGACACTACACCCATGGAGGAAAGTGCGCATGGTGAATGTTGTATTAAATCCCGATGCAATTTCTGTGTTTCATCAACACTCTGATAGTCGACGGATTACAGAATGCTTCCAGATGTGCATCGGAAACTACTTCTGGTCTTCCAGGGAACGATCAAAGCGTAGACTATTTGAGACATTACTCCCATGAAGGAAAGTGCGCATGGTGACTCTTGTATTCAATCCCGATGCAATTTCTGTGTTTCATCAACACTCTGATAGTCAACAGATTAAGGAATGCCACCAGCTGTGCATCGGAAACTACTACTTTACTTCCAGGGAACGATCAAAGCGTAGACAGTTTGAAACATTACTCCTGTGGAGGAAAGGGCGCATGGTGACTCTTGTATTCAATCCCGATGCAATTTCTGTGTTTCATCAACACTCTGATAGTCCGCAGATTGCAGAATGCCACCTGACGTCCTTCGGAAAGTACTACTGACCTTCCAGGGACGATCAAAACGTAGACTGTCTGAGACATTACTTCTGTGGAGGAAAGTGAGCATGGTGACTGTTGTATTCAATCCCGTCGCAAATTCTGTGTTTCATCAACTCTCTGATAGTCCACAGATTACAGAATGCCTCCAGATGTGCATCGGAAACTACTTCTGGTCTTCCAGGGAACGATCAAAGCGTAGACTGCTTGAGACATTACTCCCATGGAGGAAAGTGCTCATGGTGACTGTTGTATTCAATCCCGATAAATTTTCCGTGTTTTATCAACACTCTGATAGTCCACAGATTACAGAATGCCACCAGATGTGCATCGGAAACTACTTCTGGTCTTCCATTTAACGATCAAAGCGTAGACTTTTTAAGACACTACTCCCATGGAGTAAAGTCCGCCCGGTGACTGTTGTATTCAATCTCGATGCAATGTCTGTGTTTCATCAACACTCTGACAGCCCACAGATTACAGAATGCCTCCAGATGTGCATCGGAAACTACTTCTGGTCTTCCAGGGAACGATCAAAACGTAGCCTGTATGAGACATTACTCCCATGGAGGAAGGTGCGCATGCTGAATGTTGTATTCAATCCCGATGCAATTTCTGTGTTTCATCAACACTCTGATACTCCACAGGTTACAGAATGCCTCCAGATGTGCATCGGAAACTACTTCTGGTCTTTGAGGGAACGATCAAAGCGTAGCCTGTTTGAGACATTACTCCCATGGAGGAAGGTGCGCGTGGTGACTGTTGTATTCAATCCCGATGCAATTTCTGTGTTTCATCAACACTCTGATAGTCCACAGATTACAGAATGCCATCAGATGTGCATCGGAAACTACTACTGGTCTTCCAGGGAACGATCAAAGCGTAGACTGTTTGAGACATAACTCCCATGGAGGAAAGTGAGCATGGTGACTGTTGTATTCAATCCCGATGCAATTTCTGTGTTTCATCAACACTCAGTTATTCCACAGATTTCAGAATGCCTCCAGATGTGCATCGGAAACTACTACTGGTCTTCCAGGGAACGATCACATCGTAGCCTGTTTGTGACATTACTCACTTGGAGGAAAGTGCGCATGGTGAGAGTTGTATTCAATCCCGATGCAATATCTGTGTTTCATCAACACTCTGATAGTCCACAGATTACAGAATGCCACCAGACGTGCATTGGAAACTCTTACTGGTCTTCCAGGGAACGATCAAAACTTAGACTGTTTGAGACAATACTCCCATGGAGGAAAGTGCGCATGGTGAATGTTGTATTAAATCCCGGTGCAATTTCTGTGTTTCATCAACACTCTGATAGTCGACAGATTACAGAATGCTTCCAGATGTGCATCGGAAACTACTTCTGGTCTTCCAGGGAAAGATCAAAGCGTAGACTATTTGGGACATTACTCCCATGAAGGAAAGTGCGCATGGTGACTCTTGTATTCAATCCCGATGCAATTTCTGTGTTTCATCAACACTCTGATAGTCAACAGATTAAGGAATGCCACCAGCTGTGCATCGGAAACTACTACTTTACTTCCAGGGAACGATCAAAGCGTAGACAGTTTGAAACATTACTCCTGTGGAGGAAAGGGCGCATGGTGACTCTTGTATTCAATCCCGATGCAATTTCTGTGTTTCATCAACACTCTGATAGTCCGCAGATTGCAGAATGCCACCTGACGTCCATCGGAAAGTACTACTGGCCTTCCAGGGACGATCAAAACGTAGACTGTCTGAGACATTACTTCTGTGTAGGAAAGTGAGCATGGTGACTGTGGTATTCAATCCCGACGCAAATTCTGTGTTTCATCAACTCTCTGATAGTCCACAGATTACAGAATGCCTCCAGATGTGCATCGGAAACTACTTCTGTTCTTCCAGGGAACGATCAATGCGTAGACTGTTTGAGACACTACTCCCATGGAGGAAAGTGCGCATGGCAACTGTTATATTCAATCCCGATGCAATTTCTGTTTTTCATCAACACTCTAATAGTCCACAGATTACAGAATGCGTCCAGATGTGCATCGGAAACTACTTCTGGTTTTCCAGGGAACGATCAAAGCGTAGACTGTTTGAGACATTACTCCCATGGAGGAAAGTGCTCATGGTGACCATTGTATTCAATCCCGATGCATTTTCTGTGTTTCATCAACACTCTGATAGTCCACAGATTACAGAATGCCTCCAGATGTGCATTGGAAACTACTACTTGTCTTCCAGGGAACGATCAAAGCGTAGACTGTTTGAGACATTACTCCCATGTTGGAAAGTGCGCATGGTGACTGTTGTATTCAATCTCGATGCAATTTCTGTGTTTCATCAACACTCTAATAGCCCACAGATTACAGAATGCCTCCAGATGTGCATCGGAAACTACTTCTGGTCTTCCAGGGAACGATCAAATCGTAGACTGCTTGAGACATTACTCCCATGGAGGAAAGAGCTCATGGTGGCTGTTGTATTCAATCCCGATGCATTTTCCGTGTTTCATCAACACTCTGATGGTCCACAGATTACAGAATGAAACCAGATGTGCATCGGAAACTACTACTGTTCCTCCAGTTAACGATTAAAGCGTAAACTGTTTGAGACATTACCCACATGGAGGAAAGTGCGCATGGTGAATGTTGTATTTCATCCCGATGAAATTTCTGTGGTTCATCAACACTCTGATATTCCACAGATTACAGAATGCCTCCAGATGTGCATCGGAAACTACTTCTGGTTTTCCAGGGAACGATCAAAGCGTATACTGTTTGAGACATTACTCCCAAGGAGGAAAGTGCTCATGGTGACCATTGTATTCAATCCAGATGCATTTTCTGTGTTTCATCAACACTCTGATAGTCCACAGATTACTGAATGTCTCCAGATGTGCATTGGAAACTACTACTTGTCTTCCAGGGAACGATCAAAGCGTAGACTGTTTGAGACATTACTCCCATGTTGGAAAGTGCGCATGGTGACTGTTGTATTAAATCTCGATGCAATTTCTGTGTTTCATCAACACTCTAATAGTCCACAGATTACAGAATGCCTCCAGATGTGCATCGGAAACTACTTCTGGTCTTCCAGGGAACGATCAAAGCGTAGACTGCTTGAGACATTACTCCCATGGAGGAAAGTGCTCATGGTGACTGTTGTATTCAATCCCGATGCATTTTCCGTGTTTCATCAACACTCTGATAGTCCGCAGATTACAGAATGCCACCAGATGTGCATCGGAAACTACTTCTGGTCTTCCATTTAACGATCAAAGCGTAGACTTTTTAAGACACTACTCCCATGGAGGAAAGTCCGCCCGGTGACAGTTGTATTCAATCTCGATGCAATGTCTGTGTTTCATCAACACTCTGACAGCCCACAGATTACAGAATGCCTCCAGATGTGCATCGGAAACTACTACTGGTCTTCCAGGGAACGATTAATGCATAAACAGTTTGAGACCTTATTTCCATGGAGGAAAGTGCGCATGGTGACTGCTGTATTCAATCCCGATGAAATTTCTGTGTTTCATCAACACTCTGACAGTCCACATATTACAGAATGCCACCAGATGTGCATCGGAAACTACTTCTGGTCTTCCATTTAACGATCAAAGCGTAGACTTTTTAAGACACTACTCCCATGGAGGAAAGTCCGCCCGGTGACAGTTGTATTCAATCTCGATGCAATGTCTGTGTTTCATCAACACTCCGACAGCCCACAGATTACAGAATGCCTCCAGATGTGCATCGGAAACTACTACTGGTCTTCCAGGGAACGATTAATGCATAAACTGTTTGAGACCTTACTTCCATGGAGGAAAGTGCGCATGGTGACTGCTGTATTCAATCCCGATGAAATTTCTGTGTTTCATCAACACTCTGACAGCCCACAGATTACAGAATGCCTCCAGATGTGCATCGGAAGCTACTTCTGGTTTTCCAGGGAACGATCAAGCCGTAGACTGTTTCAGACACTTCTCCCATGGAGGAAAGTGCGCATGGTGACTGTTGTATTCAATCCCCATGCAATTTCCGTGTTTCATGAACACTCTGACAGCATACAGATTACAGAATGCCTCCAGATGTGCATCGAAAACTACTACTGTTCCTCCAGTTAACGATTAAAGCGTAAACTGTTTGAGACATTACCCACATGGAGGAAAGTGCGCATGGTGAATGTTGTATTTCATCCCGATGAAATTTCTGTGGTTCATCAACACTCTGATATTCCACAGACTACAGAATGCCTCCAGATGTGCATCGGAAACTGCTACTGGTCTTCCAGGGAACGATCAAAGCGTAGACTGTTTGAGACATTACTCCCATGGAGGAAAGTGCGCATGGTGACTGTTGTATTCAATCATGATGCAATTTCTGTGTTTCATCAACACTCTGATAGTCCACAGATTACAGAATGCCTCCAGATGTGCATCGGAATCTACTTCTGGTCTTCCAGGGAAGGATCAAAGCGTAGACTGTTTGAGACATTACTCCCTTGGAGTAAAGTGCTCATGGTGACTGTTCTATTCAATCCCGATGCAATTTCTGTGTTTCATCAACACTATGATAGTCCACAGATTACAGAATGCCTCCAGATGTGCATCGGAAACTACTTCTGGTCTTCCAGGGAACGATCAAAACGTAGCCTGTATGAGACATTACTCCCATGGAGGAAGGTGCGCATGCTGACTGTTGTATTCAATCCCGATGCAATTTCTGTGTTTCATCAACACTCTGATACTCCACAGGTTACAGAATGCCTCCAGATGTGCATCGGAAACTACTTCTGGTCTTCCAGGGAACGATCAAAGCGTAGCCTGTTTGAGACATTACTCCCATGGAGGAAGGTGCGCGTGGTGACTGTTGTATTCAATCCCGATGCAATTTCTGTGTTTCATCAACACTCTGATAGTCCACAGATTACAGAATGCCACCAGATGTGCATCGGAAACTATTACTGGTCTTCCTGTTAACGATCAATGCGTTTACTGTTTGAGACATTACTCCCATGGAGGAAAGTGCACATGGTGACAGTTGTACTCAATCGCGATGCAATATCTGTGTTTCATCAACACTTTGAAGGTCCACAGATTACAGAATGCCTCCAGATGTGCATTGGAAACTACTACTTGTCTTCCATGGAACGATCAAAACGTAGACTCTTTGAGACATTACTCCCATGGAGAAAAGAGTGCATAGTGACTGTTGTATTCAATCTTGATGCAATTTCTGTGTTTCATCAACACTCTGATAGTCCACAGATTACAGAATGCCACCAGATGTGCATCGGAAACTACTTCTGGTCTTCCAGGGAACGATCAAACGTTGACTGTTTAAGACACTTATCCCATGGAGGAAAGTGTGCATGGTGACAGATGTATTCAATCCCGATGCAATTTCTGTGTTTCATCAACACTCTGACAGCCCACAGATTACAGAAGGCCTCCAGATATGCATCGGAAACTACTACTGGTCTTCCAGGGATCGATTAAAGCATAAACTGTTTGAGACATTACTTCCATGGAGGAAAGTGCGCATGGTGACTGTTGTATACAATCCCGATGAAATTTCTGTGTTTCATCAACACTCTGACAGCCCACAGATTACAGAATGCCTCCAGATATGCATCGGAAACTACTACTAGTCTTCCAGGGAACTCAAAGCGTAAACAGTTTCAGACATTACTCCCATGGAGGAAAGTGCGCATGGTGACTGTTGTGTTCAATCCCGATGCAATTTCTGTGTTTCATCAACACTCTGACAGCCCACAGATTACAGAATGCCTCCAGATGTGCATCGGAAACTAATACTGTTCCTCCAGGGAACGATTAAAGCGTAAACTGTTTGAGACATTACTAACATGGAGGAAAGTGCGCATGGTGACTGTTGTATTCAATCCCGATGAAATTTCTGTGTTTCATCAACACTTTGAACGTCCACAGATTACAGAATGCCTCCAAATGTGCATCGGAAACTACTTCTGGTCTTCCAGGGAAGGATCAAAGCAAAGACTGTTTGAGACACTACTCCCTTGGAGGAAAGTGCGCATGGCAACTGTTATATTCAATCCCGATGCAATTTCTGTTTTTCATCAACACTCTAATAGTCCACAGATTACAGAATGCCTCCAGATGTGCATCGGAAACTACTTCTGGTTTTCCAGGGAACGATCAAAGCGTAGACTGTTTGAGACATTACTCCCATGGAGGAATGTGCTCATGGTGACCATTGTATTCAATCCCGATGCATTTTCTGTGTTTCATCAACACTCTGACAGCCCACAGATTACAGAATGCCTCCAGATGTGCATCGGAAACTACTACAGGTCTTCCAGGGAACGATTAAAGCATAAACTGTTTGAGACCTTACTTCCATGGAGGAAAGTGCGCATGGTGACTGTTGTATTCAATCCCGATGCAATTTCTGTGTTTCATCAACACTCTGATAGTCCACAGATTACAGAATGCTACCAGATGTGCATCGGAAACTACTACTGCTCTTCTAGGGAACGATCAAGGCATAGACTGTTTCAGACACTTCTCCCATGGAGGAAAGTGCGCATGGTGACTGTTGTATTCAATCCCCATGCAATTTCCGTGTTTCATCAACACTCTGACAGCCCACAGATTACAGAATGCCTCCAGATGTGCATCGGAAACTACTACTGTTCCTCCAGTTAACGATTAAAGCGTAAACTGTTTGAGACATTACCCACATGGAGGAAAGTACGCATGGTGAATGTTGTATTTCATCCCGATGAAATTTCTGTGGTTCATCAACACTCTGATATTTCACAGACTACAGAATGCCTCCAGATGTGCATCGGAAACTGCTACTGGACTTCCAGGGAACGATCAAAGCGTAGACTGTTTGAGACATTACTCCCATGGAGGAAAGTGCGCATGGTGACTGTTGTATTCAATCCCGATGCAATTTCTGTGTTTCATCAACACTCTGATAGTCCACAGATTACAGAATGCCTCCAGATGTGCATCGGAAACTACTTCTGGTCTTCCAGCGAAGGATCAAAGCGTAGACTGTTTGAGACATTACTCCCTTGGAGTAAAGTGCTCATGGTGACTGTTCTATTCAATCCCGATGCAATTTCTGTGTTTCATCAACACTATGATAGTCCACAGATTACAGAATGCCTCCAGATGTCCATCGGAAACTACTTCTGGTCTTCCAGGGAACGATCAAAACGTAGCCTGTATGAGACATTACTCCCATGGAGGAAGGTGCGCATGCTGACTTGTATTCAATCCCGATGCAATTTCTGTGTTTCATCAACACTCTGATACTCCACAGGTTACAGAATGCCTCCAGATGTGCATCGGAAACTACTTCTGGTCTTCCAGGGAACAATTAAAGCGTAGCCTGTTTGAGACATTACTCCCATGGAGGAAGGTGCGCGTGGTGACTGTTGTATTCAATCCCGATGCAATTTCTGTGTTTCATCAACACTCTGACAGCCCACAGATTACAGAATGCCTCCAGATGTGCATCGGAAACTAATACTGTTCCTCCAGGGAACGATTAAAGCGTGAACTGTTTGAGACATTACTAACATGGAGGAAAGTGCGCATGGTGACTGTTGTATTCAATCCCGATGAAATTTCTGTGTTTCATCAACACTTTGAACGTCCACAGATTACAGAATGCCTCCAGATGTGCATCGGAAACTACTTCTGGTCTTCCAGGGAAGGATCAAAGCAAAGACTGTTTGAGACATTACTCCCTTGGAGTAAAGTGCGCATGGTGACTGTTCTATTTAATCCCGATGAAATTTCTGTGTTTCATCAACACTTTAAAGGTCCACAGATTACAGAATGCATCCAGATGTGCATCGTAAACTACTTCTGTTCTTCCTGGGAACGATCAAAGCGTAGACTGTTTGAGACACTACTCCCTTGGAGGAAAGTGCGCATGGCAACTGTTATATTCAATCCCGATGCAATTTCTGTTTTTCATCAACACTCTAATAGTCCACAGATTACAGAATGCCTCCAGATGTGCATCGGAAACTACTTCTGGTTTTCCAGGGAACGATCAAAGCGTAGACTGTTTGAGACATTACTCCCATGGAGGAATGTGCTCATGGTGACCATTGTATTCAATCCCGATGCATTTTCTGTGTTTCATCAACACTCTGATAGTCCACAGATTACAGAATGTCTCCAGATGTGCATTGGAAACTACTACTTGTCTTCCAGGGAACGATCAAAGCGTAGACTGATTGAGACATTACTCCCATGTTGGAAAGTGCGCATGGTGACTGTTGTATTCAATCCCGATGCATTTTCCGTGTTTCATCAACACTCTGATAGTCCACAGATTACAGAATGCCACCAGATGTGCATCGGAAACTACTTCTGGTCTTCCATTTAACGATCAAAGCGTAGACTTTTTAAGACACTACTCCCACGGAGGAAAGTGCGCATGGTGACAGTTGTATTCAATCTCGATGCAATGTCTGTGTTTCATCAACACTCTGACAGCCCACAGATTACAGAATGCCTCCAGATGTGCATCGGAAACTACTACTGGTCTTCCAGGGAACGATTAAAGCATAAACTGTTTGAGACCTTACTTCCATGGAGGAAAGTGCGCATGGTGACTGTTGTATTCAATCCCGATGCAATTTCTGTGTTTCATCAACACTCTGATAGTCCACAGATTACAGAATGCTACCAGATGTGCATCGGAAACTACTACTGCTCTTCTAGGGAACGATCAAGACATAGACTGTTTCAGACACTTCTCCCATGGAGGAAAGTGCGCATGGTGACTGTTGTATTCAATCCCCATGCAATTTCCGTGTTTCATCAACACTCTGACAGCCCACAGATTACAGAATGCCTCCAGATGTGCATCGGAAACTACTACTGTTCCTCCAGTTAACGATTAAAGCGTAAACTGTTTGAGACATTACCCTCATGGAGGAAAGTGCGCATGGTGAATGTTGTATTTCATCCCGATGATATTTCTGTGGTTCATCAACACTCTGATATTCCACAGACTACAGAATGCCTCCAGATGTGCATCGGAAACTGCTACTGGACTTCCAGGGAACGATCAAAGCGTAGTCTGTTTGAGACATTACTCCCATGGAGGAAAGTGCGCATGGTGACTGTTGTATTCAATCCCGATGCAATTTCTGTGTTTCATCAACACTCTGATAGTCCACAGATACAGAATGCCTCCAGATGTGCATCGGAAACTACTTCTGGTCTTCCAGCGAAGGATCAAAGCGTAGACTGTTTGAGACATTACTCCCTTGGAGTAAAGTGCTCATGGTGACTGTTCTATTCAATCCCGATGCAATTTCTGTGTTTCATCAACACTATGATAGTCCACAGATTACAGAATGCCTCCAGATGTGCATCGGAAACTACTTCTGGTCTTCCAGGGAACGATCAAAACGTAGCCTGTATGAGACATTACTCCCATGGAGGAAGGTGCGCATGCTGACTTGTATTCAATCCCGATGCAATTTCTGTGTCTCATCAACACTCTGATACTCCACAGGTTACAGAATGCCTCCAGATGTGCATCGGAAACTACTTCTGGTCTTCCAGGGAACAATTAAAGCGTAGCCTGTTTGAGACATTACTCCCATGGAGGAAGGTGCGCGTGTTGACTGTTGTATTCAATCCCGATGCAATTTCTGTGTTTCATCAACACTCTGATAGTCCACAGATTACAGAATGCCACCAGATGTGCATCGGAAACTATTACTGGTCTTCCTGGGAACAATCAATGCGTTTACTGTTTGAGACATTACTCCCATGGAGGAAAGTGCGCATGGTGACAGTTGTACTCAATCGCGATGCAATATCTGTGTTTCATCAACACTTTGAAGGTCCACAGATTACAGAATGCCTAGAGATGTGCATTGGAAACTACTACTTGTCTTCCATGGAACGATCAAAGCGTAGACTCTTTGAGACATTACTCCCATGGAGAAAAGAGTGCATGGTGACTGTTGTATTCAATCTTGATGCAATTTCTGTGTTTCATCAACACTCTGATAGTCCACAGATTACAGAATGCCACCAGATGTGCATCGGAAACTACTTCTGGTCTTCCAGGGAACGATCAAACGTTGACTGTTTAAGACACTTATCCCATGGAGGAAAGTGTGCATGGTGACAGATGTATTCAATCCCGATGCAATTTCTGTGTTTCATCAACACTCTGACAGCCCACAGATTACAGAAGGCCTCCAGATATGCATCGGAAACTACTACTGGTCTTCCAGGGATCGATTAAAGCATAAACTGTTTGAGACATTACTTCCATGGAGGAAAGTGCGCATGGTGACTGTTGTATACAATCTCGATGAAATTTCTGTGTTTCATCAACACTCTGACAGCCCACAGATTACAGAATGCCTCCAGATATGCATCGGAAACTACTACTAGTCTTCCAGGGAACTCAAAACGTAAACAGTTTCAGACATTACTCCCATGGAGGAAAGTGCGCATGGTGACTGTTGTGTTCAATCCCGATGCAATTTCTGTGTTTCATCAACACTCTGACAGCCCACAGATTACAGAATGCCTCCAGATGTGCATCGGAAACTAATACTGTTCCTCCAGGGAACGATTAAAGCGTAAACTGTTTGAGACATTACTCCCATGGAGAAAAGTGCGCATGGTGAATGTTGTATTTCATCCCGATGAAATTTTGTATTTCATCAACACTCTGATATTCCACAGATTACAGAATGCCTCCAGATGTGCATCGGAAACTGTTGCTGGTCTTCCATTGAACGATCAAAACGTAGACTCTTAGAGACATTACTCCCATGGAGAAAACGGCGCAAGGTGACTGTTGTATTCAATCCCGATGCAATTTCTGTGTTTCATCAACACTCTGAAGTATACTGATTACAGAATGCCTCCAGATGTGCACCGGAAACTACCACTGGTGTTCCAGGGAACGATCAAAGCGTAGAATGTTTGAGACATTACTAACATGGAGGAAAGTGCGCATGGTGACTGTTGTATTCAATCCCGATGAAATTTCTGTGTTTCATCAACACTTTGAACGTCCACAGATTACAGAATGCCTCCAGATGTGCATCGGAAACTACTTCTGGTCTTCCAGGGAAGGATCAAAGCAAAGACTGTTTGAGACATTACTCCCTTGGAGTAAAGTGCGCATGGTGACTGTTCTATTTAATCCCGATGAAATTTCTGTGTTTCATCAACACTCTAATAGTCCACAGATTACAGAATGCCTCCAGATGTGCATCGGAAACTACTTCTGGTTTTCCAGGGAACGATCAAAGCGTAGACTGTTTGAGACATTACTCCCATGGAGGAAAGTGCTCATGGTGACCATTGTATTCAATCCCGATGCATTTTCTGTGTTTCATCAACACTCTGATAGTCCACAGATTACAGAATGTCTCCAGATGTGCATTGGAAACTACTACTTGTCTTCCAGGGAACGATCAAAGCGTAGACTGTTTGAGACATTACTCCCATGTTGGAAAGTGCGCATGGTGACTGTTGTATTCAATCCCGATGCATTTTCCGTGTTTCATCAACACTCTGATAGTCCACAGATTACAGATTGCCACCAGATGTGCATCGGAAACTACTTCTGGTCTTCCATTTAACGATCAAAGCGTAGACTTTTTAAGACACTACTCCCATGGAGGAAAGTGCGCATGGTGACAGTTGTATTCAATCTCGATGCAATGTCTGTGTTTCATCAACACTCTGACAGCCCACAGATTACAGAATGCCTCCAGATGTGCATCGGAAACTACTACTGGTCTTCCAGGGAACGATCAAAGCGTAGACTGTTTGAGACATTACTCCCATGGAGGAAAGTGCGCATGGTGACTGTTGTATTCAATCCCGATGCAATTTCTGTGTTTCATCAACACTCTGATAGTCCACAGATTACAGAATGCCTCCAGATGTGCATCGGAAACTACTTCTGGTCTTCCAGCGAAGGATCAAAGCGTAGACTGTTTGAGACATTACTCCCTTGGAGTAAAGTGCTCATGGTGACTGTTCTATTCAATCCCGATGCAATTTCTGTGTTTCATCAACACTATGATAGTCCACAGATTACTGAATGCCACCAGATGTGCATCGGAAACTACTACTGGTCTTCCAGGGAACGATCAAATCGTAGCCTGTATGAGACATTACTCCCATGGTGGAAGGTGCGCATGCTGACTTGTATTCAATCCCGATGCAATTTCTGTGTTTCATCAACACTCTGATACTCCACAGGTTACAGAATGCCTCCACATGTGCATCGGAAACTACTTCTGGTCTTCCAGGGAACGATTAAAGCGTAGCCTGTTTGAGACATTACTCCCATGGAGGAAGGTGCGCGTGGTGACTGTTGTATTCAATCCCGATGCAATTTCTGTGTTTCATCAACACTCTGATAGTCCACAGATTACAGAATGCCACCAGATGTGCATCGGAAACTATTACTGGTCTTCCTGGGAACAATCAATGCGTTTACTGTTTGAGACATTACTCCCATGGAGGAAAGTGCGCATGGTGACAGTTGTACTCAATCGCGATGCAATATCTGTGTTTCATCAACACTTTGAAGGTCCACATATTACAGAATGCCTGGAGATGTGCATTGGAAACTACTACTTGTCTTCCATGGAACGATCAAAGCGTAGACTCTTTGAGACATTACTCCCATGGAGAATAGTGTGCATGGTGACTGTTGTATTCAATCTTGATGCAATTTCTGTGTTTCATCAACACTCTGATAGTCCACAGATTACAGAATGCATCCAGATGTGCATCGGAAACTACTTCTGTTCTTCCAGGGAACGATCAAAGCGTAGACTGTTTGAGACACAACTCCCATGGAGGAAAGTGCGCATGGCAACTGTTATATTCAATCCCGATGCAATTTCTGTTTTTCATCAACACTCTAATAGTCCACAGATTACAGAATGCCTCCAGATGTGCATCGGAAACTACTACTGGTCTTCCATTTAACGATCAAAGCGTAGACTATTTAAGACACTACACCCATGGAGGAAAGTGCGCATGGTGACAGTTGTATTCAATCTCGATGCAATGTCTGTGTTTCATCAACACTCTGACAGCCCACAGATTACAGAATGCCTCCAGATGTGCACAGGAAACTACTACTGGTCTTCCAGGGAACGATTAAAGCATAAACTGTTTGAGACCTTACTTCCATGGAGGAAAGTGCGCATGGTGACTGTTGTATTCAATCCCGATGCAATTTCTGTGTTTCATCAACACTCTGACAGCCCACAGATGACAGAATGCCTCCAGATGTGCATCGGAAACTACTACTGTTCCTCCAGTTAACGATTAAAGCGTAAACTGTTTGAGACATTACCCACATGGAGGAAAGTGCGCATGGTTAATGTTGTATTTCATCCCGATGAAATTTCTGTGGTTCATCAACACTCTGATATTCCACAGACTACAGAATGCCTCCAGATGTGCATCGGAAACTGCTACTGGTCTTCCAGGGAACGATTAAAGCGTAGACTGTTTGAGACATTACTCCCAAGGAGGAAAGTGCGCATGGTGACTGTTGTATTCAATCCCGATGCAATTTCTGTGTTTCATCAACACTCTGATAGTCCACAGATTACGGAATGCCTCCAGATGTGCATCGGAAACTACTTCTGGTCTTCCAAGGAAGGATCAAAGCGTAGACTGTTTGAGACATTACTCCCTTGGAGTAAAGTGCTCATGGTGACTGTTCTATTCAATCCCGATGCAATTTCTGTGTTTCATCAACACTATGATAGTCCACAGATTACAGAATGCCTCCAGATGTGCATCGGAAGCTACTTCTGGTCTTCCAGGGAACGATCAAAACGTAGCCTGTATGAGACATTACTCCCATGGAGGAAGTTGCGCATGCTGACTGTTGTATTCAATCCCGATGCAATTTCTGTGTTTCATCAACACTCTGATACACCACAGGTTACAGAATGCCTCCAGATGTGCATCGGAAACTACTTCTGGTCTTCCAGGGAACGATCAAAGCGTAGCCTGTTTGAGACATTACTCCCATGGAGGAAGATGCGCGTGGTGACTGTTGTATTCAATCCCGATGCAATTTCAGTGTTTCATCAACACTCTGATAGTCCACAGATTACAGAATGCCACCAGATGTGCATCGGAAACTATTACTGGTCTTCCTGGGAACGATCAATGCGTTTACTGTTTGAGACATTACTCCCATGGAGGAAAGTGCGCATGGTGACAGTTGTACTCAATCGCGATGCAATATCTGTGTTTCATCAACACTTTGAAGGTCCACAGATTACAGAATGCCTCCAGATGTGCATTGGAAACTACTACTTGTCTTCCATGGAACGATCAAAGCGTAGACTCTTTGAGACATTACTCCCATGGAGAAAAGAGTGCATGGTGACTGTTGTATTCAATCTTGATGCAATTTCTGTGTTTCATCAACACTCTGACAGCCCAAAGATTACAGAAGGCCTCCAGATATGCATCGGAAACTACTACTGGTCTTCCAGGGAACGATTAAAGCATAAACTGTTTGAGACATTACTTCCATGGAGGAAAGTGCGCATGGTGACTGTTGTATTCAATCCCGATGAAATTTCTGTGTTTCATCAACACTCTGACAGCCCACAGATTACAGAATGCCTCCAGATATGCATCGGAAACTACTACTGGTCTTCCAGGGAACTCAAAGCGTAAACAGTTTCAGACATTACTCCCATGGAAAAAAGTGCGCATGGTGACTGTTGTGTTCAATCCCGATGCAATTTCTGTGTTTCATCAACACTCTGACAGCCCACAGATTACAGAATGCCTCCAGATGTGCATCGGAAACTAATACTGTTCCTCCAGGGAACGATTAAAGCGTAAACTGTTTGAGACATTACTCCCATGGAGGAAAGTGCGCATGGTGAATGTTGTATTTCATCCCGATGAAATTTTGTGTTTCATCAACTCTCTGATATTCCACAGATTACAGAATGCCTCCAGATGTGCATCGGAAACTGCTGCTGGTCTTCCATTGAACGATCAAAACGTAGACTCTTAGAGACATTACTCCCATGGAGAAAAGGGCGCAAGGTGACTGTTGTATTCAATCCCGATGCAATTTATGTGTTTCATCAACACTCTGAAGTACACAGATTACACAATGCCTCCAGATGTGCATCGGAAACTACCACAGGTGTCCCAGGTAACGATCAAAGCGTAGAATGTTTGAGACATTACTAACATGGAGGAAAGTGCGCATGGTGACTGTTGTATTCAATCCCGATGAAATTTCTGTGTTTCATCAACACTTTGAACGTCCACAGATTACAGAATGTCTCCAGATGTGCATCGGAAACTACTTCTGGTCTTCCAGGGAAGGATCAAAGCGTAGACTGTTTAAGACATTACTCCCATGGAGGAAGGTGCGCATGCTGACTTGTATTCAATCCCGATGCAATTTCTGTGTTTCATCAACACTCTGATACTCCACAGGTTACAGAATGCCTCCAGATGTGCATCGGAAACTACTTCTGGTCTTCCAGGGAACGATTAAAGCGTAGCCTGTTTGAGACATTACTCCCATGGAGGAAGGTGCGCGTGGTGACTGTTGTATTCAATCCCGATGCAATTTCTGTGTTTCATCAACACTCTGATTGTCCACAGATTACAGAATGCCACCAGATGTGCATCGGAAACTATTACTGGTCTTCCTGGGAACAATCAATGCGTTTACTGTTTGAGACATTACTCCCATGGAGGAAAGTGCGCATGGCAACTGTTATATTCAATCCCGATGCAATTTCTGTTTTTCATCAACACTCTAATAGTCCACAGATTACAGAATGCCTCCAGATGTGCATCGGAAACTACTACTGGTCTTCCAGGGAACGATCAAAGCGTAGACTGCTTGAGACATTACTCCCATGGAGGAAAGTGCTCATGGTGACTGTTGTATTCAATCCTGATGCATTTTCCGTGTTTCATCAACACTCTGATAGTCCACAGATTACAGAATGCCACCAGATGTGCATCGGAAACTACTTCTGGTCTTCCATTTAACGATCAAAGCGTAGACTTTTTAAGACACTACTCCCATGGAGGAAAGTGCGCATGGTGACAGTTGTATTCAATCTCGATGCAATGTCTGTGTTTCATCAACACTCTGACAGCCCACAGATTACAGAATGCCTCCAGATGTGCACCGGAAACTACTACTTTTCTTCCAGGGAACGGTAAAAGCATAAACTGTTTGAGACCTTACTTCCATGGAGGAAAGTGCGCATGGTGACTGTTGTATTCAATCCCGATGAAATTTCTGTGTTTCATCAACACTCTGACAGCCCACAGATTACAGAATGCCTCCAGGTGTGCATCGGAAACTACTACTGTTCCTCCAGTTAACGATTAAAGCGTAATCTGTTTGAGACATTACCCCCATGGAGGAAAGTGCGCATGGTGAATGTTGTATTTCATCCCGATGAAATTTCTGTGGTTCATCAACACTCTGATATTCCACAGACTACAGAATGCCTCCAGATGTGCATCGGAAACTGCTACTGGTCTTCCAGGGAACGATCAAAGCGTAGACTGTTTGAGACATTACTCCCATGGAGGAAAGTGCACATGGTGACTGTTGTATTCAATCCCGATGCAATTTCTGTGTTTCATCAACACTCTGATAGTCCACAGATTACAGAATGCCTCCAGATGTGCATCGGAAACTACTTCTGGTCTTCCAGGGAAGGATCAAAGCGTAGACTGTTTGAGACATTACTCCCTTGGAGTAAAGTGCTCATTGTCACTGTTCTATTCAATCCCGATGCAATTTCTGTGTTTCATCAACACTATGATAGTCCACAGATTACAGAATGCCCCAGATGTGCATCGGAAACTACTTCTGGTCTTCCAGGGAACGATCAAAAAGTAGCCTGTATGAGACATTACTCCCATGGAGGAAGTTGCGCATGCTGACTGTTGTATTCAATCCCGATGCAATTTCTGTGTTTCATCAACACTCTGATACTCCACAGGTTACAGAATGCCTCCGGATGTGCATCGGAAACTACTTCTGGTCTTCCAGGGAACGATCAAAGCGTAGCCTGTTTGAGACATTACTCCCATGGAGGAAGATGCGCGTGGTGACTGTTGTATTCAATCCCGATGCAATTTCTGTGTTTCATCAACACTCTGATAGTCCACAGATTACAGAATGCCACCAGATGTGCATCGGAAACTATTACTGGTCTTCCTGGGAACGATCAATGCGTTTACTGTTTGAGACATTACTCCCATGGAGGAAAGTGCGCATGGTGACAGTTGTACTCAATCGCGATGCAATATCTGTGTTTCATCAACACTTTGAAGGTCCACAGATTACAGAATGCCTCCAGATGTGCTTTGGAAACTACTACTTGTCTTCCATGGAACGATCAAAGCGTAGACTCTTTGAGACATTACTCCCATGGAGAAAAGAGTGCATGGTGACTGTTGTATTCAATCTTGATGCAATTTCTGTGTTTCATCAACACTCTGACAGCCCACAGATTACAGAATGCCTCCAGATATGCATCGGAAACTACTACTGGTCTTCCAGGGAACTGAAAGCGTAGACAGTTTCAGACATTACTCCCATGGAAAAAAGTGCGCATGGTGACTGTTGTGTTCAATCCCGATGCAATTTCTGTGTTTCATCAACACTCTGACAGCCCACAGATTACAGAATGCCTCCAGATGTGCATCGGAAACTAATACTGTTCCTCCAGGGAACGATTAAAGCGTAAACTGTTTGAGACATTACTCCCATGGAGGAAAGTGCGCATGGTGAATGTTGTATTTCATCCCGATGAAATTTTGTGTTTCATCAACACTCTGATATTCCACAGATTACAGAATGCCTCCAGATGTGCATCGGAAACTGCTGCTGGTCTTCCATTGAACGATCAAAACGTAGACTCTTAGAGACATTACTCCCATGGAGAAAAGGGCGCAAGGTGACTGTTGTATTCAATCCCGATGCAATTTCTGTGTTTCATCAACACTCTGATAGTCCACAGATTACAGAATGCCACCAGATGTGCATCGGAAACTACTTCTGGTCTTCCATTTAACGATCAAAGCGTAGACTTTTTAAGACACTACTCCCATGGAGGAAAGTGCGCATGGTGACAGTTGTATTCAATCTCGATGCAATGTCTGTGTTTCATCAACACTCTGACAGCCCACAGATTACAGAATGCCTCCAGATGTGCATCGGAAACTACTACTGGTCTTCCAGGGAACGATTAAAGCATAAACTGTTTGAGACCTTACTTCCATGGAGGAAAGTGCGCATGGTGACTGTTGTATTCAATCCCGATGAAATTTCTGTGTTTCATCAACACTCTGACAGCCCACAGGTTACAGAATGCCTCCAGATGTGCATCGGAAACTACTACTGGTCCTCCAGGGAACTCAAAGCGTAAACTGTTTGACTGTTTGAGACATTACTCCCATGGAGGAAAGTGCGCATGGTGACTGTTGTATTCAATCCCGATGCAATTTCTGTGTTTCATCAACACTCTGATAGTCCACAGATTACAGAATGCTACCAGATGTGCATCGGAAACTACTACTGCTCTTCCAGGGAACGATCAAAGCGTAGACTGTTTCAGACACTTCTCCCATGGAGGAAAGTGCGCATGGTGACTGTTGTATTCAATCCCCATGCTATTTCCGTGTTTCATCAACACTCTGACAGCCCACAGATTACAGAATGCCTCCAGATGTGCATCGGAAACTACTACTGTTCCTCCAGTTAACGATTAAAGCGTAAACTGTTTGAGACATTACCCACATGGAGGAAAGTGCGCATGGTGAATGTTGTATTTCATCCCGATGAAATTTCTGTGGTTCATCAACACTCTGATATTCCACAGACTACAGAATGCCTCCAGATGTGCATCGGAACTGCTACTGGTCTTCCAGGGAACGATCAAAGCGTAGACTGTTTGAGACATTACTCCCATGGAGGAAAGTGCGCATGGTGACTGTTGTATTCAATCCCGATGCAATTTCTGTGTTTCATCAACACTCTGATAGTCCACAGATTACAGAATGCCTCCAGATGTGCATCGGAAACTACTTCTGGTCTTCCAGGGAAGGATCAAAGCGTAGACTGTTTGAGACATTACTCCCATGGAGGAAAGTGCGCATGGTGAATGTTGTATTTCATCCCGATGAAATTTTGTGTTTCATCAACTCTCTGATATTCCACAGATTACAGAATGCCTCCAGATGTGCATCGGAAACTGCTGCTGGTCTTCCATTGAACGATCAAAACGTAGACTCTTAGAGACATTACTCCCATGGAGAAAAGGGCGCAAGGTGACTGTTGTATTCAATCCCGATGCAATTTATGTGTTTCATCAACACTCTGAAGTACACAGATTACAGAATGCCTCCAGATGTGCATCGGAAACTACCACAGGTGTTCCAGGGAACGATCAAAGCGTAGAATGTTTGAGACATTACTAACATGGAGGAAAGTGCGCATGGTGACTGTTGTATTCAATCCCGATGAAATTTCTGTGTTTCATCAACACTTTGAACGTCCACAGATTACAGAATGTCTCCAGATGTGCATCGGAAACTACTTCTGGTCTTCCAGGGAAGGATCAAAGCGTAGACTGTTTGAGACATTACTCCCTTGGAGTAAAGTGCTCATGGTGACTGTTCTATTCAATCCCGATGAAATTTCTGTGTTTCATCAACGCTATGATAGTCCACAGATTACAGAATGCCTCCAGATGTGCATCGGAAACTACTTCTGGTGTTCCAGGGAACGATCAAAGCGTAGCACTGTATGAGACATTACTCCCACGGAGAAAAGTGCGCATGGTGACTGTTGTATTCAATCCCGATGAAATTTCTGTGTTTCATCAACACTTTGAAGGTCCACAGATTACAGAATGCATCCAGATGTGCATCGAAAACTACTACTGGTCTTCCAGGGAACGATCAAAGCGTAGACTGATTGAGACATTACTCCCATGGAGGAAAGTGCGCATGGTGAATGTTGTATTCAATCCCGATGCAATTTCTTTGTTTCATCAACACTCTGATAGTCCACAGATTACAGAATGCCTCCAGATGTGCATTGGAAACTACTTCTGGTCTTCCAGGGAACGATCAAAGCGTAGCCTGTATGAGACATTACTCCCACAGAGAAAAGTGCGCGAGGTGACTGTTGTATTCAATCCCGATGAAATTTCTGTGTTTCATTAACACTTAGAAGGTCCACAGATTACAGAATGCATCCAGATGTGCATCGGAAACTTCTATTGGTCTTCCAGGGAACGATCAAAGCGTAGACTGTTTGAGACATTACTGCCATGGAGGAAAGTTCACATGGTTACTGTTGTATACAATCCCGATGCAATTTCTGTGTTTCATCAACACTTTAAAGGTCCACAGATTACAGAATGTCTCCAGATATGCATCGGAAACTACTACTGGTCTTCCAGGGAAAGATCAAAGCGTAGACAGTTTGAGACATTGCTCCCATGGAGGAAAGTGCGCATGGTGACTGTTGTATTCAATCACGATGCAATTTCTGTGTTTCATCAACACTCTGATAGTCCACAGATTACAGAATGCTACCAGATGTGCATCGGAAACTACTACTGCTCTTCCAGGGAACGATCAAAGTGTTGACTGTTTCAGACATTTCTCCCATGGAGGAAAGTGCGCATGGTGACTGTTGTATTCAATCCCGATGCAATTTCTGTGTTTCATCAACGCTCTGACAGTCCACAGATTACAGAATGCGTCCAGATGTGCATCGGAAACTACTACTGTTCCTCCAGGGAACGATTAAAGCGTAAACTGTTTGAGACATTACTCGCATGGAGGAAAGTGCGCATGGTGAATGTTGTATTTCATCCCGATGAAATTTCTGTGTTTCATCAACACTCTGATATTCCACAGATTACAGAATGCCTCCAGATGTGCGTCGGAAACTGCTACTGGTCTTCCAGGGAGCGATCAAAACGTAGACTCTTAGAGACATTACTCCCATGGAGGAAGGTGTGCATGGTGACTGTTGTATTCAATCCCGATGCAATTTCTGTGTTTCAACAACACTCTGATACTCCACAGGTTACAGAATGCCTAAATATGTGCATCGGAAACTACTTCTGGTCTTCTAGGGAACGATCAAAGCGTTGACTGTTTGAGACATTACTCCCATGGAGGAAGGTGCTCATGGTGACTGTTGTATTCAATCTCGATGCAATTTCTGTGTTTCATCAACACTCTGATAGTCCACAGATTACAGAATGCCTCCAGATGTGCATTGGAAACTACTACTTGTCTTCCAGGGAACGATCAAAGCGTAGCCTGTTTGAGACATTACTCCCATGGAGGAAGGTGCGCGTGGTGACTGTTGTATTCAATCCCGATGCAATTTCTGTGTTTCATCAACACTCTGATAGTCCACAGATTACAGAATGCCACCAGATGTGCGTCGGAAACTATTACTGGTCTTCCTGGGAACGATCAATTCGTTTACTGTTTGAGACATTACTCCCATGGAGGAAAGTGCGCATGGTGACAGTTGTACTCAATCGCGATGCAATATCTGTGTTTCATCAACACTTTGAAGGTCCACAGATTACAGAATGCCTCCAGATGTGCATTGGAAACTACTACTTGTCTTCCTCGGAACGATCAAAGCGTAGACTCTTTGACACATTACTCCCTTGGAGTAAAGTGCTCATGGTGACTGTTCTATTCAATCCCGAATCAATTTCTGTGTTTCATCAACACTATGATAGTCCACAGATTACAGAATGCCTCCAGATGTGTATCGGAAACTACTTCTGGTCTTCCAGTGAACGATCAATTCGTAGCCTGTATGAGACATTACTCCCATGGAGGAAGGTGCGCATGCTGACTGTTGTATTCAATCCCGATGCATTTTCTGTGTTTCATCAACACTCTGATACTCCATAGGTTACAGAATGCCTCCAGATGTGCATCGGAAACTACTTCTGGTCTTCCAGGGACCGATCAAAGCGTAGCCTGTTTGAGACATTACTCCCATGGAGGAAGGTGAGCGTGGTGACTGTTGTATTCAATCCCGATGCAATTTCTGTGTTTCTTCAACACTCTGATAGTCCACAGATTACAGAATGCCACCAGATGTGCATCGGAAACTATTACTGGTCTTCCTGGGAACGATCAATGCGTTTACTGTTTAAGACATTACTCCCATGGAGGAAGGTGAGCGTGGTGACTGTTGTATTCAATCCCGATGCAATTTCTGTGTTTCTTCAACACTCTGATAGTCCACAGATTACAGAATGCCACCAGATATGCATCGGAAACTACTACTAGTCTTCCAGGGAACTCAAAGCGTACACAGTTTCAGACATTACTTCCATGGAGGAAAGTGCGCATGGTGACTGTTGCATTCAATCCCGATGAAATTTCTGTGTTTCATCAACACTCTGACAGCCCACAGATTACAGAATGCCTCCAGATATGCATCGGAAACTACTACTAGTCTTCCAGGGAACTCAAAGCGTAAACAGTTTCAGACATTACTCCCATGGAAAAAAGTGCGCATGGTGACTGTTGTGTTCAATCCCGATGCAATTTCTGTGTTTCATCAACACTCTGACAGCCCACAGATTACAGAATGCCTCCAGACATGCATCGGAAACTAATACTGTTCCTCCAGGGAACGATTAAAGCGTAAACTGTTTGAGACATTACTCCCATGGAGGAAAGTGCGCATGGTGAATGTTGTATTTCATCCCGATGAAATTTTGTGTGTCAACAACACTCTGATATTCCACAGATTACAGAATGCCTCCAGATGTGCATCGGAAACTGCTGCTGGTCTTCCATTGAACGATCAAAACGTAGACTCTTAGAGACATTACTCCCATGGAGAAAAGGGCGCAAGGTGACTGTTGTATTCAATCCCGATGCAATTTCTGTTTTTCATCAACACTCTGAAGTACACAGATTACAGAATGCCTCCAGATGTGCATCGGAAACTACCACTGGTGTTCCAGGGAACGATCAAAGCGTAGAATGTTTGAGACATTACTAACATGGAGGAAAGTGCGCATGGTGACTGTTGTATTCAATCCCGATGAAATTTCTGTGTTTCATCAACACTTTAAAGGTCCACAGATTACAGAATGCATCCAGATGTGCATCGGAAACTACTTCTGTTCTTCCAGGGAACGATCAAGGCGTAGACTGTTTGAGACACAACTCCCATGGAGGAAAGTGCGCATGGCAACTGTTATATTCAATCCCGATGCAATTTCTGTTTTTCATCAACACTCTAATAGTCCACAGATTACAGAATGCCTCCAGATGTGCATCGGAAACTACTTCTGGTCTTAAAGGGAACGATCAAAGCGTAGACTGCTTGAGACATTACTCCCATGGAGGAAAGTGCTCATGGTGACTGTTGTATTCAATCCCGATGCATTTTCCGTGTTTCATCAACACTCCGATAGTCCACAGATTACAGAATGATACCAGATGTGCATCGGAAACTACTTCTGGTCTTCCATTTAACGATCAAAGCGTAGACTTTTTAAGACACTACTCCCATGGAGGAAGGTGCGCATGGTGACAGTTGTATTCAATCTCGATGCAATGTCTGTGTTTCATCAATACTCTGACAGCCCACAGATTACAGAATGCCTCCAGATGTGCACCGGAAACTACTACTGGTCTTCCAGGTAACGATTAAAGCATAAACTGTTTGAGACCTTACTTCCATGGAGGAAAGTGCGCATGGTGACTGTTGTATTCAATATCGATGAAATATCTGTGTTTCATCAACACTCTGGCAGCCCACAGATTACAGAATGCCTCCAGATGTGCATCGGAAACTACTACTGGTCCCCGAGGGAACTCAAAGCGTAAACTGTTTGAGACATTACTCCCATGGAGGAAAGTCCGCATGGTGACTGTTCTATTCAATCCCGATGCAATTTCTGTGTTTCATCAACACTCTGATAGTCCACAGATTACAGAATGCTACCAGATGTGCATCGGAAACTACTACTGCTCTTCCAGGGAACGATCAAAGCGTAGACTGTTTCAGACACTTCTCCCATGGAGGAAAGTGCGCATGGTGAGTGGTGTATTCAATCCCTATGCAATTTCCGTGTTTCATCAACACTCTGACAGCCCACAGATTACAGAATGCCTCCAGATGTGCATCGGAAACTACTACTGTTCCTCCAGTTAACGATTAAAGCGTAAACTGTTTGAGACATTACCCACATGGAGGAAAGTGCGCATGGTGAATGTTGTATTTCATCCCGATGAAATTTCTGTGGTTCATCAACACTCTGATAATCCACAGACTACAGAATGCCTCCAGATGTGCATCGGAAACTGCTACTGGTCTTCCAGGGAACGATCAAAGCGTAGACTGTTTGAGACATTACTCCCATGGAGGAAAGTGCGCATGGTGACTGTTGTATTCAATCCCGATGCAATTTCTGTGTTTCATCAACACTCTGATAGTCCACAGATTACAGAATGCCTCCAGATGTGCATCGGAAACTACTTCTGGTCTTCCAGGGAAGGATCAAAGCGTAGACTGTTTGAGACATTACTCCCATGGAGGAAAGTGCTCATGGTGACTGTTCTATTCAATCCCGATGCAATTTCTGTGTTTCACCAACACTATGATAGTCCACAGATTACAGAATTCCTCCAGATGTGCATCGGAAACTACTTCTGGTCTTCCAGGGAACGATCAAAGCGTAGCCTGTATGAGACATTACTCCCATGGAGGAAGTTGCGGATGCTGACTGTTGTATTCAATCCCGATGCAATTTCTGTGTTTCATCAACACTCTGATACTCCACAGGTTACAGAATGCCTCCAGATGTGCATCGGAAACTACTTCTGGTCTTCCAGAGAACGATCAAAGCGTAGCCTGTTTGAGACATTACTCCCATGGAGGAAGGTGCGCGTGGTGACTTTTGTATTCAATCCCGATGCAATTTCTGTGTTTCATCAACACTCTGATAGTCCACAGATTACAGAATGCCACCAGATGTACATCGGAAACTATTACTGGTCTTCCTTGGAACGATCAATGTGTTTACTGTTTGAGACATTACTCCCATGGAGTAAAGTGCGCATGGTGACAGTTGTACTCAATCGCGATGCAATATCTGTGTTTCATCAACACTTTGAAGGTCCACAGATTACAGAATGCGTCCAGATGTACATTGGAAACTATTACTTGTCTTCCATGGAACGATCAAAGCGTAGACTCTTTGAGACATTACTCCCATGGAGAAAAGAGTGCATGGTGACTGTTCTATTCAATCTTGATGCAATTTCTGTGTTTTATCAACACTCTGACAGCCCACAAATTACAGAAGGCCTCCAGATATGCATCGGAAAATACTACTGGTGTTCCACGGAACGATTAAAGCATAAACTGTTTGAGACATTACTTCCATGGAGGAAAGTGCGCATGGTGACTGTTGTATTCAATCCCGATGAAATTTCTGTGTTTCATCAACACTTTGAACGTCCACAGATTGCAAATTGCCTCCAGATGTGCATCGGAAACTACTTCTGGTGTTCCAGGGAACGATCAAAGCGTAGCACTGTATGAGACATTACTCCCACGGAGAAAAGTGCGCATGGTGACTGTTGTATTCAATCCCGATGAAATTTCTGTGTTTCATCAACACTTTGAAGGTCCACAGATTAAAGAATGCATCCATATGTGCATCGGAAACTACTACTGGTCTTCCAGGGAACGATCAAAGCGTAGACTGATTGAGACATTACTCCCATGGAGGAAAGTGCGCATGGTGAATGTTGTATTCTATCCCGATGCAATATCTGTGTTACATCAACACTATGATAGTCCACAGATTACAGAATGCCTCCAGATGTGCATTGGAAACTACTTCTGGTCTTCCAGGGAACGATCAAAGCGTAGCCTGTATGAGACATTACTCCCACAGAGAAAAGTGCGCATGGTGACTGTTGTATTCAATCGCGATGAAATTTCTGTGTTTCATCAACACTTTGAAGGTCCACAGATTACAGAATGCATCCAGATGTGCATCGGAAACTACTACTGGTCTTCCAGGGAACGATCAAAGCGTAGACTGTTTGAGACATTACTGTCATGGAGGAAAGTTCACATGGTTACTGTAGTATACAATCCCGATGCAATTTCTGTGTTTCATCAACACTTTAAATGTCCACAGATTACAGAATGTCTCCAGATATGCATCGGAAACTACTACTGGTCTTCCAGGGAACGATCAAAGCGTAGACAGTTTGAGACATTATTCCCATGGAGGAAAGTGCGCATGGTGACTGTTGTATTCAATCCCGATGCAATTTCTGTGTTTCATCAACACTCTGATAGTCCACAGATTACAGAATGCTACCAGATGTGCATCGGAAACTACTACTGCTCTTCCAGATAACGATCAAAGTGTTGACTGTTTCAGACACTTCTCCCATGGAGGAAAGTGCGCATGGTGACTGTTGTATTCAATCCCGATGCAATTTCTGTGTTTCATCAACGCTCTGACAGCCCACAGATTACAGAATGCCTCCAGATGTGCATCGGAAACTGCTACTGGTCTTCCAGGGAACGATCAAAACGTAGACTCTTAGAGACATTACTCGCATGGACGAAAGTGCGCATGGTGAATGTTGTATTCCATCCCGATGAAATTTCTGTGTTTCATCAACACTCTGATATTCCACATTTTACAGAATGCCTCCAGATGTGCGTCGGAAACTGCTACTGGTCTTCCAGGGAGCGATCAAATCGTAGACACTTAGAGACATTACTCCCATGGCGGAAGGTGTGCATGGTGACTGTTGTATTCAATCCCGATGCAATTTCTGTGTTTCAACAACACTCTGATACTCCACAGGTTACAGAATGCCTAAATATGTGCATCGGAAACTACTTCTGGTCTTCTAGGGAACGATCAAAGCGTTGACTGTTTGAGACAATACTCCCATGGAGGAAAGTGCTCATGGTGACTGTTGTATTCAATCTCGATGCAATTTCTGTGTTTCATCAACACTCTGATAGTCCACAGATTACAGAATGCCTCCAGATGTGCATTGGAAACTACTACTTGTCTTCCAGGGAACGATCAAAGCGTAGACTCTTTGAGACATTACTCCCATGGAGAAAAGTGCGCATGGTGACTGTTGTATTCAATCTCGATGCAATTTCTGTGTTTCATCAACACTCTGATAGTCCACAGATTACAGAATGCCAAAAGATGTGCATCGGAAACTACTTCTAGTCTTCCAGGGAACGATCAAAGCGTAGACTTTTTAAGACACTACTCCCATGGAGGAAAGTGCGCATGATGACAGTTGTATTCAATCCCGATGCAATTTCTGTGTTTCATCAACACTCTGACAGCCCACAGATTACAGATGGCCTCCAGATATGCATCGGAAACTACTACTGGTCTTCCAGGGAACGATTAAAGCATAAACTGTTTGAGACATAACTTCCATGGAGGAAAGTGCGCATGGTGACTGTTGTATTCAATCCCGATGAAATTTCTGTGTTTCATCAACACTCTGACAGCCCACAGATTACAGAATGCCTCCAGATATGTATCGGAAACTACTACTGGTCTTCCAGGGAACTCAAAGCGTAAACTGTTTCAGACATTACTCCCATGGAGAAAAGTGCGCATGGTGACTGTTGTATTCAATCCCGATGCAATATCTGTGTTTCATCAACACTCTGAAGTCCACAGATTACAGAATGCCTCCAGATGTGCATCGGAAACTACTAGTGGTCTTCCAGGGAACGATTAAAGCGTCGACTGTTTGAGACATTACTCCCATGGAGGAAAGTTCACATGGTTACTGTTGTATACAATCCAGATGCAATTTCTGTGTTTCATCAACACTTTGAAGGTCCACAGATTACAGAATGCGTCCAGATGTACATTGGAAACTATTACTTGTCTTCCATGGAACGATCAAAGCGTAGACTCTTTGAGACATTACTCCCATGGAGAAAAGAGTGCATGGTGACTGTTCTATTCAATCTTGATGCAATTTCTGTGTTTTATCAACACTCTGACAGCCCACAAATTACAGAAGGCCTCCAGATATGCATCGGAAAATACTACTGGTGTTCCACGGAACGATTAAAGCATAAACTGTTTGAGACATTACTTCCATGGAGGAAAGTGCGCATGGTGACTGTTGTATTCAATCCCGATGAAATTTCTGTGTTTCATCAACACTTTGAACGTCCACAGATTGCAAATTGCCTCCAGATGTGCATCGGAAACTACTTCTGGTGTTCCAGGGAACGATCAAAGCGTAGCACTGTATGAGACATTACTCCCACGGAGAAAAGTGCGCATGGTGACTGTTGTATTCAATCCCGATGAAATTTCTGTGTTTCATCAACACTTTGAAGGTCCACAGATTAAAGAATGCATCCATATGTGCATCGGAAACTACTACTGGTCTTCCAGGGAACGATCAAAGCGTAGACTGATTGAGACATTACTCCCATGGAGGAAAGTGCGCATGGTGAATGTTGTATTCTATCCCGATGCAATATCTGTGTTACATCAACACTATGATAGTCCACAGATTACAGAATGCCTCCAGATGTGCATTGGAAACTACTTCTGGTCTTCCAGGGAACGATCAAAGCGTAGCCTGTATGAGACATTACTCCCACAGAGAAAAGTGCGCATGGTGACTGTTGTATTCAATCGCGATGAAATTTCTGTGTTTCATCAACACTTTGAAGGTCCACAGATTACAGAATGCATCCAGATGTGCATCGGAAACTACTACTGGTCTTCCAGGGAACGATCAAAGCGTAGACTGTTTGAGACATTACTGTCATGGAGGAAAGTTCACATGGTTACTGTAGTATACAATCCCGATGCAATTTCTGTGTTTCATCAACACTTTAAATGTCCACAGATTACAGAATGTCTCCAGATATGCATCGGAAACTACTACTGGTCTTCCAGGGAACGATCAAAGCGTAGACAGTTTGAGACATTATTCCCATGGAGGAAAGTGCGCATGGTGACTGTTGTATTCAATCCCGATGCAATTTCTGTGTTTCATCAATACTCTGATAGTCCACAGATTACAGAATGCTACCAGATGTGCATCGGAAACTACTACTGCTCTTCCAGATAACGATCAAAGTGTTGACTGTTTCAGACACTTCTCCCATGGAGGAAAGTGCGCATGGTGACTGTTGTATTCAATCCCGATGCAATTTCTGTGTTTCATCAACGCTCTGACAGCCCACAGATTACAGAATGCCTCCAGATGTGCATCGGAAACTGCTACTGGTCTTCCAGGGAACGATCAAAACGTAGACTCTTAGAGACATTACTCGCATGGACGAAAGTGCGCATGGTGAATGTTGTATTCCATCCCGATGAAATTTCTGTGTTTCATCAACACTCTGATATTCCACATTTTACAGAATGCCTCCAGATGTGCGTCGGAAACTGCTACTGGTCTTCCAGGGAGCGATCAAATCGTAGACACTTAGAGACATTACTCCCATGGCGGAAGGTGTGCATGGTGACTGTTGTATTCAATCCCGATGCAATTTCTGTGTTTCAACAACACTCTGATACTCCACAGGTTACAGAATGCCTAAATATGTGCATCGGAAACTACTTCTGGTCTTCTAGGGAACGATCAAAGCGTTGACTGTTTGAGACAATACTCCCATGGAGGAAAGTGCTCATGGTGACTGTTGTATTCAATCTCGATGCAATTTCTGTGTTTCATCAACACTCTGATAGTCCACAGATTACAGAATGCCTCCAGATGTGCATTGGAAACTACTACTTGTCTTCCAGGGAACGATCAAAGCGTAGACTCTTTGAGACATTACTCCCATGGAGAAAAGTGCGCATGGTGACTGTTGTATTCAATCTCGATGCAATTTCTGTGTTTCATCAACACTCTGATAGTCCACAGATTACAGAATGCCAAAAGATGTGCATCGGAAACTACTTCTAGTCTTCCAGGGAACGATCAAAGCGTAGACTTTTTAAGACACTACTCCCATGGAGGAAAGTGCGCATGATGACAGTTGTATTCAATCCCGATGCAATTTCTGTGTTTCATCAACACTCTGACAGCCCACAGATTACAGATGGCCTCCAGATATGCATCGGAAACTACTACTGGTCTTCCAGGGAACGATTAAAGCATAAACTGTTTGAGACATAACTTCCATGGAGGAAAGTGCGCATGGTGACTGTTGTATTCAATCCCGATGAAATTTCTGTGTTTCATCAACACTCTGACAGCCCACAGATTACAGAATGCCTCCAGATATGTATCGGAAACTACTACTGGTCTTCCAGGGAACTCAAAGCGTAAACTGTTTCAGACATTACTCCCATGGAGAAAAGTGCGCATGGTGACTGTTGTATTCAATCCCGATGCAATATCTGTGTTTCATCAACACTCTGAAGTCCACAGATTACAGAATGCCTCCAGATGTGCATCGGAAACTACTAGTGGTCTTCCAGGGAACGATTAAAGCGTCGACTGTTTGAGACATTACTCCCATGGAGGAAAGTTCACATGGTTACTGTTGTATACAATCCAGATGCAATTTCTGTGTTTCATCAACACTTTGAAGGTCCACAGATTACAGAATGCATCCAGCTGTGCATCGGAAACTACTACTGGTCTTCCAGGGAACGATCAAAGCGTAGGCTGTTTGAGACATTACTCTCATGGAGGAAAGTCCGCATAGTGACGGTTGTATTCAATCCCGATGCAATTTCTGTGTTTCATCAACACCCTGATAGTCCACAGATTACAGAATGCCTCCAGATGTGCATTGGAAACTACTTCTGGTCTTCCAGGGAAGGAACAAAGCGTAGACTGTTTGAGACATTACTCCCTTGGAGTAATGTGCTCATGGTGACTGTTCTATTCAATCCCGATGCAATTTCTGTGTTTCATCAACACTATGATAGTCCACATATTACAGAATGCATCCAGATGTGCATCGGAAACTACTACTGGTCTTCCAGGGAACGATCAAAGCGTAGACTGTTTGTGACATTACTCCCATGGAGGGAAGAGCGCATGGTGACAGTTGTATTCAATCCCGATGCAATTTCTGTGTTTCATCAACACTCTGACAGCCCACAGATTACAGAAGGCCTCCAGATATGCATCGGAAACTACTACTGGTCTTCCAGGGAACGATTAAAGCATAAACTGTTTGAGACATTACTTCCATGGAGGAAAGTGCGCATGGTGACTGTTGAATTCAATCCCGATGCAATTTCCGTGTTTCATCAACACTCTGATACTCCACAGGTTACAGAATGCCTCCATATGTGCATCGGAAACTACTTCTGGTCTTCCAGGGAACGATCAAAGCGTAGACTGAGACATTACTCTCATAGAGGAAAGTGCTCATAGTGACTGTTGTATTCAATCCCGATGCAATTTCTGTGTTTCATCAACACTCTGATAGTCCACAGATTACAGAATGCCTCCAGATGTGCATTCGAAACTACTACTTGTCTTCCAGGGAACGATCAAAGCGTAGACTCTTTGAGACATTACTCCCATGGAGAAAAGTGCGCATGGTGACTGTTGTATTAGATCTCGATGCAATTTCTGTGTTTCATCAACACTCTGATACTCCACAGGTTACAGAATGCTTCCATATGTGCATCGGAAACTACTTCTGGTCTTCCAGGGAACGATCACAGCGTAGACTGTTTAAGATACAACTCCCATGGAGGAAAGTGCGCATGGTGACAGTTGTATTCAATCCCGATGCAATTTCTGTGTTTCGTCAACACTCTGACAGCCCACAGATTACAGAAGGCCTCCAGATATGCATCGGAAACTACTACTGGTCTTCCAGTTAACGATTAAAGCATAAACTGTTTCAGACATTACTTCCATGGAAGAAAGTGCGCATGGTGTCTGTTGTATTCAATCCCGATGAAATTTCTGTGTTTCATCAACACTCTGACAGCCCACTGATTACAGAATGCCTCCAGATATGCATCGGAAACTACTACTGGTCTTCCAGGGAACTCAAAGCGTAAACTCTTTCAGACATTACTCCCATGGAGGAAAGTGCGCATGGTGACTGTTGTATTCCATCCCGATGCAATCTCTGTGTTTCACCAACACTCTGATAGTCCACAGATTACAGAATGCTACCAGATGTGCATCGGAATCTACTACTGCTCTTCCAGGGAACGATCAAAGCGTAGACTGTTTCAGACACTTCTCCCATGGAGGAAAGTGCGCATGGTGACTGTTGTATTCAATCCCGATACAATTTCTGTGTTTCATCAACACTCTGACAGCTCACAGATTACAGAATGCCTCCAGATGTGCATCGGAAACTACTACTGTTCCTCCAGGGAACGATTAAAGCGTAAACTGTTTGAGACATTACTCCCATGGAGGAAAGTGCGCATCGTTAATGTTGTATTTCATCCAAATGAAATTTCTGTGTTTCATCAACACTCTGATATTCCACAGATTACAGAATGCCTCCAGATGTGCATCGGAAACTGCTGCTGGTCTTACAGGGAACGATCAAAACGTAGACTCTTAGAGACATTACTCCCATGGAGAAAAGTGAGCAAGGTGACTGTTGTATTCAATCCCGATGCAATTTCTGTGTTTCATCAACACTCTGACAGCCCACAGATTACAGAAGGCCTCCAGATATGCATCGGAAACTACTACTGGTCTTCCAGGGAACTCAAAGCGTAAACTGTTTCAGACTTTACTCCCATGGAGGAAAGTGCGCATGGTGACTGTTGTATTCAATCCCGATGCAATTTCTGTGTTTCATCAACACTCTGATAGTCCACAGATTACAGAATGCTACCAGATGTGCATCGGAAACTACTACTGCTCTTCCAGGGAACGATCAAAGCGTAGACTGTTTCAGACACTTCTCCCATGGAAAAAAGTGAGCATGGTGACAGTTGTATTCAATCCCGATGCAATTTCTGTGTTTCATCAACACTCTGACATCCCACAGATTACAGAATGCCTCCAGATGTGCATCGGAAACTACTACTGTTCCTCCAGGGAACTCAAAGCGTAAACTGTTTCAGACATTACTCCCATGGAGGAAAGTGCGCATGGTGACTGTTGTATTCCATCCCGATGCAATCTCTGTGTTTCACCAACACTCTGATAGTCCACAGATTACAGAATGCTACCAGATGTGCATCGGAAACTACTACTGCTCTTCCAGGGAACGATCAAAGCGTAGACTGTTTCAGACACTTCTCCCATGGAGGAAAGTGCGCATGGTGACTGTTGTATTCAATCCCGATGCAATTTCTGTGTTTCATCAACACTCTGACAGCTCACAGATTACAGAATGCCTCCAGATGTGCATCGGAAACTACTACTGTTCCTCCAGGGAACGATTAAAGCGTAAACTGTTTAAGACATTACTCCCATGGAGGAAAGTGCGCATGGTTAATGTTGTATTTCATCCAAATGAAATTTCTGTGTTTCATCAACACTCTGATATTCCACAGATTACAGAATGCCTCCAGATGTGCATCGGAAACTGCTGCTGGTCTTACGGGGAACGATCAAAACGTAGACTCTTAGAGACATTACTCCCATGGAGAAAAGTGAGCAAGGTGACTGTTGTATTCAATCCCGATGCAATTTCTGTGTTTCATCAACACTCTGACAGCCCATAGATTACAGAAGGCCTCCAGATATGCATCGGAAACTACTACTGGTCTTCCAGGGAACTCAAAGCTTAAACTGTTTCAGACATTACTCCCATGGAGGAAAGTGCGCATGGTGACTGTTGTATTCAATCCCGATGCAATTTCTGTGTTTCATCAACACTCTGATAGTCCACAGATTACAGAATGCTACCAGATGTGCATCGGAAACTACTACTGCTCTTCCAGGGAACGATCAACGCGTAGACTGTTTCAGACACTTCTCCCATGGAGGAAAGTGAGCATGGTGACAGTTGTATTCAATCCCGATGCAATTTCTGTGTTTCATGAACACTCTGATAGTCCACAGATTACAGAATGCCTCCAGATGTGCATCGGAAACTACTTCTGGTCTTCCAGGGAAGGATCAAAGCGTAGACTGTTTGAGACATTACTCCCTTGGAGTAATGTGCTCATGGTGACTGTTCTATTCAATCCCGATGCAATTTCTGTCTTTCATCATCACTATGATAGTCCACAGATTACAGAATGCATCCAGATGTGCATCGGAAACTACTACTGGTCTTCCAGGGAACGATCAAAGCGTAGACTGTTTGAGACATTACTCCCATGGAGGAAAGTGCGCATGGTGACAGTTGTATTCAATCCCGATGCAATTTCTGTGTTTCATCAACACTCTGACAGCCCACAGATTACAGAAGGCCTCCAGATATGCATCGGAAACTACTACTGGTCTTCCAGGGAACGATTAAAGCATAAACTGTTTGAGACATTACTTCCATGGAGGAAAGTGCGCATGGTGACTGTTGTATTCAATCCCGATGAAATTTCTGTGTTTCATCAACACTCTGATACTCCACAGATTACAGAATGCCTTCAGATGTGCAACGGAAACTGCTACTGGTCTTCCAGGGAACGATCAAAACGTAGACTCTTAGAGACATTACTCCCATGGAGGAGGAGGCGCATGGTGACTGTTGTATTCAATCCAGATGCAATTTCTGTGTTTCATCAACACTCTGATACTCCACAGGTTACAGAATGCTTCCATATGTGCATCGGAAACTACTTCTGGTCTTCCAGGGAACGATCACAGCGTAGACTCTTTGAGACATTACTCCCATGGAGAAAAGTGCGCATGGTGACTGTTGTATTAGATCTCGATGCAATTTCTGTGTTTCATCAACACTCTGATACTCCACAGGTTACAGAATGCTTCCATATGTGCATCGGAAACTACTTCTGGTCTTCCAGGGAACGATCACAGCGTAGACTGTTTAAGACACAACTCCCATGGAGGAAAGTGCGCATGGTGACAGTTGTATTCAATCCCGATGCAATTTCTGTGTTTCGTCAACACTCTGACAGCCCACAGATTACAGAAGGCCTCCAGATATGCATCGGAAACTACTACTGGTCTTCCAGTTAACGATTAAAGCATAAACTGTTTCAGACATTACTTCCATGGAAGAAAGTGCGCATGGTGTCTGTTGTATTCAATCCCGATGAAATTTCTGTGTTTCATCAACACTCTGACAGCCCACTGATTACAGAATGCCTCCAGATATGCATCGGAAACTACTACTGGTCTTCCAGGGAACTCAAAGCGTAAACTCTTTCAGACATTACTCCCATGGAGGAAAGTGCGCATGGTGACTGTTGTATTCCATCCCGATGCAATCTCTGTGTTTCACCAACACTCTGATAGTCCACAGATTACAGAATGCTACCAGATGTGCATCGGAATCTACTACTGCTCTTCCAGGGAACGATCAAAGCGTAGACTGTTTCAGACACTTCTCCCATGGAGGAAAGTGCGCATGGTGACTGTTGTATTCAATCCCGATACAATTTCTGTGTTTCATCAACACTCTGACAGCTCACAGATTACAGAATGCCTCCAGATGTGCATCGGAAACTACTACTGTTCCTCCAGGGAACGATTAAAGCGTAAACTGTTTGAGACATTACTCCCATGGAGGAAAGTGCGCATCGTTAATGTTGTATTTCATCCAAATGAAATTTCTGTGTTTCATCAACACTCTGATATTCCACAGATTACAGAATGCCTCCAGATGTGCATCGGAAACTGCTGCTGGTCTTACAGGGAACGATCAAAACGTAGACTCTTAGAGACATTACTCCCATGGAGAAAAGTGAGCAAGGTGACTGTTGTATTCAATCCCGATGCAATTTCTGTGTTTCATCAACACTCTGACAGCCCACAGATTACAGAAGGCCTCCAGATATGCATCGGAAACTACTACTGGTCTTCCAGGGAACTCAAAGCGTAAACTGTTTCAGACTTTACTCCCATGGAGGAAAGTGCGCATGGTGACTGTTGTATTCAATCCCGATGCAATTTCTGTGTTTCATCAACACTCTGATAGTCCACAGATTACAGAATGCTACCAGATGTGCATCGGAAACTACTACTGCTCTTCCAGGGAACGATCAAAGCGTAGACTGTTTCAGACACTTCTCCCATGGAAAAAAGTGAGCATGGTGACAGTTGTATTCAATCCCGATGCAATTTCTGTGTTTCATCAACACTCTGACATCCCACAGATTACAGAATGCCTCCAGATGCGCATCGGAAACTACTACTGTTCCTCCAGGGAACTCAAAGCGTAAACTGTTTCAGACATTACTCCCATGGAGGAAAGTGCGCATGGTGACTGTTGTATTCCATCCCGATGCAATCTCTGTGTTTCACCAACACTCTGATAGTCCACAGATTACAGAATGCTACCAGATGTGCATCGGAAACTACTACTGCTCTTCCAGGGAACGATCAAAGCGTAGACTGTTTCAGACACTTCTCCCATGGAGGAAAGTGCGCATGGTGACTGTTGTATTCAATCCCGATGCAATTTCTGTGTTTCATCAACACTCTGACAGCTCACAGATTACAGAATGCCTCCAGATGTGCATCGGAAACTACTACTGTTCCTCCAGGGAACGATTAAAGCGTAAACTGTTTAAGACATTACTCCCATGGAGGAAAGTGCGCATGGTTAATGTTGTATTTCATCCAAATGAAATTTCTGTGTTTCATCAACACTCTGATATTCCACAGATTACAGAATGCCTCCAGATGTGCATCGGAAACTGCTGCTGGTCTTACGGGGAACGATCAAAACGTAGACTCTTAGAGACATTACTCCCATGGAGAAAAGTGAGCAAGGTGACTGTTGTATTCAATCCCGATGCAATTTCTGTGTTTCATCAACACTCTGACAGCCCATAGATAACAGAAGGCCTCCAGATATGCATCGGAAACTACTACTGGTCTTCCAGGGAACTCAAAGCTTAAACTGTTTCAGACATTACTCCCATGGAGGAAAGTGCGCATGGTGACTGTTGTATTCAATCCCGATGCAATTTCTGTGTTTCATCAACACTCTGATAGTCCACAGATTACAGAATGCTACCAGATGTGCATCGGAAACTACTACTGCTCTTCCAGGGAACGATCAACGCGTAGACTGTTTCAGACACTTCTCCCATGGAGGAAAGTGAGCATGGTGACAGTTGTATTCAATCCCGATGCAATTTCTGTGTTTCATGAACACTCTGATAGTCCACAGATTACAGAATGCCTCCAGATGTGCATCGGAAACTACTTCTGGTCTTCCAGGGAAGGATCAAAGCGTAGACTGTTTGAGACATTACTCCCTTGGAGTAATGTGCTCATGGTGACTGTTCTATTCAATCCCGATGCAATTTCTGTCTTTCATCATCACTATGATAGTCCACAGATTACAGAATGCATCCAGATGTGCATCGGAAACTACTACTGGTCTTCCAGGGAACGATCAAAGCGTAGACTGTTTGAGACATTACTCCCATGGAGAAAAGTGCGCATGGTGACAGTTGTATTCAATCCCGATGCAATTTCTGTGTTTCATCAACACTCTGACAGCCCACAGATTACAGAAGGCCTCCAGATATGCATCGGAAACTACTACTGGTCTTCCAGGGAACGATTAAAGCATAAACTGTTTGAGACCTTACTTCCATGGAGGAAAGTGCGCATGGTGACTGTTGTATTCAATCCCGATGAAATTTCTGTGTTTCATCAACACTCTGATACTCCACAGATTACAGAATGCCTTCAGATGTGCAACGGAAACTGCTACTGGTCTTCCAGGGAACGATCAAAACGTAGACTCTTAGAGACATTACTCCCATGGAGGAGGAGGCGCATGGTGACTGTTGTATTCAATCCAGATGCAATTTCTGTGTTTCATCAACACTCTGATACTCCACAGGTTACAGAATGCCTCCATATGTGCATCGGAAACTACTTCTGGTCTTCCAGGGAACGATCAAAGCGTAGACTGTTTGAGACATTACTCCCATGGAGGAAAGTGCTCATGGTGACTGTTGTATTCAATCCCGATGCAATTTCTGTATTTCATCAACACTCTGATAGTCCACAGATTACAGAATGCCTCCAGATGTGCATTGGAAACTACTACTTGTCTTCCAAGGAACGATCAAAGCGTAGACTCTTTGAGACATTACTCCCATGGAGAAAAGTGCGCATGGTGACTGTTGTATTCAATCTCGATGCAATTTCTGTGTTTCATCAACACTCTGATAGTCCACAGATTACAGAATGCCACCAGATGTGCATCGGAAACTACTTCTGGTCTTCCAGGTAACGATCAAAGCGTAGACTGTTTAAGACACAACTCCCATGGAGGAAAGTGCGCATGGTGACAGTTGTATTCAATCCCGATGCAATTTCTGTGTTTCATCAACACTCTGACAGCCCACAGATTACAGAAGGCATCCAGATATGCATCGGAAACTACTACTGGTCTTCCAGGGAACGATTATAGCATAAACTGTTTGAGACAATACTTCCATTGAGGAAAGTGCGCATGGTGACTGTTGTATTCAATCCCGATGAAATTTCTGTGTTTCATCAACACTCTGACAGCCCACAGATTACAGAATGCCTCCAGATATGCATCGGAAACTACTACTGGTCTCGCAGGGAACTCAAAGCGTAAACTGTTTCAGACATTACTCCCATGGAGGAAAGTGCGCATGGTGACTGTTGTATTCAATATCGATGTAATTTCTGTGTTTCATCAACACTCTGATAGTCCACAGATTACAGAATGCTACCAGATGTGTGCATCGGAAACTACTACTGCTCTTCCAGGGAACGATCAAAGCGTAGACTGTTTCAGACACTTCTCCCATGGAGGAAAGTGCGCATGGTGACTGTTGTATTCAATCCCGATGCAATATCTGTGTTTCATCAACACTCTGACAGCCCACAGATCACAGAATGATTCCAGATGTTCATCGGAAACTACTACTGTTCCTCCAGGGAACGACTAAAGCGTAAACTGTTTGAGACATTACTCCCATGGAGGAGAGTGCGCATGGTTAATGTTGTATTTCATCCCGATGAAATTTCTGTGTTTCATCAACACTCTGATATTCCACAGATTACAGACTGCCTCCAGATGTGCATCGGAAACTACTACTGCTCTTCCAGATAACGATCAAAGTGTTGACTGTTTCAGACACTTCTCCCATGGAGGAAAGTGCGCATGGTGACTGTTGTATTCAATCCCGATGAAATTTCTGTGTTTCATCAACACTTTGAACGTCCACAGATTGCAAATTGCCTCCAGATGTGCATCGGAAACTACTTCTGGTGTTCCAGGGAACGATCAAAGCGTAGCACTGTATGAGACATTACTCCCACGGAGAAAAGTGCGCATGGTGACTGTTGTATTCAATCCCGATGAAATTTCTGTGTTTCATCAACACTTTGAAGGTCCACAGATTACAGAATGCATCCATATGTGCATCGGAAACTACTACTGGTCTTCCAGGGAACGATCAAAGCGTAGACTGATTGAGACATTACTCCCATGTTGGAAAGTGCGCATGGTGACCGTTGTATTCAATCTCGATGCAATTTCTGTGTTTCGTCAACACTCTAATAGTCCAAGGATTACAGAATGCCTCCAGATGTGCATCGGAAACTACTTCTGGTCTTAAAGGGAACGATCAAAGCGTAGACTGCTTGAGACATTACTCCCATGGAGGAAAGTGCTTATGGTGACTGTTGTATTCAATCCCGATGCATTTTCCGTGTTTCATCAACACTCCGATAGTCCACAGATTACAGAATGATACCAGATGTGCATCGGAAACTACTTCTGGTCTTCCATTTAACGATCAAAGCGTAGACTTTTTAAGACACTACTCCCATGGAGGAAGGTGCGCATGGTGACAGTTGTATTCAATCTCGATGCAATGTCTGGGTTTCATCAATACTCTGACAGCCCACAGATTACAGAATGCCTCCAGATGTGCACCGGAAACTACTACTGGTCTTCCAGGTAACGATTAAAGCATAAACTGTTTGAGACCTTACTTCCATGGAGGAAAGTGCGCATGGTGACTGTTGTATTCAATATCGATGAAATATCTGTGTTTCATCAACACTCTGGCAGCCCACAGATTACAGAATGCCTCCAGATGTGCATCGGAAACTACTACTGGTCCCCCAGGGTACTCAAAGCGTAAACTCTTTGAGACATTACTCCCATGGAGGAAAGTCCGCATGGTGACTGTTCTATTCAATCCCGATGCAATTTCTGTGTTTCATCAACACTCTGATAGTCCACAGATTACAGAATGCTACCAGATGTGCATCGGAAACTACTACTGCTCTTCCAGGGAACGATCAAAGCGTAGACTGTTTCAGACACTTCTCCCATGGAGGAAAGTGCGCATGGTGGGTGGTGTATTCAATCCCTATGCAATTTCCGTGTTTCATCAACACTCTGACAGCCCACAGATTACAGAATGCCTCCAGATGTGCATCGGAAACTACTACTGTTCCTCCAGTTAACGATTAAAGCGTAAACTGTTTGAGACATTACCCATATGGAGGAAAGTGCGCATGGTGAATGTTGTATTTCATCCCGATGAAATTTCTGTGGTTCATCAACACTCTGATAATCCACAGACTACAGAATGCCTCCAGATGTGCATCGGAAACTGCTACTGGTCTTCCAGGGAACGATCAAAGCGTAGACTGTTTGAGACATTACTCCCAAGGAGGAAAGTGCGCATGGTGACTGTTGTATTCAATCCCGATGCAATTTCTGTGTTTCATCAACACTCTGATAGTCCACAGATTACAGAATGCCTCCAGATGTGCATCGGAAACTACTTCTGGTCTTCCAGGGAAGGATCAAAGCGTAGACTGTTTGAGACATTACTCCCGTGGAGGAAAGTGCTCATGGTGACTGTTCTATTCAATCCCGATGCAATTTCTGTGTTTCACCAACACTATGATAGTCCACAGATTACAGAATTCCTCCAGATGTGCATCGGAAACTACTTCTGGTCTTCCAGGGAACGATCAAAGCGTAGCCTGTATGAGACATTACTCCCATGGAGGAAGTTGCGCATGCTGACTGTTGTATTCAATCCCGATGCAATTTCTGTGTTTCATCAACACTCTGATACTCCACAGGTTACAGAATGCCTCCAGATGTGCATCGGAAACTACTTCTGGTCTTCCAGAGAACGATCAAAGCGTAGCCTGTTTGAGACATTACTCCCATGGAGGAAGGTGCGCGTGGTGACTGTTGTATTCAATCCCGATGCAATTTCTGTGTTTCATCAACACTCTGATAGTCCACAGATTACAGAATGCCACCAGATGTACATCGTAAACTATTACTGGTCTTCCTTGGAACGATCAATGCGTTTACTGTTTGAGACATTACTCCCATGGAGGAAAGTGCGCATGGTGACAGTTGTACTCAATCGCGATGCAATATCTGTGTTTCATCAACACTTTGAAGGTCCACAGATTACAGAATGCGTCCAGATGTACATTGGAAACTATTACTTGTCTTCCATGGAACGATCAAAGCGTAGACTCTTTGAGACATTACTCCCATGGAGAAAAGAGTGCATGGTGACTGTTCTATTCAATCTTGATGCAATTTCTGTGTTTTATCAACACTCTGACAGCCCACAGATTACAGAAGGCCTCCAGATATGCATCGGAAAATACTACTGGTCTTCCACGGAACGATTAAAGCATAAACTGTTTGAGACATTACTTCCATGGAGGAAAGTGCGCATGGTGACTGTTGTATTCAATCCCGATGAAATTTCTGTGTTTCATCAACACTTTGAACGTCCACAGATTGCAAATTGCCTCCAGATGTGCATCGGAAACTACTTCTGGTGTTCCAGGGAACGATCAAAGCGTAGCACTGTATGAGACATTACTCCCACGGAGAAAAGTGCGCATGGTGACTGTTGTATTCAATCCCGATGAAATTTCTGTGTTTCATCAACACTTTGAAGGTCCACAGATTACAGAATGCATCCATATGTGCATCGGAAACTACTACTGGTCTTCCAGGGAACGATCAAAGCGTAGACTGATTGAGACATTACTCCCATGGAGGAAAGTGCGCATGGTGAATGTTGTATTCTATCCCGATGCAATATCTGTGTTACATCAACACTATGATAGTCCACAGATTACAGAATGCCTCCAGATGTGCATTGGAAACTACTTCTGGTCTTCCAGGGAACGATCAAAGCGTAGCCTGTATGAGACATTACTCCCACAGAGAAAAGTGCGCATGGTGACTGTTGTATTCAATCGCGATGAAATTTCTGTGTTTCATCAACACTTTGAAGGTCCACAGATTACAGAATGCATCCAGATGTGCATCGGAAACTACTACTGGTCTTCCAGGGAACGATCAAAGCGTAGACTGTTTGAGACATTACTGTCATGGAGGAAAGTTCACATGGTTACTGTAGTATACAATCCCGATTGAATTTCTGTGTTTCATCAACACTTTAAATGTCCACAGATTACAGAATGTCTCCAGATATGCATCGGAAACTACTACTGGTCTTCCAGGGAACGATCAAAGCGTAGACAGTTTGAGACATTATTCCCATGGAGGAAAGTGCGCATGGTGACTGTTGTATTCAATCCCGATGCAATTTCTGTGTTTCATCAACACTCTGATAGTCCACAGATTACAGAATGCTACCAGATGTGCATCGGAAACTACTACTGCTCTTCCAGATAACGATCAAAGTGTTGACTGTTTCAGACACTTCTCCCATGGAGGAAAGTGCGCATGGTGACTGTTGTATTCAATCCCGATGCAATTTCTGTGTTTCATCAACGCTCTGACAGCCCACAGATTACAGAATGCCTCTAGATGTGCATCGGAAACTGCTACTGGTCTTCCAGGGAGCGATCAAATCGTAGACACTTAGAGACATTACTCCCATGGCGGAAGGTGTGCATGGTGACTGTTGTATTCAATCCCGATGCAATTTCTGTGTTTCAACAACACTCTGATACTCCACAGGTTACAGAATGCCTAAATATGTGCATCGGAAACTACTTCTGGTCTTCTAGGGAACGATCAAAGCGTTGACTGTTTGAGACATTACTCCCATGGAGGAAAGTGCTCATGGTGACTGTTGTATTCAATCTCGATGCAATTTCTGTGTTTCATCAACACTCTGATAGTCCACAGATTACAGAATGCCTCCAGATGTGCATTGGAAACTACTACTTGTCTTCCAGGGAACGATCAAAGCGTAGACTCTTTGAGACATTACTCCCATGGAGAAAAGTGCGCATGGTGACTGTTGTATTCAATCTCGATGCAATTTCTGTGTTTCATCAACACTCTGATAGTCCACAGATTACAGAATGCCAAAAGATGTGCATCGGAAACTACTTCTGGTCTTCCAGGGAACGATCAAAGCGTAGACTTTTTAAGACACTACTCCCATGGAGGAAAGTGCGCATGATGACAGTTGTATTCAATCCCGATGCAATTTCTGTGTTTCATCAACACTCTGACAGCCCACAGATTACAGAAGGCCTCCAGATATGCATCGGAAACTACTACTGGTCTTCCAGGGAACGATTAAAGCATAAACTGTTTGAGACATAACTTCCATGGAGGAAAGTGCGCATGGTGACTGTTGTATTCAATCCCGATGAAATTTCTGTGTTTCATCAACACTCTGACAGCCCACAGATTACAGAATGCCTCCAGATATGTATCGGAAACTACTACTGGTCTTCCAGGGAACTCAAAGCGTAAACTGTTTCAGACATTACTCCCATGGAGAAAAGTGCGCATGGTGACTGTTGTATTCAATCCCGATGCAATTTCTGTGTTTCATCAACACTCTGAAGTCCACAGATTACAGAATGCCTCCAGATGTGCATCGGAAACTACTAGTGGTCTTCCAGGGAACGATTAAAGCGTCGACTGTTTGAGACATTACTCCCATGGAGGAAAGTTCACATGGTTACTGTTGTATACAATCCAGATGCAATTTCTGTGTTTCATCAACACTTTGAAGGTCCACAGATTACAGAATGCATCCAGCTGTGCATCGGAAACTACTACTGGTCTTCCAGGGAACGATCAAAGCGTAGGCTGTTTGAGACATTACTCTCATGGAGGAAAGTCCGCATAGTGACGGTTGTATTCAATCCCGATGCAATTTCTGTGTTTCATCAACACCCTGATAGTCCACAGATTACAGAATGCCTCCAGATGTGCATTGGAAACTACTTCTGGTCTTCCAGGGAAGGATCAAAGCGTAGACTGTTTGAGACATTACTCCCTTGGAGTAATGTGCTATGGTGACTGTTCTATTCAATCCCGATGCAATTTCTGTGTTTCATCAACACTATGATAGTCCACATATTACAGAATGCATCCAGATGTGCATCGGAAACTACTACTGGTCTTCCAGGGAACGATCAAAGCGTAGACTGTTTGAGACATTACTCCCATGGAGGGAAGAGCGCATGGTGACAGTTTTATTCAATCCCGATGCAATTTCTGTGTTTCATCAACACTCTGACAGCCCACAGATTACAGAAGGCCTCCAGATATGCATCGGAAACTACTACTGGTCTTCCAGGGAACGATTAAAGCATAAACTGTTTGAGACATTACTTCCATGGAGGAAAGATCGCATGGTGACTGTTGTATTCAATCCCGATGCAATTTCCGTGTTTCATCAACACTCTGATACTCCACAGGTTACAGAATGCCTCCATATGTGCATCGGAAACTACTTCTGGTCTTCCAGGGAACGATCAAAGCGTAGACTGAGACATTACTCTCATAGAGGAAAGTGCTCATAGTGACTGTTGTATTCAATCCCGATGCAATTTCTGTGTTTTATCAACACTCTGATAGTCCACAGATTACAGAATGCCTCCAGATGTGCATTGGAAACTACTACTTGTCTTCCAGGGAACGATCAAAGCGTAGACTCTTTGAGACATTACTCCCATGGAGAAAAGTGCGCATGGTGACTGTTGTATTAGATCTCGATGCAATTTCTGTGTTTCATCAACACTCTGATAGTCCACAGATTACAGAATGCTACCAGATGTGCATCGGAATCTACTACTGCTCTTCCAGGGAACGATCAAAGCGTAGACTGTTTCAGACACTTCTCCCATGGAGGAAAGTGCGCATGGTGACTGTTGTATTCAATCCCGATGCAATTTCTGTGTTTCATCAACACTCTGACAGCTCACAGATTACAGAATGCCTCCAGATGTGCATCGGAAACTACTACTGTTCCTCCAGGGAACGATTAAAGCGTAAACTGTTTAAGACATTACTCCCATGGAGGAAAGTGCGCATGGTTAATGTTGTATTTCATCCAAATGAAATTTCTGTGTTTCATCAACACTCTGATATTCCACAGATTACAGAATGCCTCCAGATGTGCATCGGAAACTGCTGCTGGTCTTACGGGGAACGATCAAAACGTAGACTCTTAGAGACATTACTCCCATGGAGAAAAGTGAGCAAGGTGACTGTTGTATTCAATCCCGATGCAATTTCTGTGTTTCATCAACACTCTGACAGCCCATAGATTACAGAAGGCCTCCAGATATGCATCGGAAACTACTACTGGTCTTCCAGGGAACTCAAAGCTTAAACTGTTTCAGACATTACTCCCATGGAGGAAAGTGCGCATGGTGACTGTTGTATTCAATCCCGATGCAATTTCTGTGTTTCATCAACACTCTGATAGTCCACAGATTACAGAATGCTACCAGATGTGCATCGGAAACTACTACTGCTCTTCCAGGGAACGATCAACGCGTAGACTGTTTCAGACACTTCTCCCATGGAGGAAAGTGAGCATGGTGACAGTTGTATTCAATCCCGATGCAATTTCTGTGTTTCATCAACACTCTGACATCCCACAGATTACAGAATGCCTCCAGATGTGCATCGGAAACTACTACTGTTCCTCCAGGGAACGATTAAAGCGTAAACTGTTTGAGACATTACTCCCATGGAGGAAAGTGCGCATGGTGACAGTTGTATTCAATCCCGATGCAATTTCTGTGTTTCATGAACACTCTGATAGTCCACAGATTACAGAATGCCTCCAGATGTGCATCGGAAACTACTTCTGGTCTTCCAGAGAAGGATCAAAGCGTAGACTGTTTGAGACATTACTCCCTTGGAGTAATGTGCTCATGGTGACTGTTCTATTCAATCCCGATGCAATTTCTGTCTTTCATCATCACTATGATAGTCCACAGATTACAGAATGCATCCAGATGTGCATCGGAAACTACTACTGGTCTTCCAGGGAACGATCAAAGCGTAGACTGTTTGAGACATTACTCCCATGGAGGAAAGTGCGCATGGTGACAGTTGTATTCAATCCCGATGCAATTTCTGTGTTTCATCAACACTCTGACAGCCCACAGATCACAGAATGATTCCAGATGTTCATCGGAAACTACTACTGTTCCTCCAGGGAACGACTAAAGCGTAAACTGTTTGAGACATTACTCCCATGGAGGAGAGTGCGCATGGTTAATGTTGTATTTCATCCCGATGAAATTTCTGTGTTTCATCAACACTCTGATATTCCACAGATTACAGACTGCCTCCAGATGTGCATCGGAAACTGCTGCTGGTCTTACAGGGAACGATCAAAACGTAGACTCTTAGAGACATTACTCCCATGGAGAAAAGTGATCAAGGTGACTGTTGTATTCAATCCCGATGCAATTTCTGTGTTTCATCAACACTTTGAAGGTCCATAGATTACAGAATGCATCCAGCTGTGCATCGGAAACTACTACTGTTCCTCCAGGGAACGATTAAAGCGTAAACTGTTTGAGACATTACTCCCATGGAGGAAAGTGCGCATGGTGACAGTTGTATTCAATCCCTATGCAATTTCTGTGTTTCATCAACACTCTGATAGACCACAGATTACAGAATGCCTCCAGATGTGCATCGGAAACTACTTCTGGTCTTCCAGGGAAGGATCAAAGCGTAGACTGTTTGAGACATTACTCCCTTGGAGTAATGTGCTCATGGTGACTCTTCTATTCAATCCCGATGCAATTTCTCTCTTTTATCATCACTATGATAGTCCACAGATTCCAGAATGCATCCAGATGTGCATCGGAAACTACTACTGGTCTTCCAGGGAACGATCAAAGCGTAGACTGTTTGAGACATTACTCCCATGGAGGAAAGTGCGCATGGTGACAGTTGTATTCAATCCCGATGCAATTTCTGTGTTTCATCAACACTCTGACAGCCCACAGATTACAGAAGGCCTCCAGATATGCATCGGAAACTACTACTGGTCTTCCAGGGAACGATTGAAGCATAAACTGTTTGAGACATTACTTCCATGGAGGAGAGTTCGCATGGTGACTGTTGTATTCAATCCCGATGAAATTTCTGTGTTTCATCAACACTCTGATACTCCACAGATTACAGAATGCCTCCAGATGTGCATCGGAAACTGCTACTGGTCTTTCAGGGAACGATCAAAACGTAGACTCTTAGAGACATTACTCCCATGGAGGAAGAGGCGCATGCTGACTGTTGTATTCAATCCAAATGCAATTTCTGTGTTTCATCAACACTCTGATACTCCACAGGTTACAGAATGCCTCCATATGTGCATCGGAAACTACTTCTGGTCTTCCAGGGAACTATCAAAGCGTAGACTGTTTGAGACATTACTCCCATGGAGGAAAGTGCTCATGGTGACTGTTGTATTCAATCCCGATGCAATTTCTGTGTTTCATCAACTCTCTGATAGTCCACAGATTACAGAATGCCTCTAGATGTGCATTCCAAACTACTACTTCTCTTCCAAGGAACGATCAAAACGTAGACTCTTTGAGACATTACTCCCATGGAGGAAGAGGCGCATGCTGACTGTTGTATTCAATCCAAATGCAATTTCTGTGTTTCATCAACACTCTGATACTCCACAGGTTACAGAATGCCTCCATATGTGCATCGGAAACTACTTCTGGTCTTCCAGGGAACGATCGAAGCGTAGACTGTTTAAGACACTACTCCCATGGAGGAAAGTGCGCGTGGTGACAGTTGTATTCAATCCCGATGCAATTTCTGTGTTTCATCAACACTCTGACAGCCCACAGATCACAGAATGCCTCCAGATGTTCATCGGAAACTACTACTGTTCCTCAAGGGAACGATTAAAGCGTAAACTGTTTGAGACATTACTCCCATGGAGGAAAGTGCGCAAGGTTAATGTTGTATTTCATCCCGATGAAATTTCTGTGTTTCATCAACACTCTGATATTCCACAGATTACAGAATGCCTCCAGATGTGCAACGGAAACTGCTGATGGGCTTACAGGGAACGATCAAAACGTAGACTCTTAGAGACATTACTCCCATGGAGAAAAGTGAGCAAGGTGACTGTTGTATTCAATCCCGATGCAATTTCTGTGTTTCATCAACACTTTGAAGGTCCATAGATTACAGAATGCATCCAGCAGTGCATCGGAAACTACTACTGGTCTTCCAGGGAACGATCAAAGCGTAGACTGTTTGAGACATTACTCCCATGGAGGAAAGTGCGCATGGTGAATGTTGTATTCAATCCCGATGCAATTACTGTGTTTCATCAACACTCTGATAGTCCACAGATTATAGAATGCCTCCAGATGTGCATCGGAAGCTACTTCTGGTCTTCCAGGGAAGGATCAAAGCGTAGACTGTTTGAGACATTACTCCCTTGGAGTAATGTGCTCATGGTGACTGTTCTATTAAATCCCGATGCAATTTCTGTGTTTCATCAACACTATGATAATCCACAGATTACAGAATGCATCCAAATGTGCATGGGAAACTACTACTGGTCTTCCAGGGAACGATCAAAGCGTAGACTGTTTGAGACATTACTCCCATGGAGGAAAGTGCGCATGGTGACAGTTGTATTCAATCCCGAAGCAATTTCTGTGTTTCATCAACACTCTGACAGCCCACAGATCACAGAAGGCCTCCAGATATGCATCGGAAACTAGTACTGGTCTTCCAGGGATCGATTAAAGCATAAACTGTTTGAGACATTACTTCCATGGAGGAAAGTGCGCATGGTGACTGTTGTATTCAATCCCGATGAAATTTCTGTTTTTCATCAACACTCTGATACTCCACAGATTACAGAATGCCTCCAGATGTACATCGGAAACTGCTACTGGTCTTCCAGGGAACAATCAAAACGTTGACTCTTAGAGACATAACTCCCATGGAGGAAAGTGCGCATGGTGACTGTTGTATTCAATCCCGATGCAATTTCTGTGTTTCATCAACACTCTGATAGTCCACAGATTACAGAATGCCACCAGATGTGCATCGGAAACTACTTCTGGTCTTCCAGGGAACGATCAAAGCGTAGACTGTTTAAGACACTACTCCCATGGAGGAAAGTGCGCATGGTGACAGTTGTATTCAATCCCGATGCAATTTCTGTGTTTCATCAACACTCTGACAGCCCACAGATTACAGAAGGCCTCCAGATATGCATCGGAAACTACTACTGGTCTTCCAGGGAACGATTAAAGCATAAACTGTTTGAGACATTACTTCCATGGAGGAAAGTGCGCAGGGTGACTGTTGTATTCAATCCCGATGCAATTTCTGTGTTTCATCAACGCTCTGATAGTCCACAGATTACAGAATGCTACCAGATGTGCATCAGAAACTACTACTGCACTTCCAGGGGACGATCAAAACGTAGACTGTTTCAGACACTTCTCTCATGGAGGAAAGTGCGCATGGTGACTGTTGTATTCAATCCCGATGCAATTTCTGTGTTTCATCAACACTCTGACAGCCCACAGATTACAGAATGCCTCCAGATGTGCATCGGAAACTACTACTGTTCCTCCATGGAACGATTAAAGCGTAAACTGTTTGAGACATTACTCAAATGGAGGAAAGTGCACATGGTTAATGTTGTATTTCATACCGATGAAATTTCTGTGTTTCATCAACACTTTGAAGGTCCACAGATTACAGAACGCATCCAGATGTGCATCGGAAACTACTACTGGTCTTCCAGGGAACGATCGAAGCGTAGACTGTTTGAGACATTACTCCCATGGAGGAAAGTGAGCATGGTGACTGTTGTATTCAATCCCGATGCAATTTCTGTGTTTCATCAACACTCTGATAGTCCACAGATTACAGAATGCTACCAGATGTGCATCGGAAACTACTACTGCTCTTCCAGGGAACGATCAAAGCGTAGACTGTTTCAGACACTTCTCCCATGGAGGAAAGTGAGCATGGTGACAGTTGTATTCAATCCCGATGCAATTTCTGTGTTTCATCAACACTTTGAAGGTCCACAGATTACAGAACGCATCCAGATGTGCATCGGAAACTACTACTGGTCTTCCAGGGAACGATCAAAGCGTAGACTGTTTGAGACATTACTCCCATGGAGGAAAGTGAGCATGGTGACTGTTGTATTCAATCCCGATGCAATTTCTGTGTTTCATCAACACTCTGACAGCTCACAGATTACAGAATGCCTCCAGATGTGCATCGGAAACTACCACTGTTCCTCCAGGGAACGATTAAAGCGTAAACTGTTTAAGACATTACACCCATGGAGGAAAGTGCGCATGGTTAATGTTGTATTTCATCCAAATGAAATTTCTGTGTTTCATCAACACTCTGATATTCCACAGATTACAGAATGCCTCCAGATGTGCATCGGAAACTGCTGCTGGTCTTACAGGGAACGATCAAAACGTAGACTCTTAGAGACATTACTCCCATGGAGAAAAGTGAGCAAGGTGACTGTTGTATTCAATCCCGATGCAATTTCTGTGTTTCATCAACACTCTGACAGCCCATAGATTACAGAAGGCCTCCAGATATGCATCGGAAACTACTACTGGTCTTCCAGGGAACTCAAAGCGTAAACTGTTTCAGACATTACTCCCATGGAGGAAAGTGCGCATGGTGACTGTTGTATTCAATCCCGATGCAATTTCTGTGTTTCATCAACACTCTGATAGTCCACAGATTACAGAATGCTACCAGATGTGCATCGGAAACTACTACTGCTCTTCCAGGGAACGATCAAAGCGTAGACTGTTTCAGACACTTCTCCCATGGAGGAAAGTGAGCATGGTGACAGTTGTATTCAATCCCGATGCAATTTCTGTGTTTCATCAACACTCTGACATCCCACAGATTACAGAATGCCTCCAGATGTGCATCGGAAACTACTACTGTTCCTCCAGAGAACGATTAAAGCGTAAACTGTTTGAGACATTACTCCCATGGAGGAAAGTGCGCATGGTGACAGTTGTATTCAATCCCGATGCAATTTCTGTGTTTCATCAACACTCTGACAGCCCACAGATTACAGAAGGCCTCCAGATATGCATCGGAAACTACTACTGGTCTTCCAGGGAACTCAAAGCGTAAACTGTTTCAGACATTACTCCCATGGAGGAAAGTGCGCATGGTGACTGTTGTATTCAATCCCGATGAAATTTCTGTGTTTCATCAACACTCTGATACTCCACAGATTACAGAATGCCTTCAGATGTGCATCGGAAACTGCTACTGGTTTTCCAGGGAACGATCAAAACGTAGACTCTTAGAGACATCACTCCCTTGGAGGAGGAGGCGCATGGTGACTGTTGTATTCAATCCAGATGCAATTTCTGTGTTTCATCAACACTCTGATACTCCACAGGTTACAGAATGCCTCCATATGTGCATCGGAAACTACTTCTGGTCTTCCAGGGAACGATCAAAGAGTAGACTGTTTGAGACATTACTCCCATGGAGGAAAGTGCTCATGGTGACTGTTGTATTCAATCCCGATGCAATTTCTGTATTTCATCAACACTCTGATAGTCCACAGATTACAGAATGCCTCCAGATGTGCATTGGAAACTACTACTTGTCTTCCAAGGAACGATCAAATCGTAGACTCTTTGAGACATTACTCCCATGGAGAAAAGTGCGCATGGTGACTGTTGTATTCAATCTCGATGCAATTTCTGTGTTTCATCAACACTCTGATAGTCCACAGATTACAGAATGCCACCAGATGTGCATCGGAAACTACTTCTGGTCTTCCAGGGAACGATCAAAGCGTAGACTGTTTAAGACACTTCTCCCATGGAGGAAAGTGCGCATGGTGACAGTTGTATTCAATCCCGATGCAATTTCTGTGTTTCATCAACACTCTGACAGCCCACAGATTACAGAAGGCATCCAGATATGCATCGGAAACTACTACTGGTCTTCCAGGGAACGATTATAGCATAAACTGTTTGAGACAATACTTCCATTGAGGAAAGTGCGCATGGTGACTGTTGTATTGAATCCCGATGAAATTTCTGTGTTTCATCAACACTCTGACAGCCCACAGATTACAGAATGCCTCCAGATATGCATCGGAAACTACTACTGGTCTTCCAGGGAACTCAAAGCGTAAACTGTTTCAGACATTACTCCCATGGAGGAAAGTGCGCATGGTGACTGTTGTATTCAATATCGATGTAATTTCTGTGTTTCATCAACACTCTGATAGTCCACAGATTACAGAATGCTACCAGATGTGTGCATCGGAAACTACTACTGCTCTTCCAGGGAACGATCAAAGCGTAGACTGTTTCAGACACTTCTCCCATGGAGGAAAGTGCGCATGGTGACTGTTGTATTCAATCCCGATGCAATATCTGTGTTTCATCAACACTCTGACAGCCCACAGATCACAGAATGATTCCAGATGTTCATCGGAAACTACTACTGTTCCTCCAGGGAACGACTAAAGCGTAAACTGTATGAGACATTACTCCCATGGAGGAGAGTGCGCTTGGTTAATGTTGTATTTCATCCCGATGAAATTTCTGTGTTTCATCAACACTCTGATATTCCACAGATTACAGACTGCCTCCAGATGTGCATCGGAAACTGCTGCTGGTCCTACAGGGAACGATCAAAACGTAGACTCTTAGAGACATTACTCCCATGGAGAAAAGTGATCAAGGTGACTGTTGTATTCAATCCCGATGCAATTTCTGTGTTTCATCAACACTTTGAAGGTCCATAGATTACAGAATGCATCCAGCTGTGCATCGGAAACTACTACTGTTCCTCCAGGGAACGATTAAAGCGTAAACTGTTTGAGACATTACTCCCATGGAGGAAAGTGCGCATGGTGACAGTTGTATTCAATCCCTATGCAATTTCTGTGTTTCATCAACACTCTGATAGACCACAGATTACAGAATGCCTCCAGATGTGCATCGGAAACTACTTCTGGTCTTCCAGGGAAGGATCAAAGCGTAGACTGTTTGAGACATTACTCCCTTGGAGTAATGTGCTCATGGTGACTCTTCTATTCAATCCCGATGCAATTTCTCTCTTTTATCATCACTATGATAGTCCACAGATTCCAGAATGCATCCAGATGTGCATCGGAAACTACTACTGGGCTTCCAGGGAACGATCAAAGCGTAGACTGTTTGAGACATTACTCCCATGGAGGAAAGTGCGCATGGTGACAGTTGTATTCAATCCCGATGCAATTTCTGTGTTTCATCAACACTCTGACAGCCCACAGATTACAGAAGGCCTCCAGATATGCATCGGAAACTACTACTGGTCTTCCAGGGAACAATTGAATCATAAACTGTTTGAGACATTACTTCCATGGAGGAGAGTTCGCATGGTGACTGTTGTATTCAATCCTGATGAAATTTCTGTGTTTCATCAACACTCTGATACTCCACAGATTACAGAATGCCTCCAGATGTGCATCGGAAACTGCTACTGGTCTTCCAGGGAACGATCAAAACGTAGACTCTTAGAGACATTACTCCCATGGAGGAAGAGGCGCATGCTGACTGTTGTATTCCATCCAAATGCAATTTCTGTGTTTCATCAACACTCTGATACTCCACAGGTTACAGAATGCCTCCATATGTGCATCGGAAACTACTTCTGGTCTTCCAGGGAACTATCAAAACGTAGACTGTTTGAGACATTACTCCCATGGAGGAAAGTGCTCATGGTGACTGTTGTATTCAATCCCGATGCAATTTCTGTGTTTCATCAACACTCTGATAGTCCACAGATTACAGAATGCCTCCAGATGTGCATTGGAAACTACTACTTGTCTTCCAAGGAACGATCAAAGCGTAGACTGTTTGAGACATTACTCCCTTGGAGTAATGTGCTCATGCTGACTGTTCTATTAAATCCCGATGCAATTTCTGTGTTTCATCAACACTATGATAATCCACAGATTACAGAATGCATCCCAATGTGCATGGGAAACTACTACTGGTCTTCCAGGGAACGATCAAAGCGTAGACTGTTTGAGACATTACTCCCATGGAGGAAAGTGCGCATGGTGACAGTTGTTTTCAATCCCGAAGCAATTTCTGTGTTTCATCAACACTCTGACAGCCCACAGATCACAGAAGGCCTCCAGATATGCATCGGAAACTAGTACTGGTCTTCCAGGGATCGATTAAAGCATAAACTGTTTGAGACATTACTTCCATGGAGGAAAGTGCGCATGGTGACTGTTGTATTCAATCCCGATGAAATTTCTGTGTTTCATCAACACTCTGATACTCCACAGATTACAGAATGCCTCCAGATGTACATCGGAAACTGCTACTGGTCTTCCAGGGAACAATCAAAACGTAGACTCTTAGAGACATTACTCCCATGGAGGAAGGTGCGCATGGTGACTGTTGTATTCAATCCCGATGCAATTTCTGTGTTTCATCAACACTCTGACAGCCCACAGATTACAGAATGCCTCCAGATGTGCATCGGAAACTACTACTGTTCCTCCAGGGAACGATTAAAGCGTAAACTCTTTGAGACATTACTCAAATGGAGGAAAGTGCGCATGGTTAATGTTGTATTTCATCCCGATGAAATTTCTGTGTTTCATCAACACTTTGAAGGTCCACAGATTACAGAACGCATCCAGATGTGCATCGGAAACTACTACTGGTCTTCCAGGGAACGATCAAAGCGTAGACTGTTTCAGACATTACTCCCATGGAGGAAAGTGAGCATGGTGACTGTTGTATTCAATCCCGATGCAATTTCTGTCTTTCATCAACACTCTGATAGTCCACAGATTACAGAATGCCTCCAGATGTGCATCGGAAACTACTTCTGGTCTTCCAGGAAGGATCAAAGCGTAGACTGTTTAAGACATTACTCCCATGGAGGAAAGTGCTCATGGTGACCCTTGTATTCAATCACGATGCAATTTCTGTGTTTGATCAACACTCTGATATTCCACAGATTACAGAATGCCTCCAGATGTGCATCGGAAACTGCTGCTGGTCTTCCAGGGAACGATCAAAACGTAGACTTTTAGAGACATTACTCCAATGGAGAAAAGTGAGCAAGGTGACTGTTGTATTCAATCCCGATGCAATTTCTGTGTTTCATCAACACTCTGAAGTTCACAGATTACAGAATGCCTCCAGATGTGTTTCGGAAACTACCACTGGTGTTCCAGGGAACGATCAAAGCGTAGAATGTTTGAGACATTACTAACATGGAGGAAAGTGCGCATGGTGACTGTTGTATTCAATCCCGATGAAATTTCTGTGTTTCATCAACACTTTGAAGGTCCACAGATTACAGAGTGCATCTAGATGTGCATCGGAAACTACTACTGGTCTTCCAGGGAACGATCAAAGCGTAGACTGTTTGAGACATTACTCCCATGGTGGAAAGTGCGCATGGTGACTGTTGTATTCAATCCCGATGCAATTTCTGTGTTTCATCAACACTCTGATAGTCCACAGATTAAAGAATGCCTCCAGATGTGCATCGGAAACTACTTCTGGTCTTCCAGGGAAGGATCAAAGCGTAGACTGTTTGAGACATTACTCCCTTGGAGTAAAGTGCTCATGGTGACTGTTCTATTCAATCCCGATGCAATTTCTGTGTTTCATCAGCACTATGATAGTCCACAGATTACAGAATGCCTCCAGATGTGCATCGGAAACTACTTCTGGTCTTCCAGGGAACGATCAAAGCGTACCCTGTATGAGACATTACTCCCACGGAGAAAAGTGCGCATGGTGACTGTTGTATTCAATCCCGATGAAATTTCTGTGTTTCATCAACACTTTGAAGGTCCACAGATTACAGAATGCATCCAGATGTGCATCGGAAACTACTACTTGTCTTCCATTGAACGATCAAAGCGTAGACAGTTTGAGACATTACTCCCATGGTGGAAAGATCACATGGTTGCTGTTGTATACAATCCCGATGCTATTTCTGTGCTACATCAACACTTTAAAGGTCCACTGATTACAGAATGCCTCCACATATGCATCGGAAACTACTACTGGTCTCCCAGGGAACGATCAAAGCGTAGACAGTTTGAGGCATTACTCCCATGGAGGAAAGTGCGCATGGTGACTGTTGTATTCAATCCCGATGCAATTTCTGTGTTTCATCAACACTCTGATAGTCCACAGATTACAGAATGCTACCAGATGTGCATCGGAAACTACTACTGCTCTTCCAGGGAACGATCAAAGCGTAGACTGTTTCAGACACTTCTCCCATGGAGGAAAGTGCGAATAGTGACTGTTGTATTCAATCCCGATGCAATTTCTGTGTTTCATCAACGCTCTGACAGCCCACAAATTACAGAATGCCTCCAGATGTGCATCGGAAACTACTACTGTTCCTCCAGGGAACGATTAAAGCGTAAACTGTTTGAGACATTACTCGCATGGAGGAAAGTGCGCATGGTGAATGTTGTATTTCATCCCGATGAAATTTCTGTGTTTCATCAACTCTCTGATATTCCACAGTTTACAGAATGCCTCCAGATGTGCATCGGAAACTGCTACTGGTCTTCCAGGGAACGATCAAAACGTAGACTCTTAGAGACATTACTCCCATGGAGAAAAGTGCGCATGGTGACTGTTGTATTCAATCCCGATGCAATTTCTGTGTTTCATCAACACTCTGATAGTCCACAGATTACAGAATGCCTTCAGATGTGCATCGGAAACTACTTCTGGTCTTCTAGGGAAGGATCACGGCGTAGACTGTTCGTGACATTACTCCCTTGGAGTAATGTGCTCATGGTGACTGTTCTATTCAATCCCGATGCAATTTCTGTGTTTCATCAACACTATGATAGGTCACAGATTACAGAATGCATCCAGATGTGCATCGGAAACTACTACTGGTCTTCCAGGGAACTCAAAGCGTAAACTGTTTTAGACATTACTCCCATGGAGGAAAGTGCGCATGGTGACTGTTGTATTCAATCCCGATGCAATCTCTGTGTTTCATCAACACTCTGATAGTCCACAGATTACAGAATGCTACCAGATGTGCATCGGAAACTACTACTGCACTTCCAGGGAACGATCAAAGCGTAGACTGTTTCAGACACTTATCCCATGTAGGAAAGTGCGCATGGTGACTGTTGTATTCAATCCCGATGCAATTTCTGTGTTTCATCAACACTCTGATAGTCCACAGATTACAGAATGCCTTCAGATGTGCATCGGAAACTACTTCTGGTCTTCTAGGGAAGGATCAAAGCGTAGACTGTTTTAGACATTACTCCCATGGAGGAAAGTGCTCATGGTGACCCTTGTATTCAATCACGATGCAATTTCTGTGTTTGATCAACACTCTGATATTCCACAGATTACAGAATGCCTCCAGATGTGCATCGGAAACTACTTCTGGTCTTCCAGGGAACGATCAAAGCGTACCCTGTATGAGACATTACTCCCACGGAGAAAAGTGCGCATGGTGACTGTTGTATTCAATCCCGATGCAATTTCTGTGTTTCATCAACATTCTGAAGTTCACAGATTACAGAATGCCTCCAGATGTGTTTCGGAAACTACCACTGGTGTTCCAGGGAACGATCAAAGCGTAGAATGTTTGAGACATTACTAACATGGAGGAAAGTGCGCATGGTGACTGTTGTATTCAATCCCGATGAAATTTCTGTGTTTCATCAACACTTTGAAGGTCCACAGATTACAGAGTGCATCTAGATGTGCATCGGAAACTACTACTGGTCTTCCAGGGAACGATCAAAGCGTAGACTGTTTGAGACATTACTCCCATGGTGGAAAGTGCGCATGGTGACTGTTGTATTCAATCCCGATGCAATTTCTGTGTTTCATCAACACTCTGATAGTCCACAGATTAAAGAATGCCTCCAGATGTGCATCGGAAACTACTTCTGGTCTTCCAGGGAAGGATCAAAGCGTAGACTGTTTGAGACATTACTCCCTTGGAGTAAAGTGCTCATGGTGACTGTTCTATTCAATCCCGATGCAATTTCTGTGTTTCATCAGCACTATGATAGTCCACAGATTACAGAATGCCTCCAGATGTGCATCGGAAACTACTTCTGGTCTTCCAGGGAACGATCAAAGCGTACCCTGTATGAGACATTACTCCCACGGAGAAAAGTGCGCATGGTGACTGTTGTATTCAATCCCGATGAAATTTCTGTGTTTCATCAACACTTTGAAGGTCCACAGATTACAGAATGCATCCAGATGTGCATCGGAAACTACTACTTGTCTTCCATTGAACGATCAAAGCGTAGACAGTTTGAGACATTACTCCCATGGTGGAAAGATCACATGGTTGCTGTTGTATACAATCCCGATGCTATTTCTGTGTTACATCAACACTTTAAAGGTCCACTGATTACAGAATGCCTCCACATATGCATCGGAAACTACTACTGGTCTCCCAGGGAACGATCAAAGCGTAGACAGTTTGAGGCATTACTACCATGGAGGAAAGTGCGCATGGTGACTGTTGTATTCAATCCCGATGCAATTTCTGTGTTTCATCAACACTCTGATAGTCCACAGATTACAGAATGCTACCAGATGTGCATCGGAAACTACTACTGCTCTTCCAGGGAACGATCAAAGCGTAGACTGTTTCAGACACTTCTCCCATGGAGGAAAGTGCGAATAGTGACTGTTGTATTCAATCCCGATGCAATTTCTGTGTTTCATCAACGCTCTGACAGCCCACAAATTACAGAATGCCTCCAGATGTGCATCGGAAACTACTACTGTTCCTCCAGGGAACGATTAAAGCGTAAACTGTTTGAGACATTACTCGCATGGCGGAAAGTGCGCATGGTGAATGTTGTATTTCATCCCGATGAAATTTCTGTGTTTCATCAACTCTCTGATATTCCACAGTTTACAGAATGCCTCCAGATGTGCATCGGAAACTGCTACTGGTCTTCCAGGGAACGATCAAAACGTAGACTCTTAGAGACATTACTCCCATGGAGAAAAGTGCGCATGGTGACTGTTGTATTCAATCCCGATGCAATTTCTGTGTTTCATCAACACTCTGATAGTCCACAGATTACAGAATGCCTTCAGATGTGCATCGGAAACTACTTCTGGTCTTCTAGGGAAGGATCACGGCGTAGACTGTTCGTGACATTACTCCCTTGGAGTAATGTGCTCATGGTGACTGTTCTATTCAATCCCGATGCAATTTCTGTGTTTCATCAACACTATGATAGGTCACAGATTACAGAATGCATCCAGATGTGCATCGGAAACTACTACTGGTCTTCCAGGGAACTCAAAGCGTAAACTGTTTTAGACATTACTCCCATGGAGGAAAGTGCGCATGGTGACTGTTGTATTCAATCCCGATGCAATCTCTGTGTTTCATCAACACTCTGATAGTCCACAGATTACAGAATGCTACCAGATGTGCATCGGAAACTACTACTGCTCTTCCAGGGAACGATCAAAGCGTAGACAGTTTCAGACACTTATCCCATGTAGGAAAGTGCGCATGGTGACTGTTGTATTCAATCCCGATGCAATTTCTGTGTTTCATCAACACTCTGATAGTCCACAGATTACAGAATGCCTTCAGATGTGCATCGGAAACTACTTCTGGTCTTCTAGGGAAGGATCAAAGCGTAGACTGTTTGAGACGTTACTCCCTTGGAGTAATGTGCTCATGGTGACTGTTCTATTCAATCCCGATGCAATTTCTGTGTTTCATCAACACTATGATACTCCACAGATTACAGAATGCATCCAGATGTGCATCGGAAACTACTACTGGTCTTCCACGGAACTCAAAGCGTAAACTGTTTCAGACATTACTCCCATGGAGGAAAGTGCACATGGTGACTGTTGTATTCAATTCCGATGAAATTTCTGTGTTTCATCAACACTCTGATAGCCCACACATTACAGAATGCCTCCAGATGTGCATCGGGAACTACTACTGTTCCTCCAGGGAACGATTAAAGCGTAAACTGTTTGAGACATTACTCCCATTGAGGAAAGTGCGCATGGTGACAGTTGTATTTTATCCCAATGAAATTTCTGTGTTTCATCAACACTCTGATATTCCACAGATTACAGAATGCCTCCAGATGTGCATCGGACACTACTACTGGTCTTCCAGGGAACTCAAAGCGTAAACTGTTTCAGACATTACTCCCATGGAGGAAAGTGCTCATGGTGACTGTTGTATTCAATCCCGATGCAATCTCTGTGTTTCATCAACACTCTGATAGTCCACAGATTACAGAATGCTACCAGATGTGCATCGGAAACTACTACTGTTCCTCCAGGGAACGATTAAAGCGTAAACTGTTTGAGACATTACTCCCATGGAGGAAAGTGAGCATGGTTAATGTTGTATTTCATCCCGACGAAATTACTGTGTTTCATCAACAATCTGATATTCCACAGATTACAGAATGCCTCCAGATGTGCATCGGAAACTGCTGCTGGTCTTACAGGGAACGATCAAAATGTAGACTCTTAGAGACATTACTCCCATGGAGAAAAGTGAGCAAGATGACTGTTGTATTCAATCCCGATGCAATTTCTGTGTTTCATCAACACTTTGAAGGTCCACAGATTACAGAATGCCTCCAGATGTGCATCGGAAACTACTTCTGGTCTTCCAGGGAAGGATCAAAGCGTAGACTGTTTGGGACATTACTCCCTTGGAGTATGTGCTCATGGTGTCTGTTCTATTCAATCCCGATGCAATTTCTGTCTTTCATCAACACTATGATAGTCCACAGATTACAGAACGCCTCCAGATATGCATCGGAAACTACTACTGGTCTTCCAGGGAACGATTAAAGCATAAACTGTTTGAGACAATACTTCCATGAAGGAAAGGGCGCATGGTGACTGTTGTATTCAATCCCGATGAAATTTCTGTGTTTCATCAACACTCTCACAGCCCACAGATTACAGAATGCCTCCAGATATGCATCGGAAACTAATACTGGTCTTCCAGGGAACTCAAAGCGTAAACTGTTCCATACATTACTCCCATGGAGGAAAGTGCGCATGGTGACTGTTGTATTCAATCCCATTGCAATTTCTGTGTTTCATCAACACTCTGATAGTCTACAGATTACAGAATGCTACCAGATGTGCATCGGAAACTACTACTGTTCTTCCAGGGAACGATCAAAGCGTAGACTGTTTCAGACACTTCTCCCATGGAGGAATGTGCGCATGGTGACTGTTGTATTCGATCCCGATGCAATGTCTGTGTTTCATCAGCACTCTGACAGCCCACAGATTACAGAATGCCTCCAGATGTGCATCGGAAACTACTACTGCTCTTCCAGGGAACGATCAAAGCGTAGACTGTTTCAGACACTTCTCCCATGGAGGAAAGTGCGAATAGTGACTGTTGTATTCAATCCCGATGCAATTTCTGTGTTTCATCAACGCTCTGACAGCCCACAAATTACAGAATGCCTCCAGATGTGCATCGGAAACTACTACTGTTCCTCCAGGGAACGATTAAAGCGTAAACTGTTTGAGACATTACTCGCATGGAGGAAAGTGCGCATGGTGAATGTTGTATTTCATCCCGATGAAATATCTGTGTTTCATCAACTCTCTGATATTCCACAGTTTACAGAATGCCTCCAGATGTGCATCGGAAACTGCTACTGGTCTTCCAGGGAACGATCAAAACGTAGACTCTTAGAGACATTACTCCCATGGAGAAAAGTGCGCATGGTGACTGTTGTATTCAATCCCGATGCAATTTCTGTGTTTCATCAACACTCTGATAGTATACAGATTACAGAATGCCTTCAGATGTGCATCGGAAACTACTTCTGGTCTTCTAGGGAAGGATCACGGCGTAGACTGTTTGAGACATTACTCCCTTGGAGTAATGTGCTCATGGTGACTGTTCTATTCAATCCCGATGCAATTTCTGTGTTTCATCAACACTATGATAGGTCACAGATTACAGAATGCATCCAGATGTGCATCGGAAACTACTACTGGTCTTCCAGGGAACTCAAAGCGTAAACTGTTTCAGACATTACTCCCATGGAGGAAAGTGCGCATGGTGACTGTTGTATTCAATCCCGATGCAATCTCTGTGTTTCATCAACACTCTGATAGTCCACAGATTACAGAATGCTACCAGATGTGCATCGGAAACTACTACTGCTCTTCCAGGGAACGATCAAAGCGTAGACTGTTTCAGACACTTCTCCCATGTAGGAAAGTGCGCATGGTGACTGTTGTATTCAATCCCGATGCAATTTCTGTGTTTCATCAACACTCTGATAGTCCACAGATTACAGAATGCCTTCAGATGTGCATCGGAAACTACTTCTGGTCTTCTAGGGAAGGATCAAAGCGTAGACTGTTTGAGACGTTACTCCCTTGGAGTAATGTGCTCATGGTGACTGTTCTATTCAATCCCGATGCAATTTCTGTGTTTCATCAACACTATGATACTCCACAGATTACAGAATGCATCCAGATGTGCATCGGAAACTAGTACTGGTCTTCCACGGAACTCAAAGCGTAAACTGTTTCAGACATTACTCCCATGGAGGAAAGTGCACATGGTGACTGTTGTATTCAATTCCGATGAAATTTCTGTGTCTCATCAACACTCTGACAGCCCACAGATTACAGAATGCCTCCAGATGTGCATCGGGAACTACTACTGTTCCTCCAGGGAACGATTAAAGCGTAAACTGTTTGAGACATTACTCCCATTGAGGAAAGTGCGCATGGTGACAGTTGTATTTTATCCCGATGAAATTTCTGTGTTTCATCAACACTCTGATATTCCACAGATTACAGAATGCCTCCAGATGTGCATCGGACACTACTACTGGTCTTCCAGGGAACTCAAAGCGTAAACTGTTTCAGACATTACTCCCATGGAGGAAAGTGCGCATGGTGACTGTTGTATTCAATCCCGATGCAATCTCTGTGTTTCATCAACACTCTGATAGTCCACAGATTACAGAATGCTACCAGATGTGCATCGGAAACTACTACTGTTCCTCCAGGGAACGATTAAAGCGTAAACTGTTTGAGACATTACTCCCATGGAGGAAAGTGAGCATGGTTAATGTTGTATTTCATCCCGACGAAATTTCTGTGTTTCATCAACAATCTGATATTCCACAGATTACAGAATGCCTCCAGATGTGCATCGGAAACTGCTGCTGGTCTTACAGGGAACGATCAAAACGTAGACTCTTAGAGACATTACTCCCATGGAGAAAAGTGAGCAAGATGACTGTTGTATTCAATCCCGATGCAATTTCTGTGTTTCATCAACACTTTGAAGGTCCACAGATTACAGAATGCATCCAGCTGTGCATCGGAAACTACTACTGGTCTTCCAGGGAACGATCAAAGCGTAGACTGTTTGAGACATTACTCCCATGGAGGAAAGTGCGCATGGTGGCTGTTGTATTCAATCCCGATGCAATTTCTGTGTTTCATCAACACTCTGATAGTCCACAGTTTACAGAATGCCTCCAGATGTGCATCGGAAACTACTTCTGGTCTTCCAGGGAAGGATCAAAGCGTAGACTGTTTGGGACATTACTCCCATGGAGGAAAGTGCGCATGGTGGCTGTTGTATTCAATCCCGATGCAATTTCTGTGTTTCATCAACACTATGATAGTCCACAGATTACAGAACGCCTCCAGATATGCATCGGAAACTACTACTGGTCTTCCAGGGAACGATTAAAGCATAAACTGTTTGAGACAATACTTCCATGAAGGAAAGGGCGCATGGTGACTGTTGTATTCAATCCCGATGAAATTTCTGTGTTTCATCAACACTCTGACAGCCCACAGATTACAGAATGCCTCCAGATATGCATCGGAAACTACTACTGGTCTTCCAGGGAACTCAAAGCGTAAACTGTTCCATACATTACTCCCATGGAGGAAAGTGCGCATGGTGACTGTTGTATTCAATCCCATTGCAATTTCTGTGTTTCATCAACACTCTGATAGTCTACAGATTACAGAATGCTACCAGATGTGCATCGGAAACTACTACTGCTCTTCCAGGGAACGATCAAAGCGTAGACTGTTTCAGACACTTCTCCCATGGAGGAATGTGCGCATGGTGACTGTTGTATTCAATCCCGATGCAATGTCTGTGTTTCATCAGCACTCTGACAGCCCACAGATTACAGAATGCCTCCAGATGTGCATCGGAAACTACTACTGTTCCTCCAGGGAACGATTAAAGCGTAAACTGTTTCAGACATTACTCCCATGGAGGAAAGTGCGCATGGTTAATGTTGTATTTCATCCCGATGAAATTTCTGTGTTTCAGCAACACTCTGATATTCCACGGATTACAGAATGCTCACAGATGTGCATCGTAAACTGCTGCTGGTCTTACAGGGAACGATCAAAACGTAGACTCTTAGAGACATTACTCCCATGGAGAAAAGTGAGCAAGGTGACTGTTGTATTCAATCCCGATGCAATTTCTGTGTTTCATCAACACTCTGATAGTCCACAGATTACAGAATGCCTCCAGATGTGCATCGGAAACTACTTCTGGTCTTCCAGGGAAGGATCAAAGCGTAGACTGTTTGAGACATTACTCCCTTGGAGTAATGTGCTCATGGTGACTGTTCTATTCAATCCCGATGCAATTTCTGTCTTTCATCATCACTATGATAGTCCACAGATTACAGAATGCATCCAGATGTGCATCGGAAACTACTACTGGTCTTCCAGGGAACGATCAAAGCGTAGACTGTTTGAGACATTACTCCCATGGAGGAAAGTGCGCATGGTGACTTTTGTATTCAATCCCGATGCAATTTCTGTGTTTCATCAACACTCTGATACTCCACAGGTTACAGAATGCCTCCATATGTGCATCGGAAACTGCTTCTGCTCTTCCAGGGAACGATCAAAGCGTAGACTGTTTAAGACACTACTCCCATGGAGGAAAGTGCGCATGATGACAGTTGTATTCAATCCCGATGAAATTTCTGTGTTTCATCAACACTCTGACAGCCCACAGATTACAGAAGGCCTCCAGATATGCATCGGAAACTACTACTGGTCTTCCAGGGAACGATTAAAGCATAAACTGTTTCAGACATTACTTCCATGGAGGAAAGTGCCCATGGTGTCTGTTGTATTCAATCCCGATGAAATTTCTGTGTTTCATCAACACTCTGACAGCCCACAGATTACAGAATGCCTCCAGATGTGCATCGGAAACTACTACTGTTCCTCCAGGGAACGATTAAAGCCTAAACTGATTGAGACATTACTCCCATGGAGGAAAGTGCGCATGGTTAATGTTGTATTTCATCCCGATGAAATTTCTGTGTTTCATCAACAGTCTGATATTCCTCAGATTACAGAATGCCTCCAGATGTGCATCGGAAACTGCTGCTGGTCTTACAGGGAATGATCAAAACGTAGACTCTTAGTGACATTACTCCCATGGAGAAAAGTGAGCAAGGTGACTGTTGTATTCAATCCCGATGAAATTTCTGTGTTTCATCAACCCTTTGAAGGTCCACAGATTACAGAATGCCTCCAGATATTCATCGGAAACTACTACTGGTCTTCCTGGGAACTCAAAACGTAAACTGTTTCAGACATTACTCCCAAGGAGGAAAGTGCGCATGATGACTGTTGTATTCAATCCCGATGCAATTTCTGTGTTTCATCAACACTCTGATAGTCCACAGATTACAGAATGCTACCAGATGCGCATCGGAAACTACTACTGCTCTTCCAGGGAACGATCAAAGCGTAAACTGTTTGAGATATTACTCCCATGGAGGAAAGTGCGCATGGTTAATGTTGTATTTCATCCCGATGAAATTTTTTGTGTTTCATCAACACTCTGATATTCCACAGATTACAGAATGCCTCCAGATGTGCATCGGAAACTGCTACTGGTCTTCCAGGGAACGACCAAAACGTAGACTCTTAGAGACATTACTCCCATAGAGGAAGAGGCGCATGGTGACTGTTGTATTCAATCCAGATGCAATTTCTGTGTTTCGTCGACACTCTGATACTCCACAGGTTACAGAATGCCTCCATATGTGTATCAGAAACTACTTCTGGTCTTCCAGGGAACGATCAAAGCGTAGACTGTTTGACACATTACTCCCATGGAGGAAAGTGTCATGGTGACTGTTGTATTCAATCCCGATGCAATTTCTGTGTTTCATCAACACTCTGATAGTCCACAGATTACAGAATGCCTCCAGATGTGCATTGGAAACTACTACTTGTCTTACAGGGAACGATCAAAACGTAGACTCTTAGAGACATTACTCCCATGGAGAAAAGTGAGCAAGGTGACTGTTGTATTCAATCCCGATGAAATTTCTGTGTTTCATCATCACTTTGAAGGTCCACAGATTACAGAGTGCCTCCAGATATGCATCGGAAACTACTACTGGTCTTCCAGGGAACTCAAAGCGTAAACTGTTTCAGACATTACTCCCATGGAGGAAAGTGCGCATGGTGACTGTTGTATTCAATCCCGATGCAATTTCTGTGTTTCATCAACACTCTGATAGTCCACAGATTACAGAATACCACCAGATGTGCATCGGAAACTACTACTGGTCTTCCAGGGAACGATCAAAGCGTAGACTCTTTGAGACATTACTCCCGTGGAGGAAAGTGCGCATGGTGACTGTTGTATTCAATCCCGATGCAATTTCTGTGTTTCATCAACACTCTGATAGTCCACAGATTACAGAATGCTACCAGATGTGCATCGGAAACTACTACTGCTCTTCCAGGGAACGATCAAAGCGTAGACTGTTTCAGACACATCTCCCATGGAGGAAAGTGCGCATGGTGACTGTTGTATTCAATCCCGATGCAATTTCTGTGTTTCATCAGCACTCTGACAGCCCACAGATTACAGAATGCCTCCAGATGTGCATCGGAAACTACTACTGTTCCTCCAGGGAACGATTAAAGCGTAAACTCTTTGAGACATTACTCCCATGGAGGAAAGTGCGCATGGTTAATGTTGTATTTCATCCCGATAAAATTTCTGTGTTTCAGCAACACTCTGATATTCCACAGATTACAGAATGCCTCCAGATGTGCATCGGAAACTGCTGCTGGTCTTACAGGGAACGATCAAAACGTAGACTCTTAGAGACATTACTCCCATGGAGAAAAGTGAGCAAGATGACTGTTGTATTCAATCCCGATGCAATTTCTGTGTTTCATCAACACTTTGAAGGTCCACAGATTACAGAATGCATCCAGCTGTGCATCGGAAACTACTACTGGTCTTCCAGGGAACGATCAAAGCGTAGACTGTTTGAGACATTACTCCCATGGAGGAAAGTGCGCATGGTGGCTGTTGTATTCAATCCCGATGCAATTTCTGTGTTTCATCAACACTCTGATAGTCCACAGTTTACAGAATGCCTCCAGATGTGCATCGGAAACTACTTCTGGTCTTCCAGGGAAGGATCAAAGCGTAGACTGTTTGGGACATTACTCCCATGGAGGAAAGTGCGCATGGTGGCTGTTGTATTCAATCCCGATGCAATTTCTGTGTTTCATCAACACTATGATAGTCCACAGATTACAGAACGCCTCCAGATATGCATCGGAAACTACTACTGGTCTTCCAGGGAACGATTAAAGCATAAACTGTTTGAGACAATACTTCCATGAAGGAAAGGGCGCATGGTGACTGTTGTATTCAATCCCGATGAAATTTCTGTGTTTCATCAACACTCTGACAGCCCACAGATTACAGAATGCCTCCAGATATGCATCGGAAACTACTACTGGTCTTCCAGGGAACTCAAAGCGTAAACTGTTCCATACATTACTCCCATGGAGGAAAGTGCGCATGGTGACTGTTGTATTCAATCCCATTGCAATTTCTGTGTTTCATCAACACTCTGATAGTCTACAGATTACAGAATGCTACCAGATGTGCATCGGAAACTACTACTGCTCTTCCAGGGAACGATCAAAGCGTAGACTGTTTCAGACACTTCTCCCATGGAGGAATGTGCGCATGGTGACTGTTGTATTCAATCCCGATGCAATGTCTGTGTTTCATCAGCACTCTGACAGCCCACAGATTACAGAATGCCTCCAGATGTGCATCGGAAACTACTACTGTTCCTCCAGGGAACGATTAAAGCGTAAACTGTTTCAGACATTACTCCCATGGAGGAAAGTGCGCATGGTTAATGTTGTATTTCATCCCGATGAAATTTCTGTGTTTCAGCAACACTCTGATATTCCACGGATTACAGAATGCTCACAGATGTGCATCGTAAACTGCTGCTGGTCTTACAGGGAACGATCAAAACGTAGACTCTTAGAGACATTACTCCCATGGAGAAAAGTGAGCAAGGTGACTGTTGTATTCAATCCCGATGCAATTTCTGTGTTTCATCAACACTCTGATAGTCCACAGATTACAGAATGCCTCCAGATGTGCATCGGAAACTACTTCTGGTCTTCCAGGGAAGGATCAAAGCGTAGACTGTTTGAGACATTACTCCCTTGGAGTAATGTGCTCATGGTGACTGTTCTATTCAATCCCGATGCAATTTCTGTCTTTCATCATCACTATGATAGTCCACAGATTACAGAATGCATTCAGATGTGCATCGGAAACTACTACTGGTCTTCCAGGGAACGATCAAAGCGTAGACTGTTTGAGACATTACTCCCATGGAGGAAAGTGCGCATGGTGACTTTTGTATTCAATCCCGATGCAATTTCTGTGTTTCATCAACACTCTGATACTCCACAGGTTACAGAATGCCTCCATATGTGCATCGGAAACTGCTTCTGCTCTTCCAGGGAACGATCAAAGCGTAGACTGTTTAAGACACTACTCCCATGGAGGAAAGTGCGCATGATGACAGTTGTATTCAATCCCGATGAAATTTCTGTGTTTCATCAACACTCTGACAGCCCACAGATTACAGAAGGCCTCCAGATATGCATCGGAAACTACTACTGGTCTTCCAGGGAACGATTAAAGCATAAACTGTTTCAGACATTACTCCCATGGAGGAAAGTGCCCATGGTGTCTGTTGTATTCAATCCCGATGAAATTTCTGTGTTTCATCAACACTCTGACAGCCCACAGATTACAGAATGCCTCCAGATGTGCATCGGAAACTACTACTGTTCCTCCAGGGAACGATTAAAGCCTAAACTGATTGAGACATTACTCCCATGGAGGAAAGTGCGCATGGTTAATGTTGTATTTCATCCCGATGAAATTTCTGTGTTTCATCAACAGTCTGATATTCCTCAGATTACAGAATGCCTCCAGATGTGCATCGGAAACTGCTGCTGGTCTTACAGGGAATGATCAAAACGTAGACTCTTAGTGACATTACTCCCATGGAGAAAAGTGAGCAAGGTGACTGTTGTATTCAATCCCGATGAAATTTCTGTGTTTCATCAACCCTTTGAAGGTCCACAGATTACAGAATGCCTCCAGATATTCATCGGAAACTACTACTGGTCTTCCTGGGAACTCAAAACGTAAACTGTTTCAGACATTACTCCCAAGGAGGAAAGTGCGCATGATGACTGTTGTATTCAATCCCGATGCAATTTCTGTGTTTCATCAACACTCTGATAGTCCACAGATTACAGAATGCTACCAGATGCGCATCGGAAACTACTACTGCTCTTCCAGGGAACGATCAAAGCGTAAACTGTTTGAGATATTACTCCCATGGAGGAAAGTGCGCATGGTTAATGTTGTATTTCATCCCGATGAAATTTTTTGTGTTTCATCAACACTCTGATATTCCACAGATTACAGAATGCCTCCAGATGTGCATCGGAAACTGCTACTGGTCTTCCAGGGAACGACCAAAACGTAGACTCTTAGAGACATTACTCCCATAGAGGAAGAGGCGCATGGTGACTGTTGTATTCAATCCAGATGCAATTTCTGTGTTTCGTCGACACTCTGATACTCCACAGGTTACAGAATGCCTCCATATGTGTATCAGAAACTACTTCTGGTCTTCCAGGGAACGATCAAAGCGTAGACTGTTTGACACATTACTCCCATGGAGGAAAGTGTCATGGTGACTGTTGTATTCAATCCCGATGCAATTTCTGTGTTTCATCAACACTCTGATAGTCCACAGATTACAGAATGCCTCCAGATGTGCATTGGAAACTACTACTTGTCTTACAGGGAACGATCAAAACGTAGACTCTTAGAGACATTACTCCCATGGAGAAAAGTGAGCAAGGTGACTGTTGTATTCAATCCCGATGAAATTTCTGTGTTTCATCATCACTTTGAAGGTCCACAGATTACAGAGTGCCTCCAGATATGCATCGGAAACTACTACTGGTCTTCCAGGGAACTCAAAGCGTAAACTGTTTCAGACATTACTCCCATGGAGGAAAGTGCGCATGGTGACTGTTGTATTCAATCCCGATGCAATTTCTGTGTTTCATCAACACTCTGATAGTCCACAGATTACAGAATACCACCAGATGTGCATCGGAAACTACTACTGGTCTTCCAGGGAACGATCAAAGCGTAGACTCTTTGAGACATTACTCCCGTGGAGGAAAGTGCGCATGGTGACTGTTGTATTCAATCCCGATGCAATTTCTGTGTTTCATCAACACTCTGATAGTCCACAGATTACAGAATGCTACCAGATGTGCATCGGAAACTACTACTGCTCTTCCAGGGAACGATCAAAGCGTAGACTGTTTCAGACACATCTCCCATGGAGGAAAGTGCGCATGGTGACTGTTGTATTCAATCCCGATGCAATTTCTGTGTTTCATCAGCACTCTGACAGCCCACAGATTACAGAATGCCTCCAGATGTGCATCGGAAACTACTACTGTTCCTCCAGGGAACGATTAAAGCGTAAACTCTTTGAGACATTACTCCCATGGAGGAAAGTGCGCATGGTTAATGTTGTATTTCATCCCGATAAAATTTCTGTGTTTCAGCAACACTCTGATATTCCACAGATTACAGAATGCCTCCAGATGTGCATCGGAAACTGCTGCTGGTCTTACAGGGAACGATCAAAACGTAGACTCTTAGAGACATTACTCCCATGGAGAAAAGTGAGCAAGGTGACTGTTGTATTCAATCCCGATGCAATTTCTGTGTTTCATCAACACTCTGATAGTCCACAGATTACAGAATGCCTCCAGATGTGCATCGGAAACTACTTCTGGTCTTCCAGGGAAGGATCAAAGCGTAGACTGTTTGAGACATTACTCCCTTGGAGTAATGTGCTCATGGTGACTGTTCTATTCAATCCCGATGCAATTTCTGTCTTTCATCATCACTATGATAGTCCACAGATTACAGAATGCATCCAGATGTGCATCGGAAACTACTACTGGTCTTCCAGGGAACGATCAAAGCGTAGACTTTTTGAGACATTACTCCCATGGAGGAAAGTGCGCATGGTGACTGTTGTATTCCATCCCGATGCAATTTCTGTGTTTCATCAACACTCTGATACTCCACAGGTTACAGAATGCCTCCATATGTGCATCGGAAACTGCTTCTGCTCTTCCAGGGAACGATCAAAGCATAGACTGTTTAAGACACTACTCCCATGGAGGAAAGTGCGCATGGTGACAGTTGTATTCAATCCCGATGAAATTTCTGTGTTTCATCAACACTCTGACAGCCCACAGATTACAGAAGGCCTCCAGATATGCATCGGAAACTACTACTGGTCTTCCAGGGAACGATTAAAGCATAAACTGTTTCAGACATTACTTCCATGGAGGAAAGTGCCCATGGTGTCTGTTGTATTCAATCCCGATGAAATTTCTGTGTTTCATCAACACTCTGACAGCCCACAGATTACAGAATGCCTCCAGATGTGCATCGGAAACTACTACTGTTTCTCCAGGGAACGATTAAAGCCTAAACTGTTTGAGACATTACTCCCATGGAGGAATGTGCGCATGGTTAATGTTGTATTTCATCCCGATGAAATTTCTGTGTTTCATCAACACTCTGATATTCCTCAGATTACAGAATGCCTCCAGATGTGCATCGGAAACTGCTGCTGGTCTTACAGGGAATGATCAAAACGTAGACTCTTAGAGACATTACTCCCATGGAGAAAAGTGAGCAAGGTGACTGTTGTATTCAATCCCGATGAAATTTCTGTGTTTCATCAACCCTTTGAAGGTCCACAGATTACAGAATGCCTCCAGATATTCATCGGAAACTACTACTGGTCTTCCTGGGAACTCAAAACGTAAACTGTTTCAGACATTACTCCCAAGGAGGAAAGTGCGCATGATGACTGTTGTATTCAATCCCGATGCAATTTCTGTGTTTCATCAACACTCTGATAGTCCACAGATTACAGAATGCTACCAGATGTGCATCGGAAACTACTACTGCTCTTCCAGGGAACGATCAAAGCGTAAACTGTTTGAGATATTACTCCCATGGAGGAAAGTGCGCATGGTTAATGTTGTATTTCATCCCGATGAAATTTTTTGTGTTTCATCAACACTCTGATATTCCACAGATTACAGAATGCCTCCAGATGTGCATCGGAAACTGCTACTGGTCTTCCAGGGAACGACCAAAACGTAGACTCTTAGAGACATTACTCCCATAGAGGAAGAGGCGCATGGTGACTGTTGTATTCAATCCAGATGCAATTTCTGTGTTTCGTCAACACTCTGATACTCCACAGGTTACAGAATGCCTCCATATGTGTATCGGAAACTACTTCTGGTCTTCCAGGGAACGATCAAAGCGTAGACTGTTTGACACATTACTCCCATGGAGGAAAGTGTCATGGTGACTGTTGTATTCAATCCCGATGCAATTTCTGTGTTTCATCAACACTCTGATAGTCCACAGATTACAGAATGCCTCCAGATGTGCATTGGAAACTACTACTTGTCTTACAGGGAACGATCAAAACGTAGACTCTTAGAGACATTACTCCCATGGAGAAAAGTGAGCAAGGTGACTGTTGTATTCAATCCCGATGAAATTTCTGTGTTTCATCATCACTTTGAAGGTCCACAGATTACAGAGTGCCTCCAGATATGCATCGGACACTACTACTGGTCTTCCAGGGAACTCAAAGCGTAAACTGTTTCAGACATTACTCCCATGGAGGAAAGTGCGCATGGTGACTGTTGTATTCAATCCCGATGCAATTTCTGTGTTTCATCAACACTCTGATAGTCCACAGATTACAGAATACCACCAGATGTGCATCGGAAACTACTACTGGTCTTCCAGGGAACGATCAAAGCGTAGACTCTTTGAGACATTACTCCCGTGGAGGAAAGTGCGCATGGTGACTGTTGTATTCAATCCCGATGCAATTTCTGTGTTTCATCAACACTCTGATAGTCCACAGATTACAGAATGCTACCAGATGTGCATCGGAAACTACTACTGCTCTTCCAGGGAACGATCAAAGCGTAGACTGTTTCAGACACATCTCCCATGGAGGAAAGTGCGCATGGTGACTGTTGTATTCAATCCCGATGCAATTTCTGTGTTTCATCAGCACTCTGACAGCCCACAGATTACAGAATGCCTCCAGATGTGCATCGGAAACTACTACTGTTCCTCCAGGGAACGATTAAAGCGTAAACTGTTTGAGACATTACTCCCATGGAGGAAAGTGCGCATGGTTAATGTTGTAATTCATCCCGATGAAATTTCTGTGTTTCAGCAACACTCTGATATTCCACAGATTACAGAATGCCTCCAGATGTGCATCGGAAACTGCTGCTGGTCTTACAGGGAACGATCAAAACGTAGACTCTTAGAGACATTACTCCCATGGAGAAAAGTGAGCAAGGTGACTGTTGTATTCAATCCCGATGCAATTTCTGTGTTTCATCAACACTCTGATAGTCCACAGATTACAGAATGCCTCCAGATGTGCATCGGAAACTACTTCTGGTCTTCCAGGGAAGGATCAAAGCGTAGACTGTTTGAGACATTACTCCTTCGGAGTAATATGCTCGTGGTGACTGTTCTATTCAATCCCGATGCAATTTCTGTGTTTCATCAACACTATGATAGTCCACAGATTACAGAATGCATCCAGATGTGCATCGGAAACTACTACTGCTCTTCCAGGGAACGATGAAAGCGTAGACTGTTTCAGACACTTCTCCCATGGAGGAAAGTGCGCATGGTGACTGTTGTATTCAATCCCGATGCAATTTCTGTGTTTCATCAACACTCTGACAGCCCACAGATTACAGAATGCCTCCAGATGTGCATCGGAAACTACTACTCTTCCTCCAGGGAACGATTAAAGCGTACACTGTTTGAGACATTACTCCCATGGAGGAAAGTGCGCATGGTTAATGTTGTATTTCATCCCGATGATATTTCTGTGTTTCATCAACACTCTGATACTCCTCAGATTACAGAATGCCTCCAGATGTGCATCGGAAACTGCTGCTGGTCTTACAGGGAATGATCAAAACGTAGACTCTTAGAGACATTACTCCCATGGAGAAAAGTGAGCAAGGTGACTGTTGTATTCAATCCCGATGAAATTTCTGTGTTTCATCAACCCTTTGAGGGTCCACAGATTACAGAATGCCTCCAGATATTCATCGGAAACTACTACTGGTCTTCCTGGGAACTCAAAGCGTAAACTGTTTCAGACATTACTCCCGTGGAGGAAAGTGCGCATGGTGACTGTTGTATTCAATCCCGATGCAATTTCTGTGTTTCATCAACACTCTGATAGTCCACAGATTACAGAATGCTACCAGATGTGCATCGGAAACTACTACTGCTCTTCCAGGGAACGATCAAAGCGTAAACTGTTTGAGACATTACTCCCATGGAGGAAAGTGCGCATGGTTAATGTTGTATTTCATCCCGATGAAATTTCTGTGTTTCATCAACACTCTGATATTCCACAGATTACAGAATGCCTCCAGATGTGCATCGGAAACTGCTACTGGTCTTCCAGGGAACGACCAAAACGTAGACTCTTAGAGACATTACTCCCATGGTGGAAGAGGCGCATGGTGACTGTTGTATTCAATCCAGATGCAATTTCTGTGTTTCGTCAACACTCTGATACTCCACAGGTTACAGAATGCCTCCATATGTGCATCGGCAACTACTTCTGGTCTTCCAGGGAACGATCAAAGCGTAGACTGTTTGACACATTACTCCCATGGAGGAAAGTGCTCATGGTGACTGTTGTATTCAATCCCGATGCAATTTCTGTGTTTCTTCAACACTCTGATAGTCCACAGATTACAGAATGCCTCCAGATGTGCATTGGAAACTACAACTTGTCTTCCAGGGAACGATCAAAGCGTAGACTCTCTGAGACATTACTCCCATGGAGAAAAGTGCGCATGGTGACTGTTGTATTCAATCTCGATGCAATTTCTGTGTTTCATCAACACTCTGATAGTCCACAGATTACAGAATGCCACCAGATGTGCATCGGAAACTACTTCTGGTCTTCCAGGGAACGATCAAAGCGTAGACTGTTTACGACACTACTCCCATGGAGGAAAGAGCGCATGGTGACAGTTGTATTCAATCCCGATGCAATTTCTGTGTTTCATCAACACTCTGACAGCCCACAGATTACAGAAGGCCCCCAGATATGCATCGGAAACTACTACTGGTCTTCCAGGGAACGATTAAAGCATAAACTGTTTGAGACATTACTTCCATGGAGGAAAGTGCGCATGGTGACTGTTGTATTCAATCCCGATGAAATTTCTGTGTTTCATCAGCACTCTGATACTCCACAGATTACAGGATGCCTCCAGATGTGCATCGGAAACTGCTACTGGTCTTCCAGGGAACGACCAAAACGTAGACTCTTAGAGACATTACTCCCATGGAGGAAGAGGCGCATGGTGACTGTTGTATTCAATCCAGATGCAATTTCTGTGTTTCATCAACACTCTGATACTGCACAGATTACAGGATGCCTCCAGTTGTGCATCGGAAACTGCTACTGGTCTTCCAGGGAACGACCAAAACGTAGACTCTTAGAGACATTACTCCCATGGAGGAAAGTGCGCATGGTGACTGTTGTATTCAATCCCGATGCAATTTCTGTGTTTCATCAGCACTCTGACAGCCCACAGATTACAGAATGCCTCCAGATGTGCATCGGAAACTACTACTGTTCCTCCAGGGAACGATTAAAGCGTAAACTGTTTGAGACATTACTCCCATGGAGGAAAGTGCGCATGGTTAATGTTGTATTTCATCCCGATGAAGTTTCTGTGTTTCATCAACACTCTGATATTCCACAGATTACAGAATGCCTCCAGATGTGCATCGGAAACTGCTGCTGGTCTTACAGGGAACGATCAAAGCGTAGACTCATAGAGACATTACTCCCATGGAGAAAAGTGAGCAAGGTGACTGTAGTATTCAATCCCGATGCAATTTCTGTGTTTCATCAACACTTTGAAGGTCCACAGATTACAGAATGCATCCAGCTGTGCATCGGAAACTACTACTGGTCTTCTAGGGAACGATCAAAGCGTAGACTGTTAGAGACATTACTCCCATGAAGGAAAGTGCGCATGGTGACTGTTGTATTCAATCCCGATGCAATTTCTGTGTTTCATCAACACTCTGATAGTCCACAGATTACAGAATGCCTCCAGATGTGCATCGGAAACTACTTCTGGTCTTCCAGGGAAGGATCAAAGAGTAGACTGTTTGAGACATTACTCCCTTGGAGTAATGAGCTCATAGTGACTGTTCTATTCAATCCCGAAGCAATTTCTGTGTTTCATCAACACTATGATAGTCCACAGATTACAGAATGCATCCAGATGTGCATCGGAAACTACTACTGGTCTTCCAGGGAACGATCAAAGCGTAGACTGTTTGAGACATTTCTCCCATGGAGGAAAGTGCGCATGGTGACAGTTGTATTCAATCCCGATGAAATTTCTGTGTTTCATCAACACTCTGATACTCCACAGATCACAGAAGGCCTCCAGATGTACATCTGAAACTGCTACTGGTCTTCCAGGGAACGATCAAAACGTAGACTCTTAGAGACATTACTCCCATGGAGGAAGGTGCGCATGGTGACTGTTGTATTCAATCCCGATGCAATATCTGTGTTTCATCAACACTCTGATACTCCACAGGTTACAGAATGAACCCATATGTGCATCGGAAACTACTTCTGGTCTTTCAGGGAACGATCAAAGCGTAGACTGTTTGAGACATTACTCCCATGGAGGAAAGTGCTCATGGTGACTGTTGTATTCAATCCCGAAGCAATTTCTGTGTTTCATCAACACTCTGACAGCCCACAGATCACAGAAGGCCTCCAGATTTGCATCAGAAACTACTACTGGTCTTCCAGGGAACTCAAAGCGTAAACTGTTTCAGACATTACTCCCATGGAGGAAAGTGCGCATGGTGACTGTTCTATTCAATCCCGATGCAATTTCTGTGTTTCATCAACACTCTGATAGTCCACAGATTACAGAATGCTACCAGACGTGCATCGAAAACTACTACTGCTCTTCCAGGGAACGATCAAAGCGTAGACCGTTTCAAACACTTCTCCCATGGAGGAAAGTGCGCATGGTGACTGTTGTATTTTATCCCGATGCAATTTCTGTGTTTCATCAGCACTCTGACAGCCCACAGATTACAGAATTCCTCCAGATGTGCATCGGAAACTACTACTGTTCCTCCAGGGAACGATTAAAGCCTAAACTGTTTGAGACATTATTCCCATGCAGGAAAGTGCGCGTGGTTAACGTTGTATTTCATCCCGATGAATTTTCTGTGTTTCATCAACACTCTGATATTCCACAGATTACAGAATGCCTCCAGATGTGCATCGGAAACTGCTGCTGGTCTAACAGGGAACGGTCAAAATGTAGATTCTTAGAGACATTACTCCCATGGAGAAAAGTGAGCAAGGTGACTGTTGTATTCAATCCCGATGCAATTTCTGTGTTTCATCAACACTTTGAAGGTCCACAGATTACAGAATGCATCCAGCTGTGCATCGAAAACTACTACTGGTCTTCCAGGGAACGATCAAAGCGTAGACTGTTTGAGACATTACTCCCATGGAGGAAAGTGCGCATGGTGACTATTCTATTCAATCCCGATGCAATTTCTGTGTTTCATCAACACTATGATAGTCCACAGATTACAGAATGCATCCAGATGTGCATCGGAAACTACTACTGGTCTTCCAGGGAACGATCAAAGCGTAGACTGTTTGAGACATTACTCCCATGGAGGAAAGTGCGCATGGTGACAGTTGTATTCAATCCCGATGCAATTTCTGTGTTTCATCAACACTCTGACAGCCCACAGATTACAGAAGGCCTCCAGATATGCATCGGAAACTACTATTGGTCTTATAGGGAACGATTAAAGCATAAACTGTTTTAGACATTACTTCCATGGAGGAAAGTGCGCATGGTGTCTGTTGTATTCAATCCCGATGAAATTTCTGTGTTTCATCAACACTCTGACAGCCCACAGATTACAGAATGCCTCCAGATATGCATCGGAAACTACTACTGGTCTTCCAGGGAACTCAAAGCGTAAACTGTTTCAGACACTACTTCCATGAAGGAAAGTGCGCATGGTGACTGTTGTATTCAATCCCGATGCAATCTCTGTGTTTCATCAACACTCTGATAGTCCACAGATTACAGAATGCTACCAGATAAGCATCGGAAACTACTACTGCTCTTCCAGGGAACGATCAAAGCGTAGACTGTTTCAAACACTTCTCCCATGGAGGAAAGTGCGCATGGTGACAGTTGTATTCAATCCCGATGCAATTTCCGTGTTTCATCAACACTCTGACAGAACACAGATTACAGAAGGCCTCCAGATATGCATCGGAAACTACTACTGGTCTTCCAGGGAACGATTAAAGCATAAACTGTTTGAGACATTACTTCCATGGAGGAAAGTGCGCATGGTGACTGTTGTATTCAATCCCGATGCTATTTCTGTGTTTCATCAACACTCTGATAGTCCACAGATTACAGAATGCCTCCAGATGTGCATTGGAAACTACTACTTGTCTTCCAGGGAACGATCAAAGCGTAGACTGTTTCAGACACTTCTCCCATGGAGGAAAGTGCGCATGGTGACAGTTGTATTCAATCCCGAAGCAATTTCTGTGTTTCATCAACACTCTGACAGCCCACAGATCACAGAAGGCCTCCAGATATGCATCGGAAGCTACTACTGGTCTTCCAGGGAACGATTAAAGCATAAACTGTTTGAGACATTACTTCCATGGAGGAAAGTGCGCATGATGACTGTTGTATTCAATCCCGATGAAATTTCTGTGTTTCATCAACACTCTAATACTCCACAGATTACAGAATGCCTCCAGATGTACATCGGAAACTGCTACTGGTCTTCCAGGGAACGATCAAAACGTAGACTCTTAGAGACAACACTCTCATGGAGGAAGGTGCGCATGGTGACTGTTGTATTCAATCCCGATGCAATTTCTGTGTTTCATCAACACTCTGATACTCCACAGGTTACAGAATGCCGCCATATGTGCATCGGAAACTACTTCTGGTCTTCCAGGGAACGATCAAAGCGTAGACTGTTTGAGACATTACTCCCATGGAGGAAAGTGCTCATGGTGACTGTTGTATTCAATCCCGATGCAATTTCTGTGTTTCATCAACACTCTGATAGTCCACAGATTACAGAATGCAACCAGATGTGCATCTGAAACTACTACTGCTCTTCCTTGGAACGATCAAAGCGTAGACTGTTTCAAACACTTCACCCATGGAGGAAAGTGCGCATGGTGACAGTTGTATTCAATCCCGATGCAATTTCCGTGTTTCATCAACACTCTGACAGCCCACAGATTACAGAAGGCCTCCAGATATGCATCGGAAACTACTACTGGTCTTCCAGGGAACGATTAAAGCATAAACTGTTTGAGACAATACTCCCATGGAGGAAAGTGCGCATGGTTGATGTTGTATTTCATCCCGATGAAATTTCTGTGTTTCATCAACACTCTGATATTCCACAGATTACAGAATGCCTCCAGATGTGCATCGGAAACTGCTGCTGGTCTTACAGGGAACGATCAAAACGTAGACTCATAGAGACATTACTCCCATGGAGAAAAGTGAGCAAGGTGACTGTAGTATTCAATCCCGATGCAATTTCTGTGTTTCATCAACACTTTGAAGGTCCACAGATTACAGAATGCATCCAGCTGTGCATCGGAAACTACTACTGGTCTTCTAGGGAACGATCAAAGCGTAGACTGTTTGAGACATTACTCCCATGAAGGAAAGTGCGCATGGTGACTGTTGTATTCAATCCCGATGCAATTTCTGTGTTTCATCAACACTCTGATAGTCCACAGATTACAGAATGCCTCCAGATGTGCATCGGAAACTACTTCTGGTCTTCCAGGGAACGATCAAAGAGTAGACTGTTTGAGACATTACTCCCTTGGAGTAATGTGCTCATAGTGACTGTTCTATTCAATCCCGAAGCAATTTCTGTGTTTCATCAACACTATGATAGTCCACAGATTACAGAATGCATCCAGTTGTGCATCGGAAACTAATACTGGTCTTCCAGGGAACGATCAAAGCGTAGACTGTTTGAGACATTTTTCCCATGGAGGAAAGTGCGCATGGTGACAGTTGTATTCAATCCCGAAGCAATTTCTGTGTTTCATCATCACTCTGACAGCCCACAGATCACAGAAGGCCTCCAGATATGCATCGGAAGCTACTACTGGTCTTCCAAGGAACGATTAAAGCATAAACTGTTTGAGACATTACTTCCATGGAGGAAAGTGCGCATGGTGACTGTTGTATTCAATCCCGATGAAATTTCTGTGTTTCATCAACACTCTGATACTCCACAGATTACAGAATGCCTCCAGATGTACATCTGAAACTGCTACTGGTCTTCCAGGGAACGATCAAAACGTAGACTCTTAGAGACATTACTCCCATTGAGGAAGGTGCGCATGGTGACTGTTGTATTCAATCCCGATGCAATATCTGTGTTTCATCAACACTCTGATACTCCACAGGTTACAGAATGAACCCATATGTGCATCGGAAACTACTTCTGGTCTTTCAGGGAACGATCAAAGCGTAGACTGTTTGAGACATTACTCCCATGGAGGAAACTGCTCAGGGTGACTGTTGTATTCAATCCCGAAGCAATTTCTGTGTTTCATCTACACTCTGACAGCCCACAGATCACAGAAGGCCTCCAGATATGCATCGGAAACTACTACTGGTCTTCCAGGGAACGATTAAAGCATAAACTGTTTGAGACAATACTTCCATGGAGGAAAGTGCGCATGGTGACTGTTGTATTCAATCCCGATGAAATTTCTGTGTTTCATCAACACTCTGACAGCCCACAGATTACAGAATGCCTCCAGATATGCATCAGAAACTACTACTGGTCTTCCAGGGAACTCAAAGCGTAAACTGTTTCAGACATTACTCCCATGGAGGAAAGTGCGCATGGTGACTGTTCTATTCAATCCCGATGCAATTTCTGTGTTTCATCAACACTCTGATAGTCCACAGATTACAGAATGCTACCAGACGTGCATCGAAAACTACTACTGCTCTTCCAGGGAACGATCAAAGCGTAGACTGTTTCAAACACTTCTCCCATGGAGGAAAGTGCGCATGGTGACTGTTGTATTTAATCCCGATGCAATTTCTGTGTTTCATCAGCACTATGACAGCCCACAGATTACAGAATGCCTCCAGATGTGCATCGGAAACTACTACTGTTCCTCCAGGGAACGATTAAAGCCTAAACTGTTTGAGACATTATTCCCATGGAGGAAAGTGCGCGTGGTTAACGTTGTATTTCATCCCGATGAATTTTCTGTGTTTCATCAACACTCTGATATTCCACACATTACAGAATGCCTCCAGATGTGCATCGGAAACTGCTGCTGGTCTTACAGGGAACGGTCAAAATGTAGATTCTTAGAGACATTACTCCCATGGAGAAAAGTGAGCAAGGTGACTGTTGTATTCAATCCCGATGCAATTTCTGTGTTTCATCAACACTTTGAAGGTCCACAGATTACAGAATGCATCCAGCTGTGCATCGAAAACTACTACTGGTCTTCCAGGGAACGATCAAAGCGTAGACTGTTTGAGACATTACTCCCATGGAGGAAAGTGCGCATGGTGACTGTTCTATTCAATCCCGATGCAATTTCTGTGTTTCATCAACACTATGATAGTCCACAGATTACAGAATGCATCCAGATGTGCATCGGAAACTACTACTGGTCTTCCAGGGAACGATCAAAGCGTAGACTGTTTGAGACATTACTCCCATGGAGGAAAGTGCGCATGGTGTCTGTTGTATTCAATCCCGATGAAATTTCTGTGTTTCATCAACACTCTGACAGCCCACAGATTACAGAATGCCTCCAGATATGCATCGGAAACTACTACTGGTCTTCCAGGGAACTCAAAGCGTAAACTGTTTCAGACACTACTTCCATGAAGGAAAGTGCGCATGGTGACTGTTGTATTCAATCCCGATGCAATCTCTGTGTTTCATCAACACTCTGATAGTCCACAGATTACAGAATGCTACCAGATGTGCATCGGAAACTACTACTGCTCTTCCAGGGAACGATCAAAGCGTAGACTGTTTCAGACCCTTCTCCCATGGAGGAAAGTGAGCATGGTGACTGTTGTATTCAATCCCGATGCAATTTCTGTGTTTCATCAACACTCTGATAGTCCACAGTTACAGAATGCCTCCAGATGTGCATCGGAAACTACTTCTGGTCTTCCAGGGAAGGATCAAAGCGTAGACAGTTTGAGACATTACTCCCTTGGAGTAATGTGCTCATGGTGACTGTTCTATTCAATCCCGATGCAATTTCTGTCTTTCATCAACACTATGATAGTCCACAGATTACAGAATGCATCCAGATGTTAATCGGAAACTACTACTGGTCTTCCAGGGAACGATCAAAGCGTAGACTGTTTGAGACATTACTCCCATGGATTAAAGTGCGCATGGTGACAGTTGTATTCAATCCCGATGCAATTTCTGTGTTTCATCAACACTCTGACAGAACACAGATTACAGAAGGCCTCCAGATATGCATCGGAAACTACTACTGGTCTTCCAGGGAACGATTAAAGCATAAACTGTTTGAGACATTACTTCCATGGAGGAAAGTGCGCATGGTGACTGTTGTATTCAATCCCGATGAAATTTCTGTGTTTCATCAACACTCTGATACTCCACAGATTACAGAATGCCTCCAGATGTGCATCGGAAACTGCTACTGGTCTTCCAGGGAACGACCAAAACGTAGACTCTTAGAGACATTACTCCCATGGAGGAAGAGGCGCATGGTGACTGTTGTATTCAATACAGATACAATTTCTGTGTTTCATCAACACTCTGATACTCCACAGGTTACAGAATGCCTCAATATGTGCATCGGAAACTACTTCTGGTCTTCCAGGGAACGATCAAAGCGTAGACTGTTTGAGACATTACTCCCATGGAGGAAAGTGCTCATGGTGACTGTTGTATTCAATCCCGATGCAATTTCTGTGTTTCATCAACACTCTGATAGTCCACAGATTACAGAATGCCCCCAGATGTGCATTGGAAACTACTACTTGTCTTCCAGGGAACGATCAAAGCGTAGACTGTTTCAGACACTTCTCCCATGGAGGAAAGTGCGCATGGTGACAGTTGTATTCAATCCCGAAGCAATTTCTGTGTTTCATCAACACTCTGACAGCCCACAGATCACAGAAGGCCTCCAGATATGCATCGGAAGCTACTACTGGTCTTCCAGGGAACGATTAAAGCATAAACTGTTTGAGACATTACTTCCATGGAGGAAAGTGCGCATGGTGACTGTTGTATTCAATCCCGATGAAATTTCTGTGTTTCATCAACACTCTAATACTCCACAGATTACAGAATGCCTCCAGATGTACATCGGAAACTGATACTGGTCTTCCAGGGAACGATCAAAACGTAGACTCTTAGAGACAACACTCTCATGGAGGAAGGTGCGCATGGTGACTGTTGTATTCAATCCCGATGCAATTTCTGTGTTTCATCAACACTCTGATACTCCACAGGTTACAGAATGCCGCCATATGTGCATCGGAAACTACTTCTGGTCTTCCAGGGAACGATCAAAGCGTAGACTGTTTGAGACATTACTCCCATGGAGGAAAGTGCTCATGGTGACTGTTGTATTCAATCCCGATGCAATTTCTGTGTTTCATCAACACTCTGATAGTCCACAGATTACAGAATGCCTCCAGATGTGCATTGGAAACTTCTACTTGTCTTCCGGGGAACGATCAAAGCGTTGACTGTTTCAGACACTTCTCCCATGGAGGAAAGTGCTCATGGTGACTGTTGTATTCAATCCCGAAGCAATTTCTGTGTTTCATCAACACTCTGACAGCCCACAGATTACAGAATGCCTCCAGATATGCATCAGAAACTACTACTGGTCTTCCAGGGAACTCAAAGCGTAAACTGTTTCAGACATTACTCCCATGGAGGAAAGTGCGCATGGTGACTGTTCTATTCAATCCCGATGCAATTTCTGTGTTTCATCAACACTCTGATAGTCCACAGATTACAGAATGCTACCAGACGTGCATCGAAAACTACTACTGCTCTTCCAGGGAACGATCAAAGCGTAGACTGTTTCAAACACTTCTCCCATGGAGGAAAGTGCGCATGGTGACTGTTGTATTTAATCCCGATGCAATTTCTGTGTTTCATCAGCACTCTGACAGCCCACAGATTACAGAATGCCTCCAGATGTGCATCGGAAACTACTACTGTTCCTCCAGGGAACGATTAAAGCCTAAACTGTTTGAGACATTATTCCCATGGAGGAAAGTGCGCGTGGTTAACGTTGTATTTCATCCCGATGAATTTTCTGTGTTTCATCAACACTCTGATATTCCACAGATTACAGAATGCCTCCAGATGTGCATCGGAAACTGCTGCTGGTCTTACAGGGAACGGTCAAAATGTAGATTCTTAGAGACATTACTCCCATGGAGAAAAGTGAGCAAGGTGACTGTTGTATTCAATCCCGATGCAATTTCTGTGTTTCATCAACACTTTGAAGGTCCACAGATTACAGAATGCATCCAGCTGTGCATCGAAAACTACTACTGGTCTTCCAGGGAACGATCAAAGCGTAGACTGTTTGAGACATTACTCCCATGGAGGAAAGTGCGCATGGTGACTGTTCTATTCAATCCCGATGCAATTTCTGTGTTTCATCAACACTATGATAGTCCACAGGTTACAGAATGCATCCAGATGTGCATCGGAAACTACTACTGGTCTTCCAGGGAACTCAAAGCGTAAACTGTTTCAGACACTACTTCCATGAAGGAAAGTGCGCATGGTGACTGTTGTATTCAATCCCGATGCAATCTCTGTGTTTCATCAACACTCTGATAGTCCACAGATTACAGAATGCTACCAGATGTGCATCGGAAACTACTACTGATCTTCCAGGGAACGATCAAAGCGTAGACTGTTTCAGACCCTTCTCCCATGGAGGAAAGTGAGCATGGTGACTGTTGTATTCAATCCCGATGCAATTTCTGTGTTTCATCAACACTCTGATATTCCACAGATTACAGAATGCCTCCAGCTGTGCATCGGAAACTGCTGCTGGTCTTACAGGGAACGATCAAAACGTATACTCTTAGAGACATTACTCCCATGGAGAAAAGTGAGCAAGGTGACTGTTGTATTCAATCCCGATGAAATTTCTGTGTTTCATCAACACTTTGAAGCTCCACAGATTACAAAATGCCTCCAGATATTCATCTGAAACTACTACCGGTCTTCCAGGGAACTCAAAGCGTAAACTGTTTCAGACATTACTCCCATGGAGGAAAGTGCGCATGGTGACTGTTGTATTCAATCCCGATGCAATTTCTGTGTTTCATCAACACTCTGATAGTCCACAGATTACAGAATGCTACCAGATGTGCATCGGAAACTACTACTGCTCTACCAGGTAACGATCAAAGCGTAGACTGTTTCAGACACTTCTCCCATGGAGGAAAGTGAGCATGGTGACTGTTGTATTCAATCCCGATGCAATTTCTGTGTTTCGTCAACACTCTGATAGTCCACAGTTACAGAATGCCTCCAGATGTGCATCGGAAACTACTTCTGGTCTTCCAGGGAAGGATCAAAGCGTAGACTGTTTGAGACATTACTCCCTTGGAGTAATGTGCTCATGGTGACTGTTCTATTCAATCCCGATGCAATTTCTGTCTTTCATCAACACTATGATAGTCCACAGATTACAGAATGCATCCAGATGTTAATCGGAAACTACTACTGGTCTTCCAGGGAACGATCAAAGCGTAGACTGTTTGAGACATTACTCCCATGGAGGAAAGTGCGCATGGTGACAGTTGTATTCAATCCCGATGCAATTTCTGTGTTTCATCAACACTCTGACAGAACACAGATTACAGAAGGCCTCCAGATATGCATCGGAAACTACTACTGGTCTTCCAGGGAACGATTAAAGCATAAACTGTTTGAGACATTACTTCCATGGAGGAAAGTGCGCATGGTGACTGTTGTATTCAATCCCGATGCAATTTCTGTGTTTCATCAACACTCTGATACTCCACAGGTTACAGAATGCCGCCATATGTGCATAGGAAACTACTTCTGGTCTTCCAGGGAACGATCAAAGCGTAGACTGTTTGAGACATTACTCCCATGGAGGAAAGTGCTCATGGTGACTGTTGTATTCAATCCCGAAGCAATTTCTGTGTTTCATCAACACTCTGACAGCCCACAGATCACAGAAGGCCTCCAGATATGCATCGGAAACTACTACTGGTCTTCCAGGGAACGATTAAAGCATAAACTGTTTGAGACAATACTTCCATGGAGGAAAGTGCGCATGGTGACTGTTGTATTCAATATCGATGAAATTTCTGTGTTTCATCAACACTCTGACAGCCCACAGATTACAGAATGCCCTCAGATATGCATCGGAAACTACTACTTTTCTTCCAGGGAACTCAAAGCGTAAACTGTTTCAGACATTACTCCCATGGAGGAAAGTGCGCATGGTGACTGTTGTATTCAATCCCGATGCAATTTCTGTGTTTCATCAACACTCTGATAGTCCACAGATTACAGAATGCTACCAGATGTGCATCGGAAACTACTGCTGCTCTTCCAGGGAACGATCAAAGCGTAGACTGTTTCAGACACTTCTCCCATGGAGGAAAGTGAGCATGGTGACTGTTGTATTCAATCCCGATGCAATTTCTGTGTTTCATCAACACTCTGATATTCCACAGATTACAGAATGCCTCCAGATGTGCATCGGAAACTACTACTGTTCCCCTAGGGAACGATTAAAGCGTAAACTGTTTGAGACATTACTCCCATGGAGGAAAGTGCGCGTGGTTAATGTTGTATTTCATCCCGATGAAATTTCTGTGTTTCATCAACACTCTGATATTGCACAGATTACAGAATGCCTCCAGATGTGCATCGGAAACTGCTGCTGGTCTTACAGGGAACGATCAAAACGTAGACTCTTAGAGACATTACTCCCATGGAGAAAAGTGAGCAAGGTGACTGTTGTATTCAATCCCATGCAATTTCTGTTTTTCATCAACACTTGGAAGGTCCACAGATTACAGAATGCATCCAGCTGTGCATCGGAAACTACTACTGGTCTTCCAGGGAACGATCAAAGCGTAGACTGTTTCAGACATTACTCCCTTTGAGTAAAGTGCTCATGGTGACTGTTCTATTCAATCCCGATGCAATTTCTGTGTTTCATCAACACTATGATAGTCCACAGATTACAGAATGCATCCAGATGTGCATCGGAAACTACTACTGGTCTTCCACGGATGGATCAAAGCGTAGACTGTTTGAGACATTACTCCCATGGTGGAAAGTGCGCATGGTGACAGTTGTATTTAATCCCGATGCAATTTCTGTGTTTCATCAACGCTCTGACAGCCCACAGATTACAGAAGGCCTCCAGATATGCATCGGAAACTACTACTGGTCTTATAGGGAACGATTAATGCATAAATTGTTCGAGACATTACATCCATGGAGGAAAGTGGGCATGGTGACTGTTGTATTCAATCCCGATGAAATATCTGTGTTTCCTCAACACTCTTATACTCCACAGATTACAGAATGCCTCCAGATGTGCATCGGAAACTGCTACTGGTCTTCCAGGGAACGATCAAAACGTAGACTCTTTCAGACACTTCTCCCATGGAGGAAAGTGACCATGGTGACTGTTCTATTCAATCCCGATGCAATTTCTGTCTTTCATCAACACTATGATAGGCCACAGATTACAGAATGCATCCAGATGTGCATCGGAAACTACTACTGGTCTTCCAGGGAACGATCAAAGCGTAGACTGTTTGAGACATTACTCCCATGGAGGAAAGTGCGCATGGTGACAGTTGTATTCAATCCCGATGCAATTTCTGTGTTTCATCAACACAGTGACAGCCCACTGATTACAGAATGCCTCCAGATGTGCATCGGAAACTACTACTGTTCCTCCAGGGAACGATTAAAGCGTAAACTGTTTGAGACATTGCTCCCATGGAGGAAAGTGCGCATGGTTAATGTTGTATTTCATCCCGATGAAATTTCTGTGTTTCATCAACACTCTGATATTCCACAGATTACAGAATGCCTCCAGATGTGCATCGGTACCTGCTGCTGGTCTTACAGGAACGATCAAAACGTAGACTCTTAGAGACATTACTCAGATGGAGAAAAGTGAGCAAGGTGACTGTTGTATTCAATCCCGATGAAATTTCTGTGTTTCATCAACACTTTGAAGGTCCACAGATTACAGAATGCCTCCAGATATTCATCTGAATCTACTACCCGTCTTCCAGGGAACTCAAAGCGTAAACTGTTTCAGACATTACTCCCATGGAGGAAAGTGCGCATGGTGACTGTTGTATTCAATCCCGATGCAATTTCTGTGTTTCATCAACACTCTGATAGTCCACAGATTACAGAATGCTACCAGATGTGCATCGGAAACTACTACTGCTCTTCCAGGGAACGATCAAAGCGTAGACTGTTTCAGACACTTCTCCCATGGAGGAAAGTGAGCATGGTGACTGTTGTATTCAATCCCGATGCAATTTCTGTGTTTCATCAACACTCTGATATTCCACAGATTACAGAATGCCTCCAGATGTGCATCGGAAACTGCTGCTGGTCTTACAGGGAACGATCAAAACGTAGACTCTTAGAGACATTACTCCCATGGAGAAAAGTGAGCAAGGTGACTGTTGTATTCAATCCCGATGAAATTTCTGTCTTTCATCAACACTATGATAGTCCACAGATTAGAGAATACATCCAGATGTGCATCGGAAACTACTACTGGTCTTCCAGGGAACGATCATAGCGTAGACTGTTTGAGACATTACTCACATGGAGGAAAGTGAGCATGGTGACAGTTGTATTCATTCCCGATGCAATTTCTGTGTTTCATCAACACTCTGACAGAACACAGACAACAGAAGGCCTCCAGATATGCATCGGAAACTACTACTGGTCTTCCAGGGAACGATTAAAGCATAAACTGTTTGAGACATTACTTCCATGGAGGAAAGTGCGCATGGTGACTGTTGTATTGAATCCCGATGAAATTTCTGTGTTTCATCAACACTCTGATACTCCACAGATTACAGAATGCCTCCAGATGTACATCGGAAACTGCTACTTGTCTTACAGGGAACGATCAAAGCGTAGAATCTTTGAGACATTACTCCCATGGAGGAAAGTGCGCATGGTGACTGTTGTATTCAATCCCGATGAAATTTCTGTGTTTCATCAACACTCTGACAGCCCACAGATTACAGAATGCCTCCAGATATGCATCGGAAACTACTACTGGTCTTCCAGGGAACTCAAAGCGTAAACTGTTTCAGACATTACTCCCATGGGGGAAAGTGCGCATGGTGACTGTTGTATTCAATCCCGAAGCAATTTCTGTGTTTCATCAACACTCTGACAGCCCACAGATCACAGAAGGCCTCCAGATATGCATCGGAAACTACTACTGGTCTTCCAGGGAACGATTAAAGCATAAACTGTTTGAGACAATACTTCCATGGAGGAAAGTGCGCATGGTGACTGTTGTATTCAATATCGATGAAATTTCTGTGTTTCATCAACACTCTGACAGCCCACAGATTACAGAATGCCCTCAGATATGCATCGGAAACTACTACTTTTCTTCCAGGGAACTCAAAGCGTAAACTGTTTCAGACATTACTCCCATGGAGGAAAGTGCGCATGGTGACTGTTGTATTCAATCCCGATGCAATTTCTGTGTTTCATCAACACTCTGATAGTCCACAGATTACAGAATGCTACCAGATGTGCATCGGAAACTACTGCTGCTCTTCCAGGGAACGATCAAAGCGTAGACTGTTTCAGACACTTCTCCCATGGAGGAAAGTGAGCATGGTGACTGTTGTATTCAATCCCGATGCAATTTCTGTGTTTCATCAACACTCTGATATTCCACAGATTACAGAATGCCTCCAGATGTGCATCGGAAACTACTACTGTTCCCCTAGGGAACGATTAAAGCGTAAACTGTTTGAGACATTACTCCCATGGAGGAAAGTGCGCGTGGTTAATGTTGTATTTCATCCCGATGAAATTTCTGTGTTTCATCAACACTCTGATATTGCACAGATTACAGAATGCCTCCAGATGTGCATCGGAAACTGCTGCTGGTCTTACAGGGAACGATCAAAACGTAGACTCTTAGAGACATTACTCCCATGGAGAAAAGTGAGCAAGGTGACTGTTGTATTCAATCCCATGCAATTTCTGTTTTTCATCAACACTTGGAAGGTCCACAGATTACAGAATGCATCCAGCTGTGCATCGGAAACTACTACTGGTCTTCCAGGGAACGATCAAAGCGTAGACTGTTTCAGACATTACTCCCTTTGAGTAAAGTGCTCATGGTGACTGTTCTATTCAATCCCGATGCAATTTCTGTGTTTCATCAACACTATGATAGTCCACAGATTACAGAATGCATCCAGATGTGCATCGGAAACTACTACTGGTCTTCCACGGATGGATCAAAGCGTAGACTGTTTGAGACATTACTCCCATGGTGGAAAGTGCGCATGGTGACAGTTGTATTTAATCCCGATGCAATTTCTGTGTTTCATCAACGCTCTGACAGCCCACAGATTACAGAAGGCCTCCAGATATGCATCGGAAACTACTACTGGTCTTATAGGGAACGATTAATGCATAAATTGTTCGAGACATTACATCCATGGAGGAAAGTGGGCATGGTGACTGTTGTATTCAATCCCGATGAAATATCTGTGTTTCCTCAACACTCTTATACTCCACAGATTACAGAATGCCTCCAGATGTGCATCGGAAACTGCTACTGGTCTTCCAGGGAACGATCAAAACGTAGACTCTTTCAGACACTTCTCCCATGGAGGAAAGTGACCATGGTGACTGTTCTATTCAATCCCGATGCAATTTCTGTCTTTCATCAACACTATGATAGGCCACAGATTACAGAATGCATCCAGATGTGCATCGGAAACTACTACTGGTCTTCCAGGGAACGATCAAAGCGTAGACTGTTTGAGACATTACTCCCATGGAGGAAAGTGCGCATGGTGACAGTTGTATTCAATCCCGATGCAATTTCTGTGTTTCATCAACACAGTGACAGCCCACTGATTACAGAATGCCTCCAGATGTGCATCGGAAACTACTACTGTTCCTCCAGGGAACGATTAAAGCGTAAACTGTTTGAGACATTGCTCCCATGGAGGAAAGTGCGCATGGTTAATGTTGTATTTCATCCCGATGAAATTTCTGTGTTTCATCAACACTCTGATATTCCACAGATTACAGAATGCCTCCAGATGTGCATCGGTACCTGCTGCTGGTCTTACAGGAACGATCAAAACGTAGACTCTTAGAGACATTACTCAGATGGAGAAAAGTGAGCAAGGTGACTGTTGTATTCAATCCCGATGAAATTTCTGTGTTTCATCAACACTTTGAAGGTCCACAGATTACAGAATGCCTCCAGATATTCATCTGAATCTACTACCCGTCTTCCAGGGAACTCAAAGCGTAAACTGTTTCAGACATTACTCCCATGGAGGAAAGTGCGCATGGTGACTGTTGTATTCAATCCCGATGCAATTTCTGTGTTTCATCAACACTCTGATAGTCCACAGATTACAGAATGCTACCAGATGTGCATCGGAAACTACTACTGCTCTTCCAGGGAACGATCAAAGCGTAGACTGTTTCAGACACTTCTCCCATGGAGGAAAGTGAGCATGGTGACTGTTGTATTCAATCCCGATGCAATTTCTGTGTTTCATCAACACTCTGATATTCCACAGATTACAGAATGCCTCCAGATGTGCATCGGAAACTGCTGCTGGTCTTACAGGGAACGATCAAAACGTAGACTCTTAGAGACATTACTCCCATGGAGAAAAGTGAGCAAGGTGACTGTTGTATTCAATCCCGATGAAATTTCTGTCTTTCATCAACACTATGATAGTCCACAGATTAGAGAATGCATCCAGATGTGCATCGGAAACTACTACTGGTCTTCCAGGGAACGATCATAGCGTAGACTGTTTGAGACATTACTCACATGGAGGAAAGTGAGCATGGTGACAGTTGTATTCATTCCCGATGCAATTTCTGTGTTTCATCAACACTCTGACAGAACACAGACAACAGAAGGCCTCCAGATATGCATCGGAAACTACTACTGGTCTTCCAGGGAACGATTAAAGCATAAACTGTTTGAGACATTACTTCCATGGAGGAAAGTGCGCATGGTGACTGTTGTATTCAATCCCGATGAAATTTCTGTGTTTCATCAACACTCTGATACTCCACAGATTACAGAATGCCTCCAGATGTACATCGGAAACTGCTACTTGTCTTACAGGGAACGATCAAAGCGTAGAATCTTTGAGACATTACTCCCATGGAGGAAAGTGCGCATGGTGACTGTTGTATTCAATCCCGATGAAATTTCTGTGTTTCATCAACACTCTGACAGCCCACAGATTACAGAATGCCTCCAGATATGCATCGGAAACTACTACTGGTCTTCCAGGGAACTCAAAGCGTAAACTGTTTCAGACATTACTCCCATGGGGGAAAGTGCGCATGGTGACTGTTGTATTCAATCCCGATGCAATTTCTGTGTTTCATCAACACTATGATAGTCCACAGATTACAGAATGCTACCAGATGTGCATCGGAAACTACTACTGCTCTTCCAGGGAACGATCAAAGCGTAGACTCTTTCAGACACTTCTCCCATGGAGGAAAGTGAGCATGGTGACTGTTGTATTCAATCCCGATGCAATTTCTGTGTTTCATCAACACTCTGATAGTCCACAGATTACAGAATGCCACCAGATGTGCATCGGAAACTACTTCTGGTCTTTCAGGGAACGATCAAAGCGTAGACTGTTTAATACACTACCCCCATGGAGGAAAGTGCGCATGGTGACAGTTGTATTCAATCCCGATGCAATTTCTGTGTTTCATCAACACTCTGACAGCCCACAGATTACAGAAGGCCTCCAGATATGCATCGGAAACTACTACTGGTCTTCCAGGGAACGATTAAAGCATAAAATGTTTGAGACAATAATTCCATGGAGGAAAGTGCGCATGGTGTCTGTTGTATTCAATCCCGATGAAATTTCTGTGTTTCATCAACACTCTGACAGCCCACAGATTACAGAATGCCTCCAGATATGCATCGGAAACTACTACTGGTCTTCCAGGGAACTCAAAGCGTAAACTGTTTCAGACATTACTCCCATGGAGGAAAGTGCGCATGGTGACTGTTGTATTCAATCCCGATGCAATTTCTGTGTTTCATCAACACTATGATAGTCCACAGATTACAGAATGCTACCAGATGTGCATCGGAAACTACTACTGCTCTTCCAGGGAACGATCAAAGCGTAGACTGTTTCAGACACTTCTCCCATGGAGGAAAGTGCGCATGGTGACAGTTGTATTCAATCCCGAAGCAATTTCTGTGTTTCATCAATACTCTGACAGCCCACAGATCACAGAAGGCCTCCAGATATGCATCGCAAGCTACTACTGGTCTTCCAGGGAACGATTAAAGCATAAACTGTTTGAGACATTACTTCCATGGAGGAAAGTGCGCATGGTGACTGTTGTATTCAATCCCGATGAAATTTCTGTGTTTCATCAACACTCTGATACTCCACAGATTACAGAATGCCTCCAGATGTACATCGGAAACTGCTACTGGTCTTCCAGGGAACGATCAAAACGTAGACTCTTAGAGACATTACTCCCATGGAGGAAGGTGCGCATGGTGACTGTTGTATTCAATCCCGATGCAATATCTGTGTTTCATCAACACTCTGATACTCCACAGGTTACAGAATGCCCCCATATGTGCATCGGAAACTACTTCTGGTCTTCCAGGGAACGATCAAAGCGTAGACTGTTTGAGACATTACTCCCATGGAGGAAAGTGCTCATGGTGACTGTTGTATTCAATCCCGAAGCAATTTCTGTGTTTCATCAACACTCTGACAGCCCACAGATCACAGAAGGCCTCCAGATATGCATCGGAAACTACTACTGGTCTTCCAGGGAACGATTAAAGCATAAACTGTTAGAGACAATACTTCCATGGAGGAAAGTGCGCATGGTGACTGTTGTATTCAATATCGATGAAATTTCTGTGTTTCATCAACACTCTGACAGCCCACAGATTACAGAATGCCCTCAGATATGCATCGGAAACTACTACTGGTCTTCCAGGGAACTCAAAGCGTAAACTGTTTCAGACATTACTCCCATGGAGGAAAGTGCGCATGGTGACTGTCGTATTCAATCCCGATGCAATTTCTGTGTTTCATCAACACTCTGATAGTCCACAGATTACAGAATGCTACCAGATGTGCATCGGAAACTACTACTGCTCTTCCAGGGAACGGTCAAAGCGTAGACTGTGTCAGACACTTCTCCCATGGAGGAAAGTGCGCATGGTGACTGTTGTATTCAATCCCGATGCAATATCTGTGTTTCATCAGCACTCTGACAGCCCACAGATTACAGAATGCCTCCAGATGTGCATCGGAAACTACTACTGTTCCCCTAGGGAACGATTAAAGCGTAAACTGTTTGAGACATTACTCCCATGGAGGAAAGTGCGCGTGGTTAATGTTGTATTTCATCCCGATGAAATTTCTGTGTTTCATCAACACTCTGATATTGCACAGATTACAGAATGCCTCCAGATGTGCATCGGAAACTGCTGCTGGTCTTACAGGGAACGATCAAAACGTAGACTCTTAGAGACATTACTCCCATGGAGAAAAGTGAGCAAGGTGACTGTTGTATTCAATCCCATGCAATTTCTGTTTTTCATCAACACTTGGAAGGTCCACAGATTACAGAATGCATCCAGCTGTGCATCGGAAACTACTACTGGTCTTCCAGGGAACGATCAAAGCGTAGACTGTTTGAGACATTACTCCCTTTGAGTAAAGTGCTCATGGTGACTGTTCTATTCAATCCCGATGCAATTTCTGTGTTTCATCAACACTATGATAGTCCACAGATTACAGAATGCATCCAGATGTGCATCGGAAACTACTACTGGTCTTCCACGGAAGGATCAAAGCGTAGACTGTTTGAGACATTACTCCCATGGTGGAAAGTGCGCATGGTGACAGTTGTATTTAATCCCGATGCAATTTCTGTGTTTCATCAACGCTCTGACAGCCCACAGATTACAGAAGGCCTCCAGATATGCATCGGAAACTACTACTGGTCTTATAGGGAACGATTAATGCATAAATTGTTCGAGACATTACATCCATGGAGGAAAGTGGGCATGGTGACTGTTGTATTCAATCCCGATGAAATATCTGTGTTTCCTCAACACTCTTATACTCCACAGATTACAGAATGCCTCCAGATGTGCATCGGAAACTGCTACTGGTCTTCCAGGGAACGATCAAAACGTAGACTCTTAGGGACATTAAACCCATGGAGGAAGGTGCGCATGGTGACTGTTGTATTCTATCCCGATGAAATTTCTGTGTTTCATCAACACTCTGATACTCCACAGGTTACAGAATGCATCCTTATGTGCATCGGAAACTACTTCTGGTCTTCCAGGGAACGATCAAACCGTAGACTGTTTGAGACATTACTCCCATGGAGGAAAGTGCTCATAGTGACTGTTGTATTCAATCCCGATGCAATTTCTGTGTTTCATCAACACTCTGATAGTCCACAGATTACAGAATGCCTCCAGATGTGCATTGGAAACTACTACTTCTCTTCCAGGGAACGATCAAAGCGTAGACTCTTTGAGACATTATTCCCATGGAGAAAAGTGCGCATGGTGACTGTTGTATTCAATCTCGATGCAACTTCTGTGTTTCATCAACACTCTGATAGTCCACAGATTACAGAATGCCACCAGATGTGCATCGGAAACTACTTCGGGTCTTCCAGGGAACGATCAAAGCGTAGACTGTTTAAGACACTATTCCCATGGAGGAAAGTGCGCAAGGTGACAGTTGTATTCAATCCTGATGCAATTTCTGTGTTTCATCAACACTCTGACAGCCCACAGATTACAGAAGGCCTCCAGATATGCATCGGAAACTACTACTGCTCTTCCAGGGAACGATTAAAGCATAAACTGATTCAGACATTACTTCCATGGAGGAAAGTGCGCATGGTGTCTGTTGTATTCAATCCCGATGTAATTTCTGTGTTTCATCAACACTCTGACAGCCCACAGATTACAGAATGCCTCCAGATATGCATCGGAAACTAATACTGGTCTTCCAGGGAACTCAAAGCGTAAACTGTTTCAGACATTACTCCCATGGAGGAAAGTGCGCATGGTGACTGTTGTACTCAATCCCGATGCAATCTCTGTGTTTCAGCAACACTCTGATAGTCCACAGATTACAGAATGCTACCAGATGTGCATCGGAAACTACTACTGCTCTTCCAGGGAACGATCAAAGCGTAGACTGTTTCAGACACTTCTCCCATGGAGGAAAGTGCGCATGGTGACTGTTGTATTCAATCCCGATGCAATTTCTGTGTTTCATCAACACTCTGACAGCCCACAGATTACAGAATGCCTCCAGATGTGCATCGGAAACTACTACTGTTCCTCCAATGAACGATTAAAGCGTAAACTGTTTGAGACATTACTCCCATGGAGGAAAGTGCGCATGGTTAATGTTGTATTTCATCCCGATGAAATTTCTGTGTTTCATCAACACTCTGATATTCCACAGATTACAGAATGACTCCAGATGTGCATCGGAAACTGCTGCTGGTCTTACAGGGAACGATCAAAACGTAGACTCTTAGAGACATTACTCCCATGGAGAAAAGTGAGCAAGGTGACTGTTGTATTCAATCCCGATGAAATTTCTGTGTTTCATCAACACTTTGAAGGTCCACAGATTACAGAATGCCTCCAGATATTCATCGGAAACTACTACTTCTCTTCCAGGGAACTCAAAGCGTAAACTGTTTCAGACATTACTCCCATGGAGGAAAGTGCGCATGGTGACTGTTGTATTCAATCCCGATGCAATTTCTGTGTTTCATCAACACTCTGATAGTCCACAGATTACAGAATGCTACCAGATGTGCATCGGAAACTACTACTGCTCTTCCAGGGAACGATCAAAGCGTAGACTGTTTCAGACTCTTCTCCCATGGAGGAAAGTGAGCATGCTGACTGTTGTATTCAATCCCGATGCAATTTCTGTTTTCATCAACACTCTGATAGTCCACAGTTTACAGAATGCCTCCAGATGTGCATCGGAAACTACTTCTGGTCTTCCAGGGAAGGATCAAAGCGTAGACTGTTTGAGACATTACTCCCTTGGAGTAATGTGCTCATGGTGACTGTTCTATTCAATCCCGATGCAATTTCTGTCTTTCATCAACACTATGATAGTACACAGATTACAGAATGCATCCAGATGTGCATCGGAAACTACTACTATTCTTCCAGGGAACGATCAAAGCGTAGACTGTTTGAGACATTACTCCCATGGAGGAATGTGCTCATAGTGACTGTTGTATTCAATCCCGATGCAATTTCTGTGTTTCATCAACACTCTGATAGTCCACAGATTACAGAATGCCTCCAGATGTGCATTGGAAACTACTACTTCTCTTCCAGGGAACGATCAAAGCGTAGACTGTTTGAGACATTACTCCCATGGAGGAAAGTGCTCATAGTGACTGTTGTATTCAATCCCGATGCAATTTCTGTGTTTCATCAACACTCTGATAGTCCACAGATTACAGAATGCCTCCAGATGTGCATTGGAAACTACTACTTCTCTTCCAGGGAACGATCAAAGCGTAGACTCTTTGAGACATTATTCCCATGGAGAAAAGTGCGCATGGTGACTGTTGTATTCAATCTCGATGCAACTTCTGTGTTTCATCAACACTCTGATAGTCCACAGATTACAGAATGCCACCAGATGTGCATCGGAAACTACTTCGGGTCTTCCAGGGAACGATCAAAGCGTAGGCTATTTAAGACACTATTCCCATGGAGGAAAGTGCGCAAGGTGACAGTTGTATTCAATCCTGATGCAATTTCTGTGTTTCATCAACACTCTGACAGCCCACAGATTACAGAAGGCCTCCAGATATGCATCGGAAACTACTACTGCTCTTCCAGGGAACGATTAAAGCATAAACTGATTAAGACATTACTTCCATGGAGGAAAGTGCGCATGGTGTCTGTTGTATTCAATCCCGATGTAATTTCTGTGTTTCATCAACACTCTGACAGCCCACAGATTACAGAATGCCTCCAGATATGCATCGGAAACTAATACTGATCTTCCAGGGAACTCAAAGCGTAAACTGTTTCAGACATTACTCCCATGGAGGAAAGTGCGCATGGTGACTGTTGTACTCAATCCCGATGCAATCTCTGTGTTTCAGCAACACTCTGATAGTCCACAGATTACAGAATGCTACCAGATGTGCATCGGAAACTACTACTGCTCTTCCAGGGAAAGAACAAAGCGTAGACAGTTTCAGACACTTCTCCCATGGAGGAAAGTGCGCATGGTGACTGTTGTATTCAATCCCGATGCAATTTCTGTGTTTCATCAACACTCTGACAGCCCACAGATTACAGAATGCCTCCAGATGTGCATCGGAAACTACTACTGTTCCTCCAATGATCGATTAAAGCGTAAACTGTTTGAGACATTACTCCCATGGAGGAAAGTGCGCATGGTTAATGTTGTATTTCATCCCGATGAAATTTCTGTGTTTCATCAACACTCTGATATTCCACAGATTACAGAATGCCTCCAGATGTGCATCGGAAACTGCTGCTGGTCTTACAGGGAACGATCAAAACGTAGACTCTTAGAGACATTACTCCCATGGAGAAAAGTGAGCAAGGTGACTGTTGTATTCAATCCCGATGAAATTTCTGTGTTTCATCAACACTTTGAAGGTCCACAGATTACAGAATGCCTCCAGATATTCATCGGAAACTACTACTTCTCTTCCAGGGAACTCAAAGCGTAAACTGTTTCAGACATTACTCCCATGGAGGAAAGTGCGCATGGTGACTGTTGTATTCAATCCCGATGCAGTTTCTGTGTTTCATCAACACTCTGATAGTCCACAGATTACAGAATGCTACCAGATGTGCATCGGAAACTACTACTGCTCTTCCAGGGAACGATCAAAGCGTAGACTGTTTCAGACTCTTCTCCCATGGAGGAAAGTGAGCATGCTGACTGTTGTATTCAATCCCGATGCAATTTCTGTTTTCATCAACACTCTGATAGTCCACAGTTTACAGAATGCCTCCAGATGTGCTTCGGAAACTACTTCTGGTCTTCCAGGGAAGGATCAAAGCGTAGACTGTTTGAGACATTACTCCCTTGGAGTAATGTGCTCATGGTGACTGTTCTATTCAATCCCGATGCAATTTCTGTCTTTCATCAACACTATGATAGTACACAGATTACAGAATGCATCCAGATGTGCATCGGAAACTACTACTGGTCTTCCAGGGAACGATCAAAGCGTAGACTGTTTGAGACATTACTCCCATGGAGGAAAGTGCTCATAGTGACTGTTGTATTCAATCCCGATGCAATTTCTGTGTTTCATCAACACTCTGATAGTCCACAGATTACAGAATGCCTCCAGATGTGCATTGGAAACTACTACTTATCTTCCAGGGAACGATCAAAGCGTAGACTCTTTGAGACATTATTCCCATGGAGAAAAGTGCGCATGGTGACTGTTGTATTCAATCTCGATGCAACTTCTGTGTTTCATCAACACTCTGATAGTCCACAGATTACAGAATGCCACCAGATGTGCATCGGAAACTACTTCGGGTCTTCCAGGGAACGATCAAAGCGTAGACTGTTTAAGACACTATTCCCATGGAGGAAAGTGCGCAAGGTGACAGTTGTATTCAATCCTGATGCAATTTCTGTGTTTTATCAACACTCTGACAGCCCACAGATTACAGAAGGCCTCCAGATATGCATCGGAAACTACTACTGCTCTTCCAGGGAACGATTAAAGGATAAACTGATTCAGACATTACTTAAATGGAGGAAAGTGCGCATGGTGTCTGTTGTATTCAATCCCGATGTAATTTCTGTGTTTCATCAACACTCTGACTGCCCACAGATTACAGAATGCATCCAGATGTGCATCGGAACCTACTACTGGTCTTCCAGGGAACGATCAAAGCGTAGACTGTTTGAGACATTACTCCCATGGAGGAAAGTGCTCATGGTGACTGTTGTATTCAATCCCGATGCAATTTCTGTGTTTCATCAACACTCTGATAGTCCACAGATTACAGAATGCCTCCAGATGTGCATTTTAAACTACTACTTGTCTTCCAGGGAACGATCAAAGCGTAGACTCTTTGAGACATTACTCCCATGGAGAAAAGTGCGCATGGTGACTGTTGTATTCAATCTCGATGCAATTTCTGTGTTTCATCAACACTCTGATAGTCCACAGATTACAGAATGCCACCAGATGTGCATCGGAAACTACTTCTGGTCTTCCAGGGAACGATCAAAGCGTAGACTGTTTAAGACACTACTCCCATGGAGGAAAGTGCGCATGTTGACTGTTGTATTCAATCCCGATGAAATTTCTGTGTTTCATCAACACTCTGACAGCCCACAGATTACAGAATGCCTCCAGATATGCATCGGAAACTACTACTGGTCTTCCAGGGAACTCAAAGCGTAAACTGTTTCAGACATTACTCCCATTGAGGAAAGTGCGCATGGTGACTGTTGTATTAAATCCCGATGCAATTTCTGTGTTTCATCAACACTATGATAGTCCACAGATTACAGAATGCTACCAGATGTGCATCGGAAACTACTACTGCTCTTCCAGGGAACGATCAAAGCGTAGACGGTTTCAGACACTTCTCCCATGGAGGAAAGTGCGCATGGTGACAGTTGTATTCAATCCCGAAGCAATTTCTGTGTTTCATCAACACTCTGAATGCCCACAGATCACAGAAGGCCTCCAGATATGCATCGGAAACTACTTCTGGTCTTCCAGGGAACGATCAAAGCGTAGACTGTTTGAGACATTACTCCCATGGAGGAAAGTGCTCATGGTGACTGTTGTATTCAATCCCGAAGCAATTTCTGTGTTTCATCAACACTCTGACAGCCCACAGATCACAGAAGGCCTCCAGATATGCATCGGAAACTACTACTGGTCTTCCAGGGAACGATTAAAGAATAAACTGTTTGAGACAAGACTTCCATGGAGGAAAGTGCGCATGGTGACTGTTGTATTCAATATCGATGAAATTTCTGTGTTTCATCAACACTCTGACAGCCCACAGATTACAGAATGCCTCCAGATATGCATCGGAAACTACTACTGGTCTTCCAGGGAACTCAAAGCGTAAACTGTTTCAGACATTACTCCCATGGAGGAAAGTGCGCATGGTGACTGTTGTATTCAATCCCGATGCAATTTCTGTGTTTCATCAACACTCTGATAGTCCACAGATTACAGAATGCTACCAGATGTGCATCGGAAACTACTACTGCTCTTCCAGGGAAAGATCAAAGCGTAGACGGTTTCAGACACTTCTCCCATGGAGGAAAGTGGGCATGGTGACTGTTGTATTCAATCCCGATGCAATTTCTGTGTTTCATCAGCACTCTGACAGCCCACAGATTACAGAATGCCTCCAGATGTGCATCGGAAACTACTACTGTTCCTCCAGGGAACGATTAAAGCGTAAACTGTTTGAGACATTACTCCCATGGAGGAAAGTTCGCGTGGTTAATGTTGTATTTCATCCCGATGAAATTTCTGTGTTTCATCAACACTCTGATATTCCACAGATTACAGAATGCCTCCAGATGTGCATCGGAAACTGCTGCTGGTCTTACAGGGAACGATCAAAACGTAGACTCTTAGAGACATTACTCCCATGGAGAAAAGTGAGCAAGGTGACTGTTGTATTCAATCCCGATGCAATTTCTGTGTTTCATCAACACTCTGACAGCCCACAGATTACAGAATGCCTCCAGATGTGCATCGGAAACTACTACTGTTCCTCCAGGGAACGATTAAAGCGTAAACTGTTTGAGACATTACTCCCATGGAGGAAAGTGCGCATGGTTAATGTTGTATTTCATCCCGATGAAATTTCTGTGTTTCATCAACACTCTGATATTCCACATATTACAGAATGCCTCCAGATGTGCATCGGAAACTGCTGCTGGTCTTACAGGGAACGATCAAAACGTAGACTCTTAGAGACATTACTCCCATGGAGAAAAGTGAGCGAGGTGACTGTTGTATTCAATCCCGATGAAATTTCTGTGTTTCATCAACACTTTGAAGGTCCACAGATTACAGAATGCCTCCAGATATTCATCGGAAACTACTACTGGTCTTCCAGGGAACTCAAAGCGTAAACTGTTTCAGACATTACTCCCATGGAGGAAAGTGCGCATGGTGACTGTTGTATTCAATCCCGATGCAATTTCTGTGTTTCATCAACACTCTGATAGTCCACAGATTACAGAATGCTACCAGATGTGCATCGGAAACTACTACTGCTCTTCCAGGGAACGATCAAAGCGTAGACTATTTCAGACACTTCTCACATGGAGGAAAGTGAGCATGGTGACTGTTGTATTCAATCCCGATGCAATTTCTGTGTTTCATCAACACTCTGATAGTCCACAGTTTACAGAATGCCTCCAGATGTGCATCGGAAACTACTTTTGGTCTTCCAGGGAAGGATCAAAGCGTAGACTGTTTGAGACATTACTCCCTTGGAGTAATGTGCTCATGGTGACTGTTCTATTCAATCCCGATGCAATTTCTGTCTTTCATCAACACTATGATAGTCCACAGATTACAGAATGCATCCAGATGTGCATCGGAAACTACTACTGGTCTTCCAGGGAACGATCAAAGCGTAGACTGTTTGAGACATTACTCCCATGGAGGAAAGTGCGCATGGTGACAGTTGTATTCAATCCCGATGCAATTTCTGTGTTTCATCAACACTCTGATAGTCCACAGATTACAGAATGCCACCAGATGTGCATCGGAAACTACTTCTGGTCTTCCAGGGAACGATCAAAGCGTAGACTGTTTAAGACACTACACCCATGGAGGAAAGTGCGCATGGTGACAGTTGTATTCAATCCCGATGCAATTTCTGTGTTTCATCAACACTCTGACAGCCCACAGATCACAGAAGGCCTCCAGATATGCATCGGAAGCTACTACTGGTCTTCCAGGGAACGATTAAAGCATAAACTGTTTGAGACATTACTTCCATGGAGGAAAGTGCGCATGGTGACTGTTGTATTCAATCCCGATGAAATTTCTGTGTTTCATCAACACTCTGATACTCCACAGATTACAGAATGCCTCCAGGTGTACATCGGAAACTGCTACTTGTCTTCCAGGGAACGATCAAAGCGTAGACTCTTTGAGACATTACTCCCATGGAGAAAAGTGTGCATGGTGACTATTGTATTCAATCTCGATGCAATTTCTGTGTTTGATCAACACTCTGATAGTCCACAGATTACAGAATGCCACCAGATGTGCATCGGAAACTATTTCTGGTCTTCCAGGGAACGATCAAAGCGTAGACTGTTTAAGACACTACTCCCATGGCGGAAAGTGCGCATGGTGACAGTTGTATTCAATCCCGATGCAATTTCTGTGTTTCAACAACACTCTGACAGCCCACAGATTACAGAAGGCCTCCAGATATGCATCGGAAACTACTACTGGTCTTCCCGGGAACGATTAAAGCATAAACTGTTTGAGACAATACTTCCATGGAGGAAAGTGCGCATGGTGACTGTTGTATTCAATCCCGATGAAATTTGTGTGTTTCATCAACACTCTGATAGTCCACAGTTTACAGAATGCCTCCAGATGTGCATCGGAAACTACTTCTGGTCTTCCAGGGAAGGATCAAAGCGTAGACTGTTTGAGACATTACTCCCTTGGACTAATGTGCTCATGGTGACTGTTCTATTCAATCCCGATGCAATTTCTGTCTTTCATCAACACTATGATAGTCCACAGATTACAGAATGCATCCAGATGTGCATCGGAAACTACTACTGGTCTTCCAGGGAACGATCAAAGGGTAGACTGTTTGAGACATTACTCCCATGGAGGAAAGTGCGCATGGTGACAGTTGTATTCAATCCCGATGCAATTTCTGTGTTTCATCAACACTCTGACAGCCCACAGATTACAGAAGGCCTCCAGATATGCATCGGAAACTACTACTGGTCTTCCAGGGAACGATTAAAGCATAAACTGTTTGAGACATTACTTCCATGGAGGAAAGTGCGCATGGTGACTGTTGTATTCAATCCCGATGAAATTTCTGTGTTTCATCAACACTCTGATACTCCGCAGATTACAGAATGCCTCCAGATGTGCATCGGAAACTGCTACTGGTCTTCCAGGGAACGACCAAAACGTAGACTCTTAGAGACATTACTCCCATGGAGGAAGAGGCGCATGGTGACTGTTGTATTCAATACAGATGCAATTTCTGTGTTTCATCAACACTCTGATACTCCACAGGTTACAGAATGCCTCCATATGTGCATCGGAAACTACTTCTGGTCTTCCAGGGAACGATCAAAGCGTAGACTGTTTGAGACATTACTCCCATGGAGGAAAGTGCTCATGGTGACTGTTGTATTCAATCCCGATTCAATTTCTGTGTTTCATCAACACTCTGATAGTCCACAGATTACAGAATGCCTCCAGATGTGCATTTTAAACTACTACTTGTCTTCCAGGGAACGATCAAAGCGTAGACTCTTTGAGACATTACTCCCATGGAGAAAAGTGCGCATGGTGACTGTTGTATTCAATCTCGATGCAATTTCTGTGTTTCATCAACACTCTGATAGTCCACAGATTACAGAATGCCACCAGATGTGCATCGGAAACTACTTCTGGTCTTCCAGGGAACGATCAAAGCGTAGACTGTTTAAGACACTACACCCATGGAGGAAAGTGCGCATGGTGATAGTTGTATTCAATCCCGATGCAATTTCTGTGTTTCATCAACACTCTGACAGCCCACAGATCACAGAAGGCCTCCAGATATGCATCGGAAGCTACTACTGGTCTTCCAGGGAACGATTAAAGCATAAACTGTTTGAGACATTACTTCCATGGAGGAAAGTGCGCATGGTGACTGTTGTATTCAATCCCGATGAAATTTCTGTGTTTCATCAACACTCTGATACTCCACAGATTACAGAATGCCTCCAGGTGTACATCGGAAACTGCTACTTGTCTTCCAGGGAACGATCAAAGCGTAGACTCTTTGAGACATTACTCCCATGGAGAAAAGTGTGCATGGTGACTATTGTATTCAATCTCGATGCAATTTCTGTGTTTGATCAACACTCTGATAGTCCACAGATTACAGAATGCCACCAGATGTGCATCGGAAAATATTTCTGGTCTTCCAGGGAACGATCAAAGCGTAGACTGTTTAAGACACTACTCCCATGGAGGAAAGTGCGCATGGTGACAGTTGTATTCAATCCCGATGCAATTTCTGTGTTTCAACAACACTCTGACAGCCCACAGATTACAGAAGGCCTCCAGATATGCATCGGAAACTACTACTGGTCTTCCCGGGAACGATTAAAGCATAAACTGTTTGAGACAATACTTCCATGGAGGAAAGTGCGCATGGTGACTGTTGTATTCAATCCCGATGAAATTTCTGTGTTTCATCAACACTCTGACAGCCCACAGATTACTGAATGCCTCCAGATATGCATCGGAAACTACTACTGGTCTTCCAGGGAACTCAAAGCGTAAACTGTTTCAGATATTACTCCCATGGAGGAAAGTGCGCATGGTGACGGTTGTATTCAATCCCGATGCAATTTCTGTGTTTCATCAACACTATGATAGTCCACAGATTACAGAATGCTACCAGATGTGCATCGGAAACTACTACTGCTCTTCCAGGGAACGATCAAAGCGTAGACTGTTTCAGACACTTCTCCCATGGAGGAAAGTGCGCATGGTGTCAGTTGTATTCAATCCCGAAGCAATTTCTGTGTTTCTTCAACACTCTGACAGCCCACAGATCACAGAAGGCCTCCAGATATGCATCGGAAGCTACTACCTGTCTTCCAGGGAACGATTAAAGCATAAACTGGTTGAGACATTACTTCCATGGAGGAAAGTGCGCATGGTGACTGTTGTATTCAATCCCGATGAAATTTCTGTGTTTCATCAACACTCTGATACTCCACAGATTACAGAATGCCTCCAGATGTACATCGGAAACTGCTACTGGTCTTCCAGGGAACGATCAAAACGTTGACTCTTAGAGACATTACACCCATGGAACAAGGTGCGCATGGTGACTGTTGTATTCGATCCCGATGCAATTTCTGTGTTTCATCAACACTCTGATACTCCACAGGTTACAGAATGCCCCCATATGTGCATCGGAAACTACTTCTGGTCTTCCAGGGAACGGTCAAAGCGTAGACTGTTTGAGACATTACTCCCATGGAGGAAAGTGCTCATGGTGACTGTTGTATTCAATCCCGAAGCAATTTCTGTGTTTCATCAACACTCTGACAGCCCACAGATCACAGAAGGCCTCCAGATATGCATCGGAAACTACTACTGGTCTTCCAGGGAACGATTAAAGCATAAACTGTTTGAGACAATACTTCCATGGAGGAAAGTGCCCATGGTGACTGTTGTATTCAATATCTATGAAATTTCTGTGTTTCTTCAACACTCTGACAGCCCACAGATTACAGAATGCCTCCAGATATGCATCGGAAACTACTACTGGTCTTCCAGGGAACTCAAAGCGTAAACTGTTTCAGACACTACTCCCATGGAGGAAAGTGCGCATGGTGACTGTTGTATTCAATCCCGATGCAATATCTGTGTTTCATCAACACTCTGATAGTCCACAGTTTACAGAATGCTACCAGATGTGCATCGGAAACTACTACTGCTCTTCCAGGGAACGATCAAAGCGTAGACTGTTTCAGACACTTCTCCCATGGAGGAAAGTGCGCATGGTGACTGTTGTATTCAATCCCGATGCAATTTCTGTGTTTCATCAGCACTCTGACAGCCCACAGATTACAGAATGCCTCCAGATGTGCATCGGAAACTACTACTGTTCCTCCAGGGAACGATTAAAGCGTAAACTGTTTCAGACATTACCCCCATGGAGGAAAGTGCGCGTGGTTAATGTTGTATTTCATCCCGATGAAATTTCTGTGTTTCATCAACACTCTGATATTCCACAGATTGCAGAATGCCTCCAGATGTGTATCGGAAACTGCTGCTGCTCTTACAGGGAACGATCAAAACGTAGACTCTTAGAGACATTACTCCCATGGAGAAAAGTGAGCAAGGTGACTCTTGTATTCAATCCCGATGCAAATTCTGTGTTTCATCAACACTTTGAAGGTCCACAGATTACAGAATGCATCCAGCTGTGCATCGGAAACTACTACTGGTCTTCCAGGGAACGATCAAAGCGTAGACTGTTTGAGACATTACTCCCATGGAGGAAAGTGCGCATGGTGACAGTTGTAATCAATCCCGATGCAATTTCTGTGTTTCATCAACACTCTGACAGCCCACAGATTACAGAAGGCCTCCAGATATGCATCGGAAACTACTACTGGTCTTATAGGGAACGATCAAAGCATAAACTGTTTGACACATTACTTCCATGGAGGATAGTGGGCATGGTGACTGTTGTATTCAATCCCGATGAAATATCTTTGTTTCATCAACACTCTTATACTCCACAGATTACAGAATGCCTCCAAATGTGCATCGAAAACTGCTACTGGTCTTCCAGGGAACGATCAAAACGTAGACTCTTAGAAACATTACTCCCATGGAGGAAGGTGCGCATGGTGACTGTTGTATTCAATCCCGATGAAATTTCTGTGTTTCATCAACACTCTGATACTCCACAGGTTACAGAATGCCTCCATATGTGCATCGGAAACTACTTCTGGTCTTCCAGGGAACGATCAATGCGTAGACTGTTTGAGACATTACTCCCATGGAGGAAAGTGCTCATAGTGACTGTTGTATTCAATCCCGATGCAATTTCTGTGTTTCATCAACACTCTGATAGTCCACAGATTACAGAATGCCTCCAGATGTGCATTGGAAACTACTACTTATCTTCCAGGGAACGATCAAAGCGTAGACTCTTTGAGACATTATTCCCATGGAGAAAAGTGCGCATGGTGACTGTTGTATTCAATCTCGATGCAATTTCTGTGTTTCATCAACACTCTGATAGTTCACAGATTACAGAATGCCACCAGATGTGCATCGGAAACTACTTCTGCTCTTCCAGGGAACGATCAAACCGTAGACTGTTTAAGACACTACTCCCATGGAGGAAAGTGCGCATGGTGACAGTTGTATTCAATCCCGATGCAATTTCTGTGTTTCATCAACACTCTGACAGCCCACAGATTACAGAATGCCTCCAGATATGCATCGGAAACTACTACTGGTCTTCCAGGGAACTCAAAGCGTAAACTGTTTCAGACATTACTCCCATGGGGGAAAGTGCGAATGGTGACTGTTGTATTCAATCCCGATGCAATCTCTGTGTTTCATCAACACTCTGATAGTCCACAGATTACAGAATGCTACCAGATGTGCATCGGAAACTACTACTGCTCTTCCAGGGAACGATCAAAGCGTAGACTGTTTCAGACACTTCTCCCATGGAGGAGAGTGCGCATGGTTAATGTTGTATTTCATCCCGATGAAATTTCTGTGTTTCATCAACACTCTGATATACCACAGATTACAGAATGCCTCCAGATGCGCATCGGAAACTGCTGCTGGTCTTACAGGGAACGATCAAAACGTAGACTCTTAGAGACATTACTCCCATGGAGAAAAGTGAGCAAGGTGACTGTTGTATTCAATCCCGATGAAATTTCTGTGTTTCATCAACACTTTGAAGGTCCACAGATTACAGAATGCCTCCAGATATTCATCGGAAACTACAACTGGTCTTCCAGGGAACTTAAAGCGTAAACTGTTTCAGACATTGCTCCCATGGAGGAAAGTGCGCATGGTGACTGTTGTATTCAATCCCGATGCAATTTCTGTGTTTCATCAACACTCTGATAGTCCACAGATTGCAGAATGCTACCAGATGTGCATCGGAAACTACTACTGCTCTTCCAGGGAACGATCAAAGCGTAGACTGTTTCAGACACTTCTCCCATGGAGGAAAGTGAGCATGGTGACTGTTATATTCAATCCCGATGCAATTTCTGTGTTTCATCAACACTCTGATAGTCCACAGTTTACAGAATGCCTCCAGATGTGCATTTTAAACTATTACTTGTCTTCCAGGGAACGATCAAAGCGTAGACTCTTTGAGACATTACTCCCACGGAGGAAAGTGCGCAGGGTGACTCTTGTATTCAATCCCAAAGCAATTTCTGTGTTTCATCAACACTCTGATAGTCCACAGATTACATAATGCTACCAGATGTGCATCGGAAACTACTACTGCTCTTGCAGGGAACGATCAAAGCGTAGACTGTTTCAGACACTTCTCCCATGGAGGAAAGTGCGCATGGTGACAGTTGTATTCAATCCCGATGCAATTTCTGTGTTTCATCAGCACTCTGACAGCCCACAGATTACAGAATGCCTCCAGATGTGCATCGGAAACTACTACTGTTCCTCCAGGGAACGATTAAAGCGTAAACTGTTTGAGACATTACTCCCATGGAGGAAAGTGCGCATGGTTAATGTTGTATTTCATCCCGATGAAATTTCTGTGTTTCATCAACACTCTGATATTCCACAGATTACAGAATGCCTCCAGATGTGCATCGGAAACTGCTGCTGGTCTTACAGGGAACGATCAAAACGTAGACTCTTAGAGACATTACTCCCATGGAGAAAAGTGAGCAAGGTGACTGTTGTATTCAATCCCGATGAAATTTCTGTGTTTCATCAACACTTTGAAGGTCCACAGATTACAGAATGCCTCCAGATATTCATCGGAAACTACTACTGGTCTTCCAGGGAACTCAAAGCGTAAACTGTTTCAGACATTACTCCCATGGTGGAAAGTGCGCATGGTGACTGTTGTATTCAATCCCGATGCAATTTCTGTGTTTCATCAACACTCTGATAGTCCACAGATTACAGAATGCTACCAGATGTGCATCGGAAACTACTACTGCTCTTCCAGGGAACGATCAAAGCGTAGACTGTTTCAGACACTTCTCCCATGGAGAATGCCACCAGATGTGCATCGGAAACTACTTCTGGTCTTCCAGGGAACGATTAAAGCATAAACTGTTTGAGACAATACTTCCATGGAGGAAAGTGCGCATGGTGACTGTTATATTCAATCTCGATTCAATTTCTGTGTTTCATCAACACTCTGATAGTCCACAGTTTACAGAATGCCTCCAGATGTGCATCGGAAACTACTTCTGGTCTTCCAGGGAAGGATCAAAGCGAATACTGTTTGAGACATTACTCCCTTGGAGTAATGTGCTCATGGTGACTGTTCTATTAAATCCCTATGCAATTTCTGTCTTTCATCAACACTATGATAGTCCACAGATTACAGAATGCATCCAGATGTGCATCGGAAACTACTACTGGTGTTCCAGGGAACGATCAAAGCGTAGACTGTTTGAGACATTACTCCCATGGAGGAAAGTGCGCATGGTGACAGTTGTATTCAATCCCGATGCAATTTCTGTGTTTCATCAACACTCTGACAGCCCACAGATTACAGAAGGCCTCCAGATATGCATCGGAAACTACTTCTGGTCTTCCAGGTAAGGATCAAAGCGTAGACTGTTTGAGACATTACTCCCTTGGAGTAATGTGCTCATGGTGACTGTTCTATTCAATCCCGATGCAATTTCTGTCTTTCATCAACACTATGATAGGCCACAGATTACAGAATGCATCCAGATGTGCATCGGAAACTACTACTGGTCTTCCAGGGAACGATCAAAGCGTAGACTGTTTGAGACATTACTCCCATGGAGGAAAGTGCGCATGGTGACAGTTGTATTCAATCCCGATGCAATTTCTGTGTTTCATCGACACACTGACAGCCCACAGATTACAGAATGCCTCCAGATGTGCATCGGAAACTACTACTGTTCCTCCAGGGAACGATTAAAGCGTAAACTGTTTGAGACATTACTCCCATGGAGGAAAGTGCGCATGGTTAATGTTGTATTTCATCCCGATGAAATTTCTGTGTTTCATCAACACTCTGATATTCCACAGATTACAGAATGCCTCCAGATGTGCATCGGTAACTGCTGCTGGTCTTACAGGAACGATCAAAACGTAGACTCTTAGAGACATTACTCCCATGGAGAAAAGTGAGCAAGGTGACTGTTGTATTCAATCCCGATGCAATTTCTGTGTTTCATCAACACTCTGAAGTCCAAAGATAACAGAATGCCTCCAGATGTGCATCGGAAACTACCACTGGTGTTCCAGGGAACGATCAAAGCGTAGACTGTTTGAGACATTACTCCCATGGAGAAAAGTGCTCATGGTGACTGTTGTATTCAATCCCGATGCAATTTCTGTGTTTCATCAACACTCTGATAGTCCACAGATTACAGAATGCCTCCAGATGTGCATTTTAAACTACTACTTGTCTACCAGGGAACGATCAAAGCGTAGACTCTTTGAGACATTACTCCCATGGAGAAAAGTGCGCATGGTGACTGTTGTATTCAATCTCGATGCAATTTCTGTGTTTCATCAACACTCTGATAGTCCACAGATTACAGAATGCCACTAGATGTGCATCGGAAACTACTTCTGGTCGTCCAGGGATCGATCAAAGCGTAGACTGTTTAAGACACTACTCCCACGGAGGAAAGTGCGCATGGTGACAGTTGTATTCAATCCCGAAGCAATTTCTGTGTTTCATCAACACTCTGACAGCCCACAGATTACAGAAGGCCTCCAGATATGCATCGGAAACTACTACTGGTCTTCCAGGGAACGATTAAAGCATAAACTGTTTGAGACAATACTTCCATGGAGGAAAGTGCGCATGGTGACTGTTGTATTCAATCCCGATGAAATTTCTGTGTTTCATCAACACTCTGATACTCCACAGATTACAGAATGCCTCCAGATATGCATCGGAAACTGCTACTGGTCTTCAAGGGAACGATCAAAACGTAGACTCTTAGAGACATTACTCCCATGGAGGAAGGTGCGCATGGTGACTGTTGTATTCAATCCCGATGCAATGTCTGTGTTTCATCAACACTCTGATAGTCCACAGATTACAGAATGCCACCAGATGTGAATCGGAAACTACTTCTGGTCTTCCAGGGAACGATCAAAGCATAAACTGTTTGAGACATTACTTCCATGGAGGAAAGTGCGCATGGTGCCTGTTTATTCAATCCCGATGAAATTTCTGTGTTTCATCAACACTCTGACAGCCCACAGATTACAGAATGCCTCCAGATATGCATCGGAAACTACTACTGGTCTTCCAGGGAAGGATCAAAGCGTAGACTCTTTGAGACATTACTCCCTTGGAGTAATGTGCTCATGGTGACTGTTCTATTCAATCCCGATGCAATTTCTGTCTTTCATCAACACTATGACAGGCCACAGATTACAGAATGCATCCAGATGTGCATCGGAAACTACTACTGGTCTTCCAGGGAACGATCAAAGCGTAGACTGTTTGAGACATTACTCCCATGGAGGAAAGTGCGCATGGTGACAGTTGTATTCAATCCCGATGCAATTTCTGTGTTTCATCAACACTCTGACAGCCCACAGATTACAGAAGGCCTCCAGATATGCATCGGAAACTACTACTGGTCTTCCAGGGAAGGATCAAAGCGTAGACTGTTTGAGACATTACTCCCTTGGAGTAATGTGCTCATGGTGACTGTTCTATTCAATCCCGATGCAATTTCTGTCTTTCATCAACACTATGATAGGCCACAGATTACAGAATGCCTCCAGATGTGCATCGGAAACTACTTCTGGTCTTCCAGGGAACGATCAAAACGTAGGCTGTAAGAGACATTACTCCCACGGAGAAAAGTGCGCATGGTGACTGTTGTATTCAATCCCGATGAAATTTCTGTGTTTCATCAACACTTTGAAGGTCCACAGATTACAGAATGCATCCAGATGTGCATCGGAAACTACTACTGGTCTTCCAGGGAACCATCAATGCTTAGACTGTTTGAGACATTACTCCCATGGAGGAAAGTGCTCATGGTGACTGTTGTATTTCATCCCGATGAAATTTCTGTGTTTCATCAACACTCTGATATTCCACAGATTACAGAATGCCTCCAGATGTGCATCGGTAACTGCTGCTGGTCTTACAGGAACGATCAAAACGTAGACTCTTAGAGACATTACTCCCATGGAGAAAAGTGAGCAAGGTGACTGTTGTATTCAATCCCGATGCAATTTCTGGGTTTCATCAACACTCTGAAGTCCACAGATTACAGAATGCCTCCAGATGTGCATCGGAAACTACCACTGGTGTTCCAGGGAACGATCAAAGCGTAGACTGTTTGAGACATTACTCCCATGGAGAAAAGTGCTCATGGTGACTGTTGTATTCAATCCCGATGCAATTTCTGTGTTTCATCAACACTCTGATAGTCCACAGATTACAGAATGCCTCCAGATGTGCATTTTAAACTACTACTTGTCTACCAGGGAACGATCAAAGCGTAGACTCTTTGAGACACTACTCCCATGGAGAAAAGTGCGCATGGTGACTGTTGTATTCAATCTCGATGCAATTTCTGTGTTTCATCAACACTCTGATAGTCCACAGATTACAGAATGCCACTAGATGTGCATCGGAAACTACTTCTGGTCGTCCAGGGATCGATCAAAGCGTAGACTGTTTAAGACACTACTCCCATGGAGGAAAGTGCGCATGGTGACAGTTGTATTCAATCCCGATGCAATATCTGTGTTTCATCAACACTCTGACAGCCCACAGATTACAGAAGGCCTCCAGATATGCATCGGAAACTACTACTGGTCTTCCAGGGAACGATTAAAGCATAAACTGTTTGAGACAATACTTCCATGGAGGAAAGTGCGCATGGTGACTGTTGTATTCAATCCCGATGAAATTTCTGTGTTTCATCAACACTCTGATACTCCACAGATTACAGAATGCCTCCAGATGTGCATCGGAAACTGCTACTGGTCTTCCAGGGAACGATCAAAACGTAGACTCTTAGAGACATTACTCAAATGGAGGAAGGTGCGCATGGTGACTGTTGTATTCAATCCCGATGCAATGTCTGTGTTTCATCAACACTCTGATAGTCCACAGATTACAGAATGCCACCAGATGTGAATCGGAAACTACTTCTGGTCTTCCAGGGAACTATCAAAGCATAAACTGTTTGAGACATTACTTCCATGGAGGAAAGTGCGCATGGTGACTGTTGTATTCAATCCCGATGAAATTTCTGTGTTTCATCAACATTCTGACAGCGCACAGATTACAGAATGCCTCCAGATATGCATCGGAAACTACTACTGGTCTTCCAGGGAAGGATCAAAGCGTAGACTGTTTGAGACATTACTCCCTTGGAGTAATGTGCTCATGGTGACTGTTCTATTCAATCCCGATGCAATTTCTGTCTTTCATCAACACTATGATAGGCCACAGATTACAGAATGCATCCAGATGTGCATCGGAAACTACTACTGGTCTTCCAGGGAACGATCAAAGCGTAGACTGTTTGAGACATTACTCCCATGGAGGAAAGTGCGCATGGTGACAGTTGTATTCAATCCCGATGCAATTTCTGTGTTTCATCAACACTCTGACAGCCCACAGATTACAGAAGGCCTCCAGATATGCATCGGAAACTACTACTGGTCTTCCAGGGAAGGATCAAAGCGTAGACTGTTTGAGACATTACTCCCTTGGAGTAATGTGCTCATGGTGACTGTTCTATTCAATCCCGGTGCAATTTCTGTCTTTCATCAACACTATGATAGGCCACAGATTACAGAATGCATCCAGATGTGCATCGGAAACTACTACTGGTCTTCCAGGGAACGATCAAAGCGTAGACTGTTTGAGACATTACTCCCATGGAGGAAAGTGCGCATGGTGACAGTTGTATTCAATCCCGATGCAATTTCTGTGTTTCATCGACACACTGACAGCCCACAGATTACAGAATGCCTCCAGATGTGCATCGGACACTACTACTGTTCCTCCAGGGAACGATTAAAGCGTAAACTGTTTGAGACATTACTCCCATGGAGGAAAGTGCGCATGGTTAATGTTGTATTTCATCCCGATGAAATTTCTGTGTTTCATCAACACTCTGATATTCCACAGATTACAGAATGCCTCCAGATGTGCATCGGTAACTGCTGCTGGTCTTACAGGAACGATCAAAACGTAGACTCTTAGAGACATTACTCCCATGGAGAAAAGTGAGCAAGGTGACTGTTGTATTCAATCCCGATGCAATTTCTGTGTTTCATCAACACTCTGAAGTCCACAGATTACAGAATGCCTCCAGATGTGCATCGGAAACTACCACTGGTGTTCCAGGGAACGATCAAAGCGTAGACTGTTTGAGACATTACTCCCATGGAGAAAAGTGCTCACGGTGACTGTTGTATTCAATCCCGATGCAATTTCTGTGTTTCATCAACACTCTGATAGTCCACAGATTACAGAATGCCTCCAGATGTGCATTTTAAACTACTACTTGTCTACCAGGGAACGATCAAAGCGTAGACTCTTTGAGACATTACTCCCATGGAGAAAAGTGCGCATGGTGACTGTTGTATGCAATCTCGATGCAATTTCTGTGTTTCATCAACACTCTGATAGTCCACAGATTACAGAATGCCACTAGATGTGCATCGGAAACTACTTCTGGTCGTCCAGGGATCGATCAAAGCGTAGACTGTTTAAGACACTACTCCCATGGAGGAAAGTGCGCATGGTGACAGTTGTATTCAATCCCGATGCAATTTCTGTGTTTCATCAACACTCTGACAGCCCACAGATTACAGAAGGCCTCCAGATATGCATCGGAAACTACTACTGGTCTTCCAGGGAACGATTAAAGCATAAACTGTTTGAGACAATACTTCCATGGAGGAAAGTGCGCATGGTGACTGTTGTATTCAATCCCGATGAAATTTCTGTGTATCATCAACACTCGGACAGACCACAGATCACAGAATGCCCCCATATGTGCATCGGAAACTACTTCTGGTCTTCCAGGGAAGGATCAAAGCGTAGACTGTTTGAGACATTACTCCCTTGGAGTAATGTGCTCATGGTGACTGTTCTATTCAATCCCGATGCAATTTCTGTGTTTCATCAACACTATGATAGTCCACAGATTACAGAATGCATCCAGATGTGCATCGGAAACTACTACTGGCCTTCCAGGGAACGATCAAAGCGTAAACTGTTTGAGACATTACTCCCATGGAGGAAAGTGCGCATGATGACAGTTGTATTCAATCCCGAAGCAATTTCTGTGTTTCATCAACACTCTGACAGCCCACAGATCACAGAAGGCCTCCAGATATGCATCGGAAGCTACTACTGGTCTTCCAGGGAACGATTAAAGCATAAACTGTTTGAGACATTACTTCCATGGAGGAAAGTGCGCATGGTGACTGTTGTATTCCATCCCGATGAAATTTCTGTGTTTCATCAACACTCTGATACTCCACAGATTACAGAATGCCCCCAGATGTGAATCGGAAACTACTTCTGGTCTTCCAGGGAACGATCAAAGCATAAACTGTTTGAGACATTACTTCCATGGAGGAAAGTGCGCATGGTGACTGTTGTATTCAATCCCGATGAAATTTCTGTGTTTCATCAACACTCTGACAGCCCACAGATTACAGAATGCCTCCAGATATGCATCGGAAACTACTACTGGTCTTCCAGGGAAGGATCAAAGCGTAGACTGTTTGAGACATTACTCCCTTGGAGTAATGTGCTCATGGTGACTATTCTATTCAATCCCGATGCAATTTCTGTCTTTCATCAACACTATGATAGGCCACAGATTACAGAATGCATCCAGATGTGCATCGGAAACTACTACTGGTCTTCCAGGGAACGATCAAAGCGTAGACTGTTTGAGTCATTACTCCCATGGAGGAAAGTGTGCATGGTGACAGTTGTATTCAATCCCGATGCAATTTCTGTGTTTCATCAACACTCTGACAGCCCACAGATTGCAGAAGGCCTCCAGATATGCATCGGAAACTACTACTGGTCTTCCAGGGAAGGATCAAAGCGTAGACTGTTTGAGACATTACTCCCTTGGAGTAATGTGCTCATGGTGACTGTTCTATTCAATCCCGATGCAATTTCTGTCTTTCATCAACACTATGATAGGCCACAGATTACAGAATGCATCCAGATGTGCATCGGAAACTACTACTGGTCTTCCAGGGAACGATCAAAGCGTAGACTGTTTGAGACATTACTCCCATGGAGGAAAGTGCGCATGGTGACAGTTGTATTCAATCCCGATGCAATTTCTGTGTTTCATCAACACTCTGATACACCACAGATTACAGAATGCCACCAGACGTGCATAGGAAACTGCTACTGTCTTCCTGGGAACGATGAAAGCGTAGACTGTTTGAGACACTACTCCCATGGAGGAAAGTGGGCATGGTGACAGTTGTATTCAATCCCGATGCAAATTCTGTGTTTCATCAACACTCTGATATTCCACAGATTACAGAATGCCTCCAGATGTGCATCGGTACCTGCTGCTGGTCTTACAGGAACGATCAAAACGTAGACTCTTAGAGACATTACTCCCATGGAGAAAAGTGAGCAAGGTGACTGTTGTATTCAATCCCGATGCAATTTCTGTGTTTCATCAACACTCTGAAGTCCACAGATTACAGAATGCCTCCAGATCTGCATCGGAAACTACCACTGGTGTTCCAGGGAACGATCAAAGCGTAGAATGTTTGAGACATTACTAACATGGAGGAAAGTGCGCATGGTGACTGTTGTATTCAATCCCGATGAAATTTCTGTGTTTCATCAACACTTTGAAGGTCCACAGATTACAGAACGCATCCAGATGTGCATCGGAAACTACTACTGGTCTTCCAGGGAACGATCAAAGCGTAGACTGTTTGAGACATTACTCCCATGGAGGAAAGTGCGCATAGTGACTGATCTATTCAATCCCGATGCAATTTCTGTGTTTCTTCAACACTATGATAGTCCACAGATTACAGAATGCCTCCAGATGTGCATCGGAAACTACTTCTGGTCTTCCAGGGAACGATCAAAGCGTAGGCTGTAAGAGACATTACTCCCACGGAGAAAAGTGCGCATGGTGACTGTTGTATTCAATCCCGATGAAATTTCTGTGTTTCATCAACACTGTGAAGGTCCACAGATTACATAATGCATCCAGATGTGCATCGGAAACTACTACTGGTCTTCCAGGGAACCATCAATGCTTAGACTGTTTGAGACATTACTCCCATGGAGGAAAGTGCTCCTGGTGACTGTTGTATTCAATGTCGATGCAATTTCTGTGTTTCATCAACACTCTGATAGTCCACAGATTACAGAATGCCAACAGATGTGCATCGGAAACTACTTCTAGTCTTCCAGGGAACGATCAACGCGTAGACTGTTTAAGACACTAATCTCATGGAGGAAAGTGCGCATGGTGACCGTTGTATTCAATCCCGATGCAATTTCTGTGTTTCATCAACACTCTGACAGCCCACAGATTATAGAATGCCTCCAGATGTGCATCGGAAACTACTACTGGTCTTCCAGGGAACGATTAGAGCGTCGACTGTTTGAGACATTACTCCCATGGAGGAAAGTTCACATGGTTACTGTTGTATACAATCCCGATGCAATTTCTGTGTTTCATCAAAACTTTAAAGGTCCACAGATTACAGAATGCCTCCAGATATGCATCGGAAACTACTACTGGTCTCCCAGGGAACGATCAAAGCGTAGACAGTTTGAGACATTACTCCCATGGAGGAAAGTGCGCATGGTGACTCTTGTATTCAATCCCAATGCAATTTCTGTGTTTCATCAACACTCTGACAGCCCACAGATTACAGAATGCCTCCAGATATGCATCGGAAACTACTACTGGTCTTCCAGGGAACTCAAAGCGTAAACTGTTTCAGACATTACTCCCATGGAGGAAAGTGCGCATGGTGACTGTTGTATTCAATCCCAATGCAATTTCTGTGTTTCATCAACACTCTGATAGTCCACAGATTACAGAATGCTACCAGATGTGCATCGGAAACTACTACTGCTCTTGCAGGGAACGATCAAAACGTAGACTGATTCAGACACTTCTCCCATGGAGGAAAGTGCGCATGGTGACTGTTGTATTCATTCCCGATGCAATTTCTGTGTTTCATCAGCACTCTGACAGCCCACAGATTACAGAATGCCTCCAGATGTGCATCGGAAACTACTACTGTTCCTCCAGGGAACGATTAAAGCGTATACTGTTTGAGACATTACTCCCATGGAGGAAAGTGCGCATGGTTAATGTTGTATTTCATCCCGATGAAATTTCTGTGTTTCATCAACACTCTGATATTCCACAGATTACAGAATGCCTCCAGATGTGCATTGGAAACTGCTGCTGGTCTTACAGGGAACGAGCAAAACGTAGACTCTTAGAGACATTACTCCCATGGAGAAAAGTGAGAGAGGTGACTGTTGTATTCAATCCCGATGTAATTTCTGTGTTTCATCAACACTTTGAAGGTCCACAGATTACAGAATGCATCCAGCTGTGCATCGGAAACTACTACTGGTCTTCCAGGGATCGATCAAAGCGTAGACTGTTTGAGACATTACTCCCATGGAGGACAGTGCGCATGGTGACTGTTGTATTCAATCCCGATGCAATTTCTGTGTTTCATCAACACTCTGATAGTCCACAGATTACAGAATGCCTCCAGATGTGCATCGGAATCTACTTCTGGTCTTCCAGGGTAGGATCAAAGGGTAGACTGTTTGAGACATTACTCCCTTGGAGTAATGTGCTCTTGGTGACGGTTCTATTCAATCCCGATGCAATTTCTGTGTTTCATCAACACTATGATAGTCCACAGATTACAGAATGCATCCAGATGTGCATCGGAAACTACTACTGGTCTTCCAGGGAACGATCAAAGCGTAGACTGTTTGAGACATTACTCCCATGGAGGAAAGTGCGCATGATGACAGTTGTATTCAATCCCGAAGCAATTTCTGTGTTTCATCAACACTCTGACAGCCCACAGATCACAGAAGGCCTCCAGATATGCATCGATAGCTACTACTGGTCTTCCAGGGAACGATTAAAGCATAAACTGTTTGAGACATTACTTCCATGGAGGAAAGTGCGCATGGTGACTGTTGTATTCCATCCCGATGAAATTTCTGTGTTTCATCAACACTCTGATACTCCACAGATTACAGAATGCCTCCAGATGTGCATCGGAAACTGCTACTGGTCTTCCAGGGAACGATTAAACCGTAAACTGTTTGAGACATTACTCGCATGGAGGAAAGTGCGCATGGTGAATGTTGTATTTCATCCCGATGAAATTTCTGTGTTTCATCAACACTCTGATATTCCACAGATTACAGAATGCCTTAAGATGTGCATCGGAAACTGCTACTTGTCTTCCAGGGAACGACCAAAACGTAGACTCTTAGGGACATTACTCCCATGGAGGAAGAGGCGCATGGTGACTGTTGTATTCAATACAGATGCAATTTCTGTGTTTCATCAACACTCTGATACTCCACAGGTTACAGAATGCCTCCATATGTGCATCGGAAACTACTTCTGGTCTTCCAGGGAACGATCAAAGCGTAGACTGTTTGAGACATTACTCCCATGGAGGAAAGTGCTCATGGTGACTGTTGTATTCAATCCCGATGCAATTTCTGTGTTTCATCAACACTCTGATAGTCCACAGATTACAGAATGCCTCCAGATGTGCATTTTAAACTACTACTTGTCTACCAGGGAACGATCAAAGCGTAGACTCTTTGAGACATTACTCCCATGGAGAAAAGTGCGCATGGTGACTGTTGTATTCAATCTCGATGCAATTTCTGTGTTTCATCAACACTCTGATAGTCCACAGATTACAGAATGCCACCAGATGTGCATCGGAAACTACTTCTGGTCGTCCAGGGAACGATCAAAGCGTAGACTGTTTTAAGACACTACTCCCATGGAGGAAAGTGCGCATGGTGACAGTTGTATTCAATCCCGATGCAATTTCTGTGTTTCATCAACACTCTGACAGCCCACAGATTACAGAAGGCCTCCAGATATGCATCGGAAACTACTACTGGTCTTCCAGGGAACGATTAAAGCATAAACTGCTTGAGACAATACTTCCATGGAGGACAGTGCGCATGGTGACTGTTGTATTCAATCCCGATGAAATTTCTGTGTATCATCAACACTCTGACAGCCCACAGACTACAGAATGCCTCGAGATATGCATCGGAAACTACTACTGGTCTTCCAGGGAACTCAAAGCGTAAACTGTTTCAGACATTACTCCCACGGAGCAAAATGCGCATGGTGACTCTTGTATTCAATCCCAATGCAATTTCTGTGTTTCATCAACACTCTGATAGTCCACAGATTACAGAATGCTACCAGATGTGCATCGGAAACTACTACTGCTCTTGCAGGGAACGATCAAAGCGTAGACTGTTTCAGACACTTCTCCCATGGAGGAAAGTGCGCATGGTGACTGTTGTATTCATTCCCGATGCAATTTCTGTGTTTCATCAACACTTTGAAGGTCCACAGATTACAGAATGCATCCAGCTGTGCATCGGAAACTACTACTGGTCTTCCAGGGATCGATCAAAGCGTAGACTGTTTGAGACATTACTCCCATGGAGGAAAGTGCGCATGGTGACTGTTGTATTCAATCCCGATGCAATATCTGTGTTTCATCAACACTCTGATAGTCCACAGATTACAGAATGCCTCCAGATGTGCATCGGAAACTACTTCTGGTCTTCCAGGGAAGGATCAAAGCGTAGACTGTTTGAGACATTACTCCCTTGGAGTAATGTGCTCATGGTGACTGTTCTATTCAATCCCGATGCAATTTCTGTGTTTCATCAACACTATGATAGTCCACAGATTACAGAATGCATCCAGATGTGCATCGGAAACTACTACTGGTCTTCCAGGGAACGATCAAAGCGTAGACTGTTTGAGACATTACTCCCATGGAGGAAAGTGCGCATGATGACAGTTGTATTCAATCCCGAAGCAATTTCTGTGTTTCATCAACACTCTGACAGCCCACAGATCACAGAAGGCCTCCAGATATGCATCGGAAGCTACTACTGGTCTTCCAGGGAACGATTAAAGCATAAACTGTTTGAGACATTACTTCCATGGAGGAAAGTGCGCATGGTGACTGTTGTATTCCATCCCGATGAAATTTCTGTGTTTCATCAACACTCTGATACTCCACAGATTACAGAATGCCTCCAGATGTGCATCGGAAACTGCTACTGGTCTTCCAGGGAACGATCAAAACGTAGACTCTTAGAGACATTATTCCCATGGAGGAAGGTGCGCATGGTGACTGTTGTATTCAATCCCGATGCAATGTCTGTGTTTCATCAACACTCTGATAGTCCACAGATTACAGAATGCCCCCAGATGTGAATCGGAAACTACTTCTGGTCTTCCAGGGAACGATCAAAGCATAAACTGTTTGAGACATTACTTCCATGGAGGAAAGTGCGCATGGTGACTGTTGTATTCAATCCCGATGAAATTTCTGTGTTTCATCAACACTCTGACAGCCCACAGATTACAGAATGCCTCCAGATATGCATCGGAAAATACTTCTGGTCTTCCAGGGAACGATCAAAGCGTAGACTGTCTGAGACATTACTCCCATGGAGGAAAGTGCTCATGGTGACTGTTGTATTCAATCCCGATGCAATTTCTGTTTTTCATCAACACTCTGATAGTCCACAGATTACAGAATGCCTCCAGATGTGCATTTTAAACTACTACTTGTCTACCAGGGAACGATCAAAGCGTAGACTCTTTGAGACATTACTCCCATGGAGAAAAGTGCGCATGGTGACTGTTGTATTCAATCTCGATGCAATTTCTGTGTTTCATCAACACTCTGATAGTCCACAGATTACAGAATGCCACCAGATGTGCATCGGAAACTACTTCTGGTCGTCCAGGGAACGATCAAAGCGTAGACTGTTTAAGACACTACTCCCATGGAGGAAAGTGCGCATGGTGACAGTTGTATTCAATCCCGATGCAATTTCTGTGTGTCATCAACACTCTGACAGCCCACAGATTACAGAATGCCTCCAGATATGCTTCGGAAACTACTACTGGTCTTCCAGGGAATGATCAAAGCGTAGACTGTTTGAGACATTACTCCCTTGGAGTAATGTGCTCATGGTGACTGTTCTATTCAATCCCGATGCAATTTCTGTCTTTCATCAACACTATGATAGGCCACAGATTACAGAATGCATCCAGATGTGCATCGGAAACTACTACTGGTCTTCCAGGGAACGATCAAAGCGTAGACTGTTTGAGTCATTACTCCCATGGAGGAAAGTGCGCATGGTGACAGTTGTATTCAATCCCGATGCAATATCTGTGTTTCATCAACACTCTGACAGCCCACAGATTACAGAAGGCCTCCAGATATGAATCGGAAACTACTACTGGTCTTCCAGGGAAGGATCAAATCGTAGACTGTTTGAGACATTACTCCTTTGGAGTAATGTGCTCATGGTGACTGTTCTATTCAATCCCGATGCAATTTCTGTCTTTCATCAACACTATGATAGGCCACAGATTACAGAATGCATCCAGATGTGCATCGGAAACTACTACTGGTCTTCCAGGGAACGATCAAAGCGTAGACTGTTTGAGACATTACTCCCATGGAGGAAAGTGCGCATGGTGACAGTTGTATTCAATCCCGATGCAATTTCTGTGTTTCATCAACACACTGACAGCCCACAGATTACAGAATGCCTCCAGATGTGCATCGGAAACTACTACTGTTCCTCCAGGGAACGATTAAAGCGAAAACTGTTTGAGACATTACTCCCATGGAGGAAAGTGCGCATGGTTAATGTTGTATTTCATCCCGATGAAATTTCTGTGTTTCATCAACACTCTGATATTCCACAGATTACAGAATGCCTCCAGATGTGCATCGGTACCTGCTGCTGGTCTTACAGGAACGATCAAAACGTAGACTCTTAGAGACATTACTCCCATGGAGAAAAGTGAGCAAGGTGACTGTTGTATTCAATCCCGATGCAATTTCTGTGTTTCATCAACACTCTGAAGTCCACAGATTACAGAATGCCTCCAGATCTGCATCGGAAACTACCACTGGTGTTCCAGGGAAGGATCAAAGCGTAGAATGTTTGAGACATTACTAACATGGAGGAAAGTGCGCATGGTGACTGTTGTATTCAATCCCGATGAAATTTCTGTGTTTCATCAACACTTTGAAGGTCCACAGATTACAGAACGCATCCAGATGTGCATCGGAAACTACTACTGGTCTTCCAGGGAACGATCAAAGCGTAGACTGTTTCAGACATTACTCCCATGGAGGAAAGTGCGCATAGTGACTGTTCTATTCAATCCCGATGCAATTTCTGTGTTTCTTCAACACTATGATAGTCCACAGATTACAGAATGCCTCCAGATGTGCATCGGAAACTACTTCTGGTCTTCCAGGGAACGATCAAAGCGTAGCCTGTAAGAGACATTACTCCCACGGAGAAAAGTGCGCATGGTGACTGTTGTATTCAATCCCGATGAAATTTCTGTGTTTCATCAACACTTTGAAGGTCCACAGATTACAGAATGCATCCAGATGTGCATCGGAAACTACTACTGGTCTTCCAGGGAACGATCAAAGCTTAGACTGTTTGAGACATTACTCCCATGGAGGAAAGTGCTCATGGTGACCCTTGTATTCAATCCCGATGCAATTTCTATGTTTCATCAACACTCTGATAGTCCACAGATTACAGAATGCCTCCAGATGTGCATTGGAAACTACTACTTGTCTTCCAGGGAACGATCAAAGCGTAGACTGTTTGAGACATTACTCCCATGGAGGAAAGTGCGCATGGTGACTGTTGTATTCAATGTCGATGCAATTTCTGTGTTTCATCAACACTCTGATAGTCCACAGATTACAGAATGCCACCAGATGTGCATCGGAAACTACTTCTGGTCTTCCAGGGAACGATCAACGCGTAGACTGTTTAAGACACTACTCTCATGGAGGAAAGTGCGCATGGTGACAGTTGTATTCAATCCCGATGCAATTTCTGTGTTTCATCAACTCTCTGACAGCCCACAGATTACAGAATGCCTCCAGATGTGCATCGGAAACTACTACTGGTCTTCCAGGGAACGATTAGAGCGTCGACTGTTTGAGACATTACTCCCATGGAGGAAAGTTCACATGGTTACTGTTGTATACAATCCCGATGCAATTTCTGTGTTTCATCAAAACTTTAAAGGTCCACAGATTACAGAATGCCTCCAGATATGCATCGGAAACTACTACTGGTCTCCCAGGGAACGATCAAAGCGTAGACAGTTTGAGACATTACTCCCATGGAGGAAAGTGCGCATGGTGACTCTTGTATTCAATCCCAATGCAATTTCTGTGTTTCATCAACACTCTGATAGTCCACAGGTTACAGAATGCTACCAGATGTGCATCGGAAACTACTACTGCTCTTGCAGGGAACGATCAAAGCGTAGACTGATTCAGACACTTCTCCCATGGAGGAAAGTGCGCATGGTGACTGTTGTATTCATTCCCGATGCAATTTCTGTGTTTCATCAGCACTCTGACAGCCCACAGATTACAGAATGCCTCCAGATGTGCATCGGAAATTACTACTGTTCCTCCAGGGAACGATTAAAGCGTAAACTGTTTGAGACATTACTCCCATGGAGGAAAGTGCGCATGGTTAATGTTGTATTTCATCCCGATGAAATTTCTGTGTTTCATCAACACTCTGATATTCCACAGATTACAGAATGCCTAGAGATGTGCATTGGAAACTGCTGCTGGTCTTACAGGGAACGATCAAAACGTAGACTCTTAGAGACATTACTCCCATGGAGAAAAGTGATCAAGGTGACTGTTGTATTCAATCCCGATGCAATTTCTGTGTTTCATCAACACTTTGAAGGTCCACAGATTACAGAATGCATCCAGCTGTGCATCGGAAACTACTACTGGTCTTCCAGGGATCGATCAAAGCGTAGACTGTTTGAGACATTACTCCCATGGAGGAAAGTGCGCATGGTGACTGTTGTATTCAATCCCGATGCAATTTCTGTGTTTCATCAACACTCTGATAGTCCACAGATTACAGAATGCCTCCAGATGTGCATCGGAATCTACTTCTGGTCTTCCAGGGAAGGATCAAAACGTAGACTGTTTGAGACATTACTCCCTTGGAGTAATGTGCTCTTGGTGACTGTTCTATTCAATCGCGTTGCAATTTCTGTGTTTCATCAACACTATGATAGTCCACAGATTACATGACGCATCCAGATGTGCATCGGAAACTACTACTGGTCTTCCAGGGAACGATCAAAGCGTAGACTGTTTGAGACATTACTCCCATGGAGGAAAGTGCGCATGATGACAGTTGTATTCAATCCCGAAGCAATTTCTGTGTTTCATCAACACTCTGACAGCCCACAGATCACAGAAGGCCTCCAGATATGCATCGGAAGCTACTACTGGTCTTCCAGGGAACGATTAAAGCATAAACTGTTTGAGACATTACTTCCATGGAGGAAAGTGTGCATGGTGACTGTTGTATTCCATCCCGATGAAATTTCTGTGTTTCATCAACACTCTGATACTCCACAGATTACAGAATGCCTCCAGATGTGCATCGGAAACTGCTACTGGTCTTCCAGGGAACGATCAAAACGTAGACTCTTAGAGACATTATTCCCATGGAGGAAGGTGCGCATGGTGACTGTTGTATTCAATCCCGATGCAATGTCTGTGTTTCATCAACACTCTGATAGTCCACAGATTACAGAATGCCACCAGATGTGAATCGGAAACTACTTCTGGTCTTCCAGGGAACGATCAAAGCATAAACTGTTTGAGACATTACTTCCATGGAGGAAAGTGCGCATGGTGACAGTTAAATTCAATCCCGATGAAATTTCTGTGTTTCATCAACACTCTGACAGCCCACAGATTACAGAAGGCCTCCAGATATGCATCGGAAACTACTACTGGTCTTCCAGGGAAGGATCAAAGCGTAGACTGTTTGAGACATTACTCCCTTGGAGTAATGTGCTCATGGTGACTGTTCTATTCAATCCCGATGCAATTTCTGTCTTTCATCAACACTATGATAGGCCACAGATTACAGAATGCATCCAGATGTGCATCGGAAACTACTACTGGTCTTCCAGGGAACGATCAAAGCGTAGACTGTTTGAGACATTACTCCCATGGAGGAAAGTGCGCATGGTGACAGTTGTATTCAATCCCGATGCAATTTCTGTGTTTCATCAACACAGTGACAGCCCACTGATTACAGAATGCCTCCAGATGTGCATCGGAAACTACTACTGTTCCTCCAGGGAACGATTAAAGCGTAAACTGTTTGAACATTGCTACCATGGAGGAAAGTGCGCATGGTTAATGTTGTATTTCATCCCGATGAAATTTCTGTGTTTCATCAACACTCTGATATTCCACAGATTACAGAATGCCTCCAGATGTGCATCGGTACCTGCTGCTGGTCTTACAGGAACGATCAAAACGTAGACTCTTAGAGACATTACTCCCATGGAGAAAAGTGAGCAAGGTGACTGTTGTATTCAATCCCGATGCAATTTCTGTGTTTCATCAACACTCTGAAGTCCACAGACTACAGAATGCCTCCAGATGTGCATCGGAAACTACCACTGGTGTTCCAGGGAACGATCAAAGCGTAGAATGTTTGAGACATTACTAACATGGAGGAAAGTGCGCATGGTGACTGTTGTATTTAATCCCGATGAAATTTCTGTGTTTCATCAACACTTTGAAGGTCCACAGATTACAGAATGCATCCAGATGTGCATCGGAAACTACTACTGGTCTTCCAGGGAACGATCAAAGCGAAGACTGTTTGAGACATTACTCCCATGGAGGAAAGTGCGCATAGTGACTGTTCTATTCAATCCCGATGCAATTTCTGTGTTTCATCAACACTATGATAGTCCACAGATTACAGAATGCCTCCAGATGTGCATCGGAAACTACTTCTGGTCTTCCAGGGAACGATCAAAGCGTAGCCTGTAAGAGACATTACTCCCACGGAGAAAAGTGCGCATGGTGACTGTTGTATTCAATCCCGATGAAAAATCTGTGTTTCATCAACACTTTGAAGGTCCACAGATTACAGAATGCATCCAGATGTGCATCGGAAACTACTACTGGTCTTCCAGGGAACGATCAAAGCGTAGACTGTTTGAGACATTACTCCCATGGAGGAAAGTGCTCATGGTGACCCTTGTATTCAATCCCGATGCAATTTCTATGTTTCATCAACACTCTGATAGTCCACAGATTACAGAATGCCTCCAGATGTGCATTGGAAACTACTACTTATCTCCCAGGGAACGATCAAAGCGTAGACTGTTTGAGACATTACTCCCATGGAGGAAAGTGCGCATGGTGACTGTTGTATTCAATGTCGATGCAATTTCTGTGTTTCATCAACACTTTGAACGTCCACAGATTACAGAATGCATCCAGCTGTGAATCGGAAACTACTACTGGTCTTCCAGGGATCGATCAAGGCGTAGACTGTTTGAGACATTACTCCCATGGAGGAAAGTGCGCATGGTGATTCTTGTATTCAATCCCAATGCAATTTCTGTGTTTCATCAACACTCTGACAGCCCACAGATTACAGAATGCCTCCAGATATGCATCGGAAACTACTACTGGTCTTCCAGGGAACTCAAAGCGTAAACTGTTTCAGACATTACTCCCATGGAGGAAAGTGCGCATGGTGACTCTTGTATTCAATACCAATGCAATTTCTGTGTTTCATCAACACTCTGATAGTCCACAGATTACAGAATGCTACCAGATGTGCATCGGAAATTACTACTGCTCTTGCAGGGAACGATCAAAGCGTAGACTGATTCAGACACTTCTCCCATGGAGGAAAGTGCGCATGGTGACTGTTGTATTCCATCCCGATGCAATTTCTGTGTTTCATCAACACTCTGATAGTCCACAGATTACAGAATGCCTCCAGAAGTGCATCGGAAACTACTTCTGGTCTTCCAGGGAAGGATCAAAGGGTAGACTGTTTGAGACATTACTCCCTTGGAGTAATGTGCTCATGGTGACTGTTCTATTCAATCCCGATGCAATTTCTGTGTTTCATCAACACTATGATAGTCCACAGATTACAGAATGCATCCAGATGTGCATCGGAAACTACTACTGGTCTTCCAGGGAACGATCAAAGCGTAGACTGTTTGAGACATTACTCCCATGGAGGAAAGTGCGCATGATGACAGTTGTATTCAATCCCGAAGCAATTTCTGTGTTTCATCAACACTCTGACAGCCCACAGATCACAGACGGCCTCCAGATATGCATCGGAAGCTACTACTGGTCTTCCAGGGAACGATTAAAGCATAAACTGTTTGAGACATTACTTCCATGGAGGAAAGTGCGCATGGTGAATGTTGTATTCCATCCCGATGAAATTTCTGTGTTTCATCAACACTCTGATACTCCACAGATTACAGAATGCCTCCAGATGTGCATCGGAAACTACTTCTGGTCTTCCAGGGAACGATCAAAGCATAAACTGTTTGAGACATTACTTCCATGGAGGAAAGTGCGCATGGTGACTGTTGTATTCAATCCCGATGAAATTTCTGTGTTTCATCAACACTCTGACAGCCCACAGATTAGAGAATGCCTCCAGATATGCATCGGAAACTACTACTGGTCTTCCAGGGAAGGATCAAAGCGTAGACTGTTTGAGACATTACTCCCTGGGAGTAATGTGCTCATGGTGACTGTTCTATTCAATCCCGATGCAATTTCTGTCTTTCATCAACACTATGATAGGCCACAGATTACAGAATGCATCCAGATGTGCATCGGAAACTACTACTGGTCTTCCAGGGAACGATCAAAGCGTAGACTGTTTGAGACATTATTCCCATGGAGGAAAGTGCGCATGGTGACAGTTGTATTCAATCCCGATGCAATTTCTGTGTTTCATCAACACTCTGACAGCCAACAGATTACAGAAGGCCTCCAGATATGCATCGGAAACTACTACTGCTCTTCCAGGGAAGGATCAAAGCGTAGACTGTTTGAGACATTACTCCCTTGGAGTAATGTGCTCATGGTGACTGTTCTATTCAATCCCGATGCAATTTCTGTCTTTCATCAACACTATGATAGGCCACAGATTACAGAATGCATCCAGATGTGCATCGGAAACTACTACTGGTCTTCCAGGGAACGATCAAAGCGTAGACTGTTTGAGACATTACTCCCATGGAGGAAAGTGCGTATGGTGACAGTTGTATTCAATCCCGATGCAATTTCTGTGTTTCATCAACACTCTGACAGCCCACAGATTACAGAATGCCTCCAGATGTGCATCGGAAACTACTACTGTTCCTCCAGGGAACGATTAAAGCGTAAACTGTTTGAGACATTGCTCCCATGGAGGAAAGTGCGCATGGTTAATGTTGTATTTCATCCCGATGAAATTTCTGTGTTTCATCAACACTCTGATATTCCACAGATTACAGAATGCCTCCAGATGTGCATCGGTACCTGCTGCTGGTCTTACAGGAACGATCAAAACGTAGACTCTTAGAGACATTACTCCCATGGAGAAAAGTGAGCAAGGTGACTGTTGTATTCAATCCCGATGCAATTTCTGTGTTTCATCAACACTCTGAAGTCCACAGACTACAGAATGCCTCCAGATGTGCATCGGAAACTACCACTGGTGTTCCAGGGAACGATCAAAGCGTAGAATGTTTGAGACATTACTAACATGGAGGAAAGTGCGCATGGTGACTGTTGTATTCAATCCCGATGAAATTTCTGTGTTTCATCAACACTTTGAAGGTCCACAGATTACAGAACGCATCCAGATGTGCATCGGAAACTACTACTGGTCTACCAGGGAACGATCAAAGCGAAGACTGTTTGAGACATTACTCCCATGGAGGAAGGTGCGCATAGTGACTGTTCTATTCAATCCCGATGCAATTTCTGTGTTTCATCAACACTATGATAGTCCACAGATTACAGAATGCCTCCAGATGTGCATCGGAAACTACTTCTGGTCTTCCAGGGAACGATCAAAGCGTAGACTGTTTAAGACGCTACTCCCATGGAGGAAAGTGCGCATGGTGACAGTTGTATTCAATCCCGATGCAATTTCTGTGTTTCATCAACACTCTGACAGCCCACAGATTACAGAAGGCCTCCAGATATGCATCGGAAACTACTACTGGTCTTCCAGGGAACGATTAAAGAATAAACTGTTTGAGACAATACTTCCATGGAGGAAAGTGCGCATGGTGACTGTTGTATTCAATCCAGATGAAATTTCTGTGTTTCATCAACACTCTGACAGCCCACAGACTACAGAATGCCTCCAGATATGCATCGGAAACTACTACTGGTCTTCCAGGGAACTCAAAGCGTAAACTGTTTCAGACATTACTCCCATGGAGGAAAGTGCGCATGGTGACTGTTGTATTCAATCCCGATGCAATTTCTGTGTTTCATCAACACTCTGATAGTCCACAGATTACAGAATGCTACCACATGTGCATCGGAAATTACTGCTGCTCTTCCAGGGAACGATCAAAGCGTAGACTGTTTCAGACACTTCTCCCATGGAGGTAAGTGCGCATGGTGACTGTTGTATTCAATCCCGATGCAATTTCTGTGTTTCATCAACACTCTGACAGCCCACAGATTACAGAATGCCTCCAGATGTGCATCGGAAACTACTACTATTCCTCCAGGGAACGATTAAAGCGTAAACTGTTTGAGACATTACTCCCATGGAGGAAAGTGCGCATGGTTAATGTTGTATTTCATCCCGATAAAATTTCTGTGTTTCATCAACACTCTGATATTCCACAGATTACAGAATGCCTCCAGATGTGCATCGGAAACTACCACTGGTGTTCCAGGGAACGATCAAAGCGTAGAATGTTTGAGACATTACTAACATGGAGGAAGGTGCGCATGTTGACTGTTGTATTCAATCCCGATGAAATTTCTGTGTTTCATCAACAATTTGAAGGTCCACAGATTACAGAATGCCTCCAGATGTGCATCGGAAACTACTTCTGGTCTTCCAGGGAAGGATCAAAGCGTAGACTGTTTGAGACATTACTCACTTCTAGTAAAGTGTTCATGGTGACTGTTCTATTCTATCCCGATGCAATTTCTGTGTTTCATCAACACTATGATAGTCCACAGATTACAGAATGCCTCCAGATGTGCATCGGAAACTACTTCTGGTCTTCCAGGGAACGATCAAAGCGAAGACTGTTTAAGACACTACTCCCATGGAGGAAAGTGCGCATGGTGACAGTTGTATTAAATCCCGATGCAATTTCTGTGTTTCATCAACACTCTGACAGCCCACAGATTACAGAATGCCTCCAGATGTGCATCGGAAACTACTACTGGTCTTCCAAGGAACGAATAAAGCGTCGACTGTTTGAGACATTACTCCCATGGAGGAAAGTTCACATGGTTACTGTTGTATACAATCCCGATGCAATTTGTGTGTTTCATCAACACTTTAAAGGTCCACAGATTACAGAATGCCTCCAGACATGCATCTGAAACTACTACTGGTCTCCCAGGGAACGATCAAAGCGTAGACAGTTTGAGACATTACTCCCATGGAGGAAAGTGCGCATGGTGACCGTTGTATTCAATCCCGATGCAATTTCTGTGTTTAATTAACACTCTGATAGTCCACAGATTACAGAATGCTACCAGATGTGCATCGGAAACTACTACTGCTCTTCCAGGGAACGATCAAAGCGTAGACTGTTTCAGACACTCCTCCCATTGAGGAAAGTGCGCATGGTGACTGTTGTATTCAATCCCGATGCAATTTCTGTGTTTCATCACCGCTCTGACAGCCCACAAATTACAGAATGCATCCAGATGTGCATCGGAAACTACTACTGTTCCTCCAGGGAGCGATTAAAGCGTAAACTGTTTGAGACAATACTCGCATGGAGGAAAGTGCGCTTGGTGAATGTTGTATTTCATCCCGATGAAATTTCTCTGTTTCATCAACACTCTGATATTCCACAGATTACAGAATGCCTCCAGATGTGCATCGGAAACTGCTACTGGTCTTCCAGGGAACGATCAAAACGTAGACTCTTAGAGACCTTACTCCCTTGGAGAAAAGTGCGCATGGTGACTGTTGTATTCAATCCCGATGCAATTTCTGTGTTTCATCAACACTTTGAAGGTCCACAGATTACAGAATGCATCCAGATGTGCATCGGAAACTACTGCTGCTCTTCCAGGGAACAATCAAAGCGTAGACTGTTTCAGACACTTCTCCCATGGAGGTAAGTGCGCATGGTGACTGTTGTATTCAATCCGGATGCAATTACTGTGTTTCATCAACACTCTGACAGCCCACAGATTACAGAATGCCTCCAGATGAGCATCGGAAACTACTACTGGTCTTCCAGGGAACTCAAAGCGTAAACTGTTTCAGACTTTACTCCCATGGAGGAAAGTGCGCATGGTGACTGTTGTATTCAATCCCGATGCAATTTCTGTGTTTCATCAACACTCTGACAGCCCACAGATTACAGAAGGCCTCCAGATATGCATCGGAAACTAGTACTGGTCTTCCAGGGAACGATTAAAGCATAAACTGTTTGAGACAATACTTCCATGGAGGAAAGTGCGCATGGTGACTGTTGTATTCAATCCAGATGAAATTTCTGTGTTTCATCAACACTCTGACAGCCCACAGACTACAGAATGCCTCCAGATATGCATCGGAAACTACTACTGGTCTTCCAGGGATCTCAAAGCGTAAACTGTTTGAGACATTACTCCCATGGAGGACAGTTCGCATGGTTAATGTTGTATTTCATCCCGATAAAATTTCTGTGTTTCATCAACACTCTGATATTCCACAGATTACAGAATGCCTCCAGATGTGCATCGGCAAGTACTACTGGTCTTCCAGGGAACGATCAAAACGTAGACCCTTAGAGACATTACTCCCATGGAGAAAAGTGAGCAAGGTGACTGTTGTATTCAATCCCGATGCAATTTCTGGGTTTCATCAACACTCTGAAGTCCACAGATTACAGAATGCCTCCAGATGTGCATCGGAAACTACCACTGGTGTTCCAGGGAACGATCAATGCGTAGAATGTTTGAGACATTACTAACATGGAGGAAAGTGCGCATGGTGACTGTTGTATTCAATCCCGATGAAATTTCTGTGTTTCATCAACACTTTGAAGGTCCACAGATTACAGAATGCCTCCAGATGTGCATCGGAAACTACTTCTGGTCTTCCAGGGAAGGATCAAAGCGTAGACTGTTTGAGACATTACTCCCTTGGAGTAAAGTGCTCATGGTGACTGTTCTATTCAATCCCGATGCAATTTCTGTGTTTCATCAACACTATGATAGTCCACAGATTACAGAATGCCTCCAGATGTGCATCGGAAACTACTTCTGGTCTTCCAAGGAACGATCAAAGCGAAGACTGTTTAAGACACTACTCCCATGGAGGAAAGTGCGCATGGTGACAGTTGTATTAAATCCCGATGCAATTTCTGTGTTTCATCAACACTCTGACAGCCCACAGATTACAGAATGCCTCCAGATGTGCATCGGAAACTACTACTGGTCTTCCAAGGAACGATTAAAGCGTCGACTGTTTGAGACATTACTCCCATGTAGGAAAGTTCACATGGTTACTGTTGTATACAATCCCGATGCAATTTCTGTGTTTCATCAACACTTTAAAGGTCCACAGATTACAGAATGCTACCAGATGTGCATCGGAAACTACTACTGCTCTTCCAGGGAACGATCAAAGCGTAGACTGTTTCAGACACTTCTCCCATAGAGGAAAGTGCGCATGGTGACTGTTGTATTCAATCCCGATGCAATTTCTGTGTTTCATCAACGCTCTGACAGCCCACAGATTACAGAAAGCTACCAGATGTGCATCGGAAACTACTACTGTTCCTCCAGGGAACGATTAAAGCGTAAACTGTTTGAGACATTACTCGCATGGAGGAAAGTGCGCATGGTGAATGTTGTATTTCATCCCGACGAAATTTCTGTGTTTCATCAACACTCTGATAGTCCACAGATTACAGAATGCTGCCAGATGTGCATCGTAAACTACTACTGCTCTTCCAGGGAACGATCAAAGCGTAGACTGTTTCAGACACTTCTCCCATGGAGGTAAGTGCGCATGGTGACTGTTGTATTCAATCCCGATGCAATTTCTGTGTTTCATCAACACTCTGACAGCCCACAGATTACAGAATGCCTCCAGATGTGCATCGGAAACTACTACTATTCCTCCAGGGAACGATTAAAGCGTAAACTGTTTGAGACATTACTCCCATGGAGGAAAGTGCGCATGGTTAATGTTGTATTTCATCCCGATAAAATTTCTGAGTTTCATCAACACTCTGATATTCCACAGATTACAGAATGCCTCCAGATGTGCATCGGCAAGTACTACTGGTCTTCCAGGGAACGATCAAAACGTAGACTCTTAGAGACATTACTCCCATGGAGAAAAGTGAGCAAGGTGACTGTTGTATTCAATCCCGGTGCAATTTCTGGGTTTCATCAACACTCTGAAGTCCACAGATTACAGAATGCCTCCAGATGTGCATCGGAAACTACCACTGGTGTTCCAGGGAACGATCAAAGCGTAGAATGTTTGAGACATTACTAACATGGAGGAAGGTGCGCATGTTGACTGTTGTATTCAATCCCGATGAAATTTCTGTGTTTCATCAACAATTTGAAGGTCCACAGATTACAGAATGCCTCCAGATGTGCATCGGAAACTACTTCTGGTCTTCCAGGGAAGGATCAAAGCGTAGACTGTTTGAGACATTACTCACTTCTAGTAAAGTGTTCATGGTGACTGTTCTATTCTATCCCGATGCAATTTCTGTGTTTCATCAACACTATGATAGTCCACAGATTACAGAATGCCTCCAGATGTGCATCGGAAACTACTTCTGGTCTTCCAGGGAACGATCAAAGCGAAGACTGTTTAAGACACTACTCCCATGGAGGAAAGTGCGCATGGTGACAGTTGTATTAAATCCCGATGCAATTTCTGTGTTTCATCAACACTCTGACAGCCCACAGATTACAGAATGCCTCCAGATGTGCATCGGAAACTACTACTGGTCTTCCAAGGAACGAATAAAGCGTCGACTGTTTGAGACATTACTCCCATGGAGGAAAGTTCACATGGTTACTGTTGTATACAATCCCGATGCAATTTGTGTGTTTCATCAACACTTTAAAGGTCCACAGATTACAGAATGCCTCCAGACATGCATCTGAAACTACTACTGGTCTCCCAGGGAACGATCAAAGCGTAGACAGTTTGAGACATTACTCCCATGGAGGAAAGTGCGCATGGTGACCGTTGTATTCAATCCCGATGCAATTTCTGTGTTTAATTAACACTCTGATAGTCCACAGATTACAGAATGCTACCAGATGTGCATCGGAAACTACTACTGCTCTTCCAGGGAACGATCAAAGCGTAGACTGTTTCAGACACTCCTCCCATTGAGGAAAGTGCGCATGGTGACTGTTGTATTCAATCCCGATGCAATTTCTGTGTTTCATCACCGCTCTGACAGCCCACAAATTACAGAATGCATCCAGATGTGCATCGGAAACTACTACTGTTCCTCCAGGGAGCGATTAAAGCGTAAACTGTTTGAGACAATACTCGCATGGAGGAAAGTGCGCTTGGTGAATGTTGTATTTCATCCCGATGAAATTTCTCTGTTTCATCAACACTCTGATATTCCACAGATTACAGAATGCCTCCAGATGTGCATCGGAAACTGCTACTGGTCTTCCAGGGAACGATCAAAACGTAGACTCTTAGAGACCTTACTCCCTTGGAGAAAAGTGCGCATGGTGACTGTTGTATTCAATCCCGATGCAATTTCTGTGTTTCATCAACACTTTGAAGGTCCACAGATTACAGAATGCATCCAGATGTGCATCGGAAACTACTGCTGCTCTTCCAGGGAACAATCAAAGCGTAGACTGTTTCAGACACTTCTCCCATGGAGGTAAGTGCGCATGGTGACTGTTGTATTCAATCCGGATGCAATTACTGTGTTTCATCAACACTCTGACAGCCCACAGATTACAGAATGCCTCCAGATGAGCATCGGAAACTACTACTGGTCTTCCAGGGAACTCAAAGCGTAAACTGTTTCAGACTTTACTCCCATGGAGGAAAGTGCGCATGGTGACTGTTGTATTCAATCCCGATGCAATTTCTGTGTTTCATCAACACTCTGACAGCCCACAGATTACAGAAGGCCTCCAGATATGCATCGGAAACTAGTACTGGTCTTCCAGGGAACGATTAAAGCATAAACTGTTTGAGACAATACTTCCATGGAGGAAAGTGCGCATGGTGACTGTTGTATTCAATCCAGATGAAATTTCTGTGTTTCATCAACACTCTGACAGCCCACAGACTACAGAATGCCTCCAGATATGCATCGGAAACTACTACTGGTCTTCCAGGGATCTCAAAGCGTAAACTGTTTGAGACATTACTCCCATGGAGGACAGTTCGCATGGTTAATGTTGTATTTCATCCCGATAAAATTTCTGTGTTTCATCAACACTCTGATATTCCACAGATTACAGAATGCCTCCAGATGTGCATCGGCAAGTACTACTGGTCTTCCAGGGAACGATCAAAACGTAGACCCTTAGAGACATTACTCCCATGGAGAAAAGTGAGCAAGGTGACTGTTGTATTCAATCCCGATGCAATTTCTGGGTTTCATCAACACTCTGAAGTCCACAGATTACAGAATGCCTCCAGATGTGCATCGGAAACTACCACTGGTGTTCCAGGGAACGATCAATGCGTAGAATGTTTGAGACATTACTAACATGGAGGAAAGTGCGCATGGTGACTGTTGTATTCAATCCCGATGAAATTTCTGTGTTTCATCAACACTTTGAAGGTCCACAGATTACAGAATGCCTCCAGATGTGCATCGGAAACTACTTCTGGTCTTCCAGGGAAGGATCAAAGCGTAGACTGTTTGAGACATTACTCCCTTGGAGTAAAGTGCTCATGGTGACTGTTCTATTCAATCCCGATGCAATTTCTGTGTTTCATCAACACTATGATAGTCCACAGATTACAGAATGCCTCCAGATGTGCATCGGAAACTACTTCTGGTCTTCCAAGGAACGATCAAAGCGAAGACTGTTTAAGACACTACTCCCATGGAGGAAAGTGCGCATGGTGTCAGTTGTATTAAATCCCGATGCAATTTCTGTGTTTCATCAACACTCTGACAGCCCACAGATTACAGAATGCCTCCAGATGTGCATCGGAAACTACTACTGGTCTTCCAAGGAACGATTAAAGCGTCGACTGTTTGAGACATTACTCCCATGTAGGAAAGTTCACATGGTTACTGTTGTATACAATCCCGATGCAATTTCTGTGTTTCATCAACACTTTAAAGGTCCACAGATTACAGAATGCTACCAGATGTGCATCGGAAACTACTACTGCTCTTCCAGGGAACGATCAAAGCGTAGACTGTTTCAGACACTTCTCCCATAGAGGAAAGTGCGCATGGTGACTGTTGTATTCAATCCCGATGCAATTTCTGTGTTTCATCAACGCTCTGACAGCCCACAGATTACAGAAAGCTACCAGATGTGCATCGGAAACTACTACTGTTCCTCCAGGGAACGATTAAAGCGTAAACTGTTTGAGACATTACTCGCATGGAGGAAAGTGCGCATGGTGAATGTTGTATTTCATCCCGACGAAATTTCTGTGTTTCATCAACACTCTGATAGTCCACAGATTACAGAATGCTGCCAGATGTGCATCGTAAACTACTACTGCTCTTCCAGGGAACGATCAAAGCGTAGACTGTTTCAGACACTTCTCCCATGGAGGTAAGTGCGCATGGTGACTGTTGTATTCAATCCCGATGCAATTTCTGTGTTTCATCAACACTCTGACAGCCCACAGATTACAGAATGCCTCCAGATGTGCATCGGAAACTACTACTATTCCTCCAGGGAACGATTAAAGCGTAAACTGTTTGAGACATTACTCCCATGGAGGAAAGTGCGCATGGTTAATGTTGTATTTCATCCCGATAAAATTTCTGAGTTTCATCAACACTCTGATATTCCACAGATTACAGAATGCCTCCAGATGTGCATCGGCAAGTACTACTGGTCTTCCAGGGAACGATCAAAACGTAGACTCTTAGAGACATTACTCCCATGGAGAAAAGTGAGCAAGGTGACTGTTGTATTCAATCCCGGTGCAATTTCTGGGTTTCATCAACACTCTGAAGTCCACAGATTACAGAATGCCTCCAGATGTGCATCGGAAACTACCACTGGTGTTCCAGGGAACGATCAAAGCGTAGAATGTTTGAGACATTACTAACATGGAGGAAAGTGCGCATGGTGACTGTTGTATTCAATCCCGATGAAATTTCTGTGTTTCATCAACACTTTGAAGGTCCACAGATTACAGAATGCCTCCAGATGTGCATCGGAAACTACTTCTGGTCTTCCAGGGAAGGATCAAAGCGTAGACTGTTTGAGACATTACTCCCTTGGAGTAAAGTGCTCATGGTGACTGTTCTATTCAATCCCGATGCAATTTCTGTGTTTCATCAACACTATGATAGTCCACAGATTACAGAATGCCTCCAGATGTGCATCGGAAACTACTTCTGGTCTTCCAAGGAACGATCAAAGCGAAGACTGTTTAAGACACTACTCCCATGGAGGAAAGTGCGCATGGTGACAGTTGTATTAAATCCCGATGCAATTTCTGTGTTTCATCAACACTCTGACAGCCCACAGATTACAGAATGCCTCCAGATGTGCATCGGAAACTACTACTGGTCTTCCAAGGAACGATTAAAGCGTCGACTGTTTGAGACATTACTCCCATGGAGGAAAGTTCACATGGTTACTGTTGTATACAATCCCGATGCAATTTCTGTGTTTCATCAACACTTTAAAGGTCCACAGATTACAGAATGCTACCAGATGTGCATCGGAAACTACTACTGCTCTTCCAGGGAACGATCAAAGCGTAGACTGTTTCAGACACTTCTCCCATAGAGGAAAGTGCGCATGGTGACTGTTGTATTCAATCCCGATGCAATTTCTGTGTTTCATCAACGCTCTGACAGCCCACAGATTACAGAAAGCTACCAGATGTGCATCGGAAACTACTACTGTTCCTCCAGGGAACGATTAAAGCGTAAACTGTTTGAGACATTACTCGCATGGAGGAAAGTGCGCATGGTGAATGTTGTATTTCATCCCGACGAAATTTCTGTGTTTCATCAACACTCTGATAGTCCACAGATTACAGAATGCTGCCAGATGTGCATCGTAAACTACTACTGCTCTTCCAGGGAACGATCAAAGCGTAGACTGTTTCAGACACTTCTCCCATGGAGGTAAGTGCGCATGGTGACTGTTGTATTCAATCCCGATGCAATTTCTGTGTTTCATCAACACTCTGACAGCCCACAGATTACAGAATGCCTCCAGATGTGCATCGGAAACTACTACTATTCCTCCAGGGAACGATTAAAGCGTAAACTGTTTGAGACATTACTCCCATGGGAGAAAGTGCGCATGGTTAATGTTGTATTTCATCCCGATAAAATTTCTGGGTTTCATCAACACTCTGATATTCCACAGATTACAGAATGCCTCCAGATGTGCTTCGGCAAGTACTACTGGTCTTCCAGGGAACGATCAAAACGTAGACTCTTAGAGACATTACTCCCATGGAGAAAAGTGAGCAAGGTGACTGTTGTATTCAATCCCGGTGCAATTTCTGGGTTTCATCAACACTCTGAAGTCCACAGATTACAGAATGCCTCCAGATGTGCATCGGAAACTACCACTGGTGTTCCAGGGAACGATCAAAGCGTAGAATGTTTGAGACATTACTAACATGGAGGAAAGTGCGCATGGTGACTGTTGTATTCAATCCCGATGAAATTTCTGTGTTTCATCAACACTTTGAAGGTCCACAGATTACAGAATGCCTCCAGATGTGCATCGGAAACTACTTCTGGTCTTCCAGGGAAGGATCAAAGCGTAGACTGTTTGAGACATTACTCCCTTGGAGTAAAGTGCTCATGGTGACTGTTCTATTCAATCCCGATGCAATTTCTGTGTTTCATCAACACTATAATAGTCCACAGATTACAGAATGCCTCCAGATGTGCATCGGAAACTACTTCTGGTCTTCCAAGGAACGATTAAAGCGAAGACTGTTTAAGACACTACTCCCATGGAGGAAAGTGCGCATGGCAACAGTTGTATTAAATCCCGATGCAATTTCTGTGTTTCATCAACACTCTGACAGCCCACAGATTACAGAATGTCTCCAGATGTGCATCGGAAACTACTACTGGTCTTCCAAGGAACGATTAAAGCGTCGACTGTTTGAGACATTACTCCCATGGAGGAAAGTTCACATGGTTACTGTTGTATACAATCCCGATGCAATTTCTGTGTTTCATCAACACTTTAAAGGTCCACAGATTACAGAATGCTACCAGATGTGCATTGGAAACTACTACTTGTCTTCCAGGGAACGATCAAAGCGTAGACTCTTTGAGACATTACTCCCATGGAGAAAAGTCCGCATGGTGACTGTTGTATTCAATCTCGATGCAATTTCTGTGTTTCATCAACACTCTGATAGTCCACAGATTACAGAATGCCACCAGATGTGCATCGGAAACTACTTCTGGTCTTCCAGGGAACGATCAAAGCGTAGACTGTTTAAGACGCTACTCCCATGGAGGAAAGTGCGCATGGTGACAGTTGTATTCAATCCCGATGCAATTTCTGTGTTTCATCAACACTCTGACAGCCCACAGATTACAGAAGGCCTCCAGATATGCATCGGAAACTACTACTGGTCTTCCAGGGAACGATTAAAGCATAAGCTGTTTGAGACAATACTTCCATGGAGGAAAGTGCGCATGGTGACTGTTGTATTCAATCCAGATGAAATTTCTGTGTTTCATCAACACTCTGACAGCCCACAGACTACAGAATGCCTCCAGATATGCATCGGAAACTACTACTGGTCTTCCAGGGAACTCAAAGCGTAAACTGTTTCAGACATTACTCCCATGGAGGAAAGTGCGCATGGTGACTGTTGTATTCAATCCCGATGCAATTTCTGTGTTTCATCAACACTCTGATAGTCCACAGATTACAGAATGCTACCAGATGTGCATCGGAAACTACTACTGCTCTGCCAGGTAACGATCAAAGCGTAGACTGTTTCAGACACTTCTCCCATGGAGGTAAGTGCGCATGGTGACTGTTGTATTCAATCCCGATGCAATTTCTGTGTTTCATCAACACACTGACAGCCCACAGATTACAGAATGCCTCCAGATGTGCATCGGAAACTACTACTATTCCTCCAGGGAACGATTAAAGCGTAAACTGTTTGAGACATTACTCCCATGGAGGAAAGTGCGCATGGTTAATGTTGTATTTCATCCCGATAAAAATTCTGTGTTTCATCAACACTCTGATATTCCACAGATTACAGAATGCCTCCAGATGTGCATCGGAAACTACCACTGGTGTTCCAGGGAACGATCAAAGCGTAGAATGTTTGAGACATTACTAACATGGAGGAAAGTGCGCATGGTGACTGTTGTATTCAATCCCGATGAAATTTCTGTGTTTCATTAACAATTTGAAGGTCCACAGATTACAGAATGCCTCCAGATGTGCATCGGAAACTACTTCTGGTCTTCCAGGGAAGGATCAAAGCGTAGACTGTTTGAGACATTACTCCCTTGGAGTAAAGTGCTCATGGTGACTGTTCTATTCAATCCCGATGCAATTTCTGTGTTTCATCAACACTATTATAGTCCACAGATTACAGAATGCCTCCAGATGTGCATCGGAAACTACTTCTGGTCTTCCAGGGAACGATCAAAGCGAAGACTGTTTAAGACACTACTCCCATGGAGGAAAGTGCGCATGGTGACAGTTGTATTAAATCCCGATGCAATTTCTGTGTTTCATCAACACTCTGACAGCCCACAGATTACAGAATGCCTCCAGATGTGCATCGGAAACTACTACTGGTCTTCCAAGGAACGAATAAAGCGTCGACTGTTTGAGACATTACTCCCATGGAGGAAAGTTCACATGGTTACTGTTGTATACAATCCCGATGCAATTTCTGTGTTTCATCAACACTTTAAAGGTCCACAGATTACAGAATGCCTCCAGATATGCATCTGAAACTACTACTGGTCTCCCAGGGAACGATCAAAGCGTAGACAGTTTGAGACATTACTCCCATGGAGGAAAGTGCGCATGGTGACCGTTGTATTCAATCCCGATGCAATTTCTGTGTTTAATTAACACTCTGATAGTTCACAGATTACAGAATGCTACCAGATGTGCATCGGAAACTACTACTGCTCTTCCAGGGAACGATCAAAGCGTAGACTGTTTCAGACACTCCTCCCATTGAGGAAAGTGCGCATGGTGACTGTTGTATTCAATCCCGATGCAATTTCTGTGTTTCATCACCGCTCTGACAGCCCACAAATTACAGAATGCATCCAGATGTGCATCGGAAACTACTACTGTTCCTCCAGGGAGCGATTAAAGCGTAAACTGTTTGAGACAATACTCGCATGGAGGAAAGTGCGCTTGGTGAATGTTGTATTTCATCCCGATGAAATTTCTCTGTTTCATCAACACTCTGATATTCCACAGATTACAGAATGCCTCCAGATGTGCATCGGAAACTGCTACTGGTCTTCCAGGGAACGATCAAAACGTAGCCTCTTAGAGACATTACTCCCTTGGAGAAAAGTGCGCATGGTGACTGTTGTATTCAATCCCGATGCAATTTCTGTGTTTCATCAACACTTTGAAGGTCCACAGATTACAGAATGCATCCAGATGTGCATCTGAAACTACTGCTGCTCTTCCAGGGAACAATCAAAGCGTAGACTGTTTCAGACACTTCTCCCATGGAGGTAAGTGCGCATGGTGACTGTTGTATTCAATCCGGATGCAATTTCTGTGTTTCAGCAACACTCTGACAGCCCACAGATTACAGAATGCCTCCAGATGAGCATCGGAAACTACTACTGGTCTTCCAGGGAACTCAAAGCGTAAACTGTTTCAGACTTTACTCCCATGGAGGAAAGTGCGCATGGTGACTGTTGTATTCAATCCCGATGCAATTTCTGTGTTTCATCAACACTCTGACAGCCCACAGATTACAGAAGGCCTCCAGATATGCATCGGAAACTACTACTGGTCTTCCAGGGAACGATTAAAGCATAAACTGTTTGAGACAATACTTCCATGGAGGAAAGTGCGCATGGTGACTGTTGTATTCAATCCAGATGAAATTTCTGTGTTTCATCAACACTCTGACAGCCCACAGACTACAGAATGCCTCCAGATATGCATCGGAAACTACTACTGGTCTTCCAGGGATCTCAAAGCGTAAACTGTTTCAGACATTACTCAAATGGAGGAAAGTGCGCATGGTGACTGTTGTATTCAATCCCGATGCAATTTCTATGTTTCATCAACACTCTGATAGTCCACAGATTACAGAATGCTGCCAGATGTGCATCGGAAACTACTACTGCTCTTCCAGGGAACGATCAAAGCGTAGACTGTTTCAGACACTTCTCCCATGGAGGTTAGTGCGCATGGTGACTGTTGTATTCAATCCCGATGCAATTTCTGTGTTTCATCAACACTCTGACAGCCCACAGATTACAGAATGCCTCCAGATGTGCATCGGAAACTACTACTATTCCTCCAGGGAACGATGAAAGCGTAAACTGTTTGAGACATTACTCCCATGGAGGAAAGTGCGCATGGTTAATGTTGTATTTCATCCCGATAAAATTTCTGGGTTTCATCAACACTCTGATATTCCACAGATTACAGAATGCCTCCAGATGTGCATCGGCAAGTACTACTGGTCTTCCAGGGAACGATCAAAGCGTAGACTCTTAGAGACATTACTCCCATGGAGAAAAGTGAGCAAGGTGACTGTTGTATTCAATCCCGATGCAATTTCTGGGTTCCATCAACACTCTGAAGTCCACAGATTACAGAATGCCTCCAGATGTGCATCGGAAACTACCACTGGTGTTCCAGGGAACGATCAAAGCGTAGAATGTTTGAGACATTACTAACATGGAGGAAAGTGCGCATGGTGACTGTTGTATTCAATCCCGATGAAATTTCTGTGTTTCATCAACACTTTGAAGGTCCACAGATTACAGAATGCCTCCAGATGTGCATCGGAAACTACTTCTGGTCTTCCAGGGAAGGATCAAAGCGTAGACTGTTTGAGACATTACTCCCTTGGAGTAAAGTGCTCATGGTGACTGTTCTATTCAATCCCGATGCAATTTCTGTGTTTCATCATCACTATGATAGTCCACAGATTACAGAATGCCTCCAGATGTGCATCGGAAACTACTTCTGGTCTTCCAAGGAACGATCAAAGCGAAGACTGTTTAAGACACTACTCCCATGGAGGAAAGTGCGCATGGTGACAGTTGTATTAAATCCCGATGCAATTTCTGTGTTTCATCAACACTCTGACAGCCCACAGATTACAGAATGCCTCCAGATGTGCATCGGAAACTACTACTGGTCCTCCAAGGAACGATTAAAGCGTCGACTGTTTGAGACATTACTCCCATGGAGGAAAGTTCACATGGTTACTGTTGTATACAATCCCGATGCAATTTCTGTGTTTCATCAACACTTTAAAGGTCCACAGATTACAGAATGCTACCAGATGTGCATCGGAAACTACTACTGCTCTTCCAGGGAACGATCAAAGCGTAGACTGTTTCAGACACTTCTCCCATAGAGAAAAGTGCGCATGGTGACTGTTGTATTCAATCCCGATGCAATTTCTGTGTTTCATCAACGCTCTGACAGCCCACAGATTACACAATGCTACCAGATGTGCATCGGAAACTACTACTGTTCCTCCAGGGAACGATTAAAGCGTAAACTGTTTGAGACATTACTCGCATGGAGGAAAGTGCGCATGGTGAATGTTGTATTTCATCCCGATGAAATTTCTGTGTTTCATCAACACTCTGATACTCCACAGATTACAGAATGCCTCCAGATGTGCATTGGAAACTACTACTTGTCTTCCAGGGAACGATCAAAGCGTTTACTCTTTGAGACATTACTCCCATTGAGAAAAGTCCGCATGGTGACTGTTGTATTCAATCTCGATGCAATTTCTGTGTTTCATCAACACTCTGATAGTCCACAGATTACAGAATGCCACCAGATGTGCATCGGAAACTACTTCTGGTCTTCCAGGGAACGATCAAAGCGTAGACTGTTTAAGACGCTACTCCCATGGAGGAAAGTGCGCATGGTGACAGTTGTACTCAATCCCGATGCAATTTCTGTGTTTCATCAACACTCTGACAGCCCACAGATTACAGAAGGCCTCCAGATATGCATCGTAAACTACTACTGGTCTTCCAGGGAACGATTAAAGCATAAACTGTTTTTGACAATACTTCCATGGAGGAAAGTGCGCATGGTGACTGTTGTATTCAATCCAGACGAAATTTCTGTGTTTCATCAACACTCTGACAGCCCACAGACTACAGAATGCCTCCAGATATACATCGGAAACTACTACTGGTCTTCCAGGGATCTCAAAGCGTAAACTGTTTCAGACATTACTCCCATGGAGGAAAGTGCGCATGGTGACTGTTGTATTCAATCCCGATGCAATTTCTGTGTTTCATCAACACTCTGATAGTCCACAGATTACAGAATGCTGCCAGATGTGCATCGGAAACTACTACTGCCCTTCCAGGGAACGATCAAAGCGTAGACTGTTTCAGACACTTCTCCCATGGAGGTTAGTGCGCATGGTGACTGTTGTATTCAATCCCGATGCAATTTCTGTGTTTCATCAACACTCTGACAGCCCACAGATTACAGAGTGCCTCCAGATGTGCATCGGAAACTACTACTATTCCTCCAGGGAACGATTAAAGCGTAAACTGTTTGAGACATTACTCCCATGGAGGAAAGTGCGCATGGTTAATGTTGTATTTCATCCCGATAAAATTTCTGGGTTTCATCAACACTCTGATATTCCACAGTTTACAGAATGCCTCCAGATGTGCATCGGCAAGTACTACTGGTCTTCCAGGGAACGATCAAAACGTAGACTCTTAGAGACATTACTCCCATGGAGAAAAGTGAGCAAGGTGACTGTTGTATTCAATCCCGATGCAATTTCTGGGTTTCATCAACACTCTGAAGTCCACAGATTACAGAATGCCTCCAGATGTGCATCGGAAACTACCACTGGTGTTCCAGGGAACGATCAAAGCGTAGAATGTTTGAGACATTACTAACATGGAGGAAAGTGCGCATGGTGACTGTTGTATTCAATCCCGATGAAATTTCTGTGTTTCATCAACACTTTGAAGGTCCACAGATTACAGAATGCCTCCAGATGTGCATCGGAAACTACTTCTGGTCTTCCAGGGAAGGATCAAAGCGTAGACTGTTTGAGACATTACTCCCTTGGAGTAAACTGCTCATGGTGACTGTTCTATTCAATCCCGATGCAATTTCTGTGTTTCATCAACACTATGATAGTCCACAGATTACAGAATGCCTCCAGATGTGCATCGGAAACTACTTCTGGTCTTCCAAGGAACGATCAAAGCGAAGACTGTTTAAGACACTACTCCCATGGAGGAAAGTGCGCATGGTGACAGTTGTATTAAATCCCGATGCAATTTCTGTGTTTCATCAACACTCTGACAGCCCACAGATTACAGAATGCCTCCAGATGTGCATCGGAAACTACTACTGGTCCTCCAAGGAACGATTAAAGCGTCGACTGTTTGAGACATTACTCCCATGGAGGAAAGTTCACATGGTTACTGTTGTATACAATCCCGATGCAATTTCTGTGTTTCATCAACACTTTAAAGGTCCACAGATTATAGAATGCTACCAGATGTGCATCGGAAACTACTACTGCTCTTCCAGGGAACGATCAAAGCGTAGACTGTTTCAGACACTTCTCCCATAGAGGAAAGTGCGCATGGTGACTGTTGTATTCAATCCCGATGCAATTTCTGTGTTTCATCAACGCTCTGACAGCCCACAGATTACACAATGCTACCAGATGTGCATCGGAAACTACTACTGTTCCTCCTGGGAACGATTAAAGCGTAAACTGTTTGAGACATTACTCGCATGGAGGAAAGTGCGCATGGTGAATGTTGTATTTCATCCCGATGAAATTTCTGTGTTTCATCAACACTCTGATACTCCACAGATTACAGAATGCCTCCAGATGTGCATTGGAAACTACTACTTGTCTTCCAGGTAACGATCAAAGCGTAGACTCTTTGAGACATTACTCCCATGGAGAAAAGTCCGCATGGTGACTGTTGTATTCAATCTCGATGCAATTTCTGTTTTTCATCAACACTCTGATAGTCCACAGATTACAGAATGCCAACAGATGTGCATCGGAAACTACTTCTGGTCTTCCAGGGAACGATCAAAGCGTAGACTGTTTAAGACGCTACTCCCATGGAGGAAAGTGCCCATGGTGACAGTTGTATTCAATCCCGATGCAATTTCTGTGTTTCATCAACACTCTGACAGCCCACAGATTACAGAAGGCCACCAGATATGCATCGTAAACTACTACTGGTCTTCCAGGGAACGATTGAAGCATAAACTGTTTTTGACAATACTTCCATGGAGGAAAGTGCGCATGGTGACTGTTGTATTCAATCCAGACGAAATTTCTGTGTTTCATCAACACTCTGACAGCCCACAGACTACAGAATGCCTCCAGATATGCATCGGAAACTACTACTGGTCTTCCAGGGATCTCAAAGCGTAAACTGTTTCAGACATTACTCCCATGGAGGAAAGTGCGCATGGTGACTGTTGTATTCAATCCCGATGCAATTTCTGTGTTTCATCAACACTCTGATAGTCCACAGATTACAGAATGCTACCAGATGTGCATCGGAAACTACTACTGCTCTTCCAGGGAACGATCAAATCGTAGACTGTTTCAGACACTTCTCCCATGGAGGTAAGTGCGCATGGGGACTGTTGTATTCAATCCCGATGCAATTTCTGTGTTTCATCAACACTCTGACAGCCCACAGATTACAGAATGCCTCCAGATGTGCATCGGAAACTACTACTATTCCTCCAGGGAACGATTAAAGCGTAAACTGTTTGAGACATTACTCCCATGGAGGAAAGTGCGCATGGTTAATGTTGTATTTCATCCCGATTAAATTTCTGTGTTTCGTCAACACTCTGATATTCCACAGATTACAGAATGCCTCCAGATGTGCATCGGCAAGTACTACTGGTCTGCCAGGGAACGATCAAAACGTAGACTCTTAGAGACATTACTCCCATGGAGAAAAGTGAGCAAGGTGACTGTTGTATTCAATCCCGATGCAATTTCTGGGTTTCATCAACACTCTGAAGTCCACAGATTACAGAATGCCTCCAGATGTGCATCGGAAACTACCACTGGTGTTCCAGGGAACGATCAAAGCGTAGAATGTTTGAGACATTACTAACATGGAGGAAAGTGCGCATGGTGACTGTTGTATTCAATCCCGATGAAATTTCTGTGTTTCATCAACACTTTGAAGGTCCACAGATTACAGAATGCCTCCAGATGTGCATCGGAAACTACTTCTGGTCTTCCAGGGAAGGGTCAAAACGTAGACTCTTAGAGACATTACTCCCTTGGAGAAAAGTGCGCATGGTGACTGTTGTATTCAATCCCGATGCAATTTCTGTGTTTCATCAACACTTTGAAGGTCCACAGATTACAGAATGCATCCAGATGTGCATCGGAAACTACTGCTGGTCTTCCAGGGAACGATCAAAGCGTAGACTGTTTGAGACATTACTCCCTTGGAGTAAAGTGCTCATGGTGACTGTTCTATTCAATCCCGATGCAATTTCTGTGTTTCATCAACACTATGATAGTCCACAGATTACAGAATGCCTCCAGATGTGCATCGGAAACTACTTCTGGTCTTCCAGGGAACGATCAAAGCGAAGACTGTTTAAGACACTACTCCCATGGAGGAAAGTGCGCATGGTGACAGTTGTATTAAATCCCGATGCAATTTCTGTGTTTCATCAACACTCTGACAGCCCACAGATTACAGAATGCCTCCAGATGTGCATCGGAAACTACTACTGGTCTTCCAAGGAACGATTAAAGCGTCGACTGTTTGAGACATTACTCCCATGGAGGAAAGTTCACATGGTTACTGTTGTATACAATCCCGATGCAATTTCTGTGTTTCATCAACACCTTAAAGGTCCACAGATTACAGAATGCCTCCAGATATGCATCTGAAACTACTACTGGTCTCCCAGGGAACGATCAAAGCGTAGACAGTTTGAGACATTACTCCCATGGAGGAAAGTGCGCATGGTGACCGTTGTATTCAATCCCGATGCAATTTCTGTGTTTAATTAAAACTCTGATAGTCCACAGATTACAGAATTCTACCAGATGTGCATCGGAAACTACTACTGCTCTTCCAGGGAACGATCAAAGCGTAGACTGTTTCAGACACTCCTCCCATTGAGGAAAGTGCGCATGGTGACTGTTGTATTCAATCCCGATGCAATTTCTGTGTTTCATCACCGCTCTGACAGCAATTTCTGTGTTTCATCAACACTCTGATAGTCCACAGATTACAGAATGCCTCCAGATGTGCATCGGAAACTACTTCTGGTCTTCCAGGGAACTCAAAGCGTAAACTGTTTCAGACTTTACTCCCATGGAGGAAAGTGCGCATGGTGACTGTTGTATTCAATCCCGATGCAATTTCTGTGTTTCATCAACACTCTGATAGTCCACAGATTACAGAATGCTACCAGATGTGCATCGGAAACTACTACTGCTCTTCCAGGGAACAATCAAAGCGTAGACTGTTTCAGACACTTCTCCCATGGAGGTAAGTGCGCATGGAGACTGTTGTATTCAATCCCGATGCAATTTCTGTGTTTCATCAACACTCTGAAGTCCACAGATTACAGAATGCCTCCAGATGTGCATCGGAAACTACCACTGGTGTTCCAGGGAACGATCAAAGCGTAGAATGTTTGAGACATTACTAACATGGAGGAAAGTGCGCATGGTGACTGTTGTATTCAATCCCGATGAAATGCCTGTGTTTCATCAACACTTTGAAGGTCACAGATTACAGAATGCATCCCGTTGTGCATCGGAAACTACTACTGGTCTTCCAGGGAACGATCAAAGCGTAGACTGTTTGAGACATTACTCTCATGGAGGAAAGTGCGCATGGTGACTGTTGTATTCAATCCCGATGCAATTTCTGTGTTTCATCAACACTCTGATAGTCCACAGATTACAGAATGCCTCCAGATGTGCATCGGAAACTACTTCTGGTCTTCCAGGGAAGGATCAAAGCGTAGACTCTTTGAGACATTACTCCCATTAAGGAAAGTTCACATGGTTACTGTTGTATACAATCCCGTTGCAATTTCTGTGTTTCATCAACACTTTAAAGGTCCACAGATTACAGAATGTATCCAGATATGCATCTGAAACTACTACTGGTCTCGCAGGGAACGATCAAAGCGTAGACATTTTGAGACATTACTCCCATGGAGGAAAGTGCGCATGGTGACCGTTGTATTCAATCTTGATGCAATTTCCGTGTTTCATTAACACTCTGATAGTCCACAGATTACAGAATGCTACCTGATGTGCATCGGAAACTACTACTGCTCTTCCAGGGAACGATCAAAGCCTAGACTGTTTCAGACACTTCTCCCATTGAGGAGAGTGCGCATGGTGACTGTTGTATTCAATCCCGATGCAATTTCTGTGTTTCATCACCGCTCTGACAGCCCACAAATTACTGAATGCCTCCAGATGTGCATCGGAAACTACTACCGTTCCTCCAGGGAGCGATTAAAGCGTAAACTGTTTGAGACAATACTCGCATGGAGGAAAGTGCGCTTGGTGAATGTTGTATTTCATCCCGATGAAATTTCTGTGTTTCATCAACACTCTGATATTCCACAGATTACAGAATGCCTCCAGATGTGCATCGGAAACTGCTACTGGTCTTCCAGGGAACGATCAAAACGTAGACTCTTAGAGACATTACTCCCTTGGAGAAAAGTGCGCATGGTGACTGTTGTATTCAATCCAGACGAAATTTCTGTGTTTCATCAACACTCTGACAGCCCACAGACTACAGAATGCCTCCAGATATGCATCGGAAACTACTACTGGTCTTCCAGGGATCTCAAAGCGTAAACTGTTTCAGACATTACTCCCATGGAGGAAAGTGCGCATGGTGACTGTTGTATTCAATCCCGATGCAATTTCTGTGTTTCATCAACACTCTGATAGTCCACAGATTACAGAATGCTACCAGATGTGCATCGGAAACTACTACTGCTCTTCCAGGGACGATCAAATCGTAGACTGTTTCAGACACTTCTCCCATGGAGGTAAGTGCGCATGGGGACTGTTGTATTCAATCCCGATGCAATTTCTGTGTTTCATCAACACTCTGACAGCCCACAGATTACAGAATGCCTCCAGATGTGCATCGGAAACTACTACTATTCCTCCAGGGAACGATTAAAGCGTAAACTGTTTGAGACATTACTCCCATGGAGGAAAGTGCGCATGGTTAATGTTGTATTTCATCCCGATTAAATTTCTGTGTTTCGTCAACACTCTGATATTCCACAGATTACAGAATGCCTCCAGATGTGCATCGGCAAGTACTACTGGTCTGCCAGGGAACGATCAAAACGTAGACTCTTAGAGACATTACTCCCATGGAGAAAAGTGAGCAAGGTGACTGTTGTATTCAATCCCGATGCAATTTCTGGGTTTCATCAACACTCTGAAGTCCACAGATTACAGAATGCCTCCAGATGTGCATCGGAAACTACTTCTGGTCTTCCAGGGAACTCAAAGCGTAAACTGTTTCAGACTTTACTCCCATGGAGGAAAGTGCGCATGGTGACTGTTGTATTCAATCCCGATGCAATTTCTGTGTTTCATCAACACTCTGATAGTCCACAGATTACAGAATGCTACCAGATGTGCATCGGAAACTACTACTGCTCTTCCAGGGAACAATCAAAGCGTAGACTGTTTCAGACACTTCTCCCATGGAGGTAAGTGCGCATGGAGACTGTTGTATTCAATCCCGATGCAATTTCTGTGTTTCATCAACACTCTGACAGCCCACAGATTACAGAAGGCCACCAGATATGCATCGTAAACTACTACTGGTCTTCCAGGGAACGATTGAAGCATAAACTGTTTTTGACAATACTTCCATGGAGGAAAGTGCGCATGGTGACTGTTGTATTCAATCCAGACGAAATTTCTGTGTTTCATCAACACTCTGACAGCCCACAGACTACAGAATGCCTCCAGATATGCATCGGAAACTACTACTGGTCTTCCAGGGATCTCAAAGCGTAAACTGTTTCAGACATTACTCCCATGGAGGAAAGTGCGCATGGTGACTGTTGTATTCAATCCCGATGCAATTTCTGTGTTTCATCAACACTCTGATAGTCCACAGATTACAGAATGCTACCAGATGTGCATCGGAAACTACTACTGCTCTTCCAGGGAACGATCAAATCGTAGACTGTTTCAGACACTTCTCCCATGGAGGTAAGTGCGCATGGGGACTGTTGTATTCAATCCCGATGCAATTTCTGTGTTTCATCAACACTCTGACAGCCCACAGATTACAGAATGCCTCCAGATGTGCATCGGAAACTACTACTATTCCTCCAGGGAACGATTAAAGCGTAAACTGTTTGAGACATTACTCCCATGGAGGAAAGTGCGCATGGTTAATGTTGTATTTCATCCCGATTAAATTTCTGTGTTTCGTCAACACTCTGATATTCCACAGATTACAGAATGCCTCCAGATGTGCATCGGCAAGTACTACTGGTCTGCCAGGGAACGATCAAAACGTAGACTCTTAGAGACATTACTCCCATGGAGAAAAGTGAGCAAGGTGACTGTTGTATTCAATCCCGATGCAATTTCTGGGTTTCATCAACACTCTGAAGTCCACAGATTACAGAATGCCTCCAGATGTGCATCGGAAACTACCACTGGTGTTCCAGGGAACGATCAAAGCGTAGAATGTTTGAGACATTACTAACATGGAGGAAAGTGCGCATGGTGACTGTTGTATTCAATCCCGATGAAATTTCTGTGTTTCATCAACACTTTGAAGGTCCACAGATTACAGAATGCCTCCAGATGTGCATCGGAAACTACTTCTGGTCTTCCAGGGAAGGGTCAAAACGTAGACTCTTAGAGACATTACTCCCTTGGAGAAAAGTGCGCATGGTGACTGTTGTATTCAATCCCGATGCAATTTCTGTGTTTCATCAACACTTTGAAGGTCCACAGATTACAGAATGCATCCAGATGTGCATCGGAAACTACTGCTGGTCTTCCAGGGAACGATCAAAGCGTAGACTGTTTGAGACATTACTCCCTTGGAGTAAAGTGCTCATGGTGACTGTTCTATTCAATCCCGATGCAATTTCTGTGTTTCATCAACACTATGATAGTCCACAGATTACAGAATGCCTCCAGATGTGCATCGGAAACTACTTCTGGTCTTCCAGGGAACGATCAAAGCGAAGACTGTTTAAGACACTACTCCCATGGAGGAAAGTGCGCATGGTGACAGTTGTATTAAATCCCGATGCAATTTCTGTGTTTCATCAACACTCTGACAGCCCACAGATTACAGAATGCCTCCAGATGTGCATCGGAAACTACTACTGGTCTTCCAAGGAACGATTAAAGCGTCGACTGTTTGAGACATTACTCCCATGGAGGAAAGTTCACATGGTTACTGTTGTATACAATCCCGATGCAATTTCTGTGTTTCATCAACACCTTAAAGGTCCACAGATTACAGAATGCCTCCAGATATGCATCTGAAACTACTACTGGTCTCCCAGGGAACGATCAAAGCGTAGACAGTTTGAGACATTACTCCCATGGAGGAAAGTGCGCATGGTGACCGTTGTATTCAATCCCGATGCAATTTCTGTGTTTAATTAAAACTCTGATAGTCCACAGATTACAGAATTCTACCAGATGTGCATCGGAAACTACTACTGCTCTTCCAGGGAACGATCAAAGCGTAGACTGTTTCAGACACTCCTCCCATTGAGGAAAGTGCGCATGGTGACTGTTGTATTCAATCCCGATGCAATTTCTGTGTTTCATCACCGCTCTGACAGCCCACAAATTACAGAATGCATCCAGATGTGCATCGGAAACTACTACTGTTCCTCCAGGGAGCGATTAAAGCGTAAACTGTTTGAGACAATACTCGCATGGAGGAAAGTGCGCTTGGTGAATGTTGTATTTCATCCCGATGAAATTTCTCTGTTTCATCAACACTCTGATATTACACAGATTACAGAATGCCTCCAGATGTGCATCGGAAACTGCTACTGGTCTTCCAGGGAACGATCAAAACGTAGACTCTTAGAGACATTACTCCCTTGGAGAAAAGTGCGCATGGTGACTGTTGTATTCAATCCCGATGCAATTTCTGTGTTTCATCAACACTTTGAAGGTCCACAGATTACAGAATGCATCCAGATGTGCATCGGAAACTACTGCTGGTCTTCCAGGGAACGATCAAAGCGTAGACTGTTTGAGACATTACTCCCATGGAGGAAAGTGCGCATGGTGACTGTTGTATTCAATCCTGATGCAATTTCTGTGTTTCATCAACACTCTGATAGTCCACAGATTACAGAATGCCTCCAGATGTGCATCGGAAACTACTTCTGGTCTTCCAGGGAACTCAAAGCGTAAACTGTTTCAGACTTTACTCCCATGGAGGAAAGTGCGCATGGTGACTGTTGTATTCAATCCCGATGCAATTTCTGTGTTTCATCAACACTCTGATAGTCCACAGATTACAGAATGCTACCAGATGTGCATCGGAAACTACTACTGCTCTTCCAGGGAACAATCAAAGCGTAGACTGTTTCAGACACTTCTCCCATGGAGGTAAGTGCGCATGGAGACTGTTGTATTCAATCCCGATGCAATTTCTGTGTTTCATCAACACTCTGAAGTCCACAGATTACAGAATGCCTCCAGATGTGCATCGGAAACTACCACTGGTGTTCCAGGGAACGATCAAAGCGTAGAATGTTTGAGACATTACTAACATGGAGGAAAGTGCGCATGGTGACTGTTGTATTCAATCCCGATGAAATGCCTGTGTTTCATCAACACTTTGAAGGTCACAGATTACAGAATGCATCCCGTTGTGCATCGGAAACTACTACTGGTCTTCCAGGGAACGATCAAAGCGTAGACTGTTTGAGACATTACTCTCATGGAGGAAAGTGCGCATGGTGACTGTTGTATTCAATCCCGATGCAATTTCTGTGTTTCATCAACACTCTGATAGTCCACAGATTACAGAATGCCTCCAGATGTGCATCGGAAACTACTTCTGGTCTTCCAGGGAAGGATCAAAGCGTAGACTCTTTGAGACATTACTCCCATTAAGGAAAGTTCACATGGTTACTGTTGTATACAATCCCGTTGCAATTTCTGTGTTTCATCAACACTTTAAAGGTCCACAGATTACAGAATGTATCCAGATATGCATCTGAAACTACTACTGGTCTCGCAGGGAACGATCAAAGCGTAGACATTTTGAGACATTACTCCCATGGAGGAAAGTGCGCATGGTGACCGTTGTATTCAATCTTGATGCAATTTCCGTGTTTCATTAACACTCTGATAGTCCACAGATTACAGAATGCTACCTGATGTGCATCGGAAACTACTACTGCTCTTCCAGGGAACGATCAAAGCCTAGACTGTTTCAGACACTTCTCCCATTGAGGAGAGTGCGCATGGTGACTGTTGTATTCAATCCCGATGCAATTTCTGTGTTTCATCACCGCTCTGACAGCCCACAAATTACTGAATGCCTCCAGATGTGCATCGGAAACTACTACCGTTCCTCCAGGGAGCGATTAAAGCGTAAACTGTTTGAGACAATACTCGCATGGAGGAAAGTGCGCTTGGTGAATGTTGTATTTCATCCCGATGAAATTTCTGTGTTTCATCAACACTCTGATATTCCACAGATTACAGAATGCCTCCAGATGTGCATCGGAAACTGCTACTGGTCTTCCAGGGAACGATCAAAACGTAGACTCTTAGAGACATTACTCCCTTGGAGAAAAGTGCGCATGGTGACTGTTGTATTCAATCCCGATGAAATTTCTGTGTTTCATCAACACTTTGAAGGTCCACAGATTACAGAATGCATCCAGATGTGCATCGGAAACTACTGCTGGTCTTCCAGGGAACGATCAAAGCGTAGACTGTTTAAGACATTACTCCCATGGAGGAAAGTGCGCATGGTGACTGTTGTATTCAATCCCGATGCAATTTCTGTGTTTCATCAACACTCTGATAGTCCACAGATTACAGAATGCCTCCAAAAGTGCATCGGAAACTACTTCTGGTCTTCCAGGGAACGATCAAAGCGTAGCCTGTATGAGACATTACTCCCATGGAGGAAAGTGCGCATGGTGACTGTTGTATTCAATCTCGATGCAATTTCTGTGTTTCATCAACACTCTGATAGTCCACAGTTTACAGAATGCCACCAGTTGTGCATCGGAAACTACTTCTTGTCTTCCAGGGAACGATCAAAGCGTAGACTGTTTAAGACACTACTCCCATGGAGGAAAGTGCGCACGGTGACAGTTGTATTCAATCCCGATGCAATTTCTGTGTTTCATCAACACTCTGACAGCCCACAGATTACAGAATGCCTCCAGATGTGCATCGGACACTACCACTGGTCTTCCAGGGAACGATTAAAGCATAAACTGTTTGAGACATTACTTCCATGGAGGGAAGTGCGCATGGTGACTGATGTATTCAATCCCGATGCAATTTCTGTGTTTCAGCAACACTCTGATAGTCCACAGATTAAAGAATGCTACCAGATGTGCATCGGAAACTACTACTGCTCTTCCAGGGAACGATCAAAGCGTAGACTGTTTCTGACACTTCTCCCATGGAGGAAAGTGCGCATGGTGACTGTTGTATTCAATCCCGATGCAATTTCTGTGTTTCATCAACACTCTGACTGCCCACTGATTACAGAATGCCTCCAGATGTGCATCGGAAACTACTACTGTTCCTCTAGGGAACGATTAAATTGTAAACTGTTTGTGAAATTACTCCCATGGAGGAAAGTGCGCATGGTGAATGTTGTATTTCATCCCGATTAAATTTCTGTGTTTCATCAACACTCTGATATTCCACAGATTACAGAATGCCTCCAGATGTGCATCGGAAACTGCTACTGGTCTTCCAGGGAACGATAAAACGTAGACTCTTAGAGACATTACTCCCATGGAGGAAAGTGAGCATGGTGACTGTTGTATTCAATCCCGAGGCAATGTCTGTGTTTCATCAACACTCTGATAGTCCACAGATTACAGAATGCCTCCAGATGTGCATCGGAAACTACCACTGGTGTTCCAGGGAACGATTAAAGCGTAGACTGTTTGAGACATTACTCCCCTGGAGGAAAGTGCGCATGGTGACTGTTTTATTCAATCCCGATGCAATTTCTGTGTTTCATTAACACTCTGATAGTCCACAGATTACAGAATGCCTCCAGATGTGCATCGGAAACTACTACTGGTCTTCCAGGGAACGATCAAAGCGTAGACTGTTTGAGACATTACTCCCTTGGAGTAAAGTGCTCATGGTGACTGTTCTATTCAATCCCGATGCAATTTCTGTGTTTCATCAACACTCTGACAGCCCACAGATTACAGAATGCTTCCAGATGTGCATCGGAAACTACTTCTGATCTTCCAGGGAACGATCAAAGCGTAGACTGTTTGAGACATTACTCCCTTGGAGTAAAGTGCTCATGGTGACTGTTCTATTCAATCCCGATGCAATTTCTGTGTTTCATCAACACTCTGATAGTCCACAGATTACAGAATGCCTGCTGATGTGCATCGGAAACTACTTCTGGTCTTCCAGGGAAAGATAAAAGCGTAGACTGTTTGAGACATTACTCCCTTGGAGTAAAGTGCTCATGGTGACTGTTCTATTCAATCCCGATGCAATTTCTGTGTTTCATCAACACTATGATAGTCCACAGATTACGGAATGCCTCCAGATGTGCATCGGAAACTACTTCTGGTCTTCCAGGGAACGATCAAAGCGTAGCCTGTCGAGACATTACTCCCATGGAGGAAGGTGCGCATGGTGACTGTTCTATTCAATCCCGATGCAATTTCTGTGTTTCATCAACACTATGATAGTCCACAGATGACAGAATGTTTCCAGATGTGCATCTGAAACTACTACTGGTCTTCCAGGGAACGATCAAAGTGTAGACTGTTTGAGACACTATTCCGATGGCGGAAAGTGCGCATGGTGACTGTTGTATTCAATCCCGATTGCAATTTCTGTGTTTCATCAACACACTGATACTCCACAGATTACAGAATGCCTCCAGATGTGCATCGGAAGCTACTTCTGGTCTTCCAGGGAACGATCAAAGCGTAGACCTTTTGAGACACTACTCCCATGGAGGAAAGAGCGCATGGTGACTGTTGTATTAAATCCCGATGCAATTTCTGTGTTTTATCAACACTATTATAGTCAACAGATTACAGAATGCCTGCAAATGTGCATCGGAAACTACTTCTGGTATTCCAGGAAACGATCAAAGCGTAGCCTGTTTGAGACATTACTCCCATGGAGGAAAGTGCGCATGGTGACTGTTGTATTCAATCCCGATGCAATTCCTGTGTTTCATCAACACTCAGATAGTGCGCAGACTACAGAATGCTACCAGATGTGCATCGGAAACTACTACTTCTCTTCCAGGGAACGATCAAAGCGTAGACTGTTTCAGACACTACTCCCATGGAGGAAAGTGCGCATGGTGACTGTTGTATTCAATCCCGATGTAATTTCTGTGTTTCATCAACACTCAGACAGCCCACAGATTACAGAATGCCTCCAGATGTGCATCGGAAACTACTTCTGCTCTTCCAGGGAACGATCAAAGCGTAGACTGTTTAAGACACTACTCCCATGGAGGAAAGTGCGCATGGTGACAGTTGTATTAAATCCCGATGCAATTTCTGTGTTTCATCAACACTCTGACAGCCCACAGATTACAGAATGCCTCCAGATGTGCATCGGAAACTACTACTGGTCTTCCAAGGAACGATTAAAGCTTCGACTGTTTGAGACATTACTCCCATGGAGGAAAGTTCACATGGTTACTGTTGTATACAATCCCGATGCAATTTCTGTGTTTCATCAACACTTTAAAGGTCCACAGTTTACAGAATGCCTCCAGATATGCATCTGAAGCTACTACTGGTCTTCCAGGGAACGATCAAAGCGTAGACAGTTTGAGACATTACTCCCATGGAGGGAAGTGCGCATGGTGACCGTTGTATTCAATCCCGATGCAATTTCTATGTTTAATTATCACTCTGATAGTCCACAGATTACAGAATGCTACCAGATGTGCATCGGAAACTACTACTGCTCTTCCAGGGAACGATCAAAGCGTAGACTGTTTCAGACACTTCTCCCATTGAGGAAAGTGCGCATGGTGACTGTTGTATTCAATCCCGATGCAATTTCTGTGTTTCATCACCGCTCTGACAGCCCACAAATTACAGAATGCATCCAGATGTGCATCGGAAACTACTACTGTTCCTCCAGGGAGCGATTAAAGCGTAAACTGTTTGAGACAATACTCGCATGGAGGAAATTGCGCTTGGTGAATGTTGTATTTCATCCCGATGAAATTTCTGTGTTTCATCAACACTCTGATATTCCGCAGATTATAGAATGCCTCCAGATGTGCATCGGAAGCTGCTACTGGTCTTCCAGGGAACGATCTAAACGTAGACTCTTAGAGACATTACTCCCTTGGAGAAAAGTGCGCATGGTGACTGTTGTATTCAATCCCGATGAAATTTCTGTGTTTCATCAACACTTTGAAGGTCCACAGATTACAGAATGCATCCAGATGTGCATCGGAAACTACTGCTGGTCTTCCAGGGAACGATCAAAGCGTAGACTGTTTGAGACATTACTCCCATGGAGGAAAGTGCGCATGGTGACTGTTGTATTCAATCCCGATGCAATTTCTGTGTTTCATCAACACTCTGATAGTCCACAGATTGCAGAATGCTATCAGATGTGCATCGGAAACTACTACTGCTCTTCCAGGGAACGATCAAAGCGTAGACTGTTTCAGACACTTCTCCCATGGAGGTAAGTGCGCATGGTGACTGTTGTATTCAATCCCGATGCAATTTCTGTGTTTCATCAACACTCTGACAGCCCACAGATTACAGAATGCCTCCAGATGTGCATCTGAAACTACTACTGGTCTTCCAGGGAACTCAAAGCGTAAACTGTTTCAGACTTTACTCCCACGGATTAAAGTGCGCATGGTGACTGTTGTATTCAATCCCGATGCAGTTTCTGTGTTTCATCAACACTCTGATAGTCCACAGATTACAGAATGCTACCAGATGTGCATCGGAAACTACTACTGCTCTTCCAGGGAACAATCAAAGCGTAGACTGTTTCAGACACTTCTCCCATGGAGGTAAGTGCGCATGGTGACTGTTGTATTCAATCCCGATGCAATTTCTGTGTTTCATCAACACTCTGACAGCCCACAGATTACAGAATGCCTCCAGATGTGCATCGGAAACTACTACTATTCCTCCAGGGAACGATTAAAGCGTAAACTGTTTGAGACATTACTCCCATGGAGGAAAGTGCGCATGGTTAATGTTGTATTTCATCCCGATTAAATTTCTATGTTTCATCAACACTCTGATATTCCACTGATTACAGAATGCCTCCAGATGTGCATCGGAAACTACTACTGTTCCTCTAGGGAACGATTAAAGCGTAAACTCTTTGTGAAATTACTATCATGGAGGAAAGTGCGCATGGTGAATGTTGTATTTCATCCCGATGAAATTTCTGTGTTTCATCAACACTCTGAGATTCCACACATTACAGAATGCCTCCAGATGTGCATCGGAAACTGCTACTGGTCTTCCAGGGAACGATAAAACGTAGACTCTTAGAGACATTACTCCCATGGAGGAAAGTGCGCATGGTGACTGTTGTATTCAATCCCGAGGCAATGTCTGTGTTTCATCAACACTCTGATAGTCCACAGATTACAGAATGCCTCCAGATGTGCATCGGAAACTACCACTGGTGTTCCAGGGAACGATCAAATCGTAGACTGTTTGAGACATTACTCCCCTGGAGGAAAGTGCGCATGGTGACTGTTTCATTCAATCCCGATGCAATTTCTGTGTTTCATTAACACTCTGATAGTCCACAGATTACAGAATGCCTCCAGATGTGCATCGGAAACTACTACTGGTCTTCCAGGGAACGATCAAAGCGTAGACTGTTTGAGACATTACTCCCTTGGAGTAAAGTGCTCATGGTGACTGTTCTATTCAATCCCGATGCAATTTCTGTGTTTCATCAACACTATGATAGTCCACAGATTACAGAATGCCTCATGATGTGCATCGGAAACTACTTCTGGTCTTCCAGGGAACGATCAAAGCGTAGCCTGTCGAGACATTACTCCCATGGAGGAAGGTGCGCATGGTGACTGTTCTATTCAATCCCGATGCAATTTCTGTGTTTCATCAACACTCTGACAGCCCACAGATTACAGAATGCTTCCAGATGTGCATCGGAAACTACTTCTGATCTTCCAGGGAACGATCAAAGCGTAGACTGTTTGAGACATTACTCCCTTGGAGTAAAGTGCTCATGGTGAATGTTGTATTCAATCCCGAGGCAATGTCTGTGTTTCATCAACTCTCTGATAGACCACAGATTACAGAATGCCTCCACATGTGCATCGGAAACTACCACTGGTGTTCCAGGGAACGACCAAAGCGTAGACTGTTTGAGACATTACTCCCCTTGAGGAAAGTGCGCATGGTGATTGTTTTATTCAATCCCGATGCAATTTCTGTGTTTCTTTAACACTCTGATAGTCCACAGATTACAGAATGCCTCCAGATGTGCATCGGAAACTACTACTGGTCTTCCAGGGAACGATCAAAGCGTAGACTGTTTGAGACATTACTCCCTTGGAGTAAAGTGCTCATGGTGACTGTTCTATTCAATCCCGATGCAATTTCTGTGTTTCATCAACACTCTGACAGCCCACAGATTACAGAATGCTTCCAGATGTGCATCGGAAACTACTTCTGATCTTCCAGGGAACGATCAAAGCGTAGACTGTTTGAGACATTACTCCCTTGGAGTAAAGTGCTTATGGTGACTGTTCTATTCAATCCCGATGCAATTTCTGTGTTTCATCAACACTCTGATAGTCCACAGATTACAGAATGCCTCCAGATGTGCATCGGAAACTACTTCTGATCATCCAGGGAAGGATCAAAGCGTAGACTGTTTGAGACATTACTCCCTTGGAGTAAATTGCTCATGGTGACTGTTCTATTGAATCCCGATGCAATTTCTGTGTTTCATCAACACTATGATAGTCCACAGATTACAGAATGCCTAGAGATGTGCATCGGAATGTACTTCTGGTCTTCCAGGGAACGATCAAAGCGTAGCCTGTATGAGACATTACTCCCATGGAGGAAAGTGCGCATGGTGACTGTTGTATTCAATCTCGATGCAATTTCTGTGTTTCATCAACACTCTGATAGTCCACAGATTACAGAATGCCACCAGATGTGCATCGGAAACTACTTCTGGTCTTCCAGGGAACGATCAAAGCGTAGCCTGTTTGAGACATTACTCCCATGGAGGAAGGTGCGCATGGTGACTGTTGTATTCAATCCCGATGCAATTTCTGTGTTTCATCAACACTCTGATACTCCACAGGTTACAGAATGCCTCCAGATGTGCATCGGAAACTACTACTGCTCTTATAGGGAACGATCAAAACGTAGACTCTTAGAGACATTACTCCCATGGAGGAGAGTGCGCATGGTGACTCTTGTATTCAATCCCGATGCAATTTCTGTGTTTCATCAACACTCTGATAGTCCACAGATTACAGAATGCCTACAGATGTGCATCGGAAACTACCACTGGTGTTCCAGGGAACGATCAAAGCGTAGACTGTTTGAGACATTACTCCCCTGGAGGAAAGTGCGCATGGTGACTCTTGTATTCAATCCCGATGCAATTTCTGTGTTTCATCAACACTATGATAGTCCACAGATTACAGAATGCCTCCAGATGTGCATCGGAAACTACTTCTGGTCTTCCAGGGAAGGATCAAAGCGTAGACTGTTTGAGACATTACTCCCTTGGAGTAAAGTGCTCATGGTGACTGTTCTATTCAATCCCGATGCAATTTCTGTGTTTCATCAACACTCTGATAGTCCACAGATTACAGTATGCCTCCAGATGTGCATCGGAAACTACTTCTGGTCTTCCAGGGAACGATCAAAGCGTAGCCTGTTTGAGACATTACTCCCATGGAGGAAGGTGCGCATGGTGACTGTTGTATTCAATCCCGATGCAATTTCTGTGTTTCATCAACACTCTGATACTCCACAGGTTACAGAATGCCTCCAGATGTGCATCGGAAACTACTACTGGTCTTCCTGGGAACGATCAATGCGTGGACTGTTTGAGACATTACTTATATAGAGGAATGTGCGCATGGTGACTGTTGTATTCAATCCCGATGCAATTTCTGTGTTTCATTAACACTCTGATAGTCCACAGATTACAGAATGCCTCCAGATGTGCATCGGAAACTACTTCTGGTCTTCCAGGGAACGATCAAAGCGTAGCCTGTATGAGACATTACTCCCATGGAGGAAAGTGCGCATGGTGACTGTTGTATTCAATCTCGATGCAATTTCTGTGTTTTATCAACACTCTGATAATCCACAGATTACAGAATGCCACCAGATGTGCATCGGAAACTACTTCTGGTCTTCCAGGGAACGATCAAAGCGTAGCCTGTTTGAGACATTACTCCCATGGAGGAAAGTGCGCATGGTGACTGTTGTACTCAATCGCGATGCAGTATCTGTGTTTCATCAACACTTTGAAGGTCCACAGATTACAGAATGCCTCTAGATGTGCATCGGAAACTACTACTGGTCTTCCAGGGAACGATCAAAGCGTAGACTGTTTGAGACATTACTCCCATGGACGAAAGTGCGCATGGTGACTGTTGTATTCAATCCCGATGCAATTTCTGTGTTTCATCAACACACTGATAGTCCACAGATTACAGAATACCTCCAGATGTGCATCGGAAACTACTACCGCTCTTTCCGGGAACGATCAAAGCGTAGACTGTGTGAGACGTTACTCCCATGGAGGAAAGTGCGCATGGTGACTGTTGTATTCAATCCCGATGCAATTTCTGTGTTTCATCAACACTCTGACAGCCCACAGATTACAAAATGCCTCCAGATGTGCATCGGAAACTAATACTGGTCTTCCAGGGAACGGTTAAAGCGTTAACTGTTTGAGACATTACTCCCATGGAGAATGTGCGCATGGTGACTGTCATATTCTATCCCGATGCAATTTCTGTGTTTCATGAACACTCTGATAGTAAACAGATTACAGAATGCTTCCAGATGTGCATCGGAAACTACTTCGGATCTTCCAGGGAACGATCAAAGCGTAGACTGTTTGAGACATTACTCCCTTGGAGTAAAGTGCTCATGGTGAGTGTTCTATTCAATCCCGATGCAATTTCTGTGTTTCATCAACACTCTGATAGTCCACAGATTACAGAATACCTGCTGATGTGCATAGGAAACTACTTCTGGTCTTCCAGGGAACGATCAAAGCGTAGACTGTTTCAGACATTACTCAATTGGAGTAAAGTGCTTATGGTGAATGTTCTATTCAATCCCGATGCAATTTCTGTGTTTCATCAACACTATGATAGTCCACAGGTTACAGAATGCCTCCTGATGTGCATGGGAAACTATTTCTGGTCTTCCAGGGAACGATCAAAGCGTAGCCTTTTATGAGACATTACTCCCATGGAGGAAGGTGCGCATGGTGACTGTTGTATTCAATCCCGATGCAATTTCTGTGTTTCATCAACACTATGACAGTCCACAGATAACAGAATGTTTCCAGATGTGCATCGGAAACTACTACTGGTCTTACAGGGAACGATCAAAACGTAGACTGTTTGAGACACTACTCCGATGGAGGAAAGTGCGCATGGTGACTGTTGTATTCAATCCCGATTGCAATTTCTGTGTTTCATCAACACTCTGATACTCCACAGACTACAGAATACCTCCAGATGTGCATCGGAAGCTACTTCTGGTCTTCCACGGAACGATCAAAGCGTAGACTTTTTGAGACACTACTCCCATGGAGGAAAGAGCGCATGGTGACTGTTGTATTCAATCCCGATGCAATTTCTGTGTTTCATCAACACTATGATAGTCAACAGATTACACAATGCCTGCAAATGTGCATCGGAAACTACTTCTGGTCTTCCAGGGAACGATCAAAGCGTAGACTGTTTGAGACATTACTCTTATGGAGGAAAGTGCGCATGGTGACTGTTGTATTCAATCCCGATGCAATTTCTGTGTTTCATCAACACTCTGATAGTCCACAGATTACAGAATGCCTCCAGATGTGCATCGGAAACTACTTCTGGTCTTCCAGGGAAGGATCAAAGCGTAGACTGTTTGAGACATTACTCCCTTGGAGTAAAGTGCTCATGGTGACTGTTCTATTCAGTCCCGATGCAATTTCTGTGTTTCATCAACACAATGATAGTCCGCAGATTACAGAATGCCTCCAGATGCGCATCGGAAACTACGTCTGGTCTTCCAGGGAACGATCAAAGTGTAGCCTGTGTGAGACATTACTCTCACGGAGAAAAGTGCGCATGGTGACTTTTGTATTCAATCCCGATGCAATTTCTGTGTTTAATCAACACTCTGATAGTCCACAGATTACAGAATGCTACCAGATGTGCATCGGAAACTACTACTGCTCTTCCAGGGAACGATCAAAACGTAGACTCTTAGAGACATTACTCCCTTGGATAAAAGTGCGCATAGTGACTGTTGTATTCAATCCCGATGAAATTTCTGTGTTTCACCAACAATTTGAAGGTCCACGGATTACAGAATGCATCCATATGTGCATCGGAAACTACTACTGGTCTTCCAGGGAACGATCAAAGCGTAGACTCTTTGAGACATTACTCCCATGGAGGAAAGTGCGCATGGTGACTGTTGTATTCAATCCCGATGCAATTTCTGTGTTTCATCAACACTCTGATAGTCCACAGATTACAGAATGCCTCCAGATGTGCATCGGAAACTACTTCTGGTCTTCCAGGGAAGGATCAAACCGTAGACTGTTTGAGACATTACTCCCTTGGAGTAAAGTGCTCATGGTGACTGTTCTATTCAATCCCGATGCAATTTCTGTGTTTCATCAACACTATGATAGTCCACAGATTACAGAATGCCTCCAGATGTGCATCGGAAACTACTACTGGTCTTCGAGGGAACGATTAAAGCATAAACTGTTTGAGACATTACTTCCATGGAGGAAAGTGCGCATGGTGACTGTTGTATTCAATCCCGATGCAATTTCTGTGTTTCAGCAACACTCTGATAGTCCACAGATTAAAGAATGCTACCAGATGTGCATCGGAAACTACTACTGCTCTTCCAGGGAACGATCAAAGCGTAGACTGTTTCAGACACTTCTCCCATGGAGGAAAGTGGGCATGGTGACTGTTGTATTCAATCCCGATGCAATTTCTGTGTTTCATCAACACTGTGACAGCCCACAGATTACAGAGTGCCTCCAGATGTGCATCGGAAACTACTACTGTTCCTCCAGGGAACGATTAAAGCGTTAACTGTTTGTGAAATTACTCCCATGGAGTAAAGTGCGCATTGTGAATGTTGTATTTCATCCCGATGAAATTTCTGTGTTTCATCAATACTCTGATATTCCACAGATTACAGAATGCCTCCAGATGTGCATCGGAAACTGCTACTGGTCTTCCAGGGAACGATCAAAACGTAGACTCTTAGAGACATTACTCCCATGGAGGAAAGTGCGCATGGTGACTGTTGTATTCAATCCCGAGGCAATTTCTGTGTTTCATCAACACTCTGATAGTCCACAGATTACAGAATGCCTCCAGATGTGCATCGGAAACTACCACTGGTGTTCCAGGGAAGGATCAAAGCGTAGACTGTTTGAGACATTACTCCCTTGGAGTAAAGTGCTCATGGTGACTGTTCTATTCAATCCCGATGCAATTTCTGTGTTTCATCAACACTCTGATAGTCCACAGATTACAGAATGCCTCCAGATGTGCATCGGAAACTACTTCTGGTCTTCCATTGAACGATCAAAGCGTAGCCTGTTGAGACATTACTCCCACGGAGGAAAGTGCGCATGGTGACTGTTGTATTCAATCTCGATGCAATTTCAGTGTTTCATCAACACTCTGATAATCCACAGATTACAGAATGCCACCAGATGTGCATCGGAAACTACTTCTGGTCTTCCAGGGAACGATCAAAGCGTAGCCTGTTGAGACATTACTCCCACGGAGGAAAGTGCGCATGGTGACCGTTGTATTCAATCCCGATGAAATTTCTGTGTTTCATCAACACTTTCAAGGTCCACAGATTACAGAATGCATCCAGATGTGCATCGGAATCTACTACTGGTCTTCCAGGGAACGATCAAAGCGTAGACTGTTTGAGACATTACCTATATGGAGGAATGTGCGCATGGTGACGGTTGTATTCAATCCCGATGCAATTTCTGTGTTTCATTAACACTCTGATAGTCCACAGATTACAGAATGCCGCCAGATGTGCATCGGAAACTACTACTGGTCTTGCAGGGAACGATCAAAGCGTAGACTGTTTGAGACATTACTCCCTTGGAGTAAGGTGCTCATGGTGACTGTTCTATTCAATCCCGATGCAATTTCTGTGTTTCATCAACACTATGATAGTCCACAGATTACAGAATGCCTCCAGATGTGCATCGGAAACTACTTCTGGTCTTCCAGGGAACGATCAAAGCGTAGCCTGTTTGAGACATTACTCCTATGGAGGAAGGTGCGCATGGTGACTGTTGTATTCAATCCCAATGCAATTTCTGTGTTTCATCAACACTTTGAAGGTCCACAGATTACAGAATGCATCCAGATGTGCATCGGAAACTATTAGTGGTCTTCCAGGGAACGGTCAAAGCGTAGACTATTAGAGACATTACTAGTATGGAGGAAGGTGCGCGTGGTGACTGTTGTATTCAATCCCGATGCAATTTCTTTGTTTCATCAACACTCTGATAGTCCACAGATTACAGAATGCCACCAGATGTGCATCGGAAACTATTACTGGTCTTCCTGGGAACGATCAATGCGTTTACTGTTTGAGACATTACTCCCATGGAGGAAAGTGCGCATGGTGACAGTTGTACTCAATCCCGATGCAATTTCTGTGTTTAATCAACACTCTGATAGTCCACAGATTACAGAATGCTACCAGATGTGCATCGGAAACTACTACTGCTCTTCCAGGGAACGATCAAAACGTAGACTTTTAGAGACATTACTCCCTTGGAGAAAAGTGCGCATAGTGACTGTTGTATTCAATCCCGATGAAATTTCTGTGTTTCACCAACAATTTGAAGGTCCACGGATTACAGAATGCATCCATATGTGCATCGGAAACTACTACTGGTCTTCCAGGGAACGATCAAAGCGTAGACTCTTTGAGACATTACTCCCATGGAGGAAAGTGCGCATGGTGACTGTTGTATTCAATCCCGATGCAATTTCTGTGTTTCATCAACACTCTGATAGTCCACAGATTACAGAATGCCTCCAGATGTGCATCGGAAACTACTTCTGGTCTTCCAGGGAAGGATCAAACCGTAGACTGTTTGAGACATTACTCCCTTGGAGTAAAGTGCTCATGGTGACTGTTCTATTCAATCCCGATGCAATTTCTGTGTTTCATCAACACTATGATAGTCCACAGATTACAGAATGCCTCCAGATGTGCATCGGAAACTACTACTGGTCTTCGAGGGAACGATTAAAGCATAAACTGTTTGAGACATTACTTCCATGGAGGAAAGTGCGCATGTTGACTGTTGTATTCAATCCCGATGCAATTTCTGTGTTTCAGCAACACTCTGATAGTCCACAGATTAAAGAATGCTACCAGATGTGCATCGGAAACTACTACTGCTCTTCCAGGGAACGATCAAAGCGTAGACTGTTTCAGACACTTCTCCCATGGAGGAAAGTGGGCATGGTGACTGTTGTATTCAATCCCGATGCAACGTCTGTGTTTCATCAACACTGTGACAGCCCACAGATTACAGAGTGCCTCCAGATGTGCATCGGAAACTACTACTGTTCCTCCAGGGAACGATTAAAGCGTTAACTGTTTGTGAAATTACTCCCATGGAGTAAAGTGCGCATTGTGAATGTTGTATTTCATCCCGATGAAATTTCTGTGTTTCATCAATACTCTGATATTCCACAGATTACAGAATGCCTCCAGATGTGCATCGGAAACTGCTACTGGTCTTCCAGGGAACGATCAAAACGTAGACTCTTAGAGACATTACTCCCATGGAGGAAAGTGCGCATGGTGACTGTTGTATTCAATCCCGAGGCAATTTCTGTGTTTCATCAACACTCTGATAGTCCACAGATTACAAAATGCCTCCAGATGTGCATCGGAAACTACCACTGGTGTTCCAGGGAAGGATCAAAGCGTAGACTGTTTGAGACATTACTCCCTTGGAGTAAAGTGCTCATGGTGACTGTTCTATTCAATCCCGATGCAATTTCTGTGTTTCATCAACACTCTGATAGTCCACAGATTACAGAATGCCTCCAGATGTGCATCGGAAACTACTTCTGGTCTTCCATTGAACGATCAAAGCGTAGCCTGTTGAGACATTACTCCCACGGAGGAAAGTGCGCATGGTGACTGTTGTATTCAATCTCGATGCAATTTCAGTGTTTCATCAACACTCTGATAATCCACAGATTACAGAATGCCACCAGATGTGCATCGGAAACTACTTCTGGTCTTCCAGGGAACGATCAAAGCGTAGCCTGTTGAGACATTACTCCCACGGAGGAAAGAGCGCATGGTGACCGTTGTATTCAATCCCGATGAAATTTCTGTGTTTCATCAACACTTTCAAGGTCCACAGATTACAGAATGCATCCAGATGTGCATCGGAATCTACTACTGGTCTTCCAGGGAACGATCAAAGCGTAGACTGTTTGAGACATTACCTATATGGAGGAATGTGCGCATGGTGACGGTTGTATTCAATCCCGATGCAATTTCTGTGTTTCATTAACACTCTGATAGTCCACAGATTACAGAATGCCGCCAGATGTGCATCGGAAACTACTACTGGTCTTGCAGGGAACGATCAAAGCGTAGACTGTTTGAGACATTACTCCCTTGGAGTAAGGTGCTCATGGTGACTGTTCTATTCAATCCCGATGCAATTTCTGTGTTTCATCAACACTATGATAGTCCACAGATTACAGAATGCCTCCAGATGTGCATCGGAAACTACTTCTGGTCTTCCAGGGAACGATCAAAGCGTAGCCTGTTTGAGACATTACTCCTATGGAGGAAGGTGCGCATGGTGACTGTTGTATTCAATCCCAATGCAATTTCTGTGTTTCATCAACACTTTGAAGGTCCACAGATTACAGAATGCATCCAGATGTGCATCGGAAACTACTAGTGGTCTTCCAGGGAACGGTCAAAGCGTAGACTATTAGAGACATTACTAGTATGGAGGAAGGTGCGCGTGGTGACTGTTGTATTCAATCCCGATGCAATTTCTTTGTTTCATCAACACTCTGATAGTCCACAGATTACAGAATGCCACCAGATGTGCATCGGAAACTATTACTGGTCTTCCTGGGAACGATCAATGCGTTTACTGTTTGAGACATTACTCCCATGGAGGAAAGTGCGCATGGTGACAGTTGTACTCAATCGCGATGTAATATCTGTGTCTCATCAACACTTTGAAGGTCCACAGATTACAGAATGCCTCTAGATGTGCATCGGAAACTACTACTGGTCTTCCAGGGAACGATCAAAGCGTAGACTGTTTGAGACATTACTCCCATGGAGGAAAGTGCGCATGGTGACTGTTGTATTCAATCCCGATGCAATTTCTGTGTTTCATCAACACTCTGACAGCCCACAGATTACAGAATGCCTCCAGATGTGCATCAGAAACTACTTCTGGTCTTCCAGGGAACGATCAAAGCGTAGCCGGTTTGAGACATTACTCCCATGGAGGAAGGTGCGCATGGTGACTGTTCTATTCAATCCCGATGCAATTTCTGTGTTTCATCAACACTATGATAGTCCACAGATTACAGAATGTTTCCAGATGTGCATCGGAAACTACTACTGGTCTTCCAGGGAACGATCAAAGCGTAGACTGTTTGAGACACTACTCCGATGGAGGAAAGTGCGCATGGTGACTGTTGTATTCAATCCCGATTGCAATTTCTGTGTTTCATCAACACACTGATACTCCACAGATTACAGAATGACTCCAGATGTGCATCGGAAGCTACTTCTGGTCTTCCAGGGAACGATCAAAGCGCAGACTTTTTGAGACACTACTCCCATGGAGGAAAGTGCGCATGGTGACTGTTGTATTCAATCCCGATGCAATTTCTATGTTTCATCAACACTATGATAGTCAACAGATTACAGAATGCCTGCAAATGTGCATCGGAAACTACTTCTGGTCTTCCAGGAAACGATCAAAGCGTAGCCTGTTTGAGACATTACTCCCATGGAGAAAAGTGCGCATGGTGACTGTTGTATTCAATCCCGATGCAATTTCTGTGTTTCATCAACACTCAGATAGTGCGCAGACTACAGAATGCTACCAGATGTGCATCGGAAACTACTACTGCTCTCCCAGGGAACGATCAAAGCGTAGACTGTTTCAGACACTACTCCTTTGGAGGAAAGTGCGCATGGTGACTGTTGTATTCAATCCCGATGTAATTTCTGTGTTTCATCAACACTGTGACAGCCCACAGATTTCAGAACGCCTCCAGATGTGCATCGGAAACTACTTCTGGTCTTCCAGGGAACGATCAAAACGTAGACTCTTAGAGACATTACTCCCATGGAGGAAAGTGCGCATGGTGACTGTTGTATTCAATCCCGAGGCAATTTCTGTGCTTCATCAACACTCTGATAGTCCACAGATTACAGAATGCCTCCAGATGTGCATCGGAAACTACCACTGGTGTTCCAGGGAACGATCAAAGCGTAGACTGTTTGAGACATTACTCCCATGGAGGAAAGTGCGCATGGTGACTGTTGTATTCAATCCCGATGCAATTTCTGTGTTTCATCAACACTCTGATAGTCCACAGATTACAGAATGCCTCCAGATGTGCATCGGAAACTACTTCTGGTCTTCCAGGGAAGGATCAAACCGTAGACTGTTTGAGACATTACTCCCTTGGAGTAAAGTGCTCATGGTGACTGTTCTATTCAATCCCAATGCAATTTCTGTGTTTCATCAACACTATGATAGTCCACAGATTACAGAATGCCTCCAGATGTGCATCGGAAACTACTACTGGTCTTCCAGGGAACGATTAAAGCATAAACTGTTTGAGACATTACTTCCATGGAGGAAAGTGCGCATGGTGACTGTTGTATTCAATCCCGATGCAATTTCTGTGTTTCAGCAACACTCTGATAGTCCACAGATTAAAGAATGCTACCAGATGTGCATCGGAAACTACTACTGCTCTTCCAGGGAACGATCAAAGCGTAGACTGTTTCAGACACTTCTCCCATGGAGGTAAGTGGGCATGGTGACTGTTGTATTCAATCCCGATGCAACGTCTGTGTTTCATCAACACTGTGACAGCCCACAGATTACAGAGTGCCTCCAGATGTGCATCGGAAACTACTACTGTTCCTCCAGGGAACGATTAAAGCGTTAACTGTTTGTGAAATTACTCCCATGGAGTAAAGTGCGCATTGTGAATGTTGTATTTCATCCCGATGAAATTTCTGTGTTTCATCAATACTCTGATATTCCACAGATTACAGAATGCCTCCAGATGTGCATCGGAAACTGCTACTGGTCTTCCAGGGAACGATCAAAACGTAGACTCTTAGAGACATTACTCCCATGGAGGAAAGTGCGCATGGTGACTGTTGTATTCAATCCCGAGGCAATTTCTGTGTTTCATCAACACTCTGATAGTCCACAGATTACAGAATGACTCCAGATGTGCATCGGAAACTACCACTGGTGTTCCAGGGAAGGATCAAAGCGTAGACTGTTTGAGACATTACTCCCTTGGAGTAAAGTGCTCATGGTGACTGTTCTATTCAATCCCGATGCAATTTCTGTGTTTCATCAACACTCTGATAGTCCACAGATTACAGAATGCCTCCAGATGTGCATCGGAAACTACTTCTGGTCTTCCATTGAACGATCAAAGCGTAGCCTGTTGAGACATTACTCCCACGGAGGAAAGTGCGCATGGTGACTGTTGTATTCAATCTCGATGCAATTTCAGTGTTTCATCAACACTCTGATAATCCACAGATTACAGAATGCCACCAGAAGTGCATCGGAAACTACTTCTGGTCTTCCAGGGAACGATCAAAGCGTAGCCTGTTGAGACATTACTCCCACGGAGGAAAGTGCGCATGGTGACCGTTGTATTCAATCCCGATGAAATTTCTGTGTTTCATCAACACTTTCAAGGTCCACAGATTACAGAATGCATCCAGATGTGCATCGGAATCTACTACTGGTCTTCCAGGGAACGATCAAAGCGTAGACTGTTTGAGACATTACCTATATGGAGGAATGTGCGCATGGTGACGGTTGTATTCAATCCCGATGCAATTTCTGTGTTTCATTAACACTCTGATAGTCCACAGATTACAGAATGCCGCCAGATGTGCATCGGAAACTACTACTGGTCTTGCAGGGAACGATCAAAGCGTAGACTGTTTGAGACATTACTCCCTTGGAGTAAGGTGCTCATGGTGACTGTTCTATTCAATCCCGATGCAATTTCTGTGTTTCATCAACACTATGATAGTCCACAGATTACAGAATGCCTCCAGATGTGCATCGGAAACTACTTCTGGTCTTCCAGGGAACGATCAAAGCGTAGCCTGTTTGAGACATTACTCCTATGGAGGAAGGTGCGCATGGTGACTGTTGTATTCAATCCCAATGCAATTTCTGTGTTTCATCAACACTTTGAAGGTCCACAGATTACAGAATGCATCCAGATGTGCATCGGAAACTACTAGTGGTCTTCCAGGGAACGGTCAAAGCGTAGACTATTAGAGACATTACTAGTATGGAGGAAGGTGCGCGTGGTGACTGTTGTATTCAATCCCGATGCAATTTCTTTGTTTCATCAACACTCTGATAGTCCACAGATTACAGAATGCCACCAGATGTGCATCGGAAACTATTACTGGTCTTCCTGGGAACGATCAATGCGTTTACTGTTTGAGACATTACTCCCATGGAGGAAAGTGCGCATGGTGACAGTTGTACTCAATCGCGATGTAATATCTGTGTCTCATCAACACTTTGAAGGTCCACAGATTACAGAATGCCTCTAGATGTGCATCGGAAACTACTACTGGTCTTCCAGGGAACGATCAAAGCGTAGACTGTTTGAGACATTACCTATATGGAGGAATGTGCGCATGGTGACTGTTCTATTCAATCCCGATGCAATTTCTGTGTTTCATCAACACTATGATAGTCCACAGATTACAGAATGTTTCCAGATGTGCATCGGAAACTACTACTGGTCTTCCAGGGGACGATCAAAGCGTAGACTGTTTGAGACACTACTCCGATGGAGGAAAGTGCGCATGGTGACTGTTGTATTCAATCCCGATTGCAATTTCTGTGTTTCATCAACACTATGATAGTCAACAGATTACAGAATGCCTGCAAATGTGCATCGGAAACTACTTCTGGTCTTCCAGGAAACGATCAAAGCGTAGCCTGTTTGAGACATTACTCCCATGGAGAAAAGTGCGCATGGTGACTGTTGTATTCAATCCCGATGCAATTTCTGTGTTTCATCAACACTCAGATAGTGCGCAGACTACAGAATGCTACCAGATGTGCATCGGAAACTACTACTGCTCTCCCAGGGAACGATCAAAGCGTAGACTGTTTCAGACACTACTCCTTTGGAGGAAAGTGCGCATGGTGACTGTTGTATTCAATCCCGATGTAATTTCTGTGTTTCATCAACACTGTGACAGCCCACAGATTTCAGAACGCCTCCAGATGTGCATCGGAAACTACTTCTGGTCTTCCAGGGAACGATCAAAACGTAGACTCTTAGAGACATTACTCCCATGGAGGAAAGTGCGCATGGTGACTGTTGTATTCAATCCCAAGGCAATTTCTGTGCTTCATCAACACTCTGATAGTCCACAGATTACAGAATGCCTCCAGATGTGCATCGGAAACTACCACTGGTGTTCCAGGGAACGATCAAAGCGTAGACTGTTTGAGACATTACTCCCATGGAGGAAAGTGCGCATGGTGACTGTTGTATTCAATCCCGATGCAATTTCTGTGTTTCATCAACACTCTGACAGTCCACAGATTACAGAATGCCTCCAGATGTGCATCGGAAACTACTTCTGGTCTTCCAGGGAACGATCAAAGCGTAGCCTGTTGAGACATTACTCCCACGGAGGAAAGTGCGCATGGTGACCGTTGTATTCAATCCCGATGAAATTTCTGTGTTTCATCAACACTTTCAAGGTCCACAGATTACAGAATGCATCCAGATGTGCATCGGAATCTACTACTGGTCTTCCAGGGAACGATCAAAGCGTAGACTGTTTGAGACATTACCTATATGGAGGAATGTGCGCATGGTGACGGTTGTATTCAATCCCAAATGCAATTTCTGTGTTTCATCAACACTATGATAGTCCACAGATTACAGAATGCCTCCAGATGTGCATCGGAAACTACTTCTGGTCTTCCAGGGAACGATCAAAGCGTAGCCTGTTTGAGACATTACTCCTATGGAGGAAGGTGCGCATGGTGACTGTTGTATTCAATCCCAATGCAATTTCTGTGTTTCATCAACACTTTGAAGGTCCACAGATTACAGAATGCATCCAGATGTGCATCGGAAACTACTAGTGGTCTTCCAGGGAACGGTCAAAGCGTAGACTATTAGAGACATTACTAGTATGGAGGAAGGTGCGCGTGGTGACTGTTGTATTCAATCCCGATGCAATTTCTTTGTTTCATCAACACTCTGATAGTCCACAGATTACAGAATGCCACCAGATGTGCATCGGAAACTATTACTGGTCTTCCTGGGAACGATCAATGCGTTTACTGTTTGAGACATTACTCCCATGGAGGAAAGTGCGCATGGTGACAGTTGTACTCAATCGCGATGTAATATCTGTGTCTCATCAACACTTTGAAGGTCCACAGATTACAGAATGCCTCTAGATGTGCATCGGAAACTACTACTGGTCTTCCAGGGAACGATCAAAGCGTAGACTGTTTGAGACATTACTCCCATGGAGGAAAGTGCGCATGGTGACTGTTGTATTCAATCCCGATGCAATTTCTGTGTTTCATCAACACTCTGACAGCCCACAGATTACAGAATGCCTCCAGATGTGCATCAGAAACTACTTCTGGTCTTCCAGGGAACGATCAAAGCGTAGCCGGTTTGAGACATTACTCCCATGGAGGAAGGTGCGCATGGTGACTGTTGTATTCAATCCCGATTGCAATTTCTGTGTTTCATCAACACACTGATACTCCACAGATTACAGAATGACTCCAGATGTGCATCGGAAGCTACTTCTGGTCTTCCAGGGAACGATCAAAGCGCAGACTTTTTGAGACACTACTCCCATGGAGGAAAGTGCGCATGGTGACTGTTGTATTCAATCCCGATGCAATTTCTATGTTTCATCAACACTATGATAGTCAACAGATTACAGAATGCCTGCAAATGTGCATCGGAAACTACTTCTGGTCTTCCAGGAAACGATCAAAGCGTAGCCTGTTTGAGACATTACTCCCATGGAGAAAAGTGCGCATGGTGACTGTTGTATTCAATCCCGATGCAATTTCTGTGTTTCATCAACACTCAGATAGTGCGCAGACTACAGAATGCTACCAGATGTGCATCGGAAACTACTACTGCTCTCCCAGGGAACGATCAAAGCGTAGACTGTTTCAGACACTACTCCTTTGGAGGAAAGTGCGCATGTGACTGTTGTATTCAATCCCGATGTAATTTCTGTGTTTCATCAACACTGTGACAGCCCACAGATTTCAGAACGCCTCCAGATGTGCATCGGAAACTACTTCTGGTCTTCCAGGGAACGATCAAAACGTAGACTCTTAGAGACATTACTCCCATGGAGGAAAGTGCGCATGGTGACTGTTGTATTCAATCCCGAGGCAATTTCTGTGCTTCATCAACACTCTGATAGTCCACAGATTACAGAATGCCTCCAGATGTGCATCGGAAACTACCACTGGTGTTCCAGGGAACGATCAAAGCGTAGACTGTTTGAGACATTACTCCCATGGAGGAAAGTGCGCATGGTGACTGTTGTATTCAATCCCGATGCAATTTCTGTGTTTCATCAACACTCTGATAGTCCACAGATTACAGAATGCCTCCAGATGTGCATCGGAAACTACTTCTGGTCTTCCAGGGAAGGATCAAACCGTAGACTGTTTGAGACATTACTCCCTTGGAGTAAAGTGCTCATGGTGACTGTTCTATTCAATCCCGATGCAATTTCTGTGTTTCATCAACACTATGATAGTCCACAGATTACAGAATGCCTCCAGATGTGCATCGGAAACTACTACTGGTCTTCCAGGGAACGATTAAAGCATAAACTGTTTGAGACATTACTTCCATGGAGGAAAGTGCGCATGGTGACTGTTGTATTCAATCCCGATGCAATTTCTGTGTTTCAGCAACACTCTGAGAGTCCACAGATTAAAGAATGCTACCAGATGTGCATCGGAAACTACTACTGCTCTTCCAGGGAACGATCAAAGCGTAGACTGTTTCAGACACTTCTCCCATGGAGGAAAGTGGGCATGGTGACTGTTGTATTCAATCCCGATGCAACGTCTGTGTTTCATCAACACTGTGACAGCCCACAGATTACAGAGTGCCTCCAGATGTGCATCGGAAACTACTACTGTTCCTCCAGGGAACGATTAAAGCGTTAACTGTTTGTGAAATTACTCCCATGGAGTAAAGTGCGCATTGTGAATGTTGTATTTCATCCCGATGAAATTTCTGTGTTTCATCAATACTCTGATATTCCACAGATTACAGAATGCCTCCAGATGTGCATCGGAAACTGCTACTGGTCTTCCAGGGAACGATCAAAACGTAGACTCTTAGAGACATTACTCCCATGGAGGAAAGTGCGCATGGTGACTGTTGTATTCAATCCCGAGGCAATTTCTGTGTTTCATCAACACTCTGATAGTCCACAGATTACAGAATGACTCCAGATGTGCATCGGAATCTACCACTGGTGTTCCAGGGAAGGATCAAAGCGTAGACTGTTTGAGACATTACTCCCTTGGAGTAAAGTGCTCATGGTGACTGTTCTATTCAATCCCGATGCAATTTCTGTGTTTCATCAACACTCTGATAGTCCACAGATTACAGAATGCCTCCAGATGTGCATCGGAAACTACTTCTGGTCTTCCATTGAACGATCAAAGCGTAGCCTGTTGAGACATTACTCCCACGGAGGAAAGTGCGCATGGTGACTGTTGTATTCAATCTCGATGCAATTTCAGTGTTTCATCAACACTCTGATAATCCACAGATTACAGAATGCCACCGGAAGTGCATCGGAAACTACTTCTGGTCTTCCAGGGAACGATCAAAGCGTAGCCTGTTGAGACATTACTCCCACGGAGGAAAGTGCGCATGGTGACCGTTGTATTCAATCCCGATGAAATTTCTGTGTTTCATCAACACTTTCAAGGTCCACAGATTACAGAATGCATCCAGATGTGCATCGGAATCTACTACTGGTCTTCCAGGGAACGATCAAAGCGTAGACTGTTTGAGACATTACCTATATGGAGGAATGTGCGCATGGTGACGGTTGTATTCAATCCCGATGCAATTTCTGTGTTTCATTAACACTCTGATAGTCCACAGATTACAGAATGCCGCCAGATGTGCATCGGAAACTACTACTGGTCTTGCAGGGAACGATCAAAGCGTAGACTGTTTGAGACATTACTCCCTTGGAGTAAGGTGCTCATGGTGACTGTTCTATTCAATCCCGATGCAATTTCTGTGTTTCATCAACACTATGATAGTCCACAGATTACAGAATGCCTCCAGATGTGCATCGGAAACTACTTCTGGTCTTCCAGGGAACGATCAAAGCGTAGCCTGTTTGAGACATTACTCCTATGGAGGAAGGTGCGCATGGTGACTGTTGTATTCAATCCCAATGCAATTTCTGTGTTTCATCAACACTTTGAAGGTCCACAGATTACAGAATGCATCCAGATGTGCATCGGAAACTACTAGTGGTCTTCCAGGGAACGGTCAAAGCGTAGACTATTAGAGACATTACTAGTATGGAGGAAGGTGCGCGTGGTGACTGTTGTATTCAATCCCGATGCAATTTCTTTGTTTCATCAACACTCTGATAGTCCACAGATTACAGAATGCCACCAGATGTGCATCGGAAACTATTACTGGTCTTCCTGGGAACGATCAATGCGTTTACTGTTTGAGACATTACTCCCATGGAGGAAAGTGCGCATGGTGACAGTTGTACTCAATCGCGATGTAATATCTGTGTCTCATCAACACTTTGAAGGTCCACAGATTACAGAATGCCTCTAGATGTGCATCGGAAACTACTACTGGTCTTCCAGGGAACGATCAAAGCGTAGACTGTTTGAGACATTACTCCCATGGAGGAAAGTGCGCATGGTGACTGTTGTATTCAATCCCGATGCAATTTCTGTGTTTCATCAACACTCTGACAGCCCACAGATTACAGAATGCCTCCAGATGTGCATCAGAAACTACTTCTGGTCTTCCAGGGAACGATCAAAGCGTAGCCGGTTTGAGACATTACTCCCATGGAGGAAGGTGCGCATGGTGACTGTTCTATTCAATCCCGATGCAATTTCTGTGTTTCATCAACACTATGATAGTCCACAGATTACAGAATGTTTCCAGATGTGCATCGGAAACTACTACTGGTCTTCCAGGGAACGATCAAAGCGTAGACTGTTTGAGACACTACTCCGATGGAGGAAAGTGCGCATGGTGACTGTTGTATTCAATCCCGATTGCAATTTCTGTGTTTCATCAACACTATGATAGTCAACAGATTACAGAATGCCTGCAAATGTGCATCGGAAACTACTTCTGGTCGTCCAGGAAACGATCAAAGCGTAGCCTGTTTGAGACATTACTCCCATGGAGAAAAGTGCGCATGGTGACTGTTGTATTCAATCCCGATGCAATTTCTGTGTTTCATCAACACTCAGATAGTGCGCAGACTACAGAATGCTACCAGATGTGCATCGGAAACTACTACTGCTCTCCCAGGGAACGATCAAAGCGTAGACTGTTTCAGACACTACTCCTTTGGAGGAAAGTGCGCATGGTGACTGTTGTATTCAATCCCGATGTAATTTCTGTGTTTCATCAACACTGTGACAGCCCACAGATTTCAGAACGCCTCCAGATGTGCATCGGAAACTACTTCTGGTCTTCCAGGGAACGATCAAAACGTAGACTCTTAGAGACATTACTCCCATGGAGGAAAGTGCGCATGGTGACTGTTGTATTCAATCCCGATGAAATTTCTGTGTTTCATCAACACTTTCAAGGTCCACAGATTACAGAATGCATCCAGATGTGCATCGGAATCTACTACTGGTCTTCCAGGGAACGATCAAAGCGTAGACTGTTTGAGACATTACCTATATGGAGGAATGTGCGCATGGTGACGGTTGTATTCAATCCCGATGCAATTTCTGTGTTTCATTAACACTCTGATAGTCCACAGATTACAGAATGCCGCCAGATGTGCATCGGAAACTACTACTGGTCTTGCAGGGAACGATCAAAGCGTAGACTGTTTGAGACATTACTCCCTTGGAGTAAGGTGCTCATGGTGACTGTTCTATTCAATCCCGATGCAATTTCTGTGTTTCATCAACACTATGATAGTCCACAGATTACAGAATGCCTCCAGATGTGCATCGGAAACTACTTCTGGTCTTCCAGGGAACGATCAAAGCGTAGCCTGTTTGAGACATTACTCCTATGGAGGAAGGTGCGCATGGTGACTGTTGTATTCAATCCCAATGCAATGTCTGTGTTTCATCAACACTTTGAAGGTCCACAGATTACAGAATGCATCCAGATGTGCATCGGAAACTACTAGTGGTCTTCCAGGGAACGGTCAAAGCGTAGACTATTAGAGACATTACAAGTATGGAGGAAGGTGCGCGTGGTGACTGTTGTATTCAATCCCGATGCAATTTCTTTGTTTCATCAACACTCTGATAGTCCGCAGATTACAGAATGCCACCAGATGTGCATCGGAAACTATTACTGGTCTTCCTGGGAACGATCAATGCGTTTACTGTTTGAGACACTACTCCCATGGAGGAAAGTGCGCATGGTGACAGTTGTACTCAATCGCGATGCAATATCTGTGTCTCATCAACACTTTGAAGGTCCACAGATTACAGAATGCCTCTAGATGTGCATCGGAAACTACTACTGGTCTTCCAGGGAACGATCAAAGCGTAGACTGTTTGAGACATTACTCCCATGGAGGAAAGTGCGCATGGTGACTGTTGTATTCAATCCCGATGCAATTTCTGTGTTTCATCAACACTCTGACAGCCCACAGATTACAGAATGCCTCCAGATGTGCATCGGAAACTACTTCTGGTCTTCCAGGGAACGATCAAATCGTAGCCGGTTTGAGACATTACTCCCATGGAGGAAGGTGCGCATGGTGACTGTTCTATTCAATCCCGATGCAATTTCTGTGTTTCATCAACACTATGATAGTCCACAGATTACAGAATGTTTCCAGATGTGCATCGGAAACTACTACTGGTCTTCCAGGGAACGATCAAAGCGTAGACTGTTTGAGACACTACTCCGATGGAGGAAAGTGCGCATGGTGACTGTTGTATTCAATCCCGATTGCAATTTCTGTGTTTCATCAACACACTGATACTCCACAGATTACAGAATGACTCCAGATGTGCATCGGAAGCTACTTCTGGTCTTCCAGGGAACGATCAAAGCGCAGACTTTTTGAGACACTACTCCCATGGAGGAAAGTGCGCATGGTGACTGTTGTATTCAATCCCGATGCAATTTCTATGTTTCATCAACACTATGATAGTCAACAGATTACAGAATGCCTGCAAATGTGCATCGGAAACTACTTCTGGTCTTCCAGGAAACGATCAAAGCGTAGCCTGTTTGAGACATTACTCCCATGGAGAAAAGTGCGCATGGTGACTGTTGTATTCAATCCCGATGCAATTTCTGTGTTTCATCAACACTCAGATAGTGCGCAGACTACAGAATGCTACCAGATGTGCATCGGAAACTACTACTGCTCTCCCAGGGAACGATCAAAGCGTAGACTGTTTCAGACACTACTCCCATGGAGGAAAGTGCGCATGGTGACTGTTGTATTCAATCCCGATGTAATTTCTGTGTTTCATCAACACTGTGACAGCCCACAGATTACAGAACGCCTCCAGATGTGCATCGGAAACTACTTCTGGTCTTCCAGGGAACGATCAAAACGTAGACTCTTAGAGACATTACTCCCATGGAGGAAAGTGCGCATGGTGACTGTTGTATTCAATCCCGAGGCAATTTCTGTGCTTCATCAACACTCTGATAGTCCACAGATTACAGAATGCCTCCAGATGTGCATCGGAAACTGCCACTGGTGTTCCAGGGAACGATCAAAGCGTAGACTGTTTGAGACATTACTCCCATGGAGGAAAGTGCGCATGGTGACTGTTGTATTCAATCCCGATGCAATTTCTGTGTTTCATCAACACTCTGACAGTCCACAGATTACAGAATGCCTCCAGATGTGCATCGGAAACTACTTCTGGTCTTCCAGGGAACGATCAAAGCGTAGACTGTTTGAGACATTACTCCCTTGGAGTAAAGTGCTCATGGTGACTGTTCTATTCAATCCCGATGCAATTTCTGTGTTTCATCAACACTATGATAGTCCACAAATTACAGAATGCCTGCAGATGTGCACCATAAACTACTTCTGGTCTTCCAGGGAACGATCAAAGCGTAGCCTGTTTGAGACATTACTCTCATGGAGGAAGGTGCGCATGGTGACTGTTGTATTCAATCCCGATGAAATTTCTGTGTTTCATCAACACTCTGATACTCCACAGGTTACAGAATGCCTCCAGATGTGCATCGGAAACTACTACTGGTCTTCCTGGGAACGATCAATGCGTGGACTGTTTGAGACATTACTCCCATGGAGGAAAGTGCGCATGGTGACTGTTGTATTCAATCCCGATGCAATTTCAGTGTTTCATCAACACTCAGGTAGTGCGCAGACTACAGAATGCTACCAGATGTGCATCGAAACTACTACTGCTCTTCCAGGGAACGATCAAAGCGTAGACTGTTTCAGACACTACTCCCATGGAGGAAAGTGCGCATGGTGACTGTTGTATTCAATCCCGATGTAATTTCTGTGTTTCATCAACACTCTGACAGCCCACAGATTACAGAATGCCTCCAGATGTGCATCGGAAACTGCTACTGGTCTTCTAGGGAACGATCAAAACGTAGACTCTTAGAGACATTACTCCCATGGAGGAAAGTGCGCATGGTGACTGTTGTATTCAATCCCGAGGCAATTTCTGTGTTTCATCAACACTCTGATTGTCCACAGATTACAGAATGCCTCCAGATGTGCATCGGAAACTACCACTGGTGTTCCATGGAACGATCAAAGCGTAGACTGTTTGAGACATTACTCCCATGGAGGAAAGTGCGCATGGTGACTGTTGTATTCAATCCCGATGCAATTTCTGTGTTTCATCAACACTCTGATAGTCCACAGATGACAGAATCATTCCAGATGTGCATCGGAAACTACTTCTGGTCTTCCAGGGAAGGATCAAAGCGTAGACTGTTTGAGACATTTCTCCCTTGGAGTAAAGTGCTCATGGTGACTGTTCTATTCAATCCCGATGCAATTTCTGTGTTTCATCAACACTATGATAGTCCACAGATGACAGAATGCCTCTAGATGTGCATCGGAAACTACTACTGGTCTTCCAGGGAACGATCAAAGCGTAGACTGTTTGAGACATTACTCCCATGGAGGAAAGTGCGCATGGTGACTGTTGTATTCAATCTCGATGCAATTTCTGTGTTTCATCAACACACTGATAGTCCACAGATTACAGAATACCTCCAGATGTGCATCGGAAACTACTACCGCTCTTTCAGGGAAGGATCAAAGCGTAGACTGTGTGAGACGTTACTCCCATGGAGGAAAGTGCGCATGGTGACTGTTGTATTCTGTTGTATTCTGTGATTCATCATCACACTGATAGTCCACAGATTACAGAATGCCTCCAGATGTGCATCGGAAACTAATACTGGTCTTCCAGGGAACGATTAAAGCGTTAACTGTTTGAGACATTACTCCCATGGAGGAAAGTGCGCATGGTGACAGTTGTACTCAATCGCGATGCAATATCTGTGTTTCATCAACACTTTGAAGGTCCACAGATTACAGAATGCCTCTAGATGTGCATCGGAAACTACTACTGGTCTTCCAGGGAACGATGAAAGCGTAGACTGTTTGAGACACTACTCCCATGGAGGAAAGTGCGCATGGTGACTGTTATATTCAATCCCGATGCAATTTCTGTGTTTCATCAACACTCTGACAGCCCACAGATTACAGAATGCGTCCAGATGTGCATCGGAAACTACTTCTGGTCTTCCAGGGAACGATCAAAGCGTAGCCTGTTTGAGACATTACTCCCATGGAGGAAGGTGCGCATGATGACTGTTCTATTCAATCCCGATGCAATTTCTGTGTTTCATCAACACTATGATAGTCCACAGATTACAGAATGTTTCCAGATGTGCATCGGAAACTACTACTGGTCTTCCAGGGAACGATCAAAGCGTAGACTGTTTGAGACACTACTCCGATGGAGGAAAGTGCACATGGTGACTGTTGTATTCAATCCCGATTGCAATTTCTGTGTTTCATCAACACTCTGATACTCCACAGATTACAGAATGCCTCCAGATGTGCATCGGAAGCTACTTCTGGTCTTCCAGGGAACGATCAAAGCGCAGACTTTTTGAGACACTACTCCCATGGAGGAAAGTGCGCATGGTGACTGTTGTATTCAATCCCGATGCAATTTCTGTGTTTCATCAGCACTATGATAGTCAACAGATTACAGAATGTTTCCAGATGTGCATCGGAAACTACTACTGGTCTTCCAGGGAACGATCAAAGCGTAGAATGTTTGAGACATTACTCCCATGGAGGAAAGTGCGCATGGTGACTGTTGTATTCAATCCCGATGAAATTTCTGTGTTTCATCAACACTCAGATAGTGAGCAGACTACAGAATGCTACCAGATGTGCATCGGAAACTACTACTGCTCTCCCAGGGAACGATCAAAGCGTAGACTGTTTCAGACACTACTCCCTTGGAGGAAAGTGCGCATGGTGACTGTTGTATTCAATCCCGATGTAATTTCTGTGTTTCATCAACACTCTGACAGCCCACAGATTACAGAACGCCTCCAGATGTGCATCGGAAACTACTTCTGGTCTTCCAGGGAACGATCAAAACGTAGACTCTTAGAGACATTACTCCCATGGAGGAAAGTGCGCATGGTGACTGTTGTATTCAATCCCGAGGCAATTTCTGTGCTTCATCAACACTCTGATAGTCCACAGATTACAGAATGCCTCCAGATGTGCATCGGAAACTACCACTGGTGTTCCAGGGAACGATCAAAGCGTAGACTGTTTGAGACATTACTCCCATGGAGGAAAGTGCGCATGGTGACTGTTGTATTCAATCCCGATGCAATTTCTGTGTTTCATCAACACTCTGACAGTCCACAGATTACAGAATGCCTCCAGATGTGCATCGGAAACTACTTCTGGTCTTCCAGGGAACGATCAAAGCGTAGACTGTTTGAGACATTACTCCCTTGGAGTGAAGTGCTTATGGTGACTGTTCTATTCAATCCCGATGCAATTTCTGTGTTTCATCAACACTATGATAGTCCACAAATTACAGAATGCCTGCAGATGTGCATCATAAACTACTTCTGGTCTTCCAGGGAACGAACAAAGCGTAGCCTGTTTGAGACATTACTCCCATGGAGGAAGGTGCGCATGGTGACTGTTGTATTCAATCCCGATGCAATTTCTGTGTTTCATCAACACTCTGATACTCCACAGGTTACAGAATGCCTCCAGATGTGCATCGGAAACTACTACTGGTCTTCCTGGGAACGATCAATGCGTGGACTGTTTGAGACATTACTCATATGGAGGAAAGTGCGCATGGTGACTGTTGTATTCAATCCCGATGCAATTTCTGTGTTTCATCAACACTCAGATAGTGCGCAGACTACAGAATGCTACCAGATGTGCATCGAAACTACTACTGCTCTTCCAGGGAACGATCAAAGCGTAGACTGTTTCAGACACTACTCCCATGGAGGAAAGTGCGCATGGTGACTGTTGTATTCAATCCCGATGTAATTTCTGTGTTTCATCAACACTCTGACAGCCCACAGATTACAGAATGCCTCCAGATGTGCATCGGAAACTGCTACTGGTCTTCTAGGGAACGATGAAAACGTAGACTCTTAGAGACATTACTCCCATGGAGGAAAGTGCGCATGGTGACTGTTGTATTCAATCCCGAGGCAATTTCTGTGTTTCATCAACACTCTGATTGTCCACAGATTACAGAATGCCTCCAGATGTGCATCGGAAACTACCACTGGTGTTCCATGGAACGATCAAAGCGTAGACTGTTTGAGACATTACTCCCATGGAGGAAAGTGCGCATGGTGACTGTTGTATTCAATCCCGATGCAATTTCTGTGTTTCATCAACACTCTGATAGTCCACAGATGACAGAATGATTCCAGATGTGCATCGGAAACTACTTCTGGTCTTCCAGGGAACGATTAAAGCATAAACTGTTGGAGACATTACTTCCATGGAGGAAAGTGCGCATGGTGACTGTTGTATTCAATCCCGATGCAATTTCTGTGCTTCAGCAACAGTCTGATAGTCCACAGATTAATGAATGCTACCAGATGTGCATCGGAAACTACTACTGCTCTTCCAGGGAACGATCAAAGCGTAGACTCTTGGAGACATTACTCCCATGGAGGAAAGTGCGCATGGTGACTGTTGTATTCAATCCCGAGGCAATTTCTGTGTTTCATCAACACTCTGATAGTCCACAGATTACAGAATGCCTCCAGATGTGCATCGGAAACTACCACTGGTGTTCCAGGGAACGATCAAAGCGTAGACTGTTTGAGACATTACTCCCCTGGAGGAAAGTGCGCATGGTAACTGTTGTATTCAATCCCGATGCAATTTCTGTGTTTCATCAACACTATGATAGTCAACAGATTACAGAATGCCTGCAAATGTGCATCGGAAACTACTTCTGGTCTTCCAGGAAACGATCAAAGCGTAGCCTGTTTGAGACATTACTCCCATGGAGGAAAGTGCGCATGGTGACTGTTGTATTCAATCCCGATGCAATTTCTGTGTTTCATCAACACTCAGATAGTGCGAAGACTACAGAATGCTACCAGATGTGCATCGGAAACTACTACTGCTCTCCCAGGGAACGATCAAAGCGTAGACTGTTTCAGACTCTACTCCCTTGGAGGAAAGTGCGCATGGTGACTGTTGTATTCAATCCCGATGTAATTTCTGTGTTTCATCAACACTCTGACAGCCCACAGATTACAGAACGCCTCCAGATGTGCATCGGAAACTACTTCTGGTCTTCCAGGGAACGATCAAAGCGTAGCCTGTTTGAGACATTACTCCCATGGAGGAAGGTGCGCATGGTGACTGTTGTATTCAATCCCGATGCAATTTCTGTGTTTCATCAACACTCTGATACTCCACAGGTTACAGAATGCCTCCAGATGTGCATCGGAAACTACTACTGGTCTTCCTGGGAACGATCAATGCGTGGACTGTTTGAGACATTACTCCCATGGAGGGAAGTGCGCATGGTGACTGTTGTATTCAATCCCGATGCAATTTCTGTGTTTCATCAACACCCAGATAGTGCGCAGACTACAGAATGCTACCAGATGTGCATCGAAACTACTACTGCTCTTCCAGGGAACGATCAAAGCGTAGACTGTTTCAGACACTACTCCTATGGAGGAAAGTGCGCATGGTGACTGTTGTATTCAATCCCGATGTAATTTCTGTGTTTCATCAACACTCTGACAGCCCACAGATTACAGAATGCGTCCAGATGTGCATCGGAAACTGCTACTGGTCTTCTAGGGAACGATCAAAACGTAGACTCTTAGAGACATTACTCCCATGGAGGAAAGTGCGCATGGTGACTGTTGTATTCAATCTCGATGCAATTTCTGTGTTTCATCAACACACTGATAGTCCACAGATTACAGAATACCTCCAGATGTGCATCGGAAACTACTACCGCTCTTTCAGGGAAGGATCAAAGCGTAGACTGTGCGAGACGTTACTCCCATGGAGGAAAGTGCGCATGGTGACTGTTGTATTCTGTTGTATTCTGTGTTTCATCATCACACTGATAGTCCACAGATTACAGAATGCCTCCAGATGTGCATCGGAAACTAATACTGGTCTTCCAGGGAACGATTAAAGCGTTAACTGTTTGAGACATTACTCCCATGGAGGAAAGTGCGCATGGTGACTGTCGTATTCAATCCCGATGCAATTTCTGTGTTTCATCAACACTCTGATAGTCCACAGATTACAGAATGCCTCCAGATGTGCATCGGAAACTACTTCTGGTCTTCCAGGGAAGGATCAAAGCGTAGACTCTTTGAGACATTACTCCCTTGGAGTAAAGTGCTCATGGTGACTGTTCTATTCAATCCCGATGCAATTTCTGTGTTTCATCAACACTATGATAGTCCACAGATTACAGAATGCCTCCAGATGTGCATCGGAAACTACTACTGGTCTTCCAGGGAACGATTAAAGCATAAACTGTTTGAGACATTACTTCCATGGAGGAAAGTGCGCATGGTGACTGTTGTATTCAATCCCGATGCAATTTCTGTGTTTCAGCAACAGTCTGATAGTCCACAGATTAATGAATGCTACCAGATGTGCATCGGAAACTACTACTGCTCTTCCAGGGAACGATCAAAGCGTAGACTCTTGGAGACATTACTCCCATGGAGGAAAGTGCGCATGGTGAATGTTGTATTCAATCCCGAGGCAATTTCTGTGTATCATCAACACTCTGATAGTCCACAGATTACAGAATGCCTCCAGATGTGCATCGGAAACTACCACTGGTGTTCCAGGGAACGATCAAAGCGTAGACTGTTTGAGACATTACTCCCCTGGAGGAAAGTGCGCATGGTAACTGTTTTATTCAATCCCGATACAATTTCTGTGTTTCATCAACACTCTGATAGTCCACAGATTACAGAATGCCTCCAGATGTGCATCGGAAACTACTTCTGGTCTTCCAGGGAAGGATAGAAGCGTAGACTGTTTGAGACATTACTCCCTTGGAGTAAAGTGCTCATGGTGACTGTTGTATCCAATCCCGATGCAAATTCTGTGTTTCATCAACACTCTGATACTCCACAGGTTACAGAATGCCTCCAGATGTGCATCGGAAACTACTACTGGTCTTCCTGGGAACGATCAATGCGTGGACTGTTTGAGACATTACTTATATGGAGGAATGTGCGCATGGTGACTGTTGTATTCAATCCCGATGCAATTTCTGTGTTTCATTAACACTCTGATAGTCCACAGATTACAGAATGCCTCCAGATGTGCATCTGAAACTCCTTCTGGTCTTCCAGGGAACGATCAAAGCGTAGTCTGAATGAGACATTACTCCCATGGAGGAAAGTGGGCATGGTGACTGTTGTATTCAATCTCGATGCAATTTCTGTGTTTCATCAACACTCTGATAATCCACAGATTACAGAATGCCACCAGATGTGCATCGGAAACTACTTCTGGTCTTCCAGGGAACGATCAAAGCGTAGCCTGTTTGAGACATTACTCCCATGGAGGAAAGTGCGCATGATGACTGTTGTGTTCAATCCCGATGAAATTTCTGTGTTTCATCAACACTTTCAAGGTCCACAGATTACAGAAAGCATCCAGATGTGCATCGGAAACTACTACTGGTCTTCCAGGGAACGATCAAAGCGTAGACTCTTTGAGACATTACTTATATGGAGGAATGTGCGCATGGTGACGGTTGTATTCAATCCCGATGCAATTTCTGTGTTTCATTAACACTCTGATAGTCCACAGATTACAGAATGCCTCCAGATGTGCATCGGAAACTACTACTGGTCTTCCAGGGAACGATCAAAGCGTAGACTGTTTGAGACATTGCTCCCTTGGAGTAAAGTGCTCATGGTGATTGTTCTATTCAATCCCGATGCAATTTCTGTGTTTCATCAACACTATGATAGTCCACGGATTACAGAATGCCTCCAGATGTGCATCGGAAACTACTTCTGGTCTTCCAGGGAACAATCAAAACGTAGCCTGTTTGAGACATTACTCCTATGGAGGAAAGTGAGCATGGTAACTGTTGTATTCAATTTCGATGCAATTTCTGTGTTTCATCAACACTTTAAAGGTCCACAGATTACAGAATGCATCCAGATGTGCATCGGAAACTACTAGTGGTCTTCCAGGGAACGATCAAAGCGTAGACTCTTAGAGACATTACTATTATGGAGGAAGGTGCGCGTGGTGAGTGTTGTATTCAATCCCGATGCAATTTCTGTGTTTCATCAACACTCTGATAGTCCGCAGATTACAGAATGCCACCAGATGTGCATCGGAAACTATTACTGGTCTTCCTGGGAACGATCAATGCGTTTACTGTTTGAGACATTACTCCCATGGAGGAAAGTGCGCATGGTGACAGTTGTACTCAGTCGCGATGCAATATCTTTGTTTCATCAACACACTGATAGTCCACAGATTACAGAATGCCTCCAGGTGTGCATCGGAAAATAATACTGGTCTGCCAGGGAACGATTAAAGCGTTAACTGTTTGAGACATTACTCCCATGGAGGAAAGTGCGCATGGTGACTGTCGTATTCAATCCCGATGCAATTTCTGTGTTTCATCAACACTCTGATAGTCCACAGATTACAGAATGCCTCCAGATGTGCATCGGAAACTACTTCTGGTCTTCCAGGGAAGGATAGAAGCGTAGACTTTTTGAGACATTACTCCCTTGGAGTAAAGTGCTCATGGTGACTGTTCTATTCAATCCCGATGCAATTTCTGTGTTTCATCAACACTCTGATAGTCCACAGATTACAGAATGCCTCCAGATGTGCATCGGAAACTACTTCTGGTCTTCCAGGGAACGATCAAAGCGTAGCCTGTTTGAGACATTACTCCGCTGGAGGAAAGTGCGCATGGTGACTGTTGTATTCAATCCCGATGCAATTTCTGTGTGTTTCAGCAACACTCTGATAGTCCACAGATTAATGAATGCTACCAGATGTGCATCGGAAACTACTACTGCTCTTCCAGGGAACGATCAAAGCGTAGACTCTTGGAGACATTACTCCCATGGAGGAAAGTGCGCATGGTGACTGTTGTATTCAATCCCGAGGCAATTTCTGTGTTTCATCAACACTCTGATAGTCCACAGATTACAGAATGCCTCCAGATGTGCATCGGAAACTACCACTGGTGTTCCAGGGAACGATCAAAGCGTAGACTGTTTGAGACATTACTCCGCTGGAGGAAAGTGCGCATGGTGACTGTTTTATTCAATCCCGATGCAATTTCTGTGTTTCATCAACACTCTGATAGTCCACAGATTACAGAATGCCTCCAGATGTGCATCGGAAACTACTTCTGGTCTTCCAGGGAAGGATAGAAGCGTAGACTTTTTGAGACATTACTCCCTTGGAGTAAAGTGCTCGTGGTGACTGTTCTATTCAATCCCGATGCAATTTCTGTGTTTCATCAACACTCTGATAGTCCACAGATTACAGAATGCCTCCAGATGTGCATCGGAAACTACTTCTGGTCTTCCAGGGAACGATCAAAGCGTAGCCTGTTTGAGACATTACTCCCATGGAGGAAAGTGCGCATGGTGACTGTTGTATATAATCCCGATGCAAATTCTGTGTTTCATCAACACTCTGATACTCCACAGGTTACAGAATGCCTCCAGATGTGCATCGGAAACTACTACTGGTCTTCCTGCTAACGATCAATGCGTGGACTGTTTGAGACATTACTTATATGGAGGAATGTGCTAATGGTGACTGTTGTATTCAATCCCGATGCAATTTCTGTGTTTCATTAACACTCTGATAGTCCACAGATTACAGAATGCCTCCAGATGTGCATCGGAAACTACTTCTGGTCTTCCAGGGAACGATCAAAGCGTAGCCTGAATGAGACATTACTCCCATGGAGGAAAGTGCACATGGTGACTGTTGTATTCAATCTCGATGCAATTTCTGTGTTTCATCAAGACTCTGATAATCCACAGATTACAGAATGCCACCAGATGTGCATTGGAAACTACTTCTGGTCTTCCAGGGAACGATCAAAGCGTAGCCTGTTTGAGACATTACTCCCATGGAGGAAAGTGCGCATGGTGACTGTTGTATTCAATCCCGATGCAATTTCTGTGTTTCATTAACACTCTGATAGTCCACAGATTACAGAATGCATCCAGATGTGCATCGGAAACTACTACTGGTCTTCCAGGGAACGATCAAAGCGTAGACTGTTTGAGACATTACTCCCTGGGAGTAAAGTGCTCATGGTGACTGTTCTATTCAATCCCGATGCAATTTCTGTGTTTCATCAACACTATGATAGTCCACGGATTACAGAATGCCTCCAGATGTGCATCGGAAACTACTTCTGGTCTTCCAGGGAACGATCAAAACGTAGCCTGTTTGAGACATTACTCCTATGGAGGAAAGTGCGCATGGTAACTGTTGTATTCAATCCCGATGCAATTTCTGTGTTTCATCAACACTTTGAAGGTCCACAGATTACAGAATGCATCCAGATGTGCATCGGAAACTACTAGTGGTCTTCCAGGGAACGATCAAAGCGTAGACTCTTAGAGACATTACTCCTATGGAGGAAGGTGCACGTGGTGAGTGTTGTATTCAATCCCGATGCAATTTCTGTGTTTCATCAACACTCTGATAGTCCGCAGATTACAGAATGCCACCAGATGTGCATCGGAAACTATTACTGGTCTTCCTGGGAACGATCAATGCGTTTACTGTTTGAGACATTACTCCCATGGAGGAAAGTGCGCATGGTGACAGTTGTACTCAATCGCGATGCAATATCTTTGTTTCATCAACACACTGATAGTCCACAGATTACAGAATGCCTCCAGGTGTGCATCGGAAAATAATACTGGTCTTCCAGGGAACGATTAAAGCGTTAACTGTTTGAGACATTACTCCCATGGAGGAAAGTGCGCATGGTGACTGTCGTATTCAATCCCGATGCAATTTCTGTGTTTCATCAACACTCTGATAGTCCACAGATTACAGAATACCTCCAGATGTGCATCGGAAACTACTACCGCTCTTTCAGGGAAGGATCAAAGCGTAGACTGTTTGAGACGTTACTCCCATGGAGGAAAGTGCGCATGGTGACTGTTGTATTCAATCCCGATGCAATTTCTGTGTTTCATCAACACACTGATAGTCCACAGATTACAGAATGCCTCCAGATGTGCATCGGAAACTAATACTGGTCTTCCAGGGAACGATTAAAGCGTTACCTGTTTGAGACATTACTCCCATGGAGGAAAGTGCGCATGGTGACTGTCGTATTCAATCCCGATGCAATTTCTGTGTTTCATCAACACTCTGATAGTCCACAGATTACAGAATGCTTCCAGATGTGCATCGGAAACTACTTCTGATCTTCCAGGGAACGATCAAAGCGTAGACTGTTTGAGACACTACTCCCTTGGAGTAAAGTGCTCATGGTGACTTTTCTATTCAATCCCGATGCAAATTCTGTGTTTCATCAACACTCTGATAGTCCACAGATTACAGAATGCCTGCTGATGTGCATCGGAATCTACTTCTGGTCTTCCAGGGAACGATCAAAGCGTAGACTGTTTGAGACATAACTCCCTTGGAGTAAAGTGCTCATGGTGACTGTTCTATTCAATCCCGATGCAATTTCTGTGTTTCATCAACACTATGATAGTCCACAGATTACAGAATGCCTCCAGATGTGCATCGGAAACTACCACTGGTGTTCCAGGGAACGATCAAATGTAGACTGTTTGAGACATTACTCCCTTGGAGTAAAGTGCTCATGGTGATTGTTCTATTCAATCCCGATGCAATTTCTGTGTTTCATCAACACTATGATAGTCCACAGATTACAGAATGCCTCCAGATGTGCATCGGAAACTGCTACTGGTCTTCTAGGGAACGATCAAAACGTAGACTCTTAGAGACATTACTCCCATGGAGGAAAGTGCGCATGGTGACTGTTGTATTCAATCCCGAGGCAATTTCTGTGTTTCATCAACACTCTGATAGTCCACAGATGACAGAATGCCTCCAGATGTGCATCGGAACCTACTTCTGGTCTTCCAGGGAAGGATCAAAGCGTAGCCTGTTTGAGACATTACTCCCATGGAGGAAAGTGCGCATGGTGACTGTTGTATTCAATCCCGATGCAATTTCTGTGTTTCATCAACACTCAGATAGTGCGCAGACTACAGAATGCTACCAGATGTGCATCGGAAACTACTACTGCTCTCCCAGGGAACGATCAAAGCGTAGACTGTTTCAGACACCACTCCCATGGAGGAAAGTGCGCATGGTGACTGTTGTATTCAATCCCGATGTAATTTCTGTGTTTCATCAACACTCTGACAGCCCACAGATTACAGAACGCCTCCAGATGTGCATCGGAAACTACTTCTGGTCTTCCAGGGAACGATCAAAACGTAGACTCTTAGAGACATTACTCCCATGGAGGAAAGTGCGCATGGTGACTGTTGTATTCAATCCCGAGGCAATTTCTGTGTTTCATCAACACTCTGATTGTCCACAGATTACAGAATGCCTCCAGATGTGCATCGGAAACTACCACTGGTGTTCCATGGAACGATCAAAGCGTAGACTGTTTGAGACATTACTCCCATGGAGGAAAGTGCGCATGGTGACTGTTGTATTCAATCCCGATGCAATTTCTGTGTTTCATCAACACTCTGATAGTCCACAGATGACAGAATGATTCCAGATGTGCATCGGAAACTACTTCTGGTCTTCCAGGGAAGAATCAAAGCGTAGACTGTTTGAGACATAACTCCCTTGGAGTAAAGTGCTCATGGTGACTGTTCTATTCAATCCCGATGCAATTTCTGTGTTTCATCAACACTATGATAGTCCACAGATTACAGAATGCCTCCAGATGTGCATCGGAAACTACTTCTGGTCTTCCAGGGAACGATCAAAGCGTAGCCTGTTTGAGACATTACTCCCATGGAGGAAGGTGCGCATGGTGACTGTTCTATTCAATCCCGATGCAATTTCTGTGTTTCATCAACACTATGATAGTCCACAGATTACAGAATGTTTCCAGATGTGCATCGGAAACTACTACTGGTCTTCCAGGAACGATCAAAGCGTAGACTGTTTGAGACACTAATCCGATGGAGGAAAGTGCGCATGGTGACTGTTGTATTCAATCCCGATTGCAATTTCTGTGTTTCATCAACACTCTGATACTCCACAGATTACAGAATGCCTCCAGATGTGCATCGGAAGCTACTTCTGGTCTTCCAGGGAACGATCAAAGCGTATACTTTTTGAGACACTTCTCCCATGGAGGAAAGTGCGCATGGTGACTGTTGTATTCAATCCCGATGCAATTTCTGTGTTTCATCAACACTATGATAGTCAACAGATTACAGAATGCCTGCAAATGTGCATCGGAAACTACTTCTGGTTTTCTATGGAACAATAAAAGCGTAGCCTGTTTGAGACATTACTCCCATGGAGGAAAGTGCGCATGGTGACTGTTGTATACAATCCCGATGCAATTTCTGTGCTTCATCAACACTCAGATAGTGCGCAGACTACAGAATGCTACCAGATGTGCATCGGAAACTACTACTGCTCTTCCAGGGAACGATCAAAGCGTAGACTGTTTCAGACACTACTCCCATGGAGGATAGTGCGCATGGTGACTGTTGTATTCAATCCCGATATAATTTCTGTGTTTCATCAACACTCTTACAGCCCACAGATTGCAGAACGCCTCCAGATGTGCATCGGAAACTGCTACTGGTCTTCCAGGGAACGATCAAAACGTAGACTCTTAGAGACATTACTCCCATGGAGGAAAGTGCGCATGGTGACTGTTGTATTCAATCCCGAGGCAATTTCTGTGTTTCATCAACACTCTGATAGTCCACAGATTACAGAATGCCTCCAGATGTGCATCGGAAACTACCACTGGTGTTCCAGGGAACGATCAAATGTAGACTGTTTGAGACATTACTCCCTTGGAGTAAAGTGCTCATGGTGATTGTTCTATTCAATCCCGATGCAATTTCTGTGTTTCATCAACACTATGATAGTCCACAGATTACAGAATGCCTCCAGATGTGCATCGGAAACTACTTCTGGTCTTCCAGGGAACGATCAAACCGTAGCCTGTTTGAGACATTACTCCCATGGAGGATGGTGCGCATGGTGACTGTTGTATTCAATCCCGATGCAATTTCTGTGTTTCATCAACACTCTGATACTCCACAGGTTACAGAATGCCTCCAGATGTGCATCGGAAACTACTACTGGTCTTCCTGGGAACGATCAATGCGTGGACTGTTTGAGACATTACTCCCATGGAGGAAAGTGCGCATGGTGACTGTTGTATTCAATCCCGATGCAATTTCTGTGTTTCATCAACACTCAGATAGTGCGCAGACTACAGAATGCTACCAGATGTGCATCGGAAACTACTACTGCTCTTCCAGGGAACGATCAAATCGTAGACTGTTTCAGACACTACTCCCATGGAGGAAGGTGCGCATGGTGACTGTTGTATTCAATCCTGATGTAATTTCTGTGTTTCATCAACACTCTGACATCCCACAGATTACAGAATGCCTCCAGATGTGCATCGGAAACTGCTACTGGTCTTCTAGGGAACGATCAAAACGTAGACTCTTAGAGACATTACTCCCATGGAGGAAAGTGCGCATGGTGACTGTTGTATTCAATCCCGAGGCAATTTCTGTGTTTCATCAACACTCTGATAGTCCACAGATGACAGAATGCCTCCAGATGTGCATCGGAACCTACTTCTGGTCTTCCAGGGAAGGATCAAAGCGTAGCCTGTTTGAGACATTACTCCCATGGAGGAAAGTGCGCATGGTGACTGTTGTATTCAATCCCGATGCAATTTCTGTGTTTCATCAACACTCAGATAGTGCGCAGACTACAGATTGCTACCAGATGTGCATCGGAAACTACTACTGCTCTCCCAGGGAACGATCAAAGCGTAGACTGTTTCAGACACCACTCCCATGGAGGAAAGTGCGCATGGTGACTGTTGTATTCAATCCCGATGTAATTTCTGTGTTTCATCAACACTCTGACAGCCCACAGATTACAGAACGCCTCCAGATGTGCATCGGAAACTACTTCTGGTCTTCCAGGGAACGATCAAAACGTAGACTCTTAGAGACATTACTCCCATGGAGGAAAGTGCGCATGGTGACTGTTGTATTCAATCCCGAGGCAATTTCTGTGTTTCATCAACACTCTGATTGTCCACAGATTACAGAATGCCTCCAGATGTGCATCGGAAACTACCACTGGTGTTCCATGGAACGATCAAAGCGTAGACTGTTTGAGACATTACTCCCATGGAGGAAAGTGCGCATGGTGACTGTTGTATTCAATCCCGATGCAATTTCTGTGTTTCATCAACACTCTGATAGTCCACAGATGACAGAATGCTTCCAGATGTGCATCGGAAACTACTACTGATCTTCCAGGGAACGATCAAAGCGTAGACTGTTTGAGACACTAATCCGATGGAGGAAAGTGCGCATGGTGACTGTTGTATTCAATCCCGATTGCAATTTCTGTGTTTCATCAACACTCTGATACTCCACAGATTACAGAATGCCTCCAGATGTGCATCGGAAGCTACTTCTGGTCTTCCAGGGAACGATCAAAGCGTATACTTTTTGAGACACTTCTCCCATGGAGGAAAGTGCGCATGGTGACTGTTGTATTCAATCCCGATGCAATTTCTGTGTTTCATCAACACTATGATAGTCAACAGATTACAGAATGCCTGCAAATGTGCATCGGAAACTACTTCTGGTTTTCTATGGAACAATAAAAGCGTAGCCTGTTTGAGACATTACTCCCATGGAGGAAAGTGCGCATGGTGACTGTTGTATACAATCCCGATGCAATTTCTGTGTTTCATCAACACTCAGATAGTGCGCAGACTACAGAATGCTACCAGATGTGCATCGGAAACTACTACTGCTCTTCCAGGGAACGATCAAAGCGTAGACTGTTTCAGACACTACTCCCATGGAGGATAGTGCGCATGGTGACTGTTGTATTCAATCCCGATATAATTTCTGTGTTTCATCAACACTCTTACAGCCCACAGATTGCAGAACGCCTCCAGATGTGCATCGGAAACTGCTACTGGTCTTCCAGGGAACGATCAAAACGTAGACTCTTAGAGACATTACTCCCATGGAGGAAAGTGCGCATGGTGACTGTTGTATTCAATCCCGAGGCAATTTCTGTGTTTCATCAACACTCTGATAGTCCACAGATTACAGAATGCCTCCAGATGTGCATCGGAAACTACCACTGGTGTTCCAGGGAACGATCAAATGTAGACTGTTTGAGACATTACTCCCTTGGAGTAAAGTGCTCATGGTGATTGTTCTATTCAATCCCGATGCAATTTCTGTGTTTCATCAACACTATGATAGTCCACAGATTACAGAATGCCTCCAGATGTGCATCGGAAACTACTTCTGGTCTTCCAGGGAACGATCAAACCGTAGCCTGTTTGAGACATTACTCCCATGGAGGAAGGTGCGCATGGTGACTGTTGTATTCAATCCCGATGCAATTTCTGTGTTTCATCAACACTCAGATAGTGCGCAGACTACAGAATGCTACCAGATGTGCATCGGAAACTACTACTGCTCTTCCAGGGAACGATCAAAGCGTAGACTGTTTCAGACACTACTCCCATGGAGGAAGGTGCGCATGGTGACTGTTGTATTCAATCCTGATGTAATTTCTGTGTTTCATCAACACTCTGACATCCCACAGATTACAGAATGCCTCCAGATGTGCATCGGAAACTGCTACTGGTCTTCTAGGGAACGATCAAAACGTAGACTCTTAGAGACATTACTCCCATGGAGGAAAGTGCGCATGGTGACTGTTGTATTCAATCCCGAGGCAATTTCTGTGTTTCATCAACACTCTGATAGTCCACAGATGACAGAATGCCTCCAGATGTGCATCGGAACCTACTTCTGGTCTTCCAGGGAAGGATCAAAGCGTAGACTGTTTGAGACATTACTCCCATGGAGGAAAGTGCGCATGGTGACTGTTGTATTCAATCCCGATGTAATTTCTGTGTTTCATCAACACTCAGATAGTGCGCAGACTACAGAATGCTACCAGATGAGCATCGGAAACTACTACTGCTCTCCCAGGGAACGATCAAAGCGTAGACTGTTTCAGACACCACTCCCATGGAGGAAAGTGCGCATGGTGACTGTTGTATTCAATCCCGATGTAATTTCTGTGTTTCATCAACACTCTGACAGCCCACAGATTACAGAACGCCTCCAGATGTGCATCGGAAACTACTTCTGGTCTTCCAGGGAACGATCAAAACGTAGACTCTTAGAGACATTACTCCCGTGGAGGAAAGTGCGCATGGTGACTGTTGTATTCAATCCCGAGGCAATTTCTGTGTTTCATCAACACTCTGATTGTCCACAGATTACAGAATGCCTCCAGATGTGCATCGGAAACTACCACTGGTGTTCCATGGAACGATCAAAGCGTAGACTGTTTGAGACATTACTCCCTTGGAGTAAAGTGCTCATGGTGACTGTTATATTCAATCCCGATTGCAATTTCTGTGTTTCATCAACACTCTGATACTCCACAGATTACAGAATGCCTCCAGATGTGCATCGGAAACTACTTCTGGTCTTCCAGGGAAGGATCAAAGCGTAGACTGTTTGAGACATAACTCCCTTGGAGTAAAGTGCTCATGGTGACTGTTCTATTCAATCCCGATGCAATTTCTGTGTTTCATCAACACTATGATAGTCCACAGACTACAGAATGCCTCCAGATGTGCATCGGAAACTACTTCTGGTCTTCCAGGGAACGATCAAAGCGTAGCCTGTTTGAGACATTACTCCCATGGAGGAAGGTGCACATGGTGACTGTTCTATTCAATCCCGATGCAATTTCTGTGTTTCATCAACACTATGATAGTCCACAGATTACAGAATGTTTCCAGATGTGCATCGGAAACTACTACTGGTCTTCCAGGGAACGATCAAAGCGTAGACTGTTTGAGACACTAATCCGATGGAGGAAAGTGCGCATGGTGACTGTTGTATTCAATCCCGATTGCAATTTCTGTGTTTCATCAACACTCTGATACTCCACAGATTACAGAATGCCTCGAGATGTGCATCGGAAGCTACTTCTGGTCTTCCAGGGAACGATCAAAGCGTATACTTTTTGAGACACTTCTCCCATGGAGGAAAGTGCGCATGGTGACTGTTGTATTCAATCCCGATGCAATTTCTGTGTTTCATCAACACTATGATAGTCAACAGATTACAGAATGCCTGCAAATGTGCATCGGAAACTACTTCTGGTTTTCTATGGAACAATAAAAGCGTAGCCTGTTTGAGACATTACTCCCATGGAGGAAAGTGCGCATGGTGACTGTTGTATACAATCCCGATGCAATTTCTGTGTTTCATCAACTCTCAGATAGTGCGCAGACTACAGAATGCTACCAGATGTGCATCGGAAACTACTACTGCTCTTCCAGGGAACGATCAAAGCGTAGACTGTTTCAGACACTACTCCCATGGAGGATAGTGCGCATGGTGACTGTTGTATTCAATCCCGATATAATTTCTGTGTTTCATCAACACTCTTACAGCCCACAGATTGCAGAACGCCTCCAGATGTGCATCGGAAACTGCTACTGGTCTTCCAGGGAACGATCAAAACGTAGACTCTTAGAGACATTACTCCCATGGAGGAAAGTGCGCATGGTGACTGTTGTATTCAATCCCGAGGCAATTTCTGTGTTTCATCAACACTCTGATAGTCCACAGATGACAGAATGCCTCCAGATGTGCATCGGAACCTACTTCTGGTCTTCCAGGGAAGGATCAAAGCGTAGCCTGTTTGAGACATTACTCCCATGGAGGAAAGTGCGCATGGTAACTGTTGTATTCAATCCCGATGCAATTTCTGTGTTTCATCAACACTCAGATAGTGCGCAGACTACAGAATGCTACCAGATGTGCATCGGAAACTACTACTGCTCTCCCAGGGAACGATCAAAGTGTAGACTGTTTCAGACACCACTCCCATGGAGGAAAGTGCGCATGGTGACTGTTGTATTCAATCCCGATGCAATTTCTGTGTTTCATCAACACTCTGATAGTCCACAGATGACAGAATGATTCCAGATGTGCATCGGAAACTACTTCTGGTCTTCCAGGGAAGGATCAAAGCGTAGACTGTTTGAGACATTTCTCCCTTGGAGTAAAGTGCTCATGGTGACTGTTCTATTCAATCCCGATGCAATTTCTGTGTTTCATCAACACTATGATAGTCCACAGATGACAGAATGCCTCCAGATGTGCATCGTAAACTACTTCAGGTCTTCCAGGGAAGGATCAAAGCGTAGACTGTTTGAGACATTACTCCCTTGGAGTAAAGTGCTCATGGTGACTGTTATATTCAATCCCGATTGCAATTTCTGTGTTTCATCAACACTCTGATACTCCACAGATTACAGAATGCCTCCAGATGTGCATCGGAAACTACTTCTGGTCTTCCAGGGAAGGATCAAAGCGTTGACTGTTTGAGACATTACTCCCTTGGAGTAAAATGCTCATGGTGACTGTTCTATTCAATCCCGATGCAATGTCTGTGTTTCATCAACACTATGATAGTCCACAGATTACTGAATGCCTCTAGATGTGCATCGGAAACTACTACTGGTCTTCCAGGGAACGATCAAAGCGTACACTGTTTGAGACATTACTCCCATGGAGGAAAGTGCGCATGGTGACTGTTGTATTCAATCTCGATGCAATTTCTGTGTTTCATCAACACACTGATAGTCCACAGATTACAGAATACCTCCAGATGTGCATCGGAAACTACAACCGCTCTTTCAGGGAAGTATCAAAGCGTAGACTGTTTGAGACGTTACTCCCATGGAGGAAAGTGCGCATGGTGACTGTTGTATTCTGTTGTATTCTGTGTTTCATCATCACACTGATAGTCCACAGATTACAGAATGCCTCCAGATGTGCATCGGAAACTAATACTGGTCTTCCAGGGAACGATTAAAGCGTTAACTGTTTGAGACATTACTCCCATGGAGGAATGTGCGCATGGTGACTGTCGTATTCAATCCCGATGCAATTTCTGTGTTTCATCAACACTCTGATAGTCCACAGATTACAGAATGCCTCCAGATGTGCATCGGAAACTACTTCTGCTCTTCCAGGGAAGGATCAAAGCGTAGACTGTTTGAGACATTACTCCCTGGGAGTAAAGTGCTCATGGTGACTGTTCTATTCAATCCCGATGCAATTTCTGTGTTTCATCAACACTATGATAGTCCACAGGTTACAGAATGCCTCCAGATGTGCATCGGAAACTACTACTGGTCTTCCAGGGAACGATTAAAGCATAAACTGTTTGAGACATTACTTCCATGGAGGAAAGTGCGCATGGTGACTGTTGTATTCAATCCCGATGCAATTTCTATGTTTCAGCAATTTCTGATAGTCCACAGATTAATGAATGCTACCAGATGTGCATCGGAAACTACTACTGCTCTTCCAGGGAACGATCAAAGCGTAGACTCCTGGAGACATTACTCCCATGGAGGAAAGTGCGCATGGTGACTGTTGTATTCAATCCCGAGGCAATTTCTGTGTTTCTTCAACACTCTGATTGTCCACAGATTACAGAATGCCTCCAGATGTGCATCGGAAACTACCACTGGTGTTCCAGGGAACGATCAAAGCGTAGACTGTTTGAGACATTACTCCCCTGGAGGAAAGTGCGCATGGTGACTGATTTATTCAGTCCCGATGCAATTTCTGTGTTTCATCAACACTCTGATAGTCCACAGATTACAGAATGCCTCCAGATGTGCATCGGAAACTACTTCTGGTCTTCCAGGGAAGGATAGAAGCGTAGACTGTTTGAGACATTACTCCCTTGGGGTAAAGTGCTCATGGTGACTGTTCTATTCAATCCCGATGCAATTTCTGTGTTTCATCAACACTATGATAGTCCACAGATTACAGAATGCCTCCAAATGTGCATCGGAAACTACTTCTGGTCTTCCAGGGAACGATCAAAGCGTAGCCTGTTTGAGACATTACTCCCATGGAGGAAAGTGCGCATGGTGACTGTTGTATCCAATCCCGATGCAATTTCTGTGTTTCATCAACACTCTGATACTCCACAGGTTACAGAATGCCTCCAGATGTGCATCGGAAACTACTACTGGTCTTCCTGGGAACGATCAATGCGTGGACTGTTTGACACATTACTTATATGGAGGAATGTGCGCATGGTGACTGTTGTATTCAATCCCGATGCAATTTCTGTGTTTCATTAACACTCTGATAGTCCACAGATTACAGAATGCCTCCAGATGTGCATCGGAAACTACTTCTGGTCTTCCAGGGAACGATCAAAGCGTAGCCTGAATGAGACATTACTCCCATGGAGGAAAGTGCGCATGGTGACTGTTGTATTCAATCTCTATGCAATTTCTGTGTTTCATCAACACTCTGATAATCCACAGATTACAGAATGCCACCAGATGTGCATCGAAAACTACTTCTGGTCTTCCAGGGAACGATCAAAGCGTAGCCTGTTTGAGACATTACTCCCATGGAGGAAAGTGCGCATGGTGACTGTTGTATTCAATCCCGATGAAATTTCTGTGTTTCATCAACACTTTCAAGGTCCACAGATTACAGAATGCATCCAGATGTGCATCGGAAACTACTACTGGTCTTCCAGGGAACGATCAAAGCGTAGACTGTTTGAGACATTACTTATATGGAGGAATGTGCGCATGGTGACGGTTGTATTCAATCCCGATGCAATTTCTGTGTTTCATTAACACTCTGATAGTCCACAGATTACAGAATGCCTCCAGATGTGCATCGGAAACTACTACTGGTCTTCCAGGGAACGATCAAAGCGTAGACTGTTTGAGACATTACTCCCTTGGAGTAAAGTGCTCATGGTGACTGTTCTATTCAATCCCGATGCAATTTCTGTGTTTCATCAACACTATGATAGTCCACGGATTACAGAATGCCTCCAGATGTGCATCGGAAACTACTTCTGGTCTTCCAGGGAACGATCAAAACGTAGCCTGTTTGAGACATTACTCCTATGGAGGAAAGTGCGCATGGTAACTGTTGTATTCAATCCCGATGCAATTTCTGTGTTTCATCAACACCTTGAAGGTCCACAGATTACAGAATGCATCCAGATGTGCATCGGAAACTACTAGTGGTCTTCCAGGGAACGATCAAAGCGTAGACTCTTAGAGACATTACTCCTATGGAGGAAGGTGCGCGTGGTGAGTGTTGCATTCAATCCCGATGCAATTTCTGTGTTTCATCAACACTCTGATAGTCCGCAGATTACATAATGCCACCAGAAGTGCATCGGAAACTATTACTGGTCTTCCTGGGAACGATCAATGCGTTTACTGTTTGAGACATTACTCCCATGGAGGAAAGTGCGCATGGTGACAGTTGTACTCAATCGCGATGCAATATCTGTGTTTCATCAACACACTGATAGTCCACAGATTACAGAATGCCTCCACGTGTGCATCGGAAAATAATACTGGTCTTCCAGGGAACGATTAAAGCGTTAACTGTTTGAGACATTACTCCCATGGAGGAAAGTGCGCATGGTGACTGTCGTATTCAATCCCGATGCGATTTCTGTGTTTCATCAACACTCTGATAGTCCACAGATTACAGAATACCTCCAGATGTGCATCGGAAACTACTACCGCTCTTTCAGGGAAGGATCAAAGCGTAGACTGTTTGAGACGTTACTCCCATGGAGGAAAGTGCGCATGGTGACTGTTGTATTCAATCCCGATGCAATTTCTGTGTTTCATCAACACACTGATAGTCCACAGATTACAGAATGCCTCCAGATGTGCATCGGAAACTAATACTGGTCTTCCAGGGAACGATTAAAGCGTTAACTGTTTGAGACATTACTCCCATGGAGGAAAGTGCGCATGGTGACTGTCGTATTCAATCCCGATGCAATTTCTGTGTTTCATCAACACTCTGATAGTCCACAGATTACAGAATGCCTCCAGATGTGCATCGGAAACTACTTCTGGTCTTCCTGGGAACGATCAAAGCGTAGACTGTTTGAGACATAACTCCCTTGGAGTAAAGTGCTCATGGTGACTGTTCTATTCAATCCCGATGCAATTTCTGTGTTTCATCAACACTATGATAGTCCACAGATTACAGAATGCCTCCAGATGTGCATCGGAAACTACTTCTGGTCTTCCAGGGAACGATCAAAGCGTGACCTGTTTGAGACATTACTCCCATGGAGGAAGGTGCGCATGGTGACTGTTCTATTCAATCCCGATGCAATTTCTGTGTTTCATCAACACTATGATAGTCCACAGATTACAGAATGTTTCCAGATGTGCATCGGAAACTACTACTGGTCTTCCAGGGAACGATCAAAGCGTAGACTGTTTGAGACACTACTCCGATGGAGGAAAGTGCGCATGGTGACTGTTGTATTCAATCCCGATTGCAATTTCTGTGTTTCATCAACACTCTGATACTCCAAAGATTACAGAATGCCTCCAGATGTGCATCGGAAGCTACTTCTGGTCTTCCAGGGAACGAACAAAGCGTAGACTTTTTGAGACACTACTCCCATGGAGGAAAGTGCGCATGGTGACTGTTGTATTCAATCCCGATGCAATTTCTGTGTTTCATCAAAACTATGATAGTCAACAGATTACAGAATGCCTGCAAATGTGCATCGGAAACTACTTCTGGTCTTCTATGGAACAATAAAATCGTAGCCTGTTTGAGACATTACTCCCATGGAGGAAAGTGCGCATGGTGACTGTTGTATACAATCCCGATGCAATTTCTGTGTTTCATCAACACTCAGATAGTGCGCAGACTACAGAATGCTACCAGATGTGCATCGGAAACTACTACTGCTCTTCCAGGGAACGATCAAAGCGTAGACTGTTTCAGACACTACTCCCATAGAGGAAAGTGCGCATGGTGACTGTTCTATTCAATCCCGATATAATTTCTGTGTTTCATCAACACACTGACAGCCCACAGATTACAGAATGCCTCCAGATTTGCATCGGAAACTGCTACTGGTCTTCCAGGGAACGATCAAAACGTAGACTCTTAGGGACATTACTCCCATGAGGGAAAGTGCGCATGGTGACTGTTGTATTCAATCCCGAGGCAATTTCTGTGTTTCATCAACACTATGATAGTCCACAGATTACAGAATGCCTCCAGATGTGCATCGCAAACTACCACTGGTGTTCCAGGGAGCGATCAAAGCGTAGCCTGTTTGGGACATTACTCCCATGGAGGAAGGTGCGCATAGTGACAGTTGTATTCTATCCCGATGCAATTTCTGTGTTTCATCAACACTCTGATACTCCACAGGTTACAGAACGCCTCCAGATGTGCATGGGAAACTACCACTGGTGTTCCAGGGAACGATCAAGGCGTAGACTGTTTGAGACATTACTCCCTTGGAGTAAAGTGCTCATGGTGACTGTTGTATTAAATCCCGATGCAATTTCTGTGTTTCATCAACACTATGATAGTCCACAGATTACAGAATGCCTCCAGATGTGCATCGGAAACTACTTCTGGTCTTCCAGGGAACGATCAAACCGTAGCCTGTTTGAGACATTACTCCCTTGGAGGAAGGTGCGCATGGTGACTGTTGTATTCAATCCCGATGCAATTTCTGTGTTTCATCAACACTCTGATAGTCCACAGATTACAGAATGCCTCGAGATGTGCATCGGAAACTACCACTGGTCTTCCTGGTAACGATCAATGCGTGGTCTGTTTAAGACATTACTCCCATGGAGGATGGTGCGCATGGTGACTGTTGTATTCAATCCCGATGCAATTTCTGTGTTTCATCAACACTCTGATACTCCACAGGTTACAGAATGCCTCCAGATGTGCATCGGAAACTACTACTGCTCTCCCAGGGAACGATCAAAGCGTAGACTGTTTCAGACACTACTCCCATGGAGGATAGTGCGCATGGTGACAGTTGTATTCAATCCCGATGTAATTTCTGTGTTTCATCAACACTCTGACAGCCCACAGATTACAGAACGCCTCCAGATGTGCATCGGAAACTGCTACTGGTCTTCCAGGGAACGATCAAAACGTAGACTCTTAGAGACATTACTCCCATGGAGGAAAGCGCGCATGGTGACTGTTGTATTCAATCCCGAGGCAATTTCTGTGTTTCATCAACACTCTGATAGTCCAGAGATTACAGATTGCCTACAGATGTGCATCGGAAACTACCACTGGTGTTCCAGGAAACGATCAAACCGTAGCCTGTTTGAGACATTACTCCCATGGAGGAAGGTGCGCTTGGTGACTGTTGTATTCAATCCCGATGCAATTTCTGTGTTTCATCAACACTCTGATACTCCACAGGTTACAGAATGCCTCCAGATGTGCATCGGAAACTACTACTGGTCTTCCTGGGAACGATCAATGCGTGGACTGTTTGAGACATTACTCCCATGGAGGAAAGTGCGCATGGTGACTGTTGTATTCAATCCCGATGCAATATCTGTGTTTCATCAACACTCAGATAGTGCGCAGACTACAGAATGCTACCAGATGTGCATCGGAAACTACTACTGCTCTTCCAGGGTACGATCAAAGCGTAGACTGTTTCAGACACTACTCCCATGGAGGAAAGTGCGCATGGTGACTGTTGTATTCAATCCTGATGTAATTTCTGTGTTTCATCAACACTCTGACATCCCACAGATTACAGAATGCCTCCAGATGTGCATCGGAAACTGCTACTGGTCTTCTAGGGAACGATCAAAACGTAGACTATTAGAGACATTACTCCCATGGAGGAAAGTGCGCATGGTGACTGTTGTATTCAATCCCGAGGCAATTTCTGTGTTTCATCAACACTCTGATAGTCCACAGATTACAGAATGCCTCCAGATGTGCATCGGAAACTACCACTGGTGTTCCATGGAACGATCAAAGCCTAGACTGTTTGAGACATTTCTCCCTTGGAGTAAAGTGCTCATGGTGACTCTTCTATTCAATCCCGATGCAATTTCTGTGTTTCATCAACACTCTGATACTCCACAGGTTACAGAATGCCTCCAGATGTGCATCGGAAACTACTACTGGTCTTCCAGGGAATGATAAAAGCGTAGACTGTTTGAGACATTACTCCCTTGGAGTAAAGTGCTCATGGTGACTGTTCTATTCAATCCCGATGCAATTTCTGTGCTTCATCAACACTCTGATAGTCCACAGATGACAGAATGCCTCCAGATGTGCATCGGAAACTACTTCTGGTCTTTCAGGGAAGGATCAAAGCGTAGACTGTTTGAGACATTACTCCCTTGGAGTAAAGTGCTCATGGTGACTGTTCTATTAAATCCCGATGCAATTTCTGTGTTTCATCAACACTATGATAGTCCACAGATTACAGAATGCCTCCAGATGTGCATCGGAAACTACTTCTGGTGTTCCAGGGAACGATCAAAGCGTAGCCTGTTTGAGACATTACTCCCATGGAGGAAGGTGCGCATAGTGACTGTTGTATTCTATCTTGATGCAATTTCTGTGTTTCATCAACACTCTGATACTCCACAGGTTACAGAATGCCTCCAGATGTGCATCGGAAGCTACTACTGGTCTTCCTGGGAACGATCAATGCGTGGACTGTTTGAGATATTACTCCCATGGAGGAAAGTGCGCATGGTGACTGTTGTATTCAATCCCGATGCAATTTCTGTGTTTCATCAACACTCAGATAGTGCGCAGACTACAGAATGCTACCAGATGTGCATCGGAAACTACTACTGCTCTCCCAGGGAACGATCAAAGCGTAGACTGTTTCAGACACTACTGCCATGGAGGAAAGTGCGCATGGTGACTGTTGTATTCAATCCCGATGTAATTTCTGTGTTTCATCAACACTCTGACAGCCCACAGATTACAGAACGCCTCCAGATGTGCATCGGAAACTGCTACTGGTCTTCCAGGGAACGATCAAATCGTACACTCTTAGAGACATTACTCCCTTGGAGTAAAGTGCTCATGGTGACTGTTCTATTCAATCCCGATGCAATTTCTGTGTTTCATCAACACTATGATAGTCCACAGATTACAGAATGCCTCCAGATGTGCATCGGAAACTACTTTTGGTCTTCCAGGGAACGATCAAAGCGTAGCCTGTTTGAGACATTACTCCCATGGAGGAAGGTGCGCATGGTGAATGTTGTATTCAATCCCTATGCAATTTCTGTGTTTCATCAACACTCTGATACTCCACAGGTTACAGAATGCCTCCAGATGTGCATCGGGAACTACTACTGGTCTTCCTGGGAACGATCAATGCGTGGACTGTTTGAGACATTACTCCCATGGAGGAAAGTGCGCATGGTGACAGTTGTATTCAATCCCGATGAAATTTCTGTGTTTCATCAACACTTTGAAGGTCCACAGATTACAGAATGCATCCAGATGTGCATCGGAAACTACTGCTGGTCTTCCAGGGAACTATCAAAGCGTAGACTGTTTGAGACATTACAACCTTGGAGTAAAGTGCTCATGGTGTCTGTTCTCTTCAATCCCGATGCAATTTCTGTGTTTCATCAACACTATGATAGTCCACAGATTACAGAATGCCTCCAGATGTGCACCGGAAACTACCACTGGTCTTCCAGGGAACGATCAAGGCGTAGAATGTTTGAGACATTACTAACATGGAGTAAAAGTGGGCATGGTGACTGTTGTATTCAATCCCGATGCAATTTCTGTGTTTCATCAACACTTTGAAGGTCCACAGATTACAGAATGTATCCAGATGTGCATCGGAAACTACTTCTGGTCTTCCAGGGAACGATCAAAGCGTAGCCTGTTTGCGACATTACTCCCATGGAGGAAGGTGCGCATGGTGACTGTTGTATTCAATCCCGATGCAATTTCTGTGTTTCATCAACACTCTGACAGCCCACAGATTACAGAATGCCTCCAGATGTGCATCGGAAACTGCTACTGGTCTTCTAGGGAACGATCAAAACGTGGACTCTTAGAGACATTACTCCCATGGAGGAAAGTGCATATGGTGACTGTTGTATTCAATCCCGAGGCAATTTCTGTGTTTCATCAACACTCTGATAGTCCACAGATTACAGAATGCCTCCAGGTGTGCATCGGAAACTACCACTGGTGTTCCAGGGAACGATCAAAGCGTAGACTGTTTGAGACATTACTCCCATGGAGGAAAGTGCGCATGGTGACTGTTGTATTCAATCCCGATGCAATTTCTGTGTTTCATCAACACTCTGATAATCCACAGATGACAGAATGATTCCAGATGTGCATCGGAAACTACTTCTGGTCTTCCAGGGAAGGATCAAAGCGTAGACTGTTTGGTACATTGCTCCCTTGGAGTAAAGTGCTCATGGTGACTGTTCTATTCAACCCCGATGCAATTACTGTGTTTCATCAACACTTTGATAGTCCACAGATTACAGAATGCCTCCAGATGTGCATCGGAAACTACTTCTGGTCTTCCAGGGAACGATCAAAGCGTAGCCTGTTTGAGACATTACTCCCATGGAGGAAGGTGCGCATGGTGACTGTTGTATTCAATCCCGATGCAATTTCTGTGTTTCATCAACACTCTGATACTCCACAGGTTACAGAATGCCTCCAGATGTGCATCGTAAACTACTACTGGTCTTCCTGGGAACGATCAATGCGTGGACTGTTTGAGACATTACTCCCATGGAGGAAAGTGCGCATGGTGACAGTTGTATTCAATCCCGATGAAATTTCTGTGTTTCATCAACACTTTGAAGGTCCACAGATTACAGAATGCTTGCAGATGTGCATCGGAAACAACAACTGATCTTCCAGTTAACGATCAAAGCGTAGACTGTTTGAGACATTACTCCCTTGGAGGAAAGTGCTCATGGTGACTGTTCTATTCAATCCCGATGCAATTTCTGTGTTTCATCAACACTCTGATAGTCCACAGATTACAGAATGTTTGCAGATGTGCATCGGAAACTACTACTGGTCTTCCAGGGAACGATCAAAGCGTGGACTGTTTGAGACACTACTCCGATGGAGGAAAGTGCGCATGGTGACTGTTGTATTCAATCCCGCTGCAATTTCTGTGTTTCATCAACACTCTGATACTCCACAGATTACAGAATGCCTCCATATGTGCATCGGAAGCTACTTCTGGTCTTCCAGGGAACGATCAAAGCGTAGACTGTTTCAGACACTTCTCCCATGGAGGAAAGTGCGTATGGTTACTGTCGTATTCAATCCCGATGCAATTTCTGTGTTTCATCAACACTATGATAGTCAATAGATTACAGAATGCCTGCAAATGTGCATCGGAAACTACTTCTGGTCTTCCAGGGAACGATCAAAGCGTAGCCTGTTTGAGACATTTCTCCCAAGGAGGAAAGTGCGCATGGTGACTATTGTATTCAATCCCGATGCAATTTCTGTGTTTCATCAAGACTCTGATAGCCAACAGATTAAGGAATGCCACCAGCTGTGCATCGGAAACTACTACTGTTCTTCCAGGGAACTCAAAGCGTAGACTGTTTGAGATATTACTCCCGTGGAGCAAAGTGCGCTTGGTGACTGTTGTATTCAATCCCGATGCAATTTCTGTGTTTCATCAACATTCTCATAGTCCACAGATTACAGAATGCCTCCAGATATGCATCGGAAACTACTTCTGGTCTTCCAGGGAAGGATCAAAGCGTAGACTGTTTGAGACATTACTCCGTTGGAGTAAAGTGCTCATGGTGACTGTTCTATTCAATCCCGATGCAATTTCTGTGTTTCATCAACCCTATGATACTCCACAGATTACAGAATGCCTCCAGATGTGCATCGGAAACTACTTCTGGTCTTCCAGGGAACGATCAAAGCGTAGCCTGTTTGAGACATTACTCCCACGGAGGAAAGTGCGCATAGTGACTGTTGTATTCTATCCCGATGAAATTTCTGGTTTTCATCAACACTTTGAAGGTCCACAGATTACAGAATGCATCCAGATGTTCATCGGAAACTACTACTGGTCTCCCAGGGAACGATCAAAGCGTAGACTGTTTGAGACATTACTCATTTGGAGGAATGTACGCATGGTGACTGTTGTATTCAATCCCGATGCAATTTCTGTGTTTCATCAACACTCTGATAGTCCACAGATTACAGAATGCCTCCAGATGTGCATCGGAAACTACTACAGGTCTTCCAGGGAACGATCAAAGCGTAGACTGCTTGAGACATTACTCCCATTGTGGAAAGTGCGCATGAAGACTGTTGTATTCACTCCCGATGCAATTTCTGTGTTTCATCAACACACTGATAGTCGACAAATTACAGAATACCTCCAGATGTGCATCGGAAACTACTACTGCTCTTTCAGGGAACGATCAAAGCGTAGACACTTTGAGACGTTACTCCCATGGAGGAAAGTGCGCATGGTGACTGTTGTATTCAATCCCGATGCAATTTCTGTGTTTCATCAACACTCTGACAGCCCACAAATTACAGAATGCCTCCAGATGTGCATCGGAAACTAATACTGGTTTTCCAGGGAACGATTAAAGCGTTAACTGTTCGAGACATTACTCCCATGGAGGAATGTGCGCATGGTGACTGTCGTATTCAATCCCGATGCAGTGTCTGTGTTTCATCAACACTCTGATAGTCCACAGATTACAGAATGCTTCCAGATGTGCTTTGGAAACTACTACTGGTCTTCCAGGGAACGATCAAAGCGTAGACTGTTTTAGACACTACTCCGATGGAGGAAAGTGCGCATGGTGACTGTTGTATTCAATCCCGATGCAATTTCTGTGTTTCATCAACACTATGATTGTGAACAGAGTACAGAATGGCTGAAAATGTGCATCGGAAACTACGACTGGTCTTCCACGGAACGATTAAAGCGTAAGCTGTTTGAGTCTTTACTCCCATGGAGGAAAGTGCGCATGGTGACTGTCGTATTCAAACCCGATGCAATTTCTGTGTTTCATCAACACTCTGATAGTCCACAGATTACAGAATGCTTCCAGATGTGCATCGGAGGCTACTACTGGTCTTCCAGGGAACGATCAAATCGTAGACTGTTTGAGACATTTCTCCCTTGGAGTAAAGTGCTCATGGTGACTGTTCTATTCAATCCCGATGCAATTTCTGTGTTTCATTAACACTCTGATACTCCACAGGTTACAGAATGCCTCCAGATGTGCATCGGAAACTACTACTGGTCTTCCAGGGAACGATCAAAGCGTAGACTGTTTGAGACATTACTCCCTTGGAGTAAAGTGCTCATGGTGACTGTTCTATTCAATCCCGATGCAATTTCTGTGTTTCATCAACACTCTGATAGTCCACAGATGACAGAATGCCTCCAGATGTGCATCGGAAACTACTTCTGGTCTTTCAGGGAAGGATCAAAGCGTAGACTGTTTGAGACATTACTCCCTTGGAGTAAAGTGCTCATGGTGACTGTTCTATTCAATCCCGATGCAATTTCTGTGTTTCATCAACACTATGATAGTCCACAGATTACAGAATGCCTCCAGATGTGCATCGGAAACTACTTCTGGTGTTCCAGGGAACGATCAAAGCGTAGCCTGTTTGAGACATTACTCCCATGGAGGAAGGTGCGCATAGTGACTGTTGTATTCTATCTTGATGCAATTTCTGTGTTTTATCAACACTCTGATACTCCACAGGTTACAGAATGCCTCCAGATGTGCATCGGAAACTACTACTGGTCTTCCTGGGAACGATCAATGCGTGGACTGTTTGAGATATTACTCCCATGGAGGAAAGTGCGCATGGTGACTGTTGTATTCAATCCCGATGCAATTTCTGTGTTTCATCAACACTCAGATAGTGCGCAGACTACAGAATGCTACCAGATGTGCATCGGAAACTACTACTGCTCTCCCAGGGAACGATCAAATCGTAGACTGTTTCAGACACTACTGCCATGGAGGAAAGTGCGCATGGTGACTGTTGTATTCAATCCCGATGTAATTTCTGTGTTTCATCAACACTCTGACAGCCCACAGATTACAGAACGCCTCCAGATGTGCATCGGAAACTGCTACTGGTCTTCCAGGGAACGATCAAATCGTACACTCTTAGAGACATTACTCCCTTGGAGTAAAGTGCTCATGGTGACTGTTCTATTCAATCCCGATGCAATTTCTGTGTTTCATCAACACTATGATAGTCCACAGATTACAGAATGCCTCCAGATGTGCATCGGAAACTACTTTTGGTCTTCCAGGGAACGATCAAAGCGTAGCCTGTTTGAGACATTACTCCCATGGAGGAAGGTGCGCATGGTGACTGTTGTATTCAATCCCTATGCAATTTCTGTGTTTCATCAACACTCTGATACTCCACAGGTTACAGAATGCCTCCAGATGTGCATCGGGAACTACTACTGGTCTTCCTGGGAACGATCAATGCGTGGACTGTTTGAGACATTACTCCCATGGAGGAAAGTGCGCAAGGTGACAGTTGTATTCAATCCCGATGAAATTTCTGTGTTTCATCAACACTTTGAAGGTCCACAGATTACAGAATGCATCCAGATGTGCATCGGAAACTACTACTGGTCTTCCAGGGAACGATCAAAGCGTAGACTGTTTGAGACATTACTTATATGGACTAATGTGCGCATGGTGACTGTTGTATTCAATCCCGATGCAATTTCTGTGTTTCATCAACACTCTGATGGTCCACAGATTACAGAATGCCTCCAGATGTGCATCGGAAACTACTGCTGGTCTTCCAGGGAACTACCAAAGCGTAGACTGTTTGAGACATTACAACCTTGGAGTAAAGTGCTCATGGTGTCTGTTCTCTTCAATCCCGATGCAATTTCTGTGTTTCATCAACACTATGATAGTCCACAGATTACAGAATGCCTCCAGATGTGCATCGGAAACTACTTCTGGTCTTCCAGGGAACGATCAAAGCGTAGCCTGTTTGCGACATTACTCCCATGGAGGAAGGTGCGCATGGTGACTGTTGTATTCAATCCCGATGCAATTTCTGTGTTTCATCAACACTCTGACAGCCCACAGATTACAGAATGCATCCAGATGTGCATCGGAAACTGCTACTGGTCTTCTAGGGAACGATCAAAACGTGGACTCTTAGAGACATTACTCCCATGGAGGAAAGTGCATATGGTGAATGTTGTATTCAATCCCGAGGCAATTTCTGTGTTTCATCAACACTCTGATAGTCCACAGATTACAGAATGCCTCCAGATGTGCATCGGAAACTACCACTGGTGTTCCAGGGAACGATCAAAGCGTAGACTGTTTGAGACATTACTCCCATGGAGGAAAGTGCGCATGGTGACTGTTGTATTCAATCCCGATGCAATTTCTGTGTTTCATCAACACTCTGATAGTCCACAGATGACAGAATGATTCCAGATGTGCATCGGAAACTACTTCTGGTCTTCCAGGGAACGATCAAAGCGTAGACTGTTTGAGACATTACTCCAATGGAGGAAAGTGCGCATGGTGACAGTTGTACTCAATCGCGATGCAATATCAGTGTTTCATCAACACTCTGACAGCCCACAGATTACAGAATGCCTCCAGATGTGCAGCGGAATCTAATACTGGTCTTCCAGGGAACGATTAAAGCGTTAACTGTTTGAGACATTACTCCCATGGAGGAAAGTGCGCATGGTGACTGTCGTACTCAATCCCGATGCAATTTCTGTGTTTCATCAACACTCTGATAGTCCACAGATTACAGAATGCTTGCAGATGTGCATCGGAAACAACAACTGATCTTCCAGTTAACGATCAAAGCGTAGACTGTTTGAGACATTACTCCCTTGGAGGAAAGTGCTCATGGTGACTGTTCTATTCAATCCCGATGCAATTTCTGTGTTTCATCAACACTCTGATAGTCCACAGATTACAGAATGTTTCCAGATGTGCATCGGAAACTACTACTGGTCTTCCAGGGAACGATCAAAGCGTAGACTGTTTGAGACACTACTCCGATGGAGGAAAGTGCGCATGGTGACTGTTGTATTCAATCCCGCTGCAATTTCTGTGTTTCATCAACACTCTGATACTCCACAGATTACAGAATGCCTCCATATGTGCATCGGAAGCTACTTCTGGTCTTCCAGGGAACGATCAACGCGTAGACTGTTTCAGACACTTCTCCCATGGAGGAAAGTGCGTATGGTGACTGTCGTATTCAATCCCGATGCAATTTCTGTGTTTCATCAACACTATGATAGTCAATAGATTACAGAATGCCTGCAAATGTGCATCGGAAACTCTTCTGGTCTTCCAGGGAACGATCAAAGCGTAGCCTGTTTGAGACATTTCTCCCAAGGAGGAAAGTGCGCATGGTGACTATTGTATTCAATCCCGATGCAATTTCTGTGTTTCATCAAGACTCTGATAGCCAACAGATTAAGGAATGCCACCAGCTGTGCATCGGAAACTACTACTGTTCTTCCAGGGAACTCAAAGCGTAGACTGTTTGAGATATTACTCCCGTGGAGCAAAGTGCGCTTGGTGACTGTTGTATTCAATCCCGATGCAATTTCTGTGTTTCATCAACATTCTCATAGTCCACAGATTACAGAATGCCTCCAGATATGCATCGGAAACTACTTCTGGTCTTCCAGGGAAGGATCAAAGCGTAGACTGTTTGAGACATTACTCCGTTGGAGTAAAGTGCTCATGGTGACTGTTCTATTCAATCCCGATGCAATTTCTGGTTTTCATCAAGACTTTGAAGGTCCACAGATTACAGAATGCATCCAGATGTTCATCGGAAACTACTTTTGGTCTTCCAGGGAACGATCAAAGCGTAGCCTGTTTGAGACATTACTCCCATGGAGGAAGGTGCGCATGGTGAATGTTGTATTCAATCCCTATGCAATTTCTGTGTTTCATCAACACTCTGATACTCCACAGGTTACAGAATGCCTCCAGATGTGCATCGGGAACTACTACTGGTCTTCCTGGGAACGATCAATGCGTGGACTGTTTGAGACATTACTCCCATTGTGGAAAGTGCGCATGAAGACTGTTGTATTCACTCCCGATGCAATTTCTGTGTTTCATCAACACACTGATAGTCGACAAATTACAGAATACCTCCAGATGTGCATCGGAAACTACTACTGCTCCTTCAGGGAACGATCAAAGCGTAGACAGTTTGAGACGTTACTCCCATGGAGGAAAGTGCGCATGGTGACTGTTGTATTCAATCCCGATGCAATTTCTGTGTTTCATCAACACTCTGACAGCCCACAAATTACAGAATGCCTCCAGATGTGCATCGGAAACTAATACTGGTTTTCCAGGGAACGATTAAAGCGTTAACTGTTCGAGACACTACTCCCATGGAGGAAAGTGCGCATGGTGACTGTCGTATTCAATCCCGATGCAGTTTCTGTGTTTCATCAACACTATGATAGTCCACAGATTACAGAATGCCTCCAGATGTGCATCGGAAACTACTTTTGGTCTTCCAGGGAACGATCAAAGCGTAGCCTGTTTGAGACATTACTCCCATGGAGGAAGGTGCGCATGGTGAATGTTGTATTCAATCCCTATGCAATTTCTGTGTTTCATCAACACTCTGATACTCCACAGGTTACAGAATGCCTCCAGATGTGCATCGGGATCTACTACTGGTCTTCCTGGGAACGATCAATGCGTGGACTGTTTGAGACATTACTCCCATGGAGGGAAGTGCGCATGGTGACAGTTGTATTCAATCCCGATGAAATTTCTGTGTTTCATCAACACTTTGAAGGTCCACAGATTACAGAATGCATCCAGATGTGCATCGGAAACTACTGCTGGTCTTCCAGGGAACTATCAAAGCGTAGACTGTTTGAGACATTACAACCTTGGAGTAAAGTGCTCATGGTGTCTGTTCTCTTCAATCCCGATGCAATTTCTGTGTTTCATCAACACTATGATAGTCCACAGATTACAGAATGCCTCCAGATGTGCACCGGAAACTACCACTGGTCTTCCAGGGAACGATCAAGGCGTAGAATGTTTGAGACATTACTAACATGGAGTAAAAGTGGGCATGGTGACTGTTGTATTCAATCCCGATGCAATTTCTGTGTTTCATCAACACTTTGAAGGTCCACAGATTACAGAATGCATCCAGATGTGCATCGGAAACTACTTCTGGTCTTCCAGGGAACGATCAAAGCGTAGCCTGTTTGCGACATTACTCCCATGGAGGAAGGTGCGCATGGTGACTGTTGTATTCAATCCCGATGCAATTTCTGTGTTTCATCAACACTCTGACAGCCCACAGATTACAGAATGCCTCCAGATGTGCATCGGAAACTGCTACTGGTCTTCTAGGGAACGATCAAAACGTGGACTCTTAGAGACATTACTCCCATGGAGGAAAGTGCATATGGTGACTGTTGTATTCAATCCCGAGGCAATTTCTGTGTTTCATCAACACTCTGATAGTCCACAGATTACAGAATGCCTCCAGGTGTGCATCGGAAACTACCACTGGTGTTCCAGGGAACGATCAAAGCGTAGACTGTTTGAGACATTACTCCCATGGAGGAAAGTGCGCATGGTGACTGTTGTATTCAATCCCGATGCAATTTCTGTGTTTCATCAACACTCTGATAATCCACAGATGACAGAATGATTCCAGATGTGCATCGGAAACTACTTCTGGTCTTCCAGGGAAGGATCAAAGCGTAGACTGTTTGGTACATTGCTCCCTTGGAGTAAAGTGCTCATGGTGACTGTTCTATTCAATCCCGATGCAATTTCTGTGTTTCATCAACACTTTGATAGTCCACAGATTACAGAATGCCTCCAGATGTGCATCGGAAACTACTTCTGGTCTTCCAGGGAACGATCAAAGCGTAGCCTGTTTGAGACATTACTCCCATGGAGGAAGGTGCGCATGGTGACTGTTGTATTCAATCCCGATGCAATTTCTGTGTTTCATCAACACTCTGATACTCCACAGGTTACAGAATGCCTCCAGATGTGCATCGTAAACTACTACTGGTCTTCCTGGGAACGATCAATGCGTGGACTGTTTGAGACATTACTCCCATGGAGGAAAGTGCGCATGGTGACAGTTGTATTCAATCCCGATGAAATTTCTGTGTTTCATCAACACTTTGAAGGTCCACAGATTACAGAATGCTTGCAGATGTGCATCGGAAACAACAACTGATCTTCCAGTTAACGATCAAAGCGTAGACTGTTTGAGACATTACTCCCTTGGAGGAAAGTGCTCATGGTGACTGTTCTATTCAATCCCGATGCAATTTCTGTGTTTCATCAACACTCTGATAGTCCACAGATTACAGAATGTTTGCAGATGTGCATCGGAAACTACTACTGGTCTTCCAGGGAACGATCAAAGCGTGGACTGTTTGAGACACTACTCCGATGGAGGAAAGTGCGCATGGTGACTGTTGTATTCAATCCCGCTGCAATTTCTGTGTTTCATCAACACTCTGATACTCCACAGATTACAGAATGCCTCCATATGTGCATCGGAAGCTACTTCTGGTCTTCCAGGGAACGATCAAAGCGTAGACTGTTTCAGACACTTCTCCCATGGAGGAAAGTGCGTATGGTTACTGTCGTATTCAATCCCGATGCAATTTCTGTGTTTCATCAACACTATGATAGTCAATAGATTACAGAATGCCTGCAAATGTGCATCGGAAACTACTTCTGGTCTTCCAGGGAACGATCAAAGCGTAGCCTGTTTGAGACATTTCTCCCAAGGAGGAAAGTGCGCATGGTGACTATTGTATTCAATCCCGATGCAATTTCTGTGTTTCATCAAGACTCTGATAGCCAACAGATTAAGGAATGCCACCAGCTGTGCATCGGAAACTACTACTGTTCTTCCAGGGAACTCAAAGCGTAGACTGTTTGAGATATTACTCCCGTGGAGCAAAGTGCGCTTGGTGACTGTTGTATTCAATCCCGATGCAATTTCTGTGTTTCATCAACATTCTCATAGTCCACAGATTACAGAATGCCTCCAGATATGCATCGGAAACTACTTCTGGTCTTCCAGGGAAGGATCAAAGCGTAGACTGTTTGAGACATTACTCCGTTGGAGTAAAGTGCTCATGGTGACTGTTCTATTCAATCCCGATGCAATTTCTGTGTTTCATCAACCCTATGATACTCCACAGATTACAGAATGCCTCCAGATGTGCATCGGAAACTACTTCTGGTCTTCCAGGGAACGATCAAAGCGTAGCCTGTTTGAGACATTACTCCCACGGAGGAAAGTGCGCATAGTGACTGTTGTATTCTATCCCGATGAAATTTCTGGTTTTCATCAACACTTTGAAGGTCCACAGATTACAGAATGCATCCAGATGTTCATCGGAAACTACTACTGGTCTCCCAGGGAACGATCAAAGCGTAGACTGTTTGAGACATTACTCATTTGGAGGAATGTACGCATGGTGACTGTTGTATTCAATCCCGATGCAATTTCTGTGTTTCATCAACACTCTGATAGTCCACAGATTACAGAATGCCTCCAGATGTGCATCGGAAACTACTACAGGTCTTCCAGGGAACGATCAAAGCGTAGACTGCTTTGAGACATTACTCCCATTGTGGAAAGTGCGCATGAAGACTGTTGTATTCACTCCCGATGTAATTTCTGTGTTTCATCAACACACTGATAGTCGACAAATTACAGAATACCTCCAGATGTGCATCGGAAACTACTACTGCTCTTTCAGGGAACGATCAAAGCGTAGACAGTTTGAGACGTTACTCCCATGGAGGAAAGTGCGCATGGTGACTGTTGTATTCAATCCCGATGCAATTTCTGTGTTTCATCAACACTCTGACAGCCCACAAATTACAGAATGCCTCCAGATGTGCATCGGAAACTAATACTGGTTTTCCAGGGAACGATTAAAGCGTTAACTGTTCGAGACATTACTCCCATGGAGGAATGTGCGCATGTTGACTGTCGTATTCAATCCCGATGCAGTGTCTGTGTTTCATCAACACTCTGATAGTCCACAGATTACAGAATGCTTCCAGATGTGCTTTGGAAACTACTACTGGTCTTCCAGGGAACGATCAAAGCGTAGACTGTTTTAGACACTACTCCGATGGAGGAAAGTGCGCATGGTGACTGTTGTATTCAATCCCGATGCAATTTCTGTGTTTCATCAACACTATGATTGTGAACAGAGTACAGAATGGCTGAAAATGTGCATCGGAAACTACGACTGGTCTTCCACGGAACGATTAAAGCGGAAGCTGTTTGAGTCTTTACTCCCATGGAGGAAAGTGCGCATGGTGACTGTCGTATTCAAACCCGATGCAATTTCTGTGTTTCATCAACACTCTGATAGTCCACAGATTACAGAATGCTTCCAGATGTGCATCGGAGGCTACTACTGGTCTTCCAGGGAACGATCAAATCGTAGACTGTTTGAGACATTTCTCCCTTGGAGTAAAGTGCTCATGGTGACTGTTCTATTCAATCCCGATGCAATTTCTGTGTTTCATCAACACTCTGATACTCCACAGGTTACAGAATGCCTCCAGATGTGCATCGGAAACTACTACTGGTCTTCCAGAGAACGATCAAAGCGTAGACTGTTTGAGACATTACTCCCTTGGAGTAAAGTGCTCATGGTGACTGTTCTATTCAATCCCGATGCAATTTCTGTGTTTCATCAACACTCTGATAGTCCACAGATGACAGAATGCCTCCAGATGTGCATCGGAAACTACTTCTGGTCTTTCAGGGAAGGATCAAAGCGTAGACTGTTTGAGACATTACTCCCTTGGAGTAAAGTGCTCATGGTGACTGTTCTATTCAATCCCGATGCAATTTCTGTGTTTCATCAACACTATGATAGTCCACAGATTACAGAATGCCTCCAGATGTGCATCGGAAACTACTTCTGGTGTTCCAGGGAACGATCAAAGCGTAGCCTGTTTGAGACATTACTCCCATGGAGGAAGGTGCGCATAGTGACTGTTGTATTCTATCTTGATGCAATTTCTGTGTTTTATCAACACTCTGATACTCCACAGGTTACAGAATGCCTCCAGATGTGCATCGGAAACTACTACTGGTCTTCCTGGGAACGATCAATGCGTGGACTGTTTGAGATATTACTCCCATGGAGGAAAGTGCGCATGGTGACTGTTGTATTCAATCCCGATGCAATTTCTGTGTTTCATCAACACTCAGATAGTGCGCAGACTACAGAATGCTACCAGATGTGCATCGGAAACTACTACTGCTCTCCCAGGGAACGATCAAATCGTAGACTGTTTCAGACACTACTGCCATGGAGGAAAGTGCGCATGGTGACTGTTGTATTCAATCCCGATGTAATTTCTGTGTTTCATCAACACTCTGACAGCCCACAGATTACAGAACGCCTCCAGATGTGCATCGGAAACTGCTACTGGTCTTCCAGGGAACGATCAAATCGTACACTCTTAGAGACATTACTCCCTTGGAGTAAAGTGCTCATGGTGACTGTTCTATTCAATCCCGATGCAATTTCTGTGTTTCATCAACACTATGATAGTCCACAGATTACAGAATGCCTCCAGATGTGCATCGGAAACTACTTTTGGTCTTCCAGGGAACGATCAAAGCGTAGCCTGTTTGAGACATTACTCCCATGGAGGAAGGTGCGCATGGTGACTGTTGTATTCAATCCCTATGCAATTTCTGTGTTTCATCAACACTCTGATACTCCACAGGTTACAGAATGCCTCCAGAAGTGCATCGGGAACTACTACTGGTCTTCCTGGGAACGATCAATGCGTGGACTGTTTGAGACATTACTCCCATGGAGGAAAGTGCGCATGGTGACAGTTGTATTCAATCCCGATGAAATTTCTGTGTTTCATCAACACTTTGAAGGTCCACAGATTACAGAATGCATCCAGATGTGCATCGGAAACTACTACTGGTCTTCCAGGGAACGATCAAAGCGTAGACTGTTTGAGACATTACTTATATGGACTAATGTGCGCATGGTGACTGTTGTATTCAATCCCGATGCAATTTCTGTGTTTCATCAACACTCTGATGGTCCACAGATTACAGAATGCCTCCAGATGTGCATCGGAAACTACTGCTGGTCTTCCAGGGAACTACCAAAGCGTAGACTGTTTGAGACATTACAACCTTGGAGTAAAGTGCTCATGGTGTCTGTTCTCTTCAATCCCGATGCAATTTCTGTGTTTCATCAACACTATGATAGTCCACAGATTACAGAATGCCTCCAGATGTGCATCGGAAACTACTTCTGGTCTTCCAGGGAACGATCAAAGCGTAGCCTGTTTGCGACATTACTCCCATGGAGGAAGGTGCGCATGGTGACTGTTGTATTCAATCCCGATGCAATTTCTGTGTTTCATCAACACTCTGACAGCCCACAGATTACAGAATGCATCCAGATGTGCATCGGAAACTGCTACTGGTCTTCTAGGGAACGATCAAAACGTGGACTCTTAGAGACATTACTCCCATGGAGGAAAGTGCATATGGTGAATGTTGTATTCAATCCCGAGGCAATTTCTGTGTTTCATCAACACTCTGATAGTCCACAGATTACAGAATGCCTCCAGATGTGCATCGGAAACTACCACTGGTGTTCCAGGGAACGATCAAAGCGTAGACTGTTTGAGACATTACTCCCATGGAGGAAAGTGCGCATGGTGACTGTTGTATTCAATCCCGATGCAATTTCTGTGTTTCATCAACACTCTGATAGTCCACAGATGACAGAATGATTCCAGATGTGCATCGGAAACTACTTCTGGTCTTCCAGGGAACGATCAAAGCGTAGACTGTTTGAGACATTACTCCAATGGAGGAAAGTGCGCATGGTGACAGTTGTACTCAATCGCGATGCAATATCAGTGTTTCATCAACACTCTGACAGCCCACAGATTACAGAATGCCTCCAGATGTGCAGCGGAATCTAATACTGGTCTTCCAGGGAACGATTAAAGCGTTAACTGTTTGAGACATTACTCCCATGGAGGAAAGTGCGCATGGTGACTGTCGTATTCAATCCCGATGCAATTTCTGTGTTTCATCAACACTCTGATAGTCCACAGATTACAGAATGCTTGCAGATGTGCATCGGAAACAACAACTGATCTTCCAGTTAACGATCAAAGCGTAGACTGTTTGAGACATTACTCCCTTGGAGGAAAGTGCTCATGGTGACTGTTCTATTCAATCCCGATGCAATTTCTGTGTTTCATCAACACTCTGATAGTCCACAGATTACAGAATGTTTCCAGATGTGCATCGGAAACTACTACTGGTCTTCCAGGGAACGATCAAAGCGTAGACTGTTTGAGACACTACTCCGATGGAGGAAAGTGCGCATGGTGACTGTTGTATTCAATCCCGCTGCAATTTCTGTGTTTCATCAACACTCTGATACTCCACAGATTACAGAATGCCTCCATATGTGCATCGGAAGCTACTTCTGGTCTTCCAGGGAACGATCAAAGCGTAGACTGTTTCAGACACTTCTCCCATGGAGGAAAGTGCGTATGGTGACTGTCGTATTCAATCCCGATGCAATTTCTGTGTTTCATCAACACTATGATAGTCAATAGATTACAGAATGCCTGCAAATGTGCATCGGAAACTCTTCTGGTCTTCCAGGGAACGATCAAAGCGTAGCGTGTTTGAGACATTTCTCCCAAGGAGGAAAGTGCGCATGGTGACTATTGTATTCAATCCCGATGCAATTTCTGTGTTTCATCAAGACTCTGATAGCCAACAGATTAAGGAATGCCACCAGCTGTGCATCGGAAACTACTACTGTTCTTCCAGGGAACTCAAAGCGTAGACTGTTTGAGATATTACTCCCGTGGAGCAAAGTGCGCTTGGTGACTGTTGTATTCAATCCCGATGCAATTTCTGTGTTTCATCAACATTCTCATAGTCCACAGATTACAGAATGCCTCGAGATATGCATCGGAAACTACTTCTGGTCTTCCAGGGAAGGATCAAAGCGTAGACTGTTTGAGACATTACTCCGTTGGAGTAAAGTGCTCATGGTGACTGTTCTATTCAATCCCGATGCAATTTCTGTGTTTCATCAACCCTATGATACTCCACAGATTACAGAATGCCTCCAGATGTGCATCGGAAACTACTTCTGGTCTTCCAGGGAACGATCAAAGCGTAGCCTGTTTGAGACATTACTCCCACGGAGGAAAGTGCGCATGGTGACTGTTGTATTCTATCCCGATGAAATTTCTGGTTTTCATCAAGACTTTGAAGGTCCACAGATTACAGAATGCATCCAGATGTTCATCGGAAACTACTACTGGTCTCCCAGGGAACGATCAAAGCGTAGACTGTTTGAGACATTACTCATTTGGAGGAATGTACGCATGGTGACTGTTGTATTCAATCCCGATGCAATTTCTGTGTTTCATCAACACTCTGATAGTCCACAGATTACAGAATGCCTCCAGATGTGCATCGGAAACTACTACAGGTCTTCCAGGGAACGATCAAAGAGTAGACTGTTTGAGACATTACTCCCATTGTGGAAAGTGCGCATGAAGACTGTTGTATTCACTCCCGATGCAATTTCTGTGTTTCATCAACACACTGATAGTCGACAAATTACAGAATACCTCCAGATGTGCATCGGAAACTACTACTGCTCCTTCAGGGAACGATCAAAGCGTAGACAGTTTGAGACGTTACTCCCATGGAGGAAAGTGCGCATGGTGACTGTTGTATTCAATCCCGATGCAATTTCTGTGTTTCATCAACACTCTGACAGCCCACAAATTACAGAATGCCTCCAGATGTGCATCGGAAACTAATACTGGTTTTCCAGGGAACGATTAAAGCGTTAACTGTTCGAGACATTACTCCCATGGAGGAAAGTGCGCATGGTGACTGTCGTATTCAATCCCGATGCAGTTTCTGTGTTTCATCAACACTCTGATAGTCCACAGATTACAGAATGCTTCCAGATGTGCTTTGGAAACTACTACTGGTCTTCCAGGGAACGATCAAAGCGTAGACTGTTTTAGACACTACTCCGATGGAGGAAAGTGCGCATGGTGACTGTTGTATTCAATCCCGATGCAATTTCTGTGTTTCATCAACACTATGATTGTGAACAGAGTACAGAATGGCTGAAAATGTGCATCGGAAACTACGACTGGTCTTCCACGGAACGATTAAAGCGTAAGCTGTTTGAGTCTTTACTCCCATGGAGGAAAGTGCGCATGGTGACTGTCGTATTCAAACCCGATGCAATTTCTGTGTTTCATCAACACTCTGATAGTCCACAGATTACAGAATGCTTCCAGATGTGCATCGGAGGCTACTACTGGTCTTCCAGGGAACGATCAAAGCGTAGACTGTTTGAGACAATACTCCCTCGGAGTAAAGTGCTCATGGTGACTGTTCTATTCAATCCCGATGCAATTTCTGTGTTTCATCAACTCTATGATAGTCCACAGATTACAGAATGCCTCCATATGTGCAACGGAAACTACTTCTTGTCTTCCAAGGAACGATCAAAGCGTAGTCTGTTTGAGACATTACTCCCATGGAGGAAGGTGCGCATGGTGACTTTTGTATTCAATCCCGATGCAATTTCTGTGTTTCATCAACACTCTGATACTCCACAGGTTACAGAATGCCTATAGATGTGCATCGGAAACTACTACTGGTCTTCCAGGAAACGATCAAAGCGTAGACTGTTTGAAACATTACTCCCGTTGAGAAAGTGCGCATGGTGACAGTTGTATTCAATCCGGATGCAATTTCTGTGTTTCATCAACACTCTGATTGTCCGCAGATTACAGAATGCCACCAGACGTGCATCGGAAACTACTACTGGTCTTCCAGGGAACGATCAAAGCGTAGACTGTTGGAGACAATACTTACGTTGAGGAAAGTGCGCATGGTGACTGTTGTATTCAATCCCAATGCAATTTCTGTGTTTCATCAACACTTTGAAGGTCCACAGATTACAGAATACCTCCAGATGTGCATCTGAAAGTACTACTGGTCTTCCTGGGAACGATCAAAGCGTAGATTAATTGAGACATTACTCCCATGGAGGAAAGTGCGCATGGCAACTGTTGTATTCAATCCCGATGCAATTTCTGTGTTTCATCAACACTCTGATAGTCCACAGATTGCAGGATGCCTCCAGATGTGCATCGGAAACTACTACTGGTCTTCCAGGGAACGATCAAAGCGTAGACTGTTTGAGACATTACTCCCATGGCGGAAAGTGCGCATGGTGACTGTCGTATTCAATCCCGATGCAATTTCTGTGTTTCATCAACACTCTGATAGTCCACAGATTACAGAATGCTTCCAGATGTGCATTGGAAACTACTACTGGTCTTCCAGGGAACGATCAAAGCGTAGACTGATTGAGACACTACTCCGATGGAGGAAAGTACGCATGGTGACTCTTCTATTCAATCCCGATGCAATTTCTGTGTTTCATCAACGCTATGATAGTCCACAGATTACAGAATGCCTCTAGATGTGCATCGGAATCTACTACTGGTCTTCCAGGGAACGATCAAAGCGTAGACTGTTTGAGACATTACTCCCTTGGAGTAAAGTGCTCATGGTGACTGTTCTATTCAATCCCGATGCAATTTCTGTGTTTCATCAACACTCTGATAGTCCACAGATGACAGAATGCCTCCAGATGTGCATCGGAAACTACTTCTGGTCTTCCAGGGAAGGATCAAAGCGTAGACTGTTTGAGACATTACTCCCTTGGAGTAAAGTGCTCATGGTGACTGTTCTATTCAATCCCGATGCAATTTCTGTGTTTCATCAACACTATGATAGTCCACAGATTACAGAATGCCTCCAGATGTGCATCGGAAACTACTTCTGGTGTTCCAGGGAACGATCAAAGCGTAGCCTGTTTGAGACATTACTCCCATGGAGGAAGGTGCGTATAGTGACTGTTGTATTCTATCCCGATGCAATTTCTGTGTTTCATCAACACTCCGATACTCCACAGGTTACAGAATGCCTCCAGACGTGCATCGGGAACTACTACTGGTCTTCCTGGGAACGATCAATGCGTGGACAGTTTGAGATATTACTCCCATGGAGGAAAGTGCGCATGGTGACTGTTGTATTCAATCCCGATGCAATTTCTGTGTTTCATCAACACTCAGATAGTGCGCAGACTACAGAATGCTACCAGATGTGCATCGGAAACTACTACTGCTCTCCCAGGGAACGATCAAAACGTAGACTGTTTCAGACACTACTCCCATGGAGGAAAGTGCGCATGGTGACAGTTGTATTCAATCCCGATGAAATTTCTGTGTTTCATCAACACTTTGAAGGTCCACAGATTACAGAATGCATCCAGATGTGCATCGGAAACTACTACTGGTCTTCCAGGGAACGATCAAAGCGTAGACTGTTTGAGACACTACTTATATGGACTAATGTGCGCATGGTGACTGTTGTATTCAATCCCGATGCAATTTCTGTGTTTCATCAACACTCTGATGGTCCACAGATTACAGAATGCCTCCAGATGTGCGTCGGTAACTACTTCTGGTCTTCCAGGGAACGATCAAAGCGTAGCCTGTTTGCGACTTACTCCCATGGAGGAAGGTGCGCATGGTGACTGTTGTATTCAATCCCGATGCAATTTCTGTGTTTCATCAACACTCTGACAGCCCACAGATTACAGAATGCCTCCAGATGTGCATCGGAAACTGCTACTGGTCTTCTAGGGAACGATCAAAACGTAGACTCTTAGAGACATTACTCCCATGGAGGAAAGTGCATATGGTGACTGTTGTATTCAATCCCGAGGCAATTTCTGTGTTTCATCAACACTCTGATAGTCCACAGATTACAGAATGCCTCCAGATGTGCATCGGAAACTACCACTGGTGTTCCAGGGAACGATCAAAGCGTAGACAGTTTGAGACATTACTCCCATGGAGGAAAGTGCGCATGGTGACTGTTTTATTAAATCCCGATGCAATTTCTGTGTTTCATCAACACTCTGATAGTCCACAGATGACAGAATGATTCCAGATGTGCATCGGAAACTACTTCTGGTCTTCCAGGGAAGGATCAAAGCGTAGACTGTTTGGGACATTGCTCCCATGGAGGAAGGTGCGCATGGTGACTGTTGTATTCAATCTCGATGCAATTTCTGTGTTTCATCAACACTCTGACAGCCCACAGATTACAGAATGCCTCCAGATGTGCATCGGAATCTAATACTGGTCTTCCAGGGAACGATTAAAGCGTTAACTGTTTGAGACATTATTCCCATGGAGGAAAGTGCGCATGGTGACTGTCGTATTCAATCCCGATGCAATTTCTGTGTTTCATCAACACTCTGATAGTCCACAGATTACAGAATGCTTGCAGATGTGCATCGGAAACAACTTCTGATCTTCCAGGGAACGATCAAAGCGTAGTCTGTTTGAGACATAACTCCCTTGGAGGAAAGTGCGCATGGTGACTGTTCTATTCAATCCCGATGCAATTTCTGTGTTTCATCAACACTCTGATAGTCCACAGATTACAGAATGTTTCCAGATGTGCATGGGAAACTACTACTGGTCTTCCAGAGAACGATCAAAGCGTAGACTCTTTGAGACACTACTCCGATGGAGGAAAGTGCGCATGGTGACTGTTGTATTCAATCCCGCTGCAATTTCTGTGTTTCATCAATACTCTGATACTCCACAGATTACAGAATGCCCCCATATGTGCATCGGAAGCTACTTCTGGTCTTCCAGGGAACGATCAAAGCGTAGACTGTTTCAGACACTTCTCCCATGGAGGAAAGTGCGTATGGTGACTGTCGTATTCAATCCCGATGCAATTTCTGTGTTTCATCAAACTATGATAGTCAATAGATTACAGAATGCCTCCAGATATGCATCGGAAACTACTTCTGGTCTTCCAGGGAAGGATAAAAGCGTAGACTGTTTGAGACATTACTCCGTTGGAGTAAAGTGCTCATGGTGACTGTTCTATTCAATCCCGATGCAATTTCTGTGTTTCATCAACACTTTGAAGGTCCACAGATTACAGAATGCCTCCAGATGTGCATCGGAAACTACTTCTGGTCTTCCAGGGAACGATCAAAGCGTAGCCTGTTTGACACATTACTCCCATGGAGGAAAGTGCGCATGGTGACTGTTGTATTCTATCCCGATGAAATTTCTGGTTTTCATCAACACTTTAAAGGTCCACAGATTACAGAATGCATCCAGATGTTCATCGGAAACTACTACTGGTCTCCCAGGGAACGATCAAAGCGTAGACTGTTTGTGACATTACTCCCATGGAGGAGAGTGCGCATGGTGACTGTTGTATTCACTCCCGATGCAATTTCTGTCTTTCATCAACACACTGATAGTCCACAAATTACAGAATACCTCCAGATGTGCATCGGAAACTACTAGTGCTCTTTCAGGGAACGATCAAAGCGTACACAGTTTGAGACGTTACTCCCATGGAGGAAAGTGCGCATGGTGACTGTTGTATTCAATCCCGATGCAATTTCTGTGTTTCATCAACACTCTGACAGCCCACAAATTACAGAATGCCTCCAGATGTGCATCGGAAACTAATACTGGTCTTCCAGGGAACGACTAAAGCGTTAACTGTTCGAGACATTACTCCCATGGAGGAAAGTGCGCATGGTGACTGTTGTATTCAATCCCGATGCAATTTCTGTGTTTCATCAACACTCTGATAGTCCACAGATTACAGAATGCTTCCAGATGTGCATTGGAAACTACTACTGGTCTTCCAGGGAACGATCAAAGCGTAGACTGCTTGAGACACTACTCCGATGGAGGAAAGTGCGCATGGTGACTGTTGTACTTATTCCCGATGCAATTTCTGTGTTTCATCAACACTCTGATTCTCCACAGGTTACAGAATGCCACCAGATGTGCATCGGAAACTACTACTGTTCTTCCTGGGAAAGATCAATGCGTGGACTCTTTGAGACATTACTCCCATGGAGGAAAGTGCGCATGGTGACTGTTGTATTCAATCCCGATGCAATTTCTGTGTTTCATCAACACTATGATAGTCAATAGATTACAGAATGCCTGCAAATGTGCATCGGAAACTACTTCTGGTCTTCCAGGGAACGATCAAAGCGTTAACTGTTCGAGATATTACTCCCATGGAGGTAAGTGCGCATGGTGACTGTCGTATTCAATCCCGATGCAATTTCTTTGTTTCATCCACACTCTGATAGTCCACAGATTACAGAATGCTTCCAGATGTGCATTGGAAACTACTACTGGTCTTCCAGGGAACGATGAAAGCGTAGACTGTTTGAGACACTACTCCGATGGAGGAAAGTGCGCATGGTGACTGTTGTATTCATTCCCGATGCAATTTCTGTGTTTCATCAACACTATGATAGTAAACAGATTACAGAATGCAAGAAAATGTGCATCGGAAACTACGACTGGTCTTCCAGGGAACGATTAAAGCGTAAACTGTTTGAGTCTTTACTCCCATGGAGGAAAGTGCGCATGGTGACTGTCGTATTCAATCCCGATGCAATTTCTGTGTTTCATCAACACTCTGATAGTCCACAGATTACAGAATGCTTCCAGATGTGCATCGGAAAGTACTACTGGTCTTCCAGGGAACGATTAAAGCGTAGACTGTTTGAGACAATACTCCCTATGAGTAAAGTGCTCATGGTGACTGTTCTATTCAATCCCGATGCAATTTCTGTGTTTCATCAAAACTATGATAGTCCACAGATTACAGAATGCCTCCATATGTGCATCGGAAACTACTTCTTGTCTTCCAGGGAACGATCAAAGCGTAGTCTGTTTGAGACATTACTCCCATGGAGAAAGGTGCGCATGGTGACTTTTGTATTCAATCCCGATGCAATTTCTGTGTTTCATCAACACTCTGATACTCCACAGGTTACAGAATGCCTATAGATGTGCATCGGAAACTACTACTGGTCTTCCAGGGAACGATCAAAGCGTTGACAGTTTGAGACATTACTCCCGTTGAGAAAGTGCGCATGGTGACAGTTGTATTCAATCCCGATGCAATATCTGTGTTTCATCAACACTTTGAGGGTCCGCAGATTACAGAATATCTACAGATGTGCATCGGAAACTACTTCTGGTCTTGCAGGGAACGATCAAAGCGTAGCCTGTTTAAGACATTACTCCCATGGAGGAAGGTGCGCATGGTGAATGTTGTATTCAATCCCATTGCAATTTGTGTGTTTCATCAACACTTTGAAGGTCCAAAGATTACAGAATGCATCCAGATGTGCATCGGAAACTACTACTTGTCTGCCAGGGAACGATCAAAGCGTAGACTGTTTGAGACATTACTCCCATGGCGGAAAGTGCGCATGGTGACTGTCGTATTCAATCCCGATGCAATTTCTGTGTTTCATCAACACTCTGATAGTCCACAGATTACAGAATGCTTCCAGATGTGCATTGGAAACTACTACTGGTCTTCCAGGGAACGATCAAATCGTGGACTGATTGAGACACTACTCCGATGGAGGAAAGTGCGCATGGTGACTGTTCTATTCAATCCCGATGCAATTTCTGTGTTTCATCAACGCTATGATAGTCCACATATTACAGAATGCCTCCAGATGTGCATCGGAAACTACTTCTGGTCTTCCAGGGAACGATCGAAGCGTAGCCTGTTTGAGACATTACTCCCATGGAGGAAGGTGCGCATGGTGAATGTTGTATTCAATCCCGATGCAATTTGTGTGTTTCATCAACACTTTGAAGGTCCAAAGATTACAGAATGCATCCAGATGTGCATCGGAAACTACTACTGGTCTTCCAGGGAACGATCAAAGCGTAGACTGTTTGAGACATTACTCATATACAGGAATGTGCGCATGGTGACTGTTGTATTCAATCCCGATGCAATTTCTGTGTTTCATCACCCCTATGATACTCCACAGATTACAGAATGCCTCCAGATGTGCATCGGAAACTACTTCTGGTCTTCCAGGGAACGATCAAAGCGTAGCCTGTTTGAGACATTAATTCCATGGAGGAAGGTGCGCATGGTGACTGTTGTATTCAATCCCGATGCAATTTCTGTGTTTCATCAACACTCTGATACTCCACAGGTTACAGAATGCCACCAGATGTGCATCGGAAACTACTACTGATCTTCCTGGGAAAGATCAATGCGTGGACTCTTTGAGACATTACTCCCATGGAGGAAAGTGCGCATGGTGACTGTTGTATTCTATCGCGATGAAATTTCTGTTTTTCATCAACACTTTGAAGGTCCACAGATTACAGAATGCATCCAGATGTGCATCGGAAACTACTACTGGTCTCCCAGGGAACGATCAAAGCGTAGACTGTTTGAGACATTACTAATATGGAGGAATGTGCGCATGGTGACTGTTGTATTCAATCCCGATGCAATTTCTGTGTTTCATCAACACTCTGATAGTCCTCAGATTACAGAATGCCTCCAGATGTGCATCGGAAACTACTACTTGTCTTCCAGGGAACGATCAAAGCGTAGACTGTTTGAGACATTACTCCCATGGAGGAGAGTGCGCATGGTGACTGTTGTATTCACTCCCGATGCAATTTCTGTCTTTCATCAACACACTGATAGTCCACAAATTACAGAATACCTCCAGATGTTCATCGGAAACTACTACTGCTCTTTCAGGGAACGATCAAAGCGTACACAGTTTGAGACGTTACTCCCATGGAGGAAAGTGCGCATGGTGATTGTTGTATTCAATCCCGATGCAATTTCTGTGTTTCATCAACACTCTGACAGCCCACAAATTACAGAATGCCTCCAGATGTGCATCGGAAACTAATACTGGTCTTCCAGGGAACGACTAAAGCGTTAACTGTTCGAGATATTACTCCCATGGAGGTAAGTGCGCATGTTGACTGTCGTATTCAATCCCGATGCAATTTCTTTGTTTCATCCACACTCTGATAGTCCACAGATTACAGAATGCTTCCAGATGTGCATTGGAAACTACTACTGGTCTTCCAGGGAACGATCAAAGCGTAGACTGTTTGAGACACTACTCCGATGGAGGAAAGTGCGCATGGTGACTGTTGTATTCATTCCCGATGCAATTTCTGTGTTTCATCAACACTATGATAGTAAACAGATTACAGAATGCATGAAAATGTGCATCGGAAACTACGACTGGTCTTCCAGGGAACGATTAAAGCGTAAACTGTTTGAGTCTTTACTCCCATGGAGGAAAGTGCGCATGATGACTGTCGTATTCAATCCCGATGCAATTTCTGTGTTTCATCAACACTCTGATAGTCCACAGATTACAGAATGCTTCCAGATGTGCATCGGAAACTACTACTGGTCTTCCAGGGAACGATCAAAGCGTAGACTGTTTGAGACAATACTCCCTCGGAGTAAATTGCTCATGGTGACTGTTCTATTCAATCCCGATGCAATTTCTGTGTTTCATCAACACTATGATAGTCCACAGATTACAGAATGCCTCCATATGTGCATCGGAAACTACTTCTTGTCTTCCAGGGAACGATCAAAGCGTAGTCTGTTTGAGACATTACTCCCATGGAGGAAGGTGCGCATGGTGACTTTTGTATTCAATCCCGATGCAATTTTTGTGTTTCATCAACACTCTGATACTCCACAGGTTACAGAATGCCTATAGATGTGCATCGGAAACTACTACTGGTCTTCCAGGGAACGATCAAAGCGTTGACTGTTTGAGACATTACTCCCGTTGAGAAAGTGCGCATGGTGACAGGTGTATTCAATCCCGATGCAATTTCTGTGTTTCATCAACACCTTGAAGGTCCACAGATTACAGAATGCCTCCAGATGTGCATCTGAAACTACTACTGGTCTTCCTGTGAACGATCAAAGCGTAGCCTGTTTGAGACATTACTCACAAGGAGGAAAGTGCACATGGTGACTGTTGTATTCAATCCCGATTCAATTTCTGTGTTTCATCAAGATTCAGATAGCCAACAGATTAAGGAATGCCACCAGCTGTGCATCGGAAACTACTACTGTTCTTCCAGGGAACTCAAAGCGTAGACAGTTTGAGACGTTACTTGAATGGAGGAAAGTGCGCATGGTGACTGTTGTATTCAATCCCAATGCAATTTCTGTGTTTCATCAACACTCTGACAGCCCACAAATTACAGAATGCCTCCAGATGTGCATCGGAAACTAATTCTGGTCTTCCAGGGAACGATTAAAGCGTTAACTGTTCGAGACATTACTCCCATGGAGGAAACTGCGCATGGTGACTGTTGTATTCAATGCCGATGCAATTTCTGTGCTTCATCAACACACTGATAGACCACAGATTACAGAATACCTCCAGATGTGCATCGGAAACTACTACCGCTCTTTTAGGGAAAGATCAAAGCGTAGACTGTTTGAGACGTTACTCCCATGGAGGAAAGAGCGCATGGTGACTGTTGTATTCAATCCCGATGCAATATCTGTGTTTCATCAACACTCTGACAGCCCACAGATTACAGAATGCCTCCAGATGTGCATCGGAATCTAATACTGGTCTTCCAGGGAACGATTAAAGCGTTAACAGTTTGAGACATTACTCCCATGGAGGAAAGTGCGCATGGTGACTGTCGTATTCAATCCTGATGCAATTTCTGTGTTTCATCAACACTCTGATAGTCCACAGATTACAGAATGCTTGCAGATGTGCATCGAAAACAACTTCTGATCTTCCAGGGAACGATCAAAGCGTAGACTGTTTGAGACATTACTCCCTTGGAGTAAAGTGCTCATGGTGACTGTTCTATTCAATCCCGATGCAATTTCTGTGTTTCATCAACACTCTGATAGTCCACAGATTACAGAATGTTTCCAGATGTGCATCGGAAACTACTACTGGTCTTCCAGGGAACGATCAAAGCGTAGACTGTTTGAGACACTACTCCCATGGAGGAAAGTGCGCATGGTGACTGTTGTATTCAATCCCGATGCAATTTCTGTGTTTCATCAACACTATGATAGTCAATAGATTACAGAATGCCTGCAAATGTGCATCGGAAACTACTTCTGGTCTTCCAGGGAACGATCAAAGCGTAGCCTGTTTGAGACATTACTCCCATGGAGGAAAGTGCGCATGGTGACTGTTGTATTCAATCCCGATGCAATTTCTGTGTTTCATCAAGACTCTGATAGCCAAGAGATTAAGGAATGCCACCAGCTGTGCATCGGAAACTACTACTGTTCTTCCAGGGAACTCAAAGCGTAGACTGTTTGAGACACTACTCCCGGTGAGCAAAGTGCGCATGGTGACTGTTGTATTCAATCCCGATGCAATTTCTGTGTTTCATCAACACTCTCATAGTCCACAGATTACAGAATGCTTCCAGATATGCATCGGAAACTACTTCTGGTCTTCCAGGGAAGGATCAAATCGTAGACTGTTTGAGACATTATTCCGTTGGAGTAAAGTGCTCATGGTGACTGTTCTATTCAATCCCAATGCAATTTCTGTGTCTCATCAACCCTATGATACTCCACAGATTACAGAATGCCTCCAGATGTGCATCGGAAACTACTTCTGGTCTTCCAGGGAACGATCAAAGCGTAGCCTGTTTGAGACATTACTGCCATGGAGGAAGGCGCGCATGGTGACTGTTGTATTCAATTCCGATGCAATTTCTGTGTTTCATCAACACTCTGATACTCCACAGATTACAGAATGCATCCAGATGTGCATCGGAAACTACTACTGGTCTTCCTGGGATCGATCAATGCGTGGACTCTTTGAGACATTACTCCCATGGAGGAAAGTGCGCATGGTGACTGTTGTATTCTATCCCGATTAAATTTCTGGTTTTCATCAACACTTTGAAGGTCCACAGATTACAGAATGCATCCAGATGTTCATCGGAAACTACTACTGGTCTCCCAGGGAACGATCAAAACGTAGACTGTTTGAGACATTACTCATATGGAGGAATGTGCGCATGGTGACTGTTGTATTCAATCCCGATGCAATTTCTGTGTTTCATCAACACTCTGATAGTCCACAGATTACAGAATGCTTCCAGATGTGCATTGGAAACTACTACTGGTCTTCCAGGGAACGATCAAAGCATAGACTGTTTGAGACACTACTCCGATGGAGGAAAGTGCGCATCGTGACTGTCGTATTCAATCCCGATGCAATTTCTGTGTTTCATCAACACTCAGTAATTCCTCAGATTTCAGAATGCCTCCAGATGTGCATCGGAAACTACTGCTGGTCTTCCAGGGAACGATCAAAGCGTAGACTGTTTGAGACATTACTCATATGGAGGAATGTGCGCATGGTGACTGTTGTATTCAATCCCGATGCAATTTCTGTGTTTCATCAACACTCTGATAGTCCACAGATTACAGAATGCCTCCAGATGTGCATCGGAAACTACTTCTGGTATTCCAGGGAACGATCAAAGCGTAGACTGTTTGAGACATTACTCCCTTGGAGTAAAGTGCTCATGGTGACTGTTCTATTCAATCCCGATGCAATTTCAGTGTTTCATCAACGCTATGATAGTCCACAGATTACAGAATGCCTCCAGATGTGCATCGAAACTACTTTTGGTCTTCCAGGGAACGATCAAAGCGTAGACTGTTTGAGACATTACTCCCTGGAGTAAAGTGCTCATGGTGACTGTTCTATTCAATCCCGATGCAATTTCTGTGATTCATCAACGCTATGATAGTCCACAGATTACAGAATGCCTCGAGATGTGCATCGGAAACTACTTTTGGTCTTCCAGGGAACGATCAAAGCGTAGCCTGTTTGAGACATTACTCCCATGGAGGAAGGTGCGCATGGTGACTGTTGTATTCAATCCCGATGCAATTTCTGTGATTCATCAACACTATGAAGGTCCACAGATTACAGAATGCATCCAGATGTGCATCGGAAACTACTACTGGTCATCCAGGGAACGATCAAAGCGTAGACTGTTTGAGACATTACTCATATGGAGGAATGTGCGCATGGTGACTGTTGTATTCAGTCCCGATGCAATTACTGTATTTCATCAACACTATGATAGTCCACAGATTACAGAATGCCTCCAGATGTGCATCGAAAACTACTTCTGGTCTTCAAGGGAACGATCAAAGCGTAGCCTGTTTGAGACATTACTCCCATGGAGGAATGTGCGCATGGTGACTGTTGTATTCACTCACGATGCAATATCTGTGTATCATCAACACACTGATAGTCCACAGATTACAGAATACCTCCAGATGTGCATGGGAAACTACTACTGCTCTTTCAGGGAACGATCAAAGCGTTGACTGTTTGAGACACTACTCCGATTGAGGAAACTGCGAATGGTGACTGTTGTATTCAATCCCGATGCAATTTCTGTGTTTCATCAACACTCTGATACTCCACAGGTTACAGAATGCCTATAGATGTGCATCGGAAACTACTACTGGTCTTCCTGGGAACGATCAATGCGTGGACTGTTTGAGACATTACTCCCATGGAGGAAAGTGCGCAAGGTGACTGTTGTATTCAATCCTGATGCAATTTCTGTGTTTCATCAACACTCTGATAGTCAACAGGTTAAGGAATGTCCCCAGCTGTGCATCGGAAACTACTACTGTTCTTCCAGGGACCTCAAAGCGCAGACTGTTTGAGACATTACTCCCGTTGAGAAAGTGTGCATGGTGACAGTTGTATTCAATCCCGATGCAATTTCTGTGTTTCATCAACACTATGATAGTCCGCAGATTAGAGAATGCCACCAGACGTGCATCGGAAACTACTACTGGTCTTCCAGGGAACGATCAAAGCGTAGACTGTTGGAGACATTACTTACGTTGAGGAAAGTGCGCATGGTGACTGTTGTATTCAATCCCGATGCAATTTCTGTGTTTCATCTACACTTTGAAGGACCACAGATAACAGAATGCCTCCAGATGTGCATCGGAAACTACTACTGGTCTTCCAGGGAACGATAAAAGCGTAGACTAATTGAGACATTACTCCCATGGAGGAAAGTGCGCATGGCAACTGTTGTATTCAATCCCGATGCAATTTCTGTGTTTCATCAACACTTTGATAGTCCACAGATTGCAGGATGCCTCCAGATGTGCATCGGAAACTACTACTGGTCTTCCAGGGAACGATCAAAGCGTAGACTGTTTGAGACATTACTCCCATGGCGGAAAGTGTGCATGGTGACTGTTGTATTCAATCCCGATCCAATTTCTGTGTTTCATCAACACTCAGTTAATCCTCAGATTTCAGAATGCCTCCAGACGTGCATCGGAAACTACTACTGGCCTTCCAGGGAACGATCAAAGCGTAGACTGTTTGAGACATTACTCATATGGAGGAATGTGCGCATGGTGACTCTTGTATTCAATCCCGATGCAATTTCTGTGTTTCATCAACACTCTGATAGTCCACAGATTACAGAATGCCTCCAGATGTGCATCGGAAACTACTTCTGGTCTTCCAGGGAACGATCAAAGCGTAGCCTGTTTGAGACATTACTCCCATGGAGGAAGGTGCGCATGGTGACTGTTGTATTCAATCCCGATGCACTTTCTGTGTTTCAACAACACACTGATAGTCCAAAGATTGCAGGATGCCTACAGATGTGCATCGGAAACTACTACTGGTCTTCCAGGGAACGATCAAAGCGTAGACTGTTTGAGACATTACTCATATGGAGGAATGTGCGCATGGTGACTGTTGTATTCAATCCCGATGCAATTTCTGTGTTTCATCAACACTCTGATCCTCCAAAGGTTACAGAATGCCTATAGATGTGCATCGGAAACTACTACTGGTCTTCCTGGGAACGATCAATGCGTGGACTGTTTGAGACATTACTCCCATGGAGGAAAGTGCGCATGGTGATTGTTGTATTCAATCCTGATGCAATTTCTGTGTTTCGTCAACACTCTGATAGTCAACAGGTTAAGGAATGCCACCAGCTGTGCATCGGAAACTACTACTGTTCTTCCAGGAAACTCAAAGCGCAGAGTGTTTGAGACATTACTCCCGTGGAGCAAAGTGCGCATGGTGACTGTTGTATTCAATCCCGATGCAATTTCTGTGTCTCATCAAGACTCTGATAGTCCACAGATTACTTAATGCCTCCAGATGTGCATCGGAAACTACTACTGGTCTTCCAGGGAACGATCAAAGCGTAGGCTGTTTGAGACATTACTCCCATGGCGGAAAGTGCGCATGGTGACTGATGTATTCAATCCCGATCCAATTTCTGTGTATCATCAACACTCAGTTAATCCTCAGATTTCAGAATGCCTCCAGATGTGCATCGGAAACTACTACTGGCCTTCCAGGGAACGATCAAAGCGTAGACTGTTTGAGACAATACACATATGGAGGAATGTGCGCATGGTGACTGTTGTATTCAATCCCGAAGCAATTTCTGTGTTTCATGAACACTCTGATAGTCCACAGATTACAGAATGCCTCCAGATGTGCACGGGTTACTACTTCTATTCTTCCAGGGAACGATCATAGCGTAGCCTGTTTGAGACATTACTCCCATGGAGGAAGGTGCGCATGGTGACTGTTGTATTCAATCCCGATGCAATTTCTGTGTTTCATCAACACACTGATAGTCCACAGATTTCAGGATGCCTCCATATGTGCATCGGAAACTGCTACTGGTCTTCCAGGGAACGATCAAATCGTAGACTGTTTGAGACATTACTCATATGGAGGAATGTGCGCATGGTGACTGTTGTATTCAATCCCGATGCAATTTCTGTGTTTCATCAACACTCTGATACTCCACAGGTTACAGAATGCCTATAGAAGTGCATCGGAAACTACTACTGGTCTTCCTGGGAACGATCAATGCGTCGACTGTTTGAGACATTACTCCCATGGAGGAAAGTGCGCATGGTGACTGTTGTATTCAATCCTGATGCAATTTCTGTGTTTCATCAACACTCTGATAGTCCACAGATTACAGAATGCCTCCAGATGTGCATCGGAAACTACTTCTGGTCTTCCAGGGAACGATCAAAGCGTTGCCTGTTTGAGACATTACTCTCATGGAGGGAGGTGCACATGGTTACTGTTGTATTCAATCCCCATGCAATTTCTGTGTTTCATCAACACTTTGAAGGTCCACAGATTACAGAATGCATCCGGATGTGAATCGGAAACTACTACTGGTCTTCCAGGGAACGATCAAAGCGTAGGCTATTTGAGACATTACTCATATGGAGGAATGTGCGCATGGTGACTGTTGTATTCAATCCCGATGCAATTTCTGTGTTTCATCAACACTCTAATTGTCCACAGATTACAGAATGCCTCCAGATGTGCATCGGAAACTACTTCTGGTCTTCCAGGGAACGATCAAAGCGTAGCCTGTTTGAGACATTACTCCCATGGAGGAAGGTGCGCATGGTGACTGTTGTATTCAATCCCGATGCAATTTCTGTGTTTCATCAACACTCTGATAGTCCACAGATTACAGAATGCCACCAGATGTGGATCGGAAACTATTACAGCTCTTTCAGAGAACGATCAAAGCGTAGACTATTTGAGACGTTACTCCCATGGAGGAAAGTGAGCATGGTGACTGTTGTATTCAATCCCGATGCAATTTCTGTGTTTCATGAACACTCTGACAGCCCACAAATTACAGAATGCCTCCAGATGTGCATCGGAAACTAATACTGGTCTTCCAGGGAACGATTAAAGCGTTAACTGTTCGAGACATTACTCCCATGGAGGAAAGTGCGCATGGTGACTGTTGTATTCAATCCCAATTCAATTTCTGTGTTTCATCAACACTCTGATACTCCACAGATTACAGAATGCCTCCAGATGTGCATCGGAAGCTACTTCTGGTCTTCCAGAGAACGATCAAAGCGTAGACTTTTTGAGACACTACTCCCATGGAGGAATGTGCGCATGGTGACTGTTGTATTCAATCCCGATGCAACTTCTTTGTTACATCAACACTATAATAGTCAACAGATTACAGAATGCCTGAAAATGCGCCTCGGAAACTACTACTGGTCTTCCAGGGAACGATTAAAGCGTAAACTGTTTGAGACACTACTCCCATGGAGGAAAGTGCGCATAGTAACTGTTGCATTCAATTACGATGCAATTCCTGTGTTTCATCAACACTCTGATAGTCCACAGATTACAGAATGCCTCCAGATGTGCATCGGAAACTACTTCTGGTCTTAAAGGGAACGATCAAATCGTAGACTCTTTGAGACAATACTCCCTCGGAGTAAAGTGCTCATGGTGACTGTTCTATTCAATCCCGATGCAATTTCTGTGTTTCATCAACACTATGATAGTCCACAGATTACAGAATGCCTCCAGATGTGCATCGAAAACTACTTCTGGTCTTCCAGGGAACGATCAAAGCGTAGCCTGTTTGAGACATTACTCCCATGGAGGAATGTGCGCATGGTGACTGTTGTATTCACTCCCGATGCAATATCTGTGTTTCATCAACACTCTGATAGTCCACAAATTACAGAATACCTCCAGATGTGCATCGGAAACTACTACTGCTCTTTCCGGGAACGATCAAAGCGTAGACTTTTTGAGACACTACTCCGATGGAAGAAAGTGCGAATGGTGACTGTTGTATTCAATCCCGATGCAATTTCTGTGTTTCGTCAACACTCTGATATTCCACAGGTTACAGAATGCCTATAGATGTGCTTCGGAAACTACTACTGGTCTTCCTGGGAACGATCAATGCGTGGACTGTTTGAGACATTACTCCCATGGAGGAATGTGCGCATGGTGACTGTTGTATCCAATCCCGATGAAATTTCTGTGTTTCATCAACACTCTGATAGTCCACAGATTACAGAATGCATCCAGATGTGCATCGGAAACTACTTCTGGTCTTCCAGGGAACGATCAAAGCGTAGACTGTTTGAGACATTACTCCCATGGCGGAAAGTGCGCATGGTGACTGTTGTATTCAATCGATATCCAATTTCTGTGTTTCATCAACACTCAGTTAATCCTCAGATTTCAGAATGCCTCCAGATGTGCATCGGAAACTACTACTGGCCTTCCAGGGAACGATCAAAGCGTAGACTGTTTGAGACATTTCTCATATGGAAGAATGTGCGCATGGTGAATGTTGTATTCAATCACGATGAAATTTCTGTGTTTCATCAACACTCTGATAGTCCACAGATTACAGAATGCATCCAGATGTGCATCGGAAACTACTTCTGGTCTTCCAGGGAACGATCAAAGCGTAGACTGTTTGAGACATTACTCCCTTGGAGTAAAGTGCTCATGGTGACTGTTCTATTCAATCTCGATGCAATTTCTGTGTTTCATCAACACTATGATAGTCCACAGATGACAGAATGCCTCCCGATGTGCATCGGAAACTACTTCTGGCCTTCCAGGGAACGATCAAAGCGTAGCCTGTTTGAGACATTACTCCCATGGAGGTAGGTGCGCATGGTGACTGTTGTATTCAATCCCGATGCAATTTCTGTGTTTCATCAACACTCTGATAGTCCACAGATTACAGAATGCCACCAGATGTGCATCGGAAACTATTACTGCTCTTTCAGGCAACGATCAAAGCGTAGACTGTTTGAGACGTGACTCCCATGGAGGAAAGTGCGCATGGTGACTGTTGTATTCAACCCCGATGCAATTTCTGTGTTTCACCAACACTCTGACAGCCCACAAATTACAGAATGCCTCCAGATGTGCATCGGAAACTAATACTGGTCTTCCAGGGAACGATTAAAGCGTTAACTGTTCGAGACATTACTCCCATGGAGGAAAGTGCGCATGGTGATTGTCGTATTCAATCCCGATGCAATTTTTGTGTTTCATCAACACTCTGATAGTCCACAGATTACAGAATGCCTCCAGATGTGCATCGGAAGCTACTTCTGGTCTTCCAGGGAACGATCAAAGCGTAGACTTTTTGAGACACTACTCCCATGGAGGAAAGTGCGCATGGTGACTGTTATATTCAATCCCGATGAAACTTCTTTGTTTCATCAACACTATGCTAGTCAACAGATTACAGAATGCCTGAAAATGTTCCTCGGAAACTACTACTGGTCTTCCAGGGAACGATTAAAGCGTAAACTGTTTGAGTCATTACTCCCATGGAGGAAAGTGCGCATGGTGACTGTCGTATTCAATCCCGATGCAATTTCTGTGTTTCATCAACACTCTGATAGCCCACAGATTACAGAATGCTTCCAGATGTGCATCGGAAACTACTACTGGTCTTCCAGGGAACGATCATAGTGTAGACTCTTTGAGACACTACTCCCTCGGAGTAAAGTGCTCATGGTGACTGTTCTATTCAATCCCGATGCAATTTCTGTGTTTCATCAACACTATGATTGTCCACAGATTACAGAATGCCTCCAGATGTGCATCGAAAACTACTTCTGGTCTTCCAGGGAACGATCAAATCGTAGCCTGTTTGAGACATTACTCCCATGGAGGAATGTGCGCATGGTGACTGTTGTATTCAATCCCGATGCAATTTCTGTGTTTCGTCAACACTCTGATACTCCACAGGTTGCAGGATGCCTTCAGATGTGCATCGGAAACTACTACTGGTCTTCCAGGGAACGATCAAAGCGTAGACTGTTTGAGACATTACTCCCATGGCGGAAAGTGCGCATGGTGACTGTTGTATTCAATCGATATCCAATTTCTGTGTTTCATCAACACTCAGTTAATCCTCAGATTTCAGAATGCCTCCAGATGTGCATCGGAAACTACTACTGGCCTTCCAGGGAACGATCAAAGCGTAGACTGTTTGAGACATTTCTCATATGGAAGAATGTGCGCATGGTGAATGTTGTATTCAATCACGATGAAATTTCTGTGTTTCATCAACACTCTGATAGTCCACAGATTACAGAATGCATCCAGATGTGCATCGGAAACTACTTCTGGTCTTCCAGGGAACGATCAAAGCGTAGACTGTTTGAGACATTACTCCCTTGGAGTAAAGTGCTCATGGTGACTGTTCTATTCAATCTCGATGCAATTTCTGTGTTTCATCAACACTATGATAGTCCACAGATGACAGAATGCCTCCCGATGTGCATCGGAAACTACTTCTGGCCTTCCAGGGAACGATCAAAGCGTAGCCTGTTTGAGACATTACTCCCATGGAGGTAGGTGCGCATGGTGACTGTTGTATTCAATCCCGATGCAATTTCTGTGTTTCATCAACACTCTGATAGTCCACAGATTACAGAATGCCACCAGATGTGCATCGGAAACTATTACTGCTCTTTCAGGCAACGATCAAAGCGTAGACTGTTTGAGACGTGACTCCCATGGAGGAAAGTGCGCATGGTGACTGTTGTATTCAACCCCGATGCAATTTCTGTGTTTCACCAACACTCTGACAGCCCACAAATTACAGAATGCCTCCAGATGTGCATCGGAAACTAATACTGGTCTTCCAGGGAACGATTAAAGCGTTAACTGTTCGAGACATTACTCCCATGGAGGAAAGTGCGCATGGTGATTGTCGTATTCAATCCCGATGCAATTTTTGTGTTTCATCAACACTCTGATAGTCCACAGATTACAGAATGCTTCCAGATGTGCATCGGAAACTGCTACTGGTCTTCCAGGGAACGATCAAAGCGTAGACTGTTTGAGACACTACTCCGATGGAGGAAAGTGCGCATGGTGACTGTTGTATTCAATCCCGATTCAATTTCTGTGTTTCATCAACACTCTGATACTCCACAGATTACAGAATGCCTCCAGATGTGCATCGGAAACTACTTCGGGTCGTCCAGGGAACGATCAAAGCGTAGACTGTTTGAGACATTACTCCCATGTAGGAAGGTGCGCATGGTGACTGTTCTATTCAATCCCGATGCAATTTCTGTGTTTCTTCAACACTATGATAGTCCACAGATTACAGAATGCCTCCATATGTTCATCGGAAACTACTTCGGGTCTTCCAGGGAACGATCAAACCGTAGCCTGTTTGAGACATTACTCCCATGGAGGAAGGTGCGCATGGTGACTGTTGTATTCAATCCCGATGCAATTTCTGTGTTTCATCAACACTCTCATACTCCACAGGTTACAGAATGCCTATAGATGTGCATCGGAAACTACTACTGGTCTTCCTGGGAACGATCAATGCGTGGACTGTTTGAGACATTACTCCCATCGAGGTAAAAGCGCATGGTGACTGTTGTATTCAATCCTGATGCAATTTCTGTGTTTCATCAACACTCTCATAGTCAACAGATTAAGGAGTGCCACCAGTTGTGCATCGGAAACTACTACTGTTCTTCCAGGGAACTCAAAGCGCAGACTGTTTGAGACATTACTCCCGTGGAGCAAAGTGCGCATGGTGACAGTTGTATTCAATCCCGATGCAATTTCTGTGTTTCATCAACACTCTGATAGTCCGCAGATTACAGAATGCCATCAGACGTGCATCGGAACCTACTACTGGTCTTCCAGTGAACGATCAAAGCGTAGACTGTTGGAGACATTACTATCGTTGAGGAAATTGCGCATGGTGACTGTTGTTTTCAATCCCGATGCAATTTCTGTGTTTCAGCTAGACTTTGAAGGACCACAGGTTACAAAATGCCTCCAGATGTGCATCGGAAACTACTACTGGTCTTCTATCGAACGATCAAAGCGTAGACTAATTGAGATATTACTCCCATGGAGGAAAGGGCGCATGGCAACTGTTGTATTCAATCCCGATGCAATTTCTGTGTTTCATCAAAACTCTGATAGTATACAGATTGCAGGATGCCTCCAGATGTGCATCGGAAACTATTACTGGTCTTCCAGGGAACGATCAAAGCGTAGACTGTTTGAGACATTACTCCCCTGGCGGAAAGTGCGCATGGTGACTGTTGTATTCAATCCCGATGCAATTTCTGTGTTTCATCAACACTCTGATAGTCCGCAGATTACAGAATGAAACCAGACGTGCATCGGAAACTATTACTGCTCTTTCAGGGAACGATCAAAGCGTAGACTGTTTGAGACGTTACTCCGATGGAGGAAAGTGCGCATGGTGACTGTTGTATTCAATCCCGATTCAATTTCTGTGTTTCATCAACACTCTGATACTCCACAGATTACAGAATGCCTCCAGATGTGCATCGGAACCTACATCTGGTCTTCCAGGGAACGATCAAAGCGTAGACTTTTTGAGACACTACTCCCATGGAGGAAAGTGCGCATGGTGACTGTTGTATTCAATCCCGATGCAACTTCTTTGTTTCATCAACACTATGATAGTCAACAGATTACAGAATGCCTGAAAATGTGCCTCGGAAACTACTACTGGTCTTCCAGGGAACGATTAAAGCGTAAACTGTTTGAGTCATTACTCCCATGGAGGAAAGTGCGCACGGTGACTGTCGTATTCAATCCCGATGCAATTTCTGTGTTTCATCAACACTCTGACAGTCCACAGATTACAGAATGCCTCCAGATGTGCATCGGAAACTACTACTGTTCTTCTATCGAACGATCAAAGCGTAGACTAATTGAGACATTACTCCCATGGAGGAATGTGCGCATGGTGACTGTTGTATTCACTCCCGATGCAATATCTGTTTTTCATCAACACTCTGATAGTCCACAAATTACAGAATACCTCCAGATGTGCATCGGAAACTACTACTGCTCTTTCAGGGAACGATCAAAGCGTAGACTGTTTGAGACACTACTCCGATGGAGGAAAGTGCGAATGGTGACTGTTGTATTAAATCCCGATGCAATATCTGTGTTTCGTCAACACTCTGATACTCCACAGGTTACAGAATGCCTATAGATGTGCATCGGAAACTACTACTGGTCTTCCTGGGAACGATCAATGCGTGGACTGTTTGAGACATTACTCCCATGGAGGAATGTGCGCATGGTGACTGTTGTATTCAATCCCGATGAAATTTCTGTATTTCATCAACACTCTGATAGTCCACAGATTACAGAATGCATCCAGATGTGCATCGGAAACTACTTCTGGTCTTCCAGGGAACGATCAAAGCGTAGACGGTTTGAGACATTACTCCCTTGGAGTAAACTGCTCATGGTGACTGTTCTATTCAATCCCGATGCAATTTCTGTGTTTCATCAACACTATGATAGTCCACAGATTACAGAATGCCTCCAGATGTGCATCGGAAACTACTTCTGGTCTTCCAGGGAACGATCAAAGCGTAGCCTGTTTGAGACATTACTCCCATGGAGGGAGGTGCGCATGGTTACTGTTGTATTCAATCCCCATGCAATTTCTGTGTTTCATCAACACTTTAAAGGTCCACAGATTACAGAATGCATCCAGATGTGCATCGGAAACTACTACTGGTCTTCCAGGGAACGATCAAAGCGTAGGCTATTTGAGACATTACTCATATGGAGGAATGTGCGCATGGTGACTGTTGTATTCAATCCCGATGCAATTTCTGTGTTTCATCAACACTCTAATTGTCCACAGATTACAGAATGCCTAAAGATGTGCATCGGAAACTACTTCTGGTCTTCCAGGGAACGATCAAAGCGTAGCCTGTTTGAGACATTACTCCCATGGAGGAAGGTGCGCATGGTGACTGTTGTATTCAATCCCGATGCAATTTCTGTGTTTCATCAACACTCTGATAGTCCACAGATTACAGAATGCCACCAGATGTGGATCGGAAACTATTACTGCTCTTTCAGGGAACGATCAAAGCGTAGACTGTTTGAGACGTTACTCCCATGGAGGAAAGTGAGCATGGTGACTGTTGTATTCAATCCCGATGCAATTAGTGTGTTTCATCAACACTCTGACAGCCCACAAATTACAGAATGCCTCCAGATGTGCATCGGAAACTAATACTGGTCTTCCAGGGAACGATTAAAGCGTTAACTGTTCGAGACATTACTCCCATGGAGGAAAGTGCGCATGGTGACTGTTGTATTCAATCCCGATTCAATTTCTGTGTTTCATCAACACTCTGATACTCCACAGATTACAGAATCCTCCAGATGTGCATCGGAAGCTTCTTCTGGTCTTCCAGGGAACGATCAAAGCGTAGACTTTTTGAGACACTACTCCCATGGAGGAAAGTGCGCATGGTGACTGTTGTATTCAATCCCGATGCAACTTCTTTGTTTCATCAGCACTATGATAGTCAACAGATTACAGAATGCCTGAAAATGTGCCTCGGAAACTACTACTGGTCTTCCAGGGAACGATTAAAGCGTAAACTATTTGAGTCATTACTCCCATGGAGGAAAGTGCGCATGGTGACTGTCGTATTCAATCCCGATGCAATTTCTGTGTTTCATCAACACTCTGATAGTCCACAGATTACAGAATGCTTCCAGATGTGCATCGGAAACTACTACTGGTCTTCCAGGGAACGATCATAGCGTAGACTGTTTGAGACACTACTCCCATGGAGGAAAGTGCGCATAGTAACTGTTGCATTCAATTACGATGCAATTCCTGTGTTTTATCAACACTCTGATAGTCCACAGATTACAGAATGCCTCCAGATGTGCATCGGAAACTACTTCTGGTCTTCCAGGGAACGATCAAATCGTAGACTGTTTGAGACAATACTCCCTCGGAGTAAAGTGCTCATGGTGACTGTTCTATTCAATCCCGATGCAATTTCTGTGTTTCATATACACTATGATAGTCCACAGATTACAGAATGCCTCCAGATGTGCATCGAAAACTACTTCTGGTCTTCCAGGGAACGATCAAAGCGTAGCCTGTTTGAGACATTACTCCCATGGAGGAATGTGCGCATGGTGACTGTTGTATTCACTCCCGATGCAATATCTGTGTTTCATCAACACTCTGGTAGTCCACAAATTACAGAATACCTCCAGATGTGCATCGGAAACTACTACTGCTCTTTCAGGGAACGATCAAAGCGTAGACTGTTTGAGACACTACTCCGATGGAGGAAAGTGCGAATGGTGACTGTTGTATTCAATCCCGATGCAATTTCTGTGTTTCGTCAACACTCTGATACTCCACAGGTTACAGAATGCCTATAGATGTGCATCGGAAACTACTACTGGTCTTCCTGGGAACGATCAATGCGTGGACTGTTTGAGACATTACTCCCATGGAGGAAAGTGCGCATGGTGACTGTTGTATTCAATCCTGATGCAATTTCTGTGTTTCATCAACACTCTGATAGTCAACAGATTAAGGAATGCCACCAGCTGTGCATCGGAAACTACTACTGTTCTTCCAGGGAACTCAAAGCGCAGACTGTTTGAGACATTACTCCCGTGGAGCAAAGTGCGCGTGGTGACTGTTGTATTCAATCCCGATGCAATTTCTGTGTCTCATCAAGACTCTGATAGCCCACAGATTACTTAATGCCATCAGATGTGCAATTTGAAACTACTACTGGTCCTCCAGGGAACTATCAAAGCGTAGACTGTTTGAGACATTACTCCCGTTGAGAAAGTGCGCATGGTGACAGTTGTATTCAATCCCGATGCAATTTCTGTGTTTCATCAACACTATGATAGTCCGCAGATTACAGAATGCCACCAGACGTGCATCGGAAACTACTACTGGTCTTCCAGGGAACGATCAAAGCGTAGACTGTTGGAGACATTACTTACGTCGAGGAAAGTGCGCTAGGTGACTGTTGTATTCAATCCCGATGCAATTTCTGTGTTTCATCTACACTTTGAAGGACCACAGATTACAGAATGCCTCCAGATGTGCATCGGAAACTACTACTGGTCTTCCAGAGAACGATCAAAGCGTAGACTAATTGAGACATTACTCCCATGGCGGAAAGTGCGCATGGTGACTGTTGTATTCAATCCCGATCCAATTTCTGTGTTTCATTAACACTCAGTTAATCCTCAGATTTCAGAATGCCTCCAGATGTGCATCGGAAACTACTACTGGCATTCCAGGGAACGATCAAAGCGTAGACTGTTTGAGACATTACTCATATGGAGGAATGTGCGCATGGTGACTGTTGTATTCAATCCCGATGCAACTTCTGTGTTTCATCAACACTCTGATAGTCCACAGATTACAGAATGCCTCCAGATGTGCATCGGAAACTACTTCTGGTCTTGCAGGGAACGATCAAAGCGTAGCCTGCTTGAGACATTACTCCCATGGAGGAAGGTGCGCATGGTGACTGTTGTATTGAATCCCGGTGCAATTTCTGTGTTTCATCAACACTCTGATAGTCCACAGATTGCAGGATGCCTCCAGATGTGCATCGGAAACTACTACTGGTCTTCCAGGGAACGATCAAATCGTAGACTGTTTGAGACATTACTCCCATGGCGGAAAGTGCGCATGGTGACTGTTGTATTCAATCGCGATCCAATTTCTGTGTTACATCAACACTCAGTTAATCCTCAGATTTCAGAATGCCTCCAGATGTGCATCGGAAACTACTACTGGCCTTCCAGGGAACGATCAAAGCGTAGACTGTTTGAGACACTACTCCCATGGAGGAAAGTGCGCATAGTAACTGTTGCATTCAATTACGATGCAATTCCTGTGTTTCATCAACACTCTGATAGTCCACAGATTACAGAATGCCTCCAGATGTGCATCGGATACTACTTCTGGTCTTCCAGGGAACGATCAAATCGTAGACTGTTTGAGACAATACTCCCTTGGAGTAAAGTGCTCATGGTGACTGTTCTATTCAATCCCGATGCAATTTCTGTGTTTCATCAACACTATGATAGTCCACAGATTACAGAATGCCTCCAGATGAGCATCGAAAACTACTTCTGGTCTTCCAGGGAACGATCAAAGCGTAGCCTGTTTGAGACATTACTCCCATGGAGGAATGTGCGCATGGTGACTGTTGTATTCACTCCCGATGCAATATCTGTGTTTCATCAACACTCTGATAGTCCACAAATTACAGAATACCGCCAGATGTGCATCGGAAACTACTACTGCTCTTTCAGGGAACGATCAAAGCGTAGACTGTTTAAGACACTACTCCGATGGAGGAAAGTGCGAATGGTGACTGTTGTATTAAATCCCGATGCAATATCTGTGTTTCGTCAACACTCTGATACTCCACAGGTTACAGAATGCCTATAGATGTGCATCGGAAACTACTACTGGTCTTCCTGGGAACGATCAATGCGTGGACTGTTTGAGACATTACTCCCATGGAGGAATGTGCGCATGGTGACTGTTGTATTCAACCCCGATGAAACTTCTGTATTTCATCAACTCTCTGATAGTCCACAGATTACACAATGCATCCAGATGTGCATCGGAAACTACTTCTGGTCTTCCAGGGAACGATCAAAGCGTAGACGGTTTGAGACATTACTCCCTTGGAATAAACTGCTCATGGTGACTGTTCTATTCAATCCCGATGCAATTTCTGTGTTTCATCAACACTATGATAGTCCACAGATTACAGAATGCCTCCAGATGTGCATCGGAAACTACTTCTGGTCTTCCAGGGAACGATCAAAGCGTAGCCTGTTTGAGACATTACTCCCATGGAGGGAGGTGCGCATGGTTACTGTTGTATTCAATCCCCATGCAATTTCTGTGTTTCATCAACACTTTGAAGGTCCACAGATTACAGAATGCATCCAGATGTGCATCGGAAACTACTACTGGTCTTCCAGGGAACGATCAAAGCGTAGGCTATTTGAGACATTACTCATATGGAGGAATGTGCGCATGGTGACTGTTGTATTCAATCCCGATGCAATTTCTGTGTTTCATCAACACTCTAATTGTCCACAGATTACAGAATGCCTCCAGATGTGCATCGGAAACTACTTCTGGTCTTCCAGGGAACGATCAAAGCGTAGCCTGTTTGAGACATTACTCCCATGGAGGAAGGTGCGCATGGTGACTGTTGTATTCAATCCCGATGCAATTTCTGTGTTTCATCAACACTCTGATAGTCCACAGATTAGAGAATGCCACCAGATGTGGATCGGAAACTATTACTGCTCTTTCAGGGAACGATCAAAGCGTAGACTGTTTGAGACGTTACTCCCATGGAGGAAAGTGAGTATGGTGACTGTTGTATTCAATCCCGATGCAATTAGTGTGTTTCATCAACACTCTGACAGCCCACAAATTACAGAATGCCTCCAGATGTGCATCGGAAACTAATACTGGTCTTCCAGGGAACGATTAAAGCGTTAACTGTTCGAGACATTACTCCCATGGAGGAAAGTGCGCATGGTGACTGTTGTATTCAATCCCGATTCAATTTCTGTATTTCATCAACACTCTGATACTCCACAGATTACAGAATGCCTCCAGATGTGCATCGGAAGCTACTTCTGGTCTTCCAGGGAACGATCAAAGCGTAGACTTTTTGAGACACTACTCCCATGGAGGAAAGTGCGCATGGTGACTGTTGTATTCAATCCCGATGCAACTTCTTTGTTTCATCAGCACTATGATAGTCAACAGGTTACAGAATGCCTGAAAATGTTCCTCGGAAACTACTACTGGTCTTCCAGGGAACGATTAAAGCGTAAACTCTTTGAGTCACAACTCCAATGGAGGAAAGTGCGCATGGTGACTGTCGTATTGAATCCCGATGCAATTTCTGTGTTTCATCAACACTCTGATAGTCCACAGATTACAGAATGCTTCCAGATGTGCATCGGAAACTACTACTGGTCTTCCAGGGAACGATCATAGCGTAGACTGTATGAGACACTACTCCCATGGAGGAAAGTGCGCTTAGTAACTGTTGCATTCAATTACGATGCAATTCCTGTGTTTCATCAACACTCTGATAGTCCACAGATTACAGAATGCCTCCAGATGTGCATCGGAAACTACTTCTGGTCTTCCAGGGAACGATCAAATCGTAGACTGTTTGAGACAATACTCCCTCGGAGTAAAGAGCTCATGGTGACTGTTCTATTCAATCCCGATGCAATTTCTGTGTTTCATCTACACTATGATGGTCCACAGATTACAGAATGCCTCCAGATGTGCATCGAAAACTACTTCTGGTCTTCCAGGGAACGATCAAAGCGTAGCCTGTTTGAGACGTTACTCCCATAGAGGAATGTGCGCATGGTGACTGTTGTATTCACTCCCGATGCAATATCTGTGTTTCATCAACACTCTGGTAGTCCACAAATTACAGAATACCTCCAGATGTGCATCGGAAACTACTACTGCTCTTTCAGGGAACGATCAAAGCGTAGACTGTTTGAGACACTACTCCGATGGAGGAAAGTGCGAATGGTGACTGTTGTATTCAATCCCGATGCAATTTCTGTGTTTCGTCAACACTCTGATACTCCACAGGTTACAGAATGCCTATAGATGTGCATCGGAAACTACTACTGGTCTTCCTGGGAACGATCAATGCGTGGACTGTTTGAGACATTACTCCCATGGAGGAAAGTGCGCATGGTGACGGTTGTATTCAATCCTGATGCAATTTCTGTGTTTCATCAACACTCTGATAGTCAACAGATTAAGGAATGCCACCAGCTGTGCATCGGAAACTACTACTGTTCTTCCAGGGAACTCAAAGCGCAGACTGTTTGAGACATTACTCCCGTGGAGCAAAGTGCGCGTGGTGACTGTTGTATTCAATCCCGATGCAATTTCTGTGTCTCATCAAGACTCTGATAGTCCACAGATTACTTAATGCCATCAGATGTGCAATTTGAAACTACTACTGGTCTTCCAGGGAACTATCAAAGCGTAGACTGTTTGAGACATTACTCCCGTTGAGAAAGTGCGCATGGTGACAGTTGTATTCAATCCCGATGCAATTTCTGTGTTTCATCAACACTATGATAGTCCGCAGATTACAGAATGCCACCAGACGTGCATCGGAAACTACTACTGTTCTTCCAGGGAACGATCAAAGCGTAGACTGTTTGAGACACTACTCCCATGGAGGAAAGTGCGCATAGTAACTGTTGCATTCAATTACGATGCAATTCCTGTGTTTCATCAACACTCTGATAGTCCACAGATTACAGAATGCCTCCAGATGTGCATCGGATACTACTTCTGGTCTTCCAGGGAACGATCAAATCGTAGACTGTTTGAGACAATACTCCCTTGGAGTAAAGTGCTCATGGTGACTGTTCTATTCAATCCCGATGCAATTTCTGTGTTTCATCAACACTATGATAGTCCACAGATTACAGAATGCCTCCAGATGAGCATCGAAAACTACTTCTGGTCTTCCAGGGAACGATCAAAGCGTAGCCTGTTTGAGACATTACTCCCATGGAGGAATGTGCGCATGGTGACTGTTGTATTCACTCCCGATGCAATATCTGTGTTTCATCAACACTCTGATAGTCCACAAATTACAGAATACCGCCAGATGTGCATCGGAAACTACTACTGCTCTTTCAGGGAACGATCAAAGCGTAGACTGTTTGAGACACTACTCCGATGGAGGAAAGTGCGAATGGTGACTGTTGTATTAAATCCCGATGCAATATCTGTGTTTCGTCAACACTCTGATACTCCACAGGTTACAGAATGCCTATAGATGTGCATCGGAAACTACTACTGGTCTTCCTGGGAACGATCAATGCGTGGACTGTTTGAGACATTACTCCCATGGAGGAATGTGCGCATGGTGACTGTTGTATTCAACCCCGATGAAACTTCTGTATTTCATCAACTCTCTGATAGTCCACAGATTACACAATGCATCCAGATGTGCATCGGAAACTACTTCTGGTCTTCCAGGGAACGATCAAAGCGTAGACGGTTTGAGACATTACTCCCTTGGAGTAAACTGCTCATGGTGACTGTTCTATTCAATCCCGATGCAATTTCTGTGTTTCATCAACACTATGATAGTCCACAGATTACAGAATGCCTCCAGATGTGCATCGGAAACTACTTCTGGTCTTCCAGGGAACGATCAAAGCGTAGCCTGTTTGAGACATTACTCCCATGGAGGGAGGTGCGCATGGTTACTGTTGTATTCAATCCCCATGCAATTTCTGTGTTTCATCAACACTTTGAAGGTCCACAGATTACAGAATGCATCCAGATGTGCATCGGAAACTACTACTGGTCTTCCAGGGAACGATCAAAGCGTAGGCTATTTGAGACATTACTCATATGGAGGAATGTGCGCATGGTGACTGTTGTATTCAATCCCGATGCAATTTCTGTGTTTCATCAACACTCTAATTGTCCACAGATTACAGAATGCCTCCAGATGTGCATCGGAAACTACTTCTGGTCTTCCAGGGAACGATCAAAGCGTAGCCTGTTTGAGACATTACTCCCATGGAGGAAGGTGCGCATGGTGACTGTTGTATTCAATCCCGATGCAATTTCTGTGTTTCATCAACACTCTGATAGTCCACAGATTAGAGAATGCCACCAGATGTGGATCGGAAACTATTACTGCTCTTTCAGGGAACGATCAAAGCGTAGACTGTTTGAGACGTTACTCCCATGGAGGAAAGTGAGTATGGTGACTGTTGTATTCAATCCCGATGCAATTAGTGTGTTTCATCAACACTCTGACAGCCCACAAATTACAGAATGCCTCCAGATGTGCATCGGAAACTAATACTGGTCTTCCAGGGAACGATTAAAGCGTTAACTGTTCGAGACATTACTCCCATGGAGGAAAGTGCGCATGGTGACTGTTGTATTCAATCCCGATTCAATTTCTGTATTTCATCAACACTCTGATACTCCACAGATTACAGAATGCCTCCAGATGTGCATCGGAAGCTACTTCTGGTCTTCCAGGGAACGATCAAAGCGTAGACTTTTTGAGACACTACTCCCATGGAGGAAAGTGCGCATGGTGACTGTTGTATTCAATCCCGATGCAACTTCTTTGTTTCATCAGCACTATGATAGTCAACAGGTTACAGAATGCCTGAAAATGTGCCTCGGAAACTACTACTGGTCTTCCAGGGAACGATTAAAGCGTAAACTCTTTGAGTCACAACTCCAATGGAGGAAAGTGCGCATGGTGACTGTCGTATTCAATCCCGATGCAATTTCTGTGTTTCATCAACACTCTGATAGTCCACAGATTACAGAATGCTTCCAGATGTGCATCGGAAACTACTACTGGTCTTCCAGGGAACGATCATAGCGTAGACTGTATGAGACACTACTCCCATGGAGGAAAGTGCGCTTAGTAACTGTTGCATTCAATTACGATGCAATTCCTGTGTTTCATCAACACTCTGATAGTCCACAGATTACAGAATGCCTCCAGATGTGCATCGGAAACTACTTCTGGTCTTCCAGGGAACGATCAAATCGTAGACTCTTTGAGACAATACTCCCTCGGAGTAAAGTGCTCATGGTGACTGTTCTATTCAATCCCGATGCAATTTCTGTGTTTCATCTACACTATGATGGTCCACAGATTACAGAATGCCTCCAGATGTGCATCGAAAACTACTTCTGGTCTTCCAGGGAACGATCAAAGCGTAGCCTGTTTGAGACGTTACTCCCATGGAGGAATGTGCGCATGGTGACTGTTGTATTCACTCCCGATGCAATATCTGTGTTTCATCAACACTCTGGTAGTCCACAAATTACAGAATACCTCCAGATGTGCATCGGAAACTACTACTGCTCTTTCAGGGAACGATCAAAGCGTAGACTATTTCAGACACTACTCCGATGGAGGAAAGTGCGAATGGTGACTGTTGTATTCAATCCCGATGCAATTTCTGTGTTTCTTCAACACTCTGATACTCCACAGGTTACAGAATGCCTATAGATGTGCATCGGAAACTACTACTGGTCTTCCTGGGAACGATCAATGCGTGGACTGTTTGAGACATTACTCCCATGGATGAAAGTGCGCATGGTGACTGTTGTATTCAATCCTGATGCAATTTCTGTGTTTCATCAACACTCTGATAGTCAACAGATTAAGGAATATCACCAGCTGTGCATCGGAAACTACTACTGTTCTTCCAGGGAACTCAAAGCGCAGACTGTTTGAGACATTACTCCCGTGGAGCAAAGTGCGCGTGGTGACTGTTGTATTCAATCCCGATGCAATTTCTGTGTCTCATCAAGACTCTGATAGTCCACAGATTACTTAATGCCAACAGATGTGCAATTTGAAACTACTACTGGTCTTCCAGGGAACTATCAAAGCGTAGACTGTTTGAGACATTACTCCCGTTGAGAAAGTGCGCATGGTGACAGTTGTATTCAATCCCGATGCAATTTCTGTGTTTCATCAACACTATGATAGTCCGCAGATTACAGAATGCCACCAGACGTGCATCGGAAACTACTACTGGTCTTCCAGGGAACGATCAAAGCGTAGACTGTTGGAGACATTACTTACGTTGAGGAAAGTGCGCATGGTGACTGTTGTATTCAATCCCGATGCAATTTCTGTGTTTCATCTACACTATGAAGGACCACAGATTAGAGAGTGCCTCCAGATGTGCATCGGAAACTACTACTGGTCTTCCAGGGAACGTACAAAGCGTAGACTAATTGAGACATTACTCCCATGGCGAAAAGGTGCGCATGGTGACTGTTGTATTCAATCCCGATCCAATTTCTGTGTTTCATCAACACTCAGTTAATCCTCAGATTTCAGAATGCCTCCAGATGTGCTTCGGAAACTACTACTGGCCTTCCAGGGAACGATCAAAGCGTAGACTCTTTGAGACATTACTCATATGGAGGAATGTGCGCATGGTGACTGTTGTATTCAATCCCGATGCAACTTCTGTGTTTCATCAACACTCTGATAGTCCACAGATTACAGAATGCCTCCAGATGTGCATCGGAAACTACTTCTGGTCTTCCAGGGAACGATCAAAGCGTAGCCTGCTTGAGACATTACTCCCATGGAGGAAGGTGCGCATGGTGACTGTTGTATTCAATCGCGATCCAATTTCTGTGTTTCATCAACACTCAGTTAATCCTCAGTTTTCAGAATGCCTCCAGATGTGCATCGGAAACTACTACTGGCCTTCCAGGGAACGATCAAAGCGTAGACTGTTTGAGACATTACTCATATGGAAGAATGTGCGCATGGTGACTGTTGTATTCAATCACGATGAAATTTCTGTGTTTCATCAACACTCTGATAGTCCACAGATTACAGAATGCATCCAGATGTGCATCGGAAACTACTTCTGGTCTTCCAGGGAACGATCAAAGCGTAGACTGTTTGAGACATTACTCCCTTGGAGTAAAGTGCTCATGGTGACTGTTCTATTCAATCTCGATGCAATTTCTGTGTTTCATCAACACTATGATAGTCCACAGATGACAGAATGCCTCCAGATGTGCATCGGAAACTACTTCTGGTCTTCCAGGGAACGATCAAATCGTAGCCTGTTTGAGACATTACTCCCATGGAGGAAGGTGCGCATGGTGACTGTTGTATTCAATCCCCATGCAATTTCTGTGTTTCATCAACACTTTGAAGACTCACAGATTACAGAATGCATCCAGATGTGCATCTTAAACTACTCCTGGTCTTCCAGGGAACGATCAAAGCGTAGGCTATTTGAGACATTACTCATATGGAGGAATGTGCGCATGGTGACTGTTGTATTCAATCCCGATGCAATTTCTGTGTTTCATCAACACTCTAATTGTCCACAGATTACAGAATGCCTCCAGATGTGCATCGGAAACTACTTCTGGTCTTCCAGGGAACGATCAAAGCGTAGCCTGTTTGAGACATTACTCCCATGAGGAAGGTGCGCATGGTGACTGTTGTATTGAATCCCGATGCAATTTATGTGTTTCATCAACACTCTGATAGTCCACAGATTACAGAATGCCACCAGATGTGGATCGGAAACTATTACTGCTCTTTCAGGGAACGATCAAAGCGTAGACTGTTTGAGACGTTACTCCCATGGAGGAAAGTGAGCTTGGTGACTGTTGTATTCAATCCCGATGCAATTAGTGTGTTTCATCAACACTCTGACAGCCCACAAATTACAGAATGCCTCCAGATGTGCATCGGAAACTAATACTGGTCTTCCAGGGAACGATTAAAGCGTTAACTGTTCGAGACATTACTCCCATGGAGGAAAGTGCGCATGGTGACTGTTGTATTCAATCCCGATTCAATTTCTGTGTTTCATCAACACTCTGATACTCCACAGATTACAGAATGCCTCCAGATGTGCATCGGAAGCTACTTCTGGTCTTCCAGGGAACGATCAAAGCGTAGACTTTTTGAGACACTACTCCCATGGAGGAAAGTGCGCATGGTGACTGTTGCATTCAATCCCGATGCAACTTCTTTGTTTCATCAGCACTATGATAGTCAACAGATTACAGAATGCCTGAAAATGTGCCTCGGAAACTACTACTTGTCTTCCAGGGAACGATTAAAGCGTAAACTGTTTGAGTCATTACTCCCATGGAGGAAAGTGCGCATGGTGACTGTCGTATTCAATCCCGATGCAATTTCTGTGTTTCATCAACACTCTGATAGTCCACAGATTACAGAATGCTTCCAGATGTGCATCGGAAACTACTACTGGTCTTCCAGGGAACGATCAAAGCGTAGACTGTTTGAGACACTACTCCCATGGAGGAAAGTGCGCATAGTAACTGTTGCATTCAATTACGATGCAATTCCTGTGTTTCATCAACACTCTGATAGTCCACAGATTACAGAATGCCTCCAGATGTGCATCGGAAACTACTTCTGGTCTTCCAGGGAACGATCAAATCGTAGACTGTTTGAGACAATACTCCCTCGGAGTAAAGTGCTCATGGTGACTGTTCTATTCAATCCCGATGCAATTTCTGTGTTTCATCAACACTATGATAGTCCACAGATTACAGAATGCCTCCAGATGTGCATCGAAAACTACTTCTGGTCTTCCAGGGAACGATCAAAGCGTAGCCCGTTTGAGACATTACTCCCATGGAGGAATGTGCGCATGGTGACTGTTGTATTCACTCCCGATGCAATATCTGTGTTTCATCAACACTCTGGTAGTCCACAAATTACAGAATACCTCCAGATGTGCATCGGAAACTACTACTGCTCTTTCAGGGAACGATCAAAGCGTAGACTGTTTGAGACACTACTCCGATGGAGGAAAGTGCGAATGGTGACTGTTGTATTCAATCCCGATGCAATTTCTGTGTTTCATCAACACTATGATAGTCCGCAGATAACAGAATGCCACCAGACGTGCATCGGAAACTACTACTGGTCTTCCAGGGAACGATCAAAGCGTAGACTGTTGGAGACATTACTTACGTTGAGGAAAGAGCGCATGGTGACTGTTGTATTCAATCCCGATGCAATTTCTGTGTTTCATCTACACTTTGAAGGACCACAGATTACAGAATGCCTCCAGATGTGCATCGGAAACTACTACTGGTCTTCCAGGGAACGATCAAAGCGTAGACTAATTGAGACATTACTCCCATGGCGGAAAGTGCGCATGGTGACTGTTGTATTCAATCCCGATCCAATTTCTGTGTTTCATCAACACTCAGTTAATCCTCAGATTTCAGAATGCCTCCAGATGTGCATCGGAAACTACTACTGGCCTTCCAGGGAACGATCAAAGCCTAGACTGTTTGAGACATTACTCATATGGAGGAATGTGCGCATGGTGACTGTTGTATTCAATCCCGATGCAACTTCTGTGTTTCATCAACACTCTGATAGTCCACAGATTACAGAATGCCTCCAGATGTTCATCGGAAACTACTTCTGGTCTTCCAGGGAACGATCAAAGCGTAGCCTGCTTGAGACTTTACTCCCATGGAGGAAGGTGCGCATGGTGACTGTTGTATTCAATCCCGATGCAATTTCTGTGTTTCATCAACACTCTGATAGTCCACAGATTGCAGGATGCCTCCAGATGTGCATCGGAAACTACTACTGGTCTTCCAGGGAACGATCAAAGCGTAGACTGTTTGAGACATTACTCCCATGGCGGAAAGTGCGCATGGTGACTGTTGTATTCAATTGCGATCCAATTTCTGTGTTTCATCAACACTCAGTTAATCCTCAGATTTCAGAATGCCTCCAGATGTGCATCGGAAACTACTACTGGCCTTCCAGGGAACGATCAAAGCGTAGACTGTTTGAGACATTACTCATATGGAAGAATGTGCGCATGGTGACTGTTGTATTCAATCACGATGAAATTTCTGTGTTTCATCAACACTCTGATAGTCCACAGATTACAGAATGCATCCAGATGTGCATCGGAAACTACTTCTGGTCTTCCAGGGAACGATCAAAGCGTAGACTGTTTGAGACATTACTCCCTTGGAGTAAAGTGCTCATGGTGACTGTTCTATTCAATCTCGATGCAATTTCTGTGTTTCATCAACACTATGATAGTCCACAGATTACAGAATGCCTCCAGATGTGCATCGGAAACTACTTCTGGTCTTCCAGGGAACGATCAAATCGTAGCCTGTTTGAGACATTACTCCCATGGAGGAAGGTGCGCATGGTGACTGTTGTATTCAATCCCCATGCAATTTCTGTGTTTCATCAACACTTTGAAGGTCCACAGATTACAGAATGCATCCAGATGTGCATCGGAAACTACTACTGGTCTTCCAGGGAACGATCAAAGCGTAGACTATTTGAGAAATTACTCATATGGAGGAATGTGCGCATGGTGACTGTTGTATTCAATCCCGATGCAATTTCTGTGTTTCATCAACACTCTGATAGTCCACAGATTACAGAATGCCTCCAGATGTGCATCGGAAACTACTTCTGGCCTTCCAGGGAACGATCAAAGCGTAGCCTGTTTGAGACATTACTCCCATGGAGGAAGGTGCGCATGGTGACTGTTGTATTCAATCCCGATGCAATTTCTGTGTTTCATCAACGCTCTGATAGTCCACAGATTACAGAATGCCACCAGATGTGCATCGGAAACTATTACTGCTCTATCAGGGAACGATCAAAGCGTAGACTGTTTGAGACGTTACTCCCATGGAGGAAAGTGCGCATGGTGACTGTTGTATTCAATCCCGATGCAATTTCTGTGTTTCACCAACACTCTGACAGCCCACAAATTACAGAATGCCTCCAGATGTGCATCGGAAACTAATACTGGTCTTCCAGGGAACGATTAAAGCGTTAACTGTTCGAGACATTACTCCCATGGAGGAAAGTGCGCATGGTGATTGTCGTATTCAATCCCGATGCAATTTCTGTGTTTCATCAACACTCTGATAGTCCACAGATTACAGAATGCTTCCAGATGTGCATCGGAAACTACTACTGATCTTCCAGGGAACGATCAAAGCGTAGCCTGTTTGAGACACTACTCCGATGGAGGAAAGTGCGCATGGTGACTGTTGTATTCAATCCCGATGCAACTTCTTTGTTTCACCAACACTATGATAGTCAACAGATTACAGAATGCCTGAAAATGTGCCTCGGAAACTACTACTGGTCTTCCAGGGAACGATTAAAGCGTAAACTGTTTGAGTCATTACTCCCATGGAGGAAAGTGCGCATGGTGACTGTCGTATACAATCGCGATGCAATTTCTGTGTTTCATCAACACTCTGATAGTCCACAGATTACAGAATGATTCCAGATGTGCATCGGAAACTACTACTGGTCTTCCAGGGAACGATAAAAGCGTAGACTGTTTGAGACACTACTCCCATGGAGGAAAGTGCGCATAGTAACTGTTGCATTCAATTACGATGCAATTCCTGTGTTTCATCAACACTCTGATAGTCCACAGATTACAGAATGCCTCCAGATGTGCATCGGAAACTACTTCTGGTCTTCCAGGGAACGATCAAATCGTAGACTGTTTGAGACAATACTCCCTCGGAGTAAAGTGATCATGGTGACTGTTGTATTCAATCCCGATCCAATTTCTGTGTTTCATCAACACTCTAATTGTCCACAGATTACAGAATGCCTCCAGATGTGCATCGGAAACTACTTCTGGTCTTCCAGGGAACGATCAATGCGTGGATTGTTTGAGACATTACTCCCATGGAGGAATGTGCGCATGGTGACTGTTGTATTCATTCCCGATGAAATTTCTGTGTTTCATCAACACTCTGATAGTCCACAGATTACAGAATGCATCCAGATGTGCATCGGAAACTACTACTGGTCTTCCAGGGAACGATCAAAGCGTAGACTGTTTGAGACACTACTCCCATGGAGGAAAGTGAGCATGGTGACTGTTCTATTCAATCCCGAAGCAATTTCTGTGTTTCATCAACACTATGATAGTCCACAGATTACAGAATGCCTCCAGATGTGCATCGGAAACTACTGCTGGTCTTCCAGGGAACGATCAAAGCGTAGCCTGTTTGAGACTTTACTCCCATGGAGGGAGGTGCGCACGGTTACTGTTGTACTCAATCCCCATGCAATTTCTGTGTTTCATCAACACTTTGAAGGTCCACAGATTACAGAATGCATCCAGATGTGCATCGGAAACTACTACTGGTCTTCCAGGGAACGATCAAAGCGTAGGCAATTTGAGACATTACTCATATGGAGGAATGTGCTCATGGTGACTGTTGTATTCAATCCCGATGCAATTTCTGTGTTTCATCAACACTCTAATTGTCCACAGATTACAGAATGCCTCCAGATGTGCATCGGAAACTACTTCTGGTCTTCCAGGGAACGATCAAAGCGTAGCCTGTTTGAGACATTACTCCCATGGAGGAAGGTGCGCATGGTGACTGTTGTATTCTATCCCGATGCAATTTCTGTGTTTCATCAACACTCTGATAGGCCACAGATTACAGAATGCCACCAGATGTGGATCGGAAACTATTACTGGTCTTCCAGGGAACGATCAAAGCGTAGACTGTTGGAGACATTACTTACGTTGAGGAAAGTGCGCATGGTGACTGTTGTATTCAATCCCGATGCAATTTCTGTGTTTCATCTACACTATGAAGGACCACAGATTAGAGAATGCCTCCAGATGTGCATCGGAAACTACTACTGGTCTTCCAGGGAACGATCAAAGCGTAGACTAATTGAGACATTACTCCCATGGCAAAAAGGTGCGCATGGTGACTGTTGTATTCAATCCCGATCCAATTTCTGTGTTTCATCAACACTCAGTTAATCCTCAGATTTCAGAATGCCTCCAGATGTGCATCGGAAACTACTACTGGCCTTCCAGGGAACGATCAAAGCGTAGACTCTTTGAGACATTACTCATATGGAGGAATGTGCGCATGGTGACTGTTGTATTCAATCCCGATGCAACTTCTGTGTTTCATCAACACTCTGATAGTCCACAGATTACAGAATGCCTCCAGATGTGCATCGGAAACTACTTCTGGTCTTCCAGGGAACGATCAAAGCGTAGCCTGCTTGAGACATTACTCCCATGGAGGAAGGTGCGCATGGTGACTGTTGTATTCAATCGCGATCCAATTTCTGTGTTTCATCAACACTCAGTTAATCCTCAGATTTCAGAATGCCTCCAGATGTGCATCGGAAACTACTACTGGCCTTCCAGGGAACGATCAAAGCGTAGACTGTTTGAGACATTACTCATATGGAAGAATGTGCGCATGGTGACTGTTGTATTCAATCACGATGAAATTTCTGTGTTTCATCAACACTCTGATAGTCCACAGATTACAGAATGCATCCAGATGTGCATCGGAAACTACTTCTGGTCTTCCAGGGAACGATCAAAGCGTAGACTGTTTGAGACATTACTCCCTTGGAGTAAAGTGCTCATGGTGACTGTTCTATTCAATCTCGATGCAATTTCTGTGTTTCATCCACACTATGATAGTCCACAGATGACAGAATGCCTCCAGATGTGCATCGGAAACTACTTCTGGTCTTCCAGGGAACGATCAAATCGTAGCCTGTTTGAGACATTACTCCCATGGAGGAAGGTGCGCATGGTGACTGTTGTATTCAATCCCCATGCAATTTCTGTGTTTCATCAACACTTTGAAGGTCCACAGATTACAGAATGCATCCAGATGTGCATCGGAAACTACTCCTGGTCTTCCAGGGAACGATCAAAGCGTAGGCTATTTGAGACATTACTCATATGGAGGAATGTGCGCATGGTGACTGTTGTATTCAATCCCGATGCAATTTCTGTGTTTCATCAACACTCTAATTGTCCACAGATTACAGAATGCCTCCAGATGTGCATCGGAAACTACTTCTGGTCTTCCAGGGAACGATCAAAGCGTAGCCTGTTTGAGACATTACTCCCATGGAGGAAGGTGCGCATGGTGACTGTTGTATTGAATCCCGATGCAATTTCTGTGTTTCATCAACACTCTGATAGTCCACAGATTACAGAATGCCACCAGATGTGGATCGGAAACTATTACTGCTCTTTCAGGGAACGATCAAAGCGTAGACTGTTTGAGACGTTACTCCCATGGAGGAAAGTGAGCTTGGTGACTGTTGTATTCAATCCCGATGCAATTAGTGTGTTTCATCAACACTCTGACAGCCCACAAATTACAGAATGCCTCCAGATGTGCATCGGAAACTAATACTGGTCTTCCAGGGAACGATTAAAGCGTTAACTGTTCGAGACATTACTCCCATGGAGGAAAGTGCGCATGGTGACTGTTGTATTCAATCCCGATTCAATTTCTGTGTTTCATCAACACTCTGATACTCCACAGATTACAGAATGCCTCCAGATGTGCATCGGAAGCTACTTCTGGTCTTCCAGGGAACGATCAAAGCGTAGACTTTTTGAGACACTACTCCCATGGAGGAAAGTGCGCATGGTGACTGTTGTATTCAATCCCGATGCAACTTCTTTGTTTCATCAGCACTATGATAGTCAACAGATTACAGAATGCCTGAAAATGTGCCTCGGAAACTACTACTGGTCTTCCAGGGAACGATTAAAGCGTAAACTGTTTGAGTCATTACTCCCATGGAGGAAAGTGCGCATGGTGACTGTCGTATTCAATCCCGATGCAATTTCTGTGTTTCGTCAACACTCTGATAGTCCACAGATTACAGAATGCTTCCAGATGTGCATCGGAAACTACTACTGGTCTTCCAGGGAACGATCAAAGCGTAGACTGTTTGAAACACTACTCCCATGGAGGAAAGTGCGCATAGTAACTGTTGCATTCAATTACGATGCAATTCCTGTGTTTCATCAACACTCTGATAGTCCACAGATTACAGAATGCCTCCAGATGTGCATCGGAAACTACTTCTGGTCTTCCAGGGAACGATCAAATCGTAGACTGTTTGAGACAATACTCCCTCGGAGTAAAGTGCTCATGGTGACTGTTCTATTCAATCCCGATGCAATTTCTGTGTTTCATCAACACTATGATAGTCCACAGATTACAGAATGCCTCCAGATGTGCATCGAAAACTACTTCTGGTCTTCCAGGGAACGATCAAAGCGTAGCCCGTTTGAGACATTACTCCCATGGAGGAATGTGCGCATGGTGACTGTTGTATTCACTCCCGATGCAATATCTGTGTTTCATCAACACTCTGGTAGTCCACAAATTACAGAATACCTCCAGATGTGCATCGGAAACTACTACTGCTCTTTCAGGGAACGATCAAAGCGTAGACTGTTTGAGACACTACTCCGATGGAGGAAAGTGCGAATGGTGACTGTTGTATTCAATCCCGATGCAATTTCTGTGTTTCATCAACACTATGATAGTCCGCAGATAACAGAATGCCACCAGACGTGCATCGGAAACTACTACTGGTCTTCCAGGGAACGATCAAAGCGTAGACTGTTGGAGACATTACTTACGTTGAGGAAAGAGCGCATGGTGACTGTTGTATTCAATCCCGATGCAATTTCTGTGTTTCATCTACACTTTGAAGGACCACAGATTACAGAATGCCTCCAGATGTGCATCGGAAACTACTACTGGTCTTCCAGGGAACGATCAAAGCGTAGACTAATTGAGACATTACTCCCATGGCGGAAAGTGCGCATGGTGACTGTTGTATTCAATCCCGATCCAATTTCTGTGTTTCATCAACACTCAGTTAATCCTCAGATTTCAGAATGCCTCCAGATGTGCATCGGAAACTACTACTGGCCTTCCAGGGAACGATCAAAGCCTAGACTGTTTGAGACATTACTCATATGGAGGAATGTGCGCATGGTGACTGTTGTATTCAATCCCGATGCAACTTCTGTGTTTCATCAACACTCTGATAGTCCACAGATTACAGAATGCCTCCAGATGTGCATCGGAAACTACTTCTGGTCTTTCAGGGAACGATCAAAGCGTAGCCTGCTTGAGACATTACTCCCATGGAGGAAGGTGCGCATGGTGACTGTTGTATTCAATCCCGATGCAATTTCTGTGTTTCATCAACACTCTGATAGTCCACAGATTGCAGGATGCCTCCAGATGTGCATTGGAAACTACTACTGGTCTTCCAGGGAACGATCAAAGCGTAGACTGTTTGAGACATTACTCCCATGGCGGAAAGTGCGCATGGTGACTGTTGTATTCAATCGCGATCCAATTTCTGTGTTTCATCAACACTCAGTTAATCCTCAGATTTCAGAATGCCTCCAGATGTGCATCGGAAACTACTACTGGCCTTCCAGGGAACGATCAAAGCGTAGACTGTTTGAGACATTACTCATATGGAAGAATGTGCGCATGGTGACTGTTGTATTCAATCACGATGAAATTTCTGTGTTTCATCAACACTCTGATAGTCCACAGATTACAGAATGCATCCAGATGTGCATCGGTAACTACTTCTGGTCTTCCAGGGAACGATCAAAGCGTAGACTGTTTGAGACATTACTCCCTTGGAGTAAAGTGCTCATGGTGACTGTTCTATTCAATCTCGATGCAATTTCTGTGTTTCATCAACACTATGATAGTCCACAGATTACAGAATGCCTCCAGATGTGCATCGGAAACTACTTCTGGTCTTCCAGGGAACGATCAAATCGTAGCCTGTTTGAGACATTACTCCCATGGAGGAAGGTGCGCATGGTGACTGTTGTATTCAATCCCCATGCAATTTCTGTGTTTCATCAACACTTTGAAGGTCCACAGATTACAGAATGCATCCAGATGTGCATCGGAAACTACTACTGGTCTTCCAGGGAACGATCAAAGCGTAGACTATTTGAGAAATTACTCATATGGAGGAATGTGCGCATGGTGACTGTTGTATTCAATCCCGATGCAATTTCTGTGTTTCATCAACACTCTGATAGTCCACAGATTACAGAATGCCTCCAGATGTGCATCGGAAACTACTTCTGGCCTTCCAGGGAACGATCAAAGCGTAGCCTGTTTGAGACATTACTCCCATGGAGGAAGGTGCGCATGGTGACTGTTGTATTCAATCCCGATGCAATTTCTGTGTTTCATCAACGCTCTGATAGTCCACAGATTACAGAATGCCACCAGATGTGCATCGGAAACTATTACTGCTCTTTCAGGGAACGATCAAAGCGTAGACTGTTTGAGACGTTACTCCCATGGAGGAAAGTGCGCATGGTGACTGTTGTATTCAATCCCGATGCAATATCTGTGTTTCACCAACACTTTGACAGCCCACAAATTACAGAATGCCTCCAGATGTGCATCGGAAACTAATACTGGTCTTCCAGGGAACGATTAAAGCGTTAACTGTTCGAGACATTACTCCCATGGAGGAAAGTGCGCATGGTGATTGTCGTATTCAATCCCGATGCAATTTCTGTGTTTCATCAACACTCTGATAGTCCACAGATTACAGAATGCTTCCAGATGTGCATCGGAAACTACTACTGATCTTCCAGGGAACGATCAAAGCGTAGCCTGTTTGAGACACTACTCCGATGGAGGAAAGTGCGCATGGTGACTGTTGTATTCAATCCCGATGCAACTTCTTTGTTTCACCAACACTATGATAGTAAACAGATTACAGAATGCCTGAAAATGTGCCTCGGAAACTACTACTGGTCTTCCAGGGAACGATTGAAGCGAAAACTGTTTGAGTCATTACTCCCATGGAGGAAAGTGCGCATGGTGACTGTTGTATACAATCCCGATGCAATTTCTGTGTTTCATCAACACTCTGATAGTCCACAGATTACAGAATGCTTCCAGATGTGCATCGGAAACTACTACTGGTCTTCCAGGGAACGATAAAAGCGTAGACTGTTTGAGACACTACTCCCATGGAGGAAAGTGCGCATAGTAACTGTTGCATTCAATTACGATGCAATTCCTGTGTTTCATCAACACTCTGATAGTCCACAGATTACAGAATGCCTCCAGATGTGCATCGGAAACTACTTCTGGTCTTCCAGGGAACGATCAAATCGTAGACTGTTTGAGACAATACTCCCTCGGAGTAAAGTGCTCATGGTGACTGTTGTATTCAATACCGATGCAATTTCTGTGTTTCATCAACACTCTAATTGTCCACAGATTACAGAATGCCTCCAGATGTGCATCGGAAACTACTTCTGGTCTTCCAGGGAACGATCAATGCGTGGATTGTTTGAGACATTACTCCCATGGAGGAATGTGCGCATGGTGACTGTTGTATTCAATCCCGATGAAATTTCTGTGTTTCATCAACACTCTGATAGTCCACAGATTACAGAATGCATCCAGATGTGCATCGGAAACTACTACTGGTCTTCCAGGGAAAGATCAAAGCGTAGACTGTTTGAGACACTACTCCCATGGAGGAAAGTGAGCATGGTGACTGTTCTATTCAATCCCGATGCAATTTCTGTGTTTCATCAACACTATGATAGTCCACAGATTACAGAATGCCTCCAGATGTGCATCGGAAACTACTTCTGGTCTTCCAGGGAACGATCAAAGCGTAGCCTGTTTGAGACTTTACTCCCATGGAGGGAGGTGCGCACGGTTACTGTTGTATTCAATCCCCATGCAATTTCTGTGTTTCATCAACACTTTGAAGGTCCACAGATTACAGAATGCATCCAGATGTGCATCGGAAACTACTACTGGTCTTCCAGGGAACGATCAAAGCGTAGGCAATTTGAGACATTACTCATATGGAGGAATGTGCGCATGGTGACTGTTGTATTTAATCCCGATGCAATTTCTGTGTTTCATCAACACTCTAATTGTCCACAGATTACAGAATGCCTCCAGATGTGCATCGGAAACTACTTCTGGTCTTCCAGGGAACGATCAAAGCGTAGCCTGTTTGAGACATTACTCCCATGGAGGAAGGTGCGCATGGTGACTGTTGTATTCAATCCCGATGCAATTTCTGTGTTTCATCAACACTCTGATAGTCCACAGATTACAGAATGCCACCAGATGTGGATCGGAAACTATTACTGCTCTTTCAGGGAACGATCAAAGCGTAGACTGTTTGAGACGTTACTCCCATGGAGGAAAGTGAGCATGGTGACTGTTGTATTCAATCCCGATGCAATTTCTGTGTTTCATCAACACTCTGACAGCCCACAAATTACAGAATGCCTCCAGATGTGCATCGGAAACTAATACTGGTCTTCCAGGGAACGATTAAAGCGTTAACTGTTCGAGACATTACTCCCACGGAGGAAAGTGCGCATGGTGACTGTTGTATTCAATCCCGATTCAATTTCTGTGTTTCATCAACACTCTGATACTCCACAGATTACAGAATGCCTCCAGATGTGCATCGGAAGCTACTTCTGGTCTTCCAGGGAACGATCAAAGCGTAGACTTTTTGAGACACTACTCCCATGGAGGAAAGTGCGCATGGTGACTGTTATATTCAATCCCGATGAAACTTCTTTGTTTCATCAACACTATGATTGTCAACAGATTACAGAGTGCCTGAAAATGTGCCTCGGAAACTACTACTGGTCTTCCAGGGATCGATTAAAGCGTAAACTGTTTGAGTCATTACTCCCATGGAGGAAAGTGCGCATGGTGACTGTCGTATTCAATCCCGATGCAGTTTCTGTGTTTCATCAACACTCTGATAGCCCACAGATTACAGAATGCTTCCAGATGTGCATCGGAAACTACTACTGGTCTTCCAGGGAACGATCATAGCGTAGACTCTTTGAGACACTACTCCCATGGAGGAAAGTGCGCATAGTAACTGTTGCATTCAATTACGATGCAATTCCTGTGTTTCATCAACACTCTGATAGTCCACAGATTACAGAATGCCTCCAGATGTGCATCGGAAACTACTTCTGGTCTTCCAGGGAACGATCAATTCGTAGACTGTTTGAGACAATACTCCCTCGGAGTAAAGTGCTCATAGTGACTGTTCTATTCAATCCCGATGCAATTTCTGTGTTTCATCAACACTATGATAGTCCACAGATTGCAGGATGCCTTCAGATGTGCATCGGAAACTACTACTGGTCTTCCAGGGAACGATCAAAGCGTAGACTGTTTGAGACATTACTCCCATGGCGGAAAGTGCGCATGGTGACTGTTGTATTCAATCGATATCCAATTTCTGTGTTTCATCAACACTCAGTTAATCCTCAGATTTCAGAATGCCTCCAGATGTGCATCGGAAACTACTACTGGCCTTCCAGTGAACGATCAAAGCGTAGACAATTTGAGACATTACTCATATGGAGGAATGTGCGCATGGTGACTGTTGTATTCAATCCCGATGCAATTTCTGTGTTTCATCAACACTCTGATAGTCTGCAGATTACAGAATGCCATCAGACGTGCATCGGAAACTACTACTGGTCTTCCAGTGAACGATCAAACCGTAGACTGTTGGAGACATTACTATCGTTGAGGAAAGTGCGCATGGTGACTGTTGTTTTCAATCCCGATGCAATTTCTGTGTTTCAGCTACACTTTAAAGGACCACAGGTTACAGAATGCCTCCAGATGTGCAACGGAAACTACTACTGTTCTTCTATCGAACGATCAAAGTGTAGACTAATTGAGACATTACTCCCATGGAGGAAAGGGCGCATGGCAACTGTTGTATTCAATCCCGATGCAATTTCTGTGTTTCATCAAAACTCTGATAGTATACAGATTGCAGGATGCCTCCAGATGTGCATCGGAAACTACTACTGGTCTTCCAGGGAACGATCAAAGCGTAGACAATTTGAGACATTACTCATATGGAGGAATGTGCGCATGGTGACTGTTGTATCAATCCCGATGCAATTTCTGTGTTTCATCAACACTCTGATAGTCCACAGATTACAGAATGCCACCAGATGTGCATCGGAAACTACTTCTGGCCTTCCAGGGAACGATCAAAGCGTAGCCTGTTTGAGACATTACTCCCATGGAGGAAGGTGCGCATGGTGACTGTTGTATTCAATCCCGATGCACTTCTGTGTTTCATCAACACTCTGATAGTCCACAGATTACAGAATGCCACCAGATGTGCATCGGAAACTATTACTGCTCTTTCAGGGAACGATCAAAGCGTAGACTGTTTGAGACGTTACTCCCATGGAGGAAAGTGCGCATGGTGACTGTTGTATTCAATCCCGATGCAATTTCTGTGTTTCACCAACACTCTGACAGCCCACAAATTACAGAATGCCTCCAGATGTGCATCGGAAACTAATACTGGTCTTCCAGGGAACGATTAAAGCGTTAACTGTTCGAGACATTACTCCCATGGAGGAAAGTGCGCATGGTGATTGTCGTATTCAATCCCGATGCAATTTCTGTGTTTCATCAACACTCTGATAGTCCACAGATTACAGAATGCTTCCAGATGTGCATCGGAAACTGCTACTGGTCTTCCAGGGAACGATCAAAGCGTAGACTGTTTGAGACACTACTCCCATGGAGGAAAGTGCGCATGGGGACTGATGTATTCAATCCCGATTCAATTTCTGTGTTTCATCAACACTCTGATACTCCACAGATTACAGAATGCCTCCAGATGTGCATCGGAAGCTACTTCTGGTCTTCCAGGGAACGATCAATGCGTAGACTTTTTGAGACACTACTCCCATGGAGGAAAGTGCGCATGGTGACTGTTGTATTCAATCCCAATGCAACTTCTTTGTTTCATCAACACGATGATAGTCAACAGATTACAGAATGCCTGAAAATGTGCCTCGGAAACTACTACTGGTCTTCCAGGGAACGATTACAGCGTAAACTGTTAGAGTCATTATTCCCATGGAGGAAAGTGCGCATGGTGACATTCGTAATCAATCCCGATGCAATTTCTGTGTTTCATCAACACTCTGACAGTCCACAGATTACAGAATGCTTCCAGATGTGCATCGGAAACTACTACTGGTCTTCCAGGGAACGATCAAAGCGTAGACTGTTTGAGACACTACTCCCATGGAGGAAAGTGCGCATGGTAACTGTTGCATTCAATTACGATGCAATTCCTGTGTTTCATCAACACTCTGATAGTCCACAGATTACAGAATGCCTCCAGATGTGCATCGGAAACTACTTCGGGTCTTCCAGGGAACGATAAAGCGTAGCCTGTTTGAGACATTACTCCCATGGAGGAAGGTGCGCATGGTGACTGTTGTATTCAATCCCGATGCAACTTCTTTGTTTCATCAACACAATGATAGTCAACAGATTACAGAATGCCTGAAAATGTGCCTCGGAAACTACTTCTGGTCTTCCAGGGGACGATCAAATCGTAGACTGTTTGAGACAATACTCCCTTGGAGTAAAGTGCTCATGGTGACTGTTCTATTCAATCCCGATGCAATTTCTGTGTTTCCTCAACACTATGATAGTCCACAGATTACAGAATGCCTCCATATGTGCATCGGAAACTACTTCGGGTCTTCCAGGGAACGATCAAAGCGTAGCCTGTTTGAGACATTACTCCCATGGAGGAAGGTGCGCATGGTGACTGTTGTATTCAATCCCGATGCAATTTCTGTGTTTCATCAACACTCTCATACTCCACAGGTTACAGAATGACTATAGATGTGCATCGGAAACTACTACTGGTCTTCCTGGGAACGATCAATGCGTGGACTGTTTGAGACATTATTCCCATCGAGGAAAAAGCGCATGGTGACTGTTGTATTCAATCCTGATGCAATTTCTGTGTTTCATCAACACTCTGATAGTCAACAGATTAAGGAATGCCACCAGCTGTGCATCGGAAACTACTACTGTTCTTCCAGGGAACTCAAAGCGCAGACTGTTTGAGACATTACTCCCGTGGAGCAAAGTGCGCATGTTGACAGTTGTATTCAATCCCGATGCAATTTCTGTGTTTCATCAACACTCTAATAGTCCGCAGATTACAGAATTCCATCAGACGTGCATCGGAAACTACTACTGGTCTTCCAGTGAACGATCAAATCGTAGACTGTTGGAGACATTACTATCGTTGAGGAAAGTGCGCATGGTGACTGTTGTTTTCAATCCCGATGCAATTTCTGTGTTTCAGCTACACTTTGAAGGACCACAGGTTACAGAATGCCTCCAGATGTGCAACGGAAACTACTACTGTTCTTCTATCGAACGATCAAAGCGTAGACTAATTGAGACATTACTCCCATGGAGGAAAGGGCGCATGGCAACTGTTGTATTCAATCCCGATGCAATTTCTGTGTTTCATCAAAACTCTGATAGTATACAGATTGCAGGATGCCTCCAGATGTGCATCGGAAACTACTACTGGTCTTCCAGGGAACGATCAAAGCGTAGACTGTTTGAGACATTACTCCCAGGGCGGAAAGTGCGCATGGTGACTGTTGTATTCAATCCCGATGCAATTTCTGTGTTTCATCAACACCCTGATAGTCCGCAGATTACAGATGCCACCAGACGTGCATCGGAAACTATTACTGCTCTTTCAGGGAACGATGAATGCGTAGACTGTTTGAGACGTTACTCCCATGGAGGAAAGTGCGCATGGTGACTGTTGTATTCAATCCCGATGCAATTTCTGTGTTTCATCAACACTCTGACAGCCCACAAATTACAGAATGCCTCCAGATGTGCATCGGAAACTAATACTGGTCTTGAAGGGAACGATTAAAGCGTTAACTGTTCGAGACATTACTCCCATGGAGGAAAGTGCGCATGGTGACTGTCGTATTCAATCCCGATGCAATTTCTGTGTTTCATCAACACTCTGATAGTCCACAGATTACTGAATGCTTCCAGATGTGCATCGGAAACTACTACTGGTCTCCCAGGGTACGATCAAAGCGTAGACTCTTTGAGACACTACTCCGATGGAGGAAGGTGCGCATGGTGACTGTTGTATTCAATTCCGTATCAATTTCTGTGTTTCATCAACACTCTCATACTCCACAGATTACAGAATGCCTCCAGATGTGCATCGGAAGCTACATCTGGTCTTCCAGGGAACGATCAAAGCGTAGACTTTTTGAGACACTACTCCCATGGAGGAAAGTGCGCATGGTGACTGTTGTATTCAATCCCGATGCAACTTCTTTGTTTCATCAACACTATGATAGTCAACAGATTACAGAATGCCTGAAAATGTGCCTCGGAAACTACTACTGGTCTTCCAGGGAACGATTAAAGCGTAAACTGTTTGAGTCATTACTCCCATGGAGGAAAGTGCGCATGTTGACTGTCGTATTCAATCCCGATGCAATTTCTGTGTTTCATCAACACTCTGATAGTCCAGAGATTGCACAATGCCTCCAGATGTGCATCGGAAACTACTTGTGGTCTTCCAGTGAACGATCAAAGCGTAGACTGTTGGAGACATTACTATCGTTGAGGATAGTGCGCATGGTGACTGTTGTTTTCAATCCCGATGCAATTTCTGTGTTTCATCTACACTTTGAAGGACCACAGGTTAAAGAATGCCTCCAGATGTGCATCGGTAACTACTACTGTTCTTCCATCGAACGATCAAAGCGTAGACTAATTGAGACATTACTCCCATGGAGGAAAGGGCGCATGGTGACTGTCGTATTCAATCCCGATGCAATTTCTGTGTTTCATCAACACTCTGATAGTCCACAGATTGCAAGATGCCTCCAGATGTGCATCGGAAACTACTACTGGTCTTCCAGGGAACGATCAAAGCGTAGAGTGTTTGAGACACTACTCCCATGGAGGAAAGTGCGCATAGTAACTGTTGCATTCAATTACGATGCAATTCCTGTGTTTCATCAACACTCTGATAGTCCACAGATTACAGAATGCCTCCAGATGTGCATCGGAAACTACTTCTGGTCTTCCAGGGAACGATCAAATCGTAGACTGTTTGAGACAATACTCCCTCGGAGTAAAGTGCTCATGGTGACTGTTCTATTCAATCCCGATGCAATTTCTGTGTTTCATCAACACTATGATAGTCCACAGATTACAGAATGCCTCCAGATGTGCATCGAAAACTACTTCTGGTCTTCCAGGGAACGATCAAAGCGTAGCCTCTTTGAGACATTACTCCCATGGAGGAATGTGCGCATGGTGACTGTTGTATTCACTCCCGATGCAATATCTGTGTTTCATCAACACTCTGATAGTCCACAAATTACAGAATACCTCCAGATGCGCATCGGAAACTACTACTGCTCTTTCAGGGAACGATCAAAGCGTAGACTGTTTGAGACACTACTCCGATGGAGGAAAGTGCGAATGGTGACTGTTGTATTAAATCCCGATGCAATATCTGTGTTTCGTCAACACTCTGATACTCCACAGGTTACAGAATGCCTATAGATGTGCATCGGAAACTACTACTGGTCTTCCTGGGAACGATCAATGCGTGGACTGTTTGAGACATTACTCCCATGGAGGAATGTCCGCATGGTGACTGTTGTATTCAATCCCGATGAAATTTTTGTGTTTCATCAAGACTCTGATAGTCCACAGATTAGAGAATGCATCCAGATGTGCATCGGAAACTACTTCTGGTCTTCCAGGGAACGATCAAAGCGTAGAAGGTTTGAGACATTACTCCCTTGGAGTAAACTGCTCATGGTGACTGTTCTATTCAATCCCGATGCAATTTCTGTGTTTCATCAACACTATGATAGTCCACAGATTACAGAATGCCTCCAGATGTGCATCGGAAACTACTTCTGGTCTTCCAGGGAACGATCAAAGCGTAGCCTGTTTGAGACATTACTCCCATGGAGGGAGGTGCGCATGGTTACTGTTGTATTCAATCCCCATGCAATTTCTGTGTTTCATCAACACTTTGAAGGTCCACAGATTACAGAATGCATCCAGATGTGCATCGGAAACTACTACTGGTCTTCCAGGGAACGATCAAAGCGTAGGCTATTTGAGACATTACTCATATGGAGGAATGTGCGCATGGTGGCTGTTGTATTCAATCCCGATGCAATTTCTGTGTTTCATCAACACTCTAATTGTCCACAGATTACAGAATGCCTACAGATGTGCATCGGAAACTACTTCTGGTCTTCCAGGGAACGATCAAAGCGTAGCCTGTTTGAGACATTACTCCCATGGAGGAAGGTGCGCATGGTGACTGTTGTATTCAATCCCGATGCAATTTCTGTGTTTCATCAACACTCTGATAGTCCACAGATTACAGAATGCCACCAGAAGTGGATCGGAAACTATTACTGCTCTTTCAGGGAACGATCAAAGCGTAGACTGTTTGAGACGTTACTCCCATGGAGGAAAGTGCGCATGGTGACTGTTGTATTCAATCCCGATGCAATTTCTGTGTTTCACCAACACTCTGACAGCCCACAAATTACAGAATGCCTCCAGATGTGCATCGGAAACTAATACTGGTCTTCCAGGGAACGATTAAAGCGTTAACTGTTCGAGACATTACTCCCATGGAGGAAAGTGCGCATGGTGACTGTTGTATTCAATCCCGATTCAATTTCTGTGTTTCATCAACACTCTGATACTCCACAGATTACAGAATGCCTCCAGATGTGCATCGGAAGCTACTTCTGGTCTTCCAGGGAACGATCAAAGCGTAGACTTTTTGAGACACTACTCCCATGGAGGAAAGTGCGCATGGTGACTGTTGTATTCAATCCCGATGCAACTACTTTGTTTCATCAACACTATGATAGTCAACAGATTACAGAGTGTCTGAAAATGTGCCTCGGAAACTACTACTGGTCTTCCAGGGAACGATTAAAGCGTAAACTGTTTGAGTCATTACTCCCATGGAGGAAAGTGCGCATGGTGACTGTCGTATTCAATCCCGATGCAATTTCTGTGTTTCATCAACACTCTGATAGTCCACAGATTACAGAATGCTTCCAGATGTGCATCGGAAACTACTACTGGTCTTCCAGGGAACGATCATAGCGTAGACTGTTTGAGACACTACTCCCATGGAGGAAAGTGCGCATAGTAACTGTTGCATTCAATTACGATGCAATTCCTGTGTTTCATCAAAACTCTGATAGTCCACAGATTACAGAATGCCTCTAGATGTGCATCGGAAACTACTTCTGGTCTTCCAGGGAACGATCAAATCGTAGACTGTTTGAGACAATACTCCCTCGGAGTAAAGTGCTCATGGTGACTGTTCTATTCAATCCCGATGCAATTTCTGTGTTTCATCAACACTCTGGTAGTCCACAAATTACAGAATACCTCCAGATGTGCATCGGAAACTACTACTGCTCTTTCATGGAACGATCAAAGCGTAGACTGTTTGAGACACTACTCCGATGGAGGAAAGTGTGAATGGTGACTGTTGTATGCAATCCCGATGCAATTTCTGTGTTTCATCAACACTCTGATAGTCCACAGATTACAGAATGCTTCCAGATGTGCATCGGAAACTACTACTGGTCTTCCAGGGAACGATCATAGCGTAGACTGTTTGAGACACTACTCCCATGGAGGAAAGTGCGCATAGTAACTGTTGCATTCAATTACGATGCAATTCCTGTGTTTAATCAAAACTCTGATAGTCCACAGATTACAGAATGCCTCCAGATGTGCATCGGAAACTACTTCTGGTCTTCCAGGGAACGATCAAAGCGTAGCCTGTTTGAGACATTACTCCCATGGAGGAATGTGCGCATGGTGACTGTTGTATTCACTCCCGATGCAATATCTGTGTTTCATCAACACTCTGGTAGTCCACAAATTACAGAATACCTCCAGATGTGCATCGGAAACTACTACTGCTCTTTCAGGGAACGATCAAAGCGTAGACTGTTTGAGACACTACTCCGATGGAGGAAAGTGCGAATGGTGACTGTTGTATTCAATCCCGATGCAATTTCTGTGTTTCGTCAACACTCTGATACTCCACAGGTTACAGAATGCCTATAGATGTGCATCGGAAACTACTACTGGTCTTCCTGGGAACGATCAATGCGTGGACTGTTTGAGACATTACTCCCATGGAGGAAAGTGCGCATGGTGACTGTTGTATTCAATCCTGATGCAATTTCTGTGTTTCATCAACACTCTGAGAGTCAACAGATTAAGGAATGCCACCAGCTGTGCATCGGAAACTACTACTGTTCTTCCAGGGAACTCAAAGCGCAGACTGTTTGAGACATTACTCCCGTGGAGCAAAGTGCGCGTGGTGACTGTTGTATTCAATCCCGATGCAATTTCTGTGTCTCATCAAGACTCTGATAGTCCACAGATTACTTAATGCCATCAGATGTGCAATTTGAAACTACTACTGGTCTTCCAGGGAACTATCAAAGCGTAGACTGTTTGAGACATTACTCCCGTTGAGAAAGTGCGCATGGTGACAGTTGTATTCAATCCCGATGCAATTTCTGTGTTTCATCAACACTATGATAGTCCGCAGATTACAGAATGCCACCAGACGTGCATCGGAAACTACTACTGGTCTTCCAGGGAACGATCAAAGCGTAGACTGTTGGAGACATTACTTACGTTGAGGAAAGTACGCATGGTGACTGTTGTATTCAATCCCGATGCAATTTCTGTGTTTCATCTACACTTTGAAGGACCACAGATTACAGAATGCCTCCAGATGTGCATCGGAAACTACTACTGGTCTTCCAGGGAACGATCAAAGCGTAGACTAATTGAGACATTACTCCCATGGCGGAAAGAGCGCATGGTGACTGTTGTATTCAATCCCGATCCAATTTCTGTGTTTCATCAACACTCAGTTAATCCTCAGATTTCAGAATGCCTCCAGATGTGCATCGGAAACTACTACTGGCCTTCCAGGGAACGATCAAAGCGTAGACAGTTTGAGACATTACTCATATGGAGGAATGTGCGCATGGTGACTGTTGTATTCAATCCCGATGCAACTTCTGTGTTTCATCAACACTCTGATAGTCCACAGATTACAGAATGCCTCCAGATGTGCATCGGAACTACTTCTGGACTTCCAGGGAACGATCAAAGCGTAGCCTGCTTGAGACATTACTCCCATGGAGGAAGGTGCGCATGGTGACTGTTGTATTCAATCCCGATGCAATTTCTGTGATTCATCAACACTCTGATAGTCCACAGATTGCAGGATGCCTCCAGATGTGCATCGGAAACTACTACTGGTCTTCCAGGGAACGATCAAAGCGTAGACTGTTTGAGACATTACTCCCATGGCGGAAAGTGCGCATGGTGACTGTTGTATTCAATCGCGATCCAATTTCTGTGTTTCATCAACACTCAGTTAATCCTCAGATTTCAGAGTGCCTCCAGATGTGCATCGGAAACTACTACTGGCCTTCCAGGGAACGATCAAAGCGTAGACTGTTTGAGACATTACTCATATGGAAGAATGTGCGCATGGTGACTGTTGTATTCAATCACGATGAAATTTCTGTGTTTCATCAACACTCTGATAGTCCACAGATTACAGAATGCATCCAGATGTGCATCGGAAACTACTTCTGGTCATCCAGGGAACGATCAAAGCGTAGACTGTTTGAGACATTACTCCCTTGGAGTAAAGTGCTCATGGTGACTGTTCTATTCAATCTCGATGCAATTTCTGTGTTTCATCAACACTATGATAGTCCACAGATGACAGAATGCCTCCTGATGTGCATCGGAAACAACTTCTGGTCTTCCAGGGAACGATCAAATCGTAGCCTGTTTAAGACATTACTCCCATGGAGAGAGGTGCGCATGGTAACTGTTGTATTCAATCCCCATGCAATTTCTGTGTTTCATCAACAGTTTGAAGGTCCACAGATTACAGAATGCATCCAGATGTGCATCGGAAACTACTACTGGTCTTCCAGGGAACGATCAAAACGTAGACTATTTGAGACATTACTCATATGGAGGAATATGGGCATGGTGACTGTTGTATTCAATCCCGATGCAATTTCTGTGTTTCATCAACACTCTGATAGTCCACAGATTACAGAATGCCTCCAGATGTGCATCGGAAACTACTTCTGGCCTTCCAGGGAACGATCAAAGCGTAGCCTGTTTGAGACATTACTCCCATGGAGGAAGGTGCGCATGGTGACTGTTGTATTCAATCCCGATGCAATTTCTGTGTTTCATCAACGCTCTGATTGTCCACAGATTACAGAATGCCACCAGATGTTCATCGGAAACTATTACTGCTCTTTCAGGGAACGATCAAAGCGTAGTCTGTTTGAGACGTTACTCCCATGGAGGAAAGTGCGCATGGTGACTGTTGTATTCAATCCCGATGCAATTTCTGTGTTTCACCAACACTCTGACAGCCCACAAATTACAGAATGCCTCCAGATGTGCATCGGAAACTAATACTGGTCTTCCAGGGAACGATTAAAGCGTTAACTGTTCGAGACATTACTCCCATGGAGGAAAGTGCGCATGGTGATTGTCGTATTCAATCCCGATGCAATTTCTGTGTTTCATCAACACTCTGACAGTCCACAGATTACAGAATGCTTCCAGATGTGCATCGGAAACTACTACTGGTCTTCCTGGGAACGATCAATGCGTGGACTGTTTGAGACATTACTCCCATCGAGGAAAAAGCGCATGGTGACTGTTGTATTCAATCCTGATGCAATTTCTGTGTTTCATCAACACTCTGATAGTCAACAGATTAAGGAATGCCACCAGCTGTGCATCGGAAACTACTACTGTTCTTCCAGGGAACTCAAAGCTCACACTGTTTGAGACATTACTCCCGTGGAGCAAAGTGCGCATGGTGACAGTTGTATTCAATCCCGATGCAATTTCTGTGTTTCATCAACACTCTGATAGTCCGCAGATTACAGAATGCCATCAGACGTGCATCGGAAACTACTACTGGTCTTCCAGTGAACGATCAAAGCGTAGACTGTTGGAGACATTACTATCGTTGAGGAAAGTGGGCATGGTGACTGTTGTATTCAATCCCGATGCAATTTCTGTGTTTCATCAACACTCTGATATTCCACAGATTACAGAATGCCTCCAGATGTGCATCGGAAACTACTACTGTTCTTCCATCGAACGATCAAAGCGTAGACTAATTGAGACATTACTCCCATGGAGGAAAGGGCGCATGGTAACTGTTGTATTCAATCCCGATGCAATTTCTGCGTTTCATCAAAACTCTGATAGTATACAGATTGCAGGATGCCTCCAGATGTGCATCGGAAACTACTACTGGTCTTCCAGGGAACGATCAAAGCGTAGACTGTTTGAGACATTACTCCCATGGCGGAAAGTGCGCATGATGACTGTTGTATTCAATCCCGATGCAATTTCTGTGTTTCATCACACTCAGTTAGTCCACAGATTACAGAATGCCTCCAGATGTGCATCGGAAACTATTTCTGGTCTTCCAGGAAACGATCAAAGCGTAGAATGTTTATGACATTACTCCCATGGAGGAAGGTGCGCATGGGGACTGTTGTATTCAATCCCGATGCAATTTCTGTGTTTCATCAACACCCTGATACTTCACAGGTTACAGAATGCCTCCAGATGTGCATCGGAAACTACTACTGGTCTTCCAGGGAACGATCAAAGCGTGGACTGTTTCAGACATTACTCCCATGGAGGAAAATGCGCATTGTGACTGTTGTATTGAATCCCGATGCAATTTCTGTGTTTCATCAACACTCTGATAGTCCGCAGATTACAGAATGCCACCAGACGTGCATCGGAAACTATTACTGCTCTTTCAGGGAACGATCAAAGCGTAGACTGTTTGAGACGTTACTCCCATGGAGGAAAGTGCGCATGGTGACTGTTGTATTCAATCCCGATGCAATTTCTGTGTTTCATCAACACTCTGACAGCCCACAAATTACAGAATGCCTCCAGATGTGCATCGGAAACTAATACTGGTCTTCCAGGGAACGATTAAAGCGTTAACTGTTCGAGACATTACTCCCATGGAGGAAAGTGCGCATGGTGACTGTTGTATTCAATCCCGATTCAATTTCTGTGTTTCATCAACACTCTGATACTCCACAGATTACAGAATGCCTCCAGATGTGCATCGGAAGCTACATCTGCTCTTCCAGGGAACGATCAAAGCGTAGACTTTTTGAGACACTACTACCATGGAGGAAAGTGCGCATGGTGAATGTTGTATTCAATCCTGATGCAACTTCTTTGTTTCATCAACACTATGATAGTCAACAGATTACAGAATGCCTGAAAATGTGCCTCGGAAACTACTACTGGTCTTCCAGGGAACGGTTAAAGCGTAAACTGTTTGAGTCATTACTCCCATGGAGGAAAGTGCGCATGGTGACTGTCGTATTCAATCCCGATGCAATTTCTGTGTTTCATCAACACTCTGATAGTCCACAGATTACAGACTGCTTCCAGATGTGCATCGGAAACTACTACTGGTCTTCCAGGGAACGATCAAAGCGTAGACTGTTTGAGACACTACTCCCTTGGAGGAAAGTGCGCATGGTATCTGTTGCATTCAATTACGATGCAATTCCTGTGTTTCATCAACACTCTGATAGTCCACAGATTACAGAATGCCTCCAGATGTGCATCGGAAACTACTTCTGGTCTTCCAAGGAACGATCAAATCGTAGACTGTTTGAGACAATACTCAGTCGGAGTAAAGTGCTCATGGTGACTGTTCTATTCAATCCCGATGCAATTTCTGTGTTTCATCAACACTCTGATAGTCAACAGATTAAGGAATGCCACCAGCTGTGCATCGGAAACTACTACTGGTCTTCCAGTGAACGATCAAAGCGTAGACTGTTGGAGACATTACTATCGTTGAGGATAGTGCGCATGGTGACTGTTGTTTTCAATCCCGATGCAATTTCTGTGTTTCATCTACACTTTGAAGGACCACAGGTTAAAGAATGCCTCCAGATGTGCATCGGTAACTACTACTGTTCTTCCATCGAACGATCAAAGCGTAGACTAATTGAGACATTACTCCCATGGAGGAAAGAGCGCATGGCAACTGTTGTATTCAATCCCGATGCAATTTCTGTGTTTCATCAACTCTCTGATAGTATACAGATTGCAAGATGCCTCCAGATGTGCATCGGAAACTACTACTGGTCTTCCAGGGAACGATCAAAGCGTAGACTGTTTGAGACATTACTCCCATGGCGGAAAGTGCGCATGGTGACTGTTGTATTCAATCCCGATGCAATTTCTGTGTTTCATCACACTCAGTTAGTCCACAGATTACAGAATGCCTCCAGATGTGCATCGGAAACTATTTCTGGTCTTCCAGGAAACGATCAAAGCGTAGAATGTTTTTGACATTACTCCCATGGAGGAAGGTGCGCATGGTGACTGTTGTATTCAATCCCGATGCAATTTCTGTGTTTCATCAACACCCTGATACTCCACAGGTTACAGAATGCCTCCAGATGTGCATCGGAAACTACTACTGGTCTTCCTGGGAACGATCAAAGCGTGGACTGTTTGAGACATTACTCCCTTGGAGGAAAGTGCGCATGGTGACTGTTGTATTCAATCCAGATGCAATTTCTGTGTTTCATCAACACTCTGATAGTCAACATATTAAGGAATGCCACCAGCTGTGCATCGGAAACTACTACTGTTCTTCCAGGGAACTCAAAGCGCAGACTGTTTGAGACATTACTCCCGTGGAGCAAAGTGCGCATGGTGACAGTTGTATACAATCCCGATGCAATTTCTGTGTTTCATAAACACCCTGATAGTCCGCATATTACAGAATGCCACCAGACGTGCATCGGAAACTACTACTGGTCTTCCAGTGAACGATCAAAGCGTAGACTGTTGGAGACATTACTATCGTTGAGGAAAGTGCGCATGGTGACTGTTGTTTTCAATCCCGATGCAATTTCTGTGTTTCATCTACACTTTGAAGGACCACAGGTTACAGAATGCCTCCAGATGTGCATCGGAAACTACTACTGTTCTTCCAGGGAACGGTTAAAGCGTAGACTAATTGAGACATTACTCCCATGGAGAAAGGGCGCATGGCAACTGTTGTATTCAATCCCGATGCAATTTCTGTGTTTCATCAACACTCTGATAGTATACAGATTGCAGGATGCCTCCAGATGTGCATCGGAAACTACTTCTGGTCTTCAAGGGAAGGATCAAAGCGTAGAATCTTAGAGACATTACTCCCATGGAGGAAAATGTTCATGGTGAATGTTGTATTCAATCCCGATGTAATTTCTGTATTTCATCAACACTCTGATAGTCCACAGATTGCAGAATGCCTCCAGATGTGCATCGGAAACTACCACTGGTATTCCAGGGAACGATGAAAGCGTAGAATGTTTGAGACATTACTAACATAGAGGGAAGTGCGCATGGAGACTGTTGTATTCAATCCCGATGCCATTTCTGTGTTTCATCAACACTCTGATACTCCACAGGTTACAGAATGCCTATAGATATGCATCGGAAACTACTACTGGTCTTCTTGGGAACGATCAATGTGTGGACTGTATGAGACATTACTCCCATGGAGGAAAGTGCGCATGGTGACTGTTGTATTCAATCCCGATGCAATTTCTGTGTTTCATCAACACTCTGATATTCCGCAGATTACAGAATGCCACCAGACGTGCATCGGAAACTACTACTGTTCTTCCAGGGAACTCAAAGCGTAGACTGTTTGAGACATTACTCCCGTGGAGCAAAGTGCGCATGGTGACTGTTGTATTCAATCCCGATGCATTTTCTGTGTCTCATCAAGACTCGGATAGTCCACAGATTACTTAATGCCACCAGATGTGCATCGGAAACTACTACTGGTCTTCCAGGGAACGATCAAAGCGTAGACTGTTTGAGACATTACTCTCGTTGAGAAAGTGCGCATGCTGACAGTTGTATTCAAACCCGATGCAATTTCTGTGTTTCATCAACACTCTGATATTCCGCAGATTACAGAATGCCACCAGACGTGCATCGGAAACTACTACTGGTCTTCCAGGGAACGATCAAACCGTAGACTGTTGGAGACATTACTATCGTTGAGGAAAGTGCGCATGGTGACTGTTGTATTCAATCCCGATTAAATTTCTGTGTTTAATCTACACTTTGAAGGTCCAAAGGTTACAGAATGCCTCCAGATGTGCATCGGAAACTACTACTGGTCTTCCAGGGAACGATCAAAGCGTAGACTAATTGAGACATTACTCCCATGGAATAAAGTGTGCATGGTGACTGTTGTATTCAATCCCGATGCAATTTCTGTGTTCCATCAACACTCTGATAGTCCACAGATTACAGAATGCCTCCAGATGTGCATCGGAAACTACTTTTGGTCTTCCAGGGAACGATCAAAGCGTAGACTGTTTGAGACACTATTCCCATGGAGGAAAGTGCGCATGGCAACTGTTGTATTCAATCCCGATGCAATTTCTGTGTTTCATCAACACTCTGATAGTCCACAGATTGCAGGATGCCTCCAGATGTGCATCGGAAACTACTACTGGTCTTCCAGGGAACGATCAAAGCGTAGACTGTTTGAGACATTACTCCCATGGCGGAAAGTGCGCATGGTGACTGTTGTATTCAATCCCGATGCAATTTCTGTGTTTCATCAACTCTCAGTTAGTCCACAGATTTCAGAATGCCTCCAGATGTGCATCGGAAACTACTACCGGTCTTCCAGGGATCGATCAAAGCGTAGACTCTTTGAGACATCACTCCCTTGGAGTAAAGTGCGCATGGTGACAGTTGTATTCAATCCCGATGCAATTTCTGTGTTTCATCAACACTCTGATAGTCCGCAGATTACAGAATGCCATCAGACGTGCATCGGAAACTACTACTGGTCTTCCAGTGAACGATCAAAGCGTAGACTGTTGGAGACATTACTATCGTTGAGGAAAGTGGGCATGGTGACTGTTGTATTCAATCCCGATGCAATTTCTGTGTTTCATCAACACTCTGATATTCCACAGATTACAGAATGCCTCCAGATGTGCATCGGAAACTACTACTGTTCTTCCATCGAACGATCAAAGCGTAGACTAATTGAGACATTACTCCCATGGAGGAAAGGGCGCATGGTAACTGTTGTATTCAATCCCGATGCAATTTCTGCGTTTCATCAAAACTCTGATAGTATACAGATTGCAGGATGCCTCCAGATGTGCATCGGAAACTACTACTGGTCTTCCAGGGAACGATCAAAGCGTAGACTGTTTGAGACATTACTCCCATGGCGGAAAGTGCGCATGATGACTGTTGTATTCAATCCCGATGCAATTTCTGTGTTTCATCACACTCAGTTAGTCCACAGATTACAGAATGCCTCCAGATGTGCATCGGAAACTATTTCTGGTCTTCCAGGAAACGATCAAAGCGTAGAATGTTTATGACATTACTCCCATGGAGGAAGGTGCGCATGGGGACTGTTGTATTCAATCCCAATGCAATTTCTGTGTTTCATCAACACCCTGATACTTCACAGGTTACAGAATGCCTCCAGATGTGCATCGGAAACTACTACTGGTTTTCCTGGGAACGATCAAAGCGTGGACTGTTTGAGACATTACTCCCTTGGAGGAAAGTGCGCATGGTGACTGTTGTATTCAATTATGAGTTAATTTCTGTGTTTCATCAACACTCTGATAGTCAACAGATTACAGAATGCCACCAGATGTGCATCGGAAACTACTACTGGTCTTCCAGGGAACGATCAAAGCGTGGACTGTTTCAGACATTACTCCCATGGAGGAAAATGCGCATTGTGACTGTTGTATTGAATCCCGATGCAATTTCTGTGTTTCATCAACACTCTGATAGTCCGCAGATTACAGAATGCCACCAGACGTGCATCGGAAACTATTACTGCTCTTTCAGGGAACGATCAAAGCGTAGACTGTTTGAGACGTTACTCCCATGGAGGAAAGTGCGCATGGTGACTGTTGTATTCAATCCCGATGCAATTTCTGTGTTTCATCAACACTCTGACAGCCCACAAATTACAGAATGCCTCCAGATGTGCATCGGAAACTAATACTGGTCTTCCAGGGAACGATTAAAGCGTTAACTGTTCGAGACATTACTCCCATGGAGGAAAGTGCGCATGGTGACTGTCGTATTCAATCCCGATGCAATTTCTGTGTTTCATCAACACTCTGATAGTCCACAGATTACAGAATGCTTCCAGATGTGCATCGGAAACTACTACTGGTCTTCCAGGGAACGATCAAAGCGTAGACTCTTTGAGACACTACTCCGATGGAGGAAAGTGCGCATGGTGACTGTTGTATTCAATCCCGATTCAATTTCTGTGTTTCATCAACACTCTGATACTCCACAGATTACAGAATGCCTCCAGATGTGCATCGGAAGCTACATCTGCTCTTCCAGGGAACGATCAAAGCGTAGACTTTTTGAGACACTACTACCATGGAGGAAAGTGCGCATGGTGAATGTTGTATTCAATCCTGATGCAACTTCTTTGTTTCATCAACACTATGATAGTCAACAGATTACAGAATGCCTGAAAATGTGCCTCGGAAACTACTACTGGTCTTCCAGGGAACGGTTAAAGCGTAAACTGTTTGAGTCATTACTCCCATGGAGGAAAGTGCGCATGGTGACTGTCGTATTCAATCCCGATGCAATTTCTGTGTTTCATCAACACTCTGATAGTCCACAGATTACAGACTGCTTCCAGATGTGCATCGGAAACTACTACTGGTCTTCCAGGGAACGATCAAAGCGTAGACTGTTTGAGACACTACTCCCTTGGAGGAAAGTGCGCATGGTATCTGTTGCATTCAATTACGATGCAATTCCTGTGTTTCATCAACACTCTGATAGTCCACAGATTACAGAATGCCTCCAGATGTGCATCGGAAACTACTTCTGGTCTTCCAGGGAACGATCAAATCGTAGACTGTTTGAGACAATACTCAGTCGGAGTAAAGTGCTCATGGTGACTGTTCTATTCAATCCCGATGCAATTTCTGTGTTTCATCAACACTCTGATAGTCAACAGATTAAGGAATGCCACCAGCTGTGCATCGGAAACTACTACTGGTCTTCCAGTGAACGATCAAAGCGTAGACTGTTGGAGACATTACTATCGTTGAGGAGAGTGCGCATGGTGACTGTTGTTTTCAATCCCGATGCAATTTCTGTGTTTCATCTACACTTTGAAGGACCACAGGTTTAAGAATGCCTCCAGATGTGCATCGGTAACTACTACTGTTCTTCCATCGAACGATCAAAGCGTAGACTAATTGAGACATTACTCCCATGGAGGAAAGAGCGCATGGCAACTGTTGTATTCAATCCCGATGCAATTTCTGTGTTTCATCAACTCTCTGATAGTATACAGATTGCAAGATGCCTCCAGATGTGCATCGGAAACTACTACTGGTCTTCCAGGGAACGATCAAAGCGTAGACTGTTTGAGACATTACTCCCATGGCGGAAAGTGCGCATGGTGACTGTTGTATTCAATCCCGATGCAATTTCTGTGTTTCATCACACTCAGTTAGTCCACAGATTACAGAATGCCTCCAGATGTGCATCGGAAACTATTTCTGGTCTTCCAGGAAACGATCAAAGCGTAGAATGTTTTTGACATTACTCCCATGGAGGAAGGTGCGCATGGTGACTGTTGTATTCAATCCCGATGCAATTTCTGTGTTTCATCAACACCCTGATACTCCACAGGTTACAGAATGCCTCCAGATGTGCATCGGAAACTACTACTGGTCTTCCTGGGAACGATCAAAGCGTGGACTGTTTGAGACATTACTCCCTTGGAGGAAAGTGCGCATGGTGACTGTTGTATTCAATCCAGATGCAATTTCTGTGTTTCATCAACACTCTGATAGTCAACATATTAAGGAATGCCACCAGCTGTGCATCGGAAACTACTACTGTTCTTCCAGGGAACTCAAAGCGCAGACTGTTTGAGACATTACTCCCGTGTAGCAAAGTGCGCATGGTGACAGTTGTATACAATCCCGATGCAATTTCTGTGTTTCATAAACACCCTGATAGTCCGCATATTACAGAATGCCACCAGACGTGCATCGGAAACTACTACTGGTCTTCCAGTGAACGATCAAAGCGTAGACTGTTGGAGACATTACTATCGTTGAGGAAAGTGCGCATGGTGACTGTTGTTTTCAATCCCGATGCAATTTCTGTGTTTCATCTACACTTTGAAGGACCACAGGTTACAGAATGCCTCCAGATGTGCATCGGAAACTACTACTGTTCTTCCAGGGAACGGTTAAAGCGTAGACTAATTGAGACATTACTCCCATGGAGAAAGGGCGCATGGCAACTGTTGTATTCAATCCCGATGCAATTTCTGTGTTTCATCAACACTCTGATAGTATACAGATTGCAGGATGCCTCCAGATGTGCATCGGAAACTACTTCTGGTCTTCAAGGGAAGGATCAAAGCGTAGAATCTTAGAGACATTACTCCCATGGAGGAAAATGTTCATGGTGAATGTTGTATTCAATCCCGATGTAATTTCTGTATTTCATCAACACTCTGATAGTCCACAGATTGCAGAATGCCTCCAGATGTGCATCGGAAACTACCACTGGTATTCCAGGGAACGATGAAAGCGTAGAATGTTTGAGACATTACTAACATAGAGGGAAGTGCGCATGGAGACTGTTGTATTCAATCCCGATGCAATTTCTGTGTTTCATCAACACTCTGATACTCCACAGGTTACAGAATGCCTATAGATATGCATCGGAAACTACTACTGGTCTTCTTGGGAACGATCAATGTGTGGACTGTATGAGACATTACTCCCATGGAGGAAAGTGCGCATGGTGACTGTTGTATTCAATCCCGATGCAATTTCTGTGTTTCATCAACACTCTGATATTCCGCAGATTACAGAATGCCACCAGACGTGCATCGGAAACTACTACTGTTCTTCCAGGGAACTCAAAGCGTAGACTGTTTGAGACATTACTCCCGTGGAGCAAAGTGCGCATGGTGACTGTTGTATTCAATCCCGATGCATTTTCTGTGTCTCATCAAGACTCGGATAGTCCACAGATTACTTAATGCCACCAGATGTGCATCGGAAACTACTACTGGTCTTCCAGGGAACGATCAAAGCGTAGACTGTTTGAGACATTACTCTCGTTGAGAAAGTGCGCATGCTGACAGTTGTATTCAAACCCGATGCAATTTCTGTGTTTCATCAACACTCTGATATTCCGCAGATTACAGAATGCCACCAGACGTGCATCGGAAACTACTACTGGTCTTCCAGGGAACGATCAAACCGTAGACTGTTGGAGACATTACTATCGTTGAGGAAAGTGCGCATGGTGACTGTTGTATTCAATCCCGATGCAATTTCTGTGTTAAATCTACACTTTGAAGGTCCAAAGGTTACAGAATGCCTCCAGATGTGCATCGGAAACTACTACTGGTCTTCCAGGGAACGATCAAAGCGTAGACTAATTGAGACATTACTCCCATGGAATAAAGTGTGCATGGTGACTGTTGTATTCAATCCCGATGCAATTTCTGTGTTCCATCAACACTCTGATAGTCCACAGATTACAGAATGCCTCCAGATGTGCATCGGAAACTACTTCTGGTCTTCCAGGGAACGATCAAAGCGTAGACTGTTTGAGACACTATTCCCATGGAGGAAAGTGCGCATGGCAACTGTTGTATTCAATCCCGATGCAATTTCTGTGTTTCATCAACACTCTGATAGTCCACAGATTGCAGGATGCCTCCAGATGTGCATCGGAAACTACTACTCGTCTTCCAGGGAACGATCAAAGCGTAGACTGTTTGAGACATTACTCCCATGGCGGAAAGTGCGCATGGTGACTGTTGTATTCAATCCCGATGCAATTTCTGTGTTTCATCAACTCTCAGTTAGTCCACAGATTTCAGAATGCCTCCAGATGTGCATCGGAAACTACTACCGGTCTTCCAGGGATCGATCAAAGCGTAGACTCTTTGAGACATCACTCCCTTGGAGTAAAGTGCGCATGGTGACAGTTGTATTCAATCCCGATGCAAATTCTGTGTTTCGTTAACACTCTGATAGTCCACAAATTACAGAATGCCACCAGATGTGCATTGGAAACTACTACTTGTGTTCCAGGGAACGATCAAAGCATAGACTGTTAGAGACATTACTCCCACGGAGGAAAGTGCGCATGGTGACTGTTGTATTCAATCCCGATGCAATTTCTGTGTTTCATCAACACTATGATAGTGAACAGATTACAGAATGCCTGAAAATGTGCATCGGAAACTACTACTGGTCTTCCTGGGAACGATCAAAGCGTGGACTGTTTGAGACATTACTCCCTTCTAGGAAAGTGCGCATGGTGACTGTTGTATTCAATCCCGATGCAATTTCTGTGTTTCATCAACACTCTGATAGTCCACAGATTACAGAATGCCTCCAGATTTGCTTCGGAAACTACTTCTGGTCTTCCAGGGAACGATCAAAGCGTATACTGTTTGACACATTACTCCCATGGAGTAAAGTGCTCATGGTGACTGTTGTATTCAATCCCGATGCAATTTCTGTGTTTCATCAACACTCTGGTACTCCACAGATTACAGAATGCCTCAAGATGTGCATTGGAAACTACTACTTGTGTTCCAGGGAACGATCAAATCGTAGACTGTTTGAGACATTACTCCCATGGAATAAAGTGCGCATGCTGACTGTTGTATTCAATCCCGATGCAATTTCAGTGTTTCATCAACACTCTGACAGCCCACAGATTACAGAATGCCTCCAGATGTGCATCGGAAATTACTTCTGGACTTCCAGGTACCGATCAAAGCGTAGACTGTTTGAGACATTACTCCCTTTCTAGTAGAGTGCTCTAGGTGACTGTTCTATTCAATCCCGATGCAATTTCTGTGTTTCATCAACACTCTGATACTCCACAGATTACTGAATGCTTCCAGATGTGCATCGGAATCTACTAATGGTCTTCCTGGGAACGTTCAATGCGTGGACTGTATGAGACATTACTCCCATGGAGGAAAGTGCGCATAGTGACTGTTGTATTCAATCCTGATGCAATTTCTGTGTTTCATCAACACTCTGATAGTCAACAGATAAAGGAATGCCACCAGCTGTGCATCGGAAACTACTACTGTTCTTCCAGGGAACTCATAGCGTAGACTGTTTGAGACATTACTCCCGTGGAGCAAAGTGCGCATGGTGACTGTTGTATTCAATACCGATGCAATTTCTGTGTCTCATCAAGACTCTGATAGTCCACAGATTACTTAATGCCACCAGATGTGCATCGGAAACTACTACTGGTCTTCCAGGGAACGATCAAAGCGTAGACTGTTTGAGACATTACTCTCTTTGAGAAAGTGTGCATGGTGACAGTTGTATTCAAACCCGATGCAATTTCTGTGTTTCATCAACACTCTGATAGTACGCAGATTACAGAATGAAACCAGACGTGCATCGGAAATTACTACTGGTCTTCCTGGGAACGATCAAAGCGTAGACTGTTGGAGGCATTACTATCGTTAAGGAAAATTCGCATGGTGACTGTTGTATTCAATCACGATGCAATTTCTGTGTTTAATCTACACTTTGAAGGTCCACAGGTTACAAAATGCCTCCAGATGTGCAGTGGAAACTACTACCGGTCTTCTAGGGAACGATCAAAGCGTAGACTAACTGAGACATTACTCCCATGGCGGAAAGTGCGCATGGTGACTGTTGTATTCAATCCCGATGCAATTTCTGTGTTCCATCAAAACTCTGATAGTCCACAGATTACAGAATGCCTCCAGATGTGCATCGGAAACTACTTCTGGCCTTCCAGAGAACGATCAAAGCGTAGACTGTTTGAGACACTATTCCCATGGAGGAAAGTGCGCATGGCAACTGTTGTATTCAATCCCGATGCAATTTCTGTGTTTCATCAACACTCTGATAGTCCACAGATTGCAGGATGCCTCCAGATGTGCATCGGAAACTACTACTGGTCTTCCAGGGAACGATCAAAGCGTAGACTGTTTGAGACATTACTCCCATGGCGGAAAGTGCGCATGGTGACTGTTGTATTAAATCCCGATGCAATTTCTGTGTTTCATCAACACTCAGTTGGCCCACAGATTTCAGAATGCCTCCATTTGTGCATCGGAAACTACTACTCTTCCAGGGAACGATCAAAGCGTAGACTCTTTGAGACATTACTCCCTTGGAGTAAAGTGCGCATGGTGACTGTTCTATTTAATCCCGATGCAATTTCTGTGCTTCATCAACACTATGATAGTCCACAGATTACAGAATGCCACCAGATGTGCATCGGAAACTACTTCTGGTCTTCCAGGAAACGATCAAAGCGTAGAATGTTTTAGACATTACTCCCATGGTGTAAGGTGCGCATGGTGACTGTTGTATTCAATCCCGATGCAATTTCTGTGTTTCATCAACACTCTGATACTCCACAGATTACAGAATGCCTCCAGATTTGCTTCGGAAACAACTTTTGGTCTTCCAGAGAACGATCAAAGCGTAGACTGTTTGAGATATTACTCCCATGGACTAAAGTGCTCATGGTGACTGTTGTATTCAATCCCGATGCAATTTCTGTGTTTCATCAACACTCTGATACTCCACAGATTACAGAATGCCTCCAGATGTGCATTGGAAACTACTACTTGTGTTCCAGGGAACGATCAAAGCATAGACTGTTTGAGACATTACTCCCATGGAGGAAAGTGCGCATGGTGACTGTTGTATTCAATCCCGATGCAATTTCTGTGTTTCATCAACACTCTGATAGTCCACAGATTACAGACTGCCTCCAGATGTGCATCGGAAACTACTTCTGGTCTTCCAGGTAACGATCAAAGCGTAGACTGTTTGAGACATTACTCCCATGGAGGAAAGTGCTCATGGTGCCTGTTGTTTTCAATCCCGATGCAATTTCTGTGTTTCATCAACACTCTGATAGTCCACAGATTACAGAATGCCTCCAGATGTGCATCGGAAACTACTACTGGTCTTCAAGGGAAGGATCAAAGCGTAGAATCTTAGAGACATTACTCCCATGGAGGAAAATGCTCATGGTGACTGTTGTATTCAATCCCGATGTAATTTCTGTATTTCATCAACACTCTGATAGTCCACAGATTGCAGAATGCCTCCAGATGTGCATCGGAAACTACCACTGGTATTCCAGGGAACGATGAAATCGTAGAGTGTTTGAGACATTACTAACATGGAGCGAAGTGCGCATGGAGACTGTTGTATTCAATCCCGATGCAATTTCTGTGTTTCATCAACACCCTGATAATCCACAGGTTACAGTATGCCTCCAGATGTGCATCGGAAACTACTACTGGTCTTCCTGGGAACGATCAATGCGTGGACTGTTTGAGACATTACTCCCATGGAGGAAAGTGCGCATGATGACTGTTGTGTTCAATCCCGATGCAATTTATGTGTTTCATCAACACTCTGATACTCCACAGGTTACAGAATGCCTCCAGATGTGCATCGGAAACTACTACTGGTCTTCCTGGTAACTCAAAGCGTAGACTGTTTGAGATTTTACTCCCATAGAGCAAAGTGCGCATGGTGACTGTTGTATTCAATCCCTATGCAATTTCTGTGTCTCATCAACACTCTGATAATCCACAGGATACTTAATGCCACCTGATGTGCATCGGAAACTACTACTGGTCTTCCAGGGAACGATCAAAGCGTAGACTGTTCGAGACACGACTCCCGGTGAGAATGTGCGCATGCTGACTGTTGTATTCAATCAAGATGCAATTTCTGTGTTTCATCAACACTCTGATAGTCCGCAGATTACAGAATGCCACCAGACGTGCATCGGAAACTACTACTGGTCTTCCAGGGAACGATCAAAGCGTAGACTGTGTGAGACATTACTTCTGTGGAGGAAAGTGAGCATGGTGAGTGTTGTATTCAATCCCGACGCAATTTTTGTGTTTCATCAACACTCTGATAGTCCACAGATTACAGAATGCCACCAGATGTGCTTCGGAACCTACTACTGGTCTTCCAGGGAACGATCAAAGCGTAGACTGTTGGAGACATTTCTCCCGTTGAGGAAAGTGCGCATGGTGACTATTGTATTCAATCCCCATGCAATTTCTGTGTTTCATCAACACTTTGAAGGTCCACAGATTAAAGAATGCCTCCAGATGTGCATCGGAAACTACTTCTGGTCTTCCAGGGAACGATCAAAGCATTGACTGTTTGAGACACTACTCACATGGAGGAAAGTGCGCATAGCAACTGTATTATTCAATCCCGATGCAATTTCTGTGTTTCATCAACACTCTGATAGTCCACAGATTGCAGAATGCTTCCAGATGTGCATCGGTAACTACTTCTGGTCTTCCAGGGAATGATCAAAGCGTAGCCTGTTTGAGACATTACTCCCATGGAGGAAGGTGCGCATGGTGACTGTTGTATTCAATCCGGATGCAATTTCTGTAATTCATGAACACTCTGATACTCCACAGGTTACAGAATGCCTGCAGACGTGCATCGGAAACTACTACTGGTCTTCCTGGGAACGATCAAAGCGTGGACTGTTTGAGACATTACTCCCATGGAGGAAAGTGCGCATGGTGACTGTTGTATTCAATCCCGATGAAATTTCTGTGCTTGATCTACACTCTGATTGTCCACAGATTACAGAATGACTCCAGATGGGCTTCGGAAACTACTACTGGTCTTCCAGGGAACGATCAAAGCGTAGACTGTATGAGGCATTACTCCCCTGGAGGAAAGTGCGCATGGTGACTGTTGTATTCAATTCCGTTGCAATTTCTGTGTTTCATCAACACTCTGATAGTCCGTAGATTACAGAATGCCACCAGACGTGCATCGGAAACTACTACTGGTCTTCCAGAGAACCATCAAAGCGTAGACTGTTTGAGACATTACTTCTGTGGAGGAAAGTAAGCATGGTGAATGTTGTATTCAATCCCGATGCAATTTCTTTGTTTCATCAACATTTTGAAGGTCCACAGACTACAGAATGCCTCCAGATGTGCATCGGAAAGTACTACTGGTCTTCCAGGGAACGATCAAAGCGTAGACTGTTTGAGACATTACTCCCATGGAGGAAAGTGCTCATGGTGCCTGTTGTTTTCAATCCCGATGCAATTTCTGTGTTTCATCAACACTCTGATAGTCCACAGATTACAGAATGCCTCCAGATGTGCATCGGAAATTACTACTGGTCTTCAAGGGAAGGATCAAAGCGTAGAATCTTAGAGACATTACTCCCATGGAGGAAAATGCTCATGGTGACTGTTGTATTCAATCCCGATGTAATTTCTGTATTTCATCAACACACTGATAGTCCACAGATTGCAGAATGCCTCCAGATGTGCATCGGAAACTACCACTGGTATTCCAGGGGACGATGAAATCGTAGAATGTTTGAGACATTACTAACATGGAGGGAAGTGCGCATGGAGACTCTTGTATTCAATCCCGATGCAATTTCTGTGTTTCATCAACACTCTGATAATCCACAGGTTACAGTATGCCTCCAGATGTGCATCGGAAACTACTACTGGTCTTCCTGGGAACGATCAATGCGTGGACTGTTTGAGACATTACTCCCATGGAGGAAAGTGCGCATGGTGACTGTTGTGTTCAATCCCAATGCAATTTATGTGTTTCATCAACACTCTGATACTCCACAGGTTACAGAATGCCTCCAGATGTGCATCGGAAACTACTACTGGTCTTCCTGGTAACTCAAAGCGTAGACTGTTTGAGATTTTACTCCCATAGAGAAAAGTGCGCATGGTGACTGTTGTATTCAATCCCTATGCAATTTCTGTGTCTCATCAACACTCTGATAATCCACAGGATTCTTAATGCCACCAGATGTGCATCGGAAACTACTACTGGTCTTCCAGGAAACGATCAAAGCGTAGACTGTTCGAGACACTACTCCCAGTGAGAATGTGCGCATGCTGACTGTTGTGTTCAATCAAGATGCAATTTCTGTGTTTCATCAACACTCATATAGTCCGCAGATTACAGAATGCCACCAGACGTGCATCGGAAACTACTACTGGTCTTCCAGGGAACGATCAAAGCGTAGACTGTGTGAGACATTATTTCTGTGGAGGAAAGTGAGCATGGTGAGTGTTGTATTCAATCCAGACGCAATTTTTGTGTTTCATCAACACTCTGATAGTCCACAGATTACAGAATGCCACCAGATGTGCATCGGAACCTACTACTGGTCTTCCAGGGAACGATCAAAGCGTAGACTGTTGGAGACATTACTCCCGTTGAAGAAAGTGCGCATGGTGACTATTGTATTCAATCCCCATGCAATTTCTGTGTTTCATCAACACTTTGAAGGTCCACAGATTAAAGAATGCCTCCAGATGTGCATCGGAAACTACTTCTGGTCTTCCAGGGAACGATCAAAGCGTTGACTGTTTGAGACACTACTCACATGGAGGAAAGTGCGCATGGCAACTGTATTATTCAATCCCGATGCAATTTCTGTGTTTCATCAACACTCTGATAGTCCACAGATTGCAGAATGCTTCCAGATGTGCATCGGTAACTACCTCTGGTCTTCCAGGGAATGATCAAAGCGTAGCCTGTTTGAGATATTACTCCCATGGAGGAAGGTGCGCATGGTGACTGTTGTATTCAATCCGGATGCAATTTCTGTAATTCATGAACACTCTGATACTCCACAGGTTACAGAATGCCTGCAGACGTGCATCGGAAACTACTACTGGTCTTCCTGGGAACGATCAAAGCGTGGACTGTTTGAGACATTACTCCCATGGAGGAAAGTGCGCATGGTGACTGTTGTATTCAATCCCGATGAAATTTCTGTGCTTCATCTACACTCTGATAGTCCGTAGATTACAGAATGCCACCAGACGTGCATCGGAAACTACTACTGGTCTTCCAGAGAACGATCAAAGCGTAGACTGTTTGAGACATTACTCACATGGAGGAAAGTGCGCATGGCAACTGTATTATTCAATCCCGATGCAATTTCTGTGTTTCATCAACACTCTGATAGTCCACAGATTGCAGAATGCTTCCAGATGTGCATCGGTAACTACTTCTGGTCTTCCAGGGAATGATCAAAGCGTAGCCTGTTTGAGACATTACTCCCATGGAGGAAGGTGCGCATGGTGACTGTTGTATTCAATCCGGATGCAATTTCTGTAATTCATGAACACTCTGATACTCCACAGGTTACAGAATGCCTGCAGACGTGCATCGGAAACTACTACTGGTCTTCCTGGGAACGATCAAAGCGTGGACTGTTTGAGACATTACTCCCATGGAGGAGAGTGCGCATGGTGACTGTTGTATTCAATCCCGATGAAATTTCTGTGCTTCATCTACACTCTGATTGTCCACAGATTATAGAATGACTCCAGATGGTCTTCGGAAACTACTACTGGTCTTCCAGGGAACGATCAAAGCGTAGACTGTATGAGGCATTACTCCCCTGGAGGAAAGTGCGCATGGTGACTGTTGTATTCAATTCCGTTGCAATTTCTGTGTTTCATCAACACTCTGATAGTCCGTAGATTACAGAATGCCACCAGACGTGCATCGGAAACTACTACTGGTCTTCCAGAGAACGATCAAAGCGTAGACTGTTTGAGACATTACTTCGTGGAGGAAAGTAAGCATGGTGACTGTTGTATTCAATCCCGATGCAATTTTCTGTGTTTCATCAACATTTTGAAGGTCCACAGACTACAGAATGCCTCCAGATGTGCATCGGAAAGTACTACTGGTCTTCCAGGGAACGATCAAAGCGTAGACTGTTTGAGCCATTACTCATATGGAGGAAAGTGCTCATGGTGACTGTAGTATTTAATCCTCATGCAATTTCTGTGTTCCATCAACACTCTGATAGTCCACAGATTACAGAATGCCTCCAGACGTGCATCGGAAACTACTTCTGGTCTTCCAGGGAACGATCAAAAGGTAGACTGTTTGTTATACTCACGTGGAGGAAAGTGCGCATGGCAACTGTATTATTCAATCCCGATGCAATTTCTGTGTTTCATCAACAATCCGATAGTCCACAGATTGCAGAATGCCTCCAGATGTGCAACGGAATTTACAACTGGTCTTCAAGGGAACGATCAAAGCGTAGACTGTTTGAGACATTACTCCAATGGAGGAAAGTGCGCATGGTGACTGTTCTATTCAATCCCGATGCAATTTCTGTGTTTCATCAACACTATGATAGTCCACAGATTACAGAAATCCTCAAGATGTGCATCGGTAACTACTTCTGGTCTTCCAGGGAACGATCAAAGCGTAGCCTGTTTGAGACATTACTCCCATGGAGGAAGGTGCGCATGGTGACTGTTGTATTCAGTCCCGATGTAATTTCTGTGTTTCATCAACACTTTGATACTCCACAGATAACAGAAAGCCACTAGATGTGCATCGGAAACTACTACTGGTCTTCCAGGGAACGATCAAAGCGTAGACTGTTTAAGACATTACTCCCGTGGAGGAAAGTGCGCATGGTGGCAGTTGTATTCAATCGCGATGCAATATCTGTGTTTCATCAACATTTTGAAGGTCCACTGATTACAGAATGCCTCCAGATGTGCATCGGAAATTGCTACTGGTCTTCCAGGGAACTATCAAAGCGTAGACTGTTTGAGACATTGCTCCCATGGAGGAAAGTGCGCATGGTGACTGTTGTATTCAATCCCGATGCAATTTCTGTGTTTCATCAACACACTGATAGTCCACAAATTACAGATTACCTCCAGATGTGCATCGGAAACTACTACTGCTCTTCCAGGGAACGATCAAAACGTAGACTGTTTGAGACGTTACTCCCATGGAGGAAAGTGCGCATGGTGACTGTTGTAGTCAATCCCGATGCAATTTCTGTGTTTCATCAACACTCTGTTAGTCCCCAGATTACAGAATGCCTCCAGATGTGCATCGGAAACTACCACTGGTCTTCCAGGGAACGATCAAGGCGTAGAATGTTTGAGACATTACTAACATGGAGTAAAAGTGGGCATGGTGACTGTTGTATTCAATCCCGATGCAATTTCTGTGTTTCATCAACATTTTGAAGGTCCACAGATTACAGAATGCATCCAGATGTGCATCGGAAACTACTACTGGTCTTCCAGGGAACGATCAAAGCGTAGACTGTTTGACACATTACTCCCGTGGAGCAAAGTGCGCATGATGACTGTTGTATTCATTCCTGATGCAATTTCTGTGTCTCATCAACACTCTGATTGTCCGCAGATTACAGAATGACTCCAGATGGGCTTCGGAAACTACTACTGGTCTTCCAGGGAACGATCAAAACGTAGACTGTTTGAGACATTACTCCCACAGAGAAAGGTGCGCATGTTGACTGTTGTATTCAATCCCGATGCAATTTCTGTGTTTCAACAACACTCTGATAGTCCGCAGGTTACAGAATACCACCAGACGTGCATCGGAAACTACTACTGGTCTTCGAGGGAACGATCAAAGCGTAGACTGTTTGAGACATTACTTCTGTGGAGGAAAGTGAGCATGGTGACTGTTGTATTCAATCCCGATGCAAATTCTGTGTTTCATCAACACTCTGACAGTCCACAGATTACAGAGTGCATCCAGATGTGCATCGGAAACTACTACTGCTCTTCCAGGGAATGATCAAATCGTAGAATCTTAGAGACATTACTCCCATGGAGGAAAGTGCGCATGGTGACTGTTGTATTCAATCCCGATGCTATTTCTGTGTTTCATTAACAGTCTGATAGTCCACAGATTACAGAATGCCTCCAGATGTGCTTCGGAAACTACTACTGGTCTTGCAGAGAACGATCAAAGCGTAGAATATTTGAGACATTACTAACATGGAGGAAAGTGCGCATGGTGACTGTTGTATTCAATCCCGATGCATTTTCTGTGTCTCATCAACACTTTGAAGGTCCACCGATTACCGAATGCATCCAGATGAGCATCGGAAACTACTACTGGTCTTCCTGGGAACGATCAAAGCGTAGACTGTTTGAGACATTACTCCCGTGGAGTAAAGTGTTCATGGTGACTGTTGTATTCAATCCCGATGAAATTTCTGTGTTTCATCTACACTCTGATAGTCCACAGATTGCAGAATGCCTCCAGATGTGCATCGGTAACTACTTCTGGTCTTCCAGGGAATGGTCAAAGCGTAGCCTGTTTGAGACATTACTCCCATGGAGGAAGGGGCGCATGGTGACTGTTGTATTCAATCCGGATGCAATTTCTGTAATTCATCAACACTCTGATACTCCACAGGTTACAGAATGCCTGCAGACGTGCATCGGAAACTACTACTGGTCTTCCTGGGAACGATCAAAGCGTGGACTGTTTGAGACATTACTCCCATGGAGGAAAGTGCGCATGGTGACTGTTGTATTCAATCCCGATGCAGTTTCTGTGTTTCATCAACACTCTGATAGTCCACAGATTACAGAATGCCTCCAGATGTGCATCGGAAACTACTACTGCTCTTCCAGGGAATGATCAAATCGTAGAATCTTAGAGACATTACTCCCATGGAGCAAAGTGCGCATAGTGACTGTTGTATCAATCCCGAAGAAATTTCAGTGTTTCATCTACACTCTGATTGTCCACAGATTACAGAATGACTCCAGATGGGCTTCGGAAACTACTACTGGTCTTCCAGGGAACGATCAAAGCGTAGACTGTTTGAGCCATTACTCCCATGGAGGAAAGTGCTCGTGGTGACTGTAGTATTTAATCCCGATGCAATTTCTGTGTTCCATCAACACTCTGATAGTCCACAGATTACAGAATGCCTCCAGACGTGCATCGGAAACTACTTCTGGTCTTCCAGGGAACGATCAAAGCGTTGACTGTTTGAGACACTACTCACATGGAGGAAAGTGCGCATGGCAACTGTATTATTCAATCCCGATGCAATTTCTGTGTTTCATCAACACTCTGATAGTCCACAGATTGCAGAATGCTTCCAGATGTGCATCGGTAACTACTTCTGGTCTTCCAGGGAATGATCAAAGCGTAGCCTGTTTGAGACATTACTCCCATGGAGGAAGGTGCGCATGGTGACTGTTGTATTCAATCCGGATGCAATTTCTGTAATTCATGAACACTCTGATACTCCACAGGTTACAGAATGCCTGCAGACGTGCAGCGGAAACTACTACTGGTCTTCCTGGGAACGATCAAAGCGTGGACTGTTTGAGACATTACTCCCATGGAGGAAAGTGCGCATGGTGACTGTTGTATTCAATCCCGAAGAAATTTCTGTGCTTCATCTACACTCTGATTGTCCACAGATTACAGAATGACTCCAGATGGTCTTCGGAAACTACTACTGGTCTTCCAGGGAACGATCAAAACGTAGACTGTATGAGGCATTACTCCCCTGGAGGAAAGTGCGCATGGTGACTGTTGTATTCAATTCCGTTGCAATTTCTGTGTTTCATCAACACTCTGATAGTCCGTAGATTACAGAATGCCACCAGACGTGCATCGGAAACTACTACTGGTCTTCCAGAGAACGATCAAAGCGTAGACTGTTTGAGACATTACTTCGTGGAGGAAAGTAAGCATGGTGACTGTTGTATTCATTCCCGATGCAATTTTCTGTGTTTCATCAACATTTTGAAGGTCCACAGACTACAGAATGCCTCCAGATGTGCATCGGAAAGTACTACTGGTCTTCCAGGGAACGATCAAAGCGTAGACTGTTTGAGCCATTACTCCCATGGAGGAAAGTGCTCATGGTGACTGCAGTATTTAATCCTCATGCAATTTCTGTGTTCCATCAACACTCTGATAGTCCACAGATTACAGAATGCCTCCAGACGTGCATCGGAAACTACTTCTGGTCTTCCAGGGAACGATCAAAGCGTAGACTATTTAAGACATTACTCCCGTGGAGGAAAGTGCGCATGGTGGCAGTTGTATACAATCGCGATGCAATATCTGTGTTTCATCAACATTTTGAAGGTCCACTGATTACAGAATGCCTCCAGATGTGCATCGGAAATTACTACTGGTCTTCCAGGGAACGATCAAACGTAGACTGTTTGAGACATTGCTCCCATGGAGGAAAGTGCGCATGGTGACTGTTGTATTCAATCCCGATGCAACTTCTGTGTTTCATCAACACACTGATAGTCCACAAATTACAGATTACCTCCAGATGTGTATCGGAAACTACTACTGCTCTTCCAGGGAACGATCAAAACGTAGACTGTTTGGGACGTTACTCCCATGGAGGAAAGTGCGCATGGTGACTGTTGTAGTCAATCCCGATGCAATTTCTGTGTTTCATCAACACTCTGTTAGTCCCCAGATTACAGAATGCCTCCAGATGTGCACCGGAAACTACCACTGGTCTTCCAGGGAATGATCAAGGCGTAGAATGTTTGAGACATTACTAACATGGAGTAAAAGTGGGCATGGTGACTGTTGTATTCAATCCCGATGCAATTTCTGTGTTTCATCAACACTTTGAAGGTCCACAGATTACAGAATGCATCCAGATGTGCATCGGAAACTACTACTGGTCCTCCAGGGAACGATCAAAGCGTAGACTGTTTGACACATTACTCCCGTGGAGCAAAGTGCGCATGATGACTGTTGTTTTCATTCCCGATGCAATTTCTGTGTCTCATCAACACTCTGATTGTCCGCAGATTACAGAATGACTCCAGATGGGCTTCGGATACTACTACTGGTCTTCCAGGGAACGATCAAAACGTAGACTGTTTGAGACATTACTCCCACAGAGAAAGGTGCGCATGTTGACTGTTGTATTCAATCCCGATGCAATTTCTGTGTTTCATCAACACTTTGAAGGTCCACAGATTACAGAATGCCTCCAGATGTGCATCGGAAAGTACTACTGGTCTTCCAGGGAACGATCAAAGCGTAGACTGTTTGAGCCATTACTCCCATGGAGGAAAGTGCTCATGGTGACTTTAGTATTTAATCCTCATGCAATTTCTGTGTTCCATCAACACTCTGATAGTCCACAGATTACAGAATGCCTCCAGACGTGCATCGGAAACTACTTCTGGTCTTCCAGGGAACGATCAAAAGGTAGACTGTTTGTTATACTCACGTGGAGGAAAGTGCGCATGGCAACTGTATTATTCAATCCCGATGCAATTTCTGTGTTTCATCAACAATCCGATAGTCCACAGATTGCAGAATGCCTCCAGATGTGCAACGGAATTTACAACTGGTCTTCAAGGGAACGATCAAAGCGTAGACTGTTTGAGACATTACTCCAATGGAGGAAAGTGCGCATGGTGACTGTTCTATTCAATCCCGATGCAATTTCTGTGTTTCATCAACACTATGATAGTCCACAGATTACAGAAATCCTCAAGATGTGCATCGGTAACTACTTCTGGTCTTCCAGGGAACGATCAAAGCGTAGCCTGTTTGAGACATTACTCCCATGGAGGAAGGTGCGCATGGTGACTGTTGTATTCAGTCCCGATGTAATTTCTGTGTTTCATCAACACTTTGATACTTCACAGATTACAAAAAGCCACCAGATGTGCATCGGAAACTACTACTGGTCTTCCAGGGAACGATCAAAGCGTAGACTGTTTAAGACATTACTCCCGTGGAGGAAAGTGCGCATGGTGGCAGTTGTATTTAATCGCTACGCAATATCTGTGTTTCATCAACATTTTGAAGGTCCACTGATTACAGAATGCCTCCAGATGTGCATCGGAAATTACTACTGGTCTTCCAGGGAACGATCAAAGCGTAGACTGTTTGAGACATTGCTCCCATGGAGGAAAGTGCGCATGGTGACTGTTGTATTCAATCCCGATGCAATTTCTGTGTTTCATCAACACACTGATAGTCCACAAATTACAGATTACCTCCAGATGTGTATCGGAAACTACTACTGCTCTTCCAAGGAACGATCAAAACGTAGACTGTTTGAGACGTTACTCCCATGGAGGAAAGTGCGCATGGTGACTGTTGTAGTCAATCCCGATGCAATTTCTGTGTTTCATCAACACTCTGTTAGTCCCCAGATTACAGAATGCCTCCAGATGTGCACCGGAAACTACCACTGGTCTTCCAGGGAACGATCAAGGCGTAGAATGTTTGAGACATTACTAACATGGAGTAAAAGTGGGCATGGTGACTGTTGTATTCAATCCCGATGCAATTTCTGTGTTTCATCAACACTTTGAAGGTCCACAGATTACAGAATGCATCCAGATGTGCATCGGAAACTACTACTGGTCTTCCAGGGAACGATCAAAGCGTAGACTGTTTGAGACATTACTCCCGTGGAGCAAAGTGCGCATGATGACTGTTGTATTCATTCCCGATGCAATTTCTGTGTCTCATCAACACTCTGATTGTCCGCAGATTACAGAATGACTCCAGATGGGCTTCGGAAACTACTACTGGTCTTCCAGGGAACGATCAGAAGGTAGACTGTTTGTTATACTCACGTGGAGGAAAGTGCGCATGGCAACTGTATTATTCAATCCCGATGCAATATCTGTGTTTCATCAACACTTTGAAGGTCCACAGATTACAGAATGCCTCCAGATGTGCATCGGAAAGTACTACTGGTCTTCCAGGGAACGATCAAAGCGTAGACTGTTTGAGCCATTGCTCCCATGGAGGAAAGTGCTCATGGTGACTGTAGTATTTAATCCTCATGCAATTTCTGTGTTTCATCAACACTCTGATAGTCCACAGATTACAGAATGCCTCCAAACGTGCATCGGAAACTACTTCTGGTCTTCCAGGGAACGATCAAAAGGTAGACTGTTTGTTATACTCACGTGGAGGAAAGTGCGCATGGCAACTGTATTATTCAATCCCGATGCAATATCTGTGTTTCATCAACACTTTGAAGGTCCACAGATTGCAGAATGCCTCCAGATGTGCAACGGAATTTACAACTGGTCTTCAAGGGAACGATCAAAGCGTAGACTGTTTGAGACATTACTCCAATGGAGGAAAGTGCGCATGGTGACTGTTCTATTCAATCCCGATGCAATTTCTGTGTTTCATCAACACTATGATAGTCCACAGATTACAGAAATCCTCAAGATGTGCATCGGTAACTACTTCTGGTCTTCCAGGGAACGATCAAAGCGTAGCCTGTTTGAGACATTACTCCCATGGAGGAAGGTGCGCATGGTGACTGTTGTATTCAGTCCCGATGTAATTTCTGTGTTTCATCAACACTTTGATACTCCACAGATTACAGAAAGCCACCAGATGTGCATCGGAAACTACTACTGGTCTTCCAGGGAACGATCAAAGCGTAGACTGTTTAAGACATTACTCCCGTGGAGGAAAGTGCGCATGGTGGCAGTTGTATTCAATCGCGATGCAATATCTGTGTTTCATCAACATTTTGAAGGTCCACTGATTACAGAATGCCTCCAGATGTGCATCGGAAATTACTACTGGTCTTCCAGGGAACGATCAAAGCGTAGACTGTTTGAGACATTGCTCCCATGGAGGAAAGTGCGCATGGTGACTGTTGTATTCAATCCCGATGCAATTTCTGTGTTTCATCAACACACTGATAGTCCACAAATTACAGATTACCTCCAGATGTGTATCGGAAACTACTACTGCTCTTCCAGGGAACGATCAAAACGTAGACTGTTTGAGACGTTACTCCCATGGAGGAAAGTGCGCATGGTGACTGTTGTAGTCAATCCCGATGCAATTTCTGTGTTTCATCAACACTCTGTTAGTCCCCAGATTACAGAATGCCTCCAGATGTGCACCGGAAACTACCACTGGTCTTCCAGGGAACGATCAAGGCGTAGAATGTTTGAGACATTACTAACATGGAGTAAAAGTGGGCATGGTGTCTGTTGTATTCAATCCCGATGCAATTTCTGTGTTTCATCAACACTTTGAAGGTCGACAGATTACAGAATGCATCCAGATGTGCATCGGAAACTACTACTGGTCTTCCAGGGAACGATCAAAGCGTAGACTGTTTGAGACATTACTCCCGTGGAGCAAAGTGCGCATGATGACTGTTGTATTCATTCCCGATGCAATTTCTGTGTCTCATCAACACTCTGATTGTCCGCAGATTACAGAATGACTCCAGATGGGCTTCGGAAACTACTACTGGTCTTCCAGGGAACGATCAAAACGTAGACTGTTTGAGACATTACTCCCACAGAGAAAGGTGCGCATGTTGACTGTTGTATTCAATCCCGATGCAATTTCTGTGTTTCAACAACACTCTGATAGTCCGCAGGTTACAGAATGCCAATAGACGTGCATCGGAAACTACTACTGGTCTTGCAGGGAACGATCAAAGCGTAGAATATTTGAGACATTACTAACATGGAGGAAAGTGCGCATGGTGTCTGTTGTATTCAATCCCGATGCAATTTCTGTGTCTCATGAACACTTTGAAGGTCCACCGATTACCGAATGCATCCAGATGAGCATCGGAAACTACTACTGGTCTTCCTGGGAACGATCAAAGCGTAGACTGTTTGAGACATTACTCCCGTGGAGTAAAGTGTTCATGGTGACTGTTGTATTCAATCCCGATGAAATTTCTGTGTTTCATCTACACTCTGATAGTCCACAGATTGCAGAATGCCTCCAGATGTGCATCGGTAACTACTTCTGGTCTTCCAGGGAATGGTCAAAGCGTAGCCTGTTTGAGACATTACTCCCATGGAGGAAGGTGCGCATGGTGACTGTTGTATTCAATCCGGATGCAATTTCTGTAATTCATCAACACTCTGATACTCCACAGGTTACAGAATGCCTGCAGACGTGCATCGGAAACTACTACTGGTCTTCCTGGGAACGATCAAAGCGTGGACTGTTTCAGACATTACTCCCATGGAGGAAAGTGCGCATGGTGACTGTTGTATTCAATCCCGATGCAGTTTCTGTGTTTCATCAACACTCTGATAGTCCACAGATTACAGAATGCCTCCAGATGTGCATCGGAAACTACTACTGCTCTTCCAGGGAATGATCAAATCGTAGAATCTTAGAGACATTACTCCCATGGAGCAAAGTGCGCATAGTGACTGTTGTATCAATCCCGATGAAATTTCTGTGTTTCATCTACACTCTGATTGTCCACAGATTACAGAATGCCACCAGACGTGCATCGGAAACTACTACTGGTCTTCCAGGGAACGATCAAAGCGTAGACTGTTTGAGCCATTACTCCCATGGAGGAAAGTGCTCGTGGTGACTGTAGTATTTAATCCCGATGCAATTTCTCTGTTCCATCAACACTCTGATAGTCCACAGATTACAGAATGCCTCCAGACGTGCATCGGAAACTACTTCTGGTCTTCCAGGGAACGATCAAAACGTAGAGTGTTTGTTATACTCACGTGGAGGAAAGTGCGCATGGCAACTGTATTATTCAATCCCGATGCAATTTCTGTGTTTCATCAACAATCCGATAGTCCACAGATTGCAGAATGCCTCCAGATGTGCATCGGAAACTACTACTGGTCTTCAAGGGAACGATCAAAGCGTAGACTGTTTGAGACATTACTCCAATGGAGGAAAGTGCGCATGGTGACTGTTCTATTCAATCCCGATGCAATTTCTGTGTTTCATCAACACTATGATAGTCAACAGATTACAGAATGCCTCCAGATGTGCATCGGTAACTACTTCTTGTCTTCCAGGGAACGATCAAAGCGTAGCCTGTTTGAGACATTACTCCCATGGAGGAAGGTGCGCATGGTGACTGTTGTATTCAGTGCCGATGTAATTTCTGTGTTTCATCAACACTTTGATACTCCACAGATTACAGAAAGCCACCAGATGTGCATCGGAAACTACTACTGGTCTTCCAGGGAACGATCAAAGCGTAGACTGTTTACGACATTACTCCCGTGGAGGAAAGTGCGCATGGTGGCAGTTGTATTCAATCGCGATGCAATATCTGTCTTTCATCAACATTTTGAAGGTCCACTGATTACAGAATGCCTCCAGATGTGCATCGGAAACTACTACTGGTCTTCCAGGGAACGATCAAAGCGTAGACTGTATGAGGCATTACTCCCCTGGAGGAATGTGCGCATGGTGACTGATGTATTCAATCCCGATGCAATTTCTGTGTTTCATCAACACTTTGATACACCACAGATTACAGAAAGCCACCAGATGTGCATCGGAAACTACTACTGATCTTCCAGCGAACGATCAAAGCGTAGACTGTTTGAGACATTACTCCCGTGGAGCAAAGTGCGCATGATGACTGTTGTATTCAATTCCGATGCAATTTCTGTGTCTCATCAACACTCTGATTGTCCGCAGATTACAGAATGACTCCAGATGGGCTTCGGAAACTACTACTGGTCTTCCAGGGAACGATCAAAGCGTAGACTGTGTGAGACATTACTTCTGTGGAGGAAAGTGAGCATGGTGAGTGTTGTATTCAATCCCGACGCAATTTTTGTGTTTCATCAACACTCTGATAGTCCACAGAATACAGAATGCCACCAGATGTGCATCGGAACCTACTACTGGTCTTCCAGGGAACGATCAAAGCGTAGACTGTTGGAGACATTACTCCCGTTGAGGAAAGTGCGCATGGTGACTATTGTATTCAATCCCCATGCAATTTCTGTGTTTCATCAACACTTTGAAGGTCCACAGATTAAAGAATGCCTCTAGATGTGCATCGGAAACTACTTCTGGTCTTCCAGGAAACGATCAAAAGGTAGACTGTTTGTTATACTCACGTGGAGGAAAGTGCGCATGGCAACTGTATTATTCATTCCCGATGCAATTTCTGTGTTTCATCAACACTCTGATAGTCCACAGATTGCAGAATGCTTCCAGATGTGCATCGGTAACTACTTCTGGTCTTCCAGGGAATGATCAAAGCGTAGCCTGGGTGAGACATTACTCCCATGGAGGAAGGTGCGGATGGTGACTGTTGTATTCAATCCGGATGCAATTTCTGTAATTCATGAACACTCTGATACTCCACAGGTTACAGAATGCCTGCAGACGTGCATCGGAAACTACTACTGGTCTTCCTGGGAACGATCAAAGCGTGGACTGTTTGAGACATTACTCCCATGGAGGAAAGTGCGCATGGTGACTGTTGTATTCAATCCCGATGAAATTTCTGTGCTTCATCTACACTCTGATTGTCCACAGATTACAGAATGACTCCAGATGGTCTTCGGAAACTACTACTGGTCATCCAGGGAACGATCAAAGCGTAGACTGTATGAGGCATTACTCCCCTGGAGGAAAGTGCGCATGGTGACTGTTGTATTCAATTCCGTTGCAATTTCTGTGTTTCATCAACACTCTGATAGTACGTAGATTACAGAATGCCACCAGACGTGCATCGGAAACTACTACTGGTCTTCCAGAGAACGATCAAAGCGTAGACTGTTTGAGACATTACTTCTGTGGAGGAAAGTGCGCATGGTGACTGTTGTATTCAATCCCGATGAAATTTCTGTGCTTCATCTACACTCTGATTGTCCACAGATTACAGAATGACTCCAGATGGTCTTCGGAAACTACTACTGGTCTTCCAGGGAACGATCAAAGCGTAGACTGTATGTGGCATTACTCCCCTGAAGGAAAGTGCGCATGGTGACTGTTGTATTCAATTCCGTTGCAATTTCTGTGTTTCATCAACACTCTGATAGTCCGTAGATTACAGAATGCCTCCAGACGTGCATCGGAAACTACTTCTGGTCTTCCAGGGAACGATCAAAAGGTAGACTGTTTGTTATACTCACGTGGAGGAAAGTGCGCATGGCAACTGTATTATTCAATCCCGATGCAATTTCTGTGTTTCATCAACAATCCGATAGTCCACAGATTGCAGAATGCCTCCAGATGTGCAACGGAAACTACAACTGGTCTTCAAGGGAACGATCAAAGCGTAGACTGTTTGAGACATTACTCCAATGGAGGAAAGTGCGCATGGTGACTGTTCTATTCAATCCCGATGCAATTTCTGTGTTTCATCAACACTATGATAGTCCACAGATTACAGAAATCCTCAAGATGTGCATCGGTAACTACTTCTGGTCTTCCAGGGAACGATCAAAGCGTAGCCTGTTTGAGACATTACTCCCATGGAGGAAGGTGCGCATGGTGACTGTTGTATTCAGTCCCGATGTAATTTCTGTGTTTCATCAACACTTTGATACTCCACAGATTACAGAAAGCCACCAGATGTGCATCGGAAACTACTACTGGTCTTCCAGGGAACGATCAAAGCGTAGACTGTTTAAGACATTACTCCCGTGGAGGAAAGTGCGCATGGTGGCAGTTGTAATCAATCCCGATGCAATTTCTGTGTTTCATCAACACACTGATAGTCCACAAATTACAGATTATCTCCAGATGTGCATCGGAAACTACTACTGCTCTTCCAGGGAACGATCAAAACGTAGACTGTTTGAGACGTTACTCCCATGGAGGAAAGTGCGCATGGTGACTGTTGTAGTCAATCCCGATGCAATTTCTGTGTTTCATCAACACTCTGTTAGTCCCCAGATTACAGAATGCCTCCAGATGTGCATCGGAAACTACCACTGGTCTTCCAGGGAACGATCAAGGCGTAGAATGTTTGAGACATTACTAACATGGAGTAAAAGTGGGCATGGTGACTGTTGTATTCAATCCCGATGCAATTTCTGTGTTTCATCAACACTTTGAAGGTCCACAGATTACAGAATGCATCCAGATGTGCATCGGAAACTACTACTGGTCTTCCAGGGAACGATCAAAGCGTAGACGGTTGAGACATTACTCCCGTGGAGCAAAGTGCGCATGATGACTGTTGTATTCATTCCCAATGCAATTTCTGTGTCTCATCAACACTCTGATTGTCCGCAGATTACAGAATGACTCCAGATGGGTTTCGGAAACTACTACTGGTCTTCCAGGGAACGATCAAAACGTAGACTGTTTGAGACATTACTCCCACAGAGAAAGGTGCGCATGTTGACTGTTGTATTCAATCCCGATGCAATTTCTGTGTTTCAACAACACTCTGATAGTCCGCAGGTTACAGAATGCCACCAGACGTGCATCGGAAACTACTACTGGTCTTCCAGGGAACGATCAAAGCGTAGACTGTTTGAGACATTACTTCTGTGGAGGAAAGTGATCATGGTGACTGTTGTATTCAATCCCGATGCAAATTCTGTGTTTCATCAACACTCTGACAGTCCACAGATTACAGAGTGCATCCAGATGTGCATCCGAAACTACTACTGCTCTTCCAGGGAATGATCAAATCGTAGAATCTTAGAGACAATACTCCCATGGAGGAAAGTGCGCATGGTGACTGTTGTATTCAATCCCGATGCTATTTCTGTGTTTCATTAACAGTCTGATAGTCCACAGATTACAGAACGCCTCCAGATGTGCATCGGAAACTACTACTGGTCTTGCAGGGAACGATCAAAGCGTAGAATATTTGAGACATTACTAACATGGAGGAAAGTGCGCATGGTGACTGTTGTATTCAATCCCGATGAAATTTCTGTGTCTCATCAACACTTTGAAGGTCCACCGATTACCGAATGCATCCAGATGAGCATCGGAAACTACTACTGGTCTTCCTGGGAACGATCAAAGCGTAGACTGTTTGAGACATAACTCCCGTGGAGCAAAGTGTTCATGGTGACTGTTGTATTCAATCCCGATGAAATTTCTGTGTTTCATCTACACTCTGATAGTCCACAGATTGCAGAATGCCTCCAGATGTGCATCGGTAACTACTTCTGGTCTTCCAGGGAATGGTCAAAGCGTAGCCTGTTTGAGACATTACTCCCATGGAGGAAGGTGAGCATGGTGACTGTTGTATTCAATCCGGATGCAATTTCTGTAATTCATCAACACTCTGATACTCCACAGGTTACAGAATGCCTGCAGACGTGCATCGGAAACTACTACTGGTCTTCCTGGGAACGATCAAAGCGTGGACTGTTTGAGACATTACTCCCATGGAGGAAAGTGCGCATGGTGACTGTTGTATTCAATCCCGATGCAGTTTCTGTGTTTCATCAACACTCTGATAGTCCACAGATTACAGAATGCCTCCAGATGTGCATCGGAAACTACTACTGCTCTTCCAGGGAATGATCAAATCGTAGAATCTTGGAGACATTACTCCCATGGAGCAAAGTGCGCATAGAGACTGTTGTATCAATCCCGATGAAATTTCTGTGTTTCATCTACACTCTGATTGTCCACAGATTACAGAATGACTCCAGATGGGATTCGGAAACTACTACTGGTCTTCCAGGGAACGATCAAAGCGTAGACTGTTTGAGCCATTATTTCCATGGAGGTAAGTGCTCGTGGTGACTGTAGTATTTAATCCCGATGCAATTTCTGTGTTCCATCAACACTCTGATTGTCCACAGATTACAGAATGCCTCCAGACGTGCATCGGAAACTACTTCTGGTCTTCCAGGGAACGATCAAAACGTAGAGTGTTTGTTATACTCACGTGGAGGAAAGTGCGCATGGCAACTGTATTATCCAATCCCGATGCAATTTCTGTGTTTTATCAACAATCCGATAGTCCACAGATTGCAGAATGCCTCCAGATGTGCATCGGAAACTACTACTGGTCTTCAAGGGAACGATCAAAGCGTAGACTGTTTGAGACATTACTCCAATGGAGGAAAGTGCGCATGGTGACTGTTCTATTCAATCCCGATGCAATTTCTGTGTTTCATCAACACTATGATAGTCCACAGATTACAGAATGCCTCCAGATGTGCATCGGTAACTACTTCTGGTCTTCCAGGGAACGATCAAAGCGTAGCCTGTTTGAGACATTACTCCCATGGAGGAAGGTGCGCATGGTGACTGTTGTATTCAGTGCCGATGTAATTTCTGTGTTTCATCAATACTTTGATACTCCACAGATTACAGAAAGCCACCAGATGTGCATCGGAAACTGCTACTGGTCTTCCAGGGAACGATCAAAGCGTAGACTGTTTACGACATTACTCCCGTGGAGGAAAGTGCGCATGGTGGCAGTTGTATTCAATCGCGATGCAATTTCTGTGTTTCATCAACATTTTGAAGGTCCACTGATTACAGAATGCCTCCAGATGTGCATCGGAAACTACTACTGGTCTTCCAGGGAACGATCAAAGCGTAGACTGTATGAGGCATTACTCCCCTGGAGGAAAGTGCGCATGGTGACTGATGTATTCAATCCCGATGCAATTTCTGTGTTTCATCAACACTTTGATACTCCACAGATTACAGAAAGCCACCAGATGTGCATCGGAAACTACTACTGATCTTCCAGCGAACGATCAAAGCGTAGACTGTTTGAGACATTACTCCCGTGGAGCAAAGTGCGCATGATGACTGTTGTATTCAATCCCGATGCAATTTCTGTGTCTCATCAACACTCTGATTGTCCGCAGATTACAGAATGACTCCAGATGGGCTTCGGAAACTACTACTGGTCTTCCAGGGAACGATCAAATCGTAGACTGTTTGAGACATTACTCCCACGGAGAAAGGTGAGCATGTTGACTGTAGTATTCAATCCCGACGCAATTTCTTTGTTTCATCAACACTCTGACAGTCCGCAGGTTACAGAATGCCACCAGACGTGCATCGGAAACTACTACTGGTCTTCCAGGGAACGATGAAAGCGTAGACTGTTTGAGACATTACTTCTGTGGAGGAAAGTGAGCATGGTGACTGTTGTATTCATTCCCGATGCAAATTCTGTGTTTCATCAACACTCTGACAGTCCACAGATTACAGAATGCATCCAGATGTGCATCGGAAACTACTACTGCTCTTCCAGGGAATGATCAAATCGTAGAATCTTAGAGACATTACTCCCATGGAGGAAAGTGCGCATGGTGACTGTTGTATTCAATCCCGATGCAATTTCTGTGTTTCATTAACAGTCTGATAGTCCACAGATTACAGAATGCCTCCAGATGTGCATCGGAAACTACTACTGGTCTTGCAGGGAACGATCAAAGCGTAGAATATTTGAGACATTACTAACATGGAGGAAAGTGCGCATGGTGACTGTTGTATTCAATCCCGATGCAATATCTGTGTCTCATCAACACTTTGAAGTTAGACAGATTACCGAATGCATCCAGATGAGCATCGGAAACTACTACTGGTCTTCCTGGGAACGATCAAAGCGTAGACTGTTTGAGACATTACTCCCGTGGAGCAAAGTGTTCATGGTGACTGTTGTATTCAATCCCGATGAAATTTCTGTGTTTCATCTACACTCTGATTGTCCACAGATTACAGAATGACTCCGCATGGGCTTCGGAAACTACTACTGGTCTTCCAGGGAACGATCAAAGCGTAGACTGTTTGAGACATTACTCCTCTGGAGGAAAGTGCGCATGGTGACTGTTGTATTCAATCCCGATGCAATTTCTGTGTTTCATTAACACTCTGATAGTCCATAGATTACAGAATGCCACCAGACGTGCATCGGAAACTACTACTGGTCTTCCAGGAACGATCAAAGAGTAGACTGTTTGAGACATTACTTCCCATTGAGGAAAGTGCTCATAGTGACTGTTGTATTCAATCCCGATGCAATTTCTGTGTCTCATCAACATTTTGAAGGTTCACAGATTACAGAATGCATCCAGATGTGCATCGGAAACTACTACTGGTCTCCCAGGGAACGATCTAATCGTAGAATCTTCGAGACATTACTCTCATGGAGGAAAGTACGCATGGTGACTGTTGTATTCATTCCCGATGCAATGTCTGTGTCTCATCAACACTTTGAAGGTCCACAGTTTACCGAATGCATCCAGATGTGCATCGGAAACTACTACTGGTCTCCCAGGGAACGATCTAATCGTAGAATCTTAAAGACATTACTCCCATGGAGGAAAGTGCGCATGGTGACTGTTGTATTCAATCCCGATGCAATTTCTGTGTCTCATCAACACTCTGATTGTCCACAGATTACAGAATGACTCCAGATGGGCTTCGGAAACTACTACTGGTCTTCCAGGGAACGATCAAAGCGTAGACTGTTTACGACATTACTCCCGTGGAGGAAAGTGCGCATGGTGGCAGTTGTATTCAATCGCGATGCAATTTCTGTGTTTCATCAACATTTTGAAGGTCCACTGATTACAGAATGCCTCCAGATGTGCATCGGAAACTACTACTGGTCTTCCAGGGAACGATCAAAGCGTAGACTGTATGAGGCATTACTCCCCTGGAGGAAAGTGCGCATGGTGACTGATGTATTCAATCCCGATGCAATTTCTGTGTTTCATCAACACTTTGATACTCCACAGATTACAGAAAGCCACCAGATGTGCATCGGAAACTACTACTGATCTTCCAGCGAACGATCAAAGCGTAGACTGTTTGAGACATTACTCCCGTGGAGCAAAGTGCGCATGATGACTGTTGTATTCAATCCCGATGCAATTTCTGTGTCTCATCAACACTCTGATTGTCCGCAGATTACAGAATGACTCCAGATGGGCTTCGGAAACTACTACTGGTCTTCCAGGGAACGATCAAATCGTAGACTGTTTGAGACATTACTCCCACGGAGAAAGGTGAGCATGTTGACTGTAGTATTCAATCCCGACGCAATTTCTTTGTTTCATCAACACTCTGACAGTCCGCAGGTTACAGAATGCCACCAGACGTGCATCGGAAACTACTACTGGTCTTCCAGGGAACGATGAAAGCGTAGACTGTTTGAGACATTACTTCTGTGGAGGAAAGTGAGCATGGTGACTGTTGTATTCATTCCCGATGCAAATTCTGTGTTTCATCAACACTCTGACAGTCCACAGATTACAGAATGCATCCAGATGTGCATCGGAAACTACTACTGCTCTTCCAGGGAATGATCAAATCGTAGAATCTTAGAGACATTACTCCCATGGAGGAAAGTGCGCATGGTGACTGTTGTATTCAATCCCGATGCAATTTCTGTGTTTCATTAACAGTCTGATAGTCCACAGATTACAGAATGCCTCCAGATGTGCATCGGAAACTACTACTGGTCTTGCAGGGAACGATCAAAGCGTAGAATATTTGAGACATTACTAACATGGAGGAAAGTGCGCATGGTGACTGTTGTATTCAATCCCGATGCAATATCTGTGTCTCATCAACACTTTGAAGTTAGACAGATTACCGAATGCATCCAGATGAGCATCGGAAACTACTACTGGTCTTCCTGGGAACGATCAAAGCGTAGACTGTTTGAGACATTACTCCCGTGGAGCAAAGTGTTCATGGTGACTGTTGTATTCAATCCCGATGAAATTTCTGTGTTTCATCTACACTCTGATTGTCCACAGATTACAGAATGACTCCGCATGGGCTTCGGAAACTACTACTGGTCTTCCAGGGAACGATCAAAGCGTAGACTGTTTGAGACATTACTCCTCTGGAGGAAAGTGCGCATGGTGACTGTTGTATTCAATCCCGATGCAATTTCTGTGTTTCATTAACACTCTGATAGTCCATAGATTACAGAATGCCACCAGACGTGCATCGGAAACTACTACTGGTCTTCCAGGAACGATCAAAGAGTAGACTGTTTGAGACATTACTTCCCATTGAGGAAAGTGCTCATAGTGACTGTTGTATTCAATCCCGATGCAATTTCTGTGTCTCATCAACATTTTGAAGGTTCACAGATTACAGAATGCATCCAGATGTGCATCGGAAACTACTACTGGTCTCCCAGGGAACGATCTAATCGTAGAATCTTCGAGACATTACTCTCATGGAGGAAAGTACGCATGGTGACTGTTGTATTCATTCCCGATGCAATGTCTGTGTCTCATCAACACTTTGAAGGTCCACAGTTTACCGAATGCATCCAGATGTGCATCGGAAACTACTACTGGTCTCCCAGGGAACGATCTAATCGTAGAATCTTAAAGACATTACTCCCATGGAGGAAAGTGCGCATGGTGACTGTTGTATTCAATCCCGATGCAATTTCTGTGTCTCATCAACACTCTGATTGTCCACAGATTACAGAATGACTCCAGATGGGCTTCGGAAACTACTACTGGTCTTCCTTGGATCGATCAAAACGTAGACTGTTTGAGACATTACTGCCATGGAGGAAAGTGCGCATGGTGACTGTTGTATTCAATCCCGATGAAATTTCTGTGTCTCATCAACACTTTGAAGGTCCACCGATTACCGAATGCATCCAGATGAGCATCGGAAACTACTACTGGTCTTCCTGGGAACGATCAAAGCGTAGACTGTTTGAGACATAACTCCCGTGGAGCAAAGTGTTCATGGTGACTGTTGTATTCAATCCCGATGAAATTTCTGTGTTTCATCTACACTCTGATAGTCCACAGATTGCAGAATGCCTCCAGATGTGCATCGGTAACTACTTCTGGTCTTCCAGGGAATGGTCAAAGCGTAGCCTGTTTGAGACATTACTCCCATGGAGGAAGGTGAGCATGGTGACTGTTGTATTCAATCCGGATGCAATTTCTGTAATTCATCAACACTCTGACACTCCACAGGTTACAGAATGCCTGCAGACGTGCATCGGAAACTACTACTGGTCTTCCTGGGAACGATCAAAGCGTGGACTGTTTGAGACATTACTCCCATGGAGGAAAGTGCGCATGGTGACTGTTGTATTCAATCCCGATGCAGTTTCTGTGTTTCATCAACACTCTGATAGTCCACAGATTACAGAATGCCTCCAGATGTGCATCGGAAACTACTACTGCTCTTCCAGGGAATGATCAAATCGTAGAATCTTGGAGACATTACTCCCATGGAGCAAAGTGCGCATAGTGACTGTTGTATCAATCCCGATGAAATTTCTGTGTTTCATCTACACTCTGATTGTCCACAGATTACAGAATGACTCCAGATGGGCTTCGGAAACTACTACTGGTCTTCCAGGGAACGATCAAAGCGTAGACTGTTTGAGCCATTATTTCCATGGAGGTAAGTGCTCGTGGTGACTGTAGTATTTAATCCCGATGCAATTTCTGTGTTCCATCAACACTCTGATAGTCCACAGATTACAGAATGCCTCCAGACGTGCATCGGAAACTACTTCTGGTCTTCCAGGGAACGATCAAAACGTAGAGTGTTTGTTATACTCACGTGGAGGAAAGTGCGCATGGCAACTGTATTATCCAATCCCGATGCAATTTCTGTGTTTCATCAACAATCCGATAGTCCACAGATTGCAGAATGCCTCCAGATGTGCATCGGAAACTACTACTGGTCTTCAAGGGAACGATCAAAGCGTAGACTGTTTGAGACATTACTCCAATGGAGGAAAGTGCGCATGGTGAATGTTCTATTCAATCCCGATGCAATTTCTGTGTTTCATCAACACTATGATAGTCCACAGATTACAGAATGCCTCCAGATGTGCATCGGTAACTACTTCTGGTCTTCCAGGGAACGATCAAAGCGTAGCCTGTTTGAGACATTACTCCCATGGAGGAAGGTGCGCATGGTGACTGTTGTATTCAGTGCCGATGTAATTTCTGTGTTTCATCAACACTTTGATACTCCACAGATTACAGAAAGCCACCAGATGTGCATCGGAAACTACTACTGGTCTTCCAGGGAACGATCAAAGCGTAGACTGTTTACGACATTACTCCCGTGGAGGAAAGTGCGCATGGTGGCAGTTGTATTCAATCGCGATGCAATTTCTGTGTTTCATCAACATTTTGAAGGTCCACTGATTACAGAATGCCTCCAGATGTGCATCGGAAACTACTACTGGTCTTCCAGGGAACGATCAAAGCGTAGACTGTATGAGGCATTACTCCCCTGGAGGAAAGTGCGCATGGTGACTGATGTATTCAATCCCGATGCAATTTCTGTGTTTCATCAACACTTTGATACTCCACAGATTACAGAAAGCCACCAGATGTGCATCGGAAACTACTACTGATCTTCCAGCGAACGATCAAAGCGTAGACTGTTTGAGACATTACTCCCGTGGAGCAAAGTGCGCATGATGACTGTTGTATTCAATCCCGATGCAATTTCTGTGTCTCATCAACACTCTGATTGTCCGCAGATTACAGAATGACTCCAGATGGGCTTCGGAAACTACTACTGGTCTTCCAGGGAACGATCAAATCGTAGACTGTTTGAGACATTACTCCCACGGAGAAAGGTGAGCATGTTGACTGTTGTATTCAATCCCGACGCAATTTCTTTGTTTCATCAACACTCTGATTGTCCGCAGATTACAGAATGACTCCAGATGTTCTTCGGAAACTACTACTGGTCTTCCAGGGAACGATCAAAGCGTAGACTGTTTGAGACATTACTCCCACGGAGAAAGGTGCGCATGTTGACTGTTGTATTCAATCCCGACGCAATTTCTGTGTTTCATCAACACTCTGATAGTCCGCAGGTTACAGAATGCCACCAGACGTGCATCGGAAACTACTACTGGTTTTCCAGGGAACGATCAAAGCGTAGACTGTTTGAGACATTACTTCTGTGGAGGAAAGTGAGCATGGTGACTGTTGTATTCATTCCCGATGCAAATTCTGTGTTTCATCAACACTCTGACAGTCCACAGATTACAGAATGCATCCAGATGTGCATCGGAAACTACTAGTGGTCTTCCAGGGAATGATCAAATCGTAGAATCTTAGAGACATTACTCCCATGGAGTTAAGTGCGCATGGTGACTGTTGTATTCAATCCCGATGCAATTTCTGTGTTTCATTAACAGTCTGATAGTCCACAGATTACAGAATGCCTCCAGATGTGCATCGGAAACTACTACTGGTCTTGCAGGGAACGATCAAAGCGTAGAATATTTGAGACATTACTAACATGGAGGAAAGTGCGCATGGTGATTGTTGTATTCAATCCCGATGCAATATCTGTGTCTCATCAACACTTTGAAGGTCCACAGATTACCGAATGCACCCAGATGAGCATCGGAAACTACTACTGGTCTTCCTGGGAACGATCAAAGCGTAGACTGTTTGAGACATTACTCCCGTGGAGCAAAGTGTTCATGGTGACTGTTGTATTCAATCCCGATGAAATTTCTGTGTTTCATCTACACTCTGATTGTCCACAGATTACAGAATGACTCCGGATGGGCTTCGGAAACTACTACTGGTCTTCCAGGGAACGATCAAAGCGTAGACTGTTTGAGACATTACTCCTCTGGAGGAAAGTGCGCATGGTGACTGTTGTATTCAATCCCGATGCAATTTCTGTGTTTCATCAACACTCTGATAGTCCATAGACTACAGAATGCCACCAGACGTGCATCGGAAACTACTACTGGTCTTCCAGGAACGATCAAAGCGTAGACTGTTTGAGACATTACTTCCCATTGAGGAAAGTGCTCATAGTGACTGTTGTATTCAATCCCGATGCAATTTCTGTGTCTCATCAACACTTTGAAGGTCCACAGATTACAGAAAGCATCCAGATGTGCATCGGAAACTACTACTGGTCTCCCAGGGAACGATCTAATCGTAGAATCTTCGAGACATTACTCCCATGGAGGAAAGTGCGCATGGTGACTGTTGTATTCATTCCCGATGCAATTTCTGTGTTTCATCAACAGTCTGATTGTCCACAGATTACAGAATGCCTCCAGATGTGCATCGAAAACTACCACTGGTCTTCCAGTTAAAGATCAAAGCGTTGAATGTTTGAGACATTGCTAACATGGAGGAAAGTGCACATGGTGACTGTTGTATTCATTCCCGATGCAATGTCTGTGTCTCATCAACACTTTGAAGGTCCACAGTTTACCGAATGCATCCAGATGTGCTTCGGAAACTACTACTGGTCTCCCAGGGAACGATCTAATCGTAGAATCTTCAAGACATTACTCCCATGGAGGAAAGTGCGCATGGTGACTGTTGTATTCAATCCCGATGCAATTTCTGTGTCTCATCAACACTCTGATTGTCCACAGATTACAGAATGACGCCAGATGGGCTTTGGAAACTACTACTGGTCTTCCTTGGATCGGTCAAAACGTAGGCTGTTTGAGACATTACTCCCATGGAGGAAAGTGCGCATGGTGACTGTTGTATTCAATCCCGATGCAATTTCTGTGTTTCATCAACACTCTGATAGTCCTCATATTACAGAACGCCACCAGACGCGCATCGGAAACTACTACTGGTCTTCCAGGGAACGATCAAAGCGTAGACTGTCGGAGACATTACTCCCATGAAGGAAAGTGCGCATGGTGACTGTTGTATTCAATCCCGATGCAATTTCTGTGTTTCATCAACACTCTGATAGCCCACAGATTACAGAATGCCTCCAGATGTGCTTCGGAAACTTCTTCTGGTCTTCCAGGGAACGATCAAAGGGTAGACTGTTTGAGACATTACTTCCCATGGGGGAAAGTGCTCATGGTGACTGTTGTATTCAATCCCGATGCAATTTCCGTGTCTCATCAACACTTTGAAGGTCCACAGTTTACCGAATGCATCCAGATGTGCTTCGGAAACTACTACTGGTCTCCCAGGGAACGATCTAATCGTAGAATCTTCAAGACATTACTCCCATGGAGGAAAGTGCGCATGGTGACTGTTGTATTCAATCCCGATGCAATTTCTGTGTCTCATCAACACTCTGATAGTCCGTAGATTACAGAATGCCACCAGACGTGCATCGGAAACTACTACTGGTCTTCCAGAGAACGATCAAAGCGTAGACTGTTTGAGACATAACATCTGTGGAGGAAAGTGAGCATGGTGACTGTTGTGTTCAATCCCGATGCAATTTCTGTGTTTCATCAACACTTTGAAGGTCCACAGATTACAGAATGCCTCCAGATGTGCATCGGAAAGTACTACTGGTCTTCCAGGGAACGATCAAAGCGTAGACTGTTTGAGCCATTACTCCCATGGAGGAAAGTGCTCATGGTGACTGTAGTATTTAATCCCGATGCAATTTCTGTGTTCCATCAACACTCTGATAGTCCACAGATTACAGAATGCCTCCAGACGAGAATCGGAAACTACTTCTGGTCTTCCAGGGAACGATCAAAACGTAGACAGTTTGTTATACTCACGTGGGGGGAAGTGCGCATGGCAACTGTATTACTCAATCCCGATGCAATTTCTGTGTTTCATCAACAATCCGATAGTCCACAGATTGCAGAATGCCTCTAGATGTGCACCGGAAACTACTACTGGTCTTCAAGGGAACGACCAAAGCGTAGACTGTTTGAGAAATTACTCCAATGGAGGAAAGTGCGCATGGTGAATGTTCTATTCAATCCCGAGGCAATTTCTGTGTTTTATCAACACTATGATAGTCCACAGATTACAGAATGCCTCCAGATGTGCATCGATAACTACTTCTGGTCTTCTAGGGAACGATCAAAGCGTAGCCTGTTTGAGACATTACTCCCATGGAGGAAGGTGCGCATGGTGACTGTTGTATTCAGTCCCGATGTAATTTCTGTGTTTCATCAACACTTTGATACTCCACAGGTTACAGAAAGCCACCAGATGTGCATCGGAAACTACTACTGGTCTTCCAGGGAACGATCAAAGCGTAGACTGTTTAAGACATTACTCCCGTGGAGGAAAGTGCGCATGGTGGCAGTTGTATTCAATCGCGATGCAATATCTGTGTTTCATCATCATTTTGAAGGTCCACTGATTACTGAATGCCTCCAGATGTGCATCGGAAACTACTACTGGTCTTCCAGGGAACGATCAAATCGTAGACTGTTTGAGACATTGCTCCCATGGAGGAAAGTGCGCATGGTGACTGTTGTATTCAATCCCGATGCAATTTCTGTGTTTCATCAACACACTGATAGTCCACAGATTACAGAATACCTCCAGATGTGCATCGGAAACTACTACTGCTCTTCCAGGGAACGATCAAAACGTAGACTGTTTGAGACGTTACTCCCATGGAGGAAAGTGCGCATGGTGACTGTTGTATTCAATCCCGATGCAATTTCTGTGTTTCATCAACACTCTGTTAGTCCCTAGATTACAGAATGCCTCCAGATGTGCATCGGAAACTACCACTGGTCTTCCAGGGAACGATCAAGGCGTAGAATGTTTGAGACATTACTAACATGGAGCAAAAGTGGGCATGGTGACTGTTATATTCAATCCCGATGCAATTTCTGTGTTTCATCATCACTTTGATGGTCCACAGTTTACAGAATGCATCCAGATGTGCATCGGAAACTACTACTGGTCTTCCAGGGAACGATCAAAGCGTAGACTGTTTGAGACATTACTCCCGTGGAGCAAAGTGCGCATGATGACTGTTGTATTCAATCCCGATGCAATATCTGTGTCTCATCAACACTCTGATTGTCCGCAGATTACAGAATGACTCCAGATGGGCTTCGGAAACTACTACTGGTCTTCCAGGGAACGATCAAAGCGTAGACTGTTTGAGACATTACTCCCACGGAGAAAGGTGCGCATGTTGACTGTTGTATTCAATCCCGATGCAATTTCTGTGTTTCATCAACACTCTGATAGTCCGCAGGTTACAGAATGCCACCAGACGTGCATCGGAAACTACTAGTGGTCTTCCAGGGAACGATCAAAGCGTAGACTGTTTGAGACATTACTTCTGTGGAGGAAAGTGAGCATGGTGACTGTTGTATTCAATCCCGATGCAAATTCTGTGTTTCATCAACACTCTGACAGTCCACAGATTACAGATTGCATCCAGATGTGCATCGGAAACTACTACAGCTCTTCCAGGGAATGATCAAATCGTAGAATCTTAGAGACATTACTCCCATGGAGGAAAGTGCGCATGGTGACTGTTGTATTCAATCCTGATGCAATTCCTGTGTTTCATCAACAATCCGATAGTCCACAGATTGCAGAATGCCTCCAGATGTGCATCGGAAACTACTACTGGTCTTCAAGGGAACGATCAAAGCGTAGCCTGTTTGAGACATTACTCCAATGGAGGAAAGTGCGCATGGTGACTGTTCTATTCAATCCCGATGCAATTTCTGTGTTTCATCAACACTCTGATAGTCCACAGATTACAGAATGCCTCCAGATGTGCTTCGGAAACTTCTTCTGGTCTTCCAGGGAACGATCAAAGCGTAGACTGTTTTAGACATTACTTCCCATGGGGGAAATTGCTCATGGTGACTGTTGTATTCAATCCCGATGCAATTTCTGTGTTTCATTAACAGTCTGATAGTCCACAGATTACAGAATGCTTCCAGATGTGCATCGGAAACTACTACTGGTCTTGCAGGGAACGATCAAAGCGTAGAATATTTGAGACATTACTAACATGGAATAAAGTGCGCATGGTGACTGTTGTATTCAATCCCGATGCAATTTCTGTGTCTCATCAACACTTTGAAGGTCCACAGATTACCGAATGCATCCAGATGAGCATCGGAAACTACTACTGGTCTTCCTGGGAACGATCAAAGCGTAGACTGTTTGAGACATTACTCCCGTGGAGCAAAGTGTTCATGGTGACTGTTGTATTCAATCCCGATGAAATATCTGTGTTTTATCTACACTCTGATAGTCCACAGATTGCAGAATGCCTCCAGATGTGCATCGGTAACTACTTCTGGTCTTCCAGGGAATGATCAAAGCGTAGCCTGTTTGAGACATTACTCCCATGGAGGAAGGTGCGCATGGTGACTGTTGTATTCAATCCGGATGCAATTTCTGTAATTCATCAACACTCTGATACTCCACAGGTTACAGAATGCCTGCAGACGTGCATCGGAAACTACTACTGGTCTTCCTGGGAACGATCAAAGCGTGGACTGTTTGAGACATTACTCCCATGGAGGAAAGTGCGCATGGTGACTGTTGTATTCAATCCCGATGCAATTTCTGTGTTTCATCAACACTCTGATAGTCCACAGATTACAGAATGCCTCCAGATGTGCTTCGGAAACTTCTTCTGGTCTTCCAGGGAACGATCAAAGCGTAGACTGTTTTAGACATTACTTCCCATGGGGGAAATTGCTCATGGTGACTGTTGTATTCAATCCCGATGCAATTTCCGTGTCTCATCAACACTTTGAAGGTCCACAGATTACAGAATGCTTCCAGATGTGCATCGGAAACTACTACTGCTCTTCCAGGGAATGATCAAATCGTAGAATCTTAGAGACATTACTCTCATGGAGCAAAGTGCGCATAGTGACTGTTGTATTCAATCCCGATGAAATTTCTGTGTTTCATCTACACTCTGATTGTCCACAGATTACAGAATGACTCCAGATGGGCTTCGGAAACTACTACTGGTCTTCCAGGGAACGATCAAAGCGTAGACTGTATGTGGCATTACTCCCCTGGAGGAAATTGCGCACGGTGACTGTTGTATTCAATCCCGATGCAATTTCTGTGTTTCATCAACACTCTGATAGTCCGTAGATTACAGAATGCCACCAGACGTGCATCGGAAACTACTACTGGTCTTCCAGAGAACGATCAAAGCGTAGACTGTTTGAGACATTACTTCTGTGGAGGAAAGTGAGCATGGTGACTGTTGTATTCAATCCCGATGAAATTTCTGTGTTTCATCAACACTTTGAAGGTCCACATATTACAGAATGCCTCCAGATGTGCATCGGAAAGTACTACTGGTCTTCCAGGGAACGATCAAAGCGTAGACTGTTTGAGCCATTACTCCTATGGAGGAAAGTGCTCATGGTGACTTTTGTATTTAATCCCGATGCAATTTCTGTGTTCCATCAACACTCTGATAGTCCACAGATTACAGAATGTCTCCAGACGTGCATCGGAAACTTCTTCTGGTCTTCCAGGGAAGGATCAAAACGTAGAATGTTTGTTATACTCACGTGGAGGAAAGTGCGCATGGCAACTGTATTATTCAATCCTGATGCAATTCCTGTGTTTCATCAACAATCCGATAGTCCACAGATTGCAGAAAGCTACAAGATGTGCATCGGAAACTACTACTGGTCTTCCACTGAACGATCAAAGCGTAGACTGTTTAAGACATTACTCCCGTGGAGGAAAGTGCGCATGGTGGCAATTGTATTCAATCGCGATGCAATATCTGTGCTTCATCAACGTTTTGAATGTCCACTGATTACAGAATGCCTCCAGATGTGCATCGGAAACTACTACTGGTCTTCCAGGGAACGATCAAAGCGTAGACTGTTTGAGACATTGCTCCCATGGAGGAAAGTGCGCATGGTGACTGTTGTATTCAATCCCGATGCAATTTCTGTGTTTCATCAACACACTGATAGTCCACAGATTACAGAATACCTCCAGATGTGCATCGGAAACTACTACTGCTCTTCCAGGGAACGATCAAAACGTAGACTGTTTGAGACGTTACTCCCATGGAGAAAAGTGCGCATGGTGACTGTTGTATTCAATCCCGATGCAATTTCTGTGTTTCATCAACACTCTGTTAGTCCCTAGATTACAGAATGCCTCCAGATGTGCATCGGAAACTACCACTGGTCTTCCATGGAACGATCAAGGCGTAGAATGTTTGAGACATTACTAACATGGAGCAAAAGTGGGCATGGTGACTGTTGTATTCAATCCCGATGCAATTTCTGTGTTTCATCAACACTTTGAAGGTCCCCAGATTACAGAATGCATCCAGATGTGCATTGGAAACTACTACTGGTCTTCCAGGGAACGATCAAAGCGTAGACTGTTTGAGACATTACTCCCGTGGAGCAAAGTGCGCATGATGACTGTCGTATTCAATCTCGATGCAATTTCTGTGTCTCATCAACACTCTGATTGTCCGCAGATTACAGAATGACTCCAGATGGGCTTCGGAAACTACTACTGATCTTTCAGGGAACGATCAAAGCGTAGACTGTTTGGGACATTACTCCCACGGAGAAAGGTGCGCATGTTGACTGTTGTATTCAATCCCGATGCAATTTCTGTGTTTCATCAACACTCTGATAGTCCGCAGGTTACAGAATGCCACCAGACGTGCATCGGAAACTGCTACTGGTCTTCCAGGGAACGATCAAAGCGTAGACTGTTTGAGACATTACTTCTGTGGAGGAAAGTGAGCATGGTGACTGTTGTATTCAATCCCGATGAAATTTCTGTGTTTCATCTACACCCTGATTGTCCACAGATTACAGAATGACTCCGGATGGGCTTCGGAAACTACTACTGGTCTTCCAGGGAACGATCAAAGCGTAGACTGTATGAGACATTACTCCTCTGGAGGAAAGGGCGCATGGTGACTGTTGTATTGAATCCCGATGCAATTTCTGTGTTTCATCAACACTCTGATAGTCCGTAGATTACAGAATGCCACCAGACGTGCATCGGAAGCTACTACTGGTCTTCCAGGAACGATCAAAGCGTAAACTGTTTGAGACATTACATCCCATTGAGGAAAGTGCTCATAGTGACTGGTGTATTCAATCCCGATGCAATTTCTGTGTCTCATCAACACTTTGAAGGTCCACAGATTACAGAATGCATCCAGATGTGCATCGGAAACTACTACTGGTCTCCCAGGGAACGATCTAATCGTTGAATCTTCGAGACATTACTCCCATGGAGGAAAGTGCGCATGGTGACTGTTGTATTCAATCCCGATGCAATTTCTGTGTTTCATCAACAGTCTGATAGTCCACAGATTACAGAATGCCTCCAGATGTGCATCGGAAACTACCAATGGTCTTCCAGTTAACGATCAAAGCGTAGAATGTTTGAGACATAACTAACATGGAGGAAAGTGCGCATGGTGACTGTTGTATTCATTCCCGATGCAATTTCTGTGTCTCATCAACACTTTGAAGGTCCACAGATTACCGAATGCATCCAGATGTGCATCGGAAACTACTACTGGTCTTCCAGGGAACGATCAAAGCGTAGACTGTTTGAGACATTACTCCCGTGGTGCAAAGTGCGCATGGTGACTGTTGAATTCAATCCCGATGCAATTTCTGTGTCTCATCAACACTCTGATTGTCCACAGATTACAGAATGACTCCAGATGGGCTTCGGAAACTACTACTGGTCTTCCAGGGATCGATCAAAACGTAAACTGTTTGAGACATTACTCCCATGGAGGAAAGTGCGCATGGTGACTGTTGTATTCAATCCCGATGCAATTTCTGTGTTTCATCAACACTCTGATAGTCCTCAGATTACAGAACGCCACCAGACGCGCATCGGAAACCACTACTGGTCTTCCAGGGAACGATCAAAGCGTAGACTGTTTGAGACATTACTTCTGTGGAGGAAAGTGCGCATGGTGACAGTTGTATTCAATCGCGATGCAATATCTGTGTTTCATCAACATTTTGAAGGACCACAGATTACAGAATACCTCCAGATGTGCATCGGAAATTACTACTGCTCTTCCAAGGAACGATCAAAGCGTAGAGTGTTTGACACGTTACTCCCATGGAGGAAAGTGCGCATGGTGACTGTTGTATTCAATCCCGATGCAATTTCTGTGTTTCATCAACACTCTGTTAGTCCACAGATTGCAGAATGCCTCCAGATGTGCATCGGAAACTACCACTGGTCTTCCAGGGAACGATCAAGGCGTAGAATGTTTGAGACATTACTAACATGGAGTAAAAGTGGGCATGGTGACTGTTGTATTCAATCCCGATGCAATTTCTGTGTTTCATCAACACTTTGAAGGTCCACAGATTACAGAATGCATCCTGATTTGCATCGGAAACTACTACTGGTCTTCCAGGGAACGATCAAAGCGTAGACTGTTTGAGACATTACTCCCGTTGAGCAAAGTGCTCTTGATGACTGTTGTATTCAATCCCGATGCAATTTCTGTGTCTCATCAACACTCTGATTGTCCACAGATTACAGATTGACTCCAGATGGGCTTCGGAAACTACTACTGGTCTTCCAGGGAACGATCAAAGCGTAGACTGTTTGAGACATTACTCCCACGGAGGAAGGTGCGCATGTTGACTGTTGTATTCAATCCCGATGCAATTTCTGTGTTTCATCAACACTTTGAAGGTCCACAGATTACAGAATGCCAAGAGATGTGCATCGGAAGCTACTACTGGTCTTCCAGGGAACGATTAAAGCGTAAACTGTTTGTGATATTTCTCCCATGGAGGAAAGTGCGCATGGTGACTGTCGTATTCAATCCCGATGCAATTTCTGTGTTTCATCAACTCTCTAATAGTCCACAGATTACAGGGTGCTTCCAGATGTGCATCGGAAACTACTACTGGTCTTCCAGGGAACGATCAAAGCGTAGACTGTTTGAGACACTACTCCCATGGAGAGAAGTGCGCATGGTGACTGTTGTATTCAATCCCGATGCAATTTCTGTGTTTCATCAACACTCTGATACACCACAGATATCAGAATGCCTGCCACCAGATGTGCATCGGAAACTACTACTGGTCTTCCTGGGAACGATCTAAGCGTAGACTGTTAGAGACATTACTCCCATGGAGGAAAGTGCACATGGTGACTGTTGTATTCAATCCCGATGCAAATTCTGTGTTTCGTTAACACTCTGATAGTTCACAGATTACAGAATGCCTGAAAATGTGCATCGGAAACCGCTACTGATCTTCCAGGGAAAGATCAAAGCGTAGACTGTTTGAGACATTACTCCCGTGGAGGTAACTGCGCATGGTGACTGTTGTATTCAATCCTGATGCAACTTCAGTGTTTCATCAACACTCTGATAGTCCACAGATTACAGAATGCCACAAGACGTGCATCGGAAGCTCTTACTCGTCTTCCAGGGAACGATCAAATCGTAGACTGTTTGAGACATAACTCCCGTGGAGGAAAGTGCGCATGGTGACTGTTGTATTCAATCCCATTGCAATTTCTGTGTTTCGTCAACACTCTGATAGTCCGTAGATTACAGAATGCCACCAGACGTGCATCGGAAACTACTACTGGTCTTCAAGGGAACGATCAAAGCGTAGACTGTTTGAGACATTACTCCAATGGAGGAAAGTGCGCATGGTGACTGTTCTATTCAATCCCGATGCAATTTCTGTGTTTCATCAACACTATGATAGTCCACAGATTACAGAATGCCTACAGATGTGCATCGGTAACTACTTCTGGTCTTCCAGGGAACGATCAAAGCGTAGCCTGTTTGAGACATTACTTCCATGGAGGAAGGTGCGCATGGTGACTGTTGTATTCAATCCCAATGCAATTTCTGTGTTTCATCAACACTTTGATACTCCACAGGTTATACAATGCCTCCAGATTTGCATCGGAAACTACTACTGGTCTTCCTGGAAACGATCAAAGCGTGGACTGTTTGAGACATTACTCATATGGAGGAAAGTGCGCATGGTGACTGTTGTATTCAATCCCGACGCAATTTCTGAGTTTCATCAACACTCTGATAGTCCACAGGTTACAGAATGCCTCCAGATGTGCTTCGGAAACGTCTTCTGGTCTTCCAGGGACGATCAAAGCGTAGACTGTTTGAGACATTACTTCCTATTGATGAAAGTGCTCATAGTGACTGTTGTATTCAATACCGATGCAATTTCTGTGTCTCACCAACACTTTGAAGGTCCACGATTACAGAATGCATCCAGATGTGCATCGGAAACTACTACTGGTCTCCCAGGGAACGATCAAATCATAGAATCTTCGAGACATTACTCCCATTTAGGAAAGTGCGCATGGTGACTGTTGTATTCAATCCCGATGCAATTTCTGTGTTTCATCAACAGGTCTGATAGTCCACAGATTACAGAATGCCTCCAGATGTGCATCGAAAACTACCACTGGTCTTCCAGTTAACGATCAAAGCGTAGAATGTTTGAGACATTACTCCCATGGAGGAAAGTGCGCATGGTGACTGTTGTATTCTATCCCGATGCAATTTCTGTGTTTTATTAACAGTCTGATAGCCCACAGATTACAGAATGCCTCCAGATGTGCATCGGAAACTACTACTGGTCTTCCAGGGAACGATCAAAGCGTAGAATATTTGAGACATTACTAACATGGAGGATAGTGCGCATGGTGACTGTTGTATTCAATCCCGATGCAATTTCTGTGTCTCATCAACACTTTGAAGGTCCACAGATTACCGAATGCATCCAGATGAGCATCGGAAACTACTACTGGTCTTCCTGGGAACGATCAAAGCGTAGACTGTTTGAGACATTACTCCCGTTGAGCAAAGTGCGCATGGTGACTGTTGTATTCAATCCCGATGAAATTGCTGTGTTTCATCTACACTCTGATTGTCCACAGATTACAGAATGACTCCGGATGGGCTTCGGAAACTACTACTGGTCTTCCAGGGAACGATCAAAGCGTAGACTGTTTGAGACATTACTCCCCTGGAGGAAAGTGCGCATGGTGACTGTTGTATTCAATCCCGATGCAATTTCTGTGTTTCATCAACACTCTGATAGTCCGTAGATTACAGAATGCCACCAGACGTGCATCGGAAACCACTACAGGTCTTCCAGGGACGATCACAGCGTAGACTGTTTGAGACATTACTTCCCATTGAGGAAAGTGCTCATAGTGACTGTTGTATTCAATCCCGATGCAATTTCTGTGTCTCATCAACACTTTGAAGGTCCACAGATTACAGAATGCCTCCAGTTGTGCATCGGAAACTACCACTGGTCTTCCAGTTAACGATCAAAGCGTAGAATGTTTGAGACATTACTAACATGGAGGAAAGTGCGCATGGTGACTGTTGTATTCAATCTCGATGCATTTTCTGTGTCTCATCAACACTTTGAACGTCCACAGATTACCGAATGCATCCAGATGTGCATCGGAAACTACTACTGATCTTCCAGGGAACGATCAAAGCGTAGACTGTTTGAGACATTACTCCCGTGGTTCAAAGTGCGCATGGTGACTGTTGTATTCAATCCCGATGCAATTTCTGTGTTTCATCAACACTCTGATAGTCCACAGATTACAGAAAGCCACCAGATGTGCATCGAAAACTACTACTGGTCTTCCAGGGAACGATCAAAGCGTAGACTGTTTGAGACATTACTCCCGTGGAGGAAAGTGCGCATGGTGACAGTTGTATTCAATCGCGATGCAATATCTGTGTTTCATCAACATTTTGAAGGTCCACAGATTACAGAATACCTCCTGATGTGCATCGGCAAGTACTACTGGTCCTCCAGGGAACGATCAAAGCGTAGACTGTTTTAGCCATTACTCCCATGGAGGAAGTGCTCATGGTGGCTGTTGTATTCAATCCCGATGCAATTTCTGTATTCCATCAACACTCTGATAGTCCACAGATTACAGAATGCCTCCAGACGTGCATCAGAAACTACGTCTGGTCTTCCAGGGAACGATCAAAGCGTAGACTGTTTGAAATACTCACATGGAAGAAAGTGCGCATGGCAACTGTATTATTCAATCCCGATGCAATTTCTGTGTTTCATCAGCAATCCGATAGTCCACAAATTGCAGAATGCCTCCAGATGTGCATCGGAAACTACTACTGGTCTTCCAGGGACGATCAAAGCGTAGACTGTTTGAGACATTACTTCCCATTGAGGAAAGAGCTCATAGTGACTGTTGTCTTCAATCCCGATGCATTTTCTGTGTCTCATCAACACTTTGAAGGTCCACAGATTACAGAATGCATCCAGATGTGCATCGGAAGCTACTACTGGCCTCCCAGGGAACGATCAAATCGTAGAATCTTCGAGACATTACTCCCATGGAGGAAAGTGCGCATGGTGACTGTTGTATTCAATCCCGATGCAATTTCTGTGTTTCATCAACAGTCTGATAGTCCACAGATTACAGAATGCCTCCAGATGTGCATCGGAAACTACCACTGGTCTTCCAGTTAACGATCAAAGCGTAGAATGTTCGAGACATTACTAACATGGAGGAAAGTGCGCATGGTGACTGTTGTATTCAATCCCGATGCAATTTCTGTGTCTCATCAACACTTTGAAGGTCCAAAGATTACCGAATGCATCCAGATGTGCATCGGAAACTACTACTGGTCTTCCAGGGAACGATCAAAGCGTAGACTGTTTGAGACATTACTCCCATTGAGGAAAGGGCGCATGGTGACTGTTGTATTCAATCCCGATGCAATTTCTGTGTTTCATCAACACTCTGATAGTCCGCAGATTACAGAACGCCACCAGACGCGCATCGGAAACTACTACTGGTCCTCCAGGGAACGATCAAAGCGTAGACTGTTTGAGACATTACTTCTGTGGAGGAAAGTGAGCAAGGTGACTGTTGTATTCAATCCCGATGTAATATCTGTGTTTCATCAACACTCTGATAGTCCACAGATAACAGAAAGCCACCAGATGTGCATCGGAAACTACTACTGGTCTTCCAGGGAACGATCAAAGCGTAGACTGTTTGAGACATTACTCCCGTGGAGGAAAGTGCGCATGGTGGCAGTTGTATTCAATCGTGATGCAATATCTGTGTTTCATCAACATTTTGAAGGTCCAAAGATTACAGAATGCCAAGAGATGTGCATCGGAAACTACTATTGGTCGTCCAGGGAACGATCAAAGCGTAGACTGTTTGAGACATTACTTCTGTGGAGGAAAGTGAGCATGGTGACTGTTGTATTCAATCCCGATGCAATTTCTGTGTTTCGTCAACACTCTGACAGTCCACAGATTACAGAATGCCTCCAGATGTGCATCGCAAACTACTACTATTCTTCCAGGGAACGATTAAAGCGTAAACTATTTGAGACATTTCTCCCATGGAGGAAAGTGCGCATGGTGACTGTCGTATTCAATCCCGATGCAATTTCTGTGTTTCATCAACTCTCTAATAGTCCACAGACTACAGAATGCTTCCAGATGTGCATCGGAAACTACTACTGGTCTTCCAGGGAACGATCAAAGCGTAGACTGTTTGAGACACTACTCCCATGGACAGAAGTGCGCATGGTGACTGTTGTATTCAATCCCGAAGCAATTTCTGTGTTTCATCAACACTCTGATACACCACAGATTTCAGAATGCCACCAGATGTGCATCGGAAACTACTACTGGTCTTCCTGGGAATGATCAAAGCGTAGACTGTTAGAGACATTACTCCCATATAGGAAAGTGCGCATGGTGACTGTTGTATTCAATCCCGATGCAAATTCTATGTTTCGTTAACACTTTGATAGTCCACAGATTACAGAATGCCACCAGTTGTGCATCGGAAACCACTACTGATCTTCCAGGGAAAGATCAAAGCGTAGACTGTCTGAGACATTACTCCCGTGGAGGTAACTGCGCATGGTGACTGTTGTATTCAATCCCGATGCAATTTCAGTGTTTCATCTACACTCTGATAGTCCACAGATTACAGACTGCCACAAGACGTGCATCGGAAGCTCTTACTGGTCTTCCAGGGAACGATCAAATCGTAGACTGTTTGAGACATATCTGCCGTTGAGGAAAGTGCGCATATTGACTGTTGTACTCAATCCCGATGCAATTTCTGTGTTTCATCAACACTCTGATATTCCACAGATTACAGAATGCCACCAGATGTGCATCGGAAACTACTACTGGTGTTCCAGGGAACGATCAAATCGTAGACTGTTTGAGACATTACTCCCGTGCAGGAAAGTGCGCATGGTGAATGTTTTATTCAATCCCTATGCAATTTCTGTGTTTCATCAACACTCTGATACTCCACAGATTACAGAATGCCTCCAGATGTGCATCGGAAACTACTACTGTCTTCCTGGGAACGATCAAAGCGTATACTGTTAGAGACATTACTCCCTTGGAGGAAAGTGCGCATGGTGACTGTTGTATTCAATCCCGATGCAAATTCTGTGTTTCGTCAACACTCTGATAGTAGACAGATTACTGAATGCCTCCAGATGTGCATCGGAACCTACAACTGGTCTTCCAGGGAGCGATCAATACGTAGACCCTTAGAGACATTACTTCCATGGAGGAAAGTGCGCATGGTGACTGTTTTATTCAAACCCGATGCAATTTCTGTGTTTCATCATCACTCTGATAGTCCACAGATTACAGAATGCCTCCAGATGTGCATCGGAAACTACTACTGGTCTTCCAGGGAACTCAAAGCGTAGACTGTTTGAGCCATTACTCCCATGGAGGAAACTGCGCATGGTGACTGTTGTATTCAATCCCGATGCAATTTCTGTGTTTCATCAACACTCTGATTGTCCACAGATCACAGAATGCCACCAGATGTGCATCGGAAACTATTACTGGTCTTCCAGGGAAATCAAAGCTTAGACTGTTTGAGAAATTACTGCCATGGGGGAAAGTGCGCATGGTGACTGTTGTATTCAATCCCGATGCAATTTCTGTTCTTCATCAACACTCTGATAGTCCACAGATTACAGAATGCCACCAGATGTGCATCGGAAACTACTATTGGTCTTCCAGGGAACGATCAATACGTAGACTCTTAGAGACATTACTCCCATGGAGGAAAGTGCGCATGGTGACTGTTTTATTCAAACCCGATGCAATTTCTGTGTTTCATCAACACTCTGATAGTCCACAGATTACAGAATGCCTCCAGATGTGCATCGGAAACTACTACTTGTCTTCCAGGGAACGACTAAAGCAGTGACTGTTTGAGACACTACTCCCATGGAGGAAAGTGCGCATGGTGACTGTTGTATTCAATCCCTATGCAATTTCTGTGTTTCATCAACACTCTGATACACCACAGATTACAGAATGCCACCAGATGTCCTTCGGAAACTGCTACTGTCATCCTGGGAACGATCAAAGCGTAGACTGTTAGAGACATTTTTCCCATGGAGGAAAGTGAGCATGGTGACAGTTGTATTTAATCCCAAAGCAAATTCTGTGTTTCGTCAACACTCTGATAGTCCACAAATTACAGAATGCCACCAGTTGTGCATCGGAAACTACTAGTAGTCTTCCAGGGAACGAACAAAGCGTAGACTGTTTGAGACATTACTCCCGTGGAGGAAACTGCGCATGGTGACTGTTGTATTCAATTACGATGCAATTTCTGAGTTTCATCAACACTCTGATAGTCCACACATTACAGAATGCCTCCAGATGTATATCGGAAACTACTACTGGTCTTTCAGTGAACGATTAAATCGTAAATTGTTTGAGACATTACTCCCATGGAGGAAAGTGCGCATGGTGACTGTTGTATTCAATCCCGATGCAATTTCTGTGTTTCATCAACACTCTGATAGTCCGCAGATTACAGAATGCCACCAGACGTGCATCGGAATCTACTACTGGTCTTTCAGGGAACGATCAAAGCGTAGACTGTTTGAGACATTACTTCTGAGGAGGAAAGTGAGCATGGTGACTGTTGTATTCAATCCCGATGCAATTACTGTGTTTCATCAACACTCTGATAGTCCACAGATTACAGAATGCCTCCAGATGTGCATCGGAAACTACTACTGGTCTTCCACGGGACGATTAAAGCGTAGACTGTTTGAGACACTACTCCCATGGAGGAAAGTGCGCAGGGTGACTGTTGTATTCAATCCCGATGCAATTTCTGTGTTTCATCAACACTCTGATACACCACAGATTACAGAATGCCACCAGATGTGCATCGGAAACTACTACTGGTCTTCCAGGGAGCGATCAATACGTAGACCCTTAGAGACATTACTTCCATGGAGGAAAGTGCGCATGGTGACTGTTTTATTCAAACCCGATGCAATTTCTGTGTTTCATCAACACTCTGATAGTCCGTAGATTACAGAATGCCACCAGACGTGCATCGGAAACTACTACTGGTCTTCCATGGAACGATCAAAGCGTAGACTGTTTGAGACATTACTTCTGTGGAGGAAAGTGAGCATGGTGACTGTTGTATTAAATCCCGATGCAATTTCTGTGTTTCATCAACACTCTGATAGTCCACAGATTACAGAATGCCTCCAGATGTGCATCGGAAACTACTACTGGTCTTCCAGGGAACGATTAAACCGTAGACTGTTTGAGACACTACTCCCATGAAGGAAAGTGCGCATGGTGACTGTTGTATTCAATCCCGATGCAATTTCTGTGTTTCATCAACACTCTGATACACCACAGATTACAGAATGCCACCAGACGTGCATAGGAAACTGCTACTGTCTTCCTGGGAACGATCAAAGCGTAGACTGTTTGAGACACTACTCCCATGGAGGAAAGTGGGCATGGTGACAGTTGTATTCAATCCCGATGCAAATTCTGTGTTTCGTCAACACTCTGATACCCCACAAATTACAGAATGCCTCCAGTTGTGCATCGGAAACTACTACTGGTCTTCCAGGGAACGATCAAGGCGTAGACTGTTTGAGGCATTACTCCCATGGAGGAAAGTGGGCATGGTGACTGTTGTATTCTATCCCGATGCAATTTCTGTGTTTCATCAACACTCTGGTAGTCCACAGATTACAGAATGCCCCCAGATGTGCATCGGAAACTACTTGCGGTCTTCCAGGGAACGATCAAAGCGTAGACTGTTTGAGACACTACTCCCATGGAGGAAAGTGCGCATGGTGACTGTTGTATTCAATCCCGATGCAAATTCTGTGTTTCATCAACACTCTGATAGTCCACAGATTACAGGATGCTTCCTGATGTGCATTGGAAACTACTTCTGGTCTTCCAGGGAACGATTAAAGCGTAGACTGTTTGAGACACTACTCCCATGGAGGAAAGTGCGCATGGTGACTGTTGTATTCAATCCCGATGCAATTTCTGTGTTTCATCAACACTCTGATAGTCCAGAGATTACAGAATGCCACCAGATGTGCATCGGAAACTACTTCTGGTCTTCCAGGGATCTATCAAAGCGTAGACTGTTTGAGACACTACCCCCATGGAGGAAAGTGCGTATGGTGACTGTTGTATTCAATCCCGTTGCAATTTCTGAGTTTCATCAACACTCTGATAGTCCACAGATTACAGAATGCCACCAGATGTGCATCGGAAACTACTTCTGGTCTTCCAGGGAACGATCAAAGCGTAGACTGTTTAAGACACTACTCCCATGGAGGAAAGTGCGCATGGTGACTGTTGTATTCAATCCCGATGCAATTTCTGTGTTTCATCAACACTCTGATAGTCCAGAGATTACAGAATGCCACCAGATGTGCATCGGAAACTACTTCTGGTCTTCCAGGGAACGATCAAAACGTAGACTGTTTGAGACATTACTTCTGTGGAGGAAAGTGAGCAAGGTGACTGTTGTATTCAATCCCGATGTAATTTCTGTGTTTCATCAAAACTCTGATAGTCCACAGATAACAGAAAGCCACCAGATGTGCATCGGAAACTACTACTGGTCTTCCAGGGAACGATCAAAGCGTAGACTGTTTGAGACATTACTCCCGTGGAGGAAAGTGCGCATGGTGGCAGTTGTATTCAATCGTGATGCAATATCTGTGTTTCATCAACATTTTGAACGTCCAAAGATTACAGAATGCCTAGAGATGTGCATCGGAAACTACTATTGGTCGTCCAGGGAACGATCAAAGCGTAGACTGTTTGAGACATTACTTCTGTGGAGGAAAGTGAGCATGGTGACTGTTGTATTCAATCCCGATGCAATTTCTGTGTTTCATCAACACTCTGACAGTCCACAGATTACAGAATGCCTCCAGATGTGCATCGGAAACTACTACTATTCTTCCAGGGAACGATTAAAGCGTAAACTATTTGAGACATTTCTCCCATGGAGGAAAGTGCGCATGGTGACTGTCGTATTCAATCCCGATGCAATTTCTGTGTTTCATCAACTCTCTAATAGTCCACAGACTACAGAATGCTTCCAGATGTGCATCGGAAACCACTACTGATCTTCCAGGGAAAGATCAAAGCGTAGACTGTCTGAGACATTACTCCCGTGGAGGTAACTGCGCATGGTGACTGTTGTATTCAATCCCGATGCAATTTCAGTGTTTCATCTACACTCTGATAGTCCACAGATTACAGAATGCCACAAGACGTGCATCGGAAGCTCTTACTGGTCTTCCAGGGAACGATCAAATCGTAGACTGTTTGAGACATATCTGCCGTTGAGGAAAGTGCGCATGGTGACTGTTGTACTCAATCCCGATGCAATTTCTGTGTTTCATCAACACTCTGATATTCCACAGATTACAGAATGCCACCAGATGTGCATCGGAAACTACTACTGGTGTTCCAGGGAACGATCAAATCGTAGACTGTTTGAGACATTACTCCCGTGCAGGAAAGTGCGCATGGTGAATGTTTTATTCAATCCCTATGCAATTTCTGTGTTTCATCAACACTCTGATACTCCACAGATTACAGAATGCCTCCAGATGTGCATCGGAAACTACTACTGGTCTTCCACGTAACTCAACGCGTAGACTGTTTGAGACATTACTCCCATGGAGGAAAGTGCGCATGGTGAATGTTGTATTCAATCCCGATGCAATTTCTGTGTTTCATCAACACTCTGATAGTCCACAGATTACAGAATGCCTCAGGATGTGCATCGGAAACTATTACTGGTCCTCCAGGGAACGATCAAAGCGTAGACTCTTAGAGACATTACTCCCATGGAGGAAAGTGCGCATGGTGACTGTTTTATTCAAACCCGATGCAATTTCTGTGTTTCATCAACACTCTGATAGTCCACAGATTACAGAATGCCTCCAGATGTGCATCGGAAACTACTACTGTCTTCCTGGGAACGATCAAAGCGTATACTGTTAGAGACATTACTCCCTTGGAGGAAAGTGCGCATGGTGACTGTTGTATTCAATCCCGATGCAAATTCTGTGTTTCGTCAACACTCTGATAGTAGACAGATTACAGAATGCCTCCAGATGTGCATCGGAACCTACAACTGGTCTTCCAGGGAGCGATCAATACGTAGACCCTTAGAGACATTACTTCCATGGAGGAAAGTGCGCATGGTGACTGTTTTATTCAAACCCGATGCAATTTCTGTGTTTCATCAACACTCTGATAGTCCACAGATTACAGAATGCCTCCAGATGTGCATCGGAAACTACTACTGGTCTTCCAGGGAACTCAAAGCGTAGACTTTTTGAGCCATTACTCCCATGGAGGAAACTGCGCATGGTGACTGTTGTATTCAATCCCGATGCAATTTCTGTGTTTCATCAACACTCTGATTGTCCACAGATCACAGAATGCCACCAGATGTGCATCGGAAACTATTACTGGTCTTCCAGGGAAATCAAAGCTTAGACTGTTTGAGAAATTACTGCCATGGGGGAAAGTGCGCATGGTGACTGTTGTATTCAATCCCGATGCAATTTCTGTTCTTCATCAACACTCTGATAGTCCACAGATTACAGAATGCCACCAGATGTGCATCGGAAACTATTACTGGTCTTCCAGGGAACGATCAAATCGTAGACTGTTTGAGACATTACTAACGTGGGGGAAAGTTCGCATGGTGACTGTTGTATTCAATCCCGATGCAATTTCTGTGTTTCATCAACAATCTGATAGTCCACAGATTACAGAATGCCTCCAGATGTGCATCGGAAACTACTATTGGTCTTCCAGGGAACGATCAATACGTAGACTCTTAGAGACATTACTCCCATGGAGGAAAGTGCGCATGGTGTCTGTTTTATTCAAACCCGATGCAATTTCTGTGTTTCATCAACACTCTGATAGTCCACAGATTACAGAATGCCTCCAGATGTGCATCGGAAACTACTACTGGTCTTCCAGGGAACGATTAAAGCGGTGACTGTTTGAGACACTACTCCCATGGAGGAAAGTGCGCATGGTGACTGTTGTATTCAATCCCTATGCAATTTCTGTGTTTCATCAACACTCTGATACACCACAGATTACAGAATGCCACCAGATGTCCTTCGGAAACTGCTACTGTCATCCTGGGAACGATCAAAGCGTAGACTGTTAGAGACATTTTTCCCATGGAGGAAAGTGAGCATGGTGACAGTTGTATTCAATCCCAAAGCAAATTCTGTGTTTCGTCAACACTCTGATAGTCCACAAATTACAGAATGCCACCAGTTGTGCATCGGAAACTACTAGTAGTCTTCCAGGGAACGAACAAAGCGTAGACTGTTTGAGACATTACTCCCGTGGAGGAAACTGCGCATGGTGACTGTTGTATTCAATTACGATGCAATTTCTGAGTTTCATCAACAGTCTGATAGTCCACACATTACAGAATGCCTCCAGATGTGCATCGGAAACTACTACTGGTCTTCCAGGGAAATCAAAGCGTAGACTACTTGAGACATTACTCCCATGGATTAAAGTGCGCATGGTGACTGTTGTATTCAATCCCGATGCAATTTCTGTGTTTCATCAAGACTCTGATAGTCCACAGATTACAGAATGCCGCCAGATGTGCATCGGAAACTACTTCTGATCTTCCAGGGAACGATCAAATCGTAGACTGTTTCAGACACTACTCCCATGGAGGAAAGTGCGCATGGTGACTGTTGTATTCAATCCCGATGCAAGTTCTGTGTTTCATCAACACTCTGACAGCCCACAGATTACAGAATGCCTCCAGATGTGCATCGGAAACTACTACTGGTCTTCCAGGGAACCCTAAGCGCAGACTGTTTGAGACATTACTCCCATGGATTAAAGTGCGCATGGTGATTATTGTTTTCAATCCCGATGCAATTTCAGAGTTTCATCAACACTCTGATAGTCCACAGAATACAGAATGCCACCAGATGTGCATCGGAAACTATTTCTGGTCTTCCAGGGAACTATCAAAGCGTACACTGTTTGAGACACTACTCCCATGGAGGAAAGTGCGCATGGTGACCGTTGTATTCAATCCCGATGCAATTTCTGTGTTTCATCAAAACTCTGATAGTCCACCGATTACACAATGCCTCCAGACGTATATCGGAAACTACTACTGGTCTTTCAGTGAAAGATTAAAGCGTAAATTGTTTGAGACATTACTCCCATGGAGGTAAGTGCGCATGGAGACTGTTGTATTCAATCCCGATGCTACGCCCTGTGTCTCATCAACACTCTGATTGTTCACAGATTACAGAATGACTCCAGATGGGCTTCGGAAACTACTACTGGTCTTCCAGGTAACGATCAAAGCGTAGACTGTATGAGACATTACTCCCATGGAGGAAAGTGCGCATGGTGACTGTTGTATTCAATCCCGATGCAATTTCTGTGTTTCATCAACACTCTGATAGTCCACAGATTACAGAATGCCACCAGATGTGCATCGGAAACTACTACTGGTCCTGCAAGGGAACGATCAAAGCGTAGACTGTTTGAGACATTACTCCCGTGGAGCAATGTGCGCATGGTGACTGTTGTATTCAATCCCGATGCAATTTCTGTGTTTCATCAACACTTTGAAGGTCCACAGATTACAGAATGCATCCAGATGTGCATCGGAAACTACTAGTGGTCTTCCAGGGAACGATCAAAGCGTAGACTCTTAGAGACACTACTCCCATGGAGGGAAGTGCGCATGGTGACTGTTGTATTCAATCCCGATGCAACTTCTGTGTTTCATCAACACTCTGACAGCCCACAGATTACAGAATGCCTCCAGATGTGCATCGGAAACTACGACTGGTCTGCCAGGGAACGATCAAAGCGTAGAATGTTTGAGATATTACTAACATGGAGTAAAGTGAGCAAGGTGACTGTTGTATTCAATCTCGATGCAATTTCTGTGTTTCATCAACACTTTGAAGGTCCACAGATTACAGAATGCACCCAGATGTGCATCGGAAACTACTACTGGTCTACAAGGGAACGATCAAAGCGTAGACTGTTTGAGACATTACTCCAGTGGAGCAAAGTGCGCATGGTGACTGTTGTATTCAATCCCGATGCAACTTCTGTGTCTCATCAACACTCTGATTGTCCACAGATTACAGAATGACTCCAGATGGGCTTCGGTAACTACTACTGGTCTTCCAGCGAACGATCAAAGCGTAGACTGTTTGAGACATTACTCAAATGGAGGATGGTGCGCTTGGTGACTGTTGTATTCAATCCCAAAGCAATTTCAGTGTTTCATCAACACTCTGATAGTCCGCAGATTACAGAATGCCACCAGACGTGCATCGGAATCTACTACTGGTCTTTCAGGGAACGATCAAAGCGTAGACTGTTTGAGACATTACTTCTGAGGAGGAAAGTGAGCATGGTGACTGTTGTATTCAATCCCGATGCAATTTCTGTGTTTCATCAACACTCTGATAGTCCACAGATTACAGAATGCCTCCAGATGTGCATCGGAAACTACTACTGGTCTTCCACGGAACGATTAAAGCGTAGACTGTTTGAGACACTACTCCCATGGAGCAAAGTGCGCAGGGTGACTGTTGTATTCAATCCCGATGCAATTTCTGTGTTTCATCAACACTCTGATACACCACAGATTACAGAATGCCACCAGATGTGCATCGGAAACTACTACTGGTCTTCCAGGGAGCGATCAATACGTAGACCCTTAGAGACATTACTTCCATGGAGGAAAGTGCGCATGGTGACTGTTTTATTCAAACCCGATGCAATTTCTGTGTTTCATCAACACTCTGATAGTCCGTAGATTACAGAATGCCACCAGACGTGCATCGGAAACTACTACTGGTCTTCCATGGAACGATCAAAGCGTAGACTGTTTGAGACATTACTTCTATGGAGGAAAGTGAGCATGGTGACTGTTGTATTAAATCCCGATGCAATTTCTGTGTTTCATCAACACTCTGATAGTCCATAGATTACAGAATGCCTCCAGATGTGCATCGGAAACTACTACTGGTCTTCCAGGGAACGATTAAACCGTAGACTGTTTGAGACACTACTCCCATGAAGGAAAGTGCGCATGGTGACTGTTGTATTCAATCCCGATGCAATTTCTGTGTTTCATCAACACTCTGATACACCACAGATTACAGAATGCCACCAGACGTGCATAGGAAACTGCTACTGTCTTCCTGGGAACGATGAAAGCGTAGACTGTTTGAGACACTACTCCCATGGAGGAAAGTGGGCATGGTGACAGTTGTATTCAATCCCGATGCAAATTCTGTGTTTCGTCAACACTCTGATACCCCACAAATTACAGAATGCCTCCAGTTGTGCATCGGAAACTACTACTGGTCTTCCAGGGAACGATCAAGGCGTAGACTGTTTGAGGCATTACTCCCATGGAGGAAAGTGGGCATGGTGACTGTTGTATTCTATCCCGATGCAATTTCTGTGTTTCATCAACACTCTGGTAGTCCACAGATTACAGAATGCCTCCAGATGTGCATCGGAAACTACTTGCGGTCTTCCAGGGAACGATCAAAGCGTAGACTGTTTGAGACACCACTCCCATGGAGGAAAGTGCGCATGGTGACTGTTGTATTCAATTCCGATGCAATTTCTGTGTTTCATCAACACTCTGATAGTCCACAGATTACAGGATGCTTCCTGATGTGCATTGGAAACTACTTCTGGTCTTCCAGGGAACGATTAAAGCGTAGACTGTTTGAGACACTACTCCCATGGAGGAAAGTGCGCATGGTGACTGTTGTATTCAATCCCGATGCAATTTCTGTGTTTCATCAACACTCTGATAGTCCAGAGATTACAGAATGCCACCAGATGTGCATCGGAAACTACTTCTGGTCTTCCAGGGATCTATCAAAGCGTAGACTGTTTGAGACACTACTCCCATGGAGGAAAGTGCGTATGGTGACTGTTGTATTCAATCCCGTTGCAATTTCTGAGTTTCATCAACACTCTGATAGTCCACAGATTACAGAATGCCACCAGATGTGCATCGGAAACTACTTCTGGTCTTCCAGGGAACGATCAAAGCGTAGACTGTTTAAGACACTACTCCCATGGAGGAAAGTGCGCATGGTGACTGTTGTATTCAATCCCGATGCAATTTCTGTGTTTCATCAACACTCTGATAGTCCAGAGATTACAGAATGCCACCAGATGTGCATCGGAAACTACTTCTGGTCTTCCAGGGAACGATCAAAGCGTAGACTGTTTAAGACACTACTCCCATGGAGGAAAGTGCGCATGGTGATTGTTGTATTCAATCCCGATGCAATTTCAGTGTTTCATCAACACTCTGATAGTCCGCAGCTTACAGAATGCCACCAGACGTGCATCGGAATCTACTACTGGCCTTTCAGGGAACGATCAAAGCGTAGAATGTTTGAGATATTACTAACATGGAGGAAAGTGAGCAAGGTGACTGTTGTATTCAATCTCGATGCAATTTCTGTGTTTCATCAAAACTTTGAAGGTCCACAGACTACAGAATGCACCCAGATGTGCATCGGAAACTAGTACTGGTCTTCAAGGGAACGATCAAAACGTAGACTGATTGAGACATTACTCCAGTGGAGCAAAGTGCGCATGGTGACTGTTGTATTCAATCCCGATGCAATTTCTGTGTCTCATCAACACTCTGATTGTCCACAGATTACAGAATGACTCCAGATGGGCTTCGGTAAATACTACTGGTCTTCCACGGAACGATTAAAGCGTAGATTGTTTGAGACACTACTCCCATGGAGGAAAGTGCGCAGGGTGACTGTTGTATTCAATCCCGATGCAATTTCTGTGTTTCATCAACACTCTGATACACCACAGATTACAGAATGCCACCAGATGTGCATCGGAAACTACTACTGGTCTTCCAGGGAGCGATCAATACGTAGACCCTAAGAGACATTACTTCCATGGAGGAAAGTGCGCATGGTGACTGTTTTATTCAAACCCGATGCAATTTCTGTGTTTCATCAACACTCTGATAGTCCGCAGATTACAGAATGCCACCAGACGTGCATCGGAAACTACTACTGGTCTTCCATGGAACGATCAAAGCGTAGACTGTTTGAGACATTACTTCTGTGGAGGAAAGTGAGCATGGCGACTGTTGTATTAAATCCCGATGCAATTTCTGTGTTTCATCAACACTCTGATAGTCCACAGATTACAGAATGCCTCCAGATGTGCATCGGAAACTACTACTGGTCTTCCAGGGAACGATTAAAGCGTAGACACTTTGAGACACTACTCCCATGGAGGAAAGTGCGCATGGTGACTGTTGTATTCAATCCCGATGCAATTTCTGTGTTTCATCAACACTCTGATACACCACAGATTACAGAATGCCACCAGACATGCATAGGAAACTGCTACTGTCTTCCTGGGAACGATCAAAGCGTAGACTGTTAGAGACATTACTCCCATGGAGGAAAGTGGGCATGGTGACAGTTGTATTCAATCCCGATGCAAATTCTGTGTTTCGTCAACACTCTGATACCCCACAAATTACAGAATGCCACCAGTTGTGCATCGGAAACTACTACTGGTCTTCCAGGGAATGATCAAGGCGTAGACTGTTTGAGACATTACTCCCATGGGTGAAAGTGCGCATGGTGACTGTTGTATTCTATCCCGATGCAATTTCTGTGTTTCATCAACCCTCTGGTAGTCCACACATTACAGAATGCCTCCAGATGTGCATCGGAAACTACTTGTGGTCTTCCAGGGAACGATCAAAGCGTAGACTGTTTGAGACACTACTCCCATGGAGGAAAGTGCGCATGGTGACTGTTGTATTCAATCCCGATGCAATTTCTGTGTTTCATCAACACTCTGATAGTCCACAGATTACAGGATGCTTCCTGATGTGCGTCGGAAACTACTTCTGGTCTTCCAGGGAGCGATTAAAGCGTAGACTGTTTGAGACACTACTCCCATGGAGGAAAGTGCGCATGGTGACTGTTGTATTCAATCCCGATGCAATTTCTGTGTTTCATCAACACTCTGATAGTCCAGAGATTACAGAATGCCACCAGATGTGCATCGGAAACTACTTCTGGTCTTCCAGGGATCTATCAAAGCGTAGACTGTTTGAGACACTACTCCCATGGAGGAAAGTGCGTATGGTGACTGTTGTATTCAATCCCGTTGCAATTTCTGAGTTTCATCAACACTCTGATAGTCCACAGATTACAGAATGCCTCCAGATGTGCATCGGAAACTACTACTGGTCTTCCAGGGAACGATTAAAGCGTAGACTGTTTGAGACACTACTCCCATGGATTAAAGTGCGCATGGTGATTGTTGTATTCAATCCCGATGCAATTTCAGTGTTTCATCAACACTCTGATAGTCCGCAGATTACAGAATGCGACCAGACGTGCATCGGAATCTACTACTGGTCTTTCAGGGAACGATCAAAGGGTAGAATGTTTGTGATATTACTAACATGGAGGAAAGTGAGGAAGGTGACTGTTGTATTCAATCTCGATGCAATTTCTGTGTTTCATCTACACTTTGAAGGTCCACAGACTACAGAATGCACCCAGATGTGCATCGGAAACTACTACTGGTCTTCAAGGGAACGATCAAAACGTAGACTGTTTGAGACATTACTCCAGTGGAGCAAAGTGCGCATGGAGACTGTTGTATTCAATCCCGATGCAATTTCTGTGTCTCATCAACACTCTGATTGTCCACAGATTACAGAATGACTCCAGAGGGGCTTCGGTAACTACTACTGGTCTTCCAGGGAACGATCAAAGCGTTCACTGTTTGAGACATTACTCCCATGGAGGAAGGTGCGCATAGTGTCTGTTGTATTCAATCCCGATGCAATTTCAGTGCTTCATCAACACTCTGATAGTCCACAGATTACAGAATGCCTCCAGATGTGCATCGGAAACTACTACTGGTCTTCCAGGGAACGATTAAAGCGTAGACTGTTTGAGACATTACTCTCATGGAGGAAAGTGCGCATGGTGACTGTTGTATTCAATCCCGATGCAATTTCTGTGTTTCATCAACACTCTGACAGCCCACAGATTACAGATTGCCTCCAGATGAGCATCGGAAACTACTACTGGTCTTCTAGGGATCGATTAAAGCTTAACCCGTTTGAGACATTACTCCCGTGGAGCAAAGTGCGCATGGTGACTGTCGTATAAAATCCCGATACAATGTCTGTGTTTCATCAACACTCTAATAGTCCACAGATTACAGAATCCTTCCAGATGTGAATCGGAAACTACTACTGGTCTTCCAGGGAACAATCAAAGCGTAGACTGTTTGGGACACTACTACCATGGAGGAAAGTGCGCATGGTGACTGTTGTATTCAATCCCGATGCAATTTCTGTGTTTCATCAACACTCTGATACACCACAGATTACAGAATGCCACCAGATGAGCATCGGAAACTACTATTGGTCTTCCTGGAAACGATCAAAGCGTAGACTGTTAGAGACATTACTCCCATTTCGGAAAGTGCGCATGGTGACTGTTGTATTCAATCCCGATTTAAATTCTGTGTTTTTCGTCAACACTCTGATAGTCCACAGATTACAGAATGCCACTAGTTGTGCATCGGTAACCACTACTGGTCTTCCAGGGAACGATCAAAGTGTAGACTGTTTGAGACAATACTCCCATGGAGGAAAGTGCGGATGTTGACTGTTGTATTCAATCCCGATGCAATTCCTGTGTTTCATCAACACTCTGATAGTCCACAGATTACAGAATGCCACCAGATGTGCATCGGAAACTACTACTGGTCCTTCAGGGAACGATCAAAGCGTAGACTGTTTGAGACATTACTCCCGTGGAGCAATGTGCGCATGGTGACTGTTGTATTCAATCCCGATGCAATTTCTGTGTTTCATCAACACTTTGAAGGTCCACAGATTACAGAATGCATCCAGATGTGCATCGGAAACTACTAGTGGTCTTCCAGGGAACGATCAAATCGTAGACTCTTAGAGACATTACTCCCATGGTGGAAAGTGCGCATGGTGACTGTTGTATTCAATCCCGATGCAATTTCTGTGTTTCATCAACACTCTGATAGTCCACAGATTACAGAATGCCTCCAGATGTGTATCGGAAACTACCACTGGTCTTCCAGGGATCGATCAAAGCGTAGAATATTTGAGATATTACTAACATGGAGGAAAGTGAGCAAGGTGACTGTTGTATTCAATCTCGATGCAATTTCTGTGTTTCATCAACACTTTGAAGGTCCACAGATTACAGAATGCACCCAGATGTTCATCGGAAACTACTACTGGTCTTCAAGGGAACGATCAAAACGTAGACTGTTTGAGACATTACTCCAGTGGAGCAAAGTGCGCATGGTGACTGTTGTATTCAATCCCGATGCAATTTCTGTGTCTCATCAACACTCTGATTGTCCACAGATTACAGAATGACTCCAGATGGGCTTCGGTAACTACTACTGGTCATCCAGGGAACGATCAAAGCGTAGACTGTTTGAGACATTACTCAAATGGAGGATGGTGCGCATGGTGACTGTTGTATTCAATCCCGATTCAATTTCAGTGTTTCATCAACACTCTGATAGTCCGCAGATTACAGAATGCCACCAGACGTGTATCGGAATCTACTACTGGTCTTCTACGGAACGATTAAAGCGTAGACTGTTTGAGACACTACTCTCATGGAGGAAAGTGCGCAGGGCGACTGTTGTATTCAATCCCGATGCAATTTCTGTGTTTCATCAACACTCTGATACACTACAGATTAGAGAATGCCACCAGATGTGCATCGGAAACTACTACTGGTCTTCCAGGGAGCGATCAATACGTAGACCCTTAGAGACATTACTTCCATGGAGGAAAGTGCGCATGGTGACTGTTTTATTCAAAGCCGATGCAATTTCTGTGTTTCATCAACACTCTGATAGTCCGCAGATTACAGAATGCCACCAGACGTGCATCGGAAACTACTACTGGTCTTCCATGGAACGATCAAAGCGTAGACTGTTTGAGACATTACTTCTGTGGAGGAAAGTGAGCATGGTGACTCTTGAATTCAATCCCGATGCAATTTCTGTGTTTCATCAACACTCTGATAGTCCACAGGTTACAGAATGCCTCCAGATGTGCATCGGAAACTACTACTGGTCTTCCAGGGAACGATTAAAGAGTAGACTAATTGAGACACTACTCCCATGGAGGAAAGTGCGCATGGTGACTGTTGTATTCAATCCCGATGCAATTCCTGTGTTTCATCAACACTCTGATAGTCCACAGATTACAGAATGCCACCAGATGAGCATCGGAAACTACTATTGGTCTTCCTGGGAACGATCAAAGCGTAGACTGTTAGAGAGATTACTCCCATTTCGGAAAGTGCGCATGGTGACTGTTGTATTCAATCCCGATTTAAATTCTGTGTTTTTCGTCAACACTCTGATAGTCCACAGATTACAGAATGCCACTAGTTGTGCATCGGTAACCACTACTGGTCTTCCAGGGAACGATCAAAGTGCAGACTGTTTGAGACAATACTCCCATGGAGGAAAGTGCGGATGTTGACTGTTGTATTCAATCCCGATGCAATTCCTGTGTTTCATCAACACTCTGATAGTCCACAGATTACAGAATGCCACCAGATGTGCATCGGAAACTACTACTGGTCCTTCAGGGAACGATCAAAGCGTAGACTGTTTGAGACATTACTCCCGTGGAGCAATGTGCGCATGGTGACTGTTGTATTCAATCCCGATGCAATTTCTGTGTTTCATCAACACTTTGAAGGTCCACAGATTACAGAATGCATCCAGATGTGCATCGGAAACTACTAGTGGTCTTCCAGGGAACGATCAAATCGTAGACTCTTAGAGACATTACTCCCATGGAGGAAAGTGCGCATGGTGACTGTTGTATTCAATCCCGATGCAATTTCTGTGTTTCATCAACACTCTGATAGTCCACAGATTACAGAATGCCTCCAGATGTGCATCGGAAACTACCACTGGTCTTCCAGGGAACGATCAAAGCGTAGAATATTTGAGATATTACTCCAGTGGAGCAAAGTGCGCATGGTGACTGTTGTATTCAATCCCGATGCAATTTCTGTGTCTCATCAACACTCTGATTGTCCACAGATTACAGAATGACTCCAGATGGGCTTCGGTAACTACTACTGGTCTTCCAGGGAACGATCAAAGCGTAGACTGTTTGAGACATTACTCAAATGGAGGATGGTGCGCATGGTGACTGTTTTATTCAATCACGATGCAATTTCAGTGTTTCATCAACACTCTGATAGTCCGCAGATTACAGAATGCCACCAGACGTGTATCGGAATCTACTACTGGTCTTCCACGGAACGATTAAAGCGTAGACTGTTTGAGACACTACTCTCATGGAGGAAAGTGCGCAGGGTGACTGTTGTATTCAATCCCGATGCAATGTCTGTGTTTCATCAACACACTGATACACTACAGATTAGAGAATGCCACCAGATGTGCATCGGAAACTACTACTGGTCTTCCAGGGAGCGATCAATACGTAGATCCTTAGAGACATTACTTCCATGGAGGAAAGTGCGCATGGTGACTGTTTTATTCAAACCCGATGCAATTTCTGTGTTTCATCAACACTCTGATAGTCCGCAGATTACAGAATGCCACCAGACGTGCATCGGAAACTACTACTGGTCATCCATGGAACGATCAAAGCGTAGACTGTTTGAGACATTACTTCTGTGGAGGAAAGTGAGCATGGTGACTCTTGTATTCAATCCCGATGCAATTTCTGTGTTTCATCAACACTCTGATAGTCCACAGGTTACAGAATGCCTCCAGATGTGCATCGGAAACTACTACTGGTCTTCCAGGGAACGATTAAAGAGTAGACTAATTGAGACACTACTCCCATGGAGGAAAGTGCGCATGGTGACTGTTGTATTCAATCCCGATGCAATTTCTGTGTTTCATCAACACTCTGATACACCACAGATTACAGAATGCCACCAGACGTGCATAGGAAACTGCTACTGTCTTCCTGGGAACGATCAAAGCGTAGACTGTTAGAGACATTACTCCCGTGGAGGAAACTGCGCATGGTGACTGTTGTATTCAATCCCGATGCAATTTCTGTGTTTCATCAACACTCTGATAGTCCACAGATTACAGAATGCCTCCAGATGTGCATCGGAATCTACTACTGGTCTTTCAGGGAACGATCAAAGCGTAGAATGTTTGAGATATTACTAACATGGAGGAAAGTGAGGAAGGTGACTGTTGTATTCAATCTCGATGCAATTTCTGTGTTTCATCAACACTTTGAAGGTCCACAGACTACAGAATGCACCCAGATGTGCATCGGAAACTACTACTGGTCTTCAAGGGAACGATCAAAACGTAGACTGTTTGAGACATTACTCCAGTGTAGCAAAGTGCGCATGGAGACTGTTGTATTCAATCCCGATGCAATTTCTGTGTCTCATCAACACTCTGATTGTCCACAGATTACAGAATGACTCCAGATGGGCTTCGGTAACTACTACTGGTCTTCCAGGGAACGATCAAAGCGTTCACTGTTTGAGACATTACTCCCATGGAGGAAGGTGCGCATGGTGTCTGTTGTATTCAATCCCGATGCAATTTCAGTGCTTCATCAACACTCTGATAGTCCGCAGATTACAGAATGCCACCAGACGTGCATCGGAATCTACTACTGGTCTTTCAGGGAACGATCAAAGCGTAGACTGTTTGAGACATTACTTTTGTGGAGGAAAGTGAGCATGGTGACTGTTGTATTCAATCCCGATGCAATTTCTGTGTTTCATCAACACTCTGATAGTCCACAGATTACAGAATGCCTCCAGATGTGCATCGGAAACTACTACTGGTCTTCCAGGGAACGATTAAAGCGTAGACTGTTTGAGACATTACTCTAATGGAGGAAAGTGCGCATGTTGACTGTTGTATTCAATCCCGATGCAATTTCTGTGTTTCATCAACACTCTGACAGCCCACAGATTACAGAATGCCTCCAGATGAGCATCGGAAACTACTACTGGTCTTCTAGGGATCGATTAAAGCTTAACCCGTTTGAGACATTACTCCCGTGGAGCAAAGTGCGCATGGTGACTGTCGTATTCAATCCCGATACAATGTCTGTGTTTCATCAACACTCTAATAGTCCACAGCTTACAGAATCCTTCCAGATGTGAATCGGAAACTACTACTGGTCTTCCAGGGAACAATCAAAGCGTAGACTGTTTGGGACACTACTACCATGGAGGAAAGTGCGCATGGTGACTGTTGTATTCAATCCCGATGCAATTTCTGTGTTTCATCAACACTCTGATACACCACAGATTACAGAATGCCACCAGATGAGCATCGGAAACTACTATTGGTCTTCCTGGGAACGATCAAAGCGTAGACTGTTAGAGACATTACTCCCATTTCGGAAAGTGCGCATGGTGACTGTTGTATTCAATCCCGATGCAATTTCTGTGTTTCATCAACACTCTGATACACCACAGATTACAGAATGCCACCTGACGTGCATAGGATACTGCTACTGTCTTCCTGGGAACGATCAAAGCGTAGACTGTTAGAGACATTACTCCCATGGAGGAAAGTGGGCATGGTGACAGTTGTATTCAATCCCGATGCAAATTCTGTGTTTCGTCAACACTCTGATACCCCACAAATTACAGAATGCCACCAGTTGTGCATCGGAAACTACTACTGGTCTTCCAGGGAACGATCAAAGCGTAGACTGTTTGGGACATTACTCCCGTGGAGGAAACTGCGCATGGTGACTGTTGTGTTCAATCCCGATGCAATTTCTGTGTTTCATCAACACTCTGATAGTCCACAGATTACAGAATGCCTCCAGATGTGCATCGGAAACTACTACTGGTCGTCCAGGGAAATCAAAGCGTTAACTGTTTGAGACATTACTTCTGTGGAGGAAAGTGAGCATGGTGACTGTTGTATTCAATCCCGATGCCGTTTCTGTGTTTCATCAACACTCTGATAGTCCACAGATTACAGAATGCCTCCAGATGTGCATCGGAAACTACTACTGGTCTTCCAGGGAACGATTAAAGCGTAGACTGTTTGAGACACTACTCCCATGGAGAAAGTGCGCATGGTGACTGTTGTATTCAATCCCGATGCAATTTCTGTGTTTCATCAACACTCTGATAGTCCAGAGATTACAGAATGCCACCAGATGTGCATCGGAAACTACTTCTGGTCTTCCAGGGATCTGTCAAAGCGTAGACTGTTTGAGACACTACTCCCATGGAGGAAAGTGCCTATGGTGACTGTTGTATTCAATCCCGTTGCAATTTCTGAGGTTCATCAACACTCTGATAGTCCACAGATTACAGAATGCCACCAGATGTGCATCGGAAACTACTTCTGGTCTTCCAGGGAACGATCAAAGCGTAGACTGTTTAAGACACTACTCCCATGGAGGAAAGTGCTCATGGTGACTGTTGTATTCAATCCCGATGCTATTTCTGTGTTTCATCAACACTCTGACAGCCCACAGATTACAGAATGCCTCCAGATGTGCATCGGAAACTACTACTGGTCTTCCAGGGAACACAAAGCGTAGACTGTTTCAGACATTACTCCCATGGATTAAAGTGCGCATGGTGATTGTTGTATTCAATCCTGATGCAATTTCAGTGTTTCATCAACACTCTGATAGTCCGCAGATTACAGAATGCCACCAGACGTGCATCGGAATCTACTACTGGTCTTTCAGGGAACGATCAAAGCGTAGAATGTTTGAGATATTACTAACATGGAGGAAAGTGAGCAAGGTGACTCTTGTATTCAATCTCGATGCAATTTCTGTGTTTCATCAACACTTTGAAGGTCCACAGGTTACAGAATGCACCCAGATGTGCATCGGAAACTACTACTGGTCTTCCAGGGAACGATCAAAGCGTAGACTGTTTGAGACATTACTCCCATGGAGGAAGGTGCGCATGGTGTCTGTTGTATTGAATCCCGATGCAATTTCAGTGCTTCATCAACACTCTGATAGTCCGCAGATTACAGAATGCCACCAGACGTGCATCGGAATCTACTACTGGTCTTTCAGGGAACGATCAAAGCGTAGACTGTTTGAGACATTACTTTTGTGGAGGAAAGTGAGCATGGTGACTGTTGTATTCAATCCCGATGCAATTTCTGTGTTTCATCAACACTCTGATAGTCCACAGATTACAGAATGCCTCCAGATGTGCATCGGAAACTACTACTGGTCTTCCAGGGAACGATTAAAGCGTAGACTGTTTGAGACATTACTCTCATGGAGGAAAGTGCGCATGGTGACTGTTGTATTCAATCCCGATGCAATTTCTGTGTTTCATCAACACTCTGACAGCCCACAGATTACAGAATGCCTCCAGATGAGCATCGGAAACTACTACTGGTCTTCCAGGGATCGATTAAAGCGTAAACTGTTTGAGACATTACTCCCGTGGAGCAAAGTGCGCATGGTGACTGTCGTATTCAATCCCGATACAATGTCTGTGTTTCATCAACACTCTAATAGTCCACAGATTACAGAATCCTTCCATATGTGCATCGGAAACTACTACTGGTCTTCAAGGGAACGATCAAAACGTAGACTGTTTGAGACATTACTCCAGTGGAGCAAAGTGCGCATGGTGACTGTTGTATTCAATCCCGATGCATTTTCTGTGTCTCATCAACACTCTGATTGTCCACAGATTACAGAATGACTCCAGATGGGCTTCGGTAACTACTACTGGTCTTCCAGGGAACGATCAAAGCGTAGAATGTTTGAGACATTACTCAAATGGAGGATGGTGCGCATGGTGACTGTTGTATTCAATCCCGATGCAATTTCAGTGTTTCATCAACACTCTGATAGTCCGCAGATTACAGAATGCCACCAGACGTGTATCGGAATCTACTACTGGTCTTCCACGGAACGATTAAAGCGTAGACTGTTTGAGACACTACTCTCATGGAGGAAAGTGCGCAGGGTGACTGTTGTATTCAATCCCGATGCAATTTCAGTGTTTCATCAACACTCTGATACACTACAGATTAGAGAATGCCACCAGATGTGCATCGGAAACTACTACTGGTCTTCCAGGGAGCGATCAATACGTAGACCCTTAGAGACATTACTTCCATGGAGGAAAGTGCGCATGGTGACTGTTTTATTCAAACCCGATGCAATTTCTGTGTTTCATCAACACTCTGATAGTCCGCAGATTACAGAATGCCACCAGACGTGCATCGGAAACTACTACTGGTCTTCCATGGAACGATCAAAGCGTAGACTGTTTGAGACATTACTTCTGTGGAGGAAAGTGAGCATGGTGACTCTTGTATTCAATCCCGATGCAATTTCTGTGTTTCATCAACACTCTGATAGTCCACAGGTTACAGAATGCCTCCAGATGTGCATCGGAAACTACTACTGGTCTTCCAGGGAACGATTAAAGAGTAGACTAATTGAGACACTACTCCCATGGAGGAAAGTGCGCATGGTGACTGTTGTATTCAATCCCGATGCAATTTCTGTGTTTCATCAACACTCTGATACACCACAGATTACAGAATGCCACCAGACGTGCATAGGAAACTGCTACTGTCTTCCTGGGAACGATCAAAGCGTAGACTGTTAGAGACATTACTCCCGTGGAGGAAACTGCGCATGGTGACTGTTGTATTCAATCCCGATGCAATTTCTGTGTTTCATCAACACTCCGATAGTCCACAGATTACAGAATGCCTCCAGATGTGCATCGGAATCTACTACTGGTCTTTCAGGGAACGATCAAAGCGTAGAATGTTTGAGATATTACTAACATGGAGGAAAGTGAGGAAGGTGACTGTTGTATTCAATCTCGATGCAATTTCTGTGTTTCATCAACACTTTGAAGGTCCACAGACTACAGAATGCACCCAGATGTGCATCGGAAACTACTACTGGTCTTCAAGGGAACGATCAAAACGTAGACTGTTTGAGACATTACTCCAGTGGAGCAAAGTGCGCATGGAGACTGTTGTATTCAATCCCGATGCAATTTCTGTGTCTCATCAACACTCTGATTGTCCACAGATTACAGAATGACTCCAGATGGGCTTCGGTAACTACTACTGGTCTTCCAGGGAACGATCAAAGCGTTCACTGTTTGAGACATTACTCCCATGGAGGAAGGTGCGCATGGTGTCTGTTGTATTCAATCCCGATGCAATTTCAGTGCTTCATCAACACTCTGATAGTCCGCAGATTACAGAATGCCACCAGACGTGCATCGGAATCTACTACTGGTCTTTCAGGGAACGATCAAAGCGTAGACTGTTTGGCACATTACTTTTGTGGAGGAAAGTGAGCATGGTGACTGTTGTATTCAATCCCGATGCAATTTCTGTGTTTCATCAACACTCTGATAGTCCACAGATTACAGAATGCCTCCAGATGTGCATCGGAAACTACTACTGGTCTTCCAGGGAACGATTAAAGCGTAGACTGTTTGAGACATTACTCTCATGGAGGAAAGTGCGCATGGTGACTGTTGTATTTAATCCCGATGCAATTTCTGTGTTTCATCAACACTCTGACAGCCCACAGATTACAGAATGCCTCCAGATGAGCATCGGAAACTACTACTGGTCTTCTAGGGATCGATTAAAGCTTAACCCGTTTGAGACATTACTCCCGTGGAGCAAAGTGCGCATGGTGACTGTCGTATTCAATCCCGATACAATGTCTGTGTTTCATCAACACTCTAATAGTCCACAGATTACAGAATCCTTCCAGATGTGAATCGGAAACTACTACTGGTCTTCCAGGGAACAATCAAAGCGTAGACTGTTTGGGACACTACTACCATGGAGGAAAGTGCGCATGGTGACTGTTGTATTCAATCCCGATGCAATTTCTGTGTTTCATCAACACTCTGATACACCACAGATTACAGAATGCCACCAGATGAGCATCGGAAACTACTATTGGTCTTCCTGGGAACGATCAAAGCGTAGACTGTTAGAGACATTACTCCCATTTCGGAAAGTGCGCATGGTGACTGTTGTATTCAATCCCGATTTAAATTCTGTGTTTTTCGTCAACACTCTGATAGTCCACAGATTACAGAATGCCACTAGTTGTGCATCGGTAACCACTACTGGTCTTCCAGGTAACGATCAAAGTGTAGACTGTTAGAGACAATACTCCCATGGAGGAAAGTGCGGATGTTGACTGTTGTATTCAATCCCGATGCAATTCCTGTGTTTCATCAACACTCTGATAGTCCACAGATTACAGAATGCCACCAGATGTGCATCGGAGACTACTACTGGTCCTTCAGGGAACGATCAAAGCGTAGACTGTTTGAGACATTACTCCCGTGGAGCAATGTGCGCATGGTGACTGTTGTATTCAATCCCGATGCAATTTCTGTGTTTCATCAACACTTTGAAGGTCCACAGATTACAGAATGCATCCAGATGTGCATCGGAAACTACTAGTGGTCTTCCAGGGAACGATCAAAGCGTAGACTCTTAGAGACATTACTCCCATGGAGGAAAGTGCGCATGGTGACTGTTGTAATCAATCCCGATGCAATTTCTGTGTTTCATCAACACTCTGATAGTCCACAGATTACAGTATGCCTCCAGATGTGCATCGGAAACTACCACTGGTCTTCCAGGGAACGATCAAAGCGTAGAATGTTTGAGATATTACTAACATGGAGGAAAGTGAGCAAGGTGACTGTTGTATTCAATCTCGATGCAATTTCTGTGTTTCATCAACACTTTGAAGGTCCACAGATTACAGAATGCACCCAGATGTTCATCGGAAACTACTACTGGTCTTCAAGGGAACGATCAAAACGTAGACTGTTTGAGACATTACTCCAGTGGAGCAAAGTGCGCATGGTGACTGTTGTATTCAATCCCGATGCAATTTCTGTGTCTCATCAACACTCTGATTGTCCACAGATTACAGAATGACTCCAGATGGGCTTCGGTAACTACTACTGGTCATCCAGGGAACGATCAAAGCGTAGACTGTTTTAGACATTACTCAAATGGAGGATGGTGCACATGGTGACTGTTGTATTCAATCCCGATGCAATTTCAGTGTTTCATCAACACTCAGATAGTCCACAGATTACAGAATGCCTCCAGATGTGCATCGGAAACTACTACTGCTCGTCCAGGGAAATCAAAGCGTTAACTGTTTGAGACATTACTTCTGTGGAGGAAAGTGAGCATGGTGACTGTTGTATTCAATCCCGATGCCATTTCTGTGTTTCATCAACACTCTGATAGTCCACAGATTACAGAATGCCTCCAGATGTGCATCGGAAACTACTACTGGTCTTCCATGGAACGATCAAAGCGTAGACTGTTTGAGACATTACTTCTGTGGAGGAAAGTGAGCATGGTGACTCTTGTATTCGATCCCGATGCAATTTCTGTGTTTCATCAACACTCTGATACACCACAGATACAGAATGCCACCAGACGTGCATAGGAAACTGCTACTGTCTTCCTGGGAACGATCAAAGCGTAGACTGTTTGAGACATTACTCCCGTGGAGGAAACTGCGCATGGTGACTGTTGTATTCAATCCCGATGCAATTTCTGTGTTTCATCAACACTCTGATAGTCCACAGATTACAGAATGCCTCCAGATGTGCATCGGAAACTACTACTGCTCGTCCAGGGAAATCAAAGCGTTAACTGTTTGAGACATTACTTCTGTGGAGGAAAGTGAGCATGGTGACTGTTGTATTCAATCCCGATGCCATTTCTGTGTTTCATCAACACTCTGATAGTCCACAGATTACAGAATGCCTCCAGATGTGCATCGGAAACTACTACTGGTCTTCCAGCGAACGATTAAAGCGTAGACTGTTTGAGACACTACTCCCATGGAGGAAAGTGCGCATGGTGACTGTTGTATTCAATCACGATGCAATTTCTGTGTTTCATCAACACTCTGATAGTCCAGAGATTACAGAATGCCACCAGATGTGCATCGGAAACTACTTCTGGTCTTCCAGGGATCTGTCAAAGCGTAGACTGTTTGAGACACTACTCCCATGGAGGAAAGTGCCTATGGTGACTGTTGTATTCAATCCCGTTGCAATTTCTGAGTTTCATCAACACTCTGATAGTCCACAGATTACAGAATGCCACCAGATGTGCATCGGAAACTACTTCTCTTCTTCCAGGGAACGATCAAAGCGTAGACTGTTTAAGACACTACTCCCATGGAGGAAAGTGCGCATGGTGACTGTTGTATTCAATCCCGATGCAATTTCTGTGTTTCATCAACACTCTGACAGCCCACAGATTACAGAATGCCTCCAGATGTGCATCGGAAACTACTACTGGTCTTCCAGGGAACACAAAGCGTAGACTGTTTCAGACATTACTCCCATGGATTAAAGTGCGCATGGTGATTGTTGTATTCAATCCTGATGCAATTTTAGTGTTTCATCAACACTCTGATAGTCCGCAGATTACAGAATGCCACCAGACGTGCATCGGAATCTACTACTGGTCTTTCAGGGAACGATCAAAGCGTAGAATGTTTGAGATATTACTAACATGGAGGAAAGTGAGCAAGGTGACTCTTGTATTCAATCTCGATGCAATTTCTGTGTTTCATCAACACTTTGAAGGTCCACAGGTTACAGAATGCACCCAGATGTGCATCGGAAACTACTACTGGTCTTCAAGGGAACGATCAAAACGTAGACTGTTTGAGACATTACTCCAGTGGAGCAAAGTGCGCATGGTGACTGTTGTATTCAATCCCGATGCAATTTCTGTGTCTCATCAACACTCTGATTGTCCACAGATTACAGAATGACTCCAGATGGGCTTCGGTAACTACTACTGGTCTTCCAGGGAACGATCAAAGCGTAGACTGTTTGAGACATTACTCCCATGGAGGAAGGTGCGCATGGTGTCTGTTGTATTGAATCCCAATGCAATTTCAGTGCTTCATCAACACTCTGATAGTCCGCAGATTACAGAATGCCACCAGACGTGCATCGGAATCTACTACTGGTCTTTCAGGGAACGATCAAAGCGTAGACTGTTTGAGACATTACTTTTGTGGAGGAAAGTGAGCATGGTGACTGTTGTATTCAATCCCGATGCAATTTCTGTGTTTCATCAACACTCTGATAGTCCACAGATTACAGAATGCCTCCAGATGTGCATCGGAAACTACTACTGGTCTTCCAGGGAACGATTAAAGCGTAGACTGTTTGAGACATTACTCTCATGGAGGAAAGTGCGCATGGTGACTGTTGTATTCAATCCCGATGCAATTTCTGTGTTTCATCAACACTCTGACAGCCCACAGATTACAGAATGCCTCCAGATGAGCATCGGAAACTACTACTGGTCTTCCAGGGATCGATTAAAGCGTAAACTGTTTGAGACATTACTCCCGTGGAGCAAAGTGCGCATGGTGACTGTCGTATTCAATCCCGATACAATGTCTGTGTTTCATCAACACTCTAATAGTCCACAGATTACAGAATCCTTCCATATGTGCATCGGAAACTACTACTGGTCTTCCAGGGAACGATCAAAGCGTAGACTGTTTGGGACAATACTACCATGGAGGAAAGTGCGCATGGTGACTGTTGTATTCAATCCCGATGCAATTTCTGTGTTTCATCAACTCTCTGATACACCTCAGATTACAGAATGCCACCAGATGAGCATCGGAAACTACTATTGGTCTTAATGGGAACGATCAAAGCGTAGACTGTTAGAGACATTACTCCCATGGAGGAAAGTGCGCATGGTGACTGTTGTATTCATTCCCGATTTAAATTCTGTGTTTTTCGTCAACACTCTGATAGTCCACAGATTACAGAATGCCACTAGTTGTGCATCGGTAACCACTACTGGTCTTCCAGGTAACGATCAAAGTGTAGACTGTTAGAGACAATACTCCCATGGAGGAAAGTGCGGATGTTGACTGTTGTATTCAATCCCGATGCAATTCCTGTGTTTCATTAACACTCTGATAGTCCACAGATTACAGAATGCCACCAGATGTGCATCGGAGACTACTACTGGTACTTCAGGGAACGATCAAAGCGTAGACTGTTTGAGACATTACTCCCGTGGAGCAATGTGCGCATGGTGACTGTTGTATTCAATCCCGATGCAATTTCTGTGTTTCATCAACACTTTGAAGGTCCACAGATTACAGAATGCATCCAGATGTGCATCGGAAACTACTAGTGGTCTTCCAGGGAACGATCAAAGCGTAGACTCTTAGAGACATTACTCCCATGGAGGAAAGTGCGCATGGTGACTGTTGTAATCAATCCCGATGCAATTTCTGTGTTTCATCAACACTCTGATAGTCCACAGATTACAGTATGCCTCCAGATGTGCATCGGAAACTACCACTGGTCTTCCAGGGAACGATCAAAGCGTAGAATGTTTGAGATATTACTAACATGGAGGAAAGTGAGCAAGGTGACTGTTGTATTCAATCTCGATGCAATTTCTGTGTTTCATCAACACTTTGAAGGTCCACAGATTACAGAATGCACCCAGATGTTCATCGGAAACTACTACTGGTCTTCAAGGGAACGATCAAAACGTAGACTGTTTGAGACATTACTCCAGTGGAGCAAAGTGCGCATGGTGACTGTTGTATTCAATCCCGATGCAATTTCTGTGTCTCATCAACACTCTGATTGTCCACAGATTACAGAATGACTCCAGATGGGCTTCGGTAACTACTACTGGTCATCCAGGGAACGATCAAAGCGTAGACTGTTTGAGACATTACTCAAATGGAGGATGGTGCACATGGTGACTGTTGTATTCAATCCCGATGCAATTTCAGTGTTTCATCAACACTCAGATAGTCCACAGATTACAGAATGCCTCCAGATGTGCATCGGAAACTACTACTGCTCGTCCAGGGAAATCAAAGCGTTAACTGTTTGAGACATTACTTCTGTGGAGGAAAGTGAGCATGGTGACTGTTGTATTCAATCCCGATGCCATTTCTGTGTTTCATCAACACTCTGATAGTCCACAGATTACAGAATGCCTCCAGATGTGCATCGGAAACTACTACTGGTCTTCCATGGAACGATCAAAGCGTAGACTGTTTGAGACATTACTTCTGTGGAGGAAAGTGAGCATGGTGACTCTTGTATTCAATCCCGATGCAATTTCTGTGTTTCATCAACACTCTGATACACCACAGATTACAGAATGCCACCAGACGTGCATAGGAAACTGCTACTGTCTTCCTGGGAACGATCAAAGCGTAGACTGTTTGAGACATTACTCCCGTGGAGGAAACTGCGCATGGTGACTGTTGTATTCAATCCCGATGCAATTTCTGTGTTTCATCAACACTCTGATAGTCCACAGATTACAGAATGCCTCCAGATGTGCATCGGAAACTACTACTGCTCGTCCAGGGAAATCAAAGCGTTAACTGTTTGAGACATTACTTCTGTGGAGGAAAGTGAGCATGGTGACTGTTGTATTTAATCCCGATGCCATTTCTGTGTTTCATCAACACTCTGATAGTCCACAGATTACAGAATGCCTCCAGATGTGCATCGGAAACTACTACTGGTCTTCCAGGGAACGATTAAAGCGTAGACTGTTTGAGACACTACTCCCATGGAGGAAAGTGCGCATGGTGACTGTTGTATTCAATCCCGATGCAATTTCTGTGTTTCATCAACACTCTGATAGTCCAGAGATTACAGAATGCCACCAGATGTGCATCGGAAACTACTTCTGGTCTTCCAGGGATCTGTCAAAGCGTAGACTGTTTGAGACACTACTCCCATGGAGGAAAGTGCCTATGGTGACTGTTGTATTCAATCCCGTTGCAATTTCTGAGTTTCATCAACACTCTGATAGTCCACAGATTACAGAATGCCACCAGATGTGCATCGGAAACTACTTCTCTTCTTCCAGGGAACGATCAAAGCGTAGACTGTTTAAGACACTACTCCCATGGAGGAAAGTGCGCATGGTGACTGTTGTATTCAATCCCGATGCAATTTCTGTGTTTCATCAACACTCTGACAGCCCACAGATTACAGAATGCCTCCAGATGTGCATCGGAAACTACAACTGGTCTTCCAGGGAACACAAAGCGTAGACTGTTTCAGACATTACTCCCATGGCTTAAAGTGCGCATGGTGATTGTTGTATTCAATCCTGATGCAATTTTAGTGTTTCATCAACACTCTGATAGTCCGCAGATTACAGAATGCCACCAGACGTGCATCGGAATCTACTACTGGTCTTTCAGGGAACGATCAAAGCGTAGAATGTTTGAGATATTACTAACATGGAGGAAAGTGAGCAAGGTGACTCTTGTATTCAATCTCGATGCAATTTCTGTGTTTCATCAACACTTTGAAGGTCCACAGGTTACAGAATGCACCCAGATGTGCATCGGAAACTACTACTGGTCTTCAAGGGAACGATCAAAACGTAGACTGTTTGAGACATTACTCCAGTGGAGCAAAGTGCGCATGGTGACTGTTGTATTCAATCCCGATGCAATTTCTGTGTCTCATCAACACTCTGATTGTCCACAGATTACAGAATGACTCCAGATGGGCTTCGGTAACTACTACTGGTCTTCCAGGGAACGATCAAAGCGTAGACTGTTTGAGACATTACTCCCATGGAGGAAGGTGCGCATGGTGTCTGTTGTATTGAATCCCGATGCAATTTCAGTGCTTCATCAACACTCTGATAGTCCGCAGATTACAGAATGCCACCAGACGTGCATCGGAATCTACTACTGGTCTTTCAGGGAACGATCAAAGCGTAGACTGTTTGAGACATTACTTTTGTGGAGGAAAGTGAGCATGGTGACTGTTGTATTCAATCCCGATGCAATTTCTGTGTTTCATCAACACTCTGATAGTCCACAGATTACAGAATGCCTCCAGATGTGCATCGGAAACTACTACTGGTCTTCCAGGGAACGATTAAAGCGTAGACTGTTTGAGACATTACTCTCATGGAGGAAAGTGCGCATGGTGACTGTTGTATTCAATCCCGATGCAATTTCTGTGTTTCATCAACACTCTGACAGCCCACAGATTACAGAATGCCTCCAGATGAGCATCGGAAACTACTACTGGTCTTCCAGGGATCGATTAAAGCGTAAACTGTTTGAGACATTACTCCCGTGGAGCAAAGTGCGCATGGTGACTGTCGTATTCAATCCCGATACAATGTCTGTGTTTCATCAACACTCTAATAGTCCACAGATTACAGAATCCTTCCATATGTGCATCGGAAACTACTACTGGTCTTCCAGGGAACGATCAAAGCGTAGACTGTTTGGGACAATACTACCATGGAGGAAAGTGCGCATGGTGACTGTTGTATTCAATCCCGATGCAATTTCTGTGTTTCATCAACACTCAGATACACCTCAGATTACAGAATGCCACCAGATGAGCATCGGAAACTACTATTGGTCTTAATGGGAACGATCAAAGCGTAGACTGTTAGAGACAATACTCCCATGGAGGAAAGTGCGCATGGTGACTGTTGTATTCATTCCCGATTTAAATTCTGTGTTTTTCGTCAACACTCTGATAGTCCACAGATTACAGAATGCCACTAGTTGTGCATCGGTAACCACTACTGGTCTTCCAGGTAACGATCAAAGTGTAGACTGTTAGAGACAATACTCCCATGGAGGAAAGTGCGGATGTTGACTGTTGTATTCAATCCCGATGCAATTCCTGTGTTTCATCAACACTCTGATAGTCCACAGATTACAGAATGCCACCAGATGTGCATCGGAAACTACTACTGGTCCTTCAGGAAACGATCAAAGCGTAGACTGTTTGAGACATTACTCCCGTGGAGCAATGTGCGCATGGTGACTGTTGTATTCAATCCCGATGCAATTTCTGTGTTTCATCAACACTTTGAAGGTCCACAGATTACAGAATGCATCCAGATGTGCATCGGAAACTACTAGTGGTCTTCCAGGGAACGATCAAAGCGTAGACTCTTAGAGACATTACTCCCATGGAGGAAAGTGCGCATGGTGACTGTTGTATTCAATCCCGATGCAATTTCTGTGTTTCATCAACACTCTGATAGTCCACAGATTACAGAATGCCTCCAGATGTGCATCAGAAACTACCACTGGTCTTCCAGGGAACGATCAAAGCGTAGAATGTTTGAGATATTACTAACATGGAGGAAAGTGAGCAAGGTGACTGTTGTATTCAATCTCGATGCAATTTCTGTGTTTCATCAACACTTTGAAGGTCCACAGATTACAGAATGCACCCAGATGTTCATCGGAAACTACTACTGGTCTTCCAGGGAACGATCAAAGCGTAGACTGTTTGGGACAATACTACCATGGAGGAAAGTGCGCATGGTGACTGTTGTATTCAATCCCGATGCAATTTCTGTGTTTCATCAACACTCTGATACACCTCAGATTACAGAATGCCACCAGATGAGCATCGGAAACTACTATTGGTCTTAATGGGAACGATCAAAGCGTAGACTGTTAGAGACATTACTCCCATGGAGGAAAGTGCGCATGGTGACTGTTGTATTCATTCCCGATTTAAATTCTGTGTTTTTCGTCAACACTCTGATAGTCCACAGATTACAGAATGCCACTAGTTGTGCATCGGTAACCACTACTGGTCTTCCAGGTAACGATCAAAGTGTAGACTGTTAGAGACAATACTCCCATGGAGGAAAGTGCGGATGTTGACTGTTGTATTCAATCCCGATGCAATTCCTGTGTTTCATCAACACTCTGATAGTCCACAGATTACAGAATGCCACCAGATGTGCATCGGAGACTACTACTGGTCCTTCAGGGAACGATCAAAGCGTAGACTGTTTGAGACATTACTCCCGTGGAGCAATGTGCGCATGGTGACTGTTGTATTCAATCCCGATGCAATTTCTGTGTTTCATCAACACTTTGAAGGTCCACAGATTACAGAATGCATCCAGATGTGCATCGGAAACTACTAGTGGTCTTCCAGGGAACGATCAAAGCGTAGACTCTTAGAGACATTACTCCCATGGAGGAAAGTGCGCATGGTGACTGTTGTAATCAATCCCGATGCAATTTCTGTGTTTCATCAACACTCTGATAGTCCACAGATTACAGTATGCCTCCAGATGTGCATCGGAAACTACCACTGGTCTTCCAGGGAACGATCAAAGCGTAGAATGTTTGAGATATTACTAACATGGAGGAAAGTGAGCAAGGTGACTGTTGTATTCAATCTCGATGCAATTTCTGTGTTTCATCAACACTTTGAAGGTCCACAGATTACAGAATGCACCCAGATGTTCATCGGAAACTACTACTGGTCTTCAAGGGAACGATCAAAACGTAGACTGTTTGAGACATTACTCCAGTGGAGCAAAGTGCGCATGGTGACTGTTGTATTCAATCCCGATGCAATTTCTGTGTCTCATCAACACTCTGATTGTCCACAGATTACAGAATGACTCCAGATGGGCTTCGGTAACTACTACTGGTCATCCAGGGAACGATCAAAGCGTAGACTGTTTGAGACATTACTCAAATGGAGGATGGTGCACATGGTGACTGTTGTATTCAATCCCGATGCAATTTCAGTGTTTCATCAACACTCAGATAGTCCACAGATTACAGAATGCCTCCAGATGTGCATCGGAAACTACTACTGCTCGTCCAGGGAAATCAAAGCGTTAACTGTTTGAGACATTACTTCTGTGGAGGAAAGTGAGCATGGTGACTGTTGTATTCAATCCCGATGCCATTTCTGTGTTTCATCAACACTCTGATAGTCCACAGATTACAGAATGCCTCCAGATGTGCATCGGAAACTACTACTGGTCTTCCATGGAACGATCAAAGCGTAGACTGTTTGAGACATTACTTCTGTGGAGGAAAGTGAGCATGGTGACTCTTGTATTCAATCCCGATGCAATTTCTGTGTTTCATCAACACTCTGATACACCACAGATTACAGAATGCCACCAGACGTGCATAGGAAACTGCTACTGTCTTCCTGGGAACGATCAAAGCGTAGACTGTTTGAGACATTACTCCCGTGGAGGAAACTGCGCATGGTGACTGTTGTATTCAATCCCGATGCAATTTCTGTGTTTCATCAACACTCTGATAGTCCACAGATTACAGAATGCCTCCAGATGTGCATCGGAAACTACTACTGCTCGTCCAGGGAAATCAAAGCGTTAACTGTTTGAGACATTACTTCTGTGGAGGAAAGTGAGCATGGTGACTGTTGTATTCAATCCCGATGCCATTTCTGTGTTTCATCAACACTCTGATAGTCCACAGATTACAGAATGCCTCCAGATGTGCATCGGAAACTACTACTGGTCTTCCAGGGAACGATTAAAGCGTAGACTGTTTGAGACACTACTCCCATGGAGGAAAGTGGGCATGGTGACTGTTGTATTCAATCCCGATGCAATTTCTGTGTTTCATCAACACTCTGATAGTCCAGAGATTACAGAATGCCACCAGATGTGCATCGGAAACTACTTCTGGTCTTCCAGGGATCTGTCAAAGCGTAGACTGTTTGAGACACTACTCCCATGGAGGAAAGTGCCTATGGTGACTGTTGTATTCAATCCCGTTGCAATTTCTGAGTTTCATCAACACTCTGATAGTCCACAGATTACAGAATGCCACCAGATGTGCATCGGAAACTACTTCTCTTCTTCCAGGGAACGATCAAAGCGTAGACTGTTTAAGACACTACTCCCATGGAGGAAAGTGCGCATGGTGACTGTTGTATTCAATCCCGATGCAATTTCTGTGTTTCATCAACACTCTGACAGCCCACAGATTACAGAATGCCTCCAGATGTGCATCGGAAACTACAACTGGTCTTCCAGGGAACACAAAGCGTAGACTGTTTCAGACATTACTCCCATGGCTTAAAGTGCGCATGGTGATTGTTGTATTCAATCCTGATGCAATTTTAGTGTTTCATCAACACTCTGATAGTCCGCAGATTACAGAATGCCACCAGACGTGCATCGGAATCTACTACTGGTCTTTCAGGGAACGATCAAAGCGTAGAATGTTTGAGATATTACTAACATGGAGGAAAGTGAGCAAGGTGACTCTTGTATTCAATCTCGATGCAATTTCTGTGTTTCATCAACACTTTGAAGGTCCACAGGTTACAGAATGCACCCAGATGTGCATCGGAAACTACTACTGGTCTTCAAGGGAACGATCAAAACGTAGACTGTTTGAGACATTACTCCAGTGGAGCAAAGTGCGCATGGTGACTGTTGTATTCAATCCCGATGCAATTTCTGTGTCTCATCAACACTCTGATTGTCCACAGATTACAGAATGACTCCAGATGGGCTTCGGTAACTACTACTGGTCTTCCAGGGAACGATCAAAGCGTAGACTGTTTGAGACATTACTCCCATGGAGGAAGGTGCGCATGGTGTCTGTTGTATTGAATCCCGATGCAATTTCAGTGCTTCATCAACACTCTGATAGTCCGCAGATTACAGAATGCCACCAGACGTGCATCGGAATCTACTACTGGTCTTTCAGGGAACGATCAAAGCGTAGACTGTTTGAGACATTACTTTTGTGGAGGAAAGTGAGCATGGTGACTGTTGTATTCAATCCCGATGCAATTTCTGTGTTTCATCAACACTCTGATAGTCCACAGATTACAGAATGCCTCCAGATGTGCATCGGAAACTACTACTGGTCTTCCAGGGAACGATTAAAGCGTAGACTGTTTGAGACATTACTCTCATGGAGGAAAGTGCGCATGGTGACTGTTGTATTCAATCCCGATGCAATTTCTGTGTTTCATCAACACTCTGACAGCCCACAGATTACAGAATGCCTCCAGATGAGCATCGGAAACTACTACTGGTCTTCCAGGGATCGATTAAAGCGTAAACTGTTTGAGACATTACTCCCGTGGAGCAAAGTGCGCATGGTGACTGTCGTATTCAATCCCGATACAATGTCTGTGTTTCATCAACACTCTAATAGTCCACAGATTACAGAATCCTTCCATATGTGCATCGGAAACTACTACTGGTCTTCCAGGGAACGATCAAAGCGTAGACTGTTTGGGACAATACTACCATGGAGGAAAGTGCGCATGGTGACTGTTGTATTCAATCCCGATGCAATTTCTGTGTTTCATCAACACTCTGATACACCTCAGATTACAGAATGCCACCAGATGAGCATCGGAAACTACTATTGGTCTTAATGGGAACGATCAAAGCGTAGACTGTTAGAGACATTACTCCCATGGAGGAAAGTGCGCATGGTGACTGTTGTATTCATTCCCGATTTAAATTCTGTGTTTTTCGTCAACACTCTGATAGTCCACAGATTACAGAATGCCACTAGTTGTGCATCGGTAACCACTACTGGTCTTCCAGGTAACGATCAAAGTGTAGACTGTTAGAGACAATACTCCCATGGAGGAAAGTGCGGATGTTGACTGTTGTATTCAATCCCGATGCAATTCCTGTGTTTCATCAACACTCTGATAGTCCACAGATTACAGAATGCCACCAGATGTGCATCGGAAACTACTACTGGTCCTTCAGGAAACGATCAAAGCGTAGACTGTTTGAGACATTACTCCCGTGGAGCAATGTGCGCATGGTGACTGTTGTATTCAATCCCGATGCAATTTCTGTGTTTCATCAACACTTTGAAGGTCCACAGATTACAGAATGCATCCAGATGTGCATCGGAAACTACTAGTGGTCTTCCAGGGAACGATCAAAGCGTAGACTCTTAGAGACATTACTCCCATGGAGGAAAGTGCGCATGGTGACTGTTGTATTCAATCCCGATGCAATTTCTGTGTTTCATCAACACTCTGATAGTCCACAGATTACAGAATGCCTCCAGATGTGCATCAGAAACTACCACTGGTCTTCCAGGGAACGATCAAAGCGTAGAATGTTTGAGATATTACTCCAGTGGAGCAAAGTGCGCATGGTGACTGTTGTATTCAATCCCGATGCAATTTCTGTGTTTCATCAACACTTTGAAGGTCCACAGATTACAGAATGCATCCAGATGTGCATCGGAAACTACTAGTGGTCTTCCAGGGAACGATCAAAGCGTAGACTCTTAGAGACATTACTCCCATGGAGGAAAGTGAGCAAGGTGACTGTTGTATTCAATCTCGATGCAATTTCTGTGTTTCATCAACACTTTGAAGGTCCACAGATTACAGAATGCACCCAGATGTTCATCGGAAACTACTACTGGTCTTCAAGGGAACGATCAAAACGTAGACTGTTTGAGACATTACTCCAGTGGAGCAAAGTGCGCATGGTGACTGTTGTATTCAATCCCGATGCAATTTCTGTGTCTCATCAACACTCTGATTGTCCACAGATTACAGAATGACTCCAGATGGGCTTCGGTAACTACTACTGGTCTTCCAGGGAACGATCAAAGCGTAGACTGTTTGAGACATTACTCAAATGGAGGATGGTGCGCATGGTGACTGTTGTATTCAATCCCGATGCAATTTCAGTGTTTCATCAACACTCTGATACACTACAGATTACAGAATGCCACCAGATGTGCATCGGAAACTACTACTGGTCTTCCAGGGAGCGATCAATACGTAGACCCTTAGAGACATTACTTCCATGAAGGAAAGTGCGCATGGTGACTGTTTTGTTCAAACCCGATGCAATTTCTGTGTTTCATCAACACTCTGATAGTCCGCAGATTACAGAATGCCACCAGACGTGCATCGGAAACTACTACTGGTCTTCCATGGAACGATCAAAGCGTAAACTGTTTGAGACATTACTTCTGTGGAGGAAAGTGAGCATGGTGACTCTTGTATTCAATCCCGATGCAATTTCTGTGTTTCATCAACACTCTGATACACCACAGATTACAGAATGCCACCAGACGTGCATAGGAAACTGCTACTGTCTTCCTGGGAACGATCAAAGCGTAGACTGTTAGAGACATTACTCCCATGGAGGAAAGTGGGCATGGTGACAGTTGTATTCAATCCCGATGCAAATTCTGTGTTTCGTCAACACTCTGATACCCCACAAATTACAGAATGCCACCAGTTGTGCATCGGAAACTACTACTGGTCTTCCAGGGAACGATCAAAGCGTAGACTGTTTGAGACATTACTCCCGTGGAGGAAACTGCGCATGGTGACTGTTGTATTCAATCCCGATGCAATTTCTGTGTTTCATCAACACTCTGATAGTCCACAGATTACAGAATGCCTCCAGATGTGCATCGGAAACTACTACTGGTCGTCCAGGGAAATCAAAGCGTTAACTGTTTGAGACGTTACTTCTGTGGAGGAAAGTGAGCATGGTGACTGTTGTATTCAATCCCGATGCCATTTCTGTGTTTCATCAACACTCTGATAGTCCACAGATTACAGAATGCCTCCAGATGTGCATCGGAAACTACTACTGGTCTTCCAGGGAACGATTAAAGCGTAGACTGTTTGAGACACTACTCCCATGGAGGAAAGTGCGCATGGTGACTGTTGTATTCAATCCCGATGCAATTTCTGTGTTTCATCAACACTCTGATAGTCCAGAGATTACAGAATGCCACCAGATGTGCATCGGAAACTACTTCTCTTCTTCCAGGGAACGATCAAAGCGTAGACTGTTTAAGACACTACTCCCATGGAGGAAAGTGCGCATGGTGACTGTTGTATTCAATCCCGATGCAAATTCTGTGTTTCATCAACACTCTGACAGCCCACAGATTACAGAATGCCTCCAGATGTGCATAGGAAACTACTACTGGTCTTCCAGGGAACACAAAGCGTAGACTGTTTCAGACATTACTCCCATGGATTAAAGTGCGCATGGTGATTGTTGTATTCAATCCTGATGCAATTTTAGTGTTTCATCAACACTCTGATAGTCCGCAGATTATAGAATGCCACCAGACGTGCATCGGAATCTACTACTGGTCTTTCAGGGAACGATCAAAGCGTAGAATGTTTGAGATATTACTAACATGGAGGAAAGTGAGCAAGGTGACTCTTGTATTCAATCTCGATGCAATTTCTGTGTTTCATCAACACTTTGAAGGTCCACAGGTTACAGAATGCACCCAGATGTGCATCGGAAACTACTACTGGTCTTCAAGGGAACGATCAAAACGTAGACTGTTTGAGACATTACTCCAGTGGAGCAAAGTGCGCATGGTGACTGTTGTATTCAATCCCGATGCAATTTCTGTGTCTCATCAACACTCTGATTGTCCACAGATTACAGAATGACTCCAGATGGGCTTCGGTAACTACTACTGGTCTTCCAGGGAACGATCAAAGCGTAGACTGTTTGAGACATTACTCCCATGGAGGAAGGTGCGCATGGTGTCTGTTGTATTGAATCCCGATGCAATTTCAGTGCTTCATCAACACTCTGATAGTCCGCAGATTACAGAATGCCACCAGACGTGCATCGGAATCTACTACTGGTCTTTCAGGGAACGATCAAAGCGTAGACTGTTTGAGACATTACTTTTGTGGAGGAAAGTGAGCATGGTGACTGTTGTATTCAATCCCGATGCAATTTCTGTGTTTCATCAACACTCTGATAGTCCACAGATTACAGAATGCCACTAGTTGTGCATCGGTAACCACTACTGGTCTTCCAGGGAACGATCAAAGTGTAGACTGTTTGAGACAATACTCCCATGGAGGAAAGTGCGGATGTTGACTGTTGTATGCAATTCCGATGCAATTTCTGTGTTTCATCAACACTCTGATAGTCCACAGATTACAGAATGCCTCCAGACGTGCATCGGAAACTACTACTGGTCTTCCAGGGAACAATTAAAGCGTAGACTGTTTGAGACACTACTCCCATGGAGGAAAGTGCGCATGGTGACTGTTGTATTCAATCCCTATGCAATTTATGTGTTTCATCAACACTCTGATACACCACAGATTACAGAATGCCACCAGACGTGCATAGGATGCTGCTACTGTCTTCCTGGGAACGATCAAAGCGTAGACTGTTAGAGACATTACTCCCATGGAGGAAAGTGGGCATGGTGACAGTTGTATTGAATCCCGATGCAAATTCTGTGTTTCGTCAACACTCTGATACCCCATAAATTACAGAATGCCACCAGTTGTGCATCGGAAACTACTACTGGTCTTCCAGGGAACGATCAAAGCGTAGACTGTTTGAGACATTACTTTTGTGGAGGAAAGTGAGCATGGTGACTGTTGTATTCAATCCCGATGCAATTTCTGTGTTTCATCAACACTCTGATAGTCCACAGATTACAGAATGCCTCCAGATGTGCATCGGAAACTACTACTGGTCTTCCAGGGAACGATTAAAGCGTAGACTGTTTGAGACAATACTCCCATGGAGGAAAGTGAGCAAGGTGACTGTTGTATTCAATCTCGATGCAATTTCTGTGTTTCATCAACACTTTGAAGGTCCACAGATTACAGAATGCCTCCAGATGTGCATCGGAAACTACCAATGGTCTTCCAGGGAACGATCAAAGCGTAGAATGTTTGAGATATTACTAACATGGAGGAAAGTGAGCAAGGTGACTGTTGTATTCAATCTCGATGCAATTTCTGTGTTTCATCAACACTTTGAAGGTCCACAGATTACAGAATGCACCCAGATGTGCATCGGAAACTACTACTGGTCTTCAAGGGAACGATCAAAACGTAGACTGTTTGAGACATTACTCCAGTGAAGCAAAGTGCGCATGGTGACTGTTGTATTCAATCCCGATGCAATTCCTGTGTCTCATCAACACTCTGATTGTCCGCAGATTACAGAATGACTCCAGATGGGCTTCGGTAACTACTACTGGTCTTCCAGGGAACGATCAAAGCGTAGACGGTTTGAGACATTACTCCCATGGAGGAAGGTGCGCATGGTGACTGTTGTATTCAATCCCGATGCAATTTCAGTGTTTTTTCAACACTCTGATAGTCCGCAGATTACAGAATGCCACCAGACGTGCATCGGAATCTACTACTGGTCTTTCAGGGAACGATCAAAGCGTAGAATGTTTGAGATATTACTAACATGGAGGAAAGTGAGCAAGGTGACTGTTGTATTCAATCCCGATGCAATTTCAGTGTTTCATCAACACTCTGATAGTCCGCAGATTACAGAATGCCACCAGACGTGCATCGGAATCTACTACTGGTCTTTCAGGGAACGATCAAAGCGTAGACTGTTTGAGACATTACTTCTGTGGAGGAAAGTGAGCATGGTGACTGTTGTAATCAATCCCGATGCAATTTCTGTGTTTCATCAACACTCTGATAGTCCACAGATTACAGAATGCCACCAGACGTGCATAGGATACTGCTACTGTCTTCCTGGGAACGATCAAAGCGTAGACTGTTAGAGACATTACTCCCATGGAGGAAAGTGGGCATGGTGACAGTTGTATTGAATCCCGATGCAAATTCTGTGTTTCGTCAACACTCTGATACCCCACAAATTACAGAATGCCACCAGTTGTGCATCGGAAACTACTTCTGGTCTTCCAGGGAACGATCAAAGCGTAGACTGTTTGAGACATTACTCCCGTGGAGGAAACTGCGCATGGTGACTGTTGTATTCAATCCCGATGCAATTTCTGTGTTTCATCAACACTCTGATAGTCCACAGATTACAGAATGCCTCCAGATGTGCATCGGAAACTACTACTGGTCTTCCAGGGAAATCAAAGCGTAAACTGTTTGAGACATTACTTCTGTGGAGGAAAGTGAGCATGGTGACTGTTGTATCAATCCCGATGCCATTTCTGTGCTTCATCAACACTCTGATAGTCCACAGATTACAGAATGCCTCCAGATGTGCATCGGAAACTACTACTGGTCTTCCAGGGAACGATTAAAGCGTAGACTGTTTGAGACACTACTCCTATGGAGGAAAGTGCGCATGGTGACTGTTGTACTCAATCCCGATGCAATTTCTGTGTTTCATCAACACTCTGATAGTCCAGAGATTACAGAATGCCACCAGATGTGCATCGGAAACTACTTCTGGTCTTCCAGGGATCTATCAAAGCGAAAACTGTTTGAGACACTACTCCCATGGAGGAAAGTGCGTATGGTGACTGTTGTATTCAATCCCGTTGCAATTTCTGAGTTTCATCAACACTTTGATAGTCCACAGATTACAGAATGCCACCAGATGTGCATCGGAAACTACTTCTGGTCTTCCAGGGAACGATCAAAGCGTAGACTGTTTAAGACACTACTCCCATGGAGGAAAGTGCGCATGGTGACTGTTGTATTCATCCCGATAAAATTTCTGTGCTTCATCAACACTCTGACAGCCCACAGATTACAGAATGCCTCCAGATGTGCATCGGGAAACTACTACTGGTCTTCCAGGGAGCTCAAAGCGTAGACTGTTTGAGACATTACTCCCATGGATTAAAGTGCGCATGGTGATTGTTGTATTCAATCCCGATTCAATTTCAGTGTTTCATCAACACTCTGATAGTCCGCAGATTACAGAATGCCACCAGATGTGAATCGGAATCTACTACTGGTCTTTCAGGGAACGATCAAAGCGTAGAATGTTTGAGATATTACTTACATGGAGGAAAGTGAGCAAGGTGACTGTTGTATTCAATCTCGATGCAATTTCTGTGTTTCATCAATACTTTGAAGGTCCACAGATTACAGAATGCACCCAGATGTGCATCGGAAACTACTACTGGTCTTCAAGGGAACGATCAAAACGTAGACTGTTTGAGACATTACTCCAGTGGAGCAAAGTGCGCATGGTGACTGTTGTATTCAATCCCGATGCAATTTCTGTGTCTCATCAACACTCTGATTGTCCACAGATTACAGAATGACTCCAGATGGGCTTCGGTAACTACTACTGGTCTTCCAGGGAACGATCAAAGCGTAGACTGTTTGAGACATTACTCCCATGGAGGAAGGTGCGCATGGTGTCTGTTGTATTCAATCCCGATGCAATTTCAGTGCTTCATCAACACTCTGATAGTCCGCAGATTACAGAATGCCACCAGACGTGCATTGGAATCTACTACTGGTCTTTCAGGGAACGATCAAAGCGTAGACTGTTTGAGACATTACTTTTGTGGAGGAAAGTGAGCATGGTGACTGTTGTATTCAATCCCGATGCAATTTCTGTGTTTCATCAACACTCTGATAGTCCACAGATTACAGAATGCCTCCAGATGTGCATCGGAAACTACTACTGGTCTTCCAGGGAACGATTAAAGCGTAGACTGTTTGAGACAATACTCCCATGGAGGAAAGTGCGCATGGTGACTGTTGTATTCAATCCCGATGCAATTTCTGTGTTTCATCAACACTCTGATACACCCTCAGATTACAGAATGCCACCAGATGTGCATCGGAAACTACTACTGTCTTCCTCGGAACGATCAAAGCGTGGACTGTTAGAGACATTACTCCCTTGGAGGGAAGTGTGCATGGTGACTGTTGTATTCAATCCCCATGCAAATTCTGTGTTTCGTCAACACTCTGATAGTCCACAGATTAGAAAATGCCTCCTGATGTGCATCGGAAACTACAACTGGTCTTGCAGGGAGCGATCAATACGTAGACCTTTAGAGACATTACTTCCATGGAGGAAAGTGCGCATGGTGACCGTTTTATTCAAACCCGATGCAATTTCTGTGTTTCATCAACACTATGATAGTCCACAGATTACAGAGTGCCTCCAGATGTGCATCGGAAACTACTACTGGTCTTCCAGGGAGCGATCAATACGTAGACCCTTAGAGACATTACTTCCATGGAGGAAAGTGCGCATGGTGACTGTTTTATTCAAACCCATTGCAATTTCTGTGTTTCATCAACACTCTGATAGTCCACAGATTACAGAATGCCTCCAGATGTGCATCGGAAACTACTACTGGTCTTCCAGGGAACTCAAAGCGTAGACTGTTTGAGAATTTACTCAGATGGATTAAAGTGCGCATGGTGACTGTTGTATTCAATCCCGATGCAATTTCTGTGTTTCATCAACACTCTGATAGTCCACAGATTACAGAATGCCACCAGATGTGCATTGGAAACTACTTCTGGTCTTCCAGGGAACGATCAAAGCGTAGACTGTTTAAGACACTACTCCCAAGGTGGAAAGTGCGCATGGTGACTGTTGTATTCAATCCCGATGCAATTTCTGTGTTTCATCAACACTCTGACAGCCCACAGATTACAGAATGCCTCCAGATGTGCATCGGAAACTACTACTGGTCTTCCAGGGAACTCAAAGCGTAGACTGTTTGAGACATTACTCCCATGGATTAAAGTGCGCATGGTGATTGTTGTATTAATCCCGATGCAATTTCTGTGTTTCATCAACACTCTGATAGTCCACAGATTACAAAATGCCACCAGATGTGCATCGGTAACTACTACTGGTCTTCCAGGGAACGATCAAAGCGTAGACTGTTTGAGACATTACTCCCATGGAGGAAGGTGCGCATGGTGACTGTTGTATTCAATCCCGATGCAATTTCAGTTTTTCATCAACACTCTGATAGACCGCAGATTACAGAATGCCACCAGACGTGCATCGGAATCTACTGCTGGTCTTTCAGGGAACGATCAAAGCGTAGACTGTTTGAGACATTACTTCTGTGGAGGAAAGTGAGCATGGTGACTGTTGTATTCAATCCCGATGCAATTTCTGTGTTTCATCAACACTCTGATAGTCCACAGATTACAGAATGCCTCCAGATGTGCATCGGAAACTACTACTGGTCTTCCACGGAACGATTAAAGCGTAGACTGTTTGAGACACTACTCCCATGGAGGAAAGTACGCATGCTGACTGTTGTATTCAATCCCGATACAATTTCTGTGTTTCATCAACACTCTGATACACCACAGATTACAGAATGCCACCAGATGTGCATCGGAAACTACTACTGGTCTTCCAGGGAGCGATCAATACGTAGACCCTTAGAGACATTACTTCCTTGGAGGAAAGTGCGCATGGTGACTGTTTTATTCAAACCCGATGCAATTTCTGTGTTTCATCAACACTCTGATAGTCCGCAGATTACAGAATGCCACCAGACGTGCATCGGAAGCTACTACTGGTCTTCCAGGGAACGATCAAAGCGTAGACTGTTTGAGACATTACTCCCGAGGAGGAAACTGCGCATGGTGACTGTTGTATTCAATCCCGATGCAATATCTGTGTTTCATCAACACTCTGATAGTCCACAGTTTACAGAATGCCTCCACATGTGCATCGGAAACTACTTCTGGTCTTCTAGGGAACTATCAAAGCATAGACTCTTAGAGACATTACTCCCATGGAGGAAAGTGCGCATGGTGACTGTTGTATTCAATCCCGATGCAATTTCTGTGTTTCATCAACACTCTGATTGTCCACAGATTACAGAATGACTCCAGAAGGGCTTCGGTAACTACTACTGGTCTTCCAGGGAACGATCAAAGCGTAGACTGTTTGAGACATTACTCCCATGGAGGAAGTTGCGCATGGTGACTGTTGTATTCAATCCCGATCCAATTTCTGTGTTTCATCAGCACTCTGATAGTCCGCAGATTACAGAATGCCACCAGACGTGCATCGGAAACTACTACTGGTCTTCCATGGAACGATCAAATCGTAAACTGTTTGTGACATTACTTCTGTGGAGGAAAGTGAGCATGGTGACTGTTGTATTCAATCCCGATGCCATTTCTGTGTTTCATTAACACTCTGATAGTCCACAGATTACAGAATGCCTCCAGATGTGCATCAGAAACTACTACTGGTCTTCCAGGGAGCGATCAATACGTTGACTGTTTGAGACACTACTCCCATAGAGGAAAGTGCGCATGGTGACTGTTGTATTCAATCCCGTTGCAATTTCTGTGTTTTGTCAACACTCTGACAGCCCACAGATTACAAAATGCCTCCAGATGTGCATCGGAAACTACTACTGGTCTTCCAGGGAACGATCAAAGCGTAGACTGTTTGAGACATTACTCCCATGGATTAAAGTGCGCATGGTGATTGTTGTATTCAATCCCGATGCAATTTCTGTGTTTCATCAACACTCTGATAGTCCACAGATTACAAAATGCCTCCAGATGTGCATGGGAAACTACTATAGGTCTTCCAGGGAACGATCAATACGTAGACTCTTAGAGACAATACTCCCATGGAGGAAAGTGCACATGGTGACTGTTTTACTCCAACCCGATGCAATTTCTGTGTTTCATCAACACTCTGATAGTCCACAGATTACAGAATGCCTCCAGATGTGCATCGGAAACTACTACTGGTCTTCCAGGGAATGATCAAAGCGTAGACTGTTTGAGACATTACTCCCGTGGAGCAAAGTGCGCATGGTGACTGTTGTATTCAATCCGGATGCAATTTCTGTGTCTCATCAACACTCTGATTGTCCACAGATTACAGAATAACTCCAGATGGGCTTCGGTAACTACTACTGGTCTTCCAGGGAACGATCAAAGCGTACACGGTTTGAGACTTGACTCCCAAGGAGGAAGGTGAGCATGGTGACTGTTGTATTCAATCCCGATGCAATTTCTGTGTTTCATCAGCACTCTGATAGTCCGCAGATTACAGAATGCCACCAGACGTGCATCGGAAACTACTACTGGCCTTCCATGGAACAATCAAAGCGTAGACTGTTTGAGACATTACTTCTGTGGAGGAAAGTGAGCATGGTGACTGTTGTATTCAATCCCGATGCAATTTCTGTGTTTCATCAACACTCTGATAGTCCACAGATTACAGAATGCCTCCAGATGTGCATCGGAAACTACTACTGGTCTTCCAGGGAATGAAAGCGTAGACTATTTGAGACATTACTCCCATGGATTAAAGTGCGTATGGTGACTGTTGTATTCAATCCCTATGCAATTTCTGTGTTTCATCAACACTCTGATACACCACAGATTACAGAATGCCACCAGACGTGCATAGGAAACTGCTACTGTCTTCCTGGGAACGATCAAAGCGTAGACTGTTAGATACATTACTCCCATGGAGGAAAGTGGGCATGGTGACAGTTTTATTCAATCCCGATGTAAATTCTGTGTTTCGTCAACACTCTGATACCCCACAAATTACAGAATGCCACCAGTTGTGCATCGGAAACTACTACTGGTCTTCCAGGGAACGATCAAAGCGTAGACTGTTTGAGACATTACTCCCGTGGTGGAAACTGCGCATGGTGACTGTTGTATTCAATCCCAATGCAATTTCTGTGTTTCATCAACACTCTGATAGTCCACAGATTACAGAATGCCTCCAGATGTGCATCGGAAACTACTACTGGTCTTCCACGGAACGATTAAAGCGTAGACTGTTTGAGACACTACTCCCATGGAGGAAAGTACGCATGCTGACTGTTGTATTCAATCCCGATACAATTTCTGTGTTTCATCAACACTCTGATACACCACAGATTACAGAATGCCACCAGATGTGCATCGGAAACTACTACTGGTCTTCCAGGGAGCGATCAATACGTAGACCCTTAGAGACATTACTTCCATGGAGGAAAGTGCGCATGGTGACTGTTTTGTTCAAACCCGATGCAATTTCTGTGTTTCATCAACACTCTGATAGTCCGCAGATTACAGAATGCCACCAGACGTGCATCGGAAGCTACTACTGGTCTTCCATGGAACGATCAAAGCGTAGACTGTTTGAGACATTACTTCTGTGGAGGAAAGTGAGCATGGTGACTGTTGTATTCAATCCCGATGCAATTTCTGTGTTTCATCAACACTCTGATAGTCCACAGATTACAGAATGCCTCCAGATGTGCATCGGAAACTACTACTGGTCTTCCAGGGAACGATTAAAGCGTAGACTGTTTGAGACACTACTCCCATGGAGAAAAGTGCGCATGGTGACTGTTGTATTCAATCCCTATGCAATTTCTGTGTTTCATCAACACTCTGATACACCACAGATTACAGAATGCCACCAGACGTGCATAGGATACTGCTACTGTCTTCCTGGGAACGATCAAAGCGTAGACTGTTAGAGACATTACTCCCATGGAGGAAAGTGGGCATGGTGACAGTTTTATTCAATCCCGATGCAAATTCTGTGTTTCGTCAACACTCTGATACCCCACAAATTACAGAATGCCACCAGTTGTGCATCGGAAACTACTACTGGTCTTCCAGGGAACGATCAAAGCGTAGACTGTTTGAGACATTACTCCCGAGGAGGAAACTGCGCATGGTGACTGTTGTATTCAATCCCGATGCAATATCTGTGTTTCATCAACACTCTGATAGTCCACAGTTTACAGAATGCCTCCACATGTGCATCGGAAACTACTTCTGGTCTTCTAGGGAACTATCAAAGCATAGACTCTTAGAGACATTACTCCCATGGAGGAAAGTGCGCATGGTGACTGTTGTATTCAATCCCGATGCAATTTCTGTGTTTCATCAACACTCTGATTGTCCACAGATTACAGAATGACTCCAGAAGGGCTTCGGTAACTACTACTCGTCTTCCAGGGAACGATCAAAGCGTAGACTGTTTGAGACATTACTCCCATGGAGGAAGTTGCGCATGGTGACTGTTGTATTCAATCCCGATCCAATATCTGTGTTTCATCAGCACTCTGATAGTCCGCAGATTACAGAATGCCACCAGACGTGCATCGGAAACTACTACTGGTCTTCCATGGAACGATCAAATCGTAAACTGTTTGTGACATTACTTCTGTGGAGGAAAGTGAGCATGGTGACTGTTGTATTCAATCCCGATGCAATTTCTGTGTTTCATCAACACTCTGATAGTCCACAGATTACAGAATGCCTCCAGATGTGCATCGGAAACTACTACTGGTCTTCCAGGGAACGATTAAAGCGTAGACTGTTTGAGACACTACTCCCATGGAGAAAAGTGCGCATGGTGACTGTTGTATTCAATCCCTATGCAATTTCTGTGTTTCATCAACACTCTGATACACCACAGATTACAGAATGCCACCAGACGTGCATAGGATACTGCTACTGTCTTCCTGGGAACGATCAAAGCGTAGACTGTTAGAGACATTACTCCCATGGAGGAAAGTGGGCATGGTGACAGTTTTATTCAATCCCGATGCAAATTCTGTGTTTCGTCAACACTCTGATACCCCACAAATTACAGAATGCCACCAGTTGTGCATCGGAAACTACTACTGGTCTTCCAGGGAACGATCAAAGCGTAGACTGTTTGAGACATTACTCCCGAGGAGGAAACTGCGCATGGTGACTCTTGTATTCAATCCCGATGCAATATCTGTGTTTCATCAACACTCTGATAGTCCACAGTTTACAGAATGCCTCCACATGTGCATCGGAAACTACTTCTGGTCTTCTAGGGAACTATCAAAGCATAGACTCTTAGAGACATTACTCCCATGGAGGAAAGTGCGCATGGTGACTGTTGTATTCAATCCCGATGCAATTTCTGTGTTTCATCAACACTCTGATTGTCCACAGATTACAGAATGACTCCAGAAGGGCTTCGGTAACTACTACTCGTCTTCCAGGGAACGATCAAAGCGTAGACTGTTTGAGACATTACTCCCATGGAGGAAGTTGCGCATGGTGACTGTTGTATTCAATCCCGATCCAATATCTGTGTTTCATCAGCACTCTGATAGTCCGCAGATTACAGAATGCCACCAGACGTGCATCGGAAACTACTACTGGTCTTCCATGGAACGATCAAATCGTAAACTGTTTGTGACATTACTTCTGTGGAGGAAAGTGAGCATGGTGACTGTTGTATTCAATCCCGATGCCATTTCTGTGTTTCATTAACACTCTGATAGTCCACAGATTACAGAATGCCTCCAGATGTGCATCGGAAACTACTACTGGTCTTCCAGGGAGCGATCAATACGTTGACTGTTTGAGACACTACTCCCATAGAGGAAAGTGCGCATGGTGACTGTTGTATTCAATCCCGATGCAATTTCTGTGTTTTGTCAACACTCTGACAGCCCACAGATTACAAAATGCCTCCAGATGTGCATCGGAAACTACTACTGGTCTTCCAGGGAACGATCAAAGCGTAGACTGTTTGAGACATTACTCCCATGGATTAAAGTGCGCATGGTGATTGTTGTATTCAATCCCGATGCAATTTCTGTGTTTCATCAACACTCTGATAGTCCACAGATTACAAAATGCCTCCAGATGTGCATGGGAAACTACTATAGGTCTTCCAGGGAACGATCAATACGTAGACTCTTAGAGACAATACTCCCATGGAGGAAAGTGCACATGGTGACTGTTTTACTCCAACCCGATGCAATTTCTGTGTTTCATCAACACTCTGATAGTCCACAGATTACAGAATGCCTCCAGATGTGCATCGGAAACTACTACTGGTCTTCCAGGGAATGATCAAAGCGTAGACTGTTTGAGACATTACTCCCGTGGAGCAAAGTGCGCATGGTGACTGTTGTATTCAATCCGGATGCAATTTCTGTGTCTCATCAACACTCTGATTGTCCACAGATTACAGAATAACTCCAGATGGGCTTCGGTAACTACTACTGGTCTTCCAGGGAACGATCAAAGCGTACACGGTTTGAGACTTGACTCCCAGGGAGGAAGGTGAGCATGGTGTCTGTTGTATTCAATCCCGATGCAATTTCTGTGTTTCATCAGCACTCTGATAGTCCGCAGATTACAGAATGCCACCAGACGTGCATCGGAAACTACGACTGGCCTTCCATGGAACGATCAAAGCGTAGACTGTTTGAGACATTACTTCTGTGGAGGAAAGTGAGCATGGTGACTGTTGTATTCAATCCCGATGCAATTTCTGTGTTTCATCAACACTCTGATAGTCCACAGATTACAGAATGCCTCCAGATGTGCATCGGAAACTACTACTGGTCTTCCAGGGAATGAAAGCGTAGACTATTTGAGACATTACTCCCATGGATTAAAGTGCGCATGGTGACTGTTGTATTCAATCCCTATGATATTTCTGTGTTTCATCAACACTCTGATACACCACAGATTACAGAATGCCACCAGACGTGCATAGGAAACTGCTACTGTCTTCCTGGGAACGATCAAAGCGTAGACTGTTAGCGACATTACTCCCATGGAGGAAAGTGGGCATGGTGACAGTTTTATTCAATCCCGATGTAAATTCTGTGTTTCGTCAACACTCTGATACCCCACAAATTACAGAATGCCACCAGTTGTGCATCGGAAACTACTACTGGTCTTCCAGGGAACGATCAAAGCGTAGACTGTTTGAGACATTACTCCCGTGGTGGAAACTGCGCATGGTGACTGTTGTATTCAATCCCAATGCAATTTCTGTGTTTCATCAACACTCTGATAGTCCACAGATTACAGAATGCCTCCAGATGTGCATCGGAAACTACTACTGGTCTTCCACGGAACGATTAAAGCGTAGACTGTTTGAGACACTACTCCCATGGAGGAAAGTACGCATGCTGACTGTTGTATTCAATCCCGATACAATTTCTGTGTTTCATCAACACTCTGATACACCACAGATTACAGAATGCCACCAGATGTGCATCGGAAACTACTACTGGTCTTCCAGGGAACGATCAAAGCGTAGACTGTTAGAGACATTACTCCCATGGAGGAAAGTGGGCATGGTGACAGTTTTATTCAATCCCGATGCAAATTCTGTGTTTCGTCAACACTCTGATACCCCACAAATTACAGAATGCCACCAGTTATGCATCGGAAACTACTACTGGTCTTCCAGGGAACGATCAAAGCGTAGACTGTTTGAGACATTACTCCCGAGGAGGAAACTGCGCATGGTGACTGTTGTATTCAATCCCGATGCAATATCTGTGTTTCATCAACACTCTGATAGTCCACAGTTTACAGAATGCCTCCACATGTGCATCGGAAACTACTTCTGGTCTTCTAGGGAACTATCAAAGCATAGACTCTTAGAGACATTACTCCCATGGAGGAAAGTGCGCATGGTGACTGTTGTATTCAATCCCGATGCAATTTCTGTGTTTCATCAACACTCTGATTGTCCACAGATTACAGAATGACTCCAGAAGGGCTTCGGTAACTACTACTCGTCTTCCAGGGAACGATCAAAGCGTAGACTGTTTGAGACATTACTCCCATGGAGGAAGTTGCGCATGGTGACTGTTGTATTCAATCCCGATCCAATATCTGTGTTTCATCAGCACTCTGATAGTCCGCAGATTACAGAATGCCACCAGACGTGCATCGGAAACTACTACTGGTCTTCCATGGAACGATCAAATCGTAAACTGTTTGTGACATTACTTCTGTGGAGGAAAGTGAGCATGGTGACTGTTGTATTCAATCCCGATGCCATTTCTGTGTTTCATTAACACTCTGATAGTCCACAGATTACAGAATGCCTCCAGATGTGCATCGGAAATTACTACTGGTCTTCCAGGGAGCGATCAATACGTTGACTGTTTGAGACACTACTCCCATAGAGGAAAGTGCGCATGGTGACTGTTGTATTCAATCCCGTTGCAATTTCTGTGTTTTGTCAACACTCTGACAGCCCACAGATTACAAAATGCCTCCAGATGTGCATCGGAAACTACTACTGGTCTTCCAGGGAACGATCAAAGCGTAGACTGTTTGAGACATTACTCCCATGGATTAAAGTGCGCATGGTGATTGTTGTATTCAATCCCGATGCAATTTCTGTGTTTCATCAACACTCTGATAGTCCACAGATTACAAAATGCCTCCAGATGTGCATGGGAAACTACTATAGGTCTTCCAGGGAACGATCAATACGTAGACTCTTAGAGACAATACTCCCATGGAGGAAAGTGCACATGGTGACTGTTTTACTCCAACCCGATGCAATTTCTGTGTTTCATCAACACTCTGATAGTCCACAGATTACAGAATGCCTCCAGATGTGCATCGGAAACTACTACTGGTCTTCCAGGGAATGATCAAAGCGTAGACTGTTTGAGACATTACTCCCGTGGAGCAAAGTGCGCATGGTGACTGTTGTATTCAATCCGGATGCAATTTCTGTGTCTCATCAACACTCTGATTGTCCACAGATTACAGAATAACTCCAGATGGGCTTCGGTAACTACTACTGGTCTTCCAGGGAACGATCAAAGCGTACACGGTTTGAGACTTGACTCCCAGGGAGGAAGGTGAGCATGGTGACTGTTGTATTCAATCCCGATGCAATTTCTGTGTTTCATCAGCACTCTGATAGTCCGCAGATTACAGAATGCCACCAGACGTGCATCGGAAACTACGACTGGCCTTCCATGGAACGATCAAAGCGTAGACTGTTTGAGACATTACTTCTGTGGAGGAAAGTGAGCATGGTGACTGTTGTATTCAATCCCGATGCAATTTCTGTGTTTCATCAACACTCTGATAGTCCACAGATTACAGAATGCCTCCAGATGTGCATCGGAAACTACTACTGGTCTTCCAGGGAATGAAAGCGTAGACTATTTGAGACATTACTCCCATGGATTAAAGTGCGCATGGTGATTGTTGTATTCAATCCCTATGCAATTTCTGTGTTTCATCAACACTCTGATACACCACAGATTACAGAATGCCACCAGACGTGCATAGGAAACTGCTACTGTCTTCCTGGGAACGATCAAAGCGTAGACTGTTAGAGACATTACTCCCATGGAGGAAAGTGGGCATGGTGACAGTTTTATTCAATCCCGATGTAAATTCTGTGTTTCGTCAACACTCTGATACCCCACAAATTACAGAATGCCACCAGTTGTGCATCGGAAACTACTACTGGTCTTCCAGGGAACGATCAAAGCGTAGACTGTTTGAGACATTACTCCCGTGGTGGAAACTGCGCATGGTGACTGTTGTATTCAATCCCAATGCAATTTCTGTGTTTCATCAACACTCTGATAGTCCACAGATTACAGAATGCCTCCAGATGTGCATCGGAAACTACTACTGGTCTTCCAGGGAAATCAAAGCGTAAACTATTTGAGACATTACTCCCATGGATTAAAGTGCGCATGGTGACAGTTGTATTCAATCCCGATGCAATTTCTGTATTTCATCAACACTCTGATAGTCCACAGATTACAGAATGCCACCAGATGTGCATCGGAAACTACTTCTGGTCTTCCAGGGAACGATCAAAGCGTAGACTGTTTAAGACACTACTCCCATGGAGGAAAGTGCGTATGGTGACTGTTGTATTCAATCCCGATGCAATTTCTGTGTTTCATCAACACTCTGACAGCCCACAGATTACAGAATGCCTCCAGATGTGCATCGCAAACTACTACTGGTCTTCCAGGGAACTCAAAGCGCAGACTGTTTGAGACATTACTCCCATGGATTAATGTGCGCATGGCGATTGTTGTATTCAATCCCGATGCAATTTCTGTGTTTCATCAACACTCTGATAGTCCACAGATTACAGAATGCCACCCGATGTGCATCGGAAACTACTTCTGGTCTTCCAGGGAACTATCAAAGCGTAGACTGTTTGAGACACTACTCCCATGGAGGAAAGTGCGTATGGTGACTGTTGTATTCGATCCCGTTGCAATTTCTGAGTTTCATCAACACTCTGATAGTCCACAGATTACAAAATGCCTCCAGATGTGCATGGGAAACTACTATAGGTCTTCCACGGAACGATCGATACGTAGACTCTTAGAGACAATACTCCCATGGAGGAAAGTGCACATGGTGACTGTTTTACTCCAACCCGATGCAATTTCTGTGTTTCTTCATCACTCTGATAGTCCACAGATTACAGAATGCCTCCAGATGTTGCATCGGAAACTACTACTGGTCTTCCAGGGAAATCAAAGCGTAGACTATTTGAGACATTACTCCCATGGATTAAAGTGCGCATGGTGACTGTTGTATTCAATCCCGATGCAATTTCTGTGTTTCATCAACACTCTGATTGTCCACAGATTACAGAATGCCACCAGATGTGCATCGGAAACTATTTCTGGTCTTCCAGGGAACGATCAAAGCGTAGACTGTTTAAGACACTACTCCCATGGAGGAAAGTGCGCATGGTGACTGTTGTATTCAATCTCGATGCAATTTCTGTGTTTCATCAACACTCTGATAGTCCACAGATTACAGAATGCCTCAAGATGTGCATCGAAAACTACTACTGGTCTTCCAGGAAACGGTCAAAGCGTAGACTCTTAGAGACATTATTCCCATGGAGGAAAGTGCGCATGGTGACTGTTGTATTCAATCCTGATGCAATTTCTGTGTTTCATCAACACTCTGATTGTCCACAGATTAAAGAAAGCTTCCAGATGTGCATCGGAAGCTACCACTGGGCATCCAGGGAACGATCAAAGCGTAGAATGGTTGAGACATTACTAACATGGAGGAAAGTGAGCAAAGTGACTGTTGTATTCAATCTTGATGCAATTTCTGTGTTTCATCAACACTTTGAAGGTCCACAGATTACAGAATGCATCCAGATGTGCATCGGAAACTACTACTGGTCTTCAAGGGAACGATCAAAACGTAGACTGTTTGAGACATTACTCCCGTGGAGCAAAGTGTGCATGGTGACTGTTGTATTCAATCCCGATGCAATTTCTGTGTCTCATCAACACTTTGATTGTCCACAGATTACAGAATGCCTCCATATGGGTTTCGGTAACTACTACTGGTCTTCCAGGGAACGATCAAAGCGTAGACTGTTTGAGACATTACTCCCAAGGAGGAAGGTGCGCATGGTGACTGGTGTATTCAATCGCGATTAAATATCTGTGTTTCATCAACACTCTGATAGTCCGCAGATTACAGAATGCCACCAGACGTGCATCGGAATCTACTACTGGTCTTCCAGGGAACGATCAAAGCGTAGACTGTTTGAGACATTACTTTTGTGGAGGAAAGTGAGCATGGAGACTGTTGTATTCAATCCCGATGCAATTTCTGTGTTTCATCAACACTCTGATAGTCCACAAATTACAGAATGCCTCCAGGTGTGCATCGGAAACTACTACTGGTCTTCCAGGGAACGATTAAAGCGTAGACTGTTAGAGACATTACTCCCTTGGAGGAAAGTGCGCATGGTGACTGTTGTATTCAATCCCGATGCAAATTCTGTGTTTCGTCAACACTCTGATAGTCCACAGATTACAGAATGCCTCCAGATGTGCATCGGAAACTACAACTGGTCTTCCAGGGAGCGATCAATACGTAGACCCTTAGAGACATTACTTCCATGGATGAAAGTGCGCATGGTGACTGTTTTATTCAAACCCGATGCAATTTCTGTGTTTCGTCAACACTTTGATAGTCCACAGATTACAGAATGCCTCCAGATGTGCATCGGAAACTACTACTGGTCTTCCAGGGAACTCAAAGCGTAGACTGTTTGAGACATTACTCCCATGGAGGAAAGTGCGCAGGGTGACTGTTGTATTCAATCCCGATGCAATTTCTGTGTTTCATCAACACTCTGATAGTCCACAGATTACAGAATGCCACCAGATGTGCATCGGAAACTATTACTGGTCTTCCAGGGTAATCAAAGCCTAGACTGTTTGAGACATTACTCCCATGGATTAAAGTGCGCATGGTGACTGTTGTATTCAATGCCGATGCAATTTCTGCGTTCCATCAACACTCTCACAGTCCACAGATTACAGAATGCCACCAGATGTGCATCGGAAACTACTACTGGTCTTCCAGGGAACGATTAAAGCGTAGACTGTTTGAGACATTACTCCCGTGGAGGAAAGTGCGCATGGTGACTGTTGTATTCAATCCCGATGCAATGTCTGTGTTTCATCAGCAATCTGATAGTCCGCAGATTACAGAATGCCACCAGACGTGCATCTTAAACTACTACTGGTCTTCCATGGAACGATCAAAGCGTAGACTGTTTGAGACATTACTTCTGTGGAGGAATGTGAGCATGGTGACTGTTGTATTCAATCCCGATGCAATTTCTGTGTATCATCAACACTCTGATACACCACAGATTACAGAATGCCACCAGACGTGCATCGGAAACTGCTACTGTCTTCCTGGGAACGATCAAAGCGTAGACTGTTATAGACATTACTCCCATGGAGGAAAGTGGGCATGGTGACAGTTGTATTCAATCCCGATGCAAATTCTGTGTTTCGTCAACACTCTGATTGTCCACAAATTACAGAATGCCACCAGTTGTGCATCGGAAACTATTACTGGTCTTCCAGGGAACGATCAAAGCGTAGACTGTTTGAGACATTACCCCCGTGGAGGAAATTGCGCATGGTGACTGTTGTATTCAATCCCGATACAATCTGTGTTTCATCAACACTCTGATAGTCCACAGATTACAGAATGCCTCCAGATGTGCATCGGAAACTACTACTGGTCTTCCAGGGAAATCAAAGCGTAGACTATTTGAGACATTACTCAAATGGATTAAAGTGCGCATGGTGACTGTTGTATTCAATCCCGATGCAATTTCTGTGTTTCATCAACACTCCGATAGTCCACAGATTACAGAATGCCACCAGATGTGCATCGGAAACTACTTCTGGTCTTCCAGGGAACGATCAAAGCGTAGACTGTTTAAGACACTACTCCCATGGAGGAAAGTGCGTATGGTGACTGTTGTATTCAATCCAGATGCAATTTCTGTGTTTCATCAACACTCTGATAGTCCACAGATTACAGAATGCCACCAGATGTGCATCGGAAACTACTTCTGGTCTTCTAGGGAACTATCAAAGCGTAGACTCTTAGAGACATTACTCCCATGGAGGAAAGTGCGCATGGTGACTGTTGTATTCAATCCCGATGCAATTTCTGTGTCTCATCAACACTCTGATTGTCCACAGATTACAGAATGACTCCAGATGGGCTTCGGTAACTACTACTGGTCTTCCAGGGAACGATCAAAGCGTAGACTGTTTGAGACATTACTCCCATGGAGGAAGGTGCGCATGGTGGCTGTAGTATTCAATCCCGATGCAATTTCTGTGTTTCATCAGCACTCTGATAGTCCGCAGATTACAAAATGCCACCAGACGTACATCGGAAACTACTACTGGTCTTCCATGGAACGATCAAAGCGTAGACTGTTTGAGACATTACTACTGTGGAGGAAAGTGAGCATGGTGACTGTTGTATTCAATCCCGATGCCATTTCTGTGTTTCATCAACACTTTGAAGGTCCACTGATTACAGAATGCCACCAGACGTGCATCGGAAACTACTACTGGTCTTCCATGGAACGATCAAAGCGTAGACTCTTAGAGACATTACTCCCATATAGGAAAGTGCGCATGGTGACTGTTGTATTCAATCCTGATGCAATTTCTGTGTTTCATCAACACTCTGATAGTCCACAGATTACAGAATGCCTCCAGATGTGCATCGGAAGCTACCACTGGTCTTCCAGGGAACGATCAAAGCGTAGAATGTTTGAGACATTACTAACATGGAGGAAAGTGAGCAAAGTGACTGTTGTATTCAATCTCGATGCAATTTCTGTGTTTCATCAACACTTTGAAGGTCCACAGATTACAGAATGCACCCAGATGTGAATCGGAAACTACTACTGGTCTTCAAGGGAACGATGAAAACGTAGACTGTTTGAGACATTACTCCCGTGGAGCAAAGTGTGCATGGTGACTGTTGTATTCACCCCGATGCAATTTCTGTGTCTCATCAACACTCTGATTGTCCACAGATTACAGAATGACTCCATATGGGCTTCGGTAACTACTACTGGTCTTCCAGGGAACGATCTAAGCGTAGACTGTTTGAGACATTACTCCCAAGGAGGAAGGTGCGCATGGTGACTGGTGTATTCAATCCCGATGCAATTTCTGTGTTTCATCAACACTCTGATAGTCCGCAGATTACAGAATGCCACCAGACGTGCATTGGAATCTACTACTGGACTTTCACGGAACGATCAAAGCGTAGACTGTTTGAGACATTACTTTTGTGGAGGAAAGTGAGCATGGTGAGTGTTGTATTCAATCCCGATGCAATTTCTGTGTTTCATCAACACTCTGATAGTCCACAGATTACAGAATGCCTCCAGATGTGCATCGGAAACTACTACAGGTCTTCCAGGGAACGATTAAAGCGTAGACTGTTAGAGACATTACTCCCTTGGAGGAAAGTGCGCATGGTGACTGTTGTATTCAATCCCGATGCATATTCTGTGTTTCGTCAACACTCTGATAGTCCACAGATTACAGAATGCCTCCAGATGTGCATCGGAAACTACAACTGGTCTTCCAGGGAGCGATCAATACGTAGACTCTTAGAGACATTACTTCCATGGAGGAAAGTGCGCATGGTGACTGTTTTATTCAAACCCGATGCAATTTCTGTGTTTCGTCAACACTCTGATAGTCCACAGATTACAGAATGCCTCCAGATGTGCATCGGAAACTACTACTGGTCTTCCAGGGAACTCAAAGCGTAGACTGTTTGAGACATTACTCCCATGGAGGAAAGTGCGCATGGTGACAGTTGTATTGAATCCCGATGCAATTTCTGTGTTTCATCAACACTCTGATAGTCCACAGATTACAGAATGCCACCAGATGTGCACTGGAAACTATTACTGGTCTTCCAAGGAAATCAAAGCCTAGACTGTTTGAGACATTATTCCCATGGATTAAAGTGCGCATGGTGATTGTTGTATTCAATCCCGATGCAATTTCTGTGTTTCATCAACACTCTGATAGTCCACAGATTACAGAATGCCACCAGATGTGCATCGGAAACTACTACTGGTCTTCCAGGGAGCGATCAATACGTAGACCCTTAGAGACATTACTTCCATTTAGGAAAGTGCGCATGGTGACTGTTTTATTGAAACCCGATGCAATTTCTATGTCTCATCAACACTCTCATAGTCCACAGATTACAGAATGCCTCCAGATGTGCATCGGAAACTACTACTGTTTCCAGGGAACGATCAAAGCGTCGACTGTTTGAGACATTACTCCCATGGAGGAAAGTGCGCAGGGTGACTGTTGGATTCAATCCCGATGCAATTTCTGTGTTTCATCAACACTCTGATAGTCCACAGATTACAGAATGTCACCAGATGTGCATCGGAAACTCCTTCTGGTCTTCCAGGGAACGATCAAAGCGGAGACTGCTTAAGACACTACTCCCATGGAGGAAAGTGCACATGGTGACTGTTGTATTCAATCCCGATGCAATTTCTGTGTTTCATCAACACTCTGATAGTCCACAGATTACAGAATGCCTCCAGATGTGCATCGGAAACTACTACTGGTCTTCCTGGTAACTCAAAGCGTAGACTGTTTGAGACATTACTCCCATGGAGGAAAGTGCGCATGGTGACTGTTGTATTCAATCCCGATGCAATTTCTGTGTTGCATCAACACTCTGATAGTCCACAGATTACAGAATGCCACCAGATATGCATCGGAAACTACTTCTGGTCTCCCAGGGAACGATCAAAGCGTAGACTGTTTAAGACACTACTCCCATGGAGGAAAGTGCGCATGGTGACTGTTGTATTCAATCCCGATGCAATTTCTGTGTTTCATCAACACACTAACAGACCACCGATTACAGAATGCCTCCAGTTGTGCATCGGAAACTAATACTGGTCTTCCAGTGAACGATTAAAGCTTAAACTGTTTGAGACAATACTCCCATGGAGCAAAGTGCGCATGGTGACTGTTGTATTCAATCCCGATGCTATGCCCTGTGTCTCATCAACACTCTGATTGTCCACAGATTACAGAATGACTCCAGATGGGCTTCGGAAACTACTATTGGTCCTCCAGGTAACGATCAAAGCGTAGACTGTTTGACACATTACTCCCATGGAGGAAAGTGCGCATGGTGACTGTTGTATTCAATCCCGATGCAAATTCTGTGTTTTTTTTCAACACTCTGATAGTCCACAGATTACAGAATGCCACCAGATGTGCATCGGAAACTACTACTAGTCTTCCAGGGAACGATCAAAGCGTAGACTGTTTGAGACATTACACCCATGGAGCAATGTGCGCATGGTGACTGTTGTATTCAATCCCGATGCAATTTCTGTGTTTCATCAACACTTTGCAGGTCCACAGATTACAGAATGCATCCAGATGTGCATCGGAAACTACTAGTGGTCTTCCACAGGACGATCAAAGCGTACACCGTTTGAGACTTTACTCCCGTGGAGCAAAGTGCGCATGGTGACTGTTGTATTCAATCCCGATGCAATGCCCTGTGTCTCATCAACACTCTGATAGTCCACAGATTAAAGAATGCCTCAAGATGTGCATCGGAAACTACTACTGGTCTTCCAGGGATCGATCAAATCGTAGACTCTTAGAGACATTACTCCCATGGAGGAAAGTGCGCATGGTGACTGTTGTATTCAATCCCGATGCAATTTCTGTGTTTCATCTACACTCTGATAGTCCACAGATTACAGAATGCCTCCAGATGTGCATCGGAAACTATCACTGGTCTTCCAGGGACCGATCAAAGCGTAGAATGTTTGAGATTTTACTAACATGGAGGAAAGTGTTCATGGTGACTGTTGTATTCAATCCCGATGCAATTTCTGTGTTTCATCAACACTTTGAAGGTCCACAGATTACAGAATGCCACCAGACGTGCATCGGAAACTACTACTGGTCTTCCATGGAACGATCAAAGCGTAGACTCTTAGAGACATTACTCCCATATAGGAAAGTGCGCATGGTGACTGTTGTATTCAATCCTGATGCAATTTCTGTGTTTCATCAACACTCTGATAGTCCACAGATTACAGAATGCCTCCAGATGTGCATCGGAAGCTACCACTGGTCTTCCAGGGAACGATCAAAGCGTAGAATGTTTGAGACATTACTAACATGGAGGAAAGTCAGCAAAGTGACTGTTGTATTCAATCTCGATGCAATTTCTGTGTTTCATCAACACTTTGAAGGTCCACAGATTACAGAATGCACCCAGATGTGAATCGGAAACTACTACTGGTCTTCAAGGGAACGATCAAAACGTAGACTGTCTGAGACATTACTCCCGTGGAGCAAAGTGTGCATGGTGACTGTTGTATTCAATCCCGATGCAATTTCTGTGTCTCATCAACACTCTGATTGTCCACAGATTACAGAATGACTCCATATGGGCTTCGGTAACTACTACTGGTCTTCCAGGGAACAATCTAAGCGTAGACTGTTTGAGACATTACTCCCAAGGAGGAAGGTGCGCATGGTGACTGGTGTATTCAATCCCGATGCAATTTCTGTGTTTCATCAACACTCTGATAGTCCGCAGATTACAGAATGCCACCAGACGTGCATTGGAATCTACTACTGGACTTTCACGGAACGATCAAAGCGTAGACTGTTTGAGACATTACTTTTGTGGAGGAAAGTGAGCATGGTGAGTGTTGTATTCAATCCCGATGCAATTTCTGTGTTTCAGCAACACTCTGATAGTCCACAGATTACAGAATGCCTCCAGATGTGCATCGGAAACTACTACTGGTCTTCCAGGGAACGATTAAAGCGTAGACTGTTAGAGACATTACTCCCTTGGAGGAAAGTGCGCATGGTGACTGTTGTATTCAATCCCGATGCAAATTCTGTGTTTCGTCAACACTCTGATAGTCCACAGATTACAGAATGCCTCCAGATGTGCATCGGAAACTACAACTGGTCTTCCAGGGAGCGATCAATACGTAGACTCTTAGAGACATTACTTCCATGGAGGAAAGTGCGCATGGTGACTGTTTTATTCAAACCCGATGCAATTTCTGTGTTTCGTCAACACTCTGATAGTCCACAGATTACAGAATGCCTCCAGATGTGCATCGGAAACTACTACTGGTCTTCCAGGGAACTCAAAGCGTAGACTGTTTGAGACATTACTCCCATGGAGGAAAGTGCGCATGGTGACAGTTGTATTGAATCCCGATGCAATTTCTGTGTTTCATCAACACTCTGATAGTCCACAGATTACAGAATGCCACCAGATGTGCACTGGAAACTATTACTGGTCTTCCAGGGAAATCAAAGCCTAGACTGTTTGAGACATTATTCCCATGGATTAAAGTGCGCATGGTGATTGTTGTATTCAATCCCGATGCAATTTCTGTGTTTCATCAACACTCTGATAGTCCACAGATTACAGAATGCCACCAGATGTGCATCGGAAACTACTACTGGTCTTCCAGGGAGCGATCAATACGTAGACCCTTAGAGACATTACTTCCATTTAGGAAAGTGCGCATGGTGACTGTTTTATTGAAACCCGATGCAATTTCTATGTCTCATCAACACTCTGATAGTCCACAGATTACAGAATGCCTCCAGATGTGCATCGGAAACTACTACTGTTTCCAGGGAACGATCAAAGCGTAGACTGTTTGAGACATTACACCCATGGAGCAATGTGCGCATGGTGACTGTTGTATTCAATCCCAATGCAATTTCTGTGTTTCATCAACACTTTGCAGGTCCACAGATTACAGAATGCATCCAGATGTGCATCGGAAACTACTAGTGGTCTTCCACAGGACGATCAAAGCGTACACCGTTTGAGACTTTACTCCCGTGGAGCAAAGTGCGCATGGTGACTGTTGTATTCAATCCCGATGCAATTTCTGTTTATCATCAACACTCTGACAGCCCACAAATTACAGAATGCCTCCAGATGTGCATCGGAAACTACTACTGGTCTTCCAGGGAACGATTAAAGCGTAAACTGTGAGAGACATTACTCCCATGGAGGAAAGTGCGCGTGGTGAATGTTGTATTTCATCCCGATGAATTTTCTGTGTTTTATCAACACTCTGATAGTCCACAAATAACAGAATGCCACCAGACGTGCAACGGAAATTACTACTGGTCTTCCTGGGAACGATCAAAGCGTAGACTGTTTGAGACATTACTTCTATGGAGGAAAGTGAGCATGGTGATTGTTGTATTAAATCCCGATGCAATTTCTGTGTTTCAGCAACACTCTGATAGTCCACAGATTACAGAAAGCCACCAGATGTGCATCGGAAAATACTACTGGTCTTCCAGGGAACTCAATGCGTAGACTGTTTGAGACATTACTCCCATGGAGGAAAGTGCGCAGGGTGACTGTTGGATTCAATCCCGATGCAATTTCTGTGTTTCATCAACACTCTGATAGTCCACAGATTACAGAATGTCACCAGATGTGCATCGGAAACTCCTTCTAGTCTTCCAGGGAACGATCAAAGCGTAGACTGCTTAAGACACTACTCCCATGGAGGAAAGTGCACATGGTGACTGTTGTATTCAATCCCGATGCAATTTCTGTGTTTCATCAACACTCTGATAGTCCACAGATTACAGAATGCCTCCAGATGTGCATCGGAAACTACTACTGGTCTTCCTGGGAACTCAAAGCGTAGACTGTTTGAGACATTACTCCCATGGAGGAAAGTGCGCATGGTGACTGTTGTATTCAATCCCGATGCAATTTCTGTGTTGCATCAACACTCTGATAGTCCACAGATTACAGAATGCCACCAGATATGCATCGGAAACTACTTCTGGTCTCCCAGGGAACGATCAAAGCGTAGACTGTTTAAGACACTACTCCCATGGAGGAAAGTGCGCATGGTGACTGTTGTATTCAATCCCGATGCATTTTCTGTGTTTCATCAACACACTAACAGACCACCGATTACAGAATGCCTCCAGATGTGCATCGGAAACTAATACTGGTCTTCCAGTGAACGATTAAAGCGTAAACTGTTTGAGACAATACTCCCATGGAGGAAAGTGCGCATGGTGACTGTTGTATTCAATCCCGATGCTATGCCCTGTGTCTCATCAACACTCTGATTGTCCACAGATTACAGAATGACTCCAGATGGGCTTCGGAAACTACTATTGGTCTTCCAGGTAACGATCAAAGCGTAGACTGTTTGAGACATTACTCCCATGGAGGGAAGTGCGCATGGTGACTGTTGTATTCAATCCCGATGCAAATTCTGTGTTTTTTTTCAACACTCTGATAGTCCACAGATTACAGAATGCCACCAGATGTGCATCGGAAACTACTACTAGTCTTCCAGGGAACGATCAAAGCGTAGACTGTTTGAGACATTACACCCATGGAGCAATGTGCGCATGGTGACTGTTGTATTCAATCCCGATGCAATTTCTGTGTTTCATCAACACTTTGCAGGTCCACAGATTACAGAATGCATCCAGATGTGCATCGGAAACTACTAGTGGTCGTCCACAGGACGATCAAAGCGTACACCGTTTGAGACTTTACTCCCGTGGAGCAAAGTGCGCATGGTGACTGTTGTATTCAATCCCGATGCAATTTCTGTTTATCATCAACACTCTGACAGCCCACAGATTACAGAATGCCTCCAGATGTGCATCGGAAACTACTACTGGTCTTCCAGTGAACGATTAAAGCGTAAACTGTGAGAGACATTACTCCCATGGAGGAAAGTGCGCGTGGTGAATGTTGTATTTCATCCCGATGAATTTTCTGTGTTTTATCAACACTCTGATAGTCCACAAATAACAGAATGCCACCAGACGTGCAACGGAAATTACTACTGGTCTTCCTGGGAACGATCAAAGCGTAGACTGTTTGAGACATTACTTCTATGGATTAAAGTGCTCATGGTGACTGTTGTATTAAATCCCGATGCAATTTCTGTGTTTCAGCAACACTCTGGTAGTCCACAGATTACAGAAAGCCACCAGATGTGCATCGGAAAATACTACTGGTCTTCCAGGGAACGATGAAAGCGTAGACTGTTTGAGACATTACTCCCATGGAGGAAAGTGAGCATGGTGACTGTTTTAGTCTAAGCCGATGCAGTTTCTGTGTTTCATCAACACTCTGATAGTCCACAGATTACAGAATGCCTCCAGATGTTCATCGGAAACTACTACTGGTCTTCCACTGAACGATCAAAGCGTAGACTGTTTGAGACATTACTCCCATGGATTAAAGTGCTCATGGTGACTGTTGTATTCAATCCCGATGCAATTTCTGTGTTTCATCAACACTCTGATAGTCCACAGATTACAGAATGCCACCAGATGTGCATCGGAAACTACTTCTGGTCTTCCAGGGAACTATCAAAGTGTAGACTGTTTGAGACACTACTCCCATGGAGGAAAGTGCGCATGGTGACTGTTGTATTCAATCCCGATGCCATTTCTGTGTTTCATCAACACTCTGATAGTCCACAGATTACAGAATGCCTCCAGATGTGCATCGGAAACTACTACTGGTCTTCCAGAGAACGATCAATACGTAGACTCTTAGAGACATTACTCCCATGGAGGAAAGTGCGCATGGTGACTGTTTTATTCAAATCCGATGCAATTTCTGTGTTTCATCAGCACTCTGATACACCACAGATTACAGAATGCCACCAGATGTGCATCGGAAACTGCTACTGTCTTCGTGGGAACGATCAAAGCGTAGACTGTTAAGACATTACTCCCATGGAGGAAAGTGCGGCTGGTGACTGTTTTATTCAAACCCGATGCAATTTCTGTGTTTCATCAACACACTGACAGTCCACAGATTACAGAATGCCTCCAGATGTGCATCGGAAACTACTACTGGTCTTCCTGGGAACTCAAAGCGTAGACTGTTTGAGACATTACTCCCATGGAGGAAAGAGCGCATGGTGACTGTTGTATTCAATCCCGAAGCACATTCTGTGTTGCATCAACACTCTGATAGTCCACAGATTACAGAATGCCACCAGATGTGCATCGGAAACTACTTCTGGTCTCCCAGGGAACGATCAAAGCGTAGACTGTTTAAGACACTACTCCCATGGAGGAAAGTGCGCATGGTGACTGTTGTATTCAATCCCGATGCAATTTCTGTGTTTCATCAACACACTAACGGACCACAGATTACAGAATGCCTCCAGATGTGCATCGGAAACTAATACTGGTCTTCCAGTGAACGATTAAAGAGTAAACTGTTTGAGACGATACTCCCATGGAGGAAAGTGCGCATGGTGACTGTTGTATTCAATCCCGATGCTATGCCCTGTGTCTCATCAACACTCTGATTGTCCACAGATTACAGAATGACTCCAGATGGGCTTCGGAAACTACTATTGGTCTTCCAGGTAACGATAAAAGCGTAGACTGTTTGAGACATTACTCCCATGGAGGAAAGTGCGCATGGTGACTGTTGTATTCAATCCCGATGCAAATTCTGTGTTTTTCGTCAACACTCTGATAGTCCACAGATTACAGAATGCCACTAGTTGTGCATCGGAAACCACTACTGTTCTTCCAGGGACGATCATAGTGTAGACTGTTTGAGACAACACTCCCATTTAGGAAAGTGCGTATGTTGACTGTTGTATTCAATCCCGACGCAATTTCTGCGTTTCATCAACACTCTGATAGTCCACAGATTACAGAATGCCACCAGATGTGCATCGGAAACCACTACTAGTCTTCCAGGGAACGATCAAAATGTAGACTGTTTGAGACATTACACCCGTGGAGCAATGTGCGCATGGTGACTGTTGTATTCAATCCCGATGCAATTTCTGTTTTTCATCAACACTTTGCAGGTCCACAGATTACAGAATGCATCCAGATGCGCATCGGAAACTACTAGTGGTCTTCCACGGGACGATCAAAGCGTACACTGTTTGAGACTTTACTCCCGTGGAGCAAAGTGCGCATGGTGACTGTTGTATTCAATCCCGATGCAATGCCCTGTGTCTCATCAACACTCTGATAGTCCACAGATTAAAGAATGCCTCAAGATGTGCATCGGAAACTACTACTGGTCTTCCAGGGATCGATCAAATCGTAGACTCTTAGAGACATTACTCCCGTGGAGGAAAGCGCGCATGGTGACTGTTGTATTCAATCCCGATGCAATTTCTGTGTTTCATCTACACTCTGAAAGTCCACAGATTACAGAATGCCTCCAGATGTGCATCGGAAACTACCACTGGTCTTCCAGGGACCGATCAAAGCGTAGAATGTTTGAGATATTACTAACATGGAGGAAAGTGCTCATGGTGACTGTTGTATTCAATCCCGATGCAATTTCTGTGTTTCATCAACACTTTGAAGGTCCACAGATTACAGAATGCATCCAGATGTGCATCGGAAACTACTACTGGTCTTCCAGGGAACGATCAAAGCGTAGACTGTTTGAGACATTACTCCCGTGGAGCAAAGTGCGCATGGTGACTGTTGTATTCAATCCCGATGCAATTTCTGTGTTTCAACAACACACTGATAGTCCACAGATTACAGAAAGCCACCAGATGTGCATCGGAAACTACTTCTGGTCTTCCAGGGAACGATCAAAGCGTAGACTGTTTGAGACATTACTTCTGTGGAGGAAAGTGAGCATGCTGACTGTTGTATTCAATCCGGATGCAATTTCCGTGTTTCATCAACACTCTGATAGTCCACAGATTACAGAATGGTTCCAGGTGTGCATCGGAATCTATTTCTGGTCTCCCAGGGAACGATCAAAGCGTAGACTGTTTTAGACACTACTCCCATGGAGGAAAGTGCGCATGGTGACTGTTGTATTCAATCCCGATGCAATTTCTGTGTTTCATCAACACTCTGACAGCCCACAGAATACAGAATGCCTCCAGATGTGCATCGGAAACTACTACTGGTCTTCCAGGGAACGATTAAAGCGTAAACTGTGAGAGACATTACTCCCATGGAGGAAAGTGCGCGTGGTGAATGTTGTATTTCAACCCGATGAAATTTCTGTGTTTTATCAACACTCTGATAGTCCACAAATAACAGAATGCCACCAGACGTGCAACGGAAACTACTACTGGTCTTCCTGGGAACGATCAAAGCGTAGACTGTTTGAGACATTACTTTTGTGGAGGAAAGTGAGCATGGTGATTGTTGTATTCAATCCCGATGCAATTTCAGTGTTTCATCAACACTCTGATAGTCCACAGATTACAGAAAGCCACCAGATGTGCATCGGAAACTACTACTGGTCTTCCAGGGAACGATCAAAGCGTAGACTGTTTGAGACATTACTCCCATGGAGGAAAGTGCGCATGGTGACTGTTTTAGTCTAAGCCGATGCAGTTTCTGTGTTTCATCAACACTCTGATAGTCCACAGATTACAGAATGCCACCAGATGTGCATCGGAAACTGCTTCCGGTCTTCCAGGGAACTATCAAAGTGGAGACTGTATGAGACACTACTCCCATGGAGGAAAGTGCGCATGGTGACTGTTGTATTCAATCCCGATGCAATTTCTGTGTTTCATCAACACACTAACGGACCACAGATTACAGAATGCCTCCAGATGTGCATCGGAAACTAATACTGGTCTTCCAGTGAACGATTAAAGCGTAAACTGTTTGAGACAATACTCCCATGGAGGAAAGTGCGCATGGTGACTGTTGTATTCAATCCCGATGCTATGCCCTGTGTCTCATCAACACTCTGATTGTCCACAGATTACATAATGACTCCAGATGGGCTTCGGAAACTACTATTGGTCTTCCAGGTAACGATAAAAGCGTAGACTGTTTGAGACATTACTCCCATGGAGGAAAGTGCGCATGGTGACTGTTGTATTCAATCCCGATGCAAATTCTATGTTTTTCGTCAACACTCTGATAGTCCACAGATTACAGAATGCCACTAGTTGTGCATCGGAAACCACTACTGTTCTTCCAGGGACGATCATAGTGTAGACTGTTTGAGACAACACTCCCATTTAGGAAAGTCCGTATGTTGACTGTTGTATTCAATCCCGACGCAATTTCTGCGTTTCATCAACACTCTGATAGTCCACAGATTACAGAATGCCACCAGATGTGCATCGGAAACTACTACTAGTGTTCCAGGGAACGATCAAAGCGTAGACTGTTTGAGACATTACACCCGTGGAGCAATGTGCGCATGGTGACTGTTGTATTCAATCCCGATGCAATCTCTGTGTTTCATCAACACTTTGCAGTTCCACAGATTACAGAATGCATCCAGATGTGCATCGGAAACTACTAGTGGTCTTCCATGGGACGATCAAAGCGTACACTGTTTGAGACTTTACTCCCGTGGAGCAAAGTGCGCATGGTGACTGTTGTATTCAATCCCGATGCAATGCCCTGTGTCTCATCAACACTCTGATAGTCCACAGATTAAAGAATGCCTCAAGATGTGCATCGGAAACTACTACTGGTCTTCCAGGGATCGATCAAATCGTAGACTCTTAGAGACATTACTCCCATGGAGGAAAGTGCGCATGGTGACTGTTGTATTCAATCCCGATGCAATTTCTGTGTTTCATCTACACTCTGAAAGTCCACAGATTACAGAATGCCTCCAGATGTGCATCGGAAACTACCACTGGTCTTCCAGGGACCGATCAAAGCGTAGAATGTTTGAGATATTACTAACATGGAGGAAAATGCTCATGGTGACTGTTGTATTCAATCCCGATGCAATTTCTGTGTTTCATCAACACTTTGAAGGTCCACAGATTACAGAATGCATCCAGATGTGCATCGGAAACTACTACTGGTCTTCCAGGGAACGATCAAAGCGTAGACTGTTTGAGACATTACTCCCGTGGAGCAAAGTGCGCATGGTGACTGTTGTATTCAATCCCGATGCAATTTCTGTGTTTCAACAACACACTGATAGTCCACAGATTACAGAAAGCCACCAGATGTGCATCGGAAACTACTTCTGGTCTTCCAGGGAACGATCAAAGCGTAGACTGTTTGAGACATTACTTCTGTGGAGGAAAGTGAGCATGCTGACTGTTGTATTCAATCCGGATGCAATTTCCGTGTTTCATCAACACTCTGATAGTCCACAGATTACAGAATGGTTCCAGGTGTGCATCGGAATCTATTTCTGGTCTCCCAGGGAACGATCAAAGCGTAGACTGTTTTAGACACTACTCCCATGGAGGAAAGTGCGCATGGTGACTGTTGTATTCAATCCCGATGCAATTTCTGTGTTTCATCAACACTCTGACAGCCCACAGAATACAGAATGCCTCCAGATGTGCATCGGAAACTACTACTGGTCTTCCAGGGAACGATTAAAGCGTAAACTGTGAGAGACATTACTCCCATGGAGGAAAGTGCGCGTGGTGAATGTTGTATTTCAACCCGATGAAATTTCTGTGTTTTATCAACACTCTGATAGTCCACAAATAACAGAATGCCACCAGACGTGCAACGGAAACTACTACTGGTCTTCCTGGGAACGATCAAAGCGTAGACTGTTTGAGACATTACTTTTGTGGAAGAAAGTGAGCATGGTGATTGTTGTATTCAATCCCGTTGCAATTTCTGTGTTTCATCAACATTTTGCAGGTCCACAGATTACAGAATGCATCCAGATGTGCATCGGAAACTAGTAGTGGTCTTCCACGGGACGATCAAAGCGTACACTGTTTGAGACTTTACTCCCGTGGAGCAAAGTGCGCATGGTGACTGTTGTATTCAATCCCGGTGCTATGCCCTGTGTCTCATCAACACTCTGATAGTCCACAGATTAAGGAATGCCTCAAGATGTGCATCGGAAACTACTACTGGTCTTCCAGGGAACGATCAAAGCGTAGACTCTTAGAGACATTACTCCCATGGAGGAAAGTGCGCATGGTTACTGTTGTATTCAATCCCGATGCAATTTCTGTGTTTCATCTACACTCTGATATTCCACAGATTACAGAATGCCTCCAGATGTGCATCGGAAACTACCACTGGTCTTCCAGGGATCGATCAAAGCGTAGAATGTTTGAGACATTACTAACATGGAGGAAAGTGTTCATGGTGACTGTTGTATTCAATCCCGATGCAATTTCTGTGTTTCATCAACACTTTGAAGGTCCACAGATTACAGAATGCATCCAGATGTGCATCGGAAACTACTACTGGTCTTCCAGGGAACGATCAAAGCGTAGACTGTTTGAGACATTACTCCCATGGAGGAAAGTGCGCATGGTGACTGTTGTATTCAATCCCGATGCCATTTCTGTGTTTCAACAACACACTGATAGTCCACAGATTACAGAATGCCACCAGATGTGCATCGGAAACTACTACTGGTCTTCCAGGGAACGATCAAAGCGTAGACTGTATGAGACATTACTCCCATGGAGGAAAGTGCGCATGGTGACTGTTGTATTCAATCCCGATGCAATTACTGTGTTTCATCAACACTCTGATAGTCCACAGATTACAGAATGCCACCAGTCGTGCAACGGAAACTACTACTGGTCTTCCTGGGAACGATCAAAGCGTAGACTGTTTGAGACATTACTCCCATGGAGGAAAGTGCGCATGGTGAATGTTTTAGTCAAACCCGATGCAATTTCCGTGTTTCATCAACACTCTGATAGTCCACAGATTACAGAATGCCTCCAGATGTGCATCGGAAACTACTACTGGTCTTCCAGGGAACGATCAAAGCGTAGACTGTTTGAGACATTACTCCCATGGAGGAAGGTACGCATGGTGACTGTTGTATTCAATCCCGATGCAATTTCTGTGTTTCATCATCACTCTGATAGTCCGCAGATTACAGAATGCCACCAGACGTGCATCGGAAATTACTACTGGTCTTCCATGGAACGATCAAAGCGTAGACTGTTTGAGACATTACTTCTGTGGAGAAAAGTGAGCATTGTGTCTGTTGTATTCAATCCCAAAGCCATTTCTGTGTTTCATCAACACTCTGATAGTCCACAGATTACAGAATGCCTCCAGATGTGCATCGGAAACTACTACTGGTCATCCAGGGAACGATTAAAGCGTAGACTGTTTGAGACACTACTCCCATGGAGGATAGTGCGCATGGTGACTGTTGTATTCAATCCCTATGCAATTTCTGTGTTTCGTCAACACTCTGATAGTCCACAAATTACAGAATGCCACCAGGTGTGCATCGGAAACTACTATTGGTCTTCCAGGGAACGATCAAAGCGTAGACTGTTTGAGACATTACTCCCGTGGAGGAAACTGCGCATGGTGAATGTTTTAGTCAAACCCGATGCAATTTCTGTGTTTCATCAACACTCTGATAGTCCACAGATTACAGAATGCCTCCAAATGTGCATCGGAAACTACTACTGGTCTTCCAGGGAATTCAAAGCGTAGACTATTTGAGACATTACTCCCATGGATTAAAGTGCGCATGGTGACTGTTGTATTCACTCCCGATGCATTTTCTGTGTTTCATCAACACTCTGATAGTCCACAGATTACAGAATGCCACCAGATGTGCATCGGAAACTACTTCTGGTCTTCCAGGGATCTATCAAAATGTAGACTGTTTCAGACACTATTCCCATGGAGAAAATGCGCATGGTGACTGTTGTATTCAATCCCGATGCAATTTCTGTGTTTCATCAACACTCTGATAGTCCACAGATTACAGAATGCCACCAGATGTGCATCGGAAACTACTTCTAGCCTTCCAGGGAACTATCAAAGTGTAGACTCTTTGAGACACAACTCCCATGGAGGAAAGAGCGCATGGTGACTGTTGTATTCAATCCCGATGCAATTTCTGTGTTTCATCAACACTCTGATAGTGATCAGATTACAGAATGCCTCAAGATTTGCATCGGAAACTACCACTGGTCTTCCATTGAACGATCAATACGTAGACTCTTAGAGACATTACTCGCATGGAGGAAAGTGCGCATGGTGACTGTTTTATTCAAACCCGATGCAATTTCAGTGTTGCATCAACACTCTGATAGTCCACAGATTACAGAATGCCACCAGATGTGCATCGGAAACTACTACTGGTCTTCCTGGGAACGATCAAAGCGTAGACTGTTTGAGACAATACTCCCGTGGAGCAAAGTGCGCATGCTGACTGTTGTATTCAATCCCGATGCAATTTCTGTGTTTCAACAACACACTGATAGTCCACAGATTACAGAAAGCCACCAGATGTGCATCGGAAACTACTACTGGTCTTCCAGGGAACGATCAAAGCGTAGACTGTTTGAGACATTACTTCTGTGGAGGAAAGTGAGCATGGTGACTGTTGTATTCAATCCGGATGCAATTTCTGTGTTTCATCAACACTCTGATAGTCCACAGATTACAGAATGCCTCCAGGTGTGCATCGGAAACTACTACTGGTCTTCCAGGGTACGATTAAAGCGTAGACTCTTAGAGACATTACTCCCATGAAGGAAATTGCGCATGGTGACTGTTGTATTCAATCCCGATGCAATATCTGTGTTTCATCTACACTCTGATAGTCCACAGATTACAGAATGCCTCCAGATGTGCATCGGAAACTACCACTGGTCTTCCAGGGCGCGATCAAAGCGTAGAATGTTTGAGACATTACTAACATGGAGGAAAGTGTTCATGGTGACTGTTGTATTCAATCCCGATGCAATTTCTGTGTTTCATCAACACTTTGAAGGTCCACAGATTGCAGAATGCATCCAGATGTGCATCGGAAACTACTACTGGTCTTCCAGGGAACGATCAAAGCGTAGACTGTTTGAGACACTACTCCCAAGGAGGAAAGTGCGCATGGTGACTGTTGTATTTAATCGGAATGCAATTTCTGTGTTTCATCAACACTCTGATACACCACAGATTACGGAATGCCACCAGATGTGCATCGGTAACTACTACTGTCTTCCTGGGAACGATCAAAGCGTATACTGTTTGAGACATTACTCCCATGGAGGAAAGTGCGCATGGTGACTGTTGTATTCAATCCTGATGCTATGCCCTGTGTCTCATCAACACTCTGATTGTCCACAGATTACAGAATGACTCCAGATGGGCTTCGGAAACTACTACTGGTCTTCCAGGGAACGATCAAAGCGTAGACTGTTTGAGACATTACTCTCATGGAGGAAAGTGCGCATGGTGACTGTTGTATTCAATCCCGATGCAATTTCTATGTTTCATCAACACTCTGACAGCCCACAGATTACAGAATGCCTCCAGATGTGCATCGGTAACTACTACTGGCCTTCCAGGGAACGATTAAAGCGTAAACTGTTTGAGACATTACTCCCATGGAGGAAAGTGCGCATGGTGACTGTCGTATTCAATCCCGATACAATGTGTGTGTTTCATCAACACTCTAATAGTCCACAGATTACAGAATCCTTCCAGATGTGCATCGGAAACTACTACTGGTCTTCCAGGGAACGATCAAAGCGTAGACTGTTTGGAACACTACTCCCGTGGAGCAAAGTGCGCATGGTGACAGCTGTATTCAATCCCGATGCAATTTCTGTTATCTCATCAACACTCTGATTGTCCACAGATTACAGAATGCCTCCAGATGTGCATCGGAAACTACTATGGTCTTCCAGGGATCTCAAAGCGTAGACTGTTTGAGACATTACTCCCATGGAGGAAAGTGCGCATGGTGACTGTTGTATTCAATCCCGATGCTATGCCCTGTGTCTCATCAACACTCTGATTGTCCACAGATTACAGAATGACTCCAGATGGGCATCGGAAACTACTACTGGTCTTCCAGGTAACGATCAAAGCGTAGACTGTATGAGACATTACTCCCATGGAGGAAAGTGCGCATGGTGACTGATGTATTCAATCCCGATGCAATTTCTGTGTTTCATCAACACTTTGATGGTCCACAGATTACAGAATGCATCCAGATGTGCATCGGAAACTACTATTGGTCTTCCAGGGAACGATTAAAGCGTAGACTGTTTCAGACATTACTACTGTGGAGCAAAGTGCGCATGGTGACTGTTGTATTCAATCTCGATGCAATTTCTGTGTTTCATCAACACACTGATAGTCCACAGATTACAGAATACCTCCAGATGTGCATCGGAAACTACTACTGGTCTTCCAGGGATCTCAAAGCGTAGACTCTTTGAGACATTACTCCCATGGAGGAAAGTGCACATGGTGACTGTTGTATTCAATCCCGATGCAATTTCTGTGTTTCAACAACACTCTGATAGTCCACAGATTACAGAAAGCCATCAGATGTGCATCGGAAACTACTACTGGTCTTCCAGGGAACGATCAAAGCGTAGACTGTTTGAGAATTTACTGCCATGGAGGAAACTGCGCATGGTGACTGTTGTATTCAATCCCGATGCAATTTCTGTGTTTCATCAACACACTGATTGTCCACAGATTACAGATTACCTCCATATGTTCATCGGGAACTACTACTGCTCTTCCAGGGAACGATCAAAACGTAGACTGTTTGAGACGTTACTCCCATGGAGGAAAGTGCGCATGGTGACTGTTGTATTCAATCCCGATGCAATTTCTGTGTTTCATCAACATTCTGACCGCCCACAGATTACAGAATGCCTCCAGATGTGCATAAGAAACTACTACTGGTCTTCCAGAGAACGATTAAAGCGTAAACTGTTTGAGACATTACTCTAATGGAGGAAAGTGCGCATGGTGTCTGTCGTATTCAATCCCGATGCAATTTCTGTGTTTCATCAACACTCCTATAGTCCACAGATTACAGAAAGCCACCAGATGTGCATCGGAAACTACTACTGGTCTTCCAGGGAACGATCAAAGCGTAGACTGTTTGAGACATTACTCCCGTGGAGGGAACTGCGCATAGTGACTGTTGTATTCAATCCCGATGCATTTTCTGTGTTTCATCAACACTTTGATGGTCCACAGATTACAGAATGCATCCACATGTGCATCGGAAACTCCTACTGGTCTTCCAGGGAATGATTAAAGCGTAAATTGTTTGAGACATTACTACTGTGTAGCAAAGTGCGCATGGTGACTTTTGTATTCAATCCCGATGCAATTTCTGTGTTTCATCAAGACACTGATAGTCCACAGATTACAGAATACCTCCAGATGTGCATCGGAAACTACTACTGGTCTTCCAGGGATCTCAAAGTGTAGACTGTTTGAGACATTACTCCCATGGAGGAAAGTGCGCATAATGACTGTTGTATTCAATCCCGATGCAATTTCTGTGTTTCAACAACACTCTGATAGTCCACAGATTACAGAAAGCCACCAGATGTGCATCGGAAACTACTACTGGTCTTCCAGGGATCGATCAAAGCGTAGACTGTTTGAGACATTACTCCCATGGAGGAAAGTGCGCATGGTGACGGTTGTATTCAATCAACGATGCAATTTCGGTGTTTCATCAACACACTGATAGTCCACAGATTACAGAATACCTCCATATGTGCATCGGAAACTACTACTGGTCTTCCAGGGAACTATCAAAGCGTAGACTGTTTGAGACGTTACTCCCATGGGGGAAAGTACGCATGTTGACTGTTGTATTCAATCCCGATGCAATTTCTGTGTTTCATCAACACTCTGATACACCACAGAGTAAAGAATGCCACCAGATGTGCATCGGAAACTACTACTGTCTTCCTGGAACGATCAAAGCGTAGACTGTTAGAGACATTTCTCCTATGGAGGAAAGTGCGCATGGTGACTGTTGTATTGAATCCCGATGCAATTTCTGTGTTTCATCAACACTCTGATAGTCCACAGATTACAGAATGCCACCAGACGTGCAACGGAAACTACTACTGGTCTTCCAGGGAACGATCAAAGCGTAGACTGTTTGAGACATTACTCCCTTGGAGGAAAGTGCGCATGGTGACTGTTGTATTCAATCCCCATGCAATTTCTGTGTTTCATCAACACACTGATAGTCTACAGTTTACAGAAAGCCACCAGATGTGCATCGGAAACTACTACTGGTCTTCCAGGGAACGATCAAAGCGTAGACTGTTTGAGACATTACTCCCATGGAGGAAAGTGCGCATGGTGACTGTTGTATTCAATCCCCATGCAATTTCTGTGTTTCATCAACACACTGATAGTCCACAGATTACAGAATACCTCCATATGTGCATCGGAAACTACTACTACTGCTCTTCCAGGGAACGATCAAAGCGTAGACTGTTTGAGACCTTACTCCCATGGAGGAAAGTGCGCATGGTGACAGTTGTATTCAATCCCGATGCAATTTCTGTGTTTCATCAACATTCTGACCGCCCACAGATTACAGAATGCATCCAGATGTGCATCGGAAACTACTACTGCTCTTCCAGGGAACGATCAAAGCGTAGACTGTTTGAGACGTTACTCCCATGGAGGAAAGTACGCATGGTGACTGTTGTATTCAATCCTGATGCAATTTCTGTGTTTCATCAACACTCTGATACACCACAGATTACAGAATGCCACCAGATGTGCATCGGAAACTACTACTGTCTTCCTGGAACGATCAAAGCGTAGACAGTTAGAGACATTACTCCCATGGAGGAAAGTGCGCATGGTGACTGTTGTATTCTATCCCGATGCTAATTCTGTGTTTCGTCAACACTCTGATACACCACAGATTACGGAATGCCACCAGATGTGCATCGGAAACTACTACTGTCTTCCTGGGAACGATCAAAGCGTAAACTGTTTGAGACATTACTCCCATGGAGGAAAGTGCGCATGGTGACTGTTGTATTCAATCCTGATGCTATGCCCTGTGTCTCATCAACACTCTGATTGTCCACAGATTACAGAATGACTCCAGATGGGCTTCGGAAACTACTACTGGTCTTCCAGGTAACGATCAAAGCGTAGACTGTATGAGACATTACTCCCATGGAGGAAAGTGCGCATGGTGACTGTTGTATTCAATCCCGATGCAATTTCTGTGTTTCATCAACATTCTGACCGCCCACAGATTACAGAATGCCTCCAGATGTGCATAAGAATCTACTACTGGTCTTCCAGCTAACGATTAAAGCGTAAACTGTTTTAGACATTACTCCCATGGAGGAAAGTGCGCATGGTGACTGTCGTATTCAATCCCGATGCAATTTCTGTGTTTCATCAACACTCTGATAGTCCACAGATTACAGAATTTCTCCAGATGTGCATCGGAAACTACTACTGGTCTTCCAGGGAACTCAAAGCGTAGACTGTTTGTGACATTACTCCCATGGAGGAAAGTGCGCATGGTGACTCTTGTATTCAATCCCGATGCTAATTCTGTGTTTCGTCAACACTCTGATAGTCCACAGATTACAGAATGCCACCAGTTGTGCATCGGAAACTACTAGTGGTCTTCCAGGGAACGATCAAAGCGTAGACTCTTTGAGACATTACTCCCGTGGAGGAAGCTGCGCATGGTGACTGTTGTATTCAATCCCGATGCAATTTCTGTGTTTCAACAACACTCGGATAGTCCACAGATTACAGAATGCATCCAGATGTGCATCGGAAACTACTTCTGGTCTTCCAGGGAACTATCAAAGCGTAGACTGTTTGAGACACTACTCCCATGGAGGAAAGTGCGCATGGTGACTGTTGTATTCAATCCCGATGCAATTTCTGTGTTTCATCAACACTCTGATAGTCCATAGATTACAGAATGCGTCCAGATGTGCATCGGAAACTACTACTGGTCTTCCAGGGAACGATCAATACGTAGACTCTTGGAGACATTACTCCCATGGAGAAAAGTGCGCATGGTGACTGTTTTATTCAATCCCGGTGCAATTTCTGTTATCTCATCAACACTCTGATTGTCCACAGATTATAGAATGCCTCCAGATGTGCATCGGAAACTACTACTGGTCTTCCAGGGAACAATTAAAGCGTAGACTGTTTAAGACACTACTCCCATGGAGGAAAGTGCGCATGGTGACTGTTGTATTCAATCCCGATGCAATTTCTGTGTTTCATCAACACTCTGATACTCCTCAGATTACAGAATGCCACCAGATGTGCATCGGAAACTACTACTGTCTTCTTGGGAACGATCAAAGCGTAGACTGTTAGAGACATTACTCCCATGGAGGAAAGTGCGCATGGTGACTGTTGTATTCAATCCCGATGCTAATTCTGTGTTTCGTCAACACTCTGATAGTCCAAAGGTTACAGAATGCCAAGAGTTGTGCATCGGAAACTACTAGTGGTCTTTCAGGGAACGATCAAAGCGTAGACTGTTTGAGACACTACTCCCATGGAGAAAAGTGCGCATGGTGACTGTTGTATTCAATTCCGATGCAATTTCTGTGTTTCATCAACACTCTGATAGTCCATAGATTACAGAATGCGTCCAGATGCGCATCGGAAACGACTACTAGTCTTCCAGGGAACGTTCAATACGTAGACTCTTAGAGACATTACTCCCATGGAGCAAAGTGCGCATGGTGACTGTTGTATTCATTCCCGATGCAATTTCTGTGTTTCATCACCATTCTGACCGCACACAGATTACAGAATGCCTCCAGATGTGCATAAGAAACTACTACTGGTCTTCCAGTGAACGATTAAAGCGTAAACTGTTTGAGACATTACTAATATGGAGGAAAGTCCGCATGGTGACTGTCGTATTCAATCCAGATGCAATTTCTGTGTTTCATCAACACTCTGATAGTCCACAGATAACAGAATTTCTCCAGATGTGCATCGGAAACTACTACTGGTCTTCCAGGGAACTCAAAGCGTAGACTGTCTGTGACATTACTCCCATGGAGGAAAGTGCGCATGGTGACTCTTGTATTCAATGCCGATGCTAATTCTGTGTTTCGTCAACACTCTGATAGTCCACAGATTACAGAATGCCACCAGTTGTGCATCGGAAACTACTAGTGGTCTTCCAGGGAACGATCAAATCGTAGACTGTTTGAGACATTACTCCCGTGGAGGAAACTGCATATGGTGACTGTTGTATTCAATCCCGATGCAATTTCTGTGTTTCAACAACACTCGGATAGTCCACAGATTACAGAATGCATCCAGATGTGCATCGGAAACTACTTCTGGTCTTCCAGGGAACTATCAAAGCGTAGACTGTTTGAGACACTACTCCCATGGAGGAAAGTGCGCATGGTGACTGTTGTATTCAATCCCGATGCAATTTCTGTGTTTCATCAACACTCTGATAGTCCATAGATTACAGAATGCGTCCAGATGTGCATCGGAAACTACTACTGGTCTTCCAGGGAACAATCAATACGTAGACTCTTAGAGACATTACTCCCATGGAGAAAAGTGCGCATGGTGACTGTTGTACTCAATCCCGATGCAATTTCTGTTATCTCATCAACGCTCTGATTGTCCACAGATTATAGAATGCCTCCAGATGTGCATCGGAAACTACTACTGGTCTTCCAGGGAACGATCAATACGTAGACTTTTAGAGACATTACTCCCATGGAGGAAAGTGCGTAAGGTGACTGTTTTATTCAAACCCGATGCAATTTCTGTGTTTCATCAACACTCTGATAGTCCACAGATTACAGAATTCCTCCAGATGAGCATCGGAAACTACTACTGGTCTTCCAGGGAACGATTAAATCATAGACTCTTTGAGCCATTACTCCCATGGAGGAAAGTGCGCATGGTGACTGTTGTATCAATCCCGATGCAATTTCTGTGTTTCATCAACACTCTGATAGTCCACAGATTACAGAATGCCACCAGATGTGCATCGGAAACTACTACTGGTCTTAAAGGGAACGATCAAAGCCTAGACTGTTTGAGACGTTACTCCCGTGGAGCAATGTGGGCATGGTTACTATTGTATTCAATCCCGATGCAATTTCTGTGTTTCATCAACACTTTGAAGGTCCACAGATTACAGAATGCCACGAGATGTGCATCGGAAACTACTACTGGTCTTCCAGGGAACTATCAAAGCGTAGACTATTTCAGACACTACTCCCATGGAGGAAAGTGCGCATGATGACTGTTGTATTCAATCCCGATGCAATTTCTGTGTTTCGTCAACACTTTGAAGGTCCACAGATTACAGAATACCTCCAGATGTGCATCGGAAACTACTGCTGCTCTTCCAGGGGACGATCAAAGCGTAGACTGTTTGGGACGTTACTCCCATGGAGGAAAAAGCGCATGGCGACTGTTGTATTCAATCCCGATGCAATTTCTGTGTTTCATCAACACTCTGACAGCCCACAGATTACAGAATGCCTCCAGATGTGCATCGGAAACTACTACTGGTCTTCCAGGGAACGATTAAAGCGTAAACTGTTTGAGACATTACTCCCATGGAGGAAAGTTCGCATGGTGTCTGTCGTATTCAATCCCGATGCAATGTCTGTGTTTCATCAACACTCTAATAGTCCACAGATTACAGAATCCTTCAAGATGTGCATCGGAAACTACTACAGGTCTTCCATGGAAGGATCAAAGCGTAGACTGTTTGAGACATTACTCCCTTGGAGTAAAGTGCCCATGGTGACTGTTCTATTCAATCCCGATGCAATTTCTGTGTTTCATTAACACTATGATAGTCCACAGATTACAGAATGCCTCCAGATGTGCATCGGAAACTACTTCTGGTCTTCCAGGGAACGATCAAAACGTAGCCTGTATGAGACATTACTCCCATGGAGGAAGGTGCGCATGGTGACTGTTGTATTCAATCCCGATGCAATTTCTGTGTTTCATCAACACTCTGATACTCCACAGGTTACAGAATGCCTCCAGATGTGCATCGGAAACTACTTCTGGTCTTCCAGGGAACGATCATTACGTAGAGTCTTAGAGACATTACTCCCATGGAGCAAAGTGCGCATGGTGACTGTTGTATTCAATCCCGATGCAATTTCTGTTATCTCATGAACACTCTGATTGTCCACAGAATATAGAATACCTCCAGATGTGCATCGGAAACTACTACTGGTCTTCCAGGGAACAATTAAAGCGTAGACTGTTTGAGACACTACTCCCATGGAGGAAAGTGGGCATGGTGACTGTTGTATTCAATCCTGATGCAATTTCTGTGTTTCATCAAAACTCTGATACACCACAGATTACAGAATGCCACCAGATGTGCATCGGAAACTACTACTGTCTTCCTGGGAACGATCAAAGCGTAGATTGTTAGAGACATTACTCCCATGGAGGAAAGTGCGAATGGTGACTGTTGTATTCAATTCCGATCCTAATACTGTGTTTCGTCAACACTGTGATAGTCCACAGATTACAGAATGCCACCAGTTGTGCATCGGAAACTACTTCTGGTCTTCCAGGGAACTATCAAAGCGTAGACTGTTTGAGACACTACTCCCATGGAGGAAAGTGGGCATGGTGACTGTTGTATTCAATCCTGATGCAATTTCTGTGTTTCATCAAAACTCTGATACACCACAGATTACAGAATGCCACCAGTTGTGCATCGGAAACTACTAGTGGTCTTCCAGGGAACGATCAAAGCGTAGACTCTTTGAGACATTACTCCCGTGGAGGAAGCTGCGCATGGTGACTGTTGTATTCAATCCCGATGCAATTTCTGTGTTTCAACAACACTCGGATAGTCCACAGATTACAGAATGCATCCAGATGTGTATAGGAAACTACTTCTGGTCTTCCAGGGAACTATCAAAGCGTAGACTGTTTGAGACACTACTCCCATGGAGGAAAGTGCGCATGGTGACTGTTGTATTCAATCCCGATGCAATTTCTGTGTTTCATCAACACTCTGATAGTCCATAGATTACAGAATGCGTCCAGATGTGCATCGGAAACTACTTCTGGTCTTCCAGGGAACGATCAATACGTAGACTCTTGGAGACATTACTCCCATGGAGAAAAGTGCGCATGGTGACTGTTTTATTCAATCCCGGTGCAATTACTGTTATCTCATCAACACTCTGATTGTCCACAGATTATAGAATGCCTCCAGATGTGCATCGGAAACTACTACTGGTCTTCCAGGGAACAATTAAAGCGTAGATTGTTTAAGACACTACTCCCATGGAGGAAAGTGCGCATGGTGACTGTTGTATTCAATCCCGATGCAATTTCTGTGTTTCATCAACACTCTGATACTCCTCAGATTACAGAATGCCACCAGATGTGCATCGGAAACTACTACTGTCTTCCTGGGAACGATCAAAGCGTAGACTGTTAGAGACATTACTCCCATGGAGGAAAGAGCGCATGGTGACTGTTGTATTCAATCCCGATGCTAATTCTGTGTTTCGTCAACACTCTGATAGTCCAAAGGTTACAGAATGCCAAGAGTTGTGCATCGGAAACTACTAGTGGTCTTCCAGGGAACGATCAAAGCGTAGGCTGTTTGAGACACTACTCCCATGGAGAAAAGTGCGCATGGTGACTGTTGTATTCAATTCCGATGCAATTTCTGTGTTTCATCAACACTCTGATAGTCCATAGGTTACAGAATGCGTCCAGATGCGCATCGGAAACTACTACTAGTCTTCCAGGGAACGTTCAATACGTAGACTCTTAGAGACATTACTCCCATGGAGCAAAGTGCGCATGGTGACTGTTGTATTCATTCCCGATGCAATTTCTGTGTTTCATCACCATTCTGACCGCACACAGATTACAGAATGCCTCCAGATGTGCATAAGAAACTACTACTGGTCTTCCAGTGAACGATTAAAGCGTAAACTGTTTGAGACATTACTAATATGGAGGAAAGTCCGCATGGTGACTGTCGTATTCAATCCAGATGCAATTTCTGTGTTTCATCAACACTCTGATAGTCCACAGATAACAGAATTTCTCCAGATGTGCATCGGAAACTACTACTGGTCTTCCAGGGAACTCAAAGCGTAGACTGTCTGTGACATTACTCCCATGGAGGAAAGTGCGCATGGTGACTCTTGTATTCAATGCCGATGCTAATTCTGTGTTTCGTCAACACTCTGATAGTCCACAGATTACAGAATGCCACCAGTTGTGCATCGGAAACTACTAGTGGTCTTCCAGGGAACGATCAAATCGTAGACTGTTTGAGACATTACTCCCGTGGAGGAAACTGCGCATGGTGACTGTTGTATTCAATCCCGATGCAATTTCTGTGTTTCAACAACACTCGGATAGTCCACAGATTACAGAATGCATCCAGATGTGCATCGGAAACTACTTCTGGTCTTCCAGGGAACTATCAAAGCGTAGACTGTTTGAGACACTACTCCCATGGAGGAAAGTGCGCATGGTGACTGTTGTATTCAATCCCGATGCAATTTCTGTGTTTCATCAACACTCTGATAGTCCATAGATTACAGAATGCGTCCAGATGTGCATCGGAAACTACTACTGGTCTTCCAGGGAACAATCAATACGTAGACTTTTAGAGACATTACTCCCATGGAGAAAAGTGCGCATGGTGACTGTTGTATTCAATCCCGATGCAATTTCTGTTATCTCATCAACGCTCTGATTGTCCACAGATTATAGAATGCCTCCAGATGTGCATCGGAAACTACTACTGGTCTTCCAGGGAACGATCAATACGTAGACTTTTAGAGACATTACTCCCATGGAGGAAAGTGCGTAAGGTGACTGTTTTATTCAAACCCGATGCAATTTCTGTGTTTCATCAACACTCTGATAGTCCACAGATTACAGAATTCCTCCAGATGAGCATCGGAAACTACTACTGGTCTTCCAGGGAACGATTAAATCATGGACTGTTTGAGCCATTACTCCCATGGAGGAAAGTGCGCATGGTGACTGTTGTATTCAATCCCGATGCAATTTCTGTGCTTCATCAACACTCTGATAGTCCACAGATTACAGAATGCCACCAGATGTGCATCGGAAACTACTACTGGTCTTAAAGGGAACGATCAAAGCCTAGACTGTTTGAGACGTTATTCCCGTGGAGCAATGTGGGCATGGTTACTATTGTATTCAATCCCGATGCAATTTCTGTGTTTCATCAACACTTTGAAGGTCCACAGATTACAGAATGCCACGAGATGTGCATCGGAAACTACTACTGGTCTTCCAGGGAACTATCAAAGCGTAGACTATTTCAGACACTACTCCCATGGAGGAAAGTGCGCATGATGACTGTTGTATTCAATCCCGATGCAATTTCTGTGTTTCGTCAACACTTTGAAGGTCCACAGATTACAGAATACCTCCAGATGTGCATCGGAAACTACTGCTGCTCTTCCAGGGAACGATCAAAGCGTAGACTGTTTGGGACGTTACTCCCATGGAGGAAAAAGCGCATGGCGACTGTTGTATTCAATCCCGATGCAATTTCTGTGTTTCATCAACACTCTGACAGCCCACAGATTACAGAATGCCTCCAGATGTGCATCGGAAACTACTACTGGTCTTCCAGGGAACGATTAAAGCGTAAACTGTTTGAGACATTACTCCCATGGAGGAAAGTTCGCATGGTGTCTGTCGTATTCAATCCCGATGCAATGTCTGTGTTTCATCAACACTCTAATAGTCCACAGATTACAGAATCCTTCAAGATGTGCATCGGAAACTACTACAGGTCTTCCATGGAAGGATCAAAGCGTAGACTGTTTGAGACATTACTCCCTTGGAGTAAAGTGCCCATGGTGACTGTTCTATTCAATCCCGATGCAATTTCTGTGTTTCATTAACACTATGATAGTCCACAGATTACAGAATGCCTCCAGATGTGCATCGGAAACTACTTCTGGTCTTCCAGGGAACGATCAAAACGTAGCCTGTATGAGACATTACTCCCATGGAGGAAGGTGCGCATGGTGACTGTTGTATTCAATCCCGATGCAATTTCTGTGTTTCATCAACACTCTGATACTCCACAGGTTACAGAATGCCTCCAGATGTGCATCGGAAACTACTTCTGGTCTTCCAGGGAACGATCATTACGTAGAGTCTTAGAGACATTACTCCCATGGAGCAAAGTGCGCATGGTGACTGTTGTATTCAATCCCGATGCAATTTCTGTTATCTCATGAACACTCTGATTGTCCACAGAATATAGAATACCTCCAGATGTGCATCGGAAACTACTACTGGTCTTCCAGGGAACAATTAAAGCGTAGACTGTTTGAGACACTACTCCCATGGAGGAAAGTGGGCATGGTGACTGTTGTATTCAATCCTGATGCAATTTCTGTGTTTCATCAAAACTCTGATACACCACAGATTACAGAATGCCACCAGATGTGCATCGGAAACTACTACTGTCTTCCTGGGAACGATCAAAGCGTAGATTGTTAGAGACATTACTCCCATGGAGGAAAGTGCGAATGGTGACTGTTGTATTCAATTCCGATCCTAATACTGTGTTTCGTCAACACTGTGATAGTCCACAGATTACAGAATGCCACCAGTTGTGCATCGGAAACTACTTCTGGTCTTCCAGGGAACTATCAAAGCGTAGACTGTTTGAGACACTACTCCCATGGAGGAAAGTGCGCATGGTGACTGTTGTATTCAGTCCCGATGCAATTTCTGTATTTCTTCAACATACTGATAGTCCACAGATTACAGAATGCCACCAGATGTGCATCGGAAACTACTTCTGGTCTTCCAGGGAACTATCAAAGCGTAGACTCTTTGAGACACTACTCCCATGGAGGAAAGTGCGCATGGTGACTGTAGTATTCAATCCCGATGAAATTTCTGTGTTTCATCAACACTCTGACAACCCACAGATTACAGAATGCCTCCAGATGTGCATCGGAAACTACTACTGGTCTTCCAGGGAATGATTAAAGCGTAAACTGTTTGAGACATTACTCCCATATAGGAAAGTGCGCATGGTGACTGTCGTATTCAATCCCGATGCAATATCAGTGTTTCATCAACACTCTGATAGTCCACAGATTACACAAATTCTCCAGATGTGCATCGGAAACTACTACTGGTCTTCCAGGTAACCCAAATCGTAGACTGTTTCAGACATTACTCCCATCGAGGAAAGTGCGCATGGTGACTGTTGTATTCAATCCCGATGCAATTTCAGTGTTTCATCAACACTTTGAAGATCCACAGATTACAGAATGCATCCAGATGTGCATCGGAAACTACTACTGGTCTTCCAGGGAACGATTAAAGCGTAAACTGTTTGAGACATTACTCCCATGGAGGAAAGTGCGCATGGTGACTGTCGAATTCAATCCCGATGCAATTTCTGTGTTTTATCAACACTGTGATAGTCCACAGATAACAGAATACCTCCAGATGTGCATCGGAAACTACTACTGGTCTTACAGGGAACTCAAAGCGTAGACTGTTTGAGACATTACTCCCCAGGACGAAAGTTCGCATGGTGACTATTGTATTCAATCCCGATGCAATTTCTGTGTTTCATCAACACGCTGATAGTCCACAGATTACAGAAAGCCACCAAATGTGCATCGGAAACTACTACTGGTCTCCCAGGGAACGATCAAAGCGTAGACTGTTTGAGACATTACTCCCATGGAGGAAAGTGAGCATGGTGACTGTTGTATTCAATCCCGATGCAGATTCTGTGTTTCGACAACACACTGATAGTCCACAGATTACAGAATGCTACTAGTTGTGCATCGGAAACCACTACTGGTCTTCCAGGGAAAGATCAATGTGTAGACTGTTTGAGACAATACTCCCATGGAGGAAAGTGCGGATGTTGACTGTTGTATTCAATCCCGATGCAATTTCTGTGTTTCATCAACACTCTGATAGACCACAGATTACAGAATGCCACCAGACGTGCATCGGAAACTACTACTGGTCTTCCAGGGAACGATCAAAACGTAGAATGTTTGAGACATTACTCCCGTGGAGGTAACTGCGCATGGTGACTGTTGTATTCAATACCGATGCAATTTCTGTGTTTCATCAACACTCTGATAGTCCACAGATTACAGAATGCCACAAGACGTGCATCGGTAGCTCTTACTTGTCTTCCAGGAAAACGATCAAAGCGTAGACTGTTTGAGCCATAACTCCCGTGGAGGAAAGTGCGCATGGTAACTGTTGTATTCAATCCCGATGCAATTTCTGTGTTTCATCAACTCTCTGATAGTCCACAGATTACAGAATGCCACCAGATGTGCATCGGAAACTACTACTGGTCTTCCAGGGAACGAACAAATCGTAGACTGTTTGAGACATTACTCCCGTGGAGCAATGTGGGCATGGTGACTATTTTATTCAATCCCGATGCAATTTCTGTGTATCATCAACACTTTGAAGGTCCACAGATTACAGAAGGCCACCATATGTACATCGTAAAATACTACTGGTCTTCCAGTGAACAATTAAATCGTAGACTATTTGAGACACTACTCCCATGGAGGAAAGTGCGCATGGTGACTGTGTATTCAATCCCGATGCTAATTCTGTGTTTCGTCAACACTCTAATAGTCCACAGATTACAGAATGCCACCAGTTGTGCACCGGAAAGTACTAGTGGTCTTCCAGGGAACGATCAAAGCATAGACTGTTTGAGACATTACTCCCGTGGAGGAAACTGCGCATGGTGACTGTTGTATTCAATCCCGATGTAATTTCTTTATTTCATCAACACTCTGATAGTCCACAGATTACAGAATGCCACCAGATGTGCATCGGAAACTACTTCTGGTCATCCACGGAACTATCAAAGCGTAGACTATTTGAGACACTACTCCCATGGAGGAAAGTGCGAATGGTGACTGTTGTATTCAATCCCGATGCAATTTCTGTGTTTCATCAACACTCTGATAGTCCATAGATTACAGAATGCGTCCAGATGTGCATCGGAAACTACTACTGGTCTTCCAGGGAACGATCAATACGTAGACTCTTAGAGACATTACTCCCATGGAGGAAAGTGCGCAAGGTGACCTTTTTATTCAAACCCGATGCAATTTCTGTGTTTCATCAACACTATGATAGTCCACAGATTACAGAATGCCTCCAGATGTGCATCGGAAACTACTTCTGGTCTTCCAGGGAACGATCAAAACGTAGCCTGTATGAGACATTACTCCCCTGGAGGAAGGTGCGCATGGTGACTGTTGTATTCAATCCCGATGCAATTTCTGTGTTTCATCAACACTCTGATACTCCACAGGTTACAGAATGCCTCCAGATGTGCATCGGGAACTACTTCTGGTCTTCCAGGGAACGATCAATGCGTAGACTGTTTGAGACATTACTCCCATGGAGGAAAGTGCTCATGGTGACTGTTGTATTCAATCCCGATGCAATTTCTGTGTTTCATCAACACTCTGATAGTCCACAGATTTCAGAATGCCTCCAGATGTACATTGGAAACTACTACTTGTCTTCCAGGGAACGATCAAAGCGTAGACTCTTTGTGACATTACTCCCGTGGAGGAAACTGCGCATGGTGACTGTTGTATTCAAACCCGATGCAATTTCTGTGTTTCAACAACACTCTGATAGTCCACAGATTACAGAATGCCACCAGATGTGCATCGGAAACTACTTCTGGCCTTCCAGGGAACTATCAAAGCGTAGACTGTTTGAGACACTACTCTCATGGAGGAAAGTGCGCATGGTGACAGTTGTATTCAATCCCGATGCAATTTCTGTGTTTCATCAACACTCTGATAGTCCATAGGTTACAGAATGCGTCCAGATGTGCATCGGAAACTACTACTGGTCTTCCAGGGAACGATCAATACGTAGAGTCTTAGAGACATTACTCCCATGGAGCAAAGTGCGCATGGTGACTGTTGTATTCAATCCCGATGCAATTTCTGTTATCTCATTAACACTCTGATTGTCCACAGAATATAGAATGCCTCCAGATGTGCATCGGAAACTACTACTGGTCTTCCAGGGAACAGTTAAAGCGTAGACTGTTTGAGACAGTACTCCCATTGAGGAATGTGGGCATGGTGACTGTTGTATTCAATCCTGATGCAATTTCTGTGTTTCATCAACACTCTGATACACTACAGATTACAGAATGCCACCAGATGTGCATCGGAAACTACTACTGTCTTCCTGGGAACGATCAAAGCGTAGACTGTTAGAGACATTACTCCCATGGAGGAAAGTGCGCATGGTGACTGTTGTATTCAATCCCGATCCTAATTCTGTGTTTCGTCAACACTGTGATAGTCCACAGATTACAGAATGCCACCAGTTGTGCATCGGAAACTACTTCAGGTCTTCCAGGGAACTATCAAAGCGTAGACTGTTTGAGACACTAATCCCATGGAGGAAAGTGCGCATGGTGACTGTTGTATTCAATCCCGATGCAATTTCTGTATTTCATCAACACTCTGATAGTCCACAGATTACAGAATGCCACCAGATGTGCATCGGAAACTACTTCTGGTCTTCCAGGGAACTATCAAAGCGTAGACTGTTTGAGACACTACTCCCATGGAGGAAAGTGCGCATGGTGACTGTTGTATTCAATCCCGGTGAAATTTCTGTGTTTCATCAACACTCTGACAACCCACAGATTACAGAATGCCTCCAGATGTGCATCGGAAACTACTACTGGTCTTCCAGGGAACGATTAAAGCGTAGACTCTTTGAGACATTACTCCTGTGGAGCAAAGTGCGCATGGTGATTGTTGTATTGAATCCCGATGCAATTTCTGTGTTTCATCAACACACTGATAGTCCACAGATTACAGAATACCTCCAGATGTGCATCGGAAACTACTACTGTCTTCCTGGGACCGATCAAGGCGTAAACTATTTGAGACATTACTCCCATGGAGGAAAGTGCGCATGGTGACTGTTGTATTCAATCCCGATGCTATGCCCTGTGTTTCATCAACACTCCGATAGTCCACAGATTACAGAAAGCCACCAGATGTGCATCGGAAACTACTACTGGTCTTCCTGGGAACGATCAAAGCGTAGACTGTTTGAGACATTACTCCCATGGAGAAAAGTGCGCATGGTGACTGCTGTATTCAATCCCGATGCAATTTCTGTGTTTCATCAACACACTGATAGTCCACAGATTACAGAATTCCTCTAGATGTGCATCGGAAACTACTACTGGTCTTCCAGGGAACTCAAATCGTAGACTGTTTGAGACATTACTCCCATGGAGGAAAGTGCGCATGGTGACCGTTGTATTCAATCCCGATGCAATTTCTGTGATTCATCAACACACTGATAGTCCACAGATAACAGAATACCTCCAGATGTGCATCGGAAACTACTACTGGTCATCCAGGGAACTCAAAGCGTAGACTGTTTGAGACATTACTCCCCAGGAGGAAAGTGCGCATGTTGACGGTTGTATTCCATCCCGATGCAATTTCTGTGTTTCATCAACACTCTGATAGTCCACAGATTACAGAAAGCCACCAAATGTGCATCGGAAACTACTACTGGTCTCCCAGGGAACGATCAAAGCGTAGACTGTTTGAGACATTACTCCCATGGAGGAAAGTGCGCATGGTGACTGTTGTATTCAATCCCCATGCAGATTCTGTGTTTCGTCAACACACTGATAGTCCACAGATTACAGAATGCTACTAGTTGTGCATCGGAAACCACTACTGGTCTTCCAGGGAACGATCAATGTGTAGACTGTTTGAGACAATACTCCCATGGAGGAAAGGTCGGATGTTGACTGTTGTATTCAATCCCGATGCAATTTCTGTGTTTCATCAACACCCTGATAGTCCACAGATTACAGAATGCCACCAGACGTGCATCGGAAACTACTACTGGTCTTCCAGGGAACGCTCAAAGCGTAGACTGTTTGAGACATTACTCCGATATAGGAAGGTGCGCATGGTGACTGATGTATTCAATCCCGATGCAATTTCTGTGTTTCATCAACACTCTGATAGTCCGCAGATCACAGAACGCCGCGAGGCGTGCATCGGAAACTACTACTGGTCTTTCAGGTAACGATCAAAGCGTAGACTGTTTGAGACATTACTTCTGTGGAGTAAAGTGAACATGGTGGCTGTTGTATTCGATCCCGATGCAATTTCTGTGTTTCATCAACACTCTGATAGTCCACAGATTACAGAAGGCCACCATATGTACATCGTAAAAAACTACTGGTCTTCCATTGAACGATCAAAGCGTGGACTGTTTGAGACATTACTCATATGGAGAAAAGTGCGCATGGTGACTGTTGTATTCAATCCCGATACAATATCTGTGTTCATCAACACTCTGATAGTCCACAGATTACAGAATGCCACCAGATGTGCATCGGAAACTACTACTGGTCTTCCAGGGAACGATCAAATCGTAGACTGTTTGAGACATTACTCCCGTGGAGGAAAGTGCGCATGGTGACTGTTTTATTCAATCTAGATGCAATTTCTGTGTTTCATCAACACTCTGATAGTCCACAGATTACAGAATGCCTCAAGATGTTCATCGGAAACTACGACTGGATTCCAGGGAACGATCAAAACGTAGACTCTTAGAGACATTACTTCCATGGAGGAAAGTGCGCATGGTGACTGTTGTATTCAATCGCGATGCAATTTCTGTGTGTTTCGTCAACACTCTGATAGTCCACAGATTACAGAATGCCACTAGTTGTGCATCGGAAACCACTACTGGTCTTCCAGGGAACGATCAAAGTGTAGACTGTTTGAGACATTACTCCCATGTAGGAAAGTGCGGATGTTGACTGTTGTATTCAATCCCGATGCAATTTCTGTGTTTCATCAACACTCTGATAGTCCACAGATTACAGAATGCCACCAGATGTGCATCGGAAACTACTAGTGGTCTTCCAGGGAATGATCAAAGGGTAGACTGTTTGAGACATTACTCCCGAGGAGGTAACTGCGCATGGTGACTGTTGTATTCAATCCCGATGCAATTTCTATGTTTCATCAACACTCTGATAGTCCACAGATTACATGATGCCACACGACGTGCATCGGAAGCTCTTACTGGTCTTCCAGGGAACGATCAAATCGTAGACTGTTTGAGACATATCTCCCGTGGAGGAAAGTGCGTATGGTGAATGTTGTATTCAGTCCCGATGCAATTTCTGTGTTTCATCAAAACTCTGATAGTCAACAGATTACAGAATGCCACCAGATGTGCATCGGAAACTACTACTGGTCTTCCAGGGAACGATCAAAACGTAGACTCTTAAAGACATTACTCCCATGGAGGAAAGTGCGCATGTAGACTGTCGTATTTAATGCCGATGCAATTTCTAAGTTTCATCAACACTCTGATGGTCCAGAGATTACAGAATGCCTCCAGATGTGCATCGGAAACTACCACTGGTCTTCCAGGGAACGATCAAAGCGTAAATTTTTTGAGACATACCTCCCGTGGAGGATAGTGCGCATGGTGACTGTTGTATTCAATCCCGATGCAATTTCTGTGTTTCACCAACACTTTGAAGGTCCACAGATTACAGAATGCATCCAGATGTGCATCGGAAACTACTAGTGGTCTTCCAGGGGACGATCAAAGCGTACACAGTTTGAGACATTACTCCCGTGGAGCAAAGTGCGCATGGTGACTGTTGTATTCAATACCGATGCAATTTCTGTAATCTCATTAACACTCTGATTGCCCACAGATAACAGAATGCCTCCAGATGTGCATTGGAAACGACTACTGGTCTTCCAGGGAACGATTAAAGCGTAGACCGTTTGAGACACTACTCCCATGGAGGAAAGTGCGCATGATGACTGTTTGTATTCAATCCCGATCCAATTTCTGTGTTTCATCAACACTCTGATACAAAACAGATTACAGAATGCCACCAGATGTGCATCGGAAACTACTACTGTCTACTTGGGAACGTTCAAAGCGTAGACTGTTAGAGACATTACTCCCATGGAGGAAAGTGCGCATGGTGACTGTCGTATTCAATCCCAATGCAATTTCTCTGTTTCATCAACACTCTGATAGTCCACAGATTACAGAATTTCTCCAGATGTGCATCGGAAACTACTACTGGTCTTCCAGGGAACTCAAAGCGTAGACTGTTTGAGACATTACTCCCACGGAGGAAAGTGCGCATGGTGACTGTTGTATTCAATCCCGATGCAATATCTGTGTTTCATCAACACTCTGATAGTCCATAGATTACAGAATGCGTCCAGATGTGCATCGGATACTACTACTGGTCTTCCAGGGAACGATCAATACGTAGACTCTTAGAGACATTACTCCCATGGATGAAAGTGCGCATGGTGTCTGTTTTATTGAAACCCGATGCAATTTCTGTGTTTCATCAACACTCTGATAGTCCACAGATTACAGAAGGCCACCATATGTACATCGTAAAAAACTACTGGTCTTCCATTGAACGATCAAAGCGTGGACTGTTTGAGACATTACTCATATGGAGGAAAGTGCGCATGGTGACTGTTGTATTCAATCCCGATACAATATCTGTGTTCATCAACACTCTGATAGTCCACAGATTACAGAATGCCACCAGATGTGCATCGGAAACTACTACTGGTCTTCCAGGGAACGATCAAATCGTAGACTGTTTGAGACATTACTCCCGTGGAGGAAAGTGCGCATGGTGACTGTTTTATTCAATCTAGATGCAATTTCTGTGTTTCATCAACACTCTGATAGTCCACAGATTACAGAATGCCTCAAGATGTTCATCGGAAACTACGACTGGATTCCAGGGAACGATCAAAACGTAGACTCTTAGAGACATTACTCCCATGGAGGAAAGTGCGCATGGTGACTGTTGTATTCAATCGCGATGCAATATCTGTGTGTTTCGTCAACACTCTGATAGTCCACAGATTACAGAATGCCACTAGTTGTGCATCGGAAACCACTACTGGTCTTCCAGGGAACGATCAAAGTGTAGACTGTTTGAGACATTACTCCCATGTAGGAAAGTGCGGATGTTGACTGTTGTATTCAATCCCGATGCAATTTCTGTGTTTCATCAACACTCTGATAGTCCACAGATTACAGAATGCCACCAGATGTGCATCGGAAACTACTAGTGGTCTTCCAGGGAATGATCAAAGCGTAGACTGTTTGAGACATTACTCCCGAGGAGGTAACTGCGCATGGTGACTGTTGTATTCAATCCCGATGCAATTTCTATGTTTCATCAACACTCTGATAGTCCACAGATTACATGATGCCACACGACGTGCATCGAAAGCTCTTACTGGTCTTCCAGGGAACGATCAAATCTTAGACTGTTTGAGACATATCTCCCGTGGGGGAAAGTGCATATGGTGAATGTTGTATTCAGTCCCGATGCAATTTCTGTGTTTCATCAAAACTCTGATAGTCAACAGATTACAGAATGCCACCAGATGTGCATCGGAAACTACTACTGGTCTTCCAGGGAACGATCTAAACGTAGACTCTTAAAGACATTACTCCCATGGAGGAAAGTGCGCATGTAGACTGTCGTATTTAATGCCGATGCAATTTCTAAGTTTCATCAACACTCTGATGATCCAGAGATTACAGAATGCCTCCAGATGTGCATCGGAAACTACCACTGGTCTTCCAGGGAACGATCAAAGCGTAAATTTTTTGAGACATACCTCCCGTGGAGGATAGTGCGCATGGTGACTGTTGTATTCAACCCCGATGCAATTTCTGTGTTTCATCAACACTTTGAAGGTCCACAGATTACAGAATGCATCCAGATGTGCATCGGAAACTACTAGTGGTCTTCCAGGGGACGATCAAAGCGTACACAGTTTGAGACATTACTCCCGTGGAGCAAAGTGCGCATGGTGACTGTTGTATTCAATACCGATGCAATTTCTGTTATCTCATTAACACTCTGATTGTCCACAGATTACAGAATGCCTCCAGATGTGCATTGGAAACGACTACTGGTCTTCCAGGGAACGATTAAAGCGTAGACCGTTTGAGACACTACTCCCATGGAGGAAAGTGCGCATGATGACTGTTTGTATTCAATCCCGATGCAATTTCTGTGTTTCATCAACACTCTGATACAAAACAGATTACAGAATGCCACCAGATGTGCATCGGAAACTACTACTGTCTACTTGGGAACGTTCAAAGCGTAGACTGTTAGAGACATTACTCCCATGGAGGAAAGTGCGCATGGTGACTGTCGTATTCAATCCCAATGCAATTTCTCTGTTTAATCAACACTCTGATAGTCCACAGATTACAGAATTTCTCCAGATGTGCATCGGAAACTACTACTGGTCTTCCAGGGAGCTCAAAGCGTAGACTGTTTGAGACATTACTCCCACGGAGGAAAGTGCGCATGGTGACTGTTGTATTCAATCCCGATGCAATATCTGTGTTTCATCAACACTCTGATAGTCCATAGATTACAGAATGCGTCCAGATGTGCATCGGAAACTACTACTGGTCTTCCAGGGAACGATCAATACGTAGACTCTTAGAGACATTACTCCCATGGATGAAAGTGCGCATGGTGTCTGTTTTATTGAAACCCGATGTAATTTCTGTGTTTCATCAACACTCTGATAGTCCACAGATTACAGAATTTCTCCAGATGTGCATCGGAAACTACTACTGGTCTTCCAGGGAACTCGAAGCGCAGACTGTTTGAGACATTACTCCCATGTAGGATAGTGCGCATGGTGACTGTTGTATTCAATCCCGATGCAATTTCTGTGTTTCATCAATACTTTGAAGGTCCACAGATTACAGAATGCATCCAGATGTGCATCGGAGACTACTACTGGTCTTCCAGGGACAATCAAAGCGTAGACTGTTTGAGACATTACTCCTGTGGAGCAAAGTGCTCATGGTGACTGTTGTATTCAATCCCGATACAATATCTGTGTTTCATCAACACTCTGATAGTCCACAGATTACAGAATGCCACCAGATGTGCATCGGAAACTACTACTGCTCTTCCAGGGAACGATCAAATCGTAGACTGTTTGAGACATTACTCCCGTGGGGGAAAGTGCGCATGGTGACTGTTTTATTCAATCTAGATGCAATTTCTGTGTTTCATCAACACTCTGATAGTCCACAGATTACAGAATGCTTCAAGATGTGCATCGGAAACTACGACTGGATTCCGGGGAACGATCAATACGTAGATTCTTAGAGACATTACTCCCATGGAGGAAAGTGCGCATGGTGACTGTTGTATTCAATCGCGATGCAATTTCTGTGTGTTTCGTCAACACTCTGATAGTCCACAGATTACAGAATGCCACTAGTTGTGCATCGGAAACCACTACTGGTCTTCCAGGGAACGATCAAAGTGTACACTGTTTGAGACATTACTCCCATTTAGGAAAGTGCGGATGTTGACTGTTGTATTCAATCCCGATGCAATTTCTGTGTTTCATCAACACTCTAATAGTCCACAGGTTACAGAATGCCACCAGATGTGCATCGGAAACTACTAGTGGTCTTCCAGGGAATGATCAAAGCGTAGACTGTTTGAGACATTACTCCCGAGGAGGTAACTGCGCATGGTGACTGTTGTATTCAATCCCGATGCAATTTCTATGTTTCATCAACACTCTGATCGTCCACAGATTACAGAATGCCACACGACGTGCATCGGAAGCTCTTACTGGTCTTCCAGGGAACGATCAAAACGTAGACTCTTAAAGACATTACTCCCATGGAGGAATGTGCGCATGGTGACTGTTGTATTTAATTCCGATGCAATTTCTAAGTTTCATCAACACTCTGATAGTCCAGTGATTACAGAATGCCTCCAGATGTGCATCGGAAACTACCACTGGTCTTCCAGGGAACGATCAAAGCGTAGAATTTTTGAGACATACCTCCCGTGGAGGATAGTGCGCATGGTGACTGTTGTATTCAATCCCGATGCAAATTCTGTGTTTCATCAACACTTTGAAGGTCCACAGATTACAGAATGCATCCAGATGTGCATCGGAAACTACTAGTGGTCTTCCAGGGGACGATCAAAGCGTACACTGTTTGAGACATTACTCCCGTGGAGCAAAGTGCGGATGTTGACTGTTGTATTCAATCCCGATGCAATTTCTGTTATCTCATTAACACTCTGATTGTCCACAGATTACAGAATGCCTCCAGATGTGCATTGGAAACTACTACTGGTCTTCCAGGGAACGATTAAAGCGTAGACCGTTTGAGACACTACTCCCATGGAGGAAAGTGCGCATGATGACTGTTTGTATTCAATCCCGATGCAATTTCTGTGTTTCATCAACACTCTGATAGTCCACAGATTACAGAATGCTTCAAGATGTGCATAGGAAACTACTACTGTCTACTTGGGAACGTTCAAAGCGTAGACTGTTAGAGACATTACTCCCATGGAGGAAAGTGCGCATGGTGACTGTTGTATTCAATCCCGATGCAATTTCTGTGGTTCATCAACACTCTGATAGTCCACAGATTACAGAATGCCACCAGATGTGCATCGGAAACTACTAGTGGTCTTCCAGGGAATGATCAAAGCGTAGACTGTTTGAGACATTACTCCCGAGGAGGTAACTGCGCATGGTGACTGTTGTATTCAATCCCGATGCAATTTCTGTGTTTCATCAACACTCTGATAGTCAACAGATTACAGAATGCCACCAGATGTGCATCGGAAACTATTACTGGTCTTCCAGGGAACGATCAAAACGTAGACTCTTAAAGACATTACTCCCATGGAGGAAAGTGCGCATGGTGACTGTTGTATTTAATCCCGATGCAATTTCTAAGTTTCATCAACACTCTGATAGTCCAGAGATTACAGAATGCCTCCAGATGTGCATCGGAAACTACCACTGGTCTTCCAGGGAACGATCAAAGCGTAGAATTTTTGAGACATACCTCCCGTGGAGGATAGTGCGCATGGTGACTGTTGTATTCAATCCCGATGCAAATTCTGTGTTTCATCAACACTTTGAAGGTCCACAGATTACAGAATGCATCCAGATGTGCAAGAGAAAATACTAGTGGTCTTCCAGGGGACGATCAAAGCGTACACTGTTTGAGACATTACTCCCGTGGAGCAAAGTGCGCATGGTGACTGTTGTATTCAATCCCGATGCAATTTCTGTTATCTCATTAACACTCTGATTGTCCACAGATTACAGAATGCCTCCAGATGTGCATTGGAAACTACTACTGGTCTTCCAGGGAACGATTAATGCGTAGACCGTTTGAGACACTACTCCCATGGAGGAAAGTGCGCATGATGACTGTTTGTATTCAATCCCGATGCAATTTCTGTGTTTCATCAACTCTCTGATACACCACAGATTACAGAATGCCACCAGATGTGCATCGGAAACTACTACTGTCTACTTGGGAACGTTCAAAGCGTAGAATGTTAGAGACATAACTCCCATGGAGGAAAGTGCGCATGGTGACTGTTGTATTCAATCCCGATGCAATTTCTGTGTTTCATCAACACTCTGATAGTCCACAGATTACAGAATGCCACCAGATGTGCATCGGAAACTACTAGTGGTCTTCCAGGGAATGATCAAAGCGTAGACTGTTTGAGACATTACTCCCGAGGAGGTAACTGTGCATGGTGACTGTTGTATTCAATCCCGATGCAATTTCTATGTTTCATCAACACTCTGATAGTCCACAGATTACAGAATGCCACACGACGTGCATCGGAAGCTCTTACTGGTCTTCCAGGGAACGATCAAATCGTAGACTGTTTGAGACATAACTCCCGTGGAGGAAAGTGCGTATGGTGAATGTTGTATTCAGTCCCGATGCAATTTCTGTGTTTCATTAACACTCTGATAGTCAACAGATTACAGAATGCCACCAGATGTGCATCGGAAACTATTACTGGTCTTCCAGGGAACGATCAAAACGTAGACTCTTAAAGACATTACTCACATGGAATAAAGTGCGCATGGTGACTGTTGTATTTAATCCCGATGCAATTTCTAAGTTTCATCAACACTCTGATAGTCCAGAGATAACAGAATGCCTCCAGATGTGCATCGGAAACTACCACTGTTCTTCCAGGGAACGATCAAATCGTAGACTGTTTGAGACATAACTCCCGTGGAGGAAAGTGCGTATGGTGAATGTTGTATTCAGTCCCGATGCAATTTCTGTGTTTCATCAACACTCTGACAGCCCAGAGATTACAGAATGCCTCCAGATGTGCATCGGAAACTACTACTGGTCTTGAAGTGAACGATTAAAGCGTAAACTGTTTGAGACATTACTCCCATGGAGGAAAGTGCGCATGGCGACTGTCGTATTCAATCCCGATGCAATTTCTGTGTTTCATCAACACTCTGATAGTCCACAGATTACAGAATTTCTCCAGATGTGCATCGGAAACTACTACTGGTCTTCCAGGGAACTCAAAGCGTACACTGTTTGAGACATTACTCCCATGAAGGAAAGTGCGCATGGTGACTGTTGTATTCAATCCCGATGCAATTTCTGTGTTTCATCAACACTCTGATAGTCCATAGATTACAGAATGCGTCCAGATGTGCATCGGAAACTACTACTGGTCTTCCAGGGAACGATCAAAGCATAGACTGTTAGAGACATTACTCCCGTGGAGGAAACTGCGCATGGTGACTAATGTATTCAATCAAGATGCAATATCTGTGTTTCATCAACACTCTGATAGTCCACAGATTACAGAATGCCACCAGATGTGCATCGGAAACTACTTCTGGTCTTCCAGGGAACTATCAAAGCGTAGACTGTTTGAGACACTACTCCCATCGACGAAAGTGCGCATGGTGACTGTTGTATTCAATCCCGATGCAATTTCTGTGTTTCATCAACACTCTGATAGTCCACAGATTACAGAATTTCTCCAGATGTGCATCGGAAACTACTACTGGTCTTCCAGGGAACTCAAATCGTAGACTGTTTGAGACATTACTCCCATGGAGGAAAGTGCGCATGGTGACTGTTGTATTCAATCCCGATGCAATTTCTGTGTTTCATCCACACTTTGAACGTCCACAGATTACAGAATGCATCCAGATGTGCATCGGAAACTACTACTGGTCTTCCAGGGAACTCAAATCGTAGACTGTTTGAGACATTACTCCCATGGAGGAAAGTGCGCATGGTGACTGTTGTATTCAATCCCGATGCAATTTCTGTGTTTCATCAACACTTTGAACGTCCACAGATTACAGAATGCATCCAGATGTGCATCGGAAACTACTACTGGTCTTCCAGGGAACGATTAAAGCGTAGACTCTTTGAGACATTACTCCTGTGGAGCAAAGTGCGCATGGTGACTGTTGTATTCAATCCCGATGCAACTTCTGTGTTTCATCAACACACTGATAGTCCACAGATTACAGAATACCTCCAGATGTGCATCGGAAACTACTACTGGTCTTCCAGGGAACTCAAAGCGTAGACTGTTTGAGACATTACTCCCATGGAGGAAAGTGCGCATGGTGACTGTTGTATTCAATCCCCCTGCAATTTCTGTGTTTCACCAACACTCTGATAGTCCACAGATTACAGAAAGCCACCAGATGTGCATCGGAATTTACTACTGGTTTTCCAGGGAACGATCAAAGCGTGGACTGTTTGAGACATTACTCCCATGGAGGAAAGTGCGCATGATGACTGTTGTATTCAATCCCGATGGAATTTCTGTGTTTCATCAACACACTGATAGTCCACAGAATAAAGAATACCTCCAGATGTGCATCGGAAACTACTACTGCTCTTCCAGGGAACGATCAAAGCGTAGACTGTTTGAGACGTTACTCCCATGGAGGAAAGTGTGCATGGTGACTGTTGTATTCAATCCCGATGCAATTTCTGTGTTTCATCAACACTCTGACAGCCCAGAGATTACAGAATGCCTCCAGATGTGCATCGGAAACTACTACTGGTTTTCCAGGGAACGATTAAAGCGTAAACTGTTTGAGACATTACTCCCATGGAGGAAAGTGCACATGGTGACTGTCGTATTCAATCCTAATGCAATTTCTCTTGTTCATTAACACTCTGATAGTCCACAGATTACAGAATGCCTCCAGATGTGCATCAGAAACTACTTATGGTCTTCCAGGGAACGATCAAAGCGTAGACAGTTTGAGACATTACTCCCATGGAGGAAAGTGCGCATGGTGAATGTTGTATTTAATCACGATGCAATTTCTGTGCTTCATCAACACTTTGAAGGTCCACAGATTACAGAATGCATCCAGATGTGCATCGGAAACTACTACTGGTCTTCCAGGGAACGATTAAAGCGTAGACTGTTTTTGACATTACTCCTGTTGAGCAAAGTGCGCATGGTGACTGTTGTATTCAATCCCGATGCAATTTCTGTGTTTCATCAACACACTGATAGTCCACAGATTACAGAATACCTCCAGATGTGCATCGGAAACTACTACTGGTCTTCCAGGGAACTCAAAGCGTAGACTGTTTGAGACATTACTCCCATGGAGGAAAGTGCGCATGGTGACTGTTGTATTCAATCCCGATGCAATTTCTGTGTTTCATCAACACTCTGATAGTCCACAGATTACAGAATGCCACCAGACGTGCATCGGAAACTTCTACTGGTCTTCCAGGGAACTCATAGCGTAGACTGTTTGAGACATTACTCCCATGGAGCAAAGTGCGCATGGTGACTGTTGTATTCAATCCCGAAGCAATTTCTGTTATCTCATCAACACTCTGATTGTCCACAGATTACAGAATGCCTACAGATGTGCATCGGAAACTACTACTGGTCTTCCAGGGAACAATTAAAGCGTAGACTGTTTGAGACACTACTCCCATGGAGGAAAGTGCGCATGGTGGCTGTTGTATTCAATCCCGATACAATTTCTGTGTTTCATCAACACTCTGATAGTCCACAGATTACAGAATACCTCCAGATGTGCATCGGAAACTACTACTGGTCTTCCAGGAAACTCAAAGCGTAGACTGTTTGAGTCATTACTCCCATGGAGGATAGTGCGCATGGTGACTGTTGTATTCAATCCCGGTGCAATTTCTGTGTTTCATCAACACTCTGACAGCCCAGAGATTACAGAATGCCTCCAGATGTGCATCGGAAACTACTACTGGTCTTGAAGTGAACGATTAAAGCGTAAACTGTTTGAGACATTACTCCCATGGAGGAAAGTGCGCATGGCGACTGTCGTATTCAATCCCGATGCAATTTCTGTGTTTCATCAACACTCTGATAGTCCACAGCTTACAGAATTTCTCCAGATGTGCATCGGAAACTACTACTGGTCTTCCAGGGAACTCAAAGCGTACACTGTTTGAGACATTACTCCCAGGAAGGAAAGTGCGCATGGTGACTGTTGTATTCAATCCCGATGCAATTTCTGTGTTTCATCAACACTCTGATAGTCCATAGATTACAGAATGCGTCCAGATGTGCATCGGAACCTACTACTGGTCTTCCAGGGAACTCAAATCGTAGACTGTTTGAGACATTACTCCCATGGAGGAAAGTGCGCATGGTGACTGTTGTATTCAATCCCGATGCAATTTCTGTGTTTCATCAACACTCTGATAGTCCACAGATTACAGAATGCCACCAGATGTGCATCGGAAACTACTAGTGGTCTTCCAGGGAATGATCAAAGCGTAGACTGTTTGAGACATTACTCCCGAGGAGGTAACTGCGCATGGTGACTGTTGTATTCAATCCCGATGCAATTTCTATGTTTCATCAACACTCTGATAGTCCACAGATTACAGAATGCCACACGACGTGCATCGGAAGCTCTTACTGGTCTTCCAGGGAACGATCAAATCGTAGACTGTTTGAGACATAACTCCCGTGGAGGAAAGTGCGTATGGTGAATGTTGTATTCAGTCCCGATGCAATTTCTGTGTTTCATCAACACTCTGATAGTCAACAGATTACAGAATGCCACCAGATGTGCATCGGAAACTATAACTGGTCTTCCAGGGAACGATCAAAACGTAGACTCTTAAAGACATTATTCGCATGGAGGAAAGTGCGCATGGTGACTGTTGTATTTAATCCCGATGCAATTTCTAAGTTTCATCAACACTCTGATAGTCCAGAGATTACAGAATGCCTCCAGATGTGCATCGGAAACTACCACTGGTCTTCCAGGGAACGATCAAAGCGTAGAATTTTTGAGACATACCTCCCGTGGAGGATAGTGCGCATGGTGACTGTTGTATTCAATCCCGATGCAAATTCTGTGTTTCATCAACACTTTGAAGGTCCACAGATTACAGAATGCATCCAGATGTGCATCGGAAACTACTAGTGGTCTTCCAGGGGACGATCAAAGCGTACACTGTTTGAGACATTACTCCCGTGGAGCAAAGTGCGCATGGTGACTGTTGTATTCAATCCCGATGCAATTTCTGTTATCTCATTAACACTCTGATTGTCCACAGATTACAGAATGCCTCCAGATGTGCATTGGAAACTACTACTGGTCTTCCAGGGAACGATTAAAGCGTAGACCGTTTGAGACACTACTCCCATGGAGGAAAGTGCGCATGATGACTGTTTGTATTCAATCCCGATGCAATTTCTGTGTTTCATCAACACTCTGATAGTCCACAGATTACAGAATGCCACCAGATGTGCATCGGAAACTACTAGTGGTCTTCCAGGGAATGATCAAAGCGTAGACTGTTTGAGACATTACTCCCGAGGAGGTAACTGCGCATGGTGACTGTTGTATTCAATCCCGATGCAATTTCTATGTTTCATCAACACTCTGATAGTCCACAGATTACAGAATGCCACACGACGTGCATCGGAAGCTCTTACTGGTCTTCCAGGGAACGATCAAATCGTAGACTGTTTGAGACATAACTCCCGTGGAGGAAAGTGCGTATGGTGAATGTTGTATTCAGTCCCGATGCAATTTCTGTGTTTCATCAACACTCTGATAGTCAACAGATTACAGAATGCCACCAGATGTGCATCGGAAACTATTACTGGTCTTCCAGGGAACGATCAAAACGTAGACTCTTAAAGACATTACTCACATGGAGGAAAGTGCGCATGGTGACTGTTGTATTTAATCCCGATGCAATTTCTAAGTTTCATCAACACTCTGATAGTCCAGAGATTACAGAATGCCTCCAGATGTGCATCGGAAACTACCACTGGTCTTCCAGGGAACGATCAAATCGTAGACTGTTTGAGACATAACTCCCGTGGAGGAAAGTGCGTATGGTGAATGTTGTATTCAGTCCCGATGCAATTTCTGTGTTTCATCAACACTCTGACAGCCCAGAGATTACAGAATGCCTCCAGATGTGCATCGGAAACTACTACTGGTCTTGAAGTGAACGATTAAAGCGTAAACTGTTTGACACATTACTCCCATGGAGGAAAGTGCGCATGGCGACTGTCGTATTCAATCCCGATGCAATTTCTGTGTTTCATCAACACTCTGATAGTCCACAGATTACAGAATTTCTCCAGATGTGCATCGGAAACTACTACTGATCTTCCAGGGAACTCAAAGCGTACACTGTTTGAGACATTACTCCCATGAAGGAAAGTGCGCATGGTGACTGTTGTATTCAATCCCGATGCAATTTCTGTGTTTCATCAACACTCTGATAGTCCATAGATTACAGAATGCGTCCAGATGTGCATCGGAAACTACTACTGGTCTTCCAGGGAACGATCAAAGCGTAGACTGTTAGATACATTACTCCCGTGGAGGAAACTGCGCATGGTGACTAATGTATTCAATCAAGATGCAATATCTGTGTTTCATCAACACTCTGATAGTCCACAGATTACAGAATGCCACCAGATGTGCATCGGAAACTACTTCTGGTCTTCCAGGGAACTATCAAAGCGTAGACTGTTTGAGACACTACTCCCATCGACGAAAGTGCGGATGGTGACTGTTGTATTCAATCCCGATGCAATTTCTGTGTTTCATCAACACTCTGATAGTCCACAGATTACAGAATTTCTCCAGCTGTGCATCGGAAACTACTACTGGTCTTCCAGGGAACTCAAAGCGTACACTGTTTGAGACATTACTCCCATGAAGGAAAGTGCGCATGGTGACTGTTGTATTCAATCCCGATGCAATTTCTGTGTTTCATCAACACTCTGATAGTCCATAGATTACAGAATGCGTCCAGATGTGCATCGGAAACTACTACTGGTCTTCCAGGGAACGATCAAAGCGTAGACTGTTAGATACATTACTCCCGTGGAGGAAACTGCGCATGGTGACTAATGTATTCAATCAAGATGCAATATCTGTGTTTCATCAACACTCTGATAGTCCACAGATTACAGAATGCCACCAGATGTGCATCGGAAACTACTACTGGTTTTCCAGGGAACGATCAAAGCGTAGACTGTTTGAGACATTACTCCCATGGAGGAAAGTGCGCATGATGACTGTTGTATTCAATCCCGATGGAATTTCTGTGTTTCATCAACACACTGATAGTCCACAGAATAAAGAATACCTCCAGATGTGCATCGGAAACTACTACTGCTCTTCCAGGGAACGATCAAAGCGTAGACTGTTTGAGACGTTACTCCCATGGAGGAAAGTGTGCATGGTGACTGTTGTATTCAATCCCGATGCAATTTCTGTGTTTCATCAACACTCTGACAGCCCAGAGATTACAGAATGCCTCCAGATGTGCATCGGAAACTACTACTGGTTTTCCAGGGAACGATTAAAGCGTAAACTGTTTGCGACATTACTCCCATGGAGTAAAGTGCACATGGTGACTGTCGTATTCAATCCTAATGCAATTTCTCTTGTTCATCAACACTCTGATAGTCCACAGATTACAGAATGCCTCCAGATGTGCATCAGAAACTACTTATGGTCTTCCAGGGAACGATCAAAGCGTAGACTGTTTGAGACATTACTCCCATGGAGGAAAGTGCCCATGGTGAATGTTGTATTTAATCACGATGCAATTTCTGTGTTTCATCAACACTTTGAAGGTCCACAGATTACAGAATGCATCCAGATGTACATCGGAAACTACTACTGGTCTTCCAGGGAACGATTAAAGCGTAGACTGTTTTTGACATTACTCCTGTTGAGCAAAGTGCGCATGGTGACTGTTGTATTCAATCCCGATGCAATTTCTGTGTTTCATCAACACACTGATAGTCCACAGATTACAGAATACCTCCAGATGTGCATCGGAAACTACTACTGGTCTTCCAGGGAACTCAAAGCGTAGACTGTTTGAGACATTACTCCCATGGAGGAAAGTGCGCATGGTGACTGTTGTATTCAATCCCGATGCAATTTCTGTGTTTCATCAACACTCTGATAGTCCACAGATTACAGAATGCCACCAGACGTGCATCGGAAACTTCTACTGGTCTTCCAGGGAACTCATAGCGTACACTGTTTGAGACATTACTCCCATGGAGCAAAGTGCGCATGGTGACTGTTGTATTCAATCCCGAAGCAATTTCTGTTATCTCATCAACACTCTGATTGTCCACAGATTACAGAATGCCTACAGATGTGCATCGGAAACTACTACTGGTCTTCCAGGGAACAATTAAAGCGTAGACTGTTTGAGACACTACTCCCATGGAGGAAAGTGCGCATGGTGGCTGTTGTATTCAATCCCGATGCAATTTCTGTGTTTCATCAACACTCTGATAGTCCACAGATTACAGAAAGCCACCAGATGTGCATCGGAATTTACTACTGGTCTTCCAGGGAAAGATCAAAGCGGTGACTGTTTGAGACATTACTCCCATGGAGGAAAGTGCGCATGGTGACTGTTGTATTAAATCCCGATGGAATTTCTGTGTTTTATCAACACACTGATAGTCCACAGATTACAGAATACCTCCAGATGTGCATCGGAAACTACTACTATTCTTCCAGGGAACGATCAAAGCGTAGACTGTTTGAGACGTTACTCCCATGGAGGAAAGTGCATATGGTGACTGTTGTATTCAATCCAGATGCAGTTTCTGTGTTTCATCATCACTCTGATAGTCCACAGATAACAGAATGCCTCCAGATGTGCAACAGAAACTACTTATGGTCTTCCAGGGAACGATCAAAGCTTAGACTGATAGAGACATTACTCCCATAGAGGAAAGTGCGCATGGTGACTGTTGTATTTAATCACGATGCAATTTCTGTGTTTCATCAACACTTTGAAGGTCCACAGATTACAGAATACATCCAGATGTGCATCGGAAACTACTTCTGGTCTTCCAGGGAACGATTAAAGCGTAGACTGTTTGAGACATTGCTCCTGTGGAGCAAAGTGCGCATGGTGACTGTTGTATTCAATCCCGATGCAATATCTATGTTTCATCAACACACTGATAGTCCACAGATTACAGAATACCTCCAGATGTGCATCGGAAACTACTACTGGTCTTCCTGGCAACTCAAAGCGTAGACTGTTTGAGACATTACTCCCATGGAGGAAAGTGCGCATGGTGACTGTTGTATTCAATCCCGATGCAATTTCTGTGTTTCATCAACACTTTGAAGGTCCACAGATTACAGAATGCATCCAGATGAGCATCTGTAACTACTACTGGTCTTCCAGGGAACAATCAAAACGTAGACTGTTTGAGACATTACTACTGCGGAGCAAAGTGCGCATGGTGACTGGTGTATACAATCCCGATGCAATTTCTGTGTTTCATCAACACACTGATAGTCCACAGATTACAGAATACCTCCTGATGTGCATCGGAAACTACTTCTGGTCTTCCAGGGAACGATTAAAGAGTAGACTGTTTGAGACATTGCTCCTGTGGAGCAAAGTGCGCATGGTGACTGTTGTATTCAATCCCGATGCAATATCTATGTTTCATCAACACACTGACAGTCCACAGATTACAGAATACCTCCAGATGTGCATCGGAAACTACTACTGGTCTTCCTGGCAACTCAAAGCGTAGACTGTTTGAGACATTACTCCCATGGAGGAAAGTGCGAATGGTGACTGTTGTATTCAATCCCGATGCAATTTCTGTGTTTCAGCAACACTCTGATAGTCCACAGATTACAGAAAGATACCAGATGTGCATCGGAAAATACTACTGGTCTTCCAGGAAACTCAAATCGTAGACTGTTTGAGACATTACTCCCATGGAGGAAAGTGCGCATGGTGACTGTTGTATTCAATCCCGATGCAATTTCTGTGTTTCATCAACACACTGATAGTCCACAGATTACAGAATACCTCCAGATGTGCATCGGAAACTACTACTGGTCTTCCAGGGAACTCAAAGCGTAGACTGTTTGAGACATTACTCCCCTGGAGGAAAGTGCGCATGGTGACTGTTGTATTCAATCCCGATGCAATTTCTGTGTTTCAGCAACACTCTGATAGTCCACAGATTACAGAAAGATACCAGATGTGCATCGGAAAATACTACTGGTCTTCCAGGAAACTCAAATCGTAGACTGTTTGAGACATTACTCCCATGGAGGAAAGTGCGCATGGTGACTGTTGTATTCAATCCCGATGCAATTTCTGTGTTTCATCAACACACTGATAGTCCACAGATTACAGAATACCTCCAGATGTGCATCGGAAACTACTACTGGTCTTCCAGGGAACTCAAAGCGTACACTGTTTGAGACATTACTCCCCTGGAGGAAAGTGCGCATGGTGACTGTTGTATTCAATCCCGATGCAATTTCTGTGTTTCATCAAAACTCTGATAGTCCACAGATTACAGAAAGCCACCAGATGTGCATCGGAAACTACTACCGGTCTTCCAGGGAACGATGAAAGCGTAGACTGTTTGAGACATTTTCCCTCGGAGGAAAGCGCGCATTGTGACTGTTTTATTCAAACCCGATGCAATTTCTGTGTTTCATCAGCACACTGATAGTCCACAGATTACAGAATACCTCCAGATGTGCATCGGAAACTACTACTGGTCTTCCAGGGAACTCAAAGCGTAGACTGTTTGAGACATTACTACCATGGAGGAAAGTGCACAATGTGACTGTTGTATTCAATCCCGATGCAATTTCTGTGTTTCATCAACACTCTGATAATCCACAGATCACAGAATGCCACCAGATGTGCATCGGAAACTACTTCTGGTCATCCAGGGAACGATCAAAGCGTAGACTGCTTGAGACACTACTCACATGGAGGAAAGTGCGCATGGTGACTGTTGTATTCAATCCCGATACAATATCTGTGTTTCATCAACACTTTGAAGGTCCACAGATTACAGAGTGCATCCAGATGTGCATCTGTAACTACTACTGGTCTTCCAGGGAACAATCAAAACGTAGACTGTTTGAGACATTACTACTGCGGAGCAAAGTGCGCAATGTGACTGGTGTATTCAATCCCGATGCAATTTCTGTGTTTCATCAACACACTGATAGTCCACAGATTACAGAATCCCTCCAGATGTGCATCGGAAACTACTACTGGTCTTCCAGGGAACTCAAAGCGTAGACTGTTTGAGACATTACTCCCATGGAGGAATGTGCGCATGGTGACTGTTGTATTCAATCCCGATGCAGATTCTGAGTTTCGTCAACACTCTGATAGTCCACAGATTACAGAATGCTACTAGTTGTGCATCGGAAATCACTACTGGTCTTCCAGGGAACGATCAAAGCGTAGACTGTTTGAGACATTACTCCCTCGGAGGAAAGTGCGCATGGTGACTGTTGTATTCAATCCCGATGAAATTTCTGTGTTGCATCAACACTCTGATAGTCCACAGATTACAGAATGCCAAAAGACGTGCATCGGAAAATCTTACTGGTCTTCCAGGGAACGATCAAAGCGTAGACTGTTTGAGACAGTACTCCCATGGAGGAAAGTGCGCATGGTGAATGTTGCATTCAATCCCCATGCAATTTCTGTGTTTCATCAACACTCTGATAGTCCACAGATTACAGAATGCCACCAGATGTGCATCGGAAACTACTACTGGTCTTCCAGGGAACTATCAATACGTAGACTCTTAGAGACATTACTCCCATGGAGAAAAGTGCGCAATGTGACTGTTTTATTCCAACCCGTTGCAATTTCTGTGTTTCATCAACACTCTGATAGTCCACAGATTACAGAGTTTCTCCAGATGTGCATCGGAAACTACTACTGGTCTTCCAGGGAACTCAAATCGTAGACTGTTTGAGACATTACTCCCATGGAGGAAAGTGCGCATGGTGACCGTTGTATTCAATCCCGATGCAATTTCTGTGTTTCATCAACACTCTGATAGTCCACAGATTACAGAAAGCCACCAGATGTGCATCGGAATTTACTACTGGTCTTCCAGGGAAAGATCAAAGCGGTGACTGTTTGAGACATTACTCCCATGGAGGAAAGTGCGCATGGTGACTGTTGTATTAAATCCCGATGGAATTTCTGTGTTTTATCAACACACTGATAGTCCACAGATTACAGAATACCTCCAGATGTGCATCGGAAACTACTACTATTCTTCCAGGGAACGATCAAAGCGTAGACTGTTTGAGACGTTACTCCCATGGAGGAAAGTGCATATGGTGACTGTTGTATTCAATCCAGATGCAGTTTCTGTGTTTCATCATCACTCTGATAGTCCACAGATAACAGAATGCCTCCAGATGTGCAACAGAAACTACTTATGGTCTTCCAGGGAACGATCAAAGCTTAGACTGATAGAGACATTACTCCCATAGAGGAAAGTGCGCATGGTGACTGTTGTATTTAATCACGATGCAATTTCTGTGTTTCATCAACACTTTGAAGGTCCACAGATTACAGAATACATCCAGATGTGCATCGGAAACTACTTCTGGTCTTCCAGGGAACGATTAAAGCGTAGACTGTTTGAGACATTGCTCCTGTGGAGCAAAGTGCGCATGGTGACTGTTGTATTCAATCCCGATGCAATATCTATGTTTCATCAACACACTGATAGTCCACAGATTACAGAATACCTCCAGATGTGCATCGGAAACTACTACTGGTCTTCCTGGCAACTCAAAGCGTAGACTGTTTGAGACATTACTCCCATGGAGGAAAGTGCGCATGGTGACTGTTGTATTCAATCCCGATGCAATTTCTGTGTTTCATCAACACTTTGAAGGTCCACAGATTACAGAATGCATCCAGATGAGCATCTGTAACTACTACTGGTCTTCCAGGGACCAATCAAAACGTAGACTGTTTGAGACATTACTACTGCGGAGCAAAGTGCGCATGGTGACTGGTGTATACAATCCCGATGCAATTTCTGTGTTTCATCAACACACTGATAGTCCACAGATTACAGAATACCTCCTGATGTGCATCGGAAACTACTTCTGGTCTTCCAGGGAACGATTAAAGCGTAGACTGTTTGAGACATTGCTCCTGTGGAGCAAAGTGCGCATGGTGACTGTTGTATTCAATCCCGATGCAATATCTATGTTTCATCAACACACTGACAGTCCACAGATTACAGAATACCTCCAGATGTGCATCGGAAACTACTACTGGTCTTCCTGGCAACTCAAAGCGTAGACTGTTTGAGACATTACTCCCATGGAGGAAAGTGCGCATGGTGACTGTTGTATTCAATCCCGATGCAATTTCTGTGTTTCAGCAACACTCTGATAGTCCACAGATTACAGAAAGATACCAGATGTGCATCGGAAAATACTACTGGTCTTCCAGGAAACTCAAATCGTAGACTGTTTGAGACATTACTCCCATGGAGGAAAGTGCGCATGGTGACTGTTGTATTCAATCCCGATGCAATTTCTGTGTTTCATCAACACACTGATAGTCCACAGATTACAGAATACCTCCAGATGTGCATCGGAAACTACTACTGGTCTTCCAGGGAACTCAAAGCGTAGACTGTTTGAGACATTACTCCCCTGGAGGAAAGTGCGCATGGTGACTGTTGTATTCAATCCCGATGCAATTTCTGTGTTTCAGCAACACTCTGATAGTCCACAGATTACAGAAAGATACCAGATGTGCATCGGAAAATACTACTGGTCTTCCAGGAAACTCAAATCGTAGACTGATTGAGACATTACTCCCATGGAGGAAAGTGCGCATGGTGACTGTTGTATTCAATCCCGATGCAATTTCTGTGTTTCATCAACACACTGATAGTCCACAGATTACAGAATACCTCCAGATGTGCATCGGAAACTACTACTGGTCTTCCAGGGAACTCAAAGCGTACACTGTTTGAGACATTACTCCCCTGGAGGAAAGTGCGCATGGTGACTGTTGTATTCAATCCCGATGCAATTTCTGTGTTTCATCAAAACTCTGATAGTCCACAGATTACAGAAAGCCACCAGATGTGCATCGGAAACTACTACCGGTCTTCCAGGGAACGATGAAAGCGTAGACTGTTTGAGACATTTTCCCTCGGAGGAAAGCGCGCATTGTGACTGTTTTATTCAAACCCGATGCAATTTCTGTGTTTCATCAGCACACTGATAGTCCACAGATTACAGAATACCTCCAGATGTGCATCGGAAACTACTACTGGTCTTCCAGGGAACTCAAAGCGTAGACTGTTTGAGACATTACTACCATGGAGGAAAGTGCACAATGTGACTGTTGTATTCAATCCCGATGCAATTTCTGTGTTTCATCAACACTCTGATAATCCACAGATCACAGAATGCCACCAGATGTGCATCGGAAACTACTTCTGGTCATCCAGGGAACGATCAAAGCGTAGACTGCTTGAGACACTACTCACATGGAGGAAAGTGCGCATGGTGACTGTTGTATTCAATCCCGATACAATATCTGTGTTTCATCAACACTTTGAAGGTCCACAGATTACAGAGTGCATCCAGATGTGCATCTGTAACTACTACTGGTCTTCCAGGGAACAATCAAAACGTAGACTGTTTGAGACATTACTACTGCGGAGCAAAGTGCGCAATGTGACTGGTGTATTCAATCCCGATGCAATTTCTGTGTTTCATCAACACACTGATAGTCCACAGATTACAGAATCCCTCCAGATGTGCATCGGAAACTACTACTGGTCTTCCAGGGAACTCAAAGCGTAGACTGTTTGAGACATTACTCCCATGGAGGAAAGTGCGCATGGTGACTGTTGTATTCAATCCCGATGCAGATTCTGAGTTTCGTCAACACTCTGATTGTCCACAGATTACAGAATGCTACTAGTTGTGCATCGGAAATCACTACTGGTCTTCCAGGGAACGATCAAAGCGTAGACTGTTTGAGACATTACTCCCTCGGAGGAAAGTGCGCATGGTGACTGTTGTATTCAATCCCGATGAAATTTCTGTGTTGCATCAACACTCTGATAGTCCACAGATTACAGAATGCCAAAAGACGTGCATCGGAAAATCTTACTGGTCTTCCAGGGAACGATCAAAGCGTAGACTGTTTGAGACAGTACTCCCATGGAGGAAAGTGCGCATGGTGAATGTTGCATTCAATCCCGATGCAATTTCTGTGTTTCATCAACACTCTGATAGTCCACAGATTACAGAATGCCACCAGATGTGCATCGGAAACTACTACTGGTCTTCCAGGGAATGTTCAAATCGTACACTGTTTGAGACATTACTCCCGTGGAGGAAAGCGCGCATTGTGACTGTTTTATTCAAACCCGATGCAATTTCTGTGTTTCATCAGCACACTGATAGTCCACAGATTACAGAATACCTCCAGATGTGCATCGGAAACTACTACTGGTCTTCCAGGGAACTCAAAGCGTAGACTGTTTGAGACATTACTCCCATGGAGGAAAGTGCACAATGTGACTGTTGTATTCAATCCCGATGCAATTTCTGTGTTTCATCAACACTCTGATAGTCCACAGATCACAGAATGCCACCAGATGTGCATCGGAAACTACTTCTGGTCATCCAGGGAACGATCAAAGCGTAGACTGCTTGAGACACTACTCACATGGAGGAAAGTGCGCATGGTGACTGTTGTATTCAATCCCGATACAATATCTGTGTTTCATCAACACTTTGAAGGTCCACAGATTACAGAGTGCATCCAGATGTGCATCTGTAACTACTACTGGTCTTCCAGGGAACAATCAAAACGTAGACTGTTTGAGACATTACTACTGCGGAGCAAAGTGCGCAATGTGACTGGTGTATTCAATCCCGATGCAATTTCTGTGTTTCATCAACACACTGATAGTCCACAGATTACAGAATCCCTCCAGATGTGCATCGGAAACTACTACTGGTCTTCCAGGGAACTCAAAGCGTAGACTGTTTGAGACATTACTCCCATGGAGGAAAGTGCGCATGGTGACTGTTGTATTCAATCCCGATGCAGATTCTGAGTTTCGTCAACACTCTGATAGTCCACAGATTACAGAATGCTACTAGTTGTGCATCGGAAATCACTACTGGTCTTCCAGGGAACGATCAAAGTGTGGACTGTTGGAGACAATACTCCCATGGAGGAAAGTGCGGATGTTGACTGTTGTATTCAATCCCGATGCAATTTCTGTGTTACATCAACACTCTGATAGTCCACAGATTACAGAATGCCACCAGACGTGCATCGGAAACTACTACTGGTCTTCCAGGGAACGATCAAAGCGTAGACTGTTAGAGACATTACTCCCGTGGAGGAAACTGCGCATGGTGACTAATGTATTCAATCAAGATGCAATGTCTGTGTTTCATCAACACTCTGATAGTCCACAGATTACAGAATGCCACCAGATGTGCATCGGAAACTACTTCTGGTCTTCCAGGGAACTATCAAAGCGTAGACTGTATGAGACACTACTCCCATCGACGAAAGTGCGCATGGTGACTGTTGTATTCAATCCCGATGCAATTTCTGTGTTTCATCAACACTCTGATAGTCCACAGATTACAGAATGCCAAGAGATGTGCATCGGAAACTCCTACTGGTCTTCCAGGGAACGATCAAATCGTAGACTGTTTGAGACATTACTCCCGTGGAGGAAAGTGCGCATGGTGACTGTTTTATTCAATCCCGATGCAATTTCTGTGTTTCATCAACACTCTGATAGTCCACAGAACACAGAATGCCTCAAGATGGGCATCGGAAACTACGACTGGTCTTCCAGGGAACGATCAAAACGTAGACTCTTGGAGACATTACTCCCATGGAGGATAGTGCGCAAGCTGACTGTTGTATTCAATCCCGATGCAATTTCTGTGTTTCATCAACACTCTGATAGTCCACAGATTACAGAATGCCTACAGATGTGCATCGGAAACTACCACTGGTCTTCCAGGGAACGATCAAAGCGTAGAATGTTTGAGACATTACTAACATGGAGGAGAGTGCGCATGGTGACTGTTGTATTCAATCCAGATGCAATTTCTGTGTTTCATCATCACTCTGATAGTCCACAGTTTACAGAATGCCTCCAGATGTGCATCGGAAACTACTACTGGTCTTCCAGGGAACGATTAAAGCGTAAACTGTTTGAGACATTACTCTCATGGAGGAAAGTGCGCATGGTTACTGTCGTATTCAATCCCTATGCAATTTCTCTTGTTTATCAACACTCTGATAGTCCACAGATAACAGAATGCCTCCAGATGTGCAACAGAAACTACTTTTGGTCTTCGAGGGAACGATCAAAGCGTAGACTGATAGAGACATTACTCCCATAGAGGAAAGTGCGCATGGTGACTGTTGTATTTAATCACGATGAAATTTCTGTGTTTCATCAACACTTTGAAGGTCCACAGATTACAGAATGCATCCAGATGTACATCGGAAACTACTTCTGGTCTTCCAGGGAACGATTAAAGCGTAGACTGTTTGAGACATTGCTCCTGTGGAGCAAAGTGCGCATGGTGACTGTTGTATTCAATCCCGATGCAATATCTATGTTTCATCAACACACTGATAGTCCACAGATTACAGAATACCTCCAGATGTGCATCGGAAACTACTACTGGTCTTCCTGGCAACTCAAAGCGTAGACTGTTTGACACATTACTCCCATGGAGGAAAGTGCGCATGGTGACTGTTGTATTCAATCCCGATGCAATTTCTGTGTTTCATCAACACTCTGATAGTCCACAGATTACATAAAGCCACCAGATGTGCATCGGAAACTACTACTGGTCTTCCAGGGAACGATCAAATCGTAGACTGTTTGAGACATTACTCCCATGGAGGAAAGTGCGCATGGTGACTGTTGTATTCAATCCCGATGCAATTTCTGTGTTGCATCAACACACTGATAGTCCACAGATTACAGAATACCTCCAGATGAGCATCGGAAACTACTACTGCTCTTCCAGGGAACGATCAAAGCGTAGACTGCTTGAGACGTTACTCCCATGGAGGAAAGTGCGCATGGTGACTGTTGTATTCAATCCCGATGCAATTTCTGTGTTTCATCAACACTCTGACAGCCCACAGATTACAGAATGCTTCCAGATGTGCATCGAAAAATACTCCTGGTCTTCCAGGAAACGAATAAAGCGTAAACTGTTTGAGTCATTACTCCCATGGAGGAAAGTGCGCATGGTGACTGTCTTATTCAATCCCGATGCAATTTCTGTGTTTCAACAAAACTCTGATAGTCCACAGATTACAGAATTTCTCCAGATGTGCATCGGAATCTACTACTGGTCTTCCAGGGAACTCAAAGCGTAGACTGTTTGAGACATTACTCTCACGGAGGAAAGTGCGCATGGAGACTCTTGTATTCAATCCCGATGCAATTTCTGTGTATCATCAACACTTTGAAGGTCCACAGATTACAGAATGCATCCAGATGTGCATCTGTAACTACTACTGGTCTTCCAGGGAACAATCAAAACGTAGACTGTTTGAGACATTACTACTGCGGAGCAAAGTGCGCATGGTGACTGGTGTATTCAATCCCGATGCAATTTCTGTGTTTCATCAACACACTGATAGTCCACAGATTACAGAATACCTCCAGATGTGCATCGGAAACTACTACTGGTCTTCCAGGGAACTCAAAGCGTAGACTGTTTGAGACATTACTCCCATGGAGGAAAGTGCGCATGGTGACTGTTGTATTCAATCCCGATGCAATTTCTGTGTTTCATCAACACTCTGATCGTCCACAGATTACAGAAAGCCACCAGATGTGCATCGGAAACTACTACTGGTCTTCCAGGGAACGATGAAAGCGTAGACTATTTGAGACATTACTCCCTCGGAGGAAAGTGCGCATGGTGACTGTTGTATTCAATCCCGATGCAATTTCTGTGTTTCATCAACACACTGATAGTCCACAGATTACAGAATACCTCCAAATGAGCATTGGAAACTACTACTGCTCTTCCAGGGAACGATTAAAGCGTAAACTGTTTGAGACATTACTCCCATGGAGGAAAGTGCGCATGGTGACTGTTGTATTCAATCCCGATGCAATTTCTGTGTTTCATCAACACTCTGATAGTCCACAGATTACAGAAAGCCACCAGATGTGCATCGGAAACTACTACCGGTATTCCAGGGAACGATGAAAGCGTAGACTGTTTGAGACATTACTCCCTTGGAGGAAAGTGCGCATGGTGACTGTTGTATTCAATCCCGATGAAATTTCTGTGTTGCATCAACACTCTGATAGTCCACAGATTACAGAATGCCAAAAGACGTGCATCGGAAAATCTTACTGGTCTTCCAGGGAACGATCAAAGCGTAGACTGTTTGAGACAGTACTCCCATGGAGGAAAGTGCGCATGGTGAATGTTGCATTCAATCCCGATGCAATTTCTGTGTTTCATCAACACTCTGATAGTCCACAGATTACAGAATGCCACCAGATGTGCATCGGAAACTACTACTGGTCTTCCAGGGAACGATCAAATCGTACACTGTTTGAGACATTACTCCCGTGGAGGAAAGCGCGCATTGTGACTGTTTTATTCAAACCCGGGGCAATTTCTGTGTTTCATCAGAACACTGATAGTCCACAGATTACAGAATACCTCCAGATGTGCATCGGAAACTACTACTGGTCTTCCAGGGAACTCAAAGCGTAGACTGTTTGAGACATTACTCCCATGGAGGAAAGTGCACAATGTGACTGTTGTATTCAATCCCGATGCAATTTCTGTGTTTCATCAACACTCTGATAGTCCACAGATCACAGAATGCCACCAGATGTGCATCGGAAACTACTTCTGGTCATCCAGGGAACGATCAAAGCGTAGACTGCTTGAGACACTACTCACGTGGAGGAAAGTGCGCATGGTGACTGTTGTATTCAATCCCGATACAATTTCTGTGTTTCATCAACACTTTGAAGGTCCACAGATTACAGAGTGCATCCAGATGTGCATCTGTAACTACTACTGGTCTTCCAGGGAACAATCAAAACGTAGACTGTTTGAGACATTACTACTGCGGAGCAAAGTGCGCAAGGTGACTGGTGTATTCAATCCCGATGCAATTTCTGTGTTTCATCAACACACTGATAGTCCACAGATTACAGAATCCCCCCAGATGTGCATCGGAAACTACTACTGGTCTTCCAGGGAACTCAAAGCGTAGACTGTTTGAGACATTACTCCCATGGAGGAAAGTGCGCATGGTGACTGTTGTATTCAATCCCGATGCAGATTCTGAGTTTCGTCAACACTCTGATAGTCCACAGATTACAGAATGCTACTAGTTGTGCATCGGAAATCACTACTGGTCTTCCAGGGAACGATCAAAGTGTGGACTGTTGGAGACAATACCCCCATGGAGGAAAGTGCGGATGTTGACTGTTGTATTCAATCCCGATGCAATTTCTGTGTTGCATCAACACCCTGATAGACCACAGATTACAGAATGCCACCAGACGTGCATCGGAAACTACTACTGGTCTTCCAGGGAACGATCAAAGCGTAGACTGTTAGAGACATTACTCCCGTGGAGGAAACTGCGCATGGTGACTAATGTATTCAATCAAGATGCAATGTCTGTGTTTCATCAACACTCTGATAGTCCACAGATTACAGAATGCCACCAGATGTGCATCGGAAACTACTTCTGGTCTTCCAGGGAACTATCAAAGCGTAGACTGTTTGAGACACTACTCCCATCGACGAAAGTGCGCATGGTGACTGTTGTATTCAATCCCGATGCAATTTCTGTGTTTCATCAACACCCTGATAGTCCACAGATTACAGAATGCCTCCAGATGTGCATCGGAAACTACCACTGGTCTTCCAGGGAACGATCAAAGCGTAGAATGTTTGAGACATTACTAACATGGAGGAAAGTGCGCATGGTGACTGTTGTATTCAATCCAGATGCAATTTCTGTGTTTCATCAACACACTGATAGTCCACAGATTACAGAATACCTCCAGATGTGCATCGGAAACTACTACTGGTCTTCCTGGCAACTCAAAGCGTAGACTGTTTGAGACATTACTCCCATGGAGGAAAGTGCGCATGGTGACTGTTGTATTCAATCCCGATGCAATTTCTGTGTTTCATCAACACTCTGATAGTCCACAGATTACAGAAAGATACCAGATGTGCATCGGAAACTACTACTGGTCTTCCAGGAAACTCAAATCGTAGACTGTTTGAGACATTACTCCCATGGAGGAAAGTACGCATGGTGACTGTTGCATTCAATCCCGATGCAATTTCTGTGTTTCATCAACACACTGATAGTCCACAGATTACAGAATACCTCCAGATGAGCATCGGAAACTACTACTGCTCTTCCAGGGAACGATCAAAGCGTAGACTGCTTGAGACGTTACTCCCATGGAGGAAAGTGCGCATGGTGACTGTTGTATTCAATCCCGATGCAATTTCTGTGTTTCATCAACACTCTGACAGCCCACAGATTACAGAATGCCTCCAGATGTGCATCGGAAAATACTACTGGTCTTCCAGGGAACGAATAAAGCGTAAACTGTTTGAGACATTACTCCCATGGAGGAAAGTGCGCATGGTGACTGTCTTATTCAATCCCGATGCAATTTCTGTGTTTCATCAACACTCTGATAGTCCACAGATTACAGAATTTCTCCAGATGTGCATCGGAATCTACTACTGGTCTTCCAGGGAACTCAAAGCGTAGACTGTTTGGGACATTACTCTCACGGAGGAAAGTGCGCATGGTGACTGTTGTATTCAATCCCGATGCAATTTCTGTGTTTCATCAACACTTTGAAAGTCCACAGATTACAGAATGCATCCAGATGTGCATCTGTAACTACTACTGGTCTTCCAGCGAACAATCAAAACGTAGACTGTTTGAGACATTACTACTGCGGAGCAAAGTGCGCATGGTGACTGGTGTATTCAATCCCGATGCAATTTCTGTGTTTCATCAACACACTGATAGTCCACAGATTACAGAATACCTCCAGATGTGCATCGGAAACTACTACTGGTCTTCCAGGGAACTCAAAGCGTAGACTGTTTGAGACATTACTCCCATGGAGGAAAGTGCGCATGGTGACTGTTGTATTCAATCCCGATGCAATTTCTGTGTTTCATCAACACTCTGATCGTCCACAGATTACAGAAAGCCACCAGATGTGCATCGGAAACTACTACTGGTCTTCCAGGGAACGATGAAAGCGTAGACTATTTGAGACATTACTCCCTCGGAGGAAAGTGCGCATGGTGACTGTTGTATTCAATCCCGATGCAATTTCTGTGTTTCATCAACACACTGATAGTCCACAGATTACAGAATACCTCCAGATGAGCATTGGAAACTACTACTGCTCTTCCAGGGAACGATTAAAGCGTAAACTGTTTGAGACATTACTCCCATGGAGGAAAGTGCGCATGGTGACTGTTGTATTCAATCCCGATGCAATTTCTGTGTTTCATCAACACTCTGATAGTCCACAGATTACAGAAAGCCACCAGATGTGCATCGGAAACTACTACCGGTATTCCAGGGAACGATGAAAGCGTAGACTGTTTGAGACATTACTCCCTTGGAGGAAAGTGCGCATGGTGACTGTTGTATTCAATCCCGATGAAATTTCTGTGTTGCATCAACACTCTGATAGTCCACAGATTACAGAATGCCAAAAGACGTGCATCGGAAAATCTTACTGGTCTTCCAGGGAACGATCAAAGCGTAGACTGTTTGAGACAGTACTCCCATGGAGGAAAGTGCGCATGGTGAATGTTGCATTCAATCCCGATGCAATTTCTGTGTTTCATCAACACTCTGATAGTCCACAGATTACAGAATGCCACCAGATGTGCATCGGAAACTACTACTGGTCTTCCAGGGAACGATCAAATCGTACACTGTTTGAGACATTACTCCCGTGGAGGAAAGCGCGCATTGTGACTGTTTTATTCAAACCCGATGCAATTTCTGTGTTTCATCAGAACACTGATAGTCCACAGATTACAGAATACCTCCAGATGTGCATCGGAAACTACTACTGGTCTTCCAGGGAACTCAAAGCGTAGACTGTTTGAGACATTACTCCCATGGAGGAAAGTGCACAATGTGACTGTTGTATTCAATCCCGATGCAATTTCTGTGTTTCATCAACACTCTGATAGTCCACAGATCACAGAATGCCACCAGATGTGCATCGGAAACTACTTCTGGTCATCCAGGGAACGATCAAAGCGTAGACTGCTTGAGACACTACTCACATGGAGGAAAGTGCGCATGGTGACTGTTGTATTCAATCCCGATACAATTTCTGTGTTTCATCAACACTTTGAAGGTCCACAGATTACAGAGTGCATCCAGATGTGCATCTGTAACTACTACTGGTCTTCCAGGGAACAATCAAAACGTAGACTGTTTGAGACATTACTACTGCGGAGCAAAGTGCGCAAGGTGACTGGTGTATTCAATCCCGAAGCAATTTCTGTGTTTCATCAACACACTGATAGTCCACAGATTACAGAATCCCTCCAGATGTGCATCGGAAACTACTACTGGTCTTCCAGGGAACTCAAAGCGTAGACTGTTTGAGACATTACTCCCATGGAGGAAAGTGCGCATGGTGACTGTTGTATTCAATCCCGATGCAGATTCTGAGTTTCGTCAACACTCTGATAGTCCACAGATTACAGAATGCTACTAGTTGTGCATCGGAAATCACTACTGGTCTTCCAGGGAACGATCAAAGTGTGGACTGTTGGAGACAATACCCCCATGGAGGAAAGTGCGGATGTTGACTGTTGTATTCAATCCCGATGCAATTTCTGTGTTACATCAACACCCTGATAGACCACAGATTACAGAATGCCACCAGACGTGCATCGGAAACTACTACTGGTCTTCCAGGGAACGATCAAAGCGTAGACTGTTAGAGACATTACTCCCGTGGAGGAAACTGCGCATGGTGACTAATGTATTCAATCAAGATGCAATGTCTGTGTTTCATCAACACTCTGATAGTCCACAGATTACAGAATGCCACCAGATGTGCATCGGAAACTACTTCTGGTCTTCCAGGGAACTATCAAAGCGTAGACTGTTTGAGACACTACTCCCATCGACGAAAGTGCGCATGGTGACTGTTGTATTCAATCCCGATGCAATTTCTGTGTTTCATCAACACCCTGATAGTCCACAGATTACAGAATGCCTCCAGATGTGCATCGGAAACTACCACTGGTCTTCCAGGGAACGATCAAAGCGTAGAATGTTTGAGACATTACTAACATGGAGGAAAGTGCGCATGGTGACTGTTGTATTCAATCCAGATGCAATTTCTGTGTTTCATCATCACTCTGATAGTCCACAGATTACAGAATGCCTCCAGATGTGCATCGGAAACTACTACTGGTCTTCCAGGGAACGATTAAAGCGTAAACTGTTTGAGACATTACTCTCATGGAGCAAAGTGCGCATGGTTACTGTCGTATTCAATCCCTATGCAATTTCTCTTGTTCATCAACACTCTGATAGTCCACAGATAACAGAATGCCTCCAGATGTCCAACAGAAACTACTTTTGGTCTTCGAGGGAACGATCAAAGCGTAGACTGATAGAGACATTACTCCCATAGAGGAAAGTGCGCATGGTGACTGTTGTATTTAATCACGATGCAATTTCTGTGTTTCATCAACACTTTGAAGGTCCACAGATTACAGAATGCATCCAGATGTGCATCGGAAACTACTTCTGGTCTTCCAGGGAACGATTAAAGCGTAGACTGTTTGAGACATTGCTCCTGTGGAGCAAAGTGCGCATGGTGACTGTTGTATTCAATCCCGATGCAATATCTATGTTTCATCAACACACTGATAGTCCACAGATTACAGAATACCTCCAGATGTGCATCGGAAACTACTACTGGTCTTCCTGGCAACTCAAAGCGTAGACTGTTTGAGACATTACTCCCATGGAGGAAAGTGCGCATGGTGACTGTTGTATTCAATCCCGATGCAATTTCTGTGTTTCATCAACACTCTGATAGTCCACAGATTACAGAAAGATACCAGATGTGCATCGGAAACTACTACTGGTCTTCCAGGAAACTCAAATCGTAGACTGTTTGAGACATTACTCCCATGGAGGAAAGTACGCATGGTGACTGTTGCATTCAATCCCGATGCAATTTCTGTGTTTCATCAACACACTGATAGTCCACAGATTACAGAATACCTCCAGATGAGCATCGGAAACTACTACTGCTCTTCCAGGGAACGATCAAAGCGTAGACTGCTTGAGACGTTACTCCCATGGAGGAAAGTGCGCATGGTGACTGTTGTATTCAATCCCGATGCAATTTCTGTGTTTCATCAACACTCTGACAGCCCACAGATTACAGAATGCCTCCAGATGTGCATCGGAAAATACTACTGGTCTTCCAGGGAACGAATAAAGCGTAAACTGTTTGAGACATTACTCCCATGGAGGAAAGTGCGCATGGTGACTGTCGTATTCAATCCCGATGCAATTTCTGTGTTTCATCAACACTCTGATAGTCCACAGATTACAGAATTTCTCCAGATGTGCATCGGAATCTACTACTGGTCTTCCAGGGAACTCAAAGCGTAGACTGTTTGGGACATTACTCTCACGGAGGAAAGTGCGCATGGTGACTGTTGTATTCAATCCCGATGCAATTTCTGTGTTTCATCAACACTTTGAAAGTCCACAGATTACAGAATGCATCCAGATGTGCATCTGTAACTACTACTGGTCTTCCAGCGAACAATCAAAACGTAGACTGTTTGAGACATTACTACTGCGGAGCAAAGTGCGCATGGTGACTGGTGTATTCAATCCCGATGCAATTTCTGTGTTTCATCAACACACTGATAGTCCACAGATTACAGAATACCTCCAGATGTGCATCGGAAACTACTACTGGTCTTCCAGGGATCTCAAAGCGTAGACTGTTTGAGACATTACTCCCATGGAGGTAAGTGCGCATGGTGACTGTTGTATTCAATCCCGATGCAATTTCTGTGTTTCATCAACACTCTGATCGTCCACAGATTTCAGAAAGCCACCAGATGTGCATCGGAAACTACTACTGGTCTTCCAGGGAACGATGAAAGCGTAGACTATTTGAGACATTACTCCCTCGAAGGAAAGTGCGCATGGTGACTGTTGTATTCAATCCCGATGGAATTTCTGTGTTTCATCAACACACTGATAGTCCACAGATTACAGAATACCTCCAGATGAGCATCGGAAACTACTACTGCTCTTCCAGGGAACGATTAAAGCGTAAACTGTTTGAGACATTACTCCCATGGAGGAAAGTGCGCATGGTGACTGTTGTATTCAATCCCGATGCAATTTCTGTGTTTCATCAACACTCTGATAGTCCACAGATTACGGAAAAGCCACCAGATGTGCATCGGAAACTACTACCGGTCTTCCAGGGAACGATGAAAGCGTATGAAAGCGTAGACTGTTTGAGACATTACTCCCTCGGAGGAAAGTGCGCATGGTGACTGTTGTATTCAATCCCGATGAAATTTCTGTGTTTCATCAACACTCTGATAGTCCACAGATTACAGAATGCCAAAAGACGTGCATCGGAAAATCTTACTGGTCTTCCAGGGAACGATCAAAGCGTAGACTGTTTGAGACAGTACTCCCATGGAGGAAAGTGCGCATGGTGAATGTTGCATTCAATCCCGATGCAATTTCTGTGTTTCATCAACACTCTGATAGTCCACAGATTACAGAATGCCACCAGATGTGCATCGGAAACTACTACTGGTCTTCCAGGGAACGATCAAATCGTACACTGTTTGAGACATTACTCCCGTGGAGGAAAGCGCGCATGGTGACTGTTTTATTCAATCCCGATGCAATTTCTGTGTTTAATCAACACTCTGATACACCACAGATTACAGAATGCCACAAGATGTGCATCGGAAACTACTACTGGTCTTCCTGGGAACGATCAAAGCGTAGACTGTTAGAGACATTACTCCCATGGAGGAAAGTCCGCATGGTGACTGTTGTATTCAATCCCGATGCAGATTCTGTGTTTCGTCAACACTCTGATAGTCCACAGATTACAGAATGCTACTAGTTGTGCATCGGAAATCACTACTGGTCTTCCAGGGAACGATCAAAGTGTGGTCTGTTGGAGACAATACTCCCATGGAGGAAAGTGCGGATGTTGACTGTTGTATTCAATCCCGATGCAATTTCTGTGTTTGATCAACACTCTGATAGTCCACAGATTACAGAATGCCACCAGACGTGCATCGGAAACTACTACTGGTCTTCCAGGGAACGATCAAAGCGTAGACTGTTTGAGACATTACTCCCGTGGAGGAAACTGCACATGGTGACTAATGTATTCAATCAAGATGCAATTTCTGTGTTTCATCAACACTCTGATAGTCCACAGATTACAGAATGCCACCAGATGTGCATCGGAAACTACTTCTGGTCTTCCAGGGAAATATCAAAGCGTAGACTGTTTGAGAAACTACTCCCATCGACGAAAGTGCGCATGGTAACTGTTGTATTCAATCCCGATGCAATTTCTGTGTTTCATCAACACTCTGATAGACCACAGATTACAGAATGCCAAGAGATGTGCATCGGAAACTCCTACTGGTCTTCCAGGGAACGATCAAATCGTAGACTGTTTGAGACATTACTCCCGTGGAGGAAAGTGCGCATGGTGACTGTTTTATTCAATCCCGATGCAATTTCTGTGTTTCATCAACACTCTGATAGTCCACAGATTACAGAATGCCTCAAGATGGGCATCTGAAACTACGACTGGTCTTCCAGGGAACGATCAAAACGTAGACTCTTGGAGACATTACTCCCATGGAGGAAAGTGCGCATGGTGACTGTTGTATTCAATCCCGATGCAATTTCTGTGTTTCATCAACACTCTGATAGTCCACAGATTACAGAATGCCTCCAGATGTGCATCGGAAACTACCACTGGTCTTCCAAGGATCGATCAAAGCGTAGAATGTTTGAGACATTACTAACATGGAGGAAAGTGCGCAAGGTGACTGTTGTATTCATTCCCGATGCAATTTCTGTGTTTCATCAACACTTTGAAGGTCCACAGATTACAGAATGCATCCAGATGTGCATCGGAAACAACTAGTGGTCTTCCAGGCAACGATCAAATCGTACACTGTTTGAGACATTTCTCCCGTGGAGCAAAGTGCGCATGGTGACTGTTGTATTCAATACCGATGCAATTTCTGTGTTTCATCAACACTCTGATAGTCCGCAGATTACAGAATGCCACCAGACGTGCATCGGTAACTACTACTGGTCTTCCAGGGAACGATCAAAGCGTAGACTGTTTGAGACATTACTTCTGTGGAGGAAAGTGAGCTTGGTGACTGTTGTATTCAATCCCGATGCAATGTCTGTGTTTCATCAACACTCTGATAGTCCACAGATTACAGAATGCTACCAGATGTGCATCGGAAACTACCAGTGGTCTTCCAGGGAACGATCAAAGCGTAGACTATTTGAGACGTTACTCCCGTGGAGGAAACTGCGCATGGTGACTGTTGTATTCAATCCCGATGAAATTTCTGTGTTTCATCAACACTCTGATAGTCCACAGATTACAGAATGCCAAAAGACTTTGATTGGAAAATCTTACTGGTCTTCCAGGGAACGATCAAATCGTACACAGTTTGAGACATTACTCCCGTGGAGGAAAGCGCGCATGGTGACTGTTTTATTCAATCCCGATGCCATTTCTGTGTTTCATCAACACACTGATAGTCCACAGATTACAGAATACCTCCAGACGTGCATTGGAAACTACTACTGGTCTTCCAGGGAACTCAAAGCGTAGACTGTTTGAGACATTACTCCCATGGAGGAAAGTGCGCAATGTGACTGTTGTATTCAATCCCGATGCAATTTCTGTGTTTCATCAACACTCTGATAGTCCACAGATCACAGAATGCCACCAGATGTGCATCGGAAACTACTTCTGGTCATCCAGGGAACGATCAAAGCGTAGACTGCTTGAGACACTACTCACATGGAGGAAAGTGCGCATGGTGATTGTTGTATTCAATCCCGATGCTATTTCTGTGTTTCATCAACACTCTGATAGTCCACAGATCACAGAATGCCACCAGATGTGCAACGGAAACTACTTCTGGTCATCCAGGGAACGATCAAAGCGTAGATTGCTTGAGACACTACTCCCATGGAGGAAAGTGCGCATGGTGACTGTTGTTTTTAATCCCGATGCAATTTCTGTGTTTCATCAACACTCTGATAGTCCACAGATTACAGAATACCTCCAGATGTGCATCGGAAACTACTACTGGTCTTCCAGGGAACTCAAAGCGTAGACTGTTTGAGACATTACTCCCATGGAGGAAAATGCGCAATGTGACTGTTGTATTCAATCCCGATGCAATTTCTGTGTTTCATCAACACTCTGATAGTCCACAGATCACAGAATGCCACCAGATGTGCATCGGAAACTACTTCTGGTCATCCAGGGAACGATCTAGGCGTAGACTGCTTGAGACACTACTCACATGGAGGAAAGTGCGCATGGTGATTGTTGTATTCAATCCCGATGTAATTTCTGTGTTTCATCAACACTCTGATAGTCCACAGATCACAGAATGCCACCAGATGTGCAACGGAAACTATTTCTGGACATCCAGGGAACGATCAAAGCGTAGACTGCTTGAGACACTACTCCCATGGAGGAGTGTGCGCATGGTGACTGTTGTATTCAATCCCGATGCAATTTCTGTGTTTCATCAACACTCTGATAGTCCACAGATTACAGATTGCCTCCAGATGTGCATCGGAAACTACTACTGGTCTTCCAGGGAACGATCAAAGCGTAGCCTGTTTGTTACATTACTCCCATGGAGGAAAGTGCGCATGGTGGCTGTTGTATTCAATCCCGATGCAATTTCTGTGTTTCATCATCACTCTGATAGTCCACAGAGTACAGAATGCCACCAGATATGCATCGGAAACTAATTCTGGTTTTCCAGGGAACGATCAAAGTGTAGACTGTTTGAGACACTACTCCCATGGAGGAAAGTGCTCATGATGACTGTTGTATTCAATCCCAATGCAATTTCTGTGTTTCATCAACACTCTGAGACACCACAGATTACAGAATGCCTCCAGATGTGCATCGGAAACTACCACTGGTCTTCCAGGGAACGATCAAAGCGTAGACTGTATGAGATATTACTAACATGTAGGCAAGTGCGCATGGTGACTGTTGTATTCAATCCCGATGCAATTTCTGTGTTTCATCAACACTTTGAAGGTAAACAGATTACAGAATGAATCCAGATGTGCATCGGAAACTACTACTTGTCTTCCAGGGAACGATCAAATCGTAGACTATTTGAGACATTACTCCCATGGAGGAAAGTGCGCATGGTGACTGTTGTATTCCATCCCGATGCAATTTCTGTGCTTCAACAACACTCTGATAGTCAACAGATTAAGGAATGCCACCAGCTGTGCATCGGAAACTTCTACTGGTCTTCCAGTGAACGATGAAAGCGTAGACTGTTAGAGACACTACTCCCGTGGAGGAAACTGCGCATGGTGACTGTTGTATTCAATCCCGATGCAATTTCTGAGTTTCATCAACACTCTGATAGTCCACAGATTACAGAATGCCACCAGACGTGCATCGGAAACTACTTCTCGTCTTCCAGGGAACTATCAAAGGTTAGACTGTTTGAGACACTACTCCCATGGAGGAAAGTGCGCATGGTGACTGTTGTATTCAATCCCGATGCAATTTCTGTGTTTCATCAACACTGTGATAGTCCATAGATTACAGAATGCGTCCACATGTGCATCGCAAACTACTACTGGTCTTGCAGGGAACGATCAATATGTAGACTCGTAGAGACATTACTCCCATGGAGGAAAGTGCGCAAGGTGACTGTTTTATTTAAACCCGACGCAATTTCTGTGTTTCATCAACACTCCGATAGTCCAGAGATTGCAGAATTTCTCCAGATGTGTATCGGAATCTACTACTGGTCTTCCAGGGAACGATTAAAGCGTAGACTGTTTGAGACGTTACTCCTGTGGAGCAAAGTGCGCATGGTGACTGTTGTATTCAATCCCGATGCAATTTCTGTGTTTCATCAACACACTGATAGTCTACAGATTACAGAATACCTACAGATGTGCATCGGAAACTACTACTGGTCTTCCAGGGAACGCAAAGCGTAGACTGTTTGAGACATTACTCCCATGGAGGAAAGTGCGCATGGTGACTGTTGTATTCAATCCCGATGCAATTTCTGTGTTTCATCAACACACTGATAGTCCACAGATTACAGAATACCTCCAGATGTGCATCGGAAACTACTACTGGTCTTCCAGGGAACTCAAAGCGTAGACTGTTTGAGACAATACTCCCCTGGAGGAAAGTGCGCATGGTGACTGTTGTATTCAATCCCGATGCAATTTCTGTGTTTAATCAACACTCTGATAGTCCACAGATTACAGAAAGCCATCAGATGTGCATCGGAAACTACTACTGGTCTTCCAGGGAACGATCAAATCGTAGACTGTTTGAGACATTACTCGCATGGAGGAAAGTGCGCATGGTGACTGTTGTATTCAATCCCGATGCAATTTCTGTGTTTCATCAACACACTGATAGTCCACAGATTACAGAATACCTCCAGATGAGCATCGGAAACTACTACTGCTCTTCCAGGGAACGATCAAAGCGTAGACTGCTTGAGACGTTACTCCCATGGAGGAAAGTGCGCATGGTGACTGTTGTATTTAATCCCGATGCAATTTCTGTGTTTCATCAACACTCTGACAGCCCACAGATTACAGAATACTTCCAGATGTGCATCGGAAAATACTACTGGTCTTCCAGGGAACGAATAAAGCGTAAACTGTTTGAGACATTACTCCCATGGAGGAAAGTGCGCATGGTGACTGTTGTATTCAATCCCGATGCAATTTCTGTGTTTCATCAACACTCTGATAGCCTACAAATTACACAATGCCACCAGATGTGCATCGGAAACTACTACTGGTCTTCCAGGGAACGATCAAAGCGTAGACTGTTTGAGACATTACTCCCGTGGAGGAAAGTGCGCATGGTAACTGTTGTATTCAATCCCGATGCAATTTCTGTGTTTCATCAACACTCTGATAGACCACAGATTACAGAATGCCAAGAGATGTGCATCGGAAACTCCTACTGGTCTTCCAGGGAACGATCAAATCGTAGACTCTTTGAGACATTACTCCCGTGGAGGAAAGTGCGCATGGTGACTGTTTTATTCAATCCCGATGCAATTTCTGTGTTTCATCAACACTCTGATAGTCCACAGATTACAGAATGCCTCAAGATGGGCATCTGAAACTACGACTGGTCTTCCAGGGAACGATCAAAACGTAGACTCTTGGAGACATTACTCCCATGGAGGAAAGTGCGCATGGTGACTGTCGTATTCAATCCCGATGCAATTTCTGTGTTTCATCAACACTCTGATAGTCCACAGATTACAGAATGCCTCCAGATGTGCATCGGAAACTACCACTGGTCTTCCAAGGATCGATCAAAGCGTAGAATGTTTGAGACATTACTAACATGGAGGAAAGTGCGCAAGGTGACTGTTGTATTCATTCCCGATGCAATTTCTGTGTTTCATCAACACTTTGAAGGTCCACAGATTACAGAATGCATCCAGATGTGCATCGGAAACAACTAGTGGTCTTCCAGGCAACGATCAAATCGTACACTGTTTGAGACATTTCTCCCGTGGAGCAAAGTGCGCATGGTGACTGTTGTATTCAATACCGATGCAATTTCTGTGTTTCATCAACACTCTGATAGTCCGCAGATTACAGAATGCCACCAGACGTGCATCGGTAACTACTACTGGTCTTCCAGGGAACGATCAAAGCGTAGACTGTTTGAGACATTACTTCTGTGGAGGAAAGTGAGCTTGGTGACTGTTGTATTCAATCCCGATGCAATGTCTGTGTTTCATCAACACTCTTATAGTCCACAGATTACAGAATGCTACCAGATGTGCATCGGAAACTACCAGTGGTCTTCCAGGGAACGATCAAAGCGTAGACTATTTGAGACATTACTCCCGTGGAGGAAACTGCGCATGGTGACTGTTGTATTCAATCCCGATGAAATTTCTGTGTTTCATCAACACTCTGATAGTCCACAGATTACAGAATGCCAAAAGACTTTGATCGGAAAATCTTACTGGTCTTCCAGGGAACGATCAAATCGTACACAGTTTGAGACATTACTCCCGTGGAGGAAAGCGCGCATGGTGACTGTTTTATTCAATCCCGATGCCATTTCTGTGTTTCATCAACACACTGATAGTCCACAGATTACAGAATACCTCCAGATGTGCATTGGAAACTACTACTGGTCTTCCAGGGAACTCAAAGCGTAGACTGTTTGAGACATTACTCCCATGGAGGAAAGTGCGCAATGTGACTGTTGTATTCAATCCCGATGCAATTTCTGTGTTTCATCAACACTCTGATAGTCCACAGATCACAGAATGCCACCAGATGTGCATCGGAAACTACTTCTGGTCATCCAGGGAACGATCAAAGCGTAGACTGCTTGAGACACTACTCACATGGAGGAAAGTGCGCATGGTGATTGTTGTATTCAATCCCGATGCTATTTCTGTGTTTCATCAACACTCTGATAGTCCACAGATCACAGAATGCCACCAGATGTGCAACGGAAACTACTTCTGGTCATCCAGTGAACGATCAAAGCGTAGACTGCTTGAGACACTACTCCCATGGAGGAAAGTGCGCATGGTGACTGTTGTTTTTAATCCCGATGCAATTTCTGTGTTTCATCAACACTCTGATAGTCCACAGATTACAGAATACCTCCAGATGTGCATCGGAAACTACTACTGGTCTTCCAGGGAACTCAAAGCGTAGACTGTTTGAGACATTACTCCCATGGAGGAAAATGCGCAATGTGACTGTTGTATTCAATCCCGATGCAATTTCTGTGTTTCATCAACACTCTGATAGTCCACAGATCACAGAATGCCACCAGATGTGCATCGGAAACTACTTCTGGTCATCCAGGGAACGATCAAAGCGTAGACTGCTTGAGACACTACTCACATGGAGGAAAGTGCGCATGGTGATTGTTGTATTCAATCCCGATGTAATTTCTGTGTTTCATCAACACTCTGATAGTCCACAGATCACAGAATGCCACCAGATGTGCAACGGAAACTACTTCTGGACATCCAGGGAACCATCAAAGCGTAGACTGCTTGAGACACTACTCCCATGGAGGAGTGTGCGCATGGTGACTGTTGTATTCAATCCCGATGCAATTTCTGTGTTTCATCAACACTCTGATAGTCCACAGATTACAGATTGCCTCCAGATGTGCATCGGAAACTACTACTGGTCTTCCAGGGAACGATCAAAGCGTAGCCTGTTTGTTACATTACTCCCATGGAGGAAAGTGCGCATGGTGGCTGTTGTATTCAATCCCTATGCAATTTCTGTGTTTCATCATCACTCTGATAGTCCACAGAGTACAGAATGCCACCAGATGTGCATCGGAAACTAATTCTGGTTTTCCAGGGAACGATCAAAGCGTAGACTGTTTGAGACACTACTCCCATGGAGGAAAGTGCTCATGATGACTGTTGTATTCAATCCCAATGCAATTTCTGTGTTTCATCAACACTCTGAGACACCACAGATTACAGAATGCCTCCAGATGTGCATCGGAAACTACCACTGGTCTTCCAGGGAACGATCAAAGCGTAGACTGTATGAGATATTACTAACATGTAGGCAAGTGCGCATGGTGACTGTTGTATTCAATCCCGATGCAATTTCTGTGTTTCATCAACACTTTGAAGGTAAACAGATTACAGAATGAATCCAGATGTGCATCGGAAACTACTACTTGTCTTCCAGGGAACGATCAAATCGTAGACTATTTGAGACATTACTCCCATGGAGGAAAGTGCGCATGGTGACTGTTGTATTCCATCCCGATGCAATTTCTGTGCTTCAACAACACTCTGATAGTCAACAGATTAAGGAATGCCACCAGCTGTGCATCGGAAACTTCTACTGGTCTTCCAGTGAACGATGAAAGCGTAGACTGTTAGAGACACTACTCCCGTGGAGGAAACTGCGCATGGTGACTGTTGTATTCAATCCCGATGCAATTTCTGAGTTTCATCAACACTCTGATAGTCCACAGATTACAGAATGCCACCAGACGTGCATCGAAAACTACTTCTCGTCTTCCAGGGAACTATCAAAGGGTAGACTGTTTGAGACACTACTCCCATGGAGGAAAGTGCGCATGGTGACTGTTGTATTCAATCCCGATGCAATTTCTGTGTTTCATCAACACTGTGATAGTCCATAGATTACAGAATGCGTCCACATGTGCATCGCAAACTACTACTGGTCTTGCAGGGAACGATCAATATGTAGACTCGTAGAGACATTACTCCCATGGAGGAAAGTGCGCAAGGTGACTTTTTTATTTAAACCCGACGCAATTTCTGTGTTTCATCAACACTCTGATAGTCCAGAGATTACAGAATTTCTCCAGATGTGTATCGGAATCTACTACTGGTCTTCCAGGGAACGATTAAAGCGTAGACTGTTTGAGACATTACTCCTGTGGAGCAAAGTGCGCATGGTGACTGTTGTATTCAATCCCGATGCAATTTCTGTGTTTCATCAACACACTGATAGTCTACAGATTACAGAATACCTACAGATGTGCATCGGAAACTACTACTGGTCTTCCAGGGAACGCAAAGCGTAGACTGTTTGAGACATTACTCCCATGGAGGAAAGTGCGCATGGTGACTGTTGTATTCAATCCCGATGCAATTTCTGTGTTTCATCAACACACTGATAGTCCACAGATTACAGAATACCTCCAGATGTGCATCGGAAACTACTACTGGTCTTCCAGGGAACTCAAAGCGTAGACTGCTTGAGACAATACTCCCCTGGAGGAAAGTGCGCATGGTGACTGTTGTATTCAATCCCGAGGCAATTTCTGTGTTTAATCAACACTCTGATAGTCCACAGATTACAGAAAGCCATCAGATGTGCATCGGAAACTACTACTGGTCTTCCAGGGAACGATCAAATCGTAGACTGTTTGAGACATTACTCCCATGGAGGAAAGTGCGCATGGTGACTGTTGTATTCAATCCCGATGCAATTTCTGTGTTTCATCAACACACTGATAGTCCACAGATTACAGAATACCTCCAGATGAGCATCGGAAACTACTACTGCTCTTCCAGGGAACGATCAAAGCGTAGACTGCTTGAGACGTTACTCCCATGGAGGAAAGTGCGCATGGTGACTGTTGTATTTAATCCCGATGCAATTTCTGTGTTTCATCAACACTCTGACAGCCCACAGATTACAGAATGCTTCCAGATGTGCATCGGAAAATACTACTGGTCTTCCAGGGAACGAATAAAGCGTAAACTGTTTGAGACATTACTCCCATGGAGGAAAGTGCGCATGGTGACTGTCGTATTCAATCCCGATACAATTTCTGTGTTACATCAACACTCTGATAGTCCACAGATTACAGAACTTCTCCAGATGTGCATCGGAATCTACTACTGGTCTTCCAGGGAAATCAAAGCCTAGACTGTTTGAGACATTACTCTCACGGAGGAAAGTGCGCATGGTGACTGTTGTATTCAATCCCGATGCAATTTCTGTGTTTCATCAACACTTTGAAGGTCCACAGATTACAGAATGCATCCAGATGTGCATCGGAAACAACTAGTGGTCTTCCAGGCAACGATCAAATCGTAAACTGTTTGAGACATTTCTCCCGTGGAGCAAAGTGCGCATGGTGACTGTTGTATTCAATACCGATGCAATTTCTGTGTTTCATCAACACTCTGATAGTCCACAGATAACAGAATGCCACCAGATGTGCATCGGAAACTACTAGTGGTCTTCCAGGGAACGATCAAAGCGTAGACTGTTTGAGACATTAGTCCCGTGGAGGAAACTGCGCATGGTGACTGTTGTATTCAATCCCGATGAAATTTCTGTGTTTCATCAACACTTTGATAGTCCACAGATTACAGAATGCCAAAAGACGTGCATCGGAAAATCTTACTGGTCTTCCAGGGAACGATCAAAGCGTAGACTGTTTGAGACAGTACTCCCATGGAGGAAAGTGCGCATGGTGAATGTTGCATTCAATCCCGATGCAATTTCTGTGTTTCATCAACACTCTGATAGTCCACAGATTACAGAATGCCACCAGATGTGCATCGGAAACTACTACTGGTCTTCCAGGGAACGATCAAATCGTACACTGTTTGAGACATTACTCCCGTGGAGGAAAGCGCGCATGGTGACTGTTTTATTCAATCCCGATGCAATTTCTGTGTTTCATCAACACTCTGATAGTCCACAGATTACAGAATGCCTCCAGATGTGCACCGGAAACTACTACTGGTCTTCCAGATAACTCAAAGCGTAGACAGTTTGAGACACTACTCCCATGGAGGAAAGTGCGCAATATGACTGTTGTATTCAATCCCGATGCAATTTCTGTGTTTCATCAACACTCTGATAGTCCACAGATCACAGAATGCCACCAGATGTGCATCGGAAACTACTTCTGGTCATCCAGGGAACGATCAAAGCGCAGACTGTTTGAGACACTACTCCCATGGAGGAAAGTGCGCATGATGACTGTTGTATTCAATCCCAATGCAATTTCTGTGTTTCATCAACACTCTGATACACCACAGATTACAGAATGCCTCCAGATGTGCATCGGAAACTACCACTGGTCTTCCAGTGAACGATCAAAGCGTAGACTGTATGAGATATTACTAAAATGTAGGCAAGTGCGCATGGTGACTGTTGTATTCAATCCCGATGCAATTTCTGTGTTTCATCAACACTTTGAAGGTAAACAGATTACATAATGCATCCAGATGTACATCGGAAACTACTACTTGTCTTCCAGGGAACGATCAAAGCGTAGACTGTTTGAGACATTACTTCTGTGGAGGAAAGTGAGCATGGTGACAGTTGTATTCAATCCCGATGCTATTTCTGTGTTTCATCAACACTCTGATAGTCCACAGATTACAGAAGGCCACCATATATACATTGTAAAATACTACTGGTCTTCCAGGGAACGATCAAAGCGTAGACTGTTTGAGACATTACTCATAAGGAGGAAAGTGCACATGGTTACTGTTGTATTCAATCCCGATGTAATTTCTGTTTTTCATCAACACTCTGATAGTCCACAGATTACAGAATGCCACCATATGTGCATCGGAAACTACTACTGGTCTTCCAGGCAACGATCAAATCGTAGACTGTTTGAGACATTACTCCCGTGGAGGAAAGTGCTTATGGTGACTGTTTTATTTAATCCAGATGCAATTTCTGTGTGTCATCAACACTCTGATAGTCCACAGATTACAGAATGCCTCCAGATGTGCATCGGAAACTACCACTGGTCTTCCAGGGAACGATCAAAGCGTAGAATGTATGAGACATTACTAACATGGAGGAAAGTGTGCAAGGTGACTGTTGTATTCAATCCCGATGCAATTTCTGTGTTTCATCAACACTTTGAAGGTCCACAGATTTCATAATGCATCCAGATGTGCATGGGAAACTACTACTGGTCTTCCATGGAACGAATTAAGCGTAAACTGTTTGAGACATTACTCCCATGGAGGAAAGTGCGCATGGTGACTGTTGTATTCAATCCCGATGCAATTTCTGTGTTTCATCAAACCACACAAAAACCACAAAAAAAGAATCTCTGTTGTAGCAAGAACTCTTTAGGAAAATATGTTTGAGGTTGTGCAGTGTGTTAAATATTTTGGACAAGGAAGAATATGAATGTTCGTGCTCATCAATTCACTTGAAGTAATTTAAGCTTTCCTCTTAGGTTTCTGCCTAATCACACAATCGGAAATCACCACATATTTGGAAATCAACAGCAAAGTATTTGTGACAAGGAACAATATTAATTTTACTGTTGTTAGTTTCTCTCGCAGGAATGTAAGCTTTCTTCACAGGTTTTATGTTTAAACTCCCACTCGAGAATCGCCACACATTCAGGAATAAACAGGCAAATATTTTTCATCCTTGATTCTCTGACCAGGCAGAAATGTTTAACATAGAGTATTGCAGTATCCATGAACCATCGACCTTGCCGTTTGTGGGGAGGCTTGCGTGCCTCAGCGATACAGATGGCCTTAGCGTAGGTGCAACCACAACGGAGGGGTATCTGTTGAGAGGCCAGACAAACGTGTGATTCCTGAAGAGGGGCAGCAGCCTTTTCAGTAGTTGCAGGGGCAACAGTATGGATGATTGACTGATCTGGCCTTGCAACATTAACCAAAACGGCCTTGCGGTGCTGGTACTGCGAACAGCTGAAAGCAAGGGGAAACTACAGCCGTAATTTTTCCCGAGGACATGCAGCTTTACTGTATGATTAAATGATGATGGCATCCTCTTGGGTAAAATATTCCGGAGGTAAAATAGTCCCCCATTCGGATCTCCGGGCGGGGACTACTCAGGAGGATGTCGTTATCAGGAGAAAGAAAACTGGCGTTCTACGGATCGGAGCGTGGAATGTCAGATCCCTTAATCGGGCAGGTAGGTTAGAAAATTTAAAAAGGGAAATGGATAGGTTAAAGTTAGATATAGTGGGAATTAGTGAAGTTCGGTTGCAGGAGGAACAAGACTTGTGGTCAGGTGACTACAGGGTTATAAACACAAAATCAAATACGGGTAATGCAGGAGTAGGTTTAATAATGAATAGGAAAATAGGAATGCGGGTAAGCTACTACAAACAGCATAGTGAACGCATTATTGTGGCCAAGATAGATACGAAGCCTACACCTACTACAGTAGTACAAGTTTATATGCCAACTAGCTCTGCAGATGATGAAGAAATTGAAGAAAAGTACGATGAAATAAAAGAAATTGTTCAGATAGTGAAGGGAGACGAAAATTTAATAGTAATGGGTGACTGGAATTCGAGTGTAGGAAAAGGGAGAGAAGGAAACATAGTAGGTGAATATGGATTGGGGCTAAGATATGAAAGAGGAAGCCGCCTAGTAGAATTTTGCACGGAGCACAACTTAATCATAGCTAACACTTGGTTTAAGAATCATGAAAGAAGATTGTATACGTGGAAGAACCCTGGAGATACTAAAAGGTATCAAATAGATTATATAATGGTAAGACAGAGATTTAGGAACCAGGTTTTAAGTTGTAAGACATTTCCAGGGGCAGATGTGGACTCGGACTACATTCTATTGGTTATGACCTGTAGATTAAAACTGAAGAAACTGCAAAAATGTGGGAAATTAAGGAGATGGGACCTGGATAAACTGAAAGAACCAGAGGTTGTACAGAGTTTCAGGGAGAGCATAAGGGGACAATTGACAGGAATAGGGGAAAGAAATACAGTAGAAGAAGAATGGGTAGCTCTGAGGGATGAAGTAGTGAAGGCAGCAGAGGATAAAGTAGGTAAAAAGATGAGGGCTGCTAGAAATCCTTGGGTAACAGAAGAAATATTGAATTTAATTGATGAAAGGAGAAAATATAAAAATGCAGTAAATGAAGCAGGCAAAAAGGAATACAGACGTCTCAAAAATGAGATCGACAGGAAGTGCAAAATGGCTAAACAGGGATGGCTAGAGGACAAATGTAAGGATGTAGAAGCTTATCTCACTAGGGGTAAGATAGATACTGCCTACAGGAAAATTAAAGAGACCTTTGGAGAGAAGAGAACCACGTGTATGAATATCAAGAGCTCAGATGGCAACCCAGTTCTAAGCAAAGAAGGGAAGGCAGAAAGGTGGAAGGAGTATATAGAAGGTTTATACAAGGGTGATGTACTTGAGGACAATATTATGGAAATGGAAGAGGATGTAGATGAAGACGAAATGGGAGATACGATACTGCGTGAAGAGTTTGACAGAGCACTGAAAGACCTGAGTCGAAACCAGGCCCCCGGAGTAGACAACATTCCATTAGAACTACTGACGGCCTTTCGAGAGCCAGTCATGACAAAACTCTACCAGCTGGTGAGCAAGATGTATGAGACAGGCGAAATACCCTCAGACTTCAAGAAGAATATAATAATTCCAATCCCAAAGAAACCAGGTGTTGACAGATGTGAAAATTACCGAACTATCAGTTTAAAAAGTCACAGCTGCAAAATACTAACGCGAATTCTTTACAGACGAATGGAAAAACTGGTCGATGCGGACCTCGGGGAGGATCAGTTGGGATTCCGTCGAAATGTTGGAACACGTGAGGCAATACTGACCTTACGACTTATCTTAGAAGAAAGATTAAGAAAAGGCAAACCTACGTTTCTAGCATTTGTAGACTTAGAGAAAGCTTTTGACAATGTTGACTGGAATACTCTTTTTCAAATTCTAAAGGTGGCAGGGGTAAAATACAGGGAGCGAAAGGCTATTTACAATTTGTACAGAAACCAGATGGCAGTCATAAAAGTCGAGGGGCATGAAAGGGAAGCAGTGGTTGGGAAAGGAGTGAGACAGGTTTGTAGCCTCTCCCCGCTGTTATTCAACCTGTATATTGAGCAAGCAGTAAAGGAAACAAAAGAAAAATTTGGAGTAGGTATTAAAATTCATGGAGACGAAGTAAAAACTTTGAAGTTCGCCGATGACATTGTAATTCTGTCAGGGACGGCAAAGGACTTGGAAGAGCAGTTGAACGGAATGGACAGTGTCTTGAAAGGAGGATATTTGATGAACATCAACAAAAGCAAAACGAGGATAATGGAATGTAGTCAAATTAAATCGGGTGATGCTGAGGGAATTAGATTAGGAAATGAGATACATAAAGTAGTAAAGGAGTTTTGCTATTTAGGAAGTGAAATAACTGATGATAGTCGAAGTAGAGAGGATATAAAATGTAGTCTGGCAATGGCAAGGAAAGCGTTTCTGAAGAAGAGAAATTTGTTAACATCGAATATAGATTTATGTATCAGGAAGTCGTTTCTGAAAGTATTTGTTAGGAGTGTAGCCATGTATGGAAGTGAAACATGGACGATTACTAGTTTGGACAAGAAGAGAATAGAAGCTTTCGAAATCTGGTGCTACAGAAGAATACTGAAGATAAGGTGGATAGATCACGTAACCAATGAGGAGGTATTGAATAGGTTTGGGGAGAAGAGAAGTTTGTGGCACAACTTGACTAGAAGAAGGGATCGGTTGGTAGGACATGTTTTGAGGCATCAAAGGATCACAAAATTAGCGTCGGAGGGCAGCTTGGAGGGTAAGATTCGTAGAGGGAGACCGAGAGATGAGTACACTAAGCAGATTCAAAAGGATGTAGGTTGCAGTAGGTACTGGGAGATGAAGCAGCTTGCACAGGATAGAGTAGCACGGAGAGCTGCATCACACGAGTCTCAGGACTGAAGACAACAACAACAACAACAACAACATCAACACTCAGTTAGTCCAAAGATTTCAGAATGCCTCCAGATGTGCATCGGAAACTACTACTGGTCTTCCAGGGAACGATCAAACGTAGCCTGTTTGTTACATTACTCCCATGGAGGAAAGTGCGCATGGTGGCTGTTGTATTCAATCCCGATGCAATTTCTGTGTTTCATCAACACTCTGATAGTCCACAGATTACAGAATGCCACCAGACGTGCATCGGAAACTCTTACTGGTCTTCCAGGGAAGGATTAAAACGTAGACTGTTTGAGACATTACTCCTATGGAGAAAAGTGCACATGGTGACTGTTGTATTCAATCCCGATGCAATTTCTGTGTTTCATCAACACTCTGATAGTCCACAGACTACAGAATGCCACCAGATGTGCATCGAAAACTACTTCTGGTTCTCCGGGGAACGATCAAAGCGTAGACTGTTTGAGACACTACTCCCATGGAGGAAAGTGCACATGGTGACTGTTGTATTCAATCCCAATGCAATTTCTGTGTTTCATCAACACTCTGATAGTCCACAGATTACAGAATGCCACCAGATGTGCATCGGAAACTACTACTGGTCTTCCAGGGAACGATCAAATCGTAGACTGTTTGAGACATTACTCCCGTGGAGGAAAGTGCGCATGGTGACTGTTTTATTCAATCCCGATGCAATTACTGTGTTTCATCAACACTCTGATGGTCCGCAGATTACAGAATGCCTCCAGATGTGCATCGGAAACTACCACTGGTCTTCCAGGGAACGATCAAAGCGTAGAATGTTTGAGACATTACTAACATGGAGGAATGTGCGCATGGTGACTGTTGTATTCAATCCCGATGCAATTTCTGTGTTTCATCAACACTTTGAAATTCCACAGATTTCACAATGCATCCAGATGTGCATCGGAAACTACTACTGCTCTTCCAGGGAACGATCAAAGCGTACACTGTTTGAGACGTTACACCAATGGAGAAAAGTGCGCATGGTGACTGTTGTATTCAATCCCGATGCAATTTCTGTGTTTCATCAACACTCTGACAGCCCACAGATTACAGAATGCCTCCAGATGTGCATCGGAAACTACTACTGGTCTTCCAGGGAAAGATTAAAGCGTAAACTGTTTGAGACATTACTCCCATGGAGGAAAGTGCGCATGGTGACTGTTGTATTCAATCCCGTTGCAATTTCTGTGTTTCATCAACACTCTGATACTCCACAGATTACAGAATGCCTCCAGATGTGCATCGGAAACTACTACTGGTCTTCCTGGGAACGATCAAATCGTCGACTGTTAGAGACATTACTCCCATGGAGGAAAGTGCGCATGGTACTGTTGTATTCAATCCCGATTCAAATTCTGTGTTTCGTCAACACTCTGATAGTCCACAGATTACTGAATGCCACCAGTTGTGCATCGGAAACCACTACCGGTCTTACAGGGAACGATCAAAGCGTAGACTGTTTCAGACATCACTCCCGAGTAGGAAAGTGCACATGGTGACTGTTGTATTCAATCCCGATGCAATTTCTGTGATTCATCAACACTCTGATAGTCCACAGATTACAGAATGAACCGGATGTGCATCGGAAACTACTACTGCTGTTCAAGGGAACGATCAAAGCGTAGACTGTTTGAGACATTACTCCCGTGGAGGAAAGTGCGGATGGTGACTGTTGTATTCAATCCCGATGCAATTTCTGTGTTTCATCAACACCTTGATAGTCCACAGATTACAGAATGCCACCAGACGTGCATCGGAAACTACTACTTGTCTTCCAGGGAACGATCAAAGCGAAGACTGTTTGAGAGATTACTCCCATGGAGGAAAGTGCACATGGTGACTGTTGTATTCAATCCCAATGCAATTTCTGTGTTTCATCAACACTCTGATAGTCCACAGATTACAGAATGCCACCAGATGTGCATCGGAAACTACTACTGGTCTTCCAGGGAACGATCAAATCGTAGACTGTTTGAGACATTACTCCCGTGGAGGAAAGTGCGCATGGTGACTGTTTTATTCAATCCAGATGCAATTACTGTGTTTCATCAACACTCTGATAGTCCACAGATTACAGAATGCCTCAAGATGTGCATCGCAAACTACGACTGGTCTTCCAGGGAACAATCAAAACGTAGACTCTTAGAGACATTACTCCCATGGAGGAAAGTGCGCATTGTGACTGTTGTATTCTATCCCGATACAATTTCTGTGTTTCATCAACACTCTGATAGTCCGAAGATTACAGAATGCCACCAGACGTGCATCGGAAACTACTACTGGTCTTCCAGGGAACGATCAAAGCGTAGACTGTTTGAGACATTACTTCTGTGGAGGAAAGTGAGCTTGGTGACTGTTGTATTCAATCCCGATGCAATTTCTGTGTTTCATCAACACTCTGATAGTCCACAGATTACAGAAAGCCACCAGATGTACATCGGAAACTACTACTGGTCTTCCAGGGATCGATCAAAGCGTAGACTGTTTGAGACATTACTCCCGTGGAGGAAAGTGCGCATGGTGACTGTTCTATTCAATCCCGTTGCAATTTCTGTGTTTCATCAACACTCTGATACTCCACAGATTACAGAATGCCTCCAGATGTGCATCGGAAACTACTACTGGTCTTCCAGGGAACGATCAAATCGTCGACTGTTAGAGACATTACTCCCATGGAGGAAAGTGCGCATGGTAACTGTTGTATTCAATCCCGATTCAAATTCTGTGTTTCGTCAACACTCTGATAGTCCACAGATTACTGAATGCCACCAGTTGTGCATCGGAAACCACTACCGGTCTTACAGGAAACGATCAAAGCATAGACTGTTTCAGACATCACTCCCGAGTAGGAAAGTGCACATGGTGACTGTTGTATTCAATCCCGATGCAATTTCTGTGATTCATCAACACTCTGATAGTCCACAGATTACAGAATGAACCGGATGTGCATCGGAAACTACTACTGCTGTTCAAGGGAACGATCAAAGCGTAGACTGTTTGAGACATTACTCCCGTGGAGGAAAGTGCGGATGGTGACTGTTGTATTCAATCCCGATGCAATTTCTGTGTTTCATCAACACCTAGATAGTCCACAGATTACAGAATGCCACCAGACGTGCATCGGAAACTACTACTGGTCTTCCAGGGAACGATCAAAGCGTAGACTGTTTGAGACACTACTCTCATGGATTAAAGTACGCATGCTGACTGTTGTATTCAATCCCGATGCAATTTCTGTGTTTCATCAACACTCTGATAGTCCAAAGATTACAGAATGCCTCCAGATGTGCATCGGAAACTACTACTTGTCTTCCAGGGAACGATCAAAGCGAAGACTGTTTGAGAGATTACTCCCATGGAGGAAAGTGCACATGGTGACTGTTGTATTCAATCCCAATGCAATTTCTGTGTTTCATCAACACTCTGATAGTCCACAGATTACAGAATGCCTCCAGATGTGCATCGGAAACTACTACTGGTCTTCCAGGGAACGATCAAATCGTAGACTGTTTGAGACATTACTCCCGTGGAGGAAAGTGCGCATGGTGACTGTTTTATTCAATCCAGATGCAATTACTGTGTTTCATCAACACTCTGATAGTCCACAGATTACAGAATGCCTCAAGATGTGCATCGCAAACTACGACTGGTCTTCCAGGGAACAATCAAAACGTAGACTCTTAGAGACATTACTCCCATGGAGGAAAGTGCGCATGGTGACTGTTGTATTCTATCCCGATACAATTTCTGTGTTTCATCAACACTCTGATAGTCCGAAGATTACAGAATGCCACCAGACGTGCATCGGAAACTACTACTGGTCTTCCAGGGAACGATCAAAGCGTAGACTGTTTGAGACATTACTTCTGTGGAGGAAAGTGAGCTTGGTGACTGTTGTATTCAATCCCGATGCAATTTCTGTGTTTCATCAACACTCTGATAGTCCACAGATTACAGAAAGCCACCAGATGTACATCGGAAACTACTACTGGTCTTCCAGGGATCGATCAAAGCGTAGACTGTTTGAGACATTACTCCCGTGGAGGAAAGTGCGCATGGTGACTGTTCTATTCAATCCCGTTGCAATTTCTGTGTTTCATCAACACTCTGATACTCCACAGATTACAGAATGCCTCCAGATGTGCATCGGAAACTACTACTGGTCTTCCTGGGAACGATCAAATCGTCGACTGTTAGAGACATTACTCCCATGGAGGAAAGTGCGCATGGTAACTGTTGTATTCAATCCCGATTCAAATTCTGTGTTTCGTCAACACTCTGATAGTCCACAGATTACTGAATGCCACCAGTTGTGCATCGGAAACCACTACCGGTCTTACAGGAAACGATCAAAGCGTAGACTGTTTCAGACATCACTCCCGAGTAGGAAAGTGCACATGGTGACTGTTGTATTCAATCCCGATGCAATTTCTGTGATTCATCAACACTCTGATAGTCCACAGATTACAGAATGAACCGGATGTGCATCGGAAACTACTACTGCTGTTCAAGGGAACGATCAAAGCGTAGACTGTTTGAGACATTACTCCCGTGGAGGAAAGTGCGGATGGTGACTGTTGTATTCAATCCCGATGCAATTTCTGTGTTTCATCAACACCTTGATAGTCGACAGATTACAGAATGCCACCAGACGTGCATCGGAAACTACTACCGGTCTTCCAGGGAACGATCAAAGCGTAGACTGTTTGAGACACTACTCTCATGGATTAAAGTACGCATGCTGACTGTTGTATTCAATCCCGATGCAATTTCTGTGTTTCATCAACACTCTGATAGTCCAAAGATTACAGAATGCCTCCAGATGTGCATCGGAAACTACTACTTGTCTTCCAGGGAACGATCAAAGCGAAGACTGTTTGAGAGATTACTCCCATGGAGGAAAGTGCACATGGTGACTGTTGTATTCAATCCCAATGCAATTTCTGTGTTTCATCAACACTCTGATAGTCCACAGATTACAGAATGCCTCCAGATGTGCATCGGAAACTACTACTGGTCTTCCAGGGAACGATCAAATCGTAGACTGTTTGAGACATTACTCCCGTGGAGGAAAGTGCGCATGGTGACTGTTTTATTCAATCCAGATGCAATTACTGTGTTTCATCAACACTCTGATAGTCCACAGATTACAGAATGCCTCAAGATGTGCATCGAAAACTACGACTGGTCTTCCAGGGAACAATCAAAACGTAGACTCTTAGAGACATTACTCCCATGGAGGAAAGTGCGCATGGTGACTGTTGTATTCTATCCCGATACAATTTCTGTGTTTCATCAACACTCTGATAGTCCGAAGATTACAGAATGCCACCAGACGTGCATCGGAAACTACTACTGGTCTTCCAGGGAACGATCAAAGCGTAGACTGTTTGAGACATTACTTCTGTGGAGGAAAGTGAGCTTGGTGACTGTTGTATTCAATCCCGATGCAATTTCTGTGTTTCATCAACACTCTGATAGTCCACAGATTACAGAAAGCCACCAGATGTACATCGGAAACTACTACTGGTCTTCCAGGGATCGATCAAAGCGTAGACTGTTTGAGACATTACTCCCGTGGAGGAAAGTGCGCATGGTGACTGTTCTATTCAATCCCGTTGCAATTTCTGTGTTTCATCAACACTCTGATACTCCACAGATTACAGAATGCCTCCAGATGTGCATCGGAAACTACTACTGGTCTTCCTGGGAACGATCAAATCGTCGACTGTTAGAGACATTACTCCCATGGAGGAAAGTGCGCATGGTAACTGTTGTATTCAATCCCGATTCAAATTCTGTGTTTCGTCAACACTCTGATAGTCCACAGATTACTGAATGCCACCAGTTGTGCATCGGAAACCACTACCGGTCTTACAGGGAACGATCAAAGCGTAGACTGTTTCAGACATTACTCCCGAGTAGGAAAGTGCACATGGTGACTGTTGTATTCAATCCCGATGCAATTTCTGTGTTTCATCAACACTCTGATAGTCCACAGATTACAGAATGAACTGGATGTGCATCGGAAACTACTACTGCTGTTCAAGGGAACGATCAAAGCGTAGACTGTTTGAGACATTACTCCCGTGGAGGAAAGTGTAGATGGTGACTGTTGTATTCAATCCCGATGTAATTTCTGTGTTTCATCAACACCTTGATAGTCCACAGATTACAGAATGCCACCAGACGTGCATCGGAAACTACTACTGGTCTTCCAGGGAACGATCAAAGCGTAGACTGTTTGAGACACTACTCTCATGGATTAAAGTACGCATGCTGACTGTTGTATTCAATCCCGATGCAATTTCTGTGTTTCATCAACACTCTGATAGTCCAAAGATTACAGAATGCCTCCAGATGTGCATCGGAAACTACTACTTGTCTTCCAGGGAACGATCAAAGCGAAGACTGTTTGAGAGATTACTCCCATGGAGGAAAGTGCACATGGTGACTGTTGTATTCAATCCCAATGCAATTTCTGTGTTTCATCAACACTCTGATAGTCCACAGATTACAGAATGCCTCCAGATGTGCATCGGAAACTACTACTGGTCTTCCAGGGAACGATCAAATCGTAGACTGTTTGAGACATTACTCCCGTGGAGGAAAGTGCGCATGGTGACTGTTTTATTCAATCCAGATGCAATTACTGTGTTTCATCAACACTCTGATAGTCCACAGATTACAGAATGCCTCAAGATGTGCATCGCAAACTACGACTGGTCTTCCAGGGAACAATCAAAACGTAGACTCTTAGAGACATTACTCCCATGGAGGAAAGTGCGCATGGTGACTGTTGTATTCTATCCCGATACAATTTCTGTGTTTCATCAACACTCTGATAGTCCGAAGATTACAGAATGCCACCAGACGTGCATCGGAAACTACTACTGGTCTTCCAGGGAACGATCAAAGCGTAGACTGTTTGAGACATTACTTCTGTGGAGGAAAGTGAGCTTGGTGACTGTTGTATTCAATCCCGATGCAATTTCTGTGTTTCATCAACACTCTGATAGTCCACAGATTACAGAAAGCCACCAGATGTACATCGGAAACTACTACTGGTCTTCCAGGGATCGATCAAAGCGTAGACTGTTTGAGACATTACTCCCGTGGAGGAAAGTGCGCATGGTGACTGTTCTATTCAATCCCGTTGCAATTTCTGTGTTTCATCAACACTCTGATACTCCACAGATTACAGAATGCCTCCAGATGTGCATCGGAAACTACTACTGGTCTTCCTGGGAACGATCAAATCGTCGACTGTTAGAGACATTACTCCCATGGAGGAAAGTGCGCATGGTAACTGTTGTATTCAATCCCGATTCAAATTCTGTGTTTCGTCAACACTCTGATAGTCCACAGATTACTGAATGCCACCAGTTGTGCATCGGAAACCACTACCGGTCTTACAGGGAACGATCAAAGCGTAGACTGTTTCAGACATTACTCCCGAGTAGGAAAGTGCACATGGTGACTGTTGTATTCAATCCCGATGCAATTTCTGTGTTTCATCAACACTCTGATAGTCCACAGATTACAGAATGAACCGGATGTGCATCGGAAACTACTACTGCTGTTCAAGGGAACGATCAAAGCGTAGACTGTTTGAGACATTACTCCCGTGGAGGAAAGTGTAGATGGTGACTGTTGTATTCAATCCCGATGCAAATTGTGTGTTTCATCAACACTCTGATAGTAAACAGATTACAGAATGCCTCCAGATGTGCATCGGAAACTACTACTGGTCTTCCAGGGAACGATCAAAGCGTGGACTGTTTGAGACAACACTCCCATGGAGGAAAGTGCGCATGGTGACTGTTGTATTGTATCCCGATGCAATTTTTGTGTTTCATCAACGCTCTGATAGTCCACAGATTACAGAATGCCTCCAGATGTGCATCGGAAACTACCACTGGTCTTCCAGGGAGCGATTAAAGCGTAGACTGTTTGTGACATTACTAACATGGAGGCAAGTGCGCTTGGTGTCTGTTGCATTCAAACCCGATGCAATTTCTGTGTTTCATCAACACTTTGAAGGTCCACAGATTACAGAATGCATCCAGATGTGCAATGGAAACTACTACTGGTCTTCCAGGGAACGATCAAAGCGTAGACTGTTTGAGACATTACTCCCATGGAGGAATGTGCGCATGGTGACTGTTGTATTCAATCCCGATGCAATTTCCGTGTTTCATCAACACTCTGATAGTCCACAGATTACAGAATGCCCCCAGACGTGCATCGGAAACAACTATTGGATTTCCAGGGAACGATAAAAGCGTTGACTGTTTGAGACATTACTCCCATGGAGGAAGGTGCGCATGGTGACTGTTGTATTCAATCCCGATGGAATTTCTGTGTTTCATCAACACTCTGATACACCACAGATTACAGAATGTCTCCAGATGTGCATCGGAGACTACTACTGGTCTTCCTGGGAAGGATCAAAGCGTAGACTGTTTGAGACATTACTCCCATGGAGGAAAGTGGGCGTGGTGACTGTTGTATTCAATCCCGATGCATTTTTTGTGTTTCATCAACACTTTGATAGTCCACAGATTGCAGAATGCAACCAGATGTGCATCGGAAACTACTTCTGGTCTTCCAGGGAACGATCAAAACTTAGACTCTTTGAGACATTACTCCCATGTAGGAAAGTGCGCATGGTGACTCTTGAATTCAATCCCGATGCAATTTCTCTGTTTCATCAACACCCTGATAGTCCACAGATTACAGAATGCCACCAGACGTGCATCGGAAACTACTACTGGTCTTCCTGGGAAGGATCAAAGCGTAGACTGTTTGAGACATTACTCCCATGGAGGAAAGTGCGCGTGGTGACTGTTGTATTCAATCCCGATGCGTTTTCTGTGTTTCATTAACACTCTGATAGTCCACAGATTACAGAATGCAACCAGATGTGCATCGGAAACTACCTATGGTCTTCCAGGGAACGATCAAAATGTAGACTGTTAGAGACATTACTCCCATAGAGGAAAGTGCGCATGGTGACTGTTGTATTTAATCACGATGCAATTTCTGTGTTTCATCAACACCCTGATAGTCCACAGATTACAGAATGCCACCAGACGTGCATCGGAAACTACTACTGGTCTTCCTGGGAAGGATCAAAGCGTAGACTGTTTGAGACATTACTCCCATGGAGGAAAGTGCGCGTGGTGACTGTTGTATTCAATCCCGAAGCGTTTTCTGTGTTTCATTAACACTCTGATAGTCCACAGATTACAGAATGCAACCAGATGTGCATCGGAAACTACCTATGGTCTTCCAGATAACGATCAAATGGTAGACTGTTAGAGACATTACTCCCATAGAGGAAAGTGCGCATGGTGACTGTTGTATTTAATCACGATGCCATTTCTGTGTTTCATCAACACTCTGATAGTCCACAGATTACAGAATGCCTCCAGATGTGCATCGGAAATTACCACTGGTCTTCCAGGGAACGATCAAAGCGTAGACTGTTTGAGACATTACTAACATGGGGAAAAGTGCGATTGATGACTCTTGTATTCAATCCCGATACTATTTCTGTGTCTCATCAACAGTTTGAGGGTCACCAGATTAAAGAATGCATTCAGATGTGCATCGGTAACTACTACTGGTCTTCCAGTTAACGATCAAATCGTAGACTGTTTGAGACATTACTCCCGTGGAGGAAAGTGCGCATGGTGACTGTTGTATTCAATCCCAATGCATTTTCTGTGTTTCGTCAACACTCTGATAGTCCACAGATTACAGAATGCAACCAGATGTGCATCTGAAACTACTTCTGGTCTTCCAGGGAACGATCAAAGCGTAGACTGTTTGAGACATAACTCCCATGGAGGAAAGTGCTCATGGTGACTGTTGTATTCAATCCCGATGCAATTTCTGTGTTTCATCAACACACTGATAGTCCACAGATTACAGAATGCATAAAGATGTGCATCGGAAACTACTACTGGTCATCCAGGGAAGGATCAATGCGTAAACTGTTTGAGACATTACTCACATAGATGAATGTGCGCATGGTGACTGTTGTATTCAATCCCTATGCAAATTCTGTGTTTCATCAACACTCTGATAGTCCACAGATTACAGAATGCCACCAGATGTGCATCGGAAACTACTACTGGTCTTCCAGGGAATGATCAAAGCGTAGACTGCTTGAGACATTACTCCCGTGTAGGAAAGTGCGCATGGTGACTGTTGTACTCCATCCCGATGCCATTTCTGTGTTTCATCAACACTCAGTTAGTCCACAGATTTCATAATGCCTCCATATGTACATCGGAATCTGTTACTGGTCTTCCAGAGAACAATCAAAGCGTAGAGTGTTTGAGACATTACTCCCATGGAGGGAAGTGCACATATTGACTGTTGTATTCAATTCCGATGCAATATCTGTGTTTCATCAACACTCTGATAGTCCACAGATTACAGAATGAACCGGATGTGCATCGGAAACTACTACTGCTGTACAAGGGAACGATCAAAGCGTAGACTGTTTGAGACATTACTCCCGTGGAGGAAAGTGCGGATGGTGACTGTTGTATTCAATCCCGATGCAATTTCTCTGTTTCATCAACACCCTGACAGTCCACAGATTACAGAATGCCACCAGACGTGCATCGGAAACTACTACTGGTCTTCCTGGGAAGGATCAAAGCGTAGACTGTTTGAGACATTACTCCCATGGAGGAAAGTGCGCGTGGTGACTGTTGTATTCAATCCCGAGCATTTTCTGTGTTTCATTAACACTCTGATAGTCCACAGTTTACAGAATGCAACCAGATGTGCATCGGAAACTACTACTGGTCTTCCAGGGAACGATCAAAAGGTAGACTGTTAGAGACATTACTATCATAGAGGAAAGTGCGCATGGTGACTGTTGTATTCAATCCCGATGCAATTTCTCTGTTTCATCAACACCCTGACAGTCCACAGATTACAGAATGCATCCAGATGTGCATCGGTAACTACTACTGGTCTTCTAGTTAACGATCAAATCGTAGACTGTTTGAGACATTACTCCCGTGGAGGAAAGTGCGGATGGTGACTGTTGTATACATTCCCGATGCAATTTCTGTCTTTCATCAACACTCTGATAGTCCACAGATTACAGAATGCCCCCAGACATGCATCGGAAACTACTATTGGTTTTCCAGGGAACGATAAAAGCGTTGTCTGTTTGAGACATTACTCCCATGGAGGAAGGTGCGCATGGTGACTGTTGTATTCAATCCCGATGGAATTTCTGTGTTTGAACAACACTCTGATACACCACAGATTACAGAATGTCTCCATATGTGCATCGGAAACTACTACTGGTCTTCCTGGGAGGGATCAAAGCGTAGACTGTTTGAAACATTACTCCCATGGAGGAAAGTGCGCGTGGTGACTGTTGTATTCAATCCCGATGCATTTTCTGTGTTTCGTCAACACTCTGATAGTCCACAGATTACAGAATGCAACCAGATGTGCATCGGAAACTACTTCTGGTCTTCCAGGGAACGATCAAAGCGTAGACAGTTTGAGACATAACTCCCATGGAGGAAAGTGCTCATGGTGACTGTTGTATTCAATCCCGATGCAATTTCTGTGTTTCATCAACACACTGATAGTCCACAGATTACAGAATGCCTAAAGATGTGCATCGGAAACTACTACTGGTCTTCCAGGGAAGGATCAATGCGTAAACTGTTTGAGACATTACTCCCTTGGTTAAAAATGCGCATGGTGACTGTTGTATTCAATCCCTATGCAAATTCGGTGTTTCATCAACACTCTGATAGTCCACAGATTTCAGACTGCCACCAGATGTGCATCGGAAACTACTACTGGTCTTCCAGGGAATGATCAAAGCGTAGACTGCTTGAGACATTACTCCCGTGTAGGAAAGTGCGCATGGTGACTGTTGTATTCCATCCCGATTCAATTTCTGTGTTTCATCAACACTCAGTTAGTCCACAGATTTCATAATGCCTCCATATGTACATCGGAATCTGTTACTGGTCTTCCAGAGAACAATCAAAGCGTAGAGTGTTTGAGACATTACTCCCATGGAGGGAAGTGCACATATTGACTGTTGTATTCAATTCCGATGCAATATCTGTGTAACATCAACACTCTGATAGTCCACAGATTACAGAATGAAATGGATGTGCATCGAAAACTACTACTGCTGTTCAAGGGAACGATCAAAGCGTAGACTGTTTGAGACATTACTCCCGTGGAGGAAAGTGCGGATGGTGACTGTTGTATTCAATCCCGATGCAATTTCTGTGTTTCATCAACACCCTGATAGTCCACAGATTACAGAATGCCACCAGACGTGCATCGGAAACTACTACTGGTCTTCCAGGGAACGATCAAAGCGTAGACTATTTGAGACACTACTCTCATGGATTAAAGTGCGGATGGTGACTGTTGTATTCAATCCCGATGCAATTTCGTTGTTTCATCAACACTCTGATAGTCCACAGATTACAGAATGCCACCAGACGTGCATCGGAACTGCTACTGGTCTTCCAGGGAACGATCAAAGCGTAGACTGTCTGAGACACTACTCTCATGGAAGAAAGTGCGCATGGTGACTGTTGTATTCAATCCCGATGCAAATTATGTGTTTCATCAACACTCTGATAGTCGACAGATTACATAATGCCTCCAGATGTGCATCGGAAACTACTACTGGTCTTCCAGGGAAGGATCAAAGCGTATACTGTTTGTGACATTACTCCCATAGAGAAAAGTGCGCGTGGTGACTGTTGTATTCAATCCCTATGCTAATTCTGTGTTTCATCAACACACTGATTGTCCACAAATTACAGAATGCCACCAGATGTGCATTGGAAACTACTACTGGTCTTCCAGGGAATGATCAAAGCGTAGACTCTTTGAGACATTACTCCCGTGTAGGAATGTACGCATGGTGACTCTTGAATTCCATCCCGATGCAATTTCTGTGTTTCATCAACACTCAGTTAGTCCACAGATTTCATAATGCCTCCATATGTACATCGGAATCTGTTACTGATCTTCCAGAGAACAATCAAAGCGTAGTGTGTTTGAGACATTACTCCCATGGAGGGAAGTGCACATGGTGACTGTTGTATTCAATCCCGATGCAATATCTGTGTTTCATCAACACTCTGATAGTCCACAGATTACAGAATGAACCGGATGTGCATCGGAAACTACTACTGTTGTTCAAGGGAACGATCAAAGCGTAGACTGTTTGAGACATTACTCACATAGATGAAAGTGCGCATGGTGACTGTTGTATTCAATCCCTATGCAAATTCTGTGTTTCATCAACACTCTGATAGTCCACAGATTACAGAATGCCACCAGATGTGCATCGGAAACTACTACTGGTCTTCCAGGGAATGATCAAAGCGTAGACTGCTTGAGACATTACTCCCGTGTAGGAAAGTGCGCATGGTGACTGTTGTATTCCATCCCGATGCAATTTCTGTGTTTCATCAACACTCAGTTAGTCCACAGATTTCATAATGCCTCCATATGTACATCAGAATCTGTTACTGGTCTTCCAGAGAACAATCAAAGCGTAGAGTGTTTGAGACATTACTCCCATGGAGGGAAGTGCACATATTGACTGTTGTATTTAATTCCGATGCAATATCTGTGTTTCATCAACACTCTGATAGTCCACAGATTACAGAATGCCTCCAGATGTGCATCGGAAATTACCACTGGTCTTCCAGGGAACGATCAAAGCGTAGACTATTTGAGACACTACTCTCATGGATTAAAGTGCGGATGGTGACTGTTGTATTCAATCCCGATGCAATTTCCGTGTTTCATCAACACTCTGATAGTCCACAGATTACAGAATATCTCCAGATGTGCATCGGAAACTACTACTGGTCTTCCAGGGAACGATCAAAGCGAAGAGTGTTTGAGACATTAATCCCATGTAGGAAAGTGCGCATGGTGACTGTTGTATTAAATCCCGATGCAATTTCGTTGTTTCATCAACACTCTGATAGTCCACAGATTACAGAATGCCACCAGACGTGCATCGGAAACTGCTACTGGTCTTCCAGAGAACGATCAAAGCGTAGACTGTCTGAGACACTACTCTCATGGAAGAAAGTGCGCATGGTGACTGTTGTATTCAATCCCGATGCAAATTATGTGTTTCATCAACACTCTGATAGTCGACAGATTACATAATGCCTCCAGATGTGCATCGGAAACTACTATTGGTCTTCCAGGGAACGATCAAAGCGTAGACTGTTTGAGACATTACTCCCATGGGGGAAAGTGCGCATGGTGACTGTTGGATTCTATCCCGATACAATTTCTGTGTTTCATCAACACTATGATAGTCCACAGATTACAGAATGCCTCCAGATGTGCATCGGAAACTACCACTGGTCTTCCAGGGAGCGATTAAAGCGTAGACTGTTTGAGACATTACTAACATGGAGGCAAGTGCGCATGGTGACTGTTGTATTCAATCCCGATGCAATTTCTGTGTTTCATCAACACTTTGAAGGTCCACAGATTACAGAATGCATCCAGATGTGCATCGGAAACTACCACTGGTCTTCCAGGGAACGATCAAAGCGTAGACTGTTTGAGACATTACTAACATGGAGAAAAGTGCGCATGATGAATCTTGTATTCAATCCCGATGCAATTTCTGTGTCTCATCAACACTTTGAAGGTCAACAGATTAAAGAATGCATCGAGATGTGCATCGGTAACTACTACTGGTCTTCCAGGGAACGATCAAATCGTAGACTGTTTGAGACATTACTAACATGGGGAAAAGTGCGATTGATGACTCTTGTATTCAATCCCGAAACTATTTCTGTGCCTCATCAACACTTTGAGGGTCACCAGATTAAAGAATGCATCCAGATGTGCATCGGTAACAACTACTGGTCTTCCAGGGAACGATCAAATCGTAGACTGTTTGCGATATTACTCCCGTGGAGGAAAGTGCGCATGGTGACTGTTGTATTCAATCCCGATGCAATTTCTGTCTTTCATCAACACTCTGATAGTCCACAGATTACAGAATGCCCCCAGACGTGCATCGGAAACAACTATTGGTTTTCCAGGGAACGATTAAAGCGTTGACTGTTTGAGACATTACTCCCATGGAGGAAGGTGCGCATGGTGACTGTTGTATTCAATCCCGATGGAATTTCTGTGTTTCATCGACACCCTGATACACCACGGATTACAGAATGTCTCCAGATGTGCATCGGAGACTACTACTGGTCTTCCTGGGAAGGATCAAAGCGTAGACTGTTTGAGACATTACTCCCATGGAGGAAAGTGTTCGTGGTGACTGTTGTATTCAATCCCGATGCATTTTCTGTGTTTCATCAACACTTTGATAGTCCACAGATGGCAGAATGCAACCAGATGTGCATCGGAAACTACTTCTGGTCTTCCAGGGAACGATCAAAGCTTAGACTCTTTGAGACATTACTCCCATGTAGGAAAGTGCGCTTTGTGACTGTTGTATTCCATCCCAATGCAATTTCTGTGTTTCATCAACACTCAGTTAGTCCACAGATTTCATAATACCTCCATATGTACATCGGAATCTGTTACTGGTCTTCCAGAGAACAATCAAAGCGTAGAGTGTTTGAGACATTACTCCCATGGAGGGAAGTGCACATGATGACTGTTGTATTCAATCCCGATGCAATATCTGAGTTTCATCAACACTCTGATAGTCCACAGATTACAGAATGCCACCAGACGTGCATCGGAAACTACTACTGGTCTTCCTGGGAAGGATCAAAGCGTAGACTGTTTGAGACATTACTCCCATGGAGGAAAGTGCGCGTGGTGACTGTTGTATTCAATCCCGATGCATTTTCTGTGTTTCATCAACACTCTGATAGTCCACAGATTACAGAATGCAACCAGATGTGCATCGGAAACTACTTATGGTCTTCCAGGGAACGATCAAAGGGTAGACTGTTAGGGACATTACTCCCATTGAGGAAAGTGCGCATGGTGACTGTTGTATTTAATCACGATGCAATTTCTGTGTTTCATCAACACTCTGATAGTCCACAGATTACAGAATGCCTCCAGATGTGCATCGGAAATTACCACTGGTCTTCCAGGGAACGATCAAAGCGTAGACTGTTTGAGACATTACAAACATGGAGAAAAGTGCGCATGATGACTCTTGTATTCAATCCCGATACTATTTCTGTGTCTCATCAACACTTTGAAGGTCAACAGATTAAAGAATGCATCAAGATGTGCATCGGTAACTACTACTGGTCTTCCAGTTAACGATCAAATCGTAGACTGTTTGAGACATTACTCCCGTTAAGGAAAGTGCGCATGGTGACTGTTGTATTCAATCCCGATGCAATTTTTGTCTTTCATCAACACTCTGATAGTCCACAGATTACAGAATGCCCCCAGAGGTGCATCGGAAACTACTATTGGTTTTCCAGGGAACGATAAAAGCGTTGTCTGTTTGAGACATTACTCCCATGGAGGAAGGTGTGCATGGTGACAGTTGTATTCAATCCCGATGGAATTTCTGTGTTTCATCAACACTCTGATACACCACAGATTACAGAATGCCTCCAGATGTGCATCGGAAACTACTACTGGTCTTCCTGGGAAGGATCAAAGCGTAGACTGTTTGAGACATTACTTCCTTGGAGGAAAATGCGCGTGGTGACTGTTGTATTCAATCCCGATGCAATTTCTGTGTTTCATCAACACTCTGATAGTCCACAGATTACAGAATGCAACCAGATGTGCATCGGAAACTACTTCTGGTCTTCCAGGGAACGATCAAAGCGTAGACTGTTTGAGACGTAACTCCCATGGGGGAAAGTTCTCATGGTGACTGTTGTATTCAATCCCGATGCAATTTCTGTGTTTCATCAACACACTGATAGTCCACAGATTACAGAATGCCTAAAGATGTGCATCGGAAACTACTACTGGTCTTCCAGGGAAGGATCAAAGCGTATACTGTTTGAGACATTACTCCCATAGAGAAAAGTGCGCGTGGTGACTGTTGTATTCAATCCCTATGCTAATTCTGTGTTTCATCAACACACTGATTGTCCACAAATTACAGAATGCCACCAGATGTGCATTGGAAACTACTACTGGTCTTCCAGGGAATGATCAAAGCGTAGACTCTTTGAGACATTACTCCCGTGTAGGAATGTACGCATGGTGACTCTTGAATTCCATCCCGATGCAATTTCTGTGTTTCATCAACACTCAGTTAGTCTACAGATTTCATAATGCCTCCATATGTACATCGGAATCTGTAACTGGTCTTCCAGAGAACAATCAAAGCGTAGTGTGTTTGAGACATTACTCCCATGGAGGGAAGTGCACATGGTGACTGTTGTATTCAATCCCGATGCAATATCTGTGTTTCATCAACACTCTGATAGTCCACAGATTACAGAATGAACCGGATGTGCATCGGAAACTACTACTGTTGTTCAAGGGAACGATCAAAGCGTAGACTGTTTGAGACATTACTCCCGTGGAGGAAAGTGCGCATGGTGACTGTTGTATTCAATCCCAATGCATTTTCTGTGTTTCGTCAACACTCTGATAGTCCACAGATTACAGAATGCAACCAGATGTGCATCTGAAACTACTTCTGGTCTTCCAGGGAACGATCAAAGCGTAGACTGTTTGAGACATAACTCCCATGGAGGAAAGTGCTCATGGTGACTGTTGTATTCAATCCCGATGCAATTTCTGTGTTACATCAACACACTGATAGTCCACAGATTACAGAATGCATAAAGATGTGCATCGGAAACTACTACTGGTCTTCCAGGGAAGGATCAATGCGTAAACTGTTTGAGACATTACTCACATAGATGAAAGTGCGCATGGTGACTGTTGTATTCAATCCCTATGCAAATTCTGTGTTTCATCAACACTCTGATAGTCCACAGATTACAGAATGCCACCAGATGTGCATCGGAAACTACTACTGGTCTTCCAGGGAATGATCAAAGCGTAGACTGCTTGAGACATTACTCCCGTGTAGGAAAGTGCGCATGGTGACTGTTGTATTCCATCCCGATGCAATTTCTGTGTTTCATCAACACTCAGTTAGTCCACAGATTTCATAATGCCTCCATATGTACATCGGAATCTGTTACTGGTCTTCCAGAGAACAAGCAAAGCGTAGAGTGTTTGAGACATTACTCCCATGGAGGGAAGTGCACATATTGACTGTTGTATTTAATTCCGATGCAATATCTGTGTTTCATCAACACTCTGATAGTCCACAGATTACAGAATGCCTCCAGATGTGCATCGGAAATTACCACTGGTCTTCCAGGGAACGATCAAAGCGTAGACTGTTTGAGACATTACAAACATGGAGAAAAGTGCGCATGATGACTCTTGTATTCAATCCCGATACTATTTCTGTGTCTCATCAACACTTTGAAGGTCAACAGATTAAAGAATGCATCAAGATGTGCATCGGTAACTCCTACTGGTCTTCCAGTTAACGATCAAATCGTAGACTGTTTGAGACATTACTCCCGTTTAGGAAAGTGCGCATGGTGACTGTATTCAATCCCGATGCAATTTTTGTCTTTCATCAACACTCTGATAGTCCACAGATTACAGAATGCCCCCAGAGGTGCATCGGAAACTACTATTGGTTTTCCAGGGAACGATAAAAGCGTTGTCTGTTTGAGACATTACTCCCATGGAGGAAGGTGTGCATGGTGACAGTTGTATTCAACCCGATGGAATTTCAGTGTTTCATCAACACTCTGATACACCACAGATTACAGAATGCCTCCAGATGTGCATCGGAAACTACTACTGGTCTTCCTGGGAAGGATCAAGGCGTAGACTGTTTGAGACATTACTCCCTTGGAGGAAAATGCGCGTGGTGACTGTTGTATTCAATCCCGATGCATTTTCTGTGTTTCATCAACACTCTGATAGTCCACAGATTACAGAATGCAACCAGATGTGCATCGGAAACTACTTCTGGTCTTCCAGGGAACGATCAAAGCGTAGACTGTTTGAGACGTAACTCCCATGGGGGAAAGTTCTCATGGTGACTGTTGTATTCAATCCCGATGCAATTTCTGTGTTACGTCAACACACTGATAGTCCACAGTTTACAGAATGCCTAAAGATGTGCATCGGAAACTACTACTGGTCTTCCAGGGAAGGATCAAAGCGTATACTGTTTGAGACATTACTCCCATAGAGAAAAGTGCGCGTGGTGACTGTTGTATTCAATCCCGATACAATATCTGTGTTTCATCAACACTCAGATAGTCCACAGATTACAGAATGAACCGGATGTGCATCGGAAACTACTACTGTTGTTCAAGGGAACGATCAAAGCGTAGACTGTTTGAGACATTACTCCCGTGGAGGAAAGTGCGGCTGGTGACTGTTGTATTCAATCCCGATGCAATTTCTCTGTTTCATCAACACCCTGATAGTCCACAGATTACAGAATGCCACCAGACGTGCATCGGAAACTACTACTGGTCTTTCTGGGAAGGATCAAAGCGTAGACTGTTTGAGACATTACTCCCATGGAGGAAAGTGCGCGTTGTGACTGTTGTATTCAAACCCGATGCGTTTTCTGTGTTTCATTAACACTCTGATAGTCCACAGATTACAGAATGCAACCAGATGTGCATCGGAAACTACCTATGGTCTTCCAGGGAACGATCAAAATGTAGACTGTTAGAGACATTACTCCCATAGAGGAAAGTGCGCATGGTGACTGTTGTATTTAATCACGATGCAATTTCTGTGTTTCATCAACACTCTGATAGTCCACAGATTACAGAATGCCTCCAGATGTGCATCGGAAATTACCACTGGTCTTCCAGGGAACGATCAAAGCGTAGACTGTTTGAGACATTACTAACATGGGGAAAAGTGCGATTGATGACTCTTGTATTCAATCCCGATACTATTTCTGTGTCTCATCAACACTTTGAGGGTCACCAGATTAATGAATGCATCCAGATGTGCATCGGTAACTACTACTGGTCTTCCAGTTAACGGTCAAATCGTAGACTGTTTGAGACATTACTCCCGTGGAGGAAAGTGCGCATGGTGACTGTTGTATTCAATCCCAATGCATTTTCTGTGTTTCGTCAACACTCTGATAGTCCACAGATTACAGAATGCAACCAGATGTGCATCTGAAACTACTTCTGGTCTTCCAGGGAACGATCAAAGCGTAGACTGTTTAAGACATAACTCCCATGGAGGAAAGTGCTCATGGTGACTGTTGTATTCAATCGCGATGCAATTTCTGTGTTTCATCAACACACTGATAGTCCACAGATTACAGAATGCCACCAGATGTGCATCGGAAACTACAACTGGTCTTCCAGGGAATGATCAAAGCGTAGACTGCTTGAGACATTACTCCCGTGTAGGAAAGTGCGCATGGTGACTGTTGTATTCCATCCCGATGCAATTTCTGTGTTTCATCAAAACTCTGTTAGTCCACAGATTTCATAATGCCTCCATATGTACATCGGAATCTGTTACTGGTCTTCCAGAGAACAATCAAAGCGTAGAGTGTTTGAGACATTACTCCCATTGAGGGAAGTGCACATATTGACTGTTGTATTCAATTCCGATGCAATATCTGTGTTTCATCAACACTCTGATAGTCCACAGATTACAGAATGAACCGGATGTGCATCGGAAACTACTACTGATGTACAAGGGAACGATCAAAGCGTAGACTGTTTGAGACATTACTCCCGTGGAGGAAAGTGCGGATGGTGACTGTTGTATTCAATCCCGATGCAATTTCTCTGTTTCATCAACACCCTGATAGTCCACAGATTACAGAATGCCACCAGACGTGCATCGGAAACTACTACTGGTCTTCCTGGGAAGGATCAAAGCGTAGACTGTTTGAGACATTACTCCCATGGAGGAAAGTGCGCGTGGTGACTGTTGTATTCAATCCCGATGCAATTTCTGTGTTTCATTAACACTCTGATAGTCCACAGATTACAGAATGCAACCAGATGTGCATCGGAAACTACTACTGGTCTTCCAGGGAACGATCAAAAGGTAGACTGTTAGAGACATTACTCCCATAGAGGAAAGTGCGCATGGTGACTGTTGTATTTAATCACGATGCAATTTCTGTGTTTCATCAACACTCTGATAGTCCACAGATTACAGAATGCCTCCAGATGTGCATCGGAAATTACCACTGGTCTTCCAGGGAACGATCAAAGCGTAGACTGTTTGAGACATTACTAACATGGGGAGAAGTGCGATAGATGACTCTTGTATTCAATCCCGATACTATTTCTGTGTCTCATCAACTCTTTGAAGGTCAACAGATTAAAGAATGCATCCAGATGTGCATCGGTAACTACTACTGGTCTTCCAGTTAACGATCAAATCGTAGACTGTTTGAGACATTACTCCCGTGGAGGAAAGTGCGCATGGTGACTGTTGTATTCAATCCCGATGCAATTTCTGTCTTTCATCAACACTCTGATAGTCCACAGATTACAGAATGCCTCCAGATGTGCATCGGAAATTACCACTGGTCTTCCAGGGAAAGATCAAAGCGTAGACTGTTTGAGACATTACTAACATGGGGAGAAGTGCGATAGATGACTCTTGTATTCAATCCCGATACTATTTCTCTGTCTCATCAACACTTTGAAGGTCAACAGTTTAAAGAATGCCCCCAGACGTGCATCGGAAACTACTATTGGTTTTCCAGGGAACGATAAAAGCGTTGTCTGTTTGAGACATTACTCCCATGGAGGAAGGTGCGCATGGTGACTGTTGTATTCAATCCCGATGGAATTTCTGTGTTTGAACAACACTCTGATACACCACAGATTACAGAATGCCTCCATATGTGCATCGGAAACTACTACTGGTGTCTCTGGGAAGGATCAAAGCGTAGACTATTTGAGACATTACTCCCATGGAGGAAAGTGCGCGTGGTGACTGTTGTATTCAATCCCGATGCATTTTCTGTGTTTCGTCAACACTCTGATAGTCCACAGATTACAGAATGCAACCAGATGTGCATCGATAACTACTTCTGGTCTTCCAGGGAACGATCAAAGCGTAGACTGTTTGAGAGATAACTCCCATGGAGGAAAGTGCTCATGGTGACTGTTGTATTCAATCCCGATGCAATTTCTGTGTTTCATCAACACACTGATAGTCCACAGATTACAGAATGCCTAAAGATGTGCATCGGAAACTACTACTGGTCTTCCAGGGAAGGATCAATGCGTAAACTGTTTGAGACATTACTCCCATAGATGAAAGTGCGCATGGTAACTGTTGTATTCAATCCCTATGCAAATTCGGTGTTTCATCAACACTCTGATAGTCCACAGATTTCAGACTGCCACCAGATGTGCATCGGAAACTACTACAGGTCTTCCAGGGAATGATCAAAGCGTAGACTGCTTGAGACATTACTCCCGTGTAGGAAAGTGCGCATGGTGACTGTTGTATTCCATCCCGATTCAATTTCCGTGTTTCATCAACACTCAGTTAGTCCACAGATTTCATAATGCCTCCATATGTACATCGGAATCTGTTACTGGTCTTCCAGAGAACAATCAAAGCGTAGAGTGTTTGAGACATTACTCCCACGGAGGGAAGTGCAGATATTGACTGTTGTATTCTATTCCGATGCAATATCTGTGTATCATCAACACTCTAATAGTCCACAGATTACAGAATGAACCGGATGTGCATCGGAAACTACTACTGCTGTTCAAGGGAACGCACAAAGCGTAGACTGTTTGAGACATTACTCCCGTGGAGGAAAGTGCGGATGGTGACTGTTGTATTCAATCCCGATGCAATTTCTGTGTTTCATCAACACCCTGATAGTCCACAGATTACAGAATGCCACCAGACGTGCATCGGGAACTACTACTGGTCTTCCAGGGAACGATCAAAGCGTAGACTATTTGAGACACTACTCTCATTGATTAAAGTGCGGATGGTGACTGTTGTATTCAATCCCGATGCAATTTCCGTGTTTCATCAACACTCTGATAGTCCACAGATTACAGAATATCTCCAGATGTGCATCGGAAACTACTACTGGTCTTCCAGGGAACGATCAAAGCGAAGAATGTTTGAGACATTAATCCCATGTAGGAAAGTGCGCATGGTGACTGTTGTATTAAATCCCGATGCAATTTCGTTGTTTCATCAACACTCTGATAGTCGACAGATTACCGAATGCCACCAGACACGCATCGGAAACTGCTACTGGTCTTCCAGGGAACGATCAATGAGTACACTGTCTGAGACACTACTCTCATGGAAGAAAGTGCGCATGGTGATTGTTGTATTCAATCCCGATGCAAATTATGTGTTTCATCAACACTGTGATAGTCGAAAGATTACATAATGCCTCCAGATGTGCATCGGAAACTACTACTGGTCTTCCAGGGAACGATCAAAGCGTAGACTGTTTGAGACATTACTCCCATGGAGGAAAGTGCGCATGGTGACTGTTGTATTCTATCCCGATACAATTTCTGTGTTTCATCAACACTATGATAGTCCACAGATTACAGAATGCCTCCAGATGTGCATCGGAAACTACCACTGGTCTTCCAGGGAGCGATTAAAGCGTAGACTGTTTGAGACATTACTAACATGGAGGCAAGTGCGCATGGTGACTGTTGTATTCAATCCCTATGCAATATCTGTGTTTCATCAACACTTTGAAGGTCCACAGATTACAGAATGCATCCAGATGTGCATCGGAAACTACCACTGGTCTTCCAGGGAACGATCAAAGCGTAGACTGTTTGAGACATTACTAACATGGAGAAAAGTGCGCATGATGACTCTTGTATTCAATCCCGATGCAATTTCTGTGTCTCATCAACACTTTGAAGGTCAACAGATTAAAGAATGCATCGAGATGTGCATCGGTAACTACTACTGGTCTTCCAGGGAACGATCAAATCGTAGACTGTTTGAGACATTACTCCCAAGGAGGAAAGTGCGCATGGTGACTGTTGTATTCAATCCCGATGCAATTTCTGTGTTTCATCAACACCCTGATAGTCCACAGATTACAGAATGCCACCAGACGTGCATCGGAAACTACTACTGGTCTTCCAGGGAACGATCAAAGCGTAGACTATTTGAGACACTACTCTCATTGATTAAAGTGCGGATGGTGACTGTTGTATTCAATCCCGATGCAATTTCCGTGTTTCATCAACACTCTGATAGTCCACAGATTACAGAATATCTCCAGATGTGCATTGGAAACTACTACTGGTCTTCCAGGGAACGATCAAAGCGAAGAGTGTTTGAGACATTAATCCCATGTAGGAAAGTGCGCATGGTGACTGTTGTATTAAATCCCGATGCAATTTCGTTGTTTCATCAACACTCTGATAGTCGACAGATTACAGAATGCCACCAGACGCGCATCGGAAACTGCTACTGGTCTTCCAGGGAACGATCAAAGCGTAGACTGTCTGAGACACTACTCTCATGGAAGAAAGTGCGCATGGTGATTGTTGTATTCAATCCCGATGCAAATTATGTGTTTCATCAACACTGTGATAGTCGACAGATTACATAATGCCTCCAGATGTGCATCGGAAACTACTACTGGTCTTCCAGGGAACGATCAAAGCGTAGACTGTTTGAGACATTACTCCCATGGAGGAAAGTGCGCATGGTGACTGTTGTATTCTATCCCGATACAATTTCTGTGTTTCATCAACACTATGATAGTCCACAGATCACAGAATGCCTCCAGATGTGCATCGGAAACTACCACTGGTCTTCCAGGGAGCGATTAAAGCGTAGACTGTTTGAGACATTACTAACATGGAGGCAAGTGCGCATGGTGACTGTTGTATTCAATCCCGATGCAATTTCTGTGTTTCATCAACACTTTGAAGGTCCACAGATTACAGAATGCATCCAGATGTGCATCGGAAACTACCACTGGTCTTCCAGGGAACGATCAAAGCGTAGACTGTTTGAGACATTACTAACATGGAGAAAAGTGCGCATGATGACTCTTGTATTCAATCCCGATGCAATTTCTGTGTCTCATCAACACTTTGAAGGTCAACAGATTAAAGAATGCATCGAGATGTGCATCGGTAACTACTACTGGTCTTCCAGGGAACGATCAAATCGTAGACTGTTTGAGACATTACTCCCAAGGAGGAAAGTGCGCATGGTGACTGTTGTATTCAATCCCGATGATATTTCTGTGTTTCATCAACACTCTGTTAGTCCACAGATTACAGAATGCCCCCAGACGTGCATCGGAAACTACTACTGGTCTTCAAGGGAACGATCAAAGCGTTGACTGTATGAGACATTACTCCCATGGAGGAAGGTGCGCATGGTGACTGTTGTATTTAATCACGATGAAATTTCTGTGTTTCATCAACACTCTGATAGTCCACAGATAACAGAATGCCACCAGATGTGCATCGGAAACTACTACTGGTCTTCCAAGGAATGATCAAAGCGTAGACTGTTTGAGACATTACTCCCGTGTAGGAAAGTGCGCATGGTGACTGTTGTATTCCATCCCGATGCAATTTCTGTGTTTCATCAACACTCAGTTAGTCCACAGATTTCATAATGCCTCCATATGTGCATCGGAATCTGTTACTGGTCTTCCAGAGAACAATCAAAGCGTAGAGTGTTTGAGACATTACTCCCATGGAGGGAAGTGCACATGGTGACTGTTGTATTCAATCCCGATGCAATTTCTGTGTTTCATCAACACTCTGTTAGTCCATAGATTACATAATGCCTCCAGACGTGCATCGGAAACTACTGCTGGTCTTCCACTGAACGATCAAAGCGTTGACTGTATGAGACATTACTCCCATGGAGGAAGGTGCGCATGGTGACTATTGTATTTAATCACGATGAAATTTCTGTGTTTCATCAACACTCTGATAGTCCACAGATTACAGAATGCCACCAGATGTGCATCGGAAACTACTACTGGTCTTCCAGGGAATGATCAAAGCGTAGACTGTTTGAGACATTACTCCCGTGGAGGAAAGTGCGCATGGTGACTGTTGTATTCCATCCCGATGCAATTTCTGTGTTTCATCAACACACTGATAGTCCACAGATTACAGAATGCCACCAGATGTGCATCGGAAACTACTACTGGTCTACCAGGGAACGATCAAAAAGTAGACTGTTTGAGACATTACTCCCGTGGAGAAAAGTGCGCATGATGACTGTTGTATTGAATCCCGATGCAATTTCTGTGTTTCATCAACACTAAGTTAGTCCACAGATTTCATAATGCCTCCATATGTGCATCGGAATCTGTTCCTGGTCTTCCACGGAACAATCAAAGTGTACAATGTTTGAGACACTACTCTCATGGATTAAAGTGCGCATGGTGACTGTTGTATTCAATCCCGATGCAATTTATGTGTTTCATCAACACTCTGATAGTCCACAGATTACAGAATGCCTCCAGATGTGCATCGGAAACTACTTCTGGTCTTCCAGGAAACGATCAAAGCGTAGACTGTTTGACACACTACTCCCGTGGAGGAAATTGCGCATGGTGACTGTTGTATTTAATCCCGATGCAATTTCTGTGTTTCATCAACACTATGATAGTCCACTGATTACAGAATGCCACCAGATGTGCATTGGAAACTACTACTGGTATTCCAGGGAACGATCACAGAGTAGACTGTTAGAGACATTACTCCCATGGAGGAAAGTGCGCATGGTGACTGTTAAATTTAATCCCGATGCAATTTCCGTGTTTCATCAAAACTCTGATAGTAGACAGATTACAGAATGCCACCAGATGTACAACGGAAACTACTACTGGTCTTCCAGGGACCGATCAAAGCGTAGACTGTTTGAGACACTACTCTCATGGATTACAGTGCGCAGGATGACTGTTGTATTCAATCCCGATACAAATTCTGTGTTTCATCAACACTCTGATAGTCCACAGATTACAGAATGCCACAGGATGTGCAACGGAAACTACTACTGGTCTTCCAGGGAATGATCAAAGCGTAGACTCTTTGAGACATTACTCCCGTGAATTAAAGTGCGCATGGTGACTGTTGTATTTAATCCCGATGCAATTTCTGTGTTTCATCAACACTCAGTTATTCCACAGTTTTCATAATGGCTCCATATGTGCATCGGAATCTGTCACTGGTCTTCCAGGGAAAAATCAAAGCGTAGAATGCTTGAAACATTACTCCCATGGAGGAAAGTGTACATGGTGACTGTTTTATTCAATCCCGATGCAATTTCTGTTTGTCATCAACACTCCGATAGTCCACAGATTACATAATGCCTCCAGATGTGCATCAGAAACTACTTATGGTCTTCCAGGGAACGATCAAAGCGTAGACTGTTAGAGACATTACTCCCATAGAGGAAAGTGCGCATGGTGACTGTTGTATTTAATCACGATGAAATTTCTGTGTTTCATCAACACTGTGATAGTCCACAGATTACAGAATGCCTCCAGATGTGCATCGGATATTAGCACTGGTCTTCCAGGGAACGATCAAAGCGTAGACTGTTTGAGACATTACTCCTGTGGAGAAAAGTGCGCATGATGACTCTCGTATTCAATCCCGATGCAATTTCTGTGTCTCATCAACAATTTGAAGGTCAACAGATTAAAGAATGCATCGAGATGTGCATCGGAAACTACTACTGGTCTTCCAGGGAACGATCAAAGCGAAGAGTGTTTGAGACATTAATCCCATGTAGGAAAGTGCGCATGGTGACTGTTGTATTAAATCCCGATGCAATTTCGTTGTTTCATCAACACTCTGTTAGTCGACAGATTACAGAATGCCACCAGACACGCATCGGAAACTGCTACTGGTCTTCCAGGGAACGATCAATGCGTACACTGTCTGAGACACTACACTCATGGAAGAAAGTGCGCATGGTGATTGTTGTATTCAATCCCGATGCAAATTATGTGTTTCATCAACACTGTGATAGTCGGCAGATTACATAATGCCTCCAGATGTGCATCGGAAACTACTACTGGTCTTCCAGGGAACGATCAAAGCGTAGACTGTTTGAGACATTACTCCCATGGAGGAAAGTGCGCATGGTGACTGTTGTATTCTATCCCGATACAATTTCTGTGTTTCATCAACACTATGATAGTCCACAGATTACAGAAAGCCTCCAGATGTGCATCGGAAACTACCACTGGTCTTCCAGGGAGCGATTAAAGCGTAGACTGTTTGAGACATTACTAACATGGAAGCAAGTGCGCATGGTGACTGTTGTATTCAATCCCGATGCAATTTCTGTGTTTCATCAACACTTTGAAGGTCCACAGATTACAGAATGCATCCAGATGTGCATCGGAAACTACCACTGGTCTTCCAGGGAACGATCAAAGCGTAGACTGTTTGAGACATTACTAACATGGAGAAAAGTGCGCATGATGACTCTTGTATTCAATCCCGATGCAATTTCTGTGTCTCATCAATACTTTGAAGGTCAACAGATTAAAGAATGCATCGAGATGTGCATCGGTAACTACTACTGGTCTTCCAGGGAACGATCAAATCGTAGACTGTTTGAGACATTACTCCCAAGGAGGAAAGTGCGCATGGTGACTGTTGTATTCAATCCCGATGCAATTTCTGTGTTTCATCAACACCCTGATAGTCCACAGATTACAGAATGCCACCAGACGTGCATCGGAAACTACTACTGGTCTTCCAGGGAACGATCAAAGCGTAGACTATTTGAGACACTACTCTCATTGATTAAAGTGCGGATGGTGACTGTTGTATTCAATCCCGATGCAATTTCCGTGTTTCATCAACACTCTGATAGTCCACAGATTACAGAATATCTCCAGATGTGCATCGGAAACTACTACTGGTCTTCCAGGGAACGATCAAAGCGAAGAGTGTTTGAGACATTAATCCCATGTAGGAAAGTGCGCATGGTGACTGTTGTATTAAATCCCGATGCAATTTCGTTGTTTCATCAACACTCTGATAGTCGACAGATTACAGAATGCCACCAGACGCGCATCGGAAACTGCTACTGGTCTTCCAGGGAACGATCAAAGCGTAGACTGTCTGAGACACTACTCTCATGGAAGAAAGTGCGCATGGTGATTGTTGTATTCAATCCCGATGCAAATTATGTGTTTCATCAACACTGTGATAGTCGACAGATTACATAATGCCTCCAGATGTGCATCGGAAACTACTACTGGTCTTCCAGGGAACGATCAAAGCGTAGACTGTTTGAGACATTACTCCCATGGAGGAAAGTGTGCATGGTGACTGTTGTATTCTATCCCGATACAATTTCTGTGTTTCATCAACACTATGATAGTCCACAGATTACAGAATGCCTCCAGATGTGCATCGGAAACTACCACTGGTCTTACAGGGAGCGATTAAAGCGTAGACTGTTTGAGACATTACTAACATGGAGGCAAGTGCGCATGGTGACTGTTGTATTCAATCCCGATGCAATTTCTGTGTTTCATCAACACTTTGAAGGTCCACAGATTACAGAATGCATCCAGATGTGCATCGGAAACTACCACTGGTCTTCCAGGGAACGATCAAAGCGTAGACTGTTTGAGACATTACTAACATGGAGAAAAGTGCGCATGATGACTCTTGTATTCAATCCCGATGCAATTTCTGTGTCTCATCAACACTTTGAAGGTCAGCAGATTAAAGAATGCATCGAGATGTGCATCGGTAACTACTACTGGTCTTCCAGGGAACGATCAAATCGTAGACTGTTTGAGACATTACTCCCAAGGAGGAAAGTGCGCATGGTGACTGTTGTATTCAATCCCGATGCAATTTCTGTGTTTCATCAACACCCTGATAGTCCACAGATTACAGAATGCCACCAGACGTGCATCGGAAACTACTACTGGTCTTCCAGGGAACGATCAAAGCGTAGACTATTTGAGACACTACTCTCATTGATTAAAGTGCGGATGGTGACTGTTGTATTCAATCCCGATGCAATTTCCGTGTTTCATCAACACTCTGATAGTCCACAGATTACAGAATATCTCCAGATGTGCATCGGAAACTACTACTGGTCTTCCAGGGAACGATCAAAGCGAAGAGTGTTTGAGACATTAATCCCATGTAGGAAAGTGCGCATGGTGACTGTTGTATTAAATCCCGATGCAATTTCGTTGTTTCATCAACACTCTGATAGTCGACAGATTACAGAATGCCACCAGACGCGCATCGGAAACTGCTACTGGTCTTCCAGGGAACGATCAAAGCGTAGACTGTCTGAGACACTACTCTCATGGAAGAAAGTGTGCATGGTGATTGTTGTATTCAATCCCGATGCAAATTATGTGTTTCATCAACACTGTGATAGTCGACAGATTACATAATGCCTCCAGATGTGCATCGGAAACTACTACTGGTCTTCCAGGGAACGATCAAAACGTAGACTGTTTGAGACATTACTCCCATGGAGGAAAGTGCGCATGGTGACTGTTGTATTCTATCCCGATACAATTTCTGTGTTTCATCAACACTATGATAGTCCACAGATTACACAATGCCTCCAGATGTGCATCGGAAACTACCACTGGTCTTCCAGGGAGCGATTAAAGCGTAGACTGTTTGAGACATTACTAACATGGAGGCAAGTGCGCATGGTGACAGTTGTATTCAATCCCGATGCAATTTCTGTGTTTCATCAACACTTTGAAGGTCCACAGATTACAGAATGCATCCAGATGTGCATCGGAAACTACCACTGGTCTTCCAGGGAACGATCAAAGCGTAGACTGTTTGAGACATTACTAACATGGAGAAAAGTGCGCATGATGACTCTTGTATTCAATCCCGATGCAATTTCTGTGTCTCATCAACACTTTGAAGGTCAACAGATTAAAGAATGCATCGAGATGTGCATCGGTAACTACTACTGGTCTTCCAGGGAACGATCAAATCGTAGACTGTTTGAGACATTACTCCCAAGGAGGAAAGTGCGCATGGTGACTGTTGTATTCAATCCCGATGCAATTTCTGTGTTTCATCAACACTCCGTTAGTCCACAGATTACAGAATGCCCCCAGACGTGCATCGGAAACTACTACTGGTCTTCAAGGGAACGATCAAAGCGTTGACTGTATGAGACATTACTCCCATGGAGGAAGGTGCGCATGGTGACTGTTGTATTTAATCACGATGAAATTTCTGTGTTTCATCAACACTCTGATAGTCCACAGATAACAGAATGCCACCAGATGTGCATCGGAAACTACTACTGGTCTTCCAAGGAATGATCAAAGCGTAGACTGTTTGAGACATTACTCCCGTGTAGGAAAGTGCGCATGGTGACTGTTGTATTCCATACCGATGCAATTTCTGTGTTTCATCAACACTCAGTTAGTCCACAGATTTCATAATGCCTCCATATGTACATCGGAATCTGTTACTGGTCTTCCAGAGAACAATCAAAGCGTAGAGTGTTTGAGACATTACTCCCATGGAGGGAAGTGCACATGGTGACTGTTGTATTCAATCCCGATGCAATTTCTGTGTTTCATCAACACTCTGTTGGTCCATAGATTACATAATGCCCCCAGACGTGCATCGGAAACTACTGCTGGTCTTTTACTGAACGATCAAAGCGTTGACTGTATGAGACATTACTCCCATGGAGGAAGGTGCGCATGGTGACTATTGTATTTAATCACGATGAAATTTCTGTGTTTCATCAACACTCTGATAGTCCACAGATTACAGAATGCCACCAGATGTGCATCGGAAACTACTACTGGTCTTCCAGGGAATGATCAAAGCGTAGACTGTTTGAGACATTACTCCCGTGGAGGAAAGTGCGCATGGTGACTGTTGTATTCCATCCCGATGCAATTTCTGTGTTTCATCAACACACTGATAGTCCACAGATTACAGAATGCCACCAGATGTGCATCGGAAACTACTACTGGTCTACCAGGGAACGATCAAAAAGTAGACTGTTTGAGACATTACTCCCGTGGAGAAAAGTGCGCATGATGACTGTTGTATTGAATCCCGATGCAATTTCTGTGTTTCATCAACACTCAGTTAGTCCACAGTTTTCATAATGGCTCCATATGTGCATCGGAATCTGTTACTGGTCTTCCAGGGAACAATCAAAGTGTAGAATGATTGAAACATTACTCCCATGGAGGAAAGTGTACATGGTGACTGTTTTATTCAATCCCGATGCAATTTTTGTTTGTCATCATCACTCCGATAGTCCACAGATTAAAGAATGCCTCCAGACGTGCATCGGAAACTACTTCTGGTCTTCCAGGGAACGATCAAAGCGTAGACTGTTTGAGACATTACTCCCATGGAGGAAAGGGCGCATGGTGACTGTTGTATTCAATCCCGATGCAATTTCTGTGCTTCATCAACACTCTGATTGTCCACAGATTACAGAATGCCTCCCGATGTGCATCGGAAACTACTACTGGTCTTCCAGGGAATGATCAAAGCGTAGACTGTTTGAGACATTACTCCCGTGGAGGAAAGTGCGCATGGTGACTGTTGTATTTAATCCCGATGCAATTTCTGTGTTTCATCAACACTCAGTTAGTCCACAGATTTCATAATGGCTACATATGTGCATCGGAATCTGTTACTGGTCTTCCAGGGAACAATCAAAGCGTAGACTGTTTGAGACATTACTCCCATGGAGGAATGTGCTCATGGTGACTGTTGTATTCAATCCCGATGCAATTTCTGTGTTTCATCAACACTCGGATAGTCCACAGATTACAGAATGCCTCCCGATGTGCATCGGAAACTACTACTGGTCTTCCAGGGAACGATCACAGTGTAGACTGTTAGAGACATTACTCCCATGGAGGAAAGTGCGCATAGTGACTGTTGTGTTTAATCCCGATGCAATTTCCGTGTTTCATCAACACTCTGACAGTCCACAGATTACAGAATGCCACCAGATGTACATCAGAAACTACTACTGGTCTTCCAGGGAACGATCAAAGCGTAGACTGTTTGAGACACTACTCTCATGGATTAAAGTGCGCATGGTGACTGTTGTATTCAATCCCGATACAATTGATCTGTTTCATCAACACTCTGATAGTCCACAGATTACAGAATGCCTTCAGATGTGCATCGGAAACTACTACTGGTCTTCCAGGGAACGATCAAAGCGAAGAGTGTTTGAGACATTACTCCCATGGAGGAAAGTGCGCATGGTGACTGTTGTATTCAATCCCGATGCAATTTCGGTCTGTCATCAACACTCTGAGAGTCCACAGATTACAGAATGCCACCAGACGTGCATCGGAAACTGCTACTGATCTTCCAGGGAACGATCAAAGCGTAGACTATTTGGGACATTACTCCCATTAAGGGAAGTGCGCATGGTGACTGTTGTATTCAATCCCGATGCCATTTCTGTGTTTCATCAACACTCTGATAGTCCACAGATTACAGAATGCCACCAGATGTGCATCGGAAACTACCACTGGTCTTCCAGGGAGCGATCAAAGCGTAGACTGTTTGAGACATTACTAACATGGAGGCAAGTGCGCATGGTGACTGTTGTATTCAATCCCGATGCAATATCTGTGTTTCATCAACACTTTGAAGGTCCACAGATTACAGAATGCATCCAGATGTGCATCGGAAACTACTACTGGTCTTCCAGGGAACGATCATAGCGTAGTCAATTTGAGACATTACTTCTATGGAGGGAAGTGCGCATGGTGACTGTTGAATTCAATCCCGATGCAATTTCTGTGTTTCATCAACACTCTGGTAGTCCACAGATTACAGGATGCCCCCAGATGTGCATCGGAAACTACTTCTGGTCTCCCTGGGAACGATCAAAGCGTAGACTGTTTGAGACATTACTCCTATGGAGGAATGTGCTCATGGTGACTGTTGTATTAAAATCCCGATGCAATTTTTGTGTTTCATCAACACTCGGATAGTCCACAGATTACAAAATGCCTCCCGATGTGCAGCGGAAACTACTTGTGGTCTTCCAGGGAACGATAAAATCGTAGACTGTTTGAGACACTACTCCCATGGAGGAAAGTGCGCATGGTGACTGTTGTATTCAATCCCGATGCAATTTCTGTGTTTCATCAACACTCTGATTGTCCACAGATTACAGAATGCCTCCCGATGTGCATCGGAAACTACTACTGGTCTTCCAGGGAATGATCAAACCGTAGACTGTTTGAGACATTACTCCCGTGGAGGAAAGTGCGCATGGTGCGCTGTTGTATTTAATCCCGCTGCAATTTCTGTGTTTCATCAACACTCAGTTAGTCCAAAGATTTCATAATGGCTCCATATGTGCATCGGAATCTGTTACTGGTCTTCCAGGGAACAATCAAAGCGTATACTGTTTGAGACATTACTCCCATGGAGGAATGTAGGAATGTGCTCATGGTGACTGTTGTATTCAATCCCGATGCAATATCTGTGTTTCATCAACACTCGGATAGTCCACAGATTACAGAATGCCACCAGATGTGCATCGGAAACTACTACTGGTCTTCCAGGGAACGATCAAATCGTCGACTGTTTGAGACATTACTCCTGTGGAGGAAAGTGCGCATGGTGACTGTTGTATTCAATCCCGATGCAAATTCTGTGTTAAATCAACACTCTGATAGTCCACAGATTACAGAATGCCACCAGATGTGCAACGGAAACTACTACTGGTCTTCCAGGGAATGATCAAACCGTAGACTGTTTGAGACATTACTCCCATAGAGGAAAGTGCGCATGCTGACTGTTGTATTTAATCACGATGAAATTTCTGTGTTTCATCAACACTCTGATAGTCCACAGATTACAGAATGCCTCCAGATGTGCATCGGAAATTACCACTGGTCTTCCAGGGAACGATAAAAGCGTAGACTGTTTGAGACATTACTAACATGGAGAAAAGTGCGCATGATGACTCTTCTATTCAATCCCGATGCAAATTCTGTGTCTCATCAACACTTTGACGGTCAACAGGTTAAAAAGTGCATCGAGATGTGCATCGGTAACTACTACTGGTCTTCCAGGGAACGATCAAATCGTAGACAGTTTGAGACATTACTCTTAAGGAGGAAAGTGCGCATGGTGACTGTTGTATTCAATCCCGATGCAATTTCTGTGTTTCATCAACACTCTGATAGTCCACAGATTACAGAATGCCCCCAGACGTGCATCGGAAACTACTACTGGTTTTCCAGGAAACGATCAAAGAGTTGACTGTGTGAGACATTACTCCCATGAAGGAAGGTGCGCATGGTGACTGTTGTATTCAATCCCGAAGGAATTTCTGTGTTTCAACAACAGTCTGATAGTCCACAGATTACAGGATGCCTCCAGACGTGCATCGGAAACTACTTCTGGTCTTCCAGGCAACGATCAAAGCGTAGACTGTTTGAGACATTAGCCCCATGGAGGAAACTGCTCATGGTGACTGTTGTATTCAATCCCGATGCAATCTCTGTGTTTCATCAACACTCTGACAGTCCACAGATTACAGAATGCTTCCAGATGTGCATCAGATACTATTTATGGTCTTCCAGGGAAAGATTAAAGCGTAGGCTCTTAGAGACATTACTCCCATAGAGGAAAGTGCGCATGGTGACTGTTGTATTTAATCACGATGAAATTTCTGTGTTTCATCAACACTCTGATAGTCCACAGATTACAGAATGCCTCTAGATGTGCATCGGAAATTACTACTGTTCTTCCAGGGAACGATCAAAGCGTAGACAGTTTGAGACATTACTAACATGGAGAAAAGTGCGCTATATGACCCTTGTATTCAATCCCGATGCAATTTCTGTGTTTCATGAACTCTCCGATAGTCCACAGATTACAGAATGCCACCAGATGTACATCGCAAACTACTACTGGTCTTCCTGGGAACGATTAAAGCGTAGACTGTTTGAGACATTATTCCCATGGAGGAAAGTGCGCATGGAGACTGTTGTATTCTATCCCGATGCTATCTTTGTGTTTCATCAACACTCTGATAGTCCACAGATTACAGGATGCCTCCAGATGTGCATCGGAAACTACTTCTGGTCTTCCAGGGAACGATCAAAGCGTAGACTGTTTGAGACATTACTCCCATGGAGGAAAGGGCGCATGGTGACTGTTGTATTCAATCCCGATGCAATTTCTGTGTTTCATCAACACTCTGATAGTCCACAGATTACAGAATGCCTCCCGATGTGCATCGGAAACTACCACTGGTGTTCCAGGGAGCGGTAAAAGCGTTGACTGTTTGAGACATTACTAACATGGAGGCAAGTGCACATGGTGACTTTTGTATTCAATCCCTATGCAATTTCTGTGTTTCAACAACACTTTGAAGGTCCACAGATTACAGAATGCATCCAGATGTGCATCGGAAACTACTACTGGTCTTCCAGGGAACGATCAAAGCGTAGACTATTCGAGACATTACTCCCATGGAGGGAAGTGCGCATGGTGACTGTTGTATTCAATCCCGATGCAATATCTGTGTTTCATCAACACTCTGATTGTCCACAGATTACAGAATGCCACCAGATGTGCATCGGAAACTACTACTGGTCTTCCAGGGAACGATCAAAGCGTCGACTGTTTGAGACATTACTCCTGTGGAGGAAAGTGCGCATGGTGACTGTTGTATTCAATCCCGATGCAAATTCTGTGTTTCATCAACACTCTGATAGTCCACAGATTACAGAATGCCACCAGATGTGCAACGGAAACTACTACTGGTCTTCCAGGGAATGATCAAACCGTAGACTGTTTGAGACATTACTCCCATAGAGGAAAGTGCGCATGGTGACTGTTGTATTTAATCACGATGAAATTTCGGTGTTTCATTAACACTCTGATAGTCCACAGATTACAGAATGCCTCCAGATGTGCATCGGAAATTACCACTGGTCTTCCAGGGAACGATAAAAGCGTAGACTGTTTGAGACATTACTAACATGGAGAAAAGTGCGCATGATGACTCTTCTATTCAATCCCGATGCAATTTCTGTGTCTCATCAACACTTTGAAGGTCAACAGATTAAAGAGTGCATCGAGATGTGCATCGGTAACTACTACTGGTCTTCCAGGGAACGATCAAATACTAGACTGTTTGAGACATTACTCTTAAGGAGGAAAGTGCGCATGGTGACTGTTGTATTCAATCCCGATGCAATTTCTGTGTTTCATCAACACTCTGATAGTCCACAGATTACAGAATGCCCCCAGACGTGCATCGGAAACTACTACTGGTTTTCCAGGAAACGATCAAAGAGTTGACTGTGTGAGACATTACTCCCATGAAGGAAGGTGCGGATGGTGACTGTTGTATTCAATCCCGAAGGAATTTCTGTGTTTCATCAACAGTCTGATAGTCCACAGATTACAGAATGCCTCCAGACGTGCATCGGAAACTACTTCTGGTCTTCCAGGGAACGATCAAAGCGTAGACTGTTTGAGACATTAGTCCCATGGAGGAAACTGCTCATGGTGACTGTTGTATTCAATCCCGATGCAATTTCTGTGTTTCATCAACACTCTGACAGTCCACAGATTACAGAATGCTCCTAGATGTGCATCAGAAACTACTTATGGTCTTCCAGGGAACGATTAAAGCGTAGGCTCTTAGAGACATTACTCCCATAGAGGAAAGTGCGCATGGTGACTGTTGTATTTAATCACGATGAAATTTCTGTGTTTCATCAACACTCTGATAGTCGACAGATTACAGAATGCCTCTAGATGTGCATCGGAAATTACTACTGTTCTTCCAGGGAACGATCAAAGCGTAGACTCTTTGAGACATTATTCCCATGGAGGAAAGTGCGCATGGAGACTGTTGTATTCTATCCCGATGCTATTTTTGTGTTTCATCAACACTCTGATAGTCCACAGATTACAGGATGCCTCCAGATGTGCATCGGAAACTACTTCTGGTCTTCCAGGGAACGATCAAAGCGTAGACTGTTTGAGACATTACTCCCATGGAGGAATGTGCTCATGGTGACTGTTGTATTCAATCCCGATGCAATTTCTGTGTTTCATCAACACTCGGATAGTCCACAGATTACGTAATGCCTCCCGATGTGCATCGGAAACTACTACTGGTCTTCCAGGGAACGATTAAAGCGTAGACTGTTTGAAACATTACTCCCATGGAGGAAAGGGCGCATGGTGACTGTTGTATTCAATCCCGATGCAATTTCTGTGTTTCATCAACACTCTGATAGTCCACAGATTACAGAATGCCTCCATATGTGCATCGGAAACTACCACTGGTGTTCCAGGGAGCGGTAAAAGCGTTGACTGTTTGAGACATTACTAACATGGAGGCAAGTGCACATGGTGACTTTTGTATTCAATCCCGATGCAATTTCTGTGTTTCATCAACACTTTGAAGGTCCACAGATTACAGAATGCATCCAGATGTGCATCGGAAACTACTACTGGTCTTCCAGGGAACGATCAAAGCGTAGACTATTTGAGACATTACTCCCATGGAGGGAAGTGCGCATGGTGACTGTTGTATTCAATCCCGATGCAATTTCTGTGTTTCATCCACACTCTGATAGTCCACAGATTACAGAATGCCACCAGATGTTCATCGGAAACTACTACTGGTCTTCCAGGGAACGATCAAAGCGTCGACTGTTTGAGACATTACTCCTGTGGAGGAAAGTGCGCATGGTAACTGTTGTATTCAATCCCGATGCAAATTCTGTGTTTCATCAACACTCTGATAGTCCACAGATTACAGAATGCCACCAGATGTGCAACGGAAACTACTACTGGTCTTCCAGGGAATGATCAAACCGTAGACTGTTTGAGACATTACTCCCATGGAGGGAAGTGCGCATGGTGACTGTTGTATTCAATCCCGATGCAATTTCTGTGTTTCATCAACACTCTGATTGTCCACAGATTACAGAATGCCACCAGATGTTCATCGGAAACTACTACTGGTCTTCCAGGGAACGATCAAAGCGTCGACTGTTTGAGACATTACTCCTGTGGAGGAAAGTGCGCATGGTGACTGTTGTATTCAATCCCGATGCAAATTCTGTGTTTCATCAACACTCTGATAGTCTACAGATTACAGATGCCTCCAGATGTGCATCGGAAATTACCACTGGTCTTCCAGGGAACGATAAAAGCGTAGACTGTTTGAGACATTACTAACATGGAGAAAAGTGCGCATGATGACTCTTCTATTCAATCCCGATGCAATTTCTGTGTCTCATCAACACTTTGAAGGTCAACAGATTAAAGAGTGCATCGAGATGTGCATCGGTAACTACTACTGGTCTTAAAGGGAACGATCAAATCGTAGACTGTCTGAGACATTACTCTTAAGGAGGAAAGTGCGCATGGTGACTGTTGTATTCAATCCCGAAGGAATTTCTGTGTTTCATCAACAGTCTGATAGTCCACAGATTACAGAATGCCTCCAGACGTGCATCGGAAACTACTTCTGGTCTTCCAGGGAACGATCAAAGCGTAGACTGTTTGAGACATTAGTCCCATGGAGGAAACTGCTCATGGTGACTGTTGTATTCAATCCCGATGCAATTTCTGTGTTTCATCAACACTCTGACAGTCCACAGATTACTGAATGCTTCCAGATGTGCATCAGAAACTACTTATGGTCTTCCAGGGAACGATTAAAGCGTAGGCTCTTAGAGACATTACTCCCATAGAGGAAAGTGCGCATGGTGACTGTTGTATTTAATCACGGTGAAATTTCTGTGTTTCAGCAACACTCTGATAGTCCACAGATTACAGAATGCCTCTAGATGTGCATCGGAAATTACTACTGTTCTTCCAGGGAACGATCAAAGCGTAGACAGTTTGAGACATTACTAACATGGAGAAAAGTGCGCAAGATGACCCTTGTATTCAATCCCGATGCAATTTCTGTGTTTAATGAACTCTCCGATAGTCCACAGATTACAGAGTGCCACCAGATGTACATCGCAAACTACTACTGGTCTTCCTGGGAACGATTAAAGCGTAGACTGTTTGAGACATTATTCCCATGGAGGAAAGTGCGCATGGAGACGGTTGTATTCTATCCCGATGCTATTTTTGTGTTTCATCAACACTCTGATAGTCCACAGATTACAGGATGCCTCCAGATGTGCATCGGAAACTACTTCTGGTCTTCCAGGGAACGATCAAAGCGTAGACTGTTTGAGACATTACTCCCATGGAGGAATGTGCTCATGGTGACTGTTGTATTCAATCCCGATGCAATTTCTGTGTTTCATCAACACTCGGATAGTCCACAGATTACGGAATGCCTCCCGCTGTGCATCGGAAACTACTACTGGTCTTCCAGGGAACGATTAAAGCGTAGACTGTTTGAAACATTACTCCCATGGAGGAAAGGGCGCATGGTTACTGTTGTATTCAATCCCGATCCAATTTCTGTGTTTCATCAACACTCTGATTGTCCACAGATTACAGAATGCCTCCCGATGTGCATCGGAAACTACTACTGGTCTTCCAGGGAATGATCAAAGCGTAGACTGTTTGAGACATTACTCCCGTGGAGGAAAGTGCGCATGGTGACTGTTGTACTTAATCCCGATGCAATTTCTGTGTTTCATCAACATTCAGTTAGTCCACAGATTTCATAATGGCTCCATATGTGCATCGGAATCTGTTAGTGGTCTTAAAGGGAACAATCAAAACGTAGACTGTTTTAGACATTACTTCCATGGAGGAATGTGCTCATGGTGACTGTTGTATTCAATCCCGATGCAATTTCTGTGTTTCATCAACACTCTGATAGTCCACAGATTACAGAATGCCTCCATATGTGCATCGGAAACTACCACTGGTGTTCCAGGGAGCGGTAAAAGCGTTGACTGTTTGAGACATTACTAACATGGAGGCAAGTGCACATGGTGACTTTTGTATTCAATCCCGATGCAATTTCTGTGTTTCATCAACACTTTGAAGGTCCACAGATTACAGAATGCATCCAGATGTGCATCGGAAACTACTACTGGTCTTCCAGGGAACGATCAAAGCGTAGACTATTTGAGACATTACTCCCATGGAGGGAAGTGCGCATGGTGACTGTTGTATTCAATCCCGATGCAATTTCTGTGTTTCATCCACACTCTGATAGTCCACAGATTACAGAATGCCACCAGATGTTCATCGGAAACTACTACTGGTCTTCCAGGGAACGATCAAAGCGTCGACTGTTTGAGACATTACTCCTGTGGAGGAAAGTGCGCATGGTAACTGTTGTATTCAATCCCGATGCAAATTCTGTGTTTCATCAACACTCTGATAGTCCACAGATTACAGAATGCCACCAGATGTGCAACGGAAACTACTACTGGTCTTCCAGGGAATGATCAAACCGTAGACTGTTTGAGACATTACTCCCATGGAGGGAAGTGCGCATGGTGACTGTTGTATTCAATCCCGATGCAATTTCTGTGTTTCATCAACACTCTGATTGTCCACAGATTACAGAATGCCACCAGATGTTCATCGGAAACTACTACTGGTCTTCCAGGGAACGATCAAAGCGTCGACTGTTTGAGACATTACTCCTGTGGAGGAAAGTGCGCATGGTGACTGTTGTATTCAATCCCGATGCAAATTCTGTGTTTCATCAACACTCTGATAGTCTACAGATTACAGATGCCTCCAGATGTGCATCGGAAATTACCACTGGTCTTCCAGGGAACGATAAAAGCGTAGACTGTTTGAGACATTACTAACATGGAGAAAAGTGCGCATGATGACTCTTCTATTCAATCCCGATGCAATTTCTGTGTCTCATCAACACTTTGAAGGTCAACAGATTAAAGAGTGCATCGAGATGTGCATCGGTAACTACTACTGGTCTTAAAGGGAACGATCAAATCGTAGACTGTCTGAGACATTACTCTTAAGGAGGAAAGTGCGCATGGTGACTGTTGTATTCAATCCCGAAGGAATTTCTGTGTTTCATCAACAGTCTGATAGTCCACAGATTACAGAATGCCTCCAGACGTGCATCGGAAACTACTTCTGGTCTTCCAGGGAACGATCAAAGCGTAGACTGTTTGAGACATTAGTCCCATGGAGGAAACTGCTCATGGTGACTGTTGTATTCAATCCCGATGCAATTTCTGTGTTTCATCAACACTCTGACAGTCCACAGATTACTGAATGCTTCCAGATGTGCATCAGAAACTACTTATGGTCTTCCAGGGAACGATTAAAGCGTAGGCTCTTAGAGACATTACTCCCATAGAGGAAAGTGCGCATGGTGACTGTTGTATTTAATCACGGTGAAATTTCTGTGTTTCAGCAACACTCTGATAGTCCACAGATTACAGAATGCCTCTAGATGTGCATCGGAAATTACTACTGTTCTTCCAGGGAACGATCAAAGCGTAGACAGTTTGAGACATTACTAACATGGAGAAAAGTGCGCAAGATGACCCTTGTATTCAATCCCGATGCAATTTCTGTGTTTAATGAACTCTCCGATAGTCCACAGATTACAGAGTGCCACCAGATGTACATCGCAAACTACTACTGGTCTTCCTGGGAACGATTAAAGCGTAGACTGTTTGAGACATTATTCCCATGGAGGAAAGTGCGCATGGAGACGGTTGTATTCTATCCCGATGCTATTTTTGTGTTTCATCAACACTCTGATAGTCCACAGATTACAGGATGCCTCCAGATGTGCATCGGAAACTACTTCTGGTCTTCCAGGGAACGATCAAAGCGTAGACTGTTTGAGACATTACTCCCATGGAGGAATGTGCTCATGGTGACTGTTGTATTCAATCCCGATGCAATTTCTGTGTTTCATCAACACTCGGATAGTCCACAGATTACGGAATGCCTCCCGCTGTGCATCGGAAACTACTACTGGTCTTCCAGGGAACGATTAAAGCGTAGACTGTTTGAAACATTACTCCCATGGAGGAAAGGGCGCATGGTTACTGTTGTATTCAATCCCGATCCAATTTCTGTGTTTCATCAACACTCTGATTGTCCACAGATTACAGAATGCCTCCCGATGTGCATCGGAAACTACTACTGGTCTTCCAGGGAATGATCAAAGCGTAGACTGTTTGAGACATTACTCCCGTGGAGGAAAGTGCGCATGGTGACTGTTGTACTTAATCCCGATGCAATTTCTGTGTTTCATCAACATTCAGTTAGTCCACAGATTTCATAATGGCTCCATATGTGCATCGGAATCTGTTAGTGGTCTTAAAGGGAACAATCAAAACGTAGACTGTTTTAGACATTACTTCCATGGAGGAATGTGCTCATGGTGACTGTTGTATTCAATCCCGATGCAATTTCTGTGTTTCATCAACACTCGGATAGTCGACAGATTACAGAATGCCTCCCGATGTGCATCGGAAACTACTACTGGTCTTCCAGGGAACGATTAAAGCGTAGACTGTTTGAGACATTACTCCCAACGAAGAAAGTGCGCATGGTGACTGTTGTATTCTATCCCGATGCAATTTCTGTGTTTCATCAACACTCTGATAGTCCACAGATTACAGAATGCCTCCAGATGTGCATCGGAAACTACCACTGGTCTTCCAGGGAGCGATAAAAGCGTAGACTGTTCGAGACATTACTAACATGGAGGCAAGTGCGCATGGTGATTGTTGTATTCAATACCGATGCAATTTCTGTTATTCATCAACACTCTGATAGTCCACGGATTACAGAATGCCACCAGATGTGCATCGGAAACTACTACTGGTCTTCCAGGGAACGATCAAATCGTCGACTGTTTGAGACATTACTCCTGTGGAGGAAAGTGCGCATGGTGACTGTTGTATTCAATCCCGATGCAATTTCTGTGTTTCATCAACACTCTGATAGTCCACAGATTACAGAATCCATCCAGATGTGCATCAGAAACAACTTATGGTCTTCCAGGGAACGATCAAAGCGTAGACTGTTAGAGACATTACTCCCATAGAGGAAAGTGCGCATGGTGACTGTTGTATTTAGTCACGATGAAATTTCTGTGTTTCATCAACACTCTGATAGTCCACAGATTACAGAATGCCTCCTGAGGTGCATCGGAAACCACCACTGGTCTTCCAGGGAGCGATAAAAGCGTAGACTGTTCGAGACATTACTAACATGGAGGCAAGTGCGCATGGTGACTGTTGTATTCAATCCCGATGCAATTTCTGTGATTCATCAACACTCTGATAGTCCACGGATTACAGAATGCCACCAGATGTGCATCGGAAATTACCACTGGTCTTCCAGGGAACGATCAAAGCGTAGACTGTTTGAGACATTACTAACATGGAGAAAAGTGCGCATGATGACTCTTGTATTCAATCCCGATGCAATTTCTGTGTCTCATCAACACTTTGAAGGTCAACAGATTAAAGATTGCATCGAGATGTGCATCGGTAACTACTACTGGTCTTCCAGGGAACGATCAAATCGTAGACTGTTTGAGACATTACTCCCGAGGAGGAAAGTGCTCATGGTGACAGTTGTATTCAATCCCGATGCAATTTCTGTGTTTCATCAACACTCTGATAGTCCACAGATTACAGAATGCCCCCAGACGTGCATCGGAAACTACTACTGGTCTTCCAGGGAACGATCAAAACGTAGCCTGTTTGAGACATTACTCCCATAGAGGAAAGTGCGCATGGTGACTGTTGTATTCAATCCCGATGCAATTTCTGTGTTTCATGAACTCTCCGACAGTCCACAGATTACAGAATGCCACCAGATGTACGTCGGAAACTACTACTGGTCTTCCTGGGAACGATTAAAGCGTAGATTGTTTGAGACATTACTCCCATGGAGGAAAGTGCGCATGGAGACTGTTGAATTCTATCCCGATGCAATTTCTGTGTTTCGTCAATACTCTGATAGTCCACAGATTACAGGATGCCTCCAGATGTGCATCGGAAACTACTTCTGGTCTTCCAGGGAACGATCAAAGCGTAGACTGTTTGAGACATTACTCCTATGGAGGAATGTGCTCATGGTGACTGTTGTATTCAATCCCGATGCAATTTCTGTGTTTCATCAACACTCGGATAGTCCACAGATTACAAAATGCCTCCCGATGTGCATCGGAAACTACTACTGGTCTTCCAGGGAACGATTAAAACGTAGACTGTTTGAGACATTACTCCCATGGTGGAAAGGGCGCATGGTGACTGTTGTATTCAATCCCGATGTAATTTCTGTGTTTCATCAACACTCTGATAGTCCACAGATTACAGAATGCCTCCAGATGTGCATCGGAAACTACCACTGGTCTTCCAGGGAGCGATAAAAGCGTAGACTGTTTGAGACATTATTCCCATGGAGGCAAGTGCACATGGTGACTGTTGTATTCAATCCCGATGCAATTTCTGTGTTTCATCAACACTTTGAAGGTCCACAGATTACAGAATGCATCCAGATGTGCATCGGAAACTACTACTGGTCTTCCAGGGAGCGATAAAAGCGTAGACTATTTGAGACATTACTCCCATGGAGGGAAGTGCGCATGGTGACTGTTGTATTCAATCCCGATGCAATTTCTGTGTTTCATCAACACTCTGATAGTCCACAGATTACAGAATGCCACCAGATGTGCATCGGAAACTACTAATGGTATTCCAGGTAACGATCAAGGCATCGACTGTTTGAGACATTACTCCTGTGGAGGAAAGTGCGCATGGTGACTGTTGTATTCAATCCCGATGCAAAGTCTGTGTTTCATCAACACTCTGATAGTCCACAGATTACAGAATGCCACCAGATGTGCAACGGAAACTACTACTGGTCTTCCAAGGAATGATCAAACCGTAGACTGTTTGAGACATTACTCCCGTGGAGGAAAGTGCGCATGGTGACTGTTGTATTTAATCCCGATGCAGTTTCTGTGTTTCATCAACACTCAGTTAGTCCACAGATTTCATAATGACTCCATATGTGCATCGGAATCTGTTACTGATCTTCCAGGGAACATTCAAAGCGTAGAGTGTTGAGACATTACTCCCATGGAGGAAAGTGTACATGGTGACTGTTTTATTCAATCCCGATGCAATTTCTGTTTTTCATCAACACTCCGATAGTCCACAGATTACAGAATGCCTCCAGACGTGCATCGGAAACTACTTCTGGTCTTCCAGGGAACGATCAAAGCGTAGACTGTTTGAGACATTACTCCTGTGGAGGAAACTGCTCATGGTGATTGTTGTATTAAATCCCGATGCAATTTCTGTGTTTCATCAACACTCTGATAGTCCACAGATTACAGAATACCTCCAGATGTGCATCAGAAACTACTTAAGGTCTTCCAGGGAACAATCAAAGCGTAGACTGTTAGAGACATTACTCCCATAGAGGAAAGTGCGCTTGGTGACTGTTGTATTTAATCACGATGAAATTTCTGTGTTTCATCAACACTCTGATAGTCCACAGATTACAGAGCGCCTCCAGATGTGCAACGGAAATTACCACTGGTCTTCCAGGGAACTATCAAAGCGTAGACTGTATGAGACATTACTAACATGGAGAAAAGTGCGCATGACGACTCTTGTATTCAATCCCGATGCAATATCTGTGTCTCATCAACACTTTGAAGGTCAACAGATTAAAGAGTACATCGAGATGTGCATCGGTAACTACTACTGGTCTTCCAGGGAACGATCAAATCGTAGACTGTTTGAGACATTACTCTTAAGGAGGAAAGTGCGCATGGTGACTGTTGTATTCAATCCCGAAGGAATTTCTGTGTTTCATCAACAGTCTGATAGTCCACAGATTACAGAATGCCTCCAGACGTGCATCGGAAACTACTTCTGGTCTTCCAGGGAACGATCAAAGCGTAGACTGTTTGAGACATTAGTCCCATGGAGGAAACTGCTCATGGTGACTGTTGTATTCAATCCCGATGCAATTTCTGTGTTTCATCAACACTCTGACAGTCCACAGATTACAGAATGCTTCAAGATGTGCATCAGAAACTACTTATGGTCTTCCAGGGAACGATTAAAGCGTAGGCTCTTAGAGACATTACTCCCATAGAGGAAAGTGCGCATGGTGACTGTTGTATTTAATCACGATGAAATTTCTGTGTTTCATCAACACTCTGATAGTCCACAGATTACAGAATGCCTCTAGATGTGCATCGGAAATTACTACTGTTCTTCCAGGGAACGATCAAAGCGTAGACAGTTTGAGACATTACTAACATGGAGAAAAGTGCGCAAGATGACCCTTGTATTCAATCCCGATGCAATTTCTGTGTTTCATGAACTCTCCGATAGTCCACAGATTACAGAATGCCACCAGATGTACATCGGAAACTACTACTGGTCTTCCTGGGAACGATTAAAGCGTAGACTGTTTGAGACATTACTCTCATGGAGGAAAGTGCGCATGGAGACTGTTGTATTCTATCCCGATGCAATTTTTGTGTTTCATCAACACTCTGATAGTCCACAGATTACAGGATGCCTCTAGATGTGCATCGGAAACTACTTCTGGTCTTCCAGGGAACGATCAAAGCGTAGACTGTTTGAGACATTACTCCCATGGAGGAATGTGCTCATGGTGACTGTTGTATTCAATCCCGATGCAATTTCTGTGTTTCATCAACACTCGGATAGTCGACAGATTACGGAATGCCTCCCGATGTGCATCGGAAACTACTACTGGTCTTCCAGGGAATGATCAAAGCTTAGACTGTTTGAGACATTACTCCCGTGGAGGAAAGTGCGCATGGTGACTGTTGTATTTAATCCCGATGCAATTTCTGTGTTTCATCAACATTCAGTTAGTCCACAGATTTCATAATGGCTCCATATGTGCATCGGAATCTGTTACTGGTCTTCCAATGAACAATCAAAGCGTAGACTGTTTGAGACATGACTCCCATGGACGAATGTGCTCATGGTGACTGTTGTATTCAATCCCGATGCAATTTCTGTGTTTCATGAACTCTCCGATAGTCCACAGATTACAGAACGCCTCCCGATGTGCATCGGAAACTACTACTGGTCTTCCAGGGAACGATTAAAGCGTAGACTGTTTGAGACATTACTCCCATGGAGGTAAGTGCGCATGGTGACTGTTGTATTCTATCCCGATGCAATTTCTGTGTTTCATCAACACTCTGATAGTCCACAGATTGCAGAATGCCTCCAGATGTGCATCGGAAACTACCACTGGTCTTCCAGGGAGCGATAAAAGCGTAGACTGTTTGAGACATTACTAACATGGAGGCAAGTGCGCATGGTGACTGTTGTATTCAATCCCGATGCAATTTCTGTGTTTCATCAACACTCTGATAGTCCACAGATTACAGAATGCCACCAGATGTGCATCGGAAACTACTACTGGTCTTCCAGGGAACGATTAAATCGTCGACTGTTTGAGACATTACTCCTGTGGAGGAAAGTGCGCATGGTGACTGTTGTATTCAATCCCGATGCAAATTCTGTGTTTCATCAACACTCTGATAGTCCACAGATTACAGAATGCCACCAGATGTGCAACGGAAACTACTACTGGTCTTCCAGGGAACAATCAAAGCGTAGAATGTTTGAGACATTACTCCCATGGAGGAAAGTGTACATGGTGACTGTTTTATTCAATCCCGTTGCAATTTCTGTTTTTCATCAACACTCCGATAGTCCACAGATTACAGAATGCCTCCAGACGTGCATCGGAAACTACTTCTGGTCTTCCAGGGAACGATCAAAGCGTAGACTGTTTGAGACATTACTCCCATGGAGGAAACTGCTCATGGTGATTGTTGTATTAAATCCCGATGCAATTTCTGTGTTTCATCAACACTCTGATAGTCCACAGATTACAGAATGCCTCCAGATGTGCATCAGAAACTACTTATGGGCTTCCAGGGAACGATCAAAGCGTAGACTGTTAGAGACATTACTCCCACTGAGGAAAGTGCGCATGATGACTCTTGTATTCAATCCCGATGCAATTTCTGTGTCTCATCAACACTTTGAAGGTCAACAGATTAAAGAATGCATCGAGATGCGCATCGGTAACTACTACTGATCTTTCAGGGAACGATCAAATCGTAGACTGTTTGAGACATTACTCCCAAGGTGGAAACTGCGCATGGTGACTGTTGTATTCAATCCCGATGCAATTTCTGTGTTTCATCAGCACTCTGATAGTCCACAGATTACAGAATGCCCCCAGACGTGCATCGGAAACTACTACTGGTCTTCCAGGAAACGATCAAAGCGTTGACTGTATGAGACATTACTCCCATGGAGGAAGGTGCGCATGGTGACTGTTGTATTCAATCCTGATGGAATTTCTGTGTTTCATCAACACTCTGATAGTTCACAGATTACAGAATGCCTCCAGACGTGCATCGGAAACCTCTTCCGGTCTTCCAGGGAACGATCAAAGCGTAGACTGTTTGAGACATTACTCCCATGGATTAAACTGCTCATGGTGACTGTTGTATTCAATCCCGATGCAATTTCTTTGTTTCATCAACACTCTGATAGTCCACAGATTACAGAATGCCTCCAGATGTGCATCAGAAACTACTTATGGTCTTCCAGGGAACGATCAAAGCGTAGACTGTTTGAGACATTACTCCCATAGGGGAAAGTGCGCATGGTGACTGTTGTATTCAATCCCCATGCAATTTCTGTGTTTCATCTACTCTCTGATAGTCCACAGATTACAGAATGCCCCCAGACGTGCATCGGAAAATACTACTGGTCTTCCAGGGAACGATCAAAGCGTAGCCTGTTTGAGACATTACTCACATAGGGGAAAGTGCGCATGGTGACTGTTGTATTCAATCCCGATGCAATTTCTGTGTTTTATGAACTCTCCGATAGTCCACAGTTTACAGAATGCCACCAGATGTACATCGGAAACTACTACTGGTCTTCCTGGGAACGACTAAAGCGTAGACTGTTTGAGACATTACTCCCATGGAGGAAAGTGCGCATGGAGACTGTTGTATTCTATCCCGATGCAATTTCTGTGTTTCATCAACACTCTGATAGTCCACAGATTACAGGATGCCTCCAGATGTGCATCGGAAACTACTTCTGGTCTTCCAGGGAACGATCAAAGCGTAGACTGTTTGAGACATTACAACTATGGAGGAATGTGCTCATGGTGAGTGTTGTATTCAATCCCGATGCAATTTCTGTGTTTCATTAACACTCGGATAGTCCACAGATTACAGAATGCCTCCCGATGTGCATCGGAAACTACTACTGGTCTTCCAGGGAACGATTAAAGCGTAGACTGTTTGAGACATTACTCTCATGGAGGAAAGGGCGCATGGTGACTGTTGTATTCAATCCCGATGCAATTTCTGTGTTTCATCAACACTCTGATTGTCCACAGATTACAGAATGCCACCAGATGTGCAACGGAAACTACTACTGGTCTTCCAGGGAATGATCAAAGCGTAGACTGTTTGAGACATTACTCCCGTGGAGGAAAGTGCGCATGGTGACTGTTGTATTGAATCCCGATGCAATTTGTGTTTTTCATCAACACTCTGACAGTCCACAGATTACAGAATGCCTCCAGATGTGCATCGGAAACTACTTCTGGTCTTCCAGGGAACGATCAAAGCGTAGACTGTTTGACACATTACTCCCATGGAGGAAATTGCGCATGGTGACTGTTGTATTCAATCCCGAAGCAATTTCTGTGTTTCATCAACACTATGATAGTCCACAGATTACAGAATACCTCCAGATGTGCATCGGAAACTACTACTGGTCTTCCAGGGAACGGTCAAAGCGTTGACTAATTGAGACACTACTCCCATGGAGGAAAGTGCGCATGGTGACTGTTGTATTCAATCCCGATGCAATTTCTGTGTTTCATCAACACTTTGAAGGTCCACAGATTACAGAATGCCACCATATGTGCGTCGGAAACTACTACTGGTCTTCCAGGGAACGATCAAAGCGTCGACTGTTTGAGACATTACTCCTGTGGAGGAAAATGCGCATGGTGACTGTTGTATTCAATCCCGATGCAAATTCTGTGTTTCATCAACACTCTGATAGTCCACAGATTACAGAATGCCACCATATGTGCGTCGGAAACTACTACTGGTCTTCCAGGGAACGATCAAAGCGTCGACTGTTTGAGACATTACTCCTGTGGAGGAAAATGCGCATGGTGACTGTTGTATTCAATCCCGATGCAAATTCTGTGTTTCATCAACACTCTGATAGTCCACAGATTACAGAATGCCACCAGATGTGCAACGGAAACTACTACTGGTCTTCCAGGGAATGATCAAAGCGTAGACTGTTTGAGACATTACTCCCGTGGAGGAAAGTGCGCATGGTGACTGTTGTATTTAATCCGGATGAATTTCTGTGTTTCATCAACACTCAGATAGTCCACGAATTTCATAATCGCTCCATATGTGCATCGGAATCTGTTACTGGTCTTCCAGGGAACAATCAAAGCGTAGACTGTTTGAGACATTACTCCCATGGAGGAAACTGCTCATGGTGATTGTTGTATTAAATCCCGATGCAATTTCTGTGTTTCATCAACACTCTGATAGTCCACAGATTACAGAATGCCTCCAGATGTGCATCAGAAACTACTTATGGGCTTCCAGGGAACGATCAAAGCGTAGACTGTTAGAGACATTACTCCCACTGAGGAAAGTGCGCATGATGACTCTTGTATTCAATCCCGATGCAATTTCTGTGTCTCATCAACACTTTGAAGGTCAACAGATTAAAGAATGCATCGAGATGCGCATCGGTAACTACTACTGATCTTTCAGGGAACGATCAAATCGTAGACTGTTTGAGACATTACTCCCAAGGTGGAAAGTGCGCATGGTGACTGTTGTATTCAATCCCGATGCAATTTCTGTGTTTCATCAGCACTCTGATAGTCCACAGATTACAGAATGCCCCCAGACGTGCATCGGAAACTACTACTGGTCTTCCAGGGAACGATCAAAGCGTTGACTGTATGAGACATTACTCCCATGGAGGAAGGTGCGCATGGTGACTGTTGTATTCAATCCTGATGGAATTTCTGTGTTTCATCAACACTCTGATAGTTCACAGATTACAGAATGCCTCCAGACGTGCATCGGAAACCTCTTCCAGTCTTCCAGGGAACGATCAAAGCGTAGACTGTTTGAGACATTACTCCCATGGATTAAACTGCTCATGGTGACTGTTGTATTCAATCCCGATGCAATTTCTTTGTTTCATCAACACTCTGATAGTCCACAGATTACAGAATGCCTCCAGATGTGCATCAGAAACTACTTATGGTCTTCCAGGGAACGATCAAAGCGTAGACTGTTTGAGACATTACTCCCATAGGGGAAAGTGCGCATGGTGACTGTTGTATTCAATCCCCATGCAATTTCTGTGTTTCATCTACTCTCTGATAGTCCACAGATTACAGAATGCCCCCAGACGTGCATCGGAAAATACTACTGGTCTTCCAGGGAACGATCAAAGCGTAGCCTGTTTGAGACATTACTCACATAGGGGAAAGTGCGCATGGTGACTGTTGTATTCAATCCCGATGCAATTTCTGTGTTTTATGAACTCTCCGATAGTCCACAGTTTACAGAATGCCACCAGATGTACATCGGAAACTACTACTGGTCTTCCTGGGAACGACTAAAGCGTAGACTGTTTGAGACATTACTCCCATGGAGGAAAGTGCGCATGGAGACTGTTGTATTCTATCCCGATGCAATTTCTGTGTTTCATCAACACTCTGATATTCCACAGATTACAGGATGCCTCCAGATGTGCATCGGAAACTACTTCTGGTCTTCCAGGGAACGATCAAAGCGTAGACTGTTTGAGACATTCAACTATGGAGGAATGTGCTCATGGTGAGTGTTGTATTCAATCCCGATGCAATTTCTGTGTTTCATTAACACTCGGATAGTCCACAGATTACAGAATGCCTCCCGATGTGCATCGGAAACTACTACTGGTCTTCCAGGGAACGATTAAAGCGTAGACTGTTTGAGACATTACTCTCATGGAGGAAAGGGCGCATGGTGACTGTTGTATTCAATCCCGATGCAATTTCTGTGTTTCATCAACACTCTGATTGTCCACAGATTACAGAATGCCACCAGATGTGCAACGGAAACTACTACTGGTCTTCCAGGGAATGATCAAAGCGTAGACTGTTTGAGACATTACTCCCGTGGAGGAAAGTGCGCATGGTGACTGTTGTATTGAATCCCGATGCAATTTGTGTTTTTCATCAACACTCTGACAGTCCACAGATTACAGAATGCCTCCAGATGTGCATCGGAAACTACTTCTGGTCTTCCAGGGAACGATCAAAGCGTAGACTGTTTGACACATTACTCCCATGGAGGAAATTGCGCATGGTGACTGTTGTATTCAATCCCGAAGCAATTTCTGTGTTTCATCAACACTATGATAGTCCACAGATTACAGAATACCTCCAGATGTGCATCGGAAACTACTACTGGTCTTCCAGGGAACGGTCAAAGCGTTGACTAATTGAGACACTACTCCCATGGAGGAAAGTGCGCATGGTGACTGTTGTATTCAATCCCGATGCAATTTCTGTGTTTCATCAACACTTTGAAGGTCCACAGATTACAGAATGCCACCATATGTGCGTCGGAAACTACTACTGGTCTTCCAGGGAACGATCAAAGCGTCGACTGTTTGAGACATTACTCCTGTGGAGGAAAATGCGCATGGTGACTGTTGTATTCAATCCCGATGCAAATTCTGTGTTTCATCAACACTCTGATAGTCCACAGATTACAGAATGCCACCATATGTGCGTCGGAAACTACTACTGGTCTTCCAGGGAACGATCAAAGCGTCGACTGTTTGAGACATTACTCCTGTGGAGGAAAATGCGCATGGTGACTGTTGTATTCAATCCCGATGCAAATTCTGTGTTTCATCAACACTCTGATAGTCCACAGATTACAGAATGCCACCAGATGTGCAACGGAAACTACTACTGGTCTTCCAGGGAATGATCAAAGCGTAGACTGTTTGAGACATTACTCCCGTGGAGGAAAGTGCGCATGGTGACTGTTGTATTTAATCCGGATGAATTTCTGTGTTTCATCAACACTCAGATAGTCCACGAATTTCATAATCGCTCCATATGTGCATCGGAATCTGTTACTGGTCTTCCAGGGAACAATCAAAGCGTAGAATGTTTGAGACATTACTCCCATGGAGGAAAGAGTACATGGTGACTGTTTTATTCAATCCCGATGCAAATTCTGTTTTTCATCAACACTCTGATAGTCCACAGATTACAGAATGCCACCATATGTGCGTCGGAAACTACAACTGGTCTTCCAGGGAACGATCAAAGCGTCGACTGTTTGAGACATTACTCCTGTGGAGGAAAATGCGCATGGTGACTGTTGTATTCAATCCCGATGCAAATTCTGTGTTTCATCAACACTCTGATAGTCCACAGATTACAGAATGCCACCATATGTGCGTCGGAAACTACTACTGGTCTTCCAGGGAACGATCAAAGCGTCGACTGTTTGAGACATTACTCCTGTGGAGGAAAATGCGCATGGTGACTGTTGTATTCAATCCCGATGCAAATTCTGTGTTTCATCAACACTCTGATAGTCCACAGATTACAGAATGCCACGAGATGTGCAACGGAAACTACTACTGGTCTTCCAGGGAATGATCAAAGCGTAGACTGTTTGAGACATTACTACCGTGGAGGAAAGTGCGCATGGTGACTGTTGTATTTAATCCGGATGAATTTCTGTGTTTCATCAACACTCAGATAGTCCACGAATTTCATAATGGCTCCATATGTGCATCGGAATCTGTTACTGGTCTTCCAGGGAACAATCAAAGCGTAGAATGTTTGAGACATTACTCCCATGGAGGAAAGAGTACATGGTGACTGTTTTATTCAATCCCGATGCAATTACTGTGTTTCATAAACACTCTGATAGTCCACAGATTACAGAATGCCTCCTGACGAGCATCGGAAACTACTACTGGTCTTCCTGGGAACGATTAAAGCGTAGACTGTTTGAGACATTACTCCCATGGAGGAAAGTGCGCATGGAGACTGTCGTATTCTATCCCGATGCAATTTCTGTGTTTCATCAACACTCTGATAGTCCACAGATTACAGAATGCCACCATATGTGCGTCGGAAACTACTACTGTTCTTCCAGGGAACGATCAAAGCGTCGACTGTTTGAGACATTACTCCTGTGGAGGAAAATGCGCATGGTGACTGTTGTATTCAATCCCGATGCAAATTCTGTGTTTCATCAACACTCTGATAGTCCACAGATTACAGAATGCCACCATATGTGCGTCGGAAACTACTACTGGTCTTCCAGGGAACGATCAAAGCGTCGACTGTTTGAGACATTACTCCTGTGGAGGAAAATGCGCATGGTGACTGTTGTATTCAATCCCGATGCAAATTCTGTGTTTCATCAACACTCTGATAGTCCACAGATTACAGAATGCCACCAGATGTGCAACGGAAACTACTACTGGTCTTCCAGGGAATGATCAAAGCGTAGACTGTTTGAGACATTAATCCCGTGGAGGAAAGTGCGCATGGTGACTGTTGTATTTAATCCGGATGAATTTCTGTGTTTCATCAACACTCAGATAGTCCACGAATTTCATAATGGCTCCATATGTGCATCGGAATCTGTTACTGGTCTTCCAGGGAACAATCAAAGCGTAGAATGTTTGAGACATTACTCCCATGGAGGAAAGAGTACATGGTGACTGTTTTATTCAATCCCGATGCAATTTCTGTGTTTCATAAACACTCTGATAGTCCACAGATTACAGAATGCCTCCTGACGAGCATCGGAAACTACTACTGGTCTTCCTGGGAACGATTAAAGCGTAGACTGTTTGAGACATTACTCCCATGGAGGAATGTGCGCATGGAGACTGTCGTATTCTATCCCGATGCAATTTCTGTGTTTCATCAACACTCTGATAGTCCACAGATTACAAAATGCCTCCAGACGTGCATCGCAAACTACCACTGGTCTTCCAGGGAGCGATCAAAGCGTAGACTGTTTGAGACATTACTAACATGGAGGCAAGTGCGCATAGTGACTGTTGTATTAAATCCCGATGCAATTTCTGTGTTTCATCAACACTTTGAAGGTCCACAGATTACAGAATGCATCCAGATGTGCATCGGAAACTACTACTGGTCTTCCAGGGAACGATCAAAGCGTAGACTATTTGAGACATTACTCCCATTTAGGAAAGTGCACATGGTGACTGTTATATTCAATCCCGATGCAATTTCTGTGTTTCAGCAACACTCTGATAGTCCACAGATTACAGAATGCCTCCAGATGTGCATCAGAAACTACTTATGGGCTCCCAGGGAACGATCAAAGCGTAGACTGTTAGAGACATTACTCCCACTGAGGAAAGTGCGCATGATGACACTTGTATTCAATCCCGATGCAATTTCTGTGTCTCATCAACACTTTGAAGGTCAACAGATTAAAGAATGCATCGAGATGCGCATCGGTAACTACTACTGATCTTCCAGGGAACGATCAAATCGTAGACTGTTTGAGACATTACTCCCAAGGAGGAAAGTGCGCATGGTGACTGTTGTATTCAATACCGATGCAATTTCTGTGTTTCATCAGCACTCTGATAGTACACAGATTACAGAATGCCCCCAGACGTGCATCGGAAACTACTACTGGTCTTCCAGGGAACGATCAAAGCGTTGACTGTATGAGACATTACTCCCATGGAGGAAGGTGCGCATGGTGACTGTTGTATTCAATCCTGATGGAATTTCTGTGTTTCATCAACACTCTGATAGTTCACAGATTACAGAATGCCTCCAGACGTGCATCGGAAACCTCTTCCGGTCGTCCAGGGAACGATCAAAGTGTAGACTGTTTGAGACATTACTCCCATGGATTAAACTGCTCATGGTGACTGTTGTATTCAATCCCAATGCAATTTCTTTGTTTCATCAACACTCTGATAGTCCACAGATTACAGAATGCCTCCAGATGTGCATCAGAAACTACTTATGGTCTTCCAGGGAACGATCAAAGCGTAGACTGTTTGAGACATTACTCCCATAGGGGAAAGTGCGCATGGTGACTGTTGTATTCAATCCCGATGCAATTTCTGTGTTTCATCTACTCTCTGATAGTCCACAGATTACAGAATGCCCCCAGACGTGCATCGGAAAATACTACTGGTCTTCCAGGGAACGATCAAAGCGTAGCCTGTCTGAGACATTACTCCCATAGGGGAAAGTGCGCATGGTGACTGTTGTATTCAATCCCGATGCAATTTCTGTGTTTTATGAACTCTCCGATAGTCCACAGTTTACAGAATGCCACCAGATGTACATCGGAAACTACTACTGGTCTTCCTGGGAACGACTAAAGCGTAGACTGTTTGAGACATTACTCCCATGGAGGAAAGTGCGCATGGAGACTGTTGTATTCTATCCCGATGCAATTTCTGTGTTTCATCAACACTCTGATAGTCCACAGATTACAGGATGCCTCCAGATGTGCATCGGAAACTACTTCTGGTCTTCCAGGGAACGATCAAAGCGTAGACTGTTTGAGACATTACTCCTATGGAGGAATGTGCTCATGGTGAGTGTTGTATTCAATCCCGATGCAATTTCTGTGTTTCATCAACACTCGGATAGTCTACAGATTACAGAATGCCTCCCGATGTGCATCGGAAACTACTACTGGTCTTCCAGGGAACGATTAAAGCGTAGACTGTTTGAGACATTACTCTCATGGAGGAAAGGGCGCATGGTGACTGTTGTATTCAATCCCGATGCAATTTCTGTGTTTCATCAACACTCTGATTGTCCACAGATTACAGAATGCCACCAGATGTGCAACGGAAACTACTACTGGTCTTCCAGGGAATGATCAAAGCGTAGACTGTTTGAGACATTACTCCCGTGGAGGAAAGTGCGCATGGTGACTGTTGTATTCAATCCCGATGCAATTTCTGTATTTCATCAACACTCTGACAGTCCACAGATTACAGAATGCCTCCAGATGTGCTTCGGAAACTACTTCTGGTCTTCCAGGGAGCGATCAAAGCGTAGACTGTTTGACACATTACTCCCATGGAGGAAATTGCGCATGGTGACTGTTGTATTCAATCCCGAAGCAATTTCTGTGTTTCATCAACACTATGATAGTCCACAGATTACAGAATACCTCCAGATGTGCATCGGAAACTACTACTGGTCTTCCAGGGAACGATCAAAGCGTAGACTAATTGAGACACTAATCCCATGGAGGAAAGTGCGCATGGTGACTGTTGTATTCAATCCCGATGCAATTTCTGTGTTTCATCAACACTTTGAAGGTCCACAGATTACAGAATGCCACCATATGTGCGTCGGAAACTACTACTGGTCTTCCAGGGAACGATCAAAGCGTCGACTGTTTGAGACATTACTCCTGTGGAGGAAAATGCGCATGGTGACTGTTGTATTCAATCCCGATGCAATTTCTGTGTTTCATCAACACTCTGATAGTCCACAGATTACAGAATGCCTCCAGATGTGCATCAGAAACTACTTAAGGTCTTCCAGGGAACAATCAAAGCGTAGACTGTTAGAGACATTACTCCCATAGAGGAAAGTGCGCATGGTGACTGTTGTATTTAATCACGATGAAATTTCTGTGTTTCATCATCACTTTGATGGTCCACAGATTACAGAGCGCCTCCAGATGTGCATCGGAAATTACCACTGGTCTTCCAGGGAACGATCAAAGCGTAGACTGTTTGAGACATTACTAACATGGAGAAAAGAGCGCATGATGACTCTTGTGTTCAATCCCGATGCAATTTCTGTGTCTCATCAACACTTTGAAGGTCAACAGATTAAAGAGTGCATCGAGATGTGCATCGGTAACTACTACTGGTCTTCCAGGGAACGATCAAATCGTAGACTGTTTGAGACATTACTCTTAAGGAGGAAAGTGCGCATGGTGACTGTTGTATTCAATCCCGATGCAATTTCTGTGTTTCATCAACACTCTGATAATCCACAGATTACAGAATGCCCCCAGACGTGCATCGGAAACTACTACTGGTTTTCCAGGAAACGATCAAAGCGTTGACTGTTTGAGACATTAGTCCCATGGAGGAAACTGCTCATGGTGAATGTTGTATTCAATCCCGATGCAATTTCTGTGTTTCATCAACACTCTGACAGTCCACAGGTTACAGAATGCCTCCAGATGTGCATCAGAAACTACTTATGGTCTTCCAGGGAACGATTAAAGCGTAGGCTGTTAGAGACATTACTCCCATAGAGGAAAGTGCACATGGTGACTGTTGTATTTAATCACGATGATATTTCTGTGTTTCATCAACACTCTGATAGTCCACAGATTACAGAATGCCTCTAGATGTGCATCGGAAATTACTACTGTTCTTCCAGGGAACGATCAAAGCGTAGACTGTTTGAGACATTACTAACATGGAGAAAAGTGCGCATGATGACTCTTGTATTCAATCCCGATGCAATTTCTGTGTTTCATGAACTCTCCGATAGTCCACAGATTACAGAATGCCACCAGATGTACATCGGAAACTACTACTGGTCTTCCTGGGAACGATTAAAGCGTAGACTGTTTGAGACATTACTCCAATGGAGGAAAGTGCGCATGGAGACTGTTGTATTCTATCCCGATGCAATTTTTGTGTTTCATCAACACCCTGATAGTCCACAGATTACAGGATGCCTCTAGATGTGCATCGGAAACTACTTCTGGTCTTCCAGGGAACGATCAAAGCGTAGACTGTTTGAGACATTACTCCCATGGAGGAATGTGCTCATGGTGACTGTTGTATTCAATCCCGATGCAATTTCTGTGTTTCATCAACACTCGGATAGTCGACAGATTACGGAATGCCTCCCGATGTGCATCGGAAACTACTACTGGTCCTCCAGGGAACGATTAAAGCGTAGACTGTTTGAAACATTACTCCCATGGAGGAGAGGGCGCATGGTGACTGTTGTATTCAATCCCGATGCAATTTCTGTGTTTCATCAACACTCTGATTGTCCACAGATTACAGAATGCCTCCCGATGTGCATCGGAAACTACTACTGGTCTTCCAGGGAACGATCAAAGCGTAGACTGTTAGAGACATTACTCCCACTGAGGAAAGTGCGCATGATGACTCTTGTATTCAATCCCGATGCAATTTCTGTGTCTCATCAACACTTTGAAGGTCAACAGATTAAAGAATGCATCGAGATGCGCATCGGTAACTACTACTGATCTTCCAGGGAACGATCAAAGCGTTGACTGTATGAGACATTACTCCCATGGAGGAAGGTGCGAATGGTGACTGTTGTATTCAATCCCGATGCAATTTCTGTGTTTCATCAGCACTCTGATAGTCCACAGATTACAGAATGCCCCCAGACGTGAATCGGAAACTACTACTGGTCTTCCAGGGAACGATCAAAGCGTTGACTGTATGAGACATTACTCCCATGGAGGAAGGTACGCATGGTGACTGTTGTATTCAATCCTGATGGAATTTCTGTGTTTCATCAACACTCTGATAGTTCACAGATTACAGAATGCCTCCAGACGTGCATCGGAAACCTCTTCCGGTCTTCCAGGGAACGATCAAAGCGTAGACAGTTTGAGACATTACTCCCATGGATTAAACTGCTCATGGTGACTGTTGTATTCAATCCCGATGCAATTTCTGTGTTTCATCAACACTCTGATTGTCCACAGATTACAGAATGCCTCCCGATGTGCATCAGAAACTACTACTGGTCTTCCAGGGAATGATCAAAGCGTAGACTGTTTGAGACATTACTCCCGTGGAGGAAAGTGCGCATGGTGACTGTTGTATTTAATCCCGATGCAATATCTGTGTTTCATCAACATTCAGTTAGTCCACAGATTTCATAATGGCTCCATATGTGCATCGGAATCTGTTACTGGTCTTCCAATGAACAATCAAAGCGTAGACTGTTTGAGACATGACTCTTATGGAGGAATGTGCTCATGGTGACTGTTGTATTCAATCCCGATGCAATTTCTGTGTTTCATGAACTCTCCGATAGTCCACAGATTACAGAACGCCTCCCGATGTGCATCGGAAACTACTACTGGTCTTCCAGGGAACGATTAAAGCGTAGACTGTTTGAGACATTACTCCCATGGAGGTAAGTGCGCATGGTGACTGTTGTATTCTATCCCGATGCAATTTCTGTGTTTCATCAACACTCTGATAGTCCACAGATTGCAGAATGCCTCCAGATGTGCATCGTAAACTACCACTGGTCTTCCAGGGAGCGCTAAAAGCGTAGACTGTTTGAGACATTACTAACATGGAGGCAAGTGCGCATGGTGACTGTTGTATTCAATCCCGATGCAATTTCTGTATTTCATCAACACTCTGATAGTCCACAGATTACAGAATGCCACCAGATGTGCATCGGAAACTACTACTGGTCTTCCAGGGAACGATTAAATCGTCGACTGTTTGAGACATTACTCCTGTGGAGGAAAGTGCGCATGGTGACTGTTGTATTCAATCCCGATGCAAATTCTGTGTTTCATCAACACTCTGATAGTCCACAGATTACAGAATGCCACCAGATGTGCAACGGAAACTACTACTGGTCTTCCAGGGAACAATCAAAGCGTAGAATGTTTGAGACATTACTCCCATGGAGGAAAGTGTACATGGTGACTGTTTTATTCAATCCCGATGCAATTTCTGTTTTTCATCAACACTCCGATAGCCCACAGATTACAGAATGCCTCCAGACGTGCATCGGAAACTACTTCTGGTCTTCCAGGGAACGATCAAAGCGTAGACTGTTTGAGACATTACTCCCATGGAGGAAACTGCTCATGGTGATTGTTGTATTAAATCCCGATGCAATTTCTGTGTTTCATCAACACTCTGATAGTCCACAGATTACAGAATGCCTCCAGATGTGCATCAGAAACTACTTATGGGCTTCCAGGGAACGATCAAAGCGTAGACTGTTAGAGACATTACTCCCACTGAGGAAAGTGCGCATGATGACTCTTGTATTCAATCCCGATGCAATTTCTGTGTCTCATCAACACTTTGAAGGTCAACAGATTAAAGAATGCATCGAGATGCGCATCGGTAACTACTACTGATCTTCCAGGGAACGATCAAAGCGTTGACTGTATGAGACATTACTCCCATGGAGGAAGGTGCGAATGGTGACTGTTGTATTCAATCCCGATGCAATTTCTGTGTTTCATCAGCACTCTGATAGTCCACAGATTACAGAATCCCCCCAGACGTGCATCGGAAACTACTACTGGTCTTCCAGGGAACGATCAAAGCGTTGACTGTATGAGACATTACTCCCATGGAGGAAGGTACGCATGGTGACTGTTGTATTCAATCCCGATGCAAATTCTGTGTTTCATCAGCACTCTGATAGTCCACAGATTACAGAATGCCTCCAGATGTGCATCGGAAACTACCACTGGTGTTCCAGGGAGCGGTAAAAGCGTTGACTGTTTGAGACATTACTAACATGGAGGCAAGTGCGCATGGTGACTGTTGTATTAAATCCCGATGCAATTTCTGTGTTTCATCAACACTTTGAAGGTCCACAGATTACAGAATGCATCCAGATGTGCATCGGAAACTACTACTGGTCTTCCAGGGAACGATCAAAGCGTAGACTATTTGAGACATTACTCCCATTTAGGAAAGTGCGCATGGTGACTGTTGTATTCAATCCCGATGCAATTTCTGTGTTTCAGCAACACTCTGATAGTCCACAGATTACAGAATGCCACCAGATGTGCATCGGAAACTACTACTGGTCTTCCAGGGAACGATCAAAGCGTCGACTGTTTGAGACATTACTCCTGTGGAGGAAAGTGCCCATGATGACTGTTGTATTCAATCCCGATGCAAATTCTGTGTTTCATCAACACTCTGATAGTCCACAGATTACAGAATGCCACCAGATGTGCAACGGAAACTACTACTGGTCTTCCAGGGAATAATCAAAGCGTAGACTGTTTGAGACTTTACTCCCGTGGAGGAAAGTGCGCATGGTGACTGTTGTATTTAATCCCGATGCAATTTCTGTGTTTCATCAACACTCAGTTAGTCCACGGATTTCATAATGGCTCCATATGTGCATCGGAATCTGTTACTGGTCTTCCAGGGAACAATCAAAGCGTAGAATGTTTGAGACATTACCCCCATGGAGGGAAGAGTACATGGTGACTGTTTTATTCAATCCCGATGCAATTTCTGTGTTTCATCAACACTCTGATAGTCCACAGATTACAGAATGCCTCCAGACGGGCATCGGAAACTACTTCTGGTCTTCCAGGGAACGATCAATCCGTAGACTTTTTGAGACATTACTTCTGTGGAGAAAAGTGCGCATGGTGACTGTTGTATTCAATCCCGATGATATTTGTGTATTTCATCAACACTCTGACGGTCCTCAGATTACAGAATGCCTCCAGATGTGCATCGGAAACTACTTCTGGTCTTCCAGGGAACGATCAAATCGTAGACTGTTTGACACACTACTCCCATGGAGGAAATTGCGCATGGTGACTGTTGTATTCAATCCCGATGCAATTTCTGTGTTTCATCAACACTATGATAGTCCACAGATTACAGAATGCCTCCAGATGTGCATCGGAAACTACTACTGGTCTTCCAGGGAACGATCAAAGCGTAGACTCTTTGAGACATTACTAACATGGAGGAAAGTGCGCATGGTGACTGTTGTATTCTATCCCGATGCAATTTCTGTGTTTCATCAACACTCTGATAGTCCACAGATTACAGAATGCCTCCAGATGTGCATCGGAAACTACTTGTGGTCTTCCAGGGAACGATCAAAGCGTAGACTGTTTGAGACACTACTCCCATGGAGGAAAGTGCGCATGGTGACTGTTGTATTCAATCCCGATGCAATTTCTGTGTTTCATCAACACTCTGACAGTCCACAGATTACAGGATGCTTCCTGATGTGCATCGGAAACTACTTCTGGTCTTCCAGGGAACGATCAAAGCGTAGCCTGTTTGAGACATTACTCCCATAGGGGAAAGTGCGCATGGTGACTGTTGTATTCAATCCCGATGCAATTTCTGTGTTTTATGAACTCTCCGATAGTCCACAGTTTACAGAATGCCACCAGATGTACATCGGAAACTACAACTGGTCTTCCTGGGAACGACTAAAGCGTAGACTGTTTGAGACATTACTCCCATGGAGGAAAGTGCGCATGGAGACTGTTGTATTCTATCCCGATGCCATTTCTGTGTTTCATCAACACTCTGATAGTCGACAGATTACAGGATGCCTCCAGATGTGCATCGGAAACTACTTCTGGTCTTCCAGGGAACGATCAAAGCGTAGACTGTTTCAGATACTACTGTCATAGAGGAAATTGCGCATGGTGACTGTTGTATTCAATCCCGATGCAATTTCTTTGTTTCATCAACACTCTGATAGTCCACAGATTACAGAATGCCTCCAGATGTGCATCAGAAACTACTTATGGTCTTCCAGGGAACGATCAAAGCGTAGACTGTTTGAGACATTACTCCCATAGGGGAAAGTGCGCATGGTGACTGTTGTATTCAATCCCGATGCAATTTCTGTGTTTCATCTACTCTCTGATAGTCCACAGATTACAGAATGCCGCCAGACGTGCATCGGAAAATACTACTGGTCTTCCAGGGAACGATCAAAGCGTAGCCTGTTTGAGACATTACTCCCACAGGGGAAAGTGCGCATGGTGACTGTTGTATTCAATCCCGATGCAATATCTGTGTTTTATGAACTCTCCGATAGTCCACAGTTTACAGAATGCCACCAGATGTACATCGGAAACTACTACTGGTCTTCCTGGGAACGACTAAAGCGTAGACTGTTTGAGACATTACTCCCATGGAGGAAAGTCCGCATGGAGACTGTTGTATTCTATCCCGATGCAATTTCTGTGTTTCATCAACACTTTGATAGTCCACAGATTACAGGATGCCTACCGATGTGCATCGGAAACTACTTCTGGTCTTCCAGGGAACGATCAAAGCGTAGACTGTTTGAGACATTACTCCCATGGAGGAATGTGCTCATGGTGAGTGTTGTATTCAATCCCGATGCAATTTCTGTGTTTCATCAACATTCGGATAGTCCACAGATTACAGAATGCCTCCCGATGTGCATCGGAAACTACTACTGGTCTTCCAGGGAACGATTAAAGCGTAGACTGTTTGAGACATTACTCCCATGGAGGAAAGTCCGCATGGAGACTGTTGTATTCTATCCCGATGCAATTTCTGTGTTTCATCAACACTTTGATAGTCCACAGATTACAGGATGCCTACCGATGTGCATCGGAAACTACTACTGGTCTTCCAGGGAACGATCAAAGCGTAGACTAATTGAGACTTTACTCCCATGGAGGAAAGTGCGCATGGTGACTGTTGTATTCAATCCCGATGCAATTTCTGTGTTTCATCAACACTATGATAGTCCACAGATTACAGAATGCCTCCAGATGTGCATCGGAAACTACTACTGGTCTTCCAGGGAACGATCAAAGCGTAGACTGTTTGAGACATTACTAACATGGAGGAAAGTGCGCATGGTGACTGTTGTATTCTATCCCGATACAATTTCTGTGTTTCATCAACACTCTGATAGTCCACAGATTACAGAATGCCTCCAGATGTGCATCGGAAACTACTTGTGGTCTTCCAGGGAACGATCAAAGCGTAGACTGTTTGAGACACTACTCCCATGGAGGAAAGTGCGCATGGTGACTGTTGTATTCAATCCCGATGCAATTTCTGTGTTTCATCAACACTCTGACAGTCCACAGATTACAGGATGCTTCCTGATGTGCATCGGAAACTACTTCTGGTCTTCCAGGGAACGATCAAAGCGTAGCCTGTTTGAGACATTACTCCCATAGGGGAAAGTGCGCATGGTGACTGTTGTATTCAATCCCGATGCAATTTCTGTGTTTTATGAACTCTCCGATAGTCCACAGTTTACAGAATGCCACCAGATGTACATCGGAAACTACTACTGGTCTTCCTGGGAACGACTAAAGCGTAGACTGTTTGAGACATTACTCCCATGGAGGAAAGTGCGCATGGAGACTGTTGTATTCTATCCTGATGCAATTTCTGTGTTTCATCAACACTCTGATAGTCCACAGATTACAGGATGCCTCCAGATGTGCATCGGAAACTACTTCTGGTCTTCCAGGGAACGATCAAAGCGTAGACTGTTTCAGATACTACTGTCATAGAGGAAATTGCGCATGGTGACTGTTGTATTCAATCCCGATGCAATTTCTTTGTTTCATCAACACTCTGATAGTCCACAGATTACAGAATGCCTCCAGATGTGCATCGGAAACTACTTCTGGTCTTCCAGGGAACGATCAAAGCGTAGACTGTTTCAGATACTACTGTCATAGAGGAAAGTGCGCATGGTGACTGTTGTATTCAATCCCGATGCAATTTCTGTGTTTCATCAACACTCTGACAGTCCACAGATTACAGGATGCTTCCTGATGTGCATCGGAAACTACTTCTGGTCTTCCAGGGAACGATCAAAGCGTAGCCTGTTTGAGACATTACTCCCATAGGGGAAAGTGCGCATGGTGACTGTTGTATTCAATCCCGATGCAATTTCTGTGTTTTATGAACTCTCCGATAGTCCACAGTTTACAGAATGCCACCAGATGTACATCGGAAACTACTACTGGTCTTCCTGGGAACGACTAAAGCGTAGACTGTTTGAGACATTACCCCCATGGAGGAAAGTGCGCATGGAGATTGTTGTATTCTATCCCGATGCAATTTCTGTGTTTCATCAACACTCTGATAGTCCACAGATTACAAAATGCCTCCAGACGTGCATCGGAAACTACCACTGGTCTTCCAGGGAGCGATCAAAGCGTAGACTGTTTGAGACATTACTAACATGGAGGCAAGTGCGCATGGTGACTGTTGTATTAAATCCCGATGCAATTTCTGTGTTTCATCAACACTTTGAAGGTCCACAGATTACAGAATGCATCCAGATGTGCATCGGAAACTACTACTGGTCTTCCAGGGAACGATCAAAGCGTAGACTATTTGAGACATTACTCCCATTTAGGAAAGTGCGCATGGAGACTGTTGTATTCAATCCCGATGCAATTTCTGTGTTTCAGCAACACTCTGATAGTCCACAGATTACAGAATGCCACCAGATGTGCATCGGAAACTACTACTGGTCTTCCAGGGAACGATCAAAGCGTCGACTGTTTGAGACATTACTCCTGTGGAGGAAAGTGCGCATGGTGACTGTTGTATTCAATCCCGATGCAAATTCTGTGTTTCATCAACACTCTGATAGTCCACAGATTACAGAATGCCACCAGATGTGCAACGGAAACTACTACTGGTCTTCCAGGGAATAATCAAAGCGTAGACTGTTTGAGACATTACTCCCGTGGAGGAAAGTGCGCATGGTGACTGTTGTATTTAATCCCGATGCAATTTCTGTGTTTCATCAACACTCAGTTAGTCCACGGATTTCATAATGGCTCCATATGTGCATCGGAATCTGTTACTGGTCTTCCAGGGAACAATCAAAGCGTAGAATGTTTGAGACATTACTCCCATGGAGGAAAGAGTACATGGTGACTGTTTTATTCAATCCCGATGCAATTTCTGTGTTTCATCAACACTCTGATAGTCCACAGATTACAGAATGCCACCAGACGTGCATCGGAAACTACTTCTGGTCTTCCAGGGAACGATCAAAGCGTAGACTGTTTGAGACATTACTCCTGTGGAGAAAAGTGCGCGTGGTGACTGTTGTATTCAATCCCGATGCAATTTGTGTATTTCATCAACACTCTGACGGTCCTCAGATTACAGAATGCCTCCAGATGTGCATCGGAAACTACTTCTGGTCTTCCAGGGAACGATCAAAGCGTAGACTGTTGGACACACTACTCCCATGGAGGAAATTGCGCATGGTGACTGTTGTATTCAATCCCGATGCAATTTCTGTCTTTCATCAACACTATGATAGTCCACAGATTACAGAATGCCTCCAGATGTGCATCGGAAACTACTTCTGGTCTTCCAGGGAACGATCAAAGCGTAGACTGTTTGATACATTACTCCCATGGAGGAAAGTGCGCATGGTGACTGTTGTATTCTATCCCGATGCAATTTCTGTGTTTCATCAACACTCTGATAGTCCACAGATTACAGAATGCCTCCAGATGTGCATCGGAAACTACTTCTGGTCTTCCAGGGAACGATCAAATCGTAGACTGTTTGACACACTACTCCCATGGAGGAAATTGCGCATGGTGACTGTTGTATTCAATCCCGATGCAATTTCTGTGTTTCATCAACACTATGATAGTCCACAGATTACAGAATGCCTCCAGATGTGCATCGGAAACTACTACTGGTCTTCCAGGGAACGATCAAAGCGTAGACTCTTTGAGACATTACTAACATGGAGGAAAGTGCGCATGGTGACTGTTGTATCCTATCCCGATGCAATTTCTGTGTATCATCAACACTCTGACAGTCCACAGATTACAGGATGCTTCCTGATGTGCATCGGAAACTACTTCTGGTCTTCCAGGGAACGATCAAAGCGTAGCCTGTTTGAGACATTACTCCCATAGGGGAAAGTGCGCATGGTGACTGTTGTATTCAATCCCGATGCAATTTCTGTGTTTTATGAACTCTCCGATAGTCCACAGTTTACAGAATGCCACCAGATGTACATCGGAAACTACAACTGGTCTTCCTGGGAACGACTAAAGCGTAGACTGTTTGAGACATTACTCCCATGGAGGAAAGTGCGCATGGAGACTGTTGTATTCTATCCCGATGCAATTTCTGTGTTTCATCAACACTCTGATAGTCCACAGATTACAGGATGCCTCCAGATGTGCATCGGAAACTACTTCTGGTCTTCCAGGGAACGATCAAAGCGTAGACTGTTTCAGATACTACTGTCATAGAGGAAATTGCGCATGGTGACTGTTGTATTCAATCCCGATGCAATTTCTTTGTTTCATCAACACTCTGATAGTCCACAGATTACAGAATGCCTCCAGATGTGCATCAGAAACTACTTATGGTCTTCCAGGGAACGATCAAAGCGTAGACTGTTTGAGACATTACTCCCATAGGGGAAAGTGCGCATGGTGACTGTTGTATTCAATCCCGATGCAATTTCTGTGTTTCATCTACTCTCTGATAGTCCACAGATTACAGAATGCCGCCAGACGTGCATCGGAAAATACTACTGGTCTTCCAGGGAACGATCAAAGCGTAGCCTGTTTGAGACATTACTCCCACAGGGGAAAGTGCGCATGGTGACTGTTGTATTCAATCCCGATGCAATATCTGTGTTTTATGAACTCTCCGATAGTCCACAGTTTACAGAATGCCACCAGATGTACATCGGAAACTACTACTGGTCTTCCTGGGAACGACTAAAGCGTAGACTGTTTGAGACATTACTCCCATGGAGGAAAGTCCGCATGGAGACTGTTGTATTCTATCCCGATGCAATTTCTGTGTTTCATCAACACTTTGATAGTCCACAGATTACAGGATGCCTACCGATGTGCATCGGAAACTACTTCTGGTCTTCCAGGGAACGATCAAAGCGTAGACTGTTTGAGACATTACTCCCATGGAGGAATGTGCTCATGGTGAGTGTTGTATTCAATCCCGATGCAATTTCTGTGTTTCATCAACATTCGGATAGTCCACAGATTACAGAATGCCTCCCGATGTGCATCGGAAACTACTACTGGTCTTCCAGGGAACGATTAAAGCGTAGACTGTTTGAGACATTACTCCCATGGAGGAAAGTCCGCATGGAGACTGTTGTATTCTATCCCGATGCAATTTCTGTGTTTCATCAACACTTTGATAGTCCACAGATTACAGGATGCCTACCGATGTGCATCGGAAACTACTACTGGTCTTCCAGGGAACGATCAAAGCGTAGACTAATTGAGACTTTACTCCCATGGAGGAAAGTGCGCATGGTGACTGTTGTATTCAATCCCGATGCAATTTCTGTGTTTCATCAACACTATGATAGTCCACAGATTACAGAATGCCTCCAGATGTGCATCGGAAACTACTACTGGTCTTCCAGGGAACGATCAAAGCGTAGACTGTTTGAAACATTACTAACATGGAGGAAAGTGCGCATGGTGACTGTTGTATTCTATCCCGATACAATTTCTGTGTTTCATCAACACTCTGATAGTCCACAGATTACAGAATGCCTCCAGATGTGCATCGGAAACTACTTGTGGTCTTCCAGGGAACGATCAAAGCGTAGACTGTTTGAGACACTACTCCCATGGAGGAAAGTGCGCATGGTGACTGTTGTATTCAATCCCGATGCAATTTCTGTGTTTCATCAACACTCTGACAGTCCACAGATTACAGGATGCTTCCTGATGTGCATCGGAAACTACTTCTGGTCTTCCAGGGAACGATCAAAGCGTAGCCTGTTTGAGACATTACTCCCATAGGGGAAAGTGCGCATGGTGACTGTTGTATTCAATCCCGATGCAATTTCTGTGTTTTATGAACTCTCCGATAGTCCACAGTTTACAGAATGCCACCAGATGTACATCGGAAACTACTACTGGTCTTCCTGGGAACGACTAAAGCGTAGACTGTTTGAGACATTACTCCCATGGAGGAAAGTGCGCATGGAGACTGTTGTATTCTATCCTGATGCAATTTCTGTGTTTCATCAACACTCTGATAGTCCACAGATTACAGGATGCCTCCAGATGTGCATCGGAAACTACTTCTGGTCTTCCAGGGAACGATCAAAGCGTAGACTGTTTCAGATACTACTGTCATAGAGGAAATTGCGCATGGTGACTGTTGTATTCAATCCCGATGCAATTTCTTTGTTTCATCAACACTCTGATAGTCCACAGATTACAGAATGCCTCCAGATGTGCATCAGAAACTACTTATGGTCTTCCAGGGAACGATCAAAGCGTAGACTGTTTGAGACATTACTCCCATAGGGGAAAGTGCGCATGGTGACTGTTGTATTCAATCCCGATGCAATTTCTGTGTTTCATCTACTCTCTGATAGTCCACAGATTACAGAATGCCCCCAGACGTGCATCGGAAAATACTTCTGGTCTTCCAGGGAACGATCAAAGCGTAGACTGTTTGAGACATTACTAACATGGAGGCAAGTGCGCATGGTGACTGTTGTATTAAATCCCGATGCAATTTCTGTGTTTCATCAACACTCTGAAGGTCCACAGATTACAGAATGCCACCATATGTGCGTCGGAAACTACTACTGGTCTTCCAGGGAACGATCAAAGCGTCGACTGTTTGAGACATTACTCCTGTGGAGGAAAATGCGCATGGTGACTGTTGTATTCAATCCCGATGCAAATTCTGTGTTTCATCAACACTCTGATAGTCCACAGATTACAGAATGCCACCATATGTGCGTCGGAAACTACTACTGGTCTTCCAGGGAACGATCAAAGCGTCGACTGTTTGAGACATTACTCCTGTGGAGGAAAATGCGCATGGTGACTGTTGTATCCAATCCCGATGCAAATTCTGTGTTTCATCAACACCCTGATAGTCCACAGATTACAGAATGCCACCAGATGTGCAACGGAAACTACTACTGGTCTTCCAGGGAATGATCAAAGCGTAGACTGTTTGAGACATTACTCCCGTGGAGGAAAGTGCGCATGGTGACTGTTGTATTTAATCCGGATGCAATTTCTGTGTTTCATCAGCACTCAGATAGTCCACGGATTTCATAATGGCTCCATATGTGCATCGGAATCTGTTACTGGTCTTCCAGGGAACAATCAAAGCGTAGAATGTTTGAGACATTACTCCCATGGAGGAACGAGTACATGGTGACTGTTTTATTCAATCCCGATGCAATTCCTGTGTTTCATAAACACTCTGATAGTCCACAGATTACAGAATGCCTCCAGACGTGCATCGGAAACTACTACTGGTCTTCCTGGGAACGATTAAGGCGTAGACTGTTTGAGACATTACCCCTATGGAGGAAAGTGCGCATGGAGATTGTTGTATTCTATCCCGATGCAATTTCTGTGTTTCATCAACACTCTGATAGTCCACAGATTACAAAATGCCTCCAGACGTGCATCGGAAACTACCACTGGTCTTCCAGGGAGCGATCAAAGCGTAGACTGTTTGAGACATTACTAACATGGAGGCAAGTGCGCATGGTGACTGTTGTATTAAATCCCGATGCAATTTCTGTGTTTCATCAACACTTTGAAGGTCCACAGATTACAGAATGCATCCAGATGTGCATCGGAAACTACTACTGGTCTTCCAGGGAACGATCAAAGCGTAGACTATTTGAGACATTACTCCCATTTAGGAAAGTGCGCATGGAGACTGTTGTATTCAATCCCGATGCAATTTCTGTGTTTCAGCAACACTCTGATAGTCCACAGATTACAGAATGCCACCAGATGTGCATCGGAAACTACTACTGGTCTTCCAGGGAACGATCAAAGCGTCGACTGTTTGAGACATTACTCCTGTGGAGGAAAGTGCGCATGGTGACTGTTGTATTCAATCCCGATGCAAATTCTGTGTTTCATCAACACTCTGATAGTCCACAGATTACAGAATGCCACCAGATGTGCAACGGAAACTACTACTGGTCTTCCAGGGAATAATCAAAGCGTAGACTGTTTGAGACATTACTCCCGTGGAGGAAAGTGCGCATGGTGACTGTTGTATTTAATCCCGATGCAATTTCTGTGTTTCATCAACACTCAGTTAGTCCACGGATTTCATAATGGCTCCATATGTGCATCGGAATCTGTTACTGGTCTTCCAGGGAACAATCAAAGCGTAGAATGTTTGAGACATTACTCCCATGGAGGAAAGAGTACATGGTGACTGTTTTATTCAATCCCGATGCAATTTCTGTGTTTCATCAACACTCTGATAGTCCACAGATTACAGAATGCCTCCAGACGTGCATCGGAAACTACTTCTGGTCTTCCAGGGAACGATCAAAGCGTAGACTGTTTGAGACATTACTCCTGTGGAGAAAAGTGCGCGTGGTGACTGTTGTATTCAATCCCGATGCAATTTGTGTATTTCATCAACACTCTGACGGTCCTCAGATTACAGAATGCCTCCAGATGTGCATCGGAAACTACTTCTGGTCTTCCAGGGAACGATCAAAGCGTAGACTGTTGGACACACTACTCCCATGGAGGAAATTGCGCATGGTGACTGTTGTATTCAATCCCGATGCAATTTCTGTCTTTCATCAACACTATGATAGTCCACAGATTACAGAATGCCTCCAGATGTGCATCGGAAACTACTTCTGGTCTTCCAGGGAACGATCAAAGCGTAGACTGTTTGATACATTACTCCCATGGAGGAAAGTGCGCATGGTGACTGTTGTATTCTATCCCGATGCAATTTCTGTGTTTCATCAACACTCTGATAGTCCACAGATTACAGAATGCCTCCAGATGTGCATCGGAAACTACTTGTGGTCTTCCAGGGAACGATCAAAGCGTGGACTGTTTGAGACACTACTCCCATGGAGGAAAGTGCGCATGGTGACTGTTGTATTCAATCCCGATGCAATTTCTTTGTTTCATAAACACTCTGACAGTCCACAGATTACAGGATGCTTCCTGATGTGCATCGGAAACTACTTCTGGTCTTCCAGGGAACGATCAAAGCGTAGACCGTTTGAGACATTACTCCCTTGGTGGAGAGTGCGTATGGTGACAGTTGCATTCAATCCCGATGCAATTTCTGTGTTTCATCAACACTCTGATAGTCCACAGATTACAGGATGCTTCCAGATGTGCATCGGCAACTACTTTTGGTCTTCCAGGGAACGATCAAAGCGTATACTGTTTGAGACATTACTCCCATGGAGGAAAGTTAGGATGGTGACTGTTGTATTCAATCCCGATGCAAGTTCTGTGTTTCATCAACACTCTGATAGTCCACAGATTACAGAATGCCCTCAGACGTGCATCGGAAACTACTACTGGTCTTCCAGGGAAAGATCAAAGCGTTGACTGTTTGAGACATTACTTCCATGGAGGAAGGTGAACATGGTGACTGTTGTATTCAATCCCGATGGAATTACTGTGTTACATCAACACTCTGATAGTCCTCAGATTACAGTATGCCTCCAGACGTGCATCGGAAACTACTACTGGTCTTCCAGGGAACGATCAAAGCGTTGTCTGTATGAGGCATTACTCCCATGGAGGAAGGTGCGCATGGTGACTGTTGTATTCAATCCCGATGGAATTTCTGTGTTTCAACAACACTCTGATAGTCCACAGATTACAGAATGCCTCCAGATGTGCATCGGACACTACTTCTGGTCTTCCAGGGAACGATCAAAGCGTAGACTGTTTGAGACTTTACTAACATGGAGGAAAGTGCGCATGATGACTGTTGTATTCAATCCCGATGCAATTTCTGTGTCTCATCAACACTTCGAATGTCAACAGATTAAAGAATGCATCGATATGTGCATCGGTAACTACTACTGGTCTTCCAGGGAACGATCAAATCGTAGACTGTTTGAGACATTACTCCTGTGGAGAAAAGTGCGCATGGTGATTGTTGTATTCAATCCCGATGCAATTTGTGTATTTCATCAACACTCTGACGGTCCTCAGATTACAGAATGCCTCCAGATGTGCATCGGAAACTACTTCTGGTCTTCCAGGGAACGATCAAAGCGTAGACTGTTAGACACACTACTCCCATGGAGGAAATTGCGCATGGTGACTGTTGTATTCAATCCCGATGCAATTTCTGTGTTTCATCAACACTATGATAGTCCACAGATTACAGAATGCCTCCAGATGTGCATCGGAAACTACTTCTGGTCTTCCAGGGAACGATCAAAGCGTAGACTGTTTGATACATTACTGCCATGGAGGAAAGTGCGCATGGTGACTGTTGTATTCAATCCCGATGCAATTTCTGTGTTTCATCAACACTCTGATAGTCCACAGATTACAGAATGCCTCCAGATGTGCATCGGAAACTACTTGTGGTCTTCCAGGGAACGATCAAAGCGTGGACTGTTTGAGACACTACTCCCATGGAGGAAAGTGCGCATGGTAACTGTTGTATTCAATCCCGATGCAATTTCTTTGTTTCATCAACACTCTGACAGTCCACAGATTACAGGATGCTTCCTGATGTGCATCGGAAACTACTTCTGGTCTTCCAGGGAACGATCAAAGCGTAGACTGTTTGAGACATTACTCCCTTGGTGGAGAGTGCGCATGGTGACAGTTGCATTCAATCCCGATGCAATTTCTGTGTTTCATCAACACTCTGATAGTCCACAGATTACAGGATGCTTCCAGATGTGCATCGGCAACTACTTCTTGTCTTCCAGGGAACGATCAAAGCGTATACTGTTTGAGACATTACTCCCATGGAGGAAAGTTAGGATGGTGACTGTTGTACTCAATCCCGATGCAAGTTCTGTGTTTCATCAACACTCTGATAGTCCACAGATTACAGAATGCCCTCAGACGTGCATCGGAAACTACTACTGGACTTCCAGGGAAAGATCAAAGCGTTGACTGTTTGAGACATTACTCCCATGGAGGAAGGTGAACATGGTGACTGTTGTATTCAATCCCGATGGAAATTCTGTGTTTCATCAACACTCTGATAGTCCTCAGATTACAGTATGCCTCCAGACGTGCATCGGAAACTACTACTGGTCTTCCAGGGAACGATCAAAGCGTTGTCTGTATGAGGCATTACTCCCATGGAGGAAGGTGCGCATGGTGACTGTTGTATTCAATCCCGATGGAATTTCTGTGTTTCAACAACACTCTGATAGTCCACAGATTACAGAATGCCTCCAGATGTGCATCGGACACTACTTCTGGTCTTCCAGGGAACGATCAAAGCGTAGACTGTTTGAGACATTACTAACATGGAGGAAAGTGCGCATGGTGACTGTTGTATTCTATCCCGATGCAATTTCTGTGTTTCATCAACACTCTGATAGTCCACAGATTACAGAATGCCTCCAGATGTGCATCGGAAACTACTTGTGGTCTTCCAGGGAACGATCAAAGCGTAGACTGTTTGAGACACTACTCCCATGGAGGAAAGTGCGCATAGTGACTGTTGTATTCAATCCCGATGCAATTTCTGTGTTTCATCAACACTCTGACAGTCCACAGATTACAGGATGCTTCCTGATGTGCATCGGAAACTACTTCTGGTCTTCCAGGGAACGATCAAAGCGTAGCCTGTTTGAGACATTACTCCCATAGGGGAAAGTGCGCATGGTGACTGTTGTATTCAATCCCGATGCAATTTCTGTGTTTTATGAACTCTCCGATAGTCCATAGTTTACAGAATGCCACCAGATGTACATCGGAAACTACTACTGGTCTTCCTGGGAACGACTAAAGCGTAGACTGTTTGAGACATTACTCCCATGGAGGAAAGTGCGCATGGAGACTGTTGTATTCTATCCTGATGCAATTTCTGTGTTTCATCAACACTCTGATAGTCCACAGATTACAGGATGCCTCCAGATGTGCATCGGAAACTACTTCTGGTCTTCCAGGGAACGATCAAAGCGTAGACTGTTTCAGATACTACTGTCATAGAGGAAATTGCGCATGGTGACTGTTGTATTCCATCCCGATGCAATTTCTTTGTTTCATCAACACTCTGATAGTCCACAGATTACAGAATGCCTCCAGATGTGCATCAGAAACTACTTATGGTCTTCCAGGGAACGATCAAATCGTAGACTGTTTGAGACATTACTCCCATAGGGGAAAGTGCGCATGGTGACTGTTGTATTCAATCCCGATGCAATTTCTGTGTTTCATCTACTCTCTGATAGTCCACAGATTACAGAATGCCCCCAGACGTGCATCGGAAACTACTACTGGTCTTCCAGGGAACGATCAAAGCGTAGCCTGTTTGAGACATTACTCCCATAGGGGAAAGTGCGCATGGTGACTGTTGTATTCAATCTCGATGCAATATCTGTGTTTTATGAACTCTCCGATAGTCCACAGTTTACAGAATGCCACCAGATGTACATCGGAAACTACTACTGGTCTTCCTGGGAACGACTAAAGCGTAGACTGTTTGAGACATTACTCCTATGGAGGAAAGTCCGCATGGAGACTGTTGTATTCTATCCCGATGCAATTTCTGTGTTTCATCAACACTTTGATAGTCCACAGATTACAGGATGCCTACCGATGTGCATCGGAAACTACTTCTGGTCTTCCAGGGAACGATCAAAGCGTAGACTGTTTGAGACATTACTCCCATGGAGGAATGTGCTCATGGTGAGTGTTGTATTTAATCCCGATGCAATTTCTGTGTTTCATCAACATTCGGATAGTCCACAGATTACAGAATGCCACCCGATGTGCATCGGAAACTACTACTGGTCTTCCAGGGAACGATTAAAGCGTAGACTGTTTGAGACGTTACTCCCATGGAGGAAAGTCCGCATGGAGACTGTTGTATTCTATCCCGATGCAATTTCTGTGTTTCATCAACACTTTGATAGTCCACAGATTACAGGATGCCTACCGATGTGCATCGGAATCTGTTACTGGTCTTCCAGGGAACAATCAAAGCGTAGAATGTTTGAGACATTACTCCCATGGAGGAACGAGTACATGGTGACTGTTTTATTCAATCCCGATGCAATTTCTGTGTTTCATAAACACTCTGATAGTCCACAGATTACAGAATGCCTCCAGACGTGCATCGGAAACTACTACTGGTCTTCCTGGGAACGATTAAGGCGTAGACTGTTTGAGACATTACTCCCATGGAGGAAAGTGCGCATGGAGATTGTTGTATTCTATCCCGATGCAATTTCTGTGTTTCATCAACACTCTGATAGTCCACAGATTACAAAATGCCTCCAGACGTGCATCGGAAACTACAACTTGTCTTCCAGGGAGCGATCAAAGCGTAGACTGTTTGAGACATTACTAACATGGAGGCAAGTGCGCATGGTGACTGTTGTATTAAATCCCGATGCAATTTCTGTGTTTCATCAACACTTTGAAGGTCCACAGATTACAGAATGCATCCAGATGTGCATCGGAAACTACTACTGGTCTTCCAGGGAACGATCAAAGCGTAGACTATTTGAGACATTACTCCCATTTAGGAAAGTGCGCATGGAGACTGTTGTATTCAATCCCGATGCAATTTCTGTGTTTCAGCAACACTCTGATAGTCCACAGATTACAGAATGCCACCAGATGTGCATCGGAAACTACTACTGGTCTTCCAGGGAACGATCAAAACGTCGACTGTTTGAGACATTACTCCTGTGGAGGAACGTGCGCATGGTGACTGTTGTATTCAATCCCGATGCAAATTCTGTGTTTCATCAACACTCTGATAGTCCACAGATTACAGAATGCCACCAGATGTGCAACGGAAACTACTACTGGTCTTCCAGGGAATAATCAAAGCGTAGACTGTTTGAGACATTTAAAAGTGCGCATGGTGACTGTTGTATTTAATCCCGATGCAATTTCTGTGTTTCATCAACACTCAGTTAGTCCACGGATTTCATAATGGCTCCATATGTGCATCGGAATCTGTTACTGGTCTTCCAGGGAACAATCAAAGCGTAGAATGTTTGAGACATTACTCCCATGGAGGAAAGAGTATATGGTGACTGTTTTATTCAATCCCGATGCAATTTCTGTGTTTCATCAACACTCTGATAGTCCACAGATTACAGAATGCCTCCAGACGTGCATCGGAAACTACTTCTGGTCTTCCAGGGAACGATCAAAGCGTAGACTGTTTGAGACATTACTCCTGTGGAGAAAAGTGCGCATGGTGACTGTTGTATTCAATCCCGATGCAATTTGTGTATTTCATCAACACTCTGACGGTCCTCAGATTACAGAATGCCTCCAGATGTGCATCGGAAATTACTTCTGGTCTTCCAGGGAACGATCAAAGCGTAGACTGTTGGACACACTACTCCCATGGAGGAAATTGCGCATGGTGACTGTTGTATTCAATCCCGATGCAATTTCTGTCTTTCATCAACACTATGATAGTCCACAGATTACAGAATGCCTCCAGATGTGCATCGGAAACTACTTCTGGTCTTCCAGGGAACGATCAAAGCGTAGACTGTTTGATACATTACTCCCATGGAGGAAAGTGCGCATGGTGACTGTTGTATTCTATCCCGATGCAATTTCTGTGATTCATCAACACTCTGATAGTCCACAGATTACAGAATGCCTCCAGATGTGCATCGGAAACTACTTGTGGTCTTCCAGGGAATGATCAAAGCGTGGACTGTTTGAGACACTACTCCCATGGAGGAAAGTGCGCATGGTAACTGTTGTATTCAATCCCGATGCAATTTCTTTGTTTCATAAACACTCTGACAGTCCACAGATTACAGGATGCTTCCTGATGTGCATCGGAAACTACTTCAAGGTCTTCTAGGGAACGATCAAAGCGTAGACTGTTTGAGACATTACTCCCTTGGTGGAGAGTGCGCATGGTGACAGTTGCATTCAATCCCGATGCAATTTCTGTGTTTCATCAACACTCTGATAGTCCACAGATTACAGGATGCTTCCAGATGTGCATCGGCAACTACTTCTTGTCTTCCAGGGAACGATCAAAGCGTATACTGTTTGAGACATTACTCCCATGGAGGAAAGTTAGGATGGTGACTGTTGTACTCAATCCCGATGCAAGTTCTGTGTTTCATCAACACTCTGATAGTCCACAGATTACAGAATGCCCTCAGACGTGCATCGGAAACTACTACTGGACTTCCAGGGAAAGATCAAAGCGTTGACTGTTTGAGACATTACTCCCATGGAGGAAGGTGAACATGGTGACTGTTGTATTCAATCCCGATGGAATTTCTGTGTTTCATCAACACTCTGATAGTCCTCAGATTACAGTATGCCTCCAGACGTGCATCGGAAACTACTACTGGTCTTCCAAGGAACGATCAAAGCGTTGTCTGTATGAGGCATTACTCCCATACAGGAAGGTGCGCATGGTGACTGTTGTATTCAATCCCGATGGAATTTCTGTGTTTCAACAACACTCTGATAGTCCACAGATTACAGAATGCCTCCAGATGTGCATCGGACACTACTTCTGGTCTTCCAGGGAACGATCAAAGCGTAGACTGTTTGAGACTTTACTAACATGGAGGAAAGTGCGCATGATGACTCTTGTATTCAATCCCGATGCAATTTCTGTGTCTCATCAACACTTTGAATGTCAACAGATTAAAGAATGCATCGAGATGTGCATCGGTAACTACTACTGGTCTTCCAGGGAACGATCAAATCGTAGACTGTTTGAGACATTACTCCCGAGGAGGAAAGTGCGCATGGTGACTGTTGTATTCAATCCCGATGCAATTTCTGTGTTTCATCAACACTCTGATAGTCCACAGATTACAGAATGCCCCCAGACGTGCATCGGAAACTACTACTGGTCTTCCAGGGAACGATCAAAACGTAGCCTGTTTGAGACATTACTCCCATAGAGGAAAGTGCGCATGGTGAATGGTGTATTCAATCCCGATGCAATTTCTGTGTTTCATCAACTCTCCGATAGTCACAGATTACAGAATGCCACCAGATGTACATCGGAAACTACTACTGATCTTCCTGGGAACGATTAAAGCGTAGACTGTTTGTGACATTACTCCTGTGGAGGAAAGTGCGCATGGTGACTGTTGTATTAAATCCCGATGCAATTTCTGTGTTTCATCAACACTCTGATAGTCCACAGATTACAGAATGCCACCAGATGTGCACCGGAAACTACTACTGGTCTTCCAGGAAATGATCAAAGCGTAGACTGTTTGAGACATTACTCCCGTGGAGGAAAGTTCGCAAGGTGACTTTTGTATTTAATCCCGATGCAATTTCTGTGTTTCATCAACACTCAGTTAGTCCACGGATTTCATAATGGCTCCATATGTGCACCGGAATCTGTTACTGGTCTTCCAGGGAACAATCAAAGCGTAGAATGTTTGAGACATTACTCCCATGGAGGAAAGAGTACATGGTGACTGTTTTATTCAATCCCGATGCAATTTCTGTGTTCCATCAACACTCTGATAGTCCACAGATTACAGAATGCCTCCAGACGTGCATCGGATACTACTTCTGGTCTTCCAGGGAACGATCATAGCGTAGACTGTTTGAGACATTACTCCCGTGGAGGAAAGTGCGCATGGTGACTGTTGTATTCAATCCCGATGCAATTTCTGTGTTTCATCAACACTATGATAGTCCACAGATTACAGAATGCCTCCAGATGTGCATCGGAATCTACTACTGGTCTTCCAGGGAACGATCAAAGCGTAGACTGTTTGAGACATTACTCCCATGGAGGAAAGTGCGCATGGTGACGGTTGTAATCTATCCCGATGCAATTTGTGTATTTCATCAACACTCTGACAGTCCTCAGATTACAGAATGCCTCCAGATGTGCATCGGAAACTACTTCTGGTCTTCCAGGGAACGATCAAAGCGTAGACTGTTTGACACACTACTCCCATGGAGGAAATTGCGCATGGTGACTGTTGTGTTCAATCCCGATGCAATTTCTGTGTTTCATCAACACTATGATAGTCCACAGTTTACAGAATGCCACCAGATGTGCATCGGAAACTACTACTGGCCTTCCTGGGAGCGATCAAAGCGTAGACTATTTGGGACATTACTTCCATTGAGGAAAGTGCGCATGGTGACTGTTGTATTCTATCCCGATGCAATTTCTGTGTTTCATCAACACTCTGATAGGCAACAGATTACAGAATGCCTCCAGATGTGCATCGGAAACTACTTGTGGTCTTCCAGGGAACGATCAAAGCGTAGACTGTTTGAGACACTACTCCCATGGAGGAAAGTGCGCATGGTGACTGTTGTATTCAATCCCGATGCAATTTCTGTGTTTCATCAACACTCTGATAGTCCACAGATTACAGGATGCTTCCTGATGTGCATCGGAAACTACTTCTGGTCTTCCTGGGAAAGATCAAAGCGTAGACTGTTTGAGACATTACTCCCGTGGAGGAGAGTGCGCATGGTGACTGTTGCATTCAATCCCGATGCAATTTCTGTGTTTCATCAACACTCTGATGGTCCACAGATTACAGAATGCCACCAGATGTGCATCGGACACTACTTCTAGACTTCCAGGGAACGATCAAAGCGTAGACTGTTTGAGACACCACTGTCAAGGATTAAAGTGCGCATGGTGACTGTTGTATTCAATCCCGATGCAATTTCTGTGTTTCATCAACACTCTGATAGTCCACAGATTACAGGATGCTTCCAGATGTGCATCGGCAACTACTTCGGGTCTTCCAGGAAACGATCAAAGCGTATACTGTTTGAGACATTACTCCCATGGAGGAAAGTGAGGATGGTGACTGTTGTATTCAATCCCGATGCAAGTTCTGTGTTTCATCAACACTCTGATAGTCCACAGAATACAGAATGCCCCCAGACGTGCATCGGAAAGTACTAGTGGTCTTCCAGGGAACGATCAAAGCGTAGACTGTTTGAGACCTTACTCCCATGGGGGAAACTGCTCATGGTGACTGTTGTATTCCATCACGATGCAATTTCTGTGTTTCATCAACACTCTGGTAGTCCACAGATTACATAATGCCTCCAGATGTGCATCAGAAACTACTTATAGTCTTCCAGGGAACGATCAAAGCGTAGACTGTTAGAGCCATTACTCCCATAGAGGAAAGTGCGCATGGTGACTGTTGTATTTAATCACGATGAAATTACTGTGTTTAATAAACACTTGGATAGTCCTCAGATGACAGAATACATCCCGATGTGCATCGGAAACTACTACTGGTCTTCCAGGGAACGATTAAAGCGTAGACTGTTTGAGACATTACTCCCCTGGAGGAAAGTGCGCATGGTGACTGTTGTATTTAATCCCGATGAAATTCCTGTGTTTCATCAACACTCTGATAGTCCACAGATTACAGAATGCCTCCAGATGTGCATCGGAAATTACCACTGGACTTCCAGAAAACGATCAAAGCGTAGACTGTTTGAGACATTACTAACATGGAGAAATGTGCGCATGATGACTCTTGTATTCAATCCCGATGCAATTTCTGTGTCTCATCAACACTTTGAAGGTCAACAGATTAAAGAATGCATCGAGATGTGCAACGGAAACTACTACTGGTCTTCAAGGGAATGATCAAAGCGTAGACTGTTTGAGACAATACTCCCGTGGAGGAAAATACGCATGGTGACTGTTGTATTTAATCCCGATGCAATTCCTGTGTTTCATCAACACTCAGTTAGTCCACAGATTTCATAATGGCTGCATATGTGCATCGGAATCTGTTACTGGTCTCCCAGGGAACAATCAAAGCGTAGAATGTTTGAGACATTACTCCCATGGAGGAATGTGTACATGGTGACTGTTTTATTCAATCCCGATGCAATTTCTGTTTTTCATCAACACTCCGACAGTCCACAGATTACAGAATGCCTCCAGACGTGCATCGGAAACTACTTCTGGTCTTCCAGGGAACGATCAAAGCGTAGACAGTTTGAGACATTACTCCCTTGGAGGAAACTGCTCATGGTGACTGTTGTATTCAATCCCGATGCAATTTCTGTGTTTCATCAACACTCTGATAGTCCACAGATTACAGAATGCCTCCAGATGTACATCAGAAACTACTTATGGTCTTCCAGGGAACGATCAAAGCGTAGACTGTTAGAGACATTACTCCCATAGAGGAAAGTGCGCATGGTGATTGTTGTATTAAATCAAGATGAAATTTCTGTGTTTCATCAACACTCTGATAGTCCACAGATTACAGAATGCCTCCAGATGTGCATCGGAAATTACCACTGGTCTTCCAGGGAACGATCAAATCGTAGACTGTTTGAGACATTACTAACGTGGAGAAAAGTGCGCATGGTGACTGTTGTATTCAATCCCGATGCAATTTCTGTGTTTCATCAACACTCTGATAGTCCACAGATTACAGGATGCCTCTGGATGTGCATCGGAAACTACTTCTGGCCTTCCAGGGAACGATCAAAGCGAAGACTAATTGAGACATTACTCCCATGGATGAAAGTGCGCATGGTGACTGTTGTATTCTATCCCGATGCAATTTCTGTGTTTCATCAACACTCCGATAGTCCACAGATTACAAAATGCCTCCAGATGTGCATCGGAAACTACCACTGGTCTTCCAGGGAGCGATCAAAGCGTAGACTGTTTGAGACATTACTAACATGGAGGCAAGTGCGCATGGTGACTGTTGTATTCAATCCCGATGCAATTTCAGTGTTTCATCAACACTTTGAAGGTCCACAGATTACAGAATGCATCCAGATGTGCATCGGAAACTACTACTGGTCTTCCAGGGAACGATCAAAGCGTAGACCATTTGAGACATTACTCCCATGGAGGAAAGTGCGCATGGTGACTGTTGTAATCAATCCCGATGCAATTTCTGTGTTTCATCAACACTCTGATAGTCCACAGATTATAGAATGCCACCAGATGTGCATCGGAAACTACTACTGGTCTTCCAGGGAACGATCAAAGCGTCGACTCTTTGAGACATTACTCCTGTGGAGGAAAGTGCGCATGGTGACTGTTGTATTCAATCCCGATGCAAATTCTGTGTTTCATCAACACTCTGATAGTCCACAGATTACAGAATGCCACCAGATGTGCAACGGAAACTACTACTGGTCTTCCAGGGAATGATCAAAGCGTAGACTGTTTGAGACATTACTCCCATGGAGGAAGGTGCGCATGGTGACTGTTGTATTCAATCACGATGCAATTTCTGTGTTTCATGAACACTCTGATGGTCCACAGATTACAGAATGCCACCAGATGTGCATCGGACACTACTTCTAGACTTCCAGGGAACGATCAAAGCGTAGACTCTTTGAGACACTACTGTCATGGAGGAAAGTGCGCATGGTGACTGTTGTATTCAATCCCGATGCAATTTCTGTCTTTCATCAACACTCTGATAGTCCACAGATTACAGGATGCTTCCAGACGTGCATCGGAAACTACTACAGGTCTTCCAGGGAACGATCAAAGCGTAGACTGTTTGAGACACTACTCCCATGGAGGAAAGTGCGCATGGTGACTGTTGTATTCAATCCCGATGCAATTTCTGTGTTTCATCAACACTCTGATAGTCCACAGATTACAGGATGCTTCCTGATGTGCATCGGAAACTACTTCTGGTCTTCCTGGGAACGATCAAAGCGTAGACTGTTTGAGACATTACTCCCGTGGAGGAGAGTGCGCATGGTGACTGTTGCATTCAATCCCGATGCAATTTCTGTGTTTCATGAACACTCTGATGGTCCACAGATTACAGAATGCCACCAGATGTGCATCGGACACTACTTCTAGACTTCCAGGGAACGATCAAAGCGTAGACTCTTTGAGACACTACTGTCATGGAGGAAAGTGCGCATGGTGACTGTTGTATTCAATCCCGATGCAATTTCTGTCTTTCATCAACACTCTGATAGTCCACAGATTACAGGATGCTTCCAGATGTGCATCGGCAACTACTTCTGGTCTTCCAGGGAACGATCAAAGCGTATACTGTTTGAGACATTACTCCCATGGAGGAAAGTGAGGATGGTGGCTGTTGTATTCAATCCCGATGCAAGTTCTGTGTTTTATCAACACTCTGATAGTCCACAGATTACCGAATGCCCCCAGACGTGCATCGCAAACTACTACTAGTCTTCCAGGGAACGATCAAAGCGTTGACTGTTTGAGACATTACTCCCATGGAGGAAGGTGCGCATGGTGACTGTTGTATTCAATCACGATGGAATTTCTGTGTTTCATCAATACTCTGATAGTCCACAGATTACAGAATGATTCCAGACGTGCATCGGAAACTACTTCTGATCTTCCAGGGAACGATCAAAGCGTAGACTGTTTGAGACATTACTCCCATGGAGGAAACTGCTCATGGTGACTGTTGTATTCAATCCCGATGCAATTTCTGTGTTTCATCAACACTCTGGTAGTCCACAGATTACATAATGCCTCCTGATGTGCATCAGAAACTACTTATGGTCTTCCAGGGAACGATCAAATCGTAGACTGTTAGAGACATTACTCCCATAGAGGAAAGTGCGCATGGTGACTGTTGTATTTAATCACGATGAAATTTCTGTGTTTCATCAACACTCGGATTGTCCTCAGATTACAGAATGCCTCCCGATGTGCATCGGAAACTACTACTGGTCTTCCAGGGAAAGATTAAAGCGTAGACTGTTTGAGACATTACTCCCATGGAGGAAAGGGCGCATGGTGACTGTTGTATTCAATCCCGATGCAATTTCTGTGTTTCATCAACACTCTGATTGTCCACAGATTACAGAATGCCACCAGATGTGCAACGGAAACTACTTCTGATCTTCCAGGGAACGATCAAAGCGTAGACTGTTTGAGACATTACTCCCATGGAGGAAACTGCTCATGGTGACTGTTGTATTCAATCCCGATGCAATTTCTGTGTCTCATCAACACTCTGGTAGTCCACAGATTTCATAATGGCTCCATATGTGCATCGTAATCTGTTACTGGTCTTCTATGGAACAATCAAAGCGTAGAATGTTTGAGACATTACTCCCATGGAGGAAAGTGTACATGGTGACTGTTTTATTCAATCCCGATGCAATTTCTGTGTTTCATCAACACTCTGATAGTCCACAGATTACAGAATGTCTCCAGACGTGCATCGGAAACTACTACTGGTCTTCCAGGGAACGATCAAAGCGTTGACTGTTTGAGACATTACTCCCATGGAGGAAGGTGCGCATGGTGACTGTTGTATTCAATCACGATGGAATTTCTGTGTTTCATCAACACTCTGATAGTCCACAGATTACAGAATGCCTCCAGACGTGCATCGGAAACTACTTCTGATCTTCCAGGGAACGATCAAAGCGTAGACTGTTTGAGACATTACTCCCATGGAGGAAACTGCTCATGGTGACCGTTGTATTCAATCCCGATGCAATTTCTGTGTTTCATCAACACTCTGATAGTCCACAGATTACAGAATGCTTCCAGATGTGCATCGGAAATTACCACTGGTCTTCCAGGGAACGATCAAAGCGTAGACTGTTTGAGACATTACTAACGTGGAGAAAAGTGCGCATGATGACTCTTGTATTCAATTCCGATGCAATTTCTGTGTCTCATCAACACTTTGAAGGTCAACAGATTAAAGAATGCATCGAGATGTGCATCGGTAACTACTACTGGTCTTCCAGGGAACGATCAAATCGTAGACTGTTTGAGACATTACTCCCGAGGAGGAAAGTGCGCATGGTGACTGTTATATTCAATCCCGATGCAATTTCTGTGTTTCATCAACACTCTGATAGTCCACAGATTACAGAATGCCCCCAGACGTGCATCGGAAACTACTACTGGTCTTCCAGGGAACGATCAAAGCGTTGACTGTATGAGACATTACTCACATGGGGGAAGGTGGGCATGGTGACTGTTGTATTCAATCCCGATGGAATTTCTGTGTTTCATCAACACTCTGATTGTCCACAGATTACAGAATGCCTCCAGAAGTGCATCGGTAACTACTTCTGGTCTTCCAGTCAACGATCAAAGCGTAGACTGTTTGAGACATTACTCCCATGGAGGAAACTGCTCATGGTGACTGTTGTATTCAATCCCGATGCAATTTCTGTGTTTCATCAACACTCTGATAGTCCACAGATTACAGAATGCCTCCAGATGTGCATCAGAAACTACTTATGGTCTTCCAGGGAACGATCAAAGCGTAGACTGTTTGAGACATTACTCCCATGGAGGAAACTGCTCATGGTGACTGTTGTAATCAATCCCGATGCAATTTCTGTGTTTCATCAACACTCTGATAGTCCACAGATTACAGAATGCCTCCAGATGTGCATCAGAAACTACTTATGGTCTTCCAGGGAACGATCAAAGCGTAGACCGTTTGAAACATTACTCTTATGGAGGAAAGTGCGCATGGTGACTGTTGTATTCTATCCCGATGAAATTTCTGTGTTTCATCAACACTCTGATAGTCCACAGATTACAGAATGCCTCCAGATGTGCATCGGAAATTACCACTGGTCTTCCAGGGAACGATCAAAGCGTAGACTGTTTGAGACATTACTAACGTGGAGAAAAGTGCGCATGATGACTCTTGTATTCCATTCTGATGCAATTTCTGTGTCTCATCAACACTTTGAAGGTCAACAGATTAAAGAATGCATCGTGATGTGCATCGATAACTACTACTGGTCTTCCAGGGAACGATCAATTCGTAGACTGTTTGAGACATTACTCCCGAGGAGGAAAGTGCGCATGGTGACTGTTATATTCAATCCCGATGCAATTTCTGTGTTTCATCAACACTCTGATAGTCCACAGATTACAGAATGCCCCCAGACGTGCATCGGAAACTACTACTGGTCTTCCAGGGAACGATCAAAGCGTTGACTGTATGAGACATTACTCCCATAGAGGAAAGTGCGCATGGTGACTGTTTTATTCAATCTCGATGCAATTTCTGTGTTTCAACAACTCTCCGATAGTCCACAGATTACAGAATGCCACCAGATGTACATCGGAAACTACTACAGGTCTTCCTGGGAACGAATAAAGCGTAGACTGTTTGAGACATTACTCCCTTGGAGGAAAGTGCGCATGGAGACTGTTGTATTCTATCCCGATGCAATTTCTGTGTTTCATCAACACTCTGATAGTCCACAGATTACAGGATGCCTCCAGATGTGCATCGGAAACTACTTCTGGTCTTCCAGGGAACGATCAAAGTGTAGACTGTTTGAGACATTACTCCCATGGAGGAATGTGCTCATGGTGACTGTTGTATTCAATTCCGATGCAATTTCTGTGTTTCATCAACACTCGGATAGTCCACAGATTACAGAATGAAACCAGATGTGCATCGGAAACTACTTCTGGTCTTCCAGGGAACGATCACAGTGTAGACTGTTAGAGACATAACTCCCATGGAGGAAACTGCTCATGGCGACTGTTGTATTCAATCCCGATGCATTTTCCGTGTTTCATCTTCACTCTGATAGTCCACAGATTACAGAATGCCACCAGATGTACATCGGAAACTACTACTGGTCTTCCAGGGAACGATCAAAGCGTAGACTGTTTGAGACATATCTCCCATGGAGGAAAGTGCGCATGGTGACTGTAGTATTCAATCCCGATGCAATTTCTGTGTTTCATCAACACTCTGATAGTCCACAGATTACAGGATGCCTCCAGATGTGCATCAGAAACTACTTCTGGTCTTCCAGGGAACGATCAAAGCGTAGACTGTTAGAGACATTACTCCCATGGAGGAATGTGCTCATGGTGACTGTTGTATTCAACACCGATGCAATTTCTGTCTTTCATCAACACTCGGACTGTCCACAGAAAACAGAATGCCTTCAGATGTGCATCGGGAACTACTACTGGTCTTCCAGGGAACGATTAAAGCGTAGACTGTTTGAGACATTACTCCCATGGAGGAAAGGGCACATGGTGACTGTTGTATTCAATCCCGATGCAATTTCTGTGTTTCATCAACACTCTGATAGTCCACAGATTACAGAATGCCTCCAGATGTACATCAGAAACTACTTATGGTCTTCCAGGGAACGATCAAAGCGTAGACTGTTAGAGACATTACTCCCATAGAGGAAAGTGCGCATGGTGATTGTTGTATTAAATCAAGATGAAATTTCTGTGTTTTTCAACACTCTGATAGTCCACAGATTACAGAATGCCTCCAGATGTGCATCGGAAATTACCACTGGTCTTCCAGGGAACGATCAAATCGTAGACTGTTTGAGACATTACTAACGTGGAGAAAAGTGCGCATGGTGACTGTTGTATTCAATCCCGATGCAATTTCTGTGTTTCATCAACACTCTGATAGTCCACAGATTACAGGATGCCTCCGGATGTGCATCGGAAACTACTTCTTTCCTTCCAGGGAACGATCAAAGCGAAGACTAATTGAGACATTACTCCCACGGATGAAAGTGCGCATGGTGACTGTTGTATTCTATCCCGATGCAATTTCTGTGTTTCATCAACACTCCGATAGTCCACAGATTACAAAATGCCTCCAGATGTGCATCGGAAACTACCACTGGTCTTCCACGGAGCGATCAAAGCGTAGACTGTTTGAGACATTACTAACATGGAGGCAAGTGCGCATGGTGACTGTTGTATTCAATCCCGATGCAATTTCTGTGTTTCATCAACACTTTGAAGGTCCACAGATTACAGAATGCATCCAGATGTGCATCGGAAACTACTACTGGTCTTCCAGGGAACGATCAAAGCGTAGACCATTTGAGACATTACTCCCATGGAGGAAAGTGCGCATGGTGAGTGTTGTATTCAATCCCGATGCAATTTCTGTGTTTCATCAACACTCTGATAGTCCACAGATTATAGAATGCCACCAGATGTGCATCGGAAACTACTACTGGTCTTCCAGGGAACGATCAAAGCGTCGACTCTTTGAGACATTACTCCTGTGGAGGAAAGTGCGCATGGTGACCGTTGTATTAAATCCCGATGCAAATTCTGTGTTTCATCAACACTCTGATAGTCCACAGATTACAGAATGCCACCAAATGTGCAACGGAAACTACTACTGGTCTTCCAGGAAATGATCAAAGCGTAGACTGTTTGAGACATTACTCCCGTGGAGGAAAGTGCGCATGGTGACCGTTGTATTAAATCCCGATGCAATTTCTGTGTTTCATCAATACTCAGTTAGTCCACGGATTTCATAATGGCTCCATATGTGCATCGGAATCTGTTACTGGTCTTCCAGGGAACAATCAAAGCGTAGAATGTTTGAGACATTACTCCCATGGAGGAAAGGGCGCATGGTGACTGTTGTATTCAATCCCGATGCAATTTCTGTGTTTCATCAACACTCTGATTGTCCACAGATTACAGAATGCCACCAGATGTGCAACGGAAACTACTACTGGTCTTCCAGGGAATGATCAAAGCGTAGACTGTTTGAGACATTACTCCCGTGGAGGAAATTGCGCATGGCGACTGTTGTATTTAATCCCGATGCAATATCTGTGTTTCATCAACACTCAGCTAGTCCACAGATTTCATAATGGCTCCATATGTGCATCGTAATCTATTACTGGTCTTCCATGGAACAATCAAAGCGTAGAATGTTTGAGACATTACTCCCATGGAGGAAAGTGTACATGGTGACTGTTTTATTCAATCCCGATGCAATTTCTGTGTTTCATCAACACTCTGATAGTCCACAGATTACAGAATGCCTCCAGACGTGCATCGGAAACTACTACAGGTCTTCCAGGGAACGATCAAAGCGTTGACTGTTTGAGACATTACTCCCATGGAGGAAGGTGCGCATGGTGACTGTTGTATTCAACCACGATGGAATTTCTGTGTTTCATCAACACTCTGATAGTCCACAGATTACAGAATGCCTCCAGACGTGCATCGGAAACTACTTCTGGTCTTCCAGGGAACGATCAAAGCGTAGACTGTTTGACACACTACTCCCATGGAGGAAATTGAGCATGGTGACTGTTGTATTCAATCCCGATGCAATTTATGTGTTTCATCAACACTATGATAGTCCACAGTTTACAGAATGCCACCAGATGTGCATCGGAAACTACTACTGGCCTTCCTGGGAACGATCAAAGCGTAGACTGTTTGAGACATTACTCCCATGGAGGAAAGTGCGCATGGTGACTGTTGTATTCTTCCCCGATGCAATTTCTGTGTTTCATCAACACTCTGGTAGTCCACCGATTACAGAATGCCTCCAGATGTGCATCGGAAACTACTTGTGGTCTTCCAGGGAACGATCAAAGCGTAGACTGTTTGAGACACTACTCCCATGGAGGAAAGTGCGCATGGTGACTGTTGTATTCAATCCCGATGCAATTTCTGTGTTTCATCAACACTCTGATAGTCCACAGATTACAGGATGCTTCCTGATGTGCATCGGAAACTACTTCTGGTCTTCCTGGGAACGATCAAAGCGTAGACTGTTTGAGACATTACTCCCGTGGAGGAGAGTGCGCATGGTGACTGTTGCATTCAATCCCGATGCAATTTCTGTGTTTCATGAACACTCTGATGGTCCACAGATTACAGAATGCCACCAGATGTGCATCGGACACTACTTCTAGACTTCCAGGGAGCGATCAAAGCGTAGACTCTTTGAGACACTACTGTCATGGAGGAAAGTGCGCATGGTGACTGTTGTATTCAATCCCGATGCAATATCTGTCTTTCATCAACACTCTGATAGTCCACAGATTACAGGATGCTTCCAGATGTGCATCGGCAACTACTTCTGGTCTTCCAGGGAACGATCAAAGCGTATACTGTTTGAGACATTACTCCCATGGAGGAAAGTGAGGATGTTGGCTGTTGTATTCAATCCCGATGCAAGTTCTGTGTTTCATCAACACTCTGATAGTCCACAGATTACCGAATGCCCCCAGACGTGCATCGCAAACTACTACTAGTCTTCCAGGGAACGATCAAAGCGTTGACTGTTTGAGACATTACTCCCATGGAGGAAGGTGCGCATGGTGACTGTTGTATTCAATCACGATGGAATTTCTGTGTTTCATCAATACTCTGATAGTCCACAGATTACAGAATGATTCCAGACGTGCATCGGAAACTACTTCTGATCTTCCAGGGAACGATCAAAGCGTAGACTGTTTGAGACATTACTCCCATGGAGGAAACTGCTCATGGTGACTGTTGTATTCAATCCCGATGCAATTTCTGTGTTTCATCAACACTCTGGTAGTCCACAGATTACATAATGCCTCCTGATGTGCATCAGAAACTACTTATGGTCTTCCAGGGAACGATCAAATCGTAGACTGTTAGAGACATTACTCCCATAGAGGAAAGTGCGCATGGTGACTGTTGTATTTAATCACGATGAAATTTCTGTGTTTCATCAACACTCGGATTGTCCTCAGATTACCGAATGCCTCCCGATGTGCATCGGAAACTACTACTGGTCTTCCAGGGAACGATTAAAGCGTAGACTGTTTGAGACATTACTCCCATGGAGGAAAGGGCGCATGGTGACTGTTGTATTCAATCCCGATGCAATTTCTGTGTTTCATCAACACTCTGATTGTCCACAGATTACAGAATGCCACCAGATGTGCAACGGAAACTACTTCGGATCTTCCAGGGAACGATCAAAGCGTAGACTGTTTGAGACATTACTCCCATGGAGGAAACTGCTCATGGTGACTGTTGTATTCAATCCCGATGCAATTTCTGTGTTTCATCAACACTCTGGTAGTCCACAGATTTCATAATGGCTCCATATGTGCATCGTAATCTGTTACTGGTCTTCTATGGAACAATCAAAGCGTAGAATGTTTGAGACATTACTCCCATGGAGGAAAGTGTACATGGTGACTGTTTTATTCAATCCCGATGCAATTTCTGTGTTTCATCAACACTCTGATAGTCCACAGATTACAGAATGTCTCCAGACGTGCATCGGAAACTACTACTGGTCTTCCAGGGAACGATCAAAGCGTTGACTGTTTGAGACATTACTCCCATGGAGGAAGGTGCGCATGGTGACTGTTGTATTCAATCACGATGGAATTTCTGTGTTTCATCAACACTCTGATAGTCCACAGATTACAGAATGCCTCCAGACGTGCATCGGAAACTACTTCTGATCTTCCAGGGAACGATCAAAGCGTAGCCTGTTTGAGACATTACTCCCATAGAGGAAAGTGCGCATGGTGACTGTTGTATTCAATCTTGATGCAATTTCTGTGTTTCAACAACTCTCCGATAGTCCACAGATTACAGAATGCCACCAGATGTACATCGGAAACTACTACAGGTCTTCGTGGGAACAATTAAAGCGTAGACTGTTTGAGACATTACTCCCATGGAGGAAAGTGCGCATGGAGACTGTTGTATTCTATCATGATGCAATTTCTGTGTTTCATCAACACTCTGATAGTCCACAGATTACAGAATGCCTCCAGACGTGCATCGGAAACTACTACTGGTCTTCCAGGGAACGATCAAAGCGTAGACTGTTTGAGACATTACTCCCATGGAGGAAACTGCTCATGGTGACCGTTGTATTCAATCCCGATGCAATTTCTGTGTTTCATCAACACTCTGATAGTCCACAGATTACAGAATGCCTACAGATGTGCATCGGAAATTACCACTGGTCTTCCAGGGAACGATCAAAGCGTAGACTGTTTGAGACATTACTAACGTGGAGAAAAGTGCGCATGATGACTCTTGTATTCAATTCGGATGCAATTTCTGTGTCTCATCAACACTTTGAAGGTCAACAGATTAAAGAATGCATCGAGATGTGCATCGGTAACTACTACTGGTCTTCCAGGGAACGATCAAATCGTAGACTGTTTGAGACATTACTCCCGAGGAGGAAAGTGCGCATGGTGACTGTTATATTCAATCCCGATGCAATTTCTGTGTTTCATCAACACTCTGATAGTCCACAGATTACAGAATGCCCCCAGACGTGCATCGGAAACTACTACTGGTCTTCCAGGGAACGATCAAAGCGTTGACTGTATGAGACATTACTCACATGGGGGAAGGTGCGCATGGTGACTGTTGTATTCAATCCCGATGGAATTTCTGTGTTTCATCAACACTCTGATTGTCCACAGATTACAGAATGCCTCCAGAGGTGCATCGGTAACTACTTCTGGTCTTCCAGTCAACGATCAAAGCGTAGACTGTTTGAGACATTACTCCCATGGAGGAAACTGCTCATGGTGACTGTTGTATTCAATCCCGATGCAATTTCTGTGTTTCATCAACACTCTGATAGTCCACAGATTACAGAATGCCTCCAGATGTGCATCAGAAACTACTTATGGTCTTCCAGGGAACGATCAAAGCGTAGACTGTTTGAGACATTACTCCCATGGAGGAAACTGCTCATGGTGACTGTTGTAAACAATCCCGATGCAATTTCTGTGTTTCATCAACACTCTGATAGTCCACAGATTACAGAATGCCTCCAGATGTGCATCGGAAATTACCACTGGTCTTCCAGGGAACGATCAAAGCGTAGACTGTTTGAGACATTACTAACGTGGAGAAAAGTGCGCATGATGACTCTTGTATTCCATTCCGATGCAATTTCTGTGTCTCATCAACACTTTGAAGGTCAACAGATTAAAGAATGCATCGTGATGTGCATCGGTAACTACTACTGGTCTTCCAGGGAACGATCAATTCGTAGACTGTTTGAGACATTACTCCCGAGGAGGAAAGTGCGCATGGTGACTGTTATATTCAATCCCGATGCAATTTCTGTGTTTCATCAACACTCTGATAGTCCACAGATTACAGAATGCCCCCAGACGTGCATCGGAAACTACTACTGGTCTTCCAGGGAACGATCAAAGCGTTGACTGTATGAGACATTACTCCCATAGAGGAAAGTGCGCATGGTGACTGTTTTATTCAATCTCGATGCAATTTCTGTGTTTCAACAACTCTCCGATAGTCCACAGATTACAGAATGCCACCAGATGTACATCGGAAACTACTACAGGTCTTCCTGGGAACGAATAAAGCGTAGACTGTTTGAGACATTACTCCCTTGGAGGAAAGTGCGCATGGAGACTGTTGTATTCTATCCCGATGCAATTTCTGTGTTTCATCAACACTCTGATAGTCCACAGATTACAGGATGCCTCCAGATGTGCATCGGAAACTACTTCTGGTCTTCCAGGGAACGATCAAAGTGTAGACTGTTTGAGACATTACTCCCATGGAGGAATGTGCTCATGGTGACTGTTGTATTCAATTCCGATGCAATTTCTGTGTTTCATCAACACTCGGATAGTCCACAGATTACAGAATGAAACCAGATGTGCATCGGAAACTACTTCTGGTCTTCCAGGGAACGATCACAGTGTAGACTGTTAGAGACATAACTCCCATGGAGGAAACTGCTCATGGTGACTGTTGTATTCAATCCCGATGCATTTTCCGTGTTTCATCTTCACTCTGATAGTCCACAGATTACAGAATGCCACCAGATGTACATCGGAAACTACTACTGGTCTTCCAGGGAACGATCAAAGCGTAGACTGTTTGAGACATATCTCCCATGGAGGAAAGTGCGCATGGTGACTGTAGTATTCAATCCCGATGCAATTTCTGTGTTTCATCAACACTCTGATAGTCCACAGATTACAGGATGCCTCCAGATGTGCATCAGAAACTACTTCTGGTCTTCCAGGGAACGGTCAAAGCGTAGACTGTTAGAGACATTACTCCCATGGAGGAATGTGCTCATGGTGACTGTTGTATTCAACCCCGATGCAATTTCTGTCTTTCATCAACACTCGGACTGTCCACAGAAAACAGAATGCCTTCAGATGTGCATCGGGAACTACTACTGGTCTTCCAGGGAACGATTAAAGCGTAGACTGTTTGAGACATTACTCCCATGGAGGAAAGGGCACATGGTGACTGTTGTATTCAATCCCGATGCAATTTCTGTGTTTCATCAACACTCTGATAGTCCACAGATTACAGAATGCCACCAGATGTGCATCGGAAACTACTACTGGTCTTCCAGGGAACGATCAAAGCGTTGACTGTTTGAGACATTACTCCTGTGGAGGAAAGTGCGCATGGTGACTGTTGTATTTAATCCCGATGCAATTTCTGTGTTTCATCAACACTCAGTTAGTCCACAGATTACAGAATGACTCCAGATGTGCATCGGAAACTACTACTGGTCTTCCAGGGAACGATCAAATCGTAGACTGTTTGAGGCATTACTCCCGTGGAGGAGAGTGCGCATGGTGACTGTTGCATTCAATGCCGATGCAATTTCTGTGTTTCATCAACACTCTGATAGTCCACAGATTACAGAATGCCACCAGATGTGCATCGGACACTACTTCTGGACTTCCAGGGAACGATCAAAGCGTAGACTGTTTGAGACACTACTGTCATGGAGGAAAGTGCGCATGGTGACTGTTGTATTCAATCCCGATGCAACTTCTGTGTTTCATCAACACTCTGATAGTCGACAGATTACAGGATGCTTCCAGATGTGCATCGGCAGCTAGTTCTGGTCTTCCAGGGAACGATCAAAGCTTATACTGTTTGAGACATTACTCCCATGGAGGAAAGTGAGGATGGTGACTGTTGTATTCAATCCCGATGCAAGTTCTGTGTTTCATCAACACTCTGATAGTCCACAGATTACAGAATGCCCCCAGACGTGCATAGGAAACTACTACTGGTCTTCCAGGGAACGATCAAAGCGTTGACTGTTTGAGACATTACTCCCATGGATGAAACTGCTCATGGTGACTGTTGTATTCAATCCCGATGCAATTTCTGTGTTTCATCAACACTCTGATAGTCCACAGATTACAGAATGCCTCCAGATGTGCATCAGAAACTACTTCTGGTCTTCCAGGGAACGATCAAAGCGTAGACTGTTAGAGACAGTACTCCCATAGAGGAAAGTGCGCATGGTGACTGATGTATTTAATCACGATGAAATTTCTGTGTTTCATCAACACTCTGATAGTCCACAGATTACAGAATGCCGCCACACGTGCATCGGAAACTACTTCTGGTCTTCCAGGGAACGATCAAAGCGTAGACTGTTTGAGACATTACTCCCATGGAGGAAACTTCTCATGGTGACTGTTGTATTCAATCCCGATGCAATTTCTGTGTTTCATCAACACTCTGATAGTCCACAGATTACAGAATGCCTCCAGATGTGCATCAGAAACTACTTATGGTCTTCCAGGGAACGATCAAAGTGTAGACTGTTAGAGACATTACTCCCATAGAGGAAAGTGCGCATGGTGACTGTTGTATTTAATCACGATGAAATTTCTGTGTTTCATGAACACTCTGATAGTCCACGGATTACAGAATGCCTCCAGATATGCATCGGAAATTACCACTGGTCTTCCAGGGAACGATAAAAGCGTAGACTGTTTGAGACATTACTAACATGGAGAAAAGTGCGCATGATGACTCTTGTATTCAATCCCGATGCAATTTCTGTGTCTCATGAACACTTTGAAGGTCAACAGATTAAAGAATGCATCGTGATGTGCATCGGTAACTACTACTGGTCTTCCAGGGAACGATCAATTCGTAGACTGTTTGAGACATTACTCCCGAGGAGGAAAGTGCGCATGGTGACTGTTATATTCAATCCCGATGCAATTTCTGTGTTTCATCAACACTCTGATAGTCCACAGATTACAGAATGCCCCCAGACGTGCATCGGAAACTACTACTGGTCTTCCAGGGAACGATCAAAGCGTTGACTGTATGAGACATTACTCCCATAGAGGAAAGTGCGCATGGTGACTGTTTTATTCAATCTCGATGCAATTTCTGTGTTTCAACAACTCTCCGATAGTCCACAGATTACAGAATGCCACCAGATGTGCATCGGACACTACTTCTGGACTTCCAGGGAACGATCAAAGCGTAGACTGTTTGAGACACTACTGTCATGGAGGAAAGTGCGCATGGTGACTGTTGTATTCAATCCCGATGCAACTTCTGTGTTTCATCAACACTCTGATAGTCGACAGATTACAGGATGCTTCCAGATGTGCATCGGCAGCTACTTCTGGTCTTCCAGGGAACGATCAAAGCTTATACTGTTTGAGACATTACTCCCATGGAGGAAAGTGAGGATGGTGACTGTTGTATTCCACCCCGATGCAAGTTCTGTGTTTCATCAACACTCTGATAGTCCACAGATTACAGAATGCCCCCAGACGTGCATAGGAAACTACTACTGGTCTTCCAGGGAACGATCAAAGCGTTGACTGTTTGAGACATTACTCCCATGGAGGAAACTGCTCATGGTGACTGTTGTATTCAATCCCGATGCAATTTCTGTGTTTCATCAACACTCTGATAGTCCACAGATAACAGGATGCCTCCAGATGTGCATCGGAAACTACTTCTGGTCTTCCAGGGAACGATCAAAGCGTAGAATGTTTGACACACTACTTCCATGGAGGAAATTGCGCATGGTGAATGTTGTATTCAATCCCGATGCAACTTCTGTGTTTCATCAACACTATGATAGTCCACAGATTACAGAATGAAACCAGATGTGCATTGTAAACTACTACTGGTCTTCCAGGGAACGATCACAGTGTAGACTGTTAGAGACATAACTCCCAATGAGGAAAGTGCGCATGGTGACAGTAGTATTCAATCCCGCGGCAATTTCTGTGTTTCATCAACACTCGGATAGTCCACAGATTACAGGATGCCTCCAGATGTGCATCGAAAACTACTTCTGGTCTTCCAGGGAACGATCAAAGCGTAGACTGTTTGAGACATTACTCCCATGGAGGAATGTGCTCATGGTGACTGTTGTATTCAATCCCGATGCAATTTCTGTGCTTCATCAACACTCTGATAGTCCACCGATTACAGAATACCACCAGACGTGCATCGGAAACTACTACTGGTCTTCAAGGGATCGATCAAAGCGTAGACGGTTTGAGACATTACTCCCGTGCAGGAAAGTTCGCATGGTGACTGTTGTATTTAATCCCGATGCAATTTCTGTTTTTCATTAACACTCTGATAGTCCACAGATTACAGAATGCCACCAGATGTGCATCGGAAACTACTTCTGGTCTTCCAGGGAACGATCAAGCGTAGACTGTTTGAGACACTACTCCCATGGAGGAAAGTGCGCATATTGACTGTTGTATTCAATCCCGATGCAATTTCTGTGTTTCATCAACACTCTGATAGGCCACACATTACAGAATGCCCCCAGACGTGCATCGGAAACTACTACTGGTCTTCCAGGGAACGATCAAAGCGTAGCCTGTTTGAGACATTACTCCCATAGAGGAAAGTGCGCATGGTGACTGTTTTATTCAATCTCGATGCAATTTCTGTGTTTCAACAACTCTCCGATAGTCCACAGATTACAGAATGCCGCCAGATGTACATCGGAAACTACTACAGGTCTTCCTGGGATCGATTAAAGCGTAGACTGTTTGAGACATTACTCCCATGGAGGAAAGTGCGCATGGAGACTGTTGTATTCTATCCCGATGCAATTTCTGTGTTTCATCAACACTCTGATAGTCCACAGATTACAGGATGCCTCCAGATGTGCATCGGAATCTACTTCTGGTCTTCCAGGGAACGATCAACGTGTTGACTGTTTGAGACATTACTCCCATGGAGGAATGTGCTCATGGTGACTGTTGTATTCAATTCCGATGCAATTTCTGTGTTTCATCAACACTCGGATAGTCCACAGATTACAGAATGAAACCAGATGTGCATTGGAAACTACTACTGGTCTTCCAGGGAACGATCACAGTGTAGACTGTTAGAGACATAACTCCCATGGAGGAAACTGCTCATGGTGACTGTTGTATTCAATCCCGATGCAATTTCCGTGTTTCATCATCACTCTGATAGTCCACAGATTACAGGATGCCTCCAGATGTGCATCGGAAACTACTTCTGGTCTTCCAGGGAACGATCAAAGCGTAGACTGTTAGAGACATTACTCCCATGGAGGAATGTGCTCATGGTGACTGTTGTATTCAATCCCGATGCAATTTCTGTCTTTCATCAACACTCGGACTGTCCACAGATTACAGAATGCCTTCAGATGTGCATCGGGAACTACTACTGGTCTTCCAGGGAACGATTAAAGCGTAGACTGTTTGAGACATTACTCCCATGGAGGAAAGGGCACATGGTGACTGTTGTATTCAATCCCGATGCAATTTCTGTGTTTCATCAACACTCTGATAGTCCACAGATTACAGAATGCCACCAGATGTGCATCGGAAACTACTACTGGTCTTCCAGGGAACGATCAAAGCGTTGACTGTTTGAGACATTACTCCTGTGGAGGAAAGTGCGCATGGTGACTGTTGTATTTAATCCCGATGCAATTTCTGTGTTTCATCAACACTCAGTTAGTCCACAGATTACAGAATGCCTCCAGATGTGCATCGGAAACTACTACTGGTCTTCCAGGGAACGATCAAAGCGTAGACTGTTTGAGACATTACTCCCATGGAGGAAAGTGCGCATGGTAACTGTTGTATTCAATCCCGATGCAATTTCTGTGTTTCATCAACACTCTGATAGTCCACAGATTACAGAATGCCTCCAGATGTGCATCGGAAACTACTTGTGGTCTTCCAGCGAACGATCAAAGCGTAGACTGTTTGAGACAGTACTCCCATAGAGGAAAGTGCGCATGGTGACTGATGTATTTAATCACGATGAAATTTCTGTGTTTCATCAACACTCTGATAGTCCACAGATTACAGAATGCCGCCACACGTGCATCGGAAACTACTTCTGGTCTTCCAGGGAACGATCAAAGCGTAGACTGTTTGAGACATTACTCCCATGGAGGAAACTTCTCATGGTGACTGTTGTATTCAATCCCGATGCAATTTCTGTGTTTCATCAACACTCTGATAGTCCACAGATTACAGAATGCCTCCAGATGTGCATCAGAAACTACTTATGGTCTTCCAGGGAACGATCAAAGTGTAGACTGTTAGAGACATTACTCCCATAGAGGAAAGTGCGCATGGTGACTGTTGTATTTAATCACGATGAAATTTCTGTGTTTCATGAACACTCTGATAGTCCACGGATTACAGAATGCCTCCAGATATGCATCGAAAATTACCACTGGTCTTCCAGGGAACGATAAAAGCGTAGACTGTTTGAGACATTACTAACATGGAGAAAAGTGCGCATGATGACTCTTGTATTCAATCCCGATGCAATTTCTGTGTCTCATGAACACTTTGAAGGTCAACAGATTAAAGAATGCATCGAGATGTGCATCGATAACTACTACTGGTCTTCCAGGGAACGATCAAATCGTCGACTGTTTGAGACATTACTCCCAAGGAGGAAAGGGCGCATGGTGACTGTTGTATTCAATCCCGATGCAATTTCTGTGTTTCATCAACGCTCTAATAGTCCACAGATTACAGAATACCACCAGATGTGCATCGGAAACTACTACTGGTCTTCCAGGGAACGATCAAAGCGTAGCCTGTTTGAGGCATAACTCCCGTGGAGGAGAGTGCGCATGGTGACTGTTGCATTCAATGCCGATGCAATTTCTGTGTTTCATCAACACTCTGATAGTCCACAGATTACAGAATGCCACCAGATGTGCATCGGACACTACTTCTGGACTTCCAGGGAACGATCAAAGCGTAGACTGTTTGAGACACTACTGTCATGGAGGAAAGTGCGCATGGTGACTGTTGTATTCAATCCCGATGCAACTTCTGTGTTTCATCAACACTCTGATAGTCGACAGATTACAGGATGCTTCCAGATGTGCATCGGCAGCTACTTCTGGTCTTCCAGGGAACGATCAAAGCTTATACTGTTTGAGACATTACTCCCATGGAGGAAAGTGAGGATGGTGACTGTTGTATTCCACCCCGATGCAAGTTCTGTGTTTCATCAACACTCTGATAGTCCACAGATTACAGAATGCCCCCAGACGTGCATAGGAAACTACTACTGGTCTTCCAGGGAACGATCAAAGCGTTGACTGTTTGAGACATTACTCCCATGGAGGAAACTGCTCATGGTGACTGTTGTATTCAATCCCGATGCAATTTCTGTGTTTCATCAACACTCTGATAGTCCACAGATAACAGGATGCCTCCAGATGTGCATCGGAAACTACTTCTGGTCTTCCAGGGAACGATCAAAGCGTAGAATGTTTGACACACTACTTCCATGGAGGAAATTGCGCATGGTGAATGTTGTATTCAATCCCGATGCAACTTCTGTGTTTCATCAACACTATGATAGTCCACAGATTACAGAATGAAACCAGATGTGCATTGTAAACTACTACTGGTCTTCCAGGGAACGATCACAGTGTAGACTGTTAGAGACATAACTCCCAATGAGGAAAGTGCGCATGGTGACAGTAGTATTCAATCCCGCGGCAATTTCTGTGTTTCATCAACACTCGGATAGTCCACAGATTACAGGATGCCTCCAGATGTGCATCGAAAACTACTTCTGGTCTTCCAGGGAACGATCAAAGCGTAGACTGTTTGAGACATTACTCCCATGGAGGAATGTGCTCATGGTGACTGTTGTATTCAATCCCGATGCAATTTCTGTGCTTCATCAACACTCTGATAGTCCACCGATTACAGAATACCACCAGACGTGCATCGGAAACTACTACTGGTCTTCAAGGGATCGATCAAAGCGTAGACGGTTTGAGACATTACTCCCGTGCAGGAAAGTTCGCATGGTGACTGTTGTATTTAATCCCGATGCAATTTCTGTTTTTCATTAACACTCTGATAGTCCACAGATTACAGAATGCCACCAGATGTGCATCGGAAACTACTTCTGGTCTTCCAGGGAACGATCAAGCGTAGACTGTTTGAGACACTACTCCCATGGAGGAAAGTGCGCATATTGACTGTTGTATTCAATCCCGATGCAATTTCTGTGTTTCATCAACACTCTGATAGGCCACACATTACAGAATGCCCCCAGACGTGCATCGGAAACTACTACTGGTCTTCCAGGGAACGATCAAAGCGTAGCCTGTTTGAGACATTACTCCCATAGAGGAAAGTGCGCATGGTGACTGTTTTATTCAATCTCGATGCAATTTCTGTGTTTCAACAACTCTCCGATAGTCCACAGATTACAGAATGCCGCCAGATGTACATCGGAAACTACTACAGGTCTTCCTGGGATCGATTAAAGCGTAGACTGTTTGAGACATTACTCCCATGGAGGAAAGTGCGCATGGAGACTGTTGTATTCTATCCCGATGCAATTTCTGTGTTTCATCAACACTCTGATAGTCCACAGATTACAGGATGCCTCCAGATGTGCATCGGAATCTACTTCTGGTCTTCCAGGGAACGATCAACGTGTTGACTGTTTGAGACATTACTCCCATGGAGGAATGTGCTCATGGTGACTGTTGTATTCAATTCCGATGCAATTTCTGTGTTTCATCAACACTCGGATAGTCCACAGATTACAGAATGAAACCAGATGTGCATTGGAAACTACTACTGGTCTTCCAGGGAACGATCACAGTGTAGACTGTTAGAGACATAACTCCCATGGAGGAAACTGCTCATGGTGACTGTTGTATTCAATCCCGATGCAATTTCCGTGTTTCATCATCACTCTGATAGTCCACAGATTACAGGATGCCTCCAGATGTGCATCGGAAACTACTTCTGGTCTTCCAGGGAACGATCAAAGCGTAGACTGTTAGAGACATTACTCCCATGGAGGAATGTGCTCATGGTGACTGTTGTATTCAATCCCGATGCAATTTCTGTCTTTCATCAACACTCGGACTGTCCACAGATTACAGAATGCCTTCAGATGTGCATCGGGAACTACTACTGGTCTTCCAGGGAACGATTAAAGCGTAGACTGTTTGAGACATTACTCCCATGGAGGAAAGGGCACATGGTGACTGTTGTATTCAATCCCGATGCAATTTCTGTGTTTCATCAACACTCTGATAGTCCACAGATTACAGAATGCCACCAGATGTGCATCGGAAACTACTACTGGTCTTCCAGGGAACGATCAAAGCGTTGACTGTTTGAGACATTACTCCTGTGGAGGAAAGTGCGCATGGTGACTGTTGTATTTAATCCCGATGCAATTTCTGTGTTTCATCAACACTCAGTTAGTCCACAGATTACAGAATGCCTCCAGATGTGCATCGGAAACTACTACTGGTCTTCCAGGGAACGATCAAAGCGTAGACTGTTTGAGACATTACTCCCATGGAGGAAAGTGCGCATGGTAACTGTTGTATTCAATCCCGATGCAATTTCTGTGTTTCATCAACACTCTGATAGTCCACAGATTACAGAATGCCTCCAGATGTGCATCGGAAACTACTTGTGGTCTTCCAGCGAACGATCAAAGCGTAGACTGTTTGAGACACTACTCCCATGGAGGAAAGTGCGCATTGTGACTGTTGTATTCAATCCCGATGCAATTTCTGTGTTTCATCAACACTCTGATAGTCCACAGATTACAGGATGCTTCCTGATGTGCATCGGAAATTACTTCAGGTCTTCCAGGGAACGATCAAAGCGTAGACTGTTTGAGGCATTACTACCGTGGAGGAGAGTGCGCATGGTGACTGTTGCATTCAAAGCCGATGCAATTTCTGTGTTTCATCAACACTCTGATAGTCCACAGATTACAGAATGCCTCCAGATGTGCATCAGAAACTACTTATGGTCTTCCAGGGAACGATCAAAGCGTAGACTGTTAGAGACATTACTCCCATAGAGGAAAGTGCGCATGGTGACTGTTGTATTTAATCACGATGAAATTTCTGTGTTTCATCAACACTCTGATAGTCCACGGATTACAGAATGCCTCCAGATATGCATCGGAAATTACCACTGGTCTTCCAGGGAACGATAAAAGCGTAGACTGTTTGAGACATTACTAACATGGAGAAAAGTGCGCATGATGACTCTTGTATTCAATCCCGATGCAATTTCTGTGTCTCATCAACACTTTGAAGGTAAACAGATTAAAGAATGCATCGAGATGTGCATCGATAACTACTACTGGTCTTCCAGGGAACGATCAAATCGTAGACTGTTTGAGACATTACTCCCGAGTTGGAAAGTGCGCATGGTGACTGTTGTATTCAATCCCGATGCAATTTCTGTGTTTCATCAACACTCTGATAGCCCACAGATTACATAATGCTCCCAGACGTGCATCAGAAACTACTTCTGGTCTTCCAGGGAACGATCAAAGCGTAGACTGTTAGAGACATTACTCCCATAGAGGAAAGTGCGCATGGTGACTGATGTATTTAATCCCGATGCCATTTCTGTGTTTCATCAACTCTCCGATAGTCCACAGATTACAGAATGCCACCAGATGTACATCGGAAACTACTACTGGTCTTCCTGGGAACGATTAAAAGCGTAGACTGTTTGAGACATTACTCCCATGGAGGAAAGTGCGCATGGAGACTGTTGTATTCTATCCCGATGCAATTTCTGTGTTTCATCAACACTCTGATAGTCCACAGATTACAGAATGCCTCCACATGTGCATCAGAAACTACTTATGGTCTTCCAGGGAACGATCAAAGCGTAGACTGTTAGAGACATTACTCTCATAGAGGAAAGTGCGCATGGTGACTGTTGTATTTAATCACGATGAAATTTCTGTGTTTCATCAACACTCTGATAGTCCACGGATTACAGAATGCCTCCAGATATGCATCGGAAATTACCACTGGTCTTCCAGGGAACGATAAAAGCGTAGACTGTTTGAGACATTACTAACATGGAGAAAAGTGCGCATGATGACTCTTGTATTCAATCCCGATGCAATTTCTGTGTCTCATCAACACTTTGAAGGTCAACAGATTAAAGAATGCATCGAGATGTGCATCGATAACTACTACTGGTCTTTCAGGGAACGATAAAATCGTAGACTGTTTGAGACATTACTCCCGAGTTGGAAGTGCGCATGGTGACTGTTGTATTCAATCCCGATGCAATTTCTGTGTTTCATCAACACTCTGATAGTCCACAGATTACATAATGCTCCCAGACGTGCATCAGAAACTACTTCTGGTCTTCCACGGAACGATCAAAGCGTAGACTGTTAGAGACATTACTCCCATAGAGGAAAGTGCGCATGGTGACTGATGTATTTAATCCCGGTGCCATTTCTGTGTTTCATCAACTCTCCGATAGTCCACAGATTACAGAATGCCACCAGATGTACATCGGAAACTACTACTGGTCTTCCTGGGAACGATTAAAAGCGTAGACTGTTTGAGACATTACTCCCATGGAGGAAAGTGCGCATGGAGACTGTTGTATTCTATCCCGATGCAATTTCTGTGTTTCATCAACACTCTGATAGTCCACAGATTACAGGATGCCTCCAGATGTGCATCGGAAACTACTTCTGGTCTTCCAGGGAACGATCAAAGCGTAGACTGTTTGAGACATTACTCCCATGGAGGAATGTGCTCATGGTGACTGTTGTATTCATTCCCGATGCAATTTCTGTGTTTCATCGACACTCGGATAGTCCACAGATTACAGAATGCCTCCCGATGTGCATCGGAAACTACTACTGGTCTTCCAGGGAACGATTAAAGCGTAGACTGCTTGAGACATTACTCCCAAGGAGGAAAGTGCGCATAGTGACTGTTGTATTCAATCCCGATGCAATTACTGTGTTTCATCAACGCTCTAATAGTCCACAGATTACAGAATACCACCAGATGTGCATCGGAAACTACTACTGGTCTTCCTGGGAACGATTAAAAGCGTAGACTGTTTGAGACATTACTCCCATGGAGGAAAGTGCGCATGGAGACTGTTGTATTCTATCCCGATGCAATTTCTGTGTTTCATCAACACTCTGATAGTCCACCGATTACAGAATGCCACGAGACGTGCATCGGAAACTACTACTGGTCTTCAAGGGATCGATCAAAGCGTAGACGGTTTGAGACATTACTCCCGTGCAGGAAAGTTCGCATGGTGACTGTTGTATTCAATCCCGATGCAATTTCTGTTTTTCATTAACACTCTGATAGTCCACAGATTACAGAATGCCACCAGATGTGCATCGGAAACTACTTGTGGTCTTCCAGGGAACGATCAAGCGTAGACTGTTTGAGACACTACTCCCATGGAGGAAAGTGCGCATATTGACTGTTGTATTCAATCCCGATGCAATTTCTGTGTTTCATCAACACTCTGAAAGTCCACAGATTGCAGGATGCTTCCTGATGTGCATCGGAACCTACTTCTGGTCTTCCAGGGAACTATCAAAGCGTAGACTGTTTTAGACATTACTCCCATGGAGGAGAGGGCGCATGGTGACTGTTGCATTCAATCCCGATGCAATTTCGGTGTCTCATCAACACTTTGATAGTCCACAGATTACAGAATGCCACCAGATTTGCATCGGACACTACTTCTGGACTTCCAGGGAACGATCAAAGCGTAGACTGTTAGAGACATTACTCACATGGAGGAAGGTGCGCATGGTGACTGTTGTATTCAATCCCGATGGATTTTCTGTGTTTCATCAACACTCTGATAGTCCACAGTTTACAGAATGCCTCCAGATGTGCATCAGAAACTACTTATGGTCTTCCAGGGAACGATCAAAGCGTACACTGTTAGATACATTACCCCCATAGAGGAAAGTGCGCATGGTGACTGTTGTATTTAATCACGATGAAATTTCTGTGTTTCATCAACACTCTGATAGTCCACAGATTACAGAATGCCTCCAGATGTGCATCTGAAAATACCACTGGTCTTCCAGGGAACGATCAAAGCGTAGACTGTTTGAGACATTACTAACATGGAGAAAAGTGCGCATGATGACTCTTGTATTCAATCCCGATGCAATTTCTGTGTCTCATCGACACTTTGAAGGTTAACAGATTAAGGAATGCATCGAGATGTGCATCGGTAACTACTACTGGTCTTCCAGGGAACGATCAAATCGTAGACTGGTTGAGACATTACTCCCGAGGAGGAAAGTGCGCATGGTGACTGTCGTATTCAATCCCGATGCAATTTCTGTGTTTCATCAACACTCTGATAGTCCACAGATTAAGAATGCCTCCAGATGTGCATCAGAAACTACTTCTGGTCTTCCAGGGAACGATTAAAGCGTAGACTGTTTGAGACATTACTCCCATGGAGGAAAGGGCACATGGTGACTGTTGTATTCAATCCCGATGCAATTTCTGTGTTTCATCAACACTCTGATAGTCCACAGATTACAGAATGCCACCAGATGTGCATCGGAAACTACTACTGGTCTTCCAGGGAACGATCAAAGCGTCGACTGTTTGAGACATTACTCCTGTGGAGGAAAGTGCGCATGGTGACTGTTGTATTTAATCCCGATGCAATTTCTGTGTTTCATCAACACTCAGTTAGTCCACAGATTACAGAATGCCTCCAGATGTGCATCGGAAACTACTACTGGTCTTCCAGGGAACGATCAAAGCGTAGACTGTTTGAGACATTACTCCCATGGAGGAAAGTGCGCATGGTAACTGTTGTATTCAATCCCGATGCAATTTCTGTGTTTCATCAACACTCTGATAGTCCACAGATTTCAGAATGCCTCCAGATGTGCATCGGAAACTACTTGTGGTCTTCCAGGGAACGATCAAAGCGTAGGCTGTTTGAGACACTACTCCCATGGAGGAAAGTGCGCATGGTGACTGTTGTATTCAATCCCGATGCAATTTCTGTGTTTCATCAACACTCTGATAGTCCACAGATTACAGAATGCCTCCAGATGTGCATCAGAAACTACTTATGGTCTTCCAGGGAACGATCAAAGCGTAGACTGTTAGAGACATTACTCTCATAGAGGAAAGTGCGCATGGTGACTGTTGTATTTAATCACGATGAAATTTCTGTGTTTCATCAACACTCTGATAGTCCACGGATTACAGAATGCCTCCAGATATGCATCGGAAATTACCACTGGTCTTCCAGGGAACGATAAAAGCGTAGACTGTTTGAGACATTACTAACATGGAGAAAAGTGCGCATGATGACTCTTGTATTCAATCCCGATGCAATTTCTGTGTCTCATCAACACTTTGAAGGTCAACAGATTAAAGAATGCATCGAGATGTGCATCGATAACTACTACTGGTCTTTCAGGGAACGATAAAATCGTAGACTGTTTGAGACATTACTCCCGAGTTGGAAGTGCGCATGGTGACTGTTGTATTCAATCCCGATGCAATTTCTGTGTTTCATCAACACTCTGATAGTCCACAGATTACATAATGCTCCCAGACGTGCATCAGAAACTACTTCTGGTCTTCCACGGAACGATCAAAGCGTAGACTGTTAGAGACATTACTCCCATAGAGGAAAGTGCGCATGGTGACTGATGTATTTAATCCCGGTGCCATTTCTGTGTTTCATCAACTCTCCGATAGTCCACAGATTACAGAATGCCACCAGATGTACATCGGAAACTACTACTGGTCTTCCTGGGAACGATTAAAAGCGTAGACTGTTTGAGACATTACTCCCATGGAGGAAAGTGCGCATGGAGACTGTTGTATTCTATCCCGATGCAATTTCTGTGTTTCATCAACACTCTGATAGTCCACAGATTACAGGATGCCTCCAGATGTGCATCGCAAACTACTTCTGGTCTTCCAGGGAACGATCAAAGCGTAGACTGTTTGAGACATTACTCCCATGGAGGAATGTGCTCATGGTGACTGTTGTATTCATTCCCGATGCAATTTCTGTGTTTCATCGACACTCGGATAGTCCACAGATTACAGAATGCCTCCCGATGTGCATCGGAAACTACTACTGGTCTTCCAGGGAACGATTAAAGCGTAGACTGCTTGAGACATTACTCCCAAGGAGGAAAGTGCGCATAGTGACTGTTGTATTCAATCCCGATGCAATTACTGTGTTTCATCAACGCTCTAATAGTCCACAGATTACAGAATACCACCAGATGTGCATCGGAAACTACTACTGGTCTTCCTGGGAACGATTAAAAGCGTAGACTGTTTGAGACATTACTCCCATGGAGGAAAGTGCGCATGGAGACTGTTGTATTCTATCCGGATGCAATTTCTGTGTTTCATCAACACTCTGATAGTCCACCGATTACAGAATGCCACGAGACGTGCATCGGAAACTACTACTGGTCTTCAAGGGATCGATCAAAGCGTAGACGGTTTGAGACATTACTCCCGTGCAGGAAAGTTCGCATGGTGACTGTTGTATTCAATCCCGATGCAATTTCTGTTTTTCATTAACACTCTGATAGTCCACAGATTACAGAATGCCACCAGATGTGCATCGGAAACTACTTGTGGTCTTCCAGGGAACGATCAAGCGTAGACTGTTTGAGACACTACTCCCATGGAGGAAAGTGCGCATATTGACTGTTGTATTCAATCCCGATGCAATTTCTGTGTTTCATCAACACTCTGAAAGTCCACAGATTGCAGGATGCTTCCTGATGTGCATCGGAACCTACTTCTGGTCTTCCAGGGAACTATCAAAGCGTAGACTGTTTTAGACATTACTCCCATGGAGGAGAGGGCGCATGGTGACTGTTGCATTCAATCCCGATGCAATTTCGGTGTCTCATCAACACTTTGATAGTCCACAGATTACAGAATGCCACCAGATTTGCATCGGACACTACTTCTGGACTTCCAGGGAACGATCAAAGCGTAGACTGTTAGAGACATTACTCACATGGAGGAAGGTGCGCATGGTGACTGTTGTATTCAATCCCGATGGATTTTCTGTGTTTCATCAACACTCTGATAGTCCACAGTTTACAGAATGCCTCCAGATGTGCATCAGAAACTACTTATGGTCTTCCAGGGAACGATCAAAGCGTACACTGTTAGATACATTACCCCCATAGAGGAAAGTGCGCATGGTGACTGTTGTATTTAATCACGATGAAATTTCTGTGTTTCATCAACACTCTGATAGTCCACAGATTACAGAATGCCTCCAGATGTGCATCTGAAAATACCACTGGTCTTCCAGGGAACGATCAAAGCGTAGACTGTTTGAGACATTACTAACATGGAGAAAAGTGCGCATGATGACTCTTGTATTCAATCCCGATGCAATTTCTGTGTCTCATCGACACTTTGAAGGTTAACAGATTAAGGAATGCATCGAGATGTGCATCGGTAACTACTACTGGTCTTCCAGGGAACGATCAAATCGTAGACTGGTTGAGACATTACTCCCGAGGAGGAAAGTGCGCATGGTGACTGTCGTATTCAATCCCGATGCAATTTCTGTGTTTCATCAACACTCTGATAGTCCACAGATTAAGAATGCCTCCAGATGTGCATCAGAAACTACTTCTGGTCTTCCAGGGAACGATTAAAGCGTAGACTGTTTGAGACATTACTCCCATGGAGGAAAGGGCACATGGTGACTGTTGTATTCAATCCCGATGCAATTTCTGTGTTTCATCAACACTCTGATAGTCCACAGATTACAGAATGCCACCAGATGTGCATCGGAAACTACTACTGGTCTTCCAGGGAACGATCAAAGCGTCGACTGTTTGAGACATTACTCCTGTGGAGGAAAGTGCGCATGGTGACTGTTGTATTTAATCCCGATGCAATTTCTGTGTTTCATCAACACTCAGTTAGTCCACAGATTACAGAATGCCTCCAGATGTGCATCGGAAACTACTACTGGTCTTCCAGGGAACGATCAAAGCGTAGACTGTTTGAGACATTACTCCCATGGAGGAAAGTGCGCATGGTAACTGTTGTATTCAATCCCGATGCAATTTCTGTGTTTCATCAACACTCTGATAGTCCACAGATTTCAGAATGCCTCCAGATGTGCATCGGAAACTACTTGTGGTCTTCCAGGGAACGATCAAAGCGTAGGCTGTTTGAGACACTACTCCCATGGAGGAAAGTGCGCATGGTGACTGTTGTATTCAATCCCGATGCAATTTCTGTGTTTCATCAACACTCTGATAGTCCACAGATTACAGGATGCTTCCTGATGTGCATCGGAAACTACTTCAGGTCTTCCAGGGAACGATCAAAGCGTAGACTGTTTGAGGCATTACTCCCGTGGAGGAGAGTGCGCATGGTGACTGTTGCATTCAATGCCGATGCAATTTCTGTGTTTCATCAACACTCTGATAGTCCACAGATTACAGAATGCCACCAGATGTGCATCGGACACTACTTCTGTACTTCCAGGGAACGATCAAAGCGTAGACTGTTTGAGACACTACTGTCATGGAGGAAAGTGCGCATGGTGACTGTTGTATTCAATCCCGATGCAACTTCTGTGTTTCATCAACACTCTGATAGTCGACAGATTACAGGATGCTTCCAGATGTGCATCGGCAGCTACTTCTGGTCTTCCAGGGAACGATCAAAGCTTATACTGTTTGAGACATTACTCCCATGGAGGAAAGTGAGGATGGTGACTGTTGTATTCAATCCCGATGCAAGTTCTGTGTTTCATCAACACTCTGATAGTCCACAGATTACAGAATGAGCCCAGACGTGCATAGGAAACTACTACTGGTCTTCCAGGGAACGATCAAAGCGTTGACTGTTTGAGACATTACTCCCATGGAGGAAACTGCTCATGGTGACTGTTGTATTCAATCCCGATGCAATTTCTGTGTTTCATCAACACTCTGATAGTCCACAGATTACAGAATGCCTCCAGATGTGCATCAGAAACTACTTCTGGTCTTCCAGGGAACGATCAAAGCGTAGACTGTTAGAGACATTACTCCCATAGAGGAAAGTGCGCATGGTGACTGATGTATTTAATCACGATGAAATTTCTGTGTTTCATCAACACTCTGATAGTCCACAGATTACAGAATGCCGCCACACGTGCATCGGAAACTACTTCTGGTCTTCCAGGGAACGATCAAAGAGTAGACTGTTTGAGACATTACTCACATGGAGGAAACTGCTCATGGTGACTGTTGCATTCAATCCCGATGCAATTTCTGTGTTTCATCAACACTCTGATAGTCCACAGATTACATAATGCTCCCAGACGTGCATCGGAAACTACTACTGGTCTTCCAGGGAACGATCAAAGCGTAGCCTGTTTGAGACATTACTTCCATAGAGGAAAGTGCGCATGGTGACTGTTGTATTCAATCCCGATGCCATTTCTGTGTTTCATCAACTCTCCGATAGTCCACAGATTACAGAATGCCACCAGATGTACATCGGAAACTACTACTGGTCTTCCTGGGAACGATTAAAAGCGTAGACTGTTTGAGACATTACTCCCATGGAGGAAAGTGCGCATGGAGACTGTTGTATTCTATCCCGATGCAATTTCTGTGTTTCATCAACACTCTGATAGTCCACAGATTACAGGATGCCTCCAGATGTGCATCGGAAACTACTTCTGGTCTTCCAGGGAACGATCAAAGCGTAGACTGTTTGAGACATTACTCCCATGGAGGAATGTGCTCATGGTGACTGTTGTATTCATTCCCGAAGCAATTTCTGTGTTTCATCGACACTCGGATAGTCCACAGATTACAGAATGCCTCCCGATGTGCATCGGAAACTACTACTGGTCTTCCAGGGAACGATTAAAGCGTAGACTGTTTGAGACATTACTCCCAAGGAGGAAAGGGCGCATGGTGACTGTTGTATTCAATCCCGATGCAATTACTGTGTTTCATCAACGCTCTAATAGTCCACAGATTACAGAATACCACCATATGTGCATCGGAAACTACTACTGGTCTTCCAGGGAACGATCAAGGGGGAGCCTGTTTGAGACATTACTCCCATAGAGGAAAGTGCGCATGGTGACTGTTGTATTCAATCCCGATGCAATTACTGTGTTTCATCAACACTCTGATAGTCCACCGATTACAGAATGCCACCAGACGTGCATCGGAAACTACTACTGGTCTTCCAGGGAACGATCAAAGCGTAGACTGTTTTAGACATTACTCCCATGGAGGAGAGTGCGCATGGTGACTGTTGCATTCAATCCCGATGCAATTTCGGTGTCTCATCAACACTTTGATAGTCCACAGATTACAGAATGCCACCAGATTTGCATCGGACACTACTTCTGGACTTCCAGGGAACGATCAAAGCGTAGACTGTTAGAGACATTACTCCCATAGAGGAAAGTGCGCATGGTGACTGATGTATTTAATCACGATGAAATTTCTGTGATTCATCAACACTCTGATAGTCCACAGATTACAGAATGCCGCCACACGTGCATCGGAAACTACTTCTGGTCTTCCAGGGATCGATCAAAGAGTAGACTGTTTGAGACATTACTCCCATGGAGGAAACTGCTCATGGTGACTGTTGTATTTAATCCCGATGCAATTTCTGTGTTTCATCAACACTCAGTTAGTCCACAGATTACAGAATGCCTCCAGATGTGCATCGGAAACTACTACTGGTCTTCCAGGGAACGATCAAAGCGTAGACTGTTTGAGACATTACTCCCATGGAGGAAAGTGCGCATGGTAACTGTTGTATTCAATCCCGATGCAATTTCTGTGTTTCATCAACACTCTGATAGTCCACAGATTTCAGAATGCCTCCAGATGTGCATCGGAAACTACTTGTGGTCTTCCAGGGAACGATCAAAGCGTAGGCTGTTTGAGACACTACTCCCATGGAGGAAAGTGCGCATGGTGACTGTTGTATTCAATCCCGATGCAATTTCTGTGTTTCATCAACACTCTGATAGTCCACAGATTACAGGATGCTTCCTGATGTGCATCGGAAACTACTTCAGGTCTTCCAGGGAACGATCAAAGCGTAGACTGTTTGAGGCATTACTCCCGTGGAGGAGAGTGCGCATGGTGACTGTTGCATTCAATGCCGATGCAATTTCTGTGTTTCATCAACACTCTGATAGTCCACAGATTACAGAATGCCACCAGATGTGCATCGGACACTACTTCTGTACTTCCAGGGAACGATCAAAGCGTAGACTGTTTGAGACACTACTGTCATGGAGGAAAGTGCGCATGGTGACTGTTGTATTCAATCCCGATGCAACTTCTGTGTTTCATCAACACTCTGATAGTCGACAGATTACAGGATGCTTCCAGATGTGCATCGGCAGCTACTTCTGGTCTTCCAGGGAACGATCAAAGCTTATACTGTTTGAGACATTACTCCCATGGAGGAAAGTGAGGATGGTGACTGTTGTATTCAATCCCGATGCAAGTTCTGTGTTTCATCAACACTCTGATAGTCCACAGATTACAGAATGAGCCCAGACGTGCATAGGAAACTACTACTGGTCTTCCAGGGAACGATCAAAGCGTTGACTGTTTGAGACATTACTCCCATGGAGGAAACTGCTCATGGTGACTGTTGTATTCAATCCCGATGCAATTTCTGTGTTTCATCAACACTCTGATAGTCCACAGATTACAGAATGCCTCCAGATGTGCATCAGAAACTACTTCTGGTCTTCCAGGGAACGATCAAAGCGTAGACTGTTAGAGACATTACTCCCATAGAGGAAAGTGCGCATGGTGACTGATGTATTTAATCACGATGAAATTTCTGTGTTTCATCAACACTCTGATAGTCCACAGATTACAGAATGCCGCCACACGTGCATCGGAAACTACTTCTGGTCTTCCAGGGAACGATCAAAGAGTAGACTGTTTGAGACATTACTCCCATGGAGGAAACTGCTCATGGTGACTGTTGCATTCAATCCCGATGCAATTTCTGTGTTTCATCAACACTCTGATAGTCCACAGATTACATAATGCTCCCAGACGTGCATCGGAAACTACTACTGGTCTTCCAGGGAACGATCAAAGCGTAGCCTGTTTGAGACATTACTTCCATAGAGGAAAGTGCGCATGGTGACTGTTGTATTCAATCCCGATGCCATTTCTGTGTTTCATCAACTCTCCGATAGTCCACAGATTACAGAATGCCACCAGATGTACATCGGAAACTACTACTGGTCTTCCTGGGAACGATTAAAAGCGTAGACTGTTTGAGACATTACTCCCATGGAGGAAAGTGTGCATGGAGACTGTTGTATTCTATCCCGATGCAATTTCTGTGTTTCATCAACACTCTGATAGTCCACAGATTACAGGATGCCTCCAGATGTGCATCGGAAACTACTTCTGGTCTTCCAGGGAACGATCAAAGCGTAGACTGTTTGAGACATTACTCCCATGGAGGAATGTGCTCATGGTGACTGTTGTATTCATTCCCGAAGCAATTTCTGTGTTTCATCGACACTCGGATAGTCCACAGATTACAGAATGCCTCCCGATGTGCATCGGAAACTACTACTGGTCTTCCAGGGAACGATTAAAGCGTAGACTGTTTGAGACATTACTCCCAAGGAGGAAAGGGCGCATGGTGACTGTTGTATTCAATCCCGATGCAATTACTGTGTTTCATCAACGCTCTAATAGTCCACAGATTACAGAATACCACCATATGTGCATCGGAAACTACTACTGGTCTTCCAGGGAACGATCAAGGGGGAGCCTGTTTGAGACATTACTCCCATAGAGGAAAGTGCGCATGGTGACTGTTGTATTCAATCCCGATGCAATTACTGTGTTTCATCAACACTCTGATAGTCCACCGATTACAGAATGCCACCAGACGTGCATCGGAAACTACTACTGGTCTTCCAGGGAACGATCAAAGCGTAGACTGTTTTAGACATTACTCCCATGGAGGAGAGTGCGCATGGTGACTGTTGCATTCAATCCCGATGCAATTTCGGTGTCTCATCAACACTTTGATAGTCCACAGATTACAGAATGCCACCAGATTTGCATCGGACACTACTTCTGGACTTCCAGGGAACGATCAAAGCGTAGACTGTTAGAGACATTACTCACATGGAGGAAGGTGCGCATGGTGACTGTTGTATTCAATCCCGATGGATTTTCTGTGTTTCATCAACACTCTGATAGTCCACAGATTACAGAATGCCTCCAGATGTGCATCTGAAAATACCACTGGTCTTCCAGGGAACGATCAAAGCGTAGACTGTTTGAGACATTACTAACATGGAGAAAAGTGCGCATGATGACTCTTGTATTCAATCCCGATGCAATTTCTGTGTCTCATCGACACTTTGAGGGTTAACAGATTAAGGAATGCATCGAGATGTGCATCGGTAACTACTACTGGTCTTCCAGGGAACGATCAAATCGTAGACTGGTTGAGACATTACTCCCGAGGAGGAAAGTGCGCATGGTGACTGTCGTATTCAATCCCGATGCAATTTCTGTGTTTCATCAACACTCTGATAGTCCACAGATTACAGAATGCCTCCAGATGTGCATCAGAAACTACTTCTGGTCTTCCAGGGAACGATCAAAGCGTAGACTGTTAGAGACATTACTCCCATAGAGGAAAGTGCGCATGGTGACTGATGTATTTAATCACGATGAAATTTCTGTGATTCATCAACACTCTGATAGTCCACAGATTACAGAATGCCGCCACACGTGCATCGGAAACTACTTCTGGTCTTCCAGGGATCGATCAAAGAGTAGACTGTTTGAGACATTACTCCCATGGAGGAAACTGCTCATGGTGACTGTTGTATTCAATCCCGATGCAATTTCTGTGTTTCATCAACACTCTGATAGTCCATAGATTACAGAATGCTTCCAGATGTGCATCAGAAACTACTTATGGTCTTCCAGGGAACGATCAAAGCGTAGACTGTTAGAGACATTACTCCCATAGAGGAAAGTGCGCATGGTGACTGTTGTATTTAATCACGATGAAATATCTGTGTTTCATCAACACTCTGATAGTCCACGGATTACAGAATGCCTCCAGATATGCATCGGAAATTACCACTGGTCTTCCAGGGAACGATAAAAGCGTAGACTGTTTGAGACATTACTAACATGGAGAAAAGTGCGCATGGTGACTCTTGTATTCAATCCCGATGCAATTTCTGTGTCTCATCAACACTTTGAAGGTCAACAGATTAAAGAATGCATCGAGATGTGCATCGATAACTACTACTGGTCTTCCAGGGAACGATCAAATCGTAGACTGTTTGAGACATTTCTCCCGAGTTGGAAAGTGCGCATGGTGACTGTTGTATTCAATCCCGATGCAATTTCTGTGTTTCATCAACACTCTGATAGTCCACAGATTACATAATGCTCCCATACGTGCATCGGAAACTACTACTGGTCTTCCAGGGAACGATCAAAGCGAAGCCTGTTTGAGACATTACTCCCATAGAGGAAAGTGCGCATGGTGACTGTTGTATTCAATCCCGATGCCATTTCTGTGTTTCATCAACTCTCCGATAGTCCACAGATTACAGAATGCCACCAGATGTACATCGGAAACTACTACAGGTCTTCCTGGGAACGATTAAAAGCGTAGACTGTTTGAGACATTACTCCCATGGAGGAAAGTGCGCATGGAGACTGTTGTATTCTATCCCGATGCAATTTCTGTGTTTCATCAACACTCTGATAGTCCACAGATTACAGGATGCCTCCAATTGTGCATCGGAAACTACTTCTGGGCTTCCAGGGAACGATCAAAGCGTAGACTGTTTGAGACATTACTCCCATGGAGGAATGTGCTCAGGGTGACTGTTGTATTCATTCCCGATGCAATTTCTGTGTTTCATCGACACTCGGATAGTCCACAGATTACAGATTGCCTCCCGATGTGCATCGGAAACTACTACTGGTCTTCCAGGGAACGATTAAAGCGTAGACTGTTTGAGACATTACTCCTAAGGAGGAAAGGGCGCATGGTGGCTGTTGTATTCAATCCCGATGCAATTTCTGTGTTTCATCAACGCTCTAATAGGCCACAGATTACAGAATACCACCAGATGTGCATCGGAAACTAATTGTGGTCTTCCAGGGAACGATCAAGCGTAGACTGTTTGAGACACTACTCCCGTGCAGGAAAGTTCGCATGGTGACTGTTGTATTCAATCCCGATGCAATTTCTGTTTTTCATTAACACTCTGATAGTCCACAGATTACAGAATGCCACCAGATGTGCATCGGAAACTAATTGTGGTCTTCCAGGGAACGATCAAGCGTAGACTGTTTGAGACACTACTCCCATGGAGGAAAGTGCGCATATTGACTGTTGTATTCAATCCCGATGCAATTTCTGTGTTTCATCAACACTCTGAAAGTCCACAGATTGCAGGATGCTTCCTGATGTGCATCGGAAACTACTTCTGGTCTTCCAGGGAACGATCAAAGCGTAGACTGTTTTAGACATTACTCCCATGGAGGAGAGTGCGCATGGTGACTGTTGCATTCAATCCCGATGCAATTTCGGTGTCACATAAACACTTTGATAGTCCACAGATTACAGAATGCCACCAGATTTGCATCGGACACAACTTCTGGACTTCCAGGGAACGATCAAAGCGTAGACTGTTAGAGACATTACTCACATGGAGGAAGGTGCGCATGGTGACTGTTGTATTCAATCCCGATGGATTTTCTGTGTTTCATCAACACTCTGATAGTCCACAGTTTACAGAATGCCTCCAGATGTGCATCAGAAACTACTTATGGTCTTCCAGGGAACGATCAAAGCGTACACTGTTAGATACATTACGCCCATAGAGGAACGTGCGCATGGTGACTGTTGTATTTAATCACGATGAAATTTCTGTGTTTCATCAACACTCTGATAGTCCACAGATTACAGAGTGCCTCCAGATGTGCATCTGAAAATACCACTGGTCTTCCAGGGAACGATCAAAGCGTAGACTGATTGAGACATTACTAACATGGAGAAAAGTGCGCATGATGACTCTTGTATTCAATCCCGATGCAATTTCTGTGTCTCATCGACACTTTGAAGGTTAACAGATTAAGGAATGCATCGAGATGTGCATCGGTAACTACTACTGGTCTTCCAGGGAACGATCAAATCGTAGACTGGTTGAGACATTACTCCCGAGGAGGAAAGTGCGCATGGTGAATGTCGTATTCAATCCCGATGAAATTTCTGTGTTTCATCAACACTCTGATAGTCCACAGATTACAGAATGCCTCCAGATGTGCATCAGAAACTACTTCTGGTCTTCCAGGGTACGATCAAAGCGTAGACTGTTAGAGACATTACTCCCATAGAGGAAAGTGCGCATGGTGACTGATGTATTTAATCAGGATGAAATTTCTGTGCTTCATCAACACTCTGATAGTCCACCGATTACAGAATGCCACCAGACGTGCATCGGAAACTACTACTGGTCTTCAAGGGATCGATCAAAGCGTAGACGGTTTGAGACATTACTCCCGTGCAGGAAAGTTCGCATGGTGACTGTTGTATTCAATCCCGATGCAATTTCTGTTTTTCATTAACACTCTGATAGTCCACAGATTACAGAATGCCACCAGATGTGCATCGGAAACTAATTGTGGTCTTCCAGGGAACGATCAAGCGTAGACTGTTTGAGACACTACTCCCATGGAGGAAAGTGCGCATATTGACTGTTGTATTCAATGCCGATGCAATTTCTGTGTTTCATCAACACTCTGAAAGTCCACAGATTGCAGGATGCTTCCTGATGTGCATCGGAAACTACTTCTGGTCTTCCAGGGAACGATCAAAGCGTAGACTGTTTTAGACATTACTCCCATGGAGGAGAGTGCGCATGGTGACTGTTGCATTCAATCCCGATGCAATTTCGGTGTCACATCAACACTTTGATAGTCCACAGATTACAGAATGCCACCAGATTTGCATTGGACACAACTTCTGGACTTCCAGGGAACGATCAAAGCGTAGACTGTTAGAGACATTACTCACATGGAGGAAGGTGCGCATGGTGACTGTTGTATTCAATCCCGATGGATTTTCTGTGTTTCATCAACACTCTGATAGTCCACAGTTTACAGAATGCCTCCAGATGTGCATCAGAAACTACTTATGGTCTTCCAGGGAACGATCAAAGCGTACACTGTTAGATACATTACGCCCATAGAGGAAAGTGCGCATGGTGACTGTTGTATTTAATCACGATGAAATTTCTGTGTTTCATCAACACTCTGATAGTCCACCGATTACAGAGTGCCTCCAGATGTGCATCTGAAAATACCACTGGTCTTCCAGGGAACGATCAAAGCGTAGACTGATTGAGACATTACTAACATGGAGAAAAGTGCGCATGATGACTCTTGTATTCAATCCCGATGCAATTTCTGTGTCTCATCGACACTTTGAAGGTTAACAGATTAAGGAATGCATCGAGATGTGCATCGGTAACTACTACTGGTCTTCCAGGGAACGATCAAATCGTAGACTGGTTGAGACATTACTCCGGAGGAGGAAAGTGCGCATGGTGAATGTCGTATTCAATCCCGATGAAATTTCTGTGTTTCATCAACACTCTGATAGTCCACAGATTACAGAATGCCTCCAGATGTGCATCAGAAACTACTTCTGGTCTTCCAGGGTACGATCAAAGCGTAGACTGTTAGAGACATTACTCCCATAGAGGAAAGTGCGCATGGTGACTGATGTATTTAATCAGGATGAAATTTCTGTGTTTCATCAACACTCTGATAGTCCACAGATTACACAATGCCGCCACACGTGCATCGGAAACTACTTCTGGTCTTCCAGGGAACGATCAAAGAGTAGACTGTTTGAGACATTACTCCCATGGAGGAAACTGCTCATGGTCACTGTTGTATTCAATCCCGATGCAATTTCTGTGTTTCATCAACACTCTGATAGTCCACAGATTACAGAATGCCTCCAGATGTGCATCAGAAACGACTTATGGTCTTCCAGGGAACGATCAAAGCGTAGACTGTTAGAGACATTACTCCCATAGAGGAAAGTGCGCATGGTGACTGTTGTATTTAATCACGATGAAATTTCTGTGTTTCATCAACACTCTGATAGTCCACGGATTACAGAATGCCTCCAGATATGCATCGGAAATTACCACTGGTTTTCCAGGGAACGATAAAAGCGTAGACTGTTTGAGACATTACTAACATGGAGAAAAGTGGGCATGATGACTCTTGTATTCAATTCCGATGCAATTTCTGTGTCTCATCAACTCTCCGATAGTCCACAGATTACAGAATGCCACCAGATGTATATCGGAAACTACTACTGGTCTTCCTGGGAAGGATTAAATGCGTAGACTGTTTGAGACATTTCTCCCATGGAGGAAAGTGCGCATGGAGACTGTTGTATTCTATCGCGATGCAATTTCTGTGTTTCATCAACACTCTGATAGTCCACAGATTACAGGATGCCTCCAGATGTGCATCGGAAACTTCTTCTGGTCTTCAAGGGATCGATCAAAGCGTAGACGGTTTGAGACATTACTCCCGTGCAGGAAAGTTCGCATGGTGACTGTTTTATTCAATCCCAATGCAATTTCTGTTTTTCATTAACACTCTGATAGTCCACAGATTACAGAATGCCACCAGATGTGCATCGGAAACTACTTGTGGTCTTCCAGGGAACGATCAAGCGTAGACTGTTTGAGACACTACTCCCATGGAGGAAAGTGCGCATATTGACTGCTGTATTCAATCCCGATGCAATTTCTGTGTTTCATCAACACTCTGAAAGTCCACAGATTGCAGGATGCTTCCTGATGTGCATCGGAAACTACTTCTGGTCTTCCAGGGAACGATCAAAGCGTAGACTGTTTTAGACATTACTCCCATGGAGGAGAGTGCGCATGGTGACTGTTGCATTCAATCCCGATGCAATTTCGGTGTCTCATCAACACTTTGATAGTCCACAGATTACAGAATGCCACCAGATTTGCATCGGACACTACTTCTGGACTTCCAGGGAACGATCAAAGCGTAGACTGTTAGAGACATTACTCACATGGAGGAAGGTGCGCATGGTGACTGTTGTATTCAATCCCGATGGATTTTCTGTGTTTCATCAACACTCTGATAGTCCACAGTTTACAGAATGCCTCCAGATGTGCATCAGAAACTACTTATGGTCTTCCAGGGAACGATCAAAGCGTACACTGTTAGATACATTACCCCCATAGAGGAAAGTGCGCATGGTGACTGTTGTATTTAATCACGATGAAATTTCTGTGTTTCATCAACACTCTGATAGTCCACAGATTACAGAATGCCTCCAGATGTGCATCTGAAAATACCACTGGTCTTCCAGGGAACGATCAAAGCGTAGACTGTTTGAGACATTACTAACATGGAGAAAAGTGCGCATGCTGACTCTTGTATTCAATCCCGATGCAATTTCTGTGTCTCATCGACACTTTGAAGGTTAACAGATTAAGGAATGCATCGAGATGTGCATCGGTAACTACTACTGGTCTTGCAGGGAACGATCAAATCGTAGACTGGTTGAGACATTACTCCCGAGGAGGAAAGTGCGCATGGTGACTGTCGTATTCAATCCCGATGAAATTTCTGTGTTTCATCAACACTCTGATAGTCCACAGATTACAGAATGCCCCCAGACGTGCATCGGAAACTACTACTGGTCTTCCAGGGAACGATCAAAGCGTTGACTGTTTGAGACATTACTCCCATGGAGAAAGGTGCGCATGGTGACTGTTGTATTCAATCCCGATGCAATTTCTGTGTTTCATCAACACTCTGATAGTCCACAGATTACAGAATGCCTCCAGATGTGCATCAGAAACTACTTATGGTCTTCCAGGAAACGATCAAAGCGTAGACTGTTAGAGAAATTACTCCTATAGAGGAAAGTGCGCATGGTGACTGTTGAATTTAATCACGATGAAATTTCTGTGTTTCATCAACACTCTGATAGTCCACAGATTACAGAATGCCTCCAGATGTGCATCGGAAATTACCAGTGGTCTTCCAGGGAACGATCAAAGCGTAGACTATTTGAGACATTAATAACATGGAGAAAAGTGCGCATGATGACTCTTGTATTCAATCACGATGCAATTTCTGTGTCTCATCAACACTTTGAAGGTCAACAGATTAAAGAATGCATCGAGATGTGCATCGATAACTACTACTGGTCTTCCAGATAACGATCAAATCGTAGACTGTATGAGATATTACTCCCGAGGAGGATAGTGCTCATGGTGACTGTTGTATTTAATCCCGATGCAATTTCTGTGGTTCATCAACACTCTGATAGTCGACAGATTACAGAATGCCCCCAGACGTGCATCGGAAACTACTACTGGTCTTCCAGGGATCGATCAAGGCGTAGCCTGTTTGAGACATTACTCCCATAGAGGAAAGTGCGCATGGTGGCTGTTGTATTCAATCCCGATGCCATTTCTGTGTTTCATCAACTCTCCGATAGTCCACAGATTACAGAATGCCACCAGATGCACATCGAAAACTACTACTGGTCTTCCTGGGAACGATTAAAGCGTAGACTGTTTGAGACATTACTCCCATGGAGGAAAGTGCGCATGGAGACTGTTGTATTCTATCACGATGCAATTTCTGTGTTTCATCAACACTCTGATAGTCCACAGATTACAGGATGCCTCCAGATGTGCATCGGAAACTACTTCTGGTGTTCCAGCGAACGATCAAAGCGTAGACTGTTTGAGACACTACTCCCATGGAGGAAAGTGCGCATGGTGACTGTTGTATTCAATCCCGATGCAATTTCCGTGTTTCATCAACACTCTGATAGTCCACAGATCACAGAATGTTACCAGATGAACATCGGCAACTACTACTGGTGTTCCAGGGAACGATCAAAGCGTAGACTGTTTGAGACATATCTCCCATGGAGGAAAGTGTGCATGGTGACTGTAGTATTGAATCCCGATGCAATTTCTGTGTTTCATCAACACACTGCTAGTCCACAGATTACAGAATTCCAATAGATGTGCATCGGAAACTACTACTGGGCTTCCAGGGATCGATCAAAGCGTAGACTGTTTGAGACATACCTCCCGTGGAGGAAAGTGCGCATGGTGCCTGTTGTATTCAATCCCGATGCAATTTCTGTGTTTCATCAACACTCTGATGGTCCACAGATTACAGAATGCCACCAAATGTACATCGGATACTACTACTGTTCTTCCAGGGAACGATCAAAGCGTAGACTGTTTGAGACATAACTCGCATGGAGGAAAGTGACCATGGTGAATGTAGTATTCAATCCCGATGCAATTTCTGTGTTTCATCAACTCTCTGATAGTCCACAGATTACAGGATGCCTTCAGATGTGCATCGGAAACTACTTCTGGTCTTCCAGGGAACGATCAAAGCGTAGAGTGTTTGAGACATTACTCCCGTGGAGGAAAGTGCGCATGGTGACTGTTGTATTCAATCCCGATGCAATTTGTGTATATCATCAACACTCTGACAGTCCACAGATTACAGAATGCCTCCAGATGTGCATCGGAAACTATTTCTGGTCTTCCAGGGAACGATCAAAGCGTAGACTGTTTGAGACATTACTCCCGTGGCGGAAAGTGCGCATGATGACTGTAGTATTCAATCCCGATGCAATTTCTGTGTTTCATCAACACTCTGATAGTCCACAGATTACAGAATGCCACCAGACGTGCATCGGAAACTACTACTGGTCTTCCAGGGATCGATCAAAGCGTAGACGGTATGAGACATAACTCCCGTGCAGGAAACTCCGCATGGTGACTGTTGTATTCAATCCCGATGCAATTTCTGTGTTTCATTAACACTCTGATAGTCCACAGATTACAGAATGCATCCAGATGTCCATCGGAAACTACTACTGGTCTTCATTGAACGATCAAAGCGTAGACTGTTTCAGACATTACTAACATGGAGGCAAGTGCGCATGGTGACTGTAGTATTCAATCCCGATGCAATTTCTGTGTTTCATCAACACACTGATAGTCCACAGATTAAGGAATGCTACCAGATGTGCATCGGAAACTACTACTGCTCTTCCAGGGAACGATCAAATCGTAGACTGTTTGAGACATTACTCCTGTGGAGGAAAGTACGCATGATGACTGTTGTATTCAACCCCGATGCACTTTCTGTGTTTCATCAACACTCTGATAGTCCACAGATTACAGAATGAAACGGATGTGCATCGGAAACTACTACTGGTCTTCCAGGGACCGATCAAAGCGTAGACAGTTTGAGACATTACTCCCGTGGAGGAAAGTGTGGATGGTGACTTTTGTATTCAATCCCGATGCAATTTCTGTGTTTGATCAACACTGTGATAGTCCACAGATTACAGAATTCCACCAGACGTGCATCGTAAACTACTACTGGACTTCCAGGGAACGATCAAAGCGTATTTTTTATGAGACACTACTCTCATGGAAGAAAGTGCGCATGGTGACTGTTGTATTCAATCCCGATGCAATTTCTGTGTTTCATCAACACTCTGATAGTCCACAGATTACAGAATGCCTCCAGATGTGCATCGGAAACTACTTGTGGTCTTCCATGGAACGATCAAAGTGTAGACTGTTTGAGACACTACTCCCGTGGAGAGAAGTGCGCATGGGGACTGTTGTATTCAATCCCGATGCAATTTTTGTGTTTCATCAACACTCTGATAGTCCATAGATTACAGGATGCTTCCTGATGTGCATCGGAAACTACTTCCGGTCTTCCAGGGAACGATCAAAGCGTAGACTGTTTGAGACCATACTCCCATGGAGGTGAGTGCGCATGGTGACTGTTGCATTCAATCCCGATGCAATTTCTGTGTTTCATCAACACTGTGAAAGTCCACAGATTACAGAATACCACCAGATGTGCATCTGACACTACTTCTGGTCTTCTAGGGAACGATCAAAGCGTAGACTGTTTGAGACACTACTGTCATGGAGGAAAGTGCGGATGGTGACTATTGTATTCAATCCCGATGCAATTTCTGTGTTTCATCAACACTCTGATAGTCCACAGATTACAGGATGCTTCCAGATGTGCAACGGCAACTACTTCTGGTCTTCCAGGGAACGATCAAAACGTAGACTGTTTGAGACATTACTCCAATAGAGGAAAGTGCGGATGGTGACTGTTGTATTCAATCCCGATGCAATTTCTGTGTTTCATCAACACTCTGATAGTCCACAGATTAAGGAATGCCACCAGATGTGCATCGGAAAGTACTACTGGTCTTCCAGGGAACGATCAAATCGTAGACTGTTTGAGACATTACTCCTGTGGAGGAAAGTGCGCATGGTGACTGTTGTATTCAATCCCAATGCAATTTCTGTGTTTCATCAACACTCTGATAGTCCACAGATAACAGAATGCCACCAGATGCGCATCGGAAACTAGTACTGGTCTTCCAGGGAACGATCAAACCGTAGACTGTTTGAGACATTACTCCCGTGGAGGAAAGAGCGCATGGTGACTGTGGTATTCAATCCTGATGAAATTTCTGTGTTTCATCAACACTCTGATAGTCCACAGATTAAGGAATGCTACCAGATGTGCATCGGAAACTACTACTGCTCTTCCAGGGAACGATCAAATCGTAGACTGTTTGAGACATTACTCCTATGGAGGAAAGTGCGCATGGTGACTGTTGTATTCAATCCCGATGCACTTTCTGTGTTTCATCAACACTCTGATTGTGTACAGATTACAGAATAAAACGGATGTGCATCGGAAACTACTACTGGTCTTCCAGGGAACGATCAGAGCGTAGACTGTTTGAGACATTACTCCCGTGGAGGAAGGTGTGGATGGTGACCGTTGTATTCAATCCCGATGCAATTTCTGTGTTTGATCAACACTGTGATAGTCCACAGATTACAGAATGCCACCAGACGTTCATCGTAAACTACTACTGGTCTTCCAGGGAACGATCAAAGCGTAGATTGTATGAGACACTACTCTCATGGAAGAAAGTGCGCATGGTGACTGTTGTATTCAATCCCGATGCAATTTCTGTGTTTCATCAACACTCTGATATTACACAGATTACAGAATGCCACCACACGTGCATCGGAAACTACTACTGGTCTTCCAGGGAACGATCAAAGCGTAGACTGTTTGAGACACTACTCTCATGGATGAAAGTGGGCATGGTGACTGTTGTATTCAATCCCAATGCAATTTTTTGTGTTTCATCAACACTCTGATAGTCCACAGATTACAGAATGCCTCCAGATGAGCATCGGAAACTACTACTGGTCTTCCAGGGAACGATCAAAGCGTAGACTGTTTGAGACATTACTAACATGAAGGCAAGTGCGCATGGTGACTGTTGTATTCAATCCCGATGCAATTTCTGTGTTTCATCAACACATTGAAGGTCCACAGATTACAGAAGGCATCCAGATGTGCATCGGAAACTACTACTGGTCTTCCAGGGAACGATCAAAACGTAGACTATTTGAGACATCACTCCCATGGAGGAAAGTGCGCATGGTGATTGTTGTATTCAATCCCGATGCAATTTCTGTGTTTTATCAACACTCTGATAGTCCACAGATTACAGAATGCCTCCAGATGAGCATCGGAAACTACTACTGGTCTTCCAGGGAACGATCAAAGCGTAGACTGTTTGAGACATTACTCCCATGGAGGAAACTGCTCATGGTGACTCTTGTATTCAATCCCGATGCAATTTCTGTGTCTCATCAACACTTTGAAGGTCAACAGATTAAAGAATGCATCGAGATGTGCATCGATAACTACTACTGGTCTTCCAGGGAACGGTCAAAGCGTAGATTGTTTGAGACATTACTCCCATTTAGGAAAGTGCGCATGGTGACTGTTGTATTCTATCCCGATGCAATTTCAGTGTTTCATCAACACTCTGATAGTCCACAGATTGCAGAATGCCTCCAGATGTGCATCGGAAACTACTACTGGTATTCCAGGGATCGATCAATGCGTAGACTCTTTGAGACATTACTCCCATGGAGGAAAGTGCGCATGGTGACTGTTGTATTCAATCCCGTTGCAATTTCTGTGTTTCATCAACACTTTGAAGGTCCACAGATTACAGAATGCATCCAGATGTGCATCGGAAACTATTACTGGTCTTCCAGGGAACGATCAATGCGTAGTCTATTTGAGACATTACTCCCATTTAGGAAAGTGCGCTTGGTGACTGTTGTATTCAATCCCGATGCAATTTCTGTGTTTCGTCAACACTCTGATTGGCCACAGATTAAGGAATGCCACCAGATGTGCATCGGAAACTACTACTGGTTTTCCAGGGAGCGATCAAAGCGTCGACTGTTTGAGACATTACTCCTGTGGAGGAAAGTGCGCATGGTGACTGTTGTATTCAATCGCGATGCAATTTCTATGTTTCATCAACACTCTGGTAGTCCACAGATTACAGAATGCCACCAGATGTGCATCTGAATCTACTACTGGTCTTCCAAGGAACGATCAAAGCGTAGACTATTTGAGACAGTACTCCCATGGAGGAAAGTAGGCATGGTGACTGTTGTATTCAATCCCGATGCAATTTCTATGTTTCATCAACACTCTGATAGTCCACAGATTAAGGAATGAAACCAGATGTGCATCGGAAACTACTACTGGTCTTAGAGGGAACGATCAAAGCGTAGACTGTTTGAGACATTAGTCCCGTGGTGGAAAGTGCGGATGGTGACTGTTGTATTAAATCCCGACGCAATTTCTGTGTGTCATCAACACTCTGATAGTCCGCAGATTTCAGAATGCCACCAGGCGTGCATCGGAAACTACTACTGGTCTTCCAGGGAACGATCAAAGCGTAGACTGTTTGAGACACTACTCTCACGGAAGAAAGTGCGCATGGTGACTGTTGTATTCAATCCCGATGCAATTTCTGTGTTTCATCAACACTCTGTTAGTCCACAGATTACAGAATGCCTCCAGATGTTCTACAGAAACTACTACTGGTCCTCCAGGGAACGATCAAAAAGTAGACTGTTTGAGACATTACTCCCATGGAGGAAAGTGCGCATGGTGACTGTTGTATTCTATCCCGATTCAATATCTGTGTTTCATCAACACTCTGATAGTCCACAGATTGCAGAATGCCTCCAGATGTGCATCGGAAACTACCACTGGTCAACCAGGGAGTGATCAAAGCGTAGACTGTTTGAGACATTACTAACATGAAGGCAAGTGCGCATAGTGACTGTTGTATACAATCCCGTTGCAATTTCTGTGTTTCATCAACACTTTGAAGGTCCACAGATTACAGAATGCATCCAGATGTGCATCGGAAACTACTACTGGTCTTCCAGGGAACGATCAAAGCGTAGACTATTTGAGATATTACTCCCACTTAGGAAAGTGCGCATGGTGACTGTTGTATTCAATCCCGATGCAATTTCTGTGTTTCGTCAACACTCTGATTGTCCACAGATTAAGGAATGCTACCAGATGTGCATCGGAAACTACCACTGGTCAACCAGGGAGTGACCAAAGCGTAGACTGTTTGAGACATTACTAACATGAAGGCAAGTGCGCATAGTGACTGTTGTATTCAATCGCGATGCAATTTCTATGTTTCATCAACACTCTGGTAGTCCACAGATTACAGAATGCCACCAGATGTGCATCTGAATCTACTACTGGTCATCCAAGGAACGATCAAAGCGTAGACTATTTGAGACATTACTCCCATTTAGGAAATTGCGCATGGTGGCTGTTGTATTCTATCCCGATTCAATATCTGTGTTTCATCAACACTCTGATAGTCCACAGATTGCAGAATGCCTCCAGATGTGCATCGGAAACTACCACTGGTCAACCAGGGAGTGATCAAAGCGTAGACTGTTTGAGACATTACTAACATGAAGGCAAGTGCGCATAGTGACTGTTGTATACAATCCCGTTGCAATTTCTGTGTTTCATCAACACTCTGATTGTCCACAGATTAAGGAATGCCACCAGATGTGCATCGGAAACTACTACTGGCCTTCCAAGGAGCGATCAAAGCGTCGACTGTTTGAGACATTACTCCTGTGGAGGAAAGTGCCCATGGTGACTGTTGTATTCAATCGCGATGCAATTTCTATGTTTCATCAACACTCTGGTAGTCCACAGATTACAGAATGCCACCAGATGTGCATCTAAATCTACTACTGGTCTTCCAAGGAACGATCAAAGCGTAGACTATTTGAGACAGTACTCCCATGGAGGAAAGTGCGCATGGTGACTGTTGTATTCAATCCCGATGCAATTTCTGTTTTTCATCAACACTCTGATAGTCCACAGATTAAGGAATGAAACCAGATGTGCATCGGAAACTACTACTGGTCTTAGAGGGAACGATCAAAGCGTAGACTGTTTGAGACATTAGTCCCGTGGTGGAAAGTGCGGATGGTGACTGTTGTATTCAATCCCGACGCAATTTCTGTGTTTCATCAACGCTCTGATAGTCCACAGATTACAGAATGCCACCAGACGTGCATCGGAAACTACTACTGGTCTTCCAGGGAACGATCAAAGCGTAGACTGTTTGAGACACTACTCTCATGGATGATAGTGCGCATGGTGACTGTTGTATTCAATCCCAATGCAATTTTTTGTGTTTCATCAACACTCTGATAGTCCACAGATTACAGAATGCCTCCAGATGTGCATCGGAAACTAGTGCTGGTACTTCAGGGAACGATCAAAGCGTAGACTCTTTGAGACATTACTCCCATGGAGGAAAGTGCGCATGGTGACTGTTGTATTCAATCCCGATGCAATTTCGGTGTTTCATCAACACTCTGATAGTCCACAGATAACAGAATGCCACCAGACGTGCATCGGAAATACTACTGGTCTTCCAGGGAACGATCAAAGCGTAGACAGTTTGAGACACTACTCTCATGGAAGAAAGTGCGCATGGTGACTGTTGTATTCAATCCCGATGCAATTTCTGTGTTTCGTCAACACTCTGATTGTCCACAGATTAAGGAATGCTACCAGATGTGCATCGGAAACTACCACTGGTCAACCAGGGAGTGACCAAAGCGTAGACTGTTTGAGACATTACTAACATGAAGGCAAGTGCGCATAGTGACTGTTGTATTCAATCGCGATGCAATTTCTATGTTTCATCAACACTCTGGTAGTCCACAGATTACAGAATGCCACCAGATGTGCATCTGAATCTACTACTGGTCATCCAAGGAACGATCAAAGCGTAGACTATTTGAGACATTACTCCCATTTAGGAAATTGCGCATGGTGGCTGTTGTATTCTATCCCGATTCAATATCTGTGTTTCATCAACACTCTGATAGTCCACAGATTGCAGAATGCCTCCAGATGTGCATCGGAAACTACCACTGGTCAACCAGGGAGTGATCAAAGCGTAGACTGTTTGAGACATTACTAACATGAAGGCAAGTGCGCATAGTGACTGTTGTATACAATCCCGTTGCAATTTCTGTGTTTCATCAACACTCTGATTGTCCACAGATTAAGGAATGCCACCAGATGTGCATCGGAAACTACTACTGGCCTTCCAAGGAGCGATCAAAGCGTCGACTGTTTGAGACATTACTCCTGTGGAGGAAAGTGCCCATGGTGACTGTTGTATTCAATCGCGATGCAATTTCTATGTTTCATCAACACTCTGGTAGTCCACAGATTACAGAATGCCACCAGATGTGCATCTAAATCTACTACTGGTCTTCCAAGGAACGATCAAAGCGTAGACTATTTGAGACAGTACTCCCATGGAGGAAAGTGCGCATGGTGACTGTTGTATTCAATCCCGATGCAATTTCTGTTTTTCATCAACACTCTGATAGTCCACAGATTAAGGAATGAAACCAGATGTGCATCGGAAACTACTACTGGTCTTAGAGGGAACGATCAAAGCGTAGACTGTTTGAGACATTAGTCCCGTGGTGGAAAGTGCGGATGGTGACTGTTGTATTCAATCCCGACGCAATTTCTGTGTTTCATCAACGCTCTGATAGTCCACAGATTACAGAATGCCACCAGACGTGCATCGGAAACTACTACTGGTCTTCCAGGGAACGATCAAAGCGTAGACTGTTTGAGACACTACTCTCATGGATGATAGTGCGCATGGTGACTGTTGTATTCAATCCCAATGCAATTTTTTGTGTTTCATCAACACTCTGATAGTCCACAGATTACAGAATGCCTCCAGATGTGCATCGGAAACTAGTGCTGGTACTTCAGGGAACGATCAAAGCGTAGACTCTTTGAGACATTACTCCCATGGAGGAAAGTGCGCATGGTGACTGTTGTATTCAATCCCGATGCAATTTCGGTGTTTCATCAACACTCTGATAGTCCACAGATAACAGAATGCCACCAGACGTGCATCGGAAATACTACTGGTCTTCCAGGGAACGATCAAAGCGTAGACAGTTTGAGACACTACTCTCATGGAAGAAAGTGCGCATGGTGACTGTTGTATTCAATCCCGATGCAATTTCTGTGTTTCGTCAACACTCTGATTGTCCACAGATTAAGAAATGCCACCAGATGTGCATCGGAATCTACTACTGGTCTTCCAGGGAGCGATCAAAGCATCGACTGTTTGAGACATTACTCCTGTGGAGGAAAGTGCGCATGGTGACTGTTGTATTCAATCGCGATGCAATTTCTGTGTTTCATCAACAATCTGATAGTCCACAGATTACAGAATGCCACCAGATGTGCATCTGAAACTACTACTGGTCTTCCAGGGAATGATCAAAGCGTAGACTGTTTGAGACATTACCCGCGTGGAGGAAAGTGCGAATGGTGACTGTTGTATTGAATCCCGATGCAATTTCTGGGTTTCAACAACACTCAGCTTGTCCACAGACTTCATAATGCCTCCATATGTGCATCGGAATCTACTACTGGTCTTCCAGGGAACGATCAAAGCGTAGACAGTTTGAGACATTACTCCCATGGAAGAAATAGAACATGGTGAGTGTAGTATTTAATCCCGATGCAATTTCGGTGTTTCATCAACACTCTGATAGTCCACAGATAAGACAATGCATCCAGATGTGCATCGGAAACTACTACTGGTCTTCCAGGGAACGATCGAAGCGTAGACTATTTGAGACATTACTCCCAATGAGGAAAGTGCGCATGGTGACTGATGTATTCAATCCCGATGCAATTTCTCTGTTTCATCAACCCTCTGACAGCCCACAGATCACAGAAGGCCTCCAGATATGCATCGGAAACCACTACTGGTCTTCCAGGGAACGATCAAAGCGTAGACTGTTTGAGACATTATTCCCATTTAGGAAAGTGCGCATGGTGACTGTTGTATTCTATTCCGATGCAATTTCTGTGTTTCATCAACACTCTGATAGTCCACAGATTACAGAATGCCTCCAGATGTGCATCGGAAACTACTACTGGTCTTCCAGGGAACGATCAAAGCGTAGACTGTTTGAGACATTACTCCCATTTAGGAAAGTGCGCATGGTGACTGTTGTATTCTATTCCGATGCAATTTCTGTGTTTCATCAACACTCTGATAGTCCACAGATTACACAATGCCTCCAGATGTGCATCGGAAACCACTACTGGTCTTCCAGGGAACGATCAAAGCGTAGACTGTTTGAGACATTACTCCCATTTAGGAAAGTGCGCATGGTGACTGTTGTATTCTATTCCGATGCAATTTCTGTGTTTCATCAACACTCTGATAGTCCACAGATTACAGAATGCCTCCAGATGTGCATCGGAAACTACTACTGGTCTTCCAGGGAACGATCAAAGCGTAGACTGTTTGAGACATTACTCCCATTTAGGAAAGTGCGCATGGTGACTGTTGTATTCTATTCCGATGCAATTTCTGTGTTTCATCAACACTCTGATAGTCCACAGATTACACAATGCCTCCAGATGTGCATCGGAAACTACCACTGATCTTCCAGGGAGCGATCAAAGCGTAGACTGTTTGAGACATTACTAACATGGAGGCAAGTGCGCATGGTGACTGTTGTATTCAATCCCATTGCAATTTCTGTGTTTCATCAACACTTTGAAAATCCACAGATTACAGAATGCATCCGGATGCGCATCGGAAACTACTACTGGTCTTCCAGGGAACGAACAATGCGTAGACTATTTGAGACATTACTCCCATGGAGGAAAGTGCGCATCGTGACTGTTGTGTTCAATCCCGATGCAATTTCGGTGTTTCATCAACACTCTGATAGTCCACAGATAACAGAATGCCACCAGACGTGCATCGGAAATACTACTGGTCTTCCAGGGAACGATCAAAGCGTAGACTGTTTGAGACACTACTCTCATGGAAGAAAGTGCGCATGGTGACTGTTGTATTCTATCCCGATTCAATATCTGTGTTTCATCAACACTCTGATAGTCCACAGATTGCAGAATACCTCCAGATGTGCATCGGAAACTACCCCTGGTCAACCAGGTAGTGATCAAAGCGTAGACTGTTTGAGACATTACTAACATGAAGGCAAGTGCGCATGGTGACTGTTGCATTCAATCCCGTTGCAATTTATGTGTTTCATCAACACTTTGAAGGTCCACAGATTACAGAATGCATCCAGATGTGCATCGGAAACTACTACTGGTCTTCCAGGGAACGATCAAAGCGTAGACTATTTGAGACATTACTCCCATTTAGGAAAGTGCGCATGGTGACTGTTGTATTCAATCCCGATTCAATTTCTGTGTTTCGTCAACACTCTGATTGTCCACAGATTAAGGAATGCCACCAGATGTGCATCGGAAACTACTACTGGTTTTCCAGGGAGCGATCAAAGCGTCGACTGTTTGAGACATTACTGCTGTGGAGGAAAGTGCGCATGGTGACTGTTGTATTCAATCGCGATGCAATTTCTATGTTTCATCAACACTCTGGTAGTCCACAGATTACAGAATGCCACCAGATGTGCATCTGAATCTACTACTGGTCTTCCAAGGAACGATCAAAGCGTAGACTATTTGAGACAGTACTCCCATGGAGGAAAGTGCGCATGGTGACTGTTGTATTCAATCCCGATGCAATTTATGTGTTTCATCAACACTCTGATAGTCCACAGATTAAGGAATGAAACCAGATGTGCATCGGAAACTACTACTGGTCTTAGAGGGAACGATCAAAGCGTAGACTGTTTGAGACATTAGTCCCGTGGTGGAAAGTGCGGATGGTGACTGTTGTATTCAATCCCGACGCAATTTCTGTGTTTCATCAACACTCTGATAGTCCACAGATTACAGAATGCCACCAGACGTGCATCGGAAACTACTACTGGTCTTCCAGGGAACGATCAAAGCGTAGACTGTTTGAGACACTACTCTCATGGATGATAGTACGCATGGTGACTGTTGTATTAAATCCCAATGCAATTTTTTGTGTTTCATCAACACTCTGATAGTCCACAGATTACAGAATGCCTCCAGATGTGCATCGGAAACTACTACTGGTATTCCAGGGATCGATCAAAGCGTACACTCTTTGAGACATTACTCCCATGGAGGAAAGTGCGCATGGTGACTGTTGTATTCAACCCGATGCAATTTCGGTGTTTCATCAACACTCTGATAGTCCACAGATAACAGAATGCCACCAGACGTGCATTGGAAATACTACTGGTCTTCCAAGGAACGATCAAAGCCTAGACTGTTTGAGACACTACTCTCATGGAAGAAAGTGCGCATGGTGACTGTTGTATTCAATCCCGATGCAATTTCTGTGTTTCATCAACACTCTGTTAGTCCACAGATTACAGAATGCCTCCAGATGTTCTACAGAAACTACTACTGGTCCTCCAGGGAACGATCAAAAAGTAGACTGTTTGAGACATTACTCCCATGGAGGAAAGTGCGCATGGTGACTGTTTTATTCTATCCCGATTCAATATCTGTGTTTCATCAACACTCTGATAGTCCACAGATTGCAGAATGCCTCCAGATGTGCATCGGAAACTACCACTGGTCAACCAGGGAGTGATCAAAGCGTAGACTGTTTGAGACATTACTAACATGAAGGCAAGTGCGCATGGTGACTGTTGTATACAATCCCGTTGCAATTTCTGTGTTTCATCAACACTTTGAAGGTCCTCAGATTACAGAATGCATCCAGATGTGCATCGGAAACTACTACTGGTTTTCCAGGGAGCGATCAAAGCGTCGACTGTTTGAGACATTACTCCTGTGGAGGAAAGTGCGCATGGTGACTGTTGCATTCAATCGTGATGCAATTTCTATGTTTCATCAACACTCTGGTAGTCCACAGATTACAGAATGCCACCAGATGTGCATCTGAATCTACTACTGGTCTTCCAAGGAACGATCAAAGCGTAGACTATTTGAGACAGTACTCCCATGGAGGAAAGTACGCATGGTGACTGTTGTATTCAATCCCGATGCAATTTCTGTGTTTCATCAACACTCTGATAGTCCACAGATTAAGGAATGAAACCAGATGTGCATCGGAAACTACTACTGGTCTTAGAGGGAACGATCAAAGCGTAGACTGTTTGAGACATTAGTCCCGTGGTGGAAAGTGCGGATGGTGACTGTTGTATTCAATCCCGACGCAATTTCTGTGTTTCATCAACACTCTGATAGTCCACAGATTTCAGAATGCCACCAGACGTGCATCGGAAACTACTACTGGTCTTCCAGGGAACGATCAAAGCGTAGACTGTTTGAGACACTACTCTCATGGATGAAAGTGCGCATGGTGACTGTTGTATTCAATCCCAATGCAATTTTTTGTGTTTCATCAACACTCTGATAGTCCACAGATTACAGAATGCCTCCAGATGTGCATCGGAAACTACTACTGGTATTCCAGGGATCGATTTCAAGCGTAGACTCTTTGAGACATTACTCCCATGGAGGAAAGTGCGCATGGTGACTGTTGTATTCAATCCCGATGCAATTTCGGTGTTTCATCAACACTCTGATAGTCCACAGATAACAGAATGCCACCAGACGTGCATCGGAAATACTACTGGTCTTCCAAGGAACGATCAAAGCGTAGACTGTTTGAGACAATACTCTCATGGAAGAAAGTGCGCATGGTGACTGTTGTATTCAATCCCGATGCAATTTCTGTGTTTCATCAACACTCTGTTAGTCCACAGATTACAGAATGCCTCCAGATGTTCTACAGAAACTACTACTGGTAATCCAGGGAACGATCAAAAAGTAGACTGTTTGAGACATTACTCCCATGGAGGAAAGTGCGCATGGTGACTGTTGTATTCTATCCCGATTCAATATCTGTGTTTCATCAACACTCTGATAGTCCACAGATTGCAGAATGCCTCCACATGTGCATCGGAAACTACCACTGGTCAACCAGGGAGTGATCAAAGCGTAGACTGTTTGAGACATTACTGACATGAAGGCAAGTGAACATAGTGACTGTTGTATACAATCCCGTTGCAATTTCTGTGTTTCATCAACACTTTGAAGGTCCACAGATTACAGAATGCATCCAGATGTGCATCGGAAACTACTACTGGTCTTCCAGGGAACGATCAAAGCGTAGACTATTTGAGACATTACTCCCATTTAGGAAAGTGCGCATGGTGACTGTTGTATTCAATCCCGATGCAATTTCTGTGTTTCGTCAACACTCTGATTGTCCACAGATTAAGGAATGCCACCAGATGTGCATCGGAAATTACTACTGGTCTTCCAGGGAGCGATCAAAGCGTCGACTGTTTGAGACATTACTCCTGTGGAGGAAAGTGCCCATGGTGACTGTTGTATTCAATCGCGATGCAATTTCTATGTTTCATCTACACTCTGATAGTCCACAGATTAAGGAATGAAACCAGATGTGCATCGGAAACTACTACTGGTCTTAGAGGGAACGATCAAAGCGTAGACTGTTTGAGACATTAGTCCCGTGGTGGAAAGTGCGGATGGTGACTGTTGTATTCAATCCCGACGCAATTTCTGTGTCTCATCAACACTCTGATAGTCCACAGATTACAGAATGCCACCACACGTGCATCGGAAACTACTACTGGTCTTCCATGGAACGATCAAAGCGTAGACTGTTTGAGACACTACTCTCATGGATGATAGTGCGCATGGTAACTGTTGTATTCAATCCCAATGCAATTTTTTGAGTTTCATCAACACTCTGATAGTCCACAGATTACAGAATGCCACCAGATGTGCATCGGAAACTAGTACTGGTATTCCAGGGAACGATCAAAGCGTAGACTCTTTGAGACATTACTCCCATGGAGGAAAGTGCGCATGGTGACTGTTGTATTCAATCCCGATGCAATTTCGGTGTTTCATCAACACTCTGGTAGTCCACAGATAACAGAATGCCACCAGACGTGCATCGGAAATACTACTGGTCTTCCAGGGAACGATCAAAGCGTAGACTCTTTGAGACACTACTCTCATGGAAGAAAGTGCGCATGGTGACTGTTGTATACAATCCCGTTGCAATTTCTGTGTTTCATCAACACTTTGAAGGTCCACAGATTACGGAATGCATCCAGATGTGCATCGGAAACTACTACTGGTCTTCCAGGGAACGATCAAAGCGTAGACTATTTGAGACATTACTCCCATTTAGGAAAGTGCGCATGGTGACTGTTGTATTCAATCCCGATGCAATTTCTGTGTTTCGTCAACACTCTGATAGTCCACAGATTACAGAATGCCACCAGATGTGCATCGGAAACTAGTACTGGTATTCCAGGGAACGATCAAAGCGTAGACTCTTTGAGACATTACTCCCATGGAGGAAAGTGCGCATGGTGACTGTTGTATTCTATCCCGATTCAATATCTGTGTTTCATCAACACTCTGATAGTCCACAGATTGCAGAATGCCTCCACATGTGCATCGGAAACTACCACTGGTCAACCAGGGAGTGATCAAAGCGTAGACTGTTTGAGACATTACTGACATGAAGGCAAGTGAACATAGTGACTGTTGTATACAATCCCGTTGCAATTTCTGTGTTTCATCAACACTTTGAAGGACCACAGATTACAGAATGCATCCAGATGTGCATCGGAAACTACTACTGGTCTTCCAGGGAACGATCAAAGCGTAGACTATTTGAGACATTACTCCCATTTAGGAAAGTGCGCATGGTGACTGTTGTATTCAATCCCGATGCAATTTCTGTGTTTCGTCAACACTCTGATTGTCCACAGATTAAGGAATGCCACCAGATGTGCATCGGAAATTACTACTGGTCTTCCAGGGAGCGATCAAAGCGTCGACTGTTTGAGACATTACTCCTGTGGAGGAAAGTGCCCATGGTGACTGTTGTATTCAATCGCGATGCAATTTCTATGTTTCATCAACACTCTGGTAGTCCACAGATTACAGAATGCCACCAGATGTGCATCTGAATCTACTACTGGTCTTCCAAGGAACGATCAAAGCGTAGACTATTTGAGACAGTACTCCCATGGAGGAAAGTGCGCATGGTGACTGTTGTATTCAATCCCGATGCAATTTCTGTTTTTCATCTACACTCTGATAGTCCACAGATTAAGGAATGAAACCAGATGTGCTTCGGAAACTACTACTGGTCTTAGAGGGAACGATCAAAGCGTAGACTGTTTGAGACATTAGTCCCGTGGTGGAAAGTGCGGATGGTGACTGTTGTATTCAATCCCGACGCAATTTCTGTGTCTCATCAACACTCTGATAGTCCACAGATTACAGAATGCCACCACACGTGCATCGGAAACTACTACTGGTCTTCCAGGGAACGATCAAAGCGTAGACTGTTTGAGACACTACTCTCATGGATGATAGTGCGCATGGTAACTGTTGTATTCAATCCCAATGCAATTTTTTGTGTTTCATCAACACTCTGATAGTCCACAGATTACAGAATGCCACCAGATGTGCATCTCAAACTACTACTGGTCTTCCAGGGAATGATCAAAGCGTAGACTGTTTGAGACATTACCCCCGTGGAGGAAAGTGCGAATGGTGTCTGTTGTATTGAATCCCGATGCAATTTCTGGGTTTCATCAACACTCAGCTTGTCCACAGACTTCATAATGCCTCCATATGTGCATCGGAATCTACTACTGGTCTTCCAGGGAACGATCAAAGCGTAGACAGTTTGAGACATTACTCCCATGGAAGAAATAGCACATGGTGAGTGTAGTATTTAATCCCGATGCAATTTCGGTGTTTCATCAACACTCTGATAGTCCACAGATAACAGAATGCATCCAGATGTGCATCGGAAACTACTACTGGTCTTCCAGGGAACGATCGAAGCGTAGACTATTTGAGACATTACTCCCATGGAGGAAAGTGCGCATGGTGACTGTTGTATTCAATCCCGATGCAATTTCTCTGTTTCATCAACACTCTGACAGTCCACATATTAAGGAATGCCACCAGATGTGCATCGGAACTACTACTGGTCTTAGAGGGAACGATCAAAGCGTCGACTGTTTGAGACATTACTCCTGTGGAGGAAAGTGGGCATGGTGACTGTTGTATTCAATCCCGATGCAATTTCTGTGTATCATCAACACTCTGATAGTCCACAGATTACAGAATGCCACCAGATGTGCATCTGAAACTACTACTGGTCTTCCAGGGAATGATCAAAGCTTAGACTGTTTGAGACATTACTAGCGTGGAGGAAAGTGCGATGGTGACTGTTGTATTCAATCCCGATGCAATTTCTGTGTTTCATCAACACTCTGATATTCCACAGATTACAGAATGCCACCACACGTGCATCGGAAACTACTACTGGTCTTCCAGGGAACGATCAAAGCGTAGACTGTTTGAGACACTACTCTCATGGATGAAAGTGCGCATGGTGACTGTTGTATTCAATCCCAATGCAATTTTTTGTGTTTCATCAACACTCTGATAGTCCACACATTACAGAATGCCTCCAGATGAGCATCGGAAACTACTACTGGTCTTCCAGGGAACGATCAAAGCGTCGACTGTCTGAGACATTACTCCTGTGGAGGAAAGTGCGCATGGTGACTGTTGTATTCAATCGCGATGCAATTTCTGTGTTTCATCAACACTCTGATAGTCCACAGATTACAGAATGCCACCAGATGTGCATCTAAAACTACTACTGGTATTCCAGGGAATGATCAAAGCGTCGACTGTTTGAGACATTACCCCCGTGGAGGGAGTGCGAATGGTGACGGTTGTATTGAATCCCGATGCAATTTCTGGGTATCATCAACACTCAGCTTGTCCACAGACTTCATAATGCCTCCATATGTGCATCGGAATCTACTACTGGTCTTCCAGGGAACGATCAAAGCATAGACAGTTTGAGACATTACTCCCATGGAAGAAATAGCACATGGTGAATGTAGTATTTAATCCCGATGCAATTTCAGTGTTTCATCAACACTCTGATAGTCCACAGATAACAGAATGCATCCAGATGTGCATCGGAAACTACTACTGGTCTTCCAGGGAACGATCGAAGCGTAGACTATTTGAGACATTACTCCCATGGAGGAAAGTGCGCATGGTGACTGTTGTATTCAATCCCGATGCTATTTCTCTGTTTCATCAACACTCTGATAGTCCACATATTAAGGAATGCCACCAGATGTGCATCGGAACTACTACTGGTCTTCCAGGGAACGATCAAAGCGTCGACTGTTTGAGACATTACACCTGTGGAGGAAAGTGCGCATGGTGACTGTTGTATTCAATCCCGATGCAATTTCTGTGTTTCATCAACACTCTAATAGTCCACAGATTACAGAATGCCACCTGATTTGCATCTGAAACTACTACTGGTCTTCCAGGGAATGATCAAAGCGTAGAAGGTTTGAGATATTACTAGCAAGGAGGAAAGTGCGCATGGTGACTGTTGTATTCAATCCCGATGCAATTTCTCTGTTTCATCAACACTCTGATATTCCAGAGATTACAGAATGCCACCACACGTGCATCGGAAACTACTACTGGTCTTCCAGGGAACGATCAAAGCGTAGACTGTTTGAGACACTACTCTCATGGATGAAAGTGCGCATGGTGACTGTTGTATTCAATCTCGATGCAATTTCGGTGTTTCATCAACACTCTGATAGTCCACAGATAACAGAATGCCACCAGACGTGCATCGGAAACTACTACTGGTCTTCCAGGGAACGATCAAAGCGTAGACTGTTTGAGACACTACTCTCATGGAAGAAAGTGCGCATGGTGACTGTTGTAATCAATCCCGATGCAATTTCTGTGTTTCATCAACACTCTGTTAGTCCACAGATTACAGAATGCCTCCAGATGTGAATCAGAAACTACTGGTGGTCCTCCAGGGAACGATCAAAGCGTAGACTGTTTGACACATTACTCCCATGGAGGAACGTGCGCATGGTGACTGTTGTATTCAATCCCGATGCAATTTCTGTGTTTCATCAACACTCTGATAGTCCACAGATTACAGAATGCCACCAGATGTGCATCTGAAACTACTACTGGTCTTCCAGGGAATGATCAAAACGTAGACTGTTTGAGACATTATTTCAATGGAAGAAATAGCACATGGTGACTGTTGTATTTAATCCCGATGCAATTTCTGTGTCTCATCAACACTCTGATAGTCCACAGATTACTGAATTTCTCCAGATGTGCATCGGAAACTACTAGTGGTCTTCCAGAGAACGATCAAAGCTTAGACTGTTTGAGACATTACTCCCGTGGAGGAAGTGCGCATGGTGGCTTTTGTATTCAATCCTCATGCAATTTGTTTATTTCATCAACACTCTGACAGTCCACAGATTACAGAATGCCTCCAGATGTGCATCAGAAACTACTTCTGGTCTTCCAGGGAACGATCAAAGCGTAGACTTTTTGACTTACTACTCCCATGGAGGAAAGTGCGCGTGGTGACTGTTACATTCAATCCCGATGCAATTTCTGTGTTTCATCAACACTCTGATAGTCCACAGATTACAGAATGCCACCAGATGTGCATCTGAAACTACTACTGGTCTTCCAGGTAACGATCAAAGCGTAGACTGTTAGAGACATTACTCCCATGGAGGTTACTGCGCATAGTGACTGTTGTATTCAATCCCGATGCAATTTCTTTGTTTCATCAACACTCTGATAGTCCACACATTACAGAATACCTCCAGATGTGCATCGGAAACTACTACTGGTCTTCCAGGGAACGATCAAACAGTAGACTGTTTGAGACATTACTCCCGTGGAGGAAAGTGCGCATGGTGACTGTTTTATTCAATCCCGATTCAATTTGTGTATTTCATCAACGTCTCTGACAGTCCACAGATTACAGAATGCCTCCAGATGTGCATCGGAAACTACTTCTGGTCTTCCAGGGAACGATCAAAGCGTAGACTCTTTGACACACTACTCCCATGGAGGATTGTGCGCATGGTGACTGTTGTATTCAATCCCGATGCAATTTCTGTGTTTCATCAACACTCAGATAGTCCACAGATTACTGAATGCCTCCAGATGTGCATTGGAAACTAATACTGGTCTTCCAGGGAACGATCACAGGATAAAATGTTAGAGACATTACTCCCATGGAGGAAAGTGCGCATGGTGACTGTTGCATTCAATCCCGATGCAATTTCTGTGTATCATCAACACTCTGATAGACCACAGATTACGGACTGAACCGGATGTGCATCGGAAACTACTACTGGTCTTCTAGGAAACGATCAAAGCGTAGACTGTTTGAGACATTACTCCCGTGGAGAAAAGTGCGGATGGTGACTGTTGTATTCAATCCCTATCTAATATCTCTGTTTCATCAACACTATGATAGTCTACAGATTACAGAATGCCACCAGACGTGCATCGGAAGCTACTACTGGTCTCCCAGGGAATGATCAAAGCGTAGACTGTTTGAGACACTACTCTCATAGATGAAACTGCGCAAGGTGACTGTTGTATTCAATCCCGATGCAATTTTTTGTGTTTCATCAACACTCTGATAGTCCACAGATTACAGAATGCCTCCAGATGTGCATCTTAAACTACTACTTCTCTTCCAGGGTACGATCAAAGCATAGACTGTTTGAGACATTACTCCCATGGAGGAAAGTGCGCATGGTGACTGTTGTATTCAATCCAGATGCAATTTCGGTGTTTCATCAACACTCTGATAGTCCACAGATTACAGAATGCCACCAGACATGCAGGAGAAACTACTACTGGTCTTCCAGGGATCGATGAAAGCGTAGACTGTTTGAGACACTACTCTCATGGAAGAAAGTGCGCATGGTGACTGTTGTATTCAATCCCGAAGCAATTTCTGTGTTTGATCAACACTTTGATAGTCCACAGATTACAGCATGCCTCCAGATGTGAATCGGAAACGACTACTGGTCCTCCAGGGAACGATCAAAGCGTAGACTGTTTGAGACATTACTCCCAAGGAAGAAAGTGGGCATGGTGACTGTTATATTCAATCCCGATGCGGTATCTGTGTTTCATCAACACTCTGATAGTCCACAGACTACAGAGTGCCTCCAGATGTGCATCGGAAACTAATACTGGTCTTCCAGGGAGCGATCAAAGCGTAGACTGTTTGAGACATTACTAACATGGAGGCAAGAGCGCTTGGTGACTGTTGTATTCAATCCCGATGCAATTTCTGTGTGTCATCAACACTCTGATAGTCCACAGATTACAGATTGCATCCAGATTTGCATCGGAAACTACTACTGGTCTTCCAGGGAACGATCAAAGCGTAGACTAATTGAGACATTACTCCCATGGAGGAAAGTGCGCATGGTGACTGTTGTATTCAATCCCGATGCAATTACTGTGTTTCATCAACACTTTGAAGGTCCACAGATTACAAAATGCATCCAGATGTGCATCGGAAACTACTACTGGTCTTCCAGGGAACCATCGAAGCGTAGACTATTTGAGACATTACTTCCATGGAGGAAAGTGCACATGGTGTCTGTTGTATTCAATCCCGATGCAATTTCTGTGTTTCATCAACACTCTGATAGTCCACAGATTAAGGATTGCTACCAGATGTGCATCGGAAACTACTACTGGTGTTCCAGGGAACGATCAAAGCGTAGACTGTTTGAGACACTACACTCATGGAAGAAAGTGCGCATGGTGACTGTTGTATTCAATCCCGATGCAATTTCTGTGTTTCATCAACACTCTGATAGTCCACAGATTAAGGAATGCTACCAGATGTGCATCGGAAACTACTACTGGTCTTAGAGGGAACGATCAAAGCGTCGACTGTTTGGGACATTACTCCAGTGGAGGAAAGTGCGCATGGTGACTGTTGTATTCCATCCCGATGCAATTTCTGTGTTTCATCAACACTCTGATAGTCCACAGATTACAGAATGAACCGGATGTGCATCGGAAACTACAACTGGTCTTCCAGGGAACGATCAAAGCGTAGAATGTTTGAGACATTAGTCCCGTGGAGGAAAGTGCGGATGGTGACTGTTGAATTCAATCCCGATGCAATTTCTGTGTTTCATCAAAACTCTGATATTCCACAGATTACTGAATGCCACCAGACTTGAATCGGAAACTACTACTGGTCTTCCAGGGAACGATCAAAACGTAGACTGTTTGAGACACTACTCTCATGGATGAAAGTGCGCATGGTGACTGTTGTATTCAATCCCAGTTCAATTCTTTGTGTTTCATCAACACTCTGATAGTCCACAGATTACAGAATGCCTCCAGAGGAGCATCGGAAACTACTACTGGTTTTCCAGGGAACGATCAAAGTGTAGACTCTTTGAGACATTACTCCCGTGGAAAAAATTGCGGATGGTGACTGTTGTATTCAATCACTATCTAATTTCTCTGTTTCATCAACACTATGATAGTCTACAGATTACAGAATGCCACCAGACGTGCATCGGAAACTACTACTGGTCTCCCAGGGAATGATCAAAGCGTAGACTGTTTGAGACACTACTCTCATGGATGAAACTGCGCATGGTGACTGTTGTATTCAATCCCGAAGCAATTTCTGTGTTTGATCAACACTCTGATAGTCCACAGATTGCAGCATGCCTCCAGATGTGTATCGGAAACTACTACTGGTCCTCCAGGGAACGATCAAAGCGTTGACTGTTTGAGACATTACTCCCAAGGAGGAAAGTGGGCATGGTGACTGTTGTATTCTATCCCGATGCGGTATCTGTGTTTCATCTACACTCTGATAGTCCACAGATTACAGAGTGCCTCCAGATGTGCATCGGAAATTAATACTTGTCTTCCAGGGAGCGATCAAAGCGTAGACTGTTTGAGACATTACTAACATGGAGGCAAGAGAGCTTGGTGATTGTTGTATTTAATCCCGCTGCAATTTCTGTGTTTTATCAACACTCTGATAATCCACAGATTACAGAATGCATCCAGATTTGCATCGGAAACTACTACTGGTCTTCCAGGGAACGATCAAAGCGTAGACTATTTGAGACATTACTCCCATGGAGGAAAGTGCGCATGGTGACTTTTGTATTCAATCCCGATGCAATTTCTGTGTTTCATCAACACTTTGAAGGTCCACAGATTACAAAATGCATCCAGATGTGCATCGGAAACTACTACTGGTCCTCCAGGGAACCATCGAAGCGTAGATTATTTGAGACATTACTTCCATGGAGGAAAGTGCACATTGTGTCTGTTGTATTCAATCCCGATGCAATTTCTGTGTTTCATCAACACTCTGATAGTCCACAGATTAAGGAATGCTACCAGATGTGCATCGGAAACTACTACTGGTCTTAGAGGGAACGATCAAAGCGTCGACTGTTTGAGACATTACTCCTGTGGAGGAAAGTGCGCATGGTGACTGTTGTATTCAATCCCGATGCAATTTCTGTGTATCATCAACACTCTGATAGTCCACAGATTACAGAATGAACCGGATGTGCATTGGAAACTACAACTGGTCTTCCAGGGAACGATCAAAGCGTAGACTGTTTGAGACATTAGTCCCGTGGAGGAAATTGCGGATGGTGACTGTTGAATTCAATCCCGATGCAATTTCTGTGTTTCATCAAAACTCTGATATTCCACAGATTACTGAATGCCACCAGACTTGAATCGGAAACTACTACTGGTCTTCCAGGGAACGATCAAAACGTAGACTCTTTGAGACACTACTCTCAAGGAAGAATGTGCGCATGGTGACTGTTGTATTCAATCCCGATACTATTTCTGTGTTTCATCAACACTCTGTTAGTCCACAGATAACAGAATGCCTCCAGATGTGCATCAGAAACTACTACTGGTCCTCCAGGGAACGATCAAAGCGTAGACTGTTTGAGACATTACTCCCATGGAGGAAAGCGCGCATGGTCACTGTTTTATTCAATCCCGATACAATTTCTGTGTTTCGTCAACAATCTGATAGTCCACAGGTTACAGAATGCCTGCAGATGAGCATCGGAAACTACTACTAGTTTTCCAGGGAACGATCAAAGTGTAGACTCTTTGAGACATTACTCCTGTGGAGGAAAGTGCGCATGGTGACTGTTGTATTCAATCTCGATGCATTTTCGTTGTTTCATCAACACTCTGATAGTCCACAGATAACAGATTGCCACCAGACGTGCATCGGAACCTACTACTGGTCTTCCAGGGAACGATCAAAGCGTAGACTCTTTGAGACACTACTCTCAAGGAAGAATGTGCGCATGGTGACTGTTGTATTCAATCCCGATACTATTTCTGTGTTTCATCAACACTCTGTTAGTCCACAGATAACAGAATGCCTCCAGATGTGCATCAGAAACTACTACTGGTCCTCCAGGGAACGATCAAAGCGTAGACTGTTTGAGACATTACTCCCATGGAGGAAAGCGCGCATGGTCACTGTTTTATTCAATCCCGATACAATTTCTGTGTTTCGTCAACAATCTGATAGTCCACAGATTAAGGAATGCCACCAGATGTGCATCGGAAACTACTACTGGTCTTCCAGGGAGCGATCAAAGAGTCGACTGTTTGAGACATTACTCCTGTGGAGGAAAGTGCGCATGGTGACTGTTGTATTCAATCGCGATACAATTTCTGTGTTTCATCAACACTCTGATAGTCCACAGATTACAGAATGCCACCAGATGTGCATCTGAAACTACTACTGGTCTTCCGGGGAATGATCAAAGCGTAGACTGTATGAGACATTACTCCCGTGGAGGAAAGTGCACATGGCGACTGTTGTATTGAATCCCGATGCAATTTCTGGGTATCATCAACACTCAGCTTGTCCACAGATTTCATAATGCCTCCATATGTGCATCGGAATCTACTACTGGCCTTCCAGGGAACGATCAAAGCGTCGACTGTTTGAGACATTACTCCTGTGGAGGAAAGTGCGCATGGTGACTGTTGTATTCAATCGCGATGCAATTTCTGTGTTTCATCAACACTCTGATAGGTCACAGATTACAGAATGCCACCAGATGTGCATCTAAAACTACTACTGGTATTCCAGGGAATGATCAAAGCGTAGACTGTTTGAGACATTACCCCCGTGGAGGAAAGTGCGAATGGTGACTGTTGTATTGAATCCCGATGCAATTTCTGGGTATCATCAACACTCAGCTTGTCCACAGACTTCATAATGCCTCCATATGTGCATCGGAATCTACTACTGGTCTTCCAGGGAACGATCAAAGCATAGACAGTTTGAGACATTACTCCCATGGAAGAAATAGCACATGGTGAATGTAGTATTTAATCCCGATGCAATTTCGGTGTTTCATCAACACTCTGATAGTCCACAGATAACAGAATGCATCCAGATGTGCATCGGAAACTACTACTGGTTTTCCAGGGAAAGATCGAAGCGTAGACTATTTGAGACATTACTCCCATGGAGAAAAGTGCGCATGTTGACTGTTGTATTCAATCCCGATGCAATTTCTCTGTTTCATCAACACTCTGATAGTCCACATATTAAGGAATGCCACCAGATGTGCATCGGAACTACTACTGGTCTTCCAGGGAACGATCAAAGCGTCGACTGTTTGAGACATTACACCTGTGGAGGAAAGTGCGCATGGTGACTGTTGTATTCAATCCCGATGCAATTTCTGTGTTTCATCAACACTCTAATAGTCCACAGATTACAGAATGCCACCTGATGTGCATCTGAAACTACTACTGGTCTTCCAGGGAAAGATCAATACGTAGAAGGTTTGAGATACTACTAGCGTGGAGGAAAGTGCGCATGGTGACTGTTGTATTCAATCCCGATGCAATTTCTCTGTTTCATCAACACTCTGATATTCCAGAGATTACAGAATGCCACCACACGTGCATCGGAAACTACTACTGGTCTTCCAGGGAACGATCAAAGCGTAGACTGTTTGAGACACTACTCTCATGGATGAAAGTGCGCATGGTGACTGTTGTATTCAATCTCGATGCAATTTCGGTGTTTCATCAACACTCTGATAGTCCACAGATAACAGAATGCCACCAGACGTGCATCGGAAACTACTACTGGTCTTCCAGGGAACGATCAAAGCGTAGACTGTTTGAGACACTACACTCTTGGAAGAAAGTGCGCATGGTGACTGTTGTATTCAATCCCGATGCAATTTCTGTGTTTCATCAACACTCTGTTAGTCCACAGATTACAGAATGCCTCCAGATGTGCATCAGAATCTACTGCTGGTCCTCTAGGGAACGATCAAAGCGTTGACTGTTTGACACATTACTCCCATGGAGGAAAGTGCGCATGGTGACTGTTGTATTCAATCCCGATGCAATTTCTGTGTTTCGTCAACACTCTGATAGTCCACAGATTAAGGAATGCCACCAGATGTGCATCGGAAACTACTACTGGTCTTCCAGGGAGCGATCAAAGCGTCGACTGTTTGAGACATTACTCCTGTATAGGAAAGTGCGCATGGTGACTGTTGTATTCAATCGCGATGCAATTTCTGTGTTTCATCAACACTCTGATAGTCCACAGATTACAGAATGCCACCAGATGTGCATCTGAAACTACTACTGGTCTTCCAGGGAATGATCAAAGCGTAGACTGTTTGAGACATTATTTCCATGGAAGAAATAGCACATGGTGACTGTTGTATTTAATCCCGATGCAATTTCTGTGTCTCATCAACACTCTGATAGTCCACAGATTACTGAATGCCTCCAGATGTGCATCGGAAACTACTAGTGGTCTTCCAGAGAACGATCAAAGCTTAGACTGTTTGAGACATTACTCCCGTGGAGGAAGTGCGCATGGTGGCTTTTGTATTCAATCCTCATGCAATTTGTTTATTTCATCAACACTCTGACAGTCCACAGATTACAGAATGCCTCCAGATGTGCATCAGAAACTACTTCTGGTCTTCCAGGGAACGATCAAAGCGTAGACTGTTTGACTCACTACTCCCATGGAGGAAAGTGCGCGTGGTGACTTTTACATTCAATCCCGTTGCAATTTCTGTGTTTCATCAACACTCTGATACTCCACAGATTACAGAATGCCTTAAGATGTGCATCGGAAACTACTACTGGTCTTCCAGGGAACGATCAAAGCGTCGACTGTTTGAGACATTACTCCTATGGAGGAAAGTGCGCATGGTGACTGTTGTATTTAATCCCGATGAAATTTCTGTGTTTCATCAACACTCTGATAGTACACAGATTACAGAATGCCTCCAGATGTGCATTGGAAACTAATACTGGTCTTCCAGGTAACGATCAAAGCGTAGACTGTTAGAGACATTACTCCCATGGAGGAAACTGCGCATGGTGACTGTTGTATTCAATCCCGATGCAATTTCTTTGTTTCATCAACACTCTGATAGTCCACACATTACAGAATACCTCAAGATGTGCATCGGAAACTACTACTGGTCTTCCAGGGAACGATCAAACAGTAGACTGTTTGAGACATTACTCCCGTGGAGGAAAGTGCGCATGGTGACTGTTGTATTCAATCCCGATTCAATTTGTGTATTTCATCAACGTCTCTGACAGTCCACAGATTACAGAATGCCTCCAGATGTGCATCGGAAACTACTTCTGGTCTTCCAGGGAACGATCAAAGCGTAGACTCTTTGACACACTACTCCCATGGAGGATTGTGCGCATGGTGACTGTTGTATTCAATCCCGATGCAATTTCAGTGTTTCATCAACACTCAGATAGTCCACAGGTTACTGAATGCCTCCAGATGTGCATTGGAAACTAATACTGGTCTTCCAGGGAACGATCACAGGATAAAATGTTAAAGACATTGCTCAAATGGAGGAAAGTGCGCATGGTGACTGTTGCATTCAATCCCGATGCAATTTCTGTGTTTCATCAACACTCTGATAGTCTACCAATTACACAATGCCACCAGATGTGCATCGGAAACTACTACTGGTCTTCCAGAGAACGATGAAAGCGTAGACTGTTTGAGACATTACTCACGTGGAGGAAAGTGCGCATGGTGACTGTTGTATTCAATCCCGATGCAATTTCTGTGTTTCATCAACACTCTGATAGTCCACAGATTACAGAATGAACCGGATGTGCATTGGAAACTACTACTGGTGTTCCAGGGAACGATCAAAGCGTAGACTGTTTGAGACATTACTCCCAAGGAGGAAAGTGCGCATGGTGACTGTTGTACTCAATCCCGATGCAATTTCTGTGTTTCATCAACACTCTGGTAGACCACAGATTACAGACTGAACCGGATGTGCATCGGAAACTACTACTGGTCTTCTAGGACACGATCAAAGCGTAGACTGTTTGAGACATTACTCCCGTGGAGAAAAGTGCGGATGGTGACTGTTGTATTCAATCCCTATCTAATTTCTCTGTTTCATCAACACTATGATAGTCTACAGTTTACAGAATGCCACCAGACGTGCATCGGAAGCTACTACTGGTCTCCCAGGGAATGATCAAAGCGTAGACTGTTTGAGACACTACTCTCATGGATGAAACTGCGCAAGGTGACTGTTGTATTCAATCCCGATGCAATTTTTTGTGTTTCATCAACACTCTGATAGTCCACAGATTACAGAATGCCTCCAGATGTGCATCTTAAACTACTACTTCTCTTCCAGGGTATGATCAAAGCGTAGACTGTTTGAGACATTACTCCCATGGAGGAAAGTGCGCATGGTGACTGGTGTATTCAATCCAGATGCAATTTCGGTGTTTCATCAACACTCTAATAGTCCACAGATTACAGAATGCCACCAGACGTGCAGGAGAAACTACTACTGGTCTTCCAGGGAACGATGAAAGCGTAGACTGTTTGAGACACTACTCTCATGGAAGAAAGTGCGCAAGGTGACTGTTGTATTCAATCCCGAAGCTATTTCTGTGTTTGATCAACACTCTGATAGTCCACAGATTACAGCATGGCTCCAGATGTGAATCGGAAACTACTACTGGTCCTCCAGGGAACGATCAAAGCGTAGACTGTTTGAGACATTACTCCCAAGGAGGAAAGTGGGCATGGTGACTGTTGTATTCAATCCCGATGCGGTATCTGTGTTTCATCAACACTCTGATAGTCCACAGATTACAGAGTGCCTCCAGATGTGCATCGGAAACTAATACTGGTCTTCCAGGGAGCGATCAAAGCGTAGACTGTTTGAGACATTACTAACATGGAGGCAAGAGCGCTTGGTGACTGTTGTATTCAATCTCGATGCTATTTCTGTGTGTCATCAACACTCTGATAGTCCACAGATTACAGATTGCATCCAGATTTGCATCGGAAACTACTACTGGTCTTCCAGGGAACGATCAAAGCGTAGACTATTTGAGACATTACTCCCATGGAGGAAAGTGCGCATGGTGACTGTTGTATTCAATCCCGATGCAATTTCTGTGTTTCATCAACACTTTGAAGGTCCACAGATTACAAAATGCATCCAGATGTGCATCGGAAACTACTACTGGTCTTCCAGGGAACCATCGAAGCGTAGACTATTTGAGACATTACTTCCATGGAGGAAAGTGCACATGGTGTCTATTGTATTCAATCCCGATGCAATTTCTGTGTTTCATCAACACTCTGATAGTCCACAGATTAAGGAATGCTACCAGATGTGCATCGGAAACTAACACTGGTCTTAGAGGGAACGATCAAAGCGTCGACTGTTTGGGACATTACTCCCGTGGAGGAAAGTGCGGATGGTGACTGTTGTATTCAATCCCTATCTAATTTCTCTGTTTCATCAACACTATGATAGTCTACAGATTACAGAATGCCACCAGACGTGCATCGGAAGCTACTACTGGTCTCCCAGGGAATGATCAAAGCGTAGACTGTTTGAGACACTACTCTCATGGATGAAACTGCGCATGGTGACTGTTGTATTCAATCCCGAAGCAATTTCTGTGTTTCATCAACACTCTGATAGTCCACAGATTGCAGCATGCCTCCAGACGTGAATCGGAAACTACTACTGGTCCTCCAGGCAACGATCAAAGCGTAGACTGTTTGAGACATTACTCCCAAGGAGGAAAGTGGGCATGGTGACTGTTGTATTCTATCCCGATGCGGTATCTGTGTTTCATCTACACTCTGATAGTCCACAGATTACAGAGTGCCTCCAGATGTGCATCGGAAACTAATACTTGTCTTCCAGGGAGCGATCAAAGCGTAGACTGTTTGAGACATTACTAACATGGAGGCAAGAGAGCTTGGTGATTGTTGTATTCAATCCCGGTGCAATTTCTGTGTTTCATCAACACTCTGATAATCCACAGATTACAGAATGCATCCAGATTTGCATCGGAAACTACTACTGGTCTTCCAGGGAACGATCAAAGCGTAGACTATTTGAGACATTACTCCCATGGAGGAAAGTGCGCATGGTGACTGTTGTATTCAATCCCGATGCAATTTCTGTGTATCATCAACACTCTGATAGTCCACAGATTACAGAATGAACCGGATGTGCATTGGAAACTACAACTGGTCTTCCAGGGAACGATCAAAGCGTAGACTGTTTGAGACATTAGTCCCGTGGAGGAAAGTGCGGATGGTGACTGTTGAATTCAATCCCGATGCAATTTCTGTGTTTCATCAAAACTCTGATATTCCACAGATTACTGAGTGCCACCAGACTTGAATCGGAAACTACTACTGGTCGTCCAGGGAACGATCAAAACGTAGACTGTTTGAGACACTACTCTCACGGATAAAAGTGCGCATGGTGACTGTTGTATTCAATCCCAGTTCAATTCTTCGTGTTTCATCAACACTCTGATAGTCCACAGATTACAGAATGCCTGCAGATGAGCATCGGAAACTACTACTAGTTTTCCAGGGAACGATCAAAGTGTAGACTCTTTGAGACATTACTCCTGTGGAGGAAAGTGCGCATGGTGACTGTTGTATTCAATCTCGATGCATTTTCGGTGTTTCATCAACACTCTGATAGTCCACAGATAACAGATTGCCACCAGACGTGCATCGGAAACTACTACTGGTCTTCCTGGGAACGATCAAAGCGTAGACTGTTTGAGACATTACTCCCATGGAGGAATGAGCGCATGGTGACTGTTGTATTCAATCCCGATCCAATTTCTGTGTTTCATCAACACTCTGATAGTCCACAGATTACAGAATGCCACCAGATGTGCATCGGAAACTACTACTGGTCTTCCTGGGAACGATCAAAGCGTAGACTGTTTGAGACATTACTCCCATGGAGGAATGAGCGCATGGTGACTGTTGTATTCAGTCCCGATGCGATTTCTCTGTTTCATCAACACTCTGATAGTCCACAGATTACAGAATGCCTCCAGATGTGCATCGGAAACTACTAGTGGTCTTCCAGAGAACGATCTAAGAGTCCACTGTTAGAGACATTACTCCCATGGAGGAAAGTGCGCATGGTGATTGTTGTATTTTATCCCGTTGCAATTTCTGTGTTTCATCAACACTCTGATAGTCCACAGATTACAGAATGCCTTCAGCAGTGCATCGGAAACTACTACTAGTCTTCCAGGGAACGATCAAAGCGTAGACTGTTTGAGACATTACTCCCAAGGAGGAAAGTGCGCATGGTGACTGTTGTACTCAATCCCGATGCAATTTCTGTGTTTCATCAACACTCTGATAGACCACAGATTACAGACTGAACCGGATGTGCATCGGAAACTACTACTGGTCTTCTAGGACACGATCAAAGCGTAGACTGTTTGAGACATTACTCCCGTGGAGAAAAGTGCGGATGGTGACTGTTGTATTCAATCCCTATCTAATTTCTCTGTTTCATCAACACTATGATAGTCTACAGTTTACAGAATGCCACCAGACGTGCATCGGAAGCTACTACTGGTCTCCCAGGGAATGATCAAAGCGTAGACTGTTTGAGACACTACTCTCATGGATGAAACTGCGCAAGGTGACTGTTGTATTCAATCCCGATGCAATTTTTTGTGTTTCATCAACACTCTGATAGTCCACAGATTACAGAATGCCTCCAGATGTGCATCTTAAACTACTACTTCTCTTCCAGGGTATGATCAAAGCGTAGACTGTTTGAGACATTACTCCCATGGAGGAAAGTGCGCATGGTGACTGGTGTATTCAATCCAGATGCAATTTCGGTGTTTCATCAACACTCTAATAGTCCACAGATTGCAGAATGCCACCAGACGTGCAGGAGAAACTACTACTGGTCTTCCAGGGAACGATGAAAGCGTAGACTGTTTGAGACACTACTCTCATGGAAGAAAGTGCGCATGGTGACTGTTGTATTCAATCCCGAAGCTATTTCTGTGTTTGATCAACACTCTGATAGTCGACAGATTACAGCATGGCTCCAGATGTGAATCGGAAACTACTACTGGTCCTCCAGGGAACGATCAAAGCGTAGACTGTTTGAGACATTACTCCCAAGGAGGAAAGTGGGCATGGTGACTGTTGTATTCAATCCCGATGCGGTATCTGTGTTTCATCAACACTCTGATAGTCCACAGATTACAGAGTGCCTCCAGATGTGCATCGGAAACTAATACTGGTCTTCCAGGGAGCGATCAAAGCGTAGACTGTTTGAGACATTACTAACATGGAGGCAAGAGCGCGTGGTGACTGCTGTATTCAATCTCGATGCTATTTCTGTGTGTCATCAACACTCTGATAGTCCACAGATTACAGATTGCATCCAGATTTGCACCGGAAACTACTACTGGTCTTCCAGGGAACGATCAAAGCGTAGACTATTTGAGACATTACTCCCATGGAGGAAAGTGCGCATGGTGACTGTTGTATTCAATCCCGATGCAATTTCTGTGTTTCATCAACACTTTGAAGGTCCACAGATTACAAAATGCATCCAGATGTGCATCGGAAACTACTACTGGTCTTCCAGGGAACCATCGAAGCGTAGACTATTTGAGACATTACTTCCATGGAGGAAAGTGCACATTGTGTCTGTTGTATTCAATCCCGATGCAATTTCTGTGTTTCATCAACACTCTGATAGTCCACAGATTAAGGAATGCTACCAGATGTGCATCGGAAACTACTACTGGTCTTAGAGGGAACGATCAAAGCGTCGACTGTTTGAGACATTACTCCTGTGGAGGAAAGTGCGCATGGTGACTTTTGTATTCAATCCCGATGCAATTTCTGTGTATCATCAACACTCTGATAGTCCACAGATTACAGAATGAACCGGATGTGCATTGGAAACTACAACTGGTCTTCCAGGGAACGATCAAAGCGTAGACTGTTTGAGACATTAGTCCCGTGGAGGAAAGTGCGGATGGTGACTGTTGAATTCAATCCCGATGCAATTTCTGTGTTTCATCAAAACTCTGATATTCCACAGATTACTGAATGCCACCAGACTTGAATCGGAAACTACTACTGGTCTTCCAGGGAACGATCAAAACGTAGACTGTTTGAGACACTACTCTCACGGATAAAAGTGCGCATGGTGACTGTTGTATTCAATCCCAGTTCAATTCTTCGTGTTTCATCAACACTCTGATAGTCCACAGATTACAGAATGCCTGCAGATGAGCATCGGAAACTACTACTAGTTTTCCAGGGAACGATCAAAGTGTAGACTCTTTGAGACATTACTCCTGTGGAGGAAAGTGCGCATGGTGACTGTTGTATTCAATCTCGATGCATTTTCGGTGTTTCATCAACACTCTGATAGTCCACAGATAACAGATTGCCACCAGACGTGCATCGGAAACTACTACTGGTCTTCCTGGGAACGATCAAAGCGTAGACTGTTTGAGACATTACTCCCATGGAGGAATGAGCGCATGGTGACTGTTGTATTCAATCCCGATCCAATTTCTGTGTTTCATCAACACTCTGATAGTCCACAGATTACAGAATGCCACCAGATGTGCATCGGAAACTACTACTGGTCTTCCTGGGAACGATCAAAGCGTAGACTGTTTGAGACATTACTCCATTGGAGGAATGAGCGCATGGTGACTGTTGTATTCAGTCCCGATGCGATTTCTCTGTTTCATCAACACTCTGATAGTCCACAGATTACAGAATGCCTCCAGATGTGCATCGGAAACTACTAGTGGTCTTCCAGAGAACGATCTAAGAGTCCACTGTTAGAGACATTACTCCCATGGAGGAAAGTGCGCATGGTGATTGTTGTATTTTATCCCGTTGCAATTTCTGTGTTTCATCAACACTCTGATAGTCCACAGATTACAGAATGCCTTCAGAAGTGCATCGGAAACTACTACTAGTCTTAGAGGGAACGATCAAAGCGTAGACTGTTTGAGACATTACTCCCAAGGAGGAAAGTGCGCATGGTGACTGTTGTACTCAATCCCGATGTAATTTCTGTGTTTCATCAACACTCTGATAGACCACAGATTACAGACTGAACCGGATGTGCATCGGAAACTACTACTGGTCTTCTAGGACACGATCAAAGCGTAGACTGTTTGAGACATTACTCCCGTGGAGAAAAGTGCGGATGGTGACTGTTGTATTCAATCCCTATCTAATTTCTCTGTTTCATCAACACTATGATAGTCTACAGTTTACAGAATGCCACCAGACGTGCATCGGAAGCTACTACTGGTCTCCCAGGGAATGATCAAAGCGTAGACTGTTTGAGACACTACTCTCATGGATGAAACTGCGCAAGGTGACTGTTGTATTCAATCCCGATGCAATTTTTTGTGTTTCATCAACACTCTGATAGTCCACAGATTACAGAATGCCTCCAGATGTGCATCTTAAACTACTACTTCTCTTCCAGGGTATGATCAAAGCGTAGACTGTTTGAGACATTACTCCCATGGAGGAAAGTGCGCATGGTGACTGGTGTATTCAATCCAGATGCAATTTCGGTGTTTCATCAACACTCTAATAGTCCACAGATTACAGAATGCCACCAGACGTGCAGGAGAAACTACTACTGGTCTTCCAGGGAACGATGAAAGCGTAGACTGTTTGAGACACTACTCTCATGGAAGAAAGTGCGCATGGTGACTGTTGTATTCAATCCCGAAGCTATTTCTATGTTTGATCAACACTCTGATAGTCCACAGATTACAGCATGGCTCCAGATGTGAATCGGAAACTACTACTGGTCCTCCAGGGAACGATCAAAGCGTAGACTGGTGGAGACATTACTCCCATGGAGGAAAGTGGGCATGGTGACTGTTGTATTCAAACTCGATGCTATTTCTGTGTGTCATCAACACTCTGATAGTCCACAGATTACAGATTGCATCCAGATTTGCATCGGAAACTACTACTGGTCTTCCAGGGAACGATCAAAGCGTAGACTATTTGAGACATTACTCCCATGGAGCAAAGTGCGCATGGTGACTGTTGTATTCAATCCCGATGCAATTTCTGTGTTTCATCAACACTTTGAAGGTCCACAGATTACAAAATGCATCCAGATGTGCATCGGAAACTACTACTGGTCTTCCAGGGAACCATCGAAGCGTAGACTATTTGAGACATTACTTCCATGGAGGAAAGTGCACATGGTGTCTATTGTATTCAATCCCGATGCAATTTCTGTGTTTCATCAACACTCTGATAGTCCACAGATTAAGGAATGCTACCAGATGTGCATCGGAAACTAACACTGGTCTTAGAGGGAACGATCAAAGCGTCGACTGTTTGGGACATTACTCCCGTGGAGGAAAGTGCGGATGGTGACTGTTGTATTCAATCCCTATCTAATTTCTCTGTTTCATCAACACTATGATAGTCTACAGATTACAGAATGCCACCAGACGTGCATCGGAAGCTACTACTGGTCTCCCAGGGAATGATCAAAGCGTAGACTGTTTGAGACACTACTCTCATGGATGAAACTGCGCATGGTGACTGTTGTATTCAATCCCGAAGCAATTTCTGTGTTTCATCAACACTCTGATAGTCCACAGATTGCAGCATGCCTCCAGACGTGAATCGGAAACTACTACTGGTCCTCCTGGGAACGATCAAAGCGTAGACTGTTTGAGACATTACTCCCAAGGAGGAAAGTGGGCATGGTGACTGTTGTATTCTATCCCGATGCGGTATCTGTGTTTCATCTACACTCTGATAGTCCACAGATTACAGAGTGCCTCCAGATGTGCATCGGAAACTAATACTTGTCTTCCAGGGAGCGATCAAAGCGTAGACTGTTTGAGACATTACTAACATGGAGACAAGAGAGCTTGGTGATTGTTGTATTCAATCCCGGTGCAATTTCTGTGTTTCATCAACACTCTGATAATCCACAGATTACAGAATGCATCCAGATTTGCATCCGAAACTACTACTGGTCTTCCAGGGAACGATCAAAGCGTAGACTATTTGAGACATTACTCCCATGGAGGAAAGTGCGCATGGTGACTGTTGTATTCAATCCCGATGCAATTTCTGTGTTTCATCAACACTTTGAAGGTCCACAGATTACAAAATGCATCCAGATGTGCATCGGAAACTACTACTGGTCTTCCAGGGAACCATCGAAGCGTAGACTATTTGAGACATTACTTCCATGGAGGAAAGTGCACATTGTGTCTGTTGTATTCAATCCCGATGCAATTTCTGTGTTTCATCAACACTCTGATAGTCCACAGATTAAGGAATGCTACCAGATGTGCATCGGAAACTACTACTGGTCTTAGAGGGAACGATCAAAGCGTCGACTGTTTGAGACATTACTCCTGTGGAGGAAAGTGCGCATGGTGACTTTTGTATTCAATCCCGATGCAATTTCTGTGTATCATCAACACTCTGATAGTCCACAGATTACAGAATGAACCGGATGTGCACTGGAAACTACAACTGGTCTTCCAGGGAACGATCAAAGCGTAGACTGTTTGAGACATTAGTCCCGTGGAGGAAAGTGCGGATGGTGACTGTTGAATTCAATCCCGATGCAATTTCTGTGTTTCATCAAAACTCTGATATTCCACAGATTACTGAATGCCACCAGACTTGAATCGGAAACTACTACTGGTCTTCCAGGGAACGATCAAAACGTAGACTGTTTGAGACACTACTCTCACGGATAAAAGTGCGCATGGTGACTGTTGTATTCAATCCCAGTTCAATTCTTCGTGTTTCATCAACACTCTAATAGTCCACAGATTACAGAATGCCTGCAGATGAGCATCGGAAACTACTACTAGTTTTCCAGGGAACGATCAAAGTGTAGACTCTTTGAGACATTACTCCTGTGGAGGAAAGTGCGCATGGTGACTGTTGTATTCAATCTCGATGCATTTTCGGTGTTTCATCAACACTCTGATAGTCCACAGATAACAGATTGCCACCAGACGTGCATCGGAAACTACTACTGGTCTTCCTGGGAACGATCAAAGCGTAGACTGTTTGAGACATTACTCCCATGGAGGAATGAGCGCATGGTGACTGTTGTATTCAATCCCGATCCAATTTCTGTGTTTCATCAACACTCTGATAGTCCACAGATTACAGAATGCCACCAGATGTGCATCGGAAACTACTACTGGTCTTCCTGGGAACGATCAAAGCGTAGACTGTTTGAGACATTACTCCCATGGAGGAATGAGCGCATGGTGACTGTTGTATTCAGTCCCGATGCGATTTCTGTGTTTCATCAACACTCTGATAGTCCACAGATTACAGAATGCCTCCAGATGTGCATCGGAAACTACTAGTGGTCTTCCAGAGAACGATCTAAGAGTCCACTGTTAGAGACATTACTCCCATGGAGGAAAGTGCGCATGGTGATTGTTGTATTTTATCCCGTTGCAATTTCTGTGTTTCATCAACACTCTGATAGTCCACAGATTACAGAATGCCTTCAGAAGTGCATCGGAAACTACTACTAGTCTTCCAGGGAACGATCAAAGCGTAGACTGTTTGAGACATTACTCCCATGGAGGAAAGTGCGCGTGGTGACTGTTGTAATCAGTCCCGATGCAATTTCTGTGTTTCATCAACACTCTGATAGTCCACAGATTACAGAATGCCACCAGAAGTGCATCGGAAACTACTACTGGTCTTCCTGGGAACGATCAAAGTGTAGACTGTTTGAGACATAACTCCCGTGGAGGAAAGTCCGCATGGTGACTTTTGTATTCAATCCCGATGCAAGTTGTTTAATTCATCAACACTCTGACAGTCCACAGATTACAGAATGCCTCCAGATGTGCATCAGAAACTACTTCTGGTCTTCCAGGGAACGATCAAAGCGTAGACTGTTTGAGACACTACTCTCATTGATGAAAGTGCGCATGGTGACTGTTTTATTCAATCCCAATTCAATTTTTTGTGTTTCATTAACACTCTGATAGTCCACAGATTACAGAATGCCTCCAGATGAGATCGGAAACTACTACTGGTCTTCCAGGGAACGATCAAAGCGTAGACTCTTTGAGACATTACTCCTGTGGATGAAACTGCGCATGGTGACTGTTGTATCCAATCTCGATGCAATTACTGTGTTTTATCAACACTCTGTTAGTCCACAGATTACAGAATGCCTCCAGATGTGCATCAGAAACTACTACTGGTCCTCCAGGGAACGATCAAAGCGTAGACTGTTTGAGACATTACTCCCATGGAGGAAAGCGCGCATGGTGGCTGTTGTATTCAATCCCGATGCAAATTCTGTGTTTCGTCAACAATCTGATAGTCTACAGATTAAGGAATGCCACCAGATGTGCGTAGGAAACTACTACTGGTCATCCAGGGAGCGATCAAAGCGTCGACTGTTTGAGACATTACTCCTGTGAAGGATAGTCCGCATGGTGACTGTTGTATTTAATCCCGATGAAATTTCTGTGTTTCATCAACACTCTGATAGTCCACAGATTACAGAATGCCACCAGACGTGCATCGGAAACTACTACTGATCTTCCAGGGAACGATCAAAGCGTAGACTGTTTGAGACATAAGTCCCGTGGAGGAAAGTGCGCATGGTGACTTTTGTATTCAATCCCGATGCAATTTGTTTATTCATCAACACTCTGACAGTCCACAGATTACAGAATGCCTCCAGATGTGCATCAGAAACTACTTCTGGTCTTCCCAGGAACGATCAAAGCGTAGACTGTTTAACACACTACTCCCATGGAGGAAAGTGCGCATGGTGACTGTTGCATTCAATACCGATGCAATTTCTGTGTTTCGTCAACACTCTGATACTCCGCAGATTACAGAATGCCTCCAGATGTGCATCGGAAACTACTACTGGTCTTCCAGGGAACGATCAAAGCGTAGACTGTTTGAGACATTACTTCCGTGGAGGAAAGTGCGCATGGTGACTGTTGTATTCAATCCCGATGGAATTTCTGTATTTCATCGACACCCACACAATCCAAAGATTACAGAATGCCTCCAGATGTGCATCGGAAACTACTTCTGGTCTTCCAGGGAACGATCAAAGCGTAGACTGTTTGACACACTACTCCCATGGAGGGATGTGCGCATGGTGACTGTTGTATTCAATCCCGATGCAATCTCTGTGTTTCATCAACACTCTGATAGTCCACAGATTACAGATTGCCTCCAGATGTGCATCGGGAATTAATACTGGTCTTCCAGGGAACGATCAAAGCGTAGACTGTTTGAGACATTACTCCCATGGAGGAAAGTTCGCATGGTAACTGTGGTATTTAATTCCGATGAAATGTCGGTGTTCATCAACACTCTGATATTCCACAGATTACAGAATGCCTCCAGATGTGCATTGGAAACTACTACTGGTCTTCCAGGGAACGATCACAGGGTAAAATGTTAGAGACATTACTACCATGGAGGAAAGTGCGCATGGTGACTGTTGTATTCAATCCCAATGCAATTTCTGTGTTTCATCAACACACTGATAGTCCACAGATTACAGAATGCCTCCAGATGTGCATCGGAAATTACCACTGGTCTTCCAGGGAACGATCAGAGCGTAGACAGTTTGAGACATTACTCCCATGGAGGAAAGTGCGCATGGTAACTGTTGTATTTCATCCCGATGAAATTTCGGTGTTCATCAACACTCTGATAGACCACAGATTACAGAATGCCTCCAGATGAGCATTGGAAACTACTACTGGTCTTCCAGGGAACGATCACAGGGAAAAATGTTAGAGACATCACTACCATGGAGGAAAGTGCGCATGGTGACTGTTGTACTCAATCCTGATGCAATTTCTGTGTTTCATCAACACTCTGATAGTCTACAAATTACACAATACCACCAGATGTGCATCGGTAACTACTACTGGTCTTCCAGGGAACGATCAAAGTGTAGACTGTTTGAGACATTACTCCCGTGGAGGAAAGTGCGCATGGTGACTGTTGTATTCAATTCAGATGCAATTCATGTGTTTCATCAACACTCTGATAGTCCACAGATTACAGAATGAACCGGATGTGCATCGGAAACTACTACTGGTATTCCAGGGAACGATCAAAGCGTAGACTGTTTCAGACATTACTCCCATGGAGGCAAGTGCGCATGGTGACTGTTGTAATCAATCCCGATGCAATTTCTGTGTTTCATCAACACTCTCATAGTCCACAGATTACAGAATGAACAGGATGTGCATCGGAAACTACTACTGGTCTTCAAGGGAACGATCAAAGCGTAGACTGCTTGAGACATTACTCCCGTGGAGGAAAGTGCGGATGGTGATTGTTGTATTCAATCCCTATCTAATTTCTCTGTTTCATGAACACTCTGATAGTCCACAGATTACAGAATGCCACCAGACGTGCATCGGAAACTACTACCGGTCTTCCAGGGAACGATAAAAGCGTAGACTGTTTGAGACACTACTCTCATGGTTGAAACTGCGCATGGTGACTGTTGTATTCAATCCCGTTGCAATTTTTTGTGTTTCATCAACACACTGATAGTCCACAGATTACAGAATGCCTCCAGATGTGCATCTTAAACTACTACTGCTCTTCCAGGGTACGATCAAAGCGTAGACTGTTTGAGACATTACTCCCATGGAGGAAAGTGCGCATGGTGTCTGTGGTATTCAATCCCGATGCAATTTCGGTGTTTCATCAACACTCTGATAGTCCACAGATTACAGAATGCCACCAGACGTGCATCGGAAACTACTACCGGTCTTCCAGGGAACGACCAAAGCGTAGACTGTTTGAGACATTAGTCCCATGGAGGAAAGTGGGCATGGTTACTGTTGTATTCTATCCCGATGCAATATCTGTAATTCATCAACACTCTGATAGTCCACAGATTACAGAATGCCTCCAGATGTGCATCGGAAACTACCACTGGTCTTCCAGGGAATGATCAAATCGTAGACTGTTTGAGACATTACTAACATGGGGGCAAGTGCGCATGGTGACTGTTGTATTCAATCCCGATGCAATTTCTGTGTTTCATCAACACTTTGAAGGTCCACAGATTACAAAATGCATCCAGATGTGCATTGGAAACTACTACTGGCCTTCCAGGGAACGATCAAGGCGTAGACTATTTGAGACATTACACCCATGGAGGAAAGTGCGCATGGAGACTGTTGTATTGAATCCCGACGCAGTCTCTGTGTTTCATGAACACTCAACTTGTCCACAGATTTCATGATGCCTCCATATGTGCATCGGAATCTACAGCTGGTCTTCAGGGAACGATCAAAGCGTAGACTGTTTGAGACATTACTCCCATGGAGGAAAGTGCTCATGGTGACTTTGGTATTCAATCCTGATATTATTTCTGTGTTTCATCAACACTCTGATTGTCCACAGATTACAGAATGCCACCAGATGTGCATAGGAAACTACCACTGGTCTTCCAGGGAGCGATCAACGCGTAGACTGTTTGAGACATTACTAACATGGAGGCAAGTGCGCATGGTGACTGTTGTATTCAATCCCGATGCATTTTCTTTGTTTCATCAACACTCTGATAGTCCACACATTACAGAATACCTCCAGATGTGCATCGGAAACTACTACTGGTCTACCAGGGAACGATCAAAGCGTAGACTGTTTGAGACATTACTCCCGTGGAGGAAAGTGCGCATGGTGACTGTTGTATTCAATCCCGATGCAATTTGTGTATTTCATCAACACTCACACAGTCCATAGATCACAGAATGTCTCCAGATGTGCATCGGAAACTACTTCTGGTCTTCCAGGGAACGATCAAAGCGTAGACTGTTTGACACAATACTCCCATGGAGGGATGTGCGCATGGTGACTGTTGTATTCAATCCCAATGCAATTTCTGTGTTTCATCAACACACTGATAGTCCACAGATTACAGAATGCCTCCAGATGTGCATCGTAAATTACCACTGGTCTTCCAGGGAACGATCAAAGCGTAGACTGTTTGAGACATTACTCCCATGGAGGAAAGTGCGCATGGTAATTGTTGTATTTCATCCCGATGAAATTTCGGTGTTCATCAACACTCTGATAGTCCACAGATTACAGAATGCCTCCAGATGAGCATTGGAAACTACTACAGGTCTTCCAGGGAACGATCACAGGGAAAAATGTTAGAGCCATCACTACCATGGAGGAAAGTGCGCATGGTGACTGTTGTATTCAATCCTGATGCAATTTCTGTGTTTCATCAACACTCTGATAGTCTACAAATTACACAATACCACCAGATGTGCATCGGTAACTACTACTGGTCTTCCAGGGAACGATCAAAGCGTAGACTGTTTGAGACATTACTCCCGTGGAGGAAAGTGCGCATGGTGACTGTTGTATTCAATTCAGATGCAATTCCTGTGTTTCATCAACACTCTGATAGTCCACAGATTACAGAATGAACCGGATGTGCATCGGAAACTACTACTGGTCTTCCAGGGAACGATCAAAGCGTAGACTGTTTCAGACATTACTCCCATGGAGGCAAGTGCGCATGGTGACTGTTGTAATCAATCCCGTGCAATTTCTGTGTTTCATCAACACTCTCATAGTCCACAGATTACAGAATGAACAGGATGTGCATCGGAAAGTACTACTGGTCTTCAAGGGAACGATCAAAGCGTAGACTGCTTGAGACATTACTCGCGTGGGGGAAAGTGCGGATGGTTACTGTTGTATTCGATCCCTATCTAATTTCTCTGTTTCATGAACACTCTGATAGTCCACAGATTACTGAATGCCACCAGACGTGCATCGGAAACTACTACTGGTCTTCCAGGGAATGATCAAAGCGTAGACTCTTTGAGACACTACTCTCATGGTTGAAACTGCGCATGGTGACTGTTGTATTCAATCCCGATGCAATTTCGGTGTTTCATCAACACACTGATAGTCCACAGATTACAGAATGCCACCAGACGTGCATCGGAAACTACTACCGGTCTTCCAGGGAACGATCAAAGCGTAGACTGTTTGAGACACTACTCTCATGGAAGAAAGTGCGCATGGAGACTGTTGTATTCAATCCCGAAGCAATTTCTGTATTTGATCAACACTCTGATAGTCCACATATTACAGAATGCCTCCAGATGTGAATCGAAAACTACTACTGGTCCTCCAGGGAACGACCAAAGCGTAGACTGTTTGAGACATTACTCCCATGGAGGAAAGTGGGCATGGTTACTGTTGTATTCTATCCCGATGCAATATCTGTGTTTCATCAACACTCTGATAGTCCACAGATTACAGAATGCCTCCAGATGTGCATCGGAAACTACCACTGGTCTTCCAGGGAATGATCAAAGCGTAGACTGTCTGAGACATTACTAACATGGGCTCAAGTGCGCATGGTGACTGTTGTATTCAATCCCGATGTAATTTCTTTGTTTCATCAACACTTTGAAGGTCCACAGATTACAGAATGCATCCAGATGTGCATTGGAAACTACTACTGGCCTTCCAGGGAACGACCAAGGCGTAGACTATTTGAGACATTACTCCCATGGAGGAAAGTGCGCATGGAGACTGTCGTATTCAATCCCGACGCAGTCTCTGTGTTTCATGAACACTCAACTTGTCCACAGATTTCATAATGCCTCCATATGTGCATCGGAATCTACAGCTGGTCTTCCAGGGAACGATCAAAGCGTAGACTGTTTGAGACATTACTCCTATGGATGGAAGTGCGCATGGTGACTGTTGTATTCAATCCCGATGCAATTTCTGTGTTTCATCAACACTCTGATAGTCCACAGATTAAGGAATGCTACCAGATGTGCATCGGAAACTACTACTGGTCTTAGAGGGAACGATCAAAGCGTCGACTGTTTGAAACATTACTCCTGTGGAGGAAAGTGCGCATGGTGACTTTTGTATTCAATCCCGATGCAATTTCTGTGTATCATCAACACTCTGATAGTCCACAGATTACAGAATGAACCGGATGTGCATTGGAAACTACAACTGGTCTTCCAGGGAACGATCAAAGCGTAGACTGTTTGAGACATTAGTCCCGTGGAGGAAAGTGCGGATGGTGACTGTTGAATTCAATCCCGATGCAATTTCTGTGTTTCATCAAAACTCTGATATTCCACAGATTACTGAATGCCACCAGACTTGAATCGGAAACTACTACTGGTCTTCCAGGGAACGATCAAAACGTAGACTGTTTGAGACTCTACTCTCACGGATAAAAGTGCGCATGGTGACTGTTGTATTCAATCCCAGTTCAATTCTTCGTGTTTCATCAACACTCTGATAGTCCACAGATTACAGAATGCCTGCAGATGAGCATCGGAAACTACTACTAGTTTTCCAGGGAACGATCAAAGTGTAGACTCTTTGAGACATTACTCCTGTGGAGGAAAGTGCGCATGGTGACTGTTGTATTCAATCTCGATGCATTTTCGGTGTTTCATCAACACTCTGATAGTCCACAGATAACAGATTGCCACCAGACGTGCATCGGAACCTACTACTGGTCTTCCAGGGAACGATCAAAGCGTAGACTCTTTGAGACACTACTCTCAAGGAAGAATGTGCGCATGGTGACTGTTGTATTCAATTCCGATGCAATATCTGTGTTTCATCAACACTCTGTTAGTCCACAGATAACAGAATGCCTCCAGATGTGCATCAGAAACTACTACTGGTCCTCCAGGGAACGATCAAAGCGTAGACTGTTTGAGACATTACTCCCATGGAGGAAAGCGCGCATGGTCACTGTTGTATTCAATCCCGATGCAATTTCTGTGTTTCGTCAACAATCTGATAGTCCACAGATTAAGGAATGACACCAGATGTGCATCGAAAACTACTACTGGTCTTCCAGGGAGCGATCAAAGAGTCGACTGTTTGAGACATTACTCCGATGGAGGAAAGTGCTCATGGTGATTGTTGTATTCAGTCCCGATGCGACTTCTGTGTTTCATCAACACTCTGATAGTCCACAGATTACAGAATGCCTCCAGATGTGCATCGGAAACTACTAGTGGTCTTCCAGAGAACGATCTAAGAGTCCACTGTTAGAGACATTACTCCCATGGAGGAAAGTGCGCATGGTGATTGTTGTATTTTATCCCATTGCAATTTCTGTGTTTCATCAACACTCTGATAGTCCACAGATTACAGAATGCCTCCAGAAGTGCATCGGAAACTACTACTAGTCTTCCAGGGAACGATCAAAGCGTAGACTGTTCGAGACATTACTCCCATGGAGGAAAGTGCGCGTGGTGACTGTTGTAATCAGTCCCGCTGCAATTTCTGTGTTTCATCAACACTCTGATAGTCCACAGATTACAGAATGCCACCAGAAGTGCATCGGAAACTACTACTGGTCTTCCTGGGAACGATCAAAGTGTAGACTGTTTGAGACATTACTCCCGTGGAGGAAAGTGCGCATGGTGACTTTTGTATTCAGTCCCGATGCAATTTGTTTATTCATCAACACTCTGACAGTCCACAGATTACAGAATGCCTCCAGATGTGCATCAGAAACTACTTCTGGTCTTCCCAGGAACGATCAAAGCGTAGACTGTTTGACACACTACTCCCATGGAGGAAAGTGCGCATGGTGACTGTTGCATTCAATACCGATGCAATTTCTGTGTTTCGTCAACACTCTGATACTCCGCAGATTACAGAATGCCTCCAGATGTGCATCGGAAACTACTACTGGTCTTCCATTGAACGATCAAAGCGTAGACTGTTTGAGACATTACTTCCGTGGAGGAAAGTGCGTATGGTGACTGTTGTATTCAATCCCGATGGAATTTCTGTATTTCATCAACAGTCACACAGTCCAAAGATTACAGAATGCCTCCAGATGTGCATCGGAAACTACTTCTGGTCTTCCAGGGAACGATCAAAGCGTAGACTGTTTGACACACTACTCCCATGGAAGGATGTGCGCATGGTGACTGTTGTATTCAATCCCGATGCAATCTCTGTGTTTCATCAACACTCTGATAGTCCACAGATTACAGAATGATCAGGATGTGCATCGGGAATTAATACTGGTCTTCCAGGGAACGATCAAAGCGTAGACTGTTTGAGACATTACTCCCATGGAGGAAAGTTCGCATGGTAACTGTGGTATTTAATCCCGATGAAATGTCGGTGTTCATCAACACTCTGATATTCCACAGATTACAGAATGCCTCCAGATGTGCATTGGAAACTACTACTGGTCTTCCAGGGAACGATCGCAGGGTAAAATGTTAGAGACATTACTACCATGGAGGAAAGTGCGCATGGTGACTGTTGTATTCAATCCCGATGCAATTTCTGTGTTTCATCAACACTCTGATAGTCCACAGATTACAGAATGCCACCAGACGTGCATCGGAAACTACTACTGGTCTTAAAGGGAATGATCAAATCGTAGACTGTTTGAGACATTACTCCCATGGTTGAAACTGCGCATGGTGACTGTTGTATTCAATCCCGATGCAATTTTTTGTGTTTCATCAACACTCTGATAGTCCACAGATTACAGAATGCCTCCAGATGTGCATATTAAACTACTACTGCTCTTCCAGGGTACGATCAAAGCGTAGACTGTTTGAGACTTTACTCCCATGGAGGAAAGTGCGCATGGTGACTGTTGTATTCAATCCCGATGCAATTTCGGTGTTTCATCAACACTCTGATAGTCCACAGATGACAGAATGCCACCAGACGTGCATCGGAAACTACTACTGGTCTTCGAGGGAACGATCAAAACGTAGACTGTTTGAGACACTACTCTCATGGAAGAAAGTGCGCATGGTGAGTGTTGTATTCAATCCCGAACCAAATTATGTGTTTGATCAACACTCTGATAGTCCACAGATTACAGAATGCTTTCAGATGTGAATCGGAAACTACTACTGGTCCTCCACCGAACGACCAAAGCGTAGACTGTTTGAGACATTACTCCCATGGAGGGAAGTGGGCATGGTTACTGTTGTATTCTATCCCGATGCAATATCTGTGTTTCATCAACACTCTGATAGTCCACAGATTACAGAATGCCTCCAGATGTGCATCGGAAACTACCACTGGTCTTCCAGGGAGCGATCAACGCGTAGATTGTTTGAGACATTACTAACTTAGAGGCAAGTGCGCATGGTGACTGTTGTATTCAATCCCGATGCAATTTCTTTGTTTCATCAACACTCTGATAGTCCACACATTACAGAATACCTTCAGATGTGCATTGGAAACTAATACTGGTCTACCAGGGAACAATCGAAGCGTAGACTGTTTGAGACATTACTCCCATGGAGGGATGTGCGCATGGTGACTGTTGTATTCAATCCCAATGCAATTTCTGTGTTTCATCAACACACTGATAGTCCACAGATTACAGAATGCCTCCAGATGTGCATCGGAAATTACCACTGGTCTTCCAGGGAACGATCAAAGCGTAGACTGTTTGAGACATTACTCCCATGGAGGAAAGTGCGCATGGTAACTGTTGTATTTCATCCCGATGAAATTTCGGTGTTCATCAACACTCTGATAGTCCACAGATTACAGAATGCCTCCAGATGAGCATAGGAAACTACTACTGGTCTTCCAGGGAACGATCACAGGGAAAAATGTTAGAGACATCACTACCATGGAGGAAAGTGCGCATGGTGACTGTTGTACTCAATCCTGATGCAATTTCTGTGTTTCATCAACACTCTGATAGTCTACAAATTACACAATACCACCAGATGTGCATCGGTAACTACTACTGGTCTTCCAGGGAACGATCAAAGTGTAGACTGTTTGAGACATTACACCCGTGGAGGAAAGTGCGCATGGTGACTGTTGTATTCAATTCAGATGCAATTCCTGTGTTTCATCAACACTCTGATAGTCCACAGATTACAGAATGAACCGGATGTGCATCGGAAACTACTACTGGTCTTCCAGGGAACGATCAAAGCGTAGACTGTTTCAGACATTACTCCCATGGAGGCAAGTGCGCATGGTGACTGTTGTAATCAATCCCGATGCAATTTCTGTGTTTCATCAACACTCTCATAGTCCACAGATTACAGAATGAACAGGATGTGCATCGGAAACTACTACTGGTCTTCAAGGGAACGATCAAAGCGTAGACTGCTTGAGATATTACTCCCGTGGAGGAAAGTGCGGATGGTGACTGTTGTATTCAATCCCTATCTAATTTCTCTGTTTCATGAACACTCTGATAGTCCACAGATTACAGAATGCCACCAGACGTGCATCGGAAACTACTACTGGTCTTCCAGGGAATGATCAAAGCGTAGACTCTTTGAGACACTACTCTCATTGTTGAAACTGCGCATGGTGACTGTTGTATTCAATCCCGATGCAATTTTTTGTGTTTCATCAACACACTGATAGTCCACAGATTACAGAATGCCTCCAGATGTGCATCTTAAACTACTACTGCTCTTCCAGGGTACGATCAAAGCGTAGACTGTTTGAGACATTACTCCCATGGAGGAAAGTGCGCATGGTGACTGTGGTATTCAATCCCGATGCAATTTCGGTGTTTCATCAACACTCTGATAGTCCACAGATTACAGAATGCCACCAGACGTGCATCGGAAACTACTACCGGGCTTCCAGGGAACGATCAAAGCGTAGGCTGTTTGAGACACTACTCTCATGGAAGAAAGTGCGCATGGTGACTGTTGTATTCAATCCCGAAGCAATTTCTGTATTTGATCAACACTCTGATAGTCCACATATTACAGAATGCCTCCAGATGTGAATCGAAAACTACTACTGGTCCTCCAGGGAACGACCAAAGCGTAGACTGTTTGAGACATTACTCCCATGGAGGAAAGTGCGCATGGTTACTGTTGTATTCAATCCTGATATTATTTCTGTGTTTCATCAACACTCTGATAGTCCACAGATTACAGAATGCCACCAGACGTGCATCGGAAACTACCACTGGTCTTCCAGGGAGCGATCAACGCGTAGACTGTTTGAGACATTACTAACATGGGGGCAAGTGCGCATGGTGACTGTTGTATTCAATCCCGATGCAATTTCTTTGTTTCATCAACACTCTGATAGTCCACACATTACAGAATACCTCCAGTTGTGCATCAGAAACTACTACTGGTCTACCAGGGAACGATCAAAGCGTAGACTGTTTGAGACATTACTCCCGAGGAGGAAAGTGCGCATGGTGACTGTTGTATTCAATCCCGATGCAATTTGTGTATTTCATCAACACTCACACAGTCCACAGATCACAGAATGCCTCCAGATGTGCATCGGAAACTACTTCTGGTCTTCCAGGGAACGATCAAAGCGTAGACTGTTTGACACACTACTCCCATGGAGGGATGTGCGCATGGTGACTGTTGTATTCAATCCCAATGCAATTTCTGTGTTTCATCAACACACTAATAGTCCACAGATTACAGAATGTCTCCAGATGTGCATCGGAAATTACCACTGGTCTTCCAGGGAACGATCAAAGCGTAGACTGTTTGAGACATTACTCCCATGGAGGAAAGTGCGCATGGTAATTGTTGTATTTCATCCCGATGAAATTTCGGTGTTCATCAACACTCTGATAGTCCACAGATTACAGAATGCCTCCAGATGAGCATTGGAAACTACTACAGGTTTTCCAGGGAACGATCACATGGAAAAATGTTAGTGACATCACTACCATGGAGGAAAGTGCGCATGGTGACTGTTGTATTCAATCCTGATGCAATTTCTGTGTTTCATCAACACTCTGATACTCTACAAATTACACAATACCACCAGATGTGCATCGGTAACTACTACTGGTCTTCCAGGGAACGATCAAAGCGTAGACTGTTTGAGACATTACTCCCGTGGAGGAAAGTGTGCATGGTGACTGTTGTATTCAATTCAGATGCAATTCCTGTGTTTCATCAACACTCTGATAGTCCACAGATTGCAGAATGAACCGGATGTGCATCGGAAACTACTACTGGTCTTCCAGGGAACGATCAAAGCGTAGACTGTTTCAGACATTACTCCCATGGAGGCAAGTGCGCATGGTGACTGTTGTAATCAATCCCGATGCAATTTCTGTGTTTCATCAACACTCTCATAGTCCACAGATTACAGAATGAACAGGATGTGCATCGGAAACTACTACTGGTCTTCAAGGGAACGATCAAAGCGTAGACTGCTTGAGACATTACTCCCGTGGAGGAAAGTGCGGATGGTTACTGTTGTATTCGATCCCTATCTAATTTCTCTGTTTCATGAACACTCTGATAGTCCACAGATTACTGAATGCCACCAGACGTGCATCGGAAACTACTACTGGTCTTCCAGGGAATGATCAAAGCGTAGACTCTTTGAGACACTACTCTCATGGTTGAAACTGCGCATGGTGACTGTTGTATTCAATCCCGATGCAATTTTTTGTGTTTCATCAACACACTGATAGTCCACAGATTACAGAATGCCTCCAGATGTGCATCTTAAACTACTACTGCTCTTCCAGGGTACGATCAAAGCGTAGACTGTTTGAGACATTACTCCCATGGAGGAAAGTGCGCATGGTGACTGTTGTATTCAATCCCGATGCAATTTCGGTGTTTCATCAACACTCTGATAGTCCACAGATTACAGAATGCCACCAGACGTGCATCGGAAACTACTACCGGTCTTCCAGGGAACGATCAATGCGTAGACTGTTTGAGACACTACTCTCATGGAAGAAAGTGCGCATGGAGACTGTTGTATTCAATCCCGAAGCAATTTCTGTATTTGATCAACACTCTGATAGTCCACATATTACAGAATGCCTCCAGATGTGAAACGAATACTACTACTGGTCCTCCAGGAAACGACCAAAGCGTAGACTGTTTGAGACATTACTCCCATGGAGGAAAGTGGGCATGGTTACTGTTGTATTCTATCCCGATGCAATATCTGTGTTTCATCAACACTCTGATAGTCCACAGATTACAGAATGCCTCCAGATGTGCATCGGAAACTACCACTGGTCTTCCAGGGAATGATCAAAGCGTAGACAGTTTGAGACATTACTAACATGGGGGCAAGTGCGCATGGTGACTGTTGTATTCAATCCCGATGCAATTTCTTTGTTTCATCAACACTTTGAAGGTCCACAGATTACAGAATGCATCCAGATGTGCATTGGAAACTACTACTGGCCTTCCAGGGAACGATCAAGGCGTAGACTATTTGAGACATTACTCCCATGGAGGAAAGTGCGCATGGAGGCTGTTGTATTCAATCCCGACGCAGTCTCTGTGTTTCATGAACACTCAACTTGGCCACAGATTTCATAATGCCTCCATATGTGCATCGGAATCTACAGCTGGTCTTCCAGGGAAGGATCAAAGCGTAGACTGTTTGAGACATTACTCCCATGGAGGAAAGTGCTCATGGTGACTGTGGTATTCAATCCTGATATTATTTCTGTGTTTAATCAACACTCCGATAGTCCACAGATTACAGAATGCCTCCAGATGTGCATCAGAAACTACTTGTGGTCTTCCAGGGAACGATCACAAGATAAAATGTTAGAGACATTACTCCCATGGAGGAAAGTGCGCATGGTGACTGTTGTATTCAATCCCGATGTAATTTCTGTGTTTCGTCAACACTCTGATAGTCTACAAATTACACAATGCCACCAGATGTGCATCGGAAACTACTACTGGTCTTCCAGGGAACGATCAAAGCGTAGACTGTTTGAGACATTACTCCCGTGGAGGAAAGTGCGCATGGTGACTGTTGTATTCCATCCCGATCCAATTTCTGTGTTTCATCAACACTCTGATAGTCCACAGATTACAGAATGAACCGGATGTGCATCGGAACCTACTACTGGTCTTCCAGGGAACGATCAAAGCGTAGACTGTTTGAGACATTACTCCCGTGGACGAAAGTGCGCATGGTGACTGTTGTATTCAATCCCGATGCAATTTCTGTGTTTCATCAACACTCTGATAGACCTCAGATTACAGACTGAACCGGATGTGCATCGGAAACTACTACTGGTCTTCTAGGAAACGATCAAAGCGTAGACTGTTTGAGACATTACTCCCTTGGAGGAAATTGCGCATGGTGACTGTTGCATTCAATCCCGATGCAATTTCTGTGTTTCATCAACACTCTGATAGCCCACAGATTACAGAATGCCTCCAGATGTGCATTGGAAACTACTACTGGTCTTCCAGGGAACGATCACAGGGAAAAATGTTAGAGACATCACTACCATGGAGGAAAGTGCGCATGGTGACTCTTGTATTCAATCCTGATGCAATTTCTGTGTTTCATCAACACTCTGATAGTCTACAAATTACACAATACTACCAGATGTGCATCGGTAAGTACTACTGGTCTTCCAGGGAACGATCAAAGCGTAGACTGTTTGAGACATTACTCCCGTGGAGGAAAGTGCGCATGGTGGCTGTTGTATTCAATTCAGATGCAATTCCTGTGTTTCATCAACACTCTGATAGTCCACAGATAACAGAATGAACCGGATGTGCATCGGAAACTACAACTGGTCTTCCAGGGAACGATCAAAGCGTAGACTGTTTCAGACATTACTCCCATGGAGGCAAGTGCGCATAATGACTGTTGTAATCAATCCCGATGCAATTTCTGTGTTTCAACAACACTCTCATAGTCCACAGATTACAGAATGAACAGGATGTGCATCGGAAACAACTACTGGTCTTCAAGGGAACGATCAAAGCGTAGACCGTTTGAGACATTGCTCCCATGGAGGAAAGTGCGCATTGTGACTGTTGTATTCAATCCCGATGCAATTTCTGTGTTTCATCAACACTATGATAGTCCACAGATTACAGAATGAACAGGATGTGCATCGGAAACTACTACTGGTCTTCAAGGGAACGATCAAAGCGTAGACTGTTTGAGACATTACTCCTGTGGAGAAAAGTGCGCATGGTGACTGTTGTATTCAATCGCGATGCAATTTCTGTGTTTCATCAACACTCTGATAGTCCACAGATTACAGAAAGCCTCCAGATGTGCATCGGTAACTACCACTGGTCTTCCAGGGAGCGATCAAAGGGTAGAGTGTTTAAGACATTACTAACATGGAGGCAAGTGCGCATGGTTACTGTTGTATTCAATCCCGATGCAATTACTGTGTTTCATCAACACTTTGAAGGCCCACAGATTACAGAATGCATCCAGATGTGCATCGGAAACTACTACTGGTCTCCCAGGGAACGATCGAAGCGTAGACTATTTGACACATTACTTCCATGTAGGAAAGTGCCCATGGTGTCTGTTTTATTCAATCCCGATGCAATTTCTGTGTTTCATCAACACTCTGATAGTCCACAGATTAAGGAATGCCACCAGATGTGCATCGGAAACTACTACTGGTCTCAGAGGGAACGATCAAAGCGTCGACTGTTTGGGACATTACTCCTGTGGAGGAAAGTGCGCATGGTGACTGCTGTATTCAATCCCGATGCAATTTCTGTGTTTCATCAACACTCTGATAGTCCACAGATTACAGAATGCCACCGGATGTGCATCTGAAACTACTACTGGTCTTCCAGGGAATGATCAAATCGTAGACTGTTTGAGACATTACTCCTGTGGAGGAAAGTGCGCATGGTGACTGTTGTATTCAATCCCGATGCAATTTCTGTGTTTCATCAACTCTCTGATAGTCCACAGATTACAGAATGAACCGGATGTGCATCGGAAACTACTACTGGTCTTCCAGGGAACGATAAAAGCGTAGACTGTTTGAGACATTAGTCCCGTGGAGGAAAGTGCGGATGGTGAGTGTTGAATTCAATCCCGAAGCAATTTCTGTGTTTCATCAAAACTCTGATATTCCACAGATTACAGAATGCCACCAGACGTGAATCGGAAACTACTACTGGTCTTCCAGGGAACGATCAAAACGTAGACTGTTTGAGACACTACTCTCATGGATGAAAGTGCGTATGGTGACTGTTGTATTCAATCCCAATTCAATTCTTTGTGTTTCATCAACTCTCTGATAGTCCACAGATTACAGAATGCCTCCAGATGTGCATCGGAAACTACCACTGGTCTTCCAGGGAGCGATCAAAGGGTAGAGTGTTTAAGACATTACTAACATGGAGGCAAGTGCGCATGGTTACTGTTGTATTAAATCCCGATGCAATTTCTGTGTTTCATCAACACTTTGAAGGCCCACAGATTACAGAATGCATCCAGATGTGCATCGGAAACTACTACTGGTCTCCCAGGGAACGATCGAAGCGTAGACTATTTGACACATTACTTCCATGGAGGAAAGTGCGCATGGTGTCTGTTTTATTCAATCCCGATGCAATTTCTGTGTTTCATCAACACTCTGATAGTCCACAGATTAAGGAATGCCACCAGATGTGCATCGGAAACTACTACTGGTCTTAGAGGGAACGATCAAAGCGTCGACTGTTTGGGACATTTCTCCTGTGGAGGAAAGTGCGCATGGTGACTGTTGTATTCAATCCCGATGCAATTTCTGTGTTTCATCAACACTCTGATAGTCCACAGATTACAAAATGCCACCGGATGTGCATCTGAAACTACTACTGGTCTTCCAGGGAATGATCAAAGCGTAGACTGTTTGAGACATTACTCCTGTGGAGGAAAGTGCGCATGGTGACTGTTGTATTCATTCCCGATGCAATTTCTGTGTTTCATCAACACTCTGATAGTCCACAGATTACAGAATGAACCGGATGTGCATCGGAAACTACTACTGGTCTTCCAGGGAACGATCAAAGCGTAGACTGTTTGAGACATTAGTCCTGTGGAGGAAAGTGCGGATGGTGACTGTTGAATTCAATCCCGAAGCAATTTCTGTGTTTCATCAAAACTCTGATATTCCACAGATTACAGAATGCCACCAGACGTGAATCGGAAACTACTACTGGTCTTCCAGGGAACGATCAAAACGTAGACTGTTTGAGACACTACTCTCATGGATGAAAGTGCGTATGGTGACTGTTGTATTCAATCCCAATTCGATTCTTTGTGTTTCATCAACTCTCTGATAGTCCACAGATTACAGAATGCCTCCAGATGAGCATCGCAAACTACTACTGGTCTTCCAGGGAACGATCAAGGTGTAGACTCTTTGAGACATTACTCCCATGGAGGAAAGTGCGCATGGTGACTGTTGTATTCTATCTCGATGCATTTTCGGTGTTTCATCAACACTCTGATAGTCCACAGATAACAGAATGAAACCAGACGTGCATCGGAAACTACTACTGGTCCTCCAGGGAACGATCAAAGCGTAGACTGTTTGAGACACTACTCTCATGGAAGAAAGTACGCATGGTACTGTTGTATTCAATCCCGATGCAATTTCTGTGTTTCATCAACACTTTGAAGGTCCACAGATTACAGAATGCATCCAGATGTGAATCGGAAACTACTACTGGTCTTCCAGGGAGCGATCAAAGCGTCGACTGTTTGAGACATTACTCCTGTGGAGGAAAGTGCGCATGGTGACTGTTGTATTCAATCCCGATGCAATTTCTGTGTTTCATTAACACTCTGATAGTCCTCAGATTACAGAATGCATCCAGATTTGCATCGGAAACTACTACTGGTCTTCCAGGGAACGATCAAAGCGTAGACTATTTGAGACATTACTCCAATGGAGGAAAGTGCGCATGGTGACTGTTATATTCAATCCCGATGCAATTTCTGTGTTTCGTCAACACTCTGATAGTCCACACATTAAGGAATGCCACCAGATGTGCATCGGAAACTACTACTGGTCTTCCAGTTAGCGATCAAAGCGTCGACTGTTTGAGACATTACTCCTGTGGAGGAAAGTGCGCATGGTGACTGTTGTATTCAATCGCGATGCAATTTCTGTGTTTCATCAACACTCTGATAGTCCACAGATTACAGAATGCCTCCAGATGTGCATCGGAATCTACCACTGGTCTTCCAGGGAGCGATCAAAGCGTAGACTGTTAGAGACATTACTAACATGGAGGCAAGTGCGCATGGTGACTGTTGTATTCAATCCCGATGCAATTTCTGTGTTTCATCAACACTTTGAAGGTCCACAGATTACAGAATGCATCCAGATGTGCATTGGAAACTACTACTGGTCTTCCAGGGAACGATCACAGGGTAAAATGTTAGAGACATTACTACCATGGAGGAAAGTGCGCATGGTGACTGTTGTATTCAATCCCGATGCAATTTCTGTGTTTCGTCAACACTCTGATAGTCCTCAGATTAAGGAATGCCACCAGATGTGCATCGGAAACTACTACTGGTGTTCCAGGGAACGATCAAAACGCAGACTGTTTGAGACACTACTCTCATGGAAGAAAGTGCGCATGGTGACTGTTGTATTCAATCCCGAACCAATTGCTGTGTTTGATCAACACTCTGATAGTCCACAGATTACAGAATGCCTTCAGATGTGAATCGGAAACTACTACTGGTCGTCCACCGAACGACCAAAGCGTAGACTGTTTGAGACATTACTCCCATGGAGGAAAGTTGGCATGGTTACTGTTGTATTCTATCCCGATGCAATATCTGTGTTTCATCAACACTCTGATAGTCCACAGATTACAGAATGCCTCCAGATGTGCATCGGATACTACCACTGGTCTTCCAGGGAGCGATCAACACGTAGACTGTTTGAGACATTACTAACATGGAGGCAAGTGCGCATGTTGACTGTTGTATTCAATCCCCATGAAATTTCTGTGTTTCATCAACACTCGGATAGTACACAGATTACAGAATGCCTCCAGATGTGCATCGGAAACTACTACTGGTATTCCAGGGAACGATCAAAGCGTCGACTGTTTGAGACATTACTCCCATGGAGGAAAGTGCGCATGGAGACTGTTGTATTCAATCCCGATGCAATTTCTTTGTTTCATCAACACTCTGATAGACCACAGATTACAGAATGCCACCAGACGTGCATCGGAAACTACTACTGGTCTTCCAGGGAGCGATCAAATCGTAGACTGTTTGAGACATTACTCCCGTGGAGGAAAGTGCGCATGGTGACTGTTGCATTCATTACCGATGCAATTTCTGTGTTTCATCAACACTCTGATGGTCCACAGATTAAAGAATTCCACGAGATGTGCATCGGAAACTACTACTGGTCTCCCTTGGAAAGATCAAAGCGTAGACTGTTTGAGACACTACTCTCATGGAAGAAAGAGCGCATGGTGACTGTTGTATTCAATCCCGAAGCAATTTCTGTGTTTGATCAACACTCTGATAGTCCACAGATTACAGAATGCCTCCAGATGTGAATCGGAAACTACTACTGGTCCTCCAGGGAACGATCAAATCGTAGACTGTTTGAGACATTGCTCCCAAGGAGGAAAGTGGGCATGGTGACTGTTGTATTCTATCCCGATGCAATTTCTGTGTTTCATCAACACTCTGATAGTCTACAGATTACAGAATGAACCGGATGTGCATCGGAAACTACTACTGGACTTCCAGGGAACGATCAAAGCGTAGACTGTCTCAGACATTACTCCCATGGAGGAAAGTGCGCATTGTGACTGTTGTATTCAATCCCGATGCAATTTCTGTGTTTCATCAACAATCTGATATTCCACAGAATACAGAATGCCACCAGACGTGAATCGGAAACTACTACTGGTCTTCCAGGGAACGATCAAAACGTAGACTGTTTGAGACACTACTCTCATGGATGAAAGTGCGTATGGTGACTGTTGTATTCAATCCCAATTCAATTCTTTGTGTTTCATCAACTCTCTGATAGTCCACAGATTACAGAATGCCTCCAGATGTTCATCGGAAACTACCACTGGTCTTCCAATGAGCGATCAAAGGGTAGAGTGTTTAAGACATTACTAACATGGAGGCAAGTGCGCATGGTTACTGTTGTATTCAATCCCGATGCAATTACTGTGTTTCATCAACACTTTGAAGGCCCACAGATTACAGAATGCATCCAGATGTGCATCGGAGACTACTACTGGTCTCCCAGGGAACGATCGAAGCGTAGACTATTTGACACATTACTTCCATGGAGGAAAGTGCGCATGGTGTCTGTTTTATTCAATCCCGATGCATTTTCTGTGTTTCATCAACACTCTGATAGTCCACAGATTAAGGAATGCCACCAGATGTGCATCGGAAACTACTACTGGTCTTAGAGGGAACGATCAAAGCGTCGACTGTTTGGGACATTACTCCTGTGGAGGAAAGTGCGCATGGTGACTGTTGTATTCAATCCCGATGCAATTTCTGTGTTTCATCAACACTCTGATAGTCCACAGATTACAGATTGAACCGGATGTGCATCGGAAACTACTACTGGTCTTCCAGGGAACAATCAAAGCGTAGACTGTTTGAGACATTAGTCCTGTGGAGGAAAGTGCGGATGGTGACTGTTGAATTCAATCCCGAAGCAATTTCTGTGTTTCATCAAAACTCTGATATTCCACAGATTACAGAATGCCACCAGACGTGAATCGGAAACTACTACTGGTCTTCCAGGGAACGATCAAAACGTAGACTGTTTGAGACACTACTCTCATGGATGAAAGTGCGTATGGTGACTGTTGTATTCAATCCCAATTCAATTCTTTGTGTTTCATCAACTCTCTGATAGTCCACAGATTACAGAATGCCTCCAGATGAGCATCGGAAACTACTACTGGTCTTCCAGGGAACGATCAAGGTGTAGACTCTTTGAGACATTACTCCCGTGGAGGAAAGTGCGCCTGGCGACTGTTGTATTCTATCTCGATGCATTTTCGGTGTTTCATCAACTCTCTGATAGTCCACAGATAACAGAATGAAACGAGACGTGCATCGGAAACTACTACTGGTCTTCCAGGGAACGATCAAAGCGTAGACTATTTGAGACATTACTCCCATGGAGGAAAGTGCGCATGGTGACTGTTATATTCAATCCCGATGCAATTTCTGTGTTTCGTCATCACTCTGATAGTCCACAGATTAAGGAATGCCACCAGATGTGCATCGGAAACTACTACTGGTCTTTCAGTTAGCGATCAAAGCGTCGACTCTTTGAGACATTACTCCTGTGGAGGAAAGTGCGCATGGCGACTGTTGTATTCAATCGCGATGCAATTTCTGTGTTTCATCAACACTCTGATAGTCCACAGATTACAGAATGCCTCCAGATGTGAATCGAAAACTACTACTGGTCCTCCAGGGAACGACCAAATCGTAGACTGTTTGAGACATTACTCCCATGGAGGAAAGTGGGCATGGTTACTGTTGTATTCTATCCCGATGCAATATCTGTGTTTCATCAACACTCTGATAGTCCACAGATTACAAAATGCCACCGGATGTGCATCTGAAACTACTAATGGTCTTCCAGGGAATGATCAAAGCGTAGACTGTTTGAGACATTACTCCTGTGGAGGAAAGTGCGCATTGTGACTGTTGTATTCAATCCCGTTGCAATTTCTGTGTTTCATCAACACTCTGATAGTCCACAGATTACAGAATGAACAGGATGTGCATCGGAAACTACTACTGGTCTTCAAGGGAACGATCAAAGCGTAGACTGTTTGAGACATTACTCCTGTGGAGGAAAGTGCGCATGGTGACTGTTGTATTCAATCGCGATGCAATTTCTGTGTTTCATCAACACTCTGATAGTCCACAGATTACAGAATGCCTCCAGATGTGCATCGGAAACTACCACTGGTCTTCCAGGGAGCGATCAAAGGGTAGAGTGTTTAAGACATTACTAACATGGAGGCAAGTGCGCATGGTTACTGTTGTATTCAATCCCGATGCAATTTCTGGGTTTCATCAACACTTTGAAGGCCCACAGATTACAGAATGCACCCAGATGTGCATCGGAAACTACTACTGGTCTCCCAGGGAACGATCGAAGCGTAGACAATTGACACATTACTTCCATGGAGGAAAGTGCGCATGGTGTCTGTTTTATTCAATCCCGATGCAATTTCTGTGTTTCATCAACACTCTGATAGTCCACAAATTAAGGAATGCCACCAGATGTGCATCGGAAACTACTACTGGTCTTAGAGGGAACGATCAAAGCGTCGACTGTTTGGGACATTACTCCAGTGGAGGAAAGTGCGCATGGTGACTGTTGTATTCAATCCCGATGCAATTTCTGTGTTTCATCAACACTCTGATACTCCACAGATTACAGAATGAACCGGATGTGCATCGGAAACTACTACTGGTCTTCCAGGGAACGATCAAAGCGTAGACTGTTTGAGACATTAGTCCCGTGGAGGAAAGTGCGGATGGTGACTGTTGAATTCAATCCCGAAGCAATTTCTGTGTTTCATCAAAACTCTGATATTCACAGAATACAGAATGCCACCAGATGTGAATCGGAAACTACTACTGGTCTTCCAGGGAACGATCAAAACGTAGACTGTTTGAGACACTACTCTCATGGATGAAAGTGCGTATGGTGACTGTTGTATTCAATCCCAATTCAATTCTTTGTGTTTCATCAACTCTCTGATAGTCCACAGATTGCAGAATGCCTCCAGATGTGCATCGGAAACTACCACTGGTCTTCCAATGAGCGATCAAAGGGTAGAGTGTTTAAGACATTACTAACATGGAGGCAAGTGCGCATGGTTACTGTTGTATTCAATCCCGATGCAATTACTGTGTTTCATCAACACTTTGAAGGCCCACAGATTACAGAATGCATCCAGATGTGCATCGGAGACTACTACTGGTCTCCCAGGGAACGATCGAAGCGTAGACTATTTGACACATTACTTCCATGGAGGAAAGTGCGCATGGTGTCTGTTTTATTCAATCCCGATGCATTTTCTGTGTTTCATCAACACTCTGATAGTCCACAGATTAAGGAATGCCACCAGATGTGCATCGGAAACTACTACTGGTCTTAGAGGGAACGATCAAAGCGTCGACTGTTTGGGACATTACTCCTGTGGAGGAAAGTGCGCATGGTGACTGTTGTATTCAATCCCGATGCAATTTCTGTGTTTCATCAACACTCTGATAGTCCACAGATTACAGATTGAACCGGATGTGCATCGGAAACTACTACTGGTCTTCCAGGGAACGATCAAAGCGTAGACTGTTTGAGACATTAGTCCCGTGGAGGAAAGTGCGGATGGTGACTGTTGAATTCAATCCCGAAGCAATTTCTGTGTTTCATCAAAACTCTGATATTCCACAGATTACAGAATGCCACCAGACGTGAATCGGAAACTACTACTGGTCTCCCAGGGAACGATCAAAACGTAGACTGTTTGAGACACTACTCTCTTGGATGAAAGTGCGTATGGTGACTGTTGTATTCAATCCCAATTCAATTCTTTGTGTTTCATCAACTCTCTGATAGTCCACAGATTACAGAATGCCTCCAGATGAGCATCGGAAACTACTACTGGTCTTCCAGGGAACGATCAAGGTGTAGACTCTTTGAGACATTATTCCCGTGGAGGAAAGTGCGCATGGTGACTGTTGTATTCTATCTCGATGCATTTTCGGTGTTTCATCAACACTCTGATAGTCCGCAGATAACAGAATGAAACGAGACGTGCATCGGAAACTACTACTGGTCTTCCAGGGAACGATCAAAGCGTAGACTGTTTGAGACACTACTCTCATGAAAGAAAGTACGCATGGTACTGTAGTATTCAATCCCGATGCAATTTCTGTGTTTCATCAACACTTTGAAGGTCCACAGATTACAGAATGCATCCAGATGTGCATCGGAAACTACTACTGGTCTTCCAGGGAGCGATCAAAGCGTCGACTGTTTGAAACATTACTCCTGTGGAGGAAAGTGCGCATGGTGACTGTTGTATTCAATCCCGATGCAATTTCTGTGTTTCATTTACACTCTGATAGTCCACAGATTACAGAATGCATCCAGATTTGCATCGGAAACTACTACTGGTCTTCCAGGGAACGATCAAAGCGTGGACTATTTGAGACATTACTCCCATGGAGGAAAGTGCGCATGGTGACTGTTATATTCAATCCCGATGCAATTTCTGTGTTTCGTCATCGCTCTGATAGTCCACAGATTAAGGAATGCCACCAGATGTGCATCGGAAACTACTACTGGTCTTCCAGTTAGCGATCAAAGCGTCGACTCTTTGAGACATTACTCCTGTGGAGGAAAGTGCGCATGGTGACTGTTGTATTCAATCGCGATGCAATTTCTGTGTTTCATCAACACTCTGATAGTCCACAGATTACAGAATGCCTCCAGATGTGAATCGAAAACTACTACTGGTCCTCCAGGGAACGATCAAAGCGTGGACTATTTGAGACATTACTCCTGTGGAGGAAAGTGCGCATGGTGACTGTTGTATTCAATCGCGATGCAAATTCTGTGTTTCATCAACACTCTGATAGTCCACAGATTACAGAATGCCTCCAGATGTGCATCGGAAACTACCACTGGTCTTCCAGGGAGCGATCAAAGGGTAGAGTGTTTAAGACATTACTAACATGGAGGCAAGTGCGCATGGTTACTGTTGTATTCAATCCCGATGCAATTTCTGTGTTTCATCAACACTTTGAAGGCCCACAGATTACATAATGCACCCAGATGTGCATCGGAAACTACTACTGGTCTCCCAGGGAACGATCGAAGCGTAGACTATTTGACACATTACTTCCATGGAGGAAAGTGCGCATGGTGTCTGTTTTATTCAATCCCGATGCAATTTCTGTGTTTCATCAACACTCTGATAGTCCACAAATTAAGGAATGCCACCAGATGTGCATCGGAAACTGCTACTGGTCTTAGAGGGAACGATCAAAGCGTCGACTGTTTGGGACATTACTCCTGTGGAGGAAAGTGCGCATGGTGACTGTTGTATTCAATCCCGATGCAATTTCTGTGTTTCATCAACACTCTGATAGTCCACAGATTACAAAATGCCACCGGATGTGCATCTGAAACTACTACTGGTCTTCCAGGGAATGATCAAAGCGTAGACTGTTTGAGACATTACTCCTGTGGAGGAAAGTGCGCATGGTGACTGTTGTATTCAATCCCGATGCAATTTCTGTGTTTCATCAACACTCTTATACTCCACAGATTACAGAATGAACCGGATGTGCAACGGAAACTACTACTGGTCTTGCAGGGAACGATCAAAGCGTAGACTGTTTGAGACATTAGTCCCGTGGAGGAAAGTGCGGATGGTGACTGTTGAATTCAATCCCGAAGCAATTTCTGTGTTTCATCAAAACTCTGATATTCCACAGATTACAGAATGCCACCAGACGTGAATCGGAAACTACTACTGGTCTTCCAGGGAACGATCAAAACGTAGACTGTTTGAGACACTACTCTCATAAATGAAAGAGCGTATGGTGACTGTTGTATTCAATCCCAATTCAATTTCTTGTGTTTCATCAACTCTCTGATAGTCCACAGATTACAGAATGCCTCCAGATGTGCATCGGAAACTACCACTGGTCTTCCAGAGAGCGATCAAAGGGTAGTGTGTTTAAGACATTACTAACATGGAGGCAAGTAAGCATGGTTACTGTTGTATTTAATCCCGATGCAATTTCTGTGTTTCATCAACACTTTGAAGGCCCACAGATTACTGAATGCATCCAGATGTGCATCGGAAACTACTACTGGTCTCCCAGGGAACGATCGAAACGTAGACTATTTGACACATTACTTTCATGGAGGAAAGTGCGCATGGTGTCTGTTTTATTCAATCCCGATGCATTTTCTGTGTTTCATCAACACTCTGATAGTCCACAGATTAAGGAATGCCACCAGATGTGCATCGGAAACTACTACTGGTCTTAGAGGGAACGATCAAAGCGTCGACTGTTTGGGACATTACTCCTGTGGAGGAAAGTGCGCATGGTGACTGTTGTATTCAATCCCGATGCAATTTCTGTGTTTCATCAACACTCTGATAGTCCACAGATTACAGATTGAACCGGATGTGCATCGAAAACTACTACTGGTCTTCCAGGGAACGATCAAAGCGTAGACTGTTTGAGACATTAGTCCCGTGGAGGAAAGTGCGGATGGTGACTGTTGAATTCAATCCCGAAGCAATTTCTGTGTTTCATCAAAACTCTGATATTCCACAGATTACAGAATGCCACCAGACGTGAATCGGAAACTACTACTGGTCTTCCAGGGAACGATCAAAACGTAGACTGTTTGAGACACTACTCTCATGGATGAAAGTGCGTATGGTGACTGTTGTAATCAATCCCAATTCAATTCTTTGTGTTTCATCAACTCTCTGATAGTCCACAGATTACAGAATGCCCCCAGATGAGCATCGGAAACTACTACTGGTCTTCCAGGGAACGATCAAGGTGTAGACTCTTTGAGACATTACTCCCATGGAGGAAAGTGCGCATGGTGACTGTTGTATTCTATCTCGATGCATTTTCGGTGTTTCATCAACATTCTGATAGTCCACAGATAACAGAATGAAACGAGACGTGCATCGGAAACTACTACTGGTCTTCCAGGGAACGATCAAAGCGTAGACTGTTTGAGACACTACTCTCATGAAACAAAGTACGCATGGTACTATAGTATTCAATCCCGATGCAATTTCTGTGTTTCATCAACACTTTGAAGGTCCACAGATTACAGAATGCATCCAGATGTGCATCGGAAACTACTACTGGTCTTCCAGGGAGCGATCAAAGCGTCGACTGTTTGAAACATTACTCCTGTGGAGTAAAGTGCGCATGGTGACTGTTGTATTCAATCCCGATGCAATTTCTGTGTTTCATTTACACTCTGATAGTCCACATATTACAGAATGCATCCAGATTTGCATCGGAAACTACTACTGGTCTTCCAGGGAACGATCAAAGCGTAGACTATTTGAGACATTACTCCCATGGAGGAAAGTGCGCATGGTGACTGTTATATTCAATCCCGATGCAATTTCTGTGTTTCGTCATCACTCTGATAGTCCACAGATTAAGGAATGCCACCAGATGTGCATCGGAAACTACTACTGGTCTTCCAGTTAGCGATCAAAGCGTCGACTCTTTGAGACATTACTCCTGTGGAGGAAAGTGCGCATGGTGAGTGTTGTATTCAATCGCGATGCAATTTCTGTGTTTCATCAACACTCTGATAGTCCACAGATTACAGAATGCCTCCAGATGTGAATCGAAAACTACTACTGGTCCTCCAGGGAACGACCAAATCGTAGACTGTTTGAGACATTACTCCCATGGAGGAAAGTGGGCATGGATACTGTTGTATTCTATCCCGATGCAATATCTGTGTTTCATCAACACTCTGATAGTCCACAGATTACAAAATGCCACCGGATGTGCATCTGAAACTACTAATGGTCTTCCAGGGAACGACCAAAGCGTAGACTGTTTGAGACATAACTCCTGTGGAGGAAAGTGCGCATTGTGACTGTTGTATTCAATCCCGATGCAATTTCTGTGTTTCATCAACACTCTGATAGTCCACAGATTACAGAATGAACAGGATGTGCATCGGAAACTACTACTGGTCTTCAAGGGAACGATCAAAGCGTAGACTGTTTGAGACATTACTCCTGTGGAGGAAAGTGCGCATGGTGACTGTTGTATTCAATCGCGATGCAATTTCTGTGTTTCATCAACACTCTGATAGTCCACAGATTACAGAATGCCTCCAGATGTGCATCGGAAACTACCACTGGTCTTCCAGGGAGCGATCAAAGGGTAGAGTGTTTAAGACATTACTAACATGGAGGCAAGTGCGCATGGTTACTGTTGTATTCAATCCCGATGCAATTTCTGTGTTTCATCAACACTTTGAAGGCCCACAGATTACAGAATGCACCCAGATGTGCATCGGAAACTACTACTGGTCTCCCAGGGAACGATCGAAGCGTAGACTATTTGACACATTACTTCCATGGAGGAAAGTGCGCATGGTGTCTGTTTTATTCAATCCCGATGCAATTTCTGTGTTTCATCAACACTCTGATAGTCCACAAATTAAGGAATGCCACCAGATGTGCATCGGAAACTACTACTGGTCTTAGAGGGAACGATCAAAGCGTCGACTGTTTGGGACATTACTCCTGTGGAGGAAAGTGCGCATGGTGACTGTTGAATTCAATCCCGAAGCAATTTCTGTGTTTCATCAAAACTCTGATATTCCACAGATTACAGAATGCCACCAGACGTGAATCGGAAACTACTACTGGTCTTCCAGGGAACGATCAAAACGTAGACTGTTTGAGACACTACTCTCATAAATGAAAGAGCGTATGGTGACTGTTGTATTCAATCCCAATTCAATTTCTTGTGTTTCATCAACTCTCTGATAGTCCACAGATTACAGAATGCCTCCAGATGTGCATCGGAAACTACCACTGGTCTTCCAGGGAGCGATCAAAGGGTAGTGTGTTTAAGACATTACTAACATGGAGGCAAGTAAGCATGGTTACTGTTGTATATAATCCCGATGCAATTTCTGTGTTTCATCAACACTTTGAAGGCCCACAGATTACTGAATGCATCCAGATGTGCATCGGAAACTACTACTGGTCTCCCAGGGAACGATCGAAACGTAGACTATTTGACACATTACTTCCATGGAGGAAAGTGCGCATGGTGTCTGTTTTATTCAATCCCGATGCAATTTCTGTGTTTCATCAACACTCTGATAGTTCACAGATTAAGGAATGCCACCAGATGTGCATCGGAAACTACTACTGGTCTTAGAGGGAACGATCAAAACGTCGACTGTTTGGGACATTACTCCTGTGGAGGAAATTGCGCATGGTGACTGTTGTATTCAATCCCGATGCAATTTCTGTGTTTCATCAACACTCTGATAGTCCACAGATTACAAAATTCCACCGGATGTGCATCTGAAACTACTACTGGTCTTCCAGGGAATGATCAAAGCGTAGACTGTTTGAGACATTACTCCTGTGGAGGAAAGTGCGCATGGTGACTGTTGTATTCAATCCCGATGCAATTTCTGTGTTTCATCAACACTCTGATAGTCCACAGATTACAGAATGAACCGGATGTGCATCGGAAACTACTACTCGTCTTCCAGGGAACGATCAAAGCGTAGACTGTTTGAGACATTAGTCCCGTGGAGGAAAGTGCGGATGGTGACTGTTGAATTCAATCCCGAGCAATATCTGTGTTTCATCAAAACTCTGATATTCCACAGATTACAGAATGCCACCAGACGTGAATCGGAAACTACTACTGGTCTTCCAGGGAACGATCAAAACGTAGACTGTTTGAGACACTACTCTCATGGATGAAAGAGCGTATGGTGACTGTTGTATTCAATCCCAATTCAATTCATTGGGTTTCATCAACTCTCTGATAGTCCACAGATTACAGAATGCCTCCAGATGAGCATCGGAAACTACTACTGGTCTTCCAGGGAACGATCAAGTTGTAGACTCTTTGAGACATTACACCCGTGGAGGAAAGTGCGCATGGTGACTGTTGTATTCTATCTCGATGCATTTTCGGTTTTTCATCAACACTCTGATAGTCCACAGATAACAGAATGAAACCAGACGTGCATCGGAAACTACTCCTGGTCTTCCAGGGAACGATCAAAGCGTAGACTGTTTGAGACACTACTCTCATGGAAGAAAGTACGCATGGTACTGTTGTATTCAATCCCGATGCAATTTCTGTGTTTCATCAACACTTTGAAGGTCCACAGATTACAGAATGCATCCAGATGTGCATCGGAAACTACTACTGGTCTTCCAGGGAGCGATCAAAGCGTCGACTGTTTGAGACATTACTCCTGTGGAGGAAAGTGCGCATGGTGACTGTTGTATTCAATCCCGATGCAATTTCTGTGTTTCATTAACACTCTGATAGTCCACAGATTACAGAATGCATCCAGATTTGCATCGGAAACTACTACTGGTCTTAAAGGGAACGAACAAAGCGTAGACTATTTGAGACATTACTCCCATGGAGGAAAGTGCGCATGGTGACTGTTATATTCAATCCCGATGCAATTTCTGTGTTTCGTCAACACTCTGATAGTCCACAGATTAAGGAATGCCACCAGATGTGCATCGGAAACTACTACTGGTCTTCCAGTTAGCGATCAAAGCGTCGACTGTTTGAGACTTTACTCCAGTGGAGGAAAGTGCGCATGGTGACTGTTGTATTCAATCGCGATGCAATTTCTGTGTTTCATCAACACTCTGATAGTCCACAGATTACAGAATGCCTCCAGATGTGAATCGAAAACTACCACTGGTCCTCCAGGGAACGACCAAAGCGTAGACTGTTTGAGACATTACTCCCATGGAGGAAAGTGGGCATGGTTACTGTTGCATTCTATCCCGATGCAATATCTGTGTTTCATCAACACTCTGATAGTCCACAGATTACAGAATGCCTCCAGATGTGCATCGGAAACTACCACTGGTCTTCCAGGGAGCGATCAAAGCGTAGACTGTTTGAGACATTACTAACATGGAGGCAAGTGCGCATGGTGACTGTTGTATTCAATCCCGATGCAATTTCTGTGTTTCATCAACACTTTGAAGGTCCACAGATTACAGAATGCATCCAGATGTGCATTGGAAACTACTACTGGCCTTCCAGGGAACGATCAAGGCGTAGACTATTTGAGACATTACTCCCATGTTGGAAAGTGCGCATGGAGACTGTTGTATTCAATCCCGACGCAGTCTCTGTGTTTCATGAACACTCAACTTGTCCACAGATTTCATAATGCCTCCATATGTGCATCGGAATCTACTACTGGTCTTCCAGGGAAAGATCAAAGCGTAGACTGTTTGAGAGATTACTCCCATGGAGGAGAGTGCTCATGATGACTGTGGTATTCAATCCTGATGCTATTTCTGTGTTTCATCAACACTCTGATAAACCACAGATTACAGAATGCCTCCAGATGTGCATCAGAAACTACTTATGGTCTTCCAGGGAACGATCACAGGATAAAATGTTACAGACATTACTCCCATGGAGGAAAGTGCGCATGGTGACTGTTGTATTCAATCCCGATGCAATTTCTGTGTTTCATCAACACTCTGATAGTCTACAAATTACACAATGCCACCAGATGTGCATCGGAAACTACTACTGGTCTTCCAGGGAACGATCAAAGCGTAGACTGTTTGAGACATTACTCCCGTGGAGGAAAGTGGGCATGGTGACTGTTGTATTCAATCATGATCCAATTTCTGTGTTTCATCAACACTCTGATAGTCCACAGATTACAGAATGAACCGGATGTGCATCGGAAAGTACTACTGGTCTTCCAGGGAACGATCAAAGCGTAGACATTTTGAGACATTACTCCCGTGGACGAAAGTGCGCATGGTGACTGTTGTATTCAATCCCGATGCAATTTCTGTGTTTCATCAACACTCTGATAGACCACAGATTACAGACTGAACCGGATGTGCATCGGAAACTACTACTGGTCTTCTAGGAAACGATCAAAGCGTAGACTGTTTGAGACATTACTCCCGTGAAGGAAAGTGCGGATGGTGACTGTTGTATTCAATCCCGAAGCAATTTCTGTGTTTCATCAAAACTCTGATATTCCACAGATTACAGAATGCCACCAGACGTGAATCGGAAACTACTACTGGTCTTCCAGGGAACGATCAAAACGTAGACTGTTTGAGACACTACTCTCTTGGATGAAAGTGCGTATGGTGACTGTTGTATTCAATCCCAATTCAATTCTTTGTGTTTCATCAACTCTCTGATAGTCCACAGATTACAGAATGCCTCCAGATGAGCATCGGAAACTACTACTGGTCTTCCAGGGAACGATCAAGGTGTAGACTCTTTGAGACATTACTCCCGTGGAGGAAAGTGCGCATGGTGACTGTTGTATTCTATCTCGATGCATTTTCGGTGTTTCATCAACACTCAGTTAGTCCACAGATAACAGAATGAAACGAGACGTGCATCGGAAACTACTACTGGTCTTCCAGGGAACGATCAAAGCGTAGACTGTTTGAGACACTACTCTCATGAAAGAAAGTACGCATGGTACTGTAGTATTCAATCCCGATTCAATTTCTGTGTTTCATCAACACTTTGAAGGTCCACAGATTACAGAATGCATCCAGATGTGCATCGGAAGCTACTACTGGTCTTCCAGGGAGCGATCAAAGCGTCGACTGTTTGAAACATTACTTCTGTGGAGGAAAGTGCGCATGGTGACTGTTGTATTCAATCCCGATGCAATTTCTGTGTTTCATTTACACTCTGATAGTCCACAGATTACAGAATGCATCCAGATTTGCATCGGAAACTACTACTGGTCTTCCAGGGAACGATCAAAGCGTGGACTATTTGAGACATTACTCCCATGGAGGAAAGTGCGCATGGTGACTGTTATATTCAATCCCGATGCAATTTCTGTGTTTCGTCATCACTCTGATAGTCCACAGATTAAGGAATGCCACCAGATGTGCATCGGAAACTACTACTGGTCTTCCAGTTAGCGATCAAAGCGTCGACTCTTTGAGACATTACTCCTGTGGAGGAAAGTGCGCATGGTGACTGTTGTATTCAATCGCGATGCAATTTCTGTGTTTCATCAACACTCTGATAGTCCACAGATTACAGAATGCCTCCAGATGTGAATCGAAAACTACTACTGGTCCTCCAGGGAACGATCAAAGCGTGGACTATTTGAGACATTACTCCTGTGGAGGAAAGTGCGCATGGTGACTGTTGTATTCAATCGCGTTGCAAATTCTGTGTTTCATCAACACTCTGATAGTCCACAGATTACAGAATGCCTCCAGATGTGCATCGGAAACTACCACTGGTCTTCCAGGGAGCGATCAAAGGGTAGAGTGTTTAAGACATTACTAACATGGAGGCAAGTGCGCATGGTTACTGTTGTATTCAATCCCGATGCAATTTCTGTGTTTCATCAACACTTTGAAGGCCCACAGATTACAGAATGCACCCAGATGTGCATCGGAAACTACTACTGGTCTCCCAGGGAACGATCGAAGCGTAGACTATTTGACACATTACTTCCATGGAGGAAAGTGCGCATGGTGTCTGTTTTATTCAATCCCGATGCAATTTCTGTGTTTCATCAACACTCTGATACTCCACAAATTAAGGAATGCCACCAGATGTGCATCGGAAACTACTACTGGTCTTAGAGGGAACGATCAAAGCGTCGACTGTTTGGGACATTACTCCTGTGGAGGAAAGTGCGCATGGTGACTGTTGTATTCAATCCCGATGCAATTTCTGTGTTTCATCAACAATCTGATAGTCCACAGATTACAAAATGCCACCGGATGTGCATCTGAAACTACTACTGGTCTTCCAGGGAATGATCAAAGCGTAGACTGTTTGAGACATTACTCCTGTGGAGGAAAGTGCGCATGGTGACTGTTGTATTCAATCCCGATGCAATTTCTGTGTTTCATCAACACTCTTATACTCCACAGATTACAGAATGAACCGGATGTGCATCGGAAACTACTACTGGTCTTCCAGGGAACGATCAAAGCGTAGACTGTTTGAGACATTAGTCCCGAGGAGGAAAGTGCGGATGGTGACTGTTGAATTCAATCCCGAAGCAATTTCTGTGTTTCATCAAAACTCTGATATTCCACAGATTACAGAATGCCACCAGACGTGAATCGGAAACTACTACTGGTCTTCCAGGGAACGATCAAAACGTAGACTGTTTGAGACACTACTCTCATAAATGAAAGAGCGTATGGTGACTGTTGTATTCAATCCCAATTCAATTTCTTGTGTTTCATCAACTCTCTGATAGTCCACAGATTACAGAATGCCTCCAGATGTGCATCGGAAACTACCACTGGTCTTCCAGGGAGCGATCAAAGGGTAGTGTGTTTAAGACATTACTAACATGGAGGCAAGTAAGCATGGTTACTGTTGTATTTAATCCCGATGCAATTTCTGTGTTTCATCAACACTTTGAAGGCCCACAGATTACTGAATGCATCCAGATGTGCATCGGAAACTACTACTGGTCTCCCAGGGAACGATCGAAACGTAGACTATTTGACACATTACTTCCATGGAGGAAAGTGCGCATGGTGTCTGTTTTATTCAATCCCGATGCAATTTCTGTGTTTCATCAACACTCTGATAGTTCACAGATTAAGGAATGCCACCAGATGTGCATCGGAAACTACTACTGGTCTTAGAGGGAACGATCAAAACGTCGACTGTTTGGGACATTACTCCTGTGGAGGAAATTGCGCATGGTGACTGTTGTATTCAATCCCGATGCAATTTCTGTGTTTCATCAACACTCTGATAGTCCACAGATTACAAAATTCCACCGGATGTGCATCTGAAACTACTACTGGCCTTCCAGGGAATGACCAAAGCGTAGACTGTTTGAGACATTACTCCTGTGGAGGAAAGTGCGCATGGTGGCTGTTGTATTCAATCCCGATGCAATTTCTGTGTTTCATCAACACTCTGATAGTCCACAGATTACAGAATGAACCGGATGTGCATCGGAAACTACTACTCGTCTTCCAGGGAACGATCAAAGCGTAGACTGTTTGAGACATTAGTCCCGTGGAGGAAATTGCGGATGGTGACTGTTGAATTCAATCCCAAACAATTTCTGTGTTTCATCAAAACTCCGATATTCCACAGATTACAGAATGCCACCAGACGTGAATCGGAAACTACTACTGGTCTTCCAGGGAACGATCAAAACGTAGACTGTTTGAGACACTACTCTCATGGATGAAAGAGCGTATGGTGACTGTTGTATTCAATCCCAATTCAATTCATTGGGTTTCATCAACTCTCTGATAGTCCACAGATTACAGAATGCCTCCAGATGAGCATCGGAAACTACTACTGGTCTTCCAGGGAACGATCAAGTTGTAGACTCTTTGAGACATTACACCCGTGGAGGAAAGTGCGCATGGTGACTGTTGTATTCTATCTCGATGCATTTTCGGTTTTTCATCAACACTCTGATAGTCCACAGATAACAGAATGAAACCAGACGTGCATCGGAAACTACTACTGGTCTTCCATGGAACGATCAAAGCGTAGACTGTTTGAGACACTACTCTCATGGAAGAAAGTACGCATGGTACTGTTGTATTCAATCCCGATGCAATTTCTGTGTTTCATCAACACTTTGAAGGTCCACAGATTACAGAATGCATCCAGATGTGCATCGGAAACTACTACTGGTCTTCCAGGGAGCGATCAAAGCGTCGACTGTTTGAGACATTACTCCTGTGGAGGAAAGTGCGCATGGTGACTGTTGTATTCAATCCCGATGCAATTTCTGTGTTTCATTAACACTCTGATAGTCCACAGATTACAGAATGCATCCAGATTTGCATCGGAAACTACTACTGGTCTTAAAGGGAACGAACAAAGCGTAGACTATTTGAGACATTACTCCCATGGAGGAAAGTGCGCATGGTGACTGTTATATTCAATCCCGATGCAATTTCTGTGTTTCGTCAACACTCTGATAGTCCACAGATTAAGGAATGCCACCAGATGTGCATCGGAAACTACTACTGGTCTTCCAGTTAGCGATCAAAGCGTCGACTGTTTGAGACTTTACTCCTGTGGAGGAAAGTGCGCATGGTGACTGTTGTATTCAATCGCGATGCAATTTCTGTGTTTCATCAACACTCTGATAGTCCACAGATTACAGAATGCCTCCAGATGTGAATCGAAAACTACCACTGGTCCTCCAGGGAACGACCAAAGCGTAGACTGTTTGAGACATTACTCCCATGGAGGAAAGTGGGCATGGTTACTGTTGCATTCTATCCCGATGCAATATCTGTGTTTCATCAACACTCTGATAGTCCACAGATTACAGAATGCCTCCAGATGTGCATCGGAAACTACCACTGGTCTTCCAGGGAGCGATCAAAGCGTAGACTGTTTGAGACATTACTAACATGGAGGCAAGTGCGCATGGTGACTGTTGTATTCAATCCCGATGCAATTTCTGTGTTTCATCAACACTTTGAAGGTCCACAGATTACAGAATGCATCCAGATGTGCATTGGAAACTACTACTGGCCTTCCAGGGAACGATCAAGGCGTAGACTATTTGAGACATTACTCCCATGTTGGAAAGTGCGCATGGAGACTGTTGTATTCAATCCCGACGCAGTCTCTGTGTTTCATGAACACTCAACTTGTCCACAGATTTCATAATGCCTCCATATGTGCATCGGAATCTACTACTGGTCTTCCAGGGAAAGATCAAAGCGTAGACTGTTTGAGAGATTACTCCCATGGAGGAGAGTGCTCATGATGACTGTGGTATTCAATCCTGATGCTATTTCTGTGTTTCATCAACACTCTGATAAACCACAGATTACAGAATGCCTCCAGATGTGCATCAGAAACTACTTATGGTCTTCCAGGGAACGATCACAAGATAAAATGTTACAGACATTACTCCCATGGAGGAAAGTGCGCATGGTGACTGTTGTATTCAATCCCGATGCAATTTCTGTGTTTCATCAACACTCTGATAGTCTACAAATTACACAATGCCACCAGATGTGCATCGGAATCTACTACTGGTCTTCCAGGGAACGATCAAAGCGTAGACTGTTTGAGACATTACTCCCGTGGAAGGAAAGTGCGCATGGTGACTGTTGTATTCAATCATGATCCAATTTCTGTGTTTCATCAACACTCTGATAGTCCACAGATTACAGAATGAACCGGATGTGCATCGGAAAGTACTACTGGTCTTCCAGGGAACGATCAAAGCGTAGACATTTTGAGTCATTACTCCCGTGGACGAAAGTGCGCATGGTGACTGTTGTATTCAATCCCGATGCAATTTCTGTGTTTCATCAACACTCTGATAGGCCACAGATTACAGACTGAACCGGATGTGCATCGGAAACTACTACTGGTCTTCTAGGAAACGATCAAAGCGTAGACTGTTTGAGACATTACTCCCGTGAAGGAAAGTGCGGATGGTGACTGTTGTATTCAATCCCTATGCAATTTCTGTGTTTCATCAACACTCTGATAGTCCACAGATTACAGAATGCCACCAGACGTGCATCGGAAACTACTACTGGTCGTCCAGGGAACGATCAAAGCGTAGACTGTTTGAGACATTACTCCCGTGAAGGAAAGTGCGGATGGTGACTGTTGTATTCAATCCCTATGCAATTTCTGTGTTTCATCAACACTCTGATAGTCCACAGATTACAGAATGCCACGAGATGTGCATCGGAAACTACTACTGGTCTCCCTTGGAAAGATCAAAGTGTAGACTCTTTGAGACACTACTCTCATGGAAGAAAGAGCGCATGGTGACTGTTGCATTCAATCCCGAAGCAATTTCTGTGTTTGATCAACACTCTGATAGTCCACAGATTACAGAATGCCTCCAGATGTGAATCGGATACTACTACTGGTCCTCCAGGGAACGATCAAAGCGTAGACTCTTTGAGACATTGTTCCCAAGGAGGAAAGTGGGCATGGTGACAGTTGTATTCTATCCCGATGCAATTTCTGTGTTTCATCAACACTCTGATAGTCCACAGATTACAGAATGAACCGGATATGCATCGGAAACTACTACTGGTCTTCCAGGGAACGATCAAAGCGTAGACTGTTTGAGACATTAGTCCCGTGGAGGAAAGTGCGGATGGTGACTGTTGAATTCAATTTCGAAGCAATTTCTGTGTTTCATCAAAACTCAGATATTCCACAGATTACAGAATGCCACCAGACGTGAATCGGAAACTACTACTGGTCTTCCAGGGAACGATCAAAACGTAGACTGTTTGAGACACTACTCTCATGGATGAAAGTGCGTATGGTGACTGTTGTATTCAATCCCAATTCAATTCTTTGTGTTTCATCAACTCTCTGATAGTCCACAGATTACAGAATGCCTCCAGATGAGCATCGGAAACTACTACTGGTCTTCCAGGGAACGATCAAGGTGTAGACTCTTTGAGACATTACTCCCGTGGAGGAAAGTGCGCATGGTGACTGTTGTATTCTATCTCGATGCATTTTCGGTGTTTCATCAACACTCTGATAGTCCACAGATAACAGAATGAAACCACACGTGCATCGGAAACTACTACTGGTCTTCCAGAGAACGATCAAAGCGTAGACTGTTTGAGACACTACTCTCATGGAAGAAAGTACGCATGGTACTGTTGTATTCAATCCCGATGCTATTTCTGTGTTTCATCAACACTTTGAAGGTCCACAGATTACAGAATGCATCCAGATGTGCATCGGAAACTACTACTGGTCTTCCAGGGAGCGATCAAAGCGTCGACTATTTGAGACATTACTCCTGTGGAGGAAAGTGCGCATGGTGACTGTTGTATTCAATCCCGATGCAATTTCTGTGTTTCATTTACACTCTGATAGTCCACAGATTACAGAATGCATCCAGATTTGTATCGGAAACTACTACTGGTCTTCCAGGGAACAATCAAAGCGTAGACTATTTGGGACATTACTCCCATGGAGGAAAGTGCGCATGGTGACTGTTATATTCAATCCCGATGCAATTTCTGTGTTTCGTCAACACTCTGATAGTCCACAGATTAAGGAATGCCACCAGATGTGCATCGGAAACTACTACTGGTCTTAGAGGGAACGATCAAAGCGTCGACTGTTTGGGACATTACTCCTGTGGAGGAAAGTGCGCATGGTGACTGTTGTATTCAATCCCGATGCAATTTCTGTGTTTCATCAAAACTCTGATATTCCACAGATTACAGAATGCCACCAGACGTGAATCGGAAACTACTACTGGTCTTCCAGGGAACGATCAAAGCGTAGACTGTTTGAGACACTACTCTCATTTAAGAAAGTACGCATGGTACTGTTGTATTCAATCCCGATGCAATTTCTGTGTTTCATCAACACTCTGTTAGTCCACAGATTACAGAATGCCTCCAGATGTGCATCAGAAACTACTACTGGTCCTCCAGGGAACGATCAAAGCGTAGACTGTTTGAGTCATTACTCTTATGGAGGAAAGCGCGCATCGTGACTGTTGTATTCAATCCCGAAGCAATTTCTGTGTTTCGTCAACAATCTGATAGTCCACAGGTTAAGGAATGCCACCAGATGTGCATCGGAAACTACTACTGGTCTTCCAGGTAGCGATCAAAGCGTCGACTGCTTGAGACATTACTCCTGTGGAGGAAAGTGCGCATGGTGACTGTTGTATTCAATCTCGATGCAATTTCTGTGTTTCATCAACACTCTGATAGTCCACAGATTACAGAATGCCTCCAGATGAGCATCGGAAACTACTACTGGTCTTCCAGGGAACGATCAAAGCGTAGACTCTTTGAGACATTACTCCCGCGGAGGAAAGTGCGCATGGTGACTGTTGTATTCAATCTCGATGCATTTTCGGTGTTTCATCAACACTCTGATAGTCCACTGATAACAGAATGCCACGAGACGTGCATCGGAAACTACTACTGGTCTTCATGGTAACGATCAAAGCGTAGACTTTTTGAGACATTACTCCCATGGAGGAAAGCGCGCATGGTGACTGTTGTATTCAATCCCAATGCAATTTCTGTGTTTCGTTAACAATCTGATAGTCCACAGATTACAGAATGCCACCAGACGTGCATCGGAAACTACTACTGGTCTTCATGAGAAGGATCAAAGCGTTTTTTGTGTTTCATCAACACTCTGATAGTCCACAGGTTACAGAATGCCTCCAGATGAGCATCGGAAACTACTACTGGTCTTCCAGGGAACGATCAAAGCGTAGACTCTTTGAGACATTACTCCCGTGGAGGAAATTGCGCATGGTTGAATGTTGTATTCAATCTCGATGCATTTTCGGTGTTTCATCAACACTCTGATAGTCCACTGATAACAGAATGCCACGAGACGTGCATCGGAAACTACTACTGGTCTTCATGGTAACGATCAAAGCGTAGACTTTTTGAGACATTACTCCCATGGAGGAAAGCGCGCATGGTGACTGTTGTATTCAATCCCAATGCAATTTCTGTGTTTCGTTAACAATCTGATAGTCCACAGATTACAGAATGCCACCAGACGTGCATCGGAAACTACTACTGATCTTCCAGGGAACGATCAAAGCGTAGACTTTTTGAGACATTACTCCCGTGGAGGAAAGTGCGCGTGGTGACTGTTGTATTCAGTCCCGATGCAATTTCTGTGTTTCATCAACACTCTGATAGTCCACAGATTACAGAATGCCACTAGATGTGCATCGGAAACTACTACTGGTCTTCCTGGGAACGATCAAAGCGTAGATTGTTTGAGACATTACTCCCATGGAGAAATGTGCGCATGGTGACTGTTGTATGCAATCCCGATCCAATTTCTGTGTTTCATCAACACTCTGTTAGTCCACAGATTACAGAAAGCCTCCAGATGCGCATCGGAAACTACTTCTGGTCTTCCAGGGAACGGTCAAAGCGTAGACTGTTTCAGACCTTACTCCCATGGAGGAAAGTGCTCATGGTGACTGTTGTATTCAGTCCCGATGCGATTTCTGTGTTTCACCAACACTCTGTTAGTCCACAGATTACAGAATGCCTCCAGATGTACATCGGAAACTACTAGTGGTCTCCCAGAGATCGATCAAAGCGTCGACTGTTAGAGACATTACTCCCATGGAGGAAAGTGCGCATGGAGACTGTTGTATTCAATCCCGATGAAATTTCTGTGTTTCATCAACACTCTGATAGTACACAGATTACAGAATGCCTCCAGATGTGCATCGGAAACTACTACTGGTATTCCAGGGAACGATGAAAGCGTAGACTGTTTGAGACATAACTCCCGTGGAAGGAAGTGCGCATGGTGACTGTTGCATTCAATCCCGCTGCAATTTCTGTGTTTCGTCAACACTCTGATACTCCGCAGATTACACAATGCCTCCAGATGTGCATCGGAAAATACTATTGGTCTTCCAGGGAACGATCAAAGCGTCGACTGTTTGAGACATTACTCCCATGGAGGAAAGTGCGCATGGTGACTGTTGTAGTTAATCCCGATGAAATTTCTGTGTTTCATCAACACTCTGATAGTACACAGATTACAGAATATCTCCAGATGTGCATCGGAAACTACTACTGGTCTTCCAGGTAACGATCAAAGCGTAGACTGTTAGAGACATTACTCCCATGGAGGAAAGTGCGCATGGTGACTGTTGTATTCAATCCCATGCAATTTCTGTGTTTCATCAACACTCTGATAGTCCACAGATTACAGAATGCCTCCAGATGTGCATCGGAAATTACTACTGGTCTTCCAGGGAACGATCAAATCGTAGACTGTTTGAGACATTACTCCCATGGAGGAAACTGCGCATGGTAACTGTTGTATTTAATCCCGATGAAATGTCGGTGTTCATCAACACTCTGATATTCCACAGATTACAATATGCCTCCAGATGTGCATTGGAAACTACTACTGGTCTTCAAGGGAACGATCACAGGGTAAAATGTTAGACATTACTACCATGAAGGAAAGTGCGCATGGTGAGTGTTGTATTCAATCCCGATGCAATTTCTGTGTTTCATCTACACTCTGATTGTCTACAAATTACACAATGCCACCAGATGTGCATCGGAAACTACTACTGGTCTTCCAGGGAACGACCAAAGCGTAGACTGTTTGAGACATAACTCCCGTGGAGGAAAGTGCGCATGGTGACATTTGTATTCAATCCCGATGCAATTTCTGTGTTTCATCAATACTCTGATAGTCCACAGATTACAGAATGCCTCCAGATGTGCATCAGAAACTACTTCTGGTCTTCCAGGGAACGATCAAAGCCTAAACTGTTTGACACACTACTCCCATGGAGGTAAGTGCGCATGGTGACTGTTGTATTTAATCCCGATGAAATTTCTGTGTTTCATCAACACTCTGATAGTCTACAGATTACAGAATGCCTCCAGATGTGCATCGGAAATTACTACTGGTCTTCCAGGGAACGATCAAAGAGTAGACTGTTTGAGACATTACTCCCATTTAGGAAAGTGCGCATGGTAACTGTTGTATTTAATCCCGATGAAATGTCGGTGTTCATCAACACTCTGATATTCCACAGATTACAGAATGCCTCCAGATGTGCATTGGAAAATACTACTGGTCTTCCAGGGGACGATCACAGGGTAAAATGTTAGACATTACTACCATGGAGGAAAGTGCGCATGGTGACTGTTGTATTCAATCCCGATGCAATATCTGTGTTTCATCAACACTCTGATAGTCTACAAATTACACAATGCCACCAGAAGTGCATCGGAAACTACTACTGGTCTTCCAGGGAACGATCAAAGCGTAGACTGTTTGAGACATTACTGCCGTGGAGGAAAGTGCGCATGGTGACTGTTGTATTCAATCCCGATGCAATTTGTGTATTTCATCAACACTCACACAGTCCACAGATTACAGAATGCCTCCAGATGTGCATCGGAAACTACTTCTGGTCTTCCAGGGAACGATCAAAGCGTAGACTGTTTGACACACTACTCCCATGGAGGGATGTGCGCATGGTGACTGTTGTATTCAATCCCGATGCAATTTCTGTGTTTCATCAACACTCTGAGAGTCCACAGATTACAGAATGCCTAAAGATGTGCATCGGAAATTACTACTGGTCTTCCAGGGAACGATCAAAGCGTAGACTGTTTGAGACATTACTCCCATGGAGGAAAGTGCGCATGGTAACTGTTGTATTTTATCCCGATGAAATGTCGGTGTTCATCAACACTCTGATATTCCACAGATTACAATATGCCTCCAGATGTGCATTAGAAACTACAACTGGTCTTCCAGGGAACGATCACAGGGTAAAATGTTAGACATTACTACCATGAAGGAAAGTGCGCATGGTGAGTGTTGTATTCAATCCCGATGCAATTTCTGTGTTTCATCTACACTCTGATAGTCTACAAATTACACATTGCCACCAGATGTGCATCGGAAACTACTACTGGTCTTCCAGGGAACGTTCAAAGCGTAGACTGTTTGAGACATAACTCCCGTGGAGGAAAGTGCGCAAGGTGACCTTTGTATTCAATCCCGATGCAATTTCTGCGTTTCATCAATACTCTGATAGTCCACAGATTACAGAATGCCTCCAGATGTGCATCAGAAACTACTTCTGGTCTTCCAGGGAACGATCAAAGCCTAAACTGTTTGACACACTACTCCCATGGAGGAAAGTGCGCATGGTGACTGTTGCATTCAATCCCGATGCAATTTCTGTGTTTCGTCAACACTCTGATACTCCGCAGATTACAGAATGCCTCCAAATGTGCATCGGAAACTACTACTGGTCTTCCAGGGAACGATCAAAGCGTCGACTGTTTGAGACATTACTCCCATGGAGGAAAGTGCGCATGGTGACTGTTGTATTTAATCCCGATGAAATTTCTGTGTTTCATCAACACTCTGATAGTCTACAGATTACAGAATGCCTCCAGATGTGCATCGGAAATTACTACTGGTCTTCCAGGGAACGATCAAAGCGTAGACTGTTTGAGACATTACTCCCATTTAGGAAAGTGCGCAGGGTAACTGTTGTATTTAATCCGGATGAAATGTCGGTGTTCATCAACACTCTGATATTCCACAGATTACAGAATGCCTCCAGATGTGCATTGGAAACTACTACTGATCTTCCAGGGAACGATCACAGGGTAAAACGTTAGACATTACTACCATGGAGGAAAGTGCGCATGGTGACTGTTGTATTGAATCCCGATGCAATATCTGTGTTTCATCAACACTCTGATAGTCTACAAATTACACAATGCCACCAGATGTGCATCGGAAACTACTACTGGTCTTCCCGGGAACGATCAAAGCGTAGACTGTTTGAGACATTACTCCCGTGGAGGAAAGTGCGCATGGTGACTGTTGTATTCAATCCCGATGCAATTTCTGTGTTTCATCAACACTCTGATAGTCCACAGATTACAGAATGAACAGGATGTGCATCGGAAACTACTACTGGTCTTCAAGGGAACGATAAAAGCGTAGACTGCTTGAGACATTACTCCCGTGGAGGAAAGTGCGGATGGTGACTGTTGTATTCAATCCCTATGTAATTTCTCTGTTTCATCAACACTCTGATAGACCACAGATTACAGAATGTCTCCAGATGTGCATCTTAAACTACTACTGCTCTTCCAGGGTACGATCAAAGCGTACACTATTTAAGACATTACTCCCATGGAGGAAAGTGCGCATGGTGACTGTTATATTTAATCCCGATGCAATTTTGGTGTTTCATCAACACTCTGATAGTCCACAGATTACAGAATGCCTCCAGATGTGCATCGGAAACTACCACTGGTCTTCCAGGGAGCGATCAAAGCGTAGGGTGTTTGAGACATTACTAACATGGAGGCAAGTGCGCATTGTTACTGTTGTATTCAATCCCGATGCAATTTCTGTGTTTCATCAACACTTTGAAGTTCCACAGATTACAGAATGCATTTAGATGTGCATCGGAAACTACTACTGGTCTTCCAGGGAACGATCGAAGTGTAGACTATTTGACACGTACCTCCATGGAGGAAAGTGCGCATGGTGTCTGTTTTATTGAATCCCGATGCAATTTCTGTGTTTCATCAAGACTCTGATAGTCCACAGATTAAGGAATGCCACCAGATGTGCATCGGAAACTACTACTGGTCTTAGAGGGAACGATCAAAGCGTCGACTGTTTGGGACATTACTCCTGTGGAGGAAAGTGCGCATGGTGACTGTTGTATTCAATCCCGATGCAATTTCTGTGTTTCATCAAAACTCTGATATTCCACAGATTACAGAATGCCACCAGACGTGAATCGGAAACTACTACTGGTCTTCCAGGGAACGATCAAAGCGTAGACTGTTTGAGACACTACTCTCATGGTTGAAACTGCGCATGGTGACTGTTGTATTTAATCCCGATGCAATTTTTTGTGTTTCATCAACACACTGATAGTCCACAGATTACAGAATCCCTCCAGATGTGCATCTTAAACTACTACTGCTCTTCCAGGGTACGATCAAAGCGTAGACTGTTTGAGACATTACTTCCATGGAGGAAAGTGCGCATGGTGACTGTTGTGTTCAATTTCGATGCAATTTCGGTGTTTCATCAACACTCTGATAGTCCACAGATTACAGAATGCCACCAGACGTGCATCGGAAACTACTACCGGTCTTCCAGTGAACGATCAAAGCGTAGACTGTTTGAGACACTACTCTCATGGAAGAAAGTGCGCATGGTGACTGTTGTATTGAATCCCGAAGCAATTTCTGTATTTGATCAACACTACGATAGTCCACAGATTACAGAATGCCTCCAGATGTGCATCGGGAATTACTACTGGTCTTCCAGGGAACGATCAAAGCGTAGACTGTTTGAGACATTACTCCCATGGAGGAAAGTGCGCATGGTAACTGTTGTATTTAATCCCGATGAAATGTCGGTGTTCATCAACACTCTGATATTCCACAGATTACAATATGCCTCCAGATGTGCATTAGAAACTACTACTGGTCTTCCAGGGAACGATCACTGGGTAAAATGTTAGACATTACTACCATGAAGGAAAGTGCGCATGGTGAGTGTTGTATTCAATCCCTATGCAATTTCTGTGTTTCATCTACACTCTGATAGTCTACAAATTACACAATGCCACCAGATGTGCATCGGAAACTACTACTGGTCTTCCAGGGAACGTTCAAAGCGTAGACTGTTTGAGACATAACTCCCGTGGAGGAAAGTGCGCAAGGTGACCTTTGTATTCAATCCCGATGCAATTTCTGTGTTTCATCAATACTCTGATAGTCCACAGATTACAGAATGCCTAAAGATGTGCATCAGAAACTACTTCTGGTCTTCCAGGGAACGATCAAAGCCTAAACAGTTTGACACACTACTCCCATGGAGGAAAGTGCGCATGGTGACTGTTGCATTCAATCCCGATGCAATTTCTGTGTTTCGTCAACACTCTGATACTCCGCAGATTACAGAATGCCTCCAAATGTGCATCGGAAACTACTACTGGTCTTCCAGGGAACGATCAAAGCGTCGATTGTTTGAGACATTACTCCCATGGAGGAAAGTGCGCATGGTGACTGTTGTATTTCATCCCGATGAAATTTCTGTGTTTCATCAACACTCTGATAGTCTACAGATTACAGAATGCCTCCAGATGTGCATCGGAAATTACTACTGGTCTTCCAGGGAACGATCAGAGCGTAGATTGTTTGAGACACTACTCCCATTTAGGAAAGTGCGCATGGTAACTGTTGTATTTAATCCCGATGAAATGTCGGTGTTCATCAAAACTCTGATATTCCACAGATTACAGAATGCCTCCAGATGTGCATTGGAAACTACTACTGGTCTTCCAGGGATCGATCACAGGGTAAAATTTTAGACATTACTACCATGGAGGAAAGTGCGCATGGTGACTGTTGTATTGAATCCCGATGCAATATCTGTGTTTCATCAACACTCTGATAGTCTACAAATTACACAATGCCAACAGATGTGCACCGGAAATTACTACTGGTCTTCCCGGGAACGATGAAACGTAGACTGTTTGAGACATTACTCCCGTGGAGGAAAGTGCGCATGGTGACTGTTGTATTCAATCCTAATGCAATTTCTGTGTTTCATCAACACTCTGATAGTCCACAGATTACAGAATGAACAGGATGTGCATCGGAAACTACTACTGGTCTTCAAGGGAACGATCAAAGCGTAGACTGCTTGAGACATTACTCCCATGGAGGAAAGTGCGCATGGTGACTGTTGCATTCAATCCCGATGAAATTTCTGTGTTTCATCAACACTCTGATAGTACACAGATTACAGAATGCCTCCAGATGTGCACCGGAAACTACTACTGGTATTCCAGGGAACGATCAAAGCGTAGACTGTTTGAGACATAACTCCCGTGGAGGAAAGTGCGCATGGTGACTTTTGTATTCAATCCCGATGCAATTTGTTTAATTCATCAACACTCTGACAGTCCACAGATTACAGAATGCCTCCAGATGTGCATCAGAAACTACTACTGGTCTTCCAGGGAACGATCAAAGCGTCGACTGTTTGAGACATTACTTCCATGGAGGAAAGTGCGCATGGTGACTGTTGTATTTAATCCCGATGAAATTTCTGTGTTTCATCAACACTCTGATAGTCCACACATTACAGAATACCTCCAGATGTGCATCGGAAACTACTACTGGTCTACCAGGGAACGATCAAAGCGTAGACTGTTTGAGACATTACTCCCATGGAGGAAAGTGCGCATGGTAACTGTTGTATTTAATCCCGATGAAATTTCGGTGTTCATCAACACTCTGATAGTCCACAGATTACAGAATGCCTAAAGATGTGCATTGAAAACTACTACTGGTCTTCCAGGGAACTATCACAGGGTAAAATGTTAGAGACATTACTACCATGGAGGAAAGTGCGCATGGTGACTGTTGCATTCAATCCCGATGAAATTTCTGTGTTTCATCAACACTCTGATAGTACACAGATTACAGAATGCCTCCAGATGTGCACCGGAAACTACTACTGGTATTCCAGGGAACGATCAAAGCGTACACTGTTTGAGACATAACTCCCGTGGAGGAAAGTGCGCATGGTGACTTTTGTATTCAATCCCGATGCAATTTGTTTAATTCATCAACACTCTGACAGTCCACAGATTACAGAATGCCTCCAGATGTGCATCAGAAACTACTTCTGGTCTTCCAGGGAACGATCAAAGAGTAGACTGTTTGAGACACTACTCTCATTGATGAAAGAGCGCATGGTGACTGTTTTATTCAATCCCAATTCAATTTTTTGTGTTTCATCAACACTCTGATAGTCCACAGATTACAAAATGCCTCCAGATGAGCATCGGAAACTCCTACTGGTCTTCCAGGGAACGATCAAAGCGTAGACTCTTTGAGACATTACTCCTGTGGATGAAAGTGCGCATGGTGACTGTTGTATCCAATCTCGATGCATTTTCGGTGTTTCATCAACACTCTGATAGTCCACAGATAACAGAATGCCACGAGACGTGCATCGGAAACTACTACTGGTCTTCCCAGGATCGATCAAAGCGTAGACTGTTTGACACACTACTCCCTTGGAGAAAAGTGCGCATGGTGACTGTTGTATTCAATCCCGATGCAATTTCTGTGTTTCATCAACACTCTGATAGTCCACACATTACAGAATACCTCCAGATGTGCATCGGAAACCACTACTGGTCTTCCAGGGAACGATCAAAGCGTAGACTGATTGAGACTTTACTTCCGTGGAGGAAAGTGCGCATGGTGACTTTTGTATTCCATCCCGATGGAATTTGTGTATTTCATCAACACTCACACAGTCCACAGATTACAGAATGCCTCCAGATGTGCATCGGAAACTACTTCTGGTCTTCCAGGGAACGATAAAAGCGTAGACTGTTTGACACACTACTCCCATGGAGGGATGTGCTCATGGTGACTTTTGTATTCAATCCCGATGCAATCTCTGTGTTTCATCAACACTCTGATGGTCCACAGATTACAGAATGCCTCCAGATGTGCATCGGGAATTACTACTGGTCTTCCAGGGAACGATCAAAGCGTAGACTGTTTGAGACATTACTCCCATGGAGGAAAGTGCGCATGGTAACTGTTGTATTTAATCCCGATGAAATGTCGGTGTTCATCAACACTCTGATATTCCACAGATTACAGAATGCCTCCAGATGTGCATTGGAAACTACTACTGGTCTTCCAGGGAACGATCACAGGGTAAAATGTTAGAGACATTACTACCATGGAGGAAAGTGCGCATGGTGACTGTTGTATTCAATCCCGATGCAATTTCTGTGTTTCATCAACACTCTGATAGTCCACAGATTACAGAATGAACAGGATGTGCATCGGAAACTACTACTGGTCTTCAAGGGAACGATCAAAGCGTAGACTGCTTGAGACATTACTCCCATGGAGGAAAGTGCGGATGGTGAATGTTGTATTCAATCCCTATCTAATTTCTATGTTTTATCAACACTCTGATAGTCCACAGATTACAGAATGCCACCAGACGTGCATTGGAGTCTACTACTGGTCTTCCAGGGAATGAACAAAGCGTAGACTGTTTGAGACATTACTCCCATGGAGGAAAGTGCGCATGGTGACTGTTGTATTCAATCCCGATGCAATTTCGGTGTTTCATCAACACTCTGATAGTCCACAGATTACAGAATGCCTCCAGATGTGCATATTAAACTACTACTGCTCCTCCAGGGTACGATCAAAGCGTAGACTGTTTGAGACTTGACTCCCATGGAGGAAAGTGCGCATGGTGACTGTTGTATTCAATCCCGATGCAATTTCGGTGTTACATCAACACCCTGATAGTCCACAGATTACAGAATACCACCAGACGTGCATTAAAAACTACTACTGGTGTTCCAGGGAACGATCAAAACGTAGACTGTTTGAGACACTACTCTCATGGAAGAAAGTGCGCATGGTGACTGTTGTATTCAATCCCGAACCAATTTCTGTGTTTGATCAACACTCTGATAGTCCACAGATTACAGAATGCCTCCAGATGTGAATCGGAAACTACTACTGGTCCTTCACCGAACGACCAAAGCGTAGTCTGTTTGAGACATTACTCCCATGGAGGAAAGTGGGCATGGTTACTGTTGTATTCTATCCCGATGCAATATCTTTGTTTCATCAACACTCTGATAGTCCACAGATACAGAATGCCTCCAGATGTGCATCGGAAAGTACCACTGGTCTTCCAGGGAGCGATCAACGCGTAGAATGTTTGAGACATTACTAACATGGAGGCAAGTGCGCATGGTGACTGTTGTATTCAATCCCGATGAAATTTCTGTATTTCATCAACACTCTGATAGTACACATATTACAGAATGCCTCCAGATGTGCATCGGAAACTACTATTGGTATTCCAGGGAACGATCAAAGCGTCGAATGTTTGAGACATTACTCCCATGGAGGAAAGTGCGCATGGTGACTGTTGTATTCAATCCCGATGCAATTTCTTTGTTTCATCAACACTCTGATAGTCCACACATTACAGAATACCTCCAGATGTGCATCGGAAACTACTACTGGTCTACCAGGGAACGATCAAAGCGTAGACTGTTTGAGACATTACTCCCGTGGAGGAAAGTGCGCATGGTGACTGTTGTATTCAATTCAGATGCAATTCCTGTGTTTCATCAACACTCTGATAGTCCACAGATTACAGAATGAACCGGATGTGCATCGGAAACTACAACTGGTCTTCCAGGGAACGATCAAAGCGTAGACTATTTCAGACATTACTCCCATGGAGGCAAGTGCGCATGGTGTCTGTTGTAATAAATCCCGATGCAATTTCTGTGTTTCATCAACACTCTAAGAGTCCACAGATTACAGAATGAGCAGGATGTGCATCGGAAACTACTACTGGTACCTTCAAGGGAACGATCAAAGCGTAGACTGCTTGAGACATTACTCCCGTGGAGGAAAGAGCGGATGGTGACTGTTGTATTCAATCCCTATCTAATTTCTTTGTTTCATGAACACTCTGATAGTCCACAGATTACAGAATGCCACCAGACGTGCATCGGAAACTACTACTGGTCTTCCAGGGAATGATCAAAGCGTAGACTGTTTGAGACACTACTCTCATGGTTGAAACTGCGCATGGTGACTGTTGTATTCAATCCCGATGCAATTTTTTGTGTTTCATCAACACACTGATAGTCCACACATTACAGAATGCCTCCAGATGTGCATCTTAAACTACTACTGCTCTTCCAGGGTACGATCAAAGCGTAGACTGTTTGAGACATTACTCCCATGGAGGAAAGTGCGCATGGTGACTGTTGTGTTCAATTTCGATGCAATTTCGGTGTTTCATCAACACTCTGATAGTCCACAGATTACAGAATGCCACCAGACGTGCATCGGAAACTACTACCGGTCTTCCAGGGAACGATCAAAGCGTAGACTGTTTGAGACACTACTCTCATGGAAGAAAGTGCGCATGGTGACTGTTGTATTCAATCCCGAAGCAATTTCTGTATTTGATCAACACTCTGATAGTCCACAGATTACAGAATGCCTCCAGATGTGCATCGGGAATTACTACTGGTCTTCCAGGGAACGATCAAAGCGTAGACTGTTTGAGACATTACTCCCATGGAGGAAAGTGCGCATGGTAACTGTTGTATTTAATCCCGATGAAATGTCGTTGTTCATCAACACTCTGATATTCCACAGATTACAGAATGCCTAGAGATGTGCATTGGAAACTACTACTGGTCTTCCAGGGAACGATCACAGGGTAAAATGTTAGAGACATTACTACCATGGAGGAAAGTGAGCATGGTGACTGTTGTATTCAATCCCTATCTAATTTCTATGTTTTATCAACACTCTGGTAGTCCACAGATTACAGAATGCCACCAGACGTGCATCGGAAACTATTACTGGTCTTCCAGGGAATGATCAAAGCGTAGACTGTTTGAGACACTACTCTCATTGTTGAAACTGCGCATGGTGAGTGTTGTATTCAATCCCGATGAAATTTTTTGTGTTTCATCAACACACTGATAGTCCACAGATTACAGAATGCCTCCAGATGTGCATCTTAAACTACTACTGCACTTCCAGGGTACGATCAAAGCGTAGACTGTTTGAGACATTACTCCCATGGGTGAAAGTGCGCATGGTGACTGTTGTATTCAATCCCGATGCAATTTCGGTGTTTCATCAACACTCTGATAGTCCACAGATTACAGAATGCCACCAGACGTGCATCGGAAACTACTACCGGTCTTCCAGGGAACGATCAAAGCGTAGACTGTTTGAGACACTACTCTCATGGAAGAAAGTGCGCATGGTGACTGTTGTATTCAATCCCGAAGCAATTTCTGTATTTGATCAACACTCTGATAGTCCACAGATTACAGAATGCCTCCAGATGTGCATCGGGAATTACTACTGGTCTTCCAGGGAACGATCAAAGCGTAGACTGTTTGAGACATTACTCCCATGGAGGAAAGTGCGCATGGTATCTGTTGTATTTAATCCCGATGAAACGTTGGTGTTCATCAACACTCTGATATTCCACAGATTACAGAATGCCTCCAGATGTGCATTGGAAACTACTACTGGTCTTCCAGGGAACGATCACAGAGTAAAATGTTAGAGACATTACTACCATGGAGGAAAGTGCGCATGGTGACTGTTGTATTCAATCCCTATCTAATTTCTATGTTTTATCAACACTCTGATAGTCCACTGATTACAGAATGCCACCAGACGTGCATCGGAAACTACTACTGGTCTTCCACGGAATGATCAAAGCGTAGACTGTTTGAGACATTACCTTCATGGAGGAAAGTGCGCATGGTGACTGTTGTATTCAATCCCGATGCAATTTCGGTGTTTCATCAACACTCTGATAGTCCACAGATTACAGAATGCCTCCAGATGTGCATATTAAACTACTACTGCTCTTCCAGGGTACGATCAAAGCGTAGGCTGTTTCAGACTTTACACCCATGGAGGAAAGTGCGCATGGTGACTGTTGTATTCAATCCCGATGCAATTTCGGTGTTTCATCAACACTCTGATAGTCCACAGATTACAGAACGCCACCAGACGTGCATCGGAAACTACTACTGGTGTTCCTGGGAACGATCAAAACGTAGACTGTTTGAGACACTACTCTCATGGAAGAAAGTGCGCATGGTGACTGTTGTATTCAATCCCGAACCAATTTCTGTGTTTGATCAACACTCTGATAGTCCACAGATTACAGAATGCCTCCAGATGTGAATCGGAAACTACTACTGGTCCTCCACCGAACGACCAAAGCGTAGTCTGTTTGAGACATTACTCCCATGGAGGAAAGTGGGCATGGTTACTGTTGTATTTTATCCCGATGCAATATCTGTGTTTCATCAACACTCTGATAGTCCACAGATTACAGAATGCCTCCAGATGTGCACCGGAAACTACCACTGGTCTTCCAGGGAGCGATCAACGCGTAGACTGTTTGAGACATTACTAACATGGAGGCAAGTGCGCATGGTGACTGTTGTATTCAATCCCGATGAAATTTCTGTGTTTCATCAACACTCTGATAGTACACAGATTACAGAATGCCTCCAGATGTGCATCGGAAACTACTACTGGTATTACAGGGAACGATCAAAGCGTCGACTGTTTGAGACATTACTCCCATGGAGGAAAGTGCGCATAATGACTGTTGTATTCAATCCCGATGCAATGTCTTTGTTTCATCAACACTCTGATAGTCCACACATTACAGAATACCTCCAGATGTGCATCGGAAACTACTACTGGTCTACCAGGGAACGATAAAAGCGAAGACTGTTTGAGTCATTACTCCCGTGGAGGAAAGTGCGCATGGTGACTGTTGTATTCAATTCAGATGCAATTCCTGTGTTTCATCAACACTCTGATAGTCCACAGATTACAGGATGAACCGGATGTGCATCGGAAACTACTACTGGTCTTCCAGGGAACGATCAAAGCGTAGACTACTTCAGACATTACTCCCATGGAGGCAAGTGCGCATGGTGACTGTTGTAATAAATCCCGTTGCAATTTTTGTGTTTCATCAACACTCTGATAGTCCACAGATTACAGAATGAACAGGATGTTCATCAGAAACTACTACTGGTACCTTCAAGGGAACGATCAAAGCGTAGACTGCTTGAGACATTACTCCCGTGGAGGAAAGTGCGGATGGTGACTGTTGTACTCAATCCCTATCTAATTTCTCTGTTTCATGAACACTCTGATAGTCCACAGATTACAGAATGCCACCAGACGTGCATCGGAAACTACTACTGGTCTCCCTTGGAAAGATCAAAGCGTAGACTGTTTGAGACATTACTCCCGTGGAGGAAAGATTGCATGGTGACTGTTGTATTCAATCCCTATGCAATTTCTGTGTTTCATCAACACTCTGATAGTCCACAGATTACAGAATGCCTCCAGATGTGCATTGGAAACTACTACTGGTCTTCCAGGGAACGATCAAAGCGTAGACTGTTTGAGACATTACTACCATGGAGGAAAGTGCGCATGGTGACTATTGTGTTTAATCCCGATGAAATTTCTGTATTTCATCAACACTCTGATAGTCCACAGATTACAGAATGCCTCCAGATGTGCATCTTAAACTACTACTGCTCTTCCAGGGTACGATCAAAGCATAGACTGTTTGAGACATTACTCCCATGGAGGAATGTGCGCATGGTGACTGTTGTATTCAATCCCGATGCAATTTCTGTGTATCATCAACACTTTGAAGGTCCACAGATTACAGAATGCATCCAGATGTGCATTGGAAACTACTACTGGCCTTCCAGGGAACGATCAAGGCGTAGACTATTTGAGACATTACTCCCATGGAGGAAAGTGCGCATGGAGACTGTTGTATTCAATCCCGACGCAGTCTCTGTGTTTCATGAACACTCAACTTGTCCACAGATTTCATAATGCCTCCATATGTGCATCGGAATCTACTACTGGTCTTCCAGGGAACGATCAAAGCGTAGACAGTTTGAGACATTACTCCCATGGAGGAAAGGGCTCATGGTGACTGTGGTATTCAATCCTGATGCTATTTCTGTGTTTCATCAACACTCTGATAGTCTACAAATTACACAATGCCACCAGATGTGCATCGGAAACTACTACCGGTCTTCCAGGGAACGATCAAAGCGTAGATTGTTTGAGACATTACTCCCGTGGAGGAAAGTGCGCATGGTTACTGTTGTATTCAATCCCGATCCAATTTCTGTGTTTCATCAACACTCTGAGATTCCACAGATTACAGAATCAACCGGATGTGCATCGGAAACTACTACTGGTCTTCCAGGGAACGATCAAAGCGTATACTGTTTGAGACATTACTCCCGTGGACGAAAGTGCGCATTTTGACTGTTGTATTCAATCCCGATGCAATTTCTGTGTTTCATTAACACTCTGATAGTCTACAAATTACACAATGCCACCAGATGTGCATCGGAAACTACTACTGGTCTTCCAGGGAACGATCAAAGCGTAGATTGTTTGAGACATTACTCCCGTGGAGGAAAGTGCGCATGGTTACTGTTGTATTCAATCCCGATCCAATTTCTGTGTTTCATCAACACTCTGAGATTCCACAGATTACAGAATCAACCGGATGTGCATCGGAAACTACTACTGGTCTTCCAGGGAACGATCAAAGCGTAGACTGTTTGAGACATTACTCCCGTGGACGAAAGTGCGCATTTTGACTGTTGTATTCAATCCCGATGCAATTTCTGTGTTTCATCAACACTCTGATAGACCACAGATTACAGACTGATCCGGATGTGCATCGGAAACTACTACTGGTCTTCTAGGAAACGATCAAATCGTAGACTGTTTGAGACATTACTCCCGTGAAGAAAAGTGCGGATGGTGACTGTTGTATTCAATCCCTATGCAATTTCTTTGTTTCATCAACACTCTGATAGTCCACAGATTACAGAATGCCACCAGACGTGCATCGGAAACTACTACTGGTCTTCCAGGGAACGATCAAAGCGTAGACTGTTTGAGACATTACTCCCGTGGAGAAAAGTGCGCATGGTGACTGTTGCATTCAATCCCGATGCAATTTCTGTGTTTCATCAACACTCTGATAGTCCACAGATTACAGTATGCCACGAGATGTGCATCGGAAACTACTACTGGTCTGCCTTGGGAAGATCAAAGCGTAGATTGTTTGAGACACTACTCTCATGGAAGAAAGAGCGCATGGTGACTGTTGTATTTAATCCCGAAGCAATTTCTGTGTTTGATCAACACTCTGATAGTCCACAAATTACAGAATGCCGCCTGATGTGAATCGGAAACTACTACTGGTCCTCCAGGGAACGATCAAAGCGTAGACTGTTTGAGACATTACTCCCAAGGAGGAAAGTGGGCATGGTGACTGTTGTATTCTATCCCGATGCAATTTCTGTGTTTCATCAACACTCTGATAGTCCACAGATTACAGAATGAACTGGATGTGCATCGGAAACTACTACTGGTCTTCCAGGGAACGATCAAAGCGTAGACTGTTTCAAACATTACTCCCATGGAGGAAAGTGCGCATGGTGACTGTTGTATTCAATCCCGGATCAATTTCTGTGTTTCATCAACACTCTGATAGTCCACAGATTACAGAATGAACAGGATGTGCATCTGAAACTACTACTGGTCTTCAAGGGAACGATCAAAGCGTACACTGTTTGAGACATTACTCCTGTGGAGGAAAGTGCGCATGGTGACTGTTGTATTCAATCGCTATGCAATTTCTGTGTTTCATCAACACTCTGATAGTCCACAGATTACAGAATGCCTCCAGATGTGCATCGGAAACTACCACTGGTCTTCCAGGGAGCGATCAAAGGGTAGAGTGTTTAAGACATTGCTAACATGGAGGCAAGTGCGCATGGTTACTGTTGTATTCAATCCCGATGCAATTTCTGTGTTTCATCAACACTTTGAAGGCCCACAGATTACAGAATGCATTTAGATGTGCATCGGAAACTACTACTGGTCTTCCAGGGAACGATCGAAGCGTCGACTATTTGACACATTACTTCCATGGAGGAAAGTGCGCATGGTGTCTGTTTTATTCAATCCCGATGCAATTTCTGTGTTTCATCAACACTCTGATAGTCCACAGATTAAGGAATGCCACCAGATGTGCATCGGATACTACTACTGGTCTTAGAGGGAACGATCAAAGCGTCGACTGTTTGGGACATTACTCCTGTGGAGCAAAGTGCGCATAATGACTGTTGTATTCAATCCCGATGCAATGTCTTTGTTTCATCAACACTCTGATAGTCCACACATTACAGAATACCTCCAGATGTGCATCGGAAACTACTACTGGTCTACCAGGGAACGATAAAAGCGAAGACTGTTTGAGTCATTACTCCCGTGGAGGAAAGTGCGCATGGTGACTGTTGTATTCAATTCAGATGCAATTCCTGTGTTTCATCAACACTCTGATAGTCCACAGATTACAGGATGAACCGGATGTGCATCGGAAACTACTACTGGTCTTCCAGGGAACGATCAAAGCGTAGACTACTTCAGACATTACTCCCATGGAGGCAAGTGCGCATGGTGACTGTTGTAATAAATCCCGTTGCAATTTTTGTGTTTCATCAACACTCTGATAGTCCACAGATTACAGAATGAACAGGATGTTCATCAGAAACTACTACTGGTACCTTCAAGGGAACGATCAAAGCGTAGACTGCTTGAGACATTACTCCCGTGGAGGAAAGTTCGGATGGTGACTGTTGTACTCAATCCCTATCTAATTTCTCTGTTTCATGAACACTCTGATAGTCCACAGATTACAGAATGCCACCAGACGTGCATCGGAAACTACTACTGGTCTCCCTTGGAAAGATCAAAGCGTAGACTGTTTGAGACATTACTCCCGTGGAGGAAAGATTGCATGGTGACTGTTGTATTCAATCCCTATGCAATTTCTGTGTTTCATCAACACTCTGATAGTCCACAGATTACAGAATGCCTCCAGATGTGCATTGGAAACTACTACTGGTCTTCCAGGGAACGATCAAAGCGTAGACTGTTTGAGACATTACTACCATGGAGGAAAGTGCGCATGGTGACTATTGTGTTTAATCCCGATGAAATTTCTGTATTTCATCAACACTCTGATAGTCCACAGATTACAGAATGCCTCCAGATGTGCATCTTAAACTACTACTGCTCTTCCAGGGTACGATCAAAGCATAGACTGTTTGAGACATTACTCCCATGGAGGAATGTGCGCATGGTGACTGTTGTATTCAATCCCGATGCAATTTCTGTGTATCATCAACACTTTGAAGGTCCACAGATTACAGAATGCATCCAGATGTGCATTGGAAACTACTACTGGCCTTCCAGGGAACGATCAAGGCGTAGACTATTTGAGACATTACTCCCATGGAGGAAAGTGCGCATGGAGACTGTTGTATTCAATCCCGACGCAGTCTCTGTGTTTCATGAACACTCAACTTGTCCACAGATTTCATAATGCCTCCATATGTGCATCGGAATCTACTACTGGTCTTCCAGGGAACGATCAAAGCGTAGACAGTTTCAGACATTACTCCCATGGAGGAAAGGGCTCATGGTGACTGTGGTATTCAATCCTGATGCTATTTCTGTGTTTCATCAACACTCTGATAGTCTACAAATTACACAATGCCACCAGATGTGCATCGGAAACTACTACCGGTCTTCCAGGGAACGATCAAAGCGTAGATTGTTTGAGACATTACTCCCGTGGAGGAAAGTGCGCATGGTTACTGTTGTATTCAATCCCGATCCAATTTCTGTGTTTCATCAACACTCTGAGATTCCACAGATTACAGAATCAACCGGATGTGCATCGGAAACTACTACTGGTCTTCCAGGGAACGATCAAAGCGTATACTGTTTGAGACATTACTCCCGTGGACGAAAGTGCGCATTTTGACTGTTGTATTCAATCCCGATGCAATTTCTGTGTTTCATTAACACTCTGATAGTCTACAAATTACACAATGCCACCAGATGTGCATCGGAAACTACTACTGGTCTTCCAGGGAACGATCAAAGCGTAGATTGTTTGAGACATTACTCCCGTGGAGGAAAGTGCGCATGGTTACTGTTGTATTCAATCCCGATCCAATTTCTGTGTTTCATCAACACTCTGAGATTCCACAGATTACAGAATCAACCGGATGTGCATCGGAAACTACTACTGGTCTTCCAGGGAACGATCAAAGCGTAGACTGTTTGAGACATTACTCCCGTGGACGAAAGTGCGCATTTTGACTGTTGTATTCAATCCCGATGCAATTTCTGTGTTTCATCAACACTCTGATAGACCACAGATTACAGACTGATCCGGATGTGCATCGGAAACTACTACTGGTCTTCTAGGAAACGATCAAATCGTAGACTGTTTGAGACATTACTCCCGTGAAGAAAAGTGCGGATGGTGACTGTTGTATTCAATCCCTATGCAATTTCTTTGTTTCATCAACACTCTGATAGTCCACAGATTACAGAATGCCACCAGACGTGCATCGGAAACTACTACTGGTCTTCCAGGGAACGATCAAAGCGTAGACTGTTTGAGACATTACTCCCGTGGAGAAAAGTGCGCATGGTGACTGTTGCATTCAATCCCGATGCAATTTCTGTGTTTCATCAACACTCTGATAGTCCACAGATTACAGTATGCCACGAGATGTGCATCGGAAACTACTACTGGTCTGCCTTGGGAAGATCAAAGCGTAGATTGTTTGAGACACTACTCTCATGGAAGAAAGAGCGCATGGTGACTGTTGTATTCAATCCCGAAGCAATTTCTGTGTTTGATCAACACTCTGATAGTCCACAAATTACAGAATGCCGCCTGATGTGAATCGGAAACTACTACTGGTCCTCCAGGGAACGATCAAAGCGTAGACTGTTTGAGACATTACTCCCAAGGAGGAAAGTGGGCATGGTGACTGTTGTATTCTATCCCGATGCAATTTCTGTGTTTCATCAACACTCTGATAGTCCACAGATTACAGAATGAACTGGATGTGCATCGGAAACTACTACTGGTCTTCCAGGGAACGATCAAAGCGTAGACTGTTTCAAACATTACTCCCATGGAGGAAAGTGCGCATGGTGACTGTTGTATTCAATCCCGATGCAATTTCTGTGTTTCATCAACACTCTGATAGTCCACAGATTACAGAATGAACAGGATGTGCATCTGAAACTACTACTGGTCTTCAAGGGAACGATCAAAGCGTAGACTGTTTGAGACATTACTCCTGTGGAGGAAAGTGCGCATGGTGACTGTTGTATTCAATCGCTATGCAATTTCTGTGTTTCATCAACACTCTGATAGTCCACAGATTACAGAATGCCTCCAGATGTGCATCGGAAACTACCACTGGTCTTCCAGGGAGCGATCAAAGGGTAGAGTGTTTAAGACATTGCTAACATGGAGGCAAGTGCGCATGGTTACTGTTGTATTCAATCCCGATGCAATTTCTGTGTTTCATCAACACTTTGAAGGCCCACAGATTACAGAATGCATTTAGATGTGCATCGGAAACTACTACTGGTCTTCCAGGGAACGATCGAAGCGTCGACTATTTGACACATTACTTCCATGGAGGAAAGTGCGCATGGTGCCTGTTTTATTCAATCCCGATGCAATTTCTGTGTTTCATCAACACTCTGATAGTCCACAGATTAAGGAATGCCACCAGATGTGCATCGGATACTACTACTGGTCTTAGAGGGAACGATCAAAGCGTCGACTGTTTGGGACATTACTCCTGTGGAGCAAAGTGCGCATGGTGACTGTTGTATTCAATCCCGATGCAATTTCTGTGTTTCATCAACACTCTGATAGTCCACAGATTACAAAATGCCACCGGACGTGCATCTGAAACTACTACTGGTCTTCCAGGGAATGATCAAAAACGTAGACTGTTTGAGACATTACTCCTGTGGAGGAAAGTGCGCACGGTGACTGTTGTATTCAATCCCGATGCAATTTCTGTGTTTTATCAACACTCTGATAGTCCACAGATTACAGAATGAACCGGATGTGCATCGGAAACTACTACTGGTCTTCCAGGGAACGATCAAAGCGTAGACTGTTTGAGACATTAGTCCCGTGGAGGAAAGTGCGGATGGTGACTGTTGAATTCAATCCCGAAGCAATTTCTGTGTTTCATCAAAACTCTGACATTCCACAGGTTACAGAATGCCACCAGACGTGAATCGGAAACTACTACTGGTCTTCCAGGGAACGATCAAAACGTAGACTGTTTGAGACACTACTCTCATGGATGAAAGTGCGTATGGTGACTGTTGTATTCAATCCCAATTCAATTCTTTGTGTTTCATCAACTCTCTGATAGTCCACAGATTACAGAATGCCTCCAGATGAGCATCGGAAACTACTACAGGTCTTCCAGGGAACGATCAAGGTGTAGACTGTTTGAGACATTACTCCCGTGGAGGAAAGTGCGCATTGTGACTGTTGCATTCAATCCCGATGCAATTTCTGTGTTTCATCAACACTCTGATAGTCCACAGATTACAGAATGCCACGAGATGAGCATCGGAAACTACTACTGGTCTCCCTTGGAAAGATCAAAGCGTAGAACGTTTGAGACACTCCTCTCATGGAAGAAAGAGCGCATGGTGACTGTTGTATTCAATCCCGAAGCAATTTCTGTGTTTGATCAACACTCTGATAGTCCACAGATTACAGAATGCCTCCAGATGTGAATCGGAAACTACTACTGGTCCTCCAGGGAACGATCAAAGCGTAGACTGTTTGAGACATTACTCCCAAGGAGGAAAGTGGGCATGGTGACTGTTGTATTCTATCCCGATGCAATTTCTGTGTTTCATCAACACTCTGATAGTCCACAGATTACAGAATGAACCGGATGTGCATCGGAAACTACTACTGGTCTTCCAGGGTACGATCAAAGCGTAGACTGTTTCAGACATTACTCCCATTGAGGAAAGTGCGCATGGTGACTGTTGTATTCAATCCCGATGCAATTTCTGTGTTTCATCAACACTCTGATAGTCCACAGATTACAGAATGAACAGGAAGTGCATCGGAAACTACTACTGGTCTTCAAGGGAACGATCAAAGCGTAGACTGTTTGAGACATTACTCCTGTGGAGTAAAGTGCGCATGGTGACTGTTGTATTCAATCGCTATGCAATTTCTGTGTTTCATCAACACTCTGATAGTCCACAGATTACAGAATGCCTCCAGATGTGCATCGGAAACTACCACTGGTCTTCCAGGGAGCGATCAAAGGGTAGAGTGTTTAAGACATTACTAACATGGAGGCAAGTGCGCATGGTTACTGTTGTATTCAATCCCGATGCAATTTCTGTGTTTCATCAACACTTTGAAGGCCCACAGATTACAGAATGAAACCAGACGTGCATCGGAAACTACTACTGGTCTTCCAGGGAACGATCAAAGCGTAGACTGTTTGAGACACTACTCTCATGGAAGAAAGTACGCATGGTACTGTTGTATTCAATCTCGATACAATTTCTGTGTTTCATCAACACTTTGAAGGTCCACAGATTACAGAATGCATCCAGATGTGCATCGGAAACTACCACTGGTCTTCCAGGGAGCGATCAAAGCGTAGAGTGTTTGAGACATTACTAACATGGAGGCAAGTGCGCATGGTTACTGTTGTATTCAATCCCGATGCAATTTCTGTGTTTCATCAACACTTTGAAGGTCCACAGACTACAGAATGCATTTAGATGTGCATCGGAAACTACTACTGGTCTTCCAGGGTACGATCAAAGCGTAGACTGTTTCAGACATTACTCCCATTGAGGAAAGTGCGCATGGTGACTGTTGTATTCAATCCCGATGCAATTTCTGTGTTTCATCAACACTCTGATAGTCCACAGATTAAGGAATGCCACCAGATGTGCATCGGAAACTACTACTGGTCTTAGAAGGAACGATCAAATCGTCGACTGTTTGGGACATTACTCCTGTGGAGGAAAGTGCGCATGGTGACTGTTGAATTCAATCCCGAAGCAATTTCTGTGTTTCATCAAAACTCTGATATTCCACAGATTACAGAATGCCACCAGACGTGAATCGGAAACTACTACTGGTCTTCCAGGGAACGATCAAAACGTAGACTGTTTGAGACACTACTCTCATGGATGAAAGTGCGTATGGTGACTGTTGTATTCAATCCCAATTCAATTCTTTGTGTTTCATCAACTCTCTGATAGTCCACAGATTACAGAATGCCTCCAGATGAGCATCGGAAACTACTATTGGTCTTCCAGGGAACGATCAAGGTGTAGACTCTTTGAGACATTACTCCCGTGGAGGAAAGTGCGCATGGTGACTGTTGTATTCTATCTCGATGCATTTTCGGTGTTTCATCAACACTCTGATAGTCAACAGATAACAGAATGAAACCAGACGTACATCGGAAACTACTACTGGTCTTCCAGGGAACGATCAAAGCGTAGACTGTTTGGGACACTACTCTCATGGAAGAAAGTACGCATGGTACTGTTGTATTCAAGCCCGATGCAATTTCTGTGTTTCATCAACACTTTGAAGGTCCACAGATTACAGAATGCATCCAGATGTGCATCGGAAACTACTACTGGTCTTCCAGGGAGCGATCAAAGCGTCGACTGTTTGAGACATTACTCCTGTGGAGGAAAGTGCGCATGGTGACTGTTGTATTCAATCCCGATGCAATTTCTGTGTTTCATTAAAACTCTGATAGTCCACAGATTACAGAATGCATCCAGATTTGCATCGGAAACTACTACTGGTTCCAGGGAACGATCAAAGCGTAGACTATTTGAGACATTACTCCCATGGAGGAAAGTGCGCATGGTGACTGTTATATTCAATCCCGATGCAATTTCTGTGTTTCGTCAACACTCTGATAGTCCACAGATTAAGGAATGCCACCAGATGTGCATCGGAAACTACTACTGGTCTTCCAGTTAGCGATCAAAGCGTCGACTGTTTGAGACATTACTCCTGTGGAGGAAAGTGCGCATGGTGACTGTTGTATTCTATCCCGATGCAATTTCTGTGTTTCATCAACACTCTGATAGTCCACAGATTACAGAATGAACCGGATGTGCATCGGAAACTACTACTGGTCTTCCAGGGAACGATCAAAGCGTAGACTGTTTCAGACATTACTCCCATGGAGGAAAGTGCGCATGGTGACTGTTGTATTCAATCCCGATGCAATTTCTGTGTTTCATCAACACTCTGATAGTCCACAGACTACAGAATGATCAGGATGTGCTTCGGAAACTACTACTGGTCTTCAAGGGAACGATCAAAGCGTAGACTGTTTGAGACATTACTCCTGTGGAGGAAAGTGCGCATGGTGACAGTTGTATTCAATCGCTATGCAATTTCTGTGTTTCATCAACACTCTGATAGTCCACAGATTACAGAATGCCTCCAGATGTGCATCGGAAACTACCACTGGTCTTCCAGGGAGCGATCAAAGGGTAGAGTGTTTAAGACATTACTAACATGGAGGCAAGTGCGCATGGTTACTGTTGTATTCAATCCCGATGCAATTTCTGTGTGTCATCAACACTTTGAAGGCCCACAGATAACAGAATGCATCCAGATGTGCATCGGAAACTACTACTGGTCTTCCAGGGAACGATCGAAGTGTAGACTATTTGACACATTACTTCCATGGAGGAAAGTGCGCATGGTGTCTGTTTTATTCAATCCCGATGCAATTTCTGTGTTTCATCAACACTCTGATAGTCCACCGATTACAGATGTGCATCGGAAACTACTACTGGTCTTCCTGGGAACGATCAAAGCGTAGACTGTTTCAGACATTACTCCCATGGAGGAAAGTGCGCAAGGTGACTGTTGTATTCAATCCCGATGCAATTTCTGTGTTTCATCAACACTCTGATAGTCCACAGATTACAGAATGAACCGGATGTGCATCGGAAACTACTACTGGTCTTCCAGGGAACGATCAAAGCGTAGACTGTTTGAGACATTAGTCCCGTGGAGGAGAGTGCGGATGGTGACTGTTGAATTCAATCCCGAAGCAATTTCTCTGTTTCATCAAAACTCTGACATTCCACAGATTACAGTATGCTACCAGACGTGAATCGGAAACTACTACTGGTCTTCCAGGGAACGATCGAAACGTAGACTGTTTGAGACACTACTCTCATGGATGAAAGTGCGTATGGTGACTGTTGTATTCAATCCCAATTCAATTCTTTGTGTTTCATCAACTCTCTGATTGTCCACAGATTACAGAATGCCTCCAGATGAGCATCGGAAACTACTACTGGTCTTCCATTGAACGATCAAGGTGTAGACTCTTTGAGACATTACTCCCGTGGAGGAAAGTGCGCATGCTGACTGTTGTATTCTATCTCGATGCATTTTCGGTGTTTCATCAACACTCTGATAATCCACAGATAACAGAATGAAACCAGACGTGCATCGGAAACTACTACTGGTCTTCCAGGGAACGATCAAAGCGTAGACTGTTTGAGACACTACTCTCATGGAAGAAAGTACGCATGGTACTGTTGTATTCAATCTCGATGCAATTTCTGTGTTTCATCAACACTTTGAAGGTCCACAGATTACAGAATGCAACCAGATGTGCATCGGAAACTACTACTGGTCTTCCAGGGAACGATCAAAGCGTAGACTATTTCAGACATTACTCCCATGGAGGCAAGTGCGCATGGTGACTGTTGTAATAAATCCCGTTGCAATTTTTGTGTTTCATCAACACTCTGATAGTCCACAGATTACAGAATGAACAGGATGTTCATCGGAAACTACTACTGGTACCTTCAAGGGAACGATCAAAGCGTAGACTGCTTGAGACATTACTCCCGTGGAGGATAGTGCTAATGGTGAATGTTGTATTCAATCCCTATCTAATTTCTCTGTTTCATGAACACTCTGATAGTCCACAGATTGCAGAATGCCACCAGACGTGCATCGGAAACTACTACTGGTCTTCCAGGGAATGATCAAAGCGTAGACTGTTTGAGACACTACTCTCATGGTTGAAACTGCGCATGGTGACTGTTGTATTCAATCCCGATGCAATTTTTTGTGTTTCATCAACACACTGATAGTCCACAGATTACAGAATGCCTCCAGATGTGCATCTTAAACTACTACTGCTCTTCCAGGGTACGATCAAAGCGTAGACTGTTTGAGACATTACTCCCATGGGTGAAAGTGCGCATGGTGACTGTTGTATTCAATCCCGATGCAATTTCGGTGTTTCATCAACACTCTGATAGTCCACAGATTACAGAATGCCACCAGACGTGCATCGGAAACTACTACCGGTCTTCCAGGGAACGATCAAAGCGTAGACTGTTTGAGACACTACTCTCATGGAAGAAAGTGCGCATGGTGACTGTTGTATTCAATCCCGAAGCAATTTCTGTATTTGATCAACACTATGATAGTCCACAGATTACAGAATGCCTCCAGATGTGCATCGGGAATTACTACTGATCTTCCAGGGAACGATCAAAGCGTAGACTGTTTGAGACATTACTCCCATGGAGGAAAGTGCGCATGGTATCTGTTGTATTTAATCCCGATGAAATGTTGGTGTTCATCAACACTCTGATATTCCACAGATTACAGAATGCCTCCAGATGTGCATTGGAAACTACTACTGGTCTTCCAGGGAACGAACACAGGGTAAAATGTTAGAGACATTACTACCATGGAGGAAAGTGCGCATGGTGACTGTTGTATTCAATCCCTATCTAATTTCTATGTTTTATCAACACTCTGATTGTCCACTGATTACAGAATGCCACCAGACGTGCATCGGAAACTACTACTGGTCTTCCTGGGAATGATCAAAGCGTAGACTGTTTGAGACATTACTCCCATGGAGGAAAGTGCGCATGGTGACTGTTGTATTCAATCCCGATGCAATTTCGGTGTTTCATCAACACTCTGATAGTCCACAGATTACAGAATGCCTCCAGATGTGCATATTAAACTACTACTGCTCTTCCAGGGTACGATCAAAGCGTAGGCTGTTTCAGACTTTACTCCCATGGAGGAAAGTGCGCATGGTGACTGTTGTATTCAATCCCGATGCAATGTCGGTGTTTCATCAACACTCTGATAGTCCACAGATTACAGAATGCCACCAGACGTGCATCGGAAACTACTACTGGTGTTCCTGGGAACGATCAAAACGTAGACTGTTTGAGACACTACTCTCATGGAAGAAAGTGCGCATCATGACTGTTGTATTCAATCCCGAACCAATTTCTGTGTTTGATCAACACTCTGATAGTCCACAGATTACAGAATGCCTCCAGATGTGAATCGGAAACTACTACTGGTCCTCCACCGAACGACCAAAACGTAGTCTGTTTGAGACATTACTCCCATGGAGGAAAGTGGGCATGGTTACTGTTGTATTTTATCCCGATGCAATATCTGTGTTTCATCAACACTCTGATAGTCCACAGATTACAGAATGCCTCCAGATGTGCACCGGAAACTACCACTGGTCTTCCAGGGAGCGATCAACGCGTAGACTGTTTGAGACATTACTAACATGGAGGCAAGTGCGCATGGTGACTGTTGTATTCAATCCCGATGAAATTTCTGTGTTTCATCAACACTCTGATAGTACACAGAATACAGAATGCCTCCAGATGTGCATCGGAAACTACTACTGGTATTACAGGGAACGATCAAAGCGTCGACTGTTTGAGACATTACTCCCATGGAGGAAAGTGCGCATAATGACTGTTGTATTCAATCCCGATGCAATTTCTTTGTTTCATCAACACTCTGATAGTCCACACATTACAGAATACCTCCAGATGTGCATCGGAAACTACTACTGGTCTACCAGGGAACGATCAAAGCGTAGACTGTTTGAGACATTACTCCCGTGGAGGAAAGTGCGCATGGTGACTGTTGTATTCGATTCAGATGCAATTCCTGTGTTTCATCAACTCTCTGATAGTCCACAGATTACAGGATGAACCGGATGTGCATCGGAAACTACTACTGGTCTTCCAGGGAACGATCAAAGCGTAGACTACTTCAGACATTACTCCCATGGAGGCAAGTGCGCATGGTGACTGTTGTAATAAATCCCGTTGCAATTTTTGTGTTTCATCAACACTCTGATAGTCCACAGATTACAGAATGAACAGGATGTTCATCAGAAACTACTACTGGTACCTTCAAGGGAACGATCAAAGCGTAGACTGCTTGAGACATTACTCCCGTGGAGGAAAGTGCGGATGGTGACTGTTGTATTCAATCCCTATCTAATTTCTCTGTTTCATGAAGACTCTGATAGTCCACAGATTACAGAATGCCACCAGACGTGCATCGGAAACTACTACTGGTCTTCCAGGGAATGATCAAAGCGTAGACTGTTTGAGACACTGCTCTCATGGTTGAAACTGCGCATGGTGACTGTTGTATTCAATCCCGATGCAATAATTTTTTGTGTTTCATCAACACACTGATAGTCCACAGATTACAGAATGCCTCCAGATGTGCATCTTAAACTACTACTGCTGTTCCAGGGTACGATCAAAGCGTAGACTGTTTGAGACATTACTCACATGGAGGAAAGTGCGCATGGTGACTGTTGTATTCAATCCCGATGCAATTTCGGTGTTTCATCAACACTCTGATAGTCCACAGATTACAGAATGCCACCAGACGTGCATCGGAAACTACTACCGGTCTTCCAAGGAACGATCAAAGCGTAGACTGTTTGAGACACTACTCTCATGGAAGAAAGTGCGCATTGTGACTGTTGTATTCAATCCCGAAGCAATTTCTGTATTTGATCAACACTCTGATAGTCCACAGATTACAGAATGCCTCCAGATGTGAATCAAAAACTACTACTGGTCCTCCAGGGAACGACCAAAGCGTAGACTGTTTGAGACATTACTCCCATGGAGGAAAGTGTTCATGGTTACTGTTGTATTCTATCCCGATGCAATATCTGTGTTTCATCAACACTCTGATAGTACACAGATTACAGAATGCCTCCAGATGTGTATCGTAAACTACCACTGGTCTTCCAGGAAGCGATCAAAGCGTAGACTGTTTGAGACATTACTAACATGGAGGCAAGTGCGCATGGTGACTGTTGTATTCAATCCCGATGCAATTTCTGTGTATCATCAACACTTTGAAGGTCCACAGATTACAGAATGCATCCAGATGTGCATTGGAAACTACTACTGGCCTTCCAGGGAACGATCAAGGCGTAGACTATTTGAGACATTACTCCCATGGAGGAAAGTGCGCATGGAGACTGTTGTATTCAATCCCGACGCAGTCTCTGTGTTTCATGAACACTCAAGTTGTCCACAGATTTCATAATGCCTCCATATGTGCATCGGAATCTACTACTGGTCTTCCAGGGAACGATCAAAGCGTAGACAGTTTGAGACATTACTCCCATGGAGGAAAGTGCTCATGGTGACTGTGGTATTCAATCCTGATGCTATTTCTGTGTTTCATCAACACTCTGATAGTCCACAGATTACAGAATGCCTCCAGATGTGCATCAGAAACTACTTATGGTCTTCCAGGGAACGATCACAAGATAAAATGTTAGAGACATTACTCCCATGGAGGAAAGTGCGCATGGTGACTGTTGTATTCAATCCCGATGCAATTTCTGTGTTTCATCAACACTCTGATAGTCTACAAATTACACAATGCCACCAGATGTGCATCGTAAACTACCACTGGTCTTCCAGGGAACGATCAAAGCGTAGATTGTTTGAGACATTACTCCCGTGGAGGAAAGTGCGCATGGTTACTGTTGTATTCAATCCCGATCCAATTTCTGTGTTTCATCAACACTCTGAGATTCCACAGATTACAGAATCAACCGGATGTTCATCGGAAACTACTACTGGTCTTCCAGGGAACGATCAAAGCGTAGACAGTTTGAGACATTACTCCCATGGAGGAAAGTGCTCATGGTGACTGTGGTATTCAATCCTGATGCTATTTCTGTGTTTCATCAACACTCTGATAGTCCACAGATTACAGAATGCCTCCAGATGTGCATCAGAAATTACTTATGGTCTTCCAGGGAACGATCACAAGATAAAATGTTAGAGACATTACTCCCATGGAGGAAAGTGCGCATGGTGACTGTTGTATTCAATTCCGATGCAATTTCTGTGTTTCATCAACACTCTGATAGACCACAGATTACAGACTGATCCGGATGTGCATCTGAAACTACTACTGGTCTTCTAGGAAACGATCAAAGCGTAGACTGTTTGAGACATTACTCCCGTGAAGGAAAGTGCGGATGGTGACTGTTGCATTCAATCCCGATGCAATTTCTGTGTTTCATCAACACTCTGATAGTCCACAGATTACAGAATGCCACGAGATGTGCATCGGAAACTACTACTGGTCTGCCTTGGGAAGATCAAAGCGTAGATTGTTTGAGACACTACTCTCATGGAAGAAAGAGCGCATGGTGACTGTTGTATTCAATCCCGAAGCAATTTCTGTGTTTGATCAACACTCTGATAGTCCACAGATTACAGAATGCCGCCAGATGTGAATCGGAAACTACTACTGGTCCTCCAGGGAACGATCAAAGCGTCGACTGTTTGAGACATTACTCCCAAGGAGGAAAGTGGGCATGGTGACTGTTGTATTCTATTCCGATGCAATTTCTGTGTTTCATCAACACTCTGATAGTCCACAGATTACAGAATGAACAGGATGTGCATCGGAAACTACTACTGGTCTTCAAGGGAACGATCAAAGCGTAGACTCTTTGAGACATTACTCCTGTGGAGGAAAGTGCGCATGGTGACTGTTGTATTCAATCGCTATGCAATTTCTGTGTTTCATCAACACTCTGATAGTCCACAGATTACAGAATGCCTCCAGATGTGCATCGGAAACTACCACTGGTCTTCCAGGGAGCGATCAAAGGGTAGAGTGTTTAAGACATTGCTAACATGGAGGCAAGTGCGCATGGTTACTGTTGTATTCAATCCCGATGCAATTTCTGTGTTTCATCAACACTTTGAAGGCCCACAGATTACAGAATGCATCCAGATGTGCATCGGAAACTACTACTGGTCTTCCAGGGAACGATCGAAGCGTCGACTATTTGACACATTACTTCCATGGAGGAAAGTGCGCATAGTGTCTGTTTTATTCAATCCCGATGCAATTTCTGTGTTTCATCAACACTCTGATAGTCCACAGATTAAGGAATGCCACCAGATGTGCATCGTAAACTACTACTGGTCTTAGAGGGAACGATCAAAGCGTCGACTGTTTGGGACATTACTCCTGTGGAGCAAAGTGCGCATGGTGACTGTTGTATTCAATCCCGATGCAATTTCTGTGTTTCATCAACACTCTGATAGTCCACAGATTACAAAATGCCACCGGACGTGCATCTGAAACTACTACTGGTCTTCCAGGGAATGATCAAAGACATAGACTGTTTGAGACATTACTCCTGTGGAGGAAAGTGCGCACGGTGACTGTTGTATTCAATCCCGATGCAATTTCTGTGTTTCATCAACACTCTGATAGTCCACAGATTACAGAATGAACCGGATGTGCATCGGAAACTACTACTGGTCTTCCAGGGAACGATCAAAGCGTAGACTGTTTGAGACATTAGTCCCGTGGAGGAAAGTGCGGATGGTGACTGTTGAATTCAATCCCGAAGCAATTTCTGTGTTTCATCAAAACTCTGACATTCCACAGGTTACAGAATGCCACCAGACGTGAATCGGAAACTACTACTGGTCTTCCAGGGAACGATCAAAACGTAGACTGTTTGAGACACTACTCTCATGGATGAAAGTGCGTATGGTGACTGTTGTATTCAATCCCAATTCAATTCTTTGTGTTTCATCAACTCTCTGATAGTCCACAGATTGCAGAATGCCTCCAGATGAGCATCGGAAACTACTACTGGTCTTCCAGGGGACGATCAAGGTGTAGACTCTTTGAGACATTACTCCCGTGGAGGAAAGTGCGCATGGTGACTGTTGTATTCTATCTCGATGCATTTTCGGTGTTTCATCAACACTCTGATAGTCCACAGATAACAGAATGAAACCAGACGTACATCGGAAACTACTACTGGTCTTCCAGGGAACGATCAAAGCGTAGACTGTTTGAGACACTACTCTCATTGAAGAAAGTACGCATGGTACTGTTGTATTCAATCCCGATGCAATTTCTGTGTTTCATCAACACTTTGAAGGTCCACAGATTACAGAATGCATCCAGATGTGCATCGGAAACTACTACTGGTCTTCCGGGGAACGATCAAAGCGTGGACCGTTTGAGACATTACTCCTGTGGAGGAAAGTGCGCATGGTGACTGTTGTATTCAATCCCGATGCAATTTCTATGTATCATTAACACTCTGATAGTCCACAGATTACAGAATGCATCCAGATGTGCATCGGAAACTACTACTGGTCTTCCAGGGAGCGATCAAAGCGTGGACCGTTTGAGACATTACTCCTGTGGAGGAAAGTGCGCATTGTGACTGTTGCATTCAATCCCGATGCAACTTCAGTGTTTCATCAACACTCTGATAGACCACAGGTTACAGAATGCCACGAGATGTGCATCGGAAACTACTACTGGTCTCCCTTGGAAAGATCAAAGCGTACAACGTTTGAGACACTCCTCTCATGGAAGAAAGAGCGCATGGTGACTGTTGTATTCAATCCCGAAGCAATTTCTGTGTTTGATCAACACTCTAATAGTGCACAGATTACAGAATGCCTCCAGATGTGAATCGGAAACTACTACTGGTCCTCCAGGGAACGATCAAAGCGTAGACTGTTTGAGACATTACTCCCAAGGAGGGAAGTGGGCATGGTGACTGTTGTATTCTATCCCGATGCAATTTCTGTGTTTCATCAATACTCTGATAGTCCACAGATTACAGAATGAACCGGATGTGCATCGGAAACTACTACTGGTCTTCCAGGGTACGATCAAAGCGTAGACTGTTTCAGACATTACTCCCATGGAGGAAAGTGCGCATGGTGACTGTTGTATTCAATCCCGATGCAATTTCTGTGTTTCATCAACACTCTGATAGTCCACAGATTACAGAATGCCTCCAGATGTGCATCGGAAACTACCACTGGTCTTCCAGGGAGCGATCAAAGGGTAGCGTGTTTAAGACATTACTAACATGGAGGCAAGTGCGCATGGTTACTGTTGTATTCAATCCCGATGCAATTTCTGTGTTTCATCAACACTTTGAAGGCCCACAGATTACAGAATGCATCCAGATGTGCATAGGAAACTACTACTGGTCTTCCAGGGAACGATCGAAGTGTAGACTATTTGACACATTACTTCCATGGAGGAAAGCGCGCATGGTGTCTGTTTTATTCAATCCCGATGCAATTTCTGTGTTTCATCAACACTCTTATAGTCCACAGATTAAGGAATGCCACCAGATGTGCATCGGAAACTACTACTGGTCTTAGAGGGAACGATCAAAGCGTCGACTGTTTGGGACATTACTCCTGTGGAGGAAAGTGCGCATGGTGACTGTTGTATTCAATCCCGATGCAATTTCTGTGTTTCATCGACACTCTGATAGTCCACAGATTACAAAATGCCACCGCATGTGCATCTGAAACTACTACTGGTCTTCCAGGGATTGATCAAAGCGTAGACTGTATGAGACATTACTTTTGCGGAGGAAAGTGCGGATGGTGACTGTTGAATTCAATCCCAATGCAATTTCTGTGTTTCATCAAAACTCTGACATTCCACAGATTACAGAATGCCACCAGACGTGAATCGGAAACTACTACTGGTCTTCCAGGGAAAGATCAAAGCCTAGACTGTTTGAGACACTACTCTCATGGATGAAAGTGCGTATGGTGACTGTTGTATTCAATCCCAATTCAATTCTTTGTGTTTCATCAACTCTCTGATAGTCCACAGATTACAGAATGCCTCCAGATGAGCATCGGAAACCACTACTAGTCTTCCAGGGAACGATCAAGGTGTAGACTCTTTGAGACATTACTCCCGTGGAGGAAAGTGCGTATGGTGACTGTTGTATTCTATCTCGATGCATTTTCGGTGTTTCATCAACACTCTGATAGTCCACAGTTAACAGAATGAAACCAGACGTGCATCGGAAAATACTACTGGTCTTCCAGGGAACGATCAAAGCGTAGACTGTTTGAGACACTACTCTCATGGAAGAAAGTACGCATGGTACTGTTGTATTCAATCCCGATGCAATTTCTGTGTTTCATCAACACTCTGATAGTCCACAGATTACAGAATGAACCGGATGTGCATCGGAAACTACTACTGGTCTTCCAGGGAACGATCAAAGCGTAGACTGTTTGAGACATTAGTCCCGTGGAGGAAAGTGCGGATGGTGACTGTTGAATTCAATCCCGAAGCAATTTCTGTGTTTCATCAAAACTCTGACATTCCACAGGTTACAGAATGCCACCAGACGTGAATCGGAAACTACTACTGGTCTTCCAGGGAACGATCAAAACGTAGACTGTTTGAGACACTACTCTCATGGATGAAAGTGCGTATGGTGACTGTTGTATTCAATCCCAATTCAATTCCTTGTGTTTCATCAACTCTCTGATAGTCCACAGATTACAGAATGCCTCCAGATGAGCATCGGAAACTACTACTGGTCTTCCAGGGAACGATCAAGGTGTAGACTCTTTGAGACATTACTCCCGTGGAGGAAAGTGCGCATGGTGACTGTTGTATTCTATCTCGATGCATTTTCGGTGTTTCATCAACACTCTGATAGTCCACAGATAACAGAATGAAACCAGACGTACATCGGAAACTACTACTGGTCTTCCAGGGAACGATCAAAGCGTAGACTGTTTGAGACACTACTCTCATTGAAGAAAGTACGCATGGTACTGTTGTATTCAATCCCGATGCAATTTCTGTGTTTCATCAACACTTTGAAGGTCCACAGATTACAGAATGCATCCAGATGTGCATCGGAAACTACTACTGGTCTTCCAGGGAGCGATCAAAGCGTGGACTGTTTGAGACATTACTCCTGTGGAGGAGAGTGCGCATGGTGACTGTTGTATTCAATCCCGATGCAATTTCTATGTATCATTAACACTCTGATAGTCCACAGATTACAGAATGCATCCAGATTTGCATCGGAAACTACTACTGGTTCCAGGGAACGATCAAAGCGTAGACTATTTGAGACATTATTCCCATGGAGGAAAGGGCACATGGTGACTGTTATATTCAATCCCGATGCAATTTCTGTGTTTCGTCAACACTCTGATAGTCCACAGATTAAGGAATGCCACCAGATGTGCATCGGAAACTACTACTGGTCTTCCAGTTAGCGATCAAAGCGCCGACTGTTTGAGACATTACTCCCGTGGAGGAAAGTGCGCATTGTGACTGTTGCATTCAATCCCGATGCAATTTCTGTGTTTCATCAACACTCTGATAGTCCACAGATTACAGAATGCCACGAGATGTGCATCGGAAACTACTACTGGTCTCCCTTGGAAAGATCAAAGCGTAGAACGTTTGAGACACTCCTCTCATGGAAGAAAGAGCGCATGGTGACTGTTGTATTCAATCCCGAAGAAATTTCTGTGTTTGATCAACACTCTGATAGTCCACAGATTACAGAATGCCTCCAGATGTGAATCGGAAACTACTACTGGTCCTCCAGGGAACGATCAAAGCGTAGACTGTTTGAGACATTACTCCCAAGGAGGAAAGTGGGCATGGTGACTGTTGTATTCTATCCCGATGCAATTTCTGTGTTTCATCAACACTCTGATAGTCCACAGATTACAGAATGAACCGGATGTGCATCGGAAACTACTACTGGTCTTCCAGGGTACGATCAAAGCGTAGACTGTTTCAGACATTACTCCCATGGAGGAAAGTGCGCATGGTGACTGTTGTATTCAATCCCGATGCAATTTCTGTGTTTCATCAACACTCTGATAGTCCACAGATTACAGAATGCCTCCAGATGGGCATCGGAAACTACCACTGGACTTCCAGGGAGCGATCAAAGGGTAGCGTGTTTAAGACATTACTAACATGGAGGCAAGTGCGCATGGTTACTGTTGTATTCAATCCCGATGCAATTTCTGTGTTTCATCAACACTTTGAAGGCCCACAGATTACAGAATGCATCCAGATGTGCATAGGAAACTACTACTGGTCTTCCAGGGAACGATCGAAGTGTAGACTATTTGACACATTACTTCCATGGAGGAAAGCGCGCATGGTGTCTGTTTTATTCAATCCCGATGCAATTTCTGTGTTTCATCAACACTCTGATAGTCCACAGATTAAGGAATGCCACCAGATATGCATCGGAAACTACTACTGGTCTTAGAGGGAACGATCAAAGCGTCGACTGTTTGGGACATTACTCCTGTGGAGGAAAGTGCGCATGGTGACTGTTGTATTCAATCCCGATGCAATTTCTGTGTTTCATTAACACTCTGATAGTCCACAGATTACAGAATGCATCCAGATTTGCATCGGAAACTACTACTGGTTCCAGGGAACGATCAAAGCGTAGACTATTTGAGACATTACTCCCATTTAGGAAAGTGCGCATGGTGACTGTTATATTCAATCCCGATGCAATTCCTGTGTTTCGTCAACACTCTGATAGTCCACAGATTAAGGAATGCCACCAGATGTGCATCGGAAACTACTACTGGTCTTCCAGTTAGCGATCAAAGCGTCGACTGTTTGAGACATTACTCCTGTGGAGGAAAGTGCGCATGGTGACTGTTGTATTCAATCGCGATGCAATTTCTGTATTTCATCAACACTCTGATAGTCCACAGATTACAGAATGCCTCCAGATGTGCATCGGAAACTACCACTGGTCTTCCAGGGAGCGATCAAAGCGTAGAGTGTTTGAGACATTACTAACATGGAGGCAAGTGCGCATGGTTACTGTTGTATTCAATCACGATGCAATTTCTGTGTTTCATCAACACTTTGAAGGTCCACAGATTACAGAATGCATTTAGATGTGCATCGGAAACTACTACTGGTCTTCCTTGGAACGATCGAAGCGTAGACTATTTGACACATTACCTCCATGGAGGAAAGTGCGCATGGTGTCTGTTTTATTCAATCCCGATGCAATTTCTGTGTTTCATCAACACTCTGATAGTCCACAGATTAAGGAATGCCACCAGATGTGCATCGGAAACTACTACTGGTCTTAGAGGGAACGATCAAACCGTCGACTGTTTGGTACATTACTCCTGTGGAGGAAAGTGCGCATGGTGACTGTTGTATTTAATCCCGATGCAATTTCTGTGTTTCATCAACACTCTGATAGTCCACAGATTACAAAATGCCACCGGATGTACATCTGAAACTACTACTGGTCTTCCAGGGAATGATCAAAGCGTAGACTGTTTGAGACATTACTCCTGTGGAGGAAAGTGCGCATTGTGACTGTTGTATTCAATCCCGATGCAATTTCTGTGTTTCATCAACACTCTGATAGTCCACAGATTACAGAATGAACGGGATGTGGATCCGAAACTACTGCTGGTCTTCCAGGGAACGATCAAAGCGTAGACTGTTTGAGACATTAGTCCCGTGGATGAAAGTGCGGATGGTGACTGTTGAATTCAATCCCGAAGCAATTTCTGTGTTTCATCAAAACTCTGATATTCCACAGATTACAGAATGCCACCAGACGTGAATCGGAAACTACTACTGGTCTTCCAGGGAACGATCAAAACGTAGACTGTTTGAGACACTACTCTCATGGATGAAAGTGCGTATGGTGACTGTTGTATTCACTCCCAATTCAATTCCTTGTGTTTCATCAACTCTCTGATTGTCCACAGATTACAGAATGCCTCCAGATGGGCATCGGAAACTACTACTGGTCTTCCAGGGAACGATCAAAGCGTAGACTGTTTGAGACACTACTCTCATGGAAGAAAGTACGCATGGTACTGTTGTATTCAATCTCGATACAATTTCTGTGTTTCATCAACACTTTGAAGGTCCACAGATTACAGAATGCATCCAGATGTGCATCGGAAACTACTACTGGTCTTCCAGGGAGCGATCAAAGCGTCGACTGTTTGAGACATTACTCCTGTGGAGGAAAGTGCGCATGGTGACTGTTGTATTCAATCCCGATGCAATTTCTGTGTTTCATTAACACCCTGATAGTCCACAGATTACAGAATGCATCCAGATTTTCATCGGAAACTACTACTGGTTCTTTGGAACGATCAAAGCGTAGACTATTTGAGACATTACTCCCATGGAGGAAAGAGCGCATGTTGACTGTTATATTCAATCCCGATGCAATTTCTGTGTTTCGTCAACACTCTGATAGTCCACAGATTAAGGAATGCCACCAGATGTGCATCGGAAACTACTACTGGTCTTCCAGTTAGCGATCAAAGCGTCGACTGTTTGAGACATTACTCCTGTGGAGGAAAGTGCGCATAGTGACTGTTGTATTCAATCGCGATGCAATTTCTGTATTTCATCAACACTCTGATAGTCCACAGATTACAGAATGCCTCCAGATGTGCATCGGAAACTACCACTGGTCTTCCAGGGAGCGATCAAAGCGTAGAGTGTTTGAGACATTACTAACATGGAGGCAAGTGCGCATGGTTACTGTTGTATGCAATCCCGATGCAATTTCTGTGTTTCATCAAAACTTTGAAGGTCCACAGACTACAGAATGCATTTAGATGTGCATCGGAAACTACTACTGGTCTTCCAGGGAACGATCGAAGCGTAGACTATTTGACACATTACCTCCATGGAGGAAAGTGCGCATGGTGTCTGTTTTATTCAATCCCGATGCAATTTCTGTGTTTCATCAACACTCTGATAGTCCACAGATTAAGGAATGCCACCAGATGTGCATCGGAAACTACTACTGGTCTTAGAGGGAACGGTCAAACCGTCGACTGTTTGGGACATTACTCCTGTGGAGGAAAGTGCGCATGGTGACTGTTGTATTCAATCCCGATGCAATTTCTGTGTTTCATCAACACTCTGATAGTCCACAGATTACAAAATGCCACCGGATGTGCATCTGAAACTACTACTGGTCTTCCAGGGAATGATCAAAGCGTAGACTGCTTGAGACATTACTCCTGTGGAGGAAAGTGCGCATTGTGACTGTTATATTCAATCCCGATGCAATTTCTGTGATTCATCAACACTCTGATAGTCCACAGATTACAGAATGAACGGGATGTGGATCGGAAACTACTGCTGGTCTTCCAGGGAACGATCAAAGCGTAGACTGTTTCAGACATTAGTCCCGTGGAGGAAAGTGCGGATGGTGACTGTTGAATTCAATCCCGAAGCAATTTCTGTGTTTCATCAAAACTCTGATATTCCACAGATTACAGAATGCCACCAGACGTGAATCGGAAACTACTACTGGTCTTCCAGGGAACGATCAAAACGTAGACTGTTTGAGACACTACTCTCATGGATGAAAGTGCATATGGTGACTGTTGTATTCAATCCCAATTCAATTCTTTGTGTTTCATCAACTCTCTGATAGTCCACAGATTACAGAATGCCTCCAGATGAGCATCGGAAACTACTACTGGTCTTCCAGGGAACGATCAAGGTGTAGACTCTTTGAGACATTACTCCCGTGGAGGAAAGTGCGCATGGTGACAGTTGTATTCTATCTCGATGTATTTTCGGTGTTTCATCAACACTCTGATAGTCAACAGATAACAGAAAGAAACCAGACGTGCATCGGAAACTACTACTGGTCTTCCAGGGAACGATCAAAGCGTAGACTGTTTGAGACACTACTCTCATGGGAGAAAATACGCATGGTACTGTTGTATTCAATCCCGATGCAATTTCTGTGTTTCATCAACACTTTGAAGGTCCACAGATTACAGAATGCATCCAGATGTGCATCGGAAACTACTACTGGTCTTCCAGGGAGCGATCAAAGCGTCGACTGTTTGAGACATTACTCCTGTGGAGGAAAGTGCGCATGGTGACTGTTGTATTCAATCCCGATGCAATTTCTGTGTTTCATTAACACTCTGATAGTCCACAGATTACAGAATGCATCCAGATTTGCATCGGAAACTACTACTGGTTCCAGGGAACGATCAAAGCGTAGACTATTTGAGACATAACTCCCATGGAGGAAAGTGCGCATGGTGACTGTTATATTCAATCCCGATGCAATTTCTGTGTTTCGTCAACACTCTGATAGTCCACAGATTAAGGAATGCCACCAGATGTGCATCGGAAACTACTACTGGTCTTCCAGTTAGCGATCAAAGCGTCGACTGTTTGAGACATTACTCCTGTGGAGGAAAGTGCGCATGGTGACTGTTGTATTCTATCCCGATGCAATTTCTGTGTTTCATCAACACTCTGATAGTCCACAGATTACAGAATGAACCGGATGTGCATCGGAAACTACTACTGGTCTTCCAGGGAACGATCAAAGCGTAGACTGTTTCAGACATTACTCCCATGGAGGAATGTGCGCATGGTGACTGTTGTATTCAATCCCGATGCAATTTCTGTGTTTCATCAACACTCTGATAGTCCACAGATTACAGAAAGAACAGGATGTGCATCGGAAACTACTACTGGTCTTCAAGGGAACGATCAAGGCGTAGACTGTTTGAGACATTACTCCTGTGGAGGAAAGTGCGCATGGTGACTGTTGTATTCAATCGCTATGCAATTTCTGTGTTTCATCAACAATCTGATAGTCCACAGATTACAGAATGCCTCCAGATGTGCATCGGAAACTACCACTGGTCTTCCAGGGAGCGATCAAAGGGTAGAGTGTTTAAGACATTACTAACATGGAGGCAAGTGCGCATGGTTACTGTTGTATTCAATCCCGATGCAATTTCTGTGTGTCATTAACACTTTGAAGGCCCACAGATTACAGAATGCATCCAGATGTGCATCGGAAACTACTACTGGTCTTCAAGTGAACGATCGAAGTGTAGACTATTTGACACATTACTTCCATGGAGGAAAGTGCGCATGGTGTCTGTTTTATTCAATCCCGATGCAATTTCTTTGTTTCATCAACACTCTGATAGTCCACAGATTAAGGAATGCCACCAGATGTGCATCGGAAACTACTACCGGTCTTACAGGGAACGATCAAAGCGTCGCATGTTTGGGACATTACTCCTGTGGAGGAAAGTGCGGATGGTGACTGTTGTATTCAATCCCGATGCAATTTCTGTGTTTCATCAACACTCTGATAGTCCACAGATTACAAAATGCCACCGGATGTGCATCTGAAACTACTACTGGTCTTCCAGGGAATGATCAAAGCGTAGACTGTGTGAGACATTACTCCTGTGGAGGAAAGTGCGCATGGTGACTGTTGTATTCACTCACGGTGCAATTTTTGTGCTTCATCAACACTCTGATAGTCCACCGATTACAGATGTGCATCGGAAACTACTACTAATCTTCCAGGGAACGATCAAAGCGTAGACTGTTTCAGAAATTACTCCCATGGAGGAAAGTGCGCATGGTGACTGTTGTATTCAATCCCGATGCAATTTCTGTGTTTCATCAACACTCTGATAGTCCACAGATTACAGAATGAACCGGATGTGCATCGGAAACTACTACTGGTCTTCCAGGGAACGATCAAAGCGTAGACTGTTTGAGACATTAGTCCCGTGGAGGAAAGTGCGGATGGTGACTGTTGAATTCAATCCCGAAGCAATTTCTGTGTTTCATCAAAACTCTGACATTCCACAGATTACAGTATGCCACCAGACGTGAATCGGAAACTACTACTGGTCTTCCAGGGAACGATCAAAACATAGACTGTTTGAGACACTACTCTCATGGATGATAGTGCGTATGGTGACTGTTGTATTCAATCCCAATTCAATTCTTTGTGTTTCATCAACTCTCTGATTGTCCACAGATTACAGAATGCCTCCAGATGAGCATCGGAAACTACTACTGGTCTTCCAGGGAACGATCAAGGTGTAGACTCTTTGAGACATTACTCCCGTGGAGGAAAGTGCGCATGGTGACTGTTGTATTCTATCTCGATGCATTTTCGGTGTTTCATCAACACTCTGATAGTCCACAGATAACAGAATGAAACCAGACGTGCATCGGAAACTACTACTGGTCTTCCAGGGAACGATCAAAGCGTAGACTGTTTGAGACACTACTCTCATGGAAGAAAATACGCATGGTACTGTTGTATTCAATCTCGATGCAATTTCTGTGTTTCATCAACACTTTGAAGGTCCACAGATTACAGAATGCATCCAGATGTGCATCGGAAACTACTACTGGTCTTCCAGGGTGCGATCAAAGCGTCGACTGTTTGAGACATTACTCCTGTGGAGGAAAGTGTGCATGGTGACTGTTGTATTCAATCCCGATGCAATTTCTGTGTTTCATTAACACTCTGATAGTCCACAGATTACAGAATGCATCCAGATTTGCATCGGATACTACTACTGGTTCCAGGGAACGATCAAAGCGTAGACTATTTGAGACATTACTCCCATGGAGGAAAGTGCGCATGGTGACTGTTATATTCAATCCCGATGCAATTTCTGTGTTTCGTCAACACTCTGATAGTCCACAGATTAAGGAATGCCACCAGATGTGCATCGGAAACTACTACTGGTCTTCCAGTTAGCGATCAAAGCGTCGACTGTTTAAGACATTACTCCTGTGGTGGAAAGTGCGCATGGTGACTGTTGTATTCAATCGCGATGCAATTTCTGTGTTTCATAAACACTCTGATAGTCCACAGATTACAGAATGCCTCCAGATGTGCATCGGAAACTACCACTGGTCTTCCAGGGAGCGATCAAAGCGTAGAGTGTTAGAGACATTACTAACATGGAGGCAAGTGCGCATGGTTACTGTTGTATTCAATCCCGATGCAATATCTGGGTTTTATCAACACTTTGAAGGTCAACAGATTACAGAATGCATTTAGATGTGCATCGGAAACTACTACTGCTCTTCCAGTTAACGATCGAAGCGTAGACTATTTGACACATTACCTCCATGGAGGAAAGTGCGCATGGTGTCTGTCTTATTCAATCCCGATGCAATTTCTGTGTTTGATCAACACTCTGATAGTCCACAGATTACAGAATGCCTCCAGATGTGAATCGGAAACTACTACTGGTCCTCCAGGGAACGATCAAAGCGTAGACTGTTTGAGACATTACTCCCAAGGTGGAAAGTGGGCATGGTGACTGTTGTATTCTATCCCGATGCAATTTCTGTGTTTCATCAACACTCTGATAGTCCACAGATTACAGAATGAACCGGATGTGCATCGGAAACTACTACTGGTCTTCCAGGGAACGATCAAAGCGTAGACTGTTTCAGACATTACTCCCATGGAGGAAAGTGCGCATGGTGACTGTTGTATTCAATCCCGATGCAATTTCTGTGTTTCATCAACACTGTGATAGTCCACAGATTACAGAATGAACGGGATGTGCATCGGAAACTACTACTGGTCTTCAAGGGAACGATCAAAGCGTAGACTGTTTGAGACATTACTCCTGTGGAGGAAAGTGCGCATGGTGACTGTTGTATTCAATCGCTATGCAATTTCTGTGTTTCATCAACACTCTGATAGTCCACAGATTACAGAATGCCTCCAGATGTGCATCGGAAACTACCACTGGACTTCCAGGGAGCGATCAAAGCGTAGAGTGTTTAAGACATTACTAACATGGAAGCAAGTGCGCATGGTTACTGTTGTATTCAATTCCGATGCAATTTCTGTGTTTCATCAACACTTTTAAGGCCCACAGATTACAGAATGCATCCAGATGTGCATCGGAAACTACTACTGGTCTTCCAGGGAACGATCGAAGTGTACACGATTTGACACATTACTTCCATGGAGGAAAGTGCGCATGGTGTCTGTTTTATTCAATCCCGATGCAATTTCTGTGTTTCATCAACACTCTGATAGTCCACAGATTAAGGAATGCCACAAGATGTGCATCGGAAACTACTACTGGTCTTAGAGGGAACGATCAAACCGTCGACTGTTTGGGACATTACTCCTGTGGAGGAAAGTGCGCATGGTGACAGTTGTATTCAATCCCGATGCAATTTCTGTGTTTCATCAACACTCTGATAGTCCACAGATTACAAAATGCCACCGGATGTGCATCTGAAACTACTACTGGTCTTCCAGGGAATGATCAAAGCGTAGACTGTGTGAGACATTACTCCTGTGAAGGAAAGTGCGCATGGTGACTGTTGTATTCAATCCCGATGCAATTTCTGTGTTTCATCAACACTCTGATAGTCCACAGATTACAGAATGAACCGGATGTGCATCGGAAACTACTACTGGTCTTCCAGGGAACGATCAAAGCGTAGACTGTTTGAGACACTACTCTCATGGATGAAGGTGCGTATGGTGACTGTTGTATTCAATCCAAATTCAATTCTTTGTGTTTCATCAACTCTCCGATAGTCCACAGATTACAGAATGCCTCCAGATGAACATCGGAAACAACTACTGGTCTTCCAGGGAACGATCAAGGTGTAGACTCTTTGAGACATTACTCCCGTGGAGGAAAGTGCGCATGGTGACTGTTGTATTCTATCTCGATGCATTTTCGGTGTTTCATCAACACTCTGATAGTCCACAGATTACAGAATGAACCGGATGTGCATCGGAAACTACTACTGGTCTTCCAGGGAACGATCAAAGCGTAGACTGTTTGAGACATTAGTCCCATGGAGGAAAGTGCGGATGGTGACTGTTGTATTCAATCCCGATGCAATTTCTGTGTTTCATCAACACTTTGAAGGTCCACAGATTACAGAATGCATCCAGATGTGCATCGGAAACTACTACTGGTCTTCCAGGGAGCGATCAAAGCGTCGACTGTTTGAGACATTACTCCTGTGGAGGAAAGTGCGCATGGTGACTGTTGTATTCAATCCCGATGCAATTTCTGTGTTTCATTAACAATCTGATAGTCCACAGATTACAGAATGCATCCAGATTTGCATCGGAAACTACTACTGGTTCCAGGGAACGATAAAAGCGTAGACTATTTGAGACATTACTCCCATGGAGGAAAGTGCGCATGGTGACTGTTATATTCAATCCCGATGCAATTTCTGTGTTTCGTCAACACTCTGATAGTCCACAGATTAAGGAATGCCACCTGATGTGCATCGGAAACTACTACTGGTCTTCCAGTTAGCGATCAAAGCGTCGACTGTTTGAGACATTACTCCTGTGGAGGAAAGTGCGCATGGTGACTGTTGTATTCACTCACGGTGCAATTTTTGTGCTTCATCAACACTCTGATAGTCCACCGATTACAGATGTGCATCGGAAACTACTACTAATCTTCCAGGGAACGATCAAAGCGTAGACTGTTTCAGAAATTACTCCCATGGAGGAAAGTGCGCATGGTGACTGTTGTATTCAATCCCGATGCAATTTCTGTGTTTCATCAACACTCTGATAGTCCACAGATTACAGAATGAACCGGATGTGCATCGGAAACTACTACTGGTCTTCCAGGGAACGATCAAAGCGTAGACTGTTTGAGACATTAGTCCCGTGGAGGAAAGTGCGGATGGTGACTGTTGAATTCAATCCCGAAGCAATTTCTGTGTTTCATCAAAACTCTGACATTCCACAGATTACAGTATGCCACCAGACGTGAATCGGAAACTACTACTGGTCTTCCAGGGAACGATCAAAACATAGACTGTTTGAGACACTACTCTCATGGATGATAGTGCGTATGGTGACTGTTGTATTCAATCCCAATTCAATTCTTTGTGTTTCATCAACTCTCTGATTGTCCACAGATTACAGAATGCCTCCAGATGAGCATCGGAAACTACTACTGGTCTTCCAGGGAACGATCAAGGTGTAGACTCTTTGAGACATTACTCCCGTGGAGGAAAGTGCGCATGGTGACTGTTGTATTCTATCTCGATGCATTTTCGGTGTTTCATCAACACTCTGATAGTCCACAGATAACAGAATGAAACCAGACGTGCATCGGAAACTACTACTGGTCTTCCAGGGAACGATCAAAGCGTAGACTGTTTGAGACACTACTCTCATGGAAGAAAATACGCATGGTACTGTTGTATTCAATCTCGATGCAATTTCTGTGTTTCATCAACACTTTGAAGGTCCACAGATTACAGAATGCATCCAGATGTGCATCGGAAACTACTACTGGTCTTCCAGGGTGCGATCAAAGCGTCGACTGTTTGAGACATTACTCCTGTGGAGGAAAGTGTGCATGGTGACTGTTGTATTCAATCCCGATGCAATTTCTGTGTTTCATTAACACTCTGATAGTCCACAGATTACAGAATGCATCCAGATTTGCATCGGATACTACTACTGGTTCCAGGGAACGATCAAAGCGTAGACTATTTGAGACATTACTCCCATGGAGGAAAGTGCGCATGGTGACTGTTATATTCAATCCCGATGCAATTTCTGTGTTTCGTCAACACTCTGATAGTCCACAGATTAAGGAATGCCACCAGATGTGCATCGGAAACTACTACTGGTCTTCCAGTTAGCGATCAAAGCGTCGACTGTTTAAGACATTACTCCTGTGGTGGAAAGTGCGCATGGTGACTGTTGTATTCAATCGCGATGCAATTTCTGTGTTTCATAAACACTCTGATAGTCCACAGATTACAGAATGCCTCCAGATGTGCATCGGAAACTACCACTGGTCTTCCAGGGAGCGATCAAAGCGTAGAGTGTTAGAGACATTACTAACATGGAGGCAAGTGCGCATGGTTACTGTTGTATTCAATCCCGATGCAATATCTGGGTTTTATCAACACTTTGAAGGTCAACAGATTACAGAATGCATTTAGATGTGCATCGGAAACTACTACTGCTCTTCCAGTTAACGATCGAAGCGTAGACTATTTGACACATTACCTCCATGGAGGAAAGTGCGCATGGTGTCTGTCTTATTCAATCCCGATGCAATTTCTGTGTTTGATCAACACTCTGATAGTCCACAGATTACAGAATGCCTCCAGATGTGAATCGGAAACTACTACTGGTCCTCCAGGGAACGATCAAAGCGTAGACTGTTTGAGACATTACTCCCAAGGTGGAAAGTGGGCATGGTGACTGTTGTATTCTATCCCGATGCAATTTCTGTGTTTCATCAACACTCTGATAGTCCACAGATTACAGAATGAACCGGATGTGCATCGGAAACTACTACTGGTCTTCCAGGGAACGATCAAAGCGTAGACTGTTTCAGACATTACTCCCATGGAGGAAAGTGCGCATGGTGACTGTTGTATTCAATCCCGATGCAATTTCTGTGTTTCATCAACACTGTGATAGTCCACAGATTACAGAATGAACGGGATGTGCATCGGAAACTACTACTGGTCTTCAAGGGAACGATCAAAGCGTAGACTGTTTGAGACATTACTCCTGTGGAGGAAAGTGCGCATGGTGACTGTTGTATTCAATCGCTATGCAATTTCTGTGTTTCATCAACACTCTGATAGTCCACAGATTACAGAATGCCTCCAGATGTGCATCGGAAACTACCACTGGACTTCCAGGGAGCGATCAAAGCGTAGAGTGTTTAAGACATTACTAACATGGAAGCAAGTGCGCATGGTTACTGTTGTATTCAATTCCGATGCAATTTCTGTGTTTCATCAACACTTTTAAGGCCCACAGATTACAGAATGCATCCAGATGTGCATCGGAAACTACTACTGGTCTTCCAGGGAACGATCGAAGTGTACACGATTTGACACATTACTTCCATGGAGGAAAGTGCGCATGGTGTCTGTTTTATTCAATCCCGATGCAATTTCTGTGTTTCATCAACACTCTGATAGTCCACAGATTAAGGAATGCCACAAGATGTGCATCGGAAACTACTACTGGTCTTAGAGGGAACGATCAAACCGTCGACTGTTTGGGACATTACTCCTGTGGAGGAAAGTGCGCATGGTGACAGTTGTATTCAATCCCGATGCAATTTCTGTGTTTCATCAACACTCTGATAGTCCACAGATTACAAAATGCCACCGGATGTGCATCTGAAACTACTACTGGTCTTCCAGGGAATGATCAAAGCGTAGACTGTGTGAGACATTACTCCTGTGAAGGAAAGTGCGCATGGTGACTGTTGTATTCAATCCCGATGCAATTTCTGTGTTTCATCAACACTCTGATAGTCCACAGATTACAGAATGAACCGGATGTGCATCGGAAACTACTACTGGTCTTCCAGGGAACGATCAAAGCGTAGACTGTTTGAGACACTACTCTCATGGATGAAGGTGCGTATGGTGACTGTTGTATTCAATCCAAATTCAATTCTTTGTGTTTCATCAACTCTCCGATAGTCCACAGATTACAGAATGCCTCCAGATGAACATCGGAAACAACTACTGGTCTTCCAGGGAACGATCAAGGTGTAGACTCTTTGAGACATTACTCCCGTGGAGGAAAGTGCGCATGGTGACTGTTGTATTCTATCTCGATGCATTTTCGGTGTTTCATCAACACTCTGATAGTCCACAGATTACAGAATGAACCGGATGTGCATCGGAAACTACTACTGGTCTTCCAGGGAACGATCAAAGCGTAGACTGTTTGAGACATTAGTCCCATGGAGGAAAGTGCGGATGGTGACTGTTGTATTCAATCCCGATGCAATTTCTGTGTTTCATCAACACTTTGAAGGTCCACAGATTACAGAATGCATCCAGATGTGCATCGGAAACTACTACTGGTCTTCCAGGGAGCGATCAAAGCGTCGACTGTTTGAGACATTACTCCTGTGGAGGAAAGTGCGCATGGTGACTGTTGTATTCAATCCCGATGCAATTTCTGTGTTTCATTAACAATCTGATAGTCCACAGATTACAGAATGCATCCAGATTTGCATCGGAAACTACTACTGGTTCCAGGGAACGATAAAAGCGTAGACTATTTGAGACATTACTCCCATGGAGGAAAGTGCGCATGGTGACTGTTATATTCAATCCCGATGCAATTTCTGTGTTTCGTCAACACTCTGATAGTCCACAGATTAAGGAATGCCACCTGATGTGCATCGGAAACTACTACTGGTCTTCCAGTTAGCGATCAAAGCGTCGACTGTTTGAGACATTACTCCTGTGGAGGAAAGTGCGCATGGTGACTGTTGTATTCAATCGCGATTCAATTTCTGTGTTTCATCAATCCTCTGATAGTCCACAGATTACAGAATGCCTCCAGATGTGCATCGGAAACTACCACAGGTCATCCAGGGAGCGATCAAAGCGTAGAGTGTTTGAGACATTACTAACATGGAGGCAAGTGCGCATGGTTACTGTTGTATTCAATCCCGATGCAATTTCTGTGTTTCATCAACACTTTGAAGGTCCACAGATTACAGAATGCATTTAGATGTGCATCGGAAACTACTACTTGTCTTCCAGGGAACGATCGAAGCATAGACTATTTGACACATTACCTCCATGGAGGAAAGTGCGCATGGTGTCTGTTTTATTCAATCCCGATGTAATTTCTGTGTTTCATCAACACTCTGATAGTCCACAGATTAAGGAATGCCACAAGATGTGCATCGGAAACTACTACTGGTCTTAGAGGGAACGATCAAACCGTCGACTGTTTGGGACATTACTCCTGTGGAGGAAAGTGCGCATGGTGACAGTTGTATTCAATCCCGATGCAATTTCTGTGTTTCATCAACACTCTGATAGTCCACAGATTACAAATTGCCACCGGATGTGCATCTGAAACTACTACTGGTCTTCCAGGGAATGATCAAAGCGTAGACTGTTTGTGACATTACTCCTGTGGAGGAAAGTGCGCATTGTGACTGTTGTATTCAATGCCGATGCAATTTCTGTGTTTCATCAACACTCTGATAGTCCACAGATTACACAATGAACGGGATGTGCATCGGAAACTACTGCTGGTCTTCCAGGGAACGATCAAAGCGTAGACTGTTTGAGACATTAGTCCCGTGGAGGAAAGTGCGCATGGTGATTGTTGTATTCAAACTCGATGCATTTTCGGTGTTTCATCAACACTCTGATAGTCCACAGATAACAGAATGAGACCAGACGTACATCGGAAACTACTACTGGTCTTCCAGGGAACGATCAAAGCGTAGACTGTTTGAGACACTACTCTCATGGAAGAAAGTACGCATGGTGACTGTTGTATTCAATCCCGAAGCAATTTCTGTGTTTCGTCAACAATCTGATAGTCCACAGATTAAGGAATGCCACCAGATGTGCATCGGAAACTACTACTGGTTCTCCAGGGAACGGTCAAAGCGTAGACTGTTTGACACATTACTCCCGTGGAGGAAAGTGCACATGGCGACTGTTGTATTGAATCCCGATGCAATTTCTGGGTATCATCAACACTCAGCTTGTCCTCAGATTTCATAATGCCTCCATATGTGCATCGGAATCTACTACTGGTCTTCCAGGGAACGATCAAAGCGTAGACTCTTTGAGACATTACTCCCGTGGAGGAAAGTGCGAATGGTGACTGTTGTATTCAATCTCGATGCATTTTCGGTGTTTCATCAACACTCTGATAGTCCACAGATAACAGAATGCCACGAGATGTGCACCGGAAACTACTACTGGTCTTCATGGGAACGATCAAAGCGTAGGCTGTTTGAGACACTACTCTCATGGAAGAAAGTGCGCATGGTGACTGTTGTATTCAATCCCGATGCAATTTCTTTGTTTTATCAACACTCTGTTAGTCCACAGTTTACAGAATGCCTCCAGATGTGCATCAGAAACTACTACTGGTCCTCCAGGGAACGATCAAAGCGTAGACTGTTTGAGACATTACTCCCATGGAGGAAAAGGCGCATGGTGACTGTTGTATTCAATCCCGATGCAATTTCTGTGTTTCGTTAACAATCTGATAGTCCACAGATTACAGAATGCCACCAGACGTGCATCGGAAACTACTACTGATCTTCCAGGGAACGATCAAAGCGTAGACTTTTTGAGACATTACTCCCGTGGAGGAAAGTGCGCGTGGTGACTGTTGTATTCAGTCCCGATGCAATTTCTGTGTTTCATCAACACTCTGATAGTCCACAGATTACAGAATGCCATCAGATGTGCATCGGAAACTACTACTGGTCTTCCTGGGAACGATTAAAGCGTAAATCGTTTGAGACATTACTCCCATGGAGGAATGTGCGCGTGGTGACTGTTGTATGCAATCCCGATCCAATTTCTGTGTCTCATCAACACTCTGATAGTCCACAGATTACAGAATGCCTCCAGATGCGCATCGGAAACTACTACTGGTCTTCCTGGGAACGATCAAAGCGTACATTGTTTGAGACATTACTCCCATGGAGGAATGTGCGCATGGTGACTGTTGTATGCAATCCCGATCCAATTTCTGTGTTTCATCAACACTCTGATAGTCCACAGATTACAGAATGCCTCCAGAAGTGCATCGGAAACTACTACTGGTCTTCCAGGGAACGTTCAAAGCGTAGACTGTTAGAGACATTACTCCCATGGAGGAAAGTGCGCATGGTGACTATTGTATTTAATCCCGATGAAATTTCTGTGTTTCATCAACACTCTGACAGTCCACAGAGCACAGAATGCCACCAGACGTGCATCGGAAACTACTACTGATCTTCCAGTGAACGATCAAAGCTTAGACTGTTTGAGACATTACTCCCATGGAGGACAGTGCGCGTGGTGACTGTTGTATTCAGTTCCGATGCAATTTCTGTGTTTCATCAACACTCTGATAGTCCACAGATTACAGAATGCCACAAGATGTGCATCGGAAACTACTACTGGTCTTCCTGGGAACGATCAAAGCGTAGACCGTTTGAGACATTACTCGAAAGGAGGAAAGTGCGCATGATGACTGTTGTATTTTATCCCGTTGCAATTTCTGTGTTTCATCAACACTCTCATAGTCCACAGATTACAGAATGACTCCAGAATTGCATCGGAAACTACTACTGGTCTTCCAGGGAACGTTCAAAGCGTAGACTGTTTGAGACATTACTCCCATGGAGGAAAGTGCGCATGGTGACTGTTGTATTTAATCCCGATGAAATTTCTGTGTTTCATCAACACTCTGATAGTCCACAGATTACAGAATGCCACCAGACGTGCATCGGAAACTACTACTGATCTTCCAGGGAACGATCAAAGCGTAGACTTTTTGAGACATTACTCCCGTGGAGGACAGTGCGCGTGGTGACTGTTGTATTCCGTCCCGATGCAATTTCTGTGTTTCATCAACACTCTGATAGTCCACAGATTACAGAATGCCACCAGATGTGCATCGGAAACTACTACTGGTCTTCCTGGGAACGATCAAAGCGTAGATTGTTTGAGACATTACTCCCATGGAGGAATGTGCGCATGGTGACTGTTGTATGCAATCCTGATCCAATTTCTGTGTTTCATCAACACTCTGATAGTCCACAGATTACAGAATGCCTCCAGATGCGCATCGGAAACAACTTCTGGTCTTCCAGGGGACGGTCACAGCGTAGACTGTTTCAGACATTACCACCAAGGAGGAAAGTGCTCATGGTGACTGTTGTATTCAGTCCCAATGCGATTTCTGTGTTTCATGAACACTCTGATAGTCCACAGATTACAGAATGCCTCCAGATGTACATCGGAAACTACTAGTAGTCTCCCAGAGAACGATCAAAGCGTCGACTGTTAAAGACATTACTCCCATGGAGGAAAGTGCGCATGGAGACTGTTGTATTCAATCCCGATGAAATTTCTGTGTTTCATCAACACTCTGATAGTACACAGATTACAGAATGCCTCCAGATGTGCATCGGAAACTACTACTGGTATTCCAGGGAGCGATCAAAGCGTAGACTGTTTGAGACATAATTCCCGTGGAGGAAAGTGCGCATGGTGACTTTTGTATTCAATCCCGATGCAATTCGTTTAATTCATCAACACTCTGACAGTCCACAGATCACAGAATGCCTCCAGATGTGCATCAGAAACTACTTCTGGTCTTCCAGGGAACGATGAAAGCGTAGACGGTTTGACACACTACTCCCATGGAGGAAAGTGCGCATGGTGACTGTTGCATTCAATCCCGATGCAATTTCTGTGTTTCGTCAACACTCTGGTACTCCGCAGATTACAGAATGCCTCCAGATGTGCATCGGAAACTACTATTGGTCTTCCAGGGAACGATCAAAGCGTCGACTGTTTGAGACATTACTCCCATGGAGGGAAGTGCGCATGGTGACTGTTGTAGTTAATCCCGATGAAATATCTGTGTTTCATCAACACTCTGATAGTACACAGATGTGCATCGGAAACTACTACTGGTCTTCCAGGTAACGATCAAAGCGTAGACTGTTAGAGACATTACTCCCATGGAGGAAAGTGCGCATGGTGACTGTTGTATTCAATCCCGGGCAATTTCTGTGTTTCATCAACACTCTGATAGTCCACACATTACAGAATACCTCCAGATGTGCATCGGAAACTACTACTGGTCTTCCAGGGAACGATCAAAGCGTAGACTGTTTGAGACATTACTCCCATGGAGGAAAGTGCGCATGGTGAGTGTTGTATTCAATCCCGATGCAATATCTGTGTTTCATCAACACTCTGATAGTCTACAAATTACACAATGCCACCAGATGTGCATCGGAAACTACTACTGGTCTTCCAGGGAACGATCAAAGCGTAGACTGTTTGAGACATTACTCCCGTGGAGGAAAGTGCGCATGGTGACTGTTGTATTCAATCCCGATGCAATTTCTGTGTTTCATCAACACTCTGACAGTCCACAGATTACAGAATGAATAGGATGTGCATCGGAAACTACTACTGGTCTTCAAGGGAACGATCAAAGCTTAGACTGCTTGAGACATTACTCCCGTGGAGGAAAGTGCGGATGGTGACTGTTGTATTCAATCCCTATCTAATTTCTCTGTTTCATCAACACTCTGATAGTCCACAGATTACAGAATGCCACCAGACGTGCATCGGAAACTACTACTGGTCTTCCAGGGAATGATCAAAGCGTAGACTGTTTGAGACACTACTCTCATGGTTGAAACTGCGTATGGTGACTGTTGTATTCAATCCCGATGCAATTTCTGTGTTTCATAAACACTCTGATATTCTACAAATTACACAATGCCACCAGATGTGCATCGGAAACTACCACTGGTCTTCCAGGGAACGATCAAAGCGTAGACTGTTTGAGACATAACTCCCTTGGAGGAAAGTGCGAATGGAGACTGTTGCATTCAATCCCGATGCAATATTTGTGTTTCGTCAACACTCTGATACTCCGCAGATTACAGAATGTCTCCAGATGTGCATCGGAAACTACTACTGGTCTTCCAGGGAACGATCAAAGCGTCGACTGTTTGAGACATTACTCCCCTGGAGGAAAGTATGCATGGAGACTGTTGTATTTAATCCCGATGAAATGTTTGTGTTTCATCAACACTCTGACAGTCCACACATTACAGAATACCTCCAGATGTGCATCGGAAACTACTACTGGTCTACCAGGGAACGATCAAAGCGTAGACTACTTGAGACAATACTCCCATGGAGGAAAGTGCGCATGGTAACTGTTGTATTTAATCCCGATGAAATTTCGGTGTTCATCAACACTCTGATAGTCCACAGATTACAGAATGCCTAAAGATGTGCATTAGAAACTACTACTGGTCTTCCAGGAAACGATCACAGGGTAAAATGTTAGAGACATTACTACCATGGAGGAAAGTGCGCATGGTGACTGTTCTATTCAATCCCGATGCAATTTCTGTGTTTCATCAACACTCTGATAGTCTACAAATTACACAATGCCACCAGATGTGCATCGGAAACTACTACTGGTCTTCCAGGGAACGATCAAAGCGTACACTGTTTGACACACTACTCCCATGGAGGGATGTGCGCATGGTCACTGTTGTATTCAATTCCGATGCAATTTCTGTGTTTCATCAACACTCTGATAGTCCACAGATTACAGAATGCCTCCAGATGTGCGTCGGAAATTACTACTGGTCTTCCAATGAACGATCAAAGCGTAGACTGTTTGAGACATTACTCCCATGGAGGAAAGTGCGCATGGTAACTGTTGTATTTAATCCCGATGAAATGTCGGTGTTCATCAACACTCTGATATTCCAAAGATTACAATATGCCTCCAGATGTGCATTGGAAACTACTACTGGTCTTTCAGGGAACGATCACAGGGTAAAATGTTAGACATTACTACCACGGAGGAAAGTGCGCATGGTGACCGTTGTATTCAATCCCGATGCATGTTCTGTGTTTCATCAACACTCTGATAGTCTACAAATTACACAATGCCACCAGATGTGCATCGGAAACTACTACTGGTCTTCCAGGGAACGACCAAAGCGTAGACTGTTTGAGACATAACTCCCGTGGAGGAAAGTGCGCATGGTGACTTTTGTATTCAATCCCGATGCAATTTCTGTGTTTCATCAATACTCTGATAGTCCACTGATTACAGAATGCCTCCAGATGTGCATCAGAAACTACTTCTGGTCTTCCAGGGCACGATCAAAGCGTAGACTGTTTGAGACATTACTCCCATTTAGGAAAGTGCGCATGGTAACTGTTGTATTTAATCCCGATGAAATGTCGGTGTTCATCAACACTCTGATAGTACACAGATTACAGAATACCTCCAGATGTGCATCGGCAACTACTACTGGTATTCCAGGGAACGATCAAAGCGTAGACTGTTTGAGACATAACTCCCGTGGAGGAAAGTGCGCATGGTGACTGTTGCATTCAATCCCGATGCAATTTCTGTGTTTCGTCAACACTCTGACACTCCGCAGATTACAGAATGTCTCCAGATGTGCATCGGAAACTACTACTTGTCTTCCAGGGAACGATCAAAGCGTCGACTGTTTGAGACATTACTCCCATGGAGGAAAGTGCGCATGGTGACTGTTGTATTTAATCCCGATGAAATTTTTGTGTTTCATCAACAATCTGATAGTCCACACATTACAGAATACCTCCAGATGTGCGTCGGAAACTACTACTGGTCTACCAGGGAACGATCAAAGCGTAGACTGTTTGAGACATTACTCCCATGGAGGAAAGTGCGCATGGTGACTGTTGTATTCAATCCCGATGCAATTTCTGTGTTTCTTCAACACTCTGATAGCCTACAAATTACACAATGCCACCAGATGTGCATCGGAAACTACTACTGGTCTTCCAGGGAACGATCAAAGCGTAAACTGTTTGAGACATTACTCCCGTGGAGGAAAGTGCGCATGGTGACTGTTGTATTCAATTCCGATGCAATTCCTGTGTTTCATCAACACTCTGATAGTCCACAGATTACAGAATGAACAGGATGTGCATCGGAAACTACTACAGGTCTTCCAGGGAACGATCAAAGCGTAGACTGTTTCAGATATTACTCCCGTGGAGGAAAGTGCGCATGGTGACTGTTGTATACAATCGCGATGCAATTTCTGTGTTTCATCAACACTCTGATAGTCCACAGATTCCAGAATGAACAGGATGTGCATCGGAAACTACTACTGGTCTTCAAGGGAACGATCGAAGCGTAGACTGCTTGAGACATTACTCCCGTGGAGGAAAGTGCGGATGGTTACTGTTGTATTCAATCCCTATCTAATTTCTCTGTTTCATCAACACTCTGATAGTCCAGATTACAGAATGCCACCAGACGTGCATCGGAAACTACTACTGGTTTTCCAGGGAATGATAAAAGCGTAGACTGTTTGAGACACTACTCTCATTGTTGAAACTGAGCATGGTGACTGTTGTATTCAATCCCGATGCAATTTTTTGTGTTTCATCAACACTCTGATAGTCCACAGATTACAGAATGCCTCCAGATGTGCATCTTAAACTACTACTGATCTTCCAGGGTACGATCAAAGAGTAGACTGTTTGAGACATTACTCCCATGGAGGAATGTGCGCATGGTGACTGTTGTATTCAATCCCGATGCAATTTCGGTGTTTCATCAACACTCTGATACTCCACAGATTACAGAATGCCTCCAGATGTGCATCGGAAACTACCACTGGTCTTCCAGGGAGCGATCAAAGCGTAGACTCTTTGAGACATTACTAACATGGAGGCAAGTGCGCATGGTGACTGTTGTATTCAAACCCGATGCAATTTCTGTGTTTCATCAACATTTTGAAGGTCCACAGATTACAGAGTGCATCCAGATGTCCATTGGAAACTACTACTGGCGTTCCAGGGAACGATCAAAGCGTAGACTATTTGGGACATTACTCCCATGGAGGAAAGTGCGCATGGTGGCTGTTGTATTCAATCCCGATGCAATCTCTGTGTTTCATCAACACTCTGATAGTCCACAGACTAAGGAATGCCACCAGATGTGCATCGGAAACTACTACTGGTCTTCCATGGAGCGATCAAAGCGTCGACAGATTGAGACATTACTCCTGTTGAGGAAAGTGCGCATGGTGACTGTTGTATTCAATCCCGATGCAATTTCTGTGTTTCATCAACACTCTGATAGTCCACAGATTACAGAATGCCTCCAGATGTGCATCAGAAACTACTTATAGGCTTCCAGGGAACGATCAAATCGTAGACTGTTAGAGACATTACTCATATACATGAAAGTCCGCATGGTGACTGTTGTATTTTATCCCGATGCAATTTCTGTGTTTCATCAACACACTGATAGTCCACGGATTACAGAATGCCTCCAGAAGTGCATCGGAAACTACTACTGGTCTTCCAGGGAACGATCAAATCGTAGACTGTTTGAGACGTTACTCCCATGGAGGAAAGTGCGCATGGTGACTGTTGTATTTAATGCCGATGAAATTTCTGTGTTTCATCAACACTCTGATAGTCCACAGATTACAGAATGCCTCCAGATGTGCATTGAAGCTACTACTGGTCTTCCAGGGAACGATCAAAGTGTAGACTGTTAGAGGCGTTACTCCCACGGAGGAAAGTGCGCATGGTGACTGTTGAATTCAATCGCGATGCAATTTCTGTGTTTCATCAACACTCTGATAGTACACAGATTACAGAATGCCTCCAGATGTGCATCGGAAACTACTACTGGTCTTCCAGGGAACGATCAAAGCGTAGACTGTTTGAGACATTACTCCCCTGGAGGAAAGTGCGCATGGTGACTGTTGTATTCAATCCCGATGCAATTTGTGTATTTCATCAACACTCTGACAGTCCATAGATTACAGACTGCCTCCAGATGTGCATCGGAAACTACTACTGGCTTCCAGGGAACGATGAAAGCGTAAATTCTTTGAGACATTACTCCCATGGAGGAAGGTGCGCATGGTGACTGTTGTATTCAATCCTGATGCAATTTCTTTGTTTCATCAACACTCTGATACTCCACAGATTACAGAATGCCTCCAGATGTGCATCGGAAACTACTACTGGTCTTCCAGGGAACGATCAAAGTGTAGACTGTTTGAGACATTACTCCCATGGAGGAAAGTGCACATGGTGACTGTTGTATTTAATCCCGATGTAATTTCTGTGTTTCATCAACACTCTGATAGTACACAGATTACAGAATGCCTCCAGATGTGCATCGGAAACTACTACTGGTCTTCCAGGGAACGATCAAAGCGTAGACTATTAGAGACATTACTCCCATGGAGGAAAGTGCGCATGGAGACTGTTGTATTCAATCCCGATGCAATTTCTGTGTTTCATCAACACTCTGATAGTCCACACATTACGGATTACCTCCAGATGTGCATCGGAAACTACTACTGGTCTTCCAGGGAACGATCAAAGCGTAGACTGTTTGAGACATTACTCCCATGGAGGAAAGTGCTCATGGTGACTGTGGTATTCAATCCTGATGCTATTTCAGTATTTCATCAACAGTCTGATAGTCCACAGATTACAGAAAGCCTCCAGATGTGCATCGGAAATTACTACTGGTCTTCCAGTGAACGATCAAAGCGTAGACTGTTTGAGACATTACTCCTGTGGAAGAAAGTGCGCATGGTGACTGTTGTATTCAATCCCGATGCAATTTGTGTATTTCATCAACACTCTGACAGTCCACAGATTACAGAATGCCTCCAGATGTGCATCGGAAATTACTACTGGTCTTCCAGTGAACGATCAAAGCGTAGACTGTTTGAGACATTACTCCTGTGGAGGAAAGTGCGCATGGTGACTGTTGTATTCAATCCCGATGCAATTTGTGTATTTCATCAACACTCTGACAGTCCACAGATTACAGAATGCCTCCAGATGTGCATCGGAAACTACTACGGGTCTTCCAGGAAACGATGAAAGCGTAAACTCTTTGAGACATTACTCCCATGGAGGAAGGTGCGCATGGTGACTGTTGTATTCAATCCCGATGCAATTTCTGTGTTTCATCAACACTCTGATAGTCCACACATTACAGAATACCTCCAGATGTGTATCGGAAACTACTACTGGTCTTCCAGGGAACGATCAAAGCGTAGACTGTTTGAGACATTACTCCCGTGGAGGAAAGTGCGCATGGTGACTGTTGTATTCAATCCCGATGCAATTTCTGTGTTTCATCAACACTCTGATAGCCTACAAATTACACAATGCCACCAGATGTGCATCGGAAACTACTACTGGTCTTCCAGGGAACGATCAAAGCGTAGACTGTTTGAGACATTACTCCCGTGGAGGAAAGTGCGCATGGTGACTGTTGTATTCAATTCCGATGCAAATCCTGTGTTTCATCAACACTCTGATAGTCCACAGATTACAGAATGAACAGGATGTGCATCGGAAACTACTACAGGTCTTCCAGGGAACGATCAAAGCGTAGACTGTTTCAGACATTACTCCCGTGGAGGAAAGTACGCATGGTGACTGTTGTATTCAATCGCGATGCAATTTCTGTGTTTCATCAACACTCTGATAGTCCACAGATTCCAGAATGAACAGGATGTGCATCGGAAACTACTACTGGTCTTCAAGGGAACGATCGAAGCGTAGACTGCTTGAGACATTACTCCCGTGGAGGAAAGTGCGGATGGTTACTGTTGTATTCAATCCCTATCTAATTTCTCTGTTTCATCAACACTCTGATAGTCCAGATTACAGAATGCCACCAGACGTGTATCGGAAACTACTACTGGTTTTCCAGGGAATGATAAAAGCGTAGACTGTTTGAGACACTACTCTCATTGTTGAAACTGCGCATGGTGACTGTTGTATTCAATCCCGATGCAATTTTTTGTGTTTCATCAACACTCTGATAGTCCACAGATTACAGAATGCCTCCAGATGTGCATCTTAAACTACTACTGATCTTCCAGGGTACGATCAAAGAGTAGACTGTTTGAGACATTACTCCCATTTAGGAATGTGCGCATGGTGACTGTTGTATTCAATCCCGATGCAATTTCGGTGTTTCATCAACACTCTGATACTCCACAGATTACAGAATGCCTCCAGATGTGCATCGGAAACTACCACTGGTCTTCCAGGGAGCGATCAAAGCGTAGACTCTTTGAGACATTACTAACATGGAGGCAAGTGCGCATGGTGACTGTTGTATTCAATCCCGATGCAATTTCTGTGTTTCATCAACATTTTGAAGGTCCACGGATAACAGAATGCATCCAGATGTGCATTGGAAACTACTACTGGCGTTCCAGGGAACGATCAAAGCGTAGACTATTTGGGACATTACTCAAATGGAGGAAAGTGCGCATGGTGGCTGTTGTATTCAATCCCGATGCAATCTCTGTGTTTCATCAACACTCTGATAGTCCACAGATTAAGGAATGCCACCAGATGTGCATCGGAAACTACTACTGGTCTTCCATGGAGCGATCAAAGCGTCGACACATTGAGACATTACTCCTGTTGAGGAAAGTGCGCATGGTGACTGTTGTATTCAATCCCGATGCAATTTCTGTGTTTCATCAACACTCTGATAGTCCACAGATTACAGAATGCCTCCAGATGTGCATCAGAAACTACTTATAGGCTTCCAGGGAACGATCAAATCGTAGACTGTTAGAGACATTACTCCCATACATGAAAGTCCGCATGGTGACTGTTGTATTTTATCCCGATGCAATTTCTGTGTTTCATCAACACTCTGATGGTCCACGGATTACAGAATGCCTCCAGAAGTGCATCGGAAACTACTACTGGTCTTCCAGGGAACGATCAAATCGTAGACTGTTTGAGACGTTACTCCCATGGAGGAAAGTGCACATGGTGACTGTTGTATTTAATGCCGATGAAATTTCTGTGTTTCATCAACACTCTGATAGTCCACAGATTACAGAATGCCTCCAGATGTGCATCGGAAACTACTACTGGTCTTCCAGGGAACGATCAAAGCGTAGACTGTTTGAGACATTACTCCCCTGGAGGAAAGTGCGCATGGTGACTGTTGTATTCAATCCCGATGCAATTTCTGTGTTTCATCAACACTCTGATAGTACACAGATTACAGAATGCCTCCAGATGTGCATCGGAAACTACTACTGGTCTTCCAGGGAACGATCAAAGCGTAGACTGTTTGAGACATTACTCCCCTGGAGGAAAGTGCGCATGGTGACTGTTGTATTCAATCCCGATGCAATTTGTGTATTTCATCAACACTCTGACAGTCCATAGATTACAGACTGCCTCCAGATGTGCATCGGAAACTACTACTGGCTTCCAGGGAACGATGAAAGCGTAAATTCTTTGAGACATTACTCCCATGGAGGAAGGTGCGCATGGTGACTGTTGTATTCAATCCCGATGCAATTTCTGTGTTTCATCAACACTCTGATACTCCACAGATTACAGAATGAATCCAGATGTGCATCGGAAACTACTACTGGTCTTCCAGGGAACGATCAAAGTGTAGACTGTTTGAGACATTACTCCCATGGAGGAAAGTGCACATGGTGACTGTTGTATTTAATCCCGATGTAATTTCTGTGTTTCATCAACACTCTGATAGTACACAGATTACAGAATGCCTCCAGATGTGCATCGGAAACTACTACTGGTCTTCGAGGGAACGATCAAAGCGTAGACTATTAGAGACATTACTCCCATGGAGGAAAGTGCGCATGGAGACTGTTGTATTCAATCCCGATGCAATTTCTGTGTTTCATCAACACTCTGATAGTCCACACATTACGGATTACCTCCAGATGTGCATCGGAAACTACTACTGGTCTTCCAGGGAACGATCAAAACGTAGACTGTTTGAGACATTACTCCCATGGAGGAAAGTGCTCATGGTGACTGTGGTATTCAATCCTGATGCTATTTCAGTATTTCATCAACAGTCTGATAGTCCACAGATTACAGAATGCCTCCAGATGTGCATCGGAAATTACTACTGGTCTTCCAGTGAACGATCAAAGCGTAGACTGTTTGAGACATTACTCCTGTGGAGGAAAGTGCGCATGGTGACTGTTGTATTCAATCCCGATGCAATTTGTGTATTTCATCAACACTCTGACAGTCCACAGATTACAGAATGCCTCCAGATGTGCATCGGAAATTACTACTGGTCTTCCAGTGAACGATCAAAGCGTAGACTGTTTGAGACATTACTCCTGTGGAGGAAAGTGCGCATGGTGACTGTTGTATTCAATCCCGATGCAATTTGTGTATTTCATCAACACTCTGACAGTCCACAAATTACAGAATGCCTCCAGATGTGCATCGGAAACTACTACGGGTCTTCCAGGAAACGATGAAAGCGTAAACTCTTTGAGACATTACTCCCATGGAGGAAGGTGCGCATGGTGACTGTAGTATTCAATCCCGATGCAATTTCTGTGTTTCATCAACACTCTGATAGTCCACACATTACAGAATACCTCCAGATGTGCATCGGAAACTACTACTGGTCTTCCAGGGAACGATCAAAGCGTAGACTGTTTGAGACATTACTCCCGTGGAGGAAAGTGCGCATGGTGACTGTTGTATTCAATCCCGATGCAATTTGTGTATTTCATATCACTCTGACAGTCCACAGATTACAGAATGCCTCCAGATGTGCATCGGAAACTACTTCTGGTTTCCAGGAACGATCAAAGCGTAGACTGTTTGACACACTACTCCCATGGAGGAAAGTGCGCATGGTGACTGTTGTATTTAATCCCGATGAAATTTTTGTGTTTCATCAACACTCTGATAGTCCACACATTACAGAATACCTCCAGATGTGCATCGGAAACTACTACTGGTCTACCAGGGAACGATCGAAGCGTAGACTGTTTGAGACATTACTCCCATGGAGGAAAGTGCGCATGGTGACTGTTGTATTCAATCCCGATGCAATTTCTGTGTTTCATCAACACTCTGATAGCCTACAAATTACACAATGCCACCAGATGTCCATCGGAAACTACTACTGGTCTTCCAGGGAACGATCAAAGCGTAGACTGTTTGAGACATTACTCCCGTGGAGGAAAGTGCGCATGGTGACTGTTGTATTCAATTCCGATGCAATTCCTGTGTTTCATCAACACTCTGATAGTCCACAGATTACAGAATGAACAGGATGTGCATCGGAAACTACTACAGGTCTTCCAGGGAACGATCAAAGCGTAGACTGTTTCAGACATTACTCCCGTGGAGGAAAGTGCGCATGGTGACTGTTGTATTCAATCGCGATGCAATTTCTGTGTTTCATCAACACTCTGATAGTCCACAGATTCCAGAATGAACAGGATGTGCATCGGAAACTACTACTGGTCTTCAAGGGAACGATCAAAGCGTAGACTGCTTGATACATTACTCCCGTGGAGGAAAGTGCAGATGGTTACTGTTGTATTCAAGCCCTATCTAATTTCTCTGTTTCATCAACACTCTGATAGTCCAGATTACAGAATGCCACCAGACGTGCATCGGAAACTACTACTGGTCTTCCAGGGAATGATAAAAGCGTAGACTGTTTGAGACACTACTCTCATGGTTGAAACTGCGCATGGTGACTGTTGTGTTCAATCCCGATGCAATTTTTTGTGTTTCATCAACACTCTGATAGTCCACAGATTACAGAATGCCTCCAGATGTGCATCTTAAACTACTACTGATCTTCCAGGGTACGACCAAAGAGTAGACTGTTTGAGACATTACTCCCATGGAGGAATGTGCGCATGGTGACTGTTGTATTCAATCCCGATGCAATTTCGGTGTTTCATCAACACTCTGATACTCCACAGATTACAGAATGCCTCCAGATGTGCATCGGAAACTACCACTGGTCTTCCAGGGAGCGATCAAAGCGTAGACTGTTTGAGACATTACTAACATGGAGGCAAGTGCGCATGGTGACTGTTGTATTCAATCCAGATGCAATTTCTGTGTTTCATCAACACTTTGAAGGTCCACAGATTACAGAATGCATCCAGATGTGCATTGGAAACTACTACTGGCGTTCCAGGGAACGATCAAAGCGTAGACTATTTGAGACATTACTCCCATGGAGGAAAGTGCGCATGGTGGCTGTTGTATTCAATCCCGATGCAATCTCTGTGTTTCATCAACGCTCTGATAGTCCACAGATTAAGGAATGCAACCAGATGTGCATCGGAATCTACTACTGGTCTTATAGGGAGCGATCAAAGCGTCGACAGATTGAGACATTACTCCTGTTGAGGAAAGTGCGCATGGTGACTGTTGTATTCAATCCCGATGCAATTTCTGTGTTTCATCAACACTCTGATAGTCCACAGATTACAGAATGCCTCCAGATGTGCATCAGAAACTACTTATAGTCTTCCAGGGAACGATCAAATCGTAGACTGTTAGAGACATTACTCCCATACAGGAAAGTCCGCATGGTGACTGTTGTATTTTATCCCGATGCAATTTCTGTGTTTCATCAACACTCTGATAGTCCACGGATTACAGAATGCCTCCAGAAGTGCATCGGAAACTACTACTGGTCTTCCAGGGAACGATCAAATCGTAGACTGTTTGAGACGTTACTCCCATGGAGGAAAGTGCGCATGGTGACTGTTGTATTTAATGCCGATGAAATTTCTGTGTTTCATCAACACTCTGATAGTCCACAGTTTACAGAATGCCTCCAGATGTGCATTGGAAGCTACTACTGGTCTTCCAGGGAACGATCAAAGTGTAGACTGTTAGAGGCGTTACTCCCATGGAGGAAAGTGCGCATGGTGACTGTTGTATTCAATCCCGATGCAATTTCTGTGTTTCATCAACACCCTGATAGTCCACACATTACGGATTACCTCCAGATGTGCATCGGAAACTACTACTGGTCATCCAGGGAACGATCAAAGCGTAGACTGTTTGAGACATTACTCCCATGGAGGAAAGTGCTCATGGTGACTGTGGTATTCAATCCTGATGCTATTTCTGTATTTCATCAACAGTCTGATAGTCCACAGATTACAGAAAGCCTCCAGATGTGCATCAGAAACTACTTATGGTCTTCCAGGGAACGATCAAAGCGTAGACTGTAAGACACATTACGCCATGGAGGAAAGTGCGCATGGTGACTGTTGTATTCAATCCCGATGAAATTCTGTGTTTCATCAACACTCTGATAGTACACAGATTACAGAATGCCTCCAGATGTGCATCGGAAATTACTACTGGTCTTCCAGTGAACGATCAAAGCGTAGACTGTTAGAGACATTACTCCCATGGAGGAAAGTGCGCTTGGTGACTGTTGTATTTTATCCCGATGCAATTTCTGTGTTTCATCAACACTCTGATAGTCCACAGATTACAGAATGCCTCTAGATGTGCGTTGGAAGCTACTACTGGTCTTCCAGGTAACGATCAAAGTGTAGACTGTTAGAAGCAATACTCCCATTGAGGAAAGTGCGTATGGTGACTGTTGTATTCAATCCCGATGATTTTTCTGTGTTTCATCAACACTCTGATAGTCCACAGATTACAGAATGCCTCCAGATGTGTATCGGAAACTACTACTGGTCTTCCAGGGAACGATCAAAGCGTAGACTGTTAGACACATTACGCCCATGGAGGAAAGTGCGCATGGTGACTGTTGTATTCAATCCCGATGAAATTTCTGTGTTTCATCAACACTCTGATAGTACACAGATTACAGAATGCCTCCAGATGTGCATCGGAAACTACTTCTGGTCTTCCAGGGAACGAACAAAGCGTAGACTGTTTGAGACATTACTCCCATGGAGGAAAGTGCTCATGGTGACTGCTGTATTCAGTCTCGATGCGATTTCTGTGTTTCATCAACACTCTGATAGTCCACAGATTACAGAATGCCTCCAGATGTGTATCGGAAACTACTACTGGTCTTCCAGGGAACGATCAAAGCGTAGACTGTAAGACACATTACGCCATGGAGGAAAGTGCGCATGGTGACTGTTGTATTCAATCCCGATGAAATTCTGTGTTTCATCAACACTCTGATAGTACACAGATTACAGAATGCCTCCAGATGTGCATCGGAAATTACTACTGGTCTTCCAGTGAACGATCAAAGCGTAGACTGTTTGAGATATTACTCCTGTGGAGGAAAGTGCGCATGGTGACTGTTGTATTCAATCCCGATGCAATTTGTGTATTTCATCAACACTCTGACAGTCCACAGATTACAGAATGCCTCCAGATGTGCATCAGAAACTACTACGGGTCTTCCAGGAAACGATGAAAGCGTAAACTCTTTGAGACATTACTCCCATGGAGGAAGGTGCGCATGGTGACTGTTGTATTCTATCCCGATGCAATTTCTGTGTTTCATCAACACTCTGATAGTCCACACATTACAGAATACCTCCAGATGTGCATCGGAAACTACTACTGGTCTTCCAGGGAACGATCAAAGCGTAGACTGTTTGAGACATTACTCCCGTGGAGGAAAGTGCGCATGGTGACTGTTGTATTCTATCCCTATGCAATTTGTGTATTTCATCAACACTCTGACAGTCCACAGATTACAGAATGCCTCCAGATGTGCATCGGAAACTACTACTGGTCTCCCAGGGAACGATCAAAGCGTCGACTGTTTGAGACATTACTCCCATGGTGGAAAGTGAGCAAGGTGACTGTTGTATTTAATCCCGATGAAATTTCTGTGTTGCATCAACACTCCGATAGTACACAGATTACAGAATGCCTCCAGATGTGCATCGGAAACTACTACTGGTCTTCCAGGGAACGATCAAAGCGTAGACTGTTAGAGACATTACTCCCATGGAGGAAAGTGCGCATGGTGATAGTTGTATTCAATCCCGATGCAATTTGTGTGTTTCATCAACACTCTGATTGTCTACACTTTACAGAATAAATCCAGATGTGCATCGGAAACTACTACTGGTGTTCAGGGAACGATCAAAGCGTACACTGTTTGAGACATTACTCCCGTGGAGGAAAGTGCACATGGTGACTGTTGTATTCAATCCCGATGCAATTTGTGTATTTCATATCACTCTGACAGTCCACAGATTACAGAATGCCTCCAGATGTGCATCGGAAACTACTTCTGGTTTCCAGGAACGATCAAAGCGTAGACTGTTTGACACACTACTCCCATGGAGGAAAGTGCGCATGGTGACTGTTGTATTCAATTTCGATGAAATTTCTGTGTTTCATCAACACTTTGAAGGTCCACAGATTACAGAATGCCTCCAGATGTGCATCGGAAACTACTTCTGGTTTCCTGGGAACGATCAAAGCGTAGACTGTTTGACACAATACTCCCATGGAGGAAAGTGCGCATGGTGACTGTTGTATTCAATCCCGATGCAATTTGAGTATTTCATCAACACACTGACAGTCCACAGATTACGGAATGCCTCCAGATGTGCATTGGAAACTACTACTGGTCTTCCAGGGAACGATCACATTGTAAAATATTAGAGACATTACTCTCATGGAGAACAGTGCGCATGGTGACTGTTGTATTCAATCCCGTTGCAATTTCTGTGTTTCATCAACGCTCTGATAGTCTACAGATTACAGAATCCTTCCAGATGTGAAACAGAAACTACCACTGGTCTTCGAGGGAACGATCAAAGCGTAGACTGTTTGAGACATTACTAACATGGAGGAAAGTGCGCATGGTGACTGTTGTATTCAATCCCGATGCAATTTCTGTGTTTCATCAACACTCTGATAGTCCACAGACTACAGAATGCCACCCGATGTGCATCGGAATCTACTACTGGTCTTCCAGGGAACGATCAAAGCGTAGACAGTTTGAGACATTACTCCCATGTAGGAAAGTGCGCATGGTGACTGTTTTATTCAATCACGATACAATTTCTGTGTTTCAACAACACTCTGATACTCCACAGATTACAGAATGCCACCAGATGTGTATCGGAAACTACTACTGGTCTTCCAGGGAACGATAAAAGCGTAGACTTTTAGACACATTACGCCCATGGAGGAAACTGCGCATGGTGACTGTTGTATTCAATCCCGATGAAGTTTCTGTGTTTCATCAACACTCTGATAGTACACAGATTACAGAATGCCTCCAGATGTGCATCGGAAACTACTTCTGGTCTTCCAGGGAACGAACAAAGCGTAGACTGTTAGAGACATTACTCCCATGGAGGAAAGTGCTCATGGTGACTGTTGTATTCAGTCTCGATGAAATTTCTGTGTTTCATCAACACTCTGATAGTACACAGATTACAGAATGCCTCCAGATGTGCATCAGAAACTACTTCTGGTCTTGCAGTAAACGATCAAAGCGTAGACTGTTTGAGACATTAGTCCCGTGGAGGAAAGTGCGCATGGTGACTGTTGTATTCAATGCCGATGCAATTTCTGATTTTCATCAACACTCTGATCGTCCACAGATTACAGAATGCCACCTGACGTGCATCGGAAACTACTACTGGTCTTCCAGGGAACGATCAAAGCGTAGACTGTTTGAGACATTACACCCGTGGAGGAAAGTGCGCATGGTGACTGTTGTATTCAATACCGATGGAATTTGTGTATTTCATCAACACTCTGACAGTCCACAGATTACAGAATGCCTCCAGATGTGCATCGGAAACTACTTCTGGTTTCCAGGGAACGATCAAAGAGTAGACTGTTTGACACACTACTCCCATGGAGGAGAGTGCGCATGCTGACTGTTGTATTCAATCCCGAAGAAATTTCTGTGTTTCATCGACACTTTGGAGGTCCACAGATTACAGAATGCATCGAGATGTGCATCGGAAACTACTACTGGTCTCCCAGGGAACGATCAAAGTGTAGACTATTTTAGACATTACTCCCATTGAGGAAAGTGCGCATGGTGACTGTAGTATTCAATCCCGATGCAATTTCTGTGTTTCATCAACACTCTGATAGTCCACAGATTACATAATGCCACCAGACGTGCATCGGAAACTACTACTGATCTTCCAGGGAAAGATCAAAGCGTAGACTGTTTGAGACATTGCTCCCATGGAGGAATGTGCGCATGGTGACTGCTGTATACAATCCCGATGCTATTTCTGTGTTTCATCAACACTCTGACAGTCCACAGATTACAGAATGCCTCCAGATGTGCATCGGAAACTACTTCTGGTTTCCAGGAACGATCAAAGCGTAGACTGTTTGACACACTACTCCCATGGAGGAAAGTGCGCATGGTGACTGTTGTATTTAATCCCGATGAAATTTTTGTGTTTCATCAACACTCTGATAGTCCACACATTACAGAATACCTCCAGATGTGCATCGGAAACTACTACTGGTCTACCAGGGAACGATCGAAGCGTAGACTGTTTGAGACATTACTCCCATGGAGGAAAGTGCGCATGGTGACTGTTGTATTCAATCCCGATGCAATTTCTGTGTTTCATCAACACTCTGATAGCCTACAAATTACACAATGCCACCAGATGTGCATCGGAAACTACTACTGGTCTTCCAGGGAACGATCAAAGCGTAGACTGTTTGAGACATTACTCCCGTGGAGGAAAGTGCGCATGGTGACTGTTGTATTCAATTCCGATGCAATTCCTGTGTTTCATCAACACTCTGATAGTCCACAGATTACAGAATGAACAGGATGTGCATCGGAAACTACTACAGGTCTTCCAGGGAACGATCACATTGTAAAATATTAGAGACATTACTCTCATGGAGAACAGTGCGCATGGTGACTGTTGTATTCAATCCCGTTGCAATTTCTGTGTTTCATCAACGCTCTGATAGTCTACAGATTACAGAATCCTTCCAGATGTGAAACAGAAACTACCACTGGTCTTCGAGGGAACGATCAAAGCGTAGACTGTTTGAGACATTACTAACATGGAGGAAAGTGCGCATGGTGACTGTTGTATTCAATCCCGATGCAATTTGTGTATTTCATATCACTCTGACAGTCCACAGATTACAGAATGCCTCCAGATGTGCATCGGAAACTACTTCTGGTTTCCAGGAACGATCAAAGCGTAGACTGTTTGACACACTACTCCCATGGAGGAAAGTGCCCATGGTGACTCTTGTATTCAATTTCGATGAAATTTCTGTGTTTCATCAACACTTTGAAGGTCCACAGATTACAGAATGCCTCCAGATGTGCATCGGAAACTACTTCTGGTTTCCAGGGAACGATCAAAGCGTAGACTGTTTGACACAATACTCCCATGGAGGAAAGTGCGCATGGTGACTGTTGTATTCAATCCCGATGCAATTTGAGTATTTCATCAACACACTGACAGTCCACAGATTACGGAATGCCTCCAGATGTGCATTGGAAACTACTACTGGTCTTCCAGGGAACGATCACATTGTAAAATATTAGAGACATTACTCTCATGGAGAACAGTGCGCATGGTGACTGTTGTATTCAATCCCGTTGCAATTTCTGTGTTTCATCAACGCTCTGATAGTCTACAGATTACAGAATCCTTCCAGATGTGAAACAGAAACTACCACTGGTCTTCGAGGGAACGATCAAAGCGTAGACTGTTTGAGACATTACTAACATGGAGGAAAGTGCGCATGGTGACTGTTGTATTCAATCCCGATGCAATTTGTGTGTTTCATCAACACTCTGATAGTCCACAGACTACAGAATGCCACCAGATGTGCATCGGAATCTACTACTGGTCTTCCAGGGAACGATCAAAGCGTAGACAGTTTGAGACATTACTCCCATGTAGGAAAGTGCGCATGGTGACTGTTTTTTTCAATCACGATACAATTTCTGTGTTTCAACAACACTCTGATACTCCACAGATTACAGAATGCCACCAGATGTGTATCGGAAACTACTACTGGTCTTCCAGGGAACGATAAAAGCGTAGACTGTTAGACACATTACGCCCATGGAGGAAACTGCGCATGGTGACTGTTGTATTCAATCCCGATGAAATTTCTGTGTTTCATCAACACTCTGATAGTACACAGATTACAGAATGCCTCCAGATGTGCATCGGAAACTACTTCTGGTCTTCCAGGGAACGAACAAAGCGTAGACTGTTAGAGACATTACTCCCATGGAGGAAAGTGCTCATGGTGACTGTTGTATTCAGTCTCGATGAAATTTCTGTGTTTCATCAACACTCTGATAGTACACAGATTACAGAATGCGTCCAGATGTGCATCGGAAACTACTTCTGGTCTTGCAGTAAACGATCAAAGCGTAGACTGTTTGAGACATTAGTCCCGTGGAGGAAAGTGCGCATGGTGACTGTTGTATTCAATGCCGATGCAATTTCTGATTTTCATCAACACTCTGATCGTCCACAGATTACAGAATGCCACCAGACGTGCATCGGAAACTACTACTGGTCTTCCAGGGAACGATCAAAGCGTAGACTGTTTGAGACATTACACCCGTGGAGGAAAGTGCGCATGGTGACTGTTGTATTCAATACCGATGGAATTTGTGTATTTCATCAACACTCTGACAGTCCACAGATTACAGAATGCCTCCAGATGTGCATCGGAAACTACTTCTGGTTTCCAGGGAACGATCAAAGAGTAGACTGTTTGACACACTACTCCCATGGAGGAGAGTGCGCATGCTGACTGTTGTATTCAATCCCGAAGAAATTTCTGTGTTTCATCGACACTTTGGAGGTCCACAGATTACAGAATGCATCGAGATGTGCATCGGAAACTACTACTGGTCTCCCAGGGAACGATCAAAGTGTAGACTATTTTAGACATTACTCCCATTGAGGAAAGTGCGCATGGTGACTGTAGTATTCAATCCCGATGCAATTTCTGTGTTTCATCAACACTCTGATAGTCCACAAATTACATAATGCCACCAGACGTGCATCGGAAACTACTACTGATCTTCCAGGGAAAGATCAAAGCGTAGACTGTTTGAGACATTGCTCCCATGGAGGAATGTGCGCATGGTGACTGCTGTATACAATCCCGATGCAATTTCTGTGTTTCATCAACACTCTGACAGTCCACAGATTACAGAATGCCTCCAGATGTGCATCGGAAACTACTTCTGGTTTCCAGGAACGATCAAAGCGTAGACTGTTTGACACACTACTCCCATGGAGGAAAGTGCGCATGGTGACTGTTGTATTTAATCCCGATGAAATTTTTGTGTTTCATCAACACTCTGATAGTCCACACATTACAGAATACCTCCAGATGTGCATCGGAAACTACTACTGGTCTACCAGGGAACGATCGAAGCGTAGACTGTTTGAGACATTACTCCCATGGAGGAAAGTGCGCATGGTGACTGTTGTATTCAATCCCGATGCAATTTCTGTGTTTCATCAACACTCTGATAGCCTACAAATTACACAATGCCACCAGATGTGCATCGGAAACTACTACTGGTCTTCCAGGGAACGATCAAAGCGTAGACTGTTTGAGACATTACTCCCGTGGAGGAAAGTGCGCATGGTGACTGTTGTATTCAATTCCGATGCAATTCCTGTGTTTCATCAACACTCTGATAGTCCACAGATTACAGAATGAACAGGATGTGCATCGGAAACTACTACAGGTCTTCCAGGGAACGATCAAAGCGTAGACTGTTTCAGACATTACTCCCGTGGAGGAAAGTGCGCATGGTGACTGTTGTATTCAATCGCGATGCAATTTCTGTGTTTCATCAACACTCTGATAGTCCACAGATTCCAGAATGAACAGGATGTGCATCGGAAACTACTACTGGTCTTCAAGGGAACGATCAAAGCGTAGACTGCTTGAGACATTACTCCCGTGGAGGAAAGTGCGGATGGTTACTGTTGTATTCAATCCCTATCTAATTTCTCTGTTTCATCAACACTCTGATAGTCCAGATTACAGAATGCCACCAGACGTGCATCGGAAACTACTACTGGTCTTCCAGGGAATGATAAAAGCGTAGACTGTTTGAGACACTACTCTCATGGTTGAAACTGCGCATGGTGACTGTTGTATTCAATCCCGATGCAATTTTTTGTGTTTCATCAACACTCTGATAGTCCACAGATTACAGAATGCCTCCAGATGTGCATCTTAAACTACTACTGATCTTCCAGGGTACGACCAAAGAGTAGACTGTTTGAGACATTACTCCCATGGAGGAATGTGCGCATGGTGACTGTTGTATTCAATCCCGATGCAATTTCGGTGTTTCATCAACACTCTGATACTCCACAGATTACAGAATGCCTCCAGATGTGCATCGGAAACTACCACTGGTCTTCCAGGGAGCGATCAAAGCGTAGACTGTTAGAGACATTACTCCCATACAGGAAAGTCCGCATGGTGACTGTTGTATTTTATCCCGATGCAATTTCTGTGTTTCATCAACACTCTGATAGTCCACGGATTACAGAATGCCTCCAGAAGTGCATCGGAAACTACTACTGGTCTTCCAGGGAACGATCAAATCGTAGACTGTTTGAGACGTTACTCCCATGGAGGAAAGTGCGCATGGTGACTGTTGTATTTAATGCCGATGAAATTTCTGTGTTTCATCAACACTCTGATAGTCCACAGATTGCAGAATGCCTCCAGATGTGCATTGGAAGCTACTACTGGTCTTCCAGGGAACGATCAAAGTGTAGACTGTTAGAGGCGTTACTCCCATGGAGGAAAGTGCGCATGGTGACTGTTGTATTCAATCCCGATGCAATTTCTGTGTTTCATCAACACCCTGATAGTCCACACATTACGGATTACCTCCAGATGTGCATCGGAAACTACTACTGGTCATCCAGGGAACGATCAAAGCGTAGACTGTTTGAGACATTACTCCCATGGAGGAAAGTGCTCATGGTGACTGTGGAATTCAATCCTGATGCTATTTCTGTATTTCATCAACAGTCTGATAGTCCACAGATTACAGAAAGCCTCCAGATGTGCATCAGAAACTACTTATGGTCTTCCAGGGAACGATCAAAGCGTAGACTGTTAGAGACATTACTCCCATGGAGGAAAGTGCGCTTGGTGACTGTTGTATTTTATCCCGATGCAATTTCTGTGTTTCATCAACACTCTGATAGTCCACAGATTACAGAATGCCTCTAGATGTGCGTTGGAAGCTACTACTGGTCTTCCAGGTAACGATCAAAGTGTAGACTGTTAGAGGCAATACTCCCATTGAGGAAAGTGCGTATGGTGACTGTTGTATTCAATCCCGATGATTTTTCTGTGTTTCATCAACACTCTGATAGTCCACAGATTACAGAATGCCTCCAGATGTGTATCGGAAACTACTACTGGTCTTCCAGGGAACGATAAAAGCGTAGACTGTTAGACACATTACGCCATATAGGAAAGTGCGCATGGTGACTGTTGTATTCAATCCCGATGAAATTTCTGTGTTTCATCCACACTCTGATAGTACACAGATTACAGAATGCCTCCAGATGTGCATCGGAAATTACTACTGGTCTTCCAGTGAACGATCAAAGCGTAGACTGTTTGAGACATTGCTCCTGTGGTGGAAAGTGCGCATGGTGACTGTTGTATTCAATCCCGATGCAATTTGTGTATTTCATCAACACTCTGACAGTCCACAGATTACAGAATGCCTCCAGATGTGCATCGGAAACTACTACGGGTCTTCCAGGAAACGATGAAAGCGTAAACTCTTTGAGACATTACTCCCATGGAGGAAGGTGCGCATGGTGACTGTTGTATTCTATCCCGATGCAATTTCTGTGTTTCATCAACACTCTGATAGTCCACACATTACAGAATACCTCCAGATGTGCATCGGAAACTACTACTGGTCTTCCAGGGAACGATCAAAGCGTAGACTGTTTGAGACATTACTCCCGTGGAGGAAAGTGCGCATGGTGACTGTTGTATTCTATCCCTATGCAATTTGTGTATTTCATCAACACTCTGACAGTCCACAGATTACAGAATGCCTCCAGATGTGCATCGGAAACTACTACTGGTCTCCCAGGGAACGATCAAAGCGTCGACTGTTTGAGACATTACTCCCATGGAGGAAAGTGAGCAAGTTGACTGTTGTATTTAATCCCGATGAAATTTCTGTGTTGCATCAACACTCCGATAGTACACAGATTACAGAATGCCTCCAGATGTGCATCGGAAACTACTACTGGTCTTCCAGGGAACGATCAAAGCGTAGACTGTTAGAGACATTACTCCCATGGAGGAAAGTGCGCATGGTGATAGTTGTATTCAATCCCGATGCAATTTCTGTGTTTCATCAACACTCTGATTGTCTACACATTACAGAATAAATCCAGATGTGCATCGGAAACTACTACTGGTGTTCAGGGAACGATCAAAGCGTACACTGTTTGAGACATTACTCCCGTGGAGGAAAGTGCACATGGTGACTGTTGTATTCAATCCCGATGCAATTTGTGTATTTCATATCACTCTGACAGTCCACAGATTACAGAATGCCTCCAGATGTGCATCGGAAACTACTTCCGGTTTCCAGGAACGATCAAAGCGTAGACTGTTTGACACACTACTCCCATGGAGGAAAGTGCGCATGGTGACTGTTGTATTCAATTTCGATGAAATTTCTGTGTTTCATCAACACTTTGAAGGTCCACAGATTACAGAATGCCTCCAGATGTGCATCGGAAACTACTTCTGGTTTCCAGGGAACGATCAAAGCGTAGACTGTTTGACACACTACTCCCATGGAGGAAAGTGCGCATGGTGACTGTTGTATTCAATCCCGATGCAATTTGAGTATTTCATCAACACACTGACAGTCCACAGATTACGGAATGCCTCCAGATGTGCATTGGAAACTACTACTGGTCTTCCAGGGAACGATCACATTGTAAAATATTAGAGACATTACTCTCATGGAGAACAGTGCGCATGGCGACTGTTGTATTCAATCCCGTTGCAATTTCTGTGTTTCATCAACGCTCTGATAGTCTACAGATTACAGAATCCTTCCAGATGTGAAACAGAAACTACCACTGGTCTTCGAGCGAACGATCAAAGCGTAGACTGTTTGAGACATTACTAACATGGAGGAAAGTGCGCATGGTGACTGTTGTATTCAATCCCGATGCAATTTCTGTGTTTCATCAACACTCTGATAGTCCACAGACTACAGAATGCCACCAGATGTGCATCGGAATCTACTACTGGTCTTCCAGGGAACGATCAAAGCGTAGACAGTTTGAGACATTACTCCCATGTAGGAAAGTGCGCATGGTGACTGTTTTATTCAATCACGATACAATTTCTGTGTTTCAACAACACTCTGATACTCCACAGATTACAGAATGCCACCAGATGTGTATCGGAAACTACTACTGGTCTTCCAGGGAACGATAAAAGCGTAGACTGTTAGACACATTACGCCCATGGAGGAAACTGCGCATGGTGACTGTTGTATTCAATCCCGATGAAATTTCTGTGTTTCATCAACACTCTGATAGTACACAGATTACAGAATGCCTCCAGATGTGCATCGGAAACTACTTCTGGTCTTCCAGGGAACGAACAAAGCGTAGACTGTTAGAGACATTACTCCCATGGAGGAAAGTGCTCATGGTGACTGTTGTATTCAGTCTCGATGAAATTTCTGTGTTTCATCAACACTCTGATAGTACACAGATTACAGAATGCCTCCAGATGTGCATCGGAAACTTCTTCTGGTCTTGCAGTAAACGATCAAAGCGTAGACTGTTTGAGACATTAGTCCCGTGGAGGAAAGTGCGCATGGTGACTGTTGTATTCAATGCCGATGCAATTTCTGATTTTCATCAACACTCTGATCGTCCACAGATTACAGAATGCCACCAGACGTGCATCGGAAACTACTACTGGTCTTCCAGGGAACGATCAAAGCGTAGACTGTTAGAGACATTACACCCGTGGAGGAAAGTGCGCATGGTGACTGTTGTATTCAATACCGATGGAATTTGTGTATTTCATCAACACTCTGACAGTCCACAGATTACAGAATGCCTCCAGATGTGCATCGGAAACTACTTCTGGTTTCCAGGGAACGATCAAAGAGTAGACTGTTTGACACACTACTCCCATGGAGGAGAGTGCGCATGCTGACTGTTGTATTCAATCCCGAAGAAATTTCTGTGTTTCATCGACACTTTGGAGGTCCACAGATTACAGAATGCATCGAGATGTGCATCGGAAACTACTACTGGTCTCCCAGGGAACGATCAAAGTGTAGACTATTTTAGACATTACTCCCATTGAGGAAAGTGCGCATGGTGACTGTAGTATTCAATCCCAATGCAATTTCTGTGTTTCATCAACACTCTGATAGTCCACAGATTACATAATGCCACCAGACGTGCATCGGAAACTACTACTGATCTTCCAGGGAAAGATCAAAGCGTAGACTGTTTGAGACATTGCTCCCATGGAGGAATGTGCGCATGGTGACTGCTGTATACAATCCCGATGCAATTTCTGTGTTTCATCAACACTCTGATAGTCCACAGATTACAGAATGCCTCCAGATGTGCATGGGAAACTACTTCTGGTTTCCAGGGAACGATCAAAGCGTAGACTGTTTGACACACTACTCCCATGGGGGAAAGTGCGCATGGTGACTGTTGTATTCAATCCCGATGCAGTTTCTGTGTTTCATCAACACTGTGATAGTCCACAGATTACAGAATGCCTCCAGATAAACATCGGAAACTACTACTGGTCTTCAAGGGAACGATCAAAGCGTAGACTGTTTGAGACATTACTACCATGGAGGAAAGTGCGCATGGTGACTGTTGTGTTTAATCCCGATGAAATTTCTGTATTTCATCAACACTCTGATAGTCCACAGATTAGAGAATGTCTCCAGATGTGAATCAGAAACTACCACTGGTCTTCGAGGGAACGATCAAAGCGTAGACTGTTTGAGACATTACTAACATGGAGGAAAGTGTACATGGTGACTGTTGTATTCATCCCGATGCAATTTCTGTGTTTCATCAACACTCTGATAGTCCACAGACTACAGAATGCCACCAGATGTGCATCGGAAACTACTACTGGTCTTCCAGGTAACGATCAAAGCGTAGACTGTGTGACATTACTCCCATGTAGGAAAGTGCGCATGGTGTCTGTTTTATTCAATCCCGATGAAATTTGTGTATTTCATCAACACTCTGACAGTCCACCGATTACAGAATGCCTCCAGATGTGCATCGGAAACTACTACGGGTCTTCCAGGAAACGATGAAAGCGTAAACTCTTTGAGACATTATTCCCATGGAGGAAGGTGCGCATGGTGACTGTTGTATTCAATCCCGATGCAATTTCTGTGTTTCATCAACACTCTGATAGTCCACACATTACAGAATACCTCCAGATGTGCATCGGAAACGATCAAAGCGTAGACTGTTTGTGACATTACTCCCATTTAAGAAAGTGCGCATGGTGACTGTTGTATTCAATCCCTTTGCAATTTGTGTATTTCTTCAACACTCTGATAGTCCACAGATTACAGAATGCCACGAGATGTGCATCGGAAACTACTACTGGTCTCCCAGGGAACGATCAAAGCGTAGACTGTATGAGACATTACTCCCGTGAAGGAAAGTGCGCATGGTGACTGTTGTATTCAATCCCGATGCCATTTCTGTGTTTCATCAACACTCTGATAGTCCACAGATTACAGAATGCCTCCAGATGTGCATCGGAAACTACTTCTAGTCCTCTAGCGAACGATCAAAGTGTAAACTCTTTGAGACACTACTCCCATGGAGGAAGGTGCGCATGGTGACTGTTGTATTCAATCCCGATGCAATTTCTGTGTTTCATCAACACTCTGGTAGTCCACAGATTACAGAATGCCTCCAGATGTGCATCGGAAACTAATACTGGTCTTCCAGGGAACGACCAAAGCGTCGACTGTTTGAGACATTACTCCCATGGAGGAAAGTGCGCAAGGTGACTGTTGTATTTAATCCCGATGAAATTTCTGTGTTTTATCAACATTCTGATAGTACACAGATTACAGAATTTCTCCAGATGTGCATCGGAAACTACTACTGGTGTTCCAGGGAACGATCAAAGCGTAGACTGTTTGAGACATTACTCCCGTGGAGGAAAGTGCACGTGGTGACTGTTGTATTCAATCCCGATGCAATTTGTGTATTTCATCAACACTCTTACAGTCCACAGATTACAGAATGCCTCCAGATGTGCATCGGAAACTACTTCTGGTCCTCTAGGGAACGATCAAAGCGTAGACTGTTTGAGACATTACTCCCATGGAAGAAGGTGGGCATGGTGACTGTTGTATTCAATCCCGATGCAATTTCTGTGTTTCATCAACACTCTGATACTCCACAGATTACAGAATGCCTCCCGATGTGCATCGGAAACTACTTCTGGTCTTGCAGGGGACGATCAAAGCGTAGACTGTTTGAGACATTACTCCCGCAGAGGAAAGTGCGCATGGTGACTGTTGTATTCAATCCCGTGCAATTTCTGTGTTTCATCAACACTCTGATAGTCCACAGACTACAGAGTGCCACCAGAAGTGCATCGGAAACCACTACTGGTCTTCCAGGGAACGATCAGAGCGTAGACTGTTTGAGACATTACTCCCGTGGAGAAAGTGCGCATGGTGACTGTTGTATTCAATCCCGATGGAGTTTGTGTATTTCATCAACACTCTGACAGACCACAGATTACAGAATGCCTCCAGATGTGCATCGGAAACTACTTCTGGTTTCCAGGGAACGATCAAAGAGTAGACTGTTTGACACACTACTCCCATGGTGGAATTTGCGCATGCTGACTGTTGTATTCAATCCCGATGAAATTTCTGTGTTTCATCAACACTCTGATAGTCCACAGATTACAGAATGCCACGAGAAGTGCATCGGAAACTACTACTGGTCTCCCAGGGAACGATCAAAGCGTAGACTGTATGAGACATTGCTCCCGTGGAGGAAAGTGCGCATGGTGACTGTTGTATTCAATCCCGATGCCATTTCTGTGTTTCATCAACACTCTGATAGTCCACAGATTACAGAATGCCTCCAGATGTGCATCGGAAACTACTTCTGGTCCTCTAGGGAACGATCAAAGCGTAGACTGTTTGAGACATTACTCCCATGGAAGAAGGTGGGCATGGTGACTGTTGTATTCAATCCCGATGCAATTTCTGTGTTTCATCAACACTCTGATACTCCACAGATTACAGAATGCCTCCCGATGTGCATCGGAAACTACTTCTGGTCTTGCAGGGGACGATCAAAGCGTAGACTGTTTGAGACATTACTCCCGCAGAGGAAAGTGCGCATGGTGACTGTTGTATTCAATCCCGTGCAATTTCTGTGTTTCATGAACACTCTGATAGTCCACAGACTACAGAGTGCCACCAGAAGTGCATCGGAAACCACTACTGGACTTCCAGGGAACGATCAGAGCGTAGACTGTTTGAGACATTACTCCCGTGGAGAAAGTGCGCATGGTGACTGTTGTATTCAATCCCGATGCAATTTCTGTGTTTCATCAACACTCTGATAGTCCACAGATTACAGAATGCCACGAGAAGTGCATCGGAAACTACTACTGGTCTCCCAGGGAACGATCAAAGCGTAGACTGTATGAGACATTGCTCCCGTGGAGGAAGTGCGCATGGTGACTGTTGTATTCAATCCCGATGCCATTTCTGTGTTTCATCAACACTCTGATAGTCCACAGATTACAGAATGCCTCCAGATGTGCATCGGAAACTACTTCTGGTCCTCTAGGGAACGATCAAAGCGTAGACTGTTTGAGACATTACTCCCATGGAAGAAGGTGGGCATGGTGACTGTTGTATTCAATCCCGATGCAATTTCTGTGTTTCATCAACACTCTGATACTCCACAGATTACAGAATGCCTCCAGATGTGCATCGGAAACTACTACTGGTCTTCCAGGGAACGATCAAAGCGTCGACTGTTTGAGACATTACTCCCATGGAGGAAAGTGCGCAAGGTGACTGTTGTATTTAATCCCGATGAAATTTCTGTGTTGCATCAACACTCCGATAGTACACAGATTACAGAATGCCTCCAGATGTGCATCGGAAACTACTTCTGGTCCTCTAGGGAACGATCTAAGCGTAGACTGTTAGAGACATTACTCCCATGGAGGAAAGTGCGCATGGTGACAGTTGTATTCAATCCCGATGCAATATCTGTGTTTCATCAACACTCTGATTGTCCACACATTACAGAATACCTCCAGATGTGCATCGGAAACTACTACTGGTGTTCCAGGGAACGATCAAAGCGTAAACTGTTTGAGACATTACTCCCGTGGAGGAAAGTGCACATGGTGACTGTTGTATTCATTCCCGATGCAATTTCTGTGTTTTATCAACACTCTGCTGGTCCACAGATTACGGAATGCCACCAGACGTGCATCGGAAACTACTACTGGTCTCCCTTGGAAAGATCAAATCGTAGACTGTTTGAGACATTACTCCCGTTGAGGAAAGATCGCATGGTGACTGTTGTATTCAATCCCGATGCAATTTCTGTGTTTCATCAACACTCTGATAGTCCACAGGTTACAGAATGCCTCCAGATGTGCATTGGAAACTACTACTGGTCTTCCAGGGAACGATCAAATCGTAGACTGTTTGAGACATTACTCCCGTCTACGAAAGTGCGCATGGTGACTGTTGTATTCAATCCCGATCGAATTTCTGTGTTTCGTCAACACTATGATAGTCCACAGATTACAGAATGCCACCAGGTGTGCATGGGAAACTACTATTGGTTTTCCAGGGAACGATCAGAGCGTAGACTGTTTGAGACATTACTCCAGTGGAGAAAGTGCGCATGGGGACTGTTGTATTCAATCCCGATGCTATTTCTGTGTTTCATCAACACTCTGATAGTCCACAGATTACAGAATGCCTCCAGATGTGCATCGGAAACTACTTCTGGTTTCCAGGGAACGATCAAAGGGTAGACTGTTTGACACACTACTCCCATGCAGGAATGTGCGCATGCTGACTGTTGTATTCAATCCCGATGAAATTTCTGTGTTTCATCAACACTCTGATAGTCCACAGATTACAGAATGCCACGAGAAGTGCATCGGAAACTACTACTGGTCTCCCAGGGAACGATCAAAGCGTAGACTGTATGAGACATTGCTCCCGTGGAGGAAAGTGCGCATGGTGACTGTTGTATTCAATCCCGATGCCATTTCTGTGTTTCATCAACACTCTGATAGTCCACAGATTACAGAATGCCTCCAGATGTGCATCGGAAACTACTTCTGGTCCTCTAGGGAACGATCAAAGCGTAGACTGTTTGAGACATTACTCCCATGGAAGAAGGTGGGCATGGTGACTGTTGTATTCAATCCCGATGCAATTTCTGTGTTTCATCAACACTCTGATACTCCACAGATTACAGAATGCCTCCAGATGTGCATCGGAAACTACTTCTGGTCTTGCAGGGAACGATCAAAGCGTAGACTGTTTGAGACATTACTCCCACGGAGGAAAGTGCGCATGGTGACTGTTGTATTCAATCCCGTGCAATTTCTGTGTTTCATCAACACTCTGATAGTCCACAGACTACAGAGTGCCACCAGAAGTGCATCGGAAACCACTACTGGTCTTCCAGGGAACGATCAGAGCGTAGACTGTTTGAGACATTACTCCCGTGGAGAAAGTGCGCATGGTGACTGTTGTATTCAATCCCGATGCAATTTCTGTGTTTCATCAACACTCTGATAGTCCACAGATTACAGAATGCCACGAGAAGTGCATCGGAAACTACTACTGGTCTCCCAGGGAACGATCAAAGCGTAGACTGTATGAGACATTGCTCCCGTGGAGGAAGTGCGCATGGTGACTGTTGTATTTAATCCCGAAGACATTTCTGTGTTTCATCAACACTCTGATAGTCCACAGATTACAGAATGCCTCCAGATGTGCATCGGAAACTACTTCTGGTCCTCTAGGGAACGATCAGAGCGTAGACTGTTTGAGACATTACTCCCATGGAAGAAGGTGGGCATGGTGACTGTTGTATTCAATCCCGATGCAATTTCTGTGTTTCATCAACACTCTGATACTCCACAGATTACAGAATGCCTCCAGATGTGCATCGGAAACTACTACTGGTCTTCCAGGGAACGATCAAAGCGCCGACTGTTTGAGACATTACTCCCATGGAGGAAAGTGCGCAAGGTGACTGTTGTATTTAATCCCGATGATATTTCTGTGTTGCATCAACACTCCGATAGTACACAGATTACAGAATGCCTCCAGATGTGCATCGGAAACTACTTCTGGTCCTCTAGGGAACGATCTAAGCGTAGACTGTTAGAGACATTACTCCCATGGAGGAAAGTGCGCATGGTGACAGTTGTATTCAATCCCGATGCAATTTCTGTGTTTCATCAACACTCTGATTGTCCACACATTACAGAATACCTCCAGATGTGCATCGGAAACTACTACTGGTGTTCCAGGGAACGATCAAAGCGTAAACTGTTTGAGACACTACTCCCGTGGAGGAAAGTGCACATGGTGACTGTTGTATTCATTCCCGATGCAATTTCTGTGTTTTATCAACACTCTGCTGGTCCACAGATTACGGAATGCCACCAGACGTGCATCGGAAACTACTACTGGTCTCCCTTGGAAAGATCAAATCGTAGACTGTTTGAGACATTACTCCCGTTGAGGAAAGATCGCATGGTGACTGTTGTATTCAATCCCGATGCAATTTCTGTGTTTCATCAACACTCTGATAGTCCACAGGTTACAGAATGCCTCCAGATGTGCATTGGAAACTACTACTGGTCTTCCAGGGAACGATCAAATCGTAGACTGTTTGAGACATTACTCCCGTCTAGGAAAGTGCGCATGGTGACTGTTGTATTCAATCCCGATCGAATTTCTGTGTTTCGTCAACACTATGATAGTCCACAGATTACAGAATGCCACCAGGTGTGCATGGGAAACTACTATTGGTTTTCCAGGGAACGATCAGAGCGTAGACTGTTTGAGACATTAGTCCAGTGGAGAAAGTGCGCATGGGGACTGTTGTATTCAATCCCGATGCTATTTCTGTGTTTCATCAACACTATGAAGGTCCACAGATTACAGAATGCATCCAGATGTGCATTGGAAACTACTACTGGTCTTCCAGGGAACGATCAAAGTGTAGACTATTTGAGACATTACTCCCGTGGAGGAAAGTGGGCAAGGTGACTGTTGTATTCAATCCCGATGCAATTTCTGTGTTTCGTCAACACTCTGATAGTCCACAGATTACAGAATTCAACCAGACGTGCATCATAAACTACTACTGTTCTTCCAAGGAACGATCAAAGCGTAGACTATTTGAGACATTACTCCCGTGGAGGAAAGTGGGCAAGGTGACTGTTGTATTCAATCCCGATGCAATTTCTGTGTTTCGTCAACACTCTGATAGTCCACAGATTACAGAATGCCACCAGACGTGCATCGGAAACTACTACTGGTCTTCCAGGGAACGATCAAAGCGTAGACTGTTTGAGACATTACATCCGTGGAGGAAAGTGCGCATGGTGACTGTTGTATTCAATCCCGATGGAATTTGTGTATTTCATCAACACTCTGACACTCCACAGATTACAGAATGCCTCCAGATGTGCATCGGAAACTACTTCTGGTTTCCAGGGAACGATCAAAGAGTAGACTGTTTGAGACATTACTCCCGTGGAGGAAAGATCGCATGGTTACTGTTGTATTCAATCCCGATGCAATTTCTGTGTTTCATCAACACTCTGATAGTCCACAGATTACAGAATGCCTCCAGATGTGCATTGGAAACTACTACTGGTCTTCCAGGGAACGATCAAAGCGTAGACTGTTTGAGACATTTCTACCATGGAGGAAAGTGCGCATGGTGACTGTTGTGTTTAATCCCGATGAAATTTCTGTATTTCATCAACACTCTGATAGTCCACAGATTACAGAATGCCTCCAGATGTGCATTGGAAACTACTACTGGTCTTCCAGGGAACGATCACATTGTAAAATGTTAGAGACATTACTCTCATGGAGGAAAGTGCGCATGGTGACTGTTGTATTCAATCCCGTTGCAATTTCTGCGTTTCATCAACACTCTGATAGTCTACAGATTACAGAATGCCTCCAGATGTGAATCAGAAACTACCACCGGTCTTCGAGGGAACGATCAAAGCGTAGACTGTTTGAGACATTACTAACATGGAGGAAAGTGCACATGGTGACTGTTGTATTCAATCCCGATGCAATTTCTGTGTTTCATCAACACTCTGATAGTCCACAGATTACATAATGCCACCAGACGTGCATCGGAAACTACTACTGGTCTTCCAGGGAACGATCAAAGCGTAGACTATTTGAGACATTACTCCCGTGGAAGAAAGTGAGCATGGTGACTGTTGTATTAAATACCGATGGAATTTCTGTGTTTCATCAACACTCTGATCGTGCACAGATTACAGAATGCCACCAGACGTGCATCGGAAACTACTACTCGTCTTCCAGGGAACGATCAAAGCGTAGACTGTTTGAGACATTACTCTCATGGAGGAAAGTACGCATGGTGACTGTTGTATTCAATCCCGTTGCAATTTCTGTGTTTCATCAACACTCTGATAGTCCAGAGATTACAGAATACCTCCAGATGTGAATCAGAAACTACCACTGGTCTTCGAGGGAACGATCAAAGCGTAAACTGTTTGAGACATTACTAACATGGAGGAAAGTGCACATGGTGACTGTTGTATTCATTCCCGATGCAATTTCTGTGTTTCATCAACACTCTGATAGTCCACAGACTACAGAATGTCACCAGATGTGCATCGGAAACTACTACTGGTCTTAAAGGGAACGATCAAAGCGTAGACTGTTTGAGACATTAATCCCATGTAGGAAAGTGCGCATGGTGACTGTTTTATTCAATCACGATACAATTTCTGTGTTTCAACAACACTCTGATACTCCACAGATTACAGAATGCCACCAGACGTGCATCGGAAACTACTACTGGTCTTCCAGGGAACGATCAAAGCGTAGACTGTTTGAGACATTACTCCCGTGGAGGAGAGTGCGCATGGTGACTGTTGTATTCAATCCCAATGCAATTTCTGTGTTTCATCAACACTCTGATAGTCCACAGATTACAGAATGCCACGAGATGTGCATCGGAAACTACTACTGGTCTCCCTTGGAAAGAGCAAAGCGTAGACTGTTTGAGACATTACTCCCGTGGAGGAATGATCGCATGGTGACTGTTGTATTCAAACCCGATGCAATTTCTGTGTTTCATCAACACTCTGATAGTCCACAGATTACAGAATGCCTCCAGATGTGCATTGGAAACTACTACTGGTCTTCCAGGGAACGATCAAAGCGTAGACTGTTTGAGACATTACTAACATGGAGGAAAGTGCACATGGTGACTGTTGTGTTTAATCCCGTTGCAATTTCTGTGTTTCATCAACACTCTGATAGTCTACAGATTACAGAATGCCTCCAGATGTGAATCAGAAAGTACCACTGGTCTTCGAGGGAACGATCAAAGCGTAGAATGTTTGAGACATTACTAACATGGAGGAAAGTGCACATGGTGACTGTTGTATTCAATCCCGATGCAATTTCTGTGTTTCATCAACACTCTGATAGTCCACAGATTACATAATGCCACCAGTCGTGAATCGGAAACTACTACTGGTCTTCCAGGGAACGATCAAAGCGTAGACTATTTGAGACATTACTCCCGTGGAGGATAGTGTGCATGGTGACTGTTGTATTCAATACCGATGGAATTTCTGTGTTTCATCAACACTCTGATGGTCCACAGATTACAGAATGCCACCAGACGTGCATCGGAAACTACTACTGGTCGTCCAGGGAACGTTCAAAGCGTAGACTGTTTGAGACATTACACCCGTGGAGGAAAGTGCGCATGGTGACTGTTGTATTCAATCCCGATGGAATTTGTGTATCTCATCAACACTCTGACAGTCCACAGATTACAGAATGCCTCCAGATGTGCATCGGAAACTACTTCTGGTTTCCAGGGAACGATCAAAGAGTAGACTGTTTGACACACTACTCCCATGGAGGAAAGTGCGCATGCTGACTGTTGTAATCAATCCCGATGAAATTTCTGTGTTTCATCAACACTTTGAAGGTCCACAGATTACAGAATGCATCGAGATGTGCATCGGAAACTACTACTGGTCTACCAGGGAACGATCACAGTGTAGACTATTTTAGACATTACTCCCATTGAGGAAAGTGCGCATGGTGACTGTTGTATTCAATCCCGATGCAATTTCTGTGTTTCATCAACACTCTGATAGTCCACAGATTACATAATGCCACCAGACGTGCATCGGAAACTACTACTGGTCTTCCAGGGAACGATCAAAGCGTAGACTATTTGAGACATTACTCCCGTGGAGGAAAGTGAGCATGGTGACTGTTGTATTCAATACCGATGGAATTTCTGTGTTTCATCAACACTCTGATGGTCCACAGATTACAGAATGCCACCAGACGTGCATCGGAAACTACTACTGGTCTTCCAGGGAACGATCAAAGCGTAGACTGTTTGAGACATTACTCTCATGGAGGAAAGTACGCATAGTGACTGTTGTATTCAATCCCGTTGCAATTTCTGTGTTTCATCAACTCTCTGATAGTCCACAGATTACAGAATGCCTCCAGATGTGAATCAGAAACTACCACTGGTCTTCGAGGGAACGATCAAAGCCTAAACTGTTTGAGACATTACTAACATGGAGGAAAGTGCACATGGTGACTGTTGTATTCATTCCCGATGCAATTTCTGTGTTTCATCAACACTCTGATAGTCCACAGACTACAGAATGTCACCAGATGTGCATCGGAAACTACTACTGGTCTTCCAGGGAACGATCAAAGCGTAGACTGTTTGAGACATTAATCCCATGTAGGAAAGTGCGCATGGTGACTGTTGTATTCAATCCCGATGCAATTTATGTGTTTCAACAACACTCTGATACCCCACAGATTACAGAATGCCACCAGACGTGCATCGGAAACTACTACTGGTCTTCCAGGGAACGATCAAAGCGTAGACTGTTTGAGACATTACTCCTGTGGAGGAAACTGTGCATGGTGACCGTTGTATTCAATCCCGATGCAATTTCTGTGTTTCAACAACACTCTGATAGTCCACAGATTACAGAATGCCACGAGATGTGCATCGGAAACTACTACTGGTCTCCCTTGGAAAGATCAAAGCGTAGACTGTTTGAGACATTACTCCCGTGAAGGAAAGATCGCATGGTGACTCTTGTATTCAATCCCGATGCAATTTCTGTGTTTCATCAACTTTCTGATAGTCTACAAATTACACAATGCCACCAGATGTGCATTGGAAACTACTACTGGTCTTCCAGGGAACGATCAATGCGTAGACTGTTTGAGACATTACTACCATGGAGGCAAGTGCGCATGGTGACTGTTGTATTCAATCCCGATGCAATTTCTGTGTTTCATCAACACTCTGATAGTCTACAAATTACACAATGCCACCAGATGTGCATTGGAAACTACTACTGGTCTTCCAGGGAACGATCAAAGCGTAGACTGTTTGAGACATTACTACCATGGAGGCAAGTGCGCATGGTGACTGTTGTGTTTAATCCCGATGAAATTTCTGTATTTCATCAACACTCTGATGGTCCACAGATTACAGAATGCCTCCAGATGTGCATTGGAAACTACTACTGGTCTTCCAGGGAACGATCACATTGTAAAATGTTAGAGACATTACTCTCATGGAGGAAAGTGCGCATGGTGACTGTTGTATTCAATCCCGTTGCAATTTCTGTGTTTCATCAACACTCTGATAGTCTACAGATTACAGAATGCCTCCAGATGTGAATCAGAAACTACCACTGGTCTTCGAGGGAACGATCAAAGCGTAGAATGTTTGCGACATTACTAACATGGAGGAAAGTGCACATGGTTACTGTTGTATTCAATCCCGATGCAATTTCTGTGTTTCATCAACACTCTGATAGTCCACAGATTACATAATGCCACCAGTCGTGAATCGGAAACTACTACTGGTCTTCCAGGGAACGATCAAAGCGTAGACTATTTGAGACATTACTCCCGTGGAGGATAGTGTTCATGGTGACTGTTGTATGCAATACCGATGGAATTTCTGTGTTTCATCAACACTCTGATGGTCCACAGATTACAGAATGCCACCAGACGTGCATCGGAAACTACTACTGGTCTTCCAGGGAACGTTCAAAGCGTAGACTGTTTGAGACATTACACCCGTGGAGGAAAGTGCGCATGGTGACTGTTGTATTCAATCCCGATGGAATTTGTGTATTTCATCAACACTCTGACAGTCCACAGATTACAGAATGCCTCCAGATGTGCATCGGAAACTACTTCTGGTTTCCAGGGAACGATCAAAGAGTAGACTGTTTGACACTCTACTCCCATGGAGGAAAGTGCGCATGCTGACTGTTGTATTCAATCCCGATGAAATTTCTTTGTTTCATCAACACTTTGAAGGTCCACAGATTACAGAATGCATCGAGATGTGCATCGGAAACTACTACTGGTCTCCCAGGGAACGATCACAATGTAGACTATTTAGGGACATTACTCCCATTGAGGAAAGTGCGCATGGTGACTGTTGTATTCAATCCCGATGCAATTTCTGTGTTTCATCAACACTCTGATAGTCTACAGATTACAGAATGCCTCCAGATGTGAATCAGAAACTACCACTGGTCTTCGAGGGAACGATCAAAGAGTAGACTGTTTGACACACTACTCCACTGGAGGAAAGTGCGCATGGTGACTGTTGTATTCAATCCCGATGCAATTTCTGTGTTTCATCAACACTGTGATAGTCCACAGATTACAGAATGCCTCCAGATGTACATCGGAAACTACTACTGGTCTTCCAGCGAACGATCAAAGCGTAAACTGTTTGAGACATTACTAACATGGAGGAAAGTGCACATGGTGACTGTTGTATTCAATCCCGATGCAATTTCTGTGTTTCATCAACACTCTGATAGTCCACAGACTACAGAATGTCACCAGATATGCATTGGAAACTACTACTGGTCTTCCAGGGAACGATCACATTGTAAAATGTTAGAGACATTACTCTCATGGAGGAAAGTGCGCATGGTGACTGTTGTATTCAATCCCGTTGCAAATTCTGTGTTTCATCAACACTCTGATAGTCTACAGATTACAGAATGCCACCAGATGTGAATCAGAAACTACCACTGGTCTTCGAGGGAACGATCAAAGCGTAGACTCTTTGAGACATTACTAACATGGAGGAAAGTGCACATGGTGACTGTTGTATTCAATCCCGATGCAATTTCTGTGTTTCATCAACACTCTGATAGTCCACAGACTACAGAATGTCACCAGATATGCATCGGAAACTACTACTGGTCTTCCAGGGAACGATCAAAACGTAGACTGTCTGAGACATTACTCCCGTGGAGGAAAGTGCGCATGGTGACTGTTGTATTCAATCCCGATGCAATTTCTGTTTTTCATCAACTCTCTGATAGTCCACAGATTACAGAATGCCATGAGATGTGCATCGGAAACTACTACTGGTCTCCCTTGGAAAGATCAAGGCGTAGACTGTTTGAGACATTACTCCCGTGGAGGAAAGATCGCATGGTGCCTGTTGTATTCAAACCAGATGCAATTTCTGTGTTTCATCAACACTCTGATAGTCCACAGATTACAGAATGCCTCCAGATGTGCATTGGAAACTACTACTGGTCTTCCAGGGAACGATCAAAGCGTAGAATGTTTGAGACATTACTAACGTGGGGGAAAGTGCGCATGGTGACTGTTGTATTCAATCCCGATCCAATTTCTGTGTTTCGTCAACACTATGATAGTCCACAGATTACAGAATGCCACCAGATGTGCATCGGAAACTACTACTGGTCTTCCTGGGAACGATCAAAGCTTAGACTGTTTGAGACATTACTCAATTGGAGGAATGTGCGCATGGTGACTGTTGTATACAATCAAGATGCAATTTCTGTGTTTCATCAATACTCTGATAGTCCACAGATTACAGAATGCCTCCAGATGTGCATCGGAAACTACTTCTGGTTTCCAGGGAACGATCAAAGCGTAAACTGTTTGACACACTACTCCCATGGGGGAAAGTGCGCATGGTGACTGTTGTATTCAATCCCGATGCAATTTCTGTGTTTCATCAACACTGTGATAGTCCACAGATTACAGAATGCCTCCAGATGTACATCGGAAACTACTGCTGGTCTTCCAGGGAACGATCAAAAGCGTAGACTGTTTGAGACATTACTACCATGGAGGAAAGTGCGCATGGTGACTGTTGTGTTTAATCCCGATGAAATTTCTGTATTTCATCAACACTCTGATAGTCCACAGATTACAGAATGCCTCCAGATGTGCATTGGAAACTACTACTGGTCTTCCAGGGAACGATCACATTGTAAAATGTTAGAGACATTACTCTCATGAAGGAAAGTGCGCATGGTGACTGTTGTATTCAATCCCGTTGCAATTTCTGTGTTTCATCAACACTCTGATTGTCTACAGATTACAAAATGCCTCCAGATGTGAATCAGAAACTACCACTGGTCTTCGAGGGAACGATCAAAGCGTAGACTGTTTGAGACATTACTAACATGGAGGAAAGTGCACATGGTGACTGTTGTATTCAATCACGATACAATTTCTGTGTTTCAACAACACTCTGATACTCCACAGATTACAGAATGCCACCAGACGTGCATCGGAAACTACTACTGGTCTTCCAGGGAACGATCAAAGCGTAGACTGTTTGAGACATTACTCCCGTGGAGGAAGGTGCGCATGGTGACTGTTGTATTCAATCCCAATGCAATTTCTGTGTTTCATCAACACTCTGATAATCCACAGATTACAGAATGCCACGAGATGTGCATCGGAAACTACTACTGGTCTCCCTTGGAAAGATCAAAGCGTAGACTGTTTGAGACATTACTCCCATGGAGGAAAGATCGCATGGTGACTGTTGTATTCAATCCCGATGCAATTTCTGTGTTTCATCAACACTCTGATAGTCCACAGATTACAGAATGCCTCCAGATGTGCATTGGAAACTATTACTGGTCTTCCAGGGAACGATCAAAGCGTAGACTGTTTGAGACACTACTCCCGTTGAGGAAAGTGCGCATGGTGACTGTTGTATTCAATCCCGATCAAATTTCTGTGTTTCGTCAACACTATGATAGTCCACAGATTACAGAATGCCACCAGATGTGCATCGAAAACTACTATTGGTCTTCCAGGGAACGATCAAAGCGTAGACTGTTTGAGACATTACTCCAGTGGAGAAAGTGCGCATGGAAACTGTTGTATTCAATCCTGATGCAATTTCTGTGTTTCATCAACACTTTGAAAGTCCACAGATTACAGAATGCATCCAAATGTGCATCGGGAACTACTACTGGTATTCCAGGGAACGATCAAAGTGTAGACTATTTTAGACATTACTCCCGTTGAGGAAAGTGCGCATGGTGACTTTTGTATTCAATCCCGATGCAATTTCTGTGTTTCATCAACACTCTGATAGTCCACAGATTACATAATGCCACCAGACGTGCATCGGAAACTACGACTGATCTACCAGGGAACGATCAAAGCGTAGACTGTTTGAGACCTTACTCCCGTGGAGGAAACTGCGCATGGTGACTGTTGTATTCAATCCCGATCCAATTTCTGTGTTTCATCAACACTATGATAGTCCACAGATTACAGAATGCCACCAGATGTGCATCGGAAACTACTATTGGTCTTCCAGGGAACGATCAAAGCGTAGACTGTTTGAGACATTACTCCAGTGGAGAAAGTGCGCATGGGGACTGTTGTATTCAATCCCGATGCAATTTCTGTGTTTCATCAACACTTTAAAGTTCCACAGATTACAGAATGCATCCAGATGTGCATTGGAAACTACTACTGGTCTTCCAGGGAACGATCAAAGCGTAGACTATTTGAGACATTACTCCCGTGGAGAAAAGTGCGCATGGTGACTGTTGTATTCAATCTCGATGCAATATCTGAGTTTCAACAACACTCTGATACTCCACAGATTACAGAATGCCACCAGATGTGCATCGGAAACTACAACGGTTCTTCCAGGGAACGATCAAAGCGTAGACTCTTTGAGACATTACTCCCGTGGAGAAAGTGCGCATGGTGACTGTTGTATTCAATCCCGATGCAATTTCTGTGTTTCATCAACACTCTGATAGTCCACAGATTACAGAATGCCACGAGATGTGCATCGGAAACTACTACTGGTCTCCCTTGGAAAGATCAAAGCGTAGACTGTTTGAGACATTACTCCCGTGGAGGAAAGATTGCATGGTGACTGTTGTATTCAATCCCTATGCAATTTCTGTGTTTCATCAACACTCTGATAGTCCACAGATTACAGAATGCCTCCAGATGTGCATTGGAAACTACTACTGGTCTTCCAGGGAACGATCAAAGCGTAGACTGTTTGAGACATTACTACCATGGAGGAAAGTGCGCATGGTGACTATTGTGTTTAATCCCGATGAAATTTCTGTATTTCATCAACACTCTGATAGTCCACAGATTACAGAATGCCTCCAGATGCGCATTGGAAACTACTACTGGTCTTCCAGGGAACGATCACATTGTAAAATGTTAAAGACATTACTCTCATGGAGGAAAGTGCGCATGGTGACTGTTGTATTCAATCCCGTTGCTATTTCTGTGTTTCATCAACACTCTGATAGTCAACAGATTACAGAATGCCGCCAGATGTGAATCAGAAACTACCACTGGTCTTCGAGGGAACGATCAAAGCGTAGACTGTTTGAGACATTACTAACATGGAGGAAAGTGCGCATGGTGACTGTTGTATTCAATCCCGATGCAATTTATGTGTTTCATCAACACTCTGATAGTCCACAGATTACAGAATGCCTGCAGATGTGCATTGGAAACTACTAGTGGTCTTCCAGGGAACGATCAAAGCGTAGAATGTTCGAGACATTACTAACGTGGAGGAAAGGGCGCATGGTGACTGTTGTATTCAATCCCGATCCAATTTCTGTGTTTCTTCAACACAGATTACAGAATGCCACCAGATGTGCATCGGAAACTACTACTGGTCTTCCTGGAAATGATCAAAGCGTAGACTGTTTGAGACATTACTCCCATGGAGGAATGTGCGCATGGTGACTGTTGTATACAATCCCGATGCAATTTCTGTGTTTCATCAACACTCTGATAGTCCACAGATTACAGAATGCGTCCAGATGTGCATCGGAAACTACTTCTGGTTTCCAGGGAACGATCAAAGCGTAGACTGTTTGACGCACTACTCCCATGGGGGAAAGTGCGCATGGTGACTGTTGCATTCAATCCCGATGCAATTTCTGTGTTTCATCAACACTGTGATAGTCCACAAATTACAGAATGCCTCCAGATGTACATCGGAAACTACTACTGGTCTTCCAGGGAACGATCAAAGCGTAGTCTGTTTGAGACATTTCTACCATGGAGGAAAGTGCGCATGGTGACTGTTGTGTTTAATCCCGATGAAATTTCTGTATTTCATCAACACTCTGATAGTCCACAGATTACAGAATGCCTCCAGATGTGCATTGGAAACTACTACTGGTCTTCCAGGGAACGATCAAAGCGTAGTCTGTTTGAGACAGTAATCCCATGTAGGAAAGTGCGCATGGTGACTGTTTTATTCAATCACGATACAATTCCTGTGTTTCAACAACACTCTGATACTCCACAGATTACAGAATGCCACCAGACATGCATCGGAAACTACTACTGGTCTTCCAGGGAACGATCAAAGCGTAGACTGTTTGAGACATTACTCCATGGAGGAAAGTGCTCATGGTGACTGTTGTATTCAATCCCGATGCAATTTCTGTGTTTCATCAACACTCTGATAGTCCACAGATTACAGAATGCCACGAGATGTGCATCGGAAACTACTACTGGTCTCCCTTGGAAAGATCAAAGCGTAGACTGTTTGAGACGTTACTCCCGTGGAGGAAAGATCGCATGGTGACTGTTGTATTCAATCCCGATGCAATTTCTGTGTTTCATCAACACTCTGATAGTCCACAGATTACAGAATGCCTCCAGATGTGCATTGGAAACTACTACTGGTCTTCCAGGGAACGATCAAAGCGTAGACTGTTTGAGACACTACTCCCGTGGAGGAAAGTGTGCATGGTGACTGTTGTATTCAATCCCGATCCAATTTCTGTGTTTCGTCAACACTATGATAGTCCACAGATTACAGAATGCCACCAGATGTGCATCGGGAACTACTATTGGTCTTCCAGGGAACGATCAAAGCGTAGACTGTTTGAGACATTACTCCAGTGGAGAAAGTGCGCATGGGGACTGTTGTATTCAATCCTGATACAATTTCTGTGTTTCATCAACACTTTGAAGGTCCACAGATTACAGAATGCATCCAAATGTGCATCGGAAACTACTACTGGTCTTCCAGGGAATGATCAAAGTGTAGACTATTTTAGACATTACTCCCGTTGAGGAAAGTGCGCATGGTGACTGTTGTATTCAATCCCGATGCAATTTCTGTGTTTCATCAACACTCTGATAGTCCACAGATTACATAATGCCACCAGACGTGCATCGGAAACTACTACTAATCTACCAGGGAACGATCAAAGAGTAGACTGTTTGAGACATTACTCCCATGGAGGAAACTGCGCATGGTGACTGTTGTATTCAATCCCGATCCAATTTTTGTGTTTCATCAACACTATGATAGTCCGCAGATTACAGAATGCCACCAGATATGCATCGGAAACTACTATTGGTCTTCCAGGGAACGATCAAAGCGTAGACTGTTTGAGACATTACTCCAGTGGAGAAAGTGCGCATGGTGACTGTTGTATTCAATCCCGATGCAATTTCTGTGTTTCATCAACACTTTGAAGTTCCACACTTTACAGAATGCATCCAGATGTGCATTGGAAACTACTACTGGTCTTCCAGGGAACGATCAATGCGTAGACTATTTGAGACATTACTCCCGTGGAGAAAAGTGCGCATGGTGACTGTTGTATTCAATCCCGATGCAATTTCTGTGTTTCGTCAACACTCTGATAGTCCACAGATTACAGAATGCCACCAGATGTGCATCGGAAACTACAACTGTTCTTCCAGGGAACGATCAAAGCGTAGACTCTTTGAGACATTACTCCCGTGGAGAAAGTGCGCATGGGGAATGTTGTATTCAATCACGATACAATTTCTGTGTTTCAACAACACTCTGATACTCCACAGATTACAGAATGCCACCGGACGTGCATCGGAAACTACTACTGGTCTTCCAGGGAACGATCAAAGCGTAGACTGTTTGAGACATTACTCCCGTGGAGGAAAGTGCGCATGGTGACTGTTGTATTCAATCCCGATGCAATTTCTGTGTTTCAACAACACTCTGATAGTTCACAGATTACAGAATGCCACGAGATGTGCATCGGAAACTACTACTGGTCTCCCTTGGAAAGATCAAAGCGTAGACTGTTTGAGACATTACTCCCATGGAGGAAAGATCGCATGGTGACTGTTGTATTCAATCCCGATGCAATTTCTGTGTTTCATCAACACTCTGATAGACCACAGATTACAGAATGCCTCCAGATGTGCATTGGAAACTATACTGGTCTTCCAGGGAACGATCAAAGCGTAGACTGTTTGAGACATTACTACCATGGAGGAAAGTGCGCATGGTGACTGTTGTGTTTAATCCCGATGAAATTTCTGTATTTCATCAACACTCTGATAGTCCACAGATTACAGAATGCCTCCAGATGTGCATTGGAAACTACTACTGGTCTTCCAGGGAACGATCACATTGTAAAATGTTAGAGACATTACTCTCATGGAGGAAAGTGCGCATGGTGACTGTTGTATTCAATCCCGTTGTTATTTCTGTGTTCCATCAACACTCTGATAGTCTACAGATTACAGAATGCCTCCAGATGTGAATCAGAAACTACCACTGGTCTTCGAGGGAACGATCAAAGCGTAGACTGTTTGAGACATTACTAACATGGAGGAAAGTGCACATGGTGACTGTTGTATTCAATCCCGATGCAATTTCTGTGTTTCATCAACACTCTGATAGTCCACAGATTACATAATGCCACCAGACGTGCATCGGAAACTACTACTGGTCTTCCAGGGAACGATCAAAGCGTAGACTATTTGAGACATTACTCCCGTGGAGGAAAGTGTGCATGGTGACTGTTGTATTCAATACCGATGGAATTTCTGTGTTTCATCAACACTCTGATGGTCCACAGATTACAGAATGCCACCAGACGTGCATCGGAAACTACTACTGGTCTTCCAGGGAACGATCAAAGCGTAGACTGTTTGAGACATTACACCCGTGGAGGAAAGAGCGCATGGTGACTGTTGTATTCAATCCCGATGGAATTTGTGTATTTCATCAACACTCTGACAGTCCACAGATTACAGAATGCCTCCAGATGTGCATCGGAAACTACTTCTGGTTTCCAGGGAACGATCAAAGAGTAGACTGTTTGACACACTACTCCCATGGAGGAAAGTGCGCATGCTTACTGTTGTATTCAATCCCGATGAAATTTCTGTGTTTCATCAACACTTTGAAGGTCCACAGATTACAGAATGCATCGAGATGTGCATCGGAAACTACTACTGGTCTCCCAGGGAACGATCAAAGTGTAGACTATTTTAGACATTACTCCCATTGAGGAAAGTGCGCATGGTGACTGTTGTATTCAATCCCGATGCAATTTCTGTGTTTCATCAACACTCTGATAGTCCACAGATTACATAATGCCACCAGACGTGCATCGGAAACTACTACTGGTCTTCCAGGGAACGATCAAAGTGTAGACTATTTTAGACATTACTCCCGTTGAGGAAAGTGCGCATGGTGACTGTTGTATTCAATCCCGATGCAATTTCTGTGTTTCATCAACACTCTGATAGTCCACAGATTACATAATGCCACCAGACGTGCATCGGAAACTACTACTGATCTACCAGGGAACGATCAAAGCGTAGACTGTTTGAGACATTACTCCCGTGGAGGAAACTGCGCATGGTGACTGTTGTATTCTATCCCGATCCAATTTTTGTGTTTCATCAACACTATGATAGTCCACAGATTACAGAATGCCACAAGATGTGCATCGGAAACTACTATTGGTCTTCCAGGGAACGATCAAAGCGTAGACTGTTTGAGACATTACTCCAGTGGAGAAAGTGCGCATGGGGACTGTTGAATTCAATCCCGATGCAATTTCTGTGTTTCATCAACACTTTGAATTTCCACAGATTACAGAATGCATCCAGATGTGCATTGGAAACTACTACTGGTCTTCCAGGGAACGATCAAAGCGTAGACTATTTGAGACATTACTCCCGTGGAGAAAAGTGCGCATGGTGACTGTTGTATTTAATCCCGATGCAATTTCTGTGTTTCGTCAACACTCTGATAGTCCACAGATTACAGAATGCCACCAGATGTGCATCGGAAACTACAACTGTTCTTCCAGGGAACGATCAAAGCGTAGACTCTTTGAGACATTACTCCCGTGGAGAAAGTGCGCATGGGGAATGTTGTATTCAATCACGATACAATTTCTGTGTTTCAACAACACTCTGATACTCCACAGATTACAGAATGCCACCAGACGTGCATCGGAAACTACTGCTGGTCTTCCAGGGAACGATCAAAGCGTAGACTGTTTGAGACATTACTCCCGTGGAGGAAAGTGCGCATGGTGACTGATGTATTCAATCCCGATGCAATTTCTGTGTTTCATCAACACTCTGATAGTCCACAGATTACAGAATGCCACGAGATGTGCATCGGAAACTACTACTGGTCTCCCTTGGAAAGATCAAAGCGTAGACTGTTTGAGACATTACTCCCGTGGAGGAAAGATCGCATGGTGACTGTTGTATTCAATCCCGATGCAATTTCTGTGTTTCATCAACACTCTGATAGTCCACAGATTACAGAATGCCTCCAGATGTGCATTGGAAACTACTACTGGTCTTCCAGGGAACGATCAAAGCGTAGACTGTTTGAGACATTACTACCATGGAGGAAAGTGCGCATGGTGACTGTTGTGTTTAATCCCGATGAAATTTCTGTATTTCATCAACACTCTGATAGTCCACAGATTACAGAATGCCTCCAGATGTGCATTGGAAACTACTACTGGTCTTCCAGGGAATGATCACATTGTAAAATGTTAGAGACATTACTCTCATGGAGGAAAGTGCGCATGGTGACTGTTGTATTCAATCCAGTTGCTATTTCTGTGTTTCATCAACACTCTGATAGTCTACAGATTACAGAATGCCTCCAGATGTGAATCAGAAACTACCACTGGTCTTCGAGGGAACGATTAAAGCGTAGACTGTTTGAGACATTACTAACATGGAGGAAAGTGCACATGGTGACTGTTGTATTCAATCCCGATGCAATTTCTGTGTTTCATCAACACTCTGATAGTCCACAGATTACATAATGCCACCAGACGTGCATCGGAAACTACTACTGGTCTTGCAGGGAACGATCAAAGCGTAGACTATTTGAGACATTACTCCCGTGGAGGAAAGTGTGCATGGTGACTGTTGTATTCAATACCGATGGAATTTCTGTGTTTCATCAACAATCTGATGGTCCACAGATTACAGAATGCCACCAGACGTGCATCGGAAGCTACTACTGGTCTTCCAGGGAACGATCAAAGCGTAGACTGTTTGAGACATTACACCCGTGGAGGAAAGTGCGCATGGTGACTGTTGTATTCAATCCCGATGGAATTTGTGTATTTCATCAACACTCTGATAGTCCACAGAATACAGAATGCCTCCAGATGTGCATCGGAAACTACTTCTGGTTTCCAGGGAACGATCAAAGGGTAGACTGTTTGACACACTACTCCCATGGAGGAAAGTGCGCATGCTGACTGTTGTATTCAATCCCAATGAGATTTCTGTGTTTCATCAACACTTTGAAGGTCCACAGATTACAGAATGCATCGAGATGTGCATCGGAAACTACTACTGGTCTCTCAGGGAACGATCACAGTGTAGACTATTTTAGACATTACTAACGTGGAGGAAAGTGCACATGGTGACTGTTGTATTCAATCCCGATGCAATTTCTGTGTTTCAACAACACTCTGATAGTTCACAGATTACAGAATGCCACGAGATGTGCATCGGAAACTACTACTGGTCTCCCTTGGAAAGATCAAAGCGTAGACTGTTTGAGACATTACTCCCATGGAGGAAAGATCGCATGGTGACTGTTGTATTCAATCCCGATGCAATTTCTGTGTTTCATCAACACTCTGATAGACCACAGATTACAGAATGCCTCCAGATGTGCATTGGAAACTATACTGGTCTTCCAGGGAACGATCAAAGCGTAGACTGTTTGAGACATTACTACCATGGAGGAAAGTGCGCATGGTGACTGTTGTGTTTAATCCCGATGAAATTTCTGTATTTCATCAACACTCTGATAGTCCACAGATTACAGAATGCCTCCAGATGTGCATTGGAAACTACTACTGGTCTTCCAGGGAACGATCAAAGCGTAGAATGTTTGAGACATTACTAACGTGGGGGAAAGTGCGCATGGTGACTGTTGTATTCAATCCCGATCCAATTTCTGTGTTTCGTCAACACTATGATAGTCCACAGATTACAGAATGCCACCATATGTGCATCGGAAACTACTACTGGTCTTCCTGGGAACGATCAAAGCTTAGACTGTTTGAGACATTACTCAATTGGAGGAATGTGCGCATGGTGACTGTTGTATACAATCAAGATGCAATTTCTGTGTTTCATCAATACTCTGATAGTCCACAGATTACAGAATGCCTCCAGATGTGCATCGGAAACTTCTTCTGGTTTCCAGGGAACGATCAAAGCGTAAACTGTTTGACACACTACTCCCATGGGGGAAAGTGCGCATGGTGACTGTTGTATTCAATCCCGATGCAATTTCTGTGTTTCATCAACACTGTGATAGTCCACAGATTACAGAATGCCTCCAGATGTACATCGGAAACTACTGCTGGTCTTCCAGGGAACGATCAAAAGCGTAGACTGTTTGAGACATTACTACCATGGAGGAAAGTGCGCATGGTGACTGTTGTGTTTAATCCCGATGAAATTTCTGTATTTCATCAACACTCTGATAGTCCACAGATTACAGAATGCCTCCAGATGTGCATTGGAAACTACTACTGGTCTTCCAGGGAACGATCACATTGTAAAATGTTAGAGACATTACTCTCATGAAGGAAAGTGCGCATGGTGACTGTTGTATTCAATACCGTTGCAATTTCTGTGTTTCATCAACACTCTGATTGTCTACAGATTACAAAATGCCTCCAGATGTGAATCAGAAACTACCACTGGTCTTCGAGGGAACGATCAAAGCGTAGACAGTTTGAGACATTACTAACATGGAGGAAAGTGCACATGGTGACTGTTGTATTCAATCCCGATGCAATTTCTGTGTTTCATCAACACTCTGATAGTCCACAGACTACAGAATGTCACCAGATGTGCATCGGAAACTACTACTGGTCTTCCAGGGAACGATCAAAGCGTAGTCTGTTTGAGACAGTAATCCCATGTAGGAAAGTGCGCATGGTGACTGTTTTATTCAATCCCGATACAATTTCTGTGTTTCAACAACACTCTGATACTCCACAGATTACAGAATGCCACCAGACGTGCATCGGAAACTACTACTGGTCTTCCAGGGAACGATCAAAGCGTAGACTGTTTGAGACATTACTCCCGTGGAGGAAGGTGCGCATGGTGACTGTTGTATTCAATCCCAATGCAATTTCTGTGTTTCATCAACACTCTGATAATCCACAGATTACAGAATGCCACGAGATGTGCATCGGAAACTACTACTGGTCTCCCTTGGAAAGATCAAAGCGTAGACTGTTTGAGACATTACTCCCATGGAGGAAAGATCGCATGGTGACTGTTGTATTCAATCCCGATGCAATTTCTGTGTTTCATCAACACTCTGATAGTCCACAGATTACAGAATGCCTCCAGATGTGCATTGGAAACTATTACTGGTCTTCCAGGGAACGATCAAAGCGTAGACTGTTTGAGACACTACTCCCGTTGAGGAAAGTGCGCATGGTGACTGTTGTATTCAATCCCGATCAAATTTCTGTGTTTCGTCAACACTATGATAGTCCACAGATTACAGAATGCCACCAGATGTGCATCGAAAACTACTATTGGTCTTCCAGGGAACGATCAAAGCGTAGACTGTTTGAGACATTACTCCAGTGGAGAAAGTGCGCATGGAAACTGTTGTATTCAATCCTGATGCAATTTCTGTGTTTCATCAACACTTTGAAAGTCCACAGATTACAGAATGCATCCAAATGTGCATCGGGAACTACTACTGGTCTTCCAGGGAACGATCAAAGTGTAGACTATTTTAGACATTACTCCCGTTGAGGAAAGTGCGCATGGTGACTGTTGTATTCAATCCCGATGCAATTTCTGTGTTTCATCAACACTCTGATAGTCCACAGATTACATAATGCCACCAGACGTGCATCGGAAACTACTACTGATCTACCAGGGAACGATCAAAGCGTAGACTGTTTGAGACCTTACTCCCGTGGAGGAAACTGCGCATGGTGACTGTTGTATTCAATCCCGATCCAATTTCTGTGTTTCATCAACACTATGATAGTCCACAGATTACAGAATGCCACCAGATGTGCATCGGAAACTACTATTGGTCTTCCAGGGAACGATCAAAGCGTAGACTGTTTGAGACATTACTCCAGTGGAGAAAGTGCGCATGGGGACTGTTGTATTCAATCCCGATGCAATTTCTGTGTTTCATCAACACTTTGAAGTTCCACAGATTACAGAATGCATCCAGATGTGCATTGGAAACTACTACTGGTCTTCCAGGGAACGATCAAAGCGTAGACTATTTGAGACATTACTCCCGTGGAGAAAAGTGCGCATGGTGACTGTTGTATTCAATCTCGATGCAATATCTGAGTTTCAACAACACTCTGATACTCCACAGATTACAGAATGCCACCAGATGTGCATCGGAAACTACAACGGTTCTTCCAGGGAACGATCAAAGCGTAGACTCTTTGAGACATTACTCCCGTGGAGAAAGTGCGCATGGTGACTGTTGTATTCAATCCCGATGCAATTTCTGTGTTTCATCAACACTCTGATAGTCCACAGATTACAGAATGCCACGAGATGTGCATCGGAAACTACTACTGGTCTCCCTTGGAAAGATCAAAGCGTAGACTGTTTGAGACATTACTCCCGTGGAGGAAAGATTGCATGGTGTCTGTTGTATTCAATCCCTATGCAATTTCTGTGTTTCATCAACACTCTGATAGTCCACAGATTACAGAATGCCTCCAGATGTGCATTGGAAACTACTACTGGTCTTCCAGGGAACGATCAAAGCGTAGACTGTTTGAGACATTACTACCATGGAGGAAAGTGCGCATGGTGACTATTGTGTTTAATCCCGATGAAATTTCTGTATTTCATCAACACTCTGATAGTCCACAGATTACAGAATGCCTCCAGATGTGCATTGGAAACTACTACTGGTCTTCCAGGGAACGATGAAAGCGTAGACTGTTTGAGACACTACTCCCGTGGAGGAAAGTGTGCATGGTGACTGTTGTATTCAATCCCGATCCAATTTCTGTGTTTCGTCAACACTATGATAGTCCACAGATTACAGAATGCCACCAGATGTGCATCGGGAACTACTATTGGTCTTCCAGGGAACGATCAAAGCGTAGACTGTTTGAGACATTACTCCAGTGGAGAAAGTGCGCATGGGGACTGTTGTATTCAATCCCGATGCAATTTCTGTGTTTCATCAACACTTTGAAGTTCCACAGATTACAGAATGCATCCAGATGTGCATTGGAAACTACTACTGGTCTTCCAGGGAACGATCAAAGCGTAGACTATTTGAGACATTACTCCCGTGGAGAAAAGTGCGCATGGTGACTGTTGTATTCAATCTCGATGCAATATCTGAGTTTCAACAACACTCTGATACTCCACAGATTACAGAATGCCACCAGATGTGCATCGGAAACTACAACGGTTCTTCCAGGGAACGATCAAAGCGTAGACTCTTTGAGACATTACTCCCGTGGAGAAAGTGCGCATGGTGACTGTTGTATTCAATCCCGATGCAATTTCTGTGTTTCATCAACACTCTGATAGTCCACAGATTACAGAATGCCACGAGATGTGCATCGGAAACTACTACTGGTCTCCCTTGGAAAGATCAAAGCGTAGACTGTTTGAGACATTACTCCCGTGGAGGAAAGATTGCATGGTGTCTGTTGTATTCAATCCCTATGCAATTTCTGTGTTTCATCAACACTCTGATAGTCCACAGATTACAGAATGCCTCCAGATGTGCATTGGAAACTACTACTGGTCTTCCAGGGAACGATCAAAGCGTAGACTGTTTGAGACATTACTACCATGGAGGAAAGTGCGCATGGTGACTATTGTGTTTAATCCCGATGAAATTTCTGTATTTCATCAACACTCTGATAGTCCACAGATTACAGAATGCCTCCAGATGTGCATTGGAAACTACTACTGGTCTTCCAGGGAACGATGAAAGCGTAGACTGTTTGAGACACTACTCCCGTGGAGGAAAGTGTGCATGGTGACTGTTGTATTCAATCCCGATCCAATTTCTGTGTTTCGTCAACACTATGATAGTCCACAGATTACAGAATGCCACCAGATGTGCATCGGGGACTACTATTGGTCTTCCAGGGAACGATCAAAGCGTAGACTGTTTGAGACATTACTCCAGTGGAGAAAGTGCGCATGGGGACTGTTGTATTCAATCCCGATGCAATTTCTGTGTTTCATCAACACTTTGAAGTTCCACAGATTACAGAATGCATCCAGATGTGCATTGGAAACTACTACTGGTCTTCCAGGGAACGATCAAAGCGTAGACTATTTGAGACATTACTCCCGTGGAGAAAAGTGCGCATGGTGACTGTTGTATTCAATCTCGATGCAATATCTGAGTTTCAACAACACTCTGATACTCCACAGATTACAGAATGCCACCAGATGTGCATCGGAAACTACAACGGTTCTTCCAGGGAACGATCAAAGCGTAGACTCTTTGAGACATTACTCCCGTGGAGAAAGTGCGCATGGTGACTGTTGTATTCAATCCCGATGCAATTTCTGTGTTTCATCAACACTCTGATAGTCCACAGATTACAGAATGCCTCCAGATGTGCATTGGAAACTACTACTGGTCTTCCAGGGAACGATCAAAGCGTAGACTGTTTGAGACATTACTACCATGGAGGAAAGTGCGCATGGTGACTATTGTGTTTAATCCCGATGAAATTTCTGTATTTCATCAACACTCTGATAGTCCACAGATTACAGAATGCCTCCAGATGTGCATTGGAAACTACTACTGGTCTTCCAGGGAACGATCACATTGTAAAATGTTAAAGACATTACTCTCATGGAGGAAAGTGCGCATGGTGACTGTTGTATTCAATCCCGTTGCTATTTCTGTGTTTCATCAACACTCTGATAGTCAACAGATTACAGAATGCCGCCAGATGTGAATCAGAAACTACCACTGGTCTTCGAGGGAACGATCAAAGCGTAGACTGTTTGAGACATTACTAACATGGAGGAAAGTGCGCATGGTGACTGTTGTATTCAATCCCGATGCAATTTCTGTGTTTCATCAACACTGTGATAGTCCACAAATTACAGAATGCCTCCAGATGTACATCGGAAACTACTACTGGTCTTCCAGGGAACGATCAAAGCGTAGTCTGTTTGAGACATTTCTACCATGGAGGAAAGTGCGCATGGTGACTGTTGTGTTTAATCCCGATGAAATTTCTGTATTTCATCAACACTCTGATAGTCCACAGATTACAGAATGCCTCCAGATGTGCATTGGAAACTACTACTGGTCTTCCAGGGAACGATCAAAGCGTAGTCTGTTTGAGACAGTAATCCCATGTAGGAAAGTGCGCATGGTGACTGTTTTATTCAATCACGATACAATTCCTGTGTTTCAACAACACTCTGATACTCCACAGATTACAGAATGCCACCAGACATGCATCGGAAACTACTACTGGTCTTCCAGGGAACGATCAAAGCGTAGACTGTTTGAGACATTACTCAAGGAGGAAAGTGCTCATGGTGACTGTTGTATTCAATCCCGATGCAATTTCTGTGTTTCATCAACACTCTGATAGTCCACAGATTACAGAATGCCACGAGATGTGCATCGGAAACTACTACTGGTCTCCCTTGGAAAGATCAAAGCGTAGACTGTTTGAGACATTACTCCCGTGGAGGAAAGATCGCATGGTGACTGTTGTATTCAATCCCGATGCAATTTCTGTGTTTCATCAACACTCTGATAGTCCACAGATTACAGAATGCCTCCAGATGTGCATTGGAAACTACTACTGGTCTTCCAGGGAACGATGAAAGCGTAGACTGTTTGAGACACTACTCCCGTGGAGGAAAGTGTGCATGGTGACTGTTGTATTCAATCCCGATCCAATTTCTGTGTTTCGTCAACACTATGATAGTCCACAGATTACAGAATGCCACCAGATGTGCATCGGGAACTACTATTGGTCTTCCAGGGAACGATCAAAGCGTAGACTGTTTGAGACATTACTCCAGTGGAGAAAGTGCGCATGGGGACTGTTGTATTCAATCCTGATGCAATTTCTGTGTTTCATCAACACTTTGAAGGTCCACAGATTACAGAATGCATCCAAATGTGCATCGGAAACTACTACTGGTCTTCCAGGGAATGATCAAAGTGTAGACTATTTTAGACATTACTCCCGTTGAGGAAAGTGCGCATGGTGACTGTTGTATTCAATCCCGATGCAATTTCTGTGTTTCATCAACACTCTGATAGTCCACAGATTACATAATGCCACCAGACGTGCATCGGAAACTACTACTAATCTACCAGGGAACGATCAAAGAGTAGACTGTTTGAGACATTACTCCCATGGAGGAAACTGCGCATGGTGACTGTTGTATTCAATCCCGATCCAATTTTTGTGTTTCATCAACACTATGATAGTCCACAGATTACAGAATGCCACCAGATGTGCATCGGAAACTACTATTGGTCTTCCAGGGAACGATCAAAGCGTAGACTGTTTGAGACATTACTCCAGTGGAGAAAGTGCGCATGGTGACTGTTGTATTCAATCCCGATGCAATTTCTGTGTTTCATCAACACTTTGAAGTTCCACACTTTACAGAATGCATCCAGATGTGCATTGGAAACTACTACTGGTCTTCCAGGGAACGATCAATGCGTAGACTATTTGAGACATTACTCCCGTGGAGAAAAGTGCGCATGGTGACTGTTGTATTCAATCCCGATGCAATTTCTGTGTTTCGTCAACACTCTGATAGTCCACAGATTACAGAATGCCTCCAGATGTGCATCGGAAACTACAACTGTTCTTCCAGGGAACGATCAAAGCGTAGACTCTTTGAGACATTACTCCCGTGGAGAAAGTGCGCATGGGGAATGTTGTATTCAATCACGATACAATTTCTGTGTTTCAACAACACTCTGATACTCCACAGATTACAGAATGCCACCGGACGTGCATCGGAAACTACTACTGGTCTTCCAGGGAACGATCAAAGCGTAGACTGTTTGAGACATTACTCCCGTGGAGGAAAGTGCGCATGGTGACTGTTGTATTCAATCCCGATGCAATTTCTGTGTTTCAACAACACTCTGATAGTTCACAGATTACAGAATGCCACGAGATGTGCATCGGAAACTACTACTGGTCTCCCTTGGAAAGATCAAAGCGTAGACTGTTTGAGACATTACTCCCATGGAGGAAAGATCGCATGGTGACTGTTGTATTCAATCCCGATGCAATTTCTGTGTTTCATCAACACTCTGATAGACCACAGATTACAGAATGCCTCCAGATGTGCATTGGAAACTATACTGGTCTTCCAGGGAACGATCAAAGCGTAGACTGTTTGAGACATTACTACCATGGAGGAAAGTGCGCATGGTGACTGTTGTGTTTAATCCCGATGAAATTTCTGTATTTCATCAACACTCTGATAGTCCACAGATTACAGAATGCCTCCAGATGTGCATTGGAAACTACTACTGGTCTTCCAGGGAACGATCACATTGTAAAATGTTAGAGACATTACTCTCATGGAGGAAAGTGCGCATGGTGACTGTTGTATTCAATCCCGTTGTTATTTCTGTGTTCCATCAACACTCTGATAGACTACAGATTACAGAATGCCTCCAGATGTGAATCAGAAACTACCACTGGTCTTCGAGGGAACGATCAAAGCGTAGACTGTTTGAGACATTACTAACATGGAGGAAAGTGCACATGGTGACTGTTGTATTCAATCCCGATGCAATTTCTGTGTTTCATCAACACTCTGATAGTCCACAGATTACATAATGCCACCAGACGTGCATCGGAAACTACTACTGGTCTTCCAGGGAACGATCAAAGCGTAGACTATTTGAGACATTACTCCCGTGGAGGAAAGTGTGCATGGTGACTGTTGTATTTAATACCGATGGAATTTCTGTGTTTCATCAACACTCTGATGGTCCACAGATTACAGAATGCCACCAGACGTGCATCGGAAACTACTACTGGTCTTCCAGGGAACGATCAAAGCGTAGACTGTTTGAGACATTACACCCGTGGAGGAAAGAGCGCATGGTGACTGTTGTATTCAATCCCGATGGAATTTGTGTATTTCATCAACACTCTGACAGTCCACAGATTACAGAATGCCTCCAGATGTGCATCGGAAACTACTTCTGGTTTCCAGGGAACGATCAAAGAGTAGACTGTTTGACACACTACTCCCATGGAGGAAAGTGCGCATGCTTACTGTTGTATTCAATCCCGATGAAATTTCTGTGTTTCATCAACACTTTGAAGGTCCACAGATTACAGAATGCATCGAGATGTGCATCGGAAACTACTACTGGCCTCCCAGGGAACGATCAAAGTGTAGACTATTTTAGACATTACTCCCATTGAGGAAAGTGCGCATGGTGACTGTTGTATTCAATCCCGATGCAATTTCTGTGTTTCATCAACACTCTGATAGTCCACAGATTACATAATGCCACCAGACGTGCATCGGAAACTACTACTGGTCTTCCAGGGAACGATCAAAGTGTAGACTATTTTAGACATTACTCCCGTTGAGGAAAGTGCGCATGGTGACTGTTGTATTCAATCCCGATGCAATTTCTGTGTTTCATCAACACTCTGATAGTCCACAGATTACATAATGCCACCAGACGTGCATCGGAAACTACTACTGATCTACCAGGGAACGATCAAAGCGTAGACTGTTTGAGACATTACTTCCGTGGAGGAAACTGCGCATGGTGACTGTTGTATTCTATCCCGATCCAATTTTTGTGTTTCATCAACACTATGATAGTCCACAGATTACAGAATGCCACAAGATGTGCATCGGAAACTACTATTGGTCTTCCAGGGAACGATCAAAGCGTAGACTGTTTGAGACATTACTCCAGTGGAGAAAGTGCGCATGGGGACTGTTGAATTCAATCCCGATGCAATTTCTGTGTTTCATCAACACTTTGAATTTCCACAGATTACAGAATGCATCCAGATGTGCATTGGAAACTACTACTGGTCTTCCAGGGAACGATCAAAGCGTAGACTATTTGAGACATTACTCCCGTGGAGAAAAGTGCGCATGGTGACTGTTGTATTTAATCCCGATGCAATTTCTGTGTTTCGTCAACACTCTGATAGTCCACAGATTACAGAATGCCACCAGATGTGCATCGGAAACTACAACTGTTCTTCCAGGGAACGATCAAAGCGTAGACTCTTTGAGACATTACTCCCGTGGAGAAAGTGCGCATGGGGAATGTTGTATTCAATCACGATACAATTTCTGTGTTTCAACAACACTCTGATACTCCACAGATTACAGAATGCCACCAGACGTGCATCGGAAACTACTGCTGGTCTTCCAGGGAACGATCAAAGCGTAGACTGTTTGAGACATTACTCCCGTGGAGGAAAGTGCGCATGGTGACTGATGTATTCAATCCCGATGCAATTTCTGTGTTTCATCAACACTCTGATAGTCCACAGATTACAGAATGCCACGAGATGTGCATCGGAAACTACTACTGGTCTCCCTTGGAAAGATCAAAGCGTAGACTGTTTGAGACATTACTCCCGTGGAGGAAAGATCGCATGGTGACTGTTGTATTCAATCCCGATGCAATTTCTGTGTTTCATCAACACTCTGATAGTCCACAGATTACAGAATGCCTCCAGATGTGCATTGGAAACTACTACTGGTCTTCCAGGGAACGATCAAAGCGTAGACTGTTTGAGACATTACTACCATGGAGGAAAGTGCGCATGGTGACTGTTGTGTTTAATCCCGATGAAATTTCTGTATTTCATCAACACTCTGATAGTCCACAGATTACAGAATGCCTCCAGATGTGCATTGGAAACTACTACTGGTCTTCCAGGGAACGATCACATTGTAAAATGTTAGAGACATTACTCTCATGGAGGAAAGTGCGCATGGTGACTGTTGTATTCAATCCAGTTGCTATTTCTGTGTTTCATCAACACTCTGATAGTCTACAGATTACAGAATGCCTCCAGATGTGAATCAGAAACTACCACTGGTTCTCGAGGGAACGAATAAAGCGTAGACTGTTTGAGACATTACTAACATGGAGGAAAGTGCACATGGTGACTGTTGTATTCAATCCCGATGCAATTTCTGTGTTTCATCAACACTCTGATAGTCCACAGATTACATAATGCCACCAGACGTGCATCGGAAACTACTACTGGTCTTGCAGGGAACGTTCAAAGCGTAGACTATTTGAGACATTACTCCCGTGGAGGAAAGTGTGCATGGTGACTGTTGTATTCAATACCGATGGAATTTCTGTGTTTCATCAACAATCTGATGGTCCACAGATTACAGAATGCCACCAGACGTGCATCGGAAGCTACTACTGGTCTTCCAGGGAACGATCAAAGCGTAGACTGTTTGAGACATTACACCCGTGGAGGAAAGTGCGCATGGTGACTGTTGTATTCAATCCCGATGGAATTTGTGTATTTCATCAACACTCTGACAGTCCACAGAATACAGAATGCCTCCAGATGTGCATCGGAAACTACTTCTGGTTTCCAGGGAACGATCAAAGAGTAGACTGTTTGACACACTACTCCCATGGAGGAAAGTGCGCATGCTGACTGTTGTATTCAATCCCAATGAAATTTCTGTGTTTCATCAACACTTTGAAGGTCCACAGATTACAGAATGCATCGAGATGTGCATCGGAAACTACTACTGGTCTCTCAGGGAACGATCACAGTGTAGACTATTTTAGACATTACTAACGTGGAGGAAAGTGCACACGGTGACTGTTGTAATCAATCCCGATGCAATTTCTGTGTTTCATCAACACTCTGATAGCCCACAGACTACAGAATGTCACCAGATATGCATCGGAAACTACTACTGGTCTTCCAGGGAACGATCAAAGCGTAGACTGTCTGAGACATTACTCCCGTGGAGGAAAGTGCGCATGGTGACTGTTGTATTCAATCCCGACGCAATTTCTGTGTTTCATCAACACTCTGATAGTCCACAGATTACAGAATGCCACGAGATGCGCATCGGAAACTACTACTGGTCTCCCTTGGAAAGATCAAAGCGTAGACTGTTTGAGACATTACTCCCGTGGAGGAAAGATCGCATGGTGACTGTTGTATTCAATCCCGATGCAATTTCTGTGTTTCATCAACACTCTGATATTCCACAGATTACAGAATGCCTCCAGATGTGCATTGGAAACTACTACTGGTCTTCCAGGGAACGATCAACGCGTATAATGTTTGAGACATTACTCCCGTGGAGGAAAGTGCGCATGGTGACTGCTGTATTCAATCCCGATCCAATTTCTGTGTTTCGTCAACACTATGATAGTCCACAGATTACAGAATGCCACCAGATGTGCATCGGAAACTACTACTGGTCCTCCTGGGAACAATCAAAGCGTAGACTGTTTGAGACATTACTCCCATGGAGGAATGTGCGCATGGTGACTGTTGTATACAATCCCGATGCAATTTCAGTGTTTCATCAACACTCTGATAGTCCACAGATTACAGAATGCCTCCAGATGTGCATCGGAAACTACTTCTGGTTTCCAGGGAACGATCAAAGCGTAGACTGTTTGACACACTACTCCCATGGGGGAAAGTGCGCATGGTGACTGTTGTATTCAATCCCGATGCAATTTCTGTGTTTCATCAACACTGTGATAGTCCACAGATTACAGAATGCCTCCAGATGTACGTCGGAAACTACTACTGGTCTTCCAGGGAACGATCAAAGCGTAGACTGTTTGAGACATTACTACCATGGAGGAAAGTGCGCATGGTGACTGTTGTGTTTAATCCCGATGAAATTTTTGTATTTCATCAACACTCTGATAGTCCACAGATTACAGAATGCCTCCAGATGTGCATTGGAAACTACTACTGGTTTTCCAGGGAACGATCACATTGTAAAATGTTAGAGACATTACTCTCATGGAGGAAAGTGCGCATGGTGACTTTTGTATTCAATCCCGTTGCAATTTCTGTGTTTCATCAACGCTCTGATAGTCTACAGATTACAGAATGCCTCCAGATGTGAATCAGAAACTACCACTGGTCTTCGAGGGAACGATCAAAGCGTAGAGTGTTTGAGACATTACTAACATGGAGGAAAGTGCACATGGTGACTGTTGTATTCAATCCCGATGCAATTTCTGTGTTACATCAACACTCTGATAGTCCACAGACTACATAATGTCACCAGATGTGCATCGAAAACTACTACTGGTCTTCCAGGGAACGATCAAAGCGTAGATTGTTTGAGACAGTAATCCCATGTAGGAAAGTGCGCATGGTGACTGTTTTATTCAATCACGATAAAATTTCTGTGTTTCAACAACACTCTGATACTCCACAGATTACAGAATGCCACCAGACGTGCATCGGAAACTACTACTGGTCTTCCAGGGAACGATCAAAGCGTAGACTGTTTGAGACATTACTCCCGTGGAGGAAAGATCGCATTGTGACTGTTGTATTCAATCCCGATGCAATTTCTGTGTTTCATCAACATTCTGATAGTCCACAGATTACAGAATGCCTCCAGATGTGCATTGGAAACTACTACTGGTCTCCCAGGGAACGATCAAAGCGTAGACTGTTTGAGACACTACTCCCGAGGAGGAAAGTGCGCATGGTGACTGTTGTATTCAATCCCGATCCAATTTCTGTGTTTCGTCAACACTATGATAGTCCACAGATTACAGAATGCCACCAGATGTGCATCGGAAACTACTATTGGTCTTCCAGGGAACGATCAAAGCGTAGACTGTTTGAGACATTACTCCAGTGGAGAAAGTGCGCATAGGGACTATTGTATTCAATCCCGATGCAATTTCTGTGTTTCGTCAACACTCTGATAGTCCACAGATTACAGAATGCCACCAGATGTGCATCGGAAACTACAACTGTTCTTCCAGAGAACGATCAAAGCGTAGACTCTTTGAGACATTACTCCCGTGGAGAAAGTGCGCATGGGGACTGTTGTATTCAATCCCGATGCAATTTCTGTGTTTCATCAACACTCTGATAGTCCACAGATTACAGAATTCCACCCGACGTGCATCAGAAACTACTACTGTTCTTCCAGGGAACGATCAAAGCGTAGACTATTTGAGACATTACTCCCCTGGAGGAAAGTGCGCATGGGGACTGTTGTATTCAATCCCGATGCAATTTCTGTGTTTCATCAACACTTAGAAGGTCCACAGATTACAGAATGCATCCAGATGTGCATCGGAAACTACTTCTGGTTTCCAGGGAACGATCAAAGTGTAGACTGTTTGACACACACCTCCCATGGAGGAAAGTGCGCATGGTGACTGTTGTATGCAATCCCGATGAAATTTCTGTGTTTCATCAACACTTTGAAGGTCCACAGATTACAGAATGCATCGAGATGTGCATCGGAAACTACTAGTGGTCTTCCAGGGAACGATCAAAGCGTAGACTATTTGAGACATTACTCCTGTGGAGGAAAGTGCGTATGGTGACTGTTGTATTCAATCCCGATGCAATTTCTGTGTTTCGTCAAGACTTAGAAGGTCCACAGATTACAGAATGCATCCAGATGTGCATCGGAAACTACTACTGGTCTTAGAGGGAACGATCAAAGCGTCGACTGTTTGAGACATTACTCCCGTGGAGGAAACTGCGCATGGTTACTGTTGTATTAAATCCCAATGCAATTTCTGTGTTTCATCAACACTCTGATAGTCCACAGATTAAGGAATGCCACCAGATGTGCATCGGAAACTACTACTGGTCTTAGAGGGAACGATCAAAGCGTCGACTGTTTGAGACATTACTCCAGTGGAGGAAGGTGCGCATGGTGACTGTTGTTTTCAATCCCGATGCAATTTCTGTGTTTCATCAACACCCTGATACTCGACAGATTACATAATGCCTCCAGATGTGCATCGGAAACTACTACTGATCTTCCAGTGAACGATCAAAGCGTCGACTGTTTGAGACATTACTCCCATGGAGGAAAGTGCACATGGTACTGTTTTATTCAATCACCGTACAATTTCTGTGTTTCATCAACACTCTGATAGTCCACAGATTACAGAATGCCACCAGACGTGCATCGGAAACTACTACTGGTCTTCCAGGGAACGATCAAAGCGTAGACTCTTTGAGACATTACTCACGTGGAGGAAAGTGCGCATGGTTACTGTTGTTTTCAATCCCGATGCAATTTCTGTGTTTCATCAACCCTCTGATAGTCCACAGATTACAGAAAGCCTCCAGATGAGCATCGGAATCTACTACTGGTGTTCCAGGGAACGATCAAAGCGTAGACTGTTTGAGACATTACTCCCATGGAGGAAAGTGCGCATGGTGAATGCTGTGTTTAATCCCGATGAAATTTCTGTATTCCATCAACACTCTGATAGTCCACAGATTACAGAATGCCTCCAGATGTGCATTGGAAACTACTACTGGTCTTCCAGGGAACGATTACAGAGTAAAATGTTAGAGACATTACTCCCATGGAGGAAAGTGCGCATGGTGACTGTTGTATTCAATCCCGTTGCAATTTCTGTGTTTCATCAACACTTTGAAAGTCCACAGATTACAGAATGCATCCAAATGTGCATTGGAAACTACTACTGGTCTTCCAGGGAACGATTAAAGCGTAGACTATTTGAGACATTATTCCCGTGGAGGAAAGTGCGCATGGTGACTGTTGTATTCAATCCCGATGCAATTTCTGTGTTTCGTCAACACTCTGATAGTCCACAGATTACAGAATGCCACCAGATGTGCATCGGAAGCTACAACTGTTCTTCCAGGGAACGATCAAAGCGTAGACTCTTTGAGACATTACTCACGTGGAGGAAAGTGCGCATGGTTACTGTTGTTTTCAATCCCGATGCAATTTCTGTGTTTCATCAACACTCTGATAGTCCACAGATTACAGAATGCCTCCAGATGTGCATCGGAAACTACTACTGGTCTTCCAGGGAACGATCAAAGCGTAAACTCTTTGAGACATTACTCCCATTGAGGAAGATGCGCATGGTGACTGTTGTATTCAAACCCGATGCAATTTCTGTGTTTCATCAACACTCTGATACTCGACAGATTACAGAATGCCTCCAGATGTGCATTGGAAACTACTACTGGTCCTCCAGGGAACGATTACAGTGTAAAATATTAGAGACATTACTCCCATGGAGGAAAGTGCGAATGGTGACTGTTGTATTCAATCCCGTTGGAATTTCTGTGTTTCATCAACACTCTGATAGTCTACAGATTACAGAATGCCTCCAGATGTGAATCAGAAACGACCACTGGTCTTCGAGGGAACGATCAAATCGTAGACTATTTGAGACGTTACTAACATGGAGGAAAGTGCGCATGGTGACTGTTGTATTCAATCCCGATGCAATTTCTGTGTTTCATCAACACTCTGATAGTCCACAGACTACAGAATGCCACCAGATGTGCATCGGAAACTACTACTGGTCTTCCAGGGAACGATCAAAGCGTAGACTTTCTGAGACATTACTCCCATGGAGGAAAGTGCGCATGGTGACTGCTTTATTCAATCACCGTACAATTTATGTGTTTCATCAACACTCTGATAGTCCACAGATTACAGAATGCCTCCAGATGAGCATCGGAATCCACTACTGGTGTTCCAGGGAACGATCAAAGCGTAGACTGTTTGAGACATTTCTCCTGTGGAGGAAAGTGCGCATGGTGGCAGTTGTATTCAATCCCGTTGCAATTTCTGTGTTTAATCAACACTCTGATAGTTTACAGATTACAGGAAGCCTCCAGATGTGAATCAGAAACTACCACTGGTCTTCGAGGGAACGATCAAAGCGTAAACTGTTTGAGACATTACTCCCGTGGAGGAAAGTGCGCATGTTGACAGTTGTATTCAATCCCGATGCAATTTCTGTGTTTCATCAACACTCTGATAGTCCACAGATTACTGAATGCCTCCAGATGTGCATCGGAAACTACTACTGGTCTTCCAGGAAACGATCAAAGCGTAGACTGTTTGAGACATTACTCCCGTGGAGGAAAGTGCGCATGGTGACTGTTGTATTCAATCCCGATGCAATTTCTGTGTTTCGTCAACACTATGATAGTCCACAGATTACAGAAAGCTACCAGATGTGGATCGGAAACTACTATTGGTCTTCCAGGGAACGATCAAAGCGTAGACTGTTTGAGACATTACTCCAGTGGAGAAAGTGCGCATGGGGACTGTTGTATTCAATCCCGATGCAATATGTGTATTTCATCAACACTCTGACAGTCCGCAGATTACAGAATGCCTCCAGATGTGCATCGGAAACTACTTCTGGTTTCCAGGGAACGATCAAAGAGTAGACTGTTTGACACACTACTCCCATGGAGGAAAGTGCGCATGGTGACTGTTGTATTCAATCCCGATGAAATTTCTGTGTTTCATCAACACTTTGCAGGTCCACAGATTACAGAATGCATCCAGATGTGCACCGGAAACTACTACTGGTCTTCCAGGGAACGATCAAAGTGTAGACTATTTTAGACATTACTCCCGTTGAGGAAAGTGTGCATGGTGACTGTTGTATTCAATCCCGATGCACTTTCTGTGTTTCATCAACACTCTGATAGTCCACAGATTACAGAATGCCTCCAGATGTGCATCGGAAACTACTACTGGTCTTCCAGGGAACGATCAAATCGTAGACTGTTTGAGACATTACTCCCGTGGAGGAAAGTGCGCATGGTGACTGTTGTATTCAATCCCGATCCAATTTCTGTGTTTCGCCAACACTATGATAGTTCACAGATTACAGAATGCCACCAGATGTGCATCGGAAACTACTATTGGTCTTCCAGGGAACGATCAAATCGTAGACTGTTTGAGACATTACTCCCGTGGAGAAAGTGCGCATGGGGACTGTTGTTTTCAATGCCGATGCAATTTATGTGTTTCATCAACACTTTGACGGTCCACAGATTACAGAATGCATCCAGATGTGCATTGGAAGCTACTACTGGTCTTCCAGGGAACGATCAAAGAATAGACTATTTGAGACATTACTCCCGTGTAGGAAAGTGTGCATGGTGACTGTTGTATTCAATCCCGATGCTATTTCTGTGTTTCGTCAACACTCTGATAGTCCACAGATTACAGAATGCCACCAGATGTGCATCGGAAACTACTACTGGTCTTCCAGGGAACGATCAAAGCTTAGACTCTTTGAGACATTACTCCCGTTGGGGAAAGTGCGCATGGTGACTGTTGTATTCAATCCCGATGCAATATCTGTGTTTCGTCAACACTCTGATATTCCACAGATTACAGAATGCCATCAGATGTGCATCGGAAACTACTACTGGTCTTCCAGGGAACGATCAAAGCGTAGACTGTTTGAGACATTACTCCCGTGGAGAAAGTGCGCATGGGGACTGTTGTATTCAATCCCGATGCAATTTCTGTGTTTCATCAACACTTTGATGGTCCACAGACTACACAATGCATCCAGATGTGCATTGGAAACTACTACTGGTCTTCCAGGGAACGATCAAAGCGTAGACTATTTGAGACATTACTCCCGTGGAGGAAAGTGAGCATGGTGACAGTTGTATTCAATACCGATGCAATTTCTGTGTTTCGTCAACACTCTGATAGTCCACAGATTACAGAATGCCACCAGATGTGCATCAGAAACTTCTACTGTTCTTCCAGGGAACGATCAAAGCGTAGACTCTTTGAGACATTACTCCCGTGGATAAAGTGCGCATGGGGACCGTTGTAATAAATCCCGATGCAATTTCTGTGTTTCGTCAACACTCTGATAGTCCACAGATTACAGAATGCCACCAGGTTTGCATCGGAAACTACTACTGGTCTTCCAGGGAACGATCAAAGCGTAGACTGTTTGAGACAATACTCAAATGGAGGAAAGTGCGCATGGTGACAGTTGTATTCAGTTTCGATGCAATTTCTGTGTTTCATCAATACTCTGATAGTCCACAGATTACAGAATGCCACCAGATGTGCATCAGAAACTACTACTGGTCTTCCAGGGAACGATCATAGCGTTACTGTTTGATACATTACTCCCGTGGTGAAAGTGTGCATGGGGCCTGTTTTATTCACTCCCGATGCAATTACTGTGTTTCGTCAACACTCTGATAGTCCACAGATTACAGAATGCCACCAGGTGTGCATCGGAAACTACTACTGGTCTTCCAGGGAACGATCAAAGCGTAGTCTGTTTCAGACATTACTCCCATGGAGGAAAGTGCGGATGGTGACTGTTGTATTCAATTCCGATGCAATTTCTGTGTTTCATCAACACTCTGATAGTCCACAGATTACAGAATGCCACCAGATGTGCATCGGAAACTACTACTGGTCATCCAGGGTACGATCAAAGCGTAGACCGTTAGAGACATTACTCCCATGGAAGAAAGTGCGCATGGTGACTGTTGTATTCAATTCCGATGCAATTTCTGTGTTTCATTAACACTCTGATAGTCCACAGATTACAGAATGCCACCAGATGTGCATCAGAAACTACTACTGGTCTACCAGGGAACGATCAAATCGTAGACTGTTTGAGACATTACTCACGTGGAGGAAAGTGCGCATGGTGACATTTGCATTCAATCCCGATGCTATTTCTGTGTTTCATCAACACTCTGATAGTCCACAGATTACAGAATGCCACCAGACGTGCATCGGAAGCTACTACTGGACTTCCAGGGAACGATCAAAGCGTAGACCGTTACAGACATTACTCCCATGGAGGAAAATGCGCATGGTGACTGTTGTATTCAATCCCGATGCTATTTCTGTGTTTCATCAACACTCTGATAGTCCACAGATTACAGAATGCCACCAGATGTTTATCGGAAACTGCTACTGGTCTTCCAGGGAACGATCATAGCGTGGTCTGTTTCAGACAATACTTCCTTAGAGGAAAGTGTGGATGGTGACTGTTGTATTCAATCCCGATGAAGTTTCTGTGTTTCATCAACACTCTGATAGTCCATAAATTACAGAATGCCACCAGGTGTGCATCGGAAACTACTACTGGTCTTCGAGGGAACGATCAAAGCGTAGACTCTTTGAGACATTACTAACATGGAGCAAAGTGCGCTAGGTGACTGTTGTATTCAATCCCGATGCAATTTCTGTGTTTCATCAACACTCTGATAGTCCACAGATTACAGAGTGCCACCAGATGTGCATCGGAAACTACTACTGGTCTTTCAGGGAACAATCAAAGCGTTGACTGTTTGAGACATTACTCCCGTGGAGGAAAGTGCGCATGGTGACTGTTTTATTCAATCACGATACAATTTCTGTGTTTCATAACACTCTGATAGTCCACATATTACAGAATGCCACGAGATGTGCATCGGAAACTACTACTGGTCTCCCTTGGAAAGATCAAAGCGTAGACTGTTTGAGACATTACTCCCGTGGAAGAAAGTGCGCATGGTGACTTTTTTATTCAATCACGATACAATTTCTGTGTTTCATCAACACTCTGATAGTCCACATATTACAGAATGCCACGAGATGTGCATCGGAAACTACTACAGGTCTCCCTTGGAAAGATCAAAGCGTAGACTGGTTGAGACATTACTCCCGTGGAGGAAAGTGCGCATGGTGACTGATGTATTCAATCCCGATGCAATTTCTGTGTTTCTTCAACACTCTGATAGTCCACAGGTTACAGAATGCCTCCAGATGTGCATTGGAAACTACTACTGGTCTTCCAGGGAACGATCAAATCGTAGACTGTTTGAGACATTACTCCCGTGGAGGAAAGTGCGCATTGTGACTGTTGTATTCAATCCCGATCCAATTACTGTGTTTCGCCAACACTATGATAGTTCACAGATTACAGAATGCCACCAGATGTGCATCGGAAACTACTATTGGTCTTCCAGGGAACGATCAAGTCGTAGACTGTTTGAGACATTACTCCCGTGGAGAAAGTGCGCATGGGGACTGTTGTTTTCAATCCCGATGCAATTTCTGTGTCTCATCAACACTTTGAAGGTCCACAGATTACAGAATGCATCCAGATGTGCATTGGAAACTACTACTGGTGTTCCAGGGAACGATCAAAGCGTAGACTCTTTGAGACATTACTCCCGTGGAGAAAGTGCGCATGGGGACCGTTGTATTCAATCCCGATGCAATATCTGTGTTTCATCAACACTTTGATAGTCCACAGATTATAGAATTCCACCAGACGTGCATCAGAAACTACTACTGTTCTTAAAGGGAACAATCAAAGCGTAGACTATCTGAGACATTACTCCCGTGGAGAAAGTGCACATGGGGACTGTTGTATTCAATCCCGATGCAATTTCTGTGTTTCATTAACACTCTGATAGTCCACAGATTACAGAATGCCACCAGATGTGCATCAGAAACTACTACTGGTCTTCCAGGGAACGATCAAATCGTAGACGGTTTGAGACATTACTGACGTGGAGGAAAGTGCGCATGGTGACATTTGCATTCAATCCCGATGCTATTTCTGTGTTTCATCAACACTCTGATAGTCCACAGATTACAGAATGCCACCAGGTGTGCATCGGAAACTACTACTGGTCTACCAGGGAACGATCAAAGCGTAGACTGTTTCAGACATTACTCCCATGGAGGAAAGTGCGGATGGTGACTGTTGTATTCAATTCCGATGCAATTTCTGTGTTTCATCAACACTCTGATAGTCCACAGATTACAGAATGCCACCAGATGAGCATCGGAAACTACTACTGGTCTTCCAGGGTACGATCAAAGCGTAGACCGTTAGAGACATTACTCCCATGGAAGAAAGTGCGCATGGTGACTGTTGTATTCAATTCCGATGGCTTTTCTGTGTTTCATTAACACTCTGATAGTCCACAGATTACAGAATGCCAGCAGATGTGCATCAGAAACTACTACTGGTCTTCCAGGGAACGATCAAATCGTAGACTGTTTGAGACATTACTCACGTGGAGGAAAGTGCGCATGGTGACATTTGCATTCAATCCCGATGCTATTTCTGCGTTTCATCAACACTCTGATAGTCCACAGATTACAGAATGCCACCAGACGTGCATCGGAAACTACTACTGGACTCCCAGGGAACGATCAAAGCGTAGACCGTTACAGACATTACTCCCATGGAGGAAAGTGCGCATGGTGACTGTTGTAATCAATCCCGATGCTATTTCTGTGTTTCATCAACACTCTGATAGTCCACAGATTACAGAATGCCACCAGATGTGGATCGGAAACTGCTACTGGTCTTCCAGGGAACGATCTTAGCGTGGTCTGTTTCAGACATTACTTCCATAGAGGAAAGTGCGGATGGTGACTGTTGTATTCAATCCCGATGAAATTTCTTTGTTTCATCAACACTCTGATAGTCCATAAATTACAGAATGCCACCAGATGTACATCGGGAACTACTACTGGTCTTCCAGTGAACGATCAAAACCTAGAATATTTGAGACTTTACTCCCATGGAGGAAAGTCCGCATGGTGACTGTTGTATTCAATCCCGATGCAATTTCTGTGTTTCGTCAACACTCTGATAGTCCACAGATTACAGAATGCCACCAGGAGTGCATCGGAAACTACTACTGGTCTTCCAGGGAACGATCAAAGCGTAGACTGTTTCAGACATTACTCCCATTTAGGAAAGTGCGGATGGTGACTGTTGTATTCAATTCCGATGCAATTTCTGTGTTTTATCATCACTCTGATAGTCCACAGATTACAGAATGCCACCAGATGTGCATCGGAAACTACTACTGTTCTTCCAGGGAACGATCAAATCGTAGACTGTTAGAAACATTGGTCCCACGGAGGAAAGTGCGAATGGTGACTGTTGTATTCGATCCCGATGCAATTTCTGTGACTCGTCAACACTCTGATAGTAAACAGATTACACAATGCCACCGGATGAGCATCGGAAACTACTACGGGTCTTCAAGGGAACGACAAAGCGTAGACTATTTGAGACATTACTCCCGTGGAGAAAGTGCGCATGGGACCTGTTGTAATGAATCCCGATGCAATTTCTGTTTTTCATCAACACTTTGATAGTCAACATTTTACAGAATGCCCCCAGACGTGCATCGGAAAATACTACTGGTCTTCATGGGAACGATCAAAGCGTAGACTGTTTGAGACATTACTCCCGTGGAGGAAAGTGCGCATGGTGACTGTTGTATTCAATCCCGATGCAATATCTGTGTTTCGTCAACACTCTGATATTCCACAGATTACAGAATGCCACCAGATGTGCATCGGAAACTACTACTGGTCTTCCAGGGAACGATCAAAGCGTAGACTGTTTGAGACATTACTCCCGTGGAGAAAGTGCGCATGGGGACTGTTGTATTCAATCCCGATGCAATTTCTGTGTTTCATCGACACTTTGATGGTCCCCAGATTACACAATGCATCCAGATGTGCATTGGAAACTACTACTGGTCTTCCAGGGAACGATCAAAGCGTAGACTATTTGAGACATTACTCCCGTGGAGGAAAGTGAGCATGGTGACTGTTGTATTCAATCCCGATGCAATTTCTGTGTTTCGTCAACACTCTGATAGTCCACAGATTACAGAATGGCACCAGATGTGCATCGGAAACTACTAATGTTCTTCCAGGGAACGATCAAAGCGTAGACTCTTTGAGACATTACTCCCGTGGATAAAGTGCGCATGGGGACCGTTGTAATAAATCCCGATGCAATTTCTGTGTTTCATCAACACTTTGAAGGTCCACAGATTACAGAATGCATCCAGATATGCATCGGAAACTACTACTGGTCTTCCAGGGAACGATCAAATCGTAGACTGTTTGAGACATTACTCCCGTGGAGGAAAGTGCGCATGGTGACTGTTGTATTCAATCCCGGTGCAATTTCTGTGTTTCGTCAACACTCTGATAGCCCACAGATTACAGAATGCCACCAGGTGTGCATCGGAAACTACTACTGGTCTTCCAGGGAACGATCAAAGCGTAGACTTTTTGAGACAATACTCACATGGAGGAAAGTGCGCATGGTGACTGTTGTATTCAGTTTCGATGCAATTTCTGTGTTTCATCAATACTCTGATAGTCCACAGATTACAGAATGCCACTAGATGTGCATCAGAAACTACTACTGGTCTTCCAGGGAGCGATCAAAGCGTTACTGTTTGATTCATTACTCCCGTGGTGAAAGTGTGCATGGGGACTGTTTTATTCAATCCCGACGCAATTACTCTGTTTCGTCAACACTCTGATAGTCCACAGATTACAGAAAGCCACCAGATGTGCATCGGAAACTACTACTGGTCTTCCAGGGAACGATCAAAACGTAGACTGTTTGAGACATTACTCCCGTGGAGGAAAGTGTGCATGGTGACTGTTGAATTATATCCCGATGCAATTTATGTGTTTCATCAACACTCTGAAGGTCCACAGATTACAGAATGCCACCAGACGTGCATCGAAAACTGTTACTGGACTTCCAGGGAACGATCAAAGCGTAGACCGTTAGAGACAATACTCCCATGGAGGAAAGTGCGCATGGTGACTGTTGTACTCAATCCCGTTGCAATTTCTGTGTTTCATCAACACTCTGATAGTCCACAGATTACAGAATGCCACCAGGTGTGCATCGGAAACTACTACTGGTCTTCCAGGGAACGATCAAAGCGTAGACTGTTTCAGACATTACTCCCATGGAGGAAAGTGCGGATGGTGACATTTGCATTCAATCCCGATGCAATTTCTGTGTTTCATCACAGTCTGATAATCCACAGATTACAGAATTCCATTAGATGTGCATCGGAAACTTTTACTGGTCTTCCAGGAACGATCAAAGCGTTGACTGTTTGTGACATTACTCCCGTGGAGGAAAGTGCGCATGGCGACTGTTGAATTCAATCCCGATGCTTTTTCTGTGTTTCATCTACACTCTGATAGTCCACAGATTACAGAATGCCACCAGATGTGGATCGGAAACTGCTACTGGTCTTCCAGGGAACGATCATAGCGTAAACTGTTTCAGACATTACTTCCATAGAGGAAAGTGCGGATGGTGACTGTTGTATTCAATCCCGATTAAATTTCTGTGTTTCATCAACACTCTGATAGTCCATAAATTACAGAATGCCACCAGATGTACATCGGGAACTACTACTGGTCTTCCAGTGAACGATCAAAGCCTAGAATGTTTGAGACATTACTCCCATGGAGGAAAGTCCGCATGGCGACTGTTGTATTCAATCCCGATGCAATTTCTGAGTTTCATCAACACTCTGATAGTCCACAGATTACAGAATGAAACCAGATGTGCATCGGAAACTACTACTGGTCTTCCTGGGAACGATCAAAGCGTAGAGTGTTTGAGACGTTACTCCTGTGGAGGATAGTGCGCATGGTGACTGTTGTATTCAATCCCGATGCAATTTCTGTGTTTCATCTACACTCTGACAGTCCACAGATTACAGAATGCCGCCAGATGTGCATCGGAAAATACTACTGGTCTTCCAGGGAAGGATCAAAGCGTAGACTGTTTGAGACATCACTCCCATGGAGGAAGGTGCGCATGGTGATTGTTGTATTCAATCCCGATGCATTTTCTGTGTTTCATCACAGTCTGATAGTCCACAGATTACAGAATTCCACCAGATGTGCATCGGAAACTTTTACTGGTCTTCCAGGAACGATCAAAGCGTTGACTGTTTGAGACATTACTCCCGTGGAGGAAAGTGCGCATGGCGACTGTTGAATTCAATCCCGATGCAATTTTTGTGTTTCATCAACACTCTGATAGTCCACAGATTACAGAATGCCTCCAGATGTGCATTGGAAACTACTACTGGTCTTCCAGGGAACGATCAAAGCGTAGACTGTTTGAGACATTACTCCCATGGAGGAAAGTGCGCATGGTGACTGTTGTATTCAATCCCGATGCAATCTCTGATTTTCATCAACACTCTGATAGTCCACAGATGACAGATTGCCTCCAGATGTGCATCGGAAACTACTACTGGTCTTTCTGGGAACGATCAAAGAGTAGACTGTTTCAGACACTACTCCCATGGAGGAAAGTGCAGATGGTGACTGTTGTATTCACTCCCGACGCAATTTCTGTGTTTCATCAACTTTTTGAAGGACCACAGATTCCAGAATGCCTACAGATGTGCATCGGAAACTACTACTGGTCTTCCAGGGAACGATCAAAGCGTAGACTGTTTCAGACATTACTCCCATGGAGGAAAGTGCGGATGGTGACTGTTGTATTCAATTCCGATGCAATTTCTGTGTTTCATCAACACTCTGATAGTCCACAGATTACAGAATGCCACCAGATGTGCATCGGAAGCTACTACTGGTCTTCCAGGGAACGATCAAAGCGTAGACCGTTAGAGACATTACTCCCATGGAGGAAAGTGCGCATGGTGACTGTTGTATTCAATTCCGATGCAATTTCTGTGTTTCATCAACACTCTGATAGTCCACAGATTACAGAATGCCACCAGATGTGCATCAGAAACTACTACTGGTCTTCCAGGGAACGATCAAATCGTAGACTGTTTGAGACATTACTCACGTGGAGGAAAGTGCGCATGGTGACATTTGTATTCAATCCCGATGCTATTTCTGTGTTTCATCAACACTCTGATAGTCCACAGATTACAGAATGCCACCAGATGTGGATCGGAAACTACTACTGGTCTTCGAGGGAACGATCATAGCGTGGACTGTTTCAGACATTACTTCCATAGAGGAAAGTGCGTATGGTGACTGTTGTATTCGATCCCGATGCTGTTTCTGTGTTTCATCAACACTCTGATAGTCCATAAATTACAGAATGCCACCAGATGTACATTGGGAACTACTACTGGTCTTCCAGTGAACGATCAAAGCCTAGAATGTTTGAGACATTACTCCCATGGAGGAAAGTCCGCATGGTGACTGTTGTATTCAATCCCGATGCAATTTCTGTGTTTCATCAACACTCTGATAGTCCACAGATTACAGAATGAAACCAGATGTGCATCGGAAACTACTACTGGTCTTCCAGGGAACGATCAAAGCGTAGACTGTTTGAGACATTACTCCCGTGGAGGAAAGTGCGCATGGCGACTGTTGAATTCAATCCCGATGCAATTTAAGTATGTGGACTGTTATATTCAATCCCGATGCAATATCTGTGTTTCATCTACACTCTGACAGTCCACAGATTACAGAATGCCGCCAGATGTGCATCGGAAAATACTACTGGTCTTCCAGGGAATGATCAAAGCGTAGACTGTTTGAGACATCACTCCCATGGAGGGAAGTGCACATGGTGATTGTTGTATTCAATCCCGATGCAATTTCTGTGTTTCATCACAGTCTGATAGTCCACAGATTACAGAATTCCACCAGATGTTCATCGGAAACTTGTACTGGTCTTCCAGGAACGATCAAAGCGTTGACTGTTTGAGACATTACTCCCGTGGAGGAAAGTGCGCATGGCGACTGTTGAATTCAATCCCGATGCAATTTATGTATTTCATCAACGCTCTGATGGTCCACAGATTACAGAATGCCACCAGACGTGCATCGGAAACTACTACTGGACTTCCAGGGAACGATCAAAGCGTAGACCGTTAGAGACATTACTCCCATGGAGGAAAGTGCGCATGGTGGCTATTGTATTCAATCCCGATGCAATTTCTGTGTTTCATCAACACTCTGATAGTCCACAGATTACAGAATGCCACCAGATGTGCATCGGAAACTACTACTGGTCTTCCAGGGAACGAAGAAAGCGTAGACCGTTAGAGACATTACTCTCATGGAGGAAAGTGCGCATGGTGACTGTTGTATTCAATTCCGATGCAATTTCTGTGTTTCATCAACACTCTGATAGTCCACAGATTACAGAATGAAACCAGATGTGCATCGGAAACTACTACTGGACTTCCAGGGAACGATCAAAGCGTAGACCGTTAGAGACATTACTCCCATGGAGGAAAGTGCGCATGGTGACTGTTGTATTCAATCCCGATGAAATTTCTGTACTTCATCAACACTCTGATAGTCCATAAATTACAGAATGCCACCAGATGTACATCGGGAACTACTACTGGTCTTCCAGTGAACGATCAAAGCCTAGAATGTTTGAGACATTACTCCCATGGAGGAAAGTCCGCATGGTGAGTGTTGTATTCAATCCCGATGCAATTTCTGTGTTTCATCAACACTCTGATAGTCCACAGATTACAGAATGAAACCAGATGTGCATCGGAAACTACTACTGGTCTTCCAGGGAACGATCAAAGCGTAGACTGTTTGAGACGTTACTCCCATGGAGGAAAGTGCGCATGGTGACTGTTGTATTCAATCCCGATGCAATTTCTGTGTTTCATGTACACTCTGACAGTCCACAGATTACAGAATGCCGCCAGATGTGCATCGGAAAATACTACTGGTCTTCCAGGGAAGGATCAAAGCGTAGACTGTTTGATACATCACTCCCATGGAGGAATGTGCGCATGGTGATTGTTGTATTCAATCCCGATGCAATTTCTGTGTTTCATCACAGTCTGATAGCCTACAGATTACAGAATTCCACCAGATGTGCATCGGAAACTTTTACTGGTCTTCCAGGAACGATCAAAGCGTTGACTGTTTGAGACATTACTCCCGTAGAAAGTGCGCATGGCGACTGTTGAATTCAATCCCGATGCAATTTTTGTGTTTCATCAACACTTTGATAGTCCACAGATTACAGAATGACTCCAGAAGTGCATTGGAAACTACTACTGGTCTTCCAGGGAATGATCAAAGCGTAGACTGTTTGAGACATTACTCCCATGGAGGAAAGTGCGCATGGTGACTGTTGTATTCAATCCCGATGCAATCTCTGATTTTCATCAACACTCTGATAGTCCACAGATGACAGTTAGCCTCCAGATGTGCATCGGAAACTACTACTGGTATTTCTGGGAACGATCAAAGCGTAGACTGTTTCAGACACTACTCCCATGGTGGAAAGTGCGGTTGGTGACTGTTGTATTCACTCCCGATGCAATTTCTGTGTTTCATCAACATTTTGAAGGTCCACAGATTACAGAATGCCTCCAGATGTGCATCGGAAACTACTACTGGTCTTCCAGGGAACGATCAAAGCGTAGACTGTATCAGACATTACTCCCATGGAGGAAAGTGCGGATGGTGACAGTTGTATTCAATTCCGATGCAATTTCTATGTTTCATCAACACTCTGATAGTCCGCAGATTACAGAATGCCACCAGATGTGCATCGGAATCTACTACTGGTCTTCCAGGGAACGATCAAAGCGTAGACCGTTAGAGACATTACTCCCACGGAGGAAAGTGCGCATGGTGACTGTTGTATTCAATTCCGATGCAATTTCTGTGTTTCATCAACACTCTGATAGTCCACAGATTACAGAATGCCACCAGATGTGCATCAGAAACTAATGCTGGTCTTCCAGGGAACGATCAAATCGTAGACTGTTTGAGACCATACACACGTGGAGGAAAGTGCGCATGGTGACATTTGTATTCAATCCCGATGCTATTTCTATGTTTCATCAACACTCTGATAGTCCACAGATTACAGAATGCCACCAGACATGCATCGGAAACTACTACTGGACTTCCAGGGAACGATCAAAGCGTAGACCGTTAGAGACATTACTCCCATGGAGGAAAGTGCTCATGGTGACTGTTGTATTCAATCCCGATGCTGTTTCTGTGTTTCAACAACACTCTGATAGTCCACAGATTACAGAATGCCACCAGATGTGGATCGGAAACTACTACTGGTCTTCCAGGGAACGATCATAGCGTGGACTGTTTCAGACATTACTTCCATAGAGGAAAGTGCGGATGGTGACTGTTGTATTCAATCCCGATGAAAGTTCTATGTTTCATCAACACTCTGATAGTCCATAAATTACAGAATGCCACCAGATGTACATCGGGAACTACTACTGGTCTTCCAGTGAACGATCAAAGCCTAGAATGTTTGAGACATTACTCCCATGGAGGAAAGTCCGCATGGTGGCTGTTGTATTCCATCCCGATGCAATTTCTGTGTTTCATCAACACTCTGATATTCCACAGATTACAGATTGAAACCAGATGTGCATCGGAAACTACTACATGCCTTCCAGGGAACGATCAAAGCGTAGACTGTTAGAGACGTCACTCCCGTGGAGGTAAGTGCGCATGGTGACTGTTGTATTCAATCCCGATGCAATTTCTGTGTTTCATCTACACTCTGACAGTCCACAGATTACAGAATGCCGCCAGATGTGCATCGAAAATACTACTGGTCATCCAGGGAAGGATCAAAGCGTAGACTGTTTGAGACATCACTCCCATGGAGGAAAGTGCGCATGGTGATTGTTGTATTCAATCAAGATGCAATTTCTGTGTTTCATCACAGTCTGATAGTCCACAGATTACAGAATTCCACCAGATGTGCATCGGAAACTTTTACTGGTTTTCCAGGAACGATCAAAGCGTTGACTGTTTGAGACGTTACTCCCGTGGAGGAAAGTGCGCATGGCGACTGTAGAATTCAATCCCGATGCAATTTTTGTGTTTCATCAACACTCTGATAGTCCACAGATTACAGAATGCCTCCAGATGTGCATTGGAAACTACTACTGGTCTTCCAGGGAACGATCAAAGCGTAGACTGTTTGAGACATTACTCCCGTGGAGGAAAGTGCGCATGGTGACTGTTGTATTCAATCCAGATGCAATCTCTGATTTTCATCAACACTCTGATAGTCCACTGATGACAGATTGCCTCCAGATGTGCATCTTAAACTACTACTGGTCTTTCTGGGAACGATCAAAGCGTAGACTGTTTCAGACACTACCCCATTAAGGAAAGTGCGGATGGTGACTGTTGTATTCACTCCCAATGCAATTTCTGTGTTTCAACAACATTTTGAAGGTCCACAGATTACAGAATGAATCCAGATGTGCATCGGAAACTACTACTGGTCTTCCAGGGAACGATCAAAGAGTAGACTGTTTCAGACATTACTCCCATGGAGGAAAGTGCGGATGGTGACTGTTGTATTCAATTCCGATGCAATTTCTGTGTTTCATCAACACTCTGATAGTCCACAGATTACAGAATGCCACCAGATGTGCATCAGAAACTATTACTGGTCTTCCAGGGAACGATCAAATCGTAGACTGTTTGAGACATTACTCACGTGGAGGAAAGTGCGCATGGTGACATTTGTATTCAATCCCGATGCTATTTCTGTGTTTCATCAACACTCTGATAGTCCACAGATTACAGAATGCCACCAGACGTGCATCGGAAACTACTACTGGACTTCCAGGGAACGATCAAAGCGTAGACCGTTAGAGACATTACTCCCATGGAGGAAAGTGAGCATGGTGACTGTTGTATTCAATCCCGATGCTATTTCTGTGTTTCATCAACACTCTGATAGTCCACAGATTACAGAATGCCACCAGATGTGGATCGGAAACTACTACTGGTCTTCCAGGGAACGATCATAGCGTGGACTGTTTCAGACATTACTTCCATAGAGGAAAGTGCGGATGGTGACTGTTGTATTCAATCCCGATGCAATTTCTGTGTTTCATCAACACTCTGATAGTCCACAGATTACAGAATGCCACCAGACGTGCATCGGAAACTACTACTGGTCTTCCAGGGAACGATCAAAGCGTAGACTGTTTGAGACATTACTCCCGTGGAGGAAAGTGCGCATGGTGATTGTTATATTCAATCCCGATGCAATTTCTGTGTTTCATCAACACTCTGATAGTCCACATATTACAGAATGCCACCAGATGTGCATCGGAAACTACTACTGGTCTCCCTTGGAAAGATCAAAACGTAGACTGTTTGAGTCATTACTCCCGTGGAGGAAACTGCGCATGGTGACTGTTGTATTCAATCCTGATGCAATTTCTGTGTTTCATCAACACTCTGATACTCCACAGATTACAGAATGCCTCCAGATGTGCATCGGAAACTACTACTGGTCTTCCAGGGTACGATCAAAGCGTAGACTGTTTGAGATATCACTCCCATGGAGGAAAGTGCGCATGGTGATTGTTGTATTCAATCCCGATGCAATTTCTGTGTTTCATCACAGTCTGATAATCCACAGATTACAGAATTCCATTAGATGTGCATCGGAAACTTTTACTGGTCTTCCAGGAACGATCAAAGCGTTGACTGTTTGAGACATTACTCCCGTGGAGGAAAGTGCGCATGGCGACTGTTGAATTCAATCCCGATGCAATTTTTGTGTTTCTTTAACACTCTGATAGTCCACAGATTACAGAATGCCTCCAGATGTGCATTGGAAACTACTACTGGTCTTCCAGGGAACGATCACAGTGTAAAATGTTAGCGACATTACTCCCATGGAGGAAAGTGCGCATTTTGACTGTTGTATTCATTCCCGTTGCAATTTCTGTGTTTCATCAACACTCTGATAGTCTAGAGATTAAGAATGCCACCAGATGTGAATCAGAAACTACCACTGGTCTTCGAGGGAACGATCAAAGGGTAGACTGTTTGAGACGTTACTCCCATGGAGGAAAGTGCGCATGGTGACTGTTGTATTCAATCCCGATGAAATTTCTGTGCTTCATCAACACTCTGATAGTCCATAAATTACAGAATGCCACCAGATGTACATCGGGAACTACTACTGGTCTTCCAGTGAACGATCAAAGCCTAGAATGTTTGAGACATTACTCCCATGGAGGAAAGTCCGCATGGTGACTGTTGTATTCAATCCCGATGCAATTTCTGTGTTTCATCAACACTCTGATAGTCCACAGATTACAGAATGAAACCAGATGTGCATCGGAAACTACTACTGGACTTCCAGGGAACGATCAAAGCGTAGACCGTTAGGACATTACTCCCATGGAGGAAAGTGCGCATGGTGACTGTTGTATTCAATCCCGATGAAATTTCTGTACTTCATCAACACTCTGATAGTCCATAAATTACAGAATGCCACCAGATGTACATCGGGAACTACTACTGGTCTTCCTGTGAACGATCAAAGCCTAGAATGTTTGAGACATTACTCCCATGGTGGAAAGTCCCCATGGTGAGTGTTGTATTCAATCCCGATGCAATTTCTGTGTTTCATCAACACTCTGATAGTCCACAGATTACAGAATGAAACCAGATGTGCATCGGAAACTACTACTGGTCTTCCAGGGAACGATCAAAGCGTAGACTGTTTGAGACGTTACTCCCATGGAGGAAAGTGCGCATGGTGACTGTTGTATTCAATCCCGATGCAATTTCTGTGTTTCATGTACACTCTGACAGTCCACATATTACAGAATGCCACGAGATGTGCATCGGAAACTACTACAGGTCTCCCTTGGAAAGATCAAAGCGTAGACTGGTTGAGACATTACTCCCGTGGAGGAAAGTGCGCATGGTGACTGATGTATTCAATCCCGATGCAATTTCTGTGTTTCTTCAACACTCTGATAGTCCACAGGTTACAGAATGCCTCCAGATGTGCATTGGAAACTACTACTGGTCTTCCAGGGAACGATCAAATCGTAGACTGTTTGAGACATTACTCCCGTGGAGGAAAGTGCGCATGGTGACTGTTGTATTCAATCCCGATCCAATTACTGTGTTTCGCCAACACTATGATAGTTCACAGATTACAGAATGCCACCAGATGTGCATCGGAAACTACTATTGGTCTTCCAGGGAACGATCAAGTCGTAGACTGTTTGAGACATTACTCCCGTGGAGAAAGTGGGCATGGTGACTGTTGTATTCAATCCCGATGCAATTTCTGTGTTTCGTCAACACTCTGATAGTCCACAGATTACAGAATGCCACCAGATGTGCATCGGAAACTACTACTGGTCTTCCAGGGAACGATCAAAGCGTAGACTCTTTGAGACATTACTCCCGTGGAGGAAGTGCGCATGGGGACCGTTGTATTCAATCCCGATGCAATATCTGTGTTTCATCAACACTTTGATAGTCCACAGATTATAGAATTCCACCAGACGTGCATCAGAAACTACTACTGTTCTTAAAGGGAACGATCAAAGCGTAGACTATCTGAGACATTACTCCCGTGGAGAAAGTGCACATGGGGACTGTTGTATTCAATCCCGATGCAATTTCTGTGTTTCATTAACACTCTGATAGTCCACAGATTACAGAATGGCACCAGATGTGCATCAGAAACTACTACTGGTCTTCCAGGGAACGATCAAATCGTAGACGGTTTGAGACATTACTGACGTGGAGGAAAGTGCGCATGGTGACATTTGCATTCAATCCCGATGCTATTTCTGTGTTTCATCAACACTCTGATAGTCCACAGATTACAGAATGCCACCAGACGTGCATCGGAAACTACTACTGGACTTCCAGGGAACGATCAAAGTGTAGACCGTTACAGACATTACTCCCATGGAGGAAAGTGCGCATGGTGACTGTTGTATTCAATCCCGATGCTATTTCTGTGTTTCATCAACACTCCGATAGTCCACAGATTACAGAATGCCACCAGATGTGGATCGGAAACTGCTACGGGTCTTCCAGGGAACGATCATAGCGTGGTCTGTTTCAGACATTACTTCCATAGAGGAAAGTGCGGATGGTGACTGTTGTATTCAATCCCGATGAAATTTCTGTGTTTCATCAACACTCTGATAGTCCATAAATTACAGAATGCCACCAGATGTACATCGGGAACTACTACTGGTCTTCCAGTGAACGATCAAAGCCTAGAATGTTTGAGACACTACTCCCATGGAGGAAAGTCCGCATGGTGACTGTTGTATTCAATCCCGATGCAATTTCTGTGTTTCGTCAATACTCTGATAGTCCACAGATTACAGAATGCCACCAGGTGTGCATCGGAAACTACTACTGGTCTTCCAGGGAACGATCAAAGCGTAGACTGTTTGAGACAATACTCAAATGGAGGAAAGTGCGCATGGTGACAGCTGTATTCAGTTTCGATGCAATTTCTGTGTTTCTTCAATACTCTGATAGTCCACAGATTACAGAATTCCACCAGATGTGCATCAGAAACTACTACTGGTCTTCCAGGGAACGATCAAAGCGTTACTGTTTGATACATTACTCCCGTGGTGAAAGTGTGCATGTTGACTGTTTTATTCAATCCCGATGCATTTACTGTGTTTCGTCAACACTCTAATAGTCCACAGATTACAGAATGCCACCAGGTGTGCATCGGAAACTACTACTGGTCTACCAGGGAACGATCAAAGCGTAGACTGTTTCAGACATTACTCCCATGGAGGAAAGTGCGGATGGTGACTGTTGTATTCGATTCCGATGCAATTTCTGTGTTTCATCAACACTCTGATAGTCCACAGATTACAGAATGCCACCAGATGAGCATCGGAAACTACTACTGGTCTTCCAGGGTACGATCAAAGCGTAGACCGTTAGAGACATTACTCCCATGGAAGAAAGTGCGCATGGTGACTGTTGTATTCAATTCCGATGCCTTTTCTGTGTTTCATTAACACTCTGATAGTCCACAGATTACAGAATGCCACCAGATGTGCATCAGAAACTACTACTGGTCTTCCAGGGAACGATCAAATCGTAGACTGTTTGAGACATTACTCACGTGGAGGAAAGTGCGCATGGTGACATTTGCATTCAATCCCGATGCTATTTCTGCGTTTCATCAACACTCTGATAGTCCACAGATTACAGAATGCCACCAGACGTGCATCGGAAACTACTACTGGACTTCCAGGGAACGATCAAAGCGTAGACGGTTACAGACATTACTCCCATGGAGGAAAGTGCGCATGGTGACTGTTGTATTCAATCCCGATGCTATTTCTGTGTTTCATCAACACTCTGATAGTCCACAGATTACAGAATGCCACCAGATGTGGATCGGAAACTGCTACTGGTCTTCCAGGGAACGATCTTAGCGTGGTCTGTTTCAGACATTACTTCCATAGAGGAAAGTGCGGATGGTGACTGTTGTATTCAATCCCGATGAAATTTCTTTGTTTCATCAACACTCTGATAGTCCATAAATTACAGAATGCCACCAGATGTACATCGGGAACTACTACTGGTCTTCCAGTGAACGATCAAAGCCTAGAATGTTTGAGACTTTACTCCCATGGAGGAAAGTCCGCATGGTGACTGTTGTATTCAATCCCGATGCAATTTCTGTGTTTCGTCAACACTCTGATAGTCCACAGATTACAGAATGCCACCAGGTGTGCATCGGAAACTACTACTGGTCTTCGAGGGAACGATCAAAGCGTAGACTGTTTGAGACATTACTAACATGGAGCAAAGTGCGCTAGGTGACTGCTGTATTCAATCCCGATGCAATTTCTGTGTTTCATCAACACTCTGATAGTCCACAGATTACAGAATGCCACCAGATGTGCATCGGAAACTACTACTGTTCTTCCAGGGAACGATCAAAGCGTAGACTGTCTGAGACATTACTCCCATGGAGGAAAGTGCGCATGGTGACTGTTTTATTCAATCACGATACAATTTCTGTGTTTCATCAACACTCTGATAGTCCACAGATTACAGAATGCCACCAGACGTGCATCGGAAACTACTACTGGTCTTCCAGGGAACAATCAAAGCGTTGACTGTTTGAGACATTACTCCTGTGGAGGAAAGTGCGCATGGTGACTGTTTTATTCAATCACGATACAATTTCTGTGTTTCATCAACACTCTGATAGTCCACATATTACAGAATGCCACGAGATGTGCATCGGAAACTACTACTAGTCTCCCTTGGAAAGATCAAAGCGTAGACTGTTTGAGACATTACTCCCGTGGAGGAAAGTGCGCATGGTGACTTTTTTATTCAATCACGATACAATTTCTGTGTTTCATCAACACTATGATAGTCCACATATTACAGAATGCCACGAGATGTGCATCGGAAACTACTACTGGTCTCCCTTGGAAAGATCAAAGCGTAGACTGTTTGAGACATTACTCCCGTGGAGGAAAGTGCGCATGGTGACTGTTGTATTCAATCCCGATGCAATTTCTGTGTTTCTTCAACGCTCTGATAGTCCACAGATTACAGAATGCCTCCTGATGTGCATCGGAAACTACTACTGGTCTTCCAGGGAACGATCAAATCGTAGACTGTTTGAGACATTACTCCCGTGGAGGAAAGTGCGCATGGTGACTGTTGTATACAATCCCGATCCAATTTCTGTGTTTCGCCAACACTATGATAGTAAACAGATTACTCAATGCCACCGTATGTGCATCGGAAACTACTACTTGTCTTCAAGGGAACGATCAAAGCGTAGACTATTTGAGACATTACTCCCGTGGAGAAAGTGGGCATGGGAACTGTTGTAATGAATCCCGATGCAATTTCTGTTTTTCATCAACACTTTGATAGTCAACAGGTTACAGAATGCCCCCAGACGTGCATCGGAAAATACTACTGGTCTTCATGGGAACGATCAAAGCGTAGACTGTTTGAGACATTACTCCCGTGGAGGAAAGTGCGCATGGTGACTGTTGTATTCAATCCCGATGCAATTTCTGTGTTTTGTCAACACTCTGATAGTCCACAGATTACAGAATGCCACCAGGTGTGCATCAGAAACTACTACTGGTCTTCCAGGGAACGATCAAAGCGTTACTGTTTGATTCATTACTCCCGTGGTGAAAGTGTGCATGGGGACTGCTTTATTCAATCCCGATGCAATTACTGTGTTTCGTCAACACTCTGATAGTCCACAGATTACAGAAAGCCACCAGATGTGCATCGGAAACTACTACTGGTCTTCCAGGGAACGATCAAAGCGTAGACTGTTTGAGACATTACTCCCGTGGAGGAAAGTGTGCATGGTGACTGTTAAATTAAATCCCGATGCAATTTATGTGTTTCATCAACACTCTGAAGGTCCACAGATTACAGAATGCCACCAGACGTGCATCGAAAACTGTTACTGGACTTCCAGGGAACGATCAAAGCGTAGACCTTTAGAGACAATACTCCCATGGAGGAAAGTGCGCATGGTGACTTTTGTATTCAATCCCGTTGCAATTTCTGTGTTTCATCAACACTCTGATAGTCCACAGATTACAGAATGCCTCCAGATGTGCATCAGAAACTACTACTGGTCTTCCAGGGAACGATCAAAGCGTAGACTGTTTGAGACATTACTCCCATGGAGGTAAGTGCGCATGGTGACTGTTGTATTCAATCCCGATGCAATTTCTGTGTTTCGTCAACACTCTGATAGTCCACAGATTACAGAATGCCACCAGGAGTGCATCGGAAACTACTACTGGTCTTCCTGGGAACGATCAAAGCGTAGACTGTTTCAGAGATTACTCCCGTGGAGGAAAGTGCGCATGGTGACTGTTGTATTCAATCCCGATGCAATTTCTGTGTTTCGTCAACACTCTGATAGTCCACAGATTACAGAATGCCACCAGGAGTGCATCGGAAACTACTACTGGTCTTCCAGGGAACGATCAAAGCGTAGACTGTTTCAGACATTACTCCCATGGAGGAAAGTGCGGATGGTGACTGTTGTATTCAATTCCGATGCAATTTCTGTGTTTTATCAACACTCTGATAGTCCACAGATTACAGAATGCCACCAGATGTGCATCGGAAACTACTACTGTACTTCCAGGGAACGATCAAATCGTAGACTGTTAGAAACATTAGTCCCACGGAGGATAGTGCGAATGGTGACTGTTGTATTCGATCCCGATGCAATTTCTGTGACTCGTCAACACTCTGATAGTAAACAGATTACACAATGCCACCGGATGTGCATCGGAAACTACTACGGGTCTTCAAGGGAACGATCAAAGCGTAGACTATTTGAGACATTACTCCCGTGGAGAAAGTGCGCATGGGAACTGTTGTAATGAATCCCGATGCAATTTCTGTTTTTCATCAACACTTTGATAGTCAACATTTTACAGAATGCCCCCAGACGTGCATCGGAAATTACTACTGGTCTTCATGGGAACGATCAAAGCGTAGACTGTTTGAGACATTACTCCCGTGGAGGAAAGTGCGCATGGTGACTGTTGTATTCAATCCCGATGCAATATCTGTGTTTCGTCAACACTCTGATATTCCACAGATTACAGAATGCCACCAGATGTGCATCGGAAACTACTACTGGTCTTCCAGGGAACGATCAAAGCGTAGACTGTTTGAGACATTACTCCCGTGGAGAAAGTGCGCATGGGGACTGTTGTATTCAATCCCGATGCAATTTCTGTGTTTCATCGACACTTTGATGGTCCCCAGATTACACAATGCATCCAGATGTGCATTGGAAACTACTACTGGTCTTCCAGGGAACGATCAAAGCGTAGACTATTTGAGACATTACTCCCGTGGAGGAAAGTGAGCATGGTGACTGTTGTATTCAATCCCGATGCAATTTCTGTGTTTCGTCAACACTCTGATAGTCCACAGATTACAGAATGCCACCAGATGTGCATCGGAAACTACTAATGTTCTTCCAGGGAACGATCAAAGCGTAGACTCTTTGAGACATTACTCCCGTGGATAAAGTGCGCATGGGGACCGTTGTAATAAATCCCGATGCAATTTCTGTGTTTCATCAACACTTTGAAGGTCCACAGATTACAGAATGCATCCAGATATGCATCGGAAACTACTACTGGTCTTCCAGGGAACGATCAAATCGTAGACTGTTTGAGACATTACTCCCGTGGAGGAAAGTGCGCATGGTGTCTGTTGTATTCAATCCCGATGCAATTTCTGTGTTTCGTCAACACTCTGATAGCCCACAGATTACAGAATGCCACCAGGTGTGCATCGGAAACTACTACTGTTCTTCCAGGGAACGATCAAAGCGTAGACTGTTTCAGACATTACTCCCATGGAGGAAAGTGCGGATGGTGACATTTGCATTCAATCCCGATGCTATTTCTGTGTTTCATCAACACTCTGATAGTCCACAGATTACAGAATGCCACCAGACGTGCATCGGAAACTACTACTGGACATCCAGGGAACGATCAAAGCGTAGACCGTTACAGACATTACTCCCATGGAGGAAAGTGCGCATGGTGACTGTTGTATTCAATCCCGAAGCTATTTCTGTGTTTCATCAACACTCTGATAGTCCACAGATTACAGAATGCCTCCAGATGTGGATCGGAAACTGCTACTGGTCTTCCAGGGAACGATCATAGCGTAAACTGTTTCAGACATTACTTCCATAGAGGAAAGTGCGGATGGTGACTGTTGTATTCAATCCCGATGAAATTTCTGTGTTTCATCAACACTCTGATAGTCCATAAATTACAGAATGCCACCAGATGTACATCGGGAACTACTACTGGTCTTCCAGTGAACGATCAAAGCCTAGAATGTTTGAGACATTACTCCCATGGAGGAAAGTCCGCATGGCGACTGTTGTATTCAATCCCGATGCAATTTCTGTGTTTCATCTACACTCTGATCGTCCACAGATTACAGAATGAAACCAGATGTGCATCGGAAACTACTACTGGTCTTCCTGGGAACGATCAAAGCGTAGAGTGTTTGAGACGTTACTCCTGTGGAGGATAGTGCGTATGGTGACTGTTGTATTCAATCCCGATGCAATTTCTGTGTTTCATCTACACTCTGACAGTCCACAGATTACAGAATGCCGCCAGATGTGCATCGGAAAATACTACTGGTCTTCCAGGGAAGGATCAAAGCGTATACTGTTTGAGACATCACTCCCATGGAGGAAGGTGCGCATGGTGATTGTTGTATTCAATCCCGATGCATTTTCTGTGTTTCATCACAGTCTGATAGTCCACAGATTACAGAATTCCACCAGATGTGCATCGGAAACTTTTACTGGTCTTCCAGGAACGATCAAAGCGTTGACTGTTTGAGACATTACTCCCGTGGAGGAAAGTCCGCATGGCGACTGTTGAATTCAATCCCGATGCAATTTTTGTGTTTCATCAACACTCTGATAGTCCACAGATTACAGAATGCCTCCAGATGTGCATTGGAAACTACTACTGGTCTTCCAGGGAACGATCAAAGCGTAGACTGTTTGAGACATTACTCCCATGGAGGAAAGTGCGCATGGTGACTGTTGTATTCAATCCCGATGCAATCTCTGATTTTCATCAACACTCTGATAGTCCACAGATGACAGATTGCCTCCAGATGTGCATCGGAAACTACTACTGGTCTTTCTGGGAACGATCAAAGCGTAGACTGTTTCAGACACTACTCCCATGAAGGGAATTTCGGATGGTGACTGTTGTATTCACTCCCGACGCAATTTCTGTGTTTCATCAACTTTTTGAAGGTCCACAGATTCCAGAATGCCTACAGATGTGCATCGGAAACTACTACTGGTCTTCCAGGGAACGATCAAAGCGTAGACTGTTTCAGACATTACTCCCATGGAGGAAAGTGCGGATGGTGACTGTTGTATTCAATTCCGATGCAATTTCTGTGTTTCATCAACACTCTGATAGTCCACAGGTTACAGAATGCCACCAGATGTGCATCGGAAACTACTACTGGTCTTCCAGGGAACGATCAAAGCGTAGACCGTTAGAGACATTACTCCCATGGAGGAAAGTGCGCATGGTGACTGTTGTATTCAATTCCGATGCAATTTCTGTGTTTCATCAACACTCTGATAGTCCACAGATTACAGAATGCCACCAGATGTGCATCAGAAACTACTACTGGTCTTCCAGGGAACGATCAAATCGTAGACTGTTTGAGACATTACTCACGTGGAGGAAAGTGCGCATGGTGACATTTGTATTCAATCCCGATGCTATTTCTGTGTTTCATCAACACTCTGATAGTCCACAGATTACAGAATGCCACCAGATGTGGATCGGAAACTACTACTGGTCTTCGAGGGAACGATCATAGCGTGGACTGTTTCAGACATTACTTCCATAGAGGAAAGTGCGTATGGTGACTGTTGTATTCGATCCCGATGCTATTTCTGTGTTTCATCAACACTCTGATAGTCCATAAATTACAGAATGCCACCAGATGTACATTGGGAACTACTACTGGTCTTCCAGTGAACGATCAAAGCCTAGAATGTTTGAGACATTACTCCCATGGAGGAAAGTCCGCATGGTGACTGTTGTATTCTATCCCGATGCAATTTCTGTGTTTCATCAACACTCTGATAGTCCACAGATTACAGAATGAAACCAGATGTGCATCGGAAACTACTACTGGTCTTCCAGGGAACGATCAAAGCGTAGACTGTTTGAGACATTACTCCGTGGAGGAAAGTGCGCATGGTGACTGTTGTATTCAGTTTCGATGCAATTTCTGTGTTTCATCAATACTCTGAAAGTCCACAGATTACAGAATGCCACTAGATGTGCATCAGAAACTACTACTGGTCTTCCAGGGAACGATCAAAGCGTTACTGTTTGATTCATTACTCCCGTGGTGAAAGTGTGCATGGGGACTGTTTTATTCAATCCCGATGCAATTACTCTGTTTCGTCAACACTCTGATAGTCCACAGATTACAGAAAGCCACCAGATGTGCATCGGAAACTACTACTGGTCTTCCAGGGAACGATCAAAGCGTAGACTGTTTCAGACATTACTCCCATGGAGGAAAGTGCGGATGGTGACATTTGCATTCAATCCCGATGCTATTCCTGTGTTTCATCAACACTCTGATAGTCCACAGATTACAGAATGCCACCAGACGTGCATCGGAAACTACTACTGGACTTCCAGGGAACGATCAAAACGTAGACCGTTACAGACATTACTCCCATGGAGGAAAGTGCGCATGGTGACTGTTGTATTCAATCCCGAAGCTATTTCTGTGTTTCATCAACACTCTGATACTCCACAGATTACAGAATGCCTCCAAATGTGCATCGGAAACTACTACTGGTCTTCCAGGGTACGATCAAAGCGTAGACTGTTTGAGACATCACTCCCATGGAGGAAAGTGCGCATGGTGATTGTTGTATTCAATCCCGATGCAATTTCTGTGTTTCATCACAGTCTGATAATCCACAGATTACAGAATTCCATTAGATGTGCATCGGAAACTTTTACTGGTCTTCCAGGAACGATCAAAGCGTTGACTGTTTGAGACATTACTCCCGTGGAGGAAAGTGCGCATGGCGACTGTTGAATTCAATCCCGATGCTTTTTCTGTGTTTCATCTACACTCTGATAGTCCACAGATTACAGAATGCCACCAGATGTGGATCGGACACTACTACTGGTCTTCCAGGGAACGATCATAGCGTGGACTGTTTCAGACATTACTTCCATAGAGAAAAGTGCGGATGGTGACTGTTGTATTCAATCCCGATGCAATTTCTGTGTTTCATCAACACTCTGATAGTCCACAGATTACAGAATGCCACCAGACGTGCATCGAAAACTACTACTGGTCTTCCAGGGAACGATCAAAGCGTAGACTGGTTGAGACATTACTCCCGTGGAGGAAAGTGCGCATGGTGACATTTGTATTCAATCCCGATGCTATTTCTGTGTTTCATCAACACTCTGATAGTCCACATATTACAGAATGCCACCAGACGTGCATCGGAAACTACTACTGGACTTCCAGGGAACGATCAAAGCGTAGACCGTTAGAGACATTACTCCCATGGAGGAAAGTGCGCATGGTGACTGTTGTATTCAATCCCGATGAAATTTCTGTGCTTCATCAACACCCTGATAGTCCATAAATTACAGAATGCCACCAGATGTACATCGGGAACTACTACTGGTCTTCCAGTGAACGATCAAAGCCTAGAATGTTTGAGACATTACTCCCATGGAGGAAAGTCCGCATGGTGACTGTTGTATTCAATCCCGATGCAATTTCTGTGTTTCATCAACACTCTGATAGTCCACAGATTACAGTATGAAACCAGATGTGCATCGGAAACTACTACTGGTCTTCCAGGGAACGATCAAAGCGTAGACTGTTTGAGACGTTACTCCCATGGAGGAAAGTGCGCATGGTGACTGTTGTATTCAATCCCGATGCAATTTCTGTGTTTCATGTACACTCTGACAGTCCACAGATTACAGAATGCCGCCAGATGTGCATCGGAAAATACTACTGGTCTTCCAGGGAAGGATCAAAGCGTAGACTGTTTGAGACATCACTCCCATGGAGGAATGTGCGCATGGTGATTGTTGTATTCAATCCCGATGCAATTTCTGTGTTTTATCACAGTCTGATAGCCTACAGATTACAGAATTCCACCAGATGTGCATCGGAAACTTTTACTGGTCTTCCAGGAACGATCAAAGCGTTGACTGTTTGAGACATTACTCCCGTAGAAAGTGCGCATGGCGACTGTTGAATTCAATCTCGATGCAATTTTTGTGTTTCATCAACACTTTGATAGTCCACAGATTACAGAATGCCTCCAGAAGTGCATTGGTAACTACTACTGGTCTTCCAGGGAATGATCAAAGCGTAGACTGTTTGAGACATTACTCCCATGGAGGAAAGTGCGCATGGTGACTGTTGTATTCAATCCCGATGCAATCTCTGATTTTCATCAACACTCTGATAGACCACAGATGACAGTTAGCCTCCAGATGTGCATCGGAAACTACTACTGGTATTTCTGGGAACGATCAAAGCGTAGACTGTTTCAGACACTACTCCCATGAAGGAAAGTGCGGTTGGTGACTGTAGTATTCACTCCCGATGCAATTTCTGTGTTTCATCAACATTTTGAAGGTCTACAGATTACAGAATGCCTCCAGATGTGCATCGGAAACTACTACTGGTCTTCCAGGGAACGATCAAAGCGTAGACTGTATCAGACATTACTCCCATGGAGGAAAGTGCGGATGGTGACAGTTGTATTCAATTCCGATGCAATTTCTATGTTTCATCAACACTCTGATAGTCCACAGATTACAGAATGCCACCATATGTGCATCGGAATCTACTACTGGTCTTCCAGGGAACGATCAAAGCGTAGACCGTTAGAGACATTACTCCCACGGAGGAAAGTGCGCATGGTGACTGTTGTATTCAATTCCGATGCAATTTCTGTGTTTCATCAACACTCTGATAGTCCACAGATTACAGAATGCCACCAGATGTGGATCGGAAACTACTACTGGTCTTCCAGGGAACGATCATAGCGTGGACTGTTTCAGACATTACTTCCATAGAGGAAAGTGCGGATGGTGACTGTTGTATTCAATCCCGATGCAATTTCTGTGTTTCATCAAGACTCTGATAGTCCACAGATTACAGAATGCCACCAGACGTGCATCGGAAACTACTACTGGACTTCCAGGGAACGATCAAAGCGTAGACCGTTACAGACATTACTCCCATGGAGGAAAGTGCGCATGGTGACTGTTGTATTCAATCCCGAAGCTATTTCTGTGTTTCATCAACACTCTGATAGTCCACAGATTACAGAATGCCACCAGATGTGCATCGGAAACTACTACTGGTCTTCCAGGGAACGATCAATGCGTAGACTGTTTGAGACATTACTCCCGTGGAGGAAAGTGCGCATGGTGATTGTTATATTCAATCCCGATTCAATTTCTGTGTTTCATCAACACTCTGATAGTCCACATATTACAGAATGCCACCAGATGTGCATCGGAAACTACTACTGGTCTCCCTTGGAAAGATCAAAACGTAGACTGTTTGAGTCATTACTCCCGTGGAGGAAACTGCGCATGGTGACTGTTGTATTCAATCCTGATGCAATTTCTGTGTTTCATCAACACTCTGATACTCCACAGATTACAGAATGCCTCCAGATGTGCATCGGAAACAACTACTGCTCTTCCAGGGTACGATCAAAGCGTAGACTGTTTGAGACATCACTCCCATGGAGGAAAGTGCGCATGGTGATTGTTGTATTCAATCCCGATGCAATTTCTATGTTTCATCACAGTCTGATAATCCACAGATTACAGAATTCCATTAGATGTGCATCGGAAACTTTTACTGGTCTTCCAGGAACGATCAAAGCGTTGACTGTTTGAGACATTACTCCCGTGGAGGAAAGTGCGCATGGCGACTGTTGAATTCAATCCCGATGCTTTTTCTGTGTTTCATCTACACTCTGATAGTCCACAGATTACAGAATGCCACCAGATGTGGAACGGACACTACTACTGGTCTTCCAGGGAACGATCATAGCGTGGACTGTTTCAGACATTACTTCCATAGAGGAAAGTGCGGATGGTGACTGTTGTATTCAATCCCGATGCAATTTCTGTGTTTCATCAACACTCTGATAGTCCACAGATTACAGAATGCCACCAGACGTGCATCGAAAACTACTACTGGTCTTCCAGGGAACGATCAAAGCGTAGACTGGTTGAGACATTACTCCCGTGGAGGAAAGTGCGCATGGTGACATTTGTATTCAATCCCGATGCTATTTCTGTGTTTCATCAACACTCTGATAGTCCACATATTACAGAATGCCACCAGACGTGCATCGGAAACAACTACTGGACTTCCAGGGAACGATCAAAGCGTAGACCGTTAGAGACATTACTCCCATGGAGGAAAGTGCGCATGGTGACTGTTGTATTCAATCCCGATGAAATTTCTGTGCTTCATCAACACTCTGATAGTCCATAAATTACAGAATGCCACCAGATGTACATCGGGAACTACTACTGGTCTTCCAGCGAACGATCAAAGCCTAGAATGTTTGAGACATTACTCCCATGGAGGAAAGTCCGCATGGTGACTGTTGTATTCAATCCCGATGCAATTTCTGTGTTTCATCAACACTCTGATAGTCCACAGATTACAGAATGAAACCAGATGTGCATCGGAAACTACTACTGGTCTTCCAGGGAACGATCAAAGCGTAGACTGTTTGAGACGTTACTCCCATGGAGGAAAGTGCGCATGGTGACTGTTGTATTCAATCCCGATGCAATTTCTGTGTTTCATGTACACTCTGACAGTCCACAGATTACAGAATGCCGCCAGATGTGCATCGGAAAATACTACTGGTCTTCCAGGGAAGGATCAAAGCGTAGACTGTTTGAGACATCACTCCCATGGAGGAATGTGCGCATGGTGATTGTTGTATTCAATCCCGATGCAATTTCTGTGCTTCAACACAATCTGATAGCCTACAGATTACTGAATTCCACCAGATGTGCATCGGAAACTTTTACTGGTCTTCCAGGAACGATCAAAGCGTTGACTGTTTGAGACATTACTCCCGTAGAAAGTGCGCATGGCGACTGTTGAATTCAATCTCGATGCAATTTTTGTGTTTCATCAACACTTTGATAGTCCACAGATTACAGAATGCCTCCAGAAGTGCATTGGTAACTACTACTGGTCTTCCAGGGAATGATCAAAGCGTAGACTGTTTGAGACATTACTCCCATGGAGGAAAGTGCGCATGGTGACTGTTGTATTCAATCCCGATGCAATCTCTGATTTTCATCAACACTCTGATAGACCACAGATGACAGTTAGCCTCCAGATGTGCATCGGAAACTACTACTGGTATTTCTGGGAACGATCAAAGCGTAGACTGTTTCAGACACTACTCCCATGAAGGAAAGTGCGGTTGGTGACTGTAGTATTCACTCCCGATGCAATTTCTGTGTTTCATCAACATTTTGAAGGTCTACAGATTACAGAATGCCTCCAGATGTGCATCGGAAACTACTACTGGTCTTCCAGGGAACGATCAAAGCGTAGACTGTATCAGACATTACTCCCATGGAGGAAAGTGCGGATGGTGACAGTTGTATTCAATTCCGATGCAATTTCTATGTTTCATCAACACTCTGATAGTCCACAGATTACAGAATGCCACCATATGTGCATCGGAATCTACTACTGGTCTTCCAGGGAACGATCAAAGCGTAGACCGTTAGAGACATTACTCCCACGGAGGAAAGTGCGCATGGTGACTGTTGTATTCAATTCCGATGCAATTTCTGTGTTTCATCAACACTCTGATAGTCCACAGATTACAGAATGCCACCAGATGTGGATCGGAAACTACTACTGGTCTTCCAGGGAACGATCATAGCGTGGACTGTTTCAGACATTACTTCCATAGAGGAAAGTGCGGATGGTGACTGTTGTATTCAATCCCGATGCAATTTCTGTGTTTCATCAAGACTCTGATAGTCCACAGATTACAGAATGCCACCAGACGTGCATCGGAAACTACTACTGGACTTCCAGGGAACGATCAAAGCGTAGACCGTTACAGACATTACTCCCATGGAGGAAAGTGCGCATGGTGACTGTTGTATTCAATCCCGAAGCTATTTCTGTGTTTCATCAACACTCTGATAGTCCACAGATTACAGAATGCCACCAGATGTGCATCGGAAACTACTACTGGTCTTCCAGGGAACGATCAATGCGTAGACTGTTTGAGACATTACTCCCGTGGAGGAAAGTGCGCATGGTGATTGTTATATTCAATCCCGATTCAATTTCTGTGTTTCATCAACACTCTGATAGTCCACATATTACAGAATGCCACCAGATGTGCATCGGAAACTACTACTGGTCTCCCTTGGAAAGATCAAAACGTAGACTGTTTGAGTCATTACTCCCGTGGAGGAAACTGCGCATGGTGACTGTTGTATTCAATCCTGATGCAATTTCTGTGTTTCATCAACACTCTGATACTCCACAGATTACAGAATGCCTCCAGATGTGCATCGGAAACTACTACTGGTCTTCCAGGGTACGATCAAAGCGTAGACTGTTTGAGACATCACTTCCATGGAGGAAAGTGCGCATGGTGATTGTTGTATTCAATCCCGATGCAATTTCTATGTTTCATCACAGTCTGATAATCCACAGATTACAGAATTCCATTAGATGTGCATCGGAAACTTTTACTGGTCTTCCAGGAACGATCAAAGCGTTGACTGTTTGAGACATTACTCCCGTGGAGGAAAGTGCGCATGGCGACTGTTGAATTCAATCCCGATGCTTTTTCTGTGTTTCATCTACACTCTGATAGTCCACAGATTACAGAATGCCACCAGATGTGGATCGGACACTACTACTGGTCTTCCAGGGAACGATCATAGCGTGGACTGTTTCAGACATTACTTCCATAGAGGAAAGTGCGGATGGTGACTGTTGTATTCAATCCCGATGCAATTTCTGTGTTTCATCAACACTCTGATAGTCCACAGATTACAGAATGCCACCAGACGTGCATCGAAAACTACTACTGGTCTTCCAGGGAACGATCAAAGCGTAGACTGGTTGAGACATTACTCCCGTGGAGGAAAGTGCGCATGGTGACATTTGTATTCAATCCCGATGCTATTTCTGTGTTTCATCAACACTCTGATAGTCCACATATTACAGAATGCCACCAGACGTGCATCGGAAACTACTACTGGACTTCCAGGGAACGATCAAAGCGAAGACCGTTAGAGACATTACTCCCATGGAGGAAAGTGCGCATGGTGACTGTTGTATTCAATCCCGATGAAATTTCTGTGCTTCATCAACACTCTGATAGTCCATAAATTACAGAATGCCACCAGATGTACATCGGGAACTACTACTGGTCTTCCAGTGAACGATCAAAGCCTAGAATGTTTGAGACATTACTCCCATGGATGAAAGTCCGCATGGTGACTGTTGTATTCAATCCCGATGCAATTTCTGTGTTTCATCAACACTCTGATAGTCCACAGATTACAGAATGAAACCAGATGTGCATCGGAAACTACTACTGGTCTTCCAGGGAACGATCAAAGCGTAGACTGTTTGAGACGTTACTCCCATGGAGGAAAGTGCGCATGGTGACTGTTGTATTCAATCCCGATGCAATTTCTGTGTTTCATGTACACTCTGACAGTCCACAGATTACAGAATGCCGCCAGATGTGCATCGGAAAATACTACTGGTCTTCCAGGGAAGGATCAAAGCGTAGACTGTTTGAGACATCACTCCCATGGAGGAATGTGCGCATGGTGATTGTTGTATTCAATCCCGATGCAATTTCTGTGTTTCAACACAATCTGATAGCCTACAGATTACTGAATTCCACCAGATGTGCATCGGAAACTTTTACTGGTCTTCCAGGAACGATCAAAGCGTTGACTGTTTGAGACATTACTCCCGTAGAAAGTGCGCATGGCGACTGTTGAATTCAATCCCGATGCAATTTTTGTGTTTCATCAACACTTTGATAGTCCACAGATTACAGAATGCCTCCAGAAGTGCATTGGAAACTACTACTGGTCTTCCAGGGAATGATCAAAGCGTAGACTGTTTGAGACATTACTCCCATGGAGGAAAGTGCGCATGGTGACTGTTGTATTCAATCCCGATGCAATCTCTGATTTTCATCAACACTCTGATAGTCCACAGATGACAGTTAGCCTCCAGATGTGCATCGGAAACTACTACTGGTATTTCTGGGAACGATCAAAGCGTAGACTGTTTCAGACATTACTCCCATGGAGGAAAGTGCGGTTGGTGACTGTTGTATTCACTCCCGATGCAATTTCTGTGTTTCATCAACATTTTGAAGGTCCACAGATTACAGAATGCCTCCAGATGTGCATCGGAAACTACTACTGGTCTTCCAGGGAACGATCAAAGCGTAGACTGTATCAGACATTACTCCCATGGAGGAAAGTGCGGATGGTGACAGTTGTATTCAATTCCGATGCAATTTCTATGTTTCATCAACACTCTGATAGTCCACAGATTACAGAATGCCACCAGATGTGCATCGGAATCTACTACTGGTCTTCCAGGGAACGATCAAAGCGTAGACCGTTAGAGACATTACTCCCACGGAGGAAAGTGCGCATGGTGACTGTTGTATTCAATTCCGATGCAATTTCTGTGTTTCATCAACACTCTGATAGTCCACAGATTACAGAATGCCACCAGATGTGCATCAGAAACTACTGCTGGTCTTCCAGGGAACGATCAAATCGTAAACTGTTTGAGACCATACACCCGTGGAGGAAAGTGCGCATGATGACTGTTGCATTCAATCCCGATGCAATTTCTGTGTTTCGTCAACCCTCTGATACTCTGCAGATTACAGAATGTCTCCGGACGTGCATCGGAAACTACTACTGGTCTCCCAGGGAACGATCAAAGCGTAGACTGTTTGAGACATTACTCCCGTGGAGGAAAGTGCGCATGGTGATTGTTATATTCAATCCCGATGCAATTTCTGTGTTTCATCAACACTCTGATAGTCCACATATTACAGAATGCCACGAGATGTGCATCGGAAACTACTACTGGTCTCCCTTGGAAAGATCAAAACGTAGACTGTTTGAGTCATTACTCCCGTGGAGGAAGCTGCGCATGGTGACTGTTGTATTCAATCCTGATGCAATTTCTGTGTTTCATCAACACTCTGATACTCCACAGATTACAGAATGCCTCCAGATGTGCATCGGAAAATACTACTGGTCTTCCAGGGTACGATCAAAGCGTAGACTGTTTGAGACATCACTCCCATGGAGGAAAGTGCGCATTTTGACTGTTGTATTCAATCCCGTTGCAATTTCTGTGTTTCATCAACACTCTGATAGTCTAGAGATTAAGAATGCCACCAGATGTGAATCAGAAACTACCACTGGTCTTCGAGGGAACGATCAAAGCGTAGACTGTTTGAGACATTAATAACATGGAGGAAAGTGAGCATGGTGACTGTTGTATTCAATCCCGATGCTATTTCTGTGTTTCATCTACACTCTGATAGTCCACAGATTACAGAATGCCACCAGATGTGGATCGGAAACTACTACTGGTCTTCCAGGGAACGATCATTGCGTGGACTGTTTCAGACATTACTTCCATAGAGGAAAGTGCGGATGGTGACTGTTGTATTCAATCCCGATGCAATTTCTGTGTTTCATCAACACTCTGATAGTCCACAGATTACAGAATGCCACCAGACGTGCATCGAAAACTACTACTGGTCTTCCAGGGAACGATCAAAGCGTAGACTGGTTGAGACGTTACTCCCGTGGAGGAAAGTGCGCATGGTGACATTTGTATTCAATCCCGATGCTATTTCTGTGTTTCATCAACACTCTGATAGTCCACATATTACAGAATGCCACCAGACGTGCATCGGAAACTACTACTGGACTTCCAGGGAACGATCAAAGCGTAGACCGTTAGAGACATTACTCCCATGGAGGAAAGTGCGCATGGTGACTGTTGTATTCAATCCCGATGAAATTTCTGTGCTTCATCAACACTCTGATAGTCCATAAATTACAGAATGCCACCAGATGTACATCGGGAACTACTACTGGTCTTCCAGGGAACGATCAAAGCGTAGACTGTTTGAGACGTTACTCCCATGGAGGAAAGTGCGCATGGTGACTGTTGTATTCAATCCCGATGCAATTTCTGTGTTTCATGTACACTCTGACAGTCCACAGATTACAGAATGCCGCCAGATGTGCATCGGAAAATACTACTGGTCTTCCAGGGAAGGATCAAAGCGTAGACTGTTTGAGACATCACTCCCATGGAGGAATGTGCGCATGGTGATTGTTGTATTCAATCCCGATGCAATTTCTGTGTTTTATCACAGTCTGATAGCCTACAGATTACAGAATTCCACCAGATGTGCATCGGAAACTTTTACTGGTCTTCCAGGAACGATCAAAGCGTTGACTGTTTGAGACATTACTCCCGTAGAAAGTGCGCATGGCGACTGTTGAATTCAATCTCGATGCAATTTTTGTGTTTCATCAACACTTTGATAGTCCACAGATTACAGAATGCCTCCAGAAGTGCATTGGAAACTACTACTTGTCTTCCAGGGAATGATCAAAGCGTAGACTGTTTGAGACATTACTCCCATGGAGGAAAGTGCGCATGGTGACTGTTGTATTCAATTCCGATGCAATCTCTGATTTTCATCAACACTCTGATAGTCCACAGGTGACAGTTAGCCTCCAGATGTGGATCGGAAACTACTACTGGTCTTCCAGGGAACGATCATAGCGTGGACTGTTTCAGACATTACTTCCATAGAGGAAAGTGCGGATGGTGACTGTTGTATTCAATCCCGATGCAATTTCTGTGTTTCATCAACACTCTGATAGTCCACAGATTACGGAATGCCACCAGACGTGCATCGGAAACTACTACTGGTCTTCCAGGGAACGATCAAAGCGTAGACTGTTTGAGACATTACTCCCGTGGAGAAAAGTGCGCATGGTGATTGTTATATTCAATCCCGATGCAATTTCTGTGTTTCATCAACACTCTGATAGTCCACATATTACAGAATGCCACCAGATGTGCATCGGAAACTACTACTGGTCTCCCTTGGAAAGATCAAAACGTAGACTGTTTGAGTCATTACTCCCGTGGAGGAAACTGCGCATGGTGACTGTTGTATTCAATCCTGATGCAATTTCTGTGTTTCATCAACACTCTGATACTCCACAGATTACAGAATGCCTCCAGATGTGCACCGGAAACTACTACTGGTCTTCCAGGGTACGATCAAAGCGTAGACTGTTTGAGACATCACTCCCATGGAGGAAAGTGCGCATGGTGATTGTTGTATTCAATCCCGATGCAATTTCTGTGTTTCATCACAGTCTGATAATCCACAGATTACAGAATTCCATTAGATGTGCATCGGAAACTTTTACTGGTCTTCCAGGAACGATCAAAGCGTTGACTGTTTGAGACATTACTCCCGTGGAGGAAAGTGCGCATGGCGACTGTTAAATTCAATCCCGATGCAATTTTTGTGTTTCTTTAACACTCTGATAGTCCACAGATTACAGAATGCCTCCAGATGTGCATTGGAAACTACTACTGGTCTTCCAGGGAACGATCACAGTGTAAAATGTTAGCGACATTACTCCCATGGAGGAAAGTGCGCATGGTGACTGTTGTATTCAATCCCGTTGCAATTTCTGTGTTCCATCAACACTCTGATAGTCTAGAGATTACAGAATGCCACCAGATGTGAATCAGAAACTACCACTGGTCTTCGAGGGAACGATCAAAGCGTAGACTGTTTGAGACATTACTAACATGGAGGAAAGTGAGCATGGTGACTGTTGTATTCAATCCCGATGCTATTGCTGTGTTTCATCTACACTCTGATAGGCCACAGATTACAGAATGCCACCAGATGTGGATCGGAAACTACTACTGGTCTTCCAGGGAACGATCATAGCGTGGACTGTTTCAGACATTACTTCCATAGAGGAAAGTGCGGATGGTGACTGTTGTATTCAATCCCGATGCAATTTCTGTGTTTCATCAACACTCTGATAGTCCACAGATTACAGAATGCCACCAGACGTGCATCGGAAACTACTACTGGTCTTCCAGGGAACGATCAAAGCGTAGACTGGTTGAGACATTACTCCCGTGGAGGAAAGTGCGCATGGTGACATTTGTATTCAATCCCGATGCTATTTCTGTGTTTCATCAACACTCTGATAGTCCACATATTACAGAATGCCACCAGACGTGCATCTGAAACTACTACTGGACTTCCAGGGAACGATCAAAGCGTAGACCGTTAGAGACATTACTCCCATGGAGGAAAGTGCGCATGGTGACTGTTGTATTCAATCCCGATGAAATTTCTGTGCTTCATCAACACTCTGATAGTCCATAAATTACAGAATGCCACCAGATGCACATCGGGAACTACTACTGGTCTTCCAGTGAACGATCAAAGCCTAGAATGTTTGAGACATTACTCCCATGGAGGAAATTCCGCATGGTGACTGTTGTATTCAATCCCGATGCAATTTCTGTGTTTCATCAACACTCTGATAGTCCACAGATTACAGAATGAAACCAGATGTGCATCGGAAACTACTACTGGTCTTCCAGGGAACGATCAAAGCGTAGACTGTTTGAGACGTTACTCCCATGGAGGAAAGTGCGCATGGTGACTGTTGTATTCAATCCCGATGCAATTTCTGTGTTTCATGTACACTCTGACAGTCCACAGATTACAGAATGCCGCCAGATGTGCATCGGAAAATACTACTGGTCTTCCAGGGAAGGATCAAAGCGTAGACTGTTTGAGACATCACTCCCATGGAGGTATGTGCGCATGGTGATTGTTATATTCAATCCCGATGCAATTTCTGTGTTTCAACACAGTCTGATAGCCTACAGATTACAGAATTCCACCAGATGTGCATCGGAAACTTTTACTGGTCTTCCAGGAACGATCAAAGCGTTGACTGTTTGAGACATTACTCCCGTAGAAAGTGCGCATTGCGACTGTTGAATTCAATCCCGATGCAATTTTTTTGTTTCATCAACACTTTGATAGTCCACAGATTACAGAATGCCTCCAGAAGTGCATTGGAAACTACTACTGGTCTTCCAGGGAATGATCAAAGCGTAGACTGTTTGAAACATTACTCCCATGGAGGAAAGTGCGCATGGTGACTGTTGTATTCAATCCCGATGCAATCTCTGATTTTCATCAACACTCTGATAGTCCACAGATGACAGTTAGCCTCCAGATGTGCATCGGAAACTACTACTGGTATTTCTGGGAACAATCAAAGCGTAGACTGTTTCAGACACTACTCCCATGGAGGAAAGTGCGGTTGGTGACTGTTGTATTCACTCCCGATGCAATTTCTGTGTTTCATCAACATTTTGAAGGTCCACAGATTACAGAATGCCTCCAGATGTGCATCGGAAACTACTACTGGTCTTCCAGGGAACGATCAAAGCGTAGACTGTATCAGACATTACTCCCATGGAGGAAAGTGCGGATGGTGACAGTTGTATTCAATTCCGATGCAATTTCTGTGTTTCATCAACACTCTGATAGTCCACAGATTACAGAATGCCACCAGACGTGCATCGGAAACTACTACTGGACTTCCAGGGAACGATCAAAGCGTAGACCGTTAGAGACATTACTCCTATGGAGGAATGTGCTCATGGTGACTGTTGTATTCAATCCCGATGCTGTTTCTGTGTTTCATCAACGCTCTGATAGTCCACAGATTACAGAATGCCACCAGATGTGGATCGGAAACTACTACTGGTCTTCAAGGGAACGATCATAGCGTGGACTGTTTCAGACATTACTTCCATAGAGGAAAGTGCGGATCGTGACTGTTGTATTCAATCCCGATGAAAGTTCTGTGTTTCATCAACACTCTGATAGTCCATAAATTACAGAATGCCACCAGATTTACATCGGGAACTACTACTGGTCTTCCAGTGAACGATCAAAGCCTAGAATGTTTGAGACATTACTCCCATGGAGGAAAGTCCGCATGGTGGCTGTTGTATTCAATCCCGATGCAATTTCTGTGTCTCATCAACACTCTGATAGTCCACAGATTACAGAATGAAACCAGATGTTCATCGGAAACTACTACTTGTCTTCCAGGGAACGATCAAAGCGTAGACTGTTAGAGACGTTACTCCCGTGGAGGTAAGTGCGCATGGTGACTGTTGTATTCAATCCCGATGCAATTTCTGTGTTTCATCTACACTCTGACAGTCCACAGATTACAGAATGCCGCCAGATGTGCATCGAAAATACTACTGGTCATCCAGGGAAGGATCAAAGTGTAGACTGTTTGAGACATCACTCCCATGGAGGAAAGTGCGCATGGTGATTGTTGTATTCAATCCCGATGCAATTTCTGTGTTTCATCACAGTCTGATAGTCCACAGATTACAGAATTCCACCAGATGTGCATCGGAAACTTTTACTGGTCTTCCAGGAACGATCAAAGCGTTGACTGTTTGAGACGTTACTCCCGTGGAGGAAAGTGCGCATGGCGACTGTAGAATTCAATCCCGATGCAATTTTTGTGTTTCATCAACACGCTGATAGTCCACAGATTACAGAATGCCTCCAGATGTGCATTCGAAACTACTACTGGTCTTCCAGGGAACGATCAAAGCGTAGACTGTTTGAGACATTACTCCCATGGAGGAAAGTGCGCATGGTGACTGTTGTATTCAATCCCGATGCAATCTCTGATTTTCATCAACACTCTGATAGTCCACAGATGACAGATTGCCTCCAGATGTGCATCGGAAACTACTACTGGTCTTTCTGGGAACGATCAAAGCGTAGACTGTTTCAGACACTACTCCCATGAAGGAAAGTGCGGATGGTGACTGTTGTATTCACTCCCGATGCAATTTCTGTGTTTCATCAACATTTTGAAGGTCCACAGATTACAGAATGAATCCAGATGTGCATCGGAAACTACTACTGGTCTTCCAGGGAACGATCAAAGCGTAGACTGTATCAGACATTACTCCCATGGAGGAAAGTGCTTATGGTGACTGTTGTATTCAATTCCGATGCAATTTCTGTGTATCATCAACACTCTGATAGTCCACAGATTACAGAATGCCACCAGATGTGCATCAGAAACTATTACTGGTCTTCCAGGGAACGATCAAATCGTAGACTGTTTGAGACATTACTCACGTGGAGGAAAGTGCGCATGGTGACATTTGTATTCAATTCCGATGCTATTTCTGTGTTTCATCAACACTCTGATAGTCCACAGATTACAGAATGCCACCAGACGTGCATAGGAAACTACTACTGGACTTCCAGGGAACGATCAAAGCGTAGACCGTTAGAGACATTACTCCCATGGAGGAAAGTGAGCATGGTGACTGTTGTATTCAATCCCGATGCTATTTCTGTGTTTCCTCAACACTCTGATAGTCCACAGATTACAGAATGCCACCAGATGTGGATCGGAAACTACTACTGGTCTTCCAGGGAACGATCATAGCGTGGACTGTTTCAGACATTACTTCCATAGAGGAAAGTGCGGATGGTGACTGTTGTATTCAATCCCGATGCAATTTCTGTGTTTCATCAACACTCTGATAGTCCACAGATTACAGAATGCCACCAGACGTGCATCGGAAACTACTACTGGTCTTCCAGGGAACGATCAAAGCGTAGACTGTTTGAGACATTACTCCCGTGGAGGAAAGTGCGCATGGTGATTGTTATATTCAATCCCGATGCAATTTCTGTGTTTCATCAACACTCTGATAGTCCACATATTACAGAATGCCACCAGATGTGCATCGGAAACTACTACTGGTCTCCCTTGGAAAGATCAAAACGTAGACTGTTTGAGTCATTACTCCCGTGGAGGAAACTGCGCATGGTGACTGTTGTATTCAATCCTGATGCAATTTCTGTGTTTCATCAACACTCTGATACTCCACAGATTACAGAATGCCTCCAGATGTGCATCGGAAACTACTACTGGTCTTCCAGGGTACGATCAAAGCGTAGACTGTTTGAGACATCACTCCCATGGAGGAAAGTGCGCATGGTGATTGTTGTATTCAATCCCGATGCAATTTCTGTGTTTCATCACAGTCTGATAATCCACAGATTACAGAATTCCATTAGATGTGCATCGGAAACTTTTACTGGTCTTCCAGGAACGATCAAAGCGTTGACTGTTTGAGACATTACTCCCGTGGAGGAAAGTGCGCATGGCGACTGTTGAATTCAATCCCGATGCAATTTTTGTGTTTCTTTAACACTCTGATAGTCCACAGATTACAGAATGCCTCCAGATGTGCATTGGAAACTACTACTGGTCTTCCAGGGAACGTTCACAGTGTAAAATGTTAGCGACATTACTCCCATGGAGGAAAGTGCGCATGGTGACTGTTGTATTCAATCCCGTTTCAATTTCTGTGTTTCATCAACACTCTGATAGTCTAGAGATTACAGAATGCCACCAGATGTGAATCAGAAACTACCACTGGTCTTCGAGGGAACGATCAAAGCGTAGACTGTTTGAGACATTACTAACATGGAGGAAAGTGCGCTAGGTGACTGCTGTATTCAATCCCGATGACATTTCTGTGTTTCATCAACACTCTGATAGTCCACAGACTACAGAATGCCACCAGATGTGCATCGGAAACTACTACTGTTTTTCCAGGGAACGATCAAAGCGTAGACTGTCTGAGACATTACTCCCATTGAGGAAAGTGCGCATGGTGATTGTTTTATTCAATCACGATACAATTTCAGTGTTTCATCAACACTCTGATACTCCACAGATTACAGAATGCCTCCAGATGTGCATCGGAAACTACTACTGGTCTTCCAGGGTACGATCAATGCGTAGACTGTTTGAGACATTACTCCCGTGGAGGAAAGTGCGCATGGTGACTGTTGTATTCAATCCCGATGCAATCTCTGTGACTCGTCAACACTCTGATAGTAAACAGATTACAGAATGCCACCAGATGTGCATCGGAAACTACTACTGGTCTTCAAGGGAACGATCAAAGCGTAAACTATTTGAGACATTACTCCCGTCTAGAAAGTGCGCATGGGAACTGTTGTATTCAATCCCGATGCAATTTCTGCGTTTCATCAACACTTTGATAGTCAACAGATTACAGAATGCCACCAGACGTGCATCGGAAAATACTACTGGTCTTCATGGGAACGATCAAAGAGTAGACAGTTTGAGACATTACTCCCGTGGAGGAAAGTGCGCATGGTGACTCTTGTATTCAATCCCGATGCAATATCTGTGTTTCGTCAACACTCTGATAGTCCACAGATTACAGAATGCCACCAGATGTGCATCGGAAACTGCTACTGGTCTTCCAGGGAACGATCAAAGCGTAGACTGTTTGAGACAATATTCCCATGGAGGAAATTGCGCATGGTGACAGTTGTATTCAGTCTCGATGCAATTTCTGTGTTTCATCAATTCTCTGATAGTCCACAGATTACAGAATGCCACCAGATGTGCATCAGAAACTACTACTGGTCTTCCAGGGAACGATCAAAGCGTTAGTGTTTGATACATTACTCCCGTGGTGAAAGTGTGCATGGGGACTGTTGTATTCAATCCCGATGCAATTACTGTGTTTCGTCAACACTCTGATAGTCCACAGATTACAGAAAGCCACCAGATGTGCATCGGAAACTACTACTGGTCTTCCAGGGAACGATCAAAGCGTAGACTGTTTGAGACATTCCTCCCGTGGAGGAAAGTGTGCATGGTGACTGTTGAATTAAATCCCGGCGCAATTTATGTGTTTCATCAACACTCTCATGGTCCACAGATTACAGAATGCCACCAGACGTGCATCGGAAACTACTACTGGACTTCCAGGGAACGATCGAAGCGTAGACCGTTAGAGACATTACTCCCATGGAGGAAAGTGCGCATGGTGACTGTTGTATTCAATCCCGATGCAATTTCTGTGTTTCATCAACACTCTGATAGTTCACAGATTACAGAATGCCTCCAGATGTGCATCAGAAACTACTACTGGTCTTCCAGGGAACGATCAAAGCGTAGACTGTTTGAGACATTACTCCCATGGAGGAAAGTGCGCATGGTGACTGTTGTATTCAATCGCGATGCAATTTCTGATTTTCATCAACACTCTGCTAGTCCACAGATGACAGATTGCCTCCAGATGTGCATCGGAAACTACTACTGGTCTTCCTGGGAACGATCAAAGCGTAGACTGTTTGAGACATTACTCCCGTGGAGCAAAGTGCACATGGTGATTGTTGTATTCAATCCCTGCCGTCGTTGGATAAGCAGCTGCTGCAGCAAGTCGTATAACCCTAGCTTACTTATTTGTTAGATAGTTTAATTAATTTCTTTGCGTGTTTTTGGGTACTTGCATTGTTTAATTCATATAGTTCGGGCGTATTATAGTATTTGACAGCTGTAGCATCGCGCTTTAGTGTTTACTTCGTAGGTTCTTATTTTAATTGCGTGTGAGTTTCGTATAGGAGGTGCAATTTCGAGTTTTAGTTACTGTAATCGTAAATTCAGCAGATTGTAGCGCAGTCGTTAGGCATTTGTACAGGTTAGTTGATACATTCTTTGTGTGTTCCGCTGGAGTTATCTAGGCACGGACTCGTGTTTCAGTAACTGTTGTTAAACATCAATTAGAATGGACAGGGACTGCGATTGCTGTGTTCGGATGAGGGCTGACTTGGCATCCCTTCGCTCACAGCTGCAATCGGCGCTGACTTCGGTCGCGCAGCTTGAGGCTGTTGCCAATGGGCACCACTGTGGGGAGCCGGACTCGGGTACCACGGGGATGTCAACCTCATCCCGTCTGTCCCCAGATCGGTCTGCCGCTGTGGTTGCCCCGGTTGCTGCCCGCAGTGGGGCTGAGCCCTCGCCTGTGGTTGATTGGGAGATCGTTCCAAGGCGTGGCAGGCAGCGAAAGGCGTCCCCGGAGGCTGATCAGAAAGCCTCCCCGGTGCGTCTGACAAACCGGTTTCAGGCACTGTCTCTGGCTGAGCCAGATGCAGCTGCCTCCCCTGTTTCAGAGGATCATTCTCAGCCTTCAAGGTCCGGGCAATCGCACAGGGTGGGCTTATTGGTAGTTGGGAGCTCCAATGTTAGGCGCGTAATGGGGCCCCTTAGGGATATGGCGGCTAAGGAGGGGAAGAAATCCAGTGTGCACTCTGTGTGCATTCCGGGAGGAGTCATTCCTGATGTGGAAAGGGTCCTTCCGGATGCCATGAAGAGCACAGGGTGCAGCCAGCTGCAGGTGGTGGCACATGTTGGCACTAATTACATGTGTCGCTTTGGATCTGAGGAAATTCTCTCTGGATTCCAGCGGCTATCTGATTTGGTGAAGGCTGCCGGTCTTGCTTACGAGATGAAGGCAGAGCTCAGCATCTGCAGCATCGTTGACAGAACCGACTGCGGACCTTTGGTGCAGAGCCGGGTGGAGGGTCTGAATCAGAGGCTCAGACGGTTTTGCGACCGTATTGGCTGCAGATTCCTTGACTTGCGCCATAGGGTGGTGGGGTTTCGGGTTCCGCTGAATAGGTCAGGAGTTCACTACACTCAGCTGGCGGCTACACGGGTAGCGGAAGCTGTGTGGCATGGACTGGGCGGTTTTTTAGGTTAGAAGGCCTCGGGAAAGTGCGGGATGGGCTGCAATGTCAAAGGGTGCTTAGCAATTACAGGACGTGCTTGGATCAAGGAACAGTCGGAATTATAGTTGTAAACTGTTGTAGTTGCGCTGGAAAAGTCCCTGAGCTTCAAGCGCTAATAGAAAGCACAGAAGCTGATATCGTTATAGGTACAGAAAGCTGGCTAAAGCCTGAAATAAGTTCTGCAGAAATTTTTACGAAGTCTCAGACGGTGTTCAGGAAAGATAGATTAGGCAGAATTGGTGGTGGAGTGTTGGTGTCTGTCAGTAGTGGTTTATCTTGTAGTGAAGTCGAAGTAGATACTCTGTGCGAATTGGTGTGGGTGGAGGTTATACTTAACAGCCGAATTAAGTTAATAATTGGCTCCTTCTACCGACCCCCAGACTCCGATGATACAGTTGCGGAACAGTTCAGAGAAAGTTTGAGTCTCGTAACAAATAAATACCCCACTCATACGGTTATAGTTGGTGGGGACTTCAACCTACCCTCGGTATGTTGGCAAAAATACTTGTTCAAAACCGGTGGTAGGCAGAAAACGTCTTCCGAGATTGTCCTAAATGCATTCTCTGAAAATTATTTAGAGCAGTTAGTCCACGAACCCACGCGAATTGTAAATGGTTGCAAAAACACACTTGACCTCTTGGCCACAAACAATCCAGAGCTGATAGAGAGCATCATGACTGATACAGGGATTAGTGATCACAAGGTCATTGTAGCTAGGCTCAATACCATTTCTTCCAAATCCATCAGAAACAAACGCAAAATAATTTTATTTAAAAAAGCGGATAAAGTGCCACTAGAAGCCTTCCTAAAAGACAATTTCCATTCCTTCCGAACTGACTATGCGAATGTAGACGAGATGTGGCTCAAATTCAAAGATATAGTAGCAACAGCAATTGAGATATTCATACCTCATAAATTGGTAAGAGATGGAACGGATCCCCCGTGGTACACAAAAAAGGTCCGAACGCTGTTGCAGAGGCAACGGAAAAAGCATGCGAAGTTCAGAAGAACGCGAAATCCTGAAGATGGGCTAAAATTTACAGACGCGCGAAATTTGGCACGTACTTCGATGCGAGATGCCTTTAATAGGTTCCACAACGAAACATTGTCTCGAAATTTGGTAGAAAATCCGAAGAAATTCTGGTCGTATGTAAAGTACACAAGCGGCAAGACGCAGTCAATACCTTCGCTGCGCAGTGCCGATGGTACTGTTATCGACGACTGTGCCGCTAAAGCGGAGTTATTGAACGCAGTTTTCCGAAATTCCTTCACCAGGGAAGACGAATGGAATATTCCAGAATTTGAAACTCGAACATCTGCTAGCATAAGTTTCTTAGAAGTAGATACCTTAGGGGTTGCGAAGCAACTCAAATCGCTTGATACGGGCAAGTCTTCAGGTCCAGATTGTATACCGATTAGGTTCCTTTCAGATTACGCTGATACTATAGCTCCCTACTTAGCACTCATATACAACCGCTCGCTCACCGATAGATCTGTACCTACAGATTGGAAAATTGCGCAGGTCGCACCAGTGTTCAAGAAGGGTAGTAGGAGTAATCCATTTAAGTACAGACCTATATCATTGACGTCGGTTTGCAGTAGGGTTATGGAGCATATACTGTATTCAAACATTATGAATCACCTCGAAGGGAACGATTTATTGACACGTAATCAGCATGGCTTCAGAAAACATCGCTCTTGTGCAACGCAGCTATCTCTTTATTCGCACGAAGTAATGGCCGCTATCGACAGGGGATCTCAAGTTGATTCCGTATTTCTAGATTTCCGGAAAGCTTTTCACACCATTCCTCACAAGCGACTTCTAATCAAGCTGCGGAGCTATGAGGTATCGTCTCAGTTGTGCGACTGGATTCGTGATTTCCTGTCAAGAAGGTCGCAGTTCGTAGTAATAGACGGCAAATCATCGAGTAAAACTGAAGTGATATCAGGTGTTCCCCAGGGAAGCGTCCTGGGACCTCTACTGTTCCTGATCTATATAAATGACCTGGGTGACAATGTGAGCAGTTCTCTTAGGTTGTTCGCAGATGATGCGGTAATTTACCGTCTAGAAAGGTCATCCGAAGACCAGTATCAGCTGCAAAGCGATTTAGAAAAGATTGTTGTATGGTGTTTCAGGTGGCAGTTGACGCTAAATAACGAAAAGTGTGAGATGATCCACATGAGTTCCAAAAGAAATCCGTTGGAATTCGATTACTCGATAAATAGTACAATTCTGAAGGCTGTCAATTCAACTAAGTACCTGGGTGTTAAAATTACGAACAACTTCAGTTGGAAGGACCACATAGATAATATTGTCGGGAAGGCGAGCCAAAGGTTGCGTTTCATTGGCAGGACACTTAGAAGATGCAACAAGTCCACTAAAAAGACAGCTTGCACTACACTCGTTCGTCCTCTGTTAGAATATTGCTGCGCGGTGTGGGATCCTTACCAGGTGGGATTGACGGAGGACATCGAGAGGGTACAAAGAAGGGCAGCTCGTTTTGTATTATCGCGTTATAGGGCAGAGAGTGTGGCAGATATGATACACGAGTTGGGATGGAAGTCATTACAGCATAGACGTTTTTCGTCGCGGCGAGAGCTTTTTACGAAATTTCAGTCACCAACTTTCTCTTCCGAATGCGAAAATATTTTGTTGAGCCCAACCTACATAGGAAGGAATGATCATCAAAACAAAATAAGAGAAATCAAAGCTCGAACAGAAAGGTTTAGGTGTTCGTTTTTCCCGCTCGCTTTTCGGGAGTGGAATAGTAGAGAGATAGTATGATTGTGGTTCGATGAACCCTCTGCCAAGCACTTAAATGTGAATTGCAGAGTAGTCATGTAGATCTAGATGTAGATGCAATTTCTGTGTTTCATCAACACTCTGATAGTCCACAGATTACAGAATGCCACCAGATGTGCATCGGAAACTACTACTGGTCTTCCAGGGAACGATCAAATCGTAGACTGTTTGAGACATTACTCACGTGGAGGAAAGTGCGCAAGGTGACATTTGTATTCAATCCCGATGCAACTTCTGTGTTTCATCAACACTCTGATAGTCCACAGATTACAGAATGCCACCAGATGTGGATCGGAAACTACTACTGGTCTTCCAGGGAACGATCAAAGCGTGGACTGTTTCAGACATTACTTCCATGGAGAAAAGTGCGGATGGTGACTGTTGTATTCAATCCAGATGCAATTTATGTGTTTCATCAACACTCTGATAGTCCATAAATTACAGAATGCCACCAGATGTACATCGGGAACTACTACTGGTCTTCCAGTGAACGATCAAAGCCTAGAATGTTTGAGACATTACTCCCATGGAGGAAAGGCCGCATGGTGACTGTTGTATTCAATCCCGAAGCAATTTCTGTGTTTCATCAACACTCTGATAGTCCACAGATTACAGAATGAAACCAGATGTGCATCGGAAACTACTACTGGTCTTCCAGGGAACGATCAAACCGTAGACTGTTTGAGACGTTACTCCCGTGGAGGAAAGTGCTCATGGTGACTGTTGTATTCAATCCCGATGCAATTCCTGTGTTTCATCTACACTCTGACAGTCCACAGATTACAGAATGCCGCCAGATGTGCATCGGAAAATACTACTGGCCTACCAGGGAAGGATTAAAGCGTAGACTGTTTGAGACACCACTCCCATGGAGGAAAGTGCGCATGGTGACTGTTGTATTCAATCCCGATGCAATTTCTGATTTTCATCAACACTCTGATAGTCCACAGATTACAAATTGCCTCCAGATGTGCATCGGAAACTACTACTGGACTTCCTGGGAGCGATCAAAGCGTATAACGTTAGAGACATTACGAACATGGAGGAAAGTGCGCATGGTGACTGTTGTATTAAATCCCGATGCAATTGCAGTGTTTCATCGACACTCTGATAGTCCACAGATTACAGAATGCCTCCAGATGTGCATCAGAAACTACTAATGGTCTTCCAGGGAACGATCAAATCGTAGACTGTTTGAGACATTACTCCCATGGAGGAATGTGCGCATGGTGACTGTTGTATTCAATCCCGATGCAATTTCTGATTTTCATCAACACTCTGATAGTCCACAGATAACAGATTGAATCCAGATGTGGATCGGAAACTACTACTGGTCTTCCTGGGAACGATCAAAGCGTAGACTGTTTCAGACATTACTCCCATGGAGGAAAGTGCGGATGGTGATTGTTGTATTCACTCCCGATGCAATTTCTGTGTTTCATCAACATTTTGAAGGTCCACAGTTTACAGAATGCCTCCAGATGTACATCGGAAACTACTACTCGTCTTCCAGGGAACGATCAAATTGTAAAATGTTTGAGAAATTACTCCCATGGAGGAAAGTGCGCATGGTGAATGTTCTATTCAATCCCGATGCAATTTCTGTGTTTCATCAACACTCTGACAGTCCACTGATTACAGAATGCCCCTGACGTGCATCGGAAACTACTACTCGACTTCCAGGGAACGATCAAAGCGTAGACCGTTAGAGACTTTACTCCCATGGAGGAAAGTGCGCATGGTGATTGTTGTATTCAATCCCGATTCAATTTCTGTGTTTCATCAACACTCTGAAAGTCCACAGATTACAGAATGCCACCAGATGTGCATCGGAAAATATTACTGGTCTACCAGGGAACAATCAAAGCGTAGACGGTTTGAGACATCACTCCCATGGAGGAAAGTGCGCATGGTGACTGTTGTATTCAATCCCGATGCAATTTCTATGTTTCATCAACATTCTGATAGTCCACAGATTACAGAATGCCAGCAGATGTGCATCGGAAACTACTACTGGTCCTCCAGGAACCAATCAAAGCGTAGACTGTTTGAGACATTACTCCCGTGAAGGAAAGTGTGCATGGTGACTGTTGAATTCAATCCCAATGCAATTTATGTGTTTCCTCAACACTCTGATGGTCCACAGATTACAGAATGCCACCAGCCGTGCATCGGAAACCACTACTGGACTTCCCGGGAACGATAAGAGCGTAGACCGTTAGAGACATTACTCCCATGGAGGAAAGTGCGCATGGTGACTGTTGTATGCAATCCCGATGCAATTTCTGATTTTCATCAACACTCTGATAGTCCACAGATTACAGATTGCCTCCAGATGTGCATCGGAAACTACTACTGGTCTTCCTGGGAACGATCAAAGCGTAGACTGTTTCAGACATTACTCCCATGGAGGAAAGTGCGGATGGTGACTGTTGTATTCACTCCCGATGCAATTTCTGTGTTTCATCAACATTTTGAAGGTCCACAGATTACAGAATGCCTCCAGATGTGCATCGGAAATTACTACTGGTCTTCCAGGGAACGATAAAAGCGTAGACTGTTTCAGACATTACTCCCATGGAGGAAAGTGCGGATGGTGACTGTTGTATTAACTCACGATGCAATTTCTGTGTTTCATCAACATTTTGTAGGTCCACAGATTACAGAATGCCTCCAGATGTGCATCGGAAACTACTACTGGTCTTCCAGGGAACGATCAAAGCGTAGACTGTTTGAGACATTACTCCCGTGGAGCAAAGTGCACATGGTGATTGTTGTATTCAATCCTGATGAAATTTCTGTGTTTCATCAACACTCTGATAGTCGGCAGATTACAGAATGCCACCAGATGTGCATCGGAAACTACTACTGGTCTTCCAGGGACCGATCAAACCGTAGACCGTTTGAGACATTACTCCCGTGGAGCAAAGTGCACATTGTGATTGTTGTATTCAATCCCGATGCAATTTCAGTGTTTCATCAACACCCTGATAGTCGGCAGATTACAGAATGCCACCAGATGTGCATCGGAAACTACTACTGGTCTTCCAGGGAACGATCAAATCGTAGACTCTTTGAGACATACCTCCCGTGGAGGAAAGTGCGCATGGTGACTGTTGTATTCAATACCGATGCAATTTCTGTGTTTCATCAACACTCTGATAGTCCACAGATTACAGAATGCCTCCAGATGTGCATCAGAAACTACTAATGGTCTTCCAGGGAACGATCAAATCGTAGACTGTTTGAGACATTACTCCCATTGAGGAATGTGCGCATGGTGACTGTTGTATTCAATCCCGATGCAATTTCTGATTTTCATCAACACTCTGATAGTCCACAGATAACAGATTGAATCCAGATGTGGATCGGAAGCTACGACTGGTCTTCCTGGGAACGATCAAAGCGTAGACTGTTTCAGACATTACTCCCATGGAGGAAAGTGCGGATGGTGACTGTTGTATTCACTCCCGATGCAATTTCTGTGTTTCATCAACATTTTGAAGGTCCACAGATTACAGAATGCCTCCAGATGTACATCGGAAACTACTACTCGTCTTCCAGGGAACGATCAAATTGTAGAATGTTTGAGAAATTACTCCCATGGAGGAAAGTGCGCATGGTGAATGTTCTATTCAATCCCGATGCAATTTCTGTGTTTCATCAACACTCTGACAGTCCACTGATTACAGAATGCCCCTGACGTGCATCGGAAACTACTACTCGACTTCCAGGGAACGATCAAAGCGTAGACCGTTAGAGACTTTACTCCCATGGAGGAAAGTGCGCATGGTGACTGTTGTATTTAATCCCGATGCAATTTCTGTGTTTCATCAACACTCTGATAGTCCACAGATTACAGAATGCCTCCAGATGTGCATCGGAAACTACCACTGGTCTTCCAGGGAACGATCAAAGCGTAGACCGTTTGAGACATTACTCCCGTGGAGGAAAGTGCGCATGGTGACTGTTGTATTCAATCCCGATGCAATTTCTGATTTTCATCAACACTCTGACAGTCCACAGATTACAGATTGCCTCCAGATGTGCATCGGAAACTACTACTGGTCTTCCTGGGAACGATCAAAGCGTAGACTGTTTCAGACATTACTCCCATGGAGGAAAGTGCGGATGGTGACTTTTGTATTCACTCCCGATGCAATTTCTGTGTTTCATCAACATTTTGAAGGTCCACAGATTACAGAATGCCTCCAGATGTGCATCGGAAACTACTACTGGTCTTCCAGGGAACGATAAAAGCGTAGACTGTTTCAGACATTACTCCCATGGAGGAAAGTGCGGATGGTGACTGTTGTATTAACTGACGATGCAATTTCTGTGTTTCATCAACATTTTGAAGGTTCACTGATTACAGAATGCCTCCAGATGTGCATCGGAAACTACTACTGGTCTTCCAGGGAACGATCAAATCGTAGACTCTTTGAGACTTTACACGCGTGCAGGAAAGTGCGCATGGTGACTGTTGTATTCAATCCCGATGCAATTTCTGTGTTTCATCAACACTCTGATAGTCCCCAGATTACAGAATTCCAATAGATGTGCATCGGAAACTACTACTGGTCTTCCAGGGAACGATCAAAGCGTAGACTGTTTGAGACATACCTCCCGTGGAGGAAAGTGCGCATGGTGACTGTTGTATTCAATCCCGATGCAATTTCTGTGTTTCATCAACACTCTGATGGTCCACAGATTACAGAATGCCACCGGACGTGCATCGGAAACTGGTACTGGTCTTCCTGGGAACGATCAAAGCGTAGACTGATTCTGACATTACTCCCATGGAGGAAAGTGCGGATAGTGACTGTTGTATTCACTCCCGATGCAATTTCTGTGTTTCATCAACATTTTGAAGGTTCACTGATTACAGAATGCCTCCAGATGTGCATCGGAAACTACTACTGGTCTTCCAGGGAACGATCAAATCGTAGACTCTTTGAGACTTTACACGCGTGCAGGAAAGTGCGCATGGTGACTGTTGTATTCACTCACGATGCAATTTCTGTGTTTCATCAACATTTTGAAGGTCCACAGATTACAGAATGCCTCCAGATGTGCATCGGAAACTACTCCTGGTCTTCCAGGGAACGATCAAAGCGTAGACCGTTAGAGACTTTACTCCCATGGAGGAAAGTGCGGATGGTGACTGTTGTATTCAATCCCGATGCAATTTAGGTGTTTCCTCAACACTCTGATGGTCCACAGATTACAGAATGCCACCAGACGTGCATCGGATACTAGACTTCCAGGGAACGATCAAAGCGTCGACCGTTAGAGACATTACTCCCATTGAGGAAAGTACGCATGGTGACTGTTGTATTCAATCCCGATGCAATTTCTGAATTTCATCAACACTCTGATAGTCCACAGATTACAGATTGCCTCCAGATGTGCATCGGAAACTACTACTGGTCTTCCTGGGAACGATCAAAGCGTAGACTGTTTCAGACTTTACTTCCATATAGGAAAGTGCGGATGGTGACTGTTGTATTCACTCCCGATGAAATTTCTGTTTGTCATCAACATTTTGAAGGTCCACAGATTACAGAATGCCACCAGATGTGCATCGGAAAATACTACTGGTCTTCCAGGGAACGATCAAATCGTAGACTCTTTGAGACTTTACACGCGTGCAGGAAAGTGCGCATGGTGACTGTTGTATTCACTCACGATGCAATTTCTGTGTTTCATCAACATTTTGAAGGTCCACAGATTACAGAATGCCTCCAGATGTGCATCGGAAACTACTCCTGGTCTTCCAGGGAACGATCAAAGCGTAGACCGTTAGAGACTTTACTCCCATGGAGGAAAGTGCGGATGGTGACTGTTGTATTCAATCCCGATGCAATTTAGGTGTTTCCTCAACACTCTGATGGTCCACAGATTACAGAATGCCACCAGACGTGCATCGGATACTAGACTTCCAGGGAACGATCAAAGCGTCGACCGTTAGAGACATTACTCCCATTGAGGAAAGTACGCATGGTGACTGTTGTATTCAATCCCGATGCAATTTCTGATTTTCATCAACACTCTGATAGTCCACAGATTACAGATTGCCTCCAGATGTGCATCGGAAACTACTACTGGTCTTCCTGGGAACGATCAAAGCGTAGACTGTTTCAGACTTTACTTCCATATAGGAAAGTGCGGATGGTGACTGTTGTATTCACTCCCGATGAAATTTCTGTTTGTCATCAACATTTTGAAGGTCCACAGATTACAGAATGCCACCAGATGTGCATCGGAAACTACTACTGGTCTTCCAGGGAACGATCAAATCCTAGACTCTTTGAGACATTACTCCCATGGAGGAAAGTGCGCATGGTGACTGTTGTATTCAATCCCGATGCAATTTCTGTGTTTCATCAACACTCTGATAGTCCCCAGATTACAGAATGCCAATAGATGAGCATCGGAAACTACTACTGGTCTTCCAGGGAACGATCAAAGCGTAGACTGTTTGAGACATACCTCCCGTACAGGAAAGTGCGCATGGTGGCTGTTGTATTAAATCCCGATGCAATTTCTGTGTTTCATCAACTCTCTGATGGTCCACAGATTACAGAATGCCACCAGACGTGCATCGGAAACTACTACTGGTCTTCCTGCGAACGATCAAAGCGTAGACTGATTCAGACATTACTCCCATGGAGGAAAGTGCGGATGGTGACTGTTGTATTCACTCCCTATGCAATTTCTGTGTTTCATCAACATTTGGAAGGTCCACAGATTACAGAATGACTCCAGATGTGCATCAGAAACTACTACTGGTCCTCCAGGGAACGATGAAAGCGTAGACTGTTTGAGACATTACTCCCGTGGAGGTAACTGCGCATGGTGACTGTTGTATTCAATTCCGATGCAATTTCTGTGTTTCATCAACACTCTGATAGCCCACATATTACAGAATGCCACCAGATGTGCATCGGAAACTACTACTGGTCTTCCATGGAACGATTAAAGCGTATACTGTTTGACACACTTTTCCCATGGAGGAAAGAGCGCATGGTGACTGTTGTATTCAATCCCGATGCAATTTCTATTTCATCAACACTCTGATAGTCCACAGATTACAGAATGCCATCAGATGTGTATCGGAAACTACTACTGGTCTACCAGGGAACGATCAAATCGTAGACTGTTTTAGACATTACTCCCGTGGAGGAAAGTGCTCATGGTGACTGTTGTATTCAATCCCGATGCAATTTCTGTGTTTCATCAACACGCTGATAGTCCACAGATTACAGAATGCCACTAGATGTGCATCGAAAACTACTACAGGTCTTCCAGGGATCGATCAAAGCGTAGACTGTTTGAGACATTAATCCCGTGGAGGAAAGTGCACATGGTGATTGTTGTATTCAATCCCGATGCAATTTCTGTGTTTCGTCAACACTCTGATAGTCCACAGATTACTGAATGCCACCAGATGCGCATCGGAAACTACTACTGGTCTTCCAGGGAACGATCAAATCGTAGACTGTTTCAGACATTACTCCCATTGAGGAAAGTGCGCATGGTGACATTTGTATTCAATCCCGATGCAATTTCTGTGTTTCATCAACACTCTGATAGTCCACTTATTACAGAATGCCACCAGACGTGCATCGGAAACTACTACTGGACTTCCAGGGAACGATTAAAGCGTAGACAGTTTGAGACATTACTCCCATGGAGGAAAGTGCGCATGGTGACTGTTGTATTCAATCCCGATGCAATTTCTGTGTTTCATCAACACTCTGATAGTCCACAGATTACAGAATGCCATCAGATGTGTATCGGAAACTACTACTGGTATACCAGGGACCGATCAAAGCGTAGACTGTTTGAGACATTACTCCCGTGGAGGAAAGTGCTCATGGTTACTGTTGTATTCAGTCCTGATGCTATTTCTGTGTTTCATCAAAACTCTGATAGTCTACAGATTACAGAATGCCTCCAGATGAGCATCGGAAACTTCCACTGGTCTTCCAGGGAACGATCAAAGCGTAGACAGTTTGAGACATTACTCCCATGGAGGAAAGTGCGCATGGTGACTGTTGTATTCAATCCCGATGCAATTTCTGATTTTCATCAACACTCTGAAAGTCCACAGAGTACAGATTGCCTCCAGATGTGCATTGAAACTACTATTGGTCTTCCTGGGAACGATCAAAGCGTAGACTGTTTCAGAAATTACTCCCATGGAGGAAAGTGCGGATGGTGTCTGTTGTATTTACTCCCTATGCAATTTATGTGTTTCATCAACATTTTGAAGGTCCACAGTTTACAGAATGCCTCCAGATGTGCATCGGAAACTACTATCGGTCTTCCAGTGAACGATCAAAGCGTAGACTGTTTGAGACATTACTCCCGTTTAGCAAAGTGCACATGGTGATTGTTGTATTCAATTCCGATGCAATTTCTGTGTTTCGTCAACACTCTGATAGTCCACAGATTACTGAATGCCACCAGATGCGCATCGGAAACTACTACTGGTCTTCCAGGGAACGATCAAATCGTAGACTGTTTGAGACAATACTCCTGTGGAGGAAAGTGCGCATGGTGACATTTGTATTCAATCCCGATGCAATTTCTGTGTTTCATCAACACTCTGATAGTCCACAGATTACAGAATAACACCAGATGTGCATCTGAAACTACTACTGGACTTCCAGGGAACGATTAAAGCGTAGACCGTTAGAGACTTTACTCCCATGGAGGAAAGTGCGCATGGCGACTGTTGTATTCAATCCCGATGCAATTTCTGTGTTTCATCAACACTCTGATGGTCCACAGATTACAGAATGCCACCAGACGTGCATCGGAAACTACTACTGGTCTTCCTGGGAACGATCAAAGCGTAGACTGTTTCAGACATTACTCCCATGGAGGAAAGTGCGGATGGTGACTGTTGTATTCACTCTCGATGCAATTTCTGTGTTTCATCAACATTTTCAAGGTCCACAGATTGCAGAATGCCTCCAGATGTGCATCGGAAACTACTACTGGTCTTCCAGGGAACGATCAAATCGTAGACTCTTTGAGACATTACTCCCGTGGAGGAAAGTGTGCATGGTGACTGTTGTATTCAATCCCGATGCAATTTCTGTGTTTCATCAACACTCTGATAGTCCCCAGATTACAGAATGCCAATAGATGTGCATCGGAAACTACTACTGGTCTTCCAGGGAACGATCAAAGCGTAGACTGTTTGAGACATACCTCCCGTGGAGGAAAGTGCGCCTGGTGACTGTTGTATTCAATCCCGATGCAATTTCTGTGTTACATCAACACTCTGATGGTCCACAGATTACAGAATGCCACCAGACGTGCATCGGAAACTACTACTGGTCATCCTGGCAACGATCAAAGCGTAGACTGATTCAGACATTACTCCCATGGAGGAAAGTGCGGATGGTGACTGTCGTATTCACTCCCGATGCAATTTCTGTGTTTCATCAACATTTGGAAGGTCCACAGATTACAGAATGCCTCCAGATGTGCATCAGAAACTACTACTGGTCTTCCAGGGAACGATCAAAGCGTTGACGGTTTCAGACATTACTCCCATGGAGGAAAGTGCGGAAGGTGACTGTTGTATTCACTCACAATGCAATATCTGTGTTTCATCAAGATTTTGAAGGTCCACAGAGTACAGATTGCCTCCAGATGTGCATTGAAACTACTACTGGTTTTCTTGGGAACGATCAAAGCGTAGACTGTTTCAGAAATTACTCCCATGGAGGAAAGTGCGGATGGTGTCTGTTGTATTCACTCCCGATGCAATTTCTGTGTTTCTTCAACATTTTGTAGGTCCACAGTTTACAGAATGCCTCCAGATGTGCATCGGAAACTACTACTGGTCTTCCAGGGAACGATCAAATCGTAGACTGTTTGAGACATTACTCCCGTGGAGCAAAGTGCACTTTTGATTGTTGTATTCAATCCCGATGCAATTTCTGGGTTTCATCAACACTCTGATAGTCCACAGATTACAGAATGCCACCAGATGCGCATCGGAAGCTACTACTGGTCTTCCAGGGAACGATCAAAGCGTAGATTGTATGAGACACTACTCTCATGGAAGAAAGTGCGCATGGTTACTGTTGTATTCAGTCCTGATGCTATTTCTGTGCTTCATCAACACTCTGATAGTCTACAGATTACAGAATGCCTCCAGATGAGCATCGGAAACTTCCACTGGTCTTCCAGGGAACGATCAAAGCGTAGACAGTTTGAGACATTACTCCCATGGAGGAATGTGCGCATGGTGACTGTTGTATTCAATCCCGATGCAATTTCTGATTTTCATCAACACTCTGAAAGTCCACAGAGTACAGATTGCCTCCAGATGATGCATTGAAACTACTATTGGTCTTCCTGGGAACGATCAAAGCGTAGACTGTTTCAGAAATTACTCCCATGGAGGAAAGTGCGGATGGTGTCTGTTGTATTCACTCCCTATGCAATTTATGTGTTTCATCAACATTTTGAAGGTCCACAGTTTACAGAATGCCTCCAGATGTGCATCGGAAACTACTATCGGTCTTCCAGTGAACGATCAAAGCGTAGACTGTTTGAGACATTACTCCCGTTTAGCAAAGTGCACATGGTGATTGTTGTATTTAATTACGATGCAATTTCTGTGTTTCGTCAACACTCTGATAGTCCACAGATTACTGAATGCCACCAGATGCGCATCGGAAACTACTACTGTTCTTCCAGGGAACGATCAAATCGTAGACTGTTTGAGACAATACTCCCGTGGAGGAAAGTGCACATGGTGACATTTGTATTCAATCCCGATGCAATTTCTGTGTTTCATCAACACTCTGATAGTCCACAGATTACAGAATGCCACCAGACGTGCATCGGAAACTACTACTGGACTTCCAGGGAACGATTAAAGCGTAGACCGTTAGAGACTTTACTCCCATGGAGGAAAGTGCGCATGGTGACTGTTGTATTCAATCCCGATGCAATTTCTGTGTTTCATCAACACTCTGATGGTCCACAGATTACAGAATGCCACCAGACGTGCATCGGAAACTACTACTGGTCTTCCTGGGAACGATCAAAGCGTAGACTGTTTCAGACATTACTCCCATGGAGGAAAGTGCGGATGGTGACTGTTGTATTCACTCCCGATGCAATTTCTGTGTTTCATCAACATTTTGAAGGTCCACAGATTGCAGAATGCCTCCAGATGTGCATCGGAAACTACTACTGGTCTTCCAGGGAACAATCAAATCGTAGACTCTTTGAGACATTACTCCCGTGGAGGAAAGTGTGCATGGTGACTGTTGTATTCAATCCCGATGGAATTTCTGTGTTTCATCAACACTCTGATAGTCCCCATATTCCAGAATGCCAATAGATGTGCATCGGAAACTACTACTGGTCTTCCAGGGAACGATCATAGCGTAGACTGTTTGAGACATACCTCCCGTGGAGGAAAGTGCGCATGGTGACTGTTGTATTCAATCCCGATGCAATTTCTGTGTTACATCAACACTCTGATGGTCCACAGATTACAGAATGCCACCAGACGTGCATCGGAAACTACTACTGGTCATCCTGGGAACGATCAAAGCGTAAACTGATTCAGACATTACTCCCATGGAGGAAAGTGCGGATGGTGACTGTTGTATTCACACCCGATGCAATTTCTTTGTTTCATCAACATTTGGAAGGTCCACAGATTACAGAATGCCTCCAGACGTGCATCGGAAACTACTACTGGTCATCCTGGCAACGATCAAAGCGTAGACTGATTCAGACATTACTCCCATGGAGGAAAGTGCGGATGGTGACTGTCGTATTCACTCCCGATGCAATTTCTGTGTTTCATCAACATTTGGAAGGTCCACAGATTACAGAATGCCTCCAGATGTGCATCAGAAACTACTACTGGTCTTCCAGGGAACGATCAAAGCGTTGACTGTTTCAGACATTACTCCCATGGAGGAAAGTGCGGATGGTGACTGTTGTATTCACTCACGATGCAATGTCTGTGTTTCATCAAGATTTTGAAGGTCCACAGAGTACAGATTGCCTCCAGATGTGCATTGAAACTACTACTGGTTTTCTTGGGAACGATCAAAGCGTAGACTGTTTCAGAAATTACTCCCATGGAGGAAAGTGCGGATGGTGTCTGTTGTATTCACTCCCGATGCAATTTCTGTGTTTCTTCAACATTTTGTAGGTCCACAGTTTACAGATTGCCTCCAGATGTGCATCGGAAACTACTACTGGTCTTCCAGGGACGATCAAAGCGTAGACTGTTTCAGACATTACTCCCATGGAGGAAAGTGCGGATGGTGACTGTTGTATTCACTCCCGATGCAATTTCTGTGTTTCATCAACATTTTGAAGGTCCACAGATTACAGAATGCCTACAGATGTGCATCGGAAGCTACTACTGGTCTTCCAGGGAACGGTCAAAGCGTAGACTGTTTGAGACATTACTCCCGTGGAGCAAAGTGCACTTTTGATTGTTGTATTCAATCCCGATGCAATTTCTGGGTTTCATCAACACTCTGATAGTCCACAGATTACAGAATGCCACCAGATGCGCATCGGAAACTACTACTGGTCTTCCAGGGAACGATCAAATCGTAGACTGTTTGAGACATTACTCCCGTGGAGGAAAGTGCGCATGGTGACATTTGTATTCAAACCCGATGCAATTTCTGTGTTTCATCAACACTCTGATAGTCCACAGATTACAGAATGCCACCAGACGTGCATCGGAAACTACTACTGGTCTTCCTGGGAACGATCAAAGCGTAGACTGCTTCAGACATTACTCCCATGGAGGAAAGTGTGGATGGTGACTGTTGTATTCACTCCCGATGCAATATCTGTGTTTCATCAACATTTTGAAGGTCCACAGATTACACAATGCCTCCAGAGGTGCATCGGAAACTACTACTGGTCTTCCAGGGAACGATCAAACCGTAGACTGTTTCAGACATTACTCCCATGGAGGAAAGTGCGGATGGTGATTGTTGTATTCACTCATGATGAAATATCTGTGTTTCATCAAGATTTTGAAGGTCTACAGATTACAGAATGCCTCCAGATGTGCATCGGAAACTACTACTGGTCTTCCAGGGAACGATCAAAGCTTTGACTGTTTGAGTCATTACTCCCTTGGGGTAACTGCGCATGGTGTCTGTTGTATTCAATCCCGATGCCATATCTGCGTTTCATCAACACTCTGATAGTCCACAGATTACAGAATGCCTCCAGATGTGCATCGGAAACTACTACTGGTCTTCCAGGGAACGATCAAATCGTAGACTGTTTCAGAAATTACTCCCATGGAGGAGAGTGCGCATGGTAACTGTTGTATTCAATCCCGATGGAATTTCTGTGTTTCATCAACACTCTGATAGTCCACAGGTTACAGAATGCCACCAGTCGTGCATCGGAAACTACTACTGGTCTTCCAGGGAACGATTAAAGCGTACACTGTTTGAGACACTTTTCCCATGGAGGAAAGTGCGCATGGTGACTGTTGTATTCAATCAGGATGCAATTTCTGTGTTTCATTAAGACTCTGATAGTCCACAGATTACAGAATGCCATCAGATGTGCATCGGAAGCTACTACTGGTCTTCTAGGGGCCGATCAAAGCGTAGACTGTTTGAGATATTACTCCTATGGAGCAAAGTGCGCATGGTGACTGTTGTATTCAACCCCGATGCATTTTCAGTGTTTCATCAACACGCTGATAGTCCACAGATTACAGAATGCCACTAGATGTGCATCGGAAACTACTACAGGTCTTCCAGGGATCGATCAAAGCGTAGACTGTTTGAGACATTACTCCCGTGGAGGATAGTGCGCATGGTGACTGTTGTATTCAGTCCCGATGCTATTTCTGTGTTTCATCAACACTCTGATAGTCCACAGATTACAGATTGCCTCCAGATGTGCATTGAAACTACTACTGGTCTTCCTGGGAACGATCAAAGCGTAGACTGTTTAAGACATTACTCCCATGGAGGAGAGTGCGCATGGTGACTGTTGTATTCAATCCCGATGCAATTTCTGTGTTTCATCAACACTCTGATAGTCCACAGATTACAGAATGCCACCAGACATGCATCGGAAACTACTACTGGTCTTCCAGGGAACGATTAAAGCGTAGAATGTTTGAGACACTTTTCCCATGGAGGAAAGTGCGCATGGTGACTGTTGTATTCAATCAGGATGCAATTTATGTGTTTCATCAACACTCTGTAAGTCCACAGCTTACAGAATGCCACCAGCTGTGCATCGGAAACTACTACTGGTCTTCCAGGGAACGATCAAAGCATAGACTGTTTGAGACATTACTCCAGTGCTGGAAAGTACGCATGGTGACTGTTGTATAAAATCCCGATGCAATTTCTGTGTTTCATCAACAGTCTGTAAGTCCACAGATTACAGAATACCACCTGATGTGCATCGGAAACTCTTACTGGTCTTGCAGTTAACGATCAAAGCGTAGACTGTTTGAGACATAACTCCTGTGGAGGAAAGTGCGCATGGTGACTGTTGTATTCAATCCCGATGCAATTTCTGTGTTTCATCAACACGCTGATAGTCCACAGATTACAGAATGCCACTAGATGTGCATCGGAAACTACTACTGGTCTTCCAGGGATCGATCAAAGCGTAGACTGTTTGAGACATTACTCCTATGGAGCAAAGTGCGCATGGTGACTGTTGTATTCAATCCCGATGCTATTTCTGTGTTTCATCAACACTCTGATAGTCCACAGATTACAGAATGCCACCAGACGTGCATTGGAAACTACTACTGGACTTCCAGGGAACGATCAAAGCGAAGACCATAGGAGACATTACTCCCATGGAGGAAAGTTGGCATGGTGACTGTTGTATTCAATCCCGATGCAATTCCTGTGTTTCATCAACACTCTGATAGTCCACAGATTACAGAATGCCTCCAGATTTGCATCGGAAACTACCACTGGGCTTCCAGGGAACGATCAAAGCGTAGACAGTTTGAGACATTACTCCCATGGAGGAAATTGCGCATGGTGACTGTTGTATTCAATGCCGATGCAATTTCTGATTTTCATCAACACTCTGAAAGTCCACAGAGTACAGATTGCCTCCAGATGTGCATTGAAACTACTACTGGTCTTCCTGGGAACGATCAAAGCGTAGTCTGTTTCAGACATTACTCCCATGGAGGAAAGTGCGGATGGTGACTGTTGTATTCACTCCCGATGCAATTTCTGTGTTTCATCAACATTTTGAAGTTGCACAGATTACAGAATGCCTCCAGATGTGCATCGGAAACTACTACTGGTCTTCCAGGGAACGATCAAAGCGTAGACTGTTTGAGACATTACTCCTATGGAGCAAAGTGCGCATGGTGACTGTTGTATTCAATCCCGATGCTATTTCTGTGTTTCAACACTCTGATAGTCCACAGATTACAGAATGCCACCAAACGTGCATCGGAAACTACTACTGCTCTTCCTGGGAACGATCAAAGCGTAGACTGCTTCAGACATTACTCCCATGGAGGAAAGTGTGGATGGTGACTGTTGTATTCACTACCGATGCAATTTCTGTGTTTCATCAACATTTTGAAGGTCCACAGCTTACAGAATGCCTCCATATGTGCATCGGAAACTACTACTGGTCTTCCAGGGAACGATCAAAGCGTAGACTGTTTCAGACATTACTCCCATGGAGGAAAGTGCGGATGGTGACTGTTGTATTCACTCACGATGCAATATCTGTGTTTCATCAAGATTTTGAAGGTCCACAGTTTACAGAATGCCTCCAGATGTACATCGGAAACTACTACTGGTCTTCCAGGGAACGATCAAAGCGTTGACTGTTTGAGTCATTACTCCCGTGGAGGTAACTGCGCATGGTGACAGTTGTATTCAATCCCGATGCCATTTCTGTGTTTCATCAACACTCTGATAGTCCACAGATTACAGAATGCCTCCAGATGTACATCGGAAACTACTTCTGGTCTTCCAGGGAACGATCAAAGCGTAGACTGTTTCAGAAATTACTCGCATGGAGGAGAGTGCGCATGGTAACTGTTGTATTCAATCCCGATCCAATTTCTGTGTTTCATCAACACTCTGATAGTCCACAGTCTACAGAATGCCACCAGTCGTGCATCGAAAACTACTACTGGTCTTCCAGGGAACGATTAAAGCGTACACTGTTTGAGACACTTTACCCATGGAGGAAAGTGCGCATGGTGACTGTTGTATTCAATCCCGATGCAATTTCTGTGTTTCATCAACACGCTGATAGTCCACAGATTACAGAATGCCACTAGATGTGCATCGGAAACTACTACAGGTCTTCCAGGGATCGATCAAAGCGTAGACTGTTTGAGACATTACTCACGTGGGGGAATGTGCGCACGGTGACTGTTGTATTCAGTCCCGATGCCATTTCTGTGTTTCATCAACACTCTGATATTCCACAGATTACAGATTGCCTCCAGATGTGCATTGAAACTACTACTGGTCTTCCTGGGAACAATCAAAGCGTAGACTGTTTCAGACATTACTCCCATGGAGGAGAGTGCGCATGGTGACTGTTGTATTCAATCCCGATGCAATTTCTGTGTTTCATCAACACTCTGATAGTACACAGATTACAGAATGCCACCAGACGTGCATCGGAAACTACTACTGGTCTTCCAGGGAACGATTAAAGCGTAGACCGTTTGAGACACTTTTCCCATGGAGGAAAGTGCGCATGGTGACTCTTGTATTCAATCAGGATGCAATTTCTGTGTTTCATCAACACTCTGTAAGTCCACTGATTACAGAATGCCACCAGCTGTGCATCGGAAACTACTACTGGTCTTCCACTGAACGATCAAAGCATAGACTGTTTGAGACATTACTCCCATGAAGGAAAGTTCTTATGGTTACTGTTGTATTCAATCCCGATGCAATTTCTGTGTTTCATCAACACTCTGATAGTCCACAGATTACAGAATGCCTCCAGATGTGCATTGGAAACTACTACTTTTCTTCCAGGGAACGATCAAAGTGTAGACTCTTGAGACATTACTCCCATGGAGAAAAGTGCGCATGGTGACTGTTGTATTCAATGCCGATGCAATTTCTGATTTTCATCAACACTCTAAAAGTCCACAGAGTACAGATTGCCTCCAGTTGTGCATTGAAACTACTACTGGTCTTCCTGGGAACGATCAAAGCGTAGTCTGCTTCAGACATTACTCCCATGGAGGAAAGTGCGGATGGTGACTGTTGTATTCACTCCCGATGAAATTTCTGTGTTTCATCAACATTTTGAAGGTCCACAGATTACAGAATGCCTCCAGATGTGCATCGGAAACTACTACTGGTCTTCCAGGGAACGATCAAAGCGTAGACTGTTTCAGACATTACTTCCATGGAGGAAAGTGCGGATGGTGACTGTTGTATTCACTCACGATGCAATTTCTGTGTTTCATCAACATTTTGAAGGTCCACAAATTACAGAATGCCTACAGATGTGCATCGGTAGCTACTACTGGTCTTCCAGGGAACGATCAAAGCGTAGACTGTTTGAGACGTTACTCCCGTGGAGCAAAGTGCACATGGTGATTGTTGTATTCAATCCCGATGCAATTTCTGTGTTTCATCAACACTCTGATAGTCCACAGATTACAGAATGCCACCAGATGCGCATCGGAAACTACTACTGGTCTTCCAGGGAACGATCAAATCGTAGACTGTTTGAGACATTACTCCCGTGGAGGAAAGTGCGCATGGTGACATTTGTATTCAATCCCGATGCAATTTCTGTGTTTCATCAACACTCTGATAGTCCACAGATTACAGAATGCCACCAGACGTGCATCGGAAACTACTACTGGACTTCCAGGGAACGATTAAAGCGTAGACCGTTAGAGACATTACTCCCATGGAGGAAAGTGCGCATGGTGACTGTTGTATTATTCCCGATGCAATTTCTGTGTTTCATCAACACTCTGCTGGTCCACAGATTACAGAATGCCACCAGACGTGCATCTGAAACTACTACTGGTCTTCCTGGGAACGATCAAAGCGTAGACAGTTTCAGACATTACTCCCGTGGAGGAAAGTGCGGATGGTGACTGTTGTATTCACTCCCGATGCAATTTCTGTGTTTCATCAACATTTTGAAGGTGCACAGATTACAGAATGCCTCCAGATGTGCATCGGAAACTACTACTGGTCTTCCAGGGAACGATCAAAGCGTAGACTTTTTAAGACATTACTCCCATGGAGGAAAGTGCGGATGGTGTCTGTTGTATTCACTCACGATGCAATATCTGTGTTTCATCAAGATTTTGAAGGTCCACAGATTACAGAATGCCTCCAGATGTGCATCGGAAACTACTGCTGGTCTTCCAGGGAACGATCAAAGCGTTGACTGTTTGAGTCATTACTCCCGAGGAGGTAACTGCGCATGGTGACTGTTGTATTCAATCCCGATGCCATTCCTGTGTTTCATCAACACTCTGATAGTCCACAGATTACAGAATGCCTAAACATGTGCATCGGAAAGTACTACTGGTCTTCCAGGGAACGATCAAAGCGTAGACTGTTTCAGAAATTACTCCAATGGAGGAGAGTGCGCATGGTAACTGTTGTATTCAATCCCGATGCAATTTCTGTGTTTCATCAACACTCCGATAGTCCACAGATTACAGAATGCCACCAGTCGTGCATCGGAAACTACTGCTGGTCTTCCAGGGAACGATTAGAGCGTAGACTGTTTGAGACCCTTTTTCCATGGAGGAAAGTGCGCATGGTGACTGTCGTATTCAATCAGGATATAATTTCTGTGTTTCATCAAGACTCTGATAGTCCACAGATTACAGAATGCCATCAGATGTGCATCGGAAACTACTACTGGTCTTCCAGGGACAGATCAAAGCGTAGACTCTTTGAGACATTACTCCCATATAGAAAAGTGCGCATGGTGACTGTTGTACTCAATCCCGATGCAATTTCTGTGTTTCATCAACACGCTGATAGTCCACAGATTACAGAATGCCACTAGATGTGCATCGGAAACTACTACAGGTCTTCCAGGGATCGATCAAAGCGTAGACTGTTTGAGACATTACTCCTATGGAGCAAAGTGCGCATGGTGACTGTTGTATTCAATCCCGATGCTATTTCTGTGTTTCATCAACACTCTGATAGTCCACAGATTACAGAATGCCACCAGACGTGCATTGGAAACTACTACTGGACTTCCAGGGAACGATCAAAACGAAGACCATAGGAGACATTACTCCCATGGAGGAAAGTGGGCATGGTGACTGTTGTATTCAATCCCGATGCAATTTCTGTGTTTCATCAACACTCTGATAGTCCACAGATTACAGAATGCCTCCAGATTTGCAGCGGAAACTACCACAGGTCTTCCAGGGAACGATCAAAGCGTAGACAGTTTGAGACATTACTCCCATGGAGGAAAGTGCGCATGGTGACTGTTGTATTCAATGCCGATGCAATTTCTGATTTTCATCAACACTCTGAAAGTCCACAGAGTACAGATTGCCTCCAGATGTGCATTGAAACTACTACTGGTCTTCCTGGGAACGATCAAAGCGTAGTCTGTTTCAGACATTACTCCCATGGAGGAAAGTGCGGATGGTGACTGTTGTATTCACTCCCGATGCAATTTCTGTGTTTCATCAACATTTTGAAGTTCCACAGATTACAGAATGCCTCCAGATGTGCATCGGAAACTACTACTGGTCTTCCAGGGAACGATCAAAGCGTAGACTGTTTGAGACATTACTCCCATGGAGGAAAGTGCGGATGGTGACTGTTGTATTCACTCACGATCCAATTTCTGTGTTTCATCAACATTTTGAAGGTCCACAAATTACAGAATGCCTACAGATGTGCATCGGAAGCTACTACTGGTCTTCCTGGGAACGATCAAAGCGTAGACTGTTTCAGACATTACTCCCATGGAGGAAAGTGCGGATGGTGACTGTTGTATTCACTCCCGATGCAATTTCTGTGTTTCATCAACATTTTGAAGGTGCACAGATTACAGAATGCCTCCAGATGTGCATCGGAAACTACTACTGGTCTTCCAGGGAACGATCAAAGCGTAGACTGTTTAAGACATTACTCCCATGGAGGAAACTGCTGATGGTGACTGTTGTATTCACTCACGATGCAATATCTGTGTTTCATCAAGATTTTGAAGGTCCACAGATTACAGAATTCCTCCAGATGTGCATCGGAAACTACTACTGGTCTTCCAGGAAACGATCAAAGCGTTAACTGTTTGAGTCATTACTCCCGTGGAGGAAACTGCGCATGGTGACTGTTGTATTCAATCCCGATGCCATTCCTGTGTTTCATCAACACTCTGATAGTCCACAGATTACAGAATGCCTAAACATGTGCATCGGAAACTACTACTGGTCTTCCAGGGAACGATCAAAGCGTAGACTGTTTCAGAAATTACTCCCATGGGGGAGAGTGCGCATGGTAACTGTTGTATTCAATCCCGATGCAATTTATGTGTTTCATCAACACTCCGATAGTCCACAGATTACAGATTGCCTCCAGATGTGCATTGAAACTACTACTGGTCTTCCTGGGAACGATCAAAGCGTAGACTGTTTCAGACATGACTCCCATGGAGGAGAGTGCGCATGGTGACTGTTGTATTCAATCCCGATGCAATTTCTGTGTTTCATCAACACTCTGATAGTCCACAGATTACAGAATGGCACCAGACGTGCATCGGAAACTACTACTGGTCTTCCAGGGAACGATTAAAGCGTAGACTGTTTGAGACACATTTCCCATGGAGGTAAGTGCGCATGGTGACTGTTGTATTCAATCAGGATGCAATTTCTGTGTTTCATCAACACTCTGTAAGTCCACAGATTACAGAATGCCACCAGATGTGCATTGGAAACTACTACTGGACTTCCACGGAACGATCATAGCGAAGACCATAGTAGACTTTACTCCCATGGAGGAAAGTGGGCATGGTGACTGTTGTATTCAATCCCGATGCAATTTCTGTGTTTCATCAACACTCTGATAGTCCACAGATTACAGAATGCCACCAGACGTGCATCGGAAACTACTACTGGACTTCCAGGGAACGATTAAAGCGTAGACCGTTAGAGACATTACTCCCATGGAGGATAGTGCGCATGGTGACTGTTGTATTCAATCCCGATGCAATTTCTGTGTTTCATCAACACTCTGATAGTCCACAGATTACAGAATGCCACCAGACGTGCATCGGAAACTACTACTGGTCTTCCTGGGAACGATCAAAGCGTAGACTGTTTCAGACATTACTCCCATGGAGGAAAGTGCGGATGGTGACTGTTGTATTCACTCCCGATGCAATTTCTGTGTTTCATCAACATTTTGAAGGTGCACAGATTACAGAATGCCTCCAGATGTGCATCGGAAACTACTACTGGTCTTCCAGGGAACGATCAAAGAATAGACTGTTTCAGACATTACTCCCATGGAGGAAAGTGGGGATGGTGATTGTTGTATTCAATCAGGATGCAATTTCTGTGTTTCATCAAGACTCTGATAGTCCACAGATTACAGAATGCCATCAGATGTGCATCGGAAACTACTACTGGTCTTCCAGGGACCGATCAAAGCGTAGACTGTTTGAGACATTACTCCCGTGGGGCAAAGTGCACATGGTGATTGTTGTATTCAATCCCGATGCAATTTCTGTGTTTCATCAACACTCTGATAGTCCACAGATTAGAGAATGCCACCAGATGCGCATCGGAAACTACTACTGGTCTTCCAGGGAACGATCAAATCGTAGACTGTTTGAGACATTACTCCCGTGGAGGAAAGTGCGCATGGTGACATTTGTATTCAATCCCGATGCAATTTCTGTGTTTCATCAACACTCTGATAGTCCACAGATTACAGAATGCCACCAGACGTGCATCGGAAACTACTACTGGACTTCCAGGGAACGATTAAAGCGTAGACCGTTAGAGACATTACTCCCATGGAGGAAAGTGCGCATGGTGACTGTTGTATTATTCCCGATGCAATTTCTGTGTTTCATCAACACTCTGCTGGTCCACAGATTACAGAATGCCACCAGACGTGCATCGGAAACTACTACTGGTCTTCCTGGGAACGATCAAAGCGTAGACAGTTTCAGACATTACTCCCGTGGAGGAAAGTGCGGATGGTGACTGTTGTATTCACTCCCGATGCAATTTCTGTGTTTCATCAACATTTTGAAGGTGCACAGATTACAGAATGCCTCCAGATGTGCATCGGAAACTACTACTGGTCTTCCAGGGAACGATCAAAGCGTAGACTGTTTAAGACATTACTCCCATGGAGGAAAGTGCGGATGGTGTCTGTTGTATTCACTCACGATGCAATATCTGTGTTTCATCAAGATTTTGAAGGTCCACAGATTACAGAATGCCTCCAGATGTGCATCGGAAACTACTGCTGGTCTTCCAGGGAACGATCAAAGCGTTGACTGTTTGAGTCATTACTCCCGAGGAGGTAACTGCGCATGGTGACTGTTGTATTCAATCCCGATGCCATTCCTGTGTTTCATCAACACTCTGATAGTCCACAGATTACAGAATGCCTAAACATGTGCATCGGAAAGTACTACTGGTCTTCCAGGGAACGATCAAAGCGTAGACTGTTTCAGAAATTACTCCCATGGAGGAGAGTGCGCATGGTAACTGTTGTATTCAATCCCGATGCAATTTCTGTGTTTCATCAACACTCCGATAGTCCACAGATTACAGAATGCCACCAGTCGTGCATCGGAAACTACTGCTGGTCTTCCAGGGAACGATTAGAGCGTAGACTGTTTGAGACACTTTTTCCATGGAGGAAAGTGCGCATGGTGACTGTCGTATTCAATCAGGATATAATTTCTGTGTTTCATCAAGACTCTGATAGTCCACAGATTACAGAATGCCATCAGATGTGCATCGGAAACTACTACTGGTCTTCCAGGGACAGATCAAAGCGTAGACTCTTTGAGACATTACTCCCATATAGAAAAGTGCGCATGGTGACTGTTGTACTCAATCCCGATGCAATTTCTGTGTTTCATCAACACGCTGATAGTCCACAGATTACAGAATGCCACTAGATGTGCATCGGAAACTACTACAGGTCTTCCAGGGAACGATCAAAGCGTAGACAGTTTGAGACATTACTCCCATGGAGGAAAGTGCGCATGGTGACTGTTGTATTCAATGCCGATGCAATTTCTGATTTTCATCAACACTCTGATAGTCCACAGATTACAGAATGCCTCCAGATTTGCAGCGGAAACTACCACAGGTCTTCCAGGGAACGATCAAAGCGTAGACAGTTTGAGACATTACTCCCATGGAGGAAAGTGCGCATGGTGACTGTTGTATTCAATGCCGATGCAATTTCTGATTTTCATCAACACTCTGAAAGTCCACAGAGTACAGATTGCCTCCAGATGTGCATTGAAACTACTACTGGTCTTCCTGGGAACGATCAAAGCGTAGTCTGTTTCAGACATTACTCCCATGGAGGAAAGTGCGGATGGTGACTGTTGTATTCACTCCCGATGCAATTTCTGTGTTTCATCAACATTTTGAAGTTCCACAGATTACAGAATGCCTCCAGATGTGCATCGGAAACTACTACTGGTCTTCCAGGGAACGATCAAAGCGTAGACTGTTTGAGACATTACTCCCATGGAGGAAAGTGCGGATGGTGACTGTTGTATTCACTCACGATCCAATTTCTGTGTTTCATCAACATTTTGAAGGTCCACAAATTACAGAATGCCTACAGATGTGCATCGGAAGCTACTACTGGTCTTCCTGGGAACGATCAAAGCGTAGACTGTTTCAGACATTACTCCCATGGAGGAAAGTGCGGATGGTGTCTGTTGTATTCACTCCCGATGCAATTTCTGTGTTTCATCAACATTTTGAAGGTGCACAGATTACAGAATGCCTCCAGATGTGCATCGGAAACTACTACTGGTCTTCCAGGGAACGATCAAAGCGTAGACTGTTTAAGACATTACTCCCATGGAGGAAACTGCTGATGGTGACTGTTGTATTCACTCACGATGCAATATCTGTGTTTCATCAAGATTTTGAAGGTCCACAGATTACAGAATTCCTCCAGATGTGCATCGGAAACTACTACTGGTCTTCCAGGAAACGATCAAAGCGTTAACTGTTTGAGTCATTACTCCCGTGGAGGTAACTGCGCATGGTGACTGTTGTATTCAATCCCGATGCCATTCCTGTGTTTCATCAACACTCTGATAGTCCACAGATTACAGAATGCCTAAACATGTGCATCGGAAACTACTACTGGTCTTCCAGGGAACGATCAAAGCGTAGACTGTTTCAGAAATTACTCCCATGGGGGAGAGTGCGCATGGTAACTGTTGTATTCAATCCCGATGCAATTTATGTGTTTCATCAACACTCCGATAGTCCACAGATTACAGATTGCCTCCAGATGTGCATTGAAACTACTACTGGTCTTCCTGGGAACGATCAAAGCGTAGACTGTTTCAGACATGACTCCCATGGAGGAGAGTGCGCATGGTGACTGTTGTATTCAATCCCGATGCAATTTCTGTGTTTCATCAACACTCTGATAGTCCACAGATTACAGAATGGCACCAGACGTGCATCGGAAACTACTACTGGTCTTCCAGGGAACGATTAAAGCGTAGACTGTTTGAGACACATTTCCCATGGAGGTAAGTGCGCATGGTGACTGTTGTATTCAATCAGGATGCAATTTCTGTGTTTCATCAACACTCTGTAAGTCCACAGATTACAGAATGCCACCAGACATGCATTGGAAACTACTACTGGACTTCCAGGGAACGATCAAAACGAAGACCATAGGAGACATTACTCCCATGGAGGAAAGTGGGCATGGTGACTGTTGTATTCAATCCCGATGCAATTTCTGTGTTTCATCAACACTCTGATAGTCCACAGATTACAGAATGCCTCCAGATTTGCAGCGGAAACTACCACAGGTCTTCCAGGGAACGATCAAAGCGTAGACAGTTTGAGACATTACTCCCATGGAGGAAAGTGCGCATGGTGACTGTTGTATTCAATGCCGATGCAATTTCTGATTTTCATCAACACTCTGAAAGTCCACAGAGTACAGATTGCCTCCAGATGTGCATTGAAACTACTACTGGTCTTCCTGGGAACGATCAAAGCGTAGTCTGTTTCAGACATTACTCCCATGGAGGAAAGTGCGGATGGTGACTGTTGTATTCACTCCCGATGCAATTTCTGTGTTTCATCAACATTTTGAAGTTCCACAGATTACAGAATGCCTCCAGATGTGCATCGGAAACTACTACTGGTCTTCCAGGGAACGATCAAAGCGTAGACTGTTTGAGACATTACTCCCATGGAGGAAAGTGCGGATGGTGACTGTTGTATTCACTCACGATCCAATTTCTGTGTTTCATCAACATTTTGAAGGTCCACAAATTACAGAATGCCTACAGATGTGCATCGGAAGCTACTACTGGTCTTCCTGGGAACGATCAAAGCGTAGACTGTTTCAGACATTACTCCCATGGAGGAAAGTGCGGATGGTGTCTGTTGTATTCACTCCCGATGCAATTTCTGTGTTTCATCAACATTTTGAAGGTGCACAGATTACAGAATGCCTCCAGATGTGCATCGGAAACTACTACTGGTCTTCCAGGGAACGATCAAAGCGTAGACTGTTTAAGACATTACTCCCATGGAGGAAACTGCTGATGGTGACTGTTGTATTCACTCACGATGCAATATCTGTGTTTCATCAAGATTTTGAAGGTCCACAGATTACAGAATTCCTCCAGATGTGCATCGGAAACTACTACTGGTCTTCCAGGAAACGATCAAAGCGTTAACTGTTTGAGTCATTACTCCCGTGGAGGTAACTGCGCATGGTGACTGTTGTATTCAATCCCGATGCCATTCCTGTGTTTCATCAACACTCTGATAGTCCACAGATTACAGAATGCCTAAACATGTGCATCGGAAACTACTACTGGTCTTCCAGGGAACGATCAAAGCGTAGACTGTTTCAGAAATTACTCCCATGGGGGAGAGTGCGCATGGTAACTGTTGTATTCAATCCCGATGCAATTTATGTGTTTCATCAACACTCCGATAGTCCACAGATTACAGATTGCCTCCAGATGTGCATTGAAACTACTACTGGTCTTCCTGGGAACGATCAAAGCGTAGACTGTTTCAGACATGACTCCCATGGAGGAGAGTGCGCATGGTGACTGTTGTATTCAATCCCGATGCAATTTCTGTGTTTCATCAACACTCTGATAGTCCACAGATTACAGAATGGCACCAGACGTGCATCGGAAACTACTACTGGTCTTCCAGGGAACGATTAAAGCGTAGACTGTTTGAGACACATTTCCCATGGAGGTAAGTGCGCATGGTGACTGTTGTATTCAATCAGGATGCAATTTCTGTGTTTCATCAACACTCTGTAAGTCCACAGATTACAGAATGCCACCAGATGTGCATTGGAAACTACTACTGGACTTCCACGGAACGATCATAGCGAAGACCATAGTAGACTTTACTCCCATGGAGGAAAGTGGGCATGGTGACTGTTGTATTCAATCCCGATGCAATTTCTGTGTTTCATCAACACTCTGATAGTCCACAGATTACAGAATGCCACCAGACGTGCATCGGAAACTACTACTGGACTTCCAGGGAACGATTAAAGCGTAGACCGTTAGAGACATTTCTCCCACGGAGGATAGTGCGCATGGTGACTGTTGTATTCAATCCCGATGCAATTTCTGTGTTTCATCAACACTCTGATAGTCCACAGATTACAGAATGCCACCAGACGTGCATCGGAAACTACTACTGGTCTTCCTGGGAACGATCAAAGCGTAGACTGTTTCAGACATTACTCCCATGGAGGAAAGTGCGGATGGTGACTGTTGTATTCACTCCCGATGCAATTTCTGTGTTTCATCAACATTTTGAAGGTGCACAGATTACAGAATGCCTCCAGATGTGCATCGGAAACTACTACTGGTCTTCCAGGGAACGATCAAAGAATAGACTGTTTCAGACATTACTCCCATGGAGGAAAGTGGGGATGGTGATTGTTGTATTCAATCAGGATGCAATTTCTGTGTTTCATCAAGACTCTGATAGTCCACAGATTACAGAATGCCATCAGATGTGCATCGGAAACTACTACTGGTCTTCCAGGGACCGATCAAAGCGTAGACTGTTTGAGACATTACTCCCGTGGGGCAAAGTGCACATGGTGATTGTTGTATTCAATCCCGATGCAATTTCTGTGTTTCATCAACACTCTGATAGTCCACAGATTAGAGAATGCCACCACATGCGCATCGGAAACTACTACTGGTCTTCCAGGGAACGATCAAATCGTAGACTGTTTGAGACATTACTCCCGTGGCGGAAAGTGCGCATGGTGACTGTTGTATTCAATGCCGATGCAATTTCTGATTTTCATCAACACTCTAAAAGTCCACAGAGTACAGATTGCCTCCAGATGTGCATTGAAACTACTACTGGTCTTCCTGGGAACGATCAAAGCGTAGTCTGTTTCAGACATTACTCCCATGGAGGAAAGTGCGGATGGTGACTGTTGTATTCACTCCCGATGCAATTTCTGTGTTTCATCAACATTTTGAAGTTCCACAGATTACAGAATGCCTCCAGATGTGCATCGGAAACTACTACTGGTCTTCCAGGGAACGATCAAAGCGTAGACTGTTTGAGACATTACTCCTATGGAGCAAAGTGCGCATGGTGACTGTTGTATTCAATCCCGATGCTATTTCTGTGTTTCATCAACACTCTGATAGTCCACAGATTACAGAATGCCACCAGACGTGCATTGGAAACTACTACTGGACTTCCAGGGAACGATCAAAGCGAAGACCGTTGGAGACATTACTCCCATGGAGGAAAGTGGGCATGGGGACTGTTGTATTCAATCCCGATGCAATTTCTGTGTTTCATCAACACTCTGATAGTCCACAGATTACAGAATGCCTCCAGATTTGCAGCGGAAACTATCACTGGTCTTCCAGGGAACGATCAAAGCGTAGACAGTTTTAGACATTACTCCCATGGAGGTAAGTGCGCATGGTGACTGTTGTATTCAATGCCGATGCAATTTCTGATTTTCATCAACACTCTGAAAGTCCACAGAGTACAGATTGCCTCCAGTTGTGCATTGAAACTACTACTGGTCTTCCTCGGAACGATCAAAGCGTAGTCTGTTTCAGACATTACTCCCATGGAGGAAAGTGCGGATGGTGACTGTTGTATTCACTCCCGATGCAATTTCTGTGTTTCATCAACATTTTGAAGGTCCACAGATTACAGAATGCCTCCAGATGTGCATCGGAAACTACTACTGGTCTTCCAGGGAACGATCAAAGCGTAGACTGTTTCAGACATTACTCCCATGGAGGAAAGTGCGGATGGTGACTGTTGTATTCACTCACGATCCAATTTCTGTGTTTCATCAACATTTTGAAGGTCCACAAATTACAGAATGCCTACAGATGTGCATCGGAAGCTACTACTGGTCTTGCTGGGAACGATCAAAGCGTAGACTGTTTGAGACATTACTCCCATGGAGGAAAGTGCGGATGGTGACTGTTGTATTCACTCCCGATGCAATTTCTGTGTTTCATCAACATTTTGAAAGTGCACAGATTACAGAATGCCTCCAGATGTGCATCGGAAACTACTACTGGTCTTCCAGGGAACGATCAAAGCGTAGACTGTTTAAGACATTACTCCCATGGAGGAAACTGCTGATGGTGACTGTTGTATTCACTCACGATGCAATATCTGTGTTTCATCAAGATTTTGAAGGTCCGCAGATTACAGAATTCCTCCAGATGTGCATCGGAAACTACTACTGGTCTTCCAGGAAACGATCAAAGCGTTAACTGTTTGAGTCATTACTCCCGTGGAGGTAACTGCGCATGGTAACTGTTGTATTCAATCCCGATGCAATTTCTGTGTTTCATCAACACTCCGATAGTCCACAGATTACAGATTGCCTCCAGATGTGCATTGAAACTACTACTGGTCTTCCTGGGAACGATCAAAGCGTAGACTGTTTCAGACATGACTCCCATAGAGGAGAGTGCGCATGGTGACTGTTGTATTCAATCCCGATGCAATTTCTGTGTTTCATCAACACTCTGATAGTCCACAGATTACAGAATGGCACCAGACGTGCATCGGAAACTACTACTGGTCTTCCAGGGAACGATTAAAGCGTAGACTGTTTGAGACACATTTCCCATGGAGGTAAGTGCGCATGGTGACTGTTGTATTCAATCAGGATGCAATTTCTGTGTTTCATCAACACTCTGTAAGTCCACAGATTACAGAATGCCACCAGATGTGCATTGGAAACTACTACTGGACTTCCACGGAACGATCAAAGCGAAGACCATAGGAGACTTTACTCCCATGGAGGAAAGTGGGCATGGTGACTGTTGTATTCAATCCCGATGCAATTTCTGTGTTTCATCAACACTCTGATAGTCCACAGATTACAGAATGCCACCAGACGTGCATCGGAAACTACTACTGGACTTCCAGGGAACGATTAAAGCGTAGACCGTTAGAGACATTACTCCCATGGAGGATAGTGCGCATGGTGACTGTTGCACTCAATCCCGATGCAATTTCTGTGTTTCATCAACACTCTGATAGTCCACAGATTACAGAATGCCACCAGACGTGCATCGGAAACTACTACTGGTCTTCCTGGGAACGATCAAAGCGTAGACTGTTTCAGACATTACTCCCATGGAGGAAAGTGCGGATGGTGACTGTTGTATTCAGTCCCGATGCAATTTCTGTGTTTCATCAACATTTTGAAGGTGCACAGATTACAGAATGCCTCCAGATGTGCATCATAAACTACTGCTGGTCTTCCAGGGAACGATCAAAGAGTAGACTGTTTCAGACATTACTCCCATGGAGGAAAGTGGGGATGGTGATTGTTGTATTCAATCAGGATGCAATTTCTGTGTTTCATCAAGACTCTGATAGTCCACAGATTACAGAATGCCATCAGATGTGCATCGGAAACTACTACTGGTCTTCCAGGGACCGATCAAAGCGTAGACTGTTTGAGACATTACTCCCGTGGGGCAAAGTGCACATGGTGATTGTTGTATTCAATCCCGATGCAATTTCTGTGTTTCATCAACACTCTGATAGTCCACAGATTAGAGAATGCCACCAGATGCGCATCGGAAACTACTACAGGTCTTCCAGGGATCGATCAAAGCGTAGACTGTTTGAGACATTACTCCCGTGGAGGAAAGTGCGCATGGTGACTGTTGTATTCAGTCCCGATGCTATTTCTGTGTTTCATCAACACTCTGATAGTCCACAGATTACAGAATGCCACTAGATGTGAATCGGAAACTACTACATGTCTTCCAGGGATCGATCAAAGCGTAGACTGTTTGAGACATTACTCCCATGGAGGAGAGTGCGCATGGTGACTGTTGTATTCAATCCCGATGCAATTTCTGTGTTTCATCAACACTCTGATAGTCCACAGATTACAGAATGCCACCAGACGTGCATAGGAAACTACTACTGGTCTTCCAGGGAACGATCAAAGCGTAGACTGTTTCAGACATTACTCCCATGGAGGAAAGTGCGGAAAGTGACTGTTGTATTCACTCACGATGCAATATCTGTGTTTCATCAAGATTTTGAAGGTCCACAGATTACAGAATGCCTTCACATGTGCATCGGAAACTACTACTGGTCTTCCAGGGAACGATCAAAGCGTTGACTGTTTGAGTCATTACTCCCGTGGAGGTATGTGCGCATGGTGACTGTTGTATTCAATCAGGATGCAATTTCTGTGTTTCATCAACACTCTGATAGTCCACAGATTACAGAATGCCACCAGACGTGCATCGGAAACTACTACTGGACTTCCAGGGAACGATTAAAGCGTAGACCGTTATAGACATTACTCCCATGGAGTTAAGTGCGCATGGTGACTGTTGTATTCAATCCCGACGCAATTTCTGTGTTTCATCAACACTCTGATGGTCCACAGATTACAGAATGCCACCAGACGTGCATCGGAAACTACTACTGGTCTTCCTGGGAACGATCAAAGCGTAGACTGTTTCAGACATTACTCCCATGGAGGAAAGTGCGGATGGTGACTGTTGTATTCACTCCCGATGCAATTTCTGTGTTTCATCAACATTTTGAAGGTGCACAGATTACAGAATGCCTCCAGATGTGCATCGGAAACTACTACTGGTCTTCCAGGGAACGATCAAAGCGTAGACTGTTTCAAACGTTACTCCCATTGAGGAAGGTGCGGATGGTGACTGTTGTATTCACTCACGATGCAATATCTGTGTTTCATCAAGATTTTGAAGGTCCACAGATTACAGAATGCCTCCACTTGTGCATCGGAAACTACTACTGGTCTTCCAGGGAACGATCAAAGCGTTGACTGTTTGAGTCATTACTCCCGTGGAGGTAACTGCGCATGGTGACTGTTGTATTCAATCCCGATGCCATTTCTGTGTTTCATCAACACTCTGATAGTCCACAGATTACAGAATGCCTCCAGGTGTGCATCGGAAACTACTACTGGTCTTCCAGGGAACGATCAAAGCGTAGACTGTTTCAGAAATTACTCCCATGGAAGGGAGTGCGCATGGTAACTGTTGTATTCAATCCCGATGCCATTTCTGTGTTTCATCAACACTCTGATAGTCCACAGATTACAGAATGCCACCAGTCGTGCATCGGAAACTACTACTGGTCTTCCAGGGAACGATTAAAGCGTAGACTGTTTGAGACACTTTTCCCATGGAATAAAGTGCGCATGGTGACTGTTGTATTCAATCAAGATGCAATTTCTGTGTTTCATCAAGACTCTGATAGTCCACAGATTACAGAATGCCATCAGATGTGCATCGGAAACTACTACTGGTCTTCCAGTGACCGATCAAAGCGTAGACTGTTTGAGACATTTCTCCCGTGGAGGAAAGTGCGCATGGTGACTGTTGTAATCAATCCCGATGCAATTTCTGTGTTTCATCAACACGCTGATAGTCCACAGATTACAGAATGCCACCAGACGTGCATCGGAAACTACTACTGGTCTTCCAGGGAACGATTAAAGCGTAGACTGTTTCAGAAATTACTCCCATGGAGGAGAGTGCGCATGGTAACTGTTGTATTGAATCCCGATGCAATTTCTGTGTTTCATCAACACTCTGATAGTCCACAGATTACAGAATGCCACTAGATGTGCATCGGAAACTACTACAGGTCTTCCAGGGATCGATCAAAGCGTAGACTGTTTGAGACATTACTCCCGTGGAGGAAAGTGCGCATGGTGACTGTTGTATTCAGTCCCGATGCTATTTCTGTGTTTCATCAACACTCTGATAGTCCACAGATTACAGAATGCCACCAGACGTGCATCGGAAACTACTACTGGTCTTCCAGGGAACGATTAAAGCGTAGACTCTTTGAGACACTTTTCCCATGGAGGTAAGTGCACATGGTGACTGTTGTATACAATGAGGATGTAATTTCTGTGTTTCATCAACACTCTGTAAGTCCACAGATTACAGAATGCCTCCAGATGTGCATCGGAAACTACTACTGGTCTTCCAGGGAACGATCAAAGCGTAGACTGTTTCAGACATTACTCCCATGGAGGAAAGTGCGGATGGTGACTGTTGTATTCACTCACGATCCAATTTCTGTGTTTCATCAACATTTTGAAGGTCCACAAATTACAGAATGCCTACAGATGTGCATCGGAAGCTACTACTGGTCTTGCTGGGAACGATCAAAGCGTAGACTGTTTGAGACATTACTCCCATGGGGGAAAGTGCGGATGGTGACTGTTGTATTCACTCCCGATGCAATTTCTGTGTTTCATCAACATTTTGAAAGTGCACAGATTACAGAATGCCTCCAGATGTGCATCGGAAACTACTACTGGTCTTCCAGGGAACGATCAAAGCGTAGACTGTTTAAGACATTACTCCCATGGAGGAAACTGCTGATGGTGACTGTTGTATTCAGTCCCGATGCTATTTCTGTGTTTCATCAACACTCTGATAGTCCACAGATTACAGAATGCCACTAGATGTGAATCGGAAACTACTACATGTCTTCCAGGGATCGATCAAAGCGTAGACTGTTTGAGACATTACTCCCATGGAGGAGAGTGCGCCTGGTGACTGTTGTATTCAATCCCGATGCAATTTCTGTGTTTCATCAACACTCTGATAGTCCACAGATTACAGAATGCCACCAGACGTGCATAGGAAACTACTACTGGTCTTCCAGGGAACGATCAAAGCGTAGACTGTTTCAGACATTACTCCCATGGAGGAAAGTGCGGAAAGTGACTGTTGTATTCACTCACGATGCAATATCTGTGTTTCATCAAGATTTTGAAGGTCCACAGATTACAGAATGCCTTCACATGTGCATCGGAGACTACTACTGGTCTTCCAGGGAACGATCAAAGCGTTGACTGTTTGAGTCATTACTCCCGTGGAGGTATGTGCGCATGGTGACTGTTGTATTCAATCAGGATGCAATTTCTGTGTTTCATCAACACTCTGATAGTCCACAGATTACAGAATGCCACCAGACGTGCATCGGAAACTACTACTGGACTTCCAGGGAACGATTAAAGCGTAGACCGTTATAGACATTACTCCCATGGAGTTAAGTGCGCATGGTGACTGTTGTATTCAATCCCGACGCAATTTCTGTGTTTCATCAACACTCTGATGGTCCACAGATTACAGAATGCCACCAGACGTGCATCGGAAACTACTACTGGTCTTCCTGGGAACGATCAAAGCGTAGACTGTTTCAGACATTACTCCCATGGAGGAAAGTGCGGATGGTGACTGTTGTATTCACTCCCGATGCAATTTCTGTGTTTCATCAACATTTTGAAGGTGCACAGATTACAGAATGCCTCCAGATGTGCATCGGAAACTACTACTGGTCTTCCAGGGAACGATCAAAGCGTAGACTGTTTCAAACGTTACTCCCATTGAGGAAGGTGCGGATGGTGACTGTTGTATTCACTCACGATGCAATATCTGTGTTTCATCAAGATTTTGAAGGTCCACAGATTACAGAATGCCTCCACTTGTGCATCGGAAACTACTACTGGTCTTCCAGGGAACGATCAAAGCGTTGACTGTTTGAGTCATTACTCCCGTGGAGGTAACTGCGCATGGTGACTGTTGTATTCAATCCCGATGCCATTTCTGTGTTTCATCAACACTCTGATAGTCCACAGATTACAGAATGCCTCCAGGTGTGCATCGGAAACTACTACTGGTCTTCCAGGGAACGATCAAAGCGTAGACTGTTTCAGAAATTACTCCCATGGAAGGGAGTGCGCATGGTAACTGTTGTATTCAATCCCGATGCCATTTCTGTGTTTCATCAACACTCTGATAGTCCACAGATTACAGAATGCCACCAGTCGTGCATCGGAAACTACTACTGGTCTTCCAGGGAACGATTAAAGCGTAGACTGTTTGAGACACTTTTCCCATGGAATAAAGTGCGCATGGTGACTGTTGTATTCAATCAAGATGCAATTTCTGTGTTTCATCAAGACTCTGATAGTCCACAGATTACAGAATGCCATCAGATGTGCATCGGAAACTACTACTGGTCTTCCAGTGACCGATCAAAGCGTAGACTGTTTGAGACATTTCTCCCGTGGAGGAAAGTGCGCATGGTGACTGTTGTAATCAATCCCGATGCAATTTCTGTGTTTCATCAACACGCTGATAGTCCACAGATTACAGAATGCCACCAGACGTGCATCGGAAACTACTACTGGTCTTCCAGGGAACGATTAAAGCGTAGACTGTTTCAGAAATTACTCCCATGGAGGAGAGTGCGCATGGTAACTGTTGTATTGAATCCCGATGCAATTTCTGTGTTTCATCAACACTCTGATAGTCCACAGATTACAGAATGCCACTAGATGTGCATCGGAAACTACTACAGGTCTTCCAGGGATCGATCAAAGCGTAGACTGTTTGAGACATTACTCCCGTGGAGGAAAGTGCGCATGGTGACTGTTGTATTCAGTCCCGATGCTATTTCTGTGTTTCATCAACACTCTGATAGTCCACAGATTACAGAATGCCACCAGACGTGCATCGGAAACTACTACTGGTCTTCCAGGGAACGATTAAAGCGTAGACTCTTTGAGACACTTTTCCCATGGAGGTAAGTGCACATGGTGACTGTTGTATACAATGAGGATGTAATTTCTGTGTTTCATCAACACTCTGTAAGTCCACAGATTACAGAATGCCACCAGACGTGCATTGGAAACTACCACTGGACTTCCAGGGAACGATCAAAGCGAAGACCATAGGAGACTTTACTCCCATGGAGGAAAGTGGGCATGGTGACAGTTGTATTCAATCCCGATGCAATTTCTGTGTTTCATCAACACTCTGATAGTCCACAGATTACAGAATGCCTCCAGATTTGCATCGGAAACTACCACTGGTCTTCCAGGGAACGATCAAAGCGTAGACAGTTTGAGACATTACTTCCATGGAGTAAAGTGCGCATGGTGACTGTTGTATTCAATGCCGACGCAATTTCTGATTTTCATCAACACTCTGAAAGTCCACAGAGTACAGATTGCCCCCAGATGTGCATTGAAACTACTACTGGTCTTCCTGGGAACGATCAAAGCGTAGTCTGTTTCAGACATTACTCCCATGGAGGAAAGTGCAAATGGTGACTGTTGTATACACTCCCGATGCAATTTCTGTGTTTCATCAACATTTTGAAGTTCCACAGATTACAGAATGCCTCCAGATGTGCATCGGAAACTGCTACTGGTCTTCCAGGGAACGATCAAAGCGTAGACTGTTTGAGACATTACTCCTATGGAGCAAAGTGCGCATGGTGACTGTTGTATTCAATCCCGATGCAATTTCTGTGTTTCATCAACACTCTGTAGGTCCACAGATTACAGAATGCCACCAGATGTGCATCGGAAACTACTACTGGTCTTGCAGTTAACGATCAAATCGAAGACTGTTTGAGACATACCTCCTGTCGACTAAAGTGCTCATGGTGAATGTTGTATTCAATCCCGATGCAATTTCTGTGTTTCATCAACACTCTGATACTCCACAGAAAACAGAATGCCTCCATATTTGCATCGGAAACTACCACTGGTCTTCCAGGGAACGATCAAATCGTAGACAGTTTGAGACATTACTCCCATGGAGGAAAGTGCGCATGGTGACTGTTGTATTCAATGCCGATGCAATTTCTGATTTTCATCAACACTCTGAAAGTCCACAGAGTACAGATTGCCTCCTGATGTGCATTGAAACTACTACAGCTCTTCCAGGGATCGATCAAAGCGTAGACTGTTTGAGACATTACTCCCATGGAGGAAAGTGGGCATGGTGACTGTTGTATTCAATCCCGATGCAATTTCTGTGTTTCATCAACACTCTGATAGTCCACAGATTACAGAATGCCTCCATATTTGCATCGGAAACTACCACTGGTCTTCCAGGGAACGATCAAAGCGTAGACAGTTTGAGACATTACTCCCATGGAGGAAAGTGCGGATGGTGACTGTTGTATTCACTCCCGATGCAATTTCTGTGTTTCATAAACATTTTGAAGGTCCACAGATTACAGAATGCCTCCAGATGTGCTTCGTAAACTACTACTGGTCTTTCAGGGAACGATGAAAGCGTAGACTGTTTCAGACATTACTCCCATGGAGGAAAGTGCGGATGGTGACTGTTGTATTCACTCACGATGCAATTTCTGTGTTTCATCAAGATTTTGTAGGTCCACAGATTACAGAATGCCTCCAGATGTGCATCGGAAACTACTACTGGTCTTCCAGGGAACGATCAGAGCCTAGACTGTTTGAGACGTTACTCCCGTTGAGCAAGGTGCACAGGGTGATTGTTGTATTAAATCCCGATGCAATTTCTGTGTTTCATCAACAGTCTGGTAGTCCACAGATTACAGAATGCCACCAGATGTGCATCTGAAACTACTACTGGTCTTCCAGGTAACGATCAAATCGTAGACTGTTTGAGACATTAAACCCGTGGAGGAAAGTGCGCATGGTGAGATTTGTATTCAATCCCGATGCAATTTCTGTGTTTCATAAACACGCTGATAGTCCACAGATTACAGAATGCGTAGTCTGTTTCAGACATTACTACTACAGGTCTTCCAGGGATCCATCAAAGCGTAGACTGTTTGAGACATTACTCCCGTTGAGGAAAGTGCGCATGGTGACTGTTGTATTCAGTCCCGATGCTATTTCTGTGTTTCATCAACACTCTGATAGTCCACAGATTACAGATTGCCTCCAGATGTGCATTGAAACTACTACTGGTCTTCCTGGGAACGATCAAAGCGTAGTCTGTTTCAGACATTACTCCCATGGAGGAAAGTGCGCATGGGGACTGTTGTACTCACTCCCGCTGCAATTTCTGTGTTTCATAAACATTTTGAAGGTCCACAGATTACAGAATGCCTCCACGTGTGCATCGGAAACTACTACAGGTCTTCCAGGGAGCGATCAAAGCGTAGACTGTTTGAGACATTACTCCCATGGAGGAAAGTGCGCATGGTGACTGTTGTATTCAATCCCGATGCAATTTCTGTGTTTCATCAACACTCTGATGGTCCACAGATTACAGAATGCCACCAGATGTGCATCGGAAACTACTACTGGTCTTCCAGGGAACGATAAAAGCATAGACTCGTTGAGACATTACTCCCGTAGTGGAAAGTTGCATGGTGAATGTTGTATTCAATCCCGATGTAATTTCTGTGTTTCATCAACGCTCTGTAAGTCCACAGATTAGAGTATGCCACCAGCTGTGCATCGGAAACTACTACTGGTCTTCAGGGGAACGATCAAAGCATAGACTGTTTGAGACATTACTCCCGTGCTGGAAAGTGCGCATGGTGACTGTTGTATTCAATCCCGATGCAATTTCTGTGTTTCATCAACACTCTGTAAGTCCACAGATTACAGAATGCCACCAGATGTGCATCGGAAACTACTACTGGTCTTGCAGTTAACGATCAAATCGTAGACTGTTTGAGACATACCTCCTGTCGACTAAAGTGCTCATGGTGACTGTTGTATTCAATCGCGATGCAATTTCTGTGTTTCATCAACACGCTGATAGTCCACAGATTACCGAATGCCACTAGATGTCCATCAGAAACTACTACAGGTCTTCCAGGCATCGATCAAAGCGTAGACTGTTTCAGACATTACTCCCATGGAGTAAAGTGCGGATGGTGACTGTTGTATTCACTCCCGAAGCAATTTCTGTGTTTCATCAACATTTTGAAGGTCCACAGATTACAGAATGCCTCCAGATGTGCATCGGAAACTACTACTGGTCTTCCAGGGAACGATCAAAGCGTAGACTGTTTCAGACATTACTCCCAAGGAGGAAAGTGCGGATGGTGACTGTTGTATTCACTCACGATGCAATATCTGTTTTTCATCAACATTTTGAAGGTCCACAGATTACAGAATGCATCCAGATGTGCATCGGAAACTACTACTGGCCTTCCAGGGAACGATCAAAGCGTAGAGTGTTTGAAACATTACTCCCGTGGAGCAAATTGCACATGGTGATTCTTGTATTCAATCCCGATGCAATTTCTGTGTTTCATCAACACTCTGACAGTCCACAGATTACAGAATGCCACCAGATGTGCATCAGAAACTACTACTGGTATTCCAGGGAACTATCAAATCGTAGACTGGTTGAGACATTACTCCTGTGGAGGAAAGTGCGCATGGTGACACTTGTATTCAATCCCGAAGCAATTTCTGTGTTTTATCAACACTCTGATAGTCCACAGATTACAGAATGCCACCAGACGTGCATCGGAAGCTACTACTGGACTTCCAGGAAACGATCAAAGCGAAGACTGTTTCAGACATTACTCCCATGGAGGAAAGTGCGGATGGTGACTGTTGTATTCACTCACGATGCAATATCTGTGTTTCATCAAGATTTGGAAGGTCCACAGATTACAGAATGCCTCCAGATGTGCATCGGAAACTACTACTGGTCTTCCAGGGAACGATCAAAGCATAGACTCGTTGAGACATTACTCCCGTGGTGGAAAGTCGCATGGTGACTGTTCTATTCAATCCCGATGCAATTTCTGTGTTTCATCAACACTCTGTAAGTCCACAGATTACAGAATGCCACCAGATGTGCATCGGAAACTACTACTGGTCTTGCAGTAAACGACCAAATCGTAGACTCTTTGAGACATACCTCCTGTCGAGGAAAGTGCGCATGGTGACTGTTGTATTCAATCGCGATGCAATTTCTGTGTTTCATCAACACGCTGATAGTCCAGAGATTACAGAATGCCACTAGATGAGCACCGGAAACTAGTACAGGTCTTCCAGGGATCGATCAAAGCGTAGACTGTTTGAGACATTACTCCCATGGAGGAAAGAGCGCATGGTGACTGTTGTATTCAGTCCCGATGCTATTTCTGTGTTTCATCAACACTCTGTAAGTCCACAGATTACAGAATGCCACCAGACGTGCATCGGAAACTACTACTGGACTTCCAGGGAACGATCAAAGCGAAGACCATTCTAGACATAACTCCCATGGAGGAAAGTGGGCATGGTGACTGTTGCATTCAATCCCGATGCAATTTCTGTGTTTCATCAACACTGTATAGCCCACAGATTACAGAATGCCTCCAGATTTGCATCGGAAACTACCACTGGTCTTCCTGTGAACGATCAAAGCGTAGACTGTTTCAGACATTACTCCCATGGAGGAAAGTGCGGATGGTGACTGTTGTATTCACTCCCGATGCAATTTCTGTGTTTCATCAACATTTTGAAGGTCCTCAGATTACAGAATGCCTCCAGATGTGCATCGGAAACTACTACTGGTTTTCCAGGGAACGATCAAAGCGTAGACTGTTTCACACATACTCCCATGGAGGAAAGTGCGGATGGTGACTGTTGTATTCACTCACGATGCAATTTCTGTGTTTCATCAACATTTTGAAGGTCCACAGATTACAGAATGCATCCAGATGTGCATCGGAATCTACTACTGGTCTTCCAGGGAACGATCAAAGCGTACACTGTTTGAGACATTACTCCCGTGGGCGAAAGTGCGCATGGTGACTGTTGTATTCAATCCCGATGCAATTTCTGTGTTTCATCAACACTCTGATAGTCCACAGATTACAGAATGCCTCCAGATGTGCATCGGAAACTACTACTGGTTATCCAGGGAACGATCAAAGCGTAGACTGTTTGAGACATTACTCCCGTGGAGGTAAGTGCGCATGGTGACTGTTGTATTCAATCCCGATGCAATTTATGTGATTCATCCACACTCTGATAGTCCACAGATTACAGAATGCCACCAGATGTGCATCGGAAACTACTACTGGTCTTCCAGGGAACGATCAAAGCATAGACTCCTTGAGACATTACTCCCGTGGTGGAAAGTCGCATGATGACTGTTGTATTCAATCCCGATGCAATTTCTGTGTTTCATCAACACTCTGTAAGTCCACAGGTTACAGAATGCCACCAGATGTGCATCGGAAACTACAACTGGTCTTGCAGTTAACGATCAAGGCGTAGACTGTTTGAGACATACCTCCTCTGGAGGAAAGTGCGCATGGTGACTGTTGAATTCAATCCCGATGCAATTTCTGTGTCTCATCAACACTCTGATAGTCTACAGATTACAGAATGCCCCCGGATGCGCATTGGAATCTACTACTGGTCTTCCAGGGAACTATCAAAGCGTGGAATGTTTGAGACATACCTCCCGTGGAGGAAAGTGCGCATGGTGTCTGTTGTATTCAATCCCGATGCAATTCATGTGTTTCATCAACACTCTGATAGTCCACAGATTACAGAATGCCTCCAGATGTGTATTGGAAACTACCACTGGTCTTCCAGGGAACGATCAAAGCGTAGACTGTTAGAGACAATACTACCATGGAGGAAAGTGCGCATGGCGACTGTTATATTCAATCCCGATGCAATTTCTGTGTTTCATCAACACTCTGATAGTCCACTGATTACAGAATGCCACCAGACGTGCATCGGAAACTAGTACTGGACTTCCAGGGAACGATCAAAGCGTAGACTGTTTGAGACATTACTCCCATTGAGGAAAATGCGCATGGTGACTGTTGTATTCAATCCCGATGCAATTTCTTTGATTCATCAACACTCTGGTAGTCCACAGATTACAGAATGCCACCAGATGTGCATCGGAAACTACTACTGGTCTTCAGGGGAACGATCAAAGCATAGACTGTTTGAGACATTACTCCCGTGCTGGAAAGTGCGCATGGTGACTGTTGTATTCAATGCCGATGCAATTTCTGATTTTCATCAACACTCTGAAAGTCTACAGAGTACAGATTGCCTCCTGATGTGCATTGAAACTACTACAGGTCTTCCAGGGATCGATCAAAGCGTAGACTGTTTGAGACATTACTCCCATTGAGGAAAATGCGCATGGTGACTGTTGTATTCAATCCCGATGCAATTTCTTTGATTCATCAACACTCTGGTAGTCCACAGATTACAGAATGCCACCAGATGTGCATCGGAAACTACTACTGGTCTTCAGGGGAACGATCAAAGCATAGACTGTTTGAGACATTACTCCCGTGCTGGAAAGTGCGCATGGTGACTGTTGTATTCAATCCCGATGCAATTTCTGTGTTTCATCGACACTCTGATAGTCCACAGATTACAGAATGCCTCCATATTTGCATCGGAAACTACCACTGGTCTTCCAGGGAACGATCAAAGCGTAGACAGTTTGAGACATTACTCCCATGGAGGAAAGTGCGGATGGTGACTGTTGTATTCACTCCCGATGCAATTTCTGTGTTTCATAAACATTGTGAAGGTCCACAGATTACAGAATGCCTCCAGATGTGCATCGGAAACTACTACTGGTCTTCCAGGGAACGATGAAAGCGTAGACTGTTTCAGACATTACTCTTATGGAGGAAAGTGCGGATGGTGACTGTTGTATTCACTCACGATGCAATTTCTGTGTTTCATCAAGATTTTGTAGGTCCACAGATTACAGAATGCCTCCAGATGTGCATCGGAAACTACTACTGGTCTTCCAGGGAACGATCAGAGCCTAGACTGTTTGAGACGTTACTCCCGTTGAGCAAGGTGCACATGGTGATTGTTGTATTCAATCCCGATGCAATTTCTGTGTTTCATCAACACTCTGTAAGTCCACAGATTACAGAATGACACCAGATGTGCATCGGAAACTACTACTGGTCTTGCAGTTAACGATCAAATCGTAGACTGTTTGAGACATACCTCCTGTCGACTAAAGTGCTCATGGTGACTGTTGTATTCAATCGCGATGCAATTTCTGTGTTTCATCAACACGCTGATAGTCCACAGATTACCGAATGCCACTAGATGTCCATCAGAAACTACTACAGGTCTTCCAGGGATCGATCAAAGCGTAGACTGTTTCAGACATTACTCCCATGGAGGAAAGTGCGGATGGTGACTGTTGTATTCACTCCCGATGCAATTTCTGTGTTTCATCAACATTTTGAAGGTCCACAGATTACAGAATGCCTCCAGATGTGCATCGGAAACTAATACTGGTCTTCCAGGGAACGATCAAAGCGTAGACTGTTTCAAACATTACTCCCAAGGAGGAAAGTGCGGATGGTGACTGTTGTATTCACTCACGATGCAATATCTGTTTTTCATCAACATTTTGAAGGTCCACAGATTACAGAATGCATCCAGATGTGCATCGGAAACTACTACTGGTCTTCCAGGGAACGATCAAAGCGTAGAGTGTTTGAGACATTACTCCCGTGGAGGAAAGTGCGCATGGTGACACTTGTATTCAATCCCGATGCAATTTCTGTGTTTTATCAACACTCTGATAGTCCACAGATTACAGAATGCCACCAGACGTGCATCGGAAGCTACTACTGGACTTCCAGGGAACGATCATAGCGAAGACTGTTTCAGACATTACTCCCATGGAGGAAAGTGCGGATGGTGACTGTTGTATTCACTCACGATGCAATATCTGTGTTTCATCAAGATTTGGAAGGTCCACAGATTACAGAATGCCTCCAGATGTGCATCGGAAACTACTACTGGTCTTCCAGGGAACGATCAAAGCATAGACTCGTTGAGACATTACTCCCGTGGTGGAAAGTCGCATGGTGACTGTTCTATTCAATCCCGATGCAATTTCTGTGTTTCATCAACACTCTGTAAGTCCACAGATTACAGAATGCCACCAGATGTGCATCGGAAACTACTACTGGTCTTGCAGTATACGATCAAATCGTAGACTCTTTGAGACATACCTCCTGTCGAGGAAAGTGCGCATGGTGACTGTTGTATTCAATCGCGATGCAATTTCTGTGTTTCATCAACACGCTGATAGTCCAGAGATTACAGAATGCCACTAGATGTGCACCGGAAACTAGTACAGGTCTTCCAGGGATCGATCAAAGCATAGACTGTTTGAGACATTACTCCCATGGAGGAAAGAGCGCATGGTGACTGTTGTATTCAGTCCCGATGCTATTTCTGTGTTTCATCAACACTCTGATAGTCCACAGATTACAGAATGCCACCAGACGTGCATCGGAAACTACTACTGGACTTCCAGGGAACGATCAAAGCGAAGACCATTGGAGACATTACTCCCATGGAGGAAAGTGGGCATGGTGGCTGTTGTATTCATTCCCGATGCAATTTCTGTGTTTCATCAACACTCTATAGTCCACAGATTACAGAATGCCTCCAGATTTGCATCGGAAACTACCACTGGTCTTCCAGGGAACGATCAAAGCGTAGACAGATTGAGACATTACTCCCATGGAGGAAAGTGCGCATGGTGACTGTTGTATTCAATGCCGATGCAATTTCTGATTTTCATCAACACTCTGAAAGTCCACAGAGTACAGATTGCCTCCAGATGTGCATTGAAACTACTACTGGTCTTACTGTGAACGATCAAAGCGTAGACTGTTTCAGACATTACTCCCATGGAGGAAAGTGCGGATGGTGACTGTTGTATTCACTCCCGCTGCAATTTCTCTGTTTCATCAACATTTTGAAGGTCCTCAGATTACAGAATGCCTCCAGATGTGCATCGGAAACTAGTATCGGGTTTCCAGGGAACGATCAAAGCGTAGACTGTTTCAGACATTACTCCCATGGAGGAAAGTGCGGATTGTGACTGTTGTATTCACTCACGATGCAATTTCTGTGTTTCATCAACATTTTGAAGGTCCACAGATTACAGAATGCATCCAGATGTGCATCGGAATCTACTACTGGTCTTCCAGGGAACGATTAAAGCGTAGACAGTTTCAGACATTACTCCCTCGGAGGAAAGTGCGGATAGTGACTGTTGTATTCGCTCACGATGCAATTTCTGTGTTTCATCAACATTTTGAAGGGCCACAGATTACATAATGCCTCCACATGTGCATCGGAAACTACTACAGGTCATCCAGGGATCGATCAAAGCGTACACTGTTTGAGACATTACTCCCGTGGGCGAAAGTGCGCATGGTGACTGTTGTATTCAATCCCGATGCAATTTCTGTGTTTCATCAACACTCTGATAGTCCACAGATTACAGAATGCCTCCAGATGTGCATCGGAAACTACTACTGGTCTTCCAGTGAACGATCAAAGCGTAGACTGTTTGAGACATTACTCCCGTTGAGGTAAGTGCGCATGGTGACTGTTGTATTCAATCCCGATGCAATTTATGTGATTCATCCACACTCTGATAGTCCACAGATTACAGAATGCCACCAGATGTGCATCGGAAACTACTACTGGTCTTCCAGGGAACGATCAAAGCATAGACTCCTTGAGACATTACTCCCGTGGTGGAAATTCGCATGGTGACTGTTGTATTCAATCCCGATGCAATTTCTGTGTTTCATCAACACTCTGTAAGTCCACAGATTACAGAATTCCACCAGCTGTGCATTGGAAACTACTACTGGTCTTCCAGGGAACGATCAAAGCATAGACTGTTTGAGACATCACTCCCATGCTGGAAAGTGCGCATGGTGACTTTTGTATTCAATCCCGATGCAATTTCTGTGTTTCTTCAACACTCTGTAAGTCCACAGGTTACAGAATGCCACCAGATGTGCATCGGAAACTACAACTGGTCTTGCAGTTAACGATCAAGGCGTAGACTGTTTGAGACATACCTCCTCTGGAGGAAAGTGCGCATGGTGACTGTTGAATTCAATCCCGATGCAATTTCAGTGTCTCATCAACACTCTGATAGTCTACAGATTACAGAATGCCCCGGGATGTGCATTGGAAACTACCACTGGTCTTCCAGGGAACGATCAAAGCGTGGAATGTTTGAGACATACCTCCCGTGGAGGAAAGTGCGCATGGTGTCTGTTGTATTCAATCCCGATGCAATTTCTGTGTTTCATCAACACTCTGATAGTCCACAGATTACAGAATGCCTCCAGATGTGTATTGGAAACTACCACTGGTCTTCCAGGGAACGATCAAAGCGTAGACTGTTAGAGACAATACTAACATGGAGGAAAGTGCGCATGGTGACTGTTATATTCAATCCCGATGCAATTTCTGTGTTTCATCAACACTCTGATAGTCCACTGATTACAGAATGCCACCAGACGTGCATCGGAAACTAGTACTGGACTTCCAGGGAACGATCAAAGCGTAGACTGTTTGAGACATTACTCCCATTGAGGAAACTGCGCATGGTGACTGTTGTATTCAAACCCGATGCAATTTCTTTGATTCATCAACACTCTGGTAGTCCACAGATTACAGAATGCCACCAGATGTGCATCGGAAACTACTACTGGTCTTCCAGGGAACGATCAAAGCATAGACTCGTTGAGACATTACTCCCGTGGTGGAAAGTCACATGGTGACTGTTGTATTCAATCCCGATGCAATTTCTGTGTTTCATCAACACTCTGTAAGTCCACAGATTACAGAATGCCACCAGATGTGCATCGGAAACTACTACTGTTCTTGCAGTTAACGATCAAATCGTAGACTGTTTGAGACATACCTCCTGTCGAGGAAAGTGCGCATGGTGACTGTTGTATTCAATCGCAATGCAAATTCTGTGTTTCATCAACACGCTGATAGTCCACAGATTACAGAATGCCACTAGATGTGCTTCGGAAACTACTACAGGTCTTCCAGGGATCGATCAAAGCATAGACTGTTTGAGACATTACTCCCATGGAGGAAAGAGCGCATGGTGACTGTTGTATTCAGTCCCGATGCTATTTCTGTGTATCATCAACACTCTGATAGTCCACAGATTACAGAATGCCACCAGACGTGCATTGGAAACTACTACTGGACTTCCAGGGAACGATCAAAGCGAAGACCATTGGAGACATTACTCCCATGGAGGAAAGTGGGCATGGTGACTGTTGTATTCAATCCCGATGCAATTTCTGTGTTTCATCAACACTCTATAGTCCACAGATTACTGAATGCCTCCAGATTTGCATCGGAAACTACCACTGGTCTTCCAGGAAACGATCAAAGCGTAGACAGTTTGAGATATTACTCCCATGGAGGAAAGTGCGCATGGTGACTGTTGTATTCAATGCCGATGCAGTTTCTGATTTTCATCAACACTCTGAAAGTCCACAGAGTACAGATTGCCTCCAGATGTGCATTGAAACTACTACTGGTCTTCCTGTAAACGATCAAAGCGTAGACTGTTTCAGACATTACTCCCATGGAGGAAAGTGCGGATGGTGGCTGTTGTATTCACTCCCGATGCAATTTCTGTGTTTCATCAACATTTTGAAGGTCCTCAGATTACAGAATGCCTCCAGATGTGCATCGGAAACTACTACTTTTTTTCCAGGGAACGATCAAAGCGTAGACTGTTTCAGACATTACTCCCATGGAGGAAAGTGCGGATGGTGACTGTTGTATTCACGCACGATGCAATTTCTGTGTTTCATCAACATTTTGAAGGTCCACAGATTACAGAATGCATCCAGATGTGCATCGGAAACTACTACTGGTCTTCCAGGGAACGATCAAAGCGTAGACTGTTTCAGACATTACTCCCTCGGAGGAAAGTGCGGATGGTGACTGTTGTATTCACTCACGATGCAATCTCTGTGTTTCCTCCACATTTTGAAGGGCCACAGATTACAGAATGCCTCCACATGTGCATCGGATACTACTACAGGTCATCCAGGGATCGGTCAAAGTGTAAACTGTTTGAGACATTACTCCCGTGGGCGAAAGTGCGCATGGTGACTGTTGTATTCAATCCCGATGCAATTTCTGTGTTTCATCAACACTCTGATAGTCCACACATTACAGAATGCCTCCAGATGTGCATCGGAAACTACTACTGGTCTTCCAGGGAACGATGAAAACGTAGACTGTTTGAGACATTGCTCCCGTGGAGGTAAGTGCGCATGGTGACTGTTGTATTTAATCCCGATGCAATGTATGTGATTCATCAACACTCTGATAGTCCACAGATTACAGAATGCCACCAGATGTGCATCGGAAACTACTACAGGTCTTCCAGGCAACGATCAAAGCATAGACTCTTTGAGACATTACACCCGTGGTGGAAAGTCGCATGGTGACTGTTGTATTCAATCCCGATGCAATTTCTGTGTTTCATCAACACTCTGTGAGTCCTCAGATTACAGAATGCCCCCGGATGTGCATTGGAAACTACTACTGGTCTTCCAGGGAACGATCAAAGCGTGGAATGTTTGAGACATACCTCCCGTGGAGGAAAGTGCGCATGGTGTCTGTTGTATTCAATTCCGATGCAATTTCTGTGTTTCATTAACACTCTGAGAGTCCACAGATTACAGAATGCCACCAGATGTGCATCGGAAACTACTACTGGTCTTCCAGGGAACGATCAAAGAGTAGACTATTTGAGACATTACTCCCATGGAGGAAGGTGCGCATGGTGACTGTTGTATTCAATCCTGACTAAATTTCTGTGTTTCATCAACACTCTGATAGTCCACAGATTACAGAATGCCTCCAGATGTGCATTGGAAATTACCACTGGTCTTCCAGGGAACGATCAAAGCGTAGACTGTTTTAGACATTACTAACATGGAGGAAAGTGCGCATGGTGACTGTTGTATTCAATCCCGATGCAATTTCTGTGTTTAATCAACACTCTAATAGTCCAGAGATTACAGAATGCCTCCAGATGTGCATCGGAAACTACTACTGGTCTTCCAGGGAACGATCAAAGAGTAGACTATTTGAGACATTACTCCCGTGGAAGAAAGTGCGCATGGTGACTGTTGTATTCAATCCCGATGCAATTTCTGTGTTTCATCAACACTCTGATAGTCCACAGATTACAGAATGCCACCAGATGTGCATCGGAAACTACTACTGGTCTTCTTGGGAACGATCAAGGCGTAGACTGTTTGAGACATTACTACCGTGGAGGAAAGTGAGCATGGTGACTGTTGTATTCAATCAAGATGCAATTTCTGTGTTTCTTCAACACTCTGATAGTCCCCAGATTACAGAATGTCAATAGATGTGCATCGGAAACTACTACTGGTCTTCCAGGGAACGATCAAAGCGTAGACTGAGACATACCTCCCGTGGAGGAAAGTGCGCATGTTGACTGTTGTATTCAATCCCGATGCAATTTCTGTGTTTCATCAACACTCTGATAGTCCACAGATTACAGAATGCCTCCAGACGTGCATTAGAAACTACTACTGGTCTTCCAGGGAACGATCAAAGCGTAAACTCTTTGAGACATTACTCCCACGGAGGAAGGTGGGCATGGTGACTGTTGTATTCAATCCCGATGCAATTACTGCGTTTCATCAACACTCTGATAGTCCACAGATTACAGAATGCCACCAGATGTGCAGCGGAAACTACTACTGGTCTTCCAGGGAACGATCAAAGCGTAGACTCTTTGAGACATTACTAACATTGAGGCAAGTGCGCATGGTGACTGTTGTATTCAATCCCGATGCAATTTCTGTGTTTCATCAACACTCTGATAGTCCACAGATTACAGAATGCCTATAGATGTGCATAGGAAACTACTACTGGTCTTCCAGGGAACGATCAAAGCGTAGACTGTTTCAAACATTACTCCCAAGGAGGAAAGTGCGGATGGTGACTGTTGTATTCACTCACGATGCAATATCTGTTTTTCATCAACATTTTGAAGGTCCACAGATTACAGAATGCATCCAGATGTGCATCGGAAACTACTACTGGTCTTCCAGGGAACGATCAAAGCGTAGAGTGTTTGAGACATTACTCCCGTGGAGGAAAGTGCGCATGATGACACTTGTATTCAATCCCGATGCAATTTCTGTGTTTTATCAACACTCTGATAGTCCACAGATTACAGAATGCCACCAGACGTGCATCGGAAGCTACTACTGGACTTCCAGGGAACGATCAAAGCGAAGACTGTTTCAGACATTACTCCCATGGAGGAAAGTGCGGATGGTGACTGTTGTATTCACTCACGATGCAATATCTGTGTTTCATCAAGATTTGGAAGGTCCACAGATTACAGAATGCCTCCAGATGTGCATCGGAAACTACTACTGGTCTTCCAGGGAACGATCAAAGCATAGACTCGTTGAGACATTACTCCCGTGGTGGAAAGTCGCATGGTGACTGTTCTATTCAATCCCGATGCAATTTCTGTGTTTCATCAACACTCTGTAAGTCCACAGATTACAGAATGCCACCAGATTTGCATCGGAAACTACTACTGGTCTTGCAGGGAACGATCAAAGCGAAGACCATTGGAGACATTACTCCCATGGAGGAAAGTGGGCATGGTGACAGTTGTATTCAATCCCGATGCAATTTCTGTGTTTCATCAACACTCTATAGTCCACAGATTACAGAATGCCTCCAGATTTGCATCGGAAACTACCACTGGTCTTCCAGGGAACGATCAATGCGTAGACAGATTGAGACATTACTCCCATGGAGGAAAGTGCGCATGGTGACTGTTGTATTCAATGCCGATGCAATTTCTGATTTTCATCAACACTCTGAAAGTCCACAGAGTACAGATTGCCTCCAGATGTGCATTGAAACTACTACTGGTCTTCCTGTGAACGATCAAAGCGTAGACTGTTTCAGACATTACTCCCATGGAGGAAAGTGCGGATGGTGACTGTTGTATTCACTCCCGATGCAATTTCTGTGTTTCATCAACATTTTGAAGGTCCTCAGATTACAGAATGCCTCCAGATGTGCATCGGAAACTACTACTGGTCTTCCAGGGAACGATCAAAGCGTAGACTGTTTGAGACATTACTCCGGTGGAGGTAAGTGCGCATGGTGACTGTTGTATTCAATCCCGATGCAATTTATGTGATTCATCCACACTCTGATAGTCCACAGATTACAGAATGCCACCAGATGTGCATCGGAAACTACTACTGGTCTTCCAGGGAACGATCAAAGCATAGACTCCTTGAGACATTACTCCCGTGGTGGAAATTCGCATGGTGACTGTTGTATTCAATCCCGATGCAATTTCTGTGTTTCATCAACACTCTGTAAGTCCACAGATTACAGAATTCCACCAGCTGTGCATTGGAAACTACTACTGGTCTTCCAGGGAACGATCAAAGCATAGACTGTTTGAGACATCACTCCCATGCTGGAAAGTGCGCATGGTGACTTTTGTATTCAATCCCGATGCAATTTCTGTGTTTCATCAACACTCTGTAAGTCCACAGGTTACAGAATGCCACCAGATGTGCATCGGAAACTACAACTGGTCTTGCAGTTAACGATCAAGGCGTAGACTGTTTGAGACATACCTCCTCTGGAGGAAAGTGCGCATGGTGACTGTTGAATTCAATCCCGATGCAATTTCTGTGTCTCATCAACACTCTGATTGTCTACAGATTACAGAATGCCCCCGGATGTGCATTGGAAACTACTACTGGTCTTCCAGGGAACGATCAAAGCGTGGAATGTTTGAGACATACCTCCCGTGGAGGAAAGTGCGCATGGTGTCTGTTGTATTCAATCCCGATGCAATTTCTGTGTTTCATCAACACTCTGATAGTCCACAGATTACAGAATGCCTCCAGATGTGTATTGGAAACTACCACTGGTCTTCCAGGGAACGATAAAAGCGTAGACTGTTAGAGACAATACTAACATGGAGGAAAGTGCGCATGGTGACTGTTATATTCAATCCCGATGCAATTTCTGTGTTTCATCAACACTCTGATAGTCCACTGATTACAGAATGCCACCAGACGTGCATCGGAAACTAGTACTGGACTTCCAGGGAACGATCAAAGCGTAGACTGTTTGAGACATTACTCCCATTGAGGAAACTGCGCATGGTGACTGTTGTATTCAATCCCGATGCAATTTCTTTGATTCATCAACACTCTGGTAGTCCACAGATTACAGAATGCCACCAGATGTGCATCGGAAACTACTACTGGTCTTCCAGGGAACGATAAAAGCATAGACTCGTTGAGACATTACTCCCGTGGTGGAAAGTCGCATGGTGACTGTTGTATTCAATCCCGATGCAATTTCTGTGTTTCATCAACACTCTGTAAGTCCACAGATTACAGAATGCCACCAGATGTGCATCGGAAACTACTACTGTTCTTGCAGTTAACGATCAAATCGTAGACTGTTTGAGACATACCTCCTGTCGAGGAAAGTGCGCATGGTGACTGTTGTATTCAATCGCAATGCAATTTCTGTGTTTCATCAACACGCTGATAGTCCACAGATTACAGAATGCCACTAGATGTGCATCGGAAACTACTACAGGTCTTCCAGGGATCGATCAAAGCGTAGACTGTTTGAGAAATTACTCCCATGGAGGAAAGTGGGCATGGTGACTGTTGTATTCAATCCCGATGCAATTTCTGTGTTTCATCAACACTCTATAGTCCACAGATTACAGAATGCCTCCAGATTTGCATCGGAAACTACCACTGGTCTTCCAGGAAACGATCAAAGCGTAGACAGTTTGAGATGTTACTCCCATGGAGGAAAGTGCGCATGGTGACTGTTGTATTCAATGCCGATGCAATTTCTGTGTTTCATCAACACTCTGATAGTCCACAGATTACAGAATGCCACCAGATGTGCATCGGAAACTACTACTGGTCTTCTTGGGAACGATCAAGGCGTAGACTGTTTGAGACATTACTACCGTGGAGGAAAGTGAGCATGGTGACTGTTGTATTCAATCCAGATGCAATTTCTGTGTTTCTTCAACACTCTGATAGTCCCCAGATTACAGAATGTCAATAGATGTGCATCGGAAACTACTACTGGTCTTCCAGGGAACGATCAAAGCGTAGACTGAGACATACCTCCCGTGGAGGAAAGTGCGCATGTTGACTGTTGTATTCAATCCCGATGCAATTTCTGTGTTTCATCAACACTCTGATAGTCCACAGATTACAGAATGCCTCCAGACGTGCATTAGAAACTACTACTGGTCTTCCAGGGAACGATCAAAGCGTAAACTCTTTGAGACATTACTCCCACGGAGGAAGGTGCGCATGGTGACTGTTGTATTCAATCCCGATGCAATTACTGCGTTTCATCAACACTCTGATAGTCCACAGATTACAGAATGCCACCAGATGTGCAGCGGAAACTACTACTGGTCTTCCAGGGAACGATCAAAGCGTAGACTCTTTGAGACATTACTAACATTGAGGCAAGTGCGCATGGTGACTGTTGTATTCAATCCCGATGCAATTTCTGTGTTTCATCAACACTCTGATAGTCCACAGATTACAGAATGCCTATAGATGTGCATAGGAAACTACTACTGGTCTTCCAGGGAACGATCAAAGCGTAGACTGTTTCAAACATTACTCCCAAGGAGGAAAGTGCGGATGGTGACTGTTGTATTCACTCACGATGCAATATCTGTTTTTCATCAACATTTTGAAGGTCCACAGATTACAGAATGCATCCAGATGTGCATCGGAAACTACTACTGGTCTTCCAGGGAACGATCAAAGCGTAGAGTGTTTGAGACATTACTCCCGTGGAGGAAAGTGCGCATGATGACACTTGTATTCAATCCCGATGCAATTTCTGTGTTTTATCAACACTCTGATAGTCCACAGATTACAGAATGCCACCAGACGTGCATCGGAAGCTACTACTGGACTTCCAGGGAACGATCAAAGCGAAGACTGTTTCAGACATTACTCCCATGGAGGAAAGTGCGGATGGTGACTGTTGTATTCACTCACGATGCAATATCTGTGTTTCATCAAGATTTGGAAGGTCCACAGATTACAGAATGCCTCCAGATGTGCATCAGAAACTACTACTGGTCTTCCAGGGAACGATCAAAGCATAGACTCGTTGAGACATTACTCCCGTGGTGGAAAGTCGCATGGTGACTGTTCTATTCAATCCCGATGCAATTTCTGTGTTTCATCAACACTCTGTAAGTCCACAGATTACAGAATGCCACCAGATTTGCATCGGAAACTACTACTGGTCTTGCAGTATACGATCAAATCGTAGACTCTTTGAGACGTACCTCCTGTCGAGGAAAGTGCGCATGGTGACTGTTGTATTCAATCGCGATGCAATTTCTGTGTTTCATCAACACGCTGATAGTCCAGAGATTACAGAATGCCACTAGATGTGCATTGGAAACTAGTACAGGTCTTCCAGGGATCGATCAAAGCGTAGACTGTTTGAGACATTACTCAAATGGAGGAAAGAGCGCATGGTGACTGTTGTATTCAGTCCCGATGCTATTTCTGTGTTTCATCAACACTCTGATAGTCCACAGATTACAGAATGCCACCAGACGTGCATCGGAAACTACTACTGGACTTCCAGGGAACGATCAAAGCGAAGACCATTGGAGACATTACTCCCATGGAGGAAAGTGGGCATGGTGACAGTTGTATTCAATCCCGATGCAATTTCTGTGTTTCATCAACACTCTATAGTCCACAGATTACAGAATGCCTCCAGATTTGCATCGGAAACTACCACTGGTCTTCCAGGGAACGATCAATGCGTAGACAGATTGAGACATTACTCCCATGGAGGAAAGTGCGCATGGTGACTGTTGTATTCAATGCCGATGCAATTTCTGATTTTCATCAACACTCTGAAAGTCCACAGAGTACAGATTGCCTCCAGATGTGCATTGAAACTACTACTGGTCTTCCTGTGAACGATCAAAGCGTAGACTGTTTCAGACATTACTCCCATGGAGGAAAGTGCGGATGGTGACTGTTGTATTCACTCCCGATGCAATTTCTGTGTTTCATCAACATTTTGAAGGTCCTCAGATTACAGAATGCCTCCAGATGTGCATCGGAAACTACTACTGGTCTTCCAGGGAACGATCAAAGCGTAGACTGTTTGAGACATTACTCCGGTGGAGGTAAGTGCGCATGGTGACTGTTGTATTCAATCCCGATGCAATTTATGTGATTCATCCACACTCTGATAGTCCACAGATTACAGAATGCCACCAGATGTGCATCGGAAACTACTACTGGTCTTCCAGGGAACGATCAAAGCATAGACTCCTTGAGACATTACTCCCGTGGTGGAAATTCGCATGGTGACTGTTGTATTCAATCCCGATGCAATTTCTGTGTTTCATCAACACTCTGTAAGTACACAGATTACAGAATTCCACCAGCTGTGCATTGGAAACTACTACTGGTCTTCCAGGGAACGATCAAAGCATAGACTGTTTGAGACATCACTCCCATGCTGGAAAGTGCGCATGGTGACTTTTGTATTCAATCCCGATGCAATTTCTGTGTTTCATCAACACTCTGTAAGTCCACAGGTTACAGAATGCCACCAGATGTGCATCGGAAACTACAACTGGTCTTGCAGTTAACGATCAAGGCGTAGACTGTTTGAGACATACCTCCTCTGGAGGAAAGTGCGCATGGTGACTGTTGAGTTCAATCCCGATGCAATTTCTGTGTCTCATCAACACTCTGATTGTCTACAGATTACAGAATGCCCCCGGATGTGCATTGGAAACTACTACTGGTCTTCCAGGGAACGATCAAAGCGTGGAATGTTTGAGACATACCTCCCGTGGAGGAAAGTGCGCATGGTGTCTGTTGTATTCAATCCCGATGCAATTTCTGTGTTTCATCAACACTCTGATAGTCCACAGATTACAGAATGCCTCCAGATGTGTATTGGAAACTACCACTGGTCTTCCAGGGAACGATCAAAGCGTAGACTGTTAGAGACAATACTAACATGGAGGAAAGTGCGCATGGTGACTGTTATATTCAATCCCGATGCAATTTCTGTGTTTCATCAACACTCTGATAGTCCACTGATTACAGAATGCCACCAGACGTGCATCGGAAACTAGTACTGGACTTCCAGGGAACGATCAAAGCGTAGACTGTTTGAGACATTACTCCCATTGAGGAAACTGCGCATGGTGACTGTTGTATTCAATCCCGATGCAATTTCTTTGATTCATCAACACTCTGGTAGTCCACAGATTACAGAATGCCACCAGATGTGCATCGGAAACTACTACTGGTCTTCCAGGGAACGATAAAAGCATAGACTCGTTGAGACATTACTCCCGTGGTGGAAAGTCGCATGGTGACTGTTGTATTCAATCCCGATGCAATTTCTGTGTTTCATCAACACTCTGTAAGTCCACAGATTACAGAATGCCACCAGATGTGCATCGGAAACTACTACTGTTCTTGCAGTTAACGATCAAATCGTAGACTGTTTGAGACATACCTCCTGTCGAGGAAAGTGCGCATGGTGACTGTTGTATTCAATCGCAATGCAATTTCTGTGTTTCATCAACACGCTGATAGTCCACAGATTACAGAATGCCACTAGATGTGCATCGGAAACTACTACAGGTCTTCCAGGGATCGATCAAAGCGTAGACTGTTTGAGAAATTACTCCCATGGAGGAAAGTGGGCATGGTGACTGTTGTATTCAATCCCGATGCAATTTCTGTGTTTCATCAACACTCTATAGTCCACAGATTACAGAATGCCTCCAGATTTGCATCGGAAACTACCACTGGTCTTCCAGGAAACGATCAAAGCGTAGACAGTTTGAGATGTTACTCCCATGGAGGAAAGTGCGCATGGTGACTGTTGTATTCAATGCCGATGCAGTTTCTGATTTTCATCAACACTCTGAAAGTCCACAGAGTACAGATTGCCTCCAGATGTGCATTGAAACTACTACTGGTCTTCCTGTAAACGATCAAAGCGTAGACTGTTTCAGACATTACTCCCATGGAGGAAAGTGCGGATGGTGACTGTTGTTTTCACTCCCGATGCAATTTCTGTGTTTCATCAACATTTTGAAGGTCCTCAGATTACAGAATGCCTCCAGATGTGCATCGGAAACTACTACTTTTTTTCCAGGGAACGATCAAAGCGTAGACTGTTTCAGACATTACTCCCATGGAGGAAAGTGCGGATGGTGACTGTTGTATTCACTCACGATGCAATATCTGTGTTTCATCAACATTTTGAAGGTCCACAGATTACAGAATGCCTCCAGATGTGCATCGGAAACTACTACTGGTCTTCCAGGGAACGATCAAAGCATAGACTCGTTGAGACATTACTCCCGTGGTGGAAAGTCGCATGGTGACTGTTCTATTCAATCCCGATGCAATTTCTGTGTTTCATCAACACTCTGTAAGTCCACAGATTACAGAATGCCACCAGATTTGCATCGGAAACTACTACTGGTCTTGCAGTATACGATCAAATCGTAGACTCTTTGAGACGTACCTCCTGTCGAGGAAAGTGCGCATGGTGACTGTTGTATTCAATCGCGATGCAATTTCTGTGTTTCATCAACACGCTGATAGTCCAGAGATTACAGAATGCCACTAGATGTGCATTGGAAACTAGTACAGGTCTTCCAGGGATCGATCAAAGCGTAGACTGTTTGAGACATTACTCAAATGGAGGAAAGAGCGCATGGTGACTGTTGTATTCAGTCCCGATGCTATTTCTGTGTTTCATCAACACTCTGATAGTCCACAGATTACAGAATGCCACCAGACGTGCATCGGAAACTACTACTGGACTTCCAGGGAACGATCAAAGCGAAGACCATTGGAGACATTACTCCCATGGAGGAAAGTGGGCATGGTGACAGTTGTATTCAATCCCGATGCAATTTCTGTGTTTCATCAACACTCTATAGTCCACAGATTACAGAATGCCTCCAGATTTGCATCGGAAACTACCACTGGTCTTCCAGGGAACGATCAATGCGTAGACAGATTGAGACATTACTCCCATGGAGGAAAGTGCGCATGGTGACTGTTGTATTCAATGCCGATGCAATTTCTGATTTTCATCAACACTCTGAAAGTCCACAGAGTACAGATTGCCTCCAGATGTGCATTGAAACTACTACTGGTCTTCCTGTGAACGATCAAAGCGTAGACTGTTTCAGACATTACTCCCATGGAGGAAAGTGCGGATGGTGACTGTTGTATTCACTCCCGATGCAATTTCTGTGTTTCATCAACATTTTGAAGGTCCTCAGATTACAGAATGCCTCCAGATGTGCATCGGAAACTACTACTGGTCTTCCAGGGAACGATCAAAGCGTAGACTGTTTGAGACATTACTCCGGTGGAGGTAAGTGCGCATGGTGACTGTTGTATTCAATCCCGATGCAATTTATGTGATTCATCCACACTCTGATAGTCCACAGATTACAGAATGCCACCAGATGTGCATCGGAAACTACTACTGGTCTTCCAGGGAACGATCAAAGCATAGACTCCTTGAGACATTACTCCCGTGGTGGAAATTCGCATGGTGACTGTTGTATTCAATCCCGATGCAATTTCTGTGTTTCATCAACACTCTGTAAGTCCACAGATTACAGAATTCCACCAGCTGTGCATTGGAAACTACTACTGGTCTTCCAGGGAACGATCAAAGCATAGACTGTTTGAGACATCACTCCCATGCTGGAAAGTGCGCATGGTGACTTTTGTATTCAATCCCGATGCAATTTCTGTGTTTCATCAGCACTCTGTAAGTCCACAGGTTACAGAATGCCACCAGATGTGCATCGGAAACTACAACTGGTCTTGCAGTTAACGATCAAGGCGTAGACTGTTTGAGACATACCTCCTCTGGAGGAAAGTGCGCATGGTGACTGTTGAATTCAATCCCGATGCAATTTCTGTGTCTCATCAACACTCTGATTGTCTACAGATTACAGAATGCCCCCGGATGTGCATTGGAAACTACTACTGGTCTTCCAGGGAACGATCAAAGCGTGGAATGTTTGAGACATACCTCCCGTGGAGGAAAGTGCGCATGGTGTCTGTTGTATTCAATCCCGATGCAATTTCTGTGTTTCATCAACACTCTGATAGTCCACAGATTACGGAATGCCTCCAGATGTGTATTGGAAACTACCACTGGTCTTCCAGGGAACGATCAAAGCGTAGACTGTTAGAGACAATACTAACATGGAGGAAAGTGCGCATGGTGACTGTTATATTCAATCCCGATGCAATTTCTGTGTTTCATCAACACTCTGATAGTCCACTGATTACAGAATGCCACCAGACGTGCATCGGAAACTAGTACTGGACTTCCAGGGAACGATCAAAGCGTAGACTGTTTGAGACATTACTCCCATTGAGGAAACTGCGCATGGTGACTGTTGTATTCAATCCCGATGCAATTTCTTTGATTCATCAACACTCTGGTAGTCCACAGATTACAGAATGCCACCAGATGTGCATCGGAAACTACTACTGGTCTTCCAGGGAACGATAAAAGCATAGACTCGTTGAGACATTACTCCCGTGGTGGAAAGTCGCATGGTGACTGTTGTATTCAATCCCGATGCAATTTCTGTGTTTCATCAACACGCTGATAGTCCACAGATTACAGAATGCCACTAGATGTGCATCGGAAACTACTACAGGTCTTCCAGGGATCGATCAAAGCGTAGACTGTTTGAGAAATTACTCCCATGGAGGAAAGTGGGCATGGTGACTGTTGTATTCAATCCCGATGCAATTTCTGTGTTTCATCAACACTCTATAGTCCACAGATTACAGAATGCCTCCAGATTTGCATCGGAAACTACCACTGGTCTTCCAGGAAACGATCAAAGCGTAGACAGTTTGAGATGTTACTCCCATGGAGGAAAGTGCGCATGGTGACTGTTGTATTCAATGCCGATGCAGTTTCTGATTTTCATCAACACTCTGAAAGTCCACAGAGTACAGATTGCCTCCAGATGTGCATTGAAACTACTACTGGTCTTCCTGTAAACGATCAAAGCGTAGACTGTTTCAGACATTACTCCCATGGAGGAAAGTGCGGATGGTGACTGTTGTTTTCACTCCCGATGCAATTTCTGTGTTTCATCAACATTTTGAAGGTCCTCAGATTACAGAATGCCTCCAGATGTGCATCGGAAACTACTACTTTTTTTCCAGGGAACGATCAAAGCGTAGACTGTTTCAGACATTACTCCCATGGAGGAAAGTGCGGATGGTGACTGTTGTATTCACGCACGATGCAATTTCTGTGTTTCATCAACATTTTGAAGGTCCACAGATTACAGAATGCATCCAGATGTGCATCGGAAACTACTACTGGTCTTCCAGGGAACGATCAAAGCGTAGACTGTTTCAGACATTACTCCCTCGGAGGAAAGTGCGGATGGTGACTGTTGTATTCACTCACGATGCAATCTCTGTGTTTCCTCCACATTTTGAAGGGCCACAGATTACAGAATGCCTCCACATGTGCATCGGATACTACTACAGGACATCCAGGGATCGGTCAAAATGTAAACTGTTTGAGACATTACTCCCGTGGGCGAAAGTGCGCATGGTGACTTTTGTATTCAATCCCGATGCAATTTCTGTGTTTCATCAACACTCTGATAGTCCACACATTACAGAATGCCTCCAGATGTGCATCGGAAACTACTACTGGTCTTCCAGGGAACGATGAAAGCGTAGACTGTTTGAGACATTACTCCCGTGGAGGTAAGTGCGCATGGTGACTGTTGTATTTAATCCCGATGCAATTTATGTGATTCATCAACACTCTGATAGTCCACAGATTACAGAATGCCACCAGATGTGCATCGGAAACTACTACTGGTCTTCCAGGGAACGATCAAAGCATAGACTCTTTGAGACATTACACCCGTGGTGGAAAGTCGCATGGTGACTGTTGTATTCAATCCCGATGCAATTTCTGTGTTTCATCAACACTCTGTGAGTCCTCAGATTACAGAATGCCCCCGGATGTGCATAGGAAACTACTACTGGTCTTCCAGATAACGATCAAAGCGTGGAATGTTTGAGACATACCTCCCGTGGAGGAAAGTGCGCATGGTGTCTGTTGTATTCAATTCCGATGCAATTTCTGTGTTTCATTAACACTCTGAGAGTCCACAGATTACAGAATGCCACCAGATGTGCATCGGAAACTACTACTGGTCTTCCAGGGACCGATCAAAGAGTAGACTATTTGAGACATTACTCCCATGGAGGAAGGTGCGCATGGTGACTGTTGTATTCAATCCTGACTAAATTTCTGTGTTTCATCAACACTCTGATAGTCCACAGATTACAGAGTGCCTCCAGATGTGCATTGGAAATTACCACTGGTCTTCCAGGGAACGATCAAAGCGTAGACTGTTTTAGACATTACTAACATGGAGGAAAGTGCGCATGGTGACTGTTGTATTCAATCCCGATGCAATTTCTATGTTTAATCAACACTCTAATAGTCCAGAGATTACAGAATGCCTCCAGATGTGCATCGGAAACTACTGCTGGTTTTCCAGGGACCGATCAAAGCGTAGAATATTTGAGACATTACTCCCAGTGGAAGAAAGTGCGCATGGTGACTGTTGTATTCAATTCCGATGCAATTTCTGTGTTTCATCAACACTCTGAGAGTCCACAGATTAAAGAATGCCACCAGATTTGCATCGGAAACTACTACTGGTCTTCCAGGGAACGATCAAAGAGTAGACTATTTGAGACATTACTCCCGTGGAAGAAAGTGCGCATGGTGACTGTTGTATTCAATCCCGATGCAAATTCTGTGTTTCATCAACACTCTGATAGTCCACAGATTACAGAATGCCACCAGATGTGCATCGGAAACTACTACTGGTCTTCTTGGGAACGATCAAGGCGTAGACTGTTTGAGACATTACTACCGTGGAGGAAAGTGAGCATGGTGACTGTTGTATTCAATCCAGATGCAATTTCTGTGTTTCTTCAACACTCTGATAGTCCCCAGATTACAGAATGTCAATAGATGTGCATCGGAAACTACTACTGGTCTTCCAGGGAACGATCAAAGCGTAGACTGAGACATACCTCCCGTGGAGGAAAGTGCGCATGTTGACTGTTGTATTCAATCCCGATGCAATTTCTGTGTTTCATCAACACTCTGATAGTCCACAGATTACAGAATGCCTCCAGACGTGCATAAGAAACTACTACTGGTCTTCCAGGGAACGATCAAAGCGTAAACTCTTTGAGACATTACTCCCACGGAGGAAGGTGCGCATGGTGACTGTTGTATTCAATCCCGATGCAATTACTGCGTTTCATCAACACTCTGATAGTCCACAGGTTACAGAATGCCACCAGATGTGCAGCGGAAACTACTACTGGTCTTCCAGGGAACGATCAAAGCGTAGACTCTTTGAGACATTACTAACGTTGAGGCAAGTGCGCATGGTGACTGTTGTATTCAATCCCGATGCAATTTGTGTGTTTCATCAACACTCTGATAGTCCGCAGATTACAGAATGCCACCAGATGTGCATCGAAAACTACTACTGGTCTTCCAGGGAACGATCAAAGCGTAGACTGTTTGAGACATTACTCCTGTGGAGGAAAGTGCGCATGGTGACTGTTGTTTTCAATCCCGATGCAATTTCTGTGTTTCGTAAACACTCTGATAGTCCACAGATTACAGAATGCCACCATATGTGCATCGGAAACTACTACTGGTCTCCCAGGGAAAGATCAAAGCATAGACTGTTTGAGCCATTACTCCCGTGGAGGAAAGTGCGCATGGTGACTGTTGTATTCAATCCCGATGCAATATCTGTGTTTCATCAACACTTTCAAGGTCCACAGATTAAGGAATGCCTATAGATGTGCAGAGGAAACTACTACTCGTCTTCCAGGGAACGATCAAAGCGTAGACTGTTCGAGACATACCTCCTGTGGAGGAAAGTGCGCATGGTGACTGTTGTATTCAATCCCGATCCAATTTCTGTGTTTCATCAACACTCTGATAGTCCACAGATTACAGAATGCCACCAGATGTGCATCGGAAACTACTACTGGTCATCGAGGGAACGATCAAAGCGTAGACAGTTAGAGACATTACTAACATGGAGGAAAGTGCACATGGTGACTGTTGTTTTCAATCCCGATGCAATTTCTGTGTTTCGTCAACACTCTGATAGTCCACAGATTACAGAATGCCACCAGATGTGCATCGGAAACTACTACTGGTCTTCCAGGGAAAGATCAAAGCATAGACTGTTTGAGACATTACTCCCGTGGAGGAAAGTGCGCATGGTGACTGTTGTATTCAATCCCGATGCAATATCTGTGTTTCATCAACACTTTAAAGGTCCACAGATTAAGGAATGCCTATAGATGTGCATAGGAAACTCCTACTGGTCTTCCAGGGAACGATCTAAGAGTAGACTGTTTGAGACATTACTCCCGTGGAGATAAGTGCGCATGGTGACTGTTGTATTCAATCGCGATGCAATTTCTGTGTCTCATCAACACTCTGATAGTTCACAGATTACAGAATGCCACCAGATGTGCATCGGAAACTACTACTGGTCTTCAAGGGAATGATCAGGGCGTAGACTGTTTGAGAGATTACTCCTGTGGAGGAAAGTGCGCATGGCGACTGTTGTATTCAGTCCCTATGCAATTTCTGTGTTCCATCAACACTCTATAGTCCACAGGTTTCAGAATGCCACCAGATGTGCATCGGTAACTACAAGTGGTCTTCCAGGGAACGATCAAAGCGTAGACTGTTTGAGACATACCTCCCGTGGAGGAAAGTGCGCATGGTGACTGTTGTATTCAATCCCGATCCAATTTCTGTGTTTCATCAACACTCTGATAGTCCACCGATTACAGAATGCCTCCAGATGTGCATCGGAAACTACTACTGATCTTGCAGGGCACGATCAAAGCGAAAACTCTTTGAGACATTACTCCCACGGAGGAAGGTGCCAATGAAGACTGTTGTATTCAATCCCGATTAAATTTCTGTGTTTCATTAACACTCTGATAGTCCACAGATTTTAGAATGCGTCCAGATGTGCATTGGAAACTACCACTGGTCTTAAAGGGAACGATCAAAGCGTAGACTGTTTGAGACATTACTAACATGGAGGAAAGTGCGCATGGTGACTGTTATATTCAATCCCGATGCGATTTCTGTGTTTCATCAACACTGTGATAGTCCACAGATTACAGAATTCCTCCAGATGTCCATCGGAAACTACTACTGGTCTTCCAGGGGACGATCAAATCGTAAACCCTTTGAGACATTACTCCCATGGAGGAAGGTGAGCATGGTGACTGTTGTAATCATTCCCGATCAAATTTCTGTGTTTCATCAACACTCTGAAAGTCCACAGATTACAGAATGTCTCCAGATGTGCATTGGAAACTACCACTGGTCTTCCAGGGAACGATCAATGCGCAGACTGTTTGGGACATTACTCCCGTGGAGGAAAGTGCCCATGGTGACTATTGTATTCAATCCCGATGCAATATCTGTGTTTCATCAACACTTTGAAGGTCTACAGATTACAGAATGCCTGTAGATGTGCATAGGAAACTACTACTGGTCTTCCAGGGAACGATCAAAGCGTAGACGGTTCGAGACATTACTCCCGTGGAGGAAAGTGCGCATGGTGACTCTTGTATTCAATCCCGATGCAATTTCTGTGTTTCATCAACACTCTGATAGTCCACCGATTACAGAATGCCTCCAGATGTGCATCGGAAACTACTACTGATCTTGCAGGGAACGATCAAATCGTAAACTCTTTGAGACATTACTCCCACGGAGGAAGGTGCGCATGAAGACTGTTGTATTCAGTCCCGATTAAATTTCTGTGTTTCATTAACACTCTGATAGTCCACAGAATTTAGAATGCCTCCGGATGTGCATCGGAAACTACCACTGGTCTTACAGGGAACGATCAAAGCGTAGACTCTTTGAGACATTACTAACATGGAGGCAAGTGCGCATGGTGACTGTTGTATTCAATCCCGATGCAATTTCTGTGTTTCATCAACACTTTGAAGGTCCACAGATTACAGAATGCGTCCAGATGTGCATTGGAAACTACCACTGGTCTTAAAGGGAACGATCAAAGCGTAGACTGTTTGAGACATTACTAACATGGAGGAAAGTGCGCATGGTGACTGTTATATTCAATCCCGATGCGATTTCTGTGTTTCATCAACACTTTGATAGTCCACAGATTACAGAATGCCTCCAGATGTCCATCGGAAACTACTACTGGTCTTCCAGGGAACAATCAAAGCGTAAACCCTTTGAGACATTACTCCCATGGAGGAAGGTGCGCATGGTGACTGTTGTAATCATTCCCGATTAAATTTCTGTGTTTCATCAACACTCTGAAAGTCCACAGATTACAGAATGTCTCCAGATGTGCATTGGAAACTACCACTGGTCTTCCAGGGAACGATCAATGCGCAGACTGTTTGGGACATTACTCCCGTGGAGGAAAGTGCGCATGGTGACTGTTGTATTCAATCCCGATGCAATATCTGTGTTTCATCAACACTTTGAAGGTCTACAGATTACAGAATGCCTATAGATGTGCATAGGAAACTACTACTGGTCTTCCAGGGAACGATCAAAGCGTACACTGTTTGAGACATTACTCCTGTAGAGGAAAGTGCGCATGGTGACTGTTGTATTCAATCCCGATGCAATTTCTGTGTTTCATCAACACTCTGATAGTCGACAGATTACAGAATGCCACCAGATGTGCATCGGAAACTACTACTGGTCTTCCAGGGAACGATGAAAGCGTAGACAGTTTTAGACATTACTCCTGTGGACGAAAGTGCGCATGGTGACTATTTTATTCAATCCCGATGCAATTTCTGTGTTTCATCAACAGTCTGGTAGTCCACAGGTTTAAGAATTCCACCAGATGTGCATCGGAAACTACTACTGGTCTTCTAGTGGACGATCAAGGCGTAGACTGTTTGAGACATTACTCCTGTGGAGGAAAGTGCGCATGGTGACTGTTGTATTCAGTCCCGATGCAATTTCTGTGTTTCATCAACACTCTATAGTCCACAGGTTTCAGAATGCCACCTGATGTGCATCGGAAACTACAACTGGTCTTCCAGGGATCGACCAAAGCTTAGACTGTTTGAGACATACCTCCCGTGGAGGAAAGTGCGCATGGTGACTGTTGTATTCAATCCCGATCCAATTTCTGTGTTTCATAAACACTCTGATAGTCCACAGATTACAGAATGCCACCAGATGTGCATCGGAAACTACTACTGGTCATCGAGGGAACGATCAAAGCGTAGACAGTTAGAGACATTACTAACATGGAGGAAAGTGCGCAGGGTGACTGTTGTATTCAATCCCGATGCAATATCTGTGTTTCATCAACACTTTCAAGGTCCACAGATTACAGAATGCCTATAGATGTGCATAGGAAACTACTACTGGTCTTCCAGGGAACGATTAAAGAGTAGACTGTTTGAGACATTACTCCCGTGGAGATATGTGCACATGGTGACTGTTGTATTCAATCACGATGCAATTTCTGTGTCTCATCAACACTCTGATAGTCCACAGATTACAGAATGCCCTCTGATGTGCATTGGAAACTACTACTGGTCTTCCTGGGTACGATCAAAGCGTAGACAGTTTGAGACATTACTCCTGTGGAGGAAAGTGCGCATGGTGGCTATTGTATTCAATCCCGATGCAATTTCTGTGTTTCATCAACAGTCTGGTAGTCCACAGGTTTCAGAATTCCACCAGATGTGCATCGGAAACTACTACTGGTCTTCCAGGGAACGATCAAAGCGTAGACTGTTTGAGACATTACACCCGTGGAGGAAAGTGCCTATGGTGACTGTTGTATTCAATCGCGATCCAATTTCTGTGTTTCATCAACACTCTGATAGTCCACAGATTACAGAATGCCACCAGATGTGTATAGGAAACTACTACTGGTCTTCTAGGGAACGATCAAGGCGTAGACTGTTTGAGACATTACTCCTGTGGAGGAAAGTGTGCATGGTGACTGTTGTATTCAATCCCGATGCAATTTCTGTGTTTCATCAACACCCTGACAGTCCACAGGTTTCAGAATGCCACCAGATGTGCATCGGAAACTACTACTGGTCTTCCAGGGAACGATCAAAGCGTAGACTGTTTGAGACATACCTCCCGTGGAGGAAAGTGCGCATGGTGACTGTTGTTTTCAATCCCGATACAATTTCTGTGATTCATCAACACTCTGCTGGTCCACAGATTTCAGAATGCCGCCAGATGTGCATCGGAAACTACTACTGGTCATCGAGGGAACGATCAAAACGTAGACTGTTAGAGACATTACTAACATGGAGGAAGGTGAGCATGGTGACTGTTGTAATCAATTCCGATTAAATTTCTGTGTTTCATCAACACTCTGAAAGTCCACAGATTACAGAATGCCTATAGATGTGCATAGGAAACTACTACTGGTCTTCCAGGGAACGATCAAAGCGTAGACTGTTCGAGACATTACTCCCGTGGAGGAATGTGCGCAAGTGACTCTTGTATTCAATCCCAATGCAATTTCTGTGTTTCATCAACACTCTGAAAGTCCACAGATTACAGAATTTCTCCAGATGTACATTGGAAACTACTACTGGTCTTCCAGGGAACGATCTAAGAGTAGACTGTTTGAGACATTACTCGCGTGGAGAAATGTGCGCATGGTGACTGTTGTATTCAATCCCGATGCAATATCTGTGTTTCATCAACACTTTAAAGGGCCACAGATTAAGGAATGCCTATAGATGTGCATAGGAAACTACTACTGGTCTTCCAGGGAACGATCTAAGAGCAGACTGTTTGAGACATTACTCTTGTGGAGCAAAGTGCGCATGGTGACTGTTGTATTCAATCCCGATGCAATTTCTGTGTCTCATCAACACTCTGATAGTCCACAAATTACAGAATGCCACCAGATGTGAATCGGAAACTACTACTGGTCTTCTAGTGGACGATCAAGGCGTAGACTGTTTGAGACATTACTCCTGTGGAGGAAAGTGCGCATGGTGACTGTTGTATTCAGTCCCGATGCAATTTCTGTGTTTCATCAACACTCTATAGTCCACAGGTTTCAGAATGCCACCTGATGTGCATCGGAAACTACAACTGGTCTTCCAGGGATCGACCAAAGCTTAGACTGTTTGAGACATACCTCCCGTGGAGGAAAGTGCGCATGGTGACTGTTGTATTCAATCCCGATCCAATATCTGTGTTTCATAAACACTCTGATAGTCCACAGATTACAGAATGCCACCAGATGTGCATCGGAAACTACTACTGGTCATCGAGGGAACGATCAAAGCGTAGACAGTTAGAGACATTACTAACATGGAGGAAAGTGCGCATGGTGACTGTTGTATTCAATCCCGATGCAATATCTGTGTTTCATCAACACTTTCAAGGTCCACAGATTACAGAATGCCTATAGATGTGCATAGGAAACTACTACTGGTCTTCCAGGGAACGATTAAAGAGTAGACTGTTTGAGACATTACTCCCGTGGAGATATGTGCACATGGTGACTGTTGTATTCAATCACGATGCAATTTCTGTGTCTCATCAACACTCTGATAGTCCACAGATTACAGAATGCCCTCAGATGTGCATTGGAAACTACTACTGGTCTTCCTGGGTACGATCAAAGCGTAGACAGTTTGAGACATTACTCCTGTGGAGGAAAGTGCGCATGGTGGCTATTGTATTCAATCCCGATGCAATTTCTGTGTTTCATCAACAGTCTGGTAGTCCACAGGTTTCAGAATTCCACCAGATGTGCATCGGAAACGACTACTGGTCTTCCAGGGAACGATCAAAGCGTAGACTGTTTGAGACATTACACCCGTGGAGGAAAGTGCCTATGGTGACTGTTGTATTCAATCGCGATCCAATTTCTGTGTTTCATCAACACTCTGATAGTCCACAGATTACAGAATGCCACCAGATGTGTATAGGAAACTACTACTGGTCTTCTAGGGAACGATCAAGGCGTAGACTGTTTGAGACATTACTCCTGTGGAGGAAAGTGTGCATGGTGACTGTTGTATTCAATCCCGATTCAATTTCTGTGTTTCATCAACACCCTGACAGTCCACACGTTTCAGAATGCCACCAGATGTGCATCGGAAACTACTACTGGTTTTCCAGGGAACGATCAAAGCGTAGACTGTTTGAGACATACCTCCCGTGGAGGAAAGTGCGCATGGTGACTGTTGTTTTCAATCCCGATACAATTTCTGTGATTCATCAACACTCTGCTGGTCCACAGATTACAGAAAGCCGCCAGATGTGCATCGGAAACTACTACTGGTCATCGAGGGAACGATCAAAACGTAGACTGTTAGAGACATTACTAACATGGAGGAAGGTGAGCATGGTGACTGTTGTAATCAATTCCGATTAAATTTCTGTGTTTCATCAACACTCTGAAAGTCCACAGATTACAGAATGCCTATAGATGTGCATAGGAAACTACTACTGGTCTTCCAGGGAACGATCAAAGCGTAGACTGTTCGAGACATTACTCCCGTGGAGGAAAGTGCGCAAGTGACTCTTGTATTCAATCCCAATGCAATTTCTGTGTTTCATCAACACTCTGATAGTCCACAGATTTTAGAATGCCTCCGGATGTGCATCGGAAACTACCACTGGTCTTCCAGGGAACGATCAAAGCGTACACTCTTTGAGACATTACTAACATGGAGGCAAATGCGCATGGTGACTGTTGTATTCAATCCCGATGCAATTTCTGTGTTTCATCAACACTTTGAAGGTCCACAGATTACAGAATGTGTCCAGATGTGCATTGGAAACTACCACTGGTCTTAAAGGGAACGATCAAAGCGTAGACTGTTTGAGACATTACTAACATGGAGGAAAGTGCGCATGGTGACTGTTATATTCAATACCGATGCGATTTCTGTGTTTCATCAACACTCTGATAGTCCACAGATTACAGAATGCCTCCTGATGTCCATCGGAAACTACTACTGGTCTTCCAGGGAACGATCAAAGCGTAAACCCTTTGAGACATTACTCCCATGGAGGAAGGTGCGCAATGTGACTGTTGTAATCATTCCCGATTAAATTTCTGTGTTTCATCAACACTCTGAAAGTCCACAGATTACAGAATTTCTCCAGATGTACATTGGAAACTACTACTGGTCTTCCAGGGAACGATCTAAGAGTAGACTGTTTGAGACATTACTCGCGTGGAGAAATGTGCGCATGGTGACTGTTGTATTCAATCCCGATGCAATTTCTGTGTCTCATCGACACTCTGATAGTCCACAAATTACAGAATGCCACCAGATGTGCATCGGAAACTACTACTGGTCTTCTAGGGAACGATCAAGGCGTAGACTGTTTGAGACATTACTCCTGTGGAGGAAAGTGCGCATGGTGACTGTTGTATTCAGTCCCGGTGCAATTTCTGTGTTTCATCAACACTCTATAGTCCACAGGTTTCAGAATGCCACCAGATGTGCATCGGAAACTACAACTGGTCTTACACAGAACGACCAAAGCCTAGACTGTTTGAGATATACCTCCCGTGGAGGAAAGTGCGCATGGTGACTGTTGTATTCAATCCCGATGCAATTTCTGTGTTTCATCAACACTCTGATAGTCAACCGATTACAGAATGCCTCCAGATGTGCATCGGAAACTACTACTGATCTTGCAGGGAACTATCAAAACGTAAACTCTTTGAGACATTACTCCCACGGAGGAAGGTGCGCATGAAGACTGTTGTATTCAATCCCGATGCAATTTCTGTGTTTCATCAACACTTTGAAAGTCCACAGTTTACAGAATGCGTCCAGATGTGCATTGGAAACTACCACTGGTCTTAAAGGGAACGATCAAATCGTAGACTGTTATAGACATTACTAACATGGAGGAAGGTGAGCATGGTGACTGTTGTAATCAACCCCGATTAAATTTCTGTGTTTCATCAACACTCTGAAAGTCCACAGATTACAGAATGTCTCCAGATGTGCATTGGAAACTACCACTGGTCTTCCAGGGAACGATCAATGCGCAGACTGTTTGGGACATTACTAACATGGAGGAAAGTGCGCATGGTGACTGTTGTATTCAATCCTGATGCAATATCTGTGTTTCTTCAACACTTTGAAGGTCTACAGATTACAGAATGCCTATAGATGTGCATAGGAAACTACTACTGGTCTTCCATTGAACGATCAAAGCGTAGACTGTTTGAGACATTACTCCTGTAGAGGAAAGTGCGCATGGTGACTGTTGCATTCATCCCAATGCAATTTCTGTGTTTCATCAACACTCTGATAGTCGACAGATTACAGAATGATACCAGATGTGCATCGGAAACTACTACTGGTCTTCCAGGGAACGATCAATTCGTAGACTGTTTGAGACATTACTCCTGTGGAGGGAACTGAGCATGGTGACTGTTGTTTTCAATCCCGATGCAGTTTCTGTGTTTCGTCAACACCCTGATAGTCCACAGATTATAGAATGCTACCAGATGTGCATCGGAAACTACTACTGGTCTTCCAGGGAACGATCAAGGCGTAGACTGTTTGAGACATTACTCCTGTGGAGGAAAGTGCGCATGGTGACTGTTGTATTCAATCCCGATGCAATTTCTGTGTTTCATCAACACTCTGATAGTCAACCGATTACAGAATGCCTCCAGATGTGCATCGGAAACTACTACTGATCTTGCAGGGAACTATCAAAACGTAAACTCTTTGAGACATTACTCCCACGGAGGAAGGTGCGCATGAAGACTGTTGTATTCAATCCCGATGCAATTTCTGTGTTTCATCAACACTTTGAAAGTCCACAGTTTACAGAATGCGTCCAGATGTGCATTGGAAACTACCACTGGTCTTAAAGGGAACGATCAAATCGTAGACTGTTATAGACATTACTAACATGGAGGAAGGTGAGCATGGTGACTGTTGTAATCAATCCCGATTAAATTTCTGTGTTTCATCAACACTCTGAAAGTCCACAGATTACAGAATGTCTCCAGATGTGCATTGGAAACTACCACTGGTCTTCCAGGGAACGATCAATGCGCAGACTGTTTGGGACATTACTAACATGGAGGAAAGTGCGCATGGTGACTGTTGTATTCAATCCTGATGCAATATCTGTGTTTCTTCAACACTTTGAAGGTCTACAGATTACAGAATGCCTATAGATGTGCATAGGAAACTACTACTGGTCTTCCATTGAACGATCAAAGCGTAGACTGTTTGAGACATTACTCCTGTAGAGGAAAGTGCGCATGGTGACTGTTGCATTCATCCCAATGCAATTTCTGTGTTTCATCAACACTCTGATAGTCGACAGATTACAGAATGCCACCAGATGTGCATCGGAAACTACTACTGGTCTTCCAGGGAACGATGAAAGCGTAGACAGTTTTAGACATTACTCCTGTGGACGAAAGTGCGCATGGTGACTATTTTATTCAATCCCGATGCAATTTCTGTGTTTCATCAACAGTCTGGTAGTCCACAGGTTTAAGAATTCCACCAGATGTGCATCGGAAACTACTACTGGTCTTCTAGTGGACGATCAAGGCGTAGACTGTTTGAGACATTACTCCTGTGGAGGAAAGTGCGCATGGTGACTGTTGTATTCAGTCCCGATGCAATTTCTGTGTTTCATCAACACTCTATAGTCCACAGGTTTCAGAATGCCACCTGATGTGCATCGGAAACTACAACTGGTCTTCCAGGGATCGACCAAAGCTTAGACTGTTTGAGACATACCTCCCGTGGAGGAAAGTGCGCATGGTGACTGTTGTATTCAATCCCGATCCAATTTCTGTGTTTCATAAACACTCTGATAGTCCACAGATTACAGAATGCCACCAGATGTGCATCGGAAACTACTACTGGTCATCGAGGGAACGATCAAAGCGTAGACAGTTAGAGACATTACTAACATGGAGGAAAGTGCGCAGGGTGACTGTTGTATTCAATCCCGATGCAATATCTGTGTTTCATCAACACTTTCAAGGTCCACAGATTACAGAATGCCTATAGATGTGCATAGGAAACTACTACTGGTCTTCCAGGGAACGATTAAAGAGTAGACTGTTTGAGACATTACTCCCGTGGAGATATGTGCACATGGTGACTGTTGTATTCAATCACGATGCAATTTCTGTGTCTCATCAACACTCTGATAGTCCACAGATTACAGAATGCCCTCTGATGTGCATTGGAAACTACTACTGGTCTTCCTGGGTACGATCAAAGCGTAGACAGTTTGAGACATTACTCCTGTGGAGGAAAGTGCGCATGGTGGCTATTGTATTCAATCCCGATGCAATTTCTGTGTTTCATCAACAGTCTGGTAGTCCACAGGTTTCAGAATTCCACCAGATGTGCATCGGAAACTACTACTGGTCTTCCAGGGAACGATCAAAGCGTAGACTGTTTGAGACATTACACCCGTGGAGGAAAGTGCCTATGGTGACTGTTGTATTCAATCGCGATCCAATTTCTGTGTTTCATCAACACTCTGATAGTCCACAGATTACAGAATGCCACCAGATGTGTATAGGAAACTACTACTGGTCTTCTAGGGAACGATCAAGGCGTAGACTGTTTGAGACATTACTCCTGTGGAGGAAAGTGTGCATGGTGACTGTTGTATTCAATCCCGATGCAATTTCTGTGTTTCATCAACACCCTGACAGTCCACAGGTTTCAGAATGCCACCAGATGTGCATCGGAAACTACTACTGGTCTTCCAGGGAACGATCAAAGCGTAGACTGTTTGAGACATACCTCCCGTGGAGGAAAGTGCGCATGGTGACTGTTGTTTTCAATCCCGATACAATTTCTGTGATTCATCAACACTCTGCTGGTCCACAGATTTCAGAATGCCGCCAGATGTGCATCGGAAACTACTACTGGTCATCGAGGGAACGATCAAAACGTAGACTGTTAGAGACATTACTAACATGGAGGAAGGTGAGCATGGTGACTGTTGTAATCAATTCCGATTAAATTTCTGTGTTTCATCAACACTCTGAAAGTCCACAGATTACAGAATGCCTATAGATGTGCATAGGAAACTACTACTGGTCTTCCAGGGAACGATCAAAGCGTAGACTGTTCGAGACATTACTCCCGTGGAGGAATGTGCGCAAGTGACTCTTGTATTCAATCCCAATGCAATTTCTGTGTTTCATCAACACTCTGATAGTCCACAGATTTTAGAATGCCTCCGGATGTGCATCGAAAACTACCACTGGTCTTCGAGGGAACGATCAAAGCGTAGACTCTTTGAGACATTACTAACATGGAGGCAAGTGCGCATGGTGACTGTTGTATTCAATCCCGATGCAATTTCTGTGTTTCATCAACACTTTGAAGGTCCACAGATTACAGAATGTGCCCAGATGTGCATTGGAAACTACCACTGGTCTTAAAGGGAACGATCAAAGCGTAGACTCTTTGAGACATTACTAACATGGAGGAAAGTGCGCATGGTGACTGTTATATTCAATACCGATGCGATTTCTGTGTTTCATCAACACTCTGATAGTCCACAGATTACAGAATGCCTCCTGATGTCCATCGGAAACTACTACTGGTCTTCCAGGGAACGATCAAAGCGTAAACCCTTTGAGACATTACTCCCATGGAGGAAGGTGCGCAATGTGACTGTTGTAATCATTCCCGATTAAATTTCTGTGTTTCATCAACACTCTGAAAGTCCACAGATTACAGAATTTCTCCAGATGTACATTGGAAACTACTACTGGTCTTCCAGGGAACGATCTAAGAGTAGACTGTTTGAGACATTACTCGCGTGGAGAAATGTGCGCATGGTGACTGTTGTATTCAATCCCGATGCAATATCTGTGTTTCATCAACACTTTAAAGGGCCACAGATTAAGGAATGCCTATAGATGTGCATAGGAAACTACTACTGGTCTTCCAGGGAACGATCTAAGAGCAGACTGTTTGAGACATTACTCTTGTGGAGCAAAGTGCGCATGGTGACTGTTGTATTCAATCCCGATGCAATTTCTGTGTCTCATCAACACTCTGATAGTCCACAAATTACAGAATGCCACCAGATGTGAATCGGAAACTACTACTGGTCTTCTAGTGGACGATCAAGGCGTAGACTGTTTGAGACATTACTCCTGTGGAGGAAAGTGCGCATGGTGACTGTTGTATTCAGTCCCGATGCAATTTCTGTGTTTCATCAACACTCTATAGTCCACAGGTTTCAGAATGCCACCTGATGTGCATCGGAAACTACAACTGGTCTTCCAGGGATCGACCAAAGCTTAGACTGTTTGAGACATACCTCCCGTGGAGGAAAGTGCGCATGGTGACTGTTGTATTCAATCCCGATCCAATATCTGTGTTTCATAAACACTCTGATAGTCCACAGATTACAGAATGCCACCAGATGTGCATCGGAAACTACTACTGGTCATCGAGGGAACGATCAAAGCGTAGACAGTTAGAGACATTACTAACATGGAGGAAAGTGCGCATGGTGACTGTTGTATTCAATCCCGATGCAATATCTGTGTTTCATCAACACTTTCAAGGTCCACAGATTACAGAATGCCTATAGATGTGCATAGGAAACTACTACTGGTCTTCCAGGGAACGATTAAAGAGTAGACTGTTTGAGACATTACTCCCGTGGAGATATGTGCACATGGTGACTGTTGTATTCAATCACGATGCAATTTCTGTGTCTCATCAACACTCTGATAGTCCACAGATTACAGAATGCCCTCAGATGTGCATTGGAAACTACTACTGGTCTTCCTGGGTACGATCAAAGCGTAGACAGTTTGAGACATTACTCCTGTGGAGGAAAGTGCGCATGGTGGCTATTGTATTCAATCCCAATGCAATTTCTGTGTTTCATCAACAGTCTGGTAGTCCACAGGTTTCAGAATTCCACCAGATGTGCATCGGAAACGACTACTGGTCTTCCAGGGAACGATCAAAGCGTAGACTGTTTGAGACATTACACCCGTGGAGGAAAGTGCCTATGGTGACTGTTGTATTCAATCGCGATCCAATTTCTGTGTTTCATCAACACTCTGATAGTCCACAGATTACAGAATGCCACCAGATGTGTATAGGAAACTACTACTGGTCTTCTAGGGAACGATCAAGGCGTAGACTGTTTGAGACATTACTCCTGTGGAGGAAAGTGTGCATGGTGACTGTTGTATTCAATCCCGATTCAATTTCTGTGTTTCATCAACACCCTGACAGTCCACACGTTTCAGAATGCCACCAGATGTGCATCGGAAACTACTACTGGTTTTCCAGGGAACGATCAAAGCGTAGACTGTTTGAGACATACCTCCCGTGGAGGAAAGTGCGCATGGTGACTGTTGTTTTCAATCCCGATACAATTTCTGTGATTCATCAACACTCTGCTGGTCCACAGATTACAGAAAGCCGCCAGATGTGCATCGGAAACTACTACTGGTCATCGAGGGAACGATCAAAACGTAGACTGTTAGAGACATTACTAACATGGAGGAAGGTGAGCATGGTGACTGTTGTAATCAATTCCGATTAAATTTCTGTGTTTCATCAACACTCTGAAAGTCCACAGATTACAGAATGCCTATAGATGTGCATAGGAAACTACTACTGGTCTTCCAGGGAACGATCAAAGCGTAGACTGTTCGAGACATTACTCCCGTGGAGGAAAGTGCGCAAGTGACTCTTGTATTCAATCCCAATGCAATTTCTGTGTTTCATCAACACTCTGATAGTCCACAGATTTTAGAATGCCTCCGGATGTGCATCGGAAACTACCACTGGTCTTCCAGGGAACGATCAAAGCGTACACTCTTTGAGACATTACTAACATGGAGGCAAATGCGCATGGTGACTGTTGTATTCAATCCCGATGCAATTTCTGTGTTTCATCAACACTTTGAAGGTCCACAGATTACAGAATGTGTCCAGATGTGCATTGGAAACTACCACTGGTCTTAAAGGGAACGATCAAAGCGTAGACTGTTTGAGACATTACTAACATGGAGGAAAGTGCGCATGGTGACTGTTATATTCAATACCGATGCGATTTCTGTGTTTCATCAACACTCTGATAGTCCACAGATTACAGAATGCCTCCTGATGTCCATCGGAAACTACTACTGGTCTTCCAGGGAACGATCAAAGCGTAAACCCTTTGAGACATTACTCCCATGGAGGAAGGTGCGCAATGTGACTGTTGTAATCATTCCCGATTAAATTTCTGTGTTTCATCAACACTCTGAAAGTCCACAGATTACAGAATTTCTCCAGATGTACATTGGAAACTACTACTGGTCTTCCAGGGAACGATCTAAGAGTAGACTGTTTGAGACATTACTCGCGTGGAGAAATGTGCGCATGGTGACTGTTGTATTCAATCCCGATGCAATTTCTGTGTCTCATCGACACTCTGATAGTCCACAAATTACAGAATGCCACCAGATGTGCATCGGAAACTACTACTGGTCTTCTAGGGAACGATCAAGGCGTAGACTGTTTGAGACATTACTCCTGTGGAGGAAAGTGCGCATGGTGACTGTTGTATTCAGTCCCGGTGCAATTTCTGTGTTTCATCAACACTCTATAGTCCACAGGTTTCAGAATGCCACCAGATGTGCATCGGAAACTACAACTGGTCTTACACAGAACGACCAAAGCCTAGACTGTTTGAGATATACCTCCCGTGGAGGAAAGTGCGCATGGTGACTGTTGTATTCAATCCCGATGCAATTTCTGTGTTTCATCAACACTCTGATAGTCAACCGATTACAGAATGCCTCCAGATGTGCATCGGAAACTACTACTGATCTTGCAGGGAACTATCAAAACGTAAACTCTTTGAGACATTACTCCCACGGAGGAAGGTGCGCATGAAGACTGTTGTATTCAATCCCGATGCAATTTCTGTGTTTCATCAACACTTTGAAAGTCCACAGTTTACAGAATGCGTCCAGATGTGCATTGGAAACTACCACTGGTCTTAAAGGGAACGATCAAATCGTAGACTGTTATAGACATTACTAACATGGAGGAAGGTGAGCATGGTGACTGTTGTAATCAATCCCGATTAAATTTCTGTGTTTCATCAACACTCTGAAAGTCCACAGATTACAGAATGTCTCCAGATGTGCATTGGAAACTACCACTGGTCTTCCAGGGAACGATCAATGCGCAGACTGTTTGGGACATTACTAACATGGAGGAAAGTGCGCATGGTGACTGTTGTATTCAATCCTGATGCAATATCTGTGTTTCTTCAACACTTTGAAGGTCTACAGATTACAGAATGCCTATAGATGTGCATAGGAAACTACTACTGGTCTTCCATTGAACGATCAAAGCGTAGACTGTTTGAGACATTACTCCTGTAGAGGAAAGTGCGCATGGTGACTGTTGCATTCATCCCAATGCAATTTCTGTGTTTCATCAACACTCTGATAGTCGACAGATTACAGAATGATACCAGATGTGCATCGGAAACTACTACTGGTCTTCCAGGGAACGATCAATTCGTAGACTGTTTGAGACATTACTCCTGTGGAGGGAACTGAGCATGGTGACTGTTGTTTTCAATCCCGATGCAATTTCTGTGTTTCGTCAACACCCTGATAGTCCACAGATTATAGAATGCTACCAGATGTGCATCGGAAACTACTACTGGTCTTCCAGGGAACGATCAAAGCATAGACTGTATGAGACATTACTCCTGTTCAGGAAAGTGCGCATGGTGACTGTTGTATTCAATCCCGATGCAATATCTGTGTTTCATCAACACTTTGAAGGTCCACAGATTACAGAATGCCTATAGATGTGCATAGGAAACTACTACTGGTCTTCCAGGGAACGATCAAAGCGTAGACCGTTACAGACATTACTCCCATGGAGGAAAGTGCGCATGGTGACTGTTGTATTCAATCCCGATGCAATTTCTGTGTCTCATCAACACTCTGATAGTCCACAGATTACAGAATGCCCCCAGATGTGCATTGGAAACTACTACTGGTCTTCCTGGGAACGATCAAAGCGTAGACAGTTTGAGACATTACCCCTGTGGAGGAAAGTGCGCACGGTGACTATTGTATTCAATCCCGATGCAATTTCTGTGTTTCATCAACAGTCTGGTAGTCCACAGGTTTCAGTATTCCACCAGGTGTGCATCGGAAACTACTACTGGTGTTCCAGGGAACGATCAAAGTGTAGACTGTTTGAGACATTACACCCATGGAGGAAAGTGCCTATGGTGACTGTTGTATTCAATTCCGATCCAATTTCTGTATGTCATCAACACTCTGATAGTCCACAGATTACAGAATTCCACCAGATGTGCATCGGAAACTACTACTGGTCTCCTAGGGAACGATCAACGCGTAGACTGTTTGAGACATTACTCCTGTGGAGGAAAGTGTGCATGGTGACTGTTGTATTCAATCCCGATGCAATTTCTCTGTTTCATCAACACTCTGATAGTCCACAGGTTTCAGAATGCCACCAGATGTGCATCGGAAACTACTACTGGTCTTCCAGGGAACGATCAAAGCGTACACAGTTTGATACATTACTCCCGTGGAGGAAAGTGCGCATGGTGACTGTTGCATTCAATCCCGATGCAATTTCTGTGTTTCATCAACACTCTGATAGTCCCCAGATTACAGAATGCCAATAGATGTGCATCGGAAACTACTACTGTTCTTCCAGGGAACGATCAAAGCGTAGACTTTTTGAGACACACCTCCCGTGGAAGAAAGTGCTTAAGGTGACTGTTGTATTCAATCCCGATACAATTTCTGTGATTCATCAACACTCTGATAGTCCACAGATTACAGAATGCCGCCAGATGTGCATCGGAAACTACTACTGGTCATCGAGGGAACGATCAAAGCGTAGACTGTTAGAGACATTACTAACATGGAGGAAGGTGAGCATGGTGACTGTTGTAAACAATCCCGATTAAATTTCTGTGTTTCATCAACACTCTGAAAGTCCACAGATTACAGAATGCCTATAGATGTGCATAGGAAACTACTACTGGGCTTCCAGGGAACGATCAAAGCGTAGACTGTTCGAGACATTACTCCCATGGAGGAAAGTGCGCATGGTGATTGTTGTATTCAATCCCGATGCAATTTCTGTGTCTCATCAACACTCTGATAGTCCACAGATTACAGAATGCCACCAGATGTGCATCGGAAACTACTACTGGTCTTCTAGGGAACGATCAAGGCGTAGACTGTTTGAGACATTATTCCTATGGAGGAAAGTGCGCATGGTGACTGTTGTTTTCAATCTCGATGCAATTTCTGTGTTTCGTCAACACTCCGATAGTCGACAGATTACAGAATGCCACCAGATGTGCATCGGAAACTACTACTGGTCTTCCAGGGAAAGATCAAGCATAGACTGTTTGAGACATTACTCCCGTGGAGGAAAGTGCGCATGGTGAATGTTGTATTCAATCCCGATGCAATATCTGTGTTTCATCAACACTTTAAAGTTCCACAGATTAAGGAATGCCTATAGATGTGCATAGGAAACTATTACTGGGCTTCCAGGGAACGATCTAAGAGTAGCCTGTTTGAGACATTACTCCCGTGGAGAAAAGTGCGCATGGTGATTGTTGTATTCAATCCCGATGCAATTTCTGTGTCTCATCAACACTCTGATAGTCCACAGATCACACAATGCCACCAGATGTGCATCGGAAACTACTACTGGTCTTCTAGGGAACGATCAAGGCGTAGACTGTTTGAAACATTACTCCTGTGGATTAAAGTGCGCATGGTGACTGTTGTATTCAGTCCCGATGCAATTTCTGTGTTTCATCAACACTCTATAGTCCACAGATTTCAGAATGCCACCTGATGTGCATCGGAAACTACAACTGGTCTTCCAGGGAACGATCAAAGCGTAGACTGTTTGAGACATACCTCCCGTGGAGGAAAGTGCGCATTGTGACTGTTGTATTCAATCCCGATGCAATATCTGTGTTTCATCAACACTTTGAGGGTCCACAGATTACAGAATGCCTACAGATGTGCATAGAAAACTACTACTGGTCTTCCAGGGAACGATCAAAGAGTAGACTGTTTGAGACATTACTCCCGTGGAGATAAGTGCACATTGTGACTGTTGTATTCAATCCCGATGAAATTTCTGTGTCTCATCAACACTCTGATAGTCCACAGGATGCAGAATGCCCCCCAGATGTGCATTTTAAACTACTACTGGTCTTCCTGGGAACGATCAAAGCGTAGACAGTTTGAGACATTACTCCTGTGGAGGAAAGTGCGCATTGTGACTGTTGTATTCAATCCCGATGCAATTTATGTGTTTCATCAACACTTTGAAGGTCCACAGATTACTGAATGCCACCAGATGTGCATCAGAAACTACTACTGGTCTTCCAGGGAACGATCAAATCGTAGACTGTTTGATACATTACACCCGTGGAGGAAAGTGCGCATGGTGACTGTTGTATTCAATCCCGATGCAATTTCTGTGTTTCATCAACACTCTGATAGTCCCCAGATTACAGAATGCCAATAGATGTGCATCGGAAACTACTACTGGTCTTCCAGGGAACGATCTAAGAGTAGACTGTTTGAGACGTTACTCCCGTGGAGAAAAGTGCGCATTAAGACTGTTGAATTCAATCCCGATTAACTTTCTGTGTTTCATCAACACTCTGATAGGCCACAGATTTTAGAATGCCTCCGGATGTGCATCGTAAACTACCACTGGTCTTCCAGGGAAGGATCAAAGCGTAGACTCTTTGAGACATTACTAACATGGAGGCAAGTGCGCATGGTGACTGTTGTATTCAATCCCGATGCAATTTCTGTGTTTCATCAACACTTTGAAGGTCCACAGATTACAGAATGCGTCCACATGTGCATTGGAATCTACCACTGGTCTTAAAGGGAACGATCAAAGCGTAGACTGTTTGAGACATTACTAACATGGAGGAAAGTGCGCATGGTGACTGTTGTAATCAATCCCGATTAAATTTCTGTGTTTCATCAACACTTTGAAGGTCCACAGATTACAGAATGCGTATAGATGTGCATAGGAAACTACTACTGGTCTTCCAGGAAACGTTCAAAGCGTAGACTCTTTTAGACATTACTCCCGTGGAGGAAAGTGCGCATGGTGACTGTTGTATTCAATCCCGATGCAATTTCTGTGTTTCATCAACACTCTGATAGTCCACAGATTACAGAATGCCACCAGATGTGCATCGGAAACTATTACTGGTCTTCCAGGGAACGATCAAATCGAAATCTGTTTGAGACATTACTCCTGTGGAGGAAAGTGCGCATGGTGAATGTTGTATTCAATCCCGATGCAATATCTGTGTTTCATCAACACTTTAAAGTTCCACAGATTAAGGAATGCCTATAGATGTGCATAGGAAACTATTACTGGTCTTCCAGGGAACGATCTAAGAGTAGCCTGTTTGAGACATTACTCCCGTGGAGAAAAGTGCGCATGGTGATTGTTGTATTCAATCCCGATGCAATTTCTGTGTCTCATCAACACTCTGATAGTCCACAGATCACACAATGCCACCAGATGTGCATCGGAAACTACTACTGGTCTTCTAGGGAACGATCAAGGCGTAGACTGTTTGAGACATTACTCCTGTGGATTAAAGTGCGCATGGTGACTGTTGTATTCAGTCCCGATGCAATTTCTGTGTTTCATCAACACTCTATAGTCCACAGATTTCAGAATGCCACCTGATGTGCATCGGAAACTACAACTGGTCTTCCAGGGAACGATCAAAGCGTAGACTGTTTGAGACATACCTCCCGTGGAGGAAAGTGCGCATTGTGACTGTTGTATTCAATCCCGATGCAATATCTGTGTTTCATCAACACTTTGAGGGTCCACAGATTACAGAATGCCTACGGATGTGCGTAGAAAACTACTACTGGTCTTCCAGGGAACGATCAAAGAGTAGACTGTTTGAGACATTACTCCCGTGGAGATAAGTGCACATTGTGACTGTTGTATTCAATCCCGATGAAATTTCTGTGTCTCATCAACACTCTGATAGTCCACAGGATGCAGAATGCCCCCCAGATGTGCATTTTAAACTACTACTGGTCTTCCTGGGAACGATCAAAGCGTAGACAGTTTGAGACATTACTCCTGTGGAGGAAAGTGCGCATGGTGACTGTTGTATTCAATCCCGATGCAATTTATGTGTTTCATCAACACTTTGAAGGTCCACAGATTACTGAATGCCACCAGATGTGCATCAGAAACTACTACTGGTCTTCCAGGGAACGATCAAATCGTAGACTGTTTGATACATTACACCCGTGGAGGAAAGTGCGCATGGTGACTGTTGTATTCAATCCCGATGCAATTTCTGTGTTTCATCAACACTCTGATAGTCCCCAGATTACAGAATGCCAATAGATGTGCATCGGAAACTACTACTGGTCTTCCAGGGAACGATCTAAGAGTAGACTGTTTGAGACGTTACTCCCGTGGAGAAAAGTGCGCATTAAGACTGTTGAATTCAATCCCGATTAAATTTCTGTGTTTCATCAACACTCTGATAGGCCACAGATTTTAGAATGCCTCCGGATGTGCATCGTAAACTACCACTGGTCTTCCAGGGAAGGATCAAAGCGTAGACTCTTTGAGACATTACTAACATGGAGGCAAGTGCGCATGGTGACTGTTGTATTCAATCCCGATGCAATTTCTGTGTTTCATCAACACTTTGAAGGTCCACAGATTACAGAATGCGTCCACATGTGCATTGGAATCTACCACTGGTCTTAAAGGGAACGATCAAAGCGTAGACTGTTTGAGACATTACTAACATGGAGGAAAGTGCGCATGGTGACTGTTGTAATCAATCCCGATTAAATTTCTGTGTTTCATCAACACTTTGAAGGTCCACAGATTACAGAATGCGTATAGATGTGCATAGGAAACTACTACTGGTCTTCCAGCAAACGTTCAAAGCGTAGACTCTTTTAGACATTACTCCCGTGGAGGAAAGTGCGCATGGTGACTGTTGTATTCAATCCCGATGCAATTTCTGTGTTTCATCAACACTCTGATAGTCCACAGATTACAGAATGCCACCAGATGTGCATCGGAAACAATTACTGGTCTTCCAGGGAACGATCAAATCGAAATCTGTTTGAGACATTACCCCTGTGGAGGAAAGTGCGCATGGTGACTGTTGTTTTCAATCCCGATGCAATTTCTGTGTTTCGTCAACACCCTGATAGTCCACGGATTATAGAATGCCACTAGATGTGCATCGGAAACTACTACTGGTCTTCCAGGGAACGATCAAAGCATAGACTGTATGAGACATTACTCCCGTGGAGGAAAGTGCGCATGGTGACTGTTGTATTCAATCCCGATGCAATATCTGTGTTTGATCAACACTTTGAAGGTCCACAGATTACAGAATGCCTATAGATGTGAATAGGAAACTACTACTGGTCTTCCAGGGAACGATCAAAGAGTAGACTGTTTGAGACATTACTCCCGTGGAGATAAGTGCACATGGTGACTGTTGTATTCAATCCCGATGCAATTTCTGTGTCTCATCAACACTCTGATAGTCCACAGGATACAGAATGCCCCCAGATGTGCATTTTAAACTACTACTGGTCTTCCTGGGAACGATCAAAGCGTAGACTGTTTGAGACATTACACACGTGGAGGAAAGTGCCCATGATGACTGTTCTATTCAATCCCGATCCAATTTATGTGTTTCATCTACACTCTGATAGTCCACAGATTACAGAATTCCACCAGATGTGCATCGGACACAACTACAGGTCTTCTAGGGAACGATCAAGGCGTAGACTGTTTGAGACATTACTCCTATGGGGGAAAGTGTGCATGGTGACTGTTGTATTCAATCCCGATGCAATTTATGTGTTTCATTAACACTTTGAAGGTCCACAGATTACTGAATGCCACCAGATGTGATTGGGAAACTACTACTGGTCTTCCAGGGAACGATCAAATTGTAGACTGTTTGATACATTACACCCGTGGAGGATAGTGCGCATGATGACTGTTGTATTCAATCCCGATGCAATATCTGTGTTTCATCAACACTCTGATAGTCCCCAGATTACAGAATGCCAATAGATGTGCATCGGAAACTACTACTGGTCTTCCAGGGAACGATCTAAGAGTAGACTGTTTGTGACGTTACTCCCGTGGAGAAAAGTGCGCATGGTGACTGTTGTATTCAATCCCGATGCAATTTCTGTGTCTCATCAACACTCTGATAGTCCACAGATTACAGAATGCCACCAGATGTGCATCGGAAACTACTACTGGTCTTCTAGGGAACGATCAAGGCGTAGACTGTTTGAGACATTTCTCCTGTGGAGGAAAGTGCGCATGGTGACTGTTGTATTCAGTCCCGATGCAATTTCTGTGTTTCATCAACACTCTATAGTCCACAGGTTTCAGAATGCCACCAGATGAGCATCGCAAACTACAACTGGTCTTCCAGGGAACGTTCAAAGCGTAGACTGTTTGACACATTACTCCCGTGGAGGAAAGTGCGCATGGTGACTGTTGCATTCAATCCCGATCCAATTTCTGTGTTTCATCAACACTCTGATAGTCCACAGATTGCAGAATGCCTCCAGATGTGCATAGGAAACTACTACTGGTCTTCCAGGGAACGATCAAAGCGTAGACTGTTTGAGACATTACTCCCGTGGAGGAAAGTGCGCATGGTGACTGTTGTATTCAATCCCGATGCAATTTCTGTGTTTCATCAACACTCTGATAGTCCACAGATTACAGAATGCCACCAGATGTGCATCGGAAACTACTACTGGTCTTCCAGGGAACGATCAAATCGTACTCTGTTTGAGACATTACTCCTGTGGAGGAGAGTGCGCATGGTGACTGTTGTTTTCAATCCCGATGCAATTTCTGTGTTTCGTCAACACCCTGATAGTCCACAGATTATAGAATGCCCACCAGATGTGCATCGGAAACTACTACTGGTCTTCCAGGGAACGATCAAAGCATAGACTGTTTGAGACATTACTCCCGTGGAGGAAAGTGCGCATGGTGACTGTTGTATTCAATCCCGATGCAATATCTGTGTTTCATCAACACTTTGAAGGTCCACAGATTACAGAATGCCTATAGATGTGCATAGGAAACTACTACAGGTCTTCCAGGGAACGATCAAAGAGTAGACTGTTTGAGACATTACTCCCGTGGAGAAAAGTGCGCATGGTGACTATTGTATTCAATCCCGGTGCAATTTCTGTGTTTCATCAACAGTCTGGTAGCCCACAGGTTTCAGAATTCCACCAGATGTGCATCGGAAACTACTACTGGTCTTCCAGGGAACGATCAAAGCGTAGACTGTTTGAGACATTACACACGTGGAGGAAAGTGCCCATGATGACTGTTCTATTCAATCCCGATCCAATTTCTGTGTTTCATTTACACTCTGATAGGCCACAGATAACAGAATTCCACCAGATGTGCATCAGAAACTACTACTGGACTTCTAGGGAACGATCAAGTCGTAGACTGTTTGAGACATTACTCCTGTGGAGGAAAGTGCGAATGGTGACTGTTGTATTCAGTCCCGATGCAATTTCTGTGTTTCATCAACACTCTATAGTCCACAGGTTTCAGAATGCCATTAGATGTGCATCGGAAACTACAACTGGTCTTCCAGGGTACGATCAAAGCGTAGACTGTTTGAGACATACCTCCCGTGGAGGAAAGTGCGCATGGTGACTGTTGTATTCAATCCCAATCCAATTTCTGTGTTTCATCAACATTCTGATAGTCCACAGATTACAGAATGCCACCAGATGTGAATCGGAAACTATTACTGGTCATCGAGGGAACGATCAAAGCGTAGACAGTTAGAGAAATTACTAACATGGAGGAAAGTGCGCATGGTGGGTGTTGTATTCAATCCCGATGCAATTTCTGTGTTTCATCAACACTCTGATAGTCCACCGATTACAGAATGACTCCAGATGTGCATCGGAAACTACTACTGATCTTGCAGGGAACGATCAAAGCGTAAACTCTTTGAGACATTACTCCCACGGAGGAAGGAGCGCATTAAGACTGTTGTATTCAATCCCGATACAATTTCTGTGATTCATCAACACTCTGATAGTCCACAGATTTTAGAATGCCTCCGGATGTGCATCGGAAACTACCACTGGTCTTCCAGGGAACGATCAAAGCGTAGACTCTTTGAGACATTACTAACATGGAGGCAAGTGCGCATGGTGACTGTTGTATTCAGTCCCGATGCTATTTCTGTGTTTCATCAACACTCTGATAGTCCACTGATTACCGAATGCGTCCAGATCTGCATTGGAAACTACCACTGGTCTTAAAGGGAACGATCAAAGCGTAGACTGTATGAGACATTACTAACATGGAGGAAAGTGCGCATGGTGACTGTTATATTCAATCCCGATGCAATTTCTGTGTTTCATCAACACTCTGATAGTCCACAGATTACAGAATGCCTCCAGATGTCCATCGGAAACTACTACTGGTCTTCCAGGGAACGATTAAAGCGTAAACCCTCTGAGACATTACTCCCATGGAGGAAGGTGCGCATGGTGACTGTTGTAATCAATCCCGATAAAAATTTCTGTGTTTCATCAACACTCTGAAAGTCCACAGATTACAGAATGTCTCCAGATGTGCATTGGAAACTACCACTGGTCTTCCAGGGATTGATCAATGCGCTGACTGTTTGGGACATTACAAACATGGAGGAAAGTGCGCATGGTGACTGTTGTATTCAATTTCGATGCAATATCTGTGTTTCATCAACACTTTGAAGGTCCACAGATTACAGAATGCCTATAGTTGTGCACAGTAAACTACTGCTGGTCTTCCAGGGAACGATCAAAGCGTAGACATTACTCCCGTGGAGGAAAGTGCGCATGGTGACTGTTGTATTCAATCCCGATGCAATTTCTGTGTTTCATCAACACTCTGATAGTCCACAGATTACAGAATGCCACCAGATGTGCATCGGAAACTACTACTGGTCTTCCAGGGAACGATCAAATCGTACTCTGTTTGAGACATTACTCCTGTGGAGGAAAGTGCGCATGGTGACTGTTGTTTTCAATGACAATGCAATTTCTGTGTTTCGTCAACACCCTGATAGTCCACAGATTATAGAATGCCACCAGATATGCATCGGAAACTACTACTGGTCTTCCAGGGAACGATCAAAGCATAGACTGTTCGAGACATTACTCCCGTGGAGGAAAGTGCGCATGGTGACTGTTGTATTCAATCCCGATGCAATATCTGTGTTTCATCAACACTTTGAAGGTCCACAGATTACAGATTGCCTATAGATGTGCATAGAAAACTACTACTGGTCTTCCAGGGAACGATCAAATCGTACTCTGTTTGAGATATTACTCCTGTGGAGGAAAGTGCGCATGGTGACTATGGTATTCAATCCCGATGCAATTTCTGTCTTTCATCAACACTCTGATAGTCCCCAGATTACAGAATGCCAATAGATGTGCATCGGAAACTACTACTGGTCTTCCAGGGAACGATCAAAGCGTAGACTGTAAGAGACATTTCTAACATGGAGGAAAGTGCGCATGGTGTCTGTTGTAATCAATCCCGATTAAATATCTGTGTTTCATCAACACTCTGAGAGTCCACAGATTACAGAATGTCTCCAGATGTGCATTGGAAACTACCACTGGTCTTCCAGGGATCGATCAATGCGCTGACTGTTTGGTACATTACAAACATGGAGCAAAGTGCGCATGGTGACTGTTGTATTCAATTTCGATGCAATATCTGTGTTTCATCAACACTCTGATAGTCCACAGATTACAGAATGCCACCAGATGTGCATCGGAAACTACTACTGGTCTTCCAGGGAACGATCAAATCGTACTCTGTTTGAGACATTACTCCTGTGGAGGAAAGTGCGCATGGTGACTGTTGTTTTCAATGACAATGCCATTTCTGTGTTTCGTCAACACCCTGATAGTCCACAGGTTATAGAATGCCAACAGATGTGCATCGGAAACTACTACTGGTCTTCCAGGGAACGATCAAAGCATAGACTGTTCGAGACATTACTCCCGTGGAGGAAAGTGCGCATGGTGACAGTTGTATTCAATCCCGATGCAATATCTGTGTTTCATCAACACTTTGAAGGTCCACAGATTACAGAATGCCTATAGATGTGCATAGGAAACTACTACTGGTCTTCCAGGGAACGATCAAATCGTACTCTGTTTGAGACATTACTCATGTGGAGGAAAGTGCGCATGGTGACTATGGTATTCAATCCCGATGCAATTTCTGTGTTTCAACAACAGTCTGGTAGTCCACATGTTTCATAATTCCACCAGATGTGCATCGGAATCTACTACTGGTCTTCCAGGGAACGATCAAAGCGTAGACTGTTTGAGACATACCTCCCGTGGAGGAAAGTGCGCATTGTGACTGTTGTATTCAATCCCGATGCAATATCTGTGTTTCATCAACACTTTGAGGGTCCACAGATTACAGAATGCCTACGGATGTGCGTAGAAAACTACTACTGGTCTTCCAGGGAACGATCAAAGAGTAGACTGTTTGAGACATTACTCCCGTGGAGATAAGTGCACATTGTGACTGTTGTATTCAATCCCGATGAAATTTCTGTGTCTCATCAACACTCTGATAGTCCACAGGATGCAGAATGCCCCCCAGATGTGCATTTTAAACTACTACTGGTCTTCCTGGGAACGATCAAAGCGTAGACAGTTTGAGACATTACTCCTGTGGAGGAAAGTGCGCATGGTGACTGTTGTATTCAATCCCGATGCAATTTATGTGTTTCATCAACACTTTGAAGGTCCACAGATTACTGAATGCCACCAGATGTGCATCAGAAACTACTACTGGTCTTCCAGGGAACGATCAAATCGTAGACTGTTTGATACATTACACCCGTGGAGGAAAGTGCGCATGGTGACTGTTGTATTCAATCCCGATGCAATTTCTGTGTTTCATCAACACTCTGATAGTCCCCAGATTACAGAATGCCAATAGATGTGCATCGGAAACTACTACTGGTCTTCCAGGGAACGATCTAAGAGTAGACTGTTTGAGACGTTACTCCCGTGGAGAAAAGTGCGCATTAAGACTGTTGAATTCAATCCCGATTAAATTTCTGTGTTTCATCAACACTCTGATAGGCCACAGATTTTAGAATGCCTCCGGATGTGCATCGTAAACTACCACTGGTCTTCCAGGGAAGGATCAAAGCGTAGACTCTTTGAGACATTACTAACATGGAGGCAAGTGCGCATGGTGACTGTTGTATTCAATCCCGATGCAATTTCTGTGTTTCATCAACACTTTGAAGGTCCACAGATTACAGAATGCGTCCACATGTGCATTGGAATCTACCACTGGTCTTAAAGGGAACGATCAAAGCGTAGACTGTTTGAGACATTACTAACATGGAGGAAAGTGCGCATGGTGACTGTTGTAATCAATCCCGATTAAATTTCTGTGTTTCATCAACACTTTGAAGGTCCACAGATTACAGAATGCGTATAGATGTGCATAGGAAACTACTACTGGTCTTCCAGCAAACGTTCAAAGCGTAGACTCTTTTAGACATTACTCCCGTGGAGGAAAGTGCGCATGGTGACTGTTGTATTCAATCCCGATGCAATTTCTGTGTTTCATCAACACTCTGATAGTCCACAGATTACAGAATGCCACCACATGTGCATCGGAAACAATTACTGGTCTTCCAGGGAACGATCAAATCGAAATCTGTTTGAGACATTACCCCTGTGGAGGAAAGTGCGCATGGTGACTGTTGTTTTCAATCCCGATGCAATTTCTGTGTTTCGTCAACACCCTGATAGTCCACGGATTATAGAATGCCACTAGATGTGCATCGGAAACTACTACTGGTCTTCCAGGGAACGATCAAAGCATAGACTGTATGAGACATTACTCCCGTGGAGGAAAGTGCGCATGGTGACTGTTGTATTCAATCCCGATGCAATATCTGTGTTTGATCAACACTTTGAAGGTCCACAGATTACAGAATGCCTATAGATGTGAATAGGAAACTACTACTGGTCTTCCAGGGAACGATCAAAGAGTAGACTGTTTGAGACATTACTCCCGTGGAGATAAGTGCACATGGTGACTGTTGTATTCAATCCCGATGCAATTTCTGTGTCTCATCAACACTCTGATAGTCCACAGGATACAGAATGCCCCCAGATGTGCATTTTAAACTACTACTGGTCTTCCTGGGAACGATCAAAGCGTAGACTGTTTGAGACATTACACACGTGGAGGAAAGTGCCCATGATGACTGTTCTATTCAATCCCGATCCAATTTATGTGTTTCATCTACACTCTGATAGTCCACAGATTACAGAATTCCACCAGATGTGCATCGGACACAACTACAGGTCTTCTAGGGAACGATCAAGGCGTAGACTGTTTGAGACATTACTCCTATGGGGGAAAGTGTGCATGGTGACTGTTGTATTCAATCCCGATGCAATTTATGTGTTTCATTAACACTTTGAAGGTCCACAGATTACTGAATGCCACCAGATGTGATTGGGAAACTACTACTGGTCTTCCAGGGAACGATCAAATTGTAGACTGTTTGATACATTACACCCGTGGAGGATAGTGCGCATGATGACTGTTGTATTCAATCCCGATGCAATATCTGTGTTTCATCAACACTCTGATAGTCCCCAGATTACAGAATGCCAATAGATGTGCATCGGAAACTACTACTGGTCTTCCAGGGAACGATCTAAGAGTAGACTGTTTGTGACGTTACTCCCGTGGAGAAAAGTGCGCATGGTGACTGTTGTATTCAATCCCGATGCAATTTCTGTGTCTCATCAACACTCTGATAGTCCACAGATTACAGAATGCCACCAGATGTGCATCGGAAACTACTACTGGTCTTCTAGGGAACGATCAAGGCGTAGACTGTTTGAGACATTTCTCCTGTGGAGGAAAGTGCGCATGGTGACTGTTGTATTCAGTCCCGATGCAATTTCTGTGTTTCATCAACACTCTATAGTCCACAGGTTTCAGAATGCCACCAGATGAGCATCGCAAACTACAACTGGTCTTCCAGGGAACGTTCAAAGCGTAGACTGTTTGACACATTACTCCCGTGGAGGAAAGTGCGCATGGTGACTGTTGCATTCAATCCCGATCCAATTTCTGTGTTTCATCAACACTCTGATAGTCCACAGATTGCAGAATGCCTCCAGATGTGCATAGGAAACTACTACTGGTCTTCCAGGGAACGATCAAAGCGTAGACTGTTTGAGACATTACTCCCGTGGAGGAAAGTGCGCATGGTGACTGTTGTATTCAATCCCGATGCAATTTCTGTGTTTCATCAACACTCTGATAGTCCACAGATTACAGAATGCCACCAGATGTGCATCGGAAACTACTACTGGTCTTCCAGGGAACGATCAAATCGTACTCTGTTTGAGACATTACTCCTGTGGAGGAGAGTGCGCATGGTGACTGTTGTTTTCAATCCCGATGCAATTTCTGTGTTTCGTCAACACCCTGATAGTCCACAGATTATAGAATGCCCACCAGATGTGCATCGGAAACTACTACTGGTCTTCCAGGGAACGATCAAAGCATAGACTGTTTGAGACATTACTCCCGTGGAGGAAAGTGCGCATGGTGACTGTTGTATTCAATCCCGATGCAATATCTGTGTTTCATCAACACTTTGAAGGTCCACAGATTACAGAATGCCTATAGATGTGCATAGGAAACTACTACAGGTCTTCCAGGGAACGATCAAAGAGTAGACTGTTTGAGACATTACTCCCGTGGAGAAAAGTGCGCATGGTGACTATTGTATTCAATCCCGGTGCAATTTCTGTGTTTCATCAACAGTCTGGTAGCCCACAGGTTTCAGAATTCCACCAGATGTGCATCGGAAACTACTACTGGTCTTCCAGGGAACGATCAAAGCGTAGACTGTTTGAGACATTACACACGTGGAGGAAAGTGCCCATGATGACTGTTCTATTCAATCCCGATCCAATTTCTGTGTTTCATTTACACTCTGATAGGCCACAGATAACAGAATTCCACCAGATGTGCATCAGAAACTACTACTGGACTTCTAGGGAACGATCAAGTCGTAGACTGTTTGAGACATTACTCCTGTGGAGGAAAGTGCGAATGGTGACTGTTGTATTCAGTCCCGATGCAATTTCTGTGTTTCATCAACACTCTATAGTCCACAGGTTTCAGAATGCCATTAGATGTGCATCGGAAACTACAACTGGTCTTCCAGGGTACGATCAAAGCGTAGACTGTTTGAGACATACCTCCCGTGGAGGAAAGTGCGCATGGTGACTGTTGTATTCAATCCCAATCCAATTTCTGTGTTTCATCAACATTCTGATAGTCCACAGATTACAGAATGCCACCAGATGTGAATCGGAAACTATTACTGGTCATCGAGGGAACGATCAAAGCGTAGACAGTTAGAGAAATTACTAACATGGAGGAAAGTGCGCATGGTGGGTGTTGTATTCAATCCCGATGCAATTTCTGTGTTTCATCAACACTCTGATAGTCCACCGATTACAGAATGACTCCAGATGTGCATCGGAAACTACTACTGATCTTGCAGGGAACGATCAAAGCGTAAACTCTTTGAGACATTACTCCCACGGAGGAAGGAGCGCATTAAGACTGTTGTATTCAATCCCGATACAATTTCTGTGATTCATCAACACTCTGATAGTCCACAGATTTTAGAATGCCTCCGGATGTGCATCGGAAACTACCACTGGTCTTCCAGGGAACGATCAAAGCGTAGACTCTTTGAGACATTACTAACATGGAGGCAAGTGCGCATGGTGACTGTTGTATTCAGTCCCGATGCTATTTCTGTGTTTCATCAACACTCTGATAGTCCACTGATTACCGAATGCGTCCAGATCTGCATTGGAAACTACCACTGGTCTTAAAGGGAACGATCAAAGCGTAGACTGTATGAGACATTACTAACATGGAGGAAAGTGCGCATGGTGACTGTTATATTCAATCCCGATGCAATTTCTGTGTTTCATCAACACTCTGATAGTCCACAGATTACAGAATGCCTCCAGATGTCCATCGGAAACTACTACTGGTCTTCCAGGGAACGATTAAAGCGTAAACCCTCTGAGACATTACTCCCATGGAGGAAGGTGCGCATGGTGACTGTTGTAATCAATCCCGATAAAAATTTCTGTGTTTCATCAACACTCTGAAAGTCCACAGATTACAGAATGTCTCCAGATGTGCATTGGAAACTACCACTGGTCTTCCAGGGATTGATCAATGCGCTGACTGTTTGGGACATTACAAACATGGAGGAAAGTGCGCATGGTGACTGTTGTATTCAATTTCGATGCAATATCTGTGTTTCATCAACACTTTGAAGGTCCACAGATTACAGAATGCCTATAGTTGTGCACAGTAAACTACTGCTGGTCTTCCAGGGAACGATCAAAGCGTAGACATTACTCCCGTGGAGGAAAGTGCGCATGGTGACTGTTGTATTCAATCCCGATGCAATTTCTGTGTTTCATCAACACTCTGATAGTCCACAGATTACAGAATGCCACCAGATGTGCATCGGAAACTACTACTGGTCTTCCAGGGAACGATCAAATCGTACTCTGTTTGAGACATTACTCCTGTGGAGGAAAGTGCGCATGGTGACTGTTGTTTTCAATGACAATGCAATTTCTGTGTTTCGTCAACACCCTGATAGTCCACAGATTATAGAATGCCACCAGATATGCATCGGAAACTACTACTGGTCTTCCAGGGAACGATCAAAGCATAGACTGTTCGAGACATTACTCCCGTGGAGGAAAGTGCGCATGGTGACTGTTGTATTCAATCCCGATGCAATATCTGTGTTTCATCAACACTTTGAAGGTCCACAGATTACAGATTGCCTATAGATGTGCATAGAAAACTACTACTGGTCTTCCAGGGAACGATCAAATCGTACTCTGTTTGAGATATTACTCCTGTGGAGGAAAGTGCGCATGGTGACTATGGTATTCAATCCCGATGCAATTTCTGTCTTTCATCAACACTCTGATAGTCCCCAGATTACAGAATGCCAATAGATGTGCATCGGAAACTACTACTGGTCTTCCAGGGAACGATCAAAGCGTAGACTGTAAGAGACATTTCTAACATGGAGGAAAGTGCGCATGGTGTCTGTTGTAATCAATCCCGATTAAATATCTGTGTTTCATCAACACTCTGAGAGTCCACAGATTACAGAATGTCTCCAGATGTGCATTGGAAACTACCACTGGTCTTCCAGGGATCGATCAATGCGCTGACTGTTTGGTACATTACAAACATGGAGCAAAGTGCGCATGGTGACTGTTGTATTCAATTTCGATGCAATATCTGTGTTTCATCAACACTCTGATAGTCCACAGATTACAGAATGCCACCAGATGTGCATCGGAAACTACTACTGGTCTTCCAGGGAACGATCAAATCGTACTCTGTTTGAGACATTACTCCTGTGGAGGAAAGTGCGCATGGTGACTGTTGTTTTCAATGACAATGCCATTTCTGTGTTTCGTCAACACCCTGATAGTCCACAGGTTATAGAATGCCAACAGATGTGCATCGGAAACTACTACTGGTCTTCCAGGGAACGATCAAAGCATAGACTGTTCGAGACATTACTCCCGTGGAGGAAAGTGCGCATGGTGACAGTTGTATTCAATCCCGATGCAATATCTGTGTTTCATCAACACTTTGAAGGTCCACAGATTACAGAATGCCTATAGATGTGCATAGGAAACTACTACTGGTCTTCCAGGGAACGATCAAATCGTACTCTGTTTGAGACATTACTCATGTGGAGGAAAGTGCGCATGGTGACTATGGTATTCAATCCCGATGCAATTTCTGTGTTTCAACAACAGTCTGGTAGTCCACATGTTTCATAATTCCACCAGATGTGCATCGGAATCTACTACTGGTCTCCCAGGGAACGATCAAAACGTAGACTGTTTGAGACTTTACACACGTGGAAGAAAGTGCCCATGATGACTGTTCTATTCAATCCCGATCCAATATCTGTGTTTCATCTACACTCTGATAGTCCACAGATTATAGAGTTCCACCAGATGTGCATCGGAAACTACTACTGGTCTTCTAGGGAACGATCAAGGCGTAGACTGTTTGAGACATTACTCCTGTGGAGGAAAGTGTGCATGGTGACTGTTGTATTCAATTCCGATGCAATTTCTGTGTTTCATCAACACTCTGATAGTCCACAGGTTTCAGAAGGCCACCAGATGTGCATCGGAAACTACTACTGGTCTTCCAGGGAACGATCAAAGCGTAGACAGTTTGATACATTACTCCCGTGGAGGAAAGTGCGCATGGTGACTGTTGTATTCAATCCCGATGCAATTTCTGTGTTTCATCAACACCCTGATAGTCCACTGATTACCGAATGCCTCCAGATGTGCATCGGAAACTACTACTCGTCTTGCAGGGAACGATCAAAGCGTAAACGCTTTAAGACATTACTCCCATGGAGGAAGGTGCGCATGAAGAATGTTGTATTCAATCCCGATTACATTTCTGTGTTTCATCAACTCTCTGATAGTCCACAGATTTTAGAATGCCTCCGGATGTGCATCGGAAACTACCACTGGTCTTCCAGGGAACGATCAATGCGCAGACTGTTTGAGACATTAGTAACATGGAGGAAAGTGCGCATGGTGATTGGTGTATTCAATCCCGATGCAATATCAGTCTTTCATCAACACTTTGAAGGTCCACAGATTACAGAAAGCCTTTAGATGTGCATAGGAAACTACTACTGGTCTTCCAGGGAACGATCAATGCGTAGACTGTTTGAGACATTTCTCCTGTGGAGGAAAGTGCGCATGGTGACTGTTGTGATCAGTCCCGATGCAATTTCTGTGCTTCACCAACACTCTATAGTCCACAGGTTTCAGAATGCCACCAGATGAGCATCGCAAACTACAACTGGTCTTGCAGGGAACGATCAAAGCGTAGACTGTTTGACACATTACTCCCGTGGAGGAAAGTGCGCATGGTGACTGTTGCATTCAATCCCGATGCAATTTCTGTGTTTCATCAACACTCTGATAGTCCACAGATTACAGAATGCCACCAGATGTGCATCGGAAACTACTACTGGTCTTCCAGGGAACGATCAAAGCATAGACTGTTTGAGACATTACTCCTGTGGAGGAAAGTGCGCATGGTGACTGTTGTATTCAATCCCGATGCAATTTCTGTGTTTCATCAACACTCTGATAGTCCACAGGTTTCAGAAGGCCACTAGATGTGCATCGGAAACTACTACTGGTCTTCCAGGGAACGATCAAAGCGTTGACTGTAAGAGACATTTCTAACATGGAGGAAAGTGCGCATGGTGTCTGTTGTAATCAATCCCGATTAAATTTCTGTGTTTCATCAACACTCTGAGAGTCCACAGATTACAGAATGTCTCCAGATGTGCATTGGAAACTACCACTGGTCTTCCAGGGATCGATCAATGCGCTGACTGTTTGGTACATTACAAACATGGAGCAAAGTGCGCATGGTGACTGTTGTATTCAATTTCGATGCAATATCTGTGTTTCATCAACACTTTGAAGGTCCGCAGATTACAGAATGCCTATAGATGTGCATAGTAAACTACTGCTGGTCATCCAGGGAACGATCAAAGCGTAGCCTGTTTGAGACATTACTCCGTGGAGGAAAGTGAGCATGGTGACTGTTGTATTCAATCCCGATGCAATTTCTGTGTTTCATCAACACTCTGATAGTCCACAGATTACAGAATGCCACCAGATGTGCATCGGAAACTACTACTGGTCTTCCAGGGAACGATCAAATCGTACTCTGTTTGAGACATTACTCCTGTGGAGGAAAGTGCGCATGGTGACTGTTGTTTTCAATGACAATGCCATTTCTGTGTTTCGTCAACACCCTGATAGTCCACAGGTTATAGAATGCCAACAGATGTGCATCGGAAACTACTACTGGTCTTCCAGGGAACGATCAAAGCATAGACTGTTCGAGACATTACTCCCGTGGAGGAAAGTGCGCATGGTGACTGTTGTATTCAATCCCGATGCAATATCTGTGTTTCATCAACACTTTGAAGGTCCACAGATTACAGAATGCCTATAGATGTGCATCGGAAACTACTACTGGTCTTCCAGGGAACGATCAAATCGTACTCTGTTTGAGACATTACTCATGTGGAGGAAAGTGCGCATGGTGACTATGGTATTCAATCCCGATGCAATTTCTGTGTTTCATCAACAGTCTGGTAGTCCACAGGTTTCATAATTCCACCAGATGTGCATCGGAATCTACTACTGGTCTCCCAGGGAACGATCAAAACGTAGACTGTTTGAGACTTTACACACGTGGAAGAAAGTGCCCATGATGACTGTTCTATTCAATCCCGATCCAATTTCTGTGTTTCATCTACACTCTGATAGTCCACAGATTATAGAGTTCCACCAGATGTGCATCGGAAACTACTACTGGTCTTCTAGGGAACGATCAAGGCGTAGACTGTTTGAGACATTACTCCTGTGGAGGAAAGTGTGCATGGTGACTGTTGTATTCAATTCCGATGCAATTTCTGTGTTTCATCAACACTCTGATAGTCCACAGGTTTCAGAAGGCCACCAGATGTGCATCGGAAACTACTACTGGTCTTCCAGGGAACGATCAAAGCGTAGACAGTTTGATACATTACTCCCGTGGAGGAAAGTGCGCATGGTGACTGTTGTATTCAATCCCGATGCAATTTCTGTGTTTCATCAACACCCTGATAGTCCACTGATTACCGAATGCCTCCAGATGTGCATCGGAAACTACTACTCGTCTTGCAGGGAACGATCAAAGCGTAAACGCTTTAAGACATTACTCCCATGGAGGAAGGTGCGCATGAAGAATGTTGTATTCAATCCCGATTACATTTCTGTGTTTCATCAACTCTCTGATAGTCCACAGATTTTAGAATGCCTCCGGATGTGCATCGGAAACTACCACTGGTCTTCCAGGGAACGATCAATGCGCAGACTGTTTGAGACATTAGTAACATGGAGGAAAGTGCGCATGGTGATTGGTGTATTCAATCCCGATGCAATATCAGTCTTTCATCAACACTTTGAAGGTCCACAGATTACAGAAAGCCTTTAGATGTGCATAGGAAACTACTACTGGTCTTCCAGGGAACGATCAATGCGTAGACTGTTTGAGACATTTCTCCTGTGGAGGAAAGTGCGCATGGTGACTGTTGTAATCAGTCCCGATGCAATTTCTGTGCTTCACCAACACTCTATAGTCCACAGGTTTCAGAATGCCACCAGATGAGCGTCGCAAACTACAACTGGTCTTCCAGGGAACGATCAAAGCGTAGACTGTTTGACACATTACTCCCGTGGAGGAAAGTGCGCATGGTGACTGTTGCATTCAATCCCGATGCAATTTCTGTGTTTCATCAACACTCTGATAGTCCACAGATTACAGAATGCCACCAGATGTGCATCGGAAACTACTACTGGTCTTCCAGGGAACGATCAAAGCATAGACTGTTTGAGACATTACTCCTGTGGAGGAAAGTGCGCATGGTAACTGTTGTATTCAATCCCGATGCAATTTCTGTGTTTCATCAACACTCTGATAGTCCACAGGTTTCAGAAGGCCACCAGATGTGCATCGGAAACTACTACTGGTCTTCCAGGGAACGATCAAAGCGTAGACAATTTGATACATTACTCTCGTGGAGGAAAGTGCGCATGGTGACTGTTGTATTCAATCCCGATGCAATTTCTGTGTTTCATCAACACTTTGAAGGTCCACAGATTACAGAATGCCTATAGATGTGCATAGGAAACTACTACTGGTCTTCCAGGGAACGATCAAAGAGTAGACTGTTTGAGACATTACACACGTGGAGGAAAGTGCCCATGATGACTGTTCTATTCAATCCCGATCCAATTTCTGTGTTTCATCTACACTCTGATAGTCGACAGATTACAGAATTCCACCAGATGTGCATCGGAAACTAATACTGGTCTTCTAGGGAACGATCAAGGCGTAGACTGTTTGAGACATTACTCCTGTGGAGGAAAGTTTGCATGGTGACTGTTGTATTCAATCCCGATGCAATTTCTGAGTTTCATCAACACTCTGATTGTCCACAGGTTTCAGAATGCCACCAGATGTGCATCGGAAACTACTAGTGGTCTTCCAGGGAACGATCAAAGCGTAGACTGTTTGATACATTAATCCCGTGGAGGAAGGTGCGCATGGTGACTGTTGTATTCAATCCCGATGCAATTTCTGTGTTTCATCAACACCCTGATAGTCCCCAGATTACAGAATGCCAATAGATGTGCATCGGAAACTACTACTGGTCTTCCAGGGAACGATCTAAGAGTAGACTGTTTGATACATTACTCCCGTGGAGAAAAGTGCGCATGGTGACTGTTGTATTCAATCCCGATGCAATTTCTGTGTTTCATTAACACTCTGATAGTCCACAGATTACAGAATGCCACCAGATGTGCATCGGAAACTACTACTGGACTTCTAGGGAACGATCATGGCGTAGACTGTTGGAGACACTACTCCTGTGGAGGAAAGTGCGAATGGTGACTGTTGTATTCAGTCCCGATGCAATTTCTGTGTTTCATCAACACTCTATAGTCCACAGGTTTCAGAATGCCACCAGATGTGCATCGGAAACTACAACTGGTCTTCCAGGGAACGATCAAAGCGTAGACTGTTTGAGACATACCTCCCATGGAGGAAGGTGCGCATGGTGACTGTTGTTATCAATCCCGATTAAATTTCTGTGTTTCATCAACACTCTGAAAGTCCACAGACTACAGAATGTCTCCAGATGTGCATTGGAAACTACCACTGGTCTTCCAGTGATCGATCAATGCGCTGAGTGTTTGGGACATTACAAACATGGAGGAAAGTGCGCATGGTGACTGTTGTATTCAATTTCGATGCAATATCTGTGTTTCATCAACACTTTGAAGGTCCACAGATTACAGAATGCCTATAGATGTGCATAGTAAACTACTGCTGGTCTTCCAGGGATCGATCAAAGCGTAGACATTACTCCCGTGGAGGAAAGTGCGCATGGTGACTGTTGTATTCAATCCCGATGCAATATCTGTGTTTCATCAACACTCTGATAGTCCACAGATTACAGAATGCCACCAGATGTGCATCGGAAACTACTACTGGTCTTCCAGGGAACGATCAAATAGTACTCTGTTTGAGACATTACTCCTGTGGAGGAAAGTGCGCATCGTGACTGTTGTTTTCAATGACAATGCAATTTCTGTGTTTCAACACCCTGATAGTCCACAGATTTTAGAATGCCACCAGATATGCATCGGAAACTACTACTGGTCTTCCAGGGAACGATCAAAGCATAGACTGTTCGAGACATTGCTCCCGTGGAGGAAAGTGCGCATGGTGACTGTTGTATTCAATCCCGATGCAATATCTGTGTTTCATCAACACTTTGTAGGTCCACAGATTACAGAATGCCTATAGATGTGCATAGGAAACTACTACTGGTCTTCCAGGGAACGATCAAATCGTACTCTGTTTGAGACATTACTCCTGTGGAGGAAAGTGCGCATGGTGACTATGGTATTCAATCCCGATGCAATTTCTGTGTTTCATCAACAGTCTGGTAGTCCACAGGTTTCAGAATTCCACCAGATGTGCATCGGAATCTACTACTGGTCTTCCAGGGAACGATCAAAGCGTAGACTGTTTGAGACATTACACACGTGGAGGAAAGTGCCCATGATGACTGTTCTATTCAATCCCGATCCAATTTCTGTGTTTCATCTACACTCTGATAGTCCACAGATTATAGAATTCCACCAGATGTGCATCGGAAACTACTACTGGTCTTCTAGGGAACGATCAAGGCGTAGACTGTTTGAGACATTACTCCTGTGGAGAAAAGTGTGCATGGTGACTGTTGTAATCAATCCCGATGCAATTTCTGTGTTTCATCAACACTCTGATAGTCCACAGGTTTCAGAAGGCCAACAGATGTGCATCGGAAACTACTACTGGTCTTCCAGGGAACGACCAAAGCGTAGAATGTTTGATACATTACTCCCGTGGAGGAAAGTGTGCATGGTGACAGTTGTATTCAATCCCGATGCAATTTCTGTGTTTCATCAACACTCTGATAGTCCCCAGATTACAGAATGCCAATAGATGTGCATCGGAAACTACTACTGGTCTTCCAGGGAACGATCAAAGCGTAGACTGTTAGAGACATTTCTAACATGGAGGTAAGTGCGCATGGTGACTGTTGTAATCAATCCCGATTAAATTTCTGTGTTTCATCAACACTCTGAAAGTCCACAGATTACAGAATGTCTCCAGATGTGCATTGGAAACTACCACTGGTCTTCCAGGGATCGATCAATGCGCTGACTGTTTGGGACATTACAAACATGGAGAAAAGTGCGCATGGTGACTGTTGTATTCAATTTCGATGCAATATCTGTGTTTCATCAACACTTTGAAGGTCCACAGATTACAGAATGCCTATAGATGTGCATAGGAAACTACTACTGGTCTTCCAGGGAACGATCAAATCGTACTCTGTTTGAGACATTACTCCTGTGGAGGAAAGTGCGCATGGTGACTTTTGTTTTCAATGACAATGCAATTTCTGTGTTTCATCAACACCATGATAGTCCTCAGATTATAGAATGCCACCAGATGTTCATCGGAAACTACTACTGGTCTTCCAGGGAACGATCAAAGCATAGACTGTTCGAGACATTACTCCCGTGGAGGAAAGTGCGCATGGTGACTGTTGTATTCAATCCCGATGCAATATCTGCGTATCATCAACACTTTGAAGGTCCACAGATTACAGAAAGCCTATAGATGTGCATAGGAAACTACTACTGGTCTTCCAGAGAACGATCAAATCGTACTCTGTTTGAGACATTACTCCTGTGGAGGAAAGTGGGCATGGTGACTATGGTATTCAATCCCGATGCAATTTCTGTGTTTCATCAACAGTCTGGTAGTCCACAGGTTTCAGAATTCCACCAGATGTGCATCGGAATCTACTACTGGTCTTCCACGGAACGATCAAAGCGTAGACTGTTTGGGACTTTACACACGTGGAGGAAAGTGCCCATGATGACTGTTCTATTCAATCCCGATCCAATTTCTGTGTTTCATCTACACTCTGATAGTCCACAGATTATAGAATTCCACCAGATGTGCATCGGAAACTACTACTGGTCTTCTAGGGAACGATCAAGGCGTAGACTGTTTGAGACATTACTCCTGTGGAGGAAAGTGTGCATGGTGACTGTTGTATTCAATCCCGATGCAATTTCTGTGTTTCATCAACACTCTGATAGTCCACAGGTTTCAGAAGGCCACCAGATGTGCATCGGAAACTACTACTGGTCTTCCAGGGAACGATCAAAGCGTAGACCCTTTGATACATTACTCCCGTGGAGGAAAGTGCGCATGGTGACTGTTGTACTCAATCCCGATGCAATTTCTGTGTTTCAACAACACTCTGATAGTCCACAGATTACAGAATGCCTCCAGATGTGCATCGGAAACTACTACTGGTCTTCCAGGGAACGATCAAAGCGTAGACTGTTAGAGACATTTCTAACATGGAGGAAAGTGCGCATGGTGACTGTTATATTCAATCACGATGCAATTTCTGTGTTTCATCAACACTCTGATAGTCCACAGATTACAGAATGCCTCCAGATGTGCATCGGAAACTACTACTGGTCTTGCAGGGAACGATGAAAGCGTAAACTCTTTGAGACTTTACTCCCATGGAGGAAGGTGCGCATTAAGACTGTTGTATTCAATCCCGATTAAATTTCTGTGTTACATCAACACTCTGATAGTCCACAGATTTTAGAATGCCTCCGGATGTGCTTCGGAAACTACCACTGGTCTTCCAGGGAACGATCAAAGCGTAGACTCTTTGAGACATTACTAACATGGAGGCAAGTGCGCATCGTGACTGTTGTATTCAATCCCGATGCAATTTCTGTGTTTCATCAACACTCTGACACTCCACTGATTACCGAATGCGTCCAGATCTGCATTGGAAACTACCACTGGTCTTAAAGGGAACAATCAAAGGGTAGACTGTTTGAGACAGCACTAACATGGAGGAAAGTGCGCATGGTGACTGTTATATTCAATCCCGATGCAATTTCTGTGTTTCATCAACACTCTGATAGTCCACAGATTACAGAATGCCTCCAGATGTCCATCGGAAACTACTACTGGTCTTCCAGGGAACGATCAAAGCGTAAACCCTTTGAGACATTACTCCCATGGAGGAAGGTGCGCATGGTGACTGTTGTTATCAATCCCGATTAAATTTCTGTGTTTCATCAACACTATGAAAGTCCACAGATTACAGAATGTCTCCAGATGTGCATTGGAAACTACCACTGGTCTTCCAGGGATCGATCAATGCGCTGACTGTTTGGGACATTACAAACATGGAGGAAAGTGCGCATGGTGACTGTTGTATTCAATTTCGATGCAATATCTGTGTTTCATCAACACTTTGAAGGTCCACAGATTACAGAATGCCTATAGATGTGCATAGTAAACTACTGCTGGTCTTCCAGGGAACGATCAAAGCGTAGACATTACTCCCGTGGAGGAAAGTGCTCATGGTGACTGTTGTATTCAATCCCGATGCAATTTCTGTGTTTCATCAACACTCTGATAGTCCACAGATTACACAATGCCACCAGATGTGCATCGGAAACTACTACTGGTCTTCCAGGGAACGATCAAATCGTACTCTGTTTGAGACATTACTCCTGTGGAGGAAAGTGCGCATGGTGACTGTTGTTTTCAATGACAATGCAATTTCTGTGTTTCGTCAACACCCTGATAGTCCACAGATTATAGAATGCCACCAGATGTGCATCGGAAACTACTACTGGTCTTCCAGGGAACGATCAAAGCATAGACTGTTCGAGACATTACTGCCGTAAAGGAAAGTGCGCATGGTGACTGTTGTATTCAATCCCGATGCAATATCTGTGTTTCATCAACACTTTGAAGGTCCACAGATTACAGAATGCCTATAGATGTGCATAGGAAACTACTACTGGTCTTCCAGGGAACGATCAAAGCGTAGACTGTTTGAGACATTACTCCTGGGAGGGAAAGTGCGCATGGTGACTGTTGTTTTCAATCCCGATGCAATTTCTGTGTTTCATCAACACTCTGATAGTCCACAGATTACAGAATGCCACCAGATGTGAATCGGAAACTACTACTGGACTTCCAGGGAACGATTAAAGCGTAGACTGTTTGAGACATTACTCCTGGGGAGGAATGTGCGCATGGTGACTGTTGTTTTCAATCCCGATGCAATTTCTGTGTTTCATCAACACTCTGATACTCCACAGATTACAGAATGCCTCCAGATGTACATCGGAAACTACTACTGGTCTTTCTGTGAACGATCCAAGCGTAGACTGTTAGAGACAATACTCCCATGGAGGAAAGTGCTCATGGTGACTGTTGTATTCAATCCCGATGCAATTTCTGTGTTTCATCAACAGTCAGGTAGTCCACGGGTTTCAGAATTCCACCAGATGTGCATCGGAAACTACTACTGGTCTTCCAGGGAACGATCAAAGCGTAGACTGTTTGAGACATTACTCCCGTGGCGGAAAGTGCCCATGGTGACTGTTGTATTCAATCCCGATGCAATTTCTGTGTTTCATCAACACTCTGATAGTCCACAGATTACAGAATTCCACCAGATGTGCATCGGAAGCTACTACTGGTCTTCAAGGGAACGATCAAAGCGTAGACTGTTTGAGACATTACTCCTGGGAAGGAAAGTGCGCATGGTGACTGTTGTTTTCAATCCCGATGCAATTTCTGTGTTTCATCAATACTCTGATAGTCCACAGATTACAGAATGCCCCCAGATGTGAATCGGAAACTACTACTGGACTTCCAGGGAACGATTAAAGCGTAGACTGTTTGAGACATTACTCCTGGGGAGGAAAGTGCGCATGGTGACTGTTGTTTTCAATCCCGATGCAATTTCTGTGTTTCATCAACACTCTGATACTCCACAGATTACAGAATGCCTCCAGATGTACATCGGAAACTACTACTGGTCTCTCTGTGAACGATCCAAGCGTAGACTGTTAGAGATAATACTCCCATGGAGGAAAGTGCGCATGGTGACTGTTGTCATCAATCCCGATGCAATTTCTGTGTTTCATCAACACTCAGTTAGTGCACAGATTTCAGAATGCCTCCAGATGTGCATTAGGAACTACTACTGGTCTTCCAGGGAACGATCAAAGCGTAGACTGTTTGAGACATTAGTCCTGTGGGGGAAAGTGCGCATGGTGACTGTTGATTTCAATCCCGATGCAATTTCTGTGTTTCATCAACACTCTGATAGTCCACAGATTATAGAATGCCACCAGATGTGCATCGGAAACTACTACTGGTCTTCCAGGGAACGATCAAAGCATAGACTGTTTGAGGCATTACTCCCATGGAGGAAAGTGCCCATGGTGACTGTTGTATTCAATACCGATGCAATTTCTGTGTTTCATCAACACTCTGATAGTCCACAGATTACAGAATTCTGACAAGATGTGCATCGGAAGCTACTACTGGTCTTCCAGGGAACGATCAAAGCGTAGACTGTTTGAGACATACCTCCCGTAGAGGAAAGTGCGCATGGGGACAGTTGTATTCAATCCCGATGCAATTCCTGTGTTTCATCAACATTCTGATAGTCCACAGATTACAGATTCCACCTGGTGTGCATCGGAAACTACTACTGGTAATCGAGGGAACGATCAAAGTGTGGACTGTTTCAGACATTACTCCCATGGAGGAAAGTGCGCATGGTGACAGTTGTATTCAATCCCGATGCAATTTCTGTTTTTCATCAATAGTCTGATAGTCCACAGATTACAGAATGCCTCCAGATGTGCATTGGAAACTACCACTGGTCTTCCACGGAACGATCAAAGCGTAGACTGTTAGAGACATTACTAACATGGAGGAAAGTGCGCATGGTGACTGTTATTATCAAACCCGATGCAATTTCTGTGTTTCATCAACACTCTGATAGTCCACTGATTACAGAATGCCTCCAGGTGTGAATCGCAAACTACTACTGGTCTTCCAGGGAACGATCAAAGCGTAAACTCATTGAGACATTACTCCCATGGAGGAAAGTGCGCATGGTGATTGTTATATTCAAGCCCGATGCAATTTCTGTGCTTCATCAACACTCTGATACTCCACAGATTACAGAATGCATCCAGATGTACATCGGAAACTACTACTGGATTTCCAGGGAACGATCAAAGCGTAGACTGTTAGTGACGTTACTCATATTGAGGAAAGTGCGCATGGTTACTGTTGTATTCAATCCCGATGCAATTTCTGTGTTTCATCTACACTCTGATAGTCCACAGATTACAGAATGCATCCAGATGTACATCGGAAACTACTACAGGTTTTCCAGGGAACGATCAAAGCGTAGACTGTTAGTGACGTTACTCATATTGAGGAAAGTGCGCATGGTTACTGTTGTATTCAATCCCGATGCAATTTCTGTGTTTCATCAACACTCCGATAGTCCACAGATTACAGAATGCCTCCAGATGTGCATTGGAAACTACCACTGGTCTTCCAGGGAACGATCAAAGCTTAGTCTGTTTGAGACATTACTAACATGAAGGAAAGTGCGCATGATGACTGTTGTATTCAATCCCGATCCAATATCTGTGTCTCATCAACACTCTTATAGTCCACAGATTACAGAATGCCCCCAGATGTGCATCGGAAACTACTACTGGTCTTCCTGGGAGCAAACAAAGCGTAGACAGTTTGAGACATTACTCCTGTGGAGGAAAGTGCTCATGGTGACTGTTGTATTCAATCCCGATGCAATTTCTGTGTTTCATCAACAGTCTGGTAGTCCACGGGTTTCAGAATTCCACCAGATGTGCATCGGAAACTACTACAGGTCTTCCAGGGAACGATCAAAGCGTAGACTGTTTGAGACATACCTCCCGTGGAGGAAAGTGACCATGGTGACTGTTGTATTCAATCCCGATGCAATTTCTGTTTTTCATCAACACTCTGATAGTCCACAGATTACAGAATTCCACCAGATGTGCATCGGAAGCTACTACTGGTCTTCAAGGGAACGATCAAAGCGTAGACAGTTTGAGACATTACTCCTGGGAAGGAAAGTGCGCATGGTGACTGTTGTTTTCAATCCCGATGCAATTTCTGTGTTTCATCAACACTCTGATAGTCCACAGGTTACAGAATGCCACCAGATGTGAATCGGAAACTACTACTGGACTTCCAGGGAACGATTAAAGCGTAGACTGTTTGAGACATTACTCCTGGGGAGGAAAGTGCGCATGGTGACTGTTGTTTTCAATCCCGATGCAATTTCTGTGTTTCATCAACACTCTGATAGTCCACAGGTTACAGAATGCCACCAGATGTGAATCGGAAACTACTATTGGACTTCCAGGGAACGATTAAAGCGTAGACTGTTTGAGACATTACTCCTGGGGAGGAGAGTGCGCATGGTGACTGTTGTATTCATTCCCGATGCTATTTCTGTGTTTCATCAACACTCTGATAGTCCACAGATTACAGAATGCCTCCAGATGTGCATTGGAAACTACCACTGGTCTTCCAGGGAACGATCAAAAGGTAGACTGTTTGAGACATTACTCCCATGGAGGAAAGTGCGCATGGTAACTGTTGTTTTCAATCCCGATGCTATTTCTGTGTTTCATCAACACTCTGATAGTCCACAGATTACAGAATGCCCCTAGATGTGCATCGGAAACTACTACTGGTCTTCCAGGGAACGATCGAAGCGTAGACTGTTCGAGACATTACTCCCATGGAGGAAAGTGCGCATGGTGACTGTTGTTTTCAATCCCGATGCTATTTCTGTGTTTCATCAACACTCTGATAGTCCACAGAGTACAGAATGCCACCGGATGTGCATCGAAAACTACTACTGGTATTCCAGGGAACGGTCAAATCGTAGACTGTGTGAGACATTACTAACATGCAGGCAAGTGCGCATGGTGACTGTTGTATACGGTCCCTATGCAATTTCTGTGTTTCTTCAACACTTTGAAATTCCACAAATTAGAGAATGCCTCCAGATGTGCAATGTAAACAACCACTGTTCTTCCAGGGAACGATCAAAGCGTAGACTGTTTGAGATACTACTCCCGTGGAGGAAAGTGCGCATGGTAACTGTTGTATTCAATCCCGATGCAATTTCTGTGTTTCATCAACACTCTGATAGTCCACAGATTACAGAATGCCTCCAGATGTGCATCGGAAACAACTACTGGTCTTCCTGTGAACGATCCAAGCGTAGACTGTTAGAGACAATACTCCCATGGAGGAAAGTGCGCATGGTGACTGTTGTATTCAATCCCTATGCATTTTCTGTGTTTCATCAACACTGTGATAGTACACAGATTACAGAATGCCACCAGTTGTGGATCGGAAACCACTACTGGTCTTCCAGGGAACGATCAAAGCGTAAACTCTTTGAGACATTACTCCCATGGAGGAAGGTGCCCATGAAGACTGTTGTATTCAATCCCGATGCAATATCTGTGTCTCATCAAAACTCTGATAGTCCACAGATTTTAGAATACCTCCGAATGTGTATCGGAAACTACCAATTGTCTTCCAGGGAACGATCAAAGCGTAGACTCTTTGAGACATTACTAACGTGGAGGCAAGTGCGCATAATGGCTGTTGTATTCGATCCCGATGCAATTTCTGTGTTTCATCAACACTTTGAAGGTCCACAGATTAAAGAATGATTCCAGATGTGCATTGGAAACTACCTCTGGTCTTCCAGGGAATGATCGAGGCGTAGACTGTTTCTGACATTACTAACATGGAGCGAAGTGCGCATGGTGACTGTTATATTCAATCCCGACGCAATTTCTGTGTTTCATCAACCCTCTGATAGTCCACAGATTACAGAATGCCTCCAGATGTGCATCGGAAACTACTACTGGTATTCCGGGGAACGATCAAACTGTAGACTGTGTGAGACACTACTCCCATGGAGGAAAGTGCGCATGGTGACTGTTGTATTCAATCCCGATGCATTTTCTGTGTTTCATCAACACTCTGATTGTCCACAGATTACAGAATGCTACCAGTTGTGCATCGGAAACCACTACTGGTCATCCAGTGAACGATCAAAGCGTAGACAGTTTGAGACATTACTCCCATGAGGGAAAGTGCGGATGGTGACAGTTGTATTCAATCCCGATGCAATTTCTATGTTTCATCAACACTCTGATGGTCCACAAATTACACAATGCCACCAGATGTACATCGGGAACTACTACTGGTCTTCCTGGGGACGATCAAAGCGTAGACTGTTTGAGACATTACTCCCATGGAGGAATGTGTGCATGGTGACTGTTGTATTCAATTCCGATGCAATTTCTGTGTTTCATCAACACTCTGATAGCCCACAGATTACAGAATGCCTCCAGATGTGCATCGGAAACTACGACTGGTCTTTCTGTGAACGATCCAAGCGTAGACTGTTAGAGACAATACTCCCATGGAGGAAAGTGCGCATGGTGACTGTTGTCATCAATCCCGATGAAATTTCTGTGTTTCATCAACACTCAGTTAGTGCACAGATTTCAGAATGCCTCCAGATGTGCATTGGGAACTACTACTGGTCTTCCAGGGAACGATCAAAGCGTAGACTGTTTGAGACTGTACTCCCATGGAGGAGAGTGCGCATGGTGACTGTTGTATTCATTCCCGATGCTATTTCTGTGTTTCATCAATACTCTGATAGTCCACAGATTACAGAATGCCTCCAGATGTGCATTGGAAACTACCACTGGTCTTCCAGGGAACGATCAAAAGGTAGACTGTTTGAGACATTACTCCCATGGAGGAAAGTGCGCATGGTGACTGTTGTTTTCAATCCCGATGCTATTTCAGTGTTTCATCAACACTCTGATAGTCCACAGATTACAGAATGCCCCTAGATGTGCATCGGAAACTACTACTTGTCTTCCAGGGAACGATCGAAGCGTAGACTGTTTGAGACATTACTCCCATGGAGGAAAGTGCGCATGGTGACTGTTGTTTTCAATCCCGATGCTATTTCTGTGTTTCATCAACACTCTGATAGTCCACAGACTACAGAATGCCACCAGATGTGCATCGAAAACTACTACTGGTATTCCAGGGAACGGTCAAATCGTAGACTGTGTGAGACATTACTAACATGCAGGCAAGTGCGCATGGTGACTGTTGTATACGGTCCCTATGCAATTTCTGTGTTTCTTCAACACTTTGAAATTCCACAAATTAGAGAATGCCTCCAGATGTGCAATGTAAACAACCACTGGTCTTCCAGGGAACGATCAAAGCGTAGACTGTTTGAGATACTACTCCCGTGGAGGAAAGTGCGCATGGTAACTGTTGTATTCAATCCCGATGCAATTTCTGTGTTTCATCAACACTCTGATAGTCCACAGATTACAGAATGCCTCCAGATGTGCATCGGAAACTACTACTGGTCTTCCTGTGAACGATCCAAGCGTAGACTGTTAGAGACAATACTCCCATGGAGGAAAGTGCGCATGGTGACTGTTGTATTCAATCCCTATGCATTTTCTGTGTTTCATCAACACTGTGATAGTACACAGATCACAGAATGCCACCAGTTGTGCATCGGAAACCACTACTGGTCTTCCAGGGAACGATCAAAGCGTAAACTCTTTGAGACATTACTCCCATGGAGGAAGGTGCCCATGAAGACTGTTGTATTCAATCCCGATGCAATTTCTGTGTCTCATCAAAACTCTGATAGTCCACAGATTTTAGAATACCTCCGAATGTGTATCGGAAACTACCTCTGGTCTTCCAGGGAATGATCGAAGCGTAGACTGTTTGAGACATTACTAACATGGAGCGAAGTGCGCATGGTGACTGTTATATTCAATCCCGACGCAATTTCTGTGTTTCATCAACCCTCTGATAGTCCACAGATTACAGAATGCCTCCAGAAGTGCATCGGAAACTACTACTGGTATTCCGGGGAACGATCAAACTGTAGACTGTGTGAGACACTACTCCCATGGAGGAAAGTGCGCATGGTGACTGTTGTATTCAATCCCGATGCATTTTCTGTGTTTCATCAACACTCTGATTGTCCACAGATTACAGAATGCTACCAGTTGTGCATCGGAAACCACTACTGGTCATCCAGTGAACGATCAAAGCGTAGACAGTTTGAGACATTACTCCCATGAGGGAAAGTGCGGATGGTGACAGTTGTATTCAATCCCGATGCAATTTCTATGTTTCATCAACACTCTGATGGTCCACAAATTACACAATGCCACCAGATGTACATCGGGAACTACTACTGGTCTTCCTGGGAACGATCAAAGCGTAGACTGTTTGAGACATTACTCCCATGGAGGAATGTGTGCATGGTGACTGTTGTATTCAATCCCGATGCAATTTCTGTGTTTCATCAACACTCTGATAGCCCACAGATTACAGAGTGCCTCCAGATGTGCATCGGAAACTACTACTGGTCTTCCAGGGAACGATCAAAGCCTGGACTGTTTCAGACATTACTCCCATGGAGGAAAGTGCGGATGGTGACTGTTGTATTCAATCCCGATGCAATTTCTGTGTTTCATCAACACTCTGATAGTCCACAGATTACAGAATGCCTCCAGATGTGCATCGGAAACTACTACTGGTCTTCCAGGGAACGATCAAAGCGTAGACTCTTTGAGACATTACTAACATGCAGGCAAGTGCGCATGGTGACTGTTGTATTCGATCCCTATGCAATTTCTGTGTTTCATCAACACTTTGACGTTCCACAAATTACAGAATGCCTCCAGATGTGCAATGGAAACAACCACTGGTCTTCCAGGGAACGATCAAAGCGTAGACTGTTTGAGATATTACTCCCGTGGAGGAAAGTGCGCATGGTAACTGTTGTATTCAATCCCGATGAAATTTCTGTGTTTCATCAACACTCTGATAGTCCACAGATTACCGAATGCATCCAGATGTGCATCGGAAACTACTACTGGACTTACAGGGAACGATTAAAGCGTAGACTGTTTGAGACATTACTCCTGGGGAGGAAAGTGCGCATGGTGACTGTTGTGTTCAAACCTGATGCATTTTCTGTGTTTCATCAACACTCTGATACTCCACAGATTACAGAATGCCTCCAGATGTGCATCGGAAACTACTACTGGTCTTCCTGTGAACGATCCAAGCGTAGACTGTTAGAAACAATACTCCCATGGAGGAAAGTGCGCATGGTGACTGTTGTCATCAATCCCGATGCAATTTCTGTGTTTCATCAACACTCAATTCATCCACAGATTTCAGAATGCCTCCAGATGTGCATTGGAAACTACTACTGGTCTTCCAGTGAACGATCAAAGTATAGACTGTTTGAGACAATACTCCCATGGAGGAAAGTGCGCATGGTGACTGTTGTATTCAATCCCTATGCATTTTCTGTGTTTCATCAACACTGTGATAGTACACAGATAACAGAATGCCACCAGTTGTGCATCGGAAACCACTACTGGTCTTCCAGGGAACGATCAAAACGTAAACTCTTTGAGACATTACTCCCATGGAGGAAGGTGCCCATGAAGACTGTTGTATTCAATCCCGATGCAATTTCTGTGTCTCATCAACACTCTGATAGTCCACAGATTTTAGAATACCTCCGAATGTGCATCGGAAACTACCAATGGTCTTCCAGGGAACGATCAAATCGTAGACTCTTTGAGACATTACTAACATGGAGGCAAGTGCGCATAATGGCTGTTGTATTCGATCCCGATGCAATTTCTGTGTTTCATCAACACTTTGAAGGTCCACAGATTACAGAATGATTCCAGATGTGCATTGGAAACTACCTCTGGTCTTCCAGGGAATGATCGAAGCGTAGACTGTTTGAGACATTACTAACATGGAGCGAAGTGCGCATGGTGACTGTTATATTCAATCCCGACGCAATATCTGTGTTTCATCAACCCTCTGATAGTCCACAGATTACAGAATGCCTCCAGATGTGCATCGGAAACTACTACTGGTATTCCGGGGAACGATAAAACTGTAGACTGTGTGAGACACTACTCCCATGGAGGAAAGTGCGCATGGTGACTGTTGTATTCAATCCCGATGCATTTTCTGTGTTTCATCAACACTCTGATTGTCCACAGATTGCAGAATGCTACCAGTTGTGCATCGGAAACCACTACTGGTCATCCAGTGTACGATCCAAGCGTAGACAGTTTGAGACATTACTCCCATGGAGGAAAGTGCGGATGGTGACAGTTGTATTCAATCCCGATGCAATTTCTATGTTTCATCAACACTCTGATAGTCCACAAATTACACAATGCCACCAGATGTACATTGGGAACTACTACTGGTCCTCCTGGGAACGATCAAAGCGTAGACTGTTTGAGACATTACTCCCATGGGGGAATATGTGCATGGTGACTGTTGTATTCAATCCCGATGCAATTTCTGTGTTTCATCAACACTCTGATAGCCCACAGATTACAGAATGCCTCCAGATGTGCATCGGAAACTACTACTGGTCTTCCAGGGAACGATCAAAGCCTGGACTGTTTCAGACATTACTCCCATGGAGTAAAGTGCGCATGGTGACTGTTGTATTCAATCCCGATGCAATTTCTGTGTTTCATCAACACTCTGATAGTCCACAGATTACAGAATGCCTCCAGATGTGCATCGGAAACTACTACTGGTCTTCCAGGGAACGATCAAGGCGTAGACTCTTTGAGACATTACTAACATGCAGGCAAGTGCGCATGGTGACTGTTGTATTCGATCCCTATGCAATTTCTGCGTTTCATCAACACTTTGAAGTTCCACAAATTACAGAATGCCTCCAGATGTGCAATGGAAACAACCACTGGTCTTCCAGGGAACGATCAAAGCGTAGACTGTTTGAGATATTACTCCCGTGGAGGAAAGTGCGCATGGTAACTGTTGTATTCAATCCCGATGAAATTTCTGTGTTTCATCAACACTCTGATAGTCCACAGATTACAGAATTCCACCAGATGTGAATCGGAAACTACTACTGGACTTCCAGGGAACGATTAAAGCGTAGACTGTTTGAGACATTATCCTGGGGAGGAAAGTGCGCATGGTGACTGTTGTTTTCAATCCTGATGCAATTTCTGTGTTTCATCAACGCTCTGATACTCCACAGATTACAGAATGCATCCAGATGTGCATCGGAAACTACTACTGGTCTTCCTGTGAACGATCCAAGCGTAGACTGTTAGAAACAATACTCCCATGGAGGAAAGTGCGCATGGTGACTGTTGTCATCAATACCGATGCAATTTCTGTGTTTCATCAACACTCAGTTAGTCCACAGATTTCAGAATGCCTCCAGATGTGCATTGGGAACTACTACTGGTCTTCCAGGAAACGATCAAAGCATAGACTGTTTGAGAAATTACTCCCGTGGAGGAAAGTGCGCATGGTGACTGTTGTATTCAATCCCGATGCAATTTCTGTGTTTCAGCAACAGTCTGATAGTCCACAGATTACAGAATACCACCAGATGTGAATCGGAAACTACTACTGGTATTCCAGGGAACGAACAAATCGTAGACTGTGTGAGACATTACTCCCATGGAGGAAAGTGCGCATGGTGACTGTTGTATTCAATCCCTATTCATTTTCTGTGTTTCATCAACACTCTGATAGTCCACAGATTTTAGAATACGTCCGAATGTGCATCGGAAACTACCAATGGTCTTCCAGGGAACGATCAAAGCGTAGACTCTTTGAGACATTACTAACATGGAGGCAAGTGCGCATAATGGCTGTTGTATTCGATCCCGATGCAATTTCTGTGTTTCATCAACACTTTGAAGGTCCACAGATTACAGAATGATTCCAGATGTGCATTAGAAACTACCTCTGGTCTTCCGGGGAATGATCGAAGCGTAGACTGTTTGAGACATTACTAAAATGGAGCGAAGTGCGCATGGTGACTGTTATATTCAATCCCGACGCAATTTCTGTGTTTCATCAACCCTCTGATAGTCCACAGATTACAGAATGCCTCCAGATGTGCATCGGAAACTACTACTGGTATTCCGGGGAACGATCAAACCGTAGACTGTGTGAGAAACTACTCCCATGGAGGAAAGTGCGCATGGTGACTGTTGTATTCAATCCCGATGCATTTTCTGTGTTTCATCAACACTCTGATTGTCCACAGATTACAGAATGCCACCAGTTGTGCATCGGAAATCACTACTGGTCATCCAGTGAACGATCAAAGCGTAGACAGTTTGAGACATTACTCCCATGGAGGAAAGTGCGGATGGTGACAGTTGTATTCAATCCCGACGCAATTTCTGTGTTTCATCAACACTCTGATAGTCCACAAATTACACAATTCCACCAGATGTACATCGGGAACTACTACTGGTCTTCCTGGGAACGATCAAAGCGTAGACTGTTTGAGACATTACTCCCATGGAGGAATGTGTGCATGGTGACTGTTGTATTCAATCCCGATGCAATTTCTGTGTTTCATCAACACTCTGATAGCCCACAGATTACAGAATGCCTCCAGATGTGCATCGGAAACTACTACTGGTCTTCCAGGGAACGATCAAATTGTAGACTGTTTCAGACATTAGTCCCATGTAGGAAAGTGCGGATTGTGACTGTTTTTTTTCACTCCCGGTTCAATTTCTGTGTTTCATCAACACATTGAAGGTCCACAGATTACAGAATGCCACCAGATTTTCATCGGAAACTACTACTGGTCTTCCACGGAACGATCAAAGCGTAGACTGTTTGAGACATTACTTCCAAGGAGGAAAGTGCAGATGGTGACTGTTGTATTCAATCCCGATGCAATTTCTGTGTTTGATCACCACTCTGATAGTCCACAATTTACACAATGCCACCACATGTACATCCGGAACTACAACTGGTCTTCCAGGGAACGATCAAAGCGTGGACTGTTTGAGACATTAATCCCGTGGAGGATAGTGCGCATGGTGACTGTTGTATTCAATCCCGATGCAATTTCTGTGATTCATGAACACTCTGATAGTCCACAGATTACAGAAAGCCACCAGATGTGCATCGGAAACTACTACTGGTCTTCCAGGGAACGATCAAAGCGTAGACTGTTTGAGACATTACATCCAAGTAGGAAGTGCGGATGGTGACTGTTCTATTCAATCCCGATGCAATTTCTGTGTTTCATCAACACTCTGATAGTCAGCAAATTACACAATGCCACCAGATGTACATCCGGAACTACTACTGGTCTTCCAGGGAACGATCAAAACGTAGACTGTTTGAGACATTACTCCCGTGGAGGAAAGTGCACATGGTGACTGTTATATTCAATCCCGATGCAATTTCTGTGATTCATCAACCCTCTGATAGTCCTCAGATTACAGAATGCCTCCAGATGTGCATCGGAAACTACTACTGGTCTTCCAGGGAACAATCAAAGCGTAAACTGTTTGAGACATTATTCCCATAGAGGAAGGTGCGCATGGTGACTGTTGTATTCACTCCCGATGCAATTTTTGTGCTTCATCAACACTCTGATAGTCCACCGATTACAGATGGGCATCGGAAACTACTACTGGTCTTCCAGGGAACGATCAAAGCGTAGACTGTGTGAGACATTACTCCCATGGAGGAAAGTGCGCATGGTGACTGTTGTATTCAATCCCGATGCAAATGGTGTGTTTCGTCAACACTCTGATACACCACAGATTACAGAATGCCACCAGATGTACATCGGAAACTACTACTGGTCTTCCAGGGAACGATCAAAGCCTGGACTGTTTCAGACATTCCTCCCATGGAGGAAAGTGCGGATTGTGACTGTTGTATTCAATCCCGATGCAATTTCTGTGTTTCATTAACACTCTGATAGTCCACAGATTACAGAATGCCACCAGTTGTGCATTGGAAACCACTACTGTTCTTCCAGGGAACGATCAAAACGTATACTGTTTCAGACATTACTCCAATGTAGGAAAGTTCGGATTGTGACTGTTGTATTCACTCCCGGTGCAATTTCTGTGTTTCATCAACACATTGAAGGTCCACAGATTACAGAATGCCACCAGATTTTCATCGGAAACTACTACTGGTCTTCCAGGGAACGATCAAAGCCTAGACTGTTTGAGACATTACTAACATGGAGCGAAGTGCGCATGGTGACTGTTATATTCAATCCCGATGCAATTTCTGTGTTTCATCAACCCTCTGATAGTCCACAGATTACAGAATGCCTCCAGATGTGCATCGGAAACTACCAATGGACTTCCAGGGAACGATCAAAGCGTAGACTGTGTGAGACATTACTCCCATGGAGGAAAGTGCGCATGTCGACTGTTGTATTCAATCCCGATGCATTTTCTGTGTTTCATCAACACTCTGATTGTCCACAGATTACAGAATGCCACCAGTTGTGCATCGGAAACCACTACTGGTCATCCAGTGAACGATCAAAGCGTAGACAGTTTGAGACATTACTCCCATGGAGGAAAGTGCGGATGGTGACAGTTGTATTCAATCCCGATGCAATTTCTGTGTTTCATCAACACTCTGATATTCCACAAATTACACAATTCCACCACGTGTACATCCGGAACTACTACTGGTCTTCCAGGGAACGATCAAAGCGTAGACTGTTTGAGACATTAATCCCGTGGAGGATAGTGCGCATGGTGACTGTTGTATTCAATCCCGATGCAATTTCTGTGATTCATGAACACTCTGATAGTCCACAGATTACAGAATGCCACCAGATGTGCATCGGAAACTACTACTGGTCTTCCAGGGAACGATCAAAGAGTAGACTGTATGAGGCATTACTCCCATGAAAAAAAGTGCGCATGATGACTGTTGTTTTCAATCCCCATACTATTTCTGAGTTTCATCAACACTCTGATAGTCCACAGACTACAGAATGCCACCAGATGTGCATCGAAAACTACTACTGGTATTCCAGGGAACGATCAAATCGTAGACTGTGTGAGACATTACTCCCATGGAGGAAAGTGCGCATGGTGACTCTTGTATTCAATCCCTATTCATTTTCTGTGTTTCATCAACACTCTGATAGTCCACAGATTACAGAATGCCACCAGTTGTGCATCGGAAACCGCTACTGGTCTTCCAGGGAACGATCAAAGCGTAAACTCTTTGAGACATTACTCCCATGGAAGAAGGTGCCCATGAAGACTGTTGTATTCAATCCCGATGCAATTTCTGTGTCTCATCAACACTCTGATAGTCCACAGATTTTAGAATACGTCCGAATGTGCATCGGAAACTACCAATGGTCTTCCACGGAATGTTCGAAGCGTAGACTGTTTGAGACATTACTAACATGGAGCGAAGTGCGCATGGTGACTGTTATATTCAATCCCGACGCAATTTCTGTGTTTCATCAACCCTCTGATAGTCCACAGATTACAGAATGCCTCCAGATGTGCATCGGAAACTACTACTGGTATTCCGGGGAACGATCAAACCGTAGACTGTGTGAGACACTACTCCCATGGAGGAAAGTGCGCATTGTGACTGTTGTATTCAATCCCGATGCATTTTCTGTGTTTCATCAACACTCTGATTGTCCACAGATTACACAATGCCACCAGTTGTGCATCGGAAACCACTACTGGTCATCCAGTGAGCGATCAAAGCGTAGACAGTTTGAGACATTACTCCCATGGAGGAAAGTGCGGATGGTGACTGTTGTATTCAATCCCGATGCAATTTCTGTGTTTCATCAACACTCTGATAACCCACAGATTACAGAATGCCTCCAGATGTGCATCGGAAACTACTACAGGTCTTCCAGGGAACGATCAAATTGTAGACTGTTTCAGACATTAGTCCCATATAACAAAGTGCGGATTGTGACTGTTATATTCACTCCCGGTTCAATTTCTGTGTTTCATCAACACATTGAAGGTCCACAGATTACAGAATGCCACCAGATTTTCATCGGAAACTACTACTGGTCTTCCACGGAACGATCAAAGCGTAGACTGTTTGAGACATTACTTCCAAGGAGGAAAGTGCGGATGGTGACTCTTGTATTCAATCCCGATGCAATTTCTGTGTTTCATCACCACTCTGATAGTCCACAATTGACACAATGCCACCACATGTACATCCGGAACTACAACTGGTCTTCCAGGGAACCATCAAAGCGTAGACTGTTTGAGACATTAATCCCGTGGAGGATAGTGCGCATGGTGACTGTTGTATTCAATCCCGATGCAATTTCTGTGATTCATGAACACTCTGATAGTCCACAGATTACAGAAAGCCACCAGATGTGCATCGGAAACTACTACTGGTCTTCCAGGGAACGATCAAAGCGTAGACTGTTTGAGACATTACATCCAAGTAGGAAAGTGCGGATGGTGACTGTTCTATTCAATCCCGATGCAATTTCTGTGTTTCATCAACACTCTGATAGTCAGCAAATTGCACAATGCCACCAGATGTACGTCCGGAACTACTACTGGTCTTCCAGGGAACGATCAAAACGTAGACTGTTTGAGACATTACTCCCGTGGAGGAAAGTGCGCATGGTGACTGTTGTATTCAATCCCGATGCAAATGGTGTGTTTCGTCAACACTCTGATACACCACAGATTACAGAATGCCACCAGATGTCCATCGGAAACTACTACTGTTCTTCCAGGGAACGATCAAAGCGTAGAATGCTTGAGACATTACTCCCATGGAGGAAGGTGCGCATGGTGACTGTTGTATTCACTCCCGATGCAATTTTTGTGCTTCATCAACACTCTGATAGTCCACCGATTACAGATGTGCATCGGAAACTACTACTGGTCTTCCAGGGAACGATCAAAGCGTAGACTGTGTGAGACATTACTCCCATGGAGGAAAGTGCGCATGGTGACTGTTGTATTCAATCCCGATGCAAATGGTGTGTTTCGTCTACACTCTGATACACCACAGATTACAGAATGCCACCAGATGTACATCGGGAACTACTACTGATCTTCCAGGGAACGATCAAAGCCTGGACTGTTTCAGACATTCCTCCCATGGAGGAAAGTGCGGATGGTGACTGTTGTATTCAATCCCGATGCATTTCCTGTGTTTCATCAACACTCTGATAGTCCACAGATTACAGAATGCCACCAGTTGTGCATCGGAAACCACTACTGGTCATCGAGGAAACGATCAAAGCGTAGACTGCTTGAGACATTACTCCTGTGAAGGAAAGTGCGCATGGTGACTGTTGTATTCAATCCCGACGCAAATGGTGTGTTTCGTCAACACTCTGATACACCACAGATTACAGAATGCCACCAGATGTGCATCGGAAACCACTACTGGTCTTCCAGGGAACGATCAAAGCGTAGACCGTTTGAGACATTACTAACATGGAGCGAAGTGCGCATGGTGACTGTTATATTCAATCCCGATGCAATTTCTGTGTTTCATCAACACTCTGATAGTCCACAGATTACAGAATACCACCAGTTGTGCATCGGAAACCACTACTGGTCTTCCAGGGAACGATCAAAGCGTAAACTCTTTGAGACATTACTCCCATGGAGGAAGGTGCCCATGAAGACTGTTGTATTCAATCCCGTTGTAATTTCTGTGTCTCATCAACACTCTGATAGTCCACAGATTTTAGAATACTTCCGAATGAGCATCGGAAACTACCAATGGTCTTCCAGGGAACGATCACAGCGTAGACTCTTTGAGACATTACTAACATGGAGGCAAGTGCGCATAATGGCTGTTGTATTCGATCCCGATGCAATTTCTGTGTTTCGTCAACACTTTGAAGGTCCACAGATTACAGAATGATTCCAGATGTGCATTGGAAACTACCACTGGTCTTCCAGGGAACAATCGAAGCGAAGACTGTTTGAGACATTACTAACATGGAGCGAAGTGCGCATGGTGACTGTTATATTCAATCCCGACGCAATTTCTGTCTTTCATCAACCCTCTGATAGTCCACAGATTACAGAATGCCTCCAGATGTGCATCGGAAACTACTACTGGTATTCCGGGGAACGATCAAACCGTAGACTGTGTGAGACATTACTCCCATGGAGGAAAGTGCGCATGTTGACTGTCGTATTCAATCCCGATGCATTTTCTGTGTTTCATCAACACTCTGATTGTCCACAGATTACAGAATGCCACCAGTTGTGCATCGGAAACCACTACTGGTCATCCAGTGAACGATCAAAGCGTAGACAGTTTGAGACATTACTCCCATGGAGGAAAGTGCGGATGGTGACAGTTGTATTCAATCCCGATGCAATTTCTGTGTTTCATCAACACTCTGATAGTCCACAAATTACACAATTCCACCAGATGTACATCGGGAACTACTACTGGTCTTCCTGGGAACGATCAAAGCGTAGACTGTTTGAGACATTATTCCCATGGAGGAAAGTGTGCATGGAGACTGTTGTATTCAATCCCGATGCAATTTCTGTGTTTCATCAACACTCTGATAGTCCACAATTTACACAATGCCACCACGTGTACATAGGGAACTACTACTCGTCTTCCAGGGAACGATCAAAGCGTAGACTCTTTGAGACATTAATCCCGTGGAGGATAGTGCGCATGGTGACTGTTGTATTCAATCCCGTTGCAATTTCTGTGATTCATGAACACTCTGATAGTCCACAGATTACAGAATGCCACCAGATGTGCAACGCAAACTACTACTGGTCTTCCAGGGAACGATCAAAGCGTATACTATTTCAGACATTACTCCAATGTAGGAAAGTGCGGATTGTGACTGTTGTATTCATTCACGGTGCAATTTCTGTGTTTCATCAACACATTGAAGGTCCACAGATTACAGAATGCCACCAGATTTTCATCGGAAACTACTACTGGTCTTCCAGGGAACGATCAAAGCGTAGACTGTTTGAGACATTACTAACATGGAGCGAGGTGCGCATGGTGACTGCTATATTCAATCCCGATGCAATTTCTGTGTTTCATCAACCCTCTGATAGTCCACAGATTACAGAATGCCTCCAGATGTGCATCGGAAACAACCAATGGTCTTCCAGGGAACGATCAAAGCGTAGACTGTTTGAGACATTACTCCCATGGAGGAAGGTGCGCATGGTGACTGTTGTATTCACTCCCAATGCAATTTTTGTGCTTCATCAACACTCTGATAGTCCACCGATTACAGATGTGCATCGGAAACTACTACTGGTCTTCCAGGGAACGATCAAAGCGTAGACTGTGTGAGACATTACTCCCATGGAGGAAAGTGCGCATGGTGACTGTTGTATTCAATCCCGATGCAAATGGTGTGTTTCGTCTACACTCTGATACACCACAGATTACAGAATGTTACCAGATGTACATCGGGAACTACTACTGGTCACCCAGGGAACGATCAAAGCCTGGACTGTTTCAGACATTCCTCCCATGGAGGAAAGTGCGGATGGTGACAGTTGTATTCAATCCCGATGCAATTTCTGTGTTTCATCAACACTCTGATAGTCCACAGATTACAGAATGCCACCAGTTGTGCATCGGAAACCACTACTGGTCATCGAGGGAACGATCAAAGCGTAGACTGTTTGAGACATTACTCCTGTGAACTAAAGTGCGCATGGTGACTGTTGTATTCAAGCCCGACGCAAATGGTGTGTTTCGTCAACACTCTCATACACCACAGATTACAGAATGCCACCAGATGTGCATCGGAAACCACTACTGGTCTTCCAGGGAACGATCAAAGCGTAGACCGTTTGAGACATTACTAACATGGAGCGAAGTGCGCATGGTGACTGTTATATTCAATCCCGTTGCAATTTCTGTGTTTCATCAACACTCTGATAGTCCACAGATTACAGAATACCACCAGTTGTGCATCGGAAACCACTACTGGTCTTCCAGGGAACGATCAAAGCGTAAACTCTTTGAGACATTACTCCCATGGAGGAAGGTGCCCATGAAGACTGTTGTATTCAATCCCGTTGCAATTTCTGTGTCTCATCAACACTCTGATAGTCCACAGATTTTAGAATACTTCCGAATGAGCATCGGAAACTACCAATGGTCTTCCAGGGAACGATCACAGCGTAGACTCTTTGAGACATTACTAACATGGAGGCAAGTGCGCATAATGGCTGTTGTATTCGATCCCGATGCAATTTCTGTGTTTCATCAACACTTTGAAGGTCCACAGATTACAGAATGATTCCAGATGTGCATTGGAAACTACCACTGGTCTTCCAGGGAACAATCGAAGCGTAGACTGTTTGAGAAATTACTAACATGGAGCGAAGTGCGCATGGTGACTGTTATATTCAATCCCGACGCAATTTCTGTGTTTCATCAAACCTCTGATAGTCCACAGATTACAGAATGCCACCAGATGTGCATCGGAAACTACTACTGGTATTCCGGGGAACGATCAAACCGTAGACTGTGTGAGACATTACTCCCATGGAGGAAAGTGCGCATGTTGACTGTTGTATTCAATCCCTATGCATTTTCTGTGTTTCATCAACACTCTGATTGTCCACAGATTACAGAATGCCACCAGTTGTGCATCGGAAACCACTACTGGTCATCCAGTGAACGATCAATGCGTAGACAGTTTGAGACATTACTCCCATGGAGGAAAGTGCGGATGGTGACAGTTGTATTCAATCCCGATGCAATTTCTGTGTTTCATCAACACTCTGATAGTCCACAGATTACAGAATGCCTCCAGATGTGCATCGGAAACTACTACTGGTCTTCCAGGGAACGATCAAATCCTGGACTGTTTCAGACATTACTCCAATGGAGGAAAGTGCGGATGGTGACTGTTGTATTCAATCCCGATGCAATTTCTGTGTTTCATCAACACTCTGATAGTCCACAGATTACAGAATGCCACCAGATTTTCATCGGAAACTACTACAGGTCTTCCACGGAACGATCAATGCGTAGAATGTTTGAGACATTACTTCCAAGGAGGAAAGTGCGGATGGTGACTGTTGTATTCAATCCCGTTGCAATTTCTGTGTTTGATCACCACTCTGATAGTCCACAATTTACACAATGCCACCACGTGTACATCCGGAACTACTACTCGTCTTCCAGGGAACGATCAAAGCGTAGACTGTTTGAGACATTAATCCCGTGGAGGATAGTGCGCATGGTGACTGTTGTATTCAATCCCGATGCAATTTCTGGGATTCATGAACACTCTGATAGTCCACAGATTACAGAATGCCACCAGATGTGCACCGGAAACTACTACTGGTCTTCCAGGGAACGATCAAAGCGTATACTTTTTCAGACATTACTCCAATGTAGGAAAGTGCGGATTGTGACTGTTGTATTCACTCCCGGTGCAATTTCTGTGTTTCATCAACACATTGAAGGTCCACAGATTACAGAATGCCACCAGATTTTCATCGGAAACTACTACTGGTCTTCCAGGGAACGATCAAAACGTAGACTGTTTGAGACATTACTAACATGGAGCGAAGTGCGCATGGTGACTGTTATATTCAATCCCGATGCAATTTCTGTGTTTCATCAACCCTCTGATAGTCCACAGATTACAGAATGCCTCCAGATGTGCATCGGAAACTACCAATGGTCTTCCAGGGAACGATCAAAGCGTAGACTGTTTGAGACATTACTCCCATGGAGGAAGGTGCGCATGGTGACTGTTGTATTCACTCCCAATGCAATTTTTGTGCTTCATCAACACTCTGATAGTCCACCGATTACAGATGTGCATCGGAAACTACTACTGGTCTCCCAGGGAACGATTGTATTCAATCCCGATGCAATTTCTGTGTCTCATCAACAGTCTGATAGTCCTCAGATTTTAGAATGCCTCCGGATGTGCATCGGAAACTACCAATGATCTTCCAGGGAGCGATCAAAGCGTTGACTCTTTGAGGCATTACTAACATGGAGGCAAGTGCGCATAATGACTCTTGTATTCGATCTCGATGCAATTTCTGTTTTTCATCAACACTTTGAAGATCCACAGATTACAGAATGCCTCCAGATGTGCATTGAAAACTACCACTGGTCCTCCACGAAACGATCGAAGCGTAGACTGTTTGAGACATTACTAACATGGAGCGAAGTGCGCATGGTGACTGTTATATTCAATCCCGACGCAATTTCTGTGTTTCATCAACCCTCTGATAGTCCACAGATTACAGAATGCCTCCAGATGTGCATCGGAAACTACTACTTGTATTCCGGGGAACGATCAAACCGTAGACTGTGTGAGACATTACTCCCATGGATTAAAGTGCGCATGTTGACTGTTGTATTTAATCCCGATGCATTTTCTGTGTTTCATCAACACTCTGATTGTCCACAGATTACAGAATGCCACCAGTTGTGCATCGGAAACCACTACTGGTCATCCAGTGAACGATCAAAGCGTAGACAGTTTGAGACATTACTCCCATGGAGGAAAGTGCGGATGGTGACTGTTCTATTCAATCCCGATGCAATTTCTGTGTTTCATCAACACTCTGATAGTCAGCAAATTACACAATGCCACCAGATGTACATCCGGAACTACTACTGGTCTTCCAGGGAACGATCAAAACGTAGACTGTTTGAGACATTACTCCCGTGGAGGAAAGTGCGCATGGTGACTGTTGTATTCAATCCCGATGCAAATGGTGTGTTTCGTCAACACTCTGATACACCACAGATTACAGAATGCCACCAGATGTGCATCGGAAACTACTACTGGTCTTCCAGGGAACGAACAAAGCGTAGACTGTTTGAGACATTACTAACATGGAGCGAAGTGCACATGGTGACTGTTATATTCAATCCCGATGCAATTTCTGTGATTCATCAACCCTCTGATAGTCCTCAGATTACAGAATGCCTCCAGATGTGCATCGAAAACTACTACTGGTCTTCCAGGGAACAATCAAAGCGTAAACTGTTCGAGACATTACTCCCATAGAGGAAGGTGCGCATGGTGACTGTTGTATTCACTCCCGATGCAATTTTTGTGCTTCATCAACACTCTGATAGTCCACCGATTACAGATGTGCATCGGAAACTACTACTGGTCTTCCAGGGAACGATCAAAGCGTAGACTGTGTGAGACATTACACCCATGGAGGAAAGTACGCATGGTGACTGTTGTATTCAATCCCGATGCAAATGGTGTGTTTCGTCAACACTCTGATACACCACAGATTACAGAATGCCACCAGATGTACATCGGAAACTACTACTGGTCTTCCAGGGAACGATCAAAGCCTGGACTGTTTCAGACATTCCTCCCATGGAGGAAAGTGCGGATGGTGACTGTTGTATTCAATCCCGATGCAATTTCTGTGTTTCATTAACACTCTGATAGTCCACAGATTACAGAATGCCACCAGTTGTGCATTGGAAACCACTACTGTTCTTCCAGGGAACGATCAAAACGTATACTGTTTCAGACATTACTCCAATGTAGGAAAGTTCGGATTGTGACTGTTGTATTCACTCCCGGTGCAATTTCTGTGTTTCATCAACACATTGAAGGTCCACAGATTACAGAATGCCACCAGATTTTCATCGGAAACTACTACTGGTCTTCCAGGGAACGATCAAAGCCTAGACTGTTTGAGACATTACTAACATGGAGCGAAGTGCGCATGGTGACTGTTATATTCAATCCCGATGCAATTTCTGTGTTTCATCAACCCTCTGATAGTCCACAGATTACAGAATGCCTCCAGATGTGCATCGGAAACTACCAATGGACTTCCAGGGAACGATCAAAGCGTAGACTGTGTGAGACATTACTCCCATGGAGGAAAGTGCGCATGTCGACTGTTGTATTCAATCCCGATGCATTTTCTGTGTTTCATCAACACTCTGATTGTCCACAGATTACAGAATGCCACCAGTTCTGCATCGGAAACCACTACTGGTCATCCAGTGAACGATCAAAGCGTAGACAGTTTGAGACATTACTCCCATGGAGAAAAGTGCGGATGGTGACAGTTGTATTCAATCCCGATGCAATTTCTGTGTTTCATCAACACTCTGATATTCCACAAATTACACAATTCCAATAGATGTGCATCGGAAACTACTACTGTTCTTCCAGGGAACGATCAAAGCCTGGACTGTTTCAGACATTACTCCCATGGAGGAAAGTGCGGATGGTGACTGTTGTATTCAATCCCGATGCAATTTCTGTGTTTCATCAACACTCTGATAGTCCACAGATTACAGAATGCCTCCAGATGTGCATCGGAAACTACTACTGGTCTTCCAGGGAACGATCAAATTGTAGACTGTTTCAGACATTAGTCCCATGTAGGAAAGTGCGGATTGTGACTGTTATATTCACTCCCGGTTCAATTTCTGTGTTTCATTAACACATTGAAGGTCCACAGATTACAGAATGCCACCAGATTTTCATCGAATACTACTATTGGTCTTCCACGGAACGATCAAAGCGTAGACTGTTTGAGACATTACTTCCAAGGAGGAAAGTGCGGATGGTGACTGTTATATTCAATCCCGTTGCAATTTCTGTGTTTGATCACCACTCTGATAGTCCACAATTTACACAATGCCACCACGTGTACATCCGGAACTACTACTGGTCTTCCAGGGAACGATCAAAGCGTAGACTGTTTGAGACATTAATCCCGTGGAGGATAGTGCGCATGGTGACTGTTGTATTCAATACCGATGCAATTTCTGTGATTCATGAACACTCTGATAGTCCACAGATTACAGAATGCCACCAGATGTGCATCGGAAACTACTACTGGTCTTCCAGGGAACGATCAAAGCGTATACTGTTTCAGACATTACTCCAATGTAGGAAAGTGCGGATTGTGACTGTTGTATTCACTCCCGGTGCAATTTCTGTGTTTCATCAACACTCTGATAGTCCACAGATTACAGAATACCACCAGATGTGAATCGGAAACTACTACTGGTCTTCCAGGGAACGATGAAATAGTAGACTGTTTGAGGCATTACTCCCATGAAAAAAAGTGCGCATGATGACTGTTGTTTTCAATCCCCATACTATTTCTGAGTTTCATCAACACTCTGATAGTCCACAGACTACAGAATGCCACCAGATGTGCATCGGAAACTACTACTGGTATTCCAGGGAACGATCAAATCGTAGACTGTGTGAGACATTACTCCCATGGAGGAAAGTGCGCATGGTGACTGTTGTATTCAATCCCTATTCACTTTCTGTGTTTCATCAACACTCTGATAGTCCACAGATTACAGAATGCCACCAGTTGTGCATCGGAAACCACTACTGGTCTTCCAGGGAACGATCAAAGCGTAAACTCTTTGAGACATTACTCCCATGGAAGAAGGTGCCCATGAAGACTGTTGTATTCATTCCCGATGCAATTTCTGTGTCTCATCAACACTCTGATAGTCCACAGATTTTAGAATACGTCCGAATGTGCATCGGAAACTACCAATGGTCTTCCAGGGAATGTTCGAAGCGTAGACTGTTTGAGACATTACTAACATGGAGCGAAGTGCGCATGGTGACTGTTATATTCAATCCCGACGCAATTTCTGTGTTTCATCAAACCTCTGATAGTCCACAGATTACAGAATGCCTCCAGATGTGCATCGGAAACTACTACTGGTATTCCGGGGAACGATCAAACCGTAGACTGTGTGAGACACTACTCCCATGGAGGAAAGTGCGCATTGTGACTGTTGTATTCAATCCCGATGCATTTTCTGTGTTTCATCAACACTCTGATTGTCCACAGATTACACAATGCCACCAGTTGTGCATCGGAAACCACTACTGGTCATCCAGTAAACGATCAAAGCGTAGACAGTTTGAGACATTACTCCCATGGAGGAAAGTGCGGATGGTGACTGTTGTATTCAATCCCGATGCAATTTCTGTGTTTCATCAACACTCTGATAGCCCACAGATTACAGAATGCCTCCAGATGTGCATCGGAAACTACTACTGGTCTTCCAGGGAACGATCAAATTGTAGACTGTTTCAGACATTAGTCCCATATAGGAAAGTGCGGATTGTGACTGTTATATTCACTCCCGGTTCAATTTCTGTGTTTCATCAACACATTGAAGGTCCACAGATTACAGAATGCCACCAGATTTTCATCGGAAACTACTACTGGTCTTCCACGGAACAATCATAGCGTAGACTGTTTGAGACATTACTTCCAAGGAGGAAAGTGCGGATGGTGACTGTTGTATTCAATCCCGATGCAATTTCTGTGTTTCATCACCACTCTGATAGTCCACAATTTACACAATGCCACCACATGTACATCCGGAACTACAACTGGTCTTCCAGGGAACGATCAAAGCGTAGACTGTTTGAGACATTAATCCCGTGGAGGATAGTGCGCATGGTGACTGTTGTATTCAATCCCGATGCAACTTCTGTGATTCATGAACACTCTGATAGTCCACAGATTACAGAAAGCCACCAGATGTGCATCGGAAACTACTACTGGTCTTCCAGGGAACGTTCAAAGCGTAGACTGTTTGAGACATTACATCCAAGTAGGAAAGTGCGGATGGTGACTGTTCTATTCAATCCCGATGCAATTTCTGTGTTTCATCAACACTCTGATAGTCAGCAAATTGCACAATGCCACCAGATGTACGTCCGGAACTACTACTGGTCTTCCAGGGAACGATCAAAACGTAGACTGTTTGAGACATTACTCCCGTGGAGGAAAGTGCGCATGGTGACTGTTGTATTCAATCCCGATGCAAATGGTGTGTTTCGTCAACACTCTGATACACCACAGATTACAGAATGCCACCAGATGTCCATCGGAAACTACTACTGGTCTTCCAGGGAACGATCAAAGCGTAGACTGTTTGAGACATTACTCCCATGGAGGAAGGTGCGCATGGTGACTGTTGTATTCACTCCCGATGCAATTTTTGTGCTTCATCAACACTCTGATAGTCCACCGATTACAGATGTGCATCGGAAACTACTACTGGTCTTCCAGGGAACGATCAAAGCGTAGACTGTGTGAGACATTACTCCCATGGAGGAAAGTGCGCATGGTGACTGTTGTATTCAATCCCGATGCAAATGGTGTGTTTCGTCTACACTCTGATACACCACAGATTACAGAATGCCACCAGATGTACATCGGGAACTACTACTGGTCTTCCAGGGAACGATCAAAGCCTGGACTGTTTCAGACATTCCTCCCATGGAGGAAGGTGCGGATGGTGACTGTTGTATTCAATCCCGATGCATTTTCTGTGTTTCATCAACACTCTGATAGTCCACAGATTACAGAATGCCACCAGTTGTGCATCGGAAACCACTACTGGTCATCGAGGGAACGATCAAAGCGTAGACTGTTTGAGACATTACTCCTGTGAAGGAAAGTGCGCATGGTGACTGTTGTATTCAATCCCGACGCAAATGGTGTGTTTCGTCAACACTCTGATACACCACAGATTACAGAATGCCACCAGATGTGCATCGGAAACCACTACTGGTCTTCCAGGGAACGATCAAAGCGTAGACCGTTTGAGACATTACTAACATGGAGCGAAGTGCGCATGGTGACTGTTATATTCAATCCCGATGCAATTTCTGTGTTTCATCAACACTCTGATAGTCCACAGATTACAGAATACCACCAGTTGTGCATCGGAAACCACTACTGGTCTTCCAGGGAACGATCAAAGCGTAAACTCTTTGAGACATTACTCCCATGGAGGAAGGTGCCCATGAAGACTGTTGTATTCAATCCCGTTGTAATTTCTGTGTCTCATCAACACTCTGATAGTCCACAGATTTTAGAATACTTCTGAATGAGCATCGGCAACTACCAATGGTCTTCCAGGGAACGATCACAGCGTAGACTCTTTGAGACATTACTAACATGGAGGCAAGTGCGCATAATGGCTGTTGTATTCGATCCCGATGCAATTTCTGTGTTTCATCAACACTTTGAAGGTCCACAGATTACAGAATGATTCCAGATGTGCATTGGAAACTACCACTGGTCTTCCAGGGAACAATCGAAGCGTAGACTGTTTGAGACATTACTAACATGGAGCGAAGTGCGCATGGTGACTGTTATATTCAATCCCGACGCAATTTCTGTGTTTCATCAACGCTCTGATAGTCCACAGATTACAGAATGCCTCCAGATGTGCATCGGAAACTACTACTGGTATTCCGGGGAACGATCAAACCATAGACTGTGTGAGACATTACTCCCATGGAGGAAAGTGCGCATGTTGACTGTTGTATTCAATCCCGATGCATTTTCTGTGTTTCATCAACACTCTGATTGTCCACAGATTACAGAATGCCACCAGTTGTGCATCGGAAACCACTACTGGTCATCCAGTGAACGATCAAAGCGTAGACAGTTTGAGACATTACTCCCATGGAGGAAAGTGCGGATGGTGACAGTTGTATTCAATCCCGATGCAATTTCCGTGTTTCATCAACACTCTGATAGTCCACAAATTACACAATTCCACCAGATGTACATCGGGAACTACTACTGGTCTTCCTGGGAACGATCAAAGCGTAGACTGTTTGAGACATTATTCCCATGGAGGAAAGTGTGCATGGTGACTGTTGTATTCAATCCCGATGCAATTTCTGTGTTTCATCAACACTCTGATAGTCCACAATTTACACAATGCCACCACGTGTACATCCGGAACTACTACTCGTCTTCCAGGGAACGATCAAAGCGTAGACTCTTTGAGACATTAATCCCGTGAAGGATACTGCGCATGGTGAGTGTTGTATTCAATCCCGTTGGAATTTCTGTGATTCATGAACACTCTGATAGTCCACAGATTACAGAATGCCACCAGATGTGCATCGGAAACTACTACTGGTCTTCCAGGGAACGATCAAAGCGTATACTGTTTCAGACATTACTCCAATGTAGGAAAGTGCGGATTGTGACTGTTGTATTCATTCACGGTGCAATTTCTGTGTTTCATCAACACATTGAAGGTCCACAGATTACAGAATGCCACCAGATTTTCATCGGAAACTACTACTGGTCTTCCAGGGAACGATCAAAGCGTAGACTGTTTGAGACATTACTAACATGGAGCGAAGTGCGCATGGTGACTGTTATATTCAATCCCGATGCAATTTCTGTGTTTCATCAACCCTCTGATAGTCCACAGATTACAGAATGCCTCCAGATGTGCATCGGAAACAACCAATGGTCTTCCAGGGAACGATCAAAGCGTAGACAGTTTGAGACATTACTCCCATGGAGGAAGGTGCGCATGGTGACTGTTGTATTCACTCCCAATGCAATTTTTGTGCTTCATCAACACTCTGATAGTCCACCGATTACAGATGTGCATCGGAAACTACTACTGGTCTTCCAGGGAACGATCAAAGCGTAGACTGTGTGAGACATTACTCCCATGGAGGAAAGTGCGCATGGTGACTGTTGTATTCAATCCCGATGCAAATGGTGTGTTTCGTCTACACTCTGATACACCACAGATTACAGAATGCCACCAGATGTACATCGGGAACTACTACTGGTCATCCAGGGAACGATCAAAGCCTGGACTGTTTCAGACATTCCTCCCATGGAGGAAAGTGCGGATGGTGACAGTTGTATTCAATCCCGATGCAATTTCTGTGTTTCATCAACACTCTGATAGTCCACAGATTACAGAATGCCACCAGTTGTGCATCGGAAACCACTACTGGTCATCGAGGGAACGATCAAAGCGTAGACTGTTTGAGACATTACTCCTGTGAAGGAAAGTGCGCATGGTGACTGTTGTATTCAATCCCGACGCAAATGGTGTGTTTCGTCAACACTCTCATACACCACAGATTACAGAATGCCACCAGATGTGCATCGGAAACCACTACTGGTCTTCCAGGGAACGATCAAAGCGTAGACCGTTTGAGACATTACTAACATGGAGCGAAGTGCGCATGGTGACTGTTATATTCAATCCCGATGCAATTTCTGTGTTTCATCAACACTCTGATAGTCCACAGATTACAGAATACCACCAGTTGTGCATCGGAAACCACTACTGGTCTTCCAGGGAACGATCAAAGCGTAAACTCTTTGAGACATTACTCCCATGGAGGAAGGTGCCCATGAAGACTGTTGTATTCAATCCCGTTGCAGTTTCTGTGTCTCATCAACACTCTGATAGTCCACAGATTTTAGAATACTTCCGAATGAGCATCGGAAACTACCAATGGTCTTCCAGGGAACGATCACAGCGTAGACTCTTTGAGACATTACTAACATGGAGGCAAGTGCGCATAATGGCTGTTGTATTCGATCCCGATGCAAATTCTGTGTTTCATCAACACTTTGAAGGTCCACAGATTACAGAATGATTCCAGATGTGCATTGGAAACTACCACTGGTCTTCCAGGGAACAATCGAAGCGTAGACTGTTTGAGACATTACTAACATGGAGCGAAGTGCGCATGGTGACTGTTATATTCAATCCCGATGCAATTTCTGTGTTTCATCAACCCTCTGATAGTCCACAGATTACAGAATGCCTCCAGATGTGCATCGGAAACTACCAATGGTCTTCCAGGGAACGATCAAAGCGTAGACTGTTTGAGACATTACTCCCATGGAGGAAGGTGCGCATGGTGACTGTTGTATTCACTCCCAATGCACTTTTTGTGCTTCATCAACACTCTGATAGTCCACCGATTACAGATGTGCATCGGAAACTACTACTGGTCTCCCAGGGAACGATTGTATTCAATCCCGATGCAATTTCTGTGTCTCATCAACACTCTGATAGTCCTCAGATTTTAGAATGCCTCCGGATGTGCATCGGAAACTACCAATGATCTTCCAGGGAGCGATCAAAGCGTTGACTCTTTGAGGTATTACTAACATGGAGGCAAGTGCGCATAATGACTGTTGTATTCGATCTCGATGCAATTTCTGTTTTTCATCAACACTTTGAAGGTCCACAGATTACAGAATGCCTCCAGATGTGCATTGGAAACTACCACTGGTCCTCCACGAAACGATCGAAGCGTAGACTGTTTGAGACATTACTAACATGGAGCGAAGTGCGCATGGTGACCGTTATATTCAATCCCGACGCAATTTCTGTGTTTCATCAACCCTCCGATAGTCCACAGATTACAGAATGCCTCCAGATGTGCATCGGAAACTACTACTTGTATTCCGGGGAACGATCAAACCGTAGACTGTGTGAGACATTACTCCCATGGAGGAAAGTGCGCATGTTGACTGTTGTATTCAATCCCGATGCAATTTCTGTGTTTCATCAACACTCTGATAGTCAGCAAATTACACAATGCCACCAGATGTACATCCGGAACTACTACTGGTCTTCCAGGGAACGATCAAAGCGTAGACTGTTTGAGACATTACTAACATGGAGCGAAGTGCGCATGGTGACAGTTGTATTCAATCCCGATGCAATTTCTGTGTTTCATCAACACTCTGATAGTCCACAAATTACACAATTCCACCAGATGTACATCGGGAACTACTACTGGTCTTCCTGGGAACGATCAAAGCGTAGACTGTTTGAGACATTATTCCCATGGAGGAAAGTGTGCATGGTGACTGTTGTATTCAATCCCGATGCAATTTCTGTGTTACATCAACACTCTGATAGTCGACAGATTACAGAATGCCTCCAGATGTGCATCGGAAACTACTACTGTTCTTCCAGGGAACGATCAAAGCCTGGACTGTTTCAGACATTACTCCCATGGAGGAAAGTGCGGATGGTGACTGTTGTATTCAATCCCGATGCAATTTCTGTGTTTCATCAACAGCCTGATAGTCCACAGATTACAGAATGCCTCCAGATGTGCATCGGAAACTACTACTGGTCTTCCAGGGAACGATCAAAGCGTAGACTGTTTGAGACATTACTAACATGGAGCGAAGTGCGCATGGTGACTGTTATATTCAATCCCGATGCAATTTCTGTGTTTCATCAACCCTCTGATAGTCCACAGATATCAGAATGCCTCCAGATGTGCATCGGAAACTACTACTGGTCTTCCAGGGAACGATCAAAGCGTAGACTGTTTGAGACATTACTCCCATGGAGGAAGGTGCGCATGGTGACTGTTGTATTCACTCCCAATGCAATTTTTGTGCTTCATCAACACCCTGATAGTCCACCGATTACAGATGTGCATCGGAAACTACTACTGGTCTCCCAGGGAACGATTGTATTCAATCCCGATGCAATTTCGGTGTCTCATCAACACTCTGATAGTCCTCAGATTTTAGAATGCCTCCGGATGTGCATCGGAAACTACCAATGATCTTCCAGGGAGCGATCAAAGCGTTGACTCTTTGAGGCATTACTAACATGGAGGCAAGTGCGCATAATGACTGTTGTATTCGACCTCGATGCTATTTCTGTTTTTCATCAACACTTTGAAGGTCCACAGATTACAGAATGCCTCCAGATGTGCATTGGAAACTACCACTGGTCCTCCACGAAACGATCGAAGCGTAGACTGTTTGAGACATTACTAACATGGAGCGAAGTGCGCATGGTGACTGTTATATTCATTCCCGACGCAATTTCTGTGTTTCATCAACCCTCTGATAGTCCACAGATTACAGAATGCCTCCAGATGTGCATCGGAAACTACTACTTGTATTCCGGGGAACGATCAAACCGTAGACTGTGTGAGACATTACTCCCATGGAGGAAAGTGCGCATGTTGACTGTTGTATTCAATCCCGATGCATTTTGTGTGTTTCATCAACACTCTGATTGTCCACAGATTACAGAATGCCACCAGTTGTGCATCGGAAACCACTACTGGTCATCCAGTGAACCATCAAAGCGTAGACAGTTTGAGACATTACTCCCATGGAGGAAAGTACGGATGGTGACAGTTGTATTCAATCCCGATGCAATTTCTGTGTTTCATCAACACTCTGATAGTCCACAAATTACACAATTCCACCAGATGTACATCGGGAACTACTACTGGTCTTCCTGGGAACGATCAAAGCGTAGACTGTTTGAGACATTATTCCCATCGAGGAAAGTGTGCATGGTGACTGTTGTATTCAATCCCGATGCAATTTCTGTGTTTCATCAACACTCTGATAGTCGACAGATTACAGAATGCCTCCAGATGTGCATCGGAAACTACTACTGTTCTTCCAGGGAACGATCAAAGCCTGGACTGTTTCAGACATTACTCCCATGGAGGAAAGTGCGGATGGTGACTGTTGTATTCAATCCCGATGCAATTTCTGTGTTTCATCAACAGTCTGATAGTCCACAGATTACAGAATGCCTCCAGATGTGCATCGGAAACTACTACTGGTCTTCCAGGGAACGATCAAAGCGTAGACTGTTTGAGATATTAATCCCGTGGAGGATAGTGCGCATGGTGACTGCTGTATTCAATCCCGATGCAATTTCTGTGATTCATGAACACTCTGATAGTCCACAGACTACAGAATGCCACCAGATGTGCATCGGAAACTACTACTGGTCTTCCAGGGAATGATCAAAGCGTATACTGTTTCAGACATTACTCCAATGTAGGAAAGTGCGGATTGTGACTGTTGTATTCACTCCCGGTGCAATTTCTGTGTTTCATCAACACATTGAAGGTCCACAGATTACAGAATGCCACCAGATTTTGATCGGAAACTACTACTGGTCTTCCAGGGAACGATCAAAGCGTAGACTGTTTGAGACATTACATCCAAGTAGGAATGTGCGGATGGTGACTGTTGTATTCAATCCCGATGCAATTTCTGTGTTTCATCAACACTCTGATAGTCAGCAAATTACACAATGCCACCAGATGTACATCCGGAACTACTACTGGTCTTCCAGGGAACGATCAAAGCGTAGACTGTTTGAGACATTACTAACATGGAGCGAAGTGCGCATGGTGACTGTTATATTCAATCCCGATGCAATTTCTGTGTTTCATCAACCCTCTGATAGTCCACAGATATCAGAATGCCTCCAGATGTGCATCGGAAACTACTACTGGTCTTCCAGGGAACGATCAAAGCGTAAACTGTTTGAGACATTACTCCCATGGAGGAAGGTGCGCATGGTGACTGTTGTATTCACTCCCGGTGCAATTTTTGTGCTTCATCAACACTCTGATAGTCCACCGATTACAGATGTGCATCGGAAACTACTACTCGTCTTCCAGGGAACGATAAAAGCGTAGACTGTGTGAGACATTACTCCCATGGAGGAAAGTGCGCATAGTGACTGTTGTATTCAATCCCGATGCAATTTCTGTGTCTCATCAACACTCTGATAGTCCTCAGATTTTAGAATGCCTCTGGATGTGCATCGGAAACTACCAATGGTCTTCCAGGGAACGATCAAAGCGTAGACTCTTTGAGGCATTACTAACACGGAGGCAAGTGCGCATAATGACTGTTGTATTCGATCTCGATGCAATTTCTGTTTTTCATCAACACTTTGAAGGTCCACAGATTACAGAATTCCTCCAGATGTGCATTGGAAACTACCACTGGTCCTCCACGGAACGATCGAAGCGTAGACTGTATGAGACATTGCTAACATGGAGCGAAGTGCGCATGGTGACTGTTATATTCAATCCCGACGCAATTTCTGTGTTTCATCAACCCTCTGATAGTCCACAGATTACAGAATGCCTCCAGATGTGCATCGGAAACTACTACTGGTATTCCGGGGAACGATCAAACCGTAGACTGTGTGAGACATTACTCCCATGGAGGAAAGTGCGCATGTTGACTGTTGTATTCAATCCCGATGCATTTTCTGTATTTCATCAACACTCTGATTGTCCACAGATTACAGAATGCCACCAGTTGTGCATCGGAAACCACTACTAGTCATCCAGTGAACGATCAAAGCGTCGACAGTTTGAGACATTACTCCCATGCAGGAAAGTGCGGATGGTGAAAGTTGTATTCAATCCCGATGCAATTTTTGTGTTTCATCAACACTCTGATAGTCCACAAATTACACAATTCCACCAGATGTACATCGGCAACTACTACTGGTCTTCCACGGAACGATCAAAGCGTAGACTGTTTGAGATATTACTTCCAAGGAGGAAAGTGCGGATGGTGACTGTTGTATTCAATCCCGTTGCAATTTCTGTGTTTGATCACCACTCTGATAGTCCACAATTTACACAATGCCACCACGTGTACATCCGGAACTACTACTGGTCTTCCAGGGAACGATCAAAGCCTGGACTGTTTCAGACATTACTCCCATGGAGGAAAGTGCGGATGGTGACTGTTGTATTCAATCCCGATGCAATTTCTGTGTTTCATCAACACTCTGATAGTCCACAGATTACGGAATGCCTCCAGATGTGCATCGGAAACTACTACTGGTCTTCCAGGGAACGATCAAATTGTAGACTGTTTCAGACATTAGTCCCATGTAGGAAAGTGCGGATTGTGACTGTTATATTCACTCCCGGTTCAATTTCTGTGTTTCATCAACACATTGAAGGTCCACAGATTACAGAATGCCACCAGATTTACATCGAAAACTACTACTGGTCTTCCACGGATCGATCAAAGCGTAGACTGTTTGAGACATTACTTCCAAGGAGGAAAGTGCGGATGGTGACTGTTGTATTCAATCCCGTAGCAATTTCTGTGTTTGATCACCACTCTGATAGTCCACAATTTACACAATGCCACCACGTGTACATCCGGAACTACTACTGGTCTTCCAGGGAACGATCAAAGCGTAGACAGTTTGAGACATTAATCCCGTGGAGGATAGTGCGCATGGTGACTGTTGTATTCAATCCCGATGCAATTTCTGTGATTCATGAACACTCTGATAGTCCACAGATTACAGAATGCCACCAGATGTGCATCGGAAACTACTACTGGTCTTCCAGGAAATGATCAAAGCGTATACTGTTTCAGACATTACTAGAATGTAGGAAAGTGCGGATTGTGACTGTTGTATTCACTCCCGGTGCAATTTCTGTGTTTCATCAACACATTGAAGGTCGACAGATTACAGAATGCCACCAGAGTTTCATCGGAAACTACTACTCGTCTTCCAGGGAACGATCAAAGCGTTGACAGTTTGAGACATTACTCCCATGGAGGAAAGTACGGATGGTAACTGTTGTATTCAATCCCATGCAACTTCTGTGTTTCATCAACACTCTGATAGTCCACAAATTACCCAATGCCACCAGATGTACATCGAGAACTACTACTGGTCTTCCAGGGAACGATCAAAGCGTAGACTGTTTGAGACATTAATCCCGTGGAGGAAAGTGAGCATGGTGACCGTTGTAGTTAATCCCGATGCAATTTCTGTGTTTCATCAACACTCTGATAGTCCACAATTTACACAATGCCACCACGTGTACATCCGGAACTACTACTCGTCTTCCAGGGAACGATCAAAGCGTAGACTCTTTGAGACATTAATCCCGTGGAGGATACTGCGCATGGTGAGTGTTGTATTCAATCCCGTTGGAATTTCTGTGATTCATGAACACTCTGATAGTCCACAGATTACAGAATGCCACCAGATGTGCAACGCAAACTACTACTGGTCTTCCAGGGAACGATCAAAGCGTATACTGTTTCAGACATTACTCCAATGTAGGAAAGTGCGGATTGTGACTGTTGTATTCATTCACGGTGCAATTTCTGTGTTTCATCAACACATTGAAGGTCCACAGATTACAGAATGCCACCAGATTTTCATCGGAAACTACTACTGGTCTTCCAGGGAACGATCAAAGCGTAGACTGTTTGAGACATTACTAACATGGAGCGAAGTGCGCATGGTGACTGTTATATTCAATCCCGATGCAATTTCTGTGTTTCATCAACCCTCTGATAGTCCACAGATTACAGAATGCCTCCAGATGCGCATCGGAAACAACCAATGGTCTTCCAGGGAACGATCAAAGCGTAGACAGTTTGAGACATTACTCCCATGGAGGAAGGTGCGCATGGTGACTGTTGTATTCACTCCCAATGCAATTTTTGTGCTTCATCAACACTCTGATAGTCCACCGATTACAGATGTGCATCGGAAACTACTACTGGTCTTCCAGGGAACGATCAAAGCGTAGACTGTGTGAGACATTACTCCCATGGAGGAAAGTGCGCATGGTGACTGTTGTATTCAATCCCGATGCAAATGGTGTGTTTCGTCTACACTCTGATACACCACAGATTACAGAATGCCACCAGATGTGCATCGGAAACCACTACTGGTCTTCCAGGGAACGATCAAAGCGTAGACCGTTTGAGACATTACTAACATGGAGCGAAGTGCGCATGGTGACTGTTATATTCAATCCCGATGCAATTTCTGTGTTTCATCAACACTCTGATAGTCCACAGATTACAGAATACCACCAGTTGTGCATCGGAAACCACTACTGGTCTTCCAGGGAACGATCAAAGCGTAAACTCTTTGAGACATTACTCCCATGGAGGAAGGTGCCCATGAAGACTGTTGTATTCAATCCCGTTGCAATTTCTGTGTCTCATCAACACTCTGATAGTCCACAGATTTTAGAATACTTCCGAATGAGCATCGGAAACTACCAATGGTCTTCCAGGGAACGATCACAGCGTAGACTCTTTGAGACATTACTAACATGGAGGCAAGTGCGCATAATGGCTGTTGTATTCGATCCCGATGCAATTTCTGTGTTTCATCAACACTTTGAAGGTCCACAGATTACAGAATGATTCCAGATGTGCATTGGAAACTACCACTGGTCTTCCAGGGAACAATCGAAGCGTAGACTGTTTGAGACATTACTAACATGGAGCGAAGTGCGCATGGTGACTGTTATATTCAATCCCGATGCAATTTCTGTGTTTCATCAACCCTCTGATAGTCCACAGATTACAGAATGCCTCCAGATGTGCATCGGAAACTACCAATGGTCTTCCAGGGAACGATCAAAGCGTAGACTGTTTGAGACATTACTCCCATGGAGGAAGGTGCGCATGGTGACTGTTGTATTCACTCCCAATGCAATTTTTGTGCTTCATCAACACTCTGATAGTCCACCGATTACAGATGTGCATCGGAAACTACTACTGGTCTCCCAGGGAACGATTGTATTCAATCCCGATGCAATTTCTGTGTCTCATCAACACTCTGATAGTCCTCAGATTTTAGAATGCCTCCGGATGTGCATCGGAAACTACCAATGATCTTCCAGGGAGCGATCAAAGCGTTGACTCTTTGAGGCATTACTAACATGGAGGCAAGTGCGTATAATGACTGTTGTATTCGATCTCGATGCAATTTCTGTTTTTCATCAACACTTTGAAGGTCCACAGATTACAGAATGCCTCCAGATGTGCATTGGAAACTACCACTGGTCCTCCACGAAACGATCGAAGCGTAGACTGTTTGAGACATTACTAACATGGAGCGAAGTGCGCATGGTGACCGTTATATTCAATCCCGACGCAATTTCTGTGTTTCATCAACCCTCTGATAGTCCACAGATTACAGAATGCCTCCAGATGTGCATCGGAAACTACTACTTGTATTCCGGGGAACGATCAAACCGTAGACTGTGTGAGACATTACTCCCATGGAGGAAAGTGCGCATGTTGACTGTTGTATTCAATCCCGATGCAATTTCTGTGTTTCATCAACACTCTGATAGTCAGCAAATTACACAATGCCACCAGATGTACATCCGGAACTACTACTGGTCTTCCAGGGAACGATCAAAGCGTAGACTGTTTGAGACATTACTAACATGGAGCGAAGTGCGCATGGTGACAGTTGTATTCAATCCCGATGCAATTTCTGTGTTTCATCAACACTCTGATAGTCCACAAATTACACAGTTCCACCAGATGTACATCGGGAACTACTACTGGTCTTCCTGGGAACGATCAAAGCGTAGACTGTTTGAGACATTATTCCCATGGAGGAAAGTGTGCATGGTGACTGTTGTATTCAATCCCGATGCAATTTCTGTGTTTCATCAACACTCTGATAGTCGACAGATTACAGAATGCCTCCAGATGTGCATCGGAAACTACTACTGTTCTTCCAGGGAACGATCAAAGCCTGGACTGTTTCAGACATTACTCCCATGGAGGAAAGTGCGGATGGTGACTGTTGTATTCAATCCCGATGCAATTTCTGTGTTTCATCAACAGCCTGATAGTCCACAGATTACAGAATGCCTCCAGATGTGCATCGGAAACTACTACTGGTCTTCCAGGGAACGATCAAAGCGTAGACTGTTTGAGACATTACTAACATGGAGGAAGGTGCGCATGGTGACTGTTGTATTCACTCCCAATGCAATTTTTGTGCTTCATCAACACCCTGATAGTCCACCGATTACAGATGTGCATCGAAAACTACTACTGGTCTCCCAGGGAACGACTGTATTCAATCCCGATGCAATTTCGGTGTCTCATCAACACTCTGATAGTCCTCAGATTTTAGAATGCCTCCGGATGTGCATCGGAAACTACCAATGATCTTCCAGGGAGCGATCAAAGCGTTGACTCTTTGAGGCATTACTAACATGGAGGCAAGTGCGCATAATGACTGTTGTATTCGACCTCGATGCAATTTCTGTTTTTCATCAACACTTTGAAGGTCCACAGATTACAGAATGCCTCCAGATGTGCATTGGAAACTACCACTGGTCCTCCACGAAACGATCGAAGCGTAGACTGTTTGAGACATTACTAACATGGAGCGAAGTGCGCATGGTGACTGTTATATTCATTCCCGACGCAATTTCTGTGTTTCATCAACCCTCTGATAGTCCACAGATTACAGAATGCCTCCAGATGTGCATCGGAAACTACTACTTGTATTCCGGGGAACGATCAAACCGTAGACTGTGTGAGACATTACTCCCATGGAGGAAAGTGCGCATGTTGACTGTTGTATTCAATCCCGATGCATTTTCTGTGTTTCATCAACACTCTGATTGTCCACAGATTACAGAATGCCACCAGTTGTGCATCGGAAACCACTACTGGTCATCCAGTGAACCATCAAAGCGTAGACAGTTTGAGACATTACTCCCATGGAGGAAAGTGCGGATGGTGACAGTTGTATTCAATCCCGATGCAATTTCTGTGTTTCATCAACACTCTGATAGTCCACAAATTACACAATTCCACCAGATGTACATCGGGAACTACTACTGGTCTTCCTGGAACGATCAAAGCGTAGACTGTTTGAGACATTATTCCCATCGAGGAAAGTGTGCATGGTGACTGTTGTATTCAATCCCGATGCAATTTCTGTGTTTCATCAACACTCTGATAGTCGACAGATTACAGAATGCCTCCAGATGTGCATCGGAAACTACTACTGTTCTTCCAGGGAACGATCAAAGCCTGGACTGTTTCAGACATTACTCCCATGGAGGAAAGTGCGGATGGTGACTGTTGTATTCAATCCCGATGCAATTTCTGTGTTTCATCAACAGTCTGATAGTCCACAGATTACAGAATGCCTCCAGATGTGCATCGAAAACTACTACTGGTCTTCCAGGGAACGATCAAAGCGTAGACTGTTTGAGATATTAATCCCGTGGAGGATAGTGCGCATGGTGACTGTTGTATTCAATCCCGATGCAATTTCTGTGATTCATGAACACTCTGATAGTCCACAGATTACAGAATGCCACCAGATGTGCATCGGAAACTACTACTGGTCTTCCAGGGAATGATCAAAGCGTATACTGTTTCAGACATTACTCCAATGTAGGAAAGTGCGGATTGTGACTGTTGTATTCACTCCCGGTGCAATTTCTGTGTTTCATCAACACATTGAAGGTCCACAGATTACAGAATGCCACCAGATTTTGATCGGAAACTACTACTGGTCTTCCAGGGAACGATCAAAGCGTAGACTGTTTGAGACATTACATCCAAGTAGGAATGTGCGGATGGTGACTGTTGTATTCAATCCCGATGCAATTTCTGTGTTTCATCAACACTCTGATAGTCAGCAAATTACACAATGCCACCAGATGTACATCCGGAACTACTACTGGTCTTCCAGGGAACGATCAAAGCGTAGACTGTTTGAGACATTACTAACATGAAGCGAAGTGCGCATGGTGACTGTTATATTCAATCCCGATGCAATTTCTGTGTTTCATCAACCCTCTGATAGTCCACAGATATCAGAATGCCTCCAGATGTGCATCGGAAACTACTACTGGTCTTCCAGGGAACGATCAAAGCGTAAACTGTTTGAGACATTACCCCCATGGAGGAAGGTGCGCATGGTGACTGTTGTATTCACTCCCGGTGCAATTTTTGTGCTTCATCAACACTCTGATAGTCCACCGATTACAGATGTTCATCGGAAACTACTACTCGTCTTCCAGGGAACGATAAAAGCGTAGACTGTGTGAGACATTACTCCCATGGAGGGAAGTGCGCATAGTGACTGTTGTATTCAATCCCGATGCAATTTCTGTGTCTCATCAACACTCTGATAGTCCTCAGATTTTAGAATGCCTCTGGATGTGCATCGGAAACTACCAATGGTCTTCCAGGGAACGATCAAAGCGTAGACTCTTTGAGGCATTACTAACACGGAGGCAAGTGCGCATAATGACTGTTGTATTCGATCTCGATGCAATTTCTGTTTTTCATCAACACTTTGAAGGTCCACAGATTACAGAATGCCTCCAGATGTGCATTGGAAACTACCACTGGTCCTACACGGAACGATCGAAGCGTAGACTGTTTGAGACATTGCTAACATGGAGCGAAGTGCGCATGGTGACTGTTATATTCAATCCCGACGCAATTTCTGTGTTTCATCAACCCTCTGATAGTCCACAGATTACAGAATGCCTCCAGATGTGCATCGGAAACTACTACTGGTATTCCGGGGAACGATCAAACCGTAGACTGTGTGAGACATTACTCCCATGGAGGAAAGTGCGCATGTTGACTGTTGTATTCAATCCCGATGCATTTTCTGTATTTCATCAACACTCTGATTGTCCACAGATTACAGAATACCACCAGTTGTGCATCGGAAACCACTACTGGTCTTCCAGGGAACGATCAAAGCGTAAACTCTTTGAGACATTACTCCCATGGAGGAAGGTGCCCATGAAGACTGTTGTATTCAATCCCGTTGCAATTTCTGTGTCTCATCAACACTCTGATAGTCCACAGATTTTAGAATACTTCCGAATGAGCATCGGAAACTACCAATGGTCTTCCAGGGAACGATCACAGCGTAGACTCTTTGAGACATTACTAACATGGAGGCAAGTGCGCATAATGGCTGTTGTATTCGATCCCGATGCAATTTCTGTGTTTCATCAACACTTTGAAGGTCCACAGATTACAGAATGATTCCAGATGTGCATTGGAAACTACCACTGGTCTTCCAGGGAACAATCGAAGCGTAGACTGTTTGAGACATTACTAACATGGAGCGAAGTGCGCATGGTGACTGTTATATTCAATCCCGATGCAATTTCTGTGTTTCATCAACCCTCTGATAGTCCACAGATTACAGAATGCCTCCAGATGTGCATCGGAAACTACCAATGGTCTTCCAGGGAACGATCAAAGCGTAGACTGTTTGAGACATTACTCCCATGGAGGAAGGTGCGCATGGTGACTGTTGTATTCACTCCCAATGCAATTTTTGTGCTTCATCAACACTCTGATAGTCCACCGATTACAGATGTGCATCGGAAACTACTACTGGTCTCCCAGGGAACGATTGTATTCAATCCCGATGCAATTTCTGTGTCTCATCAACACTCTGATAGTCCTCAGATTTTAGAATGCCTCCGGATGTGCATCGGAAACTACCAATGATCTTCCAGGGAGCGATCAAAGCGTTGACTCTTTGAGGCATTACTAACATGGAGGCAAGTGCGTATAATGACTGTTGTATTCGATCTCGATGCAATTTCTGTTTTTCATCAACACTTTGAAGGTCCACAGATTACAGAATGCCTCCAGATGTGCATTGGAAACTACCACTGGTCCTCCACGAAACGATCGAAGCGTAGACTGTTTGAGACATTACTAACATGGAGCGAAGTGCGCATGGTGACCGTTATATTCAATCCCGACGCAATTTCTGTGTTTCATCAACCCTCTGATAGTCCACAGATTACAGAATGCCTCCAGATGTGCATCGGAAACTACTACTTGTATTCCGGGGAACGATCAAACCGTAGACTGTGTGAGACATTACTCCCATGGAGGAAAGTGCGCATGTTGACTGTTGTATTCAATCCCGATGCAATTTCTGTGTTTCATCAACACTCTGATAGTCAGCAAATTACACAATGCCACCAGATGTACATCCGGAACTACTACTGGTCTTCCAGGGAACGATCAAAGCGTAGACTGTTTGAGACATTACTAACATGGAGCGAAGTGCGCATGGTGACAGTTGTATTCAATCCCGATGCAATTTCTGTGTTTCATCAACACTCTGATAGTCCACAAATTACACAGTTCCACCAGATGTACATCGGGAACTACTACTGGTCTTCCTGGGAACGATCAAAGCGTAGACTGTTTGAGACATTATTCCCATGGAGGAAAGTGTGCATGGTGACTGTTGTATTCAATCCCGATGCAATTTCTGTGTTTCATCAACACTCTGATAGTCGACAGATTACAGAATGCCTCCAGATGTGCATCGGAAACTACTACTGTTCTTCCAGGGAACGATCAAAGCCTGGACTGTTTCAGACATTACTCCCATGGAGGAAAGTGCGGATGGTGACTGTTGTATTCAATCCCGATGCAATTTCTGTGTTTCATCAACAGCCTGATAGTCCACAGATTACAGAATGCCTCCAGATGTGCATCGGAAACTACTACTGGTCTTCCAGGGAACGATCAAAGCGTAGACTGTTTGAGACATTACTAACATGGAGGAAGGTGCGCATGGTGACTGTTGTATTCACTCCCAATGCAATTTTTGTGCTTCATCAACACCCTGATAGTCCACCGATTACAGATGTGCATCGAAAACTACTACTGGTCTCCCAGGGAACGACTGTATTCAATCCCGATGCAATTTCGGTGTCTCATCAACACTCTGATAGTCCTCAGATTTTAGAATGCCTCCGGATGTGCATCGGAAACTACCAATGATCTTCCAGGGAGCGATCAAAGCGTTGACTCTTTGAGGCATTACTAACATGGAGGCAAGTGCGCATAATGACTGTTGTATTCGACCTCGATGCAATTTCTGTTTTTCATCAACACTTTGAAGGTCCACAGATTACAGAATGCCTCCAGATGTGCATTGGAAACTACCACTGGTCCTCCACGAAACGATCGAAGCGTAGACTGTTTGAGACATTACTAACATGGAGCGAAGTGCGCATGGTGACTGTTATATTCATTCCCGACGCAATTTCTGTGTTTCATCAACCCTCTGATAGTCCACAGATTACAGAATGCCTCCAGATGTGCATCGGAAACTACTACTTGTATTCCGGGGAACGATCAAACCGTAGACTGTGTGAGACATTACTCCCATGGAGGAAAGTGCGCATGTTGACTGTTGTATTCAATCCCGATGCATTTTCTGTGTTTCATCAACACTCTGATTGTCCACAGATTACAGAATGCCACCAGTTGTGCATCGGAAACCACTACTGGTCATCCAGTGAACCATCAAAGCGTAGACAGTTTGAGACATTACTCCCATGGAGGAAAGTGCGGATGGTGACAGTTGTATTCAATCCCGATGCAATTTCTGTGTTTCATCAACACTCTGATAGTCCACAAATTACACAATTCCACCAGATGTACATCGGGAACTACTACTGGTCTTCCTGGAACGATCAAAGCGTAGACTGTTTGAGACATTATTCCCATCGAGGAAAGTGTGCATGGTGACTGTTGTATTCAATCCCGATGCAATTTCTGTGTTTCATCAACACTCTGATAGTCGACAGATTACAGAATGCCTCCAGATGTGCATCGGAAACTACTACTGTTCTTCCAGGGAACGATCAAAGCCTGGACTGTTTCAGACATTACTCCCATGGAGGAAAGTGCGGATGGTGACTGTTGTATTCAATCCCGATGCAATTTCTGTGTTTCATCAACAGTCTGATAGTCCACAGATTACAGAATGCCTCCAGATGTGCATCGAAAACTACTACTGGTCTTCCAGGGAACGATCAAAGCGTAGACTGTTTGAGATATTAATCCCGTGGAGGATAGTGCGCATGGTGACTGTTGTATTCAATCCCGATGCAATTTCTGTGATTCATGAACACTCTGATAGTCCACAGATTACAGAATGCCACCAGATGTGCATCGGAAACTACTACTGGTCTTCCAGGGAATGATCAAAGCGTATACTGTTTCAGACATTACTCCAATGTAGGAAAGTGCGGATTGTGACTGTTGTATTCACTCCCGGTGCAATTTCTGTGTTTCATCAACACATTGAAGGTCCACAGATTACAGAATGCCACCAGATTTTGATCGGAAACTACTACTGGTCTTCCAGGGAACGATCAAAGCGTAGACTGTTTGAGACATTACATCCAAGTAGGAATGTGCGGATGGTGACTGTTGTATTCAATCCCGATGCAATTTCTGTGTTTCATCAACACTCTGATAGTCAGCAAATTACACAATGCCACCAGATGTACATCCGGAACTACTACTGGTCTTCCAGGGAACGATCAAAGCGTAGACTGTTTGAGACATTACTAACATGAAGCGAAGTGCGCATGGTGACTGTTATATTCAATCCCGATGCAATTTCTGTGTTTCATCAACCCTCTGATAGTCCACAGATATCAGAATGCCTCCAGATGTGCATCGGAAACTACTACTGGTCTTCCAGGGAACGATCAAAGCGTAAACTGTTTGAGACATTACCCCCATGGAGGAAGGTGCGCATGGTGACTGTTGTATTCACTCCCGGTGCAATTTTTGTGCTTCATCAACACTCTGATAGTCCACCGATTACAGATGTTCATCGGAAACTACTACTCGTCTTCCAGGGAACGATAAAAGCGTAGACTGTGTGAGACATTACTCCCATGGAGGGAAGTGCGCATAGTGACTGTTGTATTCAATCCCGATGCAATTTCTGTGTCTCATCAACACTCTGATAGTCCTCAGATTTTAGAATGCCTCTGGATGTGCATCGGAAACTACCAATGGTCTTCCAGGGAACGATCAAAGCGTAGACTCTTTGAGGCATTACTAACACGGAGGCAAGTGCGCATAATGACTGTTGTATTCGATCTCGATGCAATTTCTGTTTTTCATCAACACTTTGAAGGTCCACAGATTACAGAATGCCTCCAGATGTGCATTGGAAACTACCACTGGTCCTACACGGAACGATCGAAGCGTAGACTGTTTGAGACATTGCTAACATGGAGCGAAGTGCGCATGGTGACTGTTATATTCAATCCCGACGCAATTTCTGTGTTTCATCAACCCTCTGATAGTCCACAGATTACAGAATGCCTCCAGATGTGCATCGGAAACTACTACTGGTATTCCGGGGAACGATCAAACCGTAGACTGTGTGAGACATTACTCCCATGGAGGAAAGTGCGCATGTTGACTGTTGTATTCAATCCCGATGCATTTTCTGTATTTCATCAACACTCTGATTGTCCACAGATTACAGAATACCACCAGTTGTGCATCGGAAACCACTACTAGTCATCCAGTGAACGATCAAAGCGTCGACAGTTTGAGACATTACTCCCATGCAGGAAAGTGCGGATGGTGAAAGTTGTATTCAATCCCGATGCAATTTTTGTGTTTCATCAACACTCTGATAGTCCACAAATTACACAATTCCACCAGATGTACATCGGCAACTACTACTGGTCTTCCACGGAACGATCAAAGCGTAGACTGTTTGAGACATTACTTCCAAGGAGGAAAGTGCGGATGGTGACTGTTGTATTCAATCCCGTTGCAATTTCTGTGTTTGATCACCACTCTGATAGTCCACAATTTACACAATGCCACCACGTGTACATCCGGAACTACTACTGGTCTTCCAGGGAACGATCAAAGCCTGGACTGTTTCAGACATTACTCCCATGGAGGAAAGTGCGGATGGTGACTGTTGTATTCAATCCCGATGCAATTTCTGTGTTTCATCAACACTCTGATAGTCCACAGATTACGGAATGCCTCCAGATGTGCATCGGAAACTACTACTGGTCTTCCAGGGAACGATCAAATTGTAGACTGTTTCAGACATTAGTCCCATGTAGGAAAGTGCGGATTGTGACTGTTATATTCACTCCCGGTTCAATTTCTGTGTTTCATCAACACATTGAAGGTCCACAGATTACAGAATGCCACCAGATTTACATCGAAAACTACTACTGGTCTTCCACGGATCGATCAAAGCGTAGACTGTTTGAGACATTACTTCCAAGGAGGAAAGTGCGGATGGTGACTGTTGTATTCAATCCCGTTGCAATTTCTGTGTTTGATCACCACTCTGATACTCCACAATTTACACAATGCCACCACGTGTACATCCGGAACTACTACTGGTCTTCCAGGGAACGATCAAAGCGTAGACAGTTTGAGACATTAATCCCGTGGAGGATAGTGCGCATGGTGACTGTTGTATTCAATCCCGATGCAATTTCTGTGATTCATGAACACTCTGATAGTCCACAGATTACAGAATGCCACCAGATGTGCATCGGAAACTACTACTGGTCTTCCAAGAAATGATCAAAGCGTATACTGTTTCAGACATTACTAGAATGTAGGAAAGTGCGGATTGTGACTGTTGTATTCACTCCCGGTGCAATTTCTGTGTTTCATCAACACATTGAAGGTCGACAGATTACAGAATGCCACCAGATTTTCATCGGAAACTACTACTCGTCTTCCAGGGAACGATCAAAGCGTTGACAGTTTGAGACATTACTCCCATGGAGGAAAGTACGGATGGTAACTGTTGTATTCAATCCCATGCAACTTCTGTGTTTCATCAACACTCTGATAGTCCACAAATTACCCAATGCCACCAGATGTACATCGAGAACTACTACTGGTCTTCCAGGGAACGATCAAATTGTAGACTGTTTCAGACATTAGTCCCATGTAGGAAAGTGCGGATTGTGACTGTTATATTCACTCCTGGTTCAATTTCTGTGTTTCATCAACAGATTGAAGGTCCACAGATTACAGAATGCCACCAGATTTTCATCGAAAACTACTACTGGTCTTCCAGGGAACGATCAAAGCGTAAACTGTTTGAGACATTACACCCCTGGAGGAAGGTGCGCATGGTGACTGTTGTATTCACTCCCGGTGCAATTTTTGTGCTTCATCAACACTCTGATAGTCCACCGACTACAGATGTGCATCGGAAACTACTACTGGTCTTCCAGGGAACGATCAAAGCGTAAACTCTTTGAGACATTACTCCCATGGAGGAAGGTGCGCATGAAGACTGTTGTATTCAATTCCGATGCTATTTCTGTGTTTCATCAACACTCTGATAGTCCACAGATTACAGAATGACACCAGATGTGCATCGGAAACTACTACTGGTATTCTGGGGAACGATCAAACCGTAGACTGTGTGAGACATTACTCCCATGGAAGAAAGTTCGCATGGTGACTGTTGTAATCAATCCCGATGCATTTTCTGTGTTTCATCAACACTCTGATTGTCCACAGATTACAGAATGCCACCAGTTGTGCATCGGAAACCCTACTGGTCATCCAGGGAACGATCAAAGCGTAGACAGTTTGAGACATTACTCCCATGGAGGAAAGTGCGGATGGTGACTGTTGTGTTCAATCCCGATGCAATTTCTGTGTTTCATCAACACTCTGATAGTCCACAAATTACACAATGCCACCAGATGTACTTCGGGAACAACTACTGGTATTCCTGGGAACGATCAAAGCGTAGACTGTTTGAGACATTACTCCCATGGAGGAAAGTGTGCATGGTGATTGTTGTATTCAATCCCGATGCAATTTCTGTGTTTCATCAACACTCTGATAGCCCACAGATTACAGAATGCCACCAGATGTGTATCGAAACTACTACTGGTCTTCCAGGGAACGATCAAAGCGTAGACCGTTTGAGACATTACTAACATGGAGCGAAGTGCGCATGTTGACTGTTATATTCAATCCCGATGCAATTTCTGTGTTTCATCAACACTCTGATAGTCCACAGATTACAGAATGCCACCAGATGTACATCGGAAACTACTGCTGGTCTTCCAGGGAACGATCAAAGCGTTAACTGTTTGAGACATTACTCCCATGGAGGAAGGTGCTAATGGTGACTGCTGTATTCACTCCCGATGCAATTTTTGTGTTTCATCAATACTCTGATAGTCCACAGATTACAGATGTGCATCGGAAACTACTACTGGACTTCCAGGGAACGATCAAAGCGTAGACAGATTGAGACATTACTCCCATGGAGGAAAGTGCGGATGGTGACTGTTGTATTCAATCCCGATGCAATTTCTGTGTTTCATCAACACTGTGATAGTCCACAAATTACACAATGCCACCAGATGTGCATCGGAAACTACTACTGGTCTCTCAGGGAACGATCAAAGCGTAGACTGTTTGAGACATTACTCCCGTGGAGGAAAGTGCGCATGGTGACTTTTGTATTCAATCCAGGTGCAATTTCTGTGTTTTATCAACACTCTGATAGTCCACAGATTACAGAATGACACCAGATGTGCTTCGGAAACTACTACTGGTCTTCCAGGGAGCGATCAAAGCGTGGACTGTTTCCGACATTACTCCCATGGAGGAAAGTGCGCATTGTGACTGTTGTATTCAATTTCGATGCTATTTCTGTGTTTCATCAACACTCTGATAGTCCACAAATTACAGAATGCCTCCAGATGTGCATTGGAAACTACCACTGGTCTTCCAGGGAACGATCAAAGCGTAGACTGTTTGAGATATTACTAACATGAAGGAAAGTGCACATTGTGACTGTTGAATTCAATACCGATGCAATTTCTGTGTTTCATCAACACTCTGATAGTCCACAGATTACAGAATGCCTCCAGATGTGCATCGGAATCTACTACTGGTCTTCCAGGGACCGATCAAACCGTAAACTCTTTGAGACATTACTCCCATGGAGGAAAGTGCGCATGGTGACTGTTGTATTCAATCCCGATGCAATTTCTGTGTGTCATGATCACTCTGATAGTCCACAGATTACAGAATGCCACCAGTTGTGCATCGGAAAACACTACTGGTCTCCCAGGGAACGATCAAAGCTTAGACTGTGTTGAGACATTACTTCCAAGGAGGGAAAGTGCGGATGGTGACTGTTGTATTCAATCCCGATGCAATTTCTGTGTTTCATCAACACTCTGATAGTCCACAGATTACAGAATGCCACCAGATGTGCATCGGAAACTACTACTGGTCATTCAGGGAACGATCAAATCGTGGACTGTTTCAGACATTACTCCCATTATGGAAAGTGCGCATGGTGACTGTTGTATTCAATCGCGATGCTATTTCTGTGTTTCATCAACATTCTGATAGTCCACAGATTACAGAATGCCACCAGACGTGCATCGGAAACTACTACTGGTCATCGAGGGGAAGATCAAAGCGTAGACCGTTTGACACATTACTCCTGTATAGGAAAGTGCGCATGGTGACTGTTGTATTCAATACCGATGCAATTTCTGTCTTTCGTCAACACTCTGATAGTCCACAGATTACAGAATGCCACCAGATGTGCATCGGAAACAACTACTTGTGTTCCAGGGAACGATCAAAGCGAAGACTGTTTGAGACATTACTCCTGTGGTGGAAAGTGTGCATGGTGACTGTTGTATTCAATCCCAATGCAATTTCTGTGTTTCATCAACACTCTGATAGTCCACAGATTACAAAATGCCTCCTGATGTGCGTCGGATACTACTATTGGTTTTCCAGGGAACGATCAAAGCGTAGACTGTTTGAGACATTACTCCCGTGGAGGGAAGGGCACATGGTGACTGTTGTATTCAAACTCGATGCAATTTCTGTGTTTCATCAGCACTCTGATAGTACACAGATTACAGAATGCCACCAGATGTGCATCGGAAACTACTACTGGTCTTCCAGGGAACGATCAAAGCGTGGACTGTTTCAGACATTACTCCCATGTAGGAAAGTGCGCATTGTGACTGTTGTATTCAATGCCGATGCAATTTCTGTGTTTCATCGACACTCTGATAGTCCACAAATTACAGAATGCCTCCAGATGTGCATTGGAAACTACCACTGGTCTTCCAGGGAACGATTAAAGCGTAGACTGTTTGAGATATTACTAACATGGAATAATGTGAGCATGGTGACTGTTGTATTCAATACCGATGCAATTTCTGTGTTTCACCAACACTCTCATAGTCCACAGATTACAGAATGCCTCCAGATGTGCATCGGAAACCACTACTGGTCTTCCAGGGACCGATCAAACCGTAAACTCTTTGAGCCATTACTACCATGGAAGAAGGTGCGCATTGTGACTGTTGTATTCAATCCAGATGCAATTTCTGTGTGTCAGGAACACTCTGATACTCCACAGATTACAGAATGCCTCCAGATGTGCATCGGAAACTACTACTGGTCTTCCTGGGAACGATCCAAGCGTATACTGTTAGAGACATTACTCCCATGGAGGAAAGTGCGCATGGTGACTGTTGTATTCAATCCCGATGCAATTTCTGTGTTTCATCAACACTCTGATAGTCCACGGATTACAGAATGCCATCAGATGTGCATCGGAAACTACTACTGGTCTTCCAGGGAACGATCAAAGCGTGGACTGTTTCAGACATTACTCCCATTTAGGAAAGTGCGCATGGTGACTGTTGTATTCAATCCCGATGCAATTTCTGTGTTTCGTCAACAGTCAGATAGTCCACAGATTACAGAATGCCTCCAGATGTGCATCGGAAACTACTACTGGTCTTCCATTGACCGATCAAACCGTAAACTCTTTGAGCCATTACTACCATGGAGGAAGGTGCGCATGGTGACTGTTGTATTCAATCCCGATGTAATTTCTGTGTGTCAGGAACACTCTGATACTCCACAGATTACAGAATGCCTCCAGATGTGCATCGGAAACTACTACTGGTCTTCCTGGGAACGATCCAAGCGTATACTGTTAGAGACATTACTCCCATGGAGGAAAGTGCGCATGGTGACTGTTGTATTCAATACCGATGCAATTACTGTGTTTCATCAAAACTCTGATAGTCCACAGATTACAGAATGCCTCCAAAAGTGCATCGAAACTACTACTGGTCTTCCAGGGAACGATCGAACCGTAAACTCTTTGAGACATTACCCCCATGGAGGAAGGTGCGCATGGTGACTGTTGTATTCAATCCCGATGCAATTTCTGTGTTTCATCAACACTCTGATAGTCCACAGATTACAGAATTCCACCAGATGTGCATCGGATGCTACTACTGGTCTCCCAGGGAACGATCAAAGCGTAGACTGTTAGAGACATTACTCCTATGGAGGAAAGTGCGCATGGTGACTGTTGTAATCAATCCCATTGCAATTTCTGTGTTACATCAACAATCAGTCAGTCCACAGATATCAGAATGCCTCCAGATGTGCATCGGAAACTGCTACTGGTCTTCCAGGGATCGACCTAAGCGTAGACAGTTTAAGACATACCTCCCGTGGAGGAAAGTGCGCATGGTGACTGTCGTATTCAATCCCAATGCAACTTCTGTGTTTCATCAACACTCTGATAGTCAACGGATTACAGAATTCCACCAGAATTGCATCGGAAACTACTACTGGTCTTCCAGGGAACGATCAAATCGTGGACTGTTTCAGACATTACTCCCATGGAGGAAAGTGCGCATGGTGCCTTTTGTATTCAATACCGATGCAATTTCTGTGTTTCGTCAACACTCTGATAGTCCACAGATTACAGAATGCCACCAGATGTGCATCGGAAACAACTACTTGGGTTCCAGGGAACGATCAAGGCGAAGACTGTTAGAGACATTATTCCTGTGGTGGAAAGTGTGCATGGTGACTATTGTATTCAATCCCCATGCAATATCTGTGTTTCATCAACACTCTCATAGTCCACAGATTACAGAATGCCTCCAGATGTGCGTCGGATACTACTATTGGTTTTCCAGGGAACGATCAAAGCGTAGACTGTTTGAGACGTTACTCCTGTGGAGGAAAGTGCGCATGGTGACTGTTGTATTCAATCCCGATGCAATTTCTGTGTTTCATAAACACTCTGATAGTCCACGGATTACTGAATGCCACCAGATGTGCATCGGAAAATACTACTGGTCTTCCAGGGAACGATCAAAGCATGGACTGTTTCAGACATTACTCCCATGGAGGAAAGTGCGCATGGTCACTGTTGAATTCAATCCCGATGCAATTTCTTTGTTTCATCAACACTCTGATAGTCCACAGATTACAGAATACCACCAGATGTGCATCGGAAACTACTACTGGTCATCGAGGGAACGATCAAAGCGTAGACTGTTTGAGACATTACTCCTGTGGGGAAAGTGCGCATGGTGACTGTTGTATTCAATACCGATGCAACTTCTGTGTTTCGTCAACACTATGATAGTCCACAGATTACAGAATGCCACCAGATGTGCATCGGAAACAACTACTTGTGTTGCAGGGAACGATTAAAGCTTAGACTGTTTGAGACATTACTCCTGTGGTGGAAAGTGTGCATGGTGACTGTTGTTTTCAATCCCAATGCAATTTCTGTGTTTCATCAACACTCTGATAGTCAACGGATTACAGAATTCCACCAGAATTGCATCGGAAACTACTACTGGTCTTCCTGGGAACGATCAAAGCGTGGACTGTTTCAGACATTACTCCCATGGAGGAAAGTGCGCATGGTGACTTTTGTATTCAATACCGATGCAATTTCTGTGTTTCGTCAACACTCTGATAGTCCACAGATTACAGAATGCCACCAGATGTGCATCGGAAACTGCTACTGGTCTTCCAGGGAACGATCAAAGCGTGGACTCTTTCAGACATTACTCCCATGGAGGAAAGTGCGCATTGTGACTGTTGTATTCAATGCCGATGCAATTTCTGTGTTTCATCAACACTCTGATAGTCCACAAATTACAGAATGCCTCCAGATGTGCATTGCAAACTACCACTGGTCTTCCAGGGAACGGTTAAAGCGTAGACTGTTTGAGATATTACTAACATGGAATAAAGTGCGCATGGTGACTGTTGTATTCAATCCCGATGCAATGTCTGTGTTTCATCAACACTCTGATAGTCCACAGATTACAGAATGCTTCCAGATGTGCATCGGAAACTACTACTGGTCTTCCTGGGAACGATCCAAGCGTATACTGTTAGAGACATTACTCCCATGGAGGAAAGTGCGCATGGTGACTGTTGTATTCAATCCTGGTGCAATTTCTCCGTTTCATCAACACTCTGATATTCCACAGATTACAGAATGCCACCAGATGTGCATCGAAAACTACTACTGGTCTTCCAGGGAACGATCAAAGCGTGGACTGTTTCAGACATTACTCCCATTTAGGAAAGTGCGCATGGTGACTGTTGTATTCAATCCCAATGCTATTTCTGTGTTTCATCAACACTCTGATAGTCCACAGATTACAGAATGCCACCAGATGTGCATCGGATACTACTACTGTTCATCGAGGGGAAGATCAAAGCGTAGACCGTTTGAGACATTACTCCTGTTGAGGAAAGTGCGCATGGTGACTGAGGTATTCAATACCGATGCAATTTCTGTCTTTCGTCAACACCCTGATAGTCCACAGATTACAGAATGCCACCAGATGTGCATCGGAAACAACTACTTGTGTTCCAGGGAACGATCAAAGCGAAGACTGTTTGAGACATTACTGCTGTGGTGGAAAGTGTGCGTTGTGACTGTTGTATTGAATGCCAATGCAATTTCTGTGTTTCATCAACACTCTGATAGTCCACAGATTACAGAATGCCTCCAGATGTGTGTCGGATACTACTATTGGTTTTCCAGGGAACGATCAATGCGTAGACTGTTTGAGACATTACTCCTGTGGAGGAAATTGGGCATGGTGACTGTTGTATTCAATACCGAAGCAATTTCTGTGTTTCGTCAACACGCTGATAGTCAACAGATTACAGAATGCCACCAGATGTGCATCGGAAACAACTACTTGTGTTTCAGGGAACGATTAAAGCATAGACTGTTTGAGACATTACTCCTGTGGTGGAAAGTGTGCATGGTGACAGTTGTATTCAATCCCAATTCAATTTCAGTATTTCATCAACACTCTGATAGTCCACAGATTACAGAATGCCACCAGATGTGCATCGGAAACTACTACCGGTCTTCCAGGGAACGATCAAAGCGTAGACTGTTTGAGACATTACTCCCGTGGAGGGAAGTGCACATGGTGACTGTTGTATTCAAACTCGATGCAATTTCTGTGTTTCATCAACACTCTGATAGTCCACAGGTTACAGAATGAGACCAGATGTGCATCGGAAACTACTACTGGTCTTCCAGGGAACGATCAAAGCGTGGACTGTTTCAGACATTACTCCTATGGAGGAAAGTGCGCATTGTGACTGTTGTATCCAATGCCAATGCAATTTCTGTGTTTCATCGACACTCTGATAGTCCACAAATAACAGAATGCCTCCAGATGTGCATTGGAAACTACCACTGGTCTTCCAGTGAACGATTAAAGCGTAGACTGTTTGAGATATTACTAACATGGAATAAAGTGCGCATGGTGACTTTTGTATTTAATACCGATGCAATTTCTGTGTTTCATCAACACTCTGATAGTCCACAGATTACAGAATGCCTCCAGATGTGCATCGGAAACTACCACTGGTCTTCCATGGGAACGATCAAAGCGTAGACCGTTTGAGACATTACTGACATGGAGGAAAGTGTGCATGGTGACTGTTGTATTCAATATTGATGCAATTACTGTGTTTCATCAAAACTCTGATACTCCACAGATTACAGAATGAGTCCAAAAGTGCATCGAAACTACTACTGGTCTTCCAGGGAACGATCGAACCGTAAACTCTTTGAGACAATACCCCCATGGATGAAGGTGCGCATGGTGACTGTTGTATTCAATCCCGATGCAATTTCTGTGTTTCATCATCACTCTGATAGTCCACAGATTACAGAATGCCTCCAGATGTGCATCGGAAACTACTACTGGTCTTCCAATGGACGATCAAAGCGTAGACTTTTAGGGACATTACTCATATGGAAGGAAGTGCGCATGGTTACTGTTGCATTCAATCGCGATGCAATTTCTGTGTTTCATCATCACTCTGATAGTCCACAGATTACAGAATGCCACCAGATGTGCATCGGAAAATGCTACTGGTCTTCCAGGGAACGATCAAAGCGTAGACAGTTTAAGACATACCTCCCGTGGAGAAAAGTGCGCATGGTGACTGTCGTATTCAATCCCAATGCAATTTCTGTGTTTCATCAACACTCTGGTATTCAACGGATTACAGAATTCCACCAGAATTGCATCGGAAACTACTACTGGTCTTCCAGGGAACGATCAAAGCGTGGACTGTTTCAGACATTACTCACATGGTGGAAAGTACGCATGGTGACTGTTGCATTCAATCCCGTAGCAATTTCTGTGTTTCATCAACACTCTGATAATCCACAGATTACAGAATGCCTCCAGATGTGAATTGGAAACTACCACTGGTCTTCCAGGGACCGATCAAAACGTAGACTGCTTGAGACATTACTAACATGGAGGAAAGTGCGCATGGTGACTGTTGTATTCAATCCCAATGCAATTTCTGTGTTTCATCAACACTCTGATAGTCCACAGTTTACAGAATGCCACCAGATGTGCATCGGAAACAACTACTGGTGTTCCAGGGAACGATCAAAGCGTAGACTGTTTCAGACATTACTCCCATGGAGGAAGGTGCGCATGGTGACTGTTGTATTCAATCCCGATGCAATTTCTGTGTTTTATCAACACTCTGATACTCCACGGATTACAGAATGCCACCAGATGTGCATCGGAAACTACTACTGGCCTTCCAGGGAACGATCAAATCGTGGACTGTTTCAGACATTTCTCCCATTTAGGAAAGTGCGCATTGTGACTGTTGTATTCAATCCCGATGCAATTTCTGTGTTTCATCAACACTCTGATAGTCCACAGATTACAGAATGCCACCAGATGTGCATCGGAAACTACTACTGGTCATCGAGGGGAAGATCAAAGCGTAGACTGTTTGAGACGTTACTCCTGTGGAGGAAAGTGCGCATGGTGACTGTTGTATTCAATCCCGATGCAATTTCTGTGTTTCATCAACACTTTGATAGTCCACGGATTACAGAATGCCAACAGATGTGCATCGGAAACTACTACTGGTCTTCCAGGGAACGATCAAAGCATGGACTGTTTCAGACATTACTCCCATGGAGAAAAGTGCGCATGGTGACTGTTGTATTCAATCCCGATGCAATTTCTGTGTATCGTCAACACTCTGATAGTCCACAGATTACAGAATGCCACCAGATGTGCATCGGAAACAAATACTTGTGTTCCAGGGAACGATTAAAGCGTAGACTGTTTGAGACATTACTCCTGTGGTGGAAAGTGTGCATGGTGACTGTTGTATTCAATCCCAATGCAATTTCAGTGTTTCATCAACACTCTGATAGTCCACAGATTACAGAATGCCACCAGATGTGGATCAGAAACTACTACTGGTCTTCCAGGGAACGATCAAAGCGTAGACTGTTTGAGACATTACTCCCGTGGAGGGAAGTGCACATGGTGACTGTTGTATTCAATCTCGATGCAATTTCTGTGTTTCATCAACACTCTGATGGTCCACAGATAACAGAATGCCACCAGATTTGCATCGGAAACTACTACTGGACTTCCAGGGAACGATCAAAGCGTGGACTGTTTCAGACATTACTCCCATGGAGGAAAGTGCGTATTGTGACTGTTATATTCAATCCCGATTCAATTTCTGTGTTTCATCAACACTCTGATAGTCCACAGATTACAGAATGCCTCCAGATGTGCAGTGGAAACTACCACTGGTCTTCCATGGAACGATCAAAGCGTAGACTGTTTGAGACATTACTAACATGGAGGAAAGTGCGCATGGTAACTGTTGTAATCAATCCTAATGCAATTTCTGTGTTTCATCAACAATCAGTCAGTCCACAGATTTCAGAATGCCTCCAGATGTGCATCGGAAACTACTACTGGTCTTCCAGGGACCGATCAAACCGTAAACTCTTTAAGACATTACTACCATGGAGAAAGGTGCGCATGGTGACTGTTGTAATCAATCCCTATGCAATTTCTGTGTGTCTGGAACACTCTGATACTCCACAGATTACAGAATGCCTCCAGATGTGCATCGGAAACTACTACTGGTCTTCCTGGGCACGATCCAAGCGTATACTGTTAGAGACATTACTCCCATGGAGGAAAGTGCGCATGGTGACTGTTGTATTCAATCCCGATGCAATTTCTGTGTTTCATCAACACTCTGACAGTCCACAGATTACAGAATGCCACCAGATGTGCATCGGAAACAACTACTTGTGTTCCAGGGAAGGATCAAAGCGTAGACTGTTTGAGACATTACTCCTGTGGTGGAAAGTGTGCATGGTGACTGTTGTATTCAATCCCAATTCAATTTCAGTATTTCATCAACACTCTGATAGTCCACAGATTACAGAATGCCACCAGATGTGCATCGGAAACTACTACCGGTCTTCCAGGGAACGATCAAAGCGTAGACGGTTTGAGACATTACTCCCGTGGAGGGATGTGCACATGGTGACTGTTGTATTCAAACTCGATGCAATTTCTGTGTTTCATCAACACTGTGATAGTCCACAGATTACAGAATGCCACCAGATGTGCATCGGAAACTACTACTGGTCTTCCAGGGAACGATCAAAGCGTGGACTGTTTCAGACATTACTCCTATGGAGGAAAGTGCGCATTGTGAGTGTTGTATTCAATGCCTATGCCATTTCTGTGTTTCATCGACACTCTGGTAGTCCACAAATTACAGAATACCTCCAGATAAGCATTGGAAACTACCACTGGTCTTCCAGGGAACGATTAAAGCGTAGACTGTTTGAGATATTACTAACATGGAATAAAGTGCGCATGGTGACTGTTGTATTTAATACCGATGCAATTTCTGTGTTTCATCAACACTCTGATAGTCCACAGATTACAGAATGCCTCCAGATGTGCATCGAAAACTACCACTGGTCTTCCAGGGAACGATCAAAGCGTAGAAAGTTTGAGACATTACTAACATGGAGGAAAGTGCGCATGGTGACTGTTATATTCAATACCGATGCAATTGCTGTGTTTCATCAAAACTCTGATAGTCCACAGATTACAGAATGCCTCCAAAAGTGCATCGAAGGTACTAATGGTCTTCCAGGGAACGATCGAACCGTAAACTCTTTGAGACAATACCCCCATGGAGGAAGGTGCGCATGGTGACTGTTGTATTCAATCCCGATGCAATTTCTGTGTTTCATCAACACTCTGATAGTCCACAGATTACAGAATTCCACCAGATGTGCATCGGAAACTGCTACTGGTCTTCCTGGGAACGATCAAAGCGTAGACAGTTTAAGACATACCTCCCGTGGAGGAAAGTGCGCATGGTGACTGTCGTATTCAATACCGACGCAATTTCTGTGTTTCGTCAACACTCTGATAGTCCACAGATTACAGAATGCCACCAGATGTGGATCGGAAACTACTACTAGTCTTCCAGGGAACGATCAAAGCGTAGACTGTTTGAGACATTACTCCCGTTTAGGGAAGTGCAAATGGTGACAGTTGTATTCAATCCCGATGCAATTTCTGTGTTTCATCAATACTCTGACAGACCACAGATTACAGAATGCCACCAGATGTGCATCGGAAACTACTACTGGTCTTCCAGGGAACGATCAAAGCGTGGACTGTTTCAGACATTACTCCCATGGAGGAAAGTGCGTATTATGACTGTTATATTCAATCACGATTCAATTTCTGTGTTTCATCAACACTCTGATAGTCCACAGATTACAGAATGCCTCCAGATGTGCATTGGATACTACCACTGGTCTTCCAGGGAACGATCAAAGCGTAGACTGTTTGAGACATTACTAACATGGAGGAAAGTGCGTATTGTAAATGTTGTAATCAATCCCAATGCAATTTCTGTGTTTCATCAACAATCAGTCAGTCCACAGATTTCAGAATGCCTCCAGATGTGCATCGGAAACTACTACTGGTCTTCAGGGGAACAATCAAAGCGTAGACTGTTAGGGACATTACTGATATGGAGGAAAGTGCGCATGGTGACTTTTGTATTCAATCCCGATGCAATATCTGTGTTTCATCAACACTCTGATACACCACAGATTACAGAATGCCTCCAGATGTGCATCGGAAACTACTACTGGTTTTCCAGGGAACGATCAAAGCGTAGACTGTTTGAGACATTACTCCTGTGGAGGAAAGTGCGCATGGTGACTGTTGCATTCAATCCCGATGCAATTTCTGTGTTTCATCAACATTCTGATAGTCCACAGATTACAGAATGCCACCAGATGTGCATCGGAAACTGCTACTGGTCTTCCAGGGAACGATCAAAGCGTGGACTGTTAGGGACATTACTCATATGGAGGAAAGTGCGCATGGAGACTGTTGTATTCAATCCCGATGCAATTTCTGTGTTTCATCAACACTCTGATAGTCCACAGATTACAAAATGCAACCAGATGTGCATCGGAAACTACTACTGGTCATCGAGGGAACGATCAAAGCATGGACTGTTTCAGACATTACTCCCATGGAGGAAAGTGCGCATGGTGACTGTTGTATTCATTCCCGATGCAATTTCTGTGTTTCGTCAACACTCTGATAGTCCACAGATTACAGAATGCCACCAGATGTGCATCGGAAACAACTACTTGTGTTCCAGGGAACGATCAAAGCGAAGACTGTTTAAGACATTACTCCTGTGGTGGAAAGTGTGCATGGTGACTGTTGTATTCAATCCCAATGCAATTTCTGTGTTTCATCAACACTCTGATAGTCCACAGATTACAGAATGCCTCGAGATGTGCGTCGGATACTACTATTGGTTTTCCAGGGAACGATCAAAGCGTAGACTGTTTCAGACATTACTCCCATGGAGGAAAGTGCGCATGGTGACTGTTGTATTCAATCCCGATGCAATTTCTGTGTTTCATCAACACTCTGATAGTCCACAGATTACAGAATACCACCAGATGTGCATCGGAAACTACTACTGGTCATCGAGGGAACGATCAAAGCGTAGAGTGTTTGAGACATTACTAACATGGAGGAAAGTGCGATGGTAACTCTTGTAATCAATCCCAATGCAATTTCTGTGTTTCATCAACAATCAGTCAGTCCACAGATTTCAGAATGCCTCCAGATGTGCATCGGAAACTACTACTGGTCTTCCAGGGAACAATCAAAGCGTAGACTGTTTGAGACATTACTTCCTTGGAGAAAGTGCGCTTGGTGACTGTTGTATTCAATCCCGATGCAATTTCTGTGTTTCATCAATACTCTGATAGTCCACAGATTACAGAATGCTTCCAGATGTGCATCGGAAACTACTACTGGTCTTCCAGGGAACGATCAAAGCGTAGACTGTTAGGGACATTACTGATATGGAGGAAAGTGCGCATGGTGACTGTTGTATTCAACCCCGATGCAATATCTGTGTTTCATCAACACTCTGATACTCCACAGATTACAGAATGCCTCCAGATGTGCATCGGAAACTGCTACTGGTTTTCCAGGGAACGATCAAAGCGTAGACTGTTTGAGACATTACTCCTGTGGAGGAAAGTGCGCATGGTGACTGTTGCATTCAATCCCGATGCAATTTCTGTGTTTCATCAACACTCTGATAGTCCACAGATTACAGAATGCCACCAGATGTGCATCGGAAACTGCTACTGGTCTTCCAGGGAACGATCAAAGCGTATACTGTTTAAGACATTACTCCTGTGGAGGAAAGTGCGCATGGTGACTGTTGTATTCAATACCGGTGCAATGTCTGTGTTTCATCAACACTCTGATAGTCCACAGATTCCAAAATGCAACCAGATGTGCATCGGAAACTACTACTGGTCATCGAGGGAACGATCAAAGCATGGACTGTTTCAGACATTACTCCCATGGAGGAAAGTGCGCATGGTGACTGTTGTATTCAATCCCGATGCAATTTCTGTGTTTCGTCAACACTCTGATAGTCCACAGATTACAGAATGCCACCAGATGTGCATCGGAAACAACTACTTGTGTTCCAAGGAACGATCAAAGCGAAGACTGATTGAGACATAACTCCTGTGGTGGAAAGTGTGCATGGTGACTGTTGTATTCAATCCCAATGCAATTTCTGTGTTTCATCAACACTCTGATAGTCCAAAGATTACAGAATGCCACCAGATGTGCATCGGAAACTACTACTGGTCATCGAGGGAACAATCAAAGCGTAGACTGTTTGAGACATTACTCCTGTGGAGGAAAGTGCGCATGGTGACTGTTGCATTCAATCCCGATGCAATTTCTGTGTTTCGTCAACACTCTGATAGTCCACAGATTACAGAATGCCACCAGATGTGCATCGGAAACTACTACTTGTGTTCCAGGGAACGATTCAAGCGTAGACTGTTTGAGACATTACTCCTGTGGTGGAAAGTGTGCATGGTGACTGTTGTATTCAATCCCAATGCAATTTCAGTTTTTCATCAACACTCTGATAGTCCACAGATTACAGAATGCCACCAGATGTGGATCGGAAACTACTACTGGTCTTCCAGGGAACGATCAAAGCGTAGACTGTTTGAGACATTACTCCCGTTTAGGGAAGTGCAAATGGTGACAGTTGTATTCAATCCCGATGCAATTTCTGTGTTTCATCAACACTCTGATAGTCCACACATTACAGAATGCCACCAGATGTGCATCGGAAACTACTACTGGTCTTCCAGGGAACGATCAAAGCGTAGACTGTTTGAGACATTACTAACATGGAGGAAAGTGCGCATGGTAACTGTTGTAATCAATCCCAATGCAATTTCTGTGTTTTATCAACAATCAGTCAGTCCACAGATTTCAGAATGCCTCCAGATGTGCATCGGAAACTACTACTGGTCTTCCAGGGAACAATCAAAGCGTAGACTGTTTGAGACATTACTTCCTTGGAGAAAGTGGGCATGGTGACTGTTGTATTCAATCCCGATGCAATTTCTGTGTTTCATCAATACTCTGATAGTCCACAGATTACAGAATGCTTCCAGATGTGCATCGGAAACTACTACTGGTCTTCCAGGGAACGATCAAAGCGTAGACTGTTTGAGACATTACTCCTGTTTAGGAAAGTGCGCATGGTGACTGTTGCATTCAATCCCGATGCAATTTCTGTGTTTCATCAACACTCTGATAGTCAACATATTACAGAATGACACCAGATGTGCATCGGAAACTGCTACTGGTCTTCCAGGGAACGATCAAAGCGTTGACTGTTTGAGACGTTACTCCTGTGGAGGAAAGTGCGCATGGTGACTGTTGTATTCAATCCCGATGCAATTTCTGTGTTTCATCAACACTCTGATAGTCTACGGATTACAGAATGCCACCAGATGTGCATCGGAAACTACTACTGGTCTTCCAGGGAACGATCAAAGCGTGGACTGTTAGGGACATTACTCATATGGAGGAAAGTGCGCATGGTGACTGTTGTATTTAATCCCGATGCAATTTCTGTGATTCATGAACACTCTGATAGTCTACAGATTACATACTGCCACCAGATGTGCATCGGAAACTACTACTAGTCATCGAGGGAACGATCAAAGCATGGACTGTTTCAGACATTACTCCCATGGAGGAAAGTGCGCATGGTGACTGTTGTATTCAATCCCGATGCAATTTCTGTGTTTCGTCAACACTCTGATAGTCCACAGATTTCAGAATGCCTCCAGATGTGCGTCGGATACTACTATTGGTTTTCCAGGGAACGATCAAAGCGTTGACTGTTGGAGACGTTACTCCTGTGGAGGAAAGTGCGCATGGTGACTGTTGTATTCAATCCCGATGCAATTTCTGTGTTTCATCAACACTCTGATAGTCCACGGATTACAGAATGCCACCAGATGTGCATCAGAAACTACTACTGGTCTTCAAGGGAACGATCAAAGCGTGGACTGTTAGGGACATTACTGATATGGAGGAAAGTGCGCATGGTGACTGTTGTATTCAATCCCGATGCAATACCTGTGATTCATCAACACTCTGATACTCCACAGATTACAGAATGCCTCCAGATGTGCATCGGAAACTACTACTGGTTTTCCAGGGAACGATCAAAGCGTAGACTGTTTGAGACATTACTCCTGTTTAGGAAAGTGCGCATGGTGACTGTTGCATTCAATCCCGATGCAATTTCTGTGTTTCATCAACACTCTAATAGTCAACATATTACAGAATGCCACCAGATGTGCATCGGAAACTGCTACTGGTCTTCCAGGGTACGATCAAAGCGTGGACTGTTAGGGACATTACTCATATGGAGGAAAGTGCGCATGGTGACTGTTGTATTCAATCCCGATGCAATTTCTGTGATTCATGAACACTCTGATAGTCCACAGATTACAGACTGCCACCAGATGTACATCGGAAACTACTACTGGTCTTCCAGGGACCGATCAAAGCGTGGACTGTTTCAGACATTACTCCCATGGAGGAAAGTGCGCATGGTGACTGTTGTATTCAATCCCGATGCAATTTCTGTGTTTCATCAACAATCAGTCAGTCCACAGATTTCAGAATGCCTCCAGATGTGCGTCGGATACTACTATTGGTTTTCCAGGGAACGATCAAAGCGTTGACTGTTTGAGACGTTACTCCTGTGGAGGAAAGTGCGCATGGTGACTGTTGTATTCAATCCCGATGCAATTTCTGTGTTTCATCAACACTCTGATAGTCCACGGATTACAGAATGCCACCAGATGTGCATCGGAAACTACTACTGGTATTCCAGGGAACGATCAAAGCGTGGACTGTTAGGGACATTACTCATATGGAGGAAAGTGCGCATGGTGACTGTTGTATTTAATCCCGATGCAATTTCTGTGATTCATGAACACTCTGATAGTCCACAGATTACATACTGCCACCAGATGTACATCGGAAACTACTACTGGTCTTCCAGGGAACGATCAAAGCGTAGACTGTTTGAGACATTACTAACATGGAGGAAAGTGCGCATGGTAACTGTTGTAATCAATCCCAATGCAATTTCTGTGTTTTATCAACAATCAGTCAGTCCACAGATTTCAGAATGCCTCCAGATGTGCATCGGAAACTACTACTGGTCTTCCAGGGAACAATCAAAGCGTAGACTGTTTGAGACATTACTTCCTTGGAGAAAGTGGGCATGGTGACTGTTGTATTCAATCCCGATGCAATTTCTGTGTTTCATCAATACTCTGATAGTCCACAGATTACAGAATGCTTCCAGATGTGCATCGGAAACTACTACTGGTCTTCCAGGGAACGATCAAAGCGTAGACTGTTTGAGACATTACTCCTGTTTAGGAAAGTGCGCATGGTGACTGTTGCATTCAATCCCGATGCAATTTCTGTGTTTCATCAACACTCTGATAGTCAACATATTACAGAATGACACCAGATGTGCATCGGAAACTGCTACTGGTCTTCCAGGGAACGATCAAAGCGTTGACTGTTTGAGACGTTACTCCTGTGGAGGAAAGTGCGCATGGTGACTGTTGTATTCAATCCCGATGCAATTTCTGTGTTTCATCAACACTCTGATAGTCTACGGATTACAGAATGCCACCAGATGTGCATCGGAAACTACTACTGGTCTTCCAGGGAACGATCAAAGCGTGGACTGTTAGGGACATTACTCATATGGAGGAAAGTGCGCATGGTGACTGTTGTATTTAATCCCGATGCAATTTCTGTGATTCATGAACACTCTGATAGTCTACAGATTACATACTGCCACCAGATGTGCATCGTAAACTACTACTGGTCATCGAGGGAACGATCAAAGCATGGACTGTTTCAGACATTACTCCCATGGAGGAAAGTGCGCATGGTGACTGTTGTATTCAATCCCGATGCAATTTCTGTGTTTCGTCAACACTCTGATAGTCCACAGATTTCAGAATGCCTCCAGATGTGCGTCGGATACTACTATTGGTTTTCCAGGGAACGATCAAAGCGTTGACTGTTGGAGACGTTACTCCTGTGGAGGAAAGTGCGCATGGTGGCTGTTGTATTCAATCCCGATGCAATACCTGTGATTCATCAACACTCTGATACTCCACAGATTACAGAATGCCTCCAGATGTGCATCGGAAACTACTACTGGTTTTCCAGGGAACGATCAAAGCGTAGACTGTTTGAGACATTACTCCTGTTTAGGAAAGTGCGCATGGTGACTGTTGCATTCAATCCCGATGCAATTTCTGTGTTTCATCAACACTCTAATAGTCAACATATTACAGAATGCCACCAGATGTGCATCGGAAACTGCTACTGGTCTTCCAGGGTACGATCAAAGCGTGGACTGTTAGGGACATTACTCATATGGAGGAAAGTGCGCATGGTGACTGTTGTATTCAATCCCGATGCAATTTCTGTGATTCATGAACACTCGGATAGTCCACAGATTACAGACTGCCACCAGATGTACATCGGAAACTACTACTGGTCTTCCAGGGACCGATCAAAGCGTGGACTGTTTCAGACATTACTCCCATGGAGGAAAGTGCGCATGGTGACTGTTGTATTCAATCCCGATGCAATTTCTGTGTTTCATCAACAATCAGTCAGTCCACAGATTTCAGAATGCCTCCAGATGTGCGTCGGATACTACTATTGGTTTTCCAGGGAACGATCAAAGCGTTGACTGTTTGAGACGTTACTCCTGTGGAGGAAAGTGCGCATGGTGACTGTTGTATTCAATCCCGATGCAATTTCTGTGTTTCATCAACACTCTGATAGTCCACGGATTACAGAATGCCACCAGATGTGCATCGGAAACTACTACTGGTCTTCCAGGGAACGATCAAAGCGTGGACTGTTAGGGACATTACTCATATGGAGGAAAGTGCGCATGGTGACTGTTGTATTCAATCCCGATGCAATTTCTGTGTTTCGTCAACACTCTGATAGTCCACAGATTACAGAATGCCACCAGATGTGCATCGGAAACAACTACTTGTGTTCCAGGGAACGATCAAAGCGAAGACTGTTTGAGACATTATTCCTGTGGTGGAAAGTGTGCATGGTGACTGTTGTATTCAATCCCAATGCAATTTCTGTGTTTCATCAACACTCTGATAGTCCACAGATTACAGAATGCCTCCAGATGTGCGTCGGATACTACTATTGGTTTTCCAGGAAACGATCAAAGCGTAGACTGTTTGAGACGTTACTCCTGTGGAGGAAAGTGCGCATGGTGACTGTTGTATTCAATCCCGATGCAATTTCTGTGTTTCATCAACACTCTGATAGTCCACGGATTACAGAATGCCACCAGATGTGCATCGGAAGCTACTACTGGTCTTCCAAGGAACGATCAAAGCATGGACTGTTTCAGACATTACTCCCATGGAGGAAAGTGCGCATGGTGACTGTTGTATTCAATCCCGATGCAATTTCTGTGTTTCATCAACACTCTGATAGTCCACAGATTACAGAATGCCTCCAGATGTGCATCGGAAACTACTACTGGTCATCGAGGGAACGATCAAAGCGTATACTGTTTGAGACATTACTAACATGGAGGAAAGTGCGCATGGTAACTGTTGTAATCAATCCCAATGCAATTTCTGTGTTTCATCAACAATCAGTCAGTCCACAGATTTCAGAATGCCTCCAGATGTGCATCGGAAACTACGACTGGTCTTCCAGGGAACAATCAAAGCGTAGACTGTTTGAGACATTACTTCCTTGGAGAAAGTGCGCATGGTGACTGTTGTATTCAATCCCGATGCAATTTCTGTGTTTCATCAATACTCTGATAGTCCACAGATTACAGAATGCTTCCAGATGTGCATCGGAAACTACTACTGGTCTTCCAGGGAACGATCAAAGTGTAGACTGTTAGGGACATTACTGATATGGAGGAAAGTGCGCATGGTGACTGTTGTATTCAATCCCGATGCAATATCTGTGTTTCATCAACACTCTGATACTAGACAGATAACAGAATGCCTCCAGATGTGCATCGGAAACTACTACTGGTTTTCCAGGGAACGATCAAAGCGTAGACTGTTTGAGACATTACTCCTGTGGAGGAAAGTGCGCATGGTGACTGTTGCATTCAATCCCGATGCAATTTCTGTGTTTCATCAACACTCTGATAGTCCACAGATTACAGAATGCCACCAGATGTGCATCGGAAACTGCTACTGGTCTTCCAGGGAACGATCAAAGCGTAGACTGTTTAAGACATTACTCCTGTGGAGGAAAGTGCGCATGGTGACTGTTGTATTCAATACCGGTGGAATTTCTGTGTTTCATCAACACTCTGATAGTCCACAGATTACAAAATGCAACCAGATGTGCATCGGAAACTACTACTGGTCATCGAGGGAACGATCAAAGCATGGACTGTTTCAGACATTACTCCCATGGAGGAAAGTGCGCATGGTGACTGTTGTATTCAATCCCGATGCAATTTCTGTGTTTCGTCAACACTCTGATAGTCCACAGATTACAGAATGCCACCAGATGTGCATCGGAAACAACTAATTGTGTTCAAGGGGACGATCAAAGCGAAGACTGTTTGAGACATTACTCCTGTGGTGGAAAGTGTGCATGGTGACTGTTGTATTCAATCCCAGTGCAATTTCTGTGTTTCATCAACACTCTGATAGTCCACAGATTACAGAATGCCTCCAGATGTGCGTCGAACACTACTATTGGTTTTCCAGGGAACGATCAAAGCGTAGACTGTTTGAGACGTTACTCCTGTGGAGGAAAGTGCGCATGGTGACTGTTGTATTCAATCCCGATGCAATTTCTGTGTTTCATCAACACTCTGATAGTCCACGGATTACAGAATGCCACCAGATGTGCATCGGAAGCTACTACTGGTCTTCCAGGGAACGATCAAAGCATGGACTGTTTCAGACATTACTCCCATGGAGGAAAGTGCGCATGGTGACTGTTGTATTCAATCCCGATGCAATTTCTGTGTTTCATCAACACTCTGATACTCCACAGATTACAGAATACCAACAGATGTGCATCGGAAACTACTACTGGTCATCGAGGGAACGATCAAAGCGTAGACTGTTTGAGATATCACTCCTGTGAAGGAAAGAGCGCACGGTGACTATTGTATTCAAAACCGATGCAATTTCTGTGTTTCGTCAACACTCTGATAGTCCACAGATTACAGAATGCCACCAGATGTGCATCGGAAACTACTACTGGTCTTCCAGGGAACGATCAAAGCGTGGACTGTTTCAGACATTACTCCCATGGAGGAAAGTGCGTATTGTGACTGTTATATTCAATCCCGATTCAAATTCTGTGTTTCATCAACACTCTGATAGTCCACAGATTACAGAATGCCTCCAGATGTGCAGTGGAAACTACCACTGATCTTCCAGGGAACGATCAAAGCGTAGACTGTTTGAGACATTACTAACATGGAGGAAAGTGCGCATGGTAACTGTTGTAATCAATCCCAAAGCAATTTCTGTGTTTCATCAACAATCAGTCAGTCCACAGATTTCTGAATGCCTCCAGATGTGCATCGGAAACTACTACTGGTCTTCCAGGGAACGATCAGAGCGTAGACTGTTAGGGAAATTACTCATATGGAGGAAAGTGCGCATGGTGACCGTTGTATTCAATCCCGTTGCAGTTTCTGTGATTTCATCAACACTCTGATAGTCGACAGATTACAGAATGCCACGAGATGTGCATCGGAACCTACTACTGGTCTCCCTTGGAAAGATCAAAGCGTAGACTGTTTGAGACATTACTTCCGTGGAGGAAAGATCGCATGGTGACTGTTGTATTCAATCCCGATGCAATATCTGTGTTTCATCAACACTCTGATAGTCCAAAGATTACAGAATGCCACCAGATGTGCATCGGAAACTACTACTGGTCATCGAGGGAACAATCAAAGCGTAGACTGTTTGAGACATTACTCCTGTGGAGCAAAGTGCGCATGGTGACTGTTGTATTCAATACCGACGCAATTTCTGTGTTTCGTCAACACTCTGATAGTCCACAGATTACAGAAAGCCACCAGATGTGCATCGGAAACAACTACTTGTGTTCCAGGGAACGACTAAAGCGTAGACTGTTTGAGACATTACTCCTGTGGTGGAAAGTGTGCATGGTGACTGTTGTATTCAATCCCAATGCAATTTCAGTTTTTCATCAACACTCTGATAGTCCACAGATTACAGAATGCCACCAGATGTGGATCGGAAACTACTACTGGTCTTCCAGGGAACGATCAAAGCGTAGACTGTTTGAGACATTACTCCCGTTTAGGGAAGTGCAAATGGTGACAGTTGTATTCAATCCCGATGCAATTTCTGTTTTTCATCAACACTCTGATAGTCCACACATTACAGAATGCCACCAGATGTGCATCGGAAACTACTACTGGTCTTCCAGGGAACGATCAAAGCGTAGACTGTTTGAGACATTACTAACATGGAGGAAAGTGCGCATGGTAACTGTTGTAATCAATCCCAATGCAATTTCTGTGTTTTATCAACAATCAGTCAGTCCACAGATTTCAGAATGCCTCCAGATGTGCATCGGAAACTACTACTGGTCTTCCAGGGAACAATCAAAGCGTAGACTGTTTGAGACATTACTTCCTTGGAGAAAGTGGGCATGGTCACTGTTGTATTCAATCCCGATGCAATTTCTGTGTTTCATCAATACTCTGATAGTCCACAGATTACAGAATGCTTCCAGATGTGCATCGGAAACTACTACTGGTCTTCCAGGGAACGATCAAAGCGTAGACTGTTTGAGACATTACTCCTGTTTAGGAAAGTGCGCATGGTGACTGTTGCATTCAATCCCGATGCAATTTCTGTGTTTCATCAACACTCTGATAGTCAACATATTACAGAATGACACCAGATGTGCATCGGAAACTGCTACTGGTCTTCCAGGGAACGATCAAAGCGTTGACTGTTTGAGACGTTACTCCTGTGGAGGAAAGTGCGCATGGTGACTGTTGTATTCAATCCCGATGCAATTTCTGTGTTTCATCAACACTCTGATAGTCTACGGATTACAGAATGCCACCAGATGTGCATCGGAAACTACTACTGGTCTTCCAGGGAACGATCAAAGCGTGGACTCTTAGGGACATTACTCATATGGAGGAAAGTGCGCATGGTGACTGTTGTATTTAATCCCGATGCAATTTCTGTGATTCATGAACACTCTGATAGTCTACAGATTACATACTGCCACCAGATGTGCATCGGAAACTACTACTGGTCATCGAGGGAACGATCAAAGCATGGACTGTTTCAGACATTACTCCCATGGAGGAAAGTGCGCATGGTGACTGTTGTATTCAATCCCGATGCAATTTCTGTGTTTCGTCAACACTCTGATAGTCCACAGATTTCAGAATGCCTCCAGATGTGCGTCGGATACTACTATTGGTTTTCCAGGGAACGATCAAAGCGTTGACTGTTGGAGACGTTACTCCTGTGGAGGAAAGTGCGCATGGTGACTGTTGTATTCAATCCCGATGCAATTTCTGTGTTTCATCAACACTCTGATAGTCCACGGATTACAGAATGCCACCAGATGTGCATCGGAAACTACTACTGGTCTTCAAGGGAACGATCAAAGCGTGGACTGTTAGGGACATTACTGATATGGAGGAAAGTGCGCATGGTGACTGTTGTATTCAATCCCGATGCAATACCTATGATTCATCAACACTCTGATACTCCACAGATTACAGAATGCCTCCAGATGTGCATCGGAAACTACTACTGGTTTTCCAGGGAACGATCAAAGCGTAGACTGTTTGAGACATTACTCCTGTTTAGGAAAGTGCGCATGGTGACTGTTGCATTCAATCCCGATGCAATTTCTGTGTTTCATCAACACTCTAATAGTCAACATATTACAGAATGCCACCAGATGTGCATCGGAAACTGCTACTGGTCTTCCAGGGTACGATCAAAGCGTGGACTGTTAGGGACATTACTCATATGGAGGAAAGTGCGCATGGTGACTGTTGTATTCAATCCCGATGCAATTTCTGTGATTCATGAACACTCTGATAGTCCACAGATTACAGACTGCCACCAGATGTACATCGGAAACTACTACTGGTCTTCCAGGGACCGATCAAAGCGTGGACTGTTTCAGACATTACTCCCATGGAGGAAAGTGCGCATGGTGACTGTTGTATTCAATCCCGATGCAATTTCTGTGTTTCATCAACAATCAGTCAGTCCACAGATTTCAGAATGCCTCCAGATTTGCGTCGGATACTACTATTGGTTTTCCAGGGAACGATCAAAGCGTTGACTGTTTGAGACGTTACTCCTGTGGAGGAAAGTGCGCATGGTGACTGTTGTATTCAATCCCGATGCAATTTCTGTGTTTCATCAACACTCTGATAGTCCACGGATTACAGAATGCCACCAGATGTGCATCGGAAACTACTACTGGTCTTCCAGGGAACGATCAAAGCGTGGACTGTTAGGGACATTACTCATATGGAGGAAAGTGCGCATGGTGACTGTTGTATTTAATCCCGATGCAATTTCTGTGATTCATGAACACTCTGATAGTCCACAGATTACATACTGCCACCAGATGTACATCGGAAACTACTACTGGTCTTCCAGGGACCGATCAAAGCGTGGACTGTTTCAGACATTACTCCCATGGAGGAAAGTGCGCATGGTGACTGTTGTATTCATTCCCGATGCAATATCTGTGTTTCATCAACTCTCTGATAGTCCACAGATTACAAAATGCAACCAGATGTGCATCGGAAACTACTACTGGTCATCGAGGGAACGATCAAAGCATGGACTGTTTCAGACATTACTCCCATGGAGGAAAGTGCGCATGGTGACAGTTGTATTCAATCCCGATGCAATTTCTGTGTTTCGTCAACACTCTGATAGTCCACAGATTACAGAATGCCACCAGATGTGCATCGGAAACAACTACTTGTGTTCCAGGGAACGATCAAAGCGAAGACTGTTTGAGACATTACTCCTGTGGTGGAAAGTGTGCATGGTGACTGTTGTATTCAATCCCAATGCAATTTCTGTGTTTCATCAACACTCTGATAGTCCACAGATTACAGAATGCCTCCAGATGTGCGTCGGATACTACTATTGGTTTTCCAGGAAACGATCAAAGCGTAGACTGTTTGAGACGTTACTCCTGTGGAGGAAAGTGCGGATGGTGACTGTTGTATTCAATCCCGATGCAATTTCTGTGTTTCATCAACACTCTGATAGTCCACGGATTACAGAATGCCACCAGATGTGCATCGGAAGCTACTACTGGTCTTCCAAGGAACGATCAAAGCATGGACTGTTTCAGACATTACTCCCATGGAGGAAAGTGCGCATGGTGACTGTTGTATTCAATCCCGATGCAATTTCTGTGTTTCATCAACACTCTGATAGTCCACAGATTACAGAATGCCTCCAGATGTGCATCGGAAACTACTACTGGTCATCGAGGGAACGATCAAAGCGTATACTGTTTGAGACATTACTAACATGGAGGAAAGTGCGCATGGTAACTGTTGTAATCAATCCCAATGCAATTTCTGTGTTTCATCAACAATCAGTCAGTCCACAGATTTCAGAATGCCTCCAGATGTGCATCGGAAACTACTACTGGTCTTCCAGGGAACAATCAAAGCGTAGACTGTTTGAGACATTACTTCCTTGGAGAAAGTGCGCATGGTGACTGTTGTATTCAATCCCGATGCAATTTCTGTGTTTCATCAATACTCTGATAGTCCACAGATTACAGAATGCTTCCAGATGTGCATCGGAAACTACTACTGGTCTTCCAGGGAACGATCAAAGTGTAGACTGTTAGGGACATTACTGATATGGAGGAAAGTGCGCATGGTGACTGTTGTATTCAATCCCGATGCAATATCTGTGTTTCATCAACACTCTGATACTAGACAGATAACAGAATGCCTCCAGATGTGCATCGGAAACTACTACTGGTTTTCCAGGGAACGATCAAAGCGTAGACTGTTTGAGACATTACTCCTGTGGAGGAAAGTGCGCATGGTGACTGTTGCATTCAATCCCGATGCAATTTCTGTGTTTCATCAACACTCTGATAGTCCACAGATTACAGAATGCCACCAGATGTGCATCGGAAACTGCTACTGGTCTTCCAGGGAACGATCAAAGCGTAGACTGTTTAAGACATTACTCCTGTGGAGGAAAGTGCGCATGGTGACTGTTGTATTCAATACCGGTGGAATTTCTGTGTTTCATCAACACTCTGATAGTCCACAGATTACAAAATGCAACCAGATGTGCATCGGAAACTACTACTGGTCATCGAGGGAACGATCAAAGCATGGACTGTTTCAGACATTACTCCCATGGAGGAAAGTGCGCATGGTGACTGTTGTATTCAATCCCGATGCAATTTCTGTGTTTCGTCAACACTCTGATAGTCCACAGATTACAGAATGCCACCAGATGTGCATCGGAAACAACTAATTGTGTTCCAGGGGACGATCAAAGCGAAGACTGTTTGAGACATTACTCCTGTGGTGGAAAGTGTGCATGGTGACTGTTGTATTCAATCCCAATGCAATTTCTGTGTTTCATCAACACTCTGATAGTCCACAGATTACAGAATGCCTCCAGATGTGCGTCGGATACTACTATTGGTTTTCCAGGGAACGATCAAAGCGTAGACTGTTTGAGACGTTACTCCTGTGGAGGAAAGTGCGCATGGTGACTGTTGTATTCAATCCCGATGCAATTTCTGTGTTTCATCAACACTCTGATAGTCCACGGATTACAGAATGCCACCAGATGTGCATCGGAAGCTACTACTGGTCTTCCAGGGAACGATCAAAGCATGGACTGTTTCAGACATTACTCCCATGGAGGAAAGTGCGCATGGTGACTGTTGTATTCAATCCCGATGCAATTTCTGTGTTTCATCAACACTCTGATACTCCACAGATTACAGAATACCAACAGATGTGCATCGGAAACTACTACTGGTCATCGAGGGAACGATCAAAGCGTAGACTGTTTGAGATATCACTCCTGTGAAGGAAAGAGCGCATGGTGACTATTGTATTCAAAACCGATGCAATTTCTGTGTTTCGTCAACACTCTGATAGTCCACAGATTACAGAATGCCTTCAGATGTGCAGTGGAAACTACCACTGATCTTCCAGGGAACGATCAAAGCGTAGACTGTTTGAGACATTACTAACATGGAGGAAAGTGCGCATGGTAACTGTTGTAATCAATCCCAAAGCAATTTCTGTGTTTCATCAACAATCAGTCAGTCCACAGATTTCAGAATACCTCCAGATGTGCATCGGAAACTACTACTGGTCTTCCAGGGAACGATCAGAGCGTAGACTGTTAGGGACATTACTCATATGGAGGAAAGTGCGCATGGTGACCGTTGTATTCAATCCCGTTGCAATTTCTGTGATTTCATCAACACTCTGATAGTCGACAGATTACAGAATGCCACGAGATGTGCATCGGAACCTACTACTGGTCTCCCTTGGAAAGATCAAAGCGTAGACTGTTTGAGACATTACTTCCGTGGAGGAAAGATCGCATGGTGACTGTTGTATTCAATCCCGATGCAATATCTGTGTTTCATCAACACTCTGATAGTCCAAAGATTACAGAATGCCACCAGATGTGCATCGGAAACTACTACTGGTCATCGAGGGAACAATCAAAGCGTAGACTGTTTGAGACATTACTCCTGTGGAGGAAAGTGCGCATGGTGACTGTTGTATTCAATACCGACGCAATTTCTGTGTTTCGTCAACACTCTGATAGTCCACAGATTACAGAATGCCACCAGATGTGCATCGGAAACAACTACTTGTGTTCCAGGGAACGACTAAAGCGTAGACTGTTTGAGACATTACTCCTGTGGTGGAAAGTGTGCATGGTGACTGTTGTATTCAATCCCAATGCAATTTCAGTTTTTCATCAACACTCTGATAGTCCACAGATTACAGAATGCCACCAGATGTGGATCGGAAACTACTACTGGTCTTCCAGGGAACGATCAAAGCGTAGACTGATTGAGACATTACTCCTGTGGAGGGAAGTGCAAATGGTGACTGTCGTATTCAATCCCGATGCAATTTCTGTGTTTCATCAACACTCTGATAGTCCACAGATTACAGAATGCCACCAGATGTGCATCGGAAACTACTACTGGTCTTCCAGGGAACGATCAAAGCGTAGACTGTTTGAGACATTACTAACATGGAGGAAAGTGCGCATGGTAACAATTGTAATCAATCCCAATGCAATTTCTGTGTTTCATCAACAATCCGTCAGTCCACAGATTACAGAATGCCTCCAGATGTGCATTGGATACTACCACTGGTCTTCCAGGGAACGATCAAAGCGTAGACTGTTTGAGACATTGCTAACATGGAGGAAAGTGCGCATGGTAACTGTTGTAATCAATCCCAATGCAATTTCTGTGTTTCATCAACAATCAGTCAGTCCACAGATTTCAGAATGCCTCCAGATGTGCATCGGAAACTACTACTGGTCTTCCAGGGAACAATCAAAGCGTAGACTGTTTGAGACATTACTTCCTTGGAGAAAGTGCGCATGGTGACTGTTATATTCAATCCCGATGCAATTTCTGTGTTTCATCAATACTCTGATAGTCCACAGATTAAAGAATGCTTCCAGATGTGCATCGGAAACTACTACTGGTCTTCCAGGGAACGATCAAAGCGTAGACTGTTAGGGACATTACTGATATGGAGGAAAGTGCGCATGGTGACTGTTGTATTCAATCCCGATGCAATATCTGTGTTTCATCAACACTCTGATACTCCACAGATTACAGAATGCCTCCAGATGTGCATCGGAAACTACCACTGGTTTTCCAGGGAACGATCAAAGCGTAGACTGTTTGAGACATTACTCCTGTGGTGGAAAGTGCGCATGGTGACTGTTGCATTCAATCCCGATGCAATTTCTGTGTTTCATCAACACTCTGATAGTCCACAGATTACAGAATGCCACCAGATGTGCATCGGAAACTGCTACTGGTCTTCCAGGGAACGATCAAAGCGTGAACTGTTAGGGACATTACTCATATGGAGGAAAGTGCGCATGGTGACTGTTGTATTCAATCCCGATGCAATTTCTGTGATTCATGAACACTCTGATAGTCCACAGATTACAAAATGCCACCAGATGTGCATCGGAAACAACTACTTATGTTCCAGGGAACGATCAAAGCGTAGACTGATAGAGACATTACTCCTGTGGTGGAAAGTGTGCATGGTGACTGTTGTATTCAATCCCGATGCAATTTCCTTGTTTCATCAACACTCTGATAGTCCACAGATTACAGAATGCAACCAGATGTGCATCGGAAACTACTACTGGTCTTCCAGGGAACGATCAAAGCGTAGACTGTTTGAGACATTACTAACATGGAGGAAAGTGCGCATGGTAACTGTTGTAATCAATCCTAATGCAATTTCTGTGTTTCATCAACAATCAGTCAGTCCACAGGTTTCAGAATGCCTCCAGATGTGCATCGGAAACTGCTACTGGTCTTCCAGGGAACGATCAAAGCGTAGATTGTTTGAGACATTACTAACATTGAGGAAAGTGCTCATGGTGACTGTTGTATTCAATACCGATGCAATTACTGTGTTCCATCAACACCTTGATAGTCCACAGGTTACAGATGCCTCCAAATGTGCATCGGAAACTACTGCTGGTCTTCCAGGGAACGATCGAACCGTAAACTCGTTGAGACATTACCCCCATGGAGGTAGGTGCGCATGGTGACTGTTGTATTCAATCCCGATGCAATTTCTGTGTTTCATGTCACTCTGATACTCCACAGATTACAGAATGGCTCCAGATGTGCATCGGAAAATACTACTGGTCATCCTGGGAACGATCCAATCGTAGACTGGTAGATACATTACTCCCATGGAGGGAAGTGCGCATGGTGACTGTTGTAATCAATCCCAATGCAATTTCTGTGTTTCATCAACAATCAGTTAGTCCACAGTTTACAGAATGCCTCCAGATGTGCATCGGAAACTACCACTGGTCATCCAGGGAATGATCACAGCGTAGACTGTTTGAGACATTACTTCCAAGGAGGAAAGTGCGGATGGTGACTGTTGTATTCAATCCCGATGCAATTTCTGTGTTTCATCAACACTCTGATAGTCCACAAATTACACAATGCCACCAGATGTACATCCGGAACTACTACTGGTCTTCCAGGGTACGATCAAAGCGTAGACTGTTTGAGCCATTACTCCCATGGAGGAAAGTGCGCATGGTGACTGTTGTATTCAATCCCAATGCAATTTCAGTTTTTCATCAACACTCTGATAGTCCACAGATTACGGAATGCCACCAGATGTGGATAGGAAACTACTACTGGTCTTCCAGGGAACGATCAAAGCGTAGACTGTTTGAGACATTACTCCCGTGGAGGGAAGTGCAAATGGTGACAGTTGTATTCAATCCCGATGCAGTTTCTGTGTTTCATCAACACTCTGATAGTCCACAGATTACAGAATGCTTCCAGATGTGAATCGGAAACTACAACTGGTCTTCCAGGGAACGATCAAAGTGTAGACTGTTAGGGACATTACTGATATGGAGGAAAGTGCGCATGGTGACTGTTGTATTCAATCCCGATGCAATATCTGTGTTTCATCAACACTCTGATACTAGACAGATTACAGAATGCCTCCAGATGTGCATCGGAAACTACTACTGGTTTTCCAGGGAACGATCAAAGCGTAGACTGTTTGAGACATTACTCCTGTGGAGGAAAGTGCGCATGGTGACTGTTGCATTCAATCCCGATGCAATTTCTGTGTTTCATCAACACTCTGATAGTCAACAGATTACAGAATGCCACCAGATGTGCATCGGAAACTGCTACTGGTCTTCCAGGGAACGATCAAAGCGTAGACTGTCTAAGACATTACTCCTGTGGAGGAAAGTGCGCATGGTGACTGTTGTATTCAAGACCGGTGGAATTTCTGTGTTTCATCAACACTCTGATAGTCCACAGATTACAAAATGCAACCAGATGTGCATCGGATACTACTACTGGTCATCGAGGGAACGATCAAAGCATGGACTGTTTCAGACATTACTCCCATGGAGGAAAGTGCGCATGGTGACTGTTGTATTCAATCCCGATGCAATTTCTGTGTTTCATCAACACTCTGATAGTCCACAGATTACAGAATACCACCAGATGTGCATCGGAAACTACTACTGGTCATCGAGGGAACGATCAAAGCGTATACTGTTTGAGACATTACTAACATGGAGGAAAGTGCGCATGGTAACTGTTGTAATCAATCCCAATGCAATTTCTGTGTTTCATCAACAATCAGTCAGTCCACAGATTTCACAATGCCTCCAGATGTGCATCGGAAACTACTACTGGTCTTCCAGGGAACAATCAAAGCGTAGACTGTTTGAGACATTACTTCCTTGGAGAAAGTGCGCATGGTGACTGTTGTATTCAATCCCGATGCAATTTCTGTGTTTCATCAATACTCTGATAGTCCACAGATTACAGAATGCTTCCAGATGTGCATCGGAAACTACTACTGGTCTTCCAGGGAACGATCAAAGTGTAGACTGTTAGGGACATTACTGATATGGAGGAAAGTGCGCATGGTGACTGTTGTATTCAATCCCGATGCAATATCTGTGTTTCATCAACACTCTGATACTAGACAGATTACAGAATGCCTCCAGATGTGCATCGGAAACTGCTACTGGTTTTCCAGGGAACGATCAAAGCGTAGACTGTTTGAGACATTACTCCTGTGGAGGAAAGTGCGCATGGTGACTGTTGCATTCAATCCCGATGCAATTTCTGTGTTTCATCAACACTCTGATAGTCCACAGATTACAGAATGCCACCAGATGTGCATCGGAAACTGCTACTGGTCTTCCAGGGAACGATCAAAGCGTAGACTGTTTAAGACATTACTCCTGTGGAGGAAAGTGCGCATGGTGACTGTTGTATTCAATACCGGTGGAATTTCTGTGTTTCATCAACACTCTGATAGTCCACAGATTACAAAATGCAACCAGATGTGCATCGGAAACTACTACTGGTCATCGAGGGAACGATCAAAGCATGGACTGTTTCAGACATTACTCCCATGGAGGAAAGTGCGCATGGTGACTGTTGTATTCAATCCCGATGCAATTTCTGTGTTTCGTCAACACTCTGATAGTCCACAGATTACAGAATGCCACCAGATGTGCATCGGAAACAACTACTTGTGTTCCAGGGGACGATCAAAGTGAAGACTGTTTGAGACATTACTCCTGTGGTGGAAAGTGTGCATGGTGACTGTTGTATTCAATCCCAATGCAATTTCTGTGTTTCATCAACACTCTGATAGTCCACAGATTACAGAATGCCTCCAGATGTGCGTCGGATACTACTATTGGTTTTCCAGGGAACGATCAAAGCGTAGACTGTTTGAGACGTTACTCCTGTGGAGGAAAGTGCGCATGGTGACTGTTGTATTCAATCCCGATGCAATTTCTGTGTTTCATCAACACTCTGATAGTCCACGGATTACAGAATGCCACCAGATGTGCATCGGAAGCTACTACTGGTCTTCCAGGGAACGATCAAAGCATGGACTGTTTCAGACATTACTCCCATGGAGGAAAGTGCGCATGGTGACTGTTGTATTCAATCCCGATGCAATTTCTGTGTTTCATCAACACTCTGATAGTCCACAGATTACAGAATACCAACAGATGTGCTTCGGATACTACTACTGGTCATCGAGGGAACGATCAAAGCGTAGACTGTTTGAGATATCACTCCTGTGAAGGAAAGAGCGCACGGTGACTATTGTATTCAAAACCGATGCAATTTCTGTGTTTCGTCAACACTCTGATAGTCCACAGATTACAGAATGCCACCAGATGTGCATCGGAAACTACTACTGGTCTTCCAGGGAACGATCAAAGCGTGGACTGTTTCAGACATTACTCCCATGGAGGAAAGTGCGTATTGTGACTGTTATATTTAATCCCGATTCAAATTCTGTGTTTCATCAACACTCTGATAGTCCACAGATTACAGAATGCCTCCAGATGTGCAGTGGAAACTACCACTGATCTTCCAGGGAACGATCAAAGCGTAGACTGTTTGAGACATTACTAACATGGAGGAAAGTGCGCATGGTAACTGTTGTAATCAATCCCAAAGCAATTTCTGTGTTTCATCAACAATCAGTCAGTCCACAGATTTCAGAATGCCTCCAGATGTGCATCGGAAACTACTACTGGTCTTCCAGGGAACAATCAAAGCGTAGACTGTTTGAGACATTACTTCCTTGGAGAAAGTGCGCATGGTGAATGTTGTATTCAATCCCGATGCAATTTCATCAACACTCTGATAGTCCAACGATTACAGAATGCCTCCAGATGTGCATCGGAAACTACTACTGGTCTTCCAGGGAACGATCAGAGCGTAGACTGTTAGGGACATTACTCATATGGAGGAAAGTGCGCATGGTGACTGTTGTATTCAATCCCGTTGCAATTTCTGTGATTTCATCAACACTCTGATAGTCCACAGATTACAGAATGCCACGAGATGTGCATCGGAACCTACTACTGGTCTCCCTTGGAAAGATCAAAGCGTAGACTGTTTGAGACATTACTCCCGTGGAGGAAAGATCGCATGGTGACTGTTGTATTCAATCCCGATGCAATATCTGTGTTTCATTAACACTCTGATAGTCCAAAGATTACAGAATGCCACCAGATGTGCATCGGAAACTACTACTGGTCATCGAGGGAACAATCAAAGCGTAGACTGTTTGAGACATTACTCCTGTGGAGGAAAGTGCGCATGGTGACTGTTGTATTCAATACCGACGCAATTTCTGTGTTTCGTCAACACTCTGATAGTCCACAGATTACAGAATGCCACCAGATGTGCATCGGAAACAACTACTTGTGTTCCAGGGAACGACTAAAGCGTAGACTGTTTGAGACATTACTCCTGTGGTGGAAAGTGTGCATGGTGACTGTTGTATTCAATCCCAATGCAATTTCAGTTTTTCATCAACACTCTGATAGTCCACAGATTACAGAATGCCACCAGATGTGGATCGGAAACTACTACTGGTCTTCCAGGGAACGATCAAAGCGTAGACTGATTGAGACATTACTCCTGTGGAGGGAAGTGCAAATGGTGACTGTCGTATTCAATCCCGATGCAATTTCTGTGTTTCATCAACACTCTGATAGTCCACAGATTACAGAATGCCACCAGATGTGCATCGGAAACTACTACTGGTCTTCCAGGGAACGATCAAAGCGTAGACTGTTTGAGGCATTACTAACATGGAGGAAAGTGCGCATGGTAACTGTTGTAATCAATCCCAATGCAATTTCTGTGTTTCATCAACAATCAGTCAGTCCACAGGTTTCAGAATGCCTCCAGATGTGCATCGGAAACTGCTACTGGTCTTCCAGGGAACGATCAAAGCGTAGATTGTTTGAGACATTACTAACATTGAGGAAAGTGCTCATGGTGACTGTTGTATTCAATACCGATGCAATTACTGTGTTCCATCAACACCTTGATAGTCCACAGGTTACAGATGCCTCCAAATGTGCATCGGAAACTACTGCTGGTCTTCCAGGGAACGATCGAACCGTAAACTCGTTGAGACATTACCCCCATGGAGGTAGGTGCGCATGGTGACTGTTGTATTCAATCCCGATGCAATTTCTGTGTTTCATGTCACTCTGATACTCCACAGATTACAGAATGGCTCCAGATGTGCATCGGAAAATACTACTGGTCATCCTGGGAACGATCCAATCGTAGACTGGTAGATACATTACTCCCATGGAGGGAAGTGCGCATGGTGACTGTTGTAATCAATCCCAATGCAATTTCTGTGTTTCATCAACAATCAGTTAGTCCACAGTTTACAGAATGCCTCCAGATGTGCATCGGAAACTACCACTGGTCATCCAGGGAATGATCACAGCGTAGACTGTTTGAGACATTACTTCCAAGGAGGAAAGTGCGGATGGTGACTGTTGTATTCAATCCCGATGCAATTTCTGTGTTTCATCAACACTCTGATAGTCCACAAATTACACAATGCCACCAGATGTACATCCGGAACTACTACTGGTCTTCCAGGGTACGATCAAAGCGTAGACTGTTTGAGCCATTACTCCCATGGAGGAAAGTGCGCATGGTGACTGTTGTATTCAATCCCAATGCAATTTCAGTTTTTCATCAACACTCTGATAGTCCACAGATTACGGAATGCCACCAGATGTGGATAGGAAACTACTACTGGTCTTCCAGGGAACGATCAAAGCGTAGACTGTTTGAGACATTACTCCCGTGGAGGGAAGTGCAAATGGTGACAGTTGTATTCAATCCCGATGCAGTTTCTGTGTTTCATCAACACTCTGATAGTCCACAGATTACAGAATGCTTCCAGATGTGAATCGGAAACTACAACTGGTCTTCCAGGGAACGATCAAAGTGTAGACTGTTAGGGACATTACTGATATGGAGGAAAGTGCGCATGGTGACTGTTGTATTCAATCCCGATGCAATATCTGTGTTTCATCAACACTCTGATACTAGACAGATTACAGAATGCCTCCAGATGTGCATCGGAAACTACTACTGGTTTTCCAGGGAACGATCAAAGCGTAGACTGTTTGAGACATTACTCCTGTGGAGGAAAGTGCGCATGGTGACTGTTGCATTCAATCCCGATGCAATTTCTGTGTTTCATCAACACTCTGATAGTCAACAGATTACAGAATGCCACCAGATGTGCATCGGAAACTGCTACTGGTCTTCCAGGGAACGATCAAAGCGTAGACTGTCTAAGACATTACTCCTGTGGAGGAAAGTGCGCATGGTGACTGTTGTATTCAAGACCGGTGGAATTTCTGTGTTTCATCAACACTCTGATAGTCCACAGATTACAAAATGCAACCAGATGTGCATCGGATACTACTACTGGTCATCGAGGGAACGATCAAAGCATGGACTGTTTCAGACATTACTCCCATGGAGGAAAGTGCGCATGGTGACTGTTGTATTCAATCCCGATGCAATTTCTGTGTTTCATCAACACTCTGATAGTCCACAGATTACAGAATACCACCAGATGTGCATCGGAAACTACTACTGGTCATCGAGGGAACGATCAAAGCGTATACTGTTTGAGACATTACTAACATGGAGGAAAGTGCGCATGGTAACTGTTGTAATCAATCCCAATGCAATTTCTGTGTTTCATCAACAATCAGTCAGTCCACAGATTTCACAATGCCTCCAGATGTGCATCGGAAACTACTACTGGTCTTCCAGGGAACAATCAAAGCGTAGACTGTTTGAGACATTACTTCCTTGGAGAAAGTGCGCATGGTGACTGTTGTATTCAATCCCGATGCAATTTCTGTGTTTCATCAATACTCTGATAGTCCACAGATTACAGAATGCTTCCAGATGTGCATCGGAAACTACTACTGGTCTTCCAGGGAACGATCAAAGTGTAGACTGTTAGGGACATTACTGATATGGAGGAAAGTGCGCATGGTGACTGTTGTATTCAATCCCGATGCAATATCTGTGTTTCATCAACACTCTGATACTAGACAGATTACAGAATGCCTCCAGATGTGCATCGGAAACTGCTACTGGTTTTCCAGGGAACGATCAAAGCGTAGACTGTTTGAGACATTACTCCTGTGGAGGAAAGTGCGCATGGTGACTGTTGCATTCAATCCCGATGCAATTTCTGTGTTTCATCAACACTCTGATAGTCCACAGATTACAGAATGCCACCAGATGTGCATCGGAAACTGCTACTGGTCTTCCAGGGAACGATCAAAGCGTAGACTGTTTAAGACATTACTCCTGTGGAGGAAAGTGCGCATGGTGACTGTTGTATTCAATACCGGTGGAATTTCTGTGTTTCATCAACACTCTGATAGTCCACAGATTACAAAATGCAACCAGATGTGCATCGGAAACTACTACTGGTCATCGAGGGAACGATCAAAGCATGGACTGTTTCAGACATTACTCCCATGGAGGAAAGTGCGCATGGTGACTGTTGTATTCAATCCCGATGCAATTTCTGTGTTTCGTCAACACTCTGATAGTCCACAGATTACAGAATGCCACCAGATGTGCATCGGAAACAACTACTTGTGTTCCAGGGGACGATCAAAGTGAAGACTGTTTGAGACATTACTCCTGTGGTGGAAAGTGTGCATGGTGACTGTTGTATTCAATCCCAATGCAATTTCTGTGTTTCATCAACACTCTGATAGTCCACAGATTACAGAATGCCTCCAGATGTGCGTCGGATACTACTATTGGTTTTCCAGGGAACGATCAAAGCGTAGACTGTTTGAGACGTTACTCCTGTGGAGGAAAGTGCGCATGGTGACTGTTGTATTCAATCCCGATGCAATTTCTGTGTTTCATCAACACTCTGATAGTCCACGGATTACAGAATGCCACCAGATGTGCATCGGAAGCTACTACTGGTCTTCCAGGGAACGATCAAAGCATGGACTGTTTCAGACATTACTCCCATGGAGGAAAGTGCGCATGGTGACTGTTGTATTCAATCCCGATGCAATTTCTGTGTTTCATCAACACTCTGATAGTCCACAGATTACAGAATACCAACAGATGTGCTTCGGATACTACTACTGGTCATCGAGGGAACGATCAAAGCGTAGACTGTTTGAGATATCACTCCTGTGAAGGAAAGAGCGCACGGTGACTATTGTATTCAAAACCGATGCAATTTCTGTGTTTCGTCAACACTCTGATAGTCCACAGATTACAGAATGCCACCAGATGTGCATCGGAAACTACTACTGGTCTTCCAGGGAACGATCAAAGCGTGGACTGTTTCAGACATTACTCCCATGGAGGAAAGTGCGTATTGTGACTGTTATATTTAATCCCGATTCAAATTCTGTGTTTCATCAACACTCTGATAGTCCACAGATTACAGAATGCCTCCAGATGTGCAGTGGAAACTACCACTGATCTTCCAGGGAACGATCAAAGCGTAGACTGTTTGAGACATTACTAACATGGAGGAAAGTGCGCATGGTAACTGTTGTAATCAATCCCAAAGCAATTTCTGTGTTTCATCAACAATCAGTCAGTCCACAGATTTCAGAATGCCTCCAGATGTGCATCGGAAACTACTACTGGTCTTCCAGGGAACAATCAAAGCGTAGACTGTTTGAGACATTACTTCCTTGGAGAAAGTGCGCATGGTGAATGTTGTATTCAATCCCGATGCAATTTCATCAACACTCTGATAGTCCAACGATTACAGAATGCCTCCAGATGTGCATCGGAAACTACTACTGGTCTTCCAGGGAACGATCAGAGCGTAGACTGTTAGGGACATTACTCATATGGAGGAAAGTGCGCATGGTGACTGTTGTATTCAATCCCGTTGCAATTTCTGTGATTTCATCAACACTCTGATAGTCCACAGATTACAGAATGCCACGAGATGTGCATCGGAACCTACTACTGGTCTCCCTTGGAAAGATCAAAGCGTAGACTGTTTGAGACATTACTCCCGTGGAGGAAAGATCGCATGGTGACTGTTGTATTCAATCCCGATGCAATATCTGTGTTTCATTAACACTCTGATAGTCCAAAGATTACAGAATGCCACCAGATGTGCATCGGAAACTACTACTGGTCATCGAGGGAACAATCAAAGCGTAGACTGTTTGAGACATTACTCCTGTGGAGGAAAGTGCGCATGGTGACTGTTGTATTCAATACCGACGCAATTTCTGTGTTTCGTCAACACTCTGATAGTCCACAGATTACAGAATGCCACCAGATGTGCATCGGAAACAACTACTTGTGTTCCAGGGAACGACTAAAGCGTAGACTGTTTGAGACATTACTCCTGTGGTGGAAAGTGTGCATGGTGACTGTTGTATTCAATCCCAATGCAATTTCAGTTTTTCATCAACACTCTGATAGTCCACAGATTACAGAATGCCACCAGATGTGGATCGGAAACTACTACTGGTCTTCCAGGGAACGATCAAAGCGTAGACTGATTGAGACATTACTCCTGTGGAGGGAAGTGCAAATGGTGACTGTCGTATTCAATCCCGATGCAATTTCTGTGTTTCATCAACACTCTGATAGTCCACAGATTACAGAATGCCACCAGATGTGCATCGGAAACTACTACTGGTCTTCCAGGGAACGATCAAAGCGTAGACTGTTTGAGGCATTACTAACATGGAGGAAAGTGCGCATGGTAACTGTTGTAATCAATCCCAATGCAATTTCTGTGTTTCATCAACAATCCGTCAGTCCACAGATTACAGAATGCCTCCAGATGTGCATTGGATACTACCACTGGTCTTCCAGGGAACGATCAAAGCGTAGACTGTTTGAGACATTGCTAACATGGAGGAAAGTGCGCATGGTAACTGTTGTAATCAATCCCAATGCAATTTCTGTGTTTCATCAACAATCAGTCAGTCCACAGATTTCAGAATGCCTCCAGATGTGCATCGGAAACTACTACTGGTCTTCCAGGGAACAATCAAAGCGTAGACTGTTTGAGACATTACTTCCTTGGAGAAAGTGCGCATGGTGACTGTTATATTCAATCCCGATGCAATTTCGGTGTTTCATCAATACTCTGATAGTCCACAGATTAAAGAATGCTTCCAGATGTGCATCGGAAACTACTACTGGTCTTCCAGGGAACGATCAAAGCGTAGACTGTTAGGGACATTACTGATATGGAGGAAAGTGCGCATGGTGACTGTTGTATTCAATCCCGATGCAATATCTGTGTTTCATCAACACTCTGATACTCAACAGATTACAGAATGCCTCCAGATGTGCATCGGAAACTACCACTGGTTTTCCAGGGAACGATCAAAGCGTAGACTGTTTGAGACATTACTCCTGTGGTGGAAAGTGTGCATGGTGACTGTTGTATTCAATCCCGATGCAATTTCCTTGTTTCATCAACACTCTGATAGTCCACAGATTACAGAATGCAACCAGATGTGCATCGGAAACTACTACTGGTCTTCCAGGGAACGATCAAAGCGTAGACTGTTTGAGACATTACTAACATGGAGGAAAGTGCGCATGGTAACTGTTGTAATCAATCCCAATGCAATTTCTGTGTTTCATCAACAATCAGTCAGTCCACAGGTTTCAGAATGCCTCCAGATGTGCATCGGAAACTGCTACTGGTCTTCCAGGGAACGATCAAAGCGTAGATTGTTTGAGACATTACTAACATTGAGGAAAGTGCTCATGGTGACTGTTGTATTCAATACCGATGCAATTACTGTGTTCCATCAACACCTTGATAGTCCACAGGTTACAGAATGCCTCCAAATGTGCATCGGAAACTACTGCTGGTCTTCCAGGGAACGATCGAACCGTAAACTCGTTGAGACATTACCCCCATGGAGGTAGGTGCGCATGGTGACTGTTGTATTCAATCCCGATGCAATTTCTGTGTTTCATGTCACTCTGATACTCCACAGATTACAGAATGGCTCCAGATGTGCATCGGAAAATACTACTGGTCATCCTGGGAACGATCCAATCGTAGACTGGTAGATACATTACTCCCATGGAGGGAAGTGCGCATGGTGACTGTTGTAATCAATCCCAATGCAATTTCTGTGTTTCATCAACAATCAGTTAGTCCACAGATTACAGAATGCCTCCAGATGTGCATCGGAAACTACCACTGGTCATCCAGGGAATGATCACAGCGTAGACTGTTTGAGACATTACTTTCAAGGAGGAAAGTGCGGATGGTGACTGTTGTATTCAATCCCGATGCAATTTCTGTGTTTCATCAACACTCTGATAGTCCACAAATTACACAATGCCACCAGATGTACATCCGGAACTACTACTGGTCTTCCAGGGTACGATCAAAGCGTAGACTGTTTGAGCCATTACTCCCATGGAGGAAAGTGCGCATGGTGACTGTTGTATTCAATCCCAATGCAATTTCAGTTTTTCATCAACACTCTGATAGTCCACAGATTACGGAATGCCACCAGATGTGGATAAGAAACTACTACTGGTCTTCCAGGGAACGATCAAAGCGTAGACTGTTTGAGACATTACTCCCGTGGAGGGAAGTGCAAATGGTGACAGTTGTATTCAATCCCGATGCAGTTTCTGTGTTTCATCAACACTCTGATAGTCCACAGATTACAGAATGCTTCCAGATGTGCATCGGAAACTACTACTGGTCTTCCAGGGAACGATCAAAGTGTAGACTGTTAGGGACATTACTGATATGGAGGAAAGTGCGCATGGTGACTGTTGTATTCAATCCCGATGCAATATCTGTGTTTCATCAACACTCTGATACTAGACAGATTACAGAATGCCTCCAGATGTGCATCGGAAACTACTACTGGTTTTCCAGGGAACGATCAATGCGTAGACTGTTTGAGACATTACTCCTGTGGAGGAAAGTGCGCATGGTGACTGTTGCATTCAATCCCGATGCAATTTCTGTGTTTCATCAACACTCTGATAGTCAACAGATTACAGAATGCCACCAGATGTGCATCGGAAACTGCTACTGGTCTTCCAGGGAACGATCAATGCGTAGACTGTCTAAGACATTACTCCTGTGGAGGAAAGTGCGCATGGTGACTGTTGTATTCAAGACCGGTGGAATTTCTGTGTATCATCAACACTCTGATAGTCCACAGATTACAAAATGCAACCAGATGTGCATCGGATACTACTACTGGTCATCGAGGGAACGATCAAAGCATGGACTGTTTCAGACATTACTCCCATGGAGGAAAGTGCGCATGGTGACTGTTGTATTCAATCCCGATGCAATTTCTGTGTTTCATCAACACTCTGATAGTCCACAGATTACAGAATACCACCAGATGTGCATCGGAAACTACTACTGGTCATCGAGGGAACGATCAAAGCGTATACTGTTTGAGACATTACTAACATGGAGGAAAGTGCGCATGGTAACTGTTGTAATCAATCCCTATGCAATTTCTGTGTTTCATCAACAATCAGTCAGTCCACAGATTTCAGAATGCCTCCAGATGTGCATCGGAAACTACTACTGGTCTTCCAGGGAACAATCAAAGCGTAGACTGTTTGAGACATTACTTCCTTGGAGAAAGTGCGCATGGTGACTGCTGTATTCAATCCCGATGCAATTTCTGTGTTTCATCAATACTCTGATAGTCCACAGATTACAGAATGCTTCCAGATGTGCATCGGAAACTACTACTGGTCTTCCAGGGAACGATCAAAGTGTAGACTGTTAGGGACATTACTGATATGGAGGAAAGTGCGCATGGTGACTGTTGTATTCAATCCCGATGCAATATCTGTGTTTCATCAACACTCTGATACTAGACAGATTACAGAATGCCTCCAGATGTGCATCGGAAACTACTACTGGTTTTCCAGGGAACGATCAAAGCGTAGACTGTTTGAGACATTACTCCTGTGGAGGAAAGTGCGCATGGTGACTGTTGCATTCAATCCCGATGCAATTTCTGTGTTTCATCAACACTCTGATAGTCCACAGATTACAGAATGCCACCAGATGTGCATCGGAAACTGCTACTGGTCTTCCAGGGAACGATCAAAGCGTAGACTGTTTAAGACATTACTCCTGTGGAGGAAAGTGCGCATGGTGACTGTTGTATTCAATACCGGTGGAATTTCTGTGTTTCATCAACACTCTGATAGTCCACAGATTACAAAATGCAACCAGATGTGCATCGGAAACTACTACTGGTCATCGAGGGAACGATCAAAGCATGGACTGTTTCAGACATTACTCCCATGGAGGAAAGTGCGCATGGTGACTGTTGTATTCAATCCCGATGCAATTTCTGTGTTTCGTCAACATTCTGATAGTCCACAGATTACAGAATGGCACCAGATGTGCATCGGAAACAACTACTTGTGTTCCAGGGGACGATCAAAGCGAAGACTGTTTGAGACATTACTCCTGTGGTGGAAAGTGTGCATGGTGACTGTTGTATTCAATCCCAATGCAATTTCTGTGTTTCATCAACACTCTGATAGTCCACAGATTACAGAATGCCTCCAGATGTGCGTCGGATACTACTATTGGTTTTCCAGGGAACGATCAAAGCGTAGACTGTTTGAGACGTTACTCCTGTGGAGGAATGTGCGCATGGTGACTGTTGTATTCAATCCCGATGCAATTTCTGTGTTTCATCAACACTCTGATAGTCCACGGATTACAGAATGCCACCAGATGTGCATCGGAAGCTACTACTGGTCTTCCAGGGAACGATCAAAGCATGGACTGTTTCAGACATTACTCCCATGGAGGAAAGTGCGCATGGTGACTGTTGTATTCAATCCCGATGCAATTTCTGTGTTTCATCAACACTCTGATAGTCCACAGATTACAGAATACCAACAGATGTGCTTCGGAAACTACTACTGGTCATCGAGGGAACGATCAAAGCGTAGACTGTTTGAGATATCACTCCTGTGAAGGAAAGAGCGCACGGTGACTATTGTATTCAAAACCGATGCAATTTCTGTGTTTCGTCAACACTCTGATAGTCCACAGATTACAGAATGCCACCAGATGTGCATCGGAAACTACTACTGGTCTTCCAGGGAACGATCAAAGCGTGGACTGTTTCAGACATTACTCCCATGGAGGAAAGTGCGTATTGTGACTGTTATATTTAATCCCGATTCAAATTCTGTGTTTCATCAACACTCTGATAGTCCACAGATTACAGAATGCCTCCAGATGTGCAGTGGAAACTACCACTGATCTTCCAGGGAACGATCAAAGCGTAGACTGTTTGAGACATTACTAACATGGAGGAAAGTGCGCATGGTAACTGTTGTAATCAATCCCAAAGCAATTTCTGTGTTTCATCAACAATCAGTCAGTCCACAGATTTCAGAATGCCTCCAGATGTGCATCGGAAACTACTACTGGTCTTCCAGGGAACAATCAAAGCGTAGACTGTTTGAGACATTACTTCCTTGGAGAAAGTGCGCATGGTGAATGTTGTATTCAATCCCGATGCAATTTCATCAACACTCTGATAGTCCAACGATTACAGAATGCCTCCAGATGTGCATCGGAAACTACTACTGGTCTTCCAGGGAACGATCAGAGCGTAGACTGTTAGGGACATTACTCATATGGAGGAAAGTGCGCATGGTGACTGTTGTATTCAATCCCGTTGCAATTTCTGTGATTTCATCAACACTCTGATAGTCCACAGATTACAGAATGCCACGAGATGTGCATCGGAACCTACTACTGGTCTCCCTTGGAAAGATCAAAGCGTAGACTGTTTGAGACATTACTCCCGTGGAGGAAAGATCGCATGGTGTCTGTTGTATTCAATCCCGATGCAATATCTGTGTTTCATCAACACTCTGATAGTCCAAAGATTACAGAATGCCACCAGATGTGCATCGGAAACTACTACTGGTCATCGAGGGAACAATCAAAGCGTAGACTGTTTGAGACATTACTCCTGTGGAGGAAAGTGCGCATGGTGACTGTTGTATTCAATACCGACGCAATTTCTGTGTTTCGTCAACACTCTGATAGTCCACAGATTACAGAATGCCACCAGATGTGCATCGGAAACAACTACTTGTGTTCCAGGGAACGACTAAAGCGTAGACTGTTTGAGACATTACTCCTGTGGTGGAAAGTGTGCATGGTGACTGTTGTATTCAATCCCAATGCAATTTCAGTTTTTCATCAACACTCTGATAGTCCACAGATTACAGAATGCCACCAGATGTGGATCGGAAACTACTACTGGTCTTCCAGGGAACGATCAAAGCGTAGACTGATTGAGACATTACTCCTGTGGAGGGAAGTGCAAATGGTGACTGTCGTATTCAATCCCGATGCAATTTCTGTGTTTCATCAACACTCTGATAGTCCACAGATTACAGAATGCCACCAGATGTGCATCGGAAACTACTACTGGTCTTCCAGGGAACGATCAAAGCGTAGACTGTTTGAGACATTACTAACATGGAGGAAAGTGCGCATGGTAACTGTTGTAATCAATCCCAATGCAATTTCTGTGTTTCATCAACAATCCGTCAGTCCACAGATTACAGAATGCCTCCAGATGTGCATTGGATACTACCACTGGTCTTCCAGGGAACGATCAAAGCGTAGACTGTTTGAGACATTGCTAACATGGAGGAAAGTGCGCATGGTAACTGTTGTAATCAATCCCAATGCAATTTCTGTGTTTCATCAACAATCAGTCAGTCCACAGATTTCAGAATGCCTCCAGATGTGCATCGGAAACTACTACTGGTCTTCCAGGGAACAATCAAAGCGTAGACTGTTTGAGACATTACTTCCTTGGAGAAAGTGCGCATGGTGACTGTTATATTCAATCCCGATGCAATTTCTGTGTTTCATCAATACTCTGATAGTCCACAGATTAAAGAATGCTTCCAGATGTGCATCGGAAACTACTACTGGTCTTCCAGGGAACGATCAAAGCGTAGACTGTTAGGGACATTACTGATATGGAGGAAAGTGCGCATGGTGACTGTTGTATTCAATCCCGATGCAATATCTGTGTTTCATCAACACTCTGATACTCCACAGATTACAGAATGCCTCCAGATGTGCATCGGAAACTACCACTGGTTTTCCAGGGAACGATGAAAGCGTAGACTGTTTGAGACATTACTCCTGTGGTGGAAAGTGCGCATGGTGACTGTTGCATTCAATCCCGATGCAATTTCTGTGTTTCATCAACACTCTGATAGTCCACAGATTACAGAATGCCACCAGATGTGCATCGGAAACTGCTACTGGTCTTCCAGGGAACGATCAAAGCGTGAACTGTTAGGGACATTACTCATATAGAGGAAAGTGCGCATGGTGACTGTTGTATTCAATCCCGATGCAATTTCTGTGATTCATGAACACTCTGATAGTCCACAGATTACAAAATGCCACCAGATGTGCATCAGAAACAACTACTTATGTTCCAGGGAACGATCAAAGCGTAGACTGATTGAGACATTACTCCTGTGGTGGAAAGTGTGCATGGTGACTGTTGTATTCAATCCCGATGCAATTTCCTTGTTTCATCAACACTCTGATAGTCCACAGATTACAGAATGCAACCAGATGTGCATCGGAAACTACTACTGGTCTTCCAGGGAACGATCAAAGCGGGGACTGTTTAAGACATTACTCCCATGGAGGAAAGTGCGTATTGTGACTGTTGTATTTAATCCCGATGCAATTTCTGTGTTTTATCTACACTCTGTTAGTCCACAGATTACAGAATGCCACCAGATGTGCATCGGAAACTGCTACTGGTCTTCCAGGGAACGATCAAAGCGTAGATTGTTTGAGACATTACTAACATGGAGGAAAGTGCTCATGGTGACTGTTGTATTCAATACCGATGCAATTACTGTGTTCCATCAACACCTTGATAGTCCACAGGTTACAGAATGCCTCCAAATGTGCATCGGAAACTACTGCTGGTCTTCCAGGGAACGATCGAACCGTAAACTCGTTGAGACATTACCCCCATGGAGGTAGGTGCGCATGGTGACTGTTGTATTCAATCCCGATGCAATTTCTGTGTTTCATGTCACTCTGATACTCCACAGATTACAGAATGGCTCCAGATGTGCATCGGAAAATACTACTGGTCATCCTGGGAACGATCCAATCGTAGACTGGTAGATACATTACTCCCATGGAGGGAAGTACGCATGGTGACTGTTGTAATCAATCCCAATGCAATTTCTGTGTTTCATCAACAATCAGTTAGTCCACAGATTACAGAATGCCTCCAGATGTGCATCGGAAACTACCACTGGTCATCCAGGGAATGATCACAGCGTAGACTCTTTGAGACATTACTTCCAAGGAGGAAAGTGCGGATGGTGACTGTTGTATTCAATCCCGATGCAATTTCTGTGTTTCATCAACACTCTGATAGTCCACAAATTACACAATGCCACCAGATGTACATCCGGAACTACTACTGGTCTTCCAGGGTACGATCAAAGCGTAGACTGTTTGAGCCATTACTCCCATGGAGGAAAGTGCGCATGGTGACTGTTGTATTCAATCCCAATGCAATTTCAGTTTTTCATCAACACTCTGATAGTCCACAGATTACGGAATGCCACCAGATGTGGATAGGAAACTACTACTGGTCTTCCAGGGAACGATCAAAGCGTAGACTGTTTGAGACATTACTCCCGTGGAGGGAAGTGCAAATGGTGACAGTTGTATTCAATCCCGATGCAGTTTCTGTGTTTCATCAACACTCTGATAGTCCACAGATTACAGAATGCCACCAGATGTGCATCGGAAACTACTACTGGTCTTCCAGGGAACGATCAAAGCGTGGACTGTTTCAGACATTACTCCCATGGAGGAAAGTGCGTATTGTGACTGTTATATTCAATCCCGATTCAATTTCTGTGTTTCATCAACACTCTGATAGTCCACAGATTACAGAATGCCTCCAGATGTGCATTGGATACTACCACTGGTCTTCCAGGGAACGATCAAAGCGTAGACTGTTTGAGACATTACTAACATGGAGGAAAGTGCGCATGGTAACTGTTGTAATCAATCCCAATGCAATTTCTGTGTTTCATCAACAATCAGTCAGTCCACAGGTTTCAGAATGCCTCCAGATGTGCATCGGAAACTACTACTGGTCTTCCAGGGAACAATCAAAGCGTAGACTGTTTGAGACATTACTTCCTTGGAAAAAGTGCGCATTTTGACTGTTGTATTCAATCCCGACGCAATTTCTGTGTTTCATCAATACTCTGATAGTCCACAGATTACAGAATGCTTGCAGATGTGCATCGGAAACAACTACTGGTCTTCCAGGGAACGATCAAAGCGTAGACTGTTAGGGACATTACTGATATGGAGGAAAGTGCGCATGGTGACTGTTGTATTCAATCCCGATGCAATATCTGAGTTTCATCAACACACTGATACTCCACAGATTACAGAATGCCTCCAGATGTGCATCAGAAACTACTACTGGTTTTCCAGGGAACGATCAAAGCGTAGACTGTTTGAGACATTACTCCCATGGAGGAAGGTGCGCATGGTGACTGTTGCATTCAATCCCGATGCAATTTCTGTGTTTCATCAACACTCTGATAGTCCACAGATTACAGAATGCCACCAGATGTGCATCGGAAACTACTACTGGTTTTCCAGGGAACGATCAAAGCGTAGACTGTTTGAGACATTAGTCCTGGGGAGGAAAGTGCGCATGGTGACTGTTGCATTCAATCTCGATGCAATTTCTGTGTTTCATCAACACTCTGATAGTCCACAGATTACAGATTGCCACCAGATGTGCATCGGAAACTGCTACTGGTCTTCCAGGGAACGATCAAAGCGTGAACTGTTAGGGACATTACTCATATGGAGGAAAGTGCGCATGGTGACTGTTGTATTCAATCCCGATGCAATTTCTGTGATTCATGAACACTCTGATAGTCCACAGATTACAGACTGCCACCAGATGTGCATCGGAAACTACTACTGGTCTTCCAGGGACCGATCAAAGCGTGGACTGTTTCAGACATTACTCCCATGGAGGAAAGTGCGCATGGTGAATGTTGTATTCAATCCCGATGCAATTTCTGTGTTTCATCAACTCTCTGATAGTCCACAGATTACCGAATGCCACCAGATGTGCAACGGAAACTACTACTGGTCATCGAGGGAACGATCAAAGCGTAGACTGTTTAAGACATTACTCCTGTGGAGGAAAGTGCGCATGGTGACTGTTGTATTCAATACCGGTGCAATTTCTGTGTTTCATCAACACTCTGATAGTCCACAGATTACAAAATGCCACCAGATGTGCATCGGAAACAACTACTTAAGTTCCAGGGAACGATCAAAGCGTAGACTGTTTGAGACATTACTCCTGTGGTGGAAAGTGTGCATGGTGACTGTTGTGTTCAATCCCAATGCAATTTCCTTGTTTCATCAACACTCTGATAGTCCACAGATTACAGAATGCAACCAGATGTGCATCGGAAACTACTACTGGTCTTCCAGGGAACGATCAAAGCGTGGACTGTTTGAGACATTACTCCCATGGAGGAAAGTGCGTATTGTGACTGTTATATTCAATCCCGATTCAATCTCTGTGTTTCATCAACACTCTGATAGTCCACAGATTACAGAATGCCTCCAGATGTGCATTGGATACTACCACTGGTCTTCTAGGGAACTATCAAAGCGTAGACTGTTTGAGACATTACTAACATGGAGGAAAGTGCGCATGGTAACTGTTGTAATCAATCCCAATGCATTTTCTGTGTTTCATCAACAATCGGTCAGTCCTCAGATTTCAGAATGCCTCCAGATGTGCATCGGAAACTGCTACTGGTCTTCCAGGGAACAATCAAAGCGTAGACTGTTTGAGACATTACTTCCTTGGAGAAAGTGCGCATGGTGACTGTTGTATTCAATCCCAATGCAATTTCTGTGTTTCATCAATACTCTGATAGTCCACAGATTAAAGAATGCTTCCAGATGTGCATCGGAAACTACTACTGGTCTTCCAGGGAACGATCAAAGCGTAGACTGTTAGGGACATTACTGATATGGAGGAAAGTGCGCATGGTGACTGTTGTATTCAATCCCGATGCAATGTCTGTGTTTCATCAACACTCTGATACTCCACAGATTACAGAGTGCCTCCAGATGTGCATCGGAAACTACTACTGGTTTTCCAGGGAACGATCAAAGCGTAGACTGTTTGAGACATTACTCCTGTGGAGGAAAGTGCGCATGGTGACTGTTGCATTCAATCCCGATGCAATTTCTGTGATTCATCAACACTCTGATAGTCCACAGATTACAAAATGCCACCAGATGTGCATCGGAAACAACTACTTATGTTATAGGGAACGATCAAAGCGTAGACTGTTTGAGACATTACTCCTGTGGTGGAAAGTGTGCATGGTGACTGTTGTATTCAATCCCGATGCAATTTCCTTGTTTCATCAACACTCTGATAGTCCACAGATTACAGAATGCAACCAGATGTGCATCGGAAACTACTACTGGTCTACCAGGGAACGATCAAAACGTGGACTGTTTCAGACATTACTCCCATGGAGGAAAGTGCGTATTGTGACTGTTGTATTTAATCCCGATGCAATTTCTGTGTTTCATCTACATTCTGTTAGTCCACAGATTACAGAATGCCACCAGATTTGAATCGGAAACTACTACTGGTCTTCCAGGGAACGATCAAAGCGTACACTGTTTGAGACATTACTTCCAAGGATGAAAGTGCGGATGGTGACTGTTGTATTCAATACCGATGCAATTACTGTGTTTCATCAACACTCTGATAGTCCACAAATTACACAATGCCACCAGATGTACATCCGGAACTACTACTGGTCTTCCAGGGTACGATCAAAGCGTAGACTGTTTGAGCCATTACACCCATGGATGAAAGTGAGCATGGTGACTGTTGTATTCAATCCCGATACAATTGCTGTCTTTAGTCAACACTCTGATAGTCCACAGACTACAGAATGCCACCAGTTGTGAATCGGAAACCACTACTGATATTCCAGGGAACGATCAAATTGTAGACTGTTTCAGACATTACTGCCAAGTAGGAAAGTGCGGATTGTGACTGTTGTATTCACTCCCGAGGAAATTTCTGTGTTTTATCAACACTTTGAAGGACCACAGATTACAGAATGCCTCCAGATGTGTATCGGAAACTACTACTGATATTCCAGGGAACGATCAAATCGTAGACTGTTTGAGACATTACTCCCATGGAGGAAAGTGCGCATGGTGAATGTTGTATTCAATCCTGATGCAATTTCTGTGTTTCTTCAACACTCTGATAGACCACAGATTACAGAATGCCACCAGATGTGCATCGGAAACTACTACTGGTCTTCCAGGGAAGGATGAAAGCGAGGACTGTTTCAGACATTACTCTCCTGGAGGAAAGTGCGCATGGTGACCGTTGTATTCAATCCCGATGCAATTTCTGTGTTTCATCAACACTCTGATAGTCCACAGATTACAGAATGCCTCGAGATGTGCATCGGAAACTACTACTGGTCTCCCTTGGAAAGATCAAAGCGTAGACTGTTTGAGAAATTACTCCCGTGGAGGAAAGATCGCTTGGTGACTGTTGTATTTAATACCGATGCAATATCTGTGTTTCATCAACACTCTGATAGTCCAACGATTACAGAATGCCACCAGATGTGCATCGGAAACTACTACTGGTCATCGAGGGAACGGTCAAAGCATGGACTGTTTCAGACATTACTCCCATGGAGGAAAGTGCGCATGGTGACTGTTGTATTCAATCCCGATGAAATTTCTGTGTATCATCAACACTCTGATAGTCCACGGATTACAGAATGCCACCAGATGTGCATCGGAAACTACTACTGGTCTTCCAGGGAACGATCAAAGCATGGACTGTTTCAGACATTACTCCCATGGAGGAAAGTGCGCATGGTGACTGTTGTATTCAATCCCGATGCAATTTCTGTGTTTCATCAACACTCTGATAGTCCACAGATTACAGAATACCACCAGATGTGCATCGGAAACTACTACTGTTCCTCGAGGGAACGATCAAAGCGTAGACTGTTTGAGACATCACTCCTGTGAAGGAAAGTGCGCATGGTGACTATTGTATTGAAAACCGATGCAATTTCTGTGTTTCGTCAACACTCTGATAGTCCACAGACTACAGAATGCCACCAGATGTGCATCGGAAACTACTACTGGTCTTCCAGGGAACGATCAAAGCGTGGACTGTTTCAGACATTACTCCCATGGTGGAAAGTACGTATTGTGACTGTTATATTCAATCCCGATTCAATTTCTGTGTTTCATCAACACTCTGATAGTCCACAGATTACAGAATGCCTCCAGATGTGCAGTGGAAACTACCACTGGTCTTCCAGGGAACGATCAAAGCGTAGACTGTTTGAGACATTACTAACATGGAGGAAAGTGCGCATGGTAACTGTTGTAATCAATCCCAATGCAATTTCTGTGTTTCATCAACAATCAGTCAGTCCACAGATTTCAGAATGCCTCCAGATGTGCATCGGAAACTACTACTGGTCTTCCAGGGAACAATCAAAGCGTAGACTATTTGAGACATCACTTCCTTGGAGAAAGTGCGCATGGTGAATGTTGTATTCAATCCCGATGCAATTTCATCAACACTCTGATAGTCCACAGATTACAGAATGCCTCCAGATGTGCATCGGAAACTACTACTGGTCTTCCAGGGAACGATCAAAGCGTAGACTGTTAGGGACATTACTCATATGGAGGAAAGTGCGCATGGTGACTGTTGTATTCAATTCCCGTTGCAATTTCTGTGTTTCATCAACACTCTGATAGTCCACAGATTACAGAATGCCACGAGATGTGCATCGAAAACTACTACTGGTCTCCCTTGGAAAGATCAAAGCGTAGACTGTTTGAGACATTACTCCCGTGGAGGAAAGATCGCATGGTGACTGTTGTATTCAATCCCGATGCAATATCTGTTTTTCATCAACACTCTGATAGTCCAAAGATTACAGAACGCAACCAGATGTTCATCGGAAACTACTACTGGTCTTCGAGGGAACAATCAAAGCGTAGACTGTTTGAGACATTACTCCTGTGGAGGAAAGTGCGCATGGTGACTGTTGTATTCAATACCGACGCAATTTCTGTGTTTCGTCAACACTCTGATAGTCCACAGATTACAGAATGCCACCAGATGTGCATCGAAAACAACTACTTGTGTTCCAGGGAACGATTAAAGCGTAGACTGTTTGAGACATTACTCCCGTGGAGGGAAGTGCACATGGTGACTGTTGTATTCAATCCCGATGCAATTTCTGTGTTTCATCAACACTGTGATAGTCCACAGATTATAGAATGCCACCAGATGTGCATCGGAAACTACTACTGGTCTTCCAGGGAACGATCAAAGCGTGGACTGTTTCAGACATTACTCCCATGGAGGAAAGTGCGTATTGTGACTGTTATATTCAATCCCGATTCAATTTCTGTGTTTCATCAACACTCTGATAGTCCACAGATTACAGAATGCCTCCAGATGTGCATTGCATATTACCACTGGTCTTCCAGGGAACGATCAAGGCGTAGACTGTTTGAGACATTACTAACATGGAGGAAAGTGCGCATGGTAACTGTTGTAATTAATGCCAATGCAATTTCTGTGTTTCATTAACAATCAGTCAGTCCACAGATTTCAGAATGCCTCCAGATGTGCATCGGAAACTACTACTGGTCTTCCAGGGAACAATCAAAGCGTAGACTGTTTGAGACATTACTTCCTTGGAGAAAGTGCGCATGGTGACTGTTGTATTCAATCCCGATGCAATTTCTGTGTTTCATCAATACTGTGATAGTCCACAGATTACAGAATGCCTCCAGATGTGCATCGGAAACTACTACTGGTCTTCCAGGGAACGATCAAAGCGTAGACTGTTAGGGACATTACTGATGTGGAGGAAAGTGCGCATGGTGACTGTTGTATTCAATCCCGATGCAATTTCTGTGTTTCATCAACACTCTGATACTCCACAGATTACAGAATGCCTCCAGATGTGCATCGCTAACTACTACTGGTTTTCCAGGGAACGATCAAAGCGTAGACTCTTTGAGACATTACTCCTGTGGAGGAAAGTGCGCATGGAGACTGTTGCATTCAATCCCGATGCAATTTCTGTGTTTCATCAACACTCTGATAGTCCACAGATTACAGAATGCCACCAGATGTGCATCGGAAACTGCTACTGGTCTTCCAGGGAACGATCAAAGCGTGGACTGTTTAAGACATTACTCCTGTGGAGGAAAGTGCGCATGGTGACTGTTGTATTCAATACCGGTGCAAATTCTGTGTTTCATCAACACTCTGATAGTCCACAGATTACAAAATGCCACCAGATGTGCATCGGAAACAACTACTTATGTTCCAGGGAACGATCAAAGCGTAGACTGTTTGAGACATTACTCCTGTGGTGGAAAGTGTGCATGGTGACTGTTGTATTCAATCCCGATGCAATTTCCTTGTTTCATCAACACTCTGATAGTCCACAGATTACAGAATGCAACCAGATGTGCATCGGAAACTACTACTGGTCTTCCAGGGAACGATCAAAGCGTGGACTGTTTCAGACATTACTCCCATGGATGAAAGTGCGTATTGTTACTGTTGTATTTAATCCCGATGCAATTTCTGTGTTTCATCTACACTCTGTTAGTCCACAGATTACAGAATGCCACCATATGTGAATCGGAAACTGCTACTGGTCTTCCAGGGAACGATCAAAGCGTAGATTGTTTGAGACATTGCTAACATGGAGGAAAGTGCTCATGGTGACTGTTGTATTCAATACCGATGCAATTACTGTGTTCCATCAACACCTTGATAGTCCACAGATTACAGAATGCCTCCAAATGTGCATCGGAAACTACTGCTGGTCTTCCAGGGAACGATCGAACCGTAAACTCGTTGAGACATTACCCCCATGGAGTTAGGTGCGCATGGTGACTGATGTATTCAATCCCGATGCAATTTCTGTGTTTCATGTCACTCTGATACTCCACAGATTACAGAATGGCTCCAGATGTGCATCGGAAACTACTACTGGTCATCCTGGGAACGATCCAATCGTAGACTGGTAGATACATTACTCCCATGGAGGAAAGTGCGCATGGTGACTTTTGTAATCAATCCCAATGCAATTTCTGTGTTTCATCAACAATCAGTTAGTCCACAGATTACAGAATGCCTCCAGATGTGCATCGGAAACTACCACTGGTCTTCCAGGGAATGATCAAAGCGTAGACTGTTTGAGACATTACTAACATGGAGGCAAGTGCGAATGGTGACTGTTGTATTCAATCCCGATGCAATTTCGGTGTTTCATCAACACTCTGATAGTCCACAGATTACAGAATGCCTCCAGATTTTCATCGGAAACTACTACTGGTCTTCCAGGGAACGATCAAAGCGTACACTGTTTGAGACATTACTTCCAAGGAGGAAAGTGCGGATGGTGACTGTTGTATTCAATCCCGATGCAATTTCTGTGTTTCATCAACACTCTGATAGTCCACAAATTACACAATGCCACCAGATGTACATCCGGAACTACTACTGGTCTTCCAGGGTACGATCAAAGCGTAGACTGTTTGAGCCATTACTCCCATGGAGGAAAGTGCGCATGGTGACTGTTGTATTCAATCCCGATGCAATTTCTGTGTTTCATCAACACTCTGATAGTCCACAGATTACAGATGTGCATCGGAAACTACTACTGGTCTTCCAGGGAACGATCAAAGCGTAGACTGTTTGAGACATTACACCCATGCATGAAAGTGAGCATGGTGACTGTTGTATTCAATCCCGATGCAATTGCTGTGTTTAGTCAACACTCTGATGGTCCACAGATTACAGAATGCCACCAGTTGTGAATCGGAAACCACTACTGATCTTCCAGGGAACGATCAAATTGTAGACTGTTTCAGACATTACTGCCAAGTAGGAAAGTGCGGATTGTGACTGTTGTATTCACTCCCGAGGAAATTTCTGTGTTTTATCAACACTTTGAAGGACCACAGATTACAGAATGCCTCCAGATGTGTATCGGAAACTACTACTGATATTCCAGGGAACGATCAAATCGTAGACTGTTTGAGACATTACTCCCATGGAGGAAAGTGCGCATGGTGACTGTTGTATTCAATCCCGATGCAATTTCTGTGTTTCAGCAACACTCTGATAGTCCACTAATTACAGAATGCCACCAGATGTGCATCCGAAACTACTACTGGTCTTCCAGGGAACGATCAAAGCATGGACTGTTTCAGACATTACTCCCATGGAGGAAAGTGCGCATGGTGACTGTTGTATTCAATCCCGATGCAATTTCTGTGTTTCATCAACACTCTGATAGTCCACAGATTACAGAATACCACCAGATGTGCATCGGAAACTACTACTGGTCATCGAGGGAACGATCAAAGCGTAGACTGTTTGAGACATCACTCCTGTGAAGGAAAGTGCGCATGGTGACTATTGTATTGAAAACCGATGCAATTTCTGTGTTTCGTCAACACTCTGATAGTCCACAGACTACAGAATGCCACCAGATGTGCATCGGAAACCACTACTGATCTTCCAGGGAACGATCAAATTGTAGACTCTTTCAGACATTACTGCCAAGTAGGAAAGTGCGGATTGTGACTGTTGTATTCACTCCCGGTGCAATTTCTGTGTTTCATCAACACATTGAAGGTCCACAGATTACAGAATGCCACCAGATTTCCATTGGAAACTACTACTGGTGTTCCAGGGAACGATCAAAGCGTAGACTGTTTGAGACATTACTCCTGTAAAGGAAAGTGCGCATGGTGAATGTTGTATTCAATCCCAATGCAATTTCAGTTTTTCATCAACACTCTGATAGTCCACAGATTACAGAATGCCACCAGATGTGGATCGGAAACTACTACTGGTGTTCCAGGGAACGATCAAAGCGTAGACTGTTTGAGACATTACTCCCGTGGAGGGAAGTGCACATGGTGACTCTTGTATTCAATCCCGATGCAATTTCTGTGTTTCATCAACACTGTGATAGTCCACAGATTACAGAATGCCACCAGATGTGCATCGGAAACTACTACTGGTCTTCCAGGGAACGATCAAAGCGTGGACTGTTTCAGACATTACTCCCATGGAGGAAAGTGCGTATTGTGACTGTTGTATTCAATCCCGATTCAATTCCTGTGCTTCATCAACACTCTGATAGTCCACAGATTACAGAATGCCTCCAGATGTGCATCGGAAACTACTATTGGTCTTCCAGGGAACGATCAAAGTGTAGACTGTTAGGGACATTACTCCTGTGGAGGAAAGTGCGCATGGTGACTGTTGTATTCAATCCCGATGCAATTTCTGTGTTTCATCAACACTCTGATACTCCACAGATTACAGAATGCCTCCAGATGTGCATCGCTAACTACTACTGGTTTTCCAGGGAACGATCAAAGCGTAGACTGTTTGAGACATTACTCCTGTGGAGGAAAGTGCGCATGGTGACTGTTGCATTCAATCCCGATGCAATTTCTGTGTTTCATCAACACTCTGATGGTCCACAGATTACAGAATGCCACCAGATGTGCATCGGAAACTGCTACTGGGGTTCCAGGGAACGATCAAAGCGGAGACTGTTAGGGACATTACTAACATGGAGGAAAGTGCTCATGGTGACTGTTGTATTCAGTACCGATGCAATTACTGTGTTCCATCAACACCTTGATAGTCCACAGATTACAGAATGCCTCCAAATGTGCATCGGAAACTACTACTGGTCTTACAGGGAACGATCGAACTGTAAACTCTCTGAGACATTACCCCCATGGAGGTAGGTGCGCATGGTGACTGTTTTATTCAATCCCGATGCACTATCTGTGTTTCATGACACTCTGATATTCCACAGATTACAGAATGGCTCCAGATGTGCATCGGAAACTACTACTGGTCATCCTGGGAACGATCCAATCGTAGACTGGTAGATACATTACTCCCATGGAGGAAAGAGAGTATGGTGACTGTTGTAATCAATCCCAATGCAATTTTTGTGTTTCATCAACAATCAGTTAGTCCACAGATTACAGAATGCCTCCAGATGTGCATCGGAAACTACTACTGGTCTTCCAGGGAACGATCAAAGCGTACACTGTTTGAGACATTACTTCCAAGGAGGAAAGAGCGGATGGTGACTGTTGTATTCAATCCAGATGCAATTTCTGTGTTTCATCAACACTCTGATAGTCCACAAATTACACAATGCCACTAGATGTACATCCGGACCTACTACTGGTCTTCCAGGGTACGATCAAAGCGTAGACTGTTTCAGCCATTACTCCCATGGAGGAAAGTGCGCATGGTGACTGTTGTATTCAATCCGGATGCAATTTCTGTGTTTCATCAACACTCTGATAGTCCACAGATTACAGATGTGCATCGGAAACTACTACTGGTCTTCCAGGGAACGATCAAAGCATAGACTGTTTGAGACATTACACCCATGGATGAAAGTGAACATGGTGACTGTTGTATTCAATCCCGATGCAATTGCTGTGTTTAGTCAACACTCTGATAGTCCACAGATTACAGAATGCCACCAGTTGTGAATCGGAAACCACTACTGGTCTTCCAGGGAACGATCAAATTGTAGACTGTTTCAGACATTACTGTCAAGTAGGAAAGTGCGGATTGTGACTGTTGTATTCACTCCCGAGGCAATTTCTGTGTTTTATCAACACTTTGAAGGTCCACAGATTACAGAATGCCTCCAGATGTGTATCGGAAACCACTACTGATATTCCAGGGAACGATCAAATCGTAGACTGTTTGAGACATTACTCCCATGGAGGAAAGTGCGCATGGTGAATGTTGTATTCAATCCTGATGCAATTTCTGTGTTTCTTCCACACTCTGATAGACCACAGATTACAGAATGCCACCAGATGTGCATCGGAAACTACTACTGGTCTTCCAGGGAACGATCAAAGCGAGGACTGTTTCAGACATTACTCTCCTGGAGAAAAGTGCGCATGGTGACTGTTGTATTCAATCCCGATGCAATTTCTGTGTTTCATCAACTCTCTGATAGTCCACAGATTACAGAATGCCACCAGATGTGCATCGGAAACTACTACTGGTCATCGAGGGAACGATCAAAGCGTAGACTGTTTAAGACATTACTCCTGTGGAGGAAAGTGCGCATGGTGACTGTTGTATTCAATACCGATGCAATTTCTGTGTTTCGTCAACACTCTGATAGTCCACAGATTACAGAATGCCACCAGATGTGCATCGGAAACAACTACTTGTGTTCCAGGGAACGATCATCGCGTACACTGCTTGAGACATTACTAACATGGAGGAAAGTGTGCATGGTGACTGTTGTATTCAATCCCGATGCAATTTCTGTGTTTCATCAACACTCTGATAGTAGACGAATTACAGAATGCCACCAGAATTGCATCGGAAACTACTACTGGTTTTACAGGGAACGATCAAAGCGTGGACTGTTTCAGACATTACTCCCATGGAGGAAAGTGCGCATGGTGACTGTTGTATTCAATCCCGATGCAATTTCTGTGATTCATGAACACTCTGATAGTCCACAGATTACAGAATGCCTCCATATGTGTATCGGAAACTATTACTGATAATCCAGGGAACGATCAAATCGTAGACTGTTTGAGACATTACTCCCATGGAGGAAAGTGCGCATGGTGACTGCTGTATTCAATCCCATTGCAATTTCTGTGTTTCATCAACACTCTGATAGTCCACAGATTACAGAATGCCTCCAGATGTGAATTGGAAACTACCACTGGTCTTCCAGGGAACGATCAAAGCGTAGACTGTTTGAGACATTACTAACATGTAGGAAAGTGCGCATGGTGACTGTTGTATTCAATCCCAATGCAATTTCTGTGTTTCATCAACACTCTGATATTTCACAGATTACCGAATGACTCTAGATGTGCATCGGAAACTACTACTGGTCTTCCAGGGAACGATCAGAGCGTAAACTCTTTGAGACATTACTCCCATGGAGGAAGGTGCGCATGGTGTCTGTTGTATTCAATCCCGATACAATTTCTGTTTTTCATCAACACTCTGATACTCCACAGTTTACAGAATGGCTCCAGATGTGCATCGGAAGCTACTACTGGTCTTCCAGGGAAAGATCAAAGCGTGGACTGTTAGGGAAATTACTCATATGGAGGAAAGTGCGCATGGTGACTGTTGTATTCAATCCCGATGCAATTTCTCTGATTCATGAACACAATGATAGTCCACAGATTACAGACTGCCACCAGATGTGCATCGGAAACTACTACTGGTCTTCCAGGGAACGATCAACGCGTGGACTGTTTCAGACATTACTCCCATGGAGGAAAGTGCGCATGGTAACTGTTGTATTCAACCCCGATGCAATTTCTGTGTTTCATCAACTCTCTGATAGTCCACAGATTACAGAATGCCACCAGATGTGCATCGGAAGCTACTACTGGTCATCGAGGGAACGGTCAAAACGTAGACTGTTTAAGACATTACTCCTGTGGAGGTAAGTGCGCATGGTGACTGTTGTATTCAATACCGATGCAATTTCTGTGATTCGTCAACACTCTGATAGTCCACAGATTACAGAATGCCTCCAAATGTGCATCGGAAACTACTACTGGTCTTCCAGGGAACGATCGAACCGTAAACTCTTTGAGACATTACTCCCATGGAGGTAGGTGCGCATGGTGACTGTTGTATTCAATCCCGATGCAATTTCTGTGTTTCATGACACTCTGATAGTCCACAGATTACAGAATGGCTCCAGATGTGCATCGGAAACAACTACTGGTCTTCCAGGGAACAATCAAACCGTAGACTGTTTGAGACATTAGTTCCGTGGAGAAAGTGCGCATGGTGACTGTTGTATTCAATGCCGATGTAATTTCTGTGTTTCATCAACACTCTGATAGTCCACAGATTACAGACTGCCTCCAGATGTGCATCGGAAACTACCACTTGTCTTCCACGGAATGATCAAAGCGTAGACTGTTTGAGACATTACTAACATGGAGGCAAGTGCGAATGGTGACTGTTGTATTCAGTCCGTATGCAATTTCTGTGTTTCGTCAACACTCTGATAGTCCACAGATTACATAATGACACCAGATGTGCATCGGAAACAACTACTGGTGTTCCAGGGAACGATCAAAGCGTAGACTGTTTGAGACATTACTCCCATGGAGGAAAGTGTGCATGGTGACTGTTGTAATCAATCCCGATGCAATTTCGGTGTTTCATCAACTCTCTGATAGCCCACAGATTACAGAATGCCACCAGATGTGCATCGGAAACTACTACTGGTCTTCCAGGGAACGATCAAGTTGTAGACTGTTTCAGACATTACTCTTTTGTAGGAAAGTGCGGATTGTGACTGTTGTATTCACTCCCGCTGCAATTTCTGTGTTTCATCGACACATTGAAGGTCCACAGATTACAGAATGCCACCAGATTTTCATCGGAAACTACTACTGGTCTTCCAGGGAACGATCAAAGCGTACACTGTTTGAGACATTACTTCCAAGGAGGAAAGTGCGGATGGTGACTGTTGTATTCAATCCCGATGCAATTTCTGTGTTTCATCAACACTCTGACAGTCCACAAATTACACAATGCCACCTGATGTACATCCGGAACTACTACTGGTCTTCCAGGAAACGATCAAAGCGTAGACTGTTTGAGACATTACTCCCATGGAGGAAAGTGCGCATGGTGACTGTTGTATTCAATCCCGATGCAATTTCTGTGTTTCATCAACACTCTGATAGTGCACAGATTACAGAATGACTCTAGATGTGCATCGGAAACTACTACTGGTTTTCCAGGGAACGATCAAAGCGTAAACTCTTTGAGACATTACTCCCATGGAGGAAGGTGCGCATGGTGACTGTTGTATTCAATCCCGATACAATTTCTGTGTTTCATCAACACTCTGATATTCCACAGATTACAGAATGGCTCCAGATGTGCATCGGAAACTACTACTGGTCTTCCAGTTAACGATCAAAGCGTAGACTGTTAGGGACATTACTCATATGGAGGAAAGTGCGCATGGTGCCTGTTGTATTCTATCCCGATGCAATTTCTGTGATTCATGAACACTCTGATAGTCCACAGATTACAGAATGCCACCAGATGTGCATCGGAAACTACCACTGGTCTTCCAGGGAACGATCAAAGCGTGGACTGTTTCAGACATTACTCTCCTGGAGGAAAGTGCGCATGGTGACTGTTGTATTCAATCCCGATGCAATTGCTGTGTTTCATCAACACTCTGATAGTCCACAGATTACAGAATGCCACCAGATGTGCATCGGAAACTACTACTGGTCTTCCAGGGAACGATCAAAGCGTAGACAGTTTGAGACACACCTCCCGTGGTGGAAAGTGCGCATGGTGACTGTCGTATTCAATCCAGATGCAATTTCTGTGTTTCATCAACACTTTGATAGTAGACGAATTACAGAATGCCACCAGAATTGCATCGGATACTACTACTGGTCTTCCAGGGAACGATCAAAGCGTGGACTGTTTCAGACATTACTCCCATGGAGGAAAGTGCGCATGGTGACTGTTGTATTCAATCCCGATGCAATTTCTGTGTTTCATCAACTCTCTGATAGTCCACAGATTACAGAATGCCACCAGATGTGCATCGGAAACTACTACTGGTCATCGAGGGAACGATCAAAGCGTAGACTGTTTAAGACATTACTCCTGTGGTGGAAAGTGTGCATGGTAACTGTTGTATTCAATCCCGATGCAATTTCCGTGTTTCATCAACACTCTGATAGTCCACAGATAACAGAATGCCACCAGATGTGCATCGGAAACTACTACTGGTCTTCCAATGAACGATCAAAGTGTGGACTGTTTCAGACATTACTCCCAAGGAGGAAATTGCGTATTGTGACTGTTGTATTCAATCCCGATGCAATTTCTGTGTTTCATCAACACTGTGATAGTCCACAGATTACAGAATGCCACCAGATGTGCATCGGTAACTACCACTGGTCTTCCAGGGTACGATCAAAGCGTAGATTGTTTGAGACATTACTAACATGGAGGAAAGTGCGCATGGTGACTGTTGTATTCAATACCGATGCAATTACTGTGTTTCATCAACACCTTGATAGTCCACAGTTTACAGAATTAATCCAAATGTGCATCGGAAACTACTACTGGTCTTCCAGGAAACGATCGAACCGTAAACTCTTTGAGACATTACCCCCAAGGATGTAGGTGCGCATGGTGACTGTTGTATTCAATCCCGATGCAATTTCTGTGTTTCATGACACTCTGATACTCTACAGATTACAGAATGGCTCCAGATGTGCATCGGAAACTACTACTGGTATTCCTGGGAACGATCCAAGCGTAGACTGTTTGAGACATTACTCCCATGGAGGAAAGTGCGCATGGTGACTGTTGTAATCAATCCCAATGCAAATTCTTTGTTTCATCACAATCAGTTAGTCCACAGATTTCAGAATGCCTCCAGATGTGCATCGGAAACTACTACTGGTCTTCTAGGGAACAAACAAAGCGTACACTGTTTGAGACATTAGTTCCGTGGAGAAAGTGCGCATGGTGACTGTTGTATTCAATCCCGATGCAATATCTGTGTTTCATCAACACTTTGAAGGTCCACAGATTACAGAATGCCTCCAGATGTGCATCGGAACCTACTACTGGTTTTCCAGGGAACGATCAAAAACGTAGACTGTTTGAGACATTACTCCTGTGGAGGAAAGTGCGCATGGTGACTGTTGTATTCAATACTGATGCTATTTCTTTGTTTCGTCAACACTCTGATAGTCCACAGATTACAGAATGCCACCAGATGTGCATCGGAAACAACTACTTGTGTTCCAGGGAACGATCAAAGCGTAGACAGTTTGAGACATACCTCCCGTGGAGGAAAGTGCGCATGGTGACTGTTGTATTCAATCCCGATGCAATTTTCGTGATTCATGAACACTCTGATAGTCCACAGATTACAGAATGCCACCAGATGTGCATCCGAAACAACTACTGGTGTTCCAGGGAACGATAAAAGCGTAGACTGTTTGAGACATTACTCATGTGGAGGAAAGTGCGCATGGTGACTGTTATATTCAATCCCGATGCAATTTCTGAGTTTCATCAACTCTCTGATAGTCCACAGATTACAGAATGCCTCCAGATGTGCATCGGAAACTACTACTGGTCTTCCAAGGAACGATCAAAGCGTAGACTGTTAGGGACATTACTCATATGGAGGAAAGTGCGCATGGTGACTGTTGTATTCAATCCCGATGCAATATCTTTGTTTCATCAACACTTTGAAGGTCCACAGATTACAGAATGCCTCCAGATGTGCATCGGAAACTACTACTGGTTTTCGAAGGAACGATAAAAGCGTAGACTGTTTGAGACATTACTCATGTGGAGGAAAGTGCGCATGGTGACTGTTGTATTCAATACCGATGCAATTTCTGTGTTTCATCAACACTCTGATAGTCCACAGATTACAGATGTGCATCGGAAACTACTACTGGTGTTCCAGGGAACGATCAAAGCGTAGACTGTTTGAGACATTACTCCCATGGAGGAAAGTGTGCATGGTGACTGTTGTAATCAATCCCGATGCAATTTCGGGGTTTCATCAACTCTCTGATAGCCCACAGATTACAGAATGCCACCAGATGTGCATCGGAAACTACTACTGGTCTTCCAGGGAACGATCAAGTTGTAGACTGTTTCAGACATTACTCTTATGTAGGAAAGTGCGGATTGTGACTGTTGTATTCACTCCCGCTGCAATTTCTGTGTTTCATCGACACATTGAAGGTCCACAGATTACAGAATGCCACCAGATTTTCATCGGAAACTACTACTGGTCTTCCAGGGAACGATCAAAGCGTACACTGTTTGAGACATTACTTCCAAGGAGGAAAGTGCGGATGGTGACTGTTGTATTCAATCCCGATGCAATTTCTGTGTTTCATCAACACTCTGATAGTCCACAAATTACACAATGCCACCTGATGTACATCCGGAACTACTACTGGTCTTCCAGGGTACGATCAAAGCGTAGACTGTTTGAGACATTACTCCCATGGAGGAAAGTGCGCATGGTGACTGTTGTATTCAATCCCGATGCAATTTCTGTGTTTCATCAACACTCTGATAGTGCACAGATTACAGAATGACTCTAGATGTGCATCGGAAACTACTACTGGTTTTCCAGGGAACGATCAAAGCGTAAACTCTTTGAGACATTACTCCCATGGAGGAAGGTGCGCATGGTTTTCTGTTGTATTCAATCCCGATACAATTTCTGTGTTTCATCAACACTCTGATATTCCACAGATTACAGAATGGCTCCAGATGTGCATCGGAAACTACTACTAGTCTTCCAGGGAACGATCAAAGCGTAGACTGTTAGGGACATTACTCATATGGACGAAAGTGCGCATGGTGCCTGTTGTATTCTATCCCGATGCAATTTCTGTGATTCATGAACACTCTGATAGTCCACAGATTACAGAATGCCACCAGATGTGCATCGGAAACTACTACTGGTCTTCCAGGGAACGATCAAAGCGTGGACTGTTTCAGACATTACTCTCCTGGAGGAAAGTGCGCATGGTGACTGTTGTATTCAATCCCGATGCAATTGCTGTGTTTCATCAACACTGTGATAGTCCACAGATTACAGAATGCCACCAGATGTGCATCGGAAACTACTACTGGTCTTCCAGGGAACGATCAAAGCGTAGACAGTTTGAGACATGCCTCCCGTGGAGGAAAGTGCGCATGGTGACTGTCGTATTCAATCCAGATGCAATTTCTGTGTTTCATCAACACTTTGATAGTAGACGAATTACAGAATGCCACCAGAATTGCATCGGAAACTACTTCTGGTCTTCCAGGTAACGATCAAAGCGTGGACTGTTTCAGACATTACTCCCATGGAGGAAAGTGCGCATGGTGACTGTTGTATTCAATACCGATGCAATTTATGTGTTTCGTCAACACTCTGATAGTCCACAGATTACAGAATGCCACCAGATGTGCATCGGAAACAACTACTTGTGTTCCAGGGAACGATCAAAGCGTAGACTGTTTGAGACATTACTCCTGTGGTGAAAAGTGTGCATGGTAACTGTTGTATTCAATCCCGATGCAATTTCCGTGTTTCATCAACACTCTGATAGTCCACAGATAACAGAATGCCACCAGATGTGCATCGGAAACTACTACTGGTCTTCCAATGAACAATCAAAGTGTGGACTGTTTCAGACATTACTCCCAAGGAGGAAAGTGCGTATTGTGACTGTTGTATTCAATCCCGATGCAATTTCTGTGTTTCATCAACACTCTGATAGTCCACAGATTACAGAATGCCACCAGATGTGCATCGGAAACTACTACTGGTCTTCCAGGGAACGATCAAAGCGTAGATTGTTTGAGACATTACTAACATGGAGGAAAGTGCGCATGGTGACTGTTGTATTCAATACCGATGCAATTACTGTGTTTCATCAACACCTTGATAGTCCACAGTTTACAGAATGAATCCAAACGTGCATCGGAAACTACTACTGGTCTTCCAGGGCACGATCGAACCGTAAACCCTTTGAGACATTACGCCCATGGAGGTAGGTGCGCATGGTGACTGTTGTATTCAATCCCGATGCAATTCCTGTGTTTCAAGACACTCTGATACTCTACAGATTACAGAATGGCTCCAGATGTGCATCGGAAACTACTACTGGTCTTCCTGGGAACGATCCAAGCGTAGACTGTTTGAGACATTACTCCCATGGAGGAAAGTGCGCATGGTGACTGTTGTAATCAATCCCAATGCAATTTCTGTGTTTCATCACAATCAGTTAGTCCACAGATTTCAGAATGCCTCCAGATGTGCATCGGAAACTACTACTAGTCTTCTAGGGAACAAACAAAGCGTAGACTGTTTGAGACTTTAGTTCCGTGGAGAAAGTGCGCATGGTGACTGTTGTATTCAATCCCGATGCAATATCTGTGTTTCATCAACACTTTGAAGGTCCACAGATTACAGAATGCCTCCAGATGTGCATCGGAACCTACTACTGGTTTTCCAGGGAACGATCAAAAACGTAGACTGTTTGAGACGTTACTTCTGTGGAGGAAAGTGCGCATGGTGACTGTTGTATTCAATTCCGATGCAATTTCTGTGTTTCATCAACACTCTGATAGTAAACAGATTACAGAATGCCACCAGATGTGCATCGGAAACTGCTACTGATCTTCTAGGGAACGATCAAAGCGTAGACAGTTTGAGACATACCACCCGTGGAGGAAAGTGCGCATGGTGACTGTTGTATTCAATCCCGATGCAATTTCCGTGATTCATGAACACTCTGATAGTCCACAGATTACAGAATGCCACCAGATGTGCATCGGAAACAACTACTGGTGTTCCAGGGAACGATAAAATCGTAGACTGTTTGAGACATTACTCATGTGGAGGAAAGTGCGCATGGTGACTGTTGTATTCAATCCCGATGCAATTTCTGAGTTTCATCAACTCTCTGATAGTCCACAGATTGCAGAATGCCTCCAGATGTGCATCGGAAACATCTACTGGTCTTCCAAGGAACGATCAAAGCGTAGACTGTTAGGGACATTACTTATATGGAGGAAAGTGCGCATGGTGACTGTTGTATTCAATCCCGATGCAATACCTGTGTTTCATCAACACTTTGAAGGTCCACAGATTACAGAATGCCTCCAGATGTGCATCGGAAACTACTACTGGTTTTCGAGGGAACGATAAAAGCGTAGACTGTTTGAGACATTACTCATGTGGAGTAAAGTGCGCATGGTGACTGTTGTATTCAATCCCGATGCAATTTCTGTGTTTCATCAACACTCTGATAGTCCACAGATTACAGATGTGCATCGGAAACTACTACTGGTCTTCCAGGGAACGATCAAAGCGTAGACTGTTTGAGACATTACTTCCATGGACGAAAGTGAGGATGGTGACTGTTGTATTCACTCCCGATGCTATTTTTGTGTTTCATCAACACTCTGATAGTCCACAGATTACAGATGTGCATCGGAAACTACTACTGGTCTTCCAGGGAACGATCAAAGCGTGGACTGTTTCAGAATTTACTCTCCTGGAGGAAAGTGCGCATGGTGACTGTTGTACTCTATCCCGATGCAATATCTGTGTTTCATCAACACTTTGAAGGTCCACAGATTACAGAATGCCTCCAGATGTGCATCGGAACCTACTACTGGTTTTCCAGGGAACGATCAAAAACGTAGACTGTTTGAGACATTACTTCTGTGGAGGAAAGTGCGCATGGTGACTGTTGTATTCAATTCCGATGCAATTTCTGTGTTTCATCAACACTCTGATAGTAAACAGATTACAGAATGCCACCAGATGTGCATCGGAAACTGCTACTGATCTTCTAGGGAACGATCAAAGCGTAGACAGTTTGAGACATACCACCCGTGGAGGAAAGTGCGCATGGTGACTGTTGTATTCAATCCCGATGCAATTTCCGTGATTCATGAACACTCTGATAGTCCACAGATTACAGAATGCCACCAGATGTGCATCGGAAACAACTACTGGTGTTCCAGGGAACGATAAAATCGTAGACTGTTTGAGACATTACTCATGTGGAGGAAAGTGCGAATGTTGACTGTTGTATTCAATCCCGATGCAATTGCTGTGTTTCATCAACACTGTGATAGTCCACAGATTACAGAATGCCACCAGATGTGCATCGGAAACTACTACTGGTCTTCCAGGGAACGATCAAAGCGTAGACAGTTTGAGACATACCTCCCGTGGAGGAAAGTGCGCATGGTGACTGTCGTATTCAATCCAGATGCAATTTCTGTGTTTCATCAACACTTTGATAGTAGACGAATTACAGAATGCCACCAGAATTGCATCGGAAACTACTACTGGTCTTCCAGGTAACGATCAAAGCGTGGACTGTTTCAGACATTACTCCCATGGAGGAAAGTGCGCATGGTGACTGTTGTATTCAATACCGATGCAATTTATGTGTTTTGTCAACACTCTGATAGTCCACAGATTACAGAATGCCACCAGATGTGCATCGGAAACAACTACTTGTGTTCCAGGGAACGATCAAAGCGTAGACTGTTTGAGACATTACTCCTGTGGTGGAAAGTGTGCATGGTAACTGTTGTATTCAATCCCGATGCAATTTCCGTGTTTCATCAACACTCTGATAGTCCACAGATAACAGAATGCCACCAGATGTGCATCGGAAACTACTACTGGTCTTCCAATGAACAATCAAAGTGTGGACTGTTTCAGACATTACTCCCAAGGAGGAAAGTGCGTATTGTGACTGTTGTATTCAATCCCGATGCAATTTCTGTGTTTCATCAACACTCTGATAATCCACAGATTACAGAATGCCACCAGATGTGCATCGGAAACTACTACTGGTCTTCCAGGGAACGATCAAAGCGTAGATTGTTTGAGACATTACTAACATGGAGGAAAGTGCGCATGGTGACTGTTGTATTCAATACCGATGCAATTACTGTGTTTCATCAACACCTTGATAGTCCACAGTTTACAGAATGAATCCAAACGTGCATCGGAAACTACTACTGGTCTTCCAGGGCACGATCGAACCGTAAACCCTTTGAGACATTACGCCCATGGAGGTAGGTGCGCATGGTGACTCTTGTATTCAATCCCGATGCAATTTCTGTGTTTCAAGACACTCTGATACTCTACAGATTACAGAATGGCTCCAGATGTGCATCGGAAACTACTACTGGTCTTCCTGGGAACGATCCAAGCGTAGACTGTTTGAGACATTACTCCCATGGAGGAAAGTGCGCATGGTGACTGTTGTAATCAATCCCAATGCAATTTCTGTGTTTCATCACAATCAGTTAGTCCACAGATTTCAGAATGCCTCCAGATGTGCATCGGAAACTACTACTAGTCTTCTAGGGAACAAACAAAGCGTAGACTGTTTGAGACTTTAGTTCCGTGGAGAAAGTGCGCATGGTGACTGTTGTATTCAATCCCGATGCAATATCTGTGTTTCATCAACACTTTGAAGGTCCACAGATTACAGAATGCCTCCAGATGTGCATCGGAACCTACTACTGGTTTTCCAGGGAACGATCAAAAACGTAGACTGTTTGAGACATTACTTCTGTGGAGGAAAGTGCGCATGGTGACTGTTGTATTCAATTCCGATGCAATTTCTGTGTTTCATCAACACTCTGATAGTAAACAGATTACAGAATGCCACCAGATGTGCATCGGAAACTGCTACTGATCTTCTAGGGAACGATCAAAGCGTAGACAGTTTGAGACATACCACCCGTGGAGGAAAGTGCGCATGGTGACTGTTGTATTCAATCCCGATGCAATTTCCGTGATTCATGAACACTCTGATAGTCCACAGATTACAGAATGCCACCAGATGTGCATCGGAAACAACTACTGGTGTTCCAGGGAACGATAAAATCGTAGACTGTTTGAGACATTACTCATGTGGAGGAAAGTGCGCATGGTGACTGTTGTATTCAATCCCGATGCAATTTCTGTGTTTCATCAACTCTCTGATAGTCCACAGATTGCAGAATGCCTCCAGATGTGCATCGGAAACATCTACTGGTCTTCCAAGGAACGATCAAAGCGTAGACTGTTAGGGACATTACTTATATGGAGGAAAGTGCGCATGGTGACTGTTGTATTCAATCCCGATGCAATACCTGTGTTTCATCAACACTTTGAAGGTCCACAGATTACAGAATGCCTCCAGATGTGCATCGGAAACTACTACTGGTTTTCGAGGGAACGATAAAAGCGTAGACTGTTTGAGACATTACTCATGTGGAGTAAAGTGCGCATGGTGACTGTTGTATTCAATCCCGATGCAATTTCTGTGTTTCATCAACACTCTGATAGTCCACAGATTACAGATGTGCATCGGAAACTACTACTGGTCTTCCAGGGAACGATCAAAGCGTAGACTGTTTGAGACATTACTTCCATGGACGAAAGTGAGGATGGTGACTGTTGTATTCACTCCCGATGCTATTTTTGTGTTTCATCAACACTCTGATAGTCCACAGATTACAGATGTGCATCGGAAACTACTACTGGTCTTCCAGGGAACGATCAAAGCGTGGACTGTTTCAGAATTTACTCTCCTGGAGGAAAGTGCGCATGGTGACTGTTGTACTCTATCCCGATGCAATTTCTGTGTTTCATCAACACTCTGATAGTCCACAGATTACAGAATGCCACCAGATGTGCATCGGAAACTACTACTGGTCTTCCAGGGAACGATCAAAGCGTAGACAGTTTGAGACATACCTCCCGTGGAGGAAAGTGCGCATGGTGACTGTCGTATTCAATCCCGATGCAATTTCTGTGTTTCATCAACAGTCTGATAGTCCACCGATTACAGAATGCCACCAGATTTGCATCGGAAACTACTACTGGTCTTCCAGGGAACGATCAAAGCGCGGACTGTTTCAGACATTATTCCCATGGAGGAAAGTGCGCATGGTGACTGTTGTATTCAATCCCGATGCTATATCTGTGTTTCATCAACTCTCTGATAGTCCACGGATTACAGAATGCCACCAGATGTGCATCGGAAACTACTACTGGTCATCGAGGGAACGATCAAAGCGTAGACTGTTTAAGAAATTACTCCTGTGGTGGAAAGTGCGCATGGTGACTGTTGTATTCAATACCGATGCAATTTCTGTGTTTCGTCAACACTCTGATAGTCCACAGATTACAGAATGCTACCAGATGTGCATCGGAAACAACTACTTGTGTTCCAGGGAACGATCAAAGTGTAGACTGTTTGAGACATTACTCCTGTGGTGGAAAGTGTGCATGGTGACTGTTGTATTCAGTACCAATGCAATTTCTGTGTTTCATCAACACTCTGATAGTCCACAGATTACAGAATGCCACCAGATGTGCATCGGAAACTTCTACTGGTCTTCCAGGGAACGATTAAAGTGTAGACTGTTTGAGACATTACTCCCGTGGAGGGAAGTGCGCATGGTGACCGTTGTATTCAATCCCGATGCAATTTCTGTGTTTCAACAACACTCTGATAATCCACAGATTACAGAATGCCACCAGATGCGCATCGGAAACTACTACTGGTCTTCCAGGGAACGATCAAAGCGTGGACTCTTTCAGACATTACTCCCATGGAGGAAAGTGCGTATTGTGACTTTTGTATTAAATCCCGATGCAATTTCTGTGTTTTATCAACACTCCGACAGTCCACAGATTACGGAATGCCACCAGGTATGCATCGGAAACTACTACTGGTCTTCCAGGGAACGATCAAAGCGTAGACTGTTTGAGACATTACTAACATGGAGGAAAGTGCGCATGGTGACTGTTGTATTCAATCCCGATGCAATATCTGTGTTTCATCAACACTTTGAAGGTCCACAGATTACAGAATGCCTCCAGATGTGCATCGGAAACTACTACTGGTTTTCGAGGGAACGATAAAAGCGTAGACTGTTTGAGACATTACTCATGTGGAGGAAAGTGCGCATGGTGACTGTTGTATTCAATCCCGATGCAATTTCTGTGTTTCATCAACTCTCTGATAGTCCACAGATTGCAGAATGCCTCCAGATGTGCATCGGAAACATCTACTGGTCTTCCAAGGAACGATCAAAGCGTAGACTGTTAGGGACATTACTTATATGGAGGAAAGTGCGCATGGTGACTGTTGTATTCAATCCCGATGCAATACCTGTGTTTCATCAACACTTTGAAGGTCCACAGATTACAGAATGCCTCCAGATGTGCATCGGAAACTACTACTGGTTTTCGAGGGAACGATAAAAGCGTAGACTGTTTGAGACATTACTCATGTGGAGTAAAGTGCGCATGGTGACTGTTGTATTCAATCCCGATGCAATTTCTGTGTTTCATCAACACTCTGATAGTCCACAGATTACAGATGTGCATCGGAAACTACTACTGGTCTTCCAGGGAACGATCAAAGCGTAGACTGTTTGAGACATTACTTCCATGGACGAAAGTGAGGATGGTGACTGTTGTATTCACTCCCGATGCTATTTTTGTGTTTCATCAACACTCTGATAGTCCACAGATTACAGATGTGCATCGGAAACTACTACTGGTCTTCCAGGGAACGATCAAAGCGTGGACTGTTTCAGAATTTACTCTCCTGGAGGAAAGTGCGCATGGTGACTGTTGTACTCTATCCCGATGCAATTTCTGTGTTTCATCAACACTCTGATAGTCCACAGATTACAGAATGCCACCAGATGTGCATCGGAAACTACTACTGGTCTTCCAGGGAACGATCAAAGCGTAGACAGTTTGAGACATACCTCCCGTGGAGGAAAGTGCGCATGGTGACTGTCGTATTCAATCCCGATGCAATTTCTGTGTTTCATCAACAGTCTGATAGTCCACCGATTACAGAATGCCACCAGATTTGCATCGGAAACTACTACTGGTCTTCCAGGGAACGATCAAAGCGCGGACTGTTTCAGACATTATTCCCATGGAGGAAAGTGCGCATGGTGACTGTTGTATTCAATCCCGATGCTATATCTGTGTTTCATCAACTCTCTGATAGTCCACGGATTACAGAATGCCACCAGATGTGCATCGGAAACTACTACTGGTCATCGAGGGAACGATCAAAGCGTAGACTGTTTAAGAAATTACTCCTGTGGTGGAAAGTGCGCATGGTGACTGTTGTATTCAATACCGATGCAATTTCTGTGTTTCGTCAACACTCTGATAGTCCACAGATTACAGAATGCTACCAGATGTGCATCGGAAACAACTACTTGTGTTCCAGGGAACGATCAAAGTGTAGACTGTTTGAGACATTACTCCTGTGGTGGAAAGTGTGCATGGTGACTGTTGTATTCAGTACCAATGCAATTTCTGTGTTTCATCAACACTCTGATAGTCCACAGATTACAGAATGCCACCAGATGTGCATCGGAAACTTCTACTGGTCTTCCAGGGAACGATTAAAGTGTAGACTGTTTGAGACATTACTCCCGTGGAGGGAAGTGCGCATGGTGACCGTTGTATTCAATCCCGATGCAATTTCTGTGTTTCAACAACACTCTGATAATCCACAGATTACAGAATGCCACCAGATGCGCATCGGAAACTACTACTGGTCTTCCAGGGAACGATCAAAGCGTGGACTCTTTCAGACATTACTCCCATGGAGGAAAGTGCGTATTGTGACTTTTGTATTAAATCCCGATGCAATTTCTGTGTTTTATCAACACTCCGACAGTCCACAGATTACGGAATGCCACCAGGTATGCATCGGAAACTACTACTGGTCTTCCAGGGAACGATCAAAGCGTAGACTGTTTGAGACATTACTAACATGGAGGAAAGTGCGCATGGTGACTGTTGTATTCAATCCCGATGCAATATCTGTGTTTCATCAACACTTTGAAGGTCCACAGATTACAGAATGCCTCCAGATGTGCATCGGAAACTACTACTGGTTTTCGAGGGAACGATAAAAGCGTAGACTGTTTGAGACATTACTCATGTGGAGTAAAGTGCGCATGGTGACTGTTGTATTCAATCCCGATGCAATTGCTGTGTTTCATCAACACTGTGATAGTCCACAGATTACAGAATGCCACCAGATGTGCATCGGAAACTACTACTGGTCTTCCAGGGAACGATCAAAGCGTAGACAGTTTGAGACATACCTCCCGTGGAGGAAAGTGCGCATGGTGACTGTCGTATTCAATCCAGATGCAATTTCTGTGTTTCATCAACACTTTGATAGTAGACGAATTACAGAATGCCACCAGAATTGCATCGGAAACTACTACTGGTCTTCCAGGTAACGATCAAAGCGTGGACTGTTTCAGACATTACTCCCATGGAGGAAAGTGCGCATGGTGACTGTTGTATTCAATACCGATGCAATTTATGTGTTTCGTCAACACTCTGATAGTCCACAGATTACAGAATGCCACCAGATGTGCATCGGAAACAACTACTTGTGTTCCAGGGAACGATCAAAGCGTAGACTGTTTGAGACATTACTCCTGTGGTGGAAAGTGTGCATGGTAACTGTTGTATTCAATCCCGATGCAATTTCCGTGTTTCATCAACACTCTGATAGTCCACAGATAACAGAATGCCACCAGATGTGCATCGGAAACTACTACTGGTCTTCCAATGAACGATCAAAGTGTGGACTGTTTCAGACATTACTCCCAAGGAGGAAAGTGCGTATTGTGACTGTTGTATTCAATCCCGATGCAATTTCTGTGTTTCATCAACACTCTGATAGTCCACAGATTACAGAATGCCACCAGATGTGCATCGGAAACTACTACTGGTCTTCCAGGGAACGATCAAAGCGTAGATTGTTTGAGACATTACTAACATGGAGGAAAGTGCGCATGGTGACTGTTGTATTCAATACCGATGCAATTACTGTGTTTCATCAACACCTTGATAGTCCACAGTTTACAGAATGAATACAAACGTGCATCGGAAACTACTACTGGTCTTCCAGGGCACGATCGAACCGTAAACTCTTTGAGACATTACGCCCATGGAGGTAGGTGCGCATGGTGACTGTTGTATTCAATCCCGATGCAATTTCTGTGTTTCAAGACACTCTGATACTCTGCAGATTACAGAATGGCTCCAGATGTGCATCGGAAACTACTACTGGTCTTCCTGGGAACAATCCAAGCGTAGACTGTTTGAGACATTACTCCCATGGAGGAAAGTGCGCATGGTGACTGTTGTAATCAATCCCAATGCAATTTCTGTGTTTCATCACAATCAGTTAGTCACAGATTTCAGAATGCCTCCAGATGTGCATCGGAAACTACTACTAGTCTTCTAGGGAACAAACAAAGCGTAGACTGTTTGAGACTTTAGTTCCGTGGAGAAAGTGCGCATGGTGACTGTTGTATTCAATCCCGATGCAATATCTGTGTTTCATCAACACTTTGAAGGTCCACAGATTACAGAATGCCTCCAGATGTGCATCGGAACCTACTACTGGTTTTCCAGGGAACGATCAAAAACGTAGACTGTTTGAGACATTACTTCTGTGGAGGAAAGTGCGCATGGTGACTGTTGTATTCAATTCCGATGCAATTTCTGTGTTTCATCAACACTCTGATAGTAAACAGATTACAGAATGCCACCAGATGTGCATCGGAAACTGCTACTGATCTTCTAGGGAACGATCAAAGCGTAGACAGTTTGAGACATACCACCCGTGGAGGAAAGTGCGCATGGTGACTGTTGTATTCAATCCCGATGCAATTTCCGTGATTCATGAACACTCTGATAGTCCACAGATTACAGAATGCCACCAGATGTGCATCGGAAACAACTACTGGTGTTCCAGGGAACGATAAAATCGTAGACTGTTTGAGACATTACTCATGTGGAGGAAAGTGCGCATGGTGACTGTTGTATTCAATCCCGATGCAATTTCTGTGTTTCATCAACTCTCTGATAGTCCACAGATTGCAGAATGCCTCCAGATGTGCATCGGAAACATCTACTGGTCTTCCAAGGAACGATCAAAGCGTAGACTGTTAGGGACATTACTCATATGGAGGAAAGTGCGCATGGTGACTGTTGTATTCAATCCCGATGCAATATCTGTGTTTCATCAACACTTTGAAGGTCCACAGATTACAGAATGCCTCCAGATGTGCATCGGAAACTACTACTGGTTTTCGAGGGAACGATAAAAGCGTAGACTGTTTGAGACATTACTCATGTGGAGTAAAGTGCGCATGGTGACTGTTGTATTCAATCCCGATGCAATTTCTGTGTTTCATCAACACTCTGATAGTCCACAGATTACAGATGTGCATCGGAAACTACTACTGGTCTTCCAGGGAACGATCAAAGCGTAGACTGTTTGAGACATTACTTCCATGGACGAAAGTGAGGATGGTGACTGTTGTATTCACTCCCGATGCTATTTTTGTGTTTCATCAACACTCTGATAGTCCATAGATTACAGATGTGCATCGGAAACTACTACTGGTCTTCCAGGGAACGATCAAAGCGTGGACTGTTTCAGAATTTACTCTCCTGGAGGAAAGTGCGCATGGTGACTGTTGTACTCTATCCCGATGCAATTTCTGTGTTTCATCAACACTCTGATAGTCCACAGATTACAGAATGCCACCAGATGTGCATCGGAAACTACTACTGGTCTTCCAGGGAACGATCAAAGCGTAGACAGTTTGAGACATACCTCCCGTGGAGGAAAGTGCGCATGGTGACTGTCGTATTCAATCCCGATGCAATTTCTGTGTTTCATCAACAGTCTGATAGTCCACCGATTACAGAATGCCACCAGATTTGCATCGGAAACTACTACTGGTCTTCCAGGGAACGATCAAAGCGCGGACTGTTTCAGACATTATTCCCATGGAGGAAAGTGCGCATGGTGTCTGTTGTATTCAATCCCGATGCTATATCTGTGTTTCATCAACTCTCTGATAGTCCACAGATTACAGAATGCCACCAGATGTGCATCGGAAACTACTACTGGTCATCGAGGGAACGATCAAAGCGTAGACTGTTTAAGAAATTACTCCTGTGGTGGAAAGTGCGCATGGTGACTGTTGTATTCAATACCGATGCAATTTCTGTGTTTCGTCAACACTCTGATAGTCCACAGATTACAGAATGCTACCAGATGTGCATCGGAAACAACTACTTGTGTTCCAGGGAACGATCAAAGTGTAGACTGTTTGAGACATTACTCCTGTGGTGGAAAGTGTGCATGGTGACTGTTGTATTCAGTACCAATGCAATTTCTGTGTTTCATCAACACTCTGATAGTCCACAGATTACAGAATGCCACCAGATGTGCATCGGAAACTTCTACTGGTATTCCAGGGAACGATTAAAGTGTAGACTGTTTGAGACATTACTCCCGTGGAGGGAAGTGCGCATGGTGACCGTTGTATTCAATCCCGATGCAATTTCTGTGTTTCAACAACACTCTGATAATCCACAGATTACAGAATGCCATCAGATGCGCATCGGAAACTACTACTGGTCTTCCAGGGAACGATCAAAACGTGGACTCTTTCAGACATTACTCCCATGGAGGAAAGTGCGTATTGTGACTTTTGTATTAAATCCCGATGCAATTTCTGTGTTTTATCAACACTCCGACAGTCCACAGATTACGGAATGCCACCAGGTATGCATCGGAAACTACTACTGGTCTTCCAGGGAACGATCAAAGCGTACACTGTTTGAGACATTACTAACATGGAGGAAAGTGCGCATGGTGACTGTTGTATTCTATAATGATGCAATTACTGTGTTTCATCAACACCTTGATAGTCCACAGATTACAGAATGCCTCCATTGTGCATCGGAAACTACTACTGGTATTCCAGGAAACGATCGAAACGTAAACTCTTTGAGACTTTACCCCCATGGAGGTAGGTGCGCATGGTGACTGTTGTATTCAATCCCGATGCAATTTCTGTGTTTCATGAAACTCTGATACTCCACAGATTACAGAATGGCTCCAGATGTGCATCGGAAACTACTACTGGTCTTCCTGGGAACGATCCAAGCGTAGACTGTTAGAGACAAAACTCCCATGGAGGAAAGTGCGCATGGTGACTGTTGTAATCAATCCCAATGCAATTTCTGTGTTTCATCAACAATCAGTTAGTCGACAGATTTCAGAATGCCTCCAGATGTGCATCGGAAACTACTACTGGTCTTCCAGGGAACAATCAAAGCGTAGACTGTTTGAGACATAAGTTCCGTGGAGAAAGTGCGCATGGTGACTGTTGTATTCAATCACGATGCAATTTCTGTGTTACATCAACACTCTGATAGTCCACAGATTACAGAATGCCTTCAGATGTGCATCGGAAACTACCACTGGTCTTCCAGGGAACGATCAAAGCGTAGACTGTTAGAGACTTTACACATATGGAGGAAAGTGTTCATGGTGACTGTTGTATTCAATCCCGATGCAATATCTGTGTTTCATCAACACTTTGAAGGTCCACAGATTACAGAATGCCTCCAGATGTTCATCGGAACCTGCTACTTTTGTCCAGGGAACGATCAAAGCGTAGACTGTTTGAGACATTACTACTGTGGAGGAAAGTGCACATGGTGACTGTTGTATTCAATCCCGATGCAATTTCTGTGTTTCATCAACACTCTGATAGTCCACAGATTACAGAATGCCACCAGATGTGCATCGGAAACTGCTACTGATCTTCCAGGGAACGATCAAAGCGTGGACAGTTTGAGACATACCTCCCGTGGAGGAAAGTGCGCATGGTGACTGTTGTTTTCAATCCCGATGCAATTTCTGTGTTTCATCAACTCTCTGATAGTCCACAGATTACAGAATGCCACCAGATGTGCATCGGAAACTACTACTGGTCATCGGGGGACGATCAAAGCGTAGACTGTTTAAGACATTACTCCTGTGGAGGAAAGTGCGCATGGTGACTGTTGTATTCAATACCGATGCAATTTCTGTATTCGTCAACACTCTGATAGTCCACAGATAACAGAATGCCACCAGATGTGCATCGGAAACAACTACTTGTGTTCCAGGGAACGATCAAAGCGTAGACTGTTTGAGACATTACTCCCATGGAGGAAAGTGCGTATTGTGACTGTTGTATTAAATCCCGATGCAATTTCTGTGTTTCATCAACACTCTGATAGTTCACAGATTACAGAATGCCACCAGATATGCATCGGAAACTACTACTAGTCTTCCAGGGAACGATCAAAGCGTAGACTGTTTGAGACATTACTCCCAAGGAGGAAAGTGCGTATTGTGACTGTTGTATTCAATCCCGATGCAATTTCTGTGTTTCATCAACACTCTGATAATCCACAGATTACAGAATGCCAGCAGATGCGCATCGGAAACTACTACTGGTCTTCCAGGGAACGATCAAAGCGTGGACTGTTTCAGACATTACTCCCATGGAGGAAAGTGCGTATTGTGACTGTTGTATTAAATCCCGATGCAATTTCTGTGTTTCATCAACACTCTGATAGTTCACAGATTACAGAATGCCACCAGATATGCATCGGAAACTACTACTAGTCTTCCAGGGAACGATCAAAGCGTAGACTGTTTGAGACATTACTAACATGGAGGAAAGTGCGCATGATGACTGTTGTAATCAATCCAAATGCAATTTCTGTGTTTCATCAACACTCTGATAGTCCACAGATTACAGAATGCAATCAGATGCGCATTGGAAACTACTACTGGTCTTCCAGGGAACGATCAAATTGTGGACTGTTTCAGTCATTACTCCATGGAGGAATGTACGCATGGTGACTGTTGTATTCAATCCCGATGCAATTTCTGTGTTTCATCAACACTCTGATAGTCCACAGATTACAGAATGCCACCAGATGTGCATCGGAAACTGCTACTGATCTTCCAGGGAACGATCAAAGCGTGGACAGTTTGAGACATACCTCCCGTGGAGGAAAGTGCGGATGGTGACTGTCGTATTCAATCCCGATGCAATTTCTGTGTGTCATCAACACTCTGATAGTCCACGGTTTACAGAATGCCACCAGAATTGCATCGGAATGTACTACTGGTCTTCCAGGGAACGATCAAAGCGTGGACTGTTTCAGACATTACTCCCATGGAGGAAAGTGCGCATGGTGACTGTTGTATACAATACCGATGCAATTTCTGTGTTTCGTCAACACTCTGAAAGTCCACAGATTACAGAATGCCACCAGATGTGCATCGGAAACAACTACTTGTGTTCCAGGGAACGATCAAAGCGTAGACTGTTTGAGACATTACTCCTGTGGTGGAAAGTGTGCATGGTAACTGTTGTATTCAATCCCGATGCAATTTCCGTGTTTCATCAACACTCTGATAGTCCACAGATAACAGAATGCCACCAGATGTGCATCGGAAACTACTACTGGTCTTCCAATGAACGATCAAAGTGTGGACTGTTTCAGACATTACTCCCAAGGAGGAAAGTGCGTATTGTGACTGTTGTATTCAATCCCGATGCAATTTCTGTGTTTCATCAACACTCTGATAGTCCACAGATTACAGAATGCCACCAGATGTGCATCGGAAACTACTACTGGTCTTCCTGGGAACGATCAAAGCGTAGATTGTTTGAGACATTACTAACATGGAGGAAAGTGCGCATGGTGACTGTTGTATTAAATACCGATGCTATTACTGTGTTTCATCAACACCTTGATAGTCCACAGTTTACAGAATGAATCCAAATGTGCATCGGAAACTACTACTGGTCTTCCAGGGCACGATCGAACCGTAAACTCTTTGAGACATTACGCCCATGGAGGTAGGTGCGCATGGTGACTGTTGTATTCAATCCCGATGCAATTTCTGTGTTTCATGACACTCTGATACTCTACAGATTACAGAATGGCTCCAGATGTGCATCGGAAACTACTACTGGTCTTCCTGGGAACGATCCAAGCGTAGACTGTTTGAGACATTAGTCCCATGGAGGAAAGTGCGCATGGTGACTGTTGTAATCAATCCCAATGCAATTTCTGTATTTAATCACAATCAGTTAGTCCACAGATTTCAGAATGCCTCCAGATGTGCATCGGAAACTACTACTAGTCTTCTAGGGAACAAACAAAGCGTAGACTGTTTGAGACTTTAGTTCCGTGGAGAAAGTGGGCATGGTGACTGTTGTATTCAATCCCGATGCAATATCTGTGTTTCATCAACACTTTGAAGGTCCACAGATTACAGAATGCCTCCAGATGTGCATCGGAACCTACTACTGGTTTTCCAGGGAGCGATCAAAAACGTAGACTGTTTGAGACATTACTTCTGTGGAGGAAAGTGTGCATGGTGACTGTTGTATTCAATTCCGATGCAATTTCTGAGTTTCATCAACACTCTGATAGTCCACAGATTACAGAATGCCACCAGATGTGCATCGGAAACTGCTACTGATCTTCTAGGGAACGATCAAAGCGTAGACAGTTTGAGACATACCACCAGTGGAGGAAAGTGCGCATGGTGACTGTTGTATTCAATCCCGATGCAATTTCCGTGATTCATGAACACTCTGATAGTCCACAGAGTACAGAATGCCACCAGATGTGCATCGGAAACAACTACTGGTGTTCCAGGGAACGATAAAAGCGTAGACTGTTTGAGACATTACTCATGTGGAGGAAAGTGCGCATGGTGACTGTTGTATTCAATCCCGATGCAATTTCTGTGTTTCATCAACTCTCTGATAGTTCCACAGATTACAGAATGCCTCCAGATGTGCATCGGAAACTACTACTGGTCTTCCAAGGAACGATCAAAGCGTAGACTGTTAGGGACATTACTCATATGGAGGAAAGTGCGCATGGTGACTGTTGTATTCAATCCCGATGCAATATCTGTGTTTCATCAACACTTTGAAGGTCCACAGATTACAGAATGCCTCCAGATGTGCATCGGTAACTACTACTGGTTTTCGAGGGAACGATAAAAGCGTAGACTGTTTGAGACATTACTCATGTGGAGTAAAGTGCGCATGGTGACTGTTGTATTCAATCCCGATGCAATTTCTGTGTTTCATCAACACTCTGATAGTCCACAGATTACAGATGTGCATCGGAAACTACTACTGGTCTTCCAGGGAACGATCAAAGCGTAGACTGTTTGAGACATTACTTCCATGGAGGAAAGTGAGGATGGTGACTGTTGTATTCACTCCCGATGCTATTTTTGTGTTTCATCAACACTCAGATAGTCCACAGATTACAGATGTGCATCGGAAACTACTACTGGTCTTCCAGGGAACGATCAAAGCGTGGACTGTTTCAGAAATTACTCTCCTGGAGGAAAGTGCGCATGGTGACTGTTGTACTCTATCCCGATGCAATTTCTGTGTTTCATCAACACTCTGATAGTCCACAGATTACAGAATGCCACCAGATGTGCATCGGAAACTACTACTGGTCTTCCAGGGAACGATCAAAGCGTAGACTGTTTGAGACATACCTCCCGTGGAGGAAAGTGCGCATGGTGACTGTCGTATTCAATCCCGATGCAATTTCTGTGTTTCATCAACAGTCTGATAGTCCACCGATTACAGAATGCCACCAGAATTGCATCGGAAACTTCTACTGGTCTTCCAGGGAACGATCAAAGCGTATACTGTTTAATACATTACTCCTGTGGAGGAAAGTGCGCATGGTGACTGTTGTATTCAATACCGATGCAATTTCTGTGTTTCGTCAACACTCTGATAGTCCACAGATTACAGAATGCTACCAGATGTGCATCGGAAACAACGACTGGTGTTCCAGGGAACGATTAAAGTGTAGACTGTTTGAGACATTACTCCTGTGGTGGAAAGTGTGCATGGTGACTGTTGTATTCAGTACCAATGCAATTTCTGTGTTTCATCAACACTCTGATAGTCCACAGATTACAGAATGCCACCAGATGTGCATCGGAAACTTCTACTGGTCTTACAGGGAACGATCAAAGTGTAGACTGTTTGAGACATTACTCCCGTGGAGGGAAGTGCGCATGGTGACCGTTGTATTCAATCCCGATGCAATTTCTGTGTTTCAACAACACTCTGATAATCCACAGATTACAGAATGCCACCAGATGCGCATCGGAAACTACTACTGGTCTTCCAGGGAACGATCAAAGCGTGGACTCTTTCAGACATTACTCCCATGGAGGAAAGTGCGTATTGTGACTTTTGTATTAAATCCCGATGCAATTTCTGTGTTTCATCAACACTCCGACAGTCCACAGATTACAGAATGCCACCAGGTATTCATCGGAAACTACTACTGGTCTTCCAGGGAACGATCAAAGCGTAGACTGTTTGAGACATTACTAACATGGAGGAAAGTGCGCATGGTGACTGTTGTATTCAATACCGATGCAATTACTGTGTTTCATCAACACCTTGATAGTCCACAGATTACAGAATGCCTCCAAATGTGCATCGGAAACTACTACTGGTATTCCAGGAAACGATCGAAACGTAAACTCTTTGAGACATTACCCCCATGGAGGTAGGTGCGCATGGTGACTGTTGTATTCAATCCCGATGCAATTTCTGTGTTTCATGAAACTCTGATACTCCACAGATTACAGAATGTCTCAAGATGTGCATCGGAAACTACTACTGGTCTTCCTGGGAACGATCCAAGCGTAGACTGTTAGAGACATAACTCCCATGGAGGAAAGTGCGCATGGTGACTGTTGTAATCAATCCCAATGCAATTTCTGTGTTTCATCAACAATCAGTTAGTCGACAGATTTCAGAATGCCTCCAGATGTGCATCGGAAACTACTACTGGTCTTCCAGGGAACAATCAAAGCGTAGACTGTTTGAGACATAAGTTCCGTGGAGAAAGTGCGCATGGTGACTGTTGTATTCAATCACGATGCAATTTCTGTGTTACATCAACACTCTGATAGTCCACAGATTACAGAATGCCTTCAGATGTGCATCGGAAACTACTACTGGTCTTCCAGGGAACGATCAAAGCGTAGACTGTTAGGGACATTACACATATGGAGGAAAGTGTTCATGGTGACTGTTGTATTCAATCCCGATGCAATATCTGTGTTTCATCAACACTTTGAAGGTCCACAGATTACAGAATGCCTCCAGATGTTCATCGGAACCTGCTACTGGTGTCCAGGGAACGATCAAAGCGTAGACTGTTTGAGACATTACTCCTGTGGAGGAAAGTGCGCATGGTGACTGTTGTATTCAATCCCGATGCAATTTCTGTGTTTCATCAACACTCTGATAGTCCACAGATTACAGAATGCCACCAGATGTGCATCGGAAACTGCTACTGATCTTCCAGGGAACGATCAAAGCGTATACAGTTTGAGACATACCTCCCGTGGAGGAAAGTGCGCATGGAGACTGTCGTATTCAATCCCGATGCAATTTCTGTGTTTCCACAACACTCTGATAGTCCACGGATTACAGAATGCCACCAGAATTGCATCGGAATGTACTACTGGTCTTCCAGGGAACGATCAAAGCGTGGACTGTTTCAGACATTACTCCCATGGAGGAAAGTGCGCATGGTTACTGATGTATTCAATACCGATGCAATTTCCGTGTTTCATCAACACTTTGATAGTCCACAGATTACAGAATGCCACCAGATGTGAATTGGAAACTACCACTGGTCTTCCAGGGAACGATCAAAGCGTAGACTGCTTGAGACATTACTAACATGGAGGAAAGTGCGCATGGTGACTGTTGTATTCAATCCCGATGCAATTTCTGTGTTTCATGACACTCTGATACTCCGCAGATTACAGAATGGCTCCAGATGTGAATCGGAAACTACTACTGGTCTTCCTAGGAACGATCCAAGCGTAGACTGTTAGAGACATTACTCCCATGGAGGAAAGTGCGCATGGTGACTGTTGTAATCAATCCCAATGCAATTACTGTGTTTCACCAACAATCAGTTATTCCACAGATTTCAGAATGCCTCCAGATGTGAATCGGAAACTACTACTGGTCTTCCTAGGAACGATCCAAGCGTAGACTGTTAGAGACATTACTCCCGTGGAGGAAAGTGCGCATGGTGACTGTCGTATTCAATCCCGATGCAATTTCTGTGTTTCATCAACACTCTGATAGTCCTCGGATTACAGAATGCCACCAGAATTGCATCGGAAGCTACTACTGGCCTTCCAGGGAACGATAAAATCGTGGACTGTTTCAGACATTACTCCCATGGAGGAAAGTGCGCATGGTGACTGTTGTATTCAATCCCGATGCAATTTCTGTGTTTCATCAACTCTCTGATAGTCCACAGATTACAGAATGAAACCAGATGTGCATCGGAAACTACTACTGGTCATCGGGGGAACGATCAAAGCGTAGACTGTTTAAGACATTACTCCTGTGGAGGAAAGAGCGCATGGTGACTGTTGTATTCAATACCGATGCAATTTCTGTGTTTCGTCAACACTCTGATAGTCCTCAGATTACAGAATGCCACCAGATGTGCATCGGAAACAACTACTTGTGTTCCAGGGAACGATCAAAGCGTAGACTGTTTAAAACATTACTCCTGTGGTGGAAAGTGTGCATGGTGACTGTTGTATTCAATCCCAATGCAATTTCTGTGTTTCATCAACACTCTGATAGTCCACAGATTACAGAATGCCACCAGATGTGCATCGTAAACTTCTACTGGTCTTCCAGGGAACGATCAAAGCGTAGACTGTTAGAGATATTACTCCCGTGGAGGGAAGTGCGCATGGTGACTGTTGTATTCAATCCCGATGCAATTTCTGTGTTTCATCAACACTCTGATAATCCACAGATTACAGAATGCCAGCAGATGCGCATCGGAAACTACTACTGGTCTTCCAGGGAACGATCAAAGCGTGGACTGTTTCAGACCTTACTCCCATGGAGGAAAGTGCGTATTGTGACTGTTGTATTAAATCCCGATGCAATTTCTGTGTTTCATCAACACTCTGATAGTTCACAGATTACAGAATGCCACCAGATATGCATCGGAAACTACTACTAGTCTTCCAGGGAACGATCAAAGCGTAGACTGTTTGAGACATTACTAACATGGAGGAAAGTGCGCATGATGACTGTTGTATTCAATACCAATGCAATTACTGTGTTTCATCAACACCTTGATAGTCCACAGATTACAGAATGCCACCAAATGTGCATCGGAAACTACTACTGGTCTTCCAGGAAACGATCGAACCGTAAACTCTTTGAGACATTACCCCCATGGTGGTACGTGGGCATGGTGACTGTTGTATTCAATCCCGATGCAATTTCTGTGTTTTATGACACTCTGATACTCCACAGATTACAGAATGGCTCCAGATGTGCATCGCAAACTACTACTGGTCTTCCTGGGAACGATCCAAGCGTAGACTGTTAGAGACATAAATCCCATAGAGGAAAGTGCGCATGGTGACTGTTGTAATCAATCCCAATGCAATTTCTGTGTTTCATCAACACTCTGATAGTCCACAGATTACAGAATGCCTTCAGATGTGCATCGGAAACTACTACTGGTCTTCCAGGGAACGATCAAAGCGTAGACTGTAAGGGACATTACACATATGGAGGAAAGTGTTCATGGTGACTGTTGTATTCAATCCCGATGCAATATCTGTGTTTCATCAACACTTTGAAAGTCCACAGATTACAGAATGCCTCCAGATGTTCATCGGAACCTGCTACTGGTTTCCAGGGAACGATCAAAGCGTAGACTGTTTGAGACATTACTCCTGTGGAGGAAAGTGCGCATGGTGACTGTTGTATTCAATCCCGATGCAATTTCGGTGTTTCATCAACACTCTGATAGTCCACAGATTACAGAATGCCACCAGATGTGCATCGGAAACTGCTACTGATCTTCCAGGGAACGATCAAAGCGTGGACAGTTTGAGACATACCTCCCGTGGAGGAAAGTGCGCATGGTGACTGTCGTATTCAATCCCGATTCAATTTCTGTGTTTCATCAACACTCTGATAGTCCACGGATTACAGAATGCCACCAGAATTGCATCGGAATGTACTACTGGTCTTCCAGGGAACGATCAAAGCGTGGACTGTTTTAGACATTACTCCCAACGAGGGAAGTGCGCATGGTGACTGTTGTATTCAATTTCGATGCAATTTCTGTGTTTCATCAACACTCTGATAGTCCACAAATTACAGAATGCCACCAGATGTGAATTGGAAACTACCACTGGTCTTCCAGGGAACGATCAAAGCGTAGACTGCTTGAGATATTACTAACATGGAGGAAAGTGCGCATGGTGACTGTTGTATTCAATCCCGATGCAATTTCTGTGTTTCATGATACTCTGATACTCCACAGATTACAGTATGGCTCCAGATGTGCATCGGAAACTACTACTGGTCTTCCTGGGAACGATCCAAGCGTAGACTGTTAGAGACATTACTCCCATGGAGGAAAGTGCGCATGGTGACTGTTGTAATCAATCCCAATGCAATTTCTGTGTTTCATCAACAATCAGTTAGTCCACAGATTTCAGAATGCCTCCAGATGTGCATCGGAAACTACTACTGGTCTTCCAGGGAACGATCAAAGCGTAGACAGTTTGAGACATACCTCCCGTGGAGGATTGTGCGCATGGTGACTGTTGTATTCAATCCCGATGCAATTTCTGTGATTCATGAACACTCTGATAGTCCACAGATTACAGAATGCCACCAGATGTGCATCGGAAACAACTACTGGTCTTCCAGGGAACGATCAAAGCGTAGACAGTTTGAGACATACCTCCCGTGGAGGAAAGTACGCATGGTGACTGTTGTATTCAATCCCGATGCAATTTCTGTGTTTCATCAACACTCTGATAATCCACAGATTACAGAATGCCAGCAGATGCGCATCGGAAACTACTACTGGTCTTCCAGGGAACGATCAAAGTGTGGACTGTTTCAGACATTACTCCCATGGAGGAAAGTGCGTATTGTGACTGTTGTATTAAATCCCGATGCAATTTCTGTGTTTCATCAATACTCTGATAGTCCACAGATTACAGAATGCCACCAGATATGCATCGGAAACTACTACTGGTCTTCCAGGGAACGATCAAAGCCTAGACTGTTTGAGACATTACTAACATGGAGGAAAGTGCGCATGGTGACTGTTGTATTCAATCCCGATGCAATTTCTGTGTTTCATCAACTCTCTGATAGTCCACAGATTACAGAATGCCACCAGATGTGCATCGGAAACTACTACTGGTCATCGGGGGAACGATCAAAGCGTAGACTGTTTAAGACATTACTCCTGTGGAGGAAAGTGCGCATTGTGACTGTTGTATTCAATACCGATGCAATTTCTGTGTTTCGTCAACACTCTGATAGTCCACAGATTACAGAATGCCACCAGATGTGCATCGGAAACAACTACTTGTGTTCCAGGGAACGATCAAAGCGAAGACTGTTTGATACATTACTCCTGTGGTGGAAAGTGTGCATGGTGACTGTTGTATTCAATCCCAATGCAATTTCTGTGTTTCATCAACACTCTGATAGTCCATAGATTACAGAATGCCACCAGATGTGCATCGGAAACTTCTACTGGTCTTCCAGGGAACGATCAAAGCGTAGACAGTTTGAGACATTACTCCCGTGGAGGGAAGTGCGCATGGTGACTGTTGTATTCAATCCCGATTCAATTTCTGTGTTTCATCAACACTCTGATAATCCACAGATTACAGAATGCCAGCAGATGCGCATCGGAAACTACTACTGGTCTTCCAGGGAACGATCAAATCGTGGACTGTTTCAGACATTACTCCCATGGAGGGAAGTGCGTATTGTGACTGTTGTATTAAATCCCGATGCAATTTCTGTGTTTCATCAATACTCTGATAGTCCACAGATTACAGAATGCCTCCAAATGTGCATCGGAAACTACTACTGGTCTTCCAGGAAACGATCGAACCGTAAACTCTTTGCGACATTACCCCCATGGAGGTAGGTGCGCATGGTGACTGTTGTATTCAATCCCGATGCAATTTCTGTGTTTCATGACACTCTGATACTCCACAGATTACAGAATGGCTCCAGATGTGCATCGTAAACTACTACTGGTCTTCCTGCGAACGATCCAAGCGTAGACTGTTAGAGACATAACTCCCATGGAGGAAAGTGCGCATGGTGACTGTTGTAATCAATCCGAAAGCAATTTCTGTGTTTCATCAACACTCTGATAGTCCACAGATTACAGAATGCCTTCAGATGTGCATCGGAAACTACTACTGGTCTTCCAAAGCGTAGGTCTTGATCAAAGCGTAGACTGTAAGGGACATTACACATATGGAGGAAAGTGTTCATGGTGACTGTTGTATTCAATCCCGATGCAATTTCTGTGTTTCATCAACACTCTGATAGTCCACAGATTACAGAATGCCACCAGATGTGCATCGGCAACTGCTACTGATCTTCCAGGGAACGATCAAAGCGTGGACAGTTTGAGACATACCTCCCGTGGAGGAAAGTGCGCATGGTGACTGTCGTATTTAATCCCGATGCAATTTCTGTGTTTCATCAACACTCTGATAGTCCACGGTTTACAGAATGCCACCAGAATTGCATCGGAATGTACTACTGGTCTTCCAGGGAACGATCAAAGCGTGGACTGTTTTAGACATTACTCCCAACGAGGGTAGTGCGCATGGTGACTGTTGTATTCAATTTCGATACAATTTCTGTGTTTCATCAACACACTGATAGTCCACAAATTACAGAATGCCACCAGATGTGAATTAGAAACTACCACTGGTCTTCCAGGGAACGATCAAAGCGTAGACTGCTTGAGACATTACTAACATGGAGGAAAGTGCGCATGGTGACTGTTGTATTCAATCCCGATGCAATTTCTGTGTTTCATGATACTCTGATACTCCACAGATTACAGTATGGCTCCAGATGTGCATCGGAAACTACTACTGGTCTTCCTGGGAACAATCCAAGCGTAGACTGTTAGAGACATTACTCCCATGGAGGAAAGTGCGCATGGTGACTGTTGTAATCAATCCCAATGCAATTTCTGTGTTTCATCAACAATCAGTTAGTCCACAGATTTCAGAATGCCTCCAGATGTGCATCGGAAACTACTACTGGTCTTCCAGGGAACGATCAAAGCGTAGACAGTTTGGGACATACCTCCCGTGGAGGAAAGTGCGCATGGTGACTGTTGTATTCAATCCCGATGCAATTTCTGTGATTCATGAACACTCTGATAGTCCACAGATTACAGAATGCCACCAGATGTGCATCGGAAACAACTACTGGTCTTCCAGGGAACGATCAAAGCGTAGACAGTATGAGACATACCTCCCGTGGAGGAAAGTGCGCATGGTGACTGTCGTATTCAATCCACCAGATGTGCATCGGAAACTGCTACTGATCTTCCAGGGAACGATCAAAGCGTGGACAGTTTGAGACATACCTCCCGTGGAGGAAAGTGCGCATGGTGACTGTCGTATTTAATCCCGATGCAATTTCTGTGTTTCATCAACACTCTGATAGTCCACGGTTTACAGAATGCCACCAGAATTGCATCGGAATGTACTACTGGTCTTCCAGGGAACGATCAAAGCGTGGACTGTTTTAGACATTACTCCCAACGAGGGTAGTGCGCATGGTGACTGTTGTATTCAATTTCGATACAATTTCTGTGTTTCATCAACACACTGATAGTCCACAAATTACAGAATGCCACCAGATGTGAATTGGAAACTACCACTGGTCTTCCAGGGAACGATCAAAGCGTAGACTGCTTGAGACATTACTAACATGGAGGAAAGTGCGCATGGTGACTGTTGTATTCAATCCCGATGCAATTTCTGTGTTTCATGATACTCTGATACTCCACAGATTACAGTATGGCTCCAGATGTGCATCGGAAACTACTACTGGTCTTCCTGGGAACAATCCAAGCGTAGACTGTTAGAGACATTACTCCCATGGAGGAAAGTGCGCATGGTGACTGTTGTAATCAATCCCAATGCAATTTCTGTGTTTCATCAACAATCAGTTAGTCCACAGATTTCAGAATGCCTCCAGATGTGCATCGGAAACTACTACTGGTCTTCCAGGGAACGATCAAAGCGTAGACAGTTTGGGACATACCTCCCGTGGAGGAAAGTGCGCATGGTGACTGTTGTATTCAATCCCGATGCAATTTCTGTGATTCATGAACACTCTGATAGTCCACAGATTACAGAATGCCACCAGATGTGCATCGGAAACAACTACTGGTCTTCCAGGGAACGATCAAAGCGTAGACAGTATGAGACATACCTCCCGTGGAGGAAAGTGCGCATGGTGACTGTCGTATTCAATCCCGATGCAATGTCTGTGTTTCATCAACACTCTGATAGTCCACAGATTACAGAATGCCACCAGATGTGCATCGGAAACTACTACTGGTCATCGGGGGAACGATCAAAGCGTAGACTGTTTAAGACATTACTCCTGTGGAGGAAAGTGCGCATTGTGACTGTTGTATTCAATACCGATGCAATTTCTGTGTTTCGTCAACACTCTGATAGTCCACAGATTACAGAATGCCACCAGATGAGCATCGAAAACAACTACTTGTGTTCCAGGGAACGATCAAAGTGAAGACTGTTTGATACATTACTCCTGTGGTGGAAAGTGTGCATGGTGACTGTTGTATTCAATCCCGATGCAATTTCTGTGTTTCATCAACACTCTGATAGTCCACAGATTACAGAATGCCACCAGATGTGCATCGGAAACTGCTACTGATCTTCCAGGGAACGATCAAAGCGTGGACAGTTTGAGACATACCTCCCGTGGAGGAAAGTGCGCATGGAGACTGTCGTATTCAATCTGTGTTTCGTCAACACTCTGATAGTCCACAGATTACAGAATGCCACCAGATGAGCATCGAAAACAACTACTTGTGTTCCAGGGAACGATCAAAGTGAAGACTGTTTGATACATTACTCCTGTGGTGGAAAGTGTGCATGGTGACTGTTGTTTTCAATCCCGATGCAATTTCTGTGTTTCATCAACACTCTGATAGTCCACAGATTACAGAATGCCACCAGATGTGCATCGGAAACTGCTACTGATCTTCCAGGGAACGATCAAAGCGTGGACAGTTTGAGACATACCTCCCGTGGAGGAAAGTGCGCATGGAGACTGTCGTATTCAATCCCGATGCAATTTCTGTGTTTCATCAACACTCTGATAGTCCACGGATTACAGAATGCCACCAGAATTGCATCGGTATGTACTACTGGTCTTCCAGGGAACGATCAAAGCGTGGACTGTTTCAGACATTACTCCCATGGAGGAAAGTGCGCATGGTTACTGATGTATTCAATACCGATGCAATTTCCGTGTTTCATCAACACTTTGATAGTCCACAGATTACAGAATGCCACCAGATGTGAATTGGAAACTACCACTGGTCTTCCAGGGAACGATCAAAGCGTAGACTGCTTGAGACATTACTAACATGGAGGAAAGTGCGCATGGTGACTGTTGTATTCAATCCCGATGCAATTTCTGTGTTTCATGACACTCTGATACTCCGCAGATTACAGAATGGCTCCAGATGTGAATCGGAAACTACTACTGGTCTTCCTAGGAACGATCCAAGCGTAGACTGTTAGAGACATTACTCCCATGGAGGAAAGTGCGCATGGTGACTGTTGTAATCAATCCCAATGCAATTACTGTGTTTCACCAACAATCAGTTATTCCACAGATTTCAGAATGCCTCCAGATGTGAATCGGAAACTACTACTGGTCTTCCTAGGAACGATCCAAGCGTAGACTGTTAGAGACATTACTCCCGTGGAGGAAAGTGCGCATGGTGACTGTCGTATTCAATCCCGATGCAATTTCTGTGTTTCATCAACACTCTGATAGTCCTCGGATTACAGAATGCCACCAGAATTGCATCGGAAGCTACTACTGGTCTTCCAGGGAACGATAAAATCGTGGACTGTTTCAGACATTACTCCCATGGAGGAAAGTGCGCATGGTGACTGTTGTATTCAATCCCGATGCAATTTCTGTGTTTCATCAACTCTCTGATAGTCCACAGATTACAGAATGAAACCAGATGTGCATCGGAAACTACTACTGGTCATCGGGGGAACGATCAAAGCGTAGACTGTTTAAGACATTACTCCTGTGGAGGAAAGTGCGCATGGTGACTGTTGTATTCAATACCGATGCAATTTCTGTGTTTCGTCAACACTCTGATAGTCCACAGATTACAGAATGCCACCAGATGTGCATCGGAAACAACTACTTGTGTTCCAGGGAACGATCAAAGCGTAGACTGTTTAAAACATTACTCCTGTGGTGGAAAGTGTGCATGGTGACTGTTGTATTCAATCCCAATGCAATTTCTGTGTTTCATCAACACTCTGATAGTCCACAGATTACAGAATGCCACCAGATGTGCATCGTAAACTTCTACTGGTCTTCCAGGGAACGATCAAAGCGTAGACTGTTAGAGATATTACTCCCGTGGAGGGAAGTGCGCATGGTGACTGTTGTATTCAATCCCGATGCAATTTCTGTGTTTCATCAACACTCTGATAATCCACAGATTACAGAATGCCAGCAGATGCGCATCGGAAACTACTACTGGTCTTCCAGGGAACGATCAAAGCGTGGACTGTTTCAGACCTTACTCCCATGGAGGAAAGTGCGTATTGTGACTGTTGTATTAAATCCCGATGCAATTTCTGTGTTTCATCAACACTCTGATAGTTCACAGATTACAGAATGCCACCAGATATGCATCGGAAACTACTACTAGTCTTCCAGGGAACGATCAAAGCGTAGACTGTTTGAGACATTACTAACATGGAGGAAAGTGCGCATGATGACTGTTGTATTCAATACCAATGCAATTACTGTGTTTCATCAACACCTTGATAGTCCACAGATTACAGAATGCCACCAAATGTGCATCGGAAACTACTACTGGTCTTCCAGGAAACGATCGAACCGTAAACTCTTTGAGACATTACCCCCATGGTGGTACGTGGGCATGGTGACTGTTGTATTCAATCCCGATGCAATTTCTGTGTTTTAAGACACTCTGATACTCCACAGATTACAGAATGGCTCCAGATGTGCATCGCAAACTACTACTGGTCTTCCTGGGAACGATCCAAGCGTAGACTGTTAGAGACATAAATCCCATAGAGGAAAGTGCGCATGGTGACTGTTGTAATCAATCCCAATGCAATTTCTGTGTTTCATCAACACTCTGATAGTCCACAGATTACAGAATGCCTTCAGATGTGCATCGGAAACTACTACTGGTCTTCCAGGGAACGATCAAAGCGTAGACTGTAAGGGACATTACACATATGGAGGAAAGTGTTCATGGTGACTGTTGTATTCAATCCCGATGCAATATCTGTGTTTCATCAACACTTTGAAAGTCCACAGATTACAGAATGCCTCCAGATGTTCATCGGAACCTGCTACTGGTTTCCAGGGAACGATCAAAGCGTAGACTGTTTGAGACATTACTCCTGTGGAGGAAAGTGCGCATGGTGACTGTTGTATTCAATCCCGATGCAATTTCGGTGTTTCATCAACACTCTGATAGTCCACAGGTTACAGAATGCCACCAGATGTGCATCGGAAACTGCTACTGATCTTCCAGGGAACGATCAAAGCGTGGACAGTTTGAGACATACCTCCCGTGGAGGAAAGTGCGCATGGTGACTGTCGTATTCAATCCCGATTCAATTTCTGTGTTTCATCAACACTCTGATAGTCCACGGATTACAGAATGCCACCAGAATTGCATCGGAATGTACTACTGGTCTTCCAGGGAACGATCAAAGCGTGGACTGTTTTAGACATTACTCCCAACGAGGGAAGTGCGCATGGTGACTGTTGTATTCAATTTCGATGCAATTTCTGTGTTTCATCAACACTCTGATAGTCTACAAATTACAGAATGCCACCAGATGTGAATTGGAAACTACCACTGGTCTTCCAGGGAACGATCAAAGCGTAGACTGCTTGAGATATTACTAACATGGAGGAAAGTGCGCATGGTGACTGTTGTATTCAATCCCGATGCAATTTCTGTGTTTCATGATACTCTGATACTCCACAGATTACAGTATGGCTCCAGATGTGCATCGGAAACTACTACTGGTCTTCCTGGGAACGATCCAAGCGTGGACTGTTAGAGACATTACTCCCATGGAGGAAAGTGCGCATGGTGACTGTTGTAATCAATCCCAATGCAATTTCTGTGTTTCATCAACAATCAGTTAGTCCACAGATTTCAGAATGCCTCCAGATGTGCATCGGAAACTACTACTGGTCTTCCAGGGAACGATCAAAGCGTAGACAGTTTGAGACATACCTCCTGTGGAGGATTGTGCGCATGGTGACTGTTGTATTCAATCCCGATGCAATTTCTGTGATTCATGAACACTCTGATAGTCCACAGATTACAGAATGCCACCAGATGTGCATCGGAAACAACTACTGGTCTTCCAGGGAACGATCAAAGCGTAGACAGTATGAGACAAACCTCCCGTGGAGGAAAGTGCGCATGGTGACTGTCGTATTCAATCCCGATGCAATGTCTGTGTTTCATCAACACTCTGATAGTCCACAGATTACAGAATGCACCAGATGTGCATCGGAAACTACTACTGGTCTTCCAGGGAACGATCAAAGCGTAGACAGTTTGAGACATACCTCCCGTGGAGGAAAGTGCGCATGGTGACTGTCGTATTCAATCCCGATGCAATTTCTGTGTTTCATCAACAGTCTGATAGTCCACCGATTACAGAATGCCACCAGAATTGCATCGGAAACTTCTACTGGTCTTCCAGGGAACGATCAAAGCGTAGACTGTTTGAGACATTACTCCCATGGAGGAAAGTGTGCATGGTGACTGTTGTATTCAATCCCAATGCATTTTCTGTGTTTCATCAACACTATGATAGTCCATAGATTACAGAATTCCACCAGATGTGCATCGGAAACTTCTACTGGTCTTCCAGGGGACGATCAAAGCGTAGACTGTTTGAGACATTACTCCCGTGGAGGGAAGTACGCATGGTGACTGTTGTATTCAATCCCGATGCAATTTCTGTGTTTCATCAACACTCTGATAATCCACAGATTACAGAATGCCAGCAGATGCGCATCGGAAACTACTACTGGTCTTCCAGGGAACGATCAAAGTGTGGACTGTTTCAGACATTACTCCCATGGAGGAAAGTGCGTATTGTGACTGTTGTATTAAATCCCGATGCAATTTCTGTGTTTCATCAATACTCTGATAGTCCACAGATTACAGAATGCCACCAGATATGCATCGGAAACTACTACTGGTCTTCCAGGGAACGATCAAAGCCTAGACTGTTTGAGACATTACTAACATGGAGGAAAGTGCGCATGGTGACTGTTGTATTCAATCCCGATGCAATTTCTGTGTTTCATCAACTCTCTGATAGTCCACAGATTACAGAATGCCACCAGATGTGCATCGGAAACTACTACTGGTCATCGGGGGAACGATCAAAGCGTAGACTGTTTAAGACATTACTCCTGTGGAGGAAAGTGCGCATTGTGACTGTTGTATTCAATACCGATGCAATTTCTGTGTTTCGTCAACACTCTGATAGTCCACAGATTACAGAATGCCACCAGATGTGCATCGGAAACAACTACTTGTGTTCCAGGGAACGATCAAAGCGAAGACTGTTTGATACATTACTCCTGTGGTGGAAAGTGTGCATGGTGACTGTTGTATTCAATCCCAATGCAATTTCTGTGTTTCATCAACACTCTGATAGTCCATAGATTACAGAATGCCACCAGATGTGCATCGGAAACTTCTACTGGTCTTCCAGGGAACGATCAAAGCGTAGACTGTTTGAGACATTACTCCCGTGGAGGGAAGTGCGCATGGTGACTGTTGTATTCAATCCCGATTCAATTTCTGTGTTTCATCAACACTCTGATAATCCACAGATTACAGAATGCCAGCAGATGCGCATCGGAAACTACTACTGGTCTTCCAGGGAACGATCAAATCGTGGACTGTTTCAGACATTACTCCCATGGAGGGAAGTGCGTATTGTGACTGTTGTATTAAATCCCGATGCAATTTCTGTGTTTCATCAATACTCTGATAGTCCACAGATTACAGAATGCCACCAAATATGCATCGGAAACTACTACTGGTCTTCCAGGGAACGATCAAAGCCTAGACTGTTTGAGACATTACTAACATGGAGGAAAGTGCGCATGGTGACTGTTGTATTCAATACCGATGCAATTACTGTGTTTCATCAACACCTTGATAGTCCACAGATTACAGAATGCCTCCAAATGTGCATCGGAAACTACTACTGGTCTTCCAGGAAACGATCGAACCGTAAACTCTTTGCGACATTACCCCCATGGAGGTAGGTGCGCATGGTGACTGTTGTATTCAATCCCGATGCCATTTCTGTGTTTCATGACACTCTGATACTCCACAGATTACAGAATGGCTCCAGATGTGCATCGTAAACTACTACTGGTCTTCCTGCGAACGATCCAAGCGTAGACTGTTAGAGACATAACTCCCATGGAGGAAAGTGCGCATGGTGACTGTTGTAATCAATCCGAAAGCAATTTCTGTGTTTCATCAACACTCTGATAGTCCACAGATTACAGAATGCCTTCAGATGTGCATCGGAAACTACTACTGGTCTTCCAAAGCGTAGGTCTTGATCAAAGCGTAGACTGTAAGGGACATTACACATATGGAGGAAAGTGTTCATGGTGACTGTTGTATTCAATCCCGATGCAATTTCTGTGTTTCATCAACACTCTGATAGTCCACAGATTACAGAATGCCACCAGATGTGCATCGGAAACTGCTACTGATCTTCCAGGGAACGATCAAAGCGTGGACAGTTTGAGACATACCTCCCGTGGAGGAAAGTGCGCATGGTGACTGTCGTATTTAATCCCGATGCAATTTCTGTGTTTCATCAACACTCTGATAGTCCACGGTTTACAGAATGCCACCAGAATTGCATCGGAATGTACTACTGGTCTTCCAGGGAACGATCAAAGCGTGGACTGTTTTAGACATTACTCCCAACGAGGGTAGTGCGCATGGTGACTGTTGTATTCAATTTCGATACAATTTCTGTGTTTCATCAACACACTGATAGTCCACAAATTACAGAATGCCACCAGATGTGAATTGGAAACTACCACTGGTCTTCCAGGGAACGATCAAAGCGTAGACTGCTTGAGACATTACTAACATGGAGGAAAGTGCGCATGGTGACTGTTGTATTCAATCCCGATGCAATTTCTGTGTTTCATGATACTCTGATACTCCACAGATTACAGTATGGCTCCAGATGTGCATCGGAAACTACTACTGGTCTTCCTGGGAACAATCCAAGCGTAGACTGTTAGAGACATTACTCCCATGGAGGAAAGTGCGCATGGTGACTGTTGTAATCAATCCCAATGCAATTTCTGTGTTTCATCAACAATCAGTTAGTCCACAGATTTCAGAATGCCTCCAGATGTGCATCGGAAACTACTACTGGTCTTCCAGGGAACGATCAAAGCGTAGACAGTTTGGGACATACCTCCCGTGGAGGAAAGTGCGCATGGTGACTGTTGTATTCAATCCCGATGCAATTTCTGTGATTCATGAACACTCTGATAGTCCACAGATTACAGAATGCCACCAGATGTGCATCGGAAACAACTACTGGTCTTCCAGGGAACGATCAAAGCGTAGACAGTATGAGACATACCTCCCGTGGAGGAAAGTGCGCATGGTGACTGTCGTATTCAATCCCGATGCAATGTCTGTGTTTCATCAACACTCTGATAGTCCACAGATTACAGAATGCCACCAGATGTGCATCGGAAACTACTACTGGTCATCGGGGGAACGATCAAAGCGTAGACTGTTTAAGACATTACTCCTGTGGAGGAAAGTGCGCATTGTGACTGTTGTATTCAATACCGATGCAATTTCTGTGTTTCGTCAACACTCTGATAGTCCACAGATTACAGAATGCCACCAGATGAGCATCGAAAACAACTACTTGTGTTCCAGGGAACGATCAAAGTGAAGACTGTTTGATACATTACTCCTGTGGTGGAAAGTGTGCATGGTGACTGTTGTATTCAATCCCAATGCAATTTCTGTGTTTCATCAACACTCTGATAGTCCATAGATTACAGAATGCCACCAGATGTGCATCGGAAACTTCTACTGGTCTTCCAGGGAACGATCAAAGCGTAGACTGTTTGAGACAGTACTCCCGTGGAGGGAAGTGCGCATGGTGACTGTTGTATTCAATCCCGATGCAATTTCTGTGTTTCATCAACACTCTGATAATCCACAGATTACAGAATGCCAGCAGATGCGCATCGGAAACTACTACTGGTCTTCCAGGGAACGATCAAAGTGTGGACTGTTTCAGACATTACTCCCATGGAGGAAAGTGCGTATTGTGACTGTTGTATTAAATCCCGATGCAATTTCTGTGTTTCATCAATACTCTGATAGTCCACAGATTACAGAATGCCACCAGATATGCATCGGAAACTACTACTGGTCTTCCAGGGAACGATCAAAGCCTAGACTGTTTGAGACATTACTAACTTGGAGGAAAGTGCGCATGGTGACTGTTGTATTCAATCCCGATTCAATTTCTGTGTTTCATCAACTCTCTGATAGTCCACAGATTACAGAATGCCACCAGATGTGCATCGGAAACTACTACTGGTCATCGGGGGAACGATCAAAGCGTAGACTGTTTAAGACATTACTCCTGTGGAGAAAAGTGCGCATTGTGACTGTTGTATTCAATACCGATGCAATTTCTGTGTTTCGTCAACACTCTGATAGTCCATAGATTACAGAATGCCTCCAGATGTGCATCGGAAACTTCTACTGGTCTTCCAGGGAACGATCAATGCGTAGACTGTTTGAGACATTACTCCCGTGGAGGGAAGTGCGCATGGTGACTGTTGTATTCAATACCGATGCAATTACTGTGTTTTATCAACACCTTGATAGTCCACAGATTACAGAATGCCTCCAAATGTGCATCGGAAACTACTACTGGTCTTCCAGGAAACGAGCGAACAGTAAACTCATTGAGACATTACCCCCATGGAGGTAGGTGCGCATGGTGACTGTTGTATTCAATCCCGATGCAATTTCTGTGTTTCATGACACTCTGATACTCCACAGATTACAGAATTGCTCCAGATGTGCATCGTAAACTACTACTGGTCTTCCTGGGAACGATCCAAGCGTAGACTGTTAGAGACATAACTCCCATGGAGGAAAGTGCGCATGGTGACTGTTGTAATCAATCCCAATGCAATTTCTGTGTTTCATCTACACTCTGATAGTCCACAGATTACATAATGCCTTCAGATGTGCATCGGAAACTGCTACTGGTCTTCCAGGGAACGATCAAAGCGTAGACTGTAAGGGACATTACACATATGGAGGAAAGTGTTCATGGTGACTGTTGTATTCAATCCCGATGCAATATCTGTGTTTCATCAACACTTTGAAGGTCCACAGATTACAGAATGCCTCCAGATGTTCATCGGAACCTACTACTGGTTTTCCAGGGAACGATCAAAGCGTAGACAGTTTGAGACATTACTCCTGTGGAGGAAAGTGCGCATGGTGACTGTTGTATTCAATCCCGATGCAATTTCTGTGTTTCATCAACACTCTGATAGTCCACAGATTACAGAATGCCACCAGATGTGCATCGGAAACTGCTACTGATCTTCCAGGGAACGATCAATGCGTGGACAGTTTGAGACATACCTCCCGTGGAGGAAAGTGCGCATGGTGACTGTCGTATTCAATCCCGATGCAAATTCTGTGTCTCATCAACACTCTGATAGTCCACGGATTACAGAATGCCACCAGAATTGCATCGGAATGTACTACTGGTCTACCAGGGAACGATCAAATCGTGGACTGTTTTAGACATTACTCCCATGGAGTAAAGTGCGCATGGTGACTGTTGTATTCAATACCGATGCAATTTCCGTCTTTCATCAACACTCTGATAGTCCACAAATTACAGAATGCCACCAGACGTGAATTGGAAACTACCACTGCTCTTCCAGGGAACGATCAAAGCGTAGACTGCTTGAGACATTTCTAACATGGAGGAAAGTGCGCATGGTGACTGTTGTATTCAATCCCAATGCAATTTCTGTGTTTCATGACACTATGATACTCCACAGTTCACAGAATGACTCCAGATGTGCATCGGAAACTACTACTGGTCTTCCTGGGAACGATCCAAGCGTAGACTGTTAGAGACATTACTCCCATGGAGGAAAGTGCGCATGGTGACTGTTGTATTCAATACCGATGGAATTTCTGTGTTTCATCAACTCTCTGATAGTCCACAGATTACAGAATGCCACCAGATGTGCATCGGAAACTACTACTGGTCATCGAGGGAACGATCAAAGCGTAAACTGTTTAAGACATTACTCCTGTGGAGGAAGGTGCGCATGGTGACTGTTGTATTCAATACCGATGCAATTTCTGTGTTTCATCAACACTCTGATAATCCACAGATTACAGAATGCCAGCAGATGCGCATCGGAAACTACTACTGGTCTTCCAGAGAACGATCAAAGCGAGGACTGTTTCAGACATTACTCCCATGGAGGAAAGTGCGTATTGTGACTGTTGTATTAAATCCCGATGCAATTTCTGTGTTTCATCAACACTCTGATAGTTCACAGATTACAGAATGCCACCAGATATGCATCGGAAACTACTACTGGTCTTCCAGGTAACGATCAAAGCGTTGACTGTTTGAGACATTACTAACATGGAGGAAAGTGCGCATGGTGACTGTTGTATTCAATACCGATGCAATTACTGTGTTTCATCAACACTCTGATAGTCCACAGATTACAGAATGCCACCAGATGTGCATCGGAAACTACTACTGGTCATCGGGGGAACGATCAAAGCGTAGACTGTTTAAGACATTACTCCTGTGGAGAAAAGTGCGCATTGTGACTGTTGTATTCAATACCGATGCAATTTCTGTGTTTCGTCAACACTCTGATAGTCCACAGATTACAGAATGCCACCAGATGTGCATCGGAAACAACTACTTGTGTTCCAGGGAACGATCAAAGCGAAGACTGTTTGATACATTACTCCTGTGGTGGAAAGTGTGCATGGTGACTGTTGTATTCAATCCCAATGCAATTTCTGTGTTTCATCAACACTCTGATAGTCCATAGATTACAGAATGCCACCAGATGTGCATCGGAAACTTCTACTGGTCTTCCAGGGAACGATCAAAGCGTAGACTGTTTGAGACATTACTCCCGTGGAGGGAAGTGCGCATGGTGACTGTTGTATTCAATCCCGATGCAATTTCTGTGTTTCATCAACACTCTGATAATCCACAGATTACAGAATGCCAGCAGATGCGCATCGGAAACTACTACTGGTCTTCCAGGGAACGATCAAAGCGTGGACTGTTTCAGACATTACTCCCATGGAGGAAAGTGCGTATTGTGACTGTTGTATTAAATCCCGATGCAATTTCTGTGTTTCATCAATACTCTGATAGTCCACAGATTACAGAATGCCACCAAATATGCATCGGAAACTACTACTGGTCTTCCAGGGAACGATCAAAGCCTAGACTGTTTGAGACATTACTAACATGGAGGAAAGTGCGCATGGTGACTGTTGTATTCAATACCGATGCAATTACTGTGTTTCATCAACACCTTGATAGTCCACAGATTACAGAATGCCTCCAAATGTGCATCGGAAACTACTACTGGTCTTCCAGGAAACGAGCGAACAGTAAACTCATTGAGACATTACCCCCATGGAGGTAGGTGCGCATGGTGACTGTTGTATTCAATCCCGATGCAATTTCTGTGTTTCATCTACACTCTGATAGTCCACAGATTACAGAATGCCTTCAGATGTGCATCGGAAACTGCTACTGGTCTTCCAGGGAACGATCAAAGCGTAGACTGTAAGCGACATTACACATATGGAGGAAAGTGTTCATGGTGACTGTTGTATTCAATCCCGATGCAATATCTGTGTTTTATCAACACTTTGAAGGTCCACAGATTACAGAATGCCTCCAGATGTTCATCGGAACCGACTACTGGATTTCCAGGGAACGATCAAAGCGTAGACTGTTTGAGACATTACTCCTGTGGAGGAAAGTGCGCATGGTGACTGTTGTATTCAATCCCGATGCAATTTCTGTGTTTCATCAACACTCTGATAGTCCACAGATTACAGAATGCCACCAGATGTGCATCGGAAACTGCTACTGATCTTCCAGGGAACGATCAATGCGTGGACAGTTTGAGACATACCTCCCGTGGAGGAAAGTGCGCATGGTGACTGTCGTATTCAATCCCGATGCAATTTCTGTGTTTCATCAACACTCTGATAGTCCACGGATTACAGAATGCCACCAGAATTGCATCGGAATGTACTACTGGTCTTCCAGGGAACGATCAAATCGTGGACTGTTTTAGACATTACTCCCATGGAGTAAAGTGCGCATGGTGACTGTTGTATTCAATACCGATGCAATTTCCGTGTTTCATCAACACTCTGATAGTCCACAGATTACAGAATGCCACCAGACGTGAATTGGAAACTACCACTGGTCTTCCAGGGAACGATCAAAGCGTAGACTGCTTGAGACATTTCTAACATGGAGGAAAGTGCGCATGGTGACTGTTGTATTCAATCCCAATGCAATTTCTGTGTTTCATGACACTATGATACTCCACAGTTCACAGAATGACTCCAGATGTGCATCGGAAACTACTACTGGTCTTCCTGGGAACGATCCAAGCGTAGACTGTTAGAGACATTACTCCCATGGAGGAAAGTGCGCATGGTGACTGTTGTATTCAATACCGATGCAATTTCCGTGTTTCATCAACTCTCTGATAGTCCACAGATTACAGAATGCCACCAGATGTGCATCGGAAACTACTACTGGTCATCGAGGGAACGATCAAAGCGTAAACTGTTTAAGACATTACTCCTGTGGAGGAAGGTGCGCATGGTGACTGTTGTATTCAATACCGATGCAATTTCTGTGTTTCATCAACACTCTGATAATCCACAGATTACAGAATGCCAGCAGATGCGCATCGGAAACTACTACTGGTCTTCCAGAGAACGATCAAAGCGAGGACTGTTTCAGACATTACTCCCATGGAGGAAAGTGCGTATTGTGACTGTTGTATTAAATCCCGATGCAATTTCTGTGTTTCATCAACACTCAGATAGTTCACAGATTACAGAATGCCACCAGATATGCATCGGAAACTACTACTGGTCTTCCAGGTAACGATCAAAGCGTTGACTGTTTGAGACATTACTAACATGGAGGAAAGTGCGCATGGTGACTGTTGTATTCAATACCGATGCAATTACTGTGTTTTATCAACACCTTGATAGTCCACAGATTACAGAATGCCTCCAAATGTGCATCGGAAACTACTACTAGTCTTCCAGGAAACGATCGAACCGTAAACTCTTTGAGACATTACCCCCATGGAGGTAGGTGCGCATGGTGACTGTTGTATTCAATCCCGATGCAATTTCTGTGTTTCATGACACTCTGATACTCCACAGATTACAGAATGGCTCCAGATGTGCATCGTAAACTACTACTGGTCTTCCTGGGAACGATCCAAGCGTAGACTGTTAGAGACATAACTCCCATGGAGGAAAGTGCGCATGGTGACTGTTGTAATCAATCCCAATGCAATTTCTGTGTTTCTTCAACACTCTGATAGTCCACAGATTACAGAATGCCACCAGATGTGCCTCGGAAACTGCTACTGATCTTCCAGGGAACGATCAATGCGTGGAAAGTTTGAGACATACCTCCCAAGGAGGAGAGTGCGCATGGTGACTGTCGTATTCAATCCCGATGCAATTTCTGTGTTTCATCAACACTCTGATAGTCCACGGATTACAGAATGCCACCAGAATTGCATCGGAATGTACCACTGGTCTTCCAGGGAACGATCAAATCGTGGACTGTTTTAGACATTACTCCCATGGAGGAAAGTGCGCATGGTGACTGTTGTATTCAATACCGATGCAATTACAGTGTTTCATCATCACTCTGATAGTCCACAGATTACAGAATGCCTTCAGATGTGCTTCGGAAACTACTACTGGTCTTGCAGGGAACGATCAAAGCGTAGTCTGTTAGGGACATTACTCATATGGAGGAAAGTGCTCATGGTGACTGTTGTATTCAATCCCGATGCAATATCTGTGTTTCATCAACACTTTGAAGATCCACAGATTACAGAATGCCTCTAGATGTGCATCGGAAACTCCTACTGGTCTTCCAGGAAACGATCAAAACGTAGACAGTTTGAGACATACCTCCCGTGGAGGAAAGTGCGCATGGTGACTGTTGTATTCAATCCCGATGCAAATTCTGTGATTCATGAACACTCTGATAGTCCACAGATTACAGAATGCCACCAGATGTGCATCGGAAACAACTACTGGTCTTCCAGGGAACGATCAAAGCGTAGACAGTTTGAGACATACCTCCCGTGGAGGAAAGTGCGCATGGTGACTGTCGTATTCAATCCCGATGCAATTTCCGTGTTTCATCAACACTCTGATAGTCCACGGATTACAGAATGCCACCAGAATTGCATCGGAAACTACTACTAGTCTTCCAGGGAACGATCAAAGCGTGGACTGTTTCAGACATTACTCCCATGGAGGAAAGTGCGCATGGTGACTTTTGTATTCAATCCCGATGCAATTTCTGTGTTTCATCAACTTTCTGATAGTCCACAGATGACAGAATGCCACCAGATGTGCATCGGAAACTTCTACTGGTCTTCCAGGGAACGATCAAAGCGTAGACTGTTTGAGACATTACTCCCGTGGAGGGAAGTGCGCATGGTGACTGTTGTATTCAATCCCGATGCAATTTCTGTGTTTCATCAACACTCTGATAATCCACAGATTACAGAATGCCACCAGATGCGCATCGGAAACTACTACTGGTCTTCCAGGGAACGATCAAAGCGTGGACTGTTTCAGACATTACTCCCATGGAGGAAAGTGCGCATGGTGACTGTTGTATTCAATCCCGATGCAATTTCTGTGTTTCATCAACACTCTGATAGTCCACAGATTACAGAATGCCACCAGATGTGCATCGGAAACTGCTACTGATCTTCCAGGGAACGATCAATGCGTGGACAGTTTGAGACATACCTCCCGTGGAGGAAAGTGCGCATGGTGACTGTCGTATTCAATCCCGATGCAATTTCTGTGTTTCATCAACACTCTGATAGTCCACGGATTACAGAATGCCACCAGAATTGCATCGGAATGTACTACTGGTCTTCCAGGGAACGATCAAATCGTGGACTGTTTTAGACATTACTCCCATGGAGTAAAGTGCGCATGGTGACTGTTGTATTCAATACCGATGCAATTTCCATGTTTCATCAACACTCTGATAGTCCACAGATTACAGAATGCCACCAGACGTGAATTGGAAACTACCACTGGTCTTCCAGGGAACGATCAAAGCGTAGACTGCTTGAGACATTTCTAACATGGAGGAAAGTGCGCATGGTGACTGTTGTATTCAATCCCAATGCAATTTCTGTGTTTCATGACACTATGATACTCCACAGTTCACAGAATGACTCCAGATGTGCATCGGAAACTACTACTGGTCTTCCTGGGTACGATCCAAGCGTAGACTGTTAGAGACATTACTCCCATGGAGGAAAGTGCGCATGGTGACTGTTGTATTCAATACCGATGCAATTTCTGTGTTTCATCAACTCTCTGATAGTCCACAGATTACAGAATGCCACCAGATGTGCATCGGAAACTACTACTGGTCATCGAGGGAACGATCAAAGCGTAAACTGTTTAAGACATTACTCCTGTGGAGGAAGGTGCGCATGGTGACTGTTGTATTCAATACCGATGCAATGTCTGTGTTTCATCAACACTCTGATAATCCACAGATTACAGAATGCCAGCAGATGCGCATCGGAAACTACTACTGGTCTTCCAGAGAACGATCAAAGCGAGGACTGTTTCAGACATTACTCCCATGGAGGAAAGTGCGTATTGTGACTGTTGTATTAAATCCCGATGCAATTTCTGTGTTTCATCAACACTCAGATAGTTCACAGATTACAGAATGCCACCAGATATGCATCGGAAACTACTACTGGTCTTCCAGGTAACGATCAAAGCGTTGACTGTTTGAGACATTACTAACATGGAGGAAAGTGCGCATGGTGACTGTTGTATTCAATACCGATGCAATTACTGTGTTTTATCAACACCTTGATAGTCCACAGATTACAGAATGCCTCCAAATGTGCATCGGAAACTACTACTAGTCTTCCATTAAACGATCGAACCGTAAACTCTTTGAGACATTACCCCCATGGAGGTAGGTGCGCATGGTGACTGTTGTATTCAATCCCGATGCAATTTCTGTGTTTCATGACACTCTGATACTCCACAGATTACAGAATGGCTCCAGATGTGCATCGTAAACTACTACTGGTCTTCCTGGGAACGATCCAAGCGTAGACTGTTAGAAACATAACTCCCATGGAGGAAAGAGCGCATGGTGACTGTTGTAATCAATCCCAATGCAATTTCTGTGTTTCTTCAACACTCTGATAGTCCACAGATTACAGAATGCCACCAGATGTGCCTCGGAAACTGCTACTGATCTTCCAGGGAACGATCAATGCGTGGACAGTTTGAGACATACCTCCCAAGGAGGAGAGTGCGCATGGTGACTGTCGTATTCAATCCCGATGCAATTTCTGTGTTTCATCAACACTCTGATAGTCCACGGATTACAGAATGCCACCAGAATTGCATCGGAATGTACCACTGGTCTTCCAGGGAACGATCAAATCGTGGACTGTTTTAGACATTACTCCCATGGAGGAAAGTGCGCATGGTGACTGTTGTATTCAATACCGATGCAATTACAGTGTTTCATCATCACTCTGATAGTCCACAGATTACAGAATGCCTTCAGATGTGCTTCGGAAACTACTACTGGTCTTGCAGGGAACGATCAAAGCGTAGTCTGTTAGGGACATTACTCATATGGAGGAAAGTGCTCATGGTGACTGTTGTATTCAATCCCGATGCAATATCTGTGTTTCATCAACACTTTGAAGGTCCACAGATTACAGAATGCCTCCAGATGTGCATCGGAAACTCCTACTGGTCTTCCAGGAAACGATCAAAACGTAGACAGTTTGAGACATACCTCCCGTGGAGGAAAGTGCGCATGGTGACTGTTGTATTCAATCCCGATGCAAATTCTGTGATTCATGAACACTCTGATAGTCCACAGATTACAGAATGCCACCAGATGTGCATCGGAAACAACTACTGGTCTTCCAGGGAACGATCAAAGCGTAGACAGTTTGAGACATACCTCCCGTGGAGGAAAGTGCGCATGGTGACTGTCGTATTCAATCCCGATGCAATCTCTGTGTTTCATCAACACTCTGATAGTCCACGGATTACAGAATGCCACCAGAATTGCATCGGAAACTACTACTAGTCTTCCAGGGAACGATCAAAGCGTGGACTGTTTCAGACATTACTCCCATGGAGGAAAGTGCGCATGGTGACTTTTGTATTCAATCCCGATGCAATTTCTGTGTTTCATCAACTTTCGGATAGTCCACAGATGACAGAATGCCACCAGATGTGCATCGGAAACTTCTACTGGTCTTCCAGGGAACGATCAAAGCGTAGACTGTTTGAGACATTACTCCCGTGGAGGGAAGTGCGCATGGTGACTGTTGTATTCAATCCCGATGCAATTTCTGTGTTTCATCAACACTCTGATAATCCACAGATTACAGAATGCCACCAGATGCGCATCGGAAACTACTACTGGTCTTCCAGGGAACGATCAAAGCGTGGACTGTTTCAGACATTACTCCCATGGAGGAAAGTGCGAATTGTGACTGTTGTATTAAATCCCGATGCAATTTCTGTGTTTCATCAACACTCTGATAGTCCACAGATTATAGAATGCCACCAGATATGCATCGGAAACTACTACTGGTCTTCCAGGGAATGATCAAAACGTAGACTGTTTGAGACATTACTAACATGGAGGAAAGTGCGCATGGTGACTGTTGTATTCAATCCCGATGCAATTTCTGTGTTTCATCAACACTCTGATAGTCCACAGATTACAAAATGCCTTCAGATGTGCATCGGAAACTACTACTGGTCTTCCAGGGAACGATCAAAGCGTAGACTGTTAGGGACATTACACATATGGAGGAAAGTGTTCATGGTGACTGTTGTATTCAATCCCGATACAATATCTGTGTTTCATCAACACTTTGAAGGTCTACAAAATACAAAATGCCTCCAGATGTTCATCGGAACCTACTACTGGTTTTCCAGGGAACGATCAAAGCGTAGACTGTTTGAGACATTACTCCTGTGGAGGAAAGTGCGGATGGTGACTGTTGTATTCAATCCCGATGCATTTTCTGTGTTTCATCAACACTCTGATAGTCCACAGATTACAGAATGCCACCAGATGTGCATCGGAAACAGCTACTGGTCTTCCAGGGAACGGTCAAAGCGTGGACAGTTTGAGACATACCTCCCGTGGAGGAATGTGCGCATGGTGACTGTCGTATTCAATCACGATGCAATTTCTGTGTTTCATCAACACTCTGATAGTCCACGGATTACAGAATGCCACCAGAATTGCATCGGAATCTACTACTGGTCTTCCAGGGAACGATCAAAGCTTGGACTGTTTTAGACATTACTCCCATGGAGGAAAGTGCGCATGGTGACTGTTGTATTCAATCCCGATGCAATTTCCGTGTTTCATCAACACTCTGATAGTCCACAGATTACAGAATGCCACAAGATGTGAATTAGAAACTACCACTGGTCTTCCAGGGAACGATCAAATTGTAGACTGTTTCAGACATTACTCCCATGTAGGAAAGTGCGGATTGTGATTGTTGTATTCAATCGCGATGCAATATCTGTGTTTCGTCAACACTCTGATAGTCCACAGATTACAGAATGCCACCAGATGTGCATCGGAAACAACGACTGGTGTTCCAGGGAACGATCAAAGCGTAGACTGTTTGAGACATTACTCCCATGGAGGAAAGTGTGCATGGTGACTGTTGTATTCAATCCCGATGCAATTACTGTGTTTCATCAACTCTCTGATAGCCCACAGATTACAGAATGCCACCAGATGTGCATCGGAAACTACTACTGGTCTTCCAGGGAACGATCAAAGCGTAGACTGTTTGAGACATTACTTCCAAGGAGGAAAGTGCGGATGGTGCTTGTTGTATTCAATCCCGATGCAATTTCTGTGTTTCATCAACACTCTGATAGTCCACAAATTACACAATGCCACCAGATGTACATCTGGAACTACTACTGGTCTTCCAGGAAACGATCAAATCGTAGACTCTTTGAGACATTACTCCCGTGGAGGAAAGTGCGCATGGTGAATGTTGTATTCAATCCCGATGCAATTTCTGTGATTCATGAACACTCTGATAGTCCACAGATTACAGAATGCCACCGGATGTGCATCGGAAACTACTACTGGTCTTCCAGGGAACGATCAAAGCGTAGACTGTTTGAGACATTACTTCCGTGGAGAAAGTGCGCATGGTGACTGTTGTATTCAATCCCGATGCAATTTCTGTGTTTCATCAACACTCTGATAGACCACAGATTACAGAATGCCTCCAGATGTGCATCGGAAACTACTACTGGTCTTCTAGGGAACGATCAAATTGTAGACTGTTTCAGACATTACTCCCATGTAGGGAAGTGCGGATTGTGATTGTTGTATTCACTCCCGCTGCAATTTCTGTGTTTCATCAACACATTGAAGGTCCACAGGTTACAGAATGCCACCAGATTTTCATCGGAAACTACTACTGATATTCCAGGGAACGATCAAATCGTAGACGGTTTGAGACATTACTCTCATGGAAGAAAGTGCGCATGGTGACTGTTGTATTCAATCCCGATGCAATATCTGTGTTTCATCAACACTTTGAAGGTCCACAGATTACAGAATGCCTCCAGAAGTGCAACGGAAGCTATTACTGGTTTTCCAGGGAACGATCAAAGCGTAAACTCTTTGAGACATTACTCCTGTGGAGGAAAGTGCGAATGGTGATTGTTGTATTCAATCCCGATGCAATTTCTGTGTTTCATCGACACTCTGTTAGTCCACAGATTATAGAATGCCTCCAGATGTGCATCAGAAACCACTACTGGTCCTCCAGGGAACGATCAAAGCGTAGACTGTTTGAGACATTACTTCTAAGGAGGAAAGTGCGGATGGAGACTGTTGTATTCAATCCCGATGCAATTTCTGTGTTTCATCAACACTCTGATAGTCCACAAATTACACAATGCCACCAGATGTACATCCGGAAATACTACTGGTCTTCCAGGGAACGACCAAAGCGTAGACTGTTTGAGACATTACTCCCGTGGAGGAAAGTGCGCATGGTGACTGTTGTATTCAATCCCGATGCAATTTCTGTGATTCATGAACACTCTAATAGTCCACAGATTACAGAATGCCACCAGATGTGCATCGGAAACTACTACTGGTCTTCCAGGGAACGATCAAAGAGTAGACTGTTTGAGACATTACTCCCATGGAGGATAGTGCGGATGGTGACTGTAGTATATTCACTCCCGATGCAATTTTTGTGTTTCATCAACACTCTGGTAATCCACAGATTACAGATGTGCATCGGAAACTACTACTGGTCTTCCAGGGAATGATCAAAGCGTAGACTTTTTGAGACATTACTCCCATGGAGGAAAGTGCGCATTTTGACTGTTGTATTCAATCCCGATGCAACTGCTGTGTTTCGTCAACACTCTGATAGTCCACAGATTACAGAATGCCACCAGTTGTGCATCGGAAACCACTACTGGTCTTCCTGGGAACGATCAAATTGTAGATTGTTTCAGACATTACTGCCAAGTAGGAAAGGGCGGATTGTGACTGTTGTATTCACTCCGAGGCAATTCCTGTGTTTTATCAACACTTTGAAGGTCCACAGATTACAGAATGCCTCCAGATGTGTATCGGAAGCTTCTACTGATATTCCAGGGAACGATCAAATCGTAGACTGTTTGAGACATTACTCCCATGGAGGAAAGTGCGCATGGTGACTGTTGTATTCAATCCCGATGCAATTTCTGTGTCTCATCAACACTCTGATTGTCCACAGATTACAGAATGCCTCCAGAAGTGAATTGGAAACTACAACTGGTCTTCCAGGAAACGATCAAAGCGTAGACTGTTTGAGACATTACTAACATGGAGGAAAGTGCGCATGGTGAATGTTGTATTCAATCCCGATGCATTTTCTGTGTTTCATCAACACTCTGATAGTGCACAGGTTACAGAATGACTCTAGATGTGCATCGGAAACAACTACTGGTCTTCCAGGGAACGATCAAAGCGTAAACTCTTTGAGACATTACTCCCATAGAGGAAGGTGCGCATGGTCACTGTTGTATTCAGTCCCGAAGCAATTTCTGTGTTTCATCAACACTCTGATACTCCACAGATTACAGAATGGCTCCAGATGTGCATCGGAAACTACTACTGGTCTTCCTGGGAACGATCCAATCGTATACTGTTAGAGACATTACTTCCATGGAGGAAAGTGACATGGTGACTGTTGTAATCAATCCCAATGCAATTTCTGTGTTTCATGAACACTCTGATACTCCACAGATTACAGAATGCCTCCAGATGTGCATCGGAAACTACTACTGGTCTTCCTGGAAACAATCCAAGCGTAGACTGTTAGAGACATTACTCCCATGGAGGAAAGTGCGCATGGTGACTGCTGTTATCAATCCCAATGCAATTTCTGTGTTTCATCAACAATCAGTTAGTCCACAGATTTCTGAATGCCTCCAGATGTGCATCGGAAACTAATACTGGTTTTCCAGGGAACAATCAAAGCGTAGACTGTTTGAGACATTAATTCCGTGGAGAAAGTGCGCGTGGTGACTGTTGTATTCAATCCCGATGCAATTTCTGTGTTTCATCAACACTCTAATAGTCCACAGATTACACAATGCCACCAGATGTGCATCAGAAACTACTACTGGTCCTCCAGGGAACGATCAAAGCGTAGACTGTTTGAGACATTACTTCCAAGGAGGAAAGTGCGGATGGTGACTGTTGTATTCAATCCCGAAGCAATTTCTGTGTTTCATCAACACTCTGATAGTCCACAGATTACTGAATGCCTCCAGATGTGCATCGGAAACTACTACTGGTCTTCCAGGGAACGATCAAAGAGTAGACTGTTTGAGACATTACTTCCATGGAGGAAAGTGCGGATGGTGACTGTTGCATTCAATCCCGATGCAATTTCTGTGTTTCATCAACACTCTGATAGTCCACAAATTACACAATGCCACCAGATGAACATCGGGAACTACTACTGGTCTTCCAGGGAACGATCAAAGCGTAGACTGTTTGAGACATTACTCCCGTGGAGGAAAGTGTGCATGGTGACTGTTGTATTTAATCCCGATGCAAATTCTGTGATTCATGAACACTCTGATAGTCCATAGATTACAGAATGCCACCAGATGTGCATCGGAAACTGCTACTGGTCTTCCAGGGAACGATCAAAGCGTAGACTGTTAGGGACATTACTCATATGGAGGAAAGAGCGCAAGGTGACTGATGTATTCAATCCCGATGCAATATCTGTGTTTCATCAACACTTTGAAGGTCCACAGTTTACAGAATGCCTCCAGATGTGCATCGGAAACTACTACTGGTTTTCCAGGGAACGATCAAAGCGAAGACTGTTTGAGACATTACTCCTGTGGAGGAAAGTGCGAATGGTGACTGTTGTGTTCAATCCCGATGCAATTTCTGTGTTTCATCAACACTCTGATAGTCCACAGATTACAGAATGCCACCAGATGTGCATCGGAAACTGCTACTGGTCTTCCAGGGAACGATCTAAGCGTAGACAGTTTGAGACATACCTCCCGTGGAGGAAAGTGCTCATGGTGACTGTTGTATTCAATCCCGATGCAATTTCTGTGTTTCATCAACTCTCTGATACCCCACAGATTACAGAATGCCACCAGATGTGCATCGGAAACTACTACTGGTCTTCCAGGGAACGATCAAAGCGTAGACTGTTTGAGACATTACTCCCGTGGAGGAAAGTGTGCATGGTGACTGTTGTATTTAATCCCGATGCAAATTCTGTGATTCATGAACACTCTGATAGCCCACAGATTAAAGAATGCCACCAGATGTGCATCGGAAACTACTACTGGTTTTCCAGGGAACGATCAAAGCGTAGACTGTTTGAGACATTACTAACATGGAGGAAAGTGCGCATGATGACTGTTGTATTCAATACCAATGCAATTACTGTGTTTCATCAACACCTTGATAGTCCACAGATTACAGAATGGCTCCAAATGTGCATCGGAAACTACTACTGGTCTTCCAGGAAACGATCGAACCGTAAACACTTTGAGACATTACCCCCATGGAGGTAGGTGGGCATGGTGACTGTTGTATTCAATCCCGATGCAATTTCTGTGTTTCATAACACTCTGATACTCCACAGATTACAGAATGGCTCCAGATGTGCATCGCAAACTACTACTGGTCTTCCTGGGAACGATCCAAGCGTAGACTGTTAGAGACATAAATCCCATAGAGGAAAGTGCGCATGGTGACTGTTGTAATCAATCCCAATGCAATTTCTGTGTTTCATCAACACTCTGATAGTCCACAGATTACAGAATGCCTTCAGATGTGCATCGGAAACTACTACTGGTCTTCCAGGGAACGATCAAAGCGTAGACTGTAAGGGACATTACACATGTGGAGGAAAGTGTTCATGGTGACTGTTGTATTCAATCCCGGTGCGATATCTGTGTTTCATCAACACTTTGAAGGTCCACAGATTACAGAATGCCTCCAGATGTTCATCGGAACCTGCTACTGGTTTCCAGGGAACGATCAAAGCGTAGACTGTTTGAGACATTACTCCTGTGGAGGAAAGTGCGCATGGTGACTGTTGTATTCAATCCCGATGCAATTTCGGTGTTTCATCAACACTATGATAGTCCACAGATTACAGAATGCCACCAGATGTGCATCGGAAACTGCTACTGATCTTCCAGGGAACGATCAAAGCGTGGACAGTTTGAGACATACCTCCCGTGGAGGAAAGTGCGCATGGTGACTGTCGTATTCAATCCCGATGCAATTTCTGTGTTTCATCAACACTCTGATAGTCCACGGATTACAGAATGCCACCAGAATTGCATCGGAATGTACTACTGGTCCTCCAGGGAACGATCAAAGCGTAGACTGTTTGAGACATTACTTCCAAGGAGGAAAGTGCGGATGGTGACTGTTGTATTCAATCCCGAAGCAATTTCTGTGTTTCATCAACACTCTGATAGTCCACAGATTACTGAATGCCTCCAGATGTGCATCGGAAACTACTACTGGTCTTCCAGGGAACGATCAAAGAATAGACTGTTTGAGACCTTACTTCCATGGAGGAAAGTGCGGATGGTGACTGTTGCATTCAATCCCGATGCAATTTCTGTGTTTCATCAACACTCTGATAGTCCACAAATTACACAATGCCACCAGATGAACATCCGGAACTACTACTGGTCTTCCAGGGAACGATCAAAGCGTAGACTGTTTGAGACATTACTCCCGTGGAGGAAAGTGTGCATGGTGACTGTTGTATTTAATCCGGATGCAAATTCTGTGATTCATGAACACTCTGATAGTCCATAGATTACAGAATGCCACCAGATGTGCATCGGAAACTGCTACTGGTCTTCCAGGGAACGATCAAAGCGTAGACTGTTAGGGACATTACTCATATGGAGGAAAGTGCGCAAGGTGACTGATGTATTCAATCCCGATGCAATATCTGTGTTTCATCAACACTTTGAAGGTCCACAGTTTACAGAATGCCTCCAGATGTGCATCGGAAACTACTACTGGTTTTCCAGGGAACGATCAAAGCGAAGACTGTTTGAGACATTACTCCTGTGGAGGAAAGTGCGAATGGTGACTGTTGTATTCAATCCCGATGCAATTTCTGTGTTTCATCAACACTCTGATAGTCCACAGATTACAGAATGCCACCAGATGTGCATCGGAAACTGCTACTGGTCTTCCAGGGAACGATCTAAGCGTAGACAGTTTGAGACATACCTCCCGTGGAGGAAAGTGCTCATGGTGACTGTTGTATTCAATCCCGATGCAATTTCTGTGTTTCATCAACTCTCTGATAGCCCACAGATTACAGAATGCCACCAGATGTGCATCGGAAACTACTACTGGTCTTCCAGGGAACGATCAAAGCGTAGACTGTTTGAGACATTACTCCCGTGGAGGAAAGTGTGCATGGTGACTGTTGTATTTAATCCCGATGCAAATTCTGTGATTCATGAACACTCTGATAGCCCACAGATTACAGAATGCCACCAGATGTGCATCGGAAACTACTACTGGTTTTCCAGGGAACGATCAAAGCGTAGACTGTTTGAGACATTACTAACATGGAGGAAAGTGCGCATGATGAATGTTGTATTCAATACCAATGCAATTACTGTGTTTCATCAACACCTTGATAGTCCACAGATTACAGAATGCCTCCAAATGTGCATCGGAAACTACTACTGGTCTTCCAGGAAACGATCGAACCGTAAACTCTTTGAGACATTACCCCCATGGAGGTAGGTGGGCATGGTGACTGTTGTATTCAATCCCGATGCAATTTCTGTGTTTCATAACACTCTGATACTCCACAGATTACAGAATGGCTCCAGATGTGCATCGCAAACTACTACTGGTCTTCCTGGGAACGATCCAAGCGTAGACTGTTAGAGACATAAATCCCATAGAGGAAAGTGCGCATGGTGACTGTTGTAATCAATCCCAATGCAATTTCTGTGTTTCATCAACACTCTGATAGTCCACAGATTACAGAATGCCTTCAGATGTGCATCGGAAACTACTACTGGTCTTCCAGGGAACGATCAAAGCGTAGACTGTAAGGGACATTACACATATGGAGGAAAGTGTTCATGGTGACTGTTGTATTCAATCCCGGTGCAATATCTGTGTTTCATCAACACTCTGAAGGTCCACAGATTACAGAATGCCTCCAGATGTTCATCGGAACCTGCTACTGGTTTCCAGGGAACGATCAAAGCGTAGACTGTTTGAGACATTACTCCTGTGGAGGAAAGTGCGCATGGTGACTGTTGTATTCAATCCCGATGCAATTTCGGTGTTTCATCAACACTCTGATAGTCCACAGATTACAGAATGCCACCAGATGTGCATCGGAAATTGCTACTGATCTTCCAGGGAACGATCAAAGCGTGGACAGTTTGAGACATACCTCCCGTGGAGGAAAGTGCGCATGGTGACTGTCGTATTCAATCCCGATGCAATTTCTGTGTTTCATCAACACTCTGATAGTCCACGGATTACAGAATGCCACCAGAATTGCATCGGAATGTACTACTGGTCTTCCAGGGAACGATCAAAGCGTGGACTGTTTTAGACATTACTCCCAACGAGGGAAGTGCGCATGGTGACTGTTGTATTCAATTTCGATGCAATTTCTGTGTTTCATCAACACTCTGATAGTCCACAAATTACAGAATGCCACCAGATGTGAATTGGAAACTACCACTGGTCTTCCAGGGAACGATCAAAGCGTAGACTGCTTGAGATATTACTAAAATGGAGGAAAGTGCGCATGGTGACTGTTGTATTCAATCCCGATGCAATTTCTGTGTTTCATTATACTCTGATACTCCACAGATTACAGTATGGCTCCAGATGTGCATCGGAAACTACTACTGGTCTTCCTGGGAACGATCCAAGCGTAGACTGTTTGAGACATTACTCCCATGGAGGAAAGTGCGCATGGTGACTGTTGTATTCAATCCCGATGCAATTTCTGTGTTTCATCAACACTCTGATAGTGCACAGATTACAGAATGACTCTAGATGTGCATCGGAAACTACTACTGGTTTTCCAGGGAACGATCAAACCGTAAACTCTTTGAGACATTACTCCCATGGAGGAAGGTGCGCATGGTGACTGTTGTATTCAATCCCGACACAATTTCTGTGTTTCATCAACAATCTGATATTCCACAGATTACAGAATGGCTCCAGATGTGCATCGGAAACTACTACTAGTCTTCCAGGGAACGATCAAAGCGTAGACTGTTAGGGACATTACTCATATGGACGAAAGTGCGCATGGTGCCTGTTGTATTCTATCCCGATGCAATTTCTGTGATTCATGAACACTCTGATAGTCCACAGATTACAGAATGCCACCAGATGTGCATCGGACACTACTACTGGTCTTCCAGGGAACGATCAAAGCGTGGACTGTTTCAGACATTACTCTCCTGGAGGAAAGTGCGCATGGTGACTGTTGTATTCAATCCCGATGCAATTGCTGTGTTTCATCAACACTGTGATAGTCCACAGATTACAGAATGCCACCAGATGTGCATCGGAAACTACTACTGGTCTTCCAGGGAACGATCAAAGCGTAGACAGTTTGAGACATACCTCCCGTGGAGGAAAGTGCGCATGGTGACTGTCGTATTCAATCCAGATGCAATTTCTGTGTTTCATCAACACTTTGATAGTAGACGAATTACAGAATGCCATCAGAATTGCATCGGAAACTACTACTGGTCTTCCAGGGAACGATCAAAGCGTGGACTGTTTCAGACATTACTCCCATGGAGGAAAGTGCGCATGGTGACAGTTGTATTCAATACCGATGCAATTTCTGTGTTTCGTCAACACTCTGATAGTCCACAGATTACAGAATGCCACCAGATGTGCATCGGAAACAACTACTTGTGTTCCAGGGAACGTTAAAAGCGTAGACTGTTTGAGACATTACTCCTGTGGTGGAAAGTGTGCATGGTAACTGTTGTATTCAATCCCGATGCAATTTGAGTGTTTCATCAACACTCTGATAGTCCACAGATAACAGAATGCCACCAGATGTGCATCGGAAACTACTACTGGTCTTCCAATGAACGATCAAAGTGTGGACTGTTTCAGACATTACTCCCAAGGAGGAAAGTGCGTATTGTGACTGTTGTATTCAATCCCGATGCAATTTCTGTGTTTCATCAACACTCTGATAGTCCACAGATTACAGAATGCCACCAGATGTGCATCGGAAACTACTACTGGTCTTCCAGGGAACGATCAAAGCGTAGATAGTTTGAGACATTACTAACATGGAGGAAAGTGCGCATGGTGACTGTTGTATTCAATACCGATGCAATTACTGTGTTTCATCAACACCTTGATAGTCCACAGTTTACAGAATGAATCCAAATGTGCATCGGAAACTACTACTGGTCTTCCAGGGCACGATCGAACCGTAAACTCTTTGAGACATTACGCACATGGAGGTAGGTGCGCATGGTGACTGTTGTATTCAATCCCGATGCAATTTCTGTGTTTCATGACACTCTGATACTCTACAGATTACAGAATGGCTCCAGATGTGCATCGGATACTACTACTGGTCTTCCTGGGAACGATCCAAGCGTAGACTGTTTGAGACATTACTCCCATGGAGAAAAGTGCGCATGGTGACTGTTGTAATCAATCCCAATGCAATTTCTGTGTTTCATCACAATCAGTTAGTCCACAGATTTCAGAATGCCTCCAGATCTGCATCGGAAACTACTACTAGTCTTCTAGGGAACAAACAAAGCGTAGACTGTTTGAGACTTTAGTTCCGTGGAGAAAGTGGGCATGGTGACTGTTGTATTCAATCCCGATGCAATATCTGTGTTTCATCAACACTTTGAAGGTCCACAGATTACAGAATGCCTCCAGATGTGCATCGGAACCTACTACTGGTTTTCCAGGGAACGATCAAAAACGTAGACTGTTTGAGACATTACTTCTGTGGAGGAAAGTGTGCATGGTGACTGTTGTATTCAATTCCGATGCAATTTCTGTGTTTCATCAACACTCTGATAGTCCACAGATTACAGAATGCCACCAGATGTGCATCGGAAACTGCTACTGATCTTCTAGGGAACGATCAAAGCGTAGACAGTTTGAGACATACAACCAGTGGAGGAAAGTGCGCATGGTGACTGTTGTATTCAATCCCGATGCAATTTCCGTGATTCATGAACACTCTGATAGTCCACAGATTACAGAATGCCACCAGATGTGCATCGGAAACAACTACTGGTGTTCCAGGGAACGATAAAAGCGTAGACTGTTTGAGACATTACTCATGTGGAGGAAAGTGCGCATGGTGACTGTTGTATTCAATCCCGATGCAATTTCTGTGTTTCATCAACTCTCTGATAGTCCACAGATTACAGAATGCCTCCAGATGTGCATCGGAAACTACTACTGGTCTTCCAAGGAACGATCAAAGCGTAGACTGTTAGGGACATTACTCATATGGAGGAAAGTGCGCATGGTGACTGTTGTATTCAATCCCGATGCAATATCTGTGTTTCATCAACACTTTGAAGGTCCACAGATTACAGAATGCCTCCAGATGTGCATCGGAAACTACTACTGGTTTTCGAGGGAACGATAAAAGCGTAGACTGTTTGAGACATTACTCATGTGGAGTAAAGTGCGCATGGTGACTGTTGTATTCAATCCCGATGCAATTTCTGTGTTTCATGAACACTCTGATAGTCCACAGATTACAGATGTGCATCGGAAACTACTACAGGTCTTCCAGGGAACGATCAAAGCGTAGACTGTTTGAGACATTACTTCCATGGAGGAAAGTGAGGATGGTGACTGTTGTATTCACTCCCGATGCTATTTTTGTGTTTCATCAACACTCTGATAGTCCAGAGATTACAGATGTGCATCGGAAACTACTACTGGTCTTCCAGGGAACGATCAAAGCGTGGACTGTTTCAGAAATTACTCTCCTGGAGGAAAGTGCGCATGGTGACTGTTGTACTCTATCCCGATGCAATTTCTGTGTTTCATCAACACTCTGATAGTCCACAGATTACAGAATGCCACCAGATGTGCATCGGAAACTACTACTGGTCTTCCAGGGAACGATCAAAGCGTAGACAGTTTGAGACATACCTCCCGTGGAGGAAAGTGCGCATGGTGACTGTCGTATTCAATCCCGATGCAATTTCTGTGTTTCATCAACAGTCTGATAGTCCACCGATTACAGAATGCCACCAGAATTGCATCGGAAACTTCTACTGGTCTTCCAGGGAACGATCAAAGCGTAGACTGTTTGAGACATTACTCCCGTGGAGGGAAGTGCGCATGGTGACTGTTGTATTCAATCCCGATGCAATTTCTGTGTTTCATCAACACTCTGATAATCCACAGATTACAGAATGCCAGCAGATGCGCATCGGAAACTACTACTGGTCATCCAGGGAACGATCAAAGCGTGGACTGTTTCAGACATTACTCCCATGGAGGAAAGTGCGTATTGGGACTGTTGTATTAAATCCCGATGCAATTTCTGTGTTTCATCAACACTCTGATGGTTCACAGATTACAGAATGCCACCAGATATGCATCAGAAACTACTACTAGTCTTCCAGGGAACGATCAAAGCGTAGACTGTTTGAGACATTACTAACATGGAGGAAAGTGCGCATGATGACTGTTGTATTCAATACCAATGCAATTACTGTGTTTCATCAACACCTTGATAGTCCACAGATTACAGAATGCCTCCAAATGTGCATCGGAAACTACTACTGGTCTTCCTGGGAACGATCCAAGCGTAGACTGTTAGAGACATAAATCCCATAGAGGAAAGTGCGTATGGTGACTGTTGTAATCAATCCCAATGCAATTTCTGTGTTTCATCAACACTCTGATAGTCCACAGATTACAGAATGCCTTCAGATGTGCATCGGAAACTACTACTGGTCTTCCAGGGAACGATCAAAGCGTAGACTGTAAGGGACATTACACATATGGAGGAAAGTGTTCATGGTGACTGTTGTATTCAATCCCGATGCAATATCTGTGTTTCATCAACACTTTGAAGGTCCACAGATTACAGAATGCCTCCAGATGTTCATCGGAACCTGCTACTGGTTTCCAGGGAACGATCAAAGCGTAGACTGTTTGAGACATTACTCCTGTGGAGGAAAGTGCGCATGGTGACTGTTGTATTCAATCCCGATGCAATTTCGGTGTTTCATCAACACTCTGATAGTCCACAGATTACAGAATGCCACCAGATGTGCATCGGAAACTGCTACTGATCTTCCAGGGAACGATCAAAGCGTGGACAGTTTGAGACAAACCTCCCGTGGAGGAAAGTGCGCATGGTGACTGTCTTATTCAATCCCGATGCAATTTCTGTGTTTCATCAACACTCTGATAGTCCACGGATTACAGAATGCCACCAGAATTGCATCGGAATGTACTACTGGTCTTCCAGGGAACGATCAAAGCGTGGACTGTTTTAGACATTACTCCCAACGAGGGAAGTGCGCATGGTGACTGTTGTATTCAATTTCGATGCAATTTCTGTGTTTCATCAACACTCTGATAGTCCACAAATTACAGAATGCCACCAGATGTGAATTGGAAACTACCACTGGTCTTCTAGGGAACGATCAAAGCGTAGACTGCTTGAGATATTACTAACATGGAGGAAAGTGTGCATGGTGACTGTAGTAATCAATCCCAATGCAATTTCTGTGTTTCATCAACAATCAGTTAGTCCACAGATTTCAGAATGCCTCCAGATGTGCATCGGAAACTACTACAGGTCTTCCAGGGAACGATCAAAGCGTAGACAGTTTGAGACATACCTCCCGTGGAGGAAAGTGCGCATGGTGACTGTTGTATTCAATCCCGATGCAATTTCTGTGATTCATGTACACTCTGATAGTCCACAGATTACAGAATGCCACCAGATGTGCATCGGAAACAACTACTGGTCTTCCAGGGAACGATCAAAGCGTAGACATTATGAGACATACCTCCCGTGGAGGAAAGTGCGCATGGTGACTGTTGTATTCAATACCGATGCAATTTCTGTGTTTCGTCTACACTCTGATAGTCCACAGATTACAGAATGCCACCAGATGTGCATCGGAAACAACTACTTGTGTTCCAGGGAACGATCAAAGTGAAGACTGTTTGATACATTACTCCTGTGGTGGAAAGTGTGCATGGTGACTGTTGTATTCAATCCCAATGCAATTTCTGTGTTTCATCAACACTCTGATAGTCCATAGATTACAGAATGCCACCAGATGTGCATCGGAAACTTCTACTGGTCTTCCAGGGGACGATCAAAGCGTAGACTGTTTGAGACATTACTCCCGTGGAGGGAAGTGCGCATGGTGACTGTTGTATTCAATCCCGATGCAATTTCTGTGTTTCATCAACACTCTGATAATCCACAGATTACAGAATGCCAGCAGATGCGCATCGGAAACTACTACTGGTCTTCCAGGGAGCGATCAAGGTGTGGACTGTTTCAGACATTACTCCCATGGAGGAAAGTGCGTATTGTGACTGTTGTATTAAATCCCGATGCAATTTCTGTGTTTCATCAATACTCTGAGAGTCCACAGATTACAGAATGCCACCAGATATGCATCGGAAACTACTACTGGTCTTCCAGGGAACGATCAAAGCCTAGACTGTTTGAGACATTACTAACATGGAGGAAAGTGCGCATGGTGACTGTTGTATTCAATCCCGATGCAATTTCTGTGTTTCATCAACTCTCTGATAGTCCACAGATTACAGAATGCCACCAGATGTGCATCGGAAACTACTACTGGTTATCGGGGGACTGATCAAAGCGTAGACTGTTTAAGACATTACTCCTGTGGAGGAAAGTGCGCATTGTGACTGTTGTATTCAATACCGATGCAATTTCTGTGTTTCGTCAACACTCTGATAGTCCACAGATTACAGAATGCCACCAGATGTGCATCGGAAACAACTACTTGTGTTCCAGGGAACGATCAAAGCGAAGACTGTTTGATACATTACTCCTGTGGTGGAAAGTGTGCATGGTGACTGTTGTATTCAATCCCAATGCAATTTCTGTGTTTCATCAACACTCTGATAGTCCATAGATTACAGAATGCCACCAGATGTGCATCGGAAACTTCTACTGGTCTTCCAGGGAACGATCAAAGCGTAGACTGTTTGAGACATTACTCCCGTGGAGGGAAGTGCGCATGGTGACTGTTGTATTCAATCCCGATGCAATTTCTGTGTTTCATCAACACTCTGATAATCCACAGATTACAGAATGCCAGCAGATGCGCATCGGAAACTACTACTGGTCTTCCAGGGAACGATCAAATCGTGGACTATTTCAGACATTACTCCCATGGAGGGAAGTGCGTATTGTGACTGTTGTATTAAATCCCGATGCAATTTCTGTGTTTCATCAATACTCTGATAGTCCACAGATTACAGAATGCCACCAAATATGCATCGGAAACTACTACTGGTCTTCCAGGGAACGATCAAAGCCTAGACTGTTTGAGACATTACTAACATGGAGGAAAGTGCGCATGGTGACTGTTGTATTCAATACCGATGCAATTACTGTGTTTCATCAACACCTTGATAGTCCACAGATTACAGAATGCCTCCAAATGTGCATCGGAAACTACTACTGGTCTTCCAGGAAACGATCGAACCGTAAACTCTTTGAGACATTACCCCCATGGAGGTAGGTGCGCATGGTGACTGTTGTATTCAATCCCGATGCAATTTCTGTGTTTCATGACACTCTGATACTCCACAGATTTCAGAATGGCTCCAGATGTGCATCGTAAACTACTACCGGTCTTCCTGCGAACGATCCATGCGTAGAATGTTAGAGACATAACTCCCATGGAGGAAAGTGCGCATGGTGACTGTTGTAATCAATCCCAAAGCAATTTCTGTGTTTCATCAACACTCTGATAGTCCACAGATTACAGAATGCCTTCAGATGTGCATCGGAAACTACTACTGGTCTTCCAGGGAACGATCAAAGCGTAGACTGTAAGGGACATTACACATATGGAGGAAAGTGTTCATGGTGACTGTAGTATTCAATCCCGATGCAATTAATGTGTTTCAGCAACACTCTGATAGTCCACAGATTACAGAATGCCACCAGATGTGCATCGGAATCTGCTACTGATCTTCCAGGGAACGATCAAAGCGTGGACTGTTTGAGACATACCTCCCGTGGAGGAAAGTGCCTATGGTGACTGTCGTATTTAATCCCGATGCAATTTCTGTGTTTCATCAACACTCTGATAGTCCACGGATTACAGAATGCCACCAGAATTGCATCGGAATGTACTACTGGTCTTCCAGGGAACGATCAAAGCGTGGACTGTTTTAGACATTACTCCCAACGAGGGTAGTGCGCATGGTGACTGTTGTATTCAATTTCGATGCAATTTCTGTGTTTCATCAACACTCTGATAGTCCACAAATTACAGAATGCCACCAGATGTGAATTGGAAACTACCACTGGTCTTCCAGGGAACGATCAAAGCGTAGACTGCTTGAGACATTACTAACATGGAGGAAAGTGCGCATGGTGACTGTTGTATTCAATCCCGATGCAATTTCTGTGTTTCATGAAACTCTGATACTCCACAGATTACAGTATGGCTCCAGATGTGCATCGGAAACTACTACTGGTCTTCCTGGGAACAATCCAAGCGTAGACTGTTAGAGACATTACTCCCATGGAGGAAAGTGCGCATGGTGATTGTTGTAATCAATCCCAATGCAATTTCTGTGTTTCATCAACAATCAGTTAGTCCACAGATTTCAGAATGCCTCCAGATGTGTATCGGAAACTACTACTAGTCTTCCAGGGATCGATCAAAGCGTAGACAGTTTGAGACATACCTCCCGTGGAGGAAAGTGCGCATGGTGACTGTTGAATTCAATCCCGATGCAATTTCTGTGATTCATGAACCCTCTGATAGTCCACAGATTACAGAATGCCACCAGATGTGCATCGGAAACAACTACTGGTCTTCCAGGGAACGATCAAAGCGTAGACAGTATGAGACATACCTCCCGTGGAGGAAAGTGCGCATGGTGACTGTCGTATTCAAACCCGATGCAATGTCTGTGTTTCATCAACACTCTGATAGTCCACAGATTACAGAATGCCACCAGATGTGCATCGGAAACTACTACTGGTCATCGGGGGAACGATCAAAGCGTAGACTGTTTAAGACATTACTCCTGTGGAGGAAAGTGCGCATTGTGACTGTTGTATTCAATACCGATGCAATTTCTGTGTTTGGTCAACACTCTGATAGTCCACAGATTACAGAATGCCACCAGATGTGCATCGAAAACAACTACTTGTGTTCCAGGGAACGATCAAAGTGAAGACTGTTTGATACATTACTCCTGTGGTGGAAAGTGTGCATGGTGACTGTTGTATTCAATCCCAATGCAATTTCTGTGTTTCATCAACACTCTGATAGTCCATAGATTACAGAATGCCACCAGATGTGCATCGGAAACTTCTACTGGTCTTCCAGGGAACGATCAAAGCGTAGACTGTTTGAGACAGTACTCCCGTGGAGGGAAGTGCGCATGGTGACTGTTGTATTCAATCCCGATGCAATTTCTGTGTTCCATCAACACTCTGATAATCCACAGATTACAGAATGCCAGCAGATGCGCATCGGAAACTACTACTGGTCTTCCAGGGAACGATCAAAGTGTGGACTGTTTCAGACATTACTCCCATGGAGGAAAGTGCGTATTGTGACTGTTGTATTAAATCCCGATGCAATTTCTGTGTTTCATCAATACTCTGATAGTCCACAGATTACAGAATCCCACCAGATATGCATCGGAAACTACTACTGGTCTTCCAGGGAACGATCAAAGCCTAGACAATTTGAGACATTACTAACATGGAGGAAAGTGCGCATGGTGACTGTTGTATTCAATCCCGATGCAATTTCTGTGTTTCATCAACTCTCTGATAGTCCACAGATTACAGAATGCCACCAGATGTGCATCGGAAACTACTACAGGTCATCGGGGGAACGATCAAAGCGTAGACTGTTTAAGACATTACTCCTGTGGAGGAAAGTGCGCATTGTGACTGTTGTATTCAATACCGATGCAATTTCTGTGTTTCGTCAACACTCTGATAGTCCACAGATTACAGAATGCCACCAGATGTGCATCGGGAACAACTACTTGTGTTCCAGGTAACGATCAAAGCGAAGACTGTTTGATACATTACTCCTGTGGTGGAAAGTGTGCATGGTGACTGTTGTATTCAATCCCAATGCAATTTCTGTGTTTCATCAACACTCTGATAGTCCATAGATTACAGAATGCCACCAGATGTGCATCGGAAACTTCTACTGGTCTTCCAGGGAACGATCAAAGCGTAGACTGTTTGATACATTACTCCCATGAAGGAAAGTGCGCATGGTGACTGTTGTAATCAATCCCAATGCAATTTCTGTGTTTCATCTACACTCTGATAGTCCACAGATTACAGAATCCCTTCAGATGTGCATCGGAAACTACTACTGGTCTTCCAGGGAACGATCAAAGCGTAGACTGTAAGGGACATTACACATATGGAGGAAAGTGTTCATGGTGACTGTTGTATTCAATCCCGATGCAATATCTTTGTTTCATCAACACTTTGAAGGTCCACAGATTACAGAATGCCTCCAGATGTTCATCGGAACCTACTACTGGTTTTCCAGGGAACGATCAAAGCGTAGACTGTTTGAGACATTACTCCTGTGGAGGAAAGTGCGCATGGTGACTGTTGTATTCAATCCCGATGCAATTTCTGTGTTTCATCAACACTCTGATAGTCCACGGATTACAGAATGCCACCAGAATTGCATCGGAATGTACTACTGGTCTTCCAGGGAACGATCAAATCGTGGACTGTTTTAGACATTACTCCCATGGAGTAAAGTGCGCATGGTGACTGTTGTATTCAATACCGATGCAATTTCTGTGTTTCATCAACTCTCTGATAGTCCACAGATTACAGAATGCCACCAGATGTGCATCGGAAACTACTACTGGTAGTCGGGGGACTGATCAAAGCGTAGACTGTTTAAGACATTACTGCTGTGGAGGAAAGTGCGCATTGTGACTGTTGTATTCAATACCGATGCAATTTCTGTGTTTCGTCAACACTCTGATAGTCCACAGATTACAGAATGCCACCAGATGTGCATCGGAAACAACTACTTGTGTTCCAGGGAACGATCAAAGCGAAGACTGTTTGATACATTACTCCTGTGGTGGAAAGTGTGCATGGTGACTTTTGTATTCAATCCCAATGCAATTTCTGTGTTTCATCAACACTCTGATAGTCCATAGATTACAGAATGCCACCAGATGTGCATCGGAAACTTCTACTGGTCTTCCAGGGAACGATCAAGGCGTAGACTGTTTGAGACATTACTCCCGTTGAGGGAAGTGCGCATGGTGACTGTTGTATTCAATCCCGATGCAATTTCTGTGTTTCATCAACACTCTGATAATCCACAGATTACAGAATGCCAGCAGATGCGCATCGCAAACTACTACTGGTCTTCCAGGGAACGATCAAATCGTGGACTATTTCAGACATTACTCCCATGGAGGGAAGTGCGTATTGTGACTGTTGTATTAAATCCCGATGCAATTTCTGTGTTTCATCAATACTCTGATAGTCCACAGATTACAGAATGCCACCAAATATGCATCGGAAACTACTACTGGTCTTCCAGGGAACGATCAAAGCCTAGACTGTTTGAGACATTACTAACATGGAGGAAAGTGCGCATGGTGACTGTTGTATTCAATACCGATGCAATTACTGTGTTTCATCAACACCTTGATAGTCCACAGATTACAGAATGCCTCCAAATGTGCATCGGAAACTACTACTGGTCTTCCAGGAAACGATCGAACCGTAAACTCTTTGAGACATTACCCCCATGGAGGTAGGTGCGCATGGTGACTGTTGTATTCAATCCCGATGCAATTTCTGTGTTTCATGACACCCTGATACTCCACAGATTACAGAATGGCTCCAGATGTGCATCGTAAACTACTACCGGTCTTCCTGCGAACGATCCATGCGTAGACTGTTAGAGACATAACTCCCATGGAGGAAAGTGCGCATGGTGACTGTTGTAATCAATCCCAAAGCAATTTCTGTGTTTCATCAACACTCTGATAGTCCACAGATTACAGAATGCCTTCAGATGTGCATCGGAAACTACTACTGGTCTTCCAGGGAACGATCAAATCGTAGACTGTAAGGGACATTACACATATGGAGGAAAGTGTTCATGGTGACTGTTGTATTCAATCCCGATGCAAATTATGTGTTTCAGCAACACTCTGATAGTCCACAGATTACAGAATGCCACCAGATGTGCATCGGAATCTGCTACTGATCTTCCAGGGAACGATCAAAGCGTGGACAGTTTGAGACATACCTCCCGTGGAGGAAAGTGCGCATGGTGACTGTCGTATTTAATCCCGATGCAATTTCTGTGTTTCATCAACACTCTGATAGTCCACGGATTACAGAATGCCACCAGAATTGCATCGGAATGTACTACTGGTCTTCCAGGGAACGATCAAAGCGTGGACTGTTTTAGACATTACTCCCAACGAGGGTAGTGCGCATGGTGACTGTTGTATTCAATTTCGATGCAATTTCTGTGTTTCATCAACACTCTGATAGTCCACAAATTACAGAATGCCACCAGATGTGAATTGGAAACTACCACTGGTCTTCCAGGGAACGATCAAAGCGTAGACTGCTTGAGACATTACTAACATGGAGGAAAGTGCGCATGGTGACTGTTGTATTCAATCCCGATGCAATTTCTGTGTTTCATGATACTCTGATACTCCACAGATTACAGTATGGCTCCAGATGTGCATCGGAAACTACTACTGGTCTTCCTGGGAACAATCCAAGCGTAGACTGTTAGAGACATTACTCCCATGGAGGAAAGTGCGCATGGTGATTGTTGTAATCAATCCCAATGCAATTTCTGTGTTTCATCAACAATCAGTTAGTCCACAGATTACAGAATGCCTCCAGATGTGCATCGGAAACTACTACTGGTCTTCCAGGGAACGATCAAAGCGTAGACAGTTTGAGACATACCTCCCGTGGAGGAAAGTGCGCATGGTGACTGTTGAATTCAATCCCGATGCAATTTCTGTGATTCATGAACACTCTGATAGTCCACAGATTACAGAATGCCACCAGATATGCATCGGAAACAACTACTGGGCTTCCAGGGAACGATCAAAGCGTAGACAGTATGAGACATACCTCCCGTGGAGGAAAGTGCGCATGGTGACTGTCGTATTCAAACCCGATGCAATGTCTGTGTTTCATCAACACTCTGATAGTCCACAGATTACAGAATGCCACCAGATGTGCATCGGAAACTACTACTGGTCATCGGGGGAACGATCAAAGCGTAGACTGTTTAAGACATTACTCCTGTGGAGGAAAGTGCGCATTGTGACTGTTGTATTCAATACCGATGCAATTTCTGTGTTTGGTCAACACTCTGATAGTCCACAGATTACACAATGCCACCAGATGTGCATCGAAAACAACTACTTGTGTTCCAGGGAACGATCAAAGTGAAGACTGTTTGATACATTACTCCTGTGGTGGAAAGTGTGCATGGTGACTGTTGTATTCAATCCCAATGCAATTTCTGTGTTTCATCGACACTCTGATAGTCCATAGATTACAGAATGCCACCAGATGTGCATCGGAAACTTCTACTGGTCTTCCAGGGAACGATCAAAGCGTAGACTGTTTGAGACAGTACTCCCGTGGAGGGAAGTGCGCATGGTGACTGTTGTATTCAATCCCGATGCAATTTCTGTGTTTCATCAACACTCTGATAATCCACAGATTACAGAATGCCAGCAGATGCGCATCGGAAACTACTACTGGTCTTCCAGGGAACGATCAAAGTGTGGAATGTTTCAGACATTACTCCCATGGAGGAAAGTGCGTATTGTGACTGTTGTATTAAATCCCGATGCAATTTCTGTGTTTCATCAATACTCTGATAGTCCACAGATTACAGAATGCCACCAGATATGCATCGGAAACTACTACTGGTCTTCCAGGGAACGATCAAAGCCTAGACTGTTTGAGACATTACTAACATGGAGGAAAGTGCGCATGGTGACCGTTGTATTCAATCCCGATGCAATTTCTGTGTCTCATCAACTCTCTGAAAGTCCACAGATTACAGAATGCCACCAGATGTGCATCGGAAACTACTACTGGTCATCGGGGGAACGATCAAAGCGTAGACTGTTTAAGACATTACTCCTGTGGAGGAAAGTGCGCATTGTGACTGTTGTATTCAATACCGATGCAATTTCTGTGTTTCGTGAACACTCTGATAGTCCACAGATTACAGAATGCCACCAGATGTGCATCGGAAACAACTACTTGTGTTCCAGGTAACGATCAAAGCGAAGACTGTTTGATACATTACTCCTGTGGTGGAAAGTGTGCATGGTGACTGTTGTATTCAATCCCAATGCAATTTCTGTGTTTCATCAACACTCTGATAGTCCATAGATTACAGAATGCCACCAGATGTGCATCGGAAACTTCTACTGGTCTTCCAGGGAACGATCAAAGCGTAGACTGTTTGAGACATTACTCCCATGAAGGAAAGTGCGCATGGTGACTGTTGTAATCAATCCCAATGCAATTTCTGTGTTTCATCTACACTCTGATAGTCCACAGATTACAGAATGCCTTCAGATGTGCATCGGAAACTACTACTGGTCTTCCAGGGAACGATCAAAGCGTAGACTGTAAGGGACATTACACATATGGAGGAAAGTGTTCATGGTGACTGTTGTATTCAATCCCGATGCAATATCTGTGTTTCATCAACACTTTGAAGGTCCACAGATTACAGAATGCCTCCAGATGTTCATCGGAACCTACTACTGGTTTTCCAGGGAACGATCAAAGCGTAGACTGTTTGAGACATTACTCCTGTGGAGGAAAGTGCGCATGGTGACTGTTGTATTCAATACCGATGCAATTACTGTGTTTCATCAACACCTTGATAGTCCACAGATTACAGAATGCCTCCAAATGTGCATCGGAAACTACTACTAGTCTTCCAGGAAACGATCGAACCGTAAACTCTTTGAGACATTACCCCCATGGAGGTAGGTGCGCATGGTGACTGTTGTATTCAATCCCGATGCAATTTCTGTGTTTCATGACACTCTGATACTCCACAGATTACAGAATGGCTCCAGATGTGCACCGTAAACTACTACTGGTCTTCCTGGGAACGATCCAAGCGTAGACTGTTAGAGACATAACTCCCATGGAGGAAAGTGCGCATGGTGACCGTTGTAATCAATCCCAATGCAATTTCTGTGTTTCTTCAACACTCTGATAGTCCACAGATTACAGAATGCCACCAGATGTGCCTCGGAAACTGCTACTGATCTTCCAGGGAACGATCAAAGCGTGGACAGTTTGAGACATACCTCCCGTGGAGGAAAGTGCGCATGGTTACTGTCGTATTCAAACCCGATGCAATTTCTGTGTTTCATCAACACTCTGATAGTCCACGGATTACAGAATGCCACCAGAATTGCATCGGAATGTACCACTGGTCTTCCAGGGAACGATCAAATCGTGGACTGTTTTAGACATTACTCCCATGGAGGAAAGTGCGCATGGTGACTGTTGTATTCAATACCGATGAAATTACAGTGTTTCATCATCACTCTGATAGTCCACAGATTACAGAATGCCTTCAGATGTGCTTCGGAAACTACTATTGGTCTTGCAGGGAACGATCAAAGCGTAGTCTGTTAGGGACATTACTCATATGGAGGAAAGTGCTCATGGTGACTGTTGTATTCAATCCCGATGCAATATCTGTGTTTCATCAACACTTTGAAGGTCCACAGATTACAGAATGCCTCCAGATGTGCATCGGAAACTCCTACTGGTCTTCCAGGAAACGATCAAAGCGTAGACAGTTTGAGACATACCTCCCGTGGCGGAAAGTGCGCATGGTGACTGTTGTATTCAATCCCGATGCAATTTCTGTGATTCATGAACACTCTGATAGTCCACAGATTACAGAATGCCACCAGATGTGCATCGGAAACAACTACTGGTCTTCCAGGGAACGATCAAAGCGTAGACAGTTTGAGACATACCTCCCGTGGAGGAAAGTGCGCATGGTGACTGTCGTATTCAATCCCGATGCAATTTCTGTGTTTCATCAACACTCTGATAGTCCACGGATTACAGAATGCCACCAGAATTGCATCGGAAACTACTACTGGTCTTCCAGGGAACGATCAAAGCGTGGACTGTTTCAGACATTACTCCCATGGAGGAAAGTGCGCATGGTGACTTTTGTATTCAATCCCGATGCAATTTCTGTGTTTCATCAACTTTCTGATAGTCCACAGATTACAGAATGCCACCAGATGTGCATCGGAAACTTCTACTGGTCTTCCAGCGAACGATCAAAGCGTAGACTGTTCGAGACATTACTCCCGTGGAGGGAAGTGCGCATGGTGACTGTTGTATTCAATCCCGATGCAATTTCTGTGTTTCATCAACACTCTGATAATCCGCAGATTACAGAATGCCACCAGATGCGCATCGGAAACTACTACTGTTCTTCCAGGGAACGATCAAAGCGTGGACTGTTTCAGACATTACTCCCATGGACGAAAGTGCGAATTGTGACTGTTGTATTAAATCCCGATGCAATTTCTGTGTTTCATCAACACTCTGATAGTCCACAGATTATAGAATGCCACCAGATATGCATCGGAAACTACTACTGGTCTTCCAGGGAATGATCAAAGCGTAGACTGTTTGAGACATTACTAACAAGGAGGAAAGTGCGCATGGTGACTGTTGTATTCAATCCCGATGCAATTTCTGTGTTTCATTAACACTCTGATAGTCCACAGATTACAAAATGCCTTCAGATGTGCATCGGAAACTACTACTGGTCTTCCAGGGAACGATCAAAGCGTAGACTGTTAGGGACATTACACATATTGAGGAAAGTGTTCATGGTGACTGTTGTATTCAATCCCGATGCAATATCTGTGTTTCATCAACACTTTGAAGGTCTACAGATTACAGAATGCCTCCAGATGTTCATCGGAACCTACTACTGGTTTTCCAGGGAACGATCAAAGCGTAGACTGTTTGAGACATTACTCCTGTGGAGGAAAGTGCGCATGGTGACTGTTGTATTCAATCCCGATGCATTTTCTGTGTTTCATCAACACTCTGATAGTCCACAGATTACAGAATGCCACCAGATGTGCATCGGAAACTGCTACTGGTCTTCCAGGGAACGGTCAAAGCGTGGACAGTTTGAGACATACCTCCTGTGGAGGAATGTGCGCATGGTGACTGTCGTATTCAATCACGATGCAATTTCTGTGTTTCATCGACACTCTGATAGTCCACGGATTACAGAATGTTACCAGAATTGCATCGGAATCTACTACTGGTCTTCCAGGGAACGATCAAAGCGTGGACTGTTTTAGACATTACTCCCATGGAGGAAAGTGTGCATGGTGACTGTTGTATTCAATCCCGATGCAATTACTGTGTTTCATCAACTCTCTGATAGCCCACAGATTACAGAATGCCACCAGATGTGCATCGGAAACTACTACTGGTCTTCCAGGGAACGATCAAATTGTAGAGTGTTTCAGACATTACTCCCATGTAGGAAAGTGCGGATTGTGACTGTTGTATTAACTCCCGCTGCAATTTCTGTGTTTCATCAACAGAATTGAAGGTCCACAGATTACAGAATGCCACCAGATTTTCATCGGAAACTACTACTGGTCTTCCAGGGAACGATCAAACATAGACTGTTTGAGACATTACTTCCAAGGAGGAAAGTGCGGATGGTGCTTGTTGTATTCAATCCCGATGCAATTTCTGTGTATCATCAACACTCTGATAGACCACAAATTACACAATGCCACCAGATGTACATCTGGAACTACTACTGGTCTTCCAGGAAACGATCAAAGCGTAGACTCTTTGAGACATTACTCCCGTGGAGGAAAGGGCGCATGGTGAATGTTGTATTCAATCCCGATGCAATTTCTGTGATTCTGATAGTCCACAGATTACAGAATGCCACCAGATGTGCATCGGAAACTACTACTGGTCTTCCAGGGAACGATCAAAGCGTAGACTGTTTGTGACATTACTTCCGTGGAGAAAGTGCGCATGGTGACTGTTGTATTCAATCCCGATGCAATTTCTGTGTTTCATCAACACTCTGATAGACCACAGATTACAGAATGCCTCCAGATGTGCATCGGAAACTACTACTGGTCTTCTAGGGAACGATCAAATTGTAGACTGTTTCAGACATTACTCCCATGTAGGAAAGTGCGGATTGTGATTGTTGTATTCACTCCCGCTGCAATTTCTGTTTTTCATCAACACATTGAAGGTCCACAGGTTACAGAATGCCACCAGATTTTCATCGGAAACTACTACTGATATTCCAGGGAACGTTCAAATCGTAGACAGTTTGAGACATTACTCTCATGGAAGAAAGTGCGCATGGTGACTGTTGTATTCAATCGCGATGCAATATCTGTGTTTCATCAACACTTTGAAGGTCCACAGATTACAGAATTCCTCCAGAAGTGCATCGGAAACTACTACTGGTTTTCCAGGGAACGATCAAAGCGTAAACTGTTTGAGACATTACTCCTGTGGAGGAAAGTGCGAATGGTGACTGTTGTATTCAATCCCGATGCAATTTCTGTGTTTCATCAACACTCTGTTAGTCCACAGATTATAGAATGCCTCCAGATGTGCATCAGAAACAACTACTGGTCCTCCAGGGAACGATTAAAGCGTAGACTGTTTGAGACATTACTTAAAAGGAGGAAAGTGCGGATGGAGACTGTTGTATTCAATCCCGATGCAATTTCTGTGTTTCATCAACACTCTGATAGTCCACAAATTACACAATGCCACCAGATGTACATCCGGAAATACTACTGGTCTTCCAGGGAACGACCAAAGCGTAGACTGTTTGAGACATTACTCCCGTGGAGGAAAGTGCGCATGGTGACTGTTGTATTCAATCCCGATGCAATTTCTGTGATTCATGAACACTCTAATAGTCCACAGATTACAGAATGCCACCAGATGTGCATAGGAAACTACTACTGGTCTTCCAGGGAACGATCAAAGCGTAGACTGTTTGAGACATTACTGCCATAGAGGAAGGTGCGCATGGTGACTGTTGTATTCAGTCCCGAAGCAATTTCTGTGTTTCATCAACACTCTGATACTCCACAGATTACAGAATGGCTCTAGATGTGCATCGGAAACAACTACTGGTCTTCCAGGGAACGATCAAAGCGTAAACTCTTTGAGACATTACTGCCATAGAGGAAGGTGCGCATGGTGACTGTTGTATTCAGTCCCGAAGCAATTTCTGTGTTTCATCAACACTCTGATACTCCACAGATTACAGAATGGCTCCAGATGTGCATCGGAAACTACTACTGGTCTTCCTGGGAACGATCCAATCGTATACTGTTAGAGACATTACTTCCATGGAGGAAAGTGACATGGTGACTGTTGTAATCAATCCCAATGCAATTTCTGTGTTTCATGAACACTCTGATACTCCAAGATTACAGAATGGTTCCAGATGTGCATCGGAAACTACTACTGGACTTCCTGGGAACAATCCAAGCGTAGACTGTTAGAGACATTACTCCCATGGAGGAATGTGCGCATGGTGACTGCTGTAAACAATCCCAATGCAATTTCTGTGTTTCATCAACAATCAGTTAGTCCACAGATATCTGAATGCCTCCAGATGTGCATCGGAAACTAATATTGGTTTTCCAGGGAACAATCAAAGCGTAGACTGTTTGAGACATTAATTCCTTGGAGAAAGTGCGCATAGTGACTGTTGTATTCAATCCCGATGCAATTTCTGTGTTTCATCAACACTCTAATAGTCCACAGATTACACAATGCCACCAGATGTGCATCAGAAACTACTACTGGTCCTCAAGGGAACGATCAAAGCGTAGACTGTTTGAGACATTACTTCCAAGGAGGAGAGTGCGGATGGTGACTGTTGTATTCAATCCCGATGCAATTTCTGTGTTTCATCAACACTCTGATAGTCCACAGATTACAGAATGCCTCCAGATGTGCATCGGAAACTACTACTGGTCTTCCAGGGAACGATCAAAGAGTAGACTGTTTGAGACATTACTTCCATGGAGGAAAGTGCGGATGGTGACTGTTGCATTCAATCCCGATGCAATTTCTGTGTTTCATCAACACTCTGATAGTCCACAAATTACACAATGCCACCAGATGTACATCCGGAACTACTACTGGTCTTCCAGGGAACGATCAAAGCGTAGACTGTTTGAGACATTACTCCCGTGGAGGAAAGTGTGCATGGTGACTGTTGTATTTAATCCCGATGCAAATTCTGTGATTCATGAACACTCTGATAGTCCACAGATTACAGAATGCCACCAGATGTGCATCGGAAACTGCTACTGGTCTTCCAGGGAACGATCAAAGCGTAGACTGTTAGGGACATTACTCATATGGAGGAAAGTGAGCAAGGTGACTGACGTATTCAATCCCGATGCAATATCTGTGTTTCATCAACACTTTGAAGGTCCACAGTTTACAGAATGCCTCCAGATGTGCATCGGAAACTACTACTGGTTTTCCAGGGAACGATCAAAGCGAAGACTGTTTGAGACATTACTCCTGTGGTGGAAAGTGCGAATGGTGACTGTTGTATTCAATCCCGATGCAATTTCTGTGTTTCATCAACACTCTGATAGTCCACAGATTACAGAATGACACCAGATGTGCATCGGAAACTGCTACTGGTCTTCCAGGGAACGATCTAAGCGTAGACAGTTTGAGACATACCTCCCGTGGAGGAAAGTGCTCATGGTGACTGTTGCATTCAATCCCGATGCAATTTCTGTGTTTCATCAACTCTCTGATAGCCCACAGATTACAGAATGCCACCAGATGTGCATCGGAAACTACTACTGGTCTTCCAGGGAACGATCAAAGCGTAGACTGTTTGAGACATTACTCCTGTGGAGGAAAGTGTGCATGGTGACTGTTGTATTTAATCCCGATGCAAATTCTGTGATTCATGAACACTCTGATAGCCCACAGGTTACAGAATGCCACCAGATGTGCATCGGAAACTACTACTGGTTTTCCAGGGAACGATCAAAGCGAAGACTGTTTGAGACATTACTCCTGTGGAGGAAAGTGCGAATGGTGACTGTTGTATTCAATCCCGATGCAATTTCTGTGTTCCATCAACACTCTGATAGTCCACAAATTACACAATGCCACCAGATGTACATCCGGAACTACTACTGGTCTTCCAGGGAACGATCAAAGCGTAGACTGTTTGAGACATTACTCCCGTGGAGGAAAGTGCGCATGGTGACTGTTGTATTCAATCCCGATGCAATTTCTGTGATTCATGAACACTCTGATAGTCCACAGATTACAGAATGCCACCAGATGTGCATCGGAAACTACTACTGGTCTTCCAGGGAACGATCAAAGCGTAGACTGTTTGAGACATTACTCCTATGGAGGAAAGTGAGAATGGTGACTGTTGTATTCACTCCCGATGCAATTTTTGTGTCTCATCAACACTCTGATAGTCCACAGATTACAGATGTGCATCGGAAACTACTACTGGTCTTCCAGCGAACGATCAAAGCGTAGACTGTTAGGGACATTACTCATATGGAGGAAAGTGCGCATGGTGACTGTTGTATTCAATCCCGATGCAATAATTGTGTTTCATCAACACATTGATGGTCCACAGATTACAGAATGCCACCAGATTTTCATCGGAAACTACTACTAGTCTTCCAGGGAAAGATCAAAGAGTAGACTGTTTGAGACATTACTTCCATGGAAGAAAGTGCGGATGGTGACTGTTGCATTCAATCCTGATGCAATTTCTGTGTTTCATCAACACTCTGATAGTCCACAAATTACACAATGCCACCAGATGTACATCCGGAACTACTACTGGTCTTCCAGGGAACGATCAAAGCGTAGACTGTTTGAGACATTACTCCCGTGGAGGAAAGTGCGCATGGTGACTGTTGTATTCAATCCCGATGCAATTTCTGTGATTCATGAACACTCTGATAGTCCACAGATTACAGAATGCCACCAGATGTGCATCGGAAACTACTACTGGTCTTCCAGGGAACGATCAAAGCGTAGACTGTTTGAGACATTTTTCCTATGGAGGAAAGTGAAAATGGTGACTGTTGTATTCACTCCCGATGCAATTTTTGTGTTTCATCAACACTCTGATAGTCCACAGATTACAGATGTGCATCGGAAACTACTACTGGTCTTCCAGGGAACGATCAAAGCGTAGACTGTTAGGGACATTACTCATATGGAGGAAAGTGCGCATGGTGACTTTTGTATTCAATCCCGATGCAACTGCTATGTTTCGTCAACACTCTGATAGTCCACAGATTACACAATGCCACCAGATGTGCATCAGAAACTACTACTGGTCCTCCAGGGAACGATCAAAGGGTAGACTGTTTGAGACATTACTTCCAAGGAGGAAAGTGCGGATGGTGACTGTTGTATTCAATCCCGATGCAATTTCTGTGTTTCATCAACACTCTGATAGTCAACAGATTACAGAATGCCTCCAGGTGTGCATCGGAAACTACTACTGGTCTTCCTGGGAACGATCCAAGCGTAGACTGTTAGAGACATTACTCCCATGGAGGAAAGTGCGCATGGTGACTGCTGTAATCAATCCCAATGCAATTTCTGTGTTTCATCAACAATCAGTTTGTCCACAGGTTTCTGAATGCCTCCAGATGTGCATCGGAAACTACTACTGGTCTTCCAGGGAACAATCAAAGCGTAGACTGTTTGAGACATTACTTCCGTGGAGAAAGTGGGCATGGTGACTGTTGTATTCAATCCCGATGCAGTTTCTGTGTTTCATCAACACTCTGATAGTCCACAGATTACACAATGCCACCAGATGTGCATCAGAAACTACTACTGGTCCTCCAGGGAACGATCAAAGGGTAGACTGTTTGAGACATTACTTCCAAGGAGGAAAGTGCGGATGGTGACTGTTGTATTCAATCCCGATGCAATTTCTGTGTTTCATCAACACTCTGATAGTCCACAGATTACAGAATGCGTCCAGATGTGCATCGGAAACTACTACTGGTCTTCCAGGGAACGATCAAATCGTAGACTGTTAGGAACATTACTCATATGGAGGAAAGTGCGCATGGTGACTGTTGTATTCAATCCCGATGCAATATCTGTGTTTCATCTACACTTTGAAGGTCCACAGATTACAGAATACCTCCAGATGTGCATCGGAAAATACTACTGGTTTTCCAGGGAACGATCAAAGCGTAGACTGTTTGAGACATTACTCCTGTGGAGGAAAGTGCGAATGGTGACTGTTGTATTCAATCCCGATGCAATTTCTGTGTTTCATCAACACTGATAGTCCACAGATTACAGAATGCCACCAGATGTGCATCGGAAACTGCTACTGGTCTTCCAGGGAACGATCAAAGCGTAGACAGTTTGAGACATACCTCCCGTGGAGGAAAGTGCGCATGGTGACCGTTGTATTCAATCCCGATGCAATTTCTGTGTTTCATCAACTCTTTGATAGCCCACAGATTACAGAATGCCACCAGATGGACATCCGGAACTACTACTAGTCTTCCAGGGAACGATCAAAGCGTAGACTGTTTGAGACATTACTCCCGTGGAAGAAAGTGCGCATGGTGACTGTTGTATTCAATCCCGATGCAATTTCTGTGTTTCATCAACACTCTGATAGTGCACAGGTTACAGAATGACTCTAGATGTGCATCGGAAACAACTACTGGTCTTCCACGGAACGATCAAAGCGTAAACTCTTTGAGACATTACTCCCATAGAGGAAGGTGCGCATGGTGACTGTTGTATTCAATCCCGATGCAATTTCTGTGTTTCATCAACACTCTGATACTCCACAGATTACAGAATAGCTCCAGATGTGCATCGGAAACTACTACTGGTCTTCCTGGGAACGATCCAATCGTAGACTGTTAGAGACATTACTTCCATGGAAGAAAGTGCGCATGGTGACTGTTGAATTCAATCCCGATGCAATTTCTGTGTTTCATCAACACTCTGATAGTCCACAAATTACACAATGCCACCAGATGTACATCCGGAACTACTACTGGTCTTCCAGGGAACGATCAAAGCGTAGTCTGTTTGAGACATTACTCCCGTGGAGGAAAGTGCGCATGGTGACTGTTGTATTCAATCCCGATGCAATTTCTGTGATTCATGAACACTCTGATAGTCCACAGATTACAGAATGCCACCAGATGTGCATCGGAAACTACTACTGGTCTTCCAGGGAACGATCAAAGCGTAGACTGTTTGAGACATTACTCCTATGGAGGAAAGTGAGAATGGTGACTGTTGTATTCACTCCCGATGCAGTTTCTGTGTTTCATCAACACTCTGATAGTCCACAGATTACACAATGCCACCAGATGTGCATCAGAAACTACTACTGGTCCTCCAGGGAACGATCAAAGCGTAGACTGTTTGAGACATTACTTCCAAGGAGGAAAGTGCGGATGGTGACTGTTGTATTCAATCCCGATGCAATTTCTGTGTTTCATCAACACTCTGATAGTCCACAGATTACAGAATGCCTCCAGATGTGCATCGGAAACTACTACTGGTCTTCCAGGGAACGATCAAAGCGTAGACTGTTAGGTACATTACTCGTATGGAGGAAAGTGCGCATGGTGACTGTTGTATTCAATCCCGATGCGATATCTGTGTTTCATCAACACTTTGAAGGTCCACAGATTACAGAATGCCTCCAGAAGTGCATCGGAAACTACTACTGGTTTTCCAGGGAACGATCAAAGCGTAGACTGTTTGAGACATTACTCCTGTGGAGGAAAGTGCGAATGGTGACTGTTGTATTCAATCCCGATGCAATTTCTGTGTTTCATCAACACTCTGATAGTCCACGGATTACAGAATGCCACCAGATGTGCATCGGAAACTGCTACTGGTCTTCCAGGGAACGATCAAAGCGTAGACAGTTTGAGACATACCTCCCGTGGAGGAAAGTGCGCATGGTGACTGTTGTATTCAATCCCGATGCAATTTCTGTGTTTCATCAACTCTCCGATAGCCCACAGATGACAGAATGCCACCAGATGTGCATCGGAAACTACTACTGGTCTTCCAGGGAACGATCAAATTGTAGACTGTTTCAGACATTACTCCCTTGCAGGAAAATTGCGGATTGTGACTGTTGTATTCACTGCCGGTTCAATTTCTGTGTTTCATCAACACATTGAAGGTCCACAGATTACAGAATGCCACCAGAGTTTCATCGGAAACTACTACTGGTCTTCCAGGGAACGATCAAAGCGTAGACTGTTTGAGACATTACTTCCATGGAGGAAAGTGCGGATGGTGACTGTTGCATTCAATCCCGATGCATTTTCTGTGTTTCATCAACACTCTGATAATCCACAAATTACACAATGCCACCAGATGTACATCCGGAACTACTACTGGTATTTCAGGGAACGATCAAAGCGTAGACTGTTTGAGACATTACTCCCGTGGAGGAAAGTGCGCATGGTGACTGTTGTATTCAATCCCGATGCAATTTCTGTGATTCATGAACACTCTGATAGTCCACAGATTACAGAATGCCACCAGATGTGCATCGGAAACTACTACTGGTCTTCCAGGGAACGATCAAAGCGTAGACTGTTAGGGACATTACTCATATGGAGGAAAGTGCGCATGGTGTCTGTTGTATTCAATCCCGATGCAATATCTGTGTTTCATCAACACAGTGAAGGTCCACAGATTACAGAATGCCACCAGATTTTCATCGGAAACTACTACTAGTCTTCCAGGGAACGATCAAAGAGTAGACTGTTTGAGACATTACTTCCATGGAGGAAAGTGCGGATGGTGACTGTTGCATTCAATCCCGATGCAATTTCTGTGTTTCATCAACACTCTGATAGTCCACAAATTACACAATGCCAATAGATGTACATCCGGAACTACTACTGGTCTTCCAGGGAACGATCAAAGCATAGACTGTTTGAGACATTACTCCCGTGGAGGAAAGAGCGCATGGTGACTGTTGTTTTCAATCCCGATGCAATTTCTGTGATTCATCAACACTCTGATAGTCCACGGATTACAGATGTGCATCAGAAACTACTACTGGTCTTCCAGGGAACGATCAAAGCGTAGACTGTTTGAGACATTACCCCCATGGATGAAAGTGCGCATCGTGACTGTTGTATTCAATCCCGATGCAATTTCTGTGTTTCGTCAACACTCTGATAGTCCACAGATTACAGAATGCCACCAGTTGTGCATCGGAAACCACTACACGTCTTCCAGGGATCGATCAAATTGTAGACTGTTTCAGACATTACTGCCAAGTAGGAAAGTGCGGATTGTGACTGTTGTATTCAATACCGATGCAATTTCTGTGATTCATGAACACTCTAATAGTCCACAGATTACAGAATGCCACCAGATGTGCATCGGAAACTACTACTGGTCTTCCAGGGAACGATCAAAGCTTAGACTGTTTGAGACATTACTCCCATGGAGGATAGTGCGTATGGTGACTGTAGTATATTCACTCCCGATGCAATTTTTGTGTTTCATCAACACTCTGATAATCCACAGATTACAGATGTGCATCGGAATTTACTACTGGTCTTCCAGGGAATGATCAAAGCGTAGACTTTTTGAGACATTACTCCCATGGAGGAAAGTGCGCATGGTGACTGTTGTATTCAATCCCGATGCAACTGCTGTGTTTCGTCAACACTCTGATAGTCCACAGATTACAGAATGCCACCAGTTGTGCATCGGAAACCACTACTGGTCTTCCAGGGAACGATCAAATTGTAGATTGTTTCAGACATTACTGCCAAGTAGGAAAGGGCGGATTGTGACTGTTGTATTCACTATGAGGCAATTCCTGTGTTTTATCAACACTTTGAAGGTCCACAGATTACAGAATGCCTCCAGATGTGTATCGGAAGCTTCTACTGATATTCCAGGGAACGATCAAATCGTAGACTGTTTGAGACATTACTCCCATGGAGGAAAGTGCGCATGGTGACTGTTGTATTCAATCCCGATGCAATTTCTGTCTCTCATCAACACTCTGATTGTCCACAGATTACAGAATGCCTCCAGAAGTGAATTGGAAAGTACCACTGGTCTTCCAGGAAACGATCAAAGCGTAGACTGTTTGAGACATTACTAACATGGAGGAAAGTGCGCATGGTGAATGTTGTATTCAATCCCGATGCATTTTCTGTGTTTCATCAACACTCTGATAGTGCACAGGTTACAGAATGACTCTAGATGTGCATCGGAAACAACTACTGGTCTTCCAGGGAACGATCAAAGCGTAAACTCTTTGAGACATTACTCCCATAGAGGAAGGTGCGCATGGTGACTGTTGTATTCAATCCCGAAGCAATTTCTGAGTTTCATCAACACTCTGATACTCCACAGATTACAGAATGGCTCCAGATGTGCATCGGAAACTACTACTGGTCTTCCTGGGAACGATCCAATCGTATACTGTTAGAGACATTACTTCCATGGAGGAAAGTGACATGGTGACTGTTGTAATCAATCCCAATGCAATTTCTGTGTTTCATGAACACTCTGATACTCCACAGATTACAGAATGGTTCCAGATGTGCATCGGAAACTACTACTGGTCTTCCTGGGCACAATCCAAGCGTAGACTGTTAGAGACATTACTCCCATGGAGGAAAGTGCGCATGGTGACTGCTGTAATCAATCCCAATGCAATTTCTGTGTTTCATCAACAATCAGTTAGTCCACAGATTTCTGAATGGCTCCAGATGTGCATCGGAAACTAATACTGGTTTTCCAGGGAACAATCAAAGCGTAGACTGTTTGAGACATTAATTCCGTGGAGAAAGTGCGCATGGTGACTGTTGTATTCAATCCCGATGCAATTTCTGTGTTTCATCAACACTCTGATAGTCCACAGATTACACAATGCCACCAGATGTGCATCAGAAACTACTACTGGTCCTCCAGGGAACGATCAAAGCGTAGACTGTTTGAGACATTACTTCCAAGGAGGAAAGTGCGGATGGTGACTGTTGTATTCAATCCCGATGCAATTTCTGTGTTTCATCAACTCTCTGATAGCCCACAGATTACAGAATGCCACCAGATGTGCATCGGAAACTACTACTGGTCTTCCAGGGAACGATCAAATTGTAGACTGTTTCAGACATTACTCCCATGCAGGAAAATTGCGGATTGTGACTGTTGTATTCACTGCCGGTGCAATTTCTGTGTTTCATCAACACATTGAAGGTCCACAGATTACAAAATGCCACCAGATTTTCATCGGAAACTACAACTGGTCTTCCAGGGAACGATCAAAGCGTAGACTGTTTGAGACATTACTTCCATGGAAGAAAGTGCGGATGGTGACTGTTGCATTCAATCCCGATGCAATTTCTGTGTTTCATCAACACTCTGATAGTCCACAAATTACACAATGCCACCAGATGTACATCCGGAACTACTACTGGTCTTCCAGGGAACGATCAAAGCGTAGACTGTTTGAGACAATACTCCTATGGAGGAAAGTGAGAATGGTGACTGTTGTATTCACTCCCGATGCAATTTTTGTGTTTCATCAACACTCTGATAGTCCACAGATTACAGATGTGCATCGGAAACTACTACTGGTCTTCCAGGGAACGATCAAAGCGTAGACTGTTAGGGACATTACTCATATGGAGGAAAGTGCGCATGGTGACTGTTGTATTCAATCCCGATGCAATATCTGTGTTTCATCAACACATTGAAGGTCCACAGATTACAGAATGCCACCAGATTTTCATCGGAAACTACTACTAGTCTTCCAGGGAACGATCAAAGAGTAGACTGTTTGAGACATTACTTCTATGGAGGAAAGTGCGGATGGTGACTGTTGCATTCAATCCCGATGCAATTTCTGTGTTTCATCAACACTCTGATAGTCCACAAATTACACAATGCCACCAGATGTACATCCAGAACTACTACTGGTCTTCCAGGGAACGATCAAGGCGTAGACTGTTCGAGACATTACTCCCGTGGAGGAAAGTGCGCATGGTGACTGTTGTATTCAATCCCGATGCAATTTCTGTGTTTCATCAACTCTCTGATAGCCCACAGATTACAGAATGCCACCAGATGTGCATCGGAAACTACTACTGGTCTTCCAGGGAACGATCAAATTGTAGACTGTTCCAGACATTACTCCCATGCAGGAAAATTGCGTATTGTGACTGTTGTATTCACTGCCGGTGCAATTTCTGTGTTTCATCAACACATTGAAGGTCCACAGATTACAGAATGCCACCAGATTTTCATCGGAAACTACTACTGGTCTTCCAGGGAACGATCAAAGCGTAGACTGTTTGAGACATTACTTCCATGGAAGAAAGTGCGGATGGTGACTGTTGCATTCAATCCCGATGCAATTTCTGTGTTTCATCAACACTCTGATAGTCCACAAATTACACAATGCCACCAGATGTACATCCGGAACTACTACTGGTCTTCCAGGGAACGATCAAAGCGCAGACTGTTTGAGACATTACTCCCGTGGAGGAAAGTGCGCATGGTGACTGTTGTATTCAATCCCGATGCAATTTCTGTGATTCATGAACACTCTGCTAGTCCACAGATTACAGAATGCCACCAGATGTGCATGGGAAACTACTACTGGTCTTCCAGGGAACGATCAAAGCGTAGACTGTTTGAGACATTACTCCTATGGAGGAAAGTGAGAATGGTGACTGTTGTATTCACTCCCGATGCAATTTTTGTGTTTCATCAACACTCTGATAGTCCACAGATTACAGATGTGCATCGGAAACTACTACTGGTCTCCCAGGGAACGATCAAAGCGTAGACTGTTAGGGACGTTACTCATATGGAGGAAAGTGCGCATGGTGACTGTTGTATTCAATCCCGATGCAATATCTGTGTTTCATCAACACATTGAAGGTCCACAGATTACAGAATGCCACCAGATTTTCATCGGAAACTACTACTAGTCTTCCAGGGAACGATCAAAGAGTAGACTGTTTGAGACATTACTTCCATGGAGGAAAGTACGGATGGTGACTGTTGCATTCAATCCCGATGCAATTTCTGTGTTTCATCAACACTCTGATAGTCCACAAATTACACAATGCCACCAGATGTACATCCAGAACTACTACTGGTCTTCCAGGGAACGATCTAAGCGTAGACTGTTTGAGACATCACTCCCGTGGAGGAAAGTGCGCATGGTGACTGTTGTATTTAATCCCGATTCAATTTCTGTGATTCATGAACACTCTGATAGTTTACAGATTACAGAATGCCACCAGATGTGCATCGGAAACTTCTACTGGTCTTCCAGGGAGCGATCAAAGCGTAGACTGTTTGAGACATTACTCCCATGGAGGATAGTGCGGATGGTGACTGTTGTATTCACTCCCGATGCAATTTTTGTGTTTCATCAACACTCTGATAGTCCACAGATTACAGATGTGCATCGGAAACTACTACTGGTCTTCCAGGGAATGATCAAAGCGTAGACTGTTTGAGACATTACTCCCATGGAGGAAAGTGCGCATGGTGACTGTTGTATTCAATCCCGATGCAACTGCTGTGTTTCGTCAACACTCTAATAGTCCACAGATTACAGATTGCCACCAGTTGTGCATCGGAAACCACTACTGGTCTTCCAGGGAACGACCAAATTGTAGACTGTTTCAGACATTACTGCCAAGTAGGAAAGGGCGGATTGTGACTGTTGTATTCACTCCGAGGCAATTTCTGTGTTTTATCAACCCTTTGAAGGTCCACAGATTACAGAATGCCTCCAGAAGTGTATCGGAAACTTCTACTGATATTCCAGGGAACGATCAAATCGTAGACTGTTTGAGACATTACTCCCATGGAGGAAAGTGCGCATGGTGAATGTTGTATTCAATCCCGATGCAATTTCTGTGTTTCATCAACACTCTGATAGTCCACAGATTACAGAATGCCTCCAGATGTGCATCGGAAACTACAACTGGTCTTCCAGGGAACGATCAAAGAGTAGACTGTTTGAGACATTACTTCCATGGAGGAAAGTGCGGATGGTGACTGTTGGTTTCAATCCCGATGCAATTTCTGTGTTTCATCAACACTCTGATAGTCCACAAATTACACAATGCCACCAGATGTACATCCGGAACTACTACTGGTCTTCCAGGGAACGATCAAAGCGTAGACTGTTTGAGACATTACTCCCGTGGAGGAAAGTGTGCATGGTGACTGTTGTATTTAATCCCGATGCAAATTCTGTGATTCATGAACACTCTGATAGTCCACAGATTACAGAATGCCACCAGATGTGCATCGGAAACTGCTACTGGTCTTCCAGGGAACGATCAAAGCGTAGACAGTTTGAGACATACCTCCCGTGGAGGAAAGTGCGCATGGTGACTGTTGTATTCAATCCCGATGCAATTTCTGTGTTTCATCAACTATCTGATAGCCCACAGATTACAGAATGCCACCAGATGTGCATCGGAAACTACTACTGGTGTTCCAGGGAACGATCAAATTGTAGACTGTTTCAGACATTACTCCCATGCAGGAAAATTGCGGATTGTGACTGTTGTATTCACTGCCGGTGCAATTTCTGTGTTTCATCAACACTCTGATAGTCCACAAATTACACAATGCCACCAGATGTACATCCGGAACTACTACTGGTCTTCCAGGGAACGATCAAAACGTAGACTGTTTGAGACATTACTCCCGTGGAGGAAAGTGCGCATGGTGACTGTTGTATTTAATCCCGATGCAATTTCTGTGATTCATGAACACTCTGATAGTCCACAGATTACAGAATGCCACCAGATGTGCATCGGAAACTACTACTGGTCTTCCAGGGAGCGATCAAAGCGTAGACTGTTTGAGACATTACTCACATGGAGGATAGTGCGGATGGTGACTGTTGTATTCACTCCCGATGCAATTTTTGTGTTTCATCAACACTCTGATAGTCCACAGATTACAGATGTGCATCGGAAACTACTACTGGTCTTCCAGGGAATGATCAAAGCGTAGACTGTTTGAGACATTACTCCCATGGAGGAAAGTGCGCATGGTGACTGTTGTATTCAATCCCGATGCAACTGCTGTGTTTCGTCAACACTCTGATAGTCCACAGATTACAGATTGCCACCAGTTGTGCATCGGAAACCACTACTGGTCTTCCAGGGAACGATCAAATTGTAGACTGTTTCAGACATTACTGCCAAGTAGGAAAGGGCGGATTGTGACTGTTGTATTCACTCCGAGGCAATTTCTGTGTTTTAACAACACTTTGAAGGTCCACAGATTACAGAATGCCTCCAGAAGTGTATCGGAAACTTCTACTGATATTCCAGGGAACGATCAAATCGTAGACTGTTTGAGACATTACTTCCAAGGAGGAAAGTGCGGATGGTGACTGTTGTATTCAATCCCGATGCAATTTCTCTGTTTCATCAACACTCTGATAGTCCACAGATTACAGAATGCCTCCAGATGTGCATCGGAAACTACTACTGGTCTTCCAGGGAACGATCAAAGCGTAGACTGTTAGGGACATTACTCATATGGAGGAAAGTGCGCAAGGTGACTGATGTATTCAATCCCGATGCAATATCTGTGTTTCATCAACACTTTGAAGGTCCACAGACTACAGAATGCCTCCAGATGTGCATCGGAAACTACTACTGGTTTTCCAGGGAACGATCAAAGCGTAGACTGTTTGAGACATTACTCCTGTGGAGGAAAGTGCGAATGGTGACTGTTGTATTCAGTCCCGATGCAATTTCTGTGTTTCATCAACACTCTGATAGTCCACAGATTACAGAATGCCACCAGATGTGCATCGGAAACTGCTACTGGTCTTCCAGGGAACGATCTAAGCGTAGACAGTTTGAGACATACCTCCCGTGGAGGAAAGTGCTCATGGTGACTGTTGTATTCAATCCCGATGCAATTTCTGTGTTTCATCAACTCTCTGATAGCCCACAGATTACAGAATGCCACCAGATGTGCATCGGAAACTACTACTGGTCTTCCAGGGAACGATCAAATTGTAGACTGTTTCAGACATTACTCCCATGCAGGAAAATTGCGGATTGTGACTGTTGTATTCACTGCCGGTGCAATTTCTGTGTTTCATCAACACATTGAAGGTCCACAGATTACAAAATGCCACCAGATTTTCATCGGAAACTACAACTGGTCTTCCAGGGAACGATCAAAGCATAGACTGTTTGAGACATTACTTCCATGGAAGAAAGTGCGGATGGTGACTGTTGCATTCAATCCCGATGCAATTTCTGTGTTTCATCAACACTCTGATAGTCCACAAATTACACAATGCCACCAGATGTACATCCGGAACTACTACTGGTCTTCCAGGGAACGATCAAAGCGTAGACTGTTTGAGACAATACTCCTATGGAGGAAAGTGAGAATGGTGACTGTTGTATTCACTCCCGATGCAATTTTTGTGTTTCATCAACACTCTGATAGTCCACAGATTACAGATGTGCATCGGAAACTACTACTGGTCTTCCAGGGAACGATCAAAGCGTAGACTGTTAGGGACATTACTCATATGGAGGAAAGTGCGCATGGTGACTGTTGTATTCAATCCCGATGCAATATCTGTGTTTCATCAACACATTGAAGGTCCACAGATTACAGAATGCCACCAGATTTTCATCGGAAACTACTACTAGTCTTCCAGGGAACGATCAAAGAGTAGACTGTTTGAGACATTACTTCCATGGAGGAAAGTGCGGATGGTGACTGTTGCATTCAATCCCGATGCAATTTCTGTGTTTCATCAACACTCTGATAGTCCACAAATTACACAATGCCACCAGATGTACATCCAGAACTACTACTGGTCTTCCAGGGAACGATCAAGGCGTAGACTGTTCGAGACATTACTCCCGTAAAGGAAAGTGCGCATGGTGACTGTTGTATTCAATCCCGATGCAATTTCTGTGTTTCATCAACTCTCTGATAGCCCACAGATTACAGAATGCCACCAGATGTGCAACGGAAACTACTACTGGTCTTCCAGGGAACGATCAAATTGTAGACTGTTCCAGACATTACTCCCATGCAGGAAAATTGCGTATTGTGACTGTTGTATTCACTGCCGGTGCAATTTCTGTGTTTCATCAACACATTGAAGGTCCACAGATTACAGAATGCCACCAGATTTTCATCGGAAACTACTACTGGTCTTCCAGGGAACGATCAAAGCGTAGACTGTTTGAGACATTACTTCCATGGAAGAAAGTGCGGATGGTGACTGTTGCATTCAATCCCGATGCAATTTCTGTGTTTCATCAACACTCTGATAGTCCACAAATTACACAATGCCACCAGATGTACATCCGGAACTACTACTGGTCTTCCAGGGAACGATCAAAGCGCAGACTGTTTGAGACATTACTCCCGTGGAGGAAAGTGCGCATGGTGACTGTTGTATTCAATCCCGATGCAATTTCTGTGATTCATGAACACTCTGCTAGTCCACAGATTACAGAATGCCACCAGATGTGCATCGGAAACTACTACTGGTCTTCCAGGGAACGATCAAAGCGTAGACTGTTTGAGACATTACTCCTATGGAGGAAAGTGAGAATGGTGACTGTTGTATTCACTCCCGATGCAATTTTTGTGTTTCATCAACACTCTGATAGTCCACAGATTACAGATGTGCATCGGAAACTACTACTGGTCTCCCAGGGAACGATCAAAGCGTAGACTGTTAGGGACATTACTCATATGGAGGAAAGTGCGCATGGTGACTGTTGTATTCAATCCCGATGCAATATCTGTGTTTCATCAACACATTGAAGGTCCACAGATTACAGAATGCCACCAGATTTTCATCGGAAACTACTACTAGTCTTCCAGGGAACGATCAAAGAGTAGACTGTTTGAGACATTACTTCCATGGAGGAAAGTACGGATGGTGACTGTTGCATTCAATCCCGATGCAATTTCTGTGTTTCATCAACACTCTGATAGTCCACAGATTACAGAATGCCTCCAGATGTGCATCGGAAACTACTACTGGTCTTCCAGGGAACGATCAAAGCGTAGACTGTTAGGTACATTACTCGTATGGAGGAAAGTGCGCATGGTGACTGTTGTATTCAATCCCGATGCGATATCTGTGTTTCATCAACACTTTGAAGGTCCACAGATTACAGAATGCCTCCAGAAGTGCATCGGAAACTACTACTGGTTTTCGAGGGAACGATCAAAGCGTAGACTGTTTGAGACATTACTCCCATGGAGGATAGTGCGGATGGTGACTGTTGTATTCACTCCCGATGCAATTTTTGTGTTTCATCAACTATCTGATAGCCCACAGATTACAGAATGCCACCAGATGTGCATCGGAAACTACTACTGGTCTTCCAGGGAACGATCAAAGCGTAGACTGTTAGGGACATTACTCATATGGAGGAAAGTGCGCAAGGTGACTGATGTATTCAATCCCGATGCAATATCATTGTTTCATCAACACTTTGAAGGTCCACAGATTACAGAATGCCTCCAGATGTGCATCGGAAACTACTACTGGTTTTCCAGGGAACGATCAAAGCGTAGACTGTTTGAGATATTACTCCTGTGGAGGAAAGTGCGAATGGTGACTGTTGTATTCAATCCCGATGCAATTTCTGTGTTTCATCAACACTCTGATAGTCCACAGATTACAGAATGCCACCAGATGTGCATCGGAAACTGCTACTGGTCTTCCAGGGAACGATCTAAGCGTAGACAGTTTGAGACATACCTCCCGTGGAGGAAAGTGCTCATGGTGACTGTTGTATTCAACCCCGATGCAATTTCTGTGTTTCATCAACTCTCTCATAGCCCACAGATTACAGAATGCCACCAGATGTGCATCGGAAACTACTACTGGTGTTCCAGGGAACGATCAAATTGTAGACTGTTTCAGACATTACTCCCATGCAGGAAAATTGCGGATTGTGACTGTTGTATTCACTGCCGGTGCAATTTCTGTGTTTCATCAACACTCTGATAGTCCACAAATTACACAATGCCACCAGATGTACATCCGGAACTACTACTGGTCTTCCAGGGAACGATCAAAACGTAGACTGTTTGAGACATTACTCCCGTGGAGGAAAGTGCGCATGGTGACTGTTGTATTTGATCCCGATGCAATTTCTGTGATTCATGAACACTCTGATAGTCCACAGATTACAGAATGCCACCAGATGTGCATCGGAAACTACTACTGGTCTTCCAGGGAGCGATCAAAGCGTAGACTGTTTGAGACATTACTCCCATGGAGGATAGTGCGGATGGTGACTGTTGTATTCACTCCCGATGCAATTTTTGTGTTTCATCAACACTCTGATAGTCCACAGATTACAGATGTGCATCGGAAACTACTACTGGTCTTCCAGGGAATGATCAAAGCGTAGACTGTTTGAGACATTACTCCCATGGAGGAAAGTGCGCATGGTGACTGTTGTATTCAATCCCGATGCAACTGCTGTGTTTCGTCAACACTCTGATAGTCCACAGATTACAGATTGCCACCAGTTGTGCATCGGAAACCACTACTGGTCTTCCAGGGAACGATCAAATTGTAGACTGTTTCAGACATTACTGCCAAGTAGGAAAGGGCGGTTTGTGACTGTTGTATTCACTCCGAGGCAATTTCTGTGTTTTAACAACACTTTGAAGGTCCACAGATTACAGAATGCCTCCAGAAGTGTATCGGAAACTTCTACTGATATTCCAGGGAACGATCAAATCGTAGACTGTTTGAGACATTACTTCCATGGAGGAAAGTGCGCATGGTGACTGTTGTAATCAATCCCAAAGCAATTTCTGTGTTTCATGAACACTCTGATACTCCACAGATTACAGAATGGTTCCAGATGTGCATCAGAAACTTCTACTGGTCTTCCTGGGAACGATCCAAGCGTAGACTGTTAGAGACATTACTCCCATGGAGGAAAGTGCGCATGGTGACTGCTGTAATCAATCCCAATGCAATTTCTGTGTTTCATCAACAATCAGTTAGTCCACAGATTTCTGAATGAGTCCAGATGTGCATCGGAAACTACTACTGGTCTTCCAGGGAACAATCAAAGCGTAGACTGTTTGAGACATTACTTCCGTGGAGAAAGTGCGCATGGTGACTGTTGTATTCAATCCCGATGCAGTTTCTGTGTTTCATCAACACTCTGATAGTCCACAGATTACACAATGCCACCAGATGTGCATCAGAAACTACTACTGGTCCTCCAGGGAACGATCAAAGGGTAGACTGTTTGAGACATTACTTCCAAGGAGGAAAGTGCGGATGGTGACTGTTGTATTCAATCCCGATGCAATTTCTGTGTTTCATCAACACTCTGATAGTCCACAGATTACAGAATGCCTCCAGATGTGCATCGGAAACTACTACTGGTCTTCCTGGGAACGATCCAAGCGTAGACTGTTAGAGACATTACTCCCATGGAGGAAAGTGCGCATGGTGACTGCTGTAATAAATCCCAATGCTATTTCTGTGTTTCATCAACTATCAGTTAGTCCACAGATTTCTGAATGCCTCCAGATGTGCATCGGAAACTACTACTGGTCTTCCAGGGAACAATCAAAGCGTAGACTGTTTGAGACATTACTTCCGTGGAGAAAGTGGGCATGGTGACTGTTGTATTCAATCCCGATGAAGTTTCTGTGTTTCATCAACACTCTGATAGTCCACAGATTACACAATGCCACCAGATGTGCATCAGAAACTACTACTGGTCCTCCAGGGAACGATCAAAGCTTAGACTGTTTGAAACATTACTTCCAAGGAGGAAAGTGCGGATGGTGACTGTTGTATTCAATCCCGATGCAATTTCTGTGTTTCATCAACACTCTGATAGTCCACAGATTACAGAATGCCTCCAGATGTGCATCGGAAACTACTACTGGTCTTCCAGGGAACGATCAAATCGTAGACTGTTAGAGACATTACTCATATGGAGGAAAGTGCGCATGGTGACTGTTGTATTCAATCCCGATGCAATAACTGTGTTTCATCAACACTTTGAAGGTCCACAGATTACAGAATACCTCCAGATGTGCATCGGAAACTACTACTGGTTTTCCAGGGAACGATCAAATCGTAGACTGTTTGAGACATTACTCCTGTGGAGGAAAGTGCGAATGGTGACAGTTGTATTCAATCCCGATGCAATTTCTGTGTTTCATCAACACTTTTATACTCCACAGATTACAGAATGCCACCAGATGTGCATCGGAAACTGCTACTGGTCTCCCATGGAACGATCAAAGCGTAGACAGTTTGAGACATACCTCCCGTGGAGGAAAGTGCGCATGGTGACTGTTGTATTCAATCCCGATGCAATTTCTGTGTTTCATCAACTCTCTGATAGCCCACAGATTACAGAATGCCACCAGATGTACATCCGGAACTACTACTGGTCTTCCAGGGAACGATCAAAGCGTAGACTGTTTGAGACATTACTCCCGTGGAGGAAAGTGCGCATGGTGACTGTTGTATTCAATCCCGATGCAATTTCTGTGTTTCATCAACACTCTGATAGTGCACAGGTTACAGAATGACTCTAGATGTGCATCGGAAACAACTACTGGTCTTCCACGGAACGATCAAAGCGTAAACTCTTTGAGACATTACTCCCATGGAGGAAGGTGCGCATGGTGACTGTTGTATTCAATCCCGATGCAATTTCTGTGTTTCATCAACACTCTGATACTCCACAGATTACAGAATGGCTCCAGATGTGCATCGGAAACTACTACTGGTCATCCTGGGAACGATCCAATCGTAGACTGTTAGAGACATTACTTCCATGGAGGAAAGTGCGCATGGTGACTGTTGTAATCAATCCCAATGCAATTTCTGTGTTTCATGAACACTCTGATACTCCACAGATTACAGAATGGTTCCAGATGTGCATCGGAAACTACTACTGGTCTTCCTGGGAACGATCCAAGCGTAGACTGTTAGAGACATTACTCCCATGGAGGAAAGTGCGCATGGTGACTGCTGTAATCAATCCAAATGTAATTTCTGTGTTTCATCAACAATCAGTTAGTCCACAGATTTCTGAATGCCTCCAGATGTGCATCGGAAACTACTACTGGTCTTCCAGGGAACAATCAAAGCGTAGACTGTTTGAGACATTACTTCCGTGGAGAAAGTGCGCATGGTGACTGTTGTATTCAATCCCGATGCAGTTTCTGTGTTTCATAAACACTCTGATAGTCCACAGATTACACAATGCCACCAGATGTGCATCAGAAACTACTACTGGTCCTCCAGGGAACGATCAAAGCGTAGACTGTTTGAGACATTACTTCCAAGGAGGAAAGTGCGGATGGTGACTGTTGTATTCAATCCCGATGCAATTTCTGTGTTTCATCAACACTCTGATAGTACACAGATTACAGAATGCCTCCAGAAGTGCATCGGAAACTACTACTGGTTTTCCAGGGAACGATCAAAGCGTAGACTGTTTGAGACATTACTCCTGTGGAGGAAAGTGCGAATGGTGACTGTTGTATTCAATCCCGATGCAATTTCTGTGTTTCATCAACACTCTGATAATCCACAAATTACTCAATGCCACCAGATGTACATCCGGAACTACTACTGGTCTTCCAGGGAACGATCAAAGCGTAGACTGTTTGAGACATTACTCCCGTGGAGGAAAGTGCGCATGGTGACTGTTGTATTCAATCCCGATGCAATTTCAGTGATTCATGAACACTCTGATAGTCCACAGATTACAGAATGCCACCAGATGTGCATCGGAAACTACTACTGGTCTTCCAGGGAACGATCAAATTGTAGACTGTTTCAGACATTACTCCCTTGCAGGAAAATTGCGGATTGTGACTGTTGTATTCACTGCCGGTTCAATTTCTGTGTTTCATCAACACATTGAAGGTCCACAGATTACAGAATGCCACCAGATTTTCATCGGAAACTACTACTGGTCTTCCAGGGAACGATCAAAGCGTAGACTGTTTGAGACATTACTTCCATGGAGGAAAGTGCGGATGGTGACTGTTGCATTCAATCCCGATGCAATTTCTGTGTTTCATCAACACTCTGATAATCCACAAATTACTCAATGCCACCAGATGTACATCCGGAACTACTACTGGTCTTCCAGGGAACGATCAAAGCGTAGACTGTTTGAGACATTACTCCCGTGGAGGAAAGTGCGCATGGTGACTGTTGTATTCAATCCCGATGCAATTTCAGTGATTCATGAACACTCTGATAGTCCACAGATTACAGAATGCCACCAGATGTGCATCGGAAACTACTACTGGTCTTCAAGGGAACGATCAAAGCGTAGACTGTTAGGGACATTACTCATATGGAGGAAAGTGCGCATGGTGTCTGTTGTATTCAATCCCGATGCAATATCTGTGTTTCATCAACACATTGAAGGTCCACAGATTACAGAATGCCACCAGATTTTCATCGGAAACTACTACTAGTCATCCAGGGAACGATCAAAGAGTAGACTGTTTGAGACATTACTTCCATGGAGGAAAGTGCGGATGGTTACTGTTGCATTCAATCCCGATGCAATTTCTGTGTTTCATCAACACTCTGATAGTCCACAAATTACACAATGCCAATAGATGTACATCCGGAACTACTACTGGTCTTCCAGGGAACGATCAAAGCATAGACTGTTTGAGACATTAATCCCGTGGAGGAAAGTGCGCATGGTGACTGTTGTATTAAATCCCGATGCAATTTCTGTGATTCATCAACACTCTGATAGTCCACGGATTACAGATGTGCATCAGAAACTACTACTAGTCTTCCAGGGAACGATCATAGCGTAGACTGTTTGAGACATTACTCCCATGGATGAAAGTGCGCATCGTGACTGTTGTATTCAATCCCGATGCTATTTCTGTGTTTCGTCAACACTCTGATAGTCCACAGATTACAGAATGCCACCAGTTGTGCATCGGAAACCACTACACGTCTTCCAGGGATCGATCAAATTGTAGACTGTTTCAAACATTACTGCCAAGTAGGAAAGTGCGGATTGTGACTGTTGTATTCACTCCCGAGGTAATTTCTGTGTTTCATCAACACTTTGAAGGTCCACAGATTACAGAATGCCTCCAGATGTGTATCGGAAACTACTACTGATATTCCAGGGAACGATCAAAACGTAGACTGTTTGAGACATTACTCCTGTGGAGGAAAGTGCGCATGGTGACTGTTGTATTCAATCCCGATGCAATTTCTGTGTTGCATCAACACTCTGATAGTCCACAGATTACAGAATGCCACCAGATGTGCATCGGAAACTGCTACTGGTCTTCCAGGGAACGATCAAAGCGTAGACAGTTTGAGACATTCCTCCCGTGGAGGAAAGTGCGCATGGTGACTGTCGTATTCAATCCCGATGCAATTTCTGTGTTTCATCAACACTCTGATACTCCACAGATTACAGAATGCCTCCAGATGTGCATCGGAAACAACTACTGGTCTTCCTGGGAACGATCCAAGCGTAGACTGTTAGAGACAGTACTCCCATGGAGGAAAGTGCGCATGGTGACTGTTGTATTCAATCCCGATGCAATTTCTGTGTTTCATCAACACTCTGATAGTCCACAGATTACAGAATGCCTCCACATGTGCATCGGAAACTACTGCTATTCTTCCAGGGAACAGTCAAAGCGTAGATTGTTTGAGACATTACTCCCATGGAGGAAAGTGCGCATGGTGACTGTTGCATTCAATCCCGATGCAACTTCTGTGTTTCATCAACACTCTGATAGTCCACAGATTACAGAATGCCACCAGATGTGCATCGGAAACTACTATTGTTCTTCCAGGGAACGATCAAAGCGTGGACTGTTTCAGACATTACTGTCCTGGAGGAAATTGCGCATGGTGACTGTTGTATTCAATCCCGATGCAATTTCTGTGTTTCATCAACACTCAGATAGTCCACAGATTACTGAATGCAACCAGATGTGCATCGGAAACTACTACTGGTCTTATAGGGAACGATCAAAGCGTAGACAGTTTGAGACATACCTCCCGTGGAGGTAAGTGCGCATGGTGACTGTTGTATTCAATACCGATGCAATTTCTGTGTTTCGTCAACACTCTGATGGTCCACAGATTACAGAATGCCACCAGATGTGCAGCGGTAACAACTAATTGTGTTCCAGGAAACGATCAAAGCGTAGACTGTTTGAGACATTACTCCTGTGGTGGAAAGGGTGCATGGTGACTGTTGTATTCAATCCCAATGCAATTTCTGTGTTTCATCAACATTCTGATAGTCCACAGATTACAGAATGCCACCAGATGTGAATCGGAAACTACTACTGGTCTTCCAGGGAACGATCAAAGCGTAGACTGTTGGAGACATTACTCCCATGGAGGAAAGTGCGCATGGTGACTGTTGTAATCAATCCCAATGCAATTTCAGTGTTTCATCGACAATCAGTTAGTCCACAGATTTCAGAATGCCTCCAGATGTGCATCGGAAACTACTACTATTCTTCCAGGGAACAATCAAAGCGTAGACTGTTTGAGACATTACTTCCGTGGAGAAAGTGCGCATGGTGACTGTTTTATTCAATCCCGATGCAATTTCTGTGTTTCATCAACACTCTGATAGACCACAGATTACAGAATGCCACCAGATGTGCATCGGAAACTGCTACTGGTCTTCCAGAGAACGATCAAAGCGTAGACAGTTTGAGACATAACTCCCGTGGAGGAAAGTGCGCATGGTGACTTTTGTATTTAATCGCGATGCAGTTTCTGTGTTTCATCAACACTCTGATACTCCACAGATTACAGAATGCCTCCAGATGTGCATCGGAAACAACTACTGGTCTTCCTGGGAACGATCCAAGCGTAGACTGTTAGAGACATTACTCCGTGGAGGGAAGTGCGCATGGTGATTGTTGTATTCAATCCCGATGCAATTTCTGTGATTCATGAACACTCTGATAGTCCACAGATTACAGAATGCCACCAGATGTGAATCGGAAACTACTACTGGTCTTCCAGGGAACGATCAAAGCGTAGACTGTTTGAGACATTACTCCCATGGAGGAAAGTGCGAATGGTGACTGTTGTAATAACTCCCGTTGCAATTTTTGTGTTTCATCAACACTCTGATAGTCCACAGATTACAGATGCGCATCGGAAACTACTACCGGTCTTCCAGGGATGATCAAAGCGTAGACTGTTTGAGACATTACTCCCATGGAGGAAAGTGCGCATGGTGACTGTTGTATTCAATCCCGATGCAATTGCTGTGCTTCGTCAACACTCTGATAGTCCACAGATTACAGAATGCCACCAGTTGTGCATCGGAAACCACTATTGGTCTTCCAGGGAACGATCAAATTGTAGACTGTTTCAGACATTAGTGCCAAGTAGGAAAGGGCGGATTGTGCCTGTTGTAATCACTCCTGAGGAAATTTCTGTGTTTCATCAACACTCTGATACCCCACAGATTACAGATTAGCTCCAGATGTGCATCGGAAACTACTACTGGTCTTCCAGGGAACCATCGAACCGTAAACTCTTTGAGACATTACCCCCATGGAGGAAGGTGGGCATGGTGACTGTTGTAATCAATCCCAATGCAATTTCAGTGTTTCATCAACAATCAGTTAGTCCACAGATTTCAGAATGCCTCCAGATGTGCATCGGAAACTACTACTGGTCTTCCAGGGAACTATCAAAGCGTAGACTGCTTGAGACATTACTTCCGTGGAGAAAGTGCGCATGGTGACTGTTGTATTCAATCCCGCTGCAATTTCTGTGTTTCATCAACACTCTGATAGACCACAGATTACAGAATGCCACCAGATGTGCATCGGAAACTGCTACTGGTCTTCCATGTAACGATCAAAGCGTAGACACTTTGAGACATACCTCCCATGGAGGAAAGGGCGCATGGTGACTTTTGTATTTAATCGCGATGAAATTTCTGTGTTTCATCAACACTCTGATACTCCACAGATTACAGAATGCCTCCAGATGTGCATCGGAAACAACTACTGGTGTTCCTGGGAACGATCCAAGCGTAGACTGATAGAGACATTACTCCGTGGAGGGAAGTGCGCATGGTGATTGTTGTATTCAATCCCGATGCAATTCCTGTGATTCATGAACACTCTGATAGTCCACAGATTACAGAATGCCACCAGATGTGAATCGGAAACTACTACTGGTGTTCCAGGGAATGATCAAAGCGTAGACTGTTTGAGACATTACTCCCATGGAGGTAAGTGCGCATGGTGACTGTTGTAATCAATCCAAATTCAATTTCTGTGTTTCATCAAAAATTAGTTAGTCCACAGATTTGAGAATGCCTCCAGATGTGCATCGGAAACTACTACTGGTCTTCCAGGGAACAATCGAAGCGTAGACTGTTTGAGACATTACTTCCGTGGAGAAAGTGTGTATGGTGACTGTTGTATTCAATCCCGATGCAATTTCTGTGTTTCATCAACACTCTGATAGTCCACAGATTACAGAATGCTTCCAGATGTGTATCGGAAACTACTACTTGTCTTCCAGGGAACAATCAAATCGTAGACTGTTAGGGACATTACTCTTATGTAGGAAAAAGCGCAGGGTGACTGTTGTATTCCATCCCGATGCAATATCTTTGTTTCATCAACACTCTGATAGTCCACAGATTACAGAATGCCACCAGATGTGCATCGGAAACTGCAACTAGTCTTCCAGGCAACAATCAAATCGTAGACAGTTTGAGACATACCTCCCGTGGAGGAAAGTGCGCATGGTGACTGTCGTATTCAATCCCGATGCAATTTCTGTGATTCATGAACACTCTGATAGTCCACAGATTACAGAATGCCACCAGATGTGAATCGGAAACTACTACTGGTCTTCCAGGGAACGATCAAAGCGTAGACTGTTTGAGACATTACTCCCATGGAGGAAAGTGCGAATGGTGACTGTTGTAATAACTCCCATTGCAATTTTTGTGTTTCATCCACACTCAGATAGTCCACAGATTACAGATGCGCATCGGAAACTACTACTGGTCTTCCAGAGAATGATCAAAGCGTTGACTGTTTGAGACATTACTCCCATGGAGGAAAGTGCGCATGGTGACTGTTGTATTCAATCCCGATGCAATTGCTGTGTTTCGTCAACACTCTGATAGTCCACAGATTACAGAATGCCACCAGTTGTGCATCGGAAAACACTACTGGTCTTCCAGGGAACGATCAAATTGTAGAATGTTTCAGACATTAGTGCCAAGTAGGAATGGGGCGGATTGTGACTGTTGTATTCACTCCCGACGAAATTTCTCTGTTTCATCAACACTCTGATACTCCACAGATTACAGAATAGCTCCAGATGTGCATCGGAAACTACTACTGGTCCTCCAGGGAACGATCGAACCGTAAACTCTTTGAGACATTACCCCCCTGGAGGAAGGTGCGCATGGTGACTGTTGTAATCAATCCCAATGCAATTTCAGTGTTTCATCAACAATCAGTTAGTCCACAGATTTCAGAATGCCTCCAGATGTGCATCGGAAACTACTACTGGTCTTCCAGGGAACTATCAAAGCGTAGACTGCTTGAGACATTACTTCCGTGGAGAAAGTGCGCATGGTGACTGTTGTATTCAATCCCGCTGCAATTTCTGTGTTTCATCAACACTCTGATAGACCACAGATTACAGAATGCCACCAGATGTGCATCGGAAACTGCTACTGGTCTTCCATGTAACGATCAAAGCGTAGACACTTTGAGACATACCTCCCATGGAGGAAAGGGCGCATGGTGACTTTTGTATTTAATCGCGATGAAATTTCTGTGTTTCATCAACACTCTGATACTCCACAGATTACAGAATGCCTCCAGATGTGCATCGGAAACAACTACTGGTGTTCCTGGGAACGATCCAAGCGTAGACTGATAGAGACATTACTCCGTGGAGGGAAGTGCGCATGGTGATTGTTGTATTCAATCCCGATGCAATTCCTGTGATTCATGAACACTCTGATAGTCCACAGATTACAGAATGCCACCAGATGTGAATCGGAAACTACTACTGGTGTTCCAGGGAATGATCAAAGCGTAGACTGTTTGAGACATTACTCCCATGGAGGTAAGTGCGCATGGTGACTGTTGTAATCAATCCAAATTCAATTTCTGTGTTTCATCAAAAATTAGTTAGTCCACAGATTTGAGAATGCCTCCAGATGTGCATCGGAAACTACTACTGGTCTTCCAGGGAACAATCGAAGCGTAGACTGTTTGAGACATTACTTCCGTGGAGAAAGTGTGTATGGTGACTGTTGTATTCAATCCCGATGCAATTTCTGTGTTTCATCAACACTCTGATAGTCCACAGATTACAGAATGCTTCCAGATGTGTATCGGAAACTACTACTTGTCTTCCAGGGAACAATCAAATCGTAGACTGTTAGGGACATTACTCTTATGTAGGAAAAAGCGCAGGGTGACTGTTGTATTCCATCCCGATGCAATATCTTTGTTTCATCAACACTCTGATAGTCCACAGATTACAGAATGCCACCAGATGTGCATCGGAAACTGCAACTAGTCTTCCAGGCAACAATCAAATCGTAGACAGTTTGAGACATACCTCCCGTGGAGGAAAGTGCGCATGGTGACTGTCGTATTCAATCCCGATGCAATTTCTGTGATTCATGAACACTCTGATAGTCCACAGATTACAGAATGCCACCAGATGTGAATCGGAAACTACTACTGGTCTTCCAGGGAACGATCAAAGCGTAGACTGTTTGAGACATTACTCCCATGGAGGAAAGTGCGAATGGTGACTGTTGTAATAACTCCCATTGCAATTTTTGTGTTTCATCCACACTCAGATAGTCCACAGATTACAGATGCGCATCGGAAACTACTACTGGTCTTCCAGAGAATGATCAAAGCGTTGACTGTTTGAGACATTACTCCCATGGAGGAAAGTGCGCATGGTGACTGTTGTATTCAATCCCGATGCAATTGCTGTGTTTCGTCAACACTCTGATAGTCCACAGATTACAGAATGCCACCAGTTGTGCATCGGAAAACACTACTGGTCTTCCAGGGAACGATCAAATTGTAGAATGTTTCAGACATTAGTGCCAAGTAGGAATGGGGCGGATTGTGACTGTTGTATTCACTCCCGACGAAATTTCTCTGTTTCATCAACACTCTGATACTCCACAGATTACAGAATAGCTCCAGATGTGCATCGGAAACTACTACTGGTCCTCCAGGGAACGATCGAACCGTAAACTCTTTGAGACATTACCCCCCTGGAGGAAGGTGCGCATGGTGACTGTTGTAATCAATCCCAATGCAATTTCAGTGTTTCATCAACAATCAGTTAGTCCACAGATTTCAGAATGCCTCCAGATGTGCATCGGAAACTACTACTGGTCTTCCAGGGAACAATCAAAGCGTAGAATGTTTGAGATATTACTTCCGTGGAGAAAGTGCGCATGGTGACTGTTGTATTCAATCCCGATGCAATTTCTGTGTTTCATCAACACTCTGATAGACCACAGATTACAGAATGCCAGCAGATGTGCATCGGAAACTGCTACTGGTCTTCCAGGGAACGATCAAAGCGTAGACAGTTTGAGACATACCTCCCGTGGAGGAATGTGCGCATGGTGACTTTTGTATTTAATCGCGATGCAATTTCTGTGTTTGATCAACACTCTGATACTCCACAGATTACAGAATGCCTCCAGATGTGCATCGGAAACAACTACTGGTCTTCCTGGGAACGATCCAAGCGTAGACTGTTAGAGACATTACTCCGTGGAGTGAAGTGCGCATGGTGATTGTTGTATTCAATCCCGATGCAATTTCTGTGATTCATGAACACTCTGATAGTGAACAGATTACAGAATGCCACCAGATGTGAATCGGAAACTACTACTGGTCTTCCAGTGAACGATCAAAGCGTAGACTGTTTGAGACATTACTCCCATATAGGAAAGTGGGAATGGTGACTGTTGTAATAACTCCCGTTGCAATTTTTGTGTATCATCAACACTCTGATAGTCCACAGAATACAGATGCGCATCGGAAACTACTACTGGTCTTCCAGGGAATGATCAAAGCGTAGACTGTTTGAGACATTACTCCCATGGAGGTAAGTGCGCATGGTGACTGTTGTAATCAATCCAAATGCAATTTCTGTGTTTCATCAAAAATCAGTTAGTCCACAGATTTCAGAATGCCTCCAGATGTGCATCGGAAACTACTACTGGTCTTCCAGGGAACAATCTAAGTGTAGACTGTTTGAGACATTACTTCCGTGGATGAAAGTGTGCATGGTGACTGTTGCATTCAATCCCGATGCAATTTCTGTGTTTCATCAACACTCTGATAGTCCACAGATTACAGAATGCTTCCAGATGTGCATCGGATACTACTACTGGTCTTCCAGGGAACGATCAAATCGTAGACTGTTAGGGACATTACTCTTATGGAGGAAAAAGCGCAGGGTGACTGTTGTATTCAATCCCCATGCAATATCTGTGTTTCATCAACACTTTGAAGGTTCACAGATTACAGAATGCCGCCAGATGTGCATCGGAAACTACTACTGGTTTTCCAGGGAACGATCAAAGAGTAGACTGTTTGAGACATTACTCCTGTGGAGGAAAGTGCGCATGGTGACTGTTGTATTCAATCCCAATGCAATTTCTGTGTTTCATCAACACTCTGATAGTCCACAGATTACAGAATGCCACCAGATGTGCATCGTAAACTGCAACTGGTCTTCCAGGGAACGATCAAATCGTAGACAGTTTGAGACATACCTCCCGTGGAGGAAAGTGCGCATGGTGACTGTCGTATATTCAATCCCGATGCAATTTCTGTGTTTCATCAACACTCTGATAGCCCACGGATTACAGAATGACACCAGAATTGCATCGGAAACTACTACTGGTCTTCCAGGGAACGATCAAAGCGTGGACTGTTTCAGACATTACTCCCATGGAGGAAAGTGCGCATGGTGACTGTTGTATTCACTCCCGATGCAATTTCTGTGTTTCATCAACACCCAGATAGTCCACAGATTACAGAATGCCACCAGAAGTGCATCGGAAACTACTACTGGTCTTATAGGGAACGATCAAAGCGTAGACAGTTTGAGACATACCTCCCGTGGAGGAAAGTGCGCATAGTGACTGTTGCATTCAATACCGATGCAATTTCTGTGTTTCATCAACATTCTGATAGTCCACAGATTACAGAATGCCACCAGATGTGCATCGGAAACTACTACTGGTCTTCCAGGGAACGATCAAAGCGTAGACTCTTTGAGACTTTACTCCCATGGAGGAAAGTGCGCATGGTGACTGTTGTAATCAATCCCAATGCAATTTCAGTGTTTCATCAACAATCAGTTAGTCCACAGATTTCAGAATGCCTCCAGATGTGCATCGGAAACTACTACTGGTCTTCCAGGGAACTATCAAAACGTAGACTGTTTGAGACATTACTTCCGTGGAGAAAGTGCGCATGGTCACTGTTTTATTCAATCCCGATGCAATTTCTGTGTTTCATCAACACTCTGATAGACCACAGATTACAGAATGCCACCAGATGTGCATCGGAAACTGCCACTGGTCTTCCAGGGAACGATCAAAGAGTAGACAGTTTGAGACATAACTCCCGTGGAGGAAAGTGCGCATGGTGACTTTTGTATTTAATCGCGATGCAGTTTCTGTGTTTCATCAACACTCTGATACTCCACAGATTACAGAATGCCTCCAGATGTGCATCGGAAACAACTACTGGTCTTCCTGGGAACGATCCAAGCGTAGACTGTTAGAGACATTACTCCGTGGAGGGAAGTGCGCATGGTGATTGTTGTATTCAATCCCGATGCAATTTCTGTGATTCATGAACACTCTGATAGTCCACAGATTACAGAATGCCACCAGATGTGAATCGGAAACTACTACTGGTCTTCCAGGGAACGATCAAAGCGTAGACTGATTGAGACATTACTCCCATGGAGGAAAGTGCGAATGGTGACTGTTGTAATAACTCCCGTTGCAATTTTTGTGTTTCATCAACACTCTGATAGTCCACAGATTACAGATGCGCATCGGAAACTACTACTGATCTTCCAGGGAATGATCAAAGCGTAGACTGTTTGAGACATTACTCCCATGGAGGAAAGTGCGCATGGTGACTGTTGTATTCACTCCCGATGGAATTTTTGTGTTTCTTCAACACTCTGATAGTCCACAGATTACAGAGTGCCACCAGATGTGCATCGGAAACTACTACTGGTCTTCCAGGGAACTATCAAAGCGTAGACTGTTTGAGACATTACTCCCATAGAGGAAAGTGCGCATGGTGACTGTTGTATTCAATCCCGATGCAATTGCTGTGTTTCGTCAACACTCTGATAGTCCACAGATTACAGAATGCCACCAGTTGTGCATCGGAAACCACTACTGGTCTCCCAGGGAACGATCAAATTGTAGAATGTTTCAGACATTAGTGCCAAGTAGGAAAGGGCGGATTGTGACTGTTGTATTCACTCCCGACGAAATATCTGTGTTTCATCAACACTCTGATACTCCACAGATTACAGAATAGCTCCAGATGTGCATCGGAAACTACTACTGGTCCTCCAGGGAACGATCGAACCGTAAACTCTTTGAGACATTACCCCCATGGAGGAAGGTGCGCATGGTGACTGTTGTAATCAATCCCAATGCAATTTCAGTGTTTCATCAACAATCAGTTAGTCCACAGGTTTCAGAATGCCTCCAGATGTGCATCGGAAACTACTACTGGTCTTCCAGGGTACTATCAAAGCGTAGAATGTTTGAGACATTACTTCCGTGGAGAAAGTGCGCATGGTGACTGTTGTATTCAATCCCGATGCAATTTCTGTGTTTCATCAACACTCTGATAGACCACAGATTACAGAATGCCAGCAGATGTGCATCGGAAACTGCTACTGGTCTTCCAGGTAACGATCAAAGCGTAGACAGTTTGAGACATACCTCCCGTGGAGGAAAGTGGGCATGGTGACTTTTGTATTTAATCGCGATGCAATTTCTGTGTTTGATCAACACTCTGATACTCCACAGATTACAGGATGCCTCCAGATGTGCATCGGAAACAACTACTGGTCTTCCTGGGAACGACACAAGCGTAGACTGTTAGAGACATTACTCCGTGGAGGGAAGTGCGCATGGTGATTGTTGTATTCAATCCCGATGCAATTTCTGTGATTCATGAACACTCTGATAGTCCACAGATTACAGAATGCCACCAGATGTGAATCGGAAACTACTACTGGTCTTCCAGGGAACGATCAAAGCGTAGACTGTTTGAGACATTACTCCCATGGAGGTAAGTGGGAATGGTGACTGTTGTAATAACTCCCGTTGCAATTTTTGTGTATCATCAACACTCTGATAGTCCACAGATTACAGATGCGCATCGGAAACTACTACTGGTCTTCCACTGAATGATCAAAGCGTAGACTGTTTGAGACATTACTCCCATGGAGGTAAGTGCGCATGGTGACTGTTGTAATCAATCCAAATGCAATTTCTGTGTTTCATCAAAAATCGGTTAGTCCACAGATTTCAGAATGCCTCCAGATGTGCATCGGAAACTACTACTGGTCTTCCAGGGAACAATCGAAGCGTAGACTGTTTGAGACATTACTTCCGTGGAGAAAGTGTGCATGGTGACTGTTGTATTCAATCCCGATGCAATTTCTGTGTTTCATCAACACTCTGATAGTCCACAGATTACAGAATGCTTCCAGATGTGCATCGGAAACTACTACTGGCCTTCCAGGGAACTATCAAATCGTAGACTGTTAGAGACATTACTCTTATGGAGGAAAAAGCGCAGGGTGACTGTTGTATTCAATCCCCATGCAATATCTGTGTTTCATTAACACTTTGAAGGTCCACAGATTACAGAATGACGCCAGATGTGCATCGGAAACTACTACTGGTTTTCCAGGGAACGATCAAAGCGTAGACTGTTTGAGACATTACTCCTGTGGAGGAAAGTGCGCATGGTGACTGTTGTATTCAATCCCAATGCAATTTCTGTGTTTCATCAACACTCTGATAGTCCACAGATTACAGAATGCCACCAGATGTGCATCGTAAACTGCAACTGGTCTTCCAGGGAACGATCAAATCGTAGACAGTTTGAGACATACCTCCCGTGGAAGAAAGTGCGCATGGTGACTGTCGTATATTCAATCCCGATGCAATTTCTGTGTTTCATCAACACTCTGATAGCCCACGGATTACAGAATGACACCAGAATTGCATCGGATACTACTACTGGTCTTCCAGGGAACGATCAAAGCGTGGACTGTTTCAGACATTACTCCCATGGAGGAAAGTGCGCATGGTGACTGTTGTATTCTATCCCGATGCAATTTCTGTGTTTCATCAACAATTTGATATTTCACAGATTACAGAATGCTTCCAGATGTGCATCGGAAACTACTACTGGTCTTCCAGGGAACGATCAAAGCGTAGACTGTTAGGGACATTACTCTTATGGAGGAAAGTGCGCACGGTGACTGTTGTATTCAATCCCGATGCAATTTCTGTGTTTCATCAACACTCTGATAGTCCACGGATTACAGAATGACACCAGAATTGCATCGGAAACTACTACTGGTCTTCCAGGGAACGATCAAAGAGTGGACTGTTTCAGACATTACTCCCATGGAGGAAAGTGCGCATGGTGACTGTTGTATTCAATCCCGATGCAATTTCTGTGTTTCATCAACACTCTGATAGTCCACAGATTACAGAATGCCACCAGATGTGCATCGGAAACTACTACTGGTGTTCCAGGGAGCGATCAAAGCGTAGACTGTTTGAGACTTTACTCCCATGGAGGAAGGTGCGCATGGTGACTGTTGTATTTAATCCCGATGCAATTGTTGTGTTTCATCAACACTCTGATAGTCCACAGATTACAGATGTGCATCGGAAGCTACTACTGGTCTTCCAGGGAATGATCAAAGCGTAGACTGTTTGAGACATTACTGCCATGGAGTTAAGTGCGCTTTGTGACTGTTGTATTCAATCCCGATGCAATTTCTGTGTTTCATCAACTCTCTGATAGTCCACAGATTACAGAATTCCACCAGATGTGCATCGGAAACTACTGCTGGTCTTCCAGGGAACGATCAAAGCGTAGACTGAGACATTACTTCCATGGAGGAAAGTGCGGATGTTGACTGTTGTATTCACTCCCGATGCAATTTTTGTGTTTCATCAACACTCAGATAGTCCACAGATTACAGATGTGCATCGGAAACTACTACTGGTCTTCCAGGGAACGATCAAAGCGTAGGCTGTTTGAGACATTACTCCCATGGAGGAAAGTGCGCATGGTGACTGTTGTATTCAATCCCGATGCAACTGCTGTGTTTCGTCAACACTCTGATAGTCCACAGATTACAGAATGCCACCAGTTGTGCATCGGAATCCACTACTGGTCTTCCAGGGAACGATCAAATTGTAGACTGTTTCCGACATTACTGCCAAGTAGGAAAGTGCGGATTGTGACTGTTGTATTCACTCCCGAGGCAATTTCTGTGTTTCATCAACACTTTGAGGGTCCACAGATTACAGAATGCCTCCAGATGTGTATCGGAAACTACTACTGATATTCCAGGGAACGATCAAATCGTAGACTGTTTGAGACATTACTCCCGTGGAGGAAAGTGCGCATGGTGACTGTTGTATTCAATCCCGATGCAATTTCTGTGTTTCGTCAACACTCTGATAGTCCACAGATTACAGAGTGCCACAAGATGTGCATCGGAAACCACTACTGGTCTTCCAGGGAACGATCAAATTGTAGAATGTTTGAGACATTACTTCCGTGGAGAAAGTGCGCATGGTGACTGTTGTATTCAATCCCGATGCAATTTCTGTGTTTCATCAACACTCTGATACTCCACAGATTACAGAATAGCTCCAGATGTGCATCGGAAACTACTACTGGTCCTCCAGGGAACGATCGAACCGCAAACTCTTTGAGACATTACCCCCATGGAGGAATGTGTGCATGGTGACTGTTGTAATCAGTCCCAATGCAATTTCAGTGTTTCATCAACAATCAGTTAGTCCACAGATTTCAGAATGCCTCCAGATGTGCATCGGAAACTACTACTGGTCTTCCAGGGAACAATCAAAGCGTAGAATGTTTGAGACATTACTTCCGTGGAGAAAGTGCGCATGGTGACTGTTGTATTCAATCCCGATGCAATTTCTGTGTTTCATCAACACTCTGATAGACCACAGATTACAGAATGCCAGCAGATGTGCATCGGAAACTGCTACTGGTCTTCCAGGGAACGATCAAAGCGTAGACAGTTTGAGACATACCTCCCATGGAGGAAAGTGCGCATGGTGACTTTTGTATTTAATCGCGATGCAATTTCTGTGTTTGATCAACACTCTGATACTCCACAGATTACAGAATGCCTCCAGATGTGCATCGGAAACAACTACTGGTCTTCCTGGGAACGATCCAACCGTAGACTGTTAGAGACATTACTCCGTGGAGGGAAGTGCGCATGGTGATTGTTGTATTCAATCCCGATGCAATTTCTGTGATACATGAACACTCTGATAGTCCACAGATTACAGAATGCCACCAGATGTGAATCGGAAGCTACTACTGGTCTTCCAGGGAACGATCAAAGCATAGACTGTTTGAGACATTACTCCCATGGAGGAAAGGGGAAAAGGTGACTGTTGTAATAACTCCCGTTGCAATTTTTGTGTATCATCAACACTCTGATAGTCCACAGATTACAGATGCGCATCGGAATCTACTACTGGTCTTCCAGGAAATGATCAAAGCGTAGACTGTTTGAGACATTACTCCCATGGAGGTAAGTGCGCATGGTGACTGTTGTAATCAATCCAAATGCAATTTCTGTGTTTCATCAAAAATCAGTTAGTCCACAGATTTCAGAATGCCTCCAGATGTGGATCGGAACCTACTACTGGTCTTCCAGGGAACAATCGAAGCGTAGACTGTTTGAGACATTACTTCCGTGGAGAAAGTGTGCATGGTGAGTGTTGTATTCAATCCCGATGCAATTTCTGTGTTTCATCAACACTCTGATAGTCCACAGATTACAGAATGCTTCCAGATGTGTATCGGAAACTACTACTGGTCTTCCAGGGAACGATCAAATCGTAGACTGTTAGGGACATTACTCTTATGGAGGAAAAAGCGCAGGGTGACTGTTGTAATCAATCCCCATGCAATATCTGTGTTTCATCAACACTTTCAAGGTCCACAGATTACAGAATGCCGCCAGATGTGCATCGGAAACTACTACTGGTTTTCCAGGGAACGATCAAAGCGTAGACTGTTTGAGACATTACTCCTGTGGAGGAAAGTGCGCATGGTGACTGTTGTATTCAATCCCAATGCAATTTCTGTGTTTCATCAACACTCTGATAGTCCACAGATTACAGAATGCTACCAGATGTGCATCGTAAACTGCAACTGGTCTTCCAGGGAACGATCAAATCGTAGACAGTTTGAGTTACCTCCCGTGGAGGAAAGTGCGCACGGTGACTGTCGTATTCAATCCCGATGCAATTTCTGTGTTTCAGCAACACTCTGATAGCCCACGGATTACAGAATGACACCAGAATTGCATCGGAAACTACTACCGGTCTTCCAGGGAACGATCAAAGCGTGGACTGTTTCAGACATTACTCCCATGGAGGAAAGTGCGCATGGTGACTGTTGTATTCAATCCCGATGCAATTTCTGTGTTTCATCAACAATCTGATAGTCCACAGATTACAGAATGCCACCAGATGTGCATCGGAAACTACTACTGGTGTTCCAGGGAGCTATCAAAGCGTAGACTGTTTGAGACTTTACTCCCATGGAGGAAGGTGCGCATGGTGACTGTTGTATTTAATCCCGATGCAATTGTTGTGTTTCATCAACACTCTGATAGCCCACAGATTACAGATGTGCATCGGAAGCTGCTACTGGTCTGCCAGGGAATGATCAAAGCGTAGACTGTTTGAGACATTACTGCCATGGAGTTAAGTGCGCTTGGTGACTGTTGTATTCAATCCCGATGCAATTGCTGTGTTTCGTCAACACTCTGATAGTCCACAGATTACAGAACGCCACCAGATGTGCATCGGAAACTACTACTGGTCTTCCAGCGAACGATCAAATTGTAGACTGTTTCAGACATTACTGCCAAGTAGGAAAGGGCGGATTGTGACTGTTGTATTCACTCCCGAGGCAATTTCTGTGTTTCATCAAAACTTTGAAGGTCGACAGATTACAGAATGCCTCCAGATGTGTATCGGAAACTACTACTGATATTCCAGGGAACGATCAAATCGTAGACTGTTTGATTTATTACACCCGTGGAGGAAAGTGCGCATGGTGACTGTTGTATTCAATCCCGATGCCATTTCTGTGTTTCATAAACACTCTGATAGACCACAGATTACAGAATGCCTCCAGATGTGAATTCAAAACTACCACTGGTCTTCCAGGGAACAATCAAAGCATAGACTGTTTGAGACATTATTAACATGGAAGAAAGTGCGCATGGTGACTGTTGTTTTCAATCCCTATGCAATTTCTGTGTTTCATCAACACTCTGATAGTCCACAGATTACAGAATGACTCCAGATGTGCATCGGAAACAACTACTGGTCTTCCAGGGAACGATCAAAGCGTAAAATCTTTAAGACATTACTCCCATGGACGAAGGTGCGCATGGTGACTGTTGTATTCAATCCCGATGCAATTTCTGTGTTTTGTCAACACTCTGATACTCCACAGATTACAGAATGGCTCCAGATGTGCATCGGAAACTACTACTGGTCTTCCAGGGAACAATCAAAGCGTAGACTGTTTGGGAGATTACTCATATGGTGGAAAGTGCGCATGGTGACTGTTGTATTCAATGCCGATGCAATATCTCTGTTTCATCAACACTTTGAAGGTCCACAGATTACAGAATGCCTCCAGATGTGCATCGGAAACTACTACTGCTCTTCCAGGTAACGATCAAAGCGTAGACTGTTAGGGACATTACTCATATGGAGGAAAGTGCGCATGGTGACTGTTGTATTCAATCCCGATGCAATATCTGTGTTTCATCAACACTTCGAAGGTCCACAGATTACAGAATGCCTCCAGATGTGCATCGGAAACAACTACTGGTTTTCCAGGGAACGACCAAACCGTAGACTGTTTGAGACATTACTCCTGTGGAGGGAAGTGCGCATGGTGACTGATGTATTCAATCCCGATGCAATTTCTTTGTTTCATCAACACTCTGATAGTCCACAGATTACAGAATGCCACCAGATGTGCATCAGATACTGCTACTGGTCTTCCAGGGAACGATCAAAGCTCAGACAGTTTGAGACATACCTCCCGTGGAGGAAAGTGCTCATGGTGACTGTCGTATTCAATCCCGATGCAATTTCTGTGTGTTTCATCAACACTCTGATAGTCCACGGATTACAGAATGCCACCATAATTGCATCGGAAACTACTACTGGTCTTCCAGGAAACGATCAAAGCGTGGACTGTTTCAGACATTACTCCCGTGGAGGAAAGTGCTCATGGTGACTGTCGTATTCAATCCCGATGCAATATCTGTGTTTCATCAACACTCTGATAGTCCACGGATTACAGAATGCCACCATAATTGCATCGGAAACTACTACTGGTCTTCCAGGAAACGATCAAAGCGTGGACTGTTTCAGACATTACTCCCATGGAGGAAAGTGCGCATGGTGACTGTTGTATTCAATCCCGATGCAATTTCTGTGTTTCATCAATACTCTGATAGTCCACAGATTACAGAATGCCTCCAGATGTGAATAGAAAACTACCACTGGTCTTCCAGGGAACGATCAAAGCGTAGACTGTTTGAGACATTACTAACATGCAATAAAGAGCGCATGGTGACTGTTGTATTCAATCCCGATGCAATTTCTGTGTGTCATCAACAATCTGATAGTCCACAGATACCAGAATGCCACCAGATGTGCATCGGAAACAAATACTGGTGTTCCAGGGAACGATCAAAGCGTAGACTGTTTGAGACATTACTCCCATGGAGGAAGGTGCGCATGGTGACTGTTGTATTCAATCCCGATGCAATTTCTGTGTTTCATCAACACTCTGATACTCCACAGATTACAGAATGCCTCCAGATGTGCATCGGAAACAACTACTGGTCTTCCTGGGAACGATCCAAGCGTAGACTGTTAGAGACATTACTCCCATGGAGGAAAGTGCGCATGGTGACTGTTGTATTCAATCCCGATGCAATTTCTGTGTTTCATCAACACTCTGATAGTCCATAGATTACAGAATGCCTCCAGATGTGCATCGGAAACTACCACTGGTCTTCCAGGGAATGATCAAAGCGTAGACTGTTTGAGACATTACTAACATCGAGGCAAGTGCGAATGGTGGCTGTTGAATTCAATCCCGATGCAATTTCTGTGTTTTGTCAACACTCTGATAGTCCACAGATTACAGAATGCCACCAGATGTGCATCGGAAACAACTACTGGTTTTCCAAGGAACGATCAAAGCGTAGACTGTTTGAGACATTACTCCCATGGAGGAAAGTGCGGGTGGTGACTGTTGTATTCAATCCCGATGCAACTGCTGTGTTTCGTCAACACTCTGATAGTCCACAGATTACAGAATGCCACCAGTTGTGCATCGGAATCCACTACTGGTCTTCCAGGGAACGATCAAATTGTAGACTGTTTCAGACATTACTGCCAAGTAGGAAAGTGCGGATTCTGACTGTTGTTTTCACTCCCGAGGCAATTTCTGTGTTTCATCAACTCTCTGATAGCCCACAGGTAACAGAATGCCACCAGATGTGCATCGGAAACTACTACTGGTCTTCCAGGGACCGATCAAATTGTAGACTGTTTCAGACATTACTCCCATGTAGGAAAGTGCGGATTGTGACTGTTTTATTCACTCCCGATGCAATTTCTGTGTTTCATCAACACTTTGAAGGTCCACAGATTACCGAATGCCTCCATATTCTCATCGGAAACTACTACTTGTCTTCCAGAGAACGATCAAAGCGTAGACTGTTTGAGACATTAACCCATGGAGGAAAGTGCGGATGGTGACTGTTGTAATCAATCCCGATGCAATATCTGTGTTTCATCAACACTCTGATAGTCCACAAATTTCACAATGCCACGAGATGTACATCGGGAACTACTACTGGTCTTCCAGGGAACGATCAAAACGTAGACTGTTTGAGACATTACTCCCGTGGAGGAAAGTGATCATGGTGACCGTTGTATTCAATCCCGAGGCAATTTCTGTGTTTTATCAACACTTTGAAGGTCCACAGATTACAGAATGCATCCAGATGTGTATCGGAAACTACTACTGGTCTTCCAGGGAACGATCAAAGCGTAGACTGTTTGAGACATTACTCCCATGGAGGAAAGTGCGGATGGTGACTGTTGTATTCAATCCCGATGCAATTTCTATGTTTCATCAACACTCTGATAGTCCACAGGTTACAGATAGCCTCCAGATGTGCATCGGAAACTACTACTGGTCTTCCAGGGAACGATCAAAGCGTAGACTGTTTGAGACATTACTCCCATTGAGGAAATTGCGCATGGTGACTGTTTTATTCAAACCCGATGCAATTTCTGTGTTTCATCAATACTTTGAAGGTCCACAGATTACAGAATGCCTCCAGATGTGCATCGGAAAGTACTACTGGTCTTCCAGGGAACAATCAAAGCGTAGACTGTTTGAGACATTACTCCCATGGAGGAAAGTGCGCATGGTGACTTTTGTATTCAATCCCGCCGCTATTACTGTGTTTCATCAACACTCTGATAGTCCACAGATTACAGAATGCCACCAGATGTGCATCGGAAACTACTGCTGGTCTTCCAGGGAACGATCAAAGCGTAGACTGTTTGAGACATTACTCCCATGGAGGTAAGTGCGCATGGTGACTGTTGTATTCAATCCCGAGGCAATTTCTGTGTTTCATCAACACTCTGATAGTCCACGGATTACAGAATGACACCAGAATTGCATCGGAAACTACTACTCGTCTTCCAGGGAACGATCAAAGCGTGGACTGTTTCAGACATTACTCCCATGGAGCAAAGTGCGCATGGTGACTGTTGTATTCAATCCCGATGCAATTTCTGTGTTTCATCAACACTCTGATAGTCCACAGATTACAGAATGCCACCAGATGTGCATCGGAAACTACTACTGGTCTTCCAGGGAACGATCAAAGCGTAGACTGTTTGAGACTTTACTCCCATGGAGGAAGGTGCGCATGGTGACTGTTGTATTTGATCCCGATGCAATTGTTGTGTTTCATCAACACTCTGATAGTCCACAGATTACAGATGTGCATTGGAAGCTACTACTGGTCTTCCAGGGAATGATCAAAGCGTAGACTGTTTGAGACATTACTGCCATGGAGGAAAGTGCGCTTGGTGACTGTTGTATTCAATCCCGATGCAATTGCTGTGTTTCGTCAACACTCTGATAGTCCACAGATTACAGAACGCCACCAGATGTGCATCAGAAACTACTACTGGTCTTCCAGCGAACGATCAAACTGTAGACTGTTTCAGACATTACTGCCAAGTAGGAAAGGGCGGATTGTGACTGTTGTATTCACTCCCGAGGCAATTTCTGTGTTTCATCAAAACTTTGAAGGTCGACAGATTACAGAATGCCTCCAGATGTGTATCGGAAACTACTACTGATATTCCAGGGAACGATCAAATCGTAGACTGTTTGATTTATTACACCCGTGGAGGTAAGTGCACATGGTGACTGTTGTATTCAATCCCGATGCCATTTCTGTGTTTCATAAACACTCTGATAGACCACAGATTACAGAATGCCTCCAGATGTGAATTCAAAACTAAAACTGGTCTTCCAGGGAACAATCAAATCATAGACTGTTTGAGACATTACTAACATGGAGGAAAGTGCGGATGGTGACTGTTGTATTCAATCCCGATGCAATTTCTATGTTTCATCAACACTCCGATAGTCCACAGATTACAGATAGCCTCTAGATGTGCATCGGAAACTACTACTGGTCTTCCAGGGAATGATCAAAGCGTAGACTGTTTGAGACATTACTCCCATGGAGGGAATTGGGCATGGTGACTGTTTTATTGAAACCCGATGCTATTTCTGTGTTTCATCAATACTTTGAAGGTCCACAGATTACAGAATGCCTCCAGATGTGTATCGGAAACTACTACTGATATTCCAGGGAACGATCAAGTTGTAGACTCTTTCAGACATTACTCCCATGGAGGAAAGTGCGGATTGTGACTGTTGTATTCACTCCCGATGCAATTTCTGTGTTTCATCAACACTCTGATAGTCCACAAATTACACAATGCCACCAGATGTACATCCGGAACTACTACTGGTCTTCCAGGGAACGATCAAATCGTAGACTGTTCGAGACATTACTCCCGTGGAGGAAAGTGCGCATGGTGACTGTTGTATTCAATCCCCATGCAATTTCTGTGATTCATGAACACTCTGATAGTCCACAGATTACAGAATGCCACCAGATGTGCATCGGAAACTACTGCTGGTCTTCCAGGGAACGATAGAAAAGCGTAGACTGTTTGAGACATTACTCCCATGGAGGAAAGTGCGGATGGTGACTGTTGTATTCACTCCCGATGCAATTTTTGTGTTTCATCAACACTCTGATAGTCCACAGATTACAGATGTGCATCGGAAACTACTACTGGTCTTCCAGGGAACGATCAAAGCGTAGGCTGTATGAGACATTACTCCCATGGAGGAAAGTGCGCATGGTGGCTGTTGTATTCAATCCCGATGCAACTGCTGTGCTTCGTCAACACTCTGATAGTCGACAGATTACAGAATGCCACCAGTTGTGCATCGGAATCCACTACTGGTCTTCCAGGGAACGATCAAATTGTAGACTGTTTCAGACATTACTGCCAAGTAGGAAAGTGCGGATTGTGACTGTTGCATTCACTCCCGATGCAATTTCTGTGTTTCATCAACACTCTGATAGTCCACAAATTACACAATGCCACCAGATGTACATCCGGAACTACTACTGGTCTTCCAGGGAACGATCAAATCGTAGACTGTTTGACACATTACTCCCATGGAGGAAGGTGCGCATGGTGACTGTTGTATTCAATCCCGATGCAATTTCTGTGTTTCATCAACACTCTGATAGTCCACAGATTACAGAATGCCACCAGATGTGCATCGGAAACTACTACTGGTCTTCCAGGGAACGATCAAAGCGTAGACTGTTTGAGACTTTACTCCCATGGAGGAAGGTGCGCATGGTGACTGTTGTATTTGATCCCGATGCAATTGTTGTGTTTCATCAACACTCTGATAGTCCACAGATTACAGATGTGCATTGGAAGCTACTACTGGTCTTCCAGGGAATGATCAAAGCGTAGACTGTTTGAGACATTACTGCCATGGAGGAAAGTGCGCTTGGTGACTGTTGTATTCACTCCCGAGGCAATTTCTGTGTTTCATCAAAACTTTGAAGGTCGACAGATTACAGAATGCCTCCAGATGTGTATCGGAAACTACTACTGATATTCCAGGGAACGATCAAATCGTAGACTGTTTGATTTATTACACCCGTGGAGGAAAGTGCACATGGTGACTGTTGTATTCAATCCCGATGCCATTTCTGTGTTTCATAAACACTCTGATAGACCACAGATTACAGAATGCCTCCAGATGTGAATTCAAAACTAAAACTGGTCTTCCAGGGAACAATCAAATCATAGACTGTTTGAGACATTACTAACATGGAGGAAAGTGCGGATGGTGACTGTTGTATTCAATCCCGATGCAATTTCTATGTTTCATCAACACTCTGATAGTCCACAGATTACAGATAGCCTCTAGATGTGCATCGGAAACTACTACTGGTCTTCCAGGGAATGATCAAAGCGTAGACTGTTTGAGACATTACTCCCATGGAGGGAATTGGGCATGGTGACTGTTTTATTGAAACCCGATGCTATTTCTGTGTTTCATCAATACTTTGAAGGTCCACAGATTACAGAATGCCTCCAGATGTGTATCGGAAACTACTACTGATATTCCAGGGAACGATCAAGTTGTAGACTCTTTCAGACATTACTCCCATGGAGGAAAGTGCGGATTGTGACTGTTGTATTCAATCCCGATGCAATTTCTGTGTTTCATCAACACTCTGATAGTCCACAAATTACACAATGCCACCAGATGTACATCCGGAACTACTACTGGTCTTCCAGGGAACGATCAAATCGTAGACTGTTCGAGACATTACTCCCGTGGAGGAAAGTGCGCATGGTGACTGTTGTATTCAATCCCCATGCAATTTCTGTGATTCATGAACACTCTGATAGTCCACAGATTAGAGAATGCCACCAGATGTGCATCGGAAACTACTGCTGGTCTTCCAGGGAACGATAGAAAAGCGTAGACTGTTTGAGACATTACTCCCATGGAGGAAAGTGCGGATGGTGACTGTTGTATTCACTCCCGATGCAATTTTTGTGTTTCATCAACACTCTGATAGTCCACAGATTACAGATGTGCATCGGAAACTACTACTGGTCTTCCAGGGAACGATCAAAGCGTAGGCTGTATGAGACATTACTCCCATGGAGGAAAGTGCGCATGGTGGCTGTTGTATTCAATCCCGATGCAACTGCTGTGCTTCGTCAACACTCTGATAGTCGACAGATTACAGAATGCCACCAGTTGTGCATCGGAATCCACTACTGGTCTTCCAGGGAACGATCAAATTGTAGACTGTTTCAGACATTACTGCCAAGTAGGAAAGTGCGGATTGTGACTGTTGCATTCACTCCCGATGCAATTTCTGTGTTTCATCAACACTCTGATAGTCCACAAATTACACAATGCCACCAGATGTACATCCGGAACTACTACTGGTCTTCCAGGGAACGATCAAATCGTAGACTGTTTGACACATTACTCCCATGGAGGAAGGTGCGCATGGTTACTGTTGTATTCAATCCTGATGCAACTGCTGTGTTTCGTCAACACTCGGATAGTCCACAGATTACAGAATGCCACCAGTTGTGCACCGGAATCCACAACTGGTCTTCCAGGGAACGATCAAATTGTACACTGTTTCAGACATTACTGCCAAGTAGGAAAGTGCGGATTGTGACTGTTGTATTCACTCCCGAGGCAATTTCTGTGTTTCATCAACACTTTGAAGGTCCACAGATTACAGAATGCCTCCAGATGTGTATCGGAAACTACTACTGATATTCCAGGGAACGATCAAATCGTAGACTGTTTGAGACATTACTCCCGTGGAGGAAAGTGCGCATGGTTACTGTTGTATTCAATCCCCATGCAATTTCTGTGTTTCATCAACACTCTGATAGTCCACAGATTACAGAGTGCCTCCAGATGTGCATCAGAAACTACCACTGGTCTTCCAGGGAATGATCAAAGCGTAGACTGTTTGAGACATTACTCCCATGGAGGAAAGTGCGGATGGTGACTGTTGTATTCAATCCCGATGCAATTTCTATGTTTCATCAACACTCTGATAGTCCACAGATTACAGATAGCCTCCAGATGTGCATCGGAAACTACTACTGGTCTTCCAGGGAACGATCAAAGCGTAGACTGTTTGAGACATTACTCCCATTGAGGAAAGTGCGGATGGTGACTGTTGTATTCAATCCCGATGCAATTTCTATGTTTCATCAACACTCCGATAGTCCACAGATTACAGATAGCCTCCAGATGTGCATCGTAAACTACTACAGGTCTTCCAGGGAACGATCAAAGCGTAGACTGTTTGAGACATTACTCCCATGGAGGGAATTGGGCATGGTGACTGTTTTATTGAAACCCGATGCAATTTCTGTGTTTCATCAATACTTTGAAGGTCCACAGATTACAGAATGCCTCCAGATGTGCATCGGAAAGTACTACTGGTCTTCCAGGGAACAATCAAATTGTAGACTGTTTGAGACATTACTGCCAAGTAGGAAAGTGCGGATTGTGACTGTTGTATTCACTCCCGAGGCAATTTCTGTGTTTCATCAACACTTTGAAGGTCCACAGATTACAGAATGCCTCCAGATGTGTATCGGAAACTACTACTGATATTCCAGGGAACGATCAAATCGTAGACTGTTTGAGACATTACTCCCGACGAGGAAAGTGCGCATGGTGACTGTTGCATTCAATCCCGACGCTATTACTGTGTTTCATCAACACTCTGATAGTCCACAGATTACAGAATGCCACCAGATAAGCATCGGAAACTACTACTGGTATTCCAGGGTACGATCAAAGCGTAGACTGTTTGAGACATTACTCCCGTGGAGGGAAGTGCGCATGGTGACTGTTGTATTCAATCCCGATGCAATTTCTGTGTTTCATCAACGCTCTGATAGTCCACAGATTACAGAATGCCTCCAGATGTGCATCGGAAACTACTACTGGTCTTCCAGGGAACGATCAAATTGTAGACTCTTTCAGACATTACTCCCATGGAGGAAAGTGCGGATTGTGACTGTTGTATTCACTCCCGATGCAATTTCTGTGTTTCATCAACACTCTGATAGTCCACAAATTACACAATGCCACCAGATGTACATCCGGAACTACTACTGGTCTTCCAGGGAACGATCAAAGCGTAGACTGTTTGAGACATTTCTCCCGTGGAGGAAAGTGCGCATGGTGACTGTTGTATTCAATCCCGATGCAATTTCTGAATTTCATCAACGCTCTGATAGTCCACAGATTACAGAATGCCTCCAGATGTGCATCGGAAACTACTACTGGACTTCCAGGGAACGATCAAATTGTAGACTCTTTCAGACATTACTCCCATGGAGGAAAGTGCGGATTGTGACTGTTGTATTCACTCCCGATGCAATTTCTGTGTTTCATCAACACTCTGATAGTCCACAAATTACACAATGCCACCAGATGTACATCCGGAACTACTACTGGTCTTCCAGGGAACGATCAAATCGTAGACTGTTCGAGACATTACTCCCGTGGAGGAAAGTGCGCATGGTGACTGTTGTATTCAATCCCCATGCAATTTCTGTTATTCATGAACACTCTGATAGTCCACAGATTACAGAATGCCACCAGACGTGCATCGGAAGCTACTGCTGGTCTTCCAGGGAACGATAGAAAAGCGTAGACTGTTTGAGACATTACTCCCATGGAGGAAAGTGCTTATGGTGACTGTTGTATTCACTCCCGATGCAATTTTTGTGTTTCATCAACACTCTGATAGTCCACAGATTACAGATGTGCATCGGAAACTACTACTGGTCTTCCAGGGAACGATCAAAGCGTAGGCTGTATGAGACATTACTCCCATGGAGGAAAGTGCGCATGGTGGCTGTTGTATTCAATCCCGATGCAACTGCTGTGCTTCGTCAACACTCTGATAGTCGACAGATTACAGAATGCCACCAGTTGTGCATCGGAATCCACTACTGGTCTTCCAGGGAACGATCAAATTGTAGACTGTTTCAGACATTACTGCCAAGTAGGAAAGTGCGGATTGTGACTGTTGCATTCACTCCCGATGCAATTTCTGTGTTTCATCAACACTCTGATAGTCCACAAATTACACAATGCCACCAGATGTACATCCGGAACTACTACTGGTCTTCCAGGGAACGATCAAATCGTAGACTGTTTGAGAGATTACTCCCGTGGAGGTAAGTGCGCATGGTGACTGTTGTATTCAATCCCCATGCAATTTCTGTGTTTCATCAACACTCTGATAGTCCACAGATTACAGAAAGCCTCCAGATGTGCATCAGAAACTACCACTGGTCTTCCAGGGAATGATCATATCGTAGACTGTTTGAGGCATTACTCCCATGGAGGAAAGTGCGGATGGTGACTGTTGTATTCAATCCCGATGCAATTTCTATGTTTCATCAACACTCTGATAGTCCACAGATTACAGATAGCCTCCAGATGTGCATCGTAAACTACTACTGGTCTTCCAGGTAACGATCAAAGCGTAGACTGTTTGAGACATTACTCCCATGGAGGAAATTGCGCATGGTGACTGTTTTATTCAAACCCGATGCAATTTCTGTGTTTCATCAATACTTTGAAGGTCCACAGATTACAAAATGCCTCCAGATGTGCATCGGAAACTACTACTGGTCTTCCAGGTAACGATCAAAGCGTAGACTATTTGAGACATGACTCCCATGGAGGAAATTGCGCATGGTGACTGTTTTATTCAAACCCGATGCAATTTCTGTGTTTCATCAATACTTTGAAGGTCCACAGATTACAAAATGCCTCCAGATGTGCATCGGAAAGTACTACTGGTCTTCCAGGGAACAATCAAAGCGTAGACTGTTTGAGACATTACTCCCATGGAGGAAAGTGCGGATGGTGGCTGTTGTATTCAATCCCGAGGCAATTTCTGTGGTTCATCAACACTCTGATATTCCTCATATTACAGAATGCCACCAGATGTGCATCGGAAACTACTACTGGTCTTCCAGGGAGACGATCAAAGGGTAGACTGTTTGAGACATTACTCCCATGTAGGAAAGTGCGCATGGTGACTTTTGTATTCAATCCCGCCGCTATTACTGTGTTTCATCAACACTCTGATAGTCCACAGATTACAGAATGCCACCAGATGTGCATCGGAAACTACTGCTGGTCTTCCAGCGAACGATCAAAGCGTAGACTGTTTGAGACATTACTCCCATGGAGGAAAGTGCGCATGGTGACTGTTGTATTCAATCCTGATGCAACTGCTGTGTTTCGTCAACAGTCTGATAGTCCACAGATTACAGAATGCCACCAGATGTGCATCGGAAACTACTACTGATATTCCAGGGAACGATCAAATCGTAGACTGTTTGAGACATTACTCCCGTGGAGGAAAGTGCGCATGGTGACTGTTGTATTCAATCCCCATGCAATTTCTGTGTTTCATCAACACTCTGATAGTCCACAGATTACAGAACGCCTCCAGATGTGCATGAGAAACTACCACTGGTCTTCCAGGGAATGATCATTTCGTAGACTGTTTGAGACATTACCCCATGGAGGAAAGTGCGGATGGTGACTGTTGTATTCAATCCCGATGCAATTTCTGTGTTTCATCAACACTGTGATAGTCCACAAATTACACAATGCCACCAGATGTACATCGGGAACTACTACTGGTCTTCCAGAGAACGATCAAATCGTAGACTGTTTGAGACATTACTCCTGTGGAGGAAAGTGCGCATGGTGACTGTTGTATTCAATCCCGACGCTTTTACTGTGTTTCATCAACACTCTGATAGTCCACAGATTACAGAATGCCACCAGATGTGCATCGGAAACTACTACTGGTATTCCAGGGAACGATCAAAGCGTAGACTGTTTGAGACATTACTCCCGTGGAGGGAAGTGCGCATGGTGACTGTTGTATTCAATCCCGATGCAATTTCTGTGTTTCATCAACACTCTGATAGTCCACAGATTACAGAATGCCTCCAGATGTGCATCGGAAACTACTACTGGTCTTCCAGGGAACGATCAAATTGTAGACTCTTTCAGACATTACTCCCATAGAGGAAAGTGCGGATTGTGACTGTTGTATTCACTCCCGATGCAATTTCTGTGTTTCATCAACTCTCTGATAGTCCACAAATTACACAATGCCACCAGATGTACATCGGGAACTACTACTGGTCTTCCAGGGAACGATCAAAGCGTAGACTGTTTGAGACATTACTCCCGTGGAGGAAGGTGCGGATTGTGACATTTGTATTCACTCCCGATGCAATTTCTGTGTTTCATCAACACTCTGATAGTCCACAGATTACAGAATGCCACCAGATGTGCATCGGAATCTACTACTGATATTCCATTGAACGATCAAATCGTAGACTGTTTGAGACATTACTCCCGTGGAGGAAAGTGCGCATGGTGACTGTTGTATTCAATCCCCATGCAATTTCTGTGTTTCATCAACACACTGATAGTCCACATATTACAGAACGCCTCCAGATGTGCATCAGAAACTACCACTGGTCTACCATTGAATGATCATATCGTAGACTGTTTGAGGCATTACTCCCATGGAGGAAAGTGCTGATGGTGACTGTTGTATTCAATCCCGATGCAATTTCTATGTTTCATCAACACTCTAATAGTCCACAGATTACAGATAGCCTCCAGATGTGCATCGGAAACTACTACTGGTCTTCCAGGGAACGATCAAAGCGTAGACTGTTTGAGACATTACTCTCATGGAGGGAATTGCGCATGGTGACTGTTTTATTTAAACCCGATGCAATTTCTGTGTTTCATCAATACTTTGAAGGTCCACAGATTACAGAATGCCTCCAGATGTGCATCGGAAAGTACTACTGGTCTTCCAGGGAACAATCAAAGCGTAGACTGTTTGAGACATTACTCCCATGGAGGAAAGTGCGGATGGTGACTGTTGTATTCAATCCCGATGCAATTTCTGTGTTTCATCAACACTCTGATAGCCCTCAGATTAAAGAATGCCACCAGATGTGCATCGGAAACTACTACTGGTCTTCCAGGGAACGATCAAAGGGTAGACTGTTTGAGACATTACTCCCATGGAGGAAAGTGCGCATGGTGACTGTTGTATTCAATCCCGACGCTATTACTGTGTTTCATCAACACTCTGATAGTCCACAGATTACAGAATGCCACCAGATGTGCATCGGAAACTACTACTGGTATTCCAGGAAACGATCAAAGCGTAGACTGTTTGAGACATTACTCCCATGGAGGGAATTGGGCATGGTGACTGTTGTATTCAATCCCGATGCAATTTCTATGTTTCATCAACACTCTGATAGTCCACAGATTACAGATAGCCTCCAGATGTGCATCGGAAACTACTACTGGTCTTCCAGGGAACGATCAAAGCGTAGACTGTTTGAGACATTACTCCCATGGAGGAAAGTGCGGATGGTGACTGTTGTATTCAATCCCGATGCAATTTCTATGTTTCATCAACACTCTGATAGTCCACAGATTACAGATAGCCTCCAGATGTGCATCGGAAACTACTACTTTTCTTCCAGGGAACGATCAAAGCGTAGACTGTTTGAGACATTACCCCATGGAGCAAAGTGCGGATGGTGACTGTTGTATTCAATCCCGATGCAATTTCTGTGTTTCATCAACACTCTGATAGTCCACAAATTACACAATGCCACCAGATGTACATCGGGAACTACTACTGGTCTTCCAGAGAACGATCAAAGCGTAGACTGTTTGAGACATTACTCCCGTGGAGGAAAGTGAGCATGGTGACCGTTGTATTCAATCCCGAGGCAATTTCTGTGTTTCATCAACACTTTGAAGGTCCACAGATTGCAGAATGCATGCAGATGTGTATCGGAAACTACTACTGGTCTTCCAGGGAACGATCAAAGCGTAGACTGTTTGAGACATTACTCCCATGGAGGAAAGTGCGGATGGTGACTGTTGTATTCAATCCCGATGCAATTTCTATGTTTCATCAACACTCTGATAGTCCACAGATCACAGACAGCCTCCAGATGTGCATCGTAAACTACTACTGGTCTTCCAGGTAACGATCAAAGCGTAGACTGTTTGAGACATTACTCCCATGGAGGAAATTGCGCATGGTGACTGTTTTATTCAAACCCGATGCAATTTCTGTGTTTCATCAATACTTTGAAGGTCCACAGATTACAAAATGCCTCCATATGTGCATCGGAAAGTACTACTGGTCTTCCAGGGAACAATCAAAGCGTAGACTCTTTGAGACATTACTCCCATGGAGGAAAGTGCGGATGGTGGCTGTTGTATTCAATCCCGAGGCAATTTCTGTGTTTCTTCAACACTCTGATAGTCCTCATATTACAGAATGCCACCAGATGTGCATCGGAAACTACTACTGGTCTTCCAGGGAACGATCAAAGCGTAGACTGTTTGAGACATTACTCTCATGGAGGGAATTGCGCATGGTGACTGTTTTATTTAAACCCGATGCAATTTCTGTGTTTCATCAACACTCTGATAGCCCTCAGATTACAGAATGCCACCAGATGTGCATCGGAAACTACTACTGGTCTTCCAGGGAACGATCAAAGGGTAGACTGTTAGAGACATTACTCCCGTGGAGGCAAGTGCGCATGGTGACTGTTGTATTCAATCCCCATGCAATTTCTGTGTTTCATCAACACTCTGATAGTCCACAGATTACAGAATGCCTCCAGATGTGCATCAGAAACTACCACTGGTCTTCCAGGGAATGATCATATCGTAGACTGTTTGAGGCATTACTCCCATGGAGGAAAGTGCGGATGGTGACTGTTGTATTCAATCCCGATGCAATCTCTATGTTTCATCAACACTCTGATAGTCCACAGATTACAGATAGCCTCCAGATGTGCATCGTAAACTACTACAGGTCTTCCAGGGAACGATCAAAGCGTAGACTGTTTGAGACATTACTCCCGTGGAGGGAATTGGGCATGGTGACTGTTTTATTGAAACCCGATGCAATATCTGTGTTTCATCAATACTTTGAAGGTCCACAGATTACAGAATGCCTCCAGATGTGCATCGGAAAGTACTACTGGTCTTCCAGGGAACAATCAAATTGTAGACTGTTTCAGACATTACTGCCAAGTAGGAAAGTGCGGATTGTGACTGTTGTATTCACTCCCGAGGCAATTTCTGTGTTTCATCAACACTTTGAAGGTCCACAGATTACAGAATGCCTCCAGAAGTGTATCGGAAACTACTACTGATATTCCAGGGAACAATCAAATCGTAGACTGTTTGAGACATTACTCCCGTGGAGGAAAGTGCGCATGGTGACTGTTGTATACAATCCCGACGCTATTACTGTGTTTCATCAACACTCTGATAGTCCACAGATTACAGAATGCCACCAGATGTGCATCGGAAACTACTACTGGTATTCCAGGGAACGATCAAAGCGTAGACTGTTTGAGACATTACTCCCGTGGAGGGAAGTGCGCATGGTGACTGTTGTATTCAATCCCGATGCAATTTCTGTGTTTCATCAACACTCTGATAGTCCACAGATTACAGAATGCCTCCAGATGTGCATCGGAAACTACTACTGGTCTTCCAGGGAACGATCAAATTGTAGACTCTTTCAGACAGTACACCCATGGAGGAAAGTGCGGATTGTGACTGTTGTATTCACTCCCGATGCAATTTCTGTGTTTCATCAACACTCTGATAGTCCACAAATTACACAATGCCACCAGATGTACATCGGGAACTACTACTGGTCATCCAGGGAACGATCAAAGCGTAGACTGTTTGAGACATTACTCCCGTGGAGGAAAGTGCGCATGGTGACTGTTGTATTCAATCCCGATGCAATTTCTGTGTTTCATCAACGCTCTGATAGTCCACAGATTACAGAATGCCTCCAGATGTGCATCGGAAACTACTACTGGTCTTCCAGGGAACGATCAAATTGTAGACTCTTTGAGACATTACTCCCATGGAGGAAAGTGCGGATTGTGACTGTTGTATTCACTCCCGATGCAATCTCTGTGTTTCATCAACACTCTGATAGTCCACAAATTACACAATGCCACCAGATGTACATCCGGAACTACTACTGGTCTTCAAGGGAACGATCAAATCGTAGACTGTTTGAGACATTACTCCCGTGGAGGAAAGTGCGCATGGTGACTGTTGTATTCAATCCCCATGCAATTTCTGTGATTCATGAACACTCTGATAGTCCACAGATTACAGAATGCCACCAGATGTACATCGGAAACTACTGCTGGTCTTCCAGGGAACGATAGAAAAGCGTAGACTGTTTGAGACATTACTGCCATGGAGGAAAGTGCGGATGGTGACTGTTGTATTCACTCCCGATGCAATTTTTTGTGTTTCATCAACACTCTGATAGTCCACAGATTACAGATGTGCATCGGAAACTACTACTGGTCTTCCAGGGAACGATCAAAGCGTAGGCCGTTTGAGACATTACTCCCATGGAGGAAAGTGCGCATGGTGGCTGTTGTATTCAATCCCGATGCAACTGCAGTGTTTCGTCAACACTTTGATAGTCCACAGATTACAGAATGCCACCAGTTGTGCATTGGAATCCACTACTGGTCTTCCAGGGAACGATCAAATTGTAGACTGTATCAGACATTACTGCCAAGTAGGAAAGTGCGGATTGTGACTGTTGTATTCACTCCCGAGGCAATTTCTGTGTTTCATCAACACTTTGAAGGTGCACAGATTACAGAATGCCTCCAGATGTGTATCGGAAACTACTACTGATATTCCAGGGAACGATCAAATCGTAGACTGTTTGAGACATTACTCCCGTGGAGGCAAGTGCGCATGGTGACTGTTGTATTCAATCCCCATGCAATTTCTGTGTTTCATCAACACTCTGATAGTCCACAGATTACAGAATGCCTCCAGATGTGCATCAGAAACTACCACTGGTCTTCCAGGGAATGATCATATCGTAGACTGTTTGAGGCATTACTCCCATGGAGGAAAGTGCGGATGGTGACTGTTGTATTCAATCCCGATGCAATTTCTATGTTTCATCAACACTCTGATAGTCCACAGATTACAGATAGCCTCCAGATGTGCATCGGAAACTACTACTGGTCTTCCAGGGAACGATCAAAGCGTAGACTGTTTGAGGCATTACTCCCATGGAGGGAAGTGCGGATGGTGACTGTTGTATTCAATCCCGATGCAATTTCTATGTTTCATCAACACTCTGATAGTCCACAGATTACAGATAGCCTCCAGATGTGCATCGGAAACTACTACTGGTCTTCCAGGGAACGATCAAAGCGTAGACTGTTTGAGACATTACCCCATGGAGGAAAGTGCGGATGGTGACTGTTGTATTCAATCCCGATGCAATTTCTGTGTTTCATCAACACTCTGATAGTCCACAAATTACACAATGCCACCAGATGTACATCGGAAACTACTACTGGTCTTCCAGGGAACGATCAAAGCGTAGACTGTTTGAGACATTACTCCCGTGGAGGAAAGTGAGCATGGTGACCGTTGTATTCAATCCCGAGGCAATATCTGTGTTTCATCAACACTTTGAAGGTCCACAGATTACAGAATGCATCCAGATGTGTATCGGAAACTACTACTGGTCTTATAGGGAACGATGAAAGCGTAGACTGTTTGAGACATTACTCCCATGGAGGAAAGTGCGGATGGTGACTGTTGTATTCAATTCCGATGCAATTTCTATGTTTCATCAACACTCTGATAGTCCACAAATTACAGATAGCCTCCAGATGTGCATCGTAAACTACTACTGGTCTTCTAGGTAACGATCAAAGCGTAGACTGTTTGAGACATTACTCCCATGGAGGAAATTGCGCATGGTGACTGTTTTATTCAAACCCGATGCAATGTCTGTGTTTCATCAATGCTTTGAAGGTCCACAGATTACAGAATGCCTCCAGATGTGCATCGGAAAGTACTACTGGTCTTCCAGGGAACAATCAAAGCGTAGACTGTTTGAGACATTACTCCCATGGAGGAAAGTGCGGATGGTGGCTGTTGTATTCAATCCCGAGGCAATTTCTGTGTTTCATCAACACTCTGATAGTACTCATATTACAGAATGCCACCAGATGTGCATCGGAAACTACTACTGGTCTTCCAGGGAACGATCAAAGGGTAGACTGTTTGAGACATTACTCCCATGGAGGAAAGTGCGCATGGTGACTTTTGTATTCAATCCCGCCGCTATTACTGTGTTTCATCAACACTCTGATAGTCCACAGATTACAGAATGCCACCAGATGTGCATCGGAAACTACTGCTGGTCTTCCAGGGAACGATCAAAGCGTAGACTGTTTGAGACATTACTCCCATGGAGGAAAGTGCGCATGGTGACAGTTGTATTCAATCCTGATGCAACTGCTGTGTTTCGTCAACACTCTGATAGTCCACAGATTACAGAATGCCACCAGATGTGCATCGGAAACTACTACTAATATTCCAGGAAACGATCAAATCGTAGACTGTTTGAGACATTACTCCCGTGGAGGAAAGTGCTGATGGTGACTGTTGTATTCAATCCCGATGCAATTTCTATGTTTAATCAACACTCAGATAGTCCACAGATTACAGATAGCCTCCAGATGTGCATCGGAAACTAATACTGGTCTTCCAGGGAACGATCAAAGCGTAGACTGTTTGAGACATTACTCTCATGGAGAAAATTGCGCATGGTGACTGTTTTATTCAAACCCGATGCAATTTCTGTGTTTCATCAATACTTTGAAGGTCCACATATTACAGAATGCCTCCAGATGTGCATCGGAAAGTACTACTGGTCTTCCAGGGAACAATCAAATCGTAGACTGTTTGAGACATTACTCCCATGGAGGAAAGTGCGGATGGTGACTGTTGTATTCAATCCCGATGCAATTTCTGTGTTTCATCAACACTCTGATAGCCCTCAGATTACAGAATGCCACCAGATGTGCATCGGAAACTACTACTGGTCTTCCAGGGAACGATCAAAGGGTAGACTGTTTGAGACATTACTCCCATGGAGGAAAGTGCGCATGGTGACTGTTGTATTCAATCCCGACGCTATTACTGTGTTTCATCAACACTCTGATAGTCCACAGATTACAGAATGCCACCACATGTGCATCGGAAACTACTACTGGTATTTCAGGGAACGATCAAAGCGTAGACTGTTTGAGACATTACTCCTGTGGAGGAAAGTGCGCATGGTGAATGTTGTATTCAATGCAGATTCAATTTCTGTGTTTCATCAACACTCTGATAGTCCACAGATTACAGAATTGCACCAGTTGTGCATCGGAAACTACTACCCGTATTCCAGGGAACGAGCAAATTTTAGACTGTTTCAGACATTACTCCCATGTAGGAAAGTGCGGATTGTGACTGTTGTATTCACTCCCGATGCAATTTCTGTGTTTCATCAACACTCTGATAGTCCACAAATTACACAATGCCACCAGATGTACATCCGGAACTACTACTGGTCTTCCAGGGAACGATCAAAGCGTAGACTGTTTGAGACATTACTCCCGTGGAGGAAAGTACGCATGGTGACTATTGTATTCAATCCCGATGCAATTTCTGTGTTTCATCAACGCTCTGATAGTCCACAGATTACAGAATGCCACCAGATGTGCATCGGAAACTACTACTGGTCTTCCAGGGAACGATCAAATTGTAGACTCTTTCAGACATTACTCCCATGGAGGAAAGTGCGGATTGTGACTGTTGTATTCACTCCCGATGCAATTTCTCTGTTTCAATAATACTCTGATAGTCCACAAATTACACAATGCCACCAGATGTACATCCGGAACCACTACTGGTCTTTCAGGGAACGATCAAATCGTAGACTGTTTGAGACATTACTCCCGTGGAGGAAAGTGGGCATGGTGACTGTTGTATTCAATACCCATGCAATTTCTGTGATTCATGTACACTCTGATAGTCCACAGATTACAGAATGCCTCCAGATGTGCATCAGAAACTACCACTGGTCTTCCAGGGAATGATCAAATCGTAGACTGTTTGAGACATTACTCCCATGGAGGAAAGTGCGGATGGTGACTGTTTTATTCAATCCCGATGCAATTTCTATGTTTCATCAACACTCTGATAGTCCACAGATTACAGATAGCCTCCAGATGTGCATCGGAAACTACTACTGGTCTTCCAGGGAACGATCAAAGCGTAGACTGTTTGAGACATTACTCCCATGGAGGAAAGTGCGGATGGTGACTGTTGTATTCAATCCCGATGCAATTTCTATGTTTCATCAACACTCTGATAGTCCACAGATTACAGATAGCCTCCAGATTTGCATCGGAAACTACTACTGGTCTTCCAGCGAACGATCAACGCGTAGACTGTTTGAAACATTACTCCCATGGAGGGAATTGCGCATGGTGACTGTTTTATTCAAACCCGATGCTATTTCTGTGTTTCATCAATACTTTGAAGGTCCACAGGTTACTGAATGCCTCCAGATGTGCATCGGAAAGTACTACTGGTCTTCCAAGGAACAATCAAATCGTAGACTGTTTGAGACATTACTCCCATGGAGGAAAGTGCGGATGGTGACTGTTGTATTCAATCCCGATGCAATTTCTCTGTATCATCAACACTCTGATAGTCCACAGATTACAAAATGCCACCAGATGTGCATCGGAAACTACTACTGGTCTTCCAGGGAACGATCAAAGGGTAGACTGTTTGAGACATTACTCCCATGGAGGAAAGTGCGCATGGTGACTGTTGTATTCAATGCCGATTCAATTTCTGTGTTTCATCAACACTCTGATAGTCCACAGATTACAGAATGCCACCAGTTGTGCATCGGAAACTACTACTGGTATTCCAGGGAACGAGCAAATTTTAGACTGTTTCAGACATTACTCCCATGTAGGAAAGTGCGGATTGTGACTGTTGTATTCACTCCCGATGCAATTTCTGTGTTTCGTCAACACTCTGAGAGTCCACAAATTACACAATGCCACCAGATGTACATCGGGAACTACTACTGGTCTTCCAGGGAACGATAGAAAAGCGTAGACTGTTTGAGACATTACTCCCATGGAGGAAAGTGAGCATGGTGGCTGTTTTATTCAATCCCGATGCAACTGCTGTGTTTCGTCAACACTCTGATAGTCCACAGATTACAGAATGCCACCAGTTGTGCATCGGAATCCACTACTGGTCTTCCAGGGAACGATCAAATTGTAGACTGTTTCAGACATTACTGCCAAGAAGGAAAGTGCGGATTGTGACTGTTGTATTCACTCCCGAGGCAATTTCTGTGTTTCATCAACACTTTGAAGGTGCACAGATTACAGAATGCCTCCAGATGTGTATCGGAAACTACTACTGATATTCCTGGGAACGATCAAATCGTAGACTGTTTGAGACATTACTCCGGTGGAGGCAAGTGCGCATGGTGACTGTTGTATTCAATCCCCATGCAATTTCTGTGTTTCATCAACACTCTGATAGTCCACAGATTACAGAATGCCTCCAGATGTGCATCAGAAACTACCACTGGTCTTCCAGGGAATGATCATATCGTAGACTGTTTGAGGCATTACTCCCATGGAGGAAAGTGCGGATGGTGACTGTTGTATTCAATCCCGATGCAATTTCTATGTTTCATCAACACTCTGATAGTCCACAGATTACAGATAGCCTCCAGATGTGCATCGGAAACTACTACTGGTCTTCCAGGGAACGATCAAAGCGTAGACTGTTTGAGGCATTACTCCCATGGAGGAAAGTGCGGATGGTGACTGTTGTATTCAATCCCGATGCAATTTCTATGTTTCATCAACACTCTGATAGTCCACAGATTACAGATAGCCTCCAGATGTGCATCGGAAACTACTACTGGTCTTCCAGGGAACGATCAAAGCGTAGACTGTTTGAGACATTACCCCATGGAGGAAAGTGCGGATGGTGACTGTTGTATTCAATCCCGATGCAATTTCTGTGTTTCATCAACACTCTGATAGTCCACAAATTACACAATGCCACCAGATGTACATCGGAAACTACTAGTGGTCTTCCAGGGAACGATCAAAGCGTAGACTGTTTGAGACATTACTCCCATGGAGGAAAGTGAGCATGGTGACCGTTGTATTCAATCCCGAGGCAATATCTGTGTTTCATCAACACTTTGTAAGTCCACAGATTACAGAATGCATCCAGATGTGTATCGGAAACTACTACTGGTCTTCCAGGGAACTATGAAAGCGTAGACTGTTTGAGACATTACTCCCATGGAGGAAAGTGCGGATGGTGACTGTTGTATTCAATCCCGATGCAATTTCTATGTTTCATCAACACTCTGATAGTCCACAGATTACAGATAGCCTCCAGATGTGCATCGTAAACTACTACTGGTCTTCTAGGTAACGATCAAAGCGTAGACTGTTTGAGACATTACTCCCATGGAGGAAATTGCGCATGGTGACTGTTTTATTCAAACCCGATGCAATGTCTGTGTTTCATCAATGCTTTGAAGGTCCACAGATTACAGAATGCCTCCAGATGTGCATCGGAAAGTACTACTGGTCTTCCAGGGAACAATCAAAGCGTAGACTGTTTGAGACATTACTCCCATGGAGGAAAGTGTGGATGGTGGCTGTTGTATTCAATCCCGAGGCAATTTCTGTGTTTCATCAACACTCTGATAGTCCTGATATTACAGAATGCCACCAGATGTGCATCGGAAACTACTACTGGTCTTCCAGGGAACGATCAAAGGGTAGACTGTTTGAGACATTACTCCCATGGAGGAAAGTGCGCATGGTGACTTTTGTATTCAATCCCGCCGCTATTACTGTGTTTCATCAACACTCTGATAGTCCACAGATTACAGAATGCCACCAGATGTGCATCGGAAACTACTGCTGGTCTTCCAGGGAACGATCAAAGCGTAGACTGTTTGAGACATTACTCCCATGGAGGAAAGTGCGCATGGTGACAGTTGTATTTAATCCTGATGCAACTGCTGTGTTTCGTCAACACTCTGATAGTCCACAGATTACAGAATGCCACCAGATGTGCATCGGAAACTACTGCTGGTCTTCCAGGGAACGATCAAAGCGTAGACTGTTTGAGACATTACTCCCATGGAGGAAAGTGCGCATGGTGACAGTTGTATTCAATCCTGATGCAACTGCTGTGTTTCGTCAACATTCTGATAGTCCACAGATTACAGAATGCCACCAGATGTGCATCGGAAACTACTACTAATATTCCAGGAAACGATCAAATCGTAGACTGTTTGAGACATTACTCCCGTGGAGGAAAGTGCTGATGGTGACTGTTGTATTCAATCCCGATGCAATTTCTATGTTTCATCAACACTCTGATAGTCCACAGATTACAGATAGCCTCCAGATGTGCATCGGAAACTAATACTGGTCTTCCAGGGAACGATCAAAGCGTAGACTGTTTGAGACATTACTCCCGTGGAGGAAAGTACGCATGGTGACTATTGTATTCAATCCCGATGCAATTTCTGTGTTTCATCAACGCTCTGATAGTCCACAGATTACAGAATGCCACCAGATGTGCATCGGAAACTACTACTGGTCTTCCAGGGAACGATCAAATTGTAGACTCTTTCAGACATTACTCCCATGGAGGAAAGTGCGGATGGTGACTGTTGTATTCAATCCCGATGCAATTTCTGTGTTTCATCAACACTCTGATAGCCCTCAGATTACAGAATGCCACCAGATGTGCATCGGAAACTACTACTGGTCTTCCAGGGAACGATCCAAGCGTAGACTGTTAGAGACATTACTCCGTGGAGGGAAGTGCGCATGGTGATTGTTGTATTCAATACCCATGCAATTTCTGTGATTCATGTACACTCTGATAGTCCACAGATTACAGAATGCCTCCAGATGTGCATCAGAAACTACCACTGGTCTTCCAGGGAATGATCAAATCGTAGACTGTTTGAGACATTACTCCCATGGAGGAAAGTGCGGATGGTGACTGTTTTATTCAATCCCGATGCAATTTCTATGTTTCATCAACACTCTGATAGTCCACAGATTACAGATAGCCTCCAGATGTGCATCGGAAACTACTACTGGTCTTCCAGGGAACGATCAAAGCGTAGACTGTTTGAGACATTACTCCCATGGAGGAAAGTGCGGATGGTGACTGTTGTATTCAATCCCGATGCAATTTCTATGTTTCATCAACACTCTGATAGTCCACAGATTACAGATAGCCTCCAGATTTGCATCGGAAACTACTACTGGTCTTCCAGCGAACGATCAACGCGTAGACTGTTTGAAACATTACTCCCATGGAGGGAATTGCGCATGGTGACTGTTTTATTCAAACCCGATGCTATTTCTGTGTTTCATCAATACTTTGAAGGTCCACAGGTTACTGAATGCCTCCAGATGTGCATCGGAAAGTACTACTGGTCTTCCAGGGAACAATCAAATCGTAGACTGTTTGAGACATTACTCCCATGGAGGAAAGTGCGGATGGTGACTGTTGTATTCAATCCCGATGCAATTTCTCTGTATCATCAACACTCTGATAGTCCACAGATTACAAAATGCCACCAGATGTGCATCGGAAACTACTACTGGTCTTCCAGGGAACGATCAAAGGGTAGACTGTTTGAGACATTACTCCCATGGAGGAAAGTGCGCATGGTGTCTGTTGTATTCAATGCCGATTCAATTTCTGTGTTTCATCAACACTCTGATAGTCCACAGATTACAGAATGCCACCAGTTGTGCATCGGAAACTACTACTGGTATTCCAGGGAACGAGCAAATTTTAGACTGTTTCAGACATTACTCCCATGTAGGAAAGTGCGGATTGTGACTGTTGTATTCACTCCCGATGCAATTTCTGTGTTTCGTCAACACTCTGAGAGTCCACAAATTACACAATGCCACCAGATGTACATCGGGAACTACTACTGGTCTTCCAGGGAACGATAGAAAAGCGTAGACTGTTTGAGACATTACTCCCATGGAGGAAAGTGAGCATGGTGGCTGTTTTATTCAATCCCGATGCAACTGCTGTGTTTCGTCAACACTCTGATAGTCCACAGATTACAGAATGCCACCAGATGTGCATCGGAAACTACTACTGGTCTTCCAGGGAACGATCAAATTGTAGACTCTTTCAGACATTACTCCCATGGAGGAAAGTGCGGATTGTGACTGTTGTATTCACTCCCGATGCAATTTCTCTGTTTCGATAATACTCTGATAGTCCACAAATTACACAATGCCACCAGATGTACATCCGGAACCACTACTGGTCTTACAGGGAACGATCAAATCGTAGACTGTTTGAGACATTACTCCCGTGGAGGAAAGTGCGCATGGTGACTGTTGTATTCAATACCCATGCAATTTCTGTGATTCATGTACACTCTGATAGTCCACAGATTACAGAATGCCTCCAGATGTGCATCAGAAACTACCACTGGTCTTCCAGGGAATGATCAAATCGTAGACTGTTTGAGACATTACTCCCATGGAGGAAAGTGCGGATGGTGACTGTTTTATTCAATCCCGATGCAATTTCTATGTTTCATCAACACTCTGATAGTCCACAGATTACAGATAGCCTCCAGATGTGCATCGGAAACTACTACTGGTCTTCCAGGGAACGATCAAAGCGTAGACTGTTTGAGACATTACTCCCATGGAGGAAAGTGCGGATGGTGACTGTTGTATTCAATCCCGATGCAATTTCTATGTTTCATCAACACTCTGATAGTCCACAGATTACAGATAGCCTCCAGATTTGCATCGGAAACTACTACTGGTCTTCCAGCGAACGATCAACGCGTAGACTGTTTGAAACATTACTCCCATGGAGGGAATTGCGCATGGTGACTGTTTTATTCAAACCCGATGCTATTTCTGTGTTTCATCAATACTTTGAAGGTCCACAGGTTACTGAATGCCTCCAGATGTGCATCGGAAAGTACTACTGGTCTTCCAGGGAACAATCAAATCGTAGACTGTTTGAGACATTACTCCCATGGAGGAAAGTGCGAATGGTGACTGTGGTATTCAATCCCGATGCAATTTCTCTGTATCATCAACACTCTGATAGTCCACAGATTACAAAATGCCACCAGATGTGCATCGGAAACTACTACTGGTCTTCCAGGGAACGATCAAAGGGTAGACTGTTTGAGACATTACTCCCATGGAGGAAAGTGCGCATGGTGACTGTTGTATTCAATGCCGATTCAATTTCTGTGTTTCATCAACACTCTGATAGTCCACAGATTACAGAATGCCACCAGTTGTGCATCGGAAACTACTACTGGTATTCCAGGGAACGAGCAAATTTTAGACTGTTTCAGACATTACTCCCATGTAGGAAAGTGCGGATTGTGACTGTTGTATTCACTCCCGATGCAATTTCTGTGTTTCGTCAACACTCTGAGAGTCCACAAATTACACAATGCCACCAGATGTACATCGGGAACTACTACTGGTCTTCCAGGGAACGATAGAAAAGCGTAGACTGTTTGAGACATTACTCCCATGGAGGAAAGTGAGCATGGTGGCTGTTTTATTCAATCCCGATGCAACTGCTGTGTTTCGTCAACACTCTGATAGTCCACAGATTACAGAATGCCACCAGTTGTGCATCGGAATCCACTACTGGTCTTCCAGGGAACGATCAAATCGTAGACTGTTTGAGACATTACTCCCGTGGAGGCAAGTGCGCATGGTGACTGTTGTATTCAATCCCCATGCAATTTCTGTGTTTCATCAACACTCTGATAGTCCACAGATTACAGAATGCCTCCAGATGTGCATCAGAAACTACCACTGGTCTTCCAGGGAATGATCATATCGTAGACCGTTTGAGGCATTACTCCCATGGAGGAAAGTGCGGATGGTGACTGTTGTATTCAATCCCGATGCAATTTCTATGTTTCATCAACACTCTGATAGTCCACAGATTACAGATAGCCTCCAGATGTGCATCGGAAACTACTACTGGTCTTCCAGGGAACGATCAAAGCGTAGACTGTTTGAGGCATTACTCCCATGGAGGAAAGTGCGGATGGTGACTGTTGTATTCAATCCCGATGCAATTTCTATGTTTCATCAACACTCTGATAGTCCACAGATTACAGATAGCCTCCAGATGTGCATCGGAAACTACTACTGGTCTTCCAGGGAACGATCAAAGCGTAGACTGTTTGAGACATTACCCCATGGAGGAAAGTGCGGATGGTGACTGTTGTATTCAATCCCGATGCAATTTCTGTGTTTCATCAACACTCTGATAGTCCACAAATTACACAATGCCACCAGATGTACATCGGAAACTACTACTGGTCTTCCAGGGAACGATCAAAGCGTAGACTGTTTGAGACATTACTCCCGTGGAGGAAAGTGAGCATGGTGACCGTTGTATTCAATCCCGAGGCAATATCTGTGTTTCATCAACACTTTGTAAGTCCACAGATTACAGAATGCATCCAGATGTGTATCGGAAACTACTACTGGTCTTCCAGGGAACTATGAAAGCGTAGACTGTTTGAGACATTACTCCCATGGAGGAAAGTGCGGATGGTGACTGTTGTATTCAATCCCGATGCAATTTCTATGTTTCATCAACACTCTGAAAGTCCACAGATTACAGATAGCCTCCAGATGTGCATCGTAAACTACTACTGGTCTTCTAGGTAACAATCAAAGCGTAGACTGTTTGAGACATTACTCCCATGGAGGAAATTGCGCATGGTGACTGTTTTATTCAAACCCGATGCAATGTCTGTGTTTCATCAATGCTTTGAAGGTCCACAGATTACAGAATGCCTCCAGATGTGCATCGGAAAGTACTACTGGTCTTCCAGGGAACAATCAAAGCGTAGACTGTTTGAGACATTACTCCCATGGAGGAAAGTGTGGATGGTGGCTGTTGTATTCAATCCCGAGGCAATTTCTGTGTTTCATCAACACTCTGATAGTCCTGATATTACAGAATGCCACCAGATGTGCATCGGAAACTACTACTGGTCTTCCAGGGAACGATCAAAGGGTAGACTGTTTGAGACATTACTCCCATGGAGGAAAGTGCGCATGGTGACTTTTGTATTCAATCCCGCCGCTATTACTGTGTTTCATCAACACTCTGATAGTCCACAGATTACAGAATGCCACCAGATGTGCATCGGAAACTACTGCTGGTCTTCCAGGGAACGATCAAAGCGTAGACTGTTTGAGACATTACTCCCATGGAGGAAAGTGCGCATGGTGACAGTTGTATTTAATCCTGATGCAACTGCTGTGTTTCGTCAACACTCTGATAGTCCACAGATTACAGAATGCCACCAGATGTGCATCGGAAACTACTGCTGGTCTTCCAGGGAACGATCAAAGCGTAGACTGTTTGAGACATTACTCCCATGGAGGAAAGTGCGCATGGTGACAGTTGTATTCAATCCTGATGCAACTGCTGTGTTTCGTCAACATTCTGATAGTCCACAGATTACAGAATGCCACCAGATGTGCATCGGAAACTACTACTAATATTCCAGGAAACGATCAAATCGTAGACTGTTTGAGACATTACTCCCGTGGAGGAAAGTGCTGATGGTGACTGTTGTATTCAATCCCGATGCAATTTCTATGTTTCATCAACACTCTGATAGTCCACAGATTACAGTTAGCCTCCAGATGTGCATCGGAAACTAATACTGGTCTTCCAGGGAACGATCAAAGCGTAGACTGTTTGAGACATTACTCTCATGGAGGGAATTGCGCATGGTGACTGTTTTATTCAAACTCGATGCAATTTCTGTGTTTCATCAATACTTTGAAGGTCCACAGATTACAGAATGCCTCCAGATGTGCATCGGAAAGTACTACTGGTCTTCCAGGGAACAATCAAATCGTAGACTGTTTGAGACATTACTCCCATGGAGGAAAGTGCGGATGGTGACTGTTGTATTCAATCCCGATGCAATTTCTGTGTTTCATCAACACTCTGATAGCCCTCAGATTACAGAATGCCACCAGATGTGCATCGGAAACTACTACTGGTCTTCCAGGGAACGATCAAAGGGTAGACTGTTTGAGACATTACTCCCATGGAGGAAAGTGCGCATGGTGACTGTTGTATTCAATCCCGACGCTATTACTGTGTTTGATCAACACTCTGATAGTCCACAGATTACAGAATGCCACCAGATGTGCATCGGAAACTACTACTGGTATTTCAGGGAACGATCAAAGCGTAGACTGTTTGAGACATTACTCCTGTGGAGGAAAGTGCGCATGGTGAATGTTGTATTCAATGCCGATTCAATTTCGGTGTTTCATCAACACTCTGATAGTCCACAGATTACAGAATTGCACCAGTTGTGCATCGGAAACTACTACTGGTGTTCCAGGGAACGAGCAAATTTTAGACTGTTTCAGACATTACTCCCATGTAGGAAAGTGCGGATTGTGACTGTTGTATTCACTCCCGATGCAATTTCTGTGTTTCGTCAACACTCTGAGAGTCCACAAATTACACAATGCCACCAGATGTACATCGGGAACTACTACTGGTCTTCCAGGGAACGATAGAAAAGCGTAGACTGTTTGAGACATTACTCCCATGGAGGAAAGTGAGCATGGTGGCTGTTTTATTCAATCCCGATGCAACTGCTGTGTTTCGTCAACACTCTGATAGTCCACAGATTACAGAATGCCACCAGATGTGCATCGGAAACTACTACTGGTCTTCCAGGGAACGATCAAATTGTAGACTCTTTCAGACATTACTCCCATGGAGGAAAGTGCGGATTGTGACTGTTGTATTCACTCCCGATGCAATTTCTCTGTTTCAATAATACTCTGATAGTCCACAAATTACACAATGCCACCAGATGTACATCCGGAACCACTACTGGTCTTACAGGGAACGATCAAATCGTAGACTGTTTGAGACATTACTCCCGTGGAGGAAAGTGCGCATGGTGACTGTTGTATTCAATACCCATGCAATTTCTGTGATTCATGTACACTCTGATAGTCCACAGATTACAGAATGCCTCCAGATGTGCATCAGAAACTACCACTGGTCTTCCAGGGAATGATCAAATCGTAGACTGTTTGAGACATTACTCCCATGGAGGAAAGTGCGGATGGTGACTGTTTTATTCAATCCCGATGCAATTTCTATGTTTCATCAACACTCTGATAGTCCACAGATTACAGATAGCCTCCAGATGTGCATCGGAAACTACTACTGGTCTTCCAGGGAACGATCAAAGCGTAGACTGTTTGAGACATTACTCCCATGGAGGAAAGTGCGGATGGTGACTGTTGTATTCAATCCCGATGCAATTTCTATGTTTCATCAACACTCTGATAGTCCACAGATTACAGATAGCCTCCAGATTTGCATCGGAAACTACTACTGGTCTTCCAGCGAACGATCAACGCGTAGACTGTTTGAAACATTACTCCCATGGAGGGAATTGCGCATGGTGACTGTTGTATTCAATCCCGATGCAATTTCTCTGTATCATCAACACTCTGATAGTCCACAGATTACAAAATGCCACCAGATGTGCATCGGAAACTACTGCTGGTCTTCCAGGGAACGATCAAAGCGTAGACTGTTTGAGACATTACTCCCATGGAGGAAAGTGCGCATGGTGACAGTTGTATTCAATCCTGATGCAACTGCTGTGTTTCGTCAACATTCTGATAGTCCACAGATTACAGAATGCCACCAGATGTGCATCGGAAACTACTACTAATATTCCAGGAAACGATCAAATCGTAGACTGTTTGAGACATTACTCCCGTGGAGGAAAGTGCTGATGGTGACTGTTGTATTCAATCCCGATGCAATTTCTATGTTTCATCAACACTCTGATAGTCCACAGATTACAGATAGCCTCCAGATGTGCATCGGAAACTAATACTGGTCTTCCAGGGAACGATCAAAGCGTAGACTGTTTGAGACATTACTCTCATGGAGGGAATTGCGCATGGTGACTGTTTTATTCAAACTCGATGCAATTTCTGTGTTTCATCAATACTTTGAAGGTCCACAGATTACAGAATGCCTCCAGATGTGCATCGGAAAGTACTACTGGTCTTCCAGGGAACAATCAAATCGTAGACTGTTTGAGACATTACTCCCATGGAGGAAAGTGCGGATGGTGACTGTTGTATTCAATCCCGATGCAATTTCTGTGTTTCATCAACACTCTGATAGCCCTCAGATTACAGAATGCCACCAGATGTGCATCGGAAACTACTACTGGTCTTCCAGGGAACGATCAAAGGGTAGACTGTTTGAGACATTACTCCCATGGAGGAAAGTGCGCATGGTGACTGTTGTATTCAATCCCGACGCTATTACTGTGTTTGAACAACACTCTGATAGTCCACAGATTACAGAATGCCACCAGATGTGCATCGGAAACTACTACTGGTATTTCAGGGAACGATCAAAGCGTAGACTGTTTGAGACATTACTCCTGTGGAGGAAAGTGCGCATGGTGAATGTTGAATTCAATGCCGATTCAATTTCGGTGTTTCATCAACACTCTGATAGTCCACAGATTACAGAATTGCACCAGTTGTGCATCGGAAACTACTACTGGTGTTCCAGGGAACGAGCAAATTTTAGACTGTTTCAGACATTACTCCCATGTAGGAAAGTGCGGTTTGTGACTGTTGTATTCACTCCCGAAGCAATTTCTGTGTTTCATCAACACTCTGATAGTCCACAAATTACACAATGCCACCAGATGTACATCCGGAACTACTACTGGTCTTCCAGGGAACGATCAAAGCGTAGACTGTTTGAGACATTACTCCCGTGGAGGAAAGTACGCATGGTGACTATTGTATTAAATCCCGATGCAATTTCTGTGTTTCATCAACGCTCTGATAGTCCACAGATTACAGAATGCCACCAGATGTGCATCGGAAACTAGTACTGGTCTTCCAGGGAACGATCAAATTGTAGACTCTTTCAGACATTACTCCCATGGAGGAAAGTGCGGATTGTGACTGTTGTATTCACTCCCGATGCAATTTCTCTGTTTCAATAATACTCTGATAGTCCACAAATTACACAATGCCACCAGATGTACATCCGGAACCACTACTGGTCTTACAGGGAACGATCAAATCGTAGACTGTTTGAGACATTACTCCCGTGGAGGAAAGTGCGCATGGTGACTGTTGTATTCAATACCCATGCAATTTCTGTGATTCATGTACACTCTGATAGTCCACAGATTACAGAATGCCTCCAGATGTGCATCAGAAACTACCACTGGTCTTCCAGGGAATGATCAAATCGTAGACTGTTTGAGACATTACTCCCATGGAGGAAAGTGCGGATGGTGATTGTTTTATTCAATCCCGATGCAATTTCTATGTTTCATCAACACTCTGATAGTCCACAGATTACAGATAGCCTCCAGATGTGCATCGGAAACTACTACTGGTCTTCCAGGGAACGATCAAAGCGTAGACTGTTTGAGACATTACTCCCATGGAGGAAAGTGCGGATGGTGACTGTTGTATTCAATCCCGATGCAATTTCTATGGTTCATCAACACTCTGATAGTCCACAGATTACAGATAGCCTCCAGATTTGCATCGGAAACTACTACTGGTCTTCCAGGAAACGATCAAAGCGTAGACTGTTTGGGACATTACTCCCATGGAGGGAATTGCGCATGGTGACTGTTTTATTCAAACCCGATGCAATTTCTGTGTTTCATCAATACTTTGAAGGTCCACAGGTTACTGAATGCCTCCAGATGTGCATCGGAAAGTACTACTGGTCTTCCAGGGAACAATCAAATCGTAGACTGTTTGAGACATTACTCCCATGGAGGAAAGTGCGGATGGTGACTGTTGTATTCAATCCCGATGCAATTTCTGTGTATCATCAACACTCTGATAGTCCTCAGATTACAGAATGCCACCAGATGTGCATCGGAAACTACTACTGGTCTTCCAGGGAACGATCAAAGGGTAGACTGTTTGAGACATTACTCCCATGGAGGAAAGTGCGCATGGTGACTGTTGTATTCAATGCCGATTCAATTTCTGTGTTTCATCAACACTCTGATAGTCCACAGATTACACAATGCCACCAGATGTACATCGGGAACTACTACTGGTCTTCCAGTGAACGATCAAAGCGTAGACTGTTTGAGACATTACTCCCGTGGAGGAAAGTGCGCATGGTGACTGTTGTATTCAATCCCCATGCAATTTCTTTGATTCATGAACACTCTGATAGTCCACAGATTATAGAATGCCACCAGATGTGCATCGGAAACTACTGCTGGTCTTCCAGGGAACGATCAAAGCGTAGGCTGTTTGAGACATTACTCCCATGGAGGAAAGTGCGCATTGTGACTGTTGTATTCAATCCTGATGCAACTGCTGTGTTTCGTCAACACTCTGATAGTCCACAGATGACAGAATGCCACCAGTTGTGCATCGGAATCCACCACTGGTCTTCCAGGGAACGATCAAATTGTAGACTGTTTAAGACATTACTGCCAAGTAGGAAAGTGCGGATTGTGACTGTTGTATTCACTCCCGAGGCTATTTCTGTGTTTCATCAACACTTTGAAGGTCCAACGTTTACAGAATGCCCCTAGATGTGTATCCGAAACTACTACTGATATTCCAGGGAACGATCAAATCGTAGACTGTTTGAGACATTACTCCCCTGGAGGAAAGTGCGCATGGTGACTGTTGTATTCAATCCCCATGAAATTTCTGTGTTTCATCAACACTCTGATAGTGCGGAGATTACAGAATGCCTCCAGATGTGCATCAGAAACTACCACTGGTCTTCCAGGGAACGATCAAAGCGTAGACTGTTTGAGACATTATTAACATGGAGGCAAGTGCGCATGGTGACTGTTGTATTCAATCCAGATGCAATTTCTGGGTTTCGTCGACACTCTGATAGTCCACAGATTACACAATGCCACCAGATGTACATCCGGTACTACTACTGGTCTTCCAGGGAACGATCAAATCGTAGACTGTTTGAGACATTACTCCTGTAAAGTAAAGTGCGCATGGTGACTGTTGTATTCAATCCCGATGCAATTTCTGTGATTCATGAACACTCTGATAGTCCACAGATTACAGAATGCCACCAGATGTGCATCGGAAACTACTACTGGTCTTCCAGGGAACGATCAAAGCATAGACTGTTTCAGACATTACTCCCATGGATGAAAGTGCGAATGGTGTCTGTTGTATTCACTCCCGATGCAATTTTTGTGTTTCATCAACACTCTGATAGTCCACAGATTACAGATGTGCATCGGAAACTACTACTGGTCTACCAGGGAACGATCAAAGCGTAGACTGTTTGAGACATTACTCCCATTGAGGAAAGTTCGCATGGTGACTGTTGTATTCAATACCGATGCAATTTCTGTGTTTCATCAACACTCTGATAGTCCACAAATTACACAATGCCACCAGATGTACATCGGGAACTACTACTGGTCTTCCTGGGAACGATCAAACCGTAGACTGTTTGAGACATTACTCCCGTGGAGGAAAGTGCGCATGGCGACTGTTGTATTCAATCCCGATGAAATTTCTGCGTTTCATCAACACTCTGATAGCCCACAGAGTACAGAATGCCACCTGATGTGCATCGGTAACTACTACTGGTCTTCCAGGGAACGATCAAAGCCTGGACTGTTTCAGACATTACTCCCATGGGGGAAAGTGGGGATGGTGACTGTTGTATTCAATGCAAATGCAATTTCTGTATTTCATCAACACTCTGATAGTCCACAGATTACAGAATGCCTCCAGATGAGCATCGAAAACTACTACTGGTCTTCTATGGAACGATCAAATTTTAGACTGTTTCAGACATTACTCCCATGTAGGAATGTGCGGATTGTGACTGTTTTATTCACTCCCGATGCAATTTCTGTGTTTCATCAACACTTTGAAGGTCCACAGATTACAGAATGCATCCAGATGTGTATCGGAAACTACTACTGGTCTTCCAGGGAACGATCAAAGCGTATACTGTTTGAGACATTACTCCCATGGAGGGAAGTGCGGATGGTGACTGTTGTATTCAATCCCGTTGCAATTTCTATGTTTCATCAACACTCTGATAGTCCACAGATTACAGATAGCCTCCAGATGTGCATCGGAAACTACTACTGGTCTTCCAGGGAACGATCAAAGCGTAGACTTTTTGAGACATTACTCCCATGGAGGGAATTGCGCATGGTGACTGTTTTATTCAAACCCGATGCAATTTCTGTGTTTCATCAACACTTTGAAGGTCCACAAATTACAGAATGCCTCCAGATGTGCATCGGAAAGTACTACTGGTCTTCCAGGGAACAATCAAAGCGTAGACTGTTTGAGACATTACTCCCATGGAGGAAAGTGCGGATGGTGACTGTTGTATTCAATCCCGATGCAATTTCTGTGTTTCATCAACGCTCTGATAGTCCACAGATTACAGAATGCCACCAGATGTGCATCGGAAACTACTACTGGTCTTCTAGGGAACGATGAAATTGTAGACTCTTTCAGACATTACTCCCATGGAGGAAAGTGCGGATTGTGACTGTTGTATTCACTCCCGATGCAATTTCTCTGTTTCAATAATACTCTGATAGTCCACAAATTACACAATGCCACCAGATGTACATATGGAACCACTACTGGTCTTACAGGGAACGATCAAATCGTAGACTGTTAGAGACATTACTCCCGTGGAGGAAAGTGCGCATGGTGACTGTTGTATTCAATACCCATGCAATTTCTGAGATTCATGTACACTCTGATAGTCCACAGATTACAGAATGCCTCCAGATGTGCATCAGAAACTACCACTGGTCTTCCAGGGAATGATCAAATCGTAGACTGTTTGAGACATTACTCCCATGGAGGAAAATGCGGATGGTGACTGTTTTATTCAATCCCGATGCAATTTCTATGTTTCATCAACACTCTGATAGTCCATAGATTACAGATAGGCTCCAGATGTGCATCGGAAACTACTACTGGTCTTCCAGGGAACGATCAAACCGTAGACTGTTTGAGACATTACTCCCATGGAGGAAAGTGCGGATGGTGACTGTTGTATTCAATCCCGATGCAATTTCTATGTTTCATCAACACTCTGATAGTCCACAGATTACAGATAGCCTCCAGATGTGCATCGGAAACTACTACTGGTCTTCCAGGGAACGATCAAAGCGTAGACTGTTTGAGACATTACTCCCATGGAGGGAATTGCGCATGGTGACTGTTTTATTCAAACCCGATGCAATTTCTTTGTTTCATCAATACTTTGAAGGTCCACAGGTTACTGAATGCCTCCAGATGTGCATCGGAAAGGACTACTGGTCTTCCAGGGAACAATCAAATCGTAGACTGTTTGAGACATTACTCCCATGGAGGAAAGTGCGGATGGTGACTGTTGTATTCAATCCCGATGCAATTTCTGTGTATCATCAACACTCTGATAGTCCTCAGATTACAGAATGCCACCAGATGTCCATCGGAAACTACTACTGGTCTTCCAGGGAACGATCAAAGGGTAGACTGTTTGAGACATTACTCCCATGGAGGAAAGTGCGCAGGGTGACTGTTGTATTCAATGCCGATTCAATTTCTGTGTTTCATCAACACTCTGATAGTCCACAGATTACAGAATGCCACCAGTTGTGCATCGGAAACTACTACTGGTATTCCAGGGAACGAGCAAATTTTAGACTGTTTCAGACATTACTCCCATGTAGGAAAGTGCGGATTGTGACTGTTGTATTCACTCCCGATGCAATTTCTGTGTTTCATCAACACTCTGATAGTCCACAAATTACACAATGCCACCAGATGTACATCGGGAACTACTACTGGTCTTCCAGGGAACGATCAAAGCGTAGACTGTTTGAGACATTACTTCCATGGAGGAAAGTGCGAATGGTGACTGTTGTATTCAATCCCGATTGAATTTCTGTGTTTCATCAACGCTCTGATAGTCCACAGATTACAGAATGCCTCCAGATGTGCATCGGAAACTACTACTGGTCTTCCAGGGAACGATCAAATTGTAGACTCTTTCAGACATTACTCCCATGGAGGAAAGTGCGGATTGTGTCAGTTGAACTCACTCCCGATGCAATTTCTGTGTTTCATCAACACTCTGATAGTGCACAAATTACACAATGCCACCAGATGTACATCCGGAACTACTACTGGTCTTCCAGGGAACGATCAAGTCGTAGACTGTTTGAGACATTACTCCCGTGGAGGAAAGTGCGCATGGTGACTGTTGTATTCAATCCCCATGCAATTTCTGTGATTCATGAACACTCTGATAGTCCACAGATTACAGAATGCCACCAGATGTGCATCGGAAACTACTGCTGGTCTTCCAGGGAACGATCAAAGCGTAGACTGTTTGAGACATTACTCCCATGGAGGAAAGTCCGGATGGTGACTGCTGTATATACTCCCGATGCAATTTTTGTGTTTCATCAACACTCTGATAGTCCACAGATTACAGATGTGCATCGGAAACTACTATTGGTCTCCCAGGGAACGTTCAAAGCGTAGACTGTTTGAGACATTACTCCCATGGAGGAAAGTGCGCATGGTGACTGTTGTATTCAATCCCGATGCAATTGCTGTGTTTCGTCAACACTCTGATAGTCCACAGATGACAGAATGCCACCAGTTGTGCATCGGAATCCACTACTGGTCTCCCAGGGAACGATCAAATTGTAGACTGTTTAAGACATTACTGCCAAGTAGGAAAGTGCGGATTGTGACTGTTGTATTCACTCCCGAGGCTATTTCTGTGTTTCATCAACACTTTGAAGGTCCAAAGTTTACAGAATGCCCCTAGATGTGTATCGGAAACTACTACTGATATTCCAGGGAACGATCAAATCGTAGACTGTTTGAGACATTACTCCCGTGGAGGAAAGTGCGCATGGTGACTGTTGTATTCAATCCCCATGAAATTTCTGTGTTTCATCAACACTCTGATAGTGCGGAGATTACAGAATGCCTCCAGATGTGCATCAGAAACTACCACTGGTCTTCCAGGGAACGATCAAAGCGTAGACTGTTTGAGACATTATTAACATGGAGGCAAGTGCGCATGGTGACTGTTGTATCCACTCACGATGCAATTTCTGTGTTTCATCAACACTCTGATAGTCCAAAAATTACACAATGCCACCAGATGTACATCGGGAACTACTACTGGTCTTCCAGGGAACGATCAAAGCGTAGACTGTTTGAGACATTACTCCCGTGGAGGAAAGTGCGCATGGTGACTGTTGTATTCAATCCCGATGCAATTTCTGTGTTTCATCAACGCTCTGATAGTCCACAGATTACAGAATGCCTCCAGATGTGCATCGGAAACTACTACTGGTCTTCCAGGGAACGATCAAATTGTAGACTCTTTCAGACATTACTCCCATGGAGGAAAGTGCGGATTGTGACTGTTTTATTCACTCCCGATGCAATTTCTGTGTTTCATTAACACTTTGAAGGTCCACAGATTACAGAATGCATCCAGATGTGTATCGGAAACTACTACTGGTCTTTCAGGGAACGATCAAAGCGTATACTGTTTGAGACATTACTCCCATGGAGGAAAGTGCGGATGGTGACTGTTGTATTCAATCCCGTTGCAATTTCTATGTTTCATCAACACTCTGATAGTCCACAGATTACAGATAGCCTCCAGATGTGCATCGGAAACTACTACTGGTCTTCCAGGGAACGATCAAAGCGTAGACTGTTTGAGACATTACTCCCATGGAGGGAATTGCGCATGGTGACTGTTTTATTCAAACCCGATGCAATTTCTGTGTTTCATCAACACTTTGAAGGTCCACAAATTACAGAATGCCTCCAGATGTGCATCGGAATGTACTACTGGTCTTCCAGGGAACAATCAAAACGTAGACTGTTTGAGACATTACTCCCATGGAGGAAAGTGCGGATGGTGACTGTTGTATTGAATCCCGATTTAATTTCTGCGTTTCATCAACGCTCTGATAGTCCACAAATTACACAATGCCACCAGATGTACATCGGGAACTACTACTGGTCTTCCAGGGAACGATCAAAGCGTAGACTGTTTGAGACATTACTCCCGTGGAGAAAAGTGCGCATGGTGACTGTTGTATTCAATCCCGATGCAATTTCTGTGTTTCATCAACGCTCTGATAGTCCACAGATTACAGAATGCCACCAGATGTGCATCGGAAACTACTACTGGTCTTCCAGGGAACGAGCAAATTTTAGACTGTTTCAGACATTACTCCCTTGTAGGAAAGTGCGGATTGAGACTGTTGTATTCACTTCCGATGAAATTTCTGTGTTTCATCTACACTCTGATAGTCCACAGATTACACGATGAAACCAGATGTACATCGGGAACTACTACTGGTCTTCCAGGGAACGATCAAAGCGTAGACTGTTTGAGACATTACTCCCATGGAGGAAGGTGCGCATGGTGACTGTTGTATTCAAACCCGATGCAATTTCTGTGTTTCATCAACACCCTGATACTCCACAGATTACAGAATGCCTCCAGATGTGCATTGGAAACAACTACTGGTCCTCCTGGGAAGTATCCAAGCGTAGACTGTTAGAGACATTACTCCCATGGAGGAAAGTGCGCATGGTGACTGCTGTATTCAATCCCGATGCAATTTCTGTGTTTCATCAACACTCTGACAGCCCACAGATTACAGAATGCCTCCAGATGTGCATCGGAGACTACCACTGGTCTTCCAGGGAATGATCAAAGCGTAGACTGTTTGAGACATTACTAACATCGAGGCAAGTGCGAATGGTGACTGTTGTATTCAATCCCGATGCAATTTCTATGTTATGTCAACACTCTGATAGTCCACAGATTACAGAATGCCACCAGATGTGCATCGGAAACAAATACTGGTGTTCCAGGGAACGATCAAAGCGTAGACTGTTTGAGACATTACTCCCATAGCGGAAAATGTGCATGGTGACTGTTGTATTCAATCCCGATGCAATTTCTGTGTTTCATCAACTCTCTGATACCCCACAGATTACAGAATGCCACCAGATGTGCATCGGAAACTACTACTGGTCTTCCAGTTAACGATCAAATTGTAGACTGTTTCGGACATTAATCCCATGTAGGAAAGTGCGGATTGTGACTGTTGTATTCAATCCCGATGCATTTTCTATGTTTCATCATCACTCTGATAGTCCACAGATTACAGATAGCCTCCAGATGTGCATCGGAAACTACTACTGGTCTTCCAGGGAACGATCAAAGCGTAGACTGTATGAGACATTACTCCCATGGAGGGAATTGCGCATGGTGACTGTTTTATTCAAACCCGATGCAATTTCTGTGTTTCAGCAACACTTTGAAGGTCCACAGATTACAGAATGCCTCCAGATGTGCATCGGAAAGTACTACTGGTCTTCCAGGGAACAATCAAAACGTAGACTGTTTGAGACATTACTCCCATGGAGGAAAGTGCGGATGGTGACTGTTGTATTCAATCCAGATGCAATTTCTGTGTTTCATCAACACTCTGATAGTCCACAGATTACAGAATGCCACCAGACGTGCATTAGAAACTACTACTGGTCTTCCAGGGAACGATCAAAGGGTAGACTGTTTGAGACATTACTCCCATGTAGGAAAGTGCGCATGGTGACTGTTGTATTCAATCCCGACGCTATTACTGTGTTTCATCAACACTCTGATAGTCCACAGATTACAGAATGCCACCACATGTGCATCGGAAACCACTACTGGTCTTCCAGGGAACGATCAAAGCGTAGACTGTTTGAGACATTACTCCCATGGAGGAAAGTGCGGATGGTGACTGTTGTATTCAATCCCGATTTAATTTCTGCGTTTCATCAACACTCTGATAGTCCATAAATTACAGAATGCCACCACATGTACATCGGGAACTACTACTGGTCTTCCAGGGAACGATCAAAGCCTAGACTGTTTGAGAAATTACTCCCGTGGAGGAAAGTGCGCATGATGACTGTTGTATTAAATCCGATGCAACTTCTGTGTTTCATCAACACTCTGATAGTCCACAGATTACAGAATGCCACCAGATGTGCATCGGAAACTACTACTGGTCTTCCAGGGAACGAGCAAATTTTAGACTGTTTCAGACATTACTCCCATGTAGGAAAGTGCGGATTGTGACTGTTGTATTCACTTCCGATGAAATTTCTGTGTTTCATCAACTCTCTGATAGTCCACAGATTACACAATGAAACCAGATGTACATCGGGAACTACTACTGGTCTTCCAGGGAACGATCAAAGCGTAGACTGTTTGAGACATTACTCCCGTGGAGGAAAGTGCGCATGGTGACTGTTGTATTCAATCCCGATGCAATATCTGTGTTTCATCAACGCTCTGATAGTCCACAGATTACAGAATGCCTCCAGATGTGCATCGGAAACTACTACTGGTCTTCCAGGAAACGATCAAATTGTAGACTGTTTCAGACATTACTCCTAAGTGGGAAAGTGCGGATTGTGACTGTAGTATTCACTCCCGAGGAAATTTCTGTGTTTCATAAACACTTTGAAGGTCCTCAGATTGCAGAATGCCTCCAGATGTGTATCGGAAACTACTATCGGTCTTCCAGGGAACGATCAAAGCGTAGGCTGTTTGAGACATTACTCCCATGGAGGAAGGTGCGCAAGGTGACTGTTGTATTCAATCCCGATGCAATTTCTGTGTTTCATCAACACCCTGATACTCCACAGATTACAGAATGCCTCCAGATGTGCATTGGAAACAACTACTGGTCTTCCTGGGAACTATCCAAGCGTAGACTGTTAGAGACATTACTCCCATGGAGGAAAGTGCGCATGGTGACTGCTGTATTCAATCCCGATGCAATTTCTATGTTTCATCAACACTCTGACAGCCCACAGATTACAGAATGCCACCAGATGTGCATCGGTAACTACTACTGGTCTTCCAGGGAACGATTAAAGCGCAGACTGTTTGTGACACTTCTCGCTTGGAGGAAAGTGCGCATCGTGATTGTTGTATTCAATCCCGATGCAATTTCAGTGTTTCATCAACACTCTGATAGTCCACAGATTACAGAATGCCACCAGATGTGCATCGGAAACAACTACTGGTGTTCCAGGGAACGATCAAAGCGTAGACTGTTTGAGACATTACTCCCATAGAGGAAAGTGTGCATGGTGACTGTTGTATTCAATCCCGATGCAATTTCTGTGTTTCATCAACTCTCTGATACCCCACAGATTACAGAATGCCACCAGATGTGCATCGGAAACTACTACTGGTCTTCCAGGGAACGATCAAATTGTAGACTGTTTCAGACACTAATCCCATGTAGGAAAGTGCGGATTGTGACTGTTGTATTCACTCCCGGTGCAATTTCTGTGTCTCATCAACACATTGAAGGTCCACCGATTAGAGAATGCCACCAGATTTTCATCGGAAACCACTACTGGTCTTCCAGGGAACGATCAAAGCGTAGACTGTTTGAGACATTACTTCCAAGGGGGAAAGTGCGGAAGGTGACTGTTGTATTCAATCCCGATGCAATTGCTGTGTTTCGTCAACACTCTGATTGTCCACAGATTACAGAATGCCACCAGTTGTGCATCGGAATCCACTACTGGTCTTCCAGGGAAAGATCAAATTGTAGACTGTTTCAGACATTGCTGCCAAGTAGGAAAGTGCGGATTGTGACTGTTGTATACACTCCCGAGGCAATTTCTGTATTTCATCAACACTTTGAAGGTCCACAGATTACAGAATGCCTCCAGATGTGTATCGGAAACTACTACTGATACTCCAGAGAACGATCAAATCGTAGACTGTTTGAGACATTACTCCCATGGAGGAAAGTGCGCATGGTGACTGTTGTATTCAATCCCGATGCAATTTCTGTGTTTCATCAACACTTTGAAGGTCCACAGATTACAGAATGCCACCAGATTTTCATTGGAAACTACTACTGGTCTTCCAGGGAACGATCAAAGCGTAGACTGTTTGCGACATTACTTCCAAGGGGGAAAGTGCGGAAGGTGACTGTTGTATTCAATCCCGATGCAATTTCTGTGTTTCATCAACACTCTGATAGTCCACAAATTACACAATGCCACCAGATGTACATCCGGAACTACTACTGGTCTTCCAGATAACGATCAAATCGTAGACTGTTTGAGACATTACTCCCGTAGAGGAAAGTGCGCATGGTGACTGTTGTATTCAATCCCGATGCAATTTCTGTGATTCATGAACACACTGATAGTCCACAGATTACAGAATGCCACCATATGTGCATCGGAAACTACTACTGGACTTCCAGGGAACGATCAAAGCATAGACTGTTTCAGACATTACTCCCATGGAGGAAAGTGCGGATGGTGACTGTTGTATTCAATCCAAATTCAATTTCTGTATTTCATCAACACTCTGATAGTCCACAGATTACAGAATGCCTCCAAATGTGCATCGGAAACTACTACTGGTCTTCTAGGGAACGATCAAATTTTAGACTGTTTCCGACATTACTCCTATGTAGGAAAGTGCGGAAGGTGACTGTTGTATTCAATCCCGATGCAATTTCTGTGTTTCATCAACACTCTGATAGTCCACAAATTACACAATGCCACCAGGGGTACATCGAGAACAACTACTGGTCTTCCAGGGAACGATCAAAGCGTAGACTGTTTGAGACATTAATCCCGTGGAGGAAAGTGAGCATGGTGACCGTTGTATTTAATCCCGATGCAATTTCTGTGTTTCATCAACACTTAGAATGTCCACAGACTACAGAATGCCTCCAGATTTGTATCGAAATCTACTACTGGTCTTCCAGGGAACGATCAAAGCATAGACTGTTTGAGACATTACTCCCATGGAGGAAAGTGCGGATGGTGACTGTTGTATTCACTCCCGATGCAATTTTTGTGTTTCATCAACACTCTGATAGTCCACAGATTACAGATGTGCATCGGAAACTACTACTGGTCTTCCAGGGAACGATCAAAGCGTAGACTGTTTGAGACATTACTCCCATTGAGGAAAGTTCGCATGGTGACTGTTGTATTCAATCCCTATGCAATTTCTGTGTTTCATCAACACAAATTACACAATGCCACCAGATGTACATCGGGAACTACTACTGGTCTTCCTGGGAACGATCAAACCGTAGACTGTTTGAGACATTACTCCTGTGGAGGAAAGTGCGCATGGAGACTGTTGTATTCAATCCCGGTGAAATTTCTGTGTTTCATCAACACTCTGATAGCCCACAGAGTACAGAATGCCACCAGATGTGCATCGGTAACTACTACTGGTCTTCCAAGGAACGATCAAAGCCTGGACTGTTTCAGACATTACTCCCATGGAGGAAAGTGCGGATGGTGACTGTTGTATTCAATCCAAATGCAATTTCTGTATTTCATCAACACTCTGATAGTCCACAGATTACAGAATGCCTCCAAATGTGCATCGGACACTACTACTGGTCTTCTAGGGAACGATCAAACTTTAGACTGTTTTAGACATTACTCCCATGTAGGAAAGTGCGGATTGTGACTGTTGTATTCACTCCCGATGCAATTTCTGTGTTTCATCAACACTTTGAAGGTCCACAGATTACAGAATGCCTCCAGATTCTCATCGGAAACTACTACTTGTCTTCCAGAGAACGATCAAAGCGTAGACAGTTTGTGACATTACTCCCATGGAGGAAAGTGCGGATGGTGACTGTTGTATTCAATCCCATGCAACTTCTGTGTTTCATCAACACTCTGATAGTCCACAAATTACACAATGCCACCAGGGGTACATCGAGAACTACTACTGGTCTTCCAGGGAACGATCAAAGCGTAGACTGTTTGAGACATTAATCCCGTGGAGGAAAGTGAGCATGGTGACCGTTGTATTTAATCCCGATGCAATTTCTGTGTTTCATCAACACTTTGAATGTCCACAGACTACAGAATGCCTCCAGATTTGTATCGGAAACTACTACTGGTCTTCCAGGGAACGATCAAAGCATAGACTGTTTGAGACATTACTCCCATGGAGGAAAGTGCGGATGGTGACTGTTGTATTCACTCCCGATGCAATTTTTGTGTTTCATCAACACTCTGATAGTCCACAGATTACAGATGTGCATCGGAAACTACTACTGGTCTTCCAGGGAACGATCAAAGCGTAGACTGTTTGAGACATTACTCCCATTGAGGAAAGTTCGCATGGTGACTGTTGTATTCAATCCCTATGCAATTTCTGTGTTTCATCAACACAAATTACACAATGCCACCAGATGTACATCGGGAACTACTACTGGTCTTCCTGGGAACGATCAAACCGTAGACTGTTTGAGACATTACTCCCGTGGAGGAAAGTGCGCATGGAGACTGTTGTATTCAATCCCGATGAAATTTCTGTGTTTCATCAACACTCTGATAGCCCACAGAGTACAGAATGCAACCAGATGTGCATCGGTAACTACTACTGGTCTTCCAGGGAACGATCAAAGCCTGGACTGTTTAAGACATTACTCCCATGGAGGAAAGTGCGGATGGTGACTGTTGTATTCAATCCAAATGCAATTTCTGTATTTCATCAACACTCTGATAGTCCACAGATTACAGAATGCCTCCAAATGTGCATCGGACACTACTACTGGTCTTCTAGGGAACGATCAAACTTTAGACTGTTTCAGACATTACTCCCATGTAGGAAAGTGCGGATTGTGACTGTTGTATTCACTCCCGATGCAATTTCTGTGTTTCATGAACACTTTGAAGGTCCACAGATTACAGAATGCCTCCAGATTCTCATCGGAAACTACTACTTGTCTTCCAGAGAACAATCAAACGTAGACAGTTTGAGACATTACTACCATGGAGGAAAGTGCGGATGGTGACTGTTGTATTCAATCCCGATGCAATTTCTGTGTTTCATCAACACTTTGAAGGTCCACAGATTACAGAATGCCACCAGATTTTCATTGGAAACTACTACTGGTCTTCCAGGGAACGATCAAAGCGTAGACTGTTTGCGACATTACTTCCAAGGGGGAAAGTGCGGAAGGTGACTGTTGTATTCAATCCCGATGCAATTTCTGTGTTTCATCAACACTCTGATAGTCCACAAATTACACAATGCCACCAGATGTACATCCGGAACTACTACTGGTCTTCCAGATAACGATCAAATCGTAGACTGTTTGAGACATTACTCCCGTAGAGGAAAGTGCGCATGGTGACTGTTGTATTCAATCCCGATGCAATTTCTGTGATTCATGAACACACTGATAGTCCACAGATTACAGAATGCCACCATATGTGCATCGGAAACTACTACTGGACTTCCAGGGAACGATCAAAGCATAGACTGTTTCAGACATTACTCCCATGGAGGAAAGTGCGGATGGTGACTGTTGTATTCAATCCAAATTCAATTTCTGTATTTCATCAACACTCTGATAGTCCACAGATTACAGAATGCCTCCAAATGTGCATCGGAAACTACTACTGGTCTTCTAGGGAACGATCAAATTTTAGACTGTTTCCGACATTACTCCTATGTAGGAAAGTGCGGAAGGTGACTGTTGTATTCAATCCCGATGCAATTTCTGTGTTTCATCAACACTCTGATAGTCCACAAATTACACAATGCCACCAGGGGTACATCGAGAACAACTACTGGTCTTCCAGGGAACGATCAAAGCGTAGACTGTTTGAGACATTAATCCCGTGGAGGAAAGTGAGCATGGTGACCGTTGTATTTAATCCCGATGCAATTTCTGTGTTTCATCAACACTTAGAATGTCCACAGACTACAGAATGCCTCCAGATTTGTATCGAAAACTACTACTGGTCTTCCAGGGAACGATCAAAGCATAGACTGTTTGAGACATTACTCCCATGGAGGAAAGTGCGGATGGTGACTGTTGTATTCACTCCCGATGCAATTTTTGTGTTTCATCAACACTCTGATAGTCCACAGATTACAGATGTGCATCGGAAACTACTACTGGTCTTCCAGGGAACGATCAAAGCGTAGACTGTTTGAGACATTACTCCCATTGAGGAAAGTTCGCATGGTGACTGTTGTATTCAATCCCTATGCAATTTCTGTGTTTCATCAACACAAATTACACAATGCCACCAGATGTACATCGGGAACTACTACTGGTCTTCCTGGGAACGATCAAACCGTAGACTGTTTGAGACATTACTCCTGTGAAGGAAAGTGCGCATGGAGACTGTTGTATTCAATCCCGGTGAAATTTCTGTGTTTCATCAACACTCTGATAGCCCACAGAGTACAGAATGCCACCAGATGTGCATCGGTAACTACTACTGGTCTTCCAAGGAACGATCAATGCCTGGACTGTTTCAGACATTACTCCCATGGAGGAAAGTGCGGATGGTGACTGTTGTATTCAATCCAAATGCAATTTCTGTATTTCATCAACACTCTGATAGTCCACAGATTACAGAATGCCTCCAAATGTGCATCGGACACTACTACTGGTCTTCTAGGGAACGATCAAACTTTAGACTGTTTTAGACATTACTCCCATGTAGGAAAGTGCGGATTGTGACTGTTGTATTCACTCCCGATGCAATTTCTGTGTTTCATCAACACTTTGAAGGTCCACAGATTACAGAATGCCTCCAGATTCTCATCGGAAACTACTACTTGTCTTCCAGAGAACGATCAAAGCGTAGACAGTTTGTGACATTACTCCCATGGAGGAAAGTGCGGATGGTGACTGTTGTATTCAATCCCATGCAACTTCTGTGTTTCATCAACACTCTGATAGTCCACAAATTACACAATGCCACCAGGGGTACATCGAGAACTACTACTGGTCTTCCAGGGAACGATCAAAGCGTAGACTGTTTGAGACATTAATCCCGTGGAGGAAAGTGAGCATGGTGACCGTTGTATTTAATCCCGATGCAATTTCTGTGTTTCATCAACACTTTGAATGTCCACAGACTACAGAATGCCTCCAGATTTGTATCGGAAACTACTACTGGTCTTCCAGGGACGATCAAAGCATAGACTGTTTGAGACATTACTCCCATGGAGGAAAGTGCGGATGGTGACTGTTGTATTCACTCCCGATGCAATTTTTGTGTTTCATCAACACTCTGATAGTCCACAGATTACAGATGTGCATCGGAAACTACTACTGGTCTTCCAGGGAACGATCAAAGCGTAGACTGTTTGAGACATTACTCCCATTGAGGAAAGTTCGCATGGTGACTGTTGTATTCAATCCCTATGCAATTTCTGTGTTTCATCAACACAAATTACACAATGCCACCAGATGTACATCGGGAACTACTACTGGTCTTCCTGGGAACGATCAAACCGTAGACTGTTTGAGACATTACTCCCGTGGAGGAAAGTGCGCATGGAGACTGTTGTATTCAATCCCGATGAAATTTCTGTGTTTCATCAACACTCTGATAGCCCACAGAGTAGAGAATGCAACCAGATGTGCATCGGTAACTACTACTGGTCTTCCAGGGAACGATCAAAGCCTGGACTGTTTAAGACATTACTCCCATGGAGGAAAGTGCGGATGGTGACTGTTGTATTCAATCCAAATGCAATTTCTGTATTTCATCAACACTCTGATAGTCCACAGATTACAGAATGCCTCCAAATGTGCATCGGACACTACTACTGGTCTTCTAGGGAACGATCAAACTTTAGACTGTTTCAGACATTACTCCCATGTAGGAAAGTGCGGATTGTGACTGTTGTATTCACTCCCGATGCAATTTCTGTGTTTCATGAACACTTTGAAGGTCCACAGATTACAGAATGCCTCCAGATTCTCATCGGAAACTACTACTTGTCTTCCAGAGAACAATCAAACGTAGACAGTTTGAGACATTACTACCATGGAGGAAAGTGCGGATGGTGACTGTTGTATTCAATCCCGATGCAATTTCTGTGTTTCATCAACACTCTGATAGTCCACAAATTACACAATGCCACCAGATGTACATCGGGAACTACTACTGGTGTTCCAGGGAACGATCAAAGCGTAGACTGTTTGAGACATTACTCCCGTGGAAGAAAGTGAGCATGGTGACTGTTGTATTCAATCCCGATGCAATTTCTGTGTTTCATCAACACTCTGATAGTCCACAGATTACAGATGTGCATCGGAAACTACTACTGGTCTTCCAGGGAACGATCAAAGCGTAGACTGTTTAAGACATTACTCCCATGGAGGAAAGTGCGCATGGTGACTGTTGTATTCAATCCCGATGCAATTGCTGTGTTTCGTCAACACTCTGATAGTCCACAGATTACAGAATGCCACTAGTTGTGCATCGGAATCCACTACTGGTCTTCCAGGGAACGATCAAATTGTAGACTGTTTCAGACATTGCTGCCAAGTAGGAGAGTGCGGATTTTGACTGTTGTATACACTCCCGAGGCAATTTCTGTGTTTCATCAACACTTTGAAGGTCCACAGATTACAGAATGCCTCCAGATGTGTATCGGAAACTACTACTGATATTCCAGGGAACGATCAAATCGTAGACTGTTTGAGACAATACTCCCATGGAGGAAAGTGCGCATGGTCACTGTTGTATTCAATCCCGATGCAATTTCTGTGTTTCATCAACACTCTGATAGTCCACAGATTACAGAATGCCTCCAGATGTGAATTGGAAACTACCACTGGTCTTCCAGGGAACGATCAAAGCGTAGAGTGTTTGAGACATTACTAATATGGAGGAAAGTGCGCATGGTGACTTCTGTATTCAATCCCGATGCAATTTCTGTGTTTCATCAACACTCTGATAGTCCACAAATTACAGAATGACTCCAGATGTGCATCGGAAAATACTACTGGTCTTCCAGGGAACGTTCAAAGCGTAAACTCTTTGAGACATTACTCCCATGGAGGTATGTGCGCATGGTGACTGTTGTATTCAATCCCGATGCAACTTCTGTGTTTCATCAACACTCTGATACTCCACAGATTACAGAATGCCTCCAGATGTGCATCGGAAACAACTACTGGTCTTCCTGGGAACGATCCAAGCGTAGACTGTTAGAGACATTGCTCCCATGGAGGAAAGTGCGCATGGTGACTGTTGTATTCAATCCCGATGCAATTTCTGTGTTTCATCAACACTCTGATAGTCCACAGATTACAGATGTGCATCGGAAACTACTACTGGTCTTCCAGGGAACGATCAAAGCGTAGACTGTTTGAGACATTACTCCCATGGAGGAAAGTGCGGATGGTGACTGTTGTATTCAATCCAAATGCAATTTCTGTATTTCATCAACACTCTGATAGTCCACAGATTACAGAATGCCTCGAAATGTGCATCGGAAACTACTACTTGTCTTCCAGAGAACGATCAAAGCGTAGACAGTTTGAGACATTACTCCCATGGAGGAAAGTGCGGATGGTGACTGTTGTATTCAATCCCATGCAACTTCTGTGTTTCATCAACACTCTGATAGTCCACAAATTACACAATGCCACCAGATGTACATCGAGAACTACTACTGTTCTTCCAGGGAACGATCAAACCGTAGACTGTTTGAGACATTAATCCCGTGGAGGAAAGTGAGCATGGTGACCGTTGTATTTAATCCCGGTGCAATTTCTGTGTTTCATCAACACTTTGAAGGTCCACAGATTACAGAATGACCCAGATGTGTATCGGAAACTACTACTGGTCTTCCAGGGAACGATCAAAGCATAGACTGTTTGAGACATTACTCCCATGAAGGAAAGTGCGGATGGTGACTGTTGTATTCACTCCCGATGCAATTTTTGTGTTTCATCAACACTCTGATAGTCCACAGATTACAGAATGACTCCAGATGTGCATCGGAAACTACTACTGGTCTTCCAGGGAACGATCAAAGCGTAAACTCTTTGAGACATTACTCCCATGGAGGTATGTGCGCATGCTGACTGTAGTATTCAATCCCGATGCAATTTCTGTGTTTCATCAACACTCTGATATTCCACAGATTACAGAATGCCTCCAGATGTGCATCGGAAACAACTACCGGTCTTCCTGGGAACGATCCAAGCGTAGACTGTTAGAGACATTACTCCCATGAACGAAAGTGCGCATGGTAACTGTTGTATTCAATCCCGATGCAATTTCTGTGTTTCATCAACACTCTGATAGTCCACAGATTAAAGAATGACTCCAGATGTGCATCAGAAACTACCACTGGTCTTCCAGGGAATGATCAAAGCGTAGACTGTTTGAGACATTACTAACATGGAGGCAAGTGCGCATGGTGACTGTTGTATTCAATCCAGATGCAATTTCTGTGTTTCGTCAACACTCTGATAGTCCACTGATTACAGAGTGCCACCAGATGTGCATCGGAAACAACTACTGGTGTTCCAGGGAACGATCAAAGCGTAGACTGTTTGAGACATTACTCCCATGGAGGGAAGTGTGCATGGTGACTGTTGTATTCAATCCCGATGCAATTTCTGTGTTTCATCAACTCTCTGATAGCCCACAGGTTACAGAATGCCACCAGATGTGCATCGGAAACTACTACTGGTCTTCTAGGGAACGATCAAATTGTAGATTGTTTCAGACATTACTCCCATGTAGGAAAGTGCGGATTGTGACTGTTGTATTCACTCCCGGTGAAATTTCTGTGTTTCATCAACACATTGAAGGTCCACAGATTACAGAATGCCACCAGATTTTCATTGGAAATTACTACTGGTCTTCCAGGGAACGATCAAGGCGTAGACTGTTTGAGATATTAATCCCGTGGAGGAAAGTGAGCATGGTGACCGTTGTATTTAATCCCGATGCAATTTCTGTGTGTCATCAACACTTTGAAGGTCCACAGATTACAGAATGCCTCCAGATGTGTATCGGAAACTACTACTGGTCTTCCGGGGAACGATCAAAGCATAGACTGTTTGAGACATTACTCCCATGGAGGAAAGTGCGGATGGTGACTGTTGTATTCACTCCCGATGCAATTTTTGTGTTTCATCAACACTCTGATAGTCCACAGATTACAGATGTGCATCGGAAACTACTACTGGTCTTCCAGGGAACGATCAAAGCGTAGACTGTTTGAGACATTACTCCCATTGAGGAAAGTTCGCATGGTGACTGTTGTATTCAATCCCTATGCAATTTCTGTGTTTCATCAACACTCTGATAGTCCACAGATTACAGAATGCCACCAGTTGTGCATCGTAAACCACTACTGGTCTTCCAGGGAACGATCAAAGCGTAGACTGTTTGAGACATTACTCCCATGGAGGAAAGTGCGGATGGTGACTGTTGTACTCAATCCCGATTTAATTTCTGCGTTTCATCAACACTCTGATAGTCCATAAATTACAGAATGCCACCAAATGTACATCGGGAACTACTACTGTTCTTCCAGGGATCGATCAAAGCCTAGACTGTTTGAGAAATTTCTCCCGTGGAGGAAAGTGCGCATACTGACTGTTGTATTAAATTCGATGCAACTTCTGTGTTTCATCAACACTCTGATAGTCCACAGATTACAGAATGCCACCAGATGTGCATCGGAAATTACTACTGGTCTTCCAGGGTACGAGCAAATTTTAGACTGTTTCAGATATTACTCCCATGTAGGAAAGTGCGGATTGTGACTGTGGTATTCACTTCCGACGCAATTTCTGTGTTTCATCAACACTCTGATAGTCCACAAATTACACAATGAAACCAGATGTACATCGGGAACTACTACTGGTCTTCCAGGGAACGATCAAAGCGTAGACTGTTTGAGACATTACTCCCGTGGAGGAAAGTGCGCTTGGTGACTGTTGTATTCAATCCCGATGCAATATCTGTGTTTCATCAACGCTCTGATAGTCCACTAATTACAGAATGCCTCCAGATGTGCATCGGAAACTACTAATGGTCTTCCAGGGAACGATCAAATTGTAGACTGTTTCAGACATTACTCTCAAGTAGGAAAGTGCGGATTGTGACTGTTGTATTCACTCCCGAGGAAATTTCTGTGTTTCATCAACACTTTGAAGGTCCTCAGATTGCAGAATGCCTCCAGATATGTATCGGAAACTACTATCGGTCTTCCAGGGAACGATCAAAGCGTAGACTGTTTGAGACATTACTTCCAAGGACTAAAGTGCGGATGGTGACTGTTGTATTCAATCCCGATGCAATTGCTGTGTTTCATCAACACTCTGATAGTCCACAGATTACAGAACGCCTCCAGATGTGAATTGGAAACTACCACTGGTCTTCCAGGGAACGATCAAAGCGTAGAGTGTTTGAGACATTACTAACATATAGGAAAGTGCGCATGGTGACTGTTGTATTCAATCCCGATGCAATTTCTGTGTTTCATCAACACTCTGATAGTCCACAGATTACAGAATGACTCCAGATGTGCGTCGGAAACTAATACTGGTCTTCCAGGGAACGATCAAAGCGTAAACTATTTGAGACATTACTCCCATGGAGGTATGTGCGCATGGTGACTGTTGTATTCAATCCCGATGCAATTTCTGTGTTTCATCAACACTCTGATACTCCACAGATTACAGAATGCCTCCAGATGTGCATCGGAAACAACTACTGGTCTTCCTGGGAACGATCCAAGCGTAGACTGTTAGAGACATTACTCCCATGAACGAAAGTGCGCATGGTAACTGTTGTATTCAATCCCGATGCAATTTCTGTGTTTCGTCAACACTGTGATAGTCCACAGATTACAGAATGCCTCCAGATGTGCATCAGAAACTACCACTGGTCTTCCAGGGAATGATCAAAGCGTAGACTGTTTGAGACATTACTAACATGGAGGCAAGTGCGCATGGTGACTGTTGTATTCAATCCAGATGCAATTTCTATGTTTCGTCAACACTCTGATAGTCCACTGATTACAGAGTGCCACCAGATGTGCATCGGAAACAACTACTGGTGTTCCAGGGAACGATCAAAGCGTAGACTGTTTGAGACATTACTCCCATTAAGGGAAGTGTGCATGGTGACTGTTGTATTCAATCCCGATGCAATTTCTGTGTTTCATCAACTCTCTGATAGCCCACAGGTTACAGAATGCCACCAGATGTGCATCGGAAACTACTACTGGTCTTCTAGGGAACGATCAAATTGTAGACTGTTTCAGACATTACTCCCATGTAGGAAAGTGCGGATTGTGACTGTTGTATTCACTCCCGGTGCAATTTCTGTGTTTCATCAACACATTGAAGGTCCACAGATTACAGAATGCCACCAGATTTTCATTGGAAACTACTACTGGTCTTCCAGGGAACGATCAAAGCGTAGACTGTTTGAGACATTACTTCCAAGGAGGAAAGTGCGGATGGTGACTGTTGTATTCAATCCCGATGAAATTTCTGTGTTTCATCAACACTCTGATAGCCCGCAGAGTACAGAATGCCACCACATGTGCATCGGTAACTACTACTGGTCTTCCAGGGAACGATCAAATCCTGGACTGTTCAGACATTACTCCCATGGAATAAAGTGCGGATGGTGACTGTTGTATTCAATCCAAATGCAATTTCTGTATTTCATCAACACTCTGATAGTCCACAGATTACAGAATGCCTCCAAATGTGCATCGGACACTACTACTGGTCTTCTAGGGAACGATCAAACTTTAGACTGTTTCAGACATTACTCCCATGTAGGAAAGTGCGGATTGTGACTGTTGTATTCACTACCGATGCAATTTCTGTGTTTCATCAACACTTTGAAGGTCCACAGATTACAGAATGCCTCCAGATTCTCATCGGAAACTACTACTTGTCTTCCAGAGAACGATCAAACGTAGACAGTTTTAGACATTACTCCCATGGAGGAAAGTGCGGATGGTGACTGTTGTATTCAATCCCGATGCAATTTCTGTGTTTCATCAACACTCTGATAGTCCACAAATTACACATTGCCACCAGATGTACATCGGGAACTACTACTGGTGTTCCAGGGAACGATCAAATTGTAGACTGTTTCAGACATTAATCCCATGTAGGAAAGTGCGGATTGTGACTGTTGTATTCACTCCCGGTGCAATTTCTGTGTTTCATCAACACATTGAAGGTCCACAGATTACAGAATGCCACCAGATTTTCATCGGAAACTACTACTGGTCTTCCAGGGAACGATCAAAGCGTAGACTGTTTGAGACATTACTTCCAAGGAGGAAAGTGCGGATGGTGACTGTTGTATTCAATCCCGATGCAATTTCTGTGTTTCATCAACACTCTGATAGTCCACAGATTACAGATGTGCATCGGAAACTACTACTGGTCTTCCAGGGAACGATCAAAGCGTAGACTGTTTGAGACATTACTCCCATGGAGGAAAGTGCGCATGGTGACTGTTGTATTCAATCCCGATGCAATTGCTGTGTTTCGTCAACACTTTGATAGTCCACAGATTACAGAATGCCACTAGTTGTGCATCGGAATCCACTACTGATCTTCCAGGGAACGATCAAATTGTAGACTGTTTCAGACATTGCTACCAAGTAGGAAAGTGCGGATTGTGACTGTTGTATACAATCCCGAGGCAATTTCTGTGTTTCATCAACACTTTGAAGGTCCACAGATTACAGAATGCCTCCAGATGTGTATCGGAAACTACAACTGATATTCCAGGGAACGATCAAATCGTAGACTGTTTTAGACAATACTCCCATGGAGGAAAGTGCGCATGGTGACTGTTGTATTCAATCCCGATGCAATTTCTGTGTTTCATCAACACTCTGATAGTCCACAGATTACAGAATGCCTCCAGATGTGAATTGGAAACTACCACTGGTCTTCCAGGGAACGATCAAAGCGTAGAGTGTTTGAGACATTACTAACATGGAGGAAAGTGCGCATGGTGACTGTTGTACTCAATCCCGATGCAATTTCTGTGTTTCATCAACACTCTGATAGTCCACAAATTACAGAATGACTCCAGATGTGCATCGGAAACTACTACTGGTCTTACAGGGAACGATCAAAGCGTAAACTCTTTGAGACATTACTCCCATGGAGGTATGTGCGCATGGTGACTGTTGTATTCAATCCCGATGCAATTTCTGTGTTTCATCAACACCCTGATACTCCACAGTTTACAGAATGCCTCCAGATGTGCATCGGAAACAACTACTGGTGTTCCAGGGAACGATCAAAGCGTAGACTGTTTGAGACATTACTACCATGGAGGAAAGTGTGCATGGTGACTGTTGTATTCAGTCCCGATGCAATTTCTGTGTTTCATCAACTCTCTGATAGCCCACAGGTTACAGAATGACACCAGATGTGCATCGGAAACCACTACTGGTCTTCTAGGGAACGATCAAATTGTAGACTGTTTCAGACATTACTCCCATGTAGAAAAGTGCGGATTGTGACTGTTGTATTCACTCCCAGTGCAATTTCTGTGTTTCATCAACACATTGAAGGTCCACAGATAACAGAATGCCACCAGATTTTCATTGGAAACTACTACTGGTCTTCCAGGGAACGAACAAAGCGTAGACTGTTTGAGACATTACTTCCAAGGAGGAAAGTGCGGATGGTGACTGTTGCATTCAATCCCGATGCAATTTCTGTGTTTCATCAACACTCTGATAGTCCACAAATTACACAATGCCACCAGATGTACATCCGGAACTACTACTGTTCTTCCAGGGAACGATCAAATCGTAGACTGTTTGAGACATTACTCCCGTGGAGGAAAGTGCGCATGGTGACTGTTGTATTCAATCCCGATGCAATTTCTGTGATTCATGAACACCCTGATAGTCCACAGATTACAGAATGCCACCAGATGTGCATCGGAAACTACTACTGGTCTTCCAGAGAACGATCAAAGCATAGACTGTTTCAGACATTACTCCCATGGAGGAAAGTGAGGATGGTGACTGTTGTATTCAATCCAAACGCAATTTCTGTATTGCATCAACACTCTGATAGTCCACAAATTACACAATGCCACCAGATGTACATCGAGAACTACTACTGGTCTTCCAGGGAACGATCAAAGCGTAGACTGTTTGAGACATTAATCCCGTGGAGGAAAGTGAGCATGGTGACCGTTGTATTTAATCCCGATGCAATTTCTGTGTTTCATCAACACTTTGAAGGTCCACAGATTACAGAATGCCTCCAGATGTGTATCGGAAACTACTACTGGTCTTCCAGGGAACGATCAATGCGTAGACTGTTTGAGACATTACTCCCATGGAGGAAAGTGCGGATGGTGACTGTTGTATTCACTCCCGATGCAATTTTTGTGTTTCATCAACACTCTGATAGTCCACAGATTACAGATGTGCATCGGAAACTACTACTGGTCTTCCAGGGAAAGATCAAAGCGTACACTGTTTGAGAAATTACTCCCATTGAGGAAAGTTCGCATGGTGACTGTTGTATTCAATCCCTATGCAATTTCTGTGTTTCATCAACACTCCGATAGTCCACAAATTACACAATGCCACCAGATGTACATCGGGAACTACTACTGGTCTTCCTGGGAACGATCAATCCGTAGACTGTTTGAGACATTACTCCTGTGGAGGAAAGTGCGCATGGAGAGTGTTGTATTCAATCCCGATGAAATTTCTGTGTTTCATCAACACTCTGATAGCCCACAGAGTACAGAATGCCACCAGACGTGCATCGGTAACTACTACTGGTCTTCCAGGGAACGATCAAAGCCTGGACTGTTTCAGACATTACTCCCATAGAGGAAAGTGCGGATGGTGACTGTTGTATTCAATCCAAATGCAACTTCTGTATTTCATCAACACTCTGATAGTCCACAGATTACAGAATGCCTCCAAATGTGCATCGGACACTTCTACTGGTCTTCTAGGGAACGATCAAAGCGTAGACTGTTTTAGATATTGCTAACATGGAGGAGAGTGAACATGGTGACTGTCGTATTCAATCCCGATGCAATTTCTGTGTTTCATCAACACTTTGAAGGTCCACAGATTACAGAATGCCTCCAGATTCTCATCGGAAACTACTACTTGTCTTCCAGAGAACGATCAAACGTAGACAGTTTGAGACATTACTCCCATGGAGGAAAGTGCGGATGGTGACTGTTGTATTCAATCCCGATGCAATTTCTGTGTTTCATCAACACTCTGATAGTCCACAAATTACACAATGCCACCAGATGTACATCGGGAACTACTACTGGTGTTCCAGGGAACGATCAAAGCGTAGACTGTTTGAGACATTACTCCCGTGGAGGAAAGTGAGCATGGTGACCGTTGCATTCAATCCCGTGGCAATTTCTGTGTTTCATCAACACTTTGAAGATCCACAGATTACAGAATGCCTCCAGATGTGCATCGGAAACTACTACTGGTCTTCCAGGGAACGATCAAAGCGTAGACTGTTTGAGACATTACTCCCATGGAGGAAAGTGCGCATGGTGACTGTTGTATTCAATCCCGATGCAATTGCTGTGTTTCGTCAACACTCTGATAGTCCACAGATTACAGAATGCCACTAGTTGTGCATCGGAATCCACTACTGGTCTTCCAGGGAGCGATCAAATTGTAGACTGTTTCAGACATTGCTGCCAAGTAGGAAAGTGCGGATTGTGACTGTTGTATACACTCCCGAGGCAATTTCTGTGTTTCATCAACACTTTGAAGGTCCACAGATTACAGAATGCTCCAGATGTGAATTGGAAACTACTACTGGTCTTCCTGGGAACGATCAAACCGTAGACTGTTTGAGACATTACTTCCAAGGAGGAAAGTGCGGATGGTGACTGTTGTATTCAATCCCGATGCAATTTCTGTGTTTCATCAACACTCTGATAGTCCACAAATTACACAATGCCACCAGATGTACATCCGGAACTACTACTGGTCTTCCAGGGAACGATCAAATCGTAGACTGTTTGAGACATTACTCCCGTGGAGGAAAGTGCGCATGGTGACTGTTGTATTCAATCCCGATGCAATTTCTGTGATTCATGAACACCCTGATAGTCCACAGATTACAGAATGCCACCAGATGTGCATCGGAAACTACTACTGGTCTTCCAGGGAACGATCAAAGCATAGACTGTTTCAGACATTACTTACATGGAGGAAAGTGCGGATGGTGACTGTTGTATTCAATCCAAACGCAATTTCTGTATTGCATCAACACTCTGATAGTCCACAAATTACACAATGCCACCAGATGTACATCGAGAACTACTACTGGTCTTCCAGGGAACGATCAAAGCGTAGACTGTTTGAGACATTAATCCCGTGGAGGAAAGTGAGCATGGTGACCGTTGTATTTAATCCCGATGCAATTTCTGTGTTTCATCAACACTTTGAAGGTCCACAGATTACAGAATGCCTCCAGATGTGTATCGGAAACTACTACTGGTCTTCCAGGGAACGATCAATGCGTAGACTGTTTGAGACATTACTCCCATGGAGGAAAGTGCGGATGGTGACTGTTGTATTCACTCCCGATGCAATTTTTGTGTTTCATCAACACTCTGATAGTCCACAGATTACAGATGTGCATCGGAAACTACTACTGGTCTTCCAGGGAAAGATCAAAGCGTACACTGTTTGAGAAATTACTCCCATTGAGGAACGTTCGCATGGTGACTGTTGTATTCAATCCCTATGCAATTTCTGTGTTTCATCAACACTCCGATAGTCCACAAATTACACAATGCCACCAGATGTACATCGGGAACTACTACTGGTCTTCCTGGGAACGATCAAACCGTAGACTGTTTGAGACATTACTCCTGTGGAGGAAAGTGCGCATGGAGAGTGTTGTATTCAATCCCGATGAAATTTCTGTGTTTCATCAACACTCTGATAGCCCACAGAGTACAGAATGCCACCAGACGTGCATCGGTAACTACTACTGGTCTTCCAGGGAACGATCAAAGCCTGGACTGTTTCAGACATTACTCCCATAGAGGAAAGTGCGGATGGTGACTGTTGTATTCAATCCAAATGCAACTTCTGTATTTCATCAACACTCTGATAGTCCACAGATTACAGAATGCCTCCAAATGTGCATCGGACACTTCTACTGGTCTTCTAGGGAACGATCAAAGCGTAGACTGTTTTAGATATTGCTAACATGGAGGAGAGTGAACATGGTGACTGTCGTATTCAATCCCGATGCAATTTCTGTGTTTCATCAACACTTTGAAGGTCCACAGATTTCAGAATGCCTCCAGATTCTCATCGGAAACTACTACTTGTCTTCCAGAGAACGATCAAACGTAGACAGTTTGAGGCATTACTCCCATGGAGGAAAGTGCGGATGGTGACTGTTGTATTCAATCCCGATGCAATTTCTGTGTTTCATCAACACTCTGATAGTCCACAAATTACACAATGCCACCAGATGTACATCGGGAACTACTACTGGTGTTCCAGGGAACGATCAAAGCGTAGACTGTTTGAGACATTACTCCCGTGGAGGAAAGTGAGCATGGTGACCGTTGCATTCAATCCCGAGGCAATTTCTGTGTTTCATCAACACTTTGAAGGTCCACAGATTACAGAATGCCTCCAGATGTGCATCGGAAACTACTACTGGTCTTCCAGGGAACGATCAAAGGGTAGACTGTTTGAGACATTACTCCCATGGAGGAAAGTGCGCATGGTGACTGTTGTATTCAATCCCGATGCAATTGCTGTGTTTCGTCAACACTCTGATAGTCCACAGATTACAGAATGCCACTAGTTGTGCATCGGAATCCACTACTGGTCTTCCAGGGAGCGATCAAATTGTAGACTGTTTCAGACATTGCTGCCAAGTAGGAAAGTGCGGATTGTGACTGTTGTATACACTCCCGAGGCAATTTCTGTGTTTCATCAACACTTTGAAGGTCCACAGATTACAGAATGCTCCAGATGTGAATTGGAAACTACTACTGGTCTTCCTGGGAACGATCAAACCGTAGACTGTTTGAGACATTACTCCCGTGGAGGAAAGTGCGCATGGAGACTGTTGTATTCAATCCCGATGAAATTTCTGTGTTTCATCAACACTCTGATAGCCCACAGAGTACAGAATGCCACCACATGTGCATCGGTAACTACTACTGGTCTTCCAGGGAACGATCAAAGCCTGGACTGTTCAGACATTACTCCCATGGAGGAAAGTGCGGATGGTGACTGTTGTATTCAATCCAAATGCAATTTCTGTATTTCATCAACACTCTGATAGTCCACAGATTACAGAATGCCTCCAAATGTGCATCGGACACTACTAGTGGTCTTCTAGGGAACGATCAAACTTTAGACTGTTTCAGACATTACTCCCATGTAGGAAAGTGCGGATTGTGACTGTTGTATTCACTACCGATGCAATTTCTGTGTTTCATCAACACTTTGAAGGTCCACAGATTACAGAATGCCTCCACATTCTCATCGGAAACAACTACTTGTCTTCCAGAGAACGATCAAACGTAGACAGTTTGAGACATTACTCCCATGGAGGAAAGTGCGGATGGTGACTGTTGTATTCAATCCCGATGCAATTTCTGTGTTTCATCAATACTCTGATAGTCCACAAATTACACAATGCCACCAGATGTACATCGGGAACTACTACTGGTGTTCCAGGGAACGGTCAAAGCGTAGACTGTTTGAGACATTACTCCCGTGGAGGAAAGTGAGCATGGTGACCGTTGCATTCAATCCCGAGGCAATTTCTTTGTTTCATCAACACTTTGAAGGTCCACAGATTACAGAATGCCTCCAGATGTGTATCGGAAACTACTAGTGGTCTTACAGGGAACGATCAAAGCGTAGACTGTTTGAGACATTACTCCCATGGAGGGAATTGCGCATGGTGACTGTTTTATTCAAACCCGATGCAATTTCTGTGTTTCATCAACACTTTGAAGGTCCACAGATTACAGAATGCCTCCAGATGTGCATCGGAAAGTACTACTGGTCATCCAGGGAACAATCAAAACGTAGACTGTTTGAGACATTACTCCCATGGAGGAAAGTGCGGATGATTACTGTTGTATTCAATCCCGGTGCAATTTCTGTGTTTCATCAACACTCTGATAGTCCACAGATTACAGAATGCTCCAGATGTGAATTGGAAACTACCACTGGTCTTCCAGGGAACGATCAGAGCGTAGAGTGTTTGAGACATTACTAACATGGAGGAAAGTGCGCATGGTGACTGTTGTATTCAATCCCGATGCAATTTCTGTGTTTCATCAACACTCTGATAGTCCACAGATTACAGATGTGCATCGGAAACTACTACTGGTCTTCCAGGGAACGATCAAAGCGTAGACTGTTTGAGACATTACTCCCATGGAGGAAAGTGCGCATGGTGACTGTTGTATTCAATCCCGATGCAATTGCTGTGTTTCGTCAACACTCTGATAGTCCACAGATTACAGAATGCCACTAGTTGTGCATCGGAATCCACTACTGGTCTTCCAGGGAACGATCAAATTGTAGACTGTTTCAGACATTGCTGCCAAGTAGGAAAGTGCGGATTGTGACTGTTGTATACACTCCCGAGGCAATTTCTGTGTTTCATCAACACTTTGAAGGTCCACAGATTACAGAATGCCTCCAGATGTGTATCGGAAACTACTACTGATATTCCAGGGAACGATCAAATCGTAGACTGTTTGAGACAATACTCCCATGGAGGAATGTGCGCATGGTGACTGTTGTATTCAATCCCGATGCAATTTCTGTGTTTCATCAACACTCTGATAGTCCACAGATTACAGAATGCTCCAGATGTGAATTGGAAACTACCACTGGTCTTCCAGGGAACGATCAAAGCGTAGAGTGTTTGAGACATTACTAACATGGAGGAAAGTGCGCATGGTGACTGTTGTATTCAATCCCGATGCAATTTCTGTGTTTCATCAACACTCTGATAGTCCACAAATTACAGAATGACTCCAGATGTGCATCGGAAACTACTACTGGTCTTACAGGGAACAATCAAAGCGTAAACTCTGTGAGACATTACTCCCATGGAGGTATGTGCGCATGGTGACTGTTGTATTCAATCCCGATGCAATTTCTGTGTTTCATCAACACTCTGATAGTCCACAGATTACAGAATGCTCCAGGTGTGAATTGGAAACTACTACTGGTCTTCCTGGGAACGATCAAACCGTAGACTGTTTGAGACATTACTCCCGTGGAGGAAAGTGCGCATGGAGACTGTTGTATTCAATCCCGATGAAATTTCTGTGTTTCATCAACACTCTGATAGCCCACAGAGTACAGAATGCCACCACATGTGCATCGGTAACTACTACTGGTCTTCCAGGGAACGATCAAAGCCTGGACTGTTCAGACATTACTCCCATGGAGGAAAGTGCGGATGGTGACTGTTGTATTCAATCCAAATGCAATTTCTGTATTTCATCAACACTCTGATAGTCCACAGATTACAGAATGCCTCCAAATGTGCATCGGACACTACTACTGGTCTTCTAGGGAACCATCAAACTATAGACTGTTTCAGACATTACTCCCATGTAGGAAAGTGCGGATTGTGACTGTTGTATTCACTACCGATGCAATTTCAGTGTTTCATCAACTCTCCGATAGCCCACAGGATACAGAATGACACCAGATGTGCATCGGAAACTACTACTGGTCTTCTAGGGAACGATCAAATTGTAGACTGTTTCAGACATTACTCCCATGGAGGAAAGTGCGGATGGAGACTGTTGTATTCAATCCCGATGCAATTTCTGTGTTTCATCAACACTCTGATATTCCACAAATTACACAATGCCACCAGATGTACATCGGGAACTACTACTGGTGTTCCAGGGAACGATCAAAGCGTAGACTGTTTGAGACATTACTCCCGTGGAGGAAAGTGAGCATGGTGACCGTTGCATTCAATCCCGAGGCAATTTCTGTGTTTCATCAACACTTTGAAGGTCCACAGATTACAGAATGCCTCCAGATGTGTATCGGAAACTACTACTGTTCTTCCAGGGAACGATCAAAGCGTAAACTGTTTGAGACATTACTTTTATGGAGGGAATTGCGCACGGTGACTGTTTTATTCAAACCCGATGCAATTTCTGTGTTTCATCAACACTTTGAAGGTCCACAGATTACAGAATGCCTCCAGATGTGCATCGGAAAGTACTACTGGTCATCCAGGGAACAATCAAAACGTAGACTGTTTGAGACATTACTCCCATGGAGGAAAGTGCGGATGATGACTGTTGTATTCAATCCCGATGCAATTTCTGTGTTTCATCCACACTCTGATACCCCGCAGATTACAGAATGCCACCAGATGTGCATCGGAAACTACTACTGGTCTTCCAGGGAACGATCAAATTGTAGACTGTTTCAGACATTAATCCCATGTAGGAAAGTGCGGATTGTGACTGTTGTATTCACTCCCGGTGCAATTTCTGTGTTTCATCAACACATTGAAGGTCCACAGATTACAGAATGCCACCAGATTTTCATCGGAAACTACTACTGGTCTTCCAGGGAACGATCAAAGCGTAGACTGTTTGAGACATTACTTCCAAGGAGGAAAGTGCGGATGGTGACTGTTGTATTCAATCCCGATGCAATTTCTGTGTTTCATCAACACTCTGATAGTCCACAGATTACAGATGTGCATCGGAAACTACTACTGGTCTTCCAGGGAACGATCAAAGCGTAGACTGTTTGAGACATACTCCCATGGAGGAAAGTGCGCATGGTGACTGTTGTATTCAATCCCGATGCAATTGCTGTGTTTCGTCAACACTCTGATAGTCCACAGTTTACAGAATGCCACTAGTTGTGCATCGGAATCCACTACTGGTCTTCCAGGGAACGATCAAATTGTAGACTGTTTCAGACATTGCTGCCAAGTAGGAAAGTGCGGATTGTGACTGTTGTATACACTCCCGAGGCAATTTCTGTGTTTCATCAACACTTTGAAGGTCCACAGATTACAGAATGCCTCCAGATGTGTATCGGAAACTACTACTGATATTCCAGGGAACGATCAAATCGTAGACTGTTTGAGACAATACTCCCATGGAGGAAAGTGCGCATGGTGACTGTTGTATTCAATCCCGATGCAATTTCTGTGTTTCATCAACACTCTGATAGTCCACAGATTACAGAATGCCTCCAGATGTGAATTGGAAACTACCACTGGTCTTCCAGGGAACCATCAAAGCGTAGAGTGTTTGAGACATTACTAACATGGAGGAAAGTGCGCATGGTGACTGTTGTATTGAATCCCGATGCAATTTCCGTGTTTCATCAACACTCTGAAAGTCCACAAATTACAGAATGACTCCAGATGTGCATCGGAAACTACTACTGGTCTTACAGGGAACGATCAAAGCGTAAACTCTTTGAGACATTACTCCCATGGAGGTATGTGCGCATGGTGACTGTTGTATTCAATCCCGATGCAATTTCTGTGTTTCATCAACACTCTGATACTCCATAGATTACAGAATGCCTCCAGATGTGCATCGGAAACAACTACTGGTGTTCCAGGGAACGATCAAAGCGTAGACTGTTTGAGACATTACTACCATGGAGGAAAGTGTGCATGGTGACTGTTGTATTCAATCCCGATGCAATTTCTGTGTTTCATCAACTCTCTGATAGCCCACAGGATACAGAATGACACCAGATGTGCATCGGAAACTACTACTGGTCTTCTAGGGAACGATCAAATTGTAGACTGTTTCAGACATTACTCCCATGTAGGAAAGTGCGGATTGTGACTGTTGTATTCACTCCCGGTGCAATTTCTGTGTTTCATCAACACATTGAAGGTCCACAGATTACAGAATGCCACCAGATTTTCATTGGAAACTACTACTGGTCTTCCAGGGAACGAACAAAGCGTAGACTGTTTGAGACATTACTTCCAAGGAGGAAAGTGCGGATGGTGACTGTTGTATTCAATCCCGATGCAATTTCTGTGTTTCATCAACACTCTGATAGTCCACAAATTACACATTGCCACCAGATGTACATCCGGAACTACTACTGGCCTTCCAGGGAACGATCAAATCGTAGACTGTTTGAGACATTACTCCCGTGGAGGAAAGTGCGCAAGGTGACTGTTGTATTCAATCCCGATGCAATTTCTGTGATTCATGAACACCCTGATAGTCCACAGATTACAGAATGCCACCAGATGTGCATCGGAAACTACTACTGGTCTTCCAGGGAACGATCAAAGCATAGACTGTTTCAGACATTACTCCCATGGAGGAAAGTGCGGATGGTGACTGTTGTATTCAATCCAAATGCAATTTCTGTATTTCATCAACACTCTGATAGTCCACAGATTACAGAATGCCTCCAAATGTGCATCGGAAACTACTACTGGTCTTCTAGGGAACGATCAAATTTTAGACTGTTTCAGACATTACTCCCATGTAGGAAAGTGCGGATTGTGACTGTTGTATTCACTCCCGATGCAATTTCTGTGTTTCATCAACACTTTGAAGGTCCACAGATTACAGAATGCCTCCAGATTCTCATCGGAAACTACTACTTGTCTTCCAGAGAACGATCAAAGCGTAGACAGTTTGAGACATTACTCCCATGGAGGAAAGTGCGGATGGTGACTGTTGTATTCAATCCCATGCAACTTCTGTGTTTCATCAACACTCAGATAGTCCACAAATTACACAATGCCACCAGATGTACATCGAGAACTACCACTGGTCTTCCAGGGAACGATCAAAGCGTAGACTGTTTGAGACATTAATCCCGTGGAGGAAAGTGAGCATGGTGACCGTTGTATTTAATCCCGATGCAATTTCTGTGTTTCATCAACACTTTGAACGTCCACAGATTACAGAATGCCTCCAGATGTGTATCGGAAACTACTACTGGTCTTCCAGGGAACGATCAAAGCGTAGGCTGTTTGAGACATTACTCCCATGGAGGAAAGTGCGGATGGTGACTGTTGTATTCACTCCCGATGCAATTTTTGTGTTTCATCAAAACTCTGATAGTCCACAGATTACAGATGTGCATCGGAAACTACTACTGGTCTTCCAGGGAACGATCAAAGCCTGGACTGTTTCAGACATTACTCCCATGGAGGAAAGTGCGGATGGTGACTGTTGTATTCAATCCAAATGCAACTTCTATATTTCATCAACACTCTGATAGTCCACAGATTACAGAATGCCTCCAAATGTGCATCGAACACTACTACTGGTCTACTAGGGAACGATCAAAGCGTAGACTGTTTTAGACATTGCTAACATGGAGGAGAGTGAACATGGTGACTGTCGTATTCAATCCCGATGCAATTTCTGTGTTTCATCAACACTTTGAAGGTCCACAGATTACAGAATGCCTCCAGATTCTCATCGGAAACTACTACTTGTCTTCCAGAGAACGATCAAACGTAGACAGTTTGAGACATTACTCCCATGGAGGAAAGTGCGGATGGTGACTGTTGTATTCAATCCCGATGCAATTTCTGTATTTCATCAACACTCTGATAGTCCACAGATTACAGAATGCCTCCAAATGTGCATCGGAAACTACTACTGGTCTTCTAGGGAACGATCAAAATTTAGACTGTTTCAGACATTACTCCCATGTAGGAAAGTGCGGATTGTGACTGTTGCATTCACTCCCGATGCAATTTCTGTGTTTCATCAACACTTTGAAGGTCCAAAGATTACAGAATGCCTCCAGATGTATATCGGAAACTACTACTGGTCTTCCAGGGAACGATCAAAGCGTAGACTGTTTGAGACATTACTCCCATGGAGGAAAGTGCGGATGGTGACTGTTGTATTCACTCCCGATGCAATTTTTGTGTTTCATCAACACTCTGATAGTCCACAGATTACAGATGTGCATCGGAATCTACTACTGGTCTTCCAGGGAAAGATCAAAGCGTACACTGTTTGAGACATTACTCCCATTGAGGAAAGTTCGCATGGTGACTGTTGTATTCAATCCCTATGCAATTTCTGTGTTTCATCAACACTCCGATAGTCCACAAATTACACAATGCCGCCAGATTTACATCGGGAACTACTACTGGTCTTCCTGGGAACGATCAAACCGTAGACTGTTAGAGATATTACTCCCGTGGAGGAAAGTGCGCATGGAGACTGTTGTATTCAATCCCGATGAAATTTCTGTGTTTCATCAATACTCTGATAACCCACAGAGTACAGAATGCCACCAGATGTGCATCGGTAACTACTACTGGTCTTCCAGGGAACGATCAAAGCCTGGACGGTTTCAGACATTACTCCCATGGAGGAAAGTGCGGATGGTGACAGTTGTATTCAATCCAAATGCAACTTCTGTATTTCATCAACACTCTGATAGTCCACAGATTACAGAATGCCTCCAAATGTGCATCGGACACTACTACTGGTCTTCTAGGGAACGATCAAAGCGTAGACTGTTTTAGACATTGCTAACATGGAGGAGAGTGAGCATGGTGACTGTCGTATTCAATCCCGATGCAATTTCTGTGTTTCATCAACACTTTGAAGGTCCACAGATTACAGAATGCCTCCAGATTCTCATCGGAAACTACTACTTGTCTTCCAGAGAACGATCAAACGTAGACAGTTTGAGACATTACTCCCATGGAGGAAAGTGCGGATGGTGACTGTTGTATTCAATCCCGATGCAATTTCTGTGTTTCATCAACCCTCTGATAGTCCACAAATTACACAATGCCACCAGATGTACATCGGGAACTACTACTAGTGTTCCAGGGAACGATCAAAGCGTAGACTGTTTGAGACATTACTCCCGTGGAGGAAAGTGAGCATGGTGACCGTTGCATTCAATCCCGAGGCAATTTCTGTGTTTCATCAACACTTTGATAGTCCACAGATTACAGAATGCCTCCAGATGTGCATCGGAAACTACTACTGGTCTTCCAGGGAACGATCAAAGCGTAGACTGTTTGAGACATTAGTCCCATGGAGGATAGTGCGCATGGTGACTGTTGTATTCAATCCCGATGCAATTGCTGTGTTTCGTCAACACTCTGATAGTCCACAGATTACAGAATGCCACTAGTTGTGTATCGGAATCCACTACTGGTCTTCCAGGGAACGATCAAATTGTAGACTGTTTCAGACATTGCTGCCAAGTAGGAAAGTGCGGATTGCGACTGTTGTATACATTCCCGAGGCAATTTCTGTGTTTCATCAACACTTTGAAGGTCAACAGATTACAGAATGCCTCCAGATGTGTGTCGGAAACTACTACTGATATTCCAGGGAACGATCAAATCGTAGACTGTTTGAGACAATACTCCCATGGAGGAAAGTGCGCATGGTGACTGTTGTATTCAATCCCGATGCAATTTCTGTGTTTCATCAACACTCTGATAGTCCACAGATTACAGAATGCTCCAGATGTGAATTGGAAACTACCACTGGTCTTCCAGGGAACGATCAAAGCGTAGAGTGTTTGAGACATTACTAACATGGAGGAAAGTGCGCATGGTGACTGTTGTATTCAATCCCGATGCAATTTCTGTGTTTCATCAACACTCTGATAGTCCACAAATTACAGAATGACTCCAGATGTGCATCGGAAACTACTACTGGTCTTACAGGGAACAATCAAAGCGTAAACTCTGTGAGACATTACTCCCATGGAGGTATGTGCGCATGGTGACTGTTGTATTCAATCCCGATGCAATTTCTGTGTTTCATCAACACTCTGATAGTCCACAGATTACAGAATGCTCCAGGTGTGAATTGGAAACTACTACTGGTCTTCCTGGGAACGATCAAACCGTAGACTGTTTGAGACATTACTCCCGTGGAGGAAAGTGCGCATGGAGACTGTTGTATTCAATCCCGATGAAATTTTTGTGTTTCATCAACACTCTGATAGCCCACAGAGTACAGAATGCCACCACATGTGCATCGGTAACTACTACTGGTCTTCCAGGGAACGATCAAAGCCTGGACTGTTCAGACATTACTCCCATGGAGGAAAGTGCGGATGGTGACTGTTGTATTCAATCCAAATGCAATTTCTGTATTTCATCAACACTCTGATAGTCCACAGATTACAGAATGCCTCCAAATGTGCATCGGACACTACTACTGGTCTTCTAGGGAACCATCAAACTATAGACTGTTTCAGACATTACTCCCATGTAGGAAAGTGCGGATTGTGACTGTTGTATTCACTACCGATGCAATTTCAGTGTTTCAACAACACTTTGAAGGTCCACAGATTACAGAATGCCTCCAGATTCTCATTGGAAACTACTACTTGTCTTCCAGAGAACGATCAAGCGTAGACAGTTTGAGACATTACTCCCATGGAGGAAAGTGCGGATGGAGACTGTTGTATTCAATCCCGATGCAATTTCTGTGTTTCATCAACACTCTGATAGTCCACAAATTACACAATGCCACCAGATGTACATCGGGAACTACTACTGGTGTTCCAGGGAACGATCAAAGCGTAGACTGTTTGAGACATTACTCCCGTGGAGGAAAGTGAGCATGGTGACCGTTGCATTCAATCCCGAGGCAATTTCTGTGTTTCATCAACACTTTGAAGGTCCACAGATTACAGAATGCCTCCAGATGTGTATCGGAAACTACTACTGGTCTTCCAGGGAACGATCAAAGCGTAAACTGTTTGAGACATTACTCCCATGGAGGGAATTGCGCATGGTGACTGTTTTATTCAAACCCGATGCAATTTCTGTGTTTCATCAACACTTTGAAGGTCCACAGATTACAGAATGCCTCCAGATGTGCATCGGAAAGTACTACTGGTCATCCAGGGAACAATCAAAACGTAGACTGTTTGAGACATTACTCCCATGGAGGAAAGTGCGGATGATGACTGTTGTATTCAATCCCGATGCAATTTCTGTGTTTCATCCACACTCTGATACCCCGCAGATTACAGAATGCCACCAGATGTGCATCGGAAACTACTACTGGTCTTCCAGGGAACGATCAAATTGTAGACTGTTTCAGACATTAATCCCATGTAGGAAAGTGCGGATTGTGACTGTTGTATTCACTCCCGGTGCAATTTCTGTGTTTCATCAACACATTGAAGGTCCACAGATTACAGAATGCCACCAGATTTTCATCGGAAACTACTACTGGTCTTCCAGGGAACGATCAAAGCGTAGACTGTTTGAGACATTACTTCCAAGGAGGAAAGTGCGGATGGTGACTGTTGTATTCAATCCCGATGCAATTTCTGTGTTTCATCAACACTCTGATAGTCCACAGATTACAGATGTGCATCGGAAACTACTACTGGTCTTCCAGGGAACGATCAAAGCGTAGACTGTTTGAGACATACTCCCATGGAGGAAAGTGCGCATGGTGACTGTTGTATTCAATCCCAATGCAATTGCTGTGTTTCGTCAACACTCTGATAGTCCACAGTTTACAGAATGCCACTAGTTGTGCATCGGAATCCACTACTGGTCTTCCAGGGAACGATCAAATTGTAGACTGTTTCAGACATTGCTGCCAAGTAGGAAAGTGCGGATTGTGACTGTTGTATACACTCCCGAGGCAATTTCTGTGTTTCATCAACACTTTGAAGGTCCACAGATTACAGAATGCCTCCAGATGTGTATCGGAAACTACTACTGATATTCCAGGGAACGATCAAATCGTAGACTGTTTGAGACAATACTCCCATGGAGGAAAGTGCGCATGGTGACTGTTGTATTCAATCCCGATGCAATTTCTGTGTTTCATCAACACTCTGATAGTCCACAGATTACAGAATGCCTCCAGATGTGAATTGGAAACTACCACTGGTCTTCCAGGGAACCATCAAAGCGTAGAGTGTTTGAGACATTACTAACATGGAGGAAAGTGCGCATGGTGACTGTTGTATTGAATCCCGATGCAATTTCCGTGTTTCATCAACACTCTGAAAGTCCACAAATTACAGAATGACTCCAGATGTGCATCGGAAACTACTACTGGTCTTACAGGGAACGATCAAAGCGTAAACTCTTTGAGACATTACTCCCATGGAGGTATGTGCGCATGGTGACTGTTGTATTCAATCCCGATGCAATTTCTGTGTTTCATCAACACTCTGATACTCCATAGATTACAGAATGCCTCCAGATGTGCATCGGAAACAACTACTGGTGTTCCAGGGAACGATCAAAGCGTAGACTGTTTGAGACATTACTACCATGGAGGAAAGTGTGCATGGTGACTGTTGTATTCAATCCCGATGCAATTTCTGTGTTTCATCAACTCTCTGATAGCCCACAGGATACAGAATGACACCAGATGTGCATCGGAAACTACTACTGGTCTTCTAGGGAACGATCAAATTGTAGACTGTTTCAGACATTACTCCCATGTAGGAAAGTGCGGATTGTGACTGTTGTATTCACTCCCGGTGCAATTTCTGTGTTTCATCAACACATTGAAGGTCCACAGATTACAGAATGCCACCAGATTTTCATTGGAAACTACTACTGGTCTTCCAGGGAACGAACAAAGCGTAGACTGTTTGAGACATTACTTCCAAGGAGGAAAGTGCGGATGGTGACTGTTGTATTCAATCCCGATGCAATTTCTGTGTTTCATCAACACTCTGATAGTCCACAAATTACACATTGCCACCAGATGTACATCCGGAACTACTACTGGTCTTCCAGGGAACGATCAAATCGTAGACTGTTTGAGACATTACTCCCGTGGAGGAAAGTGCGCAAGGTGACTGTTGTATTCAATCCCGATGCAATTTCTGTGATTCATGAACACCCTGATAGTCCACAGATTACAGAATGCCACCAGATGGGCATCGGAAACTACTACTGGTCTTCCAGGGAACGATCAAAGCATAGACTGTTTCAGACATTACTCCCATGGAGGAAAGTGCGGATGGTGACTGTTGTATTCACTCCCGATGCAATTTTTGTGTTTCATCAACACTCTGATAGTCCACAGATTACAGATGTGCATCGGAAACTACTACTGGTCTTCCAGGGAACGATCAAAGCCTGGACTGTTTCAGACATTACTCCCATGTAGGAAAGTGCGGATTGTGACTGTTGTATTCACTCCCGATGCAATTTCTGTGTTTCATCAACACTTTGAAGGTCCACAGATTACAGAATGCCTCCAGATTCTCATCGGAAACTACTACTTGTCTTCCAGAGAACGATCAAAGCGTAGACAGTTTGAGACATTACTCCCATGGAGGAAAGTGCGGATGGTGACTGTTGTATTCAATCCCATGCAACTTCTGTGTTTCATCAACACTCAGATAGTCCACAAATTACACAATGCCACCAGATGTACATCGAGAACTACTACTGGTCTTCCAGGGAACGATCAAAGCGTAGACTGTTTGAGACATTAATCCCGTGGAGGAAAGTGAGCATGGTGACCGTTGTATTTAATCCCGATGCAATTTCTGTGTTTCATCAACACTTTGAACGTCCACAGATTACAGAATGCCTCCAGATGTGTATCGGAAACTACTACTGGTCTTCCAGGGAACGATCAAAGCGTAGGCTGTTTGAGACATTACTCCCATGGAGGAAAGTGCGGATGGTGACTGTTGTATTCACTCCCGATGCAATTTTTGTGTTTCATCAACACTCTGATAGTCCACAGATTACAGATGTGCATCGGAAACTACTACTGGTCTTCCAGGGAACGATCAAAGCCTGGACTGTTTCAGACATTACTCCCATGGAGGAAAGTGCGGATGGTGACTGTTGTATTCAATCCAAATGCAACTTCTATATTTCATCAACACTCTGATAGTCCACAGATTACAGAATGCCTCCAAATGTGCATCGAACACTACTACTGGTCTACTAGGGAACGATCAAAGCGTAGACTGTTTTAGACATTGCTAACATGGAGGAGAGTGAACATGGTGACTGTCGTATTCAATCCCGATGCAATTTCTGTGTTTCATCAACACTTTGAAGGTCCACAGATTACAGAATGCCTCCAGATTCTCATCGGAAACTACTACTTGTCTTCCAGAGAACGATCAAACGTAGACAGTTTGAGACATTACTCCCATGGAGGAAAGTGCGGATGGTGACTGTTGTATTCAATCCCGATGCAATTTCTGTGTTTCATCAACACTCTGATAGTCCACAAATTACACAATGCCACCAGATGTACATCGGGAACTACTACTGGTGTTCCAGGGAACGATCAAAGCGTAGACTGTATGAGACATTACTCCCGTGGAGGAAAGTGCGCATGGTGACTGTTGTATTTAATCCCGATGCAATTGCTGTGTTTCGTCAACACTCTGATAGTCCACAGATTACAGAATGCCACTAGTTGTGCATCGGAATCCACTACTGGTCTTCCAGGGAACGATCAAATTGTAGACTGTTTCAGACATTGCTGCCAAGTAGGAAAGTGCGGATTGTTAATGTTGTATACACTCCCGAGGCAATTTCTGTGCTTCATCAACACTTTGAAGGTCCACAAATTACAGAATGCCTCCAGATGTGTATCGGAAACTACTACTGATATTCCAGGGAACGATCAAATCGTAGACTGTTTGAGACAATACTCCCATGGAGGAAAGTGCGCATGGTGACTGTTGTATTCAATCCCGATGCAATGTCTGTGTTTCATCAACACTTTGAAGGTCCACAGATTACAGAATGCCTCAAGATGTGCATCGGAAACTACTACTGGTCTTCCAGGGAACGATCAAAGCGTAGTCTGTTTGAGACATTACTCCCATGGAGGAAAGTGCGCATGGTGACTGTTGTATTCAATCCCAATGCAATTGCTGTGTTTCGTCAACACTCTGATAGTCCACAGATTACAGAATGCCACTAGTTGTGCATCGGAATCCACTACTGGTCTTCCAGGGAACGATCAAATTGTAGACTGTTTCAGACATTGCTGCCAAATAGGAAAGTGCGGATTGTGACTGTTGTATACACTCCCGAGGCAATTTCTGTGTTTCATCAACACTTTGAAGGTCCACAGATTACAGAATGCCTCCAGATGTGTATCGGAAACTACTACTGATATTCCAGGGAACGATGAAATCGTAGACTGTTTGAGACAATACTCCCATGGAGGAAAGTGCGCATGGTGACTGTTGTATTCAATCCCGATGCAATTTCTGTGTTTCATCATCACTCTGATAGTCCACAGATTACAGAATGCTCCAGATGTGAATTGGAAACTACCACTGGTCTTCCAGGGAACGATCAAAGCGTAGAGTGTTTGAGACATTACTAACATGGAGGATAGTGCGCATGGTGACTGTTGTATTCAATCCCGATTCAATTACTGTGTTTCATCAACACTCTGATAGTCCACAAAGTACAGAATGACTCCAGATGTGCATCGGAAACTACTACTGGTCTTACAGGGAACAATCAAAGCGTAAACTCTTTGAGACATTACTCCCATGGAGGTATGTGCGCATGGTGACTGTTGTATTCAATCCCGATGCAATTTCTGTGTTTCATCAACACTCTGATACTCCACAGATTACAGAATGCCTCCAGATGTGCATCGGAAAACACTACAGGTCTTCCTGGGAACGATCCAAGCGTAGACTGTTAGAGACATTACTCCCATGGAGGAAAGTGCGCATGGTAACTGTTGTATTCAATCCCGATGCAATTTCTGTGGGTCATCAACACTCTGATAGTCCACAGATTACAGAATGCCTCCAGATGTGCATCAGAAACTACCACTGGTCTTCCAGGGAATGATCAAAGCGTAGACTGTTTGAGACATTACTAACATGGAGGCAAGTGCGGATGGTGACTGTTGTATTCAATCCCGATGCAATTTCTGTGTTTCATCAACACTCTGATAGTCCACAAATTACAGATGTGCATCGGAAACTACTACTGGTCTTCCAGGGAACGATCAAAGCCTGGACTGTTTCAGACATTACTCCCGTGTAGGAAAGTGCGGATTGTGACTGTTGTATTCACTCCCGGTGCAATTTCTGTGTTTCATCAACACTTTGATGGTCCACAGATTACAGAATGCCACCAGATTTTCATTGGAAACTACTACTGGTCTTCCAGGGAACGAACAAAGCGTAGACTGTTTGAGACATTACTTCCAAGGAGGAAAGTGCGGATGGTGACTGTTGTATTCAATCCCGATGCAATTTCTGTGTTTCATCAACACTCTGATAGTCCACAAATTACACAATGCCACCAGATGTACAACCGGAACTACTACTGGTCTTCCAGGGAACGATCAAATCGTAGACTGTTTGAGACATTACTCCCGTGGAGGAAAGTGCGCATGGTGACTGTTGTATTCAATCCCGATGCAATTTCTGTGATTCATGAACACCCTGATAGTCCACAGATTACAGAATGCCACCAGACGTGCATCGGAAACTACTACTGGTCTTCCAGGGAACGATCAAAGCATAGACTGTTTCAGACATTACTCCCATGGAGGAAAGTGCGGATGGTGACTGTTGTATTCACTCCCGATGCAATTTCTGTGTTTCATCAACACTCTGATAGCCCACAGAGTACAGAATGCCACCAGATGTGCATCGGTAACTACTACTGGTCTTCCAGGGAACGATCAAAGCCTGGACTGTTTTAGACATTACTCCCATGGAGGAAAGTGCGGATGGTGACTGTTGTATTCAATCCAAATGCAACTTCTGTATTTCATCAACACTCTGATAGTCCACAGATTACAGAATGCCTCCAAATGTGCATCGGACACGACTACTGGTCTTCTAGGGAACGATCAAAGCGTAGACTGTTTTAGACATTGCTAACATGGAGGAGAGTGAACATGGTGACTGTCGTATTCAATCCCGATGCAATTTCTGTGTTTCATCAACACTTTGAAGGTCCACAGATTACAGAATGCCTCCAGATTCTCATCGGAAACTACTACTTGTCTTCCAGAGAACGATCAAACGTAGACAGTTTGAGACATTACTCCCATGGAGGAAAGTGCGGATGGTGACTGTTGTATTCCATCCCGATGCAATTTCTGTGTTTCATCAACACTCTGATAGTCCACAAATTACACAATGCCACCAGATGTACATCGGGAACTACTACTGGTGTTCCAGGGAACGATCAAAGCGTAGACTGTTTGAGACATTACTCCCGTGGAGGAAAGTGAGCATGGTGACCGTTGCATTCAATCCCGAGGCAATTTCTGTGTTTCTTCAACACTTTGAAGGTCCACAGATTACAGAATGCCTCCAGATGTGCATCGGAAACTACTACTGGTCTTCCAGGGAACGATCAAAGCGTTGTCTGTTTGAGACATTACTCCCATGGAGGAAAGTGCTCATGGTGACTGTTGTATTCAATCCCGATGCAATTGCTGTGTTTCGTCAACACTGTGATAGTCCACAGATTACAGAATGCCACTAGTTGTGCATCGAAATCCACTACTGGTCTTCCAGGGAATGATCAAATTGTAGACTGTTTCAGACATTGCTGCCAAGTAGGAAAGTGCGGATTGTGACTGTTGTATACACTCCCGAGGCAATTTCTGTGTTTCATCAACACTTTGAAGGTCCACAGATTACAGAATGCCTCCAGATGTGTATCGGAAACTACTACTGATATTCCAGGAAACGGTCAAATCGTAGACTGTTTGAGACAACACTCCCATGGAGGAAAGTGCGCATGGTGACTGTTGTATTCAATCCCGATGCAATTTCTGTGTTTCATCAACACTCTGATAGTCCACAGATTACAGAATGCTCCAGATGTGAATTGGAAACTACCACTGGTCTTCCAGGGAACGATCAAAGCGTAGAGTGTTTGAGACATTACTAACATGGAGGAAAGTGCGCATGGTGACTGTTGTATTCAATCCCGATGCAATTTCTGTGTTTCATCAACACTCTGATAGTCCACAAATTACAGAATGACTCCAGATGTGCATCGGAAACTACTACTGGTCTTACAGGGAACAATCAAAGCGTAAACTTTTTGAGACATTACTCCCATGGAGGTATGTGCGCATGGTGACTGTTGTATTCAATCCCGATGCATTTTCTGTGTTTCATCAACACTCTGATACTCCACAGATTACAGAATGCCTCCAGATGTGCATCGGAAACAACTACTGGTCTTCCTGGGAACGATCCAAGCGTAGACTGTTAGAGACATTACTCCCATGGAGGAAAGTGCGCATGGTAACTGTTGTATTCAATCCCGATCCAATTTCTGTGTTTCATCAACACTCTGATAGTCCACAGATTACAGAATGCCTCCAGATGTGCATCAGAAACTACCACTGGTCTTCCAGGGAATGATCAAAGCGTAGACTGTTTGAGACATTACTAACATGGAGGCAAGTGCGCATGGTTACTGTTGTATTCAATCCAGATGCAATTTCTGTGTTTCGTCAACACTCTGATAGTCCACAGATTACAGAGTGCCACCAGATGTGCATCGGAAACAACTACTGGTGTTCCAGGGAACAATCAATGCGTAGACTCTTTGAGACATTACTCCCAAGGAGGAAAGTGTGCATGGTGACTGTTGTATTCAATCCCGATGCAATTTCTGTGTTTCATCAACTCTCTGATAGCCCACAGGTTACAGAATGCCACCAGATGTGCATCGGCTACTACTACTGGTCTTCTAGGGAACGATCAAATTGTAGACTGTTTCAGACATTACTCCCATGTAGGAAAGTGCGGATTGTGACTGTTGTATTCACTCCCGGTGCAATTTATGTGTTTCATCAACACTTTGAAGGTCCACAGATTACAGAATGCCTCCAGATTCTCATCGGAAACTACTACTTGTCTTCCAGAGAACGATCAAAGCGTAGACAGTTTGAGACATTACTCCCATGGAGGAAAGTGCGGATGGTGACTGTTGTATTCAATCGCATGCAACTTCTGTGTTTCATCAACACTCTGATAGTCCACAAATTACACAATGCCACCAGATGTACATCGAGAACTACTACTGGTCTTCCAGGGAACGATCAAGGCGTAGACTGTTTGAGACATTAATCCCGTGGAGGAAAGTGAGCATGGTGACGGTTGTATTTAATCCCGATGCAATTTCTGTGTTTCATCAACACTTCGAAGGTCCACAGATTACAGAATGCCTCCAGATGTGTATCGAAAACTACTACTGGTCTTCCAGGGAACGATCAAAGCGTAGACTGTTTGAGACGTTACTCCCACGGAGGAAAGTGCGGATGGTGACTGTTGTATTCACTCCCGATGCAATTTTTGTGTTTCATCAACACTCTGATAGTCCACAGATTACAGATGTGCATCGGAAACTACTACTGGACTTCCAGGGAACG